>NC_138295.1:45122500-50580000 GCF_965601325.2 Salmo salar | reverse complement strand
AAACAAATAGCTTGCCTGCTCTATCAAAACTGATTTGGTGATGTAATTTAATGAACTAAATGTTTAAAAAAAACTGTTGATTTCACAGATTAAAAAAGTAACTGAAAGGAATCATAAACTGTACTTTTTGGGGGGTTCAAACTGGTTCAGAACTTTATTTTGCTGGTTGGAACAGGGGAACGAAAATAGAAAAATAGTGGTTCTGTTCAGAACATAATGATTGGCAAATAATTTCTGTTCCATTCCCTGCTAGAAAACCTCTTGTATATTTGTCAGAACTGGAAATAAAACTCCCTGATGTGGTTTGTGAACGTATGGACATATGCCTTGAACCTTATTACATGCTCTATTTAAAGGGAGGAATCAACCATAAGATGTAAACATTAGTAACACTGATAAGTCACATACTATATGGCTCCAATGCACACGCAGGCTCATTGTCTTGCTCATACACAGCTACACCAAAGGTCTATTGTACATCAAATGTATTTTTATGTTAAGTTATAAACCCTGCCAGTTCCTCTATTCCCAGTCTCTAAATATTTTTTATAATGAGAGAAGAGTAGGGGATCACATGCATTTACTGTAGGCTCTGTCACTTCCTGGCATGTCATCAAATTGTGCCTGGTTGCCACCGTACTTCTCCACCACCACAAATTTTGCTGGCAGTATATTTGTTTGGCAATATAGGCGAACATGCAGTGTTTGGACACTTATTAAAATCCAATTTATTTGTTTGGGAATAGATTAACGATGCCAGAGTTAGTTCACTAACCGCCTGTAAAATCCATACTTAAATGTTTTTAAATTTGGTTCTCAACGGCAGTCTATATATCTACTTTACCCTACTTCCCATGGTATCACAGTTAAATGTGTCCCCTCTTAGTGGTCAATGTATCTGAGTTTACTCTCCCTGATGACCTGTCCATTCATATTGGTTCTTTTGGACATTTTAGGCTGATGTTATACTATCATCAGCAATAATTCCTGTGTGTCTCTTATTTAGTAAAAAGTCTGTTTCAATAACTTGGTTTGTGGGCAGTTTGATCTCAGTTCCCACCATCTCTTAAGCTGTGGGAAAATATGATTAAAAGAGAAGTTAGGTTTATAGTGCCTCTAATTTTTATTTGCCAACCCTTTTTATTTGAACCCCCAAACACGAACACACACACAAAGTACACTACCGGTCAAAAGTTTTAGAACACCTACTCATTCAAGGGTTTTATGTAATTTTCACTATTTTCTACATTGTAGAATAATAGTGAAGACATCAAAACTATGAAATAACACATATGGAATCATGTAGTATCCAAAAAAGTGTTAAACAAATCCAAATATATTTGAGATTCTTCAAATAGCCACCCTTTGCCTTGATGACAGCTTTGCACACTCTTGGCAAAGCATGCCATTCCATGAGCGCAGCATTTATTTTTTAACTCAAATCAATGAGCCGAATCAGTCCTCCATGACAACAAAATCATAAACAACAGGGTAGGGCTGGCTAATAAGTCCTCAGTTTTGGGGTCATGCTCAGGTAAAACAATTTGGCTAATCTATACTTCCATATTTCCAAGTCCTATTCTTGAAAATCAAGGGCTATAGCATTTATTGGAATGACTGGAATTCTGAATGACTTTGGTTTTTAATAAATTAATAAATTAATTTAATAAAGATATAATTTTGTCGCATTATTATATGTAGTAGAAAGCGATGGGTTAGAAGAAGCCTACATAACCAACCCATAAAGTAAAACGTAACATCCATATATGGCCAGCTATGTAAACTTTAACATTGAATAATCGTGCAATAGATGTCGTCCAATTGGTAACATAGATTTTTGTCTTCTAATACCTCTTAAAAGTAATGAAATGTAATCAGAGTACGTTACTGAGTTTGGTAATCCAAAAGTTACATTACTGATGACATTTTTGGACAGGTAATTTGTAACTAACGGATTACATTTTGAAAGTAAGCTACCCAAGCCTGCTTAAAATAATGGACTGTCATTTCTCTTTGGTTATTTTAGCTGTTCTTGCCATAGTATGGGCTTGGTCTTTTACCAAATATGGCTATCTTGTCACACCACAACTGATTGGCTCAAACGCATCAAGAAGAAAATAATTTGTGGAATTTAACTTTTAAGACGACACACCTGTTAATTGAAAATCATTCCAGGAGACAACCTCATGAAGCTGGTTGAGAGAATGCCAAGAGTGTGCAAAGCTGTCATCAAGGCAAAGGGTGGCTATTTGAAAAATCTCAAATATAAAATATATTTAGATTTGCTTAACATTTTTTTTGTTTACAACATGATTCCATATGTGTTATTTCATAGTTTTGATGTCTTCACTATTATTCTACAATGTAGAAAATAGTAAAAAAAAAACAAAAAAAAACCTTGAATGAGTAAGTGTTCTAAAACGTTTGACCGGCAGTGTATATGTTTTACTATCCTTGTGGGGACTTAACATTTATTTCCATTTAAAATCCTATTTTCATGACCTCTAACCCTAACCTTAACCCCTAACATTAACCCCTAACAGCTGACCCTAATTCTAACCCTAACTCTAAACCTAACCCCTTCGGATTTCCAGTACCAACGAGTATACTATTTCAATCCCACACACACACACACACACAAATATTAATTACACAACAATAATGACACTTGAAGAATGTATAAACAGTCCAGTTTAGGCCATTCTTCATAAACTGTCCTTAAATTAACTATGAGCTAGTGATACTGCACAATAGCCTATGATAAGATTAAGTAAACATCATTATGATAAATGCAATTTAAGTTAGATGACCAGTTGGCAGGTTCTCAATCCAGTCCTTTAAACCTGTCCTTTAAACCTGTGTGTCATTTCATTGCTAAGTGAATTCACATTTCCTGGGAGACTTGCTCTGCCTGTGGACTGTATTTTTTTATGTTGTTGTTATCATGTTGGAAACACCATAAAGAGAAAAATATGGCACATTCACATGACGTCACATCGACAACTCCATGGTTGCCTACTGGATATGACAGTGTTTTTGTCAACAGATGCCACCCATTGTTAACGTAACTTTGAACATACACTGACCATGGTCAACCTTAGTTTCTAAACTCCTTTGATCTACTGTAATTGACCTGACCCACGACTTGGTCTTTCAACAATCCCTTTGATTTAGGTCTCAGCATCTCAGCATTTAGGAGATACTCCTGCAATGTAATCCACAGAAGACCACATGTGTGTTAGGTTGAGGTTGGGTTCACTAATCTCACACATTCATCACCTCATAGGTCTGCTATAGTAAAGTAACTCTTGAAGATAGGTTCAAAGGCGTGCCATCCTATTACCCCCTATTGCTACACACCAAAGATAATTTAAAAGGTCAAAACTAGCAACGCTGAAAAGGAAAATGCCAATACAAATATCGTCATAAAAAAACAATAAGGGTGTGCATGTCTTATGCTGGCAAATTGTGTTTTTGAACGAAAAGCCAACATTTGCATTTGACATTTTAAGCATTTATCCTGAGTGACTTACAGGAGCAATTTGAGTTTAAGTGCCTTGCTAAAGGGCACATCGACAGATTTTTCAGAGTCGCCTCATGATTCCAACCGTCATCGTGATCTCCAAGAGCAAGACAAAGTCTACAGCATTGTTCTTCTTCTGGGGGAAGAAAATGGGGGATCTGAATAAAATACTATTACTAAAATCTGGATTGTGCGTGAAATGTCTGGTTGTTTGTCATAAAATATGTTTGTCCCAGGCCTGTCCGTGTCATATAAATGTTCTACATTATCTCCTCATCTGTAATGTATGAGGAATCAGAATGCGATACCGTTACAAGTGGTTCACAGTGGACATCATTGTAGCAGCCTGCCCAGTGTTGCCCCCATACATCTACTAAAATTCTATCCATATTTGTCTGTAAATGTAAGTATATAATGCTCCATAAATCATAGTCTCACATACAGTATTTACTGGTGCTATACAATTCGTTTTGACCTGTCTCCCATCTCCACCATGCTACTTTTAGGTTATTTTCCCAGAAAAAGAAATCTGATCCCAACTTAGTGGAAAGACTATGCAATTTTCTCATGTGGTATGATCCAGTCTTGACCTCTGTTGCTAACAAAAAGTTGCCTTTTGCAGAAACACATTGTAATTGATCATTGCACACAGTTAGCAGAGTCAAATATCAAGTCTGATACATTTCGGCACAAATAGGAGGCACGTTTCAACCCACACAAACCATCATTTGCGCGCCAGAAAAGTAATGATCTCTGCAGAAGGTGCTAATTAATGGAAAGTGTAGCTGCATATGGCTGAACTATATCGGAGGGCTTGTCAGTTTCTGCAGGTCTGTGGCTCTGATTCATTTAGCAGGATGCCTTTCTTTGGGAAGAGAGACTTTTCCTCCTGTTGTAATGTAGGTAAGGCCTGAGAGAAACGCAGTCTTCTCTTATACTGAGCATTCTGGAATGGATACCAGTCTCTCTCGCTCTCTCTCTGTCTCTGTCTCTGTGTGTGTGTTATTTACCGCACATTCAGGTTGGCTGCATGTCCGCTTGGCGGCATAAATCCTGTTTGCTATTGTCATGCAATGTGATTGGCAATGTCATCCACCACAGCGTCAATGGCTGCAGACCTGGATGGCGCCTTATGGGAAGATGCTCTGGCTGGTGGAGGCCTTGCCTATATTCAACGGGCTGCAGTAGAAAGACAAGTGACTCAGGAGGAAGGTGGTGTAGGGGGAGGGATGGATGGAGGAAGGGTTATGGGTTATAATTTTCCCATGTCGCTGGCGGTTCAGGCAGCGGGAATGCTTCTCATGTCTCTGCATACAGGAGAGGGAGAAAGGGGGAGATCGGGGAGGGAGGCAAAGAGACTGTTTGTCCAGCTGATGCTGGATTCTTTGTCACCGTTCCAAATTCCCCCGCCATCTCGAGTTTTAACTGAGCTATTTTCCATCTTCCAGAGCTCTGCTGCATACAGTATTTAGCTTCTTTGATGCTGCTCCGTTCTGTTGTAATTTGTTATTTTTAAAACTGGGCAAACAGAGCGACCGTCAGTACAGGCGCTGGCATTGGTTGGGTTATTGATGGGCAGTGCCAGCGGCCTGCCTACTATTAGCTCTTTTTCCTCCTCCGTATGCTGCTGCTATGGATTTTGTCAATTGGTTGGCGCTGGTTTGCTCACTGAAACATGGGTGTATTATTATTCCAGATCCCTACAGACAACAGTTGCACAAAACAGTTCATTTCCCCCTTTTCCCCAATAGGTCACTTAACTTTTTAGACAGTTGCACAAAACATCTTAGGGGGAATTTCTACCTTAAGGGTTATCTAAAACTTCCTGTCTACCTAACGTTGTTAATGAATGACTCTACTCTACACATGACTCCTCTCCACTCTTTTGGCCTTCACCATAACTCACTGATAACTGGCCACTAAAAGCCCTTTTACTTGATACGTGCAACGCACCTAGCTCACTGTGGGGGTCAAACGTAGCAGCAGTAATTCATCCAGATGAGCCCTTCCCAGCTAGCTAGTTTATTCTGTCTAGCTGGCAACCACTGTAGCATGGCTGTATTTAAAACTTGTAAAAGAATGTGATGTTTATCTTGATGGGAAAGAAAGAAATAACTTGTAGTATTGGTCACCTTCTGGATATCACCGTGACATGCAATTAGTTAACGTAACGACAAGCCGGTGCAAATGACCATTGCAACAATGTTGTATCGAGGCGAATGTAGTTGGTTCCTATCAGGCAGGCTAGGTAGCTGTATCACATGTCGCTGGTGGTAGTTAACATGGCCAATTTGTTCTGTCCCACTTGATTTTATTTAGAGTAGGATAGCGGCCTACACAATAAATAATTTGTAATATTGCATAATTGGTAGTAGCCATCTGGATGTCACTGTAATACAGTCTAACGTTACTGCTCAATGAGAAGGGTTTGCACTGCAAGCGGGCAACATAAAACCACGGGGTACAGTGTCCTTCGCTCTCGCTCGGGGAGCACTGCTGTCCGGGAGTTTATTTTATTAGGATCCCCATTAGCTACTGGACATGCAGCAGCTACTCTTCCTAGAGTCCACATAAAATGTACAAATACATAACAAAGTACAGAACAGTAATAGACAAGAACAACATAATATATTACATTAAATTCCAAATAAAACGAGAGTTGTACTTTATATAGTAAATACCAAAAAAAACATATATTATTTACACAGTATTCATATATTCCTATTCTTATATACAGTTCAGTTACATTCTTGATACACTGTGATAGAAGATTTTAGTTTTTTAAGCTATACTTGCTTTTTGCCTGTGTACAGTGACCTCTGGTGGCAGAGCATTCCACGATAACAGCATTTTATACATGCAGTAACTGAGGGACGCATTAAATCTGTTTTTGGTTTGGGTACCGTGAAGAAACCCATAGTGGCATGTTTGGTGGGTTATGTACATACAGTGGTTGCTCCACTAAAAGTTTTGTGATTATGCTGCGGTACATAGAGGTAATTTGTGGTTTAGTACAGTACCCTGCGTCAACACTTCATTTCTCCTGACCAGCGCAAGGGGGAGTTGGAGCACGGATTATGCTTTTCGGTCCTACTGTGTCTCTAACTGATAGTGAATGGGCGACATAAACCTAAATAGAAACTGATAATTGTACACGACTAAAGTATTACTTACTAAAACTGTTGTTACACTAATGTTTTTATTTTATTTTGTTAGGATTATTTTGCTCTTACTGTAGTAGAGTAGCCCACTCCCGACCGGTCACTTTGTACAGCGCCTGAGTGGCGCAACGGTCTAAGACACTGCAAGCTGTGTTGTTACAGATGCTGGTTCGACTGGGAGACCCATGAGATGACTGTAGGTTTTTGGTTTCTCTCTCTCTCTAAAAACAGAAATGCATAATTCTAAATAACAAACTGGCTTTATTTACAGATTAGTTTCAATGTCTCACCTCATGTTCAAGAATGGCCTTTTTCTAGGTTCATTTTACATTATTTGAAAACAAAATAATCTCCAGAATATTGTAATTTTTTTTTTAAAGAAAGTGATTTAAAAAAAAGTGTTATTATTAATTTAGAATGATATAAAAGCCCCTTGGATATTCTCACAGATATATTATTAACCCTGTTATTAGCAGGACAATATATATTGGTCATGGCTCCCGAGTGGCGCACAATGGGATTACCTTGCAGTTCTCCAGCTGTATCCACTATTATGTATCACATCCGACCATGATTGGGAGTCCCATAGGGCAGCGCACAATTGGCCCAGCGTTTCTCTCCCTCTAAAAACAGAAATAAATGTTTTGGCCTTTACAAATATTATTTTGGCCTTTTATTAAGATTACCTATAACCTCGTTATATATGATCAAGTTGATGGCATAGTCATATAGCGGCACCTACATAAAGCTGAGTGACTCACTCATTCATGGCTTTGGATCAAAATAAATAAGTACAAACATTCTTTCTGATAGTCTTTAACAAATATTTTTTGGGGTTATCCTGACCTTGGACACCATGTACAGTATTATGATATCCCATTATGGGCTATTAGCAGGAAAATATACCTTTACCAACACCTCTCTGTATTTTGATACTTTGTGGATGGGCCTCCCCAGTGGCACAGCTGTCTAAGTCACCGCAATGCAAAATTAGTTGCTACACGTGCCGGCTGCCCCCGGGAGACCCATGAGGCGGCTTTTGGTTTTAATTTAGAATCCTCCAATCTTCTATATGTAATTATTGCCATTTCCTGCTGCTCTAAGACAAGTATGGGGACTGGTCTTGATAAATCAATTTACATTTTTATTTTGACAATCTCCGTTTGGGTGTTGGTTAGACTACAATTATGGTGTAGAAATGTTATGCTCTTAGTGTAACCTTTTTTATTTAACTAGGCAAGTCAGTTAAGAACACATTTTTATTTACAAAGACAGCCTACTCCTTCCTCCCCGTCGGGGAATTGAATCCCCGTCTCCCACATGCTCGCACTTCACAGGGAATGTTTAACTAAATAGCCCAGTACTGTAGCCTACTCCCGACCGTCACTTTGTACAGCGCCATATTTTCCGTTCCATCCTAACGGAAACCCAGAGGGTTTTTCGTTTTTCTTGGAATAGAAACACCATAATATTAATCAAATGAATTAAGCAAAATTTCTTAAAATCAGTCCCATATACTATGTTCTTACAAAAAAGGTTTTAAATTCTCTAGTACAGCCACTATTGAAGGCTATCAAATGCTTCTCAAAGATGTCTTCTGGTGGTCAAACTAGAATTAATGGTACAAGTGGTGGGCACTTAAATAACATGCCATAGAATGCTGCGGGCACCACGCAAGCTGTGCTGCAGTATGCTGCAACTTTTAAAGGACGAACCACTGTGTCATTTCTATCTCTTTCTCTGCTGTGTGTGCATGATGTGCCTCTTGCTATCTGTCATTCAAATGTCGAGGGGCTGAAGTTCATTGGTTGAACTCAAATTGCTAGGGGGCTGGGCCAGGTAGGGGAACATGTAGGGAAAATGGCGCTGCACAGCTTCCAGAAAAACAGTCGCTTTCAAACTAGGGATTTTGTGGCTAATTGAGGTAAGACAGTAATTCTGCATGTCTGGGACATGTCTTTTAAAAACCACTAGGAGAAGGAAGAAGCAGAAAGCTGAAACCAGCGAACTCATGGCTCAAATATTGTACTGTCAGTCCTTTTCTTTAGCTTGCGGTCACTCACTCACTCACTCACTCACTCACTCACTCACTCACTCACTCACTCACTCACTCTGGATGGTCAGCATGTGCTCGACCCCACACTCCTATCTTTTCAGTCTATTGACAGAAGCAAATGCGCGATTGATATGTTTTGGTAGGTGACACCTCCAAAGGTGTCACAAGGGTATTCCACAGTGTTCTCTGTTGGGTTTGGAAAGAGTCAAGACCAGAGATATTTGCTGTGTCACAAACTCCCTCCTCCCCCTCGCTCTCCCAAATGAAAAATATCTCCAGTCCAAACAGTTGATTTCTTTGCAGAGTAAAGTTATTGCCTTCACTGCATTTTCCTCATTATTATTCTAGACCATTAGCTCATAGCGATGTGGTGAATTAGACCATTACTAATGAACATTTGAGAGTTTCGATCTTTTGTTATTTGTGACTTCATGTTTCAGGCCTATATCTGTCCACTCCAATCACAGATGCACATTAAATGAAGGCTAGTATTAATGGTATTGTAGGTAAGGAAACTGTCCCAGATGTTTTATGTAATCCACTGTTTGGGCCTTGGCCTTTTGGCTGGTTAAAGCACTTTAGAAGTCTCTCTGAGTGTCACGCCCTGACCTGAGAGACGGTTTATTTCTCTATGTTGTTAAGTCAGGGTGTGGGGTGGGCATTCTATGGTTTATATTTCTATGTTTTAGCCAGGGATGGTTTACAATCAGAGGCAGCTGCCTATCGTTGTCTCTGATTGGGAACCATACTTAGGCAGCCCTTTTCCCTCCTTGAGTTGTGGGATCTTATTTTTGTACTGCTGTGTAAAGCCTGCAAGACGTGACGGTCGTGTTCCATTGTTTATTATTTTGTTTAAGTGTTCAGATTTCCAATAAATATCAAGATGAACACATACCACGCTGCACCTTGGTCTACTCCCTTTGACGATTTTAGAATGCATTCAATATCCTATTAAGATTGACTTATTGGACGTTGACAAAAAAAGGTTGCGTTGAACAGCACATAACTGGCACACGTTGTTTCACCTCCCATTGCATTCTCACTGTGCTCACACACACATACAGCTCACACTGCTGAGGGACAGTTTAGCCGTTCAGAGGTTATGGCTAACGAGCAGCAGATAGAGTCTTGAATGGGGTGAGCGGTGACGCTCAGGGGGCGGATGTATTCTGGGTGAGTGGCTGGCGCTCTCTGTTTGTTGAGGACACGGGTCGGTAGTCTGTCAGAAGTTGGTGTCTCTCTGGGGCTCTGGCCATGTTGTGGGTCAAGTTTAGAGAGCAGCTCCTGCTGGGGCTGTATTGTTGCTGCAGTCCCACTCTTGGCACACACCACGCACTCCCTGGGTTGTGTTTTCTGCTGGGTTGTGGGTCAGCGGTATTGCCGATTCAGCCCGGTGCTGTTTTCTTTCCTCTCTCTTCCTACTTTCCGCTGGTCTCTTGTTCGCTCACTCACTCGTTCACTCACTTACTACACAGTCTTCAAGAAAGTTCTACACAGGCTAGCTTAAAACTTGACCTTTTTACCGTTTTGTAAAACTATTATCCCTTATGGCTCCTAAAATCATGTCCCTCTCTTAACAAAAACACTCATAATTTTTCATATTTCATGCACAACGGATTTTATGGACACTTTACACATATATTGTGGGTATACTTTTCAAAGTACAGTATTTCCTTAGTAACATTTTTGATGACATCATATGGCATTAGTGTTCTTTTAGGTCACCTCTGCCCATTCCCCACGTTCTATGTTAGAAATATTTTGAACGTGTTAGAGTTTTGGCGGAAAAAAATCTTCTTAAGACAAAGGCACATTCCTTGGGTGAATTTGGAGAGAGAGATGCTGAGTGTTGTGTCCTTGATTTATAACAGGGTGTGAGCTGTCAACCCCCACCAGTTCCCTTCTTCCCCCCCCCCCCCACCTCTCACTGTGGGTGAGAGAGGTGGTCTGGATGAAGTTATTTATTGCAAATCTGGTCTGACCTATTTGGATCCTCACAGGACAGTTACCACCTATCAGTGCTCAAGTTACAAGACAGCTCAAGACAGTTACACACTCCACAAACACTCCTCACCAACCTCATTCTTTATCAATCTCAAGGTGTGCATTCTTAACACATTTGCTCTCTCATATACATTGTTAAACAGTATTGTCTCCTTCCACTCAAGATTACCTTTTATTTTTACTCCTAGATCCAGATGAGGTGCTATGATTATGAGTATGGGGTCATTAGACTTGGTGAGAAAGCTCAGCTCTCGCCCCCTTCTCACGGAATATCTCACCCCTTTCCCCTTTCTCTTCAGCCTAGGAGATGTGACTGAAGATTCTTCGAGCAGCTTATCAGAAGAATGTCCCTCTCCCTGTCCTATTATAACACCAGTACTGTTCCTAAGGGATGGAGAAGGTGCTGGAGGCCCTGTACAGATGTTGAGAGGGGATCGGGGGAAAGGTTTCAGAGGCACTGAGGACACCTCCTCCCTCATCTCAAGGTCATGGGGTCAACGTCTCCCCCGACAGCACTGAAGAGAGTTGAGATAGACAGACAGTGAGAGGGAACGAGCGAGAGGGGGAACTGAAGAGGAAGGGAGAGAGAAAGAATGATAGAAGAACCTGGAGACAGATTGGGAGAATTCAAGTGAGATATTTGAACAAATAATAGAGCTATTATGCTATAATAAGGAACATCTATGGTCATAATGTGTTAAGAACCATGTCCATGTCTATCACATATCAGACGAGTCAATTTCACCAACACCAGTAAATGGGGTCAGTCCAGCCAATGAGGACCATCCCCCTACCACCACCAACACCGCCATCAACATGCTCCTTTCCCTGACCTGGATCTCTTAGCTCTGGGATTGGCAGCAGCTCAGCTCTCTGCCCCACGGTCGCTGCAGGCAAACAAACCCAGCAGGCCTCACACACGCAACTCTCACAGGTTACACACACACACACACACACACACACACACACACACACACACACACACACACACACACACACACACACTGCAAGCAAATCCAGCTCTTCACAGCTGTTTAAACGCCACACAGACAGACTAATCAAATGTTCCAACAATGAAGCGTGTCAAACAGGATGTGCGTGTGTTTGTGTGCATGTGTTTGATCACTGATGGTCAAACACATATGAGTTGTGAGTTGTTACTGATTGTTAGCTTTCTCGTTACGTGCGTGATCTCTGGAAGCCATTGCTGGTCCAGTTTAAAAATTTTAAAGAGTGTGACTGACCATGGATATTTTTGTTTTTATGTCCCATTTGTTCTTGTTTTGGTCCCCTCTTTGACCTCCCTAACAGGTCTCAACTCGAGGTTTTCCTTCCAAACCCTCTCTCCCTTTCCTTCTTTCTCGCTCTCACTGTCTATCTTTCCATCTCTCGTCTCTCATCCTTTCAATCTTTTTCTTTTGCTGTAAAATCGAATTTCCATCTCTTACTTCTTGCTCTTCATTTCCTTGTTGTGTGTTTCATTCTCTATTCTTATTTTGGAAATGTCGACTCAAATTCATCAGAAATGTGGCAGGAGGACACAGTGTTTACCTATGGAGGCCAAATATGTAGAGCCCCGGGGTGAGTGACGTGGGTCACCATGTGTGAGAGGCTCTCTCTCTCTACCTTTAACTCAAGTAATGTGGCCCTCATACTGACTGGTCCTCTATCAGCCTCGTACACACATGCATATAGAAGTATACGTCCACAGACACACACATGCAAACAGACACGCATACACACACACACCACAGAAACTAACCCAACACCCATGTTTCAAGTCCAGAGGTTTCCATTTCCAAATGATATGATGTAGTAGGAAGGTTTCCAGTTTCAGGGGGATGAAATGTGACCCCTCATTTTATCAGACTATTCATGGCTAACTGAAACTCACAACAGAATCCAATGCTCTAATCTAGTGGGCCTTGATACAAGGATTGTGTCATCAGGTTTCAGGTATGACCCAGATGCAGACAGTGTCGAAAGAAACAAACATTTATTTCTAGTACAGGGGCAGGCAAACGACAGGTCAAAGGCAGGCAGAGGTCAGTAATCCAGAGGGTGCAAAAGGTCCAGAACGGCAGGCAGTCTCAGGGTCAGGGCAGGCAGGGGTCAATAATCCAGTGAGGTGGGGCAAGGTATAGAACGGCAGGCAGGCTCAGGGTCAGGGCAGGCAGAACAGTCAAAACCGGGAAGGACTAGAAAACAGGAGCAAGAAGAGACGGGAGCAGGGGAACAAACGCTGGTAGGTTTCACGAAACAAAACAAACTATCAACGGACAAACAGAGAACACAGATATAAATACACAGGGTATAATGGGGAAGATGGGCGACACCTGGAGGGGGTTGGAGACCAGCACAAAGACAGGTGAAACAGATCCGGGTGTGACAGGTTTGTCATTAATATTAGACTTGTACTGTTATTGCCTGTTATTGCCTGTAGTTACCGAAGTCTGGCCGGAAAGTTAATGGGTATTAACTTTCCGGCCAGACTTCGGTAACTACAGGCAATAGCCATGACATTGGGGTCAAACTCAGCTGAAACTTTATCAGGGTATTTTTATGTGACACATTTATGTCTCTCTCTTCTTCTTTCCAACCCTTTTCGTGTTCTGGTTCTTTTTTAACAGGTTTTGGGCTGTTTGCTGCTTCACATTTTCCTTCTCGCTTTCCAGCTTTGACCTGTGTTTTTAGTTTATGAGCAGATTTTACAATATACAGTAGATGTTTTTTGTTGTTGCTGGCACATATGGAGATGATAGTGCCTCCACATCATGGGCAGATGGCTTTGTTGGGCCGAGCTGAAACCCTTCTGGGATGGACCTCCCACTCTGTGGGCCTACACACACGCACACAGACTAAGCGTATCTATCTAGCTTTTCCTGGAGCAGAGGAGCAATAGAGGGGTCCCTGGCCCAGCTATCCATTTGGGATATTATAGCACAAGTAGGTGGGAAAAGGCAGAAAAATTGTATTGAAACTTCAAAAAGCTACTCAAATGGTGCTTGAAGTTAATTTCAAGCTTCCATTCAGGTATCAAATAACCATTTGAAACTGAATGCAAAGACAATGTTTTTTCTCCGTACTGACCATGCACTGAGCAAAATTACAGTATTTCCTTATGCTGGTAATCGATGTGCAATGTGAAAGGTACTGTAAACAGTTTATCTAGTCTCACTCATTATAACTCATCTTATCTCTGATCTGTTCCAGGGGGCTTTTTATCACCATCCATGACCTCACTCACATCTCCACCGTGCTCCAGAGCTGGCCGGAGAAGGACATACGCGTAAGTCCATGGTCAAACCTGAAATGGCCTTTCCCTATATAATGCAGAAATAGGTTGTCTGAAATGGCACCATATCGCTCTATTAGGGGTGCTATGCCCTTTACACTGTTAGGCCTAGTTGTTCGGTCTGATGCCTTAAGGCAGGTATTGCTACTGGGTATGCATGGTTTTGCTCCAGGCCTGTTGTAAATGACATGCCTGATCCAGCGAAGCAAGGTCCTGGTGAACTGGTAATTAGTAGAATCAGTTGTGTTAGATCAGGGTTGGAGTGAAATTCTGCTCTGCAACAGAGTAGCTCTTCAGGAGGAAGTTGGGCAGCCCTGGCTTAGAAGTCAGGGGTTAGCATTCCTGGTAGTTCTCTATATGGACAGTGGGATAACTGGGGATAGGCACCAGTGGAAGCTGGTGGGAGGAGCTATAGGAGGACATGTGGTTTCCATATGTTTGATACCGTTCCAGCCATTACAATAGCCCATCCTCCTATAGGTTCTCCCACCAGCCGCCACTGAAAAGCACACGTACACTACATGACCAAAAGTATGTGGACACCTGCTCATCGAACATCTCATTCCAAAAATCATGGGCATTAATATGGAGTTGGTCCCCCCTTTGCTGCTATAACAGCCTCCACTCTTCTGGGAAGGCTTTCCACTACATGTTGGAACGTTGCTGCGGGGACTTGCTTCCATTCAGCCACGAGCATTAGTGAGGTCGGGTATTGATGTTGGGCGATCAGGCCTGGCTCGCAGTCGGCTATCCAATTCGTCCCAAAGGTGTTCGATGGGGTTGAGGTCAGGGTTGTGTGCAGGCCAGTCAAGTTATTCCACACAAATCTCGACAAATCATTTCTGTATGGATCTCGCTTTGTGCACGGGGGCATTGTCATGCTGAAACAGGAAAGGGCCTTCCCCAACCTGTTGCCATAAAGTTGGAAACACAGAATCCTCTAGAATGTCATTGTATGCTGTAACGTTAAGATTTCCCTTCACTGGAATTAAGGGACCTTGCCCGAACCATGGAAAAACAGCCCCAGACCATTATTACTCTTCCACCAAACTTTACAGTTGGCACTATGCATTAGGGCAGGTAGTGTCCTCCTGGCATCCGCCAAACCCAAATGGTGAAGCGTGATTCATCACTCCAGAGAACGCATTTCCAATGCTCCAGAGTTCATTGGCGGCGAGCTTTACACCACTCCAGCCAACGCTTGGCATTGCGCATGGTGATTTAGGCTTATGTGCGGCTGATTGGCCATGGAAACCCATTTTGTGAATCTCCAGATGAACAGTTCTTGTGCTGACGTTGCTTCCAGAGGCAGTTTGGAACTCGGTAGTGAGTGGTGCAACCGAGGACAGACGATTTTTACGTTCTACGCGCTTCAGCACTCAGTGGTCCCATTCTGTGAGCTTATGTGGCCTACCACTTCTTGGCTGAGCCGTTGTTGCTCCTAGACATTTCCACTTCACAATAACAGCACTTAAAGTTGACCAGGGTAGCTCTAGGAGGGCAGAAATTTGACGAACTGACTTGTTGGAAAGATGGCATCATATGACGATGCCACGTTGAAAGTCATAGCTCTTCAGTAAGCCCATTCTACTGACAATGTTTGTCTATGGAGATTGCATGGCAGTGTGATTGATAGACACCTGTCAGCAAGGGGTGTGGCTGAAATAGCCGAATCCACAAATTTGAAGGGGTGTCTACATACTTTTGTGTATACTGTGCCTTCAGAAAGTATTCGGACCCCTTGACTTTTTCCACATTTGTTATGTTACAGCCTTATTCTAAAATGGATTAAATAAATAACAGTCCTCAGCAATCTAAACACAATACCCATAATGACCAAGCGAAAACAGGCTTTGACATTTTTGCCAATGTATAAAAAAATACCTTATTTACATTAGTATTCAGCCCCTTTACTGAGACTCGAAAATGAGCTCAGGTGCATCCTGTTTCCATTGATAATCCTTGATGTTTCTACAACTTGATTGGAGTCCACCTGTGGTAAATTCAATTGATTGGACATGATTTGGAAATACACACACCTGTCTATATAAGGTCCCACAGTTGACGGTGCATGTCAGAGCAAAAACCAAGCCATGAGGTTGAAGAAATTGTCTGTAGAGCTCCGAGACAGGATTGTGTCGAGGTACAGATCTGGGGAAGAGTACCAAAAAATGTCTACAGCATTGAATTTCCCCAAGAACACAGTGGCCACCATCATTCTTAAATGGAAGATTTTTGGTACCAACGAGACTCTTCCTAGAGCTGGCCGCCCGGCCAAACTGAGCAATCAGGGGAGAAGGGCCTTAGTCAGGGAGGTGACCAAGAACCTGATGGTCACTCTGACAGAGCTGTAGAGTGCCTCTGTGGAGATGGGAGAACCTTCCAAAATGACAAGCATCTCTGCAGCACTCCACCAATCAGGCCTTTATGGTAGAGTGCCAGACAGAAGCCACTTCTCAGTAAAAGGCAAATGATAGCCCACTTGGAGTTTGCCAAAAGGCACCTAATGGACTCTCAGACCATGAGAAACAAGATTCTTTGGTCTGATGAAACCAAGATTGAACTCTTTGGCCTGAATGTCAAGGGTCACGTCTGGAGGAAACCTGACACCGTCCCTATGGTGAAGCATGGTGGTGGCATTATCATGCCGTGGGGATGTTTTTCAGCGGCAGGGACTGGGAGACTAGTCAGGATAGAAGCAAAGATGAATGGAGCAAAGTACAGAGAGATCCTTGATGAAAACCTGCTCCAGAGTGCTCAGGACCTCAGACTGGGGTGAAGGTTCACCTTCCAATAGGACAACAACCCTAAACACACAGCCAAGACAACGCAGGAATGGCTTCGGGACAGTCTCTGAATGTCCTTGAGTGACTCAGCCAAAGCTCAGACTTGAACATCGAACATCTCTGGAGAGACTTGAAAATAGCTGTGCAGCAACGCTCCCCATCCAACAGCGCTTGAGAGGATCTGCAAAGAAGAATGGGAGAAACGCCCCAAATACAGGTGTGCCAAGCTTGTAGCATCATACCCAAGAAGACTCGACGCTGTAATCACTGCCAAAGGTGCTTCAACAAAGTACTGAGTAAAGGGTCTGAATAATTATGTAAATGTTATATTTCAGTTTTTTATTGTTAATCCAAAATTATTATTTTTTGTCATCAATTTTAGAATAAGGCAGTAACGTAACAAAATGTGGGAAAAGTCAAGGGGTCTGAATACTTTCCGAAGGCACTGTATAGTGTAACTCCAACTTTCTCGTAAATCATGCTTTGATGTCAATGGGTTCTGGCCTGTTTGAGGCCATTACAACCAACTGAGCTCTAATATCCTCTAATAAGTCATGATCTTGTACAAAAGCTGAAGAACATATACACATCCAGTTACTTTTCACAGGTGCTGGAGTTGTAGGCAAACTCATGGAAAACAGAAAGGAAAATGCTGCACACTGCTGCTCACGCTCCTAGATTATATTTATTTACAACAACATTTCGACCTTTTAGGTCTTCATCAGGCATCCATATCAAGTCATGCTCTTGTCATATACAGTTGAAGTCGGAAGTTTACATACACCAGCCAAATGCATGTAAACTCAGTTTTTCACAATTCCTGACATTTAATCCTAGTAAACATTCCCTGTCTTAGGTCAGTTAGGATCACCACTTTATTTTAAGAATGTGAAATGTCAGAATAATAGTAGAGAATGATTTATTTCAGCTTTTATTTCTTTCATCACATTCCCAGTGGGTCAGAAGTTTACATGCACTCAATTAATATTTGGTAGCATTGCCTTTAAATTGTTTAACATGGGTCAAACATTTCAGATAGCCTTCCACAAACTTCCCACAATAAGTTGGGTGAATTTTGGCCCATTCCTCCTGACAGAGCTGGTGTAACGGAGTCAGGTTTGTATGCCTCCTTGCTTGCACACGCTTTTTCAGTTCTGCCCACACATTTTCTATAGGATTGAGGTCAGGGCTTTGTGATGGCCACTCCAATATCTTGACTTTGTTGTCCTTAAGCCATTTTGCCACAACTTTGGAAGTATGCTTGGGGTCATTGTCCATTTGGAAGACCCATTTGTGACTAAGCTTTAACTTCCTGACTGGTGTCTTGAGATGTTGCTTCAAAATATCCACATAATCCCATCTATTTTGTGAAGTGCACCAGTCCGTCCTGCAGCAAAGCACCCCCACAACATGATGCTGCCACCCCCGTGCTTCACGGTTGGGATGGTGTTCTTCGGCTTGCAAGCCTCCCCCTTTTTCCTCCAAACATAACTATGGTCCATTCTATTTTTGTTTCATCAGACCAAAGGACATTTCTCCAAAAAGTACGATCTTTGTCCTCATGTGCAGTTGCAAACCGTAGTCTGGCTTTTTTTATGTCGGTTTTGGAGCAGGGCGTCTTCCTTGCTGAGCGGCCCTTCAGGTTATGTTGAAATAGGACTCGTTTTACTGGATATAGATACTTTTGTACCTGTTTCCTCCAGCATCTTCACAGGGTCCTTTGCTGTTGTTCTGGGATTGATTTGCACTATTCACACCAAGTACGTTCATCTCTAGGAGACAGAACACGTATCCTTCCTGAGTGGTATGACGGCTACTTGGTCCCATGGTGTTTATACTTGCATACTGTTGTTTGTACAGATGAACGTGGTACCTTCAGGCGTTTGGAAATTGCTCCCAAGGATGAACCAGACTTGTGGAGGTCTACAATTATTTTCCTGAGGTCTTGGCTGATTTATTTTGATTTTCCCATGATGTCAAGCAAAGAGGCACTGAGTTTGAAGGTAGGCCTTGAAATACATCCACAGGTACACCTCCAATTGACTCAAATGATGTCAATTAGCCTATCAGAAGCTTCTAAAGCCAGAACATCATTTTCTGGAATTTTCCAAGCGGTTTAAAGGCACAGTCAACTTAGTGTATGTAAACTTCTGACCCACTGGAATTGTGATACAGTGAATTATCAGTGAAATAATCTGTCTGTAAACAATTGTTGGAAAAATTACTTGTGTCATGCACAAAGTAGATGTCATAACCGATTTGCCAAAACTATAGTTTGTTAACAATACATTTCTGGAGTGGTTGAAAAACGAGTTTTAATGATTCCAACCTAAGTGTATGTAAACTTTTGACTTCAACTGTAGAGTCAGTATGACAAGTCGTCCAGGTATTCCTGGCATGTAAAGATATGCCTGCTGCAGCCTCTAGCCGGTCTACCACCTGTTCACAGCTGTCAACACAATGGCATTTCCCTCTGAAACCCTGAGCTCACAGGACCTCATATAAAACTATTCATCACGATCCGATGCCCTACTTACATAGTTCCAATAATAAAAGCTACAAATCCAGAAATAAATCAGTAAGCCCCAAATGTATGGGACTATTAATGACATTTATGACATAATGACATTTAATAATAAGTGGTTTTGCTGTTAGAATGTCATAAACCCCTAATCATGTGTTCATTAGGCATTAAAAACGTGATTAGGTGGATGACATCATCCCTTGAGGTGGTGTCAGGGTGCTGTGGAACCAGTGTGGAACAAGGTTGTAAAAGTAATGTGCCAGAGTGGCCTGCGTCATAGACTAATCATGAAAAAACACACATGCATGTTGGGTTTTGGGTTCGAACATATTGTGAAGTTGACTGAATTGTTATTGATGATGAAGTGCTCCTGATGATGATTTTTTTATTTATTTACATTTTTTGCAAGATTTAATTTTTTCAAACAATATACAGACAAAATACAACAGACAGACGCACACAAACATTAATGTCATCACACCTGCCCAGACCCACATGTTCCCACCGCATCTCTTTCCAGTGCATGTAAGATTCTATACCCGTTGCAAGACCCACTGGTT
Source organism: Salmo salar (assembly GCF_965601325.2). NCBI lineage: Eukaryota > Metazoa > Chordata > Actinopteri > Salmoniformes > Salmonidae > Salmo > Salmo salar. The sequence goes on along the minus strand of NC_138295.1, from coordinate 50,560,091 downwards.
GATGCTTATTTATAAAACCCTTTTAGGCATCACTCCCCCCTATCTGAGATATCTACTGCAGCACTCTTTCTCCACATACAACACCCGTTCTGCCAGTCACATTCTGTTAAAGGTGCCTTTTGCCTTTTGGTAGGCCGTCATTGTTAAAGTGACTTGCCTAGTTAAATAAAGGTTCAATAAAATAAATAAATAAATAAATAAATATTTCCTCAAATTGCACTATTCTGTTTTTCTCTGTCACCACACCTTTTCAATATTTAAATATAAATGGTTTAGATTTTTCCATTGTCTTAAACCTCTACAGGATTGGTGTGTCCCCCGCGGGACGGTGAGCTAATGTGCGCTAATGTGATTAGCATGACGTTGTAAGTAACAAGAACATTTCTCAGGACATAGACATGTCTTATATGGGCAGAAAGCTTAAGTTCTTGTTAATCTAACTGCACTGTCCAATTTACAGTAGCTGTTACAGTGAACAAATACCATGATATTGTTTGAGGAGAGTGCACAACAACAAAACACTTATCACGGCAACTGGTTTGATACATTCACCTCTGAAGGTAAATAATGTACTTACATTCAGTAAGCTTGCTCTGATTTGTCATGCTGAGGGTAAAATGTAGCATAGTTTTGTTTGTTAAAATCTATTTTTATATTAAAATGTAGGAACTGGGTTCTACAGTTTGAACCCCTGCTGTGTCTGGCACCGCCCCCCTCGCCCCATCTAGATGTGTGAAGGTTAGTGTCTTTTCTGTAGGGAAGCTAATTGTCCATCATTTATGACATTCCCAGGAGTGTGTAAACTTACATTTTGTATTACCATATAATTTTTGTATGTTCTCTATAGTTATGTACTTGAAAATGTATTAATTGACCAATTCGGCACATTTGGGCAGACGCGATACAACATTTTGAACAGTAATGCAATGGTTCATTGAATCAGTCTAAAAATGTTGCACATACACTGCTGCCATCTAGTGGCCAAAATTGCGCCTGGACTCCTAAGTGATATAATGGCCTTTCTTTTGCATTTCAAAGATGATGGAGAGAAAAAAGAAAACACATATTTTTTTCTTTGTATTATCTTTTACCAGATCTAATGTGTTATATTCTCCTACATTAATTTTCCACAAACGTCAAAGTGTTTCCTTTCAAATGGTATCAATAATATGCATATTCTTGCTTCAGGTCCTGAGCTACAGGCAGTTAGATTTGGGTATGTCATTTGATTTCCAGATTTTAAGAAAAACATTTTTCAAAATGATTGATGAGAAAAGTATGGTGCAACCCATTGGGTATCTCATCGCACCCTCATATGCTAAGTTTTGAAATATGCAGATAGATGGATTAAAAGTACATTTGCATTGTAAAACAGCCAACTTTCTATCTCCGCGCATAACATTTGGACTTTATAACACTCACAGAAGGCATGAATTATTGAGTCATTGTTAATTTTACACTTAAGGCATGACTGCAATTGTGCTGTCGAATTTGTGAATTTTGCCTCTTATATAATAATTCTATACATTAGTTTATAACGGATTAAGCATTCATTAACTGTAATTTCGTTAGTTATGTTCGAACGCTCCCTCCATTTTTGTGCCAATATCAGTTATTTTCATGTCTTGCTTCCAATAGTTTATATTTATAAGAGATTGTTTGTTGGATAGACTCTCTGCAAGGTTTTGTATATCTTACCTATCATATGAATTTCCTTTTCTGACTCAAATAGGATTCCCTCAACATTATTCTGATGTCCAAAAGATTTCAGATCGTATTTGAAAATGTCTACATTGGTCAGTCCAAAATGGCTTTTTAATTCTGTCATGGAAATAATTGTATTTCCTATTACCAAGTCATTTACGATTTCTATGCCTTTAGTTTTCCATGTGGGACAATTTATCGGTGAATTCTGAAAAGCTATCCAAGGATTGTTCCATAAGGCTGTGTTTTGGGGAGTGATTTTAGTTCTTGTAGAATCCATTTCATTTTCTTCCATATAGATGAGGAAAATGTTTGTATTTAATTCATTTTAGAATAAGGCTGTAACATAACAAAAGGTGGAAAAAGTCAAGGGGTCTGAATACTTTCTGAATGCTCTGTATGTCGCAGGTGAAAGCCTTGGGTGGCGAGTTGATATAATTCCAGGTCTGGAAGGTTAAACCACCTTCAGACTTAGGGAGATGTAAAACTTTTGTTTTTATTCTGAGTTTTATTTGCCCATATAAAGCCGTATGACAGGGGATACTTTTTTTAAAGAGTGTCTTCGGTGGGGTAATTGGTATTACCGAAAATAAATATAGAAACTTTGGGAGTCATGCTATTCTAAAGAGGTTTATTCTACCTGTACGATTCATGGGAAGATTGTTCCTTTTAATTATATCTGCTTTCATGTTGTTGAGAAATGCAATAAGCAATAAGGCCAGAGGAGGTGTGGTATATGGTAAATATACCACAGCCAAGTTCTTAAGCACGACGCAATGCTGAGTGCCTGCACACAGCCCTTAGATGCGGTATATTGACCATATACCTCAAACCCCAGAGGTGTCTTATTGCTATTTTATACAACGGATGGGTCTAATCCTGGATGCTGATTGGTTAAAACCGCATTCCAGCCTGTGTCTATTCCACAAGTTACCACTGGCTAAAGCTATGACATTGAAATGCCTATTTATTCTGTTCCATCTCGTTGCGCAATCCACTGTCTAAACAGCCCAGCCAGCCAATTTATAAACTTGATCTCCACTGTAAAAAGCATCTAGACATTATCTCCAATTTCTTTTAGACTAGCAATTGGTTTCAATAGTGGAGATGTGTATAAACCTGGTCTCTCTGACATTTGCAACATTGTTTCAATATTGAAGTTCGATCTCCAGCTATCCCATAATAATGAATGTGTAGGGGTCAGAAGTTGGGGTGAGAGAGACAGGCAGGCAGCTTTTCTCAGCCAGTCAAAATCATGAATCAGCATAATTTTTATGGGTATATACACTACCGTTCAAAAAGTTTGGGGTCACTTAGAAATGTCCTTCTTTTTGAAAGAAAATAACATTTTTTTTGTCCATTTAAAATAACATCAAATTGATCAGAAATACAGTGTAGACATTAATGTTGTAAATGACTATTGTAGCTGGAAACGGCTTATTTTATAAAAAAATGTTTAATGGAATATCTACATAGGCGAACAGAGGCCCATTATCAGCAACCATCACTTCTGTGTTCCAATGGCATATTGTGTTAGCTAATCCAAGTTTATCATTTTAAAAGGCTAATTGATCATTAGAAAACCCTTTTGCAATTATGTTAGCACAGCTGAAAACTGTTGTCCTGATTTAAAGAAGCAATAAAACTGGCCTTTAGACTAGTTAAGTATCTGGAGCATCAGCATTTGTGGGTTCGATTACAGTCTCAAAATGGCCAGAAACAAAGAACTTCCTTCTGAAACTCGTCAGCCTATTCTTGTTCTGAGGAATGAAGGCTATTTCATGCGAAAAATTGCAAAGAAACTGAAGATCTCGTACAACGCTGTGAACTACTCCCTTCACAGAACAGCGCAAACTGTCTCTAACCAGAATGCACAACTGAGCAAGAGGGCAAGTACATTAGAGTGTCTAGTTTGAGAAACAGACGCCTCACAAGTCCTCAACTGGCAGCTTCATTAAATAGTACCCGCAAAACACCAGTCTAAACATCAACAGTGAAGAGGCGACTCCGGGATGCTGGCCTTCTAGGCAGGGTTGCAAAGGAAAAGCCATATCTCAGACTGGCCAATAAAAAGAAAAGATTAAGATGGGCAAAATAACACAGACACTGGACAGAGGAACTCTGCATAGAAGGCCAACATCCCGGAGTCGCCTCTTCACTGTTCACATTGAGACTGGTGTTTTGGATATTTCTAAGTGACCACAAACTATTGAACAGTAGCGTATAGAAAGACATTTCAATAGAAAACAGGTCAAACGAAACGAAATGCAGCTAATTTGCAGTCTTTCCAACTTCAGTTTGAAGTGATTGTGTTATCTGTGTTGTTGCCTAGCTCCTCTGAACAACAGTTTCCTGACGAGAGAGCACATTTTCTATGCCAGGTGAAATTGCGCATCATTAGCTCATTGTTATGGATGTATCCAAATAAATGTCACTAAAAAACAGCTTAAACAAATGCAAACGCAGCTGTTTTCTGTTATTCTGGCTGCACTGTTTGACGTGACTGTAAGTTAGTCGTAGTTGGCTAGCTATCAAGCAAGGGATAAGAATGTTGCCATAGATATAAATCCATCAAAATAATGTTTTTAATGAAAATATGTCAATCATTATTTGAATATGTTGCTAACCCGTTGTATAAAAGTGATAATGCCCCCAAAGCAGGTGTTTGGAGGATATATTGGCATGGTTTGCCGCCACTCGTCTTAGTCTCAGGCCTAATAACAGCCATGCCATATCATCCAAACACCGGCTTCTCGGCCATTATCACTTAAATACCAATGTAATTAGAGCAGTAAAAAAAAGAAAATGTTACCCGTGGTATACGGTCTGATATAACACGTCTTTCAGACAATCAGCATTCAGAGCTCGAACCACCCAGTTTATAATTATCTTTATATATTTGTTGTTGGTCATTTATTCAGCATGATGATGTTTTAATGTCAATCAAGTTATTGTGAAGCCAAAGCCACATTTCCTGGACAATAGAGGGTTTTTTTCAAAACACCCCTGGTGATCAGGTTGTGTTACACAATCGTTCATTTGTAAATTCCACATTGAGAACGTCAGGCAATTCGTTTGTTGTTTTTTGTTTAATAAGAGTGCATGATTAGGTTGTGTGAAGCAAGACCGGGCCAGACCTAGAGGGGAGATGGAGTAGAGAAGCAGGATTGGTGAGGGGTTTGCTTGGAAGGGTAGTATGGGATGACTGTTATCTAGAGCCATAGACAGTGTGCTCTGACTGATAATGTATTTGATTGACATAGACTCACAGGTGTGATGTGATTGACAGGCGGTGTGTGTGACAGACGGAGAGAGGATCCTGGGCCTGGGGGACCTGGGCTGCTACGGCATGGGCATCCCTGTGGGCAAACTGGCACTCTACACGGCCTGTGGAGGCATGCCACCCCAGCAGTGTCTGCCAGTCATGCTGGATGTGGGCACAGACAATGAGGTAAGAAGAGACACGCCTAACAACCAAGTGAATACATGCATAGCTACATGCAAACAAGATGATACACTTCACTTTATCCTACACTTGACACCCGTCAACTACGTAACAAAGAAAACTGTCAACTTCGTAACATATTATATGCTAGACGTAATATGCCAACTAAGAAAACACCCTCCAGTCAATACGTTATATTCAGGTAAGCCCCTCAGTCTCCAAACTCCAAATTTCCAAACACTAACAGCCAAGAAACGAGAAATTCTCACACTTTACAACGAGGAAACACCCTGAACGCAACTGAGGAAAGCCGCACTGTTCACCCATGCGAGATAGAAAAGCACCTATCCATCCTGCCAGCCCGCCAGCACTGCCAGTCAACAGTATTCAAAGAGGCCCTCTGGTTTGGTTTTTCCTGCTGGTCCCACTGGTCCTATGTATGGCCTGGCCCTCCTCCTTATAGCTGAAAGAGGAGCCTCACTCTGGGCCGGGCGGCACGTGTGCTGTGGCAACACTGTTAAACAGGAGCAAACTAAGAATAGTCTGTGTTGTGTAGAGGGCTATATTTAAACTCTGTGTATTTTCTCCATGTCATCTAGAGCTGGGCCAAGGGTGTGGCACTGCCACCATATGCCTGCTACATGGCTGAGCCATCCTATGATTTCCTGGGCCTGGACCTGCTCTCCTAGCCTCTGAGTTTCAGTATAAGAGTTGGGGAGAGGATAAAGGGTGATTTGGGGTTAGTTGGGTAGGTCTGGTCAAGGCTAGACATGATCTAGACAGTTTTCAAGATGCTGAGAATGAGACATAAAAGAAGACATCACTGTGAAAGAAGGATAGATGGATAAAGGGTGGGAGGAAAGAAGAGGGAGATGGATTTGCGGTTAGCTGGGTATAGGACTGGTCAAAGATGTAAACGACTGACAATAATCATTGGAGATGGAGAGAAACAATGAGAGACACTCCATGGGCAACAAAATGAGGACACCAGTATAAAAGAGGGATAAATAAAGGAAGGGGGAGGGAAAGATAAGGAGACGGGAAGCAGAGTTGAACAGAGGGACTAGCCCAATCCCTGTCAGATGTAGCATTCGCTGTGTGGATGGTCTCCACAAACTCTCTCCATGTTCTCTTATGTCGGCTGGCCAATTCATACTTCATCAAACCACACTGAGACCCAGAAGAAATCCCTCTTATTCATAAAACACACACAAAAGGCCTATGAGGGAACCTATAAAAGATCATACACTACAGCAGGAATACTGTAGGTGGCATTGGATCTTGGTGTACAGGATTATGTTTTCTCGCTCTGCCAGTTTCTCCCACTCTGTTCTACCTCATAGCAGAGGTAAATACCACACTCTTCTGCCCCCATCCCTTTAATAGCATCTCCATACACTCTTCTATGCATGAACTCCATTGTTCTATTGAAATATTTTGAAAGAGACTATCACAGGTCCAGTTTAGGGATGCTTGGGTGATTGTCAACTATTCCCGGACATTTATAGGCATCAAAACACCACTTTAACTAGCTGCCTCAGAGACTATCTGTGTCCTCAATGCACTCTGTAGCTGCTGCCAGAGGATGGAAGCAAATGGGGGTTTATTTGTGTGTGTGTGTGTGTGTGTGTGTGTGTGTGTGTGTGTGTGTGTGTGTGTGTGTGTGTGTGTGTGTGTGTGTGTGTGTGTGTGTGTGTGTGTGTGTGTGTGTGTGTGTGTGTGTGTGTGTGTGTGTGTGTGTGTGTGTGCACGCACTCTTAGAAAAAAAGTGCTATCTAGAACCTAAAAGGGTTCTTCGGCTGTCCCCATAGCGAATCCCTTTGAAGAACCCTTTTCAGAACCAAAAAGGGTTCTCCTATGGGGACAGCTGAAGAACTCTTTTGGAACCCTTTTTTCTAAGAGTATGTGTCTGTAGTGTCAGTGTGCGTGCATGTTTGAGATGTGTTTCTCTGCTATGCCTGGATTTGGCTCGGTCTGGTCTACCTTCTATGTTCCTCTATTCATCTCTGTATGTATGGAAGTGTGTGTGTGGAGTATTTTTTATTATATGTGTGCATTTAGTGATGTGTGCTCATATTTCATGCTACTCTCCCTTTGTGTGATGTGTGTCTGTGGCGGGGACTGAATTGGAACGTTTATCAATAAAATAAAACAACTATTGAGAATAATGGGCAGACCTTCAAGTCACACACAGTGCTGGAATGGGCCGTAACCTTCATGTGTGAAAAGGTGTTCTTCCTCACACTCAGAGAAGTTACAGGTTTCTGCCTGTTGTTTTCCAAACCTGTAAAGTGTTTGCAGATGTAGCACTGCAAAATAATATCACACAGCAGCAACCCAGCAGCTCAGTATCTGTCAGAGTTTACATTTACCTTAAAAATCACCTCACCACCCGTGAAGCAGCATGTGCCAGCCATTACCACAGATCACTCATCACCAAGCACTCCATCAGGATCACTACAGGCACACAACCACTCATTCAGGCACGGGCGCACCCATGTATGCATAGACACAGATCTCTGTGTGTGAATGCGTGTGTACGTGCATGTGTTACACAACCTCACGAGAACTAAGACCTTGCACTGTAGTCTCTAGTTGGCCATCACAACCTTTTCCATTTTTCCATTATTCTAAAGAGATGACAGGCCAAATGAGTTGTAATAGGATAAATGGAGTGCCTGTGTGTCTTAAGCCATATGGAGTTCCTCTGGCCTGACTCATGATACATTATCTCAGACACGCTGGTCTGATGCCTGATGCCGTGCTCCAGCCCCTACAGGCAGAGGGTACTTACACAGTGGTAGGAGGTGGTGGAGGTAGGCAGTAAATAATTGAAAACATGAGGCTTATTTCTGACCTTGGGTAGGTATGAGGACACCTGCACTGAGGTCAGGCATGCGACGTCTGGACCTTGACTGGAAAGACTGGGGTTGTGTCCAAAATGGCACCCTATTCCCTATGGGACCTGGTCAAAAGTATATAGGAATTAGGAAATACTGTAGGGTGCTATGTGAGACTCAGCCTGGATCTCCCTGTGGTAGTGTTGCACTGTAATTCCAGAACGTGATGAAGCAAGGGGGAATGTTTTGGGAACATGTCCAGTAAACAGATAGGATATGGCAGAGCTCCTGTATAGGATGTGAGTGATGCATGGGATGGGCTGTGCTGTGCTGTGTAAGGTGTTTCGGATGTGTTCTCTTCTCTAGGTGCACTGGAATGCGGAAAGTGGATAATCTCTTGTGTAAACCATCGCTAATCCTACACAGCCCTGCTACCTGTGGACTTCTCGCTCTCTCCTCCCTCTCACACACAACGCACATGCAAACACACACACTGTTTCTGACGCATCATTCAGCTCTCTAACATCCCATCACATGCACAAGCATGTATGCACAAAAAGATGCACATCGCTCTCTCTCTTTCCTCTCCCCTTTTGTCTATTTTCCACACACAGACATATACACTCACACTCATCAGTAAGACATGTCTCTGTCTGCACGTTTTCCCTCCCAGTAAACAGGTCTGTAGAGTGAGTATACAACACATACATTTTTTTTTCTTCTCTCTAAATGGTAATTAATCTAAATGTGGCTTGTGAGAAATAAACTAAACAGTGAGTGTTATGGGAAAGTTGGCCCTCTCTAATCTCGCTCTTTCTCTCTCCCACTCACTCTCTTTCTCTCCCTTTCTCTTTCACTGATATTACCTGGTATAACCTCTGTCACAACACACACACTGAAATGAGACCCCGGTGATGTCATCCCACACAATGTGTTGTTTGTCTTGTGTTGGCTGCGCTCTTCAGACAGGCCCCTATCCCCCTCCCCCCACTCTGCTCCCTCATCCCTCACTCTTCCCTCCATCTCCTACCTCGCTGTCCTAAACAGACACTGACTGTTGCTTTTGAACAGGGTTAGTTCCACCTGAAAGCAGAAAGAACAGCTCAGACAATCAACAGAAGAGTATCTCAGGGAGAAAGTCGACATATCTCAATGCATCAGTGCTGTGTCAACTGAGCCAATACATGAGATTAACTCATTCATTATTGCTCTGTCAGAGCTGTTGATACAGTATCTTTTTCCTCGGATACAGTATGCACACGAGAAAGTAATCTAGCGTCTTGTAAAAGTCAATCATTGAGTTGTCATACATGGACTTTTATGAACATGGTTGAGGATGTTGTTTTAGTTAGTGGTGAGACCTGTGTCAATGCCTGGGGTGGAAGGTTTTGGAAATGTCAGGGGCTTTAAAGTTACTCTGGGAGTTGTTAATGGGTATACCTGTTTTGATTGACAGTGTCATGGTCCATTTGTGACACAGAGCCTGTCCCAGCTCTGCCCAAATAGACTACCCCATTAAGCCCCCCCCACCCCCAGACTCCACGGAATCTAAACACTCCAGTCTTGATGAGGCATGACAGCGTTCCAGATCACCTCTTCCCAGAGGGATCAGAATTCCCTTGCGTCATGTCCTCAGTTGAACAGACCAGTGGCAGTCGGTACCGTTTTTAAGATGAGGGAGTCAGATTTTGTTTTTCATGAGAATGGCCTTATTTCTATTACAGCATATTGGATGACTGTCATTCATATTCCATTCACCTAGTTCAATGTAGCATCGATAGGTTTAGGCTACTACATGATACTCTAATTTTCCCTATACCCATCATGAGGTTGCTACAACCTAGCCAATGAATTAAAGTTTACAACGTAGGTGCACAGAGGTCGAGAGAAAAATTTGACAGACAGTGACACATGGACAGACAGTGACACATTCAATACTGCCTTTCACAATCTTGCCTGCATCTAGCTGATCTAGGGTGTAATCATTAGTCCAACAGTTGCAAACAAGAGTTTCTATTGGACAATTTCAGGTATGTTTATCCCCGTTTCGCTCTGTTTGCTTCCGTTTAAGAAATGTTTTTCAACAGAATCGGAAGAATGAATACACCCCTGATCACACACAAACACAGTTCACTTTTATAGCAGCCAAGTTGTATTCCCTCTCGCATCTATGTGCTCTCCTCCTCTAACCTTTTCCCTTCGCTTGTGGACTTCAATGCACAACACATCAGCTGTATTTGACCAGGTAAAAAAAACTTTCCAAGCCAAACCATATCATAACTACTACACACAGCCTAGATCATTGTCACCATATTAGCTAGTTAACATAGCTAATAGAACTAACACGTTAGTTAACCAGCTACAATAATGCGGTAACCTTACAGTGTACAGTCAGTAAGCAGTTTAGCAGTAACACCGGCAGGCCCCGGTGGCAATAAATTAGTAAAACCAGAAGCATAACTTGACTTGGAAGAGTTCCAGTGTTGTGTTGGATAGTTATAGCCAGCTAGCAAACAGCATCCCTCTGTTTCAGCAGGGTGTTTGAATAGGCTAAACTAGCTAGCTGCATTTCCTAGCTAAGTAAGTGGGAAAAAACAACAACCTCTATTGTTTCTCCTTCGTTTTTTAAGAAATGAATTTGTTCAAAACTATTGTCTTTATCTCCAATCAAATCAAAGTTTATTGGTCACATACACATGGTTAGCAGATGTTATTGAGAGTGTAGCAAATGTTTGTGAATCTAGTTCCAACAGTGCAGCAATATCAACAAGTAATCTAACAATTCCACAACAACTACCTAAGACAGGAAAATCTAAGTAAAGGGAGGGATAAGAATATGTACATATAAATCTATGGATGAGCAATGCCCGAGCAGCATAGGCAAGATGCAATAGATGGTATAACATACAGTATATACATATGGGATGAGTAATGCAAGATATGTAAACATCATTATTAAAGTGGCATTAATAAAGTGACTAGTGAGCCATTTGTTAGTGGCCAATGATTTCAAGTCTGTATGTAGGCATTTGTGAGTTTGTGATGTCTGTTTAGCAGTCTGATGGCCTTGAGATAGAAACTATTTTTCAGTGTCTCGGTCCCAGCTTGATGCACCTGTACTGACCTCGCCTTCTGGATGGTAGCAGGGTGAACAGGCAGTGGCTCGGGTGGTTGTTGTCCTTGATGATCTTTTTGGCCTTCCTGTGACATCGGGTGCTGTAGGTGTCCTAGAGGGCAGGTAGTTTGCCCCCGGTGATGCGTTGTGCCCGTCAGGGCCTCAAGCTTAATGATGAGCTTGGAGGGTACTATGGTGTTGAATGCTGATGGGAGGGAGGGAGTCAACTACTCACAACATTTTGTGCACTGCAGTGCTAGCTATTGTAGCTGTAGCTTATGCTTTCAGTACTAGATTCATTCTCTGATCCTTTGATTGGGTGGACAACATGTCAGTTCATGCTACAAGAGCTCTGATAGGCTGGAGGACATCCTACAGAAGTTGGCATAATTACTGTGTAAGTCTATGGAAGGGGGTGAGAACCATGAGCCTCCTACTGTAGGTTTTGTATTGAAGTAAATGTACCCAGAGGAGGATGTCCTCCGACTACCCCATCTACTGTAGACCGTTATTGCAATTATTTGGTAGACATATGGATATATTTTGTATAGTTGAATCTAAAATGATAACTTTTTTTAAATGTTTGACAATTACAACAAAAAAAATGAAATTCACTGAGGATGGTCCTCCTCTTTCTCCTCTGAGGAGCATCCCCTGAAGCAGACAGTGGAGCAGACAGGGGGGCCAGGATTGGGTAGAAGACACTCCCGGATTTAGAAACCTGGCTCCAAGTGGCTCTCTTTACAGACACATGCCAGAGATAGATAAGACAAATAGAAGAAGTACAGTATTAAAACACACAATAAAACACACTAGCTGACCACAGCGAAGAAGAGACACTTTGTAGAGTAGACCAAGCTTTGATGCAGAGTGTGCGTGTGTGTTAAGAGCAGATCAAAGTGTGTGTGTGTGATAAATCACATACAGGGGCCCTCTAAATCCAGGCCTTTCATCACCAAGCACTCCATCAGGATCACCACAGACATGCAGACAAGCTACACACACACACATGTGCGCGCACTCGACCTGAACTCAGGCCTCAGTCAAAGGGCTGAAGTGCTAGCATAGTTACTCAATCCCTCTTTCTCTCCGTCTCATTCTGGCCGTCACCGAAACAACTTTCATAACAAGCCAGCTTGGATGGCAATAAAATGGACTAACTACAGCGAAAGATTTCAAGGATGGAATGGCAGTAAATGAAGTCGTGTGTATTACGAGGCTGCTCCAAGCAACACAATGAGGAATGGGGAGGGATGTGAACTGGACTTGGGGATGGTAACCAAACCGTATTTCACCTTTCCCATCATCTTGGTTCTTCCTTTCCGTTGATCCAACCTTTGGTGAAAGGGTGTGGTGTTTTTTAGCCAAAAATGAGGCCTGATAAAAATCCAGCTAGCAGCAGTGGCATTTGAAACTCTAGTAAAGGAGTATGATATGCCGATAAGGTTTGACCTGTGGTATTTGCACACACAAAAAGAAAACCGGTGCACTTTTCTGACCAAAGGAACAATTTTCTATGAAGAGTTTTGGGGGAGTGGATTACTTCTACCCAGGGGCGAAAATCTGATATCAACTTTGGAGGGGACAATTACATTAATTTTTCTCAAGAGCAATTCCTGAGGGGGACACCAAAAGTAGTGCTGTAACACATAGCCTACATTGTAATATGGTAAATGTATATTGAGGAACCAAAGAAATAAGGTGTTTGCCGTACTCCTAACTACCGGTACCCAAAACTACACAACTAATCACAACAGCAATACCATTGCCTTTAACAAATCTTAGTTCAGTCACCAGTTTAAGTTGAGATTGGGGGTATCCATGGCATTTTCCAATTATGTTCCTATTTTACAAGTCAAAAAAATTGAGAACCTTTCATAATGTTGCCAAACAAAGACTCAACAAACTTACCTGAGACTCTGGGGACATATCTGTCCCCAACTCTGCTGTCTGTGTGCCATCTGTTGCCTGCTCTGCCTAATGACATCATTGTGAAACATTTCCATTAGAATTTCATTTCTTTCTTATGAACATTTTATCAACTGGTCTTTGAGATATTAGGCTACTAGGGTTCTTACTATGCGTTTTGGTGTATTGAAAAATACTCTGATGTCCGTCTTTTATTTTTCTGCCGTTTTTCTACATGGCTGGCTGGCTGGCTGGCTACACACACACACAGTGTGTGGGTTATTTACAGTAGGAGATGGGCTTCTATCATCTTCTATCATTCTATTTGGGCTTCGATCTAAAAGGTAGCTAGCAAATGTGAAATGGATTAAAATGACAAGAGTTGACAGCTGTATGAGTTCACCATTTACACAACATATACTGCAACCTTTTGTAATTTTAATAGTTTGTTTCATATTGGCTGGCTTCCAACAATAGCTGAATTTGCAAAGCTAGCGAGCACCAATTCCGTTTCAGTGGTGTTTGCTATAATCTTTGCTACCCGGGTTAAATAAAGGTGAAATAAAATAAATAAATAAAAGTTCCCTTGCGACAATTTAGCTTTTGCAACGAGACCATTAAATATATTTAAGACAATGGTAGAAGAGAGTGTAGTTCTGTTAAGTTTGGACTTCAGTTTATCGCTAACCTTATCACAGGGACTTTGAAGCACTAACTTACATCATCTGCATGCTGATCTTGGAATAAATTGACGATAGCAAAGATTCCATCTTTAACGACGCCACATAAATGGAATAGGTACTAGCTAGCTTAATAGTTAATATTTGCGCGCTAGCTCTGCATATTCAGCTAGTGTGTGTGCGCGATTGACTAGAATAACCTCACGTCAGTTACGTTCATTGAGTGCCTTTCAGACAGTAGTTACGACCCCTCTGTTACCTTGCCAACTAAGGAACTGGCAGTGGATCAAACATTGTGAGGCAAAGGGTGGGGGGGTTGCAATCTTTTGAAACTTAAACGCGCTATTAAGTGTCTATAATCGGCACAATTCCTTTCATTGCATATTATTTAAATTACATAGTTATGTTTCAGTGATATATTGGGGGGGACAAATCATATTTTTCCCAGGATGGGGGGGCCGTGTCCCCCCCATCCCCCCCGGGATTTCCGCCCCTGCTTCTACCAATAACTTTCAGCAAACTACTTCCACATATTTTTGTCCAGAAGTTTAATTTGAGCTTTTACCTACAGCACTGAGGTATTTTAGGGATTTAAGTATTACCAGCTAGTCTGACTTTGTTTCTCCCATAATAGCCCTTGTGAAAAGTGCCAACAGAAATGTAATTCAAACCATCAAGGGTGATAAGGCCAACACTTTTGATTTGGTGAGGGTCAGTGGTATCTCCCCCCCGCGTTTTGCCCTCAGAACAGCTTCAATTCGTTAGAGCATGGACTATACAATTGTCGAAAGCGTTCCACTGGTATGCTGGCTGATGTTGACTCCAATGCGTCACACAGTTGTCAAGTTGGCTGGATGTCCTTTGGGTGGTGGACCGTTCTTGATATACACAGGACATTTTTGAGCTTGTAAAACCCAGCAGCGTTGTAGTTCTTGACACAAACCGGTGCACCTGGCACCTACTACCATACTCCGTTTGAAGGCACTTACATCTTATGCCTTGCTTATTCACCCTCTGAATGGCACACGTACACAATCCGTATCTCAATTGTCTCAAGGTTTAAAAATCCTTCTTTAACCTGTCTCCTCCACTTCATCTACACTGATTTTAAGTGGATTTAACAAGTGACATCAATAAGGGATCATAGCTTTCACCTGGTCAGTCTATGCCTTGGAAAGAGCAGTTCTTAATGTTATGTACATTCAGTGTATATTTGCTGATGCTATCTGAACTGACAGAGGCTGCACTCCTCATTGCTCTTTTGGAATCAACGACACATGGTTCACATTATAGGGGGCTGAGGCTTACAGTGATAAGCGTGTGTGTGTATGCCAATATCACTTCATTCTTCCTTACTACTTTAGTTTTTCCACTGTTTCTCACACAGGAGTACACAAGCTGCCTCCTGTGTGAGAATGTGTGTGTGTGTGCTGTCTGTCCATTTTACTGTGGATTTGACTTTTAAGGGGACAACGTTGCCCAGAAATTGCATTTGAGAGTGCCTATTAAAAACCATAAATTGCTTAAGGTGGAACCAGTACTGTAGGGGTTGTTGACTGCTTAAGGGCACAAAGGAAAGGCCTCATAGGAGCAGGAGTCTCCCACATTTAGACCACACACACACACACACACACATCTATCTTCCTGTCTTTCGCACTATTTGTCAAACACACATGTGCATACACACACACACACACACACACACACACACACACACACACACACACACACACACACACACACACACACAATCTTTCTCTCTCTCACACGCACACAAACACACTCTCTCATACACACACACACACACACACACAATGTACAGTTAACACAAATACTTCCCTTTTCCTCTATCCCAATTCGTTTGAATGTGAATCCAAACACCAAATCATGTCTCACTTTCTCCCCCATGTTATTTTTTTTAGTCCCACACCAAAGAGATCATAATCATAGTTGTAAATCTTACTTATGTCACACAGTTCTATCCAATATCATCCAGTGGCTAGAACAGTCAGTGTGTGATGGATTTGCAGTGTGGTATGGATTTGCAGTGTGGTTGTGGGGGAATGGGCTTTGCTGAATCTGAGGGATAGTGGCCTTGTGAACTGTAACCCAGTCTTTTTTGGATAAGTAGTGGTCTAAAATGCAGGAGTAAATGGAATTCAACCAGTCCAAACACTCTCTCTCTGTCTCTGTTTCTCTCTGTCTCTGCATAGCGTGCCTCACAGTATGATGTCTGCTCCTACAGTATGTGTGACATACCCAGCTGCCGCAGATGGAAAAAGCAGTTATTCTCCACCCCTGGGTCTGTGTGAAATCTTTACCACTATATACTGTATGAACTGATTCTAACCTTCCCTCCCTCTCCCCCCCTCTTTTCTAGGAGCTGCTGAAGGACCCTCTGTACATTGGGCTGAGACACAAGAGGATTCGAGGCCAGGCCTATGATGACCTGCTGGAGGAGTTTATGAAGGCAGTGTCGGACAGGTACAGTAGAACTATTTTCACACTACTTAGCCGAGCTAAGCCCGAGATGTACTGGGCTAGTCTGGTTACACATCCACCGTAGGCACTGGAACCAAGCTGGAAAGGACCGCGTGCAAAACATTATATCTGAGCCAGCAGAGTATGGTTCAGGTTCAGACTATGGTGAAAATTAGGTATATGACTACTGCCCAAGAATCACACATCAACACTTCTGCCTTGTACTATGTTTTTTCTAAGGTTCAGGACAGTGACTCTGAAAGAGTATATGCACTAATGCCCTTATCAACCTAGGAACTGCATATGAAGAGTTTTTTTTCCAAAATGCTTTATCCACCAATTTTTCATATTTGTGTTTTTTCATTAAACATTTTTTTGACATATATCCATTATTTAGCTGGAATGGAACGTTTGTATCCTGTATATTTGACTGTGATATGTGGTTGTCTACGCTAGCTATCTTAAGATAAGTGTACTTACTGTGAATCACTCTGGATAAGAGCATCTGCTAAATGACTAAAATGTCAAATGCACATGTTCTGCATACATATCTCCTATTACTGTTTTTAATAATTTTTTATAAAAATGTTTAAATATTGATGTCACATGTCCAGTTGAAGTCGGAGGTTTACATACACCTTAGCCAAATATTTTTAAACTCAGTTTTTCACAATTCCTGACATTTAATCCTAGTAAAGATTCCCTGTTTTAGGTCAGTTAAGATTTATTTGAAGAAAGTGAAATGTCAGAATAATAGTAGAGAATGATTTATTTCAGCTTTTATTTCTTTCATCACATTCCCAGTGGGTCAGAAGTTTACCTACACTCAATTAGTATTTGGTAGCATTGCCTTTAAATTGTTTAACTTGGGTCAAACGTTTCAGGTAGCCTTCCACAAGCTTCCCACAATAAATTGGGTGAATTTTGGCCCATTCCTCTTGACAGAGCTGGTGTAATGGAGCTGGTGAAACGGTTTGTAGGCCTCCTTGCTCGCACATGCTTTTTCAGTTCTGCCCACAAATTTTCTATAGGATTGAGGTCAGTGCTTTGTGATGGCCACTCCAATACCTTGACTTATTTGTCCTTAAGCCATTTTGCCACAAATTTGGAAGTATGCTTGGGGTCATTGTCCATTTGTATGGCCCATTTGTGACCAAGCTTTAACTTCCTGACTGATGTCTTGAGATGTTGCTTCAATATATCCACATAATTTTCCTTCCTCATGATGTCATATATTTTGTGAAGTGCACCAGTCCCTCCTGCAGCAAAGCACCCCCACAACATGATGTTGCCACCCCCGTGCTTCACGGTTGGGATGGTGTTCTTTGGCTTGCAAGCATCCCCCTTTTTCCTCCAAACATAACGATGGTCATTATGGCCAAACAGTTATATTTTTGTTTCATCAGACCAGAGGACATTTCTCCAAAAAGTACGATCTTTGTCCCCATGTACAAGTTGCAAACCGTAGTCTGGCTTTTTTATGGCGGTTTTGGAGCAGTGGCTTCTTCTTTGCTGAGCGGCCTTTCAGGTTATGTTGATATATAACTTGTTTTACTGTGGATATAGATACTTTTGTTCCTGTTTCCTCCAGCATCTTCACAAGGTCCTTTGCTGTTGTTCTGGGATTGATTTGCACTTTTCGCACTAAAATACGTTAATCTCTAGGAGACAGAACGTGTCTCCTTCCTGAGCGGTATGACAGCTGCGTGGTCCCATGATGTTTATACTTGCGTACTATTGTTTGTACAGATGAATGTGGTACCTTTAGGAGTTTGGAAATTGCTCCCAAGGATGAACCAGACTTGTGGACGTCTACAATTTTTTTCTGAGGTCTTGGCTGATTTCTTTTGATTTTTCCATGATGTCAAGCAAAGAGGCACTGAGTTTGAAGGTAGGCCTTGAAATACATCCACAGGTACACCTCCAATTGACTCAAATGATGTCAATTAGCCTATCAGAAGCTTCTAAAGCCATGACATACTTTTCTGGAATTTTCCAAGCTGTTTAAAGGCACAGTCAACTGTATGTAAACTTCTGACCCACTGGAATTGTGGTGAAATAATCTGTCTATAAACAATTATTGGAACAATTACTTGTTTCATGCACAAAGTAGTCCTAACCTTGTGGAGTGGTTGAAAAATGAGTTTTAATGACTCCAACCTAAGTGTATGTAAACTTCAGACTTCAACTGTATATGATACGGATAGTCATGAATGAATTGTGAATAATGATGAGTGAGAAAGTTGGAGTCATAAATATCATACCCCCAAGACATGCTGACCTCTCACCGTTAGCATTTTTGGGAGGTATGATATATATGCCTCCAACTTTCTCTCTCATAATTATTCACAATTCATTCATGATTATCCGTAATCATGGTAACATCCACATTAATGTAGAGTGTTTAGAAACATATTATATTCTTATTTCCTATAAAAGTTATTCCAAAATTACACAATACATTATTTACCATTGATGTCTATTGGGCACTTATTGAAGGCACTTTGCTGATATTGTTTACGATAAGTAGCCTGTAATAGAAAAATGTAAAGTTTGAAATGAAATAAGTTTGCTAATATGGGTGATTTTGTTATTGGGACAGTTGATGGTTCAACCATCAAACTAGTAGGATAATAAAAATGGTGCACATTAATGTTAGAAACGCATCTTTCTATTCATCTTTATCGCATCAATTCAGGCAATTTATCGCGATATGGATATTTGTCCATACCGCCCAGCTTTAGTCAACATACTGTTCTAAGCCTATGTGTCGATATGTTGTCATACTGTAGTGTATATTACACATCAGACGAAAGAGCACAGACTCATTCTCAAGCTGACCTCATGCTGATGCTGTTACATGGTGGTGTGGGTCTACTGAGCTTATACATAATATCTGAGCCTTCAGTTTACACTGGTTGGAATGTGAGGGTGTATGTGCCTCTGGTTTGTGGGTAGAGGCCGTTTCTGAGTGCTGACTAAAGTGGTCAGATATCCGACCACACTATACCCCCTTCACTAAATTTCTAAACACTCTCTCTTTCTCTTTTTCTCTCTTTCTTGCACACACACAGACCCATCATATCCTGCAGCCTAGTGATGTAACCAATCTAGCCCTTTCAAGCCCCAGTCCCCAGTGCTTTCAGTACTGTGCTTGACATGGCAGGAAAGGATTGGTTATAGATGGACTCGCTGGACTTTACATTTACGTCATTTAGCAGACGCTCTTATCCAGAGCGACTTACAAATTGGTGCATTCACCTATGATATCCAGCGGAACAACCACTTTACAATGGTACACCTATATATTTTTTTTTTGGGGGGGGGTTAGAAGGATTACTTAATCCTATCCCAGGTATTCCTTAACCTCTATGGGCTAGGTGGGACGCTTGCGTCCCACCTACTCAACAGCCAGTGTAATCCCGTGGCGCGATATTCATTATATGCTAGCTTGAAAAATGGGTGTCTGATTATTTCTGGCTGGGTACTCTGCTGACATAATCTAATGTTTTGCTTTCGTTGTAAAGCCTTTTTGAAATCGGACAGTGTGGTTAGATAAAGGAGAGTCTTGTCTTTAAAATGGTGTAAAATAGTTATATGTTTGAGAAATTGAAGTAATAGCATTTTTAAGGTATTTGAATATCGCGCCACGGGATTAGACTGACGATTTGGTGCCACCTACCCTAGAGAGGTTAAAGACGAGACTCTCGTTAATCTAACCACACTGTCCGATTTCAAAAAGGCTTTACAACGAAAGCAAAACATTAGATTATGTCAGCAGAGTACCCAGCCAGAAATAATCAGACACCCATTTTTCAAGCTAGCATATAATGTCACATAAACCCAAACCACAGCTAAATGCAGCACTAACCTTTGATGATCTTCATCAGATGACAACCCTAGGACATTATGTTTTGTTCAATCAAGTTCATATTTATATCAAAAACCAGCTTTTTACATTAACATGTGACTAGCATGTGACTAGCATTCCGACCGAACACTGCCGGTGAATTTACTAAATTACTCACGATAAACGTTCACAAAAAACGTAACAATTATTTTAAGAATTATAGATACAGAACTCCTCTATGCACTCGATATGTCCAATTTTAAAATAGCTTTTTGGTGAAAGCACATTTTGCAATATTCTAAGTAGATAGCCCGGCATCACAGGGCTAGCTATTTAGACACCCAGCAAGATTAGCACTCCCTAAAGTCAGATTTACCTTAAGAAAAATGTTATTACCTTTGCTGTTCTTCGTCAGAATGCACTCCCAGGACTTCTACTTCAATAACAAATGTTCGTTTGGTCCCAAATAATCCATTGTTATATCCAAATAGCGGCGTTTTGTTCGTGCGTTCAAGACACTATCCGAAAGGGTAAATAAGGGTGACGAGCATGGCGCATTTCGTGACAAAAAATGTCTAAATATTCCATTACCGTACTTCGAAGCATGTCAACCGCTGTTTAAAATCAATTTTATGCCATTTTTCTCGTAAAAAAGCGATAATATTCCGACCGGGAAATCGTTTTTTATTACAAAGAGAGTGAAAGTAAAAGCATGCTATCCCCTCATGCACGAGCCTCAGTCTAATGGCCCTCTGATAGAGCACTTGCCAAACGCGCTAATGTGTTTCAGCCTGGGGATGGAATTACATCGTTCAGATTTTTCCCACCTTCTGAGAGCCCATGGGAGCCGTAGGAAGTGTCACGTCATGCCAGAGATCCCCTGTATTTGTTAGAGATGATCAAGGAGGGCAAGAAATGGTCAGACAGGCCACTTCCTGTAAGGAATCTTCTCAGGTTTTGGCCTGCCAAATGAGTTCTGTTATACTCACAGACACCATTCAAACAGTTTTAGAAACTTTAGGGTGTTTTCTATCCAAAGCCAATAATTATATGCATATTCTAGTTACTGGGCAGGAGTAGTAACCAGATTAAATCGGGTACATTTTTTATCCGGCCGTGCAAATACTGCCCCCTAGCCCCAACAGGTTAAAGAGGTGGGGTTTCAGGTGTCTCCGGAAGGTGGTGATTGACTCCGCTGTCCTGGCATCGTGAGGGAGCTGGCATCGTGAGGGAGCTTGTTCCACCATTGGGGTGCCAGAGCAGCGAACAGTTTTGACTGGGCTGAGCGGGAACTGTGCTTCCACAGAGGTAGGGGGGCCAGCAGGCCAGAGGTGGATGAACGCAGTGCCCTTCTTTGGGTGTAGGGACTGATCAGAGCCTGAAGGTACGGAGGTGCCGTTCCCCTCACAGCTCCGTAGGCAAGCACCATGGTCTTGTAGCAGACTTAGATGCGTAACTCGATATAGGGCTGTTCGGTATTTCATATTTTTCTACATTAGGTTTGTACAGTCATATTGGCTATTTTGTCACTTTGTGAGGATGGATCAATGACTGTATAAATAAGGGGATGAATATGGAGAGGCCTATACTTTCCCCTAGGGCTTGGAGTGTGTCCAGTCCAGTCCTGTCTCTATAGTGGCTGATGTTTTGGCTTCGGTGACACAGAGCTGTCCCTGACCACCCCTAGTCACATGTGGCCTTGCTTAATGTCAGACCAGTTCAGCTCCACATAGACAAGAGGAGAGCAGAGACCAGGGTCTGGGGCCCCTCCAACTGGCAGGGGAAAGCCATGACTCCTTAATAACCGGGTGGCTTAACAATTCCAGGGAATGGCAGAGCTTTTCCCCCGAAAGATTGGCAGAAAACAAATGATTATTGGGTTGGAGATTGAGTGACTGAATGAATGATTATAGTCTGGGAGAGAAACAGAGAGACCTCTTAGGCGGGCCGGGCACTCATTTGGTGCCACCTTTATATTCTGAAGCTGCTTTTTATACTCACACTGCCTCATGTAATTTGATATCTTTGCTCATCAAAGGCCATGCAAGCATTTGTCATTCTTTTTATTTTTTATTTATTTCACCTTTGGTTAACCAGGTAGGCCAGTTGAGAACAAGTTCTCATTTACAACTGCAACCTGGCCAAGATAAAGGAAAGCAGTGCGACACAAACAACAACACAGAGTTACACATGGAATAAACAAATGTACAGTCAATAACATAATAGAAAAAATCTATATACAGTGTGTGCAAATAAGGTAAGGTTAGGGAGGTAGGGCAATAAATAGGCCGTAGTGGCAAAATATTTACAATTTAGCAATTAAAACCTCTTGCGACAACAATCCCGTAACCGGGACCGAGTTTAGTGAAAAATCAGAGCGCCATATTCAAAACCACAAATCTAATCATTTCTATTTCTCAAACATAGGACTATTTTACACCATTTTATAGATACACTTCTCCTGAATCGAACCACGTTGTCCGATTTCAAAAAGGCTTTATAGCGAAAGCAAAACATTAGATTGTTGGGAGAGTAGATCGATACAAATAACCACACAGCCATTTTCAAAGCAACTACATGCATCAGAAATACCTAAAACACAGCTAAATGCAGCACTAACCTTTGACGATCTGATCTTCATCAGATGACACTCCTAGGACATCATGTTACACAATACATGCATTTTTTTGTTCGATAAAGTTCATATTTATATATAAAAACAGCATTTTACATTGGCGCGTGACATTCAGAAAATATTTTCCCTCAAATACTGCCTGTGAATCAGCGCCACAATTTACAAAAATACTTGTCATAAACGTTGATAAAATATTAAACTGTCATTCAAAGAATTATAGATGAACAGCTCCTTTATGCTAACGCTGATTTCGAAAGATTTCAAAAAAGCTTCACGAGGAAAGCACTCTTTGCAATAATCTGAGTACTGAGCTCAGAAAAATACACTAGGCAATTCAGATAGCTGCCATTTTGGAGTCATCTAAAATCATAAATTGCATTAGAAATGTTCCCTTACCATTTGATCTTCATCAGAAGGCACTTCCAGGAATCCCAGGTCCACAATAAATGTTGTTTTGTTCGATAAACTCCATAATTTATGTCCAAATAACTCCTTGTTGTTCGCGCGTTCAGTTCAGCTACTCCAAATGTAGGAAGCGCGCGGACAATGTCACGACGAAAAGTTAAAAAAAAGTTGTATTTACGTTCGTTCAAACATGTCAAACGTTGTAAAACATCAATCTTTAGGGCCTTTAGGACGTGAAGATTCAGTAATATTTCAACAGGACGGTTCCTGTGTCTTGAAAACGATTTGGAACAGAGCTACCTCTCTCGTGAATGCGCGCCAATGAAGTGATGTCCTTCCCTGGGTGACCAACTTCCCAGCCTTCTCATTCGGTCTCTGTTCATCGTAGACGCCTCAAACAACTTTCTAAAGACTGTTGACATCTAGTGGAAGCCTTAAGAAGTGCACAATTATTACTACGTCACTGTGTGTTCAATAGGAAATGACTTGAAGAGAGCCCATGCATCCAGATTTCCACTTCCTGGTAGGATTTCTCTCAGGTTTTTGCTTGCTATATGAGTTCTGTTATACTCACAGACATCATTCAAACAGTTTTAGAAACTTCAGAGTGTTTTCTATCCAAATCTACTAATAATATGCATATCCTAGCTTCTGAGTTTGAGTAGGAGGCAGTTTAATATGGGCACATATTTTTTTCTGAAATTGTCAGTACTGCCCCCTATCCCTAAAGGGCTGTAAGAGGTTACACTGGAGTGATAGATATGCAGAAGTGAGTGAGATACTAGGGTGCAAAGGAGCAAAAAAATATATCATATTGAGGTAGTTGGATGGGCTATTTACAAATGGGCTATATACAGGTGCAATGATCTGGGAGCTGCTCAGACAGCTGATGTTTAAAGTTAGTGAGTTAGATATGAGTCTCCAGCTTCAGTGATTTTTGCAATTTGTTCCAGTCATTGGCAGCAGAGAACTGGAAGGAGAGGCGGCCAAAGGAGGAATAGGCTTTGGGGGTGACCAGTGAAATATACCTGCTGGAGCGTGTGCTATGGGTGGGTGCTGCTATGGTGACCAGTGAGCTGAGATAATGCGGGGCTTTACATAGCAGAGACTTATAGATGACCTGGAGCCAGTGGGTTTGGCGACGAATATAAAGCGAGGGCCAGCCAACGAGAGCATACAGGTCGCAGTGGCGGATAGTATATGGGGCTTTGATGACAAAACAGATGGCACTGTGATAGACTGCATCCAATTTGCTGAGTAGAGTGTTGGAGGCTATTTTGTAAATGACATTGCCGAAGTCGAAGATCGGTAGGATGGTCAGTTTTACGAGGCTATGTTTGGCAGCATGAGTGAAGGATGCTTTGTTGCGATTTCTAGGTTTCATTTTGGATTGGAGATGTTTAATGTGAGTCTGGAAGGAGAGTTTACAGTCTAACCAGACACGTAGTTATTTGTAATTGTCCACATATTCTAAGTCAAAACCGTCCAGAGTAGTGATGCTGGACAGGCGGGCAGGTGAGGGCAGTGATCGGTTGAAGAGCATGCATTTAGTTTTACTTGCATTTAAGAGCAGTTGGAGGCCACGGAAGGAGAGAGGCATTGAAGCTCGTCTGGAGGTTAGTTAACACAGTGTCCAAGGAAGGGCCATAAGTATACAGAATGGTTTCATCTGCGTAGAGGTGGATCAGAGAATCACCAGCAGCAAGAGCGACATCACTGATGTATACAGAGAAAAGAGTCAGCCCGAGAATTGAACCCTGTGACGCCCCCATAGACTGCCAGAGGTCCAGACAACAGTCCCTCAGATTTGACACACTGAACTCTGTCTGAGAAGTAGTTGGTGAACCAGGTGAGGCAGTCATTTGAGAAACCAAGGCTGTTGAGTCTGCCGATAAGATTGATTTCAGGCCAAGTTCTTGTCCAAGTTGGCTCCTGTGAAACAGTCTACATGTGTCCCCTCTCCTTTAGTCGCTGGCCAGACTATTGGAAAAGGATACAGATAGAAACACTCCGATCAGTCAACACGCTCCCCCACAATATTTTAAACCAGAGGAACCAAGGCCCACCAAGAGTCTAGACACTGTTCAAGTCTTTAGTCTTTTGGGTGAAGAGCCCTCTCAAACTAGCAAGACCATTTTCAAATGCTAAACAGGAGAAGTTTCCTTTGCAATCCAATTGGTTCTATGAGAGTTGGCCTCTCCTCAGGTTTGCATGAATTGAGGGTCGGTGCAGGGGGCAGCAAGGCATTTCAATGCCTGAAACATTTTTGACTTCTGTGCCTCTCAACCATTTCCTCCATGTTTTTGTCCCCATGTTAAATCATTTAATGAGCAAAGATTTCCTCTTTTGAACCCAACAACTCTGTCGTCCGTCTTTGTCTGTCCATCGTCATGGTTATGGGGCCAGCTTTGAGTTAGACCTCTTTGGTAGATGGGGTTAGGGGATATCGGACAAACAGTCGGATGTAGGGGGAAAAGGAATGCAGACTGTGTTTCCGTCTTTAATGATGGAAAGGGGATTTTGGGAAATAATGTGTGTTGCTGAGAGATGTTTGCTCTCTGGAGGAGAGAAGGAAAGAGGGAGGCGAGACGCTGGGGCTTTATTAACAAGGCTTAGTTCTCAGCCTTTCTGGCCTTTCAGCCCCCCAGGCCCCTCAGGGACACAGAAAGAACAGGCAGCCAATGTGGATGCACACACAGGGAGATGGAACAAATACCGAGCTAACAGAGCCTGACCCTGACATGTGTGCGTGCGTGTGTACTGTACAGGTATATGTAAAGTTTAGGACAGTGTGTGTGTGAGTTATCCTGCTTGAAACAGCTGTGTTTGGACAGAGTGCTCTTATCCATGACATTCTTTATGGAGGCCAGCGGCTCCTTGGTATGCACATGGAGGAACAAGACTCACTTCATGCCTCCTCGTCTGTCGCCCCCTCAAACCTGGAAGTAGAGGACACTTCCGGAAAGATTCCAGGTACAAGTTTAGGTTTCATCGGGCCTGGGACGAGAGAGGATTAAGTTGCCTCAAGGAGCAGGGGTCTTTAATTTGTCCTCTTTATCCCACGCGCCAGTCCAGACGTAACACCGCTGCGTCTGAGCGATCCGCCACATGGGAAATCTGCTGTCATCTCTCATAGCCATCTTGGATTTTTTTGAGACCAGTATCGAACATTTTAGTGTGTCAAAGGCTTTACACTCACTGTAGGGGAAGTTTGGCAGTTAGTGAGAAACCTCAGCGCCCCATCAAAAGGTGAGCGATCCGCCACATGGGAAATCTGCTGTCATCTCTCATAGCCATCTTGGATTTTTTTGAGACCAGTATCGAACATTTTAGTGTGTCAAAGGCTTTACACTCACTGTAGGGGAAGTTTGGCAGTTAGTGAGAAACCTCAGTGCCCCATCAAAAGGTGATAGTCTTAACTTGCCGACACGGGAAAACACTTATTTCCTCCAGTAAGAATGTGTATTATCCACGTGAGCCGTAAATCCCAGAAGAATGAAAGTGTCAAAAAGAGGTCTGTATTGTGCTGGTGACGTCCCCCAGATGGCTTTAGCAGTGCTAGGAAAGTATCACATTGATTGAGGCCTCAACTGTGCACTCCACCCCTAGTCCATCCGCCAATGAGTAGCCGATATCAGTGAAAAGTGTGTGTGTAATAAACATCATGAAGCAACACTTGCTGTCTACAAAAAATTATATTACTCAACACAATTGTCTGTAACACACATCATACCCCTATCCATGTTTGACTCAAAACAGCATTAGTTTTGGTCTGACACACAAACAACACGCACACACAAACCTTTGACTGCAAGAAATGCATTTTGATTTATAAGTGGAATAAAGAAACAAGTATAGAAAAGAGTAAACAAACTAAATGTAACATAATCGTAGAGGTCACTGGTCACCATTGGCCTCTGTATTAACAAGCATATACAACATATACAGTACCAGTCAAAGTTTGGACACACCTACTCATTCAAAGGTTTTTCTTTATTTTTACTATTTTCTACATTGTAAAATAATAGTGAAGACATCAAAACTATGAAATAACACATATGGAATCATGTAGTAACCAAACAGAAAGTTAAACAAATCTAAATATATTTGAGATTTAAAGTAGCCACCCTTTACCTTGATGACAGCTTTGCACACTCTTGGCATTCTCTCAACCAGCTTCACCTGGAATGTTTTTCCAGCAGTCTTGAAGGAGTTCCCACATAGTAGTGGTTTCTTTGCAGCAATTTGGCCATGAAGGCCTGATTCACGCAGTTTCCTCTGAACAGTTGAGATATGCCTGTTACCTGAACTCTGAAGCATTTATTTGGGCTGCAATTTCTGAGGCTGGTAACTCTAATGAACGTATTCTCTGCAGCAGAGGTAACTGGATCTTCCTTTCCTATGGTGGTCCTTATGAGAGCCAGTTTCATCATAGCTCTTGATATTTTTTGCGAATGCACTTGAAGAAGCTTTCAAAGTTCTTGAAATGTTCTGCATTGACTGACCTTCATGTCTTAAAGTATTGATGGACTGTCGTTTGTCTTTGCTTATTTGAGCTGTTCTTGCCATAATATGGACTTGGTCTTTCACCAAATAGTGATATCTTCTGTATACCACCCCCTACCTTGTCACAACACAACTGATTGGCTCAAACGCATTAAGAAGGAAAGAAATTCCACAAATAAACATTTAACAAGGCACACCTGTTAATTGAAATGCATTCCAGGTGACTACCTCATGAAGCTGGTTGAGAGAATGCCAAGAGTGTGCAAAGCTGTCATCAAGGCAAAGCGTGGCTACTTTGAAGAATCTAAATATATTTTGATTTGTTCAACACTTTTTTGGTTACAACATGATTCCATATGTGTTATTTCATAGTGTTGATGTATTCACTATTATTCTATAATGTAGAAAATAGTAAAAAATAAGGAGAACCTTGAATGAGTAGGTGTTTCCAAACTTTTGGCTGGTACTGTATGTACAGTGCACTTGGAAAGTATTTAGATTCCTTCACTTTTTCCACATTTTGTTACGTTACAGCCTTATTCTGAAATGGATTAAATAAAAACATTTCCTCGTTTATCTACACACAATACCCCATAATGAGAGAGAAAACAGGTTTTTAGAAATGTTTGCAAATGTATTACAAATTAAAAAACGATACCTTATTTACATAAGTATTCAGACCCTTTACTATGAGATTATAAATTGAGCTCCGGTGCATCCTGTTTCCATTGATCATCCTTGATGTTTCTACAACTTTATTGGAGTCCACCTGTGGTAAATTCATTTGATTGAACATGATTTAGAAAGGCATACACCTGTGTGTGTATATAAGGTCCCACAGGTGACAGTGCATGTCAGAGCAAAAACAAAGCCATGAGGTCGAAGGAATTGTCCATAGAGCTCCGAGAGAGGATTGTGTCGAGGCACAGATCTGGGGAAGGGTACCAAAACATTTCTGCAGCATTGAAGATCCCCAAGAACACAGTGACCTCCATCATTCTTAAATGGAAGAAGGCACCTAATGGACTCTCAGACCATGATAAACAAGATTCTTTGGTCTGATGAAACCAAAATGTAACTATTTGGCCTGAATGCCTAGTGTCACGTCTGTAGGAAACCTGGCACCATCCCTATGGTGAAGCATGGTGGTGGCAGCATCATGCTGTGGGGATGTTTTTCAGCGGCAGGGACTGGAAGACTAGTCCGAATCCAGGGAAAGATGAATGGAGCAAAGTACAACGAAATCCTTGATGAAAACCTGCTCCAGAGTGCTCACCTCAGACTGGGGTGAAGGTTAACCTTCCAACAGGACAATAAACCTAAGTACACATGGATATGTAAATATTTGTATTTCCGCTGTACCGTTGTTTCTCTAGCACAGATTTGTTAGAAGCATGCTTGCACCATTACTACAGTAAAAACTGATCTTACCCATATTACCACCGCAATTTATTTTTCTTTGGGGGCCCGCATTTTACATTAATTAACCATGTCGCGGACAATTCGAAAACTATTCACAGGCCGCTAACCATTTGTTTTACACCTTGTTCAGTCACGTTTGATATCTATATAGCTAGCTAGCTAACTTTACCAGTATATCCAAACATTTGGGGGCACAGAAAGAAAAAAAAAAGGGATAGCTTCTTCAGGAGATGATCATTACAATGAATGAATGACAGGTATTTGTATCAACATTTTAGCTATTTATAATAAACAAATGTATTTACTGGGTTACATATTAGTTTCTAGGGCACAACATGTGCTTCAGAAATAGCTAGAATTCATATAGACTACATCTCAATCGATTTTAATACAAAGCTTTTTTTTCTGGTGCTCCTAGATTTTATGTTCTGCTCCTAACTTTTTAAAGTTGTGAGCACCAGTGCTACCAATTATTTTTTTATTTAGTTAGAGCCCTGGATGAGACACCATTCTTCCATGAGAAATTCCTTAATTTTGTGTTTTTTAATGGTGGTGGAAAACGCTGTCTCAGGCGGCGCTATAGAATCTCCAATAAGTGTTCAATTGGGTTGAGATCTGGTGACTGAGAGACACACACACACTTTAAACCCCTATGCTCCTTTGAGACCCTTCTTTCAAAGTCAATGAGATCTCTTCTTCTAGACGTGGTAGCCAAAATAATGGACAACTGGGCATTTTTAATACATTACCCTAAATATGATGGGTTGTTAATTGCTTAATTAACTCAGGAGCCACGCTTGTGTGGAAGCACCTGCTTTCAATATACTTTGTATCCCTCATTTAGTCAAGTGTTTCCTTTATTTTAGCAGTTACCTGTAGGTCTATGGCAGAGGTGTGCAGTCATGTGTTACCTTGTTCTTACCTTTGTGGTGTGATGTCCTATAGACCTACTGGGCTGGAGAGGCCTTGGCCACTGTCTGTGTTTCCCTACAGAGAAGATGGAGAAATCTGAGAGGATGATAATGAGACATAGACATCAGAATTGATACTTTAGACTATGAGCTTAACACTATACAATTGCAGGTATCCAAACAAAAACAAAAAGTGCAAGTATTGCAAATCTCAATGAGCAAAGCCAGTAATACAACCAAGGAGTGAATTTGGCACTGATGGAGATGGCCGCCGTTTTACGATCCGTAACCTATTGTGCATGTTTTTTCACGTTATTTGTAACTTATTTTGTATATAATATTTCTGCCTTTGTGTCTAAAACCGAAAATAGCTTTTTGATATCAGGGCAGCGATTACTCACCCCATACTGGAGGAATTCTTCTTCTTCAACGAGTCGGACGGGAAGGATTTACTCCAGACACCCGACAAGGCCCTCATCCCCATCATTTCCAAGAGGAAAAGACGGCGGTATCGTGGACGACGGTCAGGGTGCCTTGTAAGGATCCGTCGCTGAGAGGGTAATCTTCCTTTACCATCGGTTCTATTAGCCAACTTACAATCAATCGATAATAAAATAGACAAACTATGGGCACGTATATCCTACCAACGGGACATTAAAAACGGTAATATTTCATGTTTCACCGAGTCGTGGCTGAACGACGACATGACTAACATACAGCTGGCGGGGTTTAAGCTTTTTCAGCAGGATAGAATAGCGGCCTCTGGTAAGACATGGGGCGGCGGCCTATGCATATTTGTAAACAACAGCTGGTGCATGAAATCGAAGGAAGTCTCGAGGTTTTGCTCGCCTGAGGTAGAGTATCTCATGATAAGCTATAGACCACACTATTTACCAAGTGAGTTTACATCTATATTTTTCGTAGCTGTCTATATACCACCGCAGACCGATGCTGGCACTAAGACCGCACTTAATGAGCTGTATACGGCCATAAGCAAACAAGAATACGCTCATCCAGAGGTGGCGCTTCTAGTGGCTGGGGTCTTTAATGCAGGGAAACTTAAATCAGTTTTACATAATTTCTATCAGCATGTTAAATGTGCAACCAGAGGGGGAAAAAAAACTCTAGACCACCTTTACTCCACACACAAAGCTCTCCCTCGCCCTCCATTTGGCAAATCTGACCATAATTCTATCCTCCTGATTCCTGCTTACAAGCCATAACAAAAGCAGGAAGCACCAGTGACTCGGTCAATAAGAAAGTGGTCAGATGAAGCAGATGCTAATCTACAGGACTGTTTTGCTAGCACAGACTGGAATATGTTCCGGGATTCTTCCGTTGGCATTGAGGAGTACACCACATCAGTCACTGGCTTCATCAATAAGTGCACACAGGTCGTCGTCTCCATTTACATTTTAGTCATTTAGCAGACGCTCTTATCCAGAGCGACTTACAGTAGTGAATGCATACATTTCATACATTTTTTTTTCCTGTGCTGGCCCCCCGTCTCCAGAAGAAAGAGAAGAAGAAGAATATCAGTCCATTCACCATTCTCATGGTTGATCTCCCAATCATACAAGAGGGCATCTTTTTTTTAACTTAATCTTTTTGGTTTATTTCCACACTCATGCAATCCGGAATATCTTCACTATCACTATAGTCGGTGTCGTCACTTGCTTTCCATGTCTTCTTCGGCTATATTTTTCTCCTCTTTCTCTTCCTTCTGTTTTACATACATTTCATTTTTCTGTCATTTATCACCATCTCTTTTATCACCTCTTCCACACATTTTTATTTAATTTTTAAATTTTTTACCTTTATTTAACCAGGTAGGCTAGTTGAGAACAAGTTCTCATTTGCAACTGCGACCTGGCCAAGATAAAGCATAGCAATTCCACACATACAACAAAACAGAGTTACACATGGAATAAACAAAACATAGTCAATGATACAGTAGAACAAAAGAAAACAAAAAGTCTATATACAGTGAGTGCAAATGAGGTAAGTTAAGGCAATAAATAGGCCATGGTGGCGAAGTAATTACAATATAGCAATTAAACACTGGAATGGTAGATGTGCAGAAGATGAATGTGCAAGTAGAGATACTGGGGTACAAAGGAGCAAAATAAATAAATACAGTATGGGGATGAGGTAGGTAGATAGATGGACTGTTTACAGATGGGCTATGTACAGGTGCAGTGATCTGTGAGCTGCTCTGACAGCTGGTGCTTAAAGCTAGTGAGGGAGATATGAGTCTCCAGCTTCAGAGATTATTGCAGTTTGTTCCAGTCATTGGCAGCAGAGAACTGGAAGAAAAGATGACCAAAGGAGGAATTGGCTTTGGGGGTGACCAGTGAGATATACCTGCTGGAGTGCGTGCTGCTATGGTGACCAGTGAGCTGAGATAAGGCGGGGCTTTACCTAGCAGAGACTTGTAGATGACCTGTAGCCAGTGGGTTTTATAGATGACATCACCGAAGTCGAGGATCGGTAGGATGGTCAGTTTTACAAGGATATGTTTGGCAGCATGAGTGAAGGATGCTTTGTTGCGATAGAGGAAGCCGATTCTAGATTTAATTTTGGATTGGAGATGCTTAATGTGAGTCTGGAAGGAGAGTTCACAGTCTAACCAGACACCTAGGTATTTTTCAGAGCCGTCCAGAGTAGTGATGCTGGACGGGCGGGCAGTGATCGATTGAATAGCATGCATTTAGTTTTACTTGCATTTAAGAGCAGTTGGAGGCCACGGAAGGAGAGTTGTAAGGCATTGAAGCTCGTCTGGAGGTTAGTTAACCTCTCTGGGCGAGACCCTAGTCAACAGCCAGTGGAATCGTGTGGCGCGAAATACAAATACCTAAAAAATGCTATAACTTCAATTTCTCAAACATTTCACTATTTTACACCATTTTAAAGACAAGACTCTCGTTAATCTAACCACATTGTCCGATTTCAAAAAGGCTTTACAGCGAAAGCAAAACATTAGATTATGTCAGGAGAGTACCCAGCCAAAAATAATCACACAGCCATTTTCAAAGCAAGTATATATGTCACAAAAACCAAAACCACAGCTAAATGCAGCACTAACCTTTGATGATCTTCATCAGATGACACTCCTAGGACATTATGTTATACAATACATGCATGTTTTGTTCAATCAAGTTCATATTTATATCAAAAAACAGCTTTTTACATTAGCATGTGATGTTCAGAACTAGCATACCCACCGAAAACTTCCGGTGAATTTACTAAATTACGTTGACAAAATACATAACAATTATTTTAAGAATTATAGATACAGACCTCCTTTATGCAAACGCTATGTCAGATTTGAAAATAGCTTTTCTGCGAAAGCACATTTTGCAATATTCTGAGTACATAGCTCGGCCATCACAGGCTAGCTAATTTGACACCCAACATGTTTGGGGCTCACTAAACTCAGAATTACTGTTAGAAAAATTGGATTACCTTTGCTGTTCTTCGTTAGAATGCACTCCCAGGACTTCTACTTCAACAACAAATGTTGTTTTGGTTCCAAATAATCCATAGTTATATCCAAATACCTCCGTTTTGTTCCTGCGTTCAGGTCACTATCCGAAGGGTAACGCGCGAGCGCATTTCGTGACCAAAAAATTCAAAATATTCCATTACTGTACTTAGAAGCATGTCAAACGCTGTTTAAAATCAATTTTCATGCTATTTTTCTCATAAAATAGTGATAATATTCCAGATATAGGTCTGTAGCAGTTTGGGTCTAGAGTGTCACCCCCTTTGAAGAGGGGGATGACCGCGGCAGCTTTCCAATCTTTGGGAATCGCAGACGATATGAAAGAGAGGTTGAACAGGCAGATCATTTTAGAAAGAGAGGGCCCAGATTGTCTAGCCCAGCTGATTTGTATGGGTCCAGATTTTGCAGCTCTTTCAGAACATCAGCTATCTGGATTTGGGTGAAGGAGAAATGGTGGGGGCATTGGCGGGTTGCTGTGGAGGGTGCCGGGCAGTTGACCGGGTTTGGGGTGGCCAGGTGGAATGCATGGCCAGCCATAGAGAAATGCTTGTTCAAATTCTCAATTATAGTGGATTTATCGGTGGTAAGTGTTTCCTAGCCTCAGAGCAGTGGGCAGCTGGGAGGAGGTGCTCTTATTCTCCATGGACTTTACAGTGTCCCAGAACTTTTTAGAGTTTGTACTTCAGGATGCAAATTTCTGTTTGAAAAAGCTAGCCTTAGATTTTCTAACTGCCTGTGTATATTGGTTCCTAACTTCCCTGAAAAGTTGCATATCACGGGGGCTATTTGATGCTAATGCAGAACGCCACAGGATGTTTTTGTGCTGGTCAAGGGCAGACAGGTCTGGAGTGAACCAAGGACTATATCTATTCCTAGTTCAACATATTTTGAGTGGGGCATGCTTATTTAAGATGGTGAAGAAGGCACTTTTAAAGAATAGCCAAGCATCATCTACTGACGGGATGAGGTCAATGTCATTCCAGGATATCGATTAGAAAGGCCTGCTCGCAGAAGTGTTTTATGGAGCGTTTGACTGTGATGAGGGGTGGTCGTTTGGTCGCAGACCCATTACGGATGCAGGCAATGCTGAGATCTTGATTGAAAACAGCAGAGGTGTATTTGGAGGGCGAGTAAATTAGGATGACATCTATGAGGGTGCCCGTGTTTACGGATTTGGGGTTGTACCTGGTAGGTTCATTGATCATTTGTGTGAGATTGAGGGCCTCAAACTTAGATTGTAGGATTGCCAGGGTGTTAAGCATGTTAGGTAAGCTTGTAGCATGAACTCAGAAGATAGATGGGGGGCAATCAATTCACATATGGTATTGAGGGCACAGCTGGGGGCGGAGGGAGGTCTATAGCAAGCGAAAACGGTGAGAGACTTGTTTCTGGAAAGGTGAATTTTTAGAAGTAGAAGCTCGAATTGTTTTGGTACAGACTTGGATAGTAATACAGAACTCTGCAGGCTATCTTTGCAGTAAATTGCAACACCGCCCCCTTTGGCAGTTCTATCTTGGCGGAAAATGTTATAGTTAGGGATGGAGATTTCAGGGTTTTTGGTGGTTTTCCTAAGCCAGTATTCAGACACGGCTAAGACATCTGGGTTGGCAGAGTGTGCTAAAGCAGTGAGTAAATCATACTTAAGGAGTAGGCTTCTAATGTTAACATGCATGAAACCAAGGCTTTTATGGTTACAGAAGTCAACAAATGAGAGCACCTGGGGAGTGGGATTAGAGCTTGGCACTGCAGGACCTGGATTAACCTCCACATCACCAGAGGAACAGATGAGAAGTAGGATAAGCGTACTGCTAAAGACTATATGAACTGGCCGTCTAGCACGTTCGGACAGAGAGTAAAAGGAGCAGGTTTCTGGGCACGATAGCATAGATTCAAGGCATAGTGTACAGACAAAGGTAAGGTAGTATGTGAGTACATTGGAGGTAAACCTAGGCATTGAGTAATGATGAGAGAGATATAGTCTCTAGAGATGTTTAAACCAGGTGATGTCATCGCATATGTAGGAGGTGGAACAACATGGTTGGTTAAGGCATATTGAGCAGGGCTAGAGGCTCTACAGTGAAATAAGACAGTAATCACTAACCAGGACAGTAATGGACGAGGCATATTGATATTAGAGAGAGGCATGCGTAGCCAAGTGAACATATGGGTCCAGTGAGTGGTTAGGCTGACTGGGGACATGGCGATTCAGACAGGCCGATGCTAACAGTTAGCAGACCGGGGCTGGCAAGCTAGCAGTTAGCAGACCGGGTTAGCAAGCAAGCAGTTGGTAGACCGGGGCTAGCAGTTAGCAGACCGGGGCTAGCAGTTAGCAGACCGGGGCTAGCAGTTAGCAGACCGGGGCTAGCAGTTAGCAGACCGGGGCGGGCAAGCTAGCAGTTAGCAGACCGGGGCGGGCAAGCTAGCAGTTAGCAGACCGGGGCGGGCAAGCTAGCAGTTAGCAGACCGGGGCGGGCAAGCTTGCAGTTAGCAGACCGGGGCGGGCAAGCTTGCAGTTAGCAGACCAGGGCGGGCAAGCTAGCAGTTAACTGGCCGGTGCTAGCAAGTTAGCCTTTGGGGGATGTCGCGATGGGGGTAAGTCTGTTTTTGCCTCTTCGTGCGGTGACGTCGATAGACCTGTCGTGGAATTAGTAGGGTTCCAAGTAGCTCTAGGTAGCCGCGGTTAGCAGAATGGGCCTTCAGCGGACGTCTCGCCTGAGGGGCCTGTTGGAATCCTTGGGCAGATTATGTCGGTATTCCAGTCGTAGAAGATCGGCGGGGTTCCGTGCCTCGTACCGGCAGTAGAAGGGGTCCGTATATTGTAGCCCGGGAGTGGGCTTTGGTGGTAGCACAGGAGCCCTGGCCGGGCTAGCTTCAGGCTAATTGATGCCTGCTCCGTGATGGAAACGCTAGCCAGGAGTAGTCACCCGGGATTGCGGTTAGCTAGTTGCGAAGATCCAGATGAAAATGTTCAGAGTTTGCGGTAAGAATCCGGGGATATGGAAAAATAATAAAAAAATAGGTCTGTTATGCTCTGGTTTGAGTCACGTTGTTCGAACTGGCGAGAGCTTTCCGAGCTAAAGGTTAGCTGATGACCGCTAGCAATGGTTTGCTGACTGATAGCTGGTAGGTAGTTAGCTGGCTAGCTTCAGTTGAGGGATTCCAGATCCGAAGTAAATAGAAATACTTTAGACAAAAAAACAGATCCACGCCACATTGGGTGAGGCGGGTTGCAGGAGAGTATTTAGAAGTTGAAGTTTAGGAAAATACTTTAAAAAGATATGCGAAGAGAAAATTTAAAAATGTAAAAATGTAAAAAGATACAAAAAAATTTAAAAAGATACAAGGGACACGACAGGACAAAGACGTCTGAGTGCAACGCCATCTTGGATTCAATTCTCTCCTCCTCTATAATTTCTCTTTCACTCCCTTTGTACTCCTCTGCTCTCTTTCTCTTTTCATCCATTCCCTTTCTCTCCTGATGAACCAGTCTTATTGTTGTTTTCTGTGTCTCTTCTTGCTCTCTTTTCGGCCGCTTCCCAGTTCTTTGTACCATTATCCTCTCGAGGTACATGTCTTCCTTCCTCTTTTCAACTTTTCAAGTTTCTCTCCTGCTTCTCTAGCAGGCACATCTCCTCACTGAAACACCAGTCGTCGTCCTCCATAGCAAATGTCCTCTTTTTCATTCTTGTATGTTCTCTAAAGGAGAGACGGAGAGGTTTTGAGTGTAAGCAAACTTCTGTGTTGCTACCAAAGGAGTGCAAATTCTATAACAATGTGACAAAACACACATAGGCATACAGCATAGGCCTAAACATAAGACAAAGGAAAAATCACAAAATTCTAACAATTGCATTTGATTCTAACCCATATAATGAATAGGAAGATGAAAAAAAGAGTAGTAGACATAATCAAATATCCAGCTACATGAAGCATATTATAGGAAACATCCAAAGATGTCTCTCACCTAGCCTCTTTAATGTCCTTTCACTAACGCTTCACTTAAAGCTGAGATATGTAACTTTTTGGGTGACCCAACCAAATTCACATAGTAGTGTTAGATCTGTCATTCTCATTGAAAACAAGTCTGAGAAGAGGTAGTAGATCTGTTCTTGTGTTATTTCTATGCTTCCCATTCATAAGTTTTGTTTTTGCTCTTTTACTTTAGATTTTGTACACCATCTTCAAAGAGCTGAAAATACAACATTTTGGTTATGGAAAATAGATTTCACAGCGGTTTAGATGGTACAATGATTCTCTACACTAAACTTGTTTGTTTTGTCACAAACTGAAACTATTCGAATTTTAGCAACTAGGAAATGGCAGAGTGATTTCTGCATAGAGCATCTTTAACACACTCCAACCTTCTAGAATAACACCTTCTAGAATATCACCTATTACAGTTTTTTTATCGCTTTGGTACTATTTTCACAAGTATGTGGTACATTTTCACAACTCTTAGTACACAACTACAAACTGGTCACACTTGTAATGAAATATTATATTTTCATTGTAGTTGTTTTAACCACCATTTAATCCAAGAGCAAACAATGCAAGTTTCAAATCGCCCTTAGAAGTGCTGAAAGTAATTTACTACAGTACTGTAAATTACACTAGATTACACTGTTTTCACATTAGGCAATACATTTACATTACCCAACAACATTTTTCCATAATATCTATCCAATGTGTGATCAAAGAAGACATCTTCTACAATCATTCATGCAACTACAAAAAAATCCGATATAATTGCAACATAGGTGTACTGTCTGTAATAAAATGTAATGAAACAAATGATATGAATGAAAATATAACATAACATTTAGCACGCATTCATTTGCATCAAGCCTGTCTTGAGCATTTGGCCCTAACTTCTCATCCACATCAGTGAATATCCTCATTGTTCATGGACCGCGGGAAAAACCTTTTGGCCTGGCGAATCCAAGCTTGACATTGGTCTACATTGACGTTGTTTCATGCCTCATCCATGGCCAGAAGGTGGGTAGCACAATCATGGGGATGGCGATCGTACACCTTCCACCTCCATGTTAAAAATAATTCCTCAATATGTTTGAGGAAAAGAGAGTATGGGGGCAGGTATAGGGTCACGAATCTGGGATGGGCCCAAAACCTTGCCTGAACCACCTCTGCATGGTGGAACATGACATTGTCCCACACAATGCCATAGGTGACCCCTTCACCTTGACAGGCCTGCTCAATTTCATTGAGAAACACAATGAAGTGTGCAGCGTTGTTGGATCCAAGTAATGACCTATATCCTACAACACTATCTTCAGAGATGGCTGCGCACATGGAGATGTTTCCCCCATGTTGTCCAAGCACTTGGACGGTCGCCAGTTGGCCAATGAGGCCAAGTCGAAGACCGCTTCATCAACAAAGAAATATACTTGTGATGGTTCACAGCAGCATCAAGCACCATCCCACTCTAAAAATATGATATTGTGAAGTAGCATGTGCATCATAGTAACAGTAATTCAGTATATAGTGCTGTACCTGAACATACTCGGCCTGCAGTTGTTTCACCAGGCCAGGTTTCTCTCAAAAGACTCCAGGTAAATGTGTTTCATAGATACATAGATTCATAGATGTGGGGCGGCAGGTAACCTAGTGGTTAAAGCGTTGGGCCAGTAACCGAAAGGTTGCTAGATCGAATCCCCGAGTTGATAAGGTAAGAATCTGTCGTTCTGCCCCTGAACAGGGCAGTTAACCCACTGTTCCTAGGCTGTCATTGTAAATAAGAATTTGTTCTTAACTGACTTGCCTAGTTAAATAAATAAAAATACCCGACAGGTGATTGTTGGTAGGCTGATGGATGCCACATTGGCAAAGGTGTCACTGTTCTCCTCAATGGCCTCCTTTATTTCCCATCAAACAGGTGGACATGGGCCAAATCAAAAAGGTCAAATAGTTGGGCATGGGCCTCATCAAAATCCATATATAATAGACAAACCAGTTTAAAATATATAGGTTTAAGCAATGGTTAAGTGATTAACCATTTAAGCGCAGTTGGTCAAAAATTATTTAAACCAATGAGAAGAGAATCATATGAAAAGTATTTTGAACATTGCAATGTGAAAGGCAAAATTACTTTATATGAAAGGTATTTCTACATGAAACACTTATTAGGTTTGGTGAAAAAGTTACTGTGTGATTTTGTGTGTTGTACTTAGTCAGTTGAAAATGTGCTTAGTTTTTGATCTTTTTGAGTTTTGCACTAAGAGTTGTGAAATTTTACCAGGTACTTGTGAAAATAGTACCAAAGCAATTAAAAAAAACTGTATACCATCACGTCTCATGACATCAGGCTTTGTAGCTCTAAAGATCAATTTCTATGGTAGCGTTAACCAACCATTAGTCACTATCACAATTGAGATAAACAATGTCAGAAATACAGTATCAAGCACAGATAATGTGGCAACAGCACGTCTTTCCTTCTTTCTCCACATGTAACTTTATGCAAGTACTCTATCTGAATCCCAAATTAAAATGCATCACCCAATACGTACCTCGGTTAGTTACATTCTTGTCATGATCTCTTCTAATAGGGACATCAATGTAATCTCATATGATTCAGAGTTACGTCAACCTTCCATGTCAGCACTGTTGTGATATCACCATTTTATGCTAGTAACGCCACACTGTGTTTTACTTAACCTCGCATCGCTTAGCGATAATAACCATGCCAACCCTTGATGATGTCACCGAGTCAAGGAAGTTATACACTTGAATTGATTATAGCCAATCTACAGAAATACCACTGTACCCTTTAATCAATAATTAAATTCAACCCTTACATTTGTGTGGCTCACATTTTTTAAGATCGCTCTTGCTATAGGCTACAGATGCAAATCAGATTAAACAATCTGTGATCAACAACTTAAGAAATGTTCTCTTGATCTTACATATGTCATCTAAAGTTGATAATGCTTGACAGTTCACTAGATGTGTTGGAGTTCTTTGCACAACGTAAGCTTAAATCAATAATATTAGAACATTTTCACATAGAAAATATATATATATAAAAAAAAAGGACTTCAATATAGGCCTA
Organism: Salmo salar; assembly: GCF_965601325.2. Classification (NCBI taxonomy): domain Eukaryota; kingdom Metazoa; phylum Chordata; class Actinopteri; order Salmoniformes; family Salmonidae; genus Salmo; species Salmo salar. The sequence continues at coordinate 50,519,618 of NC_138295.1, read as the reverse complement.
CATTTATAGAAAATGATATAATATTTGGCTAAAAACATGTTAGTATTCTCTGTCATTTGTGGGCAATTTGAGAAAGAGTTGACTACTTGTCTAAGCTGCTTACCAATGCACTTTGTTTGTCCAACTAGGCTACCTTTAGGAACATACAGATGTCTCCCTGAATGTTCTCTCACCTAAGATTTTATCCCCATAGTGTAGTGTGCAGTGTTCAAGAGACTGGCAGTTTGTAGTAAAGTTTAGGTCTACCTTTAGACTTAGACCAACCTAGTTGTGTTGAGATCTATGGTGTCTTCTCCCTAGTACAGTAGCACATATCCGGGAATGTTTTGATTGTGTGTGCGTGCGTGTGTGTATTTGTTTATCTGCTTTACGTTACTGGGTGTGTTTCTTCAACTTTTCCTCGGAACACTGCATTTTTTTGTGTAAGGCTTGATGTGGTACAGTTTAACCAATGCGTAAGCAACCCAGGTTATCCTGGTTGTTGTACGACCATATGAGTTGGCTATTCATCACATGCAGATCTGGGACCAGGCTAGATGAACTGTCTTGTGAACACTTCCATAAGCAGGTGCAAGGAGGAAGAATTTTTCCACTATGTCCCTCTCATCCACAGTGATGGAGTTTTTTCCAGTTTTCTCTGCAGCCACTCTGTCTCCTAGGAGTCTGAGTGGACAGTTTAGTTGACAGAGGAGCTGAGGAGTGGAGCTGGAGGGACCGGTAGAGAAAACGGATTCTCCCTGCCAAATCACAGTCAGAGCACATGGATTTGGATACATGGATACTGTATTTTATACCATCTATTGCATCTTGCCGATGCCGCTCTGTCATTGCTCGTCCATATATTTATATGTACACTACCGGTAAAAAGCTTTAGAACACCTACTCATTCAAGGGTTTTTCTTAATTTTTCCTATTTTCTACATTGTAGAATAATAGTGAAGACATCAAACTATGAAATAACACATATGGAATCATGTAGCAAACCAAAAAAAATTGTTAAACAAATCAAAATATATTTTATATTTCAGATTCTTCAAATAGCCACCATTTGCATTGATGACAGCTTTGCACACTCTTGGCATTCTCTCAACTAGCTTCATGAGGTAGTCACCTGGAATGCATTTCAATTAACAGGTGTGCCTTAAGTTTATTTGTGGAATTTCTTTCCTTAATGCGTTTGAGAGAATCAGTTGTGTTTTGACAAGGTTGGGGGGTATACAGAAGATAGCTCTATTTGGTAAAAGACCAAGTCCATATTATGGCAAGAACAGCTCAAAAAAGCAAAGAGAAATGACAGTCCATCAATACTTTAAAACATGAAGGTTAGTCAATATGGAAAATTTGAAGAACTTTGAAAGTTTCTTCAAGTGCAGTCGCAAAAATCATCAAGCGCAATGATGAAACTGGCTCTCATGAGGGCCGCCACAGGAATAGAAGACCTAGAGTTACCTCTGCTGCAGAGGATAAGTTCATTAGAGTTATCAGCCTCAGAAATTGCAGCCCAAATAAATGCTTCACAGAGTTCAAGTAACAGACACATCTCAAAATCAACTGTTCAGAGGAGACTGTGAATCAGGCTTTCATGATCGAATTGCTGCAAAGAAACCCTACTAGGACACCAATTAGAAGAAGAGACTTGCTTGGGCCAAGAAGCCTGAGCAATGGACATTAGACCGGTGGAAATTTGTCCTTTGGTCTGGAGTCCAAATTGGATTTTTGGTTCCAACCACCGTGTCTTTGTGAGACGCGGTGTTGGTGAATGGATGATCTCCGTGTATTTCCCACCGTAAAGCATCGAGGAGGAGGTGTTATGGTGTGGGGGTGCTTTTCTGGTGACACTGTGATTTATTTAGAATTCAAGGCACACTTAACCAGCATGGCTACCACAGCTATCGCATCAAATCTGGTTTGGACTTAGTGGGACTATCATTTGTTTTTCAACAGGACAATGGCCCAACACACCTCCAGGCTGTGGAAGGGCTATTTTACTAAGAAGGAGAGTGATGCAGTGCTGCATCTGATGACCTGGCCTCCACAATCCGCCGACCTCAACCAAATTGAGATGGTTTGGGATGAGTCGGACCGCAGAGTGAAAGAAAAGCAGTGTGCTCAGCATATGTGGGAACTCCTTCAAGACTGTTGGAAAAGCATTCCAGGTGAAGCAGGTTGAGGCAAAGAGTGGCTATTTGAAGAATCTCAAATAAAAAATAGATTTTGATTTGTTTACACTTTTTTTGGTTACTACAAGATTCCACATGTGTTCATATGTTTCATAGTTTTGATGTCTTCACTATTATTCTACAATGTAGAAAATAGTACAAATAAAGAAAAACCCTTGAATAAGTAGGTGTTCTAAAAGTTTTGACCGGTAGTGTATACTGTATATTCTTATTCCATTCCTTTACTTAGATTTGTGTGTATTAGGTAGTTGTGGAGTTGTTAGATATTGCTGCACTGTTGGAACTAGAAGCACAAGCATTTCGATACACTCGCAATAACTGCTAACCATGTGTATGTGACCAATACAATTTCATTTGGATTGTTCCATTTTTCCATAAGAGCCAGCTTCCCCAATATCTCATGGCTATCATCGAGTTATAGGCTGATTTTAGCACTGGGCAGAGGAGGTCTTCTCATCTCTCTCTGTTTCTCTCTCTCTCTTTTGCTCTCTCTCTGTTCCCTCCTCACTGAGAGACTGTGTTCTCTCCACTTCAACCCCACTTAGGAATTTCTACAAGGCATGTTACTCATCTCTGGGTGTGGCGTATTGGTAGTTTCTAGAGGCTTCTCACCTAAAGCAGATCCAGCCTCTTTGTCTTGGGTGTGTTACGGTAGGCTGGGAGGTGCATTGTGGGAGTGAGGGGCCCATTCAGGCGTCAGAGAAAGACAACAGGCTTTAGGGAAGAATGGAAATCATTAGTACAATGGGGGTCAATACATACCAGGGGGTTTTGTTCTGGTCGGAGGTACACCCATCTAGCCCTCACTCCCTCTCCCCCATCTCCCTTTTCTCCCCCTCTCTGTTGGTATGGCCTGAGGACCAGGGGTTTGACCCTAGCCAAGTCTCTCCCTCCATCGCAAATATTCTCATTTTGGTTTTGATTGATTGATTGTGGACATTGTCCTCCTCATTAGAACTCCTATACAGAGCTGTGTAGATCATGTACTATCTATCAGCAGGATAAATCAGTCTGTGCTTCAACTCGAAGCTATCCACTCCCTACTATATGATTTTGTCACATGCAACACGAGAGCTGCATGACTGTCGTCTGTCTCAGAGCTACAGAGCCACAACACTCTGCCTCCAAAACCACCTCTTTGAATAGCTGCGAGGGTGCCTGTTTTTCTGGATGAACTGAGGTGACCTCGTGGCGATACACAATAAAGCACGGTAGGAGGCAGTAGTGCTGCTGTAGTGGTGACAGCATCCTCGCCTCTCTCGCTGTGCGCCGCTCCCGCAGCCCTGAGACAATGAAAAGTTTATGGTGCCTTTTTGGCTGCTTCTCACATCCTCCCCGTAGCCATAGCTGCACTGCTTTAGTACTTTGCTTTCCTCTGTGCCTGATAGAAAACACATTTTCTCTCCACGGTCCTGCTGTTCTCATTTTGAGCACTCGTTCAGTCATTCCCTGCGTCAATCGTCACTTACAGAATGCGCTGTATCACAGATGCCTGAGTCTGATGAAATACAGGGTCTGACAGACACAGTGATGGAACTCACCTCTCTGATCTGGTGCTAAAGTTTTATTAGCACTGAAGCCCAACTCTCATCCTTATCCTTCCTCTCCAATTCTCATCCCCCTCTCACTTCTTCCTCCTCCTGCCCTGGAGGCTTAAGCATTTTAGCAGCAGAAGGCCAACTGAGAAACGGCTTTCGTGATTTGTACAATAAGCTGCAAAAATGCTGGGGTGAATCTTTTCCATATGCCGGGTATGAGGGGCTCACCAGAAAGATGGAGAGAGGGAGCGAAAGAGAGAGGTAGAGAGAGAAATAATGGAGAGGGACAGAAAGAGAGAGAGGGGAGAGACAACCAAGTTATATTGTAGCTAGAAAGATCCATAAAGAACAAGGGGTTGAAACTCACATCATCTCTCCCTCTCCTTGCCCTCATGATTGACAGGTCCATACTCTGGGCTGCCGTCGCTCTCTGTTTGCTCGACCTGTCCCCATTTTCATTCCCGCGCCATGCGGCCGAAATGTGAGCCCTGGAGTTTTCATTATAAGTGCATGTCCCACCCTCTCCCTCCCTCTACCCCTATCGTATCTTTGTGACACTGGGCTTGGCTAATAGAGAGAGCTTATGTTACTCTGTTTTCACAGATTTACAGCACTGCGGAAGAAAGCATTGGAACCAGGAGTCACTTTCTGCTAAGGCTATTTTAGCAACTCATAATACATTTCTTATTTTCTGTTTATTGTGTTTTTGTAGGGTTTTGTATTAGTGGATGATGAGGTCATATATGTTGGTGAACAGGGTGTCAGGTGGACTGGGGATTAGCTTGTAAAGTAATTCGGTGATGATTTACTTGGTGGTCCTGCTATTCTTGCCCTTACACAGGGTTTTATAGTGTTTCCGTTCCTTTGTGGTAGCTAGTAGATCTCCCTTCTTGACAGACATTTAACCTGTCTAGTAACCTGGAGGACAGCTGTTTGAGGATTGGTAACTAAGCAGAGGCAAATAGCCTGTCATAGAATCAGTCCAGAACACCAAGTTTCCCACTGTAAGTCACTGACAAAGTGGATCGCTGGATTGAAACATGCTTATTTACATTCATAATTAGTTATATGCATTGTATGCATAAACACACCAAGCTCGTACAGCATCCCACTCCACATGTTTCAAATGTAACTCGAGCTCCTCAAAAGTGAATGAGTGCCCTCTCCAGGATAGAACTGTGAAGGTTCTTATTCCTATGGTGTAGAAGAGGGACTTGGTACTGGCAGAGGCAATGCACTATATGCTACACAGAAGTGTGTGTGTGTGTGTGTGTGTGTGTGTGTGTGTGTGTGTGTGTGTGTGTGTGTGTGTGTGTGTGTGTGTGTGTGTGTGTGTGTGTGTGTGTGTGTGTGTGTGTGTGTGTGTGTGTGTGTGTGTGTGTGTGTGTGTGTGTGTGTGTGTAACATTCCTCTACTGTAGATGCACAACATTAGCACAGTCCTGGACGTGATTACTCTGATTTTCAGCTCTCTCCTGTGTTTGAACTCTCTTGGCCCTGTGGCGAATGACTAGAAAAGTAGTAGGAATGTGAATGTCGTCTTATCTGACTTGGCTGTCTTATCCACAGGTATGGAATGGATTGTCTTATCCAGTTTGAGGACTTTGCCAATACCAATGCCTTCCGTCTGCTGAGCAAGTACCGTGACCAGTACTGCACGTTCAACGATGACATCCAAGGTACACGTATACTTCGATTGCAAAATGCCAATATCAATTGCACAGAGACTCGATAACGTGCTCACAAGAACCCACACACATGCACCACACGCACACCACTCCACACTTCACATGCACTCAAACTCCCTCTCGATCAATCATCCTCCTTTCCTTTATCTCTCCCTCTCTTTTTCTATTTCCACTTTCTCTTCCTCCCTCTCTCTCACACACACACACACACAAACACACACCCAACCACCAATTCTGTTTAAATCAGATAGCTTGTTCATAGAGCACTAATTCAAATTTCAAACAAACACACCGAGCCCCTGATCCCTCTCTCTCCAGTGGGTTGGGTTTGATAGAGTCCTGTGGAAAACAACAGTAATGTAACAGTAAGTCCAGAGACTCCAGACTAGGGCTGTGTCCCAAATGGCACCGCTATTCCCTCTATAGTGGACTACTTTTGACCAGAGCCTTATGGGCCCTGTGTGCACTATATAGGGAATAGGGTGCCATTTGGGACACAGACACACTTTTTGTATCCTTAATGAGACCACAGTATCAGTCACACCATGTCTGAGGAGCCATTAGTTTGTCTGTCAAATAAAACTACATTCCCCAGAAATTAGCCCTGGTAGCCATTGGGATTTCTGCAGGCTAATCTAAACCATATTTTCTCTCTAATTCTCTGTCCCGGTAAATCTGCTTGCTATTACTGCAGACAACATAAAGGACAAATTGACTCTCTCTCTCACTGCAATAGTAACTCACTTGAGGAAAGCTCATACTTGCAGGTCTAAATCATATATGTCACTCTGTCCCCCCAAACCCCCCTCAGGTACTGCTGCAGTGGCTGTGGCCGGCCTACTCGCTGCCCTTCGTGTCACCAAGAGCAAGATGTCAGACCATACCATTGTATTCCAGGGTGCAGGGGAGGTGGGTGCAGAGCTCTTGTCAATGTGCAAATTCACTCCTGTTTTTTCTGCTCAGAAGCATGGCAGACTGATTGCCCCTAATGACATAATCAGAAATAACCACAGACCAACGCTTGAAATTCCCATTCCCAATCACTGAGCTTTTTATTGAGGTCTAGTAGACCACTAGTCTGTGCTCAACAGACCCTGTCTCTAATAAATAGGAGAACATGGAAATAAAACTGTGATTAGCACAACATCATTTGTAATGGGGAGACATTTAGAATGTATTTTAGCCTCTGGGGTTCTTGGCCTAACTGTGAACCATAATAATTAAAATGCCTTGTTTCATGTGTTTTCCATGTTGGTGGATGACCACTTTGTATTGAAATGGAAGTAGATGATAATGTGTAGAATTTGAGTGCATTTACAGGAAAGGGTTATTGTGCTGAGAACAGAAAAACAAGCCTTTCAAGCATTTCATAGACCTACATTGAATTAAATCACAAAATTAAAGGTGTGCATTAATGTAACCAGAGTCAAGATTACAATAAGTCTGAATAATAACTGGGTAAATTGTTTGCAGGTTTAGTGGTGAAAGCTAGGGACTTATTCCTTGTTTGATCAGGGAAGTGAATGGTGGGGCACAGAGGCATTCCTATCACATCTGCTTTCTCTCTCCCTCCCTTTTCTCTCCCTCTTGTCCCCAGGCCGCGATGGGGATAGCTGACCTCATCACGATGGCGATGGAGAAGGAGGGACTCCCCAAAGACAAGGCTCTGAGGAAGATCTGGATGGTTGACTCCAAGGGTCTCATCGTCAAGGTGATACAAGTACCTCCGCTCTGGCCACTCGTCCAGGGTCACTCATCCCCTGTAGAGTAGACACAGCTCTGTCTGGAGTCCCCACTGTCCTGACCTATAGACATGCATATATTCATGATGTATGACATGACTGACAGAATCTCAGTTTACTTTGTAAATTGACTGAATTTAAATGGAATTGATCCCAACCCTTGTTTATACATGAACTGAAAGACAGACATGAGTCTGAATGGGAGTCGTAGCTCTCATAGTTCAACAAGACAGGCAGAGTCTATCATGGGATGAAAAACTGTAGATGTTATGCGTTTAATTAAGGGTTTCACCAGATGCTGCCAGGACGTGGACCACAGGGTTGACGCAATAAAAGATGAAGAGGGAATTGTTTATGGAAGTAATCCTTATTTGATCAACTAAATTATGAGGCTTTCAGGCAGGCAGAAAGACAGACATGCAGGCAGAGTGGTGGTGCCTGTTGATACTTTATAGGATTCTGGTAAAGTCACTAACTCCATGGAGCCTTTGGCAAGCTAGATGTACATTTGTCACCAACTCTGTAGACCAGCATTGAGTCAACACTGCCCTCTAGTGACCAGAATACATAGCACTTGACTCCACTGAAACCCCATCAAGCTTATTTCCTTTAAGTGGGTTAGGGTGGAGAAGTCCAGAATCCTTGGCTCTTGCAGATAGTCTTTGTGTCTTTGTGTCTGTGTTTGAATTCCTCTATGTATTTATTTCAGAGATGATCAAAGAGAACATCAGTTGTTGGCATGTGTAGAAACAAGCTCCATCATAATCTGTCTTCCAACTATCTCTCTTCCACCCTCAGGGAAGAGACCACCTGACCCATGAGAAGGAGAGGTTTGCCCACGAACACGAGCAGATGAGAAACCTGGTAGATGTGGTGCATGAGCTCAAACCCACAGCCATCATAGGTAATACACCAATCAGCTCACTGGGGAGGCAGGGAGGGGGTCAATTGGATTTTAATTGAACCTTTATTTATAAATCAAATCTAATTTTATTGGTCACATACACGTGATTAGCAGATGTTATTGCGGGTGTAGCGAAATGCTTGTGCTTCTAGCTCCGACAGTGCAGTAATATCTAACAAGAAATATCTAACAAATTACACAACATATACCCAATACACACAAATCTTAAGTAGGAATGAATTAAGACTATATACTTATGGATGAGCAATGTCGGAACGGACTAAGATACACTAGAATAGAATAGAAAACAGTATATACATATGAGATGAGTAATGATATGTAAACATTATTAAGTGAATGAGATACCATAGAATAGTATAGAAAACAGTAAGTATACAGGTTACAATCCAGTAAATCACTGAGATTAATTGAAATTCCAATTACCCAATATCTCTCCAGGTGGATAGAGATGGTTTACCACCCCTGGGTTAGAGTTTGTAGTGGTCTGCATGGTTAATGTGTGATCTCGTGGGTCTTATTCATTAGGATACACCGTAGCAAAACATTTTGCAATGGAAAACGAAAGTGAGCATTTCGTATTGGATTTAAGTTCAGGTAGTCCCTCCCTATTTCAGTCTGTTTTCTTCCTTTTGGTGCCTAATGAATACGATCCTGCTCTCTAGGTGTGGCAGCCATCTCTGGAGCTTTCACGGAGGAAATCATCAGGGACATGGCCTCGTTTAACAAGAGGCCGATCATCTTCGCTCTTAGCAACCCCACCAGCAAGGCAGAGTGCACTGCCGAGCAGTGCTACACCATCACAGAGGTACTGGAGTGGGTCTGAAGTATCTGTGTACTTCAACACTTGTCCCGCCCACCTGGACGCCTCTTCCCCAGAGCTAAACAAAGGAATCACGTTCTGCTCAAGTGTTACTTGGGTTACTTCAGCCTCATATTTCTGAACAGCTGAAATAAAAACCCTGTGGCGATTTAAACTAACGTTCCAAAAATATATGTATTTTGTAGGTTAATTTAGGATGTAGGCTACAACCCTCTTTGTCTGTTGTAACTTAAGATATTGCAGTAGCATAAACATAAGCAGGACACAGTCTAAACAGTCTGCATTTTAACCACAAAACTGTTATTTCGCTTTTCATTGATCAACACCACAGAAATTGATCGACAGCACGATTTAAATTTGCCAGTATTCCACCTCCTGGGCAGCCGAACGTCCTGCGTTTTCGCCAGAGTACTGTAGTTTCCAATCCTGTACATGCTACAGAAGGAAGAGGCGTCCAGAGAATTCGGCCTTGCAGCCACTCCATAAATTGATTAAGAGCACATATTGTACTTACTACTAAGACCCAGGGGGAAAGTTAATTTAGAGAGGAGAGAGGTTGAGTCAGTGTGTATGTACATTATATGCACAGTAATATATTTTCCTGTGTTGACACCCTCGACACTTGTTTGGTCCAGGGGCGGGGCATCTTTGCCAGTGGCAGTCCATTTGAACCCGTGACCCTCCCTGATGGGCGGACGTTCTTCCCTGGCCAGGGCAACAATGCATACGTGTTCCCTGGAGTCGGCCTGGGCGTCACCGCCTGTGCAATCCGACACATCACCGATGAGATCTTCCTCACCACCGCAGAGGTAACACGCATCCATCCAATTATCAGTTCATTTACTTTCAAATAGCTTGGTGACAGAGCACTCATTAAAATATCATCTTAATACACACACACACACACACACACACACACACACACACACACACACACACACACACACACACACACACACACACACACACACACACACACACACACACACCACTTTCTCTTCTTCAACTGACTCTCTCTGTATCTTCCTCCCTATATCTGGCCTCTTTTTTAACACACTCTCTTCCATTCTCTCTATCACTTCCTATTCAACTCCCTCTCTATCGCTCTCCTTTTGTATATTTCTTCTTCTCCTTCTCTATTCATGTATTTTCTCCAACTCAATATCTCTCTCTTTCACTTTCCGTATCGCCTTCTCTATTTTTTTTAACTCAATCTCGCTATAATTCTTCCCCCATATGTCTCCCTCTTTCTTCTTCCCTCTTCATCTTCACTCCTTCCTGGAGACCCTACATGAAAACTACTACAGTTTACTATAGAATACTACAGTACTTACTTATAGTAAACTGTAGAATACTATAGTAAACACTACAGTATTATCCGCAAAAAAAGCACTGTAGTAAATGCTACAGAAATGTCTGCAAAAACACTACTCTTTTAACTATAGTAAATACTACAGTATCGGATGTGCATATACCTTTCCCATTCCCCTCCCCCATATCGCAATTTGTGCCACCCAGGAGTGAGAAACCTACATGCCAGGTATAGACCTCAGTTATATAGAAAGAGCAGAATCTCAGAACTATCTGTTTAGACCCAAGTCCTACCTCCTTACAGGTTATGTACAACCTACTGGAGAAACCTACATTTCTCCAGTAGGTTTCCTGGAGGAGAAAAACTCCACTTCTATGTCAAATATAATAAAACACTATAGTAAATACTACAGTAATGTCCACAAAAACACTACATTAATTACTACAGTATATACTAGTTATTTTACAACAGTATTCATACTATAGTTAACTGTAAATACTACAGTATACTACTGTAAATACTACAGTATTCACTAAAGTCTACACTTAAGTCTGCAAAAACACCACAGTGAAACCCAGTCTGTGCTTACAGATCATTAAGGAAATCACTTAAAAATGTCCTCATGTCTGTCCCCAGCTCAGTGGCATGGCAAATATAATAATATCCCTGTGAGCCCAGTCAATAAACCATCAGAAAAAATGCCCAAATTGATAACCTCTCATAGGCTGTTCTTGTGCGAATGCCAATCAGCTCGCTTTGCTCTGTGCTGCCTGGCTCTGCAGACATGGGAGACGATTAAAGCTTCACGGTGATGCATAAGTGTGGGTGCGTTACTGAATGACAATTTCATATTTTATTTGATACTGTCATCATGGGCCTCAGGCATATGAGAGCCACACTCAGCCTACCAATGAGGTAGACTGAGGATGGAGGACGGTTGCGCAACAGCAGGAGGGGGAAGGTGGGATGAATGTTAAGTCTTAGCTACGTTATCTACACTGATTGCCACCCATTATACCCTCATGCCCCACCCAGCCGGTATATCATATAGAAATCTAATCAAATGTAACTTTTTTTATAATGCATTCCAACGTCTCAATACTCTTTACAGTAAAATGTGTGTGTGTTAAGGTATGCCGAATATCTGTTTGTGACTGTGTGTGCATAACTCATCCATTTGGTTGCTCTCTGACAGACCATTGCTGACCTGGTGACAGAGAAGGATCTGTCAGAGGGAAGACTGTACCCTCCCCTGAACACCATCAGAGATGTCTCTCTCAAGCTGGCCGTGAAGGTGAGAGCACACACACATCTGTGTGCGCGCACACACACACACAAACAAACATGTCCTTAGGACTTCATACTTCTATACCCTCAATCGGTCTTCACACTTACTCTGAGTATACCAAACATTAGGAACACCTTCCTAATATTGAGTTGTCTTGCCCATTCACCCTCATCTACACTGATTTGAAGTGGAGTTAACAAGTGCGGGGATCATAGCATTCCCCAGGATTCACCTGGTCAGTCTGTCATGGAAAGAGCAGGTTTTCTTAATGTTTTGTATACTACTCAGTTCATCGGTGTACACTGTATAGACTATCGTGTGTGTGTTTGCGTGTCTTACAGATCGTGGAGTTTGCCTATGAGCACAAGTTGGCGACGCTGTACCCGGAGCCTGAGGATAAGGAGGCTTTTGTGCGCTCCCTGATCTACAGCCCTGACTATGACGAGTTTGCTGTGGACTCTTACCGCTGGCCAGAGGACGCCATGACCATCCAGTCATGCAAACTGTGATGTGGTGGAGAGACTGAGGGCGAGGGACATGGGGCACAAAGGAGAAGTGATCCAGGAAGGGAGTGAAGGAGACTACAGAAATGCAATATCATCAAGACAATGGTGATTGTGGTTTTAATGTAAAAGAGAAAATAACTTCATGAATGTGATAGATATGAGCCAAAATAGACATGATCAAATAAAATGGTTTAAATTATTGTTAACTTCATATCTGCTGTCACTGTGTTTGTTTGTGTGTGTACAGTACTTTTAAGGGTTTCTTGGGTAAGGTTTGGGCATTACCATTGTTTGCTCCCATGACCCTGTCATACTAAGAGGGAAAAACGAATCTTCAAAGCTAACAGAAAATGTGTGTATAAAACATATAACTAGGAGAAAGACTGTTGGCTGTGATGCACAGGGTGAGAGGAGAGTGGGTCTTTGATGTCACATGTTAGATGTCACCACTCAGCCGTTCCAAAGTAGCATGACTAACTCTTTTCCCATGGATATACCGGTAAGAGTCGGTCATCCATACACAAAGGCCGGGGTTATAGAGAAGCGTGTTGCTCTGTCAACAATGTGCCTATTAAAGGCAGTATTCACAATGTTCGTGGGCACCACATTCACTGTAAACTCGGCGGATGTTGGCTCAAGAGTAAATTAGAGTAAAACTGTGAAATGCTTACTTACAATTCCTTCCCAACAATAGTTTAAAAATAATACAAATAAAATAGTAACATAAGACAAATAAAATAAAATACCCAAGAATGGAGCTATATACAGGGAGTACCAGTACAAGATCAATGTGGAGCTATATACAGGGAGTAGCAGTACTAGATAAATGTGGAGCTATATACAGGGAGTAGCAGTACCAGATCAATGTGGAGCTATATACAGGGAGTAGCAGTACCAGATCAATGTGGAGCTATATACAGGAAGTACCAGTACCAGATCAATGTGGAGCTATATACAGGGAGTACCAGTACCAGATCAATGTGGAGCTATATACAGGGAGTAGCAGTACCAGATCAATGTGCAGAGGTATTTGAGGGCGATACTTTTGTATATGTAGTGTATGTAAACACCCCTTCAAATTGATTGATTCAGCTATTTCATCCACACCTGTTGCTGACAGGTGTATAAAATTGAGCACACAGCCATGCAACCTCCATAGACAAACATTGGCAGTAGAATGGCCTTACTGAAGAACTCCGTGACTTTCAACACCAGACAATCATAGGATGCCTCCATTCCAACAAGTCAGTTCGTCAAATTTCTGCCCTGCTAGAGCTGTCCCGGTGAACTGTAAGTTCTGTTATTGTGAAATGGAAACGTCTAGGAGCAACAACGGCTCAGGCACGAAGTGGTAGGCCACACAAGCTCACTTAGCGTGTAAAAATCCTCTGTCCTCGGTTGCAACACTCACTACCTAGTTCCAAATTGCCTGTGGAAGCAATGTCAGCACAATAACAGTTCGTCGGGAGCTTCATGAATTGTGTTTCCAAGACTGAGCAGTCACACACAAGATCACCATGAGTAATGCCAAATGTCGGCTGGAGGGGCGTAAAGCTCGTCGCCATTGGACTCTGGAACAGTGAACACGCGTTCTCTGGAGTGATGAATCTGGAATTGGCGGATGCCAGGAGAACGCTACCTGCCCCAATGCATAGTGCAAAGTTTGGTGGATGAGTAATAATGGTCTGGGACTGTTTTTTATGGTTTAGGCTAAGGCCCTTAGTTCCAGTGAAGGGAAATCTTAACTCTACAGCATACAGTGACATTCTACACGATTTTGTGCTTCCAACTTTGTGGCAACAGTTTGGGGAAGGCCCTTTCCTGTTTTCACATGACAATGCCCACGTGCACAAAGCGACGTCCATACAGAGTTAGTTTGTCGATCTGTGGAAGAACTTGACTGGTCTGCACATGGCCTTGATCTCAACCCGTCGAACACCTTTGGGATGAATTGGAACGCCAACTGCGAAAACAGGCCTAATCGCCCAAAGTCCTCACTAATGCTCTTGTGGCTGAATGAAAGCAAGTCCCCGCAGTAATGTTCCAACATCTAGTGGAAAGCCTTCCCAGAAGAGTGGAAGCTATTATAGCAGCAAATAGGGGAACAACTCTATATTAATGCACATCATTTTGGAATGAGATGTTCGAAGAGCAGGTGTCCACATACTTTTGGTCATGTAGTGTATGTACATGAAGGAAAGGTAAAGTGACTAGGCATCATAATAGATCATAATAAGAATAAAAGAAAGACCAGAGTTTCAGCAGCAAATGATGTGTAAAAGTGTGTTTGTTCTGTCGGTACGCATGTGTGTGTTATGTGGTTGTGTGTGCGTATGTGAATGTCTGGGGGGTTTGTGTGGGGGTGTCAATGGAGTGTGTGTTAGTGTGTGTATACATAGTCTAGTGAGTGTGCACAAGGTCAGTGCAAGAAAGGGTCAGTGCAGATAGTCAATTAATGGCTATCTGAACTATTTAGCAGTATTATGGCTATTTAGCAGTCTTATGGCTTCGGGGTAGAAGCTGTCTCGGAGCCTGTTGATACGAGAGCTGACACCGCCTGATATAGAGGTCCTGGATGGCAGGGAGCTCAACCTCAGTGATGTACTGGGCTGTCTGCACCACCCTCTGTAGCTCTTTGCGGTCGAAGGCGGTGCATTTGCCATAACAAGTGGTGATGCAGTCAGTCAAGATTCCTTCAATGGTGCAGCTATATAACATTTTGAGGATCCGAGGGCCCATGCCAAATCTTTTTCGCCTCCTGAGAGGGATGAGGTGTTGCCGTGCCCTCTTCATGACAGTGGGGGTGTGTGTGGACCACAGCTCTGTGGATGGAGTCTCTCCCCTCTTTCTCCAATAGTCCACGATCAGGTCCTTAGTTTTACTGACGTTGAGGGACAGGTTGGTGTCCTGGCACCACACTGCTAAGCTTCTGACTTCCTCCCTGTAGGCTGTCTCATTGCTGTTGGTGATCAGGCCTACCACCGTCATATCGTAAGAAAACTTGATGGTGTTGGAGTTGTGCATTGCCAGGCAGTCGTGGGTGAACAGCGAGTACAGGAGGGGACTAAGTACACACCCCTGAGGGACCCCCATGTTAAGGGTCAGCGTGGCGGAGGTGTTGTTTCCTACCCTCACCAACTGGGGCCGACCCATCAGAAAGTCCAGGATCCAGTTGCAGAGGGAGGTGTTCAATCTCAGGCTCTCTAGCTTTGTGATGAGATCGGAGGGGACTATGGTGTTGAACACTGAGCTGTACAGTAGTCTATAAACAACATTCTTACATAGTGATTTATGACAATACATTGCATATATAAGGTCTTTCTTTGAGGGCCTAGTTATACCCTAACACAGGGGTGTTAGGAATCTCCTTGTTTACAGGCCACATCAGGCCTGCAAGTCACATTATGCTGGCTTGCAAAGTGATGTGTAATTCCTATTGGAATCCAGCTAGAGTTAGGATATCCAACAAGAAGAATTGTTAATCACCTGCAACCTGCATTCAGAATGACTGCCAGGGTAGTGAAGATTGAAAACTGGAACAACCAATTACTAACAGATTAGTTTAGAAAATTATGTTATTTATCTTTGTGTAGCATAGAATGTATCAACCAATCAATGCAAAAACAACTGATAACAGTAAAACAAACAATGTTGAAAATCTCCCTGCAATGGAGCATGCTGGGAAATATTATATGGTTCTTTGGAGAACCATTTCTGCCTTCCAAAGAATCCTTGCCTTCCAAAGAATCATCAAAGAACCCTTTCTTCAAAAAACGGTTCTAAGGATGTTAATGGTTCTAGAACCCTGTGCCTTACAAAGAACCCTTGTCTTCCAAAAAGGGTTCTTCTGATCAAAACAGTTCTTGGTAGAACCTTATCCCTTTGCAAAGAACCCCTTTGGAACCCTTTTTTCTGAGTGTATTGTTCTTTTGCATGTTTGATGTCTCATTGGAGGTCGTAGCAGGCTTTCTTGTATGCATTTATGTCCCGTTTAAAAAAAAATATATATATTTTACCTTTATTTAACTAGGCAAGTCAGTTAAGAACAAAATCTTATTTTCAATGACAGCCTAGGAACAATGCCTTGTTCAGGGTCAGAACGACAGATTTTGTATCTTGTTAGCTTGGGGATTCGATCTTGCAACCTTTCGGTTACTAGTCCAACGCTCTAACCACTAGCCTATGCTGCCGCCCCGTTCCTTGTCAGTGGTATCTCTAGCCTTTATCCTAGGTGGATATTGCCTGTAATCCCTAGTTTTTGGTTTGGATATGTTTGTATAGTCACTGTGGGGACGACATCGTCTATGCACTTATTGATGAAGCCTGTGACTGTTGTGGTAAACTCCTCAATGGTATCGGCTGTATCTCGGAACATAGCAAAACAGTCTTGTAGCCTCACATCTGCTTCATCCGACCACTTCCGTATTGAGCGTATCACTGGTTCTTCCAGTTTGGGCCTTTGTTTGTAAATAGGAAGCACGAGAATGGAGTCGTGATCAGATTTGCAGAAGGGAGGGCATTGTATGTGTTTCTGTGGGTAGAATAAAAGTGGCCTAGAGTTTTAACGCCCCTAGTATTGGTAAAAGTGAGGTAGGAGGGTTTTATGCCTCCCCGCATTAGTCTCCACCCACCAGAAACACTGCCTCTGGGTGAGCTGTTTCTTGTTTGTTTATGGCCCCATACAGTTTGTTGAATGTCAGAATTGATGTAGACAGGCATGATAATTATGGTTGAGAACTCTCTTGGCATATAAAATGGTCAGAAGCTTACCATAATGTATTCTATATAAGGTGTGCAAACAATAAGGTTTGAGTCCTGACCATACTCACTGTATTAGTGTCTGTCAGTGTATGTGAGTGGAGTTGAGTGGTCAGAAATCCCGCTCATTGCTCATGGAGCGGTGCTCAAGCTCCGGTGCTCCATGTCCTTTTCAACCACTCCGCTAAAATCCGCTCCTTGCTCACAAGAAAAAAAACTGCCTCTCCAAATTCGCTCCATTCATTAAAACCACAATTTAACCAATACCCATCAATTTGTGTGACTACCTGGACCTACCATTTGGTTTTGAAGTATTGACACCAAACCATATGTTTTGAATGAAAAGTATTATAATAAACATGAAAAGCGCTCATCATTTCAAATAGGCTACATGTCATATTAAACAGCATATAAATACTCTAAATAGGTCACGAGCCAGACACGGAGCCTGAGAAGGAACATAAATGAATTATTTAGGCTATATTATTTAAATTATTTCAAGGCTATAGCCTATAAAGAAATGTATTGTGAAACATTTGCAATTGCGACACACCAGGCTGGTAGGAAGTCAGGGATATTAAGCACTCAGCATTTAAACAACATGTTTTTGTATTAAATCATCTTAGTCTATAAATTGTACATATAAGCTGTGACTTATTTAGAATTAAATACAAATTAAACGAACAATGCCTCATTGCCTATGAATTCATTTTTCGAAACACCAGTTTGGCCAGAGTCTTTGGCTTCAGGCTCATGTGATAGTGCCTGGAGAGCAAGCAGGCCAGCAGCGGAGAATATCCTCTAGGTGCTTGCAGAGCCACTGGAGATGTTAAACACCCTTTTGGGCACTCTTGTCAGGCTGGGCAGGGATGCAAAGTTTTTTTTATTTTAGGTAGGCCTAAAGGTTTTTAGGGCAAATAACCCAACCAGGCCTCCCGAGTGGTGCAGCGGTCTAAGGTACTGCATCGCAGTGCTAGCTGTGTCACTATAGATCCTGGTTTGATCCCAGGCTGTGGCCGGCCTCGACTGGGAGACCAATGAGACCTTGCACAATTGGCCCAGTGTCGTCCAGGTTAGGGGAGGGTTTGGCAGGCTGGGATGTCCTTGTCCCATCGCGCTCTAGTGACTCCTGTGGCAAGCTGGGCGCATGCACGCTGACTCGGTCGCCTGTGTGTACTGTGTTTCCTCCAACACATTGATGCGGCTGGCTTCTGGGTTAAGTGAGCAGTGTGTCAAAAAAGCAGTGCGCCTTGGTGGCGTTGTGTTTCGGAGGATGAACGGCTCTCGACCTTTGCCTCTCCTGAGTCCGTACGGGAGTTGCAGCGATGGGACAAGACTGCAACTACCAATTAGATAACACGGAATTGGGTTAAAATAAATAAATAAATAACCCAAAGGGAAAGCTCCTTGAAAAATGGAATATGCCAGGCCTATTGGGCCAAAATCAATTATGGCCTATTATATAGATAATAGAACAAAAAGGAAGGAAACTTTTAAGAGATCAGATTTTTTGTTTATAAATACTTTGCTACAATGTCAGACTTAATTAGCTAACCACCTCATTCCTTTCTTTTAGCATGTGCACGTAGTAAGTACACCATCATGCTTTCGGGATTTGTGTCTTTTCAGATTCCACAATGATTCTTTGGTTGTGGACATTACATCGCAGCACTCTCTCTCTTGCTCTTGGTCCTTTGTAAGTCACCTTGATTTTGTACCTCTGTGATTTTACAGTTTTTTTATGAAAATACTTAGCGAACTCCATGACCGTAGCTAAAGCAAGGGCCTTTAGCAGTACACAAAGTGACTACAAATGCATGCTGGGCCGGGTATGCCCTGAGCTGGTGAAGTGAGCGCTATTGGAGCAGGACAGAAGGTCGACACTCCAGCCTTTGGGAATCTCGCTCCACTCTCCAGTCAAATTGGGCAGGCTCCTTTCCTTGCTCCACTCCAGCGCTGCTCCACTCACATACTCTGGTGTCTGTCATCATATTGTTTGATAGATTCTTAACCTTATTGTCTATACACCCTCTTGAGAAGAACTAGATTGTTTGTTTTGAGTCATCAGTAGGTCTTCCAGCCCCTGGTAAGACTGATCTTATCCCACCTAATGACTCACAACCAGCCTGAGAGAACTGTCTGAGACACTATTTGTCCGTCTGGTTATTATTTATTTGAGAAGTTCAAGAAGTAAAGTAAAAACATTGATTGTAATGTTCTCTTTTGAAGACAGAGTAACCAATAAAAACAAATATTGACACTGACTTCAGCACAGTGAGAGCTACCCATGGACTGATGCTGCTAAGCAGTGACCTTTAGCTTCTGTCTGGGTGTGAGAAGTGGTCAACCCCGTAATACAGATCACTTGCTCAAACAGGTGACTGGGCAGGGCCATGTTTTAAGGCAGCAACAGACCTTAGAATGCCCGACCATAGCTACATAGCTCTATCACGTCTTGTGATGTGACGTGAGAGCTTAATATACGGTTCCTTTATGAAAAAGGCTTGCAAAAGAAATTAGAACATCCGACCATACAGTAGCTTTCACGACGATGCAATGTTGTTATGTGGGGACTTTTGACATGTCTGGTTCATTTATGATACCACTGTTGTTTTGTTGGTTTTTGTCTTTTATCCACTCAGTTATAAGTGATGCTTTCTTTCCTGTCCTTCAGATGATAAAGCAATTATTTATCCTCTTCATCCCCTTATCTTTACGCAAAGTGCTCCAGCAGTCAGCCCCCTGCCTAGAAGGAAGATAGGATTCCTGGACTTTGATTGCCTGGACTTTGATTCCCCCAAACACATGTGGGCTCTGTAGGGCCATAACAGAGTGTCAAAATGTGCTCTCTTTATGTTAGATCTCTGCCGTTGTCTAATCGTTTCCCATTTCTTTTCTCAACTGTGCTGAAATCAGGAATGGAGCCAAGTTGTGCTTAGTGTACAAGCACAATTTTTCCCATTCCCAGGTCATATTTGGAGCTGTCTGTGTCTACCTACCTAGTAGAGGTTTTCTCACCAGGTCTTTTAGATGCGTAATGAGGATTCTTAGCCAGAACATCTGGTAACACTGAGAAGTGGTCCTTGTAATACGGATTACTGGCAATTCAAACAGGTGACTGCGCAAGGCAGTGTTATTAGGGAGCAACAGGCATTTGAAAGAAATGAGAACACCTGGACATTATGTGATTCTCCTCTTATCCTGTATCTTCAGTTGTATGTAGTTCAAGTTATATCTTTTTTTATTTAACCTTTATTTAACTAGGCAAGTCAGTTAAGAACAAATTCTTATTTACAATGACGGCTTATCCCAGCGACACTGGGCCAATTGTGCACCGTCCTATGAGACCCCCAATCACAGCCGGATGTGATAAAGCCTGGATTCGAACCAGGGACTGTAGTGATGCCTCTTGCACCGAGATGCAGTGCCTTAGACTGCTACGCCACTCGGGAGACAGGCTCCATTTAGTTCAGTCATAGGGGACAAATTAAACATGCATGTTTATGTAAATCCCTTGTGTTCTACACTCTTAGAAAAAAGGGTTCCAAAAGGGTTCCTCAGCTGTCTCCATGATGTGGAAACAATGTTGATTGATTTTTTTAAACTCATGTACTACAATGTTTTGGCACAAAAACTGTGCGTGTTGACTTTTCTTCTGAGTCTCAACGTGTGTGTGTGCTGAAGATATCAACAACAGAAAAATTGCATGTAACGTCCTCCTCCCTTGATAGTGAGTGTTATATTCGATATTGGACATGACACTATTGTGTGCTATTGTGTAAGCATACCATGGGTTTCATTTTCACCACATGACATGGCTCCATAGTGTACAGGCACTGAACTACGGTACAACCGATATTTTGATGTCATTTATATTATTTAAGGTGACCACTGTGGTTTTCGGAGGGTTGCTGGTGTACAGTACATGTTTTACATAGAAACACAGTCTTTTGAACATTGTATGCCAGAGGACATTACACAGACATAGCTTTTAGTCCATTTGTGAAGACATTTATGGTATACAGTGCCTTCAGAAAGTGTTCATACCACTTGCCGTATTCCACATTGTTGTTGCAGCCTGAATTCAAAATGGATTCAAAATAAAAATTCTCACCCATCTTCACACAATACCCCATAATGACAATGTGAAAACATGTTTTTGCAAATTTATTGAAAATGAAATAAGCATATAATTTACATAAATATTCACACAATCCAAAGTGTAATTAATAACAACACCATGCTCTAAGGGATATTTAGTGTCTGCTTTTTTAACATTTTTACCCATCTACCGATAGGTGCCCTTCTTTGCGAGGCATTGGAAAACCTCCCTGGTCTTTGTGGTTGAATCTGTGTTTGAAATTCACTGGACCTTACAGATAATTGTATGTGGGGTACAGAGATGAGGTAGTCATTAAAAAATAATGTTAAACACTATTATTGCACATGCAACTTATCTTGGGACTTGTTAAGCAAATGTTTACTCCTGAATCTATTTAGACTTGCTTTAACAAAGGGTTTGAATACTACAAGACATTTCAGCTTTTCATTTTTAATTAATTTGTAAAAATGTCTAAAAACATAATTCCACTTTAACAGTATGGGGTATTGTGTGTAGGCCAGTGACAAAAAAAAAGATCTACATTTAATTAATTTCAAATTTAGCCTGTAACAACAAAATGTGGAAAAAGTCTAGGTGTTTATACTTTCTCAAGGCACTGTACAATTCCACATGCCTACATTTGTGACTAGGGAACTCAAGGAGATCCACTACACTAATCAGACATAAGCCTACACAATGTATTGACATTTGGTAGCCCTTGGTGACGTTTTAGACAGTGTCAGAATATGACGTTGTTGTTGTGCATTTGCACAATGTGTAAAGAGAAAAACAGTCATTTTACCAGATATACATTTTTATTAACAGTTTAATACACTTTATAACGTTTTTTTAACATTACATTTGGAAATAGGTGGTATACATCGTCCCTTGTAAGGAAAGATTTAAGGAACAGACAGTTTTTTTTCTTTTTCTGTAAGGTTTTCAAAACATGTCTAATAATAACGTTTTATTAGTCTAATGTTTGGACAAATAATCTCAATCTTATCTCAAGAAAACACATCTTGTTATGCTCTGGCAATGTATAAAATCTCTTTGTGTTCCGTTTGATAAACAGCATACCGAGCATGACCAATGCAAATGAGCATGTTCAAACTGCGTGTGTAATGCGCTCTTGGAGTTTCATTGCAAGTCTTCAAGAGAACGTTAGCTCCCACCGTTCAGCAGTGATGATTGGAAATTCTTCATCACCACCACCTGACCATGGAACAGTATATTTAGTTCAGTTTTAGTAACTCATCACCAGCTCTTGAACACGTTTTTCTTTTTCCATGATGGACGGACGTGCATTCTGGAATCGGACAACTCAAATACTTCTCAATGAATCTTGGGACAATCAGTACAATGACCCTTATCATGCTTACTATAATTTCGTCCATCTAACAGAGACCACTATTTTACCTTCTCTCATTGGATTCCTCTGTTCAACGGGGCTTGTTGGAAACATTCTGGTCTTGGTGACTATCCTAAGGTATGTATCACAGCATTCCAGTTGAATCGAAGTTGTTTCAACATCATTTCTCAACATGTTGTGACGTGGAATTAAAGTGGAAAATACATTCGATTTGAAAAAAGTTAGCAACCATCATCTCATTTCAACCAGCGTTGTAAACATTGCAATTAAGGTAAAACTTCAATTTAAATGGACTTAACCTGACTAATGGGTTCATACATCAATCTAATTTCAAGATGATCATCAGAACTATGTATATGTTGAAATTGCATCTAAAATTCCACAGAAACATTAAAACCTCAACAGGATTGGTGGGTCCCCCACGGGACGGTTGCGCTAACATAGGCTAATGTGATTAGCATGAGGTTGTAAGTAACAAGAACATTTCCCAGGACATAGACATATCTGATATTGGCAGAAAGCTTAAATTCTTGTTAATCTAATTGCACTGTCCAATTTACAGTAGCTATTACAGTGAAAGAATACCATGCTATTGTTTGAGAGTGCACAGTTATGAACTTGAAAAGATATTAATAAACCATGTTTTTTTTCTTCGTATTATCTTTTACCAGATCTAATATGTTATATTCTCCTACATTCATTTCACATGTCCACAAACTTCAAAGTTTTTCCTTTCAAATGGTATCAATAATATGTATATCCTTGCTTCAGGTCCTGAGCTACAGGCAGTTAGATTTGGGTATGTCACTTCAGGGGAAAATTGAAAAAAAGGTGCGGATCCTTTTAAACCTTTTAAAAAGATAGGGGCATGGATCAGAAAACCAGTCAGAACCTGGTGTGACCACCATTTTTGCCTCATGCAGCGCGACATCTCCTTCGCATAGATTATTTATTTTAATAGTATATTTTTTAGGGGGTAGATCAGCTTTAATATAGCTGATGGATTGTGGCTTCCATCAACGTAATTGTCTGCGTCATTTCCAATCAACATATATATTTTTTGTAGACATGTACACTACCGTTGAAAAGTTTGGGATCACTTAGAAATGTCCTTGTTTTTGAAAGGAAATCAAAAATGTTTGTCCATTAAAATAACATAAAATTGATCAGAAATACAGTGTAGACATTGGTAATGTTGTAAATGACTACTGTAGCTGGAAACGGCAGATTTTTTTTTATGGAATGTCTACATAGGCGTACAGAGGCCCAATATCAGCAACCATCACTCCTGTGTTCCAATGGCAAGTTGTGTTAGCTAATCCAAGTTTATCATTTTAAAAGGCTAATTGATCATTAGAAAGCCCTTTTGCAATTATGTTAGCACAGATGAAAACTGTTGTACTGATTAAAGAAGCAATAAAACTGGCCTTCTTTAGACTAGTTGAGTATTTGGAGCATCAGCATTTGTGGGTTCAATTACAGGCTCAAAATGGCCAGAAATAAATAACTTTCTTCTGAAACTCGTCAGTCTAATCTTGTTCTGAGAAATGACGGCTATTCCATGCGAGAAATTGGTAAGAAACTGAAGATCTCATACAACGCTGTGTACTACTCCCTTTACAGAACAGTGCAAACTGTCTCTAACCAGAATAGAAAAGAGGAGTGGGAGGCCCCGGTGCACAACTGAGCAAGAGGACAAGTACATTAGAGTGTCTAGTTTGAGAAACAGATGCCTCACAAGTCCTCTACTGGCAGCTTCATTAAATAGAACCCACAAAACACCAGTCTCAACGTCAACAGTGAAGAGGCGATTCCGGGATGCTGGCCTTCTAGGCAGTGTTGCAAAGAAAAAGCCACATCTCAAACTGTCCAAAAAAGAAAAGATTAAGATGGGCAAAAGAACACAGACACTGGACAGAGGAACTCTGCCTGGATACTTCTGTGTGTCGCTCTGAATGGGAGTCTGTTTGATGACTGGTGTGGTGTAATTTTTGAGCGGCTTCACTACAAGTATATCTACTGTATGTTTAGAATTATTATTATTATTTTTTAAAGCTATGCCCTGTGCACAGCGCTTAATTGGAGTCAATTTCCTCATACAACAGGACAATGACCCAAAGCACAGCTCCAAACTATGCAATAACTATTAAGGGAAGAAGCAGTCAGCTGGTATTCTGTCTATAATGGAGTGGCCAGCACAGTCACTGGATCTTAACCCTATTTTAAAAAGAAATTTTACTAGGCAAGTCAGTTAAGAACAAATTGTTATTTACAATGACGGCCTACTGGGGAACAGTAAGTTAACTGCCTTGTTCAGGGGTAGAATAACATATTTTTACCCTGTCAGCTCAGAGATTCAATCCAGCAACCTTTTGGTTACTGGTCCAACGCTCTAACCACAACGCAACCTGCCGCCCCTACCGAGCTGTTGTGGCAGTAGCTTGACAGTATGGTACGTAAGAAGTGCCCATCAAGCCAATCCAATTTAAGGGAGATGCTTCAGGAAGCATAGGCTGAAACCTCTTCAGATTACCTCAACAAACTGACAACTAGAATGCCAAAGGTCTGCAAGGCTGTAATTGCTGCAAATGGAGGATTCTTTGACGAAAGCAAAGTTTGAAGGACACAGTTATTATTTCAATTAAAAATCATTATTTAAAACCTTGTCAACGTCTTGACTATATTTCCTATTCATTTTGCAACTCATTTCATGTATGTTTTTATGGAAAACAAGGACATTTCTACGTGACCCCAAACTTTTGAACTGTAGTGTGTATATAAAATATATATATTTTTAAATATATTTGCCTTTATTATTTTCTCCTAACCCTACCACTCCTTCCCTAATTGGAGTAAACTAATAGACAACACTTAGGCTTCTACTTCCAGCTTAAACATACTATGTACATTTTACGGACACAGTATATTTTACAATAGTTACCTTTTGTTTGTTTTTAGTCCTATCCTTCAGCTAACCTCAACTCCTCCCATCAATCTCTGAAGACCATCCAGCTTTTATTTCTATTTGCCATACATTTCTCAACTGTGCTGTGATGTTTCACAAAAGTTCTGAACCTTTCTATTCTCATAGTTTCTACAGATTGAAAATTAAAGAAACATTGTTGCTAAGATTTTATTATATTATTGATCGATTGACTGACTGTTTTTTGATCGATTAGTATATTTGACATTTCTGGTGGATTAAACTGAAATTGCAACAAACTTTCTATGGCTTGTTTTAAAATTGCGATATTTTGCAGATTATTTCATTTTCAAGAAGTGCAGTTTGGCAGGTCATTTTTCGGAGGATGCATGACAAGACCTTCGCCTCTCATGAGACCGTTGGGGAGTATTTAAAAAATATATATTATTTACAATTATTTATTATTTTAGGGGGTAGATCAGCTGTAATATTGCAGATAGATTGTAGCTTCCATCAATGTAATTGACTGCAACACTTCCAATCCCCCATATACAGTGCCTTGCAAAAGTATTCGGCCCCCTTGAACTTTTCGACCTTTTGCCACATTTCAGGCTTCAAACATAAAGATATAAAACTGTAATTTTTTGTGAAGAATCAACAACAAGTGGGACACAATTATGAAGTGGAACAAAATTTATTGGATATTTCAAACTTTTTTAACAAATGAAAAACTGAAGAATTGGGCGTGCAAAATTATTCAGCCCCTTTACTTTCAGTGCAGCAAACTCTCTCCATAAGTTCAGTGAGGATCTCTGAATGATCCAATGTTGACCTAAATGACTAATGATGATAAATAGAATCCACCTGTGTGTAATCAAGTCTCCGTATAAATGCACCTGCTCTGTGATAGTCTCAGAGGTCTGTTTAAAGTGCAGAGAGCATCATGAAGAACAAGGAACACACCAGGCAGGTCCGAGATACTGTTGTGGAGAAGTTTAAAGCCGGATTTGGATACAAAAAGATTTCCCAAGCTTTAAACATCCCAAGGAGCACTGTGCAAGCGATAATATTGAAATGGAAGGAGTATCAGACCACTGCAAATCTACGAAGACCCGGCCGTCCCTCCCTTTCAGCTCATACAAGGAGAAGACTGATCAGAGATGCAGTCAAGAGGCCCATGATCACTCTGGATGAACTGCAGAGATCTACAGCTGAGGTGGGAGACTCTGTCCATAGGACAACAATCAGTCGTATACTGCACAAATCTGGCCTTTATGGAAGAGTGGCAAGAAGAAAGCCATTTCTTAAAGATATCCAAGTGTCGTTTAAAGTTTGCCACTAGCCACCTGGGAGACACAACAAACATGTGGAAGAAGGTGCTCTGGTCAGATGAAACCAAAATCGAACTTTTTGGCAACAATGCAAAACGTTATGTTTGGCGTAAAAGCAACACAGCTCATCACCCTGAACACACCATCCCCACTGTCAAACATGGTGGTGGCAGCATCATGGTTTGGGCCTGCTTTTCTTCAGCAGGGGCAGAGAAGATGGTTAACATTGATGGGAAGATGGATGGAGCCAAATACAGGACCATTCTGGAAGAAAACCTGATGGAGTCTGCAAAAGACCTGAGACTGGGACGGAGATTTGTCTTCCAACAAGACAATGATCCAAAACATAAAGCAAAATCTACAATGGAATGGTTCACAAATAAACATATCCAGGTGTTAGAATGGCCAAGTCAAAGTCCAGACCTGAATCCAATCGAGAATCTGTGGAAAGAATTGAAAACTGCTGTTCACAAACGCTTTCCATCCAACCTCACTCGAGCTGTTTTGCAAGGAGGAATGGGCAAAAATTTCAGTCTCTCGATGTGCAAAACTGATAGAGACATACCCCAAGCGACTTACAGCTGTAATCACAGCAAAAGGTGGCGCTACAAAGTATTAACTTAAGGGGGCTGAATAATTTTGCACGCCCAATTTTTCTGTTTTTCATTTGTTAAAAAAGTTTGAAATATCCAATACATTTCGTTCCACTTCATGATTGTGTCCCACTTGTTGATTCTTCACGAAAAATTACAGTTTTATATCTTTATGTTTGAAGCCTGAAATGTGGCAAAAGGTCGAAAAGTTCAAGGGGGCCGAATACTTTCGCAAGGCACTGTATTCTTTTGCAAATATACACACACACACACACACACACACACACACACACACACACACACACACACACACACACATATATATATATATACAGTTGAAGTTTACATACAACTTAGCCAAATACATTTAAACTCAGTTTTTCACAATTCCTGACATTTAATCCTTGTAAAAATTGCTTGTCTTAGATCATCTAGGATCACCACTTTATTTTAAGAATGTGAAATGTCAGAATAATAGTAGAGAGTGATTTATTCCAGCTTTTATTTCTTTTGTCACATTCCCAGTGGGTCAGAAGTTTACATACATACATACAATTAGTATTTGGTAGCATTGCCTTTAAATTGTTTAATTTGGGTCAAACATTCTGGGTAGCCTTCCACAAGCTTCCCACAATAAGTTGGGTGAATTTTGGCCCATTCCTCCTGACAGAGCTGGTGTAAATGAGTCAGGTTTGTAGGCCTCCTTGCTCGCGCAAGCTTTTTCAGTTCTGCCCACAAATTTTCTATAGGATTGAGGTCAGGGCTTTGTGATGGCCACTCCAATACCTTGACATTGTTGTCCTTAAGCCATTTTGCCACAACTTTGGAAGTAGGCTTGGGGTCATTGTCCATTTGGAAGACCCCTTTATGACCAAGCTTTAACTTCCTGACTGATGTCTTTTTCTTTCCTCATGTTGCCATCTATTTTGTGAAGTGCACCAGTCCCTCCTGCAGCAAAGCACCCCCACAACATGATGATGCCACCCCCATGCTTCATGGTTGGGATGGTGTTCTTTGGCTTGCAAGCATCCCCCTTTTTCCTCCAAACATAATGATGATCATTAAGGCCAAACAGTTCTATTTTTGTTTCATCAGACCAGGGGACATTTCTCCAAAAAGTACGATCTTTGTCCCCATGTGCAGTTGCAAACTGTAGTCTGGCTTTTTTATGGCGGTTTTGGAGCAGTGGCTTCTTCCTTGCTGAGTGGCCTTTCAGGTAATGTCGATATACGACTCATTTTACAGTGGATAGATACTTTTGTTCCTGTTTCCTCCAGCATCTTCACAAGGTCGGTTGCTGTTGTTATGGGATTTATTTGCACTTTTCACACCAAAGTACGTGCTTCTCTAGGAGACAGAACGCATCTCCAGCCTGAGCGGTATGACGGCTGCGTGGTCCCATGGTGTTAATACTTGCGTACTATTGTTTGTACAGATGAACGTGGTACCTTCAGGCATTTGGAAATTGCTCCCAATGATGAACCAGACTTGTGGAGGTCTACAATTTTTTTTCTGAGGTCTTGGCTGATTTCTTTTGATTTTCCAGTGATGTCAAGCAAAGAGGCACTGAGTTTGAAGGTAGGCCTTGAAATACATCCACAAGTACACCTCCAATTTACTCAAATGATGTAAATTAGCCTATCAGAAGCGTCTAAACCATGACACCACTTTCTGGAATTTTCCAAGCTGTATAAAGGCACAGTCAACTTAGTGTATGTAAACTTCTGACCCACTGTAATTGTGATACAGTGAATTATAAGTGAAATAATCTGTCTGTAAACAATTGTTGGAAAAATTACTTGTCATGCCCAAAGTAGATGTCCTAACCGACTTGTCAAAACTATAGTTTGTTAACAAGGAATTTGTGTAGTGGTTGAAAAACAAATTTGAATGACTCCAACTTAAGTGCATGTAAACTTCTGACTTATACATGCATATCTTGAAAATATATATTTCCTTTATTACCCTCCAACCCTACCCTCTTGCAGCGATGAGACAAGATTGGAATTGGATTGCAATTGGATATCATGAAAAAGGGGGTAAAATACTAAGAAAATTATATATACATATCATGAATAAGCAAACAATGACACCTTTGTTTTTAAGGTCAGTACTGTGTTTCAGTAGTGTATAATTTATCAACGGTACTGTGTTCATTCAAACATATAGTTCTCACGGCGTGACATGGATGCATCGGAGAAAAAGACGTGCAAGACAAACGCCCGTTTCAAGGAACCAACCTGTGTCTGTTGTCGTGAAGAGAGCTACAGTTACTATACATAACTATCACCCATTGCATAAGAGATTCTCCAAAATTGAAATATCCCATGCATTTAAATATAAATTCCATTTGTACTTTTTAAACTTTTGGTGCCAGCGAAGATGACATAAGAAAGTAGTCAAGACAACTTGCTTGAGCCTCCGCCATTGATATCTCATTAGGTCAGAATATTTAAGCCTCCATAAATCCAATAGTTCGAATATATCCGTGATATTTGTGATTTCCTTAAGTGCATAATGGTGATCGTTTGTAGTGTGATTTCCTTTACAGTCCACTGAGGCATTTTAAACCGTATTATAATCTCCCACCATAATAATAGAGTCTTGTAGGCTTGATAAACCATTATTAATATACAGTACCATTCAAAAGTTGACACACCTACCTAGTCAAGGGTTTTTCTTTATTTTTACTATTTTCTACTAATCATGTTCAATCAATTGAATTTACCACATTTGAAGAATAATAGTGAAGACATCAAAACTATTAAATAACACATATGGAATCATGTAGTAACCAAAAAAGTGTTCAACAAATTAAAATATGTTTTATATTTGAGATTCTTCAAAGTAGCCACCAGCTTGATGACAGCTTTGCACACTCTTGGCATTCTCTCAACCAGCTTCACCTGGAATGCTTTTTCAACAGTCTTGAAGGTGTTCCCACATATACTGAGCACTTGTTGGCTGCTTTTACTTCATTCTGTGGTCCAACTCATCCCAAACCATCTATATTGGGTTGAGTTCGGGTGATTGTGGAGGTCAGGTCATCTGATGCACTCTCCTTCTTGGTCACTCTCCTTCTTGGTCAAATAGCCCTTACACAGCCTGGAGGTGTGTTGGGTCATTGTTTTGTTGAAAAACAAATGATAGTCCCACTAAGCACAAACCAGGTGGGTTGGTATATCGCTGCAGAATGCTGTGGTAGCCATGCTGGTTAAGTGTGCCTTGAATTCTGAATAAATCACAGACAGTGTCACCAACAAAGCACCATCACACCTCCTCCTCCATGCTTCACAGTAGGAACCACAAATGCGGAGATCATCCGTTTACCTACTCTGCGTCTCACAAAGACACGATGGTTGGAAACAAAAAAATATCAAATTTGGACTCATCAGACCAAATTAGATTTCCACCAGAAATGTCCATTGCTCGTGTTTTTTGGCACTAGCAAGTCTCTTCTTCTTATTGGTGTCCTTTAGTATGGTTTCTTTGCAGCAATTTGACCATGAAGGCCTGATTCACGCGGTGTCCTCTGAACAGTTGACGTTGAGATGTGTCTGTTACTTGAACTTTTTTGGGCTGCAATCTGAGGCGCAATCTATCCCTGCTCTCACTCAAAACCCTATCCAGGGCCCGCTCGATCAAGAAACAAGTCCACATGCTTTGACCATAGACTCAGATACAAATGTTGCGATGCACAAGGTAAACCACATTACAATAGCCAATTCCACTCAAACGCCAATAAGTCGATCTGTTTTCACCATGAACACAAATGACATATCACGTTGTTGCGAACAAACACTACACTTTGTGGGGAATATGACCACAAAACGCAACTCTGAAAGTCGCTACCTGGAAACACTCCTGGAGGACTGCTTAACCCGTGATACGCTAATTGATTCGGGCTCGACAATATCGCTCATCTCTCAGACGATGTTCAATGATCTCAAAAGGGCTGTGAACCCAGCTAACCGTTGGTCAAAAACAGAACAATGTGAAACTAAACTTCGAGGTTTCACTCAGACTACCTCGCCTCTCACAATGCAGCTCATGCTGAAACTACACTTCCAAAACACATTGCTTGTTCACCCTGTGTATGTTACTAGACTCGAAACTGAACACCTGCTACTTGGAGAAGACTTGATGGATCGTTTAGTCCCACAGATGGATTGTAAAAACAACCAATTGTGGTCACAAGTAACCGTGCCGTCTCTACTGACCACACCGTCTTCTCCTCACGCTGGCTACAACACAGTCATCCACAAGGGGTATCTGTCAAAAGGACCCCTTGGGAAAAAGAGGTTGACACCTCGAGGTGTAGAATCTGACTCAAACAGATATTACGATATCCCGTCACATTCAATCAACAAACCTGATAGACTATTCTTTTCATGATTTCGAGCCAGCAGTCTCTGTGAGTGAGAAACTTCCCTCCTCCTTGGAGTCATGCAATACTGTAGCTAAGATTAACTTATCTTGTCCTTCAGATACTTCCGCAAGCACCAATGCCGAAACAAAGCATCAACGTTCAGAGTGGACTCTGCTTCCGATGATACATTTTTCACTTTGAGGGGGACTGAAACCCCTTACAATGAAACTAACAGTCAGTCCCGCCACTGATCCAGTGACTCCACTGGTGAAACAAGCCCCTCAAATGATCGTTTGGTCCCACTGATGGATTGGGGATAACCTTAGAATACATCTGAGATATCAATGAGGTGATGGCGGCAGATGAATGACAATAGGCCTCAGGATCTCGTCACGGTATCTCTGTGCATTCAAATTGCCATCGATAAAATGAAATTGTGTTAATTGTCCGTAGCTTATGCCTGCCCATACCATAAAACCCACTGCCACCATGGGGCAGCAAACCACTCACCCACATGACTCCATACATGCTGTCTGCCATCTGCCCGGTACAATTGAAAATGGGATTAATCAGTGAAGAGCACACTTCAGCCATTGGCCATCGAAGGTGAGCATTGCCCACTGAAGTCGGTTACCATGCCGAACTGCAGTCAGGTCAAGACCCTAGTGAGGACAACGAGCACGCAGATTAGCTTCACTGAGACGGTTTCTGACAGTTTGTTCAGAAATGTATAATTTGTGCAAACCCACAGTTTCATAAGCTGTCTGGGTGGCTGGTTTCAGACGATCCCGCAGATGAAAAGCCAGATGTGGAGGTCCTGGGCTGGCGTGGTTACAGTACATGTAGTCTGTGGTTGTGAGGCCAGTTGGATGTACTGCCAAATTCTCTAAAATGATGTTGATGTTATGCAGCCTGGTCTCATGGACTCGGCATAACATAGTACATTTAAATCCGGGATACTCAAATTAGTATGATATGTTACGTTTGGTATGGTTACATAAGATAGATGGTTATAATGCGAACGTCTAGCAACCCAAAGGTTGCGAGTTCAAATCTCAATATGGACAACTTTTGCTAATTAGCTATTTACGACTTTTTAGCTACGTTGCAACTACTTAGCATGTTAGCTAACCCTTCCCCTAACCCTAACATTAACCCTTTAACTAACCCTTCCCCTAACCTTAACCCTTAAACCTAACTCCGAAACTTAACTGTAGCCCCTAGCCTAGCTAACTTTAACCAACTAGCTAATGTTAGCAACCTAGCCACCTAGCTAGAATTTGTAACGTATACTTTTAGCAAATTCTTTACATATTGTACATTTTGCA
The DNA here is from genome assembly GCF_965601325.2 of Salmo salar. NCBI lineage: Eukaryota > Metazoa > Chordata > Actinopteri > Salmoniformes > Salmonidae > Salmo > Salmo salar. The sequence continues at coordinate 50,486,844 of NC_138295.1, read as the reverse complement.
AATAAGTAACATATAATCCAAATTGTTATTCGTAACATATCATACAAAATGGGTGACGGATATCCACACATTTAATACATACCATGCGAAACGTAACATATCATACTAAATGGAGTGTCTCGGATATCCGTACAGAATTATAGGAAATTCTCTGAGACCAAGTTGCATTATGGTAGAGAAATTAACTTTCAATTCTCTGGCAACAGCTCTGGTGGACTTTCCTGCAGTCAGCATGTCAATTGCCAATCCCTCAAAACTTGAGACATCTGTGGCATTGTGATGTTTGACAATGATCATGCTGTTTAATCAGCTTCTTGATATGCCACACCTGTCAGGTGGATGGATTATCTTTGCAAAGTAGAAATGCTCACTAAAAGGGAATTAAACAAATTTCTCCCTAAAATCTGAGAGAAATAAGCTTTTTGTGTGTATGGAACATTTCTTGGATATTTTATTTCAGCTCATGAAACATTGGACCGACACTTTACATGTTGTGTTTATAGTTTTGTTCAGAATAATTGCGTTGTAAACTGAAGACCATGATTAGTTGATTATTGGAGTCAGGTGTGTTAGCTGGGGCAAAAGTGTGTCACCAATCAGGCCACTGGGGACTGGAGCTGCCCATCCCTGCTACAGCTACAGAAACTCGGTGGAGAGTGACAGTAATAATATGGAACAATCATACTTTAAAGGCATTCTCCAGGGGATTTCACTCTACCGTACTGTACGTGTACCACTGCAGCAAGAATTGGATGTGTTTTCACTGTATTTGCTCCATGTTGGTGTCAGCAGGTCCTTTAAGGTCAGTGTTTCCCAACTCGAATCCTCGAGAACCCATAACAGTACACATTTCTGTTGTAGCCCCGGACCAGCACACCTGATTCAACTTGTCAACTAATCATCAAGCCCTCAATGAGTTGAATCAGGTGAGTTTGTCCAGTTCTACAACAAAAATGTGTGCTGTTGGGAGTACTCAAGGACTGGAGTTGGGAAACACTGCTTAAGGTGGAACAATGGACTTGAAAGCAATCCTAAAGATCCCATTACCGAGCTGTTTGTACAGTAATTGTAGATGTCCCAGTCCTTTCCATTTCCATACAGAGAGTCTTTGAAGCAAGGCCTTTGATTTTACCATTCAGTAAAATCAAAATGCAGTGCATTGTGGGATATTCCCAGGTCGGGAACCAAAGGGTAGAGTGAGGACCTCAGGCCACATGATAAAACAAGTTCAAATGTGATAGTCAGGAGCCACTAGAGGACAGATGGCACAATTATTGCTCTTTTGATAACTTGTTTAAAATCTTGCTCCACTGGGGTTTGCTCCACTTCACACTACAATAAAGGTTGTGAAGGAATCATCTCAAAACACAGCCCTACAAATGTGACCCTATGCATTAAGCAGATTGGAGTTCCTTTATTTCAACTTCGTAAGGGCAGCTCTGCCTAGAGAACATAAACTAATGCAATTAGCTATGTTTAGGAAAGAAATGTGATTGACATCCTCCACCACCACCATGCACCATCACCAACCTACCTACCATTCTTTCTGCCCTTTGAGGCAGAACAACCTTCAGAACAAAATTGAACAAGCACAGAGTGTTCCTTTCTTGTTAGATGTGATAAGTATGCAGTAGTTATGCAGTACACCATTGTTAGTTCTGAATGTATTAAACAGAGTACAGATAGTGCTAAGATGTGTGTTATTTTATAGGACCACTAAGAAGACAGTTCCAGACGTATACATCTGTAACCTGGCCGTGGCTGATGTGGTCCACGTGACGGTCATGCCCTTCCTGATCCACCAGTGGGCGCGGGGGGGGCACTGGGTGTTTGGCAGCACCCTCTGCACCATCATCACCTCCCTGGACAACTGCAATCAGGTGGCCTGTGCAGCCGTCATGACCGCTGTCAGCCTGGACAGGTGAGTAATATGAGATGGGAGTCAGTTTTCCTGAGTGCCAGTCTGTTTGTGCTCTATTGCTGGTTGGCAATAGAGAGACCGGCACATAAAAACACCAAAATTACAATTAAGTAATCAATTTTTGTCCTAAGCCCTAATCTTCACATTTTCATATTTGGAACAGGTCCTTGCATGCTGGCACGTCCTGACCCTAGTAAGATGTCATTTTCTATAGTAGAGTAGGTCAGGGCATGACAGGGGGTGTTTTGTGTGTTTCTATGTTTTCTATTTCTATGTTTGTGTTCTAGGTTTTCTATTTCTATGTTGTTTTTTGGGTTGATCTCCAATTGGAGGCAGCTGGTCTTCATTGCATCTGATTGGAGATCATATTTAAGTAGGGGTTTTTCCTGTGTTTTTGTGGGTAGTTATTTTCCATTTTGTCAAGTGTACCTGACGGAACTGTTGGCTGTCGTTTTGTTTAAGTGTCTTCATTAAAGTAAAAAAATTAGCACTCTACACACTCCACCTTGGTCCCCTTTATGCGACCCGCGTTACAGAACTACCCACCATGATTGGATCAAGCGGCATGCCCGGGCTGAAATGGACACCTGGTCTCATAGTGAGTGGACGGAGAGGAGAAATTGGACCTGGGGCCAGGTAATCAAGAGATACCGTAGAGGCAGCCCCCAAAACATTTTTTGGGGGGGAACATGGTTAGTTTGGCTGGGCCAGGGGTGAGGCCTAAGTCAACTCCCCGTGCTTTTTGTGGTAAGCATGTGCCTGCCTCTCGCACTCTCTCTCCAGTGCGCCTCCATAGCACAGTACGTCCTGTGCCTGCTCCTCACGCTCTCCCTCCAGCGCGCCTCCAGAATCCAGTACGTCCTGTGCCTGTTCTTCGCACTCTCCCTCCAGTGCGCATCCATAACCCAGTACGGCCGGTGCCTGCTTTGAGCACTCGGTCCCCAGTGCGTCTCCCCAGTCCGGTGAGACGGGTTCCTGCTCCACGTACAAAGCCTCCGGTGATAATCGATGGTCCGATGCCTGTAGAGATGATCCATGGCACTAAGCCTCTAGTGATGATCCATGGCCCGGAGCCTGTAGGGATATTCCATGGCACGAAGCCTGAAGAGGTAATCCATGGCCCGGAACCTGAAGAATTAATCCTTGGCAAAAAGCCTGGAGGGATTATAAATGGTCCGGAGCCTTTAGGTATAAACCATGGCACGAAGCCTGTAGGAATAATTCATGGCACGAAGCCTGTAGGAATAATCCATGGCCCGGCACCTGTAGAGATAATCCATGGTAAGAAGCCTCCAGTGACGATCCTTGGCGCGGAACCTGTAGAGATGATCCATGGCATGGAGCCAGCAGCAATGGTCACTAGTCCGGAACCTATTATGACGCCTCCCAGTCCGGAGCCTCCAGCAACGCTCTTCAGTCCGGAGCCATCAGCGACGCTCCCCAGTCCGGAGCCATCAGCGACGCTCCCCAGTCCGGAGCCATCAGCGACGCTCCCCAGTCCGGAGCCTCCAGCGACGCTCCCCAGTCCGGAGCCTCCAGCGACACTCCCCAGTCCGGAGCCTCCAGCGGCGGCCCGCAGCCCGGAGCCTCCTGCGGCGGCCCGCAGCCCGGAGCCTCCAGCAATGATCTACAGTCCGGTTCCTTCGACGACGATCCACGGTCAGGTGGTAATAAAGCAGAAGGATCAGCGGGTGAAGCGGGGAGTACGCCCCGAACTGGAGCCGCCTCCTATGCTGGAGGTGTTTTGTGTTTTTCTATGTTTTCTATATTTGTGTTCTAGGTTTTCTATTTCTATGTTGTTGTTTTTTGGGTTGATCTCCAATTGGAGGCAGCTGGTCCTCATTTTTCTTCCTGGATTTTTGTGTGTAGTTATTTTCCGTTTTGTCAAGTGTACCTGACGGAACTGTTGGCTGTCGTTTTGTTGTTTTGTTTAAGTGTCTTCATTAAAGTGAAAAAATTAGCACTCTACATGCTGCGCCTTGGTCCCCTTTATACAACCCGCGTTACACATGCCATGCACTGAGTATGTAATAAGACACTTCATTAGATTCTGATCATAATTGGGGAGTTGACTTTGCCAAGCGGTTGAAGGATAAGGATAAGTGTCTCAGTAGTGGAAAAAGGTGTATAGTCAGTTCAAATCAAAGTTTATTGGTCGTGTACACAAATTTACAGATGTTATTGCAGGTGTGGTGAAATGCTTATGTTTCAAGATCATTAGAGTTACCAGCCTCAGAAATTGCAGCCCAAATAAATGCTTCACAGAGTTCAAGTAACAGACACATCTCAACATCAACTGTTCAGAGGAGACTATGTGAATCAGGCCTTCATGGTCAAATTGCTGCAAAGAAACCACTACTAAAGGACACCAATAAGAAGAAGAGACTTGCTTGGGCCAAGAAACACGAGCAATGGACATTAGAGCAAGATGGCGCCGATAGAGATGGCAGCTTCGCTTCTTTCCTTAGAAAACTGTGCAGTATTTTGTTTTTTTAAATGTATTATTTCTTACATTGTAAGCCCAGAAAACCTTAAGTGTTATTACATACAGCAGGGAAGAACTATTGGATATCAGAGAGACGTCAACTTACCAGCACAACCAGCACTACGACCAGGAATACGACTTTCCCAAAGCGGATCCTTTGTCTGCACCTCCCAGGGCATTTGAACAGATTCCAGAGGCCGACCCAAAACAACGCCGCCGGAGGAGAGGGTGCCGGAGCGGTCTTCTAGTGAGGCTTCGGATGCGCGCACACCACCCACCGCTTCTGAGTATATCACTCACTAATGTCCAGTCCCTAGTTAACAAAGTTGACGAAATCAGGGCAGGAGTTGCTTTCCAATGAGATATCTGGGATTGTAACATACACTGTTTCACAGAAACATGGCTAGCTTGGGACATGCTGTCGGAGTCAGTACAGCCAACAGGATTTGCTCCTCTCCTATAGGCAGAAACGAAAACAGGAAGTGCCCGTGGTTAGGTCTATCCAACGCTGGTCTGACCAATCGGATTCCACGCTTCAAGATTGCTTTGATCACGGGAACTGGAATATGTTCCGGGTAGCCTCCGAGAACAACATTGACATATACGCTGACTTTGTGAGCGAGTTTATAAAGAAGTGTATAGATGTTGTACCCACTGTGACTGTTGCAATTCAACGGCTCAAACATGAGACGTATGTCGTAGGGTCTACAGACAATCAAGGATTATAAAAAGAAAACCAGCCCCGTCGTGGACATCGACCTCTTGCTTCCAGACAAATTAAACAACTTCTTTGTGCGCTTTGAGGACAATACCATGCCACTGACGCGGTGTCATCGTGAAGTGCTTTGAGAGACTAAGCAATCGCCATCACACTGTACACTTCCCTATCCCATCTGGACAAGAGTAATACCTAATTAAGAGTGCTGTTCATTGACTACAGCTCAGCATTCAACACCATAGTGCCCTCCAAGCTTGAGTCTCTGGGTCTTGACCCCGCCCTGTGCAACTGGGTCCTGGATTTCCTGACAGGCCGCCCCCAGGTGGTTAAGGTAGAAAACAACATCTCCACTCCGCTGATCCTCAACACTGGGGCCCCACAAGGGTGCGTGCTCAGCCCCCTCCTGTATTACCTTTTCATCCATGACTGCGTGACATGCGCGTCTCCAACTCAGTCATCAAGATTGCAGACGACACAACAGTGGTAGGCTTGATTAACAACAACGATGAGACAGCCTACAGGGAGGAGGTGAGGTCCCTCGGAGTGTGGTGTCAGGAAAATAACCTCTCACTCAATGTCAGCAAAACAAAAGATGATTGTGGATTTCAGGAAACAGAAAAGGGAGCACCCTCTATCCACATCGACGGGACAGCAATGGAGAAGGTGGAAAGTTTTTAAGTTCCATGGTATACATACCACAGACAAACTGAAATGGTCCACGCACACAGACAGTGTGGCGAAGAAGGAGCAACAGCTCCTCTTCAACCTCAGGAGGCTGAACATTTTTTTACAGGTGCACAATCGAGAGCATCCTGTCGGGCTGTATCACCGCCTGGTACGGCAACTGCACCATCCAAAAGCGCAGGGCTCTCCAGAGGGCAGTGAGGTCTGCACAACGCATCACCGGGGGCAAACTACCTGCCCTCCAGGACACCTACAACACTCGATGTCACAGGAAGGAAAAAAAGATAATCAAGGACAATAACCACCCGAGCAACTGCCTGTTCACCCCACTTCCATCCAGAAGGCGAGGTCAGTACCGGTGCATCAAAGCTGGGACAGAGAGACTGAATAACAGCTTCTATCTCAAGACCATCAGATTGTTAAACAGCCATCACTAGTACAGGGAGCCGGCTGCCTACCTCAGACTGGGGTGAAGGTTCACCTTCCAACAGGACAATGACCCTAAGCACACAGCCAAGACAATGCAGGAGTGGCTTTGGGACAATTCTCTGAATGTCCTTGAGTGGCCCAGCCAGAGTCTGGACTTGAACCTGATCTAATATCTCTGGAGAGATCTTAAAATAGCTGTGCAGCAACACTCCCCATCAACCTGACAAAGCTTCAGAGGATCTGCAGAGAAGAATGTGAGAAACTCCACAAATACAGGTGTGCCAAGGTGGTAGCGTCATACCCAAGACGACTCGATGCTGTAAATGCTGCCAAAGGTGCTTCAACAAAGTACTGAGTAAAGAGTCTGAATACTTATGTAAATGTGATAGTTAAGTATTTTTTTAATAATTCGATTTTTTTTTAAATCTGTTTTTGCTTTGTCATTATGTACATACAGTTGAAGTCAGAAGTTTACATACACCTAGGATCACCACTTTATTTTAAGAATGTGAAATGTCAGAATAATAGTAGAGAGAATTATTTATTTCAGCTTTTATTTTTTTCGTCACATTCCCAGTGGGTAAGAAGTTTACATACACTCAATTAGTACTTGGTAGCATTGCCTTTACATTTTTAACTTGGGTCAAACATTTTGGGTAGCCTTCCACAAGATTCCCACAATAAGTTGGGTGAATTTTGGCCTATTCCTCCTGACAGAGCTGCTGTAACTGAGTCAGGTTTGTAGGACTCCTTGCTCGTACACGCTTTTTCAGTTCTGCCTACATGTTTTCTATAGGATTGAGGTCAGGGCTTTGTGATGGCCACTCCAATACCTTGATTTTGTTGTCCTTAAGCCATTTTGCCACAACTTTGGAAGTATGCTTGGGGTCATTGTCCATTTGGAAGACCCATTTGCGACCAAGCTTTAACTTCCTGACTGATGTCTTGAGATGTTTCTTCAATATATCCACATAATTGTCCTCCTCATGATGCCATCTATTTTGTGAAGTGCACCAGTCCACTTCGTGCTTCACGGTTGGGATGGTGTTCTTCGGCTTGCAAGTCTCCCCCTTTTTCCTCCAAACATAATGATGGTCATTATGGTGAAACAGTTCTATTTTTGTTTCATCAGACCAGAGGACATTTCTCCATGTGTAGTTGCAAACCATAGTCTGGCTTTTTTATGGCGGTTTTGGAGCAGTGGCTTCTTCCTTGCTGAGCGGCATTTCAGGTTATGTCGATATAGGACTCGTTTTACTGTGGAGATAGATACTTTTGTACCTGTTTTCTCTAGCATCTTCACAAGGTCCTTTGCGGTTGTTCTGGGATTGATTTGCACTTTTCACACCAAAGTACGTTCATCTCTAGGAGACAGAACGCGTCTCCTTCCTGAGCGGTATGACGGCTGCGTGGTCCCATGGTGTTTATACTTGCGTACTGTTGTATGTACAGATGAACGTGGTACCTTCAGGCGTTTGGAAATTTCTCCCAAGGATGAACCAGACTTGTGGTCTACCATTTTTTTCTGAGGTCTTGGCTGATTTATTTTGATTTTCCCATGATGTCAAGCAAAGAGGCACTGAGTTTGAAGGTAGGCCTTGAAATACATCCACAGGTACACCTCCAATTGACTCAAATTATGTCAATTAGCCTATCAGAAGCTTCTAAAGCCATGACATCATTTTCTGGAATTTTCCAAGCTGTTTAAAGGCACAGTCAACTTAGTTAAACTTCTGACCCACTGGAATTGTGATACAGTGAATAATAAGTGAAATAATCTGTCTGTAAACAATTGTTGGAAAAATTACTTGTGTCATGCACAAAGTAGATGTCCTAACCAACTTGCCAAAAGTATAGTTTGTTCACAAGAAATTTGTGGAGTGGTTGAAAAACGAGATTTAATGACACGAACCTAAATGTATGTAAACTTCTGACTTCAACTGCATATGTGGGAAACAACCATTCCAGCTCTGCATATTTTGCTGCGAAGAGATATTTACTTCATTTGTTTTGGTACTGGGATGGTCGCAGGTCCAGGAATGGCTGAAGAATTGTGAAATTTACCTTGAGCTTACTCTGCAGGTAGCCCTACTGGGTGATTTGAAAAGTCCTAGTCAATCCATCAGTAATATAATAATACTTTTAGCAAAAATGTTATCTTTAATTTGTAATCTGTAGAAACTATGAGAGCAGAAGGTTCCGAACTTTTGTGAAACATCACAGCATATTTGGAAAATAGATGGCAAATAGAAAACCAATATGGATGATGTTAAGTGATAGATGAGAGGGGTTGAGTGGAGCTGAAGGGTGGGACTAATAGCAACAAGATGACTAATGTAAAATATACTGTGTTCGTAAAATGTATATAGGTTCCGAACTTCTGTGAAACAGCACAGTTGAAAAATACATGGCAAATAGAAATCAAACTGGAAATAAATGGGTGGGGTTGAGGGTAGCGGAAGGATATGAGTAAAAAACAAAAGATAACTATTGTAAAATAGATTGTGTCCGTAAAATGTTCAGTGCATTCTGGAAGTATTCAGACCCCTTGACTATTTCCACATTTTGTTATGTTACAGCATTATTTTAAAATAGATTCAATTGTCACACAGAATGTTGTGAAAATTCTGTGCAACTTCCAGCGTCCATTTACTGTGAACACTGTGGCTGTTCCCACTTTGATTTAGGTCTAGGCATCCCGTCAGTGGGACACCTGTCGACAACTACCGGTGAAATTGGAGGGTTGGGCAATTCAAATAAATAATCATAAAAATTATGGATATTAAACATCTAGGTATATACAAGTGTCTTATATCGGTTAAAAGCTTAAATTCTTGTTAATCTAACTTCATTGTCCGATTTAAAATAGGCTTTACAGTGAAAGCATGCCATGAGATTGTTTGAGGACGGCGCCCCACATCAAAATATTTTTCAACCAGCACATGCGTCGTAAAATTATTAAATATTCACTTACTTTTTGAAAATCTTCCTCTGATTTGCAATCCCAAGGGTAACAGCTACAACATGCATGGTCGTTTTGTTAGATAAAATTCTTCTTTATATACCAAAAAGTCAGTTTAGTTGGCGCCATCGATTTGATTAATCCACTCGTTCAACATGCAAAGAAAGGAATCCAAACAAAGACTGTTGACATCTAGTGGAACCCACAGGAATTGCAACCTGGGAGCTGGAATCGCATAGGACCCATAGCTTCCATTGAAAGAGCATGGGCTCTCCCCCCAAAACAAATCTGGGTGGTTTTTCTTTGGATTTTCTCCTACCATATCAATTGTGTTATAGTCTCATACATTATTTTAACATTTCTACAAACTTCATTTACTTTGGGCAGGTCAGTCAGACAGGAAGTGGAGAAAAATAGACCCTAGCCTGAAGAAGCTTTAGTTTTAACAGTGGCCAAATAGGCTACTGTGGCTATTTGATCATAATGTAGGCCTACCATAGTAGCCAACCATCAAAAACAATGGAGAAAATGCATCCCATAACATTTTAACATGGAAATAGCAGTTCTATCATTCAGCCTACAGTAACAGCCAATGTGTGGTGTCAATGTAGGCCTACATTCCATGAGACTTTAACCGGTTTACCCACTTCTCCTTCAGACAAGGAGGTGGTTGAAATGTTGTGTTGTTTGATGCAAGAAACCACTTTACAAAATAAAATGCATTATTATTCCCATAGCATTATTACAGAGAATCAGACAAATTATTATACCCTCTCCCTACACATGTTGTGTTCTTGTGGGAAGCAATCACTCCCCTATTGCTGACTACAAATTATCTGTAACTGGGCTAGTAACTCAGTAACTAGGAAAGGATATGAACAAAATGTGCACAGGTGGCTACGGGCAGCCCTTGCTTTGATCTCAAAACAAGCGCATTTACTCACGACCACAGCTGTAAACACAGTCCAGTTCAGAGTAAATAGCACAGATCCATACAGTATATGGCAATGGTCTATTTGCATATAGGCCTACTGCAGCTCTGATTGGTTATGCAACACTGGTCTCTGTAGAGTAGGGGCTAAGTCTTGCACAATAGAATCTTGTGCCGATGCGTTCTGCCTGCTACATAATCTCTTGCATAGTTTGTTTTGATTCGGTATGTTGCATTGAAATTGGCTAATATTGCATTCATTCGATCACTATTGCCACAGTAAAGGGAAACGTTGATAGTGTTAACTAAAGGGGAAAACTCTAGAAAGTTGAGTGAAGTTCAATCTAGTGCTTCTCTCCATGGGCTGATATTTCTTCTGCGCTCTGATTGGCAGTCCAGAGGGAGCTGCATGGCAGTCTTGGGGCTACTGTGCACCCACACATGCGTGCAGCTTAGAGGGAACATTGTACATCACAGTGAATGTTCTCATTGTTCATGCACCATGGGAAAAAAACATTTTGGCATGGCAAATCCAAGCTTGACATTGATCTGCATTGACGTTGTCACATGCCTTAACTATGGCCAGAAGGAGGGTGGCACAATCATGGGGATGGTGGTCGTATACCTTCCTCCTCCATGCTGAAAAAATGTCCTCAATAGGTTTGAGGAAAAGAGAGTATGGGGGCAGGTATAGGGTCACGAATCTGGGATAGGCCCAAAACTGTGCCTGAACCACTTCTGCATGGTGGAACCTGACATTGTCCCAAACAATGACATAGGTGACCCGTCACCTTGACAAGCCTGCTGAATTTCATTAAGAAACCTAATGAGGTGATCAGCGTTGTAGGATCCAAATAATGGCCTACGTCCTACCACACCATGTTAGAGATAGCTGCACACATGGAGATGTTTCCCCCACGTTGTCTAGGCACTTGTACGGTCGCCCGTTGGCCGGTGAGGTTCCACCCACCGCGACGAGTTTTGGCCAGGTTGAAGCCCACTTCATCAACAAAGATATTCTTGTGATGATTCACAGGAGCATCAAGCACCATTACCCTCTAAAAATATATTTTGGTTAGTTCTTTTTACAGTATAGTTCCAATATGATATTGTGAAGTATCATGGGCATCAAATAGTAACAGTAATATAGTATATAGTGCTGCACCTGAACATACTCGGCCCGCAGTTGTTTCACCCGGTCATTGTTTCTCTCGAAAGGCACCAGGTAAATGTGTTTCATAGATACCTGGTGCCTCTTCAAAAGGCAGGCGATTGTTGGTAGGCTGATGGATGCCACATTGGCAAAGATGTCATCGTTCTCCTCAATGGCCTGCTTAATTTTGGACAGCTGTATGTCATTCCTGGCCCTCACTATTTCCACCACTGCCCACTCCTCCTGGTCGGTCAGCACACGGCCACGGCCATCACCATTGGGCCTTCTGTCAATTCTGAGGGTAGAACTGAGTATACTGTCAATAGATCGCACTGTAAGAATACTGTAGCATGTTTTGTGAATTTACAATATGTCATTTACTGTAAATCTAATTGTAAAGCATAATGCATATTCTGCAGATTTACCGGTTTTCTTGGCGAAATGTTCTCATGATCGAATTGACCTTTGATCTTTTCAGATTGGGTTGAACTAATCTGGCAGCCCCTGCCATGGTAAGGCCTCTGTTTAAAAACCTGGGCAAAAGACTCGCTGGCATAAAAATAGGAATGAATGATCAGTTCACGAAGGAAATTGCAGAATTCTGTACCCACTATTCAAAGTGAATAGAATAAAAGGGAAACGTGTAGCACTCGTTCGATAAACTGTACATTGTAGAAACTATCAGAATAGTAAGGTTCAGAACTTTTGTGAAACATCACAGCACAGTTAAAAAAAATGGATGGTGTTCGAAGATAGGCGGGAGGGGTTAAGCGGAGCTGAAGGTTGGAACTAAAAACAAACAAAAGATAACTGATGTCAAATATACTGTGTCTGTAAAATGTATATAGTATGTACTGTATGAGCTTGAAGTAGAAACCTAAGTGTTGTAGTCCATTAGTTTACTCCAATTAGGGAGGGGTGGTAGGGTTATGGGAAAATAATACAGGAGTAAACTATAGAGTAAACTAATATACAATATATATTTAAAATAATATATATATTTATACAAATATTTATTGGGGATTGGAAATGATGCAGACAATTACATTGATAGAAGCTACAAAAATATAAAAGCAGCATGTAAAGTGTTGGTCCCATGTTACATTAGCTGAAATAAAAAATCCCAGACATTTTTCATACGCACAAAAAGCATATTTCTCAAAAAGGTTGTGCACACATTTGTTTACATCCCTGTTAGTGAGCATTACTCCATTGCCAAGGAATTCCATCCACCTGACAGGTGTGGCATATCAAGAAGCTGATTAAACAAACAGCATGATCATTGCACAGATGCACCTTGTGCTGGGGACAATAAAAGGTCACTTTAAAATGTGCGGTCATGAGGAGTATTTCTGTCTGTAATAAGCCATTTTGTGGAGAAAAACTAATTCTGATTCATTTCAATTGACTGATTTCCTTATATGAACTATAACTCAGTAAATTCTTTGAAATTGTTGCATATTGCGTTTATATTTATGTTCAGTATATTTGAAATAATAAAGCTCAACCCCCCAAAAATAAATACCTTACCGTGAAATGCTTACTTACAAGCCGTTAACCAACAATGCCATTCAAGAAATAGAGTTAAGAAAATATTTACTAAATAAACTAAAGTAAAAAATTACATAAAAAGTAGCACAATAAAATAACAATAACGAGGATATGTATACGGTGGGTACCGGCACCGAGTCAATGTGCGGGAGGTACAGGTTAGTTGAGGTAATTTGTACATGTAGGTAGGGGTAAAGTGACTATGCATAGAGGGTGTCAATGAAAATAGTCTGGGTGGCCATTTGCTTAATTGTTCAGCAGTCTTATGGCTTGGGGGTAGAAGATGTTAAGAAGCCCTTTGGACCAAGACTTGGCGCTCCGGTACCACTTGCCGTGTGGTAGCAGAGAAAACAGTCTATGACTTGGGTGAGGTGACTGGAGTCTTTGACAATTTTTGGGGCCTTCCTCTGACACGTACGCACTACCCTCTGTAGCGCCTTACATTCAGATGCCGAGCAGTTGCCATACCAGACGTTGATGCAACCGGTCAGGATGCTCTCGATGGTGCAGCTGTAGAACTTTTTGAGAATCATATGAAAAGTATTATGAGCATTGCATTGGGAAAGGTATTTCTAGATGAAACACTGATGAGGTTTGGTGAAAAAGTTACTGTGTTATTTTGATTGTTGTACTTAATCAATTGAAAACGTTCTTAATGTAAAAAAAAAAACACTTTTTATGACCTGTTTAGATTTTTATACTAAGAGTTGTTCAATTTTACCACATAGTACCAAAGCGATAAAAAACTAAATAGTCATGTCTATATGATTTCTATAGGTTTCCTATGGAAGATTGAAAGTATAATTTAAAACGAGATATTTCAAGTTAACTTTCTCTGATGAGCGGACTTCCAACCATCTTTGTGGTACCATTTGAAAGTAGAAACTTCCTAAACATTTTTTTGCAGTGGTGGTTATTCATGGAGCCAAGGGAAGTCAGGCTTCCCCAAAACATTGACCAAGAAAAAAAACATATAAAATAATTTATCTTTATTCTCTCTGTGCTTCATAATGTTCCTTCAATTCGCAAGAGGCTGAATGTATCTCACCAGAGAAAGCATCCGAGCCAGCGAAACAGCGTCCCTCTGTATGTATGTGTAGCCCATATATCTAACGCTGTCTGGTCAAAAAGAGTATGACATTGTTGCCCCCTGTAGCATTGAATGCAAGGGAAGCCAGTGAGCATTTGGCCTCCCTTGATAAAAAAAAGTATAAAATTATAGCCAATCAGCATTGAGCTAAACTGAGTGAGCTCAACAGTGAATGGTCGTGGGGCACCAAAAAAAAGTGTCAAGGGAAGCCAATTTGGATTTGGCTTCACACCAATCACATCACATCGAGCGCAAAATGCAATTGACAGAAAAAATGTGCATCTCGTTCTGTTGTTGTCCTCAGGTGGCTAGCTATCTAAACTTGGCCCTTTCCTAAATTAGCCATGGATGGAGATAGGGATTTGGACTTGTGGTTTTACTTAATTCTCCGCACTGGCCAATGCTTATAACGGTGATTCTGACCCAACCTTTAAATTCATACATGGCCTGAGAGGATGGAAGATCAATATGTAGCTAGTTGTAGTAGGCTGATGTTAACTAGCAAGCTCATTGTTGCCTATGAAAGGAACTTAGGCTAGTGAGCAAGCATTTTAGCCAGGTAGCCTATGACAACAAAAACTATAAGCGTACTGTATGACGGAGTCATAGACCGTTTGTCAACATGAAAGAGAGGAGGATGACATTGGCGTAGGGTGAGTCAGCGTTTTTTCTACATGAATGCACGCACGTACGCTCGCACACACACACACACACAGAAATCAGAACCATGGACAGCCAAATCATATTTAGCTTATGTTGATTGGACTAAATTGTTTTTGGTATCTTTTAGTTGTTACAGTATTAGACTAAGCATAGGTAATTTGATGATGTTGAAATGGTACTGGAAGAGTGGAGGCAGCTCCTGTTTTCTTTGCGACTTGCTGTAGGTCATGTAACTCTCTGTGGTTCTAAATCAATAGTTGTTTAGTAGTCCGAAAATGTCGGAAACATTAACTTGCTTGAACTGGCTGGGTTTCTGTAGGTCATGTAGCTGTTTGTTACATGCAATATGGTTTGCGGATTTCACCGGACAGAGGTTGCTGTCTTGTTTTGTGATGAAACAAAGGTGTGCCACTGTGTCTTCTTATTGTCTTGGCCTTAGGCCTATATATCACGGTCGCAAGGCGTATTAACTAACAGGTCCTAGAGAAAACAACAAAATTATCACAACACGTGTAATATGGCTTTTTGGGGGGTTTGGCTACCCCAGGGTATTTTTTGATTTTTTAAATTAGAAAATAGTTTGACAACCCTGTTTGTAAGCTTTTAAATGATATCAATCTCAACTGTTTATCTTTTCCAGAGATGAAGACATGGATATCTCATGGTATGGTGGGGTATGCAAAATAGGGTATCTTTGAGCACCTTTATCTCTTGAATGTTTTTGCATTCAGGTCCAAAAAGTCACTTTCTGAGCACTTCAACAATGGGCAAATATGTATGGAAGGTTTTGTTCCAATCAAAAGGGATGCTGTCAAAAAGTGATTGCATTCAAATGGATTTACCCATCAGCCAGGCTAACACTCCACTGTATTGCATTTAGTACAGTACTGTTCCTAACGTTTCCTTTCACAGGGGTTGCGGTACAAACGTTCCATGATGTGATTGCATTCCTATTTATACTTCCATAGAAAACTGAAGTACGTAATCAATAATGTCCTTTAGTTTTCCAAATTGCTGTTACACTTTCTATACTTTATTTACCATCCAATCCAGGGCCATTTCTAGATGTTCTACACTGGTTTAGTTAAATTCACTCGTATACAAATTGCATACAAAATGCCAGAGTCCCACTAAAAACATGCACGATTTTTCAAAGGAGGTAGCATAATTTGGAGGGAAAATCAATTTCCCTCAACTTCTTAAAAATGATATCTGGCTCAGATTAGGAACAACTAACAGATTAACTGATTTGTGGAAGTTGAATAATTCATGGGTTTTCTTTACCCTGAATGCCCTGTTTCTAGTGATATGCAGATAGTGTCTTGACCTCAGTTGTATAATTGATGAGCGTAGCGGCCTCCATGTCAGTGTCCAGTTGGATGCTTCTACACCTGCATTGCTTGCTGTTTGGGGTTTTAGGCTGGGTTTCTGAACAGCACTTTGAGATATCAGTTGATGTTAGAAGGGCTTTATAAATAAATTTGATTTGATGCGGAACCCACTGACAATCCTCTCTAGCTAACTGTTCTGCTCATGATCAAAGTTACCTTTCCATTCGTTCCAAGCCAGCACATGATGAAAACTCAATCGTCTCGCCCACAATCTCTACACAGTCTCATCTGCACTGTATTACAGACAGTAACAAAGTGACCTTACCTGACTTTGTATAGATGGGTTAGCTGACAATGTCACGAAAACAATGTGCACGCTTCAATGGGGCAGAAGTCTGTAAATTGTTGTGATTCTGGATGGCTAGTAACAATGACACGAAACTGCCATGCGGGAAATAAAAGTGTCTCATTTCAGCTACTATAGTTTCATCTCGTTCTTGACACTGTTTTGTTTTGAGGTGTTTGATTGATTTCATGTCAATCCTAATATGGCTCCAATTCGCTAGCTAGCTAACCAACCAACAACTTTAACAATGCATTTGAGAGACAACAAGTGATCGTTGTGCAAATGTATTATGTTTTTTTGTAAACATTGAAGACAAAATATCGTTTACATGTAGTCAACATTCCAAAACCAACCTTGTCGGTTTTGTTACTAAACAACCAACCCTTCTATAGATTGTTCTGTTGTAAGTCTATATCTGCAAGGATATAAATTAGGTTATTTAATGGGGATGTATGTTTGTGGCATATAGTCGGTTTAATTGGTCAGTTCCTCACATTGATCTATTAATTGTCTCATAGGTACCTGGCGGTGGTGCACCCGTTCCGTCTGATGACCCTCCGAACCCGCTCTAAGACCATCTGGATCAACCTGTTTGTGTGGGTGGTGTCATTTGTCATGGTCCTTCCCGCCTGGGTCCACTCCAAAGTAATTCGCTTCCCTGATGGACTGGAGAGCTGCTCCATGAACCTGGTCACTCCCAAAGAGGTGCTCTGGTAAGGTCACAACCTTGACATAACATCAAATCAACATTGAATTAAGGTGGATATTTAATTGACTTGACTAACATGATTTCAACATGGGGTAAACCAGATCATGAAATCATGTTGTTGGTTTGCTCTTGAATTAAATGTTCAATGCTGAAAGAAATATGAAATCTGATGTTAATAGAACTTGGAGTTAATATATATTTGTCTGATGGGGTCAGAGGTCAGATGAGTCCTGCTGGTCTCTATATCATGATCCTCTACTCCAATGTCATATTCCCCCCCCCCCCCCCCCCCCTCTAACTAGCTTTATAAACAAACCATGCACATGTTATTGGCTGGGGAAATTAATGGACTCCTGCAGAAACTGTTCTTGGAAATCCAAATGTCAATTAAATTGGTAGAGGCCTTTTAGGGCGGAAAAAGGCAGAAAAACCATCGGAGGAACCTGTTCTCGAAAGTAGAGCTGCTTTCAAGCATAGTATTAATCAGTGGTAGAAAAATGAACACCAACTACTTGAGTGCTTCGTTAATCACACCCTTCACTGTAGTTACTGTAATCCTGGGGACACTTTTAACAGTGTGAAAATTTGTTTAGCTACAGTTCTTACATTCTATCTAATGATCAAACGTAGCAGTGGGACATCCCACTGGGCACAGACATCAGTTCAATGTCTAGTTTCGATTGACATTTGGTTGAGTCAACTAGCGTGAAATCAATGAAAAATGTAACCATGTCATTGGATTTAGGTTAAAAGTTGAGTGAAAAAAAGATGAAATGCCCTTACTTTCTGCAAATCCAATTATATTTCCACATTGATTCAACATTGATCACATATATTTTTGGGGTTGAAATTATATGGAAACAACATTGATTCAACCCGTTTTTGCCTAGTGGGATGGTACTGTAGCTACTGAAAGCTGATACACATCTTCTCTCTCTCTCTCTCTCGCTCTCTCATAAATCTCCCCCCCAGGTACACCCTCTATCAGACCATCACATCTTTCTTTCTGCCCTTGCCCCTTATCCTCACCTGTTACATGCTGATCCTGTGCTATACCTGGAGGATGTACCAGAAGAACAAGAGGGAACGGCGGTGAGTCATGCCCGCTGGCAGCTGCCCAGCGGGCACACATGGGCGTGCATAGAGCAGGCCTGAATAACGTAATACCCTGGGCAGGGCGAGATCCTATGGTATCTCTAGTGGCAGAGAGCGTGGTCAAATGTAGTCGTGGTCATCAACCGTGGCAGAGCCTGATAGTTACTTATATACACAGAGACACACAAAGGTACTAGATACAGTAAATGTGAGGCACTAGAAATAGAGATGCCCACAGGTATGAAATTACAGGTTTTGGTGGGTGTTCTAAAAAGAAATGACATTAAAACAGTTCTATGCTGGAGAAATCTAACGGAACCATGACCTCAATTCAGTAATCTAGTCATTAGCCGTCTGTTTTTCTGTGGGTAGAAATTGAGCCTGAGGACAAGGTTATCCACTCAGTAAACCAAAATTATTGAAACAAATTATAGTGGGAATGACTTATCTGATGCAGGAGGGAACTTCTTGATTCATGCTTCTATGCTGGTCATTATTGTCACTAACCCCTGCCCCTGGTTCCTCTCCCCTCCTCAGCTTCAGTGCTAACAACCAGTCCAGGGACCGAGCCATCCGCCTCACCAAGATGGTTCTGGTCCTAGTGGCGGTTTTCCTGGTGAGCGTAGGGCCCTACCACATGCTCCAGCTGGTCAACTTAACACTGCGGCGGCCCACGCTGGCCTACTACACCTGCTACTACCTGTCAGTGTGCCTCAGCTACGCCGCCAGCAGCATTAACCCTTTCATCTACATCCTGCTCAGCGGACACTTCCGTCACCGACTCACTTACCGCAAGCCGACCAGCAGGCCTAGTGTTGAGAGGGAGCCTTGTGGGCCCCAGGTCCGTACACCACATTCCAGCTTCTGACAGTCCCGTCCTCAAAGCAGGCACACACACACATACATACGCACACACATGGATGCATGCACGCACACAAGCGCATCCCCACACATGCGCACACGCGCACACACACACATACACACATACCACCACCATTATAGCCTATCCTCAGCACACTGCCTGTGGCATTACCTATGGCAGGAGAATGACCTTTTGGTCAAGGATTGCTTTAATTTACATTGTGGATTGACTTACACCTCAACAGGATCAGAGTGTTATTATTTATTTTCTATTATGGTTTTCAAATGGACTGTACGGTAGAATACTGTAGTTATTGTATTGTAAAGTAATTATGTTCACATGAGTAGTTCCTGCTGTTAAAGAAAATACATATATTGCTAATGGATCAGTCTCATGGGTGGTTAGCATAACACGCTAGGGGTTATTGCCTGTTGTTAGGATATTTTTGTGTTGCCATCTTGTAAAGATACTGTACTTGTATTCAGAAAATGGTTCAAATTTCTCATGGTGGCAAGGCTCCATCCAGAGGTGGATTGGGATATTGCAAGGATCCACTATCATTTTGGATTCACCTGAATTCGGCTGACATTACCTTCACTGTGTATTTTAATGTATAGCTAAAAAAAAATAAAATAACACATTTTAAGTGTTTTCCATTAGCACATAGTTTGGCATTTGTTTTCAACCTAAAGTTAGTGCTATATCATTAATTGGTGCATTGATTGTGATGTGTGGGACTTTGAACACAGAAACATCTGTTCTACTGAACTGTATCTACTGCTAACAGTGCTGAGTGAATAAACATTTATTACAGATAGACTTAATGCTAAGCATTAAACTGGAATCACTGGGATCGGTCCAGGGTGTTTTGGTATTTTCTGGTGTTAACTGGGCTGGACTGGGAACTGGCCCCAGGATGTAACGGTATTACCAGTCAACAGACTGACCACTGGCCACAGACACACAGATGGACAGTACCACCAGGGGCACCTAATCAAACCACTCATCCTTACCCTCACCCAGCCTGTGATCAATAAAAAGCCTATAGCAAACCAGATCAGACAGATAGGCGCAGCGTCACACCCCCGGCAAGGCTAAGGGGAGACTAAAGTGCAACCCCTCCTCTCTCTCTCTCTCTCTCTCTCTATCGTTCTCTCTCTCTCTATGGTAATCCCTCTCTGTTTTTACTCCAAAATTGCCTCTGGCATAGAGTGCTTTGACATATTGATCAATATGTCTCAATGTCAACATACTCCTGTTGTCTCCATAGTTTCCAATTAGTCTCCTATTGGATTGGTTGTGCTCAACATACTAAATTCCATTCTGTTATTGGTCGACCATGGATTCATTTGTATGTTATCAGTACCAGTGTACCTAATTTATTAACGTTAACTCTCAGCTCACACCTACTCCAATAACATCAAATTATTAAATCGACTAATATACCAATGTGATATAATTATATTTTCTTCCTACTCTCTCTCTATACTCCAACTGTTACTTCAAAATATTTCCTTCCCATACTACTGCCTATATAAATCTTCCATCTCTTTGTACACCTCAACCCTCTTCTTTCCCCTCTGTGCCTCAACCCCATGACCTTTTCCCCTTTCTCCATCTCTCCCTATACACCTTGCTCTCTGCACTTAGCCTAGGTACCTTGCTGGTCAAATTGATGGTCTCTGTGTTTTGAAAGGGTGCTAGTCCACAAAGGGGATGACGACATATAAAAGAGATGACACACTCCAGATAATTATTTCAGTTACGTCTTATGTTTTATTTTATTTTCTACTTTCTTTTGGAAATGACACGTCACCTTGCTGGTTCCAGTCAGTCTGCCAGTCTGGGGGAGACAGACAGACAGACAGCTGTAACCTGACTTTGTTTGACCTTGTTTACCCCATCATGGCATCATGTGACACCAGGACCTTGTCAGTAGCACTGGCACCCCTGAGGCCTTGCAGCCTAGCGTCTGTCTGTCCCAAGACTGTCTGCCGTAGGGAACCCAGACACCCGCTCCTCTCCTCTAACCCATCCCACCCTGGTCACCCTGTCTAGTGTCTGTCTACCCCCACCATCAAAAGGTAGCACAGATAATCATGCATTCATGTAACTATTCATGTATCTGAATAGAATAGAACACACATTGAGAGGCACAGGGTCAGCCACAGAGCAGCACAACTGAATGTAGAGTTGGAGCTCTTTCACTTGGTTTAGGAAAAAAATTGTATTGCAGTTGTCTGGATAATAAAATGTGTTCAGAATGTGTACAAATAAAAATTCATCAAGACAGTCCATGACATTGTAGGAGTCTGACTTCATTGTTTAAAGGTGTTATTGTTTTCTTGGTAAGACTTTTGAAAAAGTGTTATTACAGTTTGTAAATAGAAAATATGCTGTCTTATTTTTTTTAATATATATAATAATGTATCAATAACATGTGACCTTGATGTTTGTATTTTAGTGAGAGAGAAACAGAAAAATAAAGACAGAATCCCTATTAAAACTATTTTATTTTAGCATTATAAACAGCAGAGGGCACCCTTTTCCAATGTTCCTCAAAACTGCAGTGTTTCCCAACTGTTGGGAGGTCACAACTGGTTTGACTTGTTCTGTCTACTTGCCTCACAAGACATCAAAATGTCAGTAAGTTACATCATATTTTTTGTACAGTAAACCATACATTTAATCAGAATTTGATGATTTATTTAATTCTTCCCCACACATCTTAAACGAAGACCAGGGGATTAGGCCTCTAATACAATTAAATGACTTGAATCAGTCAAATGAGAATGGTACAATGACAACATGAAATAAAGCAAATTGAGTTGAAGTGAATTATAGGTTCTCTATAGATAAAACACAGTGGTTTCAGTTGTCACTTGTTTTGCCGTCACTGACCACCTCATTGACCACCTACAGCATGGATAGGCAACTCTGATTTTGTTCCAACTAGGCACCACACCTATAGCCAAGTTATCGTTACTCATTGTGTATTTATTTCTCTTTTTCGCTGCATTATTGGGAAGGGCCCGTAAACATTTCACTGTTAGTCTACACCAGTTGTTTACGAAGCATGTGACAAATAACATTTTATTTTGATTTGATCAGTTCATCGATTGCCTAAATTCAACACACCTGGTCTTCCAGGTCGGTTAAATCAAAAACATTAAGTACCTTCCCCCTGACCTACAGCTGAGTGGTACCGTGACCAGTGCGCCATTGTCAAGCTCTGACCACTGCCCTAGCCTATGGTCCTGAATGGTGTGATGCCGATGTCAAGACCACTGCCTTACGTTGCTACTGTAACCTGAAAATGCTCCTGATGAAGCCGTGGAGATACAGTATAATGCATGTTCCATTCAATTATGTGGGTGAAGTCACGGCCACTAGAGTAGACCATTTGCTTTACAGGGCTGATTTTACCCACCTACTGACCTGCAGTGCTGCGGTCTCAACTTACTATTGAGAGTAAGAATAGTAGAATACACTAGATGCAATTTTGAAATTTGGTTATGCATCATTTGGCAGTTTTTTTTCTTATATCAGTCACTGATAGTCACTCAATTAGCCATGTCAGTTAAGAATTTTTAGATTGGTAGTTAGTTTAGCCAGTTATCTAAACTTGTAGAAATCATGGCCGAATACTTACTGAGCACGCAGGGCACTTGCCCAGAGCCCTGACCTCCAGGGGGCCCCCATTGATTGTGTTAGTTATTCTCACTCAGATATCATATTAACATAGTCATGGCAAAATGTGTAGAATTGCAGGAAATTAGCTTTAAACCATTTTTAAAGAGCGACTGTCTCTAAAAATCTACTTCTTGTTTAAAATGGCATATGTGGCATCAATATATATATTTTTGTTATTATTTACTTTGGCAAGTTAGTTAAGAACAAATTCTAATTTTCAATGACAGCCTAGTTAACTGCCTTGTTCAGAACAACAGATTTGTACCTTGTCAGCTCAGGGATTTGATCTTGTAACCTTTCAGTTACAGGTCCAACACTCTAATCACTAGGCTACATGCCGCCCCAATAAGAGTCAGAAACATTTATTAGTCAGAAACATTTACTGACTACAAAGTGTAAAACAGGATACTTTTGGTCATAAAGTCAATCTCGTCCAAAACTGAGATCTGGAGATGCTAGGAAAAAATGGTATGTCACGGAATGAAGGGTACTATAACAGTTTTCTATGGGTTGAGTTTATTTTAATCTTGCCCACATGCCCACAGCTGGCAGCACCCAATTAATCATTAATTATAATGTCCATGGGCAATTTGGTTTTACATTCGATATCCATATGGGGTTAGTTAGGGACCATCAGTAAATTACACAATGGTCACTGGACAATATTTTAAAAAGTCAAAAGCTACAAATTTCAATGACTTAAAAACCTCAAACCAACTTTAAATTGTAGAAATTAATATACAAATATTGAGCGCATTTTATGAGACAAAGAAAATGTGTGCAACATGAAAATATTGCCCTATTAACATTGTGTAATTTATTAACGGTATCCAATGTTAAACCAATTTTTCCATGGTCACACACCAGTCAGCTGAAGCTAAAAAAAAGATTGGTTAAATTATTTGGCTAACTCTTCCCACCTGCAAACACACACATTAAACCCCACTCAGAAACCAACTCAGGTTTGAATTCAGTCATGGCCACTAGAATTTCTGAACTAAATCAGAGAGGAAGAGGAGAAGCGAGAGGATTTACTCTGCCCTAAAATCTGTCCTGTGAGATTAGGCCTTTTTGTATGGAGATCTATGAGTGTCGAATTACGTGAGGCTCATTTAATCGAATTGAAGTTTCGTAATGTTTAAGCTGTCATAAATGTACTGATAGGCCTATAAGTGGATGACCTTTGAGAAAAAAATACTTAGTTGTTCCTTTTGTTCAAACACGTATCTGCCCTCTCATTGGCTAGAATGGCCCCACCTGATCTCGCCTGCCTTCAATAATTGAAGACATGTATTTCCATCGTTAAAGCGGTCAACCCGGCTATCTTGTCAATAAAATAGATCATCTTTGGCCAAATCAAGAAATGTAGTCGACTTTTATTTTTTTTATCACATTAGACTAACTGGTGGACCACCTCATTTCCCAGACACAAACATGACAAACTACAAGTCATTAAGAAAGAAAATGGCACGCATATAACCCCTCACTGTTTTTCGATTCACTTGACTGATTCTGTGAGTAATATATCAAGACATCTCGGATCTCCAGCCAGCTCGTGCGTCCCGCGCTACGCACAGGTTTTCGCCTCTGAGGCAATGGTGGGCACAGGTTTCCGACAGCCTGTTGTTTCTCGGGCGGGTACCACGCGCAGATAGCAAGCAAATCCTAAAGACTTGACAACTTTTACATAATTAGACGAGGCTTCTCACCCCGGTGTGACTCAACTCCGAATTGAACATGACAAGTGTGATCACGACCTAAAGTCGCGTTTAATATATTCAATTTATTGGAGACAGTCTTGCCGAAGCCCCCACTGAAAACCTCCCAGTCCTTTTTGTGGCAAAAAAATGGTTGTTGATGGTTTTGACCTTATCAGACATGGTAGGACCAGCATACTTTGAGTTTGTTTAACTCAGCAAGTGTTAGACCTAGGCTACTGTAGCGAAATATAGCCTGCAACATCACACTATTTGTAGGGTGTCCACCCGACCTGCTCAGGGTCGCAAAAAGCTACATTAGCATGATAGGAGCTGAATTAAATGTAAAAGGCTTTTAAAATAAGACGCTTGGTTAAACTCAGTGCTTCGTTGACACCACATAGAGAGCTTGGTTTTCGGAGGAAACTTCAAAAAAAATTACAGGAATATCGCATTAATTTGAAAAGCATATAGGCTACTAAAATATGAAAATACTACATATGCCTCAAAATTGAGAGTTATCTTACCTCATTGTTTTATAATAAGCCACATTTAAACTTCTATAGCCCTTTTCATAAAAATCTCAAATCCCTTCATAACAAAACTAACAAATAAGCAATATCTCAAGACCGATCAACCAATAGTGGCGAGTCTATGAACGCTGCATCCTCAGCAGATCGAGAATCCTGCCGATTTGAAAATATGACGAGTTCAACAGGAAAGTGAGTCTCTCAGGTAGCCTTCATTCTCCTACAGCATCCTGCCTAGCTGAGGCGATGCTGTGCAATTTTCCTTATTTTTGATAACTTTCTTTTTATCTGGCCTCCATTGATTTAGTCACCCTAATTTTGGCCATCCTACAAGAGTAAAAACTCCAATACAAAATTCCCATGTCCTTCTGTGGGAATTTCAGTACTTCAGCATAATGTTTTCATCAGGGTTCCTCATGGTTCTATTTAAAGTAATGTTCTCTGAACATTAACACTTTCCTTAAAAACAACAAAACATTCATAACATTCAAAGAATGTTATTGAAACACATATACATTCCATTCTCAGCGTCAACAAAACTCTATCCTCTACCTTGTTAAGTGTGTTGGCTGCGCCCACTAACTCACCACACCTGATCTTAATGAGTGCTTGTTTCCTTTGAAATGTGGTCTGTATGAATAGACTAAAATGAACAGCATTGTATGAGTAAAAAAAACATGCTATTCTAGCTTCATCCTGGTGAGGCAGTGGACTAATTCCATGGATAGAGATCAGAAGGTCATAGGTTCAAGTCTGACTGATGCCTTGCCATATTAAAATATAGATGTGTTTTCATGATTAATGTCTAAGTAAATGAATATCTGTGCTTGGAGTTCAAAACAGTTAACCTAAGCTAGCAGAGTTGTTAAAAGTCTTATTGAAACATGTTCTCAGAACGTTATTAAATAACCTATCATTTCCATTCTCAGAAGGTTAATAAAATCTCCAAGGAAAACTTTCAGGGAACCATAGTAAAACCTAAAAGTTAATGTTTCCAGAAAAGGCACTTTTTTTTTTACTTCAGTTCTCAGAATGTTTAAAACACTTTTTTACTGGTCAGAAAACGTATGGCTTCTATCCCAGAAGCAATGGGAAATCAAAAACGTACATTCCCACAACTTCCAAGGAAGTTGCTGGATTGTCCTCACAATAAACATATTATTTTACCCGTCCTTGAGTAGCCTAGGCCCATGTTAACACAATAGGCTAATAACTTCAGTTTTTTACATTGGCCAAATAGTGTTTAATGTATACACATATTTCAATCATTTTTCTGGCAACGAACGCTAAGGAAAAAGTGACATATTTTGTATAATTTTGCGTCTGTGTACTATGAATACATGGAGAGGCTTGCTATATTTCCCGCCCTTACCATTTCGGATCATGCTCGCGCAGCTTGTGCTGATTATTCACTTCTAGCTACAGCTCCAGATGGATCAACACATGCTGGACATATGACAAGTAAGATACAGATTTACATTTGACCTCAATCCTTCACTTCTGCTCCACTGTACAGACAAGGCATTTTACATATTTGGTGACCTTGGTCCTTGACTGAAACGTCTTTGCTACAGCATACAAAAGCATAGGCCTACCTTCACCTATACTATGCCAACCTGACTGATTTCCTCAAATGTGAGCAGAAATGTTAATATAGGCCTAATGTGCTACATTGACACTGTTCATTTTTAAATCATAAAAAGTAGCCAGATGACGTGCTTCAGCTATCCAGGGCTAGACAAGTATACTGGAAAAATATATAAATGCAAAATGCAACAATTTCAATGGAAATAAATGAATTAGGCCCTATATGGATTTAACATGACTAGGAATACAGAAATGCATCTGTTGGGGCGTGGATCAGAAAACCAGTCAGTATCTGTGTTTGTTGTCTGTAGCTTATGCCTGCCCATACCATAACCCCACCGCCACCATGGGGCACTCTGTTCACAATGTTGACATCAGGAAACCCCTCGCCCACACAAGACCATCTGCCCGGTACAGTTGAAACCGGGATTCATCCGTGAAGAGAAAACTTCTCCAGCGTGCCAGTGGTCATTGAAGGTGAGCATTTGCTAACTGAAGTCGGTTACAACGCCGAACTGCAGTCAGGTCAAGACCCTGGTGTGGATGACGAGCACACAGATGGTCTGCGCTTGTGAGGCCAGTTGGACGTACTGCCAAAGTCCCTAAAATGACATTGGAGGTGGCTTATGGTAGAGAAATGAACATTCAATTCTCTGGCAACAGCTCTGGTGGACATTCCTGCAGTCAGCTTGCCTCGTTTGACGCTCCCTCAAAAGTTGAGATATCTGTGGCATTATGTTGTAACAAAACTGCATATTTTAGAGTGGCCTTTTATTGTCCTCAGCACAAGGTGCACCTGTGTAATGATCATACTGTTTAATCAGCTTCTTGATATACCATACCTGTCAGGTGAATGGATTATCCTGGCAAAGGAGAAATGCTCACTAACAGGGATGTAAACAAATGTTTGCACAAAATTTGAAAGTATGTGCGTATGTAACATTTCTGGGATCATTTATTTCAGCTCATGAAACATGGACCAACACTTTACATGTTGCGTTTATATTTTTGTTCAGTGTAAAATGGTGAATGTGAGTAGGCCTAGAGTAGGCCGAGTCCAGGGAAGGGCAACTTTTATGGGGCTGGGGGCCATATAAAAATCTGAACTCATCATGAGGGGCCGCAGTGGCTCGCTTGACCGGCGACGAAATGTTGTTGGGTTTTACAACTAATTTCCTGCACCTTTTTGTCATAAGGTGGAGAAAGTGTTTGCAGTTTTTAATGTGATAACTGAGTGAGAGGGACTAATAAAATCAATGGGGGCCCCCGGTCGGTAATTCGATCATGATTACTGCAAGTTTAGAGAGCTGGCTAGACTCATTTGTCAATCAAAATCACTGATGAGAACAAGAAAAAACTGCTGATGCACAACCACATTTCTAAATTACACTTTGTGTATTTTATTATTCTAAATCTCAACAGTAAGTTGAGACCCGGACTGAGTTCCCAGATTTTTTAAAATCTAAATAATATTTTGATCCGCAGGCTTACCAGTTGCCCATCCCTAGCCTAGTCTGTCAACCGTTAGTAAGATATTTCTTGAGTTTTACATCTTATTGCTGACACTGTCCTTTGCAGACTTACCCGGGATATCATAAGGTGAATGCACCAATTTGTAAGTCGCTCTGGATAAGAGCGTCTGCTAAATGACGTAAATGTAAAAATGTAACTGTTCCATCCAAGTCTGTCTGGTTCCTGTAACTGAGAGGTGCTGATGAAGGTAACATCATTTAAAACTGCTCTTATTTCATTACCAATTAAATCATAAAGGTTATTCCGTTCAGGAGGATTCAGTAAGTGCTATATATCAAGGACAAGAATACAGACATTGGCCAATTAAAAGGTATTGATTCAAATCACATTTAAATGCATGTATTTGAGGCATATTAACATGCATGTATTTGAAACAATAGCCCTGGCCATTGTTTTTGCTGTCTTCATTAAGTCTGCAATTGTTTGTCACTGACGATTGACTGCCAAGTTTGGTGAACATCAAAGCATTTAAAATTTTCCCCCAAACCAGAGAACCCATTAAATTAACATGCATATTGCATCTTGAGCTCAATAAGTTGCCTAATTGTGAGAGGCACCGACAATAGAGTAGTTTCGTCATCATGTCGATAATAGAGAAAGATATAGAACATAGTTGGTATGTATACTTGTGTGTTTACGTGGTTGTTTTGCTGTGTGTAATTGTGTTTGCGTGTGTTGTTGATTCTAAATGAGCGTGGGAGAGCGTGTGTTTGTAATGCAGCCTCCAGTGCTCTCCATCCCCCGTTAATAACCTGGTCTCCTTTGATGTGGCTGCAATGGATGAGGTGTCTCTTTCTCTGCATCACTTGTGGCATGTAAATCCGGCTGGGATTTTATCTCCTTACCTGCTCAAGGGTCTACGTGATATCGTAGACCCCCCCACTTCCCACCCCACACTGCTGAACAATACAGTGACTCAACAGACTTGCCCACCTAACAGACCACTTAGAACTTCTCCAAAGCTGATTGTTGTCTACGGTTGTGGGTTTTTGAGTCACTGTCTGAACATGAGAACATTATTATTTAGTGCGTCAGGTTTAATTGACCAGGCAGCAACAATGTCCATATCTGACCAACTGAATCTCAAATAGCGGAAAGTAGAGAGGTGGCTGTTCATTAGATATCAGAGTGGACAGTTGGTTGGTTGAGAAGTATCTGAGACATAAGTAGGAGTCTGGGGTCAGTACCCTCTTAAAAAAGAAGGTGCTGCAGTACCTAGAACCATAAAGGGTTCTTCAATTGTCCCCATAGGAGAACCCTCTGAAAATAACTATTTTTGGTTCCAAATGAAACCCTTTCATTGATACAAGATTCTATGTGGAACCCTTGCACCACTAAAAGGTTCTTAGAATCTTTTTCACCACCAAAAGGTTCTACCTGGAACCTAAAACGCTTCTCCTATGGGGACAAACAAATTAAAAAAAATGTATTTATATTGTCTGTCCTGTTTTTGCGTGTGCATGTGTGTGTGTGTTTGGGTGGGGGGTGACGGGCACGTTGTCTGTCTGCCGCTCTGCCCTGCAAGCCGCACATGGGCAGAAAGCTCATTATCCATTGTCGGCAGGCACAATGGCCTCGAGGGCAGCCTACATGGGTCCAACAGCCTCAGCACAATACTTGTAAACAACCAGCGGCCTAATTGAAAACAGAGCAGGATCACCGGGCTGTTTTACAATAATGACAGGGATGAATAGGAAAATGGGTTTTAAAGAAAATATTTTTTTGATGAAAGGTGGGAATGTAGTCTATCCTCATGCTTCCAAGCCGAAACAGTTTGGTAGAGTTTATGCATATATTATGACAACGTTTTAGTTCTTTTGGACTTTGGCTGTTCTGGCACAATACATTTTTTCTGGGGGAGCCAGAGTTCGGAGCCGAAGTCTACGCACCTTCATCTGTGATTGGTCAACATTGGGATTCTTCAATAAAGTCTTTGTTGTCATTCAATGAGAGACGACTCGTTTTCATGCACATTTCATACAAAAAAATCTTAGTCAGATGTTAAATTGTGCAACTAAGATCTCCTTGGCAAAAAATGTCTAAATTAATGACAGATTTCTTGAGTTATTTTAGATTTTTTCTGACAATTTTGAGGAAGTGTATACTGACTACGGCGTCTCAAAATGGACAAACAGTACCATTTGCCGCTTTTTTCTCGTTTCTCAAGCGAAGATCTTTTAAGGGATTATGCGAGTACACTCATTCGGTTCGGCATGAACTGAAACATGCTCATCCCTTTAGCCATGTTGTTTGTTCTGTGTTGTCTCTTCTGGGTTGGTTCTTCTGTGTCTTGTTCAACAGGTGGATTTTGCAGGTTGTTGTTTTCTTTTAGTGACACAGTTTGCTTTTCAAGGTGGATTCTATTCTGTGGTTATAAACCATTTATTAACTAAAATGCAATAGTATTAATTAATGAAAGTGCAACCCGTATATTTTCACTCAAAACCTCCAATCGTCCTTTGGCCGATGATGTTGGTTTGCTCTGCTGGTGTATTGTGCTTATAGGAATCATGCTATTTAATGCATAGTATACATATACTTAGTGATCTTTTGGATGTGTCCACCATCCAGTCCATGATGCAGCCAAGCTTACTCTTAGGCACAGAAGCAAGTTGCTTATTCTTCTACATTCACAAACATACTATATACAGTATTTAAGATAGAAGGTTTATCAAATAGATATACATCAGTTTGGATATGTTCTCCAATTAGGTCAGGTCATCTCCAGTCCATCTCCTCTCCCACCCACAAGAGAGAGAGAGAGGTTGGAGTTATTCATTCTTGACTGTGTATGGTCTGAGTAACAGTAATCCAATCAGATAAAAGACTAGTCAACCTACTAGTTTTGCAATTTTTTTCAGCTGCTGTGCGCGCGCCATAAATTCACTAGTATCCCGTCAACTTGTTGGCTTCCATTACGTTGAACCGTAATGCTGTGCGCCTAATTCACTTGACTGCTGTTCCATAAGTGGGCTTAGCGATTAGGCTAACAGACACACCTCTGTTTCCCCTCACGGAGGATAAAGACACAGGCTACAAGCCCCGGGTCTCTGTTTGGGATGGGCGAGAGAGTGAATGATCCTCCATCAGGAGGTTTTGTGATCTTGCAATACCTTTTAGTTGGCCAACCTGTATGTAGCCAATCAACATAGTCAGAGTACCTTTGAGATGGGGTGTTTAGTATGGTGAAAGTCTATTAAACCTTGTAGGTTTTGTGTAAGGCCCTGTTTTTCACCAAGTGGTTTCTTGTTATCTCTGTGCATCCCAGTGACCCTAGTGCTTGTTGAATTAGTTGGCAGTGAATATGGTGTTGGCTTGTTGGGCACCTAAACATGCGTTTTCTAACCAAACAGCTTTCACCCTGGCAAATCTCTCTCATAGTGGTCTCTCTCTCTCTCTCGGCTGAGCTGAGCAGCTCCACTACCAGAGAGTCCACCCCTCTCTTTCCAGGGCGATGCCCGGCAGATGTTCTGTATGGGCGAGCTCCATCATGGAGCTGTATGGGCGTGATGATGTCATAATCATCAGACTTTCCGGCCACTCAGGCCCATTCTGGGTCGGCCTCCCTATCTGATGATGGTGACCCGGGGCGACGAGGCTGGCCAGTGATGTCACGGACACATGACCTGGGGCCATTGTAAACTCAGGCAGATCTCTGGCCCAGCGGTGCTACCTCACATTTGCGGCCAGTCCGTCTGAAGGGCCCCGAGTGGTACTAATGCGATGGGCTGGTTGAGGCGGGTTGGGACTCTGGTGCCCCATTAAGTTTAGGCTGGAGGATCATAAGGTTACAAGTTCAGCCACTCAAATCTGGACTGGCCTGGGGTAATGCGATCTGAAGGTCCGCACTGAGTTTTCCTATCACTACCACCAGAGATGCTATTAAAGACAGACGCGATTAGTAGAGGGAGAGAGGAGGGTACGAAGAGGCGGAGGGAGAAATAGAGAGAGATACACGAAGAGGAGACACTCTTCAGTCTGCATCTCCCAAGAGCAGATACAGCACAGGTCATTGGCGTGACATGTGACAGGTCATGAGAGACCCTAACCACAGGCCCTGACCACCTAATCGAGAGTCGACACCAATTCTTCATCTCATCTCTGGAATCACTTCATGATCTTCGATCTAGACTTGAGTCTTTCTTCCTTACCCCAACAGTACCCACCCACCAAGGCCTCTCCTCATTCTCTCCTGTCCCTCAGTGATATCCTCTGTGTATTTGAAGAGCTGGGGTGATACAGTTCCTCATGTTGCATCTCGATGCCCACAAGTTTACCGTTTTTTATTACAGTCTTTGAAAAGCAGTGTTTTCCCTCATTGTCTGAGATAATTACTTATGGAATAAACCTTGACGTTCTTTAGACACTTTATGGCTCTAGAAGCAAGGCTTCTCTTTACCTGTATGTCAATTTCACTTTGATCTGTGACTAAGACTGATGCACATACATATTCACTGTTTCAGCGTTTATACATTATTGAACTGTTTTCTACTTTGTGTGTTAACTTTATCTAACATTAATGTAGCTTGAGAACACTAGATCCTTTATCATTTAAATTACAGCCGAGTTACAAAGAAAGTATACTGTGCATTGAGGTAGTATACGTATCAGACAAAAAACACATACATTTGTAATCACACAATGGTAAGGACGAAATAGACCATTACATTATATACAGATACATTCTGACATTGTATTGATTGCCCTACCAGAAGAAATACATTAGAATACAATTTCAAAATGTGTATAGATGACATAATTAAAACATTGAATGTTGTGGCGAGCACATAAAAAAGTAAACCTTATCGTTAGTGTTCTTTACGGGAACAACAGCGAAGTAATTAGATCCTAATTATTACTCTCATTAATCTACCTACTCATTGGACAAACAGTGAAATCTGAGCTCCCATAGTTTACATGACCTTTAAGACAAACTTATTTCAGAGCCCAGCCCGTAGGCAGTAGAAATTCAAATTATAGCTGGTGTAATGTTCAATTATGTCCCCAGGATATGTCGCCGTTAGGTTGCCTTTTTTGAGAGTTCAGCTCACAATGCTAATTGGGTCCCGTCCTGAGCTGCATTATTGAACGTGACACTCAGGACAGGGCTGGCCCTCTTCTCTAACTCTATGGAGTGAAGAGAGGGAAGGAGGAGGAGGGGGGGAGTAAAAAAACTACAAATTAAAAGTAGATTACTGACCAGTAAATTTGGCAATTAAGGTCAATTAGCAAGCACGTGGGGAAGTGTAAAGTGATCCCAGCCCAAGCCACGTCCCACATGAGTCTCCTGACACTGTGACCTACTTAAGCTTTCAGGAGGGCTCTGTGATTTTGTACATATGCCCCTTGGGCTATGCAATGCTCCCTCTTTTTTGTTTGAAGAGAAAGTGAGATTTTTTAAAACTCTATATAGCTAATGAAGTTTTCAGAGGGACTTGATATAAAGACCTGCCATAAGAGTGGAAAGTGGCCCCATAGTGCCATGCTCTGTTTCTGACATAACGACTTGTGTATGGCTCAGATGTTATCGAAGAGATGAATGTTGTATGCTTCATTTCCCCAGAGTAATAAGCACTGTGAGATACTCAACAGACAAGCTGATCATCCAAATGATATTCGGTGTCAGAATTGGCGGCAAATGATTTCACTGCTGGTGATTTCATTTTCAGTCCCCACATGAACAGATTTGTTCTGCAACTTTGTCTGAACTAAAAGGAACAACTGTGTAGACTTTGAAAGTGCTGTGTATTTTATCTTTCGTTTAAAGTTCATTTTTGTAATGGTTCACTTTTTTCACGTCTGTACATCCACCCTTGTGATAAGACTTGAAAGGAATTAACTCAAGCGAAACTCCACTTCTTGTCAGGACAGATCCAGAGATGCACACCGCTGAGATCTGAAGGTCCAGGGACACTCAGTGTGACACCAGCTTCTTCACAGAATAAGACTAATCCATTATCCCTCCTACACTGCTGTAGTTCTTTTGTTCAACTCCTTACACCAGTTCCTTCCCAAAACTCAAAGGGGGGCGTGGTGGGGCTTACAGAGAGGATGTTGGGGACGCACAGTATATCAATTAAAGAGCTTGTTTTGTCCCCTAGGGGGGAGGTAGTACTGGTCCAAATATTTACATTAGGGCCTATCAGGGTGACGGCTGGCTGGCAGAGCGGAGAGATGGGCCATTTGCCATGGCAGAGTGGCCATTAGCCAAGCTAAATGGCCAGAAAGAATCTGGACCAGACAGGTTTACTCACAGGGCCAGTAGACCGTAGCACACAGAGCCGGGCTGGCCAAACACATATACATGCATGCACGCACACACACACACACACACACACACACACACACACACACACACACCACACACACACACACACACACACACACACACACACCCACACACACACTCATGCAAGCATGTACATGTATGCACACGCCAATGCATGTGCGCACATACACACAGTTGTGTAAAGTAAGGAAGTAGAAATACTTTGTTACTGTACTTAAGTATTTTTTAGGGTATCTTTATCTTTACTATTTATATTTCTGTCAACTTTTACTTAACTACAAAAAATAAATATAAACGCAGCAAAAAAGAAGCATCCTCTCACTGTCAACTGCGGTCATTTTCAGCAAACTTAACATGTGTAAATATTTGTATGAACATAACAATATTCAACAACTGAGACATAAACTGAACAAGTTCCACAGACATGTGACTAACAGAAATGGAATATTGTGTCCCTTAACCTGTTGGGGGTAGGGGGCAGTATTTGCACGGCCGGAAAAAAAACGTACCCGATTTAATCTGGTTATTACTACTGCCCAGAAACTAGAATATGCATATAATTATTGGCTTTGGATAGAAAACACCCTAAAGTTTCTAAAACTGTTTGAATGGTGTCTGTGAGTATAACAGAACTCATATGGCAGGCAAAAACCTGAGAAGATTCCTTACAGGAAGTGACCTGTCTGACAAGTTCTTGTTCTTGGCTCTCTTTAATGAAAACTGAGGATCTTTGCTGTAACGTGACACTTCCTGCGGCTCCCATAGGCTCTCAGAAGGCGGGAAAAAGCTGAATGATGTAATTCCAGCCACTGGCTGAAAAACATTAGCGCTTTTGGTAAGTGCTCTATCAGAGGACAATGGGACGGAGGTGCGTGCTGAGTCGACCCCATGTTTTTATTTTCTTTCTCTTTGAACCCAAACACGCTTTCCCGGTCGCAATATTATCGCTTTTTTACGAGAAAAATGGCATAAAAATTGATTTTAAACAGCGGTTGACATGCTTCGAAGTACGGTAATGGAATATTAAGACATTTTTTGTCACGAAATGCGTCGTGCGCGTCACCCTTCTTTACCATTCGGATAGTGTCTTGAACGCACGAACAAAACAGAGGATATTTGAACATAACTATGGATTATTTTGAACCAAACCAACATTTGTTATTGAAGTAGAAGTCCTGGGAGTGCATTCTGATGAAGAACAGCAAAGGTAATAACATTTTTCTTATAGTAAATCTGACTTTGGTGAGGGCTAAACTTGGTGGGTGTCTAAATAACTAGCCCTGTGATGCCGGGCTATCTACTTAGAATATTGCAAAATGTGCTTTCACCGAAAAGCTATTTTAAAATCGGACATAGCGAGTGCATAGAGGAGTTCTGTATCTATAATTCTTAAAATAATTGTTATGTTTTTTGTGAACGTTTATCGTGAGTAATTTAGTAAATTCACCGGAAGTTTGCGGGGGGTATGCTAGTCACATGCTAGTCACATGCTAATGTAAAAAGCTGGTTTTTGATATAAATATGAACTTGATTGAACAAAACATGCATGTATTGTATAACATAATGTCCTAGGGTTGTCATCTGATGAAGATCATCAAAGGTTAGTGCTGCATTTAGCTGTGGTTTGGGTTTATGTGACATTATATGCTAGCTTGAAAAATGGGTGTCTGATTATTTCTGCCTGGGTACTCTGCTGACATAATCTAATGTTTTGCTTTCGTTGTAAAGCCTTTTTGAAATCGGACAGTGTGGTTAGATTAACGAGAGTCTTGTCTTTAAAATGGTGTAAAATAGTCATATGTTTGAGAAATTGAAGTAATAGTATTTCTAAGGTATTTGAATAACACGCCACGGGATTCAACTGGCTGTTGAGTAGGTGGGACGATTTCGTCCCGCCGACCCTAGAGAGGTTATCAAAGGGGGGGTCAAAATCAAAAGTAACAGTCAGTATCTGGTGTGGCCACCAGCTGCATTAAGTACTGCAGTGCATGTCCTCCTCATGGACTGCACTAGATTTGCCAGTTCTTGCTGTGAGATGTTACCCCACTCTTCCACCAAGACACCTGCAAGTTCCCGGACTTTTCTGGGGGGAATGGTCCTAGCCCTCACCCTCCGATCCAACAAGTCCCAGATGTGCTCATTGGGATTGAGATCCGGGCTCTTTACTGGCCATGGCAGAACACTGACATTCCTGTCTTGCAGGAAATCATGCATAGAACGAGCAGTATGGCTGGTGGCATTGTCATGCTGGAGGGTCATGTCAGGATGAGCCTGCGGGAAAGGGTACCACATGAGAGAGGAGGATGTCTTCCCTGTAACGCACAGTGATGAGATTGCCTGCAATGACAACAAGCTCAGTCCGATGATGCTGTGACATACCACCCCAGACCATGACAGACCCTCCACCTCCAAATCGATCCCGCTCCAGAGTACAGGCCTCGGTGTAACACTCGTTCTTTCGACGATAAATGCAAATCCGACCATCACCCCTGGTGAGACAAAACTGCGACTCGTCAGTGAAGAACACTGTTTGCCAGTCCTGTCTGGTCCAGCGACAGTGGGTTTGTGCCCATGGGCAACGTTGTTGCCGGTGATGTCTGGTGAGGACCTGCCTTACAACAGGCCTACAAACCCTCAGTCCAGCCTCTCTCAGCCTATTGCGGTCAGTCTGAGCACTGATGGAGGGATTGTGCGTTCCTGGTGTAACTCGGGCAGTTGTTGTTGCCATCCTGTACTTGTCCTGCAGGTGTGATGTTCGGATGTACCGATCCTGTGTAGGTGTTGTTACACGTGGTCTGCCACTGTGAGGACGATCAGCTGTCCGTCCTGTCTCCCTGTAGTGCTGTCTTAGGCGTCTCACAGTACGGACATTTCAATTCATTGCCTTGGCCACATCTGCAGTCCTCATGCCTCCTTGCAGCATGACTAAGGCACGTTCACGCAGATGAGCAGGGACCCTGGGAATCTTTCTTTTGGTGTTTTTCAGAGTCAGTAGAAAGGCCTCTTTAGTGTCCTAAGTTTTCATAACTGTGACCTTAATTGCCTACCATCTGTAAGCTGTTAATGTTTTAACGACCGTTCCACAGTTGTATGTTCATTAATTGTTTATGGTTCATTGAACAAGTATGGGGAAACAGTGTTTAATAAACCCATCAGAGAGCTGATCCATAACCAATTCATAACGGTCATGTTCAAGTAATGTGGTATCTGGAAAAAGCATCAGAGTAGCTGGATTACATGGTGTGCCACGTTGTATGATGATGTTAGGAGCCTCCAACACAGTCAACCATTTGTTCCAACGAGCAGATGTGACCTGTGCAGCTCGATTCATTGTCAAAAGAGTATGAACAAAATGTCGGCAGAATCTTTAATCACTACTTTATAGCATCCATAGCTTCCTTGCTAATGGGATATTGTTTTGTGCAAGGTGGGGAAACACCTGTCAAGCACACTGGTTCCATATCCAAAGTTCCACAGTCATTTTTCTTCGTAGTCCAAATAGGACGGTTCTGAACTGTAGATCCCTGCAGTTGTCTAATTTAGCATGTCACCTTCCCTTCAGAAATGTTCAATCTAGAGTCAAGTTGCATAATAACATCAAGGCCTAAATTAGGTTTCTCAAATTATCCTATCCACACCCCTGCATCAATCTGCATTGGATCAATAGAAATTGATCATGGTTTGGTTTGTTTCATATCTGTCTTGCCCCCCCCCCTCCCTCATTCCTGTTGCTCTCATCTTCTTGATCATGTACTAAGGACATATATGTTTTGCATAAGATATGGACAATACAGTGACTTCAGCACCCGTATCTACTAAAAAATGTGTTAACCATCATGTTGTTAACCATCATGTTCACATGTATTCTATCCGATTTCACATGTACAGCTGAGATGGGACGTAAGAGGGGGGTCTATTAGTTTCCCTCCAAAGCATCCAGCAAACTCTGCTGCTGAGCCGGAGAGAGCATCTTAAATTTCTGCATCAGCATTGTGTCGTTGGGGCTGTTGCCTTGATTCCATTTTCACTTAGACGGACCCTGCTTCTCCTGGCCATTCCTCATAAGAACACGTTTTCTTTCTTCACAACTCTGATAACAGCGATTTATTATGTTGATTGATGTCTCTGCCCAGTCGTGACAACCTGTCGATGATGTCGCCGTAGATTTGTCTCTCCCAGTAATTAGTTGTGGAAACAAAAGTTTCGCAAATCATCGTGATTGGATTGCATGAGCCGATGGGTGATTGCCCCATTTTTGGATGAATTGAGTGTATCTTCATCTTCCAAGTCGGATGACCCACTGTGTCTAACCACTTATGCTTTAAACCTTTCTTCAAATTCAACAAACGGTTCTTTCGGTTTTTGAAAACATTTGGTTATCTCTCCCCAATTGGTGGTTGCATTGGTCAGGTCCTTAAGGAAAACATGTATGGCTCTCCATCCATCGGCAACATCATGCTCTGCACCACTAACAGCTCTATAAACCTTTTCTTCATGTACACCATGTTCACGGTTGTTCAAAACAAAGGATAATAACTGTACCCATCATAAAAATGTAGATTGTAGAGTTTCTTATAACGCTTCCAATGGTCGCATGTTTTCATACCCACTTCTCGTGGATGTTTCAACGTTTTGACCATTCATCCAACTGTTTTGGAGATGATGATTCATGTGTGATTACTGTCACTGGAGGTTTGTCTTTACTTCCTTTCACAGCCTGTGTTCTGGTTGGCCTAAGACATAGTTTGTCACCACTGTCAGTATCTGTTGACTCAAAGCCAGGTAGTGCTGACCAGATGCTTGAAATCTGATCTGCCCTGCGCAACTCAGCTTGAGGGTAGATGGAGGGAACAAAGGGTCCACATATTGGAGCCAAGTCTGTTTTTACGACCCTTGCCTGTAATTGTTGAATTTCTCCTTTCTATTTTTTTATCTGTTCACCAAGAGCTCTCAAACTATCTTTATCTCTCTGCAATGTCCAGTCATGATTCTCCAGAAAATAATTCTCATCCCGTTTTCTTACTTTGGCTAAAACAGTTAAAGACCATCTTGTTTTTGTCAATGAGTTAGACTTTCTCTGTATTTTTCCCCAAGCTTTATGTATATCAGACAGACTCCATATTCCATCTTTGTCAACAATGACTAAATACTTCTTTATTATCTCTTTCCTACACTTCTCTACCTTGAAATGGTTCTTCATATCACTAGACAGTTCATTTAAAATATTTTTATGCTCACATCCGGAGGAGCTGTCCCGCCCTTTTCCAGAGTGGTTTTCTCACATAACAATGGCATTACATTAGCTTAAAAAGTTGTATAATATATATATATATATATTAGCAACTAACAACTCACTTCTATGCAACAAGAAGTTTTCACAAAAATAGAGGCCACAAAACTTTTAATAGAGGACTTGAACCCCTATAATAGATTTAACAAACCTGCAACAGAGCAAAGGACTTGAACCTTATACAGTGAGGGAAAAAAGTATTTGATCCCCTGCTGATTTTGTACGTTTGCCCACTGACAAAGAAATGATCAGTCTATAATTTTAATGGTACGTTTATTTGAACAGTGAGAGACAGAATAACAACAAAAAAATCCAGAAAAAAGCATTTGAAAAATGTTATAAATTCATTTGCATTTTAATGAGGGAAATACGTATTTGACCCCCTCTCAATCAGAAAGATTTCTGGCTCCCAGGTGTCTTTTAACAGGTAACGAGCTGAGATTAGGAGCACACTCTTAAAGGGAGTGCTCCTAGTCTCAGCTTGTTACCTGTATAAAAGACACCTGTCCACAGAAGCAATCAATCAATCAGATTCCAAACTCTCCACCATGGCCAAGATCAAAGAGCTCTCCAAGGATGTCAGGGACAAGATTGTAGACCTACACAAGGCTGGAATGGGCTACAAGACCATCGCCAAGCAGCTTGGTGAGAAGGTGACAACAGTTGGTGAGATTATTCACAAATGGAATCCCTCGGCCTGGGGCTCCATACAAGATCTCACCTCGTGGAGTTGCAATGATCATGAGAACGGTGAGGAATCAGCCCAGAACTACACGGGAGGATCTTGTCAATGATCTCAAGGCAGCTGGGACCATAGTCACCAAGAAAACAATTGGTAACACTACACCATGAAGGACTGAAATCCTGCAGCGCACGCAAGATCCCCTGCTCAAGAAAGCACATATACATGCCCGTCTGAAGTTTGCCAATGAACATCTGAATGATTCAGAGGACAACTGGGTGAAAGTGTTGTGGTCAGATGAGACCAAAATGGAGCTCTTTGGCATCAACTCAACTCGCCGTGTTTGGAGGAGGAGGAATGCTGCCTATGACCCCAAGAACATCCTCCTCACTGTCAAACATGGAGGTGGAAACATTATGCTTTGGGGGTGTTTTTCTGCTAAGGGGACAGGACAACTTCACCACATCAAAGGGACGATGGACGGGGCCATGTACCATCAAATCTTGGGTGAGAACCTCCTTCCCCCAGCAAGGGCATTGAACATGGGTCGTGGATGGGTATTCCAGCATGACAATGACCCAAAACACACGGCCAAGGCAACAAAGGAGTGGCTCAAGAAGAAGCACATTAAGGTCCTGGAGTGGCCTAGCCAGTCTCCAGACCTTAATCCCATAGAAAATCTGTGGAGGGAGCAGAAGGTTCGAGTTGCCAAACGTCAGCCTCGAAACCTTAATGACTTGGAGAAGATCTGCAAAGAGGAGTGGAACAAA
The DNA here is from genome assembly GCF_965601325.2 of Salmo salar. Classification (NCBI taxonomy): domain Eukaryota; kingdom Metazoa; phylum Chordata; class Actinopteri; order Salmoniformes; family Salmonidae; genus Salmo; species Salmo salar. Next base: position 50,445,843 of record NC_138295.1, on the reverse strand, counting down.
ATCCCTCCTGAGATGTGTGCAAACCTGGTGGCCAACTACAAGAAACGTCTGACCTCTGTGATTGCCAACAAGGATTTTGCCACCAAGTACTAAGTCATGTTTTGCAGAGGGGTCAAATACTTATTTCCCTCATTAAAATGCAAATCATTTTATAACATTTTTTACATGTTTTTTTCTGGATTCTTTTGTTGTTATTCTGTCTCTCACTGTTCAAATAAACCTACCATTAAAATTATAGACTGATCATTTCTTTGTCAGTGGGCAAACGTACAAAATCAGCAGGGGATCAAATACTTTTTTCCCTCACTGTACATCACAGATACATATCACTCATTGCATGCACTAATTTTAACCTGATTTGGTTCTTTTAAATGATATCGGTCTAGACTCACCCAGCAATATGTTAGCAGTCAATCAGGAGATTAAGAGTTGAATCCCACTGGTTGCGCTCAGCCCTCTCTCTCCCTCTTTTCCCTGGATCAACACACAGTTCAGTTTTTAAAGACCAATTCATCCGGGTCACGGCACCAACTGTTAGCAGTTGATGTTACTCTTCAATAACACAGACCCCAAAGCAAATCAGTGGGAGGAAAATAGGTTTATTCAAAGAGGAGATATTATGGTGAGAGGTAGATGTTCATTCTCCCCTGTCCTCAGTGATTTTCTCCTGTGATTCTCTCCACAGAACAAAGGGACAGGATGGAGTTTTATAACCCAGCCCTAACCTGTGGTTGATCAATTAGAATTCCTTGCAATAAAACTGGGCTCATGGCCGAATAAGCAGTATCCTATTTCAGGCTCAATATACAGTTGAAGTTGGAAGTTTACATACACCTTAGCCAAATACATTTAAACTCAGTTTTTCACAATTCCTGACATTTAATCTTAGTACAAATTCCCTGTTTTAGGTCAGTTAGGATCACCACTTTATTTTAAGAATGTGAAATGTCAGAATAATAGTAGAGAGAATGATCTATTTCAGCTTTTATTTATTTTATCACATTCCCAGTGGGTCAGAAGTTTACATACACTCAATTAGTATTTGGTAGCATTGCCTTTAAATTGTTTAACTTGGGTCAAACGTTTCAGGTAGCCTTCCACAAGCTTCCCACAATAAGTTCCTCCTGACAGAACTGGTGTAACTGAGTCAGGTTTGTAGGCATCCTTGCTCTCACACACTTTTTCAGTTCTGCCCACAAATGTTCTATAGGGTTGAGGTCAGGGCTTTGTGATGGCCACTCCAAAACCTTGACTTTGTTGTTGTCCTTTAGCCATTTTGCCACAACTTTGGTAGTAGGCTTGGGGTCATTGTCCATTTGGAAGACACATTTGCGACCAAGCTTTAACTTCCTGACTGATGTCTTGAGATGTTGCTTCAATATATCCACGTAATTTTCTCCTCATGATGCCATCTATTTTGTGAAGTGCACCAGTCCCTCCTTCAGTAAGGCACCCCCACAACATGATGCTGCCACCACCGTGCCTCATGGTTGGGATGGTGTTCTTCGACTTGCAAATCTCCCCCTTTTTCCTCCAAACATAATGATGGTCATTATGGCCAAACAGTTATATTTTTGTTTCATCAGACCAGAGGACATTTCTCCAAAATGTACGATCTTTGTCCCCATGTGCAGTTGCAAACCGTAGTCTGGCTTTTTTATGGCGGTTTTGGAGCAGTGGCTTCTTCCTTGCTGAGCAGACTTTCAGGTTATGTCGATATAGGACTCGTTTTACTGTGGATATAGATACTTGTGTACCTGTTTCCTCCAGCATCTTCACAAGGTCCTTTGCTGTTGTTCTTGGATTGATTTGCACTTTTCGCACCAAAGTATGTTCATCTCTAGGAGACAGAACGCGTCTCCTTCCTGAGCGGTATGATGGCTGTGTGGTCCCATGGTGTTTATACTTGCGTACTATTGTTTGTACAGATGAACGTGGTACCTTCAGGCGTTTGGAAATTGCTCCCAAAGACAGTCTGCAATTTTTTAAATGAAATCTCGCCTGATTTCTTTTGATTTTGCCATGATGTCAAGCAAAGAGGCACTGAGTTTGAAGGTAGGCCTTGAAATACATCCACAGGTACACCTCCAATTGACTCAAATTATGTCAATTAGCCTATCAGAAGCTTCTAAAGCATGACATCATTTTCTGGAATTTTCCAAGCTGTTTAAAGGCACAGTCAACTTAGTGTATGTAAACTTCTGACTCACTGGAATTGTGATACAATGAATTATAAGTGAAATAATCTGTCTGTAAACAATTGTTGGAAAAATGACTTGTGCACAAAGTAGATGACCTAACCAACTTGCCAAAACTATAGTTTGTTAACAAGAAATTTGTGGAGTGGTTGAAAAACGAGTTTTAATGACTCCAACCTAAGTGTATGTAAACTTCCGACTTCAACTGTATAGACAAATTCCTCCCCTTGTCTGACCCATTGATCATTAATCCCCTATTACAGAAGAAACTATTTCCATTGATCATTAGTACTGTATTGACTTTTAGTCCTCTTGACCTTAAGTACTCTATTAACCTCACATCCTCTGCGTTGTGTATTTTTCTTAAAAATATTCTTACACATATAATATGGAAAATGCTGAAAGTATTTTTGCTAAGATAGGGACATGATTTTAGGAGCCATAAGAGATAATAGTTTTACATAACTTTGTGCATAATAAGTAGCCACGCCCCGAATTAGGTCAGAGAGCGGGTCATACTGACGGAACCATCCTCTTTGGCCAGAGTGCCTAAAATGATTGTCAACAGAGATTAACATTAGAGTTGCAGCCCATGACTAAAGTGGTTTAAATGCTGAATCTCAAAGACCAGGAAAGTTGGGGAGTTGCAGCCCACATCTAAAGTGATTAAAACATTGAATCTCATAGACCAGGAAAGATGCGGAGTTGCAGCCCACGTCTAAAGTGGTTTAAACATTGAATCTCATAGACCAGGAAATGTGAGGCAGGAGCTACACATTTGAAATGGTTGGAACTTTGAACCTCAACACGAGGTGGAGAAATAAACTCACCTTCCTTTTGACCAGAGAGACGGCGAGCTGCAGCTCATATCCATCGTGGTCCGAATCCTGAATACCAACACGAGGGGAAAAACAAACTCCCCTCTCAGACAATCACTGAGACAGCTGATTAGGTGTCTTGAGTAAAATATCTAGAAAAGCGAATCTAAGTGAGACTATACTACTATGTTCATTACCAATGGGAACCATCAACACGGCTGGCTAGCTATCTTCCAGAGTGAACAACAGTAGAGACGGGAAAGGGGAGACCCCTTTCGGACAATCCGAGCCATACAGCTTGCAGCTTAAAGGCCAACAACCTTCCTAAGGAGGGCTGGTTCCGACAGAGATAAACTGCGAACTTAGGCACTCACACGTAAATACATTCATGATTTTTTATTCCAAACGGGCGGCGGTTCGTGTGCAAACTATGTAATTACTGTAAGAATAGTTCTGAAATGAATCGACGATAAGTGTCTTTTTCCCTCTCTCTCTCTCCCTCTCCATGTCATTGTGTAGAAAGCCACCATATTGTACAAGTCCGCTAGTGACCTTTGTTTCATGTATTAAGTGTGTATGTTATCCTGTTACTATTTAGTTAACTAGTGAATAAATAATTAAAACAATTTGTGTAGGACTGAATCATGAGTAATGCTGGGGTTTTTGCAGATGCATGAGGTTACAACTGTTCAGAATGATTACTTGATAAAAGGTAATGATTAATAAGATGACTGTTTATCGATGTAATAGATATATATCTTATAGAATTTCATTCGGGAGATGGTAACTCTTTAAACAACCTCTTCCATGGTGCCCCAAATTCCTAATGAGTTAGTTGTTACATGATTCATTTAATTGGGTAACAATTAAACATAGTTAGTGGTTTAAATAAATAACAGTCATCAGATTAATGAAAGTAAAGTCACGACAGTGGTGATGTCCTCATATTCCTACAGTGAGGTTGTGTGCAGTTCTGTACATGTACTTTTGATGAGCTCATCATCTACATATTCTTTTTCAATATATAGTGTTCTATCATAGGATGTTTTTTCTAAAGCAACATGACTGATTGTAAGTGCTTACGTTTACTGGCTATATTCCTTAATTAAGGCATAATTATATTTTGCCTCATTTTGAAGTGTTTCCTATTTGAGAATCCACCTTTTTTTATCTGAGCACTTCTTGCATCTGTAAGACTGTTACATTTTAGAAAAAATAACTATTACCTTTCAGAAAAACTCAAGCCCAAACAAAATAAAAGGTTTTACCTGTTTACTGTTTTACCTTTTGGATTTACGACTCTTACGTTTCATAATTTTACTTTTGATACTTAAGTACATTTACCTTACAGCTATTACTTTTGATACTTAAGTACATTTAGTATCAGGTGCTTCAAGACTTACTCAAGTAGTATTCCAATCGGTGACATTCACTTTTACTTGAGTCATTTTAATCAAGTATTGCTTTTGGGTACTTTTTCCAGCACTGCATACACATACTGTATACATGCACACTCACACATACTCGCAGTCAATGTGGTCAAGAGACAGTATATAGTCAAGTCATCTTCTGACAACTTGAGAATATAGTAGGGAATGTCCTACAGAACCTAGTTCCATTATTAAGCTAATTGAAATAGTGACATTTTTAACTCTTTGAGGTACTGAGTAATATGTGCAGACCTATTGACCTTGAAGGTGTTCAGTGCTTTTAGACTTCAATTAAACATTTTCTGGTCGCCAAAGGAACACTTCCAGGAGCAGTCCCCGCTGCCCTTTCCCATTTTTCGGGCACCTCCTAAATTGATTTCATTGAAATTAAGAATTAGAAAAGCCATCATCATTCACCGGCTGGATCACTGGTTCAAAAGGGAAATTATTTCTTCAAAAAAAAAGTCTCAAAATGTCTCAGTCCAAAAGTGCATACATGTAGTAAAGAAGCTGTTTGAGTTTCTGTGGTGTAGAGTACCTCCCGCCTCCCCTCGACCCTCCTTTCAAGTGTTGTGCTTGCTACAGTAGTGATGCACTTTCTGGCTGTAATGGTTGGTCATGAATAGTCCATCTCCCGCTTGGCCCTTCTCACTGGTGGGAGTGTGGTCAAAGCCAGACATTAGAAATATAGTTTTTTTTTCTCTTGACACCAGTGGTGATTTTAGCATGTGAATGTGGTAACAAAAAAAAGAAAAGTGGGATGCATGCCAGCAAAGCCACTACACAACACAACACTACACAATACATGAATTGCACTATAACGGTGACAAACGGAGCCCACAAACTGTTAGGGCATACATGCCTTGTCTGGCAGCGAAACAGTTAATTCAGCCTCATTTACTGCCTTTTAAAAAAACACAGCTGATATATGGCTTGACTTGTTTAAACAAATGTGGTTTCTAATGACAATTGAGACGTACAAACTATGGCATAAGGGGACGACAAGCGGATAAGAGGCAATCCGTAATTTCGATGAAGACATTAATGAGCGAGCTAGGATGGGTGTAGTCAATATAACTATTTGTTTAGCGAATTCAGAACATGGGCCGTTCTTACAGTGTTCTCCCTGTACACCAAGTCAGAAACGTAGGATAAATAAGCAGACAATGAAAGCTCTTACAATATGATTACATTTCTCTAAAACAGGTTATAGGCTACATGTGCACCACCAAGTCAGAACAGTAGGCGAAATTAAGAGGGGTAAATAGACCAAATTATTAGGGTGAGGCACATGGGCTACTAACACACTTACTTTCTTAGCTACAGTATACAGTGGGGGAAAAAAGTATTTGATCCCCTGCTGATTTTGTAGGTTTGCCCACTTACAAAGAAATGATCAGTCTATAATTTTAATAGTAGGTTTATTTGAACAGTGAGAGACAGAATAACAACAACAACAAATCCAGAAAAACGCATGTCAAAAATGTTATAAAATGATTAGCATTTTAATGAGGGAAATAAATATTTGACCCCCCTCTCAATCAGAAAGATTTCTGGCTCCCAGGTGTCTTTTATACAGGTAATAAGTGATTGCCTATCCAAACTACAGTGTCTGTGGGGTCATTTTGCACTTCCTAAGGCTTCCACTAGATGTCAACAGTCTTTAGAACCTTGTTTCATGCTTCTACTGTTACTGGGGAGAGAATAAGAGCTGACTCAAGCCTGAGACCTATGAGTTGTTTACTGCGCGGTCACCCAGGCGCAACGTTCCTTCTTTTTCCTCTGTAATGAATACGCTATTCTCCGGTTGGAATATTATCGAAGATTTATGTTAAAAAGACCCTAAGGTTTGATTGTAAACATCGTTTGACATGTTTCTAAGAACGGTAATGAAACCTTTTGACTTTTCGTCTCGGGTTTTGCGCTCGTGCATTATGCCTTTGGAAGAGTGATCTGAACGCGTGAACAAAACGGAGGTATTTGGACATAAATATGGAGTTTATCGAACAAAACGAACATTTCATGTGGAAGTGGGAGTCCTGGGAGTCCATTCTGACAAAGATCAGCAAAGGTAAGTGAAGATTTATAATACTTTTTCTGAGTTTTGTTGACTCCAAAACTTGGCGGGTAACTGGATAGCTTGCTTTGATGGCTGAGCTCTGGACTCAGAATATTGAACAATGTGCTTTCGCCGTAAAGCTATTTTGAAATCTGACACAGCGGTTGCATTAAGGAGAAGTGTATCTATAATTCTTTCAATAACTGTTGTAAATTTTATCAACGTTTATGATGAGTATTTTTGTAAATTGATGTGCTCATTCATATCGAACATAACATACATGTATTGTGTAACATTGAGTCCTGGGAGTGTCATCTGATGAAGGTCATCAAAGGTTAGTGATTCATTTTAGCTGTATTTCTGGTTTTTGTGACGCCTCTCCTTGCTTGGAAAATGGCTGTGTTTTTTCTTGTTTAGGCGCTGTCCTAACATAATCTAATGTTATGCTTTCGCCGTAAAGCCTTTTTGAAATTGGACAATGTGGTTGGATTAACGAGAAGTGTATCTTTAAAATGGGATATAATAGTTGTATGTTTGAGAAATTTGAATTATGAGATTTTTGTTGTTTTTAATTTGCCGCCCTGCTATTTCACTGGCTGTTGACTAGTGTGTCCCGCGGGTGGGATGCTAGCGTCCCACATGTCCCAGAGATGTTAATAACCTGTTGGGGATAGGGGGCAGTATTTGCACGGCCGGATAAAAAACGTACCCGATTTAATCTGGTTACTACTCCTGCCCAGTAACTAGAATATGCATATAATTGTTTGATTTGGATAGAAAACACCCTAAAGTTTCTACAACTGTTTGAATGGTGTCTGTGAGTATAACAGAACTCATTTGGCAGGCCAAAACCTGAGAAGATTCCAAACAGGAAGCGCTCTCTCTGACCATTTCATGGCCTTCTTGATCATCTCTAACCAAAACAGGGGATCTCTGGCATAACGTGACATTTTCTAACGCTCCCATAGGCTCTCAGAAGGCGCCAGAACGATGAATGGTGGCTTTGCAGGCCATGGCTGAAAAACATTAGCGCGTTTGGATAGTGGTCGATCTGAGGACAATGAGACTGGAGGCGCGTGCACGAGCCGACACCATATTTACTTTCTCTCTCTTTGAACAAAAACAACGACTCCCGGTCGGAATATTATCGCTTTTTTACGAGAAAAATAGCATAAAAATTGATTTTAAACAGCGGTTGACATGCTTCGAAGTACGGTAATGGAATATTTAGAATTTTTTTGTCACGAAATGCGTCGGGCGCGTCACCCTTCTTTACTCTTCGGATAGTGTCTTGAACGCACGAACAAAACGCCGCTATTTGGATATAACTATGGATTATTTGGGACCAAACCAACATTTGTTATTGAAGTAGAAGTCCTGGGAGTGCATTCTGACGAACAACAGCAAAGGTAATCAAACTTTTCTAATAGTAAATCGGAGTTTGGTGAGTACCACACTTGGTGGGTGTCAAAATAGCTAGCCTGTGATGGCCGGGCTATCTACTCAGAATATTGCAAAATGTGCTTTCACCGAAAAGCTATTTTAAAATCGGACATAGCGAGTGCATAAAGGAGTTCTGTATCTATAATTCTTAAAATAATTGTTATGTTTTTTGTGAACGTTTATCGTGAGTAATTTAGTAAATTCACCGGAAGTGTTCGGTGGGAATGCTAGTCACATGCTAGTCACATGCTAATGTAAAAAGCTGGTTTTTGATATAAATATGAACTTGATTGAACAAAACATGCATGCATTGTATAACATAATGTCCTAGGATTGTCATCTGATGAAGATCATCAAAGGTTAGTGCTGCATTTAGCTGTGGTTTGGGTTTATGTGACATTATATGCTAGCTTGAAAAATGGGTGTCTGATTATTTCTGGCTGGGTACTCTGCTGACATAATCTAATGTTTTGCTTTCATTGTAAAGCCTTTTTGAAATCGGACAGTGTGGTTAGATTAACGAGAGTCTTGTCTTTAAAATGGTGTAAAATAGTCATATGTTTGAGAAATTGAAGTAATAGCATTTCTAAGGTATTTGAATATCGCGCCACGGGATTCCACTGGCTGTTGAGTAGGTGGGACGCAAGCGTCCCACCTAGCCCATAGAGGTTAAAAACCACTCATTGTTGAATTTGCAATTTCCAACTTATTGTGTCATGTTTATGTCCAATGGCCGATGAGCACCAATACATTTTATCTATAATTTCTCTTCATATAACAAGGATTAAAAAGGATTTGCCAGTACATTGTCGACTTGATTCATGATGATGACTGCTAGCTAAGATTTTGAAAGTATGATGTTGACATAATCCGTTCAATCAAAGCTACTGTACATATAACGTGATTTGACGTCATTTTAACTGTGGCCACTGACCTTGAGCCTTCTTGGATGAGCCTTCTTAATGTAAATCTATGGCAGCACCAAAAGAGCTTGTCACACCCTGATCTGTTTCACTCGTCTTTGTGCTTGTCTCCACCCCCCTCCAGGTGTTGCTCATCTTCCCCATTATCCCCTGAGTATTTATACCTGTGTTCTCGGTTTGTCTGTTGCCAGTTCATTTTGTTCGTGAAACCTACCAGCATTTATTCCCCTGCTCCTGTCTGTTTCTTGCTCCTGTTTCGTAGTCCTTCCAGATTTTGACCCTTCTGCCTGCCCTGACCCTGAGCCTGCCTGCTGTTCTATACCTTTCCCCACCTCACTGGATTATTGACCCCTGCCTGCCCTGACCCTGAGACTGCCTGCCGTTCTGGACCCTTTGCACCCTCTCTGGATTACTGACCCCTGCCTGCCTGCGTTTGACCTGTTGTTTGCCTGCCCCTGTATTAGAAATACACTTTTTTCTTCGACACTGTCTGCATCTGGGTCATACCTGAAACGTGATAGGGCTAGAATTTTCAAGGTCTACCCTTAGCACTGAGCTAGGTTGAAACACCTGCATTTTGTTGCTGCCTTACTCAAGAAAACTAAAAAGAGACCATGTTTGTATGCGGCTTTATTAACTCAATGATACAGTTTTTTTTTACATTGTTTGCAAACTGACATGTGACACGTATTAATGACAACATAACGTGCAAAACAGGCAAGCCCCCATTTTTGCCCCACCTGCCCTGAATGACGGGTCGCCACTGCTTGACACATTTTTTTTTACATTTCTTAATGTCGGCTTCCAGAACCAAATGTTGTGTGTTCGATTGCCATCGATAGCTATATGTTTTGTACGATTATGAACTTTGGCTGGTCAGGTTTCTCCATATGTTAGGTGTGAATGAGATGTGAAGGATACTGTGTAGTAGACACAGTGCACTCCTAGCCCTTATTAGTGACCTCATCACTGCCCTAGTTTTGTCGCACCTGGACTACTGTTCAGTCGTGTGATCAGGTTCCACAAAAAGGGACTTAGGAAAATTGCAATTGGCTCAGAACAGAGCAGCACGGCTAGCGCTTGGATGTACACAGAGAGCTAACGTTAATAATATGCATGTCAATCTCTCCAGGCTCAAAGTGGAGGAGAGATTGACTTCATAACTACTTGTATTTATGAGAGGTATTGACATATTGAATGCACCAAGCTGTCTGTTTGAACTACTGGCGCACAGCTCGGTCACCCATGCATACCCCACAAGACATGCCACAAGAGGTCTCTTCACAGTCCCCAAGTCCAGAACAGAATATGGGAGGCGTACAGTACTACATAGAGCCATGACTACATGGAACTCTATTCCACATCAAGTACCTGATGCAAGCAGTATAATTAGATTTAAAAAAACAGATACATCTTATGGGACAGCGAGGACTGTGAAGCAACACAAACATAGGCACAGACACATGCATACACGATAACATTACACACTATACATTTTAGTTATTTAGCAGGGTGGGTGACCGAGCTGTGCGCCAGTAGTTCAAACAGACAGCTTGGTGCATTCAATATGTCAATACCTCTCATAAATACAAGTAGTTATGAAGTCAATCTCTCCTCCACTTTGAGCCTGGAGAGATTGACATGCATATTATTAACGTTAGCTCTCTGTGTACATCCAAGCGCTAGCCGTGCGGCTCTGTTCTGAGCCAATTGCAATTTTCCTAAGTCCCTTTTTGTGGAACCTGATCACACGACTGAACAGTAGTCCAGGTGCGACAAAACTAGGGCAGTGATGAGGTCACTAATAAGGGCTAGGAGTGCACTGTGTCTACTACACAGTATCCTTCACATCTCATTCACACCTAACATATGGAGAAACCTGACCAGCCAAAGTTCATAATCGTACAAAACATATCCAGAGCGACTTACCGTAGTGAATGCATACATTTCATACAATTTCATACATTTTTTTCTGTGCTGGCCCCCCGTGGGAATCGAACCCACAACCCTGGTGTTGCAAACACCATGCTCTACCAACTGAGCTACAGGGAAGGCTACACACACGTGCACATGAATTTAGTACTGTAGATATGTGGTGGTGGTGGAGTAGGGGCCTGAGGGCCCACAGTGTGTTGTGAAATCTGTGAATGTATTGTAATGTTTTTAAAATGGTATACCTGTGAAGGGGTTAGGGTCCCAAAGACCCTCCCCTTTATTGATTAAGGGGACCTTAAGATTCATATGTTTTTCTGCAGGCCTTATAATAGATACTGTTGCTATGTGTCTAAAAACTCTGCCACTATACGTTGCACAAGCTATCTATATTAGTCTTTGTGGTTAAGCCTTAGCTGTTGCAAGAGTGTGCTTGCAGGCTGGGTCTGAGTCAGACCAAAACTAGATAAAGAGAAGTAACCACTGTCTGGTTTTGACATTTTGATCTTGTGTGACAGTGGACAATGCTAGTGAATTCAGAGAAGCTACTGTACTAGGTTACTTTATAAGGTAACCTCAGCATATTGCTGTATACATACATTGACGTAGGTGATCATACCACTAGGGAGTGATCACATATATAAAATCATCTGCGCCCTTAGGTGGGGTGCAGAACTTACTCTGAAACATACAAGCTGTGTTTCCATTGTCAACTTCTGTCTGAAATTGCATTAATAAAGGTTTAATTGATTTATTGGGGATCCATAATAAATACAAATACAAATGCCCTGCTCTGCAGTCTGCATGGAGAAACTTCAGTCATTAATCCCTAACATGCCCTACTGTCTACTGATGCTCACCCATGACCCCACAAGCCCAGCCACAGGACATCGCTTAAACATGTATATAGGATACTGTATTAGGTTAGATTATCCAAATTGGATGATGATGATTTTGTTCATAAAAATTATAATGTAATAATAATAGAAGTAAGAAGAATACATATGATAATAATAATGATAAAGGTAATAGAATATTATGAAATTATTTAATTAGCAAAATGTTTGCAATTATTTGTCCACTGAACAAATACAATTATTTTGAAATTCATCAGAAAATATTTGCACTCGACTAGAGTAGAATCATATGGTGTGGAAAGCGTTTATAAATCCCTTTTCAAATGAGTAGTATTGCTATATAATACTTGCATTGTTATCTACTATATACAGATGTCATTCATAGACTACTAATATAAAACAAGTAATAGGATTATAATGTAATCATGTTCATCTCAATTATAGTATTTACTATGGAAGTTAACTATTTATATAGATTTTATTGAACATGTCAGAATATAATCAAGGCAAATGTTAAATTCATTTTATTTTGAATATTTTATTATGTATCATAATTATGGATATTTAATATCAATAGAATAATGAAGATGTCACGGCCGTCATAGGATGAAGTGGACCAAAGTGCAGCGTGATTGTCGTTCCACATCTTTTATTGATCTGTGAAACTATGCAATACATGCAAATAAACTGAATAACAAAAACAACAAACCGTGACGCAGAGGTGAAACATACACTAACTCAAAGACAATCTCCCACAAACCCAGGTGGGAAAAACAGCAACTTAAGTATGATCTCCAATTAGAGACAATGATGACCAGCTGCCTCTAATTGGAGATCATCCCAAACAAAGCCCAACATAGAAATACAAAACTAGAACATAACAACATAGAAAAACTAGACTAGAAAACCCCCCTGTCACTCCCTGACCTACTCTACCATAGAAAATAACAGCTTTCTATGGTCAGGACGTGACATAAGAATATCCATCTTGGGTCTAATGCCATTATTCTTCCAATTTGGTTTACCATCACTGTATTTTGGACAGAATCTGCCATGATTTATCATTTCATCATCACTGTCATGCGGTCAAATCAACTAAAGAACCAATTATAGTGATGAGACACAGGTTGTAAAGCTGGTTAAAGTTTGTTTGAATTGAAGAGCTTGCTCATATTTTAAGATTACTCAGGAAAACAAGACTGGGCAACCAATTATAATAAGGATACTACTGTTGGAAGACTTTGAAAATAATGAAAGAAGTGCTTTTTATCCCCTTATTCTGCTTGATTGGGTAGGTTTGTTGAGGCCAAGATATTTAAAAACTGCACTTGTAGCCTCAAACTGCGTTATTAATTCATCATAAAAAAGTGAGACGCAATAAAAAAGTTTTTTCTTGAACATGCACTAGATTGCGGTTCGTTGCGCTTTTTCCAGTGGAGTATGCATGTCTGAACTCACATGCCAATCTCCCTCCAGGTATGAGAAGTGTGTGGCCTTTCACAGACCCCAGGGCGAAGCATTTTTATAAAAGGGAATTGCATATTAGAGACATATGGTGCCGAAACACATTTTGGAAATAAGCTGTCATCAAATAATCAAATCAGTCATGTTTCAGAGAGCAATAACGGAGGTAGACAAGCAGATATGGCCGGGACCCTTCCTTGTGTGGTTCCTTTGTGCTTGGTCTGCGTGTGGACAAACGCAAGCTATTTACTGTTGCGATTTGTAAATTGTGGTCAACAAATGTGATTCACATAGGAGAATTTTGAATGATAACAAAAAGTTACGTTATGATCAGAAATTCAACAATTAATCTGAAACAGTTTGGTGGGTTTATTTCCTATTTTAATTTGAAACAAGGCATTTAATTCCTTACAGGTCAGTGGTGTGTGAGATGAATTCATCAGTTCTAGAAGGATGGACATTCCAGATTAACCATGCTATCAAAAGCACAGTAAAATGACCATGTTGTTCATATAGTCAGATTTTTGGTCAGTATTTTTCTTCACCTAGTCAACACCAGTCTATTTCCGGATTTACTTTAATCTGTTTGTTTCCTGTCATACTATTTCTGTATTTGTCAAAATATCAATATTGTCTGTAATAAAAACACCACATTACAAACAGAAGACAAGGAAAATGTAAAGAGGGTTATACAACACACATATAACTGTAAATATGAGATTACTACGTCGCCTTTCTCCAGTCAGAAGTATGAACAGTATTGTCACAGATAAGGCGACTGGCTGCTGATCAATTCCCAGTGGTCCAGATCTGCACTTAGATGAATTAATTAGAGCCTTAGCTCACTGGCTATGTGATGCACACTATGCAAGCACTAGGAAAGACAAGCCAGGCTCCCTGTACCCTGTCTGCACTCATCCCATCAACGTCAACAGATCGCCGTGTCCTCGCAGTGGAGAACAGCCCAGCAGATAGAGAGAAGGGAAAAAAACATACACCACTCCGCCCACCAAACCCCAGGCTCTGCTTTTTTTAACCCACGCCTCCGCCTCAGCCCGCGCCCCCCCCCCTCCCCTCCCCAACCCTCCAATCCCAACCCAAGGCCATGCATCCAGGCTGTGCATGACAGCTCGCAACATCCCCTGCCACAACTGTTTTCCCGTTGCATCCACTTCCGTGACCCTATCAGCAGCTCAAAAACCTCCCCGCCTGCATTCCCCTGATGGAGTGCGCCTCTCACTTTTTTGAATGTGTCAACAATTTCTGTTTGTGTGTGTGTGTGTGTGTGTGTGTGTGTGTGTGTGTGTGTGTGTGTGTGTGTGTGTGTGTGTGTGTGTGTGCACATGCATTTGTGTGTGTATCTGTGTGTTTGCCTCTTCCTCTGCGTAGAAAAGAGGGGGAAAAGGGCCATGTCATTCTTCCACAACTTAATCAGGAGCTACACACAGGAGCGGGCTGCTGCAGCGTGGACCTCCCTGATCATGATAATGAGGTCCCCTGGCTATGCAGTCATTGAAGTATAATTGACTTGTTCGTCTCTTATTTTCCTAATAGACACTCTGACCCAGAGCACGTTTATTTCGCTATGAGAAATGTCAAGAAGGATTGGAAGTTTCCTCAGCGTGCCCATTAAAACTGAAGGCATGCCACCCTGTCTCGGGCCAGCCAGGGCTGCCATTGGCTCCCCAGTTCATTATGCAGATGCCAAATGTAAATAAATGATTTCCAGATTTCCTAGGATTTGGAAGGAAGATGTTAGGAGAAAAGCTACAAAAAAGGGGACTGACTGTTCAGAGCATACAACGAGTTGTTTCTCAGAGAAATAAATAATATATAGGTAATAATTATAATAAGACTTGACTTGAAAACCTGGTGAAGCGCATTGATGTTGTTATAGCTACGTATGTCCCTTTCCTTTCAGGGCGTATCAGAATCAAACAACGCCGTGGATAACATTAGGGACCAAAAGCAAGCAGCAGAGCAGTAAGCCGGGCAAGAGTAAAACCCAGAGACCATGGTCACATGCTTGTGGATATGAAGGGGAACAGCTGTGCAAATCAGTAGTCTACCATGCTGGTTCATCCACCATGTCTTTTTGGGCCAGTCCCCAAAACTATTTTGTACCATATACCGTGTTACATTTTTTGTTATTTTACGATATATACAGTATATTTGTCTTCTGTTTTTGTTTTCTTTACATACTGTACCATTTCCCTGATTTGCCTGCAGTCATTTTGTTTAATTTGTCCATTTTCTTGTGGTAATATGCAGATTTCAAGAATTTTCTGTCTAGATCCTTGTTACAATACATTAATTTGTATGCTGCTTTATGTGTACTGTATGATATTCATATGCAATGCATTGCAAGAGATTCAGACATCCAATAATGTTGATATGACAGTGTAGAAGTTGCTTGTGGTTAACCTTATAGAAAGGATTTCATCATGGTGTGAAAACCTAAAGTTTTGTGTCTTCCATTACTGTAAAGGTCAACACCCATGGTTTTTCCAATGTAAAATCAGAGGGGTCATCATCTGTATAAGATTTGCTTCTAGTGTTGTTTCATGTCCTATTAGAGAATCAGGCAGCAGTCTGGGCTCTGTTCTCTTTCTCCCTGCTATATTAGCATCTATTAATGAGATGATTGTGCCTGCCCCGTGTGTCCCCTGAAATTGTATTTTCTGATCAGCCTTTGACTGATCAGTCAGTGACGGCGCGGGGACATCATTAAAGTAATTACCACAAGCTCTAGTAGTTGCAGGCAAATAATTCCGCCGGGGCAATTTTTCTGCTCCACAGAGGGGGGAAAATCTCATTTTTCACCAAACATGTCTGCTGTCTGTATTGTGACAGCGGTCAAAGCCAATCAGATTCCCTTCCCTCTAGTAGTATTGTACAATCTGAATAATGGCTAAAAAACAGAGAAGGAAAAAAGTGCCTGTTTACACACACACACACGTGCGCGCACACACACACACACACACACACACACACACACACACACACACACACACACACACACACACACACACACACACTCCTGCTCGTACATATACGAGCATGAGAAGAATATGATGTAATTGCAGGATTATAATTCCAGTAATGGATTGTTCAGAACTATCTTAAGGGGTTCCTAACTCTCTAAGGGGAAGGCTACTAATTCCAGAAGGAGCACTTCATCTTATTTGTACTGTGTGTCCGTAGTTTATGGAATGATCACATTTTATGACAAACACGAGGGGCTTGGTGACTATGACAAAACTCACCGCATGAATATTGATCGAAGTGTTCTGGGAATGGTTGGATGGAATGGAGGCCATTTCACATAAGGTTTAATTTGACCAATCCCATTTCAAAAAGGCTGCAGACGTTATGAAAGGTGCCAAAACCTCTCTCGTGCTGCAGCTTTTCTTCCCTAACATTGGTTATATATTTATTCCGCTAATGTTACTCAGTGTTGGCAAACATACAGTAATGACAATGATGATCATATTCCATATTTTTCAAACTGAGTTTTGATTAAACTCTCCCGACGCCACTCAACAGCAGCTTGAAACAGTACTTGAGCGAGCCTGGCACCTATTTGTGATATCACTGAAGTGCCCTTGTGATGGCTTTCCTCATTCGACGGTGTTCTTGGTAAACCTCTATTCAATAAAATGAACAATCCATCTAGATGCAATTAATGCAAAATAGACCGACAAGGGAGAACTGGTGAAAGGAAGAGAGATAGAGAAACAAAGAAAAATAATAGTCGTGTGACTGTGAAACACGGATCATCAACATGGACGTGAGTGTCAGCGGCCACTTCAGACCGGAGACTGGGAGAACAGAGTGTATCCAGACCCAGAGGATCAACCCTGAATGCACACGGGCTAATAGTCTAGCCATTCACATGCCCTATACGGGAGCGCACTCTCTCTGTGTATGAGGCCAGCTTGTACTTTGGGAGGATACCCAGCGATTTTCCCCTCACAGCTAATAATCAGGTATTCACACAGAGGTTAGCTTTTAGTTCAACCCTGTCACTATCAAGGGGTTTATTAGCCCTTTAATTGAAGAGTTTATTTCCAAAATGCTATATCTGCCAATTTTTCACATATGTGTTTTTTCATCAGAAATTCATGCTTATGGGTACTTTTATGGGTGTGTAAAAATTACTGTCCTCAGATTTTAGATTCATTGATTTGAGATGTGTATTACAATTGGTTTTGTTGCAAAATATATCCATCTGGAATGGAATGTTTGTATCCTGTATATTTCACATGCAAATTCAACACATCATCAATCTAGCCTCATGCTATAGTGTTTGGTTAGAGTAAAGTCTCATCCCAAATGGCACCCTGTTCCCTATATAGTGCACTACTTTTGACCAGAGCCCAGATCTCATATTACTGTATTGATAATGTTTTAAAATATTGATGTCACAAATGTATAATTTGTACCACAAGAGGCTGCTGAGGGGAGGACGGCTCATAATAATGGCTGGAATGGAGTGAATGGAAACCATTAGTTTGATTACCATTCCATCAATTCCATTCCAGCCATTACTATGAGCCCGTCCTCCCCAATTAAGGTGCCACCAACCAAATGTAATTATTTGTCACATCTGACTGCGTAAAACCTTTTTTAACTGAGAGTAGCTAGGTTTCCATCCAATTGGCGACAGTATTTCATGCAAATATTCAAAAATCTGCATAAAGAAAATATGAGTTTCCACCAAACTGACTTGTTGCTGATACAAATCAGTGTGGGATAACGTAGTGCACACGAAATGTACTTTTTCACTTAAGTTTTCACATAGCGAATACAAATCAAATGTTCAATGTGTTCTCATCGCATTTTCAACTCTACCGATAGTTTTGTCACAAAAACTGTTGCGTTGAATAGCAAATGTGCCCACTCTGATCCCGTCATGTTGAATTTATAAAATTGCATCACAAATGTCATTCTTTTTTTTTTATACTATATGACTTCACTCGCTTAAAAACTGTGGATAGAAATGTGGTTAGTGAGGCGGATATATCTCGTTTTGCAACTAAATGTGATTGTTTAGTTTCAAGCGAATACGTCTGTCATTTAATAACCCATGACTAGATGGGGGGGGAAAACATACCGATCTCTATCATAAGTTCGTTAAACAAAAGAGCTAATTTACCTACATTTCTGAAAATGGACATATAGTGTTTTTGTCTGAAAAACTCTTCAATTGTATCATTCGTTTTCATCCATGGAATCTCAAATCTTTCCCACAAACGATCAATTTCAGCCCAGAAAACGTGCTTGGTTTCGATAACGTTTTGTCATCTGACATTAAATATAGGCCTGTGTGTGTGTGTGTGTGTGTGTGTGTGTGTGTGTGTGTGTGTGTGTGTGTGTGTGTGTGTGTGTGTGTGTGTGTGTGTGTGTGTGTGTGTGTGTGTGTGTGTGTGTGTTGGGGGATTGCGGAGGGGGGTCACAGATGCTGTGGAGTGGTTATACTGAACAGATGTTAGTTTGTGCCCTAGGACCTGATCTATGGCCTGGACGCAGACATCAGGAGGTCCAAGAACACATGCCACCCGGACCACTGTCTTAACCTCATTCCTATCAGTCTATACACACAAACACGCACACACACAAACATGCACACACAACGACACAACTCAATTACATCCATAAAATCCACACTGTGTGAACCTTGCAGGAAAGAATTACAATAGAGCTACTTCAAATATTTTACAAACTTACAACAACTATTCAATCTGTGACACTTCATTGATATCGCATATAGGAGACTACTCAGGGAGTCTACTCAGGAAGCCTACTCCTAGCACAAAGCTACCGCTTCAAATAATTCAAAAACTTTCACCAACTTTTCCTTTTGTGGCACATAAAGTCATCAGTAACTCATATAAAGTGGGACAATAAGATCAGTATTTTATAATCATAAAGTGAGGTCCAAGTAAGAAAATATGTTTGGGGAATGTATTCTAATTTAACTGTGGAACTTGGATAAATTCCATGTATTCTGCAAGCAGATTAAATGTTTTATTCAGCTTGTTTGTTTGGTACAATCATTTGCTATCAAAATGGAGAAATCTAATATTTTCTTTACTTTGACTCAATGGCTTAACTGAGGCCATATGTTATAGACTTAATACAATAGAACCCTAGAGAAGATGCATTGAATGACAAGCAAGCTCTTTAGGACAAAGTATGCCACTGTACCTATATTTGAATGTGAGGATTCATGTACATTTGTTCAGCTACCTAAGATTGTGTTGGTACATTCCCAGCTAACGACTATTGCTTCTCAAAACATTTCCAAAAAGCACTTCAGGGGCAAGTCCTTGAACATTAAACCATGACATTTCCTTTGTCAGATGATTTCTCATGCTAATAGTGTTTGAGGCCAACCACATGAAATAGTCCCCTTATGTTCTCATAACGTTTCTAGTTGTATTTGTGGTTGGAAAGGATGAACACAGATAGATGGATGAGGTTGAGCAAATGGCATTGTCAAAGACCCACTGTGTACATTTGTGTGTGTGTGTGTGTGTGTGTGTGTGTGTGTGTGTGTGTGTGTGTGTGTGTGTGTGTGTGTGTGTGTGTGTGTGTGTGTGTGTGTGTGTGTGTGTGTGTGTGTGTGTGTGTGTGTGTGT
The DNA here is from genome assembly GCF_965601325.2 of Salmo salar. Classification (NCBI taxonomy): domain Eukaryota; kingdom Metazoa; phylum Chordata; class Actinopteri; order Salmoniformes; family Salmonidae; genus Salmo; species Salmo salar. Next base: position 50,426,075 of record NC_138295.1, on the reverse strand, counting down.
GTTCATACGTGCATGCGTGTGTGTGCACGTGGGCACGCTTATAAGTGTTCTGGGTCTGTCTGTCTCCGCCTGTCTGCCTGTCTGCTTGTGTGTGAGTGGGAGCGTGTGTTGAACATGTGCTGGCGTTCTCAGAGAAACAGCAGGCCTCTAATAAGGACTAGCCCTGGATGGCAGCTGGTAAACTCTGTCCTCAGAATAGGTGTCCTTTATCCACACACAAAGGAATGCAAATTAGCCCCGGTGCAGAGTAGAGGCTGAGAACGGATCCACATGGCACACACTCTTCCACTGCTCGAGAGCCACACCGCAATGCAACTTCCCTCAATAAAAAGAAAACAAACAGGACAAACAACAAGGCCCACCCGTACAGCTGTGTGTGTGTGTGTGTGTGTGTGTGTGTGTGTGTGTGTGTGTGTGTGTGTGTGTGTGTGTGTGTGTGTGTGTGTGTGTGTGTGTGTGTGTGTGTGTGTGTGTGTGCGTGAGTGAGTGCGTGCGTGTAGATGTGCGTGCGTGTGACAGAGAGAGAGTGTGTATCTGGGCTCACTGGGTCATTTTCTTCTCTATGACGAGGAGTCTAGAACCTATTCCTGCTGCTCTCTATACACTTAAACACACACACACACACACACTTAAAGCACTTTATTTCAAACCCTACCTGAGAGCTGACTATTGAGTACCTCCTCGTGCTGTCACAGGATGCCAGTGCTTTGGTTCATTTAAAAATTACACTCTAGCTCCTTCATGGTAGTAGTCTCAAATGTGTATAAATGAACTAACTATGTTAATGTAATGCCACATTAACCAAAAAATCTGCTGGTTTTCTGGTTCTTCTAAATCTCAAGTGCACCTCTTTGCCCATATATGCTCTACTACAGGCAAGACTGCTTCAGATTTGTTCAACCTTTTTTAGAATGATTCCTGTTTAGATTTATTCCATGCTAAATGAATGCTGGTATTCATCCAGAAAAAAATCCAAGGCCTCCTGAACAACGCGATGAAGGCAGTGTAGGTAACAAATGTTCAAATCAAATAACATTTTATTTGTCACATGCGCCGAATACAACAGGTGTAGACCTTACAGTGAAATGCTTACTTACAAGCCCTTAACAAACAATGGAGTTTTAAGAAAATACATTTTTTTAAAGTAAGAGATAAGAATAACAAATAATTAAAGAGCAGCAGTAAATAACAATAGTGGGGCTATATACAGGGGCTACTGTGTCCATGCTTGTGTGTGCACGCTGTGTGTGTGTGTGTGTGTTCGTGTGTGTGTGTGTGTGTGTGTGTGTGTGTGTGTGTGTGTGTGTGTGTGTGTGTCTGTGTGTCTGTGTGTCGTGTGTGTGTGTGTGTGTGTGTGTGTGTGTGTGTGTGTGTGTGTGTGTGTGTGTGTGTGTGTGTGTGTGTGTGTGTGTGTGTGTGTGTGTGTGTGTGTGTGTGTGCTAGATATTAGATTTAGTACCAAACACTCCAATATTTCCCTCAGGAGGAAGTTTGTTTTTTTGCTTTTTACAAGCTTTTTTGCTTGTCAAAGTTACATTCACACACAACAAAAAAAAGACATTCACTCGCCAAGGTGACCCATTACGGCAGTCAGTCAAAGACATCAAAAGAGAGTTGGAGCTGTTTTCTGGGTGGTGGAGGAGAAGGAGAAGATGGGATATGTTGAATCTCTAGGAGTGTCACTTTATGTAATGGGGAAGTGGTGGATGGTATTCATCCAGCTGAGAGAGTAGATAGAGAGACTTCAATGAGACTTGGGTACTTACAGCACATATGGATCAGAACTGTGAGTGGGACTGGAGGTGTGCGTCGGTGCTGCTCTTCCTCATTCAAACCAAGGAAAGTACTTTCCTTGATTCAAACCTCCAGGATGACTTCAAGAACATCTCCATAATGTTACAAGACAAAACTCTCATTACATGTAATTATAGACGGCCAGTATTAAAGCATGGGGGAAGAAGAAAACCCTCCCTCCCTTTCTTTGTCCAGCCTTCAGTACTTTCATCCTCTCTCTCTGCACTAGAGGTTTAGAGAAGGGTTGGGGGGGGGGGGGGGGGGCTATTACCTCAGAGCAGACACTGATCATGGACACTGATGCTTTACTGCACTTCCATTCATATGAAGTGGCTCACTTGCTGGCAGCAATTACTGAAAACTGGGCCCTCTGACTGACTGGCTGACTGAGTGACTGACTCTCTGTGGTACCCCTTGTTTTCCTTTCTTGATTTTCTCCCCGTGTTCCTTATTTATATACTGTGTAACAGGTTCAGTTCTACCTGTTACAATGGTAATGCCATATTGTAGATGTTGTAGAATACTGATCCGTTTGTAGGTTTATATCTGTAATCTTATTACTCTATACTCTATACATTGCTTTGAACACTATGATCTGGTTTCCCAGACACTGATTAAGCCTAGTCCTGGATTAAAAGCATTTTCAATTGAGATTCTCCATTGAGCTAGTTTTGTAGTCCAGGAATAGGCTTAATCTGTGTCCAGGAAATCTTCACCAATAAATTACACTGCACTATAGTATCTACTATTATATCTCAGTGTAGAATACTGTTGAGAGTGTGGGTGTTGTGTTGTGTATGTGTGGTGTGTGTGTATGGCCTGCTCCCTCTCCCCAGGCATTGGCCCTGCCTAGGCTGGTGCAACAGGCAGGCCTGTCAACAGCAGAGCAGAGCACAATGGACTCTTCCTCCGGCTGCCTTTGAATATGTCACTCTAAGCACAGCATAATCAACCCCCGTGTCACCACCAGCTGTTCCCACAGGCCAAATTAAAATAAACAACAAGGAAGGGATAAGGCCAAGGTAGAAAAAGTGAGAGGGAGAGAGTAAGAAAAGGACAGCGCTTGTGCTCAGTGTTACAAAAATGAAATTGTTCAGTGTCATTTGGCCTGTCAAAGCAGCGTCTGTGAGGGCTGCATGTTGAATGGAAGAGCGGGATAAAGCACAAATTGAGCTGGCGATTGAAGTAGAAAGATGCAGACTCCTGTCCTCGATGTCTCTGTGCATAGCCACGGGAAGATGGGTGACCACATTTAAAATACCCCAAATGCAGGACACAGGATGATTTTACGGAACATTAGTGGGACAGTGTAGTATACATGAATAAAAGCATTTGGTTGATCTCAGGGAATGTAAAACAGTTAGGAAGGGAAACTGTTAAAACGGGATTGAGTGAAGTAGCAGCAAATATGTTGAATGAGCAACTAATAAGCATGGAGAGCCTCACAAGTTTGATAAAATGACCTATATTTCAGTCTAATACTGCCATTTACTTAATTTTGTAGCTCTTTATCAGAACAACACATTTCACTGCACCTATCTGGTAACAATAAAACATACATATTTTTTAAACATGCATTTTGTAAGTACCTTAGTTTGGCCTACTGTCCTCTTCAAGTTCAGTTGGCGCAAAGATTATAGATATACTGACAAGATACATGTCTCTCCGCCCTAACAATGTTGCCCGCGCTACAGAGGGCTGTATTGGTACGCTAATACAGGACTAATAATGTCCCAGTGCACTACTTCTGTGAAGAAAATAAATATATCTAAAAAATATATATAATTTATTATTATTTTTTCATTCAGATATTTCAGAGGGTGCTGCAGAACCCTCAGCACCCCTACTTCCCGCGGCTATCTTCTGTGTCAGAAGCAGTGCATCTCCTCTGTAGAACTGGTGGTCGACACGAAGGACAGAGAATTGTTATGACATGACCAAAACAAAACCTGCTCTAGTCCATAATCCAGCTCTCTCTTTTACAGGATCATTTTAATCTCATTTGATTTTCCCTGGTAAATTATGATGTAGGAAAACATTCATCAACATTCAGTTTCCACATCAATGTAAACATGCCAGAGTTAACAGAAAAGCTCAAAGCCCAAAGGCAAGGACATAGAGGGAGACATAAACATTCACAGGTAGCTTACAGTAGAGTACATGCCAAAAAAAAAAAATTTTAGCTGTTATTGCAGCTATGTTATTTGCAACGGGAAAAAAGTATGTACAGAAGGAAAAGAAGACCACTGGCTAAAATTGCTCTTGATAATGAAATAATTATAAAGAAACCTATTACAAACCCATCCCGAGTGTTTGTCATAACGATTATAGCAATATAAGGTTGTCCTTGGAAAACTCACAAAGGACTTTAATGGGAATTTGAGACAATCCTAGTCAAAAGATCCCTTTCACATGTATGGAAGCAACATGTTTCCAGTTTTTTAGGTCACAAGCAGGTTAGTTTCAAAGTAAATGTAACATTTTCTTATACCTGTTTCCAATTTCCCAGATCAAAGGCAGTATATGTGAATTTCCTTTTCAATTTACCCTCAGAGTATGTACATAATCCAGTATACAGTATAACACGTTTCAGTATATTACACGGTTCATCATGTATTGGCCTTGTGGCATGGTGACAACTCTCCACCCTCTTGTTAAGTGCCCTCTCACTATCCTCACTAGCACAGATTTCCTGTGATCTCCTGTATTTCTGAATAATACTGACAAAACCACCAAAATGATGATATATGCATTTGCCATTGATTTTATCAGTTCTCTTTGGTACTCTGGTATTCCTATTATAATGTGTCTTTTAGTACAATAGCTAGATATGGCAGGAATAAAGGACAGCCTTTCTTCTCCTTGTCAAAGGTAGGCTGTCTTCTAAATTACTTCTTCTGAAGTTAAAAGGCCATGTGGCTAATCAGTCTATTATATGGGACTAATAGATGACCAGTAATTGCAACTAATAACTTATTACTCATCTATACAAATATTCTAATAGCATGTATTTAGAAGGCAATTTCTTCAATGGGAAAAGAAAAAATACCTTTTCAGGAGCCAGACAGAGAGCAACACAAAAAAAACTGCCACAAAGGAACCTTACAACCTGAAGCATGTTTTTTTTCTTCTTAGCAGGATTAATATATAACCTCATTCAAGTCATCTGAAACCCCTGTCTCTTCTTCATCTCTACCACAGCAGCCTCTGGGGCTTTGTTTGGTTGTCCCACTTGAATGAGGCGGTGCAGGGAATTAAATATAATGTTCTCCAGCCTCTTCTCTTCTATTTCCCGCTAAGCCTTTAGATAGACAGACTAGTGAGGACCAGAGGAGTGGACAGAGACACTGCATGGCCATGAGACCAGCCAGATCAGGGAACACAGCAGCACACTCTCACAACCCGTGTGTATCGTTATCATGATCTCAGGACGGTGGATTCTTGATGCCTAGTAAAGATGTATTACTTAGGGGTATCATGTATCAGGTATCAAGGTAACACCCAGATGCAGACCATGTCAAAGCAACAATGTTTATTACAGCAACAGGGGCAAAGGTACAGGATGGCAGGCAGGCTCAGGGTCAGGTGCAGGCAGAGTGGTCAGGCAGGTGGGTACAGGGTTAGGAAGGCAAGGGTCAAAAACCAGGAGGACAAGAAAAGAGAGACTGGGGAAAAGCAGGAGCTGACACAAAAGTGGGCCTGGAAATAGAAGACAAAGGGCTGTGAGACACAGGTGTAATTCTAGACACATGGAATGTAGGATGAATACGAAGGGTACAGGGCAACAGAAGGCGGACAGCAGAGGGGCTAATGAACTTGGAGATGGGGAAAGGGATGATAAACCGGGGGGGGACAGTTTGTGAGACTCCACCCGGAGGGGCAGATCCCGGGGCACCGGGGTTCGATGGCGATCCGCTTGTCGGACCACCTAGATAGAGGTGGTCTTGGGGAGGGCCGACCGGGCTCTCCTCCAGGTACGACAGCAGCGGACAAACATCTGGGCAGAAGGTATGCCGACCTCCTCTTCCTGCTCAGGGAAGAGCGGGGGCTGATACCCCAGGGAACACTCAAAGGGAGATAGGCCCGTGGCAGAGCAGGGAAGGGTGTTGCGGGAATATTTGACCCACACAAGCTGCTGGCTCCAGGTGGTGAGGTTGGCTGAGACCAGGCAGCACAGGGTAGTTTTGAGGTCCTGGTTGGCTCGCTCCGACTGGCCATTGGACTGGGGGTGGACCCAATGAAGGTGCAGAACGCCTTCCAGAACTGGGACAAGAACTGAGGACCACGGGCAGTCCATGGATCCGGAAGACGTGCTGCACCATGAGCTGGGCCGTCTCTTTGGCAGAGGGTAGTTTGGGGAGAGGTATGAAGTGGGCAGCTTTGGAAAACCAATCCACCATGGTCAGGATGGCGGTGTTGCCATCAGACGGAGGAAGACCGGTGACAAAATCCAGGGAGATGTGAGACCAGGGACGGTGGGGGACAGGCAGAAGTTGGAGGAGACCAGACAGAGCTTGCCGAGAAGTCTTGTTCTGTGCACACACCATGCAAGCGGTGATGAACGCAGACACATCAGGAACCATAGTAGGCCACCAAAAGCGTTGTCGCACAAAGGCCAAGGTCCGACGAGCGCCCAGGTGGCAGGCAAGCCTGGAGGAGTGAGTCCACCCCAGGACTGCGGAGCGGACGGCGTCAGGAACGAACATCCGGTTATCAGTGCCCCCCCCCCCCGGGGTTCAGCTGGGGATGCTGTGCCTCACGGATTGCTTCCCTATTCCCCAGCTGAGTGCCGTCACCAGGCATGAAGTGGGAAGGATGGTCTCGGGTTCCGGGGTAGTAGTCGTGGGGCCATAGCGGTGGGACAGTGCATCCGGCTTGACGTTATTGGATCCCGGACGGTATGAGAGAGAGAAGTTGAACCGTTTGAACAGCAGGGCCCATCTGGCTTGCCTGGATTTGAGGCACTTGTCAGTGCGGAGATACTCCAGGTTCTTGTGGTCAGTCCACATGATGAACGGATGTTCCATCCCCTCCAACCAGTGCCTCTACTCCTCCAACTCCATCTTCACCGTGAGAAGCTCATGATTCCCCACATCATAGTTCCTTTCCGTGGCATTGAGGCGATGGGAGAAGAAGGTGCAGGGATGTAGCTTGAGGTCAAGAGCAGAACACTGGGACAGGACAGCCCCCACTCCTCCACCATGAACTGACGAGATGAGTCAGGATGAACCAAGATGGGAGCTGTGGTGGAGTGATGTTTGAGGTCCCGGAAGGCCCGGTCAGCAGCTGGAGACAACGTGAACGGAACCTTGGGCGAGGTGAGTGCTGACAGGTGGGATGCCAGGGTGCTGTAACCTCGGATAAAGCGGCGATAGAAGTTTGTGAACCCCAGGAAACGTTGCAGCTGCACCCTGGACGTAGGCTGAGGCCAATCCATCACTGCTCTCAACTTCCCAGAATCCATCTGGACACTCCCAGCAGAGATGATGTAACCCAGAAAGGGGATGGTGGAACTCGCACTTCTCCGCCTTCACAACAGCTGATTCTCCAGAAGGCATTGAAGGACCTGCCGCACGTGAAGCATGTGTTCTTGAGGGGAGCGGGAGAAGACGAGGATGTTGTCAATGTAGACGAAGACGAACCGGTTCAACATGTCTCGGAAGACATCATTCACCAGAGCCTGGAACAGAGCAGGGGCGTTGGTGAGGCCAAAGGGCATGACCAGATACTCGTAGTGGCCACTGGCTGTGTTGAAGGCGGTCTTCCACTCGTCCCCCTCTCGTATCCGCACCAGGTGGTAGGCGTTCTGTAAATCCAGCTTGGAAAACACAGTGGCCCCCTGGAAGGGCTCAATGGCCTGGGATAGGATAAAGTAATCCTTCTAACCCCCCCCCCCCCCCCCCCCCCCCTAAAAAGATTCAGATGCACTATTGTAAAGTGGTTGTTCCACTGGATATCATAAGGTGAATGCACCAATTTGTAAGTCGCTCTGGATAAGAGCGTCTGCTAAATTACTTAAATGTAAATGTAAATGTGTAGATGAGTGGTAGTGGGTAACGGTTCTTAACCGTAATGTCATTAAGTCCCCGGTAGTCAATGCATGGGCGCAGTGTCTTGTCCTTTTTCTCCACAAAGAAGAACCCTGCGCCGGCGGGAGAAGAAGAGGGACGGATAAATCCAGCAGCTAGAAAGTCCCCAATGTAGGTATCTATAGCCTTGGTCTCCGGTCCCGACAGAGAGCACAGACATCCCAAAGGCGGCGTGGTGCTAGGAAAAGGTAAATCCCGCTGTCATAGGGTCGGTGCGGCGGAAGCGACGTGGCCTTGCTGAACACCTCCCGGAGGTCCTGGTACTCCGCAGGAACGGCGGAGAGGTCCGGGGCACATTCTGAGCCCCCAGGAAGACGTCCCAGGGCAGGTTGTGCTGACTTCAGGCAATGGACGTGGCAGAACGGGCTCCAGCCTATGATGGCACCAGTAGACCAGTTAATGAGGGGATTGTGTCGTTGGAGACAGGAAAATCCCAATACCACGGGAATCAGAGGGGACTTGATGAGCAGGAACTGGATAGGCTCGCTGTGATTCCCCGACACCCGTAGGTTGATGGGAGTGGTGTTGTGGGTGACTAGGCTTATAAAGCGCCCATCCACACTCTAATGTTCATGGGAATGGAGAGGGGCTGAGTGGGGATGTTCAGCTCGGACGCCAGGGTAGTGTCCAAAAAGCTCTCGTCGGCCCCAGTGTCAATGAGAACCCGGAGAGATTTGGACTGGTCTCCCCACAGCAGAATGGCATGAAAAGGGGTGCGAGCAGGGGACGCAGGAACGTTCTCCATATGGCCCACCAGAGTACTTGCTCCTACCGGTGAGCCTGATTTCTTTAAAGGACATGTGGACACGAAATGACCAAGAGTCCCGCAAATGTGTCAATCCTGTATTGCCATTTTGCTGGTGACAGCCCAGCTCTGCCTAGTAGGATAGGCTCAGGAAGCGGTGACTCGGCCGTCTTCGGTGGCCCTCGGGGCAGGTCGGGAAGCCTCGGATTCTCTCGGCAACGAGACCGTCGGGAGCTTCCGAGATGACCCGGAGGCAAAGTGGGATCTCTGGGCGTGCGAGCAAAATCCAAATTCCTCTCCCTCCACCATTCCCTTAATCGCCCATTGATGCAGATGGTCAAAGGGATGAGGGAATCGAGCTTCATAGGTAACTCCCAGGCTGCAAACTCATCCTTGACCTCCTTCGACACGCCATGCAGGAACATATCGAATAGTGCCTCTTGATTCCAAGCAATCTCTGCTGCCAACGTGCGGAAATCCATCGCATAGTCAGCTACATTGCGGGAGTCCTGCCGAAGCTGGATTAGCTTCCGTGAGACCTCTTGCCCAGAGAACGGGGCATCAAAGACCTTCCTCATTTCTCCCACGAACCCCTCCAGACTAGCGCATATGGCCGGCTGTTGTTCCCACATTGCAGTAGCCCAGGTGAGAGCACTCCCGAACATCAGCATGATGAGGTAGGCTATTTTGGACCGATCCGAGGGGAAGGAGGAGGGCATCAGGTATGCCCTCATCCCGGAGTCGCCTCTTCACTGTTGACGTTGATACTGGTGTTTTGCGGGTACTATTTAATGAAGCTGCCAGTTGAGGACTTGTGAGGCGTCTGTTTTTCTCAAACTAGACACTCTAATGTACTTGTCCTCTTGCTCAGTTGTGCACCAGGCCTCCCACTCCTCTTTCTATTCTGGTTAGAGACCGTTTGCGCTGTTCTGTGAAGGGAGTAGTACACAGCTTTTTACGAGATCTTCAGTTTCTTGTAATTTCTCGCACGGGAATAGTCTTCATTTCTCAGAACAAGAATAGACTGACGAGTTTCAGAAGAAAGTGCTTTGTTTCTGGCCATTTTGAGCCTGTAATCGAACCCACAAATGCTGATGCTCCAGATACTCAACTAGTCCAAAGATGGCCAGTTTAATTGCTTCTTTAAACAGTACAACAGTTTTCAGCTGTGCTAACTTAACCTCTCTGGGCTAGGCGGGACGAATTCATCCCACCTACGCAACAGCCAGTGTAATCCAGTGGCGCGTTATTCAAATACCTTAAAAATCCTATTACTTCAATTTCTCCAACATATGACTATTTTACAGCTATTTAAAGACAAGACTCTCGTTAATCTAACTACACTGTCCGATTTCAAAAAGGCTTTACAACAAAAGCAAAACATTAGATTATGTCAGCAGAGTACCCAGCCAGAAATAATCAGACACCCATTTTTCAAGCTACCCTATAATGTCACAAAAACCCAGAAGACAGCTAAATGCAGCACTAACCTTTGATGATCTTCATCAGATGACAACCCTAGGACATTATGTTATACAATACATGCATGTTTTGTTCAATCAAGTTCATATTTACATCAAAAAACAGCTTTTTACATTAGCATGTGACGTTCAGAACTAGCATACCCCCCGCAAACTTCCGGGGAATTTACTAACAATTTACTAAATTACTCACGATAAACGTTCACAAAAAGCATAACAATTATTTTAAGAATTATAGATACAGAACTCCTCTATGCACTCGATATGTCCGATTTTAAAATAGCTTTTTGGTGAAAGCACATTTTGCAATATTCTAAGTACATAGCACAGCCATCACGGGCTAGCTATTTAGACACCCGGCAAGTTTGGCCTTCACCAAAATCAGATTTACTATAACAAAAATGTTATTACCTTTGTTGTCTTCGTCAGAATGCACTCCCAGGACTTCTACTTCAATAACAAATGTTGGTTTGGTCCCAAATAATCCATCGTTATATCCAAATAGCGGCGTTTTGTTCGTGCGTTCCAGACACTATCCGAAGTGGTAAATCAGGGTTACGAGCATGGCGCAATTCGTGACAAAAAAATTCTAAATATTCCATTACCGTACTTCGAAGCATGTCAACCGCTGTTTAAAATCAATTTTTATGCAATTTATCTCGTAAAAAAGCGATACTATTCCGACCGGGAATCTCCTTTTCGGTAAACAGAGGAAAAAAACAGAAAGATGGGGGCGGCCAGTGCACGCGCCTAAGCCCATTGTCCCTTGATCGGCCACTTGAGAAAGGCGATAATGTGTTTCAGCCTGGGGCTGGAATGACGACATTCAGGTTTTTCCTGGGCTCTGAGAGCCTATTGGAGCCGTGGGAAGTGTCACGTTACCGCAGAGATCCTAAGTTTTGGAAAGAGATGTCAAAGAAAGACAATAAATGGTCAGACAGGCCACTTCCTGTAAAGGAATCTCTCAGGTTTTGACCTGCCATTTGAGTTCTGTTATACTCACAGACACCATTCAAACAGTTTTAGAAACTTTGGAGTGTTTTCTATCCAAAGCCAATAATTATATGCATATTCTAGTTACTGGGCAGGAGTAGTAACCAGATTAAATCGGGTACGTTTTTTATCCAGCCATGTCAATACTGCCCCCTAGCCCTAACAGGATAATTGCAAAAGCCTTTTAAAATGATAAACTTGGATTAGCTAACCAACTTGCCATTGGAACACAGGAGTGATGGTTGCTGATAATCGGCCTCTGTACGCCTACTGTATGTAGAAATTCCATGAAAAATCTGCTGTTTCCAGCTACAATAATCATTTACAAAATTAACAATGTCTACACTGTATTTCTGATCAATTTTCTGTTATTTTAATGGACAAAAAATTTGCATTTCTTTCAAAAACAAGGACATTTCTAAGTGACCCCAAACCTTTGAACGGTAGTGTATTTTTTTCAGCTCTAATGTAAAGGGACAATCTGCACTTAAAACAATAACAAAGGGCACTCCCCACCACTGTTTTGGTAAAAAAGCTGAGCGATGGGGCTGGAGAAATATAACCACTCTCAAATTTATAGACAGAGCTGTGGATGCAAGGACAGACCATACTGTACATGATATCAACATTAAAGTTTAAAGTGTTTTGATGCAATACAGTGTTTGTTTACATTCCCTTTGTTTCCAAACATTGGAGTAAAATAAGCTAATATTTTGGGTTCTGATGGGTATGACAGTTGAACTAAGCTGATGTTGTAACATGCATCGTATAGAGGGGACCAAGGCGCAGCGTGTTGAGTGCTCATATTGTATTTTAATTAAATCGAACACTTAGACAAATAAACAAAACGACAGCCAACAGTTCTGTCAGGTTACACAAACGAAACAGAAAACAACTACCCACGAAAACCAAGTGGGAAAAGGTTGCCTAAGTATGGCTTCCAATCAGAGACAACGATAGACAGCTGCCTCTGATTGGAAACCATACCCGGCCAAAACATAGAAACACAAACATAGAATGCCCACCCCCTATCACACCCTGACCCAACTAAACAGAGAAAAAACAGCTTTCTTAGGTCAGGGCATGACAGATGTGGAATTTAAAGTGCATTCGGAAGGTATTCAGACCCCTTGACATTTTCCACATTTTGTTATGTTACAGCCTTATTATAAAATTGATTAACCTCTCTGGGCCAGTGGGACGTTTGCGTCCCACCCTAGTCAACAGCCAGTGGAATCGCGTGGCGCGAAATACAAATACCTCAAAAATGCTATAAATTACATTTCTCAAACATATGACTATTTTGCACCATTTTAAAGATAAGACTCTCGTTAATCTAACCACGTTGTCCGATTTCAAAAAGGCTTTACAGCGAAAGCAAAACATTAGATTATGTCAGGAGAGTACCCTGCCAAAAATAATCACACAGCCATTTTCAAAGCAAGCATATATGTCACAAAAACCAAAACCACAGCTAAATGCAGCACTAACCTTTGATGATCTTCATCAGATGACACTCCTAGGACATTATGTTATACAATACATGCATGTTTTGTTCAATCAAGTTCATATTTATATCAAAAACCAGCTTTTTACATTAGCATGTGATGTTCAGAACTAGCATACCAACCGAAAACTTCCGGTGAATTTACTAAATTACTCATGATAAAATAAATAACAATTATTTTAAGAATTATAGATACAGCACTCCTTTATGCAATCGCGGTGTCAGATTTTAAAATAGCTTTTCGGCGAAAGCACATTTTGCAATATTCTGAGTACATAGCTTGGCCATCACAGGCTAGCTAATTTGACAGCCACCAAGTTTGGGACAACCTAAACTCAGAATTACTATTAGAAAAATTGGATTACCTTTGCTGTTCTTCGTCAGAATGCACTCCCAGGACTTCTACTTCAACAACAAATGTTGTTTTGGTTCCAAATAATCCATAGTTATATCCAAATACCTCCGTTTTGTTCGTGCGTTCAGGTCACTATCCGAAGGGTAACGCGCGAGCGCATTTCGTGACAAAAGAATTCAAAATATTCCATTACCGTACTTAGAAGCATGTCAAACGCTGTTTAAAATCAATTTTTATGCTATTTTTCTCGTAAAATAGCGATAATATTCCAACCGGACAATGTTGTATTCATTCAAAGACTGAAAGAAAAAAATTGAGAAGTCTCGTGAATGCGCATCTCAGTCTCACTGTCCCCAGGCAGGCCACTTACAAACTCTGCTGCTGTACTTTGCCCAGAGACAGGATACACGTCATTCCGCTTTCTGGCGGCTTTAGAGAGCCAATGGAAGCCTTAGAAAGTGTCACATAACCGCACAGATGCTGTAATGTCGATAGAGATGCAACAGAAGGACAACAAATTGTCAGACAGGGCACTTCCTGCATGGAATCTTCTCAGGTTTTGGCCTGCCATATGAGTTCTGTTATACTCACAGACACCATTCAAACAGTTTTAGAAACTTTAGAGTGTTTTCTATTCAAATCTACTAATTATATGCATATTCTCGTTTCTGGGCAAGTATAGTAACCAGTTTAAATCGGGTACGTTTTTTATCCGTACGTGAAAATACTGCCCCCTAGCCCCAACAGGTTTAATTGTTTTTCCTCATCAATCTACACAAAATAACACATAAAAACAGTTTTTTGACATTTTTGAAAATGTATTAAAAAAAAACTGAAACATCACATTTACATAAGTACCAGAACCTTTACTCAGTACTTTGTTGAAGCACCTTTGGCAGTGATTATAGCCTCGAGTCTTCTTGAGTACGACGCTACAAACTTGGCACACCTGTATTTGGGGTTTCTCCCATTCTTCTCTGCAGATCCTCTCAAGCTCTGTCAGGTTGGACGTGGAGTGTCACTGCACAGCTATTTTCAGGTCTCTCCAGAGACTCCTGCATTGTCTTGGCTGTGTGCTTAGGGTCATTGTCTTGTTGGAAGGTGAACCTTCACCCCAGTCTGAGGTCTTGAGCACTCAGGAGCAGGTTTTCATTGAGGATCTCTCTGTACTTTGCTCCGTTAATTTTTCCCTCGATCCTGACTAGTCCCCAGTCCCTGCTGCTGAAAAACATCCCCACAGCATGATGCTGCCACCACCATGCTTCACCGTAAGGATGGTGCCAGGTTGCCTCCAGACATGACGCTTGGCATTCAGGCCAAAGAGTTCAATCTTGGTTTCATCAGACCCGATAATCTTGTTTCTCATGGTCAGAGTCCTTTAGGTGCCTTTTGGTAAACTCCAAGCAGGCTGTCATGTGCCTTTTACTGAGTAGTGGCTTCCTTCTGGCCACTCTACCATAAAGGCCTGATTGGTGAAGTGCTAAAGAGATGGTTGTCCTTCTGGAAGGTTCTCCCAGCTCCACAGAATAACTCTGGAGCTCTGTCAGAGTGACCATCGGTTCTTGGTCACCTCCCTGACCAAGGCCCTTCTCCCCCGATTGCCCAGTTCTAGGAAGAGTCTTGGTGGTTCCAAACTTCTTCCATTTAAGAATAATGGAGGCCATTGTGTTCTTGGGAACCTTTAATGCTGCAGACATTTTTTGGTACCCTTCCCCAGATCTGTGCTTCGACACAATCCTGTCTCGTAGCTGATGGCTTGGTTTTTGCTCTGACGTGCACTGTCAACTGTGGGATCTTATATAGACAGGTGTGTGCCTTTCCAAATCATGTCCAATCAATTGAATTTACTACAGGTGGATTCCAATCAAGTTGTTGAAACATCTCAAGGATGATCAATGGTAACAGGATGCATCTGAGCTCAATTTTGAGTCTCATAGTAAAGGGTCTGAACACTTATGTAAATAAGGTATTTCTGATTTTATTTGTAGTCAATTTGCAAAAATGTCTAAACACTTGTTTTGGCTTTGTCATTATGGGGTATTGTGTGTAGATTGATGAGAGGAAAAAATTATTTCATCAATTTTGGAATAAGGCTGTAACGTAACAAAATGTGGAAAAAGTAAAGAGGTCTGAATACTTTCCGAATGCACTGTAGTTATATTCTTCAAGAATCAATGGGTACATATCATTAATTTATATGTTGAAAAATGGATGTAGCAACTGCAGATTGACCCTAGTTAGTTGTATTAGTTGTCTCATTGCAGACAGATGCCACCAAGTTTGGGAATCGACACAGATGTAATGATGTAACATACACGATTGACAGGATTCACAATCCAGTCATTAATTGGCACCCATGTAGTTTCTGTGAGACTTAGAATTTGTTGTGCTTGAGGTGCTTATACTCTGTCTCGCTCGCTTTTATAATCTTTCCTTGAAAAGTTGTGTAGGAGTATTACATCTTGGTTCATTCTACAAAATCACATAACAGTGTGTGTACAATGTGGATAATTAATTCTTCATCTCACACAACGTTTCATCGCTTCGAGGCAAGCAACACTGAACCAAGCTCCAGCTCTTCTGGACGACTGTGTAATCACGATCTCCATAGCAGATTTAAACAGGATAATATTCACAAGGCCTCAGGGCCAGATGGATTACCCCGATGTGTACTCAGAGCATGCGCTGACCAGCTGGCAAGTGTCTTCACTGACATTATCAACCTCTCCCTGAGCCAGTCTGTAATACCTACATGTTTCAAGCACACCACCACAGTCCCTGTGCCCAAGAATGCCAAGGCACCCTGTCTAAATGACCTGTAGCATTCACATCTGTAGTCATGAAATGCTTTGAAAGGCTGATCATGGCTCACACCATCTTCCCAGACACCCTGGACCCACTCTAATTCACATACTCCACCAACAGATCCACAGATGACTCAATCTTTATTGCACTCCACTCTGCCCTCTCCCACCTGGACAAAACGAACATCTATGTGAGAATGCTATTCATTGACCACAGCTCAGTGTTCAACACCATAGTGCCCTCCAAGCTCATCACTAAGCTAAGGATCCTGGGACTGAACACCTCCCTCTGCAACTGGATCCTGGACTTCCTGACGGGCCGTCCCAGGTGGTAAGGGTAGGTAACAACACATTTGCCACACTGATCCTCAACATGGGGACCCCTAAGGAGTGTGTGCTCATTCCCCTCATGTACTCCCTGTTCACTCCAACACCTTCATTAAGTTTGCTGATGACAGAACAGTGGTAGGCCTGATCAACAACAACGACGAGACAGCCTATAGGGAGGAGGTCAGAGACC
This sequence comes from Salmo salar, assembly GCF_965601325.2. Taxonomy (NCBI): domain Eukaryota; kingdom Metazoa; phylum Chordata; class Actinopteri; order Salmoniformes; family Salmonidae; genus Salmo; species Salmo salar. The sequence continues at coordinate 50,409,787 of NC_138295.1, read as the reverse complement.
TCAATGTGGAGTGCAGTGTGGAGTGCAATAGAGATTGCATCATTTGTGGATCTGTTGGGGCGGTATGCAAATTGGAGTGGGTCTAGGATTTCTGGGATAATGGTGTTGATGTGAGCCATTACCAGCCTTTCAAAGCACTTCATGGGTACAGATGTGAGTGCTATGGATCAGTAGTCATTTAGGCAGGTTACCTTAGTGTTCTTGGGCACAGGGACTATGGTGGTCTGCTTGAAACATGTTGGTATTACAGACCCAGTCAGGGACAGGCTGAAAATGTCAGGGAAGACACTTGCCAGTTGGTCAGCGCATGCTTGGAGTACACGTCCTGGTAATACGTCTGGCCCTGCGGCCTTGTGAATGTTGACCTGTTTAAAGGTCTTACTCACATCGGCTACGGAGAGCGTGATCACACAGTCATGCAGAACAGCTGATGCTCTCATGCATGTTTCAGTGCTACTTGCCTCGAAGCGAGCATAGAAGTAATTAAGTTTGTCTAGTAGGCTTGTGTCACTGGGCAGCTTACGGCTGTGCTTTTCTTTGTAGTCTGTAATAGTTTGCAAGCCCTGCCACATCCGATGAGCATCGGAGCCAGTGTAGTACGATTCACTCTTAGTCCTGTATTGACGCTTTGCCTGTTTGATGGTATGCCAGAGGGAATTGCGGGATTTATTTTAAGCTTGCAGGTCCCACTCCTTGAAAGCGGCAGCTCTACTCTTTAGCTCAGTGCCGATGTTGCCTGTAATCCATGGCTTCTGGTTGGGTTATGTACGTACAGTCACTGTGGAGATGGCGTCATGGATGCACTTATTGATGAAGCAAGTGACTGATGTGGTGTACTCCTCAATGCCATCGGAAGAATCCCGGAACATATCCCAGTCTGTGCTAGCAAAACAGTCCTGTAGCTTAGCATCTGCTTCATCTGACCACTTTTTTATTGACCGAGTCACTGGTGCTTCCTGCTTTAGTTTTTGCTTGTAAGCATGAATCAGGAGGATAGAATTATGGTCAGATTTGCCAAGTGTAGGGCGAGGGAGAGCTTTGTACGTGTCTCTGTGTTTGGAGTAAAGGAGGTCTAGAGTTTTTTTCCCCTCTGATTGCACATTTAACATGCTGGTAGAAATTAGGTAAAACGGATTTAAGTTTCCCTGCATTAAAGTCCCTGGCCACTAGGAGCGCCGCCTCTGGATGAGCGTTTTCCTGTTTGCGTATGGCCGTATACAGCTCGTTGAGTGCAGTCTTAGACAGCTACAAAGAATATAGATGAAAACTCTCCTGGTAAATAGTGTGTTCTACAGCTTATCATGAAATACTCTACCTCAGGCGAGCAAAACCTTGAGACTTCCTTAGATTTTGTGCACCAGCTGTTGTTTACAAATATACATCGACAGCCAGCCCTTGTCTTACCAGAGGCTGCGCTTCTATCCTGCCGAAAAAGCGTAAAACACCCAAGCCAGCTGTATGTTATTCATGTCTCTTATTCAGCCACGACTCGATGAAACATTAGATATTACAATTTTGAATGTCCCGTTGGTAGGATATACGTGCTCATAGTTTGTCTATTTTATTATCCAATGATTGTACGTTGGCTAATAGGATCGATGGTAGAGGCAGATTACTCACTCGCCGTCGGATCCTTACAAGGCACCCAGACCTATGTCCCCGATATCCTCTGTCTCTTTCTCCTGCGAATGATTGGGATGAGAGCCTTGTGACGGGGATGAGGGCCATGTCGGGTGTCTGGAGTAAATCCTTTGCGTCCGACTCGTTAAAGAAAAAATATATATTCTTCCAGTACAGGGTGAGTAATCTCTGTCCTGATATCTAGAAGCTATTTTTGTTCATAAGAGACAGTGGCAGAAACATTATGTACAAAATAAGTAACACATAACACGAAAAAAACACACACAATAGCACAATTGGTTAGGGGACCGTAAAACGGCAGCCATCTCCTCCGACGCCATTATTAGCAGTTACAGGTGACAATACATTTATAAAACCAAAAGCTTACCTTGACTTGGAAGAGTTATAGTATTGGATAACCTTAGCCAGCTAGCTAACATAAATAGCATTCCTCTGATAGGTAGGAGGACGTCCTACGGAAGTCGTCATAATTACTGTGTAAGCCTATGGAAGGGGGTGAGAACCATGAGCCTCCTAGGTTTTGAATTGAAGTCAATGAAAATAGCTGTCCTCCGGCTACACCGTGGTGATACCCGACAGAGTGCTGTTGAGGCTACTGTAGACCTTCGTTTCAAACAGTGTTTTAATCAGTTATTTGGTGACGTGAATATATTTAGCATGGTTTTATCTAAAAAGGATAACTTTTAATGTTTCACTATTTGATTTTTTATGTGTAGGAGGGTCCAACCTTTCTCCTCTGAGGAGCGTCGACTGCAATAAACATGTATACAAAATGAAATTGCTGGGGTCTTTTTGATCAGTGGGGGGGAGGGGGGGGTCACACTGCTTTACTAAAATTGCATTGGCAAATACAATACTGTAATATATGCCATTTACGTGCAGGCGTTTTATCCACAACAGTGAGTCCAAATAATTTTTTATGTGACTTCAGTGGGAATCGAACCCGCAACTGGTGTTGCTAGTGCCATGCTCTTACTAACACAGGACCACTACAATACATGAGTACAATACAATACTGTGAAATACAATACATGACTACAATAGCGGTGGAACGTGTAGGATCACCTTCCCCATGAGCGTGCCACCCTCCTCCAGGCCATGGGTGAGGCATGCAATGGCATCAATCCAGATCTACAGTATGTCAGACTTGGATTCTCCATTAATTCGACATAAATTATACTGCGATGTCGATGAGAACCTAGGCCAAATTCTCAAGACAAGCTTGATGCAAACTAGTGCCCGCTAAACGTTATGTTTCTTTCATTCATTTAATTTGTTTCATTTAATTACAGTACACCTATGTTGTAATTATATCTGAACAATACATTACTTTTTTGCATCAAGGAAACATGTCTTTAATGATCACACCTTTAATCACACATGGGATAGAAATGATGGAAATTAGATTTTCAGTCAATTTTGATGGGTATTGCAATGTCACGTCCTGACCAGTAAAGGGGTTATTTGTTATTATAGTTTGGTCAGGACGTGGCAGGGGGTATTTGTTTTATATGGTTTTGAGTGTGTGTTTATGTAGAGGGGTGTTTGATTGATGTATTCCGGGGTTTTGGTCATTGTTCTATGTTTGTATATTTCTATGTCTATTCTAGGGTGTTTAGATCTTTGTTTAGGGGATTGGGGCCTTCAGTTGGAGGCAGCTGTTTATCGTTGCCTCTGATTGAAGGTCCTATAATTAGGAGTATGTTTGTTTTGGGAATTGTGGGAGGTTGTTCTTAGCACTGCTGTATTTAGCCTGCAAGACTGTTAGTTAGTGTTTTGTTTATTAAGTGTTCACTAATAAAGTTAAGATGAGCACTCGACCCGCTGCGCCTTGGTCCACTTACTACGACGATCGTGACATGCAAGTGTATTGCCTGATGTGAAAACAGTATCATGTACTGTAATGTGCAATACTGTAGCATATTACATTCAAAGGGGAATTGTAAAACATGTATCTTGCATTTTTTGCTATTGGATTAACTGGTTGTTAAAACAACTACATTGAGAAGATACAGAATTATTATGTTGTGTTTTGATGATTAAATCAATGTCCTCATGGTATTTCACAGTAAACTTATATTTTGGATCAATGATTATGTGTTAAAAGATGTCTCCAAACAAAATGAATGCACAATAAAAGGTTTTGAAGATAAGACTTGCTGCGTTACAAGTGTTACCAGTTTGGAGTTTTGTTCTAAGAATTTAGAAAACTCACCACATACTTTTGAAAATAGCACCAAACAATAGAAGTCAAAATGGTTTGGACAGAATCTAATATGGCTGCGGTTGGATAAGACATTAAACAGTATGATTGAGGGCTGAAAGGCAGTATACAATAGGAATGTTTAAAGGGGAAGGGCCCCCAAAAAAACATTGGAAGAATACAGCTCCTGCTGATCAATGACCTCATTTAGAGCCAGCAGCACTTTGAAAGGCGGTGAGACCAAAGAGGGCCGCCTCCTTTTCAGAGGGCCGATAACAAACCAACACCAGACACCCAATAAAGAGACTTCCACTTCATTTAAAAGCAATTAATATTCTTGGCTGGCCGGCGTGGTCTCTTTGGTGTGGCAGGTCTGTACACGCCCCCTGCACTGTAATGGAGTTGACTGGTTAACTTCATGTCTGTAGCCAGTGTTGCTGCTGCCTGGGTGAGAGCGCTGATGCACAGTCTGACACCGTGCTTAGATTTGGCTCAATGGGCCTGTCTCACACCCCGCTGCACCCCAAAAGAGACCCTTCTCTATCTCTCTCTCCCTCTCTGTCTCACTCTTTCTCCCTCTCTACTCTATTTTGCTCTCTGTGTCTGTCTTGCCCTTTGTTTCCCTTCTTTCTATTTTTCTCACTTTCTTGATCTTTTATCTTCTTTAATGCAGAAGTATAGCCCTACAGGGATAGGGTTTACATTTTAACAGTATATTATCCCAAATTATCTGTTTGGCTCAACAGCAGGCCTATGCCTCATACCAGAAATGAATGAAAGACAGACTTAGGGACATTATTATGGACCAACTGTATATGTTTTGAAATTAAAGTTAGCATACACATCTCTGCACTGTTTCCAGATAAGTCCATAGTTTAGTTCATCACGGACAAAATGGATAGCTTACCTTCTATATTTGTCACGCCTGCTCCCGCTCTCCCTCTCTGGCGCTCAAGGGTGCCAGGCTGCCCTTCAAACTGCTCCTCAGTTTGTTCCCTGTGTCAGCATTGATGTCGTTATTTTTCCCGTCCAGACACTGTTCCTGTTCTGTTTCATGTCCATTGTTTATTAAATGTTCCCTCCCTGTACCTGGTTCTCATCTCCAGCGTCGATCCTCACAATATTGGTTTATTGCTAAACAGTGAGTTAAGGTGAACATTGAGCTAAGTATTCAAATAGCGGAAACAAGCCAAACCTGTATAGGCCTACCAGTATTCTGAATCTACTTCAAGGTCTTATGTTCAGACATTTCAGAGACTAAAAGAGAAAAGTGAAGGTTGGGATGTCTTCCAAACAATGGAAGTTAAAAAGAAACCATTATCTAAGACTATGGTTTGAATGAAAACGTACAGCGGATGGTATTCTGAGATCTCTGCACTTAGAAAATACAATCTGTATAATCAACAGGTTTTGCATGGGTAGAGTTTTTGCTCCTCATGTGATGTCATGTGAGGGAATGATTGAATAGACCAATAAAAAAATATTTAATTTCAAACTATCTGCCAATATTGTTACCCAGAAATCATTTGTTAAGGAAAGAACATCAAAATGTCTTTACTGTGCCTTTAAGTCTCCCATTGGTATCAATTAATGATTTACGTGAATGCCTGAGTGGCACACGCTTGTCTCAAATCTGAATCTCAATGCACCTTCTAAGGCAAATGGAGACATTTTTCGTTACTCCAGGCAACATAGATTACGGTGTGTTTTAATTACATTTTGGTGCCATCTTTAGATTATGAAGTTTGTTACCGTTTTAAGCCTATCCTCAGCCCTTTCGTCAATGCCCTAGCTTGTTGTGCGCCTACTAGATGATAACAGGTAGGGGTGTGCCGAGTACTGAGACAAAATGAGCACCTTAACGGATATGGGGTATTTTCCAGATATGATTATGATCAGAGTATTTTTTTGTTATTAACCGCATCTCTCTTATGTCACTCAAACATGTGTGAGGTTCTCTAAATAATTGCTCTTAATAAACCAACGGGCTAGTTCTGCTGTCTGTAAAGAAATGGGCGGGCTGTAGGTTGATCCTAGAATTACGATTGGACAGAGCGCAGTTTTAACTCCGTTCAGTCGCAAACTCCAATCATCAACATTCAATTTACGATTACAAATACAAGTATAGCCAGATCGGCATACCAGTTAGAGCTCTGCTACCCGACCTAAGCCTGACAGGTCCCAAAACTATACATTGGGGTAGGGCCTGGTTTTTCATCCATAACTAGGGAACTCTGGTATTATTTTCAAGAATTATTCAATTAATTTTGAAGCTTCAACCTTGTCAAATATATGACCAGAACATTGTCTGAGTTGCCTGAAGAGATTATTTGACAGAAAATAATAATGTTCTGTGAGTTTTGTTTGAGTTAAGAGTGACAAAAAGTAGCTAGCTAACAGCTAAGAGGTCTCTCACGTTTTGTCAATGAGCAGCCCAAAGCAGGGCCGTTGCTATGGATACTCACACATGCAGAGAGCGCATGAAGCGGGGTTAGTGCAGGGAGCAGGGGACAGATAGAGACGAGCAGCTAATGGAATGGATATAGTAGCAGAGGAAGTTATTTCTGATTTCGGGTTCGTGCACGGCTGGGCCTTAAATTTGGCAGAAGCAAAGGGGGCCCGGGTAGGGTAGGGCCTGAACGTCATGGGCATGGTTAGGGCTCTGGCTTCAATTTCATGCCCATGTGGCATGCAGGGCTCTCGTAAAAGGCACTTGCGTTGCCCCAAGTGGACGGTTGGAAATTGCCATGGAAATATAATGCCAAGTGGTGCCCATAATGGCAAGACAGTGCGTAACCACTGGAGTTTGGGCTTCTCAATCTGTAATGGAGTTGGCTGGGCCATATTTGTGTATTATTTAAACATCTGACTGTTAATACCAGTTTAAGGATGACTACCTTTGAAAATAGCTGCTGTCCTAGTAAAAGCACGTTGAACTAAATATAATAGCATACCTTGCCTTTTAAAATAAGTTATCGATGAGCCTTGACTTCATCAAAAACCACAGATAATGATAGTGTTCTTTCACTTCAGGGAGGGGAGGGAGTCCACTGAGTGTGTGTTGATTCACAGTGCATTAGCAGAGTAGCCTGGCTGTTTAATAGGCTGAGGGTAATGAGGAAATCAATGGGCCGCATTTACGCATCTTTAGCCATGCCCACGCACACACACACGCAAACACGCAAACACACGCAAACACGCAAACACACACACACACACACACACACACACACACACACACACACACACACACACACACACACACACACACACACACACAGCAAAGCATAAAAGCAGACAGTAGTCCCTCAAACCTATGGGCCTCATATTGAATTCTTCCTCTAAGTTAGTACCATAGTAGTGGCCGTAATGGCCCTAGAACATACCCTAGCCATAAATGTATTGCTCATAGATTAAGCACAGTGATGAGATGTTACACTCGTCTACAGTCATGTGGTCAACTGCAACCAGACAGTCGATAGCAGCCTGTAGCTGCCGGCAGGCTCCAATTGAGTCCAAACTTTGACCCACCCGTTAGTCGATCCGAACCCAACCTGGTACTTTGAGTGCCTTTCACTTGTTTGTTTTTTCCCCTTCTTCCCCCGTAAACAGGTTGGTCAGTACATGTTGGTAACCAGCTTTGTTTCGAGTGATCCAACCAAGGTACTCAGTCCGGCTTTCAACTTACTCTTGAAAGTTGTAATGCTAGAATGCACAAGGTGCAATTTTTTTTTTATTGTGTAGTGCATCAGCAGTTTTCCTCTTGTCGTGTCAGACTTTGTGTACCTTAGAGAGCTATTGTAAATGAAATGTCCAGATCAACTAGCCCATGTCAGCTAAAGTTTTTTTGGCAGGTTTTTTAACCCATAGATCGTGTTGTAATGGTTGAGTCACTCAAATATCAAATTACTATATGTGAGACATAGCAAAATGTATAGAAATGCAAGAAAATGAGCTTAAAAACTGCTAAATGTTCTCTGCACCCCATGACAAAATGTGTAGAATTGCAGAAAATAAGCTTTAAACCTACAACATTTTCTCTCCACCAACAAGAGGGGTGTGAACAGTTTGTTTCATTAACCTCTTATGGCTAGGGGGCAGTATTTTCACGGCCGGATAAAAAAACATACCCGATTTAATCTGATTATTACTCCTGCCCAGAAACTAGAATATGCATATAATTATTAGCTTTGGATAGAAAACACTCCAAAGTTTCTAAAACTGTTTGAATGGTGTCTGTGAGTATAACAGAACTCATTTGGCAGGCCAAAACCTGAGAAGATTCCAAACAGGAAGCGCCCTCTCTGACCATTTCTTTCCCTCCTTGATCATCTCTAACCAAAACAGGGGATCTCTGGCATGACGTGACACTTCCTACGGCTCCCATAGGCTCTCAGAACCTGGGATAAAGCTGAATGATGTAATTCCAAGCCCTGGCTGAAAAGCTTTAGCGCATTTGTTAAGTGGTCTGTCAGCGGACAATGGGACTCATGCTCGTGCACGAGACGACACCATGTTTTTATTCTATCGTCTTTGAACGGATACAACGACTCCCGGTCGGTTGATTTTAAACAGTGGTTGACATGCTTCGAAGTACGGTAATGGAATATTTAGAATTTTTTTGTCACGAAATGCGTCGTGCTCGTAACCCTTCTTTACCATTCGGATAGTGTCTTGAACGCACAAACAAAACGCCGCTGTTTGGATATAACTATGGATTATTTGGGACCAAACCAACATTTGTTATTGAAGTAGAAGTCCTGGGAGGGCATTCTGACGAAGACAGCAAAGGTAATAACATTTTTCTTATAGTAAATCTGACTTTGGTCAGGGCTAAACTTGGTCGGTGTCTAAATGGCTAGCCGTGATGGCTGGGCTATCTACTGAGAATATTGCAAAATGTGCTTTCACCGAAAAGCTATTTTAAAATCGGACATATCGAGTGCATAGAGGAGTTCTGTATCTATAATTCTTAAAATAATTGTTATGTTTTTTTGTGAACGTTTATCGTGAGTAATTTAGTAAATTCACCGGATGTTTGCGGGGGGTATGCTAGTTCTGAACGTCACATGCTAATGTAAAAAAGCTGGTTTTTGATATAAATATGAACTTGATTGAACAAAACATGCATGCATTGTATAACATAATGTCCTAGGGTTGTCATCTGATGAAGATCATCAAAGGTTAGTGCTGCATTTAGCTGTGGTTTTGTTTTTTGTGACATTATATGCTAGCTTGAAAAATGGGTGTCTGATTATTTCTGGCTGGGTACTCTGCTGACATAATCTAATGTTTTGCTTTCGCTGTAAAGCCTTTTTGAAATCGGACAGTGTGGTTAGATAAAGGAGAGTCTTGTCTTTAAAATGGTGTAAAATAGTCATATGTTTGAAAAATTGAAGTTTTTGGATTTTAGAGGAGTTTGTATTTCGCGCCACGCCCATCATTGGATATTGGAGCAGGTGTTCCGCTAGCGGAACGTCTTCAATAACAAATGTTGGTTTGGTCCCAAATAATCCATAGTTATATCCAAACAGCGGCGTTTTGTTTGTGCGTTCAAGACACTATCCGAAATGGTAAATCAGGGTTACGAGCATGGCGCAATTCGTGACAAAAGATTTCTAAATATTCCATTACCGTACTTCGAAGCATGTCAACCGCTGTTTAAAATCTATTTTTATGCCATTTTTCTCGTAAAAAAGCGATAATATTCCGACCGGGAATCTCCATTTAGCTAAACAGAGGAAAGAAAACAAAGCTTTCGGTCGACACGGGCACGAGCCTGAGTCTCACAGTACTGTAACCAGCCACTACCCAAACGCGCTACTTTGTTTCAGCCAGAGCCTGCAAAGCCACGATTCAGCATTTTGCCGCCTTCTGAGAGCCTATGTGAGCCGTAGAAAGTGTCACGTAAGAGCAGAGATCCCCTGTAATAGATAGAGATAATCAACAAGGCCAAGAAATAGTCAGACAGGGTACTTCCTGTACAGAATCTTCTCAGGTTTTGGCCTGCCAAATGAGTTCTGTTATACTCACAGACACCATTCAAACAGTTTTAGAAACTTTGGAGTGTTTTCTATCCAAAGCTAATAATTATATGCATATTCTAGTTTCTGGGCAGGAGTACTAATCAGATTAAATCGGGTACGTTTTTTATCCGTCCGTGAAAATACTGCCCCCTAGCCATAAGTTTTTAATGTCCCAACATTGCATAAACTGGTCACATTCTGGACTTAACTTTGTATGGGCTGTGTTTGTGCAAAATGTTTCAGTGTGGCCAGCAGTCTGGCCAGTTCAAATACTGACTGTTGCGTCAATCGAAACTGGACGTTCTAAATAAGCGTTCTAATCACATCGGTTCGAGCGTATGCTGCAGGGACCACTGTAGAATGATCACACCCGTTTGTTAGTTTGTTGGTATGCGTGAAAAGGTTAACAGAATCTACCCCCAAGCAATAAGTGTGCTGACCAGGTAGTCAAATGACTACCCTGACTATTTGCATTGTTCTATCTATTCTTATCTTTTGCACTTACTCTCTTGCACAGGCTCGATGTACACTCACTGGACTCTAACCACATACCCACACATACTACACTGACACTCCAACACACACACACACACACACACACACACACACACACACACACACACACACACACACACACACACACACACACACACACACACACACACACACACACACACACACACACACAACAGACATATGGACCAGTGGCAGCCTGTGCCGTTTTAGGATGAGGGAGTATGATTTTTCTTTGTTTGTGATCATGGTCTTATTTCACCCAGTTCAATATAACAGCCATAGGTTTAGGCTACTACAGTACATAACACTTTAATTTCCCTATACCCATCATGAGGTTGCTACAACTAAGCCTATGAATGAAAGTTTACAACGTACAGTATCCCATGTCATCTCTGAAAGTGCAGTAACTTTCCAAATGCCAATGTAACTTGTGGACTTGGTGAAGCCTGTCTCCTGTGGGCGTCATGTCGCTGTGTGTACCATCTGCATCCTAAAATCTGGTACCCTATATATGGTGTGTAGGGAATAGGGTGTGATTTGGGATATAGCCTGACTATCTGACTCATAAAACCAAACTAGGGCTGGGAACTGACCTCACGATACAATGTTATCACTACACCAAATATCTCCAACCTCTGCATATTGATCTGGTACTGGTTCTCCCTGTATATAGCTCCACATTTATCTAGTACTGGTACTCCCTGTATATAGCTCCACATTTATCTAGTACTGGTACTCCCTGTATATAGCTCCACATTGATCTGGTACTGGTCCACCCTGTATATAGCCTCACATTGATCTGGTACTGGTACTCCCTGTATATAGCTCCACATTGATCTGGTACTGGTACTCCCTGTATATAGCTCCACATTGATCTAGTACTGGTACTCCCTGTATATAGCTCCACATTGATCTGGTACTGGTACTCCATGTATATAGCTCCACATTGATCTGGTACTGGTACTCCCTGTATATAACTCCACATTGATCTGGTACTGGTACTCCCTGTATATAGCTCCACATTGATCTTGTACTCTCTGTATATAACTCCACATTGATCTGGTACTGGTACACCCTGTATATAGCTCCACATTAGTCTGGTACTGGTACTCCCTGTATATAGCTCCACATTGATCTGGTACTGGTACTCCCTGTATATATCTCCACATTGATCTGTTACTGGTACTCCCTGTATATAGCTCCACATTGATCTGGTACTGGTACTCCCTGTATATAGCTCCACATTGATCTGGTACTGGTACTCCCTGTATATAGCTCCACATTGATCTGGTACTGGTACTCCCTGTATATAGCTCCACATTGATCTGGTACTGGTACTCCCTGTATATAGCTCCACATTGATCTGGTACTGGTACTCCCTGTATATAGCTCCACATTGATCTGGTACTGGTACTCCCTGTATATAGCTCCACATTTATCTAGTACTGGTACTCCCTGTATATAGCTCCACATTGATCTGGTACTGGTACTCCCTGTATATAGCTCCACATTGATCTAGTACTGGTACTCCCTGTATATAGCTCCACATTTATCTAGTACTGGTACTCCCTGTATATAGCTCCACATTGATCTGGTACTGGTACTCCCTGTATATAGCTCCACATTGATCTGGTACTGGTACTTCCTGTATATAGCTCCATTCTTGTGTATTTCTTTATTATTATTATAATTTTTTAACTCTGCATCTTCGGGAAAGGTTCGTAAGCAAGTATTTCACTGTAAAGTCTACACCAATTGTATTTGGTGCATTTGATTTGATACTTATGTGCAAATACACTATCGGTCAAAAGTTCAAGAACACCTACTTATTCAAGGGTTTTTCTTTATTTTACTGTTTTCTACATTGTAGAATAATAGTGAACACATCAAAACTATGAAATAACACATATGGAATCATGTGGTAACCAAAAAAGTGTTAAACAAATCAAAAGTTATCCTTCTAACCCCCCCCCCCGACCCCCCCCCCCCCCCCCCCCCCCCCCCCCCCCCGACCCCCCCCCCCGCCCACCCCCCCTTAAAAGATTTAGATGCACTATTGTAAGTGCTTGTTCCACTGGATATTATAAGGTGAATGCACCAATTTGTAAGTCGCTCTGGATAAGAGCGTCTGCTAAATGACTTAAATGTAAATGTACAGTGGCAAGAAATGTATGTGAACCCTTTGGAATTACCTGGATTTCTGCATAAATTTATCATAAAATGTGATCTGATCTTCATCTAATTGACAACAATAGACAAACACAGTGTGCTTAAACTAAAAACACACATTATTGTATTTTTCTTGCCTATATTGAATAAATCATTTAAACATACAACGTGTAGGTTGGAAAAAGTATGTGAACCCCTAGGCTAATGACTTCTCCAAAAGCTAATTGGAGTGAGGAGTCAGCTAACCTGGAGTCCAATCAATGAGACGAGACTGGAGATGTTGGATAAAGCTGTCCTGCCCTATAAAAAACACTCACAAAATGTGAGTTTGCTATTCACAAGAAGCAGTGCCTGATGTGAACCCTACCTCAAACAAAAGAGATCTCAGAAGACCTAAGATTAAGAATTGCTAACTTGCATAAAGCTGGAAATGGTTAAAAAAAAGTATCTCTAAAAGCCTTGATGTTCATCAGTGCACGGTAAGACAAATTGTCTATAAATGGAGAAATTTCAGCACTGTTGCTACTCTCCCTAGGAGTTGCCATCCTGAAAAGATGACTGCAACCTCAATGAGGTTAAGAAGAATCCTAGAGTGTCAGCTAAAGACTTACAGAAATCTCTGGAACATCTCTGTTGATGAGTCTACGATACGTAAAACACTAAACAAGAATGGTGTTGATGGGAGGACATCACAGACAAAGCTACTGCTGTCCAAAAAAACATTGCTGCACGACTGAAGTTCGCAAAAAGAGCACCTGGATGTTCCACAGTGCTACTGGCAAAATATTCTGTGGACAGATTAAACTAAAATTGAGATTTTTGGAAGGAACACACAACACTATGTGTGGAGAAAAAAAGGCACTGCACACCAACATGAAAACCTTATCCCAACTGTAAAGTATGGTGGATGGAGCATCATGGTTTGGGGCTGCTTTGCTGCCTCAGGGCCTGAACAGCTTGCTAAAAATGTATTCCCAAGTTTATCAAGACATTTTGCAGGAGAATGTAAGGCTATCTGTCCGCCAATTTAAGCAATTTAAGCAGACATCCCAGAAATATTGCTGAACTGAAACAGTTTTGTAAAGAGGAATGGTCCAAAATTACTACAGAAAACGTTTGGTTGAGGTTATTTCTGCTGAAGGAGGGTCAACCAGTTATTAAATCCAAGGGTTCACATACCTTTCCCACCCTGCACTGTGAATGTTTACACGGTGTGTTCAATAAAGACATTAAAACGTATAATTGTTTGTGTGCCATTAGTTTAAGCACGTTGTGTTTGTCTATTGTTGTGACTTAGATAATGGTCAAATCAAATTGTATGACTAATTTATGCAGAAATCCATCTAAGTCCAAAGGGTTCACATACTTTTTCTTGCCACTGCAGGAGCACACAGGTCTTGAGAGAAATTTGAGGTGACAGACAGTGACACATTCAAGACCCTGCACACCCTTGCCTGCATCTAGCTGATATAGGTTGTAATCATTAGTCCAACAGTTGCAAACATGAGTTTCTATTGGACGAATTCAGGTATGTTTATACCGTTTTGTTCCATTTGCTTCCGTTTAGGAAACGTTTTTCAACAGTATCGGCGGAATGAATACACCCCTGATCACGCGTAAACACAGTTCACTTTCATAGCGGCCACTTTGTATTCCTTCTTGCGTTTATGTGCTCTCCTCCTCTCACTTTTTCCCTTCGGTTGTGGACTTCAATGCACAACTCATCAGCTGTATGTGACCAGGCAAAAAATACTTTCCAAGCCAAACCATATCATAACCACTACACACAGCCTACATAATTGTCACCATATTAGCTAAAGTAATGTCATAGTCAACATAGCTAATAGATCTAGAACTATAGAACTAACACGTTAGTAAACCCACTACACTTTTGCAGTAACGTTACAGTGTACAGTCAGTAAGCAGTTTAGCACTTACTCCGGCGGGCCCCCATGGCAATAAATTAGTCAAACCAAAAGCTTACTTTGACTTGGAAGAGTTTAGTGTTGTGTTGGATAGTCATAGCCAGCTAGCTAACATAGCATCCCACTGTTTGAGCAGGGTGTTTGAGTAGGTTAAACTAGCTAGCTGCATTTGCCTGCTAAGTAAGTGAAACTGAAACTGAAAAAAAAATGACAATCTCTCTCTTTAACTATTGTCTTTCGCTTTCAGTCAACTACTCACCACATTTATGTACTGCAGTGCTAGCTAGCTGTAGCTTATGCTTGCAGTACTAGATTCATTCTCTGATCCTTTAATTGGATCGACAACATGTCAGTTCATGCTGCAAGAGCTCTGACAGGTTGGAGGACGTCCTCCGGAAGTTGTCATAATTACTGTGTAAGTTTATGGAAGGGGTGAATACTATGAACCTCCTAGGTTTTGTATTGAAGTCAATGTACCCAAAAGAGGCTAGCTGTCCTCCAGCTACACCATGGTGCTACTCGTCAGACTGTTGTTGAGGCTACTGTAGACCTTCATTGCAAAATATTGTGTTTTAGTATAGTTTTATCTAAAAAATGATAAATGTTTAAATGTTTTAAAATTGTAGTTTTATGAAATTCACTGAGGAGGATGTTTCACGGATCCCCCCGGTACTGAAGCTCATTCTGTTCACCAGTTCCGGAGGTATACGCCACTGGCTTTCTAGGCTTCACTGAAGAGGATGCATTATCATCAACCCCGGACTGTCTTATCTGATTACACACACCTAGTTCCCATTTCCCCTGATTAGTATGTTATATATGTGCCCTCTGTTCCCTCAGTCTTTGTTGATAATTGTTCCCATGTCTGTTGGTGGTGTGAGTACCTATGCGTTGGTGCAGCTGTTATGCTGCGTGCTATATGCAGTTGAAGTTGGAAGAATACATACACTTAGGTTGGAGTCATTAAAACTAGTTTTTCAACCGCTCCACAAATTTCACAAACCACGCAGCTTTAATACCGCTCAGGAAGCAGACACGTTCTATCTCCTAGAGATGAACATACTTTGGTGCAAAAAGTGCAAATCAATCCCAGAACAACAGCAAAGGACCTTGTAAAGACGCTGAAGGAAATAGGTACAAAAGTATCTATATCACAGTAAAACGAGTCCTATATCGACATTACCTGAAAGGCCACTCAGCAAGGAAGAAGCCACTGCTCCAAAACCGCCATAAAAAAGCCAGACTACGGTTTGCAACTGCACATGGGGACAAAGATTGTACTTTTTGGAGAAATATCCTCTGGTCTGATGAAACAAAAATATAACTGTTTGGCCATAACGACCATTGTTATATTTGGAGGAAAAAGGGGGAGGCTTGCAAGCCGAAACACACCAACTGTGAAGCACGGGGGTGGCAGCATCATGTTGTGGGGGTGCTTTGCTGCAGGAGGGACTAGTGCACTTCACAACATAGATGGCATCATGAGGAGAAAATTACGTGGATATATTGAAGCAACATCTCAAGACATCAGGCAGGAAGTTAAAGCTGGTTGCAAATGGGTCTTCCAAATGGACATTGACCCCAAGCCTGCTTCCTAAGTTGTGGCAAAATGGCTTAAGGACAACAAAATCAAGATATTGGAGCGGCCATCACAAAGCCCTGACCTAAATCCTATAGAAAATTTGTGGGCAGAACTGAAAAAGCATGTGCGAGCAAGGAGGCCTACAAACCTGACTGTTACACCAGCTCTGTCAGGAGGAATGGGCCAAAATTCACCCAACTTATTGTGGGAAGCTTGTGGAAGGCTACCTAATACATTTGACTCAAGTTAAACAATTTAAAGGCAATGTTGCCAAACACTAATTGAGTGTATGTAAACTTCTGACCCACTGCGAATGTGATAAAAGAAATAAAAGCTGAAATAAATCATTCTCTCTACTATTATTCTGACATTTCACTTAAAATAAAGTGGTGATCCTAAGACAGGGAATTTCTACTAGGATTAAATGTCAGGAATTGTGAAAATGTATGTGAGTTTAAATGTATTTGGCTAAGGTGTATGTAAACTTCCGACTTCAACTGTACATTCACATTCCTTCACACCCTGCTGGAGGGGTGGGATGTTCCCCAATGCTGGAGGGGGGCCTGAGTGAAAAAGTTTGAATCTGGCACAATGCTGTTTCAGCACACTCTCTCCTCTATCTTTCCTGTCCTATCCAATACAATATACCAAATGAAAAAGGGAAACGATTCAAGAGAAAAGCATTTGCAGTGTGCCAAGTTAATGTAACCATCAAATTAGATGGAACGGTACATCCAAGGATGGTTCTGAACACTGCGTATTCTTTGCACAATTCAGTGCTCTTTTGTGTTGAGGAAAATGTAGCCCTTACTTTTGAGTCTATGTGAGTGTGTATGCAGTGTATCTAGTGGGTGACCAGTTGTGTATGTTTACTCTACCTGCGCTCTCCTGTTTTACCTGCTCCAGGATAGCCAGTCTGTCAGCATCAGCAACAGCAGGAGAGCAGTCACATCACATCCTATCTCTCTGACCTCAGATAGACACAACACTGACATAAGGGACAGATGTTTCTATGAGATGGATTCTCCAAATACTGGGGGGGAAAGGGGGGACCTGCTTGTGTGTGTGTGTTTGTGTGTGTCTGTCTGTCTACTTGCTTATTCTGTATCTGTATGGACTAGATCACGCTTTGTGTGAGGGACACACAATGCACATTAGCGTTTTCAGGCCTGGACGAATGCGAATGCATTCACATTATTCCCCACATCAAACAGGGGTAGTGAGGCCCATATGCCGGCTCATTTGCAGCTGAATGTGGGAGGCAGTGGGGATGGAGCTCTGTTTAGCATGTGTTTATTTGTGGATGCGGCCGTGGGATAGAGGAGGAGAGGGTACCAGTGAGCCACAGCTGGTGTGTGCCGCACCCCTACCTGCTGGTGCATCAGGTCTGACTTGGGATGACCTTAACACAAACTAGCTGTCACCTCCATACCGTTTATTTTTATTTAACCTTTATTTAACTAGCAAAGTCAGTTAAGAACAAATTCTTATTTACAATGACGGCCTACCCCGGCCAAACCTTCCCCTATCCCGGACAACGCTGGGGCAATTGTGCGCCACCCTATGGGACTCCCGATCACGGCCGGTTGTGATACAGCCCGTGATCAAACCAGGGTCTTCAGTGACGCCTCTAGCACTGAGATGCAGTGCTTTTACTGCTGTGCCACTCGAGATGCCAAGGTGGATCACTATCAGTCTGGGTGGCAGGTTTAGGGTTACACTGAGGTACAATGAGTGACATGAGTGACATTAGTTATTCTGATGTG
Organism: Salmo salar; assembly: GCF_965601325.2. Classification (NCBI taxonomy): domain Eukaryota; kingdom Metazoa; phylum Chordata; class Actinopteri; order Salmoniformes; family Salmonidae; genus Salmo; species Salmo salar. The sequence continues at coordinate 50,391,959 of NC_138295.1, read as the reverse complement.
AGTGAGGATTGGGCAGGTGTGCTTGGCATGTGTTCTATGAGAAGCACAAACAGTATGGTAATAAAATAATTTTAGACTGAATCGGAAGAGGAAAACAACATGTAAAGGTGTGTTCACTGTTGACTACTGTGTGTGTGTGCGTGCCCATAGACCCTCAGACCCTCACTATCCAGTGTATGTGTTTGACCAGCATTGTGTGTTTACTCTACCTGCACTACTCTTCTGTTTTACCTGCTCCAGGAAAGCCAGTCTGTCAGCAGCAGCAGGAGAGCAGTCACGTCACATCCTATCTCTCTGACCTCAGATAGACAGAACACTGGCCTGAGAGCTCACTGCTCCACTGAGAGGGACAGATTCACCCCATAGAGATAGAGGACTCTAGATGGATATAAGCCGTTTTAGCATGGACATTGCCATCGAGGGCTTCCACCATTTTAATGTAGTCAACTGGGTGGGGATTCCTATAGGTTTGGAGTGATCGGCCCATGATCAGAGCATTGTCTTCTCCTTTAAATTTGGTTGCCTATGGTTTGTAAATGGCTTTAAACTATATCACCACCATCTAGTGGCCACAATAAAATTAATGACACACAACATTTGGTTTAGGACTCCAGCATTGCGGGTGCAGTAAATCACCAATATTAGCTTTATGCTTTTTTCAAACATAAAATAAGAAAATGTAGTACTTTAAAATGGAGAGTACGGCAATCAAATTTTATTGGTCACATACACATGGTTAGCAGATGTTGTTTCGAGTGTAGCAAAATACAGTATATGCATATGAGATGAGTAATGCAAGATATGTAGACATTATTAAAGTGACTAATGATCCATTTATTAAAGTGAGGCTGCAGCCTCTCTGTGTTTGTGATGGCTGTTTAACAGTCTGATGGCCTTAAGATAGAAGCTGTTTTTCAGTCTCTCGGTCCCAGCTTTGATGCACCTGTACTGACCTCGCCTTCTGGATCGTAGTGGGGTGAACAGGCAGTGGCTCGGGTGGCTGTTGTCCTTGATGATCTTTTTGGTCTGCTATCACAGATGCCTTAATAGCACAGATGCAAAGATGAGTCCTATATCTATCTCTGTGGTTCACCCTGAGACATCAGCTTGGAAAAGACAGTTAAACCACAAATACAAATAAAAAAGTAGTTTTTTTATATCAAATAAATGCAGATCTACCCACACATGCAGAACCGCGCAGTTAGTTCCACCAGTGTAGTATCAGTGTTCTTTCCTGAGAGAAACTGTGTCCTTCCTTATTTTAGAGTAAAAATTTGGTTCATACAGCAGCAGGTAAGGTTGGCCTTCCTGGTTTGACTGAGAGGGGACCAATACTGGTGATACTGAATGCCTCTGAAGGAGATTGTCTCTGACTCTGTGCCAGTGCAGAGTTATCTTTGTGCTCTCTTGTCCTTGCTCTTCTGTCTTTGCAACAACATGTCCCTTTCTCCCTGCCAATTGTGTTTGTCTCCACCACAGCCTATGTTTGTGTGTGTGCGTGCGTGCGTGCTTGTGTGTGGTGAGGTAGGTGCAGTATCACACCTCGCCTTCGTCTTTCAAGTAGCTTGAATCTGTTGACGGCCACTGTACATGTGTGCAATAATTAAACAGAATTTTGCTCTGTGTTCATAGAATGTTTTTAGGGTCATGTTCATTAGTTTCAAAACGTTGCGCAACAGAAAACGAATAAAGCAGTTTCTCATTGGACAAGTTCTGGTAGTACTTCCATGTTTTCTTCAATTTCAGACCATTTTCTTGTGTCCCGTGCCTAGTGAATATAACCCAAGATCAGGATGTTGTGGATGAGAGACGCTGAGGATGTGCTGAGGTTGTAGTTCAACGTTGATCATCATGGACGATGGTGGATTGCATTTGCTATATGTAGCGCCTCCTTTCTGGTGTGTCGCCCATCACCAATGTGTAATGGCACCCTCCTACAGATATACTATCTTAATTTGACCGTGCTTCTCACAGCAGGAAAATAATCCTGCAGGAACAGGAAATGTGAATTATTATATGGATTATAATTAATGGACATTTTGTTGGGGTTGATGCAGTCTTCGTTATTTGAAATCAAGTCTGACGTTTTTAATTGGAAATTACAAACTTTAGAAGCATTTTTAACCTCTAGAGGATCGGTGTCCCCGCGTGGGACGGTTGAGCTAACGTAGGCTAATGTGATTAGCATGAGGTTGTAAGAAACAAAAAAGAATCCCAGGACATAGACATATCTGATATGGGCAGAAAGCTTCAATTCTTATTACTCTAACAGCACTGTCAAATTAACAATAGCTATTACAGTGAAAATAATCTCATGCTACTGTTTGAGGAGAGTGCACAATTATGAACTTGAAAATGTTTGAATAAACCAATTAGGCACATTTGGGCAATCTTGATAGAACATTTTGAACAGAAATGCAATGGTTCATTGGATCAGTCTAAAACTTTGCCCATACACTGCTGCCATCTAGTGGCCAATGTCTAAATTGCGCCTGGGCTGGAATAATACAGTATGGCCTTTCTCTTGCATTTCAATGATGGTACAAAATAAAAAAATATTCTTTGTATTATCTTTTACCAGATCAAATCAAATCAAATGTATTTATATAGCCCTTCTTACATCAGCTGATATCACAAAGTGTTGTACAGAAACCCAGCCTAAAACCCCAAACAGCAAGCAATGCAGGTGTAGAAGCACGGTGGCTAGGAAAAACTCCCTAGAAAGGCCAAAACCTAGGAAGAAACCTAGAGAGGAACCAGGCTATGAGGGGTGGCCAGTCCTCTTCTGGCTGTGCCGGGTGGAGATTATAACAGCACATGGCCTAGATGTTCAAATGTTCATAAATGACCAGCATTGTCAAATAATAATAATCATAGTAGTTGTCGAGGGTGCAACAAGTCAGTAACACAAGAGTAAGTGTCAGTTGGCTTTTTCATAGCCGATCTTTGCTCCTGCTGTCTCTAGAGAGTTGAAAACAGCAGGTCTGGGACAGGTAGCACGTCCGGTGAATAGGTCAGGGTTCCAGCAGGTCTGGGACAACAGGTCTGGGACAGGTAGCACGTCCGGTGAACAGGTCAGGGTTCCATAGCTGCAGGCAGAACAATTGGAACTGGAGCAGCAGCACGGCCAGGTGAACTGGGGACAGCAAGGAGTCATCAAGCCAGGTAGTCCTGAGGCATGGTCCTAGGGCTCAGGTCCTCCGGGAGAGAGTAAGAAAGAAAGAAAAAGAGAGAATTAGAGAGAGCATATTTAAATTCACACAGGACACTGGAAAAGACAAGAGAAATACTCCAGATGTGACAGACTGACCCTAGCCCCCCGACACATAAACTACTGCAGCATAAATACTGGGGCTGAGACAGGAGGGGTCAGGAGACACTGTGGCCCCATCCAATGAAACCCCCGGACAGGGCCAAACAGGTAGGATATAACCCCACCCACTTTGCCAAAGCACAGCCTCCACACCACTGGAGGGATATCTCCAACCACCAACATACCATCCCGGGACAAGGACGAGTATAGCTCGCAAAGATCTCCGCCACGGCACAGCCCAAGGGGGGGGCGCCAACCCAGACAGGAAGACCACGTCAGTGACTCAACCCACTCAAGTGACGCACCCCTCCCAGGGACGGCATGGAAGAACACCAGTAAGCCAGTGACTCAGCCCCCGTAATAGGGGTAGAGGCAGAGAATCCCACTGGGAAGAGGGGAACGGCCAGGCAGAGACAGCAAGGGCAGTTCGTTGCTCCAGCCTTTCCGTTCACCTTCACACCCCTGGGCCAGACTACACTTAATCATAGGACCTACTGAAGAGATATGTCTTCAGTAAAGACTTAAAGGTTGAGACTGAGTCTGCGTCTCTCACATGGGAAGGCAGACTATTCCATAAAAATGGAACTCTATAGGAGAAAGCCCTGCCTCCAGCTGTTTGCTTAGAAATTCTAGGAACAATTAGGAGGCCCGCGTCTTGTGACCGTAGCGTACGTGTAGGTATGTACGGCAGGACCAAATCGGAAAGATAGGTAGGAGCAAGCCCATGTAATGCTTTGTAGGTTAGCAGTAAAACCTTGAAATCAGTCCTTGCCTTAACAGGAAGCCAGTGTAGGGAGGCTAGCACTGGAGTAATATGATCAAATTTTTTGGTTCTAGTCAGGATTCTAGCAGCCGTATTTAGCACTAACTTAAGTTTATTTAGTGCTTTATCCGGGTAGCCGGAAAGTAGAGCATTGCAGTAGTCCAACCTAGAAGTAACAAAGGCATGGATTAATTTTTCTGCGTCATTTTTGGACAGAAAGTTTCTGATTTTTGCAATGTTATGTAGATGGAAAAAAGCTGTCCTTGAAACAGTCTTGATATGTTCTTCAAAAGAGAGATCAGGGTCCAGAGTAACGCCGAGGTCCTTCACAGTTTTATTTGAGACGACTGTCTCAGGTCGCATCCAGATTAATTGTCAGATTCAACAGAAGATCTCTTTGTTTCTTGGGACCTAGAACAAGCATCTCTGTTTTGTCCGTGTTTAAGAGTAGAAAGTTTGCAGCCATCCACTTCCTTATGTCTGAGACACAGGCTTCTAGCGAGGGCAATTTTGGGGCTTCACCATGTTTCGTTGAAATGTACAGCTGTGTGTCATCCGCATAGCAGTGAAATTTAACATTATGTTTTCGAATGACATCCCCAAGAGGTAAAATATATAGTGAAAACAATAGTGGTCCTAAAACGGAACCTTGAGGAACACCGAAATTTACAGTTGATTTGTCAGAGGACAATCCATTCACAGAGACAAACTGATATCTTTCCGACAGATAAGACCTAAACCAGGCCAGAACTTGTCCATGTAGACCAATTTGGGTTTCCAATCTCTCCAAAAGAATGTGGTGATCGATGGTATCAAAAGCAGCACTAAGATCTAGGAGCATGAGGACAGACGCAGAACCTCGGTCTGACGTCATTAAAAGGTAATTTACCACCTTCACAAGTGCAGTCTCAGTGCTATGATGGGGTCTAAAACCAGACTGAAGCGTTTCGTGTACATTGTTTGTCTTCAGGAAGGCAGCGAGTTGCTGCGCAACAGCTTTTTCAAAAATTTGATGTGTTATATTCTCCAACATTATTTTCACATTTCCACAAACTTCAAAGTGTTTCCTTTCAAATGGTATCAAGAATATGCATATCCTTCCTTCGGGTCCTGAGCTACAGGCAGTTAGATTTGGGTATGTCATTTTAGGCGAAAATTGAGAAAAAACTGTGGATCCTTTAAACCTTGAATACACTACAATTTGCATTTACTGCTGCACAGGAGAATTCCCTGCGCCAACAGAGTGATCAAATTAAAATAGCAAATCTGTACCTGTGTGATGCATAATGCCCACCACACATCAACAACTGCAGTGAAGAGAGATACTTTGCCAAATATGATCTCGAGATAAATTCATCCGTGAGGTTAATATCGATTGGCCCCTTCACCAGTCACATTATGTTGTACTAGGGATGTACATCTCTCCTTTCAAGCACAATTCTATGCACATCTAGATACATCGCTGTCTGCCCATATGTAGCCAATCTCTGTGGCTTAGAGATTAAGATCCACTAACCTGTTAATGGAGCTTGTTGATAAACTTCTCATTAGGGCAGATTTCTTTTATTTTATTTATTTCACTTTGATTTAACCAGGTAGGCCAGTTGAGAACAAGTTTTCATTTATAACTGTGACCTGGCCAAGATAAAGCAAAGCAGTGCGACACAAACAACAACACAGAGGTACACATGGAATAAACAAACGTACAGTCAATAACACAATAGGAAAAAAATCTATATACAGTGTGTGCAAATTAGTTAAGATTAGGGAGGTAAGGCAATAAAAAGGCTGTAGTGGCGAAGTAATTACAATTTAGCAATGAAACACTAGAGTGATAGATGTGCAGAAGATGAATGTGCAAGTAGAGATACTGGGGTGCAAAGGAGCAAAAAGATAAAAATAAAATAACAATATGGGGATGAGGTAGTTGGATGGGCTAATTACGGATGGGCTATTTACAGATGGGCTATGTACAGGTGCAGTGATCTGTGAGCTGCTCTGACAGCTGATGTTTGAAATTAGTGACGGAGATATGAGTCTCCAGCATCAGTGATTTTTGCAATTCGTTCCAGTCATTTGCAGCAGAGAACTGGAAGGAAAGGCGGCCAAAGGAGGAATAGGCTTTGGGGGTGACCAGTGAAATATACCTTCTGGAGCGCATGCTACGGGTGGGTGCTGCTATGGTGACCAGTGAGCTGAGATAAGGCTCAGCTTTACCTAGCAAAGACTTATAGATGACCTGGAGCCAGTGGGTTTGGCGACGAATATGAAGCGAGGGCCAGCCAACGAGAGCATACAGGTCGCAGTGGTGGGTAGTACATGGGGCTTTGGGGACAAAACGGATGGCACTGTGATAGACTGCATCCAATTTGCTGAGTAGAGTGTTGGAGGCTATTTTATAAATGACATCACCGAAGTCAAGGATCGGTAGGATAGTCAGTTTTACGAGGGTATGTTTGGCAGAATGAGTGAAGGATGCTTTGTTGCGACATAGGAAGCCGATTCTAGATTTAATTTTGGATTGGAGATGCTTAATGTGAGTCTGGAAGGAGAGTTTACAGTCTAACCAGACACCTAGGTATTTGTAATTGTCTACATATTCACAACCGTCCAGAGTAGTTATGCTGGACGGGCGGGCAGGTGCGGGCAGCGATCGGTTGAAGAGCATGCATTTAGTTTTTCTTGCATTTAAGAGCAGTTGGAGGCCATGGAAGGAGAGTTGTATGGCATTGACGCTCGTCTGGTGGTTAGTTAACACAGTGTCCAACGAAGAGCCAGAAGTATACAGAATGGTGTCGTCTGCGTAGGGGTGGATCAGAGAATCACCAGCAGCAAGAGCGACATCATTGATGTATACAGAGAAAAGAGTCGGCCCAAGAATTGAACCCTGTGGCACACCTATAGAGACTGCCAGAGGTCCGGACAACAGGCCCTCCGATTTGACACACTGAACTCTGTCTGAGAAGTAGTTGGTGAACCAGACGAGGCAGTCATTTGAGAAACCAAGGCTGTTGAGTCTGCCGATAAGAATGTGGTAATTGACAGAGTTGAAAGCCTTGGCCAGGTCGATGAATATGGCTGCATAGTATTGTCTTTTATTGATGGCGGTTTTGATATTTTTTAGGACCTTGAGCGTGGCTGAGGTGCACCCATGACCAGCTCGGAAACCAGATTGTATACAGGAGAAGGTACAGTGGGATTCGAAATGGTCGGTGATCTGTTTGTTAACTTGGCTTTCGAAGACCTTAGAAAGGCAGGGTAGGATAGATATAGGTCTGTAACAGTTTGGGTCTAGAGTGTCTCCCCCTTTGAAGACGGGATGACCTCGGCAGCTTTCCAATGTTTGGGGATCTCAGACGATACGAAAGAAAGTTTGAACAGGCTAGTAATAGGGGTTGCAACAATTGCGGCAGATCATTTTAGAAAGAGAGGGTCCACATTGTCTAGCCCAGCTGATTTGTAGGGGTCCAGATTTCGCAACTCTATCAGAAAATCAGCTATCTGGATTTGGGGGAAGGAGAAATGGTGGGAGGTTTTGGCAATTGCTGTGGGCTGTTGGAGGGCTGTTGACCTGGGTAGGAGTAGCCAGGTGGAAAGTATGGCAAGCCGTAGAAAAATGCTTATTGAAGTTCTCAATTATCATGGATTTATCGGTGGTGACAGTGTTTCCTAGCCTCAGTGCAGTGGGCAGCTGGGAGGAGGTGCTCTTATTCTCCATGGACTTTACAGTGTCCCAGAACCTTTTAGAGTTTGTGCTACAGAATGCACATTTCTGTTTGGAAAAGCTAGCCTTTGCTTTCTTAACTGCCTGTGTATATTGGTTCCTAACTTCCCTGAAAAGTTGCATATCGTGGGGGCTATTCGCTGCTAATGCAGTACTCCACAGGATGTTTTTGTGCTGGTCAAGGGCAGTCAGGTCTGGAGTGAACCAAGGGCTGTATCTGTTCCTGGTTCTACATTTTTTGAATGGGGCATGCTTATTTAAGATGGTGACTAAAGCACTTTTAAAGAATAACCAGGCATCCTCTACTGGAATGAGGTCAACATCCTTCCAGGATACCCGAGCCAGGTCGATTAGAAAGGCCTGATGTGCTGTGACCCCTCTAGAAGCAGGTAATACACTACTGTAGCTGTATCCTACTCAAATGAAATAGTAAGATTAATCCCCTTGAAGCATAAAGACGTGTAATTCACATCCCCTCCTGAGGAGTTTGGAGTATATACTCTGATAGGTGCTGACTTCCCAGTTGCCCTAGAAACGAGACATGTCTTCAACCAAAGTACAGGCAGTTGTGTTAGCTGGCATCGCAGAGCATCACTATCAAATTGTGTCATCCATGGACAGATTTGAAGCAATATGCACACATGCATGCATACACACACACACACACACACACACACACACACACACACACATTCTTGTGCACATATGCGCACTTTCACACGCACACAGATGCCTGGGGTCTTGTGCTGTTGCGGAGTATTTCTTATGCTCTCACACTGTTACTTTCTCTTTCTCCATCAGATTCCCTCAGTAGGAGCAGTTCAACAAAGCCAATGTGATTGCATCTTACAGAGAAATCAAATGAAAGAGAAGAACATGTCAATACAAAAAACTAATTTTGATTCCCCTGAGCTTTGTCTCACTCTAAGCTCAAGGTTGCTTCACAAATTAGAATTGCAATTATTAATTTAGGTCTGTTTGGCCTGTTACTTTTCTTTGCAATTATTCTTATCTGATTTAATTATCCAAAAAATATGTTGACTGTATTGTGCGTGGCCTTTTTGTGTGCCTGGTTTGTGTGACTCCAGGAATTAGCAAATTGAGAGAATTTAATCAACTTATTTTTGACAGACTTAGTGGGTGAACGAGAGATTTTCAACATAATCAAGATTTTTTTAAATGTTGATACTAGATTTAAGCACTGATGCTTGCAAGTGCATCGGTGGTGGTTGTATAGCGGATTCAATGAGAAAGATCAGTCTCTGACAAGGGAGGAGAGTTGCTGCTTATTACATACTGCCTGTCACACACACACACATTTGTGAAGCATTTATGCAATGCTTATGAAGAGTTTATTAATTAATGTCCTATAAAGCATATATATACAGATTTTTTAAATGCATTGGAACACACTTGGTTTCTAGTAAAATTGTTAAGAGACAACCCCAACTGGGAGAAACTTAAGTACCTTCAAATACCTTTAAATAACTGATATTAAAGGGTCTTAAATTTGATCAAGCACTTTAGCCTTCCACTAAAAATTCTGAAGATAGTCCACCAAGTGCTCTTGTTCTATCAGCAACAAATGAGTAATAGTTTTTTTTGTTATGGCTGCACAAGCCCTGTGGGACCGTGAAGTGCTATTTATATTCTGTATCTTCCTGTGTGGATAACACCTACGACCCGTACTATTTCATCCTATATACACGGTTCTCCTATTCACAGTATGAACTGTTGGCCCTCAGTGTTTTCCCATGGTTCCACCTGAGTGGGTCTTCTTTTCTGTACCTGTACTTTCTCCTCTTTCTCCATTCTCCTCCTTCTTTCTCCTTCATGACAATATGTCTTCCTCGGATGAACTGAAGACATGGCATTGATCGAATGCACATCTTTCTCCGAGAGTTTTTCAATTGTGCCTACCAATGTCATTATATTCCTATGTACGTACCAGCCTTTAAAAAAGTCCAAAACATTGAATTTTCTCTGACTGGTTTCACAGGGCGTTGTTTTTCAGATTCGATGGTGGTCTGGTTGTTTGGTTGGAATGGACAGCCACATGGATTTGGATTTTGGCTGTAGTTCCAAGGCCGAGTGTCAAATTCTCTCAATGAAACTCGTTCTAGTGTCCTCACTAATGAACGACACTAATCGATTAGAACGCTGGTGGGAGGGGGTGGGTGTTAGCAGGGTGTTGGACTGGGAGGGTGAATATGGTCTCTAGCCTCATCCCAGACTGATGTGGCCCACAGCACAGAGAGAGATGGGAAAACATACAGTATTGTGAACTCAGTGAAACATTATACCAGAATATATAGCACAGCTATAGAACAAAAGGCGAGCTTACTAGTGTACAGAGAGCATGTTTGCATATGAATAAACAGGAATGGAAATAGATACAGAGGCACTCTCCAACATGCACCACCTCACAGGCACACAAAGAGATCAGGTGTACACAGGCAAACACTCAAACAAAGAAATGCACACCGATGCCCTATATAATACTGGAATGCAACACATGCATATGCACACGCAGACAGAAAAATAAGCATTCCACCTACAAAAGAAAATACCGTCGATCACAGTCATTTGAAACCACCACTAGAAAGTGTTGCCCATAGAAATAGAATGGCCGTGGCTATGGTGTAGCCCAAGTGTTTCACATGTCACTGCCATGACAACCTGCTAAATTTGACTGGTAACAACAGAGGACTGAAGGAGACTAAAGACACTGTGTTTGTGTGCCAGGCCAGCCAAAGACAGATAGACAGAGCCAGGGTGTTCAGACTGAGAATCAGTCAGTAGGCCACATCAAAACCACACCAGTCCTTTTCTATACATAATGCGCTGAGATGAGTAAATGAGTTAACAAATGACTTCGGGAAAAGCACTAAAGGAATTGAAAGTCTTAGATTTCCAGGCTAAATATTTCTAAAACTTTAGATTTCCTGTAAAATAGTCAATTTTGCCTATAGTCAAATTACTATGACATATGTGTTTTGTGGGTAGGTTATTGCTTTGTAAAGACTGCAATTGTAATGGGCGTCATAAGGGTTGGACCAAGGTGCAGCGGGAACGTGTATACTGATCTTCTTTATTTTTATTAAAAGAAGGAAAAAAAAAAAAAAAACACATATACAAAACAACAAACGACACTAAACAGTCCTGTCAGGTGCACAAACACAAAACAGGAGACAACTACCCACAAACCCCCATAGCACAAACACCCCTATACATAGGACCTTCAGAGGCAACGAGGAACAGCTGCCTCCAATTGAAGGTCAATCAACAAACCCTAAACATAGAAGTAGAAAACTAGACTGAACATAGAAAAACACTAACCTAGAACATAGACCAAAAACCCCGGAACACTCTAAACAAACACCCCTCTTACATAATAACATAGCCCAACAAACCCCAAAACACTCTAAACAAACACCCCCTGCCACGTCCTGACCAAACTACAATAACAAATAACCCTTTTACTGGTCAGGACGTGACAGCAATGCAACTGCAGTATATGTAAGAGGAGGTCTTGTAAAACACAGAGCACACAATATCATGACTAAGACCATACAAGTCAAAATGGCCAATAATGGTGCATACTGTAAATTGCCTCTAGTCTGAATGGCCATCATGTTCTTATTTTATTTCCAGTTTTGTGATTGCAGGCAATACGCCAGATTCAGGAGAAAACCGTCAGACACCGCACTGGGCCTCGTTTCCCAGAGCCTTCGTAGGGTTAAGATCATTTAGAACCATCTTAAAATGTAGCTTTAGTAGCCAATCTTTTTCCCCAGAGCCTTCGTTAGTAACGTTACTCTTAAAAACCTTAGCACATCTATGAGGGATGACAACCTGGGTGATCCAGACCACTCGTAAAGTAGCCAAAGTGAATCGTTAGATGGTTTTTTCCTTCCCTGTAGCTCAGTTGGTAGAGCATGGTGTTTGCAATGCATGGTGTTTGCAACGCCAGGGTTGTGGGTTTGATTCCCACGGGGGGCCAGAATGGAAAGAAAAAAAATTATGAAATGTAAGTCGCTCTGGATAAGAGCGTCTGCTAAATGACTAAAATGTAATGTAAAATGTTTTTGCCATTCCGCGTAACTTTATTCATAAAAGATTTCTGCTAAACAGAATCAGGATGTTTAGGCTGGGTATCCAGATCTGGATCACTTGTAGATGCGTTTTCATAAGGTTGAGAAGGTTTTTAAGGATCCACTGAACATGCATATTGGCACGTGTATTTTTCTGTTGCTCGTTAGAAAAACAAGATTTCAGTCTCGGAGGTGTGTTTCCTGACCAATTTTGTGTTTGGTTAATGATGTTTGTTCACCATGAGAATCCTATTTCACTTTCTCAAAATCCCCAGAATGAATCTAACTCAATAAATCTGTAATTCGTTTTGGCACTTTTGCCGAGGATGTTTAGTTGCACAGTTTTTCATCTAAGGTGTTTGGTGCAGTTTCTCAAGTAAAGAAATGTGCGACGTGTTGTCTTCTGTAAACAAAGTCGGAGCTGCTGGGCAGGTCTGTCTCATTGTCTATGCTATTGGATAGAGGAGGAGTCACCACAGCTGTTTGCCCCATGTTAGTGGGAAAATGAACATTGTCAAATCAAAACCCAACCTTCATTAACCAATTCTGACACACAGACGTTCCAAACTCTGTTTTTAGACGAGACTGACTTTATCCTATTTACACTTTGTAGTACGTTTTGACACTAGAATAACTGTTTCTGACTCATGTACACTGAACAAAAACATAAATGCAACACGCAACAATTTCAAAGATTTTACTGAGTTACAGTTCATATAAGGAAATCAGTCAATTTAAATAAATAAATTAGGCCCTAATCTATGTATTTCACATGACTGGGAATACAGATAAGCATCTGTTTGTCACAGATACCTTTAAAAAAAACATGTAGGGACGTGGATCAGAAAACTAGTCAGTATCTGGTGTGACCACAATTTGCCTCAAGCAGTACGACACATCTCCTTCGTATAGAGTTGATCAGGCTGTTAATTGTGGTCTGTCGAATGTTGTCCCACTGCTCTACAATGGCTGTGCAAATTTGTTGGATATTGGCAGGAACTGGAAGACGCTGTCATACACGTCGATCCAGAGCAATCCAAACATGCTCAATGGGTGACAAGTCTGGTGAGAATTCAGACCATGGAAGAACTGGGACATTTTTAGCTTCCAGGAATTGAGTACAGATCCTTGCGACATGGGGCTATGCATTATCATGCTGAAACGTGAGGTGATGGCAGTGGATGAATGGAACGACAATGGGCCTCCCTCAGGATGTCGTCACGGTATCACAACATCAGCAAACCACTCGCCCACACGACACCATCTGCCTGGTACTGTTGAAACCGGATTCATCCATGAAGAGCACACTTCTTCGGTGTGCCAGTGGCCATCAAAGGAGAGCATTTGTCCACTGAAGTTGGTTACGATGCCGAAATACAGTCAGGTCAAGATCCTGTTGAGGACGCAGCTGAGCTTCCCTGAGATAGTTTCTGACAGCTTGTGCAGAAATTATTTGGTTGTGTAAACCCAGTTTCATCAGCTGTCTGGGTGGCTGGTCTCAAATGATCCCGCAGGTGAAGATCCTAGGCTGGCGTGGTTACATGTGGTCTGCGGTTGTGAGGCTGGTTGGACTTACTGCCAAATTCTCTAAAATGACGTCAGATGTGGCTTATGGTAGAGAAATGAACATTCAATTATCTGGCAACAGCACTGGTGGACATTCCTGTAATCAGCATACCAAATGCACACTCCCTCAAAACTTGAGTCATCTGTGGCATTGTGTTGTGTGACAAAACTGCACACTTTGCAGTGGCCCTTTATTGTCCACATCAGGTCCACCTGTGTAATGATCATGCTTTTTAATCAGCTGCTTGATATGCCACACCTGTCAGGTGGATGGATTATCTAGGCAAAGGAGAAATGCTAAATAACATGGATGTAAACACATTTGTGCACAACATTTTAAATAAATTATGAAACATGTTGGATTTTGGACTTTTTTTTTCAGTATAGCTAGTCTGTTTCGTAGATTTTTAAACGCAGTCGCTCTTTAAGAGCCATGTTTCTAACGAAGGCTGTTGAAACACCTCAGCTACTAAAGATACATCGTAAGAAGTTTCTAACGATAATCTTAACGCTAAGAATAGCACTAAGACGCAACATGGAAGCACAAATCATATGGAGAGACGTCAATGGCATCAAAATGAGCACGCAAGAGCAGAGAACAATTCACATACACTGCCCTTAATTATTGTTGTGTGTTCCTCTTGAACTCTCCTTATAAGTCCTACTGGAGCCACCATATCTGCCTGCTCTGAACAGTTGTTACGTTAGCTCACGAACGTGAGGACAGTTGTAGCTAATACACCTGAGCACTTCATAAAGAAGTTCCTCGAGTTTCCCAGCCGTAGCCTGCCTAGGCTGTATGCCTGTGATCGAAATCAAATCAAGGTAGGCATAATGTTATTGTTTTCAAATATGTATTATTGGCACTGGCAGTATTATTATTATCAAAACTAAATAGACACCTTTTAACTATACATGTCACAATTCCAGACTTAACAATGTATAAACAGTCTATTGTCTGGGAATTTATCTGCTAAGTTCACCAGCATTGCTTTGCGTAGAAGTGAGAAACATAGACTTGCCTTCTAACTTTACAGCTATGATGTTGTTGACACACCTTAACCCGGAAGCCAGCTGCACCAATGTGTCAGAGGAAACACCGTTCAATTGACGACCAGAGTCAGCCTGCAGGCGCCCGGCCGCCACAAGGAGTCGCTAGAGTGCGACAAGCCAATTAAGCCCCCCTGGCCAAACCCTCCCCTAACGATGCTGGGTCAATTGTGCGCTGCCCTACGGGACTCCCGGTCACGGTTGGTTATGACACTGCCTGGGATTGAACCCGGGTATGTAGTGACGCCTCAAGCACTGAGATGCAGTGCCTTAGACCGCTGCGACACTCGGGAGGCCACGACCCCTCTGTTCTCTCTCATTCACTACCGTTCATTCTAATTCCAGTGTGTTAATGTGTGTAAAATACACTTTTCGTATGATTTTGGCTTGACCCAACACAACGTACCATGCTCGTTTCAAAGTAACTTCTACTTCTTCTATGATATAATGGCTGTCCGCAAACCAATGTTAAAGGTGCATTCCACCACCTACTGTGCTGGAGTGTGTGGTCAAATCCTCCTACCTAACTCAGTACTTCTAAGAAAATAAAAAAGAGCCCTACCAACTTCTAATAGACCCTCCCCCATTCCCAAAATACCTTTCAAACCCCCCCAACCTCAATGACCCTAAACTTCAATCTTTCCCTCTCTTCAACATACTAAAAACAATATAACACATGCTCCACCTTTTCATTAACCTCTCTAGGGTCGGCGGGACGAAATCGTCCCACCTACGTAACAGCCAGTGGAATCCTGTGGCGCGTTATTCAAATACCTTAGAAATGCTATTACTTCAATTTCTCAAACATATGACTATTTTACACAATTTTAAAGACAAGACTCTCGTTAATCTAACCACACTGTCCGATTTCAAAAAGGCTTTACAACGAAAGCAAAACATTAGATTATGTCAGCAGAGTACCCAGCCAGAAATAATCAGACACCCATTTTTCAAGCTAGCATATAATGTCACAAAAACCCAGAAGACAGCTAAATGCAGAACTAACCTTTGATGATCTTCATCAGATGACACACCTAGGACATTATGTTATACAATACATGCATGTTTTGTTCAATCAAGTTCATATTTATATCAAAAACCAGCTTTTTACATTAGCATGTGACGTTCAGAACTAGCATACGCAATCGAGCCATTGTCCTCTGATCGGCCACTTGCCAAATGCGCAAATGTGTTTCAGCCTGGAGCTGCCTCGATATCATTCAACTTTTTCCCGGGCTCTGAGAGCCTATGGGAGCCGTAGGAAGTGTCACGTTACAGCAAAGATCCTCAGTCTTCAATAAACAGAGACAAGAAGAACAAGATCTTGTCAGAGAGGGCACTTCCTGTAAGGAATCTTCTCAGGTTTTTGCCATATGAGTTCTGTTATACTCACAGACACCATTCAAACAGTTTTAGAAACTTTAGGGTGTTTTCTATCCAAAGCCAAACTTCCGGTGAATTTACTAAAAATTTACTAAATTACTCACGATAAACGTTCACAAAAAGCATAACAATTATTTTAAGAATTATAGATACAGAACTCCTCTATGCACTCGATATGTCCGATTTTAAAATAGCTTTTCGGTGAAAGCACATTTTGCAATATTCTCAGTAGATAGCCCGGCATCACAGGGCTAGCTATTTAGACACCCAGCAAGTTTAGCGCTCACCAAAGTCAGATTTACTATAAGAAAAATGTTATTACCTTTGGTGTTCTTCGTCAAAATGCACTCCCAGGACTTCTACTTCAATAACAAATGTTGGTTTGGTCCCAAATAATCCATTGTTATATCCAAATAGCGGCGTTTTGTTTGTGCGTTCAAGACACTATCCGAATGGTAAAGAAGGGTGACGAGCACGGCGCATTTCGTGACAAAAAAATTCGAAATATTCCATTACCGTACTTCGAAGCATGTCAACCGCTGTTTAAAATCAATTTTTATGCCATTTTTCTCGTAAAAAAGCGATAATATTCCGACCGGGAATCTGCGTTTAGGTAAAAAGACGAAAGAAAATAAAGCACGGGGTCGACTCGTGCACGCGCCTAAGCCCATTGTCCTCTGATCGGCCACTTGCCAAACGCGCAAATGTGTTTCAGCCTGGAGCTGCCTCGATATCATTCAACTTTTTCCCGGGCTCTGAGAGCCTATGGGAGCCGTAGGAAGTGTCACGTTACAGCAAAGATCCTCAGTCTTCAATAAACAGAGACAAGAAGAACAAGATCTTGTCAGAGAGGGCACTTCCTGTAAGGAATCTTCTCAGGTTTTTGCCTGCCATATGAGTTCTGTTATACTCACAGACACCATTCAAACAGTTTTAGAAACTTTAGGGTGTTTTCTATCCAAAGCCAATAATTATATGCATATTCTAGTTACTAGGCAGGAGTAGTAACCAGATTAAATCGGGTACGTTTTTTATCCGGCCGTGTCAATACTGCCCCCTACCCCCAACAGGTTAACCATATACTCCAGTCACGAACAATTCACATGCTTACCAACCAGATGTAATGACGAGTTCAATGTACAATGTCCTAAGCGCAATCGAGCAAACACCACCTCTTCCTTCCTAATCTGACCTTTGAATTTTGGTCCACCGACATTTCTTTTAAGGCTTCCGAGTGGCACAGTGGTCTAAGGCACTGCATCTCAGTGCTAGAGGAGTCACTACAGACCCTGGTTCAATCCCGGGCTGTATTGCAACTGGCTGTGATCGGGAGTCCCATATGGCAGTGCACTATTGGCCCAGTGTCGTCCGGGGAAGGCCGTCGTCCAGGGAAGGCTGCCATTGTAAAATAAGAATTTGTTCTTTACAGAATTGCCAAGTTAAATACAAATATATTTTGAGGGCATATAAATGGGCTCAGAGTCCCATCTCTTCTGCAACACATCTATCAAAATGTCTCTAGTCTTACATTTGGCCTCACCTTTACCGAGTTGAACATTAATATCAATTATATCTAATTTCAAAGCTCTTTTGGCTAACTGGTCTACAATTGTATTCCCTTCCACACCAGAATGTGCTGGAAATCTAGTTACAACACACATTCTCTCAATTCTCCATAATAACATGACTACCTCCAATAGTAGGTCACTCCTGTTAGAGTTACCAGATTCAATACAGACAGAGAATCTGAGCATATTATAATTGCTCAGATTCTAACAGTTTGTTATAATTATAACAGGTTGTATGTCCTCCACCCACTGTAGGGCAACTACTATCACCAACAATTCAACTGAGTATACTGGCAGTTCATCTGTTAGTCTTCTACATATCTTCACATCAAATTCAGAAACGTAAACACCTGCCTCTGTGCGCCCACTATCTGGGTGCTTGGATCCATCTGTGAAAGTGGTAAAAAAAGCATAAAAACTTCAACCAATGTAATTGTCAACCAGTTTACCTATATCACTGACATCTGACCAATCTTTCCTTTTCACTATCAAGGTTAGCTCAAGAACAAGATCTAGGAGTAACCATGGAGGAACATTCCCTATCATCACAAAAGGGCCAACCTTCATCTCCTTCAAACCACTCTCATCAGCAAGCTTTCCAACTGTCCAACCAAAACCACTGCCTTATCTACAAGTATTCCCAACAGTCATCTAGAACTGTAGCAGTGGGCTGCTCAACCTCACAGCTTTTCAACCTAACCCAATAAGCTAATGATTTTTTTTACGCTGTATATCCAAAGGCATCCCACCTGCCTCCACTATTAAGACACATACAGATGTTAATTCACCAGATGTTGATTCACCAATACATATCCTTAAAGTATTCAGACCCCTTGACTTTTTTCACATTTTATTATGCTACAGCCTTATTCTAAAATTGATTAAATCGTTTTTTCCCTTATCAAAAACAGGTTTTTAGACATTTTTGCAAATGTATTAAAAATAAAAAAGGAAATATAACATTTACATAAGTATTCAGACCCTTTACTCAGTACTTTGTTGCAACACGTTAGGCAGCGATTAGAGCTGTCTATTTGGGTATGACGCTACAAGCTTGGCACACCTGTATTTGGGGAGTTTCTCCCATTCTTCTCTGCAGATCCTCTCAAGTTCTGTCAGGTTGGATGGGGAGCGTCGCTGCACAGCTATTTTCAGGTCTCTCCAGAGATGTTAAATCAAGTTCATGTCCGGACTCTGGCTGGGTCACTCAATTACATTCAGAGACTTGTCCCAAAACTACTCAAGCATTGTCTTGGCTGTGTGCTTAGGGTCCTTGTTTAGTTGGAAGGTGAACCTTCACCCCAGTCTGTGATCCTGAGCACTCTGGAGCAGGTTTTCATCAAGGATCTCTCTGTACTTTGCTCTGTTCATCTTTCCCTCGATCCTGACTAGTCTCCCAGTCTCTGCCGCTGAAAAACATCCCCACAGCCACCACTGTGCTTCACCGTATGGATGAAATTGGCCAGGTGGTGAGCGCAACATTTGGCTATCAGGCCAAAGAGTTCAATCTTGGTTTCATCAGACCAGAGAATCTTGTTTCTCATGTCTGAGAGTCCATTAGGTTCCTTTTGGCAAACTCAAGCGGGCTGTCATGTGCCTTTTACTGAGGATTGGCTTCCTTCTGGCCACTGTACCATAAAGCCCTGATTGGTGGAGTGCTTCCTTCTGGAAGGTTATCCCATCTCCAAAGAGGAACTCTGGAGCTCTGTCAGACTGGCCATCGGGTTCTTGGTCACCTCCCTGACCAAAGCCCTTCTCTTCCAATGTGTGCCTTTCCAAATCATGTCCAATCAATTGAATTTACCATAGGTGGACTCCAATCAAGTTCTAGAAACATCTCAAAGATGATCAATGGAAACAGGGTTTTTCCTGTTTTCGCTTTGTCATTATGGGGTATTGTGTGTAGATTGATAAGGAAAAACATTAATTTAATATATTTTAGAATAAGGCTGTAATGTAATAAAATGTGCAAAAAGTCAAGCGGTCTGAATACTTTCCAAATGCACTATATATATGGGATTCTGTCCAGCTTCTGAAGCCAAGTCTTCACCACTGTTCCTTAAACTATACACCCGTAATCAATTGTTGTCCTGATCAGAGCTCTATAAATATCCATCAACAATTGTCTGTCAGCACCCCATTCATAAGCATAAGATTCACCGCCTTCTTACAAGTTGTTTCAACATTTATGACATGATCTTTCCATGCATATTGCTCATTGAAACATAGACCCAAATATTTGTACTTATAAACCCTCCCCATAGGCTGTCCATACAGAAACAACTGTATAATATCAGCAACTTTCTTCTTTGAGAAAAACATACAACAAGACTTCGCCACTGACTATTTAAAACCCCAGTCAATCGACCATCTTTCAACCTCCACTATAGTTGTTGAATTATTTTGATCACAAGAGACATTCCTCCCCCTCTTCCAAATAGCTCCATCATCAGCATTTAGGAAAGCCCCAATACCCCCCAAAATAATTGTTAATCATAAAGTTGAACAAAGTAGGACTGATAGCACTGCCTTGAGGAATACCATTGTCAACCCCATAGGCATCAGATAAAATGGATCCTATTTTAACTTGAGCGATTATATAAGAAAGCCAAATCCCAGTTATATAATCTCCCACCACTACCAATTATTTCCATCTAAATCAGTAGGCCTTTGCTCCACATAGTGTCATAAGCCTTTTCAATGTAAAAAAAGACAGTAGCCATTACTTCTTTCATGACCAGAGTTTTCTCAACTTCATTGTTCACCTTTACTAATGCATCCAAAGTATATCTATCTTTATGGAATCCACTTTGACATTGACTCAATAAACCTCTATGTCATAATCGTCGCCAAACACATTGGCTCCAGGTCATCTACAAGACCCTGCTAGGTAAAGTCCCCCCTTATCTCCGCTCACTGGTCACCATAGCAGCACCCACCTGTAGCACGCGCTCCAGCAGGTATATCTCTCTGGTCACCCCTAAAGCCAACTCCTCCTTTGGTCGTCTCTCCTTCCAGTTCTCTGCTGCCAATGACTGGAACGAACTACAAAAATCTCTGAAACTGGAAACACTTATCTCCCTCACTAGCTTTAAGCACCAGCTGTCAGAGCAGCTCACAGATCACTGCACCTGTACATAGCCCATCTATAATTTAGCCCAAACTACTACCTCTTCCCCTACTGTATTTATTTATTTTATTTATTTTGCTCCTTTGCACCATATCATTTATATTTTAACTTTGAACTTTCTTCAAACTACATATCTACCATTCCAGTGTTTTTCTTGCTATACTTTCTTTACTTTGCCACCATGGCATTTTTTTGCCTTTACCTCCCTTATCTCACATCATTTGCTCACATTGTATATAGTCTTATTTTTTTATCTACTGCATCATTGATTGTATGTTGTTTTACTCCATGTGTAACTCTGTGTTTTTGTATATTGTCGAACTGCTTTGCTTTATCTTGGCCAGGTCGCAATTGTAAATGAGAACTTGTTCTCAACTTGCCTACCTGGTTAAATAAAGGTGAAATAAATGTTCCAGGAAATATGACAATCATCTTTTCCATCAGTTTACACAAGTTAGAGGTCAGTTCTATTGGTCTATAACTATCAGCACATGAAGGGTCCTTACCAGGCTTTACAAAAGGTAATATTACCGCACGTTTCCAACCAGAAGGTATAACCCCCTCACTCCAAATCGCATTAAATAATCCAAGGAGAACATGTATGATCTCATCAGGTAGATGCTTAAATGATGCATAGCACAACTGATCATGACCGGGGGCTGTATATCCACAGCCTATTAAGGCTGAACGCTTCTCATGTATGGTAAAAACAGCATCCAAAGAAGAGTTAACGTTATCCCTTTTCTTATACACATTGACATGAGCATTTCAAATCGCACACCTGCGTTGCTTATATACTTTATCCAAAGTAACACCACTATGTACCCTAGCAAATGTCTTCCCCCAACAAGTCAGCTTTTTCTTTATCAGTTTTTTGACCCACAATCAAAACAGGAATTCGAGTGAACTTCCTTCTTCCAGTCATCTTCTTCAACATAGATCATACATCCCCCAGCTCAGTACCCCTGTCTTTTGTAGAGCAGAACTGTCTCCATTCATTTTTTTTATATTATTGACTCTGCGTACTAAAGCTCTTTCTTTGGAAATCAAGTAGATTATCGGGAGTCATATTCCGACGCAACTCTCTGTAATCCCTATTTCTTTCTCGAATAGCCGCAGTGCACTCGTCAGTCCATCATGGCGCCACCTTCCTTTTCTCACCCACTTCACTCACTGGTACATATTTGCAGCACTCAAAATCAGAGAGGTCACAGAGGCAGCACATACATCAACCGGCCTCTCTAAAGACAACTGTCAAACAGACTTTAAGCAATGAACACAACACTTTTCCCAGTCTGCTTCATGAAAGCCCCATCTTCTGAATGGTACTCTATCTGGAATAGTAGCATCATAGTTCATGGTACACGAAATCCAGGAATGATCCCTTCCAACAGTAGAATCATTCATTCCATTCCATTCACACATACAGTTGATGCAATAGAGTTAGAAGCCAGTCCAGGCAGGATGTAACCCATCTAACAACATTAACTCTTGTAAAACATCCATTGTTAAGAAATACTAATGCTATTGTTTCCATCATATCTTCCACAATAGTACCATTAGCATCTGTATGTTTGGTTCCCAATAAACTACTATGTGCATTATTGTCTCCGCACCATATCTCTCAAGAGCCCAATTCCCCTGATATTTCATCAAATATCTCTACAGATAGTTGATGACAAGGCTTGTAAAAATTTTGTAACTTAATATTCCTACCTGCACTGTAGATTTCCACCATCACACACTGATATTCAGATGAGACAGGTATATTACTATATATAAGACCTTCACGTATGAACGTAGCACACCCACCACCCTGTCCAGTTGATCTATCAGATCGAAATGAGCAATAACCAGGAATAATAAAATCAAGATGTGGTCTAAGCCATGTTTCTTGAACACATATCACATCAGGTTTGATACTTAAACGTTCAGGAGTTTAAGTATTCTTAAACTCCTCACCGTTAGCAATAAGGCTTCTGGCATTCCACTGAAGGATAACAAAAACCCTAACTCTGATTATCATCATACTGAGACATTCCATCATTAGTATTATTAGGCGTCATCATATCTACAATCATGGCGACAGTAACATCTATTACTCCTAAAAACTCTGTTGTTGCTTCCACAATGATCTTCAACTTGGCAGTTCTTCCTTCCACAAACACAGTCAGATTGGTAACCTTTCCAATGAAGGCTATAAAGTCAATCTGATTAACTATTAAGATGTCCTTTGAAACAACACATTTGTGAGAGCAATATTTCTGAGCAGGTCTTCTATCCGTGTCTGGACCAACATAAGCAACATTTACTACAGTAGGTCTACTAATTCTAGTAGTAACCCTATTATCTCCATCATTCTGCCTAATAGTTCCACCAATCTATCTTGCAGCCTCTGCATAAGAGACAATATGAGTGAGTTTATATCTTTGGGCCTCTTGCCTCTTTCTGCACCTCGCATGCACCAAATACTGCACTGTGTTCCCCCCAAAATGACAACATTTAACCCTGACATTGTTCCCACATTCACCATAATCATGTTCCCATCCATACTTGGCACATCTTTTCTATCCTTTGCACAGAGCCGCTACATGTCCCATTCTATCAAGGCACAAGGCAAGACCCAAATGCAGACACAGGAGGCAGATGGTTGGAGTCTTACAATGTTTATTAATCCAAAGAGAATGGTCGTGGACAGGCAAAAAGGTCAAAACCAGATCAGAGTCCAGGAGGTACAAAGTGGCAGACAGGCTCATGGTCAAGGCAGGTGGGTACAAAGTCCTGAAACAGGCAAGGGTCAAAACCGGGAGGACTAGAAAAATGAGAATGCAAAAAGCAGGAGAACAGGGAAACGCTGGTTGACTTGGAAACATACAAGACAAACTGGCACAGGGAGACAGGAAACACAGGGATAAATACACTGGGGAAAATAAGCTACACCTGGAGGGGGTGGAGACAATAACAGGAACAGGTGAAACAGATCATGGCGTGACAATTCTTTGTTATTTAAAACACCTTAATTGAGGTGGGACAAACTCTCTAACAGTGAAAGCCATGGCGTTTCAAAGTAACATTATCACGTGATCAATGACATATGAAGCTTCGTTTGATCACATGGTTTTTGAAACTTTATGTTGTAAAATGTGAGATCCCACTGATTTTGCCATGGTTCTGGTGCTTTCTTCAATTCTAAGCTGCTTTCAAATGCCGACCTCTACTTGACATCGTATTTACAATGTACTTAGGATTTTTTCATATAGTGTCACCTGATTGGTAGTTTAGCAGGTAGAGTTGGGGACAAGGACAAGAACACTCTCAGACCACAGTGAATGAGGTTGAATCCTGCCGAAGGCATTTTATTTAGAAAATAGTACACCACACTTTATGCACATTGTTGTTCAAACAATTTGTTTTATTTAGTAAAGTATAAGCTTCTATCCTAAATAATGTCATAGATTCACAATTTCTGACAGCAAAAAAACGGTATTCACTTCAAAAAAGAGAAGCACGATTAAAGGTGCGAACCTGTAACAGTAGCTAACTGAAAATAGGCGACTAACCAACGCGCCACGGATATATGATATGTTGTGCAATAAACTTCTATATGAACATCAAACCCTGCTTTTCATTGCTGACCCATGGATATCACTAATTTTCAATGTGTTAAAAGCTCAGAGTAATGAAACGGTTTTCAGGAACAATTGGTGGAAGACCCAAAGGCTTCAGAAAGCCTCTGTTTCCCATCACCAGCTACGAAGGCTCTGGGAAACGAGTCCCTGTTCAATTATTGTGGTGCCTATCTTTAAAAATATATATATATATTTCACCTTTATTTAACCAGCTAAGCTAGTTGAGAACAAGTTCTCATTTACAACTGCGACCTGGCCAAGATAGAGCAAATCAGTGCGACACAAACAACAACACAGAGTTACACATGGAATAAACAATGGACAGTCAATAACACAATAGAAAAAAAGTCTATATACAGTGTGTGCAAGTGGCGTGAGTAGGTAAGGCAATAAATAGGCCATAGTAGCGAAGTAATTACAATTTAGCAAATTAACACTGGAGTGATAGATGAACAGATGGTGATGTGCAAGTAAAATACTGGTGTGCAAAAGAGCAGAAAAGTCAATAAAAACTATGGGGATGAGGTAGGTAGATTGGGTGGGCTATTTACAGATGGGCTATGTACAGCTGCAGCGATCAGTTAGCTGCTCCGATAGCTGATGTTTAAAGTTATTGAAAGAAATATAAGTCTCCATCTTCAGCAATTTTTGCAATTTGTTCCAGTCATTGGCAGCAGAGAACTGGAAGGAAAGGTGGCCAAAGTAGGTGTTGGCTTTGGGGATGACCAGTGAGATATACCTGCTGGAGCGCGTGTTACGGGCGGGTGTTGTTATCATGACCAGTGAGCTGAAATAAGGCGGAGCTTTACCTAGCATAGACTTATAGATGACTGATAGAATAATTTGTATGTTTAAGATAATGACTAAAGTATTCCACCCTGAAACCATATAATTGTATGAAATGTGTTAGAGTCATAATCCAATAATGAGTGTGACTAGGCCATTGTGTTACTATTTCGCAATATGAGCAGGGTATAGTTGAGACATTCAAGGACAACTGAACTGTTGACTTGTGATAATGGTGAAACTAATAACTGGAAAGAGGCCTCCCCACCCTAGGGAGGAAAAAGCACTGTTAGAAACGGCTAGGCTTGCAGAAGATGATGAAACATGTTGCAGAAGGGTGATAAATAATGTATGTGAACTTTGGAAAAAATACAGCCCACCTAAAGAGAGGTGGAGTTTCTACTGATGTGAGTTCATTTGTGTGTGTGTGTGTGTGTGTGCTATTTTATTTGTATTTTTTTATTTAACCTTTATTTAACCAGGAAGGGCTCATTGAGATTTAAAATCTATTTTTCAAGAGCGTCCTGGCCAAGATAGGCAGCACCAAGTCATTACAAAAATTACAGTCAAACAACATGAAAAACTACAAGTAATCTAGTAAAAACCATAGAATTCACAAGAGTATAACAAAATCAAAAACAGCAAATTAAAAACATTGACAGGTCAGGGAATCAGACTCAAGATCATTCATCAGTGATTTAAAAATACCAATCGGGACAAGTTCTTCCAGTTTAAAAGTATTTTGTAAGGCGTTCCAAGACGATGGCGTAGAGTACATAAAAGCCCTTTTACCAAATTCAGTTCGGACATTTGGAACAGTTAGCAGGATAAAGTCCAGCAAACGAAGAGAGTACCCACCACATTTCTGAACAATAAAAATGCCCCAAATAAAAAGGTAGTAAACCCAAAATGACTTTGTAAATAAAAGTATACCAGTGACTGAGCCTACGAGTGACTAGAGAAGGACAGCCAACCCTGGTATACAAAGTGTAGTGGTGTGTAAGGGTTTTGCAGTTTAAAATAAAAATCTCAAAGTGCCATGCTATAAAAAGATTGTGTTCTCATTTTGAAGACAGAGCGCTCTCTGAATAAAGTATTGATCTATTGCAGACTGAGACTTTGTCTAATTCTTCATTAACCAGAGCCTTACAACCTCTGGGAAATAGACAAAGCTTTGAGTAGTAGTTGAATTCAACCATTGAGATAGAAAATTCTCGTGACAATGACCTGGAGCCAGTGGGTCTGGCGACGAATATGTAGCGAGGGTGAGCCGACTAGAGCATACAGGTCGCAGTGGTTCATCTTCAGGAGAGGGCCGCTGACGTCTGAGCAGTCTTAATGTACTTCGTATCCAGTTGCTTCCTCCCACAGGCTCGCGCTCGATCGGGAGTCAAACGTCATCCATCACAGAGAAACGGAACCAGCAGAGAGCCTCGTCATAATTGGCTTCAGTATAGCTAAGGGCCTAATTTCCCAGTTGTGATGGAACATAAGCATTACGATAATCGTACCAGTTGCATCACTATTTATGAGCCAACTTTTTAAGAGTGTTTCCCAGACAAGCATGTAGAGAGAACGTTTGCTAAGTACTTCGTTAGACCATGTGTCGATACAGATAGGATCAAAAGAAAAGCAATGCCGATCTCGGATTGGCCATCACTCATATCTTAACTTAGCATTATAATTATTCCACAATAGTGACAACGGATCAGCTCCTAAAGAGATACAACCACCTTTGGCTGCAAATATTGAGGTGGCTTATTATGCATATCCAATAATAATGCACTAAATCACAAATTGGGTGCATCATTGCAAGTACTTTGGCAACTTTGTATTTGTCGTCAACTTCGTTCTGAAGTTAGCCTACCTGCGTTGAGCAGCCAAAGTGCATCATTAGATTATTTTTGGCCATTCTGCTTCACTTCATTCACAGAAGATCTCTGCTAAACATAGAATCAAGATGTTTAGGCTGTTTAGTAGAGATCTTCTGTGAATAAAGTGAAGCGGAAGGGCCAAAAATAATCTAATGATGCACTTTGGATGCTCAACGCAGGTAGGCTATCGGTCTGACTGACTGCTGATAACTTCAGAACGAAGTTCACTAGGCCTACAAATACAAAGTTGCCAAAGTATTTGCAATTGTACAAACAAATGAAGGATAAAATTATGTTTCAAATGAAAACCGAGATGACTGCATTAAAATATACATAGGCTACATGGCCTATATAGGCTATTTAAATCATATTGAAATCAATTTCATGTTCAATCAATTGAGTTCTATTTTGTGACTAGGCTACTGTCAATTTTTTGTGTTTCATGATGTGTGACAACGTGCGCAATGATGTGCCCAATCTGTTATTCAGTACATTATTATTGGGTAGGCATAATCAATCAATCAATCAAATGTATTTATAAAGTCCTTTTTACATCATCATTTCGCAAAAAGTGCTCATACAGAAACCGAGCCTAAAACCTCAGAGAGCAAGAAATGCAGATCTAGAGGCATGGCGGCTAGGAAAAACTCCCTAGAAAGGCTGAAACCTTGGAAGAAACCTAGAGAGGAACCAGGCTCTGAGGGGTGGCCAGTCCTCTTCTGGCTGTGCCTGGTGGAGATAAGAGTACATGGCCTTTAAGGCCAGATCGTTCTTCGAGATGTTCAAACGTTGATCGATGACCAACAGGGTCAAATAATAATTACAATGGTTATAGTGGGTGCAACAGGTCAGCACCTCAGGAGTAAATATCAGTTGGCTTTTCATAGCCGAGTATTTAGAGGTCGAGACAGCAGATGAGCGAGGGACAAACAGCAAGTCCGGGACAGGGTAGCACGACCGGTGACCAGATCAGGGTTCCATACCCGCAGGCAGAACAGTAGAAACTGGATCAGCAGCACAACAAGGTAGCATGTCCGGTGAACAGGTCAGGGTTTCATAACCACAGGCAGAACCGCAGAAACTGGATCAGCAGCATGACCCAATAGTGTGCAACTTCAGCCCACAATTCGGGGCGTTCCTGCATGTGGGAATTCCTGCATCTGCAGGAACATCTGCAGGAACACCTCTTCCCTGGGGGGGAAAAGGACACTGTCTTCCGGTTTCCCCCACCTCCCGCTAGCACAGCAGGCAGGAGGCTGGAGCGACACCAGGTGCTAGCTGGCTAGCTAGAGTTGTTACCGACACTGTGTCGCCCCCGCCTGCTGTGTGCTGGAGAAAACCGTGCCTGACAGGAGGAGGTGAAGGACAATGTCTACCGGTCACCCGGGCTGGGGCGAAATTGTGTGTTAGCTAACTAGCTAGCTTGTTAGTTAGGGACACCCTGTGCTAGCTAGCAGGTTAGTTAGCTAGCTAGCACACAGTGTCGCCTCCCGCCTACTGTGTACCGGACTTGCTGACTAAGCTAGCACAATGTCCTTCGCTCTCTCCTGCCAAAAACCTGCCCTTGCCATCGTTAACAGAACTGCGGGAAAACAGTGCCGACAGGCAGAGACAAAGGACACTGTCTACCGGTGTAAAGCTAGCTAGCTACCATGATCACCACCGCCCCTTCTTCTGTGGGGTTTATCAGCGGCTGGCATCCAACATTATTGTGCATTAACGTCACCTACTGTACTGGAGTGCCCCCACCTGTCCTTGCTAGACCAATAGAAGCATACATTCCTGTAGATGCAGGAATGCCCACATGCAGAAACGCCCTGAATAGCTGGCAGCAATTGCACCCTTCTAGCACAGCCAGGAGTCATCAGGCCAGGTAGTCCTGAGGCATGGTCCAAGGGCTAAAGGTCTTCCGAGAGAGAGGGGGGGGGGGCGAGAGAGAGAGAGAGAGATGGGAGATTTAGAGGGAGCATACCTAAGATAACACAGGACACCAGATAAGACAGGAGAATTAGGCCTACACCAGATATGACAATGATAAGCACCTCAATAGCCTATTTGCAGCCAAAGGTGGTAATCTCTCTCTAGGAGCTGATCCGTCGTCAGTATTGTGGAATAATTATAATGTTTAGGTTTCAATGGAGAAAGCTGATTTGATAACAGCGCTGCTTTTCTTTCAATTCTATCAGTATAGACACATGGTCTAGCGACGCACTTGGCGAACCTTCTCTCTGCATGCTTGTTTGGGAAACACTTAAAAGGTTGTCTGTAAATAGTTATTAATCTGGTACGATCATCATAATGCTTAAATTACATCGCAACTAGGAAACGAGACCCAGAGCCCTTTAGCAAAAGAAAAAGTAAACAGCGGGAGTCGTTAAAAAGTCTGATAGGCTTTTGTTTCAAAATGGGAAAACCAAATAAGAGGGTTTTTTTAAATAGATTTTTTAATGGGTGTTATTAACTTTATACTATTTTAGAACTATCTGCTTCTCAAATGCATCAATATTTTTGTTCTAAACCTTTTCTGGATCTCACCTTTTACCCAAATAAACGTCTTTTACTCGTTTAAATGTTCCTTTTACAACAGGCCATAAATCTGACCTGTTATTTTAAGATTATATCCGCTCTTTCCATGGAACAAGACACGTTCCGAAATGCACTTTTACGCACAATGTAGGAAGGAAGCATTTTCACTGCACGGTTAAAACTGTTCGTTATCTCTATAACGAAAAGTTGACTTTATTTCGTGAATAGTGCGTGTTGTCGAAGGTTTAGGCTCTCTATCAAGATTGAGGTTGATTTAATTTAATTTAATTTCCAGCCAGGCATTTCAGCACACATTCGTATACATTCATGAATGTGTTGGAAACTGACCATGTTTATTTATTTTCCTAATTAAATTCCGATTTTTTTTAAAAAATTTGAATAAAATGTATCGCGTATGTATCTAGAAGCCTACTTGTTGCAGACCGCACATGTTTTTGTTTGTTTTCAATTTAACATGGATTTTGTTGAATCTCTTACTTGTTTGATCAGACAATTGGTTGAAGACCATTTTGATGATAACGATGATGATGATGATAACCTCTTTAACCAAATGTAATATATTGCAGGTTTACAGTAATGCGCACAGCCAAGCGTTTCGTCTGGGTGCGATTGCTTCCTCAGAGGAATTCAGAGGACACCCCATTTGAAAAACAGGAAATATAGAGACTAACATCCTGATGATAACCCTGTCTACAATGTAGGCCTACAAGTGGAATATCGAATTATTCATTAGTGCACTAACCATGGCAGTTAAAAGTGAGGGGAATTTTGTTTCTGTGCATGCGTTGGTGCATTAGATAGCCTAATAAACAAGTAGGCTTTAGAGTAGACTATATATTTGAATCAAGCAAGTTACAAACAATTTCAAAGTTTTAAATTACATTTATTAAAAAGGAACAACTCAGTGAACAAGAGGAAAATATTGTCAATATACAATATCACTTATGAACAAACGTACAACACTTTTTCACTGAACAGTGAAATATCATATTCTTACATTTATACATGATGCTTTTTAAATCAGATGTTATTTTCTACTATAAACAAGAGCCTTAAATAATGGATTGGTACTAACTGCTATAAATATTTCCTGTCCTTCTCAACTTTGTCCTAAAACAATGAAATGCCCTCGCCAGAAAGTGCAACATTTAAGTTATTGTAATTCAAATGAATGAAAAAAATATAGCAGTAAGTGTGATATTCAGTGTTTAAACACTTGACCTACATGGCTTGATAATGAGTTGTTCATAACTGTTTTAAAGTGCAGCCGACCTCTATTTGGGGAACAAATTGGCTACCAATTAGCATATAAAAAAAGAAATGCATTATCATCAGCTGTGATATTATACAATTCTGAAATCATACTGCCTATACTTTGTTCCATCTGAAACGAATAGACATTGTTGTAAAAGAAAAAGCTGTCATTTGAAACTTGTCTAGTCCTAATCAGATTTTTTAAAATAAAAAACAATTACATTTTCAATAGCTTTAAAAGATACATAAATAACTTTCGTTCCTTAAATAAATTACACAGAAATCTGTACAGGTAACCTGTAACCATTTCATAAAACATTGTGCCGTCTTTGCCATAGCCCCTGTATGTGTCAAAATCTCAATTAATCATCTATTTTACTGGATTCTTGGTCGCTCTGATCATCGGTGAAGCATACATCAACGTCGCTGTCATTGTCGCTCTTTTGCTCTTGATCTTCGAATATGCCCTCGGTTTTGTCCTCAGCTTTTTTTATTGTTTGTCCAGGGTGCCTTGATTTGACATGACGCTCCAAATCCCTCCGGCGCACCAGCACCTTGCCACAGAACTCGCACCTGTACGGGGTGTTCCCCTCCGCGTGCAGACGGATGTGCTTATTCAGGTTGCTGGGGTCACCGAAAGGCCGAAAACAAACTTTGCACTTCAGTGGTTTGTACCCTGTATGAGTTCTCATGTGGATCTTGAGTCCGTATTTCCGAGAGTACAGTTTACCACAGTAAAGACATAAGTGTCCCTTTTTGGGCTTCCCTGAGCCTGTGTTAGCAGTGGGCATAGAGTCGAGCCTGGCTCGGTTCTTTTCGACGGCTATTTCAGACAACTGTTGAGTGTGCATGGCTATCTCCCTGTCAATGTTGGTTATTGAACCCAGGTCTTGGTTGAGTGCAGGTGAGCCAAAGTAGGACATAGACTCCGGGTATTTTAGGAGATTGCTAAAATGGAATTTCAGTGGGTAGTAGGGTGAACTATAAAGCAGCTCGCCATTGTACACGGTGAATGGCATGAGGGGGATATTGCAATCTCCATTATATGGCTTGACGCCATCGAACTGAGGCAGAGAAAACCTCTCAATCTGGAATCCAGAGGACATCTGAGAGAAACGCGAGGGGGACAGTCCAGAGTGCATCCTGCTCTCCACGTGCTTGAAAGCCGATGTCTCCTCGAAATTAGGTATTAACGGAAAACCCCTGATGGCGTTTGCGCACGGGACCACGGGAGATGTGGAATCTAATGGATGGACGAACTTGGAGGGATGGCTTCCGGTTAAAGGTTCATTCAAGGCTCGCGTCGATTTCATGTTCCCCGGGAGTTTGCTGAAGCCTAGTCCATTATGCTTCCCATTAGTTTCCTCTCTGTAGACGTCAGCCGCGGGGACCTTGGATTGGCCCATGGGCTTGAATGCAGAGCGCACGCCTGGGTGGAACCCCATGTTGCTCAACATTGAAGACGTTGCGCCAAGGCCCATGAGATGTCCGTGGTTTCTGGCTGAGGTGAAGCTCATGTCAAGTGCTCTGTCCTGCTCCTCAGAGCTGGGTTTCTTTGCTACCCCCGCTTTGTTGAGGAAGGGTGAGGAAGACACGATCCGTCTGACAGAGTCTGAGATGGAGGTGTTGTGGCCGTTCCTGGGCGAGGCCGAGGTGTTGGGAATGTCCCCGGATTTGGGTGACCTGCTGAAGCTGTCTGTGCTCCTGGCCTGCTCGCTGTTCACAAAGCCCCGCCCGTTGCTCAAAGCGCAGTGGAAATGGACGTGGGCCTTGAGTGTGTTTGGATATTTAAATATTCTCCAGCAGTACCAGCAAATGTAGCGTTCTTCACCTGTAGAGAAGCAGAGAGACATGATGTTAATATCGATGGGTCTCGGTATTCGTTATTCTCCCCACTTCTGTCAATAAAGCCCGTTCAATCTTGAACATTTGTGTTACAACACATTTCTATCTATTGCTTTGTGAGTGTAGAAGCCTATTATTGGGTGCTTTATGACTGATGTTCCATTTGCAGATGCTAAAAAATAAAGGAAAGCCGCACACTCTAAGAGCTCAGATGCAAAAATGTAATCACCAACGTTTAGACAGCGAAGCTGTCTTCATCAGGGTATTTGCAGATGCTCCCATTTGCAGATGCTCCCAGTGGCCTATTAGAGTAACCTCAAACTGTACTGTTATTTTGTGCCACATGCAAATCTTTTCCGTTTCCTATTTAAATGTTATGGATAAATCCCTTGAGATGAATCTACACGTTTCCAATGGGATTCAGGTTTTGAATAGGCGACAGAGTATATTAACCCTATCCACCTCATCAAAGTGAGCAATGACACACGTTGAACAATAGGGGGTCAATTATATAGATGTAATGATTTTGTAATCCTTATAGGGCTGTTGTTTATCATCTCCATCAAAAGAGCAAACGCCCCGTCCAATCTGTCGCTCCGAAACCAATGCGTTGAATAGGGGGACTTTCTCTGTGCTCTTTCCCGTAGAAGTGACAGCAGCTGTTGCTTGAAATCGCAAATCGCCATAGACAATAAGGCTGGCCCATCTGTTAACGCCAAATAATAGGACGCGTATGTCAAGGAGCGCCCGGTGTATTGGCCAGAGAGCAGCAGAAAGTGCTTCGCCACAAATCAGGGCAATATACATCCCACATAAAAGTTAGCATTCATTAGGCAACAATACCTTATGTAGCCAGCTAATTTACCGTAAAGTACCTTTTTTGAATTGATTTTCTTTTGAATACATTAATATTAATGAGGCGATGACATTTGTTAACCTCTGTCCCACCATGAATTACTATCGTCTGCTTTGAGGTTGTTAAAACACGCCTATCCCTGTTTTTAAATTGCGGGTTTATTCCATGTGCCTGTCACTGTAATTAGTGTAACAGTCGAATATAATTTTGGTAGGCTATATCTTGAAAATGATTGTCAGGCCTTCCCTTTCTCATGCCCTATTTTTCTCAGACAGAGTAATTACACACACAAACATATTATAGATAGAACCAAATAGGGTTCATAGATGGCACCCTTAAAGGTTCTATATAGAATCCCTTAAGGGGTACCATATATGCAACAACCATAGAACCCTTTTTCGTTCTATCCAGAACCTTTTTTTTCCTAAGAGTGCAGTAATAGATCGGTATTGGTATTTGGTATTTTATTAGGATCTCAATTAGCCGTTGCAAAAGCAGCAGCTACTCTAATATAGTCTAGGCATTATAATTTAATCTGAACACAGTTATTGTATTTTCCTGAGTAGGCGGTATCCGTTAGGTGTAATCTGATTAAAATCGTATTATTTAGCTGGTGATCATATGATTAGGCTTAAATTTGACAAGCCTATAAACCCATGGCATCGATGCAACTGTTTAATTATCCAGATAATCTTTTTTTTTTTTTTGGGGGGGGGGGGGGGGGGATTATTATTGTTATTTTCTGTTTATTACACTAGCACAACGAAGCCTAGTAGGTGGTGGTTAGACCTATTGCTGGCTGTTTTACACATTTTAATTGTATTATTGAATTGTTTAACATGAAATTCTGTCAAGCCTATTTAGTTAACAAGACCATTTAACTTTTAATGTAAATAAAACCCTCAAATGACCCCGGAATTGAAATGTATGCTCTGGGGATGCACATTTGTCAACTGTGAAAATATCGGACTACAACCTTTCCACAGAAATTGATTATAATAGCTGGACGCTAAGGTTTGGACAGTCACTTAACTGTGCAATGATGGAACTCACAAAATGTCAATTCCAGTAAGCAGCATCATCAGGCCTATACTGTAGCCTAATCCATTTCTATTAAAACTTTTGTTTGGACAATACCACATGTGGATTTCGATCGTGCATAAGCGTGTTGAACCAGCCGGCAAACAAATATCCATCATCTATTTTTGGCTACTTTTCTCATCGTTTTGTATGGTTATATTACAGGATCATTCTACAGTTTTCGTACCTTTCTCGTCGTGTGTTGGAGTGGCAGTGGTAGGGATGTCGTACCACTGGGCCAGAGTGTTGGAGTACCACACACTCAGCTCCTCGCCTGCTGGGATCTCCGTCAGCACACGATAGAAAATCTAATGTAAAAGGTCAACGTTAGATACATTCAACTAACTGTTTCAGCTTGAGTTTTTTTTTAAATCAAATGACTTGAGCTTTATGCATTTTAAATAAAACACAGTACTGACCTGCCCACCAGGTAGATCTGAGACAGCCTCCAAGTTCTGTTCTTGACTGTTTCTGGCTGCCCGGATACACCCAATCCAGTCTGGCACAGGACAACCTGATTCATCCACGATTTCCCCCCTCAGCAGCCGAATCTAGATCCACAACATGGACGGTTCAACGTTAGAAATGATGCTAATGAGGCCTAACATTCGATAAAATCACAGCTCACTAAAAGGCCGGCAGCCGCAGTTTATAATAGTTTATGAATAAATCATAAACAGAGTTGCATATTTGACATTGCGACATCACGCTTGACTGCAATTGGAGCAATACAAAAACTTGGGTGTTTCTTTTCGTATAGGTTTAACATATGTAAATATTCAAGGATTTAGTTTTAGAAATGTTGGTTTATTAAATATTGAATTAATAGTTTCTAAATATGATTGTTATTATGCCCAATGGGTAAATGATAGGCTACAGCGTACCTTGAGGTGTGCCAATACGTTTAATGCGTCTTTTATCCGCGATGTTAACCAGCGGTGATCATTTACCAGGGAGAATGACACATAATTGAGTTGATATGGGAAACGAATTTGAGAAGTGTCAACGGGTTTCTAAACTGTTCAAGCAAATTAAAGAATGAAGCGTGACATTTGACACGGAGATTGCACCTGATGCATCACATGAAGCCCAGGGCGATGCATTTAGCCGCATCAATCACAAACTACGACAGCAGGGTGTAGGCCTTTTCCTATCTTAAAATGCAGTTATAATGTAGGGTACTTATCTATTGGTTTGTTAAGGACCATAAATTCACCAATAAACAATTAGCCTATATAAAACAATTATGTTAAATCAATGATAAAACATTACATTAAAATAGAAATAGCATCCATTTCTGGTAGTTCCATATTGTATTAATAACGATATGTTGCAATAATGTTATTTTAGATGTTCAATACATTTCTATAGGCTATATTTTAGTATTTCTTATCCATGTTCTTATTTTATAACTCGAGGCTGTGTTCTATGACTTAGCATCTTTCCATGGCCGGAGTGCATTAAAATTAAATTGTTCATTTGAATAACTTGCCTACTAGCCTGTGAAATTTAAAGTAGGCGAGGAAATGAAATCTCTCATAGCACCCCAGGTCGCCCTATTAGGGCGGTTAAGTAAAGGCACAGAGTGACAAGTCGTCCCACTAATATAACTCAATTATTTCCAACCTGACAGCACGAACCAATTAATAACCGAAGGCCCAATGAACTTTGACAGGTCTGGTTCAAAAATGTTTAAAAAAAGATCACTGTGTCCCCTTTACCTGCCCTGATAATTAAATGTAGGTTCTATATAAAGAAAATAATGTTTTCGAAATGCATCCATTATTCATATCAGCCTTTAGGCCTATATTAATATGAGTATTAACGAAATTAGTTAACAAGACCATTTAACTTTTAATGTAAATAAAACCCTCAAATGACCCCGGAATTGAAATGTATCCTCTGGGGATGCACATTTGTCAACTGTGAAAATATCGGACTACAACCTTTCCACAGAAATTGATTATAATAGCTGGACGCTAAGGTTTGGACAGTCACTTAACTGTGCAATGATGGAACTCACAAAATGCCAATTCCAGTAAGCAGCATCATCAGGCCTATACTGTATCATCCTACAAAAAGTAGAATTGTAAAAAATGAATTTTTGCAGATAGAAATAATTAGGAATAAATCCTATTTCATGCCATAATAAAAACTGTGCTTACCTTTTTCTTGGTTACGACCTCTTTGCGATCAGTAAAGTATTTCCCTAGTTTGAAGATACCCTGCACCGGTCCTATCCGCAGGCCGGCCGGGATGCTGCAGTCTGCAAACACACTGATAGTTGATGCCCGAGTTGCTTGCATGGCTGGCTCTGCGTGCAGTGGTTTGAGAACCATGAAGACCACGCAATGACTGATTGAGACAAGAAGGAGTCAGAGAGATGAGGACAGGCCAATCTCCGCCCGCAAAGTGATGCGGTGGCGTATGTGATCCGGCTTTTCTAATGGAGCAGCAAGGTACCCCCTCGACACATTAACGCGCAAGGGCGAGCAGTATGCGCGCGGTGTGAGAGAGTTTGCCTCTTTCGGCAGCTGTGGGGAGAAAACGGGCTGAGATGGTCACATGGAGACTTTCCCTCACCCTTGCAAATAATGAATTGCTGCAAAACCGCCAGGAGACAATGGGCCAGGCGACCTTCCCATCCCCAAAATCCAATTTGTCAAGGGCAAAGAAAAAAAGAGTGCAGAATCAAAGGTCTGGAGCTACCATTAATCCTCAGCATGTGGCTTTGTACCCCAGACAGCTCCGATATTTTAACTGACAAATCCACTGTATAATTTCTCCATAAATTCTCCCCTTTTTATTGTTCCTTTACAAACCAGTTTTTGGAAATCAGTCACTACTTTAAATCTACTTGGCTGCGTTATTTTGGGTTTATATACTTCAAAGCACTTCATTATCTCCGTTTGGCTGCATTGTGTGTCCCTAGTTTAACAAAAGGAGCAGGAATGCTTGGAAGACTTGTTAACTTCTATTGACTCCCGGCGTGTGCCGGGTTGAGATCGGGCAGGTACCAGAACCACCAGAAAAATAGCAACAGCTTTCA
This sequence comes from Salmo salar, assembly GCF_965601325.2. Taxonomy (NCBI): domain Eukaryota; kingdom Metazoa; phylum Chordata; class Actinopteri; order Salmoniformes; family Salmonidae; genus Salmo; species Salmo salar. The sequence continues at coordinate 50,354,448 of NC_138295.1, read as the reverse complement.
AAATAACCACCATCTTATCATTTCACACTTGTGGTTTTCTTGTCACGAATTCACTCCAGACGTTTTAATTCAGATGTGACATGGCACAACACAGACCTTCATAACTTTGACTTTAAGTGGCCACAGTTTTGAGTTTGATCATTTAAATGTCATCCAATTATTTATTTGAAATAAATCTTATTTTAAGAAGTTTTTTTATTTTTTTATTTTTTTATTCATCCTTTATTTAAGCAGGGTAATTACGTTGAGACTGGTATCTCTTTTTCAAGTGAGCCCTGATATTTTAAGGGCATATTTTATATTTTACATTATTATATCATAATGTATATGTTTGTTATAAACTTCCATTTTGTTTTCTTTTTATTGATACATTCAAATACGAATCAATACATTAGGCAATAAACCATTTATTTATGCTGTGTTTTTCTTAGGCTACTATTTGTAGTAGATTACTGGCTTTTGGATGCTCAAATCCTCTGAATGAACTTTCATTGTTTTACGTGGGAAAACTTCACTAGTTCTACTTATAAGCTACAATAGGCATGCCTATATTATGAAATACTAGTATACTAGGCTGAGTATAGGCCTACTCAGTATTTTGTACAGTCTAAATTCCATAGACGATATTTATAGGCCTATCATTATTAGGCCTACTTAATTTCACAAAGTCATGTGATCTCAAAAAAAGTGAAATAAACCTCCAGTCGCTTTTTCACCGCAGGTTTTAAAACTGCGATTGATCCCTTGATCATCTGTCGTGGAAGTCTCAACAGAGGGCGAGATAGTGAGAACAATAACCTGTGGGCGATAAATTCAGGCCATGAACATGTCCTGCTAACCTCTGCCCTGGCGACTCTGGGATGACACTGCGCCATAATTGAGGGGGGTGGAGATGGGGTCTCTCTCTAGCCACGTAAAGGTATCCCACTGCTCCATTCTGTAAGGCTTCTCTTCTCCCAGCTTCACGAGTCAACGAGCGTGAACGACACGCGAACAATTTCATCAATAGGCGTATGCAAAGTCCGGCTGTGCGGAGGGTTATTTATTAATGTTGCCATTTGTGACTGGTTCCCATCCACCCGGGAATAACGGGTCCGGCCTCCAAAACTCTCACACCAGTCGGGACGATTCTCATTCGCATCCTGTGGCTCAACGTCGAAGTTCTCAAAGTGAAATTAATTATTCTCAGAGGGGGAACGTTTGCTAACCCTCGAAAAGTAAGGGTGAATCCCATTCCAATGCGCGCACTGAAGCACAGTGAATAGTCAAAGGCGAGGTGTCAGAAGTGAAAGCAGTGTTCGAAACAAATGGGATGGAAAATTAAATGAAATTAAATAGCTTGACAGGCGGTATTGTCCTCCTCTTTTTAAACGACACATTAATTACATGGTCTCAGCTTTATTCGAGAACAGTATTGCGGAGTCAATCACAATATTCCACAAAACCTTACTCTCTTAACGAACTTCGCATCTCTTTAATGATTGTAAATAACGACCACTGAATAATTGGAACTTGAGCGGAGGAAGACGTTTTTATAGGAGTTGGCCTATTTCGCTTTGCCCGGGACCTCCAGATTAGAGTGCCAGCACTTCAATTTTACAATCCCATCGTAATGTGGGGTTTTGATTTAACAGGTTGGCCCTTAATGAGCCATGCATGTAGAGGGACAACCAGTGTGTAAAGCAGCGCAGTTACGGGGACCAATGCCCCACCAGGGAACTCAATTCATGCTCCTTAACTACCCGAGAGTGCCAAGGGTTCAACACACATTCTTCTGGACCGGTTACAATACCATTTCAGTCCCACCAGGCTCCCAGGAAAAATAAGTAGACCATAAACTTTGCTCAGGCCTTTTCAAATGACCAAATCATTGTTCCATTTTAACTTAGCCTGGTAGGTCATTTTTTCCCCATGTATAATCATGTGTTGGGTAGAGGGGGTAGCATTGCATCTTATGCACAATGATTATTATATTTTGTTATTTAACCTTCATTTAGATTGTCTCTTTGATGCTTATTGTTTTTACTTTAGCATGTTCAGTGTGATAAAGTGCAAAGACAAGACAAAGTGTCATACTTCATACCATCAGCAGTGTCACATTATTGGCCCCATGTTCCGATAACTGACATAATGACATTTTGTGAAATATCGTGTCATTCTGATACTTTTCCCCACTTCATTTTTTTGTGTAGCATGGACCAGGAGTGTCACGCACGACAAAAATCTGAGGGGGCACAATTTAAGTATGTGAGGATGGCTGGGGGGTGGTTCGAAGGGGGGCTAGGCCCCGTCCATAAAGTGGAGATTTTTGCATTTTCAAACACCTGAAACACATTTTCCTGCAATCTAGAGCCATAATAGTTATGCTTAATTCTTCTTCATATCTAAGCATACCTCTTGAGAAACAAAATATGGTTATCTGCATCTCTGCTAAAAATCTGGGTAAAATATTGAAATCTGCTAAACAGCTTTCAATTAACAGCTTTCAATTAGCTTTCAATTAACAACTTGTTTAATCAGAACATTTAGTAATTGGTTGCTTTAGCAAAGTCTTCCAACCTTGGGAACCTATCTGGGCTAGCTAAGGCCAACTTCATAAAAATTCTAGGTGGCTAGTAGTATTACATATATACAGTATCAATCATTCTAGAGTTTTTCTTTATTTTTACTACTTTCTACATTGTAGAATAATACTGAAGACATCAAAACTATTAAATGACACATATGGGATCATGTAGATAACCAAAAAAAGTGTTAAACAAATCAAAATATATTTTATATTTCAGATTGTTCAAAGTAGTCACCTCTTGCCTTGATGACAGCTTTGCACGCTCTTGGTATTCTCTCAACTAGCTTCTTGAGGTAGTCACCTGGAATGCATTTCAATTAACAGGTGTGCCTTGTTATAAGTTAAATAGTGGACTTTGTTTTGTTCTTAATGTGTTTGAGCAAATCAGTTGTGTAGTGACAAGGTAGGGTTGGTATACAGAAGATAGCCCTATTTGGTAAAATACCAAGTCCATATTATGGCAAGAACAGCTCAAATAAGCAAAGAGAAATGACAGTCAATCATTACTTTTAGACATAAAGGTCATTCAATATGGAAAGTTTCAAGAACTTTGAAAGTTTCTTCATGTGCAGTCGCAAAAACAATCAAGCGCTATAATGAAAGCGTCTCTAATGAGCACCGCCACAGGAAAGAAATACTCAGAGTTACCTCTGCTGCAGAGGATAAGTTCATTAGAGTTACCAGCCTCAGAAATTGCAGCCCAAATAAATGCTTCACAGAGTTCAAGTAACAGAAACATCTCAACATCAACTGTTCAGAGGGGACTGCGTGAATCAGGCCTTCATGGTCGAAGTGCTGCAAAGAAACCACTACTAAAGGACACCAACAAGAAGAAGAGACTTGCTTGGGCCAAGAAACACGAGCAATGGACATTAGGCCGGTGGAAATCTGTCCTTTAGTCTGATGAGTCCAAATTTGAGATTTTTGGTTCCAACCGCCGTGTCTTTGTGAGACGCAGAGTAGGTAAACAGATAATCTCCGCATGTGTGGTTCCCAACGTGAAGCATGGAGGAGGTGTGATGATATGGGGGTGCTTTACTGGTGACACTGTCAGCGATTTATTTAGAATTCAAGGCACACTTAACCAGCATGGCTACCACAGCATTCTGCAGTGATACGCCATCCCATCTGGTTAGTGGGACTATCATTTGTTTTTCAACTGGACAATGACCCAACACACCTCCAGACGGTGTAAGGGCTATTATACCAAGCAGGGGAGTGATGGAATGCTGCATCACATGACCTGGCCTCCACAATCACCTGACCTCAACAAAAATGGAGATGGTTTGGGATGAGTTGAACCGCAGAGTGAAGGAAAAGCAGCCAACAAGTGCTCCGCATATGTGGGAACTCCTTCACGACTGTTGGAAAAGCATTCCAGGCGAAGCTGGTTGAGAGAATGCCAAGAGTGTGCAAAGCTATCATCAAGTCAAAGGGTGGCTACTTTGAATAATCTAAAATATATTTTGATTTGTTTAACACTTTTTTGGTTGCTATATGATTCCATATGTGTTATTTTATAGTTTTGATGTCTTTACTATTATTTTACAATGTAGAAAATAGTAAAAATAAAGAAAAACCCTTGAATGAGTAGTTGTGTCCAAACTTATTACAGTACCAATATATATATATATATTCATTTATTTATTTGTAATGTTTAAACAGGACAAATCTGAGGGGGCACGTGCCCCTATGGGCAGGACACCTCTGGCATGGACTATAGCCAGGTCCACTGGGGGAACAAGTGAATTTTCATAAAGAGCATGCTTTAAAGAATGAGACCCAAAGAGCAACGTATTTTCCATTAATAACTTCACACTTCGGACATAGCCTATCCCTTTTAATGATAATATTACCATGATTATGTTTTTCACTTTTAGGAAATTCCACAGGCTTTATTTAAATTTGCTTTTCCACCTAAAACGTGGAAAATATATGCTGCACAAAGGCTGGACCAGTTGCTTTGCAGGTAGGTGATGCGGGACATACTGACTCGGATGTTAACCCAGACTAATATTCAAAATCGCATTAAAGAGTGGCGAAATAAGTGGCAACTGATTCGACGCTGTTCATGCGTGCTCTCATTTTTAAACGCTCCCTTTTTAGAGAAGGGCTGCTCCATTTCAGCATTCAAAATCCTCAACGAAGTTTGCGCCGGGTTTTGAACCACATTTCCCTGACTTTAACTCACTTGCCTCGGTTGAGGAGACCCGGATAATGGGGTGTAAAGTTGTTTGAATTGAAAATTTGTTTCGGTGTACCTCATAAATTCATACCTTTTCTCACTCGACCGCCTCAGAATGAAACTGTCACTCTATTCGATTTTCTCTGCTGTCGAGCGCATTTAGCACGAGCTCTATTTGTGAAGTTCATTCCTAGGCAAATGTATTCAGGGTCCGCTCGAGATGAATAGCGCGGCGTATCAGCCGCCCCTAATTGGGATTAAGGCACTTAAAACATAAAAAAATGACAGACATTCACAGGTTTCAAATAAGTCAAACTTTTGTCCTTCCAGCACACTCAGAGCTTTATGTTTAGGCAATAATTATGAAATATTTGATGGCATTTTTAAATGTTTTGTGTGGAATTGCCTATGTTGCGTATGCACGTTTTTCGCTGGATGCATGATGAGTAATGTGTGTTTTAGCTTTCTTGCTTCTCGTATGCACTATATGTAAATCATTTGAATTAGACATTGGCTGCTTATCAAAGGTAGGACTAAAACACCTTAATAAATGAATGTCTGCTAATTTAAAAAATCACACCACAAATTATATTAGGAAAATAAAATGTTTCCATGTATATATTTTCAAGATTTTCTTATTGAGGAAATACTAAAGGCTCTCAATGAAGGTATAGAGGAAGTCAAAATAGTATCATATATTCTTGGAATTGTAAATCAACAAGGAACGTGCGTTTCAGTAGCCTACAGGTATTATATGTTATTATTGTATTCTCATAGGCCTAATTGTTAGTTTAGTTTCCATAGGCCTACATTTGACTGATTTGACTGACATTCATTTCTTAATTTATCGTACAGAACTATTAACAACCGTTTTCATGTTGTGTCTTGTCAAGCTTTTAGTCTAAATTAATTAATCAATGGAAAATCCATGAAGTCAATTGTTAAGGCATCATTTAGGGAGAAATATGAGTATTTACACAAATATAAGTGGGATCTTTATTTTTCATTCACAATGAGGATGATCTTCCATGCTCGAGTAACAACTCGGCTACATTTTGATAAACGTCAATAGCTGACCTTTTCTCTATTAAATGCATTAGGCCTACATGGAATATTATATATTTCAGTTGAACATGCATGTGTCAATATAAGGGATGTAACAAGGCCTAATTTTAGGATACTTCAAGTATTTTGTCTACTTCAGAGAAATTCGATAAATGTCAAAGTGCTTTTGCTTTTATTTTTCTATTTTTCAGACATTTCTCAAAGCAGGTCAAATTTGGGGGGCTTTATTCCAAGAGCATGATTTATAGGCCTATAACAAAGTTAGTGCAGGAACTCTGCATACGTATAGGCTACTTCAATTGACTAGATTTAGTTCTACGTTTTCATTGCCATTCTACACAATAACTGGTTGTTAGTGGACTAATATTTGTTTTTGTGCTATTTATACTGAACAAAGCTATAAAAGCAACATGCAACAATTTAAAAGATTTTACTGAGTTACAGTTCATATAAGGAAATCAGTCAGTTTAACTTAATTCATTAGGCCTTAATTAATCTATGGATTTCACATGAATGGGAATACAGATAAGGATCTGTATGGTCACAGAAACCTTAAAAAAGGTAGGGGCGTGGATCAGAAAACCAGTCAGTATCTAGTGTGACCACCATTTGCCTCATGCAGTGCTACACAGCTCCTTCGCATAGAGTTGATCAAGTTGTTGATTATTGCCTGTGGAATGTTGTCAAATTCCTCTTCAATAGCTGTGCGAAGTTGCTGCATATTGGCGGGCACTGGAACAGGTTGTCTTAAACGTCAATCCAGAGCTTCTCAAACATGCTCAATGGGTGTCCTGCCTGGTGAGTATGCAGGCCATGGAAGAACTGGGACATTTTCAGCTTCGAGGAATTGTGTTCAGATCCTTGCACCATGCCGCCGTGCATTATCATGGTGAAACATATGAGGTGATGGAGATGGATGAATGGCACGACATTGGGATCTCGTCAGGGTATCTCTGTGCATTCAAATTGCCATCGACACAATGCAATTGTGTTCGTTGTCCGTAGTTTATGCCTGCCCATACCATATCCCCACCGACTTTGACGTCATCAAACCGCTCTCCCACACGTCGCCATACACGTGATTAGTGGTTGTGAGGCGGGTTAGATGTACTGCTAAATTCTCTAAAACGACATTGGCTTATGGTAGAGAAATTAACATTCAATTCTCTGGCAACAACTCTGGTGGACTGCAGGAATGCTGATATATATATTTTATATTTTTGTTCAATATATATTCTGCCTGTTTAATATGTTCGATTTCCAGCAGACGATGGAATGTGCTTGACAGAAACACGGCTAGCTCCGGGTTATGCCTACGCCACATCAACGCATCTCGACGCAGAGGTCACTCGCAGGCCTCTGGCTCTTTCTTATGTCTTAATTATATTGATAATACACTGCATCCCATCATTTAGATGAAGGCTATTGTTCGCTGTTTTTCTATTTCGCAAGTAGTCCTACAAGATCCGAGTCTCCTTTAGGTTGGATGCACATTAAGTAGCGAACAAAATATAATCTAATGACATGAATCAAGGCCAATCAAAGTCGAGAGAACGTCAGTCTGGCTCTTCCTCATTAGAGCGCGGGATTGACAGTTCTAGGTTCAAATAATCTCCTGTGCGCTTCTAACGAGAAACAGCAAGAGAGTGAGAGTCCTGTATACTGGATATTAATTGCGCCTGTGTTTCGATGGGATGAGCTTGTGGAAATGATGACCCAGGGACAATGGCGGCTATTGATTAATTCAATATATGCCTACATTATCTCGTGTATGCTCCTGAATCATCCGGATAATTGCTGCATTAAAATGATTTGAGCTGAATTGGAACCTATAGCCTACACATAACATACATTCGTATTTTACAAATGCATTTGCATCTTACTGTAGACCCAGCAGGTTTTTTTTGTTGCGCTTGACTACATATTAAGTAACATACCCCCAACTACAAAAATATAAATACAATTAGACGCTCCCCTAAGTGATCCAAAAATGCTACATATTTTCGTTCATGATTACAAGTCACTACATTCACAAACGGTGTCATAAAATACATCACATTAGAGAAACAGAATGAGAGAGATGCATTGAGAGGTAAACACCATATATTATAGGTTGTCTTCTATACCCATAGGCCTGAAAACCTTTTCACCTTCTCAAAAATCTTCCTCAACATTTTACTTATATTTCTCTTTTGTATTTGACCTAAATTCATGGCAAAATACTCTTTATTGTCCACAAACAGCAGCAAGTGTTTCTTTTCATTCACTCCCACATTTATATTTTATAGGCTTCAGGGAATGGCAATGTCAAAACACTCCCTGTCAATGTAGGCCTGTAGCCAAACCAGCAATGGGTCTCAGTTTATCTTGAACACAACTAATAGTAGGTGAGTGAGGTCTTCCAGATCCACTGATGCTACAATTCAATTCAATAACACAAGAGCGCAGGTGCATTCGCATATATGACTAGAATCATGATACTATTCTGATATAGTACTACCGGTATTCTAATCTCAGTTGTGTTGTATTTGAGTGGATTAGTGTTGCATGACCTTTAGATGCTCTGATCTGCCTCATGTCCTCTGTGCTGTTGGTCCTCTCCATCATGGGACGCGGACTGTGTTTGGCATGTGCTGACGAGACCCAATCACTCCCGATCAGTGGTAGATAGAAAAGGTGTGGATATGGATGGAATGGGGACATGGAACGCCTGTGTGCCATCGCTTCGCTGCAAGACTGAAGCTGTATGATGGCCCCTCGAGAGGATGTCAGGGTGAAGGACCCCTCAGGTGACTCTCTTTCTTCACTCAATCCTCACTTTACCTCTCCTTCACTCTCTTTTTGCTCTATTGCACCCTACCTCTCCACACGCTCGTACAACCTGTAGGCCTAGTGTGCAGAGCAAGGACCACCTCATATATTGAATGTGAGTGGGAGAACGAGTGTGAATTTGTGTAACATGGAATGTGTGTAATTTAACCTCTCCATGGTACCATATTGATTGTGGTTTTCATTGTGCCTTAGGGGGATGTCACAAAAGCTTACATAGAAATGCGTTTCAGGATAACATCTTCTATGATTCATCGTGCACAAAAACATTATGTAGCCTAATAACTAAACCAAACTAGACATAATGTAATGAATGAAACAGCAGACACAGCAGGAATTGATTGCTGAGAGCTTTATTTGCTGCTTGTTGAGTAGCTGTGTAATGCACACAGAGGTTCTGAATATGTGGTTCAAAGGCACATCACTAGAGCAAAAAGGGTACTACTTGACTAGGTGGCAGGGTCATTCATGGTCTCATGTCTTGGTCAAAGGTCAGAGACCAGACATGAGCCGTCAGTGCAAAGCTCCAGGGGCGTGAGGGGTTAAGGGGTGAGAGGAGGTCACATGGTCATTCATGCCTATTCCTCGTCCGAGTCATCGGCAGCGCCAGAGATTATGTAGGTTTGCTCCGTTGTGTCGCTTTCCAGTGTCTCATCCTCTGATTTAACTGTTCTAAGGGAGTTTTTAAAAATTAACTGGTTGAATAAGTTTCTTTACAAAGACACAATGTGAAGAAAATGTTTTCTCCTCTGTGTTAAACTGTGTTAAACATTCTGACCTAACAATGTTGTGTCCTAACAATGGTCAATGATAAGCCTACATTACTCTCATTATTGTTTAAGTGCAGGTTACTTTTACCTGATGAGCACCGTCCTCCTCTCAGTCATCTCCACCGCCTGCTCCTCGTGGGAGTAGTCCATGGAGGCGCCGTACCCATATTCACCTGCACCTTTTCCCATGCCTCCGCCCATGCCTCCAACATTGCCTCCAGGACCCATGGCTCCAGCACCCATGTCTATAGCACCATTGCCTATAGCACCAATTCCTCCACCATCCATGCCTCCACCCATTCCTCCAGCACCTGTGCTTCCAGCTCCTAGGCCTCCAGCACCCACGCCTTTGGCTCCAATTCCTCCAGCTCCCATTCCTCCACCACCCATGATTCCAGCTCCACCCCTGCCTCCAGGGCCATTGCTTCCGGCACCCATGCCTCCAGCTCCTATGCCTCCTGCACCCACCCCTCCTGCACCCATCCCTCCAGCTCCACCCATTCCTCCACCACTGCCTCCAGGTCCGATGCCTCTAGCCATGCCCACACTCATCCCAGCGCTCATGGAGCTCGAGCTGCTACTCATTATGGACATGGTCCCAACCATGGTTGTGAGTCGCATGTCCTCGCCCTCAATCAGCTTCCTATGGAAACAGAGAAAAGCCGTATCAATGGATCAGAATCAAGAATATGACATTACCACAAATTCACTCTTCTAAAGGTTATTTACATGCTCTATATGATCCTATCTAAATCTATTGCACTAAACCTGGCACCACCTGAGTGGTACCTCACCTGTAAGTTGTGATCTCAATCTCCAGAGCCATCTTCATGTTCAGAAGGTCCTGGTATTCACGCAGGTGCAGAGCGATTTTCGACTTGGTGGATTTCAGCTCTTCCTTCAGGGCCTCAATTCTTGCCTGTGACGTCAAAAGAACCAGCTTGAGTTTGCACCTTAGTAGGCTACAGGTGAAAGGTTCAACACCAACCTTACATATGCAGCCTACTTGGATTTGAACTGTGTACAATCAATTCAGATATATTTAATGGTTGCGTTCTGTAGAAAACCGGACTGATCTAACATGCTCACCTGAAGGTCGTCCAGCTCTTTCTTGTACTTTTCCTGTGCTTCACGAATTTGTGCCTCCAGAGCCTCATTCTTGGTCTTCAGAGCTTCCAGGCCACGCTCTTTGTTTAGGATCTTCAAAAGGTTAGGAAAAATACAATAAAAATGAATTTTTCATTCATATTTTGATTGACGAAAAATTTCCATTGCCATAGGCTCCAACTCTTATTTAGATATAGCCTCGATAATAATAGTTAATGTGTCACATTTTACAACCATGTAGTAATATCTTTATCAAATAGCCTAACTTACATCCTTCTTGGCGCCAGCAACTTCTTCCCTGACACTTCGAACCATATCCACATGTTTTGTCGTTTTGTTGTTCAGGTCTTCAAATTTACTTTTATACCAGGAATCCATTTCCTAGAACATATAGGGGCCATGAAACGCATTCACACCTTGAATTTAATGACTGCTGTATGTATACACTCCAGTTAATTATAAATAGGCCTAGGCCTACCTGTAGATTATTTGCCGCAATTTCGTCATACTGAGCTTGGATTTGTTTGAGTGCGCCTGAGAGGTCGGGGAGGTCATAAGCGCTCTGGGCTGAGGAATGGGCAGCATATATCATTTTCAGTAGCTCTTCAATTTCCTGAGAAAGAAAAAAAGGTTCAATTAAGTCCAATGTAGTACTATTTTGGGGTTTATATGGTCCCACCACCAGTTTGTTTTAAAACTACTCTGGTCATGGTGTTTATATTTTTGGAGTTAAAACGACACTATATGGAGTAAATATCAAAATCTCAGAGTTGCTTAAATTAAATTCCAATTGCCATTTTACCCTTTTCAGTGATGTTTTTTTTTAATCAATTCCCTTGAATATTTCTTAATGTGTCACATTATGGTGGTTTGCAATATGATATCCAATCTCTGTTGGAAGCCAATTTGCAGGAATATATCCAGCACTTTTACATCACTCACAACTTGCATTTAAAATGCTTGTCAAAGTAGGAAAGAAAACACATTACATGAAGACTACCTACACCATGTAAACTATAACAACTATCTCACTAACAGTTGCTATAAATCCAACCACTTACAGATTGGATTTGTTAAGATACATTTACGTTTGTTATCTTTGTGTAGCATAAGATAAAAAACAATCAATGTACATGCAAAAACACATATTGAAACAATATAAAAAATCTACCTGCAACATAGCATGCTGGGAAATATGACAGAGGCCCCTCCCACATCTGTGGATAACTCCATAGATTTAACTGCCTGTCTCTGGTTACTCTTAATGGAGTTAAAAGTACTCCATCCCAATGAACTCCAGTTATCAACACAGGAAGCATATCACTCTCTTGAGGGTTAAGATAACTCCTAAGAGTGAATTTAACCCAAAAAATGTTTAACACTGTGATTACAACAATCCTTGATTTACTGTTTAGCATTTCGTCCATTAGCTAGTGTTGGTACAGGTCGGTCCAAATCAATCAGTGCACGCTATACGGGACCTACCGCTTTGTGCACCCTCTGAAGGAATTCTAACTCCACTTCCAACTGCTCGAGCTGTTTCTCCAGGGCGATGCGCTGAGAGGTGGCTCTGTCCACATCCTGAAAACCACATAGCGGCACACAATGGCGTCAATGGCACTTTAATGTTTATTAGGCAATTTTGGCTAAGACTATATAGTGATTAAACAACCTCTCACCGGACGGAATGCTTCTATCTCCATCTCGGCACGCCTCCTCAGCTCAACTGCCTCCTCGTATTTGACTTTGGTTATCTCCAGTTGACCGGCCATAGCCTCTTTACCGGCTAAGGCTTGGTCCTGTAAACCAAAACACAGATTAACCTTTATTGGGGTATAAAGGTAACAAGCCGATAATAAATTATAGGCTGTGTCAGCCGTGTCACCATATTGGACACATTCTAATTCTCGCTCTCTTTCATTCTTTCTCCCTCTCCTCCTGTGTGTGTGTGTGTGTGTGTGTGTGTGTGATTTCTGTTTTCTGCGAGGTAAACAAGAAAAACGGGGATAGTGATGACGTGTGGATTAAGCCATTCCGTCTCACCCGCTGCCTTCTCATCTGATCTGCAATCCTCTTCAGATCTCTCAGCTGATCCTCATAGAGTTTGCGCAGCCCCGACGGCTTCACGAACCGGTTCTGGATGCCGTCAATCTCCATCTCCAACAGCTTGTTCTGCTGCTCCAGGGACCGAACCTTTTTAAGAGAATGACAATGGCAGGGTATGAATTATCATCAAGTTCGCCAGGGCCCCCCCACTTGAATATGCTCGCTGCCCAAATAAGTGAGAATAATGAGCGCCTCAGTCTCCACAGCCAGAAGGCGCGTTTCTCCACTTCAGGCCTGTATGGCACACTCAAGCATGCGTAGTCTAATCAGACAAATTCCATCAAATAAACATTGTTCCTCTACGTTAAGGGCGGCAGAATATCGCACAGATGTTAAAGAATATTGGCAGTGGCACTGAGGCAATGTATCCGGCCAGAATCTACACACAATAGCACATGCATGTGTGAAGAACAGCTATGTATAGGCTATAGCTTACTAGAAAGTTGGCTCTCTCTAATATGAAAAGGCACAAAACAACAAGCTCATCCCCATATGTTGTGTGAAGTAGTCTGTGCACGCACACCTATCCAATAAGCTGTTCGTGTGCACTAGCCTTGGCGCCTTGTGTGTGAGCAAGCCTGGTGAGTGCTTACCTTCTCAATGTAAACAGCAAGTCTGTCGTTCAATACGACCATTTCCTGCCGCTCACCACTGCGCGTGCTGAGGAATTCTTTGTTCTCGGCAGCAGATGCGTCCAGGTCCACCGGGGCCCCATTGCCATAGCCCACACATGCCATGGTTCCCACATTCCCGCTAAAATGACAGACAGTTCAACACTCACCGCTTGACCTAGAGATAACTGACATCACTTTGTTATTCTGTGAATATCAAGACATAACGTAAACATGAAATGTTTTAAAGGTTATTGTCAGTTGCATGTCATATCACAGCCACATGGTTGATCGATGGCCTGTCAAATAATATTTTATTAATTTCCAGGTGCCACATTTGTTCCTACTCTGATGTCAGATGCAAAATAAGGTTTTGGCTGCGCTGAAGAAATCTATATCCGTCCGCTAATACAGTACTAGTAAAGGCCCAGTGCACTACTTCTGTGATTTAAAAAAAACTAAATGTATATGTATTTGAGTGTTTAATAGCATGTGTAACTTGAGTCTGATAATTATCTGACAATTAATCTGATAGCCTAATACTTGCTTGATATAAAGTATGGTTTGCAGTTTCTTGAAATACTTTGCAAATGTAACTTAATTCTATGTGAAAATTGAAATGGTCTATTCATTAATTTTACTAGTCACGCTTATCCAGAGCAACTTACTATAGTGAGTGCATACCTATTCATACTTTTTTGTATTGGTCCCCCGTGGAAATCAAACCCACAACCCTAGCGTTGCAAGAACATGCTGTACCAACTGAGCCTCATCATCACAAACCACTTGATGTCTCAATGTACTCAATTACTGTATTGTGCATTGTTTTCCTTTGTGGTGATGGAAAATCTACAGGTACAAACCTAGATGACCAGCCAATACAGTAATGTACATTGACATAAACTGGTTTGTAAGGATGGTAATTTAATACTTCTCAAAAAGTGGTTGTTTTCCATGTTATATGACCAAGAAAAATATTTTATTTCATGTGGATGTTTTGTGCCTTTGCCCATAACTTTGCACCTTTTGATGTAAGTGTTTGAGGACAGGGTTTTGTTCTTTATTGATTCCATTAGAATGACAAATCGCAGAGAAAGGGAAAGGGCAACAACTCTTACAATTCCAACTGTTTGAATCCTTCAAAATACTGTTCTTAATTATATGACCCTCTTTTTTTTTTTTACAAAGCATAATTTATATATATATATATTTTTAATTCTAACTTTTCAGCACCTATAAATCCCACAGCTATGGCCTACAGCTGTTACAAATTAAAATAATACATTTTAATAAAATGAATGTTGTTCTCATGGATATGAGCTATTTGCTATTTTGCAGTTTTTGAAATGTATCAAATTTAGTCTCTTACAATGTTTAGGCCTACCTACTTATGTATTTATTGATACCTAAAACCTAAAATTCACAATAATATAAAGAGTTGTAAATTATTTAGATGCTAGGCCTGTAGGCTAAGCTTTATGTGGAAAATTGACATAGGCCTTACTTTTTTTGACAACTAATAGTTTCTCTATTCGTTTTAATCAATTGATGCCTTCGAATTGCATCAAAATACATTTAGAAATAGGCTAAAGCTGCACAATAAGAAACAATTAAAACTGTGGTTTGTGTAAGAGAGGGGGAGGTGGTGGATTATAAATTGTCTGTGTTTCCACTATCTAAGAGTTAATTTGCTTGAGGGTGTTATTAATGCTTGATTACAATAAAGGTAGCCTATCAGCTCTGAAAGCCATGCTCATCTCTAGTGCAATGAGATGGGAAAATCTATTTCACAGAGTGAAGGAGAATTCGACTTGTTTTGTCTGTCAGGAAGAATTGTGGCAAGTCTTTGAGTCATCTGCCAGTAAGGAGACAAATTGGCCTATAGCCTCAGAAGAGCGGTAAGGGCAGGGGAGGTACATACACTGTTTACAGCAACATATCATCTATCTTGTACTGTAATAATTGCATGTATTTTGGTGGTAATGTAATGTGTAGTTTTCTGTAAATTCACAAATACAATGCTTGTGTATCAGCAGTGTGTAATCTCACATTATCTATTTAAGATGTTACCTATATTTTATCAACTGTATCTATATAACCTCTATTACCCACTACTATGCCAAACCGAACCATACTGGGCTTGAACATTTGAGTATAGCCACAGATGGAACAATGAACCAGATATTTCACTGGATGTATAAATGTGTAGCATCCAGTTGGCGTTTCCACTCACTTCCAAATATGGTGATGAAAGGGAAACCTTGTCAGTTGTACAACTGAATGTGTCTTCTGCATTTAACCCAACCCCATTGAATCAGAGAGGTGTGGGGGGCTGCCTTAATCGACATCTACGTCTTTGGCGCCCAGGGAACAGTGGGTTAACTGCCTTGCTCAGGGGCAGAACGACAGATTTTTACCTTGTCAGCTCGGGGATTCGGTCCAGCAACCTTTCCGTTACTGGCCCAACACTCTAACCACTAGGCTACCTGGGAGAAGATGGAGAGATGGATTTTGGCAGACATTCCGCTAATTTTCTCCTTGATGAAACATTTGATCTTAATATAGTTTTCTGTTTCCAAAACTAGAATCTGTAACAAACAGAGTGGACCACGTTTGGTAGACTTTATCCTTTGCCAAAGGTTCTAAGAATTGCATTGTTTAGAAGGAGTGCAAGGGCCATTTGAGTTATTACACATAGGGACTTCAGAGAGTAGGCGTTCCCCAACTGAAATAAATGCTAAAATGCACCAGTAGGATCTCGCTAGCTCATGCTTGTTCTGTCCACTATGATTAATTTGCTCCCATTGGAAACGGCAGGCTCTGGTCTATCTTGGGTTAGTTATAAAGATCTTTGGTATAGCCCTTGCAACTATGGTGGATGCAGAACCAGGCCAGCTCAGTACAGCTCAGCTTGGCTTAGTTGTGTGAAAAGGCTGTTAGTGTACTAGGTGTACAGGGTGGAGTGAGCGTCTTACCCAGCCATGTGGGCGTTGCGTGAGGTGGAGACGGTCCTTCTACCTATGGTCTGGGCCTGCGTTCTGCTGGCTCCGGCATTGCGCGAGTAGTTGGCTGACTGGTGGCGGTTAACTCTCAGGGTTGGGGTTGGGCTGGACACCCTAACCTGGTAGGAGGATGAGCTGCTGATGTCCTCAAAGCGGCGTCGGTAGGACGAAATCCTCTCAGGGCTGCGACTCATGTTGGCGGCTGCTCGGGTTTGCCTATGTCTGGGTTCTCTGGAGGTGGTCAGTCTTCACCTATGGGACCTCTGCTGCTTTTGTTGTACACTAGCTCCATCGCCGAGGCTCTTTATACTCCACACGGCCTGGCTTAGCCCAACCCAAAGACATGGCCTGGCCCAACCCAACTCATGAGCCAAGAACTCTGGAATCTCTAACCTCAGCACCACACTGGGCCAGACCTGCCATGACATTCAGACATCTGCCAGCAACCTGCGAGGATCTGAATAGGGGCTATGGAACAGAAAGGCAGATAGAACAGAGGCAGCACTAGCAGGGCCCATTAGGCAGTAGGCGCGTGCAGCAGCAGTCACTGATGTAATCTGCTCTGATGGGGCAGGGGGCTTTAATTGCACGCAGAGCACAGGGGGTGACCCGATGAGGTCAGGCTGGCTTCAGAGGGACAGGACAAGGGGCTGCCTGAGATTTGACATAAATTAGTACTTATTACTCTGGTCTGTTTTTACATTAAATAAAGGATATGTAGAATTTTTTTTGAATTAACTGCTTGAGAGAGAATCAGGGAAAATGAAGAAGCAGGGGGGTTTATCTGAAGTTCACGCTTGATGTGGCAGAAGGATGTGAATGGAGTAAACGGTAGTCTGGTCTGGCCAGGGAGTAGCTCCTAACACCTATAAGGCCACTCAGCCGGCCAGGGCGTCAGCAAATAGACATCGTCCTGACAAGATACTGCCTTCCTTGACCCTAAACCCTAATTGGCCACTAACAAACAAAACCCCCCAAACATATTCACAAGCATAGACAGCAAGTACATACAGTTGAAGTCGGAAGTTTACATACACCTTAGCCAAATACATTTAAACTCAGTTTTTCACAATTCCTGACATTTAATCCTAGTAAAAATTCCCTGTCTTTGGTCAGTTAGGATCACCACTTTATTTTAAGAATGTGAAATGTCAGAATAATAGTAGAGAGAATGATTTATTTCAGCTTTTATTTCTTTCATCGCATTCCCATTGGGTCAGAAGTTTACATACACTCAATTAGTATTTGGTAGCATTGTTTAACTTGGGTCATACGTTTCGGGTAGCCTTCCACAAGCTTCCCACAATAAGTTGGGTGAAATTTGGCCCATTCCTCCTGACAGAGCTGGTGTAACTGAGTCAGGTTTGTAGGCCTCCTTGCTCGCACATGCTTTTTCAGTTCTGCCCACAAATTGTCTATAGGATTGAGGTCAGGGCTTTGTGATGGCCACTCCAATTCCTTGACTTTGTTGTCCTTAAGCCATTTTGCCACAACTTTGGAAGTATGCTTGGGGTCATTGTCCATTTGGAAAACCCATTTAACTTCCTGACTGATATCTTGAGATGTTGCTTCAATATAGGCACATAATTTTCCTCCCTCATAATGCCATCTATTTTGTGAAGTGCACCAGTCCCTCCTGCAGCAAAGCACCCCCACAACATGACGTTGCCACCCTCGTGCTTCACGTTTGGGATGGTGTTCTTCGACTTGCAAGCCTCCCCCTTTTTCCTCCAAACATAACGATGGTCATTATGGCCAAACAGTTCTATTTTTGTTTCATCAGACCAGAGGACATTTCTCCAGAAAGTACGATATTTTTCCCCATGTGCAGTTGCAAACTGTAGTCTGGCTTTTTTATAGCGGTTTTGGAGCAGTGGCTTCTTCCTTGCTGACCGTCCTTTCAGGTTATGTCGATATAGGACTCGTTTTACTGGATATAGATGCTTTTGTACCCATTTCCTCCAGCATCTTCACAAGGTCCTTTGCTGTTGTTCTGGGATTGATATGCACTTTTTGCACCAAAGTACATTCATCTCTAGGAGATAGAACGCATCTCCTTCCTGAGCGGTATGACGGCTGCGTGGTCCGATGGTGTTTATACTTGCGTACTATTGTTTGTACAGATGAACGTGGTACCTTCAGGAGTTTGGATATTGCTCCCAAGGATGAACCAGACTTGTGGAGGTCTACAATTTCTTTTTCTGAGGTCTTGGCTGATTTCTTTTGATTTTCCCATGATGTCAAGCAAAGAGGCACTGAGTTTGAAGGTAGGCCTTGAAATACATCCACAGGTACACCTCCAATTGACTCCAATGATGTCAATTAGCCTATCAGAAGCTTCTAAAGCCATGACATCATTTTCTGGAATTTTCAAAGCTGTTTAAAGGCACAGTCAACTTAATGTATGTAAACTTCTGACCCACTGGAATTGTGATACAATTCATTATAAGTGAAATAATATGTCTGTAAACAATTGTTGGAAAAATTACTTGTGTCATGCACAAAGTAGATGTCCTAACCGACTTGCCAAAACTATAGTTTGTTAACAAGAAATTTGTGGAGTGGTTGAAAAACAAGTTTTCATGACTCCAACCTAAGTGTATGTAAACCTCCGACTTCAACTGTACATACAGCATCAATATATGTGTTCCCTATTACAACCTATGCACCACTGAAGTCAGGATTCTCGAATGAGCTACACTAGGCCAGCACTGTATATAGAAGATAGCAAACCTTCTGCTGCCCTGAGTACTATACTCAGGATTTCATGGTTCCTACTCATTATTTGCTTGAGCCACTGCCTAAGTCATAAAACTGTCAAAGATGGTGACACATTATTTTACAGTGTTATTTCTATAATAATTATTGTGCATACAGTGTAGGTAATGAATACTCAATGTTATACTGTACTTATAGCAGTAAAACGATTCACAATAAAGGGACCATCTCACAGCTGTTTACAAAAATAGTGGCGTAGTGAAGGCTTTGTTGTTGTTTGAACTGCAGATTGTCCCTTTAAGTACAGCAAAACAATGAGTATTGATTGACAAGTATAATCATATATTAAAGTGTTACCTCAAATACAGTACATTGGACTCCTGTCCTATAGGCCTAATGCCTGATCTGACAAACTGCAACATTGTAACATTGTGTGAAGGTGTCAACACTTTTACGAGAGATTCACAGAATTTTTGTTGGTAAGATTCTTTCCATTTAACTCAGAGCTTGCAGGCGTGTGGGATGTGGAGGAGTCTGCTCTGCATATCTCAGTGATGAAAACAGAAGCTAAGTATGCCCACAAGCGCAGTTCAACAACAAATCAAACTATGATATCACTCATCCATAACATACTTGCTCCATTGCACAAGGGTGCACTGTGCCGGAGCCATATATCGAGAGATATACAGTGCCTTCAGAAAGTATTCACACCCCTGGTGAGGCCAATGGTGACTTTAAAACAGTTTAATGGCTGTGATAGGAGAAAACTAAGGATGGATCAACAACATTGTAGTTACTCCACAATACTAACCTAAATTACAGAGTGAAAAGAAGGAAGCCTGTACAGAGTACAAGTATTACAAAATTTAAAACATGCATCCTGTTTGCAATAAGGCACTAAAGTGAAACTCGAAAAAATGTGGCTAAAAAAAAAACTTTGTCCTGAATACAAAGTGTTATGTTTGGGGCAATTCCAACACAACACATCACTGAGTACCACTCTTCATATTTTCAAGCATGGTGGTGGCTGCATCATGTTATGGGTATGCATGTCATCGACAAGGACTAGGGATTTCTTTTAGGATAAAGAGAAACGGAATAGAGCTAAGCACAGGCAAAATCCTAGAGGAAAATCTTGTTCAGTCTGCTTTCCAACACACACTAGAAGAAAAATTAACCTTTCAGCAAGACAATGAACTAAAGCCCAAGGCCAAATACACCGGAGTTGCTGACCAAGATAACATTGAATGTTCCCGAGTGGCCTAGTTACAGTTTTGACTTAAATCTGCTTGAAGATTTTAATTTTTATTTATTTCACCTTTATTTAACCAGGTAGGCAAGTTGAGAACATGTTCTCATTTACATCTGCGACCTGGCCAAGATAAAGCAAAGCAGTTCGACACATATAACAACACAGAGTTACACATGGAGTAAAACAAACATACAGTTAATAATATAGTAGAAAAATAAGTCTATATACAATGTGAGCAAATGAGGTGAGATAAGGGAGGTAAAGGCAATAAATAGGCCATGGTGGCGAAGTAAATACAATATAGCAATTAAAACACTGGAATGGTAGATTTGACAGTAGATGAGTGTGCAAAGTAGATATACTGGGGTGCAAAGGAGCAAAATAAATAAATAAATAAATACAGGAGGGGAAGAGATAGTTGTTTGGGATATTTATAGATGGGCTATGTACAGGTGCAGTGATCTGTGAGCTGCTCTGACAGCTGGTGCTTAAAGCTAGTGAGGGAGATAAGTGTTTCCAGTTTCAGAGATTTTTGTAGTTCATTCCAGTCATTGGCAGCAGAGAACTGGAAGGAGAGGCGGCCAAAGGAGGAATTGGCTTTGGGGGTGACAAGTGAGATATACTTGCTGGAACGCGTGCTACGTGTGGGTGCAGCTATGATGACCAGCGAGCAGAGATAAGGCGGGACTTTACCTAGCAGGGTCTTGTAGATGACCTGGAGCCAGTGGGTTTGGCGACGAGTATGAAGCGAGGGCCAGCCAACCAGAGCGTACAGGTCGCAGTGGTGGGTAGTATATGGGGCTTTGGTGACAAAACGGATGGCACTGTGATAGACTGCATCCAATTTGTTGAGTAGGGTGTTGGAGGCTATTTTGTAAATGACATCGCCAAAATCGAGGATCGGTAAGATGGTCAGTTTTACGAGGGTATGTTTGGCAGCATGAGTGAAGGATGCTTTGTTGCGAAATAGGAAGCCAATTCTAGATTTAACTTTGGATTGGAGATGTTTTAGGTGAGTCTGGAAGGAGAGTTTACAGTCTAACCAGACACCTAGGTATTTGTAGTTTTCCACATATTCTTAGTCAGAACCGTCCAGAGTAGTGATGCTGGATGGGCGGGCAGATGCAGGCAGCGATCGGTTGAAGAGCATGCATTTAGTTTACTTCTATTTAAGAGCAGTTGGAGGCCACGGAAGGAGAGTTGTATGGTATTGAAGCTCGTCTGGAGGGTTGTTAACACAGTGTCCAAAGAAGGGCCAGAAGTATACAGAATGGTGTCGTCTGCGTAGAGGTGGATCAGAGACTCACCAGCAGCAAGAGCGACATCATTGATATATACAGAGAAGAGAGTCGGCCCAAGAATAGAACCCTGTGGCACCCCCATAGAGACTGCCAGAGGCCCGGACAACAGGCCCTCAGATTTGACACACTGAACTCTGTCAGAGAAGTAGTTGGTGAACCAGGCGAGGCAATCATTTGAGAAACCAAGGCTGTTGAGTCTGCCGATGAGGATGTGGTGATTGACAGAGTCGAAAGCCTTGGCCAGGTCAATGAATACGGCTGCACAGTATTGTTTCTTATTGATGGCGGTTAAGGTATCATTTAGAACCTTGAGCGTGGCTGAGGTGCACCCATAACCAGCTCTGAAACCAGATTGCATAGCGGAGAAGGTACGGTGGGATTCGAAATGGTCGGTGATCTGTTTGTTAACTTGGCATTCGAAGACCGTAGAAAGGCAGGGTAGGAAAGATATAGGTCTGTAGCAGTTTGGTTCAAGAGTGTCCCCCCCTTTGAAGAGGGGGATGACCGCAGCTGCTTTCCAATCTTTGGGAATCTCAGATGACACGAAGGAGAGGTTGAACAGGCTAGTAATAGGGGTTGCAACAATTTCGGCAGATCATTTTAGAAAGAAAGGGTCTTGATTGTCTACCCCGGCTGATTTGTGGGGGTCCAGATTTTGCCGCTCTTTCAGGACATCAGCTGACTGGATTTGGGAGAAGGAGAAATGGGGAAGGCTTGGGCGAGTTGCTGTGGGGGGTGCAGTGCTGTTGACTGGAGTAGGGGTGGCCAGGTGGAAAGCATGTCCAGCCGTAGAAAAATGATTATTGAAATTCTCAATTATAGTGGATTTATCGGTAGTGACAGAGTTTCCTGTCCTCAGTGCAGTGGGCAGCTGGGAGGAGGTGCTCTTATTCTCCATGGACTTTACAATGTCCCAGAACTTTTTTGAGTTTGTGTTGCAGGAAGCAACTGCTTGAAAAAGCTAGCCTTGGCTTTTCTAACTGCCTGTGTATATTGGTTTCTAACTTCCCTAAAAAGTTGCATTTCACTGGGGCTGTTCGACGCTAATGCAGTACGCCACAGGATGTTTTTGTGTTGGTTAAGGGCAGTCAGGTCTGGAGAGAACCAAGGGCTATATCTGTTCCTGGTTCTAAATTTCTTCAATGGGGCATGCTTATTTAAGATGGTGAGGAAGGCACTTTTAAAAAAAATAACCAGGCATCCTCTACTGATGGGATGAGGTCGATATCCTTCCAGGATACCTGGGCCAGGTCGATTAGAAAGGCCTGCTCGCTGAAGTGTTTCAGGGAGCGTTTGATAGTGATGAGTGGAGGTCGTTTGACCGCTGACCCATTACGGATGCAGGCAATGAGGCAGTGATTGCTGAGATCTTGGTTGAGGGTGCCCGTGTTTACGGCATTGGGGTCTTAAGATTAAGATTAAGGCATTAAGATCTATGGCAAGACTTGAAAATGGCTGTCTAGCAATGATCAACAACCAACTTGACAGAGCTTGAAGAATTTTTGAAAGAATAATGTGCAAATATTGTACAATCTAGGTGTGCAAAGCTCTTAGAGACTAACCGAGAAAGACTCACAGCTGTAATCACTGCCAAAGGGGATTCTAACATGCATTGACTCAGGGGTGTGAATACTTATGTAAATTGGATTTTTCTGTATTTCATTTTCAATAAATTTGCAAAAATTCTAAAAACATGTTTTCACTTTGTCATTATGGCATATTGTGTCTAGATGGGGGAGAGAAAAATACATTTAATACATTTTTAATTAAGGCTGTAACACAACAAAATGTTGAATAAGTCAACGGGTACTAATACTTTCTGAAGGCAGTGTAAGTTACTATGGCTCTGTGTTGTCCTTGAGAAGACATCAACTTGTCCAAAAATATTTCTTACTTTCTGTTTTTGGCTATGTACCCTTTCATGAACAGGGTTCGGGTCATTTCCATTTATATTCAGGAAGCAAACTGCGAAAAATGTGTAATTGGATTGACAATTTACCTCCTGAAATGGTATTGGCCCCAACCCTGGTCATAAATTAGTTCAAGATGAGAACGCAATTAAACAGAGAATGCTGAGCCAGGAAAATTAAGAAGACATAGACATTGTTCCTTCTAAAGCAATTCTAAATGATCTGCCTTTCATTATTGGACCTGGATTGTGTTTATGGTGGTTTTTTAATTGGATGGAGTGGAGAACCACTAGGTGAATAGATGCCCACAGCTATGTATTTGTGTACAAGGACTGATGAATTTGGCAACAAACTTGACACATCTGTCATTGATGACAAAGGAACTAGTGAATGCCTTCTGGAGGTTGTGGCAAATTCATATAGAGAGTTATTGGTTATTTGAAGGGGTTATTACATACAGTATATCCCCCTCTGCACCAGCTTTCTACATGGTAGGGATTAAGTTTCCAATACCTTTTTCATAGCAGACAAATATCCTAATTTAATTCAGTTAAATAGCATTTTATATGGCCATGTCTGTTATTTAATGAGAACCTGTATTTATCTAGTAAATAATGTTGTTTGTACCTTGATTTAGCCTAGTTTCCATTGCTCGATCCTCAGAAAACCTGTTTGACAATAAAAAGACACCGGTAAATCAATGTGTTTATTTCATTTCATACAAAGCTAAATAAAATAGTTTATTTGATCAGTATATGCAGCACCAACCTACCTACCTACCTATCTATATTATATCCAATACATTAGCCTTCAACGCATGCTGTATTCACCAATGCTCATATTTACATCACAGCAGAGACCTGGGCCACGTTGAGTAGGCAAACATTATGGAACGTTGCAGATAGAAATGTCACGAATTGATGTAATTCAATATTTTCCATGTCAATCAAGTTTATTTTATAAAGCCCTTTTTACAACAGCAGTTGTCACACAGTACTTTACCAGTTACGTGCCTAAATCCCAAAGAGCAAGCAAAGCAGAAGCGAATCACAGTGGCCAGGACTCCCTAGACAGAAAAAGAAAACGAGAGAAAAATCCAGCTCAGAGGGTTGGCCCATCCTCTTCTGGCTGTAGAGATTTATAGTAAAGATTTATAGTAAAGGCATTTAAGACCTGATTGTTTTTCAGTTCATAGTGTTTGATGGATAAACAGACAGAGAATCATGTCTGTCCTACACAATATATTTCTATCTGCACGTGTCACAATGTTGTGCACTGCTGAACGCAGCCCAGATACAATCTGAAGCCAAAACATATCCCTAGATTACCATATCAGCTACCTACAGTAGCCTGCACAAAGTACAACGTTAACAGTGACATACTCCACCAATAAAAACACTAATTTGGAGTTGATTATTAACTTTATACAACAGGTGGGTCTAATCCTAGATTCTGATCGGTTAAAACTGCATTCCAGCCGGTGTCTATTCCACAAGTTACCAGCGACTAAATCTATGGCATTGAAAAGCCTATTTACTCTGTTCCATCTGACTGTGCAACCCACTGTCTCATCAGCCCAGCCACACAATGTATACACTAGATCTACACTGTAAAAAGCATCTAGACAGTATCTCCCATTTGTTTTAGACTAACAATTGGTTTTTAATAGTGATTTGTATTAACCTTGCTGTCTCTCCAACATTTGCAACATTGTTTCAATATTGAAATTCGATCTCCAGCTATCCCATAGTAATGAACATGTCGGGAGTAAGGACGAGACATACAGGCTGGCCGCTTTTCTCAGCCAGTCGAAATCATGAATCAGCATAATTTTATGGATATATACAAAGAAATGTCAATAGAAAAAAACAAAATGGAGCTGGTTTGCTGTCATTGCAGCTTCAGTTTGAAGTGATTATGTTAGTTTGCTAACGTTTCACAGCTATCTCTTCTGAATAGTGGCCTGGTGAGAGAGCAAATACATTACACGCCCAAAAGTATGTGGACATCTGCTCATCGACCATCTCATTCCAAAATCATGGGTATCAATATGGAGTTGGTCCCCCCTTTGCTGACATAACAGCATCCACTCTTCTTGAAAGGCTTTCCACTAGATATTGGAACATTGCTGCGGGGACTTGCTTCCATTCAGCCACGAGCATTAGTGAGGTCGGGCACTGATGTTGGGCGATTAGGCCTGGCTCGCAGTCGGCATTCCAATTCATCCTAAAGGTGTTTGATGGGTTGAGGTCAGGGCACTGTGCAGGCCAGTCAGGTTCTTCCACACCGATTTCAACAAACCATTTCTGAATGGACCTCGCTTTGTGCACGGGGGCATTGTCATGCTGAAACAGGAAAGGCCCTTCCCCAAACTGTTGCCACAATGTTGGAAGCACAGAATTGTCTAGAATGTCATTGTATGCTGTAGTGTTAAGATTTCCCTTCACTGGAACTAAGGGGCTTAGCCCAAACCATGAAAAACAGCCCCAAACCATTATTCCTGCCGCACAATGCATTCGAACAGGTAGCGTTGTCCTGGCATTCACCCAACCCAGATTCGTCTGTCAGACTTCCAGATGGTGAAGCGTGATTCATCACTCCAGAGAACGTTTACACCACTCCAGACGACGCATGGCATTGCGCATGGCGATCTTAGGCTTGTGTGCGGCTGCTCGGCCATGGAAACCCATTTCATGAAGCTCCCAACGAACTGTTCTTGTGCTGATGTTGCTTCCAGAGGCAGTTTGGAACTCAGTAGTGAGTGTTGCAACCGAGGAGACGATTTTTACGCGCTGTGTGCTTCAGCACACGGCAGTCCTGTTCTGTGAGCTTGTGTGGCCTACCACTTTGTGGGTGAACTGTTGTTGCTCCTAGACGTTTCCACTTCACAACAGTTGACTGGGGCAGCTCTAGCAGCGCAGAACTTTTATGAACTGACTAGTTGGAAAGGTGGCATCCTATGACGGTGACAAGTTGAAAGCCACTGAGCTCTTCAGAGGTCATGGCAACGGAACATTTAGAATGAATAGACAAAAAGACTTAACGACTGGGTCGATTCTCTGACAACCGAACCGAAAGAACGAACGACCAGCCGACTTGGATAGTAACCCTAGATTTGTGTCGGGACTATATCTTGTGTAATAATTAAATAGTATGAAGAAATTCATCAAAATAATGTTTAATAAAAATATGTCAATCATTATTTGAATATGTTGGTAACCCGTTGTATACAAATGATAATGCCCTCGAAGCTGGTGTTTGGAGGATATATTAGCATGGTCTGCTAATAACACCCGTGGCAATATATCCTCCAAACACCGTCTTCTCTGGCATTATCAGTTAATTAAAATATAATACAACTTATCAGTTTTATTTGAGAATCTATGTTAAGGAATTTATACTGTATATAATGCTCCGTGTCACAGCAAAATCTCCAGTGTTAAATAAACTCTGACAGTGCTAAATATAACAATGTGCCAGTGTCTATATGGGTCCACACTTTTTAGTGTTAAATTAACACTGCTTAGTGCTGACGCTTTTACATCGGTCAGTGTTAGGGAATACAATAAAACCTCATACAGTATTTTTAACAGTAGAAAGTGTACATAGTTTACTCCAATGGTGTTTTGCAATAACACCTCATATAGTAGTTTTAACCATTACACGAAGAGGTCCATATCAACAGAACATTACAATAATATGTACAAGTCTTTATTCCCACATGCTCTTACGTAAGCATGTATTTAGAATTGGCAGTAGACATGCATAAACTTCAATTAACATAACCACAGACCACTTAAAATAGTATAACACTTCCACTCACGGGTCGCCAAAAATAACTTATTGATAGCCACGCCCCAACTAAGCCACGCCTACAATATATTTTCCCAGTGTGGCTTGTATTTTGAAGTGAATTGTAGAGTTACCACCCATGACTGGATTTGTTAGTGGTTGTTGAATTTGTTCATTTTCAAGACATGGTTGTTGAAATCATTCATTTTTAGTCCTGTGCACTTCACCAAGTGAATTCCTACTGTCAGGGGAATGTTATCATTAAAATTGAATTGTTTATGAAAATACATTACATATATCATAATGCCTTACTTTTATGGCCAAGTTTTACCCAAACACAGTGGGGTTAGGAACCTCCTGGTTTACAGGCCTCATCAAGCCTGCAAGTTTCATTATGCTGGTTTACAAAGTGATAAGTAATTCCTATTCGAATCTAGCCAGAGTTAGGACATCCAACAGCTGGAATTTTTATTCACCCATTTTTATTCACCCGCAACCTGCATTCAAAATGACTGTCAGGGTTAGAAGCATTAATAAAAGGAGACTACCTATACCATTTAAACTGGAAATACCAATTCAGGTGCAATAAATCAAACTAACTGATTGGATTAGTTTAGTTTATTTATCTTTGTGTAGCATAAGATTTTGAAATGAATCAATGTACATGCAATAACACTGATATTAAAAACAATCCTATTTTTTGCTGCAGTAGAGAATGCTGGGAAATATGATAATGATGGGCGTGAATTTGATGGTAATGTTTTACTCTCCACAGAGTAAAACTGACACAATCACACTTGAAACTGGTTATTAACACCAACAATGGGTTTATTTTAAACCACAGAGTCAATTTCACTCTTGAATCAACAGGTAACTGTGGTCAATTTGCTGTGTACATTCCCTCTTTAATGATATAAAGAAAGTTGTCTATTTATGGATTACCTTCCATAATAATCTGAAATGTCAGATAATAGCTCAATCTTTGATTAATTAGCTCAATCAATTGATTAAATAAAACCTTAAAACTTATGACGTCCAAGAATGGCACAATTCTTGAGCCTCCCGGAGAATCAGCTTTCCTGTTCACATTTTGCCCAATCTTGCCATCCCCCTGCATAGTGTTGTACGCTAGAAAGAGAGATAAAAGATTAAGAGATTCCTCACACAGGAAGCGGCGCAGGTCCTAATCCAGGCACTTGTCATCTCCCGTCTGGATTACTGCAACTCGCTGTTGGCTGGGCTCCCTGCCTGTGCCATTAAACCCCTACAACTCATCCAGAACGCCGCAGCCCGTCTGGTGTTCAACCTTCCCAAGTTCTCTCACGTCACCCCGCTCCTCCGCTCTCTCCACTGGCTTCCAGTTGAAGCTCGCATCCGCTACAAGACCATGGTGATTGCCTACGGAGCTGTGAAGGGAACGGCACCTCCATACCTTCAGGCTCTGATCAGGCCCTACACCCAAACAAGGGCACTGCGTTCATCCACCACTGGCCTGCTGGCCCCCCTACCTCTGAGGAAGCACAGTTCCCGCTCAGCCCAGTCAAAACTGTTCGCTGCTCTGGCACCCCAATGGTGGAACAAGCTCCCTCACGACGCCAGGACAGCGGAGTCAATCACCACCTTCCAGAGACAGTAACAGTCCCTGTTTTTCATAACTACAACATATTAGTAAAAAGAAAGTAAATCTTTCCTTGTACTTGATCAGATGTTTTGGTACTGTACGTGGCACTGTGGTGCTGAGCATGCTGGGTAAAGCACTGTTGTGTAAGGAAGTGAGATAAAACAGGGAGTTCCCTAAATGGGCCTTAATTTTGTTTAAGTCGAGCTGAATTGTATTTTCTACAGCATGAAAAAGCATGACATGAGGAAATCTCTAAAGTGAGAAGTTATTTCGAGCCTATGCATTTTGTCAATATGATATAGGCCTGAAATGTATACTATGGTACTACTAGTAGTGTGTGGATAATGCAGTCTCTCACTCTTTATATCCTAGAGAGACGGCTCGGTCTAGGGCTTTTTGGCTCCTGATCCCAGCCAGGCAGGAAAAGACAATGTGGTCTGTCGCTGGGGCATCTCCACCATACTTCTCCTTGAACTCCTCAGGGTTCAGCTGGAGGGCAATGTTCACCTGTCCCACTGAACAGCCATGGGTGTAACATCAGTGGGTGGATCAACAGTGATGGGTGTAACATCAGCACTCCATTATTGGTTAGACCAGCCATAGCCAGGTGCACCGTGGCTTAATGTCACCCGGAGCGAGCGGACCGCAGGGGAGTGCCATCACTTACCCCTGGTTCTAGGGCTCCTTGTCTGCCTGCTTGCTTCTCAAGTTGTTCTTCCTCCCTTCTGCAGATCCAGAACCAGTCCCAGCACCATTCCAGATCCCATTGGCCGGTCCCAGCACCAGACCACGAGGTGCGGAGGAGGGAAAAAACACCAGACCTTCACCCGGAGCAAGCGGACCACAGGGGAGTGCCACAATTGACCTCCAGGTCTAGGGCTCCCTTGTGTCTGCTTGCTCTTCAGGTTGTCTTTCCTCCCCTCTACAGATCCCAACCCAGCCCCAGTTCCCGGTGCCGGGTTCCTGCTTTCTCAGAGGCCCACAGTCCCAGCACCAACCCCTGGATTTCCAGCCCTGTTATGACCACAATTTCTAAACTGGCCCCAACACCAACCCAGGTTTTCCTGGTCCCAGGTCCAGCACCAACCCTGGACAGAGCACTGACCAACCAGAACTGCCACCTTCATCCAGCAACTGCCAGCTCAACCTTTCCCCTCCCCAAAGACACATTGTGGACTGACTGATGGACTGAATTGACTGACAGATTTTTCGTATTCCTTTTTTTATTTAACGATTGCTTTGTTTCTTTTCTTCCCCCCCTCTTTACTTTTGTTTGATTGGATGACTATTTGGTTTGCTTAATTTTAATTGATTACTTATAGTTTGAATTGTTGATTATTTAGAATTTTGAATTAATGTTGGACTGAATTTTTACTTGTTGAACAGTTTAAACTGTAATGAATTTTGGAATAACTCTTCCTACTGGCGATTCTCTGATCCACCTCTACGCAGATGACACCATTCTGTATACTTCTGGCCCTTCTTTGGACACTGTGTTAACAAACCTCCAGACGAGCTTCAATGCCATACAACTCTCTTTCCGTGACCTCCAACTGCTCTTAAATGCAAGTAAAACTAAATGCATGCTCTTCAACCGATCGCTGCCTGTACCTGCCCGCCCGTCTAACATCACTACTCTGGACGGTTCTGACTTAGAATATGTGGACAACTACAAATACCTAGGTGTCTGGTTAGACTGTAAACTCTCCTTCCAGACTCACATTAAGCTTCCTATTTTACAACAAAGCATCCTTCACTCATGCTGCCAAACATACCCTCGTAAAACTGACTATCCTACCGATCCTTGACTTCGGCGAAGTCACCCAACTATCTCATCCCCATATTTCTTTTTTTTGCTTCTTTGCACCCCAGTATCTCTACTTGCACATTCATCTTCTGCACATCTATCACTCCAGTGTTTAATTGCTAAATTGTAATTATTTTGCCACTGTGGCCTATTTAGTGCCTTACCTCCTTAATCTTACCTTCATTTGCACACACTGTATATAGACTTTTCTATTGTGTTATTGACTGTACGTTTTTTTATTCCATGTGTAACTCTGTGTTATTTGTGTCGCACTGCTGTGCTTTATCTTGGCCAGGTCGCAGTTGTAAATGAGAACTTGTTCTCAACCTCCCCACCTGGTTAAATAAAAATGTTTACATAGCAGGTTAAGATAACTAATGTAGCAGGTTATGAGAATTAACGTAGCTGGTTAAGATAATTAACGTGGCAGGTTAGGATAATGAGGATACAGTTAGGAAAATGGTTAGGTTTAGCTAAATGTAGCTCTTCGGATGCAAAATCGTTCATTCCCAGAAAGTGTTCAACTGCAAAACAATCAAGTACCGTCCTTCTGACTGACATGCGCAACATTGCGCGTGCGCCGAAGTGTACATATCACACAAAAAAACAGTAAAACACACTTCTCAGATCAAATATGTAGTATGTTTACACAAGCATACGCTGATCATACATATTTTCTTAAGAATATAGCTCCATAATTTACTTTCCAACCATCATAACTTCGCCTTTCCTGCTAGCTGTGTTTAAGCTGAACCAGCCACCGTATTGCGTCACATGTTGACTTCAGCAATTTGACCATGTGACTTTTTGTGGGTTCAGATGCTAGCTTTCGATGTTCCCGACAGTTTTAGAAAGTCAAGATTATAACTGAAACTGTAATTTGCGTTTGGACACTAGCTACAAGTATTATATGGACTTCATTCGAGTTTCTTATCGTGTATGACATACAATAAAGTTCTCAATCGTTTGAAATAAGCTACGACGCTACAGTGTGTTGACATATTAGCTAGCTAGCTAACTTGCTAGCTCATTGGCCAGTTTAAGGGCAAAATCAAAGAGGTGAGTTGTTTCATGTTAGCAACATCATATTTTTTATATCTTCAGAGGCATTGTGGCATGCCAGCTAAATAGCTAGTAGTAAAAAGCTTTTAAAACCACGAACTCCCTAGTTAACTTGGCTAGCTAACGTTACAGTCTATATGGCGACCAATTTGACAGTACTAGTAGCTACTTGTCACGTTAGTTAACTTGTCATGCACTGCGTTAGCTAAACGTTGACTTGGTTTTATATTGTTATATTAAGTGTAACCCAGTTAAAATAGATGTGGAAACACAAACGTTTAATATTCTGTTTTTGTAGCTATGGCCTTCTACAAAATAGAGCTGTGTCATATGCTTTTACATCATGTTGAAATTGATGACTTTATAAATTAGTTGAATGAACCATTGTCGACATCTTTACAGAACAAAATAGATTTCAGCTATTGTCGTTTAGATTATTGTGTGTGTGTGACTGTGCCCTCCTAACGTTAGTTCACTCTGGAGACCAGGCATCATCAGTCTGGCCACTTTACAGCTCTTACCCACACTAGATTAAACTAATTCTAATTTTGGTGGCAATTCAAGACCATGACTATGTGATTCTTTGAATCTGGTGGTGTGTTGGGGCTGGGCTGAAACAAAAGCCTGCACATACAGCTGCTCATCAATGCCAGAGATGCCCATTAAGTAAGTAACCTTGCACGAGTTAGAATAGATATCCTGTTTCTGTAGCGTGAGGCAGGTTGATGAACAAGTATATCCCCTGGACATTACATTTACATTTTACATTTAAGTCATTTAGCAGACGCTCTTATCCAGAGCGACTTACAAATTGGTGCATTCACCTTATGATATCCAGTGGAACAACCACTTTACAATAGTGCATCTAAATCTTTTAAGGAGGGGGGGGGGGTTAGAAGGATTACTTTATCCTATCCTAGGTATTCCTTAAAGAGGTGGGGTTTCAGGTGTCTCCGGAAGGTGGTGATTGACTCCGCTGTCCTGGCGTCGTGAGGGAGCTTGTTCCACCATTGGGGTGCCAGAGCAGCGAACAGTTTTGACTGGGCTGAGCGGGAACTGTGCTTCCTCAGAGGTAGGGGGGCCAGCAGTCCAGAGGTGGATGAACGCAGTGCCCTTGTTTGGGTGTAGGGCCTGATCAGAGCCTGAAGGTATGGAGGTGCCGTTCCCTTCACAGCTCTGTAGGCAATCACCATGGTCTTGTAGCGGATGCGAGCTTCAACTGGAAGCCAGTGGAGAGAGCGGAGGAGCGGGGTGACGTGAGAGAATTTGGGACGGTTGAACACCAGACGGGCTGCGGCGTTCTGGATGAGTTGTAGGGGTTTAATGGCACAGGCAGGGAGCCCAGCCAACAGCGAGTTGCAGTAATCCAGACGGGAGATGACAAGTGCCTGGATTAGGACCTGCGCCGCTTCCTGTGTGAGGCAGGGTCGTACTCTGCGAATGTTGTAGAGCATGAACCTACAGGATCGGGTCACCGCCTTGATGTTAGTGGAGAACGACAGGGTGTTGTCCAGGATCACGCCAAGGTTCTTAGCACTCTGGGAGGAGGACACAAGGGAGTTGTCAACCGTGATGGCGAGATCATGGAACGGGCAGTCCTTCCCCGGGAGGAAGAGCAGCTCCGTCTTGCCGAGGTTCAGCTTGTGGTGGTGATCCGTCATCCACACTGATATGTCTGACAGACATGCAGAGATGCGATTCGCCACCTGGTTATCAGAAGGGCGAAAGGAGAAGATTAATTGTGTGTCGTCTGCATAGCAATGATAGGAGAGACCATGTGAGGATATGACAGAGCCAAGTGACTTGGTGTATAGCGAGAATAGGAGAGGGCCTAGAACAGAGCCCTGGGGGACACCAGTGGTGAGAGCGCATGGTGCGGAGACAGATTCTCGCCACGCCACCTGGTAGGAGCGACCTGTCAGGTAGGACGCAATCCAAGCGTGGGCCGCGCCGGAGATGCCCAACTCGGAGAGGGTGGAGAGGAGGATCTGATGGTTCACAGTATCAAAGGCAGCAGATAGGTCTAGAAGGATGAGAGCAGAGGAGAGAGAGTTAGCTTTAGCAGTGCGGAGAGCCTCCGTGACACAGAGAAGAGCAGTCTCAGTTGAATGCCCAGTCTTGAAACCTGACTGATTAGGATCAAGAAGGTCATTCTGAGAGAGATAGCAGGAGAGCTGGCCAAGGACGGCACGTTCAAGAGTTTTGGAGAGAAAAGAAAGAAGGGATACTGGTCTGTAGTTGTTGACATCGGAGGGATCGAGTGTAGGTTTTTTCAGAAGGGGTGCAACTCTCGCTCTCTTGAAGACGGAAGGGACGTAGCCAGCGGTCAAGGATGAGTTGATGAGCGAGGTGAGGAAGGGGAGAAGGTCTCCGGAAATGGTCTGGAGAAGAGAGGAGGGGATAGGGTCAAGGGGGCAGGTTGTTGGGCGGCCGGCCGTCACAAGACGCGAGATTTCATCTGGAGAAAGAGGTCAAAGCACAGGGTAGGGCAGTGTGAGCAGGACCAGCGGTGTCGTTTGACTTAGCAAACGAGGATCGGATATCGTCAACCTTCTTTTCAAAATGGTTGACGAAGTCATCCGCAGAGAGGGAGGGGGGGGGGGGGAGGGGGAGGAGGATTCAGGAGGGAGGAGAAGGTAGCAAAGAGCTTCCTAGGGTTAGAGGCAGATGCTTGGAATTTAGAGTGGTAGAAAGTGGCTTTAGCAGCAGAGACAGAAGAGGAGAATGTAGAGAGGAGGGAGTGAAAGGATGCCAGGTCCGCAGGGAGGCAAGTTTTTCCTCCATTTCCGCTCGGCTGCCCGGAGCCCTGTTCTGTGAGCTCGTAGTGAGTCGTCGAGCCACGGAGCAGGAGGGGAGGACCGAGCCGGGCTGGAGGATAGGGGACAGAGAAAATCAAAGGATGCAGAAAGGGAGGAGAGGAGGGTTGAGGAGGCAGAATCAGGAGATAGGTTGGAGAAGGTTTGAGCAGAGGGAAGAGATGATAGGATGGAAGAGGAGAGAGTAGCGGGAGAGAGAGAGCGAAGGTTGGGACGGCGCAATACCATCCGAGTAGGGGCAGAGTGAGAAGTGTTGGATGAGAGCAAGAGGGAAAAGGATACAAGGTAGTGGTCGGAGATTTGGAGGGGAGTTGCAATGAGATTAGTGGAAGAACAGCATCTAGTAAAGATGAGGTCAAGCGTATTGCCTGCCTTGTGAGTAGGGGGGGGGAAGGTGAGAGGGTGAGGTCAAAAGAGGAGAGGAGTGGAAAGAAGGAGGCAGAGAGGAATGAGTCAAAGGTAGACGTGGGGAGGTTAAAGTCACCCAGAACTGTGAGAGGTGAGCCATCCTCAGGAAAGGAACTTATCAAGGCGTCAAGCTCATTGATGAACTCTCCAAGGGAACCTGGAGGGCGATAAATGATAAGGATGTTAAGCTTGAAAGGGCTGGTAACTGACAGCATGGAATTCAAATGAGGAGATAGACAGATGGGTCAGGGGAGAAAGAGAGAATGTCCACTTGGGAGAGATGAGGATTCCAGTGCCACCACCCCGCTGGCTCATGACATGACGCTAGTCTATCGCAGGTCCTTACCCCCAATCTATCTACATTTACATTTATGTCATTTAGCAGACGCTCTTATCCAGAGCGACTTACAAATTGGACAATCTACTTAATGCGGCGTGCCAAGTAGAGACACACTGGGTCCCATTTTTACTGGCTTTGGTATGACTCGGTCAGGGATCGAAATCCCAACCTTACAATCTCAGGCGGACACTCAAACCACAAGGTCACTGAGTTGGTTAGAGTTGCCCAGCCCTATACTAAATCATGCAGCAAAGCTCTTAGATTTGCCTTCAATGTTTTCTCTTGGCCCGGTTGGTTTTGGGCACTGCTTAAAACCCAGAGTAGTACTGATATTCCTATGTCTCTCCAATCTACAGCTACAGATGCGGCTAAAGGATCCCTTCTCCTTGAAAGCTGCCGACATGACTAAGCGGACTAACAAGCCGAGGAAGCCTCGAGATGAGGAGTCGTCGGA
This sequence comes from Salmo salar, assembly GCF_965601325.2. Classification (NCBI taxonomy): domain Eukaryota; kingdom Metazoa; phylum Chordata; class Actinopteri; order Salmoniformes; family Salmonidae; genus Salmo; species Salmo salar. The sequence continues at coordinate 50,318,723 of NC_138295.1, read as the reverse complement.
CGAAGTTAGCGGTAAGATCATGGGAAGCTCATGCTCCCTGTTGTGATGAAAAAAACATATGTTTCTATACAGGCTGCCTAAAGAAGTTTAATTGACCCAATAAGCCTTCTGCATGTTCTGCTCTAGTAATGGCTAGTCCAATCATGTCTGATTCATTCTATGGCAGGGGATTCGTGTAGTTCATGCCTTTATTTGCCTTTATTTGACATCTATTGTAAATCATGGTCATTAAGGGATTTGTAGATGCTGGGTTAGCGAGCAAAATCTATGTGACTTCGTGCTCCTCAGGGCTGACCTGCCAGCATGTCAGCAAGGCGGTGGACCTGAGCTCAGTCAAGAAGGCAGTGACCTCGAGCATGTGGTCGATGTGTTCAGATTGCCTGAGGGAAAGGACTATGATAGATGGAGAGCCAGCCAGTGGCCACGACATCCTCGTATGCCTCAAGTGCGGCTTCCAGGTGAGCTTGGACTTTGAAAGCTTTTATCTAAGGTGGGACGATGAAGGTTTTGTCAATATTTTGATGTATGAATTGCTGCACTTGACATGTGATTCAGAAATTAAACACGGTTTGTTTAATTTGTAACAATCTGACCGGCAAAGTGTATGGATGGTGGTAGCCTATCTAAGAAATGGTGATCCAGTGATCTTTACCCCTTTCACAGGGCTGTAGCCAGTCAGAGAGCCAGCACTCCACCAAGCACCACCAAACCCTCCACCCTGAGTCCCACTGCATCACCATCAGCCTCGGCACCTGGAAGGCCTGGTGAGGACCCTACAGCAATACATGGAATATACAGATTATAACAGGACAACACTTTTTTTTTACAGCCATTCTGCCATTCCAAATAGGCTAATGTAGCACTATTCCTGTCCCTTTGTGTTCATTGTAGCAGAGGATCTTGAACTGAAAAGTTATTTGAATATTTACATTTTGCCTCAGAATATCTCCAGTAAATGTTGTGAGCAGTAGTTATTCACACCACCTCAAAGAATGACAATTCCGTATCAGTAAGCTGATGGCTTTGTTTGCTGCTCTCTCTATCTCTCCAATTCGTTCACAGGTGTTTTGAATGTAATGAAGAGCTCTCCACTCACTGCAATAAGAAGGCTTTGGCCCAGACCCTGGACTTCCTACAAAAGCACTCTGTCAAGGCAGCCTCAGGTAACACATTCAACACACCTGACAAGGCCACGGGTTGCCAGCCACTCAATGAAAGGTGATCAATTTAAGGTATATTTATGTATAGACTAAGAGAACAGCAGGCTACCACTTGAAATGAAAAGGGGTGGGTAAACAGTGCTATACCGCACAAGGTGCTGCTACAACTCCCACTTCTTTTTAAATTGAAATATTAATGTTTCTTGGCTTTGACAAAGGCGCTGGACTGAATGAAAAGCTGAAGAATTGAATAAATGAGTACCACTGTCAAAAAAAATATTCTATCTTCTAGGCTAGAGCCTAGATTTCAAAGAAGCCACTTCAGCTTCCTTTCACTTCTGTGTATTTTGAGTGCAATTGCTATTGTTTTTTACAATATGTGCTAATACATAGAGATACAGGTTATTACTGAATGCAGAAACCCTCTGTGGAGACTCTTCTCCTCTACATTCTTACATTGGTGCCTGTAACTCCATTGATGTTCACCTGAAGGTGTGGAGTTCATTGCAACACACCAACTCCCCCTGGTGGCCAAGGCTTTTTGGATTCCAGAATCCAGACACCTTTTTCTTTGCAGCTGTGGCCCATACAATTGTTAACTAAGGATGTGCATCACTTTTTTTCATGAAAGATTCGATACACATCTAGCTGCATGGGCTCCGATATGATACAGGAATGATGCATTTTACTTAGAAACGATTCGGTTTGATTTGGGGTGCGAATTAATGTGAAGCGATTCGATGCACTAAAATGTATTGCATTAACACATTTCTATTTAAATTAATTTCTGCTGCTGAAGGGAGCTCAGGAACTGGATCTGTCTGAGGTTACTTCTCTAAGCTGAGTGGCCCTCTCTCTCTCTCTCTCTGTGTGTGTGTGTGTGTGTGTGTGTGTGTGTGTGTGTGTGTGTGTGTGTGTGTGTGTGTGTGTGTGTGTCCATGGCGTGTGTAGGCAGCTGAGCATCTACCACTATCAATATTAGGGGTGGTGGAAATGTATGCTTTTTGTCCCCCTACTTTTTATTTGGAATCACCATCACCCACTAATTAACTTGTCATTTTTACAGATTCAAAATGTTTTGAGCTAGTACTATGTCAATATTTATATTTAGAAATTACCATGGCATTTAGCCAATTAATATTATGCAGCTTTGGATTTTACCCCGTCTCGAAAGCGAATGGTTTAGACAGGGTTCGTCAACTAGGTTATGTCTCGGGCCAATTTCTTTCTGAGCTAATAGTCTGCGGGCCAGAACATAATTAGTATATTAGCACATTTAGTTGGTCTACACTACAAATTGAACAACATTTTTAACACATCTGATTAGTACATAATAAATTCAGTGACAATAACATAATAATGTTGATCAGATTACGCTCATAAAATCACCATGTCTCTTCAATTATTATTTTTGTCTTTCTATGTGTGTTGATTGGTGGGGAAAAACAGGTCTACGTAGCCTACTATAGGCTACACTACTTTTTCTAATGTCAACATTTGTTGAGAACAATTAGCTTGATAGCAAGAGAAAATGTCGCTCTCAAAGTATCAAAAGAAAAGTGGATAATGAAAATGGAAGTTTCAGGAAAGAATGTACAGAGAGATATGCGTTCATCTTACCATATTTTCCCAATGCCAAGCCAGTGTGTCTTAGTTGCAATGAAAATGTCGCTGTTTGCAAAGAATTTGATCTCAGACATCATTATGAATCTCAGCATGGAACTTTCAAAGTGGCCTTCCCGCCCCAGATAGAGGCCCGACGCAGAAACATTGAAGCCTTAACTGCAAGTTACACCATGATCTCGCCATCACGGTTGACAACTCCATTGTGTCCTCCTCCCAGAGTGCTAAGAGCCTTGGCGTGACCCTGGACAACACCCTGTCGTTCTCAGCTAACATCAAGGCGGTGACCCGATCCTGTAGGTTCATGCTCTACAACATTCGCAGAGTACGACCCTGCCTTACACAGGAAGCGGCGCAGGTCCTAATCCAGGCACTTGTCATCTCCCGTCTGGATTACTGCAACTCGCTGCTGGCGGGGCTCCCTGCCTGTACCATTAAACCCTTACAACTCATCCAGAACGCCGCAGCCCGTCTGGTGTTCAACCTTCCCAAGTTCTCGCACGTCACCCCGCTCCTCCGCACACTCCACTGGCTTCCAGTTGACGCTCGCATCTGCTACAAGACCATGGTGCTTGCCTACGGAGCTGTGAGGGGAACGGCACCTCCGTACCTTCAGGCTCTGATCAGTCCCTACACCCAAAGAAGGGCACTGCGTTCATCCACCTCTGGCCTGCTCGCCTCCCTACCTCTGCGGAAGCATAGTTCCCGCTCAGCCCAGTCAAAACTGTTCACTGCTCTGGCACCCCAATGGTGGAACAAGCTCCCTCACGACGCCAGGACAGCGGAGTCAATCACCACCTTCCGGAGACACCTGAAACCCCACCTCTTTAAGGAATACCTGGGATAGGATAAAGTATTCCTTCTACCCCCCCCCCCAAAAAAAAAAAAAGATATAGATGTACTATTGTAAAGTGGTTGTTCCACTGGATATCATAAGGTGAATGCACCAATTTGTAAGTCGCTCTGGATAAGAGCGTCTGCTAAATGACGTAAATGTACACACACTGCTTTTTGGGCTAACATTCTGTCACATAAACAAGTTAAATCTGTAGTTACAAGGAAGAGGAAAAACTGTTGTGGACATGGTGAAAAAACTTGAGGCCTTTACTTCGAAGTTTGAGTTGTTCGATTTGGACTTGTCATCTGGAAGGCTATTGCACTTCAGCACGCTGAAGAAACGACTGCAGGCCGCAGCATTGTCACAGAGGTGGTGGAAGATTTCATCAAGCACCTGAGGGACAACTTCTCCACCAGATTTGAAGACTACAGCATGCCCAAAGATATCATTGCGTTAGTACGTGATCCTTTCACAGTCAGCCCAGGTGGAGAATTCTCCTCCTTTGTTAAGAAAACGATACTCTCGCTAGATGAGGCTGCAATTCAAACTGAGCTGATTGAATTCCAGACATTGAGCCAAATCAGGGATGCGCTCAGGAACACTGAGTCCTTGTGTGTTTTGGGTGGGATGCTCAGAGGAATACAGCACAATAAAGATACTTGCATTTTACGTGCTAACAATGTTTGGATTGACTTACACCTGTAATAGTACTCATTTTCCTCTATGTACGCAATATAGACTCACGACAGGAACCGGCTTTCACATAAGTCAATCGAGGTCAAAATCACATCCATCTCACCCGACATCCACAAGATCGTGACCAAGGGTAAATACAACTTTTCCGATTGAGTAAGTAGCCTAGTGGCCTATATGACTGTATTTAGTAAATACTAACATTATCGTGAGTGCTTATCCAGGGATATTTAGGTCTCAAGCTGACAGGATGTTTTGTTTGTTCTGTCGTTACGGGAACAGGCTATCCCGATACATTTTTTTTAGTCATTTAGCAGACGCTCTTATCCAGAGCGACTTACAGTAGTGAATGCATACATTTCATTTCATGCATTTTTTTCTTTTTTCAATTTTTTTTTTGTACTGGCCCCCCGTGGGAATCGAACCCACAACCCTGGCGTTGCACACACCATGCTGGCGTTGCAAACACCATGCCCTACAAACTGAGCCACAGGGAAGACCATACAGACATTCAGACATTGCCTTTTTTTCTTTAAAATATTGTTTTATTTATGCTACATTTTTGTCCGGTTAGGCCATTTTTTTTTTTTTTTTGTGGAAGATGCTGTTAAGCGTCAGTCTCAGCCTACCTCAGCCAGTTGTTATTTTACATAGGCATAGGCTCGTAAGAAATAGACTCCAATTAAGCCCTCTTGCTGTTTGTGAGGTCAAATTAAAATTAAGATGATTGTTTAAATGAATTACTCGACTGGTGTAGTTTTTCTCTGTATGTTGCATAACAAGGTAGCTATATTATCAGCACCAGGCGCTGTTCACCTCCTATTGATTGCACTGCGGTTGCAGCTTTACGTTTCAGCAGCACAACAAAATGTTCCGCTGCCTGCTTTATTAGTTGACCGTCTCCTGCATTCTCTCCTCATGAATTAGGTTAAAATGTTACTTTTTCATTATTTAGGTAGGGTAACTTCCTTCTTGGGACATTGCATTTGGGAGTTTTTGCATCTCGGGTGTGAGATTTATTTTAAATACAAAAAAAAAGATATTTATTTATTTATTTATTTATTTTTTATATGAAAAAAATATCCATAATTAATTTGGGGGGCCAGTTGGGGAACCCTGGTTTAGACCGTTTGGAATTTAAGCTCTGACCAATGAATGCGAAATGATTGCTGTCCTTTTATGAAGTTGCGCTGTTCATGTAAAAATGACCAAATATACTGACACTTTAAAGCAAAACTATTTCTTATGATGAACCTGAACAATCTGAATGATTGAAAACCCCAATCAGCAGTTGGATCGGAGTTGCTGCTTCCACTCCCGTAGGCTACACAACTCCGGTAAAACTCCGGTACAATTGTCTACAGCGCATTTGGTAACAATGACCTAACAATGACCTAACATTGGTTGTCACTCAACTAAAACAGCACTGTGTGCACAGTTGTTATCAGACAGTTGTATGCACTTACATGCATAGAAGTTCAATAGACTACTGAACTGAAGGAGAGGACGCAACAGTTCAGTCATAACAGATTTTTTTTATGTTTTATTTTTGGAATAAAACGATGAGTAAAAAACATCACTTGTGAAGGCGATTCTTAACATTTGAATGGGTTTTCTGACCGATGCATGCTTAATTTGGATCGGTTTGTACTGCAACAGATGCACATATATCTTACGCATCAGTCCCCAGTTCAAATGTTTATTGGTGAGTCATTACATCCCTATTGTTAACCATCATGTTCCGTATAGGTCAACAATCCTCTGAGAATGTTGCATGTAATAACAGAGGTATTACTGTGCAAAACAAATCATTTGCCATGGTTGCATCAGGTTCAAGAATGTTCAAAGCTTTGTTACAGCACATTTCTGCATTAAAATATGCACTGAGGTGGGTTTTAAGTTCACGAAAGCTGTGATGACCTCCCCATTCATGTTGGTCAGGGCCACAGTATGGCTTAACTGCTGACATCACTGAAATGAAAAGCTGCTGTTTGGAGGCCACACAGGTGGCAACAACTGAAAACTTGTAAAGCTGATTCATTGTACAGCTTTTTCTCCTATTGAAATGATATGTAATAAGCGATTTGGTAAATTATTTTGTGAAGGGGCTTGTACAGGATTCATTTCCTTGGAAATGTCTGTATTCTGTCTTTTCTGCACTCGCCATGACTGTTTCATGAATCTGCCTCTTCACAAAAGTGGTTTTGTAGCCTAGCCATGCGTATCCCAAACTGTACAGACCAAGCCAATTCCACCTTATCCCAGCCAGCTGAGCCACCCTCACCCAGTCCACTACATTCTCCTAGACCCCCGCCCCCATCTCTCATATGGTAGATTCACATTCCTTGTGATGCCCTGTTTTAATAAAGTTCCCTGGCCTAAAGACTACCAACTGCCCTTACTGATCTGCCCTATGGATGTCTCCTGCCTGTCCTGAGCCTCCTGCCTGTCCTGAGCCTCCTACCTCCAGCTCTGCTGCTCTTCCTCCCGCCTGCCCCATGTTCATGTCCAAGCTTAGGCTGGTCCACCACAGTCAGTCAGGCAGGCTGTAGTGTTGTGGGAGTGACGCTCCAGTTCCCCGCCTGTGCCGCATGGCCACACTCATTAGTGGCATTATTCGCTTGAGCGACGCTCCCCGGCTGGGTTCCCTGAAGAACGAGAGCAGCTGTGTGGGGTCCTGCCACTGAGCTGAGCCCCCCCCCCCCCCCCCCCCCCCTCCCACCTCACTGTGCCCCCTGTCCAACGCTGCATGTCTCAGCACCTCTGGGAAGGGCCTGTGGGGCATGCTTGTGGGAGCCAGGGTCCAACAACGACTCCAAAGTGCTGGAGATAAACAGCTGCAGCGCATTCCCAGGGATGAACACACTCAATGACTGGACACACACACACACACACATTCCTTCAATTGACAAGCATTTCGCTATACCCACAATAACATCTGCTAAACACGTGTATGTGACAAATCAATTTTGATTTGATTAGAATTGTATAGAATGTGTGAATAGGTACATTGTTTTTTTGTTGTTGTTGGTATCTGAGTTTATTTGTATTGGACTTTACAAGTCTCTTCCTGTGTCTTTAGAAATCACAGAATGGTGCTGTACCTCCAGTATTATTTCCTCAGCTTCAAGGGCACTGCGGTTTGAACATACCAGTATCCAATTAGATTCTCCAGTCGTCCTCTCACTTGCCTTGACAAAGCGTACAGGACTACACAGAACTGAAATTCCATCTTGTTCCCTCATAAATTACTTTCACTCTGGTTGTGATGGCAGAGCTGGGCATTCCTTTTCATGAAACATGGTGTTCTCTCTAAATAACTTCCTGTCACCCATCTACTCACTCAGTGGAATAAACAAAACCTGCACGATGCATCAGTCACATGTCGATGTACCTGATCCTTTGTTTTTTGATCAGTCCCTTTGAGTCTGTGGGGGTGGCAGGGGTCCAGTGTTGAGGGGTCACAGAGGGTGAACACTGCTGGGCGCCAACATCCCTTCCCCTTTACCTATACATTACCCGTTACCTTTCTTCCCACCTGATTGTTCCACACTGGCTGGGAGAGAAAGCAGGCAGCCATTGTTGTGGCAAAAATGGACTGCTGCTGTCAGATGGGGAGCTGGTGAAATTGCATTTCTGCTTGAAGGCCAGGTTTTTAGGCAGTCTGTTTTTGTATTCTCTTTTTACCATAGACCCCAGGCACAAAAGAGCCCCAGCAAGAATTTTTCTAAATCCATAATAGTTTTGTTCAACAACAGCTCAGGGAAGAAAGAAAATCTATTAACTGTACTCTCTCACCAACAAGGCCTTCAGCTCAAGTACCAGAGTCCCACTAAAAGGAGACATGACCTCAGGGAGCTAGTCTTCGGCTTGTAACACAGCTGGGGTGTCTTTGTGGAGGAAATTAAAATGTTTCCTTTCAATAGGCATCAGAGCTTGGTGCTCGCTGCGTTTTGCCCATTATTTTCTGGTAGTGAGAAATGTTTCCCCAACCCTCTTTGTTATTTTTGTACTTGCAACAGCAAGGACACACACAATTGTATGGGATCTTTAGTATTTTCTTCCACATGCCTCTCCTACTCATACACCAAAACCGATGGCTATACGTTTAATAGATTGCTTGTGCTTTTTGAGCTGATACTTTTTAATTACATTTTTCAGACCAGCATACAATCTCATAACGTATCAATACATTTTTTTGTATAAGAACCACAGCTCGATTTCTAAAGCTGATGACATGGAAAATGGGGATTCTTCAATAGCAAATGAGAGAACCCATGTCAACTTTGTTGAAGGGACAGTGCAGTCAATAACATGATTTTCACTATTTCTTAATGATATTTCCCCACTATGAGGTTGAAATAACTTCTGATAATGCCATTTTACTAGTGTAAGAGCTTTTTGTATTTGAATTTCAGCATGTTTAGGTGGGATGGAGTTTTTGGCCCACAGCATGACATCACAATCTGATTAGTATTATTCTGACAAATGACCAGTCATAATTTATTTGCATAATGTATCCTCCTACTTTGAAGGGGTAAGCGGGGTAGGCTCTAGACTAGAGTCTAGTTGATCCTATCTGCCAGTCAGGGCTGTGTATGTAGAAATATTGAAATTTGTATTGACATCCCGACGCGATCAGTGTGACGACCCTCCCACTCTGTCTGCCGAATTCTTTCTCTTTTCTCTTGTTTTCCTTAATAGGATGTCGGTGGGCGCAGCCGGGAGGGTCGTCAGAGAAATGGGACACACCTGTGCTTGGGTGTGTCCCAGGATAAATGCACCTCTTCCCCATTCATTGGGAGAGACTCTCTCCATGCAGACACCTTTATAGATTTTGTTGTGGTATTTTTGTGGCCTTTTGGTTGTTTGCTTTGGCACCTTTTAACACCCCACATTTATCACATCTATGCATGCAAAACACTCACTTACATTACTGATTACACACACCATTGTTAATTGTATTTAGTTTACTTTATTGAATAAATACATTTTGTTATTCCTTGTCTCCACGTTGTCTCCCTTTTGTTACGAACTTCGAGCCGGTTCGTGACAAGTGGGGGCTCATCCAGGATCATAAGGTTGGTTCCTAGACATTTTGGCGTATAACACTTTGTTGCATTATGAAGGACTAATACTAGTGTCGTTTGGCTTACTAGTATGTGTGTTGTGTTTGGGAGAAAACGTGGAGTTAATGTTAAATTCTGGCGGTGCTTTGTTTGCATCTTTTGTTACAGTTTGAGTTTGGTAGGCCCAGTATTGGTTGACTTTTTTTGTTTTTGGTAAACTTGCCACTGCGGTGGATAGAGTACTTTGGTTAGTTTCCAGGCCCCTGCCCAGCCTGGAAACTCTTGCCCCACTGGTTTTTGGGGCATCGGTCTGAGGTGAGTACAATCGACTGTGTACCTCAGCGGGAGATTTGGATAGGGTAGTGAAACTTGCTATTCGGAGCTATAGCCTTTTCCCCCTTCATTTTGGAATACGTTGGTCATGGTTATTTTGTTCTTTTTGTGTGGTGTCTGTGGACTGAGCAGGTGTCTCGGGGGCACATCCGTGGCTTGTGGGAATCTGCCAGCGTGCTGGGTGGTTTATTTCCTTGCCAGCGGGCTACAGTGCGTAATTACCCACCGCAAATCTGCACGAAGACTAGTGTTGAGTTACTGTAGGTTTTGGGGAAGCTCCATATATATCTCATCTCTCTTCTGTGGTGCGCAGTGTGATTGTCACTTCTCTTATGTACTAAAGAACAGCTGTTGAATGTCTCTGAACACTACAAGGTTGAAATTAGTGATAAACGTCAAACAATTTATATTAGGGTGATTTTGATGGCGAGTGGTATTCTTGAAGTTACCACTGGGGCAGCCTCTGCTGAGGACTTGCCGCCTCCTCGTAACATTACAATGGCCGCTCCATCTGTTAGTCCTAGTAGTCTTCTTTTTGAACAGCAGAAAGAACTGCTTCTGTTACAACTAGAGCATGACCGTGAAAAATATGAAAAGGAATTGGAATTTAAACAGGATTTGGAGCGTGCTAAAATCAAGCTGCAACAAGAGCGGCTAGAGCTGGTTAGGGAAGGAAAGCTCTCAGGGGAGAGTTTGCTCTGGGAAGGTGACCCAGATTTACCTAGGGGTCGTTCCTCTTTTGGCCGTGCCCCGGACACATTTGATATCGTTGGGAACTTACGGTTGTTGCCTAAATTTAATGAGAAGGACCCTGAGACATTCTTTTTGTTGTTTGAGCGTGTTGCTGACGCTAGGAGTTGGCCTGATTCTGACTGCACTTTAATGTTGCAGTGTGTTGACTGGTAAAGCGCAGGAAGCATATTCAGCTCTTAGTCGACAGTGTCAGTTATGATAAGGTTAAAATGGCTGTGTTACAGATTTATGAAATTGTCCCTGAGGCTTACCGTCAACGATTTCGAACTTTAAAAAGGGATAATAAACAGACTCCTGTTGAGTTTGCGCGAGAGTTATCTTCAGTTTAATCGCTGGTGTTTCGCCTCTGCAGTTATGACTTTTCCAAGGGCTGTGTGATCTGATTTATGCTAGAGCAATTTAAGGACACAATCCCTGATCATATAGCCACGTACATTAACGAACGAAAATGAAAGACTACCGCTGAAGCTGCGGTTTTGGGGGACGAGTATGTTTTGACTTACAAAAGTGTCTTTGCAGAGCCCCGTATTTGGAGTGAGTGGGGGCGTTTGGAGGGATTTGGGCCTCGCTCACCGAGATACTTTGGTTCACTAGGGTTGAGCCTGACTCCCGTGGTAAAGCTGACTTTGGTCAAGAGTGTCACTACTGTCAAGGTTCAGGTCATTGGAAAAACGAATGTCCGGTTCTCAGGGCTAGGGGTAAATTCAGTACGTGTGCTTACGTTAAATCTAAGCCTACGGCGTTGGCTGCGCCTGTTCCACATCAGTTCACTCCTGACACATTGTCTCGTGCTCAAGGTGATGTGAAAGTCCATATTGACCCAGTCTATTTACCTTTCATTATGGAGGGTTTTGTGTCTATGTTAGGAAGTAAGGACCTAGTGCCAGTGAAGATCCTGAGAGACACAGGTGCCTCTAAATCGTTTGTGTTGGAGTCTGTGTTACCCTTCTCTGCTGAGACTGACTCGGGGAATAGGTTTGAACACTCTGTCAGTCCCATTGCATAAACTGATGTTGGATTGTGGACTGGTGAAAGGTGAGGTTGTTGTGGGGGGTGCGTCCTTCATTGCCTATTGAGGGTATCGACGTTATCCTTGGGAATAACTTGGCTGGTGAGCGTTTATGGCCTGTCGTTTTTCCGTCTCTAGTGGTTTCCGCTAAGCCGTCATTTGTAGGGATTCCTGATGCGAGTGCGCAGAGTTTCCCAGAGGTGTTCTCTGAGTGTTGAGTGACACGTTCTATGAGCCGTGGCGACCTGGTCGCTGCGCCGGCTAACGAGAATACCACAAAGAAATCTGTCACTACTTTCCCACTACTTCCCACAACGACGTTGCTGGACATATGGGTGTGAGGGAAAACCTACAATCGCATATTAAGACATTTTTGGGCCTAGGTTAAAGAGGGATGTTTCTAAGTTCATCAAAACTGGTCACACCTGTCAATTAACTGGTAAACCTAATCAAGCTATTAAGCCAGTACCACTGTGTCCTATTCCTGTACTCAGCCAACCTTTTGAGTATCTGATTGACTGTTGGTCTCAGCCTCGTTCTAAAAAGGGTAGTAGTTACCTGTTCACTGTGATGCACAGACCACTAGGTTTCCTGCTGCTTATCCTCTCCGGTCTATCACCACTAAGTCTGTGCTAAAAGCTTTCACTCAGTTTCTCTCACTGTTTGGAATCCCTAAGGTCATTCAGAGTGATCAAGGATCTAATTTCACCTCTAATCTGTTTGGTCAGGTTCTCCAACAGCTCCATATTAAACACAATTTGTCTAGTGCCTATCATGTGCAAAGTCAAGGAGCACTGGAACGTTTCCATCAAACACTTAAGTCTTTGTTGAGACCTTATTGTACTGAGATGGATAAGGAGTTGCCTTGGTTACTGTTAGCCGCTAGGGAGGTTTCACAGGAGAGCACGTGGTTCAGTCCAAATGACCTTGTGTTTGGACATAGGTTGCGTGGACTTCTATCTGTTCTCCAGGATGACTGGAAGTCTCCTGAGCCACCTCAGTCCCTGTTATCTTATGTGTGTGATTTCCGGCGACGCCTGTACGCCGCTGGTGAAATGGCTAAAGAGAAGCTATCATCTTCACAGGAGAGGACGAAAGGCATATTTGATCGGCGAACTGAGCCTTGTGACCAGGTTCTTGCTCTGCTGACAATTGTTGGATCTCCTTTTCAAGCCAAGGTCCACATACGGTTGTGCGCCAGTGCACTGAGCATTTCGATGGCAAAAGGAGGCTCAGGGAAATAAATTCCCAAAAATATATATTTTGAGTTATTTTAATGAAAAACACAGTGCTGATTTAAAAATAAAATGAAAACGCCTACGTAGGGGCTTTAATATGGCTGCTCCCACCTCAATCTTGCCATTCATACAAAATATGTTGGTTATTCTACTACTGTTTCAGTGAAAACTTTAACTTTCTAGTTACTGGTGTTATGTATTTAGAAAGATGCTAGCCACAGTAGAACAGAATGCTCTACCTGGTAAAAGCTAACGTTTTTTTCTCTCTTGACAAATAAACACATAATTTGTGCGCTAGAAATATTTCCCTCCCAAAAGAGACAATAAATAATATATTGTGCAATGCATTCCATTTATATAATGGAGCTAGACACACTTTCTCTTTTTGACATTTTGGTTTTATGTGTTCAGCCTTTTTCATCTAGGACCTTCAACCATGAGAAAACAATGTATTTATTCTATGTGCCCATATACATGGCATCTCTCAAAGGATACAACTCAACTCTTACCATGTGACATGTTGGATAACCCTCTAACCCTGTAGCGTCACAGTTGGATCAATTTTCTGTTTTTGGGGGCCCTGGTCAACCCATAAGACCCTTGTTTAAATCCAGGGTTCCTGTTCTACATGTGATGTAGTGTTGATCTACAGTCAGTGGGTAATGCCCATAAGAAAAAAGCTTTTACCCTGGTGGTCCCTTTTAGGAAGCTAATCAAGGGTGCTTCTGTAGTTTTTCCCACCACTGCACACTAATGTAGGCAAGCAATGTGGCCAGCAACAGCTTGGAAAGTGTGTGTGTGTGTCTGTGTGTATTTGCGTGTGTGTTTGCATGTGTAGGTTTAACAGGGCAGTGGGCTCTTTTGGCCTCAGATGGCAAGAAAGCAGGCTTTTCATGCCCTGCAGTCACAACAAATGTACAAATTAATAAGACATTTGGTGTTGCCCAGCCTTCCTCTTGACTGCCTGTTTACTGCTGTATGACGAGAGCTGTCCTTGGCTCTCCACTATGGTCCCATTCTAAATTGTGAAATTAATCAAACAAGCCTCTTACATCTGCATCAATGTTTTAGTGTGAGGACACTGCTTCATAGGCTTTTGAGGTGGTATGTCAAATGAGAGGTCATTTAGCTTGTCTATTGATAAGTTAGGTTTTGGATATCAATTTTCTTTAGCCTAGCCCTATGCTGTGGCTGGTGTATTCAAGTTTTCAACCATAGTTACAATACTCTGCTCTAGACTAATAGCTACTGTAGTGATTATTTTGTATGTCAACATCCCAAATATGTTTCATACAGCACATCAATTCAGTGAGTCTTGTAAATTCAATTTATAGTTCAAAATTGTTTGTGGTGGAATGGCGGTATATTTGATCATATGAATAACCTCTATCGTCTTGACAGATTTGCAATTTGTTTTTATTAGGCAATACAAAAAAAAACGTTTTTTCCTCCTTTTTAACCCCGCCACCCTAATCCCTAACAAGGCATACTGTAAAACATGTGACTCCAACATAACCACGTCCTGAAAATAAGCCAACCATTTCCTCATATGAAGGTCATGTGGTGGCAACCAGTGCTGAACAAGTTTTTTGGCAGCAGTCAACCAAGTCAGCCAAATCTTGCAGTTTGTTATTCAGCTGCATACCTGATCCGTCATTAACAGAGGAATTTGTTCAAGGGGTACAGTTTTATCAATCGTGTCAGAGAGAATACTTTCCTCCAGAAGTCATCAGGACAATCCCATATCATATGTTTATATGTGCCAAGTGTATTGAGGGAACATAGGTCACAGTTTGGGCTTGGAGTCTGTTTTGCATGTAATCTTACAAGTGTTGTCAAGTATGACCAATGAGCTTCAAATGTATTACATGATGGTTTGGGTTCTTTGAGTGAAATATATTCTCCTAGACATTCTCCCAATCAATAGCCTCATTAATAGTCATATCCTTTACCCACGCTTTAACAATTGAAAGATCTTTCCACTTTAGCAACTGAAGATGAGAGTAAATAACTGACACATCAGAGTGAATTTTTACATTCCCGTCCAATCACAGTATGCGTTCCCAAACGCATACCCCTTGAAGCAGATGCTAAGCTACATGACTGTTTTGCTTGCACAGACTGGAATATGTTCCGGGATTCCTCCGATGGTATTGAGGAGTACACCACATCAGTCATTGGCTTCATCAATAAGTGGATCGATGACGTCGTCCCACAGTAACCGTATGTACATAAGCCATGGATTACAGGCAACATCCGCACTGAGCTAAAGGCTAGAGCTGCCACTTTCAAGGAGCGGGACTCTAACCCGGAAGCTTATAAGAAATCCCGCTTTGCCCTCCGACGAACCATCAAACAGGCAAAGCGTCAATACAGGACTAAGATCGACTCGTACTACACCGGCTCTGACGCTCGTCGGATGTGGCAGGGCTTGCAAACCATTACAGACTACAAAGGGAAGCACAGCCAAGAGCTGCCCAGTGACACGAGCCTACCAGACAAACTAAACTACTTCTATGCTCGCTTCGAGGCAAATGGCACTGAAACATGCATGAGACCAGCTGTTCCGGAAGACTGTGTGATCACGCTCTCCGCAGCCGATGTGTGTAAGACCTTTTAAACAGGTCAACATTCACAAGGTCGCAGGTCCAGACGGATTACCAGGACGTGTACTGCGAGCATGCGCTGACCAACTGGCAAGTGTCTTCACTGATATTGTCAACGTCTTCCTGTCTGAATCTGTAATACCAACATGTTTTAAGCAAACCACCATAGTGCCTGTGCCCATGAACACTAAAGTAACCTGCCTAAATGACTACTGACCCGTAGCACTCACGTCTGTAGCTATGAAATGCTTTGAAAGTCTGATCATGGCTCACATCAACAACATTATCCCAGAAACCGTAGACACACTCCAATTTGCATACTGCCCCAACAGAGAAACAGATGATGCAATCTCTATTGCACTCCATACTGCCCTTTCCCACCTGGACAAAAGGAACACCTATGTGAGAATGCTATTCATAGACGACAGTTTAGCGTTCAACACCATAATGCCCTCAAAGCTCATCAATAAGCTAAGGACCCTGGGACTAAACACATCCCTCTGCAACTGGATCCTGGACTTCCTGATGGGCTGCCCCCAGGTGGCAAGGGTAGGTAACAACACATCTGCCACGCTGATCCTCAACACAGGGGCCCCTCCTGTGCTCCCTGTTCACTCATGACTGCACGGCCAGGCATGACTCCAACACCATCAATAAGTTTGCCGATAACACAACAGTGGTAGAACTGATCACCGACAACGACGAGACCGCCTATAGGGAGGAGGTCAGAGACCTGGTCATGTGATGCAAGGACAACAAACTCTCCCTCAACGTGATCAAGACAAAGGAGATGATTGTGGACTACAGGAAAAAGTGGATCGAGCACGCCCCCATTCTCATCGACGGGGCTGTAGTGGTTCAGGTTGAGAGCGTCAAGTTCCTTGGTGTCCACATCAACAAACTAACATGGTCCATGCACACCAAGACAGTCCTGAAGAGGGCACGACAAAACCTATTCCACCTCAGGAGATTGAAAAGATTTGGCATGGGTCCTCAGATCCTCAAAAGGTTCTACAGCTGCACCATCAAGAGCATCCTGACCGGTTGCATTACCGCCGGGTATGGCAACTGCTCGGCATCTGACCATAAGGCACTACAGAGGGTAGTGTGTATGGCCCAGTACATCACTGGTGCCAAGCTTCCTGCCATCCAGGACCTCTATACCAGGCGGTGTCAGAGGAAGGCCCTAAAAATAGCCAGACTCCAGCCACCCTAGTCATAGACTGTTCTCTCTGCTACCGCATGGCAAGCAGTATCGGAGCACCAAGTCTAGGTCCAAGAGGCTTCTAAACAGCTTCTAACCCAAAGCCATAAGACTCCTGAACACCTAATCAAATGGCTACCCAGACTGTTTGCATTGCCCCTCTCCCCTCTCCACACCACTGCCACTCTGTGTTGTCATCTATGCATAGTCACTTTAATAACTCTACCTACATGTACATATTACCTCAACTAACCGGTGCCCCCGTACATTGATCCTGTACCGGTACCCCCCGTGTATAGTCTCGCTATTGTTATTTTACTGCTGCTCTTTAATTACTTGTTACTTTTATTTCTTATTCTTATCTGTATTTTTTTTTAAACTGCATTGTTGTTAGGGGCTCGTAAGTAAGCATTTCACTGTAAGCCCTACACCTGTTGTATTCGGCGCATGTGACTAATAAGATTTGATTTGAGTTCAATACATGTATTTCCCCTAGATTATTGACCCCTTTCGCAGACCAGACTTGACTCAAATGCTTTAGTACCTGAAGTAACTGCCTGGTTATGCCACAGAGGGGTATGGAGATGCCTCTTCCAGTTACCACCTATTCACTTTTCAACCCTCCTAAAATGATATTTTCTATTGGAGATAATGGGACCATAATATAACATGCATTTCTTAATAGTTATACCAGAAAATAACACCTCTTGTAATCTAATAGGAAAAACGAGTTCCTCCTCAATATTTCTCCAAGAGACTGGTGTAGACTGATCGAACCATGATCTAAGTAGGCGTAACTGGAAAAACTGGTGGTAAATATAAACATTTGGTTATGCAAGTCCCCCATTTCCCTTCGGTCGTTGTAGTACTTCAAACAGGATGTTTGGAATGACAAAGGTATTTACGTACAAGTTTATCAATCCTTACCCAATAACCTGGTGGCGGAAAGAGTGGGATCATCATTGCTTAGGAAATGAATACGTGGCTACATACTCATCTTTATGGAAGCAACCCTTGTTTGTAAGGAAGCAGGCAACTTCTCCCAAATGTTTAGATCTTGCTCAACCTCTTTTGTAAATGTTCTCATAATTAAACTTCAACAAACCATGCAGAGATATTTTGTGTATTAAAGATGCACTATGCAGAAATTGCTCCGCCATTTCTTGGTCGCTAAAATTCTAATAGTTTGCCTAATTTCAGTTTATGTGACAAAATACAAGCAAGTATAGTGTAGAGGATTATTGTACCATCTACACCACTGTGAAATATATTTTCCAATAACCTAAAAGATTGTATTTTCATCTGTTTGGATGTGGTGTACAAAACCGAAAGTAAAAGACGCAAAAACAAAACTTAAGAACAGGAAGCATAGAAATAGCGCACATAGAACAGATCTAATACACACATTTCTATGTGAATTTGGCGGGGTCGCCATAAAAAGTTACATATTGCAGCTTTAATGCCCAAATAAGTGGACTGGGTTTTAACAGGATTTGTTGAGTGAAGTGAAACTTTCTTGGCCGTTTCATTGATCAACATTTAATGCTGATTTATATCCTGACATCAATTTGTAATATTGAATTCTCAATATCTATCATATCTAAAATGACATCATACGTGTATAGAGATATGAGATGATGATTTAATCGGTATAGGAGAAGCAATTGCATTCTGCCTCATGCGGCTCTAGAGAGAGAATGAATGTCGGAGATAAGCCGTCACCTTGTCTACATCCACGAAAAATAGGAAATGGACTTGATTGTATGTCATTTGTTGACATCATGGCAAAAAGTTTAGCGTACAATCCACGAACCATATCGATAAAATGCTTTCCCAAACCAAATTTCCTTAAATCCGCCAACAATACTGCCATTTGAGCCTGTCAAAAGCCTTTTTGGCATCTAGTGACAGCACAGCGCACGGTGTGTCCAATTGTTGTTTCAGTATTCCGTGCATTAAATGATGGACTTAGATTTGCGCTATTGAATTATTGCAATAATAGCTTGTGTCCACAAATTCCGATATAAATTACACCTCAGCCTCAATATAAGTTTTTGGATATACACTGCTCAAAAAAATAAAGGGAACACTTAAACAACACAATGTAACTCCAAGTCAATCACACTTTTGTGAAATCAAACTGTCCACTTAGGAAGCAACACTGATTGACAATAAATTTCACATGCTGTTGTGCAAATGGAATAGACAACAGGTGGAAATTATAGGCAATTAGCAAGACACCCCCAATAAAGGAGTGGTTCTGCAGGTGGGGACCACAGACCACTTCTCAGTTCCTATGCTTCCTGGCTGATGTTTTGGTCACTTTTGAATGCTGGCGGTGCTTTCACTCTAGTGGTAGCATGAGACGGAGTCTACAACCCACACAAGTGGCTCAGGTAGTACAGCTCATCCAGGATGGCACATCAATGCGAGCTGTGGCAAGAAGGTTTGCTGTGTCTGTCAGCATAGTGTCCAGAGCATGGAGGCACTACCAGGAGACAGGCCAGTACATCAGGAGACGTGGAGGAGGCCGTAGGAGGGCAACAACCCAGCAGCAGGACCGCTACCCTCCGCCTTTGTGCAAGGAGGAGCAGGAGGGAGCACTGCCAGAGCCCTGCAAAATGACCTTCACAGATGAAAGCAGGTTCACACTGAGCACGTGACAGACGTGACAGAGTCTGGAGACGCCGTGGAGAACGTTCTGCTGCCTGCAACATCCTCCAGCATGACCGGTTTGGCATTTCTTTGGGGGGCCGCACAGCCCTCCATGTGCTCGCATGGCTGCCTGACTGCCATTAGGTACCGAGATGAGATCCTCAGACCCCTTGTGAGACCATATGCTGGTGCGGTTGGCCCTGGGTTCCTCTTAATGCAAGACAATGCTAGACCTCATGTGGCTGGAGTGTGTCAGCAGTTCCTGCAAGAGGAAGGCATTGATGCTATGGACTGGCCCACCCGTTCCCCAGACCTGAATCCAATTGAGCACATCTGGGACATCATGTCTCGCTCCATCCACCAACGCCACGTTGCACCACAGACTGTCCAGGAGTTAGCAGATGCTTTAGTCCAGGTCTGGGAGGAGATCCCTCAGGAGACCATCTGCCACCTCATCAGGAGCATGCCCAGGCATTGTAGGGAGGTCATACAGGCACGTGGAGGCCACACACACTACTGAGCCTCATTTTGACTTGTTTTAAGGACATTACATCAAAGTTGGATCAGCCTGTAGTGTGGTTTTCCACTTTAATTTTGAGTGTGACTCCAAATCCAGACCTCCATGGGTTGATAAATTGGATTTCCATTGATTATTTTTGTGTGATTTTGTTGTCAGCACATTCAACTATGTAAAGAAAAAAGTATTTAATAAGATTATTTCTTTCATTCAGATCTAGGATGTGTTGTTTAAGTGTTCCCTTTATTTTTTTGAGCAGTGTGTATATATATATATATATATATATATATATATATATATATATATATATATATATATAATTATTATTATTATTGTCTTTTTTTCATAAAGAAAGCAAACAATAGCCATTTTTTTCTCTCTCACTTGTGTGAAAAAGAGCTGGGAGTTGAGGAGGGAGTCAGCAGGAGGGGGGCAGACAGGGATCGTGATCGTTTAGTCTGCCCTGGGGACAAGCTCAACAGTGTCACTGCTGCCCATATTCGGTGGCTGAGCAAGGAGGGCCAGGTGGTGGTGCCGAGCGCGGCACAGTCAAGCGTGGACGCAGCGCATGCTGACATTTTACCTTCCCCGACTGCTGCAGGGGGAGGAAAAATCTGCTTTTCCATATGCTTGTGCTCGTTGCACCCCCTTCCCGGGTCCCTGGCAGATGGCTCCCTGAACATTGTTTACCTTCAGTGGCGGTCCCAGATGAAGTGTGTCCATTGGCATTCCCATTCCGTCCAGTTTTCCCCTCTCCTTAGCCAAGGAGCCGGTCGGAATACTCTGTCACACACACACACTTGTATAAACAGGTACATTCTCACAAAGCTACATACCCATCTCGTCACATATTCCCCATCGCTTACAGATTCCAGAAAAAAAGTATCGTATTTCTCTAACTTGTTCTCTCATTCTACCAGGAACTACCCCGTCCACACTTGTTTGCAATGTGTTGTGTAGTGTGGCCATATGGGCCCCTCCCTGATGTCTGTTTAGTTCCAGACAGACAGACCTCCAGATGTTTCCAGTGTGGCGGCTGGAGGGACAGATGCTTTTGGCTGGACTGGGTTGGACCAACACTCCATTCAATGGTCCCAAGGCGGAACCCCGCCCCGCTTGGTCACAGAGACCATCACAGTGCCAGGCAAAGAACATCCATCTGCCATACATCCGAGTAATTATCATCAATATTTGATGTTAGACATTCTCAGTCGATGTTTTAGCTGGATCACTAACTGATTCTGTGGTGGTAGAGTAGATCTAGGGGGGAGGTTAGGGGGGGACCGTCCACATCCTCAGCCTGCCATAGGTACACACTTGTCCTGATCTCTGTTATGGGTTTACAAACTGGGTCATACTCCAATGGTAGTGATGGGGGGGGGGGGGAAGAATCATGATATTATATTGATATTTGACGAAGTATACATTTGTAAAATACATTTATACTTGGTAGCGGTAGCTAGTGCCAGTCGGCTGTACCTGCGTCAAAATGTTTCATCCTACAGCTTGTTCTCCATCTTTTTAAAGTGAGCCAACATGTTTTCAGTACTTATTTCCTTGACTGATCAAAACAAATTTTCTCATGGTCTCTTTTGTCCCTCTGCAGCAGACATATTCTGTATAGTGAGCAATATGTTTGGAACATCAAATCTCAATAAAAATCACAGTATCGAATGGCAATACATATAGAATCGTGAGAATCGCAGGGAGCATTTCTTCAGGGAGCATGTGCAAGGCCTATTTATTTTATTTTTTTGAGGAGAGAAAGGGTGGGCAGGAGGGTCTGTTGTTTTCACAATGAAAACTTTGGGTTAAGGGTATTTTCGTTCATGTCTCTCTCACCTTGCCCTTGTCATGCTGGGTCAGAGCCAGAAGCGGACTGGCCTCATTGGCTTGGGGAGCAGGGCAGCAGCAAGGGGTCCACTGCTAACTGAGCCATCTGTCTGGAAGTGCTGCTGGCAGATACCAGAATACATGGTCCTGAGTCCTCAAGGTAGCTTAACATCCTCTAACCAAGCACATGCTGGTTTGGTTTACTTATGGTACATGCAGTTATGGCAATCGCCATTTGATACCATTTATATGATGAAATAGGTAGGTACTGCAGGTAGTCCCCTGTCCTGTCACCCAAATAATAACAATGTCATATAATTATAGTCATAAAGATAATGTCACATACTGACATTGATTACCTAAGATGATCACATTTCTCATCTCTTCCCATTTAGAAAATTTAAAATCAACAGAGATACTGACAAAGGCATGGCCACCCACCTTTTCCCGTCTCTGGTAGTCTTGTAACACTGATTAATGTACACATGAGAAGTGTGTGTTAATTCACGGTTAAGCAGCTTGCTGTCTCCCGGAGCATGAAAGAAAAGGGCTAAATTGTGTAAGTGGTGTGAGTTATGGGTTAGGGGAGGGGGAGGGGCAGGAAGGCAAACAGGCACAAAGGGGGCTTTCTCTCATCTCAACAGCCTTGGGTCCTCTCACTTGTTTTGTTCATTAATGCCTAATGTGACGGAACAACACTTGTCTCTCCCTTCACAAATGACACTAATGACAACAGAATAGGAAAGGATGGCCTGTAACGTTTGTACTAGGTCCTAGCATGACAGGTGTATAAAATCAAGCGCACCGCCATGCAATCTCCATAGACAAACATTGACAGTAGAACTGCCTTCCCTGAAGAGCTCAGTTACTTTCAACGCCGCACCGTCATATGATTTCACCTTTTCAACAAGTCAATTCGTCAAATTTCTGCGCTGCAATGGCTGTCCTGGTCAACTGTAAGTGCTGTTATTGAGAAGTGGAAACTTCTAGGAGCAGCAATAGCTCAACCGCGAAGCGGTAGGCCTCACAAGCTGACAGAACGAGACCGCCGAATGAGAGCATAGTGCGTCTGTCCTCTGTTTTAACACTCACTACCAAGTTCCAAACTGCCTCTGAAAGCAATGTCAGCACAAGAACTGTTCATTGGGAGCTTCAGGAAATGGGTTTCCATGGCCGAGCAGCGCAATGCGAAGCATTGCCTGGAGTGGTGTAAAGCTTGCCGCCATTGGATGCCAGGAGAACGCTTCCTGCCCGAATGCATGGTGCCAACTGTAAAGTTTGGTGGAGGGGACAATGGTCTGGGGCTGTTTTTCATGGTTCGGGCTAGGCTCCTTAGTTCCATTGAAGGGAAATCATTATTGACGATTCTGTGCATCCAACTTTGTGGCAACAGTTTGGGGAAGGCCCTTTGCTGTGTTAGCATGACAATGTCCCCGTGCATAAAGCGAGGTCCGTACAAAAATGATTTGTCGAGATCGGTGTGGAAGAACTTGATTGACTTGCACAGAGCCCTGACCTCAACTCCATTGAACACCTTTGAGATGAGTTGGAATGCCGACTTCAAGCGAGGCCTAATCCCCCAACATCAGTTTCCAAACTCACTAATGCTCTTTTGGCTGAATGGAAGCAAGTCCCCGCAGCATCTAGTGAAAAGCCTTCCCAGAAGAGTGGAGGCTGTTATATCAGCAAAGGGGCGACCAACTCCGTATTAATGCCCATGATTTTAGAATGAGATGTTCAACGAGCAGGTATCCACATACTTTTGGTCATGTAGTGTATCTTCTGCGTGTGTTTTTGTGTTTGATTTCATCAAGACAACCATGTATACTTAATGATGTCAGATGTGTCAAGAAGAAGTATCTTATCACTCTTTCGCCTCTTAGGGGCCCGATTTGCCCTGGTTCCTGACTTTCCTAAAGTGTTTCTTAGCATTACATCCCCCTCGTTTTGTAGATAAGAATTTTGTACAGAGATGTACTTAGTTTGTCTCAGCCAGCCAGACCCCATGGTTTGAGTGTTAGACTAGTGCACAGAGCTGTCAGCCTCCTGACTGCTCCCCAACTATAATCCCTCAGTGCTTGTCCCGGCTGGCCTGCTCTGCACTGACGACTGCCTCCCTCTTGCTGAGTTGGGACGGTCATGGAGGAGTAACAGCTGGGCCAGAGAGCAGTCTCTCCCTAAACAGTGGAAACTTCTCCAGCTGTCATCTGCTCTCTCCCATATGACCCAGCTCTCCTTCCAGCTGCCGCCCTGGCCTCCCGCACTTTAACCCACTTCCACCGCAGGAGACCATGTTTGCAGTTTGCTCCGGTGTGTGTGTGTGTGTGTGTGTGTGTGTGTGTGTGTGTGTGTGTGTGTGTGTGTGTGTGTGTGTGTGTGTGTGTGTGTGTGTGTGTGTGTGTTGCCGGGACCGGGACTGGCCCCCACTAAGAAGCCATCCCAGCACGTAATGGGTTGAATGCAACCCCTGTCTCCCTGAACAAACTATTAAGCTCTGGTCTCACAGGAAATTGAGGGACACTTTAGGTGTTTTTTCTCTGGTGACCTCAGAGAACTTGCTTCGTATGTAAAGTTTCAAAATGCCTTTGCTGCAACAAGCTACATTGATACAGACAAACTCTCTTGCAAGGTGACCCCATGCGGGGGAAAAAAAACGTAACACATTTTCACTGCACTTGACATACTAAACGAACAGTAAGCGCATCTTAGCTAAAACATTTGTCAGTGCATATACAGTGCATTCAGAAAGTATTCAGCCCCATTGACTTTTTCCACATTTTGTTACGTTACAGCCTTATTAAAAAAATTATTTAAAAATCCCTCATAAAAAAAATCAAAGCCATGAGATCGAAGGAATTGTCCGTAGAGCTCCGAGACAGGATTGTGTCGAGGCACAGATCTGGGGAAGAGTAACAAAAAAAATGTCTGCAGCATTGAAGGTCCCCAAGAACACAGTGGCCTCCATCATTCTTAAATGCAAGAAGTTTGGAAGCACCAATACTCTTCCTACAGCTGGCCTCCCCACCAAACTGAGCAATCGGGGGAGAAGGGCCTTGGTCAGGGAGGTGACCAAGAAGCCGATGGTCACTCTGACAGAGCTCCAGAGTTCCTCTGTGGAGATGGGAGAACTTTCCAGAAGGACAACCATCTCTGCAGCAATCCACCAATCAGGCCTTTTATGGTAGAGTGGCCAGATGTAAGCAACTCCTCAGTAAAAGGCACATGACAGCACGCTTGGAGTTTGCCAAAAGGCAACTAAAGGACCATGAGAAACCAGATTTTCTGGTCTGATGAAACCAAGATTGAACTCTTTGGCCTAAAATGCCAAACGTCACGTCTGGAGGAAAGCTAGCACCATCCCTACGGTGAAGCATGGTGGTGGCAACATCATGCTGTGGGAGACTTGTCATGATTGAGGGAAAGATGAACGGAGCAAAGTACAGAGAGATCCTTGATGAAAACCTGCTCCAGAACGCTCAGGACCTCAGACTGGGGCGAAGGTTCACCTTCCAATTGGACAGCGACCCTAAACACACAGCCAAGACAACGCAAGAGTGGCTTCGGGGCAAGTCTCTGAATGTCCTTGAGTGCCCCAGCCAGAGCCCGGCCTTTAACCTCTCTAGGGGGTGTGGGATGCTACCGTCCCACCTGGCCAACATCCAGTGAAATTGCAGAGCGCCAAATTCCAAAACAGAAATACTCATTATAAAAATTCATAAAACATACAAGTGTTATACATTGGTTTAAAGATTAACTTCTTGTTAATCCAACCACGGTGTCAGATTTCAAAAAGGCTTTACGGTGAAGCGATTATCTGAGAACAGCGCCCAGCAGACTAATCATTACAAACAGTTACCAGCCAAGTAGTTACACAAGTCAGAAATAGTGATAAAATTAATCACTTACCTTTGATGAACTTCATATGGTTGCACTCACAAGACTCCCATTTACTCAATAAATGTTTGTTTTGTTCGATAAAGTCCCTCTTTATATCCAAAAACCTCAGTTTTCTTCGCTCGTTTTGTTCAGTAATCCATAGGCTCAAAGGCAGTCGCATCAGACAGACAAAAAATCCTAAAAGTATCAGTAAAGTTCATAGAAACATGTCAAATGATGTTTATAATCAATCCTCAGGTTGTTTTTAGTCATAATAATCAATAACATTTCAACCGGACAAAAGCTTCGTCAATATTTCTTCGTCAAGCATTTTTCTACGGCTGGCCATGCTTTCCACCTAACTACCCCTACTGCATTCAACAGCACTGCACCCCCCACAGCTACTCGCCCAAGCCTCCCCATTTCTCCTTCTCCCAAATCCATTCAGCTGATGTTCTGAAAGAGCTGCAAAATCTGGACCCCTACAAATCAAATCTCGTGTCGTCTGAGATTCCCATAGATTGGAAAGCAGCTGCTGTCATCCCCCTCTTCAAAGGAGGTGACACTCTTGACCCAAATTGCTACAGACCTATATCCATCCTACCCTGCCTTTCTAAGGTCTTCGAAAGCCAAGTTAACAAACAGATTACCGACCATTTCGAATCCCACCGCACCCTCTCCGCTATGCAATCTGGTTTCAGAGCTGGTCATGGGTGCACCTCAGCCACGCTCAAGGTCCTAAACGACATCGTAACCGCCATCGATAAGAAACAATACTGTGCTGCCGTATTCATTGACCTGGCCAAAGCTTTGACTCTGTTAATCACCACATCCTCATCGGCAGACTCAGTAGCCTTGGTTTCTCAAACGATTGCGTCGCCTGGTTCACCAACTACTTCTCTGACAGAGTTCAGTGTGTCAAATCGGAGGGCCTACTGTCTGGACCTCTGGCAGTCTCTATGGGGGTACCACAGGGTTCAATTCTTGGGCCAACTCTTTTCTCTGTATACATAAATGATGTCGCTCTTGCTGCTGGTGAATCTCTGATCCACCTCTACGCAGACGACACCATTCTGTACACTTCTGGCCCTTCTTTGGACACTGTGTTAACAACCCTCCAGACGAGCTTCAATGCCATTCAACTCTCCTTCCGTGGTCTCCAACTGCTCCTAAACACAAGTAAAACTAAATGCATGCTCTTCAACCGATCGCTGCCTGCACCTGCCCGCCTGTCCAGCATCACTTCTCTGGACGGTTCTAACTTAGAATTTGTGGACAACTACAAATACCTAGGTGTCTGGTTAGACTGTAAACTCTCCAGACTCACATCAATCATCTCCAATCCAAAGTGAAATCTCGAATTGGCTTCCTATTTTGCAACAAAGCATCCTTCACTCATGCTGCCAAACATACCCTCGTAAAACTGACCATCCTACCAATCCTCGACTTCGGCGATGTCATTTACAAAATAGCTTCCAATACCCTACTCAACAAGCTGGATGCAGTCTATCACAGTGCCATCCGTTTTGTCACCAAAGCCCCATATACTACCCACCACTGCGACCTGTACGCTCTTGTTGGCTGGCCTTCGCTTCATAATCGTCGCCAAACACATTGGCTCCAGGTCATCTACAAGACCCTGCTAGGTAAAGTCCCCCCTTATCTCCGCTCACTGGTCACCATAGCAGCACCCACCTGTAGCACGCGCTCCAGCAGGTATATCTCTCTGGTCACCCCTAAAGCCAACTCCTCCTTTGGTCGTCTCTCCTTCCAGTTCTCTGCTGCCAATGACTGGAACGAACTACAAAAATCTCTGAAACTGGAAACACTTATCTCCCTCACTAGCTTTAAGCACCAGCTGTCAGAGCAGCTCACAGATCACTGCACCTGTACATAGCCTATCTATAATTTAGCCCAAACTACTACCTCTTCCCCTACTGTATTTATTTATTTTATTTATTTTGCTCCTTTGCACCATATTATTTATATTTTATCTCTGAACTTTCTTCAAACTACAAATCTACCATTCCAGTGTTTTTCTTGCTATACTTTATTTACTTTGCCACCATGGCATTTTTTTGCCTTTACCTCCCTTATCTCACATCATTTGCTCACATTGTATATAATCTTATTTATTATTTTTATTTTTTTTCTACTGCATCATTGATTGTATGTTGTTTTACTCCATGTGTAACTCTGTGTTTTTGTATGTTGTCGAACTGCTTTGCTTTATCTTGGCCAGGTCGCAATTGTAAATGAGAACTTGTTCTCAACTTGCCTACCTGGTTAAATAAAGGTGAAATAAAATAAATAAATAAAATAAAAAATATAAAAGGAAAACAAGAAAGGCGTGGTCTCGGTCGTGCGCATGAAAAACCTCTGGGACATTGCAGGGTCCACTCATTCAGACTGGTCTTACTCCCTCATTTTTCACAATACAAGCCTGAAACAATTTCTAAAGACTGTTGACATCTAGTGGAAGCCATAGGAAGTGCAATTTGAGTCCTAAGTCAATGGATACTGTAATGGCATTCAATAGAAAACTACAAAATTAAAAAATCCCACTTCCTGGATGGATTTTTCTCAGGTTTTCGCCTGCCATATGAGTTCTGTTATACTCACAGACATTATTTTAACAGTTTTGGAAACTTTTTAGAGTTTTCTATGCAAATCCACCAATTTTATGCATATCCAAGCTTCTGGGCCTGAGTAGCAGGCAGTTTTTCATCCGGAGGTGAAAATAGTGCCCCCTACCCTAATGAAGTTAACCCGATTTGAACATCTCTGGAGAGACCTGAAAATAGCTGTGTAGCGACGCTCCCCATCCAACCTGACAGCTTGAGAGAATCTGTAGAGGAGAATGGGAGAAACTCCCCAAATACAGGTATGCCAAGCTTGTAGCGTTATACCCAAGAAGACTTGAAGCTGTAATCACTGCCAAGGGTGCTTCAAAAGAGTACTGAGTAAAGGGTCTGAATACTTATGTAAATGTGATATTTGCAAACATTTCTGAAAACCGTTTTTGATTTGTCATTATGGGGTATTGTGTGTAGATTGAGGGGAAAACTATTTAATCAATTTTAGAATAAGGCTGTAATGTAACAAAATGTGGAAAAAGTCAAGGGGTCTGAATACTTTCCGAATGCACTGCACATTTCACCTGCTTAATACTTGCATTTGAAAATGTCAAATACTCATTAGTAATCGAATACAAACCTTGAATCGAGTGCTCGCGTACAACTCTAGTCTACAGTTGAAAATGACAAAACCTTTGTATATAGGAGTAAAACAACTTTTCCTTTTTGTGCCTTGCAGGAACAACATCGAAAATGATCAAGCTAAGAGAGGAGCCCAGCGACTATGCAGACCAGCCCAGAGGGAAGAGTCCGGTCAACAACAGCACACTAGTCCCGGTCAAAGGCATCAACAACCTAGGAAACACCTGCTTCTTTAACGCAGTTATGCAGGTGCGGTCATTATGAGATTGGTTTGTATACCGTAAACATTGGTGAGGCTGCTTATGAAATGCAACCATAGGGATAAGGTCATGTCAAAGAGGGTCTTTACCAATGGTGTAATGAAGGTCATTGCATACCTTAGAGAACTATTTATAACTTGTCAGTAATGTCCAGATCAACTAGCCCATGTCAGCTAACATTGTTTTGCTCGGTTTGTTAGACCATAGATATTTTTGTGATGTTTGAGTCACTCAAATATCACATGAATAAACATTAGACATGGCAAAATGTATAGAATTGCAAGAAAATTAGCTTTAAAACGGCTAAATGTTCTATGCACCTCATGACAAAATGTGTAGAATTGCTGGAAATAAGCTTTAAACCTACAACATTTTCTCTCCCTCAACATCCCTGGTCTAGGGAACAGTGTACTGTAAACATGACGGCTGGTCAAACTGGCATGTCAAGTGCTGCTCCTGCCTACAGTAAAATACCATAACATACCAGCCTGGGGCTCCCAAGTGGCGCAGCATCTCAGTGCTTGAGGTGTCACTACAGACACCCTGGTTCGAATCCAGGCTGTATCAAAACCAGCCGTGATTGGGAGTCCCATAGGGCGGTGCACAATTGGCCCAGCGTCGTCCGGGTTTGGCTGGTGTAGGCCGTCGTTGTAAATAAGAATTTGTTCTTAAAATCAACAACACATGAAAGGCTTGTATAAATGTCTTTACAATACAGCAGTATAGGCAAGAACAAGTTATGCATATATAGTACAAGGGTATTTTATATGCGTATGTGTGACTCATCTATCCACAGGAGAATAGGATTGGTATGGAACACATTCTCTATGTTCCAGTGTGTGTTCGCTGTCTGGTCTTGGGGGATTTAAACTTACATTCCCTTCCTGTTTTCTGCCATTTTGTTAATCACCTTCTGGAGCTTTCTCGTGATTGAAACCAGACCGAACATTCTTCCTTTACATGTTTTTTTTCCCTCTCTCTTTCTATCCTCCATTGTCTCCTTCAAAATTGCAATTTTGCTGGTGAAACAACGTAATTGTCAGAGAAAAAGCTCACACTGCTGAAGCCATTGTGTCTTTTCCATAGCAACTGTCTTCATTGCCAGGATGTGACAAAACAACTGTCGTTTGAAAGGGAAGAAAGAGATGGTGCAGTAATATGATGGGACAATGGTGGCTCTAGGCAATCCCTTCTGTGTTTCAGTCACAGCTTATCATTTCTTTGGAAATGGCTTTTTTAGCATAATGATATTTAGGCTAACACCCGCCAGTTTCTCAGAATTAATAGAGATTTTTTCAATTGTAGACTTTCCAGTTTTACCAATCATTTTTTTTGCATTTGTAATATTTGTATGTTTTTATATTTTTTTTGTGAAGGGATGATGAAATAAAAAGGAAGAAGTGCAGGAAGATGTTAATTCATGATTCTTCTAACTGATAAGAAATGATTCTGTCCTGTCCATGCAGGTGAAAACGATGATGACTAAATTAATGGTAATGGTTTAATAATGGCTGATTTCTGTCCGTCAGAATCTGTCCCAGACTCACATGCTGAACGACCTGATACAGGATGTGAAGGAGAAGGGATACAAGCTGAAGATCTGCCCCCCTGCCGAGTCAAATGTGGTACGTTCCACCCTCATGTGCTTGGTATAGTCTTATAGTGTACATGGCACAGGAAGCCACTTATTACTGTCTATATGGGTGGTTATTTTTATTATTAGCATAACAGGCTATCGTAAATAACCCTTGAGTCATGTTGTAGCCCACCCCCCACGTCTCCAGTCATCTGTAGAATGCAGTCAAGCCCCTTCAGGCTTTCCATGGTAGTGCAACACTCTGTATGAAATACATGCCTTGTCTAACACTCATATGTTCTCTCGCTCACTCTCTCCTTTCCTGGGGTTGTCCTTCAGGGGGCGTTGACGGTGACTCTACCCAGTCCAGAGCCCCTGACCTCGGCCATGTTCCTCTTCCTACACAGCATGAAGGAGTCTGGGAAGGGCCCTGTCAACCCCAAGATCCTTTTCAACCAGCTCTGCCAGAAGTAAGAATCTACGTTTTGCATTAAACTTTATTTTATGTGTTGGCCGTCTCACAGCATTAGTGCTGATTGTGCCGGAACCCAGTATAGGCTATTGTATAGGCATGGGTGTGGACTTAACCTGCTTCCTGTGCTGGTCCATGCTAAAAGATTTTTAATGAAAAGAGCATATGAGGGCTGCCCTGTAGGGTGCCAGAGGAGGCACTACAGACCTGTAAAAGGTTGGCTAAAGCTTTCATAATTATATTCTCTTTCATTGTGTACTAATGACAAACTTGATCACCAAGAGATATCAATAGTTTTTGTTACCATCAATTCTTCCTTACTTGATTGATGGAATCACCACTGCGCAACACTGTAGAAGCATTGTGATGTGGTTGCGGCGTCGGCGGTGCATCAATGTTAGACACACAGCCTCATATGCAGACAAGCTGCCCTGCTCCCGAGGTTAGAGGTCAGCGTGCCCCAACTGGTCTGGCACTTCTCCATTGCCGTGACAACAGTCAAGCAAACCGTACAGGCAGAGGCCACAGCTCTTACCTGCCCTGTTGTCAAGCTGCCATGGCGACCACTTCAGAGAAGAGGTTGTCTCAACCTGCTGGACCCTACCAGCACCTGGTCCATCCAGTCTTCAGTCCAAACTGCTCCCCAACGCTGCTCAACACTAAACCATTAACACCAACGCACTCCACATGGAACGAACAGTAGACCTCACTGCACAAAATGGCTCTGATGCAATCTGCTTCCAGCTGCGATCAAAACAGCATGGCATGTCCTTGTTCTCTTTAACACGCCGCACAACCTGTGTTTGTTTGAACTTGAGGATAGTGAACCGGCTGAGTGGCTGGCCCGGGCAGCCCTCCCAGTTTCATGGTGAACGCTTGTGAACACGGTCACCTTTGAACATGCTGAACGGTTGGTTAGGTCTCTCTTTGAACATGTGGTGAATGGTTGGTTGGCTCTTGTTGTTGGAACATGGTGAACGGCTGGTTTGGCCCAGACTGGCTGTAGTGTGTGGGGCCTGTTGGGTTAGGTAGGACCAGGCTCTGTACATTTGGGTGGGATGGGGAACATTCGGGTGGCTGAAGCGCGGAGACGGTCGGCCGCCTGGGTGCCTCTGGTATGTCCCAGTACCCGGCCTTTCATCTGCCCAGGTGTGTGTGTGTGTGTGTGTGTGTGTGTGAGAGAGCAATGCCACCCTTCACCTGGTACTACCTCACCCTGCAGTGCATATGCACTCAGCCGGGCATAGGCACAGCACGCATGCGCATACACAACACACATTCACCCAGTAGACCTCATTTCATGTCCTTCCTCATGCTCACATGCGCATTACACAGACGCATGCCTTTATTCAAACCCTTCTTCCATGCACACATTCACTCGACACATACTTATGCACGTGCTACACACCTCATCCCATGTTTCTATGCACACACATGATTTGCCATCGCTCTCCCGTCCTTCGCATATACACTCTAGTCTGTGTGCATGTCCAATCCTCGTCTTTATTACCCGATGTCTCCTAGCTCAGTGGCGTGTTGCCGGCCCTGACCTGAGAATGTGCACCCTAGTGCTTAACAACACACTGGTTGGTTAACCTGGCTACTTGGTTAACCCCCAAACAGCAAGCAATGCAGGTGTAGAAGCACAGTGGCTAGGAAAAACTCCCTAGAAAGGCCAAAACCTAGGAAGAAACCCAGAGAGGAACCAGGCTATTTATTTTTTATTTTATTTCACCTTTATTTTAACAAAGTCGGCAAGTTGAGAACAAATTCTCATTTACAATTGCGACCTGGCCAAGATAAAGCAAAGCAGTTCGACACATACAAGAACACAGAGTTACACATGGAGTAAAACAAACATACAGTCAATAATACAGTAGAAAAATGAGGGGTGGCCAGTCCTCTTCTGGCTGTGCCGGGTGGAGATTATAACAGAACATGGCCAAGATGTTCAAATGTTCAGAAATGACCAGCATGGTAAATAATAGTAATCACAGTGAACAGGTCAGGGTTCCATAGCCGCAGGCAGAACAATTGAAACTGGAGCAGCAGCACGGCCAGGTGGACTGGGGACAACAAGGAGTCATCATGCCAGGTGTCCAGAGGCATGGTCCAAGGGCTCAGGTCCTCTGAGAGAGAAAGAGAGAATTAGAGAGAGCATACTTAAATTCACACAGGACACCGGATAAGACAGGAGAAATACTCCAGATATAACAGTGTGTTGTTGCCTAATGTGTTGTTGTGTTCACCCTTGACCAGCTGAGTCACTCCCTATCTGGCCTGCCCTTCTGGCTGCCCCACTATACCCAACGCCAGGCCCTCTGTGCCAGCTGGACGGGTCAGGCTCGGACCAGCGCCAGGCCCAGTGGTTTGGAGGGTCAACACCACACACACTGTTTCTGGTGCCAGTGAGAGACTCGGCTTGTACCCAGACACACCACTAGCCCTATGTTGCTGTGGTGGGGGATGTGTGTATGGCGCACGAGAGGAAAAAGCTCTACAATTTATTCTGATTTAAAAAAGAATTGTCATATGACTTTGGGCAGTCATTAAAGTTTCATCTAGAGAATCTTGCCTATGCTTACACAGGAACACTTTTACCCCCCTTTTTCCTTACTCTAGCGTTAAGTTGTGAAATAATACACACACAGATTTGCACAAATGCACTCTGCGAACGCGCGTACACACTGACTGATCTTCTTTCATGACTTGTAGGCCCCAAAAAATACCAACCTTTTGTGTAAGTCTAACGCAGTAGGAAAATAGCAGGGTTCAACAATGAGCAGGCAGCCACACAAAGGCACATGGCCACACAGGTCTGAACATGCATGGAAGATCTCCTGCCGCTGAAGCGTTGAAGACCATTCAGCTGGTCTCACAATGCCTGATATAAATCATGTCCACAGACCTTCAGCTGCCTATGCAAGGCGTTCATTATGTTTCTGATGTTACGTATCACGCTTTTGTCTGTCCTTGTGAGGAATAGTCTATATGTGCATCAAAACTGAGACCGAGAGATTGAGAAACAGCTTCCATCCCAAGGCCATCAGACTGCTAAACAGCAATCGCTAACTCAGAGAGGCTGCTGCCTACATTGAGACCCAATCACTGGACACTTTAAGAAATGGATCACTAGTCACTTTAAACAATGCCACTCTAATGCCACTTTAATAATGTTTACATATCTTACATTACTCATATCATGAGTATACTGTATCTTATACCATCTACTGCACCTTGCCTATGCCGCTCGGCCATCGCTCATCCATATACCCCTTTTAGATTTGTCTTTATTAGGTAGTTGTTGGGGAATTGTTATATTACTTGTTAGATTTGTGTATATTATGTAGTTGTTGGGAATGGTTAGATTTCTTGTTAGATACTACTGCACTGTTGGAACTAGAAGCACAAGCATTTCGCTACACTCGCATTAACATCTGCTAACCATGTGTATGTGACCAATAAAATTGGATTTGAAAAGATTCAATACACTCAGAAATGTAGGGAGGTAGGGAAAAAAAAGCTGCATTCGATAATGTGGGTATGGCAGAAGAGCGAGACGTTGCTAAGAAATAGGCCTACACTTATTAAAAGGAATGTCTTTCATAATTGATTGCATGTGGCACTGTGACCCTGTGAATGTGATTACATATGAGGCAGGGTGTTCTATAAGTCAGATAAGTGTTGATTTTTATGTTATAGATGTTGTTTTTTTTACATGCATGATGAGTGTTTTTACATGCTAATGCTGGATAGATACAGTAAGTGGCTTTTATTATGTAAATATGTGTGTCAATGTGAAAGCGACTCAATGTATATGATTTATATGTTGTGTTGAAAGTGTTTGTGTGTGTGCGCCCCTCTGCCTGTCGAGGTGGTGCAACGTGCCGGGGTTGCCTTGCGTCTGGTACTAACTCATCCGCTGTTAATTGTGTTAGCACCGCAGCTGTCTGCTTTGGTCAGGGCCAGATTGGGAGCAGCGCTACAGGGCCCTTCTGCCTCTCTTCCACTGGGATGAGCTTCTAGACTGCGCCGTTCCCACTGATCCCTTTGGAGCTGCTCGTCTGCCTCTCACCCGTCGCTGCTCCGTGTTCCGTTCCCGTACAAAATACCCTAAGACTGCTGCGTGCCTATGTCTGTCTTATAATCCCAATTATCACTGTGTGCCGACCAGATACTGTACCAGTCCGACCCGCTTTGTGTTTGAGCTGTTAGATAAGCAGAGTTGGGGATGAGTGTGTTTGGCATGCATGCAAGACACGATTTGCTTGATAAAAAGCCTTATTCCTACTGTAATCCCCATTTGTAATTTCCATTTTTCATATGATAAGAAAACATGCTTTAAAACACTAATTTTGGACACATTTGAAGGAAGATATTACATTACGTTTTGGCATCTTTAAAGGGGATGAAATGAGGGACATATGTGATCTCTGCCCCCTTTGCGTGTGGCAGAGAGAGGGCAAAGGGACAGAGGTAGAGAAGGGGGGCTGAGTTGGTCCTCTAGACCTCCTGCTCATGACCTGTGTTGGGGGCAGGTGGCCATTCGTCTCTCCCCCAGCTCCAGTCACCCATTCTGGGGCTTGACGTCAACATCCATCAGCACATGGCAGAGATGATCCAGACTGTAGGCCCATCCACTCTGCTGCCAGTTAGAGGATGAGTACCTCTGTTCTGATTGGGTCTGGGAGCTCGCCAGGAAGAATGGTTCACCAGTTCAAAGGGGTAAATCGTTTGGTTTCATTTGCATTGCGGGCCAATCTGAACGGGTCATTGGCCTGTATGTAGAGAAGATATGACATCAGATCAGGATGCTATACCTGGGACAATGAAGCCCCTACAATGCCTTTTAGGAGGACCCATTTCTCTGTGGAGAGCTGCTCAGGGGCGTTATAAAATAGGACATACAAACATGTAGGCTAACGCCCTTAGAACAAGTACCAGTATTCCGGTTATCCAGTGATCAAGACGGTGATCATTGTTATAGATGGTCAGATGCTAAACTGGTATCAAAGAGGCAACGAATTTACTTGCCCTCCTCTGTGACCCTGTGCACTCAGATAGCATTGGGTTAGGAGTGGTCAGTGGTTCTCTCAGGTCAGCTGCATGTTGTCCTGCCAGCATGTCGGGGCCAACCTGTTCTATGGCTGTGTGGCTGGCGCTGCCCAACAGGTTGTAGTGGTGGCTCTGGCCCTGGCTGCCCATCTGGGCCTAACATCTGTCCCTACATCTGTCCTGCTGTGGCTAGGGACAGGCTCAAGGAGAGCCCCCTCTACGAGCGCTGGGGCATGAACACGCAGGTTGTCCACTGGCACCATCACCATACGTTTTCTCCCGTAGTTACATGAACTGCTGGGGAATGATAATGATGGGAGATATGTGTACTCTAGACAGTAAAGTGCTTTCTATTGAAGAAATTTTGAATTGGCTTGCACAGTAGGCTGTTGGTAAGCCCTACAGCCATTTTCACCTGCAATGTCAAATTTCATTTGCAAATACTTGCACAGGTCTTAAAATTAGCTACGAAAGGAAAGAAATTCCATCAAATAATGAATGTGTGTCATTGTTATAGGAGACGCCATTAACAAAATCATTCATCTTCTTTACTTGGAATCTTGCTTAACACACGAAGGCAGGAGGTCATTGTCTGGGTATGCATGTATATATGTGTGTGACCCTAACTGGTTTAATGAAAGCTGTGGGAATGAAACAATAGCTGCCTTTAAGCACCAGAAAGCTGCAGAGAGGAGAGGAAATTGAATGGATGAACCAACGAAAAGTCCTTGAGAAAGAAATAATGGCCTTTCTCCACTCTCATTGATGTCTCTGTATGCACTATTGATACAGCTGATTGCTTTATGCATGTGGTTGATTGCTTTGTGCATGCTTGTCTGAGTGGGTGGGTGTTTGTGTACCAATGATTTGTGTTTGCCTGTCCTAGATTTACTCATTTTATAAACCATAAACAACATACATGTGACTGGTCTAGCTTAGCGGTAGAGCTGCCAGCTTCAGACCACATGTACCGACCCTGGAGACAGGGTTCGGTCCGCTGTCCACCTCTAACTTTCATCCCTCTAAACTCTCTCCCTCTCTCAAGATCTCTGTAAAAAAAAAAATACGGAATTACGTTTACACAAGTGTGTGCGTACATGTACATATTTGACATGGTTTCTATGTGAGTGTATGTGTTCTGACTAAACTGTGTTCTGTCCGTCTCACCAGGGCTCCACGCTTTAAGGGCTACCAGCAGCAGGACAGCCAGGAGCTGCTCCATTACCTACTGGACTCCATGAGAGTAGAGGAGACTAAGGTGACACTATAGACCCGCATTACAAACACCACATCCTTCTTCCACTCAGCCTAGTACCATGGCTCCCTCTCTGTGCCAGTGGCTGTGTTTGAGACCCACACTTACTGAGCAGACTGACCGATCTACAAATCGTAAAGAGTTGTTATTTAGGAAGCCTTTTTTATATATATATATTTTTTATATAGATCAGTCAAGTGACTGAGCAGAATGTATGCTCTCAAACACACCCTGTGTCTTGTGAAGTATGAGCATGATGACATAAAGCCATTACTCTGTCTGTCAACGGTGTCTATGATAGCTGCAGCCAAGCTACATGTAGAGTGGTCTCCAAGCTAGTAAGAGTACGCAAAAGAACAGGCAATGTTTTGATTGCAATTGAGAAGCACACTTCAATCGCCAACGTAGAGCAGGCTGAAAGCCATGGGAGACATTCACCTGTGTGCTTGTGGATGACAGTGTGCAGGGTTTGGTCTTTGCCTTTGTTTCTCGGCCAGCCATTGTCTTTTAACCTTATGGTACCATATTTTCTGGCAAGTGCAGACTGCCCCCCCCATTCAGCAATTGAGGGGAGCCCACTGTGGGCCCGGCCCAGGGCTGAGTCAGTTGGCCCCTCGGCCCCACCAGCGACTCAGCCAGCCCCAAAAGGAGAGGAGAGTAGCGGGAGTAGAGTGGTCAGCCCGGGGCCTGGGACAGGGGGACAAGGGTACAGGCTGGGACTCCCCCCTGGTTCTTTTTGAACTTGTGAACACTGACAGTTGTGCCGCTTACAGGACTTGCAAGTGGCACGACGGGCGTCATTGTGTGATCTGGGAAACACGCAGATGTGGGTCGCCCCATTGTGCTGGAGGGTCACGCCCCCTCCCCCGCTCCAATCAGGGAGTCCGAGAGGGAGGGGTAAAGGGGGGAGCTGGCCCTATTCATACATTCATTATACATGCGCTCAAACGTAAACACACGCACATACGCTTATATGCATTTGACATCTACTGTCTGATGAATTTACAATAAATTTACCTGCAAAAATGTGGGATGGGTTCGCACTCAAACAGATTATTTTCACTGCATCAGGGATGGCGTACACAGACGTTTCACTGCATCAGGGATGGCGTGCACAGACGTTTCACTGCATCAGGGATGGCGTGCACAGACGTTTCACTGCATCAGGGATGGCGTACACAGACGTTTCACTGCATCAGGGAGGGCGTACACAGACGTTTCACTGCATCAGGGAGGGCGTACACAGACGTTTCACTGCATCAGGGAGGGCGTACACAGACGTTTCACTGCATCAGGGAGGGCGTACACAGACGTTTCACTGCATCAGGGAGGGCGTACACAGACGTTTCACTGCATCAGGGAGGGCGTACACAGACGTTTCACTGCATCAGGGAGGGCGTACACAGACTTTTCGGCTTTACAGCCTTCAGTGTGTAGATACAATTTTCTTTGAATTCAAAACAGCATTTGTAAAGAACTGCCGATGAGCAGCAGTTGCTTCTAATCAGGTTTGCCACTCATCTGCACAGCATACACAACCCACCAAATATTGTCAACCCATCATTTTTCCGGTGTATGACACTTACACGTTTTATTTACTCAAAACAGAATTGTAGATACACTCATCGTGTTTAGCTTGCACCAACTCAAATGTCCTCACCTGCATGGAATCAGCCCAAACAAACGTGCAATAAAACACACACACTCACTGACTGGCCATTTCTCCCATAGCCTGTCACCACCAACCTAGGAGGCCCAAGTGTTTGTTTTGATTGGCCATTTAGTATCAGAAGTCTATATATGCTAATTGCACACAGTCAATTATCACCAATTAGCTGAGACGTAAGGTACAGTAATGCTCCCTCTCAGGGCATGGCCTGTGCTTCTTGGCCCATCTTAATTTAGTTTACACCCTTCCAACCTTCCCTTCCTCACCCCGCTTCTCTTACCCTGAGCCTACACACTACACACTGTTACTTTGGGTAAGGGGGTTCAGGGGGGCCGGATGGGGGGGGTCCTGCTGGTGATTAATTAGTATGAGGCTCAGCAGGGTCTGACTGACTAGGCAGAGGAGTACAGGAGGGGTGCGGGGGGGCTGCAGAGCTGGGATTAACCAGGCTTTTGACCTAAATAGCCAGTCCAGTGCGTGGGTCCGGGGACAATGGGGGCGACTAGTCGGTTCCACAGACACAGACCACGGCCAATTATCTATTGATTGGTGCTTTACTGTGTTGGTGCCTCTTCTTCCACTAGCCGACACACTCACTGACCATGTCACCTTCAATCACTGCCCACGGCCACGCCACCGAGACTGTCAGAGACGGCTGGCTGACACACTCCACACCAACACATGCGCAGTGTACACACACAAACACACACAGGAGAAGTACACACACACACACACACATACGAAGTAAACACACGACCGCTGTACACACACACCCACATGCAGTACATGCACATATGGCGCACACACACATAGAGAGAGCGAGATGCAAGTGCACATTCAGATGCTCCGGACAAAGTTTGTATTTGTTTACTAATGTGTATTTACAAACACACTCATTTTTGTAGTGGTTCCAGTTCCTTGGCTTCCAATGGTAGCTGTTAAATGAATCACCCATTGTTGTATAAAACCTCCATTTTGTACTCCTGCATTTTTCTAGCTACTTAAGTTGCATTTATATGAGATCAATGTGGTGTTTGACATTCCCAGCGCATCAAAGCGGGCATTCTGAAATCCTTCAACAACCCCACAGAGAAGACTGCAGATGATGAGACCAAACGCCAAGTCAAAGGTTCCTGTTCCATTCTGACACTCAGTAGTTTTGACCTAAATCAATAGCGCCATCTTGTGGCAGCTTTATGTACTGTTCAATGGCTTACTATGGAAAAATACCTCAACCACATTAAGCATGTTTCATGATTACACATAGGCATTGATAAGTACATTTATTCTGAATGACTGTAGCTGAATTTTGTTGTTTTTATTTGCCTAACCTTTATTTCCTCCTTATCTCAGCATACGGAAAGGAGGGTGTGAAGATGAACTTTGTGGATCGCATCTTTGTGGGGGAGTTGACCAACACCATCATGTGTGAGGAGTGTGAGCATGTAAGTGATTCATTGCCTGTCTATTCTGTTTATGGTTACTGGAATCTAGGTGTGTGTGTGTGTGTGTGTGTGTGTGTGTGTGTGTGTGTGTGTGTGTGTGTGTGTGTGTGTGTGTGTGTGTGTGTGTGTGTGTGTGTGTGTGTGTGTGTGTGTGTGTGTGGTCAACCACTGAATAGTTTGGCTGTATTCCTTAATACTTAATGATTAATTATAAAACTACAGTTATAATAATAAGATATGCCATTTAGCAGATGCGTTTATCCAAAGTGACTTACAATCATGCTAAATACAGTTTAAGTACGGGTGACCCTGGGAGTCGAACCCACAATCCTGGCGTCGCAAGTGCCATGCTCGACTGAGCCGTATGTTTTGTGTGTCATACACAGTTCAACCATTTTAAACCACTTCTCAATGAGCAGTGTTCATATTTCAGTAAGACTATAGTTGTTCCCAGCTGAAAGCCATGCCGTACTTTGATTGTGACTGATGTGGGTGCCTGTCCTCTGTCTCCCTCAGATCTCCACAGTGAAGGAAGCCTTCATTGACATCTCCCTGCCCATCATTGAGGAGCGGGTGAGCATATCTTTGCATTAGTTTTGCAATAGTGTCCCGTCCAGAATACTGCTTCTGCCATGTTGGTCATATGTGATAAGTGTACAGTATGTGGGTTTCATCTCTGTCTTTGTGTCATGTCCTGGTGCTGTTCAGATGTCCAAGCCGTCCAACCCGGGCAGGGCTGGGAAAAGCAGTCGGGAGCAAGAAGCTCACGTCTCCCACGGTGACGAGATGCTTTCCGCAGTGCTCAATAAGAACAGCAGGAAACTTAGCGGACAGGTGTGTGTGTTCTTTGTGTCTGTGGCTAAGTGTAGTTTGAGTCAGTGGGTGGGTGTGTTTTGCTGACTGTGTGTGTCTACCTCCCTCAAAAGCAGCAGCAGGGGCAGAAGTCCCCTGGCTCTGTGGAAGAGAAGGGGGCAGACAGCCCCTCGGACCACCCCTCGGAGGAGTCCCCCTCTGTAATGGCCCGTGCTGCAGGTGGTTCCAAAATGGCCGCCACCAGCAGCTTATCTGATGGCAGCGAGAAAGACTCATGCCCTCAGGACAGCAGCAATGACGCCGACAGTGAAGCCTCGGAGAGCGAGTGGACCCCCCGGCACCCCTCGGGCCACAGCCATGGTGGCAGAGGGTCCACCCCTACCCAGTCTCCCACCCCTGCTACCCTGTCCGCCCTCTACCCCAGGACCCAGCATGGTGGTGCTGTGGAGCAGCTGGTCAGTGCAGTGCATAAGATGAACCTGGGCCCTGATTCAGCGGACTCACCCTCTACACACTGTCCTGAGGACCAGGGGGAGCCACATCCTCAACAGTCTCCTCACTCCCACCACCAGGGGGCATTCCAGGCCCTGTCCCACAGCTACACACCCTGCTCCAAGGAGTGCTCCGTTCAGTCCTGCCTTCACCAGTTCACCTCGGTGGAGCTTCTGATGGGCAACAACAAGCTGTTGTGCGAGAGCTGCACGGACCGCCGGCAGAA
Source organism: Salmo salar (assembly GCF_965601325.2). NCBI lineage: Eukaryota > Metazoa > Chordata > Actinopteri > Salmoniformes > Salmonidae > Salmo > Salmo salar. Next base: position 50,276,835 of record NC_138295.1, on the reverse strand, counting down.
ACAACTGCGGAAGAGCACCTCAGCAGGTTAGTTAGAACACATACACCATTTGATAGAGAACTTGTGCTGGTTTGAAATATATAATTTTTTATTTGACCTTTATTTAACTAGGCAAATCAGTTAAGAACAAATTCTTATTTCGAATGACGGCCTACCCCGGCCAAACCTGGACGACTCTGGGCCAATTGTGCGCCGCCCTATGGGACTCCCAACCACAGCCGGATGTGATACAGCCTGGATTCGAACCAGGGACTGGAGTGACGCCTCTTGCATTGAAATGCAGGTCCTAAGGCCGCTTTGCCACTCAGGAGCCCTCGAGAACCGCTGTTGTTAAAGACAATTTGTTGAGATTCTGATCTGATAGTGACAGCAGTAGGTGATCTGGAAATGCGTGGCTATTCGGCACCTATCCATGTCATGCATTTACACAGATATTCAAATGCAGACATTTAGGCTACACTGACTTGTATCAGGCAGAGCAATCATGTATTTGAAAAATTCTCATTCACAAAGTGACATTGTGGTGTCTGTATGTGCTTACAGACAGTGGTGTAAAGTACTTAAGGAAGTACTGTAAAGCACTACTTACGTCGTTTTTCTTAGGGAATCTGAACTTTACTTAACTATTTAGGTTTTAGACAACTTTTACTCCACTACATGCCTAAAGAAAATAATGTATTTTTTACTCCATACATTTTCCCTGACACCCAAGTACTCATTACATTTCGAATGCTTTGCAGGACTGGAAATGGTTAATATAAAGAATGTGAAATGATTTATACTTTTACTTTTGATATTTAAGTATATTTGAGCAATTACATTTACTTTTGATACTTAAGTATGTTTAAAACCAAATACTTTTACTGAAGTAGTATTTTACTGTGTGACAGTCACTTTTACTTTTCATTTCTTATTAAGGTATCTTTTAGTTTTACCCAAGTATGACAATTGTGTACTTTTTGCACCACTGCATACAGAGAAGAAGTCTGACAAGGTGTACACCAGCGCTCGCAAACAGATGCTGATCTCTTCGCTGCCCCCGGTGGTCACTCTGCACCTCAAACGCTTCCATCAGGTTAGCATATTATTTCATGCATTATTGTACACATCTTTACTTTATATTATATGATTTTTCGTGTTCATGTGAATTACGTTGTGTTCTCCTGTTTATCTAAATTGTTGTTGTGGTCATGGTGTAGGCTATTACTGTGTCTTATTGTGTGTTGATATCTTTGGGGTTGATTGTGATTTTGCGTGTGTGTGTGTGTGTGTGTGTGTGTGTGTGTGAAGGCAGGGATGAACCTACGAAAAGTCAACCGTCACGTCAACTTCCCTCTCATCTTGGACCTGGCTCCGTTCTGCTCGGCATCCTGCAAGGTACTAACTCTTCTTCACGTGAAAACAGGGGCAATATCTTTACTAAAAACCTTACACTGAAATTAATATGGGTCCTTGGACACTGTAGCTCAAGTACATATCAGTATTTGTGCTTGTAATGAATGGTTGAAAAGATGGCAATAGCTCAGATGCTCCTGTATCTGTCTGAGCTCTTGGCACCGCTCACTGTCTCATCCTGAGGTCATTTTGGGCAGAACCTGGTGGCGGGGGAGCGTGTGCTCTACAGCCTGTATGGCATCGTGGAACACAGCGGGTCGATGCGCGGGGGCCACTACACAGCGTACGTAAAGGTCCGCTCGCCCCAGAGGAGAACCGAGCAGCCACAGCGCAGAAACCTGGCAGGTAAAAACGGTCTCTGTCTGTCCATAAAATACTCTCTATTCCTTTACCGATTTTGTGTTAAGAGTCTATGTCAATACATTTACTTAAAAAAAGATTTATATATCAACCAAAGCATCGAATTGTATGATTGTAAAAAGTATGTGTCGCCTGTACATACAAACACATTGTATTTGTGTGAAGGCCTCACTCTGCGTAACTTTGAAGGCGGCATTTATGAGAGAAAAAGCTCTGTAGTGTATATAGATGTCCAGTGTTATATAGATGTATTTTCTCCTGTCCTTACTCAAGGAGAGCGCCTGCCATTCTGCGACGCTCAACTCTAATGAAAATGTCTTTGTGACAGAGGTCTGTGTGAGTAGTTGTCCTCGCTGGTAATTAACTAGTATAGAACTTGAGGTGACATTGTCTTGGCAGCGTTGGTGAGCCACCGTAGAGAGGTCAAAAGGACCTCAGTAACCACCGCTGTCGTCCACCATCCATCTCCTCACGTTAACACATCCCTTCTTACAACGCTCATCTTTTTTTCCTCTCATTTTCTTCTCACTGCTTTTCCTTTTCTCTTTTGCTTCAATACATGTTTTCCTCACCTTGCCTTCCGTCAGGTAAAGGCTGAAATACACTACACGACTTTTGCCCGGTCTACGGGCTCTAACCATCAGAGAACCTCTCACGTTTAACAATTCAGTCCAGCCAAATCGTAGTGTACACCTGGCGGCCTTAACGGCTGTACAATTAGAAAACTCGCACTTGGCGGTAATGGCTGATTTTACGGCCGAATATATTTGAAAATTATCGGGACACCGTAAGTGCCCTTGAGAGCCATCAACCGTAAATCGAGTATGTGCTTACACTTTATGGACTGTGGTGTTACGTTTTACTACGGTTTGCTCCGATTTCCTACGATTTTCAAAAATGCGCCGGGATCCTGTAGATCAGGCTAAAAACCTAATGTCCGTACAGTTTAAGTTTAAAATAGACTTAGCACAAACACTAAGTGTAGTGTTGTTATAATTATGAAATGTGCTTGGTCTAATTTAATTGTCTTACCTACATACCAGTGTTGCTATGAACATCTTTGTCCATGCTGCTCCTCATTCTGTCACCGTTTCAGTGGTAAGCTAGCAACAGTCATTGGTTTCTCACAGTAATGGCTCCTAGAAAATCTCCATCTCTTCCCATTAACCAAAGACCCTTACTGTGTTTCAGGTCCAAGGGAAGCAAGCAGTGCTGCACAGGGTCAATGGGTGTATGTAAGTGACACCAATGTCCAGACGGTACCAGAATCCAGGGTCCTCAACTCTCAAGCCTACCTGCTGTTCTACGAGGAGATGCTGTGACTGCCAGAGCACGGAGCTACCCAACAATCATTGGTCTCTCAGGAGACCGGGGAAGAGGGGGGAAAAAAGAGAGAGACCTGCTTTGGGTATACCTCTCTCTAAACTTTGACTCCCAAGGGCATGAAACATGGCACGCACTACATGATGGGACTTGTAGGCCATCAGGGACATGCATTACATTGATGTATACTGGACTGCTCAGCATTGAAGGGTTACCACACTGTTCGTGTCTCGGTCCACTTACTGAACGTCCCCATACAGTTGCTCATACTTCTGTAGGGGAAAGAGACTGAGTGAGAAAGCGAGAGAGTGGCAGAATAGTATGTTTAATTAGCACAAATTATACAGAAAAAAATGCTATGTTATTTATATTTTACAGCCTGCTGTGGTGAATACGAATTGTATTTTTTGTAGAACATGCGAATGTGTGACTATCATTAAATGGTGATTGCCAAAGAGTTTTTGGTAAAAGAAATAATATAAAATGATGGAAAACATACACAAAAGACTTAAGTGCCAAAAGAATGTGATCTCAAACTATTCCTGAAAGGAGAGGTCCATAATGTGGCAGGCCATCCGAGTGTGTTTCAGACCAATACATTACTGTGTTGGTCGGCACTGGTTTTTTTTCAATTCTATTTCTATGGTTGTGCACCCGTGTGCATATTTAAATCTCTAACCACACGGATACAAACACATTGTGATGTTTAACAAAGGGACATTGCTACATATGATTACCAGCTCGCCGGACAATAAAGTCGTTTTCATTTCATTAGTCTTTTTATCCCATATATTCTGCTGTAGTTAAACTAAAGGCAGTGAATGTGTTGATCAATCTTGAGATTCAAATGTGTCTCACCATTTATGTTAATCGTTCTGCAAATATTTTGGGGGGGGGGAATGAAATGGAGATATTTTATCTGGCGGTTGTTGGGACACTGCCAAATTATTCTGGTCAAGTGAAGGATTACTATAAGTAAAGATAGGGTTTGATTCATTTCTTTCAAAACAAATAAATACTCAGTGCCTACACTCTAGGATTATAACGCTTCTGCATGTTAAGAACAAATAATTACGGTGAACACATATTTGCTTACAGACAGCTTGTGTGAAATGTATATGCAAAACCATGAGAATTTGGTGTATTACCACAATACTAAACCATATATAGATATGGTGCCTCAGGCTACAGTGTTATTCTTCAGGCGTTCTTTTCCTTCTGAAAATGTCATTCGATTTCAATAAGGAACTCGGTACACCGTTGGGTTATGTGAAATCATATATATCGAAGAGAATAAATCTAATTTTTGAAATGGGAAACCAACAAGGCTCAGCTTACATGTTCTTATTTTGGATGGATGTTTGAATCCTCTCTTTTTTCCCCCCAAAGGAAAGTACTTGATAGTGGATGAGTATGGCTGTTGTTTTTGCACTGGAATTTGTATCATCCCTCTTTACTGTGTGAAGACGGTGCCGACCATTAGTCAGGGGCTGTCACAGTGAATCCCATAGTGCCATATTCACTCTGTCGGTGGTGGCGATGTGCCGTGACGGGTGCAAAGCAGCGCTGTTTGAGAAACATGTCGTGAGCTGGTGAAGAGGAGGTGGGTGTGGAATCAGGAAAAGGGCAACGTCTAAAAGTATCCCATCGTCCACCCTCCTGGTCCCATACACTGTGACATCCCAATCACGCTGTTAAAACATTAAAACCGAGTGTCAAGCCACCCACCAACAACACAGCACTTTTTTAAAATGTATTTTTAAAAGCAGGGGCCCTCGCTTGGGGACATTCTCTTGAAGGATGAGATATGATTTTAATCTCAGTTAATGAAAGGGCCTCGTCCTCTGTCACGGTGGTCATGGAAACCAGTGACAAGGGACCGCTGCAGTGTTCATCTCTTACAACAGTACAATACAAAGGGACAGTGCTCAGGCTCAGCGTAACATTTAGTCACTGTCATGGAAGGCCTGCGTGGCAGAAATAGAAGTGTGTCCCATTCAAGCTTGGAAGTGTATTGCCTTCAGGGCACTGGTCACATGATACCAAGAGTTTTGTTTCTGAGAACCATGTTCTCTGTCAGCATCTGTGTTAGGTGACCTACAGTACATGGGTGTTTATTTTAGTCTATAGCGTTATTGTCTTGACTTGTTGCCGTCTTGTGTTTCAAATGTTTACTTCAGAGGTTTTAAGACAGAATCACAATACTGGACGGAATTCAATCAATTGAAGATAGGGGATTTTCGGATAGAGCCGATGTGCTCTGTCCCAGACAGTCCACCAGATGGCTGCATGCACTGGATACAGACAGCTGTTTGCCATTGGAACTGAACAGGACCGCGTGCAGTAGGAAAACATCCATCTTTTTAATAGCCAACCACAAAAATTACAGAAATGACAGGCTACAGATCTTGACTGAGATCAATAAAAATGACCTTGTCTCGAATGCAATAGCTTAGGCCTACGGAAAGAGGGTAGACACACAGATTGTATAATATGACTTCCATCTAACCTGTAAGAAAAAATATATATATATACTTTCCAGTGGCATTGACTCTCTCGTTGATAAAGATCATGCCTATAGCCTTAATTGACATCCTGTGTCCGCCGGGGCTGACTGGGCTCTTTCCCCTCTGGTCATGCTCTCTATTTGGGTGCACTACCGAAACAGGGAACTGAATGGGGAGGTTCTATTCTAACTGTATGTCCATATAATTACGCTATGGATGTATTTGTATTCGTATTTCTAGACCCCCTTGTACCCAGCTGCTTGCTAAATATTGCTAAATAAGTTCAGGTCCCCAAAAATATTCATGCAATAATTATTGATAAATGAAGTTATTTTTTTATTCCTTTAATGTTCTTGCCAAGCAATGCATGTCTCATCTTACAAACAACTGATGAAATATTTTATCAAAACAATTCCCCTTGAAAATAGATTACATTACATTGTTTAACAATATACAAAATGTTCTAATGTAATGTTTGGACATTTCAAATAAAATCAGTTGTTTTTGTCCATGAGCCAGACCCCCAAATTAGGACCTTCAGGCTCACTTGGGGTGACGATGTCTCATAGTGATTTTCTTGAAAGGTCTATGTCCCCAGAGCTGGAAATGTGTGATAGCAGTGCAACAATGGGAGCTTTCTCTGTGTTGTCACTCTTTCATCTCTCCATCTTTTCTTTCATTTCTCCACTTTAAGACGATTCACTGTGTACAAATCTAATGAAAGAAACATAAAAAATAATATTTTCATGTCATTCTTTATAAAACGATGAGACAATTTTATTTGATTTAACTAGGCAAGCCAGTTAAGAACAAATTCTTATTTACAATGATGGCCTACCAAAAGGCCTCCTGTGGGGACGGGGGCTGGGATTAAAAATAATAGGACAAAACACACATCACGACAACACTACATAAAGAGAGACCAAAAACAACAGCATGGCAGCAACACATGACAACGCAGCATAAAACATGGTACAAACATTATTAGGCACAGACAAAGGCAAGAAGGCAGACGCAACAATACATCACATGAAGCAGCCTCAACTGTCAGTAAAAGTGTCCATGATGGAGTCTTTGAATGAAGAGATGGAGATAAAAACTGTCCAGTTTGAGTGTTTTTTTTGTAGCTTGTTCCAGTCGCTAGCTGCAGCGAACTGAAAAGAGGAGCGACCCAGGGATGTGTGTGGTGGGGGACCTTTAACAGGATTGGTGGCAAATCTGATAGGCGAATGGCAGAGAAACATTTAACATTTTACCCTATGACAAACAATGGTAGTATACAAGTTATTGCTCACGTATACCCTTTCATCCAATATCATTGGAAAGCTTAGATTCCCAGCTATCCATCAGACACATTTTCAGAATGTTCAGGTCAACAGAACTTTGACCTTGAGTCTAGGGTACATATCAGAATTACCTCTATAAATTGCTTTAAAAAATAAATCCTGGTTCATTTCAAAATTAGTTTCAAGTGGTTCTGAAAGGTCATGAAATGAAATTTCAATTTGTGACAAATTGTTACTTGGAAATAGCCTGTAATATGTACCAGAAGAATTACATTACATCATTTCTGCAGAATTGTTTTAACCCTCCTGTTGTGTTTGTTTCATGTTAATTAATTCTGTGTTCCCAGTCCAAAATCACCGCCCCATTATAGCTGATTATAAATCCATAACAATACATATATTATCACCTAATGTTGTGTTCGATCTTTTTATCAACTTAAGTTATTGTGAATATTACACATTTTGAACTTCTATTTGCTGTTTATGGCCTATAGGCCTCATTGACCTGAGCTCATACAACTTGTTTTTGAGTAAAAAAAAGCATAATTTATGGATTATTTTGACAATAACAAATACTCAGATGAAACATATTGTTCTATTTATCACAGACTACTTTGTGTCAAAGTTTAACAAGGACTCTCTCCTCCTCACCAGTGTCATGATCAAAGATATGATCAAGAGCCTCACATATAGTATATCATTTGGTCATTGTGCTGCCACAGAATGAATTGTGAGCAAGGCTTCAAAAAAGCTTTATATACCAGAGCTGCTAGAAAAGTTCTATATATTATTGAAATAATGTTGCAATTGTTTGTGAGAATGCCAACAGGTGTGGTTCCCGTGGGGGAAAGGTTCCCGTGCCCGTGGGGGAAAGGTTCCCGTGGAAGCCAAGAAGGGGAGTGAGGTGTATATGTGATCAAACACACATGCATGTGGGGGTCTGGGAGTGGAAGTGTGTCCATCTGATAAATGGGCATGCGCGTGAACTCAATTTTATACACTAATTGTAGTCTCACCCATTCATTTCTAATGACCGGTGATTAACCCTCAAAATGTAATGAAAATCATCCAAATGTATTTGGTGTGTTCAGATGTCCTGTGTGGACAAAGTCATGGAACCTTATGACAATCAGATTAAATGAACTACATTTTTCAGAGAGAAAACTTGTAAATCGGTCCAATTCGACCGGACACAGCAGGAGGGTTAAGTTGATTGATTTGTCACTTTTTTATGATCTTTGGCCCTAATTTACTATCAGTAGGCCTACTTTTGGCCCCATAGAGCCCACAATGGTTTGTGACGAGAGTTGCCTCTGTGGCTGCCAGCCAGACTACTTCCAGGTCGTAGCCATTTTGAGTGCTCGACGGTGAAGAAGAACCAAGTTGGAGAGGTGGGAATCGCTCAAGCGTGTTATGATGTTTAGTTTGTGTCCATTCTCCTGATGCTACAGTAGATTATGTTAGCTGCTGTTCTTTGAAGCATTATTCCAAACTATAGCTAGCAATGTTTTTACTTTCCAACACAAATCTTGAAAACAAGCAAGCTGACGCTAGCTAGCTACGTGTTAGCTGGCTAACGTTAGTCAGTTTCATTTCGCACCGAGCCCGGGGAATTTGGAAAACATTGACTGAAGAAGCAGACGAGTGATGCACAATAGTTTAGATAAACATGCTCGCTTTATAATTGTATCTACATAGATATCACAAATTAAGTGCATGCAATGTAAATTAAATACATTTGTAGCATGAAGTGCAAACGTTCGCTAGCTAGTGCCACCCAGCAAACATCCACAGCCAGCTGAGCTAACTTAGCTAACGAACGTTCATGCCCCTAACTCCCGCTAGGTAACCAGCTAGCCACAATTACGCAGATCTCAATTAGCTATCAAGGTTAGCAATTTAGCTTAGCTGGTTTCTGCACTGTCAATAAAAAGCATCTGCATCGATATCAAACTAACGTTACTTGTTTGAAGCCATTTATAGCGGTTCTGATTTCTAATCAGCCGCTGGCTACATAACTAGCTTGCTAACACATGTATTTCTATTTATTTAACTAAGCAGGTTAAGAACAAATTCATATTTTACAATGACGTCCTACCCCGGCTATTCATCATGATAAGTACAGTTCACATTGAGAATATCATTATTCACTCACAGTACTGTCAAATCATGCTTCTGTCCCACATAGGCAGGCTCCAGGCGTAGGAACTACAGGGTGAGAGATGTGGGACCAGGGTGGACAGCCCTGGCCACAATGGCCAATGAACCAGCAGCAGTGGATGCAGTCCTTCCAGCACCAGCAAGATCCAAGTGGGTGACATCACCTGTATGCATGGAGCTGTTCAAGTGGAAATGATCCAAGATTAGATTGGTGTAACATTGCTTTGATCCTGCAGAATGACAGCTCAATCATTGCGTTATTTACAATTTTACAAAATGACACCCCAAGCAATGCTTCTCTTGTTGTCTTTCTGTGTTGTGCAGGCCAAGTGGACTGGGCAGCACTGGCCCAGGCCTGGATTGCTCAGAAAGAGTCTACAGGCCCTACAGTAGACCAGCAGAACATTCATCCTAATGGACAGGACATCCCTGGCATGGATCCTGTGATGCCCAATAACCATGGCTCCTTCCAGGGTGACAACAATTTTGGCAGAATGTGGCAACCTGGTAAACTCTAAACATCATTTTCTGGGGATGGAGAATATGTAAGGCTTATGTCCGTGATCTGTTTTCTCACGTTGCAAGACCATCATGCTTGCTATACTCAGTCTGTACATAATTTGTCTTTATTTCTCAGGGAAGGTGTGATGTTACCGATGTACTCCAACAAACTTGTTATGGGCGAATTTCACATCCACCACATTAACATAGCTGTGTCCCAATCAACTTAGTTCCCCTGCAGTCCAGTAGTTTAATGTTGAATAGCATGACTGCAAGTGTACGTTTTGATTTTTGAATGGTCTCTTGTGGTGGGCTTATAGATCCTAATTAACAATGCACATGTGTTGTTTACAGAATGGGGGATGCACGGTCAGCCCCCTCCTCCTCCCATAGACCAGGCGTGGATCCCCCCAGGAACAGGACCCATGGGGACTGGACCTATGGATGTGGTGGCTCCCTCGGAGGACAGCAACAGCCAGGACAGTCTGGAGTTCTCTGAAGGCCACCACAGGGTCTTCCCCCAGAACAGCCACGGCTTCGGGGGTCAGCCCGACAACTACGCCATGACCCCAATGGCCATAAACCAGTTTGATTATCAGGTACACACCACACACTTACAGTAGAGTTCCATGGCTGCTCTGTCATTCAACTTGTTTGGATGGTCCTCATTTCTCATTGTCTCGCTCTCTGTAGCACGGGGCGGCTGCCACCTACGGCCCCACTCCCACAGGGTTCCACCCTCCATACTGGCAGCAGGGTCCCCCACAGAACAGACGGGACAGGCCCCCAGGCTTTAGGGACCGCCAGAGATCCCCCATCCAGATCCCCAAACAAGATGCTCCTGCTGCTGCCCTCGGTGAGCATCTTCACCAACACTTTGGTACAAAAACATCTTCATTAAATGGGTGGTGATCAGGATTTCATCCTTGGACACTTACTGCTGTAACAGAGGCACAGGCTTGCTTCAACTCTCTTGCCGTTCATACCCACACCATCCAAAATGTTGTATCTCACCATGTTTTGTATCTCAGTGTTGCTCTCTACTTTTCTTAATTAGCTTTCCCAGGCACGCAGGAAAACAGACACACACACACAGCATCCAATGACCTGGCTCTCCTCTCAGATGCGGTGAAGAGGCGCACCCTGCCGGCCTGGATCCGAGAGGGCCTGGAGAAGATGGACAGGGAGAAACAGAAGAAGCTGGAGAAGGAGCGCATGGAGAAACAGCGTGCCGAAATGGCTAAAGATGAAGACAAAGAGAGCGACACAGTGGACGAGGGAGGCGATGGGCCTCGTTTACCCCGCAAGAGTAAATTTGTAAGCATCAATTGTTTTGTTTCCATGACTTCATGAATCCCATTAACCTTATGAACAATGAGTTGAAAAATCCCCAAAATAATTTCATTATATTCCTGTAAAACTGTGACACTGGTGAGCTTTCAGGAGGTCCTGTTGTCGTGTCTTTGTATATCTGACCTACCACCCCTTTCCCTCCCCTGTAATAGGACAGTGATGATGAAGAGGGTGACGAAGAGGAGAGGGAAGATGAGGACCGGGTCCTGACCAGGAAGCAGGAGCTTGCCAGCAGGAGCCCGTCACCTCCCCTGGAGGACCAGAGCGAACCAGAGATGACCGAGGAGGAGAGAGATTTCCAGCTGGTTAGTTTTGGCTTACAGCTACCATTCTGACACATTGGGGTAGGGCTGGGCGATATATCGAATTAGAATGAATGTTCTTGCGCAATATTCTAAGTGCCTGTATCGCAAGAATCTACTTTTTTGTATCTTCTTCTTTTTGGTCTCGTCTCTTTTGCTCCTTCTCTGCTGTGTGCACCTTCCCATTTACACCAGAGATCTGTATATAATGACGAGATGCTCATGTCTCCTCCCTAACAATGGGAATCGTCCCAAGGGCGGGAAGGCATGCGACAAGCTTATGTCTAAAATAAGCCCATAGTAACGCATTGGGCTGATTTTGGACAGATTTTGGCGAGAGCGAAACCTCTCACTTTGCATCTTCCTCTGTGTTTGCACACACACACACACCAAGCCCCTCCGCCAGCCACTCACAACAACAAAGATGAGAGGTCACTTCTTCCTCTTACAAGCAGTTTCAACTTACTATTTGAGGTTTGGTCTAACAGAATCGGTCATATGGACAACGAAACACATTGATAACTTCTTTATTACAGTAAAATAATGTAACCTATTTAACAATATCCTTTTTATGTCTCAACTCCTCAAATTGCATGTAGAGCACACACTACTAAAATGGAAAATTTAGGAAAATTAATGCTCAGTATGTAGGCATGGCATTGCGGTTTCACTAGCAACATTTTAGCCAAATACCATTATATACATTGGTCTGTGTTTTATACATTTGCAATAAGCATAAAACACTAGTTATATAAGGAATTGGCAATTTGTTCTCATTCTGAGAAATAAGGTATGCCATTCTGAACAAAATGGACAGGCTAGCACGCTGTTCAAACATTTGGAGACTGACAGAAGTGTGTTTATAGCAATTCAACTGTTCTGCCTTGTTAGCTAGAAAATAGATCCAAGTGACCTTGAAATAGAAAGATGCGCTAGCTACTCACTAGCACGTGGGCTTGTGCTTGAGAGATTCTTTGAGACCTGCGTTCATTTTCTATAATGCCTGCTACAAGAAGTTAGTCATTTTTAGTGAATGTGCATTATGCATGGTTCTGGTTAAATTTGTAACAATAATGACATTTTAATAGACAGACTTGAACGCCAGATCAGTTATTATTGCAAAAAAAGCAAGTTAATCGCTTGATAAAATATTTAAATTATTAGTGGGTTGTGGAAGGCTTACATTTAGCCTAGGTATAATTTCACAAGCCATGAATTCATTAGATCAATGTATTGGACCTTTAATTGTGCAACAAAGTTTATTTGGGGAAAACAAAAACCAACTAGATGTACAGTTGAAGTCGGAGGTTTACATACACTTAGGTTGGAGTCATGAAAACTCGTTTTTCAACCACTCCACACATTTCTTGTTAACAAACTATAGTTTTGGCAAGTCGGTTAGGACATCTACTTTGTGCATGACACAAGTAATTTTCCCAACAATTGTTTACAGACAGATTATTTCACTTATAATTCACTGTATCACGATTCCAGTGGGTCAGAAGTTTACATACACTAAGTTGACTGTGCCTTTAAACAGTTTGGAAAATTACAGAAAATTGTGTCATGGCTTTAGAAGCTTCTGATAGGCTAATTGACATCATTTGAGTCAATTGGAGGTGTACCTGTGGATGTATTTCAAGGCATACCTTCAAACTCAGCTCCTCTTTGCTTGACATCATGGGAAAATCAAAAGAAATCAGCCAAGACCTCCGAATTTTTTTTGTAGACCTCCACAAGTCTGGTTCATCATTGGGAGCAATTTCCAAACACCTGAAGGTACCACGTTCATCTGTACAAGCAATAGAACGCAAGTATAAACACCATGGGACCACGCAGCCGTCATACCGCTCAGGAAGGAGACGTGTTCTGTCTCCAAGAGATGAACATTCTTTGCGAAAAGTGCAACTCAATCCCAGAACAACAGCAAAGGACCTTGTGAAGATGCTGGAGGAAACGGGTACAAAAGTATCTATATCCACACTAAAACGAGTCCTATATCGACATAACCTGAAAGGCCGCTCAGCAAGAAGCCACTGGTCCAAAACCGCCATAAAAAAGCCAGACTACGGTTTGCAACTGCACATGGGGACAAAGATCATACTTTTTGGAGAAATGTCCTCTGGTCTGATGAAACAAAAATAGAACTGTTTGGCCATAATGACCATCGTTATGTTTGGAGGAAAAGGGGGGAGGCTTGCAAGCCGAAAAACACCGTCCCAACCGTGAAGCATGGGGGTGGCAGCATCATGTTGTGGGGGTGCTTTGCTGCAGGAGGGACTGGTGCTCTTCACAAAATAGATGGCATCATGAGGAGGAAAATTCTGTAGATATATTGAAGCAACATCTCAAGACATAAGTCAGGAAGCAGAAGCTTGGTCGCAAATGGGTCTTCCAAATGGGCAATTACCCCAAGCATACTTCCAAAGTTGTGGCAAAATGGCTTAAGGACAACAAAGTTAAGGTTTTGGAGTGGCCATCACAAAGCCCTGACCTCAATCCTATAGAATATTTGTGGGCAGAACTGAAAAAGGCCTACAAACCTGACTCAGTTACAGAAGCTCTGTCAGGAGGAATGGGCCAAAATTCACCCAACTTATTGTGGGAAGCTTGTGGAAGGCTACCTGAAACGTTTGACCCAAGTTAAACAATTTAAAAGCAATGCTACCAAATACTAATTGAGTGTATGTAAACTTCTGACCCACTGGGAATGTGATGAAAGAAATTTAAAGCTGAAATAAATCATTCTCTCTACAATTATTCTGACATTTCACATTCTTAAAATAAAGTGGTGATTCTAACTGACCTAAGATAGGGAATTTTTATAAGTTTGAAAAAAAAAATCTATAATTTTTTGGCCATATCGCCCAGCCTTACGAGGTTGTCTTTTGTTATACATTTTTTTCTGTTATGTTGTAGAGCCCTGATGCTCAAATGGCAGCTCTGAAATTGGTGGTCCTGTTCACTATATAAGAACCATCCTATTCAAGACTGCAAAAATAGCCCTCTTGACAAACAAATGATTAACATTAACTCATGTCAGAGCCTTTTCTCACATTTCTCTCCAAAGATGATTGTGACTAAAACTCTGCTGACGGAAATCCTGCTGGAGGTCACCAATGAAGAGATCCAAACTGTGGCCAAAGAGACTCACCGCAAAGCCACCAAAGGTCTGCTTACCCCCGTCTCCTCGAGCCCACGCATCATCTGTGCCTTTCACAAAGACATCATGTTTAAGCCTGTTTTATATAGTCTGAAAACGTCACTCAATTCATCTCCGTAAGTCAGGGTAATTGTTTGGCAAACTTGGAGTATTTTCAAAATGCGATCATATGCATCTTCAACCATTCTCTGCTAATGCAACGGAAGAAAAAGAACATGTCCCTGGTAAAAAAAAGACAGCAGAGCAGCTGGTGTATTTAAAACAAAACAACAGTAACCTAAACTGTTTTCCCTGGTTCCTGCTCCTGAAGGTCTTCCTGAATGACTGTGTTTCTGAACCCATTGACTTTATAACAAATGCTCACCTATAGATCAGATTCAAGTGACTTGTCCCTGTTTATCTGACACTAGTGCATTAGTACAGAGTGGTTCTGATCCCCCATTCCAACTGTCTTGACTTTGAATGTGTGACAGATGTTGTTTGTTAACCCCTTCTCTTCTCTCCGTTTTGTCTCTTTTAAAAAAGAAAATGTGGCCAAAGACCGCTCTTGTGAATAGTGCATTATCTGTGCCCCCTTCTCTAGAGACTTCTCTATGGTGGCTGTCTCTATGGTGGCTCTATGTGTTTTAACATGTTGTTCCTGTTGTTGATGTGAATCAAAGCTCCTGCCAAACAGCTGGCACAGTCAAGTGCACTGACTTCTCTGATCGGCATTGGTGAGTTCCTCCTCTTTTCTTCCAGGCGGGGGGGGGTAAGAATCAGAGCTCAAACCCCTGTCCCCTCACTGCTTTAGTAGCTCAGAAGAGTGACTGAGGCAGCCGAAGGGAAGGGTCCACCTCACAGCTAGGGTTGCAAAATTCCCCAAACATTTCCAAAAATATATTTTTTTATTCCAGTTGGAAGGGAATAAGCTGTCTGAGGGAATCCTCCTACCTGGAATTGTTCTACTGGCATTTCTGATAAAACGGGGAATTTGGGGAACGTTTCTGAAATTTTGCAACCCTTCACAGCACAGTTTGAGTGTCTTAGCCTTACTAAGTATTTTCTTATCAGAACACTAAAGAGCATGCCATCTCACAGTAAGTGGAGTGTCAGTGGGTTGCTAGTGTGTAGTTAAGTTAAACATAGACAGTGGCTGCGTCTTTGACGGGAAGCTTGGTTGGGTGTATGGCTAGTTGCTGCAGTCTTGCTCAAAAAGCTGGGGGCTCTGTTGTGGCAGGTGGACTTGGCGACTATGGCTCGGACTTGAGTGAGAACGAGGAGGAGCACAGCGCCCAGGCGTCCGAGTCCTCCGACACGGACGAGGAGGAGCTGCACCACCGTATCCGGGAGAAGATAGACGCCTTCCGACGCAAGGAGAGGGAGCTGCAGGAGAGACAAGCGCAGGAGGCGCAGCACGCACGTGGTGAGGGAACTAAATGCAATATCAATAAGCAGTGGTGACGTTGTCTTTGAGTTTAACATAAATGGTTTGTTTTCTGTGTGTCTCCCAGAAGAGATGGCGCTGGACAGAGTGAGCAGAGAGAGGGGGGATTATGACGAGGGCCAGTTAGAGAGCCTCAACAAACAGGAAGTGAGAGAGAGGGAGGCGGAACCCACAGCAGAGAGACGCAGATCCCGCAGTGAGCCTGAGGTTATCAGCGAGGTCAGGCAGGCGGGCCGGGGTAAGGAGCGTGGCGCAGGGCGGGGCACCAGCGGTTCCCCCAGCAACGGACGCAGCAGCAGCTCCCATTCCAGCTCCAGCAGCGCCAGCAGCCAATCGTCTTCCTTCTCATCATCCTCGGCCTCCTCACGCTCCTCTTCGCGCTCCTCCTCACCCCGGAGGAAGAGGAGGCGCAGCCGCTCCTCCTCACACAGGGCGCACGGTGGTGGCCGGCGCAGCCACAGTCGCAGCTCCCACAGACGTCACGGGGAGCGCAGCGTCGACAAGGCCCGAGAGAGGAGGAAGGGCAGCCGGAACCACAGCGCAGAGCGCTTAACCCGCCACCGGAACCGTAGCCACTCTCGAGAGCGAAGGGTCAGCAGAGGAGGCAAGAGCAGGTCCAAGGACAGGGCCAGCCGCAGCAAGAGCAGGGACAAGGAGAGGGACAGAGACCGGAAGAGGAGTAGGGAGCGCAGGGACAGTCACAGCCGCAGCAAGAGCAGGGACAAGGAGAGGGACAGAGACAGGAAGAGGAGCAGGGAGCGCAGGGACAGCCGCAGCAGCAAGCACAAGCAGAAAGCCTCCAGCAAGGATAGGGACAGGAAGAAAGACCGGAGCGGCAGCCACGACAAGAAGGAGAAAGAGAAGAAGAAGGAGAAGGAGAAAGAGTCAGATAGGAAGAAGCAGAAAGCCAAAGAGAGGGAAAAGGAGAAAGGGAAGGAAAAGGAGAGGGGGAAGGAGAAAGAGAGGGATAGGGAGGTGAGCTATGTGGTGGCGGAGGAGAGCAACGGCAAATCCAAGAAAAGCAAAGAGAGCAGCGATCACACAGACCCTCAGGGTGACAAGCACTCCCATCAGGGTAGCAAGGCTAGCAAGAAGGGCTCTGCCAAATCTAGCAAGAGGTACTCCGACTCGGAGTCGAGCAGGTCCCCCACCCCCGAGCTTAGCAAGGAAAAGAAGTCTAAGAAATCCAAACGTAGTCGCTCAAGATCAACGGAAAAATCTCACAAGTCTGGTAAGAAGGCAAGCCGCAAAAACAAGTCTAAGTCACGATCAAGGTAGTATTCCATTTTTTACCATCTCTTTTTCTGTTGTATCATGTTGTTTCTGTTGTGTGCGTGTCGTATTGGAGGCCTACTGCCCAGTAATATTTTTTTAGCACACCTTTCCTTGTTTTCTGTCAGGGCTCAAGGCTACCTTACAAAGAGAAATAATAGATATTTTCATGATGTGTTAAAAAAAAAAAAAGGAACCATTTGTAGCAAAGTTTCTGTTCCTCACTGTCTCCATAGTGCCCCCTGTTGGCCATGTGCAGCATATCAATCCATTTGAGTGCCTTGTGTGAATGTAGTAACTGTTCTTCCCAAAGGAGAGTGACCAAGTTCATTCAGGAATCAATTCAATATATTGTCCTCATGATGAGCTGATGTTAACAGGGCCCCAGTGGGGCTGTGTGACTGTGTCATTTTGCATGAGTGTGTGTGAGTGGTGCAGCACCATTAATGTTCCCCTTTGCATCTCTGTTTCAGGTCCACGTCTCCCGCCAGGCGCAGGCGTTGAGCGCAGGGCTCCCTGATCTGTGCACTTACATTTAAATTCCATGAGTTTAACAGGCTTGTCTCATTATAGAGGCAACGGTGTAGGTGAACTCTCCACTCCCCCCCCACCTTCTATCTTTGTAAATATGTGATTTTTAAGTGCAAGTCGGCAAACAGGACATTTTGAATGCTAGGTTTTTGCCTTCTATCATGCAAAGCTCGGAGGCTTTGTAGTCAGTAGAATCTTGGAAAGATGTGTCATTTTAAAAAGCTTAACAGGATAAACGTATTAATGTAAATTGTCCAATAAAACTGAAATGATCCCTTGTTCTGGGTATTTTCTTTGTCTACTGTATAACTGTTCCCCGATGATGATAAACTCATCCAGGACTGCATGGGAAACCCTATTTATTTACCACACTAAAGGCATGACTGAAGTGTTAAATGTCACTCATTTGTTGGTGGAGTAGATGCATTTATTTAAAAAAAATAGGTTTGACGTATGCAACTGACTTTCAAATCATTGCTTTTTTATTATCATTAAACCTGCAGTAATTTGGATTGAGTGCAATTGACAACATGCCATTATTAATTGTGTTTAATTCATATTGATAATTTGGAATGGTCTTTTAGAAATTCTAATGGTAAAGAGGGAAACATTTTTAGTTCAGCTATATGAACACTACAAATTCACCATATTTTATATATACTTAACAAAAATAAGCACAACATGTAAAGTGTTGGTCCCATGAGTCGAAATAAAAGCTTTTCTCATTTTGTCCACAATATTGTTTACATCCCTGTTCATGAGCATTTCTCCTTTGCCAAGATAATTCACCCACCTGACGGGTGTGGCATATCTAGAAGCTGATTAAACAGCTGGACCTTGTGCTAAGTACAATAAAAGACCACTCTTACATGTGCAGTTTTGTCACAACACAATGCCACAGATGTCTACATTTTGAGGGAGTGCACAATTGTCATGCTGACTGCAGGAATGTCCACCAGAGCTGTTGCCAGAGAATGTTAATACAGCCTTTTTGCCTGTGCCCTTCCAGGTCCACACATGGCTGCGCCCCTCGCCAGTCATGTGAAATCTATAGATTAGGGCCTAATTTATTTAAATTGACTGATTTCCTTATATGAACTGTAGCTCAGTAAAATAGTTAATTGTTGCGTTTATATTTTGGTTCAGTATATTACTGGCACAGTCCAATTTAAGCTTTATGTTATGTATGAAATATATAACTGCAGAACACAAGATTGTTATATTAGCCTGAAGGCCTGCAGATGGCGATATTGACTGATTTAATCTTACCGTCCAAAGGGTACGTATGCAGCCGTCCTGTTCATACATAAAACTTTCTCCATTCAGCTGAAACAACTATATCCATCTGCCGGTGTTTGATTTGATGTTATACACTGTGGACACCTGCTCGTTGAACATCTGATTCCAAAATCATGGGTATTAATATGGACCCCCTCTTTGCCGCTAATAACAGTGTGATCTGCTGACCACACTGTTAACGTCGCGTCCACGAGCGATGCAAAATGCTTTCTATTTGTGACTCTTGCAGTACTGCAAGTCCCACCTCTCATCTCCTCATTGTTTTTTAGGAGCATATACCCACGTGGGTGATTGAAAGATGAACTGAGGTCCACACTCCAGTCTAGTTGGTGGTGGTAATGCACCTTAAAGTTGGTTGCCAACCACCATATAAAGTCCAAAGAAGAAGCTTGAAGGAGGAGAGATGACTAGAAACTAACTCAGTTTACCCTTTTATCTGTGGATTAATTGTCAGAGTAGAGGACCTTGTGCATTTCAGGTAAAATAACAACCCAATGTTGATATCCCAGGACAAATTAGCTAGCAACAGCAAGCTAGCTAAATTGCTATAAATGTTTAATGCTTTTTGACCTGTCCCCAAATTAATATAGTTGGTTCAGACTTCGTTATGCGGGATGGCAGCTTTCTGTGCTCCGCAGACCTGCTTCGCTGGGGAGCGGTTTCTCCTAGAAGTTTCCACTTTACAATAACAGCACTTACAGTTGACCGGAGCAGCTCTAGCAGGGCAGAAATCTGATGAACTGACTTGTTGGAAAGGAGATTGCATGGCTGTGTGCTCGATTTTATACATCTGTCAGCCACGGGTGTGGCTGAAATAGCCGAATCCACGCATGAAGGGGTGTCCACATACATTTGTATATCTTGTGTATATGTTCAACACACACCAACAATCAAAATGTATAACCCCCCACCTTACTTTACAACGGGCTACGTTACAATTGTGTTTAATCGTTTGTATATTACTGAACTCATAGTGTTGGCTTAATTGAGCGTCTATACACTAATCATTTGGGACTGGAGTAGATTTTGCCCGGAACCATAGCCAGTAGGAACTTTCTATGCACAGCGATGTTTCCACTCGAACAGTAAGATAATGAGTACACCACGGTCACATTGACCTGTCGATACCGAACACAAATATAAATGTAAAAAAACAGGCATGTATTCAAAGAAGTTTGGACGGCTCATCTTAGGGTTTTCTACCCGCTGTTCAACAAGTGTTGTGAATGGCACTATTACTTCAACTCGGACTACAGTCAGCTGGACTTCAGTATGTAAACATCACATGCAGTTTCTGGAGCGTCGCTCTCAAATGGGTTTCGCGCATGTGAGGTATGGTGCAATTACATTTCAGTTTCTCTAACTAACTCCATGCTAACGGGAAATGATTTCGTTCCAGGTCGTCTTTTTGCAGCCGTGCTGAGCATCCTAGAAAGCATCTCAGAAGGGTGCTGCGTGGGTTTTCATCACTAGACAAGAACGCAAACGGGTAGTGGCCTACGTGAATAGAAACTAGTTTTCGTTGCGAAACGTTTTGCTACTGTGTGCACTAATTATTACACCCCAGGGTTGTATTCATAATTGCGCGCATTAGAAAAACGGATAATTCCAAATGTTCTCCAGTGTTATGTTGACTGTTTAGTTTAGCTTCTGTGTGTGCCATGCCCTACCGACACGTACACATCATGTAGATGTAGTGTTCACGTGGTGATCGCGTCACGTGTCAGTTTTCGTGTTATTATGAATGATCTTATCATGAGCACATTAAAAACATCATGTGTTACGCGTCACACGTTAGTTTAAGTGTCTGTTTAGTTTATTATTAAAGATATCCCCATGAACGGCTTACAAACGTCTACATGTACATGATTTTGCCAAAAATATTTTTTATTGCCATAGTAATCAGTTTAATTTGTCGATTTAGCTAAAATTGGGCTATCACCTCAATGCAAAACTTATTAGGCTAGTTGATATCGCAGCGAGCCACCATTACTGTGTAGATATGCCTATTTCTCACATCAATACAGACACATGGGCTTCTTTGTTGGAGGTAGCCCTATTCAGAAACAGGAGGTTAACAGACACAATCACTGTCACCATGCAATCCTTAGGCTATACATTTCTGTGGAGATGTCTTATGGTTAAAAGCAGGGTTCAAATTGAGGGGGTATGTGAGGATATAGGCCAAACCCTTGTCATAGAGACAGGCAAAAAGCATATGCTACCACTTGTTTTCTTAGCCATAGGAAAAGCAACGGTCCAGATTATATAAAGCGATCTAGGCTATAACAATGAACTCCACGATTATTTCTGCATAGTCTACTACCCTATAGGTATTGCTCAGCCTCAACATCACAGGAAAATGTTGTTTATTAAATTGAATCGGGCTATTCATTTCAGTGCAGTTGCGTTCTTACGCATATCCTTAGACTAAACGGAGCCGAAAACACCCCAGCCTGTTCTGATCACAGATCATGATGAAACCTGAAAATTTCAGCTGTTTGTCATTGATTTAGCCCACAATCACCTACAGATTTGACACACATAAAGACCTTTATTTAATCTGGATTTGACAAACAAAAGCCTGATTAGGATCCTGACTTTCCCAGTCATATTTCTTACCAATTAAGCTAAATCTATCATTTGCATATGCTAACCATTGAGATTAATGTTATGCTTTTTATGAATGAACAGGCATCAGGGTAAAAAATAATATAATTTCAATGCCCCTCCCCACACATTGTTACTTACCTTACAGGTCAAAGTCTGCCAATTTCCACTCCGTTCATATGCAAATACATTTGATTTATACACTGGCTTGTCTGGCTGGCATGTTTTAATTTTATCTACACTGAAATAATATTAGTCTTCTTATGATTTACCTCATTAGTACACCCGTGTGGTTGAATATATCTATTGTATGTCTTGTAATACAACAATGTTGAAGTAACAAATACCATCAAGGGATAAGTTAGTTTACAATAATGAACATCTTATAAAACAGCTGTGAAAACCAATCTGGCAATATTTTAGAATTAAATACATAAATGTTGATATTTTTGTTGGTACATGTGTGTCAATTTACTTTCAGATTTGTTGAACACTCACATGGCAATCAGACTGAAATACTGAATTCTGGTGTGTGGAATAGAGAGGAGATGGGTATTGTGTGGCTGGGAGGTTCTGCCGGTCACTTGTTTTCATCAGGTAGTCAGTCTTAGAAGAGGGTAACTGCAAAGTTCAGGCACTGCTGCCCTGCAGTGCTAGTGTTTTTAGCTAATCTGTGCAGCTCACATTATGTGCCCAGTATGATAGTTTTCTTGCTCTTTCTTAGCAAATAATGACAATAACAGGAGTTGATGTAATGAAAAGTTGGAGGGTGGTTGGTAATGGAGGAAATCCGGTGGATCCATGTCTGGGTATTAGGCAGAACCCCTAGGTCATGGAGAGCAGGAGCAAAGTAAACGGAAAAGGGTAGGAGAGACGTAAACAAGCAAACACACAGGTTAAAGGATTATCAGGTATGTAAAAATACAGTTATTTAATTATTTAAATGTTTGATTAGACATGCAATAATGTTAATGGGAGACAGAAAAGTAAGGATATATGTCCAAAAAAAATTGTCAGTGGGGTTGGTAAGGGAGGTAAGGGATGGTCCCTGGAAAAGAGAGAGAGATGAGTTGTGAGAAACTCCAGCGTGGTGTCATACACCTTAACCTCTCTTGGGGAGGTGGGTCCCACCCACGGGACACACTATTAAACAGCCAGTGAAAAATCAGAGCGCCAAATTCAAAACAACAAAATGTCATAATTCAAAGTTCTCAAACATACGACTATTTTACACCATTTTAAAGGTACACTTCTCCTTAATGTAACCACATTGTCCGATTTCAAAAAGGCTTTACGGCGAAAGCATAAAGTTAGATTATGTTAGGACAGGTACAACACAAGAAAAACCACACAGCCATTTTCCAAGCAGGAGAGGGGTCACAAATACCAGAAACTCAGCAAAAATTAAGCACTAACCTTTGACGATCTTCATCAGATGACACTCCTAGGACTCAATGTTAGACAATACATGTATGTTTTGTTCGATAAAGTTCATATTTATATCCAAAAACAGCATTTTACATTGGCGCGTGACGTTCAGAAAATATTTTGCCTCCAATACTCCCGGTGAATCAGCACAACAATTTTCAAAAATACTCATCATAAACGTTGATCAAATATTAAACTGTTATTCAAAGCATTTTAGATAACCATCTCCTTTATGCAACTGCTGTGACAGATTTCAAAAAAGCTTCACGGGGAAAGCACACTTTGCAATAATCTGAGTATGGCGCTCAGAAACATACACTAGGCAATACAGATACCTGCCATTTTGGAGTCATCTAAAATCATAAATAGCATTATAAATATTCAATTACCTTTGATCTTCATCAGAAGGCAGTTCCAGGAATCCCAGGTCCACAATAAATGTTGTTTTGTTCGATAAAGTCCATCATTTATGTCCAAATAACTCCTTGTTGTTCAGTTCAGCTACTCCAAATGTAGGAAGTGCGCCCAAAAGTTCATGACGAAAAGTTAAAAAAAAAAAAAAAAATAAGTTATATTTACATTCGTTGAAACATGTCAAACGTTGTATAGCATCAATCTTTAGGGCCTTTTTAACATAAAACTTCAATAATATTTCAACCGGATGATTCCAATGTCTTGAAAAACGTTTTGGAACACAGCTACCTCATCACGTGAACGCGCGCCAATGAACTCATGTCCTTTCCTGAGTCACCAACTTCCCAGCCTTCTTGTTCGCTTTCTGTTCACTGCAAAAGCCCGAAACTAGGTTCTAAAGACTGTTGACATCTAGTGGAAGCCTTAGGAAGTGCAAAATGAACCCTAAGTCACTCTGTGTTGGATAGGCAATGACTTGAAAGGACTACAAGTACCAGATTTCCCACTTCCTGGTTAGATTTTTCTCAGGTTTTTGCCTGCCAAATGAGTTCTGTTATACTCACAGACATCATTCAAACAGTTTTAGAAACTTCAGAGTGTTTTCTATCCAAATATAATAATAATAATAATAATAATATGCATATTCTAGTTCCTGGGCCCGAGTAGTAGGCCGTTTAATTTGGGTACGTTTTTCATCCGGCCATGAAAATACTGCCCTCTACCCTAGAGAAGTTAGCAGCACCTACCTGGATGTAGTTTAGGACTTGGTGGACTGTATATTCTTGAGAGTTAGGTTTTACTTAGCACTGTGTGTTCTCTCCCAGGTGCTTGTAAGGGCACAGATAACAGACCGGTAGGATTCCAGTTGAGGTTGTTTAATGACGCTGATTTACAGAGCAGTAATGGCACAGCACAGTGTAAGGCTTGACAATTGTGTTAACTAAGTGTGTGGTTCTGAAAAGGGGGAAATGAAATACAATAGTAAATGGCAGGTATAGGCTTAATACAACCTCCAATTACATAAGCTATAAATAATGTGGCTACAATTGGTTCTGCTACACAGCACACTACAACATGGCTGTGACATTACTAATGAATAATCGATCAGAGGAGTGCAATTACACAGCACTACTGAGCAGCACCATCATCCTCACACACTGCTTGAACTTGAATGTATAATGCATCCCCAAGGCTCATTGCTAACAAAATACCCACATAATCAGTATACATCAAATCAAATGTATTTATATAGCCCTTCTTACATCAGCTGATATCTCAAAGTGCTGTATAGAAACCCAGCCTAAAACCCCAAACAGCAAGCAATGCAGGTGTAGAAGCAGGGTGGCTAGGAAAAACTCCCTAGAAAGGCAAAACCTAGGAAGAAACCTAGAGAGGAACCAGGCTATGAGGGGTGGCCAGTCCTCTTCTGGCTGTGCCGGGTGGAGATTATAACAGAACATGGCCAAGATGTTCAGAAATGACAAGCATGGTCGAATAATAGTAATCACAGTGAACAGGTCAGAGTTCCATAACCGCAGGCAGAACAGTTGAAACTGGAGCATATGTCAATTTAGAAAAACTATAAATTACTGGACGCCTATGCGAAACGATGCTTCAACCATTACATTATTAACCACGAACATGTAAGCTGACGTTGACTAAAACCAACTAGGCTAGAGCTAACTAGCGCGTAGCCAAGAGAAATTTGGTTAGCATCAAGCTAGTGAACTATTAAACGCTATTTTCGTACAAATATTAACACTAACACATTTTATTGTGAAATCACATATTTACATATATTACCTAATGTAAACTGAGTCTTTGTTCATAGAAAACGTTGAGGGGGAAAAAAGTACAGAAAGTTCGGACGACATGTAAACAATTAGCAACCTAGCCTAACTCCAGTTTACTTACAATGGGGAAAATACCAACCAGTTTTTCACTCGGTTAAAACTCCCTTCAATTGCCTTCAAACATCATCAAACTCATGGAATGTGTGTGTCTCTTACATGTGGCATATGCTTGAGTATCACCTTGTCATCTCTGATCTGCTTGCTTCAATAAATTAATGCTAGAACATTGGTAGCCAGGATTAGGATTGGTAGCCAGGTATCTAGTCTCCTAATAATTGCTTAACGGTGCAAGTCAATATTTAACTAGGCAAGTCAGTTAAGAACAAATTCTTATTTCCCCCGGCCAAACCTTAACCTGGACGATGCTGGGCTAATTGTACCCCTATGGGACTCCCAATCACGGCCGGTTGTGATACAGCCTGGAAACGAACCAGGGTCTGTAGTGACTCCTCTAGCACTGAGATGCAGTGCCTTAGACCGCTGCGCCACTTGGGAGCCCCAAGCATGTTTTTTTTTTGGGGTCCTGTTAATGTTGAGTGATCACACATACCTCAGCAAACATAGGTTACTTTGCCTAGTTGAAAATGTGTGCTAAAAGTGGGGATGCTTCATAGTATTTCTGATTTATCTTAACTCGCCACCAATGAATTACATTTTTTTTTTTTTACAGAAAACTGCAATATAGGCCTACACTCAGATTAAGTGCCATCTACAAACTAACAGGATTCTTCTGCTGTCCCCATAGGGTTCCAGGTAGAACCCCTTCTGTGTCTAGGTAGAACCCTTTTGGGCTCCATTCCACAGTGGGTTCTACCTGGAACCAAAAAGTTTTCTCCTTTGGTGACAGCCAAAGAGCCCTGTTGGAACCCCTTTTTAAAAGAGTGTACTCAACAAGTTTAGCCTGTTTACACCATTTCATTCTGTACTCAAACATCTGCCTGGTATTCAAGATAACACGCAACATAACACCACCACCTTTGAAGGCTTTCGTCAACCAATGCTCAGTCTTAAATCGCAGTGTTCCAAGAACCTCCACCAGGGGTTACTGTGGTATCCTCAAAGGGACAAAAAGGGGATACAAGAGGCACCCCACACTAATTTTAGATCCCAAGGTGTCTTTATTTTCATACTGTATACTCTCATCACCATCTCCTTTGCCATCTTCTCATGTCTTTACTTGGAACTCCATCCAAACACACATACTATAGCATCTTGCTCACATTTTAGGCATCCAGCTGAGGCCTTGGATGGATAATGTTGCACTGAGATGGGCACAGGGGTATATGTACAGTCATTTTTAGTGTGGTGGCAAAGTAGTTGAACAGGAGAAGAGAATGTGGTTATTTTGTGGAGGGAGAACAGTGAGGGGTGGTGGGTTAAGCAGCTGCAGTGAAGCTGATTGGTTAGTCTGGCTTATCACATCTTGACTAAAAGAAAGATTTAAAAATTAGTTTGACATTGCCGTAGTTCAACAGCTGAGAAGCTGTCATTAACATACTCCCAGAGATGGCAATACATTCAGTATTCACTGAATGAATTAGCCTACCCATCCCCATTTACAATTGTATTCATCAATGAAATATATTATACTGTAGCACATTCAATTACATTATTATTGTAGACTATAGACTACTCCAGTATCTACCTTGTACAATAACATAATCAATTAATGAAGTAGCGTACCATCCACATTTACAATTTAATTGGTCAATTTGATAATAATACTAGCACATACAGTTACATTGTTGTAGAATAGGCTACTACTGTATCCACACTATATTAGCATACTGTTGTGATTTTTGTCAGGCATGATTTTAGGTCTTCGATCGAAGTTGCATGTGGTACCTCGTTTCCCTTTTTCAGTGAAAAGTAGTTATGCAGCTCCCATTCAGTTCGAGTGTGAATGTGTAGGCTTAGTGACAGTGGGAAAATAAACCCATAGCTCCAGCACACAATGGCGTGTAGGGGTAGTGTATTACAATGTAAAAAATGTATATATCTTATAGTACAGTGGTCACCAACCGGTCAATCTCCAAGGCATTTCTAGTCGATCGCCAAACATATCTGTAAAAAAACAAAACAACGATAAGGCTTTGTGTTCCTAGTTTTTTTTATTAGTCTCGGGCTGTTGGTGGTAGGTGCAGCCAATTCAGCTGCCCTGTGCGCCGGGTAGGTAAACTGTTGCCATTTTCATGCGTCTGAAGGTACAAACTCTGCCTTCCTGGTGGGCCTGGAGAGGAAATCCAGTGCACTATATGTTTACCGCTGGCCACTCAGATTGCTCCGATGAGAAAGCTATGGCAAAATTGATACTGTGCGATTTCAAAACGTTTAAAACCATGACTAGAGAGAGACTGTCAACGAATACAGCAAAGAGCTGCTGTTTTTATGAGTGAGTTTAAGTTCTTACTCAGCACTGTCAACACTTTTTTTTTTTTATATAAGCCATAAAATGTGCCTTTTTCCTATTTCCGCTCAGTGCTACAAGTAGTGCTTGTTCATAGGAGTAACAACATGAATTTGTGCATGAGGCAGAAATAATGTGGTGCGACTTGAGTTTCGCCATCAGCTGGAAGACTGTCCCTTTTTGGTCAGTGTCAGTGGAGGAAAGGGAGCGTGACCATCAGATGCAGGCACCATCAGCCCAGTAAAATAAAAAGCAAATTATTTAAATGTATGCTCACTTAGCTATGCCTCACAAGTAATACAACAATGGATCTATTACCGGTGTGATCATATAGCCTACCTGGAAAAATATATATTTTTAAATGTCCCTAACAACAATGCATTGGCTGGTAAATTCAAGCAACGTCAGTATGCGGTGATAATGTATTGGGCCTATAGCTTACTGCACAAACCTCATTGCTACAGTATTGTTTTTAATTGGTTAATGTTTCATAGGCTTAGTTTTTTTTTACTTCTTCAGGATCGGTTGGTCCCCTGCGGGATGTTGCGCTAACGAAGGCTAATGCAATTAGCATGAGGTTGTAAGTAACAAGAACATTTCCCAGGACATAGACATATCTGATATTGGCAGAAAGCTTAAATTATTGTTAATGTAACTGCACTGTCCAATTTACAATAGCTATTACCGTGAAACAATACCATGCTATTGTTTGGGAGAGTGCACAGTTTTGAACATAAAAGTAATTAATACACAAATTCGGCACATTTGGGCAGTCTCGATACAATTTTTTTTTTTTTTTTTTTTTTTACAGAAATACAATGGTTCATTGGATCAGTCTAAAACTTTGTACACACACACTTGCCATCTAGTGGCCAATATCTAAATGGCACCTGGGCTGGAATAATACGTTATGGCCTTTATCTTGCATTTTAAAGATGATGGTACATAAACGTTTTTTTATTTTCTTTGTATTATCTTTTATCAGATCTAATGTGTTATTCTCCAACATTCCTTTCACATTTCCACAAACTTCAAAGTGTTTCCTTTCAAGTGGTACCAAGAATATGCAAAGCCTTGCTTCAGGACCTGAGCTCCAGGCAGTTAGATTTGGGTAAGTCATTTTAGGTGAAAAATTTAGAAAAAAGGGTCCAATCCTAAAGAGGATTTATTAAGTCATGTTCATAAAAAAACAGAGCGGTAGATCTCGGCATGCATTTTGACTCAAAGTGATCTTGACTCAGAAAAGGTTGATGACCACTGCTACAGTACAATGGCATGTAGGGGTAGTATATCACAATATACTATTTCCTACGTGTGTATATTCATTTACAATTTAATTCATCCATTAAATAAATAATACTAGCGCATCAAATTACATTATTGTACACTAGCCTACTCCGCTATCGACACAGTAAATAATATTTCCTACGTGCTTTCGACAATACGTTATCAACTCAATATCAACAAAAAATTATTTTCAAAAACCAAATTTGCGTTAACACAGTAGACCTAAATATTTCCTAACGATATCACAACTTAAATATAGCCTACTTACTCCTCAATTGGATCAAGGACATCTTGGTAATTCTTTTCATCGTCTAAAAGGAAAATATCTGGGGCAGACACTCGAAAATCGCTTCTGCCACTTGTAAAATAAAAAAATAATGTCTATGTTCCCGCCTAGCTCTCAAATACTGTGCCAGTCTTTCACTCTATGAACGGTCACTGCTAACAATTAACTTAATCATTGTACATGTATATGTTAATGTAATGTACATGTATACTTGGTAGGGACATCCCAAGTATACAGATTTGCAAGGACCATCTGGAAAACGGCTCTATTCGACTGAAGGGACATCCCAAGGATCCCTAATAGCACCGTTTGAACTCCTCTATTCAACTGAAAGCCATGGACACAACTCTTATTGATTGTCTGATGTAGGCTACTGGGAACTGGTAACAACACAGTCTGATTGGCTAACAACATTTAGGTCCGTATACAGCGAGATTCCATGCCATGAGGTGTTGAAGGAAAGACAGATTACCTATAGATTGGACATCATCTTTTCTAGTCCATTAGCGATAACAGGAAATACACAAACCGTAGGCTACACTGTAGCTCAAGGTGGTTACGTCAGAATGTCTGCTTGCACGGAAAAATAGTATGTTTCTAACGCCTCCGCCTGTAATTTTTGATTTGTAAGGGCGGTGTCATGTTTACCATCGAAGCTGCTTCACTCAACTCTTCCTCACTCTCCACCGCTACAGAGTTTAGTTAGCTTCTTAACTAGCTGTAAAAATGTTTATTAGCCTTAGCCTATTTAGCTAGCTCAAACCAGCTGATCTGCCACGATGTATATCAGAAATGGGCATTTGCCAAAGTACCCAAACAAAGCCAAACGGAGGAGGATAGTAATGAGCAGCAGCGTCAACCACTGAGCCCGCCGCCAAGCCTAGCAGCAATGATGGGGTCGCGCTTCAGCTAGCTCCACATGCAGAACTTACCCACCCTTACACAAGCGCCACCAGGATAACGGCTCCACAGCCCCTCCACCTCCGACTGTTCCTGATGATCTTGGAACAGAGTAGCCAGCCCAGGTTAGCTTAGAATCCTACCCATGCCGCAGGTTTTCAATCCAGAAACTTTAACTTAATAGCAACTGGTTCATAGGAAGAGAGTGGCTGGAATTACGGTTACGGCAGATGCGTCATTTTGTTTCCCATGTCGAAAGTTCTGTGTTGGGTCCAATGCTAACGCAGACAAGGCCTTCACCCAAGCTGGGTATTCTAACTAGAAGCATGCTATTGATGGTACCAACGGATCTGACACTGCTCACCCAAATATTTATATATTCTTAATTCCATTCCTTTACTTAAGATGTGTGTATTGTTGTGAAATTGTTAGATATTACTGCACTGTTGGAGCTAGAAACACAAGCATTTCGCTACACCCGCAATAACATCTGCTAGACATGTGACAAATACGATTTGATTTGCTAGGCACGCATCAAGCAAAGAGCATTTGAAATGCACTGTGAAAAGAAACAATTTTGAAGTGCTATGGGAACATGGGTGTCAACACTTGTTAATGACGGGCAACTGGCAAGAAATCGCACAATTTTGTCGATTGTGGACATCATTGACTTCCTTAATTCAAACCAGTAACCACTGAGGGGGACATTGGACATAAGAGTCGAGTAGAGGGTGGCAGTGGACTTTGTCTATGATGGAATATACTCTCCGAAAGACAAGGAACTTGGCAAGGTGTTTAGCACCATAACCCACAACGCCACATGTCACACAATATTCAAAATGAAATCATGGGGCTCATGAGTGGGGTGTCAACAGCTACATCCACTTTGACAAATGTGTTCAGTCAGCACAGAAGAAGCAAGCTACACCCTAGGAAAGTTCAACTAATCCAACTGGCATTTTAGGGGAAAGATTTCGGGGAGAATAGAATGATCGATTACTCAAGTTCCACAGAGCATCAGAGGCTGAAACTCGTCTGAAAATGTAAACAATCTAGCTGGTTGGTTTTAATCAAAATCTTGGTTGCATAGCCAGTAGTGTCATTTCAGAAAATGGGTTTTCAAAGGTCTTTCTGTAGTGTGTAGGGCGCTGTCCATGGTGCTGATAGAGCGCAGCGGCGATTTCGCACCAACCTGTCACTTCTTTCAGCATTTCATTTGCATTATTTTGGTAAGACATTCACATGGGCTGTTTGTAATGGGTGAATTACCCTATCTTGTAGCCTATATTTATGACCAAAATAGCCTTGTTTAAGTGTGTAGGGCACTGTCCATTGTGCTACTACATTGCAACGGAGATAGACTACAGATTTTTCACCAACCTGTCACTTCAAAAGCACTCAATCAATGTTCTCGGAGTCTCAGCATTTTAACTTGATGTTTAATGTAGTATAGCGTGATATAAGCAGAATTTAATATAATTCCAATGCATGAACACTCCAAAATTGTGTTCCCTCACTGCCCCCTTAGTCAGTGTATCCTGGTCTGGTGTGTGCACTAACGAATATAACCCAGGCATTGAGATCTACGCTGTGTGACTGCAATAGAGACGACCTGGGACGTCCCCAATGTCTAATACATGTCAGTATTTGAGTGCTTGGTGACAACTATTTTGCATCTGTAGGATTCGCTCTGCCTCCAAGACCACTGTGGACCCAAATGAGGTGAAGAGGTTCCAGCTTCTCGCCAACAAGTGGTGGAACGAGCAGGGAGACTTCGCAGCCCTCCACTCAATGAATGATCTCAGGGTGCCTTTCATACGGTGCGTGTGTGTATGCCTGTAGCTTATTCACCCAATTGCATATTAAACATGCCACAATCATCCACTGATTCCACTATTTTAGACGTAGAATCCATGTCAGTCAGTTACAAATCTTCCCGGATCCACATGTACCCGAGACCTGAGTGGGTCTGGCTTCATAATTCTAAATAATGTCATGGGTCTGATATTGTCACGGGTCTATGTATGTGTAATTTGAACTGACTTGTCCGGAAGAGCCCATACAGATCCGAACACTGCTGAGAGAGAGATTTGTTAAATTATGATCATGCTCTTGTTTTTCACGAGAGTGGCGTGTGTAGCTTGTTGTTGGCCATTCATAAATCATCAAAGCAGCAATAAGCTACAGTCATAGAGCCTATTTTTGTAACTGTAGGATGAGAAGGCGCATGCACTGCAGCCACAGTTAGCCTAGCTAGCTAACGTTAGCTAGCTTCTCCCGGTTTGATGCAGTTAAGACAGGTACTACTTAATCATAGCTATGGCAGCTATTAGTCTACTATAGCGAGAGTCAGCTTGGTTGGTTGCTGTCTCCCTCCTCCCCGTGTCACTCACTCACAGTACGGCCCCTCCCCCACCTACTAGAGGGGCACCTCTTTCACTGATGACATTCGTTATGTGAGCTAAAATGTCAGAGCCAGGCAGTACAAGTTATTGACAGACCCCAGTTGATCCATGTTAAATTGAGACAAAAAGCTCGGAAGTGAGAAATGCCTGAAGTAGGTGTGAGGTCAAAAATATTGTATTTTTTTAATGGATAGGGATGATACAAGGGCAGATGATATGTAAAGAGTTGGTTCCGCCTTGTCAAATCTGAGGGTATTTCGATTGATAAGATATGCTATATTCATCCAGCCTACAGTAGCAAATCCCTTTCCTTCCTGTCTGATCCGGCGGTGATGAGTCTCAGTGGTGACAGTGTGACTGAGGGATGTCAGACTCAACACTGATGTGTCTCTACCCTCAGGTTGTTTAAACGAGGGGACAACAGCACTGATTTGGTTGGTTTAGCGTCAGAATCCTCCTTTGTTGGGGGGGGGATATTATTTGTTTATTTACTTACGCTAGTGTAGCTTGCTAGCAGAAACCAGAAGGAAGCGCAGCGGTAGGCTACATGGTCCCTCATCAAAAGCATTAGAGTTGTGTGGTGAGATGGGCTGGATGGGTAGTGTTAGAGTTTCTGAAGGGCGTCCAGGCTAAAGCTCTCTCCCTGCAGCCCTCGCAGGCTTTCTCTCCCACTCTCTGTGCCAAGGCAGTGGGAGACCCAGTGGCAGGGCAGTAATGAGGGGGACACGTGACTCCTCGCCCACTCCATGTACATCTTGCCTGGGGGGACAGCAGCCAGAGTGTAGGGGATGGAGCTGGGGGTCAACGGAGGGGAATGGAGATGGAGGGGATGGGGCTGTGAGATTCAAGTTGTAATTTAGCTGGGGGATTATTGGAGGGCAGCGTTTGTCCTGACGACTGTGTAGCCAAGGGGATTGAGATTGTGACAGGAGGTGTGGGGAAACATGGAGAGCACACACACAAATAGACTAGGGATAGGCAGGAATTTGACATTTTTTGACTGTTCGAGTTCTTGAATGGGAGAAAAAGAATCCAAATGTGCAAAGCTGATAGACATACCCAAGACGACTCAAAGCTGTAATCGCTGCAAAAAAGCCTTCTACAAAGTATTGACTCAGTGCCGTGAATACTTATGTGAATTAGATATTTCTGTATTGACACACCTACTAATTCACGGGTTTTTCTTTATTTTTTTACTATTTTCTACATTGAAGAAGAATAGTGAAGACATCAACTATTAAATAACACATGGAATCATGTAGTAACCAAAAGTGTTAAACAAATCAAAATATATATTTTAGGTTCTTCAAAGTTGCCTTGATGACAGCTTGGCATTCTCTCAACCAGCTTCACATGGAATGCTTTTCCAACATTCTTGAAGGAGTTCCCACATATGCTGAGTACTTGTTGGCTGCTTTTCCTTCATTCTGCGGTCCAACTCATCCCAAACCATCTCAATTTGGTTGAGGTCGGGTGATTGTGGAGGACAGGTCATCTGATGCAGCACTCCATCACTCTCCTTATTGGTCAAATAGCCCTTACACAGCCTGGAGGTGTGCTTTGGGTTGAAAAACAAATGATAGTCCCGCTAAGCGCAAACCATATGGGATGGCGTATCGCTACGGAGTGTGGTAGCTATGCTGGTTAAGTGTGCCTTGAATTCTAAATAAGTCAAACAGTGTCACCAGCTGGTCGCTCCGGTACAGCTTGCTGTGCGGTAGCAGAGAGAATAGTCTAACTAGGGTGGCTGGAGTCTTTGACAATTTTTAGGGCCTTCCTCTGACACCGCCTGGAATAGAGGTCCTGGATGGCAGGAATCAAATCAAAGTTTATTTGCCACACGGTCAGGTCTGACTACCTCCTTATGACATTTTGGCCAATGCATTAAAAAAATATATATATATTTTATTTTTATTTACATACTTATTCAGACCTTTTGCTACCTGACTCGAAATTGAGCTCGGGTGCATCCTGTTTCCATTGATCATCCTTGATTGGAGTCCACCTGTGGTAAATACAATTGATTGGACATAATTTGGAAAGGCACACCTGTCTATATAAAGGTCCCACAGTTGACAGTGCATGTTGGAGCAAAAACCAAGCCATGAGGTTGAACGAATTGTCAGAGACAGGATTGTGTCAAGGCACAGATCTGGGGAAGGGTACCAAAAAAAAATGTCTGCGGCATTGAAGGTCCCCAAGAACACAGTGGCCTCCATTCTTAAATGGAAGAAGTTTGGAACCACCAAGACTCTTCCTAGAGCTGGCCGGCTCCTTTAGTGGCCCATCCAGAGCCTGGACTTGAACCCGATCGAACATCTCTGGAAAGACCTGAAAATAGCTGTGCAGCGACGCTCCCCATCCAACCTGACAGAGCTTGAGAGGATCTGCAGAGAAGAATGGGAGAAACTCTCCAAATGCAAGTGTGCCAAGCTTGTAGCGTCATACCGAAGAAGACTCGAAGCTGTAATCTCTGCCAAAGGTTCTTCAACAAAGTACTGAGTGAAGGGTCTGAATACTTATAGAAATGTGATCTTTTTTTATGGGATATTTTGTGTGGATCGAGAACAAACAATTTAATCAAGTTTAGAATAAAGCTGTAACATAAAATGTTGAGAAATTCAAGGGGTCTGAATACTTTTGAATGCACTGTATGACTTTGGGGTTGGGGTGGAAAGAGTGGTAGTGTGTGTTCACAGCGTGACCTCTTTCAGGGATCATCTTTTGAACGCACATGGAGGGCGGCGCCCGGGGAAACCACTGGCAGGGCTCAGAATACTGGACGTAGGCTGTGGAGGGGGGCTGCTCACTGAGGTAAAGTGTATTTTTATGTGTGTGTGAATGTGATAGATATGCTGCTGTGGACAACAGACTCCTATCCCCATACAGCTGCTTGGAAATTCCAATTTTTGCAATTGCAAGCTATCAAATCAGATTTAGCTTCACTTTGAATGTAGCCTGTACAGTACAATTCTGCTTGTGATGCAAACCTTTTCCTTGCTCTACCAGTTGCTAATAATGTTTGAAATGTCAACTACATTCATATTTCTTCTCAATTTGACTGGTCAGGGTTTGGTGGAAAGGACAGTTGGTCGTTTGTTTGTTTTTGATAACTTCACATCTACAAAGGATTGCATTTTGTTTCCTTGCTCTTATTTGAAGTGAACACATACCAGCAGTTTTGTTTGATTTGAGGAGACAACTTCAGGTCTGATATAGCTCTCACAGACAGAAACACATACACAGTCTGTTAGCCTTTGGACTGTATGAGTCCGTCTCAGAGAATCGTGTAGTTAGGGACATTATTTTCAGAAGCGATCAGCTGTGGAAGAATAGGGATTGGCTGCGGGCGAGCAGGCAGCACGAAGGTGTAAACACAGATGGCCAACAGCATACAAAAATTGACTACCCCATCTCTGTACCCCACACATACAATTATCTGTAAGGTCCCTCAGTCGAGATGTGAATTTCAAGCACAGATTCAACCACAGAGACCAGGGAGGATTTCCAATAACTCGCAAAGAAGGGCACCTTCTTCTAAATAAAATAAAAGCAGACACTGAATATTCCTTTGAGCATGGTGAAGTTATTAATTACACTTTGGATGGTGTATCAATACACCCAGTCACTACAAAGATACATTTACATTTTAGTCATTTAGCAGACGCTCTTATTCAGAGCGACTTACAGTAGTGAATGCATACATTTCATTTCATGCATTATTTTTTGTTGTTTTTGTACTGGCCCCCCGTGGGAATCGAACCCACAACCCTGGCGTTGCACACACCATGCTGGCGTTGCAAACACCATGCTCTACCAACTGAGTTACCGGAGAGGAAGGAAACTGCTCAGGGATTTCAGGGGCCAATGATTTTAATGGCTGTGATAGCAGAAAACTGAGGATGGATCAACATTGTAGTTACTCCACAATACTAACATCAATGACAGAGTGAAAAGGAAGCCTGTACAGAATAAAAATATTCTAAAACATGCATCCTGTTTGCAATAAGGCAAAAAAAAGAGGAGCGCGGAGTAGCAGAAGTGGCAAAGAAATTCACTTTTTGTCCTGAATACAAAGCGTTATGTTTGGGGCAAACGCATCACTGAGTACCACTCTTCATATTTTCAAGCATGGTGGTGGCTGCATCATGTTATGGGTATGCTTGTCTTTGGCAAAGATTAGGGAGTTATTTAGGATTTTTTTTAAATAAATGGAGTAGAGCTAAGCACAGGCAAAATCCTAGTTCAGTCTGCTTTCCACCAGACACTGGGAGAAAAATGTACCTTTCAGCAGGACCATAACCTAAAACACAAGGCACAATATACACTGGAGTTGCTTACCAAGATGACACAGAATTTTCCTGAGTGGCCTAGTTAGTTTTGACTTAAATCCGCTTGAGAATCTATGGCAAGAT
Source organism: Salmo salar (assembly GCF_965601325.2). NCBI lineage: Eukaryota > Metazoa > Chordata > Actinopteri > Salmoniformes > Salmonidae > Salmo > Salmo salar. The sequence goes on along the minus strand of NC_138295.1, from coordinate 50,239,952 downwards.
ATGATCGCTGTCTAGCAATAACCAACTTGACAGAGCTTGAATAATTTTAAAAAGAATGGGCAAATATTGTACAATCCCGGAATGCAAATATCCTGAAGACTTACATGAAAACACTCACAGCTGTAATCGCTGCCAAAGGTGATTATAACATGTATTGACTCAGGGGGTTGAATACTTATTTAATCAAAATATATTCATGTTTTACTTAAATTTAACAATTTTAAAAACGTTTTTCTTCGGCTTTGACATAAGTGTATTGTGTGTAGGGATCATTGACAAAATTTGACAATTAAATATATTTTAATCCTACTTTAACTTAATGTGTAAAAATTCAAGGGGTGTGAATACATTCTGAAGTCACTATGTATAAACTCACTTTCTCCCAGCCCTTGGGTAGACTGGGGGCAGATGTACTAGGCATTGACCCGGTGGCAGACAGTATTGGGACAGCAGAGGTACATGCGTGGCATGATCCAGACCTGCGTGGCAATGTGCGCTACCGTGCCATCACTCTGGAGGAGCTCTCTGAAAAGGGAGGTCAAGGAGCAGGCCAGTTTGATGCAGTGTTGGCCTCTGAGGTGGTGGAACATCTGGCTGACCTGGAAACCTTCACACTCTGCTGCAACCAGGTGCTCAAGGTGGGTCATGTGACTCGTCTCACATTCCACACACTCATGACTGTTCTCTCTGAGAGAACAGCCGCTTCATTGAAGTATGCGTGGTGTTCAGGTGTGCGTGATTTGTACTATCGACTGTATCTTTTCGGTTGACCTCTTTATCGGTCCGAGGGCCAGATGCCTCCAATCTCCTGGGTCAGTGTGTTGGAGGACAAATGAGTTGAGGGTCCGCAAATATTTCTAATCTCCTCTAATACCATTGCATCCAGATTCTCACTCTCTGGCCCAAATCTCTCACCTGCTCTTTTAACACTGACCATCATAAATATAATTTGTTCTGTACAATGTCATGTTTAAAATAGCTTCATTGGTTGAGATGTAAACCAGCTCATCTCTCCTTGTTACAGTTGTGTGTACAGTCTGTGTTAGATGAAGCATTCAAAGCCTGTCCCCTTTACCTGATCTTTCAGTAGTTTATTTTTTTCCTATTGAATTCTTATCTATCAAACTTGTGTTGCTGCCTCTCAATTGACAATAATAGAGCCATCCGAAGCAACACACATCTGTTGGATCACATTCATTAGTGTACACAACAAAAACATTTTGAAAAGGAAAATGAGCATTTCGTATTGGACCAGATACCAGTCTAGGTAGTCTCTCCTGGTTTGGTGCCTAATGAACACAACCCTGGGTTGTAACGGTCTCCCTCCTGTGTGCAGCCAGGAGGCTCCCTCTTCATCACCACCATCAACAAGACCCGGCTGTCGTATGCCCTGGCCATCGTGGCAGCAGAGGAGGTGCTACGCATCGTGCCCAGTGGGACTCATGACTGGGACAAGTTTGTCAGCCCCATGGAGCTGGAGCGCCTGCTAGAGTCCAGTGAGTCTGCCTGCTCTTCATTCACATGCTGCTACTTCTCTTCCACACTCTCCTTTTAGCTCTTTCTACTGTCCCTTTGGTATTTTACTATTGTGCTGGTGCCTCTTTTTTTGAAGGCATACTGGTGTCTGTTTGGCTGTCTCATTCTTTCATTCTCACTTTCCAATAGGTTGTGTGTGTGTGACCCTCTGTCTCTCGCTCTCTTTCTCATCCGTTCTCGCTTTCTGTCTTTTTAATTGTCCCATTTTCTTATTTCTCATCCTCTCTTTCTCACCCATTCTTTCTCTATTTCTCTCTGACCTATTCATCTCTCTCTCTCTCTCTCTCTCTACTCCGTCCCAGATGGTTTCCATGTGGAGTCTATCCGAGGGATGCTGTATAACCCTCTGTCAGGGGCCTGGAGCTGGACAGAGAGCACCAGCATCAACTACGCCCTGCACGCGGTCAAACTCGAGGAGGAACCGAACCTTGACCAGGACGACCCCGAAGACCCCACCGTGATAGTGGCCCAAGCTAAGGCCAGACGCTGGTACAGCTGACTTGACCGTGGGAGAGGGTTGTCATAAGTGGTCAGCTGTAACACAGGTTCTCTGAAGGAAAAGGCAATGGACCTGAAAAACACAAAGCATTTGAGAAAGTTATAGTTCAGTGCTTGATACAAATACATGGTGTTTTCTTTCAGCCAGGCCATGATTGTTTTGTGAGTTCACAGCATAATGAGTCCCTCTGAATTGCGTGAACTGTTTATGCTTTCGAGGCTTGTCATTACAATGTCATCTGTTATGGTAGAAGTGTTCATCACCATGATTGACATCTCAGGTCTCTGATTTACTATTGAGCAAGATGTTTTCTTCAAATACAGTCACAATGTCTGTTCATCAAAATCCATTGTATGGATATTGTTTGTCTTGACATGCTTATTATATCCTCCATTAGGAAATGAAATGGTTTCCTTTAAGATTCTCTGATCTGATGATTATTCCTCTCTAGTGTCATTTCAACAGTGTGAAGATATAGTCCAAATCAATGATGTGGTGTTTGTTGTAAATCCTGTGCTGAAATTCAGGATCTGAGGGCTTTTTATATTAGAAAAGTCTTTAGATTTTCTGTCTGCATATTTCCTGCTAATCCCTGAAATATAGGAGGGGGAGATCAGGCTGCTTCTGCCTTCTCTTTCTCTCTACTCTGTAGCCATGGTGATTTTGAGATTATAATTGGCTTCTTGCTGAACTATTACATAAGACCCAAACTAAAATCATGCGTGCAAGTTATTATTCAAAACAGACGCAATCATTGGCCTGATGTTCCAAGAAGTGCAGTCACAGTTGTGTATTTGATCCTCCACAGATGGACTGCGTGTTTGTCATATTTTTCCATTTGCCCTTATATGTAGACAACGCCCAGGACTATGTGCTGAAATGCAAAAAGGTATGGTTTTTTTTCTTCCCCCTCATGACACAAATGTTGTTATTCTAGTCACATGCCCCACTGGCCTCTAACAAATTGCATTTAAAAGCTGCTCATTTTATGTCGATGTAGGTTATAGAACAGTCCAGGGCTGGTTTTCAGTCACACACTTAAGCTGAATAAGATTGCTCTGCCATACATTTAGCAGACCAAGTTTGAACAGGATGAACATGTACAATTTGTCCAATAGACTGTAGTCTACCTCCAGTGACGTGAGCGCCCACGAAGCCGCTGGAATGCACACGCTTGCAGTATGGCTGTGCAGTAAGGATATTGGATGTATAAGCAGGAAGCTATAATAAACGGATTATTGAATACGATTTCAGAACTACAATGAATCTGTTTGAAAAGCATTCCTTATGAGGTGCAATGCTGACCCTGAACCGGTTTGGGAAAAGCAGAGCGCACGGATGCAGGCGGCACTGGGTTGGCACCAATAATTTATATATACACTAGATAGGCCCCCATGCCTCCATCTTGGCATTCAATATTTTGGAAGCTATAGAAATGCATTTATTAATGTATACATTAGTGTTTGCCACGTTTATTCTATTACAGACATCGTATTGCACCTTTAAATTATATTATGTGAGCTGAACATAAAAATAAAAACGTTTTATTCCAAGTATAATTTTTTAGAGATTAATGTTACTGTCCCCACTACTACAACAACAACAAATACTTAAATACATGTAATTTTGTTATTAACATTAAATTGAAAGACTGTAGAATTCCATTCATTCATATGGAGGACAGCTCCTACTGGGGAATACCAATTTGCCCGACCGGTGGCTTCAAAGCCTATCAATGGCCAAAACATAGCATTAGCAATCCAGGGTTTATATACATTGTTGGTTGGGACTAGCTCAAGACAGAGGGGTACCAGTGATGTAACTGACCTTACATTAAAGAATTCTTACGAAAGCGCGGTCCCTTTTTCAAGCAAAGTTGTTTAGCAACATTAGGTATGATCCAAACAATCACAACGGAAAGCACATTGATCGGATGTATTCTCCAAGATGAATGCCTTTTTACACTTCCGGAGTTACTACAGAGTGAGTATAACCGACTTTAGCGGTAACCGACTGCTATGCAAGCATGTTGTTGTTGAACATGCGCCAGTAGTTATAGCACTCGAAGAGTGTGTTGTGCATTCAATAATGGCTAAACACTAAGCCTACTGTATATAGGTAAATGTTGCTATGGAGATATTGCAGGACAATGAATAGTGAAATTGCCCATATAACAATGCTCCAAGAAAACAACACAATTGCTTGATCCATTTAATTAGTATTTAGAAATCAATGTAAATACAATGTGTTTTACAGACGTCTTTATAATCATGATGTAAGGCCTGGCCTAATTGCCCTATATTAAAGCCTTTGATTTGAAATAATTAAAAAACTAAAACAGCATAAACCCAAACTATCCCCATCAACTCTGTGTGGTGGTTTTGTTGTCATGAGGCTCAGATGTTAGGGGAGTACTCACCGTCTGCCACTCGTTTCCATTGGAACAGACAAAGGCTCCGAGGGCTGGCGGAGGATGCCGAGCTGGGGGTGCGGACACCATCAGGCCGGAATATGTATATTTCTAATGTTTGGCAGATGGCATATATTAAATAGCATATCGCCATGCAACATAGGACTGTTGTGACATATTGATGAAGCCGGGAGTGGTTTGCGGGAGGACGCAGGCGCCACGCGGCGATTGATAGAGTATGTGGGGGTCTGGTTTCGCCTCGTCCCGACCCTGTGTGGTTGAACTCGGGCGGAATCACAGCCTTCCTTTGGGGATATGTGGCTCCGACGAGACTCACTCTCTTTATGGCTATATCGTCGCAATCCCTTTACAGGACTACGGTGGGACCATGTCGGGATTGGGGTCGGATTCCTGGTGGAAGAAAACCATCTATATCACAGGCGGTGCCCTCCTCGCTGCTGCTGCCTACCTATTACACGAGCTGCTCGCCATCAGGTAGGCTACAATGGCAAAAATACGCTGCTATGACACAATCTGCAAGGGTATTGGTTCACATGATCAAATGTGTGCATTTGTGTGATGCTTAGGCTGTGTTTGCGTAGGCTTAATCTACAATATTCACAATAATGATCTAACATTATAAAATAATGAATACCCTCGGGGATGGGCTGGATGTGTGTGGCTGGGGGTGCGCACTTGCTGTCACTTCTGAACAGCTGCTCTTGACAGATCTCTGAAAAACAGAATATTGCTGTCGTTTGTTTACATTTGTTCATATATTCGCGGAATCATCTCTTCCTGCACTGTAGGCTAGATTGTGCAGCTGTTTGATGATATAGTTCCCCCCCAAGGAGGCAAGGACAGGAGATGCAAAAATATTGGAATGTGGAAAATTACGCGTCAGGTCTTGTGCCATATCTTGAGCATAAATATGAATTTCTCTAGCACTGCAGCAGTGGTATCAGAATTACCTTTACTAACCTCTCACGTGAGCTATTTTAAGATTTATGTTTAGTGAAAGCGGACGTTTGTAGCCTACTGTTGAATGAAATGCGTCTGGTTTAATCTTTGAGAAGGAAGATTAATCCAGGCCTATTGTTAACGTAATGAATGGCGCTCCTGTCCCCACACAGTCGTCAGTCAATCATTTAGGCCTATGGTACATTCTGTAACAGTGGCTCCATATAGTCTGTCATAGGAGTGGCTTTGCATTTCCTAATTTGGAAACATTGCTGAATCACGTCGCATAAGCCTACTATTATCATGCTTCTATCATAGAAAACTACATTTTGACAGTAAATCTGCAGCATGTATGTTCTATGCCACCCCTTTGAGTAATTCTTCTCAAAGGAACTCCCTGTATCTAGGCCTAAATACAATAGTGTTTCTTTTGCACGGTCCAGAATTTCCGCACCATTGAAAAATGGGCTGCGACGTAGCCTACGTCGTTTCGATGGTTTCAGCACCACGGTTGTATGGACAGCGACATTTTGTGGGAATGTGAGTTGTTTATTCTGTCGTAGACTGACCTGCGCAAGACCATTGTACCGAAAACCTAGCCTATACATTTCATTAGCCAAAGTAGGCTATCATTTATATACATGCCATATTTATTTGCATAAATGAAAGTCGATTTCAAGGTGTTACAAAACGCCTGCTGATGTAACTGACTTTGGATGGAGTCCATTCCTGCTCTCCTGGATATATGTAGGCTATAATTAATCAAATTAATTTAGGTAAGAACTAGAGTAATTGCAAGGCAGCATGCCCCTGTACTGTAGGCTATGTTTAATTATTAAAGCCAAAATATATGTCAGTGTCAGTCACCCACCATTAAAAACTGTGGGGTGGAAATGTAAGGACTCTTATCAGATTTTCACAAGCTTGATTAACCTCATAGGCCTTTATTTCATTAGTAGTAGAGGATTGAAATAGGACTTGTCTGAACTTCTAGTTTTTTTTTTCTGCTGTAGGGCCATTGAATACCATGGAGCCAGTAATATGATGATGAATTTACCCTCTCAATATCTATCTCATTATCTTAAAATGGTGTATTGTATCTGTGTGTACTTGTGTGCATGAGTGTTTAGACTGGTCACTTAAATATAGTGAAGGGACACGTTGTTCTAGGGCAATTCGACGGTACACAATTATGCTTTGACTTAGATAACACACACACACACACTTCTTGGAAGACTTCCCTGCACCAAACATAAATACCCAATTTGCAGTTTGCCTAGGCCCTGGATTTATAGAAAAGGAGGCATTTTAAAATGTATGCCAACCAAAAACATTGATTTCAAAGTATAACAAACCATACAACTCTATGCACAAAGACTTCTTTGAACAATTTACACAGAAGGTTTCACAAAATCACATTTAAATGGAAGAACTGTGCAGATGCAAAGTTTTGTAACAGAAAAATCTCCCTCAGTTTTTAATGCGACCATGTTTTCCAAAAGCGGTTAAATATCTACTCAGAATTAAGATTTAAAAAATGGTATGCAGATAGAATGGGGTGTCAGCTATGACATGGCACCTTGAGTTAGAAGTGTTTAGTTTGTTATTGAACTACAGTAGGTGAAGTAGATTTACAACTGGTAATATAATTACAGTAACTAAATTACATCACGAGTCCATGATCTGTACTATACAAAAATGGATAATTATGGATATTAATATCATATTTTCATGGTGCTGTATCCTGAATAGGTAAACAAATGTAGAAATATGCTATCTCCTTCTTTTGCATATTTGGGTATTATTCTACACACTGGGTATTATTGTATTGACCTCCACCCCCAAACAAGATCAGATTTGGTTGGTCCGGACCAGACCAAATCTGAAACAATCATAGATGTCTATGTTTGGACATCACAGTAGAGCACAGCACATTACAGTAGAGTTCAGCACAGTACTCGTGTGCTCTACTGTAAAGTACAGTACTCCCCTTTTCTTTACTGTACTATTTTGTACTCTAGTTCTCTACTGTGCTGTACTATGCTGTCCAAACTTGTGAAACAGACATCTTTGATTTGTTCAGATTTGGTCCGGCCAGGGCGGACTGACCAAATTCCAACTACTTTTCAATGTTCAATGAGGATGCTTATTACAGTAAATGGAAAGAGGGTAGGTGGTAGGTTTCAGTAAGAGCCAGGAGATGTGACATTAACTGGAGAGAGAAAAAAATAGAGAGAGCAGCAGAGAGAGAGGGAGGGGCTGTCCAGATTGTTTTTACAGTCTTGCTTTGACCTGAGATACTGTATATAATGACAAGATGGTCTTGTCTCCGCCCTAACAATGGGAGTTGTTGTCCCAAAGGCGGGAAGGCAGGCAGTCTACTTATCGGTCTGCTTATCATGGACCGATTTTGACAGGAGTAAACCCTCTCGCTTCACCTCTTCCTCTCTGATTTGACCGACAGGTGACAGAAAGGGGAAAACACAGTTATGTGCTGAACATAATAGTATGCCAGTTGAAGGGAGGACAGTAGCAGGTGACCCAAGTGTGATGTGTGACTAGTATGATTTCCCATTGTAGCCAATTCAATTGCAGTAATTCTGTCACTGATTTTGCAATAATTCCATTACCGATTTGGTAACAGAATTACGAGTTTTAAATTACTTAATTCATAGACAAACTTGATATCAGTAAAAACACTATAACTAATTGGTAGGTCTACCTTTACTTGTTACTTCTGTGAAATGTCATCATCCTCCCTCATTATGGAGAGAAATTAGGAAACATCTTAAAGATATGTGGGTTTTTGGTAACGGAATGTATATATGCCTTAATTTCTCAAAAATATAGAGTCTTCACTTTCATTTGACAAACAATTTGACATGCTTCTATGAACTTCACATGTTGATGCTCATCGGTCCTTGTATGGAAATGCCCTCTGTAACACAGAGCTCAGGGAATTTAAGAATAGTTCCTCTCGCTGCTGTGTCACCATTATATAATAGGCACTAGGTGAGACCCTATCCTCCCAGTGAGATTACTAAGAGCCTGAAACAGAGATGCAACTAATCCTACTCTCTGATCTCCTCCAATCAGGGCGAGTTATGATATTGTCCTCACAACACAAACTGACCTGGAAATAGCTGTACTGTTGTCACAGAAACTTTGATGACTTTTAAAGTGGCTGCCACAGAGACAAAACAATTGTTTTCAAGTATTTTATCTCATGGGGCTCCCACCTGTGTACTAGTTTGCTGTTGCCTCCATATAGCACACCTTTTCAGTTGGCCTTTTGTCTCCCCGGGTGTTTTCTAGGAAGGAGCAGGAGTTGGACTCTAAAGATGCCATCATCCTCCACCAGTTCTCCAGGCCAAACACGGGGGTCCCCAGCCTCTCACCATTCTGCCTCAAGACGGAGACCTACCTACGCATGGTGGACCTGCCCTACCAGGTACAATAGTCTGTGTATGATAAAGTAGAACTTGAAAAGTAGAACTGGTTTCCTGCACACAGATTTAAGCTTACATTCCTGGACTAAAAAGCACTTTAAATGGAAATTCTCCTTATGCATGTTTTTTTTATTTCCAGGATTAATCATTGATTATGTCCAGGATTAATCATTGATTAATCTGAGCCTGGGAAACCAGTCCTACATTTTCAGAAACAACTAGAGTGTGTAAATTTCCCAGTGCTGAACCCCATTCTGTTCTCCCCCTTGCAGAACTACTTTGATGGGAAGCTCTCTCCGCAGGGCAAGATGCCATGGATTGAGTATAACTGGCAGCAGGTGTCGGGGTCAGAGTTCATCATTGACTTCCTGGAAGAGAAGCTGGGCGTCAACCTCAACAAGAACCTCAGTCCCCAGGAAAGAGCCGTGTCCCGGGCTGTCACCAAGATGGTGGAGGAGCACCTCTACTGGTGACTCAGTCAATTAATATACCCTCTTGTCCTCTACTGCTACATTGTTGACTCCATATATGTCACAGCTGTTCCCAAATTGCTCCCTACCCTCCCCCTTGGCCCTTAACCCTTGATGTTAGCATGTCTGAAAGAGTCTAGATAGGTACACTATATATACAAAAGTATGTGGACACCCCTTCAAATGAGTGGATTCAGGGATTTCAGCCACACTCGTTGCCACACTCGTTGTATACAATCGAGCACACTGCCATGCAATCTCCATAGACAAATATTGGCAATAGAATGGCCTTACTGAAGAGGTCAGTGACTTTCAATGCGGCTCCGTCATAGGATGCCACCTTTCCAACAAGTCAGTTCGTCAAATTTCTGCCCTGGTAGAGCTGCCCCGGTCAACTGTAAGTGTTGTTATTGTGAAGTGGAAACGACTAGAAGCAACAACGGCACAGCCGGGAAGCGGTAGACCACACAAGCTCACAGAACGGGACCACCGATTGCAACACTCCCTACCGAGTTCCAAACTGTCTCTGGAAGCAACGTCAGTAGAAGAACTGCTCGTCAGAAGCTTCATGAAAAGGTTTCCATGGCCGAGCAGCTGCACACAAGCCTAAGAACACCATGCGCAATGCCAAGCGTCGGCTGGTGTGGTGTAAAGCTCGCAGCCATTGGACTCTAGAGCAGTGGAAAAGCGTTCTCTGGAGTGATGAATCACCCTAACATCTGACAGTCCCAACGGACAAATCTGGGTTTGGCGGATGCCAGGAGAATGCTACCTGCCCCAATGCATACTGTCAACTGTAAAGTTTGGTGGAGGAGGAATAATGGTCTGGGGCTGTTTTTCATAGTTCGGACTAGACCCCTTAGTTCCAGTGAAGCTAAATCTTAACTCTACAGCATGCAATGACAATTTAGACGATTCTATGCTTCCAACTTTGTGGCAACAGTTTGGGGAAGGCCCTTTCCTGTTTTCACATGACAATGCCCCCGTGCACAAAGCGAGGTCCATACAAAAATTGTTTGCCGAGATCGGTGTGGAAGAACTTGGCTGGCCTGCATAGAGCCCTGATCTCAACCCCATCAAACACCTTTGGGATGAATTGGAACATTGACTGCAAGCCAGGCCTAATCGCCCAACATCAGTGCCCGAACTCACTAATGCTCGTGGCTGAATGGAAGCAAGTTCCCGCAGCAATGTTCCAACATCTAGTGGAAAGCCTTCTCAGAAGAGTGAAGGCTTTTATAGCAGCAAAGGGGGGGAACGACTCCACATTAATGCACATGATTTTGGAATGAGAAGTTCGATGAACAGGTGTCCACATACTTTTGGGCATGTAGTGTATAAGCAGTGAAGTGGTAAAGTTTCCACCATATTGCCTCCACCTTCAAGATCTGCAAAGATTGAAGGGTTAGGGCCAAGGGGAGGGTTGGGAATGAATTGGGACCGGCTAAGGTCACTCACTATAGTAATCCCAAGTGGTCATCCACAGCTACAGTGGGGGAAAAAAAGTATTTGATCCCCTGCTGATTTTGTACGTTTGCCCACTGATAAAGAAAGGATCAGTCTATAATTTTAAATGGTAGGTTTATTTGTACAGTGAGAGACAGAATAACAACAAAAATATCCAGAAAAACGCATGTCAAAAATGTTATAAATTGATTTGCATTTTAATGAGGGAAATAAGTATTTGACCCCCTCTCAATCAGAAAGATGTCTGGCTCCCAGGTGTCTTTTATACATGTAACGAGCTGAGATTAGGAGCACACTGTTAAAGGGAATGCTCCTAACCGCAGCTTGTTACCTGTAAAAAAGACACCTGCCCACAGAAGCAATCAATCAATCAGATTCCAAATTCTCCACCATGGCCAAGACCAAAGAGCTCTCCAAGGATGTCAGGGACAAGATTGTAGACCTACACAAGGCTGGAATGGGCTACAAAAGACCATCGCCAAGCAGCTTGGTGAGAAGGTGACAACATTTGGTGCGATTATTCGCAAATGGAAGAAACACAAAAGAACTGTCAATATCCCTCGGCCTGGGGCTCCATGCAAGATCTCACCTCGTGGTGTTGCAATGATCATGAGAACGGTGAGGAATCAGCCCAGAACTACACGGGAGGATCTTGTCATGATCTCAAGGCAGCTGGGACCATAGTCACCAAGAAAACAATTGGTAACACACTACGCCGTGAAGGACTGAAATCCTGCAGCGCCCGCAAGGTCCCCCTGCTCAAGAATACATATACATGCCCGTCTAAAGTTTGCCAATGAACATCTGAATGATTCAGAGGACAACTGGTGAAAGTGTTGTGGTCAGATGAGACCAAAATGGAGGTCTTTGGCATCAACTCAGCTCGCCGTGTTTGGAGGAGGAGGAATGCTGCCTATGACCCCAAGAACACCATCTCCACCGTCAAACATGGAGGTGGAAACATTATGCTTTGGGCGGACAGGACAACTTCACCGCATCATTTGACAGGGCCATGTACTGTCAAATCTTGGGTGAGAACCTCCTTCCCTCAGCCAGGGCATTGAAAATGGGTCGTGGATGGGTATTCCAGCATGACAGTGACCCAAAACATGGCCAAGGCAACAAAGGAGTGGCTCAAGAAGAAGCATATTAAGGTCCTGGAGTGGCCTAGCCAGTCTCCAGACCTTAATCCAATAGAAAATCTGTGGAGGGAGCTGAAGGTTCGAGTTGCCAAACGTCAGCCTCGAAACCTTGATGACTTGGAGAAGATCTGCAAAGAGGAGTGGGACAAAATCCCTCCTGAGATGTGTGCAAACCTGGTGGCCAACTACAAGAAACGTCTGACCTCTGATTGCCAACAAGGGTTTTGCCACCAAGTACTAAGTCATGTTTTGCACAGGGGTCAAATACCTATTTCCCTCATTAAAATGCAAATCATTTTATAACATTTTTGACATGCGTTTTTCTGGATTTTTTTGTTGTTATTCTATCTCTCACTGTTCAAATAAACCTACCATTAAAATTATAGACTGATAATTTCTTTGTCAGTGGGCAAACGTACAAAATCAGCAGGGGATCAAATACTTTTTTCCCCCAATGTACATTATGGATTTACTTATAGTAAATGCCTGGGAGTCTACATTATCGGTGAGTCACTGCTGGGCATCTGTCCTGGTGAGGCTTCTGCTGGGAAGTCACTGATACTGCATTCCAAATGGCACCCTATTCCTGATATAGTGCACTACTTTGTAAGGAATAGGGTGCCATTTTGGACGCAGACTGAGCCTTTCCTGGTTGGGGCCCAGGGAGAGGTAGTCTGATGAATGACACATCTAAAAGCATTTGTTTCTGTGCATGAATGTCAAAGAAAAGAGGAGTGAGTGCCTACTTGCTCATCAAGCTCTTTTCTGCAATATTTACAGGGTGAGAGGGGGGGGGTCCATTATATTTCTCTGCAGCTGTAGAGTAAGGGTCATTCATATAACTCTCATTTTCACTCCATTTCTCTCGCTAGCTCTTTTCTCCTGTCTTCTTTTTCCCTTATCACCTCCTTCTCTAGTCTCTCTCCTCTTAACCCCCTCCCTCTCGCAGGCTAGGTTTACTATTGATTACGTTATTTATGGCTGTGCAGGACTATTGGGCTGCTTGTTGCTCTGTTTGGCCAGCTGAGGTTAGCAGCATAGGTTACAGCGTGCTGAGGTCATATACAGCTCTCCAGGCCGGTAAATGATTGATTGATGTTGCTATGACAACATGGAGAGGGAGGCTGCTCTGTGACAGAGATATGCTTCAGGGCCCAGATTCAAGAAACCTTCCAAAGAAGACATTTCTTCTTAACTGCAATTTTTTCCTTCGCTATGGACCTATGACGAAAGTTAAGCAAAGCTGATATTCCTCAAAAAGGTTATTGGAAATTTATTGCGCTATTTCTTATAGCTAAACCCTTGTCTTAAACTCAGGGCAGTGAGAGAATAAGATCATGAAAGCAATTGAACATGTTTAATTCACTCAAACTTCATCTGAAAGTTTCAGTATTGATTATTTTAAACCCAAGAACATGTCTTAGAACAGTAATCTCTGTAGGAAATATGTTAACATGATTGCCATTACTAGCTAGATGGCCAGCTAAATCGGTTGCCTAGCAACAAACAAACTAAGAAGATATTTGAGAAGTTCGCAAGAAAATCATAACATCTAAAGATATTGTTGAGGAATTGCACTTACGAATTATCTCATGAACTTCTTTTTTTTTTCTTCTTAAGAAGCTTCTTATGTTTTTGCGTAAGAAGTGTTTGTGAATCTGGGCCCTGGTATGTGAGATTGTGCTGTTTGTCACAATGTACGTGTACTGTATATTAGGTTCAATGTCTGGTGTAGTAAAGATTGTCATTGGTCTTCCATTGCTATTGTGTAGAGCTCAAGTTGTTATAAGTAAGGGCACTGTTTAATGGTATTGAAATCATTTAAATAGTTATTATGATTTGATCTCAGATTTGTCTGGTTTAGCCTCTGAAGCAGATCCTTTTCTAGACAGCTCAATCTTTTTTTGACTAGAGAGCTGACTGTTAATTATCACAATACATTCATTACTTTTGTCCTGATAACTGAAGGTGAAAGATGAATTCAAAATGTCTCTCATCTCATTGCCTTAGAGTGGTAGAGCAGGTGATGGAGATGGTATGGTAAAATAAAAAAAACACACATTATACAGTGGCAGCAAATTTATTTTTTTCTTCGAACTAACCCAAGATAGACCACAGCCTGTCGTTTACAATGGGAACAAATTAGTCATAGTGGGCAGAACAAGCAAGTAGGGGGTAGATCCAAGCACGAGATAGCGAGATCCTGTTGGCGCATTCTAGCACGTATTTGCATATTTCCGTTAAGGAACGCCAACTCTGTGCAATAACTCAATTTGCACATGAACTCCTTATAAACAATGCCATTTTTTAAAACTTTGGCAAAGGGTCAAATCTAAAAAACGTAGTCCACTCTGTTTGTAATAGATTCTAGTTTTGGGAACAGAAAACCGTAGACCAAAATTGGTTAAAGAAAATTATGATAAAGAAAAATATATACCAGTTTGATTTAAGAATCAAAACATTTACAGCTGTGCCATATATATTGCAAAATACTTTTATTTATATATATTTAAAACCTTTATTTAACTAGGCAAGTCAGTTAAGAACAAATTCTTATTTACAATGACGGTCTACACTGGCCAAACCCTAACCCAGACGACGCTGGGCCAATTGTGCACCACCCTAAGGGACTCCCAATCACGTCCGGTTGTGATACAGCCTGGAATCGAACCAGGGTCTGTAGTGACGCCTCTAACACTGAGATGCAGTGCCTTAGACTGCTGCGCCACTCGGGAGCCCAAAAGTTGGGAAGAGATTTCCGATGTAGCGATTCCATTGCACATGGTTTATGAATTGACATGCAAAACGATGCCGGATTCAAAACTTAGAATTGTTCAATTTAAATGATTATACAAAATTCTTGCAACCAATAGAATGTTATATTTATGGGGGGTACCACCTTCCCAGCTCTGCAGATTTTGCTGCGAGGTGGCAGAGTCATTAGATCATTTATTTTGGTACTGTCCAGATGTAGCTAATTTTTGGTCACAGATTCAGGAATGGCCGAAGAATTGCAACATTTACCTGGAGCTAACTCTGCAGATAGCACTACTGGGTGATTTGAAAAGTCGATCAAATCGATTATTATTATTTTTTGCTGAATCTGTCAAAACTAGGAGAATAGAAAGTTTCATAACTTTGTGAAACATCACAGCCCAGTTGAAAAATATGGCAAATAGAAATCCAATATAGATGGTGTTAAGAGATAGATGGGAGGGGTTGAGTGAAGCTGAAGGGTGGGACTAATAACAACAAGATAACCAATGTAAAATATACTGTGTCTGTAAAATGTGTGTAGGTTCAGAACTTTTGTTAAACAGCACAGTTAAAAAAATATATGACAAATAGAAATCAAACTGGGTGGTCTTCAGAAATAGATGGGAGGGGTTGAGGGTAGCGGAAGGAAAACAAACAAAAGATAACTATTGTAAAATAGTTTGTGTCCATAAAATGTATATGGTATGTTTAAGCTGGAATTAGAAGCCTAAGTGTTGTTGTTCATTAGTTTTCTCCAATTAGGGGAGCGGTGGTACGATTAGTGGAAAATAATCAAGGAAAATATATTTTAAAAAGATATGTATATACAGTACCAGTCAAAAGTTTGGACACACCTACTCATTCAAGGGTTTTTCTTACTTGTATTATTTTCTACATTGTAGGATAAAAGTGAAGACATCAAAACTATGAAATAACACATATAGAATCATGTAGTAACCAAAAAAGTGTTAAATCAAAATATATTTTATATTTCAGATTCTTCAAAATAGCCACCCATTGCCTTGATGACAGCTTTGCACACTCTGTGCTTGACGCCATCTATCAAGCATGGTGGAGGCAATGTGATGGTCTGTGGGTGCTTTGGTGGTGGTAAAGTGGGAGATTTGTACAGCGTAAAAGGGATCTTGAAGAAGGAAGGCTATCACTCCATTTTGCAACTCCATGCCATAGCCTGTGGACGGCGCTTAATTGGAGCCAATTTCCTCCTACAACAGGACAATGACCCAAATCACAGCTCCAAACTATGCAAGAACTATTTAGGGAAGAAGCAGTCAGCTGGTATTCTGTCTATAATGGAGTGGCCAGCACAGTCACTGGATCTCAACCCTATGGAGCTGTTGTGGGAGCAGCTTGACCGTATGGTACGTAAGAAGTGCCGATCAAGCCAATCCAACTTGTGGGAGGTGCTTCAGGAAGTGTGGGGTTAAAAATATATATATATTTTTATTTCCCCTTTATTTAACCAGGTAGGCTAGTTGAGAACAAGTTCTCATTTGCAACTGAGACCTGGTCAAGATAAAGCACAACAGTTTGACATACAACAACACAGAGTTACACATGGAATAAACAAACATACAATCAATAATACAGTAGAAAAATCTATATACAGCATGTGCAAATGAGGTAGGATAAGAGAGGTAAGGCAATAAATAGGCCATGGTGGCGAAGTAATTACAATATAGAAATTAAACACTGGAATGGTTGAATGTGCAGAAGATGAATGTGCAAGTAGAGATACTGGGGTGCAAAGGAGCAAAATAAATAAATAACACAGTATGGGATGAGGTAGTTGGATGGGCTATTTACAGATGAGCTATGTACAGGTGCAGTGATCTGTGAGCTGCTCTGACAGCTGGTGCTTGCATTTTACGTTTTACATTTTAGTCATTTAGCATATGCTCTTATCCAGAGCGACTTACAGTAGAGTGCATACCTTTTTTATTACATTTTTTTTTTAAATACTGGCCCCCTGTGGGAATCGAACCCACAACCCTGGCGTTACCTCCCTCACTAGCTTAAAGCTAGTGAGGGAGGTAATAGTCTCCAGCTTTAGTGATTTTTGCAGTTCGTTCCAGTCATTGGCAGCAGAGAACTGGAAGAAGGAGAGGCGTCCAAAGGAAGAATTGGCTTTGGGGGTGACCAGTGAGATATACCTGCTGGAGCACGTGCTAAATCTCTTCAGATTACCTCTACAAACTGACAACTAGAATGCCAAAGGTCTGCAAGGCTGTAATTGCTGAAAATTGAGGATTCTTTGACGAAAGCAAAGGACACAATTATTAGTTCAATTAAAAATCATTATTTATAACCTTGTCAATGTCTTGACTATATTTCCTATTCATTTCTAAGTGACCCCAAACTTTTGAACGGTAGTGTGTGTATATATATATATATATCAGTATGGGATGTATATATATGCAATATTAAAGTAGTTATTGAAACCGATGAAGGGTTTTCTCCCTGTTCTGTACTTTCTCTCTGCATCCTGTCTCCCTGCCACCCTGTTTTAATGCCTACTGGGCTGCTAGAGGCCTACAACACAGTGTATATCAGCCAGCCTGGATTCACCTGATCAGTCTATGTCATGGAAAGAGCATTCTAATGTTTGGTACACACAGTGTATGTGTTTCCATATGATTATACTATACTACCACTGGGTTAATAACCTGTATTATGTTTGTGTAACTATACAAGACGATAGCTTACTGCCAGTAGACAACCTATCTATGTGTTATCTATATAAGACTGTACTATAACCTGTATATTTGTGTTTCTATACAGGACAATAGCCTATTGCCAGTGGGTAGAAAACCTGGAGGAGACCCAGAAGATGCTGTCAGTCACTGGTCCTCTCAGTGACATGCTAAAGTGGATCCTCGGCCACCTGAACAGCAGCATGGTGCAAAGGGAGATGTATGGCCATGGCATCGGACGCTTCTCCAAGGAGGAAGTCTACAAGCTGATGGAGAAGGACATGCGCACACTGGCCGAACTGCTCGGTATGTATGGAGGGTTACAGGGGGATGGGAGGGTAGGGGTAGACAGAGGGTTAATCCCAAATCAACCCTTAGGCCTAGGCACTTGTGTAGATATGAGAGGATAGGACAGGTGTAAGCAATATAGCGGCAATTGTACCTGGCCTATCAGAGGGCAAAATGGACCAACAACCATATTGCTTACAGTGATCCAATCCTCTCAAATCTACACAAGTGCCTAGGTGGTAGGGACTAGGGGATGATTTGGGATTCAGGGAGAGACTAGGGGCAACTGAGGAACAACTGATGATGTAGCCAATTTCTTAATGCTCTCACAGTATTGTCAGAGTGTTGAGGAATTGGCTACTTGATGATGGAGATATGAGGAACAATGGTTAAGGAAGGCTTCCTAATCATCCGGTATCAATTATAACATGGGGTCATTTAAAGTTCACTGTAAGATTTACTTTGTAGTGGTGTATGTCCTTTATGCACAGATCCATTTTACCCTCTTCCATTCTAGTGGTGAGATACTGTATATGCACTGTGCTTCCAACTACAATATGTGTTTCAAATGTATTTTAGTAGGGAAAAGAGCAGAGAATGTCTATTGATTTTAGAGTAAAATCTTTGCAAGGTCGTAAACTATAGTATAATATGTGCAATCTGAATTTACTTTAGCGCTTTGAATATAACTACTATAACGTCAAAGTGTTCTCCTGGTTGGCTGGGTGTTTCTCTGTGGGTATGATGGCAGTTGGTTAATAGTTGGTGTTGGTTGGTGTTGATAGTTTATTTTTTATTGAATATTTAAAACATACAATATACTTGCAGTGAAGCCGTTCAACAACTACATCACATTAGTCATCTAACAGCCTCCCATTCAGAGCGCCACACAGAAGCAACCAGGGTCAATGCCCTGCTCAAGGGCACGTCGACAGATCTCCCACCAGCCCTCCAAGATCCCCCCCACAGTTCCCCAAGAGCTGCCCCTCAACCATCCAAGTACCCCCCCCCCCCCCCCCCCGAAAAAAAAAAGTTATAAAATAATTACATTTCCCCCCCCCCCAATGCACCAACAACCAACAAAATGAACAAAAGACAAAAAAAAGAGAAAGACAAAGGAAAACAACAATGCAAAAAACAAAAGACATCAAGGACAACAAAAATCATAACAGCAAGGACAACTGAATATGTTTGAGTGCATGTATGGCACCATTTACGTGTGTGTGTCTGTGTATGTGCACGTGTGCATTTGAATGAGAGTGTGTGTATATTGCATGTGTACAAACACCTGCACGGCATCAAATCAATGTTTATTTGTCACGTGCGCCGAATACAACAGGTGTATAATGCTTACTTACAGGCCCTAACCAACAGTGCGATTTTTAAGTAAAAAAATAGGTATTGGGTGAACAATAGATAAGCAAAGAAATAAAAACAACAGTATAAAGACAGGCTATATACAGTAGCGAGGCTATAAAAGTAGCGAGGCTACATACAGACACCGGTTAGTCAGGCTGATTGAGGTAGTATGTATATGTAGATATGGTTAAAGTGACTATGCATATATGATGAACAGAGAGTAGCAGTAGCGTAAAAGAGGGGTTGGCGGAAGGCGGGACACAATGCAGATAGTCCGGGTAGCCAATGTGCGGGGGCACCGGTTAGTCGGGCTAATTGAGGTAGTATGTACATGAATGTATAGTTAAAGTGACTATGCATATATGATAAACACTGTAAAAAGACTGTAAACTTTTTACACTGTAAAAACACTGCCCCTCAGTGTCATTCAAACGTACTTTTTGTTACATTTTATTTTGACTTTATTTTACCTTTGACCGTCATTCTATCCCCCGCCCAGCAACTCCACTCCCACTTGTCTCCAATTCCACATCCAAACCCTCAGCTTCCCTCAGCTCATCCCACCTATCTCTGCTGGCCACCTTCTTCAGATTTCTATGCACCATATATCTTTCAAATATGCTGTGATGTTTAATATACAATTTCAATCTATCTAATCGAATAGAATCTGGAATCGGTACATCAAATTTCTTCCCAACTATTTAGCATCTGTATGGCACAGCTGTCAACATTCTGGTTCTCAAATGAAACTGGTATGCTTTCCTATTTATGCTATTTTTATTCCTCCGCCAGTTTTGATCCTTTATATTGGGCAGACAGACCAGTTCCCTACCTCCTCCTGCTGCCACCTGCTTCTTCCATTTTTGGGGTAATGCTGTAATCAATTGGTTGTAATCTTGGATTGAGCAAACCTTCCCATACAATTCTGATAACTCCATGCAAGACATAACTCTACCATTCCAATTTACAATATCATTTAAAAATAAAATACCCTTTTCAAACATCTTTCCCATAAATACAGGGCTTATATCAACCAGCACATTTGAGTTCAGACATAATATTTGTTGTAATATTCGTTCTCTCTTTTCAGGGGGATGAAATTGTAGCCAGCTCAATGCTTGTTTGAAAAAGAGAGATACTTTGAAAAAAGTAGCATTTTCAATTAATCGAAAATGAGACATGGCAATCTGCACAAAGGCAAACAAGCTAACAATGGAGCTTTGAGTATATAAAAAAAGGCTTATATACCTCTACCGGAATGCCATCAAGCCCTGGGGTTTTTCCAGACTGAAAGTATTCAATAGCCTCAAAAAGTTATTCCTTTGTAATTTGGCCTATGTACTGATCCTTCTGTACGTTTGTTCATTTTCCATTATTTTAAATGGAAGAATTCCGTACAGTAATCGTCATTTAGTGGGTGAGGACGAGACGGAAAAGAGAAAATCTGCTTAAAATATTTAGCTTCCTATTTTTAAATTTTATTCGGAGAATCATAGATGACTCCGTCTTCAGTAACGAGTTTCTGGATAAAAAAATATTGTTAGTGTTCCAGTGTGATTCAGGAAGAATTTGGTGCATTTTTCTCCATATTCCATTCAGTTTGCTTTATTTTTGTAATAGATTACATTACATTGTTCTTGAATAAGTTCCTCCAGTTCTTTTTGTTTTTCCTGTAACTTATTTTGTATCTCTGTAGTATAATTTTTTATCTATCTACCTGTAGTATTAGTTCATGTATTTCCCTTGTTAGTCTTGTCGCTTTAGCCAGAAACTGCTTTTTTATTATTGATGAATATTGAATTGAATGGCCTCTGAAAGTACATTTAAAGGTATCCCAAACAATAAGGGGATTTGCTGAACCTATATTGTACTTGAAAATGTAATTATAAATAATTTTGTCATAGTTAAAAATAAATTGTCCTCCAGTAAACGTTGATTACATTTCCAATATCCCCGTCCACGTGGAAATTCTGTAAGTTATGTGAAGGCCAATTAGATGATGGTCTGATCCCATTCTGTCTCCTATTAATTCTTTTTTAACCTTTGATGAAAGAGACAAGAAAGTAGTCAAGACGACGAGCTTGATTAAGTCTCCATGTACAGTATATCTCACTAGGTCGTGGTTTTTTAGTCTCCAAATATCCACTATTTCTAATGTGTCCATAATATTTTTGATTTCCTTAAGGGCACGGTGAGGATAGTTTGTAGAGTGATTTCCTTTATGGTCCATTGAGGTACTTAACACTGTTATAGTCTCCCACCATAATGATTTGATTATTTGTTGCCTTTAAGTTCAATAAATTGGTATAAATATTTTCAAAGAATTATGGATCATCCTTATTCGGACCCTATAGATTAATGAGCCAAATCTGTTTTTCATGCACTTTCATATTCAAAAAGATCCACCTTCCTTGCGAATCATTCCTTACTTTTTTTGCACATTCAGAATGACATTTTTGTTAATTAATATCATCACACATTTTGAGTTCCTTTGTCCATGACTGAAAATTATTTCACCACCCCATTCCTTTTTCCACACAACTTCATCTTAGGATGTAGAGTGAGTTTCCTGTAAACAGTATATGTGTCACACCCTGATCTGTTTCACCTGTCTTTGATTGTCTCCACCCCTCTCCAGGTGTCGCCCATCTTCCCCATTATCCCCTTTGTATTTATACCTGTGTTCTCTGTCTGTTGCCAGTTCGTCTTGTTTGTCAAGTCAACCAGCATTTTTGTGTCTCAGCTCCTGCTTTTACTAGTGTCTCTTTTTCTCGCCCTCCTGATTTTGACCCTTGCCTGTCCTGACTCTAAAGCCCGCCTGCCTGACCACTCTGCCTTCCCCTGACCCTACCTACCGACCGGTACCTTTGCCCCACCTCTGTATTTTTTACCTCTGTCTACCTTGACCCTGCCCGCCGTCTGGTACCGTTGCCCCACCTCTGATTTACTGACCCCTGCCTGCCTTGACCGGTCTATTGCCTGCCCCTGATGGATTGTTAAACCATTGTTAATTCGTTGTCTGCATCCGGGTCTTACCTTCACACCTGATAATATGTTATGTTCCTTTTCTTTTAGCCACGTAAAGACTGATCTTTTTTTTTGCTAAACCGTTACAATTATAACTGGCTATACTTATTTCACCCCTTACCATAACTACATACCATTCTCAGTCTACATTTACCATAATTAGTGCTTGTAAAGTTACTGCCATAAGAGGTATTATGACAGTCAAAATAGAGATTTCAAATGTCTGATATTTAGAATTCAAGAAACAGGTTTTAGCAATATTTGTTTCATTCCTTTGCCTGTGAGCCAATGCCACAGATGTTAGAAAATTGAGTCAAGATATGTGTAGTAAATCTAAGTAGGTTGTGTATGGCCCTCAACCAATCATGCTATTGTTTGTTTTTTTGCATTGTTCGTAACTTGTTTTGTACATAATGTTGCTGCTACCGTCTCCTATTACCGAAAAGAGCTTCTAAACATCAGAACTGGGATTGCTCACCTCAAACTGGATGAAGAGTATTTCTTCAATGAGTCGGACGCGAGGGATATACTGTTGACACCTGACCAGGCCCTGATCCCCGTGATTCGCTGGAGAAGGAAATTTAGATTTTGAGGCAAAAGATCAGGGTGCCCTGTGAGGACCAGGCGACGAGTGGCTAATCTACCCTTGCCCTCCGATGTGAGTAAGACCTTTAAACAGGTCAACATTCACAAGGCCGCTGGGCCAGACGGATTACCAGGACGTGTACTCCGAGCATGCGCTGACCAACTGGCAAGTGTCTTCACTGACATTTTCAACCTCTCCCTGTCCGAGTCTGTAATACCAACATGTTTCAAGCAGACCACCATAGTCCCTGTGCCAAAGAACACTAAGGTAACCTGCCTAAATGACTACCGACCCGATGCCCTCACTTCTGTAGCCATGAAATGCTTTGAAAGGCTGGTCATAGCTCACATCAACATTATCCCAGAAACCCTAGACCCACTCCAATTTGCATACCGCACCAACAGATCCACAGATGATGCAATCTCAATTGCACTCAACACTGCCCTTTCCCACCTGGACAAAAGGAACACCTATGTGAGAATGCTATTCATAGACTACAGCTCAGCGTTCAACACCATAGTGCCCTCAAAACTCATCACTAAGTTAAGGACCCTGGGTCTAAACAGCTCCCTCTGCAACTGGGTCCTAGACTTCCTGACTGGCCGCCCCCAGATGGTAAGGGTAGGTAACAACATCTGCCACGCTGATCCTCAACACGGGGGCCCCTCAGGGCTGCGTGCTCAGTCCCCTCCTGTACTCCCTGTTCAATCATGACTGTGTGGTCAGGCACAACTCCAACACCATCATTAAGTTTGCTGATGACACAACAGTGGTAGGCCTGATCCCCAACAATGATGAGACAGCCTGTAGGGAGGAGGTCAGAGACCTGACCATGTGGTGCAAGGACAACAACCTCTCCCTCAACGTGATCAAGACGAAGTTGATTGTGGACTACAGGAAAAAGAGGACCGAGCACGCCCCCATTCTCATCGACGGGGCTGTAGTGGAGCAGGTTGAGAGCTTCAAGTTCCTTGGTGTCCACATTAACAACAAACTAACATGATCCAAGCACACCAAGACAGTCGTGAAGAGGGCATGACAAAACCTATTCCCCCTCAAGAGACTGAAAAGATTTGGCATGGGTCCTCAGCTCCTCAAAAGATTTTTACAGCTGCACCATCGAGGCATCCTGACGGGTTGCATCACTGCCTGGTATGGTAACTGCTCGGCCTCTGACCGCAAGGCACTACAGAGGGTAGTGCGTACGGCCCAGTACATCACCGAGGCCAAGCTTCCTGCCATCCAGGACCTCTATACCAGGCGGTGTCAGAGGAAGGCCCTAAACATCGTCAAAGACTCCAGCCACCCTAGTCATAGACTGTTCTCTCTAGGTCCAAGAGTATTCTAAACAGCTTCTACCCCCAAGCCATAAGACTCCTGCACAGCTAATCAAATGGCTTACCCCCCCCCCCCCCCACGCTGCTACTACTCTCTGTTATTATCTATGCATAGCCACTTTAACAACCCTACCTGCATGTATATAATTATCTCAATTACCTCGACACCGGTGCCCCCGCACATTGACTCTGTACCGGTACCCCCTGTAATATAGCCCCGCTGTTGTTATTGCTCTTTAATTATTTGTTTTTCTTCTCTTACTTTTTTTTAACATTTTTTTTTTTTAGGTATTTCTTAAACTGCATCGTTGGTTAATAAGGGCTTGTAAGTAAGCATTTCACTGTAAGGTACAATATATACGCAATACAAAGTACTACACCTGTTGTATTCGGCGCATGTGACAAATACAATTTGATATTGGATGTGAATTAGTGTGTGTGTGTATGATGTCTGGATAAGAGTAAGACTATGATGTGTTATGTCCAAATAAATAATAACCCAGCCAATTTGCATGGTTGACTGTCTATGTGTGTAGCATGAAGGGAGTATAGCCTTAATATTCAGGATGATAATTGTAATCCCTATCCTATCACCATCATAGTTGCATCATAAGTACCTTTAACATCATTTTTCATTGAAAAACACATCCCAGCATTTCCATTGTAATTGACGTTTTCACATGATGATGAAAGAGACCTTGCATTACTATAGAGACGGCTTCACTACAGTACAAATGTATCCCGTACAATATGTTATCATTCCCCAATGTCCCTATTCTGATATCTTCCCCTTGCTTGTTGTAAACATAGATAAACATGTAGACAAAGACATATAAAAGATAGATAAACAAAAAAGCTAATTAAATTATAGAAAAGTTCTTAACAATTGAGAGGGGAGAAGAGAGAGACATCAAGTGTGTGTATGGATAAATCCGTATGTGTAAGCGAGCATGCAATTGATTGCGTGTGGGTTCATATCAACTTCATAGTGTTCAGATATTTTTTATAGTCCCATACTTTTTTTTTCTTAACCTGACGTCCACGTAGAATTTATTACAGCTATGGTGTTATGAAGCTGTCCGTCTATAAAGAGTTTGTCCAAAATGAGAAAGGCACGCTTACCCCTCTCCCGCCTCTGCTCTGTACAGGATACAGCCTCTTGCGACGTTGGTCATTGAGACCGAATTTGGTCCCTTTAAACTCACTTCCCCTGCTTTTGATCAGCTCCTTTCGTTGGTAGTGTTCACATTTTGCGATGATAGGTCGGGGGACTCTTGGTCTTGTCGCTCCAAGTCTGTGCACTCGGCGGAAAACCACCTTGTTTACAGTCTCTAGAGAGGAAGTTTCAAGGCGGATTGCATGAACTCTCTGATCGCCCCCTCTGGATTATTGGATGCGTCCTCAGGAATCCCAGAAAAGATTAGATTTTCACGCATGCTACAGCTTTGTATGTCTAGTGGCGACTCCCTCATCACCCTGTTTTCCCTGAGTAGACAATCCATGTTGGAATCGAGGGTTACCTTGCCTGTGAGCGCCTTGTTCTCTCCTTGGAGCGTGAGAATTTCACTCTGGTTTAACTCCGAACTCCCACGCAGCCCCGCGGATTCATATCGCGTTATTTCTGATGATGTTCTCGATTATATCGACTGATTGGTTCTGTATGGGGTGACTTTTCAAGTGTTGCATGGATTCCAGCAAGAGCACTATCCTCTACTTAAACGGTAAGTAAATCGTCCTCTTTTTTTTGTTGGGTTAGAGTTATTTTGTGAGTTCTTTCCACGATGGAGTATGTTGTTCCTCCATAGCATAAAGCTGTTGATACTCGTCGATTTCCCTCAGGATCTCCTTAGTATCCAAGTTAACTCTGAACTGCAACCAGTTGTCATTCCCACGATGACAGAAGATGTAATCATGAGTTGCAAAATACGCGATCCCACTTAAATACAAAGTTGCTTTCACTGTTTTGTTTGTAATTTACAGGCTGCTCCGTGAAGAGTCTGAGGCACTCAGCGAGTTTTTCTTACGGTATTCTCTTGACTGATAGTAGGTTGATATCTGTTACCGACCCCAGTTGTTCATCTGTCCTGCAGGAGATAAGAAGTACTTCATGGGGCCTAAGATGTCGACAGTAGATGCTGCTGTGTTTGGTCACCTGGCCCAGGCCATGTGGACACTACCCGGCACACGTCCTGAACAGCTCATCAAAGGTCAGTTCAATCTCTCAGCATCTTGTTGAAATGTTTTACTCCTACTCACAATACCAAAGCATCATAATTGATTGATTTTAAAAGTGTGCATTGTGATTGTGCTATTATTGTGTTATTATGTTGTTATCAAGATTGTATAACAAATTCTGTACCTAATGTATTGTTCTATAGATTTAAAGGCATGTGTAGAATAGGATGCAATGTTCTTTTTTTTTAAATCCAGGTGTACTTGCATACTTCTTCCACTAGATGACAGTGAAAGACTGTAATGCGCAGTGTTGTTTCTCATTTACTAGTCATGGTTTCAGTCTTTAGAGAACAGAGACAGTCAGAGATAAAAGACCAGTCTCTTTTCATTTTCGAACCGTACAAAATCTGACAATCAAAGTCTGAGTATGAAATCAGACGATGCTCTGACACCGATGTACATTTTCCTTCAGAACTGACGTTGGAATCTGTACTTCCTCTATCCCCTTGTCCACTGTGTTTTAGGCGAGCTCGTCAACCTGGCCATGTTCTGTGAGCGCATGCGGAGAAAGTTCTGGCCTGAGTGGTTCGTGGACATAGAGGACGTGTACTATGACGGCGCAGACACTGACAGCAGCGAGGGCTCTTCTACAGGCCTGATGGACTTTGGCCTGTTCTCCCGGACAGACACCATGGAGGAGAGTGATGCCTCTGACAAACACACACACTCACACACTCACTCCCCCGATACGGACCACTCGCTGTTCGACTCGGACGTGGGCACGGGCTCGGACAATGGGCCGCAGCTCAAGTGTGACCCTCCTAGTCCTGACCCTCCTAATCCTGCCCCTTCCGGTCCCAAACCTCCCAACCCTTGACCCATCGTTATCCAGGGAGGTGGGTTGGGTTTGGCTGAGGCAGTCAGATGGCCGGGAACTTCAAACTAATCAGGGCGCTGCTATCTGGATTGGCATCATAGAGCTGCAGAACACAGAGGCACAGTTCTTGCTTCTGCTGCTGCCCTTCCCTCTCTTCCAGAGATCTGTGCTCACACATGGAGGCGCAGTTATATTCCACGATGACTGAAAACTATATCCTAACAATGTAATATCAGTGAGCTCAGACAAACTGTTTATTTGTATGCAGAGCGTATAAATCGAACCCCATGTTTCATGTGTTACAATGTGATTTCCTCACCCCTAGTGATTGTGACATTGCCAATATGGCACTATCACAGACATTGCCTTATTTGTGTCAGTTGTCCAAGGGTACAGGCTAGTGTAAAACATTATGAGAGAGATTGTTGGTTGAACCAGTTAGTGGTGTATCTGTCCATGGAATACAGACAACATGGCTGTTTCTTTAGAAATGTAGCTAGTGAAAGAGAGACGGCGATGATGGTAGCAGAAACATGAAAACACTGGATTTTAGAGAACTGAGGTCAGTCATTTGTTATGACTTGGACACATTGTAAAGAGTGATATATAAAGAGTCTTTGACTTGGGTGGCTGCTCTAGTCTGTGTCTTACTAACGGTGGGCTATTCTACCAGTAGTCCAATGGTTTGTGGCTTGCTGCTGAGCATCAGCCATAATCACTGGCCTTTCCATCAACTCTGTGTCTAACTTCACTCTAGTGAAGGAGATTGGGATACGCGAAAGGAACTGGAGATGTAACATTCTTACCAGTACAGACTGGTTGTAGAGCCGACTCTTGTATCTCACCACTAGAGGGTGCTGTATCTATACATTCATCCTGCTGTCTATTTAGCTCTACGGTCTCGAGTCCTGTCAGTTTCTGCCACTTGGAATGTTAAAGGCCCAGTGAAGTCAAAACGTGATATTCCTGTGTTTTATATATATTTCCACACTATGAGGTTGGAATGATATTGTGAAAATGATGATAATGTCCTTTTAGCGTAAGCGCTGTTTGAAAAGACTTCTTGAAATTTCAGTCTGTTTTGGTGGGATGGAGTTTTGGCCTGCCTGGTGACATCAAACCAATAAGAATAGACCGTTAAGAAATCGATTTCCAAACCTGTGCCAATAACAGCTAGTTTTCGGTTTTCCCCACCCCACCCAGACCACTCCCGACAGTCCTAGCTACATTTTTGCTTGAGAATTTGCTCTTTGCTAAGAAGCTGTTTTTGTTTCTTTTTGACCATTTGAATTGAAAACAATCAGAACAGTAAGGTACTTAAATGTTACCCAGAAATTATTTGATATTGAGATAAAAACAGCTGCATTGTTTAATGAAATAATAACAATAATACAATGCATTCGTTTTCACTTCAGTATTAACACCATACTAATACAGGAAGTTGCTGAAACAGAATGGAAAGGCCCATTTGTAGCAAGTAGTGTTATCCCTTTACGTGTGTGTGTGTGTGTGTGTGTGTGTGTGTGTGTGTGTGTGTGTGGGGCTCCGTGTCTGAGAGAAAGAGACCGGAAAGATGATAGTGGGCTGTAATATGACTACATTACCAGGTATGATATAAGCCTTAGTGCACAGAAGTTATGAAAAGAGGGGTTGAATGTGAATCGTGAATGCAGATTGATTTTTGCTTTCTTCACTCAGTAACTCACAACTTATTTGAAAACAGTGCCAGCACTTTGTTTTTATTTGTGATTAACTTAAGTTTGCGATGTTTTATCGTTTGTGTCTTTATTGCTCTCAAGGAGAGGTATATTTTTTTTGCATGTTGTTTAAAATGGGCAAAACTAATGCACCTAGGATGCTGGGGATTGTCGTGATAAGATGGTAAGGCCAAATGAATGGAAGGAGACATGTACATCAATGACACAGGTCACTGGGTGTCTGTGTAGTAGCTAGGCATTCAAGTTGAAATATTGATAGGTGTATCAGGATGACCCTGAGAGAAGATCGTATTTATTCGCAAAGTTGCAATGTCAAAGTAAAGAGTTGTTTGCAAAGGCACATAGACAAAAGACCAAATAAAAGAGTCAATTGTCAATCTGCTAAGATTATACTCACCCTACCTCCCAATGATGAAACATAAAATTGCAAAACAATGGGGACCAAGACATGGATCTGTCTAAACCTTTTCTCAACTGTCCTTTAAGTGTATTTTAAATACTCTTTTTGTGTCTGTAATTAAGCAAATCTTTTTGAGGGTGTTTGATTGAATTGCATTGTCTTATTGTTGAAATTAAAAACATTTTAGAAGCATGGGCAGACCAGACCTGCAATGAGAGAACAGCAGAGGAGCCTGTATCATATGGGGCAGAGCTGCCTCCAGAACATGATTCATCCCCCCAAAAAACCATCAACCTGCGTTATATTATGGGATGCGTTTTTACCATGCTACATATGGATAACTCATTATATCAGTGCGACTACTTTGTCAAGCTATATTAGAACAATGTATGTCCTGTTAGTGGAAACATTACATTACAGGGAAATGTACATAAGTGTGATAAACTCATGAATCCACTGTAACATACTGACAAACTACCTATGGATGTCCAATTATGATAACCCAAAGGTGAGGTGGCTGTATGACAATGATTACTCTCAATGATTTCATTAAACAATAGCTGTGACAATTTAAAAAATGATCTGTGTATGAGTTGTGTTGCTGTGTGTCTGAATGTTGGTATTTTATACTGTAATTGTACAACATTTGCGCGTTCAGTATTTAGAATAATTCATTTCACAATTATTTTCACCTCTAACATTATTTTCTTGTGTGCATATATTAGTATTCTACATATTAGTACCCTATATTATTACTCTGCATTTGTTGTGTGTGCTTGGGTCTGTGTGTGTTTAGCATGTGAGCCACAGTGTTTTCAATCAGGCTAACGAGTGGCAGGCATCCAGGCGCGGAGGCGGGCTGATTAAGGCTCTGCCAGGAGCTGGAAGCAAGGAGGGGGGAGAGGAGGAGGAGAGAAGGCTGGGGCTCAGGGAGAGGGGAGAGGGGGCTGTGTGGTGGTGGTGCTGGGCTGGGGGGAGAGAGGGCCACGGATCAGGAACCAGGATCCCCAGGGATGGAGCAGGTGCAGGCTGCGAGCGAGGCCTTTGGGCCCAAAGGGGCACCCAGAGCTTAAAACAATCTGCACAGCTCCTGAAACATCCCACCTCTCTCACTGCCTCTCTTTCTTTCTCTGTGCCCTCTCTCTTTCTTTTTCTCACTCTCTCTCTCTCTCTCTCCTTTAGCCCTCTCCCTCCCTTTCTCACGCTTAACAGATCAGCACTCCACAAAGAGGGATAAACACAGAGAGGAAAATTAAAAAGGGAACTCCCCTGGCACACCAAAACAAATTAGAGCAAACAAATTACACTGAGTCAACACACAAACACTGGAGCATCTGTGGCTCTGGACTGACTGAGGGGAGCTGGTGGCGTCCTCAACCCCAGACACCACCATTACAGCCACCGTACAGTACTGTACGCTCTCTCAAACCAATCCGCACACTACACTCTCATGGAGTTACACTAACAAACTTTAACAGATTAACTTCCAACTATCATATTTACAACAACAACAACAACAACAAAAAATCTAGTTGGGTGTGCCGTGAATGTGCATTCACGACTAGAGAATGAATCTGAGATTGTTAGCTCAGTATATTTAAGAGTAGGCCCATACACAAAGGGTATGAGAAGATAGTGGTATGTTAGTATTACAGGGGAAAGTGTTTGTAGGAGTGAGTTGTACAATTTGTGCCTGAATCGTAATGTGGGGGAATTCAAGTTCTAATATATGATACATATGTTATGAGATTTTATGATGATTTTTAAGTACAATTTCTGTCTGTACATTTCACTAACCATGGCTAAATTCACTGTATATCAACATATTCAAGCATATTGATCTGTTCCACTGTGAGTATGAATGTGTGTGGTTTGATGGTTTTGGCTGGCCCTTCCCTTGGCCCTCTGGCAGTGGCAGTGACCCGTCCATCTGCCTTCCACTGTCTGTCTGGGGCCCTGGGGGACAAGGGCCACTATGGCCTCCGGTCCAGCTGGTCATCCTCCAGAATCAGCCCTCCTCTGCCAGGTGGGTCCCAGTGGCCCCAATGGACCCCGGGACATGCCACAGTACCTCCTCAACGAGCACAGTACCCCCACACCCAGCCGCCCGCCACAGCCCCCACAGGCTCAGGTGTTCCCCACAATGCCTGGGTTCAGGGGGACTTGACACCAACAGGTGGCACTGTTTTCTTTACTAATTACAGCTTTATTTATTCATTGGCATGTGGAGGCTTCCAGATGACTTTGGCCGCCCTGCTCGTTCACAGGATACGTGCCAGTGTCTCTCTCTCTCTCTGTGTGTGTGTGCGTGCATGTACAGTACAGTCAGAAGTTTAGACACACCTAATCATTCAAAGGGTTTTCTTTATTTTTACTATTTTCTACATTGTACAATAATAGTGAAGACATCAAAACTGTGAAATAACACATATGGAATCATGTAGTAACCTAAAAAGTAAAAAAAAAAGTATCAAAATATATTTTATATTTCAGATTCTTCAACGTAGGCACCCTTTGCCTTGATGACAGCTTTGCACAGTCTTGACATTCTCTCAACCAGCTTCACCTGGAATGCTTTTCCAACAGTCTTGGAGTTCCCACATACGCTGAGCAGTTGTTGGCTGCTTTTCCTTCACTCTGCAGTCCAACTCATCCCAAACCATCTCAATTGGGTGGAGGTCGGGTGATTGTGGAGGCCAGGTCATCTGATGCAGCACTCCATCACTCTCCTTGGCCAAATAGCCCTTACCCAGCCTGGAGGTGTGTTGGGTCATTGTACTGTTGAAATCAAATGATAGTCCCACTAAGCGCAAACCAGATGGATGTTGTATCACTGCAGAGTGTGCCTTGAATTCTAGATAAATCACAGACAGTGCCACCAGCAAACCCCCACCACACCATCACACCTCCTCTTCCATGCTTCACGGTGGCAACAACACATGCCGAGATCATCCATTCACCTATTCTGCATCTCACAAAGACATGGCGGTTGAAACCAAAATACTACAATTTGGAATAATCAGACCAAAGGACAGATTTCCACCGGTCTAATGTTCATTGCTCGTGTTTCTGGGCCCAAGCAAGTCTCTTCTTGTCATTGGTGTCCTTTTGTTGTGATTTCTTTGCAGACATTCGACCATGAAGGCCTGATTCACACAGTCGCCTCTGAACAGTTGACGTTGAGATGTATCTGTTACTTGAACTCTGTGAAGCATGTATTTGGGCTGCAATTTCTGAGGCTGGTCAAATCAAAATCAAATCAAATGTATTTATATAGCCCTTCGTACATCAGCTGTTATCTCAAAGTGCTGTACAGAAACCCAGCCTAAAACCCCAAACAGCAAGCAATGCATGTGAAAGAAGCACGGTGGCTAGGAAAAACTCCCTAGGAAAAACTCCCTAGAAAGGCCAAAAACCTAGGAAGAAACCTAGAGAGGAACCAGGCTATGAGGGGTGGCCAGTCCTCTTCTGGCTGTGCCGGGTGGATATTATAACAGAACATGGTCAAGATGTTAAAATGTTCATAAATGACCAGCATGGTCAAATAATAATAATCATAGTAGTTGTCGAGGGTGCAACAAGCACGTCCAGTGAACAGGTCAGGGTTCCATAGCAGCAGGCAGAATAGTTGAAACTGGAGCAGCAGCACGGCCAGGTGGACTGGGGACAGCAAGGAGTCATCATGCCAGGTAGTCCTGAGGCATGGTCCTAGGGCTCAGGTCCTCCGAGAGAAAGAAAGAAAGAGAGAAAGAGAGAATTAGAGAGAGCATATTTAAATTCACACAGGACACCGGATAAGACAAGAGAAATACTCCAGTTGTAACAGACTGACCCTAGCCCCCCGACACATAAACTACTGCAGCATAAATACTGGAGGCTGAGACAGGAGGGGTCAGGAGACACTGTGGCCCCATCCGATGAAACCCCCGGACAGGGCCAAACAGGCAGGATATAACCCCACCCACTTTGCCAAAGCACAGCCCCCACACCACTAGAGGGATGTCTCCAACCACCAACTTACCGTCCTAAGACAAGGCCGAGTATAGCCCACAAAGATCTCCGCCACGGCACAACCCAAGGGGGGGGGGGGCGCCAACCCAGACAGGAAGACCACGTCAGTGACTCAGCCCACTCAAGTGACGCACCCCTCCCATGGACGGCATGGAAGAACACCAGTACGCCAGTGACTCAGCCCCTGTAATAGGGTTAGAGGCAGAGAATCCCAGTGGAGAGAGGGGAACCGGCAAGGCAGAGACAGCAAGGGCGGTTCGTTGCTCCAGCCTTTCCGTTCACCTTCACACTCCTGGGCCAGACTATACTTAATCATAGGACATTTACATTACATTTACATTTAAGTCATTTAGCAGACGCTCTTATCCAGAGCGACTTACAAATTGGTGCATTCACCTTATAATATCCAGTGGAACAACCACTTTACAATAGTGCATCTAAATCTTGTAAGGGGGGGTTAGAAGGATTACTTTATCCTATCCCAGGTATTCCTTGAAGAGGTGGGGTTTCAGGTGTCTCCTGAAGGTGGTGATTGACTCCGCTGTCCTGGCGTCGTGAGGGAGCTTGTTCCACCATTGGGGTGCCAGAGCAGCGAACAGTTTTGACTGGGCTGAGCGGGAACTGTGCTTCCTCAGAGGTAGGGGGGCCAGCAGGCCAGAGGTGGATGAACGCAGTGCCCTTGTTTGGGTGTAGGGACTGATCAGAGCCTGAAGGTACGGAGGTGCCGTTCCCCTCACAGCTCCATAGGCAAGCACCATGGTCTTGTAACGGATGCGAGCTTCGACTGGAAGCCAGTGGAGAGAGCGGAGAGAGCGGAGGAGCGGGGTGACGTGAGAGAACTTGGGAAGGTTGAACACCAGACGGGCTGCGGCGTTCTGGATGAGTTGTAGGGGTTTAATGGCACAAGCAGGGAGCCCAGCCAACAACGAGTTGCAGTAATCCAGACGGGAGATGACAAGTGCCTGGATTAGGACCTGCGCCGCTTCCTGTGTGAGGCAGGGTCGTACTCTGCGAATGTTGTAGAGCATGAACCTACAGGATCGGGTCACCGCCTTGATGTTAGTGGAGAACGACAGGGTGTTGTCCAGGGTCACGCCGAGGCTCTTAGCACTCTGGGAGGAGGACACAAGGGAGTTGTCAACCGTGATGGCGAGATCATGGAACGGGCAGTCCTTCCCCGGGAGGAAGAGCAGCTCCGTCTTGCCGAGGTTCAGCTTGAGGTGGTGATCCGTCATCCACACTGATATGTCTGCCAGACATGCAGAGATGCAATTCGCCACCTGGTTGTCAGAAGGGGGAAAGGAGAAGATTAATTGTGTGTCATCTGCATAGCAATGATATGAGAGACCATGTGAGGATATGACAGAGCCAAGTGACTTGGTGTATAGCGAGAATAGGAGAGGGCCTAGAACAGAGCCCTGGGGGACACCAGTGGTGAGAGCGCATGGTGCGGAGACAGATTCTCGCCACGCCACCTGGTAGGAGCGACCTGTCAGGTAGGACGCAATCCAAGCGTGGGCCGCGCCGGAGATGCCCAGGTCGGAGAGGGTGGAGAGGAGGATCTGATGGTTCACAGTATCAAAGGCAGCAGATAGGTCTAGGAGGATGAGAGCAGAGGAGAGAGAGTTAGCTTTAGCAGTGCGGAGAGCCTCCGTGACACAGAGAAGAGCAGTCTCAGTTGAATGCCCAGTCTTGAAACCTGACTGATTAGGATCAAGAAGGTCATTCTGAGAGAGATAGCAAGAGAGCTGGCCAAGGACGGCACGTTCAAGAGTTTTGGAGAGAAAGGAAAGAAGGGATACTGGTCTGTAGTTGTTGACATCGGAGGGATCGAGTGTAGGTTTTTTCAGAAGGGGTGCAACTCTCGCTCTCTTGAAGACGGAAGGGACGTAGCCAGCGGTCAAGGATGAGTTGACGAGCGAGGTGAGGTAGGGGAGAAGGTCTCCGGAAATGGTCTGGAGAAGAGAGGTGGGGATAGGGTCAAGTGGGCAGGTTGTTGGGCGGCCGGCCGTCACAAGACGCGAGATTTCATCTGGAGAGAGAGGGGAGAAAGAGGTCAAAGCACAGGGTAGGGCAGTGTGAGCAGGACCAGCGGTGTCGTTTGACTTAACAAACGAGGATCGGATGTCGTCAACCTTCTTTTCAAAATGGTTGACGAAGTCATCCGCAGAGAGGGAGGAGGGGGGAGGGGGAGGAGGATTCAGGAGGGAGGAGAAGGTAGCAAAGAGCTTCCTAGGGTTAGAGGCAGATGCTTGGAGTTTAGAGTGGTAGAAAGTGGCTTTAGCAGCAGAGACAGAAGAGGAAAATGTAGAGAGGAGGGAGTGAAAGGATGCCAGGTCCGCAGGGAGGCGAGTTTTCCTCCATTTCCGCTCGGCTGCCCGGAGCCCTGTTCTGTGAGCTCGCAGTGAGTCGTCGAGCCACGGAGCAGGAGGGGAGGACCGAGCCGGCCTGGAGGATAGGGGACAGAGGAAATCAAAGGATGCAGAGAGGGAGGAGAGGAGGGTTGAGGAGGCAGAATCAGGAGATAGGTTGGAGAAGGTTTGAGCAGAGGGAAGAGATGATAGGATGGAAGAGGAGAGAGTAGCGGGAGAGAGAGAGAGCAAAGGTTGGGACGGCGCAATACCATCCGAGTAGGGGCAGAGTGAGAAGTGTTGGATGAGAGCGAGAGGGAAAAGGATACAAGGTAGTGGTCAGAGACTTGGAGGGGAGTTGCAATGAGATTAGTGGAAGAACAGCATCTAGTAAAGATGAGGTCAAGCGTATTGCCTGCCTTGTGAGTAGGGGGGGAAGGTGAGAGGGTGAGGTCAAAAGAGGAGAGGAGTGGAAAGAAGGAGGCAGAGAGGAATGAGTCAAAGGTAGACGTGGGGAGGTTAAAGTCACCCAGAACTGTGAGAGGTGAGCCATCCTCAGGAAAGGAACTTATCAAGGCATGAAGAGATAAGTCTTCAGTAAAGACTTAAAGGTTGAGACTGAGTCTGCGTCTCTCACATGGGTAGGCAGACCATTCCATAAAAATTGAGCTCTATAGGAGAAAGCCCTACCTCCAGCCGTTTGCTTAGAAATTCTAGGGACAATTAGGAGGCCTGCGTCTTGTGACCATAGCGTACATGTAGGTATGTACGGCAGGACCAAATCGGAAAGATAGGTAGGAGCAAGCCCATGTAATGCTTTGTAGGTTAGCAGTAAAACCTTGAAATCAGCCCTTGCCTTAACAGGAAGCCAGTGTAGGGAGGCTAGAACTGGAGTAATATGATCAAATTTTTTGGTTCTAGTCAGGATTCTAGCAGCCGTATTTAGCACTAACTGAAGTTTATTTAGTGCTTTATCCGGGTAGCCGGAAAGTAGAGCATTGCAGTAGTCCAGCCTAGAAGTAACAAAAGCATGGATACATTTTTCTGCGTCATTTTTGGACAGAAAGTTTCTGATTTTTGCAATGTTACGTAGATGGAAAAAAGCTGTCCTTGAAACAATCTTGATATGTTCTTCAAAAGAGAGATCAGGGTCCAGAGTAACGCCGAGGTCCTTCACAGTTTTATTTGAGACGACTGTACAACCATCCAGATTAATTGTCAGATTCAACAGAAGATCTCTTTGTTTCTTGGGACCTAGAACAAGCATCTCTGTTTTGTCCGAGTTTAAAAGTAGAACATTTGCAGCCATCCACTTCTTTATGTCTGAAACACAAGCTTCTAGCGAGGGCAATTTTGGGGCTTCACCATGTTTCATTGAAATGTACAGCTGTGTGTCGTCCGCATAGCAGTGAAATTTAACATTATGTTTTCGAATGACATCCCCAAGAGGTAAAATATATAGTGAAAACAATAGTGGTCCTAAAACGGAACCTTGAGGAACACCGAAATTTACAATTGATTTGTCAGAGGACAAACCATTCACAGAGACAAACTGATATCTTTCCGACAGATAAGATCTAAACCAGGCCAGAACTTGTCCATGTAGACCAATTTGGGTTTCCAATCTCTCCAAAAGAATGTGGTGATCAATGATATCAAAAGCGGCACTAAGATCTAGGAGCACGAGGACAGATGCAGAGCCTCGGTCTGACGTCATTAAAAGGTCATTTACCACCTTCACAAGTGCAGTCTCAGTGCTATGATGGGGTCTAAAACCAGACTGAAGCGTTTGGTATACATTGTTTGTCTTCAGGAAGGCAGTGAGTTGCTGTGCAACAGCTTTTTCAATTTTTTTTGAGAGGAATGGAAGATTCGATATAGGCCGATAGTTTTGGTAACTCTAATGAACTTACCCTCTGGAGCAGAGGTAACTTTCAGTCTTCCTTTCCTGTGGCGGTCCTCATGAGAGGCAGTTTTATCATAGCGCTTGATGGTTTTTGCGACTGCACTTGAAGAAACTTTCCAAGTTCTTGACATTTTCTGGATTGACTGACCTTCATGTCTTAAAGTAATGATGGACTGTCGTTTATCTTCTCTTATTTGAGCTGTTCTTGCCATAATATGGACTTGGTATTTTACCAAATAGGGCTATATTCTGTATACCAACTCTACCTTGTCACAACACAACTGATCGGCTCAAACACATTAAGAAGGAAAGAAATTCCACAAATAAACTTTTAACAAGGCACACCTGTTAATTTAAATGCATTCCAGGTGACTACCTTATGTAGCTGGTTGAGAGAATGCCAAGTGTGTGCAAAGCTGTCATCAAGGCAAAGAGTGGCTAATTTGAACAATCTGAAATATAAAATATATTTTTATTTGTTTAACACTTTTTTTGTTACTATATAATTCCATATGTGTTATTTCAAAGTTTTGATGTCTTCACTATTATTCTACAATGTAGAAAACAGTTAAAATTAAAGAAAAACTGTTCAATGAGTAGGTGTGTCCAAACTTCTGACTGGTACTGATGTGTTTGTGTTTATATACAGTGCCCCCCTGAAATTATTGGGACAGTGACAAATGTTTAATTCTTTTGTTTCTATACTCCAGAAG
Organism: Salmo salar; assembly: GCF_965601325.2. Taxonomy (NCBI): domain Eukaryota; kingdom Metazoa; phylum Chordata; class Actinopteri; order Salmoniformes; family Salmonidae; genus Salmo; species Salmo salar. Next base: position 50,201,800 of record NC_138295.1, on the reverse strand, counting down.
TTTGGATTTGAAATCAAACAATGACTATGAATTTAAAGTGTAGACTGTCAGCTTTAATTTGAGGGTATTTTCATCCATATTAGGCGATACGTTTAGAAATTACAGCACTTTTTGTACATAGTCCCCCACTTTTAGGGGACCAAAAGTATTGGGACAAATTCACTTGTCTATTAAAGTAGTAAAAAGTAAAGTATTTGGTCCCATATTCATAGCATGCAATGACTACAAAAATGTGTTGGATGCATTTGCTGTTTATTTTGGTTGTGTTTCAGATTACTATGTGTCTGGTTTCGCTTTTGCCATTTGTGCTCATGACTAAATGTGGCACTTGTACATATTGTATGAGCTATATGGAGTTCCATAGAGGGTCTTCGTACAACAGAGTGTGTGTAATGTTTTGAGTAAGCACTTAGGTTTGATTTATAGACTGTCATGGTAAACCTTAAGAGCATTTTGCCACTCTATGAGTCTTTCATACGTGGCTCTATCAGCAGATCTTGTTGTTTCTCTATGTCATTGGTCTGTGGGGATGTTTCAAGCACTAATATACTTTGAGGTTAGTGACTCCAATGTTGACTTCTCGTCTAGGAGAAAGAAAAAGAGGCAGAGAGAAAGTGAGAGAGCGAGAGAAAGAGGAAAGGAGAGAGAGAAAGAAAGAGAGAGAGAGACTAAGAGTTCAGGCCTTTATACCCTAGCACAGTGCACAGACGGAGACACCACTACGGACCAGGCCCTATCATGGCTTCCCTTCTGTTGGCCCATTATCTCTCTCCCCATGCGGCACTCCCCTTCTCTTCTTCCCTCCATCCATCCTTTCCTTCCCCTGGATGTTATCTTCAGCTGCTTATGCCCTAATACCCCAATTGTTGGGCTCTAAAAACAATAATTAGCAATCCCAAATGAGACTGAGGGGCAAATTTAACAGCTTTTTTCTCATGTTTTCTTCTTTCTTTTTATCTTCCTCTCTCTCTTTTTCTGAAGAGCAGAGGGATATTGGCAAAGCCTCTTTAAACTCTCTGGCTTTGTGGGGGATTATTTTTGTGCCGAGATCCTGGCGGGTGTTTTAGTTTTTTTCCTTCCTGGTTTTGGTGGCAGACACGCTAGGTAAACAGTTTGTGTCACACTTGATTGCGTTTTAGAAATTAAAAAATGAGGGAATGATAATGGGTCGGGGATGGGGACACTGACACCATAAGACCTGGGCTCTTTGGGGACCAATGGAACGTGCCGTGACAGAGTGGCCCTCGCGGCCAGAACAATGCCGGGACCCGTCCTTCAGAGTACGCTCCCAGTTCCCAGTCTCTTGCACTATCTACGCTAGACCATCTGTCTCGCTCTCTCTTTCTCTTCTCCTCTCCTCCTCTTTTCTCGGTCTGGAATGGCAGTGGATTTGAATGTGTTGAATGTGGCTCAATTATTCAGCTGTTTACAAACACGGTCAGGCTGGAGGTGTGTGTGTGTGTGTGTGTGTGTGTGTGTGTGTGTGTGTGTGTGTGTGTGTGTGGGTGTGTGTGTGTGTGTGTGTGTGTGTGTGTGTGTGTGTGTGTGTGTGTGTGTGTGTGTGTGTGTGTGTGTGTGTGTGTGTGAGAGTGAGAGAGTGTGAGCGTGAGTGTATGTGTATGTGTGTGCTGCTGATATTGCAGAATTCCCCTGGTGGTGCAGGGCTGTGTCTGTGTCATTCAGAGCTCAGGTCTAGAGAAAACACATTCTCTTAATACTTGTCCTCTGTGCAGTTTAGTAAAGACTTTGGAAGTGTCTGAGGGTTTAAATGCACAGTAGTATATTTCAGTCTCCATGGTTTACACAGAGATGTTTCACAGTTGTGTTGGATTATAGTAGCCCCAGATGATCGGATGACAGTTTACAGTTTGCTTCTATCGTCAAGGTGGTTCAGTAGTCAGACCCACTACAGTTTAAATGGTATTAAAACTCCACAGAGGGGTAACGGTATCTGTGTATGACAGGGCTCTCCAAACCCTGTTCCTGGAGAGCTACCCTCCTCTAGGTTTTCGCTGCAACCCCAGTTGTAACTAACCTGGTTCAGCTTGTCAACCAGCTAATTATTAGAATCAGGCGTGCTAGATTAGGGTTGGAGTGAAAACCTACAGGACGGCAGCTCTCCAGGAACAGGGTTGAGAGCCATGGTGTATAAATATATAGTACAGTTTGGTATGAGGACCTGTAGAGGGCAGTGTTTTACTACGGAACAGTGACCTGTTGGCTATTAGCAGAACCCCGCTGACCCCACTACTGTCAGAGAAGACATGTGTAAAGGACTGTACTGCACTCACATTTAAATACCAAAACACTTTTTCAATTTCCAATCACAGTGCATTTATACCTACGTTCCTCACCCACCTGTGTTGTATTCACTAGGCACTAAAAAGACTAAAACAGGGACGGACAACCTGTATTTGCCCAACAAGAAAATTGTTTCCATTTTCCGTGGCAAATGTTTTTCTATGTTTTGCTACAGTGTGCACTAATGAATACGACTCAGGTTTCTCTCCTTGTCTCCTGTCCTTCATGATCTCTGTTCTTATCTGTCTGGATAGAGTGATAAAAAAAGAATGGCAAGAAAAATGATTCAATCTGCTCCAAGTCCTCTCAGATCATAGAGACCCTTTATATCAAACATGTTATTAGCTTTCAATGGGTGGTAACTCCACCAGTTATCTATGGACCTTTGGTTCAGGTCAGAGTCAAAGAGGCTTTACAGTACCCTTTTCACACTATGATATCGTCCTGAAACGTGCTGTGAGAGTGCAGTCCAGTTCGACACAATCGTCTGAAAAAAGGAACTTGGTAGGACTGAGTTTACCGTTCTGTTGTCACCCCCCAATTTTGTATTTATTTATCATTAACACCACCTTCAGAATTAAATCTTGAATGCCTTAACAATCAAATTTTTGTTTACTCACATTAACAAATTTGTGGGGAAAATGATTTGCATTCCGCAATTTCGTAGGAGGTAAAACGGGATACAGGTTACACAGCCATTGTACCTGTCATATATTGCAGTTCCGTCACGAGGGACCGACCCATACCAGTCTGCCTGGAGCGTCGCGGGCCTCCCCTAATATATAATCTGTTGTTACTCTGTCACCGCGAGGAGCTCATCGAGCCCTGGGAGACGCTACAGAAATTCATTAATCTAATTAAATATGTCGTATTGCCCAAATGAGACGCTGTGCTGGCTTTGCTGCAGGATAAGTGCAAAGTAAGGCTTTATCCCACAAGAGAAGCATACAGCCGACTAGCACTAACGCTAACATGCTTCATTAAACTCTTAATTACCTATTGTTTCTAACTAGTTTGTGGTGTTTTAATGAGAATCTACAGGAGGTTAAATGTAATCTAAATTTTCTAATCTACTGGTCCATTACCAAGGAGTCAAAATGTTATTGGTTTTGTGAGTAATAAGACTTTAAATGGCACTGATAACACTCCCGAGGGGTAGTAGTGGGGTTTCAGCTGTGTAATTGAATTCAGCTTTTTTTCTCTATTTTGGGGGGAGAGAAAGGGGAAGCAATTTCTGTTGCGCTCAGTCACTCAGGTCATGGAGTGTCTCTCTTCGGTTCCGGTTGGATCACACTCTCTGTGCTCCGCATCCTCTTCTTACGCCCGGGTCACCATGACAACCTATTCAGAAGAGCGTTATCTGAAGATGCCATAGGAGCCTACAGATGAAGGCAACCAGTGTGTGTGTGTGTGTGTGTGTGTGTGTGTGTGTGTGTGTGTGTGTGTGTGTGTGTGTGTGTGTGTGTGTGTGTGTGTGTCTGTGTGCGTGTGCGCGTGTGTGCGTGTGTGTGTGCACCTCCATGTGTGTGTATGTGCATGCATGTTTGTGTGTGTGGTGTGTTTGTGTGTGTTTGTGTGTGTGTGTGCGCACACACGCATCTGTGTGTGTGTGCGCGCGTTTGTGCGTGCGCACTTTTGTGTGTATGCGCACACTTACAGTACATGTGTGTGTGTGTGTGTGTGTGTGTGTTTTTGTCCTTTGCACTTCCCTGTGCTGCCACCTGGATCCAGATAAGCCAAAGGATTTATCACCCAGTGAATTGCCTTTGAGTGGTGGATAAAATGGCTCCAATACATTCTCACATGAAAACGCTGCGAGGTTAACGAGTGCCAAATTCACAGAGGACTAAATCTATTAGGAGTTTCATGGATGGAATCAATCAACATGGACCACTCTGATGCACTGATTTGTCATTTTGAAGCATTTCCTATTTGAATTCCAAAACACAATCTGCATGGAATGTTTCGCTTTGATTTTGATTGGCTCTTCATCAATGGAGATGGAAGGAATAATTCGATTTCTATCATGTTACACATTTATTAGCACGGGCTGTCTGTAGCAGTTGACTGCTGTTTCTCACTCTGTTATGAAGCTGGAGTCTGTTTTCAAGTCTGTCATAATAGCAAAACAGCAGAATACTTCTAGCAGGGGTTATTGCACATCACCTATAGTGGGGTATTGGCCTATTGCTTAGTTTCAGTCTCATCAACAACTGACTTACACCTGTTCTCCAAATGTTACACCCTCCACATCCACATTCTGTTGTTTGGAAGTTCGGTACTCTCTATTGTTGACATTGATCTGATTTGACATAAAAACTTGTGAGGCACTGTGAGTGGAGGGGTTGCTCGCCACAGTTCATTCTAGGTAGCAAAGGATGAGGAAGAAGGGGAGAAATAGGAGTTTAGTAGAAGATCACTGAGATTGAGTGATGATGAAGTGTCCAGTAGCAGGCCCTGGTTTGCTAGAAATAGCCTGATTTCATGTTAGCTCAGGCTTGTCCTGTCTGGGATGTGTGGTTTGGAAAGTGGATTACATTCTTTCCAATCGCGTTGGTGCAATATTCACAAGTGTGTGGTATTCACAACGCTTAGTACAAAACTCAAAACAAGATCATCAAAAATGCAGTTCTTTCAAAACTCTGAGCACATTTTCAATTGACTAAATAAACACACAAAATCATACACATACTTTTTCACCAAATGTAATCAGTGTTTCATCTAGAAATACATGTTTCACATTGCAATAAATGCTCATATAAAGTAATTGCTTTTCACAAATCAATGCTCACATTACTTTTGATATGTTTGTCTTTTCATTTGTTGAAATAGATTTGACTTCATCTGACTGTTCTTAATTGATCATCACTTAACTATTTTGGTTAAGTGGTTTGTCTGGTTTGTCTGACAAACTGGTTTGTCTACAACAGATTTTGAGAACTACATAATGTAAATGTGTTTTACATAAAAACATTTAAAAAAATCTGATATCGACAAGATCAGATATGTACTGTATTTAATGCTGACCACACCGCTTGCGTCAGGTGCACGAGCATTGCAAAATAAATGTACACATCATTGCACCCACACTGCTTGCACGCTTCAACGAGCGTCTGTGTAGCCAGGTGTTAAAATAGAACTTGGTTCTATTTGTGACCCTTGACGCGCTGCAAGTCCCGCCTCTCTCATCTCCTCATTGTTTTTTAGGATCATATACCCACCTGGGTGATCATATACCCACCTCCGGTCCAGTTGGTAGTGATAATGCACCTTAATGCACCTGGTTGCCAACCGCTATATAATGCCCAAAGAAGAAGAAGAAGCCTGAAGGAGGAGAGATGACTAGAAACTAACTTGGTTTACCCTTTTATCTGTGGATTAGTTTTCAGAGTAGAGGACCTTGTGCATTTCAGGTAAAATAACAACCCAATGTTTATATCCCAGGACAAATTAGCTAGCATCAGCAAGCTAGCTAGCTAAATTGCCATAAACGTTTAATGGTTTTCAAACTGTCTCCAAATGAATATAGTTGGTTCAGAGTTTGTTTTCATATTTCAACCTGCTTGTCCTGATCGTGTCTGGTGTGGGTGGGCAAAATCAACACGTGCGCGATGGTGCACGCAGATGCACTTGCCCGAGCGGTCTGGTCAGCATGTTATACAGTACATATATCCGAAGTTGCTGTTTTTTTTGTTGATGGGGGCATTTCACACTGTTTTACTAAAATGACGTTGGCCGATGCAGTACTGTAAAACTGTAATATATGCCATTCACGTAGCAGGCGTTTTTATCCAAAGTGACAACAGTGAGTCCACACATTTCTGTATGTGAATATAACCCACCACTCTTGTGTTTTGCTAGTGCCATGCTGTTACTAATTGAGACACACAGGACCACTACAATACATAAGTACAATACAATATTGTAAAATACAATAAATAGTTACAATACAGGTGGACGGTATGATCGCCATCCCATGAGCATGCCACCCTGCTCCAGGCCATAGATGAGGCATGCAATGACATCAATACAGACCTATGTCAGGCTTAGATTTACCATGCCAGGTGCATGAACAATGTGATGTCGATGAGAACCTATGGCCAGATGCTCAAGACAGGCTTGATGCAAACTAGTGCCCGCTAAATGTTATGTTTCTTTCATTCATTTCATTTGTTTCATTTAATTACAGTACACCTATGTTGTAATTATATCTGAACAATGCATTTATTTTTGCATCAATGATTGTGAAATATGTATTCAATGACACCTTTGATCACACATGGGATAGAAATGATGGAATTTTGATTTTACATTTTTGATGGGTCAGTTTGATGGGTAGTGCAAGTGTATTGCCTAATGTAAAAGCAGTGTAATGTACATATAATATTCAAAGGACAATTTTGAAACATGTATCTTGCATTTTTTGCTATTGGATTAACTGGTTGTCAGAACAACTGTGTTGTGTTTTGGTGATTAAATCAACGTTCTCATGGTATTTTACAGCAAACTGGATCAATGGTTGTGTGGTGAAAGATGTCTCCAAACAAAATGACTGCACAATAAAAGGTTTTCACTATAAGACTTTCTGAGTTACAATAGTTACCTGTTTATAGTTTTGTACTAAGAGTTTTGAAAAATCACCACAAAACTGTAATGTGTGTGTGTGTGTGTGTGTGTGTGTGTGTGTGTGTGTGTGTGTGTGTGTGTGTGTGTGTGTGTGTGTGTGTGTGTGTGTGTGTGTGTGTGTGTGTGTGTGTGTGTGTGTGTGTGTGTGTGTGTGTGTGTGTGTGTGTGTTTGTGTGTGTGTGTGCCCACTGGGCACAGATGTCAGTTCAACGTCTAGTTTTGATTTACATTTGGTTGAGTTGTCAACTAACGTGAATTCAATGTGAACTCAACATAACATTTCACCCTGTCATTGGATTTAGGTAAGAATTCGGGTGAAAAAAAGATGACATTCCCTTACGTTGATGACTTTTTGCAAATCCAATAAGTTTTCCATGTTGATTCAAATCACATTTTATTTGTCACATGCGCCAAATGCAACAGGTGTTCACCTTACAGTGAAATACTTACAAGCCCTTAACCAACAATGGTTTAAGAAGTTAAGAAAAAAAAAAAGTGTTAAGTAAAAAATAGATTTTAAATATAAAATAAAAGTAACAAATAATTAAACAGCAGTAGTAAAATAATAAGCAAGGCTATATACAGGGGGTACCGGTACAGAGTCAATGTGCGGGGGCACCGGTTAATCGAGGTAATTGAGGTAATGTGTACATGTAGGTAGAGTTAAAGTGACGACTATGCATACATTATAGACAGAGAGTAGCAGCAGCGTAAAAGAGGGGTCTGGGTAGGCCGTTGATTAGCTGTTCAGGAGTCTTATGGCTTGGGGGTAGAAGCTGTTAATGTCACGATGTGCGCAACTGGTTGAAGTTAAGTCAGGTGCAGGAGAGCAGAGATGGGTGATAACAGGCGCACTTTATTCATGCCCAAGGAAAACAGCGATAACGCCCAAAGTACACAAACGGTACAATAAACAAAACACACGGGTCAAACACATACCCGGCGCAAACCAGCCTGATGCGAACCACACGTAATAAACAAACAATTCCACACACAGACATGGGCAGAACAGAGGGTAATATACATATAGTCAGATGAGGGAATGTGAACAAGGTGTGCGGAAAACCAAGACAAAACAAATGGACAATGAAAGGCGGAGCGGCGATGGCTAGAAGACCGGTGACGTCGACCGCTGAACGTCGCCTGAACAAGGAGAGGGACCGACTTCGGCGGAAGTCGTGACAGTTAGCCTCTACAGGATCGGTGGGTCCCCCGTCGAGACGGTTTAGCTAACGTAGGCTAATGTGATTAGCATGACGTTGAAAATAACAAGAACATTTCCCAGGACATAGACATATCTGATATTGGCAGAAAGCTTAAATTCTTGTTAATCTAACTGCACCGTCCAATTTACAGTAGCTATTACAGTGAAATAATACCATACTATTGTTTGAGAAGAGTACACATTTATGAACTTGAAAATGTATTAATAATCCAATTAGGCACATTTGGGCAGTCTTGATACAGAATTCTGAAAAGAAATGCAATGGTTCACTGGATCAGTCTAAAACTTTGCACATACACTGCTGCCATCTAGTGGGCAAAATTGTGCCTTGGCTGGAATAATACATTATAGCCTTTCTCTTGCATTTCAAAGATGATGGTACAAAAAATATGTATATTTGTGGAAATGTTCAATTAATGTAGGAGAATATAGCACATTATATCTGGTAAAAGATCATACAAACTTCAAAGTGTTTCCTTTCAAATGGTATCAAGAATATGCATATCCTTGCTTCAGGTCCAGAGCTACAGGCAGTCAGATTTGGGTATTTGGGTCATTTGAAGCGAAAATGTTAAAAAGGGGCGGTTCCTTTTAAGAAGCCCTTTTGGACCTCGACTTGCCTCTCCGGTACCGCTTGCCGTGCGTTAGCAGAGAGAACAGTATATGACTAGGGTGGCTGGAGTCTTTGACAATTTTTAGGGCCTTCCTCTGACACTGCCTGATATAGACTGGCTTGTCTATATGTGTGGTGTGTGGTGTCTGTGTGCGAGTGTGTGTGAGCTGTCATATGTGACACTGAGCAATACTCACTCGCTAGCTGTTCAGTTTTGGAAGCATGTCTGGTTTACATTTCCCTAAGCATTTATTATCGTAAATTGCAATAATAAATGATACTTTAAAATGTACTGGAGTTTATGTTTGAAGCTGTGTGGAGACCAGGGTTTCAAATAGGGGAGAACGAACGTGAAAAGTAAAGAAGTCGAATTATTGGTGAGGAAATAACAAGACAGAAATGCATTTGTCTTGCACTGCTTCATACCTCTCTCTCTCTCTCTCTCTCTCTCTCTCTCTCTCTCTCTCTCTCTCTCTCTCTCTCTCTCTCTCTCTCTCTCTCTCTCTCTCTCTCTCTCTCTCTCTCTCTCTCTCTCTCTCACTCTGTTGATGGATGACAACCTTACTGCTCAGTTGCCTTGTTTGTCTATTGTGGCGGAGCGAAGTGACCAGGGATAGACAGGAGCAGAAAAAAACCTCTCCCCAAGCTAATAAGCAGCATTATTCAAATAAAGGCTGTGTTGTCAGAGCAGAACTGTCTACAGCAGTGTACTCTACATCGCTTGTTATCTGAGCTACTTCCTTCCGTGGACACAACATCCTCTTTTTGATTTTGCAGAAATGTACTCCATCTACCGCTACTTATACAATAGCAACTTATTATGCTGGAGACTACTCTGACTGGTTCAGCATTAAGATTTTGCTTGTAGAATAAACTGCTTTTAATGAAATGGAGTATAATGGATAACTACACAGTAATGGATAACTAAAAGAACCCCAGTGTTGTTGTTAATACCAGAGTTGAACCAAAGCCACACCCACCATTATCACAATTCCCAGCATGCTCTATTGCAGGTTGATTTTTAGAATTGTTTGTTTCAATATCTATAATTTTGCTTGTACATTGATTGATTTAATGTTAACATATTCGCCTAGGATCTTACTTGGTGAAATCCACAGGACTGAAAATGGATGAACACAACAACCATGTCTTTGTCACTAATAAATACTGTCATTGGTGGTAACTCTACGATTCACTCGAAAGGCAAAACACTGGGATATATGCAAATAAGGCTTTACACTAAGCAGTGTGTTAATATAATACTATTCCATTGCTTATTAGGGTCTACACTTTCAGTGTTAAATTTAACACTATCTGTTTTAATTTAACACAAGGGAATTTGCAGTGTAGTAAAGACGTGACACCTTAAGGGGGTGTGCTAAAGTATTTGGCTTACCAGGTAACTGTACTTTTACACCCTTAAATTGTTGTCATACATAGTGTCAGGATCACAGATGGCCACTGAGCTAAAAGCACATAAAACTACTCCAGGAACTGCAATTTAACACAGTTTGTCGATGGCAGCGATGCGGCGCATGGAGAAAACCAGAAGAGCTTTGCTTTCAATGGCTGCAACAGTTGACAGGAGGAGCAGTGGAGAAGAAAGGAGGAGAGAACTGGTCTTTGTAAAAGCTCATTTTGGGGGGGGTAAAAAAAGAGCCCTTGGGTGGGTGTTAGAGGAAGCTCTTCAGACAGAGACCCATCTCCGTCTGTCACAAATCATTTCTGCTCGGGCAGTGAGGAGAGGCGAAATGTCAAAATATTTGAATAAATTCCGCAGAAGCCTGTTGAGAGGGAGGAGGAGGGCAAAGGAGGGAAGAGAGGTGTATTGTTGTCAGCGGTGGGGTGGATAGAGGTGGTGAGGAGAGGATGGGTGGCATTTAAAATAGCCCTCAAAGCTGGAGGAGGAGGAATATGGACTAGGAACTGGCCAACATAGTTGTATTATGGCCTGTTTTGACGACCATGTATCTGCCGTATTTGGATATGACTGTGAATCTTCAGTATTAAACCTCTGTGGCTGTTTATCCACCCTTTCACCAATTTACCGTTACATAGCAACAACATATTTTTTGGCTTTACCTTACTAATTCCCTACCCCTGACCATTTGTCCATACCCTTCTACTGACCACAGGCCTCCACTACCAGCTAGAGTGAGTCCAGAGAGAGAGAGAGAGAGAGAGAGAGAGAGAGAGAGAGGATGACAAACATAATCCCCTCTGCGCAGCCATGTTAACCTTTTGGATAGGAGAACCTCCAGGAGTGTGTGGTGTGTTAGTTCACTGTGAGTAGCTGAGCGCCTGCTGTGAGGTTTGGGGTGTAACGTGTGCCCTCTGTGTCTGAGGCTGTCATAGCGACGAGTCGACGACGCACTGCGTCAAGGCTGCTCTGCTTTACGGTATAAGAGCATCCCTGAGACCTTGAGAGGTGAGAGAGTTCTCCTGCACCAGGACTGGTGTTTACTGTAGTCCTGGCTCCTAGCAATAGAATGACTAGATAAGAATGCCATTATGTCTACTCTATGGATGAATTGGGAGGATGGGAGATGCCCTGGTACACTGAATTTCTGAACTAAAAGGAAAGTGGGAGGGGTGGAGAGATGATGGTGGGAGCTCAAAGGAACAATATAACTATACAATATTATAATTGTCAATATAGATCACACTCTGTGGACGGTTTATTGGGTTTAGACTATTAACGATATTGCATGCTGGGGTCCTGCATTGGCCTATTCTCAAGTACCCCCCACCCCCCAAACTCAAGAAACCCCCCCTCCCCCCACTCAAGAGCTTATTTACATTTACATTTAAGTCATTTAGCAGACGCTCTTATCCAGAGCGACTTACAAATTGGTGCATTCACCTTATGATATCCAGTGGAACAACCACTTTACAATAGTGCATCTAAATCTTTTAAGGGGGGGGGGGGGGGGGGGGTTAGAAGGATTACTTTATCCTATCCTAGGTATTCCTTAAAGAGGTGGGGTTTCAGGTGTCTCCGGAAGGTGGTGATTGACTCCGCTGTCCTGGCGTCGTGAGGGAGCTTGTTCCACCATTGGGGTGTCAGAGCAGCGAACAGTTTTGACTGGGCTGAGCGGGAACTGTGCTTCCTCAGAGGTAGGGGGGCCAGCAGGCCAGAGGTGGATGAACGCAGTGCCCTTGTTTGGGTGTAGGGCCTGATCAGAGCCTGAAGGTATGGAGGTGCCGTTCCCTTCACAGCTCCGTAGGCAATCACCATGGTCTTGTAGCGGATGCGAGCTTCAACTGGAAGCCAGTGGAGAGAGCGGAGGAGCGGGGTGACGTGAGAAAACTTGGGAAGGTTGAACACCAGACGGGCTGCGGCGTTCTGGATGAGTTGTAGGGGTTTAATGGCACAGGCAGGGAGCCCAGCCAACAGCGAGTTGCAGTAATCCAGACGGGAGATGACAAGTGCCTGGATTAGGACCTGCGCCGCTTCCTGTGTGAGGCAGGGTCGTACTCTGCGAATGTTGTAGAGCATGAACCTACAGGATCGGGTCACCGCCTTGATGTTAGTGGAGAACGACAGGGTGTTGTCCAGGATCACGCCAAGGTTCTTAGCACTCTGGGAGGAGGACACAAGGGAGTTGTCAACCGTGATGGCGAGATCATGGAACGGGAAGTCCTTCCCCGGGAGGAAGAGCAGCTCCGTCTTGCCGAGGTTCAGCTTGAGGTGGTGATCCGTCATCCACACTGATATGTCTGACAGACATGCAGAGATGCGATTCGCCGCCTGGTTATCAGAAGGGGGAAAGGAGAAGATTAATTGTGTGTCGTCTGCATAGCAATAATAGGAGAGACCATGTGAGGATATGACAGAGCCAAGTGACTTGGTGTATAGCGAGAATAGGAGAGGCCTAGAACAGAGCCCTGGGGGCCACCAGTGGTGAGAGCGCATGGTGCGGAGACAGATTCTCGCCACGCCACCTGGTAGGAGCGACCTGTCAGGTAGGACACAATCCAAGCGTGGGCCGCGCCGGAGATGCCCAACTCGGAGAGGGTGGAGAGGAGGATCTGATGGTTCACAGTATCAAAGGCAGCAGATAGGTCTAGAAGGATGAGAGCAGAGGAGAGAGAGTTAGCTTTAGCAGTGCGGAGAGCCTCCGTGACACAGAGAAGAGCAGTCTCAGTTGAATGCCCAGTCTTGAAACCTGACTGATTAGGATCAAGAAGGTAATTCTGAGAGAGATAGCAGGAGAGCTGGCCAAGGACGGCACGTTCAAGAGTTTTAGAGAGAAAAGAAAGAAGGGATACTGGTCTGTAGTTGTTGACATCGGAGGGATCGAGTGTAGGTTTTTTCAGAAAGGGTGCAACTCTCGCTCTCTTGAAGACGGAAGGGACGTAGCCAGCGGTCAAGGATGAGTTGATGAGCGAGGTGAGGAAGGGGAGAAGGTCTCCGGAAATGGTCTGGAGAAGAGAGGAGGGGATAGGGTCAAGTGGGCAGGTTGTTGGGCGGCCGGCCGTCACAAGACGCGAGATTTCATCTGGAGAGAGAGGGGAGAAAGAGGTCAAAGCACAGGGTAGGGCAGTGTGAGCAGGACCAGCGGTGTCGTTTGACTTAGCAAACGAGGATCGGATATCGTCACTCTTCTTTTCAAAATGGTTGACGAAGTCATCCGCAGAGAGGGAGGAGGGGGGGGGGAGGAGGATTCAGAAGGGAGGAGAAGGTAGCAAAGAGCTTCCTAGGGTTAGAGGCAGATGCTTGGAATTTAGAGTGGTAGAAAGTGGCTTTAGCAGCAGAGACAGAAGAGGAGAATGTAGAGAGGAGGGAGTGAAAGGATGCCAGGTCCGCAGGGAGGCGAGTTTTCCTCCATTTCCGCTCGGCTGCCCGGAGCCCTGTTCTGTGAGCTCGTAGTGAGTCGTCGAGCCACGGAGCAGGAGGGGAGGACCGAGCCGGCGTGGAGGATAGGGGACAGAGAAAATCAAAGGATGCAGAAAGGGAGGAGAGGAGGGTTGAGGAGGCAGAATCAGGAGATAGGTTGGAGAAGGTTTGAGCAGAGGGAAGAGATGATAGGATGGAAGAGGAGAGAGTAGCGGGAGAGAGAGAGCGAAGGTTGGGACGGCGCAATACCATCCGAGTAGGGGCAGAGTGAGAAGTGTTGGATGAGAGCAAGAGGGAAAAGGATACAAGGTAGTGGTCAGAGATTTGGAGGGGAGTTGCAATGAGATTAGTGGAAGAACAGCATCTAGTAAAGATGAGGTCAAGCGTATTGCCTGCCTTGTGAGTAGGGGGGGAAGGTGAGAGGGTGAGGTCAAAAGAGGAGAGGAGTGGAAAGAAGGAGGCAGAGAGGAATGAGTCAAAGGTAGACGTGGGGAGGTTAAAGTCACCCAGAACTGTGAGAGGTGAGCCATCCTCAGGAAAGGAACTTATCAAGGCGTCAAGCTCATTGATGAACTCTCCAAGGGAACCTGGAGGGCGATAAATGATAAGGATGTTAAGCTTGAAAGGGCTGGTAACTGTGACAGCATGGAATTCAAATGAGGAGATAGACAGATGGGTCAGGGGAGAAAGAGAGAATGTCCACTTGGGAGAGATGAGGATTCCAGTGCCACCACCCCGCTGGCTCGATGCTCTAGGGGTATGCGAGAACACGTGGGCAGACGAAGAGAGAGCAGTAGGAGTAGCAGTGTTATCTGTGGTAATCCATGTTTCCGTCAGCGCCAGGAAGTCTAGGGACTGGAGGGTAGCATAGGCTGAGATGAACTCAGCCTTGTTGGCTGCAGACCGGCAGTTCCAGAGGCTGCCGGAGACCTGGAACTCCACGTGGGTCGTGCGCGCTGGGACCACCAGGTTAGAGTGGCAGCGGCCACGCGGTGTGAAGCGTTTGTATGGCCTGTGCAGAGGGGAGAGAACAGGGATAGACAGACACATAGTTGACAAGCTACAGAAGTGTTGTTTCTTGTATTATTGTCTCTTGTGTCTTTAGAGAACTGTTTCACTTTGATATCCTTTTTCTTCTGTCCTGATTTTCTCTTTCTTTTCTTCTGTTAACTAGATATTCTTTGTTGTTCTTCGTTAGCTAGCTAGCTTCTTCCAAAAGAGTCCCTAGCAACTGCTTAGCAACTGGTAAACAATTCAGCTAGCTAAGATAACTACAATTTTATGAAAAATAGTTATTTTTCAAAAGCCTATCTTCTTTGTTTGTTGCTTGTTTTTTCTCCTATTCAGTCTTGCAGTTTTCTTTTGCTTTTTTCCGATGTACTTCACTCTAAAAACCATGTAAATTTCAAATTTCAGCTTATCATCGCTGACCAAATCCAACTATGGGCTATTTTTCAAATGTCCTTTGTTTTCACCATGAATTCTAATGGATTTACAATACAAGCACATTTGACTCGCCTTCCTGTTCTAGGCATGACATTTGACTGTGTGTGTGTGTGTCAACCCTGCCGTCAGCTGGAACAGTGCCAAGTTGATGTAGAGTATATCACCAACCTAATGAGCTAATGTTTGGTCGGCTTCCTTTTCCTTTATAACCCCATTGATGTTCAGCTGTTAGTTGAAAAGTAAATGAAGAACAGGATCTGGTAATAACAAAGGTCTAATGATGATTGTTTGTTAAAGACTCTGAGTATATGCTCTTTATTCCGGGGTGCATTTAATAATCTCTTTGTTGAGTGGATCTCTGGGGTCTATTAGAAGTTGCAGGGTCAGAGTCTCCTCTGTGTGCCTGTGAACTCTTTAACAGTGTATTTAATTAGGCTTCTAATCAGCCACTAAACACAAAATAAAATGAAACATTCTGTGTCTGTTTACTTTCCACCCCAACCCACCTCCTATTTGCATGTACCAGGCAAAAAAAAAAGAACATTTATCGAAAGGAAAGATCAAGGTCATGACTTTTCATCGCAACCGATTTCCTGAAACCAATGAAAGAGTTAGCGGTGAAGTTCAGTTGTAGGACGAGCACTGGAAAACAATAGCAGAAGGAGATGACAGCTCTTCAGCTATCTTGCTGTATTTCTTCCTGTGCTAATTATATTTGCAGATTCTGTCATTTAGACAAAAGCCAGATAGCTTTTGTAATCAGGGTGAAATATTTCAAATGCTCTTTAGATAGTATTGCCAACCTTTAAAACTGGAGTCAAATGCTAGATATGGGAACAATTTGATTGGGAGGTTGGAATTTAAGACTTAATTAATGGAATCATATCTTATAAATGATTACAAATGAAGGTTGGCCCTGATGAATTGTATCACCTAATAATAATGATTGTTTATGCAAAGGCTATTGCCGCCCTCAAGTCAAAATTTGTTTTGTTCTTGGATTTGGACAAACCATTAACAAAAGTGTAACTTCTGCTAAGCATTCTCAATACACATTGAAGTACAGTTTTTCACAATTCCTGACATTTAATCTGAGTAAAAATGATCTGTCTTAGGTCAGTTAGGATCAGCACTTTATTTTAAGAATGTGAAATGTCAGAATAATAGTAGAGAGAATGATTTATTTCAGCTTTTATTTCTTTCATCACCTTCCCAGTGGGTCAGACGTTTACATACACTCAATTAGTATTTGGTAGCATTGCCTTTAAATTGTTCAACTTGGGTCAAACGTTTCGGCTAGCCTTCCACAAGCTTCCCACAATAAGTTGGGTGAATATTGGCCCATTCCTCCTGACAGAGCTGGTGTAACTGAGTCAGGTTTGTAGGACTCCTTGCTCGCACACGCTTTTTCAGTTCTGTGCACAAATTTTCTATAGGATTGAGGTCAGGGCTTTGTGATGGCCACTCCAATACCTTGACTTTGTTGTCCTTAAGCCATTTTGACACAACTTTGGAAGTATGCTTGGGGTCATTGTCCATTTGGAAGACCCATTTGCGACCAAGCTTTAACTTCCTGACTGATGTCTTGAGATGTTGCTTCAATATATCCACATAATTTTCCTACCTCATGATGCCATCTATTTTGTGAAATGCACCAGTCCCTCCTGCAGCAAAGCACCCCCACAACATGATGCTGCCACCACCATGCTTCACGGTTGGGATGGTGTTTTTTGGCTTGCAAGCCTCCCCCTTTTTCCTCCAAACATAAGGGGACATTTCTCCAAAAAGTACAATCTTTGTCCCCATGTGCAGTTGCAAACCATAGTCTGGCTTTTTTTATGGTGGTTTTGGAGCAGTGGCTTCTTCCTTGCTGAGCGGCCTTTCAGGTTATGTTGATATAGGGCTTGTTTTACTGTGGATATAGATACTTTTGTACCTGTTTCTACCAACATCTTCACAAGGTCCTTTGCTGTTGTTCTGGGATTGATTTGCACTTTTCGCACCAAAGACAGAGCGTGTCTCTTTCCTGAGCGGTATGGCGGCTGCGTGGTCCCATGGTGTTTATACTTCCGTACTATTGTTTGTACAGATGAATGTGGTACCTTCAGGTGTTTGGAAATTGCTCCCAAGGATGAACCAGACTTGTGGAGGTCTACAATTTTTTTTCTGAGGTCTTGGCTGATTTCTTTTGATTTTCCCATGATGTCAAGCAAAGAGGCACTGAGTTTGAAGGTAGGCCTTGAAATACATCCACAGGTACACCTCCAATTGACTCAAATTATTTCAATTAGCCTATCAGAAGCTTCTAAAGCCATGACATCACTTTCTGGAATTTTCCAAGTTGTTTAAAGGCACAGTCAACACAGTATGTAAACTTCTGACCCACTGGAATTGTGATACAGTGAATTATAAGTGAAATAATCTGTTTGTAAACAATTGTTGGAAAAATTACTTGTGTCATGCACAAAGTAGATGTCCTAACCGACTTGCCAAAACTGTAGTTTGATAACCAGAAATGTGTGGAGTGGTTGAAAAACAAGTTTTAATGACTCTAACCTAAGTGTATGTAAACTTCCGACTTCAACTGTATATCAGATTCAGAAATGCAAAGAATGCTCTTCTTCTTCTTCAGTCCTTTTAGTTTTTTCCTAGCAGTTCCTCCTACAACCTCACTAAAAGCCTCTTGGTTGTAACGCAGTAGGTGTATGATTTCAGGTGAGTGTGTGTGTCTTTTGCTGTGTTTCTGTGCCATTCCACTCACTTTCTTGACTTTTCCTCCATCTTCTCTTCTATTCTTCATATTGATACACTATACACCTACCCTCCTCTATTATTTACTGCATTCACTGCTTTTTCCCCCACTTACACATTACCTCCTCTTTTTTAACCTCAGTCTTTCTTCACCTTTCTTTACCCTCTGTGTTTGTAGAGGAGACCTTGTGCAGCAGCCTGTGATGTGACTTCAGTCGAGCATCATGCTGGGGTGATGTGCAGCATACATTTGTTAACACCTGTTGGGATATCAAATGCATGTGAATAATAAACATACTGGCACCTGGAAGTCATGTTTCTAATAGCTGGGATGTTTGACCGCTGACTTATTTGACGTGAGAAAAATCTAATATATACATGGGCATAATACATCAGAACTATTGTGACATTGTCTACCACTGTCTGTTTTCTGTATTCAACTTCGATGAGGGTTGGTGAACATACTGAGTGCACCCTATCTATTTCTATGGTAAGGCATGGCATTGGTCAGATTCTATGCTAATGTTGAGGGGGATGGGCACTAGCCATGGCTGGATGTTCTATGCACCCCATGAGATGTTACCCCATGTGGCTTGACTAAGGCTGCCTCGGAAGGTGAGCATGGCTATAACTATGCAGAGCGGCTTCTCTCTCTACTGTCTGTCGGTTTCCAGGGGAAATGGAAGGAAGCCTGTGATGTGACTTCCACTTTTAGACGTTAACAAGGCGACACTCCCTCTGAACTCCTCCACATTTACTGGATTGGTTGAACAGTGCAGAAGAGAACCTCCCCCGACAATCCCCCCTCCCCCCAGAATGTGGGGCCGAATGTGGGGCCGAATCGGGAGGTGGTACTCACTAAGCAAGCAGCGTGACGTCCTTCACAGTGGTGCCGTGACCCACATCTACAGTTGCGCTCAGCTCAAAGCTGGGGTCGCTGTTGAGTAAGTTTGAGGGGTGAATGTAGCACATGTGGATGTGTGAAACTTACTCCTCAGCTTGAAGTGTCCCCACTTGCGCCAGCGAATAGCCAGCTTGAAGTGTGGCGCCAACTGGTAAGACGCTTCAGGTGGGTGATCACATGCGCTAGTAAGGCAGAGGTCCCGAGTTTGCGCCAGGTATGGGCTGAATCGGGAGGAAGTGGTACTCGCTAAGCAAGCAAGTCTTTTACATTAGGTTAGTCTGACCCCCTCTTTAGCCTCTCCACAGAGGCAATAGAGGGGCAGATTCATTATTTAACTAAGCTTCTGACAGCTGGGGCAAAGCACAGGGACAGAAATTAACTTTTTTGTGTGTGTGTGTGTTTCTATGTGTGTGTGTGGTCATTTGCATTTGTGTGTGCTCACCCATGTGTATATGCATGTGTGCACAGTGGGCCGGAACAAAGGCCTGACAGTAGACAGGCTCGGCGGCGGTGATGCCTAGAGGAACTGAGTGCGGCCTGGACTGTCAATCACAGAACTGGCAGCCCTGGTGCCTGCTGGCTCCAAATCATCCCCCTCCTCTCTCGTTAACTCTGCAGCTGGATGGACACCAGCTTCTCCTCTGATACTCTCCTCTGTTCCAGTGTCTTGGTAATGTACCTCAGCCAGTGTCCAATGACCGCAGCAGTCTCAAAGCCTATTCTAGGGATAAGAAATTATTACAATATTTAACATATAATACAATTGAACGCATTGAAATATGCTAATCGTGTCAATTAATTTATGATGCCAAATATATTTGGCTATTTGTCATTGAATTGAAACCAAAGCTTCAAAGATAAAAAAAAGTATTTGATGTTTATGAAAATGATGTGTTTATTACAACAACAAAAAAAAGGTTAAAATTGAGAGAAAGAGAGAAATGCAGCTCTGTTAGTCAAAGGTAATTAATCTGCTCTCGTCACCCACAAAGGACGCCTGCTAATGAGAGCTTTGCTTGTGATTGGCTGCTGAGGGTTCCGTAGGGACCCACTGCTCTTTTGTGGTGACAATAGGGCCTCAATGCACCAGAGAGACAAAGTGACTGGACAAGTCATTCATCTATGCAAATGCCAGCCAAGACATGACCATTAATATATTAATATATTTCTCTCTCTCTCTCTCTCTCTCTCTCTCTCTCTCTCTCTCTCTCTCTCTCTCTCTCTCTCTCTCTCTCTCTCTCTCTCCTCTCTCTCTCTCTCTCTCTCTCTCTCTCTCTCTCTCCCCCGTCTCTCTGTCTCTCTGTCTCTGTGTGTGTGTGATGGACAGCCAACAATGCAGTCCCTCTGCCTTGAGAGGTCAGAGGCAGGTTGTGTCAGGAGAGTGCTCTGTTAGGAGAGGATAAATGTCACACCACTACATTCTCAGTCAATTCTGACAGAAAAATGTTTTATTCACACTTTTTTTCAATTCCTGATTATAATCACACATACACAACCAGAATAAATATATTTCCAGTACAAAAGACTATAATTCCCATAATGCTCTGCTTCATAGGCATTAATACTCGATGTAAACAGAAGTGAGAACAAAAGTCTGCCGTTTTAGGATTTCTGCTAAAATAATCTCAGATATGGAACAAAGACAGTCTTGCTATATGAATGCTTAATTTGATCTACTGTTAACGTAAGTACATATGTAAACCTTGTTATATTTGTTCTTATTATTGAGTCTGCCACAGTAGTTAGTCGTTTGCTAGCTAGACAAATCATGCTAGCTAACGTTAGCTATCTGGCTACAATATCCACTTACATGTTCGTCAGTTACAAACGTCATATTATCAAGTCTTCTAAATATTAGATTAAGTGAGCATTTGCATCAACTTTAGCTGAAATTATATTTATTTTTACTGGTTTATTTTTGGTCCACCATATGTCAAGATAATCACAGCTAACCTAGCCACATTCCTGGTTGATTAACGTTAGTGTGTGTTCCATGGTTTATCATTAGCTAGCTATAGTACATCACAAGAACAACTAACGTTACAACAACAACGACGTAACAAGCTATATCTGGCATTGCTGCAATGGCATGTTCTGTCGCTTGTTGACAGATGTTTGGGGTAGGTTTAGCTTAGCTAGCTATGTCAAGAATTTGTGGAAACTAAAGGGATTCTAGCTACAAAATTTGGCTAGGGTGGGGGTAGGCCCACGGAGAGGGAAGTAGAGGAAAGATAATTTGACACACATCTGTGAAGGAACATCTAAAGCTTTGATGTTTCAGCTCAACGTGAAGTAGTATTTATCAATAGTACAATCATTTCACTTTAAGGTATTATCCGGTGCTGAAATGTTTTTATCCTTTTGCCAGTATCTTTGCAAGGAAACTTGCTTTCCAATCTGTTGGTTTGAGACTAAATTCATGTGGTGGAGTAGGCTATAATTTATGATTGCTATATGACATTGATATAGCCTAGGCCTAACCAAAGAGGAAGATTGTGTTCATGGAAAACCAAATGGTTAGGCAGGAAGTACGACAGCAGTTCATCCTCATTTTAGACATGTAACAGTAAGCCTAGGCTAGGTGTTTTTGTGTAACACTGAAACTACAGGGTAAACTTCGATAATAACATGAGTGGTGTGATGTCATTGGGGAGTGTTGTGTGCTCTCTGACCAAAAACGTAGCATTTTAGTCATTTAGCAGACACTCTTATCCAGAGTGATTTATAGTAGTGAGTGCATACGTTTTCTGATTATTTTTTTTCTCATACTGGTCCCCGTGGAACCCACAGTCCTGGTGTTGCAAGCACCATGCTCTACCAACTGGCTACACAGGACCACAGAATCAATAAGTAAGCCAGCTAGCTGGTTCATTAAAAGCTAAACTAAGAAATAGGTTTTTGGTTGTTGGGTCAATCAGACCATGCCTATTTCAAGCTCATCTTTAAAAAAAAAAAAAAAAAAAAAATGCAGAATATTTAGACAAGTTAGCTGGCTAACTCATTGATCTTGCTTTGTAGTATATCCCTCGCCTTGAGCCATTTGCTACTTACCTCCAACCAAAGTGACATCATCAGGACTAGTTATCAAGGAGAGTTAGCCCATTTTCTCCACCTTGTGGCAGAGCGGTACTGTCGCAAACATCTGTTTGGTGTGAAGAAACAGACAGCAAACCAAAAAACATACATGCTGCTAAGGTAGAGAATAATACTCAAACTGTTGTAGACTAGAAGATATGTCAGTTTAGGGAGTAAATGTTATAATAAGGGTTACATGGAGAAAGTCTGACCTCTGAATGCTTGGAAATGCAAGTGACCCTCTCCTATACCCCAAATAATAATTAAAACAATATGGATAGCAGAGAACATGTCTACCATTTGCCCTCATTTCTTTGACTTTTTGTCCTGTTAGCGTTACATGGCAATGCAGAAATGTTGATAGTGCTCAGGGCTGCGGGCCAGAAGGTTGTGGGTTCACCGTGGAGAAGAGTAGGGGTGGAAAGATCTAATTTATAGTAAAAACATTGGATGAATCTACCATCGTATTTGCAGGCTTACATTTTTCTGTGTGGATAAGCATACTCTGTCTGGGTAGGCCTAACTTTTGAAAGTACCAAGCTCAGATTCCTAATGACGTCTCAGATTTAATTATTAACAGGGACAGTTTCTGTAATTTGTGTGGTATTAAAATTACGTAGAATGACGTGGAATTGCATGCCAAATCAGTGTGTCTTGTTTGCAACGAAGCTGTCCCTGTTAATAATTAAATCTGAGACGTCATTAGGAATCTGAGCTTGGTACTTTCAGAAGTTAGGCCTAGGCAGACAGAGTATGCCTACCCACGCATACAAATGTACGTTTTAACTGCTGGCTACTCTTCTTAAGTGGCTTAACCCATTGAGAGAAGGTTACAAGTGTTTCCCTAAAAGCTGTCTGGGTTTAAACATATATGTGACCAAGAACCCGATAGTCACTCTGACAGAGCTCCAGAGTTCCTCTGTGGAGATGGTTGTCCTTTTGGAAGGTTCTCCCATCTCTGCAGCACTCCACCGATCAGGCCTTTATGGTAGAGTGACCAGACGGAAGCCCCTCAGTAAAAGGCACATGACAGCCCGATTGGAGTTTGCCAAACGGCACCTAAAGACTCTGACCATGAGAAACAAGATTCTCTGGTCTGATGAAACCAAGATTGAACTCTGGCCTGAATGCCAAGCATCACGTCTGGAGGAAACCTGGCACCATCCCTACTGTGAAGTATGGTGGTGGCATTATCATGCTGTGGGGATGTTTTTCAGCGGCAGGGACTGGGACACTAGTCAGGATTGAGGCAAAGATGAGCGGAGCAAAGTACAGAGAGATCCTTGATGAAAACCTGCTCTAGAGAGCTCGGGACCTCAGACTAGGGGGACGGTTTTACCTTCCAACAGGACAATGACCCTAAGCACACAGCCAAGACAATGCGGGAGTGGCTTCGGGACAAGTCTCTGAATGTCCTTGAGTGGCCCAGCCAGAGCCCGGACTTGAACCCGATCAAACATCTCTGGAGAGACCTGAAAATAGCTGTGCATCCCCATCCAGCCTGACAGAGCTTGAGAGGATCTGCAGAAAATAAATGGGAGAAACTACCCAAATACAGGTGTGCCAAGCTTGTAGCATCATACCCAAGAAGACTCTGGGCTGTAATCGCTGCCAAAGGTGCTTCAACAAAGTACTGAGTTAAGGGTCTGAATACTTATGTAAATGTGATATTTCCGTTTTTTGATTTTTGATTAATTAGCAAAAATGTGTAAAAACCTGTTTTTTTTTACTTTGTCATCGTTTTTTTCCCAATCAGTTTTAGAATAAGGCTGTAACCTAACAACGTGGGAAAAGTACTTTCCGACTGCACTGTTGATCACTTTATACAATTGGATCTGTTTTAAGATGACAAGGGGTAGGCCTCTGCTTTTTGCCATTTTCTTTAATAAAAGGCAGGCTTATGGCACCCTCACATACCCCCTCAATTTGAGTCTTGGATTTAACTTAACAGCCCTTCACTGACATGGAGGGAGGCTATTTAAAGAGTGAATGGTGGGTGGAGTAATTGACCGACCAAATCTATGGACATAGCAGCCTATAGCCTAATTTTGTCTGTCAGACAGGTAGGCCTACCTTTTATTTCTTAAATAGGAAGAAATAGGCTCCAACACAAAGCCCTCTTGTTCAAATGAAGATGGAAATTGAAATTAATTATGCAATTATTGATTGTGCCTCAATGGTTCAAGTTTCAGAACCACAGTGTAAGTTACTTGAATCTGTCTTATTGTGAGGTCAAGAACTCAATAACATCATGAGCAAGAAACATATTGTTTTTAATAAAATATATTATTGTAATAGCAAGCTATAAAGTTGACTTCGATCCATCCCTTATACAGATACATTTGCTTATTTCATAGCAATTTGTGAAGAAAACAAGGATTGGCCCAAGGTTTTACTACTAGCGCTCTTGAGGATCAATGGGGAATCTTTTTCTGTCTTGCTTTTCTAACTCTTGCCTTGTGTGTCTTTTTGTCTCTTTCCCTAACCCACAGGTCCTGTAAGTGGCTGGGCCTGTAGCCTGCGCTGTGTTGATCACGACCTCCCGAGCCAGGCGGGCTTCTGGGGCCTCTTCCCACAAGCCACACCCAGCCCACTGCTCCCCTGACCAACTGTTCCCTATGCTAACCCTTCTGAGCATGTTTTACTATATCTGTCTGCGGCGCCGGTCCAGGAGCGGAACTCGGGGTGAGGCGCTGACCAGCAGGCGGGCCGTGGAGTCAGGCCAGCGGGCCACCCTGCCCATCAGCGTGGAGGTGGAACAGTATGCCAAAGGTATGATCATTCACCTGCTATTGTGCCCTTTAGCAAGGCACTTAGTCCAACCCCTTAAAATAGCTCCAGGTGTGCTGCACTGGAGCTGACACTGTGCTCCTCGCAAAATGTGTGTTTGTGTGCTTTTGTCTGATGGATTGGGATCAGATGGACTAACCTTATCCTATCCTATAGAGGTGCTGGACTTCAGCTCCCACTACGGCAGTGAGAACAGCATGTCGTACACCATGTGGAACCTGGCCGGCATGCCCAACGTCTACCCCAGCTCTGGGGACTTCACCCAGACGGCCGTGTTCAGGGCATACGGGACGTGGTGGGAGCAGTGTGCCAGCGCGCCACTGCCCTTCCGCCGCACACCCAAGGCCTTCCACAGCCAGGATTACATCGAGCTGGCCTTCGAGGAGCCTGTCTACCCCACAGCTGTGGAGGTGCTGGAGACCTACCACCCGGGTGCCATTGTCCAGATCATGGCCTGCTCCCTCAACCCCTTCTCTCAGAACCCTCCCACAGACGTCAGGTGAGGACCAGTGGTGGTGTGGGACTTGGGTTGTAGAACTGTATTTTGACAAATCTTCTATCGTGAAATCTCTGCTTTTCATCCATAGCTACTTTCACACCTTCCCTATGTACCACCCTGCATCCCACTGCTGGCTTGCTTCTGAAGCTAAGCAGGGTTGGTCCCTGGATGGGAGACCAAATGCTGCTGGAAGTGGTGTTGGAGGGCCAGTAGGAGGCACCCTTTCCTCTGGTCTAAAAAAAAAAAAGATCCCAATGCGCCAGGGCAGTGATTGGAGTCTTTCGAATGGGATGTTAAGCGGGTTTCCTGACACTCTATGCTCACTAAAGATCCCATGACAATTATCGTAAGAGTAGGGGTGTTCACCCCGGTGTCCTGGCTAAATTCCCAATCTGGCCCACATACCATCACGGCCATCTAATCATCCCCAGCTTACAATTAGCTCGTTCGTCCCCCCCTCCTCTCCCCAGTAACTATTCCCAAGGTTGTTGCTGTAAATGAGAATGTGTTCTCAGTCAACTTACCTGGTAAAATAATGGTAAAAAAAATATATGTACCGTAAAACTTAAGTTAATAGTCCGGGTGTTTGTTTGCTTCAATCTCTCAACACAACCGGTGTGCATTATGAGACAGGCTTCTATTTGAGTCAGTTGTCTATTTCCTTAGTGCACACAGCTTTTGCTCAATACAATTTTTAAAAGACTACCACATTGTTTATTGTGACCGTTATAATAACAAATTTATCGCAGGTCAGACTTGCAAAGACTAGGCTGCCTATCATACACCCCAATTTCGCCATTCAGCACCATGGAGAGCGGTACCGGTTATCACAAGTCGTGTTTTCTTTTTGGTGGCGCCATGGCTAGCAACGATGAAAGCATTTTTAAAGAATGTTTTCAATGCACATGACCGTAGGAATATCAAAGCTGTGTCCATGGTAACCTCAAACAATTCATTTAGACCCAGCGTTTATTTGAAACATGCGTTTATGTGCTGAAATGTGTGTGTATACAGTCTGTGTGTGTGTGTGTGTGTGTGTGTGTGTGTGTGTGTGTGTGTGTGTGTGTGTGTGTGTGTGTGTGTGTGTGTGTGTGTGTGGAGCAAATTAAGGACTGAGTGGGCATAGAGTGAGTGTGTGCATAGTCTGTGCAAAAATAAAAATGTAATACAAGGTTCAATGCAGATAGTCCATGTAGCCATTTTGTTATCTGTTTAGCAGTCTTATGGCTTGGTGATAGAAAGCTGTTCAGGAGCCTGTTGGTGTCATACTTGTTGCTCCGGTACCAGTTGCCGTGTGGAAGCAGAGAGAACAGTCTATGGCTTGGGTGTCTGGATTCTTTAACAATTATCCGGGCCTTCCTTTCACACCGTCTGATATAGAGGTCCTGGGTGCCAGGGAGCTCGGCCCCAGTAATGTACTGGGCTGTCCGCACCACCCTCTGTAGTGCCATGCAATCGAGGGCGGTGCAGTTGTCATACCACGCAATGATGCAGCCAGTCAAGATGCTCTCAATTGTGGAATGGAGTTTTTCTTTTAATTAGTTAATAGACCAATAAGAAAGAGTTCCAAACCTCTCTGCCAATAACAGCTAGTTTTCAGTTTCCCCCTCCCCACTCAGACCACTCTGACAGTCCTAGAAAAGTGATTGCTTGAGAAACTGCTCTTTGCTAAGAAGCTATTTTGTTTGTTTTCAATTAAAATGGTCAAAAGTAATCACAGTAAGGTACTTAATTGTTACCCAGAAATGATTTGATATTGAGCTTAAAACGGCTGCATTGGACCTTTTTAAAGTCATGGGTGCACATTATTTATGTTATTTTTATGGGTAGTCCTGGGACTCTAACCCACTCCTGGCGTTGCAACTGCCATGCTCTAATAACTGAGCTACACAGGACCACAACGAAATTCGTGTTTGTACTCAATGGGCTGGTTTCCCGGACACAGATTAAGCCTAGTCTCGGAATAAGAAGCACTTTCACTTAGAATCTCCATTGAGCACGTTTTATTAGTTCAGGACTAGGCTTAGTATGTGTATGGGAAAACTGCCCTAAGTGAATGTCTCAGATTGAAGAGTGGTGAGTGCGTGTGTACCTCCTGAGAGGTGTACCTCTGTCTGTCCCCAGGTGGGAGGTGTTGTGGGCTGAGGAGCCCACCAAGGTGCTGACACCCCAGGCCAGGCAGTTCTCCCCCAGCATCAAGCAGCTGAGCTTCCCCACCAACTTGATCCGCGTGGAGGTCAACAGCTCCCTGCTAAAGTACTACACGGAGCTGGACGCCGTCGTCCTGCGCGGCCAGAAAGAGAGGCCCATCCTCTCCCTTTATAAGATGCCCAGGATCGACATCTGTGACCTGAGTGACAGCGATGAGGAGCTGTCTGACCCGGGAGCCTCCTTCAGACAGGCCGGGGATGGCAAGCACATTAACCTGGGGAATGGATACTTCGATAAACTGCCCTACGAGGTAGGGAGAATACGCTATTAGACACTCACATATACTACAACACATGGCTGCTGGCTGCATTTTCTGTCCACGAAACGGCAATAGTTGCAGGACAATTGCAAGATGCTGTTTTCCAAACAATTCTCGCTTTGGTTTTAAAGATGGACTATGCAGAAATCGCTCCGCCATTTCCTGGTTGCAAAAATGTGAATAGTACGCCTGATATCAGTTTATGTGACTAAAACAAGCAAGTATAATGTAGAGAATCATTGTACCATCTAAACCCCTATGAAAAATATTTTCCATAACCAGAAATATTGTATATTCAGCTGTTTGAAACTGGTGTACAAAACTGAAAGTAAAAGACGCAGAAGTGAAACTTAATGGAAGCATAGAAATAGCACACATAAAACAGATATAATGCTTCTTAGACTTGCTTTTAATGAGAATGACAGATCTATAACATGTGATATAGAATTTCAATTGAATTCGGTCGGTTCGCCCAAAAAGTGACATGTACGAGCAGTTACACCTGGTGCACATGACTAAGAAAGACTGACTAAAGGCCCCCAATTGGCCTATTTAGTGTCACCATGTAAGTCTGTGAGTGTTCAGTTGAACAAATAATGGAGTGAGTGTGCATAAATATACAAATGTGTGTTGTCTTTGTGACCAGTATGATGTTTCATCAGTGATCATTTTTGTTTGCATGATTTTGAGTTGGGTTAGTCCTATCTACTGAAAATGTTTATGCTTAGGATATCTTGGGCAGTTTTTGCACTTTGCGAGGACTTAATTGGACAAAAGATATCTCCCATAGACCTAAACATACTGGCTTGAACCCATGGAGATATTTGATATTATGCTTACAAAATAGTAATTTTCGTGTGTGTGTGTGTGAAATACAATATAGCTATTATCTGCTTGCTTGATACCCTGTTGAACAGACAGCGTATTGTTTATTCACTGCACACATGCACACATCTATTCTCTCTCTACCTCTGTCTTACTGAGAGAAGCACACATCCATATTGCACAAACAAGCAGATTCACTGCCACACTGAAACTCACTGCCACAAGAATATTGCTTTGTGTGTGCCACACACTTTTTTATATTAATCTGCTCTGCCTGACATCATCCCTTCTGTTTACTTTTCTCTTGCTTTCTTGCTTTCCTTCTCTCTCTTCCTCCATTATTTATCTTTCTCTCTCCCTCTCCCACCATCCTCCCTTCTCTCTTATTCTCTTTCTGTAGTTGATCCAGCTGATAGTCAGCCACCTGACCCTGCCCGACCTGTGTCGCCTGACCCAGACCTGTAAGCTACTCCACCAGCACTGCTGTGACCCCCTCCAGTACATCCAGCTGAGCCTGCAGCCATACTGGTCTCGCCTCAGTGACGCCTCCCTGGGCCACCTGCAGGGCCGCTGCACCCTGCTTCAGAGGCTCAACCTCTCCTGGACCGGCAACCGCGGAGCCCTCACCCTCACTGGCTTCAGCAGGTGAGTTAATGGGGTGGGGGGGCTAGACGATCTGGACATTTGTGGTTCATTGGTCTGTCTTCAGCGTGGCATGTGTGTGCCCATCACTTACGTTGATTTCAGGGTGAGGAATCATCTGTGTAAATATTGGACTATAAATTGTACCTTTCTGTATTTTACTTGTGCTAAAATCTTTATTCTACTGAGCCATTTTCTTTATGTTCATATTCTTACCTTTTATTATTTATTGTTGTCGCATTGTCGAGAAGGAACCTGCAAGTAAGCATTTTTTAGTTGGACGGTGTATACCATGTGTATCCCGTACATGCAACTAATAAAACTTTAGACTGAAACTAACATAAAGTTGTCAAATCCGGAACTTCCCTGTTAATGTTGTGTTGCCACGCCACAACACAGGTCTGACTTCCTCCCCCTCCTACCCCTCAGCTTCATGAAGGCATGTGGCGGGAGCCTGGTGTGTCTGGAGCTGTCGTGTTGTCACTTCCTGAGTGAACCGTGTCTGGAGGTCATCTCCCAGACGTGTCCCGGGCTGCAGGAACTCAACCTGTCCTCGTGCGACCGCCTACACCCCCAGGCCTTCACACACATCTCCAAGCTCACCCAACTGCGCCGGCTAGTGCTCTACCGCACAAAGATAGAGGTACAGTGCCTTCAGAAAGTAACCCTTGACTTATTCCAGATTTTGTTGTGTTACAGCCTGAATTCAAAATGGATTAAATAAAAATAAAAAATCACCCATCTACACACAATACCCCATAATGACAGTGAAAACTTTTTGCAAATGTATTGAAAATTAAATTCAGAAATATCTAATTTGCATAAGTATTCACACCCCTGAGTCAATACTTTGTAGAAGGACCTTTTGGTGTCTTTAAGCGCTTTCCACACCTGTATTGTGCAACATTTGCCCATTGTTCCTTTCAATATTCTTCTAGCTCTGTCAAATTGGTTGTTGATCATTGCTAGACAACCATTTTCAGGTCTTGCCATATATTTTCAAGTAGATTTAAGTCAAAACTGTAACTCGGCCTCTCAGGAACATTCACTGTCTTCACTGATTTTGCCCGAGCTTAGCTCCAGTTCCGTTTGATTTTTTAATACTGAGAGACTCCCCAGTCCTTAATGATTACAAGCATACCACCACTATGTTTGAAAATATGGAGAGTGGTACTCGGTAATGTTGTGTTTTGAGGCAAATCCAATACAACAATTTGTATTCAGAACAAAAAGTTAATTGCTTTGCCACATTTTTTGCAGTATTTATATTAGTGCCTTGCTAACAGGAAGCTTGTTTTGGAATATATTTATTCTGTACACACTTCCTTCTTTTCACTCTGTCAATTAGGTTAGTTTTGTGGCATAACTACAATGTTGTTCATCCATCCTCAGTTTTCTCCTATCACAGCCATTCAGCTCGAACTGTTTTAAAGTCACCATTGGCCTTGTGGTTTCCTTCCTTTCCGGCAACTGAGTTAGGAAGGACGCCTGTATCTTTTTAGTGACTGGGTGTATTGATACACCATCCAAAGTGTAGTGATTAACTTCACCATGGTCAAAAGAATATTCACTGTCTGCTTTTTTTTCTTTTTTACCCATCTACCTATAAGTGCCCTTCTTTGTGAGGTATTGGAAAACCTCCCTGGTCTTTCTGGTAGAATCTGTGTTTGAAATTCACTGCTCGACTGAGGGACCTTACCTGTGTACCTGCATGGGTTACAGAGATGAGGTAGTCAT
Source organism: Salmo salar (assembly GCF_965601325.2). Lineage (NCBI taxonomy): Eukaryota > Metazoa > Chordata > Actinopteri > Salmoniformes > Salmonidae > Salmo > Salmo salar. The sequence continues at coordinate 50,171,056 of NC_138295.1, read as the reverse complement.
TCAAAAATCATATTAACTTTAGAACGGCCTTTCTTTAAATTACTGTAATGGCCGTGAACGGCCTTGTTCTAACAATATCTGTGTCAATATTGCAAAATGAACTTTCTAACAACCTGTTGTCGTCAACTTCATTACTGAAAATTACATCGTAGAAGCAGACATGACTTTTCACTGTGAAAGAGGCTTTATCTACGTGGGTTGGTGATACGGATTCGCACACGTCCTTGCACTTTGAAAAGTGATGATGTCGAGGTGAAATAAGTAAATAGCAGTTTGGTGTCTTCAATGTTTGATGCTGTGAAACTTGGGGAATAGCTCACAGATTAGTAAATCATCATTTTGTTGGTACAGGCGAGCACATCCGTGCACGTGTTCAAGCTTGAATGATTGCTCTCTGTCTCATGGAAATAGTTGCAGTGTTTAGCTGTATATAGTCAACTAACTAGTTGCTTGTTTTCTCTTGTTTCTACCAATGTAATTATATGGAAACTGCTTGCTATAGCTAGCTAGCTAATTAGCTAGTCTGTCAGGCAAGAAAAGTTGTGTGTAGCGGTGAATTTGGACGGCGCTCACGAAGCGTCAACCTCAGCTGTCACTTTCACTACTACAGACAACCTGTTAACTAGCTACTGCAATGAAGTCGTTTATCAGTTGGGTTTAGGTTATGGTTTGGCATGTTTGCTGGGTGCAGATAGCCAGCTAACAAGTTGCTTGTTTTGTCCCGTTTTCTACCGATGCAGTTCATTTGGAAACTGTCCCAGCTTCGTAACAAATCAGCTAACATTGGTGATGTCTGTAGTTAGTCTGTCAGGCAAGAGTTGATTGGAGGAGAGAGAGAGAGAGTTTGTGCGTGCGTGCATGTGTGGAATGGGAGGCGTGTAGCTAACTTTATCACACAATTTATTATGGGAACCCCTTATTAGGAAGAGAGTATGTGTAGAGGAAGGAAAAGCGAGGCAGGGAGAGGGATTATGTTCCTGACTACAATTGTATCCTATTTGTTTCTCCTCTCCCTCTGTTACTGTTCTTCTAGGTCAGTGAAAGTGAAGGAAGTGATGTCGAGAGTCAGGGCTCAGCAGTAAAAGGCAGGGAGGAATAGGAGTTAGAGATAATTGGCGGGATAGAGATGTTACGAGGAGGGAGAAAAGACTGGAGGGAGAGGGAGCACACCGAGAGGGGAGCCTACATTTCCATGGCGTGTCTGCCTTAAGTCCCACCATTCACCCTTGTACCACACAGCCTGGGCCTAAAGTGACAGTGGCATGGGTTTTGGAGTTGTTTTTAAAAGTAGTAGGAACTTCTAACTGTTCCAGAGCTTGTAATGGATGACAACAAGAACATGGGCGGGGTTGACCATCTTGACCAGCTGAGGAGCTATTACAATGTTGGATGCACACGTAGAAAATGGTGGAAGTATGTGTTTTGGGGGATGCTCAACATTGCCATCATAAGCGTACATTTTATGGGGGATCCTGCAAAGGCCCCTTCCCAGAAAACACAGGCGCTGGTCCCTGAAGGCATTCAAAATGCTGCTTGTGCATTCACTTTGATATTGCTTCAGTGGCAGGAAGAGGGGAGACGAGTGTGGCACTAGGGCGTGTGGACTGAGTTGTAACTAATTTGAAAGCAGGTGAAGTTTGAAGGGCACAAGAGAGGGTGTTTGGTGTGCATCCAGAGTGGACGCAGTGCAAAAAAATGGGAGATATGTAGAAACCTCCTTTTGGGTGCTCTATGCCACTTTGCAGGATGGGGCCATGCTTCTAGAAGTTCCATGTTGTATGCTAAATGCAAACACTAAAGTGACAGTGTGAAATATGAATATGTCCTACAAATCTCTTGTCTCTGAACATTTGTTGTGTTTTGTATATTCTCTTTTTCCGTCTCTATCTAATACTTGTTGCATTCACTGAATTGTCAAAGTAGGCTACTATTTCTAAATTTTGTCAGCCCTGGTCTGTACTAAATCTTATTGAGAGAGGTTACCTACATTTTGAAATACTGTAGTCTCTGAATAGCTGTTTGCGTTTCTAAATTGTTACAGAAGTAAGAATCATTGTCAATCAAATGGCCTACTTTGTGTGTGTGTTTTGAAATAGTTTCTGAATATTGTCCTGGTCACATTTTGGATAATTTGATTTATTCATATGTAAATAATATTTCTAAGTATGGGTTGTACTTGGTACATTTTTAAGTGAGTAATTTGGTCAAATGTACTGCAATTTAAAACTCTAGTTTTTTTTTGTTGTGTTGAGTGTTAATCGTTTTTTGATAGTGTCTTTACACAATGGAAGACAGCATGAGTGTTATTCCTATTGACGTGAATGTGGTGTCATAGTTTTAAAGAGCACAACCTATTCTTTAATAAGTTAACTTGTAATTCTCATTTTGTTCTTTGTTTTTGAGCTATGTCTGTTTGTTTGAAATGTGTGAGAATGAGCTTTATCTTGAAAATTCTCAGTAATCCACAGCAGCATTCTAGAATTATATTGGGGTTTAAAGGGTGAAACACTATTGCACACTGAGTGAGTCCATGCAATTTGTAATTTGTTAAGCAAATGTTTACTCCTGAACTTATTTTGGCTTGCCATGACCAAAGGGGTTGAATACTTATTGACTCAAGACCTTGCAGCTTTTCATTTTGTAATTATAATTTGTAAACATTTTGAAAAACATTCCACTTTGACGTTATGCCGTGTTATGTGTGACAAAAAAATCTCAATACGTTTTAATAAGTTCAGGCTGTAACACAACAAAATGTGAAAAAAGCAATGGGGTGTGAATACTTTCTGAACGCACTGTATGCTAAATAGGGATGTTAATCGGTTAGCCACCAAAAATGCATTTGACCGGTCATGCTTATCGGTCTATAGGTTAATTTGCATAATTTACTGGAATTAAATTGGCAAGTGTGTATTTTCGTTAGCCATAATCACCTATCTTACTTATCACACGTGCACATCATACAGAGCCTAGTCTGAGGAGCGGAATGGCCTATCAACTGTCAGACAGCTCGAGAGCAGCTCCTCATAAAGCTGGTAGCCTACTGGAGTGAAACATCCTTTTATAAGCCCAGTCATTGCGTAACAAATAGCACACGATTGCATTTAGAATTGTTAACTGTTTTGATGGCCACAATTTAAAAAGAGTTACAATGTGTATTTCTCAATCTCAACTCGGAATTAAAGCGAGCCTCCCATTTGCCATTCGAGTGCATCAGCGCGTCACCCACCACTTTGCAATGTAAGCATGAGGCAGTATTTATATTTATTTTTTATTTAACCTTTATTTAACTCGTTAAGAACAAATTCTTATTTACAATGACGGCCTACCCCAGACAAACCCTAACTCGGACGATGCTAGGCTAATTGTGCTCCGCCCTATGGGACTCCCAATCACATCCGGTTGTGATACAGCCTGGAATCGAACCAGGGTCTGTAGTGACGCCTCTAGCACTGAGATGCAGTGCCTTAGACCGTTGCGCCAATAGTTTCAAACCTGGAAGTTTTACTTCCCTGTAACGAGGAAAGTCTTACCTTGCTTCAAAATAGCCTACCAAAAATCCAACCATAGAAATGTGGAGGCAATTCTTTTATGAAGACTTCATGCCATTAAACAGCATTTCTCTCCTGTTCTGTTGGTTTTCATATCAACTTTCTTTCATTGTCCAGAAGCCAAAGGAACAGTCCTAGTCATATTAGCAACAATCCTAGTTGTTGCTATTAGATTCTCCCTCTTTCTAAATTTCTAACAGATATTTGAATCTGTCACATTAGGTGCGCTGTTTAGAACAGTGATGCTATTGCTCCTTCGGTCCGGTGTGGCTCAATTGGTAAGAATGTGGTAAGAGCATTCTTTTTTATTTTCACAGGAAAGTCATACTGACACTAGGGTCTCTCGTACAGATGAGCCCTGCATAAATACATCAAACACATACAATATACAAAATTACAAACCATTTATTAAGAAAAACAGACACATTTCTCAACATAGAGAATTACTCATTACTCTGAACTAACCAAGGGGGACCAGAACATCTCATTTCAGAGAGCTCTGGAAGTTGTTCCACATGTTATTGACTGTATATTTTTGTTTATGTGTAACTGCTGTCGTTTTTTTGTCGCACTGCTTTGCTTTATCTTGGCCAGGTCGCTGTTGTAAATGAGAACTTGTTCTCAACTGGCCTACGCGGTTAAATAAAGGTGAAATAAAAAAAAATCGAAATAAGGGGAGGCAAAAAACTTAAAGCCGCTTTACCCAACTGTGTGGAGACCGAAGGGGCGTCCAGTGTTATCCAAGCCTGAGACCGGGTTTGGTCATTTGTATGTCTAAATTGAATTAATGATAGATACATACGACGTTTCTGAATGAGTGCTTTGTAGATGAACACAAAGAAATGCTGCTCTCTCTCCTTACATACAAAGAGCCCAACCCACTTTTTGATACAAAACACAATGGTGAGTTCTATAACCGTCAACAAAAATAAACCTAAGGGCACAATGAAAAACAGCATCTATTGGTTTAAGTGTAGATGCTGCTGCATGCATATAGATAATATCCCCATTATCCAAAATAGACATAAAAGTGGCCTGGACAATTTCCTTCCTATTAACAAAAGTTTGTTTCTGTTAAAGAAACCAACCTTGAACTTCAACATCTTTACCAGCTCAGTGACATGTTTTTTAAAGTGACAGTTTGACATCAAGCCAGATAGCAAGATATTTGTAGGAAGGAACTCACTCAATTTGTGTACTGTTCATACTAGTAATTACACATTCCTTTAAATCTGGGTTATGGGACCTAGAAAAAAAGCATGTGTTTTGTTTGAGTTTAGTACTAGCTTTAGATCCAATAGTGTCCTCCGCAGTGCTTGAAAATCAGATTTCATGTGTGAAAAGGCTTGGCCAACCAATGGCGCAATGGAACACGGTTTCATCTGCATTTTACAGCATTACCGATGTTATTTCTATAGATTGTAAACAGTAGTGGGCCGAGTATCGAACCTTGGGGCAACCATAACTTAAGCATGATGCCGGCGCCAAGGTTGTGGGTTCAATTCCCACAGAGATCACATACTAAAAATGTATGCACTCACTGCATTGTCACTTTGGTTAAAAGCGTTTGCTGAGTAGCATATATTGAGACGACGATGTAACACAAGTTATGCCTTATTTTTAGGCTAATGCACATGGCTATATTGGCGGTGTATGGGTTAAGAGGTAGTCGAGTTTCCTATTAGATGCATGACCTGTGGATGGCATCATTGTGGTTTACGTAGGACTAATTCTCTGCTGTCATCATTTGTAATGAACTCAGATCTCGGGTCACTGTTCTCGCCCAGGCTTGCTACAAAGCATTTCTGAGTGTTGTTCTCATGTTTCAGCCTTTTCCTAAGGCAGACACCATACCGTAGTCTTTCCAGTGCAGTGAGGTTGAGGACTAGGCTTTCAGGTTGTTTACTGCAGGCAGACTGAGCAGGCTGTGTGTGTGTGTGTCTGCAGTCCTATGTGTCATCCAGCCCTGTTGTCTGTCATTAAGCTGTCACTGGTATAATTAAATAGTTCTCTGACTGTCAAAAGGCATAAAAAGAGACCACAACACACACAAGCATACACGTTAGAGATGCTTGCTAAAGTACATGTCACGCACACTCAATTGCCATTCGGTGGAATGTTGACAGTTCCACATTGAAATCTCACCTCTATCCCTGTCTAGCAATGGTGGATTGGTGATAAGCAAATGTCTTTTTTTACGTTTTGAAATGTTATACTACCCTAATACTGTTGAGTTGTGTGTTTGCTAGACCAAGTCATCTTGGAGAGATATTGAATAACATGGGTAGACCTGTTATTGTAATTTTTGAAGTGACACCTTTGATACCCATACCTCAGTCTCATTTTACTGTGTGTGTACAAAAAGGGGTGCAATCATCATATTTTGGGTGAGTTGATAGAAACTTAACTCAACTTCGTGACATTTTCTCTCTCTCTCTTGCTTTGTTTATGTTGCTGCAGCAAACAGCCATGTTGAGCATCCTAACGTTCTGCATTGAGCTGAGACACCTCAACCTGGGGAGCTGTGTGATGGTAAGATGCCCCCCACAAATGCACTCACTATCATACCCTTCTCTTGCGCCAGATAGACATTTTAGGATCAGCTTAACTCCTAACCACAATCAAGAATCATGACAATTGATTCAGTCATTCTATGTTAGCTAACAGCCCTGAGGTCACCACCCCTATGTTCTCCCTGCAGATAGACGACTATGACGTGGTGGCCAGCATGCTGGCTGTCCGCTGCCGCTCACTGCGCTCCCTGGACCTGTGGCGCTGCAGAAACCTGACGGAGCGTGGCCTGGCCGAGCTGGCTGCAGGGTGCAGACTACTGGAGGAGCTGGACCTGGGCTGGTGCTCCACGCTGCAGAGCAGCTCAGGCTGCTTCCAGCACCTGGCCCGCAACCTGCCGTGCCTGAGGAAGCTCTTCCTCACCGCCAACCGCACCGTGTGCGACTCGGACATTGAGGAACTGGCTGCCAACTGCCCCGCACTGCAGCACCTCGACATACTGGGTGGGTACTACCTCCCCCTTTCTTTCTTAATCTATCTCTCTTTCTCTCGGTCTCACACAAGTTTATATAAAGTAATTTTATGTTCACACCCGATATTTGAATATAGTATTTTACTTGGAGCATTTAAAACACAGTATTCACTATTATTTGTCTGTAATTGCCTATCTGATTAATCTATGTATTTCTGAGTGTTCACACACATGTTGCTCACTCGTGTGGTATGTTTGTGTTATTGATTGACAGGCACCCGGATGGTAAGCTCCTCTTCCCTGAGGAAGCTGCTGCAGGCGTGTCCTAAGCTCCTCCTCCTGGACGTGTCCTTCTGCTCGCAGGTGGACGCCCGCATCGTCCAAGAGCTCTGCGGACTCTTCCCCAACGTGGCCATCAAGAAGAGCTTTACCCAGTGACCTCACCCAGCCCCACCCTCACACAGGGGCAGTGACACAGGGACACCAGGGGGAGGTGCTAATTTAGACTAGCGGGGAGGAGTAGTACTGGATTTCCATTGGGTACAATGAATGCGCCTGATGGCTGAGAGCACTGAGGCCTATTGTAATGTGGACTGAATGGTTAGGAGTGTTGTGGTGCCCTGAGCATCAGCTGAACACCTCACCCACACCTCAACACAGTCTCCTCGTGTCAAGCCGCTGAATGCAAGAAAGAGTCTTAAGAGGAAAACTGGTTGAAATCAGGGTCACGGTTTCAAAGCCGCTAGATTTCATCGTTGGTCAGCCTAGTAACTGACACATCTGGCGGCTGCTTGTCATCTGTCCACCCCTCCTGTGACGCATTTTGTAAAATGGGTGACTGCAATGTTGCATCTGAATCTGAAATCTCAGGGTTTTTATTTTGTTCATATTGTTTTAATTTGTTTAATTAATTTTTTTCAGCTAAACATTTGAGTCCTGTTTGATTTCCACTGCCACAGTTTGTTCTGAGACAACGAAAATTATGGGAGTTCAGAAAAATTTACATTTGGCACTGATACTGAGACAAAACATTTTTGGGGTGTATTTGATGTTGTACATTGTATGATTGTAAAATTATATCACCATCCTTAATTATTTATTGATCTTGTAGTATATTATTGCACATCTCCAATGCTACGAAGCAATTCCTTTAAACTGAGACTCAGCGATACGAGCAGCAGTGTGAAACAAAGATATTGAGGAATAAACGCTATACAATAGGCTGTACTTGTGAGCACCCACATTCCCAAACAGAGCATCTTCGCATGTGCATGGGAGGTCGTTTCACACTCCTGCAAATGTGATAGTTGAGGGGCAACTACTGCGGAGTAGAATAGCCTCTCTTATCCTCTCGCTTCACTATCTTTGTTGTTGTGGATATCGGCCTGATATGCAGCTACTGACATTTGTATAGCTGAATCTACCTTTATGCAAAACTTGAAGTTTCATTTTGAGCACATGCTAGCTAGTATGTGAAGTATTTTTGTGCCTTATATTCATGACTGAATGTGGTGTCCATGTGTGTCAGTGATTTGTAATGCTTTGCTTCCTGTCCTCTACCAAAGTTACTAGCAAATCCCAGGTCCCTCACTATAGCTTTATTTGACCAGTGAAGAAACCCATGCAGATCTGTCATCTTGATTGACACATGCAAAGCCATATTTATTTTAAACAGAATCTTATCTCCATCTTTCAATTCCCTTTTTATTAAGTGGCAGTTATGTGAATGTCTGCTTTTTGGATTACATTTTATTTTATCTGTGGGAATGTGGTCTGGTCACACTCAAATCACTAAAGTAACCTTCACAGGCAAACTATTGAAAAACATATTAATGTTAACACTCGTTCAACGAACACTCACAATCTGTCATCGTGCTACACAAATCTAGTTCCTCTCCTTTTGTCCTGTCACTAGTTGACCAAAGCCACCACAATTTTCACCACATTGTAACGCTACTTTTATTTACAGACATTTATTTATGTGGACCTGCTATTTTTGCAGTGATTGACCTTTCCCAGTTAGTGTGTGGTCAAACTTTGTGCCATTTGTAAAAACTTTAGTAATGTACCCGTAACTAAGTGTGAATGTCAGGTGTGGTGTCATCAAGACTTGCTGGCAAATAACCGCTCTAAAGTAGTGAAAAAGGTTGCACCTCTACTGCGACGAAACTGGGTGCTTTAATTTTAAATAAACTGAAGGTTGATGACTGAGACTACGTATTTATCCCCAACTGTATATCCATTGAAATGCCAGGTTCGACTGCCTTGTATTTATGGCTCATAGTGTACATTGTGCTGACATTACACCATCTTGTTTTGATCACTCTTTAAATAGAAAGGTGCCATACAGTGTTCTCTGGCTTGTCCCTGTAGGATAATTCTTTTTTGGATCCGGGTAGAACCTTTTCAGCCAACAACGAACCCTAAAATGACAAGTTTCTTTTAGATGGAAAAAGGTTTGATGTAGAACCCTTTTTTTTCCTGAGGTGCCTTATCATGAGCGGTGACTCAACAGAAATAACTATATTGAAGTGTAGGGGTAGAGTCTTCTTGCCTGACGACTCAAACTGAATTTTTTTCCCGCTGCTCTTTCGTTTGCTACGAACTTCAGTCGGAGATTGCCGTCATTGAAGTAGTTTGTGGTGATGTCAAATTGAGGGGTGTTGTACCAAACAAAGTAATCAGTGATTGGATCATCTTTAACCAATCGGAGTAACAAAGCTAATGACACATTTTCAAACCTCTGCTTAACCCATAGACTTTACACACGTGTGTTCTGGCTCTTTCTTAGCCCAATGGTTTCTGGGACCAATCAGAATGGTTAGAATGTTTTTCCCGTTCTAGAAATTATCATGGAGTTACTCAGATCCAGACTCATTGCAGAGAAGAAACTAATGTCTGTGGGTGTGGCAAAGCATTTGGCCAGAGCAAGGAGTTTGGGAAGCCAGGCAAAGGGTCATCTTGTGTTTTTGGAACAACTAGAGGCCATTAGTAAGGTTGACTGGAAGTTCAGCATTAGCCTTAACCCTCTGCCGTTTTACTGCCTATTAATACTACAGGGAGAAGTGACATTCTCTTGTCTCCTTAATTGCCTTTTAATAAATTGTTTGTGCCCGGTTTAATGATGTATATTGTGGCCCTGTAATGTGCCCTAATGATGGAGAACGAGGCGGCTGCCGGTGAAGTATTAATTTGGACTGCCTCCCCGATGATTACTGATCCGCCACTACCACCGCCGCTGCCTGTCCCCCCACACAAAACGTGATTCATGGAGACTTTCCGCTCGATGCAGCGGCTTGATTTTTCGCTGTCATGCTCTACTATAATCCTAATGCATCCGTAGGGGATCCTCAACAATTAGTTTAGCTTGTATTTGTTTTGCAAGAGCCAGGCCAGATGAATCTAGAAGTAAAAAGTCTGAATGAAATGATTGCCTCTTAAATTAAAAGTTCTGGAGTCAAATTTTTGAACCCTAAACAAGGAAGGAGCAGATGTTAACTGTCCCAACAGATGATTTTGAACTATTGTGGTTACTGCTGGTCTAACAAGCAAATATCTAAGCATGGCATAATGACGGCTTCCACAATACTGAGCCGAACCAAACCAAGCTTGGCCTGGTTACGGATCATCATAGTTCTATATATCATAGATCATAGTTATATATATCATAGATCATCATAGTTGTCATAGTCATCATAGTTGCTGGAACTAGGCGGAAAAGGATCATGTGAAATTAAAATATCTGAGCCTGCACAGGTTGGCTCTTGTTGGCACACTTGCGTGAAAAAGCAGTGCATGGATCAGTGATGTCACTGTTGGAAATTTCCCTCTGTCCAAGCTATAGTTTTTTCAGAAAGGTGGGGTTCCTTTGTTCATTTTATGGTTTCCTCTAGTTACCACAGCCAGAAACGGGCTATATCTGATTTTATGAAGGATTTATGATGCATGTTTCTGTAGGTTGCCAAACCTTTTATGTAGTTTTTTTCAGACACAAATTAAACACACAAATATTCCAATTAAGATTACACAGACATTATTATGCAACATAATTACATCATTAAACAACTCCTCAAACATAAAATAACAGTATAATCTCTTGTAGGCAGATTTTGCGTATAGACCAAAGAATCAGTTGGAACTGAATGGGATGCGTGAGATGACAAGCAGCAGAAGTTCTGTTTTTATTTTATTTGGATGTTTTAGGATTGGACGAAGGCAGTGCCTAAACTGCTTCAATGCAAGTGCTTTGCACATGGGGGGGCTTTGGCTTTGTGAGGGTGGAGACTTTGGGCCCGATTCAGTCAGATTCTCTTTAGCCGAAATCCGCATAGCTGATGTTTTGACAGTGTCAGAGGTGGGACTGCTTTTGAGCTGTCAAATCCAGAAGCGGCTCCCAGCATTATACCTAAAGCAGACATTGCCATTGGCTGCACTGAGTCGCTTTAAGAGAAATGTTCGAACACTGGAATGTGAATTTCTATCTACACCTCGATTAGGCTGATAGAAATTCTCATGATCACATCTAATGATTTTCAATTTGAGGGTCATTATTTCTATATAGCATACACTTTCATGTTCTGAACTTCCAACGCAAGTGGGACGGGTGTGGCTTCGTGAAAATGATCACAAGAGCAGCTCCTCGCCGATTTGACAACTCCAACACAGTTCCACTTCTTACACCGCCAAAACATCACCTATGCGAGTGTAGGCTATCGCCGGTTAGCGCTTGATCTGATTGAATCTAGACGTTCGTCTTTACCGGAACTCTCAACTTCTAACACGTTTTGGCCCAGAAGTTAATCATGCAGCTGACCAGATTACACAAGTTTTACTACTGGGTTAACCAAGATTACATAAATTGACATTAATTATTAAAAATGACAATGTTGTTTACAAGGACGATCACACTTAAGCATTGCAAAGTCCAATTGTATGAATTGGAATTCGTAACATATCTTTTTTTTGCAGGACGTAACACATATGAAATGAATGACGTTGCACACAATTGTGCAAAATATTGGGGGCCCGTTTATACAAAAGCTCTGTAGCATCACTTTAAAGGGAGCAGTACCTGCCACAGAAGAGGATGTTTTGAGTACTGTTGTGGCGGATGAAGAACAGAAAGGGGTGGTCGGCTTTGAAGGTACGTATATTATGCTCTCCCTAACATTATTGATCAGGGAGACCGCCTTGTGGTAGCCGCAGCCTTCGGTGCCTTCCTCATTCGCCTCTACAAAGGCCTTGTGCACCACCTCAGACAACTCCAGGTTGTTGTTGGGTGACATCCCTGAGAAATTACTCCTGAACTCTTCAAAGGAGTCCATCATGCCCATGCTGACCAGAACGGCTTTCAGGTCGCAGGTCTAGTCCATCTTCAATCTGGGCAAGTGCATATGTCCCACCTGGTCCATGCAACAAAGTTATCATACGTGAGCTCCCTCTCCAGCTTCTCCAGCCCAGTTTGTCCTCTGTCTCTTCCGGGAGCATGCTCAGATCGCTCCAGAATCTAGCAGTTGACCTCAGGGATTAAGGTCAAGCAGAACATGCTGTCCTGATACATAATTTTCACTGGCTTACTCTAATTTCTTCTCACCTTGAACTGTGCTTCTCTGGTGGATCTCTCCTTGAACTCCTTTCCTCACTTGCCCTTGCAATAAATGGCATTCACCAACAAGTTTTGGTTGTTGACAGCTCCCTTTTGCAACCGGTCCTGGAGTTTTCCCTCTGTCTTTTTATCCACCCAGTTGTTAATATTAACCCTAGCTGCCTCTGCATTGGACTCAAAGTCGACAGACTCTAACCTGGCACCGTAATACTTTCTAGTTTCACAGAGAAAAGCTTTGTAAAGGCTTTGCCAGGTTCAGTGCATAGGGGGTAGTGCGTACGGTGCCCAGACAGGAGTTTTCTGAACACCTCAGCTTTGTGGAGGGGCAGGGCCTCTAACATCCGTGCAGCAATATTGCCCCTGGCCCCTTCAAACTGGCGGTTGGCCAGGCTCAGTGTGTATGGGGTTTGTCTTTGTTCAGCTCGGACAGGAGTTTTTTTTAACCCATCATGGATGTCACCCTCAGCTTTGTGGAGGTGCAGCGCCTCTGACATCTGTGTAACAGTATTGCCCCTGGCCTCAAGGAATACCATAGCGAAAGCAGAGGAGATGATCAGAGGAGAGATGTTTCCTTCGCTGTTCCTCTCGCTGATCTTCTTGAAGAGATTCAGGGAGAATTTGTTGTTTGACACAGACAGAGATGCCATCATAACTGTTGTGAGCGATAGGGAGGAACTGAAAATGAACTGATGTGAGATTTATAGAGCAGGATGTGCTCTCAAAGGTGAAGAGAAAATGCATTTAGGTCAAAAGTACAAGGGTGCCAATCTTTCTTTCAAAGCAAAGCCCACCACTGGTGTGCATGGCCAAAGAGCTCTATTTTCATGTCATTGAACAAATGTAAACGCCTGGAGTTTGCTTAACAGCATTGGCACTTTGATTGGAAACGGTGGTATGGTCAGGTGACATGAAAATAGAGCTCTTTGGCCACACACACCGGTAGTGGGTTTAGTGTTGAAATAAAGAAGCATAATAACAAAATAACCCCATACCTACTGTAAAAAATGGGATCTTTGATGTTATGGGTCCATTTTGGTTCCACTGGTCCTGGGGCCCTTGTTAAGGTCAATGGCATCAAGAACTTTACCCACTACCGGGACATTTTAACCAAAAGCCTGGTTGCCTCTGCCAGGAGGCTGAATATTGGCCGCACGTGGATCTTCCAGCAAGACCATAGCCCCAAGTACACATCAAAATTCATAAAGAAAGGGTTAATTGACCACAAAATGTTGCAATGGCCATCTCAGTCTCCGGACTGGAACCCTGTTGAAAACCTGTGATTTGAATTGAACAGGGCAGTCCATAAGCACAGAGGAAGGATATCAAGGATCTGGAAAGATTCTGTATGGAGAAATGGTCTAAGATCCCTCTTAATGTGTTCTCCAATATCATAAAGAATTTTAGAAAAAGGCTGTGTCATTCTAGCAAGGGGATAAAATAATATAATTGTTTAAAAAAATGTAGCATACAATATAGCTAAGTATTTGTATTTGTTTTATATAATTTTTTGCTCATCTTTAGAGATAGGGAGAGAGATTCAACCTAACCCGCCTGAGGGAGGCCTCACCATGACAGTCGTCATTATGTGGCTTTGTGTCCTCTCTGATTACCCAGCTTTGATTTCGAAGGAGAACAGACTGGGTGGGACAACAATGCATGTTTACGGTGTAAAGACAGACAAATTGCTAACATCATGTCTTTATTATTATTATATCCATTTTAGACGTGAGAATAAAAGAATAACATATATAACCACCCCCTCCTTTTCAGCACCATATGCTTTTATCTTGACAGCTAGGATCATAAGAGACATTGAACCATTAAAATGCTGTTAATGTTTCTGTGGAGGAGACAGCCAGTGAGTGCTTCCCAAATTGCACCCTGTTCGCTATATAGAGCACTGCTTTTGATCAGGGCCCATAGGGCTCTGATCAAAAGTGGGGCACTATATAGGGGATAAGGTGCTATTTGGGACACAGGCAGTGAAATGAAGGCATGTGCGATGGCCATGCTGAGGGATGAGCAGTGCTTTATGCTCTGTGAACAGGGCCAGCAATTAGCCTGAATAATTACGCGCTGAAGGGGAGACATGCTTCGCCCCACTGATCAGCAAAGTTCACGCAAAGTTATAATTAAACAATAACTTGTTTACAAATGAACACACACAAACATTTGTGTACTTAAGGGCGCACAGTGTAGTTAGCTCAGATGCGTCTGAGTGAGGTTGAAAAACAATGTCAAATGGTGGAATTATGGGCACTGGTGAGCCTTTTTCACAGTTATCTAAGGGAGAGAGAGAGAGAGGGAGCGAGAGAATCATCTCACTGGGCACAAACATCTAGTTTTGATTTACATTTGGTTGAGTTGTCAGCTAAGGTGAATTCAATGTGAAATCAACAAAACATTTGACCATTTCATTGGATTAAGGTTAAAAGTTGGGTGAAAAAAAATACTAAATTCCAATCAGTTACCCACGTCATCACAATGATTTGGAACCAATGGTGATTCAACCAGTTTTTGCCCAGTATTTGACTAAAACGTAATAATTTGAAACCTTTGCTTACATTTGTTTCTATTATGTGTGGGAATACTTATGAACAGATATCCAAAATTTAAATCACCTGGAGCTGATTTCCTGGTGTTTTTAGTCTTTTATGTCCAACAACGAAAATTCGAAAAAATGTAAATTGGGGAACCCTGCTGTAAGCTATGTACCTTGGGCATTTACACAATGATCTATACAGTGCCTTCGGAAAGTACTCAGACCCCTTGACTTTTTCCACATTTTGTTACGTTACAGCCTTATTCTAAAATTGATTAAATAAAAACAAATCCTCAGCAATGTACACACAATACCCCATAATGACAAAGCGAAAACAGGTTTTTAGAGATTTTTGCAAATGTAAAATTTTCTTTTTTAACAGAAATTCAGACCCTTTGCTATGAGACTGGAACTTGAGCTCAGTTGAATCCTGTTTCCATTGATCATCCTTGAGATGTTTCTACAACTTGATTGGAGTCCACCTGTGGTAAATTCAATTGATTGGACATGATTTGGTCCCACAGGTGTCAGAGCAAAAACCAAGCCATGAGGTCGAAGCAATTGTCCATAGAGCTCTGAGACAGGATTGTGACGAGGCACAGATCTGGTGAAGGGCACCAAAACATTTCTGCAGCATTGAATGTCCCCAATAACGCAGTGGCCTCCATCATTCTTAAATGGAAAAAGTTTGGAACCACCAAGACTCTTCCTAGAGCTGGCTGCCCGGCCAAACTGAGCAATCGGAGGAGAAGGGCCAATGGTCACTCTGACAGAACTCCAGAGTTCCTCTGTGAAGATGAGAGAACCTTCCAGAAGGACATCCATCTCTGCAGCACTCCACCAAACAGGCCTTTGTGGTAGAGTTGCCAGATGGAAGCCACTCTTCAGTAAAAGGCACATGACATCCCGCTTGGAGTTTGCCAAAAGGCACTAAAGACTCTCAGACAATGAGAAACAAGATTCTCTGGTCTGATGAAACCAAGATTGAATTCTTTGGCCTGAATGCCAAGCGTCACGTCTGGAGGAAACCTGGCACCATCCCTACTGTGAAGCATGGTGACGGCAGCATCATGCTGTGGGGATGTTTTTCAGCAGCAGGGACTGGGAGACTAATCAAGGAAAAGATTACCGGAGCAAAGTACAGAGAGATTCTTGATGAAAACCTGCTCCAGAACGCTCAGGACCTCAGACTGGGGCCAAGGTTCACCTTCCAACAGGACAACGACCCTAAGCACACGGCCAAGACAATGCAGGAGTGGCTTCGGGACAAGTCTCTGAATGTCCTTGAGTGGTCCAGTCAGCGCCCGGACTTGAACCTGATTGAACATCTCTGGGTAGACCTGAAAATAGCTGTGCATCCCCATCCAACCTGACAGAGCTTGAGAGGATCTGCAGAGAAGAATGGGAGAAACTCCCCAAATACAGTTGTGCCAAGCTTGTAGCATCATACCAAAGTTGACTCAATGCCGTAATCGCTGCCAAAGGTGCTTCAAGAAAGTACTGAGTAAAGGGTCTGAATACTAATGTAAATGTGATATTATTATACAAAATATATATGAATTAGAAAAAATGTCTAAAAAACTGTTTTTGCTTTGTCATTAATGCCGTATTGTGTGTAGATTATTTTTTCCCCCTCATCAATGTAATCAATTTTAGAATAAGGCTGTAAAGTAACAAAATGTGGAAAAAGTCAAGGGGTCTGAATACTTTCCGAAGGCACTGTGTACACTAACTGACTAACAGAGGGTGCTGTGCTGAAGCCACCTTGCCTCCTTCTTGGCACTCCCCCATCCCCCTACATTTGTTTTTGCCACGTTATTCTATTACAGATACTTTTAAATTCTATATATATTTTTTTTACAAATATATAAATAGATTTTCCTTAAAGTATCATTTTTTGAGATAACTAATGTTACTATCCCCACTACAACAAAAAACAACTTAAATACATGTAATTTTGTCCTTGAAACATTTAATTGAAATACTGTAGAATTACATTCATTCCTATGGAGTACTGCTCCTACTGGGGAGTGCCAATATGACCGACTGGTAGCTTCAAAGCCTCTCAATGGCCAAAACATAGCATCAGCAATCCAGGGTTTATATACATCATTGCATATACATCATGCATTGAGCTGGCATGTGTCAGTTTTGTACTGTATTTCAAGTTCTAAAAGTAGCCTTATTCTAAAGTATCGTTTGGCACAGAAAGTGAAAAAAGAACACAGAGTTGAAAGAGAGGACTCTGTAATCATCAGTAATCTCTGTTCACCTGATATAGTCCAGCCGATAAGAACCAAATATACCTCAGATTGTTCCACTTCATGATATAGGTATCAAACTTGGTACACTAATACTAGATACCTTTAAGAACATTTTAAAGATTGTAGGCAGCAGGGTGCGAATTATGAGGGAGCCACGGGGGCTCAACTCCCCTGAATGAGACATTAGCTCCCCTAAATGCAACAAAAGTCAAACTTTGGGGGGGGGGGGGGGTCTCTAAATAATGTTAATTTAACCATTCTCCTATTTGTTAAAATGCAGTGGTAAATATGAAAATAAATGCTTCCAAATGAAACTAACACCCCCAACCCTCTGTCATGGTTTAAACCATGTATTTCTAGGTGGCTGCACAAACGTCTCCCTGTCCACTTCCTGTTCACTCAGTATAAAAATAGCCTTTATTCTGATGCATTAGATTTATTCGTTGATTTATCATTGTTTGCTTTTTTCGGTCAGTTGTTTAGAGAGCCGTGCCAGCCAGAAGAAGTAGGCCATGTATTTAGTTTCATTATTTTCTATCACAATATTCTTTTCATCATCAGCTGATGATGGTTGCCAATATCACTAGACTACTAGCCTACAGCTAAACACCAATGTGCATCCAATCCATCCAACATTAATAACAATAGGCCTATAGTTGACTCTTTCGGTTAGAAGCATTCAATTTTGCAATGGCATAGGTCTACATTATTTTGGACTTGTGTGCCCATAAGAACTGTTTTCACAGTGAAACATAATGAAATGCAACATAGGCAGAGTTACACTTGCATTTTCCAGATCTCCAAGATCCAGGAATTGTACGGGGTTTAAGTTCAATGTTCTAATTCAATTGTTAAATGCTTATAAATGACTAAGAACACTGTCATAAATGCCATTAAGGAAAGAAAGGTAGTGTTTTATGTCACAGGATCTGTGAAGACTCCAAGCATTCAACCCATAAATTATGGACAACTCATGAACTAGGGTGTAAACATGTTTTGATTCAACTACCTGCTCTGCATGCATTCATGTGTGTACAATTGCCTCGGCTGAGAGGGTAGGCTATCGGTAGTGGTGTAGGCCAAGTGGAGGGTAAACGCAACTAAACGCAGATTATCCACATTTTTCAGAAAAAATGCATTGAAAGTATAGGGAGTGTTATTATTTTCACCCCAACCACCAATCAGAGTTTACCAAAACATTTTTACCACTACATCACTGGCTACCGGTAGTATAAATTGACCATAAACTCAAAACGTGTGCCTAATGACGTTCAGCGATTGCCATTGATTAGGGCTACATTAATTGATGTGTCATGCTGACAAATTGACCTTTTTTGTAGCCTGACAAGTCAAGAACTCCTGAAATGGGGCTGAAACTGTCACAGGAAAAACGGGATGGTCACCCTAGCACTTTTTGTGTTTGGTAAACAGATGTCTATTTCCATTCCTCAAATGGCTTGAGTGTACATGCATTGCACTGTTTGGATTATTTTGAAGTGGAGAAACATACACCGGTAGCATACTTTTTGAAGTGATTTGTTTGACAATCAGACGAAAGCATCATGACTGGTTGTGTTCGTGCCACATTAAAAGGTAATTCATTTTTATTATAAGAGCCATAACCCCCGCACCCCTTATTAAATGTCACTTTAGATATATTGTCAAGCAGAGAGACCCATTTCAGCCTCTACTCAAAGTAAGTAAAAGTCTAAACGACGATGTCCAGCCATTGCAGATTTAACCTATTATACTCAGTAGTGTAGTGCAATATTTTTAGGTGCCGGAGCGTAAAAAAAAAAAAAAATTACCTCATCATTCTCAATCAAAGTTTGCACCGTAGCCTGTTGAATAATATCATTTTATGCGCATAAAACCCATCATCCAAATGCAACGTCTACCTATGCCTACACACATTGACTTGAATAAATGTTTGTATTTTAATACCCTCAAACACCAAATTAGGCCTACCTAATTTCAAAATAGGCCATCGTGTATGACAATTATTTTTGTTTTACAGGTGAAATTACCAACCTGCGTCTGAATGCCAACCATAACCATTTGATCTCAATCGGTTTCATGAGAATATGTATTTAGATCTCTTCTTGAGTAATGTGAGTAAATACTCTATGAGCGGATTTCAGAGCAGATGATATTAACGAGCTCTTGGATGCCACTTTGATTTTAGAAGAGAGGGGGACATGACCTAGCGGAATGTCTGGGGGTCCTCTCCCAGAATCTTTTTGGGCATCTAAAGCTAATTTCCTGTATTTTTACACAATCCAATATGCCGTCTCCATTTAGAACAAAAAGAAAGCAAAAATTCCCACAGTCATCAAGGTAGGTAAGAGATCATTATTACACATGTTTAAGTGATTAATAAGACTGAACTAGATCAAAGGTAACTGAAAAATAAATATTGTGTTATTCCTTTTAACCAATACCCTGACAATTGAACAAACCTTCCTAAATAAGCCTATGATTAGGCCATAGTTTACTACGTTGCCTAGAAATAGGCCTAAATATTCATCCTCATATTCAGTGGAGATTGTAGCATGTAAATCTATGTGGGGCAAGAAAGAAAAGTGGGATGCATGCCAGCAAAGCCACAACACTAAACAATACATTAATTGCACTCAAACGGTGCCCACAAACTGTTGGGGCCTACATAAAGCTGTCCCAACAGCAAAGTCCAAACAGGCTATCGCTATCCGACAGATAACTACAGGCTAGAGCTGACCTAGCTGTAGAAGCTACTACCTAGTGTAGCTTATTCATTCACCTCAGTCGAGAGGGAATGACACATTAGCTAACATTACATGTCAGGTTACAATAATAGCTCAGCACTGCGAATAAACACTCTGTTTTTTTTCTGTTAAGTTAAAAATCAGTTACCTTGCCAGCTACATCAGTCAACTAAAGGGTAGCCAATTTCTGCTCTGCTTGCTTTTACAACTCGGTGAAAGAGCGCAACACATACACACTGAACTATTTCCAACTCTCCAGTGCTGGTCCAGCCAGCCTTCCAGAAGCTTTGCCTTCACATAGCCTGTCAGCCTGCTCTGTGGTTGCAGACTTGTGGTCCTAAATCGATCTGTCTGAATACTCCAAACAGTCTACCTGACCGCTCGTAGGTGTCTGCATGGTCCTAAAGCACCCCGTTGGCACTTTTTGTATCACATTGCAATGATAAAACTGGGGGGGACAAAAATACAATTTCAGAATGTGACCCCGTCCCCAGTGAAAGTTGCTCACCTGAGCAAGCTACAGACTAGCCTACCTGTATTGTTTCCATCAGAGCATATTTATTGTTTGCCGCGCGTTGTTTAGTTTTAGCCGCATCATGAGAAAAAAACCGCAACCATTCAGCACAATCATCCTTAAATCTCATAAGAAATTACATGGTGTTTTTGGTCGTACAGTAATATTATAGAATGCTATTACATTCAGGCTGTTATGCAGAATACTAATCATTCATTAGTGATGTTGTGAGACATTAATTCATCGCTCCGGCAGCACTACACCCGTGATTATACTCAGGTTTCCAAAATGACCACCAACCAGCTCCAAAGGGCCATAATGAACAGGATTCACATGGTCATATCTCAATGAATAATTAGTAGGCCTACATACAGCCCAATGATGGCTTAAAATATTTGAAGGGTTCTGGAGAACACAAAAAAATGGCCCAAAATGGCCCGACCCCCACGATGTCAGAAGTCCAGGAGAGACCTGACGGCATAGATTATTAAGGTCTCCAGGTCTCTCCTGGACTCCCGACGATGTAGGGGTTGGCTCCAGTACCTGGTGGACTGGGAGGGGTACAGCCCAGAGGAGCGCTGTTGGGTCCCGGCGGCCGACATCCTGGACCCCAACATCGTCTGAGATTTCCATCTCCGCCGTCTAGACCGGTCCGCTCCTCACCCTCGGGGCTGTCCCCCTGGCCAGAGGAGCGCTGTTAGGTCCCGCCCTGACCGGCCCGGTCCCATCGATGTCTAGGGGAGGCAGAGGAGTGTCGCGGGTGACGGCTCCAGCCAGGGGACCAGAAACCACTGGTCTGAGTAGGGAAACATGAAAAGAGGGTGGATCACACTGATCCAAGATGGCGTAGCAGTAAGATGTTTTTGTTTTTGTCCCGTGTAAATATTCAGTTATTTTCGTTTTTTGAAAACATTTCAATCTCTTTTTTCCAGTTTCGGATTAAATATACCTTCCTGCTACCCGCCTCACCCAATGTGATACGTATCTGCTATTTTATTTAGACCTTATAACTTCAACCTCCATCAGAAGCTAGCCATCAGAAGATAGTAGCTAATTAGCTGGCTAGCTATTTAGTCATTGTTAGCCACTGCTAGCGGTCTTTACCTTTAGCTCAGACACCAGCCGCTTTAACCCGGATAATACCTGCCAGTCTGCACAGCGCGATATCAGCCCTGAGCATATCGTACTGCTTTTTTCCACTACATCACCGGATTTCTGCCGCAAGCTCTGGACCATTACACCGGATCATCGCAGCTAGCTAGCTGCTACCGAGTGGCTATTGTGGCTAACGCCCTTGTCCAGAAGCAATCACCAGTTAGCCTAGCACGAGGCTATCTCCCGGCTAGCAAACAAAATACACCAACTACAATACCATTCTTGCCAATTGGCCTGGACCCTTTGTCAACACGGAGCCCCGCCAATCCATCACGACTGGTCTGCTGACATAATTCGGCCGATGTGCTCTCAACCGGCCTCTGCGTCGTGGATGTCGGTGAAGACCCATCTGCTAGCCCCGGCCCGCTAGCTTTTCTGAACGCCGTGTCGCCCGCTCGCCTAGCGTAGTAACGACTACCGAACGGCTCCCTGTTTCATCTATTGCTGCTCATGATCACTCGGCTACACAGCTGATGCCTGCTGGACTGTTCATTAACACGGTACTTCATTTTGTTTATCTGTTGGCCCCTACCTTGAACTCAGGCCCTGTGTGTAGCTAACTGACCCTCTCTGCCCATTCATCGCCATTTACCTGTTGTTGTTGTCTTAGCTGTTTACCCATTGTTGTCTTACCCGTTGTTGTCTTAGCTCTCCCAATCAACACCTGTGATTGCTTTATGCCTCTCTCTGTCAATATGCCCTGTATACTGTTATTTAGGGTAGCTCTCATTGTTTTATTTTACTGCGGAGCCCCTAGTCCCGCTCAACACGCCTCAGATAGCTTCGTTGTCCCACGCCACACCCATGCGGAGACTGCACCTAGTTTAACTGGCGCCTCCAGAGATGCAGCCTCTCTCATCGTCACTCAATGCCTAGGTTTAACTCTACTGTACTCGCACCCTACCATACCCTTGTCTGTACATTATGCCCTGAATCTATCCTACCATGCCCAGAAATCTGCTCCTTTTATTCTCTGTTCCCAATGCACTAGACGACCAGTTCTTATAGCCTTTAGCCATACCCTCATCCTACTCCTCCTCTGTTCCTCTGGTGATGTAGAGGTTAACCCAGGCCCTGTGTGTCCCCAGGCACTCTCATTTGTTGACTTCTGTAACCGTAAAAGCCTTGGGTTCATGCATGTTAACATCAGAAGCCTCCTCCCTAAGTTTGCTTTATTCACTGCTTTAGCACACTCCGCCAACCCTAATGTCCTAGCCGTGTCTGAATCCTGGCTTAGGAAGGCCACCAAAAATTCTGAAATTTCCATCCCCAATTACAACACTTTCCGTCAAGATAGAACTGCTAAAGGGGGCGGAGTTGCAATCTACTGTAGAGATAGCCTGCAGAGTTCTATGCCCAAACAGTTCGAGCTTCTACTTTTAAAAATCCATCTTGCCAGAAATACAGTTGAAGTTGGAAGTTTACATAGACTTAAGTTAGAGTCATTAAAACTCGTTTTTCAACCACTCCACAAATGTCTTGTTAACAAACTACAGTTTTGGCAAGTTGGTTAGGACATCTACTTTGTGCTTGACACAAGTAATTTTTCCAACAATTGTTTACAGACAGATTATTTTCACTTATAATTCACTGTATCGCAAATTCAGTGGGTCAGAAGTTTACATACACTAAGTTGACTGTGCCTTTAAACAGCTTGGGAAATTCCAGAAAAGGATGTCATGGGTTTAGAAGCTTCTGATAGGCTAATTGACATAATTTGAGTCAATTGGAGGTGTACCTGTGGATGTATTTCAAGGCCTACCTTCAAACTCAGTGCCTCTTTGCTTGACATCATTGGAAAATCCCCCAAAATCAGCCAAGACCCCAGAAAGAATTTGTGTACCTCCACAAGTCTGGTTCATCCTTGGGAGCAATTTCCAAATGCCTGAAGGTACCACGTTCATCTGTACAAACAATAGTGCGCAAGTATAAACACCATGGGACCATGCAGCTGTCATACCGCTCAGGAAGGAGACGCATTCTGTCTCCTAGAGATTAATGTACTTGGTGCGAAAAGTGCAAATCAATCCCAGAACAACAGCAAAGGACCTTGTGAAGATGCTGGAGGAAACGGGTACAAAAGTATCTATATCCACAGTAAAATGAGTCCTATATTGACATAACCTGAAAGGCCGCTCAGCAAGGAAGAAGCCACTGGTCCAAAACCGCCATAAAAAAGCCAGACTACGGTTTGCAACTGCACATGGGGACAAAGATCGTACTTTTTGGAGAAATGTCCTCTGGTCTGATGAAACAAAAATAGAACTGTTTGATCATAATGACCATCGTTATGTTTGGAGGAAAAAGGGGGAGGCTTGCAAGCCGAAGAACACCATCCCAACCGTGACGCACGGCGGTGGCAGCATCATGTTGTGGGGGTGCTTTGCTGCAGGAGGGACTGGTGCACTTTACAAAATAGATTGCATCATGAGGTAGGAAAATTATGTGGATATATTGAAGCAACATCTCAAGACATCAGTCAGGAAGTTAAAACTTGGTCGCAAATGGGTCTTCCAAATGGACAATGACCCCAAGCATACTACCAAAGTTGTGGAAAAATGGCCCTGACCTCAACCCTATAGAAAATCTGTGGGCAGAACTGAAAAAGCGTGTGCGAGCAAGGAGGCCTACAAACCTGACTCAGTTACACCAGCTCTGTCAGGAGGAATGGGCCAAAATTCACCCAACTTATTGTGGGAAGCTTGTGGAAGGCTACCCGAAACATTTGACCCAAGTTAAGCAATTTAAAGGCAATGCTACCAAATACTAATTGAGGGTAAGTAAACTTCTAACCCACTGGGAATGTGATGAAAGAAATAAAAACTGAATGAAAAAAATTCTCTCTACTATTATTCTGACTTTTCACATTCTTAAAAGTGGTGATCCTAACTGACCTAAGACAGGGAATTTTTATTAGGATTAAATGTCAGGAATTGTGAAAAACTGAGTTTAAATGTATTTGGCTAAGGTGTATGTAAACTTCTGACTTCAAATGTAAGTCCCTCACTGTTGCCGCTTGTTATAGACCCCCCTCAGCTCCCAGCTGTGCCCTGGACACCATATGTGAATTGATTGCCCCCATCTATCGTCAGAGTTCATACTCTTAGGTGACCTAAACTGGGATATGCTTAACACCCCGGGCCATCCTACAATCTAAGCTAGATGCCCTCAATCTCACACAAATTATCAAGGAACCTACTAGGAACCCCAAATCTGTAAACATGGGCACCATCATAGATATCATCCTGACCAACTTGCCCTCTAAATACACGGTTTTCAACCAGGATCTCAGCGATCACTGCCTCGTTGCCTGCGACCATTACGGGTCTGCGGTCAAACGACCACCCCTCAATACTGTCAAACGCTCCCTAAAACACTTCTGCGAGCAGGCCTTTCTAATCAACCTGGCCTGGGTATCCTTGAAGGATATTGACCTCATCCTGTCAGTAGAGGATGCATGGCTGTTCTTTAAAAGTGCTTTCCTCACCATCTTAAATAAGCATGCCCCTTAACAAAAATGTTGAACTAAGAAAGGATATAGCCCTTGGTTCACTCCAGACTTGATTGCCCTTGACCAGCACAAAACATCCTGTGGCGTACTGCACTAGCATCGAATACTCCCTGCGAAATGCATCTTTTCAGGGAAGTCAGGAACCAATATACACAGTCCGTTAGGAAAGCAAAGGCTAGCTTTTTCAAACAGAAATTTGCATCCTGCAGCACTAATTCAAAATGTTTTGGGACACTGTTAAGTCCATGGAGAATAAGAGCACCTCCTCCCAGCTGCCCACTGCACTGAGGTTATTTAACGCTGTCACCACCGATAAATCCACGATAATCGATCATTTCAACAAGCATTTCTCTACGGCTGGCCATGCTTTCCACCTGACTACCCCAACCCCGGCCAACAGCTCTGCAACCCCCGCAACAACTGGCCCAAACCAACCCCTCTTCTCCTTCACCCAAATCCAGACTGCTGATGTTCTGTTAGAGCTGCAAATTCTCTTCCTAAAATTATCCGCCGCCATTGTTGCAACCCCTATTACTAGTCTGTTCAACTTCTCTTTTGTATCGTCTGAGATTCCTAAA
Source organism: Salmo salar (assembly GCF_965601325.2). Classification (NCBI taxonomy): domain Eukaryota; kingdom Metazoa; phylum Chordata; class Actinopteri; order Salmoniformes; family Salmonidae; genus Salmo; species Salmo salar. Next base: position 50,145,609 of record NC_138295.1, on the reverse strand, counting down.
GATTGGAAAGCGTCCACGGTCATTCCCCTCTTCAAAGGGGGATGTCTAGACCCAAACTGTTACAGACCTATATCCATCCTGCCCTGCCTTTCTAAAGTCTTCGAAAGCCAAGTGAACAAACCGATCACAGACCATTTGAAATCCCACCGTACCTTCTCCGCTATGCAATCCGGTTTCTGAGCTGGTCACGGGTGCACCTCAGCCACGCTCAAGGTCCTAAACGATAACATAACTGCCATTGATAAAAGACAGTACTGTGCAGCCGTCTTCATCGACCTGGCCAATGCTTTTGACTCTGTCAATCATCGTATTCTTATCAGCAGACTCAATAGCCTTGGTTTCTCAATAGCCTGGTTCACAAACTACTTCTCAGATAGAGTCCAGTGTGTCAAATCGGAGGGCCTGTTGTACGGACCTCTGGCAGTCTCTATGGGGGTGCCACAGGTTTCAATTCTCGGGCCGACTATTTTCTCTGTATATATCAATGCTGTCGCTCTTGCTGCGGGTGATTCTTTGATCCACCTCTACGCAGACGACACCATTCTGTATACATCTTCTTTGGACACTGTTAACAAACCTCCAAATGAGCTTCAACGCCATACAACACTCCTTCCGTGGACTTCAACTGCTCTTAAATGTTAGTAAAATTAAATGCATGCTCTTCAACCGATCGCTGCCTGCACCCGCCCGCCCAACTAGCATCACTACTCTGGACGGTTCTGACTTATGTGAATATGAATACGTGGACAACTATAAATACCTAGGTGTCTGGCTAGACTGTAAACTCTCCTTCCAGACTCATATTAAACATATCCAATCCAAAATTAAATCTAGAATCGGCTTCCTATTTCACAACAAATCCTCCTTCATTCATGCAGCCAAACATACCCTCGTAAAACTGACTATCCTACCGATCCTTGACTTTGGCGATGTCATTTGATGCGGTGAAGTTGTCCTGTCCCCTTAGCAGAAAAACACCCCCAAAGCATAATGTTTCCACCTCCATGTTTGACTGTGGAGATGGTGTTCTTGGGGTCATAGGCAGCATTCCTCCTCCTCCAAACACGGCGAGTTGATGCCAAAGAGCTCCATTTTGGTCTCATCTGACCACAACACTTTCATCCAGTTGTCCTCTGAATCATTCAGATGTTCATTGGCAAACTTCAGACGGGCATGTATATGTATTCTTGAGCAGGGGGACCTTGCGGGTGCTGCAGGATTTCAGTCCTTCACGGCGTAGTGTGTTACCAATTGTTTTCTTGGTGACTATGGTCCCAGCTGCCTTGAGATCATTGACAAGATCCTCCCGTGTAGTTCTGGGCTGATTCCTCACCGTTCTCATGATCATTGCAACCCCACGAGGTGAGATCTTGCATGGAGCTCCAGGCCGAGGGATATTGACAGTTCTTTTGTGTTTCTTCCATTTGCGAATAATCGCACCAAATGTTGTCACCTTCTCACCAAGCTGCTTGGCGATTGTCTTATAGCCCATTCCAGCCTTGTGTAGGTCTACAATGTTGTCCCTGACATCCTTGGAGAGCTCTTTGGTCTTGGCCATGGTGGAGAGTTTGGAATCTGATTGATTGATTGCTTCTGTGGACAGGTGTCTTTTTTACAGGTAACAAGCTGCGGTTAGGAGCACTCCCTTTAAGAGTGTGCTCCTAATCTCAGCTCGTTACCTGTATAAAAGACACCTGGGAGCCAGAAATCTTTCTGATTGAGAGGGGGTCAAATACTTATTTCCCTCATTAAAATGCATATCAATTTATAACATTTTTGACATGCGTTTTTCTGGATAATTTTTGTTGTTATTCTGTCTCTCACTGTTCAAATAAACCCATTAAAATTATAGACTGATCCTTTCTTCATCAGTGGGCAAACGTACAAAATCAGCAGGGGATCAAATACTTTTCCCCCCCACTGTACTACCCACCACGGCGACCTGTATGCTCTCGTTGGCTGGTCCTCGCTACATATTCGTCGCCAAACTCACTGGCTCCAGGCCATCTATAAGTCTTTGCTAGGTAAAGCTCCGCCTTATTTCAGCCCACTGGTCACCATAGCAACACCCACCCGTAGCACGTGCTCCAGCAGGTATATTTCACTGGTCATCCCCAAAGCCAACACCTATTTGGCCGCCTTTCCTTCTAATTCTCTGATGCCAATGACTGGAACGAATTGCAAAAATCACTGAAGTTGGAGACTTATGTCTCCCTCACTAACTTTAAGCATCAGCTGTCAGAGCAGCTTACCGATCGCTGCAGCTGTACACAGCCCATCTGTAAATAGCCCATCCAACCAACTACCTACCTCATCCCCATATTCGTTTTAGTTTTTCTGCTCTTTTGCACACAAGTATTTCTACTTGCACATCCTCATCTGCACATCTATCAGATGTTATTTGCTAAATTGTAATTACTTCGCCATGATGGCCTATTTATTGCCTTACTTCTTACTTCATTTGCAGACACTGTATACAGATTGTTCTATTGTGTTATTGACTGTACATTTGTTTATCCCATGTGTAACTCTGTTGTTTTTGTCGCACTGCTTTGCTTTATCTTGGCCAGGTCACAGTTGTAAATGAGAACTTGTTCTCAACTGGCCTACCTGGTTAAATAAAGGTGAAATAAATAAATAACAAAATAAAATAAAAAATAATGTAGTTGATGTTACCTCATTGACCCGCCGGAGGATCTTGAAGGGCCCCACAAACCAGGGGCTCAGCTTCCAGCAGGGCAAGCGGAGCGGGAGGTTCCTGGTGGAGAGCCAAATGCGATCACCAGGATGGAACACGGGAGCCTCACTGCTGTGGCGGTCCTCTTGCTCCTTTTGGTGGGAGACGGCACATTGGAGCTTCACGTAGGCAGTGTTCAAACCTCATCTGTGCGCCGGAACCACTCGTCGACAGCAGGGGCTTCGGTCTGGCTCTGGGTCAATAGAGCCAGGGCTGATATCCCAGGATGCACTGGAACGGGGTGAAGAAGTGAATTCTGGGCATACTCCGCCCAGGGAAGGAACATCCCCAGCTCCTGGTTGGTCCTCTCCACCTTACCTGCCACCCTAGACCCACTTCAGTTTGCATACCGCCCCAACAGGTCCACAGACGATGCAATCACCATCACACTGCACACTGCCCTATCCCATCTGGACAAGAAGAATACCTATTTATTAACAATGCTGTTCATTGTCTACAGCTCAGCATTCAACACCATTGTACCCTCCAAGATCATCATTTAAGCTTGAGGCCCTGGGTCTCAACCCCACCCTGTGCAATTGGGTCCTGGACTTTCTGATGGGCCGCCCCCAGGTGGTGAATGTAGGAAACAACATCTCCACTTCACTGATCCTCAACACTGGGGCCCCACAAGGGTGCATGCTCAGCCCCCTCCTGTACTCCCTGTTCACCCATGACTGATTGGCCATGTACGCCTCCAACTCAATCATCAAGTTTGCAGACGACACAACAGTATTGGGCTTGATTACCAACAACGACAAGACAGCCTACAGGGAGGAGGTGAGGGCACTCGGAGTGTGGTGTTATGAAAACAACCTCTACATCAACGTCAACAAAATGAAGGAGATGATTGTGGACTTCAGGAAACAGCAGAGGGAGCACCCCCTATCCACATTACTCATGTCATATGTATATACTTTATTTTATACCATCTATTGCATCTTGCCTATGCCGCTCAGCCATCGCTCATCCATATATTTAGATGTACATATTCCTATTCTACCCCTTTACATTTGTGTGTATAAGGTAGTTGTTGTGGAACTGTTAGACTACTTGTTAGATATTACTGCACTGTCGGAACTAGAAGCACAAGCATTTCACTACACTCTCATTAACATCTGCTAACCATGTGTATGTGACCAATAACGATTTGATTTGATTTGGCACCTAGATGTGAGGCTGGCCGTGGCCCCCAACTTCTTCATGAAGGCTCTCCATACCTGCGACGTGAATTGGGGGCCATGGTCAGAGACGATGTCCTCCGGAAGGTCATAGTGCCGGAAGACCTGCTGGAACAGTGCGTCAATGACCTGGAGAGCGGTAGGGAGACCAGAGAGAGGGATAAAATTGCAGGATTTTGAGAATTTGTCCACAACAACCTTAGCAGTGGTGATACCATCAGACGGGGGAAGATCAGTAAAGAAATCTATGGACAGATGGGACCAAGGCTGCTGAGACACGGGAAGAGGAAGGAGTTTCCCTGCTGGAGCATGCCGGGGAGATTTGGTTTGGGCACATATGGAGCAGAAGTTGCCATAACGGGCGATGTACTGCGCAAAGGTGGGCCACCAGTACTTAGTGGAGATGGATTGAATGGTGCGGGTGATAACTGGGTGTCCAGTGGCAAGGGATGTGTGCGTCTAGGTCAACAGCCAATCCCTTACCTCCGTGGGGACATAGTTGCACTCCGGAGGGCAGGTAGCAGGCGCTGGTTCCCTTTCCAGAGCCTGCTGGATGTCCACGTCTATGTCCCAAAGCACGGGGGCAACGATTCGGGAGGGCGGAATGATGGGCGCACTCAGGACAGGAACCTCTTCCGAATCGTAGAGACGGGACAGGGAATCGGCTTTGGTGGCCTTTGAACATGGGCAATATGACAGGGTAGGTTCCGATGGTCGGTGAGGATAAGAAAGGGGTCTTTGGCCACCTCCAGCCAGTGTCTGCACTCCTCTAATGCCAACTTCACCGCCAGGAGCTCCCGGTTGCCGGAGTTATAGTTCCTCTTTGTCGAAGACAGTTTCTTAGAGTAGTATGCACATGGATGCAATTTCTGTGGGTTACCATGGTGTTGGGGCAGGATGGCCCCCACGCCCACTTCTGAGTCGTCCACCTCCACCACGAAGGGCAGTCTAGGATCTCGGTGTTTCAGCAACGGCGTGGAGGTGAAACGCCCCTTCAGTAGGTGGAAGGCCTCATCAGCTGCAGGACTCCACACCAACTTATGGGGACCACCTTTGAGGAGAGACAATGGAGCTGAAGTTTTTATTGAAGCGACGGTAGAAGTTGGCAAACCCCAAAAACCTTTGTAGTCCGTTTATGGTGGTTGGGACTGGCCATGACCTGACTGCCTCGACTTGACTCTCCTCCATGACCACTCCCTGTGGGCTGATCTGGTATCCCAGGAAGGAGACAGCGATCTGATGGAACTGGCACTTCTCTGCTTTGACATAAAAGCGGTTCTCCAGGAGGCGTCCCAGGACTACCCGGACATGGGCGATGTGATGCTCCAAGGTGTCCAAGTAGACCACGATGTCGTTGATATACATGACCACCGGGCGCCCGAAAATGTCCCAGAACACCTCATTCACGAATGACTGGAACACCGACGGAGCATTGTCTAATCCATAAGACATCAAGTTCTTGTAATGCCCAGACATCGTGCTGAAGGCCATTTTTCATTCATCCCCCTCCCGCATGCGGATCAGATTGACCAGTTTAGTAAAGAAAACGGGCCCCGCAGAGCTGTTCGATGGCACCGACGGGAGATGGTAGCGGTACTTGGTGGTGCTGGAATTGAGGCCTCTGTAATTTATGCACGGACGTAGACCTCTGTCCTTCTTGGCCACGAAGAAGAAGCCTCCCGATGCAGGGAATTTGGATGAGCGAATGAAACCCTGTTGGAAAGCCACATGGATGTACTCCTCCATGCCTTGGTTTCAGCCACCGACAGAGGGTAGACACGGCTGTGTGGAGGCGCAGAGTCTGCAAGCAGGTCAATGGCACGGGAGACAGGCGAGGGAGACAGGTGGCGCAGGTCTTGGAGAAAACCTCCTGGAGATCCTGGTAAACCTCTGGGATGTCGGGCTGGAGAGCAACCACAGGACTCTCAACTGACGTTGAACCACAGGGTAAGGGAAATCAGGTCTTCCGACATCCTCGACCAGGAGATGGTGGGGTCATGACGTTGGAGCCACGGGAGGCTGAGGGTGACTTGTGTACGGGTGCATTGATGATGAGGAAGGGAAGGATTTCTTGGTGCTGGGCACCCTGCCGGAGTTGGATTAGACACTCACCTCCCTTTCTGCCCTCCAGTGGATGGTTGAAGAACACTCTGAACAGAGCCATGAACTTCTCGTAGGAACTCAGCTCTTCCTCTCCTGTCTACCAGACTACTGTAGCCCACTCCAACGCCTGCCCGCTCAGCAGGGAAATTACCGTGACAATCTTGGACCTCTCAGTGGTGGGGGCTCCCATCTGATGGGTGAAATAGAGGGAGCACAGGAGTAGGAAGCCACGGCATTTGGATGGAGTCCCGTCTTACGAGCATCGCTGAACTGGATGGATTGCTGGGTAGGCTGGGGGGCTGGCTCGCTGGGACGACTCGTGGTAGGTGGCGAATCCTCTTGGGTGGTGTCGAGGCGGTGGAGGATGCAGAGGACCTCATCCATAGCTGCACCCAGTTGTGCCAGCTGATCGTGGTGTTGGCAGAGTAGGTGTCCCTGTTCGTCGACCATCTGGGATATGTTATTTTCTTCAGCTGCTTCCATATGGTGAGGCATTATTCTGTATCGTATATGTTTGGAGTCAGGAAGCAGGTGCAGACGGTGAGTTTAATGATAAGGCAGATAAACAGGAGCAGTGTACTGAACGTGACCACAACCAATACTGCCTGACAGCTGAGACTACTGAGGGCTAAATAAAGGGAGAGTAATCAAGGTGATGATGAGGTCCAGGTGTGCGTAACGATGGGGCGCAGGTGTGTGTAATGATGATGCCAGGACTGGTGGTTAGTAGACTGAGTGGTGGAGAGGGAGTAGGTATGACAGGATGGCAGCCATTTTATTAAACTGACCGGTTGACTGACGGGCTTCATAGACAGCCTCCATCTTTAAAATGTTCCTTAAGGTATGTAGTATTCGTGTACCAAGACTGATACTTATATCATAAAATGTAACAATTATTTCACATATCTGCTGGACTAACACAGATTCATCCACAAAGACCAGGGAGGTTTTCCAATGCTTCGCTAAGGAAGGCACCAATTGATAAAAGTCAGCTTGTCCTAGAGAGATTTACACGGTTATGAAAACATCATGCCAAGATAAGCCTACATGAAACAAAGCCCTTATTTGCATTTCTAAAATACCATGTGGGAAAAATGAATGGCGGAAAAATTATTGGAAACATTTCCCTGTTTGACCGCTAGGTTTTATAGGTGTTATGACTCATACTGTGGTACTCTATAGTGTGTAGGCCAGTGACACAATATCACAATTGACTCCATTTTAAATGCAGGCTGTAACACAACAAAATGTGGAAAATTGAGGGGTGTGAATACTTTCTGAAGGCACTGCATGTCTATGGCCACAACGCAACAAGCTGTATATTTGGTGTGCATGCAGCCTTCCCAAATGTAGGCAACCGGTAACTGTCCAAATAAAGAAAACACTTGAGTAAATGAGGGATATAAATAATATGTCATGGTGTGGGGTGCATTTTCCTGGCATGGTTTAGGTCCACTTGTAGAATCGATGTCAAGGCTCATTGAAGCTTTTCTGGCAGCTCGTGGTCGCCAAACACCCTTTTAAGACACTATGTTGGTGTTTCCTTTATTTTGGCAGCTACCTGTATGCGCTTGTGATAAAATTTAATCCACAGTTATTTTTTTAGAACCTATTGATCCTCTGTGGCTAAATTACTCTCTGGTGTATTTTGAACATTGAGAGCGGGCTCCTGTGGTTGGCAAAGATATATACAGTACCAGTCAAAAGTTTGGACACACCTACTCATTCAAGGGTTTTTCTTTATTTCACTATTTTCTACATTGTAGAATAGTGAAGACATGAAAACTATGAAATAACACTTATGGGATCATGTAGTAACCACAAAAGTGTTAAACAGATCAAAATATATTTTGAGATTCTTCAAAGTAGCCACCCTTTGCCTTGATGACAAGGTGGCGCAGCAGTCTAAGGCACTGCATCTCAGTGTGAGAGGTGTCACTGCAGTCCCTGGTTTGAATCCAAGCTGCATCACATCCGGCCATGATTGGGAGTCCCATAGGATGGCGCACAATTGGCCCAGCATCCTCTGGGTTTGGCTGGGGTAGGCCGTCATTGTAAATTAGAATTAGTTCTTAACTGACTTGCCTACTTAAATAAAGGTTAAATAAAAATAATAATAAAAATGACAGCTTTGCACACTCTTGCACACAGCATGGTCACCATAGCAACACCCACCCGTAGCACGCGCTCCAGCAGGTATATTTCACTGGTCATCCCCAAAGCCAACACTTGCTTTGGCCGCCTTTCCTTCCAGTTCTCTGCTGTCAATGACTGGAACTGAAAAAATCCCTGAAAACGTATCTCCCTCTCTAACTTTAACTTTAAGAATCAGCTGTCAGCAGCTTACCGATCACTATACCTGTACACAGCCAATCTGTAAATAGCACACCCAACTACCTCATCCCCATATTGTTATTTATCTTCTTGCACCCCAGTATCTCTACTTGCACATCTATCACTCCAGCGTTAATGCTAAATTGTAATTATTTCGCTTCTATGGCCTATTTATTGCCTTACCTCCCTAATCTTCTACATTTGCACACACCGTACATAGATTTATCTATTGTGATATTGACTGTATGTTTGTTTATGTGTAACTCTGTGTTGTTGTTTTTGTCGCACTGCTTTGCTTTATCTTGGCCAGGTCGCAGTTGTAAATGAGAACTTGTTCTCAACTGGCCTACCTGGTTAAATAAAGGTGAAATAAAATTTAAAAAATACATTTAGTTTGTCTGGTAGGCTCGCGTCACATTGAAATTCCCGACTGGGTTTCCCATTCCCTTTATATGAACTATAACTCAGTTAAATCTTTGAAATTGTTGCATGTTTCATTAATATTTTTGTTTAGTGTGTGTGTGTATATATATGAGAGAGAGCCTATTGCTAAATATGAAAATACAACTGTTCAGTGTTACTTTTCAGATGCCATTCTATTTATGCTGGCAGTGGTAAGTAACCACATACAATGTAAAGTGCTTTTAACTTACAGCATAGATTCAGTCAGATCAAGCACTAACCAGCGATAGCCAACACCCACATAGCTGATATTTTGGAGGTGTCTGAGATGCTACTGCGTTGGAGCTGTCAATTTGGTGAGCAGTTGCTCTTGATCATTGTCATGAAGCCACACCTGTCCCACTCGCATTACAAGTTCAGAACCGGAAAGTGTATTGGCTATATATAAATAATGACACTCAAATTTAAAATCATTAAACAAAATAATAATCATTTCTATCAATGTATATTACTCATCTCTCATTCCAGTGTTTGAACTTGTAAACAAGGCTGCATGGGATTTGGGGTTCCTCTTAAAGTGACTCAGTGCAGCCAATGGCAATGTCTGCTTTAGGTATAACTGCCAGGAGCCTCTTGTGGATTTGACAGCTCTAATGCAGTTCCACCTCCAACCGTCAAAACAACCTCTATGCAGATGTCAGCTAAAGCAGATCTGATTAAATAGAGCCCAAAGATTGCTTAATTTGATTATTATTATGAGGCCTATAATACATTATAAATAGGCCTAGGCTACATAATAAATGTTAAGTGGCCTACCGAACAGGATCCCACTACGAAAGACCAGCTATGTTGCCTGATGAGAAGGTGCCTTAAATTGTTGAGTTTGTTAATGTAGCAAATATTGAACATTATGAAAGCATGCCTTAAGAATGAAATGAGCAGTAGGCAAGATGTAAACCCATGTCCCTATCAATTTAAAAGGTTCTAAGAAAGAATGTGTTCCATGTGTATGCCTAGGATACACTAAACTTCCCCGCCTTTTAGGCTATTATTCCGCCAAGGACTCGCTAGATGGCACCAGAGGATTGTCGCTGCGTAACTTGAGCTGTGTGCAGCGGATAAGCACCATGCAGAACCGTGCAGTGCGCGAGCCTAATGGGACTTTTCAAGCAACCTAAATAAAGAGGAAGGTGTAATTAACATGTCGCAGTATTAATTGCATCTGCAAGTGAACGAATGAAGTGCACAAGACCATAGTTTAAAATATATATATATATATATATATATATATATATATATATATATATATATATATATATATATATATATATATAGTTAGGCGTTGCTTCAGTTAACAAACCAAGGCTATGTAAGCAAATAATAATAATAATAATAATAATAATAATAATAATAATAATAATAATAATACAAAAAAGAATGACACTGCAATAATAGTACACGTTCATAAGCCAGGGAATCTGATGACAGCGCATTTCGTAAGGAAGGCCTTGCTTAAAAGGAAAGCTATGCTTATTCGCCTTAAATGAATAATCTTTACTGTTCAACGCAGATATTTTCTTTAGCATTTCATTACAGTTAGTAGCCTAGGCCTACCTATCATTATCAATACTATTGAAGTTACATTAGAGCCGGTTACATTAGCACTTTCAAACCATCGATAATATACCTTCCACCCTTTCACATCAAAACGTTATTGAACTTGTGAAGCATCGAGTGTTTGTGTGGGTAGAAAGGCTGATAAGTATGATTGGTTCAGATTATCATCATATGATCGCATGTAAACAAAATTGAAAAAATAAGGGACATCTACGTGTTTTCAAAGTTTCTAAAATATGCAATATAATATGGCATTTTGCTTTGAATTATTGGATGATATTATCCCCAAAATGTTTCATCCGGTCAAGAAAAACATGTGATGTACGTAAGCATTACGATCATACCAGATGCATCGTTATTTACTTTTCCAAAACAAGCACGTAGAGAAAGAACCATTTGTGGCGAAAGAGAAGCAGCGGCCCACTGGGCATACTGGTTGAATAAACGTTGTTTCCACATCATTTCAATGAAATTACGTTGAACCAAGGTGGAATAGACGTTGAATTGACGACTGTGCCCAGTGGGGCTGCTCTTTGATCAGCTTTCAAATATTACCTTAGCACTATAATTATTCTTCAATACTGACGATGGATCAGCTCCTATAGATATGACCACCTTTGGCTGCAAATATTGAAGCGACTTATTCTAAATGCTTAGGTCTACCCTATAATAATGCACAAAAGCAATATTTGGCACATCATTCAGCACATGTTGTTCAATATCATGAAATATATTGAGGCAAATATAATTAAATTGAATGAACATCAAATTGATTTCAATGTAATTTAAATATAAAGGCCTACGTAGCCTATAATGTAGTCTTTCATTTGAAGCATGCATCGTTGTATAATTCATTTGTTTTTATTAACAAACGCAAAGACATAAACTACATAGGGTAGCCTATTTGTAGTCGCCTACGTTCTGAACGTATTCGCAGTCACATTGAGACCGATGAACCTCTTGATGATGTGTTTAGCAGAGATCTTCTGTGTATAAAGTGACGCGGAACGGCAAAAAGGCATCTAACGACGCACCTAGATGTTCTACGAGTGGTCTGAGGCCGTCAATAAATAACGAGTGTTATTTTGTGCAACTTCAGTAAATATGGTTTTGGGAAACAGCTCGGCTACTATGTATCATACGATTATTCTAAAGATGATCTTAACGCTACGAAGGCTCTGAGAAGCCATGCCCTGGCCTGGGTTGTGACCACAAAGTTGGATAGAGGACTCTCAAACCTTGATTATATTTTGTTAATTCTAGGCTACTGTCTGTACTTTTTACCTCAATATATTTCATGATATCTAACAACATGTGCGGAAGGATTTGCCAAATCTTGATTAAGTCCATTATTATACGGTAGGCCTACGCATTTAAAATAAGCCATCTCAATATTTACAGCCATGGGTGGTTTTATCCCTATAGGAGCTGATCCATCATCAGTGTTGTGGAATAAAAGCTTGTTTTAGCATGTGCAGCGCCATTGAGGACTTTCACCATTTTGAAGTAGTCAACATGATTCCATCTGGGTCATCAGGAGGGATAAACCAATGAATTATAGTCATGCGCAAACATTGGCAGTAAATTACCAACCTTGGCTTCATACCTGTTCAAACAACACACTACAGGTGGCAGTATGCACCCTTTCCGTTTGTTTGCCAAGTCATAAAAGTAGTAGAAGAAGAAAATGGAGGAGTTCTCAATGGGCTGCCAATAGCGCTGCCCATTGAGACGCCATAATAGGACTTGTGATCGATAGAGGGCAATTGTATTATTTTTGAACCCATGTTCGAATGGATTCATTGACCCTAACCTATACGTCCAAAGAGCTCAATGGTGTTGTGGTCCATTTGATCTGTGGAATGGACACTCGACATAGGCCTACATTTAGCCTACAAAAGACTACAGGCTGTTGAGGGTGCAGAAACGAAATAGGCCTATAGTCTATATTTTCCCTATAGCCAAGGCTCACCACCTATTTGCTCATATTAAATATTTTTGTCTAGTCAGTAAATATGAACGAATGCACAGAAATGTCATAGCTGTCGTGAAACTGTAACTTGCATTAATTAGGTCTTAGCATTTGGTTGGCATAATACAATGCGCCATGGCCATGAACTGACAAACATTAAAATCGTATTGTTCTCAATTTCAACATGGCATTAACCAACTCCATGCCTCTCTTCTTGCAAACCCCAAAAGGAAACAAATTCGTCATCATGACGTTATGACTACGAAAAAACCTTTGATGAGAATACAATAAAAAAAGATGGTGGGAAATAGCCAGAAAGACCATGTTCCATGCAGCTTTAAATAAAAATACATTAGATCTCGACATTGAAAAAAGCTTTTTAATATCAACCCCATTATTTAAAAATGTGCAAGTCTTTGTTCATGTCATATCAAGTGATGAAATATTACCTAAATATATTTCTATCACCATATCTGCGTGTTTAACCCCCAGATTTATCCAGATCAATTAAAAGTGAATGTGACAAACGCGAGAAAAAAACCCCGAACAAAACAAAAACAAAACATCGAATTTGTACATCCCACAGTTTGATTTTCAGAGAATTGTAAGATTGATCGATTAATTCAAGCTACAGAAGAAATATGATCAATGCCATGACCTTTTTTCTTGAAAAAAAAAGTAAGATTAGGCAAGCTGCTTCCAAATGAGAAGAACACAAGTCCCTGGATACAATTTGCATAAAATGAAACAAAGCTACGGAGAACAAGCCATATGGGTATCAGAAAACATGTATATACACGTAGCATTGACGGTATAGGCTATGGCAATCCCGCTGAAATAAAAAATACTATCTCTCCCCCCTTATGACTAGCCTATGTTCCATAAGCCTTTTCGATGGCATTTATATATCTATTGTACTTTGTGTCATCTATAAAAGTCGTTATAGAATAAATTACAATCTCAACAACAAAATAATAAAATTAAAGTATTTGATAATTATTCCCATATCGCAATGATACCAAAACAAAAGAAAGATGGCAAGGATTAAATAAAATCCTCACCTATGATAAATAATAAAATAATAATATATTATTCTTATTATTATTATCATTATTATGTGGTGCCAGGTGACTTGTTTTTGACAAAAGGCCTACGTTGTTTTTAAAAGTTGATATAAAATGTAGGCTACTTAAATATCTATTTCCTTTTGTAAAGGAATAATACATCTTTTAAATAAAATATATTTCAGGGAGCATATCGCCTTCCTTTGCCAATCTGTGGGCTGATTCATTATTTCGTTGCCAATCAATTAGAACATAATTACTTAAAGCATATATTTGATTCAAAAATATGTCAGGTGGACATTATTGAAAGCCAATGACAGGACAACATGTGAAGTCAATTCTGCCAATCCAATTGAATTCACATCAATGAAATGCCTCTGAATTTAACATAAAATGCGTCTCAAACACATTACACTGCAAACAACAAGCATAATTTCAGCTACAAATAACTTTAAATAAAAATACAAGGTAGGCTATTGAAACCTAAAATTGTGTCAAAACCATTTGGAATAAAAAAATAAACAGCTAAAACCTGTTTTTGTTTTGAAAACACCGAAAGAAAAAAAGTGCCTCAGTGAGAAGGAACTAAGCCATGACTGTTTAGTTATACAATATTTACAAAAATGATCACAATGTTCTGTGAAACTTGGTGATATATCTTGCTCTAGAAAAGTGCCAGGTTACCATCGCCACGTAGCCCTTCCGTGACCTGACTGCTAGCTGCTGGCCGCGTGGCGTGGAGCGGAGCTCAGTGTTGGCAGCCTTTTGTGTTTAGAACCGCACGTGCTGATATCATTAAGAGAACGAGGAGGATGATGTGTTCTTGAGTGCGTTCAAACGGAATATCAAAACCATACGATTTATGTGGTATCAATTATTCAAGGAGGTCCTTCGAACTGCTCTTGCCAATAATAATAATAATAATAGGGATATAACAAGTAACAGGCAAAAGAATAAAGCTTTTTCGCCCATAATAATTTGCCTAAACGCCTCAAAGCAATGTTGAATGTCAAAACTAACTGGAAAAATATGATTATCAACCCTCACACATTGCTCAGCCGATGCTCAACCCCAGCTGCATGTCTGGGACAGAGAAATGGCGTTTAGGCTATATTTGACGAATGCAGCTCTCATTACTTTTCGTGTCGGACCCACATGTCCAGAACAAAACAATGATGATTACGCAGCGCCATGTGTTGAATACACTAGAAAAGTCGAGAACGTAAACCATTTTAGCTAAGAATCTCGAGGCTAGTTTTAAACGATAATTCCCTTTACGCCAAATATTTTTCACAATAGGGCTACACCTTGAAACTGCGTCGAGTCACATTGCAAGGCATATCCCCGAACATGTGTTCTCTTAGCTCTTGAAGAAAACAATTTCCACTCCATTGCTAATGATATTTGGGTTTTGAATGGTATTCAATGCAGATATTGTGTAAGTAGCCTGCTCATGCCATAGGCTAGGCTATTATTATACAGAAAACACCCACTATCGCTCATAGTCCAGTGAAATATATATCATTTTCAGGATAAATCAAATCAGGAAAAGTCTAATACTGGTCCGTTATTGTTCATTGAACCGGTGTTTGGACTCCATGATGTGGCGGTGTGTCCCCATACACATCCTCGGTTCCAGGAAGCGGTCCACCGGGAGGAGTCATCCGTTTCTCTTTCTGTCTCCTGTTACAAAACCAAACCCTCACCACCTCTTTCTCCAGCTGTAGACCGTCCGCCAGGGAAGTAATTTCCGCCGCTGCGGGTTTAGGACACTTCAAGAAATGGGTCTCCAAAGCCCCTTTTACGCTTACCTCGATAGAGGTCCGTTTTTTCCTTTTCCTCCCTTGTGCAGCGATTTTGTCCAAGCTGGTTGGACTGCCCGAGGTGGAATCCGCTTCTTCCAACCACTTGTTCAACAAAGGCTTGAGCTTACACATGTTTTTGAAGCTGAGCTGCAGGGCCTCGAACCTGCAAATAGTGGTTTGGGAAAACACATTTCCATACAGCGTTCCCAAGGCGAGTCCGACGTCAGCCTGAGTGAAGCCCAGCTTGATCCTCCGCTGCTTAAACTGCTTGGCGAACTGCTCCAAGTCGTCCGAGGTCGGTGTATCCTCGTCCGAATGGTCGTGGTGACTCTGTTGCTGGTGCTGGGACGCCTGGTGGCCGTGATCGCTGAGATGCGGACTGTGGTGGTCTTCGTGTGCGTCTCTTAGGTTGTGGTGGTGCATCCCCTGTCCGCTGCCTGGAATCAGGCCGTTGACGCCGAATCCGGGCTGTGAATAAATAAGGCTCTGGCCATTGGATGTTGCCATGCTGGGTATGTGGGCTGCGGTAGTTCTCCACGCTCGGGCGTCGTGGTGGTTCCCATGCGACTGGTGCACCAGGTGGGGCGGTCGCGGCTGGTGCTGGTGCTGCAAGTTGTTGGAGCTGTGCATCTCGTCTCTGGTGCCCTGCACCGCGGGTTTGATGTCCTGGTCGCCGAGAGGACTGGTTGACCACGGAGCTCCCTCTCCGTGCGACAGTGCCGTTATCCACTGGTGCGCGTGGCTGAGCGGGTGACTGTTGCTCTGCAATGAGTAGTCACTCTGCAACAGGGTCTGCGCGTCCCTGTACGCCGATGCTTGCTGCATGCTCCCGGGCTCCGAGTGCACAATGGATGCGCTGGAGGTAAGGATATTGTAATGATTAGACGCTGTGGTCGCCATGACTCTCGGAGCCGGACTGATCGCTCTTATTAAAGGAACCTTGCATTTGACAGTTACTGTTTTGCCACAGGCGTCTCCCAGGCACTCTGCCAAGTGGACGCAGCGGCGCGCACCTGCACCCCGCCTCGTCCAGCTGTTCATTGGACAGAAATGGCTGATGGACGTGGTTGTTACTGGCAACAGCCCTCTCATTGGACGTTGCAGAGTCTCAACAAACACTACCCCTTTCTAGAGAACTGCGAGTTATGCTGCGGCACCTCTGAAACGTGAGAGACCGAGTGCGGCATGGAAAACGGAAAGGGGTATATGCACTGGCCGAGATTTTCAATGGAACTGTAAGGCATTTACTCATATTAATACGATAATGTTTTAAACCAATATATGAATATCGTGATTACAGATCATTCGAGTGATGCATGCTTCAAATGCTTTTGTGAAATTTATATTCGAATACGGTTATAAATCTTCGTCTATTTATTTTGAGTAAATTATGTTTGTATTTTATTGTATTTTATTGTACTTTTACTTTTTCAGACATTACATGTTATTAATACTTACAATAATTGTGTGGGCATTCTCATATTTTGGACGTTCAGTGTTTTGGGCGAAAACTTTTTTACTTCAAGGATAAAGTTTTGTTTGAGGTAGTAGGCCTATAGCTGCAGTTATTCGGTTTATACTATGAGATTTGAAATGCATCCCTTGATATTGAATAGCCTAATGAAAGTAACTGAGACTTATCAGTACTAGTTGCATTGTTGTACTTATTGTAGTGCTTAATTGTTTTTTTTATGGACAAAACTGCATGGAATTGAAAGCATGTTTTACTGTGAACCTGTATATGTATAGATACATGCTTTGTACCAGTACTTTGCGTGTGCATGTGTTACGTGATCTGTTTGTATACAATGTCGGTGATATAATGCCATTTCCCTCTGCATTACATATGCTCTACAATACTGGAATGTATTGTATGACAATACAAATATAAGGCTAAGTACAATAAACATTTAACAGAATCAAACTAGTCTTGGCGCCATGAACATATGAAGGTGTAAACCTTCAAATAATAACTTTCAGTAATAGGCTACTTATGACTCAAATTGTTTACATCAGAATCTAGACATAGGAGTCTTGTATTAAAAAACACAATTTGTGATCATATATTGTTTAACAGTTGGAGTATGCATTTAAAACAGGAATGCATAATGTCCAACTATGGGAACGCGATTCATTGGCTATGATGTCATTGTTGTTTTGGACTCCTTTTGTATGTGTGTGCGTGCGCGTGTGCGTGCGTGTGCGTGTGTGAAACGCTTCCATCTCAGACCGATGAAAATCAGGTCTGAAATGGTATGAGTTTTCAGATATTTGTTTGGGAACTATTTTATTTGGTTAAGGTTTAGTAGAACAATTTGTTAATGTAATTTGTAAATACCAAATTGAACATGTTTAGATTATGGAGAACTACACTAATATATAACGTCAACGATAAAACAAAAGTTGGACCACCACAACAATGTCAAACAATGACCGTAAGAGATGAATACAGTTGTGCGTCACAAGGCAGATGCATAAAAGGCCTATGGAACAGAAACAGCAACAGAAAAAAAATTTGCGACAACATTTCAAATATTTGAATGAGCATTGCATCTGCTTAGGTGATTTTAGCTGTAGGCCTAACTAACTAACTCTAGCCAAAGTTTGCATACCATGATTAAATTGCGCCTACTCAAGACACGTTCCACAGTTGCTAAGAAGTTAACGTCATGCGTAATGCATTGTAAGGACAGTGTTGAATTTGGTTATATAGGCAAGACTAGTGTTGTGTTGCCTAAGTATACTTTCAAATCGAAACCATTAAAAGTATGATCATTGGAAATGTAGCTTTCAATATGCTACTTAATCGATTCAAATATAAGGAAAATAAGTAATGAATACATTGTATAATAAATAATACAATGAAATCAATATTTTGTCTGAAGTAAGCCTATACACAGTGTCTATACAGAGTTGGGGAGTATCTGATTTACATGTAGCCTAATCATGTAATCTGATTACAAAAAACTAACTGTAATCACTTATGATACCAGCAAGAATATTGTAATCACATTACAGATACTTAAAAAAAACGCAATTATTACCTATTGTGTTACTTTTAAATGTCGAAGGGATGTTTGCGAAAAAATACATTATGACATCATTCTGTTTTCCCACTGACATTCAATTTATCTTAGAAAAAAGGCGCAAGTTTAAGTTTGTTCCACCTGAGCGAGTCTGAAACCAAGTCGGAGACCACTATGATGACACACCAAATGCTTTTGAAGGGTCCTTTTTGTCTTCTTCTTATGCCTCTTAAAGGGAAAGTAACTGAAAGTAATCAGATTGTTACTGAGTTTGGGTAATCCAAAACTTATGTTACTGATTACAATTTTGGACAGGTAACTAGTAACTGTAACGGATTACATTTAGAAAGTAACCTACCCAACCCTGTGTCTATAGGCCTAGTCATAGCCTACATTTATGATTTGAGATTGTAGGCCTATAGGCGTAGCAGGCCTAATAGTCTACAACAGGGCTCTCCAAACCTGTTACTGGAGAGCTACCGTCCTATAGGTTTTCAATCCAACTCCAGTTATAAATAACCTGATTCAGTTTATCAACCAGCTAATTACTAGAATCGGGTGCGCTCGGTTAGGGTTGGAGCGAAAACCTACAGAACGGTAGCGCTCCATCTACAATAATAAAACAATAAGTACTTTTTTTCTCACTTAGGCCAATATAAGGCTAAAATGTTTCTTGGAGTAGGAGTCGACAGGCTAATGTTTAGTCGGTGAAGCATCAAGGACAGAAGTACATACAAGCGGCTTAGTGAGATCATGCCTCGGTCCGTGGCGTGATGCGCAGGTGTCAAACCCGCCACAGCTGCCGTCCTCTCTCTCCTCCTCTCTATGCCGCTCAGGGATAGGCTAGGACATTGTCCAAAGAGAGACATTCTTGTCGCACCACTGCTGGTTGCCATAGAGAAGAGTAAATGAAACAACAGAGCTCACGTCACAGCTACTTTCGCCCCCTCTTCTTGAATATCTAAAGGCCTATTTAAAGGGGCCCTCTGGCGGGACAAAGGCTGGAGGGAGAAAAGGAGGGAGTGGGTGTTATTGGGAACGTTGAAGGAGAAGGGATGAGAGGGGAGGGAGTGAGATGGAGAGAGGAGTGAGAGAGTTTCTCTGTGTGCCTGAGAGAGTAGTTATGATAGGCCTATAAACGACATAAGGGGTTAAAACTGGCCCCACTTCTCCATTCTCAAACTTTTGTGCATTATTCAAGCAAATTTTCAGTCACAAATATTAGCACAAACTATTCGCTTGAATCCTCTTTAATAGGTTAGACTACTATCAGTCTAGGGTGCAGGCCAAATACAATAACCCTCTGAAATATCCCCAATAAATATATTAATATTTTGGAGCATGGAATTGACCACCAGAACAAATAGGCCTACAAAGTGTTCAACCGTAAGTATGGAAAAACAGTATGAATATTTTTTTGGGGGAAACTGAAATAGAATAATATCGAATATGAATTAAATTCAATCGAATATTAAAAAAGGTAACTATCAAAATGTAGCCAATAAAGCTCAACAAACCTTCAATTTACATAATAAAGGCATATAGGCCTATTAAAATAGGGACCATTATTGGATAATCAGAACAATCTTTCATTTAGCGTGGGACAGTTTATTGGTAACCAATTGTCTGATTAGTTCAATACACAAAAATAGGTTCTGTATACAACCAAAAAGGGAAATTTATATTACTTGCTTCATATATGGCACAGCTAAAGGTTCTATATAGAACCCCTTTCTAGGGTTGTTCTTCACTGAACCAAACTTGGTTCCATATAGAATCCTTGGACTCCATATAGGGTTCTATATGGAACAAATGTCGGTTCTATATATAACCTTAAGGGATGCCATATATGAAGCAAGCATAGAACCCTTTTCGGTTTTATCCAGAACCTATTTTTGTAAGAGTGTAGATTAACAATCTTGGTTGACTGAATGGCATTATGCACAGATTTGTGCATCCATCCATTATACCAATAGGTTGACCTGAGTATTCTCTTGACATGTCACAGAAAATAATCCTTACTAATATATTAATATGAACATAATCAAATAGACTGTGCATATCACACAGTGCAAATATGAAAGTCCAAGTACAAAAGTTTCAAGGCATGGTTTACCAATTCATTTTTTTAATATCATCATTGTGGCGTAACACTGAAATCACCCAAATCAAAAGAACATTTGTGGTAATTAGGGCTGTAATTCAAGGAATTACCACATCGCCACACAGGCTTAAATAGTCGTGTTGGGAGAAATGCAAAGCATATTATTTTAATGGTGTAATATGCAAACTATGGGTCGTTCAATTACATGGCTTAACAACGCATAAATGATGCGAGTCTTGTTATTTAGACTGCGGGGTCCGTGGTAATTCATTCGGAGGGGGCAGTGTGCTTTCCCATACAGTAGAATCTATTCCTGTGCTCTAAGAGCTACTGCCAAACATTTAAGGGAATAAAAATTAATGATGGAGAATCTGAGCGTTAAATTAACAGTAATTATATGACCCACATGCTGTAAAGTTTCAATTTTTAACGGTCTAATTAGGTAACTGTCTCCCCATACATCAACTCGTATCCCTCTGCGACTTTTTCACAAGAACTCGTTTGTGTTCAAATGCTGTGGGGAAAATAATTACATTTCATAAATGGTTCATGTAATGAAAAATCTAATGATGAGTTCGTTAAAAATCGGTTTTAAAATCTTCAATTGTTCCACACACACTACATCGATTCACGTTTAGAGAGTAGGCTTATTAATGTACACAACCGCTCTTTTAACCAGGAAGACCCATAACCTCACTTGATCTAGCCTACTATCTTACTATTTCAGCAAGCAATCTTACAAATGGTCATCTGGAAAATAAACGTATTGGTAGTTATTCTTTTTTTGTCACTGTACAGTCTAAAAATTAGGGGTTCAACAAGGGTTCTTCTAAGATCCTCAAAGTTCTTTGAAGAACCTTAGGGTTCTTGGCACTGAAAATTGCCCTCAAAAGGTCCTTCCAACAACCCCATAGGAGGTGAGGTTCATCGAGGAACCTCCTTAGTTGGTGGGGGTTCTAGCAAGAACCTAACTGCCCAACTGAAACATTTGGATTTGAAAGGACAGCAGGTGCCGGCACTTAACTGAAAAATGTAAAGATCTCCTCAATTTAAGGTAAGGTTTGTCCCTTGTATGATATACGTTGATATTGTTTTATGATGAGATCATCTAGCTTTTCATATTTGTTCAAATCTTTCTAAAATTGAAAATGGACACAATTCAATGGATATCAATCAACAAAGAGGTAAGACTATGTAGGCTATAAGAATATGTTGAAGGCTAGCTGTATTGGGTGCAGATGACTGAACTGCTCACTTTGGTGTCTGTGTCTGCAGGTATACAGAGGAGGAGGCATACAAAGGTATGTCAATTGGTATTGGTATGTTATGCAGATCCTCCCCCTTAACTCTTCAATGAATATCCCATAGGCCTCTACATTATGGACAAGGTACGTGCATGAAAACCATTATGAGTTTTTTTCATTCACATTCACCACAAAAACCAAGGTATGAATAGTATCTTGTGCATGTTTTGTTAATCATCTGTAAAATATTTTTTTTGGGGGGGATTCACAGACTTCACCCTCTCTACACCTCTCATGAATATAACAGGACACCTGTTCGATCACCATCCACTGCAAAATCATTCTGGCTATGAATATGGAGAACATCAACACATGAACATCAACACGCCAGAGGATATACCCATTGGACTTGGGCCTCTGCTGGGAGTTTACCTCACATTTATATATATTTTTTTTATTCTGCTTTGCAGCTAAAATCATAATAAATCAAATGAAATTGTATTGGTCATGTACACATTTTTAGCAGATGTTATTGCTGATGTAGCGAAACATTGTGTTATTGTTGTTATAGTGATGTGTATTAATAATAATAGGGGAGTGTGGGAGGGGGGGGGGGGGGGTAGTTAAATGTACCCCTAAAGTTTCTTCGAAAGGTTGCTAGAGGATCCATTAAAAGGGGTTCCCCCGCAGTTTCAATTTGAAGAACCCCTAAAGGACACTCTAGGAACCTTTTCTTTTTAGAGTGTAGGATGAAGACAGACCTGTAGGCCTCATAGAAGAATCCCTCACTTTGCATTATGTAGATGTGATGTTACCATATTAACATTCATGACATGCCTGTGACCACTTCCTGTCCCCTCCTCCAATTGTACTGAACTGGAGGAAATATTATGCCTATAATTCTCATGCAATAGGTTAGAAATAAATAGAAAGGATTTAGACTAGACACAGTCATTTTTTAACATGTAGGCCTACAGGTAGTCTGATATGTAAAACCACTTTAACATTTCCTTGAAAACCTTAGCTATATCCAGACCACTGCATTGGACCATTGCTACCTTTCAGCGGTCAGGTTATGTCACCATACAGAGATTAATTAACTGCATATACTTACTAGCTTTTTTGCAAGGTAATTACATACCAGTACATTATTCAACTAGTAGTGTAGGCTACTTGTGTAAGGATTGGTGTGTATTAAGTTTACCCATTTTTTTCTCTATAGCTCTTACTTATAATCCATTATGTAATTGGTGTATGTATCAAAGGAAACGGGATTGACAGGTTGCGTGAGAATTAACAGTGTGTGTGTGTGTGTGTGTGTGTGTGTGTGTGTGTGTGTGTGTGTGTGTGTGTGTGCGTGTGCATACGAGTGAGCGAGAGAGAGCGAGAACGAAAGAAAGACAGAAAGGAGTGACAGAAAGAGAGGTAGAGTAGGGAGAGCATGGAGAGTATTAATTGTGTGTATTGTGAAGGGCTTGGCAAAGTATGGCTCTCGAGGTGCTGGGGAGCGAGCCCTTCACATGTCGGTGTGATCAGAGCCAAGCTCTCAGGCTCCTGTATTCCAATGCAATTAGGCCCCTCAAAGGCCTGCTTAAAGCTGCACCCCTCAGCAAGCAGAGCCCCAGTGGTTCTAGTCTATTGTGGTGGGAGGTGTATTCTGTCCCTCTTTGAACCTGGATGAGACCACCCCAGTGAAGAGAAAAAGGGAGGATTACCCAATATATACTTCTCCGGAAGTCCACTGATGAGCTGATCTTTAGACTAACTACCCACGATAATAAGATGAGTTGTTCCTAGAGCTGTGGATGTCGTTTTCGTTTAGTGCCATTGGCGATTTTGTTCATTGAACTTTTGGAACTGAGGTATTTTTTTAGCATTAGTTGTAAAAAATTGTTAGTAGGTATTGTTAGTTGGTAAATTGTTAGATCGTAGTCTAGTAGTTCAGAAGTAGTAGTTTCCTCCCACCATAGCAGTCAAATAAGTCAACAAGTGGTGTCTAGGCCTACTACCTCCTCCTCCACATTGGCAGCGGTATTACAACTATCTCAACAGCATGCTGTTCTAAAATAAAACGTGCCATGCTTCCAGTGAGATCTCTTGGCCCTATTTCATCATGTCTTATTCCCCAGAAAGCATTTAATGTAGATTACCAACCTAACACTCCTCCCGAAAATACACCAAAAAAAAAGCTGGCACAAACACCTGCATCGCTCCTCAAAAGCATCAACAGATTAGGGAGGTAATCCACACAACCACATCTTTGATTCTAGGGTTGGCAGACAGTAATGCCAAGCATAATGCCCTGTGTTATTTCATACCCTCCCAGCACGCCAACCTGGCACAAAGCATTTCCTTTTCAAATCTTTTGCCGGATGCGCTTTTGAAGAATTCTCCACACACATCTGGTATGGTTCTCTCTTCCCTGTCAATGCATTATTACCATGTTAGGTGATCCTATTAAAACGAAAGGGAAAGGGAGAGATGGAATCAGAGGTTGTCCTTATAGTTAATAGGGTGTCTAAACTAGAGGGTGAGGAGCCTCCCTTCTGTCCCTTCTTTCTCTGCATAGAAACGTGTGTGTGAGACAGAGTGTGCGTCTATGTGTGTGTATGTGTGAGAGAGCGAGGGTATATCTTTGTAAGAGTGCATGCGTGTGTGCGAGATCTCACGGTCCCATCGCTCAAGTGCGGCTCGATTAGCCCCACGTGCCTCGTTCGTCAGACGTGGAGTCAGAGCAGATGGTTGGTGATGCTGTGTTACCATGCGGCTGCGCTATGTAACGCTTTCCTAATTGAAACATCAATATAGCCGTGTCAATACGGTGAAGGTACTTCACAGCAGTACCATGGTAAACTGGGAGAAAGATTTTATGATCACAAACCACATCTTGGGAAGGAAACTTTTTGATTGTATTTTTTTGTTTTGATAAATGTTTTGATACTGTTGTTTAAATCAAACAGGCTAGGCCTACCTTCATGTTGCTGTTATCAAAGGTGTGTAAATGGTTGTCTTAGACCTCACCTTAATAAAACAATGTATCTCACTCCTCAATGCCCAACGTGTGATTGTATTGTCTTATATAAGTACCTAAAAAACGGTGTCCCTCCATTACAAGCGTAAATTGGGGTCCTGAAAAGGATATGAGCCAACCAATTATTTGTTTCTCTGTCAAGGTGCATCTTTTTAATGAATTGATAAAAGGTTGAGAGCGCTCAAATTGCTATTATTATCATGGATTATCATGTGGTTATTTGAGATCAGTCGAGGACAGAGAGAAATTAGACAGCTGAAATGTAATTTGTTGTTTGTCCAACCCAATGAGGAATGACACAGTCAGTTAATGAGAATGTAATTCATTTCCTGAGCTGAATTCACACTTCCATGAAGTAAAAACAAAAACACAAATGTAACTTCCATAAACCTTTACAACTTTGGCAGCAAGAGTCAAAATAGGAGGTGGTTATTGAGAATTGTGCAGAAGCATTTAAAAAAAACTAAAAAAAAACCATCTTTTGTGTAAGAATGTATTTTAAGCACCAACCTCATCCTCTCATCCCCCTCTTTAAGGCTATGTAGAAAATGTCTCTCTCTCACTCCCACTTTTAGGCAAATGTAAACACACAGATCCCATAGTTCTCTTTACAGTCTCTGTTGGACCAGGGCTGAGATATGCTGTTTCAACTGTGCCCCTGCCCTCACTGCCCGGTGCCCCCTCTGCCCCTGCCCATGCCCATGGTCTGCCCTGCATGCCGGTGCTCTGCTGGTTTGGAGAAGATCCTTAAAGTGCATCTCTCGGACATCCACAGCGACATCATGCAATGGCTGTGTTCTTCTCTGAGGTGATGAGGACCTGGTGACTCCGCATACACACTGTCACGGAGTTTATGCATCATCCCAAGACGCTCCACCCCCAACACTGGATCTGCTCCCTGGAAGTTCTGCAGGGCAATGTCTACCTATGGTAACTGGAAGAGACAAACGGCAAACTCAAACATGGCAGAAATAACACACACAAAACACAATGAGATACATTGCGGATAGTTAACCCAGCACATGCAGACAACTACAAATAGACACAAGACAGCTCACACACAAGAAACACTGTATTATCTCTGGTAGTCGGTCACCTGTGGAGACTGATTCCCTGTAATGGACTTATCGAGAAACCAGTTGGTCTTCACTTTATCCCTGAGAGTGTTCCACATGAGCTTCAGGTGGGAGTGGAGGTCTGTCCATCGGTATCATCCAGATCCAGAATATTGAAGGACTGCACCGGATGGTAAACCCCAGATTGGAATTCTAAAATATAAAAAATAGACACATCCCAAACATGAGACATGGTGGTAAATAAATGAAAGAAATTCAGAATCCAGGGGGATCTTACTAGTATGTTTCAATAGAATAGAATACAAGTGATTAGAATAGAATAGAATGGATCTGTATTCATTCATTATAACAGAGATAATGGTCCTTCAAACACTCACATAAACTACACGTGCACTGAAGCGTTTTAGTTCCTTGTAACAGAATTAGTGAAAATAAAACCCCAGCAGGGGATATGAACAACTGCAAAACTATTAAAAAAAAACACAGAGAGAATAACCTAGAGAACTACAGTAAATGCCATCGTACCTTGTTTTTGGAACACAGTAGAAAATATGTCCAATATACAGTGGTGTAAAGTACTTAAGTAAAAATACTTTATAGTACTACTTAAGTAGTTTTTTGGGGTATCTGTACTATTTATATTTTATACAAATTTTACTTTTACTTCACTACATTCCTTAAGAAAATTATGTACTTTTTACTCCATACATTTTCCCTGGCACACAAAAGTACCCGTTACATTTTGAATGCTTAGTAGGACAGAAAAGACTGGCTATCTGTAAATAAAAAAAACTAGAAAATGTGGCCGTCTGCTTTGCTTAATACAAGGAATTTAAAATTATTTATACTTGTACTTTTGATACTTAAGTATATTTTAGCAATTACATTTACTTTGATACTTAAGTATATTTAAAACCAAATACTTTTAGACTTTTACTCAAGTAGTATTTTACTGGGTGAATTTCACTTTTACTTGAGTCATTTTCTATTAAGGTATCTTTTACTTTTACCAAAGTATGACAATTGGGTACTTTTTCCACCACTGCCAAAATAGTCCAAATAGAAATAAAACTGAACATAAAATCGTAGGAATGTTTGAACTTTAAAGTCAAGCACATCACTTCCATCTGAAATATTAGTTTAAAGATAATCTTTTGTGATTTAAAAATGAAAAATCTGTCGGCAAAGGTTGGTGAATGTGATATTTGGGTAAAACAAATATGTTGCTGAGGTGGAGGATTTGAACCGGAAAGTTCATAGTGGGGAGGCGCTGATTCCGCTAGTTCACATTCAGCCACATATGTTCATTCTAGAAATTGTTATTTTTGGCATTTTACCTAAAAAAAACACTGGAGCTAGTTACACACATACAATGTTTTCAACATACATATTTGAACCACATTGACATACTGTACATGATTACATTGTTGTGCATGTTAATTTATACAGTAATTATTATTCAACATGTTCACACCTGGAATTTGAACTCTAAACTCCTTGCTTCATGGCATGCTGATCTTCCTGCCACACCACCATGTCTGCGTCAATTATCAGTTCATCTGACTATTCTCTCGTCATTGGTTTGGTTTACTTATTGAAGGAATTGTAGGTTTTTCTGTATAGTTGTCTAATATTGGTGGGACATATTACTCTGTTTTAATGTTACTCCTTAATCACTATGATAACTAAAATACAAATTATTGAGTGTACATTTAACAGAGTTTAGAATTACTTTGAAGTGCAAAGTTTAGCAACACAGGTGAAATCAGTTATTGACACAGACATGGTGGCGTAGCAGGAAGATTGGAATGCTATGACCAAGAGGTTGTGAGTTTAAATCCCAGCTGAGGACATGTTGTATACTAATTACTGTATAAATGAACATGCACAATGTACTCGCGTATGTAAGTTGAAAACATTGTATGTTAAAAAGCACTGCGTGTGCCTCCCGAGTGGTGCAGTGGTCTAAGCCACTGCCTTGCAGTGCTAGCTGTGCCACTAGAGATCCTGGTTTGAGTCCAGGCTCTGTTGCAGCCGGCCGTGACCGGGAGACCCATGGGGTGGCACACAATTGGCCCAGTGTCGTCTGGGTTAGGGGAGGGTTTGGCTGGCAGGGATTTCCTTGTCCCATCGTGCTCTAGTGGCAAGCTGGGTGCAATGCACGCTGACACAGTTGCCAGGTGTACGGTGTTTCCTATGACACATTGGTGCGGCTGGCTTCCAGGTTAAGCGGGCATTGTGTCAAGAAGCAGGGCGGCTTGGCTGGGTTGTGTTTCGGAGGACACACGGCTCTCGACCTGGGACAAGACTGTAACTACCAATTGGGGAGAAAAAGGAGTAAAAACATTTTAAAAAGCACTGTGTGTCACTAACTATACTGAACAAAAATATAAACGCAACATGTAAAGTGTTGGTTTCATGAGCTGAAATAAAAGATCCCATAAATGTTCCATATGCACAGAAAGCTTATTTCTCTAAAATGTTGTGCACAATTTTGCTTACATCCCTGTTAGTGCAAACACAATGCCACAGAAGTCTCAAGTTTTGAGGGAGCGTGCAATTGGCATGCTGACTACAGGAATATCCACCAGAGCTGTTGCCAGAGAATTTAATGTCAATTTCTCTACCATAAGCCGCTTCCAACATCGTTTTAGAGAATTTGGCAGTACGTCCAGTCGGCCTCACAACCTCAGACCACGTGCAACCACGCCAGCCCAGGACTTCCACATCCGGCTTCTTCACCTGCAGGCTCATCTGACACCAGTTACCCGGACGGCTGATGAAACTGTGGGTTTGCAGAACTGATGAATTTCTGCACAAAATCGCCTTCCTCACCAGGGTCTTGACCTGACTGCAGTTCGTTGTCGTAATCGGCTTCAGTGGGCAAATGCTCACCTTCGATGGCCACTGGCATGCTGGAGAACGGTGTTCTTCAGAGATGAATCTCAGTTTCAACTGTCCAGGCAGATGGCAGACAGCATAGCACGTATGGTGTCGTGTCAGCAAGCAGTTTGCTGATGTCAACATTGTGAACAGAGTGCCCCATGGTGGCAGTGGGGTTATGGTATGGGCAGGCATAAGCTACGGACAACAAACACAATTGCATTTCATTGATGGCAATTTGAATGCACAGAGATACTGTGACGAGATCCTGAGGCCCATTGTCGTGCCATTCATCCACCGCCATCACCTAATGTTTCAGCATCTGCATCTCAAGGATCTGTACACAATTCCTGGAAGCTGAAAATGTCCCAGTTCTTCTATGGCCTGCATACTCACCAGACATGTCACCCATTGAGCATGTTTGGGATGCTCTGGATCAACATGTACGACAGCGTGTTCCAGTTCCCACCAATATCCAGAAACTTCGCACAGCCAATGAAGAGGACTGGGACAACATCACACAGGCCACAATCAACAGCCTGATCAACTTTATGCAAAAGCGATGTGTCGCACTGCATTAGGTAAATGGTAGTTACACCAGATACTGACTTGTTTTCTGATCCACGCCCCTAACTTTTTTTAAAGGTATCTGTGACCAACAGATGCATATCTGTATTCCCAGTCATGTGAAATCCATAGATTAGGGCCTAATGAATTTATTTCAAGTGACTGATGTCCTCATATAGGCCCCCCTGTGGCTCAGTTGGTAGAGCATGGTGTTTGCAACGCCAGCATGGCGTGTGCAACGCCAGGGTTGTGGGTTTGATTCCCACGGGGGGCCAGTACAATTTTTTTAATGAAATGTATGTATTCACTACTGTAAGTCACTCTGGATAAAAGCTTCTGCTAAATGACTAAAATGTAAATGTAAAAATGTAAATATAAACTTTAACTCAGTGAAATTGTTGCATGTTGCGGTTAATACTTTTGATCAGTTCAGTTC
The DNA here is from genome assembly GCF_965601325.2 of Salmo salar. Classification (NCBI taxonomy): domain Eukaryota; kingdom Metazoa; phylum Chordata; class Actinopteri; order Salmoniformes; family Salmonidae; genus Salmo; species Salmo salar. Next base: position 50,116,027 of record NC_138295.1, on the reverse strand, counting down.
CACAGCCATTTTTTGGTAAAATTCCACAAAAAACATCTAGTTGAATGAACATTAGAGACAAATTGAGTCAACACATCATTTTATGTTGGCAGAATTTTTTCCCAAAGTTTTCTCATGTTGAAGCTAAGTTTGGGCCAACCAAAATGAAATGCTCACTTAAATTCAGGTAACTTAATAATATTTAGTTGGAACTAGATTTACTTTTGACTGTGTTTTCAAGATTAGTTTCAAGAAGCCAGTAAGACCCCGCCTCCCAAAAAGAAACAAACTCTTTTTCACAGCCCCTTCAAACCCCCACACACGCATGCACACACACACACACCAGCAGCATACCACCATATACAGTGAGGGAAAAAAGTATTTGATCCCCTGCTGATTTTGTACATTTGCCCACTGACAAAGAAATGATCCGTCTATAATTTGAATGGTAGGTTTATTTGAACAGTGAGAGACAGAATAATAACAAAAAAATCCTGAAAAACCCATGTCAAAAATGTTATAAAATGATTAGCATTTTAATGAGGGAAATAAGTATTTGACCCCTCTGCAAAACATGACTTAGTACTTGGTGGCAAAACCCTTGTTGGCAATCACAGAGGTCAGACGTTTCTTGTAGTTGGCCACCAGGTTTGCACACATCTCAGGAGGGATTTTGTCCCACTCCACTTTGCAGATCTTCTCCAAGTCATCAAGGTTTCGAGGCTGATGTTTGGCAACTTGAACCTTCAGCTCCCTCCACAGATTTTCTATGGGATTAAGGTCTGGAGACTGGCTAGGCCACTCCAGGACCTTAATGTGCTTCTTCTTGAGCCACTCCTTTGTTGCCTTGGCCGTGGGTTTTGGGTCATTGTCATGCACCCATCCACGACCCATTTTCAATGCCCTGGCTGAGGGAAGGAGGTTCTCACCCAAGATTTGACGGTACATGGCCCCGTCCATCGTCCCTTTGATGCGGTGAAGTAGTCCTGTCCCCTTAGGAGAAAAACACCCCCAAAGCATAATGTTTCCACCTCGCGAGTTGAGTTGATGCCAAAGAGCTCCATTTTGGTCTCATCTGACCACAACACTTTCACCCAGTTGTCCTCTGAATCATTCAGATGTTCATTGGCAAACCTCAGACGGGCATGTATATGTGCTTTCTTGAGCAGGGGGACCTTGCGGGCGCTGCAGGATTTCAGTCCTTCACGGCGTAGTGTGTTACTAATTGTTTTCTTGGTGACTATGGTCCCAGCTGCCTTGAGATCATTGACAAGATCCTCCCGTGTAGTTCTGGGCTGATTCCTCACCGTTCTCACGAGGTGAGATCTTGCATGGAGCCCCAGGTCGAGGGAGATTGACAGTTCTTTTGTGTTTCTTACATTTGCGAATAATCGCACCAACTGTTGTCACCTTCTCACCAAGCTGCTTGACGATGGACTTGTAGCCCATTCCAGCCTTGTGTAGGTCTACAATCTTGTCCCTGACATCCTTGGAGAGCTCTTTGGTCTTGGCCATGGTGGAGAGTTTGGAATCTGATTGATTGATTGCTTCTTTGGACAGGTGTCTTTTATACAGGTAACAAACTGAGATTAGGAGCACTCCCTTTAAGAGTGTGCTCCTAATCTCAATCTTTCTGATTGAGAGGGGGTCAAATACTTTTTCCCTCATTAAAATGCAAATCAATTTATAACATTTTTGACATGCGTTTTTCTGGATTTTTGTTGTTGTTATTCTGTCTCTCACTGTTCAAATAAACCTACCATTAAAATGATATACTGATCATTTCTTTGTCAGTGGGCAAACGTACAAAATCATCAGGGGTTCAAATACTTTTTCCCCCTCACTGTACTCTCCTCACACTAATTTCCCCAATGGATGAAACCTACAGCAGTCTTAGCTTGGTATCTCTCTCTCTGTCCAAAGAAGAAGGGCCGTTACAGGAAGCTGACAGAGATTTTTCTTAGAACTGTCCCTCCCCCACTGTCACCCTGGGACAGTAGAGGTCCCCTCCCTAATGGATCAAACAAAGGACATCATTTGTAGGCCAAGTCTTTTTCTGAGCCCCCTCTCCTCAACTCCGCATACCAATCCAATACAGCCCAAGGAGAAAACCTCAGCGCTAGCGTTTGGGCTGGGGGTTAAAAGGTCTGTTTACTCTCCGTCAAGCATCGATTTATTATTTTCTCCAATTTATTTCTCCTCCACGCCTCTGCAATCCATTCAGATCAGCCTCTGGGGGGGAACAACCCCAGGAAAGACATTGTCTTCCCAAGTGAACAGGCCCACAACGTAGCCGAACACTGACACAACTCATCTGGAACACAGATAGACAACGTGGGCCATCTACACTGACTGACAGTTCAGACTGAAACATACTTCACTAATGGAAATCTAAGGTTGTCGCCCACTGTGACTGGCTACCTACAGAAAGGCATGAAAGACACTCACAGCATTGGGCCAGTAACCGAAAAGTTGCTGGTTTGAATCCCTGAGCAGGCAAGGGCCCTTGAGCAAGGCAGTTAACCCCCAACAACAACTGCTCCCTGATGACATCGATTAAGGCAGCCCCCCGCACCTCTCTGATTCAGAGGGGTTGGGTTGAATGCGTTCAGTTGTGCAACTGACTAGGTATCCTCTTTCAAGTACATTGCCTTTGAATTTCCATTGAATAATAAAAAGTGCAGTGGCCTCAAACTATATTGTATATATTGTAAATGATGGTAATCATGAACCACCAACACACAAAACAACATTCAAAGTGAGGTAACACTACTCCACACACACACGTACATGCGCGCAGTTGCTTGAAAGCCATTCGTCACTCTGTCAACGTGAGCAACGTCTGGCACATCCTTACACCTGAAGTTGATCAATGCAGATTTGTCCAGGGGAAATTGAAATCCATAGGAAATTAGGCGGTGCCAGTGATTTATTGTAATAGTAAATCACTGTGTGTAATGTGTACGTGTGTGTGCGCGAGAGTGATTGTGTGTATGTGCCAGTGTGTGCAAATGTGTGTGTGTGTATGTGTGCGTGTGCAGTATACCTTGCGTTGGCGCGGGACGGGGATGTCATCAGCGCCCACCTTCCTGTCTCTCTCTAGCTCAAAGGCCCACTGGATCAGGTCTTGAGGTGGGTCCCTGTCCCGAACGTACAGCCCCGCCCGAGGGACAGGGTGGTATGCCCCCATGGACAAAAAAACTCTGCAGGGGCTCTAAGAGAGCGAAAAAAAGGGAGGGGGGGGGGGGCACAGAAAACCATTATGTTGTATGTGTGTTTATATGTGTGAGTGCATGCATGCGTGCTTTGTGCGTGAGTGAGAGAGAGAGAGAGAGAGAGAGAGAGAGAGTGAGTGTATGTTTGAATGCGTGCCTATAAAATAGACACACAAACATACATATGTACAAGAACGTATATTATGCATACATGTGTATGACTAAAGGGTACAGGGTATGAGACTGTCTGTATGTATACAAATGCGACAGTTAAAGATTCGGCCCTTGCTGTTCTCAGGTACACCGTTCCATCCTGGCTTGTTTTGTCCAGATTTAATTGCTTTTTTTATGGGGAAAAAAGAAGACAACAAGGCGTTCCGACACAGCGGAGGCAGCGTCTAATGGAGAGGGTGTAATTGTGAATGGGGGCATTCATCTGGAGACATGGCCCATGAATCGCTCTGCACAATGCCCAGCGCCAGGATGCTCAGATCACCATTGCTCACACGCACGCACGCATTCACACAAACGCGCACAGACAAGCGCGCACGCAGACAGACAGACACACGCCTGATGCAGCGTACACACACACACACACATATGGATGCTCAGATCACCACTGTTCAGGGGAGGAGGGTAATCACAACTCCACAGAGACAGAGAGAGCAGGGAGAGGAGAGGGGGAGGAGGAGAAGAGAGACAGAGACAGGAGGAGAGGAGCTGGAGGGGAGGAGAAGAGGAAGGCAGACTAGAAGAGGAGGGGGAGAAGGATAGAAGAGCCTTGAGAGACAGGGGAGGAGTAGATAAGAAGAGAGGGGAGAGTGGTGAAATTGATGTTTCCTACCATTTGATTTGGGTGAGAGAACCCAGGAGGCATATCAGATAGAGAGCCAGTGCCTATACAAATACACACACATGCATGTGTATGCACGGGCACATACGCACACGCACGCGCACGCACACAAACACTCACACACCCAACCAAGAATAACATAACGGCCTAAAGCCTTACAGACACAACAAAACACATACAGTAGCCTATTGTACAAAAAGAACAACACAAGCATATTTAAACAGCTTAAAAATGCAGTAAACCAACAAACAGTAAAGCATCTCACACACACACACACACACACACACACACACACACACACACACACACACACACACACACACACACACACACACACACACACACACACACACACACACACACACACACACACTTGTCACTAGCGCAGAGCTGCTACTATAGAGGAACATCAGGGACAAACAACTCAATTAAACACACCGTCCCTGTTCAATTACTGCCACATAATCACAGCAATTTACTTTCACTTACAACACACAACAAGCACGCAGTGAGAGTGAAACACACGCAGAAACACCCAGACAACAAAATCACAAAGACAGTATCTAGCTGGTTTCATCCTACGCATGGAAGTACGCAGCAACATACCTGTTGTCTTAATGCAGCAGCATACTGTACAGAGGGAACACAGACACACACACACACACACACACACACACACACACACACACACACACACACACACACACACACACACACACACACACACACACACACACACACACACACACACACACACACACACACACACACACACACACACAAAGTATGGCTATATTGAGTGGCACTGATTAATAGTTAACTATACCTAATGATGGCTGTAATGATGGCCTATTGTAGCGTCTTTAACATCAAGAGGTTAGCTGTTGGACTGACAGGCACAGGGTTGCAGATTCGAGTCACACTTGGAAAGCCCTCAAATTCACTGCAAATGTACAATTCTATGACATCCTTGGTGATGGAATTGGATAGAGATGTGTGTATATTTTGTGAGTATCTGTGCTTTTGTGTGTATGTTTTTGTGTATGTGTTCATAAAAGTGTGTTTTCAGTTTGCACGTGTTTGCGCAGGCAGATCGCCCAAGAGTGACTTCGAAATTTGAGGTTTCTTCATGTTCAAAATCAGCCACTAGGGGCAACTGTGAGCGCTATTATCATCAAGGAGGCTTGGGTTTTGCTAGGGAATTGTGAATGAGGGTAGCGGATGGGCATAATCCCATGACTGGATTTGAAGGTTGCGTGTTTGATCCCATTGCTAGACACTCATTTTTAATTGTTTTGTTTTAATCTTATCCCCAACCTTAACCCTTACCTTACCATCAAAATGACTGCCTAAATGTAATGTTCTAACCCTATCAAAAACCTTAACCCTTAACCTTCTAAATTTGACGTTTGGAGCAACTTCGAAATTTGACGTTTTGAGAAACGTGGATAAATGTCTACTTATGCAGTGAGACTGAGAGCTTGTTGTGTTTGCGTTCCCAGTTCAAAGTGTGCCTTCACACGGACAGCAGATGGACTAACAGCATGAACTACAGCTAGATCCAGGAATGAAGAGATGGATAGAGAGAGTGAGGAGGGAGGAAGAGAAAGAGTGGGAACAAAAGAGGAGGTGGCTATGAAACGGCTTACGTGTCTCTGTCACAGCACCAGCTCCTACCTCTTAAACACGGCCCCTGGCCTGAACGGCCTGGCGTGTGTGTATGTGTGAATGTGTGCCTGTATGTGTGCGTGCGTGTGTGTGTGTATGTGTGTGTCTGTATGTGTGTGTGTATGTACAGTAGAAGTCAGAAGTTTACATAAACTTAGGTTGGAGTCATTAAAACTCGTTTTTCAACCACTCCACAAATTTCTTGATAACAAACTATAGTTTTGGCAAGTCGATTAGGAAGTCTACTTTGTGCATGACACAAGTCATTTTTCCAACAATTGTTTACAGACAGATTATTTCACTTATAATTCACTGTATCACAAGTTTACATACACTAAGTTGACTGTGCCTTTAAACAGCTTGGAAAATTCCAGAAAATGATGTCATGGCTTTAGAAGCTTCTGATAGGCTAATTGACATCATTGGAGTCAATTGGAGGTGTACCTGTGGATGTATTTCAAGGCCTACCTTCAAACTCAGTGCCTCTTTGCTTGACATCATGAGGAAATCAAAATAAATCAGCCAAGACCTTAGTAGTCCTCCACAAGTCTGGTTCATCCAATAGTACGCAAGTATAAACACCATGGGACCACACAGCCGTCATACCGCTCAGGAAGGAGACCGCTCTGTCTCCTAGAGATGAACGTACTTTGGTGTGAAAAGTGCAAATCAATCCCAGAACAACAGCAGTGTAAACTTCTGACCCACTGGGAATGTGATGAAAGAAATAAAAGCTGAAATAAATCATTCTCTCTACTATTATTCTGACATTTTACATTCTTAAAATAAAGTGGTGATCCTAACTGACCTAAGACATGAAATGTTTACTAGGATTAAATGTCAAAAAATGTGAAAAACTGAGTTTAAATGTATTTGGCTAAGGTGTATGTAAACTTCTGACTTCAACTGTATGTGTGTGTGTGTGTGAGGGCACCAGGAGCTGATACACACTGAGGAGGGGGGCGCCAGGGGTCAGCCGGGGTCACTAAGTAATTACACATCAGACTTCCCCTGGTCACCACCTACCGCAGCGGCCAAGAGAAATGACTGCAGTTATCACAGAGGGGAGGAGAGGAGGGGAGAGGTTGAAGAGACGGATAAGAGGGAGAGAGACATACTGTAGAACTGACTTCACAACAGTTACTGTACAGCAGTGGGGAAATGGGAGTGGACTCACAGTTGGTATGAGGAGAGAGACTTTCATGATGGGTGATAGAGAGTGGACAGACGGACGGACGCACGAACAGAAAAACAGACGGACGGACAGACAGACAGAATGACGCACACACATACACAAACACACACACACACAGATGCCTGGTACCGTGTAGGCTGCTGTGTGGGTTGTAGGTGCCGTAGAGGAGAAGCGTGACACTGAGGAGGGCTCCCGCTGCTTCCTCTGAGCTAACCCTTACACAGCGGCCCACTGTCCCCTTGTTGTCTGTCACCTGGGGGTCCGGGACACAGCACTGTTACATATACACCCTGACCGTATACAGTCTAACTAATATCAACACTTTACACAGAAACACTTAGTTAATACATAATTTATACTGAACAAAAATATAACATGCAACAATTTCAAAGACTTTACTCACTTACAGGGATGTAAACAAACTTGTGCTCAACATTTTAGAGAAATACGTTTTTTGTGCTTCTGGAAAAATTTGGGGATCTTTTATTTTGGCTCATGAAACATGGGATCAACTCTTTACATGTTGTGTTTATATTTTCGTTCAGTATATATACACAGCATTTCTTTTCAGCATTTAGTTTGATGTCTTTACAGAATTCCTTCAATCTAATCTTAATAGACCTATTTACACCGTAACACTCTGTCAATGTGTGTATAGATACACATGTATTGTCAGGTACTAGGCCCTAAGGCAACAATAAGTCAAACACTCACAAACAGTCCAACACAGTATAGCCCAGTCAATTTGTGTGGCATTGACCACACTGGCCGTGTTTTTGTGTGTTGACGGTGTGTGTGTGTGTTTGTTGAGTGAGTATGTGAGGGGAACAGAGACCCTTCCTAGCAGCCCCCATTGATTTGTTGTTGGTAAACAAACAGTGTGATGCCACAGGTGGGTCGATAGCCGGCCGTCCATGGCTGAAAGGAGAGAGAGGAGACCATGCTCTAATGTATAGCCGGATCGCTTTCTGACACCAATAGTCTCACAGGTGAAATGGAAACCCAAATTCCAATCAATTCAATTACATTTCAATTTTAATTAAATAAATTCGATTCAATTCACTTTTATTTCCCTGACAGGGCACTTCATGTGTGACTTTATGCGAAATCATACTATAACATCACAATCATAGATCGTATGTATATGGAACTATGATTGATGATTTATAGGTGATGATCAGTATATCTGATTGGTTTGTTTGTTTGTCTGTCTGTGTCTAACAAGAGATTCTTTGTTGGATTTGCTTTAAATATCAAATGTCATAATCCCCTGTTGTCTGTACAAATGTTATGGGACTAGTATTTGTGTATTTAAAAAATAAATATTATGTGAAATTGCACGTCGAGTTGTATATGTAAGAGATAAAAAAGGAAAGTGAGAGGCAATATAATTGACTAATACTTGGAGACAAAACAGAGTGAGAAACAGCTACATTATATGATACAAAGGCGCCTAGGCCACCTAGGTCCAGATTTCCCGCCTTTCCTACACACGCCTTTCCTACACACGCCTTTCCTACACACGCCTTTCCTACACACTTCTCAGTAGTTGGTATTCAGACTTACGCATGAGGGTGCGTAATGGGCTTTGCAAGCGTGGTTCCCTTCCACTCTGAATAAATGTAATTGAACCGCTGGATTTTCTCATGCTGCATAGCTATTTTCAGGTTTCTCAAGAGATGTTTTATTGGGTTCAAGTCCAGGCTCTGGCTGGGCCACTCAAGGACATTCAGAGACTTTTCCCGAAGCCACTCCTGTGTTGTCTTGGCTGTGCGCTTAGGGTCGTTGTCCTGTTGGAAGGTGAACCTACACCCCAGTCCTGAGCCGGTTTTCATCAAGGATCTCTCACTACATTGCTCCGTTCATCTTTCCCTTGATCCTGACTAGTCTCCCAGTCCCTGCCTCTGAAAAACATCCCCACAGCATGATGCTGCCATCACCATGCTTCAACGTAGGGATGGTGCAAGCTTTCCTCCAGACGTGACGCTTGGCATTCAGGCCAAAGTGTTCAATCTTGATTTCATCAGGCCAATCTTGTTTCTCATGGTCTGAGAGTCCTTTAGGTGCCTTTTGGCAAACTCCACGTGGGCTGTCTTGTGCATTTTACTGAGGAGGGGCTTCCGTCTGGCCACTCTACCACAAAGGCCTGATTGGTAGAATGCTGTAGAGATGGTTGTCCTTCTGGAAGGTTCTCCCATCTCCACAGAGGAATTCTGGAGCTCTGTAAGAGTGACCATTGGGTTCTTGGTCACCTCCCTGACCAAGGCCCTTCTCCCCTGATTGCTCAGTTTGGCTGGGCGGCCAGCTCTAAGAGTCTTGGTGGTTCCAAACGTGTTCCTTTTAAGAACAATTGAGGCCTCTGTGTTCTTAGGGACCTTCAATGCTGCAGAAATGTTTTGGTACCCTTCCTCACATCTGTGCCTCGACACAATCATGTCTCGGAGCTCTACGGACAATTCCTTCGACCTCATGGCTTTGTTTTTGCTCTGACATGCACTGTCAACTGTGGGACCTTATATAGGCAGGTGTGTGCCCTTCCAAATCATGTCCAATCAATTGAATTTACCACAGGTGGACACCAATCAAGTTGTAGAAACATCACAACGATGATCAATGAAAACAGGATGCACCTGAGCTCAATTTATAGTCTCATAGCAAAGGGTCTGATTACTTATATAAATAAGGTATTTCAGTTTATTATTTTGAATAAATGTGCAAGAATATCTAAAAACCTGTTTTTGCTTTGTCATTATGGGGAATTGTTTGTAGATTGATGAGGAAAACAATTAACTTGATCCGTTTTAGTATAAGGCTTTAACGTAACAAAATGTGTATCTTAAGCCATCCCTTTAAATACGGTGTACCTTTTAGTTAAGAGTTTTGTCGACAGACTCAATAGAATATATCAAGAGAACGGGTTCAGAATATTAGGCATCAATGAAAAAAAGCCATCTAACTATATGCATATTTGGTTAGGAAAGTATTTATGAATCATAAAAAACAGGTTTGACAAGCCTTAATGCAGGAAAGAAAGAAAACAGTGGTTTGATTCATTCTGAATGTTGTCACATTCAGTTCTTTAACACAAGGTAATGTTGGAAGATTAGTGTACATAGAATTATAATAGGGAGAATAGTGTGCAATAGTAGGCTATACCCTCGTTTATTGCCGGCAGTAACCATGAAACTGTGTGATGACACAGCCAAGCATTGACCATTGTGTCGGGTTCCAACTGTTATGGCTTGGTCTGCGCTTTGCTCCATAACGATTAGATTAAATTAGCTTACATGTCTTTTTTTATATTATTAACTGTTACTAATGATCCTCAGCAACAACCACATGTCCGTGAAGGCTTGTGCAGAGGAAGCAAATGCAGGTAATGTCAGGTGGTGGGTGTAGCTGTTGCATGAAGTCAGGCGCAGGAGAGCAGAGATGAGTGAACAACGCACTTTACTAGAGAAAATAGCACAAAGTAACAAAACCAATGTGCGAACAATAATGGTTGCCATACAACGCGGGTGAACACAGCACCCGGAACAAACCAGCCGGAAACGGACCGACGCTAACAATAAACAAACACACACAAAGACATGGGGGAAACAGAGGGTTAAATACATGACCAGTAATTGGGAAATGAAAACCAGGTGGGTGGGAAACATAGACAAAACCAATGGAAAATGAAAAGTGGATCGGCGATGGCTAGAAGACCGGCGATGTCCACCGCCGAGCGCCGCCCGAACAAGGAGAAGAACCGACTTCGGTGGAAGTCGTGACAGGTAAACTAAACAATGTAATTAAATGGAATGATAATGTAGGCTATACCAGCTTAAGGGAACTAACAGTAAATTGGCAGTTGAATATGTGTTCTTATTAGGCCTACTGAAGGTTGATACTGATAGTGGATAATATTTAACATGATAACAGCATTCCATAAACTTTACTGTGGGAAAGTTGATATGTTGATATGCTTCAGTTTGCTGCATATGACTGATTTCACATTTGTCTCTAGCGATTATAAGGTAAAATATATTTTTAACAATTATAATATATATATACAATTCCCTTATCCAAATGGATTACTCATTTACCTAGTTCTTATCAATAGCTCTTTTCAAATTGTAAATTACAGTGCATGGAGAATGGTGATATTTCTATCGGAAAAAATAAAGTAGATGCTCTTTCCACTTGGAACCGATAGGTTCGCTAGACCTTATTCAAGGTTTCCTTGCGCGTAAAGGTGGTGGAATATTAGGGAATTAAGTCAAGGTCAGAATATGCCTATCTGTAGACACACTGCCGCCACACCTTCATTTATTCCATCTCCACCCAAAACGAATAGCAGGTGAATAGCACACTATTCTCATGCTTAAGTTCAAGGTCCGAATACACAGAAAGAAAAGTGCATAAAAGGGGTATTATATTCCATTTACCTGTACTTAACTCAGGTCGGAGTGGGGGGAGATTACAAAGATATAGAGAGGTATAGGGTACATAGAGACAAGGAGATTAGAGATGAAGCATCAGAGATCATAAGTGATAGATAGACCAAGAAGCAGTTGATTGCTGGAGATCAAGAGAAAGAGTAAGACAGAGAGAAAGAGAGAAATATACATATATATATATATTTCAGAGAAAGTGTGTGATTGAGTAAAAGAGATAGAGAGAGAGAGCGAGAGAGGGAGAGGGGGGAGAGAGAGAGTGCTGGGGAGGATGCCAGCAGAAGTCTTGCTGGGCTTACATATGTAAAGTAACGGGGGACCAGCAGTGTGTGAGACTGGAGGTTCTGGCTGAACCCAAGCTTCTCTCTGCTCCCTCTAATGCATAAATCATCCACAACAGGGCCACGGTGGCCGCTCAGCACGCTGGGAGCCCCCCCCCCCCCACACACACGCCACAAATGCATACACACAAATACACACGCAAGTGTGAGCACATATACACTCACTCAGTGGTACCTCCTCAGCCCGACCATCTGCGATGCGGTGCCAGTGGGCGATATTCACATGGAGGGCCGCTCCCCCCAAAAAAGAAAAATAAATAACCACAAAGGGGCGGTTGGATCGCTTGATCTCCCCAAACTAATTATACATGCAAATGCATGCAAATGCATGCACCTTTAGAAATCCACCTTGGGCCAGAGTGAGTGTTTGTGTGCTAGTGAGAATGAATGTGTATTTGAATGTATTTTGCAGTACATGTATCTGCTTTATAACGGTTTGTATGCCATGTGTGTTTATGTGGGAATTCTCTGGGTTCTTTTGGGGGCATAGAAGGAGGGAATTCAGATGTGCCACCTGAGATTGTATTAGAATATACAGAGCCTTCGGAAAGTATTCAGACCCTTTGACTTTTTCCACATTTTGTTACGTTACAGCCTTATTATAAAATGGATGAAATGTATTGTTTTCCTCATCAATCTACACACCATACCCCATAATGACAAAGCGAAAACAGTTTTTTTAGGCATTTTAGCATATTTATAAAAAAAATTATAAAAATATGTTTGGATTGGAGTCCACCTGTGGTAAATTGCGTAGTTAAATAAAGGTTAAATAAACTAAAACTATTCAATTGATTGGACATGATTTGGAAAGGCACACACCTGTCTATATAAGGTCCCACAGCTGACAGTGCATGTCTGAGCAAAAACCAAGCCATGAGGTCAAAGGAATTGTCCGTAAAGCTCCGAGATAGGATTGTGTCGAGGCACAGATCTGGGGAAGGATACCAAAACATTTCTGCAGCATTTAAGATCCCTAAGAACACAGTGGCCTCCATCATTCTTAAATGCAAGAAGTTTGGAACCACCAAGACTCTAACTAGAGCTGGCCGGCCGGCAAACTGAGCAATCGGAGGAGAAGGGCCTTGGTCAGAGAGGTGACCAAGAACCCGATGGTCACTCTGACAAAAGCCACTCCTCAGTAAAAGGCATATGACAGCCCGCTTGGAGTTTGCCAAAAGGCACCTAAAGGACTCTCAGACCATGAGGCATTTTCTGGTCTGATGAAACCAAGATTGAACTGGAGTAAACCTGGCACCATCCCTACGGTGAAACATGGTGGTGGCAGCATCATGTTGTGGGGATGTTTTTCAGCAGTAGGGACTGGGAGATGAAAACCTGCTCCAGAGTGCTCAGGACCTCAGACTGAGGCAAAGGTTCATCTTCCAACAGGACAACGACCCTAAGCAAACAGCCAAGACAACGCAGGAGTGGCTTCGGGACAAGTCTCTGAATGTCCTTGAGTGGCCCAGCCAGAGCCTGCACTTGAACACGATAAAACATCTTTGGAGAGACTTGAAAATAGCTGTGCAGCAACGCTCCCCATCCAACCTGACAGAGCTTGAGAGGATCTGCAGAGAAAAATGGGAGAAACTCCCTAAATACAGGTGTGCCAAGCTTGTAGCGTCATACCTAGCAAGACTCAATGCTGTAATCGGGGCAAAGGTGCTTCAACAAAGTACTGAGCAGTGTCTCAATATTTATGTAAATTAAATATTTCAGTTTACCTTTTTTTTTAAATAAATTAGCAAAAAATATCTAAAAACCTGTTATTTCTTTGTCATTATGGGGTTTTGTGTGTAGATTGATGAGGGAAATCAATTTTAGAATAAGGCTGTAACATAACAAAATGTGGAAAAATTCCAGGGGTCTGCACACTTTCTGAAGGCACTGTACATCATCTGTCAGTCATGACAGCCACACTGCTGTAGGCTAAAAACACTTATTGTATTACTCCAGCAGTTAGTTCTCTATCCAGCTCTATTCAGTCGACTGGGAATAGGGATCTCTCCTCTAAAAATTCTTAAGCCGAGCCATAGTGCTATGGTGCCATGCGACCATGCCATCCGTGTGGGCACCAGGGGCTGTGGTGTGCTGAGTGGGCAGAGAGGGGGCAGTTGTGAGTCAGAGGAGGTTGAGCAGGGGTGTGTGTGTGTTTGTCCGACTGTGTGTGTATATGTGTTCGATATCAATGTGCGTGCACGCGTGTCTCTGTGCGTGTCTCTGTGCGTGTCTCCATGCATGGGTACTAGTCTTTGTTGTCGTAGAAACCAACAAAAAACAAAGCAATTGGGTCTAAATTGTCATACTGTACTTTTCATTTCCTATGTGACGTTGCCTCAGTTTCACACTGCAGAAGGGCAACAGTGTTCTACTGAGCAGGGATATATTCATGTACACTAATGTTCCCACTCTGGTGTAAACAAACCAGCCAGCTTCCTCTGCCTCCTCTGGGCTATTAGAGAGGCGGGTTAGAGACTGGGCAGGTTGAGAGAGAGAAAGGAGGGAGAGAGAGCGAGAGCGAGAGAGAGAGAGAGAGAGAGAGAGAGAGAGAACGCAGAAAAAGAGAGACAGTATAGAGTATATAGAGAGCAGAGACAGAAAAGGAGAGAGCTCAAAGAGAGAGAATGTGCTCAGAGAAGGATAAAAAAGAGGGGGAGAGAGTGAGGAGAGAGAGTGTGAGCTCATAGAGAAAGAGAGAGAGAGTCTACCATGTCTCACAGCGTTTACTGCCCTGCGGTGATATCCTTCAGCGTGCTGGAAGGTCACGGCGCGGAGCCTTCCTTTTTCTCTTTCAATTCCATCTGGCTCTTTCACCACCATGCTCTTTGACAATTGTCATCATGACAAATCAATACAGACTATCTCCAGTCCTGCCAGAAACATCCCTCCAGCCTCCTCCACACCCTCCACTGTCCTTGAGTAAAACACTGATACAGGAGATAGCTGTGTTAAATCCTCACCTAGTCTGTGTGTTAAGGCATCCCTCTCTCTGTGGCCAAGTGTGTAGTGCAAAGTGTGCATTGTATTCATATTTGTGTTCATGCTTACTGTAAATGTTTACATGTTACCTGTAAAAGTGTGTGTGTGTGTGTGTGTGTTGTTTGTGTGCTGAGTTACAGTAAGTTTTTGCGTGTTGAGAGTGTGTGTGTGTGTATGCATACAAACAGTATGTGTTGTCTGTCGGCTGATTTACAGTAAGCTGCTGTAAGTTAAGGGCAAGAGTTGTGTTGTGTGCTGTGTGTGCTGATTAGCAGTGTGTTAAGCTGTGCCGAGCATCGTCAACTCCCAGTGTTAATGCGTGTTGAGCACTGTGACTCTAGCCTGTGTGTCGCTCTGCTGTCTTCTCTGTGTCTCCACAGCGTTGGGCCTGAGTAATTGGTCACAAAGGGGACAGTAAATCTGCAGGAAGACATGAGTGTGTGTGTGTCTGTCTGTCTGTCTCTCTGTCTGTCTGTCTGTCTGTCTCTCTGTCTGTCTGTCTGTCTGTCTGTCTGTCTGTCTGTCTGTCTGTCTGTCTGTCTGTCTGTCTGTCTGTCTGTCTGTCTGTCTGTCTGTCTGTCTGTCTGTCTGTCTGTCTGTCTGTCTGTCTGTCTGTCTGTCTGTCTGTCTGTCTGTCTGTCTGTCTGTGTGTGTGTGTAGGGAGGGGGAGGTCCCTTTCCTCTCGCTAGCTTTTTAAAAAATCTATAAACCTCCAACTGTTTACAAGGCCTGATTCCCATTTGACCTACACACACACACACACACACACACACACACACACACACACACACACACACACACACACACACACACACACACACACACACACACACACACACACACACACACACACACACACACACACGGGACATTGGGATGAGGTTAGTCTCAAAAGTGTTCATTTAACTAGATTAAAAGGATTTGTATGAACACTGTCAAAGTGATGAACGTAACCCTTTCCGAGTTAAATGTACACTCGTGAATTTGCTGTGTGAGGTGAATTTAAAGTTCTCTGGGGTTGTAAACACGGTAAAGGACTGCGGCTGACCTTGAGTGTCCAGACGCCGTGAGGGTGTTCCCCCCAGGACTGAACGCTCATCAGGGTCCAGTTCCTCAGGCCGGCAGCCGAGGCATCGTTGCGCCGCGTGGCCAGGAGCAGAGACACTGTGCCCGCCGGGGACACTAGGTCTATGGAGAGGTCACCACGACCCACACTGCTGAGTACGTGGGTATGAGAGAGAGGGAGACAAAGACAGAGAGTATGTGATAGAAAGAGAGAGAGACAATTGTGTGTGTATGTTTGAGAGAGGATACAGACACAGACAGAGAGAGAGGTGGGGGAGTATTAGTATCAGTATTAGATGAATGACTTAAATAAACAGATGAAGTGTACACCCACCTGCCCCCGTTCATCTCACACAGCACATCTGGTGTGACAATGGCACATCGCAGAGCGAGCTGCTGCCGAGCTTTAAAAGACTGACAGCCTGCTCCTGTTTACAGCACATTCCCATGGCAACACATCCATCAATCACACTTGCAGCGATGCCCTGACCAACGCTTTCTGAAAGGAGAAAGCAGCCAAAACTGAACTACACTGAACTATTTCTCACACAGTTAGAGGAAGTGGTGTCTTGGTAATAACATGTGAACCTGTCTCTCTGACCTGTACATGCTCCAGCGTGTTGACCTCGGTGTTTATCCCCAAGCAGCCTGCTGATTGGATGTTCACACTGACCTCTCCCCCAGAGGGCAGGATCCTTCAGAGAAACAATCACCATCACAACCATCCACACATCTGTCAATCAAATGTCAACAACACACAAAACTGCTGCCAGATACCTCACCCGGCTGTTTTTAATCATTTTGTTTTCTTTATTATTTCTTTACTTTTAATTTGTGTTATCCCAAAGTACAGAAAACATCATAAAGTATAGACATCTTGTTGTCCCATATATCAATTCTTAGCCTTCCTGCCCCTCCTCTGCACCAATATGTTTTTAAATCGATGCTATAGCATTGTGACAGCGCCTGATGGGGTCAAGAGTGACTTCCTGTGTGCACTTCCTGTGAGGGGCAACAGCCTGGAACTGTAAGGCCTGCTGCACCATCAGCCCTGCATCCAGAACCCCAAACCCATACCTGAGACCAGGGCAAACACATTGTTAGACAAGGACCATCTGTATCATCTGGTATATCACTTATATATTGCTTTTGTGTGTCCATGTGTACAGTCACCACTCAGTCTTTGTCTGAGTAGATTTTATTCCAATGTGCTTTAATTGATGCAGCGTTATGCGGTGTGTGAGGTGTGTGAATGCGCATGTTAAGGTGACTGTGAAAGCTTTTTAGAAGGTGTGTGTGTCCTAAGTGCATAAGGAAATGCTCGTGGGTGTGGGTGCACCTGCTCTAATGGTTCCATACGAGGAGGCAACAAGTCATTTTCAGGAGGATGATGTTGTCCTTTGACACAATCACTTCCTATTCTGTCCGGGGAGAGAGAGGGCTGCTGTTGGCGCTCCTGTAATTGTGCTCGACGATTGATTCTGAACGATGTGCCGTTCATGGACTGTAATCAAGCCCCATTATTCACTCTTTACCACCACGATCAGGCCGTCGCCACACAATGGCTTTCCCTTAAACAGCTCTGCCTTATTCCCACCCACCTCTATCTCTCTGCATCTCTCTCTCTCCTCTATTCCTCTTTACCTTTGTCCTCCACCCATCTATCACTCTTTCCTACGCCCCTCTATCCTCCCAGACTGCCTTCACACCAAACCCTCCCCTCTGTCTCTCTCCTCCATCCATCTTTCCCTCTCTTGCTTCTCCATCCCTCTTTCCCTCTATCCTCCAACTCTCCATCCCTCTCTCCCAGAGACGAAGGCTGTAATAATCACGGTTGTTAGGCCGAATGCTGCCGTAACGCTCCCACAACATTCCCAGTGGTAACCTCAGAGGGTGACAAAGAGCTCGTAGTGTAATTAACATCGCTCCATCATTAATCTGCAATAAGTGAAAGTCATTAGTTTGGATGACGGGCCTATCTCTCTACCTCTCTCTCTCGCTCCGTGTTTCTCCCTTCTCTCTCTCTCAGCGAAGTCAGGGAGAAAGAGCTGATTTATAAGTCAATCCGCTCTCTCTCCCTCTCTCTCTCTCTCTCCACCACCATTTCCGTCACTGCAAGAGACAACAGAGAATGAGGACTGGCAGGGGGGTCCGGAGGACTTACTGACTTTTAATATGCGTAGGTGGTGGGCAAAGTGCTGTACGTCAACGTTAGACACATCATGAGCTTAGTGGAAGTGAAGGGGCATCAGTGGCAGGGGGAAGAGGGGTCTGAGAGCATGGCAGGGCACATGTGAATGGTGCTCTATAAGCTCCCAGTGCCATAAATGTTAGGAGACCTCTCTCTCTCTATGAGGAGGTCTCATTAGTGAGACAAAATGTCAAAGTCTCTCAAAGTCACCTTCTATTGATCATTTACATTTTCCTAGATAAGTCTCCTTGTATAAAGGGATGTGCGCTCCGTCAGTTCATTGAGTGATAGGCCCAGTGACTGACGGTCATTTTGCTGCCCAATCTCCCCGCTCTTGCACTCTCTCAATTCAATAAATGCTTTATTGGCATGAATGGATGGTTGCTACTGTTGCCAAAGCAAAATATATTAAGTATTTAACAAATGAACAATCTTTCTCTCTCTCTACCCCCACATCTCTCTCAGCTCTGTCTATCTATCTGAGGGGGGACCAGAGAACCCCTTCTGTGTCCCCAAACAGCAACAACAGGCTCAATGGACAGAATCTAATCCCACACTATCACCACCACTGAATCACCAGCCACGACTCATCATTAGCCTGTAGAGATGCTACTGTTATAACGTGTACGCTAAAAATCAGGAAGCAAGTACAGGGAGTGAATTCAATAAATAACGGGACATCGAACAAAACAAGAAACACGAGCAGCGTACAGACATGAAACAGAGTCAATAACACCTGGGGAAAGAACCAAAGGGAGTGACAGATATAGGGGAGGTAATCAGGAAGGTGATGGAGTCCAGGTGAGTATCATGAGCGCAGGTGCGCGTAACAATTGTGGCAGGTGTGGGTAATAATTAATAAACTGCCGATGTCGAGCACCGGAGAGGGGGAGTAGACGTGATAGTACCCCCTCCTGACGCCCGTCTCCAGCCGCAGGACGCTGACCGGAGGGACTGTCCAGATGACCAGGAGCGGGCCGGTCGTTTCTGCTGATGCGCGGGAACCTGTAGAGCCAGCTGAGGCGCGGGAGCCTGTAGAGCCGGCTGAGGCATGGGAGCCTGACAAGCCAGCAGAGGCATGGGAGCCTGACGCGCCGGCTGAGGCTTGGGAGCCTGACAAGCCAGCAGAGGCATGGGAGCTTGACGAGCCGGCAGAAGCATGGGAGCCTGACGAGCCGGCAGAAGCATGGGAGCCTGACGAGCCGGCAGAGGCATGGGAGCCTGACGAGCCGGCAGAGGCATGGGAGCCTGACGAGCCGGCAGAAGCATGGGAGCCTGACGAGCCAGCAGAGGCATGGGAGCCTGACGAGCCGGCAGAAGCAAGGAAGCCTGACGAGCCAGCTGAGGCATCCCCGGTTACTTTGGCAGCGGCACTTGGATCCGACGTCAACAGTAAAAAAAAAAAAACCGCTGTTGCTTCCCGTGTACGCTAACAATCGGGAAGCAAGTACAGGGAATGAATTTAACAAATAACAGAACATCGAACAAAACAAGAAACACGAGTAGTGTACAGACATGAGAGTCAATAACGCCTGGGGAAAGAACCAAAGGGAGTGACTGTCATAAAGTTCGTCGTCTGAAGAGAAGAAATCATCGGACCAATATGCAGTGGTTAAATTGCTCATCTTCTTATTTATTAAAGAAAGGAAAAAATACTCATACAAAACAAACGACGAAAAACAGTCCTGTAAGGTGCTCAGACTATACACGGAAACAACCACCCACAAACACAAGTGAAAACAAACACACTTAAATATGGCCTCCAATCAGAGAAAACAACAAACAGCTGTCTCTGATTGGAGGTCATTGACAAAACTACCATAGACATAGAAAAACTAGAGAACCCACATAGAAATAGAAAACATAGAACATCAACCACACTAAACAAACACCCCCTGCCACGCCCTGACCAAACTACAATAACAAACAACCCCTTTTACTGGTCAGGACGTGACAGTGACAGATATAGGGGAGGTAATCAGGAAGGGGATGGAGTCCAGGTGAAGCGCAGGTGCACGTAACGATGGTGGCAGGTGTGTGTAATAATGAATAAACTGGCGACGTCGAGCACCAGAGAGGGGGAGCGGGCGTAGACGTGACAACTGTAGTCGTCTGGGACAAGATCATTTGGTTCATTTGAATACTGTGGGCAATATTTACACGCTAGTACTTTTAAACAGTTAAACTTAAACTAACAGGTTTAATCTTTGATGTATGACAAGTCAAATTCAGGACTTAAAAAAAGAATTGATAGCATAGACCCATTGTGCTATTGTAGGCCTGTCTTCCACCCATCGTGCCCTAACACCACAGTGTGTGACTGTGTGAGCCGTGCTTCTGCTCCTCCTCATAAAACAGAAAGTGTTAGCGACCGGGGCCTGTCACCTTTCTCCTGTTTAGTGATTAAATATACCTTCCTCCCCATTGCCCTGAACCGGGCGCTGTGCAGCTATTAAATCCCAAGCTTCAATAGATCGATCAGGGTTGGCCCCAACTCCACAACCATAAAACTGTTCAGACATATATCTGATAGAAAAAGCAGTAGGAAACAGGTTTACCCACTATAGAACATGATGAAAATGACATATTTTATGTCCTGCCACGCCAATAAAATGCTACAGCTGAACTGAGCCTATTTCCAGTGAAACTCCCCACTCAGCCATCAGATGAGATCCCTCGACTAACAGGGGGGGATATAATACACTGCATCGGAAAAATCACCTGACTATAACATAAAACCTGAGTAAAATGTGTTTTTCTTACCATACATTTTCACTTTGTCAAACTTTATATACATATATTTTCACCTTTCTTGAAATAAATTATTAATCAGCAACAAAAAAAATAACCATTTGCATTTATTTCACAAGTCTTATACGAAAGGGTATGAATCCAAAACAAAAATCCCAAGAGGTAACATTAAAACTAAACAAAGTGCAAAATGTATTTAAAAATCAACAGATATACCATATGCAGGCAAACTAGATATCCCTAGCCTCCAATAACAAAACAGTCATGTGACCCTGTGATTCTGCCTGCGCTGTATGGTCCCATATGTTCTATTCAACCCTCTGGTTCCCATGTCTGAGTCAAGCTGACGAATGAGTGACAGGCCATCTTCTGTCCACCCAGCACGGGGCATGTAAAACCCTGACCCCCTCCAGAACCCTTCCAGACCAATCTGCAGCCTCAGATTCTCTGCATCTCCTTTCACTCCCCAGTGGCAAGTTCTGCCCTCTCACAACTCTCCTGTTCTTTTTATCTATTAGGACTCAGGCCCCTCCCCTCACAGTCTCTCCATGGCCCCTCTTTGTAACTGTCGAGGAACCCTTTCACTTTTTGTTCCCCAGACAGTCCTACCCAGGACAGGACCATTCTCTGTTGACATTCACACCATCTGGTTGTGGTGGGGGGGAGGTGATTCCACATGCAGAATGTGAACTCGTCACGCACTTTTGAGGTCCGACCCTCACTTTCTTTCTGCAGTCCGTGTCTAAGAAACATTGATACGGAAGCCTAATGTAACTCCATATATCATAACATTGTAAAAACACAGAACTAATGACTGGTAAGGGATACAGTCCTCTTGGTTTCTCCCCCCTCTCTCTGCAGTGGTACGCACTGCTAAGTCCTCAAGTGTCACTAAAGAATCACTCAAGCTGGACTAAGCAGCTGCCTTTGAGTTAGGTCATTTTCCCAGGAGCGCGGGAGAGTGGGCATTGGCAGGACCTCAGAAAAAGGACACCATCTGTTCTCCCAGTGAAAAGGTTGGCGACACCTTCTGTGGTACCAACAACCCCTAATTAAGTGGCCAGGAATGCGCCAGCGGCAGACCATGTGATTGGTGGGTTAGGTCCTGCTTATCGCCGCAGTGACACGGCGAGCCGCCACTCCTCACCCTCCTCTCACCCCCTCTCCTCCACACATCTGTCTATGTATGGCAGGTAACAATGACAAAACACCGGCAGTATTATAGGCTTGATCCGACTGCTGCACAGACTCTTTCTGATGTGGTTTACGAGCTATTAGCCTAGATTATATATTTTTTTATTTATCCGTATGTATCATGATTCACAGCAGTATGTGTTTAATGCAGGATTGGAGGTCCTGACAAATCCAACAGTGATCAAACATCTCCCCGAGCTGTACTACACACACGTACATTGATTTGATTAACATTGGACTTAAATGAAATAACAAATGGACTTATTCAATTCTTCCGATTTTCATCTCCACTTACAGCCAAATACCTCTCTCCAGAAATGTTACTAATTAGGCTTATTAAGTAATTAAGACAAGAGGTCTTAATTAAATCGGTGCCACTGGGACCTACACAGCGCAAGGCCTTGCCATAAAACACTTTCCTCCTTTGTTGGTTTAAATGTTAATTGCAAGACACACAATACAATTTATTGGACTGAAATATTGATGGTTTTCACAGCATTTGACACTCCTTTTAGGTTTCCTTTAAATGGCTTTTGGAGATTTATTAGACAAGTGTCCATCTGACAGTAAATTGCAGAGGCAACAATAAGTAGTGCTAAAACCCTCCTCCTGAAATGTCAAGTGAATTACCTTGCAAAGAGTTAAAAGTTTAATGAAATATCTGGCAGGAGAAAATTATGGGTTTGGCACAGGCCCTGGTACAGTCTCTTCAGAGAGAGAAAGAGAGAGAGAGAGAGAAAGAGAGGGCAGCAAAATGACCGTCCATCACTGGGCCTATCACTCAAAGAAACAACAGTGCAAACATCCCTTTATACAAGGAGACTTATCTAGGAACATTTTAAGGATCAATAGCAGGTGACCTCATTCTTAGCATTCAACATATTTTGATTTGTCGCCTGAGTGTTATTCAAACACAAATTCAAAATGGGTTTGAAGATGAAATTCTGGGGGACGCTTTTGTTGGATGCACACCAAGCCCCGGTCCCTCGGAAGGCTGGTACCCTTGTGAGTGAGCATAGTGCCAAAAACTTGGCAGAAGATTCTGTTCAAGGTCCCAAGTGTTTTTCGTATTTTTTTTTTGCTGAGCAAAGTAACTAGTCCTTGATACCATAGATTAGAACACATCTGTCATCTACAGTGTAGTACATGAGCATCAAACATAGTTGAATCTCTCCTTTTTAGTTTATTAAAGTGTCTGACACCCATAGTCATTGGTCTGATATGGAGTTTTTTTTTTACCATGGGGCATTTGGGGTTCATTAGTCCATATAGAGATTCATATACTCTTGTTAGCAACTCTCTCCATCAGGCACTTTTTGGGACTTGAAACACTCAGGACATAGTTATTGGGTGAATTTTGCTCCCTTGGTTATTACTGGTGCAACTCTAGGGCAGCCATATATCCTCAGATTCTGTGTCGACTAATTGTGTGGTATCGCAAATTAACTCTGGATTGGGGAAAAAAAAACAGGCATCCTTATTTTGAAATTTCTTGTATTTTTCTCTCCCTCTAGCAAAACATAAAAATTGCTACTTAGCATGAATTATACATTAGCGGGGGTGGAGGGCACGGGGTTCCTCTCGCCCGCGGCGCTGTGGGGGTGGGGTGGGGGTGCAGACACCCGTCCGCACGCCTGCTGCACACCCCCGCCGAGAGAGAGCTCACCCCATCCGTCCCCCCCTCCCGCAGGAAGTGCAGCGCTCCACTTCCCCTGTCCCTCTGGGCACAGCTGTGTGTCACACACAAATCAAAATCAAATCAAAGTTTATTGGTCGTGTAAACAGTTTAGCAGATGTTATAGCGGGTGCAGCAAAACACTTATGTTGCTAGCTTTTAACAATGCAGTAAAATGTCAAACAAGTACACAAATAATAAAACAATTCAACGTTTTAAATAAAACGTTAAAATCAAGAAATGTAGGAACGCATCCAATCAACAACCCAAGTAGCTCTAACAGTAATCCAAATGCAATCTATACATATATACACAGGATATTTACACAAGATATACTAAGAATGATATGTACAGCAGTAGATATATTAGAGTTAGCTTTGTCTGTAGTGAGCTATTGTCACAAGCGTCGTTGAAGGGGGACCAAAACGCAGCGGGTAAAGTGCTCATCTTCTTAATTTTATTAAAGAAAACACTTAATCAAAATAAACAAACGACAAAAACAGTCCAGTAAGGTGCACAAACCAAACACAAGTGAAAACAAACACAACTAAATATGGCCTCCAATTAGAGACAACAACCAGCTGCCTCTAATTGGAGGTCATTGCCAAAACTCACATAGAAATAGAAAAGCTAGATTAAACATAGAAATAGGAAAACTAGAACCTAAACCCACAATACCCAAACACACAAAACAAACACCCCCCTGCCACGCCCTGACTAACTATAATGACAAATAACCCCCTTTTACTGGTCAGAACGCGACAGCTATAGTATATAAATATGCATTGTGTATAAACGGTGTAACAAAAACGCTATGTACGGTAGTAGAAATATTATAACGCGCTAAATCGAGATTACAGTCTTTAAATACAAACAGTATGTACAGCAGTAGCTATATACGATGTGTAAACATTATTAAAGTGACCAGTGTTCAATGACTATGTACATAGGGCAGCAGCCTCTAAGGTGCAGAGTTGTGTACTGGGTGGTAGCCGGCTAGCAACAGTGTCTAAGGTGCAGGGCAGGGTACTGGGTGGGGCCGGCTTGTGATGGCTGTTAAACAGTCTGGAGAAGCTGTTTTTAATTATTTCGGTCCCAGATTTCATGCACCTGTACTGTCTCCACCTGCTAGATGGTAGCAGGGTAAGCAGGCCGTGGATCGAGTGGCTGAGATCCTTGATTATTTTCTTGGCCTGTGACACTGGGTGCTGTAGATGACCTGGAGGGCAGGCAGTGTGCCCCCGATGATGCATTAGGCTGACTGCACCCCCCTCTGGAGAGCTCTGCAGTTGCGGGCGATGCTGTTGCCGTACCAGGTGGTGATACAGCCCGGCAGAATGCTCTCGATGGTGCATCTGTAGTCTTAGGGGCCACGGCAAATTTCTTCAGCCTCCAGAGGTTGAAGAGGCGCTGTTGCACCTTCTTCACCAGGGTGTCGGTGTGGAGGGACCATTTCAGATCCTCAGTGATGTGCACGCAGAGGAACGTGAAACTTTTGACCCTCTCCACTGTAGCCCTGTCGATGTGACACACACACACACACACACACACACACACACACACACACACACACACACACACACACACACACACACACACACACACACACACACACACACACACACACACACACACAGGTTGGGCTAAATGCTGAAGACACATTTCAGTTCAATGCATTCAGTTCTGCAACTGACTAGGTATCCCCTTTCCCTACTCAGTCCACTTTATCTACTGACCCATCAATCAAATACTTTGGGTACACAAGCAAGAACATATATTTCTTAGGTCAGAAGCTACATTTACATTCAGTCACATCCAATGTGAAGAAAGAAGACTAGCTGATGAAGTTGACTGTATTAAGGATAGAAATTGGATCGTCTCTGTGTTTATCCAACACCGTCTAATTCAATATGAACACCCAATCAGGAATCAGGGTCAGAGGTCAACGTCACATCACCACACTGGCCCTCATTCTCATACTCATGCTGCTCATTAAGCCTCCTAATCAACAAGAAAGCCAGCATATCACACACGATACACACATACACATGCACAAGCATCCACACACACACACACACACACACACACACACACACACACACACACACACACACACACACACACACACACACACACACACACACACACACACACACACACACACACACACACACACACACACAGGACTTCTCCTTCCTGTCTCCCTCACTAATTTAGTAACAATTACACATATAGATTTTTTCATTCATTGGAAATTATATTATTTTGGATCCACTCATATATTATTACATTAAACGATCGTTCTATTAAAAGTGGGATTGTTGCTCTGTGAATGAACCATATCTTTAATTACCTTGCCTCTCTGTAGTAAAACACATACAGTTCAGAGGCTCAGAGTAATTGGCTTGGAGAAGATGTACAAAAAGAAAGAAGAAAAAGGTCTCCATAATTAATACATCTATCAGGCTGGCCATGAGAGTTAGCAGGGTAGAGCCGCCTCTGAGCTGGTTTTACAAGTCGACAAGGGAGAGCTCAGACTCTGCCCTGAGACCATGGATTCTCCATATTCATCTGGATTTTATAGACCACGCTGAGTTGTGGCGGTATCTATAAATCGTAGAGACTTGTAGAGACACCAGTCAGAGTGTAGCAGTGCGTGTGACCTTGTCTGTGTGGTGTCCTATAGGTGGGCTGCTTGCCTGCGTGTGTGTATGTGTGTGTGTGTGTGTGTGTGTGGCGTGTCTGAGTGACGGGATGGCCAGAGGCCCTGATAATCTTTATGATAAATCATCTCAGTGCAGCCTGCCTCTACAGCCATGATGAATGACAGCTCTAAATACCTGGGAGGGTAGCAGGGTTGTTTAAAGGCCTCCAGTATTCACCGCTCCAACCCGGGACCCCAGTTTCCCTGTGTAAAAGAGCAGCATCATCCAAAGCCTGCAGTCTCAAATTGCCATTCTAGCTCAGTCTCAAGGCACCATTCTGGCTCTATCTCATGTCACCGTTCTGGCAGCGGTTCAAACCTCACATTGGCTCCCATTCAGGCTTCGTGCTGGCTGGGTTTCAAGGCCCACACTGGGCTATGTGCTTCAGCCTCCACTGTGGTTCTATGTGGCTCTGTTTCAGGCAGGGCCCCTTCAGTTTCAGCACCCTGGGTTGCTGGCATCCTGCCCGCGCAGATCAGTGGGAGATCTCAGCAGAGCCCTTTGTTTGGGGTGGCATTTTTTTTCTCCCACTCCGCCTGTAATCTAAACACCTAAAGCATCTCACGCTCGACAAATCGGCTCCACAGACAACGGAGCGGCACAAGACAAATGGCTGGAGGCGGTTCAAACCTCCGGGACTGATGGCATCTGACCGGGCCTGACCTCCCAAAGGTTAAAGGCACGTTCACTTACAAAGCAATCAATTATCGGGGCTGCGTGGCCCCTTTTAACAAACGCTCCCCTCCCTCTTAACGACAGCCACACTTCTAAAACAGCAAGGCTTATTAATGACTAACACTACTGTGGAGACACCCCCAATCTACAGTACAGTGTGTGTTACAGTTTCACAATTACAACACAACTCTTAAACAAGCTATTTTTTTGCCTTCCCTCTCGTGTATCTGTATCTGCCTTTTGCTTGTTCTACACTCTCCGTTTTCCTCCCTGGGCTCTCTCTCTCCGTCGGTATCTTTCTCTTTCTCTGTTTCTCTCTCTCCTCTGTATTTCTGTCTGTATTTTTTTTCTCTCCCTCTGTTTTCCTCATGGGCTCTCTCTCCATGTCTCTCGTATCTTTCTCTTTTCTTCTCTGTTCTCTCTCCCTGATCTTTCTACCTCCGTGTCTGTAGTCTCTCCTGGTTTGCGTTGCAGGTTTGTCCTGCTAGCTGAGCTTGGCGGGCCCCTCAGCTGTTCGGCTGTGTTAGTAATTACCATTTCATTAAGAATGACAGTTTCGAGGGTTGAAGCACCATTTCATCAGGGTCTCGTGGGAAAGACGCTTGCCAAATTTTGTGCGTGAACGGCAATTATCTCTCTATGTCTGCAATTCACTATTTTGTACTTAGTTGCTTGACGACAGCGATGAAATTCGGAGCAAAAATGTGTCTAGGATGGATAGGCATACAGCAGAGGCCATTCCTGGTTAGCTCAATATCTTAGAGGTATTAGACTAGAGATGGAAGAGCTGACTGAATAATGGCAGAGGGTGCATCATACTCATGAGAAAACAGAAATGGTGTGCACCCACAGCAGTAGGTATATATAATCTCTTGTCACACAGCTAGAACTGCATTATGCTTGAATGCAATAGTGCAGTAAGGGATGCTTCTGCATGTCTTTGTGGGTGTGTTTTTAGCATGCGAATATGGGTGCTAAGTTTCCGTTTACATCCTCTGTGTGTGTCAGTGTGTGTGTGTGTGTGTGTGTGTGTGTGTGTGTGCGCGTGTGAACCCTGCGTATGTGCACGCATGCATGTTTGTGTGTGTACCCACGTACGCGTGTGTGTGTGTGTGCCACTCCCTGAGAACCAGGGAAGAAAGAGCTGGGTGTGAGTTATAGTGACAGGATTCGGAGCTTGTCTGCTGGAAACTGGTTCAGCTCTTCTAATTGCATGTCTACTCTGAATGATGGGACACTTAATTCCTACACATTCCACACAATTGCTTTCCACTAACACGGGACCAGGGAGGGAGAGACAGGTTCCGGGGCCATATGGAGAGGGACGCGGGGGCCAGTGAATAAATGGGATATCCCCAGCTCATCCCTAGATCCAGTCAGAGCGATGAAACAGCAGCACTAATGAAACAGATTCCCACCAACACCCCAGCCGACTGCATGCACCACGTGATGGATAGCTATATGTGTGTATATTTGTGTGTGTGTGTGTGTGTGTGTGTACGTGCGTGCGTGTGTGCTGAGTCCTGGCCAAGCAGTGCAGGTAAGCCAGAGGAGCTGTAGGGAGCCTGCTTATTGACGTGACCCTGGAACCTCCAACCCTACCCTCAGCTCCATCCTCCATCCACAGCCCCACCGGTAGCAGCAGGGAAGGTAGACAAGTGCAGCCCTGCTCTGCAAATGATTTCACCAGCCAGCCCTCATCCAAGCAGGCAAAGCACTTAATTACTTAAATTGATCATTATTAGCTTCAATTAGAGAGGGACACTGGGGGGAAAACAAGGTCCTGATTCCTGCAGACAGATCACAAGCAGAGGTGAAGGCAGAGGTGGCTCAACTAGCCTCCAACACACACATCCTAAGCCCTAAGCAGGGGTGGAAGATGCATCCTCGGTGGAGCCGCAGTAGAGAGTACGGATAGGAGAAGGACCCCCCTCTCACGCCCCTCCACGGTGCCTGTGTTTGTGTTTCTGGGGCGCTGGGTGACCTTTGACCTCGGGCTAATGAGAGCGATAACGAGGATTAAAAGGGGGTGACTGGAAGGTGTCTGTGAGGGGGTTTAAACAATTACACTCGGCTGCCAACATGCCTTTTCCTCATGACTCAGGAAATTACAGTCTCTCTCTCCCCTTTTCTGGCCAACACAAAAGAAAAAGGCTTATGGAAAATAATACATTATCCGGAGCCACATTAACTTGGATGTAAATCGCTAGGCAATTATGTTTTAATAGGCCTTTAAGCGAATGAGTAATTGGGGGTGATGCTGGTGAGGTTGATCATGGTAACCCATCTCTCGCCCTCTGTGGCCAGCAGAACAGGCCCCGGCCATTGTGTATCGGTCGAGTGGAAGTGTGTGTACAGCATGTGTGTGCGTCCATGCAGGTGTGTATGTATATGGGGTTGAAACCTAAATTATATACAACTGAAATTTCACAGGTGGGTAGAGAGCGAGAGAGTGGGGTGGACATGTAAGGGGCTTGGCCTGAAGCGTTGAACATCATGACATGACATGAATTGGAATGTGTTTAGGCTTTTACTAGCATCAGAACTTAACTGAATTACATAATTATATACTAGATATTAGGAATATATAAAAATATGGTTCCGGAACACTAGAGATCACTTTAATTTCCCAGTTCTGTTTCCATTCCTCGAAAAATGACGTTATTTTCCGGCATTCGGTTCTATTCCCTAAATTGGTTCCAACCCAGAGCATGTACAGTATGTGTGTTTTTGTTAGTATGTGTGTGTGATTCAATCGTCCCCCCCTCCCCTGTCTTGCTCCAAAACATTGATGAGCCTGAAAAGATGAGCGTGAGGCTACAGAGTGCCCTCTGACCTCTAACCCCTGGCCCTAGACAGTGACCTGTGGAATATCGATGTGTGTGTTGGCCATGCAGGGCTGCTGCTGGGTGTAGAGGGATCAGAATCAATGTGAGGAGAGATCGCTATAGACAGACCCACCTAGTGGAACACTAACTAATGAGACTGGCCAAGAACACTCACACAGCAGGGCAGACAGCAGGGAGGACAGAGAGCAGAACAGAGAACAGGGAGTGGGGAGTGAGGGAGAGGAGGGAGGGAGGTGAGAGAGAATTTAATTGTTTCCTTCAAAAGAACAAGCTAGTCTGGTACAGAGGAGTCCCCGAAAATCTCATATGCAGTCTCTATCCATAGTAAACTGTACTAGCACTGTGATGCAGTGGCACACATTTATATTGAGCCAATACACACAAGGTATATCAAATACTAATAGATCTGATCATCTCAAATTGTTCCAAATTGTGATGTAATTGTATAGATATTTGCATGATTTCACATTAAAGCTTCACATTTCCTAATTGTCATTAATTTAGATACTCCCCTTCTATAGAATGTTTTAATAATCACTTTTACCTCCGATTACCCCCCACTCACAATTATATCAATACTGCATGTTTTTCTTTACACTACAGGAAATGGTCAAGCAAACCTAAATACTTCTGGATGTACTGTATCTGTATAATCACCTCAACATAATTCACAACAAAACAAGACCATATGCACATCCGTTCCACTTGGGGACCCACCAGTCACAGAGATGTGAATTCTGATGAGTCATTTATCAAACTGCTCACTTTCATCCATTACTGTCAACACCGTAAAGGCACTTAAAGGACTACTTTACTACAACGCCTGTGAGTATGCAAATTTAGCAGACTATATTTCAGTACTTAAAGACCTCTCCGTGTTTAGTTTTCAACCAAGCTTCTCGTATAATTCTCTTAGGTTTCTGAGGCAGGCAATTTGCGCAAACATCAGAAGTTTCGTTTTAAAATAACCAAGCTAGCAAGAAAATCTGTTTTATTTTGTGGTAAGGCAACCTTCCAGCCCGTAACCCCCAGACCAGGCCCAGACCAACCCACACACACAATTAAACATTATCCTCAGATTTAATTAAAAGAGACTTGATACTCAAAGTACCTGTCAATAAATCAACATATAAGACACAGCTTGAACTTTTTATTCTCATGTTCAAACTGTTGATGGGAGAAAAAAATATTGGATGCCATATACTCTCCTTATTATTGACATAGTTTATCAGTTTGTCTGCAACATCCTCTTAACCAGGCCTACATCGTGTGTAGGCCTGGTTAAGTGAGATCTCTAACAGTGTTTCTATGGTCTGCATCCTGTCCTCTATCCTAGATATTCCTGTTCTGGCGTCACCATGGTTCTTCTGTCTGTGTGAGGGTCTTTTATAGCCCCCCTCCCCCCACACACCTCCCTTTCCCTCCCCCTGTCCCCCTCCAGCTGCTCTGTCACCCATGTCGCCAAGGGGACAAGGAGAACGTGGCGTTTCCCCTGGATCAAAAATTTACGAGCAATTAAAAGGCGGGCGATGCGGAGCATCCATCAGCCGGTGCTGCTGCCAGGATGGGTGAAGGGGCCGCAGTAAACCACACGCTATATACTTTTATATCTGTTTTCTCTCCAAAGAGGGAACGTTATGGCAAAATTATGTTTTACGGTCCACAGTCCTGCAGGGATGTAGACATCTTT
Organism: Salmo salar; assembly: GCF_965601325.2. Classification (NCBI taxonomy): domain Eukaryota; kingdom Metazoa; phylum Chordata; class Actinopteri; order Salmoniformes; family Salmonidae; genus Salmo; species Salmo salar. The sequence continues at coordinate 50,084,560 of NC_138295.1, read as the reverse complement.
CATGAAAAGCTGGCTTGGAGGTCACAGCCCGAGGGAGGGAGCAAAGACAGAGAGGAGTGTTTGTGGTGTGCTGTGGTGTGTGTGTTTTGTATTGATGTATATGTCTAGTTATAAGATACAAAACAAGGAGGATCTTAGTGTGTGTGTAAGAGATATGTACCATCCTATGGTCCATTAGTTACTATGGGAAGAGTGACCTGATTACCCTGTAGTTGTTTAAGAGGACACAATTCAAACGTGATCCTCTTCATTCAAAGACACACACACACACACACACACACACACACACACACACACACACACACACACACACACACACACACACACACACACACACACACACACACAACGATACATTATCACTAATACACAAAAATGCACACCAACTCTCATGCATCACCACATTCTCTCTCTATTTCTGTCTCTCACTTTTTCTGGCTGTATGCGACAGGCCTAGACTCATTTGCATCCTTAATTGCATTGTAATGTACTTTTAATTTGAAAACGGAGGCAATTAATTATTTTGATATGGAACAAAATGCCGCAAATGTAAACATTCTAATAGTTCTCCATGAGCGGAGCATCATTTTTCAAAAAGGGGGATTGGAATCTTCTCATTTTTTATTTCGTTTTTTTTTTTTTATACCATTTCGCTTCTCATTCTCCTTGATATTCACTTTGTCTTTGCAGGGACGGCACCATTTCTTTGATCTTTTCTCAATTATTTTCCATCCAATCTTCCACGGTATAATTACAATAATTTTACCTATTCTATCCAAAGAGATTAAAGGAAATGAAGCCTGTTTGGACGTGCAGTTCTTTGGACTATATCCTCCAAGTGCTGACACACCCCAACTTGCCATTTCTGGGTCAGACACTTCAAGTGAAGATACTAACCAGAGATACATTTTTCCACTGTCAACCACATGATCAATAGGTGTCAGTGTTCAAAGGAATACAAAGCTGTATGAGGGGGTGCCAGAGCAGCTGCATTTGTATGGACCTGGGCTTGCACTGACACTGTTACTCTGTCAACCTGATAAACCCATTTCACAATGAAATAGGATGGATGCATGTTATTTTTTGCTCTTTTTCTCCAGCTCCATCACTCTCTCTACTTCTTCCCCCTCCCTTCTTCCAATCTCTGCCCCCTTCTCTCTCTGCGCCTCCTTCTGCCTCGCTCACTCTGCGCCTCCTTTTCCGCTTCCTCTCTCTCGCTTTCTCTCTCTTGCTCCAGAGGGGGCAGGCAACTCACTGACATCCCAGCAGGCCTAGCAACAGACAATAAATGACGAGTGACAAGCCTTTAGACCAATAAAAGCGCTGCCATATTTCATGCACAGTAAATCTGATTGCAGATTGCGCTGGCGTGTGGCGGCTGACATGTTTATTGTCGCGGTGGCGATGGGAGGTGGGTGTCGGTCTACGACATCAGTGTTTCTAAAGCTCCGTAGTCTATATGGAGGTCACACAGATGGAATTCTGGGTATACACTCGCCCCCCTTTCTCCTCTACATCAACCTCTTGTGAAACAACTATTCTATCGCAACCCTAGAAGCCATGCAGTTGCTCCTATCACAACAGCCATCTGTCCTCAATACAGTACACACATGTCCCCAATGAAACCTTTAGCCTGCTTTGTTAAACTAAACCACAAACTACACAAACACCACACAACACATACACATATATCATGCACAGAAATACTCCTCCCAACACAGCTAGAACTCAGCTATAACCCCGACTATCGTTCCTGAATAGTAAACCGATCCTCAGAGAACCAGAGGAGAAAACCCATCCCAGATCCCACTCCCTACCCAACAGACTTCCTCACACCTAAACCTCTTTGTGAAGACTCATACATTTGCCATCCTTCATGTGTTGTGGGAATTTGTGACGTTGTTTCTGTTTTGTTAACCATGTCTTTCAAATCATCTTTCATATACTTTACCATTGTAGAATAAACGTGTTCTTGACCTGAAGAAAAACATGTTTATATGAATAAGGCAATAGCCAGCATCATCACACTCTCCCCTAATTTCTACCGCAACACAATATCTCCTCTTAGCCTAATCTTAAGATCTTTTGTATTTTATCCCCATCTCCTAACAACTGTACCCATGTTAAAGTGACCCTAAACCCATGCACAGCTCTGACGGTCTTTATCCCCGCAATAAACCATTAGTTGTAATTACTGAGAACAGAGCAACAATATGATCAGGGCATTACCAGTCCTCAGCCACATCACCGAAATTGATGTATTTCAACAACAACTGCATTGTGATGTGATGAATCATTATAATCTAATTAATCTATTCTTCTCAGAGAAACAGACTGGTTATAATCTGTTGTATTACATATCGCCAAGAGAGCGAGAGAAGGATTAGACCAAAAGAAAGAGAGGGGAAGGAAGGAGCGAGAGAAAGAAATACAGTATAAAGGCGGAGACAGACAGAAAGAAAGATAAAGTACAGAGATGAAGGGAGAGAGTGACTGATAAAGATGCAGTGAAAGAGGGAGAGAGATAAGAAAAGAGGGGAGAAGGGGGAGAGAGATTTCGAGAGAGAGAGAGAGAGATGAGGTGAGAGAGCAAAAATACATTACAACTCTAGACTGATTACTGCAATGCCATTGCCTGACTGACATTGTAAAAGCATGACACCTGGAGGAGCCTGCCACTTAAAGCCTCTCTCACTCTGCATTTTTTTTTTTTTACCTTTTTTTAACTAGGCAGGTCAGTTCTTATTTTCAATGACGGCTTAGGAACAGTGGGTTAACTGCCTCGTTCAGGGGCAGAATGACAGATTTGTACCTTGCCAGCTCGGGGATTCGATCTTGCAACCTTTTGGTTACTGGCCCAATGCTCTAACCACTAGGCTACCTGCCGCCCCACATTAGGAGAGAGTGCTTTCATTTTCCTGAGCCCTGCTCGGTGCAGTAAATCACAGCATCTATACACGCTCAGACACACTCGTCAGACACATGAATGGTGACACTAACAATGCTACTTCTGCCCTGCCAAAATCATTTATTCCCAAGTCATAAACAGGTGTCTGTTTTACAATGTGGGTGTAATATCAAGTAGTATGGTGTAGTATCTGAGGTATATACGTGTATATATATATATATATATATATATATATATATATATATATATATATATATATATATATATATGTCTGTAGTGTAGGGTGTGTTGTGTAGGGCACAGGTGTTGTCTGTGGGACTGTTTGGCTGTAGCATGTGTGTTTTCCATAGGTGTGTGGTGTATGTAACATGTGTCCCTAGTTCGTATGTGTGTGTGTGTGCGTGTGTGTGTTTCTGTGTGTGTATGTTTCTGTGCATGCGTCTATGTGTCATGTTCATGATATGTCAATGGCTGTAGTATGTGCGTTGTTTGTAGGCTAACGTGCTGGGGGTGATGTGTTACAAAAGTAACATGTTACGTAATCAGATGACTTTTACGAGTAATGGAGCAAAGTAGCGTTCTTTTTTAAAATTGGTAATATTATTACAGTTACTTTGTAACTGATGCATGCTTACTTTCAGAATCCTCTCTACTGGGCACGTTTCCATGATCCGATCTCGACTTAATTTAGTTCTCGCAAGCGAGCGGAGAAAGGCTGTTTGGAGAAATGTCATGACAGCTACCTCCATAAAAATGTAGAGGGTAAACCTCTGCTCTTTGCCATTGATTGCTTCTGTGATCGTGGCAAGTGTGTCATCTCTACGTCTCTATGGGTCCATGTTCGTTCGGTCTATAACTAGAAAGGCTCTAGAGAAAGATTTTGAATGAAAAGATAGTAAATCTGTACAGATCTTTGGCTTACAGTATATATGGATAATTAAGCAGCACTTGTAGAGTAGCACAGGAAAGCAGTGCCACAGATGAAAGGAGAAACTAGTGATCAAACCTGAGTTAGTATCTCGCCTTACTCCCCCCGATAGTCAAACAAACGATCAGGAAAGTAACGCAAAGTAATATAACGAGTAATATAACGCATTAATTTCCACACAAAGTAATATAGTAACATGTTACTTTTGTTAAACGCAACGAATAATATGTAATACATTACTTTTTCCAAGTAACTAATCCCAACACTGGCTACAGTACAGTATATGTGGTATACATGATGTGTGTGGTGTGTTTACACCGTGTGTGTAACGAGTACCTGTCGTGGATGTGGTACCCTGCTCCGTTGACACTCCATCCTGGCTCTTTGGGGTCGGGGACATTGGCTGTCATGGCGATCAGATGCTGCACATCCCTCCACGTCAAGTCAGGACTGGGAAGATAAAGACGAATATCATCAAATACATGAATGTACAATATGTGTATTGGACACTCCATCAAACCCCAGCAAGAAGCATTCATTCCTTCATGATACTCCTGATATTCCCTTATGATGAAATCTAGAGGGAGTTGAGCATACACAGGAACACATGTAGGCTAAACACGATTTGGTATGAAACACGTGTGTATTTGGCTTAGCATAGAAAGTGGACACACACATGAATATGTGCACATGATTTGGGCCTGCCATTGTGCCCATTACTGCGCATCCTCTACAAGTAAAATAATACGTTTAAGTCATTTCAAGCTTAATAAAGTTGGCGAAAACTATGAATTCAACGAAGTATATTGGAGACATAACAAAGGGGCTGGCGGAAAGAATGAATAGAGGGGACTTTTAATCCCGAGCTGGGTATTCTAATACAGCAGACTCAAGTGTCATGTCAAGCAATATACTAATGGAATCCAATTAAGACCTTTAAACTGCACAGAGAGCTAGAGGATATTAGCTCCGTTTTCTCTAACAAAAGACCAAAGGGTCGTCAAGGAGAGCCTTTTCAGGATATAAAAAAACATAAAGGAAATTGGGTTTTCTCCCTTTATCCGCTCATTATTGCTGGCTAAGAAAATAGACTTGAATGGAACTTAAAAACTGTGTTGACCACCCATTTCTAACATTAAGTTCTCGGACTAAGTAGCACTGGTGTCGGCTTCGACAGCCAAAGAGAAGTTGTCTGTCTGCTACGCAAAAGCACAACAAACTTGATTAAAGGTGGTTAATACAGTTGTGGCGACGCCGTGTCAAGCTCACATACTGTACACGTTGGTGTCCTTTACATAACATGATCAGCTGGTAGCTAAACTGTACTATATCCAACTACAACGTCCCAGTTTTTCAGTTTGAAAATAGTGGCTTGTAAACAAATCCCATTTAGACAACAAGCATGTGTTTCAATTGTGGAATGAGGTTCTACCTGCTCAATACAACTGTCATTTTACATGTATATGCAAGTCATTTAGCAGACACTCTTATATAGAGCGACTTACAGTCATATGACAATCCCAAGGTCATGGTTAATACAAGAACATCTGTAATGCAACACCCATTTGTGATGCTGGAAGACGTAATCTATGGGCAGAAAATATCAGGCACAGTCCAACCAAACCATTCCAATCACATATAGGGTGGAAATGCTTTCAAAAAGCTTTCTTTTACAATAGAAAACAAAACAAACAAAAAACTGGCAACCAGCATGTGCAACCGGCAAGTGCTACAGTACACCATAGGAGTAATACCACTAATAATAGAAAAGATCAAAAATAAAACAAAAAAGGAGAGCACAGCGCAATCAATTATTTTAAGCTTTGATTTCAAAAGGATCCAGAGTGGGGAGCTGGGCTTTGTACTTTTGAACTGTTGCTCACAGTGTGTGTATGTGTGTGTATGTTCTGTAGTAAATATAGACAGTGCTGTGGCGTGATTCGGTTAGCGTGCACCCCCCCCCCCCCCCCCCCTCCACCCCCCACCCCTCCGGTGAAATCAGAGAAGCCCCCCCGGCCCCGACTGGTTTGCATAAAGCAAACTAAATTACATTTGCTTTGCTAAATCAAAGCCTGTATGGTATTCCAAGCTGCTCTCTCTGGGACAAATTACTTCAAACGGCCTCCTTTGTATCATAACAGAATAAAATAAAAAAATCAGCCCAATCAGCACCTCTCCAAAACCCTCGACTCGGGAATTAATTATTGAACCCTGGCGCGGATTTCTCTGTCTCTTAGCACACAGTGACACAGATCTATTTATTTGGAAAATAGCATTTTGCTCTTAAAAACACACTATTGGCTGGGAACCTGATTTAATTTCTCTCTGTCTATTTGTGGGTCTGTTTTCTCCCTCCCTTCCTCTCGCTCCCTCTTTCTTTCTCTCTCTCTCTTTCCTTCTCTCTGTTTTGGCACCACATTTCTGTTTTCCCCCTACAGGCATTAGTAGGGTTTGGGCCACAGCAGAAACAGCCTCCGAAAGCTCAGAATACCTCCTGGCATTTTACCCAGGACAGCCAGAGACAGAACTACTAAATATGCCCCAAAACTCCCCATAGCACCCACCCCCTGTCCACTTTCCAAGCACCACAAACCCTCCCAAACCCTGGGCAGACGTCTGAGTGAGTGAACACACAACTGTTTACAAATCCCCAGTTAATAGGATCACCCCTCATTGAGTTGACTGCTCTGATGCATCTGATGTAATCTATTAGCTGTATGATAGTCAGTGTACTGGGCAGATCAATAACCCTGGCCTTCTTATTACTCCACTGTGTACTGTTACTCCTCTTTACAGCTGCTGGTTAGGAATAGCATGCATGTTTAACGGTGTAGGGTGTGCGTGCATGCGTGGTGAGTGTGTGCAGGCATGCGCGTGCGTGTGTGTGTGTTTACGGGTGTGTCTGTGTGTGCATGTGTGCATGCTGGCGAGTATAGGAGCTGTGATTGTCTGATATCTGTAAGGGCTATTTCCAAGCGAATGTTCTGTGTTTATATTTTGCCCCCTAATAGGGGAAGATGTTTTGTGTGAATCTGTGTGTGCATGCTGGAGTATATTGCTGGTGCTGTGTATACTTGTGCGTATGCATATGTGTGTGTGTTTGTTCTGAGTGAGTGTGTGTGTGTGTGTTTTCGAGTGTGTCTCTAGCTAGTAGGTATAACTGTGTTTCCAATTAAGTTGAACCACAGGCCGGATCAATGCGGCCCCTCTGTGTGTAGGAATGAGCAGCCCTGGGCCCTCGGAGCATGCCCACGAATAATTTATCACACACACAGGGTGTGGGCAGGGGGGAGAGGGGGGAGGATGGGGTGAGGTGGGGGAGGGGGGGGGGGGGGAGAGCCACAAGGACAGTGTCCAGCCCACAGGAGGAGGCTATGCAGCAGGGATAGAGAGAGGGAGCGAGAGAGAGAGAGAGAGAGAGAGAGAGAGGAAGAGAGAGCGAGAGATGGAGGGAAAAAGAGAGCAAGAGAGGGATCGAGAGATAGGAAGAGAGAGAGAGAGGAAGAGGGAGAGAAAAAGAGAGCAAGAGAGGGATCGAGAGATAGGAAGAGAGAGAGCGAGAGATGGAGAGAAAAAGAGAGCGCGAGAGATGGAGAGAAAAAGAGAGCAAGAGAGGGATCAAGAGATAGGAAGAGAGAACGAGAGAGAGACAAGGTCAGGACCCACAGGAATAACATTGTCCCTGTTAAATCATTTACATGAAGACAGAGCAAATCAACAATAAACTATTTATTTCTGCACTGTGGAGTCTACAGGGAGGAAAAGAGGGGAAGGGGAAAAATAAAAACTAGGGTAAGTACAGAGGTTAAGGGAAAGAAAGTGATAAAAGTGCTGATATATATAGACTTGTGCAAAGCATACATACAATACAGTGATCAATATTTCCAGTTTTTCATATTTTGAGCAATGACTGAGGGGTATATATGTGTGATAAGTGTGATGCTTTTCATTCAGGGGGATATGATCCGTTAGAACATTGCACTCGAGCCTGGGCTTGACTATCTTATTTTAGGAAGCAAACATATATTCAGCAAGGGTACACATCGCATTAGGATCTTCTGAAGAAGCACTTCAGACCTTACAGGAAAGAGAGAGAAGAGAGAGACAGAGGTGAAAAAGAGAGAGAGAGGGGGAAAGAGAGGAAAGAGAGAGAGACTACATACAGAGTCACTTACCCACATCAACACACAGTCCGACACACATCCACACACTCATTAACTACACAAATCAGCACTGCACTGGTTGCATTTAAAGGAGATCACAGGCATGTAGTTATTGGACGAGGCCTAATTGATAAAACCATTAGTAACACTTGTGCAGATAACAGATAGGGAGAATCCTAGTCTGCGCACAGTCACTCCAAATGGGCTCACTTAGGCTTAAAGTACGCCACATTAAAAGATTATGGCCAAATGTGGAGAGTTCCTATGACTCTGGCTCCCATTTCTGGGAGGATTAATAGGGACAAAATGAAGACAGAGCAGGGAGAGCAGAGCAGAGATTATGAAGATCCTGTCTTTTAGTGTGTTTCTGAGGTTGAGGGTGAGGTCCAGGGACTGTTGCATGTAAGGCCCTGATAATACGCAAACCACACATAATACCCCAATCATCAGTTTGTGTCTCAGGGAGTGTTTGAGTTGAGACCAATTAGAGGCTGCTGTCCCCACTGAGAACCCTAGCTGATTACACACTACACCAACCCCTATTGAGCGCCCTGCTATCCTGCTCTCAGTGGCTCAGACAGATAGACAGACAGACAAAGATGGACAACGCAGAGCGGAAGAGAGGAGACAGAAGGTGGGAACAGAGGGAAAGGAAAAAAAGAAACAGGGCTGGAACAGACAGAGGAAGGGGGAGAAAGAAAGAGAGGGTGAAAAAGTGGGGTGGAGTTGGAGAGGTGGAGAGAGAACGAGAGAGAGAGATAGCGATAGAGACAACTGCCAGTTCACTCACACCGGTCTGTGATTGGAGCAAATTAAAAGATCATTTGTTTGCGCTCATGTGTCTGAATACGGGACCTTTCCCAGAGCGGGGCTGGCTGACCCCTGGCTGAGCACTGGCCACCGGGGTTAATGAGGAATCATCTCTCACACACCATCCTCCAATAATAACCTGACCACAGAGTCACACCACATACTCACACACAGACAGAGTGACAGGAGATGCTTTAGTCTCGCCACTGGCCAGGCCATCATTGTAAATAGGAACTGTCTGGTTAAATACAGTTATAATAAAATACAGTAAATGTAAGGGTAGAGCTTGGGGTTGTCATTGGTGATGGGAGACTAGAGCGGTACAGACAGACTCTAAGACTGTCGGGAGCGGGTAAAAGAGAGGGATGATAAAAGGTGGACTGAAGATGGAGGGAATGAACAGAGGTTGAGAGAATTAGTGAAGAGGCAAAGTAGCCAAAATGGGGTTGAGAATGTTGAGAATGTAAAAGATTGAAATAGACGTACAGAATATTAAAAAGCTGTAAAACTAAAGAAAGGATGGAATGAAGTATGTGATATTTACATAGAGGGACTAAAGTAAAACTGGAAAAGAGATTTGGAGTCAACACATTGAACCAGGAGAAAAGGGTTGGAGAGTAGACAGAGATAATTATTTTAATTGCACAGTGTGTGCGCGTTTTTTTGTACTCTGTTTGTGAAGCTGTGGGTGTTATGACAGTACTATTGTATGTGTGTGTGTGTGTGTGTGTGTGTGTGTGTGTGTGCGCATGTGCTCTGCTCAGCTCCATTAAGACGTGAGGGAAATATCAGCCCTGGGATGTGACAAATAGAAAAGGCTGTGTGGTGCAGCTCATACAAGCCCTTAACCAGTAATGTCCAGGGAGCGCAACTCGCCCAGGGGACCTCCGGTCCATTTTATGGCCAAGCGGGCGAGACTGGGCCGGCGTGGCATGACAGGTGGAGCGGTAAAGCCGTGCCCCGGGCTCATCAATAACACTGAGGAACGGCAGCAGGCAGACGCCACGGACAGCTACAAAGTTACAGAGCTACAATCATGACTAGGGCCCAAGTCCACACACCAACGCAGTGCAGAAAGAGAGAGACAGAACAAGAGAGAGAGAGAACGAGAGAGAGAGAGATTAGGAAATACACTATCTTTATGAAAGTATATGGACACCCCTTCAAATTGGAGGATTTGGCTATTTCAGCCACACCCGTTGCTGACAGGTGTATAAAATCAAGCACACAGCCATGCAATCTCCATAGACAAACATTGACAGTAGTGGCCTTACTGAAGAGCTCAATGACTTTCAATGTGGCACCATCATAGGATGCCACGTTTCCAACAAGTCAGTTCATCAAATTTCTGCCATGCTAGAGCTGCCCCGGTCAACTGAAGTGATGTTATTGTGAAGTGGAAACATCTAGGAGCAACAACGGCTAAGCCGCAAAGTGGTAGGCCACACAAGCTCACAGAATGGGACCGCTGAGTGCTGAAGCACCTAACGCATATACAAATAGTCTGTCCGCTGTTGCAACACTCAATACCGAGTTCCAAACTGCCTCTGGAAGCAACGTCAGCACAATAACTGTTTGTTGGGAGCTTAATGAAATGGGTTTCCATGGCCGATTATCCGCATACAAGCCTAAGATCACCATGCGCAATGCAAAGAGTCGGCTGGAGTGGTGTAAAGCTTGCCGTCATTGGACTCCGGAGCAGTGGAAACGGACAGAGTGATGAATCAAGCTTCACCATCTGGCAGTCCGACGGACAAATCTGGGTTTGGCGGATGCCAGGAGAACGCTACCTGCCCCAATGCATAGTGCTAACTATACAGTTTGGTGGAGGAGGAATAATGGTCTGGGGCTGTTTTTCATGGTTCGGGCTAGGCCCCTTAGTGCCAGTGAAGGAAAATCTTAAAGCTGCAGCATACAATGACATTCTAGACCATTCTGTGCTTCCACCTTTGTGGCAATAGTTGGGGAAGGCCCTTTCCTGTTTCAGCATGACAATGCCCCCGTGCACAAAGCGAGGTCCATACAGAAATGGTGTGGAAGAATTTGACTGGCCTGCACAGAGTCCTGACTCAACCCCATCAAACACCTTTGAGATGAATTGGAATGCCGACTGTGAGCCAGGCCTAACCGTCCAACATCATTGCCCGACCTCACTAATGCTCTTGTGGCTGAATGGAAGCAAGTCCCTGCAGCAATGTTCCAACATCTAGTGGAAAGCCTTCCCCGAAGAATGGAGGCTGTTATAGCAGCAAAGGGAGACCAACTCCATATTAATGCCCATGATTTCGGAATGAGAGTTTTGATGTGCAGGTGGCCACTTCATTTTGGTCATGGTTGAACATGCCCAATAGTACAACTACCTGGTACAAACAAATCAGTGCCTCTTGGTGGATTTAGTCTGGAAGTGAATGCACTAAATTAAAAAGCCTACAAAGCATTTTACTCCATAAAAAGACAATTCTCCCAAATAAATATTCCTATCCAGATTTGAGGCAAAATATTCAATAGTGTAATTTTACCAATTGACCTATATATGGAAGCAGGATTTGGGGTCCAACCTGTAATTACGAATAAAATCATTTGGAGGAAAACCCAAAAGAATATCTACATACAGATTTCTGCAGAATGATCCTAAATATCCAAAAGAAAGTACCAAATAACACACGCAGAGCAGAACCCGGAAGATTCCCTTTAATTGTAAATATAAAGAAAAGTACACAAAAAATGTTGCACCATTTGAAATTAAGACCCAAAACATCCAAAGCACTGGAAACCCAAGAGCTGAATCCCTATGACAGCTGTTATTCTAGGTGACGGAGAAATCGCAAATAAACTGGGTGACTTCTACTTTTACTTGAGTAACTTTCTATTAAGGTATCTATACTTTTACTCATGTACTGTATAACAGTTGGGTACTTTTGATAGCATGCAATGTGGGGTAGGAAGAAGGACGAAGTGGTGTATTGTGGGAGTTGTTCCCTGCAGGGGTCTTCACTGTGTTGATCCCACAGAGCACATAATATACTGCTCATTAAAATAAAGGGAACACTTAAACAACACATCCACATCCTATCTGAATGAAATAAATAATCTTATTAAATACTTTTTTCTTTACATAGTTGAATGTGCTGACAACAAAATCACACAAAAATAATCAATGGAAATCCAATTTATCACCCATGGTGGTCTGGATTTGGAGTCACACTCAAAATTAAAGTGGAAAACCACACTACAGGCTGATCCAACTTTGATGTAATGTCCTTAAAACAAGTCAAAATGAGGCTCAGTAGTGTGTGTGGCCTCCACGTGCCTGTATGACCTCCCTACAACGCCTGGGTATGCTCCTGATGAGGTGGCGGATGGTCTCCTGAGGGATCTCCTCCCAGACCTGGACTAAAGCATCCGCCAACTCCTGGACAGTCTGTGGTGCAACGTAGCGTTGGTGGATGGAGCGAGACATGATGTCCCAGATGTGCTCAATTGGATTCAGGTCTGGGGAACGGGCAGGCCAGTCCATAGCATCAATGCCTTCCTCTTGCAGGAACTGCTGACACACTCCAGCCACATGAGGTCTAGCATTGTCTTGCATTAGGAAGAACCCAGGGCCAACCGCACCAGCATATGGTCTCACAAGGGGTCTGAGGATCTCATCTCGGTACCTAATGGCAGTCAGGCTACCTCTGGCGAGCACATGGAGGGCTGTGCGGCCCCCCAAAGAAATACCACCCCACACCATGACTGACCCACCGCCAAACCGGTCATGCTGGAGGACGTTGCAGGCAGCAGAACGTTCTCCACGGCGTCTCCACTCTGTCACGTCTGTCACGTGCTCAGTGTGAACCTGCTTTCATCTGTGAAGAGCACAGGGCGTCAGTGGTGAATTTGCCAATCTTGGTGTTCTCTGGCAAATGCCAAACGTCCTGCACGGTGTTGGGCTGTAAGCACCACCCCCACCTGTGGACGTCGGGCCCTCATACCACCCTCATGGAGTCTGTTTCTGACCGTTTGAGCAGACACATGCACATTTGTGGCCTGCTGGAGGTCATTTTGCAGGGCTCTGGCAGTGCTGCTCCTGCTCCTCCTTGCACAAAGGCGGAGGTAGCGGTCCTGCTGCTGGGTTGTTGCCCTCCTACGGCCTCCTCCACGTCTCCTGATGTACTAGCCTGTCTCCTGGTAGTGCCTCCATGCTCTGGACACTACGCTGATAGACACAGCAAACCTTCTTGCCACAGCTCGCATTGATGTGCCATCCTGGATGAGCTGCACTACCTGAGCCACTTGTGTGGGTTGTAGACTCCGTCTCATGCTACCACTAGAGTGAAAGCACCGCCAGCATTCAAAAGTGACTAAAACATCAGCCAGGAAGCATAGGAACTGAGAAGTGGTCTGTGGTCCCCACCTGCAGAACCACTCCTTTATTGGGGGTGTCTTGCTAATTGCCTATAATTTCCAACTGTTGTCTATTCCATTTGCACAACAGCATGTGAAGTTTAATGTCAATCAGTGTTGCTTCCTAAGTGGACAGTTTGATTTCACAGAAGTGTGATTGACTTGGAGTTACATTGTGTTGTTTAAGTGTTCCCTTTATTTTTTTGAGCAGTGTATAAACTCAGCAAAAAAAGAAACGTCCTCTCACTGTCAACTGCGTTTATTGTCAGCAAACTTACAATGTGTAAATATTTGTATGAACATAACAATATTCAACATCTGAGACATAAACTGAACAAGTTCCACAGACAAGTGACTAATAGAAATGGAATAAGGTGTCCCTAAACAAAGGGGGGGGTCAAAATCAAAAGTAACAGTCTGTATCTGGTGAGGCCACCAGCTGCATTAAGTACTGCAGTACATCTCCTCCTCATGGACTGCACCAGATTTGTCAGTTCATGTTGTGAGATGTTACCCCACTCTTCCACCAAGGCACCTGCAAGTTCACAGACATTTCTGGGGGGAATGGCCCTAGCCCTCACCCTCCGATCCAACAGGTCCCAGATGTGCTCAATGTGATTGAGATCTGGGCTCTTCGCTGGCCATGGCAGAACACTGACATTCCTATCTTGCAGGAAATCACGCACAGAATGAGCAGTATGGCTGGTGGCATTGTCATGCTGGAGGGTTATGTCAGGATGAGCCTGCAGGATGGGTACCACATGAGGGAGGAGGATGTCTTCCCTGTAACACACAGCGTTGAGATTGCCTGCAATGACAACAAGCTCAGTCCGATGATGCTGTGACACACCGCCCCAAACCATGATGGACCCTCCACCTCCAAATCGATCCTGCTCTAGAGTACAGGCCTCGGTGTAACGTTCATTCCTTCGACGATAAACGCGAATCCTACCATCACCCCTGGTGAGACAAAACCGTGACTCGTCAGTGAAAAGCACTTTTCGCCAGTCCTGTTTGGTCCAGCAACGGTGGGTTTGTGCCCATAGGCGACGTTGTTGCCGGTGATGTCTGGTGAGGACCTGCCTTACAACAGGTCAACAAGCCCTCAGTCCAGCCTCTCTCAGGACACTCTGAGCACTGATGGAGGGATTGTGCGTTCCTGGTGTAACTCAGGCAGTTGTTGTTACCATCCTGTACCTGTCCCGCGGGTGTGATGTTCGGATGTACTGATCCTCTGCAGGTGTTGTTACACGTGGTCTGCCACTGTGAGGACGATCAGCTGTCCATCCTGTCTCCCTGTAGCGCTGTCTTAGGCGTCTCACAGTACGGATATTGCAATTTATTGCCCTGGCCACATCTGCAGTCCTCATGCCTCCTTGCAGCATGCCTAAGGCACGTTCATGCAGATGAGCAGGGACCCTGGGCATCTTTCTTTTGGTGTTTTTCAGAGTCAGTAGAAAGGCCTCTTTAGTGTCCTAAGTTTTCATAACTGTGACCTTAATTACCTACCATTTGTAAGCTGTTAGTGTCTTAACGACCGTTCCACAAGTGAATGTTCATTAATTGTTTATGGTTCATTGAACAAGTATGGGAAACAGTGTTTAAACCCTTTACAATGAAGATCTGTGAAGTTATTTGGATTTTTACAAATTATCTTTGAAAGACACGGTCCTGGAAAAGGGGCGTTTCTTTTTTTGCTGAGTTTATTACTGCCAGAAATGTATATGATTGCCATAGCCTGAGGGACACCTCACGAACATTAATTCCCTGAAGTTTTTACATTGTATATAATGTACAAGCAATACATAGTGTAACCATCATCCATGTACATTTTGTTATTAATTTATTAGCCATTGTTAATCTTATTCAATTAAATGTATCGACCAAAAATTACACAATACAACAACAGTAGTGTTGTGCCTGTATACATGATTATACAGTATGTAGTAGTATTATTACTACAATGAACTATTATTATTACATTTTAATAAATGCTCTTATCCAGAGCGACTTACTGGAGCAATTAGGGTTAAGTGCCTTGCTGAAGAGCACATCGACAGACTTTTCACCTAGTCATCTCGAGAATTTGAACCAACGACCTTTCGGTTACTGGTCCAGCGCTCTTAACTGCTAGGCTACCTGCTGCCCCACTACTGAAATGAACTGTATTTAATTATCCTTTATTCATTATTTACTGAAATACTGTACTACCAATATTGCTTTGGCAATATATACAAATTGTACTTTATGCCAATAAAGCATTCTATATTTGAGAGAGAGAGAGAAAACACTTGCACAAATACACAGAGAGAGAAAAGGGAGCTACTTGAACTTAGACATAAAGATGGGAAACTAAGACAGCTAATAAATACAAAGTGAACTACCTAAGCCATGGAATGCAGATGAAAAACAGACAGTGGAGAAAATGACGCAACAGTTGAGTAAGGTTCAGGAGGGGAGAGGATGACCAAGGCTTACTTGGTCTCCAGGACAAGGGCCAGAATCCCAGCCGCGATGGGTGCAGCACTGGATGTCCCCGCAAAATGGGTGACACAACCGTCCCGTAGACTGGACACTGTCACCTGCAGAGCACACAACAGAATACTGTACATTTCAATTGCAACTTAACAAATATAGTGGTGTACACACACACACACAACAACAAAAATGTTCAATGTGCAGGGTATACTCTTAGAAAAAAAAGGTGCTATCAAAAACCTAAAAGGGTTAGGAGAACCTTTTTGGTTCCAGGTAGAACCCTTTTGGGTTCCATGTAAAAACCCTTTTGGGTTCCATGTAAAAAACCCACAAATGTGTTTACATCCCTGTTAGTGAGCATTTCTCCTTTGCCAAGATAATACATCCACCTGACAGTTGTGTCATATTGAGAAGCTGATTAAACAGCATGATCATTACACAGGTGCCCCTTGTGCTGGGGACAATAAAAGGCCACTCTAAAATATGCCATCTCAAGTTTTGAGGGAGCCTACAATTGGCACGCTGACTGCAGGCATGTCTACCAGAGCTGGTGCCAGAGAATGTAATGTTAATTTCTCTACCATAAGTCACCTCCAATGTCGTTTTAGAGAATTTGTCAGTACTTCCAACTGGCCTCACAACTGTAGAACAAGTGTATAGCGTCGTGTGGGCCAGCGGTTTGTAATTTTCAACGTTGTGAACAGAGTGCCCCATGGTGGTGGTGGGGTTATGGTATGGGCAGGCATAAGCTACGGACAATGAACGCAATTGCATTTTATCGATGGCAATTTGAATGCACAGAAATACCGTGACGAGATCGTGAGGCCCATTTCTTTTAAGGTATCTGTGACTAACAGATCCATATCTGTATTTCCACACGTGAAATCCATAGACTAGGGCTTAAGGACTTTATTTCAATTGACTGATTTGCTCATACGAACTGTAACTCAGTAAAATCTTTGAAATTGTTGCATGTTGCTTTTAAATTTTTGTTCGGTATAGTTTTTTAGACCATGCACCTGGGATAATTGTTGAATGTGTGTAGTACACTCTTTGTTTAACCAAACAAACAAATTCACACAAACACTCTGTAGTTAGCTATTTTGCTCTCGGGTGAAGAATTCAGTGAAGTCACACGTGGGGGAACTGATTTTGTAACAGCGACCAGGGGATATTTCTCACTCACTCTCACACATATACACACCTAACGCTCCTCCACACCTGAGGGGTATCCTACAATGCAGTTTTGAGGAGTTAGCGAGGTAACTTTGGTCAACTCGGAGTTCAACTCGGGATAACCAGTCATACGAAAGTGGCTCACCTTTTAGCTAGGTACATTTCTATGGCAACGAATCCTTCAGAACTAACCTGCTCCGGGGCAGGGTAACTCACCGCTACTCCACTTACACTGAATTTAAATCGACTGAGCCACAAGTTGAGGACCAATGAAACCATATTCCCTCCCTCTTGCAAAGATTCTGTCATCATCCAATTCCCTTGAGGAAGACGACCGAATAAATATTTAGTTAATTCAACGTTTTTTGGTGTGTGCTAGAATATATCACATTACACATTTAGCAATGACAGAATGCATTTTAAACTTCACACACAGTAAAACTTTTGTATGGTTTAATAAAATGATGTTATCGATAGCAGTGGGGAAAAGGGTGCTTGTTTGTTGTGCATTGATAAGCACACCAAAATAGGCATTAACGACAAATAATAAAATAAAGACTGCACTTTTAAAAGCCTATTTCACAACATAGCCTGCTGAATTTGCACGATAACTTTTCTTTCATTTAGATTTGGGCACAAAGGTAAATGTGGCACTGACTCACAAATGGATTGATGTCGCAGCATTGTCTCAATGAAGAGTTGAGTATTCCACTAGCCATGTGCAACGATCACACGCAGCTACAAGCCTGCTACAGTTAGCGGCAGGCGGACAAGCAATATCC
The DNA here is from genome assembly GCF_965601325.2 of Salmo salar. NCBI lineage: Eukaryota > Metazoa > Chordata > Actinopteri > Salmoniformes > Salmonidae > Salmo > Salmo salar. The sequence continues at coordinate 50,066,926 of NC_138295.1, read as the reverse complement.
ACCGTCGTTGTACGGATGAAGCCTGAGCTGAAATGTGACGCTAACTGAAGCCAGTTAGCGTTAGAAAACCCTGAGTAAATCTAGCTTTCTTCGTAGGAAACACCTCTGACCATCAATGTGGTGACTGACTGAATGCCGCAGGGGAGTAGACTGGTAGTGGCAATAGTCACAGACAGTGGTATGTGTTACAGGGTAATATTACACTGTTTAGTCTATATCCATGGAGCTGAGCAGGGCATGCAGACATTTTTCTTTCCTGGCCTTCGACTTTGTCACACTCCTGAACTGAGTGCACATCAACACCTCTCTTCCTTCCCTCGTTCACTCTTTTTCTCTGCCGCTTCAGCCGCGGTGCTACGCTTCACCTCCAATTAACACTTGCGATTGTGTGTGTATATGTGTGTGTGCATCCACACATATCCGCCAGCCCAGGTCAACCGTGAGGCCGCTAAAAATATCACAGCAGTTAACAGGCTGCTAACAGGAGCTAAAGAGCAGGGCTGCACTCACTCTCACACAGTGTCGAATAGATATACACGCACACAGAGAGACTTACTAGGGGTAGTGTATTTCCCAAACTGGCTCCAATTAGAGTGACAGCCATGACGGCAGGGCTCACCTAAAAAGGCGGGCTTGCCCGTGTGAGTGACAGCCCCAACGGCAATGCTGTAGACACTGTTGACATAGCCGTCTGCTCCACAGTGGTCGTTCACCAACCCACCATTACCAGACGCCCACACAAAGATACTGCCTACCTCGCCCCTGTATTAAGGTGAAAGAGAGAGGAGAGTTGGTGGAAGGATCAAATATAATAGAATGGAATAGAATTACATTGAATAGAGAAAAGCGAGTATGCATGCTTGCATGAGTTTGAGTGTGTGGACGTGCATGTGTATGTGCATGTACAGTATGGGTGTGTGTATACTTGCGTGCTTGCATGTACTTTGCCTGTGTGTGTGTTAACCTTACCTTGCCCAGCCTCAGTGCTTTCTGTGTGAGTGTCCCCGGCCCGGCCATTTCCTGTCCGTCGTCCCGCGGGCCCCAGCAGCACACATACACATCAATGAAGTCGTTGTTGAAGGTCAGAGATGTGGCCTCCACGGAGTCCGTCACCGTGCTGTCCAGAAGATCGATACCTGGCCATGTCAAAGGTCAGAGGTCACGGGGCAGAGGGAAGAGGTCAGGGGTAACAGTTCATTCCAAAGATTATTTATTACTGCTCATTAATTATGATGCCAATCTAGCTCGGTGAATTGGTTTGAACAGCTGTTGGCTTTTAGCATTATAGAGTGACACTAGAATCAAAACAGTGATTTTCAGAGGATATTCTTATTCAAATGTCCCAATACATTTTCTTGTTGATGCATACTTACGCTCTGGACTGTACGGCTGTATTGTATTAGTCATCCTCACTAAAAAACGAACTACAACACCTCAAACCCAAAATGAGATGTTAAATTAGGTCTATATGGCTCAATAACACACACACTAATTAGATTGATTTCTCTCATCACCACTTGTGTAAACTCTAATTCACAAATACAGCTGAACATCAACACCTAAACTGGCTGCAATAGACGTATTGATTACTGGGCTTTATGGAAGAAATGCACTGCAAATGCATTGTTCTGTTGTGGATACGCCCGTGGTCCCTTTGTCATCATTATCAAGCCTCAGCGCTATGATTCACTTTAACTAGTCTGCCTCCCAAAAACCACCCTATTCCCTATTTTATTTTGTGCACTGCTTTTGACCACGGCCCATCAAAAGTAGTACGCTATACAGGAAATAGGGTGCAATTTGGGACTCATACATTATCTCTCCAGCTGATGTCACAACCAAATCACTGGCATTGCATTACCCTGTTGTCGTTGCCTTTTATTGAGCCATTTCACTACATTTGATGTGCGATTGTCCTCATAGTATGTTATCGCTGCACTGCTACATATCATATAGTTTGTCTGGTAATATAAACACCGCTCTTCTCTTCTTCATGAACGTACTGTTACTGTATTGTTCATTGTCACCTCGCCTAGAGTCTCCTATACAGTCTGATTGAATCATATTCTTTATGTTGTTATTAAGGCATGGCTTATATTATATATTTCATTTGCCATAATATTATTTTAGATTTTCAAATGGTATACTGTAATAGACAATATCATGTCTCATAGACAATGTACATTTATCATAGTACAGTGCAATCCTATTATACGTACATATTGTAGTAGTACAACTAGTACAATCATTCAACAAGATGCATATTTGAATCATCCAACACTTCTACCGGTATTTTATTTTGATAGATTACATTGGCATGGACATGGGCAGTGTTGTACTCCCCACCGATCCTGGAGTTGAAAGCGATGCCCACGTCACAATAAGAGTTGTTGGCCTCCATGGCCACTTCCCCTGTACACCCGGTGCCATGACTGGGACAGATGAGAACATTATGTCATACACACACAAACACGTACACACATAAACACGCACGCACTCTCTCACACACACAAAAACGACTGTATCTCTACACAAATTTAGACAAATAACCCATTCCAAAAATGAGGAAACAAAACTAAAAAGGAAAGATGACTGCAAATAGTGAGAGATGACAGAGGAACATGAAGAATGAGAGGGGGTGAAAGAGTGAGATGAATGTAGAGATTAAGAAGTGTGTTACCCGTTCTCCTCGTCTCTGAGTGGTGTGGGATCATGGGAAAGGCCGTGTGAGCCACGCAGGTCAAAACTGCCAAAGGCCTCCTGAGAGACACACCATAGTGTAATGTCATGGAACAACATGGAGAGCATGTAGCCTGATCCCAGATCTGTTTTTGCTGTATAGCCAACTCTTATGGTTTTTAGGAGTTGGCTATACAGCTCAAAACAGATCTGGCATCAGAATAGGGAGGATGAGGAAATGACACAGGAAATAATAAAATGGCATTTCTGGAAGTATATTGATGTGTCATGATAATCTTCTATGTATTGTCATGCTTTCTCATTCTATACGAGGACAAGATGTTCACCGTTCGGTGAGGAGATGACAGGCTACACCGCAGAAGAGTGATATGTGTGTCTATCGAGTCAAATATGATCAAGGAGGTGCACTCAAGGAGACAGGAGTCAGAGTACAACCCCATGTAACCCTGCTTCAATCTCTCTCAGGCTGTACATGAGTGCCAAACTACATGTTGGCCTGTTGGCTTTGATCTGAACTGTGGCTCTTGGATTCTAAATGATAGAAAGCAGTAGTAGCCAGTCAATTGTCTGGCAGTCAGTCACCTACAGTGCCACTACCGTTGGTGAGTTGGTTTAGGGTGAATTTGCCATTTTCCCCACTAATTGTTAAAGGTTGGGATTCGAGGAGGGGAATCTGATCCTAGATCTGTATCTAGGTTGAAACTTCACCTGAAGCAGTTAGCATTCGCTTCACTATAGCTTCATCGATTTGACATGGGTGTTTATCTATCTACTGTATAGCATTATCTACTGTATATACAGTAAATGTTGAATTCATTAATTGTGTAATGGCCCATTAGGACAGATGACATAGATGGTCACTTCAAAATAAATCGATCAAGTTTACTCACAAAGTTTCTCTTCAGATGCATGTTTGTATGATCCACACCTAAAGAGCAGGCAGGAAATGAAATATCAGTGTTTGTACATAAAAGCTACAAATGAGGATTTAGGAACTAAAAGGATGCATGATTTAACACGTGATGAGTCTGGATGTTCCTCTATTCTCCCTTCTTTGAACCTGAAGGGAGTTTAAAAAATGTAAGCGGTTGGCCTGGGAGAGAGAAGAAAAGACAAGGACAGGAAAAAGAGAAGGAGAATGCAGAGGACAGAGGATGGATAACGCCTTGCCCTCTGTTTCTCACTCTCATTTTATCCCTTCTACCTGTATCCCTCCTTCCACCCTATTCTCCCTTTCAACTTTAGCTCTGAACCAGCTCCTATGGAAATACAAATATGGGTTCTCTCCCTAGCCCCCCTCCCTCTCTCTCTCTCTCTCTCTCTCATGCTCTCTCTCTGTCTTCGCTAGATCTCTACTTCGATCTCTCCATCTCTCCTGCCCCCCCCCCCCCCCCTCTCTCCCCTTTTCTTTCTCCTGTGGAACGGGCTCTCTACTAGGTCTTTTTTCTGCTCTCTCACCCCATCGCTCCCTCTTTTCCTCTTCCCTCCATCTCCTCTCCTTCTCTCTCCTCCTGTGGCTGAGCCCCTGAGGACTCTAGCTACACTTTCTCCATCTGTCTCTCTCTCTCCCTCCCTCCTCCCCTCTTTCTCTTCTCTCCTCCTGTTGCAGGGCCCCTGTGGACTCTCTCTCACAGACAGGCGAATGGAGGCCCCAGGAGGGCTCGGCCCGCTCTGCCACACACACACACGCACAAACACGCTCACATACACAGGACCCGCCAGCCCTTTGTCCCACGCAGGCTGTGCCGCCAGGTTGCCATGACTACCCGCCGTTGGCCGAGGTGGCCTGATTGTGTTCATCTGTGGCGGGTTAGAGCCCGGGTGAGTACAAGCACGCCACGCCTGGCCCGCTCTGCACAACCTCCATCTCACTACTCTCTCTCTCTCTCTCTCTCTCTCTCTCTCTCTCTCTCTCTCTCTCTCTCTCTCTCTCTCTGTCTGTGTGTGTAAATCTTAGCCTCCCACTAAATATCTATATTTCCTCTCTGTCCTCCTGCTGCAGTCTCCTTTTCTTTCTCCTCGCCCCCTTGTCTTTTCTTCCTTTCTCCATTCTGTCCTTCTTTTATTTCCTCTCCTAGCACAACAGCCAGCTTAATAGATCATGTAGCCCAAAAAGAAATCAACCCATTATCATTTACATATATTAACGGTGAACTCAAAACCTATAACACATCTACCTGTAGCAGAGAGAATCCATTCCTGTGAGCATTACCTGTATAAAGTCTGGGCCTATCTGGGTCAGTTCTTTGAGGTGTAGTGAATTACCACCAGGCTGCAGGTGGTAAAGGAGCTCGCCTTATTAACAAAGTTCAGTGAGCAGCGTTTCTGTGTGTGGGTATTGTGTCTGTGTGCGCGAGTGCATGAATGTGCGTCCGCATTCGTGAAATGCTTGTGTGTGAGCTGTGATTCGGTGTGCGTGTGTGTGACTGTGTGTGTGAGTACGGGTGTGAGCGTGTGTGCGTGAGCAGCGTTTCTCTGTGTGCATGTGTGCGTTCATGCGTCCAAGTGTGTGTGTGTCTGAGCCATCTTCACACTACTCACGTCACCGCTAAAAAGGTGACACACACCGCTCACTGCTGCAGGGATGTCATCAGGCATTAGCGTCAAGCCACCAAAGGAGGGGACACGGAAGGGCACAGAGGACAAACCCACAGCCTTGTCCCGACTGAGGAGGCTCCCGTGGGCGGCCGGTGACAACAGTAACGATGATGGGATGTGGTGTGGTGGTAATCATCCTGATAATAGCCATGTCTAACAGGGCAGCCCTCTGCCAGCCTAATGAAGATCTCAGCAGCCACAGTGGAAATGATCCGTCCAACACTGGCTGTAATGGGAGTGATGTGGATTGTGTGTGTCTGTGTGTTTTAGGATATTGGGTGTGTGGGGGGGGGGGAATTGTGGGGAGGGGCGGCTGTGTGTGTGTGTGTGTGTGTGTGTGTGTGTGTGTGTGTGTGTGTGTGTGTGTGTGTGTGTGTGTGTGTGTGTGTGTGTGTGTGTGTGTGTGTGTGTGTGTGTGTTTGTGTGTGTGCAGTATCTAACGCTCCCTGTCACGAAGAGATATTGTAACATCCTAAAATGGAGTTGTAGAAAAGGTTGGTCCAAGTGCAAACGCACCATGCTTGTCTTGTGCACATACCACACACTCAAACACCCACATGTTTTGCGTGCATATTTTGCGTGCATATTCAAGTGCATCAAGGTATACAGAGTCAGAGAGCAGACAGTCATGTCTCAGCTCGATGGAACACTGTAGGTGGTAAAGCAAATGTAAAAACATATGATGAATACAAATGCCTTGAACCTGAGTGACCCAGTCTGAAGTGTGCGCGCGCCTTTGTGTGCCTGCGTACGTGTGTGTGCATATGTGCATGTGTGTTTGTGTAGGTTTATGTGTGTGTGTGTGTGTGTGTGTGTGTGTGTGTGTGTGTGTGTGTGTGTGTGTGTGTGTGTGTGTGTGTGTGTGTGTGTGTGTGTGTGTGTGTGTGTGTGTGTGCAGCGGCAATACACTTGTCTCTTTGTGCCCTGTATTCATTGTGGACCTCAGGGTCGGACACACACAAATCACACATATAGACGCGGCAGAGGCCATTTTGTGGCAACAGTGAGCCGCATGCAGCAGTGGCAATGAATACACATCACTTCAGAGGAGACCAAACACACCTGGGTCTCACTTCCTGCTCTCAAATTTGCCTGATTTTCTAAAGGATTCACAGTAAATAGGGCTAGCTAACCACTTCCTTTCTTACAAACATAACATGGCCATATTGCATTGGCGGATTGCGACGTTTGTTGTATGTGTATTAGGTGGAGGATGTAGACATCTGTAAACCGACGACTATGGCACTGAGGAGACATGGAAATGAAATTGTATTGAATTGAAAATGATCCATATCCAACACCCCTAGCTATTTCTGTCTATCTACCCACTTACCTGTATTTAACAAAGTAGGTTACTATGTATATTTTACAATACAGACCTGGCAACTGAAGAGTGTCGACTTCGTCTGTGTCTAGTTCACACAGTTTATCATTCTCAGTGTCTAAAGCTGGCTGTGTCTCACATTGTCATATAATCCCACACTAATCCTGCTCTCGCCACACGTCTCCGAGAGAGTGTGTGTGTTAATGCAAGTGCGTGTGTGTGCGGGTGAGGTGTGACGTTGTGGCGCGGGTGAAGTTGGTGTTATCGTGGCGGCAGCGGTGGCGAGGGTGAGACTTCCTGCCCCCACACCTCCCTCTAATTAATCAGCGACGTCGTTAAGAGCGCCCGGGTGGACATGGAGACCTGCCCATAATTAGGGAGCTTTGTTCAGCGCTGGCTGTGAGGGACTGTGGAGGGGCTGCAAAGGGGCGGGAGAGCAGAGGGTGGCACAGTGTGTGTGTGTGTGTGTGTGTGTGTGTGTGTGTGTGTGTGTGTGTGTGTGTGTGTGTGTGTGTGTGTGTGTGTGTGGGGGGGGAGGGAGGGAGGGAGGGAGGGAGGGAGGGAGGGAGGGAGGGAGGGAGGGAGGGAGGAAGAGCGTGGTGTGTGTGTACGAGTGAGGGTGAGTTGTAAAGTGGGACATTAGTATTCAGGAGGCTCAGAGCGCCCCTACCGTTTCCCTGCCTGCCTTCCCACAGACCCTCTCTCTCCCTGGACGCTGGAGGAGGCTGAGTGGGGTGGGCTAAAGTGGCGGTGGGGAGGGATCGGCAGTAGCTGATATCAACTATCCACAGCTTTATGTTTTCAACTAAGTGTCTGTCTTGGCAGCATCATTTGTCCTTCCAAAATCCATATTTCAATGGCTTATAGTCATATAATGACATAACTTGCATAGCTGACCCTTTTTATCTATGGCCAACAGTGACAGAGACACACCCATAGAAGTCGATCTCATCTGTTTGTGTTTTCATCTCAGCCAATCAGAGAGAGAGAGAGAGAGAGAGCGGGTTACAATAAACTCCCACTCTGTCTCTCCTCCATGACTGTATTTCTCTCTGTTTATCTCCCTACCTATCTCTTTCTATCCCTTCCTCCCTTTTTCTCCCCCCACTCCCTCTCATCCCTGGTTCTGTGTCTCTCCTCCATGACTGTATTTCTCTCTGTTTCTCTCCCTACCTATCTCTTTCTATCCCTTCCTCCCTTTTCCTCCCCCCACTCCCTCTCATCCCTGGTTCTGTGTCTCTTCTCCCTGGTTGTTTCTCTCTCTCCTCCCTATATCTTTCCCTTTCTCTCCTCCTCTCCCTGTATTTCTGCTCTGCTCTCTTGGTGTCTGATCACAGTGGATGAGTGATTATGTTATTAAGGCTAATGTCATGTTCTGGGACATTACAGTAATAACAACAACAGTGGTGAGACGCAACAAAACACACACTGCATCACACATATCACACCACCTCCCATCTTGGCTGGGTGTTTCTTTCAAAACAACCCCTTACTAAAGCGGCACTGTGATATCCTCACCCAAACCACTGACCCCCAGAGCAATTAAAGAATACCCCGCTGGGCACAGACATCAGTTCAAATTCGACTTCTGATTGACATTTGATTAAGTTGTCTAATGTGGATTCAGTGTGAAATCAACCCAACTTGGAGCCATGTCACTGGACTTTGGTTAAAAGTTGGCTGGGAAATAAGACTTAACTCACAAAATGTGAGTATGTTGATTGCTTTTTGCAAATCTAATAATTTTTCCAATTGAATACAACATTGTCACATGGAAATCTTTTGATAGCTTGTGCTGAAATGACACGAATACAATGACATGAAAACAATAATGAATTGATTCAGACAGTTTATACCCAGAAGGATACCACTTCAAAACTCAGCACCTCTACAATCAACTGATCCACTCATAATCTCATTACACTCCCATCAACACACCAAGTATTTCCACCCAGCAGCAATATGGACAGCTGTCTACAGTACATCTATATCTCCCCCACTGTACAGTATAACCTACAGATCATCCCTGACTTCCATACTGAACACTGTAGCTCCCCGCTACTCAGGTCGCCGCTGCCTCTACCGCCGCAGCTTCACTCTCATTCAGCTAATTGTATTCATGGCGAACCGTGTTGACAAATTCATTTTGAAATCCATTAGTCTCGTGACGTTGTTTAAACGATGCGCCCATTACTGTCCATTGCTGTAACACCCCTGATTCACATTCTAATACCCTTCTGATAAATCCGTTTATCTGCGACACATTCCACTTGCCGTTAAGAGAGGAAATTAGGGAATTATTAACTGTGGTGTTCTGTCTCGTGTGTGTGTGTGTGTGTGTGTGTGTGTGTGTGTGTGTGTGTGTGTGTGTGTGTGTGTGTGTGTGTGTGTGTGTGTGTGTGTGTGTGTGTGTGTGTGTGTGTGTGTGTGTGTGTGTGTGTGTGTGTGTGTGTGTGTGTGTGTGTGTGTGTGTGTGTGTGAGAGAGAGAGAGAGAGAGAGAGAGAGAGAGAGAATACAGAAGAGGCAGACTAAGTGACTATAGAGCAGGTAGCAGGTAGGAGAAAGAAAATAAAGAAGGGATAGAGAGTTGAATAAGGAGGAGAGAGAGGACAGAGAGTGAGGAGGGAGGGAAGAGGAGCATAACAGATGAAGTGGCATAAAATAAACCTCTTCTCCAAACTGCTCCGCTTCATCCTCCCCTTCCACCTTCTGCTCATCCTTCCTCTCCTCTTCCTCATCCAGCCTCTCCTCTTCCTCATCCTGCCTCTCCTCTTCATCATCCTGCCTCTCATCTTCCTCTTCCTCATCCTTCCTCTCCTCATCCTGCCTTTTCACTTCCTCATCCTGCCCCTTCTCTTCCTCCTCTCCATGCTCCAAGTACAGTACACTGCCTGCTGGTGTGTATGGGGGTTGTGTGGTGTCAGAGTGTAGCCACATAGCTATGATTAGCTGCTTGTTTATGTTTCCCATCATAACTACAGGGCTTCAAGGGCACTAGCACTGGACGCTCTGCTCCTAGAGAACATCTAATGGACACGTCCTGGTGTGCACCTCTGGTGTGTGTGTTTGTGTGCGCGAGTGTGTGTGTAAGGGGGTGTAATCATGCCTCGCTATGGCGCGGGCTCTTAATTAAGAGCTGGGGGGGGGGGGGGGAGCAGCTGGCAGGAGGTGTGAGGGCCAGGGAACATCTGCAGGAGGCCAGTACACCACACACATGTACCACACACACACATCCACACACAAACACACACAAACACATACACAGCCACTTGGCAACTCCCACCCAAGGGTACACACACGCACACCGCACATCCCCCGCTACCATACCAGGGCACTGTCACCATGGCAACTCAGAACCAGCCATGTCACCCATCACTGAGAGAGGGGTGACAGAGAGAGAGGGGGGAGAGAGTGAGAGAGAGAGCGAGAGAGAGAGAGAAGGAGAGGGGAGGCACTAAATGCTCTCCATATCACTAAACATCAGTATGCTTCTTTCAAAGCAAAAGACAGAAAGAGAGAGTGCAGAGGTAGAAAAGAAGGGTGCTGGAATTGCTGAGACATGAATTACTGGATCTAAGGAGGTTATGGGTTCAAAGGCCTTCAGATACATCCAGTACAGATCCCTCTGAAGTCAGGGTCTTATGTCTTAAATAAATCAAGAGGTACTGCTTCATCCACACCCATTGATTTCCATGATACAGTCCAACATAATATGACACGGGTAAAGGGTTGAAGTTACAGTACACACACACACAAACCGTCTGAAAAAGGACATGGATAATATTCATCTAGGTGTTTTTTTATGCATCGACAAGACCAAACGGCAGCTTCGGGTAAGGTTAAGGGGGAGGTGTGAGTCTCTTTGTTGACAACTGCTGGTAAGCAATCTCTAAGTCTTGAGGTGTTGCTTGTCTGAGTTAGATACCTCATGATGAGCTGCAGACCATACCAAGCTATATTTTTTTTCGCAGCTGTCTATTTACCACCACAAACCGATGCTGACACTGAAACTGCACTCAACGAGCTGCATAGGGCCATAAGCAAACAAGAAAATGCACATCCAGAGGCGGCGCTCCTAGCCGCCGGTGATTTTAATGCAAGGAAACTGAAATCTGTTTTTTTCCCTCATTTATACCAGCAGGTCACCTGTGCAACTAGAGGAGACAAAAGTCTAGATCACCTTTACTCCACACACAGAAACGCATACAAAGCTCTTCCTCGCCCATTGAGGAGTTTACCACATCAGTCACCGGCTTCATTAATAAGTGCATTGACGATGTTGTCCCCACACGTTCATATCCCAACCAGAAGCTATGGATTACAGGCAACATCTGCACTGAGCTAAAGGTTAGAGCTGCCGCTTTCAAGGAACTGGACACTAATCCGGACTAATCTCCCTGACCCAGTCTGTAATACCTACATGTTTCAAGCAGACCACCATAGTCCCTGTGCCCAAGAACACCAAGGTAACCTGTCGAAATGACTATCGCCCCATAGCACTCACATCTGTAGCCATGAAGTGCTTTGAAAGGCTGGTCATGGCACACATCAACACTGTCATCCCAGACACCCTGGACCCACTCCAATTTGCATACCACACAAACAGATACACAGAAGACGCAATCTCTATTGCAATCCACACTGCCCTCTCCCAACTGGACAAGAGGACCACCTATGTGAGAATGCTGTTCTTTGACTATAGCTCAGCATTCAACACCATAGTGCCTTCCAAGCTCATCACTTAGCTCAGGACCCCGGGACTGAACACCTCCCTCTGCACCCGGATCCTGGACTTCCTGACATGCCTACCCCAGGTGGTGAGGGTAGGCAACAACACATTTACCATGCTGACCCTCAACACGGAGGCCCTTCAGGAGTGCGTGCTTAGTCGCCTCTTGTACTACCTGTTCACCCATGACTGCGTGGCCACGAAAAGACTCCAACACCATGGTTAAGTTTTCTGACAACGCCACGGTGGTTGGGCTGAGACAGCCTATAGGGAGGAGGTCAGTGACCTGGCAGTGTGGTGCCAGGAACCCAACCTCTCACTCAACTTCAGCAAGAGAAAGGAGCTGATCGTGGACTACGGGAAACGGAGTGCCGAGTAACCCCCCCATCCACATAGACGGGGCTGTAGTGGAGTGGGTCGAGAGGTTCAAGTTCCTCGGTGTCCACATCACTAAAGAATTATCATGGTCCACACACAAACACAGTCGTGTCATTGGCCCTCAGATCTTCATAAAGTTCTACAGTTTTACCATTTAGAACATCTTGACTGGCTGCATCACCGCTTGGTTTGGCAACAGCTTGGCATACAACCGCAAGGTGCTACGACTTACTGTTGAAGTAAAAGCCCCTCTATAATAAATCCAAAACAACATTTGCGATGTGGCAGTTGAGGTGTTTTTAGGATTTCCACACGTGGAGAACGTTTGTTAGCAGGGTTCCCCCCAAATACGGGCCTTTTAAAAATGCATTTCATGCAATTCCACATCATTTACATGACAGAAGACATTAGTTGAATCTTTTTTAATACCACACACGAAATGAGTGGCTACTCTGACACTGACCAACTGAGATCAATCTGGTGGCACAGTGGTCTAAGGCACTGCATCTCAGTGCAAGAGGTGTCAATACAGTCCCTGGTTTGAATCCAGGTATCACATCTGGCCATGATTGGGAGTTCCATAGGGCAGTGCACAATTGGCCCAGCGCCGTCTGGGTTTGGCCGGAGTAGGCCGTCATTGTAAATAAGAATTTGTTCTTAATGTACTTGCCTAGTTAAATAAAGGTTAAATAAAACATTTAAATAAATTAACAATAGCCCAGGCCAATGAAGTGGCAAACAGATACAATATTAGAAGGCAATGCAGTATATAAACTGACCAAAAATATAATCGCCACATATAAAGTGTTGGACCCGTGTTTCATGAGCTGAAATAAAAGATCTCTGAAATGTTCCATATGCACTAAAACCTTATTTCTCTAAAATGTTGTGCAAAAATGTGTTTACATCTCTGTTAGTGAGCATTTCTCCTTTGCGAAGATCATACATCCACCTGACAGGTGTGGCATATCAAGACGCTGATTAAACAGCATATCATTACACAGGAGCACCTTGTGCTATGGACAATAAAAGGCCACTCTAAAATGGGCAGTTTTGTCACGCAACACAATGCCACAGATGTCTCAAGTTTGAGGGAGAGTGCAAGTGGTATGCTGATTGCAGGAATGTCCACCAGAGCTGTTGCCAGAGAATTGAATGTCAATTTCTCTACCATAAGCTGCCTCCAATGTCGTTTTCGAAATTTCGGTGGAGGTATGGTATCATCTACGGACAACAAACACAATTGCATCTTATCGATGGCAATTTGAATGCACAGAGATACCGTGATGAGATACCGTCATAACCTCAGGTTTCAGCATGATAATGCACAACCCTATGTTCCACAGATCTGTACACAATTCCTGGAAGCTGAAAATGTCCCAGTTCTTCCATGGCCTGCATACTCACCAGACATGTCACCCATTGAGCATCCAGCAACTTCACACAGCCATTGAATAGGAGTGGGACAACATTCCACAGGCCACAATCAACAGCCTTATCAACTCGAAGGAGATGTGTAGCGCTGCATACGTTGCATGAGGCAAATGGTGGTGCCACCAGATACTGACTGGTTTTCTGATCCAAGTCCTTACTTTCTTTTAAGGTATCTGTGACCAACAGATGCATATCTGTATTCCCAGTCATATGAAATCCATAGATTAGGGCCTAATGAATTCATTTCAAGTGACTGATTTCATTATATGAACTTTAACTCGGTAAAATCTTTGAAATTGTTGCATGTTGCGATTATATATTTGTTCAGCGTAGTTAGCTGAATATGCAGGGCCTACATACAGCTAAACACTGCTGCCCCACTGATGTGCTTGCCTGTATCAACCCGGTGACAGGACTGGCTAATCTGAGAGCTATTCCCCAAATTTCACACCATCAAACATCGACAACACCAAACATATATCTCTGCTGTTTACTTCTTTCATTCACCTCTACATCATCAACGCTTTCAAAGTGCAAGGACGTGTCCTAATCCGTATCACCAAAAGTATGTGGACACCTGCTCATCGAACATCTCATTCCAAAATCATGGGCATTAATATGGAGTTGGGCCCCCTTTGCTGCTATAACAGCCTCCACTCTTCTGGGAAGGCTTTCCACTAGATGTTGGAACATTACTGCGGGGACTTGCTTCCATTCAGCCAGAAGAGCATTAGTGAGGTCAGGCACTGATGCTGGGCGATTAGGCCTGGCTCGCAGTTGGCATTCCAATTCATCCCAAAGGTGTTCGATGGACTCTGTGCAGGCCAGTCAAGTTCTTCCTCACCAATCTCGACTAGGGCTGTGGCGGTCACAACATTTTGTCAGCCGGTGATTGTCAAGCATATAACTGTCGGTCTCACGGTAACTGACCGTTAATTAACATAAACACATCTCCTGGCTTCCACACATGCAGACCTTTGGAACATCTACATTTTAAAAAGTCTAATAAATCCATGTAATATAGCCTACACCTTCACAATAAATCCATTATTTATTTAAGACAGGTCTAAAGAAGCATGATATGAAGAAAATGTAGTTATTTCAGAAGAAAAGTATAGCATACTCTGAGTTGTCCTTATGTTAGGTCCTGATGTGGCTATGCCAAATGGCTGTGGGCTACACTAGTTCATTTAGCAAAATTTGCTTAGAATTACGTGGCATTATTTTATATTATTTTATAGTATGAAGAATACAATTGAACGATTTGAGGGAGTGTGCACATGCGGCTATTCTGTGTTGAGCGGTTAACAAAGAAATAGGTAGTCCTATATGCTTCATTTAGAGTTATTAATGTAATTTTAGTTCTTCTACAAACGTTGGGCTATATGTTTTGATTTGAAATGCATTGTAAGGCTGCATGATGAAACTAATGATGATTTGGAAAAAAGTCAGTTGAAAGCCATGAGCTCTGCTTTGTTTTTTGCGCAGGCTGTGCACACTTCAATAGTCTCTCATTCAAAATTTGACAACATTTCAAGGCGGCATCCCCTTTGTGGCCGTAATGCACCCTAAAAACATCCATGCCTTTTGCGGCCCGGAGTGCTGCGTTGTGCCCTTCTCCTGGGTGCTGCACAATCCGAAGCGCCTCTCACTCACATGGCTCTCCATCACGTGATCGGGTTTTACGCATCCTTATACAATTCCGAAGCTCAAAAGAACTGTCCAAATGTACTTTTCGTCAGCCAACAAGATGAGTAGGCCTAACGAACAGCAAAAGCACTAGCCTATGTAAATCTACTATCCCCCATCTATTCTATTCTGTGCAATAAATAAACATTTCAAACATGGTCTGGGACAGTTGTGGGGTGCAATAGATCCCAAATTAATACAACCACTAACTTAAAAAACAGTTACTTTTTTTGTGGGATACACATAAGGCAATTCTTGGTCTTGTGGTATATTTTGGTTAAACTATCCCCAATTCAATGGAATTGCAACCCTCTGCATGCACAGTGCATTCTTCCATCACGTGTACAGCTGATTCTCAAGATCTTGCACACTAATGAGAAGCTATTGAGCCCACACTACTACACTGTCTGTGCCAAGGACTACATGCTTTCTGGTAAGTTTTGATTACAATACTGGGTGGGGTGAATATATTTTATATGACATACATGATTTTTTAAAAACTAGTAAATAGTAGCCTACAGCAAAGTGTGTTTAAATAATTTCTAACTTGCTCACAGGCAATGTGTATTGGAAGAGATTTCTGAATGTTCTTCGCCCAGCATACACCCCTCCAACCAGACATGCTTTATCTACTCATTTTCTGGATGCAGAGTTCAACAGAGTTCAAGTGAAGGTCAAGCAAATCATATAGAAAGCAGACTGAATTGCAACCAAGGAAATGGTTAGGTATGTGAAGGGTCCTCAAGTTATCACAGCAATCTACCTCACCAAGCAAAGTGAGATGAATAAGAGCACCACATTGAAGCTGCCCAGCAACACCCGTTGGGGTGGTGTTGTCATCATGTTTGACAGTCTCCTGGAAGGGAAGGAGTATCTCCAAGAAATTGCCATATCACAGTATGCCGATAAGGACAGCCCCATCAAGAGGATCCTCCTGGATGGTGTATTTTGGGAGAGAGTGGTAAGCAGCCTGAAACTCCTGAAACCTATAGCAGTAGCCATTGCACAGATTGAGGGAGACAATGTCTGATGTTCAGACTCTGCTTGCAGATGTAAGAGTAGAAATCCGTACTGCCCTGCCCACTTCACTGCTGCTCCAAGCAAAGGAAACTGCAGTTCTGAAATACATCAAAAAGCATGAAGACTTCTGCCTGAAGCCCATACACGCCGCAGCGTACATGTTGGACCCCAAGTATGCTGGCAAGAGTGTCCTGTCTGGTGCAGAGATCAACAAGGCCTATGATGTCATCACTACCGTGTCTCACCACCTTGGCCTGGATGAGGGCAAGATTCTTGGCAGTCTGGCAAAGTACACTTCCAAGCAAGGTCTTTGGGATGGAGATGTAATATGGCAGTCGTGCCAACATATCTCATCAGCCACCTGGTGGAAGGGACTTTGTGGATCTGAGGCTCTTTCCCATGTTACCTCCATCATCCTCCAAATCCCACCAACATCAGCCGCCTCAGAGCGCAACTGGTCCTTGTTTGGGAACACACACACCAAAGCACGCAACAGGCTGACCAATACAAGCGTTGAAAAATTAGTGGCCATCCGGACTAATTTGAGGCTTTTTGAGCCTGACAACGAGCCATCCTCAACAAGGTTGGAAAGTGACAGTGAAGATGAGGCCTCAGAGTCTGATGTTCAAGAGGTGGACATTGTGGAGGTCCAGGGAGAAGACATGGAAGCCTGAGAGGAAGACAACCAAAGCTTTAGTTTCTAGACTATCCTTTTACAGATGTATGTTGAAAATGTTTTTGGGAGATGCGATTGATCATTGGGGATCATTCAATATTCCCCTTCATTTGTTGTTCAGTGAAATCATCCCATGTGAAGAGTCCACTCATTTAATTAAAGTTCAATTCGTAACAAATTGTTTTTTTTTCTATTGGAAGGATTTAATCATTTGCAATTACATCTACTTATGATAAGGTAAAAGGTTAATGTTTCTGTCTCCATATAATATGGTAAATATATCCAATGCAAAAAACATCTACATTTAAATGGTATTAATATTAATTAGCATATATTTCCGTTAATTCCCATAAATTCCTGTAAATTCCCATATATTCCCGTTAATTCCCATGGAAAGTTTCCACCTCTGAATATTCCCCAAAATGTACAATCCTAGTCTCAAGTAACATCATCAGGGTGCGTGAGCATGTGTGTGCATACGAATGCGTATCTATGTACACAGAAATGCTGTAGGACATAAGATTTATATTCATTAATCAATATCAGGGCTACATATGAAATGCAGAGTATTGATCCCCAGCTCCAGTCTAGAGTACGCAGGTTGAACTCTGACCCCATAAAAATATAATATCCTTCCATAAAAACAAATGTGTCCCATTGGACCTGGCATAAATGGCACTATACTGATAGCTAGCCAAATACCAGCTAGTCAAATACATGGCCTCAAATTACTGTTGGGTGTGGCGGCTAGGAGTGAGAATGTGTGTGTTTGTAATGTTCCAAGATGTTGAAACTAGTTTCAAACTAAGATTTGGTATTTAATAATATTTTATATATCTCCCCAAATCTTCTGTTCTCTGTGCATTTACAAACAGTTCTAAACATCTCAGCATGGCATTCTTTAGGGCGCTACCATTCTGTGTATGGTACTTTGTGTGTACGTGGGTTCACTGGATCCCTCATTATAATCACTGTATAATCTCGATAGATAATAATTGAATGTTTTTTTTCGCCTTTAATTTGTTGCTCTATTTATCCAAGACCCTTATTAGTGATATACAGAGTCAGTCAGTTTGAAAAACACAAATAAGAAGCAGATGATTATTAATTTAGGGCACTTACTGCTGATAATAATAACTGTGTGTGTGTGTGTGTGTTTGTGTGTGTATAATAAACATGCTCTGGTTCCAACCAGATTCAGCATTAATGATTGACTCAGATCAACCCCAGCAATGGGATCGAATACTCTGTCTGCTAAATAATGTAGTGGGTGGGGCCTGTGACATTCCCGCCCAGACCAGAAAGAAATAAAAAGTGGGTGGGTGAGAGAGAGAGAGAGAGATAGAGAGAGAGAGATGGAAACCTTGTGTATTGACACTGTAGCAAGTACTGTATGTTAGCAACCAACACATTTCACTCATGGGGCACAAGGGGCTCTATGTGTGTGTGTGTGTGTGTGTGCATGCATCCTTGTGTGTGTGTGTGTGTGTGTGTGTGTGTGTGTGTGTGTGTGTGTGTGTGTGTGTGTGTGTGTGTGTGTGTGTGTGTGTGTGTGTGTGTGTGTGTGTGTGTGTGTGTGTGTGTGTGACTACCAATGTGTGGCAGTCATCAATAATGCAGTCCCCTGGTTATATCCTCATCAAAGGCCATGTTCCCAGATGTTCTAGAGTTCCACATAATTAACACACAGCTAAGGAAGAAACAGTAAACATAATAATACAAAAGTTACTCCAGCAAAAAGGAGATATCATAAACTCAGAGCTCCTACAGCAAAGTACTGGTCAACATGATGCATAAGGATTTTCAAACAAATCAAAAATAAATGTACTAAAACCCCTTCCAATTCCAGTACCACACAATGGAGAAGTACGGTCCAGAGAGAGCTTTTGGCCACAGTATTCTTTCCCCAATTTAGAAGAAAAGTCTGTTTTATGAACACCTCTTGGCGCACTTAAAAAGCACTTAACAATAAAAAGGTTACTCACCAACATGACAGTACTGAAAATGATCATTCATTCACTTGGATTTGCTGATCATGTTGAACTGCATGAGTTAAATATAGGTCTACTCAAAAATGAAGGAGGCAAGAATCTATTTTCAGATTCGGTACTATGCAACTTTGTCGACATAGGTTGTGTAAGGCACACACACAGATACACAGATGCACGCACGCGCACACACACACACGGTGGAGCGGCTTTCCTGCCAGGCGGGAGTGATTGCGGTATCCACGTCTCCTTTTTTTGGTCTGGAGGAGCTGCTAATGAACAGCGTGAATGGGAAGAAAGGCTCCGGATCAATCCGCTAATTGCCTTAAAAGCTCTTCATACAATTTCCCCTGTCAACAGAGATAGTGTTCCTGGTTCCTGTGTGTGTGCGTGTGTGTGTGTGTGTGCGTGCGTGAGAGCGAGAAAGCTAATCTGAGAAAGGATAGCTGCTGAGACACGACAGAGCATGAAAAAGGATCACTGTGGTGATACACACACACAAACACATACAGACACACATAAACATACCGTACAGTCACGTGCACAGATAGGAGTCTACATGTGCTTAGCACATGCCCCTTTGCCCTCCCACTCACCAAGTGCCCTTTAGGGTGGTGGTATAATATCGGTATACAGATTTTGTCATTTATGTTCTAAACCCATTGCCCGCAAGTCGACGTCGTCAAGTTCGCCACCCCTTACCCCCACCCTGTCCGTTTGTTGTGCCTGTTGTTCTGCTCTGTACTGAGCTTGGGCGCGCCCGGGTTGAGCCTGTTTCCCAGTCTGCCCTGTACAGAGACTGCATGCCCGGTATCCAAACATGTACGGCTGGAGATGCAGTCACCGGTTGAGTGTATGTAGCTAGCTACCTAGTTTAAATAGCAACAGTACTGCCACAGTAGCATAACATTTGATTAACACTTGATAACACTTGATTTACATCATCATTAATGTTCGGTCTGGTTGGCTGATACGCTCAGCAGAGAGAGGAAGAAAGACATGAGGAGCAAATTCATCTGACTCAACTTGCACATGTGTGTCAGGGCAGCAGCAACACAGGTAGTCTAGCCTCCAGCTGACCACCATATTCTAAAATATCCACACACACACACACACACACACACACACACACACACACACACACACACACACACACACACACACACACACACACACACACACACACACACACACGAGAAAATGGAAACACACAAGCACACAGATGTAAAACGAGACATGAGAGAGATATAAACACACACACACACACACACACACACACACACACACACACACACACACACACACACACACACACACACACACACACACACACACACACACACACACACACACACACACACACACACACACACACACACACACACTAGGGTGCTTTACCATGGCACAGCTCTCATTAAAATAAAAAGCCTGCTGAGCACTTTAAACACCATTAGGAAATGCCATAAATACACAGAGTACTTCTCAGTGCACTTGAGCACTGCACCCGGACCCATTGTTCAGCATAGAGCTGAATGACTGTGGTCCACTCACTTAAGACCCCGACACTACACACTTACAAAATACACACGCACGGCCAGTCAGCTGGACGCCTGTTTGCCTGCCTGACTCCAGATACATGTTAACACATGCAAAGGTTTCATACACTGGAGTGTTATACACTGTGTTACCATAGTGAGACAGAATTCACAGAATGCTGCATTAATCAGAAAGGTGGCATACACGCCTATAAACTGTATGTAAACTTAATCTACAAAGATGCTGACGTGGGATTTCAATGAAGGATGTGGAGGAGGGGGCCGAACGGGAAACCAATCCTTGTGATCAGGAGCCCAAACCCACCTCCCCTCATTTCTGTCACACATGATTGCCCCGGAGATATCCAACACATGTCCCACATCAGCAGGCGTGTAGTGCATACCTAACGACCATGCATGATTTAAGAGGCCAAGGCTCTGTCATTACAGCAGGGTCACTGTCAGGGGCTCGGGGGTGTCAAGGGGCCAGGACAGGGCCAGGGGGGGGCTGGGGGTCCCAGGACAATCCATCACTGTCGATAGACTGATACCCAGGGGCTGGGGAGGGAGGATGTGTGTGTGCGTATAGATGGTATGTGTGTGAGTGCGCATGCATGCGTGTGTGCGTGTATGTGTGTGTGTGTGTCTGGTGCCCACCAGTGTAAATATAGGAGTGTAAATAGGACAGGTTCAGTGTCAGGAGCAAGGCCAGGGGTTGACAGTCTCTAGGGTCTTAAAGTCTGTCAATAGAGCAAGGAGTGATATGGGGTTGCTCCTGGGTCAAACCAACGGCAATATCTGCTGTCATGCATACACACACCCGCGCGCGCACACACACACACACACACACACACACACACACACACACACACACACACACACACACACACACACACACACACACACACACACACACACACACACACACACACACACACACACACACACACACACACACACAGACAGAGAGAGAGATATATATACACACACAAACGCACACACACACAGATACACACAAACACAGATACACACACAGATACACACACACACACACACACAAAAGGAGCCAATAACTGCAGTCATTGAGCTGGCCAGGTCCAAGTTCTGAAAAGATCCACAATTAACCCCTTCAGCCCTCCAGCGATGAGAGGATGCTCTTTAGGAACCGCTAACGAGGCTAATGTGGCTGATGTGGAAGCAATGGCTGCAGTAATGAGGCTAGCCAGCCTAGCTGTGTTACTGTGTGGACAGGTCAGCTCACAGAGGTATGTGTGTGTGCGTCTGTGCATGCGTGCATGAATACATTTGTGCCTGTGTGTGTGTGTGTGTGTGTGTGTGTGTGTGTGCATGTGTGCGTACATGTGTGTCAATTCCTTGTTTAGGCCCCTGTCATAATACTGTAACACAAAAACATCCCAGTCTACAATTCACATTCCTGTTGGCAGAATGGAAAAAAATGGAACGCTGCAGAACGTGAAAGTGATAGATAAACACAGCAACCATATGGTCAGAATGAACCTGTATTTCCCCCCTCTTTTTCCATCAGAGCCGTTATCGGACGTAAGTGTGCGTGAGTGCGGAGGCGAACGGCGAGAAAATAATTACCCTCTGCCTCCTCCAGCTGGTTTGTTCATAAACACGCAATTATGATTTCATGGCAGTCCATTATACACAAGCGACTCGGGGGCAGAAAGCAGCGCCGCTGCACGATCATTGAAAACATCTTAAACACTCTCAGCTCGGCTAATACCTTCGCGGGGGAATGCAATTTTCTGATTTGCTTGGCAGCTCCTCAATAAGAAATCAATTATGCCTTAAAAATACCAGCAAGAGTCTCCAACGTGTGTCGTATAAAGTCAACGGCGTAGTTGTAGGGTTGTAGGTGTCGTGTGTCACCACAATTGATTGAGGCGATTGACACTAATAAAAAAGACAACAGACCCAAGTGAGGTCATGAGATACAACACTAGCTTGGGAACTGTAACATGGATGCATAGATATACAGTATAATTATATCAGGGTATGATCGAAGGTCCTCCAAACCAATAAACTATCACAGGGTGCTGTTGTGTACGCCCGCACACACGCACGCACCGTGCCACCCAGCCACACGCACACACACACACACACACACACACACACACACACACACACACACACACACACACACACACACACACACACACACACACCTTTGGCTAAAGCCTCTGTACTCTGCAATCACACTCACATTTCTATGTCCTCCTCATGTTCTCTCTCTCACTCGCTCCTTCTAGCGCTCACACTCCCTCTATCCCAGAAAAGAAACAGGCATATAAAATGGAAATGTTTCTCCACCTCCCTTCCCCATCCATCTGCGCCCATAGAGCTTTACACCCCACTGGAAGTCCCCTCTTCATCTCGCCACCCGATGACAGTCACTCAAAGATGACATTGTAATCGAGGGACTCCACTTAGCCAGACTGAATGGGGTGATGGCCAGTGTCCTGGAGTGTGGAAGGCCAGCATGGTGAGCACCACACTGCAAGAGGAAGGATTGAAGCCACTGGGGTGTGGGGGGGGTGACTGGAGGGTGACTGGAGGCAGGGCACATATCAGGAGGAAGGAAGAGGCTTGGGGACAAACTGCAAATACTTTTAGACTTTTACTCAAGTAGTATTTTACTGGGTGACTTCTACTTTTACTTGAGTAACTTTATATTAAGGTATCTATACTTTTACTCATGTACTGTATAACAGTTGGGTACTTTTGATAGCATGGTGTATTGTGGGAGTTGTTCCCTGCAGGGGTCTTCACTGTGTTGATCCCACAGAGCACATACTATAAACTCAGCAAAAAAAGAAACATCCTCTCACTGTCAACTGCGTTTATTTTCAGCAAACTTAACATGTGTAAATATTTGTATGAACATAACAAGATTCAACAACTGAGACATAAACTGAACAAGTTCCACAGACATGTGACAGAAATGGAATAATGTGTCCTTGAACAAAGGGGGAGTCAAAATCAAAAGTAACAGTCAGTATCTGGTGTGGCCACCAGCTGCATTAACCTGTTGGGGCTAGGGGCCAGTATTTGCACGGCCGGATAAAAAACGTACCCGATTTAAACTGGTTACTACTCTTGCCCAGAAACGGGAATATGCATATAATTAGTAGATTTGGATAGAAAACACTCTAAAGTTTCTAAAACTGTTTGAATGGTGTCTGTGAGTATAACAGAACTCATATGGCAGGCCAAAACCTGAGAAGATTCCATACAGGAAGTGCCCTGTCTGACAATTTGTTCTCCTTCTGTGGCATCTCTATCGAAAATACAGCATCTCTGCTGTAACGTGACATTTTCTAAGGCTTCCATTGGCTCTCAGAAGGCGCCAGAAAGTGGAATGACGTCTCTCCTGTCTCTGGGCGAAAAACAGCAGGAGATTTTGTGAGTGGTCAGGCTGAGAACAGTGACACTGGAGATGCGCGTTCATGTGAATTCAAAAATTTTTCCTTTCAGCCTTTGAATGAATACAACGTTGCCCGGTTGGAATATTATCGCTATTTTACGAGAAAAATTGCATAAAAATTGGATTTTAACCTGTTAGGGCTAGGGGGCAGCATTTGCACGTCTGGATAAAAAAAATGTACCCGATTTAATCTGGTTACTAATCCTACCCAGTAACTAGAATATGCATATACTTATTATATATGGATAGAAAACACTCTAAAGTTTCTAAAACTGTTTGAATGGTGTCTGTGAGTATAACAGAACTCATTTGGCAGGCAAAACCCTGAGACATTTTCTGACAGGAAGTGGATACCTGATGTGTTGTATTGACTTTAAACCTATCCCATTGAAAAACACAGGGGCTGAGGAATATTTTGGCACTTCCTATTGCTTCCACTAGATGTCACCAGCCTTTACAAAGTGTTTTGAGTCTTCTGGAGGGAGATCTGACCGAACAAGAGCCATGGAACGATGATGTCCCATTAGACACCTGGCGCGCGAGTTCATGTTGGGTACCCTCGTTCCAATACGTTATAAAAGAGTATGCATTCGTCCACCTTGAATATTATTCATGTTCTGGTTAAAAAAGGCCCTAATGATTTATGCTATACAACGTTTGACATGTTTGAACGAACGGAAATATATTTTTTCCCCTCGTTCATGACGAGAAGTCCGGCTGGCTTAGATCATGTGCTAACAAGACGGAGATTTTTGGACATAAATGATGAGCTTTTTTGAACAAAACTACATTCGTTATGGACCTGTGATACCTGGAATTGACATCTGATGAAGAGAATCAAAGGTAATGGATTATTTACATAGTATTTTCGATTTTAGATCTCCCCAACATGACGTCTAGTCTGTATCGCAACGCGTATTTTTCTGGGCGCAGTGCTCAGATTATTGCAAAGTGTGATTTCCCAGTAAGGTTATTTTTAAATCTGGCAAGTTGATTGCGTTCAAGAGATGTAAATCTATAATTATTTAAATGACAATATAATATTTTACCAATGTTTTCTAATTTTAATTATTTAATTTGTGACGCTGACTTGACTGCCGGTTATTGGAGGGAAACGATTTCCTCAACATCAATGACATAGTAAAACGCTGTTTTTGGATATAAATATGAACTTGATAGAACTAAAAATGCATGCATTGTCTAACATAATGTCCTAGGAGTGTCATCTGATGGAGATTGTAAAAGGTTAGTGCATCATTTTAGCTGGTTTTATGGTTTTGGTGACCCTGTCTTTGACTTGACAAAACATTACACACAACTCTTGTAAATGTACTGTCCTAACATACTCTAAATTTATGCTTTCGCCGTAAAACCTTTTTGAAATCGTAAAACGTGGTTAGATTAAGGAGATGTTTATCTTTCAAATGGTGTAAAATAGTTGTATTTTTGAAAAATTTGAATTTTGACATTTATTTGGATTCAAATTTGCCGCTCTTGAAATGCACCTGCTGTTGATGGAGTGCACCACGGGTGGCACGCTAGCGTCCCACCTAGCCCATAGAGGTTAAACAGCGTTTGACATGCTTCGAAGTACGGTAATGGAATATTTTGAATTTTTTTGTCACGAAATGCGCTCGCGCGTCACCCTTCGAATACTGACCTGAACGCACGAATAAAACGGAGCTATTTCAATATATATGGATTATTTGGAACCAAAACAACATTTGTTGTTGAAGTAGAAGTCCTGGGAGTGCATTCTGACGAAGAACAGCAAAGGTAATCCAATTTGTCTTATAGTAAATCTGAGTTTGGTGAGGGCCAAACTTGGTGGGTGTCAAATTAGCTAGCCGTGATGTACTCAGAATATTGCAAAATGTGCTTTTGCCGAAAAGCTATTTTAAAATCTGACACCGCGATTGCATAAAGGAGTTCTGTATCTATAATTCTTAAAATAATTGTTATGTATTTTGTGAACGTTAATCGTGAGTAATTTAGTAAATTCACCGGAAGTTTGCGGTGGGTATGCTAGTTCTGAACATCACATGCTTATGTAAAAAGCTGGTTTTTGATATAAATATGAACTTGATTGAACAAAACATGCATGTATTGTATAACATAATGTCCTAGGAGTGTCATCTGATGAAGATCATCAAAGGTTAGTGCTGCATTTAGCTGTGGTGTTGGTTTTTGTGACATATATGCTTGCTTTGAAAATGGCTGTGTGATTATTTTTGGCAGGGTACTCTCCTGACATAATCTAATGGTTTGCTTTCGCTGTAAAGCCTTTTTGAAATCGGACAATGTGGTTAGATTAATGAGAGTCTTGTCTTTAAAATGGTGTAAAATAGTCATATGTTTGAGAAATTTAAGTTATAGCATTTTTGAGGTATTTGTATTTCGCGCCACACGATTCCACTGGCTGTTGACTAGGGTGGGACGCAAACATCGCACCTTGCCCAGGGAGGTTAAGTACTGCAGTACATCTCCTCCTCATGGACTGCACCGAGTTTGCCAGTTCTTGCTGTGAGATGTTACCCCACGTGGAATCGCGTGGACCTGTGTTGTTACACATGGTCTGCCACTGCGAGGACGATCAGCTGTCCGTCCTGTCTCCCTGTTGCGCTGTCTTAGGCGTCTCACAGTACGGACATTGCAATTTATTGCCCTGCCACATATGCAGTCCTCATGCCTCCTTGGAGCATGCCTAAGGCACGTTCACGCAGATGAACAGGGACCCTGGGCATCTTTCTTTTGGTGTTTTTCAGAGTCAGTAGAAAGGCCTCTTTAGTGTCCTAAGTTTTCATAACTGTGACCTTAATTGCCTATCGTCTGTAAGCTGTTAGTGTCTTAACGACCGTTTCACAGGTGCATGCTCATTAATTGTTTATGGTTCATTGAACAAGCATGGGAAACAGTGTTTAAACCCTTTACAATGAAGATCTGTGAAGTTATTTGGATTTTTACAAATTATCTTTGAAAGACAGGGTCCTGAAAAAGGGACGTTTCTTTTTTTGCTGAGTTTATATAAATACATGCCATTTAGCAGACACTTTTATCCAAAGCGACTTACAGTCATGCATGTTTACATTTTATGTATGTGTGGCCCCGGAAACCGTCTCTAGTCCCCCTCTATTACCCCAGCACGGACATTCACAGAATTGCGTGAATGTCCCAAATAATTTGAAAGAGTGTGGAGTAACTGCTGGATGCTTCCCCAACAAAAATACTTCAGAAATATGAAAGACTCTATTTCAGTATATGCAGCAAAATATGGACCTCTTGAACTTTTCCAAACCAAAATGTACTTTCTGTATCAACACATGCAAAGTTAACACATTTCCCACCTTATCCGCATGGAGGATAAAACCCCACATCCTGGGCTGTGGATCTCTCTGAAAACTGGTATGGCGTGGATGAGATGTGGCCCCCAGCTGATCCACCCCCCCCTTCCCCCAGCGATCGATGCAGTCCTTCAGCCTGGCCTCACATCTTAAGCAACCCCCCCTCACCCTTCCACTCCCCTCGCTGGAGGTTTGGCGGATCTACAGGTAACCTTTTCTCTTTCATTCCACGTCGTCTCTCGCAGCACTTCCCTCCCTCGGCTGCCATCTCTGAGCCGGTAGAAGCATCAAAGAGCGCCTGGGTCCTGCCAGGCCCCCCTGCTAGGCACCCTACCCCAGCCTCCCCGCCAGCACAGCCCCCCCCCCCTCCCCCTCCCCCAGGCCAGATCCGTGCCACCCCACACTGGCTACACATACTGTAAACAACAAGCTGTCAAAAGGGCTCAAGTGTGTGTGCCTCCTAGCGTGACCTATGGAGCAGCGATCTGACTGTACCGCAGGGAAAGCAGGGCTCTGACTGTGCTCTATGGGAGAACATGGGTCTGACTGTGCTCTGCTCTATGGGAAAACATGTACATAACTGTGCTCTAACGGGAAACACATACATAACTTTGCTCAATGAGGAAACATGTAGCTGTGCTCTATGGGGATGCATACGTTTGACTGTGCTCCATGGAAAGCAAGTAGCTGTGCTCTAAGGAGAAACATGTACAGTAACTGTGCTGTATGGTTAAACATGTAGCCGTGCTCTATGGGGAAACTTGTATTTGTGCTCTATGGGGAAACATGTAGCTTTGCTCTATAGGGAAATGTAACTGTGCTCTATGGGAAAACATGTAACTGCAATCTATGAGAAAACGTGTAAATGTAATCTATGAAAATCAGGTCTGACTGTCCTCTATTGGAAAACACATTCCCGACTTTGCTCAACATAGAGAAACATCAGTAGAATATGCAACGTAATTATTGAGTAGTGAGTGACATCCTATCGAGCACTTTGCAACCTGAAAAATATAATAAAAAAAGGGTAAGTCTTAAATGGCACCCTATTACCTATACAGTGCACTACTTTTGAGCAGGCCCTATAGGGCTCTGGTAAAAAAAAAAAAGTGCACTATATTGGGACTAGGGTGCCATTTGGGTAGCAGCCTCAGATTTCTCAGACTGACAGAAACGTGAAACTGTCTGTCTTTTACTTCAGACGGCAGACAGACAAACAGAATACAGCATTACCAGAGACTCTGGTAGCTCTACAGACAAACCAACCACAGGTTAATGTCTCATATTGTATGTCTCAGACAAGGACAGGAGCATGGGAAGTGACATGTTTGTGCCGGGGGCGAACATCAAACACAAACACCGGCGACTCAGCCAGGTTCACAATGTAATTACAGCCAGAGAGAGAGAGAGTGAGAGAGGAGAGACAGGGCAAGGGGAAGGGGAGTCACTTACTTCTGTAACAACACATCTGCCACGCTGACCCCTCAGGGGTGTGTGCGTAGTCCACTCCTGTACTCCCTGTTTACCCACGACAGTGTGGCCACGTACAACTCCAAAATCATCATAATGTTTGCTGACGACCCAAAGATGGTAGGCCTGATCTCCGAGGACGATAAGAGACCTAGGAGTGTGGTGCCAGGACATCAACCTCTTCCTCAACGTGAGCAAGACAAAGGAGGTGATTGTGGACTACACCCCCATCCATCTCAACTGGGCTGTAGTGGAGCGGGTCGAGAGCTTCAAGTTCCTCTGTATCCACATCATCAAGGACTGAACATGGTCCTCTCACACCAGCAAAGTCGTGAAGAAGGCACGGCAATGCCTTTTCCCCCTCAGGAGGTTATAAAAATTTGGCACGGCCCTTCAGATCCTCAAAAGGTTACAAAGCTACACCATTGAGAGCATCTTGAGTGGCTGCATCACCGCTTGGTATGGGAACTTCACCGCCCTTGATCGCAAGGCACTACAGAGGGGGGTGCGGATTGCCCATCTTGAAAATTTAACCCAGCCACCCAAGCCATAAACTGTTCACTCTGCTACGTACGGCAAGTGTTACCGGAACACCAAGTCTGAGACCAAAAGACTCCTGAACAGCTTCTACCCCCAGGCCATAAGACTGCTGAACAGTTAATGACATGGCTACCCGGACTATTTGCATTGACACTTATTTGCACTGACTCTCTTGCACTGACTCTATGCACACTCACTGGACTCTACCCACACACACACACACACACACACACACACACACACACACACACACACACCACACACACACACACACACACACACACACACACACACACACACACACTCACACTGCTACTCTGTTTATTATATCCTGATTGCATAGTCACTTTTACTTTTACCTACATGTACATAATATTACCTCAACTAACTCGTACCCCTGCACATTGACCGGTCCTCCTTGTACTGTATATAGCCTTTTTATTGTTATTTATTGTGTTACTATTTTTATTATTCTTCTTTGCAAATGTTCTTACTTTTTAACTCTGCATTGTTGGGAAAGGGCTCATAAGCATGTCTACATCTGTTGTATTCGGCGCATGTGACAAATAAAATGTGATTGATTTGATTCATAATAAACCCCATCTCCTTCTATATGGAAACATCACCATCCTACGCAGAGGTTTAAAATTGAGATTTACTTTAGTCATTATTTTCCCTTCTCCCCATCTATCTACTGTAAATGATGTGTTGATTCTCTCTGTGTGTGTGTGTGTGTGTGTGTGTGTGTGTGTGTGTGTGTGTGTGTGTGTGTGTGTGTGTGTGTGTGTGTGTGTGTGTGTGTGTGTGTGTGTGTGTGTGTGTGTGTGTGTGTGTGTGGTGGATCTCTGCTGGGGCACAGGGGAGGAGGTGGCCAGTTTGATGAATTACTTAAATAATGAGGAGTCCCAGGAGTTCTCCACTTAACTAGACTGTAGGATTGCCTCAGATACAGATACAGAAAACAATAGCGACACACAAGCACACACACTCCTGCATATACACACATAACACACACACAAACAGACACACGTTTGCTCGCACACACACACGCTCGCTCACGCACACACACACACACACACACACACACACACACACACACACACACACACACACACACACACACACACACACACACACACACACACACACACACACACACACACACACACACACACACACACACACACACACAGCACACACACACTTTAAGCACAAACAGACTTGAGTCCATGTATGCAGACACACACTCATACGAAACGCTATAAAGGTACAGGGAAGCAGACGAGCAGTCCTAATGACCCAGAGAGCCAGAGAGCGTAGCAGCAGCAGCAGTAGGGGTGAGACACCAGTACACATGGTAACAACACTCTGGCTGCTGCATGAATATCAAAACCCTCTATGCCTTTGACCTTGAGATTAATATTTAAAAACTGTCTGTCTCTAAACACACAAACGCAATTGCGCACACACAAACACGCACACACACACACACACACACACACACACACACACACACACACACACACACACACACACACACACACACACACACACACACACACACACACACACACACACACAAACGCTCATGCAGACTGTAAACCCGCTGGCCATTGATGTAGCCCTCCTTGTTAGAAGCCTTTCCTTATTATAATTTTCTTGTGTGAGTGTGTGAGTGCCTGTGAGAGAAGATGGAGGAGGAGCGTTGTTGTGGGCAAGGCTGGATGGGAAAGCATATAGCCTCTCTCACATGCCATCTTTCTCTTCTCCCTGCCCCACCTTCTCTCCTCCCCCTATCCTTTCTCCCTGTCCATCTCCTTTTCACATTCTGTTCCTTATTCACCCTCTCTATCATTCTCCGTCTCCCCATTCTCTCTCTCACACTCTCAACCTCTCTCTCTCTCTCTCTCTCTCTGGGTGGGAAAGCAAATTGTATCTTAAGCCGTTTGGGGGCTGAGAAAATGGAAGTAACGTCTGATTCCACATTTTCTCATCATGACAGAATCCTCTCATCTCACTTCCTCTCCCGCATTTAGTCAGGCAGGGGCCAGGGGAGAAGCGGTACACAAACACAGAACCATCAGAGAGTGAGCCAGACGGGGTCTGTACGCTCCAAAAACTAACACCCCGCCACTCTCAAACACACACCTGTCGCCCTCTATGAGGCATCCAAAACCAAACAAACAAACAAATGAAAAAGCGTGACAGCTGAACCTTTGGTTTCGTTTCTTCTTCCTCTCTGTTTCACACTGTGTGACGCCCCCAACGCAAGAGAGAGGCTGTGTCTCAAATTGCACCCTATTTCCTATACAGCGCACTACTTTTGACCAGAGCCCTATTGGCCCTGGTTGAAAGTAGTCCAGTAAATAGAGAATAGGGTGCCATTTGGGACTCTCCCAGAGACTCCTTTTTGAAAGTCAATGGGGAGGTAACCCTTCCTGACAGAACGGGTTTACACTCCGGAGTGTGTGATCAAAGAGTGTGTGTTGACGGGTTGATCTGGAGGCCTGCATCTAGGAGCGGGGAGAAGAATGGCATACTCAAACCGGTCTGGACCAAATCAGAGGAACTCAGGTGAGGAGTCACTGTGAGGAGAGGTAGAATTGAATGACACAGTGCTCTCTGAGGTGATGCTTTGGCTGTATAAATCTAAAGGCCATGTGCTACTGTAGGACTTCCATTCCTCCCTCAACCATTACAACCTTCATCAACCTCCCTTTCTAGCTATATCTGCCCTCCCATCTCCACCTTCAGTCTTTCCCTTTTCACCCTCCTTCCTCCTTCCCTGCATGTATCATTATTTCCCTGGATCTATCTTCCTGTATCTCTCTCCTCCTCTCTTCCCATATCTCTCCCTGTATCTCTCGCTTCCTCCTTCCCCATATCTCTCCCTCTCTCCCCGTATCTCTTTCTTCCTCCCTCCCCATATCTCTCTCTTTCCCGGTATGTCTCTCTTACTCCCTACCCATATTTTTCCCTCTCTCCCTCTGTTCCTCTCTCCATCTCTCCCTATATCTCCCTCTTCCTCCCTCACCATATCGTTACCTCTCTGTATCTCTCTCCCTGTATCTCCCTGTGACTCACAGTCCCAGTGGGCCCAACAGGCTCTCCTCAGAGAAAAGGAGCAGCACCGAGAGAGGTAGAGAGGCTGTCCCTGATTCCCCGGCTCAGTGGCTGCATTAAGCACAACCTGCTCCCGCTAAAAACACAGTAAAAAAAACAAAAACAAGTCATATTCATCACCGTAATTGTGCGGGTGCTTTGGGTAGCAGTGGCGGGCGGCAATGAGGGATGGCACTGCTCGCGGGCGCTGTGATGCCCATGAATCACAGGCAGCCACTCGCCGGCCCTCCACCGCCATAAAACAAAAGATGGAGATGAAAAATGCTGCAATTAAGTGATTTGATTTCTGCTCTACCCTGCTGTCCCTTTCTCCCAGCCCTGCTCGCCACACACACACACACCTATGAGCATGCGCACGCACATGAGCGCGCACACAAACACACACACACCTATGAGCAAGCGCACGCACATGTGCGCGCACACAAACACACACACACACACACGCACACACACACACACACACACACACACATACACACACACACACACACACACACACACACACACACACACACACAGCTATGAGCATGAGCACACACATGAGCGCGCACACAAACACACACACACACACACACACACACACACACACAAACACACGTACTATCATATCAAGACATACATGCACATAGTTGGCAATACAGTATGTACTGCTTATTAGTACTCCAACTATACATCCCACCTAAGCATTAGCATTATCAGACACCTGCAACACTTAAATAATTGACGGAAGCACCTTGAGGAGATTGATGAGGAAAAAGGTTAGTAAGTGATCTTTGCCAATATGGAAAACACCACTTCTAGAACTATCACCGTGAAGCACCAATAACCGGCTGTCAAAATGGCTACAAAATACCTGTCCTGTTTCAGTCAGCGTCCCCCACCAAGACAGTCATATTCCTCATCAGTCATATTGGTTCTATGGTGAGTTAATTGATAGCATGACTTGTGGTCTACTTTCTCAACAGAATGTCATGTTTGGGAATGATGTCATAACATATGGTTTGGAGGTCAAAAAGTGTTACGCAATCATTTCATGACCACAACCCGCTCCTCTCCTATACAGCAAATACATAGACCTAAGGGCAATGTTTGCCCCACACAATAGCAGTGAGCGCTGCAAAAACGAAATTGTGATTTATGTAACATTTCTTTAACAATGTCTAGGAGAAGAAGAAAACTATTCAACCGAAGTTTACGTAAACAGAACAAAAATGCATTGCACTTAATAGCTAGTCACCCTATTCGGAACTCTCCTTGGATAATGCACCATATACAGTAAAACTGCAAGAGTTAAGTCAACTCCTATGGAGTCAAATTTAAAACTATTTTGGGGTTTACCTGGTCCCACCCCCATTTTGTGATAACACTACTCTGGTGATGGTGTTGATATTTTTGGTGATAAAACGACAATAAATTAAATAAATCGTCAACTCTCAGTGTTGCTTAAATTTTACTCCAACAGTCATTTTACTGTTGTCAGAGTTTTATTTGTATTTATTTTTTACAATCAACTCCAGCAGAGTACATTTCTGATTTTGGGTTGACTTATTTTGAGTTACAAGGGTGTAAGACCTTATTTGAATATTTCTTAATGTGTCACATTATGGTGGTTTACAATGTGATTTCCAATCTCTGTTGGAATCCAACTTGCAGGAAGATATACAGAACTTTTACATCACCACATGCATCTAGAGTTCCTGTCAGAGTAGGGGGAAAAATACAGTACATGGAGACTACCGACACCATGTAAACTGGAACAATATCTCACTAGGGTGTATCAATTGCGCTGGACAGAATGGAGGCCGTTTTATGGGCTCCTGACCAATTGTGCTATTTTGTGTATTTTTGTACTTTTTTTTTGTAACTTTTCTTGTACATAATATGTCTGCCATTGTTTCCTATGACCGAAAAGGGGTTCTGGACATCTGAACAGCTATCACTAACCTCAATTTGGACGAGGACTTCTACTTCAATGAGCCGGACCAGGCCCTAATCCCCAACACTCGTAAAAGGCGAAAATGGCACTATAGAGGCCGGTGTGCAGGCACCCTGGTGAGACTACGGCAGCTAATGTATAAATCTAGAGTCTCGAGTTAGAATACCTCGTGACAAGCTGTAGACCATACTAATTTTATCAATAGAGTTTTGATCTGTATTTTTCGTAGCAGTCGATTTACCACCATAAACCGATGCTGGCACTAAGACTGCACTCAATGAGCTGTATTGGGCCATAAGCAAACAAGAAAATGCTCACCCAGAGCCGGTGCTCCTAGTGGCCGGTGATTTTAATGCAGAAAAACTAAAATCCATTTTACCTCATTTCTACCAGTATGTCACCTGTGCAACTAGAGGGATAAAAACTCTAGATCACCTTAACTCCACACACAGAGGCGCATACAAAGCTCTCCCCTGCCATTCATTTGGCAAATCGAACCATAACACCTCCTGAATCCTGTTTACAAGCAAAAACTCAAACAGGAAGTACCAGTGACGCTCTCAATACTGAAGTGGTCCAAGGATATGGATGCTAAACTACAGGTCTGTTTTGCTAGCAAAGACTGGAATATGCTCTAGGATTCATCTGACGGCATTGAGGAGTTTACCACATCAGTCACCGGCTTCATTAATAAGTACATTGACAAAGTTGTCCCCACAATGACCATACGAACATATCCCAACCAGAACCGCGAGCTGCCCAGTGACGCAAGCCTACCAGATGAGCTAAATGCCTTCTATGCTCGCTTCAAGGGAAGCAACGCTGAACCATGCTTGAGAGCACCAGCTGTTCCGGACGACTGTATGATCACGCTCTCTGCAGCCGATGTGAGTAAGACCTTTAACCTGTTTAGGATAGGGGGCAGTATTTGCACGGCCGGATAAAAAACGTACCCGATTTAATCTGGTTATTACTCCTGCCCAGAAACGAGAATATGCATATAATTAGTAGATGTGGATAGAAAACACCCTAAAGTTTCTAAAAACTGTTTGAATGGTGTCTGTGAGTATAACAGAGCTCATATGGCAGGGCAAAACCTGAGAAGATTCTATATGGGAAGTGCCCTGTCTGACCATTTCTTGGCCTTCTGTAGCCTCTTTATCGAAAATACAGGATCTCTGCTGTAACGTGACATTTTTTAAGGCTCCCATAGGCTCTCAGAAGGCGCCAGAACGTGGAATGATAACTCTGCAGTCCCTGGGCGAAAAACAGTAGGGGTTTTGGAAAGTGGTCGTCCTGAGAACAATGACAGTGGCGCACGCGTGCATGTGACGACTCCATTTTCTATTTTCAGTGTTTGAACGGATACAACGTCTCCCGGTTGGAATATTATCGCTATCTTACGAGAAAAATCGCATAAAAATTTATTTTAAACAGCGTTTGACATGCTTCGAAGTACGGTAATGGAATATTTTGACATTTTTTGTCACGATACGCGCCGGCGCGTCACCCTTCGGATAGTGTCTTGAACGCATGAACAAAATGCAGCTATTTGGATATAACTATGGATTATTTGGAACCTAAACAACATTGGGTGTTGAAGTAGAAGTCCTGGGAGTGCATTCTGATGAAGAACAGCAAAGGTAATCCAATTTTTCTTATAGTAAATCTGAGTTTGGTGAGTGCCAAACTTGGTGGGTGTCAAAATAGCTAGCCATGATGGCCGGGCTATCTACTCAGAATATTGCAAAATGTGCTTTCACTGAAAAGCTATTTTAAAATCGGACACCGTGATTGCAAAAAGGAGTTCTGTATCTATAATTCTTAAAATAATTGTTCTGTATTTTGTGAACGTTTATCGTGAGTAATTTAGTAAATTCACCGGAAGTTTGCGGTGGGTATGCTAGTTCTGAACAAAACATGCTAATGTAAAAAGCTGTTTTTTTATATAAATATGAACTTGATTGAAGAAAACATGCATGTATTGTATAACATAATGTCCTAGGAGTGTCATCTGATGAAGATCATCAAAGGTTAGTGCTGCATTTAGCTGTGGTTTTGGTTTTTGTGACTTATATGCTAGCTTGAAAAATGGGTGTGTGATTATTTCTGGCAGGGTACTCTCCTGACATAATCTAATGTATTGTTTTCGTTGTAAAGCCTTTTTGAAATTGGACAATGTGGTTAGATAAAGGAGAGTCTTGTCTTTAAAATGGTGTTGCATTTTTGAGGTATTTGTAATTCGCGCTACGCTCTACCATTGGATATTGGTGAGGTGTTCCGCTAGCAAAACATCTAGATGTAAGAGGTTAAACAAGTTAACATTCCCAAGGCCGCAAGGGGCCAAACGGATTACCAGGACATGTACTCAGAGTCTGCACTGACCAGCTGCACTGACCACTGACATTTTCTTTCGTTGACCCAGTCTGTAATACCTACATGTTTCAACCAAACAACCATAGTCCATGTGCCTAAGAACGGCAAGGTAACCTGTCTGAATGACTACCACCCCGTAGTACTCACATCTGAAGCCATGAAATGCTTTGAAAGGCAGGTCATGGCTCACATCAACACAGTCATCCCACATACCCTGGACCTACTCCAATTCTCCAATTTGCACACTGCCCCAACATATCCACAGATGACGCAATCTCTATTGCACCCCCCACCCCCCCACTATCATTAAGTTTGCCAACGAAACAACGGTGGTAGGCCTGATCACCGACAACAATGAGGCAGCCTATAGGACGGAGTTCAGAGACCTCACAGTGTGGTGCCAGGACAACAACCTCTCCCTCAATGAGAGCAAGACAAAGGAGCTGTTTGTGGACTACAGGAAAAGGAGGGCTGAGCATGCCCCCATTCACATCGATGGGGCTGTAGTGGAACTGGTCGAAAGATTCAAGTTCCTTGGTGTCACAAATTACGTATCATGGTCCAAACACGCCAACACAGTCGCGAAGAGGTCATGACAATGTCTCCTCCGACCTCAGGAGGCTGAAAAGATTTCACATGGGCCCTCAGATCCTCAAAAGGTTCTACAGCTGCACCATTGAGAGCATCTTGACTGGTTGCATCACCGCTTGGCATGTCAACTGCTCGGCATCCAATCACAAGGCGCTAGAGAGGGTTGTGCGTACGGTCCAGTACATCACTGGGGCCCGAACTCCCAGCCATTCAGGACCTCTATACTATGCGGTGTCAGAGGGAGGCTCTAAAAAATGTAAAAGACTCCAGCCACCCAAGTCATATACTCTTCTCTCTGCTACCACACGGCAAGCGGAACCGGAGCACCAAGTCTGTGACCAAAAGGCAACTGAACAGCTTTTACCCCAAGACTGCTGAACAGTTAATCGAATGGCTATCCGGAAAATGTACATTGACCCCCTTTATTATTTATTAGTTTTGCACTGATTCTATGCACACTCACCCCAACACACACACACACCATACGCTCACACACAGTACATACGCTCACACACACACAAAAAACACACACACATGCATACTGATGCCATACACACACACACACACACACACACACACACACACACACACACACACACACACACACACACACACACACACACACACACACACACACACACACACACACACACACACACACACCCTATACATACGCTGCTGCTACTCTGTTTATTATATATCTTGATTGCCTAGTCACTTTTACCCCTCCTCACATGTACATACTATATTACTCTTTGTATATAGCCTTGTTTTGGTTTTATTGTGTTACTATTTCCTTTTTAATTTAGCAAATATTTGTCTTACTTTTTAACTCTGCACTGTTGGGAATGGGCTCGTATGTTAGCATTCACTTTAAGGTCTATACCTGTTGTATTCGGCGCATGTGACCAATAACATTTGACTTGACTAATGGTTGCTATAAATCTAACCACTTAAAGATTGGATTACTTGACAAAAATGCATGTTTCTTATCTTTGTGTGAGATCAAAAACAATCAATATACCTGCGAAAACACAAATATTGAAACAAACAATTCAAAAAATCTACCTGCCCCTCCTACATCTGTGGATAACGCCATAGATTTAACTCCATGTCTCTGGTTATTCTTAATGGAGTTAAAAGTACTCCGTCATAATGAACTACAGTTATCAACACTAACTCAAGGGAGCATATCACTCTCTTGAGGGTTAAGACAACTCCCAGTAGAGTAAATGAACACTGTGATTTTAACTATTGTTGATTTACTGTACCTTAATTTCAAACATTATGTTTTCCCCCTACTGGAGAAGCCCTTTAAACCACAGCTCTAAGTAAGTAAAGGATGTGAATGCTTTGCCTTTGTTTAGCGCTGCTGCTTGTTTAATGGGACTTTGCTAAGCATGCATAATTAAGAGCAGGCTGAGCGGTAGCTAGCGGTAACGGCTGTGACGGCTGGCGGTGGTGGGGCTGAGGCTAAGCTCTGGGGGGCTCTGGGCTGCTAGGACCATGATGAAGCACCACACAGCCCCAAACATCCATTCAGCACCCACACGCTCATTAATCCTGCCAAACTCCACTTGTTACCCGCACGCACAGGAAATCATGGGATAGGTAAACATGGAGCGGGCGCGATCCATCACCCGCGCACACACGCTGATAAACACAAATACACACACGCTGATAAACACACATATATACACACTCACTGATAAACACATATTGCACACACACACACACACACACACACTGATAAACACAATGTATATAATCACATACTGAAACTCATACAAACATGCACACAACTGCACACGCGGGCATGGTCGCTCACAAACACAACAATTATTGAGCCTCTCAAACTCAAAATGACCACATTAGGCCTATTGGTTTGGGTAATACCCATCACAAACAGGGATCGGTTTTTAAAATGGTGTGTTTTTAAAGTAAAGTTGCCCTTGTATGATGGACATAGAGTGTCAAATAATATATATACAGAGTTAAATATTCCACTGAAAATAGTATTCTAATAATGTACGTTGCTCAGAAATACTTCCAATGTTAATACTGGAAAGGTCTACTTGGTTCAGTAGAAAGATATACTGCAACAAGCCTACGGAAGAATCAATAGAATTTGACCTCAGTTTGCCCTCTGCTTGAATGGAGAAGTTATGGGACAGCACAGGCCTTGACATTAGCTTATTTGATCTGTATTTTCCAAGACACAACAGCTGGCTGCCCACTCTCTCTCTTTCTCTCGCTCTCTCTTTTTTCCTGTTCTTGTCACCCCCTCCTTCTCTTTCTCTCCCTCCCTCTCCCTCTCTCACACAAAAAAACACACACACACACACACACACACACACACACACACACACACACACACACACACACACACACACACACACACACACACACACACACACACACACACACACACACACACACACACACACACACACACAGATGATGACAAATGTTGTTGTGCGAGGACAGTTACACAGCTCAGTGGGTAGACACATTTGTAGAACAGATCTGTTATTTCTATTCACCTATCTGACAATATAATTTACACTAGCCATCAGTACATAACATTAAATATCTCTTTGACAAGGGGAATAATACCATTCACACATACTCATTCAGCTAGGAAAGATTTTCACTTAATGGACTGAAGCTTGTTTTGCTTTTGTTTTACCATCCTGTATTCAAAATGGCCACCCTTGCACAGGACAGATTAAATATGCTCCCCTGCTGCTACTCACATGCTAATAAACGGTAGGGTAGCCTAGTGGTTAGTGTTGGACTAGTAACCGAAAGGTTGTGAGTTCGATTCCCCGAGCTGACAAGGTACAAATCAGTTGTTCTGCCCCTGAACAAGGCAGTTAACCCTAGGCTGTCATTGAAAATAAGAATTTGTTCTTAACTGACTTGCCTAGTTAAATAAAGGTTAAAAAAAAACAAGGCCTGTAAAAAGGCAGCATGTCCACATATCAGTCTCTCTCTTGCTCACTCAATCCCTACATCATAGCACACACACCCAGGTGGCTTCCTGCACAGCATTAAATTAGATGCTAAACCTCTCTGAAATGCACAAACACACATACTTCTCCCTCTGTCCTTTGTCTCTGCTCCCGTGCAGCTGCATGCAGTTGAGAAACTCATAATATTTACCCAGGGAAGTCGTGGTCAAGTGACGGTGCCTATCCAGGGCAGAGGTCACAGAGGGGGATCAGTGGGGAGCAGGTTCAGGTTTGGGTGAACTGAGGTCAGGGGTGACTGGTCTGGGAACAGGTCAGACTGAGGCTACTGGCTGGCCAACAGGGTCACTCTAGAGGGGGTATGTTAGTGTGATAAACTGGTCTAAGACCAGATTTCCTCTTTGGTTATAACCTTAATAATTGTAGGATTAAGAATAGAATCTGACACAGGATAATTTCTAACTACACCGTGCTGCACAGCCCAGTAGACAGATGGAGAGTACTACTGTGGCTCTACCTGCCTCTCACCTCAACTCACAGCTCACAAACTGTTATGCAGCAGGGGCTTCGTACACTGTCAATCACTGGTAACCTCTCCATCACTGAAAATACGCACACACACACACACCTACTTACCCACCCACACAGCCCATCACACGCGCATACATACACACATGCACCCACTCTCCCACCCGCACAGCCCTAAACACACACACACACACAGACACACACACACACACACACACACACACACACACACACACACACACACACACACACACACACACACACACACACACACACACACACACACACACACACACACACACACACACACACACACACACACACACACACAGAGCCCTGGCACCTGGAGTGACGATGCCATCAGGGAGTAGTAAAGCATTACCCTCTGCGTGGCTGGAGCCTCTCCTGAAATAGCCTCTGTAATGTATTCTCAGTGCGACCGTCGCTGTTGCACAATGGTGCCCTTAATAACACTCCATTTCTGTTGGCATAAATAAGGGCTGCATTTCCATCTTATTTCATGCAAATGAGCGCGGGGGCAGCCTAAACAGGTAGTGGTTATATACTGTTGTGTGTAGTAGTGGTGGCGTGAAGATTTTGTGGGGTGGGGTGGGGTGGGGGTACGTAAGGTTACTTTTAGGCATTAACTCCAAATGTTTAAGGTTAGGGTTAAGTTCATGCATTAACTACACACTTTTAAGGTTAGGGTTAAGTTTAGACATTAACTCCAAATGGTTAAGGTAACAGTTAAGGTTTGGAATAGGCATAAAACTAAAATATCAAAAACAACTTTATATCACTGGATTCAAACTTTGGAATCAGAGGCAGATGCTTATCCACCATCCCCGTCCACAGCAGACAACGCTGCGGTGAGAGACAACTATAGGTCGACCGATTATGATTTTTCAACGCCGATACCGATTATTGGAGGACCACAAAAAGCCGATACCAATTATTCGGACTCATTTTTTATTTTTTTTATTTGTAACAATGACAATTACAAAAATACTGAATGAACACTTAATTTAACTTAATATAATACATCAATAAAATCAATTTAGCCTCAAATAAATAATGAAACATGTTCAATTTGGTTTAAATAATGCAAAAACAAAGTGTTGGAGAAGAAAGTAAAAGTGCAATATGTGCCATGTAAAAAAGCGAAGGTTTAAGTTCCTTGCTCAGAACATATGAAAGCTGGTGGTTCCTTTTAACATGAGTCTTCAATATTCCCAGGTAAGTTTTAGGTTGTAGTTATTATAGGAATTATAGGACTATTTCTCTCTATACGATTTGTATTTCATATACCTTTGACTATTGGATGTTCTTATAGGCACTTTAGTATTGCCAGTGTAATAGTATAGCTTCCGTCCCTCTCCTCGCTCCTACCTGGGCTCAAACCAGGAACACATCGACAACAGCCACCCTCGAAGCAGCGTTACTCATGTATAGGAAGGGAAAAAACTACTCCAAGTCTCAGAGCGAGTGACGTTTGAAACACTATTAGCGCACACCCGGCTAACTAGCTAGCCATTTCACATTGGTTACACCAGCCTAATCTTGGGAGTTGACAGGCTTGAAGTCCTAAACAGCGCAATGCATTGCGAAGGGCTGTTTGAATGAATGCTTACGAGCCTGCTGCTGCCTACCATCGCTCAGTCAGACTGCTCTATCAAATCATAGACTTAATTATAACATAATAACACACAGAAATATGAGCCTTAGGTCATTAATATGGTCGAATCCGGAAACTATCATCTCGAAAACAAAATGTTATTACTGTTACATTGCACAACCTTCAATGTTATGTCATAATTACGTAAAATTCTGGCAAATTAGTTCGCAACGAGCCAGGCGGCCCAAACTGTTGCATATACCCTGACTGCGTGCAATGAACGCAAAATGACACAATTTCACCTGGTTAATATTGCCTGCTAACCTGGATTTCTTTTAGCTAAATATGCAGGTTTAAAAATATATACATCCTTGTATTGATTTTAAGGAAGGCATTGATGTTTATGGTTAGGTACAGTCATGCAACGTTTGTGCTTTTTTCGCAAATGCGCTTTTGTTATATCATCCCCTGTTTGGCGAAGTCGGCTGTCTTTGTTAGGAAGAAATAGTCTTCGCAGTTCGCAACGAGCCAGGCGGCCCAAACTGCTGCATATACCCTGACTCTGTTTGCAAGAGAAGTGACACATTTTCCCTAGTTAAAAGAAATTCATGTTAGCAGGCAATATTAACTAAATATGCAGGTTTAAAAATATATACTTGTGTATTGATTTTAAGAAAGGCATTGATGTTTATGGTTGGAGCAACGTGTACCTAAGCGATTATATGCAACGCAGGACAGGCTAGATAAACTAGTAATATCATCAACCATGTGTAGTTAACTAATGATTATGATTGACTGATTGTTTTTTATAAGATAAGTTTAATGCTAGCTAGCAATTTACCTTGGCTTCTTACTGCATTCGCGTAACAGGCAGGCTCCTCGTGGAGTGCAATGTAAAGCAAGTGGTTAGAGCGTTGGACTAATTAACCGTAAGGTTGCAAGATTGAATCCCTGAGCTGACAAGGTAAAAATCTGTCGTTCTGCCCCTGAACAAAGCAGTTAACCCACCGTTCCTAGGCCGTCATTGAAAATAAGAATGTGTTCTTAACTGACTTGCCTAGCTAAATAAAGTTCTAAACAAAAAGGAAAAAAAAAATCGGACAAATCGGTGTCCAAAAATCCGATTTCCGATTGTTATGAAAAATTGAAATCGGCCCGAATTAATCGGCCATTCCGATTAATTGGTCGACCTCTAGAGACAACGTCACATAACCCATACCTGCGCCATTATAGGGGGCAGCCACCAAACCAATATAGATCCTAGCTAATGTTTCTCTAGAGAGATACACACAAATACAAATACATACATACAAGTCCCAGTGAGAGAGAGAGAGAGAGAGAGAGAGGCAAGTAGGCCTCAGCCACCATCTTACTCAATCTCATTGGCTCATTCCTTATGTTGTGTTTGGAAGTCATTGGTTCTTTCAGTGCAATGATAATGAAGACTTGTCTTGAGACCAAAGAGGCTGGCCGTAAGTCATTCTGAAAATGCATTAATTGACTGTAGGGTGTTGTGAAAGACTGCCACACACACAGCTAATATAGGCATATGGAGGGCGAGGTTCTATGTTGGGTGAGGTGGTTGTGGAGGTGGAGAAGGGTGGATGAGGAGGAAGAGAGGGAGAGGATATTAGAGGAAAGGAGAGGAAAGCCAAGGTTTACGAGGGGTGGATGGTATACTTAGGGTTCCAAAAGGGTTATTCAGCTGTCCCCATAGGAGAACCCTTGTTGATTCCAGGGAGAGCCCTTTTTGGTTCAACGTAAATCCCTCTGTGGAAAGGGTCCAAAAGGGATCTACCTGGAACCAAAAGGGTTCTAGCTGGAACCAAAAAGGGTTCTTCAAAGGGTTCTCCTATGAGGACAGCCAAATAACAATTTTTTCTAAGAGTGTAGTT
Organism: Salmo salar; assembly: GCF_965601325.2. Lineage (NCBI taxonomy): Eukaryota > Metazoa > Chordata > Actinopteri > Salmoniformes > Salmonidae > Salmo > Salmo salar. Next base: position 50,023,016 of record NC_138295.1, on the reverse strand, counting down.
AAATAAAACAGCTCGCCTCTCTCTGAGGAAAGGTTAATGTCTCTCACTATCCCTTTCTCTAGCCCCCCCACTCTCTCCCTCCCGCTCTCTCTCTTTGTGGTGAGTTACAGCAGACCTGGGCTGCATTAGATTAAATCATAAATTGCCCACTCTATACGTATCTGCATCTCCCTGTCTCTCACTCAATCCCTTTTATTCTCCCCCTTTCCATCCTCCAGCATTTGCTTTTGCCTGCCCACTCCCTCAACCTTACTCTTATAATCATTCTCTCTCTTTCCCCTCCTCTCTCCTATCCTTCCACTTTGTCCCCTCTCTGCATTCTCTACTGTTAGAGTACTAGTAATCTCACAAGCCACATTCAGTCTCGAGGGAACCAGGGATGTTAGGGCAGATGAGTGTGGGTGGGTGGTGTTGGAGAGCCTGTACAGTACGTAGAGTAGAGTGGTCACAGTGACCTTCTGACCTCAATGCCCTATGAACCCTACTGAGGGAGACTACACTATGTGTGGAACAGGGTTTGTGCAAGGTAGGTGTGCGGGTGTGAGAGGTGATGTGTGAGAAGTGTAGAGGGTTGAGCAGTAGGTGTGGAGGTGGCCGCTCAGAGGAAAATCATCCGATCGCTGGGGGCACCACAGAACCAGCAACGCTCGGCAGGACTAGAGGAGCCAGGGAGGGTCCCAGTGAACCAATACAGACCACCGCCACCGCCCACGTCCCAGCTATAGAGAGCTAAAAACATAAAGTGACCCTGCCACTGCCAGCTCTTTCTTTCTCCCCTCTCCACTCTCTCTCTCTGCCTCACCGTGTGAAATCAAATTTCCATGTGGCTCCCGTATCTGTTGCACAGCGAGGTGATTTATCAGGGATGCAAAGAGCATGCAGAAACAATCTTTATTACATCCATTTCCTGCTTGTCAGCCGGGATCACGTTGGCTGTTCATTAAAGGCGCGGTGCAGGTGAGGAGAATGCCTCCCGATGCCTTGATAGATTGTCTGCTCCCCCGCCGTGACAGCGGCTGGATGGATTGAACAGCGGGGAGGGGGGGGGGGGGGGGGGGGGGGTGAAGGGAGGAGGAAAAGCGCTGACTCCAGTCACTCCCCCTGTCAGAAAGATTTTTACAGTGTCATTTTATACCAAACAACTAGGCTACCCACATACACACATCTCAACCCTATAACACGAGCAATCATGCACTCACACACGGACGCAAGCGTGGATATATTATCTGTGCGCGTGCACACACACACACACACACACAAACAGACGCACGCGCCTTTAAAGGATGGGTTAAACTGAAGTCAAAAGCCCACTTACTGGACATACAAACACACACACTTAGAAACGACCACAAACACAAAGTGTTAAGACTTGTACCCTGTAACCATTTCCACTCGTGTCATGCTCAAATACTGTTATGGAATCTCAGGTACTCAACAACTATGAAACAAAATGCTTGTATGTGGATATACTGTATGTAAACGGCTCGTTTGGATAAAACACATTAAGCAAACATGCCCTAGACATGAAATAATACAAAGTAGGATGCAATTAAATAAATTAACTAGCAGCACTACAGATGCATCATACTACTAATACTTCAAGTCACTACTAACCCCAAGGTGACCATATAAATGCTTGTCATGTGAGTAATGTATACCTACTGTATATTACCTCAATTAGCTAAGGCGGTATGGCAATACAATACACAATATACAGTGCTTCTACGTAAGCCTCTGTAAATGGTGTTATACCATATCATGCCATGACGTTAGAAAGTGTTGATTGCTCCATGACACTTCGTAAGAGTCTGTGAATGCTAATAATGGTGTTATGTCTACTAGACCAAGATCACTTAGGAATATTGGTCTCAAATTCTGTACCTCTGAAATACAAGCAAACACCCACCGATACACAGGACCCTGTAACTAAACCCCTCCCTCTGCAACTGGATCCTGGACTTCCTGACGGGCTGCCCCCAGGTGGTAATGGTAGGTAACAACACATCTGCCACGCTGATCCCCATCACGGGGGCCCCTCGGGTGTGTGTGCTCAGTCCCCTCCTGTACTCCCTGTTCACTCATGACTGCATGGCCAGGCACAACTCCAAACACCATCATTAAGTTTGCTGATGACACAACAGTGGTAGGCCTGATCACCGACAATGACGAGACAGCCCATAGGGAGGAGGTCAGAGACCTGGCCGTGTGGTGCCAGGACAACAACCTCTCCCTCAACGTGATCAAGACAAAGGAGATGATTGTGGACTACAGGAAAAGGAGGACCGAGCAAGGCCCCATTCTCATCGACAGGGCTGTAGTGGAGCAGGTTGAGAGCTTCAAGTTCCTTGGCGTCCACATCACCAACAAACTAGCATGGTCCAAGCACACCAAGACAGTCGTGAAGAGGGCACGACAAAACATATTCCCCCTCAGGAGACTGAAAAGATTTGGCATTGGTCCTCAGATGCTCAAAAGGTTTTACAGCTGCACCATCGAGAGCATCCTGACTGGTTGCATCACTGCCTGGTATGTCAACTGCTTGACCTCCGACCTCAAGGAACTACAGAGTGTAGGGCGTACGGCCCAGTACATCACTGGGGCCAAGCTTCCAGCCATCCAGGACCTCTATACTAGTCAGTGTCAGAGGAAGGCCCTAAAAATTGTCAAAGATCCCAGTCACCCTAGTCATAGACTGTTCTCTCTGCTACCGCACGGCACACGGTACCGGAGCGCCAAGTCTAGGTTCAAGAGGCTTCTAAACAGCTTCTACCCCAAGCCATAAGACTCCTGAACATCTAATCAAATGGCTACCCAGACTATTTGCATTCCCTCCCCCTCTTTTACACTGCTGCTACTCTCTGTTATTATCTATGCACAGTCACTTTAATAACGCTACCTACATGTACATATTACCTCAATTACCTCGACACCGATGCCCCCGCACATTGACTCTGTACCGGTACCCCCTGTGTATAGCCTATTGTTATTTTACTGCCGCTCTTTAATTATTTGTTACTTTTACTTCATATGTTTGTAGGTATTTTTCTTAAAATGTCATTGTTGGTTAAGGGCTTGTAAGTAAGCATTTCACTGTAAGGTCTACACCTGTTGTATTCAGCGCATGTGACAAACAAAATTTGATTTGATTTGAGATAACATGTCACCTTTGCAGCCTTTCTCCGTCCAACTGAGTTCCTATTATCTCTGTTCCAATGACATGCAAGGACAGTGGTGTATGGTAGGTAGGGAACGGATGTTTGAGAGCACCAGGGGTGAGATGAACAGTGGCCAATCAGTGTTGATGGTGTGGTGACAGGGACACTCTGGGACTGTGAGGCATCACCATTAGCTGATTAATCTGCCCAGCACTACGGATCACTTCTCATGATCATCATATTATGACTAAATTACTTCAGCTGATGCTGAAATGCAGTGCATTGGACGTGGAGAATTGTGTTTTTTTTTTTGCATTTTATGAAGTTCCCTCTCCTTTCACGTGATTGACCAAGGACTTTTAGTTTCGTAGGTCGTCTATTACCATGTATTATAATAACAATATATAGGTACTGGTTGAAGCTCAGTGTTAAATTTAAATCTCCCTACCATCATATCTAAGCCAATATGACACCAATCTCGATCAACTTGATTGGAGGTACACAACACACTCCCCGCTTCTCGTCGTGAGCCCTCTGTCCGTTACCGAGAAACACATATCAGATTTTGTAACAGGGTCGTTAGCAATTGAGTTTTAAGAGTATTTCCTGCGCCTACCTAGCTCAAATTCTAGACGTCTGATTTAAACGAGAATATAGCGTCCATAAAGTGACTTAAACAAATGCCGGATTGACTAATTTGTAGGTGGAACAGTTTTTATTACATTTATAATTTATCGCTCTTACATGCACACTTCCGTCCGTGAATAACCAATGATGTTCTACCTTTTTGTAGCATTTCTGACAATGCTAACATCTTCTTTAGCCGAAGCTCAGAATTTAATAACACCAGATCGGTTGCTCTGCAACAACACAGCTGCTTGCACCATGCTGCCAGTCATAGAAGTGTACGTGAACAAACTAAGGCTGCTGTATATAGCCAGCTATATGGTGGTATTCAAGCTGAGGTTAATCAAGAACTGTTTCAAACATGTGTAGAATAAATTCCAGATCTGGCATACACTTTCTCTCCTGCCGTCTTGTCTTTCTTATACTCCACATTTGTGCTGACTGATCAACACAGTTTCAAATTACTTTTCAGTGTGTTCACAGAAAATCTGGAATTGCCAAACACAAGTAAAAAGTAGTCAGGGTACATGGTGCATCAGGGTAAGACAACATCAGAATCATTGCTTGCATGACATGCTGTGCGCCAGCCTGGTCTCATAGACTAGACGTAACATAGTTAAAGTAAATACGGGACACTGAAATTAGTATGATATGTTACGTTTGGCTGTATATATTTTTGTTATAGGCTTATTGAAAATGTGCATTATTGTTGCATTACCATCTTTATTGCAAAAAGAAATACAAATACAAACGTCACATTATTAAGCGACAGAGGCTTGATCAGCACAGCAATCGATAAAACAGCAGCATGTTTGAAACACAAGTGGTTCTGAGCTTAATTCAATATTACACAGGTAAGCTAACAGTTACAGAAATCAGGAATACAGACAGACTCTATCTATCTGAGCTACTGTGTCCAACACACCACCAACTGCATGCACCAACCACGTTACTACAAAACAAAACAGCTCAATCAAGCCTGATGGTCTTGTAAGTATAAAAGCAAAGCTTGATTTTATTTTAATAAAAAAAGTATGAAAATGTAGTGTAATGGAATAATGTCTTACTGTGGTGTGTGAAGAATCCAATACTTAACCTTGTATGAGGTACAAATCACATTATTGTGGAAGCACCTTCTCTAAGAGTATGAATTAGGCTGTTTGAGAAGGTTTGAATCATAAGCAACCTTCCTACACATAGTCTGAAGTACAATACCAACATAGCTACTGTAGTAGGTCAAAGCTGTGCGCTGGAAAACCTTGGTAGAGCATGGGTGGAATAGGCATTGTGGCGCCCATGTGAATTTGTTTCTTTTTTGGCTTCAGACCAATGCCTGTTCTCACTTTTTAATTAACTTCTGTCTAGGTTTAAGCCACTAAATACAAACATTTAGAATTAATCAAATGATGAAAAGTTATGGTTTTTTCATATTAGTAATTCACTTTTATAATATAATGTTGCAGTATAAAACAATTATGAGTGGTTGAAACACATACTCAGACAAACAAACACACAGGCGCATGCACACACACACACACACACACACACACACACACACACACACACACACACACACACACACACACACACACACACACACACACACACACACGTAGCACATACCCAGATTGGAGGTGGCGGGGTACATTTGATAGAGCCCTGTGCAAGAATAGTCTCAGGCTCTGATTACATTACCTCTGAAATAGAAGGATGGAAATAGAGGAGGGAGCAATGGAAGGAGGGAGAAGAGGTGGGCACCTTCCCTATTAAAATCAATAAGCATTGATTTAAAGGCGGCTAAAGGTGATGTGTGTGTACATGATCCTTCAGGCCTCTGAGTCTGACTCTCAGACATACTAGAGAGATAGGGAGAGGGAGAAAGAGAGAGGGGGATAGAGAGAGACAGCGAGAGAGATAGAGAGGAGTGCATTTAGAGAAAGGTAAGATGACAGCTTGGCAGAAACAAAATGAAAGAAGGAAGGAAGGAATAAAGAGAGATAAAGAACAGAGAGAGAAAAGAGAGAAAGATGGAGGGAGAATTCATGCTTGGTGGAATCAATACAGAGAGGTGGAACAGAGAACAATGGCCTCAAAGGAGAGTCAGTGGTCTAATACTCTCTCTCTCTTCCTCTATTGTTTTCTTTCATCCTCTCTCACTCTCTCTCCTTGCTCTTTTTCATTCTCTCTATGCTCAATCTCTCCCTCTCTCTCTTTCTCTGTATCTGTATCCTTTTCTCTCAACCTCTCGCTCTCACTCACTCTCTCTCTCTCTCTCTGCCTCTCTCTCGCTGCAATTCTCTCTCTCTCTCTCTCTTTCTCCATCTCTCAGTATGCAGAGCAGATCGGAGTCGTCCGCCTATAGCAACCCTGCCATGACACAGAGCCACTTCCTCATGGAAAACAAATCTCACACAGCAACAATTCAGCTACACACATGCGCAAACACACACACACTGACATACACGCACACTTCTCCATTTCTATCAGCACTTGAGTGTACCCAGGCCTTAATTAGTTCTTGATGAATGAGCCCAGAAGATGCTGTTCTTTCATTTCCCTTGTTGCCAGATATTCCACTAATCGTAGTGAAAAGTATCCTTATTGCGCTGCTGTGACTGAGAGGCGACCAGTACCAGCCACTCTGATTGGCTGGCTTGGCTAAATAACACCCCTCAATTCCAACAGAAGAAGAGGAGGATGGGCTAAGATGTACACAACTTTTACACTGACTATCCTTCACACTTTCTACACATCTTCTCGAATAAACTACTTACACTATCCTCTCCTCCTACTGTAAAAACAGATTTGGACGTCTAAATACACACATTTAAAACCCCTTGTATTAGTCCTTAGCTAAAACAATAATGGTCATTTTTTCCAACACCTTATTATGTTAATGAAGGCAGAGAAACCACAGGAGAGGAGATTAAAATACAAACAAATAAATAATGATGTTCATTAATACAGATAAAAATACCCTTGTCTCTGCCCTGCATGGCTGAGCCACGTTCAGTAGGGAATGGCTGTGGAACTCGCAGATATAAATGTCATGAATTGAGTTGATGTGATTCCTTATTCTATGTGTCATAGAGGCATGTTTGTTCTATATTATTAATTTCTATCTGTAGAAATTGTGCGCTGCTTAACATGGCCCTGTCTTGTATTGGATTGGTCTTGACATACCGTCATCGATGATGCTGACCACCACTCCATTCCCTGTGATGTTCCTGCTCCACACCGGCATCACGTTCAGGTCAAAGTGACTGGAGCTGTATTGGCCATGGTTGAACTGCAGTAAAACACAGGTATATAGAATAAAACACAGTCACACACGCACACATCATAGTCATATGTCACATAGATAATAGCTATAAGACAAAACTCTGAAGAACCCTTTTTGGTCCCAGGTAGAAACCTTTTAGTTCCAAGTAGAACCATTTTGGGTTCCATGAACAACCCTTTCCACAGAGGGCTCTACATGGAACCCAAAAGGGTTCTACCTGGAACCAAAACGTTTCTACTACTGTACTATCACATAACTAATCATATGTTCATGTCCCTCACTTATGGTCATTTAAATCCACTTCTTACTCCCTCATCTGCTCACTCCCTCTCCTCTCTCACTCCTTAAATCACTCATTCCTGTAGTGCTATTTAAATCCATTCAGGTAGGGAAGCCTTTTCACCCTCTTCTGTTCAACACTGTCAACAAAAGGCATCACAAAACCTACCTTAGTGGCCACTGAATCTCATGCTACGTAGAAGTTGAGAACAAAAGCGGGTTGGTAAGATTAGGAGAAATGCAGTCATTCAAATGGGGGAATGTGGGTGTATTTTTGTGTGCATGTGTGTGTGTGTGCATGTGTGCGTGTGTCCGTCCATGTATGCGTGTGCATTTGTGTGTTTTCTTCAGTGTGTGTGTGAGAGTGTATACCCAAACGTCACAGCCCCTTGACTAAACACAGTGCTGAAAAGGTTCAGGGTAGCGCTCGAGGGAGGCCCTACTCTCCGCACATCAAAACAGCCTCCATAACACACCCCATGTGGCGAGGAGAGAGAGTAGAGAGAGCTAGGAGCAGAACTACCCATAAGCCTCTCCGCTCCCCACAACCAGCACACAGCGCCCATTCAGTCACACACACAAACACCGTGAACCCACACGGGCACAAAACAAACAAGAGCCTTCCCCAAAATGTCAAACTCCCTCACATGCACAAAGACAATTTGATATTTAAAGTGAGTGTTTTGAGAGGTTTCTATTCTGTTGTTGTTCTCAGAATGAGAGAGGGGAAGAGAGAGAAATACAGAGAAGTGGAGTGGAGAGAGGGAAAATAAAGTGAGGAGAAGAGAAAAAAGGGAGAGACAGCGAGAGAGAGAGATAAATAGAGGTAAAGAGTGAAAGTTAATGAGCAAGGGAGGAGGGATGGAATGAGAGGAGAAAAAAATGGGGAAGAGAGCAAAAAAGAGATGTAGAGCGAGAGAGAGAGCGCGAGGGAGAGCAGCTCAGATGAGTCTAACTAAACACAATAGATAAATAGTGCTCTGTGGGGGGGGTGTGCGCCAGGGGAGCAGCACTGCTTTGTAGTGGAAGAAGAAAAGGCCTGCCAGATGAATGGAGCCAGCGTCCACCAGAACAGGCCTGGCCCTGGGGAATCCACCAGCACACTGGGGGACGGCGCTCAGCATACGGGCGGGTGGATGCACACACACACACACACACACACACACACACACACACACACACACACACACACACACACACACACACACACACACAGAAATAAGTGCACACACACTTTCACGCATACAGAAAAATCCACATACACACACACACAAATAACTTACATACATACAAACCCACACACATATACACAGTGGCAACCCGTCATTCAGAGCAGGTGGGGGAGAACCCCACCCGTTTTGAGCCCTACATTTTTAGCAAAAACGAAAAAATTATTGGGGGGGGGCTTGCCTGTTTGCATGTTATTTTGGCATTAATATGTGTCACATATCAGTTTGCAAACAATATAAAAAAAGATATATCATTGAGTTAATAAAGCCACATACAAACATGGTTTCTATTTTGTTTTCTTGAGTAAGGCAGCTCCAAAATGCAGGTGTTTCAGCCTAGCTCAGTGCTTTCTGTGGTGGTGGGGCAAGCCAGCAGAAAATACAGAGCTCAGTGTTCTGTCACTCATGGGGACATAACATCAAATCCAAGTCTAAGGGTAGAGTTAAGACAATTCTAGCCCCTTGGGAGCTGCCATAGAGTTACATTAGAAGTGCCCATCCAAGAAGGCTCAAGGTCATTGGCCACAGATAGAATGACGTCAAATCACGTTATATGTACAGTAGCTTTGATTGGATTGATCATGTCAACATCATACTTAAAAAACCTTAGCTAGCAGCCATCATCATGAATCAAGTTGACAATCTTCTGAGAAATCATTTTTAATCCTTGTCATATGAAGAGAAATAATGAAGAGAAATTATAGATAAAATGTAGTCTGGAATAAATAAATAATCTCCGTCTGGGAAAAAAAAATTTGAACGGTCATTCAACTCGGAATTGTAAATCCGGCCTCTTTCTAGACTAGAGCTACGACCTGAAGATCAATGACGTCATCATGATTCGACCTTGTTTTTTTCCGAGTTCCCAGTTGTTTTGAAAGCACCATAAATCCAAAGAGTGCCAGACTTTGATGACAAAATTTGCCCACGAAGGACCACCGCGCCACCTTCCTGTTCAGCACAACAAGGTGAGTCCAAAAATGTATTGTATGCTGCTGCAAAAAAATATGTAATATGCCATGGAGATATGTATACTGTAGCTAAGAAAGTAACACTAAGTGTATGTTGTGTAGTAAGATATTAGTAGCCCATGTGCTTCACCCTAATAATTTGGTCTATTTACCACTCTTAATTTTGCCTACTGTTCTGATTTGGTGGCGCACATGTAGCTTATAACCTGTTTAAGAGATATGTAATCATTGAATATTGTAAGAGCTTTCATTGTCTGCTTATATGCCCCCTTTATTTATCCTACGGTTCTGACTTGGTGTACAGGGAGAACACTGTAGGAATGGCCCATGTTCTGAATTCTGTCGCTGTACATTTCAAAAGTGCTAAACAAATAGTTATATTGACTACGTCCGTCCTAGCTCGCTCATTAATGTCATAAACGAAAGTATGGATTGCCACTTACCCGCTTGTTGTCCCCTTATGACATAGTTTGCACATCTCAATTGTCATTAGAAACCACATTTGTTTAAGCAAGTCAGCCATATAGGCTTAGTTTTTTTTAAAGGCAGTAAATGAGGCTGAATTAACTGTTTCGCTGTCAGACAAGGCTCCACTGATAGCCAGGTGTATCAGTGGTAAGATGCTGGGACTGCTGTTGGGACAGCTTTATGTAGGCCCTAACAGTTTGTTGGCACCGTTTGTCACCGTTTTTCCCCACCAAGATTTACATGCTAAAATCGCCACTGCATATATACATGCATGCGCGCACACACACACACACACACACACCACACACACACAAACACAAACACACACACACACACACATACACATGCGCAGATACACTTCCACTCACACCCAAACACACCTTTCATACACTAATACACAACTTCCAGAGAGAAACACATTGACAGAACAACAGTGGATACGTAGGAGCGTTCCTAGAATATAATGTATGTGTTTTACAAGTGCATGTGACACTGTTGTCAGGATACCGAACATAGACGTAGACCAACTGTGAGTGAGTAGACAAACACACACTATGATATCAGATACAGTAGACATACACACACACACACCACATCTGGTCCTGGCAGGCTACCAACCCTGGGCAGATTACTGACCCTCAATCAATATCCATGTCCACTAGAGGCTGATTAAACAGAACAGATAAAAGAGAGGGAGAGAGAGAGGAGAGAGAGAGAGTGAAAGCGAGAGAGAGAGAGCAAAAGAGGGAGAGAGAGAGAGAGAGAGAGAGAGAAAGGAGGTTGGGAGAGAGGAAAGAGAGAAATATGGAGAGAAAGGGAAGGGGAGAGAGAGGAATACATACAGATTTTAGTCAGGATAAACCTCTCTAGCCTGACCATATGAAACCTGGAATTACCTCACATCCAACAGAGAAAAGTAATTCTTCCACTCTCACTATTCTTTCTTTCTTTGCCTCTCTTTCTACCCTCCATCTTCCCCTGAGAACTGACCTGTCTGTCATTCGTTGCCATGGTTCATCAGAACTGGGGACATAGCCCACCCCTCAGCCACAGGGCTCTCTCAGATTAGCAGTTTAGTGTTTTTAGTCATGAATGTTGTTCTGGAGGCAGGTCTGCAGAGAGATCACAAGCTGGCATGGCCACAAAGTCATAAAATAGGATTTTAAACCTAACCCTTACCTTAACCCTAACCGTAAACAGACTGCTAACCCTAATGCCTAACCCTAACCTTAAATTAAAGCTGCAAAATGTAACTTTTTGATCGACATGGCCAAATTCACATAGAAATGTGAGTTATAGATCTGTCATTCTCATTGAAAACAAGTCTAAGAAGTGATAGATCTATTCTATGTATGCTATTTCTATGCTTCTCTTTCTTACATTTATTTTTTGTGTCTTTTACTTTCGGTTTTGTACACCTGCTTCAAACAGCTGAAAATACAATATTTTTGGTTATTGAAAAGATATTTCACAATGGTTTAGATGGTACAATGATTCTCTACACTCGGAGTGCTTGTTTTGTAATATAAACTGAAAATAGGCAAATTATTACAATTTTAGCAACCAGGAAATGGTGGAGCGATTTCTGCATATTTCATCTTTAAGACCAAAAAGCACATTTTTGTTTTCATTAATTCGCACAGTATAGACAATTTTTACTTTGCAGCTGGCCCGTATAGCGGAAATCACTCAGTTATGCCTCCAGGCCAAGATTCATGACAATAAACGTCAACCTGCGTCAGATTACACACTCACATGTCAATCAAAACTCACAGCTGTATTGATCGGTTGTTCAGTTCAGCCTTAGGTGTAGGGTTGTGGAGTAAATGATTACATAATGAGTTACATGAAATCTCATTACAAACGAACTGTAAACAGTTACGTTACTGGCAAACATATTGTAATCAGATTACAGAGAATTTTGAAAAAGAGAATTTTGAAAAACTAGATGATTACCTGTTGGATTACTTTTAAATTGAGAAAGGATGTTTGCAAAAAAATACATTATGACACCTTTCTCTGAATGGCATTCAATTCAGTATTGAAAAAAGGCGCAAGTTTAAGTTTGTTCCACCTGAGCGAGTCAAACCACAAGTCAGAGACCACTATGATGACACACCAAATACGTTTGATGGCTCCTTTTTGTCTTCTTCTAATGCCTCATAGGGGGAAAGTAATCCAAAAGCAAGTGAAAGTAATCAGATTACGTTACTGAGTTTGGATAATCCAAAAATGACGTTGATGATTACAATTTTGGACAGGTAACTAGTAACTGATTACATTTAGAAATGAAACTACACAACCTTGTGTGTGTACTTGTTTGTCTGGAGATGTGAATATCTGTATGTCACACTACATGGCCAAAGGTATGTGGACGCACCTGCAAATGAGTGGATTCAGCTATTTCAGCCACACCCTTGCTGACAGGTGTATAACATCATGCATACAGACATGCAATCTCCATAGAAAACATTGGCAGTAGAATGTCCCATACTGAAGAGCTCAGTGACTTTCAACGTGACATCGTCATAGGATGCCACCTTTCCAACAAGTCAGTTTGTAAAATTCCTGCCCTGCTAGAGCTGCCCCAGTCAACTGTAAGTGTTGTTATTGTGAAGTGGAAACGTCTAAGAGTAACAACGACTCAGCCGGGAAGTGGAAGGCCACACAAGCCCACAGAAAGGGACCGCCGAGTGCGGAAGTGCGTAGCGTGTAAAAATGATCTGTCCTCTGTTTCAACACTCACTACTGAGTTCCAATCTGCCTCTGGAAGCAACGTCAGCACAAGAGCTTTGTGAAATGGGTTTCCATGGCCAAGCAGCTGACACAAGCCTAAGATCACCATGTGCAATGCCAAGCGTTGGCTGGAGTGGTGAAAAGCTCACCGCCATTGGACTCTGGAGCAATGGAAACGAGTTCTCTGGAGTGAACATCTGGCAGTCCGGTGGACGAAACTGGGTTTGGCGGATGCCAGGAGAACGCTGCCTGCCCGACTGCAATAATGGCCTGGGACTATTTTCATGGTTTGGGCTATGCCCCTTAGTTCCAGTTAAGGGAAATCTTAACACTACAGCATACAATGACATTCTAGACGATTCTGCCTTGGGGAAGGCCCTTTCCTGTTTTAGCATGACAATGTCACCATGCACAAAACAAGGTCCATACAGAAACAGTATGTTGAGATCAGTGTGGAAGAACTTGACTGGCCTGCACAGAGCCCTGACCTCAACTCCATCAAACACTTTTGGGATGAATTGGAACGCCGACTGCCTAATCTCCCAACATCAGTGCACGACCTCACTAATACTCTTGTGGCTGAATGGAAGCAAGTCCCCACATACATTATTTGTTTACCTTTATTTAAGTAGGCAAGTCAGTTAAGAACAAATTCTTATTTTCAATGACATCCTAGGAACAGTGCTTTAACTGACTGGTTCAGGGTCAGAGCGACAGATTTTTGCCTTGTCAGCTCAGGGATTCGATCGTGCAACCTTTAGGTTACTAGTCCAACGCTCTAACCACTAGGCTACCTGCCACCCCATAAATGCTTTAACATCTAGTGGAAAGCCTTCCCAGAAGAGTGGAGGCTGTTATAGCATCAAAGGGGGGAGCAACTCTATATTACAGCCCATGATTTTGGAATGAGATGTTCGATGAGCAGATGTCCACATACTTTTGGCTATGTAGTGTATGTGTGTGTGCAAGTGTGTTTGTATGTGTGTGTGTTTTACTACATCAACTATACTATGCTTCCCAGGCCTCTTGCTGTTCACAGACACACACACACACACTAACCCACACCCTGGGAGAGACCCACCAGTTCCCACTGCATGGGCCAGAGAGGGTCGTTGAAGGTCAGGGCATGACCCAGTTGGTCTTCAGTCTTCAAAGTGTCCTGTCGATGGCTGGGTAACTCACTCTGCTTCTCCTGCAACTCTGACAGACAGACAGACAGACAGACAGACAGACAGACAGACAGACAGGAACATATATGGGTATGAATAAGCTCTACAATTTAGTGTTAGCCTATGAGTGAGCTAGCACGCAAGCATTTCACTGCACCTTTTATACATGCTCTAAACTGTTTACATGAGTTTTTTTAAATCCATTGAAATGGGGATATGTCCTTATTTTAGCCATCGTGTGTGTGTTTGTGTGTGTGTGAATAAGTGCGTGTATTTGTTTTGGTGTATTTATTTTGGTGTGTGTGTGTGTGTGTGTGTGCGCACGAGTGCGCGCGTGCGTGTTTGTGTGTGTTTGTGTGTGTTGTTGTTACTGTGTACTCTGAGACCAGGAAGTCCCTCCTCTCCACCCAGTGGTGAAAGGCCTCCCAGAATTCCCCTCTCTCTAGTGATGTGGAATACTGCCACCAGATTACCATAGCATTACCATATCATTACCATAACATTACCACAGCACAGCTTGTGTTGGTGTCTGTGGACATGATATCAGCTCATCAAGAGATTCACCTCACCCCACATATATCACACACACTACCACTCTCTCTCCCTCACTCTCTAACTCGCTTTCTCTCGCTTGCTCAATCACTCTCTCACTCACTGTCTGCCTCTCTCTCATTACTCTCTCCGGCTGCTCATCTCTCTCTCTCTTACATTGATGTGCGATCAGGGTAGGTAGTGAAAATGAATGAAAAAAGAACTGTAATGAAAAATCTATAAATATAAATTTGATCAATAATACATTTCTTCATGTTTTTCGAGCATCATTTTTTTTCCTTCTGAACACTGGTACAAAATGATCTGGTACAAAATGCGCAAGGCCAGCGGAAAGGCAGCCTTGCCGTGTGCCTGCCTTTTCAGTGCTTCAAACACAACGCAAGGCATTGACATGATTTGCGCCTGCGTGTTTCTACCTTATACTGCCAGCTAACGGACCCCCGAAAGGCAGGCATAGTGCTTCGCTGCCTTTCATGTGTCAATATGTCCCTAGCTGGCCTTAGAGCTCACTTCTCTTTCACTCGGTCAGTCTTTCTTTCTATGTTTCACTCTCACTCCCCTTGCTGTCTCACACCCATACACCCTCTCCCTCTTTCCCTTGCCCTCTCCCTCTCTCTTCTCCAGGAGCAGAGAGAGAGCGAGGCATGTTCACGGCTGGAAGCACGTCCCAGTCTGCAGAGAGAGAGAGGAGGAAGAGAGAGAGAGAGAAAGAGAGAGAGAGAGAGAGAGAGAGGGAGGCTCACCGCAGCCCTACGTGAGTCATCACACACTCCTGCAAACCCACCCACAACCCCCACTCACACAAAGCAGAGAGAACACATACATGCACACATATGCTTAACGTCACATACGTGTGGACACACATACACAGACACACAATTACAAAACCAAGCCTGTGCAAATACACACATGTACACAGTATACGACACACACACACACACACACACACACACACACACACACACACACACACACACACACACACACACACACACACACACACACACACCACACACACACACACACACACACACACACACACACACCCCCTATATTCTCTGTCTCTTAGTGATAACTGTGGTGTGGGTCCAGCCCTCTGATAACAGCTCTCTTGTCTCTGTAGTGAGTCTGTTGTCTCTGGACCCACCTCACCTAGAGAACCAACACACAACACAGGTTAACATAAATACAACATTAATACAACCACAACCATTAAAGATGCATTATGAAGAAATCACTCTAAAATCAATCTAAAATTGTAGTAGTTTGCCTAATTTTAGTTTGTGACAAAACAAGCAAGTATAGTATCTAGAATCATTGTACCATCTAAAATATTGTACCGCTATCTAAAATATTCTACCACTGTGAAATATATTTTCCATAACCTAAATTATTGTATTTTCAGCTGTTTGAATGTGGTGTACAAAAGCGAAAATAAAATACACAAAAACCAAACTTAAAAATGGGAAGCATAGAAATACAGCACATAGAACAGCTCTACCACTTCTTAGACTTGTTTTCAATGAGAATAAAATATCTATAACTCACATTTCTATGTTAATTTTGTCAGGTAGCCCACAAAGCTACATATTGCAGCTTTAATACATTAATACAGAATGATTTTCCTTATAGGAATCAAGTGTTATTTGAATGTCAAAACATTTTTCCCATTGTATTTGTTGGTTGCCTATACACTCTGATGGTATGCACATTTTACAGAATGTGACAAAGTGTTAACAGAAAACACAGCAACAACCTGGTGCTAATGCTAACCTTCTAATGCTAATATTAGCCCTAATAGAGTGTAGGAGCAGAGGGTGGATGGGACCGGATAGGACACTCGTCCCCCTGGTCTGGGGTCTCCATTGGGGACGGGCCAGGGAACAAAGGAAGCCTTTGATGCCACAGCTATCCCTCCTCATCAGTTCAAAGGGATGTTCTCTCGCTCTCTTTCTCAATCTCTCTTTCCAGCTCTCTCACCCAGGTTAAACACAACGGCCCTAAAGAAAATCCCCTCTCCAACCCACCTGCATCACTCACGTCTCTCTCTCTCTCTCTCTCCTCTCTCTCTCTCGACACAGCACCCTCTCCTGTCTCCTCTCTCTCTCATACACACACAAACATGCACGCACACACAAACACACACACAAACACACTCAGCCTGGATCTCTTTCATGGGTGGGCCTAGTCCTCATGAAGGTGGGCCCAGTAAATTATAGAACACCCATTCACAAGCACTCGCACACACACACACACACACACACACACACACACGCTCCACTTTTAGATCTGTGCATGACTCCTATTGTAGTCTCTCACACCATATCTGACATACACTTAAAGCACAGACGAGGAGGCTAACAATAAATAATGTTCAATAGGACACCACAGCCATCTTTCATGTGCTAAAAGCTTCTTGGCTTTATTTCCCTTTCGATTGTTCAATTAGGCTCAATTAAAATGAACTTGTCAGGACCAACAAGGATGTGTGTGTGTGTGTGTGTGTGTGTGTGTGTGTGTGTGTGTGTGTGTGTGTGTGTGTGTGTGTGTGTGTGTGTGTGTGTGTGTGTGTGTGTGTGTGTGTGTGTGTGTGTGTGTGTGTGTGTGTGTGTGTGTGTGTGTGTGTGTGTGTGTGTACAATACTGTGTCTGTTCTATATTATCTAGAGTAGACTAATACACTCAGGAGAGTGTGTTTAACAGAGTGTGCACTTCACATGTGCTTCTGAATTCTAATGGGTCACTCAGAACATTGATATGAAACAAATTCATTTAAAGACGCATCTACACATATCATGAAACCTTCAAAGGACAAGTCAAAGCAAACAACGCTTGAGAATGTTTCAAATTGTATATGGCTTTTCAAGTCCTGAATAGCAATTATAGACAAACCATGCAAGGCTTCATCATCCTTTTGATTAGAGTAGCTCATTTTTCCAGAGTTTTCATCAACAACAAAAACCACACTTTTTAAAAAAACGGATAACGCCAACAGATACAACTGGGCTACGCGAGACGCCTACAGACAGCGAATCCCTCTCATTCACATGTCCATTTGAAAACATGTCTTCTTTTTGGCTGGAGTGTGTGAATTATTGCCTACTGCTAAACGGACCTGAGTGGGAGTGAAAGGGGAAACTTGGCACAGGCCCCACTGCCAGGTAGACACACACAGACAGGTTGAGGATGTGGGGCAGTCAGCCCATTCACAGGTCTGTATTAAAAACTAGCAACATGCCACAGCTGAGTAGGTAAACACTTTTATTTGGGTGTATACGAGTATCACCATAAGTAAGGACTTCATAGCGGCAACCAACAACATCTAGTTGCCAGTGCCATCCTAGAAGACTGAGGCCTTTGGGGTTGCAGTGAATTTGACAGTAACTGACAGGGAGTGAAGAGGGCAAGTAAGTTACTGTATTTCATATTGCAGTACACCTACTGTAATCTAAAGACAGTATCAAAGCAAGTACAGTGTAACGACAAACAGTATAATACCGTAGAATTGGCTGTATTATACCGTAAAAAAAAGGATGAATGAATGAATGAACGGAATTCATTGAGTGGAGATGAAACTTGTATTTCCACTGTGTTTTAGGATTACATAGGATTGGTGCAAGTAGGTTGGCTACTAGGTAATTTGTTTACACATTTCAGCCTATATGAATATTTTGTGTTTTATATCACATGCACTTCCAGAGACCTTAACAAAGGCTTCCAACTGGCAGCGACTACAGGGCAAATGAGACAGAAAAGATATGGCAAAATGCTCAACGATTAAGACCTGTCCCTTATACATTTTAAATTGATGGGGCACTACAGCCGCATACCAGTTCAATTGGTACAGCACTCTCACTAACGGGCACAAATGTAGCCTCTTACAAGGCACGACTCAAAATATGTGAATGAGACAGAATCAACAATACCATTCACCCACTAGTGATCAAAAGGTTTTTGGCGCTCCAAAAATACGGTACTGTAATCTATTCTGTAGGATGGAATTACGGTACCATTCAAAGTACAGCAATTATTTCTCCACCCACAACGTTTTCCCACAATCACCATCATTTACAGTATGCTGCAGTAAAACGTTTCACAGTATTTTACTATTGATAATACCCCAAATGACCGTATAAATTACAGTTCTCCGATACAGTGTAGGTAGGTAGGTACCATTATTCCTGTCATCAGTGACACCTGCCATGTGTGTGTGTGTGTAAGTCTTTCCATAACAGCAACAACAGCGGTATCCCCACAGGGAAAAACAATAAGGAAACTGGGAGAAATGCGCTAGGTTGAGACAGGGGGTTGGCAGGCCAAAACACGTGCGCGCGCACACACACACACACACACACACACACACACACACACACACACACACACACACACACACACACACACACACACACACACACACACACACACACACACACACACACACACACACACACACACACAGATAATGGCCATTTGATTGGACGTGTGCCCTTGTACCTCACACCTCCCCTCCCAGAGAGGGCCAGCCAGAACACAGTGATCAATAGACATGATAGGGAGCTAATCGCTCTCTGTCAGGACCGGGGCCTGCCAGCTCCTAATGGCACACTCACAGGGGAGCCGTGTGTGTGTGTGTGTGTCCATGCATGTGTGGCCGTGCGTGTGTGTGTGTCTTAATGGCAGATTCAGAGTCTTTGGGGAGGCTCACTCACGGTTCCGCTCCAGGGACGTGGGCCATTGACCATGCAGTCTGTGACACTGACCCCTCCACAGTCAATGCATTCATCATCCAGCAATGACATGTATGCAGGCACACACACACACACACACACACACACACACACACACACACACACACACACACACACACACACACACACACACACACACACACACACACACACACACACACACACATTGTACAGACACACGCATTCGCAAACACACACGCAAACAGACATGAGCAAACATAAAACACACACCCACGCACAACAAAGCCTATTGCCTCTATTCCCAGAAAAAAAACTCCCTTTCTTTCTTTTTCTTTCTTCCTCCCTCTCTCTCCCTCTCTCACATAGAGAACACAAAGTGAGCCATTGTAATGCAAACCCAAGTTAAAAAAACAAAAGATGACCACCTGAAGCTGACATTTTCCAAATCACAATGAAGTGTGGCCAGATGGAGAGAGAACAGCAGAGGCTGAAAGAGAGAGTAAGAGATGAATGGAGAAAGAGATGAGGAGACAGCTATGATAAACAAACTGGTTGAAAGAGTATGCGTGTTTCTGAAAGGCAGCAAGAGAGTGGGAGAGAGAGAGAGAGTGGAGAGAGAGAGAGAGAGAAATAAAGTGTGAGGGAGAAGGAGATAGAGGGAGAGAGGGATGATAAACAGGGGGAGAGAGAGGAAGACAGAGAGAGAGAGAGAGAGAGACAGAGGACAGAGATGGAGAGAGAGAGAAACAGAGGGTAAGCAGGAATGAGCGTGAGTGAGGGAATGAGTGAGGGAGAGAGAGAGCAAGAGAGAGTGAAGGAGAGAGAGAGAGAAAGGGAGAGTGAGAGACAGAGGGCGAGCAGGAACGAGTGTGAGTGAGGGCGGGCGATGGCAGCCAGCTGCAGCCGTGCGATACGGGCAGAGCAGACACTGGGAACTGTGCAGATATCACGGCTGACATTTCGGGCTCGGCTACCCCCCACGGCCCCCTGGGATGCGGGCGCCAGAGCCAGTGTGCACCTGTCAATCACCCCACTCCCTGTCACTCTTCCGGCTGTCTGTCTGTCTGTCTGCCCCAGCCCATTATGGCGAAGCGGAGTGGGGTCGCACACCACCACCACCATCGCCACCCCACGCCTGGACGCACGCCACTGATCCCTATCTCCTCCTCTCTCCTCTCCCCTTTCCATCCTCTCCCTCACTGACAGTCTGACCACAGAGACATGGGAGAAGGGAGGGGGGGAAAGAGAGACAAGGGGGAGGTTGACGGACAAAGAGTCAGGGAGAGAGAGAAGGGGGAAAACACAGAGAGGGGGATGAGGCTGTGATAGGAAGAAAGAAAGGTGGAGAATGAAGAGAGGGAGACAAAACGGAGATTGATTGGGGCTGAATGTGAGAGGCAAATGGACGGAACGAAGGTTAGAGGATATGACAGAAGAGAGAGAAAGGGGGAACGATGGAGAGCAGAAAGAAGAGGCCACAGTGGAAGACAGGGGAGGGATAAGGAAGATACACTCATACCCCCTCTCGCCTTCTTCCCTGCACCTCTTGTCCCCTGGACTCCCTCTCCCACTCCATCCCTCCCCTCTCCTCCAAGACTCCCTCTCCTCCCTCCATCTCTCCCTCCGCCGGGGCCCTGTGCGCTGCTCACTCTATTGTGTCAGCCTTCAGAAGCTCTCAGTTTGAGTGGCAGGCCGTCACAGATCAGCTCCCTGCTAAAGCGGCCTGGCAGGCCGGGGTGACGGGCCAGGAAGGGATCTAAGTGGGTTTATCAGCGCTTCTTAACGCCTCTCCAGCTCCCTGACACAAAAGAGAGGGGTATTAAACATCTAAAGCAAACCAAAAAGCGTGAAAGCTCCTTATAGGGCCGTGGGATTGCGGATGTGACTGGAGTCTTAAAAAAACACACACAACACCGACAGAGAGAGAGAGAGAGGTTGGAGAGAAAGAGAGAAAAAATAAATCTAATGTTTTTCCATCCTTGGGAGGAGGATAGGAGCATGGAGAAGGGGAAGGGCGGGAGAGGAGGAGAGAAGGTATTGTGGGGGATCGTTAGAATCAGAGGCAAAATCAAACCTCTACACAACAATGAGGTCGAAACGGCGGGGAAATCATCAAAGAGAAACACTGTAGACAGAGCATCATCCTTACAGTGTGTACTGTTTTAGTTATTTACAGCGTGTGTACATGAGTCAGCTGTATTTGAGTGCATACAGTGTTGTATTCTGTGTATGTGTGTATAAATGAATGAATATTGAAGCTACAGTGTGTAATGTTTCTGTAATTTAATAATGATATATTAGATTTTTATTACATGATTTAACTTAATGAGATTAGTAAAAAAAAAAAAAAGTATCTTTACCACATAAAAAAGCGGCGAAAAATATTTTGGTTTTACTTTCGTTGTGACAGGGGTAAACAAATGATTTATAGCTTCAAATCATGTTTTTTTTGCATTTGCTCCATTGTTGACATGTTTGTTGGTGTCCCACTCTTTCAGGTTTTGCACCAATTAAGTGTGTATTAGTGTATTCTGCACTGGGGGTGATTTGGATGTACACTGGGAGTGTGCATGTGCATGTGTGTGTGTGTGTGTGTGTGTGTGTGTGTGTGTGTGTGTGTGTGTGTGTGTGTGTGTGTGTGTGTGTGTGTGTGTGTGTGTGTGTGTGTGTGTGTGTGTGTGTGTGTGTGTGTGTTTTATTCTGCACTAGCAGTGACATGTGTGTAGGTCAGAAGCCGGTGGGGGGTCTGTGTCTGAGACGCTCTGTAAAAGGTCACTGTGGAGTTCAGTCTCTGAGAATCAGTGTGTGTGTGTGTGTGTGTGTGTTCCCCCAGGGAGCGTGATCCAGGTGAGATGGCTGAGACAGGTGAATCAAGAGTGTGTGTCATAGAGCTGGCAGAGGAGAGAGAGAGAGAGAGAGGGAAAAAGAGAGATAGAGGAAGAGGGAGAGAGAGAGAGGGAGAGTCTGATCTCATTCTGTTTTACGTCACAGAGACATGCCCTCTGAAGACTGGGAAATGATATTACTGTCAGAGCGTGGAACTCTGCAGTCTGAAGCCTCACACTCACACTGCAGTTAACCTAGCAGCTACACTCAGCACAGCAAACTCAGTCAGTCAGTCTCTGTGTGTGTGTGTGTGTGTGTGTGTGTGTGTGTGTGTGTGTGTGGTGTGTGTGTGTGTGTGTGTGTGTGTGTGTGTGTGTGTGTGTGTGTGTGTGTGTGTGTGTGTGTGTGTGGTGTGTGTGGGATGTGGTGTGTGCAGGTGCGATTGTGTGCTGTTCATGCACGTGTGTGCATATGTTGAGGCCTTATCTGCGTGTTGTCTCAGACCTCGAAGATCTCTGTGATGAGCTGCTTTCCAGAGGCTTGGTAAACATGTAATTAGCAGTGTAATTAGCACAATGGCTAATTGTTGCTTTGCTCGGGTTGCATGGGTCGGGATTACATGGTAACAAACCCACACTCCCTCGTGGGGACCACAACGGACCATTCCTCCACCATGCCCCTCTTTCTCTCTCTGAGAGAGATAATGTCTTTTTACAATCTTCCCACATTACCTCGCATCACATCACATCCACAGACTCACTGATCTCTATGCCATCTGGATGTTGTAGTATAATTTACCTTACTTACCATTCCTTGTGTCTCAGTTTATTGCTTTAAATGTGTCTGCAACTCAGTAGCTGCCATAGCACACATGAAATAGGACTCAACTCAAAACTCAATATGGTCTACATTGGAATCATAGACGGCTTCTGCCTTTCATAAAGGTCTGTTTGTTGGCACCCCAAGACTGACAACCAGACTAGACTAACCACCAATCCTATCAAATAAAGATGTAAGCCCCATAGAGTTATCTCACATACATTATACTGGTAGACAGATCCACTGCTATCAACTGAGCTGAAAACAAGTCAGAGAAAAGCTGAGACTCAGGGGTTGTAGAGCAGAGCAGCAGGCCTTGGCTACAGCCCAGGTAGCACACTAATTGTATTTGTCACACACACACACACACACACACACACACACACACACACACACACACACACACACACACACACACACACACACACACACACACACACACACACACACACACACACACACACACACACACAAATAAAAGTCTCTCATAACCCTATTACAATATTGACTGTCCCAAAAAATCAATTAAGCAGATTATATTAGTCTGAAACATAGGAGTTCTAGGTCTCACACTCCTAAACATAGGAATTCTCTAATCATGTTATAGAGAGGGATGTGAGAGCTGTAGTTCCGCTCTATTCTACATCCTCAACAGGCGGGTTAAACAGCAAACACCAACCAATGGGAATGGAGAGGAGAATGTAAATGTAATGCAAATACAACATACCTGTATAATGAGGGTTATAGCAAGGAAACTGCCATGGTGGTACTATGTAAATACGCAATATTTCTGTAATACTTCATGATTACAAAACGTTATTTGCGCCATCCATTACGTTTGAGACTCATTATCAAATATGCAATATTGTCAGAGTGTGAATTCATTTTCACCTAAAGTTAAGACGCTAGAAAAGTAATTAAACTTACATTTTAATGAAATCATGAAGCATACATGGAGTCACTAGAGATTGTGCATAAATTACTTCAATTAATCACACGGAGTCTGATTCAGATGGTAAAAGTTAGAGGATCTTCTCTCTGCTGTAGGGGTATTGTGTGTGTGTGTGTGTGTGTGTGTGTGTGTGTGTGTGTGTGTGTGTGTGTGTGTGTGTGTGTGTGTGTGTGTGTGTGTGTGTGTGTGTGTGTGTGTGTGTGTGTGTGTGTGTGTGTGTGTGTGTGTATATATGTGTGTTGTGTATATCTGTTTGTGGATGCGTGCGAGCGTGTGCGTGTGTGCTTGCACGCGTCCGTTCATGTGTGTGTGAGAGGTCAGGACAGTGAATGAAGGGTGTGATAGGGGTGCAGGGTTTGGTAAAGGGCCAAGTCTACAGGGGAGAAAGAGAGAGGGGACTTTAGAGAGAGGACACAGGATGTGCCACAGCCCCTCTCTCCCCTCCAGTCGCCCCATGCTGTCATGGGATGTCGCCGTGGGTGACAGTTGCCCTAGCAACGCCTCGGTGCGAGGAGGCTGCATGCTCGGAGGGTTATGCAGAGCGGGGATGGGGTGATAGAGGTGGTACAAAAGGGTTGGGATGGGGGGGGGCAGGGGTGCTATGGGGGGTCCGTACCAAAGAGGTAAACATCAACACACACTCTCTCTTTTTTCTCATCAACACTAGGCTTGATTAAAGCAGTAACGCAAAACCAAATGAGTCTACATTTGCATATACATGCTGCGTAAAATTAAAACTCATACATTGGTGTGAATTTGCTTCGAACAGGGCCGTGGTAAATATTTCCAAAAACCACATCGGAAAAAAAAAGTTTCTCTTTACTCTTGTTTCACATCAGTTTCCTAACATGTTCTACAGACAGCTTACACTCAAGCAACATGTCACCACATAACATATAACCCCACCATAATGTATGCATATCAAATCAAATCAAATGTATTTATAAAGCCCTTCTTACATCAGCTGATATCTCAAAGTGCTGTACAGAAACCCAGCCTAAAACCCCAAACAGCAAGCAATGCAGGTGTAGAAGCACGGTGGCTAGGAAAAAATCCCTTGAAAGGCTTGGAAATGCATATACAGTACGGATACAACACAGGCACTGTTGGTGTTATGTGCCTCTCTGTGCTCATAGCAGATGGAATAGGTAATAGCTTCTCCTAACCACTGATAAGGGGTCAGCTATTTTATCATCCCCCTGATGGTTAGGATTAGGGATATGGTTATCTGACCCTAGATCAGTGGTTAAATATTCTACCTGAAGTTCAGTAGATACTCACCCCTGCTCTCTCTGCCAGGGTGTTCCCCAGGGCAGCTCTGTCAGGGCGCCCCCTGCTGTCTCTCAGGGTGAAGTGGCCCTCCAGGTTGCCTATCTGTTTGGGTGGAGCTCAGACATGTTACTGACACACACACAAACAAAAACAAACACACGCCACACGCTACGCTACTCTAGCACATGACTATAGTATCGCTCCATTCATGTCCAGTGCAGCCATACACAGTAGGACGTTTCGGACCTCTTTCCCGAAGTTGGGGTTACGTAGAGGGTTAGAGAGGTTTATGATTTGATTCCACCTGAGCTAAGTGTAGAAACGAGAGCATATCATGAAGATACCCTTTTACTCCCCTTGTGACCCCTTCCACAACACGATTTCAACATTTACCCTGACCATCTGTCTCTGTAAGAGGTGGTGGTGCTAAAATCCAATAGCCCACATTTCATCTGGCCAAATCCCAGGCTTTTCATTTCCAAGCCTTATAAACTCAAACCTTTTGACTCGCCTGGGAGACCTAACTAAGTGAAATCTACTTTGTGGCAATTGTGTGCCTTGTACGAGAGGGGTTTGTGTATGTGGACTATGTGTGTGTGTGTCTCTTGCTGATTCTATCTTCCTTCAGTTTCATTCTCTCCTATTCTCTGTCCCCAAGGTACATCAGGCCCGAGACTGCCGAGTAAATTGTTCCAAATTGAGTTCCTTTTCCTTGGCAGATACAGGCTACATCCCCACCGTTTAGAGAGAGAGGGAGAGGAAGATGGAGAGAGAGAGAAACAATATCACAGCACACGCTTGCACGCTTAACAATTTCCTCTAATTTCTCCTTCTCTCCCCATCCCTTTTTCTTCAACATTTTTCTCCCTCCCTGATTTCCCTATTGCCTCTCTTTTTCTTCCCTCAGACTATTCTTATCCTCCTCTCTCTATATATCACTCCCTACGTGCTCTCTTTATCTCCCACACCATGTATCATCTCAGCCTTCCCTCCCTCTGCTTTCTTTCCTCTTCAGTCAGTGTTCTCTACTCCCTGTTCTCACTCTCCTCCTCCCTCCTGCCCTCCCAGGCTGGCTGTACTCAGTGACACACTACCCATCAGTGCAGACCCCCCGGGCAGCAGAGTCCCGCTCTGACAATAATCACACGGTAAGTTTATAATGCTGGCAGTCCTGAGCCCAGCTGAGCTGTGCTGAGCGCATGCGACTCCCCTGGCTCCTGCACACTCCATTAGACTCAGTGGGAGGCAGGCTGGAAATAGGGACTGCGGATGGAGCTGTCGAGTGAACTGAGACTATAGGATGGGGATGGGGATGACTAGGGCCGGGGATAAGAAATAGGGATAGGGATCAATGGGGATGGGGATAGGGACAGGTATAGATGGGGCTGGGTATGTATGACTGGGACTAGTGATAGGGTATAGAGCTGGGGTTCTGACTGGGGCTGCTGATAGGGTATAGAGCTGGGGTTCTGACTGGGGCTGCTGATAGGGTATAGAGCTGGGGTTCTGACTGGGGCTGCTGATAGGGTATAGAGCTGGGGTTCTGACTGGGGCTGCTGATAGGGTATAGAGCTGGGGTTCTGACTGGGGCTGCTGATAGGGTATAGAGCTGGGGTTCTGACTGGGGCTGCTGATAGGGTATAGAGCTGGGGTTCTGACTGGGGCTGCTGATAGGGTATAGAGCTGGGGTTCTGACTGGGGCTGCTGATAGGGTATAGAGCTGGGGTTCTGACTGGGGCTGCTGATAGGGTATAGAGCTGGGGTTCTGACTGGTGGTGTTGCTGTACTCCAACACACAACATGGAAGCCAACCTACATTACACAAAATGACTGCATCCGTCTACTGACACCCACCAAAACATCCCTACCCAATCCCGCCAAAGCAAACACGGCCACCTTGCCAGGGCAGGTTCAGCGGAGAACAATGTGAGGACAATCAGAGTTAGAGTTGGTATGGATCTCCCCCCTGCTAATGAAGGCACTTTGAAAAGGTAATCTAATCCACCACCAGCAATTAAAGCGGGGAGAGACTTGTCACTATCAATTATCCGCTCCTTCACTCATGTCCTCCAGTGTGGAAGTATAAGGCCTGTCTGCCTTACACACGCACACGCACACACACGCACACACACGCACACACACACACGCCAATGAGAGAGAACACTAATCATATCACAGACGGGACCAGACAGAACCTCTGTCCCTACAACCCTCTCAGTGTGTTAACACGTCAACTTATCTCATAACCCATCAGCCAATGTATCAGTCCAGCTTCGGGTTGTGTTTAGTATGGAGTCATCAAAATAATGTGTTGCCTCGATAGCTTGATATTGATAGCTCTAGATCTTGAGTGAAATAAAGCAGTACAGTATAGAAGTGGTATTGGCCTTGAGCGCATGGGTCCTTGATGATTGTGTACTGTATATTAATAAAACATGAGCTAAATCCTAAAATCCTCACAGGGCGACAGCCAAGGACTGACCACAGCCATCCATCCAACCTCTCAGCCTTCACCCTCTGATCCTAGTTTACAGCGGACGCAGTTAATGCTGTGTGTAGGGCACTTCCCCCCCTCTCCCCTAGACCTGAGCTACGAAAGAAGCACCTATTTCTGCCAGTCGCTCTTTAAGAGAGAAAGGAAAAAAATATGAAGGAAAACATGTTGCTTTTTTAAAACCTGAAAAAAATCTAATTGGCTTTTAATTTATGGAGGTGACCTTTTGCAGTAAGGACCACCAAGGGGGGAAAAAAATACTCACATCGCATAATAGGCAGAAAAGGGTATCCTTAATTGAGTGTGTGTGCGTGCGTGCGTCCGTGCATGTGCGCGTGTGCGCAACGGTGTGTCTGCTTGTGTTTATCTATGTAGAGTTTAGGTGTTGAAACCGTCCTTAAGATATGCTTCTATATGTGTGTGCATGAATCAAAGCTTGAAGTCACTGCTCATCCTATGCATCACAACATACAGATGTAGGACCTTGATTTGATCACCCTGTTGTCGCATCAATTTTTCTGCGCCACAGGAAATGCACAATTCGAAATGCACACTTGAGGTTTAAAAAGTCTTGTAAAGTTTGTCATTTCGACTTTAAAATGTCGGTCTTGATTTGCCCTAATGAAAAATGTATTAACCCCTACATAAATGTCCATTCATTTTAATCCACACAATATATTCACCTTTCCTGTTGCTGCAGGATTATTTTACTGCTGCAACAATACTGGTCAAATTAAGATGCTATATCTGTACCATGCCACTGGCATGTTGTGACTATTATCATTACCTGTCAATCAAAATCTTCACTAACCCAGTGACTACACTACATCATCTAACCTTTTACTGCAGTGGCCTGAATCAGGGTCACACAGAGTGTTTCTTGGTAGTCTTAAAAAAATCTACTTTGAAACAAAAGTATACAGCTCATACACATGGTTATGGGCTTAAATAAAATAAGACACCTGTATCATGTCAGATAAAGAGTTGAAATGTATTCCATTTTGAGTTTGCATCCAATATTATACTTCTCAGTTTTTTTTTATTCATTATGAAATTATGAAAAATATTAATAACATTCCACCCATGAGGTCACTAGAGGGTGAGTTAACAGGTCTCAATACGCTGATGCGTAGCAGCCTATCTGTGACTTTATAGCTATGCCCACCTCCATTCTAGGCTGCGTCCCAAATGGCACCCTATTCCCTATATATTGCATTCATTTTGACCAGAGCCATATGGACCCTGATCAAAAGTAGTGCAGTATAAAGGGAATAGGGTTCCATTTAGGACGCATCCTAGGTCTGCCATAGTATGGGTTTGAACAGCTCTCTGACACATCTATCAAACAAGCCGCATGAGCCGCTCCCACTGACAGCCTCCGACCGACAGAGGAAGGGAGGGGACAGCGTGGAAGAAAAACAAAAACAAACAGAGACATCAAGAGTCACTGAGGCGATGTGCAAGAGCCACGTGTGGCGGGCCCACCCTATGGAGAGAGAGACAGCTGGTGTGTATGCTTACTGCTCTACAGGGGTTTAGGCCTGTGGAAGCCAATAGAAGCCATAACTAAGAGATACGACCAGGCGTGTGTGTGCATCTGTGTGTATGTGTCTGTGTGTGTGTGATAGAGAGAGAGGGAGAAAAGGGGGGGGGGGGTTGTTTGTGATGGTGCCATGTTGGATGGGGTAAGTGGGGTGAGCAGTGATGTCTTGTTGGCTTCAGGGTTGGTAGAGAATTCTGGGCTATGTAGTTGGACAAAGGTGTTTTAGATGAAAGTCTGCTCTGCTGCTAACACAGAGGGAAGGGTAGTAATGTGGTAGTGGTTCTGAAACCTCTTTATATTGCCCGCTAATCTAGTAATCCTCACACTACTTATCCACAGATGTGAAATATTCATTAATTTCTGCCTCTAGTTGGATGAACAATAAGTGATGAGCAGAGGAAGACAGCATGCTACCTTAAACTGACCAATCTGAATAGAATACCATTAACAGCACTAATACACTGACCAATCAAAAACACAGAATGACCTACATGATTAAACAACCAACGAATCAAAATGAGCGTGACATGGTTTTTGCACCGCACAGTAAAAAAATGATTTTAATCGAACAAAAATAAAGGATTTAATAAAGCTAGTGTATGTCTTTGTTTTCAGTGCATTTATTTAAGTCTAATTTCTTCCAAATATCACCATTATCTACAGAAGCTATAACAATGCTAAACCTCTTACGCTAAAAGGTCTATATAGCAATATCTCTCATTGCAAGTCTATTTCCACATAGCTTAAGTGCATTGTGTGAGTAAATGTGTTTGTGTTTCTCTCTCTCTCCCATCCCCTCCCTCTCTTTCCCTCTCTCCCCTTTTACCTTTCCTCCTCTCTCCTCTCCTTTCTCCATTTCAATATTGAAGAGAGTTTTATTTAAGGCTGGACTCGGGGGTGCTGAGGCGCTCTCAGTAATTTTCCTACAAAGTGCTTTAATCCATCACACGGCCAACATGTGGCCTTTGTAGCCATACATCATCTCAGCCTGGAGAGAGAGAGAGAGAGAGAGAGAGAGAAAGAGCACCCAACATAATTTCTGCTCTCTTCCTCTTCGTCCTCCATTTCTTCCTGGCATTCCCACCTGAAAGGGAGAAACATCTACATCTACATCTTCCAGAGTCAGAGACTACTCTTTGCCTCTTTTTGCATCTGTCCGTTTCTCCTCCCTGTCTTAACAGCTGAGAGTGAGGCATGAGTAGGACAGGTGGGAGAGAAGTTAAGAGTGAGCAGAATCATCAGCTCTCGTCGGCTGGCCCTCGCTACATATTCGTCGCCAAACCCACTGGCTCCAGGTCATCTATAAGTCTTTGCTAGGTAAAGCTCTGCCTTATCTCAGCTCACTGGTCACCATAGCAACACCCACCCGTAGCACGCACTCCAGCAGGTATATCTCACTGGTCATCCCCAAAGCCAACACCTACTTTGGCCGCCTCTCCTTCCAGTTCTCTGCTGCCAATGACTGGAACGAATTGCAAAAATCACTGAAGTTGGAGACTCATATCTCCCTCACTAACTTTAAACATCAGCTATCTGAGCTGCTTACTGATCGCTGCAGCTGTATACAGCCCATCTGTAAATAGCCCATCCAACAAACTACCTACCTCATCCCCATATTGTTTTTATTAACTTTTTTTCTCTTTTGCACACCCGTATTTCTACTTGCACATCTATCACTCCAGTGTTAATTTGCTAGATTGTAATTACTTCGCCAGTATGGTCTATTTATTGCCTTACCTCCTTACTCCATTTGAACACACTGTATATATATTTTTCTATTGTGTTATTGACTGTACATTTGTTTAGCCCATGTGTAACTCTGTGTTGTTGTTTTTTGTCACACTGCTTTGCTTTATCTTGGCCAGGTCGCAGTTGTAAATGAGAACTTGTTCTCAACTGGCCTACATGGTTAAATTAAAAATAATTAAAAAAATTAAAAAAAAAAAAAAAAAATGAATGCGGTGCCTTTTATAGTGTGCAGCTGGTGCAGCAGTGCCCACCCTCCTGCCATGGCCATCACCTGCCTCCATTACACACACACACACACACACACACACACACACACACACACACACACACACACACACACACACACACACACACACACACACACACACACACACACACACACACACACACAGAAAGAGAGGAGTGAACCCTTAGCCCTCTAACTAATGGAATGGGGCCTCACAACTAGCCATTAGAGTATTGGTATTCCTCCCCGTGCCCCTAAGTGCCCAGCACAAAGAGCAAAGAGAGGGAGAGGACACAGGAGAGAGGGATGGAGGAGGGAGAGGAAAGAGAGGTGTGCCTTGGGGTCTGGTCATTGCATTTCAGCCAACATCCATCCACCATGCATATGAACGCATAGGGAATGGAGGTTGTTCGTAAGACTTAAATGTCTATTACCTTGAACATTTATAGAATATATTTATTTGTGTATTTACCAGCATTTTCTACTAATTTTGCCAGATACTGTCAATATTGTATCTGTTTTAGCACATGTAAGCAGCATTTACGTTTGTCTGCAGTCCGCATTTTACATGTCCTGGTTTGATATTGCGCGTTCGCTCAGTTGACTGGTCAGTCTGTAACTCGCAGGTTTGTATCTTTTGTTGAAAGGATATTGAGATTCTAAATGAGGTACAGTATACAGACTAAGCCCTGTTCAAAGGTAGTTTTAAGCGTGTATGACAGCCGAGTTGACTGATCTCTGAGCGCTCTGATTTCATTTAGCCCAGTAAATCCAGTTCTCTACATCAATTACATGTGCTTTACTCAGATAGAAAACACATCTCAAGAGTACATGTATGATTGGTAGAGAGAGACAGGTGGAAGGTAGGGTATGTGTAAAATAGGCATTGGGGGGGGGGTTGAATCTCTTGATGAGCTGATACAATGTCCACAGACACTAACACAAGCTGTGCTTTGGTAATGTTATGGTAATGCTATGGTAATGATATGGTAATCCGGCAGCAGTGTTCCACATCACTAGAGAGAGGGGAATTCTGGGAGGCCTTTCACCACTGGGTGGAGAGGAGGGACTTCCTGGTCTCAGAGTACACAACAACAACAACACACACCCACAACACACACACACACACACACCTACCCATACGCACCCACACACACACACGGTCATATATACTACTATCACATATACACACTATCTACAGTCATTAAAACAAATACGCAATAACATGATACGACATATTTGCAAATACACATGCAGAATGCATTTGCGCATGTGAGTGCGAGGGCTCTTAAGCCTGTACAGTATCTTGAGTCAGTCTGATGTTCTGTATAATAAAAGGAGTATGAAGAGATTAAGGGGAGTGTGTGTGTGCATGTGTGTGCATGCCAATCCTTCACACATGCCGGGGGCCATGCGAAGTGTGTGTGTGTGTGTGTGTGTGTGTGTGTGTGTGTGTGTGTGTGTGTGTGTGTGTGTGTGTGTGTGTGTGTGTGTGTGTGTGTGTGTGTGTGTGTGTGTGTGCGTGCGCATATGTGTGTGCGTGCGCATGTGTGTGTGTGTGCGTGCGCATGTGTGTGTGCTGTGTGTGTGTGTGTGTGTGTGTGTGTGTGTGTGTGTGTGTGTGTGTGTGTGTGTGTGTGTGAAGTGGTTGAGAACGATCCTGTTGTTTTCCATGTCTGAAACCTCACACCAGTAATGTCTGCTATTACCT
Source organism: Salmo salar (assembly GCF_965601325.2). Lineage (NCBI taxonomy): Eukaryota > Metazoa > Chordata > Actinopteri > Salmoniformes > Salmonidae > Salmo > Salmo salar. Next base: position 49,990,247 of record NC_138295.1, on the reverse strand, counting down.
ACCCTGTCTGAGCGTGCTCTTGTCACACACACACAATGGGCTACACATCACATCTATAAACAATGGACTGCAACCATATACTACATGGGTTTGGAAGAGTACCTGTACCACACATTCTGACAATAATCCATCCTGAGTACACACAAACACACGCATGGGGGAGTTTCTGATACTACAACTCACATCCTTATCCTCTCTTGAGAGAACTGAAACTAACTTAAAACGTGTGTTTTTTTCTGTTCTATATTTTCACTGCGCCTCATCTGAAGATTTTCTGACGTTCAGACATCTAAAGTACAGGCTTGCTGAAGGTTTTAATACCACCCTTCAAATGAGAGGTATCTTTAAGGCCCTTTTGAAATGACTGCTCAGGTAAAAATCTGGGAGCCGTACGGTATGGTAAGAGAAAAACAACATAACGATGTTTAATCATGGCCATCATCATCATCCGAACCAAAGTAGAAGAGCACTGAGAAATCTGCACAGCGAACTGCAAGTGTCCTCTTGAATCTCCCCAGTGACCGTCAATGAATCAAATAAAATCCAAAATAGGAAGGTGAATATTCTGCCACTGAAAAAGCAATGAGGAAAACTAGAATTTGGACATTTATATTGAATTGACTACAATAATGTCTGCTATGCTGTATTATACAGTATTGAAGAGTGCGCACAGAAAGTAAAGAGACCTATAGTGCATTGCTGTAAAATATATCATGTCAAAAATGCTGTTTCTGTTTTTACCTTTTTGCTTCTTTTTTTTTTATCCCAGTTGAAATGAATATGTCAAGCCAGCACAATACAATACACAGAAACCTGATGACATTTTCCTAGGTGCGCTACTAAATCAAAGAGACCACCAATATGTTGAGTGCTAGCGTCAATAGACATTTGATTCCCATTCCCTTCATACAATATTACCACTGGAATGCCAGAAGCAGATATCATAATCCTCCAAAGCCCGCCGTGCTGTCAAACTTTTCATTTCACTTCAATGTTTTCAAAAATATCACAGTCAATTGTGAAGTGCCGGTCTTGATATACAATATCGTATGCATGCAATGAGCAAATCACCGGTGACACAATTAAATTGGATTTGACTTAACAAAGGGATTTAATGTCATTGACATTTAGCATCAGCCTGTGGCGACAGGTAAAACAGGCCAGTCAGCAGATTGGAGGAGCTACAGGAACCTGCCATGGTTGGCTTGGCGTTCCTCTGCTGCTGAGACCAAAGTTGCTGAGACTATACTATACACAAAAAGAGAGAGAGAGAAAGAGAGAGAGAGAGAGAGGTGATTCAAGACAGATCCCACTCTCATTAATACCTGAGAAGAGAGGCCACCTTTACGTTTTGCGTGCATGCATGCATGTATGCTTGTGTGTGTTTGTATGCGCCCGTGTGTGTATAAGAGTTCAAGATGGAGGGGCACTGTCCAACAAACTCCTGATGAAAGTCAACTCAATGTATTATTCATGGTCCAGGCTAGGGTTGCAAAGGGTCGGAAACTTTCCAGTAAATTTCCGGAATTTTTCCTTGGGAAGTTAAGCCTGGGAATTTGGGGAATTTTCCATAAATTCATCAAAAACAGTTAGCTTAAAACAGTGAACCTTTTTTATGGGACACATATAAGGCAATTCTAGGTCTTGTGGTATATTTTGGTTAAACTATCCACAATTCAATGTAATTGCAACCCTCTGCATGCACAGTGCACTCTTCCATCACATGTACAGCTGATTCTCAAGATCTTGCACACTAATGAGATGCTATTGAGCCCACACTACTACACTGTCTGAGCCAAGGACTACCTGCTTTCTGGTAAGTTTTGATTACAATACTGGTGGGGGAATATATTTTATATGACAAACATTTCTTTTTGTTAACTAATAAATAGTAGCCTACAGCAAAGTGTGTTTAAATCAGTCCTAACTTGTTAACAATTTCTGCTAGTTAGTTACCAAGTGGGTTTTAACTTGCTTGAGCCTGCTAACTGAGGAGTGTTAATTCACCTGTTTCCATACATGTTTCGTTTTTTTTAATCTTACAAAGGAGTTGTTTCAATCTAACTGCTTAACTATTTATCTGTACATGGAATTGTATTTATTTTTTTTACTTATTTTTTTCTAATCTTTACAGGAAAATGCCATGGGCACTATGATGTGTGGAGACATTTCACTGCAGCTAATGTAGAAGGAAAAGCTGTGTACATTTGCAAATATTATACCAAATCATATGTGAAGAATGCAAAAAAAAATGCAGAATCATCTGGCCAAGTGCATAAAGTTCCCTCAGCGCTCACAACAAGCAACCTCTGACAAAAGTCCCTCTACTTCTAATCAATGTGAAAATGATGAATCAGACACCTTATCGATAGCAACAGGTCATGGTCCTCCTGGAATCAGAAGTTTTTGTTGACTCAATGGAGGAACATAGTCAGAGAAATGCTGATGAATGTCTTGCTTGAGCTGTGTATGCAACTGGTTCACCTCTGATGCTCACAGACAATGTGTATTGGAAGAGATTTCTGAATGTTCTTCGCCCAGCATACACCCCTCCAACCAGACATACTTTATCTACTCATTTGCTGGATGCAGAGTTCAACAGAGTTCAAGTGAAGGTCAAGCAAATCATAGAGAGAGCAGACTGTATTGCAATCATCTCTGATGGGTGGTCGAATGTTTGTGGGCAAGGAATAATTAACTACATCATCTCCACCCCTCAACCAGTATTCTACAAGAGCACAGACACAAGGGACAACAGACACACCAGTCTCTGCACTGCAGATGACTTGAAGGCAGTCATCAATGACCTTGGACCACAGAAGGTATTTGCACTGGTGACAGACAATGCTGCGAACATGAAGGCTGCTTGGTCTAAAATGGAGGAGTCCTACCCTCACATCACACCCATTGGCTGTGCTGCTCATGCATTGAATCTGCTCTTCAAGGACATCATGGCACTGAAAACAATGGATACACTCTGCAAGAGAGCCAAGGAAATGGTTAGGTATGTGAAGGGTAATCAAGTTATAGCAGCAATCTACCTCACCAAGCAAAGTGAGAAGAATAAGAGCACCACATTGAAGCTGCCCAGCAACACCCGTTGGGGTGGTGTTGTCATCATGTTTGATAGTCTCCTGGAGGGGATGGAGTCTCTCCAAGAAATGGCCATATCACAGTCTGCTGATACGGACAGTCCCATCAAGAGGATCCTCCTGGATGGTGTATTTTGGGAGAGGGTGGTAAGCAGCCTGAAACTCCTGAAACTTATAGCAGTAGCCATTGCACAGATTGAGGGAGACAATGCCATCCTGTCTGATGTTCAGACTCTGCTTGCAGATGTAAGAGAAGAAATCCGTACAGTCCTGCCCACTTCACTGCTGCTCCAAGCAGAGGAAACTTCAGTTCTGAAATACATCAAAAAGCGTGAAGACTTCTGCCTGAAGCCCATACACGCCGCAGCGTATATGTTGGACCCCAAGTATGCTGGCAAGAGCATCCTGTCTGGTGCAGAGATCAACAAGGCCTATGGTGTCATCACTACCGTGTCTCGCCACCTTGGCCTGGATGAGGGCAAGGTTCTTGGCAGTCTGGCGAAGTACACTTCCAAGCAAGGTCTTTGGGATGGAGATGTAATATGGCAGTCGTGCCAACATATCTCATCAGCCACCTGGTGGAAGGACTTTGTCGATCTGAGGCTCTTTCCCTTGTTGCCTCCATCATCCTCCAAATCCCACCAACATCAGCCGCCTCAGAGCGCAACAGGTCCTTGTTTGGGAACACACACACCAAAGCACGCAACAGGCTGACCAATACAAGGGTTGAAACACTGGTGGCAATCCGGGCAAATTTGAGGTGTTTTGAGCCTGACAACGAGCCATCCTCAAAAAGGTTGGAAAGTGACAGTGAAGATGAGGGCCTCAGAGTCTGATGTTCAAGAGGTGGACATTGAGGAGGTCCAGGGAGAAGACATGGAAGCCTGAGAGGAAGACAACCAAAGCTTTAGTTTATAGACTATCATTTTACAGATGTTGAAAACGTTTTTGGGAGATGCGATGGTTCATTGGGTATCATTCAATATTCCCTTTCTTTTGTTGTTCAGTGAAATCATCCCATGTGAAGAGTCAACTCATTTAATTAAAGTTCAATTCATAACTAAATTGTTTTTTTTATTTCTATTGGAAGGATTTCATATTTTGCAATTATGTATATTGATGATAAGGTAAAAGGCTTATGGTTCTGTCTCCATATGATATGGTAAATATATCCAATGCAAAAAACATAACATTAATTTGCATATATTTCCATTAATTCCCATATATTCCCGTTAATTCCCACGGAAAGTTTCCACCTTTCAATTTTCCCCAAAATGTGCAACCCTAGTCCAGGCAGCAGCGGGCAGAGCCAAGGCTGAGATGTGCTTACGTCCTCAGGGTGAACATTAGGGAGTCGACCACCAGGGCAAAGGACACATCCCTGATCACTTATCAATAACCTCATACTCGCTCACCCTCTCCTTCAATAGTTTGACCAGGCAAAACAGGAACTTGGAAACACACTATACTGTATAACACTAACACTGTACCTCAAACTACAAAAAAACGGAATATCTTGGCGCATTGACATACAGAATCTACTAAGCCACACAATTACAAAACTTGACTCAAACTCACGTCCCCTAAACATCGATTACATCAGCTACACAAACACCCTGAATAGGCCTAGACGCTTTACAAAAGACAGTACTGATATGGTACGAATCAGTCATACAGACAGATGGACAGGCGAGAAGACAATAGATAAAATGGAAGCCAATAGGCCTAATCATTTCTAAAGACAACTGGATTTCTTATATCAAATTTTAGTATAGGATTCCAAGGTTGGCCTGTGACGATAGGTAAGAGTGAAAGTGAGTGTGTGTGTGTGCGTGTGTGAATGGGTGAGAGGGGGTCTTTGATCAGATATGAAATATTCAGAAAGCCCGCTGTAATTTGATGAAAGTCAGATATCCTCAAATGGAAATGGAAGTCAGCACTTTCATACACCTCCCGACAAAAAGCCCCTCAGTAAACTGATTTAAAGAACGAAAATTGCGGGTCCATAAGATGAAGTAATAAAGGTAGGTTTTAAATATGCACTGACCTGTGATATGAACTGTAGTCCGTGCTGCTCGGCCAGGGCTCGTGCATCTGTGGCGCCTCCGTCCATCTCCACAGCATAGAAGTGGGGCTTGGTGCCGGGCTGCCCCCCTGTGGTCGCTAGAAGCCACTGCAGCAGGCAGCATACAGTCAGCAGCACAACCACCGCCCTGTCCTTCAAGGCCCTGATACACAGAAATATGGTTTAACACATGCCAAGTTAAAGCCTGAGGGTAGTTACTGTGAGAGAGCAACAACAGCATTTTAGCTTAAATTTCTAAAACCTCAATTACAAATCAATAGTGTTTACAAGTTACACTTCATTATGGTTTGTTAACCAGCACCGTGCATTAACATTTTAAAACTAGCTATGAAACTGCATAGCCAAAGAATAACAAAATGTTGTAAAATAATCAAAAGGTCAAAGGGTACAACAGTAGGTAAAGTTTGACAGGAAAATGTCTAGGTCAATAACAAATTACATGATCAATTATGTATCGAAATTAAACAATCACTTTCTAGCATCATGAAATAGATAAATAGGGGAACCACTGCATGATAATGCCAGCTTTCAGAGAGTGTGTGACTGGGGAAATGCAGGCCTGAGGGCCATCCAGCTACAGACACAGAAATAGACAGACAGTACCGATAGAACTGAAAGTGAAGTCCTTCATTTGTTGCTTTACAAGCAAAAGACGGTGCCTGCCTGAGCCTGACCTGCTCATCTAAATGAGTTATTAGGTGAGAATAACATTTTAATGCATTGTAAGACTTCCCATGAGCAAGACCCCTTTATAATGTCTTATAATCATCTCGGACTAAAGAACAGCCCATTTGAGACAGTTAAAAATGTTATGCATAGAGAGACCTAACACATAAGTGTTGTTATAAGGCATAATAATGTAGATTTAAATAATCCACTTGCCAAATTATTGCTGTAAATGTACTGAAACAACCCAATCTAATTCAAGCACGAGCATATAGTGTAGATGTTAGTTCCCCTTCAGCAGAGTACCATAGTCCACAAGTTGTCATATCATATGACAATGACTATGGCTTTGTAACAATGCAGGAGCACAGTTAGTAACAGGATCTAGCAACCTCTCCCTAGGCCTATAACATTATACTGGAACATTTAATAATAGCAATAATACCTTCAACATAGACCCTAATACTTCCCATGTGAGCCACTGTATCAAATGCACATGCAAAGAGTGGATGTAGCCTATAGCGTACAGTATAAATACCACCCACCTGTAGCAGCAGAAAGTGTCCGAGTCTGATCCTTCACTGGTCTCTCCGTATGCTGCACTGGGTTAGAACTCTGGCATAAGAGCCCAGAGCATGAAAACACACACTTTCACACACACTCTTCCCACACAATTGAATATCTTGGCCTTAATGCGAATGTATCGAATGCAGAAACACAGCACTCTCCTTCTGTGGACTTTCATCTTCATGCAAAACCATCTCTTTATCTGCCTTTTTATGCCATCCCTCTATCTATCCTGTTTTATTTGCGCCACCATTGTGTGGGGCTCATGTTATTACATTGAGTTACTGCTATAACCTACTCATACCTGTTTGCCCCGAGCCTAAAAGTTCCAATGGAGCCATTTTTATTCCAATATCAAATCCTATCTGGGTAACAATTAAGTACCTTACTGTGACTGTTTTCAATTAAAATGATCAAACAGAAACAAAACTAGCTTTTTAGCAAAGAGAAATTTCTCAAGCAAGAATTTCACTTGGACTGTCTGGGAGTGGTCTGAGTGGGGAGGGGAAAACTGAAAACTAGCTTTTATTGGCAGAGAGGTTAAGAACTCTCTTTGTTATCGGTCTATTTACTAATTTGTCACCAGACAGGCCAAAACTCCATCCCACCAAAACAGATTGAAATTTCAGGTTGCCTTTTCAAACAGCTCTTGCTAGAAGGGCATTATAATAATTTTCACAATTTCACAGTATTATTCCAACCTCATAGAGTGGAAATATATATAAAACACAGGTAAATCACGTTTTTTAACTGCACTAGGCCTTTAAAAGATGTCTAGGAGACTTTAGATATATCAACTGCAGGGAAGCCATAAGGATTTCCCAGGGAAGAGTGATACACTATATATCCAGAAGTATGTGGACACCCTTTCAAATGAGTGGATTCGGCTATTTCAGCCACACCTGTGGCTGACAGGTGTATAAAATCAAGCACACAGCCATGCAATCTCCATAGCCAACCATTGGCAGTAGAATGGCCTTACTGAAGAGCTCAGTGACTTTCAACGTGGCTCCGTCATAGGATGCCACCTTTCCAACAAGTCAGTTCGTCAAATTTCTGCCCTGCTAGAGCTGCCCCATTCAAGTATAAGTGCCGTTATTGTGAAGTGGAACCGTCTAGGAGCAATAACGGCTCAGCCACGAAGTGGTAGGCCACACAAGCTCACAGAACAGGACCACCGATTGCTGAAGTGCGTAAAAATCGTCTGTCCTTGGTTGCAGCACACACTACCGAGTTGCAAACTGCCTCTGGAAGCAACGTCACCACAATAACTGTTCGTCAGGAGCTTCATGAAATGGGCTTCAATAGCCGAGCAGCCGCACACAAGCCTAAGATCACCATGCGCAATGCCAAGCATCAGCTGGAGTGGTGTAAAGCTCGCCGCCATGCCTTCTCTGGAGTGATGAATCACGCTTCACCATCTGGCAGTTCGACGGACAAATCTGGGTTTGGAGGATCCAAGAGAACGCTACCTGCCCCAATGCATAGTGTGGTGCCAACTGTAAAGTTTGGTGGAGGACGAATAATGGTCTGGGGCTTTTTTTCATGGTTCGGGCTAGACCCCTTAGGGAAAAGGGAAATCTTAACGCTACAGCATACAGTGACATTCTGTGCTTCCGACGTTGTGACAACAGTTTGGGGAAGGCCCTTTCCTGTTTCAGCATGACAATGCCCCCATGCACAAAATGAGGTCCATACAGAAATGGTTTGTCGAGAGCCCTGACCTCAACCCCACCGAACACCTTCGGGATGAATTTGAATGCCGACTGCGAGCCATGCCTAATCGACCAAACATCAGTGCCCGACCTCACTAATGCTCCTTCGGCTAAATGGAAGCAAGTCCCTGCAGCAATGTTCTAACATCTAGTGGAAAGCCTTTAAAAAAATGACATGACTAGTTATATATCGAAATTCAACAATCACTTTCTAGCATCATGAAATAATTAAATAGGGGAACCACTGCATGATAATGCCCGCTTTCAGAGTGTGTGAAAAGTGGGCATTAAGGCAACAAAGGGGGAACTAACTCCATATTAATGTATGATTTTGTAATGAGATGTTCGACGAGCAGGTGTCCACATACTTTTGGTCATGTAGTGCATCTATGAAGGACTGACTATGATATACGGACAGTAAACCAGCTGTTACAATTTTTGAGGAAACGATAGTTCCAAGTTACAAAATTACATATTGGTTTCCTTACACTGTAAGCAGTCTATGGACAAGGTACAGATGTATGATCTTAATTTGATCATTCTTTTTTTTGCTGAGAATTGTATTTACCTGCACAGCAGTAACTGCATACTTGTAGTGTATTCAATGTTTAAAATGGCTTCTAAAGTAAGTCATTTCCACAATAAAATGTCAGATTTGCCCCCTACAAAATCCAACAAAAAATGTCCAATAATTATAATTCACATGATATTTCACATTTCCTGTTGCTGCAGGATTATTTTCCTGCTGTTGAAAACTGGCTGAAATTAAGATTCTACATCTGTAAGACAGAAATCCAAGCATGCAATGCTTTTGTTAACCTGGCTACTGTTTCCAAATGCTAACTTTTTAGCATTTGTGGCAAAAATCCAAGTCAAGCCAGATAACACATTTCCCTCTATTTCTCCCCACACAAACGGGATGATTGTTTGATTAATAATAACTCATGTTTAATGATGCCGTTGTTTTCATTAACAGGTTTCCTTTTGGCCAGAGTAATGTGAATTGTGCAATCAAATTGCCATTAAAGTGTATTAGGCCTATCCCTGTTCATTGAGAATTTACATGGAAAGGCATGAAGGGTTTATGCCAGGTTAGAGAGGTCCTTTTAGGATCCTCATTTTCCTCATTTTGGGAGAGCTGCTTGTCAGGTAACATGCTGTTATAAACTCAGCAAAAAAAGAAAAGTCCCTTTTTCAAGGAGCCTGTCTTTGAAAGATCATTAGTAAAAATCCAAATAACTTCACAGATCTTCATTGTAAAGGGTTTAAACACTGTTTCCCATGCTTGTTCAATGAACCATAAACAATTAATGAACATGCACCTGTGGAACGGTCGTTAAGACACTAACAGCTTACAGACGGTAGGCAATTAAGGTCACAGTTATGAAAACGTAGGACACTAAAGAGGCCTTTCTACTGACTCTGAAAAACACCAAAAGAAAGATGCCCAGGGTCCCTGCTCATCTGTGTGAATGTGCACCAGGCATGAGGACTGCAGATGTGGCCAGGGCAATAAATTGCAATGTCCGTACTGTGAGATGCCTAAGACAGCGCTACAGGGAGACAGGACGGACAGCTGATCATCCTCGCAGTGGTAGACCACGTGTAACAACACCTGCACAGGATCGGTACATCCGAACATCACACCCGCGGGACAGGTACAGGATGGCAACAGCAAATGCCTGAGTTACACCAGGAAAGCACAATCCCTCCATCAGTGCTCAGACTGTCCACAATAGGTTGAGAGAGACTGGGCTGAGGGCTTGTAGGCCTGTTGTAAGGCAGGTCCTCACCAGACATCACCGGCAACAGCGTTACCTATGGGCACAAACCCACCGTCGCTGGACCAGACAGGACTGGCAAAAAGTGCTCTTCACTGACGAGACGCGGGTTTTGTCTCACCAGGGGTGATGGTCAGATTCGCGTTTATCGTCGATGGAATGAGTGTTACACTGAGGCCTGTACTCTGGAGCGGGATCAATTTGGAGGTGTAGGGTCCGTCATGGTCTGGGGAGTGTGTCACAGCATCATCGGACTGAGCTTGTTGTCATTGCAGGCAATCTCCACGCTGTGTGTTACAGGGAAGACATCCTCCTCCCTCATGTGGTAGCCTTCCAGCAGGCTCATCCTGACATGACCCTTCAGCATGACAATGCCACCAGCCATACTGCTCGTTCTGTACGTAATTTCCAGCAAGACACGAATGTCAGTGTTCTGCCATGGCCAGCGAAGAGCCCGGATCTCAATCCCATTGAGCACGTATGGGACCTGTTGGATCGGAGGGTGAGGGCTAGGGTCATTACCCCCAGAAATGTCCGGGAACTTGCAGGTGCCTTGGTGGAAGAGTGGGGTAACATCTCACAGCAAGAACTGGCAAATCTGGTGCAATCCATGAGGAGGAGATGCACTGCAGTATTTAATGCAGCTGGTGGCCACACCAGATACCGACTGTTACTTTTGATTTTGACCCCCCCTTTGTTCAGGGACACATTATTCCATTTCTGTTAGTCACATGTCTGTGGAACGTTTCTTTTTTTTGCTGAGTTTAGCTCTGCCATATACAATTCAGATGTGTGTTTATGGGAATTTTGCCCTGTGTTTGAGGAAATTTTGCTATTGGCCAAGAAAGGTGATTGTTTTTTATATACTTGATCCAGCCTTCTTCATCACCTGCACGGTAAAATACATATATTTTCTGCACCTGACTGAGCCTGAACTGTTGCTGCCTCACGTCAACACAAAATCTTAGAAAAATTAATAATTTAGCTTTACATTTCCTTAAAGAGTAGCTTACTTAGACTATATATTTTTTTCATGTTTGTTCTTTATCGCTGCCGTTTCAATTTATCCCTCTATATTCACTGAGCAATGATGAACACATCACTCGGGTTATGCTCTTTCTCCTTCACTTCCTCTTTAACATCACCTCCCTTCAAAACACTTAACAGTCAGCCATATGAAAACGGCTACCCACACTGCTCCCCAAACTACCCCATCAATAGGATCATCGTGGTTCAAATCTACACCATCACTCAGGCCCAATCTACAGTAAGAATACCCTTGCTGAAATCAATAACATCGCCAGGGGACTTAGCCCTAGTCTATCCCTGTCTGGAGCTGGAGGAGCCGGGTCTGCAGGGCAGGGCTGTACAGTACGCCCCCTATGTAAGCAGGCCCCAGGCAAAGGCAGGCTGAACAAGGGGCCAGATGGGTCGTGGAACGAATGGCGAACAGGCAGCAGGAAACTGAATGCAGAGGCGGCCTGGGGGCCTACTGTGACGCCGATAAAGCACCTGTACATTTTTATAGACAAACTACTTATTTCCGTCCTGCATATCAGCTTGGAAAGAATGATAACTTTCTATTCCTCCCATGCGGAAGGATGAAAGGGCCAGGGGAGAGGCCTTTCAGGAGTTTAATTGATCAAGCAGAGGCCACAGGGCTTTACCAGAGATAAAAGTGACTACCACTATGCTCAGCACAATGAGGAGATCTATTTTGGAGGAGACCCAATGAAGAAGGAGAATGTAGCTCATTATGCAAAGTCATTATGAGGTACTAACTATATGGGACTAATTTTTTTAAAGAGTTTTTAAAGAGAGTTTGTGGTAGAATTGAACATGATTTCCAGAGGTCACGCAACACTGCCAGGGTGTTAACTTGTAGACCAGACTTGTTACTGTACTCGGTACAATTAAAATACATTTAAAAAACAATGCTGCTCATTCCTTGAAAAAAAACGACATATCTGTAGATCCCCTGTTTAGCATGTTTACAATTTATTTCCTACATTATCTCTTAAATGGATTGTGTTGCTCAATGACTAAGTATACAATTATTTTAAGATGATAGGGTATGATGTTTAAAACATGGTAAACGCAGAGAATTCTTACATTGTTTATTGCTCTGAAAATACTAGTGTAACCGATGTGAAATGGCTAGTTAGTTAGCGGTGGTGCGCGCTAATAGTGTTTCAATCAGTGACGTCACTTGCTCTGAGACTTGAAGTAAGGTTTCCCCTTGCCTTGCAAGGGCCGCGGCTTTTGTGGCGCGATGGGTAACGATGCTTCGTGGGTGTCAGTTGTTGATGTGTGCAAGGGTCCCTGGTTCGAGCCCAGGTTGGGGCGAAGAGAGGGACGGAACCTACACTGTTACACTAGCATGGAACCTAATGCATGGAGCCGATGCATTAACAAAACATTTGCATTTTTGTACCGTTTCAGAACCAATGGGTATGTTTAAAAACACTGAATTCTACATACTTAATGCTAAATAGGGTTGGAGAACCTTAACCCAGGGAATTGTGGTTTGATTAATACTGAAAGTGCCACATTAAGTTCTTCAATCCATGGAAGGGTTGCCCACACATTCCTTAAAATAATGATGTATTTCCTAGTAAAATGTTGAGTTCCGTAGACCTCTAAGGAGTGCCATTTGTTCCTTAACATGATCAGCAAGCTTCTGCAACTACAAATAGCGAACGTTCAGAAATATTACTAGGTTGTTACCCCATATGACATATCTGGGTTTCACTTTACTGAGAGCCAGTCGACCGGTCAGTTTGCCTTACTGCAAGAAATGGAACAACTTAACTTCTCCACCTTCAACTCCACCTCTAATGCCTTCTTCTGGGGTCTGGCTCCAGGCGTGGCCTTGTCTCTGTACTGCCTGCTCAGTATTCCCGGTAACATTGCAGTTATAGTCGTCCTCCATCGGGAACCAAGATCTATCCAGTTTGAGCCGGAGACTGATGTTGAACTTGGCTGCATCGGACCTACTCTGCATCCTTACCCTACCTTTGCGTATCTACAACCTAGTCTTCACCTGGAGCCTGGGTCTAGTGCTCTGTCAGCTCAACATGTACTTTTTCTACTGCAGTATCTGTACCGGTCTGCTGACTGTCACACTTCTGAGCATCCAGCGCAACCTCCAGGTAGTGCATTCTCACAGCTGGGCCAGACCGGGTGTGGCAAAGGAGCGGGTGCTACTGGTTGTCCTGTGGGGGGTAGCTGGGGTCCTGTCCATTCCTTATGGGGTGACGGTGCGGGATGTGAAGGATGATAATGGATGGGTCCGGTGCCAGTATGATTTTGTATCAGACGCTGAGCTGGTGGCTGTGTTGCTCCTACAGACTCTCCTGGCATTTGTAGTTCCTTTCTTCATCATGGCCACAGCCTATATCCGCATCCAGCAAAGGGTGAACCAAACAGCTTTCTTCAGGAGCCCCAGGATGACCAGATTAGTGAGCCTTATCGTTGGGACCTTCATCGTTCTATGGACTCCTCACCATGTCATGAATGTGCTGGGAGTGATGGCCATCTTGGCAAAGAATAAGGCTCTGAGAGTGTTCTGGGAGGACAATTGGAGGATTGCAGGATCTCTGGTCTTCATCAACAGCAACTTGGATCCATTCCTCTATGCCTTTGCCTCCAGAAACCCCCAGAGAGCACAGAGCAGTGACAGTCAGTTAGTGACAAGTGAAAACGTACTTTATTTCCTAGAAACAGTTACTGTTTCCCTTAAACATGATAAAATTCCAGGTTAATTGATCAAGCAGAGGCCACAGGGCCTTACCAGAGATAAAAGTGACTACCACTATGCTCAGCACAATGAGGAGATATTCTTTGGAGGAGACCCAATGAAAGAGAATGTAGCTCATTATGCTAAATCAATATGAGGTACTAACTATATGGGACTCTTTTTGTAAAGAGCGTTTAAAAGAAAAAAAAGAGAGTTAGTGGTAGAATTGGACATGATTTCCAGAGGTCAGGTTATAGGTCACACAGCACTGCCAGGGTGTTAACTTGTAGACCAGACTTGTTACTGTTGACATCAGACTTGTTACTGTAAACGTAAAAAAAAAACAATGGCGCTCATTCCTTGAGAATGACAAACAGTATCTGTAGATACCCCGAGCCCAGTATGGGGCAGTCGGACAGTGGCGGTAGCTATGCTTTTAGCAGCACGCTGAGCCCAGTTACGGTGGTGACGTGACCCGGATCGACAGTTGGCCTCAGGTCAACGGTCGGGGTTGCTCGCTGTCTAGCGAGTTTAGAAGGGGTGAGTGTAACGGAGTTAAGAACGTACCGTAAGCTCCCTCCACAGCTATCTTGAAATGTCGCCGATGGAGCCATGCAAGGGGTCCCTTTTGTATGGCTCAATTGGTTTGCACAGTGTCAAGGAGCGCAGTCACGTGTGTTGTGAAACAGGATAATTGGTTTGAGCCCAGCATAGGGCAGTCGGACAGTGGAGGAAGCTAAGCTGTTAGTAGCATGCTGAGCCCCATTACAGCGTGCTGCTAACAGCTCCACTAATTTCCCCATCAACATGCATTTTCTCTACGCATCGAGAGTTTGGGACTACTGTATAAGGTTCTATGTGCATTTTTGTCAAAATGTTGTTATTGTTCAATGTTCTCTACCTATATAGTACCTCAAAATACCCCAATTAATGTTGTTAAGTTCAAAAGAATACTTGATAAAAAAAAATTGCTATGAGGGTTCGGTTAAGCCAATTATTTCAGAATTATCTTTTTGCAGATAGAACCTTATAGTCCCAAACTCTCGGCATGTCTGTGTAACAGTGTAGGTTTCCGTCCCTCTCTTCGCCCCGACCTGGGCTCGAACCAGGGACCCTTGTACACATCAACAACTGACACCCACGAAGCATCGTTACCCATCGCGCCACAAAAGCCGCGGCCCTTGCAACGCAAGGGGAAACCGTACTTCAAGTCTCAGAGCGAGTGACGTCACTGATTGAAATTACATTTACATTACATTTAAGTCATTTAGCAGACGCTCTTATCCAGAGCGACTTACAAAATGGTGCATTCACCTTATGATATCCAGTGGAACAACCACTTTACAATAGTGCATCTAAATCTTTTAAGGGGGGGGGGGGGGTTAGAAGGATTACTTTATCCTATCCTAGGTATTCCTTAAAGAGGTGGGGTTTCAGGTGTCTCCGGAAGGTGGTGATTGACTCCGCTGTCCTGGCGTCGTGAGGGAGCTTGTTCCACCATTGGGGTGCCAGAGCAGCGAACAGTTTTGACTGGGCTGAGCGGGAACTGTGCTTCCTCAGAGGTAGGGGGGCCAGCAGGCCAGTGGTGGATGAACGCAGTGCCCTTGTTTGGGTGTAGGGCCTGATCAGAGCCTGAAGGTATGGAGGTGCCGTTCACTTCACAGCTCCGTAGGCAATCACCATGGTCTTGTAGCGGATGCGAGCTTCAACTGGAAGCCAGTGGAGAGAGCGGAGGAGCGGGGTGACGTGAGAGAACTTGGGAAGGTTGAACACCAGACGGGCTGCGGCGTTCTGGATGAGTTGTAGGGGTTTAATGGCACAGGCAGGGAGCCCAGCCAACAGCGAGTTGCAGTAATCCAGACGGGAGATGACAAGTGCCTGGATTAGGACCTGCGCCGCTTCCTGTGTGAGGCAGGGTCGTACTCTGCGAATGTTGTAGAGCATGAACCTACAGGATCGGGTCACCGCCTTGATGTTAGTGGAGAACGACAGGGTGTTGTCCAGGATCACGCCAAGGTTCTTAGCACTCTGGGAGGAGGACACAAGGGAGTTGTCAACCGTGATGGTGAGATCATGGAACGGGCAGTCCTTCCCCGGGAGGAAGAGCAGCTCCGTCTTGCCGAGGTTCAGCTTGAGCTGGTGATCCGTCATCCACACTGATATGTCTGACAGACATGCAGAGATGCGATTCGCCGCCTGGTTATCAGAAGGGGGAAAGGAGAAGATTAATTGTGTGTCGTCTGCATAGCAATGATAGGAGAGAGCATGTGAGGATATGACAGAGCCAAGTGACTTGGTGTATAGCGAGAATAGGAGAGGGCCTAGAACAGAGCCCTGGGGGACACCAGTGGTGAGAGCGCATGGTGCGGAGACAGATTCTCGCCACGCCACCTGGTAGGAGCGACCTGTCAGGTAGGACGCAATCCAAGCGTGGGCCGCGCCGGAGATGCCCAACTCGGAGAGGGTGGAGAGGAGGATCTGATGGTTCACAGTATCAAAGGCAGCAGATAGGTCTAGAAGGATGAGAGCAGAGGAGAGAGAGTTAGCTTTAGCAGTGCGGAGAGCCTCCGTGACACAGAGAAGAGCAGTCTCAGTTGAATGCCCAGTCTTGAAACCTGACTGATTAGGATCAAGAAGGTCATTCTGAGAGAGATAGCAGGAGAGCTGGCCAAGGACGGCACGTTCAAGAGTTTTGGAGAGAAAAGAAAGAAGGGATACTGGTCTGTAGTTGTTGACATCGGAGGGATCGAGTGTAGGTTTTTTCAGAAGGGGTGCAACTCTCGCTCTCTTGAAGACGGAAGGGACGTAGCCAGCGGTCAAGGATGAGTTGATGAGCGAGGTGAGGAAGGGGAGAAGGTCTCCGGAAATGGTCTGGAGAAGAGAGGAGGGGATAGGGTCAAGTGGGCAGGTTGTTGGGCGGCCGGCCGTCACAAGACGCGAGATTTCATCTGGAGAGAGAGGGGAGAAAGAGGTCAAAGCACAGGGTAGGGCAGTGTGAGCAGGACCAGCGGTGTCGTTTGACTTAGCAAACGAGGATCGGATATCGTCAACCTTCTTTTCAAAATGGTTGACGAAGTCATCCGCAGAGAGGGAGGAGGGGGGGGGGGAGGGGGAGGAGGATTCAGGAGGGAGGAGAAGGTAGCAAAGAGCTTCCTAGGGTTAGAGGCAGATGCTTGGAATTTAGAGTGGTAGAAAGTGGCTTTAGCAGCAGAGACAGAAGAGGAGAATGTAGAGAGGAGTGAGTGAAAGGATGCCAGGTCCGCAGGGAGGCGAGTTTTCCTCCATTTCCGCTCGGCTGCCCGGAGCTCGTAGTGAGTCGTCGAGCCACGGAGCAGGAGGGGAGGACCGAGCCGGCCTGGAGGATAGGGGACAGAGAAAATCAAAGGATGCAGAAAGGGAGGAGAGGAGGGTTGAGGAGGCAGAATCAGGAGATAGGTTGGAGAAGGTTTGAGCAGAGGGAAGAGATGATAGGATGGAAGAGGAGAGAGTAGCGGGAGAGAGAGAGCGAAGGTTGGGACGGCGCAATACCATCCGAATAGGGGCAGAGTGAGAAGTGTTGGATGAGAGCAAGAGGGAAAAGGATACAAGGTAGTGGTCGGAGATTTGGAGGGGAGTTGCAATGAGATTAGTGGAAGAACAGCATCTAGTAAAGATGAGGTCAAGCGTATTGCCTGCCTTGTGAGTAGGGGGGGAAGGTGAGAGGGTGAGGTCAAAAGAGGAGAGGAGTGGAAAGAAGGAGGCAGAGAGGAATGAGTCAAAGGTAGACGTGGGGAGGTTAAAGTCACCCAGAACTGTGAGAAGTGAGCCATCCTCAGGAAAGGAACTTATCAAGGCGTCAAGCTCATTGATGAACTCTCCAAGGGAACCTGGAGGGCGATAAATGATAAGGATGTTAAGCTTGAAAGGGCTGGTAACTGTGACAGCATGGAATTCAAATGAGGAGATAGACAGATGGGTCAGGGGAGAAAGAGAGAATGTCCACTTGGGAGAGATGAGGATTCCAGTGCCACCACCCCGCTGGCTCGATGCTCTAGGGGTATGCGAGAACACGTGGGCAGACGAAGAGAGAGCAGTAGGAGTAGCAGTGTTATCTGTGGTAATCCATGTTTCCGTCAGCGCCAGGAAGTCTAGGGACTGGAGGGTAGCATAGGCTGAGATGAACTCAGCCTTGTTGGCTGCAGACCGGCAGTTCCAGAGGCTGCCGGAGACCTGGAACTCCACGTGGGTCGTGCGCGCTGGGACCACCAGGTTAGAGTGGCAGCGGCCACGCGGTGTGAAGCGTTTGTATGTCCTGTGCAGAGAGGAGAGAACAGGGATAGACAGACACATAGTTGACAAGCTACAGAAGTGTTGTTTCTTGTATTATTGTCTCCTGTGTCTTTAGAGAACTGTTTCACTTTGATATCCTTTTTCTTCTGTCCTGATTTTCTCTTTCTTTTCTTCTGTTAACTAGATATTCTTTGTTGTTCTTCGTTAGCTAGCTAGCTTCTTCCAAAAGAGTCCCTAGCAACTGCTTAGCAACTGGTAAACAATTCAGCTTGCTAAGATAACTACAATTTTATGAAAAATAGTTATTTTTCAAAAGCCTATCTTCTTTGTTTGTTGCTTGTTTTTTCTCCTATTCAGTCTTGCAGTTTTCTTTTGCTTTTTTCTGATGTACTTCACTCTAAAAACCATGTAAATTTCAATATTTGTAGGAGCTCATTTTTCAGCTGCTGCTGCTCAAATTGAAATGCTATTAGCGCGCACCACCGCTAACTAACTAGCCATTTCACATCCGTTACATCTGACATGCTGATTACACATGCTGATTATATTCACATGTAAAAACTAATACTGTATTTCCGAGAAACAGTTGCTGTTTCACTGCAACATACATGACACAATTCTGGGTTACACCAATGGGGAAATACAGTAGCTCTATATAATAAATTCCACTAAATGATGCAATAATAATAAATAATAATAATAAAATCAGTGCCGTTTCTAGGCCAATATTATTGTGGGTTAATAAGAGGCAGCTAGTTGGAAGTTATGTCAGTCACTGTCACTCAATTAGTCCATGTCAGCTAACATTTGATAGATTGCTAGGTAAGTTAGTCTAGCCAGCTATCTAAACTTTGTAGTAATCATGGCAGAATTACTGGCTGGGCACGCAAGGCACGCATGTGCCCAGGGGCCCTGACCTCGAGGAGGCCCCCATTGATTTTGTTAGTTACTCTCACTCAGATCTCATATGAACATGGCGTAAGTCATTGCAATATATGTAAAAACTGCAGGAAATTAGCTTTAAAACGGCAACATGTTTTCTCCATCCCATGGCAAAACGTGTAGAACTGCAAGAAATTAGCTTACATTTACTTTAAAACGGTAAAATGTTCCTTATGCTGCCAAGTGTTTTTCGGGGAAAAGTCTCGCTTTTAGGTACCCCTAAAAGCTAGAAACGCCCCCGAATAAAACAACAGAATTGATCTCACAGCACAATGGACCATTTGGAAAGACTTAAGTTACACACTCGCTTTTAGGAAGGAGATGTATTCATATACACAGGTTGAAATTGTCCTCCCCTCTCTCCAAAGAAAGGTTAGCAGAAATGATGGAACCTACCTTTACATCCAAGACGACTCCGTGTGCTTGCTTTGGGCCTGGATCTCTTGATGTTATGAAAACCATACACGTTGCCTCACAAAGCAAACAAATCCAATTCAATGTCTCTCGGTCGTCTTTATTGTCTCTATCTGTGGTGTGTAGGGGGATATTCATAAAAAATTCGCCCAGTGGTATAAGCACGCGGTTGTATGTGGACTTATCTAGCCTATAGATTCCCTAGTTCTCGAGCATGTATGCAAACGAAAGCGAATTAAATCCCGTCACAAACTACTCCAGCAAACGACAACATTCTGCTCCTGTTGAAAATGATTTTGGAAAATATGTGAATATGCATTTGAATGCAAGCATGGTGAGATGGCGAGATACCGTTTTGCAGAGACAGATCTGCATATGGAAATTAGGGTTAGCCTGTGTCCAATTTTACCTCACTGTTGTACTGTTTTTAATGAGACGGGGACACCAAGATACCAACTGTCGGGGAAGGGCATAGGACGTTACTTTCATACGAGGCTACAAATGACATACAAATATAATACATTTAATCAACTATACCAGGGATGGTCAACTTTGACGGAGGTGGGGGCCAGAAAAACCTGAACTTATAATGAGGGGCCGCAGTTGCTCTCTGGTGTGCGTATCCACGTGTGTATAACCCCCGACCCCACCACACTACAGCACATTGCGAGCAACAACAAAAAAATAGCATTCCCCTGTTGTTGTTTTTTAAGTTTTAGTTAATTTTGTGCAATTCTACACATTTTGCCATGGGGGCATATACGTTTTTGCAATTTTACATCAGTCTCTGCAATTCTACACATTTTGCCATGGGGTGGAGAGAAATGTTTGCTGTTTTTAATATGATATCTGAGTGAGATTGACTAACAACAGGGGCCCCGGATGTCATATAAGCGTACATGTAGTTAGCCAAGTTAGCTTAAGTATGAATTTGACTCTTCCCCCAGCCCCATCCCTCATCTTTCCAACCAAAGTGCCATGGCCAGACTGTTGAAATGACAGATTGTGTCTTTGTCACTTCTCTAAAGTGAACACAACGGAAGAGGACGCTGATGTCACCCTTCGCAGGGGAAAGCCAGTGTGAGCTGACCCCAGCCCTGCCACCCTGTTTCTCCTGTGCATCTGACTCGAGTCAGGAAGACACCCGGCCACTGTCATCTGACAGTTATTTTGGCAGGGGCTCCCTGAAACGGTAACGTCTCTATGAGCACACAGCTGAGGCATATGAGCGGCTTATACTGAACAAAAATATAAACTCAACATGCAACAATTTCTAAGATTTTAGTGAGTATCAGTTCATATAAGGAAATCAGTCAATTTAAATACATTATTACTAACAGAAATACTCCTCAGTACTCCTTTGTTCAGTGTATAATCTACTGTATAAGAGTACAGAGACATTACATTAGGCATTTGCCATGACTCATGACAAAAACACCACTCCTCTTGGTAAATACAGCATGAAAGTCCCGTCTACTTCATGGATCATGTCCCACAGTGTTTTTGAATGGCCTTCAAGCATATATAATCAAATTAATAAAAAAGCGGTCATTTAAGATATGTAAAATTATATTTGTATTTGTGGATTAATTTACTCAGTCAATCAGAAATCTTCATGAAAGGCATCAGGTAGAAGTCAATTAATCCACAAATACTAATATATTTGACATATCTTAAATTACTGTGTTTTCATGAATTTGACAATATAATCTTGAAGGCCATTCAATAACAGCGTGGGACATGATCCAGGAAGTAGGTGGGACTTTCATATCGTATGTGACACATAGTAACTCAAAAGATTGTTAGATTGGACGGCTGACAACAGTGGACAGAAATAATACATATTATGTTGACCTTGTTATAATACAACAGAATCATTACTGACAATATTGTTTGAGGAAAAGTCCCTGCCTTCAGTGTCTTTTAGGCTGCAGCAGATCTAAGTGTAACGGCCGTCGTAGGAAGTGGACCAAAATGCAGCGGGTACGTGAATGCTCATATTTATTTTATTACGAACTCCACACAAAAACAACAAACCGAAACCACGAACGACCGCTAACAGTTCTGCAGGCTAAACATAGCAGTGCACGAATACAACTTCCCACAAAGGGACAGGTGACAACAGGCTACCTAAGTATGACTCTCAATCAGCAACAACGATGTACAGCTGTTCCTGATTGAGAGACATACCAGGCCAACACAAAGAGATACACAACATAGATAGAACCTAGAATACGACACATAGAACATAACCCAAAAACCCCGGAATACTCAAACCAAACACCCCTCTACATAAACACACACCCCGAACCACATAAAACAAATACCCCCCTGCCACGTCCTGACCAAACTACAATAACAAATGACGCCTTTACTGGTCAGAACGTGACACTAAGTCACTATTGTCTTCCAAAGGCTGCTGTTACATCTGGCCCCAGCCCCTGCAGACTATGAGGAGGACACAGTGGATATCTTTGGCTTCCCATGGGTGACAGAGACTGCTCTGGTGGAATCTACCAAGCTTTTGTTCGGCCTGTTCAGGTGGGAATACAGCCAGATAATGTGGAGCCTCAGAGATGGGCTGTGCCACACCTGACACACACACACGCACAGACACGTCAAGATCAAGGCTAATCAAGATAATGTCATTCATTTTTTTCAGACTATGTATAGCTGCCTCACTGTCTCTAATTGTCAGGGTTTCGAGGTCAGTAATGTCACAATTTGTTGTCACCTTTCAGGCAAAAGCTTCTTAAACTAGAGACCCTGGTGCAGTCCAGCTCTCATGACTTTGGTAAGCTAACTTAATGTATACCTTGCTGCTCATGGTTTTGTGAGAGGTTTTGTGAGAGTTCATAAGTTGAAATTTGATATAGGTTTGTGGAAATAACCAACTGTGAAGTGATTTGGTATGGTGGTGGTTAGATGTTTTTCTAGGTTGCTGTAATGGGGAAATATTGTACTGTTTTTGTTGTACTGAATGTATTTGACAATGTTATGTTTCAGGCCAAGCCAGCAGCCTCCATTATGAGGCAGAAGACCTTAGGAAACAGTGTGTGCTGTTTCTCCAATATGTCAAAGTCGTCCTATACAGGTAATGCCTGCTGGTCAGTTATTACTGATTCTCACTGACTGTATTCCTGGCCTAGGGCATAGACTATATTTACTAGGCATATACTGTTGAAGTTGGAAGTGTACATACACCTTAGCCAAATACTTGTCTTGAGATGTTGCTTCAATATATCCACATATTTTCCTGCCTCATGATGCCATCTATTTTGTGAAGTGCACCAGTCCCTCCTGCAGCAAAGCACCCCCACAACATGATGCTAGCACCCCCGTGCTTCATGGTTGGGATGGTGTTCTTCAGCTTGCAAGCGTCCCCCTTTTTCCTCTAAACACAACAATAGTCATTATGGCCAAACAGTTTTATTTTTGTTTCATCAGACCAAATGACATTTCTCCAAAAAGTACGATCTTTGTCCCCATGTGCAGTTGCAAACCGTAGTCTGGTGTTTTTATGGTGGTTTTGGAGCAGTGGCTTCTTCCTTGCTGAGCGGCCTTTCAGGTTATGTCGATATAGGACTCGTTTGACTGTGGATATTGATACTTTTGTACCTGTTTCCTCCAGCATCTTCACAAGGTCCTTTGCTGTTGTTCTGGGATTGATTTGCACTTTTCGCACCAGAGTATGTTCATCTCTTGGAGACAGAACGCATCTCCTTCCTTAGCAGTATGATGGCTGCGTGGTCCCATGGTGTTTATACTTGCGTACTATTGTTTATACAGATGAACGTGGTACCTTCAAGCGTTTGGAAATTGCTCCCAAGGATGAACCAGACTTGTGGAGGTCGACAATTGTTTTTCTGAGGTTGTGGCTGATTTCTTTATATTTTCCAATGATGTCAAGCAAAGAGGCACTGAGTTTGAAGGTAGTCCTTGCAATACATCCACAGGTCCACCTCCAATTGACTCAAATTATGTCAATTAGCCTATCAGAAGCTTCTAAAGCCATGACATCATTTTCTGGAATTTTCCAAGCTGTTTAAAGGCACAGTCAACTTAGTGTATGTAAACTTCTGACCCACTGGAATTGTGATACAGTGAATTATAAGTGAAATAATCTGTCTGTAAACAATTGTTGGAAAAATTACTTGTGTCATGAATAAAGTAGATGTCCTATCCGACTTGCCAAAACTATAGTTTGTTAACAATACATTTGTGGAATGGTTGAAAAATTAGTTTTAATGACTCCAACCCAAGTGTATGTAAACTTCCAACTTCAACTGTACGTAGCTAGTTCCAGTAAAACACTGTAAGGATTTGCCCAAAACAAGTATTTTTATTTGAGTATTTGAATGTAAAACCAAATTGTATTTGACAGTATGCTCAAATACTTATTTCAAATGCTATTTTCAAATACCTGGGTTAAATGCATAGGAGTGTATTTGAGTCAGTGGATTTAAGTTTATCAAATACTTTGCAAGTGTATTTGCAAATACATAAAAATATTCAACTACTTGTCTTTTCAAAGAAAATATATCTCAATACTTACTTCTATTGTGGAAATTCTATGCAGGGACACTCAAAGTCAATCTTAAATGAATCATTCTTTATTATCAGCGCGCTGGAGAGGTTCCAACCAACTCAATGCACCAAGTACACATGTCGATCAGGAGCTCTACCGGGGCAGTCCCGTTAGTTCTCTAATATACTGCAGACAAGTTATATTTGCATGATTTGTATTAAGCTCATTCATAATTAATGAATCATTAACGTTAACTTCATTCATGTGACCGACCAATACTGGGTCATGCATGTGACAGACCAATACCTCGCAAGGCTTCTTCTCTAAGCTGAGATCTTGAAACTGGGATATCTTTCATTCTCAAAACAAAGGTCTGGGGGTACTGCCAAATTGCAGATACTGATAGTGAGGATTTGTTCAATCAGTCACATTATTAGAAAAGCACAAACATAAAATGTTCCATCACATTTCATAAGTATGTGAAAGTAATTTAGATATTTGAAATAGTATTTGAACCCAGGTCTGGTGAATATACCCTGATATGCTTTTACTGTATACCTCCCCTCAGCTGTTTCCTCCCTCCTGGCATTTGTTATGCCTCCACCTGGACATCCACTGGTCAGTGTTGGAGATTCTCCACCTGCTGGGGAAGAGGATGCAAGGTATGTGTTGTTTTTATTGTTGTTATTTTTAAGATCTCGTCTAACCTATCATAGGGTAATCTTCCAAGGCAAAACAAATGTCATATGCAGTACTGCAAAAATGAAATGCGGATCTGAAATACACAATATGAAGAGAGAGAAGAAAAAAAACTTGGCCTGTGTTGTCAGGCTAGTGTTGTCAGTGAATTATAGGTCTACTACATTCTTATTTGTCTGTTTGACCTTTGCAGGTTAGGTGGTGTACGCCCACCAGTTTGTGAACCTGACTGGGGAGAACCTGACCAACAACAGCCTGTTTGAGGAGCATCTCTGCAACCTGCTCTCTGACCTCACTGGCCTGGCCATCGGAAAATACAGCAAGGTAATGTGTATGGGGTTATACATGTGTTTTGTGTTCCTTAACAATGCTAACCATTGAGTAAGCCATGAGGCAAACCCCTTAAAAATGCTCCAGGTGCGCCACACTATGGCTGACCCTGTGCTCCCATCTCTCTGTGGGTGGGTGGTATATTTTTGTTGTTGTTGTATTTTATTAGGATCCCCATTAGCTGTTGCAAAAGCAGCAGCTACAGTACTTTTCCTGGGGTCCACACAGAACATGAAACATGACAACACAGAACATTAATAGACAAGAACAGCTCAAGGACAGAACTACATACTTTTTTTTTAAAGGCACACGTAGCCTACATATCAATGCATACACACAAACTATCTAGGTCAAATAGGGGAGAGGCGTTGTGCCGTGTTGCTTTATCTGTTTTTGAAACCAGGTTTGCTGTTTATTTGAGAAATATGAGATGGAATGGAGTTCCATGCAATAATGGCTCTATATAATACTGTACACTTTAAAAACAATTGTTCTGGATTTGGGGACTATGAAAAGACCCCAGGTGGCATGTCTGGTGGGGTAAGTGTGTGTGTCAGAGCTGTGTATAAGTTGACCTTGCAAACTATTTGGGATTTTCAACACATTAATGTTTCTTATAAATGGAAGAAGTGATGCAGTCAGTCTCTCCTAAACTCTTAGCTAAGAGAAAGTATTTATGTCAGCCCTCTGTTTACAATGAAGAGAAAGACGTGCCACTCTGTTCTGGGCCAGCTGCAGCTTAACTACAGTGGGGGAAAAAAGTATTTGATCCCCAGCTGATTTTGTACGTTTGCCCATTTACAAAGAAATTATTAGCCTATAATTTTAATGGTAGGTTAATTTGAACAGTGAGAGACAGAATAACAACAAAAAAATCCAGAAAAACGCATGTCAAAAATGCGTTAATGTGCTTCTTCTTGAGCCACTCCTTTGTTGCCTTGGCCATGTGTTTTGAGTCATTGTCATGCTGGAATACCCATCCACGACCCATTTTCAATGCCCTGGCTGAGGGAAGGATGTTCTCACCCAAGATTTGACGGTACATGGCCCCGTCCATCGTCCCTTTGATGCGGTGAAGTTGTCCTGCCCCCTTAGCAGAAAAACACCCCCAAAGCATAATGTTTCCACCTCCATGTTTGACGGTGGAGATGGTGTTCTTGGGGTCATTGGCAGCATTTCTCCTCCTCCAAACACGGCGAGTTGAGTTGATGCCAAAGAGCTCCATTTTGGTCTCATCTGACCACAACACTTTCACCAGTTGTCCTCTGAATCATTCAGATGTTCATTGGCAAACTTCAGACGGGCATGTATATGTATTCTTGAGCAGGGGGACCTTGCGGGCGCTGCAGGATTTCAGTCCTTCACGGCGTAGTGTGTTACCAATTGTTTTCTTGGTGACTATGGTCCCAGCTGCCTTGAGATCATTGACAAGATCCTCCCGTGTAGTTCTGGGCTGATTGCTCACCGTTCTCATGATCATTGCAACCCCACGAGGTGAGATCTTGCATGGAGCCCCAGGCCGAGGGATATTGACAGTTCTTTTGTGTTTCTTCCATTTGCGAATAATCGCACCAACTGTTGTCACCTTCTTACCAAGCTGCTTGGCGATGGTCTTGTAACCCATTCCAGCCTTGTGTAGGTCTACAATGTTGTCCCTGACATCCTTGGAGAGCGCTTTGGTCTTGGCCATGGTGGAGAGTTTGGAATCTGATTGATTGATTGCTTCTGTGGACAGGTGTCTTTTTTACAGGTAACAAACTGTGGTTAGGAGCACTCCCTTTAAGAGTGTGCTCCTAATCTCAGCTCGTTACCTGTATAAAAGACACCTGGGAGCCAGAAATCTTTCTGATTGAGAGGGGGTCAAATACTTATTTCCCTCATTAAAATGCAAATCAATTTATAACATTTTTGACATGCGTTTTTCTGGATATTTTTGTTGTTATTCTGTCTCTCACTGTTCAAATAAACCTACCATTAAAATTATAGACTGATCCTTTCTTTATCAGTGGGCAAACGCACAAAATCAGCAGGGGAACAAATACTTTTTTCCCCCACTGTATGTCTTTCCTTGCAGCAGTGGACTAGAGCCTGCAGAACTTGCTTTTTGGAGTGTGGTGTTAAAAAAGCAGAGCATCTCTTTATTACGGACAGACCTCTCCCCATCTTTACAACCATTTCATCTATATGTTTTGACCATGACAGTTTACAATCTAAGGTAACCCCAAGTAATTTAGTCTCCTCAACTTGTTCAACAGCCACACCATTCATTACCAGATTCAGCTGAGGTCTAGAACTTAGGAAATTATTTTTTACCAAATACAATGCTCTTAGTTTTAGAGATGTTCAGGACCAGTTTATTACTAGCCACCTATTCCAAAACAGACTGCAACTCTTTGTTAAGGGTTTCAGTGACTTCATTAGTTGGGGTTGATGATGTGTATATGGTTGAATCATCAGCATACATGGACACACATGCTTTGTTTAATGCCAGTGGCCGGTCATTGGTAAAAATAGAAAAGAGTAGAAGGCCTAGAGAGCTGCCCTGCGGTACACCACACTTTACATGTTTGACATTAGAGAAGCTTCAATTTGAGTTCTATTAGATAGATAGCTCTGAATCCACAATATGACAGAGGTTGAAAAGCCATCACACAAGTTTTTTTCAACAACAGGTTATTGTCAATAATATCAAAGACTGCACTGAAATCCAACAGTACAGCTCCCACAATATTCTTATTAGCAGTTTCTTTCAACCAATCATCAGTCACTTGTGTCAGTGCAGTACATGTTGTGTGCCCTTCTCTATAAGCATGCTGAAAGTCTGCAATAGCATTGTATTTGGTCAAACACAGTTTTTTCCAACAGTTTGCTAAGAGCTGGCAGCAAGCTTATAGGTCTGCTGTTAGAACCAGTAAAGGCCGCTTTACCACTCTTGGGTAGCGGAATTACTTTGGCTTGCCTCCACGCCTGAGGACAAAGACTTTCCTCTAGGCTCAGATTAAAGATATGATAGATAGGAGTGGCCATAGAGTCAGCTACCATCCTCAGTAGCTTTCCAAGTTGTCAATGCCAGGAGGTTTGTCATTATTAACTTTACAAAATTAAAACTTGCAATGCTTTTCTTTCATAATTTTTTTGTTGTTGCATGAATACAATGGCTCACTGTTCGTTGTTGTAATTTCCTGCCTATGTTTGTCCCCTTTGCCAATGAAGTAATCAATATGTAGTAAGTCAGCCAGTCAGATATACAGCCAGACTTATTAGCCACTCCTTTTGAGCCATCTCTTTGAACCATTCAGTTTTTCAATTCCTCATCAATCCATGGAGCCTTAACAGT
Source organism: Salmo salar (assembly GCF_965601325.2). Classification (NCBI taxonomy): domain Eukaryota; kingdom Metazoa; phylum Chordata; class Actinopteri; order Salmoniformes; family Salmonidae; genus Salmo; species Salmo salar. The sequence continues at coordinate 49,962,082 of NC_138295.1, read as the reverse complement.
TCTAACAGTCCGTTTTTTAACATGTGCATGTTTATCAATAACTGGAAGAAGCAATTTCATAAATTCATCAAGTGCAGGGTCTGGATGCTCCTTATTAATCACATCAGACCAACACATATTTAAACATCAACCACATAAGAGTCACAGCAAAATCTTTTGTATGAGCTCTTATACATTATTTTAGGCCCAGCTGTTGGAACTTTGGCTTTCCTGGATATAGCTACTATATTGTGATCACTGCATCGAATGGGTACGGATACAGCTTTAGAACAAAGTTCTACAGTATTAGTAAAAATGTGATCGATACATGTGGATGATCTTGTTCCTATAGTGTTTGTAAACACCCTGGTAGGTTGATTAATAACCTGAACCAGATTACAGGCACTGGTTACAGTAAGAAGCTTCCTCTTGAGCCGACAACTTGATGAAAACCAGTCAGTTTTCAGGTCCCCAAGAAAGTAGACTTCTCTGTTTATACCACATACACTATCAAGCATTTCACACATATTATTTAGACATTGACTGTTCACACTTGGTGGCCTCTAGCAACACCCCAAAAGAAAAGACTTTAGATGTGCCAAGTGAACCTGCAGCCACAACACTTCAATAACACTTGACATAAGATCTTCTCTAAGCATTACAGGGATATGGCTCTGAATATATATATATACAGTCCCCATAAGCATTTCTGTCTCTTCTATAGATGTTATATCCTTGAATTGCTACTGCTGTATCATCAAATGAACTATCCAAGTGACTCACAGAAATGTCTAATATATGAATGTTATCTGATGTTAGCAAGTTATTGATTTCATGAACCTTATTTCTAAGGCTACATATATTAGGGCTAATTTCAGCCTTTTCCTTGGTAGCTTATCAGAGATAGACATAATACTGAGAAGAGCAAACAAAGCAAGATAAAAAAAAATACATTCAGCAGTCCATTAATCAATTGGGGTGTGTGTGTGTGTGCTGCGGGGTTGAAGCTACGAACCCATAGGCTTGGCTCTCTCATCCCTTCCAGGCTTCTGTGAGGGAGGGTGGACAATGAGCCAGTCATGGCAGATGTAAGCAATGTGATTGTGTCTAAGAGTTGGGGGAGAAGAAAAACAAAAAACGAATGCCTAATAACTTTTTGTATGGTTATAATACTGCCTGGAACGGGTGAAATCGATAGGTAATTTAAAACCTTCAGGCAACATTTACATCTCCGTAAGAGTTAGTAGCCTCTTCCGAGGCTTAGGCTTTTGGGGTAAGGGTATTTCTAACTCTCTCCTCTGTTCTAGGTAAGGCCTACTGAGGCCCTTAACCAGCCATCACTACCACTGCACCTGCACCAAAGAGCTGTGGATACTACCTATACACTTACTGGAACACAGGAGCAAAGTGTTACACAAACAGGTGAACACACACACACACATTCACACTTGATGTAACTATGATTTGGTGACCATTGGATTTTATCTGCAATTAATCAAATTTGACATAGCGTTTGTATTTACAACTGTGTGTGTGTGTGTGTGTGTGTGTGTGTGTGTGTGTGTGTGTGTGTGTGTGTGTGTGTGTGTGTGTGTGTGTGTGTGTGTGGTGTGTGTGTGTGTGTGTGCGTACTTGTGTGTGTTTCTCCGTAGTCTTTCTGGAACTACATGAACACACTGCTGCGGTCTCTGATCAGTGGCCAGCCTGTAGCAGAGGAGTACGGTGTGCTCCCTACACACTGTAAAGACCCTCTGGGCTTCACCTGGTGGCTTGTCACTCACTTGGCTGAGCTGGGACAATACAGCAGAAACGGGGCCTTCCAAAACGAGGTACCGTAATTTCCAGACTATTAAGCGCACATGAATATAAGCCGCACCCACTGAATTAAATTTATTTATTTTTTTGAACATAAATAAGCCGCACATGTCTATAAGCCGCAGGTGCCTACCGGTACATTGAAACAAATGAACTTTACACAGGCTTTAACGAAACACGGCTTGTAACAAAAATAAATAGGCTTTAACGAAACACGGCTTGTAACAAAAATAAATAGGCTTTAACGAAACACGGCTTGTAACAAAAAATGTAAAATTAGCAGTAAGCTTTAGTTGTCTTTTCCAACGTCTTATCATCAACTCATTAAGACCAAGCTCCCGTGCAGCAGCTCTATTTCCTTTTCCAACAGCCAGATCAATCGCCTTCAACTTGAAAGCTGCATCATATGCATTTCTCCGTGTCTTTGCCATGATGAGGGTGACAAAATGACTACCGTAATCAGAATGATGGGAAGTTTAAGAGCGCTCGTTTTAATCTAAACAGTAAACAAAAAAGTTGTTTGACCTTAACCCGTTCGGCAATTTCATTGGTCTAATGAAAGCTTCATGCCGGCAAAAAACTGAGCACGTCACAGAATGTGTTTTTTTGGAGAAAAAAAAATTGAAAGCGGGAAAAATCCATATAATGGCCGCGTCATTGTTTAAGCCGCGAGGTTCAAAGCCTGGGAAAAAAGTTGCGGTTTATAGTCCGGAATTTACGGTAATCTACCTGAGATTAGGGGGTATAAGGAGGGATGTCCTAAACTGTAAAGGGGTGTGATTTTTCCTGATTAATCAGATATGGCTGAATTTGTGAAATGTGTCCTCCATTTATAGTTTAAACGGTCAAAATCCTGTTTTGGCCCGATCGCATCCCCTGTTAAGATGAAAGTCACAGGCTGCAATTTTGACTTCTTGCCAAGCTTATTAGACTGTATGTTTTGTTGGTAATATAATGTATGCTCTGGTCTCACAGAAACAGCAGTTTTGTGGGTGAGCTGCTCTATTCCACCTGTAACCCTAAGGTAGGCTCTCGCTCAAAGAGGATATGGGTTATGGATGGGAGCATGGTTTCAGTGTACAGTTATAATTAGTTTGTTGATTGATCTGTGTGTGTTGCAGAGAACGCTACAGGAGGATCAGATCAGAATGCACGTCCACTGCTGCCTGAATCTGTCTGTGCTATGGAAACCTAACAATAGCACTGTCACCACAAAACCTGGTAAGGAACACCTCTAACACACCACTCTAAGACATGAACAATATGTAATGTACTCCTCAAAATATCCCACTTACATTCTCCCCTCCCTCCAAAGCGGTTCGATCACAGTGCCCTGGTTAGGGGTGTCAGGGCTCTGCAGTGTGAGCAGAACCCCCCTGGCCCTGTTGGACCAGGCCCGGATCTACTGCTCCCCTTCCCCCCTCCTTTCTCCCAGCCACACCCAACTGTACCGCTCAGCCAACTCCTTTCACATCTTCCTCAGAGTGCTGGCTCTCTACCTGGCCCAGGAGAACGCAGGCGGCGCCCCCTGGAGGCAGATCAAGGGCAGGTGAGGTGTGTGTGTGTGTATGTAGGGATGGGTAACATGGAGGGGTACAGAAAAGGAGGCCAGTTAAACCCCTAAGGTACTCTTTAAATGGAGCTAAATTAGTTTTGTTCAATATTATGTTGATATGAAATACTGTCCCAAGGGGGACAGGTAAGTCCACACTCACAGGCACACACACACGCACAGACACGTCAAGATCAAGGCACAGAGAGTCGTGTCTGTGCGTGTGTGTGTGCCTGCCAGGTGTGGCACAGCCCATCTCTGAGGCATTGCTATTTGCTCAGACTCCCAGGGAGAGCAGGTGTCTCAGGAGGAACCTCCACCTGCCTCTCCTCTCCTCCCAGCGGAGGCCAGCCTAGTCCCACTGAGCCACACATCAAACCCACAGCTGCTTCCCAAACTCCCCCAGCCATGGCTCCACTTTCTGGGGGAGACCAAAGACGATAAGCCCATGGATCCCAACATCAGAACGTGGCCTGGGACGGGCCCGGCTGGGCGCCAGCGAGAAGGATAAATCCGCCTAATGACTTCCCTCTGTCTGGAACGTGCTCAGCCGCTCCACAGACATGAAGGCTAATTAGCTAACGAGCATGGCGGTTAATTCCCCTTAACGAAGCCGTGTTGGTTTCCAGCACGGATGGGGGTGGGCAGCGGCAGGGAGGTTGCTGGCAGGGACCGGACTGGGCTGGGCCTGGTCCAGATTAGAACACCCCCTCTCCCTCTGTCTCTGCTCCAGTTCCCTCGAGAAGAGCCGGGCGTGCTTATGGCGTTCCGGCAACGTTCCGGCAGCGTTCTCGCTGGCTGGACCGGCTCCATGGGAAGCCTGTGGTGGCTGCATTACTGGGATCGACTGGGAGAGCGCTGATCTCTTATGCCGGGAGTCGTGAGCATCTGCTTGCCTCCGGAAAAATATGTCCAGGATAAACAAACACACAGACACGCAGACGGACTGTCTGTCTGACAGACAGAAAACACAGGAAAAAGCCTCCCAACCTGTTACAGACAAACTGTAAATCCATTTCCCACTGCTGTTTTTCTCTAAATGGATCTCCCTATCTACCTTCTCTCTTTTTCTCATCTTTCGCTTCTTCTCACAATCTCTTCCTGCCTTAGGTTATTTTTCGACATGTATACCATCCATACACCTTTTACCTTCTCCTCCTCCCACTCTCTCTCCCTGTAGCATGTAGCAGAACTTTAGAACCAGTCATGGTTAGGGCTGTTACAGTGACCGTATTACCGCCACACCGGCAGTCATGGGTCATGACCGCAGTCAAATTCTACGTGACCGCTGAGTCACGGTAACTAAGCTTCTCCAAGCTCTGACGGTCATTAGTAGCATATTAAACTTGCTAACTGCCTGGTACTCAGCACTTTATTGTCCCTCTAATCACTCTGCCATAAATGCAAATGTGATTGAAAATAAAATCGAACACTTAATGAGAGCTCATGTTGAGGAACATTTCTATAGGCTATACAATTGCGCGAGAAAACAAGAGTTTTGATGGTTTTCTATTAAAAAGAGGATTGCATCAGCTTTCTATAGGCTAGGCCTCTATTTATTTCTCAACTTATCCTAATTTTTTGCATATTGCTTCGCTTTACAACAGGAATATAGCCTACCTGGCATGAAAATGAACCACAGGAAAAGCGTCCTCCATTCGCTATTGAAGTGCATAGATTACATGTATTTTTCCCCCTGCCCCTGTTCCGAGACAGGTGCATGATAATGGTCCATTCTAAATCATAACTCATTTCACACACAGAGTACCAGTTAAAAGTTTGGACACACCTACTCATTCAAGGGTTTTCTTAATTCTTTACTATTTTCTACATTGTAGAATAATAGTGAAGACATCAAAACTATAAAATAACACATATGGAGTCATGTAGTAACCAAAAAAGTGTTAAACAAATCAAAATATATTTTATATTTTTCAAAGTAGTCACCCTTTGCCTTGATGACAGCTTTGCACACTCTTGGTAAAATAGTTCAAATAAAGAAAAACCCTGGAATGAATCGCTGTGTCCAAACTTTTGACTGGTACTGTACATTATTTAATATATGTAAAGACAAGATTAAATTAAGAATGGTCTGATGGGTGACAATATCAGCCTTTCACTTGTGAATGATGTATTATCTGTCGCTTGTGAATGATGCCTAGTGTGTGCAGTCAGGCAAGAAACAGCGCATTACTTCTTTTTGCGACTTTTTCAAATCATAGTCACACACCTCATGTAGCCTGTTGATAAGGTTTGTATCACAACTAAAGTGGCAAAATATCTTCTTAAAATTAAGCACATTAATCCTCTTTACAATCAGTGTAAAGCCTGATTGTACCACCAGAGGTGGGATCAAGTCTTAGCACTCAAGTCCCAAGTCAAGTCCCAAGTCAAGACAGGCAAGTCCGAGTCAAGTCTCAAGTCAGATCGTCAAGTATCAAGTCAAGTCTTAAGTCCTAAACTTTGAGTTTCGAGTTTAAAACGAGTCATAATGTGCTCTTCACCAAATGTTAAAAGGTATTACAAGAGTAATAGTGTATTACATTTACGCAAATCATGAATGCTTTTAAAAATATCTAAATATTTATTACTTTCCAAATAAACATTATATTTCCATGGAGAAAGACACACACCCCCCCAATAGTGATCGACTATTGAGGATCGCAATGGGGCGCAATCGCCCAACCTTAACACACACTCTTTCTCTCACTGTGTGGTTACAGTAGGTTAATGTATGTCAATGGTTTTAGGAACAGCAGTAACATCAGGCAGGATTTAGGTTACCAACTGCCTAGCCAGTTGTACCTCAATCTTGGGTGCAATGATCACGTTCCCGCACTGACTGACTGTGTGGAGGCTCATTGATTTAACGTTACACAAGCCTACATGATACACCAGTAAAGTAATAAAATATATAGCTGTCGGCTATATTAGCCACGATTTACCGTTCTTTGTGCAGCTTCAAATGTCGAACAAAGTTGGAAATTGTTGCGCCTCCGTCTGTAATTTTCTTCCCGCGTGTTTTTCAAGTTGCAATTCGTTTTTTGTCGTCTTTATATCCGAAAATAATAATTTGGGGTATCGTCTTTCCAAGGGCTCCATCAGAATTCACCCGCTGATGTTCCTCTGCACTGCCACGCACAATGTTTTCTCAGCTGGCACAATTTGATTGGCTGCTGTCCGATTCAAACTGTAATCCGTTAAATGAAGAGTTTGATGCGCTGCACACTTTTTTTAATAGCAGAATTTTTTATATTTGGGCTTGGGGAGGGTATCAAGTCAGGTTGAGTCATAAGGCTCAAGTCCAAGTCAAGTCACAAGTCATTGGTGTTAAAGTCAAAGTTGAGTTGCAAGTCATCATATTTGTCATGACTCGAGTCCACACCTCTGCTAACTGCCATACGTAGGCGGCACGTGAGTTTCAAGTTTGGGGAAGATATTTTTCACCTTGAAAATGCACCTTTATAATAATGCATAATCGCATTTGTGGTGTCATGACTCTCACTCCTGGGTGAGGATCTAAGATCGCATCAGAGAGGAGAGCTTAACCTCTCTAGGGTAGGTGGCACCAAATCGTCCCACCTACGTAACAGCCAGTGTAATCCCGTGGCGCGTTATTCAAAAACCTCAAAAATGCAAAAACTTCAATTTTTCAAACATATGACTATTTTACACCATTTTAAAGACAAGACTCTCGTTAATCTAACCACACTGTCCGATTTCAAAAAGGCTTTACAACGAAAGCAAAACATTAGATTATGTCAGCAGAGTACCCAGCCAGAAATAATCAGACACCCATTTTTCAAGCTAGCATATAATGTCACATAAACCCAAACCACAGCTAAATGCAGCACTAACCTTTGATGATCTTCATCAGATGACAACCCTAGGACATTATGTTATACAATACATGCATGTTTTGTTCAATCAAGTTCATATTTATATCAAAAACCAGCTTTTTACATTAGCATGTGACTAGCATGTGACTAGCATTCCCACCGAACACTGCCGGTGAATTTACTAAATTACTCACGATAAACGTTCACAAAAAGCATAACAATTATTTTAAGAATTATAGATACAGAACTCCTCTATGCACTCGATATGTCCGATTTTAAAATAGCTTTTCGGTGAAAGCACATTTTGCAATATTCTCAGTAGATAGCCCGGCATCACAGGGCTAGCTATTTAGACACCCAGCAAGTTTAGCACTCATCAAAGTCAGATTTACTATAAGAAAAATGTTATTACCTTTGCTGTCTTCGTCAGAATGCACTCCCAGGACTTCTACTTCAATAACAAATGTTGGTTTGGTTCAAAATAATCCATAGTTATATCCAAACAGCGGCGTTTTGTTTGTGCGTTCAAGACACTATCCGAAAGGGTAAATAAGGGTGACGAGCATGGCGCAATTCGTGACAAAAAAATTGTAAATATTCCATTACCGTACTTCGAAGCATGTCAACCGCTGTTTAAAATCAATTTTTATGCCATTTTTCTCATAAAAAAGCGATAATATTCCGACCGGGAATCTGCGTTTAGGTAAACAGACGAAAGAAAATAAAGCATTCGGTCGACTCGGGCACGCGCCTAAGCCCATAGTACTCTGATCGGCCACTTGCCAAAAGCGATAATGTGTTTCAGCCAGAGGCTGCCTCGATATCGTTCAGCTTTTTCCCGGGCTCTGAGAGCCTATGGGAGCCGTAGGAAGTGTCACGTTAGAGCAAAGATCCTCAGTCCTCAATAAAAAGAGCCAAGATGAAACACAGTTTGTCAGACAGGCCACTTCCTGCATGGAATCTTCTCAGGTTTTGGCCTGCCATTTGAGTTCTGTTATACTCACAGACACCATTCAAACAGTTAGAAACTTTAGGGTGTTTTCTATCCAAAGCCAATAATTATATGCATATTCTAGTTACTGGGCAGGAGTAGTAACCAGATTAAATCGGGTACATTTTTTATCCGGCCGTGTCAATACTGCCTCCTAGCCCTAACAGGTTAAGTATAAGAATACTTTTGTGAAGATGAAATGTGATTTTAGCCTTTAAAGGAGAATTGTTTTTCATATAAACTTTTGCCAAGTCAGTAACCACGCCCACGTGAGCACAGACATTGTGGCAACGTGATGGAACCGCCCTCCAAGGCGAGTGCTTTAAAGAACTTGCTGAAGAATTAACATATTAGACCAAAACATGCTGGGTTGCTGCCATTGAGACCAGTCTACGAGCAGTGCGAGCTGAATATGTGACAAATGGTTTAAAACTACAAGACCAGACAATGGTGGGACCCTCTGGAACTCTTTAGTGAAGAGAATAGGGACTATACCGGAACATTCAGTCTGCAGCTTTTTAAATACCGGTTGCCTAGTAAACTCGACTGAGGACCACCGCGTGTTTACCTCTGAAGGATCCAGTCTAACGAACACTACAACTACTAAGTACATTGTGACCTCTGGTGGACAACCAGAGACTTGCATCAAACTACTCGCCATAGACGGATCGAGTGGTTTCAACAGAGAGTGACGACAAAGATATACAAACATAAATATATACATTGCACTTCTTTTCGAATGTGCTGTTGTTCATGTGCAATGTATCCACATTCCCATGAGCATAGTTTTCCAACTGTATGTACAATGGGTACCCTCTCTGTCTTTCCCGCTCTTTATCTGTCCCCACCCCCTTTTTTGTATTTTACCCCCTTTTTCTCCCCAATTTCGTGATATCCAATTGCGATCTTGTCTCATCGCTGCAACTCCCCAACAGGCTTAGAAGAGGCGAAGGTCGAGTCATGCATCCTCTGAAACATGACCTGCCAAACTACGCTTCTTAACACCCGCTCACTTAACCTTGAAACCAGCTGCACCAATGTGTCAGAGGAAACACCATTCAACTGACCATCAAAGTCAGCCTGCAGGCGACAGGCCTACCACAAGGAGTTGCTAGAGGGCAATGAGCCAAGTAAAGCTCCTCCGACCAAACCTTCCTCTAACCCAGACAACGCTGGGCCAATTGTGTGCCGCCCTATGGGACTCCCAGTCACGGCCAGTTGTGACACAGCCTGGAGTCGAACCCGGGTTTGTAGTGACGCCTCAAGCACTGCGATAGACTGCTGCTCCACTCAGGAGGACCAGAATCATTGCTTTTAAATGTTTTTTTGATGTGAATGGTTGTATTAATTTGGGATCTATCACATCCAACAACTGTCCCAGAGTCTGTTTGGAATATTTAGTTCTCGCACAAAAGGACTAGTTGACCAATAGAATAGGTAAACTTTCATACTATGGGCGATAGTAGATTGACATAGGCTAGTGCTTTTGCTGTTCGTTAGGCATGCTCATCTTGTTGGCTGACGAAAAGTAAATGTGACAGTTCTTCTAACACCTTCAATATGCGCCTTGGAATTCGATAAGGACACGCGCAGTTGTGTCCCCGATGTGTCTGTCTTCACTTGTAGCCTTCTATGGAGCTGAGATGCCTGTGAGAAGGACCCAATCACATGATGGGCATTGGCTAATAAGAATTGATTGGCAGCCAGGAGAAGGGAATTATGATTATTATATTCATCCCACAACGGCCACTTTGGCTGCAAAAAGGCATGGAATTCTTTAGGGGGTATTGGGCCACACAAGGGGGATGCCACACAGAAATTCGAGGCCTGGTGAGAATATTATCAAGTGCTTGTCAAATCGTGAATGAGAGACTGATGAAGTGTGTACAGCCTGCAGAAAAAAAACAAAGCAGAGCTCATGTGACCTTTTTCCAATCATCATTAGAGTCGCATCATGCAGCCTTAGAATGTTTTAAAAATCTAAACATAGTGCATTCGGAAAGTATTCACACCTGTCTATATAAGGTCCCACAGTTGACAGTGCATGTCAGAGCAAAAACAAAGCCATGAGGTCGAAGGAATTGTCCATAGAGCTCAGAGGCAGGATTTTGTCTAGGCACAGTTCTGGGGAAGGGTACCAAAACATTTCTGCAGCATTGAAGGTCCCCAGGAACACTGTGGACTCCATCATTCTTAAATGGAAGAAGTTTGGAACCACAAAGACTCTTCCTAGAGGTGGCCAGCCGGCCAAACTGAGCAATCGTGAGTAGAAGGGCCTTGGTCAGGGAGGTGACCAAGAACCCGATGGTCACTCTGACAAAGCTCCAGAGTTCCTCTGTGGAGATGGGAGAACCTTTGAGAAGGACAACCATCTCTGCAGCACTCCACCAATCAGGCCTTTATGGTAGTTTGGCCAGACGGAAGCCACTCCTCAGTAAAAGGCACATGACAGCCCGCTTGGAGTTTGCGAAAAGGCACCTAAAGGACTCTCAGACCATGAGAAACAAGATTCTCTGGTCTGATGAAGCCAAGATTGAACTCTTTGGCCTGAATGCCAAGCGTCACCTCTGGAGGAAACCTGGCACCATCCCTACGGTGAAGCATGGTGGTGGCAATCATGCTTTGGGGATGTTTTTCAGCGGCAGGGATTGAGAGACTAGACAGGATCAACGGTAAGATGAACAGAGCAATGTACAGAGAGATCCTCGATGAAAACCTGCTTCAGAGCTCTCACGACCTCAGACTGGGGCATAGGTTCACCTTCCAACAGGACAACGATCTGCAGAGAAGAATGGGAAAAACTCCCCAAATTCAGGTGTGCCAAGCTTGTAGCGTCGTACCCAAGAAGACTCAAGGCTGTAATTGCTGCCAAAGGTCCTTCAACAAAGTACTAAGTAAAGGTTCTGAATACTTATGTAAATGTCATATTTCCATATTTCATTTTTTATTTTTATTTTTACATTTGCTAAAATGTCTAAAAACCTGTTTTGCTTTGTCATTATGGGGTATTGTGTGTAGATTGATGAGGGGGGGGGATGATTTAACCCATTTTAGAATAAGGCTGTAACGTAACAAAAGGAGGAAAAAGTCAAGGGGTCTGAATACCTTCCGAATGCACTGTATAGCCCAACATTTTTATCACAACTAAAGTTGCATAAATAACTCTAAATTAAGCATATAGGAAGACTTGTTTCTTTGTTAATCGCTCAACACAGAATATATCGTTTCTATTTCATTCAGCTATGTGTCACGTCCTGACCAGCAGATGGAGCTAGTGTTTTAATTTTGGTCAGGACGTGGCATGTTTGTGTTTGTTAAATGTTGGGTTGATGATTGGGACTTCCAATTGAAGGCAGGTGTGTATAGTTGCCTTTGATTGGAAGTCCTATATAGGTGTGTGTGTTTGTCTTTGGGGTTGTGGGGAATTGTTCTGTGTTGAGCCTATGCTTTGCCAGACTGTTTGTTGGTTGTTCGTTCATTCTCATGGTTTGTTATTTTGGCATTCATTTTGATAGTTAATAAAAGTCAAGATGAGCCTGCACATACCTGCTGCGTTTTGGTCCTCTTCTCTCCAGTACGACATTTTTAAGGATGAGTACAACTATTTTTATGCCAGAATTCCCCACCAACAAAGGACCAAGCAGCGGAAGAAGGCTGGCGAGGTAAGGGAGACCGAGAGGCACCCCCAAGAATTTTTTAGGGGGGGGCACAAGGGCTGTTTGACGGGGCAAGAGCTGCCCGCCAGTCAACAGTCGTCATCAGAGCTGCCCGCCAGTCAACAGTCGTCGTCAGAGCTGCCCGCCAGTCAACAGTCGTCGTCAGAGCTGCCCGCCAGTCAACAGTCGTCGTCAGAGCTGCCCGCCAGTCAACAGTCGTCGTCAGAGCTGCCCGCCAGTCAACAGTCGTCGTCAGAGCTGCCCGCCAGTCAACAGTCGTCGCAGTCAACAGTCGTCAGAGCTGCCCGCCAGTCAACAGTCGTCAGAGCTGCCCGCCAGTCAACAGTCGTCAGAGCTGCCCGCCAGTCAACAGTCGTGAGAGCTGCCCGCCAGTCAACAGTCGTCAGAGCTGCCCGCCAGTCAACAGTCGCCAGAGAGGTCAGACTGCGCTGAACTGCCGGAGAGGTCAGACTGCGCTGAACTGCCGGAGAGGCCAGACTGCGCTGAACTGCCGGAGTGGCCAGACTGCGCTGAACTGCCGGAGTGGCCAGACTGCGCTGAACTGCCGGAGTGGCCAGACTGCGCTGAACTGCCGGAGTGGCCAGACTGCGCTGAACTGCCGGAGTGGCCAGACTGCGCTGAACTGCCGGCGTGGCCAGACTGCGCTGAACTGCCGGCGTGGCCAGACTGCGCTGAACTGCCGGCGTGGCCAGACTGCCCCGAACTGCCGGCGTGGCCAGACTGCCCCGACTGTCCCGAGTTGCCAGACTGCCCCGAGTTGCCAGACTGCCCCGACTGTCCCGAGTTGCCAGACTGCCCCGACTGTCCCGAGTTGCCAGACTGCCCCGACTGTCCCGAGTTGCCAGACTACCCCGACTGTCCCGAGTTGCCAGACTGTCCCGAGTTGCCAGACTGTCCCGAGTTGCCAGACTGCCCCGACTGTCCCGAGTTGCCAGACTGCCCCGACAGCCTGGAACGGCCTGCACCTGAGCCACCTCCAGGATAGGTGGGTTGGGGAGGGAGGGTGTAGCACAGTGCCGTCGTTGACGGCAGCCACCCTCCCTTCCCTCCCTTATGGTTTAGGGGTTATTGTTTGTTGGGTTTTTGTTGGGGTATTGGGGATTTTCTTGTTTTTCTTTTTTAGGTGCATTCCGGGGTCTGCACCTTGAGGGGGGGGTACTGTCACGTCCTGACCAGCAGATGGAGCTAGTGTTTTAATTTTGGTCAGGACGTGGCATGTTTGTGTTTGTTAAATGTTGGGTTGATGATTGGGACTTCCAATTGAAGGCAGGTGTGTATAGTTGCCTTTGATTGGAAGTCCTATATAGGTGTGTGTGTTTGTCTTTGGGGTTGTGGGGAATTGTTCTGTGTTGAGCCTATGCTTTGCCAGACTGTTTGTTGGTTGTTCGTTCATTCTCATGGTTTGTTATTTTGGCATTCATTTTGATAGTTAATAAAAGTCAAGATGAGCCTGCACATACCTGCTGCGTTTTGGTCCTCTTCTCTCCAGTACGACATTTTTAAGGATGAGTACAACTATTTTTATGACACTATGTTACATTTTATTCTTCATACTATAAAATAATATAATACCACGGAATTCTAAACAAATCTTGTCTACATTTTCTTCATATCATGTGTCTTTAGACCTGTCTAAAATTAGTAATGGATTAATTGAGATGGTGTAGGCTATATTAAATTGATTTATGTACAGTACCAATCAAAAGTTTGGACACACCTACTCATTCAAGCGTTTTTCTTTATTTTTACTATTTTCTACATTGTAGAATAATTGGGAAGACTTCAAAACTATGAAATAGCACATATGGAATCATGTAGTCACCAAAAAGTGTTCAAATCAACTCAACATATATTTGAGATTCTTCAAAGTAGCCACCCTTTGTCTTGATGACAGCTTTGCACACTCTCTGCATTCTCTCAACCAGCTTCATGAGGAATGCTTTTCCAACAGTCTTGAAGGAGTTCCCACATATGCTGAGCACTTGTTGGCTGCTTTTCCTTCACTCTGCGGTCCAATTCATCCCAAACAATCTCAATTGGGTTGAGGTCAGGTGATTGTGGAGGCCAGGTCATCTGATGCAGAACTCCATCACTCTTCTTCTTGGTCAAATAGCCCTTACACAGCCTGGAGGTGTGTTGGGTCATTATCCTGTTGAAAAAAAAATGATAGTCCCACTAAGCGTAAACCAGATGGGATAGCCATGCTGGTTAAGTGTGCTTTGAATTCTAAATAAATCACAACAGTGTCACCAGCAAAGCACCATCACACCACCTCCTTCATGCTTCGCGTTAGGAACTACACATGCGGAGCCAGTTTCATCATAGCGCTTGATAGTTTTTGTGACTGCACTTGAAGAAACTTTCAAAGACCTTGAAATTTTCCGGATTGACTGACCTTCATGTCTTAAAGTAATGATGGACTGTCGTTTCTCTTTGCTTATTTGAGCAATTCTTGCCATAATATGGACTTGGTCTTTTACCAAATAGGGCTATTTTCTGTATACCACACCTACCTTGTCACAACACAACTGATTGGCTCAAACACATTAAGAAGGAAAGAAATTCCACAAATGAACTTTTAACAAGGCACCTGGTAACTGAAATGCATTCCAGGTGACTACCTCATGAAGCTGGTTGAGAGAATGCCAAGAGTGTGCAGAGCTGTCATCAAGGCAAAGGGTGGCTACTTTGAAGAATCTCAAATATATTTTTTGTTACTACATGGTTCCATATGTGTTATTTCATAGTTTTGATGTTTTCATAATTATTCTACTATGTAGAAATGAATGAGTAGGTGTGTCCAAACTTTTGACTGGTACTGTAGATGTTCCAAAGGTCTGCATTAGTGACTTGTAGGCTATGCATGAAAGCCAGGAGATGCTAAATGTGTTTATTTTAATTAATGGTCAATTACCGTGAGACCGGCAGTTATTTGCTTGACAATCACCGGCTGCAAAAATGTAATGACCGCCACAGCCCTAGTCATGATAATGCTCATAATTTGTATGGGGGAGTTTCAGTCCCTGTTCCTCAATATGTGCTGTGTCCGTTCTAGGGGAACTATGGAGCCCTCTGGGTGCACTGCAGGGGGTGGTGTGTGTGTGTGTGTGTGTGTGTGTGTGTGTGTGTGTGTGTGTGTGTGTGTGTGTGTGTGTGTGTGTGTGTGTGTGTGTGTGTGTGTGTGTGTGTGTGTGTGTGTGTGTGTGTGTGTGTGTGTGGTAGTTATTGATCTCTAACTGGTGTTGCAGTAGATTGGTTTGACTGCAGAGAGGGCGACTGTGTGCCTACCGCTGCGTGGCTGAGTGTCTGACATTTAACATGATCTCTAAAGGCATTTGTTCACGGTACGCGCAGGATCCAACAACGTTGCGCTGGGTGTTTTTCTCATACACACAGACACACACGCATGCCTGGCATGTCTCTCATCAGCACCAGAGAAGGAGTGATGGAGCTTTATGATGGAGGAAGGGACGGGTGGGGAGATCTACCAATACATATGCACTCTGATCTTGACTAGAGCAATGCAAAGTCTCAGTGAGTAATATGAATGTCACACACTCAATTTGAACTGTGACACTACTATCTCTTCATCTTACTATGACCAATGGAAACTTATGTCCCTTGTTTCTCATCCATCTCTCTCGCTCTCTCCTCTCCAGGGTGTACTCCAACTTCCACCAGCGGCGGATGCAGGAACTATCCGAGGCTGGGCTGATGAACTTCCTGCTGTTGTTCGTTGTGTTGACCCGGCAGGCCGAGCTGGAGGACGTGGCCGGCCGGGCATGTGAGCTGCTGCGCCTGCTCCCTCCGGAGACCCTACAACTAGATCCTGGAGTTTTTGCTGGCATGATCACGTGAAAAAACTCCTGGCCCTACCTTTCAATGCTGTGATCTAGAAGCCGTAAAGGGGTCAGTCAGGCGCCAGTACTGACATCTACAAAGACAGGATTGTGCTGTCCTCTGTTCCCCCTCCATCCCTACGATAAACCCAGCCCATCCATTGTGTCGGGAGGCCCCTCTCTGTCTCTTGGGGCCCCGTGGCCCCCAGGTCACCTTCAGTAGGTGCTGGCAGAGGCCTGAGTATAGTTACGGCCTCTAGGGGCCCCAGTGCGGTCACCATGGGTATAGCGGCAGGTCGTGAGTATGTGGAGTGACTGTGTGGCGGAGAGTGGAGACGGTGTCAGGGTGAAGTCACCGGCGGGCCACCGGTGTGTGTTACACGGACGACCCAATCAGAGGTCAAGGGTTTAGAGAGAAAGGCACAGGTGACACAGGTGTCTGTTTTGGTGAGGGAAGAAGTAAAAGGGTAGGACAGAGGTGTCAGGAGGGAGAGGATGTCTGGTTGTATGTAAATGGACCGGACCACTACAGTGTTGTGTTATTGTTCAGTTTGGATTACCCTGAGTCAGCGCTAGTGAAGCAGTAAGCTGCCAGCCTGCAACAATCCTCACTCACGACTTATATGAGTGTGTGCTTGCTTTGACTCACCTGTGTATACATGCCAACACTCCCACATACACACATACCTCCAAGGTGAAACACTAAGTGTGCTAGTGCTGGGAATTGCCAGGGACCTCACAATACGATATCACGATACTTAAGTGCCGATACGATATAAAAAATATTGCGATATTGTCAATACGATATATCGTTCAAAAAAATCCCGATATGTAACTGTAGATTTTTCACCCATCACTATCACCCATCTTATTTCAGTCCAGGCTCCCGTAACGCGGCATATCTCGTTAGCTTCGCTAATTCTAAAAACGTCCCCATCTCATATCTCGGGGTTGGAGGGCACTCATTTGCACAAACTCCCAAAGGGGACAGTGTTATGGCCGAGATCACGCTGACCCATTTAATGAAATAAAAAAGCGCTCTCTCAAATTCGTCCCGCCAAATTATGCTTAATTCTCCATCCTGGCAGTACTTGGTATCTCTGTGATTAATGTGTTTTCAGTGACACAATTAACAGGTAATTATGTAGTCCTGCAAATTGTGCCTCGCCGTCATTATGTTTATTAAGAGCAGAGCGGAATCTGCACACATCAAGAGAATTATCCCGCCAGAGGCCGAGACCAAGAGGTGTGTGTGCGTGTGTGACAACCACTGACTCGTATGGCTGTCGCCAAGGCCGGCCGCCCGCCTAACAGCCAACCAGTAGGCTAATTCCTCACATTGCATTCCTTCCCATGATCCTGTGCATGAGGGCTTGAGACCCCTGTGTCGCCAGAGGGTGTGTGTGAGGTCTCAGTGGTACACATTCAGTATTATATTGGAGGACGGGTGGTGGACAATTATCTGAGATCTTAATTAAGTGCTCTCCTCCGTATCTAGACCCTACGCCCCTACACCTTGGCCCTCCATTGGACCCTGAGTCTCTCTCTAAAGAGCAGTGGATGGACATTATAGAGGTGGTGGGAGGCAATAGTTGTTTTCCCCTGTCATTATTTAAGGCCCAGTGCAATCATAAACATCATTTTCCACACTGAGGTTGGATAATACTGTGTAATTGTGAAAATTATGATAATGCCCGTTTAGTGTAAGAGCTGTTTGAAAATACCGCCTGAAATTTTTGCCTGTTTTGGTGGGATGGAGTTTTGGCCTGCCTGGTTACATTAGTTAATAGACCAATAAGAAAGAGAGTTCCAAACCTCTCAGGCAATAACTGCTAGTTTTCAGTTTTTCCCTCTTCACTGAGACCACTCCCAGACAGTCCTTGCAAAAGTGTTGCTTGAGAAATTGCTCTTTGCTGAGACGTTATTTTTGTTTATTTTTATGGTTGAGTATTTTAAATATTTTCACTATTAGAATAATATCATGACATTTTATCAGATGTCCGGATAGTCGAAATACATGTGTTAAAAAACTTGGGAATGGGGCCTACCGAGTGGTGCAGTGGTCTAAGGCACTGTGCCACTAGAGACCCTGGTTTGAGTCCAGGCTCTGTCGCAGCCGGCCATGACCGGGAGACCTGTGGGGTGGCGCACAATTGGCCCAGCGCCGTCCGGGTTAGGGGAGGGTTTGGCCGGCAGGGATGTTCTTGTCCCACTGCGCACTAGCGACTCCTGTGGCAGGCTGGTCGCAGTTGCCCGGTGTACGGTGTTTCCTCCAACCCATTGGTGCGACTGGCTTCTTGGTTAAGCGGGCATTGTGTCACAAAGCATTGCGGCTTGGCTGGGTTGTGTTTCGGAGAACGCACGGCTATCGACCTTCGCCTCTCCCGAGTCCGTACGGGAGTTGACTGGGACAAGACTGTAACTACCAATTGGATACCACGACATTGGGGAGAAAAAGGGGTAAGGTCCCGTGTGGCTCAGTTGGCTCAGTTGGTAGAGCATGGTGTTTGCAATGCCAGGGTTGTGTGTTCGATTCCCACGGGGGACCAGTACGGAGAAGAAAAAAAAAAATGTATGAAATGTATACATTCACTACTGTAAGTCGCTCTGGATAAGAGCGTCTGCTAAATGACTAAAATGTAAAACAAAAAAACAACTTGGGAACTGGCTTGCTGTGCATCCTGTGTGACTAAAGGAGAGAGGTGATACTCTGCTTGCTTGAGTTTGACCCGGGAAGGAGGAAAAAAAGAGAGAGTAGCCATACAGATAGTGCCTGTCTTGACCGCATCAAATCAATGTAAAGAAGCTAGCTAATATAGCTAGCTACCTAGGCTAATTGAGGCTATTTTGCTGTGCTTCCCGTCCTTGTCTACAACTCATTTTAGATTAAACAACAGCCTATCTGATGATTGGTCGTTGTAGCCTACTCCTTATCATTTAACTAACTTAATTCCGTAATTTTTATTCAACTTTGCATTGATTTAAAGATCTACGTTGTTTGCTTCATTTGGAGCCACTGTAGACAGTGCCACTTTGATTAGCTGACAAAAACAACAAACGCATTAAGCCGGTGTAGACTACAGTATGTCTTAACTACACTGAACAAAATATAAAAATATAAACATGCAACAATTTAAAAAGATTTTACTGAGTTACAGTTCATATAAGGAAATTGGTCAATTTAAATAAATTCATTAGACCCTAATCTAGGGATTTCACATGACTCGGAATACAGATATGCATCTGTTTCTCACAGATAGCTTTAAAAAAAAAGGTAGGGGTGTGGATCAGAAAACCAGTCACTATCGGGTGTGACCACCATTTGCCTCATGCAGCGCAACACATCTCCTTCGCATATAGTTGATCAGGCTGTGAAATGTTGTACTACTCTTCTTCAATGGCTGTGCAAAGTTGCTGGATATTGTCGGGAACTGGAATACGCTGTCATACACGTTGATCCAGAGCATCCCAAACATGCTCAATGGGTGATATGTCTGGTGAGTATGCAGGCCATGGAAGAACTGGGACATTTTCAGCTTCCAGGAATTGTGTACAGATCCTTGCAACATGGGGCCCTGCAATATCATGCTGAAATATGAGGGAATGGCGGGCGGATATATGGCACAACAATGAGCCTCAGGATCTCGACACTGTATCTCTGGGCATTCAAATTACCATTGATAAAATGTAATTGTATTCATTGTCTATAGCTTATGCATGCCTATACCATAACCCCACCGCCACCATGGGGCACTCGGTTTACAACTTTGACATCAGCAAACTGCTTGCCCGCACGATGCCATATACACCATCTGCCATCTGCCCGGTACAGTTGAAACCGGGATTCATCCATGAAGAGCACACTTCTCTAGTGTGCCAGTGGCCATCGAAGGTGAGCATTTTCCCACTGAAGTCGGTTACGACGCCGAACTGCAGTCAAGTCAAGACCCTGGTGAGGACGACGAGCACGCAGATGAGCTTCCATGAGACTGTTTCTGACAGTTTGTGCAGAAATTCATCGGTTGTGCAAACCCACAGTTTCATCAGCTGTCTGGGTTGCAAGTCAGTCTGTGTGTGTGTGTGTGTGTGTTAGTGGCTGCAATTGGGGGAGGGGTTAAGTGGGGTCTCTAATGGTGTGTGTACAGCTATAAGAAGCGGCAGTGAGGAGGATTAAGTGGGGTCTCTGACTATGTCTTGTACAATGAGCCTTGATGGGTGTGAAAGGCCCATTCCGCCGTAGTAACGAGGCTAATGAATTCAGACTCTAATCGATTGTCTCAGCTCTCTCTGGATTAGATGCAACCTTGCTGGAAGGCGCAGGCAGAGGTGTGTGTGTGTGTGTGTGTGGTGTGTGTGTGTGTGTGTGTGTGTGTGTGTGTGTGTGTGTGTGTGTGTGTGTGTGTGTGTGTGTGTGTGTGTGTGGGGGACACGAGTGGGGAGTGCAAGGGGAGCTGAGGATGCCAGTACTCAGCCCTCCCTCCCTCCCCTCCATCGCTCCATCCGGGCGAATGAGGGGACAGGAGGATCATCTCCAGTCTAAATGAGATTACAGCTCCTTCAGCTGCTTATCTGGGCTAATGCCAGCCGCCGTGGAGCCAGGCAGACACAGCAGCCAGAGCCCAGTCTGTGTACAGGGGATCAGCCCCGCTCTGCCCTGTCCTGTTCCTCTCTACCTTGCATCGCACCGCATGACCTAATCCCCCCCAGAGATGGGAAGAGTGAGAGAGCGATGAAGAAGGATGGAGATAATGTGAAAGAGAGGAGGGAAGCGGAATATAAGAAAGGGAAGGAGGTGGAGAGGTGGTGTGAAGGAGAGATACTGTGTTTCTGTTGAATAAGGATGTTATTGGTGTGTGTGTGTTTCTCTCCTGTGTGGTTGTGTGTGTGTGTGTCTCCTACAGGACGGTCCATCAGCGCAATGTCCAGCCTGGCCACTCAGCATGTCCCCCCCGGTGCCTGGCTGCCTCCTCCCAATGCCAGCGTGGGTAAAGGCCGCCACCTAGCGGTGGCAGCAGCTCTCTGGGCCAACCTTTTCCCCTTCCTCCGCAGCCTGCGCCTTTCCAACACCCCTCCTGCCCAGCTGGCTGATGCTGCCGCAGGTCAGATGCACACCCAGAGGGAGAGAGGGAGAGAGTGGGAGGAATGGGGGAGGAGGATAAATGTTCACTGTACACAACAATTTCACACTGTGGGTTGCACACACTAACAATTGTCTTCCTCATGAGATAATATACACTGTCTGCCTTTGTCTCACTGTTTCTCTCTCTCTCTTTTTTTTCTCTCGTCAGTTCTTTTACTCTCAATATCTTGCATCTGTGCTTTGTGTTGAGCATGCAGTGAAAAATCTTTCCATTATAGTATGACTCTCTCAAACGTATTTTCCATGGTAGTTACCGTAGGTAACATGGTATGAATGTTGACTCTCATTTCCAGGATTTACTCTGCCCCCCCCCAAGACCTCCAGCCCAATCCCATCCAGTCCATCATGCAGTGCTTCAGCTGGGACGACATGCTGCACCCCCCTGCTAGTGACTTGCTACCTACCCCACCTGCTCCAGAACAGGTAACATTACTCCAGTACATTACCCTAGTAAGCAGGGTCTGAACTTGTCCAATAAGAAATGCTTGTTTTTGGTTTTTATTGCAAAACACTTTGCTACGGAGTGCACTAATGAATACAAACCATGTGTGGTGGCAGACATCCAAAATGATCATTCTAAGCAAGGTGCTGCACAAAATCACTGCTCTACAAATCACCTTTGCATTCCAAACTACTATCCATCATGTGAGCCTCCTTTATACAGATTAGCACATCTGTGCAGCGCTTTGCTCTGGTGGAACATAGAGATTGAGATCCACTACATTGCGGTCAGACTGCACAGAATCACTGATCTACAAATCACCTCGCATCCCAAACAATAACGAATTATTTGATCAAGATGATCAATTCTGCGCCTCACCTTACTCTAACTTGTGATTCCCTTAAACACATTTGTCGTCTGTTCTATGTCAAACTGACCTCTCTTCCCCAGCGAGCTGGTGTATTCAGTGAGCTCCGGCTGTGGAGGTTCCGTGTCGGGCTTAGCCCAGACCCTGTCTGTGAGAGCCTGGTTCCGCTATGTTCGGCAGCAGCACATCCACATGAACCCAGATGGCATTGACAGCAGAGCAGGTACAGAACCTCAACCTAGAACCCCGACCATTTAGCAAACGCTTTTATCCAAAGGTACTTAGAGTCTTGCGTGCACACACTGGCCAGGCCTCACTGGTCTCCGTTCAGCAATGGAACGACATCCTCAGTCAGTTAGGCCACATTTAAAACACTTGCAACCTACACTTCTTGTCTATTACAATATTATGATGATTTCCCATTCGTTTCTGTTTTTAAGTATGTGTATTTCTGTACGTTTATTTCAGTGTTTTGTTGTGGATATGTAAGTGTGTGTGTGTGTGTGTGTGGCAGTTGGAAAGAGTGTGGCGCTAGAAACACTTAAGGTCGTGGGTTCAGGTCCCATAAGGAGCTAATACACATCCTAAAAATGGCCAGCATTTACACAGGCAGACCAATTTTGATATTTTGCCCAATTATTGGTCTTTTGACCAATCAGATCAGATATTCTGCCGATAATTGGGCAAAAGATCGGAATTGGGATACGTGTGTAAATGCAGTCTTTGGATAAAAGTGTCTGCTAAGTGGCATATATGATTATTTATGATGTGTTACTGACTTTTTCCAGGCAGGACTCTGGAGGAGCTGTTGTCAGAGCTCACTAGGCTCGTATTAAGGCTCCCTGAGGTGGACTCCCTACTGCAGAGGGCCGGGCTGCAAGCTAGTGCCCAGGTCTGCTCTGGAGATGTTCATCAAGGTACTACACACACACACTGTAACAGGGTAGCACCACGTCACACACACAGTGTAACAGGGTAGCTTGTCATCTCACACACGCATGTGAACAAGGATATTTGCAGCATGCAAGATACATACAGGTAATCGCCAAAAGAAAGTAAACACTTGAGTAAATGAGGGATACAAAGTATATTGAAAGCAGGTGCTTCCACACAGGTGTGGTTCCTGAGTTATTTAAGCAATTCATCCCATCATGCTTAAGGGTCATGTATAAAAATGCCCAGTTGTCCATTATTTTGGCTACCATGTCTAGAAGAAGAGATCTCAGTGACTTTGAAAGAGGGGTCTCAAAGTAGCATAGGGGGTTTTGAGGGTGTGTGTGTGTGTGTGTGTGTGTGTGTGTGTGTCTCGAACAACCGATCTCAACCCAATTAAAACCCTTATGGGAGATTCATGGAGCGGCGCCTGATACAGCGTTTTCCAAAATGCAATTTCTCGGGGAAGAATGGTGTCACATCCTTGCAATAGAGTTCCAGACACTTGTAGAATCTATGCCAAGAAGTATTGAAGCTGTTCTGGCTGCTCGTGGTGGCCCAATGCCCTATTAAGACATGCATTTCCAAACATATACAGCTTAAATACATTATGTCGCTTTTGTATTTTTCTTTTTCAGGCTGTGGGGCGTGTGTACAGTGGGCTGCAGATGTTGTCTGAGCATTCTGCCATGGTCGCCCGTGCTCTGGACTACACAGGGGGACATCATGAAGTATATCAAACACTACCTGGTCGATAAGAGTCCTCAGGAGGGGCTGCTGCTGGCCTACTGGGCTGTGGGTGGGTGTATGCATCACGGAGGGCTGCCCCTATCCCCTTAGGCTGTTGTATGAATCTCTAAGGACTGGATAGGTGTAAGGTGGAGCTATAACCTTATTGCTTATACCTATCCAATCATTTCAGATCTCTACAAGTGTGTAGAAAAGATATTGGCTTGAGGTCAATTTGGTGTTGGGCGAGAAGGAATCGGCGTATGTGAGAGGATCAGGATGAGCAATTCTGCCCAGCGACTTGCTTCGAGCCTATCTCCTCAAACGCATTGAATGTCTGTCATCCTTGGTGTTGACTGTGTGTGTGTGTGTGTGTGTGTGTGTGTGTGTGTGTGTGTGTGTGTGTGTGTGTGTGTGTGTGTGTGTGTGTGTGTGTGTGTGTGTGTGTGTGTGTGTGTGTTTCGTGGTAAAGCACTGGAGTCCCCTGCTGGCCACCTCCAAGGCCCAGCAGCTGTAGTTCAACATTGTCACCGGGCTGCTCCTCCCTAACTCTCTGTCCGGGCTGGACAAGGCCTTGAGGGACAGCCTGTCCCTTGTCGTGTCTTTGGCATCATTAAACTGAAGACATGTTTATCAAATAACTCTCTGTAATTATTATTACGCTATTAAACTGATTAATCGTGTAACTGTAATTAACTAGAAGGTCGGGGCACCAAGGAAAATATTCACATTACAAAGTTAGAATTTTCCTAATATAACTTTCAGATATTATAATATCTGATCCATGAGTCCTCTGATTAATGATGTGTTAGTTTACCTCACGTTAGTCTCATTCCAAACGTTGTAAATTGTTGGTTATCTGCACGAACCCAGTCTTCACTATGAGTCATCCATACATCAATTGTCTTAAAATCATTTATTTACTAAACTAAATAATTCACAGAAATGCATAAACAAACAGATATGGTTACAAGGAAATGATAGGAGAATGTGCCCTAGTGGGCTAAACCGGCATGGCGGCTTGTTACACAAAGAAAGGGGGTTGGGCTTGAATGAAAGAGCGGGAAGACTGAGTAACAAGAAAAAGCAGCTATGCCATCGTAAATACATTATCGTATGCATTCTAAATTACCGCCCATTAGGAAAAGGAAAATGCAATAAATATTTACTCTGAGCTACGCTTCGGTAGGTTGGTCGTAGATGCTGGCCGTGTTGGCCAACAGAGATCTTCCTGTCCTCGGAAGAATGTCACTGGTGGTAAAATGGATACGTTGTAGTATCTTCATTGTGTGTTAGACTGGATCCGTCGTCCGTCCTTTCCTAGCCCACATCTACAGCGGCCACTGCTAACTCAACAGCTAGGAAGTATCACTTCTGTAGTGAATAAGTTCAAAGTTCATTCCATTCGCAACCAAAACTCACGCCAAGGTTGGCTTAGTTCTGTACTTGACATGTGTGTCCTTTTAACGCAGAGGCTGCAGACCTCACGTACCCGGAACAGACTGGTTACGTTTTCGTCACTGACTTATATAGTGGCGAGGGGAGAAGGGTGTGTTTCATCGTTTATAACCCCTGTCTCTTCACAGGGGCGGGCCACTGATTGGTCAGGGCTCTTTCCTTATGAAAACCCAATTCTCCCATTTGGAAGCTAAAATTACATTTAAACTCCTAACAAACCGTTTCAATATCAAACATTTAAATTGCACAACAATTCTATGTGAATCTGATAACTAGAATGGGTAGACTTTCCCAGGTACAGTTTATGTCATCCTGTCATCAGTCATAATGTCTCAGATGACAACCGAACTGACATCCATACTCATTAAGTTCCAACGCATATTTCCAACTGGTTCTATTACCGAAATATGGTTCCTTTCCCCCAACTTGTTTGATGTTCCCAGACTCTCTATATTTAACAAAGGCTATTCAAAAGTCCTTCAGTAGGGTCAGAGAGAGAGGGGAAGGGGAGAAAGGTATTTATGGGGGGTCATAAACCTTACCCACAGGCCAACGTCATGACACCCTCTACCTGCAGGTGGGACGCATGAACAGACACACGCATACACACCCGCGAACACAAACACTCCCTATACCTAAACATTATGTTACTTACTACCCCAGTTTGGATACTTCAGGAAAAAAGTATTGTTTGGATACTTCAGAAAATACTATACTAGCAGGGTTAGAGGGGAGGAAAGAAAAATCCAGAAGTATTTTCCATGAGAATTAATAATACTATACTGACCTCTCTCACTGTGTGTTTGTCTCTCCTTTCTTCCCCTCCAGGGTCTGTCTATAGCAGCCAGTATGTCTGTCTCAGGGAGCCTGCCTAAAGAAGCAGCTCCGTGATGTCATCTCCAAGTACCTTGACCATTTCCTGCCTGCCACTCCATCGGTTGGGGCCACAGCCAATCACCCGGCGCTGCTGGCGGCCTGCGAGGTCACACCCACCCCACGTGGGGCAGCACTGAGGAGGAGCATCCTGCAGGTGATCAGGTAGGATTCTGACGCTCTGGGTAGAGATTGCTCTTAGGCACATATCCAGGATGAGTTAACCCTGCCCAAATTCTAGCCTTAATAATTAGGTAAGGGAATGCGAAGCCAAACTGAAATTGGAGCAGTGTCTCAGGACAACTTCATCCTAATCCACCTTGACAGCCTCCTAAGAGCATCTACTAAATGGCCAGACGACTGGCTCTGTGTCATACCTCTTCTGTGTCTGTCTCCATAGTGAGAACTTCCTGCATTTTAAAGGTCACGGTCCTGGCCTTCCTATTGGAGCTGCTGAGACGGAACAATGACAGTGACCCCGCCCTGCTCACCATGCCCCTTCCCCTCTCTGCTCCGCTGCCTGAAGCTGGTCAACGAGCCTCACGGTGAGAGTACACACACATAAAGACACGTACACACAGTAATCATATTTGTGAACAATGTGCAAACAAGCTTGCTTTTATGGGTAGTGTTTTTCTAGGTTTTTGTGTGTGCAATGTGCATCTGTGTGTGGTAACTAGTCTAAAAGCAACTGTGTGTTCACAATGAGGAGGACCAGTACAGAGGCCCTGCAGCTGGTGGTGGAGAGATGTTCAGGGGATGCACCATGTGACCAGACTGTCACTGTTCTACGGTGAGTGACACCAACTGCCATAACCTTTACTCTTCCTCTCTCTGTGTTCAGCACTTG
The DNA here is from genome assembly GCF_965601325.2 of Salmo salar. Taxonomy (NCBI): domain Eukaryota; kingdom Metazoa; phylum Chordata; class Actinopteri; order Salmoniformes; family Salmonidae; genus Salmo; species Salmo salar. The sequence goes on along the minus strand of NC_138295.1, from coordinate 49,935,598 downwards.
GGTCGTGTCTATTATTGTACACCGTAGCAAAATGTTTTCAAATGTTGGACATAACCTAACCCATACATAATCCTATTTTTAAAGGTTCATTTACTGTTGCATTATGGGAATTAGCAGTCCAAAGCAGTCCGACAGCATGTAGGATGCCTTTTTATCCGTTTCCTCGTAGAGAATCTTGTCACTCTACCTGATATAACGCTACGGGGAACACCACGGGGAACCATTATCGCACGGTGTAAGTTGCATGGTATAAATTGCGTGTTGGCCTATGTGGGGAAAACATCTGAAATGTAGGGATTGGGACTTTCGTCCTAAGTTGATTCTATTCAAATGCTTTACAGTAGTCATAAAACCATAAAGCCAGTGTGTGACATGCCAGATATCAAACCACATCACTAATAAAACACACAACCCCTGTCTGTCTGTGTGTGTGTATATATATGTATATATACACACATTATATACACACATTATATATATATATATATATATACATATATACAGACAGACAGACAGACAGACAGACAGACAGACAGACAGACAGACAGACAGACAGACAGACAGACAGACAGACAGACAGACAGACAGACTGCATTCGAAAGTATTCAGACCCCTCCCCTTTTCCACATTTTAGAATATGCCTTATTGTAAAATGTATTAAATATTTATTTTTTTCCTCATCAATCTACAAACTTTACCCCATAATGACAAAGCAAAAACAGGTTTTTAGAATGTCAAATGTATTCAAAATGGCGCAGTGGTCTAAGGCACTGCATCTCAGTGTCATTACAGACATTACAGACACCCCGGTTTGATTCCAGGCTGTAGCACAACAGGTCGTGATTGGGAGTCCTATAGGGCGTCCGGGTTTGGCAAGTGTAGGCCGTCATTGTAAATAAGAATTTGTTCTTAACTGAATTGCCTAGTTAAATAAAAGGTGAAATAAAAAAGTATTCAGACCGTTTGCTATGAGACTTGAAATTACGGTGTGGGTCATGTTTCCATTGTTCATCCTTGAGATGTTGCTACAACTTGGAGTCCACCTGTGGTAAGGTCAATTGATTGGACATGATTTGGAAAAGCACACAAGTTTGGAACCAACAAGACTCTTCCTAGAGTTGGCCGGCCGGCCGGCCAAACTGAGCAAAAGGGAGAGAAGGGCCTTGGTCAGAGAGGTGGCCAAGAACCCGATGGTCACTCTGACAGAGCTCCAGAGTTCCTCTGTGGAGATGGGAGAACCTTCCAGAAGGACAACCATCTCTGCAGCACTCCACCAATCAGGCCTTTATGGTAGAGTGGCCAGACGGAAGGCACCAAATGGCACCTAAAGGACTCTCAGACCATGAGAAACAAGATTCTCTGGTCTGATGAAACCAAAATTGTAGGTGTCCACATCTGAAGGACACCTGGCAGCATCCTTACGGTAACGCATGGTGGTGGCAGCATCATGCTGTGGCAATGTTTTTCAGCAGCAGGAACTGGGAGACTAGTTAGGATCGAGGGAAAGATGAACGAAGCAAAGTACAGAGAGATCATTGATGAAAACCTGCTCCAGAGCGCTCAGGACCTCAGATGGGGCGAAGGTTCACCTTCCAACAGGACAACTACCCTAAGTACACAGCCAAGACAACGCAGGAGTGGCTTCGGGACAAGTCTCGGAATGTCCTTGTGTGGCCCAGCCAGAGCCTGGACTTGAACCCAATCTCTGGAGAGACCTGAAAATAGCTGTGCAGCGACGCTCCCCGTCCAACCTGACAGAGCTTGAGAGGATCTGCAGAGAAGAATGGGAGAAACTCCCCAAGTACAGATGTGCCAAGCTTGTAGCGTCATGCCCAACAAGACTCGAGGCTGTAATCACTGCAAAGGTGCTTCAACAAAGTAAAGGTTCTGAATACTTATGTAAATGTGATATTTCCTTTTTTTTTTATCTACAAAAATGTCTAAACCTGTTTTTGTTTTGTCATTATGGGGTATTGTGTGTAGATTGATGAGAGAAAAAAAACAATTTAATCCATTTTAGAATAAGGCTGTAACAATTTTTTTGGGGAAAAGTCAAGGGGTCTGAATACTTTCCGAATGCACTGTATATATATATACAGTGAACGCTGATGCAGTGTTCAGTGACATAGTCCACTCTCTGTATGAAATATACTGGATCTTGTGCTGTGACATCTTTGTGAGTCATCTTGTGACCCCCCCCTCTCACTCACTCACTCACTCACTCAGTCACTCACTCACTCACTCACTCACTCACTCACTCACTCACTCACTCACTCACTCACTCACTCACTGCATGTGTGACAGGAATACATATAGGAATTTGCTGACCCTTCTGGGGGACGGTGGTCAGGCGGAGATAATCAGCCTGGAGGAGGACTAACCCTTGACCCCAGGACCAGGCTACCATGCTGTTGACCTCAACACCACTGGGCTTGAAATTCATGTATTTACATGTACATAATGTATAGAAATTGTGCTGTTGGGGTTACAGATCATAATTTATGATCAAGTTTCCCATTGAAATATTTTCAAAAAGGTGTTATGAAATAAAGTAAATAATGTGATGAAATAAGAGAATGTGGAAGTGCATGTGTTGTATTTCAGTTTCCTAATTGTACAGGCATAGAACGAGGGAAGTGTGTGTGATGCATATAGATAAATGTATAATATTCTGTTCTAACTATTTCTATGGTGTGACAGTAACTACTGATAGTAGATAAATAGGATCTCTGTGTGCTAATGCACTCTTTTGTTGGCCCAACTTTACAGGCAGAACCACCTCCTTTCCTGACACTGTGTCCCTCATCAGATACAGCCAGAGAGTCCGAAAGATTACTTCTGCTCTTTCCATTCCCTTTTTCCTTTGCAATCAGGCTTCATTTCGTCAGTCATAATTTCACGCCTGGTCGAACTTGAGGTGTCATAAAGAAAATGCACACAAAAAAATACTTTCACATGACCCTCCCCTTTGTACTGTAGTTGTTTGTTGTTGCATACCCTCCCCCTCATAGAATTAACTCATAATAATGTTTACAACCACAAATAAAAAATAACCATAGCAACCATGTATTTATAAATGTGGATATTGGCTTTTTCCACTTCAGCATGCTTTTGTGGCACAGTTGATGCCACGCAAAGCTACGGGACAAAAGGTTGAGGGTTCACTGACCACCACGGACGAGCTCATTCTCCCTATCTGTTTTATTCCGTTACGATCAGAGCCGGCTGCAGACAATGATCAGCTAGGGGAAATCAGTTGTTTTTTTCTTACACCTTTTTCTCCAATTGGTAGTTAGTCTTGTCCCGTCACTCCAACTCCCAGTCACGGTCGGCTGTGACACATCCTGGGATCGAACCCGGGTCTGTTGTGACACCTCAAGCAATGCCTTAGACCGCTGCGCCATTCGGGAGGCCAGGAAATCTGATTAAAAATCTGATTCTATAAAATATATGCAACGAATGATCCACCAACAGGTTTCTGTGCCAATGTACCACACAATCAATAAGTGAAGCATACCGGCTTCAGGCGCTTCAATATCAAGGTTTGCTTTTTAAACACCACAGTCAAAGACTGTCAATCTCGACAAACAGAAAATAGGCCTACATCCCTCCTTAACTTATAGGTCTACCCAGTATCGAAAGCTTGGCTTGACAGTCTCTGAATGTCATTAAACTTTTGTGTTTTGTAATGTGTCTTTCCATTCATCAAATGGACACTGCACAGTTTGGATGCTGGAATTATATTTTGGACGAAAGTGTGCAGGTAGCCTACAGGAGACTTTTGAAGTAATCAGATTAAAACATTAAAATCAAATGTTATTAGTCACAAGCACCGAATACAACAGGTTACAGTGAACCTTACAGTGAAATGCTTACTTACGAGCCCCTTACCAACAATGCAGTTTAAAAAAATATGAGTAAGAATAATAAATAAAAGTAACAAGTAATTAAAAAGCAGTAGTAAAATAACAATAACGAGACTATACACGGGGGGTACAGAGTCAATCTGCGGGGGCACCGATTAGTTGAGGTAATATGTACATATAGGTAGAGTTAATAAAGTGACTATGCATAGATGATAACAACAGAGAGTAGCAGCGGTGTAAAAGAGGGGGGGATGCAAATAGTCTGGGTAGCCATTTTTTTATGAGATGTTCAGGAGTCTTATGGCTTGGGGTAGAAGCTGTTTAGAAGCCTCTTGGACCTAGACTTGGCGCTCCGGTACCGCTTGCCGTGCGGTAGCAGAGAGAACAGTATATGACTAGGGTGGCTGAAGTCTTTGATAATTTTTAGGGCCTTCCTCTGACACCGCCTGGTGTAGAGGTCCTGGATGGCAGGAAGATGGGCCCCAGTGATGTACTGGGCCGTACGCACTACCCTCTGTAGTGCCTTGCGGTCGGAGGCCGAGCAGTTGCCATACCAGGCAGTAATGCAAAACATTGTGACTGGTTGTGTGTTTATGCCAAATGTAAAAGGTAATTAATACATTTTAAAAGTAAAATGACAAATTATTTGGGCTATATTGAACCATTAGATTCTAGATGAGCGAAGAATAGCTGCTCAGATCGGAGAGGAGGCAGAGCATATGTTGAGCTTTCCTGATTAACTGGGCCTACTAAGAGTCACATTATTGTGGCCACATTATTATAGGACGACATGCGAGAATGATGATCCGCAACAAGACCGCGCACCTCAGTATCAGAAGTAGAAATACAGCCAGACAGTCCTGCTACGGTGCCTTTCTAGACCTTCTAAAATGTCCAGAGTAGACCCAGAACCCAGTCATTCAAATGACATTTTCACTGCAGCCTAGAGTAGAATTTTGTACTCACTTGAAAACAGGAATGCAATTATTCATTGCATTGTGGTGTTGTAGGCTAGTCTTGGTAGGATAATTGTATTGTCCCTAAAGATCAATAGGGGAGCTTTTTGAGCTGCGTGCCTCGTCTTTCATGCTCAGGGATTTACCTGGCCTATCCACTTCCTATCAGCTCTTCCTCTTTATGTGGATTCATATTAAATATTGGTGCAGCTTTGAATGAATATATGTGCCATGATTGCTAGTTAGCCTATTGAGTACCACAGTATGAGTCATAAAACCCAGGAAATGGTTCCAATCGTTTTTTTCACCATTCATTTTTTTCCATCTGGGATTTTAGAACTACTTCATATAAGCTCTTAGTTTCATGTAGGCTTACCCTGGCGTGACGTTTTTATAACCGCGCAAATCTCTCTCAGACAAGTCACTTTTATCAATAATTAGAATTGCACATTTTAAGTAAATTGAGGCGAATATATTGATAAAACTCACCTTGTCCGAGAGAGAATTACACGGCTATCAAAACCTCACAATTAATTAAATTTTTTTGTAAACTTCACGATGTGAAAAATGAATGGCGGAAAAAAACATTTCCGTGTTTTTATGGGTATGATGTGTCCACTGTGGCGGACTATTGCAGATCTGGACAAACGGTCCACCTACCACTATTGTCACTATAAATGGTGGCTAGAGGGCAGGATAGACAGACTGGTAGATATATCCCCCTCCTTCTACTTAAGGTGTCGAAAGCATGCCACAGGGATGCTGGCCCAGGTTGACTCCAATGCTTCCCACAGTTGTCAAGTTAGCTACATGGCGTTTGGGTGGGGGACCATTGTTCACTCAGCAGCGTTACAGTTCTTGACAAAACCGCTGCGCCTGGCACCTACCCTGTTCAAAGGCACTTAAATCTTTTGTCTTGCCCATTCACCCTATGAATCGCACACATACACAATCCTTCCTTGACCTGTCTCCTCCCCTTCATCTACACTGATTGAAGTGGTTTTAACATGTGACATTAATAAGGGATCATAGCTTTCACCTGGATTCACGTGGTCAGTCTGTCACGGAAAGAGCAGGTATCCTTAATGTTTTGTATACTTGTGGTATAGTTAAGCAATAAGGCCCAAGTGGGTGTGGTATATGGCCAATATACCACAGCTAAGGGCTGTTCTTACGCACGACGTAACGCGGAGTGCCAGGATACAGCCCTTAGCCGTGGTATATTGGCCATATACCACAAACCCCCGAGGTGCCGTATCGCTATTATAAACTGCTTTCCAACTAATTAGAGCAATGCAAATACATGTTTTGTCATACCCGTGGTATAGGGTCTGATATACCACGGCTGTCAGTCAAACAGCACTCAGGGCTCGAACCACCCAGTTTATAATAATAGTTAGTGCGTGGAAAAGCATATTGCATAAGGGAAGTACCAAAACACCTCGATATAGGGGATGTGTGTGCAAGCAGATGAGAAAATGTGCTAAGGATAGAATAAATGATATAGTAAATCCTGCAAAAGGGAGAATGTAAACCAGGGAAAAAGCGCCCTGTGCAAAAACAACCCTTCCAAAAGTAAAAAAATAAATAAATGCTCCCCTATTTCAGACTAACACAATACAGCGGATGAACGACTTGCTCGATTCAACTTATCACGAGCTTTATTGATACAGTACCTCTTTATTGTGTTTTTAAAGTCCTCTTTCTCTCACTGCTGGAGGCGTTACGGCGTTATTTCTTTGTCGAAGTAAAACAGGACATTTTGAAAATGGCATAAGACAGTGGCAACACATAGCTTAGGTTCTCCTACACACAGTATGTTGAGTATATGCACTGTATGACACGTGGTCAGACATTCACTGAACTGTTAAACAGTCTTAAATCCTGAGCTTGAATAGAAAAACATACGCTCAAGAAAGAGTAAGACGGGACCACAGTTTACACATGACAGGTTTCAATTGAAATGACCTTGGGTGAGTCCATTGGCTTCGTATTGGGTAGATGGGTTATGGTAAGTAGTAAGTACAGCTAGTTAGATTGCCAATAGCCCTATAGTGCATTAGTAAAGGAGGGAGCCATTTCACTCCGTAAAGAGCTCTGCTCCCCTTGAGTGCTCCAGCATTGCGATCTACGGTTCTGCATCCGTTTAACTAGAACAGCCCCTTTATTCAACCAGTCATCTGAGCAGGATTGGGGTCAATTCAGGATATATTACTCCAATCAATATCTATTATGCTCAATGCTTTTCAATGACCAAAATTGTCATCAGAATTTCTGTTTACTTCCTGAATTGACTGAATTGAAATGGAATTGACCCAAACCCTGCTGATCAGTCCATCATCACATGGTAGTTGGATAGGAATAGGGAACCTCCTCAAAGTCCTCTTGAGGACCCTCCTTTTTTCAATCAGGGCCATGTTTTTTTCAGTTCATGGGTGTTGTCAAGTCCTCAGGATGGGCAGTGACGGCTGCACTTGAAGTGGTTAGGTTGGGATCCTGAAACTGGGGAAGACGTGGGTAATCTTATCTGGGCGGCAATAGTGTGTGTGTGTGTGTGTGTGTGTTTGTGTGTGTGTATGCATTTTAGAGGAAGAGTGGGGCTGTTGTAAAGGAGCAGACCTTTGGTTGTATTATTTTGTGTTACATAATTGTATGTATGTCCATATGAGTTGTTTGCATGATGTATCTACGTAGACATTTTGCTGTAGTCTCTATTAGTGTGTTAGACAGCACCTATCCTGTGATGGGGCACTTGTAGAGTGTGTAGGTTGGGGCAGGTGAAGTATGGAGCAGGGAGGAAACACGTTGCTATTCCATTGGAGGCGAACGGTAGAGTTGGTCCATAGAACACTTCCTCCTTCCCCTCCGTGCTCACATCCAACACCTGGACAACAGGAAGTGAAATAAACATGTCATGCACATGGAATAATAGAACATTTGTATAAGATAACATTTGCTATGAATACCCGCTTTCCCCATAATGCATTATAACCTTATAAACTATGCGCAACATAGTTTAATAAAACATACACTTTTCAGGTTACTTAAACCTGTCAAGGTCACTCACCTGAATACACGCTAGGGGCTCATTGGTCCAAATAGAATATCCACCGACAACATAGATACGGTCATCATGGACTGCCACGCCAGATTCGTTCTGACCTGCAGAGGATAGAGAGGAGAGAGCGAAAACAATGATTCGCTGTGCCAAAGAGAGGCCAGATGACTCAATGTCATCTGAGACACAGGGTGCGTTGGGAAAGATCCCGAAAATAAGTCCCTCCATCTCCTCTCATGACTTCACCTTACTTGACAACTTCACAGGCAATCAAGGTCGGGAGGGGTGGAGAGTCACGGGAAAAAGGAGAACAGTGATCTTATCTAGTATGTGTGTGCGTGCGTGCGTGTACACATGTGCGCGTATGTATGTCTGCCTGCCTGTGTGTGCACGTGCATGCGTATGCATGAGCATGTGTGTATGCGCAACCCACCCACCCGTGAGTAGGCTGAAGGTGCAGCGGGTCCACTGGTCCATGTCTATGTCATAGGAGTCGATGTGGCGGACCAGGATGCGGTCGTTGTTGTAGTCCAGGTCATTTCCTCCCAGCACATACAGCTGCCTTCTCACCACGGCCATGACATGGTACACTCGCCTCTGTAGCATGGGACTGCGGGCCAGCCACTGGTTCTGTCAGAGAGAGAAAGGGTGAAAGAGAGAGGGGGGGAGTGAAAGAGACAGAGAGGGGCGAGAGGAGGGGGGGTGGAAGAGAGAGGGGTGAGGGCAACGAGTGAGAGAACGAGAAGGTGAGGAAAAAGGATGGTGAGAAGATGTTGAATAGATGGATTAATATTTTAGCGTATCCCTGCTTGGGTAATTGATGTATGTTCAGTGCTGGATAAATAATGTGACACCAGGGCTATGATTTTTCCTAATGATTTGGCCCCCCTTCCTGATAATATACTTCACTCTCTCCATTTTACACAGATGTATCCGACTATGCACATTTGACTAAGTGTGTCTATGGTTGTTTTGTATGTGTGTGTGTGGGGGGTGTGGGGGGGCGGACGTGACCATGTTTGTGTGCGTGAGCGCGCGTGTGTGTATGTGTGTGTGTGTGTGTGTGTGTGGTGTGTGTGTGTGTGGGGGGGGGGGGGGGGGTGTGCGTGCCTATGTCTGTATAAGCTGACGGGTGGCCATCTGTTGAGGGTAGTGTGGGTGGGGGGGTTGGTGTTCCTGGCAGGTGAATGTAGCTCCACGGTGAATACAAATGAGACTTTCTCTGTCTCCTGCTCTCTCTCTGTCTCCTGCTCTCTCTCTCTGCCTCCTGCTCTCTAAATTCAATTCTATTCTATTCAAGGGGCTTTATTGGCATGGGAAACATATGTTAACATTGCCAAAGCAAGTGAAGTAGATAATATACAAAAGTGAAATAAACAATAAAAATGAACAGTAAACATTACACTCACAGAAGTTCCAAAAGAATAAAGACATTTCAAATGTCATATGTATATATACAGTGTTGTAACGATGTGCAAATGGTTAAAGTACAAAAGGGAAAATAAATAAACATAAATATGGGTTGTATTTACAATGGTTTTTGTTCTACACTGGTTTCCCTTTTCTTGTGGCAACAGGTCACAAATCGTGCTGCTGTGATTGCACACTGGTATTTCACCCAGTAGATATGGGAGTTTATCAAAATTGGGTTTGTTTTCGAATTCTTTGTGGATCTGTGTAATCTCAAGGAAATATGTATCTCTAATATGGTCATACATTTGGCAGGAGGTTAGGAAGTGCAGCTCAGTTTCCATCTCATTTTGTGGGAAGTGTGCACATAGCCTGTCTTCTCTTGAGAGCCAGGTCTGCCTACGGCGGCCTTTCTCAAAAGCAAGGCTATGCTTACTGAGTCAGTACATTTGGGTCAGTCACAGTGGTCAGGTATTCTGCCACTGTGTACTCTCTATTTAGGGCCAAACAGCATTCTAGTTTGCTCAGTTTTTTTGTTAATTATTGTCAATGATTCAAGTAATTCTCTTTTTATATTCTGATGATTTGGTAGGGTCTAATTGTGTTGCTGTCCTGGGGCTCTGTGGGGTCTGTTTGTGTTTGTAAACAGAGCCCCAGTACCAGCTTGCTTAGAGGACTCTTCTCCAGGTTCATCTTTCTGTAGGTTATGGCTTTGTTATGGAAGGTTTGGGAATTGCTTCCTTTTAGGTGGTTGTAGAATTTAGCTGCTTTTTCCTGGATTTTGATAATAAGCGGGTATCTGCCTAATTTGGTGTTTGTCTCATTTTGTGAATTCTTGGTTGGTGAACAGACCCTAGAGCTCACAAACATAAAGGGCAATGGGTTCTATAACTGATTCAAGTATTTTTAGTCAGATCCTAATTGGTATGTCAAATTTTATGTTCCTTTTGATGGCCTAGAAGGCCCTTCTTGCTTTGTCTCTCAGATTGTTCACAGCTTTGTGGAAGTTACCTGTGGCGCTGATGTTTAGGCCAAGGTATGTATAGTTTTTTGGGTGCTCTAGGGCAACGGTGTCTAGATGGAATTTGTATTTGTGGTCCTGGCGACTGGACCTTTTTTGGAACACCATTATTTTTGGTCTTACTGAAATATACTGTCAGGGCCCAGGTCTGACAGAATCTGTGCAGAAGATCTAGGTGCTGCTGTAGGCCCTCCTTGTTTGGGGACAGAAGCACCAGATCATCAGCAAACTGTAGACATTTGACTTCAGATTCTAGTAGGATGCTGCAGACTGTTCTAGTGTCCTCGCCAATTTGTTGATATATATGTTGAAGAGGGTGGGGCTTAAGCTGCATCCCTGTCTCATCCCACGGCCCTGTGGGAAGAAATTTGTGTTTTTTGCCAATTTTAACCTCACACTTGTTGTTTGTGTACATGGATTTTATACTGTTGTATGTTTTTCCCCCAACACCACTTTCCATCAATTTGTATAGCAGACCCTCGTGCCAAATTTAAATCAACAAAAGCATTAGAAGACTTTGCCTTTGTTTTGGTTTGTTTGTTTGTCAATTAGGGTGTGCAGGGTGAATACATGATCTGTCGTACGATAATTTGATAAAAAGCCAATTTGACATTAGCTCAGTACATTGTTTTTACTGAGAAAATGTACGAGTCTGCTGTTAATGATAATGCAGAGGATTTTCCCAAGGTTGCTGTTGACGCATATCCTACAGTAATTATTGGGGTCAAATTTGTCTCCTACTTTTGTGGATTGGGGTGATCAGTCCTTGGTTCCAAATATTGTGGAATATGCCAGAGCTGAGGATGATGATAAAGAGTTTAAGTTTAGCCAATTGGAATTTGTTGTCTGTATATTTGATCATTTCATTGAGGATACCATCAACCCCACAGGACTTTTGGGGTTGGAGGGTTTTTATTTTGTCTTGTAGTTCATTCAAGATAATTGGATAATCCAGAGGGTTCTGGTAGTCTTTAATAGTTGATTCTAAGATTTGTATTTGTTCTTGTATATGTTTTTGTTCTTTGTTATAGAGCCAAAAAGATTGGAGAAGTGGTTTACCCATACATCTCAATTTTGGACAGATAACAACACAAATAATTATCTGTTTAGTGTTTTCTAATTTCTAAGAAGTGGTTAGAGTCTATGGATTCTTCAATTACATTGAGCTGATTTCTGATGTGTTGTTCCTTTTTCCATAGTGTATTTCTGCATTGTTTTAGTGATTCACCATATTGAAGGAGTAGACTCAGGTTTTCTATGTTTTTGGTTGGACAGGTTTCTCAATTTCTTAGGTTTCTGCATTCTTAATCAAACCATTTGTCATTGTTGTTCATTTTCTTCCGTTTTGTGTTTGACATTTTTAGATTTGATATGGAAGCTGAGTGGTCAAATATACTATTTAGATTTTCTACTGCCAACTTTACACCTTCACTATTACAGTGGAACGTTTCATCCAGGAAGTTGTCTAAAATGTATTGCATTTGTTGTTGCCGAATTGTATTTTGGTAGGTTTCCACACATCATTCCTTCCCATCTATAGCATTTCTTAATATTACTCAGTTCCTCTGGCTTTGATGCCTCATGATTGAGTATTACTCTGTTCAAGTAGACTGATTTTTCTGTGATCTGATAGGGGTGTCAGTGTGCTGACTGAACGCTCTGAAAGACTCTGGGTTGAGGTCAGTGATAAAGTAGTCTACAGTACTACTGCCAAGCGATAGAGAGTGCGCCAGAGACAGAGACTCCTATGGTAAGTACACCTATAGCTCATCTCTTGGCAGTAGTACTGTAGACTACTTTAATCACTGACCTCAACCCAGAGTTTCTCAGAGCATTCAGTCAACTCTCTGTCTCTCTCGCTCGCTCTCTCTCTCTCTGGCGCTCGCTCTCTCTCTCTCCCTCTCTCTCGCTCTCTCTCTCTATGGCGCTTGCTCTGTCTTTCTGGTGCTCGCTCTCTCTCTCTCTGGCGCTCGCCCTCTCTCTCTCTGGGGCTCACACTCTCTCTCTCTGGCGCTCACACTCTCTGTTTCTGGTGCTCACACTCACTCTGTCTCTGGTGCTCGCACTCCCTCTGTCTCTGGCGCACTCTCTCTGGCGCTCTCTCTCTGTCACTCTGTCTTTGGGGCTCTCTGTCTCTTTCGCATGCTCTCTGTCTCTGGCGCTCGCTCTCTGTCTCTGGCGCTCGCTCTCTGTCTCTGTCTCTGGCGCTCGCGCTCTCTCTCTCTCTCTGGCGCTCGCTCTCTCTCTCTCTCTAGCGCTCTCTCTCTCTCTCTCTCTCTCTGGCGCTCGCTCTCTCTCTCTCTCTCTCTGGCGCTCGCGCTCTCTCTCTCTCTCTCTGGCGCTCGCGCTCTCTCTCTCGCTCGCTCTCTCTCTCTCTCTCGCTCGCTCTCTCTCTCTCTGGCGCTCACTCTCTCTCTCTCTGGCGTTCACTTTCTCTCTACGGCGCTCGCTCTCTCTCTCTCTGGCGCTCGCTCTCTCTCTCTCTGGCGCTCGCTCTCTCTCTCTCTCTAGCGCTCTCTCTCTCTCTCTCTCTCTGGCGCTCGCTCTCTCTCTCTCTCTCTCTGGCGCTCGCGCTCTCTCTCTCTCTCTGGCGCTCGCGCTCTCTCTCTCGCTCGCTCTCTCTCTCTCTCTCTCTCGCTCGCTCTCTCTCTCTCTCTGGCGCTCACTCTCTCTCTCTCTGGCGTTCACTTTCTCTCTACGGCGCTCGCTCTCTCTCTCTCTGGCGCTCGCTCTCTCTCTCTCTGGCGCTCTCTCTCTCTCTGGCGCTCGCTCTCTCTCTGGCGCGTGCTCTCTCTCTCTGGCGCTCACTCTCTCTCTCTCTGGCGTTCACTTTCTCTCTACGGCGCTCGCTCTCTCTCTCTCTGGCGCTCTCTCTCTCTCTCTGGCGCTCGCTCTCTCTCTGGCGCGTGCTCTCTCTCTCTCTGGCGCGTGCTCTCTCTCTCTCTGGCGCGTGCTCTCTCTCTCTCTGGCGCGTGCTCTCTCTCTCTCTGGCGCGTGCTCTCTCTCTCTCTGGCGCGTGGTCTCTCTCTCTCTGGCGCTCGCTCTCTCTCTCTCTGGCGCTCGCTCTCTCTCTCTCTGGCGCTCGCTCTCTCTCTTTGGCGCTCGCTCTCTCTCTTTGGCGCTCGCTCTCTCTCTTTGGCGCTCGCTCTCCCTCTCTCTCTCTCTCTGGCGCTCACTTTCTCTCTCTCTCTGGCGCTCACTCTCTCTCTCTCTGTCTGTCTCGCTCTCACGCGCACGCACACTCTTTCTCTGTCTCGCTCGCGCGTGCACGCTCACTCTCGTGCACGCTCTCTGTCTGTCTCACTCACGCGTGCGCTCTCTCTCTGTCTGTCTCTCTCTCTCTCTCTCTCTCTGTCTGTCTCCCTCTCGCGCGTCCTCTCTCTGTCTGTCTGTCTGTCTCTCGCGCGCGCACTCTCTATCTCTGTCTGTCTCGCTCTCACGCGCGCTCTCTCTCTCTGTCTGTCTCTCTCTCTCTCTGGCGCTCGCTCTCTCTCTCTCTCTCTCTGGCGCTCGCTGTCTCTCTCTCTCTGGCGCTCGCTGTCTCTCTCTCTCTGGCTCTCGCTCGCTCGCTCTCTCTGGCTCTCGCTCTGGCGCGCGCTCTCTCTCTCGCTCTCTCACGCGCTCTCTCTCTCTCTCTGGCGCGCTCTCTCTCTCTCTCGCTCTCTCTGTCTCTCACGCGCCCTCTCTCTCTCTCTGTCTCTGGCGCGCGCTCTCTCTCTCTCTCTCTGTCTCGCACGCGCTCTTTCTCTCGCACGCGCTCTCTCTCTCTCTCGCTCTCTCTGTCTCTCACGCGCCCTCTCTCTCTCTCTGTCTCTGGCGCGCGCTCTCTCTCTCTCTCTGTCTCGCACCCGCTCTCTCTTTCTCTCTGTCTCGCGCAGAAGCTCTCTCTCTCTGTCTCCCTCTTGCGCGCGCTCTCTCTGTCTGTCTCTCGCTCTCTCACGCGCTCTCTCTCTGTCTGTCTCTCACTCTCTCACACGCTCTCTCTCTGTCTGTCTCACTCGCTCTCACGCACACTCTCTCTCTGTCTCGCTCTTGTGCACACTCTCTGTCTCACACGCACTCTCTCTCTGTCTCGCACGCACTCTCTCTCTGTCTCGCACGCACGCTCTCTCTGTCTCGCACGCGCTCTCTCTGTCTCGCACGCGCTCTCTCTGTCCGCCGCGCTCCCGCCACACGCGCTCTCTCTGTCTCGCACGCGCTCTCTCTGTCTCGCACGCGCTCTCTCTGTCTCGCACACGCTCTCTCTGTCTCGCACACGCTCTCTCTGTCTCGCACCCGCTCTCTCTGTCTCGCACCCGCTCTCTCTGTCTCGCACCCGCTCTCTCTGTCTCGCACCCGCTCTCTCTGTCTCGCACGTGCTCTCTCTCTCTGTCTCGCGCAGACGCTCTCTCTCTCTGTCTCGCGCAGACGCTCTCTCTCTCTGTCTCGCGCAGACGCTCTCTCTCTCTCTCTCTCTGTCTCCCTCTTGCGCGCGCTCTCTCTGTCTGTCTCTCGCTCTCGCACGCGCTCTCTGTCTGTCTCGCTCGCTCTTGCGCACACTCTCTCTGTCTCGCTCTCCCGCGCTCTCTCTCTCTCTGTCTCGCGCTCGCTCTCTCTGGCGCGCGCTCGCTCTCTCTGGCGCGCGCTCGCTCTCTCTGGCGCGCGCTCGCTCTCTCTGGCGCGCGCTCGCTCTCTCATGGGCTCTCTCTGTCTCTCATGCGCTCTCTCTGTCTCTCATGCGCTCTCTCTGTCTCTCATGCGCTCTCTCTCTCTCTCTGTTTCTCACGTGCTCTCTCTCTCCCTCTCGCACGAGCGCGCTCTCTCTCTCTCTCTCTCTCTCTCTCTCTCTCTCTCTCTCTCTCTCTCTCTCTGTGTCTGTCTCTCTCGCGCGCTCTCTCTCTCTCTGTCTGTCTCTCTGGCGCTCGCTCTCTCTCTCTCTCTCTGGCGCTCGCTCTCTCTGGCGTGCGCTCTCTCTCGCTCTCTCTGTCGCTCACGCTCTCTCACTCTCTCTGTCACTCACGCGCTCGCACGCTCTCTCTGACTCGCACGTGCTCTCTCTCTCGCTCTGTCTCGCACACGCTCTCTCTGTCTCTCACGCGCTCTCTCTCTCTCTGTCTCTCACGCTCTCTCTCTCTGTCTCTCACGCTCTCTCTCTCTGTCTCTCACGCTCTCTCTCTCTGTCTCTCACGCTCTCTCTCTCTCTGTCTCTCACGCTCTCTCTCTCTCTGTCTCTCACGCTCTCTCTCTCTGTCTCTCACGCTCTCTCTCTCTGTCTCTCACGCTCTCTCTCTCTGTCTCTCACGCTCTCTCTCTCTGTCTCTCACGCTCTCTCTCTCTCTGTCTCTCACGCTCTCTCTCTCTCTGTCTCTCACGCTCTCTCTCTCTGTCTCTCACGCTCTCTCTCTCTGTCTCTCACGCGTTCTCTCTCTGTCTCTCACGCGTTCTCTCTCTGTCTCTCACGCGTTCTCTCTCACGCGTTCTCTCTCTGTCTCTCTCACGCGTTCTCTCTCTGTGTCTCTCACGCTCTCTGTGTCTCTCACGCTCTCTCTCCGTGTCTCTTACGCTCTCTCTCTCTGTGTCTCTCACGCTCTCTCTCTCTGTGTCTCTCACGCTCTCTCTCTCTCTGTGTCTCTCACGCTCTCTCTCTCTGTGTCTCTCACGCTCTCTCTCTCTGTCTCTCTCGGTGCGCTCTCTGTCTCTGTCTCTCTCGGTGCGCTCTCTGTCTCTCTCTCACTCGCTCTGTCTCGCACGCTCTGTCTCTCGCACGCTCTGTCTCTCACGCGCGCTCTCTCTCTCTCTCACTGTCTCGCACGCGCTCTCTCTCTGTCTCACACGCGCTCTCTCTCACTCTCTGTCTCGCACGCGCCCCCACCCGCCGCACGCGCTCTCTCTCACTCTCTGTCCGCCGCGCCCCCACCCGCCGCCGCGCTCTCTCTCACTCTCTGTCCCGCACGCGCTCTCTCTCACGCTCTGTCTCGCACGCGCTCTCTCTCACTCTCTGTCTCGCACGCGCTCTCTCACTCTCTGTCTCTCACGCGCTCTCTGTCTCTCACGCGCGCTCTCTGTCTCTCACGCGCGCTCTCTCTCTTCGTCTCTCACGCGCTCTCCCTCTCTCACTCGCTCTCTCTCGCTGTGTCTCCCACGTGCTCTCTCTCTTCGTCTCTCTCGCACTCTCTCTCTCCGTCTCTCTCGCGCTCTCACTGTCTGTCTCTCTCGCACTCTCTCTCTCTGTCTCTCACCCGCTCTCTCTCTGTCTCTCACTTGCTCGCTCTCTCTGTCTGTCTGTCTCGCACTCTCTCTCTCTCTGTCTCTCACACGCTCTCACTCTCTCTGTCTCTCTCTCTGGCGCTCGCTCTCTCTGTCTCTCATGTGCTCTCTCTCTCTGTCTGTCTCTCTCACTCTCTCTGTCTCGCGCTCTCTCTCGCGCACACATCCTCCTATTGCAGTAAACAAGCGTATTACTCAGCTATCACATAAACAGAAACTGTTCTGAAACCATGGTTTTCATTGTTTTGATGGCTTTTCTGTTATTTCTCTGTACTAACAGTTGTTCAGTTACCTGTTCTGGGTCGTACACCATCAGTCTATTCTGGTACTGAGCTGTGTTTGTGACTCCACCTGTAACAGACAAGAGTATTACACACAGGTGGCGTGCATGTGTGTGTGTGTGTGTGTGTGTGTGTGTGTGTGTGTGTGTGTGTGTGTGTGTGTGTGTGTGTGTGTGTGTGTGTGTGTGTATGTGTGTGTGTTATGCTCTATTCTCCATCTGGGTGTGTGTGTACCTGAGACCCAGAGCAGGTCGTCAGCCACACTGCCTGCGTGGCAGGACAGCGAGCGGTCAAAGGACTGGACGAAAGTCCACTTGTTCCTCTTCGGACAGTAGCGTTCCACGGTGGGCAGCACCTGTCTCAGCTCGTTCCTCCCCCCCACCGCGTACAGGTACTGGCCCAGAGCCCCCAGGACAAAGTGTTCCCTGCATGCCTTCATGGAGGCTATCTCCGTCCAGCGGTTCCCCCGGGGGTCGTACCGACAGGCTGTCCTCACCGCACACGTCCTCCCCGTGGAATGCTCCACCTCACCACCCGCCACAAACAGGAAGTGGCCCATGACGGCCACGCAGTGGTGGCTGCGCCCAGCGGGCATTGGCGCCAGCTCGCTCCAATTGGAGCATCCGGCCACGCGCACGTTCTCCTGGGCGGCTGGGTTGAAGTAGCGCAGCTCCCGCACGCGGCTAACCTCGCGCTTGCGCCCGCCGGCGATGTAGAGGGTGAGAGACTGGAAGCGGGGCTTGGTGTGGGCGGTCTGGCGGAGGGGTTGGGCGAAGGTGGCACGGTGGTACTCTAGAGCCTCGTCCACTAGGGCGGCGGCGTTGGCACTGGACTGGACCAGCGGGTGGCACTGTGCCACGTGGTGCAGGGCGGCCACGTCCATAAGGCCATAACGAACGTGCTGTATCAGGTCCTCTGTGTACTGGTACCGACAGTCATGCTCTAACCAGCACACCACCAGCTAAAGAGGAGAGGGGGAAGAGGAAGACAGAGGGAAGCGATTCATACTTATTAGTATTCCAAATGCCTACAGAGCAGTGTTGCAAGATCAAGACGAGTGTGTTACCGTATACAAACACACTTATACAAACGAATACACACTTATACAAACGCACACACACACACAATAGTGTGTTGTGTGCAAGCATCATAAATATCCACCGGTACATTCCTTTGTTGAGGACCGGTAGAGGAGAGAAGCAGAGAGGGGATTTAATTGAACAGTGAGCGCAATCGGAGGCTGTTTAGCTGCGGCAGTGGCGCGTGAATGTGGGCGAGATGGCTGAAGATCACTGATACCATTATCGGGGAAACAAAGTGGCTTTTAACACAATCAGTACAGAGACAGGGAACTTATTACAGCAAAGCAAGATTACTGAGCTGGAGCGGTTCACTGTCAGCACCTCCTCCTGACTCGCAGGCACACTGGATACACACAGAAATCCTATTCAAACATTAAACTGGCTCGTATATGTGTTCAAACCATATTCTGTACAAACAGCAGAGCAAAAACACACATTTACATAGACACAGACATATTCACACATCAATTATATATGTTGTCCTGCTACTGTCAATGCCACTCCTTTTTGTCATTCTTCCTTAAATACATCCTAAAATTATGCCAACACAACAGTATTTACACCCCCTTGCCCCCTTCCACTCTCTGCTTTGTCCTCTTCTCGGTTTTGCTATCTACACCCCTCTCCTCCTCTCTCTCTCTCTCTTTCCCGCTCTCTCCCTCCTCCCACCTCTGAAGTGGCGGAGGGGTGTGTGCGCTCCGGGAAGGCTGACTGAAGGTCACGCTGGATCAGAGAACTTCCTCGGGGCAGAGAATAAATCAACTTCCCGTCTCTCCCCTCCTCCCCAAAGAGAGAGACAGAAAGAGAGAGGGAGAGAGCAGCCAGAGAAAGGCAAACACGTAAAGAAGGGGGGAAAAAACAAAGACCCAAGAAAATGTGATTTCCAGAGCGTGAGACTCGGAGAGAAGTCGGTGTGACTATGATTGACGGGCAAACTATATCGGCTGTGTATTGGCGCCCGCACGTTTTTTCGGGCGGATGCCCAAATTAACCTTCTCGGCAGAGTGAAGGAGGCCCAAAGCAGCCTAATCAGGGTCTGATTATGGCGGCATCGCCTGGCTAAAGGGTCAGGGTAATTTTGCCATCAGAGGCCTGATTGTTTTCAATCAGACGGGCGGCCGGAGTGACAGCTGGGGGATTGGGGCGCTGATGAAGCCGCGGTGGGCCTAATCAGAGAGGGGAGAGAAGGGAGAGGGGGGCCTGATTGGTGCAAATGAACAGTCAAAATGCATAGCCCCCCCCCCCCCTCCACACTTCACCCATCCCTCATACATATATACACTCACACACACACACACACACACACACACACACACACACACACACACACACACACACACACACACACCACACACACACACACACACACACACACACACATACACAGACATACACAGACATACACCTTCCTTTCCTATTCACTCCTATACATAAATATAAAGAGAGCATTTTGGTGCAGGCAAGGAAAATTGACCAGTTGTTGTTTTATGACACACTGTGTGTTGTAGTATATCAAAGTCTGTGTGGGTCTGGCTGTATGGAAGATCTGCATTTTATGGTGTGCATATAGTGTGTGTGTGTGCGCATACGTGCATATGTGCATGTGCCTGTATATGTGCATGCATTTACAAACATGTGTGCGTTCCTTCCATTGTGTGTGTGTGTGTGTGTGTGTGTGTGTGTGTGTGTGTGTGTGTGTGTGTGTGTGTGTGTGTGTGTGTGTGTGTGTGTGTATGTGTGTGAGGCTGTGAGGAGCCAGTGCGTTGTACCTGCCAGATCTCCTCCTCGTTGAGGGAGGTGAGGCGGTCGCTCATCAGCACCTCCCTGAGGAGGCGGTAGGGGAGCAGCAGCACCTCCTCCTGGCGGCTCTGCTGCAGCTCACACAGGTGTTCTACCAGGAAGCTGACAACAGCCTCCTCCAGAGCAGGGAGGTGGAACAGATCAGACACACGGTACAGGTCCAGGTAGTTAACACTGTTCAGCTCCTGTTGTGGACACATGGGCATAGGGTAAAGACTCATGAGGTAAATACATTTACATTGGAGTTATTTAGTAGCAGAGTTTCTCAACGCCACGACGTGTACCATCTCAGTGGAGTTGAGCAGCGGCGGCTGCGGGCGGACCGGGCCTCCCGACTACATCGAGTCACTGTCAGTCGACACTAAAAATATACAGTTGAAGTCGGAAGTTTACATTTAGGTTGGAGTTATTAAAACTCGTTTTTCAACCACTCCACAAATTTCTTGTTAATTATAGTTTTGGCAAGTCGGTTCGGACATCTACTTTGTGCATGACACAAGTAATTTTTCCAACAATTGTTTACAGATTATTTCACTTATAATTCACTGTATCACAATTCCAGTGGGTCAGAAGTTTACATACACTAAGTTGACTGTGCCTTTAAACAGCTTGGAAAATTACAGAAAATGATGTCATGGCTTTAGAAGCTTCTGATAGGCTAATTGACATAATTTGAGTTAATTGGAGGTGTACCTGTGGATGTATTTCAAGGTCTACCTTTAAACTCAGTGCATCTTTGCTTGACATCATGGGAAAAATCTAAAGAAATCAGCCAAAACCTCAGAAAACAAATTGTAGACCTCCACAAGTCTGGTTCATCCTTGGGAGAAATTTCCAAATGCCTGAAGCAACCATGGTCATCTGTACAAACAATAGTGCGCAAGTATAAACACCATGGGACCACGCAGCCATCATACCGCTCAGGAAGGAGACGTGTTCTGTCTCCTTCAGATGAACATACTTTGGTGCGAAAACTGCAAATCAATCCCAGAACAACAGCAAAGGACCTTGTGAAGATGCTGGAGGAAACAGGTAGAAAAGTATCTATATCCACAGTCAAACAAGTCCTATATCGACATAACCTGAAAGGCCGCTCAGCAAGGAAGAAGCCACTGCTCCAAAACCGGCATAAAAAGCCAGACTACGGTTTGCAACTGCACATGGGGACAAAGATCGTACTTTTTGGAGAAATGTCCTCTGGTCTGATGAAACAAAAATAGAACGGTTTTCCGTAATGACCATCATTATGTTTGGAGGAAAAAGGGGGAGGCTTGCAAGCCAAAGAACACCATCCCAACTGTGAAGCATGGGGGTGGAAGCATCATGTTGTGGGGGTGCTTTTCTGCAGGAGGTACTGGTGCACTTCACAAAATAGATGGCATCATGAGGACAGAAAATTATGTGGATATATTGAAGCAACATCTCAAGATATCAGTCAGGAAGTTAAAGCTTGGTCGCAAATGGGTCTTTCAAATGGACAATGACCCCAGGCATACTTCCAAAATTGTGGAAAAATGACTTAAAGACAACAAAGTCAAGGTATTGGAGTGGCCATCACAATGCCCTGACCTCAATCTCATAGAATATTTGTGGGCAGAACTGAAAAAGCGTGTGCAAGCAAGGAGGCCTACAAACCTGACTCAGTTACACGAGCTCTGTCAGGAGGAATGGGCCAAAATTCACCCAACTTAAAGTGGAAGCTTTTGGAAGGCTACCCGTAACGTTTGACCCAAGTTAAACAATTTAAAGGCAATGCTACCAAATACTAATTGAGTGTATGTAAACTTCTGATCCACTGGGAATGTGATGAAAGAAATAAAAGCTGAAATAAATCATTCTCTCTACTATTATTCTGACATTTCACATTCTTAAAATAAAGTGGTGTTCCAAACTGACCTAAGACAGGGCATTTTTACTTGGATTAAATGAAGAGGAATTGTGAAAAACTGCGTTTAAATGTATTTGGTTAAAGTGTATGTAAACTTCCGACTTCAACTGTACATGTCGTGGAGATGAGAAACCCAGCTAGTCATTTAGCAGACGCTCTTATTCATCTTAGGATAGCTAGGCGAGACAACAACATATCACAGCCGTGGGACTGTGATCTTCCCACAATTAAGTAGCAGGAAAAGACAAGTGTAGGTTTTTATTTATTTATACATGTTTTGGGGGGTGCCGTGGGATTTATTTAAGATACTGTTTGAGGAGGAAGTGTTTCAAAACATTTCAGAAGATAGGCAGGTACTCCGCTGTCCTGACGTTAGGTGGAAGTCTGTTCCACCGTTGGGGTGCCAGGACAGAGCAGAGCTTTGAGCAGGACCTGACCTCCTGTAGGGATGGGAGGGCCAAGAGACCAGAGGTGGCAGAACGGAGTGCTCGGTTGGGGTGTAGGGTTTGAGTTAATACATCCAGTAACACACACAGACATACCGTTAAATATCCCTCACATGCACGCACGCCCGCCCGCACACACACACACACACACACACACACACACACACACACACACACACACACACACACACACACACGGTTCCACATTTTCCTTGGGGTGTTTTTGAACTGCAGTTTATATATCACTGAATCTATTGAGATGAGACCACATTGTCATTCAAGTAGATCACAGAGTATGAGAGAGGGAACAGGAGAGGAGGCAAGAGAATAGAAAACGGAGATCGCGAGTGGAATAAGACTGCCATCTGCTGGCAGTAAGCAGAGCCATGTACAACCTACTGCATGGCTCTGTGAGTATTCAGCTCAAACAAAAACTAAACACACAGGAATAACCTGTTCAATATCGCCTTTCATACAGACAAAACACTTGTGAATCTATATTTTATGCTAACCTGGGCCTTTTCTCTGCATCTTCAGCTGTGCTCTAACTGCTATCTAATTGTATAATACGATGTTTACAGTGAGCATGTCTGTAGGGACAGTGCAGTGAAATCAATGGTGTGCAACAGTGTCCATTTCTCTCTCCACCAGCAGATGGTGTATAAGAGCACTGTTTACCATAACGTGATGTAACGGTTTGCCCATTGTCATGCTAATGTATCTTTCTGGTGGTGACAGGGGGGTTTAATGTGTGGTTTTGTGTGGTTAGGAGGTACCTTGAACAGAGTAGACCCTCCATATACACAATAAATTGCAGTGTGTGTGTGTGTGTGATACACATGTGTTTATTTGACTGTACTACTGTATATGACTGTTTGTGTGAGTACGTAATATATGTGTGTGTGTGTGTGTGTGTGTGTGTGTGTGTGTGTGTGTGTGTGTGTGTGTGTGTGTGTGTGTAGATGTCTGTCTTGACTCCTCACCTGGACGAGGTAGTGTGAGCAGAGACTGAGCAGCTCCAGCAGCTGAAGGTGACTTCCTGCCGACAGAACATCCTGAATCACCCCTGGCTCCAGTATTATCTGAGGAGAGGACCTGAGTAAGACCACTTCCTGTCCACCTCACACACTGCTCACCTCCCCAGACAGACAGGTTCCGTCCCAAATTGCATCATATTCCCTATATAGTGCCCATAGGGTTCTGGTCAAAAGTAGTGCACTATGTATTTGAATAGGGTGCCATTCTGGACGCACTCAATGACAGAAGCACTCAGGACCAGTGGTCACTTTATATACTGCTGCTGATTCATGTGTGTGGGTGTGTGACTGTGGTCTCAGGCCAGGCGTGTTTTTTTGTGCAATAGCATTTAAACTAATGTGCTTTCACTCATGTGTCACTGAAAGCCTTTGAGAGGCATTATTTACGCTATCTGTTATTCAATAGACTACATGTGTTGGTCCCACTTTATATTCAGTGTCTATAAAACATGAATTTAAAAAGGGCCATTACGTTGCAGTTTGCGTGTTATTAGACATCGTTATTCACACACAGTTATTCTTCTTACAACTGTGATACCTATCCCATTGAAATGTAATTGCCATGTAAATACATGATTTTATCAACATCAAATAAAAAGTCAGACTAATATTTTGAATGTGCGTGCGTGCGTCCTCTCAGTGTAGACTATATAGCAACAGCATGTCTGCTAACCTTTATGGCCCCTGACATGTGGCTGGTGGATTTCAGCTGTGTGGTTGTTTACTGAAATAAGCATATTGCTCACGTCTCATCATCTCATCTCAGAAAGAAACGGACTGGCAGCCGGCTGCTGACCTACATCGACACAACTCCCCCTGCTCATTTCCACTGTGGAAATGCAATTAGGAATAATTACGAGCTAGCCAGCCTCTCACTGCTGGGCCACAGGGCATAGGTCTCCTGATTCCTCACCGCAGAGAGAGCGAGAGAGAGAGGGAGAGAAAGATGGGGGAAGAGAGATAGGCGAGAGAGAGCGAGCGGGAGGAGAGAGAGAGAGAGGGGGGGTGAGGAGAGAGAGAGAGGGGGGGGGGGGGGGAATCACTGGCATACTGTTGGGTCAGGCTAGGTTAGATATCACATCCATGCATAGGTTGTAGCAGGTGTACTCAACCCCTACTTAAGAAGGTCCAGTCACACAAATGTACTAGATGGCAAAGGTCCGGATGGATATTGTCATTTATCAGCATAACAAACCGCCACATCGTGACTCATATGACCCCAAGCTGCTCACACCCCTCTTCTAGGCAGAGAGAAAACGTCTGCATTTTAAAGCAAATCTCCTGCAATTCTACACATTTTGTCATGTTTTATGTGCGTTCGTATGATACCTGAGTGACTCAACAAAATTAATGGGGGCCCCCTCGGGGACAAGTATCCAGACTGCAATCTGCCTGTTGAGTATGGCTGGGCTATAACTTTAATCAGCTAACGAAAAGCTGAAAACTGTCACTCTTAGTTAGTGTTAGCCTGGATATTTGTGAGATAAGTTTGTGTGTACAATTCAGTACCTGTGTGTGACTTGAGGACATGTGGTGGCTAGCTGTAGATGAAGGTGCTACTGTAGACTCACCTGTCCTGTGTAGGCGAAGTCTAGTGCATGTTTCAGTCCCACACTTGTCACTCCCTGAAGAGTCACCTCATCTGCCTCACTCTCCACCATGCACAGACTGAACATGGCCTGAGAACACACACACAGAGACAGAGAGAGAGACAGAGAGACACAGAGAGAGAGAGACAGAGACAGAGAGTGAGAGAGGAGACATAGGCACAGCAAACCTGATCTAGTCACACCACTCATCACTACAACCTCAGAGCAGAGGATACTCCTGGCCTTTTTTTCATTAGGACTGGTCTTTTTTGGGTGTTGTTCTAGTGTTGTTCTAGGTACATTGTGTTTCCATAGCTAACACAGTCTCTACTCTATAAAGGATTGGGACAACCACTTTTAATTCATTCAGAGTAATTGTGAACAATAAATGGGTCAGATCTTCTTGCCTTGTCTCTCAGATCGTTTACAGCTTTGTGGAAGTTACCTGTGGCGCTGATGTTTAGGCTGGGGTATGTATAGTTTTTTGTGTGCTCTAGGGCAATGGTGTCTAGATGGAATTTGTATTCGTGGTCCTGGGAACTGGACCTTTTTTGGAAGACCGTTATTATTTTTGTCTTACTGAGATTTGTCGTCAGGGCCCAGGTCTGACAGAATCTGTGCAAAAGATCTAGGTGCTGCTGTAGGCCCTCCTTGTTTGGGGACAGAAGCACCAGATCATCAGCAAACAGTAGACATTTGACTTCAGATTGTAGTAGGGTGAGGCCGGGTGGTGCAGACTGTTCTAGTGCCCTCACCAATTCGTTGATATATATGTTGAAGAGGGTAGGGCTTAAGCTGCATCCCTGTCTCATCTCCCGGCCCTGTGGAAAGAAATGTGTGTTTTTTGCCAATTTTAACCTCACACCTGCTGTTTGTGTACATGGATTTTATAATGTCATATGTTTTTCCCCCAACACCACTTTCCATCAATTTGTATAGCAGGCCCTCGTGACATATTGAGTCAAAAGCTTTTTTGAAATCAACAAAGCATGAGAAGACTTTGCCATTGTTTTGGTTTATTTGTTTGTCAATTAGGGTGTGCAGGGTGAATACGTGGTCTGTCCTACGGTAACTTGGTAAAAAGCCCATTTGAAATTTTCTCAGTACATTGTTTTGCATAAGAAATGAACGAGTCTGTTGTTAATGATAATGCAGAGGATTTTCCCAAGGTTGACGCATATCCTACGGAAGTTATCGGGGTCATATTTGTCTCCACTTTTGTGGATTGGGGTGATCAGTCCTTGGTTCCAAATATTGGGGAAGATGCCAGAGCTAAGGATGATGTTAGAGAGTTTAAATATAGCCAATTGGAATTTGTGGTCTGTATGTTTTATCATTTCATAAAGGATACCATCAACACCACAGGCCTTTTTGGGTTGGAGGGTTTGTATTTTGTCCTGAAGTTCATTCAAGATAATTGGATAATCCAGTGGGTTCTGGTAGTCTTTAATAGTTGATTCTAAGATGTGTATTTGTTCATGTATATGCTTTTGCTGTTTGTTCTTTGTTATAGAGCCAAAAAGATTGGAGAAGTGGTTTATCCATATATCGCCATTTTGGATATATAACTCTTTGTGTTGTTGTTTGTTTAGAGTTCTACAATTTTCCCAGAGGTGGTTAGATTTGATAGATTCTTCAATTACATTGAGCTGATTTCTGACGTGCTGTTCCTTCTTTTTCTGTAGTGTATTTCTGTATTGTTTTAGTGATTCACCATAGGGAAGGCATAGGCTGAGGTTTTCTGGGTCTCTATGTTTTGGTTGGATAGGTTTCTCAATTTCTTTTTAGGTTTTTGCATTCTTCATCAAACCATTTGTCATTGTTGTTAATTTTCTTAGGTTGTCTGCTTGACATTTTTAGATTTGATATGGAAGCTGAAAGGTCAAATATACTGTTTAGATTTTCTACTGCCAAGTTTACACCTTCACTATTACAGTAAAACAGTTTGTCTAGGAAATTGTCTAGAAGGGATTGAATTTGTTGTTGCCTAACTTTCCTTCCATCTATAGCATTTCTTAATATTATTCAGTTCATTTGGCTTTGATGCCTCATGATTGAGCAAAGCTCTGTTCAAGTAGAGTGTGATTTTGATATGATCTGATTGCGGTGTCAGTAGACTGACTGTGAAGGCGCTAAGAGACTCTGGGTTGAGGTCAGTGATAAAGTAGTCTACAGTACTACTGCCAAGAGATGAGCTATATGTGTACCTACCATAGGAGTCCCCTCGAAGCCTACCATTAACTATGTACATACCCAGCGTCCAACAAAGCTGCAGGAGTTATGACCCGTTTATGTTGGTTATGTTATCGTAGTTGTGTCTAGGGGGGAATATGGGGGAGGGAATGCTGTCACCTCCAGGTAGGTGTTTGTCCCCCTGTGTGTTGAGGGTGTAAGGTTCTTGTCCAGTTCTGGCATTTAGGTCACCACAGACTAGTTCATGTCCCTGGGCCTGAAAATGTTTTATCTCCCCCTCTAGGATGAGAAGCTGTCATCGTTAAAGTATGGGGATTCATTTGGGCGATATAAACTCAGCAAAAAGAGAAAAGTCCCTTTTTCAGGACCCTGTCTTTCAAAGATAATTCGTAAAAATCCAAACAACTTCACAGATCTTCATTGTAAAGGGTTTAAACACTGTTTCCCATGTTTATGCAATGAACCATAAACAATTAATGAGCATGCACCTGTGGAACGGTCGTTAAGACACTAACAGCTTACAGACAGTAGGCAATTAAGGTCACAGTTATGAAAACTTAGGACACTAAAGAGGCCTTTCTACTGACTCTGAAAAACACCAAAAGAAAGATGCCCAGGGTCCCTGCTCATCTGCGTGAACGTGCCTTAGGCATGCTGCAAGGACGCATGTGGCCAGGGCAATGAATTGCAATGTCCGTACTGTGAGATGCCTAAGACAGCGCTACAGGGAGACAGGACGGACAGCTGATCGTCCTCACAGTGGCAGACCATGTGTAACAACACCTGCACAGGATCGGTACATCCGAACATCACACCTGCGGGAAGGTACAGGATGGCAACAACAACTGCCCAAGTTACACCAGGAACATACAATCCCTCCATCAGTGCTCAGACTGTCCGCAATAGGCTGAGAGAGGCTGGACTGAGGGCTTGTAGGCCTGTTGAAAGGCAGGTCCTCACCAGACATCACCGGCAACAACGTCGCCTATGGGCACAAACCCACCGTCGCTGGACCAGACAGGAATGGCAAAAAGTGCTCTTCACTGACGAGTCGCAGGTTTGTCTCACCAGGGGTGATGGTCAGATTCGGATTTATCGTCGAAGGAATGAGCGTTATACCGCTGCCTGTACTCTGGAGCGGGATCGATTTGGAGGTGGAGGGTCTGTCATGGTCTGTGGCGGTGTGTCACAGCATTATCGGACTGAGCTTGTTGTCTTTGCAGGTAATCTCAATGCTGTGCGTTACAGGGAAGACATCCTCCTCCCTCATGTGGTACCCTTTCTGCAGGCTCATCCTGACATGACCCTCCAGCATGACAATGCCACCAGCCATACTGCTCGTTCTGTGCATGATTTCCTGCAAGACAGGAATGTCAATGTTCTGCCATGGCCTGCAAAGAGCTCGGATCTCAATCCCATTGAGCACGTCTGGGACCTGTTGGATCGGAGGGTGAGGGCTAGGGCTATTCACCCCCAGAAATGTCCGGGAACTTGCAGGTGCCTTGGTGGAAGAGTGGGGTAACATCTCACAGCAAGAACTGGCAAATCTGGTGCAGTCCATGAGGAGAAGATGCACTGCAGTGCTTAATGCAGCTGGTGGCCACACCAGATACTGACTTACTTTTTGACCCCCCCCCCCCCCCACCACCACCACCTTTGTTCAGGGACACATTATTCCACATGTTTGTGGAACTTGTTCAGTTTATGTCTCAGCTGTTGAATCTTGTTATATTCATACAAATATTTACACATGTTAAGTTTGCTGAAAATAAACACAGTTGACAGGGAGAGGACGTTTCTTTTTTTGCTGAGTTTAGGTAGCACGAGGAAATTTTTCTCTGTTGAGATCATTCCTTATTAATATCTAGCCAGATGTAAAATACCATGTTTCTTGTAGGATGACAATGTCTGTATTTCCAATTTATTTGATGAAGTCTGGGCTCCTGCTCTTTAGGCCAACAGCAGATGACCTCAGACCTTGTGTATTCCAGGATGTGATAGTAAAAGCTTTGTGTTCCATATTGTCTAGTGTTGTTTTCATGTGGTTTAGGCTCAGACCATTACAGCAGGTGTGAGCAGGGCATGTTGAGCATGCTGAGCATATGTGCGGCTTTAATACATCAGACTAAAAACAGTTGCATGCATTCGTGAATTGCGATGTATTTATTGTTTAGGCTAACTATTCAAAGCTTCCTTTGTTATTAATTTTAAAACTAAAATGCTTGATTGCATTTCAAAGCATGAATGTCTCGTATACTGTGTGATGGCATGAACAAATCAATGACTGATTGATTAATACAGTAGCCTATATATTGAAATATAGGCGTAAGTAAGTTAGGGTATTTAGTCTAGGACGCACTCTTAGGTCTACAGCTCGATGGTGGTTACACAAGGCTACTATATGATGATATTTCGACAAGTCCAGGCGACAACAGGGCTACACTGATCAATCGAGCCTGGTTCCCAAGTTTCTAAACCATCTTTGTTATGGTATCGCCTAAATATTTGAATTGAAGAAGTGTGATAATCCTTAGGATATTTTAGCGATCCCCAGTAGACGTCCTAAATGCCCCCCAGCCTTCAGATGTGAGCTAAACAGCGCACTTGCACTTGAGGTGCGTTTTAAGGCTATGGATGCAAAAGTGAACTTATCATTTCCAAACGTTTAAGTCGGTTGTATGCTGCTTTGCGATCTATTAACAGCATAATCATTACGATATTAAATAGGCGCTATATTTTTTACTGATGCATTATTCAATTCATACGCACAAAACATAGCATTCACTGTGAAAGTTGATACATGTAGGCCCTTCATATATAGGCTATGCACTTCGTTCAATTTATCGAATCAGTTATTGTTGACGCAAAAAAAAAGACAGATGTGGTGTTTTGCGCTTGTGCACATAATGTGCACATAATTACATTACCCGACCACCCCCAGTAAAACAAATCCCATACGAATAGGGCTTGAGGCAAGGGCTGTTTCTGCACTTCTGCTATTATGCACATAGCAACATAGGGAATAGTGCCAATTCTATGGAGCACTGAATATTATGTTTCAGAACCGCGGACAGCGACCATATCCAACACGGGAGAAAGCGCATGTTCTAAAATAATATTCGATTTATTAGTGTTGCACCATTTATAATATAACCACACACGTCTTAGAGTGATGGACTGTGCCATCCCTGTAGCCTCCAATGGAGTAGTCCACTGAGACATGCGCGAATCAGACAGGTGCATCATGAAAAAAAAAAGTGACTGCTAGACTAAATAAATCTCGGTCGACCAACAGCCTATTGACCAAACAACTAAATGCGGTCAGCCTAAGATTTTCACATATGGAATTGAGATTTTCACTTGGACAGATAGACAGCTAGGAGAACAAGAGACACAGACCAGGAGATGCGGCAGGTAGCCTAGCGGTTAAGAGTGTTGGACCGATAACGAAAAGTCGCTGGTTTGAATCCCTAACTTGAATAGATGAAAAATCTGTCCATGTTCCCTTGAGCAAGGCACTTAACCCTAATTGCTCCTGTAAGTGAAACGGCAAATGTGATTTAACATTAATCTATTAAAAACAGTTATCTAGTCATGAGGTTTGTGCAGTAGGCTATAGGCCCAAAACATTATCACTGCATATTGGCTTTGCTTGAATTGCCCGGCCAATGCATTGTTGTTCTTCTCAGACCATTGAAAAAAAATACAGTACGAGTCAAAAGTTTGGACACACCTACTTATTCAAGGGTTTCTTTGTTTTAACATTGCAGAATAATAGTGAAGAATTCAAAACTATCAAATAACACATATGGAATCATGTAGTAACCAAAAAAGTTTTAAACAAATCAAATTATATTTTATATTCTTCAAAGTAGTCACCGGTCTAATGTCTATTGCTCATGTTTCTTGGCCAAAGCAAGTCTCTTCTTGTTATTGGTTCCCTTTAGTCGTGGTTTCTTTGCAGCAATTTGACCATGAAAGCCTGATTCACACAGTCTCCTCTGAACAGTTGATGTTGAGATGTGTCTGTTAATTGAACTCCGTGAAGCATTTATTTGGTCTGCAATGTGAGGTGTAGTTAACTCTAATGAACTTATCCTCTGCAGCAAAGGTAACTCTGGGTCTTCCTTTCATGTGGTGGTCCTCATGAGAGCCAGTTTCATCATAGCGCAAGATGGTTGTTACAACTGCACTTGAAGAAACTTCAGTTCTTGGAATTTTCCGTGTTGACTGACCTTGTCATTTCATTGACTGACTGTCATTTCTATTTGCTTATTTGAGCTATTCTTGTCATAATATGGACTTGGTCTTTTACCAAATAGGGCTATCTTCTGTATACCACACTTGCCTTGTCACAACACAACTGATTGGCTGACTACCTTAGTGACTACCTCATGAAGCTGGTTTGCTTGATTACTGACTAATATACACTACATGACCAAAAGTATGTGGACACCTTGGTGGTCAGCACTCGGCGGGTTCCGTTCTGCGAGCTTGGGTGGCCTACCACTTCGCGGCTGAGCAGCTGTTGTGCCTAGACATTTCCATTTCACAATAACAGCCCTTACAGTTGACCGGGAAGGCTCAAGCAGGGCAGACATTTGACAAACTGACTTGTTGGATAGGTGGTCCTATGACGGTGCCAAGTTGAAAGTCACTGAGCTCTTCAGTAAGGCCATTCTATTGCAAATGTCTGTCTATGGAGATTGCATGGCTGCGTGCTCGATTTTAGACCTGTCGGCAACGGGGGTGGCTGAAATAGCCGAATCCACTCATTTGAAGGGGGGTCCACATACTTTTGTATATATAGTGTATGTGCAGATATACTGTGTTGATATACTGTGCATGCGGACTGTACTGTATATGTTCCATGTCCTCCGAAGGCAGATGTGCACATTACACTGACATTACATAATGGCACAGAAGATGGCGTCATACTGTAAGGCGGCCGTCTTTCGAGCTCTGACCCAACTTTGCTTCTTTTGGCGTTTATCTCGTAAACCTCAATTCCCACTCATCTGCCCTGGGCTAACCAAGACGAAACGCAGGCAAAGATTGCAGGAGAGGGGGAGTCCTGGCAAGATTAAGGTGAAGGGATAACCGGCCACCTCTTTCCCCCATTTTATTGGCCAGACACTTGATAATAAGATGGATGACATCCAAGCGTGAATTTGATATCAACAGGACTCTCATAACTGCAATATTCTCTGCTTTTCTGAAACATGGCTTTTGGAAAAGATACCCCCCCATGGCTCTCCAACTTGATGGATTCTCCATTCACCAAGCGAACCGGACATTGGATTCAGAGCAATCCTAGATGGGGAGGGGTATGACTCTTCATCAACAGCAAATGGTGTGCTGACTCTAGCCCAGTGGTAGTCTTGACCCATTGTTCACCCGTCTTGGAATACCTGATGGTCAAATGTCAATCCTTCTATCTCATGAGAGAGTTTTCAGCTGTTATCATGACTGCTGTATATATTCCACCTCAGGACAAGAAAAACGACAAGCTGGCACTTAAAACTATACAAGGCTATACATTTTTTTTTAAATGTAACCTTTATTTAACTAGGCAAGTCAGTTAAAAACAAATTCTTATTTACAATGACGGCCTACCGGGGAACAGTGGGTTAACTGCTTTGTTCAGGGGCAGAACGACAGAGTTTTACCTTATCAGCTCGGGGATTCAATCCAGCAACCTTTTAGTTACTGGCCCAACGCTCTAACCACTAGGCTACCCGCCGCCCCATAAACAAGCAGGAAACCATCAACCTGGAGGCAGCTTTTTTGGTTGCCGGTGATTTTAATTCTGCATCATTAAGACGCCTAATACCCAACTTCCATCAACACGTCTCCTTCACCACTAGGGGTGATAGTCCTAGATCACTGTTACTCTACTCACAGGCAAGCATACAAGGCCCTCCCTCATCCCCTGTTCGGCAATCAGATCATGACTCTATACTCCTGTCTACAAGCAGAAGCTCAAACAGGAAGTACCCGTGACGTGCTCTGTAGATAAATGGTCCTCTGAATCGGAGGCTATGCTACTGGACTGCTTGCTAGCGCTGACTGTACCAGGACTCCGCTGATAGCATCGACAAGCTAACCACCTCTGCGACCGGCTTTATTAGGAAATGCATCACCGATGTTGTCCCCACAGTGAAGGTTAGCTGCTTCCCCAATCAAAAGCCCTGGATTAATACCAAGGTTGCAGCTAAACTAAAAGGACAGTGCTACCACACACAGGTCTATCGCAGCCAACCCAGAGACTACGGCTGATGACAAGAAATCCTGCTACGACCTCCACAGAACCATCAAACAGGCAAAAGGCCAAAATAAAAACAAGGTGGAATCCTATTACACAGGCTCAGATGCCCGCCGCATGTGGCAGGGGTTACAGTTCATTACGGATTACAAAGGAAGAACCAGCCAAAATCTGCCCAACAATGCATCTTTACCAGACGAACTCAATGCATTTTATACATGCTTCGACAAAAACACCAAGCCGTGCATGACGGCTCCCGTCGACCCAAAGGACTGGGTGATCTCGCTCTCCGAGGCCGACGTGAGTTTTTTAATCAGGTCAACACTAGCAAGGCCGCAGGCCGGACAGTATTCCAGGACGTGTTCTCAGAGCATGCGCAGAACAGCTGGCAGGCATATTTACGGTCATTTTCAACCTCTCCTTGTCCCAGTTTGTAATCCCCACATCTCAAGCAGACCACCATTATTCCTGTTCCCAAAAACTTTTAGGCTAACTGCCACAAAGACTACCACCCAGTATCACAATCACCACCCGCAATAACATCTGCTAAAGACGTATGTGACCAATATAATTTGATTTAAGTACTTTGAAAGGCTGGTTATGGCACACTTCAACGCCATCATCGCAGACACCCCTAACACACTCAAATTAGCGTCTTTGGATCTGTTGGTCGGTATGCAATCTCAACTGCACTCCACACTGCCCTCACCCACCTAGATAAGAGGAATACCTACAGTTGAAGTCGGAAGCTTACATACACTTAGGTTGGAGTCATTAAAACTTGTTTTTCAACCACTCCACACATTTCTTGTTAACAAACTATAATTTTGGCATGTCGGTTAGAACATCTACTTTGTGCATGACACATGTATTTTTTCCAACAACTGTTTACAGACAGATTATTTCACTTATAATTCACTGTATCACAATTCCAGTGGGTCAGAAGTTCACATACACTATGTTGACTGTGCCTTTAAACAGCTTGGAAAATTCCAGAAAATGATGTCATGGCTTTAGAAGCTTCTGATAGGCTAATTGACATCATTTGAGTCAATTGGAGGTGGACCTGTGGATGTACTTCAAGGCCTACCTTCAAACTCAGTGCCTCTTTACTTGACATCATGGAAAAATCTAAAGAAATCAGCCAAGACCTCAAGAAATAAAATTGTAGACCTCCACTAGTTTGGTTCATCCTTGGGAGCAATTTCCAAACGCCTGAAAGTGCAAATCAATCCCAGAACAACAGCAAAGGACCTTGTTAAGATGCTGGAGGAAACAGGTACAAAAGTATCTATATCCACAGTCAAACGAGTCCTTATATCGACATAACCTGAAAGGCCGCTCAGCAAGGCAGAAGCCACTGCTCCAAAACCGCCATAAAAAAGCCAGACTACGGTTTGCAACTGCACATGGGGACAAAGATCATACTTTTTGGAGAAATGTCCTCTGGTCTGATGAAACAAAAATAGAACTGCTTCGCCATAATGACCATCGTTATGTTTGGAGGAAAAAGGGGGAGGCTTGCAAGCCGAAGAACACCATCCGAACCGTGAAGCACGTGGGTGGCAGAGCCAAAGCCCCATACTACCCACCACTGCGACCTCTATGCTCTCGTTGGCTGGCCCTCACAACATATCCGTCGCCAAACCCACTGGCTCCAGGTCATCTATAAGTATTTGCTAGGTAAAGCCCCGCCTTATCTCAGCTCACTGGTCACCATAGCAACACCCACCCATAGCACACGCTCCAACAGGTATATTGCACTGGTCATCCCCAAAGCCAACACATCCTTTGGCCGCCTTTCCTTCCAGTTCTCTGCTGCCAATGACTGGAACGAATTGCAAAAATCTCTGATGCAACTGCACATGGTCTTATATCTCCCTCTCTAACTTTAAGCATCAGCTGTCAGAGCAGCTTACCGATCACTGTACCTGTACACAGCCAATCTGTAAATAGCACACCCGACTTCCTCATCCCCATATTATTTCCTACCCTCTTGCTCTTTTGCACCCCAGTATCTCTACTTGCACATCATCATCTGCACATATATCACTCCAGTATTAATGCTAAATTGTAATTATTTTCACCTCTATGGCCTATTTATTGCCTACCTCCCTACTCTTCTACATTTGCACACACTGTAGATAGATCTTTCTATTTTTATTTTCTTTTGTGTTATTGACTGTGCGTTTGTTTATGTGTAACTCTGTGTCGTTGTTTTTGTCGCACTGCTTTGCTTTATCTTGGCCAGGTCGCAGTTGTAAATGAGAACTTGTTCTCAACTGGCCTACCTGGTTAAATAAAAGTGAAATAAAAATAAAGAAATAAAATCATATATATTCTGATGTCTAGTCACCTTACACCCTATACACATCTACTCCTAACCACTTCAGTATCCCTGCACATTGTATGGTATTGGCACTGACCCTGGAACTGACCCTGTATATAGCTTACTTACTTTCTCCTGTTCTTATTATTTCTATTTCTCGTGTGTTTTTGTTCTACTTTACTTTATTAGTAATAGTGATATTGATTATTGCATTGTTGGGAAAGAGCTTGCAAGAAAGGCATTTCACTGTACTCGTGCACGTGACAATACATCTTCAAACTACACTCTTAGAAAAAAAGGGTTCCAAAAGTTTTTTGGGGCTGTACCCATAGAAGAACCCTTTTTAGTTCTAGGTAGAACACTTTTTGATTCCAAGTAGAACTCTTTTGGGTTCCATGTAGAACCCTCTGTGGAAAGGGTTCTACAAGGAACCCAAACGGGTTCTACCTAGCAGCTAAAGGGTTCTTCAAAGGGTTCTCCCATGAGGACACCTGAATAACTATTTTTTTCTAAGAGTGTAGTGTCCTCCCCAGGTCCAAACTCACCCGGAAGTAATCGCTGCACGCCGCCAGCACCGCTTTATGGGCGTGGAACTTCTGATCGCCGGCGACCAAGGTGACATCACAGAGTAGGCCATCCTTCCTCTGCTGATTGAGGGCGGAGAGGACGGAGTCCTGGTGAGACTTGGACTGGCATAGCCTCTGGTCTGTTACCAGCTCCTGCCCACTGGGAGTGGGGGAGATAGGGAAAGGGAGAGACATCAGTTAAGGCTGGGGGAAAATCTCGGTCTCTCTTGTCTCTCGGCTCATCTCATTTTAGTCATTTAGCAGACGCTCTTATCCAGAGCGACTTACAGGAGCAATTAGGGTTATGTGCCTTGCTCAAGGTAACATGGACAGATTTTTCACCTATTCAAGTCAGGGATTCAAACCAGCAACTTTTCATTACCGGCCCAACACTCTTAACCGCTAGGCTACCTGCCGCATCTCCTGGTCTGTGTCTCTTGTTCTCCTAGCTGTCTATCTATCCATTTCATATTTGTTTGTTTATTAGTCCAGCTGTTTATTATTTATTAGTCTAGTCTGTTTATTATTAACTTGCTGTCAGTCCTTTTTTCTGCAGTTTGGTCTGTCACCTTAAGATAGTATGTGAACACAAGTCTGGTGTGTGTGTGTGTGTGTGTGTGTGTTTCGTGGTAAAGCACTGGAGCCCCCTGCTGGCCACCTCCAAGGCCCAGCAGCTGTAGTTCAACATTGTCACCGGGCTGCTCCTCCCTAACTCTCTGTCCGGGCTGGACAAGGCCCTGAGGAACAGCCTGTCCCTCTACCTGCAGTGTGTGTGGCCCTGACAGAGTAATACCCCATGAATGAGGGACAGGTCGCCACAGGCTGAGAGGCAGAGTCAGGATTATAATATGACAGGCGTGTGTGTGGAGGGGAGGGGTTGACTGCGAACACACCTGCCCAACATGCTGCCCCACCAAAGCTCAGATCAGCAATGCCAAACCAAGGTTGGTTGGAGGTTAGTTAACTGCAGTATATGTGGTGAGCTAACACTGCAGATTGCATTGCAAACTCTAAGAGCAAAATGAGTCACACCCGATTACAAAATGCTGGAAACATTAGTAGGGCTGTGTGTGTGATTCACTTGTGTGTGTGTGTGTGTGTGTGTGTGTGTGTGTGTGTGTGTGTGTGTGTGTGTGTGTGTGTGTGTGTGTGTGTGTGTGTGTGTGTGTGTGTGTGTGTGTGTGTGTGTGTGTGTGTGTGTGTGTGTGTGTGTGTGTGTGTGTGTGTGTGTGCACGGATTCACCAGCTTACAGATTTACCTGACACAAGGTTCAGATGGCATGCTCCCGGAGAAGGAGAGAAGATGTGGAACAGTATTCTGTGATTCCTTAGGGCTGCAGTTACTTCCTGCATTAGCCTGGAAAGAGAAACAGATAAGGCATATTTCAATTAATCCATTTGGATCAATTAACTGCTAACCCCTAATACAAAGCAGACTGAAAGT
The DNA here is from genome assembly GCF_965601325.2 of Salmo salar. NCBI lineage: Eukaryota > Metazoa > Chordata > Actinopteri > Salmoniformes > Salmonidae > Salmo > Salmo salar. Next base: position 49,898,121 of record NC_138295.1, on the reverse strand, counting down.
CCACTTGAAACTGCGAGGCACTTCAGGTTAAATGAATAGAATGAAGCAAAGGCACTTTGTGAATTAGCAATCAGCCAAGAAAGACCATGACCTGAGCTTCCTACTGACTCTCTGTGGTTAAGAATATTTTTTTAATAAAAAAAATATTTCACCTTTATTTAACCTAGCCAAGATAAAGCAAAGCAGTGCGACACAAAGAACAACACAGAGTTACACATGGAATAAAGAAGCGTACAGTCAATAACACAATAGAATAAAAGAAAGTCTATATACAGTGTGTGCAAATGGCTTGAGGAGGTAGGCAATAAATAGGCCATAGTAGCGAAGTAATTACAATTTAGCAGATTAACACTGGAGTGATAGATGAGCAGATGATGATGTACAAGTAGAGATACAGGTGTGCAAAAGAGCAGAAAAGTAAATAAAAACAATATGGGGATGAGGTAGGTAGATTGGGTGGGCTATTTACAGATGGACTATGTACAGCTGCAGCGATCGGTTAGCTGCTCAGATAGCTGATGTTTAAAGTTAGTGAGGGAAATATAAGTCTCCAGCTTCAGCGATTTTTGCAATTCGTTCCAGTCACTGGCATCAGAGAACTGGAAGGAAAGGCGGCCAAAGGAGGTGTTGGCTTTGGGGATGACCAGTGAGATATACCTGCTGGAGCGAGTGCTACGGGTGGGTGTTGTTATCGTGACCAGTGAGCTGAGATAAGGCGGAGCTTTACCTAGCATAGATTTATAGATGACCCGGAGCCAGTGAGTCTGGCGATGAATATTTAGCGAGGGCCAGCCGACTAGAGCATACAGGTCGCAGTGGTGGGTGGTATAAGGGGCTTTGGTAACGAAACGGATGGCACTGTGATAGACTGCATCCAGTTTGCTGAGTAGAGTATTGGAAGCTATTTTGTAGATGACATCGCCGAAGTCGAGGATTGGTAGGATAGTCAGTTTTACTAGGTTAAGTTTGGCGGCGTGAGTGAAGGAGGCTTTGTTGCGAAATAGAAAGCCATTTCTAGATTTGATTTTGTATTGGAGATGTTTAATATGAGTCTGGAAGGAGAGTTAACAGTCTAGCCAGACACCTAGGTATTTGTAGTTGTCCACATATTCTAGGTCAGAACCATCCAGGGTAGTGATGCTAGTCGGGCGGGTGCGGACAGCAATCATGCATTTTGTTTAACTAGCATTTAAGAGCAGTTGGAGGTCACGGAAGGAGTGTTGTATGGTGTTGAAGCTCGTTTGGAGGTTAACACAGTGTCCAAAGATCTAAACATGTGACTCTCATAGACACATAATAAACCATAGGCCTAGTTGAATTAATGAATTAAGTCTTTGCTAGGTAAAGCTCCGCCTTATCTCAGCTCACTGGTCACCATGGCAACACCCACCCGTAGCGCACGCTCCAGCAGGTATATTTCACTGGTCATCCCCAAAGCCAACACCTCATTTGGCCGACTTTCCTTCCAGTTCTCTGCTGCCAATGACTGGAACGAATTGCAAAAATCACTGAAGTTGGAGACATATCTCCCTCACTAACTTTAAGCATCAGCTGTCAGAGCAGCTTACCAACCGCTGCAGCTGTACATAGCCCATCTCTGTAAATAGCCCATCCAACCAACTACCTACCTCATCCCATATTGTTTTAGCTGTTTTAGTTTTTTTCTGCGCTTTTGAACACCAGTATTTCTAAGTGCACATCCCCATGTGCACATCTATCACTCCAGTGTTAATTGCTGAATTGTTATTACTTCGCCACTATGGCCTATTTATTGCCTTACCTCCTTACTTCATTTGCACACACTGTATACAGATTTTTCTATTGTGTTATTGCCTGTACGTTTGTTTATCCCATGTGTAACTCTGTGTTGTTGTTTTTGTCGCACTCCTTTGCTTTATCTTGGCCAGGTCGCAGTTGTCATTCTGTTGTCACTCTGTCAGAGCTCCAGAGTTCCTTTGTGGAGATGGGAGAACCTTCCATAAGGACGACTATCTCTGCAGCACTCAACCAATTAGGCCTTTATGGTAGAGTGGCCAGACGGAAGCCACTCCTCAGTCAAAAGGCACATGACAGCCCACTTGGAGTTACCAAAAGACACCTACAAGATTCTCTGGTCTGATGAAACCAAGATTGAGCTCTTTGGCCTGAATTCCAAGCATCACGTCTGGAGGAAACATGGCATCATCCCTACTGTGAAGCATGGTGGTGGCAGAATCATGCTGTGGGGATGTTTTTCAGCGGCAGGGACTGGGAAACTAGTCAGGGTCAAGGCAAAGATGAACGGAGCAAAGTACAGAGAGATCATTGATGAAAACCTGCTCCAGAGAACTCAGGACCTCAGACTGGAGCGAAGGTTCACCTTCCAACAGGACAACGACCCTAAGCACATAGCTAAGACAACGCAGGAGTGGCTTCGGGACAAGTCTCTGAATGTTCTTGAGTGGCCCAGCCAGAGCCTGGACTTAAACACGATCGAACATCTCTGGAGAGACCTGAAAATAGCTGTGCAGCAACACTGAACATCCAACCTGACAGAGCTTGAGAGGATCTGATGAGAAGAATGGGAGAAACTCCCCAAATACAGGTGTGCTAAGCTTGTCGTGTCATACCCAAGAAGATTTGAGGCTGTAATCTCTGTCAAAGGTGCTTTAACAAAGTACTGAGTAAAGGATCTGAATACTTATGTAAATGTGATATTTCATTATTATTATTTTTTTTATAAATTAGCAAACATTTGCTTTTGCTTTGTCATTATGGGGTATTGTGTGTAGATTGATGAGGGGGAAAAAACGATTTAATACATTTTAGAATACGGCTGTAATGTAACAAATGCTTTCCAAATGCAAGTAAATCTGTTTGAAGTGTATGCAAATACATTATAGAAGTGGTTAGGCATTTTGAACTCACAAATGTTTCTTAAAAAGACTAGAATATTAGTAGTCAATTTCTCAACAACCATGAACGACTATCATGCATGTTGTTGATGTTAGTTCTGTGTGTGCAGTTAAGGGCAAGGCGTGCTGCTTTGTTTTGCGCCAGCTGCAGCTTTGCTTGGTCTTCCTTTGCTGCACCTGACCGTATTACCGGATAGTACTTGTGGAAACTTACAAGGATTATCCACAGGTGTTTCGATGTTCATTGCCTTTACTTGCAAACTACAAATAAAGGGGTACAAACTGTAAAAAAACGGGAGAGCGATATACCCAACTCAACATTAGGTACCGTCCTGTTAATGCTGTGCCAACTCTGGGTGATGACATCACAGCAGGGTAAACACCAATGTCCATAATAACCACGCTCCCATGAATAGTAATACTACTATATTTCAGTTAAGTACACCACCTATTAAGTAGGAATTATTTATATAGTGTCCACACGATAACACTGCTCTCCCCTTAATTTCAATCCCACTGCGAGGAAAATACATTAAGTATACAAGTCAACAACAAGTGTTTCGTTTTCTTTACAATACTTTACAACTTGTGCTAGTGTTACTGCAACTGTAAACAAACAAAGATAAGACCTTTTTCTTTCAACTATGTCTGCTTTTCAAAAATTAACACCATGAGTCTCCTAGTCTCAACTATAGCGTCAGTCTGTCAGGAGACTTATTACAACGCTGTGACAGGAGCCTTGTGACTACGCTGTGATCTGCACAGTACTCCTGGTGTCCCACTAGACACAGGTGAGGAGTGTCCCAGTGGAGCTGGGTCTGAGGGCACAGGAGTGGGTCGAGTGTTTGTAAGAGTCCATCACCCTCTCCTGGAGGCACTGAATGCCCCTGTTCCTCAGAAACGGTTCCCTGTGGTGTTTGAACTTGTGCACTACACTCACTTTGGAGCAAAGCTCTGTAGCATTGGTGAAGATATGATCAATACAAGTGGATATAACAGATACAACTCTATTAAAATACACTCTAAATTGGTTGAGTGATAACCTGGGTCATGTTACAGGTATTAGTCACAGTTCCTCTTGAGCACTTGGTGGCCTATAGCAGCACCCTAAAAGAAGAGGCTTCAGATGAGGTAGGTGAACCTGCAACCACAGCATTTCTACTTAATTTGTCATGAGATCCTCTTTAAGCTTTACAGGAATGTGGCTCTGAATATATACAGTTGAAGTTGGAAGTTTACATACACTTAGTTTGGAGTCATTAAAACTCGTTTTTCAACCACTCCACAAATTTCTTGTTAACAAACTATAGTTTTGGCAAGTCGGTTAGGACAACTACTTTGTGCATGACACAAGTCATTTTTCCAACAATTGTTTACAGACAGATTATTTCACTTATAATTCACAATTCCAGTGGGCCAGAAGTGTACATACACTAAGTTGACTGTGCCTTTAAACAGCTTTGAAAATTCCAGAAAATGATGTCATGGCTTTAGAAGCTTCTGATAAGCTAATTGACATCATTGGAGTTAATTGAAAGTATACCTGTGGATGTATTTCAAGGCCTACCTTCAAACTCAGTGCCTCTTTGCTTGACATCATGGGAAAACCAAAAGAAAATCAGCCAAGACCTCATAAAAAAATTGTAGACCTCCACAAGTCTGGTTCATCCTTGGGAGCAATTTCCAAACGCCTGAAGGTACCACGTTCATCTGTACAAACAATAGTACGCAAGTAGAGATCGACCGATTATGATTTTTCAACGCCACTACCGATTATTGGAGGACCGAAAAAAGGCGATACCGATTATTGCCAGCCTAATCTCGGGAGTTGATAGGCTTGAAGTCATAAACAGCGCAATGCTTGAAGCACAGTGAAGAGCTGCTGGCAAATGCAGGAAAGTGCTGTTTGAATGAATGCTTACGAGCCAGCTGCTGCCTACCACCGCTCAGTCAGACTGCTCTATCAAATATCAAATCATAGACTCAATATGGACTTAATGACTTAATATGGTCAAATCCGGAAACTATTATTTCGAAAACAAAATGTTTATTCTTTCAGTGAAATACGGAACCGTTACGTATTTTATCTAACGGGTGGCATCCCTAAGTCTAAATATTGCTGTTGCATTACACAACCTTCATTGTTATGTCATAATTATGTACAATTCTGGCAAATTAATTACGGTCTTTGTTAGGAAGAAATGGTCTTCACACAGTTCGCAATGAGCTAGGCAGCCCAAACTGCTGCATATACCCTGACTCTGCTTGCACAGAATGCAAGAGAAGTGACACAATTTCCCTAGTTAAAAGAAATGCATGCTAGCAGGCAATATTAACTAAATATGCAGGTTTAAAAATATATACTTGTGTATTGATTTTAAGAAAGGCATTGATGTTTATGGTTAGGTACACATTGGTGCCACGACAGTGCTTTTTTTCGCGAATGTGCTTGTTAAATCATCACCCGTTGGCAAAGTAGGCTGTGATTCGATGATAAATGAACAGGCACCGCATCGATTATATGCAACGCATGACAAGCTAGATAAACTAGTAATATCATCAAACATGTGTAGTTAACTAGTGATTATGTTAAAATTGATTGTTTTTTATAAGATAAGTTTAATGCTAGCCAGCAACTTACCTTGGCTCCTTGCTGCACTCGCGTAACAGGTAGTCAGCCTGCCACGCAGTCTCCTCGTGGAGTAAATGTAATCGGCCATAATCGGTGTCCAAAAATGCCGATTGTTATGAAAACGTGGAAATCGGCCCTAATCAAATCGGCCATTCCGATTAATCGGTCGATCTCTATACACAAGTATAAACACCATGGGACCACGCAGCCGTCATACCACTCAGGAAGGAGACGCATTCTGTCTCCTAGAGATGAACGTACTTTGGTGCGAAAACTGCAAATCAATCCCAGAACAACAGCAAAGGACCTTGTGAAGATGCTGGAGGAAACAGGTACAAAAGTATCTATATCCACAGTAAAACGAGTCCTATATCGACATAACCTGAAAAGCCGCTCAGCAAGGAAGAAGCCACTGGTCCAAAACCGCCATAAAAAAGCCAGACTACAGTTTGCAACTGCGCATGGGGACAAAGATCATACTTTTTGGAGAAATGTCCTCTGGTCTGATGAAACAAAAATATAACTGTTTGGCTATAATGACCATCGTTATGTTTGGAGGAAAAAGGGGGAGGCTTGCAAGCCGAAGAACACCATCCCAACCATGAAGCATGGGGGTGGCAGCATCATGCTGCAGGAGGGACTGGTGCACTTCACAAAATAGATGGCATCATGAGGATGACAAATGATGTGGATATATTGAAGCAACATCTCAAGACATCAGTCAGAAAGTTAAAGCTTGGTCGCAAATGGGTCTTCCAAATGGACAGTGACCCCAAGCATACTTCCAAAGTTGTGGAAAAATGGCTTAAGGACAAGTCAAGTTATTGGAGTGGCCATCAAAGCCCTGACCTCAATCCTATAGAAAATTTGTGGGCAGAACTGAAAAAGTGTGTGTGAGCAAGGAGGCCTACAAACCTGACTCAATGACACCAGCTCTGTCAGGAGGAATGGACCAAAATTCACCCAACTTATTGTGGAAGCTTGTGGAAGGCTACCCAAAATGTTTGACTCAAGTTAAACAATTTAAAGGCAATGCTCCCAAATACTAATTGAGTGTATGTAAACTTCTGACCCACTGGGAATGTGATGAACGCAATAAAAGCTTAAATAAATCATGCTCTCTACTATTATTCTGACATTTCACATTCTTAAAATAAAGTGGTGATCCTAACTGACCTAAGACAGGGCATTTTTACTAGGATTCAATGTCAGGAATAGTGAAAAACTGAGTTTAAATGTATTTGGCTAAGGTGTATGTAAACTTCCGACTTCAACTGTACATCAACACCTCCCCCGTAGACATTCCTGTCTTTTTTATAGATGTTATATCCTTGTATTCCTACTGCTGTATCATCGATGGTGCTGTAAAAGTGAGTCAGAAATGTCTAACACTGAATATTAATATTATCTAAGATTAGCTGTGCTACGAATTTCATGAGCTTTGTTTGAGGCTACATACATCATCAGTGCGCGCAACAGAACAGTGTACTGTCTACACTCAGTTTGATGTTTTTATGAAATAGTTTTCTTTTAAATCATAGCTAAAGTTTTATTGCTACGGATTCCGTGACGCGGTTAGCCTTTAAGGCTGGTACTGCAAGTTTGTGTTCCGGATTCCTGTTAAGTAGCATTTAGCTGATAGCCATCAGGAAAACGAAGCAGGCTAACGCTAGCAGTGCTAGCCCACTGGTGTTTTTATCCACGGCTGGGTGTGAGATGATTTCCACACAATCACAAGATGAAGATAAGGCGTAACTGAAAACTGGGACAGGGATTTGTTTGCACTAAATGCACCACCATCAAGCAGCTTAGGGAAGAGATCCTCCGACTGCTCGCTAGGCTGCGAGAGAAGGATTGCCTGCTTTCTAAGTACACAACCTTGCTGTAGCCCAGGCAAACCGAATCTCACTTATAAATGTCTCCTATAGCAAAGCTGTCGATGAGTCGGGCGGAGTTGATCTGCCCCAATCCAACGGACAAATGTTAAGCTCAACTCCGCAGCCCATGGGAGACTAGACACTCGCAAGGTGTAGGAGATAGGGAAGGCAGTCTGACCACCCTTCATCTATCTGAGAAGATCAAATCCAGCTATCAAACATCTTTGGCCCACTTGAGACGGACCTACCAGCCCCGGGAGTCAGCACGGATCTTGGGAGTATACCACCAGCCGGTGGCCACCACAGTTCAGCAGGTCGCTGACTCAAGACAGAAGGGGCTTGGGCCATCTTCCACCTTCCTGGGGTTTCCAACGCCATCGGAATTTTGTGATTACGATCTTGTCTCATCGCTGCAACTCCCCAACGGGCTCGGGACAGGCGAAGATCGAGTGATGCATCCTCAGCAACATGACCCGCCAAACCGTGCTTCTTAACACCTGCTCGCTTATCCCAGAAGCCAGCTGCACCAATGTGTCGGAGGAAATACCGTTCAACAGACGACCGAAGTCAGCCTGCAGGTGTCCGGCCTGCCACAAGGAGTCGCTAGAGCACGATGTGCCAAGTAAAGCCCCCCCGGCCAAACCCTCGCTTAACCCGGGCGACGCTGGGCAAATTGTGCGCCGACCTATGGGACTCACGGTCACGGCCGGTAATGACACAGCCTGGGATCGAACCCCAGGCTATACTAACACCGATACAGTGTCTTAGACTGCTGCGCCACTCGGGAGGCCCATTCACGTAGGTTTTAATGACTTTCGCTTTAGGCGATCTGAGGAACTGAGGGTGGACTACATATATATATTTTATAACACCACACTAGCACAGGGCCATCTCCAGTGCTATCGGAGGGGTTCAGAACATTTCAGCCGACTCGTTGCTCTAAACGAGTACCTGAAGAAACTTTACAATGACAGGAATGTCTCCTTTTGTGACAACTTTGATTTGCTGTGGGAGCAATCAGCAGTTTTTAAAAAAGAGATGGGATTCATCCTAATCGCAGGGGTTCCAGGATTATTTCCAGTAACATCACAAACTGTTTTAGAGACTGACTGATAGGGTCTGGTAGTGCTCCAGTCCTCCCTGTCAGAATAAGCAACAGAGGACTTGGAAAGCATATCAACTCCTGTAGAAATGGCACTGTGGTTATTGTGAGTAACCTCATTTATGTTCCTCTAACGCCACTTTCTAGTGAGTTTATACAAATTGTCATATCCTACCATTCTGATCGATTGGAGACTGACAGAAAATGTGGCTGTAATTTTCATAATTTGGTTGTTATTCCATTGGTTACCTGCCCCAGAGTCCGAGTGGCCTACACTTATTGAATATGGAGCTTTTAAAATGTTAGAGCAATCACTTGTAAAACCTTTCTCGTGAATGACCTCATTACTGAGCGCAAAATTGATAGCCATGTTCTTGTGAGAAACATGCAGTCTTCAGACTGCAGTATCTCTCTTATTGAAGCCTCCCCGCCAGACTACAGCTTTTTATACTATCAGAAAAGGGAAAAGGGTGGGGGGACAGCCTCTATTTTTACTAATGCTCTCAGCTGTAAGGACATTTCATTTGGTGACTTTGAGTCTTTTGAGTATCATGCTATACTGTTTAAATGTCAGCCACCAGTGCTGGCTATAACCCTGTATAGGCCAGCAGAGTATTGCCCCACTTTCTTTACTGATTTCTCTGAACTAATGTCCTTGAGAACTATGATAAAATCGTTGTGTTTGGCGATTTTAATATTCACGTTGACAAAGAGACTGACTCCAAGGCCAATGAATTTATTAATCTTTTGAACTCTATGAACTTTATCCAACAAGTTATTGGGCCCACCGATAACCGCAGACATACTCTGGACCTGGTTATTACCAAAGGGCTTTCTATTGACATATCCTCTACAGTTGAAGTTGCTTTATCTGATCACCACTGTGCATTTCTCTTTTCTTTGTATTTTCACCCCTTTTTTTCTCCCCAATTTCGTGGTATCCAATCGGTAGTAGTTACAGTCTTGTCTCATCGCTGCAACTCCGTACGGACTCGGGAGAGGCGAAGGTCGAGAGACATGCGTCCTCCGAAACACAACCCAACCCGCACTGCTTCTTGACACAATGTCCATCCAACCCGAAAGCCAGCCGCACCAATGTGTCGGAGGAAACACCGTACACGCACCGCTAGCACTGCGATGCAGTGCCTTAGACCACTGCGCCACTCGGGATGCCTACTGTGCATTTTTTACTACCTTGTTGCCCATAGCCCAGGGTAATACTGAACGCATTATTAAGAAATGCTATCTTACCTCTGAAGTTGCTACAGATTTGGATTGAGTGTATGAACAATACATCATCACCTATTCTGCCTTCCTCTTGTGATAATTTAGTTGATAACTTTAATAGCAAATTAAGGGCAACCATTGATGCCATAGCTCCAGTAATGTTGAAAAAGGCCACATCGAAATGTAGAACCCCTTGGCTGAGTGAGGAAACAAATCAATTAAAGAGAAATTGCAAAAAGGCAGAGCGGAAGTGGAGAATGTCAAAGTTGCAAGTCCACTATGATATTCTGAGAGAGCAACTTGGCATATCTAACAAAGCAATTGGAAATGCCAGATGGGCTCAGTTTTCTAACTTGATCACTAATAATCAGAATAATTTGAGAGTGCACTTCTCGACCATAACTCCTACCCCTACAAACCTATGTGAACTTTCCTCCACATATAATGTGATAAGTTTGCAGCATAGTTCAGAGATAAGATAACAAACGTTAGGCTGGGAATCCAGACCTGATGAGAAGTTTGATGATATGTGCCCTAGCCTACCACGCAAAGGCACTATGGAGTTATTTTCCCTGGTTGACACAGACATGCCCAGGAAAGTGATATCACAGCTTATTAAGCCTTCTACTTGCCTTCTTGATCCTATCTCCACCACCTTCTTCAAAACAGTTTTTAATTGCATATCTGAAGAGGTACAAGCTATTGTTAATCCCTCCCTGTTCACAGGCACTTTCCCCACTGCACTAAAAACTGCTATGGTGAAACCCCTTCTGAAGAAAAAGTAATCTAGAATCTTCAGCTCCAACCTCCATCTCCAACCTTCCATTCTTCAAAATTCTGAAGAAATTGGTTTTCAAACAGCTAAATTATTTAAGTGCCAACTGTATTTAAAAATCCTATCTGGTTTTCATGCCCACCACAGCACAGACATCCTTAGTTAAAGTGGTAACTTATCCTAGAGCCAACACAAATGCCAAACAGCTCTCTGTCATTGGATTTAGGTGCTGTGTTCAACACTGTTAACCATGATGTCCTTCTGGACAGAATGCAGAGGTGGGTTGGCCTCTCTGGTCCAGTTTTAAATTGGTTTAGGACCTATTTAACAGGTCGAGAGTTTGTCACCCTTGGTGAACATAACTCTGAGCAAATATATACCACGTGGCGTTCCACAAGGTTCAATTTTGGATCCGGTACTGTTCAGTTTATATGTTACACCTTGGCAGCATGGCACTGATTTTCACTGCTACCCAGACAATACACAACTTTACATTTCTGTGTCACCAGAGCCATTTCTATCTCAGGCTGATACAGAGAGACTCATCCATGATTTTATTACAAGCAGGCTTGACTACTTTAATGCTCTCCTGTCTGGTCTACCCAAGAAAGCCATTGGTGAACTGCAAAACATACAGAATGCTGCACACATTACACCAGTTTCAAAGTCTCTGCACTGGCTGCACTAGCTTATATAAAACTGAGCTCATCATTATAATAGACTGTATTTCTAATAATTTTATTTCTCATAATAACAAATTCTATTTCAAATTTTATTGCAAATAATGTTCACCAGATGCCTTATCTGGTCGAGTTCAGCTGCAGCAGGGTGCTCTATTCTTCGTGACACTTCTGCTTAGATGTCTTGCTGGACCGTTGGTCTCTTCTGACTAAGGTGTTTTCCTGTTAGCATGGATGGGTAGTGAGGTAAGGGGGTGCTGTCCACTCTGGAAGGGGCCCGATGTTGTAGGGTGGAGCTGGCCTCTCTGGAAGGAGCCTGGTGGTTTAGGGTCGAGCTAGCCTCTATGGAAGGGGCCCGATGGTGCAGAGTGGTGTTGGCCGCTCTGGATGGGGCCGATGGTGTAGGATGGAGCTGGCCTCTGTGGATGTGGCCCGGTAGTGTAGAGTGGTGCTGATCTCTCTGGGTGGCTGATGGTCATGATCTTGGTGGATGTATGGCAGAGTTCCTCTTATTTTAGTTTTTGCTTTGTCCCAGAACAGTTTCATTCAGTTTCCTAGTAAAGACCTTGACACCTGTTTTTTTCAAGTGTACTAGGTCATACATCAGCTGGGGGTGAATATCAGTGGTGGTTCTTTAGGTAAACATTGTCCAAGAGAGCACAGCCTCTAAAGAGCTCAGCTTTGTTGCTCTGAATAATGTGGAAGGGCACATCTCCATGTGGCAACAGGGTGGACATACTGATTTTGGCTGCTACATGCTGCATTGCAGGAGCTACATGTCCTCTCACTGCCATCAAAATCATTGTTAAATCATGTTAAATGCAAGAGTCATGGATTTACATAGGCCTACAATACTATTTGGTCTGTAATGTGAAATCACATGTTAGATGATTTGTTGTGTGTGATCGATTACATTAAGGTAGGATACGCTATACATTTGTGATCATTTAATGATTATTTGAGTGCCTCAATTTTGGCCCACCTACATTTTTGCTGGCCCTGCCATCAATATTTCTGACTACACCACTGGTTCACCGAGTGACCTTCAGATGCATGGCCATAGGCACCAAGAGAACGAGAGAGAGAGAGAGGTGGGATACTACGTTACACATCTGTCCTGTCAAATTCCTGCCTTTTATGTTGCTCCAGTGAAAATGACACTTCTAGTTTTTCAAACTTTGGACAAGTAGCCTAGGCTAGATATGTTAACCTACTTTACTGTACCATATTTTATTGTCAAACATAGTGTCCATACATAACTCGCGAATTGAACGATGTTTGATGGTTAACATGATATGGCTATGTTTACACATGGATAACGTAGTCTACAATTTACATCGCATGAGAAGCACGCGCGGTAGATTAGACAGAAGCAGTCTGGTGGTGGTGAGTATATAAATCAGTGCGCTCGAGCCTGTTTCAGCCGAGGAGTCCGCAGGCCTTGGTCATTCACTATCACTTTTAAATTAAATCTCAGAGCTGTCAAAGGTTTCCTAGCAACAAGGCAGCGGATCTTTCAGCCGAGAAAAAAAAACAATACGGGGTATTTGGGATAAACCCCTGTCTCACCAAAGTGTCCTGACCGCATAAACCTAGTCTCCGACTTAACCCCCAAAAATATTGCCCGGTATAAATATGCCCTTCTCGCATTTAATAACCATCCAAACCATGTATGCAGTAATATTCTCCCGATGTTGCACACCAAACGAGCTACCCACCTCATATGACTATGACTGTTCTCTGGCCCTGTCCTCTCAGCGGTCCCGTTTTGTTGACAATCTGTTTTCTACCATTTGATATCCGTTTCATTTGTGGTGAGCAGTTGAAAGGAGTAATGAATACCAAGTTAGTCTGCGGTTTTACAGTCAGTTGTATTGGACAGTTGAGATGGTTACATTGTGTTAGCTAAATTGTCACATTCAAACCCCGCCTCTTGATATGGTCACATGCGGTCACATGGTCATGTGGTATACAGCGCCATCAAGTGATGGAATTGTTGTATGAGTACGTCTAGTAGGTTATGGGGCCTCTCGGTTATATTTTATTATATGTAGGCTAGTGCTAGTCTATGGGCCCAATCGAGAAATGGGTGGTATGATCCCAGTTTGTGCTCTTGATTTGATTCGATTTTTTATTTGATTTAAAATACATGAAAATGTTCAACTAGGCAGATACAGTTATCAACATTGCCGATGATTATATAGACAAAAAAAGTAAATACTTCAAATCAAATGTTATTTATCACATGCGGTGAATTCAACAGGTGTAGACCTTACCGAGAAATGCCTACTTACAAGCCCTTAACTCTATTTCTTAAACTGCATTGTTGGTTAAGAAAATATTTACTAAATAAACTAAAGTAAAAAAAATCTAACATTTCTTAGCAACCAGGCTAAGAAATGGGGCCTATCGAAATTGGTAAGTCTTTGAGTACAATACAACATTCACTGCAGTGAGTATTTGAATAGTAAGGCCTATGCTAATTACCAGTTTATTTTGTCTCCAAAATAATGTCAACCCATAAAATACTTATTTAGCCTAGAACTATGTGTTGGGAGAATGAGCTGACCGCCTGGCCTAGAGCTGGCCACCTGGCCAAACTGAGCAATCGGGGGGGAAGGGCCTTGGTCAGGGAAGTGACCAAGAACCTGATGGTCACTCTGACAGAGCTCCAAAGTTCCTCTGTGGAGATGGGAGAAACTTCCAGAAGGACAACCATCTCTTCAGCACTCCCCCAATCAGGCCTTTATGGTAGGCCTTTATGGTAGAGTGGCCAGACGGAAGCCACTCCTCAGTAAAAGGCACATGACAGCCCGCTTGGAGTTGCCAAAAGGCACCTAAAGGACTCTCAGACCATGAGAAACAAGATTCTCTGGTCTGATGAAACCAATATTGAACTCTTTGGCCTGAATGCCAAGCGTCACGTCCGGAGAAAACCTGGCACCACTCATCACTTGGCCAATACCATTCCTACGGTGAAGCATGGTGGTAGCAGCATCATGCTGTGGGGATGTTTTTCAACAGCAGGGCCAGAGAGACTAGTCAGGATCGAGGGAAAGATGAACAGAGCAAAGTACAGAAAGATCATTGATGAAAACCTGCTCCAGAGCACTCAGGACCTCAAACTGGGGCGAAGGTTCACCTTCCAACAGGACAACGACCCTAAGCACACAGCCAAGACAATGCAGGATTGACTTGAACCCGATCGAACATCTCTAGAGAGACCTGAAAATAGCTGTGCAGCGACGCTCCCCATCCAACCTGACAGAGCTTGAGAGGATCTGCAGAGAAGAATGGGAGAAACTTACCAAATACAGGTGTGCTAGGCTTGTAGCATCGTGCCCAAGAAGACTCGAGGCTGAAATCGCTGCCAAAGGTGCTTCAACAAAGTACTAAGTAAACTGAAAACAATACATTTGCAAAAATGTCTAAAACCTGTTTTTGCTTCGTCATTATGGGGTATTGTGTGTAGATTGATGAGGGAAAAAATTACAATTTAATCAATTTTAAAATAAGGCTGTAACGTAACAAAATGTGGAAAAAGTCAAGGGGTCTGAGTACTTTTAGAATGCACCGTAGCTAGGCTAGCTAGTTAGATTATTCATAGGTAAAAATAATGTTTTTCCCTGCAGTGGATCCTTGACTGCGTATGGACAGACCCCAGCCAATTTAAGTTAGTCTTTTGTATCATTTAGCTAGCTAGTTCCTGAACGTTAACCCTTTATTCTTCATCTTGTGTGGAATTGTTTTACTGACTCTCTGTCTCTGCATTATCCACAGGGTAACTGTCAACTTGTGAGTCTGTAAATGGACACAGTATAATGGCACAAGGCGAGACCCAAATGCAGACACAGGATGAAGATGGTAGAGCTCAGATATTTATTATAACAAAGGGAGTAGGTAGAGGCAGGTCGGGGACAGGCGAGAGTTCATAAACCAGGTCAGAGTCCAAAGGGTACCAGACAATAGGCAGTCTCGAGGTCAGGCCAGACAGGGGTCAAAAAACAGATCCGAGTCCAACAACCGTACAAGGGGAAAGGCAGGCTGGTAGTCAGAACAGGCAGAGTGGTCAGGCAGGCGGGTTCAGAGTCAGGACAGGCAAGGGTCGAAACCAGGAGGACTAGAAACAAACAGAGCCTGGGGAAAAATAGGAGCAAGGAAAAATGATGGTTGACTTGGAAAACAAGATGAACTGGCATAGAGAGACAGGAAACACAAGGATATATACACAGGGGATAATAAGCAACACCTGGAGGGGGTGGAGACAATCACAAGGACAGGTGAACCAGATCAGAGTGTGACACACAGGAGGTTAAGGAATTGAAAAATGTTATGTTTGGAGGGATGAGGCAAAAGGAAGTCTGACTGCACAACCGACTGGCAAGCATACTGCAAATTGAGAAATCATGTGACTAAACTGAATAAAAATAAGAAACTACACTACTGTATGAAACAAAGATAAATTACATAAAGAATGATAGTAAAAAGCTTTGGAGCATCTTCAATGAAATGTTGGGAAAAAAGGAAAACTCAGCTCCATCATTCATTGAATCAGATGGCTCATTCATCACAAAACCGACTGATATTAACTACTTTAATTATTTTTTAATTGGGAAGATAAGCAAACTTAGGCATGACATGCCAACAACAAATGCTGACACTAAACATCCAAGTATATCTGACCAAATTATGAAAGACAAGAATTGTAATTTTGAATTCTGTAAAGTGGGTGTGGAAGAGGTGAAAAAATGATTGTTGTCTATCAGCAATGACAAGCCACCGGGGTCTGACAACTTGGATGGAAAATTACAGACGATAATAGCGGACGATATTGCCACATCTTCAATTTAAGCCTACTAGAAAGTGTGTGCCCTCAGGCCTGGAGGGAAGCAAAAGTAATTCCGCTACCTAAGAATTGTAAAGCCCCCTTTACTGGCTCAAATAGCCGACCAATCATTGTGTTACCAACCCTTAGTAAACTTTTGGAAAAAATTGTGTTTGACCAGATACAGTGCTATTTTACAGTAAAGTAATTGACAACTGACTTTCAGCACGCTTATAGGAGAGGACATTCAACAAGCACAGCACTTACACAAATGACTGATGATTGGCTGAGAGAAATTGATAATAAAAAGATTGTGGGGGCTGTTTTGTGGGACTTCAGTGTGGCTTTTGACATTATTGATCATAGTCTGCTGCTGGAAAAACGTATGTGTAATGGCTTTACACCCTGTGCTATACACCCCAACTCACTGGTCACCATAGCAACACCCACCCGTAGCACGCTCCAGCAGGTATATTTCACTGGTCATCCCCAAAGCCAACACCTACTTTGGCCTCCTTTCCTTCCAGTTCTCTGCTGCCAATGACTGGAACAAATTGCAAAAATCACTAAAGTTGGAGACTTATATCTCCCTCTCTAACTTTAAGCATCAGCTGTCAGAGCAGCTTACCGATTGCTGCAGCTGTACACAGCCCATCTGTAAATTGCCCATCCAACCAACTACCTACCTCATCCCATATTTGTTTTAGTTTTTCTGCTCTTTTGCACACCAGTATTTCTACTTGCACATCCTCATCTGCACATCTATCACTCCAGTGTTAATTGCTAAATTGTAATTACTTCGCCACTATGGCCTATTTATTGCCTTACCTCCTTCCTTCATTTGCACACACTCTATACAGATTTTTCTATTGTGTTATTGACTGTACGTTTGTTTATCCCATGTGTAACTCTGTGTTGTTGTTTTTGTCGCACTGCCTTACTTTATCTTGGCCGGGTCACAGTTGTAAATGAGAACTTGTTCTCAAATTGCATACCTGGTTAAATAAAGGTGAAATAAATAAAACTTATATAAAAAAATATTGTGGATAAAAAATTACCTGTCTAACAGAACACAGATGGTGTTCTTTAATAGAAGCCTCTCCAACATAATCCAGGTAGAATTACGAATTCCCCAGGGCAGCTGTCTAGGCCCTTTACTTGTTTAAGACTTTTACTAAAGACATGCCACTGGGTTTGAGTAAAGCCAGTGTGTCTATGTATGCGGATGACTTGACACTATACACGTCAGCTACTACAGTGACGGAAATGACTGCAACACTTAACAAAGAGCTGCAGTTAGTTTAAGAATGGGGGCAAGGAATAAGTTAGTATTTCAAAAACGAAACTATTTGAAAAACTAAAAGCTGTCTAGGCCCCTTACTTACTCAAATCATTCAATAAACCCTCAACCTCAACTAAATCTTGTAATAAATGATGTGGAAATTGAGGAAGTTGAAGTGACTAAACTGCGTGGAGTAACACTGGATTGTAAACTGTCATTGTCACGCCCTGACCTGAGAGAGCCGTTTTTCTCTGTTTAGTTAGGTCAGGGTGTGATATGGGGTGGGCAATCTATGTATTTTGTTTCTATGTTTTGGCCAGGTATGGTTTCCAATCAGAGGCAGCTGTCTATCGTTGTCTCTGATTGGGAACCATACTTAGGCAGCCCTTTTTCCCTCCTTGAGTTGTGGGATTTTGTTTTGTGTAGCTGCCTTTGAGCAGCCCCAGAACGTCACGTTTCTTTCTGTTTTCACCTGTTTCTTGTTTTGTTCGGGTTCACAAATAAAGTATGTGGAATTACCGGCACACTGCGCCTTGGCTGATCTGTGACAAGGAGTTCGAAGAAAGCGATCGTGACAGTCATGGTCAAAACATACTGACACAACAGTAGCTAAGATGGGGAGAAGTGTGTCCATAATAATGCGCTGCTCAACCTTCTTAACAGCACTATCAGCAAGGAAGGTCCTACAGGCTCTAGTTTTGTCGCACCTGGACTACTGTTCAGTCGTGAGGTCAGGTGCCACAAATAGGGATTTAGGAAAATCGCAATTGTCTCAGAACAGGGCAGCACGGCTGGCCCTTGGATGTACACAGAGAGCAAACATTAATAATATGCATGTACATCTCTTCTGGCTCAGTGGAGGAGAGATTGACTTCATCACACTTGTATTTGTGAAAGGTATTGACATGTTGAAATCACCGAGCTGTCTGTTTAAATGACTAGCACAGAGCAGAGACACCCATGCATGCCCCACAAGATATGCCACCAGAGGTCTCTTCACTGTCCAGAACAGACTATAGGAGGCGCACAGTACTACATAGAGCCATGACTACATGGAACTCTATTCCACATCGAGTAACTGATACAAGCAGTAGAATCAGATAAAAAAGAGATAAAAATACACCTTATGGAACAGCAGGGACTGTGAAGCAACACAAACATAGGCACAGACATGCGTACACACACATGATAACATATGCACTATACATACACGTACACGTGGATTTTGTGTTATAGATACGTGGTAGTGGAGTAGGGGCCTGAGGGCACACACTTAGTGTGTTGTGAAATCTGTTATGAATGTGTTGTAATGTTTTTAAAATTGTATAACTTCCTTCATTTTGCCAGAACCCAGGAAGTGTAACTGCTGCTTTGGCAGCAGCTAATGGGGATCCATAAGAAAAACAAAATACAAATACCAAATCGGATTTCTGTGTGTTCAGACAGCAGTAATTTGCTGACATGGCTATGCTTGTTGTCATAGTAATGACGGATGTGAGCAGTGGCGTAGACCGATTGGTGGTGGTGCTTGTGCTTCCTATCGCTCAGAAGTTATGGAGCAAGCTAAGGTGACAACAATACCTGCCATGGACATTTCCCAGCTGCTTTAAATGTTAAAAATCATAGTATAAGTACACTTTTAAAGCCTCAAAGGATTAGATGATCCAACTTTTAAAACAAGTCATTTTTGGCTAGCCACAGCAGTCAACTAGCTAGCTAGGTAGCTGTTTAGCTTTCTACCACATTCACTAATTTGTTTGTAAACAATTAACAAGCTTGTTAGCTACCATGTGTTCTTGTCAAAACTGTCAACAGAGTAGCTAGCAAGCAACAAGATTTTCCAAATAACAGTCTAAAATCAACTTCAGAGCAAATAAATTCGATTTGAATATTCAGACAAGTCGCATGGCCATGAATCAGTCTGACTTGAATATCTGATTCCATGTGCTTTTTGGCTGTTCACACTGCAGGAAAAAGAACAGATTTAAATCAGATATGCAAAAAAATCGGACTTTGGTCACTTCAAACTGCCAATGTAAACTAGGCTTAAGAGTAGTACAGTACATGGCCATTAAGGCCAGATTGTTCTTCAAGATGTCTAAATGTTCATAGATGATCAGCAGGGTAAAATAATAATCACAATGGTTATAGAGGGCGCACACTTCAGGAGTAAATGTCAGTTGGCTTTTCATAGCCGAGCATTCAAAGGTCGCGACAGCAGGTGCGAACGAGAGAGAGAGAGAACGAGAGAGAGAGAGAGAGAGAGAGAGAATGAGTTAGAGAGAGATTGAGCTAAAGAGAAAACAACTGGCTGGGTTTTTAAACCAAGGGAAAGGGATGTGAGAGAGAAAGAGAGGAGAATTAGAGGGAGCCTACATGAGATCACACAGGACCCAAGATAAGACAGGAGCAGAGGCATCATGCCTATAGGGGGCACATGACCACGTGCCCCCTCAGATTTGTCCTATTTAAATATATAACAATAGGAGCTGACAGGGAAAACCGCTGGTTAGCTTGAACGAACAAGACGAACTGGTGACAAACAGACAGAGAACACAGGTATAAATACACGGGATAGTTGGAAAGAAGGGCGACACCAGGAGGGGGGTGGAGACAAGCACAAGGACAGGTGAAACAGATCAGGGCGTGAGACATACAGCTGAAGTCGGAAGTTTACATACACCTTGGCCAAATACATTTAAACTCAGTTTTGTTGCAATTCCTGACATTTAATAATAGTACAAATTCCCTGTCTTAGGTCAGTTAGGATCACCACTTTATTTTAAGAATGTGAAATGTCAGAATAATAGTAGAGAGCATGATTTATTTGAGCTTTTATTTCTTTCATCACATTCCCAGTGGGTCAGAAGTTTACATACACTCAATTAGTATTTGGTAGCATTGCCTTTAAATTGTTTAACTTGGGTCAAACATTTTGGGTAGCCTTCCACAAGCTTCCCACAAGAAGTTGGGTGAATTTTGGCCCATTCCTCCTGACAGAGCTGGTGTACCTGAGTCAGGTTTGTAGGCCTCCTTGCTCGCACACAATTTTTCAGTTCTGCCCACAAATGTTCTATAGGATTGAGGTCAGGGCTTTGTGATGGCCACTCCAATACCTTGACTTTGTTGTCCTTAAGCCATTTTGCCACAACTTTGGAAGTATGCTTGGGGTCATTGTCCATTTGGAAGACCCATTTGCGACCAAGCTTTAACTTCCTGACTGATGTCTTGAGATGTTGCTTCAATATATCCACATAATTTAACTCCCTCATGATGCCATCTATTTTGTGAAGTGCACCAGTCCCTCCTGCAGCAAAGCACCCCCACAACAGGATGCTGCCACCCCCGTGCTTCACGGTTGGGATGGTGTTCTTCGGCTTGCAAACATCCCCCTTTTTCCTCCAAACATAACGATGGTCATTATGGCCAAATAGTTATATTTTTGTTTCATCAGACCAGAGGACATTTCTCCAAAAAGTATGATCTTTGTTCCCATGTGCAATTGCAAACCGTAGTCTGGCTTTTTTATGGCGGTTTTGGAGCAGTGGCTTCTTCCTTGCTGAGCGGCCTTTCAGGTTATGTCGATCTATGGATATAGATACTTTTGTACCTGTTTCCTCCAGCATCTTCACAAGGTCCTTTGCCAAGGAAGAACCAGACTTGTGGAGGTCTACAATTTTTTTCTTAGGTCTTGGCTGAATTCTTTTGATTTTCCCATGATGTCAAGCAAAAGGCACTGAGTTTGAAGGTAGGCCTTGAAATACATCCACAGTTACACCTCCAATTGATGCAAATGATGTCAGTTAGCCTATCAGAAACTTCGAAAGCCATGACATCATTTTCTGGAATTTTCAAAGCTGTTTAAAGGCACAGTCAACTTAGTGTATGTAAACTTCTGACCCACTGGAATTGTGAATTATAAGTGAAATAATCTGTCTGTAAACAATTGTTGGAAAAATTACGTGTGTCATGCACAAAGTAGTTGTCCTTACCGACTTGCCAAAACTATAGTTTGTTAACAAGAAATTTGTGCAGTGGTTGAAAAATGAGTTTTAATGACTCCAACCTAAGTGTATGTAAACTTCCGACTTCTACTGTACATACAGTACCAGTCAAACGTTTGGACACACTGACTCATTCAAGGGTTTTTCTTTATTTTTACTAATAGCGAAGACATCAAAACTATGAAATAGCACACATGAAATCATGTAGTAACCAAAAAAGTGTTAAACAAATCAAAATATATTTGAGATTTTTCGAGGTACGTTTGTCTTGATGACAGCTTTGCACACTCTTTGCATTCTCTCAACCAGCTTTATGAGGTAGTCACCTGGAATGGATTTCAATTAACAGATGTGCCTTGTTGAAAGTTAATTTTTGGAATTTCTTTCCTTCTTAATGCATTTGAGCCAATCAGTTGTGTTGTGATAAGGTATGGGGTGCTATGCAGAAGATAGCCCTAAGATAGCCTAGCTCAAATAAGCAAAAAGAACGACAGTTCATCATTACTTTAAGACATGAAGGTCAGTCAATCCGGAAAATTTCAAGAACTTGAAAGTTTCTTCAAGTGCAGTCGCAAAAACCATCAAGCACAATGATGAAAATGGCACTCACGAGGACGGCCTCAGGAAAGGAAGACCCAGAGTTACCTCTGCTGCAGAGGATAAGTTCGCTAGAGTTACCAGTCTCAGAAATTGCAGCACAAATAAATGCTTCACAGAGTTCAAGAAACAGACACATCTCAACATCAACTGTTCAGAGGAGACTGGGGGAGTAAGTCCTTCATGGTCGAATTGCTGCAAAGAAACCACTACTAAAAGACACCAATAATAAGAAGAGACTTGCTTGGGCCTAAAGCACAAAGAATGGCCATTAGACCAGTGGAAATCTGTCCTTTGGTCTGCTGAGTCCAAATTTGAGATTTTTGGTTCCAACCGCCATGTCTTTGTGAGATGCAGACTAGGTGAACGGATGATCACTGCATGTGTGCTTCCCACCGTGAAGCATGGAGGAGGAGGTGCGATGGTGTGGGGGTGCTTTGCTAGTGACACTGTCAGTGATTTATTTAGAATTCAAGGCACATTTAGCCAGCAATGCTACCATAGCATTCCGCAGCGATACGCCATCCCATCTGGTTTGTGCTTAGTAGGATTATCATTTGTTTTTCAACAGGACAATGACCCAAAACACACCTCCAGGCTGTGTAAGGGCTATTTGACCAAGAAGGAGAGTGATGGAGTGCTGCATCAGATGACCTGGCCTCCACAATCACCCGACCTCAACCCAATTGAGATGGTTTGGGATGAGTTGAACTGCAGAATGAAGGAAACGCAGCCAACAAGTGCTCAGAATATGTGGGAACTCCTTCAAGACTGTTGGAAAAGCATCCCATGTGAAGCTGGTTGAGAGAATGCCAAGAGTGTGAAAAGCTGTAATCAAGGCAAAGGGTGGCTGCTTTCAAGAATTTAACACTTTTTTTGGTTACTACATGATTCCATATGTGTTATTTCATAGTTTTGATGTCTTCACTATTATTCTACAGTGTAGAAAATAGTACAAAGAAAGAAAAACCCTGGAATGAGTAGGTGTGTCCAAACTTTGGACCGGTACTGTATATACTGTATATATACACTGCCTTTGGAAAGTATTCAGACCCCTTCACTTTTTCCACATTTTGTTACGTTACAGCTTTATTCTACAATGTATTAAATAAATGTTGTTTCTCATCAATCTACACACAATACCCCATAATGATAAAGTGAAAACAGGTTTTTAGAAATCTTTGCAAATGTATAAAAAAATATAAAACTGAAATACCTTATTTACGTAAGTATTTAGACCCTTTGCTATGAGACTCAAAGCTGAGCTCAGGTGCATCCTGTTCCATTGATCACACTTGAGATGTTTCTACAACTTGATTGGAGTCCACCTGTGGTAAATTCTGTTGATTGGACATGATTTGGAATGGCACACACCTGTCTATATAAGGTCCCACAGTTGACAGTGCATGTCAGAGCAAGGTCGAAGGAATTGTCCATAGAGCGCCGAGACAGGATTGTGTTGCGGCACAGATCTGGGGAAGGGTACCAAAAAATGTCTGCAGCATTCAAGGTCCCCAAGAACACAGTGGCCAAACTGGGTCGGGGTAGAAGGGTCTTGGTCAGGGAGGAGACCAAGAACCCGATGGTCACTCTGACAGAGCTCTTGAGTTCCTCTGTGGAGATGGGAACCTTCCAGAAGGACAACCATCTCTGCAGCACTCCACCAATCCGGCCTTTATGGTAGAGTGACCAGACGGAAGCCACATGACAGCCCGCTTGGAGTATACCAAAAGGCACCTAAAGACTCTCAGACCATGAGAAACAAGATTCTCTGGTCTTCTGAAACCAAGATTGAACTCTTTGGCCTGAATGCCAAGCGTCACGTCTGGAGGAAACCTGGCACCATCCCTACGGTGAAGCATGATGGTGGCAGCATCATGCTGTGGGTATGTTTTTCAGTGGCAGGGACTGGGAGACTAGTCAGGATCGAGGCAAAGATGAACAGAGCAAAGTACAGAGAGATCCTTGATGAAAACCTGCTCCAGAGCACTCAGGACCTCAGATTAGGGCGAATGTTCACATTCCAACAGGACAACGTCCCTAAGCACACAGCTAAGACAACACAGGAGTGGCCCAGCAGAGCCCTGACTTGAACCGGATCGAAACCGGAAATAGTTGTGCAGCAACGCTCCCCATACTATCTTACAAAGCTTGAGAGGATCTGCAGAGAATAATGGGAGAAACTTCCCAAATGCACGTGTACCAAGCTCATACCCAAGAATGATCGCTGCCAATTTGGGCTTCAACAAAGTACTGAGTAAAGGGTTTGAATACTTATGTAATACTTATTAAATATTATTTTTCCGTTTTTTAAAATATATTTCTAGAAACCTGTTTTTGCTTTGTCATTATGGGGTATTGTGTGTAGATTGATGAGGGGAAAAAACAGTTTAATCAATCTTAGAATAAGGCTGTAACTTAACAAAATGTGGAAAAAGTCAAGGAGTCTGAGTACTCTCCGAAGGCACTGTAAATATTGTTTTACTACTAGCCACCTAGCAATTTTATAAAGTTGGCTTTCGCTAACCCAGATAGGTTCTTAATCTACCAAACTCCTAACTAGCTACCAAGAATACATTTCAGGACATCAATCAAGTTAGAGTAGCTAGCTTGTCTAACTATCTTAGCTGGCATGCCTGCTGGCAAGGTTGGTAGACTTTTTCAAAGCAACCAATTACTAAATGTACTGAATACAACTCACATTCCTTTCCATCTTTTACCCAGATTTTAGCAGAGATGCAGAGAAGCATATTTTTTGTTTTTTTTTGTTTTACCACCAGTCAGGAGGATACAGACAGGTCAAGAGCTGTGCCTAAGATATGCAGAAAAATAAACATATATTTTTTAATTAATTTCTCCAATTTATAGATGGGGGCAAGCACCCAACCAGACCACCCCCCTTCAGATTTTTGGGGCGCATGACAACCTGCGGGGCTGGTCTGGGAATTAATAGAATACCCTCATTGTATCGTCCATAAATAAACTGTAGCCTAGTGAAGTGACTTCATGTTTACAACACCATGAGTTGGAGGCGCGCCGGAGAGGGCAGGGGAACTGAAAGTATAGCTGTCACGTCAATTTATATGCTCCCATGACTTGCTATCAGCAGAAGTGCCTGTAAGTCCTGTGCGTCTGGAATGATGGATAAGTTCAAAACGGTCCTTAAAATTGTTGAGAAACAGCAGACTAGTCTCGGGTTTGGTTTAGTTGCGTTGTTAACTGCAGGCGGGGAACATATATTTTCGTCAGTGGTGTTCAGATGTCCTTGCAGCGGCTGGAACTTTTCCTACGGCATGGTGTTTCTCTTAGTGCCTGCTCTGGCATTGTTGGTGTTAGGTTACATCATGAGCAATAAAACATGGAAATTGTTTACAGGATTGTGTTTACGTAAATCCAAATTTTGTCATTTTAAAAATGTTTGCGCCTGTGGGGTGGTCTTCTTTCAGATCACCACGACAGCACTAGTTGCACCTGTCAGTTGGATTGCAGTCGCTTTGCTCAATGGCAATTACTTTGAATGCGCCGTGACTGGCGTCAATGTAACGGTTTTCACAAACCACCTTTGCGATGGAAAGAGTCCGCAGTGCCAGGATGAACTTTCTAAATTCCCGTGCGGGAGAGCCACCCACGTGCCCCAATCTGACAGCAATGATGTGCTGGCAACCATCCGCGCTGAGTCGCAGGTGAGATAATATTCACACTAATAGAACCAAGTTATGGTTTGAATTACATATTTTTTATCATATCTTCTTTGCCCCATTTTACAAGCTTCAATATGTTTTAGTGGGCTATCCTTGTTTTTGTCGACGGCCTGTTGGAGTGTAGGTGATTAGACTGACAGATTTCAGCTAACAGTAATTGACACCACTGGATGTGTTCTGACAGCGAAGGGAGTTGTAATATATTTTAAACTGAGCCTCTGACATTATGAAGTACACATTTTTGCTTTGAACGCATTTGTCAAACTAAAACATATTCAAAGATGACAAAAAATGTAATGTGATACAATTTTGTATCACTTATTTTCAATTTAAATCCGTATAATAAAATGATAGCAATACCAATGCTAAACATACAGTCTAAACATACAGTCTCTCATTTGGAAATGCCAACATTAAAATGCCCCAAAGCAGAAGTACCTCAAAGCATAGGCTACTTCCATTATTATAAAATAGCAGTTATTTTTCAGTCTGACTCAGTTCCTGTATGACTTGTTCTCATTAATGTACAAAACTTCCCAGTGTTTCCCCTATATTAATTTAGCAGTGACAGGCAGCCGCTGGGGGGATGGTAAAAACGTTTTCAGTGTAAATTTTAAAGGCTAAAACCAGATATAAAGTATGTAGAAAAGATAAGGCAGCCCCCATTGATTTTGATAGAATGTTGGAGTCACTCAGATATCATAAGAACATGGCACAATCTCCATTACAAAATGTGTAGAATTGCAGGAAATAAGCTTTAAAACAGCAAAATTGTTTCTCTGTGGCCAAGAGGAGGTCCTCTAAAATGTATGTTTGGAGATCGCACCATTGGCCACACCCACTCCCCCTTATGCTAACTTTGCCACCGCTGCTGAAAAAAATCTTAAGGGAAACACACAAGAGGTGATGGAGGAATTGCTGACCAACACACACCTCTGAAATGAATCTACCGTTCCATATACAGTATGCTTCCCTAATACATTCTCCTGCTACCTGCTATTTTTATAGATATGGTTTGAGTTTGAGCAGTACAGTATACTGTATTATAACTGTGACATTAACTCAGGCATTCCAGGTAAGGGGTTAAGCAGAATAGTTGAATATTGTGTTGAATGTATTGGTTTTGATTTCAGATCCTGGGTTGGCTACTGATTGCCTCCATCATGGTCTTCAACCTCCTACTGACCTGTGTTGCCCGATGTAACTCCCCAGTCAGCTACCTGCAGCTGAAGTTCTGGAGGGTCTATGCCCAGCGGGAGAGTGACCTGCTGGAAAACTACACGGCAGATCACGCCGAAAAGCTTGCAGAGAGGAACCTGAAGAGCTTCTTCCAGAAGACGCCTCCAGAGCCTGTCACAACCCCACCTAACCAGGCCTGGGAGAAGATCTCGTCCCTCTACAGGTTCAGCACCAAAGACCACTACTACAGCATCCTGCACAAGTACGTGGAGTGCCATGACCCAGCACAGGCCAGGAACCACAGAATGTCATCTGTCAGGTCAGACGGTCCAGACACTGCTAATCCAGCCGTGCTCGCCTTTGTGGATGAGGGCAAGATGATGCTGTGAATGGGCATGCATATGATCATAGGAACAGCATCACTATCATGACCCTATCTGTAACCATCCTTATTATTTTTATCATCAAAGTCATGATTCATTATAGAGGATTGTTGTCAGCATTCTAATCTTCGTCATCATCATCATTATCGCTGTGCATCAGGGAATTTTTCAGTAGAAAGACCAATCACATCTGATTAACCACTCTCAGGTCTTCACTTGAATAACAATACTTCCCAATTTTATATTGTTACTTGAAAGTTCACTCACTGTATCACGAGTGCTGCTTGCAGCTTTTTATTTGAAATTCTATGTTCAGAAGGGATTTTTTTTTAAATAGTTGGTCATACTTTCTTTCTCTTCTACTTTTCTTTTCACTTTAGCATTTTTATGCTCAGAGGCCAGGGACTTGACCTACATACAGGTGTTCTGTGGTATTAAACAGGAAACGCATGGTCTGGTTCTATGAAATGGGGCGGCAGATAGCCTAGTGGTTAGAGTGTTGGGCCAGTAACTGAAAGGTTGCTAGATCGAATCCCCGAGCTGACAAGGTAAAAATCTGCCGTTTTGCCCCTGAACAAGGCAGTTAACCCACTGTTCCTAGGCCGTCATTGTAAATACGAATTTGTTCTAGTTAACTGACTTGCCTAGTTAAATAAAACAATAAGGAGCATATTTACTTCCTATTAGCTAGTGCACTGCAAAATACTTTCAAGTAAAAGCCTGTTACCAGTGTACATGTAGCATCTTTATGACGGTAACCCACAGTTGGACCTTACAAGCTTGGTCTCCAAAGTATTTCTGCGTTATTGTTATTTATATTATTGCACTGTAGACCGACCATTGCCACAAGAGAACTGCGATGAACATCAGCTCTGAATTGAATGTAAACTTAGTGTAATTGTTAGATTTGTATCTCTGTGTAAAGCTTAGGTAGTACTAGTCAGAGATTGGCAGTATTTCTGTTACATGTATTTGACATACAGATTTCAGTTACTTTTAATATATATATTTTGAATTGAAACTGTAACAACTTACTTCAGAGAATGGTATTTTGTATTTTCTGACACCAATGCAAACGAATTTGAGGTAACAGGGGGCCCCAAAGCTCTGAAGACTAACATATACATTGATAAATTGGTCATTAGGGTATTTTTTTAATTTTGTAATAAGATACATTTTGATTTAGTACATTTGGTACCTGATCTGGCTAGTACAGCCCTGTTAAAAGCTTCTCTGTGGAAGAAATCAATGCACTCAGAGCCTTTTAGGGTGAGGAGATTATAGCTTCAGCCCGTGGGAATTGTAGAGCATAGAAACTCATCACAGCCTTCTATAGGAAGTGGGAGAGGAAACTCTTCTATTTACCAACCACTGACTCAGAACACGTGTTTCATCTGCTCATTTCTCCTTTTTCTGAAACAATGCATAGGTCTTATGCAAGTCTAATGTAATGTCTAGCTAGCTATATGATTGTCTATAAAACAGTGCTCTGTGTTATATTTTTGGGTATGCATGATATGCATCTGCGGGAGGCTCCATAGCTCAGTATTAACATTCTTGTTGATTTCCATTTAATTTTGCAACTGCTAATGAATGCAGTGCAGCCTTAGTGCCGAAATACCACATTGCTTCGTGTGTGTGTGTTTATGTGTGCGCGCGTTTTGTGCATGTAAGAGAAAGGGAAAAAGAAAGAGAGGGCGAGAGAGAGAGCAAAGGGTGATTTCATATAGTGTATAATGTTGTATCTGGCTCAAGCTGTATGTGAATTTAATACAGATAATAAATCATGTTGCTGAAATCACTGTGCTGAACTGCTCAAATAACTATCAAAATAAATCTGGTTAAAGTGAAGTTAATGTTGTTTTTTTTGACAGACTGCATGACCCCGTGGCTGCTTGTCATATGACATCACTCTGAGAGGACAACTGCAGCTGCATGGTCTGAAGTACAAAAACAGATCTGCAGGATGTCAGCCAGTTCAGTCACTGCTATTTTATTACCTACGCATAGGAAAGGAGGGGGAGTGAGAGAGAAGGAAATTTAGAAGGAAGAAATAAGAATCAGGGTGGGGTTTGAGAGTTGGAGAATGCAGACAATCTCATTGGATTAAGTGGGTGGACAAGGTTGGGCAACAGATGAAAAGAGGGAGGAGTTGGTGAGGACGAAGAGTGAAAGAGAAAGAACAGGAAAGAGGGAAAGGGAGGGGCAGAAATAGGCTCAGAAGAACTTCAGTGTGTTTGTCTTCGGCTCAAACAGCACAGGGAGTGGAGTGAGTGTTGGAGACGCAACCGTTTGCGTCTAAACTATTTCACCGCTGTATTTTTCCTCTTCTAATGCTCCGTTCTTGCATTATTTTGTTTTTTGCGGAGCATGCGGGACAAACCCCTTGTCGACACCATGGATAACTTCCAGACCGTCCTGCGCTTTTTCATGAACCAGAAGGCCACCATTGGCTACAGCTTCATGGCCATCCTGACCATCGGGGGAGAGCGGATCTTCTCCATGGTCTCCTTCCAGTGCCCCTGCAACCACGACCAGAACTTTGCATACGGCCTGACCTTCCTGCTGGGCCCAGGCCTGGTGCTGCTGGTGCTGGGTCTTTTCTTCAGCAGCAGGCTGTGGCGCCTCTACACTGGCTGTTGCCTCAACCCCATTAAGCTATGCCCCAGGGGCAACTGTTTCAGCTGCCTCAAAGTGTTTGTCAAAATCTTCTCCGGCGCCTGTGTGGCCCCTATCATGTGGCTGTGTGTGGCACTGTTGAACGGGACCTTCTACGAGTGTGCCGTCAGCGGGCTGGATGATAATCTGGTGGTGGATCTGTTCTGTAAAAACAAGACCTTGATGTGCCGGGAGGAGTTGGCCCGCGTGCCCTGCAGCAAGTCCAAGCTGCCCAGTGACGAGAACATGGAACTGTTGCTCATGTTCCGGGCTCAGTCACAGGTGAGTGCAAGCAGCAGTCAGACCCTGTTTGTGACTTTTGTATGGTGGAATGTCATATTTTTCACTGTCAATGGGTTATTGATACAGCTGCAAAGGCTGGTACGAGTCAGACCAAAATGAAATCCAATTGACAGTAAAGCAACAGTATTGAATATGTTTATTATTAACAATTATTATTGTTGGCATTGTTTATTCATTTTATGTGAGCGTAAGTTTTGGTTCATGTCTGTACATCCCCAGATACTGGGCTGGTGTATTATCATCATTTCAGCCGTTCTAGGGCTCCTCGGGACCTGTTACACAAACTGCCGCTCAAAGGTCAGCTACCTGCAGCTCACCTTCTGGAAGCGCTACGTAGAAAAGGAGAAGGAGCAGTTTGACACATTCGCTATGGAGTACGCATCCAAGCTGGCCGAGAGGAACCTAAAGAGCTTCTTTGAGAACCGTGACCCGGAAATATTCCCATTCCCCAACCACAAGGCTTGGGAGGAGATCTCAGCCCTCTACACCTTCTCCAAGAGTGAGCAGTACTACAGCACCCTGCAGAGGTATGTGGAGCGTGATGACCGAGACTACAGCCCTGAGAAAAGACCAGTCATGGACCTGGAGCATGGCATAGAGATGAGCTGAGAGAGGGGCGGATAATGGCAGAGTATGAATTACAGTATATCCTATTTGTTTTACCTTTATAAATGACATGCAGTAAATACAATAGATTTCACTCGCAGACTGAGAAGAAGCGTTGTTGCCTGCATTTCCCCCAAAGCACTGACATCTACACAGAGCACCATTCAGAAAGTTATTATCAGTGACACAGGAGTGATTACCAAAGAATGCAGCCATTGCAGAAGTGGTAAAACAGTAGGGCTTCTTGTCTGCTGGAATCCACAGTTTGTGAATGGTCATGAACACTAGCTGATGCAATGTCCCTGTCATAACAAACACTTTGATTTGACAAAGTCTCCTCTACCTCTCTTTGACATGCCTTTGAAGCATTTAATTCACTTTACTGGTAGATAATGGTAGGAGAGCTATTGTAATTGTATAGTTTCAATAGGGAATTTTGTGTTTAATATTGCACCACAATATGAATGCTACATGAATGACAGAGTTGTAACATGCAATTTGCTTGAAATGTTTAGACAACTCAATGTTTACATTGTTATGACAACTTGAGCACCACCTTAAAGTGTCTTTCTATGGCAGTACAAGCGAAGCAGCTCACTTTATATTTTATGTTAATTTGGGGATAACTAGTTTTGTCCAATCAACAATTTTAGGTTTGCCATTACTACCATCCTGTTCAATTATTAATGTCAATAGTAGTCAATAACTCACACATTGAGAGGTAATAAATCATGTATGACATATGGGATATTCTCACTGGATTCTACAAAAACATTTGTGGAACCTGTTAATTTTTTTTCTTCTCCTTTCTAACATCTGTAAAATCCCTACCATGTAATGTGTAAGCACTTGTCACGACTTCCACCGAAGGTGGCTCCTCTACCTGTTCGGGTGGTGCTCGGCGGTCGTCGTCGCCGGTCTACTAGCTGCCACTGATCCTTTTTTCTTTTTCGTTTAGTCTTGTCTGTTTTGGTTGTGCACCTGTTCCTTGTTTGGGTTGATTAGTGTGGGTATTTATTTTCTCTCTACCCGCTTTGTGTCGTGCGGGTTTATTTTCGTTTCCCTATTTTATGTTGGGTGACGTTATTTTGTTCATCATTTTTCATTCAGGTTATGTCCTTTGGATTTCGTTCTTTTGGTCATTTTTGGACTGTGTATTTTTGGTCCGGTGCCTGTATGTTTTTGATGGACTTTATTAAACTCTTGTTATTGTAATTATCTTCTCTCCTGCGCCTGACTCCTACACCCATCTCTCATAGAGAGACATTACAGCACTAAATGAACCTGTACATAGAACATTATTTGGACATGTTGCATTATGCCTGATAAAAACATTTTAGGGTGGTGAGTTTGTGTGTAAAAAACTGTCCACATTCCACCATGTTTGACTAAGAGGGGAGAATGCAGCCATATCGGTGAAGTTATAGTACCTTCAGAAACTATTCATACACCATGACTTGTTCTACATTTTGTTGTGTTACAGTCTGAATTACAAATGGATTAAATTGATTTTTTTTTCTCACCCGTCTACACACAATACCCCATAATGACAACATGTTTTTAGAAATGTTTGCAAATGTATTGAAAATGTAATACAGAAATATCTAATTTGCATACAGTACTAGTCTCAAGTTTGGACACCGCCTCATTCAAGTGTTTTTCTTTATTTTTACTATTTTCTACTTGTAGAATAAAAGTGAAGACATATAAACTATAAAATAACACATATGGAATCATGTAGTAACCATATTTGAGATTCTTCAAAGTAGCCACCCTTTGCCTTGATGACAGCTTTGCACACTCTTGGCATTCTCTCAACCAGCTTCATGAGGAATGCAACAGTCTTGAAGGAGTTCCCACATATGCTGAGCACTTGTTGGCTGCTTTTCCTTCACTCTGCGGTCCAACTCATTCCAAACCATCTCAACTGGATTGAGGTCGGGTGATTGTGGAGCCCAGGTCATCTGATGCAGCAATCCACTCCATCACTCTCTTTCTTGGTCAAATAGCCCTTACACAGCCTGGAGGTGCGTTTTAGGTTATTGTCCTGTTGAAAAACAAATGATAGTCCCACTAAGCGCAAACCAGATGGGGTGGCGTATCGCTGCAGAATGCTATGCTAGCCATGCTGGTTAAGTGTGCCTTGAATTCTAAATAAATCACTGACGGTGTCACCAGCAAAGCACCCCCACATCATCACACCTCCTCCTTCATGCTTAATGGTGGGAACCACACGTGCAGAGATCATCTGTTCACCTACTCTGCGTCTCACAAAGACTCGGCGGTTGGAACCAAAAATCTCACATTTGGACTCATTAGTCCAAAGGACAGATTTCCACCGGTCTAATGTCCATTGCTCGTGTTTCTTGGCCCAAGCAAGTCTCTTCTTCTTATTGGTGTCCTTTAGTAGTGGTTTCTTTGCAGCAATTTGACCATGAAGGCCTGATTCACGCAGTCTCCTCTGAACAGTTGATGTTGAGATGTGTCTGTTACTTAAACTCTGTGAAGCATTTATTTGGGCTGCAATCTGAGGTGCAATTATTTCGAATGAACTTATCCTCTGCAGCAGAGGTATCTCTGGGACTTCCATTACTGTGGCGGTCCTCAGGAGAGCCAGTTTCATCATAGCGCATGATGGTTTTAGCAACTGCGCTTGATGAAACTTTCAAAGTTCTTGAATTTGAAGCTGGTTGAGAGAATGTCAAGAGTGTGCAAAGCTGTCATCAAGGCAAAGGGTGGCTACTTTGAAGAATCTAAAATCTAAAATAGATTTTGATTTGTTTAACACTTTTTTGGCTACTACTTGATTCCATATGTATTATGTCATAGTTTTGATGTCTTCACTATTGTTGTAAGATGTACAAAATAGTAAAAATAAAGAAAAACCCTTTAATGAGTAGGTGTGTTCGAACTTTTGACTGGTACTGTAAGTATTCACACCCCTGAGTCTCTAAGAGATTTCCACACCTGGATTGTGCATCATTTGCCGCTTATTATTAAAAAAATTCTTCAAACTGGTTTTTGATCATTGCTAGACAACCATTTTCAGATCTTGCCATAGATTTTGAAGTAGATTTAAAACTGTTACTTGGCGACTCAGGAACATTCACTGTCTTCTTGGTAAGCAAGTGTCGATTTGGCCTTGTGTTTTAGGTTATTGTCCTGCTAAAAGCTGAATTCATCTCCCAGTGTCGGGTGGAAAGCAAACTGATCTAGGTTTCCCTCTAGGATTTTGCCTGTGCTTAACTCCATTCAATTTCATTTTTATCCTGAAAAACTCCCTAATCCTTAACAATTACAAGCATACCCATAACATGATGCAGTCACCACTATGCTTGAAAATATGGAGAGTGGTACTCAGTAATGCATTGTATTGGATTTCCCCCTAACATAACACTTTGTATTCTTGACAAAAAGTGAATTGCTTTGACACATTTGTTGCAGTATTACTTTAGTGCCTTGTTGCAAACAGGATGCATGTTTTGGAATATGTTTTATTTTGTAGAGGCTTCCTTCTTTTTACTCTTGTCAATTAGGTTAGTATTGTGGAGTAAGTACAATGTTGTTGATCCATCCTCAGTTTTCTTCTATCACAGCCATTAAACTGTAACTGTTTTAAAGTCAGCATTGGCCTCATGGTGAAATCCCTGAACGGTTTCCTTCCTTTCCAGCAACTGAGTTAGGAATTACACCTTTATCTTTGTAGTAACTGCGTGCATTGATACACCATCCAAAGTGTAATTAATAACTTCACCATGCTCAAAGGCATATTTATTGTCTGTTTTTTTTACCCATCTACCAATAGGTGCCCTTCTTTGCGAGGCATTGGAAAACCTCCTTGGTCTTTGTGGTTGAATCTTTGTTTGAAATTCACTGCTCAACTGACGGACCTTACAGATAATTGTATGTTTGGGGTACAGAGATGTGGTGGTCATTAAAAAGTAATGTTAAACACAATTATTGCACACAGATTCAGTCCATGCAACTTATTATGACTTGTTAAGTACATTTTTACTCCTGAACTTATTTAGGTTTGCAATAACAAAAGAGTTGAATAATTATTGACTCAAGATATTTCAGCTTTTCATTTTTAATTGATTTGTAAAAAATGTAATAAAAACATAATTCCACTTTGATATTACGGAGTATTGTGTGTTGGCCAGTGACAAAAAAAACGACAAATCAAATCAAAGTTTATTTGTCACGTGCGCCAAATACAACAAGTGTAGACCTTACAGTGAAATGCTTACTTACAGGCTCTAACCAATAGTGCAAAAAAGGTGTTAGGTGAACAATAGGTAAGTAAAGAAATAAAAACAACAGTAAAAAGACAGGCTATATACAGTAGCGAGGCTATAAAAGTAGCGAGGTTATAAAAGTAGCGAGGCTACATACAGACACCGGTTAGTCAGGCTGATTGAGGTAGTATGTACATGTAGATATGGTTAAAGTGACTATGCATATATGATGAACAGAGAGTAGCAGTAGCGTAAAAGAGGGGTTGGCGGGTGGTGGGTGGCGGGACACAATGCAGATAGCCCGGTTAGCCAATGTGCGAGAGCACTGGTTGGTCGGCCCAATTGAGGTAGTATGTACATGAATGTATAGTTAAAGTGACTATGCATATCTGATAAACAGAGAGTAGCGTAAAAGAGGGGTTGGGAGGGGGGCACACAATGCAAATAGTCCAGGTAGCCATTTGATTACCTATTCAGGAGTCTTGGGGGTAAAAACTGTTGAGAAGCCTTTTTGTCCGAGACTTGGCACTCCGGTACCGCTTGCCATGCGGTAGTAAAGAGAACAGTCTATGACTGGGGTGGCTGGGGTCCTTGACAATTTTTAGGGCCTTCCTCTGACACTGCCTGGTGTAGAGGTCCTGGATGGCAGGCAGCTTATCCCCAGATGTACTGGGCCGTACGCACTACCCTCTGTAGTGTCTTGCGGTCAGAGGCCGAGCAATTGCCGTACCAGGCAGTGATGCAACCAGTCAGGATGCTCTCGATGTTGCAGCTGTAAAACCTTTTGAGGATCTCAGGACCCATGCCAAATCTTTTTAGTTTCCTGAGGGGGAATAGGCTTTGTCGTGCCCTCTTCACAACTGTCTTGGTGTGTTTGGAGCATTCTAGTTTGTTGTTGATGTGGACACCAAGGAACTTGAAGCTCTCGTTGGGCGCCCGTAAAACTGCTGCCATTTCTTCCGGCGCCATTTTAAATTCAGGTTGTAACCCAACAAATGTGGGAAAAGCAAAGGTGTGAATACTTTGAGACATTGTAGGTGTACGTGTTTAGACCTGCCTTCTCAGACAACCGAGGGCCTCAGGGATCAAGTGCCTCTCATCTCAGCTCTATATATGTCATGGATATCTTACATAACCTTTGACTGCTTTGTTTCCTCAGTCTTGGAAGGTCAGAAGGCTACTTTATAAAAAGAAAATCAGAAAAGTAGCTATACACTGAGTGTACAAAACATTAAGGACACCTTCCTAATAGTGAGTTATACTGCCCCTTTTGTCCTCAGAACAGCCTCAATTCATTGGGGCATGGACTCTACAAGGTGTCGCAAGTGTTCCACAAGGATAACGGCTCGTCTTGACTCTAATGCTTTCCCACAGTTGTATCAAGTTGGCTGGATGTCCTTTGGGTGGTGGACCATTCTTGATATACACAGGAAACTGTTGAGCATGAAAATCCCAGCAGCATCCCAGCAGCAAACCGGTTTGCCTGGCACCTATTACATACCCCGTTCAAAAGCACTTAAATCTTGTGACTTGCCCATTAACCCTCTGAATGACACACACATACACAATCCATGTCTCAATTGTCTCAAGGCTTAAAAATCATTCTTTAACCTGTCTGCTCCCCTTCATCTACACTGATTGAAGTGGTTTTAACAAGTGACATCAATAAGAGATTATAGCTTTCAGCTGGATTCACCTGGTCGGTCTAGGTCATGGAAAGAGCAGGTGTCCTTAATGTTTTGTACACTCAGTGTAGCTCTGTGGTTCAGTTTTCTTTAATTAAACAGCCACTACAAACGTTGTCTAACTTTATCCACCACAAGCTAGCAGTCAATGGAAGTGATAAAGGGATTGGATCATGTATTTTTTTAATGGCCAAATCAACTGAAGTCAACTCCATATTTGGTTTCATGTCACTTATAGGCAGGGCTCTAAATAAAACTAAATCCTTAAGTACTAATGCTCCCAACTTAAAAAGGTTAGGAGCATAATATAAAATTCAGGGTCAAAATCGACTGGGATACTTTATTGCCTATATTGGGCCAATATGAATTCCAGCTACTTCTGAATCACGTGGCCTAGAAATTAATATCTAACCCTGTTAAGACATTTGTTCATTACAAAAAGCTAATGTTGATACAAATACCTGTCATTGAAATTACAAAGGCATTTGTGGAATATTAGGTTTGTACGTGGTGTAAAAGCACTATTTTCCTATTGAGTGTAAGTTACCAGGTTGTTAGCTAGAACACTGAACAAGGTGTAGGCCTAAAATAATTGCCTGCTTAGGTGCAAAGCTGTCATCAAGGCAAAGAGTAGCTACTTTGATGAACCTCAGATAAAATATATTTTGATTTGTTTAACACTTTTTTGGTTACTACATGACTCCATATGTGTTATTTCATAGTTTTGATGTCTACGCTGTTATTCTACAATGTAGAAAATAGTACAAATAAAGAAAAACCCTTGAATGAGTAGGTGTATGCAAACTTTTGACTAGTGCTGTATATTTTATATATGATATCGGAGGGAATCCAAAATTATTTGTGAATTAAGATAAAATTGATTTCATATGTCAAATGCATCAGAAATCGTCCTTATTTTCTGTTACGCGGGGTGGAACAGGGGAACCCAAGAGCAGACTCAGATGAGGAGACTGGGATGAAGTAACCAAGGTATTTATTGAACCCCAGGAGGAGATGGAGTGCAAGTCAGGGGAAGCTTGGGCGGGTCGCTGGAAACCAGGTGCGGAGGCTGAGGTGAGAGGGGTTGAGACAGGGTAAGCAGGTCCGGAGGGGAATCCAAAGGGGTAGTAGAGTGGGGAATCCAGGACAGAGGAGCACGATGACGAGACTTGGGACAGGAGACAGGGACCAGAGTCAGAGCGGGCAGAACTGTAGCGGAGAGGAAAACAGCGTCAGGCAAGGAAAACAGGCACAACAGGATAGCAGGATCTGAACAGTAACAAATGGCTAGAATATGGACTGACTGAGCAGAGAATATGATCCGGCCGCATGGAAGTGGCAGGGCTGAGTATTTGTAGAGGTCTTGATTATGGAACAGGTTGCAGCTGGTGGGGATCTGCTCTGACTCCAGCACACCTGTCTCCGCCCACACAATCACACACACACAGAGAGAGAGGGAGAGGGAGAGAGTACTGGGAGAGTGGCGGGAGGACAAGGAGACATATGATGAGCAGTAGAGGGCGTTGCAGAAGCACATGTGACATTTTCAGCAGATCAAGATCTGGATATGGACCCAGCCAAGAGAGGCATATCTGGATTCAACATAGCTTCCTATCTTGAATGTGCTGTGTAAACACAGGTATTGAATTGAATTACTTTACTTCTACAGAAGGAACTTCAGTTGTGGCAAGTCGGATAAGATAAAGATATATACTGTAGTAAACATATAAACAGCAACATTCACACATGACAGATACAAATGCATACAAGGTACTGTATAGAGTGCATTCGGAAAGTATTCAGACCCCTTGACCTTTTCCACATTTTGTTACGTTACAGCCTTATTAAAAAATGGATTCAAAGTTTTTTTCCTCATCAATCTGCACACAATGACAAAGAAAAACAGGTTTTTAGAAATGTTAGCATTTTTTTTTTTTCACTTTTACATAAGTATTCAGACCATTCACTCAGTACTTTGTTGAAGCACCTTTGGCGGCGATTACAGCCTCGAGTCTTCTTGGGTATGACGCTACAAGCTTGGCACACCTGTATTTGGGGAGTTTCTCCCATTCTCTGAAGATCCTCTCAAGCTCTGTCAGGTTGGATGGGGAGTGTCGCTGCACAGCTATTTTCAGATCTCTCCAGAGATGTTCGGTTGGGTTCAAGTCCGCATTCTGGCTGGGCCACTCAAGGCAATTTAGAGACTTGTCCCGAAACCACTCCTGCATTTTCTTGGCTGTGGGCTCAGGGTTGTTGTCCTGTTGGAAGGTGAACCTTTGCTCCAGTCTGAGGTCCTGGGCGCTCTGGAGCAGGTTTTCATCAAGGATCTCTCTGTACTTTGCCCTGTTCATCTTTCCCTTGATCCTGACTTGTCTCCCAGTCCCTGCCACTGAAAAACATCCCCACAGCACGATGCTGCCACCATCATGCTTCACCGTAGGGATGGTGCCAGGTTTCCACGTGTTCTTGGGGACCTTCAATGTTGCAGACATGTTTTGGTACCCTTCCCTTCCTCAACACAATCCTGTCTCGGAGCTCTACGGACAATTCCTTTGACCTTATGGCTTGGTTTTTGCTCTGACATGCACTGTCAACTGTGGAACCTTATATAGACAGGTGTGTGCCTTTCCAAATCATGTCCAATCAATTGAGTTTACCACAGGTGGACTCCAATCAAGTTGTAGAAACATCTCAAGGATGATCAATGGTAACAGGATGCGCCTGAGCTCATTTTCGAGTCTCATAGCAAAGGGTCTGAATACTTATGTAAACACGATTTTTCTGTTTTTATTTTTCATACATTTGCAAAAATGTCAAAAGATCTGTTTTTGTTTTGTCATTATGAGGTACTGTGAGTAGATTGATGAGGACATTTTTTTATTTAATCCATTTTAGAATTCGGCTGTAATGTAACAAAATGCAGAAAAAGCGAAAGGGTCTACTTTCCAAATGCACTGTATACAAGCTAAATGTAAGTCACAAAAATCTATTTCATTAAAGAGCTGTACTATAAAAGCTGAACGTAAGTTACACAAATCAATTTTCACTTAAAAGCCATACTGATACTGCTACAAAATTGTTAGTAGTTCTCTTAATTTAAAGAGGTAAAGACCTGAAGCTTTTTGGCAGTATTATACTGTATACTAGCTGTTCAGTGGATTTTACTTCACTGCATTCCCAAAGAAAATGATATACTTTTTAATCCATTCATTTTCCCTGACATCCAAAAGTATATGTTGTTACACTTTCAATGCTTAGGTGGACAGGAAAATGGTCAAATTCAAGCACTTATCAAGAATTCATATCTGGTCATCCCTACTGCTTCTGATCTATTATTCTACAATGTAGAAAATAGTGAAAATAAAGAAAAACCCTTGAATTAGTAGGTGTGTTCAAACTTTTGACTGGTACTGTATAACTAGGCCTTCAAATCAAATTTTATTGGTCACATACACGTGTTTAGCAGATGTTATTGCGGGTGTAATGAAATGCTTGTGCTTCTAGCTCTGACAGTGCAGTAATTGTCACCCCCCTCATCTGTTTCACCTGTCCTTCTGCTTGTCTCCACCCCCTTTCATGTGTCGCTTATTATCTCCTGTGTATTTATCCCTGTGTTTCCTGTCTCTCTGTGCCAGTTCGTCTTGTTTTGCCAAGTCAACCAGCGTTTTTCCTAGCTTCTATTTTTCCCAGTCTATGTTTTTTCCTAGCCCCTCCTGGTTTCGACCCTTGCCTGTCTTGACGCTGAACCCGCCTGCCTGATCTCTCTGCCTGTTCTGACCTCGAGCCTGCCTATCCCCTTGTACTGTTTGGACTCAGACCTGATCACTGAACCCTGCCTGTCCTGACCTCAAGCCTGCCTATCGCCTGGTACTGTTGGACTCTGACCTGGTTTATGAACTCTCGCCTGTCCCCGACCTGCCTTTTGCCTACCGCTTTTGTTATAATAAATATCGGAGCTCAGCCATCTGCCCTCTGTGTCTGCATTTGGGTCTCGCCTTGTGCCCTTATAGTAATATCTAACGAGTAATATCTAACAATTACACAGCATATACTCAATACACACAAACCTAAGTAAAGGAAAGAAACTATAAATATGCTGCTCAAAAAAATAAAGGGAACACTTAAATAACACATCCTAGATCTGAATGAAAGAAATCATCTTATTAAATACTTTTTTCTTTACATAGTTGAATGTGCTGACAACAAAATCACACAAAAATAATCAATGGAAATCCAATTTATCAACCCATGGAGGTCTGGATTTGGAGTCACACTCAAAATTAAAGTGGAAAACCACACTACAGGCTGATCCAACTTTGATGTAATGTCCTTAAAACAAGTCAAAATGAGGCTCAGTAGTGTGTGTGGCCTCCACGTGCCTGTATGACCTCCCTACAACGCCTGGGCATGCTCCTGATGAGGTGGCGGATGGTCTCCTGAGGGATCTCCTCCCAGACCTGGACTAAAGCATCCGCCAACTCCTGGACAGTCTGTGGTGCAACGTGGCGTTGGTGGATGGAGCGAGACATGATGTCCCAGATGTGCTCAATTGGATTCAGGTCTGGGGAATGGGCAGGCCAGTCCATAGCATCAATGCCTTCCTCTTGCAGGAACTGCTGACACACTCCAGCCACATGAGGTCTAGCATTGTCTTGCGTTAGGAGGAACCCAGGGCCAACCGCACCAGCATATGGTCTCACAAGGGGTCTGAGGATCTCATCTCGGTACCTAATGGCAGTCAGGCTACCTCTGGTGAGCACATGGAGGGCTGAGCACGGCCCCCCAAAGAAATGCCACCCCATACCATGACTGACCCACCGCCAAACCGGTCATGCTGGAGGATGTTGCAGGCAGCAGAACGTTCTCCATGGCTTCTCCAGACTCTGTCACGTCTGTCACGTGCTCAGTGTGAACCTGCTTTCATCTGTGAAGAGCACAGGGCGCCAGTGGCGAATTTGCCAATCTTGGTGTTCTCTGGCAAATGCCAAACGTCCTGCACGGTGTTGGGCTGTAAGCACAACCCCCACCTGTGGACGTCGGGCCCTCATACCACCCTCATGGAGTCTGTTTCTGACCATTTGAGCAGACACATGCACATTTGTGGCCCGCTGGAGGTCATTTTGCAGGGCTCTGGCAGTGCTCCTCCTGCTCCTCCTTGCACAAAGGCAGAGGTAGCGGCCCTGCTGCTGGGTTGTTGTCCTCCACGTCTCCTGATGTACTGGCCTGTCTCCTGGTAGCGCCTCCAT
Organism: Salmo salar; assembly: GCF_965601325.2. NCBI lineage: Eukaryota > Metazoa > Chordata > Actinopteri > Salmoniformes > Salmonidae > Salmo > Salmo salar. The sequence continues at coordinate 49,856,227 of NC_138295.1, read as the reverse complement.
GCTCTGGACACTACGCTGACAGACACAGCAAACCTTCTTGCCACAGCTCGCATTGATGTGCCATCCTGGATGAGCTGCACTACCTGAGCCACTTGTGTGGGTTGTAGACTTTGTCTCATGCTACCACTAGAGTGAAAGCACCGCCAGCATTCAAAAGTGACCAAAACATCAGCCAGGAAGCATAGGAACTGAGAAGTGGTCTGTGGTCACCACCTGCCGAACCACTCCTTTATTGGGGGTGTCTTGCTAATTGCCTATAATTTCCACCTGTTGTCTATTCCATTTGCACAACAGCATGTGAAATTTATTGTCAATCAGTGTTGCTTCCTAAGTGGACAGTTTGATTTCACAGAAGTGTGATTGACTTGGAGTTACATTGTGTTGTTTAAGTGTTCCCTTTATTTTTTTGAGCAGTGTATATGGATGGAGCGGCACAGAATAAGATACAGTAGAATAGTATAGGATACAGTATATACATAGGAGATGGGTTATGCAAGATATGTAGACATTATTAAAGTGACTAGTGCTCCATTTAATAAAGTGGCCTGTGATTTCAAGTCTATGTATATAGGCAGCAGCCTCTATGTGCAAGTGATGGCTATTTAACTGTATGATGGCCTTGAGGTAGAAGCTGTTTTTCAATCTCTCAGTCCCAGCTTTGAAGCAGCTGTACAGACCTCACTTTCTGGGTGATAGAGGGGTAAACAAGCAGTGGCTCGGGTGGTTATTGTCCTTGATGATTTTTTTGCCTTCCTGTGACATTGGGTGCTGTAGGTGTCCTGGCGGGCAGATAGTTTGCCCCCGGTAATGCGTTCGACAGACCGCACACCACCCTCTGGAGAGCCCTGTGGTTGCGGGTGGAGCAGTTGCTGTACGAAGTGGTGATACAGCCAGACAAGATGCTCTCAATTGTGCATCTGTAAAAGTTTGTGTGGGTTTTAGATGACAAGCCAACTTTCTTCATCCTCCTGAGCCCTGTTGTGTCTTCTTCACCACACTGTCTGTGTGAGTGGGCCACTTCAGTTTGTCAGTGATGTGTACGCCGAGGAACTTGAAGCTTTCCACCTTCTCCACTGTGGTCCCATCGATGTGGATAAGGGGGTGCTCCCTCTGCTGTTTCCTGAAGTCCACGATCATCTCCTTTGTTTTGCTGACGTTGAGTGAGAGGTTACTTTCCTGGCACCACACTCCCAGAGTCCTCATCTCCCCCCTGTAGGCTGTCTCGTCATTGTTGGTAATCAAGCCTACTACTGTTGTGTCGTCTGCAAACTTGATGATTGAGTTGGAGGCGTGCTTGGCCACGCAGTCATGGGTGAACAGGGAGTACAGGAGGGGACTGAGTACGCACCCTTATGGGGCCCCAGTGTTGAGGATCAGCGAAGTGGAGGTGTTGTTTCCTACCTTCACCACCTGGGGGCAGCCCGTCAGGAAGTCCAGGACCCAGTTGCACATGGCAGGGTTCAGTCCCAGGGCCTTGAGCTTAATGATGAGCTTGGAGGGTACTATGCTGTTGAATGCTGAGCTATATTTAATGTACAGCATTATTACATATGTATTCCTCTTGTCTAGATGGGATAGGGCAGTGTGCAGTGTGCAGTGTGATGGCGATTGCATCGTTTGTGGATCTATTGGGGCGGTAAGCAAATTGAAGTGGGTCTAAGGTGACAGGTAAGGTAGAGGTGATATGATCCTTCACTAGTCTCTCAAAGCACTTCATGATGACAGCAGTGAGTGCTATGGGGCGATAGTCATTTAGTTCAGTTACCTTTGCTTTTTTGGGTACAGGAACATCTTGAATATGTCCATAAACACACCAGCCAGCTGGTCTGCGCATGCTCTGAGGACGCGGCTAGGGATGCCGTCAGGGCCGGCAGCCTTGCGAGGGTTAACACACTTAAATGTCTTACTCACATTGGCCACAGAGAAAGAGAGCCCACAGTCCTTGGTAGCTGGCCGCGTCAGTGGCACTGTGTTATCCTCAAAGCGGGAAAAAAAGGTGTTTAGCTTGTCTGGAAGCAAGAAGTCAGTGTCCACGATGTGGCTGGTTTTCCTTTTGTAGTCCGTGATTGTCTGTAGACCCTGCCACATACGTCTCGTGTCTGAGCAGTAGAATTGTGGCTCCACTTTGTCTCTATACTGACGTTTTTCCTGTTTGATTGCCTTGCGGAGGGAATAACTACACTGTTTGTATTCTGCCATATTCCCAGTCCTGTTGCCATGGTTAAATTAGGTGGTTCACACTTTCAGTTTTGCGTGAATGCTGCAATCTATCCACGGCTTTCTTATTATATATATCATGTTTTGTCATAAATCCTTACATTTTAAAGGCTAATACGGCTGGTGGAACCATTCATAGAGGGTTCTAGGAAGAAACTTTAGATGATAAATCCATATACAGGGAGTTCAATGAAGAACCATACATGAAGGTTTGCAGAGGGCTCTACCTAGCACCAAAAAGGGTTCCCCTATGGGGCAAACCGAAGAACCCTATATGGTTCTACTTAGCATCTTTTTCTTCTAAGAGTGTCTGCGGATCCGTCTTTTCCCAGACAATTATTTCCTCGCACTAAAGGGCCCGAAGCTTCTGCACATGTGCAGACCACGTTCTGCACATTTGTTTAGTCTTCACTCTATGTCTCTGCAGTACTCGTAATGATAGTATTGTACATAACACAACCAAAACTAATAGAACAGTATAACATCACCGTAAGACAAAAACACCACTACATTTTTCTCTCGTGTGGATAAGACTCAACAGCGCACGCCACAAGGCAAAATACACAGGTAGGCTATGCTGCAGTTTGTTAATGCCATCTGCAAAAAACATCGCTCACTGCACATCATTCAAAACAGCATGTAGGCTCCTTCGAATCATTACCGTGTAATTCAAAAAGATTCTAAATGTATATCTCAATCAGTTTCCTGGGGATATTTTTTTATTTATTTAACCTTTTTTTAACTAGGCAAGTAAATTAAGAACAAATTCTTATTTACAATGATGGCCTACCCCGGCCAAACCCAGACGACGCTGGGCCAATTGTGCATATGGTGGCGATTGACAGTGAGAAATGTGAAGGGAAGTAGACCACACAAATGTGTGTGTTAAGTAGAGGTAAAGAAACACGTGCAGAATGTGATCTGCGTAGAAGCTTTGGGACCTTTAGTGCCAGAAAAAAAGGGTCAGGGAAAAGTCGGATCCGCAGCCATGGACATGATTATAACAGTGATTCTGATCTTACCATACATTCATACATTTTGCCACTGGCGTGAGACAATTTAAGTTCAGTATGTAGATTTAGTAGGCTCACGTTAACAGTTAATTTAGCTGGCTCATTGTTGTCCATGCGAGGAAGTTAGGCTAGAAAACATTTTAGCCAGTCTAGGACAACAAAAACTTTATGTGTATAATATACTGTATGAGGTTTTGCTCCGAGACCAGGCTGGAAAGAGTCATAGACCGTTTTGCCAACATGAAAGAGAGGAGGGTGACATTGGCGTTCGTCTAGTCTACAAGTAGGGTGAGCAAATATATTTTACTACTTAGCGAGCACGTACAGTACACACACACACATACATACACACACACACAAACACACACACACACACACACACACACACACACACACACACACACACACACACACACACACACACACACACACACACACACACACACACACACACACACACACACACACACACACAGAGAGAAGTCAGTACCATGGCCAGCCACATGATATTTAGTTTACGTTGATTGCACTAAATTGTTTTTGGTATCTTTAAGTTGTCACTGTATTAGACAAAGCATTTAGTTGATTGGTGATGTTGAAATGTGTTGAAAGGATGCTTGAAAAACGGAGGCAGTGCTCCTGTTTTCTTTTGTGCTGACTTGCGGTAACTCTCTGTGGTTATAAATCAATGTACACACACTTAAAGACAATATTTTTACTTTCCTGTTGTAAGGGATATTCCAAGTAGAAATACAATAAAGTACACACATTAAAGGAGAAAAAAATACGTTTTGAGCAAAATTGTGTTTTTTAGACACAACCGAAAACTTCAATTCTCCAACCAGGATTTCTGGAAAACCATGGAATTTATTGAAAGTTCACTGACTTTTGCAACCCTAGTCATGAGGCACCTGGAACACCTATTGATATGTTCCTTTTGTTAAAGGTCCAATGTAGCTGTTTTAATTTTAATATCAAATCATTTTGGACGCCGTTTGAATCTAACCTCCCAATTGAAATATGAGCACGCCCCCTAGTGGTGTTTCAAAAACAGAACACGTTTGTTTGAACTGTACTACAGTGGTTACACTTGTTAGCCTATACTAATCTTTTTTTCATAGAGATGCATGACAAAATTCTGGCTTGCAAACTTCTTAAAATGTTTACACATTCTGACAACTTAAGCACCACGCTGTGTAATGACAGCAAAAGCGAAACAGCACTTTGATGGTGTGTAATTTTGGGATAGGTATTGTCCAAACAAGCATACAAAAGCTGTGGGTTAAATGTGAGAAAATTAGGGGTTGTTATCCCAGCTTCAGGCTAGACCTTAAGTACACAGACCAGACTGCATTTATGTGGTCTAGAGTGGTCTCAAGACCAAGACCACGAGATCAAGACTTCTCTCTGCTCCTATTCACAGTACAATTTGATTGATCAAAGAATTTATTCATTGAATCACAATATCATTTTTAATAGAGATATATATTCGAATTTGTGTTAGAATGTGTTTGTGCCCTAATATTAAGTTACCACCCAGGTTAGGCTACACACTACGTAGAAATGCTCATCACTTCACAAAATTACCTCAGTGAGTTGAAATTAAATCAAAATCTTTAGAAGGGGAACATTTCATTTCCAAGGAAAAACATTAACTTTGATCAGGCCAAAGGGTGGAGCTATGCTGCGGCACTGACACACCCCTATTCATGGTGAACATGACTGAGACAACTCACAAACAGGCTGCGTTTACAAAGGCAGACAAATTCTGATCTTTTTTCTACTAATTTCTCTTTTGACCAATCACATCAGATCTTTTCACATCAAATCTTTTTCAGAGCTGATCTGATTGGTCAAAAGACCAATTAGTGAAAAAAAGATCAGAATTGGGCTGCCTGTGTAAACGTAGCCTTGGAGGGCTATTATTAATGCTGGCAGACTGATTGTTTGCACTGATTGTGCTATTCAACTGAACTCCAAAATATTACTCCCTCTAAGACATGTTCATTCAGGGTGTTACTCATATACTGTGGTGAGGTCAGCACAGCTCAGCAGCCATGCATCCAAGCTCAATAGTTTTAACAGAATCCTTTAGAAAGTGCTAGTTAATCCTAATTTTCATTCAAAACTTGACATAACTTGAACCTGAGATCCTGGAATCTAAAGCATTTCAGCAAATATACAATTTTGAGTGACAATACAGACAAAAAACATAGGTGTTGTTTCAACAGTTTTATTTAATAGATCAGCAGAAGCTAGAGTAGGCTTTATCAGGCCAGAGTTTTTGTTAAAATACAAACAAATAATAAAGACAAGACATCAGAAAGTGTTTCCCTCATAAATCCAACAGAAGTAAACATCTAACCAAAACTTATCCCAGCCTTGAAATCTGCCAGAGCACACACACACAACAACTTATTAATGGACTGCTGAATAACGTTTTTTTTGTTTTGTTTTTGCCTTATTTGTTATTTTCCTTATTATGTCTTTCTCTGATAAGCTACCCAGGAAAGGGCTAAAAATAGCACATATTAATATATGTCGCCTAAGAAATAAGGTTCATGAAATCAATAAAATACTTACATCAGATAACATTAATATATTAGCCATTTCTGAGACTCACTTAGATCATTCTTATAGCAGCAATACAAGGATATATAGTGCCTTCAGAAAGTATTCACACCCCTTGACTTTTTCCACATTTTGTTGTGTTACAGCCTGAATTTAAAATGGACTAACTTGAGATGTTTTGTCACTGGCCTACACACAATAACCCATAATGTCAAAGTGGAATTATGTTTTTAAAATGTTTTACAAATTAATAAAAAATGTAAAGCTGGAATGTCTTGAGTCCATAAGTAAGTATTCAACCCCTTTGTTATGGCAAGCTTAAATAAGTTCAGTGGTAACATTTGCTATGTATGCAATAATAGTGTAAAACATGATTTTTTAATGACTACCTCATCTCTGTACCCCACACATACAATGATCTGTAAGGTCCCTCAGTCGAGCAGTGAATTTCTAACAGGTTCAACTACAAAGACCAGGGAGGTTTGCCAATGCCTCAAAAAGAAGGGCACATATTGGTAGATGGGTAAAAAAAAGCAGACATTGAATATCCCTTTGAGCATGGTGAAGTTATTAATTACAATGTGGGTGGTGTATCAATACACCCAGTCACTACAAATAGAGAGGTGTCCTTCCTAACTCAAGTGCCAGAGTGGAAGGAAACCGCTCAGGTATTTCACCATGGTGACTTTAAAACAGTTACAGAGTTAAAAGGCTGTGGTAGGCGAAAACGGAGGATGGATCAACAACATTGTATTTTGTCAATGACTTTGTCATTTTGGGGTATTGCGTGTAGATAGGTGAGAGAAACAATCTATTTAATCCATTTTGAATTCAGGTTTTAACCAAACAAAATGTGGAATAAGTCAAGGGGTATGAATACTTTCTGAAGGCGCTGTAACATCTACAGAAGAGACAGGAATGCCTATGGGGGAGGTGTTGTATGGGATCCAAACAAGACTATTTTTCAGTCTGATCAACTGTAGGCTACTAATAAGAACAGCTGCATACAGCCTATGTGCGCTGTCCATCTGGTCAAGGTAAACTAATTGGTAACGTTATGTATATATTATAGTCCATTTGTGTGTCAGGAGAAAATGTGAACGTGATCAAATTTTGTTTATATTCAAAATTGGGCTGGCTAGGCTGCCTATATGTTTTTAATCCAAAATGATTAACTGGAATTAATGAATCAACATAATAGTGATGACAGATGTGAGTAAATGTTTTGTAAGGCCTACAATTGCATAGGCCTGCATGATGCAAGCATGCATAAAGCAAGCTCAGTCCTGTGAGTTCTATTGTCTATCAGTTGTTGTCTATGTGTCTGGGTAGAGGAAATCCCCTCCTAATCTAGTCTAAATATAATTTATATGAACAAATATAAGGTAGCTGCAGTTTGACAGGGTTTTTTTCAGAGGTTTTTAAAAATCATATATATCATCCCCATATAAAACCTTCTTACAACTGATTAATCATTGTCATTCCTTGTAAGGTCCAGAGTTTTCCTAGTTAGGTTAACATATAAGGAAAAACTCCAGGTCCCAGGGGGTAAATATTGCCCCACTGCTCTGGGACCTATGGTGGCACCAGTCTGCTTGCAGTTGTCAGCAATCGTCAGGTATGTGGATGATCAGGGCTTTATTCAGGAATGTTTCTTGGGATAGATTGATGTGTCAAGTGGGCGAGATGTGCAGTCTGTGTTTGACTTTATGAACTTCAAGATGTCTGAGTTTAAGTTGATAGAGAGACTTATCCAAAACCTACGATGGCGCAGCTGTAATGGAATGTATCTGCTATTTGTATTTACAGCTAAGTCCCCTCCTGTTCCCTGATTAAGAGGTGATGACTACTCCACTCCACTACCTTTGTCAACTTTCTCCTGACATGAACTGAAGCCACTTCTCATGTGCCCGCTCATCCATTGGCACATTGAATGTTTCCCCTCCAAGTACTGTGTACCCTGTGTACCCCTATTACTGTATGTAGAGTCAATCGCATACACAATCACATTATTAGACATCAATGTAATCTAACTGTGTAGTGTGTTTTGTTATTGTTTTTTGTCTTCCCAGTCAAATCCTGTCTTGCACTGGTCAAGCCTCTGAACACCTCAACTCATACCTTCATTCAATCACTGCTGTGATCCCTTTCCAACACGTTGTAAGTAGCCCTCTCATTCCCATTCCCCATAATATTGTACTATAAATGTCTTTTTAAATGCTTTAGGTTAAAACCTGTTGGGGCTAGGGGGCAGTATTGAGAATTTTGAAAAAAATATGTGCCCATTTTTAACTGCCTCCTACACCAACTCAGAAGCTAGGATATGCATATTATTACCAGATTTGGATAGAAAACACTCTGAATTTTCTAAAACTGTTTGAATGGTGTCTGTAAGTATAACAAAACTCATATGGCAGGCAAAAACCTGAGAAAAAAAAAAACATTTGTGGCTGTACAATTTTTTTTTTGTCATTGTTATTAGATACCACAGTGAGAAAGGATTCATTTCGCACTTCCTACGGCTTCCACTAGATGTCAACGATCTTTATAAAGTTGTTTGAAGCGTCTATGATGAACAGAGACCGGATGACAAGGAAGAGAAGTTGACCTCCCTGGGATGTCATCACTTCATTATTTGCTGCACCTGCGCAATCATGTGATACGATACTTTTTTCAAATACGTATTTCAAGACACATGAGAGGTCGGGTTGAAACATTACTGATGTTTCACGTTAAAAATGGCTCTAAAGATTGATGCTAAACAACGTTTGACATGTTTGAACGAACGTAAATAGATAATTTTTTTTACTTTTCGCCGTGACTTCCCCCCCCCCCCGCGCTACTTTTTAGTAGCCTACCGAAGCGCTAACAACTTGGAGTTATTTGGACATCAATTATGAACTTTGTTGAAAGAAACCACATTTGTTGTGAACATGGGATTCCTGGAAGTGCCAATGGATGAAGATAATCAAAGGTAAGGGAATATTGACAATAGTAATTTTGATATTACATGGTTACAAGATGGTGCTAACCTGTATAGCCTAGCCTATTGTTCTTAGCACAGCACCCGGTTTATTGCAAATTGTGATTTCCCAGTAAAGTTATTTTGAAATCTGGCAATGCAGTAGCATTTACGAAATGTTAAACTATGAATATTAGAATGACAATATTATAATTTACCAATGTTATCAAATAGTAATTTTGTAATTTGTAACGTTGTTCACCGGAAGCATTTGAGAGAAGAAAAAAAATCTGAATTTCACTGCTACTGTAAAATGCTGTTTTTGGATATAAATATGAACTTGATGGAACAAAAAATGCATGTATTGTATAACATAATGTCTTAGGAGTGTCATCTGAGGCAGATTGTCAAAGGTTAGTGCATAATTCTAGCTGGTTATCCGCTTTTGGTGACGCCTGTCTTTGAATTGACAAAACATTACACACAGCTATTTTCAATGTACTCTCCTAACATAACCTAACTTTATGCTTTCGCCGTAAAGCCTCTTTGAAATCGGACAATTTGGTTGGATTTAGGAGATGTTTATCTTTCAAATTGTGAGAAATAGTTGATTGTTTGAGAAATTGAAATTATTAGATTCTTGCAGTTTTGAATTTCCCGCCATGGTCTCTTGACAATGAATCCCTATACCGGGATAAGATCCCCAACAGGTTAAATAATAAGTCTTTGACGATTTTTGAAACACACTTTGTCATCTCCGTGCGTTCCACGCCTATACCGTGGGTCTCCCATCCTCCTCAATTGTTCAGGGCACCAGCCTCCACTGGTGTTGCTGTATATATTCAGAGCCATATCCCCTGTAATGCTTAGAGAAAATCTTACGTCAAGTGTTATTGAAGTGTTGTGATTGCAGGTTCACCTGCCTCATCTAAAGCCAATTCTTTTAGGGTGTTGCTATAGGTTGCTATAGGGGCTAACAGTCCGTATTTGCTCTATTCTAATAAGTGTGAAATGCTTGATAGTGTATGTGATGTAAACAGAGAGGTGTACTTTCGTGGGGACCTGAATATTGACTGTTTTTCATCAAGCTCTCTACTCAAGAGGAAGCTTCTCATTGTAACCAATACCTGTAATCTGGCTCAGGTTATTAATCAACCTAACAGGCTGTTTACAAACACTACAGGAACTATATCATCCACATATATTGAGAAAAATGTGACTAATACTGTTGAACTTTGTTCTAAAGCTGTATCGGTACCCATTGGATGCAGTGATCACAATATAGTGGCTATATCCAGGAAAGCCAAGGTCCCAAAAGCTGGGCCTAAAATATTTAGCTGTGGATGATGTTAAAAATATCTGATATGATTTAAAAGGAGCATCCAGTCGCTGCACTTGATACATTTATGAAATTGCTTCTTCCAATAATGATAAACATGCACCTGTTAAGAAACTGCCTGTTAGATTTGTTAAAGCTCCATGGATTGATGAGGAATTGAAAAATGGAATGGTTGAAAGAGATGGGGCAAAAGGAGTGGCTAATAAGTCTGTCTGCATATCTGACTGGCTGACTTACTGCCAATTGAAAAATTCTGTGACTAAACTCAACAAAAAGAAGAAGAAACTGTATTATGAAACTGTATTATCTGGATAATATGTGTGAAATGCTTGATAATGTATGTGATATCAACAGAGAAGCATATTTTCTGGGTGATTTAAATATTGACTGGCTATCATCAAGCTGCCCCTCAAGAAAAAACGTCAAACTGTAACCAGTGCTTGCAACCTGTTCAGGTTTTCAGTCAACCTACCAGGGTAGTCACAAACAGCACAGGAATTAAATCATGAACATTTATTGATCACATCTTTACTAACGCTGCAGAAATTTGCTTTAAAGCAGTATCTAAATCCATAGGATGTAGTGATCACAATATAATAGCCATATCTAGGAAAGCCAAAGTTCCAAAGGCTGGGCCTAATATAGCGTATAGAGGTCATACAATAAGTTTTGTAGTGATTCATATGTTGATGATGTAAAGAATATTTGCTGGACTGTGGTGTGTAATGAGGAGCAACCAGACGCTGCACTTGACATATTTACACAATTACTTATTCCAGTTACTAATAAGCGCGCACCAATTAAGAAAATGACTGTAAAAACTGTTAAATCCTCTTGGATTGATGAGAAATTGAAAAATTGTATGGTTGAGAGGGATGAGACAAAAGATCTGGCAAATAAGACTTCCCAACTGATTGGTGAACGTACTGCAAATGAAGAAATTATGTGACTAAACTAAATAAAAATAAAAATAAACTATACTATGAAACAAAGAAATTATATAAAGAATGATAGTAAAAAGCTTTGGGGCACCTTAAATTACATTTTGGGAAAAAAGCCAACTCGGCTCCATCATTCATTGAATCAGATGGCTCATTCATCATAAAGCCCACTGATATTGTCAACTACTTTAATTACTTTTTCAATTGCAAGATACGCAAACTTAGGGATGACATGCCAGCAACAAACACTGACACTACACATCCAAGTATATCGGACCAAATTATGAAAGACAAGAATTGTACTTTTGAATTCTGTAAAGTCAGTGTGGAAGAGGTGAAAAAAGTATTACTGTCTATCAACAATGACCAGCCACTGAGGTCTGACAATCTGGATGGAAAATTACTGAGGATAACAGCAGACAATATTGCCACTCCAATTTGCCACATCTTCAATTTAAGCCTACTAGAAAGTGACTGCCCTCAGGCCTGGAGGGAAGCTAAAGTAATTCCGCTACTCAAGAATAGTGAAGCCCCCTTTACTGGCTCATATAGCCGACCAATCAGCCTGTTACCAACCCTTAGTAAACTTCTGGAAAAAATTGTTTGACCAGATACAATTCTATTTCACAGTAAACAAACTGACAACAGACTTTCAGCACGCTTATAGGGAAGGACACTCAACAAGCACAGCACTTACACAAATGACTGATGATTGGCTGAGAGAAATTGATGATAAAATGATTGTGGGGGCTGTCTTGTTAGACTTCAGTGCAGCTTTTGACATTATTGATCATAGTCTGCTGCTGGAAAAACAAATGTGTTTTGGCTTAACACCCCCTGTTATAATGTGGATAAAGAATTACTTGTCCAACAAAACACAGAGGGTGGTCCTTAATGGAAGCCTCTCAAACAAAATCCAGGAAGAATCAGGAATTCCCCAGGGTAGCAGTTTAGGCCCCTTGCTTTTTCCAATTTTTACTAACAACATGTCACTCACTTTGAGTAAAGCCAGAGTGTCTATGTATGAGGATGACTCAACACTATACACGTCAGCTACTACAGCGACTGAAATGACTGCAACACTTAACAAAGATTTGCAGTTAGTTTCAGAGTGGGTGGCAAGGAATAAGTTAGCCCTAAATATTTCTAAAACGAAAAGCATTGTATTTTGGACAAATCATTCACTAAACCCTAAACCTTAATAATAATGGCACCGAAGGAGATGACTGCCGGTTTTTACAATCCCGTAACTAATTGTGCTATTGTGTATGTTTTTTCACATTATTTGTAGCTAATTTTGTAAATAATGTTTCTGCCAACGTGTCTTATGACCGAAAGAGCTTTTTGATATCAGGGCAGCGATTATTCACCCCATACTGGAGGAACTCTTCTTCTTCAACGAGTCGGACATGAAGGATTTACTTCGGACGCCCGACAGGGCCCTCATCTCCGTCATTCGCAGGAGGAAAAGACGGAGATATCGTGGAAGCTGGTCCGGGTGCCTTGTAAGGATCCATCGCCGAGAGGGTAATGAGAGGGTAATCTACCTTTACCATCGGTCCTATTAGCCAATGTACAATCAATCGATAATAAAATAGACAAACTACGAGCATGTATATCCTACCAACAGGACATTCAAAACTGTAATATATTATGTTTCACCGAGTCGTGGCTGAATAACGACATGATTAATATACAGCTAACATACCTCTGGTAAGACAAGGGGTGGCGGCCTTTGTATATTTGTAAACAACAGCTGGTGCACAAAATCTTTGGAAGTCTCAAGGTTTTGCTCGCCTGAGGTAAAGTATCACATGATAAGCTGTAGACCACCCTATTTACCAAGAGAGTTTACATCTATATTTTTCGTAGCTGTCTATATACCACCGCAGACCAATGCTGGCACTAAGACCGCACTCAATGAGCTGTAGACGGCCATAAGCAAACTGGAAAACGCTCCTAGTAGCCATGGACTTTAATGCAGGGAAACTCAAATCCATTCTACCTAATCTCTACCAGCATGTTAAATGTGCAATCAGAGGGAAAAAAAACTCTAGATCACCTTTACTTCACACACAGAGACGCATACAAATCTCTCCCTCGCCTTCCATTTGGCAAATCTGACCATAATTCGTACTACACTGGCTCCGAAGCTCGTCGGATGTGGCAGGGCTTGCAAACTGTTACAGAATACAAAGGGAAGCACAGCCGCGAGCTGCCCAGTGACACGAACCTACCAGACGAGCTAAATAACCTCTATGCTCGCGTTGAGGCAAGTAACACTGAAACATGCATGAGAGCACCAGCTGTGTGATCACGCTCTCCGTAGCCAATGTGAGTAAGACCTTTAAACAGGTCAACATTCACAAGGCCCCAGGGCCAGATGGATTACCAGGACGTGTACTCCGAGCACTAACCAACTGGCAAGTGTCTTCACTGACATTTTCAACCAGTCCCTGACTGAGTCTGTAATACCAACATGTTTCAAGCAGACCACCATAGTCCCTGTGCCCAAGAACACAAAGGTAACCTGGCTAAATGACTACCGACCCATAGCACTCATGTCTGTAGCCATGAAGTGCTTTGAAAGGCTGGTCATAGTGCACATCAACACCATTATCCCAGAAACCCTAGACCCACTCCAATTTGCATAACGCCCCAACAGAACCACAGATGATGCAATCTCTATTGCATTCAACACTGCCCTTTCCCACCTGGACAAAATGCTATTCATGAGAATGCTATTAATTGACCACAGCTCAGCGTTCAACACCGTAGTGCCCTTCATAGCTCATCACTAAGCTAAGGACCCTGGGACTAAACACCTCCCTCTGCAACTGGATCCTGGACTTCCTGACGTGCTGCCCCCAGGTGGTAAGTGTAGGGAATAACACATCCGCCACGCTGATCCTCAACATGGGGGCCCCTCAGGGTGCGTGCTCAGTCCTCTCCTTTACTACCTGATCACCGACAACGATGAGACAGCCTATAGGGAGGAGGTCAGAGACCTGGCCATGTGGTGCCAGGACAACAACCTCTCCCTCAACGTGATCAAGACAAAGGAGATGATTGTGGTCAACAGGAAAAGGAGGAACGAGCATGCCCCCATTCTCATCGACGGACTGTAGTGGAACAGGTTGAGAGCTTCAAGTTCCTTGGTGTCTACATCACCAACAAACTAGCACGACAAAGCCTATTCCACAACAGAGACTGAAAAGATTTGTCATGGGTCCTCAGATCCTCAAAAGTTTCTACAGCTGCACCATCGAGAGCATCCTGACTGGTTGCATCACTGCCTGGTATGGCAACTGCTTGGCCTCCGACCGCAAGGCACTACAGATGAGCTCTATACCAGGTGGTGTCAGAGGAAGGCCCTAAAAATTGTCAGACTCCAGCCACCCTGATCATAGACTGTTCTCTCTGCTACCGCACGGCAAGTGGTATTGGTAGCGCCAAGTCTAGGTCCAAAAGGCTTCATAACAGGTTCTACCCCCAAGCCATAAGACTCCTCAACAGCTAATCAAAGGGCTACCCAGACCCCTCTTTTATGCTTCTGCTACTCTCTGTTAATAATCTATGCATAGTTTCTTTAACTCTACCTACATGTACATATTACATCAATTACCTCGACTAACCGGTGGCCACACACATTCACTCTATACCGGTACCCCCTGTATATAGCCTGGCTTGTTATTTTACTGCTGCTGTTTAATTATTTGTTTCTATTTTCTACTTATCTATTTTTTACTTAACACTTATTATTATTTTTTCTTAAAACTTCTTAAAGCATTGTTGGTTAAAGGCTTGTAAGTAAGTATTTCACTGTAAGCTCTACACTTGTTGTCTACGGCGCATGTGACAAATAACATTTGATATGATTCAACTAAATCTTGTAATAAATAATGTAGAAATTGAGGAAGTTGAGATGACTAAACTGCTTGGAGTAACCCTAGATTGTAAACTGTCATGGTCAAAACATATTGATACAATAGTAGCTAAGATGGGGAGAAGTATGTCCATAATAAGGCGTTGCTCTTCCTTCTTAACAACACTGTCAACAAGACAGGTCCTACAGGCCCTAGTTTTGTCGCACCTTGACTACTGTTCAGTCGTGTGGTCAGGTGCCACAAAAAAGGACTTGCAATTGGCTCAGAACAAGGTAGCACGGCTGGCCCTTGGATGTACACAGAGAACTAATATTAATAATATGCAAGTCAATCTCTCCTGGCTCAAAGTGGAGGAGAGATTGACTTCATCACTACTTGTATTTAAGAGAGGTATTGACATGTTGAATGCACAGAGCTGTCTGTCTAAACTACTGGCACACAGCTCGGACACCCATGCATACCCCACAAGAGAACAGACTATGGGAGGCACACAGTATTACATAGAGACATGACTACATGGAACTCTATTCCACATCAAGTAACTGATGCAAGCAGTAAAATTAGATTTAAAAAACAGATTTAAAAAACACCTTATTGGGGACTGTGAAGCAACACAAACATAGGCACTGACACCTGCACACACACACACACACAATAACATACGCACTATACACCCACACATACACATGGATTAAGTACTGTAGATTTGTGGTAGTGGTGGAGTAGGGGTCTGAGGGCACACAGTGTGTTGTGAAATCTGTGAATGTATTGTAATGTTTATAATATTATATAAACTGCCTTAATTTTGCTGGACCCCGGGAAGAGTAGTTGCAAGATCAATAATATAAAGAATTATGGAGAAAAAAAAACTTTGGAGTACTTTATTAAATGAAATTATGGGCAGAAAGACAAATTCAACTACATTTTTAATTGAATCAGATGGCTCATTCATCACAAAACCATTTGATGTTGCCAGTTATTTGAATGATTACTGTAAGGACCGACGCTGGAGTACAGAAGCAGGTACGGGGAGTCAAACATTTAATCGGAACAGACATGGAACAAGACAGGAACAGCGTCAGCACACAGGTATACAAGGACATATGACAATCAATGCTGAAGCGGGGAACAGAGTGGGGGAACAGACAGATATAGGGGAGGTACTGACAGAGGTGATTGAGTCCAGGTGAGTCCAATAATCGCTAATGCTCGTGACGGGGGAAGGCAGGTGTGCGTAATGATGGTGCCAGGAGTGCGTAATGCTGGGGAGCCTGGCGCCCTCGAGCGCCAGGGGGGGAAGAGCGGGAGCAGGCGTGACAGATTACTTCATTGGCAAAATGGACAAACTTAGGCAGAAAATGCCAACAACAAACAGTGAGCCATCGTATTCATGCATAAAAAACTAATAATGAAAGAAAAGCATTGTAAGATTGAATTTTGTAAAGTTAGTGAGGGAGAGGTGGAAAAATTATTGTTATCTATCAATAATTATAAACCTCCTGGCATTGACCACTTAGATGGAAAAGCTATGAGAATAGTAGCTGACTCTATAGCCACGCCTATATGTCATATTTTTAATCTGAGCCTAGAGGAAAATGTTTGTCCTCAGGCCTGGAAGGAAGCCAAAGTCATTCTGCTACCCAAGAACGGTAAAGTGGCCTTTACTGGTTCTAACAGTCAATCTACTGTGTCAGCTTGCTGCCAGCTCTTAGCAAATGTCTATGTAAACAAATTAACAATAGACTTTCAGCATGCGTATAGAGAAGGGGACTCAACATTTACTGCACTGGCACAAGTGACTGATGATTGATTGAAAGAAATTGATATTAAGAAGATTGTGAGAGCTGTACTGTTAGATTTCAGTGCAGCCTTTGATATGATTGACCATAGCCTGTTGTTGAAAAAACGTATGTGTTATGGCTTTTAAACCTCTGCCATATCGTGGATTCAGAGCTATCTATCTAATAGAACAGAGAGGGTATTATTTTAAAAACAAAGCCTGTGCATCGATGTATGCTGATGATTCAACCCTATAGGCGTCAACAACAACAAATGGTGAAATAACTGCAACCCTAAACAAAGAGTTACAGACAGTTTTAAAATGGGTGGCCAGTAATAAACTGGTCCTGAACATCTCTTAAACTAAGAGCATTGTATTTGGTTCAAATCATTCCCTAAGTTCTAGACCTCAGCTGAATCTGGTAGTGAATGGTGTGGCTGTTGAGCAAGTTGAGCAGACTAAATTAATTAGTGTTACCATAGACTGTAAACTTTCATGGTCAAAACATATTGATTCAATGGTTGTAAAGATGGGGAGAGGTCTGTCTGTGATAAAGAGATGCTCTGCTTTTTTGACACCAGACTCCACAAAGCAAGTCCTGCAGGCTTTAGTTTTATCTTATCTTGATTATTGCCCAGTCAGATGGTCAAGTGCTGCAAAGTAGGACCTAGTTAAGTTGCAGCTAGCACAGAACAGAGCGGCACGTTTTGTTCTTCATTGTAATCAGAGTGCTAACATCAATAATATGCATGCCAGTCTCTCTAGGCTAAGAGTTGAGTAAGGACTGCATCGCTTCTTGTTTTTATAAGTAACATTCATATGTTGGAAATTCCAATTAGTTTGCATAGTCAACTTCCACACAGCACTGACACACACACTTACCCCACCAGACATGCCACCAGGGTTATTTTCACAGTCCCCATGTAAAGAACAAATTCAAGGAAATGTACAGTATTATAAAGAGCCATGATTGCATGGAACTGCCTTTCATCTCATATAGCACAAGTGAACAGCAAACCTGGTTTAAAAAAACCTGAATAAATCAACACCTCACAACGCCTATCCCCCATGTGACCTACTTGTTGTGTATGTACTGACATGTATGTGTAAATGATAGATGCAATCACACACGCACACTACATGTTAATATTTTTTACATGTATGTAAATTGTAAAGTATTTTTTCTGTAATGTCTTTTTCGTTTTTTTGTCGGACCCCAGTAAGACTAGCTGTCGCCATCGGGGATCCTAATAAAATACACAAAATATTAACGTATAAACAGTGCAGCATACCTTGCAGCAATGGATTTTTTTTGTGTAATATAGGTTTCTTTTAATCATGTTGGTTCCACATTTCCACATTTCAGTGCTGAGACAGGTTATAATCCAGATATTACAAAGATTATTGTGCATGCATTATATTTCCATATAGTGTAGATGTTAAGACTGATACAACTGAACAAAAGTGGTTGGCTCTCAGACGATATTGAACTCGCAAACAGACGCCTTCTCAACACGACAGCTCTCATCAAACCACTTTCCATTGGCAGTGGTGGAAAGGATGGCACAGTTGTGGGTACGTCCACCGTCTGGTTGGTTGGTAATGTCAGTCTCCCAGTTCTTAAAGCGCAGGTTGGTGCCCGCCTGGTCGAGCCATTCCCCCTCGGTCACCATGTCATTGATGCCCAGCCAAATGTGTTCCTCAGGGCCAATGCTCCGGCGGACGTAGTCGACGAGCTGATCGTTCTCATCCCCTGTCAAAGGGGTGCTGATTGTGCCCCCTTTAGCAATGCAGTCATCGTAGGCTGTGTGGTAGATCTTCTTAGCGGTGTCAGCCAGGAAACACTTGCCAATAATCTTGATGCCTTTCAGGCAAACTGTAAGAAAATGTATATCATAGTTGGATTCTTTTTACAGCCCAATATCCACAACACGTTGGATTAAAATACAAGATAATAGCAGAGACTGTGGCTCTCAGATCCGTTCATATGTATTGTACTGTCATGCAATGCCTTCAGAAAGTATTCACACTCCTTGACTTTTTCTACATTTTGTTGTGTTACAGCCTGAATTTAAATAATAGGGGGTTTAATTTTCTCGCCCCAAACAAAAGAGCGAGGTGTAAACCTAAATAATACACGGGACGAGACCCGTAAAACAAGTGCAACAGCACAGGTGCTCACAAGACCAACGGACATGGTAACAATAACCGACAAGGACAATGGAGAACAGAGGGCACATATATATATGTGCCCTCTGTGTGTGTGTGTGTATATATATATACACACACAAGACAGTCCGGGGTTGGTGGTAATGAATCCCGTTCAGTGACGCTTAGATTGCCGGTGACGTAGACCTCCGGAGCTGGTGAACGGAATGAGCAGCAGTACCGGGGGGATCCGTGACACAAATATTGTACAATCCAGGTGTGCAAAGCTCTTAGAGACTTACCCAGAAAGACTCACAGCTGTAATCGCTGCCAAAGGGGATTCTAACATGTTTTACTCAGGGGTATGAATACTGATGTAAATTAGATATGTCTGTATTTAATTTTCAATAAATGTGATAAAATCTCTAAAACCATAATTTTGTCATTATGGGGTCTTGTGTGTAGATGGATGAGAACAAACAAACAAATTCAGGCTGTAACACAACAAAATGTGGAACAAGTCAAAGGGTATGAATACTTTCTGAAGGCACTGTACATATCAATACATGCATGCTTTATGGGCATACTTTATAATCGAGACCAACTGTTTGAACATAACATATTCTTCTGTTAGTACTTTAAATATTCATGTTAAGGCAACACCCCAAATTGAATGCAGACTAAACAACTTCCCTTGACCAATGCAATACATTCCCTGTTGCAGGGCACAGGTGCTCCCTGTCATGTGAAGTGGTCTCTAAGATCACTTTAGGGCACCACAATATAATAGGACAACCAGATCACTCATGCTTCACTGAGATTAGAGTACATTTTCAATATCAACAGTAACATATCCCTTACCTGATTGCAAGGCTTGCTGCTCTTTCAATAGATTCAACTCCAGCACTATGTTATCAATCTGTTTCTTCAGCTCCTCAATGGCAGCATTATTTTCAGCATCTATGTTGAAGAAATTGGAGAAGAATCAACAAAGTTTTACAACTAAAACTGTAGCAAGGAGGATGGTTCATGGTTGTGCAGTATTGTGCTCAACCTCTTATCTACCCAAAGTAAATGATAAACTAACATTGACTCAAACATATTGAGCATTTATAAAAAAAAATATTATTCTTTCCACATAGAGATAAAATATGTGTCCTACCTTTCTTTCCGCCCTTTTTCTTAGATGAGGTCTGTTGGAATGTGGATTGCCCGAGGAGGAGAAGGCAAAACAACAAACGCACACCACTGACACGCATGGTGTATATCTTAGTAGACTATATTTCCACTGCTGTGATGTGTAAATGACTGTTTATATTTCCACTACTAGCCAGGAAAAATATGTTTCGAGAATTGGCACTGTGGGAGTTGACAGAGGAAATCTCAACTTTGAGAGAACAAATGTTTTACAGATGTCAAACTGGCGTTTGTTCTTCTATTCCCTTTTTATTTTTATAAGGGGTGGCGCAGGATGTTCATTGATGACTTTCTAACCCTGTTGAGGCGGGAGTGACATTAGTTCTTTGTGTTAACATAGGTTACCCATGTGCTTCCTTTTCGGTTGCCATAATAAAACATTTAAAGGCCATTTTCTATTTTACCATTGGCCTATGTATTTCCCCTGCACCTTGTATTCTAAATTGAACAACAAGTTGTCGGGCTATTAGAATTAAATGATCAAAGCAGCATTAGTATAATCTTGTGTAAACATTAGGCCTATAACTGTTAGCCTATGCATTTATTACCATAACAAAATGTGACAAAGTCGTATTAGTAAACAGGCACTCTTTATAGACATCTGTTATAATTGTAGTAGAATACTGGCTGAGGTCCAGGGAGTATGTTTCCTTTGTTCCAGGGGCTCCAATGGTCTATGGGTTGGGTGGATTGGGAGCTCCATCGACCCTGCATCTGGTTGTTCTCAGCTAGCTGGACAAGTTTTTTTCTGACACGTGGCAGCCTTACACCATGAAAAAAGAGTGTGCTTTGGAGTGTGTGTTTGTTTTTGTATTTCACATGCACAGACCACAGATTCCCATTGTCTCAAACTTGTGGCCACGCCAAAATGCAAATATATCTCACACTTCATTGCTGTGGGGAGTATAAGAAGAGTTTATTTCCAAAACGCTATCAACACATTTTTCACATTTGTGTTTTTTCATCAGAAATGATTACTTATGGTACCTTCGTGTGTGTGTAAAATATTACTGCTCTCAGATTTGTTATTAATAGATTTTTAAAAAAAATGCTTTGCAAAACGCTATACGGTGCCTGCAGTATTCACACGCCTTGACTTTTTCCACATTTTGTTGTGTTACAGCCTGAATTTAAAATGGATTAAATTTAGATTTTTTGCACTGGCCTACACACAATACCCCATAATGTCATGACTTCCTCCGAAGTCAGTCCCTCTCCTTGTTCGGGCGACATTCAGCGGTCGACGTCACAGGTCTTCTAGCCATCGCCGATCCACCTTTCATTTTCCATTTGTTTTGTCTTCTCTTCCCACATACCTGGTTTCAATTCCATCAATTACATGTTGTGTATTTAACCCTCTGTTCCCCCCCATGTCCTTGTCCAGTATTGTTTATTGTAAGTGCTTGTGCATGTTATGTCTGGTGGGCATCGGGTTTTGTACCCATTTATTGATTGTTCTGTTTTCCGGTGGTTTTTATTATTAAACTGTGTCGTTGGAAACACAGTTTTTGCTCTCCTGCATCTGACTTCTCTGCCGCCAGTATGCACACCTTACACATAATGCCAAAGTGGTACTATGTTTTTAGAAATCTTTACAAATGAATAAAAAATGAAAAGCTGAAATGTCTTGAGTCAATAAGTATTCAACCCCTTTGTTATGGCAAGCCAAAATAAGTTCAGGAGTATAAATTGGCTTAACAAGTCACATAATAAGTTGCATGGACTCACTCTATGTGCAATAATAGTGTTTAACATTATTTTTGAATGACTACCTTATCTCGGGACTCCACACAAACAATTATCTGTAAGGGCCCTCAGTTGAGCAGTGCATTTCAAAAAAAGATTCAACAACAAAGACCAGGGAGGATTTCCTGATGCGTTGCAAAGAAAGGCACCTACTGGTAGATGGGTTAAAAAAATTGACATTGAATATCACTTTGAGCATGGTGAAGTTATTAATTACACTTTGGACAGTCACTACAAAGTTACAGGTGTCCTTCCTAACTCAGTTGCCGGAGAGGAAGGAAATTGCTCAGGGATTTTACCATGAGGCCAATGGTGACTTTAAAACAGTTACAGAGTTAAATGGCTGTGAGAGCAGAAAACAGAGAATGGATCAACAACATTGTAGTTACTCCACAATACTAACCTAAATGACATAGTAAAAATAATGAAGCCTGCACAGAATACAAATATTCCAAAACATGCATCCTGTTTGCAACAAGGCACTAAAGTAATACTGCAAAAATAAAGCAAAGCAATTCACATTTTGTCAAAAATACAAAGTGTTATGTTTGGGGCAAATCCAATACAACACATTACCGTGTACCACTCTCCATATTTGCAAGCATAGTGGTGGCTGCATCATGTTATGGCTATGCTTGTAATCGTTAAGGACTGGAGAGTTTTTCAGGATAAAAAAGAAACATAATGGAGCTAAGCACAGGCAAAATCCTAGAGGAAAACCTTGTTCAGTCTGCTTTCCACGATACACTGGGAGATGAATTCAAATCTACACTGGAGTTGCTTACCAAGAAGACAGTGAATATTCCTGAGTGGCTGAGTTACAGTTTTGACTTACACTACTTGAAAATCTATGGCAAGACTTGAAAATGGTTGTCTAGCAATGACCAACAACCAATTTGACAGAGCTTGAAGAATTTTGAAAATAATAATGGGCAAATATTTTACAATCCAGGTGTGGAAAACTCTTAGAGACTTACCGAGAGACTCAGCTGTAATCACTACCAAAGGTGCTTCTACAAACTATTGACTCAGGGATTTGAATACTTATGTAAATGAGACATTTCTGTATTTTATTCAATACATTTGCAAACACTTCTAAAAAGCTGTTTTTACTTTGTTACTATGGGGTATTGTATGTAGATTGGTGAGATTTAAAAAAAGATTTGATACATATTTTATTTAAGCTGTAACACAAAAAAATTTGGAATAAGTCAAGGGGTATGAACACTTTCTGAAGGCGCTGTATATCCATTGTTTCGGTGGAATGGAATATTTGTTTTCTGTATATTTGACTGTGATATGTGGTTGTCTCACCAAGCTGTCTTAATATGAATGCACTTAGTCGCTCAGGATAAGCGCATCTGCTAAATGTTTCATATACAGATCTCATATTACTGTATTTAATTATTTATTTTATATATATATATATATATATATATATATATATATATATATATATATATATATATATATATATATATACACTACCATTCAAAAGTTTGGGGTCACTTAGAAATGTCCTTGTTTTTGAAAGAAAAGCACATTTTTGGTCCATTAAATAATTTTTCGATGAAATGTAAAAGGTATAATTTTACTGAATGATATCATAAATAGGACTGGTGGAGTTATGTCACACATGCAGCTAACACAGACATATGGAAATGTCTGCTCTACCCAAAATTACAACCAACTAATTGCAGCATTACCACAAAAATGGAAGAGGTAAGTAAGTAGAAGGGGAAAAAGTAAGGAACTTGTCTGTTGGCCCTGCATTAAAGAACATAAATGTTTACAGAAAAGTGTGGTAAATAAAAACATATACCAATATCATTTAAGGACCAAAATATTGACAGCTGTGCCATATAAATTGCAAAATAGTTGGGAAGATATTTTCGATGTAGCCATTCCATGGCACATGGTTTATGAATTGAGGCGCAAAACAACGAGGGTTTCAAAACTTGGAATTTTTCCATTTAAATTACTACGCAAAATTCTTGAAACCAATAGAATGTTAGAATTTTGGGGGATACAATCTTCCCAGCTTTGCAGATTTTGCTGTGAGGAGGCAGAGTCATTAGATCATTTATTTTGGTACTGTCCACATGTAGCTTGTTTTTGGTCATAGGTCCAGCAATGGCTGAAGAATTGCAACATTTGCCTAGAACTAACGCTGCAGATAGCAATACTGGGTGATTTGAAAAGCCATAGTCAATCAATCAATAATATAATAATTGTTTTAGCAAAAATGTTTATTTAATTTACAATCTGTAGATACTTTTGTGATACATCACAGCGCAGTTGAAACATATATGGCAAATATAAATCCAAAATGGATGGTGTTAAAACCTGTTAGGGATAGGGGGCAGTATTTTCACGTCCGGAAAAAAACGTACCCGATTTAATCTGGTTACTACTCCTGCCCATAAACTAGAATATGCATATAATTACTATATTTGGATAGAAAACACTCTAAAGTTTCTAAAACTGTTTGAATGGTGTCTGTGAGTATAACAGAACTCATATGGCAGGCCAAAACCTGAGAAGATTCTATACAGGAAGTGCCCTGTCTGACCATTTCTTGTCCTTCTGTAGACTCTCTATCAAAAATACAGCATCTCTGCTGTAACGTGACATTTTCTAAGGCTTCCATTGGCTCTCAGAAGGCGGCAGAAAGTGGAATGATAGCTCTGCAGTCTCTGGGCGAAAAACAGCAGGGGTTTTTGTTAGTGGTCCTTCTGGGAACAATGACACTGGCGCACGCGTGCACGAGACGAGTCCATTTTTTTCATTCACTGTTTGAACGGATACAACGTCTCCCGGTTGGAATATTATCGCTATTTTACGAGAAAAATCGCATAAAAATTTATTTTAAACAGCGTTTGACATGCTTCGAAGTACGGTAATGGAATATTTTGTCACGAAATGCGCCGGCGCGTCACCCTTCGGATAGTTACCTGAACGAACGAACAAACCGGAGCTATTTCAATATAACTATGGATTATTTCGAACCAAAACAACATTTGTTGTTGAAGTAGAAGTCCTGGGAGTGCATTCTGACGAAGAACAGCAAAGGTAATCCAATTTTTCTTATAGTAAATCTGAGTTTGGTGAGTGCCAAAATTGGTGGGTGTCAAAATAGCTAGCCGTGATGGCCGGGCTACGTACTCAGAATATTGCAAAATGTGCTTTCACCGAAAAGCAATTTTAAAATCGGACACCGCGATTGCATAAAGGAGTTCTGTACCTATAATTCTTAAAATAATTGTTATGTTTTTTGTCAACGTTTATCGTGAGTAATTTAGTAAATTCACTGGAAGTTTTCGGTGGGTATGCTAGTTCTGAGCATCACATGCTAATGTAAAAAATCTGTTTTTTTATATAAATATGAATTTGATTGAACAAAACATGCATGTATTGTATAACATAATGTCCTAGGAGTGTCATCTGAGGAAGATCATCAAAGGTTAGTGCTGCATTTAGCTGTGGTTTTGGTTTTTGTGACATATTTTTGGGAGGGTACTCTCCTGACATAATCTAATGTTTTGCTTTCGCTGTGAAGCCTTTTTGAAATCAGACTGTGTAGTTAGATTAACGAGAGTCTTATCTTTAAAATGGTGTAAAATAGTCATATGTTTGAGAAATTGAAGTTATAGCATTTTTTAGGTGTTTGTATTTCGCGCCACGCTATACTATTGGATATTGGTGAGGCGTTCCGCTAGCGGAACGTCTGTCCCTAACAGGTTTAAGAGATAGATGGGAGGGGTTGAATGGAGATGAAAGGGTGGGACTAATAACAAGATAGCCAATGTAAAACACACGGGGTCTGTAAAATGTATATAGGTTCAGAAATTTTGTGAAATAGCACAGTTACAGATAGAAATCAACCTGTATGGACATCAGAAATAGAGGAAGGACTAAAAACAAACAAAATATAACTATCGTAAAATAGATTGTGTCTGTAAAATGTCTATAATATGTATAAACTGTAGGTAGAAGCCTAAGTGTTATTGTTTATTAGTTTACTCCAATTGGGGGAAGGGTGGTTTGCGGGGAATAATAAAGGTGTATTCTAAAATAAGTATGCATATCTAAGTAGGTATGTGTATGTATGTATGTATGTATATATGTGTATATGTATGAATGTTTATGTATGTATATGTATGGGTATGTACAGTATGTGGGTATATATATATATATACTGCTCAACAAAAATAAAGGGAACACTTAAGCAACACAATGTAACTCCAAGTCAATCACACTTCTGTGAAATCAAACTGTCCACTTAGGAAGCAACCCTGATTGACAATAAATTTCACATGCTGTTGTGCAAATGGAATAGACAACAGGTGGAAATTATAGGCAATTAGCAAGACACCCCCAATAAAGGAGTGGTTCTGCAGGTGGGGACCACAGACCACTTCTCAGTTCTTATGCTTCCTGGCTGATGTTTTGGTCACTTTTGAATGCTGGCGGTGCTTTCACTCTAGTGGTAGCATGAGACGGAGTCTACAACCCACACAAGTGGCTCAGGTAGCGCAGCTCATCCAGGATGGCACATCAATGCGAGCTGTGGCAAGAAAGTTTGCTGTGTCTGTCAGCGTAGTGTCCAGAGCATGGAGGCGCTACCAGGAGACAGGCCAGTACATCAGGAGACGTGGAGGAGGCCGTAGGAGGGTAACAACCCAGCAGCAGGACCGCTACCTCCGCCTTTGTGCAAGGAGGAGCAGGAGGAGCACTGCCAGAGCCCTGCAAAATGACCTCCAGCAGGCCACAAATGTGCATGTGTCTGCTCAAACGGTCAGAAACAGACTCCATGAGGGTGGTATGAGGGCCCGACGTCCACAGGTGGGGGTTGTGCTTACAGCCCAACACCATGCAGGACGTTTGGCATTTGCCAGAGAACACCAAGATTGGCAAATTCGCCACTGGCGCCCTGTGCTCTTCACAGATGGAAGCAGGTTCCCACTGAGCACATATGACAGACGTGACAGAGTCTGGAGACGCCGTGGAGAACGTTCTGCTGCCTGCAACATCCTCCAGCATGACCGGTTTGGCGGAGGGTCAGTCATGGTATGGGGTGGCATTTCTTTGGGGGGCCGCACAGCCCTCCATGTGCTCACCAGAGGTAGCCTGACTGCCATTAGGTACCGAGATGAGATCCTCAGACCCCTTGTGAGACCATATGCTGGTGCGGTTGGCCCTGGGTTCCTCCTAATGCAAGACAATGCTAGACCTCATGTGGCTGGAGTGTGTCAGCAGTTCCTGCAAGAGGAAGGCATTGATGCTATGGACTGGCCCGCCCATTCCCCAGACCTGAATCCAATTGAGCACATCTGGGACATCATGTCTCGCTCCATCCACCAACGCCACGTTGCACCACAGACTGTCCAGGAGTTGGCGGATGCTTTAGTCCAGGTCTGGGAGGAGATCCCTCTGGAGACCATCCGCCACCTCATCAGGAGCATGCCCAGGCGTTGTAGGGAGGTCATACAGGCACGTGGAGGCCACACACACTACTGAGCCTCATTTTGACTTGTTTTAAGGACATTACATCAAAGTTGGATCAGCCTGTAGTGTGGTTTTCCACTTTAATTTTCAGTGTGACTCCAAATCCAGACCTCCATGGGTTGATAAATTGGATTTCCATTGATTATTTTTGTGTGATTTTGCACATTCAACTATGTAAAGAAAAAAGTATTTAATAAGATTATTTCATTCATTCAGATCTAGGATGTGTTATTTTAGTGTTCCCTTTATTTTTTTGAGCAGTGTATATATACCCACATATATATATAATTATTTACCCCAAAAATATATGGGGGATTGGAAATTATGCAGACAATTACATTGACGGAAGCTGCAATCTATCCGCAATTTTAAAGCTGATCTACCCCCCCCCCCCCCCCGATAATAAAAAATGTAACTGGAACTAAGGAGTCTAGCCCATGAAAAACAGCCCCACACCACTATTCCTCCTCCACCAAACTTTACAGTTGGCACTATGCATTCGGGCAGGTAGCATTCTCCTGGTATCCGCTAAACCTAGGTTCGTCCGTCGGACTGCCAGATGGTGAAGCGGGATTCATCACTGCTGAGAAAGCGTTTCCACTGCTCCAGAGTCCAATGACGGCGAGCTTTATACCACTCGAGCCATCGCTTGGCATTGCGCATGGTGATCTTAGGCTTGTGTGCTGCTGCCCATTTTATGAAGCTCCCGACAAACACTTGCTTCCAGAGGCCGTTTGGAACTCGGCTGTGAGTGTTGCAACTGAGGACAGATGATTTTTACGCGCTATGTGCTTCAGCACTTGTGTGGCCTACCACTTCGCGGCTGAGCCATTGTTGCTCCTAGATGTTTCCACTTCACAATAAAAGCACTTACAGTTGACCGGGGCAGCACTAGCAGGGCAGAAATTTGACGAACTGACTTGTTGGAAAGTTAGCATCCTATGACGGTGTCACGTTGAAAGTCACTGAGCTCTTCAGTAATGATATTCTACTGCCAATGTTTGAATATGGAGATTGCATGGCTGTGTGCTCGATTTTATACACCTGTCAGCAACGGGTGTGGCTGAAATAGCCAAATCCATTCATTTGAAGGGATGGCCACATACTTTTGTATATGTAGTGTAGCTGTCACAAATGTATAATTTGTACATTTCTTTATTAAAAACTGAGTTATGGCCTCCCGGATGGCGCAGTGGTCTAAGGCACTGCATCGCAGTGCTAGCTGTGTCACCAGAGATTCTGGGTTCGAGCCCAGGCTCTGTCGGAGCTGGCCGTGACAGGGAGGCCCATGGGGCGGCGCACAATTGGCCCAGCGTCGTCCGGGTTAGGGAGGGTTTGGCTGGCAGGGATATCCTTGTCTCACTAGCAACTCCTGTGGTGTTCCGGGCGCAGTGCATGCTGACCAGGTCGCCAGGTGTACGGTGTTTCCTCTGACACATTGGTGTGGCTGGCTTCCGGGTTGGATGTGCATTGTGTCAAGAAGCAGTGTGGGTTGGGTCGTATTTTGGAGGATGCATGGCTCTTGACCTTCGCCTCTCCTGAGTCCATACAGGAGTTGCAGCAATGAGACAAGACTGTAACTACTACCAATTGAATAACATGAAATTGGGGAGAAAAAAATGTTATTTATTACATTTGACTATGTAAAACCTAGCAGTACTACTTATTTCACTGAGTGAGGTGAATGTACAGCATTTTGCAAAAAAAAAACATGACTATTTGTCTCTGAAATGAAATCATCAAGTGATAGATTTTTAACAAATACATGTCTGTCATTGAACCACACCATGCCATGATTAGATAGTGAAAAACACACCAATCTCTTTTAATTTCTTTAAACAATAAAAGTTAATTTACCGACATGTATATATGGTAAATCATATATCATTTTGGTATGAAACTCTTCATGTTTTTTTGCAGATGAGGCCTCTATTAAACATGAGATATTCTGTCATGACATGTCTCCATTCATATGCTCCATTTAGCAATAGTGAATGAGTTTATCTCAGTTTACCATGATGAAAATTTGATCTTAGATATATCAGTTTCCTATCTTGAAATGTAACTCCATTTGGATATAATATGAAGCAGTGATATTATCTCTAGACATGATCTTTGTGTTTCATTCTCATTCCAAACAATAGTGATATTCTTGTGGTATCTTTAAGTTCTTCATGGGGTGCCATGTGTTGGTTTAGTTGTCACATGGCCTAATTTGGTATATATCATCCCACTCATCATGCAATCATGTTCCCACCGGTAGCTACCTACTAGCTTGACCTAGCTGCCAAAATATCCTTTCATTTATTTATTTCATCTAGTTCCTCTCAGCTAGCTGGATATGGTTCGGCTGACACATGGCCAGCTGATAATGAAACAACAGTGTGTTTTGGAGTGTGTTTTTGTATTTCACGTGTATTATATGCACGTGTGAGTTACTCTTATCCTCAAGTATCAAGAAGCCTACTGCTGAGGTGAAAGACACTGGTACCAAAGGAGCCATCTCTCTCACATTTGCACAAACCATTTGTTGTTCCTCTTTCCAATGTTTTTCTCCTAGTTGGAGTTGGAAAAATGTGTTAACTGTCAATGTTTTGTGTTCAATATAACACCAGCTTTATGATTTCCCATGTTCCAATGAGGATTAGACTACAGCGGCATTGAAAGAGCATGGCTCCCTGTTACAATATTAAAAGTATTGGCCTAGGGTATTGGCTAAAAGCAAGGTTGAGTTTGCATAACTAAATAAGTTTTCTATGTTGTTCCATATCATTGTCATTGATGAATAGCTGGAGTATGCTGTATGAGCAAGGAGAAAAAAATGGAGTTGACTCAGTAATGAAACAAAACCAGATTAAATTGGGTTATTCATTGACTTTATACATTTATTCGAAATAAAATATTTACAAAATAAATTAATAGTTTAGCAGATAAGTAGCTTAGTATAACATTTGGTTAAAAATAAGTCAATGTACAAAAAATTCTGGCAAATACAAAGGCATCTTAATTTCTTGTGTATAGAAATATAATAATGCCCAGCTTATGTGCACAGCCTTCACAGACTGGCCAGGTCTGGGCTGCATGGTGCCTCTGATTCAGGGCTTCAGTGAGTCATTATTTACTCAAATGCATAGCTAGTAGTCACATCAGTGCTCTGTAATTAATTACAGTTCTGTTCACATACCTTTGCAATTCCTTCTAAGTATGACAATAATGGTACTACTACAGTATTTAGCTATGACTAAAAAATATATGTGCAGTGCTTTTAGGGAGGCCAAATGGTGGACTGAGTTGTGTAGAAAAATGTTAGTATTTAGTTCAAGGTTTATTTTATTAATGAAATGTATTTAAGCACTTTTAAACTAACCTAAAATGTTTCATATCCCTGATATTACAAGTGCTGTGGAGTGTAGCTCAGTTGTTTCTGAGACCTTCAGATTAGGTTAATCCAATTAAGACACAAACCTTTGGATATGAGTAGCTTCGATCTTACTTCAGGGCAAAAATGTAAGGCTCCCTATCATCCAAAAGGCTGTTGATATCAGCCACATACAGTCTAGATGCTAGCATCTAGAATGTATGAGTATCTTTCTTATGACTTTGGGTACTGAATTTTACACTGTACTTAAAGTAAAAACAATTAAAAAAAATACTTGAAGTAGTCAAATACACAAGGTTTGTGAAATCACCATGCTCAACACGGAGAAAATAAAACTGAATGAGCTATAAAACATCTATGGGTGTTACATAAAAAGGAGCAACTTGAGGTAAAATACCATGCATCATTAAGAATAAATTAAGTGTGCTCATGTTTTTATTTTTTATACTCTGAGCAAGTCCTCTTCATTTTGCTTGTTGACATTGAAACCAGATCCCTCACCTCGTTATCAAAATGTCAGTTATCGTCCTTCCAGTCTATGTTGGGCAAAGCACTGTGGAAAAAACACATTAATGAGTATGGCTGGGACTAGGTGTGAATGCCAGTTAGGCTACTACGGGAAAATACAAAGTAAGAAATAGAACAGGCTTGGGTGGAGAAAAAGGAATGAAATAGTAAAACAGGAGAAATAAAATAACCAAGTACCTGTATCTAGGTTTGATCAGGAAAACAGTTAAGGAATCCAAACACACTTGAAATAGATACGGCAACAATACACAATATGCCAATACAGCCATTTAGTATTCAGTGAGTCCAGAAAGAGAAATCGGTTCCAATGGTTGTAAAAGTAGTGATTCCCAGGGAGCGTTTTAGTAGAACCCGTAAGGTCCATTTGGGATCACTTGAGGATGTGAAGGGTTAGGCAAAGCAAGATCGTGGGTCAGGGATAACTTTGTGACACCAACGGGAGCAGCAACGGGGTCTACCATACCCTAAACAGCAGTAGTGTGACAGTGAGGGGTGGGGTGGGGCAGGGCAGTGACAGGACACAACGGCAGGGTATGGTTACATTACACTAAAGCTCAGTGGCCACTAGGGGTGCTCTCACG
Source organism: Salmo salar (assembly GCF_965601325.2). Classification (NCBI taxonomy): domain Eukaryota; kingdom Metazoa; phylum Chordata; class Actinopteri; order Salmoniformes; family Salmonidae; genus Salmo; species Salmo salar. Next base: position 49,824,430 of record NC_138295.1, on the reverse strand, counting down.
CAATGAGTGAGCTACACCACACAGTACAGTGTCTGAATGTGTGTCACAAACCTCTCTGTCCATGGCTCTCACACCAGAGCTAGCAAGTACAATGCAGCGAGACATTGAACAGAAAATTAAGAATGGAGAGAATTGTTTTTAAAGAAATGAATGAAGGAAAAAGGAGATCACTCAACTGTAAATTGCCCTGTACCATACACACAAAAGAAAAAGCACAACAACTTAAACAGTAGAAAAGCCTAGCTTAAAATAGCCTAATGTGAAAATCATGAGTTATCAATAAACGTTATGTTCTTGAATTCTACAAAAATGCAGAGACAACAACTATACAAAAATGCAGAGACAACCGTATGCCAACAACACATAACTCACTGTAATATAGCCTACTAATGTTAAAATGTACATAGAGAGAGGCTGAGTATATTCACCTTTGAGAATGTAGTCTGTCAGAAGGCTGGGCACCTTGTCACTGTCATCTCTCATAGCTTGCAGGACTGCAACAGAAACACAAACCAATCAGAAAAATGTATTTATTCCAGGAATGTATTTGACCAGGGTATGTCAACCAACTATAACACTAGATAAACAACTGTACCCTGTACTTCAAGTAGCACAAATGTTTTTATTTATTTAAGATTCATGAGATGGGTGGGGGATAAATGCTCTGCACCTTACAGGTACCACTTACTAAGGTGCCACTTACTTTGGGTCAGGATCTGAAGATCTTCCACCGATGGAGGACCTCCTTTCTTCTCATATGGGATGACTGTGGTCAGATACTAAGATAGACCATGGGGTAGAAACAATACAGAAAAAGAGAGAATAAGTACAGTGCCTAGTGGAAGTGTAAACACCCCTTGTACACTTTTCAAAATGTTCTGCCTTAAAAATTCAATTACACATTATATTGTTTTCCAACTGATCTACACAACCTATCCCACATTTTCAAAGTGAAAGAATTATAGAACATTTTCCAAATTAATACAAATAAAAAAACAAGTCTTTGCATATGTCTTCACACCCCAGAGTTAATACTTGGTGGAACCACCATCGGCAGGCATTACAGCTGTGAATCATTTTGAATGAGATCCTACCAACTTGTTAGAGCATATGAAATCTTAATCTACTTCTCTGCTTTACACAAATGTTCCTCTCACAGCTGTAATGGCTGCCAAAAGTTCTTCCACCAAGTATTAACTATGGTGTGTGAAGACAAACGCAATCAAGGCATCTTTGTTTTTTGTTCTATTTAATTAAGAACATTTTCTATAATTTTCCTTTACATTGAAATTGTGTAGTAGGCTGTGCAGATTGGTCGGGGGAAAAAAATCTAATTGAATCCCTTTTTACGTGTAATTTTAAGGCAGAAACATGTGAAAACTGTGCAAGGGGTGTGAAGACTTTCACAAGGCACTGTACATGCTAAATACAATTGTTCAATTGCTGCTCCAATGTAGAAAGGCAATTAGTGATGTTTTTTTAAGACTCCTTCTTAAATACAGCAGAGAGGTGAGACAGCGAGTAATTCATGTTCAGTTTATGGAAATGTGACGCTGGGTGGATCAGCATTTTTAGGTGGGACTTGCGAAGCAAAAGTCCAGACTTTAAATCTTCGTCATACTTCTGACATTTTATTATTATTATTATTTAGCACGCTACTCCACTTACACTATTCAAGCTAGAAACGTCGTTGAAACATTACATGTAGACTGGTCAGAACCAGTGTGCTTACATACAACTTTAAAATATATATATATTTAATTAATACTTTTTTTAAAATACATTTTATACTTTTGAAAAATTGCAAATTTTTTTGACCTTCTTTTTGTCCTCCATCCACTTTCATGGCAATTTCCTCAACATTCTAAAGGCCCCATTGTGACATCATCAATTCCAACATTCCATTCACTGTAAATGAATCAATGCAACTTTTTACACAAATCATGTAATTTAACCATTTAGTCAACTATTACAAAATGTTAGAGCATATGAAATCTTAATCTACTTCTCTGCTTTTCAAATCTGAATGCAAAACAAAAATATCTTATTCTGATACAAAGTTACAGCTGTTTTAGTAACTGCATCAACAACATTTTCTGAAACCTTTTATAAACAACTGAAATTTGTACCACTTTAGACAAAGGGTTATGGGTATGACATCTTTGTCTATTTCTCTGCTATTCAAATCTGGCAACGGATTAGGAATAGCTTCTACCAATCAATAGATAGAGCTTTTTAGTAACCCATCAAGTGATCTCTTTAAAGATGCAGTTAGTCATGTCAGAAGCTAGCAGGTTCATTACTTACCAACAGCTGCATATTCCATTAAAACTCAATCACGCTTTGAAGTTCACTTTCCTTGCTTTGTCTAACAACACTATCATGAATCTAGCAAATAAGTTGTGTGGGTCAGGGTGCGGTATTTATTTCGTTTCAAAGCACAAATGTTTGTTAGCATGTTTTTCACACTGGCTTTCGCCATGGAGGGAGCAGGCCTGCCAAGGCAACTGTTGCCTAGAAACAATTGCCTTGGAAAACAACTGCCACTGTTCACTCTTCATATTTCACCCAATCACTTCTCATCATTTTTTTTCTTCTCCCACTTCTCATCAGTGTTGCCATGTTCGCGGTTTCCTTGCCAATTTGGGCTACTTGGAAAACGATGTCACGGGTGAAAATGTACTGGTCGCGGGTTTCTGGTTTTTGGGATATTTCTAAATTGCACCGCAGCCGCCATGGCATTTTTCTTCAAACATATATATTTCACTGTGACCTGCTCCTGACTGTCAGGCAGTGAGTCATGCTGTTGCTGAGTGATTGAAAGATCAGGAGGGGTGTGTGTGCTGAGAGAGCACTACAGGTATTGGCTGAGTCAGGTGAGCGAGAGGAACGAGAGCAGCACGCGCGTACGTTGTGACAACTTTTTACCAGTTGTAGGTAGGCTATTTAGATTGTCATTATGGAGCCACCTATTTCCAAACCTGTTTCCAAAAAATATGTCCATACTCTAGAACTGATGCACATCAACAAATAATGGAGACAAAGCACTGGAAACAAATGACATAAATCCGCTTGGTTTAAACTGCATTCTAAAGTTGACTGCTTAGGTATCAAGCAAAGTGCTTTATGCATGCTCAGTTCATGTGTCTCGGGGGCTGCCCGAGTGGACATTTTTAATGGTAGTTATGGAACTTCCTCGCCTGGTTCTTTTTATGGGAAAAATCCTCAATGAAACTGACATTAGGCTAAATGTGGAGAATTATACATTTGCCTCTGTTGGCCATCAAGTAAACCTAGTAATATATATATGCCATTGTAGGCTACCATTTTATACAGTAAATATGTTGAAATGACGATATCACTGGAGTCATTGCAAATCAATTTGTGCAACCTGTGTAGCCCATCTGGAGCTGGCGAACCAATTTAATAAATAGCCTATAACTTTGTTGTAGCCTTGTGTTATTATGAACAGTAGTCATATTAGGCTACAGGTGAAACACATTCAAAAAAATAAACTCTGGCTGTTGTTGACAAGCACATTAAGTTCATATATCTATTATTAATATTTAATTCAGTGATTGAAATTATGACCCCATTCTCTGTAGCCTATTCCAGCAGACTATTGGGGAAAGAAGCACTTCTTATTGCGAAATTGCCTTGGAAAACAACTGCCACTGTTCACTATTAATGTTGAATAAATTAGTCTGAATTTGAACGAAGCAAGCTGCTAAATCGTTCAGTTTACATCTTGCCTACATCTTGTCTAGGATACTGTAGACTATCTGAAATTAGATATAGGCCTATCAGGGGCTTTATCTGAGCAAACTGTGGTAAAATTGAATTAGAATCAAAAACCCAGATTTTAGTCTGAAGCCTATGCCTATTGAAATGACAAGTCAATGGTGGTTTGTAGTCTTAACATCTGGCACATGATAACAGCACAATAGAAAGGAGCCTAACATTCATTTTTTTTATGTTCATCCAAGTGTTTCTTGCTCAGAGATTTCGAGATCCTCTATTCAACTTTCATCACTCAAACTCCTGTAGGATTTATCTATAGTTATGCACATACACAAAGGGGATTTATTTACTTACAATTATAAACCTGGTATAAAGGGCACAAGGCGAGACCCAAATGCAGACACAGGAGGCAGATGGTTGAGCTCCGATATGTATTATAACAAAGGGGTAGGCAAAAGGCAGGTCGGGTACAGGCGCGGGGTCATAAACAGGACAGCAGGGGTTTAGTAACCAGGTCAGAGTCCAAACGGTACAAGACGATAGGTAGGCTTGAGGTCAGGGGCAGGCAGAGTGGTCAGGCAGGCGGGCTCAGAGTCAGGACAAGCAAGGGTCAAAACCAGGAGGGCGAGAAAAAGAGGGACTGGGAAAGCAGGAGCTGAGGCACAAAAACGCTGGTTGACTTGACAAACAAGACAAACTGGCACAGAGAGACAGGAAACACAGGGATAAATACACCGGGGAAAATAAGTGACACCTGGAAGGGGTGGAAACCAGCACAAGGACATGTGAAATAGATCAGGGCGTGACACCTGGTTCGAGCCCTGAATGCTGATTGTCTGAAAGCGGTGGTATATCAGGCCATATACAACAGGTATGACAAAACATTACTTTTTACTGTTCTAATTACGTTGATAACCAGTTTATAATAGCAACAAGGCACCCCGGGGGTTTGTGGTATATGGCCACTATACCACGGCTAATGGAATTATATTTTCTCTTGTCACATATTACTATTCCTTTATGCTGTCATGCTGCATTATTATTTTGAGGAAATCTGAATTTTACAAGTTAGTATGATATTCCTCCTTAATTGTCTCAATAACGTTATGGAAAAAGGGTTTATTGTCTAGATATGGCAACTCTTTTGCTGAAAAAAAAAAATTGGGGCTAGTTTTCAGGTCATTTGGGCGGGTTTTGAGTGGTCATTGGGCTAGAAATTATAGCTTGACCTGGCAACCCTGCTTCTCATTTCACTTCTTTCAGTTTTCACATGCAACAACTGTAGTTTAGACACTGACCACAACTACACAACTACTGACCACAACCACACAACTATTGACCACAACCACACAACTACTAACCACACAACTACTGACCACAACCACACAACTATTGCTCTTGTCTGCACTAGCGCTGGTCCAGCTCTGGTCCTGGGTGTAGCTAGCTAGCTGTCACGTCCTGACCATAGAAAGCTGTTATTTTCTATGGTAGAGTAGGTCAGGGCATGACAGGTTTTTTTTCTAGTTTAGATTTTCTATGTTGTGATGTTCTAGTTTTGTATTTCTATGTTGGGTTTTTGTTTGGGATGATCTCCAATTAGAGGCAGCTGGTCATCGTTGTCTCTAATTGGAGATCATACTTAAGTTGGTGTTTTTCCCACCTGGGTTTGTGAGAGATTGATTTTGAGTTAGTGTATGTTTCACCTCTGCGTCACGGTTTGTTGTTTTTGTTCTTTAGTTATGTATATGTATTGCTTAGTTTCACAGTGAAAATAAAATGTGGAATGACACACACACTGCACTTTGGTCTGCTCCGTCCTACGACAACCGTGACACTAGCTCTGGTTCGCACTAGCTCTGGTCTGCACTATAAATTATAAACACTTAAATTAGCATAAATTAGCATATAATACCCACCAACAATAGTTGTAACTCTTGAACCGTTCAAGCTAGAGACACCAAACCAGCTTTCACAAGTTCAGGCTATCCTAACCTCCCAACTAACCAATCAAACAACATTTTCATCTACCTACCTTTTGAACTATAACCAGTCATCACCATTACTACTGCAAACACTACCACCAACTTTCACATGTTCAGGCTTTCCTAATTTATAACTACAGTATATACAATTGCATACATTTCCATAAAAGAACCCACCAACAGCAACTTCTGAACCGTTCAAGCTAGATACACCAAACCAACTTTCATATGTTCAGACTATCCTAGCTTTTCATCTACCTACTTTTTCAACTATAACCAGTCACCACCATTACTACTACAACCACTACAACTACTATAACATATTTCAAAACCATACACACTATAAAACAAGTTAGCAAACACACCACGTTTACTTCAGGAAATGTACTTTTAGCATGAAAATGATTTATTAGCTAGAATTACAGCTAGCTATCAGTAGGTCTACATACAAATCTATTCTACATGCAGTGTAGGGCTGTCCCAGACTAAAACAAAAGTTAGTTGACCAAGAGTCGTCTGATTGGTCAACAACAACAAAAAAAATTGTATTTTTCCACATCCTTTGTTTGAATAAAATCAACTATACGTAGGCTACTGAGCTTGTCTGATGCTTTAAGCACTGCGATTAAAAATTAAGACATAAATTACTAAAGAGAGAGCCAGAGATCAATATAGCCACCCAGAAGAAAAACACCTGTTCCTGACCTTCCTCCTCCCGTTGTTGCTGGCTTTCTCAGATTCTGTCTCTGCTGTTAAGCTCCTGAAGTTGCCGGTAATGGGCTACACCAGCGGTCGGCAACCTTTTCCATTTGGAGTGCCAAGTTATCATACCATTTCTAGTGATCTACATGCCAGTTATAATTTTTATATGCACATTTACATGGAACTTTAATTTAATGTACTTTATAATAGTCTTCATATCTCAAAATTAATGTTATGTGGTAAATCTAAATTATACCTAAATGAAAATGGCACAAATCTAAAAGTAACTTTTATTTTCATTGCCAATATGTAAAAATAGCCTACATAAAGACAACAAATAAAAACATTGCAACCTGCAGGTAGAAAATATCCTGATAAAAATAAATATAATCTAAATCACATTGGCTATGCATGACCTGTCTGCAAGGAACTTGTATTGTGTCAGCTATATTAACTTGGTCTGGCCTGAAGCTCCTGCTAGCAAACTTGCAACATTGTATAAAATATTCTGGGTCCTCAGAGTTTCCAGCTCCAGTGAACTCTAGACAGACAGACACAGCTGCAGGCTATTTTGCACAAGGGATAAGAAGTAATCAGGTAGACCTATTTTATGACGCTTCCACCGGATCAGAGCATGACATTTCTTCCCCTTTCATGCTGAGCGGTAATCGAAAGGGAGTGAGCTGGAAAGATGTTTCAAATAGGCTGTGTTGAGGAACAACTGTCATTTTCAATGGATGTAAAAACAGACTTTGTCTACTTGCTGCTTGATGCGAAGAAAAAATTACTTTCAGAAATTCCACAGTGATGGTGAGTTAAGACAATCATAAACAGTATTAGATCCTCAAATGGGAATAATTATAGACCTACATTTGCTCGCAGACCAAGTAGACTACTCCTACTTCTATATGCGTAATCAGTTGTGTGTCCCTTACTCAAGATTGACAGGAGTGCTCCAAACAAAAGACAATTAATAAATTGACAACTCATAAATGGAATGAAATAAACCATAACGTTTTTTTTGTCACCGCCTAAGTTGTGCACTCTGCAAACAATGTGTCCACTCCTACAATGACAACGGTAAGACTGTAATAATAATAATAATATATTGAGTGCATTAACAGTAATTACCGTAGCCAAACAAACATTGTAGATTAGAAATTATGGGACTTAACAGTAAATGTACTACTGGTAATAATAATTTGTTTATATACTCTACATGGCCAAAAGTATGTGGACACCCCTTCAAATTAGTGGATTTAGCTATTTCAGCCACACCCGTTGCTGACAGGTGTATAAAACCGAACACATAGCCATGCAATCTCCATAGACAAACATTGGCAGTAGAATGAAGAGCTCAGTGACTTTCAACAATGGCACCGTTATAGGATGCCACATTTCCAACAAGTCAGTTCATCAAATTTCTGCCCTGCTAGAGCTGCCCCGGTCAACTGTAAGTGCTGTTATTGTGAAGTGGAAACATCTAGGAGCAACAACGGCTCAGTCGCGAACAAAGGCTCAGCTAAGTGCTGAAGTGTGTAGCGCGTAGAAATCCTCCGTCTTCGGTTGCAACACTCACTGCCGAGTTCCAAACTGCCTCTGGAAGCAACTTCAGCACCAGAACTGTCCGTCGGGAGCTTCATGTAATGGGTTTCCATGGCCGAGCAGTCGCACACAAGCTTAAGATCCCCATGTGCAATGACATGCGTCGGCTGGAGTGGTGTAAAGCTCGCTACCATTGGACTCTGCAGCAGTGGAATTGCGTTCTCTGGAGTGATGAATCATGCTTCATCATCTGGCAGTTCGACAGACGAATCTGGGTTTGACTGATCCCAGGAGAACGCTACCTGCCCGAATGTATAGTGCCAACTGTAAAGTTCAGTGGAGGAGGAATAATGGTCTGGGGCTGTTTTTCATGGCCCCTTAGTTCCAGTGAAGGGAAATCTTAATGCTACAGCATACAATAACATTCAAGATGATTCTGTGCTTCCAACTTTGTGGCAACAGTTTGGGCATGGCCCTTTCCTGTTTCAGCATGACAATGACCCCGTACACAAACCGAGGTCCATACAGAAATGGTCGGTCGAAATTGGTTTGGAATAACTTGACTGGCCTGCACAGAGCCCTGACCTCAACCCCATCGAACACCTTTGGGATGAATTGGAATGCAGACTGCGAGCCAGGCCTAACCGCCCAACATCAGTGCCGACCTCACTAATGCTCTTGTGGCTGAATGGAAGCAAGTCCCTGCAGCAATGTTCCAACATCTAGTGGAAAATAGGGCTGGGCTATATATCGAATTAATGTTTAATTAATGTTGAACATCTGTTCAAATAGTTGGAGACGGACAGAAGGTTGTATTCGTAACAATTCAACTGTTTTGCCTTGTCAGCTGAATTCAGAGCGTGTGAAATTATACCTAGATCCAATTTGGCTAAACTTTAAATATAAATATTAGCTGGCTAATTACTAACACGTGGGCTTGTGCTTGAGAGATTGTTTATGAGACCGGTGTTCATTTTCAACAATGCCTGATACATTATTAGTTGATGTGCATTATGCATGGTTCTGGTTAAATTTTAATCAAAATTGGCATTTTTATAGACAGACCTGAAAGCCAGATCAGTGATTATTACAAAAAAAGAAGGTACAACTATTCTGATAAAATAATTAAATTATTAGTGGGTCTTATGGTTGTTGAAGGCATATATTCAGCCTAGGTATAACTTCACAAGCTCTGAATTCATTAGATTATTGCTGACTGTTTAGAATACAGTGTATTTTACCTTTACATTGTACAACAAAGCTTATTTAGAGAAAACATTTTTTTTAAATGTAGATATATATTTGAGAAAATCGAGATTTGAGTTTTAGGCCATATCGCCCAGCCTTAGTGGAAAGCCTTCCCAGAAGTGTGCAGGCTATTATAGCAGCAAAGGGGGGGACCAACTCCATATTAATGCCCATGATTTTTGAATTGAGATGTTCGATGAGCAGGTATCCACATACTTTTGGTCATGTAGTGTATATTTGCCACTGCTCGACTAAATAAATCTCGGTCGACCAACAGCCTATCAACCAAACAATCGACCAGTCGACTAATTGGGGTCAGCCTTAATACAGTGCTTTCAGAAAGTATTCATACCCCTTGACTTATTCCACATTATGTTGTGTTACAGCCTGAATTCAAAATGAATTAAATATTTATTTTTCTCACCCATCTACACACACAATACCCCATAACAACAAAGTGAAAACATGTTTTTATTATATACAGAAATATCTAATTTACATAAATAAGTATTAACACCCCTGAGTCAATACACGTTAGAATCCTCTTTGGCAGCAATTACAGCTGTGAGTCTATCTGGGTAAGTCTCTAAGAGCTTTGCACACCTGGATTGTACAATATTTGCATGTTATTCTTTTTAAAATTCTTCAAGCTCTGTCAAGTTGGTTGTTGAACATTGCTAGACAGCCATTTTCAAGTCTTGCCATAGGTTTTCAAGACGATTTAAGTCAAAGCTGTAACTAGGCCACTCAGGAACATTCAATGTCATCTTGGTAAGCATCTCCAGTGTAGATTTGTCCTTGTGTTTTAGGTTATTGTCCTGCTGAAAGGTGAATTTGTCTCCCAGTGTCTGTAGGAAAGCAGACTGAACCAGGTTTTCTAGTAGGATTTTGACTGTGCTTAGCTCTGTTCCGTTTCTTTTTATCCTAAAACACTCCCTAGTCCTTGCTGATGACAAGCATACCCATTACATGATGCAGCCACCCCCATGCTTAAAAATGATGTGTTGTGTTTGAGGACATGAAGTTAATTTCTTGAAGTTAATTTCTTTGCCACATTTTTTGCAGTTTTAATATAGTGCCTTATTGCAAACAGGATGCATGTTTTGGAATGTTTGTATTCTGTACAGGCTTCCTTCTTTATTCTCTGTCATTTAGGTTAATATTGTGGAGTAACTAGTATTGTGGGCCAGTGACACGAAATCTCAATTTAATCCATTTAAAATTCAGGCTGTAACACAACAAAATATGGAAAAAGTCAAGGGGTATGAATATGTTCTGAAGGCACTGTAGTTCTTCAACTACCACAAATACTTTTAAAGAGTTGTCACCACTAGATATTTCTCTCCCAAAATAATAGCTTACAACTTTCTAATCATTACATCATCATTCACCTAAAATCAAACTTCAAATGTAAATCGTGCATCTATTTATCTGAAACCCACAGCATGATTGATTCAGAGTTTCTTTGCTTTCCTAAGAGTGTTGTCCACATGATCCTGCTTTTAATTCCCATCTTCTAACAAAAGAATGTTTTGTTCTATATGTTTCTTCTTTTAGTTTTCACATGCAGCAACTGTAGTTGAGACATTTTTGTGATCTAACTGCCCTACAATCCAAATTAATATGGTTGATGTAGTAGTTTATCAAAGTAATTATTTTACTACAATAAACTTTGGCTATATGCAACTGTGTTGCTTTAAATAGTAAAGTAAAACGTTTTAAACTTCTACCACTAACACAAAAAGACTTTTAAAGAGTTAAAGCAAGTCCCACCAATTGTACTTCATGTACAATTACCATCTAGTTGACCAACAAAAACACACACAGCACTAATGAAGAGGGCAACAGACAGAGAGAAAGAGAGAAATATAGGCACCTGTCTTTCAATGCCACCACTCCCAAAAGTTTGCCGGAAGCCATTTTGAATGGCAGAGGAGAGCCCCTCCATGCTGAAGCGCTAGAGAGGAAGGAAGTGATGCAGAGAAACGGGAAGTAAGAGGCACACAAACAGGAAACAAGCAGGTGAAGAGAGAAGGAACCATATGCAAGGTTTAAAAGGTCAATATCCCCAAAACAAGGAACCAGTAACTTAGTTTGTAAAAAGAGCCAAGTAATAAGGTATCAAGATAGTAATAAGGGGGGACATCTGCACAAGCAAGAAATAAGTTGTATAAGGTTTGAATACATTTCAAAAGGTTACTAAAACTGTCCACTTTGAATGTAAGCAATGCCATAAAACAGTGGATCAGTAGGCATTGTGTGTGTGTTTGTGTGTGTGTGCACGCACAGCATGGATGGTGTCACTCACTGATCCTAGTGCTTGTGTTCTCTCTGGTCGGCCCTGCGGGGCCCCGGCACCACTCTTGAGTTTTTTCTTTTTCTTCAGTAGTTCCTTGTGTTCCTTTTGTCTGTTCTGCACATCTATCAGGATAGAGATGAAGCTGTTCTTCACCTCTTTTTCAAAGTCCAGTTCGTCCCTGAGGGCCAGGTGTTGAATCAGCTCCTCACTGTAACGTCTGATGGCCGTCTCCACCTCCTCTAGCCGCTCATTCAGCTCTGATACACACAGAGTTTTCTCTCCTGCACACACACAGAAATGTAGCATAAGAATGCAAACACACTTTCAACCTCCCTCACACCATTTACACACGCACACACCTAACTGACAGAGATATACTCACGCTCTTCATAGCTGTGGTTTGTTCTGGAGCGCTGGATGTCTAGAGAGAGCATGGAGACGTCTGACTGAGAGGGGTGGTTCTGCTCTGCCTCCAGGTCAGGAGAGTCCTGCATCATCTCCTCTATCTCCTCAATAACCTACAATACACACGGTAACACCACACATTTGGGATCAATTCCATTTCTATTCCTGTCTGTTGCACTGGACATATAATTTCTCCATGTAGTGCTATTCCATTCCTTGGAATGACATTTTATTCCTGAATTGACTGGAAATGTCAATAGAATAGACCCCAACTCTGGTTATCACACAAACACTGGCTCAGTCCACCTGTCATCTGTTTATGTGAAGCACATTCAAGCAACAGGCACAAGCCCCATACCCAGCTCTGCTCCACTGAATTCTATCTTTGATAAAGTGCAGGTCAGTCTTGGTCTATTCTAGGCAGAGCTGTGGGTTGGTAGGTTGGTAAATTGGTGGGTAGCCCTACCTGTTCTGCGGTGAAGAGGGGTTCGTCATTGAGGCAGGAGACGATGATGGTGTGCATGTCCATCTGTTCCCTCAGCTCCTCATCGTCGGACAGCTCCAGTGTTACATCATCCACCCTCTGACGGGTCAGGGGGAGGGGATTTAATCAAAACTAAATCCTGGCACAATGAAATCTGATTTTTAGATTGGAGCGATAAACAGATTGAACAGGAAGGTAGGGGCAGGGAGAGGGGGAGTGGTAGGGATATAGGGAAAAAGAGAGAGAGTAGGGGTGGAAGGAAAGGGGCAAAGAGAGAGCCCTCTATGAAGCAAGAACTTGACTCACTGGTTTGTTTTCGAGGTTTAGACTGGGGAGATGGAGGGAGCGCGTTCTAGACTGTTTCCAGTCCACTGCCATGACATTACCATAATTATCTGCAAGAGCATTCCAGATCCTGTGGGGGAAATGAGATGAGAGACACATAAACGTGTGTAGGTCCAAAGCTCATGTAGAGAAGTGATAACTAACTTCTAATAATGGTCAACAGTGGTTATATTTGTGATAATGACACTGCACTGTGCATGTAGCCAAATATTGGTTACCAAGTGACAGATGCCACAAAGGTCACAAACATCTTACAAAAGATTTACCCAGATGATACTGTACATTTTCAATCAAAAACATACATTGGAAGCAGTAAAATGAGGACTAATCCTCCAGCTGTGCGATATGTTTGGGCTGTTGATAATGCTACAGCCGCACTGCTTTAAGACAGTATGATGAATAGTGAAAAGGGGAAGGGTGAGACATTAATAACTCATGTATCATTTATAAACAGCATAGTATTAGGCTAACTATTTATTAACCACAAACAGATCAGTGGGATCAACTATCTCTACCCAAGAAATTATCCAAATCTTTCATCTTTTAGGAGGGGATAAATGTGAATTGTCCTATTTATTCGAACTCCTGGGAAGGGTATTTGGGTCAACATTCTAATCCAGAGTTTAGTGGGATGTCTTTGTTAGGCATATTTGGGACACCATGCACAGACATGTTTTCAACTGACATTATGTGAGTTCTAAAATCTAGTTTGACGGAGAAGTCACATGACCACTGATAACATTGCTTATTGACAAGTCATCAGCATAACTGACAGTGTGCATCGCAACAATAATGCATGAAAAGCATACTTATAAACGTAAACTGCTGTGAAATGTATGTAGCAATACTGTAAGCCTATAGCAATATTCTCGAACAGGTGTATATATGATATACGCCTATCTACTACAATGTTGAATGTTGGCAGCTTGCATCAACTATCAATACACGTGACTGCATGTATGAGAGGAACGCAATTATGCAGAGCGAGACATTGAAATGTGATAGTATGTTGCAAAGGACGAACTAACTTCGGCCACGAGTCACTTCGCATACTCACTCGTCGTTCCTCAGTGTTGTATCCTCGGTGATAATGTTTACAGGGGCAATGTTCTCAGTTTTGGTGTTGAAATTTCGGAAACACACTGTCAATTTATCGTCGAAATTGTTCACCAGATCTTCCATGGACTTTAAGCTGCCTATTTCGCCCGAAAAGCTGTTGTTGAGCTCTGGAAGGACCTTCAGCACGCCTGTCACCTGCTCGACAACCAAGTTTACTCGGTCCATCCGAGTCCCCTGCTCTGAAATCGGCTCAAATTCCTTAAAATCGTGCCACTCATCATCGAAATGCGCAAGGGACACCGCCATGGCTGCCGCGCGAAACACCCTATGTGCCTCTGATGAATGATGTCTGCGGCGATGGAATGTCAGGACACAGCATCCTCCAGTGGGAGCTGTGTCTCTGTGGACCGGTCCTAAAACTATTTTTCGCCACCTCCAAGGTCTTAACTTCTTGGTGTTTGCAGATCTATAAAAACAGGATAGGTGCAAGCAATATGGTAATATAACAACATTCGGGGAGCATACGCCTTATTGCTTACACCCTTCTGGGTTTTACAGATCTGCAATCACTGAACACTAAGGTCAAAGGAAAATGGAGCCAGGGGTTACTTTCAGTCCGGGCTTCCCTCTCACAAAATGACCCTTTGACACATTATTTTCAATAATCTAGAACATTAAATAATTTGTGGTCCTAAGACACAAACTATGGAATTTAATGACATTTACACAATAATAGTAGATAAGCTAGGCTCCAGTCAAATTCAGACCAGTCACCAGAGAATGACTAGACATTTTGATGCTTCAGGGACTAATTTTACATTGGTTTGCAAAGATTCTGAGCCAACACCATTTTGCTCTTGTATAGCAACACTACAAAGCAGCATCCAAACATCTGAAACAGAAGAAATAGGTTTCCTTAGAAAGAATGACATAATGTTCAACTGCACAACACATGCATTACAACATAATTCTTTTATACTAATTAGCCCATTGTTAGGTAACACTTTCCTTGGCACCCAGCTTCATAACATGTTATGACAGTCATAACCCTGTCATAATAGCTGACATAACTTGTCATATTATGGTCATAACACTGTCATGACCCATATATTTACACCTGTTGTGACATATATTGCGTTATTTTATGTTTGGTTATGACACCTACATAAGAGTGTCAAAACCCACATTTATTCAAATGTATTTTTCCCTGCCAAGAAGTTTCCTTTTGTTTGAAAATGTGTTTCTTAAGTCCTTTGTTGTTCTTGTTGTAAGGAATTCTTTACAGTCATGTTTTTTTCATCATATTTTAAATAACTTGTAGAAAATACACTGTCATGAAGCATTATGACCATCCTGTGCCACTTCACTTGGACTAAGAAAATGCACTTTATGATACTGTCAAGAAGCTTTATGACCATCCGATGTCACTTTACTTGGACTAAGAAAATACGCTTTATGACACTGTCAAGAAGCATTATGACCATCATAATCATATAGGCCTATCACGTACATGCCCTTATGTCAGTCATCAGTCAAAAAAAGGGTGTCTTGTCCTGCTTCTGAAATCTGCTCCTGCATTCATCCCAGCAAAAGAGCATTGGGGTAGGTGCATGTCTGACATCAATTTAGGCATAATTACAATTAATAATTTAATATGGTAATTTCAGTAAATGTTATATAACAAACATAATGTTGACAAGTAGGCTATGATATAATGGAAGTCGCCTCTGGATAACAGCGTCTGCTAAATGACTCAAATGTAAAATGGAAATGGAAAGGTTTGTCTTGTGTGGTAGGTTTTGTGAGTTTTGACACTCTTATGTAGGTGTCATAAGCAGCCATAAACTAACTACCATGGTATGTTTTATGGGGTTTGACACTCTTATGTAGGTGTCATAACCATCCATAAAACAACCCAATATTGTCACAACAGGTTTAAATATATGTGTCATGACAGTGTTATGGCCATATTATGACAAGTTATGTCAGCTGTTATGACATATTATGACATGGTTATGACCGTGTCATAACGTGTTATGATGCTGGGTGTCAAGTAAAGTTGTTATTGTTATTTATGTTGTCCTATAGTTTATTACTGTTGTTGGTCTGGTGCTATTATAATTGAGTAATCTTTGCAGTGATAAACACTTTACCTTAGTCCCTCTGGCAATGGTAAAAACTATCTTTCTGCACTTGGTTAGTCCGATCCGTGCATTCAAGATGAATTCCTTTCCAATCATAATCTGCATTAATGGCAAGAAAAAGTTCATTGGTTCAGTAACAATCATACATTAGACAACAACATACAGTAGGCTACAGCTATCCCTGACAACCATTATCATTACAGCATGACCAATTGAAAATATAAACAGCAGAACCTTACACAATTTCTATAACCATACAACCAAAAAGTGTGCTCAGCATACACTCCCAATTTTAGGGGAAACTCTGGCGAGCTCACCTGAATCAGTTTGTACTTGAAGTTAAAAACTTTGTAGAGATACTCCTCATTAGATTTTTGGTTGAATGAGCCCAGAGCAAAGGCCATAGCTTCATTGGCCTCTAGCTGGACATTATATCCCAGTATGCTTATAGTTGCCAGCAATAAACAAAGCAGTACCAATACCTGCAACTTTGGCACCGCCATGTGTCATTTCTATTCTCAAGGTACATTTACTTTGTAACTCAAGCAAGGCTGCGTACTGCTCTGCAATGGAATCTCTGACCTCCAAAATACACTAAGAGTAATGGAGAATGGGTGTGGTGGCAGGAAATTTCACTGTTCACTTTACTAATAAAAACATTTAATCAAACAATGCAATCACAGTCTAATATTTGTACTACTGCGACAGGTATTTATTCATATAAATGTTACGATGGCATTTGTGATGCATATGAGAGTGAAAAGTAGCCAAACAATATGCCTGTCTAGATAGAGTGTGGGAAATAGAAAGATTGCTTGACCAACCTGTGTTTTGAGACCGATATACAGGCAATGACTGAAGAAACCTTTCAGAGAGCAAACTCTGTCTCTCCTTGTTCACAAAGCCGAAACTATATTGACTGGTGTTTTGCAGGTACTATTTAATGAAGCCACCAGTTGAGGACTTCTGTTTCTCAAACTAGACACTAATATACCTGTCCTCTTGCTCAGTTGTGCACCGGGGCCTCCCACTCCTCTTTCTATTCTTGTTAGAGCCAGTTTACGCTGTTCTGTGAAGGGAGTAGTACACAGCATTGTACGAGATCTTCAGTTTCTTGGCAATTTCCCGCATGGAATAGCCTTCATTTCGCAGAACAAAACTAAACTGACGAGTTTCAGAAGGAAGTTCTTTGTTTCTGGCCATTTTGAGCCTGTGCTGATGCTCTAGATTCTCAACTAATCTAAAGAAGGCCAGTTTTATTGCTTCTTTAATCAGGACAACAGTTTTCAGCTGTGCTAAGATAATTGCAAAAGGTTTTCTAATGATCAATTAGCCTTTTAAAATGATCAACTTGGATTAGCTAACACAACGTGCCATTGGAACACAGGAGTGATGGTTGCTGATGATGGTCCTCTGTACACCTATGTAGATATTCCATAAAAATATCTGACATTTCCAGCTACAATAGTCATTTACAATATTAACAATGTCTACAATGTCTATTTCTGATCAATTTGATGATATTTTAATGGACAAAAAATGTGCTTTTCTTTCAAAAACAAGGACATTTCTAAATGACCCCAAACTTTTGAACGGTAGTGTATATACATACATACAGTGCTTATAGAAAGTCTACACCCCCTTGAACAAAAAAACAAAAATGTGAGTTACATAGTGGGATTGAAACAGATTTAATTGCATTTTTTGTCATTAATCTACACAAAATACTCCATAATGTCAAAGTGAAAAGAAAATTCTACAAATTCTACAAATTAAATAACTAAAATATAGTCATTTCATAAGTATTTATCACCATTTCTTTAGGCAAGCCTAAATGATTTCAGAAGTAATATTTGGCTTAACAAATCACATACGTTATATAGACGCACTCTGTATGAAATAATAGGGGTTGACATGATTTTTTAATAACTACCCCTCCCTCTGTCCCCCAAACATACAACATCTGTAAGTTCGCTCAGTCAAGTATTGAATTTCAAGCAAAGATTCAACTACAAAGACAAAGGAGCTTTTCGAAAGCCTCATAAAGAACGGCAGTGATTTGTTGATGGGTAAGAATAACAAATCAGACATTGAACATATCTTTATGCATGGTGAAGTTAATAATTATGCTGTGGATGATGTATTAAACCACCCAGACACATCAAAGATGCAGTCGTCCTTCTGATCTCAGCTGCAGGACAGGAAGGAAACAGCTTCACCATGAGACCATTGGTGATTTTATTGTTGAGTTCAATGGCTGTGATGGGAGAAAACTGAGAACTGATAAACAACATTATAGTGACTCTACAATACTGACTTAACAGAGTGAAAAGAAAAGAAAAAAGATGCATATGTATGCAACAAGGCACTAAAGTAATATGCAAAAAAACACAGCATAGGAATACACTTTTTGGACTAAATGCAAAGCCTTAGGTGTGCTTCTTCTTCTTTGCTATCATGGCGTTCGCACATTTTGATTGTGCATACCGCCACCTACTGTAGTTGTGTGGTCAATCACTTACATTTTGTGATAAAACAATAAAAAAGAAAGGGGGAAAGGAAAATACTGCACCACCAACTAACCCTACACGCACAGTACCAGTCAACCAGCTTCATGAGGTAGTCACCTGGAATGCATTTCAATTAACAGGTGTGCCTTGTTAAGTTAAAGAAATTCCATAAATTCTTTCTTTCTTAATGCGTTTGAGCCAATCAGTTGTCTTGTGACAAGGTAGGGTTGGTATACAGAAGATAGCCCTATTTAGTAAAAGACCAAGTCCATATTATGGCAAGGACAGCTCAAATAAGCAAAGAGAAATGAAAGTCCATCATTACTTTAAGGCATGAAGGTCAGTCAATCTGGAAAATGTCAAGAACTTTGAAAGTTTTTCAAGTGCAGTCGCTAAAACCATCAAGCGCTATGACTGGCTCTCATGAGGACCGCCACAGGAAAGGATGATCCAGAGTTACCTCTGCTGCAGAGGATAAGTTCATTAGAGTTACCAGCTTCAGAAATTAGCAATTAACTGCACCTCAAATTGCAGCCCAAATAAATGCTTCAGAGTTCAAGAAACAGACACATCTCTGTTCAGAGGAGACTGTGTGACTCAGGACACCAATAATAAGAAGAGACTTGCTTGGGCCAAGAAACACGAGCAATGGACATTAGACCGGTGGAAATCTGTCCTTTGGTCTGATGAGTCCAAATTTGAGATTTTTGGTTCCAACCGCCATGTCTTTGTGAGATGCAGAGTTGGTAAACGGATGATCTCTGCATGTGTAGTTCCCACTGTGAAGCATGGAGGAGGATGTGTGATGGTGTGGGCGTGCTTTGCTTTATTTAGAATTCAAGGCACACTTAACCAGCATGGCTACCACAGCATTCTGCAGTGATACACCATCCCATCTGTTTTGCGCTTAGTGGGACTATCATTTGTTTTTCAACCCAAAGCACACCTCCAGGCTGTGTAAGGGCTATTTGACCAAGAAGTAGAGTGATGGAGTGCTGCATCAGATCACCCGACCTCAACGCAATTGAGATGGTTTGGGATAAGTAGGACCGCAGAGTGAAGGAAAAGCAACCAACAAGTGCTCAGCATATGTGGGAACTCCTTCAAGACTGTTAGAAAATAAATCCAGGTGACTACCTCATGAAGCTGTTGAGAAAATGCCAAGCGTGTGCAAAGCTGTCATCAAGACAAAGGGTTGCTACTTTGAAGAATCTAAACTATAACATGTTTAACACTTTTTTGGTTACCACATGATTCCCTTTGTGTAATTTTGATGTCTACAATTTAGAAAACAGTAAAAATAAAGAAAAATCCTTGAATGAGTAGGTGTCCAAACTTTTGACAGGTACTGTATATACACCACTATTTAATACAAATCTAAATCCCCACCACATTCCACTACTTTGTCCCTAACTGATCCTACACCAGGCCAACGGACTGGGAGAAAGGGACTCTCGTTCAACACACCTCGAAACTCTTCTGCAGTAAAACCTTGTACACCCAAGTACTTCTCTGCAGCTGATAACCATGGCAATGAACGCTAAGAAGCAAAACTTACTGATGAACAAATTTGTATCACACTGTATTGACCTAGGCCTACTACTCACCCTTGACCAATCATCCTCAACTCTCTTCACTGCCTCCGTATACGACACCTTCTGTTCTAATCTGACCCTGGCAACCTCAACCTTTCTCTCTCTCACACTGGGCACTTCTGATCCCCAGCAACATGGGCATCCCCACAATTGACACAGTTTTTTACGCCGATACAACAAATTAGTTTGTCCAATGCCCTCATGCACACTTCTCACATTTCCTAATCTCCCTCCTACACACTGCTGCAACATGACCATAAGCTTGGCACCTTAGTGGGTTCGGCACAAGTTATTTGGACTGACTGGATAACTGACATATTCTAACATGACTTTATCAGGTAAAGATTCTGCTTCAAAACTCAAAAGGACAGACAATGTCTTCTCAGTTTCACCACCGGGTCTGCGTCGTACCAATCAGAGAGCGTCACAGACACAGAGAATTTTCCATTTCAGTTGCTCCACCTCAACGCCACCCCAGTAATCACTCCTTTCAAAGGCTTCCTGCTCCGAAAAGCAAAGCAAGTCACAGGTCTTGTCCCTAGTCACATGAAGCAAGACATCCACTCCCTCTGCACAGAAAAACATCACAAGTCCACTTCGAACTACCTTTACAGATTTAACAGTACCCAAATCATTTTCTACCCAGCCTGAGACTAAAGCCAAACGGCAGGGATCCACTTTCTCTAAAAATGTCCCTCCCACTGTGTCACCTTACTTGTAGAAAAGTGGAGCAGAGCATGTTGAGCGATCTCCAGCTCCGAGGAGAAGGAAGTAACTTGACAAAAGTTACAAGTTCCAGTCATCTCCGGTTATTTCCTTTAGTTAGCATTCTTTGTTTTTGCCAAGGCCAGTGTGCGTCTTTCAGAAATGTGAGTACATATTTCTTACTCTTCATGTGTTTATGTTGTGGACACTCTGCTATGATTATTTTGTTTCTCTTTGTTATACTAATTTGTGTTTTTCAGCACAATAAGAGCTAAGACGTTAATATTTGTGGTAAACTCTACACAGTTGTGTTCTGTGAGAGTCACTAAGTAGGCGGATACCCCATTTCACGGGTGCACAATTCATAGATTAGGCTGCAGAGAGCAGTATGAACGGTCAATACACACAATAGACTGATTGGAAAGGTGATTTCCTACAGTCAAAGTCCTGCAATAAGAGCTAAGACGGATGTTATGGATGTTAAACTGGTGAGTTTTTTGATGCTACCAAACACGCATTTGCACACTACAGTCAGTGTGCAACAGAGCCAGAGGCGCTGTTAATATCATTAGCAAGCAATTTGTTTTCTCAGCAGTTTGAGTAGTGTCCTGTCTGACAGTGAAATGTGGCTAAGTTAGCTAGCTCTTACTGTAACTTGGACTATGGAGTAACTAGCTACTAGTAGTGTTACAAAAATGTAGGACTGGCATTTGGATGTAAACTAACGTTAGCTAGCTTCTGTGTCAAGGTCAGCAGTTGTTGTTTGGTTCTAGCTAGCTAGCTAATGGCTGAAGTTATTTGTGTAACAAACCTTCCATAAACAAATATAGCTAACTCCCTTTCTTTGCTTTTTCGTTAGCTAGCTAGCTGACTGGTGTTAGCTAGCTACAGAGGTTAGCTGCTGGACTTTGGACAAGCAAGCTAGCTAGCTAATAATGTTAATAATAGCAGTTGTGTTGTTGCAAAGCAACCGAGTTGCTGACCTGGTTAAATAGAACTGAGATTTGGCTGAGTTGATTTACCACCTTTAAAAAAAAAAAAAATTGCATCTCGAACCTAAAAGAGTTCATTGGCTGTCCCCATAGGATAACCCTTTGAAAACCCCTTTTTGGTTCCAGATAGAACCTTTTGGTTCCATGTAGAACCCTTTCCGCAGAGGCGTCTACATGGAACCCCAAAGGGTTCTACCTGGAACCAAAAAGGGTTCTTCAAAGGGTGCACCTTTGGGGACAGCCGAAGAACCCTTTTGGAACACTACCGTAATTTCCGGACTATTAAGCGCACCTGAATATAAGCCGCACCCATTGAATTTAAAAAATATATATATTTTGAACATAAATAAGCCGCACATGTCTATAAGCCGCAGGTGCCTACCGGTACATTGAAACAAATGAACTTTACACAGGCTTTAACGAAACACGGCTTGTAACAAAAATAAATAGGCTTCAAGAAGCACGGCTTGTAACAAAAATAAATAGGGTTTAACGAAACACGGCTTGTAACAAAAAATAAAACATTTGCAGTAAACAGTAGCCTACCAAGAAAGTTATTGGTCACCATCTTCCTTCTCCTGTGCACTGAAACCACTGAAGTCATCTCCTTCGGTGTCGGAGTTGAATAGCCTCAGAATTGCTTAATCCGATATTGGATCGTTTTCATTGTCGCTCTCGTCACTTTCATCCGGAGGCAAATCCCCCGCTGAGCCCTCTTCAACACGCAGCAGTCCAGCCTTTCGAAACCCGTTGATGATAGTGGATTTTTTGACAATGCTCCACGCTGTCAGGACCCACTGGCAGACTTGACCATAAGTTGCTCTTCGCATGCGACCCGTTTTAGTGAAGGATTTCTCCCCACTTGTCATCCAAGCCTCCTGCTGAACACGGACCGCCACCTTAAATGCACGATTTACACTGATGTCGAGTGGCTGCAAATACTTTGTTGTACCCCCAGGAATCAGGGTGACAAAATGACTACCGTAATCAGAATGATGGGAAGTTTGAGAGCGCTCGATTTAATCTAAACAGTAAACAAAAAATATGTTTGACCTTTACCCGTTTGGCAATTTCATTGGTCTAATGAAAGCTTCATGCCGCCAAAAAACTGAGCACGTCACAGAATGTGTTTTTTTTGGAGAGAAAAAAATTGAAAGCGGGAAAAATCCATATATTAGCCGCGTCATTGTTTAAGCCGCGACGTTCAAAGCGTAGGAAAAAAGTTGCGGCTTATAGTCCGGAAATTACGGTAACAGTGTAGTGTAGGTAGATCCAATTGATATAGCACCGCTTCTAATAGAATAACTTTGTAAAGCAAATAAAATCCTATTTTATCTCGCCAGTTTTTTTCAGGTGCAAAACCCTTGTATTGATTCAACAGACCTTGGTGAGTCATGTAAAGTTTCTTCCTTTTCTCTCTTGCTCATTCTCCCTGTCGCTCACTCAAACTCACATACGTGCGCAGTTGCAGAGAAGAGGAAGAGATTTGCCAATAACACCCATTTCTAACAATGTTTGTTGCAGAAATGATATGCCAGACAACTTTTGAACAAGATATGTTATTGCCTCTTTACACATACTTACATTTCTACATGTAGCTTTCTTTTTTTAAGACTACCAAGCTGTCCTCAATTGGGAGAACCTCTGTCAGGGACAATGTCCTCAGGATTATGGAGTGTGTGTTTCTAAAAAGTTGTATGAATATCACAACATGTATTAGGATTAAGCAAAACATTACCATTTAAAATGGGTTAAAAATTGTCATTATCCAACTTTTGTCTAATGTTGATATCCTCTTTCTTAAAATGTTTCAGATTGATGACTAATTCATTAAATTCCCACTTCAATATGAAGGGACAGAGGAGCAAACATGCCTTTGCTATGACTTTTTGTCGATTCTGTTAAAGATATTTTACTGTGCGTTACTGTTCTGTCGTGTTGTCATGACTGTCTTGTGAGGATCACAATGGGTCAGATCAGCTTGGAAATGGCTGACAATAACCAGACCTTCTCCCACTCGCAGAGGGGAGGATGGAACTGGTGTGGGTGTTTTGATGATACCTCCACACCCGGTCGTAAATTAAGCAGGAGAGGGCTCTCTCTCTACCCTCCAGTATTGGCTAAAGGAATGTCCCTTTGTCTCCAGAGACTTTTGCCCACCCAAAACTCTAACGTCCAAAAAGTGGATAATGGAACAATAATTCTAACATAAAGAATGTTGGGTATGGTCAGTGGGGAAATGTAGAAAACGAATGTCATATTGTTTTTCATTGTGTGATGTCATTAAAAACTGTATGGACGAAATTCTGTAACTTGAAAAGGAAACCCCCTTTATCTGTCAAGTTTCCATCCAATACGTTGTGCATAGGATATGAACAATGATGAAAGTATTTTTGTTAAGATAGGGATTTGATTTTAGGAGTCATAAGAGATAAGTTCTAATCATACCCTTTGCACATTAAGTAGCCACACCCTGAGTGAGGTCAGAAGAGCGTGTCAGACGGAAGGAGCCGTCCCTTTGGCCAGAGTGCTTAACAAGTCTTGGTAATGAAATTCACATTAGACCAGAAAAGTGTGGAGCAATCGCTACACTTCTGAAATGGTTGGAACTTTGAACCTCAACACGAGGTGAAGAAATAAACTCCTCTTCCTTTAGACCAGAGACGAAGAGCTGCAGCTCATGTCCATAGTGGTCGGAATCCTGATCCCTGAATAATCAACACGAGGAGGAGGTTCAGAATGATGAATATGATAAGAGGTAATGATTAATAAGGTGACTGTTTATCGATTAAATATATATATACAGTTGAAGTCAGAAGTTTACATACACCTTAGCCAAATACATTTAAACTCAGATTTTCACAATTCCTGACATTTAATCCTGGTAAAAATTCCCTGTCTTAGGTCAGTTAGGATCACCACTTTATTTTAAGAATGTGAAATGTCAGAATTATAGTGAGAGAATGATTTATTTAAGCTTTTATTTCTTTCATCACATTCCCAGTGGGTCAGAAGTTTACATGCACTCAATTAATATTTGGTAGCATTGCCTTTAAATTGTTTAACTTGAGTCAAACGTATTTGGTAGCCTTCCACAAGCTTCCCACAAGAAGTTGGGTGAATTTTGGCAC
Source organism: Salmo salar (assembly GCF_965601325.2). Lineage (NCBI taxonomy): Eukaryota > Metazoa > Chordata > Actinopteri > Salmoniformes > Salmonidae > Salmo > Salmo salar. Next base: position 49,799,543 of record NC_138295.1, on the reverse strand, counting down.
ATTCCTCCTGACAGAGCTGATGTAACTGAGTCAGGTTTGTAGGCCTCCTTGCTCGCACACGGTTTTTCAGTTCTGCCCACAAATGTTCTATGGGATTGAGGTCAGGGCTTTGTGATGGCCACTCCAATACCTTGACTTTGTTGTCTTTAAGCCATTTTGCCACAACTTTGGAAGTATGCTTGGGGTCATTGTCCATTTGGAAGACCCATTTGCGAACAAGCTTTAACTTCCTGACTGATGTCTTGAGATGTTGCTTCAATATATCCACATTATTTTTCTTCCTCATGATGCCATCTATTTTGTGAAGTGCACCAGTCCCTCCTGCAGCAAAGCACCCCCACAATATGCTGCTGCCATCCCCGTGCTTCACGGTTGGGATGGTGTTCTTTTGCTTGCAAGCCTCCCCCTTTTTCCTCCAAATATAACGATGGTCATTATGGCCAAACAGTTCTATTTTTGATTCATCAGACCAGAGGACATTTCTCCAAAAAATACAATCTTTGTCCCCATGTGCAGTTACAAACCGTAGTCTAGCTTTTTTATGGCTGTTTTGGATAAGTGGCTTCTTCCTTGCTGAGCGGCCTTTCAGGTTGTCGATATAGTACTCGTTTTACTGTGGATATAGATACTTTTGTGCCTGTTTCCTCCAGCATCTTCACAAGGTCCTTTGCTGTTGTTCTGGGATTGATTTGCACATTTCACACCAAAGTACGTTCATCTCTAGGAGACAGAACGTGTCTCCTTCCTGAGCGGTATGATGGCTGCGTGGTCCCATGGGGTTTATACTTGCGTACTATTGTTTGTGCAGATGAAAGTGGTACCTTCAGGCATTTGGAAATTGCTCCCAAGGATGAACCAGACTTGTGGAGGTCTACATTGTTTTTTCTGGGGTCTTGGCTGATTTATTTTGATTTTCTCATGATGTCAAGCAAAGAGGCACTTAGTTTGAAGGTAGGCCTTGAAATACACCCACAGGTACACCTCCAATTGACTCAAATGATGTCAATTAGCCTATCAGAAGCTTCTAATGCCATGATATAATTTTCTGGAATTTTCCAAGCTGTTTAAAGGCACAGTCAACTTAGTGTATGTAAACTTCTGACCCACTGGAATTGTGATACAGTGAATTATAAGTGAAATAATCTGTCTGTAAACTATTGTTGGAAAAATTACTTGTCATGTACAAAGTAGCTGTCCTAACCGACTTGCCAAAACTGTAATTTGTTAACAAGAAATGTGTGGAGTGGTTGAAAAACGAGTTTTAATGACTCCAACCTAAGTGTATGTAAACTTCCACCTTCAACTGTACCTTTATAGAGTTTTAATCGGGAGATGGTAACTCTTTAAACAACTTATTCCATGGTGCCCCAAATCCTAATGAGTTAATTGTTACATGATTAATTTAACCAGGTAACAATTCAACATAGTTAGTGGATTAAATAAATAAATAAATAAATAATCAGATTACTGAAGGTAAAGTCACGACAATGTCCTGCATGCCCACATTATGCCTATCATTAATTTATTTTCTTCTCTTTTTATGCTTACAGTAAGTGCCATGAAAAGCCAGAAAACTCAGTAGGTTGATCTGTTGCGGACCCTCTGGAAAGTACTAAAATATGCCCTTGACTGCAGTGGTGTAGAAGGATGCAAACTATGTATATGAGCACCTTGCTCTTTTTTAAAGACATCTTTAAGCTATAAGTGCCACAAAATGTGTCAACTAGCACCATGGAAATGCCTGTAGGCAGCTGATTCCACAAAGTTTCTTCAAGAATGTCCTTTTCTAGTTTTCTTTTAAAATCTAAAATTGATATAAATGTAATGTGCTGATTCTCTTCATTGCAGATCTGACACATCACACGACTCTTCGAGAGCCACTATGATCCAGATCGCCTTCTGTGCTCAGAGGACCTTGTGAGGCTCTGCCCCATCAAACCATGCTTATTAATCATTAATCAAATAAGACAATGGGCCTTTATATACTATGTATCCCAGTCTTTCTATTCATGTAATGTCTGTGGGTGAATTTTGAAACAATTACTATATGCAGATGTAACAAAAAATGGTGATGTAGATTTGTTTTTGCCATTGCTTGATCTATTTAAAATGTAAGAATATGTTGCAGATTAACTTTAATTGGTGACTATGGAAACAAATATAAATGTAATGAACAATGTTTTCAATATCCAACTTTATCCTCAGCAATGCATTTTACAGTACACTCTTAGAAAAAAAGGTGCCATCTAGAACCTAACAGGTTTATTCAGCTGTCCCCATAGGAAAACCCTTTGAAGAACCCTTTTTGGTTGCAGGTAGAACCTTTTGGGGTTCTATGTAGGACCCTTTCCACAGAGGGTTCTACGTGGAACCAAAAAGGCTTCTTCCTGGCACCAAAAAGGGTTCTCCTATTCACTAGCGGTTCTGGGTGAGCAGTGTCCCTGTGACAACAATTTTGGACCCCCTTGTGGCCCCCCTAAATGTGGAGTATGAAATATTTTTTTACATAACTCATTTTTGCTATCGTTCTTTTTTTACATCCGTTATTAGACAGTGGCAAAGCGGGACACTAATTTAACCCACACATTTTCTAGAGGGACGGCTTTAGGCGGAACACAACAGTATCGTACCACATGCAAAACGATATGACAACAATAACGTCAAATGTAACTGGCCCCTCTAACAGTACAACTGGCCCCAGCTTGTCCCCCCCAGTTGAAATGGTCTAGAACAGCCACTGCTCCTATGGGGACAGTTGAAGAACCCTTTCGGAACCTTTTAGAAAAAAAGTGTAGGTTATAAGCCGTAGCAAGGTGGTCATTTCCAGGTTATGATGAGATCTTAACTATGACCAGTAGGCTGCATAATATAGTGGTCACAATTATGACCAACTGGTCGTATGGTGGTCAGAAAAAAAACGTTATATTCTGGTGAGTAAAAATATTGTAATGACCTGGCTAGATCCTAAATGAACAAATGTCCAGACAGGATTGCGTTTACGAATTCACGATTTATTAACCAAACTCATCACAGGCTACTGTTTGGCCGTAGCCCACGCCAAATAAATCAAGGAAAACAGTATCAAACAAAGGTGACCCATCTCTTGTTAAGACCAGACGTAAAGAGGGAGAACAAGGACTAAGTTATGGTCTTAAACTTGCGGTGCTCCACTCCCTTCCAAACTATCTACTACAGTACGAGAGGTGGCAGTATAGGTAAAACCTGACCCTTTGCACAAATGTCAAAATACCCGGAAATAGCAGTGAATGCGGAAGACGAAAGATGGAGGCGGCTGTGTTCATTCTATCGCTAGTCGACTGCTGTGCTTTGATTTTTCTGGCGGTGTACTTCGTATCCTTTTCTTGAACATTAGCTAATACGTTGTGTACTGGATCTCTATTACTATCTTTGTTACAATCAATACGTTTTAGCGCTCGTGCTTTGTGGGTACCTGTCTGTGGCAGACAAGTGCTAGTTAACGGTGGCGGTGATTTAACCATGATCAAACGTATCAATCCAATCCCTACTGCTGTGTCTTGATAAACGGACGTTAGCGAACTAGCCAGCAAGGGCCAGTTAGCCAACGCCCTGTTCGTCCTTTGCACTTTAAAATGTCGATCTTCTGGCGTCAACAGCAGTGTTGACATATTTTAGATGCAGTGTCTGCTGCTTGTTTTTTCCTAGCAAAAGTTCAGTGGTTAAACAGACTGCCAGTCCTAGTTACTCACACATTCCCAAGTATTCAATGGCTTCCTCGCTTGCGTTAGCTGACATTCAGAATATAGAGAAACTGTTACAGTATAGCTAAACGTTAGCCTTATACATCTCTGTCCAGACAGTTTACATACCTTAACTTCATGAATAGGTAATTACCCTCTCCGATCTAGAATGTGACTACATCAATGCACGAGCCTGCTGTTCGAAGTTAAACAGAGTAAGCACAGTTGTCATGGGTAATTTCCTTTCAAATATATTTTTTTGCATGTACACACAGCTAGCTAGCTCTCAAGAACATAGCTTCCCTTTAGGGCTTTCGGTTAAAGGTGTAGACCCCAACTGGCTCACTGTAAACTATAATCCCGACACTGTTTTAACGGTTCGAAACATCAAATCTCGTTTGCAATAAGGTTTTGGAAACATTTGGGACTTAACTTTCACATCAGCAATAAATAATATTTCAAATTCCAAAAGATACATTTGTGAATCGCAAATCGAGCATCACCGGGCCACATTTTCGTGTACCGACGTTTCCCAATGTTCTTGAATTTCGGATTCGTTTTAAGTAATTGTTATAAGGCAGAGCACCCAGCTAATAAAGCGAGATATCCCACCTTGTTACCCACTCCACAAAGCCGGGAGGCAGCCTGTGGTCAAAACGAATGCAATCATTTTTTACACGGATAAACACCCCTACCTAAATCGAACTCCCTCCATTGGATTTTTTTTTTTTTTTTTTACACAGCAGGGTCTAACTTTGATAAACTGTGTACAGTAAGTGTATTTTTTTTTAGTTTTTTTCGTCGTTGATATGAAAGTTAGCTGCAATATGTAACTTTTTGGTCACTGGGTCAAATTCCCATAAATGTGTGTTATAGATCTGTCATTCTCATTGAAAGCAAGTCTAAGAAGAGGTAGATTATGTGTTATGTGCGAATTCTGTGCTTCCGTTTCGTTTTTGCGTCTTTACTTTAGGTTTTGTACACCATTTTCATTCAAACAAATGAAATTACAATATTTTTGGTTATGGAAGATATTTCACAGCTGTTTAGATGGTACAATGATTCTCTACACTAAACTTGCTGTTTTGTCAGAAACTGACATTTTTATTAAGTTCCAAACATTTCCAAAACCCTATCGCAAGTGAGGCGTATTTATGTTTAGACAGAGCATTTGGGTATGGTAAGGACATTTCCCACTGCAAAAAGGACGTGGAATGCCATAGAGCCCAACAGTGGAGGTGTCATAATACCCAAAACCTAAAGGTCAAACAGGAAAGTGGTTCCAATCGTTTTCCACCAATCTAAAAATCCCCTATGGGAAAAATGAAACACTTAAAATAAGTGCTGTGTTTCGTGTAGGCTTACCCTGGCGTGATGTTTTCATAACCATGTTCTATCTCGGACAAGGTGATTTATCAATATATTCTGTTCCATTAACTCTGATTCGAAAATGCTAATTAAGATCAAAGTAGACATCATGCAAAACTACAAATCCCTGCAAGCACCTGCAGACCACCGCAAGCTGACACCTTCGCTAACAGGTACTGTGTCAATTTAAAACTTGCACGAGACAGTTCACAGAATTGTCCATTTAAAGAAGTTAAGCCAATTTATTCATTACTACATTTTTTATTTTTTTTATTTCACCTTTATTTAACCAGGTAGGCAAGTTGAGAACAAGTTCTCATTTACAATTGCGACCTGGCCAAAATAAAGCAAAGCAGTTCGACAACATACAACAACACAGAGTTACACATGGAGTAAAACAAATATACAGTCAATAATACAGTAGAAAAATAAGTCTATGTACAATGTGAGCAAATGAGGTGAGATAAGGGAGGTAAAGGCAAAAAAAGTCCATGGTGGCAAAGTAAATACAATATAGCAAGTCAAACACTTGAATGGTAGATTTGTAGTAGAAGAAAGTGCAAAGTAGAAATAGAGATAATGGGGTGCAAAGGAGCAAAATAAAATAAATAAATACAGTAGTGGAAGAGGTAGTTGTTTGGGCTAAATTATAGATGGGCTATGTACAGGTGCAGTGCATTTACCTAACATTAGATAGTTAATCTAGAGATCCTACATTTTGCCTTGATTCGGCAGTCTCGTCCAGATCATCATGGCATTTGTAGTTCTTTATGATAGCCACATTAGCAGCAAACTAGCCTTTCATTTTTTGGGGGGTAAATACAGGCAAATATATTGATAAAAGTAACTTTTTATCCTAGAGCAGGCGTGTCAAAGGCCGACCTGCGACCTGATTCAATATGGCCCGCGGACTCATGCTCAGATCACATAAAGAATTTGCGATAGTAAAGTACTTGCTATTCAAATTAAAAGCATAATGAATACTCGCCTTTGTGTAATGATTTAACTCCGACCGCTTGTGGGACATTTATTTTGAACGCACGTATAAGTAACAACTGCACGAGGACAGGCAGTGACTGACAGGCTGACACACACATAACAAATAGTAGCTAGCTAGAAATTGCGCTAAAATGAGTTTTTCCAAAGGAAAATAGACAATGAATGTAGGGTGTTCCAGCAAGAGTGAACTTCGAAATATTTCTTTATTGAGGTATCAGGGAAAGCTGTGTGCAAGGAGAGCATCGCTGTCTTGAAAGACTACAACTTGTCCCGACACTTCCAGACGAAGCATGCAGAGAAATATAGGAATATGTCTTCTGAGCAGAGGGCAAGTGCATCGAAATAGTTGCTTTCTCAGTTGCAAAAACAGAAAGTACTTCTCACAAAACTGCATTCAGCAAACGACGGAATTGCGAGTGCTAGCTAAGTACTGTCCTACACAATTGCTAAACATAGCAAGCCATTCGCTGAGGATGAATTCATTAAAGAATGTTTCATAGACTCTGCAGCAATACTTTGCCCCGACAAGAAAGCTATTTAAAAATGTTTCCCTGTCAAGACGAACGGTGACACGGCATATTGAGGACATCACAAAGAATATGGAACAACAGTTGAAAGACAAGGTAAAGGATTTCACCTATTTCTCCTTGGCCCTGGATGAGAGCAGTGATGCATGTGACACGCCGCAGTTGTTGATATTCTTATGAGGCATAACCCCAGACTTTGTAATTGCAGAGGAGCTTACTTCGGTGCAGTCAATGAAGAGCACAACCACAGTGAAATATTCATTGGAGGAGGTTAATAAGTGTGTGGCAAAGCTGGGACTGAGTTTAGAAAAGTTAACCAGTGTGACCACTGATGGGTGCCCAAACTTCACAGGAAAAAACGTTGGCCTTTTGAAAATGATACAAGATCAAGTAGCTGAGCTGAACCAGATCAGAACATTCTTTTCTTGCATTGCATTGCATTATTCATCAGCAGGTGCTCTGTAAATGTGTTCTGAAAATGAGCCATGTTGTGGATACAGTCACTAAAGTGGTAAACTTCGTAAGAGCAAAATATTTAAACCACAGGCAGTTTCTCACTGTTGGAAGAGACAGTCGGATCATGCAGATTTCCCCTTATACACAAACGTGAGATGGCTCAGTTAGGGAAAGGTGCTTAAAAGGGTGTGGGACCTGAAGTCGGAGATTGCTGAGTATTTGCAAATTAAAAGGAAAATATGTGGATTTCCATCAACTGCAAGATAAAGAATGGTTGGCTGATTTTTGCCTTCACTGTGGACATCATGGCCCTCATGAATGAACTGAATTCCAAACTACAAGGGAAGGGCCTTTTTGCACATCAGATGTACAGCCTTGTCAAAGCCTTCAAGGGAAAGTTACTCTTCCTGACCTGCCACGTAGAAACCAACAATCTCACCCACCTTCCGACTACTAGTCTGTTCCCTATCAGATGACCAGCGGGAGAAGTATACATCGCTGCTGCGTACTTTGAACGGTGAGTTTTCTCGTCGTTTTGAGTATTTCAGATGTTGGAAAATGACATGCTGTTGGTTTCCTTTCAACTTCAATGTGGATAACGCTCCCACTGACCTGCAACTTGAGCTTATCAATCTTCAGTCTGATGCAGTGATTGGGGAACTATTCAGAACAATGTCCCTGACGAGGTTCTATGCATCTCTCGATGAACAAAACTTTCCAAAGATTAGGAGTGATGCTCAGAAGATGTTTGCACTGTTTGGGTCAACCTATGTATGTGAACAGACATTTTCAGTGATGAAATATAACAAGTGAAGGCACAGATCATCTCTTACTGACTCGCACCTCTCAGAAATCCTGCGCATAGCGACGTCAGAAACTTAACCTGACTGCACTGCTCTCGTCAATGCCCATCAGAGACTTCACTCCACACTGATTGAGTACCGTAAATTCCGGACTATAAGCCGCAACTTTTTTCCCAGGCTTTGAACCTCGCGGCTTAAACAATGACGCGGCTAATATATGGATTTTTTTTTTTTTTAAACACATTCTGTGACGTGCTCAGTTTTTTGGCGGCATGAAGCTTTCATTAGACCAATGAAATTGGCGAACGGGTTAAGGTCAAACAACGTTTTTGTTTACTGTTTAGATTAAATCGAGCGCTCTCAAACTTCCCATCATTCTGATTACGGTAGTCATTTTGTCACCCTCATCATGGCAAAGACACGGAGAAATGCATATGATGCAGCTTTCAAGTTGAAGGCGATTGATCTGGCTGTTGGAAAAGGAAATAGAGCTGCTGCACGGGAGCTTGGTCTTAATGAGTCGATGATAAGACGTTGGAAACAGCAGCGTGAGGAATTGACTCAGTGCAAAAAGACAACTAAAGCTTACTGCTAATGTTTTATTTTTTGTTACAAGCCGTGTTTCGTTAAAGCCTGTGTAAAATTCATTTGTTTCAATGTACCGGTAGGCACCTGCGGCTTATTTATGTTCAAAATAATATATATTTTTTAATTCAGTGGCTGCGGGTTATATTCAGGCGCGCTTAATAGTCCGGAAATTACGGTAGTTGAAATGGAATGTTGAGCTCTCTCTTGTGTTTTTGTACATACCCGTTAACAAGAGTTCTGTCTGTGGCGCTGAATGTTCAGTTTCCTGTAGTGCATTGCATGTTTATTAATGGAAATACCTACCAAAAGGAGAACATGGATGTGGTTTATTTCTGTGCATTTTAAAAAAGTAAAATAAGTAGCATATCTGGATGTGATTTACAGTAGATATCTGTCAACACAGTCATACACATGATGTATAATCCTGTAATATGATTCTGGCCCACGATGGCAAAAATATATTCTAATGTGGCCCTCCATGGAAAATAATTGCCCAGGCCTGTCCTAGAGAGATTTACACAGTTATCAAGAAGTCACTCAAGGGTAAGCCTACATAAGAAACAGCCTTTATTTGAAGTGTTTCTAAAATTCCCTATGGGGAAAAATGAATGGTGGAAAAATTATTGGAACTGTTTCCCTGTTCGACTGCTAGGTTTCATGGGTATTATGACTCATACTGTGGTATTCTATAGGACTCATGATAAGTACAAGCTGTGCACCTGAGTACAGAGCAGACATGAGAAAGAATGTCATATTTTGTTAATGTTGGTATAGGTTAAGGGAGTGAACGATATTTCAAATAAGGTTTACATGGAGAAAATCGGACCTCTCTGAAATGAAAATGGATGGCCCTACCTTCAGTAAAATATATTTTACAAAAACCCTCCCTGAACGCTTCAAAAAAAGTTTTTAAAAAATCAACCCTCCCCTGTACCCAAAATAATAAAAACATAAAGTAGATGGCAACTTTGACTCTCCTGAACTGCCCCCATAGTCCTACACAGCACAGCCATTGGTTAAACTGCACACAAAAATGTTTTTGATTAGCAAGAGCAGAGCAGGCCAGGGCTCAGGTTTGGATTATCCATTGCAGTGTGTAATGCAGCCTAGTTTCATTTACACCATCCCAGCAGCTATCTTAGAAATATAACTTTGCTCTGTGTTTTTTGAGCATGCACTTCGTAGCCTATAGGCTATTGATCGTTTAATTGAGAACACACTAAATAGCCTATAGGCGCACTTGATATTGAGTGCCCAGGGGAGAAACCGAGATGAGGGGCGGCATCAGGCACACATGGATTTATAGCCTAATAAGCAACTACTTCTAAAACACTGAGGAATATTGACATTTCAATCAATTACAAATTACATGACCCTCCTCTGGACTAGATTAATAAAATACTAAACCCTCCACTTGACTAATTGAAAAAGCATAACCCTCCCCCATTTTCCTCCAGGTAACAGTTCTATAAATGTCGATCCATCCCTAAATCCATTTGAATTCAAATCACTTTTTGGCAGGATCCCTTTTGATTGAAGTAAAACTTTCCATACATGTTTGCCCATGGAGAAAGTGGTCGGAAAGTGACTTTTTGGACCTGATTGGCAAAAGGTTCAGGAGATAAAGGTGCTAAGAGTTGACCAATTATGCATACCCCACCATACCATGAGACATCCATGTCTTCTTCACTGGAAAAGATAGTTCAGTGTGATATCATTTTAAAAGCTTACAAACAGTGTTAAACTATTTTATTTATTGGACAAATATTTTTGGAATTAAAAATGTCATTTTGAAACCTTGAACATCAATTATCCAAAAAAGTGTAAAAATAAGTTTTCTTCATATTCTCATATATCATATTTCGCATCATCTGAGGTTTTTGTGTTGTGCCCACCATTGGTTGAGACGCAACATGCTCTTGAATACAGGGTGGTTGTCATTTCAATCATAGAAATATTATTCATAGAATGGAATCAACCCTTCAGACCACTGTAATTTACATTTACGTCATTTAGCAGACACTCTTATCCAGAGCGACTTACAAATTGGTGCATTCACCTTATGATATCCAGTGGAACAACCACTTAACAATAGTACATCTATCTTTTTTTGGGGGGGGGGGTTAGAAGGATTACTTTATCCTATCCCAGGTATTCCTTAAAGAGGTGGGGTTTCAGGTGTCTCCGGAAGGTGGTGATTGACTCCGCTGTCCTGGCGTCGTGAGGGAGCTTGTTCCACCATTGGGGTGCCAGAGCAGCGAACAGTTTTGACTGGGCTGAGCGGGAACTGTGCTTCCACAGAGGTAGGGAGGCGAGCAGGCCAGAGCTGGATGAACGCAGTGCCCTTCTTTGGGTGTAGGGACTGATCAGAGCCTGAAGATACGGAAGTGCCGTTCCCCTCACAGCTCCGTAGGCAAGCACCATGGTCTTGTAGCAGATGCGAGCTTCAACTGGAAGCCAGTGGAGTGTGCGGAGGAGCGGGGTGACGTGAGAGAACTTGGGAAGGTTGAACACCAGACGGGCTGCGGTGTTCTGGATGAGTTGTAGGGGTTTAATGGCACAGGCAGGGAGCCCCGCCAGCAGCGAGTTGCAGTAATCCAGACGGGAGATGACAAGTGCCTGGATTAGGACCTGCGCCGCTTCCTGTGTAAGGCAGGGTCGTACTCTGCGAATGTTGTAGAGCATGAACCTACAGGATCGGGTCACCGCCTTGATGTTAGCGGAGAACGACAGGGTGTTGTCCAGGGTCACGCCAAGGCTCTTAGCACTCTGGGAGGAGGACACAATGGAGTTGTCAACCGTGATGGCGAGATCATGGAACGGGCAGTCCTTCCCCGGGAGGAAGAGCAGCTCCGTCTTGCCGAGGTTCAGCAGTCATCCACACTGATATGTCTGCCAGACATGCAGAGATGCGATTCGCCACCTGGTTATCAGAAGGGGGAAAGGAGAAGATTAATTGTGTGTCGTCTGCGTAGCAATGATAGGAGAGACCATGTGAGGATATGACAAAGCCAAGTGACTTGGTGTATAGCGAGAATAGGAGAGGGCCTAGAACTGAGCCCTGGGGGACACCAGTGGTGAGAGCACGTGGTGCGGAGACGGATTCTCGCCACGCCACCTGGTAGGAGCGACCTGTAAGGTAGGACGCAATCCAAGAGTGAGCCGCGCCGGAGATGCCCAACCCGGAGAGGGTGGAGAGGAGGATCTGATGGTTCACAGTATCAAAGGCAGCAGAAAGGTCTAGAAGGATGAGAGCTGAGGAGAGAGAGTTAGCTTTAGCAGTGCGGAGAGCCTCCGTGACACAGAGAAGAGCAGTCTCAGTTGAATGACCAGTCTTGAAACCTGACTGATTTGGATCAAGAAGGTCATTCTGAGAGAGATAGCAAGAGAGCTGGCCAAGGACGGCATGCTCAAGTTTTGGAGAGAAAAGAAAGAAGGGATACTGGTCTGTAGTTGTTGACATCGGAGGGATCGAGTGTAGGTTTTTTGAGAAGGGGTGCAACTCTCGCTCTCTTGAAGACGGAAGGGATGTAGCCAGCGGTCAAGGATGAGTTGAGTTGAGGTAGGGGAGAAGGTCTCCGGAAAGGGTCTGGAGAAGAGAGGAGGGGATAGGGTCAAGCGGGCAGGTTGTTGGGCGGCCGGCCGTCACAAGTCGCAAGATAGATTTTTTTTTTTTTAGCTATTGACATTTAAAATGAATTGAAATTTGTGACCGCCCATCGTCGACTGTCAACTTAGTCATGTCTATTCTATTATCTATATTTCTATGATTTCAATAGGTTTCCTATGGATGATTGACAGTATAATTTAAAACAACAGATATTCCCATTCAAGTCAACATTCTCTGATGTGTGGACCTCCAACCATCTTTGTGGTACCATTCAAAATTTGACATTTCAATTTTATTCCCATATTTGAACATTTATCAGCCAAAACAGGACACCCACCTTGTATTCAAGAGCATGTTGTCTTAACCGATGACACAACACAAACATCTTAGACTATGTAAAATAGGGTCTAAGGTACAATATATGCGATTAGAGTTTTTAGATAATTAAGTCCCACCCTAGTCAACAGCCAGTGGAATCGCGTGGCGCAAAATACAAATACCTCAAAAATGCTATAACTTCAATTTCTCAAACATATGACTATTTTTACACCATTTTAAAGACAAGACTCTAGTTAATCTAACTACATTGTCCGATTTCAAAAAGGCTTTACAGCGAAAGCAAAACATTAGATTATGTCAGGAGAGTACCCTGCCAAAAATAATCACACAGCCATTTTCAAAGCAAGCATATATGTCACAAAAACCAAAACCACAGCTAAATGCAGCACTAACCTCCTAGGACATTATGTTATACAATACATGCATGTTTTGTTCATATTTATATCAAAAAACTGCTTTTTACATTAGCATGTGATGTTCAGAACTAGCATACCCAGTGAAAACTTCCGGTGAATTTACTAAATTACTCATGATAAACGTTCACAAAATACATAACAATTATTGTAAGAATTATAGATACAGAACTCCTTCATGCAATCGCGGTGTCAGATTTTAAAATAGCTTTTCGGCAAAAGCACATTTTGCAATATTCTGAGTACATAGCTCGGCCATCACGGCTAGCTATTTTGACACCCACCAAGTTTGGGACAACCTAAACTCAGAATTACTATTAGAAAAATTGGATTACCTTTGCTGTTCTTCATCAGAATGCACTCCCAGGACTTCTACTTCAACAACAAATGTTGTTTTGGTTACAAATAATCCATAGTTATATTCAAATAGCTCCGTTTTGTTCGTGCGTTCAGGTCACTATCCGAAGGGTGACGCGCGAGCGCATTTCGTGACAAAAAAATTCAAAATATTCCATTACCGTACTTCGAAGCATGTCAAACGCTGTTTAAAATCAATTTTTATGCTATTTTTCTTGTAAAATAGCGATAATATTCCAACCGGGCAACGTTGTATTCATTCAAAGGCTGAAAGAAAAAAATTGAGTAGTCTCGTGAACGCGCATCTCAGTGTCACTGTCCCCAGGCTGACCACTCACAAATTCTGCTGCTGTTCTTTGCCCAGAGACAGCAGACACCCCATTCCACTTTCTGGCGCCTTCTGAGAGCCAATGGAAGCCTTAGAAAATGTCACGTTACAGCACAGATGCTGTATTTTCGATAGAGATGCAACAGAAGGACAACAAATTGTCAGACAGGGCACTTCCTGTATGGAATCTTCTCAGGTTTTGACCTGCCATATGAGTTCTGTTATACTCAGACACCATTCAAACAGTTTTAGAAACTTTAGTGTTTTCTATCCAATTCTACTAATTATATGCATATTCTCGTTTCTGGGCAAGAGTAGTAACCAGTTTAAATCGGGTACGTTTTTTATCCGGCCGTGCAAATACTGCCCCCTAGCCCCAATAGGTTAAAGGACATTATAAAAATAAATCTAGAAATTGTCCAACAATTTGACAACCCTGTTTTGTAAGGTTTTAAATTATATAAATCTCAACTGTTTTATCTTTTCCAGTGACGACGACATGGTATGGTGGGGTATGCAAAATGGGTTAACTTTGAGCACCTTTATCTCATGAATGTTTTGGAATTCAGGTCCCTAAAGTCACTTTCTGAGCACTTCTCCAATGGTTAAATAGGCCTATGTATGGAAGGTTTCGTTCAAATCAAAAGGTGTGCAGTCAAAAAGTTATTGAATTCAAATGGATTTACCCTACATGTAACTTTCAGCTTCCTGACTTATACCTCTGTGGCCCATTGTCTTTTGTTGTGTCCTGTATGCTTGTGCTCATATACTTTTCATAATGTGCATCTGCAGTGGGTTGTACCAGAGCTGGTAGGCCAGGCCCTGGCAACAGTGCTGATGCTTGTCTCCCTGCACTGGTTTGTCTTCCTACTCAACCTGCCTGTGGCCGCCTGGAACATGTACAGGTAAGTACGTTGTACCTGTTGTTTGTTATGACGACTGAATGTTAATGACCAACGGCATCTTCTTTTCCTATGTGAGCACTAAAGACACTTTTGTGTCTGAGGAGTGAGGGGTTCCGCTCAGAGCTGTCATCAGTGGCTGTGTTGTAAACCTTACGATAAGATATACTTCATTTTACATTGAAATTCATTTCGCGACGTCAGCATACGAACACAACACAATATACAGTTGAAGTCGGGAAGTTACATACACCTTAGCAAATACATTTAAACTCAGTTTTTCACAATTCCTGATATTTAATGCCAGTAAAAATTCTTAGGTCAGTTAGGATCACCACTTTATTTTAAGAAATGTCAGAATAATAGTAGAGAGAATGATTTATTTCTTTCATCACATTCCCAGTGGGTCAGAAGTTTACATACACTCAATTAGTATTTGGTAGCATTGCCTTTAAATTGTTTAACTTGGGTCAAACATTTTGGTTAGCCTTCCACAAGCTTCCCACACACTGGGTGAATTTTGGCCCATTCCTCCTGACAGAGCTGGTGTAACTGAGTCAGGTTTGTAGGCCTCCTTGCTCACACACGCTTTTTCAGTTCTGCCCACACATTTTCTATATGATTGAGGTCAGGGCTTTGTGATGGCCACTCCAATACCTTGACTTTGTTGTCCTTAAGTCATTTTGCCACAACTTTGGAAGTATGCTTGGGGTCATTGTCTATTTGGAAGACCCGTTTGCGACCAAGCTTTAACTTCCTGGCTGGTGTCTTGAGATGTTGCTTCAATATATCCACACAATTTTTCTGCCTCATGATGCCATCTATTTTGTGAAATGCACCAGTCCCTCCTGCAGCAAAGAACCCCCCACAATATGATGCTGCCACCCCTGTGCTTCACGGTTGGGATGGTGTTCTTCAGCTTGCAAGCCTCTCTCAGGTTATGTCGATATAGGACTCGTTTTACTGTGGAAATAGATACTTTTGTGCCCGTTTCCTCCAGCATGTCAAGCAAAGAGGCACTGAGTTTGAAGGTAGGTCTTGAAATACATCCACAGGTCCACCTCCAATTGACTCAAATGATGTCAATTAGCCTATCAGAAGCTTCTAAAGCCATGACATCATTTTCTGGAGTTTTCCAATGTGTTTAAAGGCACAGTGAACTTAGTGAATGTAAACCTCTGACCTACTGGAATTGTGATACAGTGAATTATAAGTGAAATAATCTGTCTGTAAACAATTGTTGGAAAAATTACTTGTCATGCACAAAGTAGATGTCCTAACTGACTTGCCAAAACTATAGTTTGTTAACAAGAAATTTGTGGAGTGGTTGAAAAACAAGTTTTAATGACTCCAACCTAAGTGTATGTAAACTTCCGACTTCAACTGTATTACATGCGGTACTGAAAACTGGAAAGTTAGTATACGATTCACCCACTTACATTTTCACATATTATACTGTCCGACAGTGTATTGGGCCTGCATCTGTCCTATGTCCCACTGTTTAACAGGCCTTGCTCCTATTATTACTGAACAGTGGGACCCTTAATCTCCTTCTGGAGGGCAGCAGCTCAAATCATTGGGCAAGATTGTGTGTGGGGTCCTCTATGATGCTCTTGGCCTTGTCCCTTGCCAGTTTATCATAGTGGCTCTGAAGACCCCTGCATTGCAGCCCGTAGAGCTTGGACCCCAGGTTCACAGTCCGCCTGAGAATACCCTTATTAGCCACTGACTGCCCACCGTACCAGGCCAGGAAACAGAAAGTCAGCACTCTCTCTATATGGCAGGTGTAGTAGGTGGAGTGTCTAGGTGTTGACGTTCAGTTGTCTGTCTGCGCAGGAGGTACAGTCGTGGTTGGTATTTTTTATTGATGTTCTGAGTGTTGGCATTAAAAGGGTGTGCTGTCCATGATGGTTCCCAGGTCCCTACAACTCAACACTATCTCTTCACCAATCAGGACTAGGTGGCTCACTGAGTCTGCCTTCCCCATGAAATCAGTAAGCAGTTTTGTTGCGTTTGATGTAGTTATTGCACCAGTGATGAACCCTGTTTACGTCTGTTTGGAAATGCAGTGTGTCATCTGAGGATGCCTGGTGGTGTCTGCATATTTCACTGCCAAGCAGTTCCCATCAGAGCCTTTCAGGTCATTGGTGCATATGAATAATAGCACTGTAGAGATGACAGTTCCTTTTTGGGAACCGGTAGATATACACAGAGGAAGTGATGTTGTTGAACTTGACATGCTGCCCCCTGCTCAGCAGGAAGTCTAGCACCCACAAGTAATACTATAACTACCCTAACCCATGTAAGCCCCTTACAAACTCCCCAGTTCTTAGAGATATAGCCCAGACCCAAGCTGTTACCTACAATGCTATGGTTGTTCTAATGTCTCGTGTGTTGTCTACCTATTGTTTATCTGACAGGGTTTGGAAGGTGCCCATGGGAAACATGGGGGTGTTTGACCCCACTGAGATCCACAACCGGGGACAACTAAAGTCTCACATGAAGGAGTCCATGATCAAACTCGGCTTCCACCTGCTCTGCTTCTTCATCTACCTTTACAGGTAAGAGATTGTCCCTTGCTGTCTGGGATTCTATATGCTAGCTGCTGTCATATGTTACAGTACTAACATAGCTAATCTTACTGCTCATTTATTTATTGCTTAGTACAGGATAACTTTTATGTTTAGCCTGAGCTTAAGTTTTGTTATTAAAGTAATTTCTTCACTTGTCACACGCTTCCTTTCTCCTCCACAGCATGATCCTGGCACTGATCAACGATTGAGATGCCCATGGCCGTTTTAATTCAATCGGCCGAATCACAAACTATTCAGTATGTGGTGTTCAATATGTTCTCAGTCCTCTGCTCAGCTGGAGTCACCTGACATTACACTCCTCTGGACACCTAATCAATGCTCAGACCCCCCTCCCCTCCATTACATACCTCTGTGTTCTCATAACTGCCCTGGAATTGTGTGTGCGTGTGCTTTTGTTCAGCCTGTGTCCAACAATGCTGTCCGTGCACTGCTCCTCTGGGCAGATGGAAAACATGACAATCGTACAGGCTAGATGGTGCATACGATTGGCTAACGCATTTTCAGCCAATCACAACAGCTAGCACATCCTCTTGCAGCCTGCCGAACATCATCTTTGATATGTCAATGCCATATTTGATTGTCATATTTATTTTTTTGTCTCTTGTCATCATGCTGGAAAATCCTTGAATTGAATATCCTTTTGCAGAATACTAACCTGTGTTTTGGCAATCTATTTCTATTATATTTTCTTGCAGTCTCTTAACATCAACATAGATCTGACATCCCCTGACTGCTGAAAGGCACACATTTGATTGGTATTATAAAATAAAAAAGTGTACTCGGGAATACATGCACCTGGATTGGAAAATGTTTTTCAACCCTATTTTTATCACTCGACTGTGTATCAATGGGCAATATAACCTTGATTCAATCCGTAGCACTGAAGAGCTACGCTGTAGCGTGATTTCATTTAAGGTAATTTCCAATTGAGCTGACATGTAACATTGCATTTAAATTTGTGTAGTGCTTCAGATTGAATCAAATCCCTTGTCTGTATCATAGTTGTATTACATTTCACTATGTATGACAAAAGCACATTTACTACACATCACTATGTTATTTGTGCAGTTTGAGAATGACCATGTTCCAGACAAATGTATTTCTCTATGGGGAAGGGTGTGTGTTCAGATTGATTTAAACAAACTAAAATTACTTTTTATTTGTGCGGTTTCTTAAATAAACTTGAAAGAGAACAATTGGTGTCTTTTTTTCTTGTGAGATTGTATTGAGGTAGGGCTAATACTGTAGTCCAAAGTCATGTTCTGAGAATAACTGTTTCGTAAGCTGTTTATCATTAAAGCCATCACGGTCTTAAAACCCTGAATGCTTTATTGAAAATATGCATACATAACGTTACATAACAGTACAATCACTTTTTGTAATAACACTTAACTGCAAAACGGATTCTTCCAAACCTAATAATGGCTTCTCACCTCGCCAAACGTTTACAGCAAGGAGAGGGAAATAAGAAGCCCCAAAATAAGGTACGTCTCAAAAGAACAACTTGCATAAGCTGAACCTAGAACACATCTGTGATTGTTTGTGTTTGATCTGTACTGAGGTGTGTGGCTACATTTTTTTATATCTATCAGTCTTCTGTAATAGAACAAGCTGGTGGTGGCTGTAATGACCTGTGGGCAGGCGCGATCTGTGTCATAGAAAAATGCTTAGCCTATACGCTGTTCTTACACTCATTATACATGCCATAACAGATATATAGCACATCAGAAAAGCTTATTTTGCTTGACCGTCCAACAGGAACAATTTGTACATGTTCAGAATTATCTGATACAAATGCATTATACATACATGTTAAATTGTGGAAAAATAAATGGTTGAAGAGGCCAATGATAGTACAGGGAAAATGAGAAACAAATGAAAACAATAGTAACAAAAGACATGTCAGTCTGTATTGAATACATAAATCAGGAAAAGGAAAAACAAACAAAGCAGCAAATAAATGCTAATTTCACCACAGCTAGAGAAAAAGTGGATATACCAAAAATGTAAGCGATAAAGATGAGGGAAATGGAGGTAAAATGAAAACAGCACAATGGTGGACACACAAATGAGATCAAAGTCAAGGAAAACCCAGTTAACCCCATTGCTGTTAAGGGTGATACAACCCAGTTCAAACAGCAAGTTTAAGCAATTCCTTCTCCACTACCTAACCTCTCCACAACCTAAGTTCTCCACAACTAAACTCAGCAAAAAAAGAAACATCCCTTTTTCAGGACCCGGTCTTTCAAAGATAATTTGTAAAAATCCAAATAATTTCACAGATCTTCATTGTAAAGGGTTTGAACACTGTTTCCCATGCACCTGTGGAACGATCGTTAAGACACTAACAGATTACAGACGGTAGGCAATTAAGGTCACAGTTATGAAAACTTAGGACACTAAAGAGGCCTTTCTACTGACTCTGAAAAACACCAAAAGAAAGATGCCCAGGGTCCCTGCTCATCTGCGTGAACATGCCTTAGGCATGCTGCAAGGAGGCATGAGGACTGCAGATGTGGGCAGGGCAATGAATTGCAATGTCCGTGCTGTGAGACGCCTAAGACAGCGCTACAAGGAGACAGGACGGACAGCTGATTTTCCTCACAGTGGCAGACCACGTGTAACAACACCTGCACAGGATCGGTACATCCGAACATCACACCTGCGGGACAGGTACAGGATGGCAACAACTGCCCGAGTTACACCAGGAATGCACAATCCCTCTATCAGTGCTCAGACTGTCCGCAATAGGCTGAGAGAGGCTGGACTGAGGGCTTGTAGGCCTGTTGTAAGGCAGGTCCTCACCAGACATCACCGGCAACAACGTCGCCTATGGGCACAAACCCACCGTCGCTGGACCAGACAGGAATGGCAAAAAGTGCTCTTCACTGATGAGTCGCTGTTTTGTCTCACCAGGGGTGATGGTCGGATTCGCGTTTATCGTCAAAGGAATGAGCGTTACATCGAGGCCTGTACTCTGGAGCAGGATTGATTTGGAGATGGAGGGTCCGTCATGGTCTGGGGCGGTGTGTCACAGCATTATCGGACTGAGCTTGTTGTCATAGCAGGCAATCTCAACGCTGAGCGTTACAGGGAAGACATCCTCCTCCCTCATGTGGTACCCTTCCTGCAGGCTCATCCTGACATGACCCTCCAGCATGACAATGCCACCAGCCATACTGCTTGTTCTGTGCGTGATTTCCTGCAAGACAGGAATGTCAGTGTTCTGCCTTGGCCAGTGAAGAGCCCGGATCTCAATCCCATTGAGCACGTCTGCGACCTGTTGGATCGGAGGGTGAAGGCTAGGGCCATTCCCCCCAGAAATGTTCGGGAACTTGCAGGTGCCTTGGTGGAAGAGTGGGGTACCATCTCACAGCAAGAACTGGCAAATCTGGTGCAGTCCATGAGGAGGAGATGGACTGCAGTACTTAATGCAGCTGGTGGCCACACCAGATACTGACAGTTACTTTTGATTTTGACCCCCCCTTTGTTCAGGGACACATTATTCCATTTCTGTTAGTCACATGTCTGTGGAACTTGTTCAGTTTGTCTCAGTTGTTGAATCTTATGTTCATACAAGTATTTACACATGTTAAGTTTGCTGAAAATAAACACAGTTGACAGTGAGACGTTTCTTTTTTTGCTCAGTTTATAACCTCCTAAACATTCCCATTAGAAAGTTAGCCTCAGCACGTGCTTCACTAGGTCTAGCATGGAATCTGAAGAGTAAGAGCATAGCCACCATATAATCAAAAGCTATTTAGCTATGAACCACAGGTGGTCAAAATGGTTTCTTCTGGCAGCAGTGAGGCCTAAGCAACATGCACATCAACCTCACCATCCCATCCTTTGGGGAAACAAAGCTACATCCAATTTAAAAGGGTATTTTACTGTGTTAAAAAACACTAAACAAACATAAATCATTATAACCATACAAGCATCTCCAAGATTCACTTAGATTTGTCGATTTTATATCCATCCGATTCAGTTAAAATGCCTGTAAGTCCTGTCATTTAAAAATAGCTAAAAGTTTGAGGTGAAATAAAATACGTCATTATTTTCAGCGTGTGAAAACTCCAATCTCATATACGTTGAGAGGTTTATTAGAGGCAATGAATAAACCAATAAAAAATGACTTTCCTGTTGGAAGAACAACATAGATATACAGTGCCGTGAAAAGTATTTGCCCTCTTCCTGATTTTCGTGATTTTGGCATATTGTTGATACTGAATGTTATCAGATCTTCAACCAAAACCCAATATTAGATAAAGGGAACCCGAGTTTACAAAAAATGTATTAACAAAGTTATGCAACAACCAATTACCCTGTGTGAAAAAGCAATTGCACCCTTACACTCAATAACTGGTTGTGCCACCTTTAGCTGCAATGACTTCAACCAAATGCTTCCTCTAGTTGTTGATCTGACTCTCACATCGCTGTGGAGGAATTTTCACCCACTCTTGCATGAACTGCTTTTGTCAAGTCCTGCCACAACATCTCAATTGGGATTAGGTCTGGACTTTGACTAATCCATTCCAAATGGATGATGGTGGTAGTGTGATAGTTTGGGGATGCTTTGGTGCCTTAGGACCTAGGTGACTTGACTTAATAGAACAAACCATGAATTCTGCTCTGTATCAGAGAATTCTACAGGAGATTGTCAGGCTATCCGTCTGTGAGCTGAAGCGCAGCTGGGTCATGCAGCAAGACATGATCCAAAACACACAATCAAGTCTATATGAAAATGGCTAAAAAGCAACAAATTTGAAGTTTTGGAATGGTCTAGTCAAAGTCCAGACCTAATCCCAACTGAGATGTTGTGGCAGGACTTGAAACGAGCAGTTCATGCTTGAAAACCCACAAAATGTCGCTGAGTTAAAGCAGTTCTGCATGGAAGAGTGGGCCAAAATTCCACCACAGCGACGTGAGAGACTGATCAACAACTACAGGAAGCGTTTGGTTCGAGTCATTGCAGCTAAAGGTGGCACAACCAGTTACTGAGTGTAAGGGGGCAATTACTTTTTCACACAGGGCATTGAGTGTTGTATAACTTTGGCTATGAAATAAGTATGTAATTGTTGAGTTATATGTTCACTCAGGTTCCCTTTATCTAATATTCAGTTTTGGTTGAAGATCTGATAACATTCAGTATCAAAAATATGCAAAAGTAGAGAATTAAAAAGGGGCAAATACTTTTTCACAGCACTGTATATACCCTTACCACTGTCCACCACTACAGCCCTCTCTCTATATATCAACGTACTAATCATGACAATAAATATTATCAATAATAAATAATAAACTCTCGACGAGGCAGGTGAAAGGTGGCAGTCCTGGGGTTAGCTCCAAGACGAAAGAGGATGGGGCCTGGCTGAACACAGGAGGTGCAAAAGACATCAGACACTGTGAGCCACACAGGTAAGAGGTGAGAGGCAGGTAAGAGGAGGTGGGAGGTCAGTCAAGGTGGCTGCTTGGTAATCAGTTAATTTGTGATTTGTCTGACATCTCCGCGTGTGTGACGTTAGCACCTGCCGCTGGAGCACAGCCCCAGAGCCAAACCTTCAGAAAGCAGCTGTCAAAACGCAATAGTTTCTCTGCTTCGTTCGTTAGAGTCTAGTGTTTTTCTCCTGGATTCAAGAAGTAGTGTCTTCTGCTCCAAGGTTACTATCAGCTGTCCATGCTACAACATTCTTTCAGGGAGAGAGAGAAACAGAACAGCATTTTCATTTATTGTTTATTTTTTGAACATTTATTTTTGCCCATCCCCTTCTTCAGATGACAAAAATAAACATTGTTCTTAGTTTTTTATTTTCTTGTTACATGTAGTCTACACACGTTTTACATAGATGCCACTTTTTTTTTCTTTTTACAGTAGTTACATAGCAAGAATAAAATTATTTGACATTTTTATATACAATACATCTATATAGAATAGTACTTATTATACATTGCGGTCAGTCATAACTATTATAAAACATGAGCTTTTAAAACCACCCCTCAGCTACTCGCAGTCCATCCCACTTATCGCTGTAAACTGCCCTTGTATGATTTCCATGTGCCATATATTTTTCAACTGTGCTGTTTCACATAAATTCTGAACCTGTCTAATCCTATAGGATCTACAGATTGTATGTTAAAGATACATATTTTTACCCAAAGTACAATTATATTGTTGATTGATTATGGCTTTCCCAATCTCCCAACAATGCCGTATGTAGAGTTAATTATACAAGAGCACTTGCATGTATATTACCTTAACTTCTTGGTTCACCCCTACACAATAGACTTAAAAACCATTCAAATTGTTCTACAAATTGTATTTTACACCACTGTGTCTCATAATTACAGTGTAGAGGCTATGGTAATAATAGACACTGAACCCAAAAACATATGGCAGATATAAAGAGGGCTCTAGGCCACTAGTTAAAGTATGATGACCAGTCAAATAAATCCGTACCGCTTAGCCCCTCAGCGTCCTGGACATCAAGGAAAGGGGCGGGCCCCCAGATTCGGACGGTGCCGTCGTCTGAGGCGCTGGCCAGGAGACCGGGCACTACAGGATTCCAGCTCACACAGTTCACTGTACGTGAATGACCTGTCAACTCCGCGATGGGCAGCTCACTGCGCCTGTGCCAGATGTACACTTTGTGATCTGTAGATGGAGGACACACAGTATAAACCAGACCATGTGAGTGCTACACATTCGCCTCTACCTTTTCCTGGGTCATGTTCATTAGGCAACAAATGGAAGAAAACAGACAAACAGGGAGGGACTACCTGGCCTTACAAAAATAAATGTTCATTTTCCTTTGCAAACTGTTTGAAAAGGATTTCTGTTGCATGAGCTAATAAACAGCCCTGATGTGTGAGTGAGTTAGTGTGGTTATAATACTGAAAGTAATGTCAAACCATAATTTGGACACATCAACTAGAAGAGGACGGTGCCTTACCCTCACTCCCACTGGCGATGAAGTCTTCGTTGTGTCCTCCAAAGCAGGAGTGGATGGTGTAGAAGCCCTGTGTCACACCCTGATACTTCCTCACCAGCACCCGGTCATGTAGGTCCCACAGGTGCACACCCTACAGACAGACAGAATATTGACCGGTGCATTCTCAGACAGCTCGACGTAATTCTAACCAACCCCCCCCCCCCCCCCCCCCCCAAAGAAATGCCAAACCACTCACCTGAGTAGCCACATTCAGCAGAGCTAACCTCCCGTTCTTTGAAACTGTGAAAGACATGATTGGATGGTCCTCCTGGACTCTGTGGAAGTGCAGCACAAACACAAAATTAAAATGACAGAACTTGCATAAGCACAGGATGGGCCTCGTACATATAGAAACAATGATTAGATATGACAATGGATGGGACTAACTCACATGTTTCTGTCCGTAAGGTCCTCAAAGTTGTAACCACGGATACGCTGGTGTGTGTCTGATGCCAGGACGGTCCGAGTGTCACCCAGGCACCACAGGCATTGAACCCTTACTCCTTCCCACGAGTCCAGCAGGTTACCATCCAGATCCTGGGGATAAGGTTATATCAACCTCAATGCACTGATTAGTCCCAACACACACAATAGCTCAATCAGCCCTTATGCTGAGACAGACAGGTCACACGCTGATGGAAGACACTCACACACTGGTAGAACTGGCCCCTCTGGCCTCCTGTGACGAAGCGTTTGCCGTCTGGATTCCAGGCCACACTGGTCAGACTGTCCTCGTGTGATTGGCTCATTTTTGTCCGCAACTCACCCGTCTGGCCAATGACAAGAGACATGGGTGAGTGAGCAGGGAGGACTATTTTAAAAACCTTTAAAAACAATGTAATGCCTAGTAATAACATGACAATAACAACTACCATTTTCATCCTGGTGAGAGTAAGATGTGGAAGTAATTTGTAATTTACCCGCAACACAATCATTGACGAATAGAACTTTGCAGAGGACTTTTTGACCTTTCCAACAGCAAGCTTTCTGGATAAAAAGTAAATCCACGTTACCTGTACATTCCACAGCCACAGCTCTGAGCAGTCATCGGGGCCACAGGCAATCAAGTAAGTGTCATCAGGGCTCCAGGCCAGGTATGAGACACCGTAGGCGTGGCCCTCTAGAGTCTTCATCAGCTTCAACTGGTGACTCTCCTGTCAATCAGCAGCACAGTTATCACCTCAGCTAATAATTTCCCCCAAAGTTCACATCTTCCCGCCTCCGCCACCCCTTTGAAATCCCCCTCTCTTATGCTCTGTTTACTAAAACTTATCAGCATGATAATGGTTCATCTGTAATGAGAAAGGTTCCTACTGTGTTGACATGCCACACAATGACTGTGGTGTCTTTGGATCCCGTGGCCAGTTTGGTGCCGTCATTGGAGAACTTGCAGAACCACACTTCATTGCAGTGTTCGGTGAGGACCTGCTGGGTGTAGCAAGGGAACTGTTTCCTGCAGATAACAACACTCAGACGTCAGGGAGAGAGGACATATAGGAGAGAATACGTTTTTGTTAATTCCAGGAATAGACCTTATCACCCTGAACGTTCTACCCAGCTAGTGTGGGTACCTAATATTTATTTTTTAAACAAGGGCAGATAATGACAATGCGCTAAGGTTTTGCATTGGTTTAAAGGAAGCACTTAATTTCCTTCCCAGTTAGAAAATGTGAACGTCAGAAAACGAACATTAGTCAATGGCGCGTGAATACATATGATCTATACATACAATTTTGTAACATAACCACAATAGAAGCAAAACAAACTATTACTGGGAAGTAAGACCATTACAGCTACGGTCCAAGGCAAGGCAATTTTGACGGCCAAATTAAGGGAATGAACACAGAAAGGACAGATACAGGGGGGCAAAAAAGTATTTAGTCAGCCACCAATTGTGCAAGTTCTCCCACTTAAAAAGATGAGAGAGGCCTGTAATTTTCATCATAGGTACACGTCAACTATGACAGACAAAATTAGAAAAAAAATCCAGAACATCACATTGTAGGATTTTTAATGAATTTATTTGCAAATTATGGTGGAAAATAAGTATTTGGTCACCTACAAACAAGCAAGACTTCTGGCTCTCACAGACCTGTAACTTCTTCTTTAAGAGGCTCCTCTGTCCTCCACTCGTTACCTGTATTAATGGCACCTGTTTGAACTTGTTATCAGTATAAAAGACACCTGTCCACAACCTCAAACAGTCACACTCCAAACTCCACTATGGCCAAGACCAAAGAGCTGTCAAAGGACACCAGAAACAAAATTGTAGACCTGCACCAGGCTGGGAAGACTGAATCTGCAATAGGTAAGCAGCTTGGTTTGAAGAAATCAACTGTGGGAGCAATTATTAGGAAATGGAAGACATACAAGACCACTGATAATCTCCCTCGATCTGGGGCTCCACGCAAGATCTCACCCCGTGGGGTCAAAATGATCACAAGAACGGTGAGCAAAAATCCCAGAACCACACGGGGGGACCTAGTGAATGACCTGCAGTGAGCTGGGACCAAAGTAACAAAGCCTACCATCAGTAACACACTACGCCGCCAGGGACTCAAATCCTCCAATGCCAGACGTGTCCCCCTGCTTAAAACAGTACATGTCCAGGCCCGTCTGAAGTTTGCTAGAGAGCATTTGGATGATCCAGAAGAGGATTGGGAGAATGTCATATGGTCAGATGAAACCAAAATATAACTTTTTGGTAAAAACTCAACTCGTCGTGTTTGGAGGACAAAGAATGCTGAGTTGCATCCAAAGAACACCATACATACTGTGAAGCATGGGGGTGGAAACATCATGCTTTGGGGCTGTTTTTCTGCAAAGGGACCAGGACGACTGATCCGTGTAAAGGAAAGAATGAATGGGGCCATGTATCATGAGATTGAGTGAAAACCTCCTTCCATCCATCAGAAGATTAAACGTGGCTGGGTCTTTCAGCATGACAATGATCCCAAACACACCGCCAGGGCAATGAAGGAGTGGCTTCGTAAGAAGCATTTCAAGGTCCTGGAGTGCCCTAGCCAGTCTCCAGATCTCAACCCCATAGAAAATCTTTGGAGGGAGTTGAAAGTCTGTGTTGCCCAGCAACAGCCCCAAAACATCACTGCTCTAGAGGAAATCTGCATGGAGGAATGGGCCAAAATACCAGCAACAGTGTGTGAAAACCTTGTGAAGACTTACAGAAAACGTTTGAGCTGTGTCATTGCCAACAAAGGGTATATAACAAAGTATTGAGAAACTTTTGTTATTGACCAAATACTTATTTTCCACCATAATTTGCTAATAAATTCATAAAAAATCCTTCAATGTGATTTTCTGGATTTTTTTTCTTCTCATTTTGTCTGTCATAGTTGAAGTGTACCTATGATGAAAATTACAGGCCTCATCTTTTTAAGTGGGAGAACTTGCACAATTGGTGGCTGACTAAATACTTTTTTGCCCCACTGTAAATATAGACAGAGTATAGAGTGAAGAGCCTTACCGGCTGCAGGCGTGGTCCAGGAGGAGGGACACAGAGTCCAGGCCACTGTCCAGTTTGGTGTTGTGGTAGAGGCAACGCTCTCTCTGCAGCTCCACAGCCTGCCTCAGCAGGGTCTGCAGCCGGCGCGGAGGCAGCATCACAGAGGGAGGCAGGTACGCTACAGACAGGAGAAGGGAGGGAATGAGGCACAGTGTGATAAGATAGGAATGAGGGGAACAAAGAGAGAGGGAGAGATACAGTGGGGCAAAAAAGTATTTAGTCAGCCACCAATTGTGCAAGTTCTCCCACTTAAAAAGATGAGAGAGGCCTGTAATTTTCATCATAGGTACACTTCAACTATGACAGACAAAATGAGAAAAAAAGTCCAGAAAATCACATTGTAGGATTTTTTATGAATTTATTTGCAAATTATGGTGGAAAATAAGTATTTGGTGAATAACAAAAGTTTATCTCAATAATTTGTTATATACACTTTGTTGGCAATGACACAGGTCAAACGTTTTCTGTAAGTCTTCACAAGGTTTTCACACACTGTTGCTGGTATTTTGGCCCATTCCTCCATGCAGATCTCCTCTAGAGCAGTGATGTTTTGGGGCTGTCGCTGGGCAACACGGACTTTCAACTCCCTCCAAAGATTTTCTATGGGGTTGAGATCTGGAGACTGGCTAGGCCACTCCAGGACCTTGAAATGCTTCTTACGAAGCCACTCCTTCGTTGCCCGGGCGGTGTGTTTGGGATCATTGTCATGCTGAAAGACCTAGCCACATTTCATCTTCAATGCCCTTGCTGATGGAAGGAGGTTTTCACTCAAAATCTCACGATACATGGCCCCATTCATTCTTTCCTTTACACGGATCAGTCGTCCTGGTCCCTTTGCTGAAAAACAGCCCCAAAGCATGATGTTTCCACCCCCATGCTTCACAGTAGGTATGGTGTTCTTTGGATGCAACTCAGCATTCTTTGTCCTCCAAACACGACAAGTTGAGTTTTTACCAAAAAAGTTATATTTTGGTTATATCTGACCATATGACATTCTCCCAATCCTCTTCTGGATCATCCAAATGCTCTCTAGCAAACTTCAGACGGGCCTAGACATATACTGGCTTAAGCAGGGGGACACGTCTGGCACTGCAGGATTTGAGTCCCTGGCGGCGTAGTGTGTTACTGAAGGTAGGCTTTGTTACTTTTCTCCCAGCTCTCTGCAGGTCATTCACTAGGACCCCCGTGTGCTTCTGGGATTTTTGCTAACCGTTCTTGTGATCATTTTGACCCCACGGGGTGAGATCTTGTGTGGAGCCCCAGATCGAGGGAGATTATCAGTGGTCTTGTATGTCTTCCATTTCCTAATAATTGCTCCCACAGTTGATTTCTTCAAACCAAGCTGCTTACCTATTGCAGATTCAGTCTTCCCAGCCTGGTGCAGGTCTACAATTCTGTTTCTGGTGTCCTTTGACAGCTCTTTGGTCTTGGCCATAGTGGAGTTTGGAGTGTGACTGTTTGAGGTTGTGGACAGGTGTCTTTTATACTGATAACAAGTTCAAACAGGTGCCATTAATACAGGTAATGAGTGGAGGACAGAGGAGCCTCTTAAAGAAGAAGTTACAGGTCTGTGAGAGCCAGAAATCTTGCTTGTTTGTAGGTGACTAAATACTTATTTTCCACCATCATTTGCAAATAAATTCATAAAAAATCCTACAATGTGATTTTCTGGATTTATTTTTCTCATTTTGTCTGTCATAGTTGACGTGTACCTATGATGAAAATTACAGGCCTCTCTCATCTTTTTAAGTGGGAGAACTTGCACAATTGGTGGCTGACTAAATACTTTTTTGCCCCACTGTACATTGTTTAAAAGAAAGTCTATTCTTAAAATGTCACTCGGATAAGAAGAGGAAGAAAATATGTGTTTAAATACCATCAGTTCTGTTTCTAATCTGGAGAGTGTTAGGTTCTAAACGAACCTATTAAAACTCACGCACGCTTAATAAAGCTCAAACCAAGTTAATTCACCCATTAGGTCAATACAGCTGCGTAAGACATTTTCACCCAAGATCTGATATTTAACCCTTCCTCCTATGCTGAGTCTCCTCCTACACATCTGAACAGTCAATGCATCGCGGTTGCTAGACAGAACCTTAGTGATATCCGTTCTTTCCTCACTTCATCTGACCTGACCTCCGCACCAAAGTGCTCACTCCTTCCCAACTCACGGATGTCATGTTGACTCGTACCAGACTGTCTTTTCTCCTCCCATAGGATCCTTGATGGCTAACAATAACATATCCGGACAGAATGTAAACGTTCTACATTTCCCACTCTCCCTCGGTGACATGAATAAGTATATTTCATATTCTCAGAACCCAACAAGAGGAATTCATTTGATAATAAAGGTGCACTCATCTTAAAACCAGGGGGAAGGCTGAATGTGAGGATGTGGTATGTGTGTGTGAGTATGTGTGCGTGTAAGATGGCACTCACTCTGTAACTTGTCCAGGAGTTTAGTGCGGGAGGCAGTGCCTTTGCCCTCCCACTCTGCCTTTGCTCTCAGGTCCTCTGCATGGCTGCACATCAGGTACCTTGGAAATAGACGACATCAGTATTAGGCTGCCCTGCAGGACTCACCCCCAGCACCACGGAGACAGTCAGCTAGAATAATGGGATTCCCTGTCTAACTCAAAATCAGCTAAAATTCAAAGAGAAGCAAAAAATGTGTCTTTAACAAATCCATATCTTCGACCATACTGAATGAGGATTTGGCTGTACTCCAACACAAACACTCCTCACTGATAGTTAGTTGCCACATTGCAATGGACGTGCATCAAATTAGTTTTAAAAGGCACTACAAGTGACAGCGGTTTCAATTTCAAAAGAGGCTTAGCTATATCTCTGTGATCTAGGCCATTTCTTAATGGTGTGGTAGGGCATTAGGACTGTTGATCAGAGGTAGCTACCCGCTCAGGATGTGGATGCGCTCTGTGTTGTACTTGAGGGGAGTGAGTTCAGCTCTCAGGACTTGCAGCGCCTCCAAGACCTTGGCATCCTCCAGATACTCAAGGTACTTCTGCTGCAGGAGCAGGAACTTCATCCGCTATAGAGGAGAAAATAAGACAGACGGGAGGAAAATATGAGTGCATTATGAGTTAAGCACATGCATCTTAAAACATATCAAAATGGTTGTCTATGAAGAAAATGTAGCCTACACATCCTACTCTTTTACTCTGACAAGCAATAGTTGTCAATGTCTTGTCCACATTCTACTGTAGCTAGTGCTTAGTGATTAACCGAAATGTCAGTTATTTTTCGCTTTTTAAACAACTAATTGACCGATGTCAGTTCAATTATTTGAATTCCATTTTATTCAGGGTTTTTTTCTGAGTGCAATTTCTCTAGAGATAAATCAGATCAAGCCCGAACTGCGCAATGTTGTAGGGAGTTTCCAACAGGCCAATATTCTACATAGTTTGGTGCAGAAAACATGGTAATTACCTACAATGACCATAATCAAGAGACAGAAGAACACACAATCAAGATGGATAGAGAGCAGTTGCTTTGTGTGGTATCGCTACCTCAAAATACAAAATCTAAGATTGATAGTTGGTAGCAGTCATAAAAGTATGCCTTATTTACTGTGAAGAACTACTAAAATAGTGATTTTGTCAGACAGCATAAGCATCAGCTCTATAGAGATGATGACGTGGAATGAAATAATAGCAATCAAATAGGCCTAAAACAAATGTAACATACAGAAAAACTTAAATATTTTATTAAATGTGAATAGATTATGATTAATAAGTGATAAGCAGTAATTAATTGTTTTATTCTGTGTTACAGCATTCAACCCACAATGCATAGCACATTTAATGTTAAAAAACAAGAATTGAAAAAATTTCTTTTCTTTTCTTATATATAATCAAAACCGACCTCAAAATGCACCAATCACTCAGCACTAACTGTTGCACTGTTGGGCTTACCACAATAGCACTTGGAGAATGCATCAATGCTTTCAGCTCATTCAGGTCACTTTCAGCCTATAATCAAAAAATAATAATAGACACTGGTTATTTTCTGTTTTCTAACTACTGTACATTTCAACTTAATAAGCGAAATTGTTGTTTAAAAAGTTTGAGGGAAATTAATAAAATAAGCCAACAAGCAGAACAGATGTGTTGTTTACCTCCAAGGTTACATGATTAAAAATAAAAACATCTAAAATGGTTTCATCACCTTGTCCCACTCTCCTTCCACCACATGGTTGCGGAACTTTGTGGCAGAGGGATGCTCCAGTCTGCAGCCAGACTCCTGCATCAACAGGTCCACTGTCTGACTGTAGATGAGAGTGGGAGGGTAAGCACATGCAAAGGAGAAATACAAAGTATTTGCAAATAGCATTATTTTATGTACAGGCATTCAACACTAAAATGTTTGTTAAATTTCTTATTTTGTCAAGAGCCCTGACCAGGTTATAAAAAAGTTATTCATTTGAATCATGTTTACTAACTTATTACTTGGTCAAGTACATCACAATGCCTGATCATTGTATCTTTATCAATGACTTGCAAAAGTCCTAAACAATTCGACTTGTGCTGTATCAAATATGTAGACATATCTTTAACGTTGGAGGCAAATGTTGTGACCGTTCAATTTTCAAAATTCTTAATGAAAACAGATCGATTTCACGTGACCTTGTGGCTTGATTGACATGCAAATACTATCGCGTAACCAAACATTCTCAAAGCATTCTGGACTAGATTTTCCAGTTTCCATGGTCTTGGCAACTCCCAAGAGTAATGTCATTATAAGCATATTTTTAATTACACTTAAAAATATATAAGTATGCATATGGCTGATGATTCGGGAATTGGTGTTTCTTTAGGCTACTTAACCAGAAAACTGCATGTTCTTGTCATTTCATGGAGTTCCATTTCTGGACCCCCAAAGTAACAGTTAACGTTAGCTAGCTTCCTACCAAGACGAGCTAAATTGTGTAATGGGCCATCTTTCTCCCTTCATCAATTTTCTAAAGGACCCGTGCTGTATTCCATTTACCTCTACAAAACCCCTCTGTTTATCTCACCGAACTAGTCGCTGTCAACATGATGACTTGCTTTATTCGCGGTTATTATGAAGGACATGATTTAGCATCAGCTGACAGCTAGCTAGGAAGCAAACGTTGGCTAACGTTACTTACTTAAGTCCTAAATCGTGTAAATGTTGCCCTATAAGTCTAATGACATCTTCCTCTGACTGAGAAAGACGTTTCTTCTTTTTCACGGAGTTTGCATCCGAAGACACGGTGTTGTTGGATGCTGCTGGGGCTGGGATACCGTCGTTGTTACTGACAGAGTTCCCATTGTTTGTTGTGGATAGTCCATTAACGTTAGTGTGAGCTTCCCCGGCGGAGGACGACTCTCCGTTTTGCGCACTGTTGTTTAGGCAGGACAGCTCCGAATCTTGACCCTGTCCTGCCCCGTTGGCTTGCATATTATTAATGTTGATGTGGGCTACACTGTGCGGATTGAATCGAATGACAGGAGCAACGGGAGAATTGGGAAAAGTTAAAATCCCCACAACTGTACACAGGGCCGCTGACCCAATTGAAGCCCCAAGCCCCCCTGCTCCCTCCGCCACCGAAGCTCGGTATTTCTTCCGCGGTGGCGGCGACGCTCCGCCGGTTTCCGAGTCAGAGGAAGCGGAGGCCAGAGTTAATTCACCAAGAGTGTTGGTGACAGAATGATGTGAAGTTGGGGCTAGCAAAGGTGTCAGAGACGAGACAATAACTCGTTTTGTCGCTGAGCTTCTCTTGTTATTGTTGCTCTTCAGACAGCTGCAGACCCATTATGGATATTGAGACGCAGTGACGTCACCGGAAATTCCGACACTCCCTTGTGTCCGGGTAGTCTATAGGTGGTGCCCTTGAAGTTCATACTGAACTTTGTTTGTTTCACAAGTTAATATACCTTTTTTAAATGTATATGTATTTGTTTTATATTTTAATTGATTAATTATCTATCGGGAAAAGAATAACTTGTTTACGATAAAAGGGTAAATCTGCAGTTCTAACAATAACAGCGCCACAACGCAACCACTCAAATTCATAGACAGAGCTATGGATGCAAGGACTGACCATCCATGACGTCAAAATAATAGAATTAACCAGTTGAGGCTATACAGCTTTTGTTTCAAATTACATTGTTTACAAACATTGGAGTAAAACAGCTTATATTTTCAGTTCTGGTGGAGTATGACAATTGACCTAAGCTCATGAGACAATATGTTATATTCTTCAATAATCAATGGATTATTATTATATACACCCGTATATATCATGAATTTAAGTCTAAAAATGGAAGTTGCAATTGCAGGTTGCCCCTCTGTTTTTTTCAAGCTACATCAAAAAGGGGACCTCTTCTCAGTAAGCAAAGTTAGTTGAAATGTCTTTTCAACATATTGTGCTCATTAGGTTCTGCAACTTCTACAAGCAATGGATCAGACATCATACTCTCACACATACATGACAACTTTATGCTATCAAAAGAGGAGACAACAGACCTACCCAAAACACACTGAATAAAGAAAGTATTAGAGACAATGGTTTAAATTCTTTTTTTAATCAATACACTTGAAAATGACAAATAATTTAAATGAAATACATTATTAACTTATCTTTAAACTCAAACCCAGATAGTTTACAGACCATTCAAAGTGCCATTTTATTCCCAAGCCTGAGGTTCTTTAAAATACAAATAGAGAAACAGCAAAGACCTGCATTTTGGCCACATATTCAGGGACCAAAGCCATTCCTTCAACATTGGCACTTTTACATTGGTTTAAAAAAGGAAATCTGTCCCTGACATCTGCAATAAATTAATTTAATGAACAGTAAACTGTATGTACAACTCAGACTCGTTAGTCCTTTATCCCTTCACTTTAAATAGAATCTCAGCATGAATGAAACTTAGTTATAAAAATATTAATTAAAGGGCCAGCAATGTTTTAATTTGTGTAAGGGGCAAGTGAAGACAGAGGGTTGTAGAAGAATAAACTATTGCGCTTTCATCCAATTTCGGACAAAAGACACTGATGGGGATACAATACGAGCAAAGGAAACTCACCCGCATCTGCAATACTGTTCACATATCCACCTTACATACAGTCAAACAAACAAACATACAGTGCTGTGAAAAAGTATTTGCCCCTTTTTAATTCTCTACTTATGCATATTTTTTATACTGAATATTATCAGATCTTCAACCAAATCCTAATATTAGATAATGGGAACCTGAGTGAACAAATAACACAACAATTACATACTTATTTCATAAACAAAGTTATGCAACACCCAATGCCCGTGTGAAAAAGTAATTCCCCCCTCACACTCAATAACTGCTTGTGCCACCTTTAGCTTCAATGACTCCAACCAAACGCTTCCTGGAGTTGTTGATCAATCTCTCACATCGCTGTGGAGGAATTTTGGCCCACTCTTCCATGCAGAACTGCTTTAACTCAGCGACATTTGTGGGTTTTCAAGCATGAACTGCTCATTTAAAGTCCTGCCACATTTCAATTGGGATTAGGTCTGGACTTTGACTAGGCCAAGTCAAATCTAATCCAAAACAGTCCAGTCTACTTGAAAATGGCTAAAAAGCAACAAAATTTAAGTTTTGGAATAGCCTAGTCAAAGTCCAGACCTAATCCCAATTGAGATGTTGTGGCAGGACTTGACAAAAGCAGTTCATGCTTGAAAATACCAAAATATCGCTGAGTTAAAGCAGTTCTATATGCAAGAGTGGGTGAAAATTCTTCCACAGCCATGTGAGAGACTGATCAACAACTAGAGGAAGCATTTGGTTGTAGTCATTGCAGCTAAAGGTGGCACAACCAGTTATTGAGTGTAAGGGTGCAATTCATTTTTCACACAGTTGCATAACTTTGTTATTTAAATAAATAAAATAAGTATGCATTTTTTTTGTTATTTGTAAACTGATGTTCCCTTTATCTAATATTAGATTCTGGTTGAAGATCTGCTAATTCAGTATCAAAAACATGTAAAAATAGAGAAAATCCGAAAAGGGGCAAATACATTTTCAGGGCACTGCATTTCTACCCACCAGAATACCCATAATGGCCACAGGTGTCAGCTACTCACAAAGACCTGGTGACCACAAACTCTAAAATACCATGAATCACTCTTGCTTTACAACATGCATGCACACACCTGCAATGCCTCCCAAAAACACAAAAACATTCAACCTGTCTCCAAATTCACACCTGAGGACTCACACCTGTACCCACTGTCAGAATAGCCTCAGATGCCGTAAAGAAGTGAAATGTGCCAATGTAAGCCCAGGGGGGAAGAGCAGAGAACTGAGAAGGCATGTGTTCCAAATTCATAGCAAACAGAAAGAGGGCATGGTAACATTACTTGATTCCGGAT
Source organism: Salmo salar (assembly GCF_965601325.2). Lineage (NCBI taxonomy): Eukaryota > Metazoa > Chordata > Actinopteri > Salmoniformes > Salmonidae > Salmo > Salmo salar. The sequence continues at coordinate 49,763,633 of NC_138295.1, read as the reverse complement.
CGGAAAAAACGTGAGAAAGAAAACTTTCACTGCAAGCTGATTCAGCGCACACACATACACTCTGCATTAACCTTCAAACACTACCATCTTATCTCAGGTCATCTTCATCTCCAAGCAGTTTGGAGATACTGTAACAAACACAATGAAATCCATTATTTTCCAAATATAAAGTATTTTGTAAAAGGGGGAAAGTATTCAAAATGAGGCATTTAGTCACAGCCTGGCTGCATCTGGCTTGAGTGATGGCATTGTAGTGAATACATGAATGTGTGTTTGTCAGACGATGTGTGTCTAAAGAGTGTTTGTCTAAGAATGTGTGTAAATATGTGTGACTATACAGTAGCGTGATATGTGTTCATAAGTCTGTAGTGCAAGTAGCTGAGCACTATTTTGAAAAGCTTTGTAGTATTGCAAAAAAAGTATTTGAACAGGCAGGGTGGGGAGGCGGGACAAATCTTCTCTCTTTGCAAGATGTTCATATCCTCTTACATACTTTGCAATTCTGAAAGATGGAGTGTTGGTATAAGCATTAATTCAGATCTCACTTATACCTTAGAATGTATATTTCTGATTATGTGTGTGTGTTTGTGTTTCTGTGAGCGTTGACACGCAGGTCAGGAGTTGTCCACCACTTGGTGTGGCAGGGTGACCGAGGAGCCGTTGATGAAGGATCCCTGTTTTTCTCTACCCTTCAGAAAGTAGGTAAGCAGCTCTCCTTTCCCCTTCACAAAGATGGGTCCCCTCCTCACAAAACGGAATCCGTACTCCTTCAAGATGTGGTAGCAATCTTCCACCACCTGGGGGAAGCAGAATCACATTGAATTTTAGGTGATGAATCTCAGTATGCATACAGATCCAGCCAACACATGTGTTTTCAGCCCAGATTTGGTAATACACTTAAAGATATTCCCTGATGTCAAATCACACGATCTAAATAGTAATCAAACAAAGTAGGATTATTCTTGTGTTATTATAGCCATCTGTGAGACAATGGCTGCATTCCAGGCAGACTACATTTCAGTCAACCAATGGTTTCATGCCACATCATCGACTGTGCAGTCGGGTATCAGATTGCTATATGTGGTTTTGAGATCATGCAGGTGACTGCAATGTATCAATCATTGTAGGCTATCAAGTGCTCCTGCTCAGTCCTCACCAGAAATCAGGTACATCAACAACCTTACGGGCCAATGCGCTACAGCTATAACTGATTGTCTGGTTGTCACCTCACTACTTATCACATCCTGCATCTCGTCGCACCCTGTATGGAGAGGCCTTACCTGGATGTTACCCATGACCCCTGTGGACTCCATGCGACTGGCCACATTCACAGTGTTGCCCCAGATGTCATAGTGAGGCTTCCGGGCGCCAATCACACCTGCCAGCACCCCCCCTTTATTCAAACCTGGGGAGAGGAGGAAGTATGGGATACATGATATGCATGCAGTACAAAACTAGGACACGCTCTCCATTCTCCTCTCACCTTAAAAAATATGGCTGAAAGGTTAGCACTGACCTATGCGTAGCATAAAGTTGTTGAAGGACTGGTAGTTGATGTTCATGAGCGTGACCTTCATGGCCAGAGCAAAGTCAGCCAGATCTGCCAAATGCTGCCAGCGTTCTCTGTCAGTCAGCTCCTCTTTCTGCACAACAGAGCCCTCTACCTTAACCAACTTCATCACCATCATCAAGTTAAGTGAATATAATTTGATCACCGCCACCACTATGATCATCATCACCCATAAAATTAACATATCCTCTGTAAAAGATCAGTACTAAAACTCTAGATCACATTTCTACACCTGCTACCACAAACAGTCGAAGATGCTCTAAACTAAGCCTCCCCTGACCCAGACCCAATGGCTGATGACCATGGTAATGAGCTGACCTTCAGACAGGCGTAGCCGTTGCTGACGTTGGGAGTGACACCTGATGCTGCCATGTAGGTGCTGCCAATGGTTTTGATTTTGGTGATGCAGCGGAACTGAGACTCGTCCAGGAGCTGTCAGAGGTTAAAGGTCACGGGTTGAAAGGTCAAGTCTCAAAGTGTTAGGCAGCATCTTTAATTCCCATACAGTGGCATGCATCGGGAATAGGGAGTAATAACATACAGTACTTCCATTGTTATAACAAGCTAGTTCCAACATTTGCACGACTGTTACAAGTCACAAAATCAAATTATGCATTCATGAGATTCTTACACTGTCAAAATCGGAGATGATTTCGTTTAGGAACCTGAGGCACTCAATCCCCCCGTTGTTGATGCTCTCCTCTGTGTAGAAGTCCGAGAAGTTGGGGATGGAGGCGAACATCACCCCAATCTCATCATATGACTGGCTGTACAGCTCCTGGAAGGGGCATATGTTTCAGATTAACAGATGTACAGACATAGATAACTCAAGAGTATAACTCCAGCTGTAACCATTGCAATATAGCTAAACAAACCTTACCTGTCATGCCCTGATCTGTTTCACCTGTCCTTGTGATTGTCTCCACCCCCTCCAGGTGTTGCTTATTTTCCCCAGTGTATTTATCCCTGTGTTTCCTGTCTCTCTGTGCTAGTTCGTCTTGTATGTTTCCAAGTCAACCAGCGTTTTTCCCGTTCTGCTTTTTGCATTCTCCTTTTTCTAGTCCTCCCGGATTTGACCCTTGCTTGTTTCTGGACTTTGTACCCGCCTGCCTGACCATTCTGCCTGCCTTGACCACAAGCCTGTCTGCCACTGTGTACCTCCTGGACTCTGATCTGGTTTTTACCTTTTTGCCTGTCCACGACCATTCTCTTGCCTACCCCTTTGGATTAATAAACATTGTAAGACTCCAACCATCTGCCTCCTGTGTCTGCATTTGGGTCTCGCCTTGTGCCTTGATATTACCACTGTGATAACATGGGGGCTGATCACCGCACACAGTGACCGTGGCTGATACCTATTTCTCAACTTCAGGAACTATACATGTATTGGTCCCACTTCACATTGACTGCCTTAAAACCTATGTATTTACTATATGTATTTACTAGGGCTGGCACAATTACCATATAACCGATGGTTATGGATGAAGACCATCATGACAATTAAATAACTGTCATATCCATTAAATAAATGAATATATACACGTTTGGGCACAACCTACTCATTGAACGTTTTTTCTTTATTTTTACTATTTTCTACATTGTAGAATAATAGTGAAGACATCAAAACTATGAAATAACACATATGGAATCATGTAGTAAGCAAAAAAGTGTTGAACAAATCAAAATATATTTTATATTATTCAAAGTAGCCACCCTTTGTCTTGATAACAGCTTTGCACATTCTTGGCATTCTCTCAACCAGCTTCATGAGGTAGTCACCTGGAATGTATTTCAATTAACAGGTGTGCCTTGTTAAAAGTTCATTTGTTGAATTTCTTTCCTTAATGCGTTTGAGCCAATCAGTTGTGTTGTGACAAGTTAGGGGTGGTATACAGAAGATAGCCCTACTTGGTAAAAGACCAAGCCAATTTTATGGCAAGATAAGCTCAAATAAGCAACAAGAAACAACAGTACATCATTACTTTAAGACATGAAGGTCAGTCAATCCGGAAAACTGCAAGAACTTTCAAAGTTTCTTCAAGTGCAGTCGCAAAAACCATTAAGCGCTATGATGAAACTGGCTCTCATGAGGACCGCCACAGGAAAGGAAGACCCATAGTTACCTCTGCTGCAGAGTATAAGTTCATTAGAGTTAACTGCACCGCATATTGCAGCCCAAATAAATGTAACAGACACATCTCAACAACAACTGTTCAGAGGTGACTGCGTGAATCAGGCCTTCGTGGTCGAATTGCTGCAAAGAAACCACTACTAAAAGACACCAATAATAAGAGACTTGCTTGGGCCAAGAAACACGAGTAATAAACATTAGACCGGTGGAAATCTGTCCTTTGGTCTGATGATTACAAATGAGAGATTTTTGGCTCTAGCCGCCGTGTCTCTGTAAAACGCAGAGTTGGTGAACGGATGATCTCCGCATGTGTTGTTTCCACCTTGAAGCATGGAGGAGGTGTGATGGTGTTTTGTTGGTGACACTGTCTGTGATTTATTTAGAATTCAAGGCACACTTAACCAGCATGGCTACCACAGCATTCTGCAGCGATACGCCATCCCATCTGATTTGCGCTTAGTGGTACTATCATTTGTTTTTCAACAGGACAATGACCCAACACACCTACAGGCTGTGTAAGGGCTATTTGACCAAGAAGGAGAGTGATGGAGTGCTGCATCAGATGACCTGGCCTCCACAATCACTCGACCTCAACCCAATTGAGATGGTTTGGGATGAGTCTTCCCAAACATGCTCAGCATGTGTGGGAACTCCTTCAAGACTGTTGGAAAACATTCCCGATGAAGCTGGTTGAGAGAATGCCAAGAGTGTGCAAAGCTGTCATCAAGGCAAAGGGTGGCTACTTTGAAGAATTTCAAATATAAATTATATTTTGATTTGTTTAACACTTTTTTGCTTACTACATGATTCCATATGTGTTATTTCATAGTTTTGATGTCTTCACTATTATTCTACAATGTAGAAAACAGTAAAAAATAAAGAAAAACCCTTGAATGAGTAGGTGTGTCCAAACTTTTGACTGGTACTGTACATGAACGACCAGCTGACTGAAGACAGGATGGCCGGCCATTCGTGCTGTTGAGTCAGTTTCTGCTGTAACATGGACTCTACAATGTGATGAAACTGTGTTGCTCCTTGCTGAAACATGCAAGGTGTTGTAGCAAACAAGGCTTCGGTTTCCTAGGCAACACCCCACTCCCTGCAGCAGCAGCACAATGCAGTTAGGAGCAGAGGAGAAAATGTGCTTTAAAAAAATATATATACACTGAGTGTACAAAACATTAGGGACACCTTCTCTCTCCATGACAGACTGACCAGGTGAATCCAGGTGAAAGCTATGATCCCTTGTTGATATCACCAGTTAAATCCACTTCAAATCAGTGTAGATGAAGGGTAGGAGACAGGTTAAAGAAGGATTTTTAAGCCTTGAGACATGGTTTGCGTATGTCTGCCATTCAGAGGGTGAATGGGCAAGACAAAATATTTAAGTGCCTTTGAACATGGTATGGTAGTAGGTGCCAGGCTCACCGGTTTGAGTATGTCAAGAACTGCAACACTGCTGGGTTTTTTACGCTCAACAATTTCCCTTGTGTATCAAGAATGGTGCACAACCCAAAGGACATCCAGCCAACTTCACACAACTGTGGGAAGCATTGGAGTCAACATGGGCTAGCATCCCTGTGGAACACCTTCGACACCTTGTAGAGTCCAGGCTGTTCTAAGGGGAAAAGGGGGTGCAACTCAATATTAGGAAGCGGTTCCTAATGTTTTGTACACTCAGTGTTCACATGTTTCGTACATGTATTATAATTGTTTTGCTATTCGAACGGTTGTAACGGTGAACACGTTTATTTGACTGACTAATAACTTTCATCCAAAATTCCATTACTGTCTCAGCCCTTGTACTTACATTGTAGCAACATGGTAGGTGCGGTCAGGGCTATAAAGTGTAACAATTTTGGTCATATATGGTCCTAAATGCATTTACAGAGTTACATATTAGTTTCAAGGGCACAAAGTGTGCTTCAGAAGTAGATAGAATACTTCAAGGCCCAATACAGTAGTCTATATCTCAATCGATTAAAAAAAAAAAAAAAAAGTAATTTAGAGCTCTGGGTTTTCTATATTTTTGCAAATTGTTTTATACTGAATGTTATCAGACCAAAACCTAATATTACATAAAGGGAACCTGAGTTTACAAATAACAAAAAAATGGATACGACCCCAAACCATCACACTAGCACCACCATGCTTGACTGTTGGTATGAGGTTCTTACTGTGGAATGCAGTGTTTGGTTTTCGCCAGGCATAATGGGACCCATGTCGTCCAAAAAGTTGATTCATCTTTGCCAAAACACACCTGGAAGATCAGCAAGACTCATGGGAGAATGTTATATGGACAGATGACTGAAAAGTATAACTTTAGTCAACTTTTTGGACGACATGGGTCCCATTATGCCTGGCGACAACCAAACACTGCCTTCCACAGTAAGAACCTCATAACAAAGGTCAAACAGGTGATGCTTTGGGGATGCTTTGCTGCCTCAGGACCTGGGTGACTTGCCTCAATAGAAAAAAAAACATGAATTCTGCTCTGTATCAGATCATTCTACAGGAGAATGTCGGGCCATCAGTCTGTGAGCTGAAGCGCAACTGGGTCATGCAGCAAGACGATCCAAAAAACACAAAGTCTACATGAAAATGGCTAAAAGGCAAACAAGTCAACATTTTTGAATGGCCTAGTCAAAGTCCAGACTGAATCCCAATTGGGATGTTGTGGCAGGACTTGAAACAAGCAGTTCATGCTTGAAAACCCACAAATGTCGCTGAATTACAGCAGATCTGCATGGAAGAGCGGCCCAAAATTCCTCCACAGCGACGTAAGAGACTGATAATCAACTACAGGAAGTGTTTGGTTCGAGTCATTGCTGCTAAAGGTGGCACAAGCAGTTACTGAGTGTGAGGGGGAATTACTTTTTCACACAGGGGCATTGGGTGTTGCATAACTTTATTTATGACATAAATAAAATAAGTATGTAATTGTTGTGTTATTTGTTCACTCAGGTTCCATTTATCTATTATTAGGTTTTGGTTGAATATCTGATAACATTCAGAATCAAAAATATGCAATAGTAGAGAAAATTAGAAAGGGTAAATACTTTTTCGTGGCACTGCATGCTTACCATGAAGGGGGAACCAGGTACTGCATCTACAGTAGTGAAGCTGTCTCACCTCATCCCTTTTCTTGGAGCCCAGGAAGTGGCGTGCTACGTGCTCTGGCAGCATGTTAGTGACCAGCGCTTCGTTCCAGCGCCTCATCTCATACACCTTCTCCTTCTGCTCATGGACCTCAATCTTCCACAAGAACAGAGTACGGGCTAGCTTCTCCACCTAAAGTCAGGGACATGGTGGCAGGAGACAGGAAATAGGTTCAAATAGAGGTGGAGAGGTTAACAAGAATGGCGAGGAAGCAGAACATGTGTAAAATAGAGAAGGTAGTGATGACTTAGTGAGGTTGGAAGGTATATAACTAGTAGATTTCTGCCACAGCAACTTACATGTCGAGAAAAGTAGTAGAAGCTGATCATCATGATGAAGATCATCACAGTCATGGCATATTTGGAAGGAACCAGGTAAGACCTAAAAACAGAGCACAGAGATAATCAGAAATCACCGGCATGCTCACATTGTTTACAGAACAGCAATATCACACTAAACATGACAATCAGGGTTGAGGTCAATTTCATTTCAATTCAGTCAACTGAAATTCCAATTCCAGTTTTACTAATTGAAAAGAAATGATGACCACACATCCATAAACTGATGACCACCACCCACACCTGTTCTACAGCTTATAACACCACAACCACATCCACCTGTAGTCCTGGAAGCGGGCCATATCGTAGCGGTCAAATATGTCCCTCCAGCTGTAGATGTTGACGATGCCCGTCGCTATGGTGATGAGGAGCATGAGTGTGACCTTGACCATGTGGCTGACCTGCACCAGCATGGTGGTCGCCATGAGTGCCAGCACAGCGATGTAGCTGTAGTACTTGGGGTTGTCCAGACAGCCCTCTGCCCCGGATTGGACAACAGAGGAAGGAGGGGCAATTGTGGCGTTTCCTGAGGGACGGGGACAGCTCAGCTACAGGGCGTGGACAGAGAGGGGATAGAGGCCAAATGTCAACGCAAGACCCGAGCCACCACTCAATCGAGTTCTAGTGCTTCCTCCAAGCTTACATGGACCCCGTTAAAAAATCCTTGGTTTCACTCCCATCTTGTTGCTTTATTATGAATTTAAAACATTTAACTGCAATGCGTGCTGTTCCATATGGACGGTATGCATGCATGTCAATACCAAAAACAGACCCTTAAGTCAAACCCAGGTTCTTTGGAAGGCTTGTGTGTTGGCATGCTACTGCATAATTCAACACCAGAAAGCCATTGTTCTCAGTGTTGTGATTTTTTTCTACTGGACTAACGATGAACGTTTCTCACCATGTCCACAATGTCGGCCATGGTGAGGATGAAGATTGCTGCCATGGCCCAAGTGTTCCGTGCCCAGCGGGTGTGGTCGATCCATGTGGAGAAAGACACTAGCCTCTTAGGGAAAACCTAGGAGGAAAAATAACATGTTGGTCATCAACAGTAATATCATTAACCAGTCACGTGAACTACCAATAATATCTATCATCATCATCATCATCATCACCACCACCACCACCACCACCATTGTTGTATTGATGTGGTTTTGAGTAATGTTTTACAACACTCTTTTATGACACCTGTGGTATATGTGGGGCAATGGCGGAACATTAAAAATGTTTTAACTATGATTGATGGTGACGGTCGTCTTTGCTCGCTGTAACCAACAAAGTAATACAATTGTAAACATCATCATAATCATGTTCAGTTTTCAAATGCATCATCAGATGGAAACCATAGCAGAGGTCAGGGTATTTCTCCGAGTGAGTTTGTACAGATGAAGATTATTAATTTGCGGCAGTTTGCTACAGCATTAAAAAATAAAATGATTATGTGGATTATAGTTATTGGACATTTCTGTTGGGGTTGATGCATTTCTCATAAGAGAAAATCAAGTCTGAAATGTCAAAGTGGTAAACTGCAGAAGCCTTTCTAAACCTCAAATACACTACAAGTTGTACAATTCCTGCATTGCAGGAAAGTTCTCCTGCAACAGTAGGCTGTCATAGAAAATAAGAATTTGTTCTTAACTGACTTGCCAAGTTAAATAAAGGTGTACTAAAACAGGGTGTTCAAATTAAGATCATACATCTGTACTATAGTGACTTTCATGTTAGTGACAGTACAGTATACTACTATATAGTGCTGTATCTGTCAACGGTCATTTCAGATGAGCTGTGACAAACCGAGGACAAGACATATTGGTTTTCCTCATTGAACCATCAATCATGCCATTAGGAGTCATGCATCAGTCCAACCAGAGGGCTTCTCTATGAACATCTATGATGAGCAGGGATTGATTTTCCATAGATAAAGAATAGTCACTGGAGTGGAACTACTGTCGCGCGAGGGGACTCAGATCTCCAAGGTTAGATCTGATCTCATTGGGTACAGTACATTCTCTCATCAGCTGAACAATAATCTGGTCCATATAGCTTAAAGTAAAAGCATTTCATTATGTAGCACTGAAAGCTCTTTTTAATAGGCTCTGGGGTGAATTGTATATGTGAGTGTGTGTGGTTTCTGGTGTTCATGTGGTTGACATTGTACTGTGACAGGCACAGACATGTTGACATGGACATGCATTTCGCCCTCGATATAGTAGTTGTTTATCTGTTTGTTTATGTGTGTACAATGCATTTGGAAAGTATTCAGACCCCTTCCCCTTTTTCCACATTTTGTGACCTTATATTTTTATATAATATTTTTTCCTCATCAATCTACACACAATACCCCATAATGACAAAGCAAAACAGGTTTTTAGAAATGTTTGTAAATATATAAAAAAACAAACACAAATACCTTATTTTTAAAAAGATTGTTAACTAGGCAAGTCAGTTAAGAACAAATTGTTATTTACAATGACTGCCTACCCCGGCCAAACCCTCCCCTAAACAAGACGACGCTGGGCCAGTTGTGTGCCGCCCTATGGGACACCCGATCACATCCGGTTATGATATAGCCCGGGATCGAACCAAGGTCTATAGTGATGCCTCTAACACTGAGATGCAGTGCCTTAGACCGCTGCGCCACTTGAGAGCTAATTTACATAAGTATTCCGACCCTTTGCTATGAGACACGAAATAGAGCTCAGGTGCATTCTGTTTCCATTGATCATCCTTGAGATGTTTCTACAATTTTATTGGAGTTCACCTGTGGTAAATTCAATTGATTGGACATGATTTGGAAAGGCACACACCTGTCTATATAATGTCCCACAGTTGACAGTGCATGTCAGAGCAAAAACCAAGCCATAAGGTCAAAGGAATTGTCCGTAGAGCTTCGAGACAGGATTGTGTCAAGGCACAGATCTGGAGAAGGGTACCAAAACATTTCTGCAGCAATGGTCCCCAAAAGCACAGAGGCCTCCAGCATTCTTAAATGGAAGAAATTTGGAACCACCAAGACTCTTCCCAAAGCTGACCGGCCGCCCAAACTGAGCAATCGGGGGAGAAGGGCCTTGGTCAGGGAGATGACCAAGAACCAGATGGTCACTCTGACAGGGCTCCAGAGTTCCTCTGTGGAGATGGGAACCCCTTCCAGAAGGACAACCATCTCTGCAGCACTCCACCAATCAGGCCTTTAAGGTAGAGTGGCCAGACGGAAGCCACTTCTCAGTAAAAGGCACATGACAGCCCGCTTGGAGTTTTCCAAAAGGCACCTAAAGGACTCTCAGATCATGAGAAACAAGATTCTCTGGTCTGATGAAACCAAAATTGAACTCTTTGGCCTGAATGTCAAGCGTCACATCTGGAGGAAACCTGGCACCATCCCTACGGTGAAGCATGGTGGTGGCAGCATCATGCTGTGGGGATGTTTAAAAGCGGCAGGGACTGGGAGACTAGTCAGGATCAAGGGAAAGATGAACGGAGCAAAGTACAGAGAGATCCTTGATGAAACTCTGCTCCAGAGCGCTCAGGGCCTCAGACTGGGGCGAAGGTTCCCCTTCCAACAGGACAAAGACCCTAAGCACACAGGCAAGACAACGTAGGAGTGGCTTCGGGACAAGTCTCTGAATGTCCGTGAGTGGCCCAGCCAGAGCCCATACTTGAACCCGATCGAACATCTCTGGAGAGACCTGAAAATAGCTGTGCATCGACCCTCCCCATCCAACCTGAGAGAGCTTGAGAGGATCTGCAGAAAAGAATGAGTGAAACTCCCCAAATACAGGTGTGCTAAACTTGTAGCGTCATACCCAAGAAGACTTGAGGCTGTAATCACTGCCAAAGGTGCTTTAACAAAGTACTGAGTAAAGGATCTGAATACTTGTTTTTGCTTTGTCATTATGGGGTATTGTGTGCAGATTGATGAGGAGAAACATTTTCATACATTTTAGAATAAGGCTGTAACTTAACAAAATGTTGAATAAGTCAAGGGGTCTGAATACTTTCTGAATGCACTCACTGTATGTGTGTGTGTGTGTCTGTGTGTGTGTGTGTGTGTATCTGTGCGCACACGGTGCACAGATACAGTGCATGGGGTCCAAAACCCTTGTGGACAATGTGGGGATGGGGGAGGAGTGTTGCTGTTAGGGTGACAGTAGCAGTCGATAGTGGTAGCTACATAACTGTCTGTAGCAGTCAATACATTTGACTTTCCATGACCTGGCTCATGATGTTAGATCAAAAGTGTTGATGCGTGACAAAAGAACGAACGTATGGGGTGCTGATTAGACACATTCTTTACCACATTCAGCTGACGTAACATCAAATGCACAGCATCATGAGATGCTAAGACATCTAAGTTATTTAACTACGGTATGTTGATCCACTATCACAACTACGTTATTTTTACTCAAGAGTATACCACAACAAATATCTTCATATCTACAGATTTCTTATGTTGTGGAAAATGTTCTATGATAAATTATGATTTGGCTGTGGGTTAACTGTTGCTCGCTCTGAAAGGCTAGCTGCTCTCTGGTTGGATGTTGAGCAAGGTGTGATAGTGGAGCGGGGGGAAGGGGCACTCACTCGAGGGAAGATGGCCGCCAGAGAGCAGACAGTTAGGACGAGCAGCAGGACCTCTCCCACAGCTAGGGTCACGTAGTTTGCTATCATCCTGTCAACCGCAAGAACACACAGAACATAAGGAACACGAGAGAGAGAGAGAGAGAGAGAGAGAGAGAGAGAGAGAGAGAGAGAGAGAGAGAGAGAGAGAGAGAGAGGGGTTTAGGTGAACTCACCGAGGGTCTATGAGGACCTCCATGGCTGCCGTGAACAGGAGCACTACACAGGAGCAGCTGAAGGCAGCTCCGCTCTGCTTCTCCTTTTCTACAGAGTAGCGGGTCTCCAGCTCAGGGTCCACAAAGCGCAGGGACAGGCGGTTGGTGCGTTTTCCCTTCAAACTGACAGGGCAGAGGGAGGGTTCACGCGGTCTGTCTGCTCACATAACAGAGGATTCATACCTGGCTGCACATGGCTCACTCACACACCCTCTGCTACTGGGTGTTTCTCTATGACTATCACACACACGCGCATACATAGATACACACAGGCTGGCAAACTTCTGTGAATTTTAAATAAATTCCCTGGTTTTCCCAAAATGCCTGGTTGGGGGATTCCCGGAATCAGGAGGGAATAAGCATGATATCCAGAATCCGCCAAACAGGATTTCAGGAAAAGCAGGGAATTTATTTAAAGTTCCTGGAATTTTGTAACCCTACACACACCCTCACTCTCACTCTCTGTCTACTCACGCTTGTACGGTCTCTCTCTCCAGCAGTGCCTCATTGAGCAGTTTGTTGAGCTCCTGTTCGTTCTCTTGGGCATCAATCACCCTCTCGGCCAGGTCCCGCAGTCTTAGCCTCCGCCGAGGGTTGGGGAACGAAGGGTTCACCACCTGGAGTCACAAGAAGGTGGCATTCCTGTTCTGTCATTACACCACCCACTGGATGTACCCCGATTCTCCACACTTCTTCTAAAGTGTGCACTTGCACACTCCCTCTTATGGATTTAACAATGGTCGAAACTCTCTCCAGCCAATACTTACACCAATTCAATGCTTTTAGATCCATGATTGGGAGTGTGCAAGTGCACACTTAATGAGAAGGGTGGAGAATCTGGAAGTAGCCACTCTTCATTCAGGTTTGAAGTGGAGAAGGTAGCACACGTTGGAGCAACTCCTGTCTTGGAGACAGCCAAAGTATTTGGAGGTTTTTGTACTAGCCAGCACTAACACCCCTAAATTTACAAATCGAGGTCTAAATATAAGACAATAATTAGTTAATCATTTGAATAGGTGTACTAATCCTAAACTGGAACAAAGGCCTGCACACACTGTGCACCTGTAGGACACAGAGTTGCAATCCTGTGTGTTAGGGGTTACAGTAAAGGTCATATGTTACCCGTGTGTCCAGCTCCTCTGGCTCGTCTGGTGTGGTGCAGGTTGTGTGGACACTTCCATTACACTCAGTGGTGTTGATCAACAATGGAGAGTTCCCATTGGATGACATCACAGACAACTTCTGATAGGAAACGAAGAGACAGGAAGGAGGAGAGAGAGAGAGAATGTGAGGTGTGTTACAGTGACTGTGGTGTGTTGACAGGAGGAATCTGTAGAAAAAAAATATTGACATTTTTTGTAACGCTTTCTTTTACAGCCTGTTGTAAGCTGTTACTTACCTGGTATTTTCATGGTATTAACTAGGAAACTATGCTGGTAATTACCTCAAAGAATTCAACTAAATTGGTGACTGGTACCAAAGTTAAAGACAAAAGTTACTTCTTAGTAACTACTACCTGGTTGTAAAATAAAGTTTTACAGAGGTTTTATCTCAGTGAGAGGAACCTGTAAGAATAAAGGTTGAATAAAACTAGGTGCTGAGGCAATACTCACCACCCCGTTGATGCCGTTCTTTCCCAGGGGGCCCTTGGGCACCACCACCAGGTAGGAGTCGATGCCCCTCTCCTTCAGGTACTCACAGCGGTCGCCCCCGTTCCCCGGCTCCATATCAAACTCCCCGTGCAGACACTCCATTGTGGCTTGGGAGATGTGCACACGCCTGCCGCAAAGGTCAGGGGTTATAGGTTATAGGTCAGAGAGCCTGGCATATCAATGGCAGGGCAGGTGGGGGCTGACCCTATGTCCTCCCTATTGCAAACTTTGAATAATTCCTGCGGTCACCCTCTTATTTTATATACAGTACATCAACATTTCCTTACAGACTTCATAACTTATTGCTAGCAATAATTAATTTTGTATTGGTATACAGGGTTTGTATTGGGCAGAAACACATTTGACAAATATGAGTGCATGAGGCAGGTGAATCTTGCCTGTGCATCATCTAAGGTTGTAGTAAAGATCTGTAAATAGAGTTAGGGAAAATGTTATAACTTAGAGGGGTTTAACCAGTTCCTTCTTACCCCGGTATTCCTCCCGCCTCCATCTTATTGGCCACGGTGACGTCAGTGGACCAGACGTCATACTGCCACCGCTTCTGTCCCAGGACGCCCCCCAGGACAGTGCCAGTGTGTACCCCCACACGCATGTCCACATCTGTCCCGGTCTTCTCACGAACATACCTACAGGACAACACAGTCACCGTGACACAGAGCCAAGAAGAACCACCCTAGCCAGTCTTTCTCCTACCATTTGTTTTGCCTCCAGCACATCACATTATTCCTACTCTATGTGCAAATCTCAAATGACACCCTATTCACCGCAAGTACAGAAGGACCTCTGAGATGTGAACACGTCTGAAAAGGAAGTCAATCGGAATACTGAAAGGTTTGGATTTAAAAGCGCATCAAACCTTTGTAGAAAATATGAATTGTGTATTATTTTCTCAGCATTTATCCAGATACTGTAGATGTCAGACCTGTTTTCAGCACATGAAAGTAATAGGTTCTACAGTAGTATACTACCTTTGACCATAAGTGGGTGAATAGGATGTCCTTTGACACAGGCAGCCTATACCACAAACCAAGTTTCTACAATCCACATTTTCACTCACGAAATGGCCTCCACCATGGCCAGGCCCATCATGATGGAGCAGGCAGCGTGGTCCTCTCTGTAGTCTGGCAGGCCACAGATGCAGTAGTAACAGTCGCCCAGGATCTTTATTCTCAACTGGTGGTATTTCTACACAAAACACACACACACACACACACACACACACACACACACACACACACACACACACACACACACACACACACACACACACACACACACACACACACACACACACACACACACACACACACACACACACACACAGTGAGGTAGTGGAGAGGCTGGAACATTCAAATAAGTGATTTCATCTGTATGTGAAATGATGTGACTATTCATTTAAATGAACTTTAATCTATAAATAAGTATGTTTAAAAGATTAGTATACATGCCATCAAATATACATTTTTAGTCAGTAAGTAATATATTTATGCCTGTGTGTGTGTGTGTGTGTGTGTGTGTGTGTGTGTGTGTGTGTGTGTGTGTGTGTGTGTGTGTGTGTGTGTGTGTGTGTGTGTGTGTGTGTGTGTGTGTGTGTGTGTGTGAGTGACTCACGGCAGCCAGCTTGTCAAAGCGGGCAAACAGTTCATTGAGGAGCTTGACCAGCTCATGGGCACTGCATGATGATGATAGCTGAGTGAATCCCACAATGTCTGCAAACAAAATACTGCAGGAGAAAGGGGATTACATGCAGTCATCACATCATCCTATTGGATATCCTGCCACTGTGTTATACAACATAGTATACTCTATAAGTTATGTTCTCCTAGCCATAGGTCTATAGTCTTACCTGACGTTTTCGTGGCGATACATGTACATGGTGTTGAACTGCTGCATCTCCTTCTGTCCAGTCTGACTGGCTTCTTTCTTCTTCATGTCCTGTAACATCTCGTCTGCTATATGCTTGGGCAGGATGGACAGCAAGAGACGCTCCTGTGGATGACAGGGAGAGTGGTGAGGTTTCAGTCGATATGAGGAGACTCTAAAGAGCCTCAATAGACGCATGCACAGCTTACAATAAAGGCACTTCCTTTTGTGTGATTGGCAGCAGAATCAATCAATGACTCAATCAGAATCAATAAAAATTCAGTGACCTGATCAAACCACTTTCTATAACAAAGGAAACTGTCCATTGCCATCCCAAAGCCTCCACTTCCATTTATATCTACTTCTATCACCCTTCAACCAATAGATGTGCTCAAACAGTACATACAGTGCATTTGGAAAGTATTCAGACCCCTTGACTTTTTCAACATTTTGTTAAATTACAGCCTTATTCTAAAATAGATACAAATAATTGTTTCCCCTCGTCAATTTACACACAATACCTTATAATGACAGAGCTAAAACAGTTTTTTTGACATTTTTGCAAATGTATTAAAAATAAAAACAACGAAATACCTTATTTACATAAGTATTCAGACCCTTTGCTATGAGATTCGAAATTGAGATCAGGTGCATCCTGCTACTAATGATCATCCTTAAGATGTTTCTACAACTTGATTGGAGTGCACCTGTGGTAAATTCAATTGATTGGACATGATTTGGAAAGGCACAAACCTATCTATATAAGTTCCCACAGCTGACAGTGCATGTCAGAGAAAAAACCAAGCCGTGAGGTCAAACGAATTGTCCATAGAGCTCCGAGACAGGATTGTCTTGAAGCACAGATCTGGGGAAGGGTACCAAAACATTTCTGCAGCATTGAAGGTCCCCAAGAACACAGTGACCTCCATCATTCTTAAATGGAAGAAGTTTGGAACCACCAAGACTTCCTTGAGCTGGCCCCTCATACAAACTGAACAATCAGGGGAGAAGGGCCTTGGTCAGGGAGGTAACCAAGAACCAGATTGTCACTCTGACAGAGCTCTAAAGCTCCTCTGTGGAGATGGGAAAACCTTCCAGAAGGACAACCATCCCTGCAGCACTCCACCAATCAGGCTTTTATGGTAGGGAGGCCAGACGGAAGCCACTCCTCAGTAAAAAGGCACATGACAGCCCACTTGGAGTTTGCCAAAAGGCACCTAAAGGACTCAGACCATGAGAAACAAGATTATCTGGTCTGATGAAACCAAGATTGATGTCACGTTCTGACCTGTAAAGGTGTTATTTGTTAGTGTTTAGTTTGGTCAGGACGTGGCAGGGGGTATTTGTTTTATGTGGTTCAGGGTGGTTGTGTGTATGTGTCCATGTAGAGAGGGGTATTTGATTTATTAGTCCAGGGTTTTGGTTATTGTTCTATGTTAGTTTATTTCTATGTTCTGTCTAGTCATTTGTATTTCTATGTTTAGTTAATTGGTGTTGGGGCCTTCAGTTGGAGGCAGCTGTCTATCGTTGCCTCTGATTGAAGGTCCTATAATTAGGGGTGTGTT
This sequence comes from Salmo salar, assembly GCF_965601325.2. NCBI lineage: Eukaryota > Metazoa > Chordata > Actinopteri > Salmoniformes > Salmonidae > Salmo > Salmo salar. The sequence continues at coordinate 49,746,502 of NC_138295.1, read as the reverse complement.
TGTATTGTGGATTGTGGGTAGTTGTATTCTGTTTTGTGCTTGTCACCTGACAGAACTGTTAGTGTCGTTTCTGTTAATTGTATACGTGTTTATTTTGTTTCTCTAAAAAGAGAAGATGAGTATACACTTCCCTGTTGCGTCTTGGTCCTCCACACACGACACGCGTTACAATTGAACTCTTTGGCCTGAATGCCAATCGTCGCATCTGGAGGAAACCTGGCACTCTCCCTACGGTGAAGCATGGTGGTGGCAGCATCATGCTGTGGGGATTTTTAATAGCGGCAGGGACTGGGAGACTAGTCAGGATCAAGGGAAAGATGAACAGAGCAAAGTACAGAGAGATCATTGATGAAACCCTGCTCCAGAGCGCTCAGGACCTCAGACTGGGGCGAAGGTTCACTTCCAACAGGACAACAACCCTAAGCACACAACCAAGACAACGCAGGAGTGGCTTCGGGACAAGTCTCTGAATGTCCTTGAGTGGCCCTGCCTGGACTTGAACCCAATCGAACATCTCTGGAGAGACTAGGGCTGTGGCGGTCATAAAATTTTGTCAGCAGCTGATTTTCAAGCAAATAAGTGTCAGTCTCACAGTAATTGACCGCTAATTAACATAAACACATTTAGCATCTCCTGGCTTCCACACATACAAGCCACTGATGCTGACCTTCGGAACATCGACATTTTAAAAAGTTTAATAAATCCATGTAATATAGCCTACACCTTCACAATAAATCCATGATCTATTTTAGAAAATGTAGTACATTTCAGAAGAACAGAATAGCATACTCTGAGTTTTCCTTATGTTAGGTCCTGATCTGGCTATTCCAAATGGCTGTGGGCCACACTAGTCCATTCAGCAGACAAGATTTGCTTTGAATTCCATGGCATTATTTTATAGTATGAAGAATACAATTGAACAAAGCTGAAAAAAATAGAAAGGATATTTTCTTTGAGGGAGTGCGGATGCGGCTCTTCTGTGATGAGCTGTTATCAAAGAAATAGGTATTCCTATATGCTTAATTTAGAGTTAATATTGTAAATTGAGTTGTTATACAAACATTGGGCTATATGTTTTGATTGTTAATAAACTCAGCAAAAAAAGAAATGTCCCTTTTTCAGGACCCTGTCTTTCAAAGATATTTGGATTTTTACGAATTAACTTCACAGATCTTAATTGTAAAGGGTTTCAAAACTGTTTCCCGTGCTTGTTCAATGAACCATAAACAATTAACGAACATGCACCTGTGGAACGATCGTTAAGACACTAACAGCTTACAGAGGGTAGGCAATTAAGGTCACAGTTATGAAAACTTAGGCCTTTCTACTGACTCTGAAAAACACCAAAAGAAAGATGCCCAGGGTCCCTGCTCATCTGCGTGAACATGCCTTAAGCATGCTGCAAGGAGGCATGAGGACGGCAGATGTGGCCAGGGCAATAAATTGCAATGTCCGTACTGTGAGACGCCTAAGACAGCGCTACAGGGAGACAGGATGGACAGCTGATCATCCTCGCAGTGGCAGACCACGTGTAACAACACCTGCACAGGTTCGGTACATCTGAACATCACATCTGCAGGTCAGGTACAGGATGGCAACAACAACTGCCCGAGTTACACCAGGAACATACAATCCCTTCATCAGTGCTCAGACTGTCCCCAATAGGCTGAGAGAGGCTGGACTGAGGGCTTGTAGGCCTGTTGTAAGGCAGGTCCTCACCAGACATCACTGGCAACAACGTCGCCTATGGGCACAAACCCATCGTCGCTGGACCAGACAGGACTGGCAAAAAGTGCTCTTCACTGATGAGTCGCTGTTTTGTCTCACCGGGGGTGATGGTCGGATCCGGGTTTATTGTCGAAGGAATGAGTGTTACACCGAGGCCTGTACTCTGGAGAGGGATCGATTTGAAGATGGAGGATCCGTCATGGTCTGGGGCGGTGTGTCACAGCACCATCGGACTGAGCTTGTTGTCATTGCAGGCAATCTCAAAGCTGGGAAGACATCCTCCTCCCTCATGTGGTACCCTTCCTGCAGGCTCATCCTGACATGACCCTCCAGCATGACAATGCCACCAGCCATACTGCTTGTTCTGTGCTTGATTTCCTGCAAGACGGGAATGTCAGTGTTCTGCCATGGCCAGTGAAGAGCCCGGATCTCAATTGAGCACGTCTGGGACCTGTTGGATCGGAGGGTGAGGGCTAGGGCCATTCCCCCCAGAAATGTCCGGGAACTTGCAAGGGCCTTGGTGGAAGAGTGGGGTAACATCTCACAGCAAGAACTGGCAAATCTGGTGCAGTCCATGAGGAGGAGATGCACTGCAGGACTTAATAGTGGCCACACCAGATAGTGACTGTTACTTTTGATTTTGACCCCCCCCCCCCCCTTTTTTAAGGACACATTCTATTTATGTTAGTCACATGTCTGTGGAACTTGTTCAGTTATATCTCAGTTATTGAATCTTGTTATGTTCATACAAATATTTACACATGTTAAGTTTGCTCAAAGTAAACACAGTTGACAGTGAGAGGACGTTTCTTTTTTTTCAGAGTTTACATTGTAAGGCTGCATGATGCGACTCTAATGATGATTTGAAAAAGGTTGCTTGAAAGGCATGAGCTCTGCTTTGTTTTTTTGCAGGCTGTACACACTACATCAGTCACCCATTCACAATTTGATAAGCACTTGATAATGCCTAGAATTTCACAGCAGCATCCCGTTTGTGGCCGTAATGCACCCTAAAAAAATCTATGCCTTTTGCACCAAGTGGCCATTGTGATGGAGTGCTGCATGCTCCATTATGTGATCGGGTCTTTCTCACAGGCTACAAGTGAAGACAGACACATTGGGGATACAACTGCGCGCGTCCTTATCCAATTCCTAGGTGCATATTGAAGATATTGGAAGAATTGTCCACATTTACTTGTGATATTTGTGATATTTACATTTACATTTTTTCTAAATTTGCAACAAAAAAAAACAACTGTTTTTGGTTTGTCATTATGGGGTATTGTGTGTAGATTAATGAGAAAAAAACAACAATTGAATCAATTTTAGAATAAGGCTGTAGCGTAACAAAATTAGGAAAAAGTCAAGGAGTTTGAATACTTTCCGAATTCATTGTACATGTTATAATCACATCCCATGGTATGTATTAGAGATACGAAACCGCAAAATACTAATCCTTTACATGGTTCTACTCTGATTTAGCCACTGTCTCCTGTATTCCTGACCCAGAGTTGGCTCTAGAAAATGTATCCTCCTTATGTAATTCCTCTGGCATATAAACAAGCCCCTTTTAAACAATTCAGAGTCAAAGATAGAAAACCAAGGGTTAGATCTTCAGAGCTATCTGAGCTCATTCAGATGCGAAATCAGGCCTGGGCCAAAGCAAGGAAAAAGGACTGGAAATGTTTCAGACAATTGCGAAACAGATGTACTATCTCGATTAAGAAAGCTAAATCAAACTACCTTTTAAGCTCTATATCCGACTGCTGGTGATCCTTCAAAATTTTGGAAAACAGTAAATGCACTGAAGCGTACAAATTCCTCTTCTTCCCTGCCTAAGCAAGTTCTGTCTGACTCTGGCATCATAACTGAGAAGAATGGGATAAGCGATGCCTTTAATCATAATATTATCCAAGCAGGCTTTTTATTTGCGAGAAATTGTGGTTTAATTGACCCTGGTAAGTCAATCAACTGCTCTTCCTCTGCCAGCCTCAACTTCTAGTGAATCTTTGTTTTCATTTCAACAATTTACTATATGTGATGTGCTAAATGCCTTGCTTAAGACTGGTAAAAAAAAATCCGCTGGGGCTGATATTCTTGATACATTCTTGCTGCAGATCTCTGCCCCACTGATTACTGAATCAATAACCCATATTTTTTACCTGACAATTATATCTGGTACTATCCCCAAGGTTTGGAAGGCGGCCCATGTACTCCCCCTTCACAAACGTGCAGACCCTTGTGATCTAAATAATTAAATCACCCTATTTCTAAACTTTCTTGCCTTGCTAAAATATTAGAATCTTTGATTAATTTTACATTTTAGTCATTTAGCAGACACTCTTATCCAGAGCGACTTACAGTAGTGAATGCATACATTTCATTTCATGCATTTTGTAAAAAAAATTTTTGGTACTGGCCCCCCGTGGGAATCAAACCCACAACCCTGGCGTTGCACTCACCATGCTGGCGTTGCAAACACCATGCTCTACCAACTGAGCCACAGGGAAGACCTAATTCTCAGGTAAGATCTTTCCTATTTTTAAAATGTATTCTAAATGTACATCAGTCGGGTTTTAGACCAGGTCATAGCACTATCTCTACTAGATCCCTAGTTATAAATGATGTAGTTAACTGTATGGATAAAAGGCAACATTGTGCTGCCCTCTTCATTGGCCTGTCAAAGGCTTTCGATACTTTTGATCACTCATGGCTAATTCAGAGCCTTTCCTCAATTGACCTAGACCAGATTGCATGTAACTGGTTTAACAAATGTATTGACAGATAAAACTCAATGTGTATATCTACTGATGGTGTTAAATACGGTTTCCTGGATATTACGAAAGGTGTCCTACAGGGGTCGATTCTGGTCCTGTGCTTTTTAACATTAACAATATCGACATGTTTAAAAAAGAACTGCACTTGTATGCCGATGATAGTGTTGTGTATGCTATTACCCCCAACGTTGACCAGGCTCTGTCTGAACTACAGTCTGCCTTCATTGTATTATAGAAAAACTTTATTGACCTGGAATTAGTATTGCACGCAGGTAAAACTACGTGTAGATTGTTCTCTAGAGCACATAAAAATAACTCTGATGATTGAAGCATGTCGTTTGGATAGTGTCCATATTGATTGTGTCCCTGGTTACAAATATCTGGTTAGATTTAAAGCTGTCTTTTAAAAAGCATATTGATGAGTTAAGAAGCTGCGAATAAAAATGGTCTTCTATAGAAATAGGTCCTGCCTCTCGCTAAATAGTAGAAAGCAGATTGTTCAGTCGATGTTCCTATCGGTCCTAGACTATGGCGACATCATCAATATGAAGTCAGCTGTCACTTCATTAAAGCTGTTAGATGCAGTTTAACATAGTGCACTGCGCTTTATTACGGGCTAAAATGTTTGTACTCGCCACTGCATTCTTTTGATTTATTAGGATCCCCATTAGCGACAGCTAGTCTTACTGGGGTCCGACAGTTGGTTGGCCCTCTGATGTCACATACATTGCTATGTTTTTATTTAGAAAGTCTTTTTACAAAAAGTCCCACTGTACCTAACTTCTTTACTAACTTTAGACATACGAGTTACCACACTCGGTTTCAGGGATGGCTAACTCTGGAAATTCCTTTGGTTGCTACTGAGTTAGGTAAATCAGCTTTTAGTTTCATTGCACCTTATTTATGGAATAATCTTCAAAATGTTCTTAAATTTGATATCTGGGTGCCTCTAGGGAAATTCAGTAAGCTGATTGAGAACCTTATTTTTTATTTTTTAACCTGACAAAGGCTTATTACTGATGAATGTGTTTGTTTTTTATGACCATGTTTTTCTTTCTGCTTGCATTTTGATGTGTGTATTTTGTCATTTCTGTAATTCAGGGCTTATCTGTAAAAGAGACCTTGGTCTCAGTATGACTCCCTGATAAAATAATAAACATCCAATGGACAAACATGATATATAATCACGTATTACACAGTACATAGACATATAGGCCTATAACTTTTCTCCCTGTTAAAAGCACTGTCCCTATACACAAATCTGATTGGCCTAAAACTATCACTCATCGCCACGTAAGTCCATCTGAACAGATTCCACCCTTGATGACCCAAGACCAGAAACATAAACATTGGAAATCACAAACGCATCAGGCAAACAAAAGCCTTGAGTTCACACACACGTGGAGGGAGGAAAACAAATAACGTGGCAGGGTTTTTCAAAAGTTCTTATCAAAACCTGACAGAGAGAGACAAAAAAAATGGGCAAGCGAGTCAGCAGTGATTACTGCGGACATCGTCTCAGGAGGCCCGTCGCCATAGTAACCTGCAGCGACCGGATGCTCCTTGATTGGCTGGCGGCCCTTGTATCCCAGCAGCCCATGCTTCTCCATTAGTATTCTGGGAGAGTCTCTCTCTCTCTCTCTCCCTCCTTCTCTCTCCCTCCCTTCCATAATCACCCCTTTCCTCTCAGCGCTCTCCCTCTTTCTGAGCTCTCTATAGCAGTGACCGTCTGTTCCATAAATAGTAGCAATCAAGAATGCCCAATGGCCACAGCTGTGAGACGGGGAGGGAGGGGAAATGACTGCTGACACAGTGCTAACTCAAACAGACAAAACATGTACAAGCACACACAGACACTTGTGTGCGTGTTTGCGCGCACACACACACACACATACATGTAATTAGCTTAGTGAAGTGTACTGTAACAGTAGATCAAATGGAGCTGTAGATACTAAGAATTTTGTTTAAATTCCCTTTGGCTTCAACATAAATAAAACAAGTCTGAATCAGAATCACATACATTCAAACCAGGGCACTACTCTGGCACTGCCACACGCTCCTCATTGCCCCCCACTCTCAAACCTACCAACCTCTGTCACTTTTATCTCTCTGCACATGTTGTCTCCTGCCCTATATTGTATATTCCCCTCTGTCCTCCCGCCATATGTTTTTACCAACACTTCCTCCCTGTCTCAGTCTGTCAATCTCACCTGTTGCTGGCTCTGTTCCTCCAGATTGAGTTTGACCTCCAGGGACTGCCGTGCTTCCAGGAAGGCCTTGCGGTGTTTCCGGTCTGCCATGTAGTAGGACATGACGCCCACAGTGATGGCACACACATAGATCACTATGTTGGCCAGCAGCTGGAGAACGCCAGAGTCATTAGACACACACATTTACACACAAGCATGCACACAACACCTGCACTATAACAAACACACAAACAGGCATGCACAGTAAGCCTTACACTGTTAGTCTACACCTGTTGTTTACGAAGCATGTGACAAATACAAATTTCATTTGACATATGGACGCACGCACACACACTCTGAACGCTGTGGGGAGGACTCTTGTGTAGCCTTATCATGATCTAGGCTAGTGGTATCTTACTGAATTGCTGCAGCCATGAATGTGGCAGACAGGCAAAAAGAAACCAGCATTCTAAACCATTACAAAACTCTTATAGGTTCCAGTGAGGTGGATACTGATGAGTTAAATTTCAAACAAAGTTTGGATACTGCACTGTTTTGTCATTGAATAACACTTTGATTCGCTCAGATTGAAGCTCTGATAGGGTGGTTGGCCTTTTATTGGGCTGCCTGACTCCCATTGGATTAATGTGACATTATGATAAAGACATGAGCATACTGGGAACCAAAAACTGTGGACCATTTGAGAACAGTATTGATGTCAAACAAGAGAATGACCTCTAAAATAACAAATATAGACAAATGACAAAACCACAGAGGCTTTTTTGCCATTGATAATTCTACCTCAGACTCTTTTAGTTGGTAAGAGACACTGAAACCTCAGCCTCTGCTCTGTCACCGAAACATTTGATATAGTCAGCCTGTTTGCAGACTCATCAGTAATGTCTATTCATTGTAGATGCTGTAAGACAATTACAGGGCATAATGTGACATAAATAGTACTGGAGGCTAATCTTCTGCATGATGAAATTATTTCAACACACCATTTGATGTGATCAGGAAAGCTAGTATGACTTACCTGCACTGTCATTATAATCAATATCTAGCCTATTTTTAAATCTGCTGTATATACCATAATAATTGCTCATCATTCCTTGAGTTGCAAGTACGGCATGTTGCACTGTTCCTAGTTATTTTATGAGCTACTTCACAAGATCTGTTCACCTCTCTCTACCTGCCACCCTACAATCTAATGTACCCCCCCCCCACACACACACACCTGCCCGTCTCCAACTCCACCTGCAACTTCATCCAACTCGTTATGTGTCCACCCACCTCAGGTGTTTCCTGAACTACTCTCACCCGTCTCCCTCTCCACCTGCAACTTCCTTCCCATCCTGCATGTGTCCTCAGCCCCCACTCTTACCTGTCTCCCACTCTATCTGCAACTTCAATCCCCATCACAACTCACCCACTCTCACTCCCGCTGCAATTCATCCCCCACCCAAGGTGTGTCATCAGCCCCATCCCCACTCTCACCTGTCTCCCGAGGGCAGCCCCCTGGATATCCTCCTGCTGCTGCTGAGCAATGGTGACCCCCAGCACTAGGGTGTGGACCCCGCACGACACGGATGTGATCAGCACAATGGGCGTGAGCCGCAAGGGCAGTGTCAGGAAGAAGGAGAAGCTAAAGAATGCCTGCCAGCCCACTGTGTCACTGGCCTGGTGGAAGCGGGCATAGTTCAGGCCCAGGTAGCAGAAGATCTGGGCCGCTATGAGCACCCACAGGGCGTAGGGCACCACACGTCGCGAGATGCGGTCGGGTAGCAGGCCGTAGCGGCACAACACATAGAGTAGGATGTCTGATGCCAGGCCCACTGATGCCACCACCACAGAGGCCAGCTTTTCGCCTGTGTAGACCACAGCGCACATGACAATGATGTAGCTGTCAAACAGGGCAGCAAACACAACCAGAACCAGCAGGGTTTCGTGTCGCTGCCGCCGGAAATAGGTCTGATAGAGGTTCTCCAGAGAGTCGGGTGCAAAGGTGAGACGCATGAAGCGTGGGAGGCAGAGGCAGCACCCTTGGCTGCGAACTGTTACCTCGTGCGTGCGCCCCACGGCATGGCCTGGGTCCGATGGTAGGGTCACAGAGCAGTCCGCCGAATACTCTGCTGAGTACTCCGGCTCTGAGAAGGCCCTGTTGCGAGGCATCATGAATAATGACTACGTTTTGTATTCTTCTTCCTGTGACCTCGTCGTAAAAAAGTGGAAATCTGTTTGTAGTTCTGCAGGAGGTGTAAAATTCTTCAAAATACTGTTGTAAGGTTCAAGCGTAGGCCTACATCGTGCTCTCTCATTGGGTTCCCTTTTATTCTCCTGTGTGTAAAACTGAACCCTTTGCCATGAGGTGTCACAAATGTCCTTTAAATCCCACGTAGTGTCTTGATTGTCAGGATCTGCACTTTGGAATAGCTTTGCTCACATATTTGTTACACGCCTCTGACAGTGTCAGTTGATTCACCAATCCAATGTTCTCCAAATGTAGGCCTAAGGCAAAAGGAGATTTAAAGGGTCTCCTGGACCATGTTAATTTTCCTCAAGTGAGCCCATGGAAAATTCGCTAAGAATAAAGTGGGGGTGATAATATAGCTTTGTTTCTTTTCGAATACAAAACTTTGTTTACATTGCCACCCTTCTCTCCATATTCATTGTATCAAGGTCGTCACCAATGTTCACATGGGGTTTCCATGGTGAAAACTCAAAAGAAGTGAAGAATATGGGATGCTGTTTGATCATGAATTGTGGCCCCTCCACCTGAGATAACGCCTGACTAGCAATCCACGTTGGGAAAAACAGGGATTTTTAAGAAAATTACTGGGAAATATGGACAGCCTGTGCAAGTTGTGCAAAAGAGGCCTAGATTTGTTTCTTCTTTGCAGTTGACAGACTGATACCGAGAGCAATGTCTGTCGTTACCTTCCAATATTTAGCTTGAGAAAACTGCGCCTCTGTCCTCAGTTGATAATAACCCCGGAGCACTATGCGGGACTTCTGATTTTACAGTGCACACAGGAAATCGGCTACATGTTGCGCTCTATGAAAAAGAGAAAAACGATAGAACTTGTAAAATGGATGTCCAAAATGACACCATCAAGACTATCCATTTAAAATACTTAACAGTCTTTTTTTGCCGTATTATTTAGCAACCCAGTTTTCAAGCCTACAGTATAAGGACATCATATTTACATATTTCTTGCCCTCATTACACATATTGATGAGTTTGTTGCCTGTGATTTCAGGGTTAAATCGTGTGGCTACATTTCTATTTTGAAAAGGTGCTAGAGGACTGCTATTTTCATACCCACTTAAATGATCGAATGACTGAAAATAATAAGCGTCATTATTTACCCATTCTGTATCCATTTAACATGTGGTGATGGCCAAAGATGAACGTGATCTTTCAATGTAGGTTTTCATTCTCCAGTGACTCGACGTTTGGCATCTCCTGTCTATCTATCCCTTTTAAAATGCCGCATGTGAACAGAGATTTTGTACCAGATGCTGTAAAAACCATCCGCATATTGTTGCATCCGTTTACAGAGCCATGAAAAAGCCACTTTCGATCTCCTATAGGTGGTGCTCGCTCTTTTAAGGATTAGATGTCACTTGTAATCAAAACAGTGCATTTGGGGTGTTTGTTATAAGAATAACATGAACATGTCCCTCTCGACGAGTAATAGAGTACAATGGACTCTCGCCTTCTGCAGAAAACACGGAACAGCTCTGCTTTTTCGCCCTCGATCTTCACTTTCTACCCCTGATAAGCCCGTCCCAGTCTTTAGATTCCCCCCCCCCCCCCCCCCCACCCACCCTTCCCTTGCCTCCCATGAACAAAGTCAGAAATAGGGACAGACAATTCCAAATAGGATAACTAAATGTAAATAGCATATGGTTATTCATTATGACTGGATGAACTAATATGACACTTGATTTCATTTTATTGATTAATTGCCATTAAAGCTCGCGTAATGTTTTCCCGCCTCCTGGCCATACCACCACAATGTCTGAGTGCACTAATTGACTCTGACCATTATCACATCAAATGATCTACTTCTATAGGTAAATAAAGGTTTAAAAAAAGAAGAAAAAAAGGTTCGAAGCCTGGGCCTACCCCTGGATCCAACAAACACCGTAAAAGAAATATGCATGTCACTTGAACCAGTCTTTGGGAGGGAACAATTGATAGCGTACTTATCGACAGCTGTTCCCGCATCGGCTTGAACAATCCAAACAAGAGCAGCAGTCCGTTACACAACATCAGTTTATTTTGCTCACGCCCACCCTATTTCAAATCAAAGGTCACTTACACAGTTTAGAAAAATCATATAGCAAAATCATGCAGCGAAATGCTTGTTACTAGCGCCTAACAATGCAGTAAAATGCCAAACAGTGTGGTGTGTGTGTGTGTGTGGAGCAGGAACTGAGTCTAGTCTAGGTGCTCCAGGGCTGTTCATGCACCATATGGCGTCGTTGTTCATTATTATTTTTTGACTATGAGATGCGTTCAGGTTGTTGTGTCTGGTCATTAGTTTGTGTCCCAGAAACGCTACTGGCTGTGCCGAACCTGCCCGAGATCGGCTTCTTTCGTTGACACTGCCATTAGACCTGTATTGATTATTCCACTGAAACCCTGTATTGAACGTGTGATCAATACCCAGACCATTGACCTTTTTTTTTATTTTTTACAGGAAACAAACTCATCAACAACATCTCCCTGCCTCTCAGGCCCAAATTGAACATTCATACTTCCCCCTGTATTCATCCTCTATAGTTTGAGGTGTGTGATACCCCATATCACAAGGTCCTCTCCCTTGTCACTATGCTCCCCCCATAAACACACCCCTTGATTTTACCTTGGAGAATTAACCTACCGCTACCGATATGTGCCTAGAGTGATGCAGCCCATTCAAATATATGAGGCTTGTAGGTAACACTCTGTACAAGTGATTCATTAATTGCTGGATTCCAAGACTAATGTTGCCGTGGAGAGACAGATTTCCCCAGAGAACAGCCAACAATAATTATTAAGCAGTGCTTTTTACCACCAGCAAAGGCTGAGGTAGGACAGATGATGATGGTGTGCAAAATTAGACACAGATTATGGGAGGCAATGGATTAGGGTACATCGTTTAACAGTTGACAGATGATTATGTAATGTCATGATTTTATTCAGAGGCATAACAATTGATTGCTTTGCTAAAGCTTATTACACAAGTCCGGTTTTCAGAATGATCTCTTCCTAGTAGAAATGGGAAAGGGAAGGGAGTGACAAATGAATCCTGTTTATTGTGTCTAACCATGTCTCTCATCATGTGAGGGTTTTCTCTGGATTCATAAATAAACATTGTCCTATAACAATATCACAATCATGCTCTCAGTATCACTGTTTTAGAGAGACCATTTTTTTCATCATCCCTCTTATGTGATTAATACTCCAATACACTGTAACTATTTGAATGACCCTGTTGGGCAGAATCAGAATAGAACATCAGATGTGCATATTGTTTCCCATGGCATTGGCCACAGAGGATAAAGAAGAAACAGATTATTTGCACGAGGAAAGTGTTATTATCAATACATTGTTTGGCCAATAAAGGCCTGTGTAAATCTTTTCTGCTGTCCATAATCTACAGAAGGTTTTAGATCTATGTAGAATAGAATACATCTATGTAAAACATTTGTTTGCAAATATTTGTATCTTGTTTTGCAATGCTATTAAAATGTTTATTGTGTTTAGAAAAAACAACAACAATACAGTTCAATCAATACAGTGTCACAGAACAATGAGATAGATGTTTCACCGGATATATAAATCTGAAACCTCCGGTTGGCATTTCCACTCACCACCAAATATGGTTATGAGAGGAAGCCCAGTGGCTGGCAGTGTGAGAAGGTGGAGTGAGATGGATTTTGGATTTTGATCTTAATACAGTTTTCTGTTCCCCAAACTAGAATCTGTTATGAACAGAGTGGACCAAGTTTTGTAGACTTTACCCTTTGCCAAAGTTAAAAATACATGTATAAAAATGCGTTGTTTAGTAGCGCAAGAACAAATTGAGTTATTGCACACGCACACTTCACAGAGTAGACGTTACCTAACGGAAATATGCAAATACATGCTAGAACGCACCAATAGGATTTCGCTAGCTCGTGCTTGGCTCTGCCCACCTTGCTTGTTCTGCCCACTATGATTACTTTTCGCCCATTGGAAACGACAGGGTGTGGTCTATCTAGGGATCGTTCAAATGTTTTTTCTGACAGTGTACGTACAGTGTACGTAATGACGTAATCGCTCAGATTGCACGCTGCTGACGTGTATGTAGGGAAGTAGCAAGCTGGCTACCTAGCTAGCTAGCAACTTTAGCGTTATTTTCATTAGATATGTGCAGCCAGTGACAGCTCACAATGGGAATAATAGCCAACTAATTGAAATAATTGGCATCAGAAGAGAAATCGGAGCAGATTACACAGGTAGAGTTTGCAAGACCTCAAATACATTAGCATACACTACCCAGTGCACCATTCAAGCTCAATTAGCTAACGTTAATGATTGGCTGGCATGCTAAAAGCTTAGATGGCGAGTTAGCTAGCTAGTTAAACTGTCTTGTACAGATTTATTGTGCAGTGACAATTGTTAAGATTTCAAGTTATGTAGCTAGCTAGCTAACAAGACTTTCGCGATGGGATGTTTAGCGAGCTAACATTAAAATAACAAAACCTGTTCTAGTTAGTTAGCAAACGATGCAGCAAGCGCCTTAGGCTTGACAGGTAGAAGATACCATCCCTACAGTTACTCTTGTTTACACCTGTGGTCGTAACGGAATCATGGTTACATTAACACACCTTGGAGTCGGCGCGAGATATGGGTCGGAAAACCTGCTTAATTGCAGGGATGGGATATGCCACTGTACTCCAAATGTTACATTTATCCACACTGCTCCATCGAGAAGATTGATATACTTTTCATCCTCAGCTAGCATGAAGCCAAGAAGGGCAGTTTCCCAGAAAAACTAGCAGTATTTCAATCTTCTCAATGGAGCAGTGTGGATAAAGGTACAATTTGGAGTACAGTGGCATATCCCATCCCTGCATCGAGGTACGTTTTCTGGCCCAAATCTCACGCAGGCTCCATAGGGTCTTAATGTACCCAGCTCAGTGTAAACACCTGTAATGGTAGGGTCAGGATCTTCTAAAACAGGAAAAATATGTGTACTGTCTTAATACACAATTTTCCACCACCATTTTCGGACAATTTAGGATGTTGCAAACCGTGTTCAGCCAAGGGTGTGCAGCATCCTAAGTTGTCCGAAAATTGTATTTAACTTCTGGCTTCCCACGGACTGTTTTGTGCAACCAAATACAATTGAAAGCAACACTAGTGTATATAAATACACCAGCATTGCTAAAAGCAAGGATCTAGCTACTATTGTGTAATTATATTGTTTTGTCTTCTATTTTGAGTTTTCATGCATCTGTTTCTACAGACAAGGAATTTGCCCTGAAGTGGATTGATTCCTTCAAGAGCCATGGGCAAACGGAGGATGCCAGACCTGTATAGGGCCCCCTTCCCCCTCTACACAATCAAAGTGGACCCCAAAACAGGATGGGTGATCACTGCAGGAGGGGGAGGCGGTTCCAAGACAGGCATAAAGAATGCAGTGGTAAGCTACTGAATGTTTAGGTGATCATGTAATGGTTTTGCTCTATAGGCACAATCTCTCCATTTTTAGTCGCTTCTCTGTCTTCACACCCTTTTACATTGCATGTATTCTGTAAGTGTGAAAATGCAGAAACATTGTAGACATTGTGATTCAGAATTGATTTTGATCTAATTAAATCTGAGTAATGTTGTACAGTATTTGCTAAGTTAAGTTGGGACTGTCTTTTCAGCACTTCCTGGGTTTGGAGTTGGTAGGAGGCCAGCACTGTGCCACCCTGGTGCACTCTCATGACACAGACACGCGTGCCACCATGAACCTGGCAATAGGCGGGGATGTGATCGCCGCAGGGCAGGACGGCAGATGCAGCCTCATGCGCTTCAGACAACGCCAGCCCAGGGGCAAGGCCGCAACCAAAGACGGTAAGGAAGGGACACCCCCAAAAACCTGCCATTCACTTTTATAAACCTCTTCATACACAAAGTTCAAATTATCTTTACAGATACATTTACTGTATCATTCCTATCTTACATTTAATCTCTTACATCAGTGTTTCTCAATCCTGGTCCTGGTGACCCAAAGGGCTGCACATTATTATTTTGGCCCTAGCACTAACACACCTGATTCATCTTAAATAATCAAGCCTTTGATTATTTAAGTCACGTATGTTTGTGGTAGGGGGAAAAAACAAAAATGTGCACCCCTTTGGGTCCCCAGGAGAATGATTGGGCAACACTGCCTTACATTAACACATCACTATGCCCCTTATTTTCCAGCAGGGGGTGGAAGTGAGCAGGGCACAGCTAGGAGAAGAGCTGGGAAAGGGGGTAAGGGTAGTGAGGGAGCTGCTGCTAGGGGCAATGTGTCTGAGATGAATGATAACACCACCCAGATCTCTGTTGACACGTTTGGGGAGGTGCAGTCGGACCTCAACCCCCAGGACCCCCTCCAGAAGTGTGTGAGGTTCAGTTCCGATCTCAGCCTCCTACTGACTGGCGGGACAGACGGACACATCAGAGTGTGGGAGGTGAGTTTAAGTTATGCCAAAATAGCCGCCATGTTGCGACTTCTCCCCAATTGTTACTGTGCAGGTTTTAGCTTGACTGTAATGCCTCTGCTCTCTCACCAGTACCCCTCCTTAAAAGAGAAGTTGGACTTCAAAGCCCACGAGGGTGAAATTGAAGACTTGGACATCAGTCCAAATAACAAGGTACTAAACAGCTAATAAGTATATGACCTCGATATCTGTCTGTGTTGGAATCACAGTAATGAAGAGGTTATTAACATAATGTGCAAGCTAAACTGTAAGTGTTTTCTGACCTGTGTCTGTTATTTTGTGTTTCTGTGTAGCACCTTGTGACGGTGGGCCGGGACTTTGCCTGCAGTATATGGAGTGGCAACCAGCTGGCCATGAGCCTCTGTTGGCATGAGAAGATGCCTCAGATAGCAGCAAAGTCATACCGCTATATGTCTTGCAGGCAAGCACATACCCCTTTCTCCTACGAATTTTCATATACCCTGTTACATCACCGACATATGGCTCTGATCCAATAGCCACACTAGCATACCACATATGTTTTTTCGCTCTCCCGTTTAGGTTTGGAAAAGTCGAGGACCAGAAAGACACCCTAAGGCTCTACACCGTCCAGATCCCCCACAAACGAGACAGAAAACCTCCACAATGCTACCTCTCTAAATGGGACGGCCAGAATTTCCTACCCATGCTGACGAACCCCTGCGGCACTGAGGTCATCTCCACCCTGGCTGTCAGGTGAGAGAGGATGGAGAATGATACCTAGGATTCAATTAATCTTTCCTTGCCCCCTTCTGAATTGGAGAAGGTCCCTCCCCTCAGACCTTCTTTTCCAATGCATTTTGAGAAGGCAAATCGGAAAGGATGCGAGGAATTGAGCAAAGATGAATTGAGAAAGAGCCTTATTTGTTAATCTCTGATAAGGTTGCGTAACTGCTGCATTGCAGGTATTTCTCTGTGACGTTACTGTGTCATAAATGTAGGGCTGATACGGCCAAAATATCATATCACAATATTTCTCACATTTATGATATGTTTTTGAATAGTAAAAGTTCTAAAATTAGCTATGAGTTGTGCATGATCCTAGGGTGGCTACACATACATTCTAAGTGATTTTCAAAGGGGCTTTCTCTATTCTGTACAATCAAACTTCAACCAAAAGTTGATCTAATTTGACAATTTCCACACTGCCACATAGGTGTGCACAGTATGCACAAAAAATCAAGGCCTTATTTTTAACTAAGTATTGCAATTGCGATTTAGATCAAAACACTTGGGTGTTGGAACTGTTTGAATCATGGAAATTATTATTCTACACTCACTGGAGAGTTTCAATATTAATAGGAGGCGTTATTGTGACAGGGTAGGAACCAAAGTGTTGGTCAGTGTTTCCCATGGGAGTGGAACCCTATAAACTTTGGCTACATTAGAAGTTTCTCTTACTTCATGTAGCTAGCTAATATATTCATGCTTTGCCTATTCCTCTCTGATTTAGAAAATACTGTTACATAAACAACATGCTGATTTAGGCCGACACCAGCACTGGTGTCAGGCTGTATTAGCTAGCTACATTTGCTCTAACTCAGTACATTTATTAGCTAACTAGCGATTCGCATTAACGGCTAACACGATTATTTTAGCCACAACTTTCTAAGAAAAGACAAACTAGCTGTTTGCAGACAGTAAGATACAAACTAATAGTGTAATTATAGAACACTTATATTAAGAAGCAAAGTGGAAAGCAGCATCACTGTCATCAACATATTGTTGCATCTGCTGCATTGACCATGCAGTGAACTGTCGGCAAATGATCTCGTGGTCTAACAGCAACTGCGCTCCTTCAGTGACGGGGCAGAGCTTGGGGAGAGGGACGACTCAAGTTGCGGAGTAAACTATAAAAAAAACGGTGTGGCGTATCACATTTTAACAAACCAAACATTGAAATACCGTTACAGAAGGTAAAGTAAAAACTCAAACTGGTCTGTGCATCAATACCGGTGTATATAGAAAATACCGTATACCGCCTATCCCTGAATAAATGTAATTGTTGTAGATATTTGTTCTTCCCTGTTAACCAGGAGTCAGTGGCTCTTTTTTATTCTCGCTGTGTTCCACAGTGACTCTGGAACCTTTCTCGGCCTTGGGACAGTGACGGGATCAGTAGCAATCTATGTCGCCTTTTCACTACAGGTAGACAAACACACACACAAATAATTAGCTGCCTTAGCTTATCCCTGTGTAACTCCCTATTTATCTTGTCTCATTGTCTCTGTAGAAGTTGTACTATGTGCAGGAGTCCCATGGCATTGTGGTGACCGATCTGGCTTTCCTGCCTGACACTCTCAAAGGCCAGAGCCTCAAAGGGAACAACGAGGCAGCCATGTTGAGTGTGGCTGTGGACAGCCGCTGTCAGATGCACACTGTACGAAACCGAAGTAAGTGGTTTGAATTGGTAGCATTGATTTAGCATTGTGAGCAGTATTGTCTTTTCTTTCACCCTCCTTCGTTCTCTCTCTCCCTGTATCTTCACCATCCCAGGATCCTTCCCTATCTGGTTGGTGCTGTTCTTCTGTGGCCTCATGGTGGTGGGAGCTGTCCTGCTCCTGCAGCACCTCTTCCCAGGATTCATTTAGACATTGACGGGGATGTTAATTGGAGGGAGAATGAAAGAATCCCAGACCGCCCTACAATCATCTTCAACAACCACAACCTCTGAAGAACTCCCCTGACGCAACTCAGCCCTGGAACACGCATCCATCTCCTACCTATAGCCATCTTAACACACTTACCAAACCGTGGAACATTTTAACCACACTTGCCCAACCCTGGACTACATCTACTAGAGCCATTTACCCACTCTTAACTCAACCCTCCCAACCCAACGACATTCCCTATATCAATTACTATACCCTTAACCAATATTTGTATGCCCCATCCTTTCCTGTCACCCCCTAGCCCTGATTCAGGACATCCCAGTGTACCATCTGTGCTCCTTCCACCCCCAATTCTGCGAGACTCAAGAATTTCATTTTTTTTCTTGATCTGTATCAATCAATCTTCTTTTTGATTTTATACCATGGTGGGAAGTTAAGGGCTCAGCTTCAGCTCTATCATCATCATGAATGTGCAAGGGGTGGGGCCTTTTTATCATAGATATTTAAGAAAATGTAAAATTATAAATATAAAATGTAAATCATTGCTCTGTCAGTCTCCATCTGTCCTGTACATACATAAACACACACTTGTAATTTTAGCAAGTTGGTTGGATAACATTTCTGCATATGGATTTTCTGTACCAGTTTCCATTGAGGCCTGTTTTTCCTGCTTTGTCCACTAGTGGGCATCATAGACCATATGGCTTTATCTAATATTGTTCATCCCAGACTGGAAAGCAGGCCAGGCAACAGGGCATCATGACCTTCAGGAATAAACTAAATCAATTGTGTTTGTGGACTCCCCTTTAGCTCCATTTCCAATGTTGAAAGACCTGGCAAGTTGAGTTCTTCTCTGAAGGCTCCTGTATAGTATCTCTAATCGTCATTAAACCAGATTGACAGGTGGAAGAGTGGTCTTTTTCTGCTCCACACAGCTCAGTAGATGTGTTTATGTACAACCATTCAGTCCGGGCCCAGGGCTTGCTCTGATTCGTCAGAGCTAGACCGACTGATTCATATTAATGCGGTGGTCCTGAGTGCTCTAGCCACTCTCACGTGTCATTTAACACTACTTAGCTAAGATAGAAGAAAGCGATAATGTTCCTAAATAAAAGATAAGGCAGGCTATGATCCAGTGTATGTGATGATTTTCTGTATCTTGCAGAGTCTACATACTGTATATCAGCATTGTATGGTCTTTTGTAGCATGGCATTCAACATTCTGCATGTTCTAGACCAAAGCACCATGGAGAGTGCTTGGTTTGTTTCAAATGGCTGACTAACACTATCATCAAGCTGTATAGTTCATCTGTGTTTGTTTCAACCAATTAAACATTTTATTGGAATCTCTTTTGTCGAGGCTTAATGGCCTTCAGCTAAAGAGCTTTAATGATTTTCTCTTCCACTTTCTTCACACTCTTTAAAATAATGCCACCAGCTTGGTTCGGGCCCCTAGTCTCACCACCATCCCTCTACATGCCTGGCCTAAGCACTTGCGTTGTTGCAGAGATGGAAAGGTTGCTGTGATACACTGGGACGTGTTCATTAAGCACCAAATGGAAGACGACGGACTAAAACAGGGAGGGACTACCTGGACTTATCCAATAAGAAAGGCACATTTTAGTTTCCCATTGCAAAACTTTTTTTAAAAATGATTTCTGTTGTGTGCCCTTATTGAACATGACCCAGGGGCATAATAACAGGGCACAAGGTTGAAAATAGTGGAGATACAATTAGAGGTATAAATGGACATTCTCTACCATGTGGAATAAAGAACTTTGTAATCTGGGACATTTTAAATGTTTGGTCCCACCAGTTCACATCATAACCTTTATAGGTGCTTTGCCAGTGACAACAAAAACACTTCTTTAGGAAGCAAGAAACCTTGAGAGGCTTGCATTGCTGGCATGTTGGCCGCAATATTGTTTGGCTTTGGCATACACGACACACTGGATGGGGTTTTAGCCTTAAGCCAGCCAGCAGTTGGATTACAATTTTTTTGATCAAAATTGACTTGCCAATTTTCCCTCCTCAACATCAAGGCCTTTGATCACTGATGGGTAGAACTTCAAGGAGTGTGTGCTCTCTACCTCTGTTCAATTTCTGTTACAGCGGCAGGCAGAATATACCTGTTAAAGGTCGAATGCAGCCGGTTTTATTTCAATATCAAATCATTCCTGGGTAACAATTAAGTACCTTACAGTGATTATTTTCAATTAAAATTATAAAAAAGAACCAAAAATTAGGAAAGAGCAATTTCTCAAGCAAGATTTTTGTTAGGACTGTCTGGGAGTGGTCTGAGTGGGGAGGGGAAAACTGAAAATTTGCGTACTATGTGCAGATATGTGTATCACCTCATTGCTTTCCCTGCCGAACACTGAGTCGTTGGGCCTGGCCTGCAACCTCAAATGCTAACACTGGGCAGGCCTCTTGCTAGCTGTCACTCAAATGCAAGGGGCTGAAGCTCATTGGCTAGAACACAAATTGCTAGGGGGCTGTCACATATAGGGGAAATGTAAGGAAAATGTCACGGGACAATTTCAAGAAAACAGTTGCTTTCAAACTAGGGATTGTGTGGCTAATTGTGGTAAGACAGTCATTCTGCTCATTGATTATGAATGTGTAACAGGGTTGGTTATGTTTCTACTTGACAGAGCAGAAATATGTATTTGATGTTTATGTACACATTCTGCTTGGTTGAATTTACATATCAATAAGGTGTTATGCTATTGGTCATGCCTGCAGATAGGGGGAGATCGCAAATTTAAATTCTTCCCACTCTGATATTGACGTTCAAGTGGTAAGTCACGTTCTAAAATACTGTATTCTATTTCCATATTTATAATGTGTAAGAGTTCACTGTGCACATGGCCTGATGTGTACAGTGGCTTGCGTTCACCCCACATTTTTCCTATTTTGTTGCCTTACAACCTGGAATTAAAATCGATTTTTGGGGCGTTTATATCATTTGATTTACACATGCCTACCACTTTGAAGATGCAAAATATTTTTTATTGTGAAACAAACAAATAAGACAAAAAAAAACATAAAACCTGAGCATGCATAACTATTTACCCCCCAAAGTCAATACTTTGTAGATCCACCTTTTGCAGCAATTACAGCTGCAAGTCTCTTGGGGTATGTCTCTATAAGCTTGGCACATCTAGCCACTGGGATTTTTGCCCATTCTTCAAGGCAAAACTGCTTCAGCTCCTTCAAGTTGGATGGGTTCCACTGGTGTACAGCAATCTTTAAGTCATACCACAGATTCTCAATTTAATTGAAGTCTGGGCTTTGACTAGGCTTTTCCAAGACATTTAAATGTTTCCCCTTAAACCACTCAAGTGTTGCATTAGCAGTATGCTTAGGGTCATTGTCCTGCTGGAAGGTGAACCTCCATCCCAGTCTCAAATCTCTGGAAGACTGAAACAGGTTTCCCTCAAGAATTTCCTTGTATTTAGCGCCATCCATCATTCCTTCAATTCTGACCAATTTCCCAGTCCCTGTTGATGAAAAACATCCCCACAGCATGATGCTGCCACCACCATGCTTCACTGTGGGGATGTTGTTCTCGGGTGATGAGAGGTGTTGGGTTTGCGTCAGACATAACGTTTTCTTTGATGGCCAAAAATATCAATTTTAGTCTCATCTGACCAGAGTACCTTCTCCCATATGCCTTTTGGCGAACACCAAATGTGTATGCTTATTTTTTTCTTTAAGCAATGGCTTTTTTCTGGCCACTCTTCCGTAAAGCCCAGCTCTGTGGAGTGTACGGCTTAAAGTGGTCCTATGGACAGATACTCCATTCTCCGCTGTGGAGCTTTGCAGCTCCTTCAGGGTTATCTTTGGTCTCTTTGTTGTCTCTCTGATTAATGCCCTCTTTGCCTGGTCTGTGAGTTTTAGTGGGCGGCCCTCTCTTGGCTAGTTTGTTGTGGTGCCATATTCTTTACATTTTTGAATAATGGATTTAATGGTGCTCCGTGGGATGTTCAAAGTTTCTGATATTTTTTTATAACCCAACCCTGATCTGTATTTCTCCACAACTTTGTCCCTGACCTGTTTGGAGAGCTCCTTGGTCTTCATAGTGCCGCTTGCTTGGTGGTGCCCCTTGCTTTGTGGTGTTGCAGACTCTGGGGCCTTTCAGAACAGGTGTATATATACTGAGATCATGTGACAGACCATGTGACACTTAGATTGCACTCAGGTGGACTTTAGTTAACTAATTATGTGACTTCTGAAGGTAATTGGTTGCACCATATCTTATTTAGGGGCTTCATAGCAAAGGGGGTGAATACATATGCACGCACCACTTTTCTGTTTTTAATGAAAACATTTCTTTTTCATTTCACTTCAACAATTTTGACTATTTTGTGTATGTCCATTACATGAAATCCAAATAAAAAAACATTTAAATTACAGGTTGTAATGCAACAAAATAGCAAAAATGCCCAGGGGGAGTGAAAACTTTTGCAAGGCACTGTATATACAGTGTATATGTGTATGGTAACTGTTAGATGTTGGGGGAATCCTGGGATCTGCTTTTGTATGTTATTGCTGTAAGAGCGAGTTGGCTAGCATGCTCTAATTGTAATGGTCACATCAGCTCCCTGCTAATTCACAGTTATTTCCATGCTAACAGACGAATCATGAATCTACAGCCATACTGTTGTCCTGCACATCTAATGTGCTTCCTTGTGTCTATTGTCAGGTACTTACATTTATTGTATTTTGTACTATTTTTGTCATTGTTATGATGTTTGATTACAAAATACCCAGTCTAATATTGACATGCAAGTGACAAATCAAGAAATCTACAGCCATAAACATATTGTTGTCCTGCACATCTAACGCGCTTCCTTGTGTCTACAGTCAGAATAAACACAAATCAACTGGCATCGCTGGCTGGACAGTCCTTTCTTTAAAAACACAATGCAAGAGAGTCACGAAGTACGATCACATCTGTTACACTACTGGTGCCGAAACCAGTCATCTCGTCTTCGCTGGACAGCTGTTACACATGTATGAACTACACCAAATCAAATCCAATTTTATTGGTCGCATACATATATTTAGCAGATGTTTTTGCGGGTGTAGCTAAATGCTTGTGTTCCTAGCTCCTGCAGCTCCAGCAGTATGAACTAGACATTGACACATCCAGCCCAAAGTGGGAGGTTTAAAAATTACTTAGTCGCTAAAGTACCGGAACATGTCTTTAAGGCTTTCAATGAAAACAAACGTGTGTATGTGCGCATGTGTGCACTCACACAGTGTGTTTGGCCAGCAGGTGGCACTGTGTGTCTGGCAAATTATTGCTGTATAGTGGTGAAAGTCCCCATGTTGTTGATCTAACCTACATTCTGATTCAGTTGAAGCAGCACAACCTTCCCACACATCCAGGCCAGTCATCATAGATTGGGGGGATAGACTCAGACCTCAGACTCAGAGGTCTATGGTTTCTCCAAAGAAGTCCAAGGCCACTTCACAATGGCAGTGTGTGTTTCATTATGAAGCTCTCTAAATGCTGTCTGTCCAGCCAGCCATCCCTGGTTTACCTGTCTATATGAGAGATCGAAGGGGCAAGAATCAGTCATCATTGTGCTGAAAATCAGTGAGACAAAATTAGGTCCTAAAAGGTCTGCAGCCATGTTTGCGCAACCCCCTCGCCCCTCCAAAACATCATTCTTCTCACCAAATTGTGAAGCCGATTCAGACATTTCCCCAAATACACCCCCGCCCTCCAGCCAGCCTCCTCCACCCCACGGCCCGCCCCTACATCAGCACAAAGCAGGAAACCCAACTCCCACCTCTTACCTACATCGCAGCCCAGCAGGAAATGAATTCCCCAGACAGGCCAGTGTCTCAAACTCCATGAAGAGGAAGAAACACCATCTCTTTCTCTTTTTTTCACCTCCTGTCCTCCCAACAA
This sequence comes from Salmo salar, assembly GCF_965601325.2. Classification (NCBI taxonomy): domain Eukaryota; kingdom Metazoa; phylum Chordata; class Actinopteri; order Salmoniformes; family Salmonidae; genus Salmo; species Salmo salar. The sequence goes on along the minus strand of NC_138295.1, from coordinate 49,722,516 downwards.
CGCACATACCCTGTCGGCCCGCTGGCTTAAACTTGCCAGACCAGTAAAATGGTTTCAATTTGTCTAAGGAATTGACTTATGGCATGGGGCAAAATGGCTAGACAGAGAGGGGGAAGTTTGTCATTCTCCATAGTGGTGACTAAGCCAGTGACCATGATTATCTGTTCCATCATGGTGATTGTTTTGGCGTACCTCTGATAATACAGTAATAATGCAGACCAGGGTCATGTGTCTCAGTGGATGGGTTTTGTTGGCTGGCCAGTCAGCCTGGTCTGCACAGAGCTTTGGGGACTCCTGTTCAAATGAGACCACTAAAACACTATTGTTTTCATAAATGGATATGTGAGTTCATGGATCAAACCTTGTGGGACAACATGGACTCAGGGGTAGATGTAGCATAGCAAATGTAAATGCGGTACACTGCAATTAGTATGATATGTAATGATTTGTATGGTATGTATTAATTTGTGGATGTCCATTATCCATTTCATATCATGTTACGAATTATAATTTGTGTGAAATGTTACAAATTGCAATTTGTACAATATATTACGAATTGCAATTCGTACAATATTTTACAAAGTTGCAAAATGCATAATATGTTTCGAATTCCAATTTGTTGTGGCTAATGTTAGCTAGGTGGCTAACATTAGCTAAGCTAGGGGTTAGGGTTTAAGGTTAGGGTTAAGATTAGGTGTTAGGTTAAAGGGTTAGGGGAAGGGTTAGCTAACATGCTAAGTAGTTGCAAAGTAGCTAAAAAGTAGTAAGTAGTTGCAAAGTTGCTAATTAGCTGAAATTGTCCGTGATGAGATTTGAACGTTTGCGTTATATGCCTACCCATCCACCCCGGCCAGCCATCCTACTTTTGTTTTAGACTTAAGTAACCTTCTGTCTTATGTAACCATCACAAACGTAACATATCATACTAATTACTACTAATCTGAGGGTCCCGGATTTACATTTACTATGTTACGTCTAGTCTATGAGACCAGGCTGTGTGGGACCACTGGTTCAGATACTGTCATGTTGAATTACAGGGAAACATTGATCTTCTTTGCACTTCTCTTCGCTTCTAGTGTAAAAAACACTTCAAACTCACCCAGTTGGATACAATTATGGTATCAGAGAGCAGCCCTTTAAATGGATTTCAAAGATGTGAGATAGAAATCATAAAACATGCATGTTTCCACTATAAAGGCAGGCCTCTCCCGTTGCTGCTTCAGGTGTGTTGAAGATCAAGCATTTCAAATTAGGGAAGGAAAAAAATGCATTCTCCCGGAAGAAAAGGTTTCCCGGGGTCAAAAGCACATAAAATACCGTCTTAAATGTAGTACAGTTAAGCAACCATGAAGGGTAATGTGAAACAGACAAGCAGGGCAAACATTATACCTGCCTTTGCCTCTATCAGCACGACAAACAACTAAGATATAAAAGAGACCCCCCCCCACACACACACACGCTAAACCCCATACAGTGCCTTCAGAAAGTATTCATACCCCATTGACTTATTTCACATGTTGTTGTGTTACTGCCTGACTTCAAAATTTATGAAATACATTTTTGGGTGGCTAACGTTAGCCACTTAGGTAACGTTAGCCACAGAAAATTGGAATTCATAACAATAATGTTTTGAAAATCCGTAAAATATTGTACAAATTGCTACAACAACCCTTACATCCTTGTGTTCTTCATCGATCATCATGTGCATCAAAGCCATATCGGAACATTGGTATCCCACGGGTCGGTTAATTGAGTATTGCATAAGAAGGCTACGCTGGAGCTTTTTTCTCTGACTGTGGCTTGACGTAGAGCCCTGCACAGGCATGAATTTTAAGCCCATGCCCGCGACGTTCAGGCTCTACCCTACCCAGGCCGGATTGCTTAAAGGCCCAGCCCTGCCTGAAACCCGAAATATCTTCCCCCATTAGTAAATCCATTAGCTGCTACTCTCTGTCTGTCACTCGCTCCCTGCGCACAGCTCACTCTGTATGCGCTCTGCTCATGGAGCTCAGAGTCTGTGAGTATCTATAGCAACAGCTCCACTTGGGCTGCTCTGCTCAATGAAGAGACATGAGAGAGCAGTTAGCTGTTAGCTACTTTTTGTCTCTCTAAACTCAGACAAAACTCAAGGAACATCATTATTTTCTTTTAAATAATCTCTCCTGTCTCATATTTGACATGGTTGAAGCACTTCTGATACACCATGTTATGATCTTAGTCAGATATGACTGTACTACGCAGCAGAGCAAGAGCAAATGGCTCAGCTTCAAAATGTTAATGATCAATTTAGTGATACCCTAGCCCTGCCCGTACTCTAGTTATTGATGAAAATACAGACCCTACCTGGCCCTAACCCAGTGTATAATGTTGGGGCCAATCGCCAATCGTCCCCTCTTGGTAGCCTCTGCAGCCCAGAAGCCTAACCTTTCATAGCCACATCACAGCAGCATACCGCACAGCAGTGGAGAGGCCAGGCCAGCTGTCTTTGACTTAAACCTCCTGTCTACTCATCTCCATCTCTCAGCCCTATCTTGGATGGGAGAGAGGGAATTCCTCATTATCATATGGTCCTCTCTATAGATATAAAACGTTTTATATGAATGATATACGACCGCTCTTAAGGTCTTTTCATCCATTATTAGGAACCGACAAAGAGCGAGGAACCACTTTGAACAAAATGTGTAACATACCTTTGTACAGCACCATAAGTGGTACAATAAATAGGCTGTGTCTGCATGCATGTGTAGGCTATTTCATGTTGGGGTGACAGCGTAGCCTAGTGGTTAGAGCATTGGCCTAGTAACCGAAAGGTTGCAAGATTGAATCCCTGCGCTGACAAGGTACAAATCTGTTGTTCTGCCCCTGAACAAGGCAGTTAACCCACTGTTCCTAGGCTGTCATTGAAAATAAGAATTTGTTCTTAACTGACTTGCGTAGTTAAATAAAGGTATAAAATGTTTGACTTTGATTATGTGTGTTTGTTAGAGTGAGTGTAATTGTGTGGCATAGAACTGAAACAGTGTAGTGTGCTTATGTCTCTTTCTGTGTGTGTTTGCAGTGTGGTGAGTGAATATGTATTTGAGTGCACTGTATGTGTGGCTGTGTATTTGAGGTGAGTACAGCATATGGGGGATGGAGTGACTATGTGCTTGGGGATTGAGTGACTGTGTGTGTCTGGGAGAGTGCTGTAGTCTAGCAGTGTGATTGTATGAGGTGGAGGGGTAGCCAGAGTGGCACCAGGTACAGTGCTTTATCAGAGATGGAACACGTTAGAGAGTATTATTGCTTCAGCATGTTTCGGCCCACACTTTACTTCACTCCCACTCACTCCTATCACAACCAGTTTGAATTGGAAGGGTTAGGGGTTAGCTTTAAATTCCACAGATAAATTCTACATTTATTTTAATTTGCGCTCAACCCTGTCTGTGAGTGTGTGTGTGTGTGTGTGTGTGTGTGTGTGTGTGTGTGTGTGTGTGTGTGTGTGTGTGTGTGTGTGTGTGTGTGTGTGTGTGTGTGTGGGTGTGTGTGTGGTGTGGTGTGTGTGTGTGTGAGTGTGTACTGCGTGCTGTGTGTGTGTATACTGTATCTGTCTGTGTGTGTTCATTTGGCTTACAACCCTGTGCACATGGCAACGTAAGACGAAACAGAAAAATACTGCTTGAGATTGTTGGTGGTCGAATGTACAGTAAAACGTTATCAGCCCTGAGTTTAATTTTGTGGTGGGCAGAGAAAGAAAGAAAAAGAGAGTTTGTTTTTGACGAGAAGCTGTAGGGATGGGCTGGAAAGAAAATAGCCAATATGTGTGTCAGGGACTTTAATTGTATGGCCCCTTAATCTGGAATGATTCACCCCCATGTCTGGGAGGCAGAAAGTGAGTCAGTTTTTAAATGTGGACTAGAACTTCATCTCGATCTCCCTCCCATACGTCCAGTGGTCATGCGCTGTTTATTCTCATCCGGCCATTGTTTGAACACTGCTGACCCGTCTCACCAACTCAACTTGAGCAGACCAACTGGTATGCTAAACAGGCAGTCTTGCTGGCACGGACTAAACAAACACACACGCATATATACATATAGCCACAGACAGACAGACATAGGCTGTAGACTTGATAGCGGGGTGTGCCGCTGTAGACGACAAGTCCTACCCAAAACCTGGCAGGCCTATGTCTTTCTAAACATTGGTGTTCTAATGGTATCTGTCAATGCCATTTCAAAACGTCATAACTTTCCCCACAGGAGGTCAAATATAATCAGATTACATGGGATGGAATGACACCTGATGAGATAACTAAAGCCCATGTGTCTTAGTCTCGTCTAGCGTCTAAGCTCTTACCCTAGCAGCAAACCCAGGCCAGTCGTGACCTAGCCACAATGAGCCAGGCAGTGAGTAAGCCAGGATTTCCAGCGAGAAAACCCTGTCTCCCATCCCACACACTCACACACAGACACACCACAAGTGTCTGCGCTGGGGCCCCTCTGCACTGACGTCAGCCATGGAGTCAGCCGGCCCACGGCTGGAGTGGAAATCTGTCACACACAGCCAAAAGTAGCCATGTCTGTGGATGTGTGTGTAAATACGCCAGAGCCCAAATAGAAGGCCACATAAACAAGAGGAAAAAAACAACAAACAAGAAATGAAGGATGTATAAGTATCTGTTTTTCCTTTTCATGAACAAAATCTCCCAAGATAAACAAAATAAATCTCTAACTCTTTTGATATAAAAAAGCATAACCCTGCAATGCCTGACCAAGCATGTCCTATACATATAAAATAGAAGGCTAAATATATATATTTTTTATTGGCATACCACCACATACACACACGCAACCAATAGCTACACTATGTTGAATTTGCTGGCAGAACAGTGTTGAAGTTATGACTCTCCTGGCTCGTGCCCACCGGACAGTAGACAGTAGACACAGAGCGGAACTGGACCAGGGCAGCCAAGCTGAACGGAAAGCCACAGACATGTTATTGAGGCTGTGACGCAAAGCCCTGCATGTCAACCAAACTATATAACCAGCAGTAGGATGTTTGTTTGAGTGTCACACGTCATTGTTTCTAATCATACTGTGTATTGTGCCATGTGCGTAGAGTCTGGCCTACAAGAAAGCCTTGGTGGCGAACCTTAACTACGGTTCTGCCCACCCATTTAGTCACAGTGTGTCTGGGCCATAGACGGGTTAGCTGACAGCGTCACGAAAACAATGCACACGCTTCAATGTGGCAGAAGTCTGTGTGTTTATTTATGTTTTCAATTAACATTGGAGACTAAATATAGTTTACATGTTGTGAACAATGTAAGCCAACCCCATCTGTTTTGCCCCATAGTTGCACACGTGTCGGTTTTGTTGCTAAACAACCAACCCATCTATTGGTCTAGGCACTTTCTCCCAGCCTGATATATACCACTCTAGTGAGAACAGGGTGCCACGGGAGAGTGGGGGAGTTTTGGGGGCGTCTGGTTATCGGTAAACCAGACTGAATAATTTTGTCTCTTTTTTGTTGTTGTTGTCACCGTGGTGGGTATGGTGGGCGAGTGAGGGACAGGGTACTAAATAACACAGATGTTGGGAATCTGGGTGCACACGCCCTGGCCCTGCTGCTGCTGCCATTTTGAGTTCCGAACACAAACATGGAAAAGACAACATGGTCGCATTAAGAGAAGGGCTTTGGTTTCTGACAAAAGGGTAATGAAACAAAGAAAATGACAGGGTGAGTGGAACAACTGTGTCCCTCTGTCCGACTGTCTGTCTGACTCCCTCCTTCCCTTTTCCTCTGTCTGGATGTGGGTGACTTGAACAGTCTTGGCCCATAGAGCAGCATGGGGCTTGCCTGCTGAGGCGAGACAGTGGGAAAACTGATGCTGGGACAGGACAGGGGTAACTGGATCATTATGTTCCACAGACAAGTTTGAAGTCTTCTAAAACGACTCACATCTTCACTTGTCAACATTTCGAAATTATATATTACTGCATCATGGGTTATTTCTGGTATCTCTCACAGACCCACAGTCTGGCCTGGTAAACTCGCAGTGATGACAGAGATATGGGTAAACTTGGTCAGCCAGCCCATGGAGCTAAAGCCATATGTGGCGCGTCACAGACACACGTTGTGGGGCTTGTGGTGGGGGGCTCCCTGCTGGTGACGGCACCACTTTCTCATCCACCCGCTCTTTAAGACACAAGCAGCACAATGAAATGATATGTCTAGCCCAGGGCAAACATTGTGTGATTCAACGTGACGCGGTTTTGATCCCAAGTAGTAGAGTATGATTTTTGTGTGGTGGTGGTGCTATGAGAGAGGTAGCATGTATGTTTATGTGTGTGTGCGTTTGCCACAGGGCTGATGAGTTAGATCAACGATTAAGCTTTGGTTTGCAGTGATGAGACATCATCCTCTCACAGGCGGGCCTCTGTCTCTCGCAGCACTGGATAGTCAGCAGAGAAAACACGAGCAGGGGCCATTTTGACTTCTGTGAGGTGAAATAAATCAGAGGGTCTTTCCAGCTGTTCCTCGATCAGACCAGTCCAGATGGAGACAGGCGGAGGCAGCAGTGCTGGGGGGGCAGTGGGGCTCTCACATGTGGGCAGTCAGGCTCATTACTTGGAGGTCAGTTACCAGTCTGCAGACCACCTGTGATGGTGATGATCACACGTGGCTAACGGCTAGCTAGAGGTCCATTTCTCCATGCTGGGATGAGAGGGACCAGGGGATTAAATAAGAGTACAGTCCCACTCTCCCTGGATAGTGTCCCTACAGTGTTAGTGGGGGTGGTGATCCCAAATATATCTGGTCTGAATCCCAAACATCTCCCCTTCAACCCTGCTATGCCACTTTAAATAATGCCACTTTAATAATGTTTACATATCTTACATTACTCATATCACATGCATATACTGTATTTTATACCATCTACTGCACCTTGCCTATGCCGCTCGGCCATCGCTCACCATAGACTTATGTGTACATATTCTCATTCACCCCTTTAGATTTGTGTGTGTTAGGTAGTTATTGGGGAATTGTTAGATTACTTGTTAGATGTGTGTATTAGGTAGTTGTTGAGAATTGTTAGATTACTTGTTAGATGTGTGTATTAGGTAGTTGTTGGGAATTGTTAAATTACTTGTTAGATACTACTGCACTGTTGGAACTAGAAGCACAAGCAATTCGCTACACTCGCATTAACATCTGCTAACAATGTGTATGTGACCAATACAATTGGATTTGATTTGAATGAGACAACCACCACACTACTACCGGTAGTCTGGCACTCAGTCTCAGCATCAGAGAGGAACGTAGGTAGCTGACTAGCAATTCTCACCTGGACTATACCTCCTGATAGATGCGTCTGACTGGCGGCTGCAAACATACTCACTAACACAACACAAACACTCATACACAGCCATTTTATTTGCATGAGGAGAAGTGTACATGTAGGAAAAGTCACACCCATCCTACACCGCATTTAAAAAGATGTTGGTAATCATCTTTAACATATGAAATACATTAAATAGATTTTTTTGGGGGGTGAGGCAACTGCACAGGTTTAGACTATTCCTCTATAAATAAAATAAAACTATAAAAAATGATCTTCTGGTAAAACAATCAGTGGTCTCGTAAACAACACGCCCCTAAACGCCCCTGTGAATATGGCACCAAATGTCACAGCGCACTGAATCTGGCAAGTGACAGCCATCCGAAAACCCCATGACAAATACAGGAACAATCTGTCTGAAACATAAGTTGTGTGTCAATGACTGGACCGTCTCAGACTGCAGGAGTGCATTCTAGAATGTCTACTGCTATTGGCTTCGCTTGTCATTACACCACACGATTGGTCAGAAAACCTAAGTGTATGTTTAAGTCCTCAAGTCTTTTTTTCTCAAGTCTTAAGCCAAACAGACTGGTTGTTTCATGACTTGAAATTATGGAGCCTTGCATAATAAAAAAAATAACCTAGAGTCGATTGAAGCACCCGTGAGTCAATCTAATTAACATAATACAAAAATCCCCATAAAAATCCGTCTCTTTAAAATGAAAGATATTTGTTTTTTGCATGGATCTCAATCCACCAATGTCGGCTTTTCCGCATTTACGGTGGAAAGTGGCAGAGCTACAGCACTGTTTGTCAGACCAGGAGACATCGGTCTTTTCTTGAAAACGTCTGTAGCGTCCGAACGGTTTGGCCTAGAACTAATATATACCTGCAGGGGTCCTAAAATTCAAAATTAAATAGCTAAATGATCCATGGTATGACCATGTTAAAACAATTCCATATGTTACCTTAGTAGAACCCCCCCAACTCTTGTACTTTTAGGATTAATTTCTGGATATGTCTACAAGTCACGTTGTGTTCAAGTTCCATGTGGCTGTAGACACGTTTTAAATAACATGACATTTCTGTACAGCACTGTAATGACTGCGAAACGCTTCAAGATGAAAGGGCACAGCGTTTGTTTGCACATTAGATTAACCTAAGTATTTCCTAGGCAAACAGCATGATGAAAAGGAACGTGTAAATGAAAATATAAAATGTACAAGTGTGCTCCTGAGTGGGCTAGCTTGAAAAGTGCATAATGCCACATCCCAGCGTAAGACACGGAATGTGTTTGAACTGCAAATCAGTGTGTGCTCCACTGGCGGCGGTGTGATTAGACAGGTTGGGTAGAGTAGTGTGGAGCAGAGAGTGGCGGATGGGGAGGGCCATCTATGGGCTCTATGTGCACAGAGCAGGCACTGTCTCGTGGCAGTAAGAAAGTTAGAATAATATATACGTTGGACGAGGGCCCACTATTAAAGATGGAGCCTACTCGAGGCAGTTGTATAAACTTCAGAGGACTTTCAGTGTCTCTCTCTCTCTGATGTCAAAGGCCCTTTGAAACACTTAAATCGAATCACTGTAATGGACAACGAGGGGGGAAATTGCGAACAAAAAGCGACATTAAATTAGATTTCCTCCTCCTATTGGGTTCCGAGGTTTCACTTTCAAACAAGGTGCACCCATTTTGCACGAGAACTTGAGGTATTTCATTATTTGATCACACTTTGAAATGTTAATAGGGCAAAATTTGAATGTGATCCCTCTTCAAAATAAGCAGCAGCAGGGAGGGTCATATTGTGATTGGAGGGTTTAGTGTTTATCCTGCATTTGGGCCCCACTCTCCGCTTCAGGAAGGTTTTCTCTGGCAGGGATGACCAAAACAGGCTCAAATAAAGCAGTGGACGTCAAATTTTCTTTGGTGAGTTTCTGTCACCCTGGGTGCTCCAGCTGCCCAGCCCCCTAAACAGTGAAAGAAAACATGGCGGCCCCCACGGGGCCCTGAGTCAACGCTGGCGGACGCCTGCAGCTGCTTTTTGAATCACAGGAAAGCCTATCAGCGGCAGCATAGTGTGGACACAGACCAGCAGACTACATACTCCACTCTATCTCTAGTCTCTCTGTCACACACACACACACACACACACACACACACACACACACACACACACACACACACACACACACACACACACACACACACACACACACACACACACCAAAAAACCTGGATGACTAATGCCTGCATTATGAGTTCCACTCCGAGTGTCATCATCATCATCGTAAGACCAGTCTGATTTGTAGCAAGGTATTCACATCTTATTTATTCTATTTAATAACATGTGCCATGTGTATCAAACAAAGATTCAAGCCTTCTTGGACAGAGAGCATACAAATTGAGTTATTGAAGGGTGATACCACCAACATTACAGTGGGGGGGGAAAGTATTTGATCCCCTGCTGATTTTGTACGTTTGCCCACTAGTAAAGAAAGGATCAGTCTATAATTTTAATGGTAGGTTTATTTGAACAGTGAGAGACAGAATAACAACAAAAATATCCAGAAAAACGCATGTCAAAAATGTTATAAATTGATTTGCATTTTAACGTACAAAATCAGCAGGGGATCAAATACTTTTTTCCCCCACTGTATATATTACTACTTTCAGAGAATGGTCTAGTAGGGAAGCATAGCTTTGAATGGGAGGCAACCACTATACGGGAACGGTCGGCTGATAAGTCAAAATGATCTCACTTATTCTGTTGTTATTGGTACCATTTTTACAAACTTTGCATGTTCTTTATACAGATATAACTGATTCAAGGGAATCACATAATATTTCAGTAGTCCAATACAGAAAAAACATTTAACTGATCATTCAATCAAATATGACATCATATTATTGTACAAAATACATGAACGGACTAGAACAGTGAAAACGTCAATGCCCTATGGTAAACATTCTGCGATTTGGGAGTATTTTGCTGTTGCTGGAACTGCATGTCAATGTTGCCAAACAGTAATGTTAGCTTGTTTATGTGGTTAGAGCTTTATGCATAATGTATTGAGTTGGTTTTTAAGGGCTTGTTAATGTTGTGTTAATGGTCATACACCCCCTTCTTTAGCAACAGGAACAGACAAATTGAATTAAAACAATTCTGATGAGCTAAGTTAAAACAGCCTCTTAATGATCTCATGTTGGAAAAGTGCCCTGGAGATAGAGGGGCAGGGGGGTAGGGGTGTAATGTTGGGGGGCGTACCCATGGAGAAGTGCCAGGATGGAGGCTCCATGCCAGTGGTTGTGTACTGCCTCTGGGGTAAAGGAGGTATAATGTTTTCATGTCCTCTCACTAAACTCTGCCAATGATGCCTTTTGGAAGGCATTCAAAAAAGTAAAAAAACGGAAATAAGTAAGCACTGGATACTTTGAACTTCAGGGTGGTCTGCCAGTCACACAAGCTATTATTATCACTGACTACACAGCATTCTGTTGCCATCTGATTATGAACAATTTCTCGGGCATCCTACTGCTTCACTTCGTCAGCAGGTTATAAGAGTTAGTGGGTGAATGGAGCAAAATGAGAGGAGAGGGAGGAGAGAGTATGTGCGCGAGGAGAGATCAGGGAGAGAGAACAGTGTAATTGAGTGTGTTGTCCACAAAACTGACAAGAAAGTATCTTCTCTATTTGCAAAGGCACGTGATAAGATACACTGAGTATACAAAACATTAAGAACACCTGCACTTTCCATGACATAGACTGACCAGGTGAAAGCTATGATCCCTTATTAATGTCACTTGTTAAATCCACTTCAATCAGTGTAGATGAAGGGGAGGAGACGGGTTAATGAAGGATTTTTAAGCCTTGAGACAATTGAGACGGATTGTGTATGTGTGCCATTCAGAGGGTGAATGGGCAAAACAAAACATTTAAGTGCCTTTGAATGGAGTATGGTATTAGGTTCCAGGCACACTGGTTTATGTCAAGAACTGCAACGCGGTGGGCACTAGAGAGCGTGCTATGGAATAGACATGTTTTGTTAGAGATACGCTCAATTTTGAAACAAATTCATATTTATCTTAATCTGTCACAACCTATAATTTCAAGCTTTGTCTGGCAATATGACAAAAGGAAAATGAATCAAAAAAGGGGGTGCTAAACAAGATCATTTGGATGAGACAGAAAACAATCCAATTGTCAACATCGCCGACCCACGAGGAGTTAGCTGAAGATGCTATCTCCCAAGAGCTACAACGGAGCCAGGGTGTCTTTCTACCCAGATCTTACTTTGGAGGTGAGGAGCCAACAGAAAGAATATGATGAATTGTGCAAGAAATGCAGGGCGGCAAACATCCGATATGGATTCCTCTTCCCAGCCCGGTTTAAGGTGACAGTCGGGGATCAACACGTACATTTGACAACCCAAAAAAGGCCGAACTGTTCTTGTCAAGCAAGCTCCCTTTCTGAGGATACAGAACTGCTGCGTCAGCCGGCTAAGTGGCCAAATACGGCACGCACCTCCCCTCTATCACCAACCCCGGGGTAGACCTCCCGGGATACCATAGTATCATGATCATAAAGTTGAAGCAGTGGTGATTGCTCTTGATCTAGAGAAGGCATTTGATCAGATTGAGTGGAAGCATTTCGGGTTTGGAAAGGAATTTATGAATTGGATAAGAATTATTTATGCCCACCCAATGGCATCCGTGGTAACCAATCAGGAGATGTCGCAGTCTGCGTGTTCAAAGGATGTCGACAGGGGGGCCCTATTTCGCCTGCTCTCTTCGCTATAGCCATGGAACACCTCGCTAGTCTCATTGGTGTATGTGCCTATATAGCTCCCGTTAAGATAAAAGACACGCAGCACAAAATTTCCCTCTATGCAGACGATGTTCTTTTGTTTTTATCCAAGCCTAAAACTTCTATTCCCCCCTTACTTAACTTGATAAATACATTTGTCTCCTTCTCTGGTTGTAAGATAAACTGGCAAAAAAAAGCGAATTGATGCCGATATCACAGCCTGTGATGGACAAGTTCACAAGCCTTAGCATTGTTGTGACACAAAAATTTGATCAGCTATTGAAAACGATTTGGGACATGAAAATTGAGCAGCTTAAACAAAATATAGATTTTTGGAATACTCTGCCTATTTCCTTGGTTGGTCGTATAAACGCTATCAAAATGGTTGTCTTGGCCAGGTTTCGTTACCTCTTCCAATGTCATACCACAAAGCTATTTTAAGAAACTGGATTCAATAGTAATTCCATTTTTATGGGATAACAAGGCAGCCAGAATTTCAAAGAAGCATTTATGCATGTATAAGATAGAGGGGGGGGGTTGGCCTTCCTCACTTTAAACTGTATTATTGGGCTGCCAATCTGAACATCGTGTCTTTCTGGAGGGAAAGTTTACCTGGTATCTGTCAGAATGATATGGCTTATGATTGAGCGGGCCTCCTGTTGACACTCCTCACTTGTTAATTGTTAATAGCCCAGCATGTGTTAAAAAAGCCACTTATGCCTCTAGCCCAGTAATTTGTCACACTCGTAGGATCTGGAAACGAGGTCTTTTCTTAACATACCCAATGTATACATTGACAGCCCAATTTGCCTGAATCATGCTTTCCACCCTGCATTGGATGATACGGTGTGGAGGGAAAAGGGGCTCACAACAATAAATAACTTATACATTGATGGTCATTTAGCTTCATTTCAACAGTGACAGGGTAAGTTTAAATGCCAGCAACACATTTTTTCAGATACCTTCATATCATGAATTTCTTAAGGACAGATATCCCACAGTATGGCATTAAGGCAAAGAATGCTACATTAGATAGCATTATCCTTGTCAAACCACATTCAAAAGGGTCGGTCTCTAGACTTTATGATGTGCTACAGGCCCACATAGAGGTATCTACAGACACTATTAAAAGGGCTTGGGAGCAGGAACTTGGTATATCTGCCCCGTTGTCTTAAAGGACCCATTAAAGGACTATGCCAGTTCTGGACTTTTTCTGGATCTATGTCAAGTAATGCAAGTGAAAGAAATGGCACAGCAGCCATTTTGGGAGGGGGTGTGGATGACCACACACCATAGCTCTCATGAATATAAATCACAGTTCAGTGAAACCCAGATACAACCAGATACTACAAAGACCAAAGTCTAGCAACATGTCGGATGAGATAGCAAAAGCTCAGGTTGCCCAGGCCGGCGGAGATACAATCTTCGGCAAAATCATTCGCAAGGAGATTCCTGCAAAAATATTATTTGAAGATGACAATCCCAATACCCACAGTCAGTTAGGAAAGCAAAGGCTAGCTTTTTCAAACAGAAATTTGCATCCTGCAGCACTAATTCCAAAAGGTTTTGGGACACTGTAAAGTCCATGGAGAATAAGAGTACCTCCTCCCAGCTGCCCACTGCACTGAGACTAGGAATCACTGTCACCACTGATAAATCCACAATAATTGAGAATTTCAATAAGCATTTCTCTATGGCTGGCCATGCTTTCCACCTGGCTACCCCAAACCCGGCCAACAGCTCTGCACCCCCCGCAGAAGCTGGCACTCAAATCCAGACAGCTGATGTTCTGAAAGAGCTGCAAAATCTGGATCCCTACAAATCAACTGGGCTAGACAATCTGGACCCTCTCTTCCTAAAATTATCCGCCGCCATTGTTGCAACCCCTATTACTAGTCTGTTCAACCTCTCTTTCGAATCGTCTGAGATTCGTAAAGATTGGAAAGCGGACGCGGTCATCCCCCTCTTCAAACGGGCAGACACTCTAGACCCAAACGGTTACAGACCTACAGTTGAAGTCGGAAGATTACATACACTTAGGTTGGAGTCATTAAAACTTGTTTTTCAACCACTCCACAAATTTCTTGTTAACAAACTATAGTTTTGGCAAGTCGGTTAGGACATCTACTTTGTGCATGACACAAGTAATTTTTCCAATAATTGTTAACAGACAGATTATTTCACTTATAATTCACTGTATCACAATTCCAGTGGGTCAGAAGTTTACATACAGTAAGTTGACTGTGCCTTTAAACAGCTTGGAAAATTCCAGAAAATGTCATCATGGCTTTAGAAGCTTCTGATAGGCTAATTGACATCATTTGAGTCAATTGGAGGTGTAACTGTGGATGTATTTCAAGGCCTACCTTCAAACTCAGTGCCTCTTTGCTTGACATCATGGGAAAATCAAAAGAAATCAGCCAAGACCTCAGAAAAAGAATTGTAGACCTCCCCAAGTCTGGTTCATCCTTGAGAGCAATTTCCAAACGCCTGAAGGTACCACGTTCATCTGTACAAACAATAGTACGCAAGTATAAACACCATGGGACCACATAGCCGTCAAACCGCTCAGGAAGGAGACGCGTTCTGTCTCCTAGAGATGAACGTACTTTGGTGCGAAAAGTGCAAATCAATCCCAGAACAAAAGCAAAGGACCTTGTGAAGATGCTGGAGGAAACAGGTACAAAAGTATCTATATCCACAGTAAAACGAGTCCTATATTGACATAACCTGAAAGGCCACTCAGCAAGGAAGAAGCCACGGCTCCAAAACCACCATTAAAAAGCCAGACTACGGTTTGCAACTCCACATGGGGACAAAGATTGTACTTTTTGGAGAAATGTCCTCTGGTCTGATGAAACAAAAATAGAACTGTTTGGCCATTATTACCATCGTTATGTTTGGAGGAAAAAGGGGGACGCTTGCAAGCTGAAGAACACCATCCCAACCATGAAGCACGGGGGTGGCAGCATCATGTTGTGGGGGTGCTTTGCTGCAGGAGGGACTGGTGCACTTCACAAAATAGATGGCATCATGAGGCAGAAAAATTATGTGGATATATTGAAGCAACATCTCAAAACATCAGTCAGGAAGTTAAAGCTTGGTCGCAAATGGGTCTTCCAAATGGACATTGACCCCAAGCATACTTCCAAAGTTGTGGAAAAATAGCTTAAGGACAACAAAGTCAAGGTATTGGAGTGGCCATCACAAAGCCCTGACCTCAATCCCATAGAACATTTGTGGGCAGAACTGAAAAAGCGTGTGCGAGCAAGGAGGGCCTACAAACCTGATTCAGTTATACCAGCTCTGTCAGGAGGAATGGGCCAAAATTCACCCACCTTATTGTGGGAAGCTTGTGGAAGGCTACCTAAAACGTTTGGCCCAAGTTAAACAATCTAAAGGCAATGCTACCAAATACTAATTGAGTGTATGTAAACTTCTGACCCGCTGGGAATGTGATGAAAGCAATAAAAGCTTAAATATATAATTCTCTGTATTATTCTGACATTTCACATTCTTAAAATAAAGAGGTGATCCTAACTGAACTAAGAAAGTGAATTTTTACATGGATTAAATGTCAGGAATTGTGAAAAACTGAGTTTAAATGTATTTGGCTAAGGTGTATGTAAACTCCTGACTTCAACTGTATATCCATCCTGCCCTGCCTTTCTAAAGTCTTCGAAAGGGAGGGAACAAACAAGAGAACAAACAGATCATCGACCATTTCAAATCCCACCGTACCTTCTCTGTTATGCAATCTGGTTTCCGAGCTGGTCACAGGTGGACCTCAGCCACGCTCAAGGTCCTAAACAATATCATAACCGCCATAAGTGCAGCCGTCTTCATCGACCTGGCCAAGGCTTTCGACTCTGTCAATCACCGTATTCTTATCGGCAGACTCAACAGCCTTGGTTTCTCTAATGACTGCCTCGCTTGGTTCTCTAACTACTTCTGAGATAGAGTTCAGTGTGTCAAATCGGAGGGCCTGTTGTCCGGAACTCTGGCATTCTCTAATAGGATGCCACAGGGTTCAATTCTCGGGCCGACTCTTTTCTCTGTATATATACTGCTCAAAAAAATAAAGGGAACACTTAAACAACACATCCTAGATCTGAATGAAAGAAATAATCTTATTAAATACTTTTTTCTTTACATAGTTGAATGTGCTGACAACAAAATCACACAAAAATAATCAATGGAAATCCAATTTATCAACCCATGGAGGTCTGGATTTGGAGTCACACTCAAAATTAAAGTGGAAAACCACACTACAGGCTGATCCAACTTTGATGTAATATCTTTAAAACAAGTCAAAATGAGGCTCAGTAGTGTGTGTGGCCTTCACGTGCCTGTATGACCTCCCTACAATGCCTGGGCATGCTCCTGATGAGGTGGCGGATGGTCTCCTGAGGGATCTCCTCCCAGACCTGGGCTAAAGCATCCACCGACTCCTGGACAGTCTGTGGTGCAACGTGGCGTTGGTGGATGGAGCGAGACATGATGTCCCAGATGTGCTCAATTGGATTCAGGTCTGGGGAACGGGCGGGCCAGTCCATAGCATCAATGCCTTCCTCTTGCAGGAACTGCTGACACACTCCAGCCACATGAGGTCTAGCATTGTCTTGCATTAGGAGGAACCCAGGGCCAACCGCACCAGCATATGGTCTCACAAGGGGTCTGAGGATCTCATCTCGGTACCTAATGGCAGTCAGGCTACCTCTGGCGAGCACATGGAGGGCTGTGCGGCCCCCCAAAGAAATGCCACCCCACACCATGACTGACCCACCACCAAACCGGTCATGCTGGAGGATGTTGCAGGCAGCAGAATGTTCTCCACGGTGTCTCCAGACTCTGTCACGTCTGTCACGTGCTCAGTGTGAACCTGCTTTCATCTGTGAAGAGCACAGGGAGCCAGTGGCAAATTTGCCAATCTTGGTGTTCTCTGGCAAATGCCAAACGTCCTGCACGGTGTTGGGCTGTAAGCACAACCCCCACCTGTGGACGTCGGGCCCTCATACCACCCTCATGGAGTCTGTTTCTGACCGTTTGAGCAGACACATGCACATTTGTGGCCTGCTGGAGGTCATTTTGCAGGGCTCTGGCAGTGCTTCTCCTGCTCCTCCTTGCACAAAGGCGGAGGTAGCGGTCCTGCTGCTGGGTTGTTGCCCTCCTTTATTGGGGGTGTCTTGCTAATTGCCTATAATTTCCACCTGTTGTCTCTTCCATTTGCACAACAGCATGTGAAATGTATTGTCAATCAGTGTTGCTTCCTAAGTGGACAGTTTGATTTCACAGAAGTGTGATTGACTTGGAGTTACATTGTGTTGTTTAAGTGTCCCCTTTATTTTTTTGAGCAGTGTATATCAATGATGTCGCTCTTGCTGCGGGTGATTCTTTGATCCACCTCTATGCAGACGACACCATTCTGTATACATCTGACCCTTCTTTGGACACTGTGTTAACAAACCTCCAAACAAGCTTTAACGCCATACCAACGCCTCCAACTGCTCTTAAATGCTAGTAAAACTAAATGCATGTTCTTCAACCGATCACTGCCCGCACCCGCCCGCCTGACTAGCATCACTACTCTGGACGGTTCTGACTTAGAATATGTGGACAACTATAAATGCCAAGGTGTCTGGCTAGACTGTAAACTCTCCTTCCAGACTCACATTAAGCATCTCCAATCCAAAATGAAATCTAGAATCGACTTCCTATTTCGCAACAAAGCATCCTTCACTCATGCTGCCAAACATACCCTCGTAAAACAGACTATCCTACCGATCCTTGACTTCGGCGATGTCATTTACAAAATAGCCTCCAACACTCTACTCAGCAAATTGGATGCAGTCTATCACAGTGCCATCCGTTTTGTCACCAAAGCCCCATATACTACCCACCACTGTGACCTGTATGCTCTCGTGGGCTGGTCCTCGCTACATATTCATCGCCAAACCCACTGGCTCCAGGTCATCTATAAGTCTTTGCTAGGTAAAGCTCTGCCTTAGCTCACTGGTCACCATAGCAACACCCACCCATAGCACATGCTCCAGCAGGTATATTTCCCTGGTCATCCCCAAAGCCAACACCTCCTTTGGCCACCTATCCTTCCAGTTCTCTGCTGCCAATGACTGGAACGAATTGCAAAAATCACTAAAGTTGGAGACATATCTCCCTCTCTAACTTTAAGCGTTAGCTGTCAGAGCAGTTTACTGATCGCAGCAGCTGTTCACAGCCCATCTGTAAATAGCCCATCCAACCAACTACCTACCGCATCCCCATATTTGTTTTTGTTTTTCTGCTCTTTTGCACACCAGTATTTCTACTTGCACATCCTCATCTGCACATATATCACTTCAGTGTAAATTGCTCAATTGTAATTACTTTGCCACTATTGGCCTATTTATTGCCTTACCTCCTTACTTTATTTGCACACACTGTATACAGATTTTTCTATTGTGCTATTGACTGTACATTTGTTTATGTGTAACTCTGTGTTGTTGTTTTTGTCGCACTGCTTTGCTTTATCTTGGCCAGGTCGCAGTTGTAAATGAGAACTTGTTCTCAACTGGCCTACCTGGTTAAATAAAGGTGAAATAAAAATAAAATAAAAAATAAAAACCTTGTTCAGTTTAAGGTCATACACAGGTTACATTACTAAAGGTTAAACTGCATAAAATATTCCCAGACACCTCACCACTGTGTGAGAGGTGCAATCAGGATGAGGGGACTTTGACACACTTACTTTGGACATGTCCTAAGTTACATGCTTACTGGGCTATCATTTTTGATTACTTATCTAAAGCCTTTGATAGAGTTATAGCCCCAGACCAATTGATCGCTCTGTTTGGTACAGTTGATGTGAAAAAAAACAGGACAGGAAGGCTGTTTCTCTTTTTACTCTAAGGCTTACCCAAAAGGCTTATATTGCAATATTGGAAATTGGAGACTACCTACCTTTGAAATGTGGTTACAGGATTTAGGGTATGTAATGCAAATGGAAAATATTCAATACAATACCTCCAATAGAAGTACAATGTTTTACAAAATATGGCAGCCGCTACTAGATAAACGGTCTATTCCCCCTTCATAACTGGGTTGATAACCTGTTGCGACTCTGTGCTGTACTCCACTCAATATTTATTTTTGGTTTAACTACACTACTTGTAATGGATATATGCTGTCTTCTTATAATATGTACCACTTAATATGATTTTTATTTTGTATATGTGAGTTAAGTTTTGTTTTTTGTCCTCTAAATTTGCCATCCCATTCAACACTATAGTGAATGTCAATAATAAACATATATATTTTTTAAAGAACTGCAACGCTGTAAGGGCTGTCGTCGGAAGTAGACCAAGGTGCAGCAGAGGATGTGTTCATCATTAGAATTTTAATAGAACAACGTGAACACTATACAAAAAACAAGAAAACTGACAGCCAAAACAGTCCTGTCAGGTGCAAACACTAACAGAAACAATTACCCACAAAACCCAAAGGAAAAACATGCTCCTTATGTGTGACTCCCAATCAGCAACAACGAGCTTCAGCTGTGCCTGATTGGGAGCCACACACGGCCCAAAACAAAGAAATACCAAAAACATAGAAAAAGGAACATAGAACGCCCACCCAATGTAACACCCTGGCCTAACCAAAATAAAGAACAAAAACCCCTCTCTATGGCCAGGGCGTTACAAACGTTGCTGGGTTTTTCAAGAATGGTCCACCACACAAAGGAGCATTGGAGTCAACATGGGCCAGCATCCCTGGGAAACGCTTTTGACACCTTGTAGAGCCCATGCCCCCAACTGAATATTAGGAAGGTGTTCCTAATGTTTGGTATACTCAGTGTAAATCACCTGCACTTAACTCTAACTTTCTTCAGAGTGGGGAGATCACCATCAGCCCTGGCTGCAGCCTCAGTGATATCTCTGTCCAGAGCCCAGCTCCAGGCTCTTGTAAAAGCCAGGTCCAGTTCTTCTGGGGGGAGAACAGACACAGCATAATGCCTCTCTTCCTGGAAGCCCAGAGGCTACAGCTCTCCTCTGTCTATTGGGTCTTCAGGTCAACGAGAGTAGAGCTAAAGCTGCAAACACTTTTTACATGAGACCTGCCTCGCTCCCCTACGGCCGTGTTTTGCCTGTGGTCTCACGGCACGGAGGATGTATTCAAAGCACAGAAAGAGGAAAAGTCAAAGGTTAAAGGGAGAGGTCAGGGCAGGACATCAAGTAGCCACAGTGTGTGTAGTTAAATAAATGATAAAGGCTAATAAAAAGACAACTCTGGTTTGAAACTAAAAAGCTCAATGGGACTAGCTCTGGGGTAAAGAGCTCCCATAAAGCAGGTGTTGGAACTGGAACAGGGAACAGAACCAAAAAATGATTTATTTTTTATTTTTTTATAGGAACAGAAATGGAACCGGGAACGAAAGTGATCAATACTGCTCCAGAACAGAACCGTTATTTTAAAATCATGGGAACCGGTTAATAGCATTATTTTACGTTTCATTCACTTTTTTTCTAGCCACACAAAAAAACACAACAAAGCCCCAATGCAAAGCCCTCACTGTCACTCAGAAATGTATTCCAGTGTCTACCTGCAAGCTGCCCCTTCCCCCTTCGAAGCATAGGCTACTGTACTGACGTTACAAGCATGCTTCAGAAGATAGGGAGAGATTCTTTATTATCTAGAGAAGAATGGATTAACTTTTTCAATGCTGGTTAAGTATACTATAGGCCTAGTTATCACGTTTCAAGTTGGATTTATTAACTACAAAAAGGTAAGACATGTTTTTAATTCTGGTGCCGCTCTGCACACATAAGCTTGTTAGCTAGCTAGTTCAAATGACATTCAAAGTTTCTCCATAGAAGCCGCTCATCCTAGGTGCAGGATAATTCTGTGGACCTAATTCAGATAATGCATGTCATAACAAGATGCCCAACGCTTCAAGCCTCCTCCTCAACCCTCTGCAAAATTTCAGTCGCATCTTGCGCCATAGGCTACACTTGTCAGTCCATCATGCATGTAAACAACTAGCTTGCCAGCTCTATCCACACTGATTGGTGAAGTAATTTAATGAGATAAATGTAAAAAACTTTATTTCACAGGTTAAAAAAGGAACAGAAAGGAACCAGCACTTTTTGGGGGGTCGAACCAGTTCAGAACTTATTTTTGCTGATCGGAACAGTTTTTCTATAAAGTAACATTAACTCAAGTTAAACCCTATTCTTGATTACAGACTATTTATAAATCCTAATCCGCAATAAATGTGCTCTTGGAATAAAATGAGAATACAATCAGATTTTGGAACTCTTGCACACATTTCCTAATTGATTTGGCTGGCACACTGTACAAAACAAATGTTAGAAGAATATATTAGACACTACAATAATCTAATCCCTAGTCCACAAATCATTTAATACTGGATTGGAATCCATAGTATCAAATTATAAATCAACGACGGATGGTCAAGCGTTGCGATAGACCAATTGAGTGGGGGGGGCGTGACCAGATGAGTGTCTGGAATCTTTCAACACCTCGGCTCCCTCGGCCCAGAATTCCTCCTGCTGTAGCCTGGCCACTCTGGAGTAGGTCCACATGGAAAGTAGTGCGCAGTGGAAACTGGCAGCCAAAAAAGCCCCGACTTCGCAGTCCACAACTCTTCCACATTAGCATTCCTTCCCCCTGACACATGCACCGTGAAGCAGATTATCATCTGAGCCGACAGGGGACGCACTTTAGAGGAGGAGCAGGGGAGGAGAGGAAGGGGGAATACCTCAGGAAAATATAGAACAAGAAAGCAAAGGGAAGGTGGAGAAGAGAAGGGAGAAGTTAGAAAAGCCAGTGAGAGAGGAGTGAGGACGGCTAAGGGTTATAGGGCAAGTTACAAGTTAGGGTGGATATGTCATTACGATCCGATAGAATTTTAGTAGCCTCAGAAACAGTGATGGGAGTTATAGTCATACAATTGTAGTGGCATATCATATGCAAATTAGTGGTGATAAGTAGGGTATTTGATAAGGAGTGTTGAGAGGACTCTACAGTGTAAGAGGGTTGTTAAAGGTGAGTGCTGTATCCTCCTTGTTTCAAAATGCAGCATTTTTAGAGCCGTCGACAAACACTTGTTTCTTCACCTCATTTCACCAAGAGAGTAGACCGCTCATGGCCTCCTTCATTACCTACATCTATTCCCACCATTAAATCATAAAAAGCCTAGATGGCAATAGGCTACAGCCCGGCCTCATGGGCCAAGGGAAGAGAGGTAGAAAAAGAGAGAAAGTGTGGGGGTGTGGAGGGAGGGAGCGAGTAAGGAGTGATGGCTAAGGAGGCATACAAGAGAGGGGGAGTGTGCCAATTGGTGTAGGGGATGAGAACTGCTGGCCGCTCAACAGTAGCATTCTTTCACACATAGCTGGAAGTAATCAGCGATCAGGGCCAGAGAAAAATTCAGAGCTCAGTCTGTTTGCTTTGGCCGCACCTCTACTCTCTTCTTTCTCTCCCTTCCCCTCGACATGGGCTGAGGCCCTGAGCGCACCCCCATCTTCCACCTCCCCATTCTTTTCTCCCTTTCTTAGCCTCCCATCCCAGCCAAACCACTAAGAATGATCTCAACATTGTTGCCTAATCCGAGTTCACCTGATACTCACGTTTCCATCCTTTTCAGTGGAAGGAGAGAGAGAGACAGAGAAAGAATAGAAACCTAGAGCTAAAAAGAGGGGGAGAGAGCATGACTGACAAATACACTTTGCACATGATTTGTTGGGTGATTAGAGAGTGGAGAGAGTATAGTGGGAGCACAGAGGCTTTGATCAGTGTTGAGTTCTCTACCTCATGTACATATTACCTAAATTACCTCGACTAACCGGTGCCCACGCACATTGACTCTGTACCGGACCCCCTGTATATAGCCTCGCTTGTTATTTTACTGCTGCTGTTTAATTATTTGTTACTTTTATTTTCTATTTTCTACATATCTATTTTTTACTTTACACTTATTATTTTCTTAACTTCTTAAAGCATCGTTGGTTAAGGGCTTGTAAGTAAGCATTTCACGGTAAGGTCTACTACACCTGTTGTATTCGACGCATGTGACAAATAAAATTTGATTTGATTTGAGTACAACACACGTTGATGAAACAGATGCTGGAGGTGAACTCTTCCTAAATGGTGGATGGTGTCGAGGACAACTTCCAACTGAATTTCAATAGCCTTATTGCTACTGTAAAAACAGCTGCTAACACTGTCAACGCATTTTGGACATACAGTTTATATGTTGGAATGAAAAGCATGCACGGATGTGAAGTAATAAACTTGGATTTTCTTTTGCAGTGAGATACATTTTGGTTTGGTGTTCGTGTGTTGGGGGACCATGTTACATTGTCTAGCTGGTTCAACTGAGCAGCTATAATTTTTCATACCTTATTCATGTCTAAGAGGTTGCTGATTTGTTATAGCCTATATCATGTAAACCACAAATATATAATAAACTAATTCAAATAATGTTAATTTTAAAAGTTTGTGGTTACAATTTCAAAAAACATAATTCAAAGTATCTTTTTCATTCTTCCTCCAAAAAACAATCGTTATATATATCGGAATCAGAATCAACTTTTGCCTCCCACACACATACTATGTTCATCGCAGCTGCTACTACTAACGTCTTATTTAATGACATCCAATGACCAATGTCATCTCCTATCAAACTCTTATCTCACTTCCTCTAACTCCCATCTTAAGTGGCCTCTTAGCGCATACAGTAAGGGGAGGGGTGAAGGAATGTGAGTGTGTTTGTTTTCAAATTGGCTCCCATATGTGGCAGTGATGAGTACAGGCTATTAGTCAGTGAGGAAATACACAGCTGTGCAACAAGCTGAAATATGCTTATCAATAACTTTTCCAAAAGGTGACTGCTGATGTTGACAGTTTTTTAATTTATAGCCAGGGCTATACAAGAAACATTAATCATTTCCATAACGCTCATTATGTTTGGCACCTAAGTGTTACTACTGCTCACTCATGATATTCCTGTGTTTTTACCCTGGCCTGCAGCCCTATACTAGTGAAGGCAGCGCAACATCCGGACTACCTTAAGCACAACGCTGAGAGAGAGGCTGCTGGGAGGAAGAAGGGAGGAATAGCTAACCGCTTCCTCCCACTAAGCATCAATGAAGCGATGTGTGCTACGGAGCAGAACTACTGAGCAAACAGAACAGACCTCCGCTTCCTCCGCCCCCACACATGTTCAACACATTTCCCAGCACAAAACGATAATGGTGTATAAAAAAAAACGAGCGAGCGAGAGAAAGATTGACTAAACAATTCCTGTTCTCTCTACAGCAACGATACTAATCTGACTCTAGTGTGCGTTAGACTATAGGGGTGGAGGCAGAGCATGCTCCCATATCCTATCATAGACAGACGAGGCTGAAGTGTTAAGAGTGGAGACTGTACTAGTGCAGAGGGAGTGGTTATAAGCACACTCAGCTATCACATGTTCTCTTTTGAAGGGAACCACACAGCTGTTGAGTACACTAAGCAAGCACAACGGACAGTGTCCATCAAAAAAAAAAAAACATTTATTGACACAACTTTTTTAAAACGGTATTGTGTCCAACAGAGGTTGTGAGGAGGTGGTCCACAGCCCACTCAGCACGTTAATATCCTTTTCACACTATAATACCGACTGAACGGCGTTGGCTCGCTTTTCCAGCTTTGTTCTAAGGGCAATGCTTTACCAGCCCAGCGCAGTACAGTTTGGTTTGGCTCAGTTTAAATCAGCTCGATAGTGTGAACGTGTTATTAACGTGTTAATAACGTATTGTTAACGTGTCTGTTTAGTGGTGTGGGGCTGACTGGTCACTGCCCACTACCATCTAGACTGTCCGGGAGCAGCTTGGTGAGGATCCAGGAGCGCAGTAGCTCAATCTCTGGCCGGAAGAGCTGGTGCTGGAGGCCTGGGAACGAGTGGAAGGTGGTCGTCATCCCAGCCTTCTTCAGCAGGGCCGTAGTTTCTTCTCCCCACTTATGGAACACCAAATCGTCTCCTGTCCCATGGCCCTGGAACAGCTCTGGGAGGGGGCTCCCCGCCCCTGCCCTCTCCTCCACAGCCTAGCAGGGGGAGAAGAGTTAGTCAGACACTTCTAGACTGCTTACTAGCACACACTATAGGCCCAATATCTCTGTCAGAACCAAGTGCAGCCAACTCCAGATAAATGCAAGGTCTTGGGACTGACATGGAGCATCTTTGAATTGGGACACCGTATATCAATATACCAATATTTCACTACCACTATCTGTCATTCAAAGGACAGTTTACTAGATAGTTGTAGTTTTCTGGCGCTCTAATCAAGATTTAGAATATTGTCTGGACAGTTTTGAAGACATTATGCCCAGTGAGAGCCTCCCTTACCTGATATACTCCAGTCCTTGTTGAGAAAGCTGGACAGAGCAAAGACTCCTGCAACGTCACGGTGATAACGGCACGCTAGGTGGAGGGCCATAGCTCCGCCCATAGAGAAACCCCCTTTGGATGAGGAACAAGACAAAACAGAACATGTCATTGTACTGGGTCCATTAGGTCTCTTTCGGGCAGGTATTCACTGAAAATATGTATTGAATATTGTATCCAAAGTGCTTTTCACGGGAAAATAAAAAATGTTGAACTTTGCATATTGGGAATAATATAATGTAGCAACATAATAATAAATACATTCATTTATTATTATGTATGAGTAACAGTAGCTTAAGCCATCCTGGCAGTTTAAGCTGTCCGAAGTGGAAAATGCTCTGCCTTTAACTGAGAAAGAAAAGAAAAAACATTCCTTAGTTCCACATCATCAGCTTTTTCGCTCCTCAGGAGTCGGCATCCGTTCACGAGCCCGTCCTTAATCTCACACATCTGGGTACATCTGGGCACACAGTGTACATCTGGGAAAGTGTGCAAGTACCCATCATCCTGTCAGAGGGGGAAGGGAAGAATGGAGATATGAAAGGAAGGGGGGAGTTCACACGCTTTGCCCAACGAATAAAACATTTGTCCATGAGATTCTCTGTTTCTTTCTTTACTTCACCGGCTACACTCTTTAAAAAAAAGGTGTTATCTAGAACATAAAAGGGTTCTTTAGCTGTCCCCATAGGAGAACCCTTTGTAGAAGCCTTTTTGGTACTAGGTAGAACACTTTTGGTACCAGGCAGAGCCCTTTTGGGTTCTACCCGGAACCAAAAAGGGTTCTCCTATGGGGACAGCTGAAAAACCCTTTTTTCTAAGAGTGTGTACTTTGAGACCGTCTTTCTGGTATACTCTCAATCTCTCATTCCAATCCACGATAACAAACCTCAATCATACATTCACATTCTAATGTCTCCTTCTTTCTTAAACCCCTCCGCTGTGCCGTTTGGTACAGTGCTGCCGTGTGTTTTCGGTGTGTGTGTGAGCCTATATGTGTGAAATCACGACTGTGGTGATAGCTTCTCTTTTCTGAGATTTTCCAACGAATCCATGCTTTTTTTAAAGAGTGAAAAACATAAACACAAAAGCCTGCGGCAGTGGATTTTCCTTGAAAAACTTTTTCCATGGAAAGATCTGGCGCTTGTCAGTCCGTCAGCCCTGCAAGTGGACTCTAGGTACAGACCACTTCGTTTCTCCAGTATGCCGAGTGACTCCAATGAGTATTTATAGTTAATGACAAAATGTTATGATTTAGAAAGATAATATTTCAGCAGTCTCCTAGGAACATGTGTTTTTTGAATCACTTTCTCTGGAGTGGAGTTCAGGGGCTTTTCTGGCGTTCCACACTGGGCCCTTTCACACAAACGCTCAGCTCTTTTTTTCTACTCACAACTATTTCTGTAAATGTATATATTTCAGAGCTTGTAGGTTAACCCTTTTCCCACTGTTCCCATCGGTTTCCCCTTTCATGGACGGCTATCATTTGTTCTCTTACAGAGACATAAAACTTGCGATGGCCCCCCACATATTTCCTGTGGGAACTCTTACCTAGGTTCTAAAATAGTGTTTATGGCACTTGATCTGAGCGGTTTTATGTCATTGTTATTTACACGCGAACCTGATAACCAAAATATTTGGGAAAAAGGATTTGCAGAACCTGAGAATCCCTCCAGAAATACTTTACGGTTCATAATTGGCAGCGTATAAAAGGATAAAGAAACCTGATAACTTGCATTCTTCATTTTATATCATGACAGAGGGAGTTGAAAACACCAAGGCCAAGAGAGAGAGAGTGATGTGTGTGGAGAGCGAGATCAAGCAAATGGGCAAGTGGAGGGGTGCATAATAGACACCTTCAGGGGGGTCATGGAGTTAGGATGTCATGAGGAAGGCAACGAGGGAGGGAGAGAGCATACAGCCAAATCTGACATACAGCCAGAAAGAGACAGGGAAATAAAACAGACTAAGTAAGACAGCTCTAGTAGCAGCAGAAGTAGTGTGTGTGTGTGTGTGTGTGTGTGTGTGTGTGTGTGTGTGTGTGTGTGTGTGTGACAGTACTTATGATCATCCTGTGTTTGGGTACTCCTGCCCTGACCTCCGCCTGTATGACCGCTCCCAGGGAGTTGGCCATGGCGTCTATAGACTCCAAGTGCTCCAGACAGTCCCGTGAGATTTTGTAGCGGTCAAACCACACATTGGACAGAGCCTTCCGCATGAGTGTGTATGGCCTGAGGGGTCAACAGAAAACAGAACAAGATTCAAAGTTTGGTTATGTAACGAGGAAAGGTTGGGGCAGAGGATGAGAAGAAGATTGACCCCTTTCCACAATATCGTGCTGACCTGAACCACACTGTCTTGGAAATGATCTACTCACATGGTCCATTCATCTTGGCACGGTAGTCTGAAAAAGGTATTAGGCTATTTAGCCTATTTAAATTGCTGTTCAGGGCCCATATTCATAAAGCATCGGAGTAGCATTGCTGATCTAGGATATATAATCGTAATCATTATTATCTAAAAGGCAAAACTGATCCTAGATCAACTCTGAGATGCCTTATGAATACATGCCCAGATGTTCTACCTGTCTGGGTTAGTTAAGTTATTTTAAAGATGACAGTTGAAGGGCTTTGTCTGTGTGTTGGGGGGGTGGGTATAATTTGTGGAATGTTCCAACAGGAATCTGTTTCAAAAACTTCGTAAAGTACAAGGTTGCCAACAATGTCACGGTTGTCGTAGGAATGAGCAGACCAAAGTGCAGCGTGTGTGACGTTCCACTTTTTATTTATACTGTGAAACTATGCAATACATACATAAACTGAATGACAAAAAAACAACAAACCGTGATGCAGAGGTGAAACATACACTACTCAAAATGAATCTCCCACAAACCCTGGTGGGACAAACACCAACTTAAATATGACCTCCAATTAGAGACAACGATGACCAGCTGCCTCTAATTGGAGATCATCCCAAACACAGCCCAACATAGAAATACAATACTAGAACAACCCAACATAGAAATACAAAACTAGAACATAACATAGAAAAACTAAACTAGAAAACCCCCGTCACGTGACAAACATGACAAACAAACAACGCATACAAAGTAGCATGATCAATTCACCTAGCTAACTAGCTGCCGAATAGGGATCAACTCACCATGTAGCTTATTCTTAATGTTTAGGCTACCAGACTGAGGACAGACATTTTTCGGAATAAACGTGATGAGTGAAAAACATAATGAAATAGCCCGCTCCCTACCCTGTATCTTATTCTGACGCTATACAACTTTGTATGCGTTGTTTGTTGGCAACCTTGTTATTTACAAAGTTTTTGGAACAGATTCCTGTTGGAACGTTCCACAAATTATACCCACCCGTGTTGAGGGGTTTCAGCAGCTTGACTGCAGGACTGTAAATGGCATTTACCTGGCTAGGGCTGTGGGATATACCACTCTGATGTGGGGGAAAGCCAGGTCTGGTACCGAAACCTCTTTGACCCATGCTCGCACTCCCTGTCCAGTGTCTCCTGCATGGCAGAAGTGAACAGTTAGCCAATATAACTGACTCACCAGTCACTAGGCTTACAGTTGCTGACTGTTTTTGGCATAAACTGTATATTGAATAATATTGGTGATGCCACAATTATATTTTTTGTTGTTGAGTTGCTCACATTTTTTTCATGAAAAGGATTTTACTATAATATTTGTTTTTAAATATTTGATAGATTATTTTATTTAACATTCATTTTATCAGGGAGATATCAGATAAAAACATAGCATTTGGTTTTTTTCTCGTGATCAAGGCCAAATATTAAGTATCCTTAGAATAACATTTCCCAATGCTGACCACAATTGAACTTATCTATCTACGTAGCTACTGTTATCTAAATTATTAATTTGCCACAGTAGGCCATTCCATAACTCAGAGCTTCGTGAAGCCACATAGTTTGTATAGTTATGAAGTTCAAAGACAGTCCTGTCTGCCCATCACAGTACAAAAGCTATCAGTATCTTATTTTATTTTAAGGTACTCTGGCTATGCTACAGGCTAGGCTATAGGTAGCTAACCTACTAAAACTCCTAGTTATTATGAGGCTAGTTCAGCGTAGTTACTGTTGAATAAATGTCACTAAACATAGAGAGCATTGCAAAATGTAAACACCTGAGCCGTGTAAGAAGATGACTGATGCAGAATATTTCCCCGTTGGAGATGCAACACACTTATACAGAAGCTTGCTGCTCCGTACGGCAGCCATGACTTCGGTTAGTGTCGCGCGAGACTACAGAGCAGACAGATATTTGTGATTGGATAGACGCAGCGCACAGATTCCCAAAACCTAAACTCCCGATAGGTTGTTCGACTGCAAACTTTGCTCTATCACGATGATACAAAAACTAGGGAATTTACACTGGATGATCCAATGCGAACAGGTATTTGCTAAATTATTTTCGTTTTGCTATGAAGGCAACATTTGATAAGTTACTACAATACATTTTCACTTCCCCTATATAGGCTAAGCATGTCAGAATTAATGGTCAAGGACCAATTTCCCCCTGATGCTATTTAGAGCCACAAAGGTATGAGCTTACATAGCCCCACAAAAACGGATAAAGCACTGCTTGGTCCAATGTTTCAGTGTGCTCTATCATGTGTGCAGTGATTTAATGGAATGTCTGGATCTACAAATCAGTTTAAACACATTCTAAGGTCTTATCTTTTATAAACATAGGCCTGTTTTACTTAGATTCAGGTCGTTTTTACTTGCCTTGGACCACACAAACGGTGTCCCAACCCTGACCCCCAATAATGTTGCAGAGAGGGATCAGCTTGGAAGTGGGTGGCTATCTTGCTGTGCCAAATACCAAAACTATAAACCCACTCAGGGGTCATTCCCTCCATTTTGTGTAATAGAACAGACCATAAATATTTCATGAAACATTCACTAACATGTTTTACATGGGAAGCTCCCCTCTTTAGAATAGGCTGTTGATGTGAAACTTGATATTAAGCCTACATGTCTGGGTCATGGTGTCTGTGCCATGTAACACTGTTGTCCTTTTATTCCTTATTTGACAGGGCACAATGGTTGCATGACAAAGGAATGCACAGGTCTCTTGGAGGTTGATCTATGAGTATGTGTGAATATGGGGTAAAAACACGACACATTCACTCAATCATTAACACACTTAAAATATATATAAATCAGTGAGCAGCACAAATTTGTGCTTTAATTGTTTTTATGATCATTTCTTGGTTTAAGTAGTACGTTACGTCTACCCCTGAATCCAGGTTGAAAGACAACAGTGAGTTTACTTATCAGTCAGCACCATGAATCACTCAGAGGGAATTCATTCCAGCATGCCATCCAAAACATGAGCCATCCAGAACAAGGCCATACAATGGGCTTCAATTAAATGTGAAATACATTGTGTTCTTTTGAACAACTCACACACAACCCAAATGAGATGTATTGAATATTTATTTAAATTTATGTAAATGTAAATCTGGGACACTCCCATTAGTATGATATGTTACGTTTCGTATGGTATGTATTCATTTGTGGATGTCCATCATCTATTTTGTATGATATGTTACGAATTACAATTCATATGATATTTACGAATTGCAATTTGTACAATATGTTACTAATTGCAATTTGTACAATATGTTACAAATTTGCTAAAAGTATGATATGTTCCAATTTTTTATGGCTAATATTAGCTAGGTGGCTAGGTGGCTAACATTAGCTAAACTAGGGGGTAAGGTTAGGGTTAGGAGTTAGGTCAAAGGGTTAAGGTTACAGTTTGGGTTAGCTAACATGCTAAGTAGTAAGTAATTGCAAAGTTTCTAATTAGCTAAAATGCCAAATTTATCCATGGTGAGATTTGAACAGGCAACCTTTGGGTTGCTAGACATTCACATTATATGCCTTCCCATCCATCCCGAACCAACCACCCTACTTTTGGCTTTGCCTTAAGTAACCTTGTGTGTTATGTAACCATACCAAACGTAATTTATCACACAAATTTTTGTGTCCCAGATTTATGTTTACTATGTTGGGTCTAGTCTATGAGACCAGGCTGTGTCTTTAACCTGCATTGAGTGCTATGTGACAAGTATCTCACCTCACACTTTATCGTCAGTGTTGTACTCATGCATGCCATTCTTACACACCAACATGTCCCTGTGCTAACCTTGCCCAACTCTATCCTCACCTGCTTGTTATTGCCTACGATAGCATCTGGGTGTGCTCGTGTTGGTGTTCAAGTGTGCTACCTTGCTTCCGTGAGATACCCGTTGCAGCAGTGCCATAACATATTTGTGAGGTTTTGCAGGTTTAAACCAGACAGTGAAAAAAGATCAAACGAGGTTGCTTGTTCTAAAGATAATTTTAGCACTCATACTCCTCCCCCTCACAAACAAGCACTCGCTCATTCAAATTCTAACTCAGGTTAACCTGTGCATCCTATAAGTATCTAAGTCATGTGGCTCATAGTAATAACTAATAGTAATAGCACAGACAAGTCCAAAAGAGAGAGAACAATCTGTTAAAACTCTCACTATTTGTGTTTTAAAGTGAGAGAGAGAGGAGAGAAAGAAAGAAAGAAGGAAAGAGAGAGCGAGAAAGAGAGAGAAGGAAAGATTTAGAGTGGGGTCAGGTTGTAAGTAAAGCATTGCAGTGGGTCTGGCGCTCTCTCAGGCTCTCAGAGGTTGGTTGTTATAAACAGTAAACAGTAGAGGCTCTGGTGGCCCACCGACAGTAGCTGTGGAAGACATAAATCAAACTGTGATTCTTTCGGCAGTGCTGTTATAGACTGAGTCAGAACTAAACATGCCACACACACACACACAAACAGGTTTCTTAGGGCAATAAATAGCTGATCTGTCTTCATTTAGGTACCCAAATCCCTCAGAGTTTTATGCCAGATGCTGTCTTCTCCTGTATGTCTTCTCCTATAACTATATATATTTTTTTCGAAGTGAAATAAAAATAGGAGACGTTGAGCCGTAGAGGACAACCAATGATTTTGTTAATTCCTGCTTCTGGTTTTATCATATTGGAAAGTTTGACTGGGAGTTAGAGCACTTTGATCGGAGCAATTTTTCACCCTGCTGTTTTTCTTTTGCCTTTCATTTTTAACTTTTTTCTCTCTAAATGTGAGCTCACTGGTGAGCCCTTGGGGAGCTGCCGTGGAAAGGTAGCTTCTTCACATTGATCAGTGATGATAAAATAATCACCACACTCAGGTTGAGGGTAGAGATGAGTTAAACAACTCATCACTCTCCCTACTCAGAGGTCTTTCTGTGATTCAGGTCCATGGGGGCCTTTTTATTTATAGAGGGAATTTAGTTAGCAAATGGAAAAATGCCAGCAATGGAAACTTGTTCTCCCCTCTCCAGTTAGGCAGGCTAAAGGGGATTGGTTTGATCTTACAGAGTACACTCATAACTCAAATGGACTCAACATGGACTCACAACACAGCAGTCACATATTAATCAAACTTCAGTCCACTTCAAATCACACTTACACGTGATAGGAATTACATCACCTGACTCCTAGCTCTGGAACTATACATATCTATGGCCTTGTGTCATCTAGATATCAGTGTTTTATTACTGTACTGCTGCACAGGATTCCATACACAACAAAGTATTGGCTCTGCCAAGGCTTCTGAACTGTTTGCAGTAACAATTTATTTGTGCCTACTATTTGATCCGTGCCATGGATGTACTACAGGTTAGTATCCTCTTGGCAGAGGCTCCAGGTCTCTGTATGACCAGGACCTGCCCTCACTCCCTGTATAGTGCCGATACCGATGACTTTATTGACCTGCGTGTCCTGCCTCAACCCACGATACAGTGCTGCCTTGACTGCTCTCTCACTTCGTTTTATGGCCTCACTTCAAAGCTCCCTGCTGCATCCCTGCCAGAGAGCGCCACATAACTCAGCCAACATAAAAGTATGGCTGACCATAAATTTTTACGGAGAAAAAAACCTAAGTAAACACAATGGGCTCCTAACAAGCAAACTAACAGAGAAACAATACCACCGCCTCTGCCCATGTTCATTTGGAACCAGGCAAGTCAGCTGTTGACGGTTTCGCTTTTAATATCTGTAACTGTATTTTCATTATGTACCCAATCCATAATTCCTCATACCTACAGCGGTGCAAAGGTATTGGGTTTTCAGGAATGTACATGGGAGGCCAGGGAATTTTTTGGCATTGTGATTTTATTTTCAGGGTTCGCTTTGATGTGGATGGATGTATTCTCCATTCTCTCCCTTACCGAGAAAATCAGAGGCATACATGTCAGCACAAAGGTCAACTGGGAAAGTGTACTGTTACTGAGAAGTTTACACAACCATTTTGATGTTTGGAAATAATACTCTTTATGCTCTCTTTACCTTTTTATCAGAGCTATGAATATCCACTCTCTCTATCCTCTCTCAGATACCACTGCATCCATAGCTCCACCTCATCAACCCCATTGGCCCTGTCATATTACTGAGGCCTCACTTCTCTAACAGTGTTCCTTCTGTGAAAGTCTGCTGTCAGTGCAGGAAAAACTTGGGGTATAGAATTTGCCTTTAAGCGCTGGTCCAGGGAATGTTTGATTCATTGGCTCATAGTGGTTGAGGTCAGACGTGGGCTAGGGAAAGCTGATCCTAGACCAGCGCTCAGGGCCAGGGGCAATGTCTCCCCAGAGTATTGGGGAAGCACCTGCTCTCCCCGGGCCTATGATTTAACCATAACACAGAGCTTCTGTAGCTCTCCTGACTTCAGACAGGTTTCCATTGCGCAGGAAAAGGGGGAAGCAGTGTTTTCTGAGCTGTGAGCGGTCACAGTTTGGGGTCCTGCCAACTTCGAACTGTATTTTTGGAAAATTAAGGGTGAAGTGAGAGCATCGCCACAGCATTTTGCACGGCACAGGCTCCACTCTGGGTTGATTTTGGATGGAGGAGGCCCTCTGGAATGGATCTTCCCTCTTTGTTTTGAAGGACCTGTCATGGAGAATGACTGGGAAGCAAGAATTTTGAGAGGCATGAAATAGAGAGAGAGAGAAATTCAGAGAGAAAGTGATGCAACACACAGTCCTGTATAATGACTCATTTGAGCTCCCACCCACAAATTAGAATGACCCTTGTAATATTTTGGATGCGTCTGAGACCATATTGAATGTAATATTTCAAACAAATAAGCCCCGACCGAGTCACTGGAATCACTGTCGTTTATCTGACTGGCTGAATAGGGAGAGATGCAGGAGGATTTGTAATATCTGAAATCCAATATTCTCCAGGAAAGGAGAAGTTGGACAGCTCCTGATCTAATTTGCTCCCTTTCCCCTCTACCCCACCCCAAACATTCTGTTCCCACATCATTAGATTCTGATGTCCCATCCCAGGGGTGTCACATCCCGTCACATCCCACATCCTGGCCCTTCCTCTCACCTTGCTTTGAAATCAGACACGGGAAGAAAATATGAAGTTATTTGTTATTCTTCCCCCTCCCTCTCATTCTTCTGCAGAGAAAAGTTGAAAACCCCCAAAATGTATTTTAAAAAATGTCATTGTGGTGTTACACAAATGTGCCACATCCCCACATGCCTCTGTCTTGAGATGCTCAACCCTGGCTAAACTCTATGCACAAGCTACTGTTCAACTGTTTATGTCTCTTTAAAGAGTCATAGTCTATCTAAAGCTCTATTGGCACCATGGTCCATGCCCCCTTGAGACACTGACCTTGTGTGTGTCTTTGCAGCAGCGCCATGGTAATGCTTGAAGCCTCAGGTACAATGGCCTCAGCTGGGTCACTTTGACTATCACTTTCATTCCATGTCAGCTCAGCTGCCGCTGGCAATTTCTGAAATGACACTGTAGGGCTGTTGCTAACCAATGTCCACTCTAGCATCCGCTCCCAGCTTCTATTCCTGTCGCCGCCGAGCAGCAGATGCTGGGAATCTGCCAGCCGGAATATAAAAGGGCCAGACGATGATGGTGCCCCCTCCAACAGGAGTGACTTGATTTCAAAGAGAGAGAGAGAGAGAGAGAGAGAGAGAGAGAGAGAGAGAGAGGAGAGAGACATAGAGAAAGAAAAAGAGAAAGAGAGGTGGTATGGGGGCCAAGGGTAGGGACAAGGGGATCATCAATTTGGGGTCTTGAGTTACGAGCTCACATGCAACACTGAATGGCTTTCACTGACAGGTGACAGGGATCTCCCCAGAGACAGAGGCAGAATTCGAAACACTTCGGTCTAAAGAACACAAGAAGTGGCCGTGGTGGAGAGAGAATAGTTGGGCAACCAGGTTTGAAGGTGAAGGGTCATAAATCTCAGTTATCAACACAGCAGTGACATATGAGGTCCACACACTCTAAACCCCCTGATCTGATCTTAGCTGTGCAGCCTGGGACTGGGTTTGTCATGTTTCCTGGCGGTGGAAAGTACGAGGGTCAAGGGTCAGAGGTCTTGTTAGTGATAGGGTGGGAAGTAGTGAGTAGAGGGAGCTGAGCGCTACTTTGTCTGTCTCTCATACCTTATTTCATTCTATCTTTTAATCGCGTTGTAATATTGAGATGAAAACAGGAGGAAACCTCACGGTGCAATATGAACTTTCTCTTTTTAGATGCAGTCAGAAACCCAAGTTTTATTATGTTTATTTATAAAGAAATGCTGGGAAATAATGTTACGTTCCACATATGTTTTGATGTCAGTATATCCCTGGTGATGTAAGGACTTTATGTTTAAAGGAGAGAAAATAATGATTTGCAACACTTGCGAGTAACAGAGCTGCCGAATATTCTAAACACAATTAAAGTAGTGTTTGCTACTATAGCAACTCCCCGTGCCATAGCAACCTGGAAGAATCCCACACATGTAATTTGGGTGTGTTTCAGAGAGGAGAATTTCAGAAGTTCAAGGTAAACATGCTATGTAACAGTTTCTCTCTGTGTGTGTGTGTGTGTGTGTGTGTGTGTGTGTGTGTGTGTGTGTGTGTGTGTGTGTGTGTGTGTGTGTGTGTGTGTGTGTGTGTGTGTGTGTGTGTGTGTGTGTGTGTGTGTGTGTGTGTGTGTGTATGTGTGTACACATTTTACTATACTTGTGAGTGCCAGAAGTCCTCACAAGAATATTAAACCAACAAAAATTCAGAGAAGTGAGGATATTTTACTGGTCCTCACTTGTAAAAGGCTATTTTAGGTTTAGGGGTTAGATTTAGAGTTCGAATTAGGATTAGGGGTTAGTGGTTATGTGTTGGGTTAGGAGATAGGGTTAGGTTTAGGGTTAGGGGTGAAGGTTAGGGTTAAGGTTAGGGTAAGGTTTCGGGTAAGGATTAAGGTTAGGGGTTAGGGAAAATAGGATTTTTAATGGGAATCAATTGTTGGTCCCCAAAAAGTGAAGGTCACAGCGGATAATGTTACAGGTTGAGGTGATAATAACGGTAAAGGTTGGAATGTTATTGCTGAGAATGTCACAAGAGTCAGGAGCTTGGGGGAGGAAATGTAATGGCTGTAAATGTAGCGAAACAGGTGACAACGTAGCTGTTACAGGTGAGAATCAATTAGTCATTCATTGAGTGGTAGATATACTACTGCTCTCTCTTCGTCTGCCCACGTGTTCTCGCATACCCCTAGAGCATCGAGCCAGCGGGGTGGTGGCACTGGAATCCTCATCTCTCCCAAGTGGACATTCTCTCTTTCTCCCCTGACCCATCTGTCTATCTCCTCATTTGAATTCCATGCTGTCACAGTTACCAGCCCTTTCAAGCTTAACATCCTTATCATTTATCGCCCTCCAGGTTCCCTTGGAGAGTTCATCAATGAGCTTGACGCCTTGATAAGTTCCTTTCCTGAGGATGGCTCACCTCTCACAGTTCTGGGTGACTTTAACCTCCCCACGTCTACCTTTGACTCATTCCTCTCTGCCTCCTTCTTTCCACTCCTCTCCTCTTTTGACCTCACCCTCTCACCTTCCCCCCCTACTCACAAGGCAGGCAATACTCTTGACCTCATCTTTACTAGATGCTGTTCTTCCACTAATCTCATTGCAACTCCACTCCAAATCTCCGACCACTACCTTGTATCCTTTTCCCCCTTTCTCTCATCCAACACTTCTCACTCTGCCCCTACTCGGATGGTATTGCGCCGTCCCAACCTTCGCTCTCTCTCTCCCGCTACTCTCTCCTCTTCCATCCTATCATCTCTTCCCTCTGCTCAAACCTTCTCCAACCTATCTCCTGATTCTGCCTCCTCAACCCTCCTCCCTTTCTGCATCCTTTGATTTTCTCTGTCCCTATCCTCCAGGCTGGCTCGGTCCTCCCCTCCTGCTCCGTGGCTCGACGACTCACTACGAGCTCACAGAACAGGGCTCCGGGCAGCCGAGCGGAAATGGAGGAAAACTCGCCTCCCTGCGGACCTGGCATCCTTTCACTCCCTCCTCTCTACATTCTCCTCTTCTGTCTCTGCTGCTAAAGCCACTTTCTACCACTCTAAATTCCAAGCATCTGCCTCTAACCCTAGGAAGCTCTTTGCTACCTTCTCCTCCCTCCTGAATCCTCCTCCCCCTCCCCCCCCCCCCTCTCCTTCCTCTCTGAGGATGACTTCATCAACCATTTTGAAAAGAAGGTTGTCGATATCCGATCCTTGTTTGCTAAGTCAAACGACACCGCTGGTCCTGCTCACACTGCCCTACCCTGTGCTTTGACCTCTTTCTCCCCTCTCTCTCCAGATGAAATCTCGCGTCTTGTGACGGCCGGCCGCCCAACAACCTGCCCACTTGACCCTATCCCCTCCTCTCTTCTCCAGACCATTTCCGGAGACCTTCTCCCCTTCCTCACCTCGCTCATCAACTCATCCTTGACCGCTGGCTACGTCCCTTCCGTCTTCAAGAGAGCGAGAGTTGCACCCCTTCTGAAAAAACCTACACTCAATCCCTCCGATGTCAACAACTACAGACCAGTATCTCTTCTTTCTTTTCTCTCCAAAACTCTTGAACGTGCCGTCCTTGGCCAGCTCTCCTGCTATCTCTCTCAGAATGACCTTCTTGATCCTAATCAGTCAGGTTTCAAGACTGGGCATTCAACTGAGACTGCTCTTCTCTGTGTCACGGAGGCTCTCCGCACTGCTAAAGCTAACTCTCTCTCCTCTGCTCTCATCCTTCTAGACCTATCTGCTGCCTTTGATACTGTGAACCATCAGATCCTCCTCTCCACCCTCTCCGAGTTGGGCATCTCCGGCGCGGCCCACGCTTGGATTGCGTCCTACCTGACAGGTCGCTCCTACCAGGTGGCGTGGCGAGAATCTGTCTCCGCACCATGCGCTCTCACCACTGGTGTCCCCCAGGGCTCTGTTCTAGGCCCTCTCATATTCTCGCTATACACCAAGTCACTTGGCTCTGTCATATCCTCACATGGTCTCTCCTATCATTGCTATGCAGACGACACACAATTAATCTTCTCCTTTCCCCCTTCTGATAACCAGGCGGCGAATCGCATCTCTGCATGTCTGTCAGACATATCAGTGTGGATGACGGATCACCACCTCAAGCTGAACCTCGGCAAGACGGAGCTGCTCTTCCTCCCGGGGAAGGACTGCCCGTTCCATGATCTCGCCATCACGGTTGACAACTCCCTTGTGTCCTCCTCCCAGAGTGCTAAGAACCTTGGCGTGATCCTGGACAACACCCTGTCGTTCTCCACTAACATCAAGGCGGTGACCCGATCCTGTAGGTTCATGCTCTACAACATTCGCAGAGTACGACCCTGCCTCACACAGGAAGCGGCGCAGGTCCTAATCCAGGCACTTGTCATCTCCTGTCTGGATTACTGCAACTCGCTGTTGGCTGGGCTCCCTGCCTGTGCCATTAAACCCCTACAACTCATCCAGAACGCCGCAGCCCGTCTGGTGTTCAACCTTCCCAAGTTCTCTCACGTCACCCCGCTCCTCCGCTCTCTCCACTGGCTTCCAGTTGAAGCTCGCATCCGCTACAAGACCATGGTGATTGCCTACGGAGCTGTGAAGGGAACGGCACCTCCATACCTTCAGGCTCTGATCAGGCCCTACACCCAAACAAGGGCACTGCGTTCATCCACCTCTGGCCTGCTGGCCCCCCTACCTCTGAGGAAGCACAGTTCCCGCTCAGCCCAGTCAAAACTGTTCGCTGCTCTGGCACCCCAATGGTGGAACAAGCTCCCTCACGACGCCAGGACAGCGGAGTCAATCACCACCTTCCGGAGACACCTGAAACCCCACCTCTTTAAGGAATACCTAGGATAGGATAAAGTAATCCTTCTAACCCCCCCCCCCCCCCTTAAAAGATTTAGATGCACTATTGTAAAGTGGTTGTTCCACTGGATATCATAAGGTGAATGCACCAATTTGTAAGTCGCTCTGGATAAGAGCGTCTGCTAAATGACTTAAATGTAAATGTAAATATACAAATTGCATAGTCAAACATATTCTAGTTGTTTAGCAAAATATATTATAGTTGTATAGTCAAAAGTGTTTTAGTTGGATAGTCAAATATGTTATGTATAGTCAAATACAGGAAACTGCCAAAAT
Source organism: Salmo salar (assembly GCF_965601325.2). Classification (NCBI taxonomy): domain Eukaryota; kingdom Metazoa; phylum Chordata; class Actinopteri; order Salmoniformes; family Salmonidae; genus Salmo; species Salmo salar. The sequence goes on along the minus strand of NC_138295.1, from coordinate 49,682,390 downwards.
AATGGAAACACCAATATAGAGTGTCTTAATAGGGCGTTGGGCCACCACGAGCCAGAACAGCAGCTTCAATGCACTTTGGCATAGATTCTACAAGTGTCTGGAACCTTATTGGAGGAATGCGAGACCATTCTTCCACGAGAAATTCCATAATTTGGTGTTTTGTTGATGGTGATGGAAAACGCTATCTCAGGAGCCGCTCCAGAATCTTCCAGAAGTGTTCATTTGGCTTTAGATCTGGTATGTGAGACCGCCATGGCATATGGTTTACATTGTTTTCATACTCTACAAACCATCGTTTAGTCAAATATGTTATAGTTGTATAATTATAGACGTTATACAGTTTCACATAGACTTACGCACGCATACGCTCGCGCACACATGCATGCAAGCACACACACTCTCGGATATTGTCACATGACCAGGAAGCAGGAAGTTTGAGTGGCGATACAGTGCTTCTGTGTTTTATGCTTTTTGAAACACTTATGCGTTTTGTTTTAAGTGTTTTAGTTTGGGACAACAGTGTTATTGCTGTTCTTAACATACCGTGTTGGCTGGATTTTGCCGTCTCCTGGAGCTAATGTTAGCAGGCTACCCTCGGCTAGCTAGGTTACCTAGCTCTCACTGGCAAAGCTTATTTCACGTTGCGGTTGACCGCTGTTTCTGATCCAAGTATAATGATGTTGGATTCCTCTGATTTGGATTCGGATCCGTAGATGGACAGTTGCCATGAAATATGAGACCTGTGATATGTTCACCGTAGTAAAAGAGTGTACTGACTTTTACACTTGTAAATAGTGTAAGCAACTTGTTGCCTCAAAATACTTGATCATTGAACTACTAGAGGAGAACAGGATCCTAAAAGAACGTCTCGCTCTGGCTAAGGAGACTCCAAGATTGTATGTTGTTTTTGATGCGGGGATAGTCCAGGGTACTCTATGAGATTGGTCTCCTCTGAGTTAGCCACTGAAGATTCTACCTTGGACCATGTTCCCATATTAACACATTGTTTTCTGGATCTGGTCCTGCGTTACTAAGCCGGCCATCCCCTGGATCAGCCCCCATAGCACGTCCCACAGGCTCGCAGCGACCCTCTCGTCATCCTCCAGTGGTGGTTGCTATAGGGAGCTCCGTAGTTAGGGATGTGGTGGTTTTGAAAGCAAGGAGCCACTGTTTCCTTGGAGCCCCTGTTCGGGACATAGATCACCAGGTCCCTGCAGTGATGGAGAAGCACCCGAATGCTCACACAGTAGTCATTCATGTTGATACAAACGTCATCCATCTTCCTAAATCGGAACAATTGAAAGATTACTTCAGAGGGCTCATAGTCAGACTAAAGCAGACAGGCAAGCGGGTTCTCATTTCCGGTCCTCTACCAACAACAGAATGCTTTAGTCATCTCCTCTAGCTACACTACTGGCTTAAATCCTACTGTGCCTCAATGGATTTGGAGTACATTGAAAATGTTTACCACTTTTAGGAGAGGCGCCAGTTTTACAAGAGGGATGGCTTGCATCCAAATATGAAAGGGGCAAAAGTTGTCTGGTGTATGCTATTGCCCCCACAGCTAACCAGGCTCTGTCAGTTTCAATCTGTCTCTCTTCCCCTGCAGAAAGCCTTTGCTGAACTGAAATTAGTACTTAATGCAGGTTAAACCAAGTATGTTATTTTCCAAATCACTTAAAATGTATCTGATGATTTCCGAAAACCAATCTTTCAAAAAGCATGTTGATGAGCTAGTTAAGAAATTAAGAATTAAAATAGGCTTCTATCATAGGAACAGGTCCTGTCTTTCGTTAAATAGCAGCAAACAAATAATTCAGTCAACATTCATTCCGGTTATTGACAATGGGGATATTTCAGCCACACCCATTGTTGGCATAGTGACAACTGTAAAGTTTAGTGGAGTAGGAATAATGGTCTGGGGATGTTTTTCCTGGTTCGGGCTAGGCCCCTTAGTTCCAGTGAAGGGAAATCTTAACGCTACAGCATACAATGACATTCTAGACGATTCTCCACTTCCAACTTTGTGGCAACAGTTTGGGGAAAGCCCTTTCCTGTTTCAGCATGACAATGCCCCCGTGCACAAAGTGAGGTCTATACAGAAATGGTTTGTCAAGATCGGTGCGGAAGAAATTGACTGGCCTGCACAGAGCCCTGACCTCAACCCCATCGAACACCTTTGGGATGAATTGGAACGCCGACTGTGAGCCAGGCCTAATCGCCCAACAACAGTGCCCGACCTCACTAATGCTCTTGTGGCTGAATGGAAGTAAGTCCCTGCAGCAATGTTCCAACATCTAGTGGAAAGCCTTCCCAGAAGAGTGGAGGCTGTTATAGCAGAAAAGGGGGGACCAACTCCATATTAATGCCCATGATATTGGAATGAGATGTTCGACAAGCAGGTGTCCACATACTTTTGGTAATGTAGTGTGTATAGTGTAATTGTTGTTTATTGATGTGTTCATGCAGGAATCATCTGCAAAAGAGACCGTGGTCTCAGCTTGAGTCCCTGCTTAAATAAAGGTTAAATAAATACTAAAAAAGTCAAAGATGTTAGTTGTATAGTCAAAGATGTTATACTTCTATAGTAAAATGTATTGTAGTACAGAAATACTCCACAACTATTGTACTGTCTATTGCAGAAACTGGAAATCTGATGCAGATCTTGACTAAATCATTGGGGTTTACATGGTTGGAAATCTCATAGATATTTGAATGATTTATGGTGCTACTCTCTGGCTGACAAACAAAACATGCTTTTGCTTCTTCTTATATAATAGAAACATGATTTGGCCCAGTAAGGCAAACATTATACTAGTAATTAATAATCCTTTGTGAACAAGGCACTGCCTTGGACATCAGCTCTGTTATTTTCCATCTTTTCAGGAATCGCACAATGTGTAAAAGACATTCCGGCCGTGTGGAAAATGTGTGCGCTATAAGTGAAGGAACAGACATTGGTCCCATTCCAGAGGCATATAACATGATCCTCAGAGGTGGGCCAAGGGGGTCTGGGGTGGGGGTGGAGGGGGGTACAAGGGGGTCCCCACGCAATGTCGACAATACGATGCATATACGGTACAGTACCATACATACATACCATACATACAGTTGTAGCCTATGTGATGGTCTGCTATTGACTGATTTATTGTGTTGTTTGTCACTATGTCCAACAGTCTCACGGTGTTCCTGTATTTGAAAGTGTTTGTGTTAGGGAAAGACAAAGTGTGCGTTGCTCTGTACCCCTTGTAACCTGTACCCCTGCACATTGACTCGGTACCCCATGTATATAGCCTCATTATTCTTATTTTATAGTGTTACTTTTCTATTAATTTTTTTTATTTTTTTTTTACTTTAGTTTATTTAATAAATATTTCCTTCCCTCCATTTTCTTAAAATTGCATTGTTGGTTAAGGGCTTGTAAGTAAGAATTTCACAGTAAGGTCTACACCTGTATTCTGTGCATGTGACAAATAACATTTGATTTTGATTTGATATATGACATTTAGCAGACGCTTTTGTCTAAATTCACTTACACTCATGCGTGCATACATTTTACATATGGGCGCTGCCGGAAATCGAACCCATTATCCTGGTGTTGTTCTACCAACTGAGCTACAGAGGACCACACTGAGCTACAGAGGACCACTGTGCATGTGTCTCTGCACAGTGCAGTAAGGGAGTGGGAGAGCAGGTGAGATTACATTCAGTTCATTACATTACATCCATATGTGTGTGTGGGAACTAAGTGACCTTGTGGTTTCTAAGGATAAACTCCATATCGTTGTCTCTTACCTGCACTACCCAGGTGCTCTGAGTCTTTATTGCTGTAAGATGACCCTAAGTCAGAGTCCTGTGATGATTTATCCCTCAGATCTCTTATGGGAACAGGAATAAAGGGAATAAAGGTGGCTTGGAGTCCCAGGTGGTAAACCAATGGCACAAATAGCAGAACAGCCACATCTCTCATTTCCTCATACACCTGTTATGAATGTATTCAATACTTTTTAAAATAAATTATTTTGGTATAATGTGTGTTTCTGTGTGTGTGTGAGCACTTGTGTGCCCAACCACTACGTGAATTTGAACAAGAGGAATCTTGTGCAGAAACCTGCATTTACACAGTCATGCTACGCCATAATATGGCTATTATGCTTTGCCACGGTAGCCGAAAGGCATGGAGGAGAATTTTTCAATGAGACGTGTGTGTAGAACAGTATCCACTACAAGACCAATGTTTGACATTCCAGATTCCATTTCCATGTTATACACTGAGTGTACAACCCATTAGGAATACCTTCCTAATATTGAGTTGGGGCATGTACTCTACAAGATGTCCAAAGCGTTCCACAGGGATGCTGGCCCATGTTGACTCCAATGCTTCCCACAGTTGTGTCAAGTTGGCTGGATGTCCTTTGGGTGGTGGACCATTCTTGATACACACAGGAAACTGTTGATTGTGAAAAACCCAGCAGGGTTGCAGTTCTTTACACATTCAAACCTGTGCGCTTGGCACCTACTACCATACCCCATTCAAAGGCACTTAAATATTTTGTCTTGCCCATTCACCCTCTGAATGGCACACATACACAATCCACGTCTCAATTGTCTCAAGGCTTAAAAATCCTTCATTAACCCATCTCCTCTCCTTCATCTACACTGATTGAACTGAATTTAACAAGTGACATCAATACATGTTCAACTGGATTCATATGGTCAGTCCATGTCATGGAAAGAGCAGATGTGCCTAATGTTTTGTACACTCAGTATATGTTCTTGGTTCCAGGATCCAGCTTCTATGTTCTACATTCTTTCGAAAAATTGGTTTGGCTGACCCCATGGGATAATCATTTGAAGAACCCTTTTGGGTTTCAGGTAGAACCTGGGTTCTACCGTTCCAGATTCTATGTTCTAGGTTTCAGGTCAACCAGCCATGACACAGCTGCCATCGTACACAGCTGCCATGGTCTTATTATTGAGCAAGGCTCCCTTAGAGAGAATTGTTGTTTGATTACGGTATGATGTCAGACAACATGGGGCACTGATGTCTAGTTATTTCTACATCCTGCTTGGTTAAACATGTATACATGTATATATATTAAATAAGCTCACTCTGCCTTCACTTGTGGCATCACTCTCTATGTGCTCCCACTAGGACACAGAGGGCTTTAACCCCTTTCAACCTCATTGTCCACAGGCTCTCCTATAAGACCCCCAAAATCTGGGAAGGGCAATATACTGTATCTCTGACTCGATCTGACCCTTCACCCATGGCCTATTCCATGGCCTGAAATCTTTCCTGATTTCCTATTATTACTGTATGTCAGTAATAATAGGTCCAGCTCCAGGATTGCAGAAAGAATGAGCTACTCTGACCAGCAAGTCACAGGAATGTTGGATTGTTTGTTATGAGGTTGTGAAAAGGCTCCCCTAAGTATATTTTGGAAACACACAACATTATAATTTCCAATGCTGCTTAAAGGGCAAGAGTACCTCCCCTGGTACAGTCTTCACACAGGAAAAACACGAATTTTACAAACACAGCTAGGGGCTTAGGTAATTTAGTAAAGTGGGTTAGCAAGGCTGCAAGACAAGTCATATGCCAATGTACTTTATTACAGAGAAGAAGTGGGTTACCCCAGCTATAAAATGTTGCATGTCACCCATCCATGGCGGCTGTGTTAAATTTGTCCTAGCATTTAAACAGTGGAGAAGGGCCCCTGGTGGGAGCTACGCTCAGGTAAGCAGGACCCGCTTAATCACTTAATCTTGTTTTTCTTCCTCCAGGGTGTACAGAGAACAATGCTCTATTATCCCCTATCATAAAAGAAATAGAAGAAGCTCACAGATACTGGAAGCTGGATTATTATGACAGCCAGGGCTATGGTGGCTCTGACATGCTAATAATACAATGCTGGTTGTTGCAACAGGAGAGAGAGAGAGACAGATCATGAAACAAGAGCTATGGGTTTGGCCCCCCTGTTCTGTTGACTCTGCTGCACATACTGGTACATTATCTGTAATCAGGCCTTCCATCTGGGGGCTCATTGTGAAAGTTTCCCTGGCACCTCTCTGCTCAAAGACCCTCTGTGCCTGAAAACTCCCTCCTCCTGCCCACACCACAGTTATTTACTGTACTCTACATCAGTGGCGGTCAGTGCCGTTTAAGATGAGGAGGACGATTATTTTTTTATGAGCATGGCCTTATTTCTATTACAGCATATTGGATGACTGTCATTCATATTCCATTCACCCAGAAGAGTTCCATAGCCAGTTAGCTAACATAGCATCCCTCTCTGTTTGAGCTGGGTGTTTGAGTAGGCTTAACTAGCTAGCTGCATTCACTAGCTAAGTAAGTGAAAGTGAAAAAAATACTAAATATAATTAGCTCTCTCTCTCTCTCTCCCCCCATCTCCTTCATTTCTGAAGAAATTAATTTGTTCAAAACTGTTCAATTATTGTCTCTCTCTTTGAGTCAACCAGATTGTATGCACTGCAGTGCTAGCTAGCTGCAGCTTATGCTTTCAGTACTAGATTCATTATCTGATCCTTTGATTGGGTGTACAACATGTCAGTTCATGCTGCAAGGGGTGTGAGAACCACGAGCCTCCTATGTTTTGTTTTGAAGTCAATGCAATAGAGACATTGTCAAACATTGTCATTGAGACATTGTCAAAGAGGAGGACGAAAACTAGCTGTCCTCCAGCTACACCATGGTGCTACCCTACAGAGTGCTGTCGAGGCTACTGTAGACCTTCATTGCCAACAGTGTTTTTTAATTAATGATTTGGTGATGTGAATATATTTAAGATAGTTTTATATTTAAAAAATTGGATGGTCCTCCCCTTCCTCCACTGAGGAGCCTCCACTGCTTTAAACACACACACACACACACACACACACACACACACACACACACACACACACACACACACACACACACACACACATATATATATATATATATATATATATATATATATATATGCGAGCACACACATGCATGCACCCAAACACACACACACACACACATTCACACACACATTTTCTGTACGCACACAAAAAGACAAATAGCTACAACATTGACTTCCTGGTCTGGGTTTCAGTAGGTGAGAGATAAAATGGTACCACAGTGCTAAAACAACAAACAAACCCATTGGCTGAAGCGAGAGGGGAAAATGTTTACCTCGAGACCAACAGATTTAGGAACTATGACCCTAGTAGTGCTTGACATGAATACATGGAAGAAAATTATGTTATGAAATATTGACACCTTGACAACCATGATTGAGTGTGTGATGTTTTCTGGTGGCATGCTATACTGATGAAGTGTTGATGTTCTTGTTAGCTGATATTTTGGTGGTCTTGCTGAAGTCATAACAGTGAATAGCTACATTTCTGAATCAATTATCATTATGAGTAGCTTGAGTCTTAGGTATGTACTCTACTTGAACAACTCTTCTACCTGTGAAAATATATATATTTCTTATAAATCAATGTAATTTCATTTATTTCAACATCTGTTAATGTGATATAATGGATGTGTTGAGAAATAGTTAAATGGTGGGACATTGAAAAGTAATTAGTTATGTACAGTAAGTGCAAGCTGGTGTAATCAATGTCTTGTTAACAACCTGGAAAATTCATGTGAAGATACATTTCATTTCTGTAATCAGAGGGTGTTCGTTGGGAAACAGATAGGGTCCCTAAATCACAAACCTCTACTACCCTGTCAAAACTGCCTCAGAGCCACTACCAACAATAATAAACATGTTATTTTCAAATCCACTTAATTAGCGGTTATTAAAAAAGTTCCTTTCACACTAATGATCGGTTTAATGATTTATGGCTAACCGGAATGAGCTCTGCCAAGCAGGCTGTTGGGATGCTCTAATGATTTCTTCTCCTCTTTTTTTCTCTCTTTTTTTCCTGGAGCGATTGCTTCAGCCTCAGGTCTGATCTATGCTGAGAGGAATGAAGAAAACACTGAGTGGATGTGTGTGTGTGTGTGTGTGTGTGTGTGTGTGTGTGTGTGTGTGTGTGTGTGTGTGTGTGTGTGTGTGTGTGTGTGTGTGTGTGTGTGTGTGTGTCTGTGTGTGTGTGTGTGTGAAGGGGGAATGGGTCGGGTCACAATTAGGGCTGTTGCCACACCGGCATTCATGAGTCATGGCCACAGTAAAATTCCACGTGAATTCACTGTAATCTCCTCTTATGCACTCTGGACATGCGTTGGTAGTACCCAACTCGCTAACGATCATCAAGTCGCTAATGGCCTGGTACTCAGGGCACTATTGTCTCTCTAACCACTCAATGCAAATGAAATAGAAAATCACATCAAACACATCATCAAAACAGTATGTGCTTTTAAAACTCGCCTCATTGTGAATGATCAATTTGAAGAAAGAGGTTCAACAACAGGTTGAAACTGAGTGGAAAACATGGTCGCTGTGTATGTTGTTTCAAAGCCTAACAGGCTGACTACACCGCTCGCGTCGCGTGCACTAGCGTTGCAAAATTAATTTAGACATACATGTTATTCAATAATTGCACCCACACTGCTCGCGCGCGCCTACGAGCATCTGCATTCCCAAGGGCTAAAATAGAAGTCAGTTCTATTTCTGACACGGATCACGCTGCAAGTCCTGCCTCTTGAATCACCTCATTGGTTTATAGAAGCAAGTACCCATGTGCCATCTCCTCATGGGTATAACCACGTGGGTGACTGAAAGACGAACGAGGTCAGTGGTGGTAATGCACCTAATTTATGTTGCGCCGGGGGGGGGTGGTTGGTGGATGTGTGGATTACTTGGCAGAGTAGAGGACCTTGTGCATTTCAGGTAAAATAACAACTCAATGTTTATATCCCAGGACAAATTAGCTAGCAACAGCAAGCTAGCTAAATAGGACAAATTAGCTAGCAAGTGCAAGCTAGCTAGCTAAATTGCCAGAAATGTTTAATGCTTTTCGACCTGTCCCCAAATTAATATAATTGGTTCAGAGTTTGTTTTGATATTTTAACCTGCGTGTCGTGATCGCGTTTGGTGTGGGGGGACAAAATAAATGTATGCACGATGGTGCACGATGGCGCACGCGCGCCGGTTTGGATTCCGTGTTAGCCCTTGGCAACACAGACGCTCGTTGGCGCGCGTGAGCAGTGTTGGTGCAATAATTGAATAACATAGATTTCTAAATTTATTTTGCTACGCTCACGCATGCGACGCGTGCGGTGTAGTCAGCTTGTAAACCGGACGATGTTGGGCCAATTGTGTGCCGCCTCATGGTCTCCCTGTTATGAAAAAAACTTTATTAAAATATTGATTGTGCCATTATTGTCTACTTCATATTACGCAAGGCAGAAAAACATAAACAAAACGAATTTAAGACTGACACATTAACTTTATGTCACGCCCTGACCTGAGAGAGACGGTTTATTTCTCTATTTTGTTAGGTCAGGTTGTGGGGTGGGCATTCTATGTTTTGTATTTCTTTGTGCTGGGCCGAGTATGGTTCCTAATCAGAGGCAGCTGTCTATCATTGTCTCTGATTAGGAATCATACTTAGGCAGCCTTTTCCCACCTGTGTTTTGGTGGGTAGTTATTTTCTGTTTTGTATTTCGTTACCTGACGGAACTGTTTGGCTTTTCATTTTGTTTCTTTGTTCTAGTGTTTCATTTGTTTAATAAATAATAATGAACACTTACCACGCTGCACTTTGGTCCCCTTCCTCCAACGATGGCCGTAACACTTTAGCTACAGAATATCTCACTACCGTGCGTTTCCAGCTCCTTCCCTCTCTCCTTCATTCCTTTCTCGAGCTTGCAGAGAGAGGGGCTGTCAACAGTTTAATGTAATATGTTTTGTTGAGAAAACATGTTACTGTCAATGTAATATGTTTCATGAACAGATATATTATAGATGATAATTTGATAAATATATTTCACTTGGTTTCGCGTATGGATGACATGTCTTTTTTCTCCTGACCATGTTCCTGCCCATTGTCACGTCCTGACCAGTTTAGGGGTTATTTGTTATTGTAGTTTGGTCAGGACGTGGCAGGGGGTGTTTGATTTATATGGTTCAGGGTGTGTTTTGTGTATGTGTTTATATAGAGGGGTATTTGTTTTATTAGTCCGGGGTTTGTTAGTAAATGTTCTATGTTAGTATATTTCTATGTTCTATCTAGTCTTTTGTATTTCTATGTTTAGTTAATTGGGGTTGGACCTTCAATTAGAGGCAGCTGGTTATTGTTGCCTCTGATTGAGGGTCTTATAATTAGGAGTTTGTTCTTTATGGGTTTTTGTTGGAGGTTGTGCTTGTTTAACTGTGTGCCTGACAAGACTGTCCAGTTCGTTTGTATACGTTTATTGTGTTTTCCTTCTTCACCAAATAAAAAGATGAGTATATATTTTCCCGCTGCGTCTTGGTCTCTACCCTACGACACCCATTTGATAATGGGCCATTCTAAATCGCAACGAATTTGACATATTAGTAAAGACAATATTAAATTGAGAATAGTCTGATGGGTGAAAATATGATCACTTGATGAGAGAACAATGTCTGTAGCCTGAGACAAGGAACAGAGCACATTGTTTCTTTGCCGACTTTCTCAAATCAGCAATAGCCTAGTCGCATCATGTGTTTTCATTTCTAAGACATCATAAGGTTTGTATCGTTCACAACTAAAGTTCCAAATAACTCTAAATCTAGCACATAGGACCTGTTTCAAATGGTCACTTTTACGCTCAACATAGCCATGTCATATGCATACTTGTCCCGGAATGGGAAAAACATTTTTTATGTTATTTCTAATTTCAATTATATTGTTCTTACTATAAAATCATAGAATATAAAATACTGGCATGGGACATACAGTTTAAGCATATCTGATGAACGAACAAGCGTACACCCTGTGGCATGGTGCATAGCCAGATAACATACAGTATGCCAACTCATATTCAGTTCTTCTGAAATAAATTTGCTTCATATCATAATGTTTCTTTAGACCTTCCTAAAATAAATAATGGATTTATTGTGATGGTGTATATTAAATTGGTTTATCAGACTTTTTAAATGTAGATGTTCCAAAGGCTCACATCAGCGGTTTTTATGCGGGTTGTATGCATAGGGGCTTGGAGATCCTAAACCTGTTTATGTTAATTAACAGTCAATTGCCGTGAAACTGGCAGTCTTTTGCATGTCAATAACCAGCTGACAAAATGTCATGACCGCCACAACCCTACACAATGCTGACTTTACATCATGATCTGATGTTTTTTGTTTTTGCTCAGAATTCAACAGGAAGAAGATCTTGGTGATGCAATGTTTCTCAGCAGCTAGCTAGCTTGCTGTTGCGAGCTAATTTGTCCTGAGAAACATGGGGTTGTAATTTTACCTGAAATGTACACGGTCCTTTTTTAGCTGGATCTTTGTGTGTTCTCTACTCCGACAATTAATCCACAGATAAAAGGGGAAACCTAGTTCGTTTCTTGTAATCTCTTCTAGTTCAGTCTTCTTCTTCTTCTGTGGATTATATATAGCATTGGCAACCAACTTTAAGGTGCATTACTGCAACCAACTGGACTGGAGTGTGGACCTCGTTTATCTTTCAATCACCCACATGGGTATCTGCTCATTGGTTTTTACCAATGAGGAGATGGGAGAGGGAGGACTTGCAGCGCGTCTAAAATTGAACCAAGTTCTATTTTAGCGCCTGGCTACGCAGTCACGCATGAGCAGTTTGGATAAAATGATTGAATAACATGTATGTGTACATTTATTTTGTAATGGTCATAAACGCAACATGGCCGGTGTGGTCAGCATGTAACAACATCCATAGAAATGTATTAGTGTGTATGTATTTCAATGTGTGTATGTATTGTAATATGAGTAATAGTTTTATGTCTATTTTTTTATGAAAGACTGACCAGGTGAGTGTGCAAAACTAACTATCAAGTCAGTTAAGAACAAAATCTTATTTTCAATGATAGTCTTAGAACAGTGGGTTATTAACTGCCTTGTTCAGGGGCAGCACTACAGATTTGTACCTTGTCAGCACAGGGAGTCGATCTTGCAACTTTCTGGTTACTAGGCCAACGCTCTAACCACTAGGCTACATGCCGCCCCGTGTATGTGCCATTCAGAGGGTGAATGGGCAAGACAAAAGATTTAAGTGCCTTTGAAAGGGGTATGGTAGTAGGTGCCAGGCGCACCGGTTTGTGTCAAGAACTGCAACGCTGCTGGGTTTTTCACGCTCAACAGTTTCCCATGTGTATCAAGAATGGTCCACCACCCAAAGGCCATCCAGCCAACTTGACATAACTCTGGGAAGTATTGGAGTCAACATGGGCCAGCATCCCTGTGGAACTTTTTTGACACATTGTAGAGTCCATGCCCCGACAAATTGAAGCTCTTCTGAGGGTAAAGGGGGAGTGTGGGGGTTTGCGTGTGTTCGTTTATAAATGCGTTGCCCTGTGCCTGGTGAGTGAATGTGTTTGTGTTTACGAGTGGTTTTATGTAGCAGTGTGTACATTAGGGACAGGGGTATCTACTCTCTGTAGGTCTAACACACAGAAACAGAGCTGTGCTGTGTGTGGACTCCCAGGCTACAGCCCACATTCACTGCAGTGAGGGTGACTCAATGGAGGGGTAAGTCCGAGACCCCCCTCTGTTTTCCTCCCTCTCATTTTGGCTCTGGTCCCCCTCTCCCCTCTCTCCATGAAAGGCTCTGTACACATCTGATGACTGAATGTGTGTGTTGTGCTGGGTGGAGGAACAAGGCTGCACTGTGCTTTGGCCTGCTGTGTGATGTAATATCTGTGTATATGTTCGGGAGATATAAAGGGCTTGATTGGAGCACACACAGGGGGCACCGTGTATGAAATTAATGGAGGCTAAAAATGAGGGACGTGCCCCCTTGGCTGCCAGTGATGATCATGATGAGGGCAACCCTTGTCTGTGCACGTATGTGTCAACGGCAGTTTTATGTCAAGTGCACGAGACTCTGTCAAACAATCTGACAACTGCCTCAGAGCGAAATGGCACATCATACCCACCACAGTCAGCACAGTGCCAAACATGTTATTGCTCTGCTATTTGTCTGTGCTCTACTATGTCTGAGGATAGTCTGCGCTCTACTATGTCTGAGGATAGTCTGCTTGCCAGCGATGATGTGATAGCCCATTCGTTTTTGTTTCGTGGTCTACATTCTGATTGTGGTAGGCAGACATGACAGGACGTTGGCCATGTTTATGGAGAACCATTAACATTTGGGCTTCCAAGAGCAGACGTGCACAAAGATGGTGCTTCTACAGTTTGACATCAGTTAGCATTATGACCCTGTCAACATTCCTTCTCACACTTACCACAATGACACTAACCTTTCGTCAGCCAAAACAAACCCTAAAGCGTGAGTGTAAATGTTGTTGTCACTTGAAAGATAACGTTGCCATCATGAGTCCTTTATTTCTATCCTGACAGTGTTTAGGAGATAAAAGATAAGTATTGGAGAGTTAATGAGTCATAGAGATGGGTGGGTGACGTGTATGTGTGTGTGTGCGTGTTTGAGAGTTTCCACAGTTTGTTTAGGGGGTCCTGAGTGGCGCAGCGATCTAAGGCACTGCATCTCAGTGCTAGAGGCGTCATTACAGACCCTGGTTCGATTCCAGGCTGTTTCACAACTGGCCGTGATTGAGCGGGGCACAATTGGCCTAGCGTCATCTGGGTTAGAGTTTGGCCGGGGTAGGCCGTCATTGTAAATAAGAATTTGTTCTTTAACTGACTTGCTTAGTTAAATAAAGAGAGCTTAGCTGGATGGCAAACAGGTGTAAGTATATGCTCATATGATCTGTCTCCAGAATCAGATAAGTCTCAAGATCACGTCCCAGCATGAGGCTGCACATATCTCCTTTCACATTTAAATGCCCCACCCAGTGAAATCAAAAGCCCATCTTTTAAAACATACGTGTCCTGTTATAAACCCACAAATCATTAGAGACTCATTTTAAATTATTATTTTCAACCTAGAGGATTCACAGAGGTATGGCATCAGAGGTGTCCTGTAACACTACTAGCCACCTAGCAATTTTATGAAGTTGGCTTTAGCTAGCCCAGATAGATTCCCAATCTCCCAACCTCATATCTAGCTACCAACAAGCCATTTCAGGCTATCAATCAAGTTAGAGTAGCTAGCTTGTCTATATATACTCTTAGAAAAAAAGGTTCTAAAATAGTTCTTCAGGTGTCCCCAAAAAGAGTTGTACCTGGAACCAAAAAGGGTACTTCAAAGGGTTCTCATTTGACAGGGACAGGCGAAGAACCATTTTAGGTTCTAGATAGCATATTTTTTTCTAAGAGTTTATCTTAGCTGGCATGCATGCTGGCAAGGTTGGTAGAGTTTAGAAAAGCAAGGAATAACTACATTTAGCCTTCTGAGTGAGACTCACATTCCTTTCAATCTTTTACCCAGAATTTAGCAGAGATCCATATGCAGAGAAATATTGCAGAAAAACAGATTTTTTTTACATGGAATTAAGCAAAATGATTATGGCTGGAGATTGCATGAAAAAGCGGTTTCAGGTGAAAAATGGAAAATTCTCCAACTTAATTACGGTGCCCCCCCCTTTGGACCACCCCCGCCCTTTGGACCACCCGCCATCCCTCCTTGCCCACTCAGATTTTGGGGGTGCATGACGCCCCTGTGTGGCATGTATGAGTGTGGTAGACTTGGCGTTCCCTCCCCTGCTCACTCCTTCTCACCCCCTTCTCTCCCCTTCCATGCACCCTCACCTCCGTGCCTCTTGGCACCCTCTCATGCGTCTCATCGCATCACGCCTATGGTCACAAATAAAAACTGTCGGCTTCCAAAGCTACCCTATTCTGTTCTCCCCTGAGGGGAACCTAATCCTTTTCTGTGTAATGAAGGGTTTTACACTAATCTGCTGTGAAAAGGGCTGAGCAGACAATCACACAGACAACGAAGGGGCCTCAGGCTCCTATCTGTCCACTAAGCTCACACTAAGAGTGATGCTCAAAAGCTGCTCACTAAGAAAGGGCCAAAAGAGCAGAGAGAACAGGGAGAGAAAGAGACCTAGCTGTGACTGCTCCGAGGCATTGGATCAGATGGTACACGCCCAGGTGTAAGGAAGGTGTAAACAGGTGACAGGGAGGTAATCGAGGGCACACCTAACTCAGGAGTGGAGCAACACCTGTATGGAAATATAGGAGTCGTACAGGGAGGCGCCTTGCAAACAGACAGACAGACAGCCGTGGCGGTCCACAGAAAAGGAGTTACCACCCATTTGAAAAGCCATGCAGGCACTTTGGTAATCCCCTACTTATAAATAGGCAAATTAAAGTGGCCACCCCAATTCAAGCTGTGGTTGATACATGCAATAGTACAGAAAAATGGCTGCTGTGCATCTCCTACATGTGGGTAATACACTTACATGGTGCATATTGATGAGGATCCTTCTAGCCACCAATAAGACCCTTATAAACATATAACGTGGTGGCTCATTTCAATGTGGTACAGCATAAGGAAATGAATGGACGCAATCAACTGAATGTGGGAAATGTCTCTACAATCCAGCCTGGAAGTTTTCTTTTCATTATTGGTAGGAAATGTAGGCCGAATATGGCAGGAAATGGAAAGTGCAGAAGTGTGGAAGACAGGCCAAGGTCATCAGATTGCAGAGGAAGTGTAGCACACTTATTGCGGATGGACGCGTTTCAAACGCTCTGGGAAAGTTACTCGACTGAGTTAACAAACTTGGAAACTATGGCTGTTGTGGCCAGTCTTTTCATGTTTGGTTAGATTTCATGATCTTCTCGACATATTAAATTCATCACAGTTAAAATGAAAAGAAAGAATGAGAAAGAGAGAGAAACGAGTAGTCAGTTTTTCCATTCTGTCATTATATTGACCTCAGCTCTAGTGAACTAGGGGCACGTAATGTAGAGAGAGAAGGAATACAGTCTGGCAGTGGGGGATTACAGTTAAGATGTTTGCTGGCTTTAGCCAGCACAGGACGATGTCACTGTTCACCAAAGTGTCCTCTGGTTATTTTGACCACAGGCTCATTCAGCGTATTGACCCCGCTGTGGGTTTACAAACGATGATGGGAGACCAAGCATGGCGGAAATTCAATCTCAACTTTCCTCTAAATGTACATTTAGATACCTGGAACAGACAGCACATAACTTCTTTGCCGATATGAAACAGACTATCATAATATTAGTAAAAAATATAAAATTCCCATGTTAATGCTTCAAAACCAACTTTACAAGAATGTCTATACAATCAAACTAGCAACGGCAATGATCACAAGTTAGTCATAAATTGGCTAATAGGCCAGCTAGCGCACATGTATCAAACACAAGGCCCACAGGCCGAATAGGACAAAGAAGCGAGTATAAATGAGTCAACAGTTGAGTCTTCCACTTTATGAAATTACAGCCTGATACGCTCGCGTTGATGAAATCCATTTCAATTGCGCTGCTTTCATGTGTCCCGTTTTCAATGTGCAGTGGAGGGAAAGTCTACAGACACATGCCATAATCCTAGCTAGGCGGCTAAAATGTTTCAGTCTGGCATCAGTTTTTAAAGCTTGACAAGGAAAGAAAACCTGCAACAAAACACCATGAAAAGGAGAAAACGTGAGCCTATTACAGTGACATTTGAGCAGTAGCCTAGGCTTTCTACTCAACTACAATAAAACCATTTGTTTTACATGTTTAAATGTTACAACAACCTAAAGCTACGTTTTTGTTATTTGGAGTTTTCAAATACTTTTTGATTAGGGTTGCAGCATATTATTGTGAAGCGTCTGTGTGTAGCTGGTGAGATGAGTCAGGCGCAGGACAGCAGATATGAGTAATGAAAGCAATTTACTCAATAATATCACAATACACGTTGTATAAATACAAGGCCACAAATACAGACCGCAATACAATAAACAATTACTCACAAACAAACATGGGGGAACAGAGGGTTAAATAATGAACAAGTAATTGGGGAATTGAAATCCAGGTGTGTAAGACAAAGACAAAACAAATGGAAAATGAAAAGTGGATTGGCGATGGCTAGACATCCGGTGACGTCGACTGCCGAACGCCGCCCGAACAAGGAGAAGTTGTGACAATTATGCACATGTGCAAGCATAGCAGCAAAGGCTGGACAAATATTATTTATCTCTTCTTTTGTTTTAATATGTTAAAATGCTATATACAGCACCCTATGTACATAATTGGACATTATAAATGGTCATATTTGTTCAAATATAACAATGGCCCGCAAATTCATTGTGTTTTTACAATATGGCCCATGCGCTGATTGAGTTCCCTGGACTAGTGTATCTGTTTATGTAGCTAGTTATTTATTTAGCAAGCTAAAACACCGAGCCAAAGATACTGTATTTATAACTAACCCCTTCTGTCCGTGACAGAGCCTAACGTTAGCTAGCTAGCTGCTGGGAGGATGTCATGTCATGGAGGAGTGGATGAGTGACCGACTTACCCTCGTATCGTTTTACGGTGGCTGCAGCTAAAGATTCAGGTGTCATTTGGTTAGCTAGCAAGAAATGTGAATCGCGTTGCTAGCTAGCAAAATGCTGGTTGGGACAAAACTACATTGGCAGGCAAGCTGCAGAAGGACGAGAAGGCAACTATTCCCCATCGTTTATCAGTACAATTCTGACTGCCAACTAGCTGAAAAAGTTTGAGAGGGTTTATATAATGTTCCCTCGTTAGATTTTAGCTCATCTCTCTCTGGCTAGCATTAGTTGTTGATCTTGTTGTTGTTGGTGTGCATAAGCAACTGAGGGAGAGACAGCCTACCTTTTTCATGGTTGTTTGATCAATAGGTTGTTTGACCAAATGGAAGAGGACTCCATTGGTATTTACATATTTGCAGAAATCAATTCAGGTGTATTTTGTGGCTTTTTGACAAATGCGTTCTAATTATCTAAAGTCACATTGCTGCTACTGCCTGTAAACACACAGTTCAGTTCAAAGCGAATGATGGCAGGCCTGTGTGGCAAATGGCTTATTTGCATATAGGTCTACTGCAGCTCTGATTGGCTATAGTGCACTGGTCTGCATAGACTCCGGTCCTGGTCAAGACAGATGTTTTTTTAGGTTTTATTTACTGCAGTGTCTATTAATTGTACAAACGCACGGCGGCTTCCCCACTCTATATTGCTATAGAATGTTCACAAATGCATTCTATGAATATTTGAAAATGTGAAAATGACCATATCAAGTGCTCACTTGTCAGAAAATGTAAAATAAAATGTAATATTCTTCCCGGGGTGTATATGAACAGATTTTAATACGATTTCATGTTGCTAAAATGCTGTCAGTTCCACTTTAATGTATCTCTGTGTTAGAGACGACAGTAGTTATATTGTAGTTATCACAGAGCCATCTCTCTCCTGAAGAAATCACTGTGAACAATGTGACAGCGGCGATCTCTACTCTCGTCACTTAGCTATACTAATAGCATTCTTATCAACACCACACTTTGGGAACTCAGCCTACCCCCTCTCTCTTCTTTCCTGGAGTCACTCTCTCTCTCTCTTTCTCTCTTCCCCTCTCTCTTTCTGCACACGACGGTGAAAGACCTAAACACCCTCCTTTTTCTGACCTCCATTTCCCCTTCTCCCTCCATCTCCTGTCCCACACTCTTCTGGAGTGCTCTCCACACTGCATGCCTCTAATGCTTGCTCCATGTGGTTTTTACGGCCTTATTAGAATTTATATCTAACAAGTGTTTCCCCGTGCTTAATCTCCTGCCTCACACTGGATCTGGAGACTAATGCTGCTGGAATGGCCTGGGGATCTCCACTCTCCACTGCTGAGGGTAGTAACAAAGCAGCCAAGGCTGTTCCCCTTCCCAGTAAAATAGCAGACAAATAAAAGTATTAAATCTGTAATGTTATTTAGTAATTCTTTAAGTCCGACAATGTTACCCGAATGACACGGACATATTTTCCACACCACACCGCCGCACAGCAGTAGCACACCAACACAACAAGTGAGATAGTGTGCCTCCAGACAGTAAAGATTCTTGTTTACTTGTGTGCGTGTTTATGAGTGTGGGCGTATTTCAAAATAGAGAGTGAGGATGTAGTGGGGTAATATTTGATATATGTGATATTATATAGTATATTCCTCACATGCGACCTGTGATAAGACTATGCAATTAGCCTATTAACATGTTTGTCTGACTCCATTTAACATTATAGTAAAACCATGTGCAATCAGGTATTATGCTTTTAGAGCTATGAACATATCAAATAACTGAACTCCATAATCCCTGCTTCATACACAGGCTGGTTAATGTTACCCAGCTGTCAGATCAACTCCAACCTGAGACGAGTTTCTGTCTCCCTCTTCCCCTTCTCTCTTTCACTCTCTCTTTTCTCTCTCTCCCTTGCTCTCACAGACACACACACTCTCTCTCTCTCTCTCTCCTCTCTCTCTCTCTCTCCTCTCTCTCTCTCTCTCTCTCTCTCTCTCTCTCTCTCTCTCTCTCTCTCTCTCTCTCTCTCTCTCTCTCTCTCTCTCTCTCTCTCTCTCTCTCTCTCTCTCTCTCTCTCTCTCTCTCTCTCTCTCTCTCTCTCTCTCTCTCTCTCTCTCTCTCTCTCTCTCTCTCTCTCTCTCTCTCTCTCTCTCTCTCTCTCTCTCTCTCTCTCTCTCTCCCACTCGCACAAACAAGCACTAGTGTCCAAACATAAACACAGATACAGTACTCACTTATACAGTCATTTTCATTGCCACAAAGTTTTTGGAATTCATGTTTGGACTAATTTCCTGAGCTTGCAGGAACACCTTGCACCCATGCAGGGTGCTCCCTGTA
The DNA here is from genome assembly GCF_965601325.2 of Salmo salar. NCBI lineage: Eukaryota > Metazoa > Chordata > Actinopteri > Salmoniformes > Salmonidae > Salmo > Salmo salar. The sequence goes on along the minus strand of NC_138295.1, from coordinate 49,662,536 downwards.
TGGGAGGTGTATTGGGTGACGCCTTGGGGCCTGTATACTCCTGGAGGGTGTTGGGTTCATGTGGTAGCAGGTGCCTGCTACTGGGCTAGAGAGAGAGGCTACTCCCTCAGATGTGGAGATGAGATATGCTTCACACGCTATCTCGCCAGATTGTCTTTCTGTGCAGACGGACGGTGGAGACGGTGTGGAAACGCCTCTGTCGCGTGTCTTTCTCTCTCTCTCTCTGACTATGTCCCCCACCCTTGCTCGCTCGCTGATAAAGGGGATGAAAGGCCGTGGCTGCTGCTGGGCCAGGAAACTATTGTGGTTCGCTGAGGGAAACTCTTATACCTCAGACAGGAAACTCTTGTTAATATAACAGCTTTTATTCGCTTTTTGGGGTGCATAGAGAGCATGGTGTTGTGCTCCGTTGACCCTGGGCAGTCCTTTTGTAGCACACGCCTAATGGGGACACAGGACAAAATGGGCATTGTTGGCACGGGAGAGAAAAGAACTGGGGAGAGCAGAGTACCTCCTCTACCTCTCAATAGTCTGTAAATAGAGGGTTGGAGGAAAGTCACTGCAGGGTGTCAGTAAAATTTTGCCTGTCTGATTGGCACAGTCACCAAGTCTTATACCCTGACTACACCGCTTGCGTCGCGTGTGCAAGCGTTGCAAAATAAATGTAGGAATCTATGTTATTCAAATATTGCACACTGCTCGCGCGCGTCAACGGCTAAAATAGAAGTCCTTCCTATTTCTGATGCAGATCGTGCTGCAAGTCCTGCCTCTCCCATCTCCTCATTGGTTTATAGAAGCAGGTACCCACGTGCCATCTCCTCATTGGTTATACCCACGTGGGTGATTGAAAGACGAACTGTTGCCGGTTGTCGTGGTAATACTATGAAAGTTTAGATGCCAATCACCATATAAGTTAAACGATGAAAAAGCCTGGAAGGAGGAGAGATGACTAGAAATGATTCGGTTGACCGTTTTTATGTGTGGATTAATTGTCGGAGGACCTTGTGCATTTTAGGTAAAATAACAACCTAATGTTTATATCCCAGGACAAATTAGCTAGCAACAGCAAGCTAGCTAAATAGGACAAATTAGCTAGCAACAGCAAGCTAAATTGCCATAAATGTTTAATGCTTTTTGACCTGTCCCCAAATCAATGTCATTGGTTCAGAGTTTGTTTTCATATTTTAACCTGTGTATCGTGATCGCGTTTGGTGTGGGGGGACAAAATAAATGTATGCACGATGGTGCACGCGCGCAGCCGGTTTGGGTTCCGTGTTAGGCCCACTGATGGTTCTATGCACGACTACATAACTTAACTGGGTGAGCTGACCTGCCCAGAGGGCAGTGGGTGTGTGTGTATGCATATACAATATGTATGTATATGTGTGTGGGTGCTAGAGAGTAGTTGTACCCCAGTCACAACAGTCAGTGTGTCCCCAGGCTAACTGTCTGCACCATGACTCACACACATCCTTGTCTGTGGTGTTCTCTTGGCTCACCATGGAAGGAACAGACACTTACCCCCCCCTTTCTCCTCCCACGCACCCCTTTCTGCCCATCTCTCCCTTCTCCGACTGGGAGACAATGTGCTAGAGAAGTTATGGCACCTAACACCAACTTAAAGAACACACATACTACAGATTCTTCCTCTGTAGATGAACTTCTCTCTCTCCCTCTCCACCCCCGTCTTCATACCTGCTAGATTATTGTCTTTTGTATGAGTGCTGCAGATTCTTCACATTGGAATTAAAGGGCAACTCCACCACTTTTCAATCTCATTTTCATTATCTCCAGCACAATACCAGTGTCAACATATAGTACGTGAAAACGGCGCATTTCTACGTTTAGTAGAAAAAAATCTAAATTTGAAAAGTTCTACCTGATGACAGGGATAACAGTGATTTTAAAACACCAGTGATTTTAAAACACCAGATTCGTGGTGATGTGGGGAGCAAGAAAATACCCTCCCTTGAGCTAGAAACTCATTGCAGGTTTTGAAAATCACCGCTTTTGACCTTTAATCCTACCCTGTGATGCCACAGAGAAGCTTTTTTAAAATCTTTTTAATCACAGATCATAGAAAACGCACAGTTTTCACATATGTAGATACTGGTTTGGTCCTGGAGATGATGAATATGAAGTTGAAAAGTGGTGGAATTGCCCTTTAAGGAGTTAATCACTATCTCCCTGTGTGAATATGTGTGTGTGTGTGTGTGTGTGTGTGTGTATATGTGTGTGTGTGTGCATGGCATCTGGTGTGTGTGTGTGTGTGTGTGTTAGTAATGCTGTTTGTTCACCTGCACCCGCCCGCAGTTGCTAGTAACGCACCCGCAACCGCTCAACTATATGTGATAAAGTGAAAATATGGAGCCCGCACCTAACCCTAACACACAAATAAAGAAAATGAGCTGTACAGTCAGAGATAGCAGAATGATTTTTTGACTGACCTTTTTAGATAGGCCTATGTTTCTGCTTATAATTTCCATCATTTTGGTAGGCTATCAACTTGTCTATAATTAGATACATGCAGGTTGTCTTCTTTAATTACTTGTTGCCCTAGAAGACTAAATAAACCCCTGCTCACCAGAATTACGTCATAAATCGATATAATGCACTCTTCAATCTAGTTGACATTGGTAACGCTTTTTCATTTCTAATTCTCTCGTGCAGCAAATACTTTAGGGACAGTGGAGAAAATGCATTAACTCCCCCAGAAATGGGAAGGGATTTTCCGTGTCAAAATTTCCAATGACATCAGTTTGACCAGTTTGAAGGAAATTAAAAGCTGTTAAAACGACCCAACATGTTTTTGATAAGATTTCAGTTTTGCTTGGATGTATATTTTATGTGTATGAAATACTATCAGCTTTTATGACGCTGATAAAGATAGCACCTTTAAAGACGCTCCCTAACCGGCATTCATTCTCTCACTCCTGTTCTAGAATCAAAATGTACATTTGGTGTATCATTTTACAGCAATAAATATTATATTAGGCTATGGGAGAGGTTATAGGCCTACAGTTAGTGTCCAGGTTTCAGTTAGGCTACTATTCCATTTAACCCAACTGAACAGTACAGTTTCCCTGACGTGCCATTTTGAAGTCCCCGTCTTGTGAATGTTGAATTTGTATAGCGTTTCAGCTATCATTCTCTTTTACCACTTCACCAAATCTTTCCCAAACAATAGACTACTGTTCTGCCCCTCCCTTCTGTTTATTTTACAGCTTTTCTCTTATTGAATTAAACTCCGATATTGTCCTTTTTGCCTCAGTTGAAGTTCCCAAAAGCATTTGGCAATTGGCGTGGATTTGGCATGCTACGGTTAGGCCCTAAAGCTTAGGCTTGAAACTAATTTGAATGCATGTTTTCCCTTTATTCAAACCCGCCAGTCAGCCACCCACTCTTAATCCACACAATATTTTATGACCCTAAACCCGCCCACCCCTCTCTATGGGCGCAAGCACTGTTCATGACATAAACTAGTCACACCCCTCTTGTTGGTGGAGAGACAATTTTGCCAGTTTTAAAGCTTGTTTCCTGCAATTCTAAACATTTTGCTATGTCTAATGTTTATTCATGTGATATTTAAGTGACTCAAACATTACAACAAAATCTATGGGCTAAAAAACCTAGCTAAAAAACCTTAGCTGACATGGGCTAGTTGATCTGGACATTTCTGACAAGTTATAAATAGCTCTCCAAGGTATGCAATGACTGACATGACAAGAGGAAAACTGATGATGCACTATCCAATTTTGAAATTTCACCTTGTGCATTGTACTATTACAGCTTTCAAGAGTAAGTTGAAAGCCGGACTGAGTTCCTAATTTTTTTAACATATACAGTACCAGTCAACACCTACACATTCAAGGGTTTTTCTTTATTTGTACTATTTTCTACCTTGTAGAACAATAGATGGTTTTTGGGACTGCACTTGAAGAAACTTTAAAAGTTCTTGACATTTTTCGGATTGACTGACCTTCATGTCTTAAAGTAATGATGGACTGTCATTTCTCTTTGCTTATTTGAGCTGTTCTTGCCCTAATATGGACTTGGTCTTTTACCAAATAGGGCTATCTTCTGTATACCAACCCTACCTTGTCACAACACAACTGATAAGTTCAAACGCATTAAGAAGGAAAGAAATTCCACAAATTAACTTTAAACAAGGCACACCTGTTAATTGAAATGCATTCCAGGTGACTGGAAGCTGGTTGAGAGAATTCCAGAATTCTCTCAATTCCAGGTGACATGAAGCTGGTTGAGAGAATGCCAAGACTGTGCAAAGCTGTCATCATTGAATTTGAATGAGTAGGTGTTTCCAATCTTTTGAATGGTACTATCTATATACACTGCTCAAAAAAATAAAGGGAACATTTAAACAACACATCCTAGATCTGAATGAAAGAAATAATGTTATTAAATACTTTTTTCTTTACATAGTTGAATGTGCTGACAACAAAATCACACAAAAATAATCAATGGAAATCCAAGTTATCAACCCATGGATGTCTGGATTTGGAGTCACACTCAAAATTAAAGTGGAAAACCACACTACAGGCTGATCCAACTTTGATGCAATGTCCTTAAAACAAGTCAAAATGAGGCTCAGTAGTGTGTGTGGCCTCCACGTGCCTGTATCACCTCCCTACAACGCCTGGGCATGCTCCTGATGAGGTGGCGGATGGTCTCCTGAGGGATCTCCCCCCAGACCTGGACTAAAGCATCCGCCAACTCCTGGACAGTCTGTGGTGCAACGTGGCGTTGGTGGATGGAGCGAGACATGATGTCCCAGATGTGCTCAATTGGATTCAGGTCTGGGGAACGGGCGGGCCAGTCCATAGCATCAATGCCTTCCTCTTGCAGGAACTGCTGACACACTCCAGCCACATGAGGTCTAGCATTGTCTTGCATTAGGAGGAACCCAGGGCCAACCGCACCAGCATATGGTCTCATAAGGGGTCTGAGGATCTCATCTCGGTACCTAATGGCAGTCAGGCTACCTCTGGCGAGCACATGGAGGGCTGTGCGGCCCCACAAAGAAATGCCACCCCACACCATGACTGACCCACCGCCAAACCGGTCATGCTGGAGGATGTTGCAGGCAGCAGAACGTTCTCCACGGCGTCTCCAGACTCTGTCAAGTCTGTCACGTGCTCAGTGTGAACCTGCTTTCATCTGTGAAGAGCACAGGGCGCCAGTGGCGAATTTGCCAATCTTGGTGTTCTCTGGCAAATGCCAAACGTCCTGCACGGTGTTGGGCTGTAAGCACAACCCCCACCTGTGGACGTCGGGCCCTCATACCACCCTCATGGAGTCTGTTTCTGACCGTTTGAGCAGACACATGCACATTTGTGGCCTGCTGGAGGTCATTTTGCAGGGCTCTGGCAGTGCTCCTCCTGCTCCTCCTTGCACAAAGGCGGAGGTAGCGGTCCTGCTGCTGGGTTGTTGCCCTCCTACGGCCTCCTCCATGTCTCCTGATGTACTGGCCTATCTCCTGGTAGCGCCTCCATGCTCTGGACACTACTCTGACAGACACAGCAAACCTTCTTGCCACAGCTCGCATTGATGTGCCATCCTGGATGAGCTGCACTACCTGAGCCACTTGTGTGGGTTGTAGACTCCGTCTCATGCTACCACTAGAGTGAAAGCACCGCCAGAATTCAAAAGTGACCAAAACATCAGCCAGGAAGCATAGGAACTGAGAAGTGGTCTGTGGTCTCCACCTGCAGAACCACTCTTTTATTGGGGGTGTCTTGCTTATTGCCTATAATTTCCACCTGTTGTCTATTCCATTTGCAAAACAGCATGTGAAATGTATTGTCAATCAGTGTTGCTTCCTAAGTGGACAGTTTGATTTCACAGAAGTGTGATTGACTTGGAGTTACATTGTGTTGTTTAAGTGTTCCCTTTATTTTTTTGAGCAGTATATATATATATATATATATATTGTGAGGGGGTGGACCCCCGCACCCCCCCCCCCCTGCTGGCTCCACAGTTTGGGAACCACTGCTCTATAGGACACTACTTGTGAGAAGGAAAGCATATTTCTGTGTGCGTGTGTATTTGAGAGCATGTACCGTAAATTCAACAATGACACGGCTAATATATGGATTTTTCCCATTTTAATTTTTTTTTTTTTTTTAAAAACACATTCTGTGATGTGCTCAGTTTTTTGGCGGCATGAAGCTTTCATTAGACCAATGAAATTGCCGAACGGGTTAAGGTCAAACAACTTTTTTTTTAACTGTTTAGATTAAATCGAGCGCTCTCAAACTTCCCATCATTCTGATTACGGTAGTCATTTTGTCACCCTCATCATGGCAAAGACACAGAGAAATGCATATGATGCAGCTTTCAAGTTGAAGGCGATTGATCTAGCTGTTGGAAAAGGAAATAGAGCAGCTGCACGGGAGCTTGGTCTTAATGAGTCAATGATAAGACGTTGGAAACAGCAGTGTGAGGAATTGACAACTAAAGCTTACTGCTAATTGAATTTTTTTTGTTACAAGCCGTGTTTCGTTAAAGCCTATTTATTTTTGTTACAAACCGTGTTACATTAAAGCCTATTTATTTTTGTTACAAGCCGTGTTTCGTTAAAGCCTGTGTAAAGTTCATTTGTTTCAATGTACCGGTAGGCACCTGCGGCTTATAGACATGTGCGGCTTATTTATGTTCAAAATAATATATTTTTTTTAATTCAATGGGTGCGGCTTATATTCAGGTGCGCTTAATAGTCCGGAAATTACGGTAGTATATATTGGAAGGGAAAGGAATAATTACAACTCTACCCTAAGATTCACTTCCGAGCAGTTTAACAAGTTGCGATATTAGGAAAACAATAACAATAACAAAGAGTTAAAAAGAGAAAAAGCGGGGAGGGGGGAGATTGAAAGGGATTCTGTTCCGCTGCAGGCCGAGCTGGGTCACCATCGTCCCAGGGCCTGTGAAGTGAGTAGACTAAAACCCACGCTAGAGGGGACCTCAGTTCACACACACACCAAACAATGTGAGGATGGGAGCCTGCTGTGTGTGCGTGCATGCGTGCTTGAGTGAGTGTGTGTGTTAAAGAGAGTGAAAGTATGAGTGCATGTATGTGCATGACTGTGCATACATGTTTGTATGTATGTGAGAGAGAGAAAGAGTGCAAGTGTGACAGAGCTTGATAAACGACAGCTCCCTGCCTCTGTCTGTGTTTAGCAAGGCCTGTGCATCGTTTCCTGCAGAGCAGACGGATAACCTCTGACCTCTACTTCCTGCAAACAGAGAAACACAACCTCTACTGACCTTGACAATGGGACAAGGACAGCTGGGGGGGACAGCTGCCTCGGCCCAGGATGAGGAGAGGAGCACTTGGACGTGGAAATACAGGGAGAGACACTGGGAGAGACAGGGAGACAAAAAATAAAATCTGTTTAATTGTTTGGGCTCCTGAGTGGCGCAGTGGTCTAAGGCACTGCTTCTCAGTGATAGAGGCGTCACTATAGACCCTGGTTTGATTCCAGGCTGTATCACAACAGGCCGTGATAGGCCGTGAGTCCCAGCGCACAATTGGCCCAGCGTCGCACGGGTTTGGCTGGGGTAGGCCGTCATTGTAAATAAGAATTTGTTCTTAACCTGTTTAGGATAGGGGGCAGTATTTTCACGGCCGGATAAAAAACGTACCCAATTTAATCTGGTTATTACTCCTGCCCAGAAACTAGAATATGCATATAATTATTTGATTTGGATAGAAAACACCCTAAAGTTTCTAAAACTGTTTGAATGGTGTCTGTGAGTATAACAGAACTCATATGGCAGGCCAAAACCTGAGAAGATTCCATACAGGAAGTGCCCTGTCTGACCATTTCTTGTCCTTCTATAGCCTCTTTATCGAAAATAGAGGATCTCTGCTGTAACATGACATTTTCTAAGGCTCCCATAGGCTCTCAGAAGGCGCCAGTACGGGGAATGATGACTCTGCAGTCCCTGGGCGAAAAACAGTAGGGGTTTTGGAAAGTGGTCGTTCTGAGAACAATGACACGGGTGCGCGCATGCATGTGAAGACTCCATTTTCTATTTTCAGTGTTTGAACGAAAACAAGGTCTCCCGGTCGGAATATAATCGCTATTTTACGAGAAAACTCGCATAAAAATAGATTTTAAACAGCGTTTGACATGCTTCGAAGTACGGTAATGGAATATTTTGAATTTTTTTGTCACGCGTCACCCTTCGGATAGTGTCTTGAACGCAAGAACAAAACGCAGCTATTTGGATATAACTATGGATTATTTGGAACAAAAACAACATTGGGTGTTGAAGTAGAAGTCCTGGGAGTGCATTCTGACGAAGAACAGCAAAGGTAATCCAATTTTTCTTATAGTAAATCTGAGTTTGGTGAGTGCCAAACTTGGTGGGTGTCAAAATAGCTAGCCATGATGGCCGGGCTATCTACTCAGAATATTGCAAAATGTGCTTTCACCGAAAAGCTGTTTTAAAATCGGACACCGTGATTGCATAAAGGAGTTCTGTATCTATAATTCTTAAAATAATTGTTATGTTTTTTGTGAACGTTTATCGTGAGTAATTTAGTAAATTCACCGGAAGTTTTTGGTGGGTATGCAAGTTCTGAACGTCACATGCTAATGTAAAAAGCTGTTTTTTTATATAAATATGAACTTGATTGAACAAAACAAGCATGTATTGTATAACATAATGTCCGAGGAGTGTCATCTGATGAAGATCATCAAAGGTTAGTGCTGCATATAGCTGTGGTTTTGGTTTTTGTGACATTATATGCTAGCTTGAAAAATGGGTGTGTGATTATTTCTGGCTGGGTACTCTCCTGACATAATCTAATGTTTTGCTTTCGTTGTAAAGCCTTTTTGAAATCGGACAATGTGGTTAGATAAAGGAGAGTGTTGTCTTTAAAATGGTGTAAAATAGTCATATGTTTGAAAAATTGAAGTTTTTGGATTTCTGAGGTGTTTGTAATTCGCGCCACGCTCTATCATTGGATATTGGCGAGGCGTTCCGCTAGCGGCACATCTAGATGTAAGAGTTAACTGACTTGCCTAGTTAAATAAAGGTAAAATAAATTGTCACACATAGGTGCAGTGAAATGTGTGGATTTACAGGGTCAGCCATAGTAGAACCTCACCCCTGGAGCAAATTAGGGTTAAGTGCCTTAACCAAGGGCACATTGACAGATTTTTCACCTTGTTGGCTCGGGTATTTGAACCAACGACCTTTTGGTTACTGGCTCAAACACACACACACACACACACACACACACACACACACACACACACACACACACACACACACACACACACACACACACACACACACAGAGACACCCCAGGGATGGGAGGACCAGTGGGGAAGTGTTCCCATGCTGCTCTGACTCAAATGTCTTGGCTGATCCCAGGCAGGGACACACCACAGTCAGCCTTCATACAGGAAGGAGAGAGCTTCTTGCTGACAGTGAAGCAGACATACACCAGCAGGTCTGCACAAACACACACCCACACATGGTGTCTATCACACGCTATCCCGTACTACTCCTGTTATCCTGTCCCACACACACTATACACACATACAGTATCTACTCACTAATATTTGCAACCACTTTATGCTTTGTTTATTTTGTTGTATCATGGCCTATTCTTTGAGATAACACAGCAACTTGGGAGTAGATCAATTTGCAGCTAAGTGTCCCTTCCCCACCCAAGTGGAAGCCGAACATAGTGAAGCACCCCGGACCTTGGACTCCCACCCCCTTCCCAGGATGCACTTCTCTGTCCAGGTCATTGGGTTTATCCTCCATTGGTCTCGTCACACTGATGGACAGGGACAGTTGGGTTTCATGGCTCTGAATCAAGGCCGGCGCTCGGTCTGGGAGACAACGCTCTATTCAATAAGAGGGACTATTCCACAAGGGAGAAAGCAGCGTTGAGTTATTCAGTACACTGCTGTCTCACATGCCCAACCCAAACAACTCTGTCGAAAGAGAGGGAGAAAGGGGGGGGTGAACACACACACACACACACACACACACACACACACACACACACGCAGGTTGACATTTATTGCCATGTGTCTTGTCCTGGAGGCAGAACTGAGCGATTTCCCCTTAGATAGGCCAACTGCAAAGTCAACATTTTCTATATTTTAATCATTCATGAAAACAAAAACGTGGTTTTTGGTCTTAATTTAAGGTTAGGGTTAGGCATTAGGGTTAGCAGTGTGGTAAGTTTAGGGTTAAGGGTTAGGTTTAAAATCAGATTTGTATGACTTTGTGGCTGCGCCAGCTAGTTACCACTCTGCAGAGCTGCCTCCAGAACAAGGTTCATGACGAAAACACTAACCTGGCACATGCACGCACACACAAACTCTGGATTAGGGAACTAAGAACTTCATGGACAAAAACATTGTCAATCATCTGTGTCCAGTGTTTCTGAAAACGAAAAATACCATTATGAACAAGAGCTGAAGCTTAGTTTTGATTTATGCGATCAAGATAGAGTACTGTGACCCTGAAGCTTCAAACAGCAAACATCAGCTTTAGAGGGACTAAAACTGTAATTGGGTTCTCAGAGAGAAAAAGGGGACTCTCAGAATGACAAACTATGCCAAATCCTCCATTTGCTTTTGTAAGCCATAGTTTATCCACATAATGATGGTATCAGATCCTCTGGGGGGAAAGGGGAGAGCTAGCTGGCTAAATTGCCTGAGACACTGTCCTCAGTGTGGTGTGACCTGCAACACAACCTCTGTGCCTGTCATTGGCCTGCTAAGCCAGTCAACTAACCTGGATTTGACAGATAATGAAGATACAGTGTAGACATTGTTAATGTTGTAAATGACTATTGTAGCTGGAAACAACATATTTTTTTTATGGAATATCTACATAGGCGTACAGAGGCCCATTATCAGCAACCATCACTCCTGTGTTCCATTGGTATGTTGTGTTAGCTAATCTAAGTTTATCATTTTAAAAGGCTAATTGATCATTAGAAAACCCTTTTGGAATTATGTTAGCACAGCTGAAAACTGTTGCTCTGATTAAAGAATCAATAAAACTGGCCTTCTTTAGACTAGTTGAGTATCGGGAGCATCAGCATTTGTGACCTGATTCAGGAAACTAGGCGTATGTCGCAAGTCACTTCACAGGAGAGCTGTTGGCACGTAAAAAACATGTTTCTTTAATCAAAATGTGTTTCTTCTCAAACATGTGAACTTTCATGTGCCTTAATATCAAACTTGTATGCCATCTGGAAATACAAATAAAATTGTTAAATACAAGCCTAGTTGGTTTAGACACAGAAACAGATAGCAACCTTCCCACTAGCCATGATTGGCTGAGATAATGAGTGGGCTGGACATGCCTAGAGATGAGTTTGGATTGGTCTGCCATATAGCACGCATCTGTCTATTGGAGCTTGTCAGTATGTCTAGGTAATCGTGTCAAATGTGGCTTTTTTTATGTGTCGTGTAGTAAAACTGCATAAACCTAATGTCAAGTTAAAGTGTACTGTTAGCTAGCTAAAGTTAGCTGGCGGGATCGCAAGCTAAAGTTATGGGTAAAGTCTCCACTTTCTGGAGGACCGAGTTTTGAAATCAGTGGAATTCGAGTATGATAGCTAAGGAGATGGAGAAAGCACCAGTCTGGATTACATCGTCAAACTAAGGGCAACCATGCATGGCATCAGACAGGTGACACGTCCAACCATGATGTATACTGGTAAGATAGTCTAGCTAACTACATTTTCAGATATTACGTTTCTAATTTTGACAGAAAGTGGTTTCATTTCAAGTGTACTGTTAGCTAGCTAACGTTAGCTGGCTGGGTCGCTAGCTAATGTTGTGTATAATCTTATTCTTCGTATCTCAGACACATTTGCTTGACTAGTTATAGCCATAGAACCTGGTTGGTTTGCTACCTGCAGATGCATGCAGGGTAGTAACGTCATGAGTTGTGGTTATGGTCCATTGTTTAGCTAGCTAGCTTGCTACATGTCTTAACCTCTCTAGGGTAAGTGGCACCAAATCGTCCCACCTACGCAACAGCCAGTCTAATCCCGTGGCGCGATATTCAAATACCTTGAAAATGCTATTACTTCAATTTCTCAAACATAACTATTTTACACCATTTTAAAGACAAGACTCTCCTTTATCTAACCACACTGTCCGATTTCAAAAAGGCTTTACAATGAAAGCAAAACATTAGATTATGTCAGCAGAGTACCCAGCCAGAAATAATCAGACACCCATTTTTCAAGCTAGCATATAATGTCACATAAACCCAAACCACAGCTAAATGCTGCACTAACCTTTGATGATCTTCATCAGATGACAACCCTAGGACATTATGTTATACAATACATGCATGTTTTGTTCAATCAAGTTCATATTTATATCAAAAAACTGCTTTTTACATTAGCATGTGACATTCAGAACTAGCATACCCCCGCAAACTTCCGGGGAATTTACTAACAATTTTTCTAAATTACTCACGATAAACGTTCACAAAAAGCATAACAATTATTTTAAGAATTATAGATACAGAACTCCTCTATGCACTCGATATGTCCGATTTTAAAATAGCTTTTTGGTGAAAGCACATTTTGCAATATTGTAAGTACATAGCCCAGCCATCACGGGCTAGCTATTTAGACACCCAGCAAGTTTAGCCTTCACCAAAATCAGATTTACTATAACAAAAATGTTATTACCTTTGCTGTTCTTCGTCAGAATGCACTCCCAGGACTTCTACTTCAATAACAAATGTTGGTTTGGTCCCAAATAATCCATCGTTATATCCAAACAGCGGCGTTTTGTTAGTGCGTTCTAGACACTATCCGAAATGGTAAATCAGGGTTACGAGCATGGCGCATTTCGTGACAAAAAAATTCTAAATATTCCATTACCGTACTTCGAAGCATGTCAACCGCTGTTTAAAATCAATTTTTATGCAATTTCTCTCGTAAAAAAGCGATAATATTCCGACCGGGAATCTGCGTTTCGGTAAATAGAGGAAAAAAAAGAAAGACGGGGGCGACCAGTGCACGCGCCTAAGCCCACTGTCCCCTGATCGGCCACTTGACAAAGGCGATAATGTGTTTCAGCCTGGGACTGGAATGACAACATTCAGCTTTTTCCCGGGCTCTGAGAGCCTATGGGAGCCGTGGGAAGTGTCACGTTACCGCAGAGATCCTTTGTTTTGGAAAGAGATGTCAAAGAAAGCCAATAAATGGTCAGACAGGCCACTTCCTGTAAAGGAATCTCTCAGGTTTTTGCCTGCCATATGAGTTCTGTTATACTCACAGACACCATTCAAACAGTTTTAGAAACTTTAGGGTGTTTTCTATCCATATCTAATAAGTATATGCATATTCTAGTTACTGGGTAGGAGTAGTAACCAGATTAAATCGGGGACGTTTTTTATCCGGCGGTGTAAATACTGCCCCCTAGCCCTAATACAAAAGACTCCACTATGCAAATATCCATTTCAATAGAATGTCACTGCAACTGTTGATAGATGTACTAGCTGGTAAATTCGCTCTCGCTATCTACTCCGATTTCAGACCACGGGTATGATAGTCTAGCTAGCTACATTTTTAGATATTACACGTTTCTAATTTTGACAGAAAGTGGTTTTATTTCAAGTGTACCGTAAGCTAGCTAACGTTAGCTGGCTGGGTTGCTAACTAACGTTATGTGTATGATCTTACTCTTCGTATCTCAGACACATTTGCTTGACTAGTTATAGCCATAGAACCTGGTTGGTTAGCTACCTGCAGATTCATGCAGGGTAGTAACATCATGAGTTGTGATTATGGTCCATTGTTTAGCGAGCTAGCTAGCTACATATCTTAACAAAAGACTCCACTCTAATTTTGACAAAGTATTTTCATTTCAAGTTAGTGTACTGCTAGCTAGCTAGGTAAAGAAAACGCCAGAACTGTGCTGACCGTTTCTCTTTATTACTACAGGTATGTAATAGCACGGTAATATTCCACTTCGCTACATTACAACGGCTTGATTTGTTTGATCTGAGCAATTCTTCTTAGCTAGCTACATAGCCGTCTTTGTATCAAAGATAATTGTGTAGTTTAGAGTAACTGAGTAATTATCGAGGCTAGCTATCTTCGTCCTCCTAACGTAGTCAACACTGCTAGCTGCTAGCTAGCTAGTCATCACTGTTAGCTAGCCAACTTCTACCGACTAACAGCACCGCAGAAACTATTACATTACAACGCAACGACTTGATTAGTGTGGTGTTAGTGTTAGTTAGCCAGCTACATAGTTGTCTGTGCTGTCTCTGTATCTAAGATAATTGTGTAGTTTGAGTTTGAGTATTATCGAGGTGTGCTAGCCAGCCGCGACGCGGCGCCAGACTTACTCAACACACCTAGTCATCATTAACCCACTGCCAGATAGCCATCCGTTACCGACTAGCAGCGCTGTAGTTACTAATACTTCACAACGGAACGATTTGACTAGTGCAGTGTTACCTAGCGAGCTACCTAGTTGTCTTTGTCATAGCTTGATAATTGTTAATTGATAATTGTTAGCTAGCCAGCCATCGAGGTTAGCTAGCCAGCTATTTCCGTCCCCCGCGACGCCATTTTTCCTAACCTAGCCAACTATCACCGACGAGCAGCATTGTTGAAACTAAATACACTACAAGGAACGTCTTGATTAGTGTTATGTTAGCTAGCTAGCTACAAAGTTGCTTTGTATCATGACAAGGTGTAGTACTGAAACTACCGAGGTTACCTAGCCAGCTACACGTTCAAAGTCAACAACGCAGCCACTGCTAGCTAGCCTACTCCACCAGCCAGCAGTACTGTATCATTTTAGTCAATAACATTTTTGCAACGTAAGCTTAACTTCCTGAACATTCGAGACGTGTAGTCCACTTGTCACTCCAATCTCATTTGCATTAGCGTAGCCTCTTCTGTAGCTTGTCTACTATGTGTCTGCCTATCCCTGTTCTCTCTCCTCTGCACAGGCCATACAAACGCTCCACACCGCGTGGCCGCTGCCGCTCTAACCTGGTGGTCCCAGCGTGCACGACCCACGTGGAGTTCCAGGTCTCCGGCAGCCTCTGGAACTGCCGGTCTGCGGCCAACAAGGCTGAGTTCATCTCAGCCTATGCTACCCTCCAGTCCCTAGACTTCCTGGCGCTGACGGAAACATGGATCACCACAGATAACACTGCTACTCCTACTGCTCTCTCCTCGTCTGACTACGTGTTCTCGCATACCCCTAGAGCATCGAGCCAGCGGGGTGGTGGCACTGGAATCCTCATCTCTCCCAAGTGGACATTCTCTCTTTCTCCCCTGACCCATCTGTCTATCTCCTCATTTGAATTCCATGCTGTCACAGTTACCAGCCCTTTCAAGCTTAACATCCTTATCATTTATCGCCCTCCAGGTTCCCTTGGAGAGTTCATCAATGAGCTTGACGCCTTGATAAGTTCCTTTCCTGAGGATGGCTCACCTCTCACAGTTCTGGGTGACTTTAACCTCCCCACGTCTACCTTCGACTCATTCCTCTCTGCCTCCTTCTTTCCACTCCTCTCCTCTTTCGACCTCACCCTCTCACCTTCCCCCCCCTACTCATAAGGCAGGCAATACGCTTGACCTCATCTTTACTAGATGCTGTTCTTCCACTAATCTCATTGCAACTCCCCTCCAAGTCTCCGACCACTACCTTGTATCCTTTTCCCTCTCGCTCTCATCCAACACTTCTCACTCTCCCCCTACTCGGATGGTATTGCGCCGTCCCAACCTTCGCTCTCTCTCTCCCGCTACTCTCTCCTCTTCCATCCTATCATCTCTTCCCTCTGCTCAAACCTTCTCCAACCTATCTCCTGATTCTGCCTCCTCAACCCTCCTCTCCTCCCTCTCTGCATCCTTTGATTTCCTCTGTCCCCTATCCTCCAGGCCGGCTCGGTCCTCCCCTCCTGCTCCGTGGCTCGACGACTCACTGCGAGCTCACAGAACAGGGCTCCGGGCAGCCGAGCGGAAATGGAGGAAAACTCGCCTCCCTGCGGACCTGGCATCCTTTCACTCCCTCCTCTCTACATTTTCCTCTTCTGTCTCTGCTGCTAAAGCCACTTTCTACCACTCTAAACTCCAAGCATCTGCCTCTAACCCTAGGAAGCTCTTTGCTACCTTCTCCTCCCTCCTTAATCATCCTCCCCCTCCCCCCCCCTCCTCCCTCTCTGCGGATGACTTCGTCAACCATTTTGAAAAGAAGGTTGACGACATCCGATCCTCGTTTGCTAAGTCAAACGACACTGCTGGTCCTGCTCACACTGCCCTACCCTGTGCTTTGACCTCTTTCTCCCCTCTCTCTCCAGATGAACTCTCGCGTCTTGTGACGGCCGGCCGCCCAACAACCTGCCCACTTGACCCTATCCCCTCCTCTCTTCTCCAGACCATTTCCGGAGACCTTCTCCCCTACCTCACCTCGCTCATCAACGCATCCTTGACCGCTGGCTACGTCCCTTCCGTCTTCAAGAGAGCGAGAGTTGCACCCCTTCTGAAAAAACCTACACTCGATCCCTCCGATGTCAACAACTACAGGCCAGTATCCCTTCTTTCCTTTCTCTCCAAAACTCTTGAACGCGCCGTGCTTGGCCAGCTCTCTTGCTATCTCTCTCAGAATGACCTTCTTGATCCTAATCAGTCAGGTTTCAAGACTGGGCATTCAACTGAGACTGCTCTTCTCTGTGTCACGGAGGCTCTCCGCACTGCTAAAGCTAACTCTCTCTCCTCTGCTCTCATCCTTCTAGACCTATCTGCTGCCTTTGATACCGTGAACCATCAGATCCTCCTCTCCACCCTCTCCGAGCTGGGCATCTCCGGCACCGCGCACGCTTGGATTGCGTCCTACCTGACAGGTCGCTCCTACCAGGTGGCGTGGCGAGAATCTGTCTCCGCACCACGTGCTCTCACCACTGGTGTCCCCCAGGGCTCTGTTCTTGGCCCACTCCTATTCTCGCTATACACCAAGTCACTTGGCTCTGTCATATCCTCACATGGTCTCTCATATCATTGCTATGCAGATGACACACAATTAATCTTCTCCTTTCCCCCTTCTGACAACCAGGTGGCGAATCGCATCTCTGCATGTCTGGCAGACATATCAGTGTGGATGACGGATCACCACCTCAAGCTGAACCTCGGCAAGACGGAGCTGCTCTTCCTCCCGGGGAAGGACTGCCCGTTCCATGATCTCGCCATCACGGTTGACAACTCCCTTGTGTCCTCCTCCCAGAGTGCTAAGAGCCTTGGCGTGACCCTGGACAACACCCTGTCGTTCTCCACCAACATCAAGGCGGTGACCCGATCCTGTAGGTTCATGCTCTACAACATTCGCAGAGTACGACCCTGCCTCACACAGGAAGCGGCGCAGGTCCTAATCCAGGCACTTGTCATCTCCCGTCTGGATTACTGCAACTCGCTGTTGGCTGGGCTCCCTGCCTGTGCCATTAAACCCCTACAACTCATCCAGAACGCCGCAGCCCGTCTGGTGTTCAACCTTCCCAAGTTCTCTCACGTCACCCCGCTCCTCCGCTCTCTCCACTGGCTTCCAGTTGAAGCTCGCATCCGCTACAAGACCATGGTGATTGCCTACGGAGCTGTGAAGGGAACGGCACCTCCATACCTTCAGGCTCTGATCAGGCCCTACACCCAAACAAGGGCACTGCGTTCATCCACCACTGGCCTGCTGGCCCCCCTACCTCTGAGGAAGCACAGTTCCCGCTCAGCCCAGTCAAAACTGTTCGCTGCTCTGGCACCCCAATGGTGGAACAAGCTCCCTCACGACGCCAGGACAGCGGAGTCAATCACCACCTTCCGGAGACACCTGAAACCCCACCTCTTTAAGGAATACCTAGGATAGGATAAAGTAATCCTTCTAACCCCCCCCCCCCCCCCCCTTAAAAGATTTAGATGCACTATTGTAAAGTGGTTGTTCCACTGGATATCATAAGGTGAATGCACCATTTTGTAAGTCGCTCTGGATAAGAGCGTCTGCTAAATGACTTAAATGTAAATGTAATGTAAAATTTTCGCACGTTGGCCGCCGAGAGTGCCTGGAATCTGGAGTCTCTTTTCGATACTTTTCTGCACGGATTATCTGAGGAGGTAAAGGATGAGCTAGCTGCTCGGGAATTGCAGATGGATCTCGACTCACTTATAACCCTTACCATTAAAATTAATGGACACCTAAGGGTACGCAAGAGTGAGAGGAGGTCTGGTCTCGGGCACACTCGTGCACAGCTATGGCGCGTTCACCTCCTATGAAAATCCGTAAGTTTCCGAAGGCAGCTCTTCTGAGAGGATTCGAAGCCACCCGAGTGCTCTCTGGAATCTACGACGGGTGAGTTGTATACTCCTGAGCCTATGCAATTGGGAAGAGCTAGGTTATTAGTTGGGGAACACTCACGAAGGATGAATAATAAGTGTTGTCTGTACTATGGAGGGGCAGGACATTTTATAGCTACCTACCCTATTAGGAAACCCTTGTCTCTAGTGGGTACCAGTACTATGGTGAGTCAGACTGGGAGTTCCCTAATTCCCATCACCCCTTTTTGCTCTTGTACTGTGGGGAGACCAATCTAAGTCTCTCCGAGTGCTCATTGACTCTGGGGCTGATGAATGTCTTATGGATGCCACAATAGCTTCGGAGCTTGGTATTCCCACTCAGCCTCTCTCTGTGCCCATGGATGCTAGGGCACTGGACGTCCGCTCTATTGGGGAAGTCACGCATAGTACTGTGCCGTTCGTTCAATTACGTGTTTCTGGTAACCACAGTGACACAACCTAGTTTCTCCTCATTGCATCTACCCATGTTCCGGTTGTTTTGGGATTTTCCTGGCTTCAAAAGCACAATCCGATGATTGATTGGACCACAAGCTCTATCCTGGGTTGGAGCCCATTTTGCCATTCCTACTGCCTTCAAGCAGCACAGCCTTCCTCAAGTCATCTTCCTCATGAAGTTAGCAAGACTGTGGATGTCTCTGCTATCCCCACTGAATACCATGACCTCCTGGAAGTGTTCAGTAAGGCACGTGCTACTTCCCTTCCCCCGCACCGTCCTTATGATTGTGCCATTGATCTTTTTCCAGGCACTACACCACCTTGGGGTTGATTGTATTCTCTGTCTGGACCAGAGACCAAAGCTATGGAGGAGTACATAGAGGAGTCTCTGGCCACTGGGGCCGTCCGTCCGTCTGCATCTCCTGCCGGCGCAGGGTTTTTCTTTGTGGAGTAGAAAGACAAGACCCTGCGTCTGTGCATTGACTACCGGGGACTTAATGACATTACTGTCAAGAATCGTTACCCCCTACCTCTCCTTGGCATTTTAATCTCTCCAGGGGGCCACCATATTTTCCAAGTTGGGACATTCGAAATGCCTACCACCTGGTTCGGATATGCGAGGGGGATGAGTGGAAGACAGCCTTCAACACAGCCACTGGACATTATGAGTACCAGGTCATGCCATTTGGACTCACCAACGCCCCTGCTGTTTCCAGGCTTTGGTCAATGATGTGCTTCGGGACATGCTAAACCGGTTTGTGTTCGTGTACCTTGATGATATCCTGTTTTTTTCTCCGATCTGCACAAGAACATGTTCTGCATGTCAGACAGGTCCTTCAGTGCCTCCTGGAGAACCAATTGTTCGTGAAAGCCGAGAAATGTGAGTTCCACCACTCTACAATCACCTTTCTGGGATATGTCATTGCTGAGGGCAATGTTCAGATGGATCCTGGAAAGGTGAAAGCAATGGTGGATTGGCCTCAACCAGCTTCCAGGATGCAGTTGCAATGGTTTCTTGGGTTTGCAAACTTCTACCGCCGTTTCATTCGGGACATCACCCTGGCGGGCCCCCTCTCGGCACTCCCCTCTCCCAAGGTACCGTTCAAATGGTCTCCAGCTGTCGACAAAGCCTTTGTGGACCTGAAGCATCAGTTCACAACAGCACCCATCCTCATCCATCAGGACCTCTCGCGTCAATTTGTGGTGGAAGTGGATGCTTCGGAGGTTGGAGTGGGGGCCATCCTGTCCCAGCGATCTGCCCAGGACCAGAAGCTTTCTCCCTGTGCCTTCCTGTCCCATCGTCTCAATCCTGCTGAAAGGAACTACGATGTTGGCAACCGAGAACTCCTGGTGGTGAAGATGGCATTGGAAGCGTGGAGGCACTGGATGGAAGGAGCAGAACAGCCATTCCTGGTCTGGACCAACCATAAAAACCTGGAATATCTCCGTACAGCCAAGTGCCTCAACTCCAGGCAGGCCCGGTGGGCCCTCCTGTTCACCAGATTTAACTTCACCATCTCCTACCGCCCAGGGTCAAAGAATGTGAAGCCTGACCCTGTCTCCCAACTATACAGTTCCTCTGCCACACCCTCGACCTCTGAAACCATTCTCCCAACCTCATGCCTTGCTGCCACTGGTGATTGGGGGATTGAGAACCTGGTCCGCGAGGCACAACGCTCCCAGCTTGGACCTGAAGGGGGCCCGGCTAACCAGCTGTTTGTCCCTAATCCAGTCCGGTCCTGGAATGGGCTCATTCCTCCAGGCTGACCTGTCATCCAGGGTCCCGTTGTATACTAGTCTTCCTCCGACAATGTTTCTGGTGGCCCACAATGGTTCCTGACGTCTCTGCCTTTGTCGCCGCATGCACAGTGTGTGCTCAGAACAAGACTCCACGGCAAGCTCCTTCTGGCCTCCTTCAGTCACTACCGGTCCCTCATCGTCCCTGGTCTCATATATCTCTGGACTTTGTCACTGGGTTCCCTCCGTCTGATGGCAACATTGTCATTCTGACGGTAGTCAATCGGTTCTCCAAGGCCGCCCATTTCATCCCTCTCCCCAAACTACCTTCTGCCCAGCTTATGGTGCAGCATATCTTCCGGATCCATGGACTCCCGGTAGACATGGTCTCCGATCGGGGTTCTCGTCTCAGTTCTGGAAGGCATTCTGCACCCTTATTGGGTCGTCGGTCAGCCTGTCATCCAGATTACATCCCCAAACTAACGGTCAGTCGGAGCGAGCCAATCAAGACCTGGAGACCACCTTTATGTACCTGGTCTAAACCAACCCCACTACCTGAAGCCGTCAACTGGTCTGGGTGGAGTATGCCCAGAACACCCTTCCCAGTTCTGCCATGGGACTCTCCCCTTTCGAGTGCTCCATGGGGTATCAGCCTCCGCTCTTCTCGGAACAAGAGCAGGAGGTCAGCGTACCCTCGGCCCAGATGTTTGTCCGCCGCTGTCGACATACCTGGAGAAGAGCCAGGGCGGCTATTCTCAAGACCAACTCCAGGTATCGTTGACAAGTGGACCGTGGTCCGTATTCACCCTACCTTCCATGTGTCTAGGATTAAGCCCATGTTTCACTGTCCTTTTGTCTTCTGTCTCCAGGCCCATCCCTCCCCCCCGGATTATCAGTGACCAGCCAGCGTATACGTTGAGACTCCTCCTGAAGGTTCGACCATGGGGCAGGGGTTTCCAGTACCTGGTTGACTGGAAGGGTTATATCCCGGAGGAGAGGTGCTGGGTCCCTGCTAAAGACATCTTGGACCAGGCCCTCATCACAGATTTCCACTGCCGACACCCCGGTCAGCCAGGTAGGACGCCAAGTGGCATCCCTGGTGGTGGGGGGGGGGGGGGGGGGGGTGGGGCACGCCCTGATCTGTTTCACCTGTTCCTGTGATTGTCTCCACCCCCCCAGGTGTCGCTTTCCCCCCCCAGTGTATTTATCCCTGTTTCCTGTCTCTCTGTGCCACTTCGTCTTGTATGTTTAGACAAGTCAACCAGTGTGTTTTTTCTGTACTCCTTTTGCTATTCTCCTTTTTCTAGTCCTCCCGGTTTTGACCCTTGCCTGTTTCTGGACTCTGTACCCGCCTGCCTGACCATTCTGCCTGCCTTGACCACGAGCCTGTCTGCCACTCTGTACCTCCTGGACTCTGATCTGGTTTTGACCTTTGTGCCTGTCCACGACCATTCTCTTGCCTACCCCTTTGGATTATTAAACATTGTAAGACTCCAACCATCTGCCTCCTGTGTCTGCATCTGGGTCTCGCCTTGTGCCTTGATAACAAGTCCTCAACTGGCAGCTTCATTAAATAGTACCCGCAAAACACCAGTCTCAACATCAACAGTGAAGAGTGAAGAGTGAAGTCCAGCATCAACAGTGAAGGCCAGCATCCCGGAGTTGCCTCTTCACTGTTGATGTTGAGACTGGTGTTTTGCGGGTACTATTTAATGAAGCTGCCAGTTGAGGACTTGTGAGGTGTCTGTTTCTCAAACTAGACACTCTAATGTACCTGTCCTCTTGGCCAGTTGTGCACCGGGGCCTCCCACTCTTTCTATTCTGGTTACAGCCAGTTTGAGCTGTTCTGTGAAGGGAGTAGTACACAGCGTTGTACGAGATCTTCAGTTTCCTGGCAATTTCTTGCATGGAATAGCCTTCATTTCTCAGAACAAGAACAGACTGAAAGGTCTTTGTTTCTAGCCAATTTGAGCATGTAATCGAACCCACAAATGCTGATGCTCCAGATACTCAACTAGTCTAAAGAAGTTTTATTGCTTCTTTAATCAGAACAACAGTTTTCAGCTGTGCTAACCTAATTGCAAAAGGGTTTTCTAATGATCAATTAGCCTTTTAAAATGATACACTTGGATTAGCTAACACAACTTGTCATTGGAACAGAGGAGTGATGGTTGCTGATAATGGGCCTCTGTACGCCTATACATATTACATTAAAAATCTGCTGTTTCCAGCTACAATAGTAATTTACAACATTAACAATGTCTACACTGTATTTCTGATCAATTTGATGTTATTTTAATTAACAAATGTGCTTTTCTTTCAAAAACAAGGACATTTCTAAGTGACTCAACTTTTGAACAGTCGTGTATATATTTTTCATTTAATTAAGCAGGGAGCCATGCTGAGACTAGGGTTGCAAAAGGTTGGACATTTTCCATGGGAAATTAAGCCTGGGAATTTGGGGAATTTTGCTTAAATTCATCAAAAGTTATTTTATAATGGTCAACCTTTTTTTGTGGGATACACATGAGGAAATTCTTGTGGCATATTTGGGTTAAACTATCCACAATTCAATGGAATTGCAACCCTCTGCATGCACAGTGCATTCTTCCATCAAATGTGCATTGCACTCTTCCATCACATGTACAGCTGATTCTCAAGATCTTGCACACTAATGAGATGCTATTGAGCCCACACTACTACACTGTCTGTGCCAAGGACTACATGCTTTGTGGTAAGTTTTGATTACAATACTGGGTGGGGTGAATAACTGGTCCTTGTTTGGGAACATACACCAAGGCACGCAACAGGCTGACCAGTACAAGGGTTGAAAAATTGGTGGCCATCCGGACAAATTTAAGGCTTTTTGAGCCTGACAACGAGCCACCCTCAAGATTGGAAAGTGACAGTGAAGATGAGGCCTCAGAGTTTGATGCTCAAGAGGTGGACATTGAGGAAGTCCAGGGAGAAGACATGGAAGCCTGAGAGGAAGACAACCAAATCTTTAGTTTGTAGACTATCATTTCAAAGATATATGTTGAAAATGTTTATGGGAGTTGCGATGGATCGTTGGGGATCATTCAATATTCCCTTTCTTTTCTTGTTCAGTGAAATCATCCCATGTGTAGAGTCAACTCATTTAATTAAAGTTCAATTCGTAACTCAATTGGAGATCATTCCACATGAGAAGCACAAAAAAACTAAAAGCACATTTACCTATCTCGCCTGAGTCCGGGTTTGGTAACTTAAATGTCTGAAGATTTACAATGAGGTAAGGTATGGAGGAAGTTAATGCAGGAGGGCTTTATAGACAAAAAGACTGCAACGCATACTGTTACTACAGTATGGACCCCACTCTATCAAACACTGGGTTATGGCCCCAGTCCCAGTTATAATATGTTGGCTTCAGACATACACTGTCACATGAAAGGGTAGTGCCTCCCTGAGAGATGTGGAGCAGACCACTGGGGTGGGGGTGGGGGGATTTCCTCAGACATCAAGCCGCCCTATGGACTCTCACAGATGGGACAGGTCTGACCATGTCTTTGACCCCCCTCACCCCCTTAGTCCATGTCTAGTGGTAGAGGGGTCAGACATCAACCCCCCCCTCCCTGTTATAAGCTCCACAGAAAGTTCAGCCCTGACCATGTATTAGACCCTCCATTTATAATCCATAGATAGGACTTACCATGTCTTGTGGGAGAGAGGGGGCCCCGGGGACATGAGACCGACTGGGAGCTCCGAGGGAACACAAGGCGTGAGAAATGATGCAAGGTCCTGCTATTCCTCAAACAGGGCCAGTGACAGCTCGATTACGGGCAGCAATACAAACCATTAAGTGCTATTAATCTTCCTGGCTGGCAACGAGTCATTATGGGCCATTCATCTCTCTTGGCTGGGGTGTGAGTCATTATGTGTCCTTACTCTCCTACCCGCTGGGCGCTGGGTTAGGGGGGCAGGCAGGACGGGGGCAAGTGGGGTTGAGGTCTCCCCCTGTTGGACCCCAAGCTGAGCAGGCAGGTCTACCAGGTCAGACGGTTGGCACTGGTGCTGAAATATGTATGGAGGATTCATGAACAACAGCCAAGCCAAAGAAGCCTTATTTGGGGGTAATTGTTTCCTTACACGGTCAACATGTCACAGGGGTTAATCGGACCACTGTGGCTCTCCGTTCAGTCTTAGTCTCAGTCTCTCTAGACTCTCTTTCTGCTCTCTCTCTCTCAGTTTTTTTCTCTGACTCTCTCTCACTATCTCTTTGCTTTCTCTTTCTCTCCTCTCTCTCTACCAGTGTGCTATAACTTTCAATCACCCATTTTTTTCCCCCAATGCGCACTCAGAGAAAGGTTTAGGGCCATGTCAATGTACATAAAGCCAAGGCATTAAACTGACTATGTGGCAAAGTGGGGTGGTGACCTCAATGAAACCCTAATGCTATTTCATGGTTGTGGGGTGGGAGTTGAGGGAACTCACTCGACCCCACACCTGGACAAGAACCCTCTATATAAGGCCTTATGGTGGAAATATAGTGGACCTCTCCACCCCTTGCCTCCCCCTAAGTGTGTCGCCCCCCTCCGTCCTCCCAGCCCATAAAAGTATGGGAAAGTCCCAGCGCTGCTATGTGTCTGTGTAAAACATAATACTGTCTACAGGACTGTGCCTGAGTCCTGACTGAGTCCTCCGCCACTACAGCGACAGATGTTTTATTTAGAATCCAAAAACACTGGCTAGGTAATTTGCTTAAAGGAGGGGAAACAGAGCAGAGAGTGCTGTTGCGGTGTGACGACCATGCCAGAGCACGTGAGGGAGAGAGAGAGCGAGAGACCAGCTTTGTAGAGTTTCCACTCCTCAGCCCTGATATATCCTCTCTCCAACATCAGCTCTTTCTCACACGCCTGTTTTTCACTGTCTCTCTTTCTCTCTCTCACAAACACTGTTAATCTCTGTCACAATCTCCTTCCTATCTCTTTACTCTGTCTATCTAGCCTTGTCTCTGTCAAGCACTCTAATTCTCTCTCTTTCTCTTTTTCTCATCCGTTTCTTTCCCTCTTTCATTGTCTGACTGACTGTTGGCTATAGGACCTGGTAGTGTTCCCTTCTCTTCTCCCCCTAACCTCTTTTTCGGCCCTCCTCCCCCCGTCTCAACAGGGGGTGCAGGTTGACCCTGCTCGTTAAGCGCAGGTTGACCCTGCTCGTTTAATTGTGCCTCATGGGGGGGAAGGAGATGGGTCTAGGAAAATGGGCAAGTCACTCACACACAATCACCAACACATACACTGTAGCTCACTGTGCTATTGAGCAGTTTCAAAGGGAAAAACATGGTAGTTACTCATTTAATAGTGAGTAATACCACAGTGAGTGTCATATACTGTAAAATATTGTGTGTGTGTGTGTGTGTGTGTGTGTGTGTGTGTGTGTGTGTGTGTGTGTGTGTGTGTGTGTGTGTGTGTGTGTGTGTGTGTGTGTGCATGCGTGCGTGTCATATTGTACTAAGCAGAGCTCTGGTCTAGTGCGCTGTACTAGGGAAGAGTTAAACCCCACACTGGTTGCTGTGAATGTCTTGGCAGCCTCCCCATAATGACAATCCCAGATCGCTATTATCAGAGGTAATATGGATGCCCAGTGCAGCCCCTTCCTCTACACCCCACTCCTCCCCATACACCTCTCCCTTCTCTATTGCCAATGGGAATCCATCTCACTTTCAACAACTATCCACTTTTAATTATTATTGTTTATCATGGTAAATGGGATTTTACACGCACAGCTCTAATATTCCATAGGGGTCACTCAACCAATATGGAATAGCTGTTACTCAATCCGCATGTTCTCATCCCCGACTTCCACAAACACAGAGACGTACACACACCCACACAAACAAGCACACACACACATACAAACGCACATACGCACATACACACACACCCACACATACAACATGCATGCGCATGCACACACACATAGCCCTGGGCAAAGCTTCTCTGCTTGTCCCACCCACGCCACACACCAGGAGTTTCCCTTACACACTCACCCTGGGAGAGAACGTGGAGCTAAACTCTCCAGCAGACCCAGGTATACCGGCCAGAGTACACTCAACCCAACTCAACCCAACTCAACAACAGGCTGGAAGCCACAACAGCAAATCACTCCAACAATGAATGCAGCTGTCTACAGGGTCTACTCTGTGAGGATTTGGATGTGGGTGTTATGTAAAACTGTGTGTGCCCATTTTATACAGTTATAAATGTAAATGTACAACAAACGAATGAAGATGGTGAGTGAGTGAGGGAGTGAGTCAGTGAGTGATTGAGTGACTGAATGACTGACTGACTGACTAAATGTGTGACTGTGTTCTTACATACTGTATAATGTGTGTATGTGGGGGGGGGGGGGGGGGGTGTTCAGTAGTTTGGTTTGAAGCTTTGTCTGGCTAGAGAAAAGCAGGCAGTGTGTGTGTTTGTGTGTGCATGCGTGCAGGCCGGCGCTGAAGGGATTGAATGTCTGGGGCTTCAGGGCTCCCTTCCTGCCTCTATCGTGATATCTCCAAGACGCTTGTCAAACTCAAGGAGAAGGGAGACGGAAGGGGAAAAAAACGCTTCGTACTTGGATTCTGTGTGATACTTCAATCTGCCTCCTTTTGTGCCTCTTTCTGTCCGCTCACAAAGAGAGTTGCTAATCCGGAGCTCAAAGGAGAGCTGGCTTTTCCTGTGTAATTACAGACGCAACGCAACGCAATTACAGCTGCCACACGGGAGAGATGGAGGGAGAGAGAGAAAGTAAGGGGTAAAGGGGAAAAAGAGGTGAAAACAGTGATATTGAGATCAGTCAAATTGCTATCAAAGGCATGTCTTTGCCACACACACACGAATGCACACGCACATACACACACACACGCACACACACACACGCACACACACACACAGCATATGTTTTACTATCCTTGTGGGGACTTAAAATTGATTGCCATTCAAAATCCTATTTTCCCTAACCTCTAACCCTAAACCTCACCTTAATCCTAACCCCAACCCTAACCTTAACCATAACCCTAACCTTAAAGGGAAATTTCATTACTGCTCTTTTACTGTAAATGTCCATTAATATGTTATTAACATATATGTGTCATAAAAATCGTGAATTTCCTCCCTAGACGCAAATACGAGCATTTCTGCATCTCACTGGTAGAAATGGGCCATCTAAATTTCCTGGCTGTAAGCAAACCACAATATTCAGAATTCATTGAGATTTCAGGATGTAGTACCGCCCTTGTCAAGGTGGATCCAATTGAGAATGGGTATCAAAAGGTAGCTAGCTAATGATACTCCCTGGATTAGCCATTCATCCATAGAACGTCAGCTTGCAAATAACTAATTATTTGTATTTTTGTGTAGAGAACAACTAACATTTTGTCATGGTGTGGTGCTCAGTACTTGGATGTGCAAACTACAAGCAAGCACAGGCTGTTGGGGTAACATTTCATTGGTTACCTTACTAAGAAGTCAAGCAGAGGTAAAATAGCTAATTTAGCTAGCTAACTATATTTGTTTATCTAAACCCAAATCTAGCTAGCTTTCATAATATGCTGGCTAGACATTCCAAAGCAAATCACCGTAATTAGCCAGCTACTATCGGGCGATGTAATTTGTAACTTTGCAAGCTAACATTAGCTATGTTCGGTTACATTAGCTACAGACTACCGGACCATATCTAACCATTAGCTAGCTAACTAACTGCCGCAGAGGCTAACGTGACTGGCCTATGTGTTCTATTCACAGAGTCCAATTCCATCAACATCTATTGCGGCATAAACATTGAGCAAAGCACCAGGAACCTTTGCTAAATCTTTCCATGACTCCATGATATACTGGAGCTAGGCATAAACATGGACTGTGTCTTGCTGTCATAGTTGGTGTGTTTATAAGTAGGCTATAACTTCTACTGTAGTTTTTCTGTATTATGGAGGCTTAGTTGATTGTTTATGCAGAGCTTGAGGTCTAAATTGAAGAGTTAGTAGTAAGGAGGGATTGGTGTGGGTGACTGACTGGTGTCTGTTGGGGATGGGTTTTATTTGTGAAGTTTAGTATGCATGATCTATTGACACGAGGAGGATGGGTGAATATAGTACAGTGATTGAGTGTGTACTGATGTACTTAAAGTAGTAAAATGTTGGCTAATCACTGACTAGTGTATGTCCTACAGACTAATCATGCTGCTGCTGCTGCTCTTACGATAAAAGATTGCAGTCAGAGTGCAGTATAACTGCAGTTATAGTGCAGTATAACTGCAATTATTTAGCAATTACTGCATCCAAAATAGCACAGTTGACTGCAGTTACTACACTTTAACTGCAGTTTTAATATATATCTATTTTTTGTTAGGCCTGTAGACCCATTGGATGAAAGCTTTCAGCCGGGAACACGTTCAAGCACAACATCATCTGACTTGGATGAGGAAAAGACTGCACATGGCTGGCAAGAGCCAAAGTGTATAGTCTATGAGTGTAAGGTCTGCTGCCATTGCCCAACACAAAACGAGGTTCACGCTGCTTGGAAGATTCAACCAACACAACATCCATATTCAGTTAGACTGATGTTGTAGTATAATATAGAATGCCTAGTATGCTCACAACAGCGGTGTGGTATAGATATTGCTATCTATTGTGCATACAGTGCCTTCGGAAAGTATTCAGACCCCTTGACTTTTCCCACATTTTGTTAGGTTACAGCATTATTCTAAAATTGATGAAATATTTTTTTTCCCTCATCAATCTAGACACATTACCCCATAATGACAAAGCAAAAACAGTTTTTTTTTAAATGTTTGCTCATTTATATATATAAAAAAGAAATATAACATTTACATAAGTATTCAGACCCTTTACTCAGTACTTTGTTGAAGCACCTTTGGCATCGATTACAGCCTTGAGTCTTCTTGGGTATGATGCTACAAGCTTGGCACACCTGTATTTGGGGAGTTTCTCCCATTCTTCTCTGCAGATCCTCTCAATCTCAGTCAGGTTGAATGGGGAGTGTCGCTACACAGCTATTTTCAGGTCTCTCCAGAGATGTTCGATCGGGTTCAAGTCCAGGCTCTGGCTGGGCCACTCAAGGACATTCAGAGACTTATCCCAAAGCCACTCCTGCGTTGTCTCGGATGTGTGCTTAGGGTTGTTGTCCTGTTGGAAGATGAACCTTCTCCCCAGTCTGAGGTCCTGAGTGCTCTGGAGCTGGTTTTCATCAAGGATCTCTCTGTACTTTGCTCCGTTCATCTTTCTCTCGATCCTGACTAGTCTCCCAGTCCCTGCCACTGAAAAACACCCCCACAGCATGATGCTGCCCCACCATGCTTCACCGTAGGGATGGTGCCAGGTTTCCTCCAGGCGTGACGCTTGGCATTCATGCCAAAGAGTTATATCTTGGTTTCATCAGACCAGAGAATCTTGTTTCTCATGGTCTGAGAGTCTTTAGGTGCCTTTTGGCAAACTCCAAGCGGGCTGTCATGTGCCTTTAACTGAGGAGTGGCTTCCGTCTGGCCACTCTACCATGAAGGCCTGATGGTGGAGTGCTGCAGAGATGGTTGTCCTTCTGGAAGGTTTTCCCATCTCCACAGAGGAACTCTTGAGCTCTGTCAGAGTGACCATTGTATTCTTGGTCACCTCCCTGACCAAGGTCCTTCTCCCCCGATAGCTCAGTTTAGCTGGGCGGCCAGCTCTAGGAAGAGTCCTGGTGGTTCCAAACTTCTTCCATTTAAGAATGATGGAGGCCACTATGTTCTTGGGGACCTTCAATACTACAGAAATGTTTTGATGCCCTTCCCCTGTCTGTGCCTCGACACAATCCTGTCTCGTAGCTCTACGGACAATTCCTTATTGGTTTTTGCTCTGACAACTGTTGGACCTTATATAGATATGTGTGTGCCTTTCCAAATCATGTCCAATCAGTTCAATTTACCACAGGTGGACTCCAATGAAGTTGCCCAGCAATGCTGTTGTGAGCATACTAGGCCAGCATCCCGGAGTCACCTCTTTATTGTTGCTGTTGAGACTGGTGTTTTGCGGGTACTATTTAATGAAGCTGCCAGTTGAGGACTTGAGGCATCTGTTTCTCAAACTAGACACTCTAATGTACTTGTCCTCTTGGTCAGTTGTGCACCGGGGCCTCCCACTTCTCTTTCTATTCTGGTTAGAGCCAGTTTGAGCTGTTCTGTGAAGGGAATAGTACACAGCGTTGTATGAGATTTTCAGTTTCTTGGCAATTTCTCGCATGGAATAGCCTTCATTTTTCAGAACAAGAATAGGCTGAGGAGTTTCAGAAGAAAGTACTTTGTTTCTGGCCATTTTGAGCCTGTAATCAAACCCACAAATGCTGATGCTCCAGATACTCAACTAGTCTAAAGAAGGACAGTTTTATTGCTTCTTTAATGAGAACAACAGTTTTCAGCTGTGCTAACATAATTGCAGAATGGTTTTCTAATGATCAATTAGTTAATCCAAGTTTATCATTTTAAAAGGCTAACACAACGTGCCATTGGAACACAGGAGTGATGGTTGCTGATAACGGGCCTTTGTACGCCTATGTAGATATTCCCTATCAAATCTGCCGTTTCCAGCTACAATAGTGATTTACAACATTAACAATATCTACACTGTGTTTCTGATCTATTTGGTGTTATTTTAATGGACAAAACATGTGCTTTTTTTTTCAAAAACAAGGACATTTCTAAGTGACCCCAAAGTTTTCAACGGTAGTGTTTTGTATATAAACATAGAGATATATATTATACAACTTTTGAAGTTAATGCAATGCCATTGTTAAGTGAGAAAACCACTCTGGAGAAGGGCGGAACAGCTTCTCTGGATGTGAGCATGAAACAGATTTTAAATTCACTGTCTAGTGATATGAAGAACCATTTTAAAGTAGAGAAGTGTAGGCAAGCGATTTGGGGAAAAAATACAGAGAATGTCTAACTCCTTGACAAAGACACGATGGTCTTTAACTGCTTTAGCCAAAGTAAGAAAACGGGATGAGAAATTATTTCTGGAGAATCATGACCGGACATTGCAAATCAAATCAAATCAAATGTATTTATATAGCCCTTCTTACATCAGCTGATATATCAAAGTGCTGTACAGAAACCCAGCCTAAAACCCCAAACAACAAGCAATGTAGGTGTAGAAGCACGGTGGCTAGGAAAAACTCCCTAGAAAGGCCAAAACCTAGGAAGAAACCTAGAGAGGAACCAGGCTATGAGGGGTGGCCAGTCCTCTTCTGGCTGTGCCGGGTAGAGATTATAACAGAACATGGCCAAGATGTTCAAATGTTCATAAATGACCAGCATGGTCAAATAATAATAATCACAGTAGTTGTCGAGGGTGCAACAAGTCAGCAACACAGGAGTAAATGTCAGTTGGCTTTTCATAGCCGATCATTGAGAGCATCTCTACCGCTCCTGCTGTCTCTAGAGAGTTGAAAACAGCAGGTCTGGGACAGGTAGTACGTCCTGTGAAGAGGTCAGGGTTCCATAGCCGCAGGCAGAACAGTTGAATCTGGAGCAGCAGCACGGCCAGGTGGACTGGGGACAGCAAGGAGTCATCATGCCAGGTAGTCCTGAGGCATGGTCCTAGGGCTTAGGTCCTCTGAGAGAAAGAAAGAGAGAAAAAGAGAATTAGAGAGAGCATACTTAAGTTCACACAGGACACCGGATAAGACAGGAGAAATACTCCAGATATAACAGACTGACCCTAGCCCCCCGACACATAAACAACTGCAGCATAAATACTGGAGGCTGAGACAGGAGGGGTCAGGAGACACTGTGGCCCCATCCGATGATACCCCCGGACAGGGCCAAACAGGCAGGATATAACCTCACCCACTTTGCCAAAGCACAGCCCCCACACCAATAGAGGGATATCTTCAATCGCCAACTTACCATCCTGAGACAAGGCCGAGTATAGCCCACAAAGATCTCCGCCACGGCACAACCCAAGGGGAGGGGCGCCAACCCAGACAGGAAGACCACGTCAACGACTCAACTCACTCAAGTGACGCACCCACATTTAAGACATTTACATTTAAGTCATTTAGCAGACGCTCTTATCCAGAGCGACTTACAAATTGGTGCATTCACCTTATAATATCCAGTGGAACAACCACTTTACAAAAGTGCATCTAAATCTTTTAAGGGGGGGGGGTTAGAAGGATTACTTTATCCTATCCCAGGTATTCCTTGAAGAGGTGGGGTTTCAGGTGTCTCCGGAAGGTGGTGATTGACTCCGCTGTCCTGGCGTCGTGAGGGAGCTTGTTCCACCATTGGGGTGCCAGAGCAGCGAACAGTTTTGACTGGGCTGAGCGGGAACTGTGCTTCCTCAGAGGTAGGGAGGCGAGCAGGCCAGAGGTGGATGAACGGAGTGCCCTTGTTTGGGTGTAGGGCCTGATCAGAGCCTGAAGGTACGGGGGTGCCGTTCCCCTCACAGCTCCGTAGGCAAGCACCATGGTCTTGTAGCGGATGCGAGCTTCGACTGGAAGCCAGTGGAGAGAGCGGAGGAGCGGGGTGACGTGAGAGAACTTGGGAAGGTTGAACACCAGACGGGCTGCGGCGTTCTGGATGAGTTGTAGGGGTTTAATGGCACAGGCAGGGAGCCCAGCCAACAGCGAGTTGCAATAATCCAGACGGGAGATGACAAGTGCCTGGATTAGGACCTGCGCCGCTTCCTGTGTGAGGCAGGGTCGTACTCTGCGAATGTTGTAGAGCATGAACCTACAGGATCGGGTCACCGCCTTGATGTTGGTGGAGAACGACAGGGTGTTGTCCAGGGTCACGCCAAGGCTCTTAGCACTCTGGGAGGAGGACACAAGGGAGTTGTCAACCGTGATGGCGAGATCATGGAACGGGCAGTCCTTCCCCGGGAGGAAGAGCAGCTCCGTCTTGCCGAGGTTCAGCTTGAGGTGGTGATCCGTCATCCACACTGATATGTCTGCCAGACATGCAGAGATGCGATTCGCCACCTGGTTGTCAGAAGGGGGAAAGGAGAAGATTAATTGTGTGTCATCTGCATAGCAATGATATGAGAGACCATGTGAGGATATGACAGAGCCAAGTGACTTGGTGTATAGCGAGAATAGGAGTGGGCCAAGAACAGAGCCCTGGGGGACACCAGTGGTGAGAGCACGTGGTGCGGAGACAGATTCTCGCCACGCCACCTGGTAGGAGCGACCTGTCAGGTAGGACGCAATCCAAGCGTGGGCGGCGCCGGAGATGCCCAGCTCGGAGAGGGTGGAGAGGAGGATCTGATGGTTCACAGTATCAAAGGCAGCAGATAGGTCTAGAAGGATGAGAGCAGAGGAGAGAGAGTTACCTTTAGCAGTGCGGAGAGCCTCCGTGACACAGAGAAGAGCAGTCTCAGTTGAATGCCCAGTCTTGAAACCTGACTGATTAGGATCAAGAAGGTCATTCTGAGAGAGATAGCAAGAGAGCTGGCCAAGGACGGCACGTTCAAGAGTTTTGGAGAGAAAGGAAAGAAGGGATACTGGTCTGTAGTTGTTGACATCGGAGGGATCGAGTGTAGGTTTTTTCAGAAGGGGTGCAACTCTCGCTCTCTTGAAGACGGAAGGGACGTAGCCAGCGGTCAAGGATGAGTTGATGAGCGAGGTGAGGTAGGGGAGAAGGTCTCCGGAAATGGTCTGGAGAAGAGAGGAGGGGATAGGGTCAAGTGGGCAGGTTGTTGGGCGGCCGGCCGTCACAAGACGTGAGATTTCATCTGGAGAGAGAGGGGAGAAAGAGGTCAAAGCACAGGGTAGGGCAGTGTGAGCAGGACCAGCAGTGTCGTTTGACTTAGCAAACGAGGATCGGATGTCGTCAACCTTCTTTTCAAAATGGTTGATGAAGTCATCCGCAGAGAGGGAGGAGGGGGGGGGGAGGGGGAGGAGGATTCAGGAGGGAGGAGAAGGTAGCAAAGAGCTTCCTAGGGTTAGAGGCAGATGCTTGGAGTTTAGAGTGGTAGAAAGTGGCTTTAGCAGCAGAGACAGAAGAGGAAAATGTAGAGAGGAGGGAGTGAAAGGATGCCAGGTCCGCAGGGAGGCGAGTTTTCCTCCATTTCCGCTCGGCTGCCCGGAGCCCTGTTCTGTGAGCTCGCAGTGAGTCGTCGAGCCACGGAGCAGGAGGGGAGGACCGAGCCGGCCTGGAGGATAGGGGACAGAGGAAATCAAAGGATGCAGAGAGGGAGGAGAGGAGGGTTGAGGAGGCAGAATCAGGAGATAGGTTGGAGAAGGTTTGAGCAGAGGGAAGAGATGATAGGATGGAAGAGGAGAGAGTAGCGGGAGAGAGAGAGCGAAGGTTGGGACGGCGCAATACCATCCGAGTAGGGGCAGAGTGAGAAGTGTTGGATGAGAGCGAGAGGGAAAAGGATACAAGGTAGTGGTCGGAGACTTGGAGGGGAGTTGCAATGAGATTAGTGGAAGAACAGCATCTAGTAAAGATGAGGTCAAGCGTATTGCCTGCCTTGTGAGTAGGGGGGGAAGGTGAGAGGGTGAGGTCAAAAGAGGAGAGGAGTGGAAAGAAGGAGGCAGAGAGGAATGAGTCAAAGGTAGACGTGGGGAGGTTAAAGTCACCCAGAACTGTGAGAGGTGAGCCATCCTCAGGAAAGGAACTTATCAAGGCGTCAAGCTCATTGATGAACTCTCCAAGGGAACCTGGAGGGCGATAAATGATAAGGATGTTAAGCTTGAAAGGGCTGGTAACTGTGACAGCATGGAATTCAAATGAGGAGATAGACAGATGGGTCAGGGGAGAAAGAGAGAAAGAGAGAATGTCCACTTGGGAGAGATGAGGATTCCAGTGCCACCACCCCGCTGGCTCGATGCTCTAGGGGTATGCGAGAACACGTAGTCAGACGAGGAGAGAGCAGTAGGAGTAGCAGTGTTATCTGTCCCTCCTAGGGACGGCATGGAAGAGCACCAGTAAGCCAGTGACTCAGCCCCTGTAAAAGGGTTAGAGGCAGAGAATCCCAGTGGAGAGAGCGAAACCGGCCAGACAGAGACAGCAAGGGCGGTTCGTTGCTCCAGAGCCTTTCCGTTCACCTTCACACTCCTGGGCCAGACTACACTCAATCATAGGACCTACTGAAGAGATGAGTCTTCAATAAAGACTTAAAAGTTGAGACCGAGTCTGCATCTCTCACATGGGTAGGCAGACCATTCCATAAAAATGGAGCTCTATAGGAGAAAGCCTCCCTCCAGCTGTTTGATTAGAAATTCTAGGGACAATTAGGAGGCCTGCGTCTTGTGACCGTAGCGTACGTGTAGGTATGTACGGCAGGACCAAATCGTAAAGGTAGTTAGGAGCAAGCCCATGTAATTACATTTACATTTAAGTCATTTAGCAGACGCTCTTATCCAGAGCGACTTACAAATTGGTGCATTCACCTTATGATATCCAGTGGAACAACCACTTTACAATAGTGCATCTAAATCTTTTAAGGGGGGGGGGGGGTTAGAAGGATTACTTTATCCTATCCTAGGTATTCCTTAAAGAGGTGGGGTTTCAGGTGTCTCCGGAAGGTGGTGATTGACTCCGCTGTCCTGATGCTTTGTAGGTTAGCAGTAAAACCTTGAAATCAGCCCTTGCCTTAACAGGAAGCCAGTGTAGGGAGGCTAGCACTGGAGTAATATGATCAAATTTTGGGGTTCTAGTCAGGATTCTAGCAGCCGTATTTAGCACCTACTGAAGTTTATTTAGTGCTTTATCTGGGTAGCCGGAAAGTAGAGCTTTGCAGTAGTCTAACCTAGAAGTAACAAAAGCATGGATGACATTTTCTGCATCATTTTTGGACAGAAAGTTTCTGATTTTTACAATGTTACATAGATGGAAAAAAGCTGTCCTTGAAACAGTCTTGATCTGTTCGTCAAAAGAGAGATCAGGGTCCAGAGTCACGCCAAGGTCCTTCACAGTTTTATTTGAGACGACTGTACAACCATCAAGATTAATTGTCAGATTCAACAGAAGATCCCTTTGTTTCTTGGGACCTAGAACAAGCATCTCTGTTTTGTCTGAGTTTAAAAATATAAAGTTTGCAGCCATCCACTTCCTTATGTCTGAAACACAGGCTTTTAGCGAGGGCAATTTTGGGGCTTCACTATGTTTCATTGAAATGTACAGCTGTGTGTCATCCGCATAACAGTGAAAGTTAACATTATGTTTTTGTATGACATCCCCAAGAGATAAAATATATAGTGAAAACAATAGTGGTCCTAAAACGGAACCTTGAGGAACACCGAAATTTACAGTTGATTTGTCAGAGAACAAACCATTCACAGAGACAAATTGATATCTTTCCGACAGATGAGATCTAAACCCGGCCAGAACTTGTCCGTGTAGGCCAATTTTGGTTTCCAATCTCTCCAAAAGAATGTGGTGATCGATGGTATCAAAAGCAGCACTAAGGTCTAGGAGCACGAGGACAGATGCAGAGCCTCGGTCTGACGCCATTAAAAGGTGATTTACCACCTTCACAAGTGCAGTCTCAGTGCTATGATGGGCTCTAAAACCAGACTGAAGCATTTCATATACATTGTTTGTTTTCAGGAAGGTAGTGAGTTGCTGCGCAACAGCTTTTTCTAAAATTGCAGAGAGATAAAGATAGTTTGAGAGCTCTTGGTAAACAGATAAAAACCTTGAAAGGAGAAATTCAACAATTACAGGCAAGGGTCGTAAAAACAGACATGGCTGCCTTTGTTCCCTCAATCTACCCTCACACTGAGTTGCGCAAGGCAGATCGGGTTTCAAGCATTTTGTCAGC
Organism: Salmo salar; assembly: GCF_965601325.2. Lineage (NCBI taxonomy): Eukaryota > Metazoa > Chordata > Actinopteri > Salmoniformes > Salmonidae > Salmo > Salmo salar. The sequence continues at coordinate 49,625,195 of NC_138295.1, read as the reverse complement.
ATTGCCTGGTTTTGAGTCAACAGATACTGACAGAGGTGACGAACGATGTCTTAGGCCAACCAGAACACAGGCTGTAAAAGGAAGTAAATACAAACCTCTGGTGACAGTAATCACACATAAATCAGCATCTCCAAAACAGTTGGATGAATGGTCAAAACCGTTGAAACATCCATGAGACATGGGTATTAAAATATGGGACTTGGGTATAGTTGAAAAGACACATTCTGCTGACATGTTGTTCATACTGATCGTTGGAACAAATGGTCAACTGTGTTGGAGGCTCCTATCATCATCACACAATGTGGCACAGCATGTAATCCAGTTACTCTGATGCTTCCTCCAGAAACAACATTACTGTTGTGAGTTGGTTTATGATCAGCTCTCTGATGGGTTTATTAAGAGTTATCCGTTGGAAAACCCTGAGTTTATCTTATACACAGATGGTGTATAAGGAAAAACAGCTAATATCTACACAGACTCAAGGTATGCTTTTGGTGTTACCCATGATTTTGGAAAAATATGGAAAAACAGAGGATTCATGGGAGCTCCTGTGAAGAATGGACCAGAGGGGATGGTTCTACTGAATGCTCTCCAGTTACAGGACAAGTTGCAATTTTCAAAATGAAAGCACATGGAAAAATCTTTACAGATGAGAGTAAAGGTAAGGATCTGGCTGACAGGGCTGCCAAGGCGACTGTCAAGAGAACATCTCTGTCACCTAAACTGATTAGGAAATAGATCTTGGATATATTGCAACACATTAGAGACATGCAAAGCAGTGCACCAAAAGATGAAGTGTGGGAATGGATGGCTGCAGGATGCAAACTCAATCAAGAAGGTGTGTGGAAATACAACCTGAGATGTGTAGCACCAAATGCACTCTTACCCTACTTGGTGACACAGATCCACTCTTTGGGACACATTGATGTGGACAATATAGTTTATCGTTTTTGTGGGCAAATGGTGGAATCCTGGTGTGCGGAAAGAGGCTGAGGCTGTTGTGGCGAATTGCAACATTTGCATGGAAAACAACACCAAGGGACGAGTGAAAGTACAGACATGACGAGCGCCTGCCCCACCAGGATCGTCTACCCAACCAGCGCCTGCCCCACCAGGATCCTTCAGACATCTACATCACACCTCCCAAATGTAAAGGACACAAAGATGTGCTGTTTGTTGTTGATCGTTTCTCACGATGGGTTGAAGCCTACCCTACTAAGAATGGAACTGCACAACACACAGCTAAAAGTCTGATTCGAGAAATCATAGACAAGTAAAAGAGGCGTGGGGAATAACTCCCGAGGGGGGACATGACGTAATACCAGGACAGTGGGTGATGGTAATAAAATATGTAACAGACACATTAGGGACAAAATGGGAAGGTCCTTATCAAGTTTTGCTCATAACGAGTTAAAGTCCAGGGAAAATCATGATGAATACATGTCACTCATTGCAAGGTTGTCCCTTTTGATGACAAAGCGGAGCCTGGAGAATAAAGAACTGATTGATTAGCAATCGGGGGCCAATCTCGGGTGAAGAAGCATAGTAAGATGATCAGAACTTGATAAGCTTCTATGTTGTACACCGGAGTCATCATATTAGGGATTTCTAGGTGAAATATCCAACTTTTTCCTGAACATGCTTACTTAGGGAAATCTATGTGAAATATAATTTTCTCTTGAAACAAGGACATGTTACTTTCACTCTTTTGTTTCCTTTGTTACAGGTTATGAGAATCTACCGTCTGAAGCTAAATAAATATTCCTTGACCCAAGGACTGTACTTGACATGATACAAGATCAACGGTGAAGTGTTCATTAGAGAAGTCCTTATCAACCAGTGGAACGGAAGAAGAATTCCTCACTACCAGCAGACTGTCAGAACATAATTTCTAATAGTTATCTATGTGGGACTGATACCAGTGTGGAAGAGCTGGTCACTTTTAAAAGACTTGGGGAATGATTGCCTTGCCAATTGGACGATTGAATATTATTGTCTTCCTCCTAATACAGGATGTGGTAGGAATCGTAAGCGACATCATCATTACACATGTCAATACTTATTTTATCTAACGTTGTTAGAAATCTATTTCTTATAGTAACAGCAAGTAGAATATGCCCTTTGTGTTTTATAGAAATGCAAGGTGTTTAATGTGAATGATTTTATGCTTACTGCAAATGTTTTTTATACCGTCTATTTTTTCATGTTTTCTATTGTTTCTAAAAATACATTTTAAGTATATTTATTTTGAAAATGTTCTAGGGGGAGTGTAAGAATATTTAGAAGATAAATACACAATGCAGAGGACGAGAGGTCAATAGAGTACTAACTGTCAAGAGGACTAAAAGTCAATAGAGTACTAACGATCAATGGAAATAGTGTTTTTTCTGTAATAGGGGATTAATGATCAATGGGTCAGATACATGGGAGGAATTTCAGTCCGGGACTCATAGCTACATGGCAAGTTCTCGTTGGTCCAAATTGTTTATACATTGAGCCTGAAATATGCTACTTGTTATTTGGCCATTGTCCCAGTTAATTGCAAGGAATTTTAATTGGTCAACCACAGGCTAGGGTTGGGATATAAAACTACATCCTGTCCCTTTGTTCTGTGGAGAGAATCACTGAGTAGAGAATAACTAAGGACAGGGGAGAATGGGGAGAATCTACCTCCCCGCATGATTTGTTCTCTTTGAATAAACAAACCTATTTTCCTCCCCCTGATTTGCTTTGGGGTTTATGTTATTGAAGAGTAACATCAACAGCTAACACATGCGACAAATACAACTGGTGTAGACTTTACAGTGAAATGCTTGCTTACGAACCTTTCCCAACAATGCAGAGTTTAAAGACTAATAATACACAATTAAATAGTAACTAACACAAGGGGAATAAAATAAAATACACAAGAATGGAGCTATATACAAGGAGTACCAGTACCAGATCAATGTGGAGCTATATACAAGGAGTACCAGTACCAGATCAATGTGCAGAGGTACAAGATACTTGAGGTAGATATGTACACGAAGGCAGGGTAAAGTGACTACGCATCCGGATAGAGAGTAATAAGAGCAAAATAAAGAACAAAGTAGCAGCGGCAAATGATGTGTTTTACAAAAAGTGTAAAAGTGAGTGTGATTGTGTGTATGTAAGTTTGTGTTGTGTTGTGTCGGTATGCGTGTGTGTGTTTTGAGTGTGTATACATATGTAGTGTTTGAATGTGTGAGAGATTTGTGTGGGACTGACAGTGTGTGTGTGTGAGTGAGTGTGTAGATGGTGTGTATATAAAATTGAATGAGTGTGCGTAGGGTCAGTGCAAGACAGAGTCATTGTAGATAGTTTGGGTACCATTAATTGACTATTTAGCAGTCTTATGGCTTGGGGGTAGAAGCTGTCTCGGAGCTGTTGGTCCGAGAGCCGATGCTCTGGTACAGTTTGCCGGACGGTTGCAGAGTGAACAGTCTATGGCTTGGTTGGCTCTAGTCTTTGGCAATTTTTCGGGCCTTCCTCTGACAATGCCTGATTGAAAATGAATTACAGAACCCTGAGTCAATACTTTGTAGAAGCACCATTGGCAGCAATTACAGCTGTGAGTCTTTCTGAGTAAGTTTCTAAGAGCTTTTCACAACTGGACTGTGCAACATTTGGCCATTATTCTTTTCAAAATTCTTGAAGCTCTGTCAAATTGATTGTTGATCATTGCTAGAAAACCATTCTCAGGTCTTACCATAGATTTTCAAGTAGATTAAAGTCAAAACTGTAACAGCCACTCAGGAACTTTCACTGTCTTCTTGGTGAGCACTGTATATTTAGCCTTGGGTTTTATGTTATTATCCTGCTGAAAGGTGAATCCTTCTCCAAGTGTCTGGTGGAAAGCAGACTGAACCAGGTTTTCTAGGATTTGTGCTTAGCTCCATTTAGTTTATTTTTTATCCCCCCATTCCTTAACGATTACAAGAATACCCATAACATGATGCAGCCATCACTATGCTTGAAAATATGGAGAGTGGTACTCAGTAATGTGTTGGATTGGATTTGCCCCAAACAAACACTTTGTATTCAGAACAAAAAGTTAATTGCTTTGCCACACTATTTGCAGTATTACTTTAGTGTGTTGTTGCAAACAGGATGCATGTTTAGTAATATTTTTAATCTGAACATGCTTCCTTCTTTTCACTGTCAATTAGGTAAATATTGTTGAGTAACTGCAATGTTTTTGATCTATCCTCAGTTTTCATCCATCACAGCAATTAAGCTCTGTAACTGTTTAAGTCACCATTGTCCTTATGGTGAAATCCCTGAGCGGTTTCCATCCTCTCCGACAACTGAGTTAGGAAGCATGCCTGTATCTTTGTAGTGACTGGGTATATTGAATCACCATCCAAAAACGTTATTAATAACTTCAGTGCTTGCTTTTTTTTCTTTCTTTTTTACCCATCTACCAATAGGTGCCCTTCTTCGCGAGGCACTGGAAAACCTCCCTGGTCTTTGTGGTTGAAATTCACTGGTCGACTTATGGACCTTACATGTGTGGGGTACAGAGTTGAGGTAGTCATTAAAAAATCACGTTAAACACTATTAGTCCATACAACTCATGCGACTAAGAAGTTTTACACTCCTGAACTTATTTAGGCTCGCCCTAACAAAGGGGTTTAATACTAATTGACTCAATATATTTCCGCTTTTCATTTTTTATTCATTTGTAAACAATTCAAAAAACCTAATTACACTTTGACATTTTGCGGTATTCTGTGTAGGCCAGTGAAAAAACATGACATTTATTCAATTTTAAATTCAGGCTGTAACAACAAAATGTGGAAAAAGTCAAGGTGTGTGAATACATTCTGAAGGCACTGTAGCTACAATCTTATTGCTAAAACAAATTATGCAGGGAGTTGGTTTATCATTTCAGCTTTTATTTCTTGGCAAGTAAACATATTTCAATAAAACAGTAGCAAATAAATAGATGGATTGTATTCAAGATAAAGTTAATTTGCTCAGGAGACCGAGGTGAATTAACACAGCAGTATGCAGGAACAGTTATGACCAAATATACTACTAACGCCTATAATAAATACTACAGTTCTACAAAGGGAATACTTGCATATGATGTGTTTCGTAGGTGCAGTGAGGTGTTTGGAGTCACTTTGATACAACGGGAGATTTCACATCTCCTCTTGAGTCATCAACCAACTTATTTGTATCCAACATACTGTCCAACATACTGTCCAACTTGTGAGGGATAAATGGCCCCAACAACACACACAGGCAAGGGGATTCGGTGTCCTGTGCCTAGTTTCTCCCCACATAGAACTAACTCCAAACAGATTCCGTAGGCCACCGAACGGTATTGCCTGTACGAGAATGACAAACGCTATTAGACTTTCATGAGCAATCGTTGTGTACAGTCTGTATTCCTGCTGTAGCAGCACAATGAATAATATTACACATCTCACAGGAACACGTTAGCAATCTAGCTACAACATATAGGTATAGTTACTCAAAGACTAATGTGTCATAAAACCAAAGTCATTCCATTCTTCGTTGTCATCATCATTATCAACAAAACATTTCTCCAGTTTTGCTAATAAGAATCTCCTAATAAGATGCACTGAGGGTAACTGGGCTAGCTTATAATGTTAGCTAGCTATCTAGCCAGCTATAACATTAGTCTACAGTACATTTTGGATATAGCAAATAAAGCTACCTAGCTCAACTTGGCTAGTTTGGCTTGTAATGGTACTAGCAAGCCCCGTTACGGCTGACTCGATCCCAAAATTACACTGCCTTGTGTAAAAAGAGAGCTTATATTGCTAGCTAGCTACTGACAGCAAAACAACTTACTCGTTTGTCATTTAACCTCCTGGTCAAGCTGGTCTAGGCTGCCACCGCCAGTTGATCATGGAGGTTCTGATGAATGTCTCCAACACACCTCTCCATATCTGCATCGAAACTTTGATGGTCTGTCACAGACACACGATCCATAGGGTCTGCTGTGACCCTCTTCAGTAAGAACTGTCCGCCCCGTTTTGAAAAGCCTGCCTTCTTACAGCTATCAGGCTGCAGTCTGCATGTTGTGGCTCTATTGAACACGGACAACCATATTGATGCACTGCTAGTGTGATTGTGCAATTGGCGACACACAGAGGCCAGCATAATTGCTACAAAACATGACTCCATTCAATTTTAGATCAGACAGCAGGCTCAATCAACCAATGACGTCATTGGCTGAATTCTAAAATACTACCATGGTGCATAATTATGTCTGAAACACCTCTCATCACTCATAATTATGTAGGGAGACTGAAAAAACATTCCAAATAGTAGTGTTTAGCGGTGAAGTTTCCCTTTAACCCCTAACCCACTGTCACACCCTGATCAGCTTCACCTGTCCTCATTATTGTCTCCACCCTCTCCAGGTGTCGCTTGTTTCCCCCAGTATATTTATCCCTGTGTTTCCTGTCTCTCTGTGCCAGTTTCCAAGTCAACCAGCATTTTTCCCGTTCTCCTTCTTTTGCTATTCTCATTTTTCTAGTCCTCCCAGTTTTAACTCTTGCCTGTTTCTGGACTTTGTACCCGCCTGCCTGACCGTTCTGCCTGCCTTGACCATGAGCCTGTCTGCCACTCTGTACCTCTTGGACTCTGATCTGGTTTTGACCTTTTTGCCTGTCCACGACCATTCTCTTGCCTACCCCTTTGGATTAATAAACATTGTAAGACTCCAACCATCTGCCTCCTGTGTCTGCATTTGGGTCTTGCCTTGTGCCTTGATACCCACGAGGGAGAATTTTCCTTGTTTTGCTATCCTTATGGGGACTTTCGGGGATTTCCAGTACCCATTAGGGTAGCAATACAAGCACATAGATGTGCTTGCACGCATGCGCACGCACACACACACACAAACTGTCATCAGACATACATTTTCTAACAAGTAGCCTGACATTTTCTCTGTGATAATCAGGGCCTGTGCATTGTTCCATGCTGATGTCACCGTTCAGAGTGCCTCTCTCTGATTTCATATTATTGTGTGCCGCCAGCTGCGGCTGAATCACCAAATCGCTTTACTCCCTCGGGACAAGGAGCCCTTTCACCCCAAACCCCTCGCTCTGATCTGCTGGATAGTCTCAGGCTTTCACTGTGTGTTTGTGCATGAATGCCAAGGAGGGAGAACACTTCTGAGGTATTGTGGACATCTAAAAGTGTGTGGTGTTTGCAGTATGGGTGTGTATGTGTGTAAGAGAGAATAATAATGCATGTGTGCATACGCAGGTGTGAGAAAGATCGAATGTCTACGTGCATGTGCACATGTACGCATGTGTTAGAGCAGACAAGTGTGCATGTGTGCATACATTTGTGTATGTGTGTGCCAGCGAGGAGGAAGCTGAGAAGCAGACAAGACATTAAACGGTGTCTCAGAAGTGAATGTGAAATGTCCAGCCTTCCCCCTAGGTTACAGACCCTGAGAGAGAGACAGGCCACACCTGGACACAGTAAGACTTATGTGAAGAATCACAACAAAGAGGAAACGACAACCCAATTAGACTCTGCTGTTCACTGCTCATCCTGCCGCCACAGCTGGTCTTTGTCTGAAGCCCAACAGCACTATACTCCCTGAGCTGTGTGTTAGTGTTTCTCAGTTGAATCCCATAGCCCTGCACCTATCAACCATTGGTAATCTTGTGCCGTTGTTTATAATGTTTATGACTGCCTATGACAGATGTTATAATGTCTTATGTAGCTGTTATAAAGACTTTATAAATGTATACATAAGGGGAGTTGCGGTAAAGTGTCCCAACCATAACAGGTTAGAAGTTCTTACCTGGCTCTTGATCAAAATGCTATCTAATACTTTATAAACATAATTATTTCTAATGGCTTAAACGGTTAGTCACTCTGTTGTCCTCCGTTTGATAATAATTCATATGAGTAATTATGATGCCATCTTGATGCTTAGGAATGATTGGGGTGGGCAGGGAGGGACTGCTGGAAGAAACTCGATGCTGAGAACTGTGACATCATCAGTTAGTAGAGCATTTATCTCTCCAAGCACAACTCTGTCTCAATCACAGGAAGTGCCTGTTATTCTCAACAGCCTGTGTTCTCCATAAAGGACCAGAATGCTGCTATGGATGATATCCTATAGACGTGCCTAAGAATTGGTTTGCAAATCTCTGACTATGAGTGAGAAGGTCGTTGCGTACTGTAGTTAGTGATATATTGCTGCATATTGCATATAAATAGTTCCATGTAAATAGTTAATGGCATAACCCATATTGCAACTTATTAATTTCAAGTTTTAATGTCACTTGGACAAGTGCAATGAAATGCCATTCTTGCAAACTAAAAACCCAAGAATGCAATAATCAATAACAATGTATTACTAGAAAAAAAACACGAGAAATAAGAATAAGAAATATGAAATACACAATAAAGTAAGTAAGCATACTATATGCAGGAAATATTTCAGAAGTCAGTTCCAATAGCCTATTTACATGTGCAGGGATACTGGAGTGATGGGGGTAGATATGTATAGGGGTAAGGGCACTAGGTGTCACGTCCTGACCAGTAATAGGGGTTATTTGTTATTGTAGGTTGGTCAGGACGTGGCAGGGGGTATTTGTTTTATGTGGTTCGGGGGTTATGTGTATGTAGAGGGGTGTTTTATTTATGTGTTTTGGTGTATGTTCTTGTTTTGGTATTCTAGGTTTTTCTAGTTTGTATATTTCTTTGTTGGTCTGTGTGGCTCTCGATCAGGAACACCTCTACATCGTTGTTCCTGATTGAGAGTCATATATAGGGAGCTTGTTTTCACCTGGTTGATTGTGGGTAGTTGTATTTTGCACTGCTGTTATCATTAGCCTGTGAAACTGGCGTTCTTTGTTTATTGTTTTCGTGTTCACTTTAATTAAATAATTAAAGTATGAGTATTCACGTACCCGCTGCACCTTGGTCCCCTTCTCTCTTCAACGACGACCGTTACACTAGGCAACAGGATATAAGACAAACAGAGTAGAAGCAGCTTGCATGTGAGGGGTTGTGTGGGTGTGTACAGTCAAATGTATGTCCATATTATGTGTGAGCGAGCAAGTGATGGATCGAGTGTTTGTGTGTTTGTGTGTGACAGTGTGTGTGAGTGTGTAGGGCCCTGTGAGTGTGCATAGAGATATTGAAATAAAAGGTAAATTATGATACAAGGTAAACTCGGTGATAGAAGCTGTTCAAGAGCCTGTTGGCAGACTTGATGCACCGGTACTTCTTGCCATGCGGCAGCAGAGAAAATAGTCTATGGCTTGGGAGGTAGGGGTCTTCGACGATTTTCCGGGCCTTCTTTTCACACCACCTGATATAGAGGTCCTGGACGGCAGGGACCAGCAGCTACTCTTCCTGGGGTCCAGCAAAATTAAGGCACCTGTACATTTTAAAAACATTACAATACATTCATAACAGATTTCACAAAATATTAAGTGTGTGCCCTCAGGCCTCCACTCTACTACCACATAAACTCAGCAAAAAAAGAAACGTCCCTTTTTCAGGACCCTAAAAATCTAAATAACTTCACAGATCTTCATTGTAAAGGGTTTAAACACTGTTTCCCATGCTTGTCTACCTTTCCACAGGTGCATGTTCATTAATTGTGTATGGTTCATTGAACAAGCATGGGAAACAGTGTTTAAACCCTAACCCTTTACAATGAAGATCTGTGAAGTTATTTGGAGTTTTACGAATTATCTTTGAAAGACAGGGTCCTGAAAAAGGGACGTTTCTTGTTTTGCTGAGTTTATATGCCTCCCTGCTGTTCTGCGCATGCTCTGAGAATGCGCCCTGGAATACCTCTGGGGTTTGCGGCCTTGCGGGTGTTGACCTGATTAAAGACCTTTCTCACATTGTCCTTGCAGAGCGAGCTTACCCAGTCCTCTGGGTCGATGACGGCCCTCACGCCCGGCTCGATATTGTTGTTTTCAAAGCGTGCATAAAACGCATTGAGAATGATGTGTTGAACATTGCAGTCGTATCCAACGGGATCATTTGAGAATAGAACTGACCCCCCATTGGTTCAGGCTCAGATGATGCCAGAGTCTCGTTGGGTCCAGCAGAGATGTTGAGACATGTTTTATAAGGGGCCAGATGTCTTTAGAATGGAGCCAGGCACTAGGTTGGCCTAGAGGGTGTGTGCGTGTCTTCCTTAGTTACCACACAGTAAGCCCAGCTCTGCCTGGGACCACACTGTCTTTATTTATCTCAGCGGTTATGTAGATATCTGCCATGTCATATTTCTCCCTGGGCAGCCTGCCTGTCTCCCTCTCAAGGTGAGAAGCGTCATACCAGAACAAACTGACTCACACCTCCCACATACTTTTAATACTGTTCATACTCCTTCCATCTCTCTTTACTTTCCTGCACCCTATCTGTGCACACACTCCCTCTGTTTTTCTCCTCATCTGCAGACTCCCTTTCGTTCCCTTCTTAGTCAATATCTGGCAGTTACTCTTCTGGAGAGTTATTCAATTCTGGCAAATACTGTAAATGTATATTCATGGAGTACTAACTACGTGCCATTCTAGCTTACCTCCATAGCTTTTCACAGTAAGAAATAGAGAGAGATGCATTCAGTGCTTGTGTTGGAGATGAAAATGACAGCACACTCATGCCACATAAAAAAATCATAATGTTATTGTTTTGCTCAATGGGAGTGTAAAAAAAATCTGTTTTTGAAACTTCTCTCTTAATATCTCTCTCAAGGTTTGATAAAATGTATGTAATATCACGCTTCGATTAATACAGATTAACAGAAAAAAGAAAAGGCGAATTGTGTTATTCCCTTGTAATTTAAATAATTTATTTACCACTAGAGTACAACAACAATAATGTGTTACAATACATCATAGTGGGTCAACAACAACAAAAACATAATCATCATAAACAACAACAACGGAAAATAATAGCTCTATCATGACAATATTGGTGCCTCGCTCCTCTTCCTGGTTTTCCAGGAAGTCCACTGGCGCGGGTGCCCAAAGGGGGGTGGGGTTAGGGGCGGGGTAGTGTCACCTACACTTCCTGCTCTAAGTCACATCATCAACACTCCTCATTTAATAAGGGGGAAGTAACGACTAATAAAAAATCAAAAACAGAATCAAAATAGCGTCAGTGCAATTCTTTGTATCCAACAATTTTTATTCCTACAAAGGACAAAAACCTATGACTGAATAATGGCTTTACACTTTGAGGGAGGCGGGCGAGACGAAGCTTTTCAGATGCAAATGAGCAGATATAAACAACGCTGGTGTCCATAACAACTACTGCACACCTGTAAATATGACCTTTTGACCTCCGACCTAAAGTAATCTCAGACCTAATGGAATGGTCTCAAAGGTTCATGGAGAATCTCTGAACCAGGTCGCATCTACTGTCCATTCTCACCTATTGTATCCCTTCTCTCTAATTATCACTACAACACCTCCCTAACTAATATACCTCCCCATTCCCATACCACTGCATCATATAGACAAGGACAACCCTGTTCCAATAAGAACAATCCAACATATCCACAGAAATCTTAAATGTGTGTTTATGATGACATACCTTGTGTAGTTAATGGAATCACTGTTGGGCTCCCTAAAGCATTCAAGATTCAATGCACAAGGTAAACAGAGCTCAACAGTACTTTGGGACACTTTTTTTTAATTATTATTTTTTTAATCAAAATGTCAGAACTGTTCATTCCAGCAGTCTGAATATGTTGCCTGCTGCAGGGCTTGGGATGGGTGTGTGCTTTTTTAATGAATATGCCTGTGTGAGGATGAGTCTCTGTTGAAAAGGTAGGCATACTAGGTGTGCTTATTTTCTTTCATTCTGTCTCTCTCTTACAGTCTCCTAGCCTCTTTCTGCCTTACGTGGCTGTTACAGCACATATAAACAGCATATGGGATGCGATTATAACATTACTATGTTATAACATATTAGTAAACTGACATTGGGAAGTGGATTCAGAGAGTTGAAAACAATTTGGGTGCTAACCATAAAACACTTGACTTTAAATAGGCAATACAATTATCAAAAATCAAAACAAAATATAAAATCACAATAGTTTCAAAAGGATGCAAAAGGAGACAAACAAAATCAGGAAGATGGCTTGCTTTGAATGTTGAAACCGAGGGCGGTTGTCTTTGTTTATCAGACGTATTATTTCACATATAGACACATACTTTTTTCCAGTGTTTACCGTACTCTTGCGTCTTTGTGTGACAAGTGTGTGAGGTGAGGCATGTTAACAGGGCCTTTCTAAACACAAAAACACAGGCACGCCTGTACAAAAGCCACAGCTGTGTGTGTGTGTGTGTGTGTGTGTGTGTGTGTGTGTGTGTGTGCATGGTTGTTTCGGGAGACATGTTTTCTGTACCTAGATCTGCTCAGCACCTTTTCCACTTGTGCTTGTAGGAGATCAAATATGTCTTTACAATAGTGCAGGAGAGTGATAGTGTGACTGACTGTGTGAATGTACAGTATGTGTTTGTTGATGAATGTGTGTATGTGTATATATACAGTATGTGTATTTATGTGGGTGGGTACGTGTGGGTGGGTACACGTGTGTATGCGTGTGTGTGACTGAATGTGTGTGTATCCAAGTGTGTGTGTGTGTGACTGACTGAATATGAACGTGTATATGAATGTGTGTGACTGAGTGTGTGTGTATGCAAATGTGTGTTGCCTTGTAACAGTTCCTAGCTGCACTTGCAGGACTTGACAATCATGTTGGAGAGCTGCTCTATCTTGGGGGTCTTGCCGATGTAGTAGAGGATGGTGAGAGGTTCCAGATCCTGAGACACACAGCAGGGCGATGCTGACGCCTCCGGGTTGATGGTGTTGTACAGACCTAGCACCTGAAGCGAAGAATCACACACAGAGGTCAAGTATGAGGCTTGATGTTGACAAAGGCAATGGTCTTTGACCAGTGCTGCTTGAAACTATGAAAAAACAAAAAAGAGGAATGAGACGATCTACAGAAGAACTCCACTGCACAACGCTGCCACAATGATCGCTACGCCACACTGCTACTCTCACCACTGCTCTACACTACCACTCTGACCTCTGCTGGCTCTAAACTGTGGATTATTTGGATTAATATCCTGTGGATTATTTAACCTTTGACCCTTGACTTCTCACCTTGGAATGCTGGGTGTCAGCGCTCCATAGATAGGGACAGGCCCCGGCGCAGAAGTTAGCGTTGTAACCCTTGGGCTCGTGGATCCACCTCCAGCCCAGATCCTTCTTGAAGTCGATGTAGAGCGACCGCAAGCAGCAGTTATCCTGGACGTTTCTGTGTGTAGGAAGACAGAGAGAGTTAGGAGTGAGGGATGGATACGGTTCTGTGGGAGCCACACGTGTGTGTGTGTGTTTGTATGTGTGTGTGGGTGTGTGTGTAAGAGAGTGAATACATGCATAGCTGTGAGCAGAGAGAGTTCTGCAATAAGAACAATTGCCAAGTGTGTGTGTGTCACTGAGATGGTGAGCTGCTGACAGAGAAGGTAACTATTTACTAGGTATGTACAGTATCTATTAGGTGTGTGTGTGTATGCGCACATGCTTGTGTGAGTGTTGAGTTCCCGACAGCAGAGTGGTGTCGGGGTCATGTGAGGATCTGTGGGGTCAGTAGGGATCAGTATGGGTCAGTACCTGGAGCAGAAGGCAGCGTCCAGGGCTCGTTTGGAGCGGTGGCTCTTGTGCTGGGACTCCAGGCGGTAGGAGGGCAGCAGCATCATGAGCAGGTGTGGAGCCTGGGCGCTGTGGCGCCGCTTCCTATACACCTTCAGGTCTCCGCTGTGGTGGAAGCTGTCATCTATACCTGTCAATCACACACATATCATCAATATTCATCATGTTCATACAATGTCAAATCAAGTTAAGGGAAATGAAGTGTGACATTTTAAAGTGGAAATGACACATTTTTTCCTATTTTTTTTTTTTAAACCTTGAATACATTACAATTTGCATTTCCTGCTGCACAGGAAAATTCTCTGCGACAACAGAGTGATCAAATTAAGATAGAACGTCTGTGTAGGACCCATAGGGCTCTGCTCAAAAGTAGCGCTCTATATAGTGACTAGTGTGCCACTTGGGACGCAACCAAATTATCTGTACCAGTGAATCACACAAACTGCATATCTGCTACTTGCTGCACTTCTTATTTACACTTGCCAAACACATTGTTGCATAACTATTCATGTCAGTTATCTACATATGAATAAAAGTAAAATACAATGTACTTATTTATCAATATACAGATATCTTTATTTGATCTCTCTGTTGTCGCAACTGTGGCTCAGTTGGTAGAGCATGGTGTTTGCAACGCCAGGGTTGTGGGTTCGATTCCCACGGGGGACCAGTACGGAGAAGAAATGTATGCATTCACTACTGTAAGTCGCTCTGGATAAGAGCGTCTGCTAAATGACGTAAATGTCGCAGAGAATTTTCCTGTGCAGCAGGAAATGCACACTGTAGTGTTTCAAGGTTTAAAAAGGCTTCTAAAGTTTGTAATTTCCACTTAAAAATGTCAGACTTGATTTTCCCAAATGAAAAATGTATCAACCCCTTCAAAACTGTCCATAATAATTCACATTTCCTGTTGCTGCAGGATTCTTTTCCTGCTGTGAGAAACTGGTCAAATTCAGATAGCATCTGTCTACCTGTAGTGTAACACACATATACTTCCCAATACATACCTGCAAAGCGGGTTTCCAGCTCCTCACTCTTATTGGGGATGATGTAGTTGTTTGAGGGCACAAACGTGCAGCACGGACAGTGCAAGCTGATCTTGAATCCACTGTTTCTGTCTGGGGGGAAAAACAGGATTGTTCATATACATCAGGCCAATGAGATTTCAGCAACATGTACGGTCTGATCAGTGATTCAGCTGTAGTATAGGAGGTCAAAACCTCTGTGTCCTACCTCTGTGAAGCAACCATTCACTGACTGCCTCTGTCACGTCAAAAGACAGCCACTCCCCCTCCATGCGTGTGCGTACCACCTTGCTGTCGATGTAGCGCTGCGTTGGGGAAGCCAGGTCCTTGTGACTTAAAATCTGTGGAAACACATCAAGCGCACAACACAAGTCCTATGTATGAGAACAACCTGGAGGGAAATTGTGGTAAGTCCCAGAAGTCGCTCCTGGTTCAGTTACTCGGGTCTAGTAGTGGTCCCCCCTGTCCCCCCAGTCTCCCAGAATGCTCTCTCCCTGATCGATTGAGCAGGTCTAGGAGGAGCCGAGCTGGGCCGGAAACAGATGCCGGACAGAGCGTTGTTATTCTGCTGTCCTTCATAACCATGTATTTATGTTGGCCATGCTCTCCTTAATGTGAAAAACACTGCTCCTCTACTCCACCACTGTCTGCTACACCACTGAGATCTACTGCTGCTACAGGGAAGCCTGACAAGAGAAGCGAGAGAGGGAGGGAGGGAGAAGAGGTAGGGGAAAGGCGAGAGAGAGGCAGAGAGAGAGAGAGGCAGAGCGAGAGAGAAAAGGAGGTTGAGACCAGTCAAAATCTCTGAAAAGTAAGCCTACAGAGACTGTGGCCAATTGCTTACAAACTCTTGAGATGAGAAACAGGCATGGGGGGCCCATCGACCTGGATGGTCACTTACTTCAACATATCTAGGCCCTAGCTATCTTTCCTCTAGGCCCTGGTTAGTTTTCACTAGGCCCTGGCGAGTGAACCATCTCAGGGTCCGATTACTCCTCAACAGTCATGGCAAAGAGAAAGCCTTCCTAGTAGCTAATGTATAGTATCACTGTATCTCTGAAAAATACATAATTATGATTATGCTCAATTCCACTCTGTATCTGAATGTGTGTGGAACTACACACGTCAGCGTAAGGTTTTGGGTGTCCAGTTCATGTACAGCGCGACTTGAATTAATTACTCAAGGTTGTCAGTTGATCTCCTTGGAGAAACTCTCCCTGGTTGTACCGGCTCTATCCGTCCTCCCTCACACGCTTTCAATCGCCTGTGTTCGCGTGAGAAAATCCTTCATGTTGAGCTGTGTTTAGGCCACCTGTCATTCACCCTGGCTGGACATAAACACTACCACGCCCTGGGAATGGGCTGGTGCCAATGGTCCTACACTGTGTGGAGGCAGTAGACATTGGGCTGGCTGGGCCGGAGCGCAGCCCTCGGAGACTCAGCACCGGGTCTAAATCACCGCTCTGCATTCCACACTACTCTCTCGACTCACAAATAACGCTGGACTGATCCATGAGCCGCCCGGCTCCCGACACTACTGACTCACACATTTCTAACAGGCCCACGCTGAGCTTCATAATGTGTGTGTGTGCACGCATGTACGTTCAAGTAGGGTTTATAGTAATTTAGCGATAAGCATTACGTGCTGGTGTGAAGTGGTAAAACTTGGGGGATTAAAACAAAAAATAGTATCTTTGTGGAATACCACCATATTGTTATTCATGCTATGTCAAATGTGCTAATAGAGACACAGTATGTATATAGTATGGAGTGGTTGAGTAAAGAATAAAGGAAAATACACACCATAACGTACATCAGCCGTGCACAGTAAATCACCTGCTGTGTCGATGAACGGTGGCGATTGAACATGTAGAATCGTCGGGAAATTAACAGAAAATTACAACTGTTGTTCTGTGGTCAGAGGTGATAAAATGGCCACTCACTGCTTTTAATTCGCTGGCACGGTCTGTTTTGTCCTTAAGTGGAAATGACACTTGATCCAGCTCAGAGTGGTTCATCAACTAGGTTTTCATCCAATTGGCTAAAGATTTTCATGCAAATATTCTAAAATCCGCATAAAAACAATATGCACATTCTACCACCAGAGATGTGTTTCCATAAAATGGATTTGTTGTGGATAAAAAGCTGTGCCTGATGACATAGTGCACATGTACCAAATAAAAAAGTAAAATGGGTTTCCAATGCATTTTCAACTCTACCGATGGTTTTCTCACAAAAGATGTTGCGTTATATAGCGAGTGTGCCCACTCTGGTATTGACACATGCGCTCTAGCCAACAGCTCGCAGATACACTGCAGTTAGGCCTATCGCCTACAAAATGAGATTATTATGGACAAAAGAGCAAGATTATTTTAATTTGTGAAACGCCAAGCATCAATGATCATGTCACCAAAATAAGACCCTCGATATTTATTGGAAAGGAGCATCAAGCTCATCACATTGCACTTTCACCAACCTGTGAAGTTCATCTTCATTTATTTAATCTGTAGCCTAATAAATTGCATGCTTTCCTGGACAAGTCGTAGTGGGAGTACCACACAACATGTGTGACTCCAAGTTTACTTCAATATGATGGTTGTTATATCAATATTGGTGAATGAAAGCATTTCCACCGACATTTCTCGCATAATTAATTATACTGACAGAAAAAGATGCCAACTTGTCTAGTGTACTTTGTTTAGGTCTACATTTGGTAAGTTTACTGACAAATGTTCTGATTCCATCAGGCTTGTCTTACATTTTGTATCCAACATGTACAGTACTTCACTCACATAAAAAGGTTGGAGTGGCGTCACTACAGACTTAGGTTCGAATCCAGGCTGTATCACAACCGGCCGTGATCGGGAGTCCCATAAGGCGGCGCACAGCGTCGTCCGGGTTAGGGGAGGGTTTGGCCGGGGGAGGGGGGGCTTTACTTGGCTCATCATGCTCTAGCGACTGCTTGTGGCGGGCCAGGCGCCTGCAGGCTGACTTCGGATGTCAGTTGAACGGTGTTTCCTCTGACACATTGGTGCAGCTGGTTTCCAGGTTAAGCGGGCGGGTGTTAAGAATTGTGGTTTGGCGGGTCATGTTTCGGAGGACGCATGACGGGACATTTGCCTCCCGAGCACGTAAGGGAGTTGCAGCGATGAGACAAGATTGAAATTGTGGAGAAAAAGGGGGTTAAAAAAAAATCGAATACATTTAAAAAAAAAAAGGTTGGATGGAAACCTGGTTAGAGATGAGGACAGAAGGGAGGTTTACCTGGTACAGCTCAATCCTCTGTTCAGACACGCGGGCCTTGGTGTTCTGGAGACGGAAGACGCGTAGCTCAGCCTTGACCAGGTTAGAGGCATTCTTCTCCATTGAGGTCACGTCGAAGGTGAGCCGTCTGTAGTACGGGTTGTAGTGCGTGGGAGAGATGACATCTGAAATACAGGAAGGAGGACGGAGTTTAGCAACACGACTGACGATTGTGTTTGTGTGTGTGTAAAGACAAGACCAATCCAAATGTAATGGCTGACAGGGTGGAAATTCTTCCCTACTTTTACTCTTCCCCAGTTAATTCACTCACTGTGTTCAGTTGAGGGGTCATAAAAAGGCAAAATGACATTCACTCTCATCTTTGCAACTTCAAAGAATTCTCATAGTTCTCTATGAGAAACCACAGCAGTTAACAAAATAGCTCACACACCAGATTAGAATTGATGCCATTCGCTCTCTTGCAAATGTTAAGACACACACATCTCCCTGTCTCTCGCGAGGGTCACTTGGGGGGTAATTCTGCAGTTCATATGGTTCCTACAGGAACCCGGTACTATGGTAACACTCACTGAATACTCCCGAACATGTGTGTAGCTCTGTGTAACTATCTGATATGGGATCTGCACAGTAGTACTGTAACACTCACACACAACTCAAAACCATGTGTGGTGGAAGCGTGTGTTTGACAGAAGCTTACACAGTGGAACCGGGTGACACACTTCACATTGACAACCCTGTGTGTAGTGGTGCGCCTGACAGCCGTGCTTGGGCGCAGAAAGTAATGCAACACACGTAATGCTGGGAACCATGCGTGCGGTGGGGTGTGTTTGACAGTTCTCGACACCACGGTGTATTAGGAGGCCCGGAGCCTTAAATTGATGGCTGCAACGTTAGGCAGAAGCCCAGGATTAGCCAGCCACCATGGTTTGTTTAAAGAGAGTATACAACCGCAACGACCATCAAGACAGGAG
The DNA here is from genome assembly GCF_965601325.2 of Salmo salar. Taxonomy (NCBI): domain Eukaryota; kingdom Metazoa; phylum Chordata; class Actinopteri; order Salmoniformes; family Salmonidae; genus Salmo; species Salmo salar. The sequence continues at coordinate 49,606,222 of NC_138295.1, read as the reverse complement.
GGAGAGAGAGGAGAGAAGGGGGAGAGAAACTGCTAAGCAGTTGTACTTGGAGCCAGACCTAAATGGACAACTACAGACAAAATACAATTTACTTTACTCAACACTGAGATAAATTAGTAGAATTATAATAGCTTGTGTGTGTGGGGGGTTTGTATGCGTGTTAAACACAAAGCTGTGAAAATGCTCTTGTGTCAGAGGGAGCATGGGTGAGGTGACTGTGTCTAATGTGACCTTTGACCTTCTTAGTGAGATCCCCACTCAGGTCTCTCACAGGCACCTACCAAATACCCGTCCCAGCGTCATGTTTCAGAGCAGTTCCTGTCTTTTTTTTATCAGTCTATCAATCTTTTTTCTCTCTCTCTGTGTGTTGCACCAGTGACCAATGGTCTGGGCGCGCCAACACTAACCCTTCTCTGTGTGACCAGAGAGTCAGATGAGCCAAGACTAACTACGCTCTTGCTCACTTCCTTCCCATCCGTCAACAGAGAAAGTCACACTTCCAAGTCCCAATGGGCCAGCTTAAGGCGGTGTGTAACTTCTTCACAGCAGCGCTGCCTCATGAATGAGGCCGCTGTGCTTAACACAACACTGGCCGCATTGACCGAGGGCACAGGAAATAGTGCAGCTGGACTAACCACAATGAACACACACTCACCTAATGTACAGGTCTGGATATCCATTCGCACACATACAATCTATTTGCATACACTTCAAACAGACATACATACCCCACCAGACACGCCACAACGTGTTTCTTCATGGTACCCAAACCAAAAACAGATTTAATGCATTGCTCAGTTATGTATAGAGCCATGTCATCGTGTAATGCTCTTCCACCAGATGTAACTTAAGCAAAACGCAAGTTTAGCTTAAAAAAACGGATTAAAAATACATTGTGCATCACAGCGCCTCCTCTTTCTAAAGATGTAATTTAACTGTACTGTATATAAGAATATGAATATGTATATATGAATTGTGTGTAAATAGTATTTTTTGTTGTCTCCACCTGTCTTTCCTATATAACTCTTATTTAATAAAAAAAGGTATAATTTAATGTATCTTGTCTATAACTGTTCTGTACTTCGTTATGTATTTGTACGTTTTATGTGGACCCCAGGAATAGTAGCTGCTGCATGTACAGTAGCTAATGGGGATCGTAAAAAACTAAACCAAACACACGCAAGCACACACACAAAGATACTGTATATCCGTTATATATACATGGCATGCTCTCTCACACACAACTACTGCTCAATAGGTCCTTTTGCTCAACAAAACATAAACAGTCAAGCAGACACACACAATACAGTAAGACATCCTCCCTCAAGTCAACTGGGGAATTCTGGGTGACTCAATAAGCCAACCACTGGTTGACATGAGGTTCAGTGGCATAGATAAAGAGAGAGAGAGAGAGAGAGAGAGAGAGAGAGAGAGAGAGTCAGACCACAGTAACACTGATTTATACGAACATGACACCAAAATGATCCACCACAACTGGCGCCGCTGTAGTCTGTCTGTAGAGCACTGCACCCGGGCTCATTCAGGGAATTGAGACACGAGGAGGCAGTGGTGATGTCACAGATGGAACGGAACACACCAAGCACAGGCTCATTGGGAGGGGGTGAGGGGCTTGGTTAGAGGGGCTGCACTATACCTTCATTAACCAGACCAAGGCCTCCCTTCTTCCCCCTTTCCTCCCAGAGGGGAGCCTGATGTCACATGAGAGCTGTCACACACAGTGAATAGACAGCCCCCCTGATGCCTCTAATCATTCCCTTCATTACTCATCACTTCCATGACATTACAGGCCAGTGACAAAATAGTCAGGCATGTGCTGCTGGGAGAAAAATACTATACTGCCCTCATGTATATTCAGAAGCCAAGCAATGATTGTCATGGACTTTTCAAAAATAAACAACAAGCACATAGTTTTATTTCTTATCACATTTTTCAATCAGGCAAGTCAGTTATGTTGTAAGTCACATACAAGCAACTGAGGGAGGAAAAAAACTGGGCTTATCTTTCAGGGATCACAGTTTCATAATAATACACCATGAATTTCTTCCTGCGCGGGGAGGAAGAAACCTATCCTGGGATACTTCAAACATCAGCTTATAACATTTATTCATAACAACCTTCGGAAACATAGTGCCGGAAAGTATTCAGACCCCTTGACTTTTCCCTCATTATTTTGTTACGTTTTGCCTTATTCTAAAATGGATTAAAAAAACATATAATAATCAGCAATCTACACACAATAGCCCATAATGACAAAGCAAAAACAGGAATTTTCTGTCGAAGGAATTGTCTGTAGAGCTCCAAGACAGGATTGTGTCGAGGCACAAATCTGGGGAAGGGTACCAAAAAATGTCTGCAGCATATAAAGGTCCCCAAAAACACAGTGGTCTTCATCATTCTTAAATGGAAGAAGTTTGGAACCACCAAGACTCTTCCTAGAGCTGGCCACCTGGCCAAACTGAGCAATCGGGGGAGAAGGACCTTGGTCAGGGAGGTGACAAAGAACCTGATGGCCACTCTGACAGAGCTCTAGAGTTCCTCTGTGGAGATGGAAGAACCTTCCAGAAGGACAACCATCTCTGTAGCACTCCACCAATTAGACCTTTATGGTAGAGTGGCCAGACGGAAACCACTCCTCAGTAAAAGGCACATGATAGCCCACTTGGAGTTTGCCAAAAGGCACCGTATAGACTCTCAGACCATGAGAATCAAGTTTATATGGTCTGATGAAACCAAGATTCAACTCTTGGTCCTGAATTCCAAGCGTCACGTCTGGAGGAAACCTGGCACCATTCCTACGGTGAAGCATGATGGTGGTGGCATCATGCTGTGGGGGTGTTCTTCAGCGTCAACGACTGGGAGACTAGTTCGGATTAAAAGATACTGACGCAAAGTACAGAGCGATCCTTGAAGAAAACCTGCTCCAGAGTGCTCAGGACCTCAGACTGGGGTGAAGTTTCACCTTCCAACAGGACAACGACCCTAAGCACACAGACAAGACAACGCAGGAGTGGTTTCGGGACAAGTCTCTGAATGTCCTTGGGTTGCCCAGCCAGAGCCTGGACTTGACCCCGATAGAACATCTCTGGAGACCTGAAAATAGCTGTGCAGCAACACTCCCCATCCAACCTGACAAAGCTTGAGAGTATCTGCAGCGAAGAATGGGGAAAAACTCCCAAATACAGGTGTGCCAAGCTTGTAGCGTCATACCCAAGAAGACTCAAGGCTGTAATTGCTGCCAAAGGTGATTCAAAAAAGTACTGAGCAAAGGGTCTGAATACTTATGTAAATGTGATATTATTATTTTTTTAAATCTTCTAAAAGTTTTTGCTTTGTCATTATGATGTATTGTATGTAGATTGATGAAGGGGAAAAAACAATTCAAAACATTTTAGAATAAGGCTATAAACTAATAAAATGTGGAAAAGGTCAAGGGGTCTGAATACTTTCCGAAGGCACTGTATATACCTGCTCACCGAACATCTCATTCCAAAATCATGGCCATTAATATGCTCTCCTCACAAGTAGAGTCCTATAGAGTAGTGGTTCCCAAACTCTGGCGTCGGCAGAGGGGTTGCGGGGGTCCAACCCCTCTCACAATATACAGCTCTGCAAAACAAATAAGAGACCACTGCAAAATTATCAGTTTCTCTGGTTTTACTATTTATAGGTATGTGTTTGGGTAAAATGAAAATTTTTGGTTTATTCTATAAACTACTGACAACATTTCTCCCAAATTCCCCCCCAAAATAGTGTCATTTAGATCATTTACTTGCAGAAAATGACAACTGGTCAAATTAACAAAAAAGATGCAGCATTGTCAGACCTCAAATAATGCAAAGAAAATATGTTGACTAGCGTTTATCTTGGGGGAATTACATTAAATATGCATCTTTCCCACGGCTCCAGAGTCGGGAGGACTGTGAACTGCTCAATGTCTGCTGTGCCGTTATCTAAACAGCAGAGTCACAGGGACCTGTGTCAACTAATGCAACCCCTCCCAGCATCCTTCACTCCTCACACTGTCACTGACCTCCACTGACCCTACACACACTTCCTGCATCCTGGCTCCACCCCCTTGCTTCCTGTCCCCAGAGTGGTTCCAGAACTGCAACCAGCATCATCTTTGTCTTTTAATGCACTCCAGACATGCAGGTTTTATACAGTACACCGTGGTGTGTGTGTTGCCCAAACTCTCTCAGTTTATACTGTAATGACACTAAAACTGCCCTTAATTGCAGACTGTTTGTCAAATAGTGATGTTTCAAGCTGTGTCTGGCTTCTACTTTACAGAGAGACATTAAGGAGGGTTTTTTTTACATGAAAGGGACTTTATGGTGCTTGGCACAGGTCAGTGAAACACCTGAAGTGGGCAAACATTTGACCTTCGAGAAAGGAAAAAACTATTTAAGGCCGAACTGTTTAAATTGGAGTTGGTCTGTGCTGGTTTCGGCTGAGCCCACTGCACCAGCAGCACTTGACTTTGACTCCTTTTGCTAATGGTCAGCCAATAAAAATGTCTGCTCAGTTTTTACTTAGGATCTACGCACTATTTTAAAATCTCATTCAACAAGCTCTTTCGTCTCCTTAACTGAAGACAACTTGATTTTTCCTGCCCTCACTCCCTGATAATAAACAGTGCAAATCATTGAGAAACAGCTGAAGAGTGCCTACAAAAGTTAAAATACCTAACTCAAAAGGTTCTGCTCTGGAGAAAACTTGCCTGGTAGCAGATCTGGGATCAGGCTAAAAACTGTGGTTTCAATAAAAACCTGTGGTACTAGCACAGGCTATTAGGATTTCATAACAACACCTGCAAGTGTTTTTTGCAGATAAATTGGCATGTTGCATGCAAACACAGTCTCACACACAGTCTCACACGCATGCACGCACACACACACACACACACACACACACACACACACACACACACACACACACACACACACACACACACACACACACACACACACACACACACACACACACACACACACACACACACGGATATTACAGGGTGTTTTGTGTAATATTAAAACATTTGAGTTGCCTGGAGACCTTTATGGCATAACATGTGGCTTTAATAAAATATGACATTAAGTGGTATATATTTTATGAGGAGACATTCATTTTCTTTATTGTTGGAATGGTCCTACAAGCAATGAATTACCAAGAAAATATGAAAATGTTTGTTCAAATTTCCCAAAAGTCTGGTTTATGACTTTGTAAAATTACCGGATGCAACTGTTTGCTACCTCATAGTAATTTTCACCATTTGAAAATGGAAATTGAGACCAAATATTGGTTTGCGTGGCTGAGATACCGGGACAGACCGAAGGGAAAATTATTTGACCTACTTTGGAGCATTTCTCACTTCTGTAAGACATGCTCTCAGATTCCCCAGGCTTACTCTATGGACGGACAGTCTGTTCTCTCTCACACACACTTGACCGGCAAGTGGTACCACTGCACCGAGTAGGGAACCAACAGGACACTGAACAGCTTCTACCAGGAGTAGCCATAAGACTACTAAATAGTTAACCAAATAGCTACCCAGACTATCTCAGGACTTTACAGTGCGACCATTTACTCACATATGTGCCCAAACATTTTTCTGTGCGACCTATAATTTGTATTTATTTGCCTTAAATATTTATCATTGTGCTCCAACATTTCTTTGTGTCCGCCTACATTTTTCCACTTAGGCACACACGTGTTCCTTGTAAAAAAAAAGTCAGCATAGAGTATCTGCATTTGCAGTATCTGCATTTGACCCTCTTTGCACTAACTCTTTTGACTCATCAAATACGCTGCTGCTGTTACTGTTTATTATTTGTCCTGTTGCCTAGTCATTTTACCCCTACCTATAAGTACATACATTTCATTCAGAAAGAATTCAGACCACTTGACTTTTTTAAAATTTTGTTCCATTAGAACCTTATTCTAAAATGGATAAAATCGTTTTTTCCCCTCATCAATCTACACACAACACCCAAAATGTATTACAAAGAAAAAACTGAAATATCACATTTACATCAGTATTCAGACCCTTTACTCAGTACTTTGTTGAAGGACCTTTGACAGCAATTACAGCCTTGAGTCTTCTTGGATATGACGCTACAAGCTTGGCACACCTATATTTAGGGAGTTTCTCCCATTCTTTTCTGCAGATCCTCTCAAGCTCTGTCAGGTTGGATGGGGAGTGCCGCTGAACTGCTATTTTTTAGGTCTCCCCAGAGATGTTCGATCAGGTTCAAGTCTGGGCTCTGGCTGGGCCACTCAAGGACATTCAGCGACTTGTCCCGAAGCCACTCCTGTCGTTATCCAGTTGGAAGGTGAACCTTCACCCCAGTCTGAGGTCCTAAGCGCTCTGGATGTCACGTCCTGACCAGTAAAGGGGTTATTTTTTATTATAGTTTGGTCAGGACGTGGCAGGGGGTATTTGTTTTATATGGTTTTGAGTGTGTGTTTATGTAGAGGGGTGTTTGATTTATGTATTCCGGGGTTTTGGTCATTGTTCTATGTTTGTATATTTCTATGTCTATTCTAGGGTGTTTAGATCTTTGTTTAGGTAATTGGGATTGGGCCCTTCAATTGGAGGCAGCTGTTTATCGTTGCCTCTGATTGAAGGTCCTATAATTAGGAGTATGTTTGTTTTGGGAATTGTGGGAGGTTGTTCTTAGCACTGCTGTATTTAGCCTGCAAGACAGTTAGTTAGTTTCTTGTTTTGTTTATTTAAGTGTTCACTAATAAAGTCAAGATGAGCACTCGACCCGCTGCGCCTTGGTCCACTTACTACGACGATTGTGACAGAACCTCCCACCTCCAACGGACCAAGCAGCGGAGAAAGGAGCAGCAGGTGGACTATAAGGAGTACTGGACTTGGGAAGACATCGGGGGTGGCCTACACATGGGAGGAGATCCAGGCTGGAAGGGATCGTCTCCCATGGAGACAGGTGGAAATAGCGAGGGAGGAACAGCGAAGGTGGAGTGAAGACCGGGATTATTATATGGGAACACGGCTGGCAAGGAAGCCGGATAGGCAGCCCTCCCCCCAAAAATGGGGGGGGCACACGGGTAGTTTGGCTAGGGCAGGCAGTAGACCTGAGCCAACTATCCGTGCTTATTATGGGGAACAGAGGATCAGAGGAGCACCGTACAATGCGGAAATGCGCACGATCTCACCTATGCGCACGAACAGTCCGGTGAAGTTGATTCCAGCCCCTCGCAAGTGCCATGCTCGAGTGAGCACTCAGGGCATAGGAGTTGTATGCTCCAGACCGCCAGTAATGCTTCACGGCCCAGTGTATCCTGTTCCCGCTCCTCGCACTAGCCTTGAGGTGCGTGTCTCCAGTCTGATACCTCCAGTACCAGCACCACGCACCAGGCTTCCAGTGCGTCAGCCCAGTCCTGTACGTCCTGTTCCTGCTCCTCGCACTAGCCTTGAGGTGCGTGTCTCCAGTCTGATACCTCCAGTACCAGCCCCACGCATCAGGCTTCCAGTGCGTCAGCCCAGTCCCGAGCTTCCGGCAACAGTGCCTCATCCAGAGCTTCCGGCGACAGTGCCCCATAGAGACGGCCCACTGTCCGGAACCAAGAGAGACGGCCCACTGTCCGGAACCAAGAGAGACGGCCCACTGTCCGGAACCGAGTGAGACGGCCTACAGTCCGGAACCGGGTGAGACGGCCTACAGTCCGGAACCGAGTGAGACGGCCTACAGTCTGGAACCGAGTGAGACGGCCTACAGTCCGGAGCTCCCCGAGTCGCCCCAAAGTCCGGAGCTCCCAGAGTCGCCCCAAAGTCCGGAGCTCCCAGAGTCGCCCTACAGTCCGGAGCTCCCAGAATCGTCCTACAGTCCGGAGCTCCCAGAATCGTCCTACAGTCCGGAGCTCCCAGAATCGTTCTACAGTCCGGAGCTCCCAGAGTACAGTCCAGGGTCTACAGTGACATGCTTCAGGCCGAGGTATTCAGTAGGGGTGGACTGGTCAGGTGGGGGACTAAGGCCTGAGCCTGAGCCACCTCCACTGTAGGAGGTTTGGGGAGGGGGGGTGTAGCACGGGAGCCGTCGGTGACGGCAGCCACCCTCCCTTCCCTCCCTTTAGTTTAGGGGTTTATTTTTGTCTATATTTTTTGTTGTTAGGTGCATCCGGGGTCTGCACCTTTTGGGGGGGGGGGGGGGGGGACACTGTCACATCCTGACCAGTAAAGGGGTTATTTGTTTTTAGAGTTTGGTCAGGACGTGGCAGGGGGTATTTGTTTTATATGGTTTTGAGTGTGTTTATGTAGAGGGGTGTTTGATTTATGTATTCCGGGGTTTTGGTCATTGTTCTATGTTTGTATATTTCTATGTCTATTCTAGGGTGTTTAGATATTTGTTTAGGTAATTGGGATTGGGGCCTTCAATTGGAGGCAGCTGTTTATCATTGCCTCTGATTGAAGGTCCTATAATTAGGAGTATGTTTGTTTTGGGAATTGTGGGAGGTTGTTCTTAGCACTGCTGTATTTAGCCTGCAAGACTGTTAGTTCGTTCATTTCTTGTTTTGTTTATTTAAGTGTTCACTAATAAAGTCAAGATGAGCACTCGACCCGCTGCGCCTTGGTCCACTTACTACGACGATCGTGAGACTGGAGCAGGTTTTCATCACAGATCTCTCTGTGGTCCGTCCATCTTTCCCTCGATCCTGACTAGTCTCCCAGTCCCTGCCGCTGAAAAACATCCCCACAGCATGATGCTGCCACCACCATGCTTCACCGTGGGAATGGTGCCAGGTTTCCTCCAGACGTGAAGCTTGGCATTCAGGCCAAAGATTTCAATCTTGGTTTCATCAGACCAGAGATTCTTGTTTCTCATGGTCTGAGAGTCCTTTAGGTGCCTTTTGGCAAACTCCAAGCGGGCTGTAATGTGCCTTTGACTGAGGAGTTCTGTCAGAGTGACCATCGGGTTTTTGGTCACCTCCCTGACCAAGGCCCATCTCCCCCAATTGCTCAGTTTGGCTGGGTGGCCAGCTCTCGGAAGAGTCTTGGTGGTTCCAAACTTCTTCCATTTAAGAATGATGGAGGCTACTTTGTTCTTGGGGACCTTCAATGCTGCAGACATTTTTTGTTTACCCTTCCCCAGATCTGTGCCTCGACACAATCCTGTCTTGGAGCTCTACGGAATTCCTTTGACCTCATGGCTTGCTTAAAACATTATCTAAAAACCTGTATTTTCTTTGTCATTATGGGCTATTGTGTATAGATTGATGAGGAAAATGTTTTATTTAATCCATTTTAGAATAAGGCTGTAACGTAACAAAATGTGGAAAAAGGGAAGCAGTCTAAATACTTTCCGCATGCACTGTATCTACCGCAATTACCTCGTACCCCTGCACATCAACTCGGTACTTGTACCCCGTGGATATAGCCAAGTTGTTGTTACTCATTGTGTATTTATTCCTTGTGTTATTATTTCTTCTATATTTTTCTCTCTGCATTGTTGGGAAGGGCCCGTAAGTAACCATTTCACTGTTAGTCTACACCTGTTGTTTACGAAGCATGTGACAAATAAAATGTTATTTGAGATGAGGAGACGTGGAGAGGAGAGAAAAGGGAGGAATGCAAAGGTGAGCGGGAGAGAGGGAGAGACAGATCCTGTGTGGAATCAAGACGACCATCTAAGGATATAAAAAAAGGCACGAGCAATGACAAAGGAGAGAAATATTTGTCAAGAAAAGGTAACGAAGAGGTCGAGGAAAGGAGAGGAGAGGAAAGGAGAGAGGAGAGGTAAAGTCGACTGGCTGCGAAAGTCAAACTTGACAGATGGAATAGGAGGACAGCGATAAAGAGAGAAGTCGAGAAGGAAACAGGGACAGACAGGAGATCACTGAGGAAAGAGTGGGGGGAGAGTGAGAGTAAAGGGGGAAAAAGACGACAGAAAGTGAGAGAGAGAGAGAGAGAGAGAGAGCGAGAGGGAATGTGAGACGGAAGAGAGCTCCCGCCTGTCTCGTTCCCTGCAGACGCCTCCGCCCAGCCACTCACCTGCCAATAGCAAATTGAAAACAACTCTGCACATAATCCCTGGGAACTAAAAATACCCGGTGCTTTGAAGCCCCTTCCGTGAAGGCCTGTCAGTCTCCACAGGGCTCTTTCCCAGCAACAGACCAACACACACATACATAAATGTATATACACACATATACAGAAACACACAGAGAGAGAGAGAGAGAGAGAGAGAGAGAGAGACTCAGATGAGAGGGGCTTTTGGGCTTCAGCCACCAGTCAGACACATGGTCCCCCTCCGCTGTTGCTGTATGGCAACCAGAAAACAAGCAAACTAGGCAGCAGCATAACAGAGCAGCGATGGAGAAAGATGAGGAGAAATAGTGTAAGAGAGATATATAGAGAAAGGGGGAAGGAGAGAGAGATACCTCATGGCGGTGCGTGTATGTTTGTGTTTGTGTTTAAATGTGTGTGTGTATGAGAGAGAGAGAGAGAGAGAGAGAGCGAGAGAGAGCGAGAGAGAGCAAAAGAGAGCGAGAGAGGGCGAGCAAGAGAGCGAGGGTGTGCATGCATGCTGGGTAGCAGTGGCCTGGTCCAAACTCAGTGGGAGAATACCTCACCTCATTAATCGCTGAATACATAAACCTTCGGGAACACTATGACACACACTGCAATACACTATCCTCTGCTCGACGATTGCGTAACATTACAAACCGCAATCACACATTCAACAGTCCCATAAAACGTGCCTCTCTGCAGGACACATTCACTAAACTGCCCTCCACTAACAGCAGCACTAGCTCTCACTCCCGTCTATTACTCTCATGTTAGAGTATCATCTTACACGGGAACCTGTCCCATTGTTGTAAACAAAACGAAAAGTCGTCGGAGGAACAGTTGTTATTCTTTTGCTTACTCTTTCTCTCTCTTTCCCCGTTTCTTTTTTATCTTTCCCTCGGTTATGCAATGCTGCTTGGCCACGGTTGTCCTCCAGTTCAAATGGCAGCAGCGTCCAGGTCTTGCGTAAGTTTAGCAGAGGATCGAGCCCCATTTTCAACAACAATCCCACAGTGCTGCTGCTGCTGATACCTCCTGGCTCTCTGTCTCTTTCTCTCCTTCTCTAAGAACACCAATGAGACATCAACATGGTGCAGAACAGCAGAGAAACTGACACTGACAAAGACCTACTGCAGATGCCTCAGTCAAAGAACTACACAACACCAAGGCTACATGGCATTATGATTACATATCAAACACAGTTTCATTACAATAGAACTCAGCTCCATGACACAGCAACAACATAGCCACCAGTATAAAGAAAGACAGGATTACGTATCACAGCCATATACCTGAAACAGGGATACAGGGGAAACACATTGACTATAGTAGTTGCTTTCGGACAATATCCCTTCAAGACAGATGTGCAATTGCTTGAGGTACAGTGGCACCAAACCCAGGAAAATCCCTCTCCCTTGAAACAGCTTGGTCAAAGTCAGATGCAGCTAATAATAGCGGCAAAAACAGCGTGAGCTTGAGGCTTTGTCTTGCCCACAAATAGTTCAAATGGGCCCGCTCTCCACAGTGTGTTTGTGTTCATCTGTTTGGCTGTTGTTTGTACAGCCCTCTCCTCACGAAGCAGCAACACACGCACAAACGCACATACGGACACACGCGCCACAAGACCATGTTATTTACAGAAGTTCAGGGGAGATAGGCAAGAGTGTTCACTTAAACTAACTAAACACAATCCATCACACACATCGAGCCACACCAGGCTCAACACATACAAGGCTTTCAACATACTGAGCTAACACATCCGAACACACAAACACCAGCAGTCAAACACAAACTAACAAAGATGCTGATATTATAGAAAAGGCCCAATGCAGTCAAAAACTAGATTTGCCTGTACTTCATATTTCCGCACTATGAGGGAATAATACTGTGAAAAAGTGCAAATGATGATAACGCTCTTTTAGTGTAAGAGCTGTTCAAAAGACTGCTTGAAATGTCTGCCTGTTTTGGTGGGATGGAGTTTTGACCTGCCTGGTGATATCACCAGGCGTTAAATTAGTTAATAAACCAATAAGAGAGTTCCAAACCTCTCTGCCAATAACAGCTCGTTTTCCACCCTCCCCACTCAGACCACTCCCAGACAGTCCTAGAGAAAATCTTGCTTGAGAAATTACTCTTTGCAAAGAAGCTATTTTTGTTTCTTTTTGACCATTTTTAATTAAACCAATCTTAATTGTTACCCAAAAATGATTTGATATTGAGATAAAAACGGCTGCATTGGACCTTTAGCATACTAGACAGGCCCACAGACATACTGTACACACACAAACAAGAACACAAGCACATACAGTACCAGTAAAAAGTTTGGACACACCTACTCATTCTTTATTTTTACAATTTTCTACATTGTAGAATAATTGTGAAGACATCAAAACTATGAAATAACACATATGGAATCATGTAGTAACAAAACAAGTGTTAGACAAATCAAAATATATTTTATATTTTAGACTCTTCAAACCAGCCACCCTTTACCTTGATGACAGCTTTACACACTCTTGGCATTCTCTCAACCAGATTCATGAGATAGTCACCTGGAATGTATTTCAATTAACAGGTGTGCCTTGTTAAAAGTTAATTTGTGGAATTTCTTTCCTTCTTAATGTGTTTGAGCCAATCAGTTGTGTTGTGACAAGGTAGGGGTGGTATACAGAAGATACAAATAAAGAAAAACCTTTGAATGAGTAGGTGTGTCCAAACTTTTGACTGGTATTGTATATGATTGAATTGCACACAAGCACACGTTACACAAACACGGGCGGACACACACACACATGCATGCACACAATACACACCATTAAATCTTAATACAAGCAGTGCTATTCATAAATGTGCATTTGTCTTTAAGTCCTATGTAAGTCTGACACTCTCTGCTTCCCATAATACAAGTGACACATCCTTCCTGCAGACAGTTTAAAAAGCTGATTAGAAGTAATTCTGTAACTCAAACACTTGACACATACACACTGGGCCTTTCTTTTATATTGACCCTCTGCAAACTCTCACCAGAAGAATGGCTCCACACAGCGCTAAGCTAGCTAGCTCACCTTAGGAGAGTTATATTATGAAGAAGAAAAGAACTTCACAAAAGCAAAATAACAAATCAAAATCAAATTCAATTGTATTTGTCATATGCTTTGTAAACAACAGGTGTAGACTAAGTGAAATGCTTACTTATGGGCCATTCCCACATTTTATTATGTTACAGAATTATTCGAAAATTGATTAAATTGATTTTTTTCCCACTCATCAATCTACACACAATATCTCATAATGACAGAGCAAAAACAGTAAAAACAGTACTTTGTTGAAGCACCTTTGGCAGAGATTACTGCCTTGAGTCTTCTTGGGTAATGTGCAACAAGCTTGGCACACCTGTATTTGGGGAGTTTCTCCCATTCTTCTCTGCAGATCCTCTCAAGCTCTGTCAGGTTGGATGGGGAGCATCGCTGCACAGCTATTTTCAGATCTCTCCAGAGATGTTCGATCAGGTTCAAGTCCGGGCTCTGGCTGGGCCACTCAAGGACATTCAGAGACTTGTCCCAAAGCCACTCCTGTGTTATCTTGGCTGTGTGCTTAGGGGCGTTGTCCTGTTGGAAGGTGAACCTTCGCCCCAGTCTGAGGTCCTGAGTGCTCTGGAGCAGGTTTTCATCAAGGATCTCTCTGTATTTTGCTCCGTTCAGCTTACTCTCGATCCTGACTAGTCTAGCAGTCCCTTTAGCTGAAAAACATTCCCACAGCAGGATGCTGCCACCACCATGCTTCACCGTAGGTATGGTGCCAGGTTTCCCCCCCAAACGTGACACTTGGCATTCAGGCCAAAGAGTTCTATTTTGGTTTCATCAGACCAGAGAATCTTGTTTCTCATGATCTGAGAGTCCTTCAGGTGGCTTTTGGAAAACTCCAAGCGGGCTGTCATGTGCCTTTTACTGAGGAGTGGCTTCCGTCTGGCCTCTCTACCTTAAAGGCCTGATTGGTGGAGTACAGCAGAGATGGCTGTCCTTCTGGAAGGTTCTCCCATCTCCACAGAGCAGAGGAACTCTGGAGCTCTGTCAGAGTGACCATCGGGTTCTTCGTCACCTCCCTGACTAAGCCCTTTTCCCTCGATTGCTCAGTTTGGTCGGGCTGCCAGCTCTAGGGGAGTCTGGTTCCAAACTTCCTCCTTTGAAGAATGATGGAAGCCACTATGTTCTTTGCGATGTTTAATGCAGCAGAAAATGCAGGATAGTGCCTCAACACAATCCTGTCTCGGAGCTCTACGGACAATTCCTTCGGCCTCATGGCTTGGTTTTTGCTCTGACATGCACCTTCAACTATGGGACCTTAAATAGACAGATGTGAGCCTTTCCAAATGATGTACATTCAATTTAATTTAGCACCGGTGGACTCCAATTAAGTTGTAGAAACATCTCAAGGATGCACCTGAGCTCAATTTCGAGTCTCATAGCAAAGGGTCTGAATACTTATGTAAATAAAGTATTTCTGTTTTTTATTTTTAATACATTTGCAACAACAAAAAAATTCACCTGTTTTCGCTTCGTCATTATGGGGTATTGTGTGTAGATTGATGAGGGGAAAAAAACAATTCAATACATTTTAGAATAAGGCTGTAACCTAATAAAATGTGGAAAAGGGGAAGGGGTCTGAATACTTTCCGAATGCACTGTACATATAAAGTAGGTAGGGATAAAGACAATAGGATAGATAATAAAACAGTAGCAGAAGCGTATGTGATGAGTCAAAAGAGTTGGTGCAAAAAGGGTCAATGCAGATAGTCCGGTTAACTCACTTACTATTTAGCAGTCTTATGGCTTGGGGGTAGAAGCTGTTCAGGGTCCTGTTGGTTCTAGACTTATTAATCAGCATCATAGCTTGTTACAGATTAGCAACATGGACATTGTTCTATCACATTCATGTTCAATTAATTTACCTTAGTAGAGCTGTTACTGCACAAAAAAAAGTGTTACTTAACTATACTAAACTACAGCGTATAACAAGGAGGCTTTATGAGCAAATAACACCGAAACACTCCAAATCTAAAGTGATTCAAACTTGCCATAATGCATTTTATTTTAACCATGTAAAGTTTAATGTTCAGAACTTGTTCAAAGTGTAATGTGTTATCGAAAGGCTAGGTAATTAGTGCTCCATTGAATCCACATTACTAAATAAAGGCAGAATCACCATGTACTATTTACATTGGTACAACAGGTAGATGCTTTCCACTCACTGTGTTAGCTCCTTAACAGCTGACTTCTCTTAAAACACTGAAATGTTTGCCCAACAACATCTCATAAATTTGAAATACGTCAAGTGATTTGCTGTGAGTAAAATATATCAATGTCTAATGCATTGAGTGTAGTTTAGATAGTGTTGTAAATTGTACTACACTATGTACAATGTACTCTTCTATTCTACAATGTACATTTCCAAAGTTAACATTAATGTAAATCAAATGCCATATATAGTTTAATACAAACACTCACAGTGATATGACTAAAATCATGGGAGGAGTAGGCTGCTCTGAACGAGGATTGCACTTCTATATTGAACAAAAATATAAACATAACATGTAAAGTGTTGGTCCCATGTTTCATGAGCTGAAATAAAATATTCTAGAAATGTTCTATACGCACAGAAAGTGTATTTCTCTCAAATTGTTGGAAGACATTTCTTTACATCCCTCTTTGGCCAAGATAATCCCTCCACCTGACAGGTGTGGCATATCAAGAAGCTGATTAAATGAGCATTACACAGGTGCACCTTGTGTTGGGGACAATAAAAGGCCACTCTAAAATGTGCATTTTTGTCACACAACACAAATGTCTCGTGTTTTGAGGGAGGGTGCAATTGGCATCCTGACTGCAGGAATGCTCACCAGAGCTGTTTCCAGAGAATGTCATGTTCATTTCTCTACCATAAGCCACCTCCAATATCATTTTAGAGAATTTGGCAGTACGTCCAACCGGCATCACAACCGCAGACCACGTGTAACCACGCCAGCCTAGGACCTCTACATCCGGCTTCTTCACCTGCGGAATCGTCTGAGGGGGTGCTGAGGAGTTTTCATGTCTGTAATAAAGCCCTTTTTGTGGGGAAAAACTCATTCTGATTGGCTGGGCCTGGCTCCCCAGTGGGTGGCTGCGCCCTTGCCCAAGTCATGTGAAATCCATAGATTAGGGCCTAATGAATTTATTTCAATTGACTGATTTCCTCATATGAACTGTAACTCAGTAACATCGTTGAAATTGTTGCATGTTGTGTTTATATTTTTGTTCAGTATATAATGAGCAGAATGTTCTATATTCAAGTATAGCTGTAACAGTTTGCATTGTGAAGTTGTTACTTATTTCAGTGGTGTAAAGTACTTAAGTAAAAATACTTACGTTTTTTGGGGTATCTGTACTTGACATAACTATATATATTTTTTTTTTTGACTACTTTTACTTCACTACATTCCTAAAGAAAATAATGTATTTTTTACTCCATACATTTTCCCTGAAACCCAAAGGTACTCGTTACATTTTGAATGCTTATCAGGACTGGAAATTGGTCCAATGCACACATTTATCATCCCTACTGCCTCTGATCTGGCGGACTCACTAAGAACAAATGCTTTGTTTGTAAATTATGCCTGAGTGTTGGAGTGTGCCCCTGGCTATTCGTAAATTCCACAAAAAAAGAAAAGAAAACGGTGCCGTCTGGTTTGCTTAAAATAAGGGACTTTAAATTATTTATAGTTTCACTTTTATTTTGATACTTAAGTATATTTTGCAATTACATTTACTTTTGATACTTAAGTATATTTAAAACCAAATACTTTTAGACTTTTAGGGAAAGGGGGATACCTAGTTAATTGTACAACTGAATGCATTCAACTGAAATGTGTCCTCCCAACCACTTTTACTCAAGTAGTATTTTACTGGGTGACTCACTTTTACTTGAGTTATTTTCTATTAAGGTATCTTTACTTTTACTCAAGTATGACAATTTGTACTTTGCCCTCCACTGATAAATATCAACCAACCAGCATTCCTGTCTTATCACAAGGCCAAGACCGCATAGGTGATGCTACTCTCGCGATGCCACCTTTCTAAGTCTAGGCTATAATGCTTTCTCCTCTCCAACTATTATCACAATCGATAAAGGTTTGCACATGAAAGACAAGTCAGAATGAATGTGCTGCTAAATTATGAGGCTATTAGTTTAACCCCTGCCTTTGAACGACGCTGTGTAGATGACATCATCTAAATCCCATTTTATAAAAGCAAGCAACACATATAGTTTAAACATACATACACAAATCATAAAGACAGCTTAGTGTAATACACAAACCATGTGCCACGGTAAAGGGAATGGCAAAACTATCCCCCAACAGACACACACACACACTAGGGTCACTGTGTTCCTGGAAGGCTCGGAAGGCTCTAGTCCACAGGGGAGCTATAACACACTGGAGACATACAATAACTTAGAGAGTAGGCAGGGCTATGCTAAACAAGCATTTATGTATAGGGCAATGAGGGCATGCTAACAGGCCAATGTTGTATCAGCGTGTACAGTCCATTATGAACGAGACTAATGCAGCATCATGAGAGACTGTCCCATGACATAGCCTAGGTGACAAGGTTGAAAAAGACGCAGCAAGCACACACGCAGGCAATGCATGTAGCATGCACACACACACATACGAGATTGGGAAAGGGGGGGGGGGGGGGGGGTGAGAGAAGGCAAGCATTGGGAAGAGTTTAATTGGGGGCCAATGAGTATCAATGAGGGGCAAAAATGAGTGGAGAGATGAGAAAGAGAGAGGATGAGATTGGGATGGGGGAAGGATAGGTTCTCTTTCTACAAACCACTCCACAGCCCAGCAACAGTGGGTCTCCAGCTGGAATTTTCCATGGAGCAAGTGGCAGAGCAGAGCCCAGGGCAGCATTCAGTATTACAGTGGAGGAAAAAAGTATTTGATCCCCTGCTGATTTTGTACGTTTGCCCACTGACAAAGAAATGATCAGTCTATAATTTTAATGGTAGGTTTATTTGAACAGTGAGAGACAGAATAACAACAAAAATATCCAGAAAAACGCATGTCAAAAATGTTATAAATTGATTTGCATTTTAATGAGGGAAATAAGTATTTGACCCACTCTCAATCAGAAAGATTTCTGGCTCCCAGGTGTCTTTTATACAGGTAACGAGCTGAGATTAGGAGCACACTCTTAAAAGGAGTGCTCCTAATCTCATTTTGTTACCTGTATAAAAGACATTGTCCACAGAAGCAATCAATCAATCAGATTCCAAACTCTCCACCATGGCCAAGACCAAAGAGCTCTCCAAGGATGTCAGGGACAAGATTGTAGACCTACACAAGGCTGGAATGGGCTACAAGACCATCGCCAACAGCTTGGTGAGAAGGTGACAACAGTTGGTGCGATTATTAAGAAACACAAAAGAACTGTCAATCTCCCTCGGCCTGGGGCTCCATGCAAGATCTCACCTCGTGGAGTTGCAATGATCATGAGAACAGTGAGGAATCAGCCCAGAACTACACGGGAGGATCTTGTCAATGATCTCAAGGCAGCTGGGACCATAGTCACCAAGAAAACAATTGGTAACACACTACGCCGTGAAGGACTGAAATCCTGCAGCGCCCGCAAGGTCCCCCTGCTCAAGAATACATATACAGGCCCGTCTGAAGTCTGCCAATGAACATCTGAATGACTCAAAGTGTTGTGGTCAGATGAGACCAAAATGGAGCTCTTTGACATCAACTCAACTCGCCGTGTTTGGAGGAGGAGGAATGCTGCCTATGACCCCAAGAACACCATCTCCACCGTCAAACATGGAGATGGAAACATTATGCTTTGGGTGAGTTTTTCTGCTAAGGGGACAGGACAACTTCACCGCATCAAAGGGACGATGGACGGGGCCATGTATCGTCAAATCTTGGGTGAAAACCTCCTTCCCTCAGCCAGGGCATTGAAAATGGGTCGTGGATGGGTATTCCGGCATGACAATGACTCAAAACACACGGCCAAGGCAACAAAGGAGTGGCTCAAGAAGAAGCACATTAAGGTCCTGGAGTGGCCTAGCCAGTCTCCAGACCTTAATCCCATAGAAAATCTGTGGAGGGAGCTGAAGGTTCGAGTTGCAAAACGTTTAGCCTCGAAACCTTAATAACTTGGAGAAGATCTGCAAAGAGGAGTGGGACAAAATCCCTCCTGAGATGTGTGCAAACCTGGTGGCCAACTACAAGAAACATCTGACCTCTGTGATTGCCAACAAGGGTTCTGCCACCAAGTACTATGTCATGTTTTGCAGAGGGGTCAAATACTTATTTCCCTTATTAAAATGCAAATCATTTAATAACATTTTTGACATGCGTTTTTCAGGATTTTTTTGTTGTTATTCTGTCTCTCACTGTTCAAATAAACCTACTATTAAAATTATAGACTGATCATTTCTTTGTAAGTGGGCAAACGTACAAAATCAGCAGGGGATCAAATACTTTTTCACCCCACTGTATATGTACAATGCCTGCTTGCTGGTTTATATAGTGCACTGCCAGGCTTCTCTCTCTGCCCCCACTACGCCCTCCCCAAACCACAACCATCTCCCCCCTGCTCCGGCCGACTCCTCCCCTCCACAGCCCATCCTCTCCCCCTTTTAGTGCGAGTTACAGTGCCGTGGTGCCCCGCAGTGCTGCTTCTGAGGACTTCCTGGCGCCCTACCAAATAAGGTTGATACCCTTGTGTGTTTGTGTGTCTGTGTGCATTATTAGCTGGCAAAGACATTCACACTTTGACACTGGATCACACACACACACACACACACACACACACACACACACACACACACACACACACACACACACACACACACACACACACACACACGAGTCAACTGTTAAAAAAATAGCCACCTGTATCGTCTTTGGCTGTGCACTATGGGACTAACAACTGGTGGTTTGACTCCCTCTCCCTCGTCTCTCTCTTTGTCATCTTTCCTCCCAGGAGCTAAAGAGTGGAGCAGCGTCAGAAGTGAAAATCAAAAAGGATAAATACAAGAATAATCTGTCTTTTTTCTCTGGATGTTGACTCAGGATTATTTATACCCTGTAAATGCCTTCCTGACTGCACTTGGCACATTGCCTGATCTATTCATATTTAGGGTATTTATACAACGGGCAGGGCCAAGGATAATATTTAATGCAAAATATACTTTGGGGCATATAAAATATCTCCTAATTAACTTTTCCTCCATGCCGTGTACTCACATTTGATCTGGAGGAGAAAAAAATATTACAGAATAAATGGCACAATAGCAGTGTTTAATAGTATAATTGTGTTTAGACAACCATAACTTTGAAAATATGAATGCCTATGTAAAAATGTTGTTATTAACACAGTGGTTTATTACTTGAAAGCAGTGAGGGGGTAAAAACAACTTTAAATTAGGTAATTGTAGTGACTCTGGGAGCCCTGGGTTAACAGTCCCAGACCCCTA
Organism: Salmo salar; assembly: GCF_965601325.2. Taxonomy (NCBI): domain Eukaryota; kingdom Metazoa; phylum Chordata; class Actinopteri; order Salmoniformes; family Salmonidae; genus Salmo; species Salmo salar. The sequence goes on along the minus strand of NC_138295.1, from coordinate 49,585,644 downwards.
TTAATCCAATCCAATTTGGGAGTGTAGGTCACACAAAACACACACACACACACACACACACACACACACACACACCATTTTCTCAATATCACCCCCTGCCTCAGGAGATGAAAGGAATAAAACTTGATATCTCAAAACTGTTCTGACAATATTTTAGATTGCCCTGCTCTTGGTGCTTTATAGAAGTCAGGGAAAACAGGAATTCAGAGGCGGCCCACTGAGAATAAGATGGTATCACTGATATAATCCACTATTTCAATGTGATATAAATACTCATAGGCCTCTCTATGTGTTAATGAGTCATTTGCCATTGGTGCTCACCCTGTCCCTATCTACACAGCAGCTTCAGGCTGGAGAGACTCAGGCAAGGACACGTGTTAAATTACAAATTTACTCACATACACAATACAAGGTACCCCTTCTTTAAAGTGAGATGGGGGGGGGGGGGGGGGGGGGGTAAGTCTTGGATCAGTGTTTCATTGTAGTCTGCTTCTACTACCTCATAACTATGCAATAACACATTGTCAAGCCGGTGCCGGGAGTCAGCCTAGAATGAAATCGATCCCCCTATCTCACGAGGAGTTCATGTCAGGCAACTTTTTTCGATGACCGCTCTAGCAGCACAGGCCCGCATTATCGTTGTTTTACCTGCCCGGATGCAACAGTGCCAGGAATAGTTTATATAGTTTCCACAAACACACATGATGACATACATAAAGGCAATGGCGATATTTTAATACTTTGCAGATAATACTACCCACTGGGCAAAAACGTCTCCACGTCATTTCAACCCAAAAACTCAGTGGAAAACTGCAGTCATCCAACTTTTAACCAAAATCCAATGACATGGTGACATACTTTGTTGATTTCACTTTAGTTGACAACTCAACCAAATGTAGATCAAAACTGTACGTTGAACTGACTTCTGTGCCCAGTGGGTAATTACCGGTTATTGGACCTTTTAAATTATGCATTTAACCATAACCGTTACACATGTGCGCAGGCGCTCTGGCACGTATTCAGGCGCGCACACAAACACACACACTTACTCTCAGAGGGGTAGGGGGGTTGCATGTCGATTTTGTGAACCTCTTTTGCATAGTACTCCTCCTCGCTTCGTTGGCGCTCACACGTCGCCGCCCGTTCGTTGGCTTTCTCCTGCAACAGGTCCCTCGTGCTGTTATAGATGGCGATGATATCCCGCGACACCTCTTCGGGCTTGGGGTATGTCTCTGGGGGGCTCGTGAGCTTCAGCTTGCTCAGTATCTGTCCCCGGATGGCTTCTATGCGCTTTTTCATAAACTGATCCATGTCCAGCGTACTGCATGTAGACAAACTGACGGCCACAGTGGCTAAATCCAAGGTCAGGAGAAGACTTAAAACGCAGTAGTTCATTGTGAACTCTAAAAGTAGACTACAGCAGCGTCTTGAAATCTTGAAAAAAAAAAATGATAAAGCGGCCTTGGAAAGGGAATTTAGATATAAACGAAAGGCAATATAAACATGAAAAAAAAGCCCAAATATTGGATTTTTTTTTACAACTAAATATAGGCCTACACACAACTACTTGTAGCCTAAATATTGGGAAACGTGGTAGTTTTGTGATCCCAGTTTAAGCACAGTATTTCAAATTGTGCCTGGAAATCCATTTAACAACCATGGAAGGGAAATAATCTGTAAAATCCGTTATACGGGCAGCGGAGAGCAGACAGTAGCAGTAGGCTATGTATATTACCAATCACTTCACAATAAACGCATACTAAACGCGCGTAAAGTTACAATTGTCCAAACAAAAAGACCGAATTGTGGCCATTAAATGGCAATCAAAGTTTAATACAAAAACGAAGTAAAACAAACTACAACCAGCTAGCTCGCTATCTCCAGTTGTACAGAACAGACGTGTAGCCTGTGGGTTAGCGCACACCTCCACTGCATCAGAGCGCTGCAAGCTTTCCAACTGTGGCCAGTACCGCGCTCAGCACAAGTCCGTCTTTGATTTCTCTATCTCAAGATGGGCTTCGCTGAGCAGTTGCATCGCGGTTCTTGACAGAAGAACATACAACAGTGCAAAATCAACCCGTCCGGGTACTCGCAAGGTGTCGTCTCGATTAGATATAACCTATTAAAGTTGTTATAACGCATATGTTGGGTCAATATAAATGGAGAAAATGCGGGATTTTTTAAATCAAAAGTATGGCAAGTACGTTGAAGTATAAAGATAATAATTCCTTTTAATACAATGGTAAACCGTTGACGCGTTCCTCCATCCCTTCTTGCTGAAAATCGGTCCACAGAGCTGATGTTGCCAGTGGCACAACAGCATGCGGCAGGTTGTAGAGGGATATTTATAAGACTTACTTAACCACGTGCTCCCCCTTCTTCAAATTGATGTTGTGATCGTCACTTTCAGACCGGGGGACTCATTCAACTTCAGGTTACGATACGATTTATTGTAACGAGTGTTTAGTGTGCCCATCCGGACAGCGGGTAATGTCCCTGCGAGCAACCACGGGGTCCTAACGCCAGATGATTAATTTGGCGTCCACAAGCTAAATAACCATATCCCCAAATCCGGTGTAAAACATACACTTATTTTGCTACCGCATTACGCAATGGATAAAGTAGACCAGAAATATTTAAGATTCGAGTTGGGATGGCTCTAAAGAAACATATTGCAGATGAAAACTCCGAAATTACAAAAATATACAATTTAGCTTCCTGAGAAATTATATGAACTGGATAAATAAATGATAGGCTGATTTGATTTGTGGGCTCCAGGTAAGCCTTTTCTCAACCCTCCTCAATAACATGACAGAAGTTGGCAAGAATACGGCTTCCCATAGGTTTAAATAACTTAAATAAAAACATCACTACAAGTGAAGGTGTTATTTTTTTATGCCCATTCTTTTTTAAACCCTTTATGCAGCTCTTAAATGGGGGAGGTTTAGAATGGTTCTCCCCTGGGTCTTTGTTAGGGAGTGGTACGCTACAGCACTCTCTTCATCCCTGCACCTGTCTTAGGGGGACTGTACCATGTCAGCCATGAGAGTCCATGGACATTCCCGCATCCACTCTATTTTTCTATTTTCTTGTATTCTCACTCCCACAGTCATAATGCACCAGGTTGATTTACATTTACGCTCCCAAGAAAATCCCACTGTTTTCATCCTTTGCCAAGGCTTTTTTCCTGTCTCTGCTAAAACCTCCCTCTCTCACCCTGCCCCCACACCTCCAACACCACACCACACCACTCCACCCAAACCAAAGCCTGCAGTTCATCAGCTGTGACAGGCTCTCAGAAACTCTCTCAGAGCCCAGCCTTACTGGTGTAAACCAGATGTCACTAAATCAGTACCCACACAGACATCTTAGGCCAACAAGAGGTGTGAGTGTGTGTAAGGTGCATGGGAAGTAGAGGTAGGTTTCTCACACAGGGAGCGCAGTTCCTGCATGTCCTGTCCAACACCTGCTCACTGTGTTGAACACACCATGACCTCAGTCAGTGTATACAGTACAGTAACACAGGCAGAACACCATTATTACTTTAACCCCTCTAAACATATGTAGTGCGTTGACCCTGTCATGTTTAATCACCTTCTGCACCTGCAGATACCCCTATATCATTCCTTTACACCCAGTGAACCTGTATTAGTAACTCCTTCTCTACAATCCCTGTACACCGACTCAGGAAAACCCTTGGGTCGTGTTCATTTAGGCATACTGACAAAATGACGGAAAACAAAAACAAGTGTGTCTGATTGGGCAAATTCAGGTAGCACCTTGCTGATTACCTACATTTTCTTCCATTCTGTGCCTAATGAACATGGCCCAGGTTAGAGCAACAAAGGGACAGCTGGACCTAATAAAGAGGGAAATACCATATAGACTGAAGAGGATGAGATGACATAGCAGGCTGGTTCTCTAGCAGTGTGTCAACAGAGCCAGGAGAGCCCTGGCATTCCATAGTGGCAGGTCGCAGTGTTGCCATGACGAATGAGCGTTCTACGCGGTGGAGACAGGTCGGCTGAGTCGTGGCGGCATTCTCCTTGCGGCGATAAGGGCGCTCTGCAAATATTTCCACTACTTGTATGTGTGTGGCAAGGATCAGACAGGAAGAGAGGGAGTAAAACAAAAAGGAGAGAAAGGGAAAAGAGGAGCCAGCAGAACTGCCACTGGGCAGTCGCCACATCAACTTGGCACTCAGGGTCACTCTGAGGCGAGGGCCGTCTCCTTGGCAACTGTCCAGTAGACACACGCAGGCAAGCAGTGTGTAAAACGGGGTGAGCGTCACAAAACGAGAAGTTTATTACATTTTACATTTACATTACAAGTTTATGTAGTGGGGACAGCATCTCTATGTCACCAGCTGTTCCGTGCTCTCTGGCACACACATATTTCCTCTGAGGGGTATCATCTCACATTCTCTGACAGACAGGGAGCATGTCTACCATGTATTTTGTTTGTCATATGATAACTACAACCATAACACATACAAAATATATACAGTATATATAATTGAAATAAACTAGATACACTGTACAAAAGATTAAGTACAACTTCCTAATATTGAGTTGCACCAATCTCTCTTTTGACCTCAGAACAGCCTCCACAAGGTGCCAAAAGCGTTCCACAGGGATGCTGGCCCATGTTGACTCCAATGCTTCCCACAGTTGTGTCAAGTTGGTTGGATGTCCTTTGGGCGGTGGACCATTCTTGATACACACAGGAAACTGTTGAGCGGGAAAAACCCAGTTTCAGTTCTTAAATCTTTTGTGTCTTGCCCATTCACCCCTTGAATGGCACACATACACAGTCCATGTCTCAAGGCTTAAAAATCCTTCTTTAACCTGTCTCCTCCTCTTCATCTACTGATTGAAGTGGAATTAACAAGTGACATCAATAAGGGATCATAGCTTTCACCTGGATTCACCTGGTCAGTCTGTCATGGAAATAGCAGGTGTGCATGTTTTGTACACATGGTATAAACACATTGACAGTCTTTAGTTAAACTAGTGCTATAACTAGTACTATAACTAGATTAGTATTCAGTGAAAGGCTACATTCGCCCTTAGTTCACCTAAAAACAACTAATCACAAAACTGAAAAAGGAAATGTTTATCAACTGGCTTTTTATTGAGGGACATGCAACTGTTATGAAAAAAGGTCTATATACACAACAGAGTTCAGACAGAAAAATGTTCAGTTGGACATTTACAAGCCAGAGAGCACCAGCATTAAACAAACTAGGGATCCTGCAGCAAATAATTGTGCGCCAGAACAGGACCTTGACCCCAGTCTTTCTTCAGCTCCTGGTTCCATATAGAAAATTCAAAAGAGGGGTCTTTGGGCCTGGTAGGGCTGCCTCTGTGGGAAGAGGCGAGGGAGGCTGGGTTGAGCTGATCTCAGCGATGCAGGACCCTTCAGCTCCATTCCTCACAGTGGACTCAAAGGCACGGTCTAGTGTACACACACTCCTGGGTGTGCTCAGTCATACACATACTTACACAGATGGGCCTGTCTGCTCAGTCCGACTCGCTGTTGTAGTCCTCTGCACCCCCTGGTGCCTCCTCCTCGCCCCCCTCCTCGTCGCTCTCCTTGTCCCAGTCCTTCATGGAGGCTCCCATCATGAAGTCGTCTCTCAGCACGCTCCAAGCTGGCTTCTCTTCTGCCTCCCTGCCAGTCTATACACAAACAAAATATATTCGCTTTTTTACAAAGATGGTACTTATTATCCATAAATGATCCGTTTCTTATATCAAATATATTTCCGCTTCAGGTGTATGATCAAACACAAGAATAGACCACCACAATAACTCCCAACTCCTCAGTCTCATCAACTGAGATGCAGCGGTCTAAGGCACTGGATCTCAGTGCTTGAGGCGTCACTACAGACACCCTGAATCCAGGCTGTATCACAAACGGCCGTGATTGGGAATCCAATAGGGCGGCACACAATTGGCCCAGCGTCATCCAGGTTTGGCTGGTATAGGCCGTCATTGTAAATAAGAATTTGTTCTTAACTGACTTGCCTAGTTAAATGAAGGTTAAATAAAAATAAATACAAAATCATAACAATAGTCTCCTAGAAAGTTTCACAACATCTCAAAGCCAACGGTGCCACCATGTGGATATCAAGGGAAACTACACTTACGACAACAGGATATGGTCATATTTATTCAATTACATGCAATTAAATAAGCTGTTTTGATGGCAATTATTACAGACCCGCCTTATTCATTACGCAGTTTATTATTGTTAAAATCCCGTGTTTGTCAACAGAAAAAAATCCCGGCTTTGGGCTTGGGAAAAATTTCCTGGACACAAGAGTTTGGGGATGGACATCAGTCTAAGCCCTTCAATCCCCAGTGCCAGCCCAGCTATAACACTAACCCTCTAACCCTGAAGCTCAGAGGCCCTGTTAGTATATGAACATGTATGTCAACAGACTGTCCCTATGGTGCTGCGGTTAATATGAGAACAGCAATTGTGTTTATATATTTATACAGACATTGTGAGATGGATTTGGCCTATGTTCCCCGTTACGGCCATCTTCACATTCCCAATCAACACAGTGGATCTCTGCACCGTACCTACCACCATATCAAACTACTTCAGTCAAGTACCCTCTTGCTTGAGAATCAGTCTATTAGATAATTTTACTTATCACATGCTACATCCAAGCTAAAATAGGTTTTCTACTTAATTTATTCCTTATTTTACCAGGTGAATTGGGTTGCAAAGAGAGCTGACCCCATTTAGTCAACTGGTCGATTGTTTGGTCAACCGAGATTTCTTTAGTTGAAAAGTAGCAAAAAAACATTGAAAATCATGGTGTACAAGACACCTGTGGACTGATCCATTGCGGAGGCTGTGGGGATGGCACAGTCCATGCTGCAACATGAATAAAAAATTATATTATCTTATAACAAATGCGCTTTCTCCCGCGTTGGATAGTGAAACCATGACTAAAGGACATCAATAAGAAGAGACTTGCTTGGGCCAAGAAACACGAGCAATGGACATTAGACTGGTGGAAATCTGTCCGTTGGTCTGATGAGTCCAAATCTGAGATTTTTGGTTCTAACGGCGGTGTCTTTGTGAGAAGCAGAGTAGGTGAACGGAAGATCTCTGCATGTGTGGTTCCCACCGTGAAACATGGAGGTGGTGGTGTGATGGTTCTTTGCTGGTGACACTGTCAGTGATTTATTTAGGATTCAAGGCAAACTTAACCAGCATGGCTACCACCGCATTCTGCAGCAATACGCCACCCCAACTGGTTTGCGCTTAGTGGGAATATAATTTATTTTTTTAACAGGACAATGACCCAACACACCTCCAGGCTGTGTAAGGGAAATTTGACCAAGAAGGAGAGTGATGGAGTGCTGCATCAGATGACCTGGCCTCCACAATAACCCGACCCAATTGAAATGGTTTGGGTGGAGTTGGACCACAGAGTGAAGGAAAAGCAACCAACAAGTGCTCAGCATATGTGGGAACTCCTTCAAGACTGTTGGAAAAGCATTCCAGGTGAAGCTGGTTGAAAGAATGTGTGCAAAGCTGCCATCAAGGCAAAAGGTGGCTACTTTGAAGAATCTAAAATATATTTTGATTTGTTGGTTACCAAATGATTCCATATGTTATTTCATAGTTTGTCTTCACTATTATTCTACAATGTAGAAAACAGTCAAAATATAGGAAAACCCTTGAATGAGAAGGTGTGTCCAAACATTTGACTGTATGTAAATAAGGTTTTTCAGTTTAATCTTTTAGATAAATTAGCAAAAATGTCTAAAAACCTATTTTCACTTTGTCATTATGGGGAATTGTGTGTAGATTGCTGAGAAAAAACATCTTATTTAATCAATTTTAGAATAAGGCTGTAACGTAACAAAATGTGGATAAAGTCAAGGGGTCTTCCCGAAGGCACTGTAGGCCTATATTTCAATAATTACAGGCCATTCGGCAAGTATTCAGACCTCCTTTTTCACATTTTGTTAGGTTATAGCTTTATTCCAAAATTGACCATTTTTTCCCCTCATCAATTTATACACAGTACCCCATAATGACAAAGTAAAACAGGTTTTTAGAAATGTTTGCTAGTTATAAAAAATACTTTTTTTTAATTTTAATTTAAGTATTCAGACTCTTTATTCAGTACTTTGTTGAAGCAGCCTCAAGTTCTCTTGGATATGACGCTACAAGCTTGGCACACCTGTATTTGGGGAGTTTCTCCCATTCTTCTTTGCAGATCTTCTCAAGCTCTGTCAGATTGGTTGGGGAGCATAGCTACACAGCTATTTTCAGGTCTTTCCGGAGATGTTCCATCGGGTTCAAGGCGGGCTCTGGCTGGGCCACTCAAGGACATTGAGACTTGTCCCGAAGCCAATCCGGCATTGTCTTGGCTGTGTGCTTAGGGTCGTTGTCCTGTTGGAAGGTGAACCTTCGCCCCAGTCTGAGGTCCTGAGCAGGTTTTCGTCAAGGCTCTCTCTGTACTTTGATTCATTCATCTTTCCCTTGATCCTGACTAGTCTCCCAGTCCCTGCCACTGAAAAACATCCCCACAGCATGATGCTGCCACCACCAGCATCATGCTTCACCCTAGGCATGTTGCCAGGTTTCCTACAGACATGATGCATGGCATTCAGGCCAAAGAGTTCAATCTTGGTTTCATCAGACCAGAGAATCTTGTTTCTCATGGTCTGAGAGTACTTTTGGTGCCTTTTGGCAAACTCCAAGTTGGCTGTCATGTGCTTTTACTGAGGAGTGGCTTCCGTCTGGCCACTCTACCATAAAGGCCTGATTGGTGGAGTGCTGTTCCCCCGATGGTTGTCCGACGGTCATCCTTTTGGAAGGTTCTCCATCGGGACCATCGAGTTACCTGACCAATCCCGCCGATTACTCAGTTTGGCTGGGTGGCCAGCTCTAGGAAGTCTTGGTGGTTCTAAACTTCTTCCATTTATGAATGATGGAGGCCACTGTGTTCTTGAGGCCCTTCAAAGCTGCAGACATTTTTGGTACCCTTTTTGGTACCCTTCCCCATCTATGCCTCGACACAATCTTGTCTCAGAGCTCTACGGACAATTCCTTCGACCACATTGCTTGGTTTTTGCACTGATTTGCACTGTCAACTGTGGGACCTTATGTAGACAGGTGTGTGCCTTTCCAAATCATGTCTGATCAATAGAATTTAAAACAGGTGGACTCAAATCAAGTCGTAGAAACATCTCAAGGATGATCAACGGAAACAAAATGCACCCGAGTTCAATTTCGAGTTTCATAGCAAAAGGTCTGAATACTTAAGTAAATAAGGTCTGTTTTTTATTTTGTAGAAACTTGCAAAAAAATTCAAAAACATGTTTTCGCCTTGTCTTTATGGGGTAGTGTGTGTAGATTGATGAGGGAAAAAGTTAATTCAATCAATTTTAGAATAAGGCTGTAAAGTAACAAAATATAGGAAAGGGGAAGGGGTCTGAATACTTTCCGAATGCACTGTATATAGGCTACTGTATCAATCAATCATCTGTTCGTTCATGTCGTCACACAGCATACGAGACATTCATGATTTGAAATGCAATCAAGCATTTGTTTTAAAATAAAATAATAAAGCGACCATTGAATAATTAGCATAAACAATAAATAGGCCTAAACCATTCAGTTCAGAAATTGTATTCACAATTAATGCGACTTTAGTCTTTGCTGCAATAATGGGTTTAAAAAAACAACCTTAACAGACTCTGGTGCACTTATAATTTATTTAGTGTTGTTTACATTGTTCCAAATGGTCAGAAAGATTACAATATAATTTAACAGCACCTGTTTGGCACACATAAAATGCACCTAGCACTTGGTCCTTACATTCTTTTGCTTGATCTCCGGTATTTTCCACAACTGGTTTTATTTCGCACATCTGACTTCACTTTTACCTCCAGAGCAATCAGTAAACATTCCCCCCGTTTCGAGTTTGTCACATCCTCTGCATCCATTTTGCTGTCACGTGTTACGGTGTTCAGAGCTTGTTATAACCAATTTATTGATGTTACTATGATACGCTATAGGTCAGGCCCTAGTGGTCATGTGCATGCAATGCATACATGTATCACGTAAAGAATGCAAGGGTTGAGGGAATAGGGAATGTTTTTCCTTAACACATTAGGGATGTCGGTAACATAACTTCAGTCAGAAATGGCTGTAATTATGTTGCAGCTTCAGAAACACGGACAGTGCGATACACACTATTGATGTTCTGTGCTGGTCGCTGCAGCAGGGAGGAGAGAGAGACAACGGGTGCTTGTCACGCAGTCACAGTCCTTAAAAAAAAATTATAACACAGTCCAGCAAGTCTGAGCCAGGCCCAGCAATCAAATCAATTGCCGTCGGACTCCCTCTAATCATGTGTGTCTTTTAATTATTTCATCAAACATGTTCGCTTAAAGCATCAGACAAGCTCAGTGTATATAATTTATTTGATTAAAACACATAGGATGTGTGTATACTATATATGGAAAAATACACGTTTTAAAATTTGGAGTGAAAGAACAGACGAGTCTTGGTCGGCCAAGATTAATTTTAGTCGGGGACTGCCCTAGTTGCAATCCAATTAATGGAAAGAGAAAGGACACATTTGAAAGGACACATTGACTCTTTAATGCTTATCTAGTATGGACCCCTGACCAATAGATGATTAAGAGCAAAAAACACTCCAGAAGACAGGTGTTTAAGAAAAAAATAAATTCCATGACTGAAACATAAATCGATCTCAGCTCGATTGTCTGCGGGGCCAAGTTAACTTCCCCTTTCATGTAAAAACAAGTCATAACCATCATGCTGTTAGGGAAAGAGGATAATTTAGTATATGTACTAAACTGCGAGTTTGACCAATTCCAGTCACCTTGTTTAGGGGGTCCAGTGTTCTCACCCGTGATCATTTTTATGTAGAAGGACTCAGAAGCTCAGTTCTGGTGACTTTTTTAAATTCTACCCAAAACAAATGAAAATAAAATTATGCTGACCACATTTAAAATATCATTTCCACCTCAATAAATGAGCCCAATAACATACTAGTAAAAAATATTTTTATATTGGACCATGCATTGTCTACATCAGGGTTATTCAACTCTTACCCTATGAGGTCCAGAGACTGCTGTTTTTCTATTCTACTTGATAATTAATTGCACACACCTGGTGTCCCAGGTCTAAAATCAGTCCTCGACTAGAGGGGAACAATGAAAGAAAAGCTGTGGAACTGGCTTTGAGGTCCCAAGTTGAGTATGAGAGGTCTATATTATCAGAAGTGCTACTAGCAATAAGCATTATCACCTGTAACCCAACTGATGCAGCATAGTGGATATAAATACATAGGCTGAAGAATGGGGTTTGTCCTTCTGCATTTACCCCATTGGACACATCCTGATTGTAATTAATAATAATAATAATAATAATAATAATAATAATAATTCATAATTAAATTGAAAAATTATAATTTTGGCTTTCAAAAGTGTTTTTTCCACAATTTCTGTGCATTGACTGTTTCAGTCAATTAGCATTTTTAAACTATTTAACCATCAAAGTAATTGTTTTAAAAACCGGATGTTTTTTGTCATTTTATGAGGCATGTCTTAAACCTGTTGGGGCTCGGGGGCAGTATTGAGACATTTTGAAAAAAATATGTGCCCATTTTTAACTGCCTCCTACACCAACTCAGAAGCTAGGATATGCATATTATTAACACATTCGGATAGAAAACACTCTGAATTTTCTAAAACAGTTTGAATGGTGTCTGTAAGTATAACAAAACTCATATTGCAGGCAAAAACCTGTGAAAAATAGATCAAAAAAAATGTGAATTTTGTGACTGTACTATTTAGTGTCATTGTTTTATAGATACCATAGTGAGAAAGGATTCATTTCGCAACACCTACGGCTTCCACTAGATGTCAACGATCTTTATAAAGTTGTTTGAAGCGTCTATGATAAACAGAGAGCAAATTAGAATCCAAGGAAGTTGACATGTCATCACTTCATTTTTTTGCGCCTGCGCATAAATCTGAGAAGCGTGAGTTTGTCATCATTGTTTATCTAGACATAGGATAGGTTGTGTGAAAATATTACTGATGTTTAACGTTAAAAATGGACCAAAAGATTAATGCTAAACAACATTTGACATGTTTGAACGAACATAAATAGATTATTTACTAGGTTTTTTTAGCTTTTCGGCGTGATTTTACACACCCCCCACCACGTTTTGTGGGAGCATAATGAACGCTAAGTACTTGGTGTTATTTGGACATAAATTATGAACTTTGTCAAAAGAAACCACATTTGTTCCGGACCTGGGATGCCTTCCGGACCTGGGATGCCTGCCTTCTGATGGAGATAATCAAAGGTAAGGGGATATTTACAATGTTATTATCGATTTTAGATGATGCTAACTGTATAGCATAGCTTAGTGTTCTTAGCATAACACCCCGTTTATTGCAAAATGTGATTTCCTAGTAAAGTTATTTTGAGATCTGGCCATTCGGTAGCAATTACGAGATGATAATATATTATTCTTTGAATGACAATATTATAATTTACCAATGTTTTCGAATAGTAATTTTGTTATGTTCACCGGAAGCATTTCAGAGAAGAAAAAAATCTGAATTTCACGCTACTGTAAAATGCTGTTTTTGGATATAAATATGAACTTGATGGAACAAAAAATGCATGTATTGTATAACATAATGTCCTAGGAGTGTCATCTGATGGAGATTGACAAAGGTTAGTACATAATTCTAGCTGGTTTCTGCTTTTGGTGACGCCTGACCTTGAATTGAAAATGGATGTTTGTACTTTTGTGGCTATGTACTGTCCTAACATAATGTAACTTTATGCTTTTGCCGTAAAGCCTCTTTGAAAATCGAACATGAAACATGAAAATGTGGTTAGATTAAGGAGATGTTTATCTTTTAAATTGTGTAAAATAGTTGATTGTTTGAGAAATTGAAATGATTAGATTTTTGATGTTTTGAATTTCCAGCCTTGTTAGCAATCCCGACTCGGGGTTCATTGCTAACCTGTAGCCCCAACAGGTGTCTTAACTTGTTTCAAAGAAGCCTAGCCAAAATCAGACCCACTTCTTCATACGCCACAGAAAACAGCATTTCTCTCATGTTCTATTGGTTTTCAAATCAACTTTCTTTCATTATTAATTAGCCAAAGGAACAATCCTAGTCATATTAGCAACCCATGCAAGTTGTTGCATGTTTAGATCTCCCCGCTTTCTACATTTGTAACGGACATTTTTATCTCCGTCACATGAAACCGTTCTCCTGTGTTGTTGAGAACTGTGTTTTCCTGCTAATTGCATGTTGGTAGTGGTGTAAAGTATTTAAGTAAAAATACTTTAAACTACTACTTAAATCGTTTTTTTTGGGGGGGGGTATATCTGTACTTTAATATTTATATTTGACAACTTTTACTTCACTACATTCCTAAAGAAAATAAATGTACTTTTTACTCCATACATTTTCCCTGACACCCAAAAGTACTTACATTTTGAATGCTTAGCAGGACAGAAAAATGGTCCAATTCACTAATTTATCAAGAGATCATGCCTGGTCATCCATACTGTCTCTGATCTGGCAGATTCACTAAACACAAATGCCGAGTTTGTAAATGATGTGTAGGTTGGAGTGTGCTCCTGGCTATCATAAATATTTAAAAAAAAGAAAATCTTGCCACCTGGTTTGTTTAATATAAGGAATTTTAAATAATTCATAGTTTTACTTTTAAGTATATTTTAGCAATTACATTTACTTTTGATACTGAAGTAGATGTAAAACCAAAAACCTTTAGACTTTTACTCAAGTCATTTTTTATGAAGGTATCTTTACGTTTGGGTTGGAACATTCGGAACATATTTGAACATTCGCACGTAGCCTACTGCCGTGTGCGCATTGCTTATAATGTAAAAAATTGTTTATCGAAATTTTCTGGTAAATTTTTTGATCTGTTGCTTTTTAAAAAACAATTGTGTAGTGGTTGTATGAATTTGGGATCTATTGTCCCACAACTGTCCCAGAGTCTGTTTCAAATGTTTATTTCTCGCACAGAACGTCAAGCTAACCAATAGATTAGGTTAACTTTATTACTATAGGATATAGAAAATTGACATAGGCTAGTGATTTTAATGTTGGTTTACTTGTCTTGTTGGCTGAGAAAAAGTACATGTGGACAGTTCTTGGGGGGGGGCGACGATGACACACGACGACTTTAACCCCTGCCCGAAGACCAACTCGGGAAAACAACATATCAATAGTTGGAGAGAGAGGGGGATGAAACTCACCGTCTGTCTCTCTGTCTTGGTGACGACCTCGCTGCCCCCCTCTGTGCCCCGCAGTACGTTGATGAAGTCTTTCTTGGAGACAGAGGAGAGGAGCTTGGCCTTCTTCCTCTCCGAGCCACCCGCCTCCTTCACCTTCTCATCCACCGTTTTCTGGTGCTTCCTCACAGCGTTGAACAGCTGTACTACTCCCCTGTGGAGAGGAGAGGTACATACATCACACTGTTATTCTGGTAGAATTTCAAGCCAATTCACTAAGATTAATTGCAATATTTTGTGACGCTTATATTTAGCATAAATCATATAATGCATGGGATTTTCTCCTGATCTAATAATTTAGATCTGTGGCTGTGAGCCTGTCTGTGTAAGTCTCTAAGAGCTTTGCACACATGAATTGTACAATATTTGCCCATTATACTTTTCTAAATTCTTCAAGCTCTGTCAAGGTGGTTGTTGATCATTGCTAGACAACCATTTTCAGGTCTTGCCATAGATTTAAGCATATTTAAGTCAAAACTAACTCGGCCACTCAGGAACATTCACTGTCTTCTTGGTAAGCAACTTCAGTGTATATTCGGCCTTGTGTTTTAGGTTATTGTCCTGCTGAAAGTTGAATTTGTCTCCCAGTGTCTGGTGGAAAGGATTTTGCCTGTCCTCATCTCCATTCTTGTTTATTTTTTAATCCTGAAAAACTCCCCAGTCCTTAACGATTGTTGAACATTGTTGAGCCATCCTCAGTTTTCTCCAATCCCTGAGCAGTTTCTTTCCTCTCTGGCAACTGAGTTAGGAATCTGTAATCTGGAACCTGTATCTTTGTAGCGACTTTATCCAGAAGGGATATTAAACGTCTGCTTAAAAAAAAAAAAAGTATCTGTGTTTGAAATTCACTGCTCAACTGAGGGAACTCATAGATAATTGTATGTGTGCAGTACAGAGATAAGATAGTCATTAAAAAATTATGTTAAACACTTATTGCACAGAGTGAGTCCATGCAACTTATCATGCGACTCGTTACGCACATTTTCCCTCCTAAACTTATTTTGGCTTGCCATAACAATGGGGTTGAATACAGTGCATTCGGAAAGTATTCAAACCCCTAGACCTTTTCCATGTTATGTTACAGCCTTATTTGAAAATCGATTAAATAAATACAAATTCCTCAATCTACACACAATACCCCATAATGACAAAGCAAAAACAGAAACACCTTATTCAGATAAGTATTCAGACCTTTTGCTGAGACTCCAAATTGAGCTCAGGTGCATCCTGTTTCCATTTATCATCCTTGAGATGTTTCTACAAATTGATTGGAGTCCGCCTGTGGGAAATTCAATTGTTTGGACATGATTTGGAAAGGCCCACACCCGTCTATATAAGGTTCCACAGTTGACGGTGCATGTCAGAGCAAAAACCAAGCAATGAGGTCGAAGGAATTGTCTGTAGAGCTCTGAGAGAAGATTATGTCGAGGCACAGATCTGAGGAAGGGTACCAAAACATTTCTGTAGCATTCAAGGCCCCCCCAAGAACACAGTGGCCTCCATCATTCCTAAATGGAATAAGTTTGGAACCACCAAGACTCTTCCTAGAGCTGGCCGCCCGGCCAAACAGCCCGCTTAGTTTGCCAAAAGGCGCCTAAAGGTCTGATGAAACCAATATTTATTTCTTTGGCCTGAATGCCAAGCATCACGTCTGGAGGAAACCTCGCACCATCCCTACGGTGAAGCATGGGGCGGCAGCTAGCCTAGTGGTTAGTGTTGGGCCAGTAAGCGACAAGTTGCTAGATCGAATCGCTGAGCTGACAAGGTTAAAAAAAAAATTGTTCTGCCCCTGAACAAGGCAGTTAACCCACTTTTCCTAGGCCGTCATTGTAAATAAGAATTTGTTCTTAACTGACTTGCCTAGTTAAATAAAGGTTAAATAGCGGCAGGGACTGGGAGACTAGTCAGAATTGAGGGAAAGATGAATGGAGCAAAGTACAGAGATCCTTGATGAAAATCTGCTCCAGAGCACTCAGGATCTCAGACGAAGGTTCATCTTCCAACAAGACAACAAACCTAAGCACACAGCCAAGACAACGCAGGAGTGGCTTCGGGACAAGTCTCTGAATGTCCTTGAGTGGCCCAGGCAGAGCCCGACTTGAACCAGATCGAACATCTCTGGAGAGACTTCAAAATAGCTGTGCAGCGACGCTACCCAGCCAACCTGACAGCGTTTGAGAGGATCTGCATAAAAGAATGCGAGAAACTCCCCAAATACAGGTGCGCCAAGCTTGTAGCGTTCTACCAAAGAAGACTCAAGGCTGTAATCGCTGCCAAAGGTGCTTCAACAAAGTACTGAGTAAAGAGTCTGAATACTTATGTAAATAAGGTATTTCTGCATTTTATTTTTTATAAATTAGCAGAAAATTCTAAACCTTGTTTTTGCATTGTCATTATGGGGTAGTGTGTAGATTGAGGGGGGAAAAAACTATATTTAATACATCTTAGAATACGGCTGTAACGTAACAAAATGTGGAAAAGGTCAAGGTGTCTGAATACTTTCCGAATGCACTGTACTTATTGATTCAAGACATTTCAGCATTTCATTTTTCTATTAATTTTGTAGAGACCAAAAATCTCAATGTAATCAATTTGAAATTCAGGCTTTAACACAACATTTTGAAAAAGTAAAGGGATGTGAATAGTCAAGGCACTGTTGGTTTGTAAGCGGCACACAAGTGTTTATGTACCTGGTAGCAACTCTCTGCAGATTCCTCTCATTCTCTCGGTCTTTTACAAAGTCTGGTTTCTCTCGACACATCATCTCCCATGCTCGCTTTTTATCAATCTGTCAGCCAGGGAAAAAAAGTAATTATGCACACACATACAGGCAAGCTGTACTGAATAAATGTCATGGGTGCAAGTCAACTTCAGGTGAACTGATCTTAGGCCATTTCTGTTATCAGGCTATCATCTATCTGATTTCAATAACCAGCATCAGTTTAATACATGTTTTCATTAAAGCAAGAAATTGACATACAGGTACATGCAAACAAACAAGTAGGACTATGCACACAAACATTTACAGACATGAAAAAACACTCAGTACCTGTTTCTTCCTCTCCAGATTCTCCTTCTTCTGCTTCTCCTTCATCTTGTCCAGCTGTTTGTTCTTCAGCAGGATGCTGGGTTTGCTCTCCGGTGTCTTCTTCTGCAGAATCTTGGCCATGGCCTCCGCCCATCCAGCATTGGGGTTGGTGTCTACATCATCTACTTCCCTGTTGCCTTCACCCTCTTCTTTCTCTCCTTCGCTCCCTCCATCTGCAGCCTGTTCCCCTTCACTCTCTCCATCCTCTTCACTTCCTTCAACCTCTGATCCCTCTCCATCGTTTCCGCCATCCTCTGACCCCTCTCCATCGCTCCCTCTGTCAGAATCATCACTCTCAGCGCTGTGGTCCTCCTGGGGCTCAAAGTCCTCTTCTGATGTTTGAAAACAAGGCATTTATCATATTGTCTTATACAAATAATAGCTAGGCCTAATCGGTTGCAAATTCAAAACAATTTAGCTCTGCCACTTCATATCTAGCTGAACCTAATAGACATTTAATTAACACACTTTGTTATCATTATTCATGCTTCTCTATAAAACACTAGCTACAATCTATTGATTCATTAACTATTAACTACATTAACTATTGATTCGATCAAATGTGTGGCTTACACAGACAGCTTTCTAGCCAATTATCTAAGTTAGCTCCATATGCTAGCCAAGTTACGTCGCATAGACTAGCTAACGTTAATGCCATTTAACGTTTCAAATGCAGAGTGAAGACGAATGAAAGCAAGTACTGTAGCTAAACTAGTTAGATGATCTGCCTACTTAACTTCATAGGGTTTAATGTAAATGTAACTTTTTAGATACCTAACGCTAGCTAGCCAACTATACCTAACGTACAGCCATATATTATCTGATCATGCTAGAGTGCCAATGCTATAGCTAGCCTAGCTACCAGCTTGAGTCCCGTCTGTTGGGTCTGGGAGAGACCAACGATACAAGGTTAATCATCTAGCTAGTTGGCTACTTCTTTTGAACAATTCTAAGAAAAAGAATTAGTGTACCTAATATCCCTGCTGAGTTCTCCACATGTGCCTTTTCCACAGATGCCATTATTGTGCAGCACTGAAACCACTCCGTGAATAAAGTTCCGTTCCGTGTAAAAAGTTCCCACTTGACTTAGTCCAAAGGTGGGCAGATGGCGATATTGAGCCGTTTCATCTTACCGTCCAAAGGGAACACATGCAGCCAGCTATAAAGTTGTATCCTTAGTGGACCGGTTCATACATAAAACATTCTCCATTCCAGCTACAAAGGTGTCGATTTCCTCCTTAACTAAATTTTATGGGAAAAAAGCGGGGTAAAATATACATACTTTCTTTATGAAACACCATTTCCACCACCTTGCTAGTGGCTAATGCCTAGGAATGCTAGATCCGGATGTTGCGCGTGTTCAGGGGTGCAACATCAGGAAGTAGCATTGGCTACTCTAGCATGGTGGTGGAAAATGGTGTTTCATAAAGAAAGTATGCAGCCTGAATGGAGAATGTTTTATGTACAAAACCAGTCCACGAGGGATATTAGTGTATAGCCCGCTGCATGCATACTTCAATATCGCCATCTGCCGACCTTTGGGGTAACTTGACTGAAAATGATTATGGGCTAACTTGACTGACTCTGTGATATTTTTAGCTACACAAAAAAACACTGCCTGCATGCCACCCTGAGGGTCCTTTACTGCCCCCCCACACACACAATTTTGTCAAGTATATTGCACAATCCAGATGTGCACAGCTCTTTGGGATTTACTCAAAAAGACTTACAGCTATAATCACTGATTAAGGTGTTTATAACATGTTTTGACTCGGGGTGCATATTTATCCAATCAATATGTATTATTGTTTTATCTTTTTATGAATTTCACTGTTAGAATAACTTTTCCACTTTAAAATGTTTCTGCTTGGAATATTTTGTATAGATCATGAAAAAAATCTAAATGAAATCAATTTGAATCCACTTTGTAACACAATGAAATGTGAAAGTCCAAGGGGGTTAATACCTATAGGCACTGTAGGTTAATAACGTAAACATATATTATGTTTTGTACTTTCTTAAACCGGTGGACTCTGTGAATATGTGAGAAAATGTATAGATGACTATAACCACAGACGTTGTTTGGTTCAGATTTGATCCGGTCTGGACCGGCCCTGATTTGGCCCAAACATAGACTTGCCTAGGGTTGGTTCCGATTTGGTCCGGCCTGACAAAATTGGGTCTTGTTTAAGGCTGGAGCGCATTAAAAAAATACCCAGAGTGCTTTGCAAGTGTTCATTTTTGTATTTACATGTTGGTAATTTAGCAGACGCTTTTATTCAGAGCAATTTACAGTCAGTAAATTGGATCCAGGTGCGACTGTCGTCACTGTCACAGCTGCAACCTAACTATTTAACATTACTGAGTGAGTAGTTATTGTACATTGACTGTGAATTTAACTGTGAACATTGAACTATGATTACTGCTCCATTGTTACTGATATTGTGTGCCACTGGTGTGCTGTTCATTGGCAGGAGTGCCATTTACCATTTGTGTTCACATGCCTCTTACCTGAGGTCCTCCTGTGTGTTTCAGTCTCTAAGCAATGATGCCACCGTTGCTGATTCCTTGCCTCTCTACCAGAGAGATACCTGGCTGACTACAGTGGAGCTGCAGGCCAATGACGTCACCAGGCGATGTTCCCACAGCTGAGCAGAGGATCCAATACGACAAACCATGCAGCAGATCCTCAATGGTACAGCACTTTGGTTAAATACAGAGATTAAATGTTATATTCTACTCTCTACATTTTGATTGACAATGGTGCTTGTGTGCAGCTTAAACATTTTGAGCTTTGATGAGAAGCATAACCATATGGATTTAGAAGTATAATACAGAAACTATTGAAAATGCTATCGATAAATCTAACATACTCTTTTCTGAAAGTTTAAAAAAAACTGTTGTTGGTCCCTTTCCTACAGAAAATAATCCAACTGGTAACTCTGAATTGGACTACCGGTTTCTGTCAAAACACCCACACTGTGATGAAAGTGACCTTGTGAAAATCCAAGATATGGAACAGCTTGGATGTTATCAGTCTTTGGACAAGTCATGATGAGGTTAAATCTCTCACTCCTTCCCTCTCTCTCCTGGCCTGTTCTCTGTCACCTCTCCCCTCATATCTCCTCTACAGCACGTGGGTATTGCGGCCTTCTTGATCAAGTTCTAATGAAGTGGTCAGTATTCTCTGATGATTCTCAACATAAGCAAGAGAGCTCTCATATGTTTTTTTGCTCATAATGGTAGATGTGGATGTATTTATATAGTATCTTTCTAGTTGCACAACTAAGTGTCTGACTTACAATGACGTAGTCTACTCACTACAATCCCCATCCCAATATATTTTGACATGCATCCCTTATCACCCAGTAACTCCTCTTTCTCCTTCAGGCTGATGATATCTGCATCCTGTTGATAGACACTATGCCCCCAGATGCAGAGACTGGAGGAGACAACAGCCATTATTTAATATCTGCTCATAATTACTGAACCAAAATATAAATGCAACATGTAAAGTGTTGGTCCAATGTTTCATGAGCTCAATTAAAAGATCCCAGAAATGGTTTACATCCTTGTTAGTGAGCATTTCTGATAATCCATCCACTTGAAAGGTGTGGCATATCAAGAAGCTGATTATAAAGCATTATCATTACACAGGTGCACCATGTGCTGGGGACAATAAAAGGACACTCTAAAATGTGCAGTTAGTGCCACACAACACAATACCATATATGTCTCAAATTTTGAGATAGTGTGCAATTGGCATGCTGACTGCAGGAATGTTGCCAGATAATTTATTGTTCATTTCTCTGCCATAAGCCATCTCCAACTGTAACGGCTGTCTTCTGTAAAAATGGACCAAGGCGCAGCAGGTATGTGAATACTCATCTTTAATTAAAATAAAGGAGTAGAGCATCCACTTAACAATTCAAACAATATATAAGACAGGAACAGTTTTGCAGGCACACAACATGCAGTGCAAAAACAACTACCCACAAAACCAAGTGACAAACATACTCCTACATATATGACTCCCAATCAGGAACAACGATCCCCAGCTGTTCCTGATCAGGAGTCACAAGACCAACACAGAACAATCACACACACAAGACTGCCACGTCCTGACCCCAAAACTACAACAACAGCTCCATCTGCTGGTCAGGACGTGACACCAACGACGTTTTAGAGAATTTGGCAGTACGTCCAACCGGCCTCACAACCGCAGAGCACGTGTAACCACGCCAGCCCAGGACCTCCACATCTGACTTATTCACCTGCGGGATCGTCTGAGACCAGCCACGCGAACAGGCGATGAAACTGAGGAGTATTTCTGTCTGTAATGTAGCCCTTTTGTGGAGAAAGCTCATTCTGATTGGTTGGGCCTGGCTCCGTAGTGGGTGGCCCATCCATGGCTACGCCCAGTCATGTGAAATCCATAGATTAGGGCCTAATGAACTTCCTTATAGGAACTGTTACTCAGTAAAATCATAGAAATTGTTGCATGTTGCGCTAATAGTTTTGTTCAGTATAGTTATCAGTTATTACCAGGGGCACAACTTTGGTTTGATATATACAGAGAAAAGGGCCTGAGAATTGAACCCTGTGGCACCCCCATAGAGACTGCCAGAGGTCCAGACAACAGGCCCTCCGATTTGATACACTGAACTCTATCTGAAAAGTAGTTGGTGAACCAGGCGAGGCAGTCATTTGAGAAGCCAAGGCTATTGAGTCTGTCGATAAGAATACGGTGATTGACAGAGTCGAAAGCCTTGGCCAGGTCGATGAAAACGACTGCACAGTACTGTCTTTTATCAACCAAAACATCCCTCAAACAAAAACTTGGCAATCTGAACTAAACTAACCCAACTATAAGTACAACTAACCTTAACTTGCGGATGAGCCCCCACTTGTCACAACTTGCGGATGAGCCCCCACTTGTCACAACTTGCGGATGAGCCCCCACTTGTCACAACTTGCGGATGAGCCCCCACTTGTGGATGAGCCCCCACTTGTGGATGAGCCCCCACTTGTGGATGAGCCCCCACTTGTCACAGGCCGGCTCATAGCCTGTGGCAAAAATGAGAGGACATCGACAACTGGTATAGGCCAATTCAAAACGTTCTTTATTATAAAAAAATAAACTATTAACTATAAACAAAGAAAAAGGAATGAGGTGTGGAAATGTCATAATGTAAGGTGTATGTAAGGTGCATGGATGCGTGAATATGTATGTGTAAACATGACTGAGTGGAAACTAAATACATCTACAAAGGAACAAACAAAACCGGATCATACCTGGAGGAGCAGGGAGAAAGGGAGAAAGGGAGAAAGGGAGAAAGCCCAGCGAGCGAGCCAGCAGCCCAGCGAGCGAGCCAGCAGCCCAGCGAGCGAGCCAGCAGCCCAGCGAGCGAGCCAGCAGCCCAGCGAGCGAGCCAGCAGCTCAGCGAGGAGCCAGACCAGCCAGACCAGAGAGAGGTTAGTGGAGCACTTGGTTAAATACCCTGAGCCCAGGTGGCTCCAATCACACCAGCTGCAATCACTAACGACCCTCCTCTGCCTGCAGGGGGAACCACCCCTGCACTGCAGAGGAGGAGCCGTGACAGTTATGATACCATTTAGGACTTTGAGCGTGGCTGAGGTGCACCCATGACCAGCTCGGAAACCAGATTGCATAGTGAGAAGGTACGGTGGGATTCGAAATG
The DNA here is from genome assembly GCF_965601325.2 of Salmo salar. Classification (NCBI taxonomy): domain Eukaryota; kingdom Metazoa; phylum Chordata; class Actinopteri; order Salmoniformes; family Salmonidae; genus Salmo; species Salmo salar. Next base: position 49,562,492 of record NC_138295.1, on the reverse strand, counting down.
GTCGGTGATCTGTTTATTAACTTGGCTTTCAAAGGTTTTAGAAAGGCAGGGCAGGATGGATATAGGTCTATAACAGTTTGGGTCTAGAGTGTCTTCCCCTTTGAAGAGGGGGGTGACCACGGCAGCTTTCCAATCTTTGGGGATCTCAGACGATACGAAAGAGAGGTTGAATAGGCTAGTAATAGGGGTTGCAACAATTTTGGCGGATAATTTTAGAAAGAGAGGGTCCAGATTGTCTAGCCCAGCTGATTTATAGGGATCCAGCTTTTGCAGTTTTTTCTGGATTTGGGTGAAGAAGCAGGGGTGGGGGTTTGGGCAAGTTGCTGCAGGGGGTGCTGAGATGTTGGCCCGAGGTAGGGGTAGCCAGATGGAAGCATGGCCAGCCGTAGAAAAATGCTTATTGAAATGATCGATTAACGTAAATTTATCGGTGGTGACAGTGTTTCCTAGCCTCAGTGCAGTGGGCAGCTGGGAGGAGGTGCTCTTATTCTCCATGGACTTTAAAGTGTCGCAAAACCTTTTGGAGTTAGAGCTACAGGATGCAAATTTCTGTTTGAAAAAGCTGGTCTTTGCTTTCCTGACTGACTGCATGTATTGGTATCTGGCTTTCCTGAAAAGTTGCATATCATGGGGACTATTCGATGCTAGAGCAGTCCGCCACAGGATGTTTTTGTGCTGGTCGAGGGCAGTCAGGTCTGGAGTGAACCAAGGGCTATATCTGTTCTTAGTTCTACATTTTTTGAAAGGGGCATGCTTATTTAAGATGGTGAGGAAATTACTTTTAAAGAACGACCAGGCATCCTCGACTGACAGGATGAGGTCAATATCCTTCCAGGATACCCGGGCCAGGTCGATTAAAAGGCCTGCTTGCACAAGTGTTTCAGGGAGCGTTTGACAATGATGAGGGGTGGTCGTTTGACCACGGACTCATAGCAGATGCAGGCAATGAGGCAGTGATTGCTGAGATCCTGATTGAAAACAGTAGAGTGGTTTGGAGGGCAAGTTGGTCAGGATAATATTTATGAGGGTGCCCATGTTTACGGATTTAGGGTTGTTCCTGGTGGGTTCCTTGATACTTTGTGTGAGATTGAGGGCATCTAGCTTAGATTGTAGGACTGCCGGGGTGTTAAGCCATATCCCAGTTTAGGTCACCTAACAGAACAAACTCTGAAGATAGATGGGGGTCAATCAATTCACATATGGTGTCCACGGCACAGCTGGGAGCAGAGGGAGGTCTATAACAGGCAGCAACAGTGAGAGACTGGAGAGTTTCATTTTTTTAAATTAGAAGCTCAAACTGTTTGGACATAGACCTGGAAAGTATGACAGAACTTTGCAGGCTATCTCTGGAATAGATTGCAACTCCTCCCCTTTGGCAGTTCTATCTTGACTGAAAATGTTGTAGTTGGGTATGGAAATCTCAGAATTTTTGGTGGCCTTCCTAAGCCAGGATTCAGACACGGCAAGGACATCAGGGTTGGCGGAGTGTGCTAAAGCAGTGAGGAAAACAAACTTAGGGAGGAGGCTTCTGATGTTAACATGCATGAAACCAAGGCTTTTTCAGTTACAGAAGTCAACAAATGAGAGTGCCTTGGGACATGCAGGGCCTGGATTAACCTCCATATTACCCGAGGAGCAGAGGAGGAGTAGGATGAGGGTACGGCTAAAGGCTATCAAAACTGGTTGTCTAGTGTGTTGGGGACAGAGAATAAAAGGAGCAGATTTCTGGTTGTGGTAGAATAGATTCAGGGCATAATGTACAGACAGGGGTTTGGTGGGGTGAGGGTACAGTGGAGGTAAACCCAGGCACTGAGTGATGATAAGAGAGGTTGCATCTCTGGACGCGCTAGTTATGCTGGATGCGGTCACCGCATGTGTGGGAGGTGGACAAAGGAGGTATCTGAGGCATTTTGAGTGGGACTAGGGGCTCCGCAGTAAACTAAAACAATGATAACTATCCTAAACAACAGTATACAAGGCACATTGACATTTGAGAGAGACATAAAACGAGGCATAAAGCAATCACAGGTGTTGATTGGGAGAGCTAGCTAAGACAACGACGGGTAAGACAACAACAGCTAATCAGCTAAGACAACAACGACAGGTAAAATGGCCATGAATGGGCAGAGAGGGTCAGTTAACCTCACACAGGGCCTGAGTTTGAGGCTGGGGCTGACAGATAAACAAAAAAATAAACAAAATGGAGTACCGTGATTAATGAACAGTCCAGTAGGCATCAGCTATGTAGCCAAGTAATCATAGGGTCCAGTGAACAGCAATAGATGGAACAGAGAAGCCGCAGGGTAGTCGTTACTATGCTAGCAAGCGGGAGACACAGCGTTTAAAGTTAGCAGGCCGGGGTTAGTAGAAGCGTCTGCTCCGACGTCCGGCAAAGGCCGGTTGAGGGACCAGCGGATGGAGTTCCGTCGGCAGACCAGTCGTGGTGGTACGGCGGGGCACCGTGTCGACAAAGGATCCAGGCCAGATGGCGAAAGGGGTATTGTAGTTGTAGTAATTTAGTTTGCTAGCCGGGAGATGCGCCTGGCTCGCGGCTAACTGGTGCTAGCTTCGGGGAAGGGGCGTTAGCCACTATAGCCACTCGGTAGCAGCTAACTAGCAGCGATGATCCGATGCAAAGGTCCAGAGCTTATGGCAAGGATCCGGTGGAGTAGTGGATTCTAGCCGTGTTGGGGTAGAGTCCGGGAGGCATCAGCTGTGTAGCCGAGTGATCACTGAGTAGGCCGGGAGGTGGGCCTGGCTCAGAGCTAGCTTCGGGGCTGGGTCACTTGGTGGCAGCTAGCTAGCTGTGATGATCAGGAATAATGGTCCAGGGCTTACGGCAGGAATCCGGCGTTGTAGTGGAGAAAACAGTCCGATACTGGCAGGCTGGCAAGTATTATCCAGGCTTAAAAAAACGGCTGATGTCTGTGCAGAAGGTTTCTTACGTGCTGTTCCTGATTTTTCCGTAGTGTATTTTTGTGTTGTTTTAGTGATTCACCGTAGCGAAGGCGTAGACTCAGGTTTTCTGGGTCTCTATGTTTTTGTTAATTTCTTTCTTAGGTTTTTGCATTCTTCATCAAACCATTTGTCATTGTTTTTAATTTTCTTAGGTTGTCTCCTTGACATTTTTTGATGTGATAGGAAAGCTAAAATGTTAAATATACTGTTTAGACGTTCTACAGCCAGGTTTACACCTTTACTATTACAGTGACATGTTTTGTCCAGGAAGTTTTCTAAAAGGGATTGATTTTGTTCTTGCCTAATAGTTGTTTGGTAGATTTCTACACTACCTTCCTTCCATCTATAGCATTAATATTGTGCAGTTCCTTTTGGTTTGATGCCTCATGATAGAGTATTGCTCTGTTCAAATAGACTGTGATTTTGCTGCGATGGGGGTTTCAGTGGGCTGACTGTGAATGCTCTGAGAGACTCTGGGTTGAGGTCAGTGATTAAGTAATCTACAGTACTACTGCCAAGGAATGAGCTGTAGATGCACCTAGCATAGGAGACTCCTTGAAGCCTACTATTGACTATGTACAGACCCAGCATGCGACAGAGCTGCAGGAGTTGTGACCCGTTTTTGTTGGTTGTTTTGTCATAGTTGTGTCTATATGGGGCATATTTGGGAGGGAATGCTGTCACCTCCAGGTAGGTATTTGTCCCCGTGTGCTGAGAGTGTCAGGTTCTTGTCCAGTTCTGGCATTTAGGTCACCACAGACTAGTACATCTCCCTGGGCCTGGAAATGGTTGATTTCCCCGTCTAGGATGTTGTCATTGTTAAAGTATGGGGATTCTATTGGGGGGATATAGGTAGCACACATGAGGACATTTTTCTCTGTTCCTTATTAATTTCGAGACGGAAGTAAAATGTTCCTGTTTGGACTAATTTAATAGTGGGTTAGGTTTGCTCTATACCACATTAGCATACCCCCTGAGTCTCTTCCCTGTTTCACACCTGGTAGTTTGGTGGATGGGACTGCCAGCTCTTTGTAACCTAGAGGGCAACCAGTGGGTCCGTCTCCTCTATACCATGTTTCTTGTAGAGTGAGAATGTCTGTATTGTCCTAATGTGTCCTCCTTGTCCTGATTGCAGGTTTATGGGACATAATCACAGTGCACCAGTCCCCTCCAGTCCTCTCTGTCCAGCCTGGAGACACTGTGCGAATTCTCTGTAGAGCCTCACAAGACATTGATAACGATATGACACTTTACCAGTTCAAACCTGTGCAGGCACCCAGAGGCCTCATTCATGATAGTAACCAGAAGTATCCTTACACATCTAGTCGGTTCAGTGGCTTATTGAATGGAGCTCTCACCACCTTCACTATCACAGAGGTCCAGGTTAAGGATGAAGCTGAGTAATACTGCCAACAAAGTGAACAGCTTCCATTCACACAGTGAAATATGGCTGTACAAAAACCTCTGTTAGCTTCTCTCACTTCAGTCCGTTTGTGCGAGTGCCCGGCCAAGCATCCGAGAACTGTCAGGGTTCAATGACCTCTTTCCATCATAGCTGTAGCTGTACTGTAAGCATATCACAATCATAAATAACTGGCAATAGGGTGGCATTAGCCAGTCAAGGCAACACAAACATGGGAATGGAACTGAACTGGCAGCTGGAACGCTGCTGGCCTCTGATCCCATGTACCATCTCCTGCCCTTGTGCACTTGGACAAGGCACTCAACCCCCCACAATTGCTCTTCGTCAAGGGCACTGCACTACAGCTCATCCTGTGCCTCTCAATGTGTGTGTGTGTGTGTGTGTGTGTGTGTGTGTGTGTGTGTGTGTGTGTGTGTGTGTGTGTGTGTGTGTGTGTGTGTGTGTGTACACTCTTAGAAAAAAAGGTGCTATCTAGAACCTAAAAGGGTTCTTTGGCTGTCCCCATAGGAGAATCCTTTAAAGAACACGTTTTATTTCCTGGTAGAACCTAACAGAGGTTTTTTACATGGAACCCAAAAGGGTTCTACCTAGAACCAAAAAGTGTTCTCCTATGGGAACAGCTGAAGAACCCTTTTGGAACCCTTTTTCTACGAGTGCATATCTGGGGTGTTGGGAAAGGCAGGAGACAAATTTCCACTCTAACCAATGGACAATAAAGTATCTATTCTATAGGTCTACAATAACAGAATAAACTACTTCAGACTCGGCCAACAGTGTTATTTGAGCAGTGATCACCATGATGTCAACATTTCAGCTCCTCTTTCTTTGCCCTATGGACAAAAAGTACATATACAAGTTACAAAACTTAAAGCGGAAATCAGAAGTAGAAACAATAGTAAAGTGGTTGCCCCACCCCTGGTTCTGTAATAAGCTGAGGGATGGGTCTGGAAAAATATAACCACTGAAATTCATAGACAGCATTATTTTTAACCATGTTCTGAGGCTATATAGTGTTTGTTTCCATTTTCTTTGTTTACAAACATTGGAGTAAAACAAGCTTATATATTTTTATTTATTTTTTATTTATTTATTATTATATATATATATATATATATATATATATATATATATATTTCTTACCCTTTTTTCGCCCCAATTTCATGGTAGTTACAGTCTTGTCCCATCGCTGCAACTCCCGTACGGACTCGGGAGAGGTGAAGGGACAGAGCCGTGCGTCCTCCGAAACACAACCCAGCCAAGCCGCAATGCTTCTTGACACCATGCCCGCTTAACCCGGAAGCCAGTTGCACCATGATGTGTTGCAGGAAACACCGTACACCTGGGGACCTTGTCAGCGTGGATTGCGCCCGGCCCGCCACAGGAGTCGCTAGTGCTCGATGGGACAAGAACTTCCCTGTCGGCCAAACCCTCCCCTAACCCGGACGACGCTGGGCCAATTGTGCGCCGCCCCATGGGTCTCCCGGTCGCGGCCGTCTGCGACAGAGCCTGGATCTCTAGTGGCACAGCTAGCACTGCGATGCAGTGCCTTAGACTACTGCACCACTCGGGAGGCCTTATATTTTGGTGGGGAACGACAGTTGAACTAAGTGCATGAGGTATTTATAAGTTACATTCTTCAAGAATCAATGGGTACATGTTTTTTTATTTAGAAGTCCAAAAATGTATGTAGCAACTGCTGATTGCCACTTTCAACCTACTAATATAGTTGATAAGTTCCTCTTCCAATAAAGCAGTGATTTGATGAGTTCATGTTCTTTTCTAAACAGCATTATGTGTTTTGTCTTTGTTACACTTCAAAGATGTTCAGCACTGTTCTTCTTGTTGTGTGTCTAGGTTCATGGGGCATCATCACAGTGGACCAGTCCCCTCCGGTCCTCTCTGTCCAGCCTGGAGACACAAGACATTGGCAATGATATGGAGGTGCACCAGTTTAAACCTGGACAGGCACCCAAAACTCTTTTTATGATGGTAACCAGAGGTATTTGTGCACACCCGGTCGGTTCAGTGGCCTCTATACTGGAGCTCTCACCACCTTCACTATCAGTTGAGTACAAGCAGAGGACGAAGCTTAGTATTACTGACCAACACAGTGAAACATTTCCATCCACACAGTGAAATACGGCTGTGCATAAACCTCAGATCACCGTTCTCATATGAGAATGTTGCCAAGCTCCAGTGCACAGTTTAGCTTCATTGAAAAACTGTTCCATGCTTGTAACCTCGGTCTACACTAGACTCTACATTCGGTCAAAACAGCCTCTCTCGTATGTGCTAGAGCTCATATGGACATTTGGGATCTACATTTTCTTATTGAAAACATGTTGTTTCTGGATATTTTGCTTCCATCAATAATGACATATCTACTGTACATGGACAACCTCTCAGACTCTTTATGCAGGAGCTATAAAGTCCCAAGTTACCTGGGACATGATACAGCTGATCCTGGAATAAAGGCTGTTATGATTTTTTATTTATTTACATTGATGGATATTGAATTGAGAAATGGGACCAGGCTAGGAATCACTGTGATGACATGATCAGTATGGGATGATTCCTGGTGCTAAATCTTTCATCTGTATTGAGCTATTTGTGTACACAAAGATACATCCACTGGATTGATCAGTAAGGTAAGGAGTCATGTTTGAAATTGTAATGTTATTGAGTTGGTAAAACAATTTGAAAACAAATCTTTAACTCCCACTGTAAGATTGTTCATAGTTTATAACAAATCAATAGAAATATAATCTCTCTCACTGAAAAGAGTTGTAAAAAATTATGATAAACAATTGAATAGTTACATTAAATGATGGATAATTTGTATCATACTGTAGTGGTTGATATTTGTTTAGAAATTCTGTTAACTAGTTCCGTTCATGGACCAGTGAGTTTAGTGGAGGAGAGGTTTTTGAACAACCTCCTCATCTGTTTAAATCATTGTGGTACAAGTTTGGGCAAACGACCAAACTGATCGTTAAGAGTAAGTTGCAAATATTTCTAGAATGTATCTAATCAATAGACTATATTGTTTATAGACATTTCTGTTATTATTGTAAGTGGAACCATCATGGTGTAATTGTGAACAGATATTTTACTGTAACAAACAACTAATTTAATTATAAACAAGAGTGTATTATTCTTTCAGAGACATTTTGATATTGGCCTCTCTATGCTGCTGAATTGGAATGGATCCATCAAAACACTGCAGCTGTGTACGCTGTTTAATGATTTTCTTTATTTAATCAATTTCATAAATCTAATGTTTTGGTAACACTTTATTTCATCCTATCATATTATACATTTCATGAAGCCTTCATAAATGCTTATAAATGCTTTAAAAATGATAAATGTTCTACATTTTCATGGAATGGAAGGCTTAGAATGCTTATAAATGTTTACACATTTATTCATGATAGTTATTATAATAAAGTGTTACCAATATTTTTCTTAATTATATTGTATTTTACAAATGTACAAAATATATTATTTACATATATTATTATGTAAATCAATAATAGATGTATTGTCTATCTGCATTTATACATATTTCAATCTGTTTATGCTGGAGGCAATGGAAATACTAAGGGGGGGGGGGGGGGTTCTACTAAGGTGACATATGAAATTGTTTTTAGATGGTCATACCATGGATCATTTAGCTATATGATATTGAATTTTAGGACCCCTGTAGGTATCAACATTTTAAATGTTTGATCAAATGTAGAATTTGGCCTTTACTACTATAGCCCATAGAAATGCATAGAATAATGGCAAAATAAATAATAAGGAATAAGGTATTGAAGTGTCTGTCATATATCCACAAGATATAAGAAAGCTCAGGAAATATATGTAATATGGACACATATTTAACTATTTTTTTTGTTAACACAAAACTACTTACATACCTCTTAATTTGTTTTATCCGGTCCCGGGTTACCTTCAGACGAGTTCTGTGACACTAGTGGGGGTCGTAGAGCAAAATGGAGAACACCATCGTGTTCGTGGGAGTCTCCCCATTCCAACGAGTGGTTAAAGCTTTCGGATGCTACAAATGTTTTCACGAGAAGACTGATTTTTCGGGAGGTCTCCTGGTCTGACGAACAGCGCTGTACTGTAGCTCTGCCACTTTCCACCGCAGATACGGAAGGCCAACATAGGCGGATGCGGTGGATTGAGATGCAGCCCAAACAAAAACATATCTCTAGATTAAACAGATTTTTGATGAGGATTTTTTATTATGTTTATTAATCGACTCTTAAGGATTAAACACTTGCCAGTTTGATTTTCAGGTTGTATAATATCTAACCTTTTATTCCAAGAGAATTGTTTTAAATATTTTTTAATTACCATAATGTAGTACATTACCAGATGCTGATGCTTTGCATTTCCATTTATTCATTAATATATTTTCCACAGGTCATGCCACAGCCGCCACTCAGGTCAGTGTGTTTGCCCCAACTGGTAAGGACCTGACCAGAACTGGTGGTCAGACCACGCTGCTGTGTCTGATCAAGTCACTGTGAGCTGGACAATGGATGGGAAGGGTGTCTCCGGAGATCAACAGGACAGCCAGTCTATACGTATTCCTGCTAGGACTTACAGCACAAGCAGCACACTTGCTTTACCCCACTCTTACCTGGGAGTCTGGAGAGAAGTACATCTGCCAGGTCCAGCATTGAGCCAGAGGGAACCCATCACTGGAACTCTTCTGAGGAACCAGTGTGTGATGGAGAAGTTGCATATCTATCTCTGTACTTTCATGAAGTATAGACATACAGCTGGTGTTTTCCCTTCTGCTTTTCAATAGAATGGTTCTCTCACTGTAGCTATAAGTGCATTTGATTACTTTGACTACAACTAACAATGTTTCACTTTAGAAGGCTATTTGAGAAGTGTAATTACTTTTTCATCTGAAAATGACATTTATTAAGAGGCATTTCTCTATTTTCACTTACATTCAATTAAAACGTTAACACATGAATGAATCATCACAATCTATGATGAAATTAAATGGTGTACAATTGTTAGACAGTATCGTTTTTGCTTGACAATAAGCATTTCATTTAAAAAAAAGAAAAATGCCTGAGCGTGACTTTTTGATAGGTTGTTTGATTAGCTTATCGAGACAAGTGGGAGTGCTGGCATGAAACAGGTTCTACTGCATTGCTCATGATAGCGACACATACCACAAAGCCACAACACCATACCTCATTCTCCTGTTGGATGCTCTGTCAAAAAAGATCGGTCATAGAAAATATATAAGCCACTGGCATCTGCAATCCAATGTTGACAAAGTGCCACTTACCCATCCCCAACGCTCCTAAAACCATCCCTGCTGTTGTCCCTATCGTACCTGCCCATGTGGACCACCCCACTGCCACTGATGCTGTGGCCCCAACAGACACCCCTGCTGCCCCTACCACCCCTAACAGTGCCCCTGAGGTCCCTCCCGCTCCCAGCACTACAGGGGAAGAGACCCTCACTACTATCAGAATGACCACTGCCAACCCAGCTGATCCTACTATAACCTTCCCCTTATCTTCCCCCTTGCCCAAAGGGCCTCCTATGGTGGCCCCTAAGCCTAGCTGACATAGCTTTGACACAAAAAATCCTGCGCCCAAGGCCTCTAGAGAAGATCTGTGGTTCATCTGGGTGCTAATGTTCCCTCTTGATATATCGTGACCAACCCTGCGCATTTTGATAGATTCCGACACCACTTCCTGATGTGCGTGCACAGTGAGCACCGCTATGACAAACGTGGCAAACATTCCCATGCACCCTGCAAACATCCAGAAGTAAAAATTTGATGATTTCATGAACATGAAGGACATGAACAGGACCAAAGCTAAAAGGACCACAAACACAAACCGGTAGTCCCCGAATCCAAACACCCCAAATCCTGCTGTGACCATGGCGGTCATAGTCATGGGTATCCCTGAAAACGCCAGGAAATCCATGTATTTCACCACCACTTTGTTGATCTGCTCTTGAATGGTCCTTTGCTTATTTACCTCCTCCATCCATTCTCTCCTCTTTCTCTCCATCTCATTTCTCTCTCTGTGCTGTGCCTCCCAGTTTGCTCTATGCTCCAGGCCCTCTGTCCTCTGTCCTTCCTTGTCCAATGTGACAATTCTCTGCTCAATCTCCACTGTCACTCTGTCTCTCTTCTTCACCTCCCTCGCCTCCATCTCTCTCAGCTCTCTCTCCCTGGCCTCCAGAGAGCTCTGTCCCAGGCGGACACAGGACTCTCCTTGTCTCCATATGAACTTGAGAAGGAAGTGCAAAGCAGGTTTGAGCAGGGTGAATATGCTCAGTGCCCAGAGAAGTCCCACCATCCCTGAGCCCACCACAACTGCCTCAATGACGACTCCAAGTGTTGCTCCACTGGCTGTGGTCCCGAAAGCACCAGCCAGTCCAACTGCGATCCACACAACCACAGATTCTGCCTGGGATGCTCCACCACCACTGCTCCTGGCACCCAGCAATACGGAAGCCATAGCCGCTGCGAATATGACCCCAGCCACCACTGAAGTCATGACTGTGGTTAGTGCCGTTGCTCCCAGGAGGGTACCCAGTCCCAAGGGCCCCACAGTCTGGACTCCGTCAGACACAGGCTTAAGCAGGGCCCCTGAGGTCATCACTGACATAGCCTCATTCACTGGCTCCTCAGTGGCCCCCAGCACACAGCCTCCCACCACTCCCAGGACAAAGCCCAGAACCGCTTCCAACATGGGGCTCCTGGCCTCTGAAACAAAGCAGGAAAAGGGAGGGTCACTGACAAAAACACTGGAGGTGGTATAACAGCTTTGTGGTATAGTTTCTATATATTGCCTGAAGATGTGTAATAAGTAAATATTGATGAAAAAGTAAGTAAGTAAAGAGATCCAATCATCCCTGATATTTAATTGTTAAGTGGTTGGCAATTTGAGTACATTAATCATATTCTTCTATTGTACTTACAGTATTGACAGTATTTATACTGTAGGCCTATGTATTTGTATTGTACCATGCAACTGAATGAAACCACCGTTTGTCACTTCAACTGTGAAGTGCCTGTAGCAAGTGACTGTCAACAGACTTGCCGATCGGGTTTAACCAGCAGAGCTGCCATGCATGGTGCCATGATATGTACTGAAAATGTTGTTCACATTGCTCACATGGTTCCAACACTTACAATACCAGGATTTAGCTAATGTTCAAGCACTTTACTGGATATACTGTATATGTCCCAATGCCTTCCCTCTGAAGCAACAAAGTTGTTCTCCAATACTTGTTTGCTATAAGATGTCACAAAATAAGTACATGGTCAACATTATTCACAGTGTGCTGTCTGCATGTGTATGTCAAGACAAAACAAGAGTTTCCATCTCATTGATAAATAGAATAATTTACATCTTGCGAGGTGCAGTACTTAATGCCAAACATGTCAATTCAAAACCACCTATCAAACTATTTGCCTCATATGAAAAGGTTGTTGCACACTACCTTATACAGCATAGGGAAATCATTCACCACCACCCCCATTATATGAAATTAAAGGTTCAGTAAAATGCAGGTGACTTACTCAGCTTTGATGGAGCCATGATGATACAAGAAGCTCAGTGTACAGTAGATGAGTTCCCGCTTCTTCCAGCGATTACAGTGCAGCCTCTCCTCCAGCCCTTTGTCTCAGGTGAGACCCTAGCTCTGTCTGTGTGTGATACAGGTGAAGTACTCCTCTGCTCCCTTTTTGAGAGGCTGACTAGAACAGGATGTACCCATCAACTGTTCCACGAATTCTCCCATCATTCTGTTCATACTAATCTCCAGGATCTCTACTACATCAAATGACTATCAACACTCACATGAGCATCAACGTTCTTCCTTTATCTGGCATCTGCCCTGACTCCTCCCTGTCCCTGTCCTGTCATTCATCCACCCTACTGGTGTGTGAAGATAAAATAAGATAAAGATATAGTAGTAATGTATTAATCTTTATTCATACGCTTTCTTGCGTAAGTGTAATAGAGTTCAAGTGCCTGTGCAGTTGTCTAAATGGGTTTGAATAAAAGAAGGCAGCTCAAATGACAAAATATTTGTCATTGTATAAGTACATTTTGACGAATTAGACTCAGAAATAGTTTTTCAGGGACCATGATCAGAGTGAAATCCAGTGACATCCAATATGGATGGTTGTAAACAGTATATTTCCAGTCCACCCAGCTGACCCCAGTTCAGTTGTTAGTAGATCTGCTGCTCCCAGCACCATAGCCCCTAATGCCACTAAAGCCAAGGCAGCTGAACTATGTTCTCCTCATCTAAGCAAACACTAGTATTGGCAAGGCTAGCGTTCGCACCAGAGCTGTATCTACTTTGCGCAATGTCACTGTTAGGTCTCCCAAAATGGTGCCAATCACTGACCCAAAAACTGCCAGCCCAAGTCCCATCTATGAATGTTGTTTCCCTACGACCATAACAATTGCTTCTAGATTCACCCCCGATGCCCCAGCCATGCCCATCAGCAAACCTATCGTTCCTCCAGTACTAAGGTACGAGTCTCCTTCATGGCCAACCAGTGACATATCCACCTGTATGTTGTTGAGCACCACAACCGTCATAAGAGATATACTCATAGAAACCCAGCCAGCTCTGTCTGCCTCCATGGAGGTAACTGAAACTGCCCCCAGAACAGAGCCAACCACCCCAACTAACATCACTGCAGTATGAACCTGTGTGTCATGGATGTTTCAAACTGAGGGTGACTGCCTTCCTCAGCACTCTTGCCAAACCGACAAACTGTCCACACAGGGCTCAATTCCCTGCAACTGTACTTGGTTTCCCCAAGATAATTTCTGCCAAAAAGGTCAGATGACCAGCTATAGGTAACAGAAAAATGCCTGCTAAAGGAATGGAAGGCAGGACACCCCCAGGAGACCTTGTAAACACTGCCAGCCAAACTCCTATACGCATAGTCATGAATGCCACAGCCATGAATAACAGCAACAGTCCAATCTGACTAGTTGTCGTTGGCCTCTTTATTTGCCGTCTCAAGGGAAGTAAGGAGAAGCTGAGAATCAGTCCCATGACACAAAGCCCTTTGGGTCCCACTGTCATCAAAGTAGATTCTAGTACTGCAAATTAAGTCTTACCCATTTGTGGCAGTCTGTAAGAAGATACAGCTACTAACAACCTGTAAAAAAACAGGCCTACAACAAGAAAATAGTGCTGTCTCAATTGATTCCAGTTGGCTAGACAGTGGGGAGACAGTGCGGACTTCATCAGAGTGCAACGCATGCTGAACGCGGAACAAGAGAGAGCTCAGTTTGCTGTTTTGAATGTTTCTGAAAAGGTTTTTCCTTGAAAAAACTACTATCTGTCCCAGGACACTGACAAACCATAAAGTCTGAAGAGCTGATGCTTGGCGAAGCAGCTAGCCTAGCTACTAGCTATCAAGCTAGCCAGGTTTCCTTGACAGTTTGAACACAGCCCGCTACCGTGGATAGTCCCAGACTTGTGGCTGTTTGAATCCCTGCTGTTTGTTGCTGTTTCCATCGGCCCTGCGAGCTGTGCTGGCTGGAATTGTGTGGAGCACCAGTGTTAGTCTACGTTGCTACCATCATGCCGCCCAAAGTTAAAGAAGGTTGGAGTAATGGAGGGGACAGTGTTTCGTTATCACAGGTGAGTGATCTTTTAAATCAACAAAAATATGTCTACAAACAATTGTTACAGCAACAGGAAAATAGCTGTCACGTGTTGCTCGCCCTTGTTTCCCCCTAACTGGAGACCAGCCCATTTTGTGTTTATTTATTTAGAGTTTGCAGGGATCTTTATTCTACATCTACTATCTTTATTGGCATACATTATTTTAGCCTGTGCTTTCCTTGGTGTTCTGTGCCTTTCTTTTGTGTGTCTCCTAATTATAGTGTCCTCCCATTTGGCTGGTCTCCATGGGGATCGGCACACTCCTAATTTACACACCTAAACCTAATGCCCTTAATGAGCCATGTTCCCTGTACAAAAAGGTGCTCCCAGCTCACTTCAGCCCTTCTTCTGATGTTGAGAACAACCATTATTACAGAGGCTGCTGCTGCCATGCCACCGTGCTACCGCTAGACGACCGCAACAGAGCCATGCTGTCACCTAGAGGGGCAGTGGAGGACAGAGCCGAATGAAGAGTGTTACGATGCACAAAGCCCAGAAGGGCTTTCCTGAACTGAGTGAATGCAGATTAAGTGCTACAGAGAGAATGCTGGCCCCTCACCCCTGCTCTGGTCATTGTGCCAGTGGCTAGGCAGCATGTATCAATGATGGAGTGATGCGACGGGCAATCTACCCCCTACATTTTTATATATATATATATATATATATAGGTGGACACCCAATGGATGGACAATGCACAGTGGTGGTGCCCATATTTGTTCTACCTTAGCAGCAGCCAGGATTTAATCATAGGACTGAGTGTTTGTGTGGGCCGTTTGTGTGCTGAACTTTTGTAAACCCCTGAGGCCTCAAGTAAAGCGAATCTAAACTCTTATTAAACATTGTCTGTGTGTTGACCTGGGATCGTACTTATCTTTGTCCAAATACTGCTGGGCTCAACTAACAAAATAATGGATGATCTGACCAGATAGGTCCAAGACCTAAGAACAGTTCAGAGTTCACCCAGGAAGAGGTGCATGTCTTGAATGAGACTTGCAGCAAGAAGACAACAAACTAAGTCCACGCAAGATGACATCAGCAATGTCTGTGAATCATTATTACAGATGACTGGGAAAACAGACTTGTCTAGAGGGACAATTTAGGAGGAATAACAGTTACCAGACTCTCCACAGGTCTGAAAAAACCTGTAACCAGCCCAGGTGATAGACCCAGGCCAATAGTTGTCAGGTTCAAGGACAAGATGGTTGTTCTGGAGAGAGGCAAGAACTTGAGAGGAACCATCTTCCTCAATGAAGATGTGCAGAAAGAACTTATCCCAGCTATGAAAGTTGCCAGAGATCATGAGGACATTGCTTACATCTGCTACGACAAGCTCATTGTCCACCCTCCCTCTCAAAAGCCTGGGGGGAGTGAGAGACAAACTTCTGGGTCAGTAACTTCAGCACATCACACACACCAACTGACACAAGTCCCTGATTGACTGACTCTATAAGCTAAACAATGTTTATTTTTTTGGTGAGCTACCTAAGGGCTAAGTATAGCCCATATTAATATATGTAGCTTTAGAAATAAGGTTCAAGAAATCAATAACTTGCTAACATCGGATAACATTCACACAATGGCCATCTCTGAAACTTACTTAGATAATTATTTTTATATAGCAGTAGCAATACAAGGACATAACATCTACAGAAAATACAGGAGTTCTTATGGTGGAGGTTTTGCTGTATATGTTAAGATACATATTCCTGTAAAGCTTAGAGGACCTTATGTCAAATGTTGAAGTGTTGTGGTTGCAAGTTCACCTGCCTCATCTAAAGCCTTTTGTTTTGGGGTGCTGCTATAGGCTGCCAAGTGCTAAGTCAGTATTTGGATCAGTTCCCATTGGCTGTAGTGACCATAACATTGTGGCAATAACAAGAAGTGCCAAAGGGTGGGCCTAAAGTAATTTATAAGAGATCATACAACTCTTTTGTTGAAGATGTAAATCATTAATGTTGGTCTAATGTGTATGAGGAAGGGAATCCAGATGCAGCACTGGAGGTATTTGTAAGCCAAGATATATTACATAAACAAATGGAAAAATACTTTGGTGTACCTTAAATGATATCAAGGGCAGAAAACCCAACTTAAACTCCAATGTTCATTGAAGTTGATGGTTCATTTATAACAAAACCTTCCGATATTGCCAATTATTTCAATGACTTTCAATAGTAAAGTAGAAAAACTCAAGTGAAATGACAACATTGAAAAGTGAACCCTCATAATGAAAGAGAAGGATTGCTGTTTTGAATTTGGTCAAGTCCATGTGGGAGAAGTGGTAGGCTATTGTTATCATTAATAACGATAAGCCACCAGGAATAGACAACCTTGATGGGAAACTATTAAGAATGGTAGCAGACTGTATTGCCCCCTCCCCCTATTTGCTGTATCTTTGACCAAAGCCAAAATGAGTGTGTTTGTCCACAGTTGTGGAAGGAAGCTAAACTAATTCCACTGCCCAAAAGCTGCCCAATCAGTTTGCTGCCTGTTCTTAGTAAACTGATGAAGAGAATTGTATTATCAACTGGAGTACAAAATCGAAAAGCCCCAATAGTATTATTTTTGGCTGTTAGAAAACCAAAAAGGAAATTAATCTGTGGCTGCAGCCTGATGTCCCAGTCATCCATCCCTCTGGAGCAAGATGGAAAGGAAAGAGAGGAGATCCATCATGAATCCAATACATCAAGGGAGTTTAATTCTACAATTAATAAATCAATCGCTAGTATTATAATTTGATAGTTAGTAATGGAGTTAATCGGTTCCTTTCTGTCCTCACCGCTCTCATTTTCCTTTGACTTAAACTTTCTGGCCAATGTTAGCAGGGCTCAAGACTAACCTTTTTCATCACCATCCCAATTGTTTTTTTGTTTTTTTTATATATGCCAGGTTGGGTCTACTCTAGGACCTATAGGTCATTCATAGTGATTTAATGTTAATTATCCTACATTATAGTTGTCAAACATAACTGGCGTTTAGCCGATATTTATGGAATTAAAAGTCTGTTTGGCTATATTTTCTGTTGCCTCCCTCATGTCAGCATCGGTGTGGACATGAGGCTGTAGCCAATACACAACCTAGGCTGCACTATTACATTTAGGCTAATTATTTATGTACACTACATTTATGCTAAATATAATTCCAATGTTCTTTTTAGAGGCATTTTTTGGGGGAATTTCTGGCTCAGTTGGCAGCCCATTTAAGCCTATCTATTTCAGTAGTAATCTACTCTTATCTTTTTAAAACTTCTTCGGGATCGGTGTCCCATCCACTGGACGGTTGAGCTAACATAGGCTAATTCGATTAGCATGAGGTTGTAAGTAACAAGAACATTTCCCAGGACATAGACATATCTGATATTGGCAGAAAGCTTAACCCTTGTGTTGTCTTAAGGGTCAAAAATGACCCGCCACTTTGTTTAACATTAGAGAGAACCCCATAAATGATCTTGAATCAGTTATAGAACCCATTGCCCTTTATGGTTGTGAGGTCAAGGGTCCGCTCACCAACCAAGAATTCACAAACACCAAATTGAGACTCTGCATGGAGAAGTCTGCAAAAACATCCTCCCTGTACAACGTAAAACACCAAATAATGCACGCAGAGCAGAATTATGTCGATACCCGCTAATGATCCAAATCCAGAAAAGAGCTGTTAAATTCTACAACCACCTAAAATTAAAACAAAGCCATGACCTACAGAGATATTACATAGAGAAGAGTCCCCTAAGCAAGCTGGTCCTGGAGCTCTGTTCCCAAACACAAACAGACCCCACAGAGCCACAGGACAGCAACAGCAACGCATTTAGACCCAACCAAATCATGAGAAAACTAAAATATACTTACTTGACAAATTGGAAGGAATTTACAAAAAGACAGCGCAAACGGGAATGCTATTCGGCCCTATATAGAGAGTACACAGTGGCGGAATATCTGACCACTGTGACTGACCCACAATTAAGGAAAGCTTTGACTATGTACATGCTCAGTGAGCATAGCCTTGCTATTGAGAGAGGCCGTCGTAGGCAGACAAGGCTCTCAAGAGAAGACAGGCTATGTGCACACAAATTGAGGTGGAAACTAAGTTGCACTTCCTAACCTCCTGCCAAATGTATGACCATATCAGAGATTCATATTTCCCTCAGATTACACAGACCCACAAAGAATTTGAAAACAAATCCAATTTTGATAAACTCCCAAATGTATTGGGTGAAATACCACAGTTTGCCATCACAGCAGCAAGATTTGTGACCTGTTGCCACAAGAAAAGGGCAACCAGTGAAGGAAAAACACCATTGTAAATACAACCCATATTTACAGTATGTTTATTTATTTTCCCTTTTGTACTGGAACTATTTGCACATAACCATACTATGACATTTGAAATGTCTCTATTCTTCTGATACTTTTGTGAGTGTAATGTTTACTGTTAATATTTTATTTATTTCACTTTTGTTTTATCTACTGTATTTCACTTGCTTTGGCAATGTAAAAATGTGTTTCCCATGCCAATAAATCCCATTGAATTATATGGTGTGATTAGAATCACTCATGTTTCAGTCATGATCATTTGATATATGTGGAGTTAGAAGCTGTGCACAAAATATGTGTGAAGCAGCATTCTTAGTTCAATTGCTATGTGCTGCTAAACTAGTAACCATCAATCCCTCCCCCTCTGGTTGCCATGTGACAGAGATAAGTCACATGACCCAGGCTCCGTGTACAGGAAATAGAGACCAGCAAGAGAAAATAGAAAGAAAGTAGCTACAGTGAGGAATTTGCACCAATAAAGTGGGTTTACTGACTGCAAAAGTAAAACATTGAGCAGGTATAGTACCCCAATTTAGTTTTGTAATATAATTTGTAATACAACATTATTGAATAAGGACTTATTTCCTTTTACTGCTTCAATGTTGGTGATCTGATTCTTGATTTACCAGAATCTTGCAGGCTTCATAATCTGTTATTATGGTATGTAATGATCAACCCATGTGCAGACTCAGGGCAAAGTGCTTTCTGGCTAAACAGTTTTTTCACTTTCCCAGTTAACCAAGATCAGTATTGTAGACACCAAGATCAGTATTGTAGACACCAAGATCAGTATTGTAGACACCAAGATCAGTATTGTAGACACCACAAATATGATCCGTGCATCAAATCTGGGTGGTGCTTTCAGTTTATCTTTGCTGGGCAATACAATTTGTTGTTTGTTTTGCAGACTTTGTTCTGCGACCTAAATATAAACATCTAGGACAAACCTTACAGTTGCTTTGCATATCACTATTTCTCCTCAGAGATGAAGCTGTTGACAGTGATTTTCCTGCTGGCATTAACCTCAGCTACCTCTGCTTTGGACAATGGTTTGATGAGGACCCCACCCATGGGATGGATGTCTTGGGAGCGTTTTCGCTGTAATATCGACTGTGAGAATGATCCCAAGAACTGCATCAGGTACATAATGGTAGACATATTTATGTGCAGTTTTACAGACTGACTCTGCAGTCACTCCTATTGTAGCGCTATTAACCTCATCCCCAGGCTAATTGCAACCGCATATCAGGTAGCTTCCCTGTATACAGATTAAGATTTCAATCGAGAATCTCTTTTGAAGATAATTTTTTGTCTATAACTAGGCTTAATCTGTGTCCGATAAACTGGCCAATAGTGTATAACTCGACAGATGGTGACCAAGCTGGTGGACGAGACTATTGAGGTGTATATAGGCCTGGGTTACTTGTAGATTAATTTTCTTCTCATAGTGATTCTGATATTAATAGGATGCTGAACATTTTACATCAAATAATATAATTGCATGAATATATGAATATCTCCCTACAGTGAGAATCTCTTCAGAGACATGGCAGACAGACTGGCTGAGGATGGGTGGAAAGAGATGGGATATGATCATGTCATGATAGATGACTGTTGGTCCTCCATGCTCCGGGATAAAGATGGACGGCTGCAGCCTGACCCACAAAGGTTAGCCTCTCTCTCACCCTTCTCCTAACTCTCTCCATCTTTGACTTTCTTCCTTATTTCCTGGCCTTCTACCTCTTCCTTACCCTCTCCATTTTTGCCATTCCTTCTCTTCTTCCCATTCAACCTAAATTAAAGACTGTAAATCTGGTGTACTAAAACTGTGCTGCTTGTAATGAATACATTAGCATGGGTTAATAAAGGATATTGACTTGAGTTTAAGGTCTTATCTACTACAACATTATAAAAGGACAGTATTAGGTATGAGACCCAAGGCTTCACTGCCATCTCTCTAACCCCAGGTTCCCTGGGGGCATTGCCAAGCTGGCGAGGTACCTCCATGACCGCGGCCTGAAGCTGGGCATCTATGGGGACCTGGGCACACACACCTGTGGAGGGTACCCTGGCACCACGCTGGACAAGATTGATACTGATGCCCAGACGTTCGCTAGTTGGGGTGTGGACTTCCTGAAGTTGGATGGCTGTTACTCCAATGAAGAGGAGCAACAGAAGGGTTAGTGAATCTTGAGGGTGAACTGTAACTGTACATTGGGAGTTACTATATAGAGTGTATCAGCATTGGTGGTCCTTTGGGTAGACTGGCATGGTAGTATTTAAAGAGATGGGTGCAAGAGAGGGTAGAGGGAAATAGACTCAGAGGGGGGATAGTGTGGATTTCTATTGACGCGTACTATGTTCTTCTGTCATACAGGTTACCCTCTCATGTCCAAGGCTTTGAATGCAACAGGCCGTCCAATTGGCTACTCCTGTAGTTGGCCAGCCTATCGGGGTGGACTCCCTCACAGTGTATGTTTCATTATGCTACCGGTGACACAATAACAGAAATAAGGGACCACGCATGCCCCCTGGCGATGGGGGTTTGAGCCCTGGCTCGGCGGATTGTCTGTGCCCTTCCTCTCTGTCTCCCTAGCCTTTGCTTCCTACTGTGCTGTCATGAAAATAATAACATACAGAAGGAGATCAAAAAATAAATAAGGGTTAGTGAATAGCTATGTGTTGCAAAGATGTTTAGTTTTACAATAACAATCATGGCTTGGAGGAAAAGGTAATGGATGACCCTTCTCTTTGATTAATGCTCCATTCATTGTCATATTTTCACTGATTCTATTCATGGTTTTTTTCCCCGCATGAGCTCCTTTTGCATAGTTACAAGTATTCCGCGACAGCACTTCTGTAGTTAAATGAGAACCTGTTGCTCCTTCACGTTTGATCCATCACTCAGATCATTCTTGATCAGAGGTGTTTGATGATTGTTTTTTCCCCTGAAGAATCAGGATGTCTTCCAAAGACAGGCAGGCAACAGTATCAAATCTAATGTCTTTATAACATTTGTACCCCTTTGGAAACAAATCAAGGTGCATTTAAATACATTTTTATTGCTCACAAACACTCATGCAGTCCATATCTCTTTTTTCTTCAGGTGAATTACACTCTGCTGGGGGAAATCTGTAACCTGTGGCGTAACTATGACGACATTCAGGACTCATGGGACAGTGTACAAGACATTACAGACTGGTTCTTTGACAACCAGGAGATACTGCAGCCTGAAGCCGGCCCTGGACGCTGGAACGATCCTGACATGGTCTGTCCGCTGTCTTTCCTATGTCTGACCATTGTCTGTCCCTTACTTAGACCAATCCCTCTGTCCTTCTTTCTGTGCTCTCCTCTCTGTTCGTGTCTAATACTGTACTCTCCTCAGAATTGTATTGGTTGAGTTTTCACCCTATTTCACATTTACTTTGGTCAGTATCATACATTTATTGAAGCCTGTATACATTACTTGCTGATTGTCGCAGTATTGCCAAGTGTCACTCTTACCCCGTCCACCTCTCTTGTCAATATTCACCTTGTTCCTGCATTGTTTTATTTATTTAATACGTGTATTTGTTCCACCATCAGTATTGTTGTACAACTCATTAACCTTACATATTTATAATTTTTCTCTCCCAGCTGATCATAGGAAACTTTGGCCTCAGTGTGGACCAATCACGCTCTCAGATGGCTCTTTGGGCGATCATGGCTGCACCTCTCATTATGTCTAACAACCTTCGAACCCTAAGCAGTGAGGCCAGGGCCATCCTGCAAAATGGAGCCGCCATCGCCATCAACCAGGACCCGATGGGCGTCCAGGGAAGACGCTTGCTACAGGTGACCCTCAATGACAAAATTACACATTTGTTTATGATTCTGACAGTATGAAATTCACTTCATTCAGACAGTTGGGAGACAGGCAAGTGGGAGAACAGTAGGAAGGGGATTGAACCCTGGTCTCCAATTGGGAGTAGAGTATGTGACTGGCAGGGAGCGTTACTGCTAGACCACGGTCTCTGCACGAAATTCACTGTTTACTCTCCTTTTTTTTGTCTGCATGTCACTCTTTTTTTCAGGAGAGGAGTCATATTGAAGTGTACTGGCGACCCCTCTCCCAGTCGGCCAGTGCTCTGGTGTTCCTCAGCCGTCGCCAGGACATGCCCTATCGCTACCACACCTCCCTGGCCAAGTTAAACTACACAGCAGGCAGCTACGAGGTGTGCTCCTCTTTCCTGGTTCTTTTCCTAGTTCTCTCCAACCACATTGTAGCGCATGATAACTCTATTTCTTCCAGCGCATGATGACAGTATTTATTCCTGTTGAGGGAAGTGGAAGTTTGAGCTGTGAGCTGTGTTTTTGTAAGTGACCCATATTGTACCTCTTCATTTGTACTCTTCTATATCTTTCAGGCTTATGACGTATTCACTGGGAAAACATTGAGTGGACTGTCTGCCACCACAGAGTTCACCGTCTCCATCAACCCCTCAGGAGTCGTCATGTGGTACGTCTATCCCAAAATGCACCATGAGCATACGCAGGATGATGGTAGATACCCCTACATCCGACAGAAATACAGGATGTCCTCCTCGCTCCGCTTCCATATGCCGAGGGTTGTGCCTCCTAGTCTGCTCTGAGGGGACACGAAGTAAGCAAGCAGGAGGGCGAATCTGTTGTTTTAAGAAGTCCTCCATCAATCCAGATCCAATCAAAGATATTTGAATCAGGAAGATTAATGATTTCTTTTTGCGCTGTTGTGTTTTAACCCATATGTAATCTTGGCAACCCAGAACTTAAATCGTACGCCAGCTACTTGGTTAAGGTCTTGGGGTAGACGAAAGAGAAAAGATACTAGAACCAGTGGCGGAAACAGGTCGGCAGCTTCATCACCGTCTCTGTCTGAAACAATTTATGTTATGTGTGTCTGCCCACGAGAGATTAAACCATGTGTAATGTTTGAACATTCATAAAAAGTAGATTTTGTATTTTGTTGTATGACTTTATTCTAACAGGAAGGAGCGGTTCATATATTGCCTATGTTTTAAAAAAAGAAGGGTGTAATAAGGTGCAGAATTGAGACTGCATAGAGTAAGATGATGAATGAAACATGCCATTAAGACTTCAATGTTTGCACTTTCAGTCATGCAATAGTGTACAAGGTTTGGAGCTGTGTCAAAAGAGGAAGTGTGTGCCCATAGCAGTCATTCCCCCTTTCCACCACTGAGTGGCAGTGTAGACAGATGTCCACAACAACCATTAGTGGGTTCGCTTTACCCTTGAAACACCAGCATGGCTATATCACAGGAGATTAGGTTGCACAAGGAAATTAGATGTTGTGCTCCAGATTAGGCCAAGCATGTTTATTTAGTGATGGGATAAACTGCTGGTGATGTGTCAGTATGGAGAGATCAGATTGCTTCCCAGTCAATGCCGGTCTGATAGGGCTTGTGGATAAGCGATATGGTGTGTCTTGTTGGTATAACTTCTAGGTAGGTATGCCTTATGTCAGTTCTGTGAAGGTGGCACACATGCATACACACATCTACCCGGTACAGCCAGAAGAGGATGGGCCACCCCTCTGAGATGGGTTTGATTAAACATGATCAAACCTGCACATCAAATCACATGAACATATGTTATACAAGGGACACCAATTCACTTATCAATAACTCTGAGGCTCTCACACACGTACATGTTATACCAAACCATCACACATCCTTACTCATCTCCAGTCCGCATACATTTTTTTAGCCTGTTCCTCTCTCTTCCAAATGGTCCTCTTCTTTCCCTCTGGCCTCCCTCTGTTTCGGCATACGTGTAAGGAGGGAGCATCAAGGCTGGCAGGAGTCCTGGCATCCTCTCCTGGTACAGAGCACCTCTGTCCACAGTGCTTTGTCTGTGTGTTTCTGTGTATGTTATTTTCCATGTGCCCATACAGTAAGAACAAAATGTTTCACTGTGGGTGCATGAGTGTGTGTCATGCCATGCCATGTCGTTATGTTCCATTCTGTCTATATGACACTGAAATTAGCAGGTTTATGTGTTGGCTGTGCTACACTGCAGTCCAGATCTCAGAGAAGGCCTTCAAACTGTCCTCCATACATTATCACAGACGTTATCCTAAATTCTAGAGGCAAGCCGTGTTTTTGGGCAGTAATAAGCAATTTAACCACTTTACCCATACCCTAACTAAGCCTAAACCTAGCCGTAACCTTAATCCTAATTGTAACAGAATTCTTGTGCCTCATTTTTAGCTAATTTCAGTAACTTCCAGGTCTGCAATAATGGTGAACGGGAGAGGTGGCAGGAGGAAGAGGCAAACTAGCCAACCAGAGCTCAGATCTTAGCATGTTGTGGCAAGTTTGTAGGTCTACTCTATGTTTTACCTCCATATTTTCCTCTATTTTTCCTCCATTCCTCCACAGAAATCCTCCTGAACTCTTATACTGTCCTCCATACATTACCACAGAAATCCTCCTGCACTCGGAAGAAAGTCACAACAGCCAGGTCACACAACAGATGCCTCCCAGTAAGACAGCGTCTCCCGGGCTGTGCAGTATATGGCATCCACTGCCACCCCCATCCGCAGCCCCAGTGCTCAGCCCGGTCTTTATTGTGTCGTAAAACAGGAGGCATGCGGTGCCCAGGTCTCATAGAGGATGTCACACAGGTGTTCCTATGCAGCCCTGTGATGTGGGCTCTATGGATGCTGCACATTGGGGATTCTGTGGGATAATGCTATGAGCAGTTCTCATATACAGTTATCAGACTGTCACACAGCAGTATTAGATCTATGAGGGCCTTGTGGAACTGAATTAAAACCACAGAGAAGGAGAAATCTAAATTGCGTCATCCAGTGGTCACGTGGCCAATAAAATGGGCTCACGTACAAGAGACACATGCAACAATTACAGTGCTGCATTCAGAAGCTTTTGGATTCGGAATTAGATCATGTTTTTTGCTGATATAGAATGGAAAGAGTGAGCATAATATGCGGTAGGGGACTTTGTGAACTGCTTTGTTTTGGTGAAATGGGCCGGTCCCTCCTGCTCCATCTATGACAGCGAACAGATGAAGGGGCCGATTGTCATTCTGTTGCGGAACCCATCGGAGCTTGGCAAGGGCAGCTGCTCCACAAACTCTGTGGTCGACTTTGACTTTGAGGTACCCATTGTGTTTGGTGTCATCTGTTCATCTGAGTTCAATGTTTCCAAAATGCTGTATTGTAAATGTCATCAAGGGAAGAAATAATACACCATACACACGCTCAGCCATGCATACACACACACACACACACACACACACACACACACACACACACACACACACACACACACACACACACACACACAATGACACTGGTGATGTTTGTCATGTGTCTGATTAGGGCCCATGTGGGAATCAAACCCCTCCGCACTCTTCCGATGTCCGGAATCTCGTCTCAGAAATCCAACACTTACCCCATTGTTACACTGTCTCATTAGGCTAGAGTAGAGAGAGAGAGAGAATTGTGGCAAGCGAGACAGGCTGGTATTGAGAAATGTATCCCTGACTGTACTCACGTAGACACTGTCTCTCTTTCTTCCTCTGACTCTCTCTCTCCTCTCTATTTCTCTCTTACTCTTTCTCCCGCTTTCTCTCTCACTCCCTCCACCATCCTCACCTGCTGCATTGCTGTGAGGAGATGGCTTTATCCTGCCTCCCTCACACTGCTCCTTTTGAAGAAAAGCCTCTCTTTCTTTCCTCTGTCTGTTTCATCCTCAGGGAGCTGCAGGTGGAGGAAATAGGCCATGCCCGTTAAAAGAGGAGTGGTTGAAAAGTGAGAGTGACTGAAAGGGCTGGAGCAGCTCACAGTCACATCAAAATGATGGCTGACATGGTGGAAAAGATATACAAAAATAGCCCTCTATCCC
Organism: Salmo salar; assembly: GCF_965601325.2. Taxonomy (NCBI): domain Eukaryota; kingdom Metazoa; phylum Chordata; class Actinopteri; order Salmoniformes; family Salmonidae; genus Salmo; species Salmo salar. The sequence continues at coordinate 49,536,201 of NC_138295.1, read as the reverse complement.
AACCACCATTTTCTAGCCACAACACAGCACCTGATGTAAACACCCACATCATAGCACCTACAATCACAGACGAGTCATTTTGCACTTTTCAAATATAGCCTAGTCTTCCAGAGTCAGACTAAAAACCACATATATCATGTGAAGAGAGATGAGCCAGTCTAGTTGTCTCCTCACATCTCCACCCCATCTTCTTCTCCGGCTGCTTATTCCCGCAGATATCTGGCACCTCAGCGGTTCTCTGCCCTATTGTGGCGTCCTGGCCTGCTTTTATTTATAGCCCCTGATGGGAAGTCATCTGTTCAAATAAACCTGGAGACTGTTCTGCAAATAGGATTCAGGTGTTTCTTCAACTTTCTGCTTTTTTAATGGCATTCGTACATGCTGCTAGGTAAACCTGCTGCTGTTTTAGCTGGAGTCACTGAAAAGGGGTGCGTGTGCGTGGGTATTTATGTGTGCCCTGTGTGTGCCTGTGAGTGTGCATGCATGTGCTAAATGACAGCCTTAAGTAGTTTAGAAGAGTGGGTGCTTTCTATAAGGGAATTTTCCCTGGGGAAATAAAAATGCCAGGGTAGAGCGCATCCCTAAAACCCCACAGCATTCAAATGTATTATCTCCTGTAGCTTGACCACACTGCTCTTCTACCCTGTTTCCTCTTGGCCTACATTCAAGTTTAATATAAGACAAAAATCTGTACAGAGCTCTCCATTGTGAATTAAACTTCTCCTCTCATGTGGTTTTACCTTTATTTAACTAGGCAAGTCAATTAAGAACAAATTCTTATTTTCAATGGTGGCCTAGGAACAGTGGGTTAACTGCCTGTTCAGGGGCAGAAGGACAGATTTGTACCTTGTCAGCTCGGGGATTCAAACTTGCAACCTTTCGGTTACTATTCTAACACTAACCACTAGGCTACCCAGCCACCCCGCAAGATGATGGGCCAAGACCTGCATGGAACCAAATTCCACAGATTACATACATGAGGGAAAAGGTCTTCCAACTGTGCGCTCTCAAGTTATTTTTCTGAAGAGATCCATAGAGCATATCCAATTGAAAACCCAGGTCAATGTATGTATCCTTTGAGGTTGTAGTACAGAGAACGTCCTATAGGGCGCAGTGTTGCTTCGTCAACGGGGAGGTTGAAAAAGAAAAATCGATGAGGAGACTAGACCCAGACCCAGGTGCCTTTTATGAGAAGGACATTGTGTTAGTGCAATGCTATTTGTTTTAGTGCAGCTATTTGTTTTAGTGCTCATGCATTGTATGCCCCCTCTAATGCTTTCTGCCTTTGTGCGCGCTTTGGGCTTGAATACTGATTACTGGATCACTGTATTCTGATCCAAAACCTCTCGCGGGAGATTAACCTGGGTGGTCTTGCCATCGGCACTAATCCAGCTCATCATTATGACTTACTGCCCTAAATACGGCCTCCGCACCTTCCATCCCTTTGCTCTCTCACCCCACTGACCACTGTCTGAGGGCAGGGTAGGGATGTGCCAGGGATGGGGCCATGGGTCACACTCACCATGAAAAAGTAGCACCAGCAAGATGAAAGAATCTCACGCTTGCTTTCCTAGAACCCAATGCTGTGGGGCTGACATACAACTAACATACAGTTTCACGTAGGCTGCATGGGATCTAATACTGACCCCACTGCTCTTCTACACTGTTTCCTCTCATATCTGTCTCCTCTTGGCTTACATTCAAGTCTATCCCTGTCAATAAAACAATACAAATACCTAAGGAGAGTAGATTTCCACTACCACTCTCCTTTAAAAAAAAAGTTGACAGAAGCTGTTCTTGTGGCCTGGTTGTTGGCATTTACACTGTCGTGTTTAGATATTGACGTCATACTGGAGGTGTTGTGTAATTTCTGGTTCCTATTTTGTGACAAATGCTTTGCCAAGACTCCGTGTCCCTCACCATTATGACCAGGCCTGGTGGCACTGGTGCCACCCTGTCCTGGCACTAGAGCCACTGCAAATGGGATCCAGTGACGCAGATTGACACTCTGGACCCGACTGCCGGCACGTACAACCAAACCAATTAACAACCTCAAATGACCCATTATATAACCAATTGCAACACACAATACAGTCCTCCCGCTTGGGTGGACCCAACTCAATCACACAGCCACAATAAATGCCATGTAACTCCATTACATTTAACCTCTGGTGAAGCAGGACTTCACTCTGTGGGTGGCCTGGATATCCTTGAGCTGCTGGCAGTGGCAGTGGTTGGAGGAAGTAGTTGATCATATACACATCGGCATACAGTCCAGTAAGTAGTCTCTGTTTTTATGAATGGGTCTATGGGTTTGCCCAGCAGTGGCTGCTCTTGACCTGGGAGGACAGACTTGGTTAACCCTCGCACCACTGCACCCCCCCCTCTCTTTCACACCCCAGCCAAGCCTAATCCCTGGGCTTGCGCCCAGGCGTATACATGGCCGGCTGCACGTTGCAGCAGCTTAAGTACCTTGGTGGCAGTGGGCCAGCCTGTCAGCTGCCTTCTGGCAGGAGAGAGTAGGTCAAAGTCAGAGCCACCTGCCAGTAACCAGCTCAGAGAGCAGCAGACTAGCAAAACCAAACCACACAGAACCTGCTTGGTAACCCTAGCCTAGAGCATGCTAACAAAGTAGGGCATGCAATAGCATGCTAGCAAAGTAACATAGCACATGCCAGCAAAGCAGCATAATGTAGATCAGGCAGCATAGAGTGCACTAGGCAAACATGTCCACATTGGCATGATGTGGGTCCAATGTGGGCTGAAATATTGGCCCGATGTAGGCTGCCAACATTGGTTGTTGCTATCCTACATATATGCACTTATTTATAGTACATTTGGAATGTATTCATACCCCTAGAATTCTTTATCACGTCTCCTCCCCTTCAATCACTGTAGATAATGTGGATTTAACTGGTGACATCAATAAGGGATTATAGTTTTCACCTGGATTCACCTGGTCAGTCTATGTCATGGGAAAGAGCAGGTGTCCTTAATGTTCTGTACACTCAGTGTATATACAGTGCATTCGGAAAGTATTCAGACCCCTTGACTTTTTCCTCATTTTGTTACGCTACAGCCTTATTCTAAAATGAATTCAATATTTATTTTCTCAACAATCTACACACAATACCCCATAATGATGAAGCGATACAGTTCTCTGGAAATGTTTGCAAATTTATTAAAAATAAAAAACAGATACGTTATATAAATACCTTTGCTATGAGACTTGAAATTGAGCTCAGGTGCATCCTGTTTCCATTGTTTATCCTTGAGATGTTTCTACAACTTGATTGGAATCCACCTGTGGTAAATTCAATTGATTGGGCACGATTTGGAAAGGCACACACCTGTCGATATAAGGTCCCACAGTTGACAGTGTGTTCAGAACAAAAACCAAGCCATGAGGTCGAAGGAATTGTCCGTAGAGCTCCGAGACAGGATTGTGTTGAGGCACAGATCTGGCGAAGGGTACCAAAAAATGTCTTCAGCATTGAAGGTCCCCAAGAACACAGTGGCCTCCATCATTCTTAAATGGAAGAAGTTTGGAACCACCAAGACTCTTCCTACAGCTGGCCACACGGCCAAACTGAGCATTCGGGGGAGAAGGGCTTTGGTCAGGAAGGTGACCAAGAACCCGATGGTCACTCTGACAGAGCTCCAGAGGTCCTCTTTGGAGATGGGAAAACCTTCCAGAAGGACAACCATCTCTGCAGCACTCCACCAATCAGGCCTTTATGGTAGAGTAGCCAAACAAAAGCCACTCCTCAGTAAAAGGTGCATGATAGCCCGCTTGGAGTTTGCCAAAAGGCTAAATTCTCTGGTCTGATGAAACCAAGATTGAAATCTTTGGCCTGAGTGCCAAGCATCATGTCTGGAGGAAACCTGGCACCATCCCTATGGTGAAGCATGGTGGTGGCAGCATCATGCTGTCGAGATGTTTTTCAGCGGCAGGGACTGGGATACTAGTCAGGATCGAGGGAAAGATGAACGGAGCAAAGTACAGAGCGATTTTGATGAAAACCTGCTCCAGAGCGCACATATGAACTCAGACTGGGGTGAACGTTCACCTTCCAACAGGACAATGACCCTAAGCATGGTGTGGGATAGCCCGTGTTGGGCTTGGTGTGGGCTGGCCTGTGTTGGGTTGGTGTGGGTAGCCTGTGTTGGGTTGGTGTAGGCTTGCCCATTTTGGGCTGGTGTGGGCTTGGTGTGGGATAGCCCATGTTGGGCTTGGTGTGGGCTGGCCTGTGTTGGGTTGGTGTGGGCTGGCCCATGTTGGGCTTGGTGTAGGCTGGCCCATGTTGGGCTGGTGTGGGATAGCCCCAAAAAATAATTGCTTAAAAAATAATTTTGATGATGACCAGACAATCAGATTGTACACTTATGGTTTCTGGGCTAGTGTGTCCTAGGTCAGAGTAGTGGGTGTACTTTTGTGTACAGAGTCCGGGGGTAGACTATTTGGGGAGAGGGGGTGCAAGGCCTATTAGTCCAGAGGACGTGCAGTGCTGCACTGCTGCCACCCGCAATATTGTACACTTCATGCTTCACCTAGCTTCAATACCACAATCATCCCCTTGTTTAGTAGAAATGTTCAGTGGTCAGCTTCTTCAGGGGCTTTCCTATATACCAACTTCATGCATAAAACAATTTTTTGGTGCTTAACAATCACTTCATACTTTGCAATGCTTCGCAAATACATTGTACATACAGTACCAGTCAAAAGTTCGGACACACCTACTCATTCAATAGTTTTTCGTTATTTTTACTATTTTCTTCATTGTACAAAAATAGTGAAGACTATGAAATAACTATGAAATAACACATATGGAATCATGTAGTAACCAAGAAAGTGTTAAACAAATCAAAACATTTTATATTTGAGATTCTTCAAAGTAGCCATTGGTACGATGACAGCTTTGCCCACTCTTGGCATTCTCTTGAAAAGCTTCATGAGGTAGTCACCTGGAATGCATTTCAATTAACAGGTGTGCCTTGTCAAAAGTTAATTTGTGGAAGTTCTTTCTTTCTTAATGCGTTTGAGCCAATCAGTTGTGTTGTGACAAGGTAGTGGTGGTATACAGAAGATAGCCCTATTTGGTAAAAGACCAAGTACATATTATGGCAAGAACCGCTCAAAGAAGGAAATGACAGTCCATCATTACTTTAAGACATGAAGGTAAGTCAATCGGGAAAATTTCAAGAACTTTGAAAGTTTCTTCAAGTGCAGTCGCAAAAACCATCAAGCGCTATGATGAAACTGGCTTTCTTGAGGAATGCCACAAGAAAGGAAGACCCAGAGATACCTCTGCCGCAGAGGATACGTTGTTTAGAGTTAACTGCACCTCATCTTGCAGCCCAAATAAATGCTTCAGAGAGCTCAAGTAACAGACACATCTCATCATCAACTGTTCAGAGGAGACTGCGTGAATCTGGCCTTCATGGTCGAATTGCTGCAAAGAAACCACTACTAAAGGAAACCAATAAGAAGAAGAGAGTTGCTTGGGCCAAGAAACACGAGCAATGGACATTAGACCGGTGGAAATCTGTCCTTTGGTCTGATGAGTCCAAATTTGAGATTTTTGGTTCCAACCGCCGAGTCATTGTGAGACGCAGAGTAGGTGAATGGATGTGTGGTTCCCACAATGAAGCATGGAGGAGGAGGTGTGTTGGTGTGTGGGTGCTTTGCTGGTGACACTGTCTGTGATTTATTTAGAATTCAAGGCACTCTTAGCCAGCATGGCTACCACAGCATTCTGCAGAGATATGCCATCACATCTGGTTTGCACTTAGTAGGACAATCATTTATTTTTCAAAAGGAAAATGACCCAAAACACACCTCCAGGCTGTGTAAGGACTATTTGACCAAGGAGAGTGGTGGAGTGCTGCATCAGATGACCTGGCCTCCACAATCACCTGACCTCAACCCAATTGAGATGGTTTGGGGTGAGTTGGACCGCAGAGTGAAGGAAAAGCAGCCAACAAGTGCTCAGCATATGTGGGAACTCCATCAAGACTGTTGAAAAATAATTCCTCATGAAGCTGGTTGAGAGAATGCTAAGAGTGTGCAAAGCTGTCATCAAGGAAAAGGGTGGCTAATTTGAAGAATCTCAAATATAAAATATATTTTGATATGTTTAACACTTTTTTTGGTCACTACAGGATTCCATTAGTTTTATTTAATAGTTTTGATGTCTTCACTATTATTCTACAATGTAGAAAATAGTAAAAATAAAGAAAAACCCTTGAATGAGAAGGTGTGTCCAAACTTTTGACTGGTAATGTATGTATCTACATTGAGTGTACAAAACATTAGGAACACCTTCCTCATATTGAGTTGCACCCCCTTTCGACCTCAGAACAGCCTCAATTCATCGGGGCATGGACTCTACATGGATTTTGCATTGTAGATTTGTGGTAGTAGGGTAGTGGCCTGAGGGCCACTAAAAAAAAAAGTTTCATGAAATGTAATGTCATATTTTGTATTTTATATAACTGCCTTAATGTTGCTGGACCCCAGGAAGAGTAGCTGCTGCCTTGACAGCAGCTATGGGGATCCATAATGGGGATCCATAATAAATACAAATACAAGGTGTTGAAAGCGTTCTACAGGGATGCTGGCTAATGTTGACTTGAATGCTTCCCACAGTTGTCAAGTTGGCTTGATGTCCTTTGGGTGGTGGACCATTCTTGATACACAAGGGAAACTGTTGCTAGCATGAAAAACCCAGTAGCGTTGCAGTTCTTGACACTCTCAAACTGGTGTGCCTGGCACCTTCCATCATACCCCATTCAAGTGCACTTATTTTGTCTTTCCCATTCAGCCTCTGAATGGCACACATACACAATCCATGTCTCAATTGTCTTAAGGCTTCAAAATCATTCTTTAACCTGTTTCTTCCCCTTCATCTACACTGATTGAGGTGACATCAATATGGGATCATAGCTTACACATGGATTCACCTGGTCCGTCTGTCATGTTCCTAATGTTTTGTACACTCAGTGTAAATCACATCCCAAATGGTAGAATTAAGTCAAAATAAGGAATAAAGCTTTAAGGTTACCTTCTCCCCAAGCTGCCTCCACTACTGTTCTTCTCTCTCTCCTCTCACTCCTCTCTCTTTTTTCTCTCTCTGTCCTCTCCACTCTTCATAACTTGATAAGATTATCCTCCTGGTCGAGGCTGGTTTATACTTCCAACCTGTAATGGGCTCCCAAATCACTAATGAAAACTGCTTTGTCACACTGCCGTCGCCACTGCTGGCTGATATGACCAAACCGTTGTGTGCACCCTCATCACTGATCATTGTTAGAGTAGAATAGACCCACAGTAACTGTATACTGTTATCTCTGCCCATGGCTCTGCTAACAGCCATAAAGTATCTATGGGCAACCTATCTATGACTTATTTTAAATGATGCTATAGTGAATGGAGTTACAAACTCCTCTGAATCCTGAACTGTTCATTTGATCACAGATATTGGATGTGATTCCTATTTGCTAGCCGGGATGATTGATACTGGTAAATTGATAATGGTAAGAGTCTGAAAAACAGTGTCTATCTCGAGGCCATCAGACTGTTAAATTGCTATCACTAGTACATTAGTGGCTGCTGCCTATATACATAGACCTGAAATCACTGGACACTTTAAGAAATGGAACACTAGTCACTTTAATGGTGTTTACATATCTTGCATTACTCATCTCATATGTATATGCTGTATTCTATACTATGCTACATTATATTAGTCTATGCCGCTCTGACATTACTCGTCCATATATTTATATATTCTTAATTCCATTCCTTTACTTAGATTTGTGTTTATTAGGTATATGTTGTGAAATTGTTAGATATTACTTGTTAGATATTACTGCACTGTCGGAGCTAGAAAAACAAGCATTTTGTTACACCTGCAATAACATCTGCTAAACACGTGTATGTGACCAATAACATTTGATTTGATTTGAGTCTAATGCCATGAACATCAATTATGCAGTGCCCAATGCCATCAGAGTACTGATGCTAATGCTGTGAGAGGACAGTGGACTTGGCGGCTCATATAATATATTTAAAAGAGTCAGTGGTTATGATTCCTATTTGCTGGCAGTGCAAACCTCCTTGGTAGTAGTGGTAAATTGATGGGTGGAGAGGACGGTTCAAATTCAGGTTCAAACAAGAGTCTCTATGCCATAAGAATTACATAGGAATCAACTATAAATTGCCAAATGATATCAGAGTGCTGATCACAGAGTTCTGATGCTAGTGCTGTAAGGTTCAGTGGAATGACAGTCAACTAGGATGCTCACGTCCCTAGTAATTGCCCCCTCAGGTCATCACAGTGATGAATCATTCTAAACAGAGATTTGCCACGTTGACATTTGTGTCCTACTGCAGCTTTTACGTGTGTGTTTATAAAGTTATACTGTAGAGTTTATACATCTTTGAGGCATCCAATAAAAAGAACAGCTGATGTGAAAAGAACATCTGATGCTAATCGGCTGCATATGTGGGGCCAGGTGTGTGTGTGTGCATGTGTTGGTATGTGTAGGTGTGTGCGTACATACGTGTCAGTGTGATTTAATGCTTCCACATTGCTTCTGTCACAGGCCACACACATACCTCTCCTGACTCATCACTTCTCCTTTTCGTGTAGAGGTCCAGTGACCTTACTGACGTCCGTCTGTCTGACGTCCAGTGACCACAAGTGCCACTGTGAGACAGGAACTAATCTACAAGACGTCAGGGATCAACCACTATTCATAAAGAACAAGTGAGATCATACCAATAAAATGTCTAATACACTTCCTAAAGGCATCATAGCTACATTGAACATGTTCCGAATGGAAAATGACAGAAAATAAATATCTCAGTGAGCATTATTGTTTCCTCTTAGTCAATTCACTCATTGTAAGGGTTATGTCATCGGCCTTCCCCAGGGAGCAGCAATTATTTCAGGGGCACAATGACTTCACTTTGAGCTCAGAGATAAAGAGGGAATCCACATATACATCATAAACCCCTTTTTTAGGAATGGGTATACGCTTGTGGATTGACTCACCTTACAGGGGCTCCTGAGTGGCGCAGTGGTCTAAGGCTCTGCATCTCAGTGCTAGAGGCGTCACCACAGACCCTCGTTCAATTCCAGGCTGTATCACAACCGGCTGTGATTGGGAGTCCCATAGGGTGGTGCACAATTGGCCCAGTGTCGTCCTGGTTAGGGTTTGACCGAGGAAGGCCATCATTGTAAATAAGAATTTGTTCTTAAAACCTCTTACATCTAGACGTTCCGCTAGCGGAACACCGCTCCAATATCCAATGATAGGGCGTGGCGCGAAATACAAACTCCTCGAAAATCCGAAAACTTAAATTTTTCAAACATATGACTATTTTACACCATTTTAAAGACAAGACTCTCCTTTATCTAACCACACTGTCCGATTTCAAAAAGGCTTTACAACGAAAGCAAAACATTAGATTATGTCAGGAGAGTACCCAGCCAGAAATAATCAGACACCCATTTTTCAAGCTAGCATATAATGTCACAAAAACCAAAACCACAGCTAAATGCAGCACTAACCTTTGATGATCTTCATCAGATGACACTCCTAGGACATTATGTTATACAATACATGCATGTTTTGTTCAATGAAGTTCATATTTATATCAAAAACCAGCTTTTTACATTAGCATGTGACGTTCAGAACTAGCATTCCCACCGAACACTTCCGGTGAATTTACTAAATTACTCACGATAAACGTTCACAAAAAACATAACAATTATTTTAAGAATTATAGATACAGAACTCCTTTATGCAATCGCGGTGTCCGATTTTAAAATAGCTTTTCGGTGAAAGCACATTTTGCAATATTCTGAGTAGATAGCCCTGCCATCACAGGCTAGCTATTTTGACACCCACCAAGTTTGGTACTCACCAAACTCAGATTTACTATAAGAAAAATTGGATTACCTTTGCTGTTCTTCGTCAGAATGCACTCCCAGGACTTCTACTTCAACAACAAATGTTGGTTTGGTTCCAAATAATCCATAGTTATATCCAAATAACGGCGTTTTGTTCGTGCGTTCAAGACACTATCCGAAGGGTAACGAAGGGTGACGCGCCGGCGCGTTTCGTCACAAAAAAATTCAAAATATTCCATTACCGTACTTCGAAGCATGTCAAACGCTGTTTAAAATACATTTTTATGCGATTTTTCTCGTAAAATAGCAATAATATTCCGACCGGGAGTCGTTGTTTTCGTTCAAAGACTGAAAATGTAAAATGGCCTCTTCACGTGCACGTGCGAACCCGTCTCATTGTTCTCAGATCGACCACTATCCAAATGCGCTACTGCTTTTCAGCCAGAGACTGCAGAGTCATCATTCAATGTTCTGGCGCCTTCTGAGAGCCTATGGGAGCCTTAGAAAGTGTCACGTTACAGCAGAGATCCTCTGTTTTGGATAGAGATGACAAAGAAGGCCAAGAAATGGTCAGACAGGGTACTTCCTGTACAGAATCTTCTCAGGTTTTGGCCTGCCATTTGAGTTCTGTTATACTCACAGACACCATTCAAACAGTTTTAGAAACTTTGGAGCGTTTTCTATCCAAAGCTACTAATTATATGTATATTCTAGTTTCTGGGCAGGAGTAATAACCAGATTAAATCGGGTACGTTTTTTATCCGGCCGTGAAAATACTGCCCCCTATCCATAACAAGTTAAAGGTCTTGATTGACTTGATGGCTGTCATAGAAACAAAAAGACAGAGACCAAAGCTTCTCACAATAATATCTGATGGTGACTACTCTGACCGTCTTACATGTCTGCACGATGACAGAGTCAATATTGGAAAGTTGGCCGTTCTGCCAAATGGGAGACGTCCACTTTACAGACAGAGATAAACAGTTACCAATTAAGCTACGGTCAGAAACAAATACTGTATTCAAACAGTTGATGTATACAGCATAACGAGGGGAACAAAAAGGCATTTTTGGCTCCTGATTATGTGATTTTTTTTGTCTGAATGCTGACATGGTTCCTCTTGTTTATAAGACCGATTTAAACATTCTAAAATATAGCAATGTCATTGAAAAAGCGCGTTTGATATTTGTGTGATATTTTGCTACACATTTGTAAACTAATTCACAGACACTTACACACTCACTCAAATATGCACGTGAATGTCCTCGTTCACCACAATGTATTTGCAATGCGAGATTGTTGTGCTTTGGCGCTTGGATACCAGATACTGACAAGTGTTGATCACTTTTCAACATTTCACCTGAGCGTCCCTGTTGCTTATTGCGGAAAGGTCAGCAGACATGGTAACAACTCCAGTCGACACACAAAAAGGTAATCAGTTAATGAGAAGTTTGATTCTAATTGGTCAACCTTCCCCGATAGTGGCAGTTGGAAAGGTCAGTGATTGGTTAAGAGGAGAAGTGGAACACAAAGAGAATTAAACCCCCTGTAACTGTGGCAGGCAGGGATGAAGGGCAGAATTTTGTTCGGCGAGAGCCCCTTTGGATACCCTTCAGTGTCACATAGTACGGTGGTCAAAGACCAAACATTGTCCTAATGCTCTATCAACCCCCCAGCTCACATTTCTGGCAGGGCTCTGAGATCAAGGCAGATGGTTTAAAGGCAGAGGATATCAACGTCATGAAGACTGATATGGGTGATAAATGACTGGAGAGGGCAACAAGCTCTGTTTTCCTCCATGGTCCCAGTCACGGGATTGAGAACCATTTTGACCACCTTTTAATGGCCGCATTATTAGTGGTCAGCAGGATGGCCTCTGAGACCCGAGGGGTTGGAGATTTTAGATTGCTGATTTGTACATGTGTAAATAAATACTTACACAACCTAACTTGCACACACACACATACTTATTTATCTCATGATCACAACACAACAAAAGTTGTTTTGTTGAGATCACAAGATATCAAAAGTACCACTTATCATCCATTAATTTGTTCAGATGCACAATAACCACTTCATCAAGGAGCCTTGTGGCTGCGTTGATTGCAATGCGGGGCATTTAAGCCCTGAACGATACCTGACAGCCTGTCAGGAATGGAGCTCACCCACTCTGTAAATGTAAATATTATCCATAAAACATAAAGTGTCCTTTACAATTATACACATATCAGTTACGCAGTTAACAACCAGAATAGATAACAAGCTAGCTAGCTAAGAAAACTACCTAGCTAGCTAGCTCGCTCACAAGACTAGCCAAGCTAGCTACGTTGATGCTTGCATGCGATTGGCTGTGGTCTTGTCATGCATCGTTCAAGGCTTAAATCACGTCTGCTCCCCAGTCCAACCCTAATTTAGCATATCTGATTCAGCTAGTTAAGGTCTTGTTGAGCAGCTAATTAGTAGAACTGGGTGTGTTAAATTAGGTTTGGACTGAAAACCCACAAGACGGTAGATCTCCAGGAAGAGGGTTGGGCAGCCCTGCCCTAGATGCAGTTGCACCTCGAAAAACTAAAAACATTTGTCACAAAAAATTTGCTCCCTGATACACAGAAAATACCCAAGCCCTGAAGCAAGCTTCCAGAAAATTGAAAAGGAAATGTCGCTCCACCAAACTGGAAATCTTCCGACTAGCTTGGAAAGACAGTACCGTGCAATATCGAAGAGCCCTCACTGCTGCTAGTTTAGCTTACTTTTCCGACCTAATTGAGGAGAATAAAATCAATCCCACATGTATTTTTGATACTGTTGCAAAGCCAACTAAAAAGCAGCATTCCCCAAGTGAGTATGGCCTTCACTTCAGCAGTGATGAATTCATGAGCTTCTTCAATGAAAGTTCATGATCATTAGAAAGCAAATTACGGACTCCTCTTTTAATCTCGGTATTTCTTCAAAACTCAGTTGTCCTGAGTTTGCACAGAACTGCCACAAGCTAGGATCAATGGAACCACTAAATTTTTTTTTTTTACATTTTACATTTACATTTTAGTCATTTAGCAGACGCTCTTATCCAGAGCGACTTACAGTGGTGAATGCATACATTTCATTTCATTTCATGCATTTACATTTTTTTTTAACCTGTATCTCGACACATTCATGAAAATAGTCATGCCTTTTAAAACTTCCAGCTGCTTACAGGACTCTATTCCTATTAAACTACTAAAATAGCTACTTCCTGTGTTTGGCACTCCTATGTTGAACATAATAAGTGGCTCCCTATCCTCTGGATGTGGACCAAACTCACTAAAAGTGGCAGTAATAAAGCCTCTCCTGAAAAAGCCAAACCTTGACCCAGAATTCTTTAACTATTGGCCTACGATGAATCTCCCATTCCTCTTAATTTTTTGGGAAAAATATGTTGCACAGCAATTCACTGCCTTCCTGAAGACAAATAATGTATATGAAACTCTCCAGTCTGGTTTTAGACCACATCATAGTACTAAGACTGCACTCGTGAAGGTGGTAAATTACATTTTAATGACATCAGACCAAGGCTCTGCATCTGTCCTCGTGGTACTAGACCGTCGTGCCGCTTTTGATACCATCGATCACCACATTATTTTGGATAGATTGAAAACCCTAACTGATCTACAAGGACAAGTTCTTGCCTGGTTTAGATCTTATCTGTCAGAAGATATCAGTTTTTCTCTGTGGATGGTTTGTCTTCTGACAAATCAATAGTAAGTTTGTGTTCCTCAAGGTTCCGTTTTTGGACCACCTTTTTTTCACTATATATTCTAACTCTTGGTGATGTCACTTTCACTGCTATGTGGACGACACACAGCTGTACAATTCGATGAAACATGGTGAAGCCCAAAAATTGCCTATCCTGGAAGCCTGTGTTTCAGACATCAGGAAGAGATGATAGTTCTAGGTCCCAAGAAACAAAGAGATCTGCTGTTTGATCTGACAATTAATCTCGATGGTTGTACAGTCGTCTCAAATAAAACTATGAAGGACCTCGTGTTACTCTGGACTCTGATTTTTTTGTCCCAAAATTATGCAGAAAAGCTCATCCATGCTTTGTCACTTTTTAAATTAGACTACTACAATTCTCTACTCTCCGGCTACCCAGATAAAGCACCAAATAAACTTCAGTTAGTGCTAAATACTGCTGCTAGAATCTTGACTAGAACCCCAAAAATGTATCACATTGCTCCAGTGCTAGCCTTTGGCTGGCTTCATGTTCAGGCTAGGGCTGATTTCAAGGTTTTACTGCTAACCTACAAAGCATTTCATGGACTTGCTCATACCTATCTCTCAGATTTGGTCCTGCTGTACATACCTACACGTACACTATGGTCACAAGATGCAGGCCTCCTTATTGTCCCTAGAATTTCTAAGCAAACAGCTGGAGACAGGGCTTTCTCCTATAGAGCAGAATTTTTATTGAATGGTCTGCCTATCGATGTGAGAGTCTCGACCTTTAAGTCTTTACTGAAAACAAATCTCTTCAGTAGGTTCTATAATTGAGTGTAGTCTTGCCCAGGGGTGCGAAAGTGAGCGGCAAGGCACAGGAGTGACGAAACGCCCCTGCTGTCTCTGCCTGGCCGGTTCCCCTCTCTCCACTGGGATTCTCTGCCTCTGACCTTATTACGGGGGCTGAATCACTGGCTTACTAGTGCTCTTCCATGACGTCCCTAGGAGGGGTGTGTCACGTCATGCCTAGCTTTTTCCAATATACTTGACTTGAGTGGGTTGAGTCACTGACGTGATCTTCCTGTTCGGTTTTGCACACCTTTGGGTTTGTATGGTGGAGGAGATCTTCGTGGGCAATACTTAGCCTTGTCTCAGGGTAGTAAGTTGGTGGTCTGTTGATATCCCTCTAGTTGTGTGGGGCCTGTGCTTTGGGAAGGTATGTGGGGTTACAGTATATCCAATTCTCCTGTCTTATCTGGCATCCTGTGTGAAATTACTGTAAGTAGAATGTGCCAAGAGCATTAGTGCCAAGAGCATTAGTGAGGTCGGGCACTGATTTTGGGCAATTAAGTCTGGCACTGCAGTCGGCGTTCCAATTCATCCCAGGGCTCTGTGCAGGCCAGTCAAGTTCCTCCACACCGATCATGACAAACCAGTTCTGTATGGACCTCGCTTTGTTCACGGAGGCATTGTCATGCTGTAACAGGAAAGGGCCTTCCCCAAACTGTTGCCACAGAGTTGGAAGCACAGAATCGTCTAGAATGTCATTGTCACCACGATAAACAGCCCCAGACCATTATTCCTCTTCCACCAGACTTTACAGTTGGCACTATGCATTGGGGCAAGTAGTGTTCTCCTGGCATCCACCAAACCCAGATTCGTCCGTCAGACTTCCAGATGGTGATTCATCACTCCAGAGAACGCGTTTCCACTGCTCCAGAGTCCAATGGCGCAAGCTTTACACCACTCCACCTGATGCTTGGTATTGCGCATGCTGATCTTTGTTCGGCTGCTATTTTTACGCACTACGTGCTTTAGCACTCAGTGATCCTGTTCTGTGAGCTTGTGTGGCCAACCACTTCGCGGCTGAACCGTTGTTGCTCCTAGATGTTCCCACGTCACAATAACAGCACTTACAGTTGACCGGGGTAGCTCTAGTAGGGCAGAAATTTTATGAACTAACTTGTTGGAAAGGTGGCATCCTATAACGGTGCCACATTGAAAGTCACTGAGCTCTTCAGTAATGATATTCTACTGCAAATATTTGTCTATGGAGATTACATAGCTGTGTGTTCGATTTTATACACCTGTCAGCAACGGGTGTGGCTGAAATAGCCAAATCCATTCATTTGAAGGGGTGTCCACACACTTTCATATATACAGTGTATATACAGTGCATTCGGAAAGTATTCAGACCCCTTGACTTTTTCCACATTTTGTTATGTTACAGTCTTATTCTAAAATGTATTAAATTGTTTTTTTTCTCTTCTCCTTATCAATCTACACACAATACCCAGTGGTGTAAAGTACATAAGTAAAAATACTTTAAAGTACTACTTAAGTAGTTTTTTGGAGAATTTATACTTTACTATTTATATTTTTGACTACTTTTACTTTTACTTCACAACACTCCTAAAGACAGTTATGTACTTTTTACGCCATACATTTACATTTACATTTACTCCTGACACCCAAAAGTACTAGCTACAATTTCAATGCTTAGCAGTAAAGGAAAAAGGTCAAATTCACACACTTATCAAGAGAACGTCCCTGGTCATCCCTACTGCCTCTGATCTGGTGGACTCACTAAACATAAATGCTTCCTTTGTAAATTATGTCTGAGTGTTGGAGTGTGCCCATGGCTGTCAAAAAAAGTAATAACACAACAGCGCAAACTGGCTCTAACCAGAATAGAAAGAGGAGTGGGAAGCCCCGGTGCACAACTGAGCAAGGGGACAAGTACATTGGAGTGTCTAGTTTGATAAACAGATACCTCACAAGTCCTCAACTGGCAGATTCATTAAATAGTACCCGCAAAACACCAGTCTCAACATCAACAGTGAAGAGGCGACTCCGGGATGCTGGCCTTCTAGGCAGAGTTCCTCTGTCCAGTGTCTGTTCTTTTGCCCATCTTAATCTTTTCTTTTTATTGACCAGTCTGAGATATGGCTTTTTCTTTGCAAGGCCAGCATCCCGGAATAGTACACAGCATTGTACAAGATTTTCAGTTTCTTGGCAATTTCTCACATGGAATAGCCTTAATTTCTCAGAACAAGAATAGACTGATGAGTTTCAGAAGAAAGTTCTTTGTTTCTGGCCATTTTGAGCATGTAATCGAACCCACAAATGCTGATGCTCCAGATACTCAACTAGCCTAAAGAAGGACAGTTTTATTGCTTCTTTAATCAGCCCAACAGTTTTCAGCATAAAAGGGTTTTCTAATGATCAATTAGCCTTTTAAAATGATAAACTTGGATTAGCTAACACAAGGTGCCATTGAAACACAGGAGTGATGGTTGCTGATAATGGGCCTCTGTACTCCTATGTAGATATTCCATAAAAAATCGTCAGTTTCCAGCTACAATAGTAATTTACGACATGAACAATGTCTACACTGTATTTCTGATCATTTTGATGTTATTTTAATGGACTATTTTTTTTGCTTTTCTTTCAAAAACAAGGACTTTTCTAAGTGACCCCAAATTTTTCAACAGTAGTGTATATATATTTTTTATTTTATTATAGATTTGCATTATATTTTGAAAAACCTATTTTTGCTTTGTCATTATGGGGTACTGTGTGTAGATTGTTGAGGAAAATGTTTTATTTAATCAATTTTAGAATAAGGCTGTAACGTAAGAAAATGTGGAAAAAGTTAAGGGCTCTGAATATTTTCCAAATGCCCTGAAGATAAAGATATCCCCTGATATTGACTATTTTCGCCCAGTGCACGTTCTCCAATAGAATGGAGGGTAGAGGCGGTTTATCCACTCTCCAGTGTAGTCTCGTCAGGTATGCCGCACGCCAACCTCGAAACAGGAAGAGGCGGCGTTATAGAGTGTCGGGAATTTGGGCCTGGTCCAGGATGAGGAGTATGTCCTTCGCCGCCGACTCATTGAAGTAGAAATCCACATCCAAATCAAGGTTAGTGATCACTGTTCTGATGTCCAAAAGCTCTTTTCGGTCATATGAAATGATGTCGGAAACATTATGTAGAAGAAAAGTTATGACCAGCGCAAAAAAAACACACAAAATAGCACAATTGGTCAGCGCCATTCTAAATTCACTGTCTAAACAACTTCACTGGCAAATAAGAGGCCTCTACAAACCCCTTTTTAATATTAGAAATGAATATATTTGGAAATGTTGTATTTCCTCATGAACCAAAAAGTTAACACAAAATCAGATGTTTACCATGATTTGAACCTGAGTCTCACTGAGGATGAGGTTGAATCATGAGACGGAGCAGATGACACAACAAGACCTCTTGACTTGCAGGTGGTTATATTATGTATGTCTCACATGATTTTAGACAAATGGGGAAAAAATGGGGGAAAACTGACAAGTTCAGAAATGTCTAATAATTTTCCGATCATTCAGTTTTCCATTCACATTTGTCGTTTCTCTCCAGACACTTGATAAGGGAACTGCAGCGATCTGCTCTGGCAAATTATAGAGGCTGTTAGCGGAAGAAACAGCTCTTAAAGGGAACATTTCAAGGTTGTTGAAAAATTATTGATGGGATACTGCACACTGAGGAATTCAGCCTTGAGGTGATGCAAGTTAGCCTATCTGTGATGTATAACACAATGGTCACCCCATGATCCACTGGAAAGATTGAGAATAATTACTTGAATTCCCATTGCACTCATACAAGTGACAAAAACGTCAGCTTGAGAAAAGATTTCTGCTTTTAAACTTAATTTCTAGGTTAATGGGCCCAACTTGAAGAACAAATGTAAGATGCTTGATCTGTACTAACAAACTCATGCCAAATAAGTTCTTATGTGGATTTCATGAGATCTAGGGATATTTGATCGTATATACAATTGAAGTCAGATGTTTACATACACTTAGGTTGGAGTCATTAAAACTCGTTTTTCAACCACTCCACACATTTCTTGTTAACAAACTATAGTTTTGGCAAGTCGGATAGGACATCTACTTTGTGCATGACACAAGTAATTTTTCCAACAATTGTTTACAGACAGATTATTTCACTTATAATTCACTGTATCACAATTTCAGTGGGTCAGAAGTTTACATACACTAAATGACTGTGCCTTTAAACAGCTTGGAAAATTCCAGAAAATTATGTCATGGCTTTAGAAGCTTCTGATAGGCTAATTGACATAATTTGAGTCAATTGGAGGTGTACCTGTGGATGTATTTCAAGGCTTACCTTCAATCTCAGTGCCTCTTTGCTTGACATCATGGGAAAATCAAAGAAATCAGCCAAGACCTCAGAAAAAATGTCCAAACACCTGAAGGTACAACGTTCATCTGTACAAACAATAGCACGCAGGTATAAACACCATGGGACCATGCAGCCGTCATACCGCTCAGGAAGGAGACGCGTTCTGTCTCCTAGAGATGAACGTACTTTGGTGCGAAAAGTGCAGATCAATCCCAGAACAACAGCAAAGGACCTTGTGAAGATGCTGGAGGAAACAGGTACAAAAGAATCTATGTCCAAAGTAAAATGAGTCCTATTTCGACATAACCTGAAAGGCCGCTCAGCAAGGAAGAAGCCACTGCTCCAAAACCGCCACACAAAAAAGCCAGACTATGGTTGCAACTGCACATGGGGACAAAGACTGTACTTTTTGGAGAAATGTCCTCTGGTCTGATGAAACAAAAATTGAACTGTTTGGCCATAATGACCATCGTTATGTTTAGAGGAAAAAGGGGGAGGCTTGCAAGCCAAAGAACACTATCCCAACTGTGAAGCACGGGGGTAGCAGCATCATGTTGTGGGGGTACTTTGCTGCAGGAGGGACTGGTGCACTTCACAAAATAGATGGCATCATGAAGGAGGAAAATTATGTGGATATATTGAAGCAACATCTCAAGACATCAGTCAGGAAGTTAAAGCTTGGTCGCAAATGGGTCATCCAAATGGACAATGACCCCAAGCATACTTCCAAAGTTATGGCTTAAGGACAACGAAGTCAAGGTATTGGACTGAGCCCTAACCTCAATCCTATAGAAAATTTGTGGGCAGAACTGAAAAAGCGTGTGCGAGTAAGGAGGCCTACAAACCTGACTCAGTTACACCAGCTCTGTCAGGAGGAATGGGCTAACATTCACCGAACTTATTGTGGGAAGGTTGTAGAATGCTACCTGAAACGTTTGACCCAAGTTAAACCATTTAAAGGCAATGTTACCAAATACTAATTGAATGTACGCAAACTTCTGACCCACTGGGAATGTGATGAAAGAAATAAAAGCTGAAATAAATCATTCTCTCTACTATTATTCTGAAATTTCACATTCTTAAAATAAAGTGGTGACCCTGACTGACCTAAGACAGGGAATTTTTACGATGATTAAATGTCAGGAATTGTGAAAAACTGAGTTTAAATGTATTTGGCTAAGGTGTATGTAAACTTCCGACTTCAACTGTATCTCTTTTTCTCTCTCTCTCTTTCTCTCTCTTTTTGCTATCTCCGCTCTCCTCCTTCTGTGAAACTGAAGCGAAGCTTCACTGTATCTGTGTGAATGGTTTGTTAGTTATTTGGACGAAACTCTAGCCTGTGCTGGATTACCTGCTGATGAAAGTGTGCTCATACTCCATAATCCTGCAGTCGACCCCCACATGCACAGGATCTCTGGACAATTACCCCCCATCCTTTACCCCTCTGATCTCCCTGTCTGGACTGTAAACTCACTCACATCACTGGGATTCGACTCTCCTCCAGTTGCCGCTCGTTTTCTCACAAGCCCACCGAAAAGTCTGCCATCATGGTTCTTATTAGTTATCTTATATACATACAAAATTCACACCAACCATATCATCTGTCTGGAGGTGAAGTTTTATGTATGTTTCTTCTTAGAGAGTGAATGCAGGCTTTGTTTCTCATCATGGCTATGTCTTTGTAGTATTGTCAGCCAACCCCCAAGAGAGCTTTGTTGCCATGCTGTCCTTAGATATAACAATATGTTATTGTACATAGTTTTGCATGTCGCGACATTGCACTGATAAATCTGTCCAACTAAAACATTGATGTTGTCCGAAGAGATGAATGGGAACCCGAACCTTCATTGACTGTTCTGGAGCAGACCAAACACCTTAACCAGACTGGTCACAGCAACAGAGAATACTTCTTTACAGCATTCATATGATGGGGTTAAACCTGCAATGTGTGTCATCAATTAAATCAATTAAGGTTCTAAAGGTAAATCCTTCATTTTTTCCCGGAGAGAGTTAACCTCGGGACCAGTAGGAGGAGCTGTGGTCCCATTGAATGTTGTGGCTGTAGTCGCCATAGTTCCCACTGCTATGCACTTAGTTGTGACCCTCAAGAGAGACTGGCCAAAAAAGGCTTAAACTCTATGACTGTAGTGAAACGCTGCATGACACCAACCAATCCATAGGAACTTCTTAAAGAAAGTAGGCCAGTCTGATCCTAAAATGTAGGTGCCACCTGGAATCTTTTGTAATTGTACAGGTGCATTCGGAAAGTATTCAGACCCCTTCACATTTTCAACAGTTTGTTACATTACAGCCTTATTCTAAAATGTATTACATTGTTTTGTTCCCTCATCAATCTACACACAATACCCCAAAATGACAAATCAATAACAGGAATTTAGACATTTTTACAAATGTATTAAAAATAAAAACTGAAATATCCCATTT
Source organism: Salmo salar (assembly GCF_965601325.2). Classification (NCBI taxonomy): domain Eukaryota; kingdom Metazoa; phylum Chordata; class Actinopteri; order Salmoniformes; family Salmonidae; genus Salmo; species Salmo salar. The sequence goes on along the minus strand of NC_138295.1, from coordinate 49,514,943 downwards.
ACATAAGTATTCAGACCCTTTACTCAGTACTTTGTTGAAGCACCTTTAGCAGTGATTACAGCCTCGAGTCTTCTTGGGTATGACGCTACAAGCTTGCCACACCTGTATTTGGGGAGTTTCTCCCATTCTTCTCTGCAGATCCTCTCAAGCTCTGTCAGGTTGGATGGGAGCGTTGCTGCACAGGTCTCTCCAGAGATGTTCGATCGGGTTCAAGTTCGGGCTCTGTCTGGGCCACTCAAGGACATTCAGAGACATGACCTGAAGCCACTCCTGCATTGCCTTGGCTGTGTGCTTAGGGTCTTTGTCCTGTTGGAAGGTGAATCTTCGCCCCCAGCTTGCTGTGAATGCACTGTCAACTGTGGGACCTTTTATAGACAGGTGTGTGCCTTTCCAAATCATGTCCAATCAATTGAATTTAACACAGGTGGACTCCAGTCAAGTTGTAGAAACATCTCAAGGATGATCAGTGGAAACAGGATGCACCTGAGCTCAATTTCGAGGCTCATGGCAAAGGGTCTGAATACTTATGTATATAGGTTAATTGAGTTTAATTTTTTATATAAATTAGCAAGAAAATTGAAAATCCTGTTTTCCCTTTGTCGTTATAGAGTATTGTGTGTAGATTGATGAGGATTTTTTTTATTTAATCCATTTTAGAATAAGGCTGTAATGTAACAAAATGTGGAAAAAGTCAAAGGGTCTGAATACTTTCCGAATGCACTGTATATGAAAAACCAATGTGGGACTTAGTATTGGACTCTTGGCGGACATATCTTGTAAGGTAGATTTGGATGCTTTCCGGGATACCACTGTTAATGGCCAGTGATGTTATTGTCAGTGCTTTTAAATAACAGCCATAACGATCAGGTGCTGATAGGACTTTTAACTCAGGTCCTATTTAAAGGTCAGAGCCTCTGCCCCACAAGGGCTCTATCTGTGCACTGGGTCATTGGTTTCCACAGAAGCGAGAAAACGATGCCAATGGAGGGGTGCCAATTGGCCCCAATATGGCAAGTCTAAAATACCATTGTCGTCAAGTGCTGTGTAGTGTCCACATATTAGCCTCATGAGATAAATATCATATGCATTGTGTTATAATGTATGCACTAATTCATAGAATGGCTTAATTTGCCCATGCATTAAAATAGTGGCCTTGTAGCAAAATTATTTCAGGGCACATACACATAGGGGAGTTGGTTGTCACACTTTTGACTAATTAATGCATTTCTCAGTACCAGTATATCTTACAAGACTATTTTCAATATTAGGAGAAGAAGATCTGAGGTTGAAATAGGGACCCTTTAAATCCTCATATATAATTCGAACATCAAATTATAATCCATTAAACACATTCTGTCAACTTAAGACAACCAGCCCCACCCCCTGTCTATTCCAGAAGTTACCACCGACTAAATCTTTGACGTTAAAATGCTTATTTAACTCTTTTTCATCTGACTGCGCAACCCATTGTCTCATCAGCACAGCCAGGCAATATATGAACTTGATCTCCATTATAAAAAGCATCTAGACATTATCTCACATTTCTTTAGACTAACAATTCGTTTTTGACAGTGGACATTTGCATAAACCTTGCTGTCTGTCTCTCCGACATTTGCAACCTTGCTTCAATATTCAAATTCAATCTCCAGCTCTCGCATAGTAATGAACGTGTCGGGAGTTGGGATGAGACAGACAGGCAGACAGCTTTTCTCAGCCAGTTGAAATCATGAATCAGTATCCTTTTTATGGATACAGTGCATTCGGAAAGTATTCAGACCAATTGACTTTTCCACATTTTGTTACGTTACAGCCTTATTCTAAAATGGATTAAATTGTTTTTCCCCCTCATCAAGCTACACACAATACCCCATAATGACAGAGCAAAAATAGGTTTTGATACATTTTTGCGCATTTATAAAAAACTAAAAAATGAAATATTACATTTACATACGTTTTCAGACACTTTACTCAATACTTTGTTGAAGCACATTTGGCAGGGAGCACAGCCTCGAGTCTTCTTGGGTATGACGCTACAAGCTTGGCACACCTGTATTTGGGGAGTTTCTCTCATTCTTCTCTGCAGATCCTCTCAAGCTCTGTCAGGTTGGATGGGGAGCATTGCTACACAGCTATTTTCAGGTCTCTCCAGAGATGCTCAAGGACATTCAGAGACTTGTCCCGAAGCCACTCCTGCATTGTCTTGGCTGTGTGCTAAGGGTTTGTTGTCCTGTTGGATGGTGAACCTTCACTCCAGTCTGAGGTCCAGAGCACTCTGGAGCAGGTTTTCATCAATGATCTCTCTGTTCATCTTTGGCTCGAACCCGACTAGTCTCCCAGTCCATTTAGCTGAAAAACATCCCAAAGGATGATGCTGCCACCACCATACTTCACTGTAGGGATGGTGCCAGGTTTCCTCCAGACGTGACACTTGGCATTCAGGCTAAACAGTTGAATCTTGGTTTCATCAGACCAGAGAATCTTGTTTCTCATGGTCTGTGCATCTTTAGGTGCTTTTTGGCAAACTCCAAGCGGGTTGTCATGCGCCTTTTAATGAGGAGTGGCTTCCGTCTGGCCACTCTACCATAAAGACCTGATTGGTGGAGTGCTGCGGAGATTGTCCTTCTGGAAGGTTCTCCTATCTCCACAGAGGAACTCTAGAGCTCTGTCAGAATGACCATTGGGTTCTTGGTCACCTCCCTGACCAAGGCCCTTCTCCCCTGAATGCTTAGTTTGGCCAGGCGGCCAGCTTTAGGAAGAGTCTTGCTGGTTCCTAACTTCTTCCATTTAAGATTGATGGAGGCCACTGTGTTCTTGGGGACCTTCAATGCTGCAAAAATGTTTTGGTACCCTTCCCCAGATCAGTGGCTTGACACAATCCTATCTCGAACCTCGAAAGACAATTCCTTTGACCTCATGGCTTGGTTTTTGCTCTGACAGGCACTGTCAACTGTGGAACCTAATATAGACAGGTATTTGCCTTTCCAAATCATGTCCAATCAATTGAACAGACCACACGTGGACTCCAATCAAGCTGTAGAAAAATGTCATGGATGATCAATGGAAACAGGATGCACCTGAGCTCAATTTGGAGTCTCATTGCAAACATTTGTAAAAACCTATTTTCGCTTTGTCGTCATGGAGTATTGTGTGTAGATGGCTGATGAAAAAATATATTTCATCAATTTCAGAATAAGGCTGTAACATAACAATATGTGGAAAATGTCAAGGGGTCTGAATAATTTCCAAAGGAACTGTATATACAAAGAAAATCAATAGAAAACAGGTTGTGCAGCTAGTTTACAGTCTTTCCAGCTTCAGTTTGAAGTTATTGCATTAGCTGTTTTGTTGGCTAGTTCTTCTGAACAACAATGTACTGATGAGGGAGTATATGTTCCAGGTGAAATCGCACATCATTAGCTCATTGTTATGGACGTATCCAAATAAATGTCACTAAAAAACGGTTTAAACTAATGCAAATGCAGATACTTTGTTGTTTTTCTGTTTGACGTGACTTTAAGTTAGCCGTAGTTGGCTAGCTAGCAAGCAAGGAATAAGAACACTGCCAGCCAGTATGGCAATTGAACATTTAGAACAAACGACTGGGTTGCGTCCATAGATACAGAGCAAAAATACTTAAAGACCGACCCGATAGTACAAACGACCAGCGGGCTTGTGTAGCAACCCTAGATTTGTGTCGGGACTACATCTCGTGGAAGGATGAAATAGTATGAATGAATTAATCAAAATAACGTTTTTAATTAAAATATATAAATCATTATTTGAATATGTTGGTAAACCGTTGTATAAAAGTGATAATGCCCTCGAAGCCGGTGTTTGGAGGATATATTGGCACGGTTTGCTAGCCCGAGACGAACAACACCCCTGCCAATATATCCTCCAAACACTGGCTTCGAGGGAATTATCACTTAAGTATGGGGTTGGTTGTCACAGTGTTTCCCATTTGTTTTTCAGCAACAATTGAAACAATTTACAAAGTTTTAGAAAAAGTAAAGCCTTTATTTGAGAAAAAAGTAAAACCTTTATTTATTGAACAGTATTTATATCTAACACAAAAAATAAATAAGTACAAATAAATTCAACATATTTGCTTTGATGCAGTTCTTACGCCACTAAAACTGACATATAAATGCTTAATAAAACAAACAACAGTAACCATCTCATATTTGGATGAAAATGAAATGTTTTGATAAAGTGGAAAAAAGTAAAGCTGTTAACATTTGTGTTAACCATCTTTTTTGGGGGGGGGGGGGGGAATGCTATGCTTTTTCAAACAGAAACAGTTGTGTGCACACGTGTGTGTGTGTGTGTGTGTGTGTGTGTGTGTGTGTGTGTGTGTGTGTGTGTGTGTGTGTGGCTGACTCTCAGAGTTGCATGACTCACAGTTTTGACAAGCAGGTCTGGACCAGACCAAATCTGAATCAATTATAGATGTCTATGTTTCACAAGTTTGGAAAGCACAGTATACAGTAGAGTTCAGCAAAGTAAATAAAAGTAGAGTGTATTCAGTACAGTAGAGTAGAGTACAGTAGTAGGGTACAGTAAAGTATAGTTCAGTTCAATACAGTATAGTACAGTACAGTAAAGCACAGTATGATACAATAAAGTAGAGTATAGTTCAGTTCAGTACTGCACAAGAGTAGAGTACAATGTACTGCATTCTACTCTGCTCTATCTGCCCTACCAACCAAAAAGGCAGTAACTGCTCATTTGGTCGAAAATGAGTTAATGTCGTTTTTGCTACAATAAATACATGCTTAATCATGTGGACAAGTATCCTGCCTATATTGTATTGTGTTTTGGAGAAAATGGGGGGTCATGTTAGCAGTAACTGCATAAAGTTACTGTTTAACCAAGGTAAACCGGAGACACCTGAAACCCCACCTCTTCAAGGAATACCTGGGATAGGATAAAGTAATCCTTCTAACCCCCCCCCTTAAAAGATTTAGATGCACTATTGTAAAGTGGTTGTTCCACTGGATATTATAAGGTGAATGCACCAATTTGTAAGTCGCTCTGGATAAGAGCGTCTGCTAAATGACTTAAATGTAAATGTAAATGTAAATAAAAGCCATTTTTCTCAGTTCCACGCAATGAGCAGTTACTGCCTTTTTGCTTTGTAGGGCATATATAGTATATATATAGTTACTATACTCTACTGAATTCAACTGTACTTTACCGCACTGTACTGCAATGTACTGTACTGTACTTTGCCCTACTGTACTGCACTGTACTGTACACTTTACAGTACTCTGTACTAACTGTGCTGTGCTGTACTGTGCTGTCCAAACTTGTAAAACATAGACGTCTTTTCAACATCCGGAAAATAAGTCTTCTAGGCGTCTTTTCAGCGTCATTTAGCTTACTTTGTTCCAATGGGGATGACAATATTCCTCTCAATGTTTTGTGATCTTGACCTATATTGACCATTGACCACATGGATGACCTCTCATATGGAGGACACACATTTGTATCTTGACATTTATTACACAGCACTGTGACAACCAATCCGTGCAACAACCAACCCCAGTCTCCCCTACACTGGACTGGATTCAGCTGGACTGACTTCTGCTGGACTGACGTGGACAACTGCTGTGGGGTCAGTGGGTGTGTGTTACATTGTGACTCTTCCAGAGAGGTTGTGGGTGGGTGTGCGTGCATGTGTGTGTGAGGTCCCTTGTGGCATGGTGTGAGGTCTGTAGCATTTGACTTGGATTTGGGCTAGTGTCTGTGTGTGCTAGTGTGTGTTTGTGTGTACGTATGTGTGTGCGAGCGTGCAAATGTGTGATTGTGACGATGACAACGTGAGGTCATTGGGTCATATGAGGACATAGACAGGGGGTGTGGTTGGTGTTGGTAGGTTGATGGAAAGTACACATTCCGATCCTCCTCCCACCATGCAGTGACACACCCATAGAATGTAAACTTCACCATAATAACCAGCACTTTTAACAAACTCATGAGAGCAGTAGCCAGGTGAATGACAGTACTCATATCAACCTAGACTCACAAAGTGAAGCACATATTGAATGCTGCTTTACCTAAATCATTTTTGTAAAGTTGGAAACAATAAAGGTTTAACTTTGTGAGTTAAATCAAATGTTCTATTTATTAAAAAATCAGCAATGATTTACTGAGACATGCTCCTTCCTGATATGAATGGTATTGTATGAGTGCATTTTCATCTTTTGATTGATTAAAAACTGCACCTAATACCCCGTGGTGCCAAGGTCAAAAGATGAATCAATTAAATAACATAACCGACAAAGGTTGGTGTTTGATTGTAATGTATTACGTTGAGTACAATGACAACTGACAAACACCCCTGAGGGACTTCCAGATCAGTCAGGATCTGCCTTGCAACATGTGCAGCAAGGCCCAATTATAAAAGCCGCACAAAAAGGCCCAAAAAGCCAAAGCGAAAAAACCCCTTTGGTGAAATTTTTTGAAAAATAAATACTTTTTTATTTATTTGTCCCCCTATCCATCCAGTGGGGATATGTAGCACATATGTAGAGTGCCAAACCCCTCAGCATGATAAGACAAAATACACAGGAAACAGGTTTTACCTCACACAGCACATCATGTACTATACCATGCCAGCATATGCACAATGTATTTTCTCATGCCTTTCCTCTATACTGCACGAATTGGCTAAATGTTGCAGTCAAGCCGTTTGTCACAGTCCATATGCAAAAAGGCCATTTCCCAGCTTGGAATAGTAGGAGAGGAAAGACAAAAGTGCAGAGCAGTCAAATGGTATGAGTCCCCCCAAAAATGCACCCTTCGCAAGTGCTTCAATGCAAGCAATCCCCCTCTGAATGCCTGTAAATTTTGTAGCTTTTGTTGCGTGGCTCATATATCTGACCAAGAAGTAATGTTACGTGGCTCATATATTTGACCAAGAAGATTTGGCTGGCTCGGATGGTGCCTGGCTGAGGTTGGCGTGCGACACGGGTGACAGCTCCCCCCTCTTCTAGCTGAGCGGTCTGTCATTACCCTTCTCTGGAAAACAGGCATTTTCCCCAAATCCATGGTTTCATTTTTTTTCTTGTAATAAAACGTGTCACCCACGTAAATGCACGCAGACATATTTAGACTTAACTACATGTTTGCACTTCTAGCGACTCATGGGTCCTACTTTAGACATAGTCTCTGAGATCGTGGGGAGCTGTGAGGAACAGAGAGAGAAATACAGTCAGACACCAGAGACCAATAAAACCTAAGACTATACCACATTCAACATGACAATCTATATAATTTGTGCACAACAGTATGCATGTTTTATGTGTGTTTGAGTTATGTGTGCATGGGCTTTTATAGTGGAACTGGCAGCATCTTAGCAACATGAAATCTTATTAAAATCTGTTCATATACAGTACACTCCCAGGAAGAACATGACACTTAAAAAAAAATCTGACAAGTGAGCATTTGGATATGGTCATTTTAACGTTTTCATAAATTCATAGATTGTTTGGGAATTACGTATGCTAAGGCATTTGTGAAAATTCTATAGCAATATAGAGTGGGAAGCGGCCATGTGTTTGGACAAATTGCAGTAAATTATAAAACCTAATAAAAACATCTATCTTGTCCAGGACCAGAGTTTATGCAGACCACTGCCCCATAGCCAATCAGAGCTACAGTAGACCTTTATGCAAACAAGCCATTTGCCACACAGGCCTGCCATCATTCACTTTGAACTGGACTGTGTGTTTACAGGCAGTTGCATCAGCGCGATTTTAGCTTATTAGAATGCATTCGCTAAAAGCCACAAAATACAGCTGAATGGATTTCTACAAATACCACAGGAGTCTCTTGCATTTGGGAACTTTACAGTCCTATTGGTCAAACAACCATGAAAAGGTAGGCTATCTCTCCCTCAGTTATGCACACCAACAACAACAAGATCAATAACTAATGCTTGCCAGAGCAAGATGTGCTAAAATCTAACAAAGGAACATTAGATAAACCCTCGCAAACTTTTTCAGCTAGTTGTCCATCAAAATTGCACTGATAAACGATGGGGAATTGTACTGTAGCCTACTCATCCTTCTGCAGCTTGGCATGCTTGTCCCAACCAAGCACCCAAGCTAACTGGCTAAAGTTGGCAAGCTTGCTAGCTAGCTACTTCCAGACACAAATGAGAGAACACCTCACTCTGACAATTTTACTCACCCTAGCAGAGTTGGTTAGAATGTTTACATGTTATCTAGAGCGTTCGTGACTAACTATTAAAAAAATGTGCCTACGTTTACTGACGCCAGTCATATTCAGCGAGTGTTGCGTGTTTGTAAATTCCTCAGTTATTCTGCTTTGAAATCAGAGTAGCTAGCTAGATAGCCAGAGTGAATTTGCGAAAGCGAAAGAGATATGCTAGATAACCAGATAACAGTTGTTTAAGTTCTTGCTAGCTAACCAAATGACACCTGCATCTAGCTGTTTATAGCCACCAAAAAATGATATGAAGGGTAAAAGTCAGTCACTCACCCACTCCTCCAATGACATGACTGGATACTGGACATCCTGACGGGCATCCCCCAGGTGGTAAGGGTAGGTAACAACATATCCGCCACGCTGATCCTCAACATAGGGGCCCCTCAGGGGTGCATGCTCAGTCCCCTCCTTTACTCCCTGTTCACTCATGACTGCATGGCCAGGCACAACTCCAACACCATCATTAAGTTTGCCGATGACAACAGTGGTAGGCCTGATCACCGACGACAACGAGACAGCCTATAGGAAGGAGGTCAGAGACCTGGCCATGTGGTGCCAGGACAACAACCTCTCCCTCAACGTGATCAAGACAAAGGAGATGATTGTGGACTACAGGAAAAGGAGGACCGAGCACGCCCCCATTCTCATCGACGGGGCTGTAGTGGAGCAGGTTGAGAGCTTCAAATTCCTTGGTGTCCACATCACCAACAAACTAACATGGTCCAAGCACACCAAGACAGTAGTGAAGAGGGCATGACAAAACCTATTCCCCCTCAGGAGACTGAAAAGATTTGGCATGGGTTCTCAGATCCTCAAAAGGTTCTACAGCTGCACCATAGAGAGCATCCTGACTGGTTGCATCACTGCCTGGTATGGCAACTGCTCGTTCTCCGACCGCAAGGCACTACAGAGGGTAGTGCGTACGGCCCAGCACATCACTGGGGCCAAGCTTCCTGCCATCCAGGACCTCTATACCAGGCAGTGTCAGAGGACAATGGTCAAAGACTCCAGCCACCCTCTTCATAGACTGTTCTCTCTGCTAACGCATTGCAAGCAGTACCGGAGCACCAAGTCTAGGTCCAAGAGGCTTCTAAACCGCTTCTACCCCCAAGCCATAATACTTCTGAACATCTAATCAAATGGCTACCCAGACTATTTGCATCTGCCCCCCCCCCCCCCCTTACGCCGCTGCTACTCTGTTATTATCTATGCATAGTCACTTTAATAACTCTACCTACATGTACATATTACCGCAATTACCTCGACTAACTGGTGCCCCGGCACATTAACTCTGTACCGGTACCCCCTGTATATTGTCTCGCTATTTGTATTTGTATTTAGCAGCAGCTACTCTTCCTGGGGTACTGCAAAATTGAGGCAGTTTATACAATTTAAAAAAAAATACAATACATTCACAGATTTCACAACACACTGTGTGCCCTCAGGCCCATACTCCACCACTACCACATATCTACAGTACTATATCCATGTGTATGTATAGTACGTATGTTATCGTGTGTATTCATGTGTCTGTGCCAATGTTTGTGTTGTTTGTGTTGCAGTCATTTCAGTCGCTGTAGTAGCTGACGTGTACAGTGTTGAGTCATCTGCATACATAGACACTCTGGCTTTACTCAAAGTCAGTGTTATGTCAGTAGTAAAAAATTGAAAAAAGTAAGGGGCCTAATTAGCTACCCTGGGGAATTCCTGATTCTAACTGGATTTTACTGCTGCTCTTTAACTACTTCTTACTTTTATTTCTTATTCGTATTTTTTTAACTGCATTGTTGGTTTGGGGCTTGTAAGTAAGCATTTCACTGTATGATGGACTTGTGATCATTGCCAATGCTAGTCTGATTGTATTGACATTCCCAGCCTTATTTACATTTGTCAGTTTTTGTCCAAAATGTTGAGTCATTGAAACTGAAACAGTGCATCCTGAATGGAGGCAGCAAACAATGTACCAGGTCAGCTGTGATTTACAACCTGATAGCAATATTTTTTGGACTACCAAGAAATGTATTGGTGAATTATATTAATCATGCATTGAACTGCATCCATCTATTTTGCCAACAATGCGTTAGTGTACAGTCGTGGCCAAAAGTTTTGAGAATGACACAAATATTAATTTTCACAAAGTTTGCTGCTTCAGTGTCTTTATATATTTTTGTCAGATGTTACTATGGAATACTGAAGTATAATTACAAGCATTTCATAAGTGTCAAAGGCTTTTATTGACAATTACATGAAGTTGATGGAAAGAGTCAATTTTTGCAGTGTTGACCCTTCTTTTCAAGACCTCTGCAATCCACCCTGGCATGCTGTCATTTAACTTCGGGGCCATATCCTGACTGATGGCAGCCCATTCTTGCATAATCAATGCTTGGAGTTTGTCAGAATTTGTGGGTTTTTGTTTGTCCACCCACCTCTTGAGGATAGACCACAAGTTCTCAATGGGATTAAGGTCTGGGGAGTTTCCTGGCCATGGACCCAAAATATCGATGTTTTGTTCCCCGAGCCACTCAGTGTGACACCACTTTGCATCTGAATTACTCCTACGCTTTTTTCTCTCCATCTCTCCATCTGTCCCAAAAGTAACAGTGTTGTGTACTCTAGCAGTGTCATCCCATGGAGCAAACAGGACTCATCTTTAATGGGAACCATTAGTCTTCCTGGATCAACATGAGATGCACATCTACCTTCACATCGTCCCTGACAACACTTCCTGTCTCGCCGGGCCTCAGCCATAATCAGGAGTAAATGAGACGTGGTTGATTCTGGAGACAGGCCGTCTCTACGCTATTACAGATAGGGATAAAGGGAGCATTACCCCGGCCATGGACACTACCACTCCTCATTCACATGTTCAGCAGCTTACCCAGAGAGAGAGTGGAATCTGGGCTATGATGGTTTGTTTTCAGTGTCCTGTTATCTATTTTTGGGGTCTGTGATACCTCTAATGTCTCAAGTGCACCGTTGGCACTACTTTACAGGATGTTCATACATCAAAGGATTGTAATTCATCTTACTTTTTCCATCTTTAAGGCACACACTTTGTTGACTAATGCATTTATTGGAAATTTTAATCGTTAGCGCTATAGTGCACTCCTTGCTAGTATGCAGGAGTTTATTTTTTATTAATTACCAAGTAAATTTCCCAAGGAAACTTTGTAACATACAATACTACACGCAATCACCCAGAGACAGAAAAATAAACAAAGCAACAAATTTGAAAGTGATAATGTTTCTGTAAACAAACACCAAGCACGAGAGACATGAAGTGTTTGTTGCTAAAGCATCTCGCATGACTTTGGTAAGCAGGTCACTGCACAAAGACTATTCTCCACAGAAACAAACAACATGGATAGCAGTGAGACATCCCTTCAGTCACTTACAGTATTGCCCCTTTGTTTTTCCATTTGATTACAACTCTTGCTAACATATTGTATAGCTTGCATTCACTGGGAATTCACATTTTGTTCTGTAGTAGTCACTACAATGAATACTGTAGGATTACTGTAGTATACTATAGTATTCACTATACTGTTTTTGTGGCCATGACAGTACTACACTACAGTATTCACTGTAATGTTTTTGCAGACATGACTGTAGTATACTATAATATTCACTGTAGTGTTTATGCAGACTTTACTGTAGTATACTGTAGTATTTTTGCGTACGTGACTGTAGTATACTGTAGTATTCACTGTAGTGTTTTATCAGAAAAATTACTGTAGTATACTATAATATTCACTGCAGTGTTTTTGCGGCCATGACTGTGGTATACTATAGTATTTACTGTAGTGTTCTTGCGGACTTTACTGTAATATTCACTGTAATGTTTCTGTGGACATGACTGTAGTATACAGTATTCACTATAGTGTTTTTGCAGACATGACCGTACTACACTATCAATCAAATCAAATTGTATTGGTCACATACACGTGTTTAACAGATGTTATTGTGGGTGTGCTTGTGCTTATAAACTCAGCAAAAAAAGAAATGTCCTCTCACTGTCAACTGCGTATATTTTCAGCAAACTTAACGTGTAAATATTTGTATGATCATAACAAGATTCAACAACTGAGACATAAACTGAACAAGTTCCACAGACATGTGACTAACAGAAATGGAATAATGTGTTCCTGAACAAATGGGGGTAAGAATCAAAAGTAACAGTCAGTATCTGGTGTGGCCACCAGCTGCATTAAGTACTGTAGTGCATCTCCTCCCCATGGACTGCACCAGATTTGCCAGTTCTTGCTGTGAGATGTTACCCCACTCTTCCACCAAGGCACCTGCAAGTTCCCAGACTTTTCTGGGGGGAATGGCCCTAGCCCTCACCCTCCGATCCAACAGGTCCCAGACGTGCTCAATGGGATTGAGATCCGGGCTCTTTGCTGCCCATGACAGAACACTTACATTCCTGTCTTGCAGGAAATCACGCACAGAACGAGCAGTATGGCTGGTGGCACTGTCATGCTGGAGGGTCAGGATGAGCCGGCAGGAAGGGTACCACATGAGGGAGAAGGATGTCTTTCCTGTAACGCATAGCGTTGAGATTGCCTACAATGACAACAAGCTCAGTCCGATGATGCTGTGACACACCGCCCCAGACCATGACAGACACTCCACCTCTAAATCGATCCCGCTCCAGAGTACAGGCCTCAGTGTAACGCTCATTCCTTCGACGATAAACGCGAATCCGACCATCACCCCGGTGAGACAAAACCGCAACTTGTCAGTGAAGAGCACTTTTTGCCATTCCTGTCTGGTCCAGCGACGGTGGGTTTGTGCCCATAGGCGATGTTGATGCCGGTGATGTCTGGTGAGGACCTGCCTTACAACAGGCCTACAAGCACTCAGTCCAGCCTCTCTCAGCCTATTGCAGACAGACTGAGCACTGATGGAGGTATTGTCTGTTCCTGGTGTAACTCGGGCAGTTGTTGTTGCCATCCTGTACCTGTCCCGCAGTTCTGATGTTCACATGTTCCGATCCTGTGCAGGTGTTGTTACACGTGGTCTGCCACTGCGAGGACGATCTGCTGTCTGTCCTGTCTCCCAGTAGCGCTGTCTTAGGCGTCTCACAGTACGGACATTGCAATTTATTGCCCTGGCCACATCTGCAGTCCTCATGCCTCCTTGCAGCATGCCTAAGGCACGTTCACGCAGATGAACAGGGACCTTGGGCATCTTTCGTTTGGTGTTTTTCAGAGTCAGTAGAAAGGCCTCTTTAGTGTCCTAAGTTTTCATAACTGTGACCTTGACTACCGTTCCACAGGTGCATGTTCATTAATTGTTTATGGGTCATTGAACAAGCTTTGGAAACAGTGTTTTAACCCTCTACAATGAAGATCTGTGAAGTTATTTGGAATTTTACGAATGATCTTTGAAAGACAGGGTCCTGAAAAAGTAATGTTTCTTTTTTTGCTGATTTTTGTTCCGACAGGGCAGCAATATCTAACAAGTAATATCTAACAATTTCACAAGAAATACCTAATAAACACAAATCTAAGTAAAGGAATGGAATTAAGAATATATATATATATATATATATATATATATATATATATATATATATATATATATATATATATATATATTATGGATGAGCAATGTCAGAGTGACATAGACTAAAATAGTAGATAGTATAGAATACAGTATATACATATGAGATGAGTAATGCAAGACGTAAACATTATTATAGTATTCACTGTAGTGTTTTTGCAGACTTTACTGTAGTATCACAGTAAAATCCGCAAAAACATTTCAGTAAATACTGCAGTATACTTCAGTCATATCCTAAAAAACACTACAGTGAATACTACAGTAAAGTCCGCAAAAGCACTACAGTGAATACCATAGTACCATTTACATTTACATTTAAGTCATTTAGCAGACGCTCTTATCCAGAGCGACTTACAAATTTGATAATTTTTTTTTTTTTTTTTTTTTTTTTAAATCCGTCTGGATTACTGCAACTCGCTGTTGGCTGGGCTCCCTGCCTGTGCCATTAAACCCCTACAACTCATCCAGAATGCCGCAGCCCGTCTGGTGTTCAACCTTCCCAAGCTCTCTTACGTCACCCCGCTCCTCCGCTCTCTCCACTGGCTTCCAGTTGAAGCTCGCATCCGCTACAAGACCATGGTGCTTGCCTACGGAGCTGTGAGGGGAACGGCACCTCCGTACCTTCAGGCTCTGATCAGGCCCTACACCCAAACAAGGGCACTGCGTTCATCCACCTCTGGCCTGCTCGCCTCCCTACCTCTGAGGAAGCACAGTTCCCGCTCAGCCCAGTCAAAACTGTTCACTGCTCTGGCACCCCAATGGTGGAACAAGCTCCCTCACGACGCCAGGACAGCGGAGTCAATCTCACCTTCCGGAGACACCTGAAACCCCACCTCTTTAAGGAATTCCTAGGATAGGATAAAGTAATCCTTCTACCCCCCCCCCCCTAAAAGATTTAGATGCACTATTGTAAAGTGGTTGTTCCACTGGATATCATAAGGTGAATGCACCAATTTGTAAGTCGCTCTGGATAAGAGCATCTGCTAAATGACTTAAATGTAAATGTAATAGTATATCATAGTCATGGCCGCAAAAACACTACAGTGAATACTACAGTAAAGTCTAAAAACACTACAGTGAATACTATAGTATACTACAGTCATGTCTGCAAAAACAGTACAGTGAATACTATAGTATACTACAGTTATGTCTGTAAAGCAATTACAGTGAATACTGTTCACTACAGTCATGTCTGCAGAAACACTACAGTGAATACTACAGTAAAGTCCGCAAACACACTACAGTGAGTACTGCAGTATATTACAGTCATGTCCACGAAAACACTACAGTGAATATTATAGTGTAGTACAATCATGTCCGCAAAATCACTACAGTGAATACTATATTATACTAAAGTAATGTCTGCAAAAACACTACAGTGATTACAGTATACTACATCCATATCCACAGAAACACTACAGTGAAATCTACTGTAAACTATACAAAAACTCTAAAGTGAATACTATAGTATAATACAGTCATGGCAGCAAAACACTACAGAGTGTTTACAACAGTAAGTCCGCAAAAACTCTACAGTGAATACTATAGTGTAGTACAGTCATGACCACAAAAACACTACGTTGAGTATTATAGTATACCACAGTAATGTTCTGCAAAAGCCCTACAGTGAATACTACAGTATACTACAGTCATGTTCTGCAAAAACACCATGGTGAATATTATAGTATACTACAGTAATGTCCGCAAAAGAATTACAGTGAATACTATAGTATACTACAGTAATGTCCGCAAAATAATTACAGTGAATACTGTATACTATAGTCATGTCCACCGAAACACTACAGTGAATATGACAGTAAAGTCTGCAAAATATTACAGTAAATACTGTATGCTACAGTTATGTCTGCAGAAACACTACAGTGAATACTACAGAAAAGTCTGCAAAAACACAACAGTGAATGCTAAAGTGTAGTATGATCATGTCTGCAAAAACACTTGAGTGAATATTATAGTATACTACATTTATGTCTGCAAAAACACTATAGTGAATGCTATATTATACTAAAGCAATGTCCGCAAAAACTCTACAGTGATTACTGTATACTACAGCCATGTCCGCAGAAACACTACAGTGAAATCTACAGTAAAGTCCGCAAAAACACTAAAGTCAATACTATAGTGTAGTACAGTTATGTCCACAAAACACAACAGTGAATATTATAGTATACCACAGTAATGTTCTGCAAAAACAATACAGTGAATACTACAGTATACTACAGTCATGTTCTGCAATCAAACTACAGTAAATATTATAGTATACTACAGTAATGTCCGATTTTTTTTTACAGTGAATACTATAGTATACTAAAGTAATATCGGCAAAAACACTAGTGAATACTGCATACTATAGTCATGTCCGCCAAAACACTACAGTGAATACGACAGTATACTACAGTCATTTCTGAAAAAACACGACAGTGAATACTATATGATACTATAGTCATGTACACACAAACATTACAGTATACTACAGCAAAGTCTGCAAAAATACTAGAGTGAATACTGTATACTATAGTCATGTCTGCAAAAACACTAAAGTGAATACTATAGTGTAGTACGGTCATGTCCGCAAAAACACTAAAGTGAATATTATAGTTGACTACACTCATATCTGCAAAAACACTACAGTGAATACTAAAGTATACTACAGTCATGTTCGCAAAACATCTACAGTGAATACTATATTATACTATAGTAATGTACACAAAAACATTATAGTATACTACAGCAAAGTCCGCAAAAACACTACAGTGAATACTACAGTAAAGTTCGTAAAAACCCTACAGTGAGTATTATAGTATTCTTCAGTCATGTAATCAAAAACATTACAGTGAATACTGTAGTATACTACAGTCACGTCCGCAAAAACACTACAGTGAATACTGTATACTACAGTCCTGTCCGCTGAAACACTACAGTGAATACTACAGTAAAGTTCATAAAACCCCGACAGTGAGTATTATAGTATTCTTCAGTCATGTCCGCAAAAACACTATAGTGAATACTGCAGTAAATTCCACCAAAACACTACAGTGAATACTATAGTATACTACAGTTATGTCTGCAAAAACACTACAATGAATACCATACTGTAGAACGGTCATGTCCCCAAAAACACTGATTGAAAAGGAGGTCCTTTCAACGGATTTTGGATTATGATAAAATATGCCATCTTTCCCAGGCGTCTCAATCTAGTCATGAAAAACACATCTTTATCTGGTTGTAATTTGGTTATCAGGTCAGTCTCTCCTGAGACCTATAGACTGTGATGTAAGGGAGTGTCTGCCTTAGCATTAATAAATCTTGTTAGGGATAGGGTCTAGTTTCCTGAATTTCCGCCTGACTGACGTGTCCAAAGTAAACTGCCTGTTACTCAGGCCCAGAAGCCAGGATACGCATATAATTGGTAGCATTGGATCGAAAACACTTTGAAGTTTCTAAAACTGTTAAAATAATGTCTGAGACTATAAAATAATTGATATGGCAGACAAAGATCCCAAGAAAATCCAACCGGAAATAATTATTTTTTGAGGTCCCAGGTTCTTATAATGGAAACCTATTGTTTCTATTTAAATTCATCTCCCAGATTGCAATTCCTATGGCTTCCACTAGATGTCAACAGTCTTTATTCAAGGTTTCAGGCTTGTTTTTTGGTGACAAGAGCACCGGAACAATATCAGTCTTTCGGCGTGCGAGAGAGGGAGGCGCGTGATTACTAATTTTCCTTTCCTATTGAACATACTACTTTCCGTATGAAATGTTATAGTTTATTTACATTTTAGAGTACCTGAAGATGAAATAGAAACGTCGTTTGACTTGTTTGGACAAAGTTTAGCGGTAGCTTTTTGGACTCCTTTTTCTGCATGTTGAATGAGTGGATTACTGAAACCGATGCCGCCAACTAAACTGACTTTTTGGGATATAAAGAAGGATTTTATCCTGTTTGGGATAGGGGGCAGTATTTTCACGGCCGGATAAAAAACGTACCCGATTTAATCTGGTTACTACTCCTGCCCAGAAACTAGAATATGCATATAATTAGTAGATTTGGATAGAAAACACTCTAAAGTTTCTAAAACTGTTTGAATGGTGTCTGTGAGTATAACAGAACTCATATGGCAGGATTCCATACAGGAAGTGCCCTGTCTGACAATTTGTAGTCCTTCTGTAGCATCTCTATCGAAAATACAGCATCTGTGCTGTAACGTGACATTTTCTAAGGCTTCCAATGGCTCTCAGAAGGCGCCAGAAAGTGTAATGGGGTGTCTGCAGTCTCTGGGCGAAAAACAGCAGGAGTATTTGTGAGTGGTCAGGCTGGGAACAGTAACTATGGATTATTTGGAACCAAAACAACATTTGTTGTTGAAGTAGAAGTCCTGGGAGTGCATTCTGACGAAGAACAGCAAAGGTAATCCAATTTTTCTTATAGTAGATCTGAGTTTGGTGAGGGCCAAACTTGGTGGGTGTCAAATTAGCTAGCCATGATGGCCGGGCTATGTACTCAGAATATTGCAAAATGTGCTTTCGCCGAAAAGCTATTTTAAAATCTGACACCGCGATTGCATAAAGGAGTTCTGTATCTATAATTCTTAAAATAATTGTTATGTTTTTTGTCAACGTTTATCATGAGTAATTTAGTAAATTCACCGGAAGTTTGCGGTGGGTATGCTAGTTCTGAACATCACATGCTAATGTTAAAAGCTGTTTTTTGATGTAAATATGAACTTGATTGAACAAAACATGCATGTATTGTATAACATAATGTCCTAGGAGTGTCATCTGATGAAGATCATCAAAGGTTAGTGCTGCATTTAGCTGTGGTTTTGGTTTTTGTGACATATATGCTTGCTTTGAAAATGGCTGTGTGATTATTTTTGGCAGGGTACTCTCCTGACATAATCTAATGTTTTGCTTTCGCTGTAAAGCCTTTTTGAAATCGGACAATGTGGTTAGATTAACGAGAGTCTTGTCTTTAAAATAGTAAAATAGTCATATGTTTGAGAAATTGAAGTTATAGCATTTTTGAGGTATTTGTATTTCGCGCCACGCTAGCGGAACGTCTGTCCCTAACAGGTTTTAACTAACAAAACTACCATTCATGTTATAGATGGGATCCTTGGGATTGCAAACAGAGGAAGATCTTCAAAAGTAAGTGATTTATTTAATCGCAATTTGTGATTTTATGAAGCCTGTGCTGGTTGAAAAATATGTTGATATGGGGCGCCGTCCTCAGACAATTGCATGGTATGCTTTCGCCGTAAAGCCTATTTTAAATTGGACAACTCAGTTAGATTAACAAGACTTTAAGCTTTTAAATTATATAAGACACTTGTAAGTTCATGAATGTTTAATATTATAATTATTTATTTGAATTGCGCGCCCTCCAATTTCACCGGATGTTGTTGGCTGGTGTCCCGCTAGTGGGACGCCTATCCCTAGAGAGCATACGAGGCCTCTGGGTGTCTACATGGGACAAATCCACCCAGGGGACACAAGGGGGTGGCAATGTTGGCTGGTGGTTGACGGCCCGATGCACAGAGGACATACAAGTGATAGGAGAAGGATAGTTTATTTCTCTTTGGTAACTCGGCCTCAGGCCTGAAAATGTACCCCACCTGATGACAGGTGGGGTTCTCCTGTGCTTTCCACACCCACTCCAGTCAGGTTGTCCATTTCATCATCAGGTGTTTCATGGAACATAACATCATATGCATGCATGTATCGTTTCATATGCACATATGGTTTCATAGAAATATGGATAATGGAATGTACGTGCTGAGTGAAAGCACAGAAGACAGCATGTAAGCTAAGAGTGATATAAAGTCTGAACATCTGATAGAGGACCAAGTCTATTTTTGAGGGAGTTTGAAAGTCCCTCCAAGTGCTTTTCAGACCGTGAATCAGTTAAACCTCACCCAACATGACATAGAACTTGGTCACATACTGTAGCTTGGTCAGACGGCTGCCCCTTCAGTTCCTGTGACTTCGGAAACACCTGCAGGCAATGCTGCAGCAGCTGTGAGACGTGACACAGGTCATGAACAGAACATGCAGGTCACACAGTGAACAGGATTTCAGTTAAAAGTGCAACCATTTGTCACGTCCTCCCCAGAGACGGACGCGGCAACAGGTGATGACTGGCCAATGAATATCACACAGAGGTTAGTGTACTTGTGAAAATAAGAAAGGTTATTAAGGATGAACATTATAAAGGGGGGTGAGAGAGAAAGAAGGAGAGGGCAAAGAGAATGGGAGAAAATGAGAGTGGGGTAAGAGAGAAAGGAGGGGGAGAATAGGGTGAGAGAGGCTTGAGTTTCCTGCCTGTTTTGGACTATTGCCAAACTTGACCTCCGCTTGGTTTAGCCTACTTGGATTTACTATTTTTGACTCTCCCGCGGTCCGATGAAGCGCTTGCCTCCCTCCCGGCCTCCACCAGCCTTCACCGGCCTATACTGGAAACTACATCCCCTCCAAGGTGCTATACTCCTGGCTATCATGGTAATATGGCTTCTGTTGAGTTGCTGTTTTGATGGGCCCCAGCTCTCTCCTTGCTGTTGTTATACTGGCAAATTTTGTGCCTTGGTTGTGTTTATTGTGGGTCCTAGAGCTGGCTGCTTTCAAGTCTGTGGTTGGGATCTGGCTTGCTGCCTATAACTGTGGTGATCCTACTAACTGTGGTGATCCTACAAACTGTGTGATTCAATCTAACTATCGCACTGTGTGGATTGATTGACTTTTAGCTGATTTCTAGCCAAACCATTTTATCTGTGTGGATTTTAATTGACTTTTTCCAAAATGGCTTCCACCGCTTTCTGCCATATGGGAAAACTGACTTTTTCCAGACTGACTTCTACCACCTTCAGAGACTATGGTGAACATTTCATCCCATTTAGGAGCTGCACCTACTTTGCACAGTTCCTGGATAATATTGACTGGACACATTTCCAATGTGAGAACTGTCAGACCACTTGACTTTTTCCACATTTTGTTACGTTATTGCCTTATTCTAAAATTGATTAAGTAAAATGTTTTCCTCATCAATCTACACACACTACCCCATAATGACAAAGCGAAAAGAGGTTTTTAGAAATGTTTGCAAATGTATCAAAAATGTCAAATAGAAATACCTTATTTACATAAGTATTTAGACCCTTGGAGTCCACCTGTGGTAAATTCAATTGATTGGACATTATTTGGAAAGGCACACCTGTCTATATAAGGTCCCACAGATGACAGTGCATGTCAGAGCAAAAACCAAACCATGAGGTTGAAGGAATTGTCCGTAGAGCTCTGAGACAGGATTGTTTAGAGGCACAGATTTGGGGAAGGGTACCAAAAAATGTCTGCAGCATTGAAGGTCCCCTAGATCACAGTGGCCTCCATCATTCTTAAATGGAAGAAGTTTGGAATCACCAAGGCTCTTCCTAGAGCTGGCCGCCGGGCCAAACTGAGTAATCAGGGGAGAAGGGCCTTGGTCCGGTAGGTGACCAAGAACCCAATCGTCACTCTGACAGAGCTCTAGAATCTTCTAGAAGGACAACCACCTCTGCAGCACTCCACCAATCAGGCCTTTATGGCAAAGTGGCCAGACGGAAGCCACTCCTCAGTAAAAGGCACATGACAGCCTGCTTGGAGTTTTGCCAAAAGGCACCTAAATGACTCTCAGACCATGAGAAACAAGATTCTTTGGTCTGATGAGACCAAGATTGAACTATTTGGCCAAGATTCACGTCTGGAGGAAATTATTTTGCACTTTGGGTTTTGTCCCGCTTTTATATTTATATATATATATATATATATAGTGCTATAATAAATTCAGTAGTTCTAATCCTGCGACTGCCTCCTGCCTACTCCTCTCTACACTTGTGACAGTTCCAATAGTTTTTTCACCATTTATTTTGGGACAAAATGGCCTTGATGATCTCAGTGCTGACAGGCCGGGATCTGGAGTGGGCGCACGCTGTCTAGGAGAGGGATGGTCCAGAAGTGCAGTCCTATGAGCGCTTCACTCAACTCTTCCGTGCTGTTTTTGACCACCCTACAGAGGGCTGAGAGGGAGGTGAGCATCTCCTTTGTCTACGCCAGGGGTCCAGGACAGCGTCTGAGTACGCTCTGGTTTTCCAGACGGTGGCTGCGTCTACTGGCTGGAACGACCAAGCCCTGTTGACGGTTTTCCGCAGTGGGCTAGAAGCGGACGTCCAGACCGAGCTGGCCTGTCGCGATGAGGATCTCACGCTGGACCAGCACATCGCCATGGCCATCCACCTGTACGTGCCCATCATCGCCCATCCAGGGGGTTCGGGTCTCTCCTGGAGCCTCTCGCGAGACTGAGCCCATGGAGGTGGGCACGATACACCTTCCCCCAGAGGAATGTCAACGTCGCCGTCAACAGGGTCTCTGCTCCTACTGCGGGGAGTCGGACCATCCCTGGAACACCTTTCCCAGAAGGAGAATCAGGGGAGGAAGCGACAGGCCGAGGAGCGCTCCTGCACCTTTCCAGGTAGGCATGGATGTGCCTTGCTCCTCTCTGTCTACCCAGCCGTCCTCCTTCCTATCACCTTTCCTTGACTATCCTGGCCCCCCACTGAGTCCTGCCCTAGTGGACTCAGGTTCTGCAGGCAATTTTATAGACCTGTCAGTGGCCTTATCATTACGCATTCCTCTAGTTCCTTTACAACTCCCTATCCCAGTCCATGCCCTAGACAAATGTCCCGTAGGAACAGAGCTGGTGTGCCAGACCACGATTCCCATTTCCCTCACGGTTGCTCACAACCACCACGAACGCATCACTTTTCTCATCTTAGACTCTCCTGCACACCCTGTAGTTTTAGGTTTCCCCAGGTTACAGTTGCATAACCAAGGATATCGTGGACAAAGAGGTTGTTGGGTTGATCGCAGGAGAGTAAGGGGAGGTGTCTCTCTGTGCCATCTCTGTGGAAAGTCCAGACCAGGCCACCCACGTCCCTATCCTGGAGGAATACCGGGAACTACAGGTGGCATTTTCAAAGACTCGTGCCACGTGCCTGCCCCCTCATCGCCCATGGGACTGCACTATCGACCTACTGCCTGGTTCTACCCTCCCGCGGGGGCACATCTGCCTTCTCTCGCATGCAGAGACCGAAGCCATGGAGGTCTATGTCCAGGAGGTGCTGGCCCAAGGATTCCTCTGTCCGTCCACCTCTCCGGCCTCCTCCAGCTTTCCCTCTCCTACCGGTCGGGATCTAAGAACGTCAAGGCCGATGCCTTGTCCCGGGTGCATGACACAGAGGATCGGAGGGAGAAAGTGACACCCATTATTCCCCTGTCCCGCATTGTGGCTCTTTTCGTGTGAAGTGTGGACACTGACATCCGTCGAGCCCTGCGACAGGAGCCCTCAACTGCCCACTGTCCAGAGGGGTTACCTATGTGCCCTCTGATGTGTGGGACCATCTCCTCGCCTGGGCACACACAGCACCTGTGTCGGGGCACCCGGGTATAGCCCGTACTATCGACCGTCTCTCTGCCAAGTACTGGTGGCCCACCTTAGCCCAGGACTTCCGGGTTTACGTCTCTTCCTGCTCCACCTGCGCACAGAGCAAGACACAGAGACACCTCCCCTATGGCAAACTACACCCGCTCCCGGTTCCACAATGACCCTGGTCCCATCTCTCCATGGACTTTGTCACAGACTTTCCCCCCTCGGAGGGGCACACCACCATCCTGGTCATTGTGGACCGGTTTTCCAAAGCCTGTCATTTGAGTCCTCTGCCTGGTCTCCCTACAGCCATGTAGACCACGGAGGCTCTCTTCTCTCATGTCTTCCAGCACTACGGGAACCTGGAGGACATCGTGTCTGACTGTGGTCCTCAGTTCACCTCCCGTGTCTGGAAGGCCTTCATGGAACAACTGGGGGTCACGGTCAGCCTCACCTCTGGGTACCATCCCCAATCAAATGGGCAGGTGGAAAGGGTAACTCAGGAACTGGGTAGGTACCTTCGTAGTGACTGTCGGGACCGACCGGGGGAGTGGGCTGCATTTCTGCCTTGGGCAGAATACACACAAAACTCCCTCCGTCACTCCGTCACTCCTCCACTAACCTCACACCCTTTCAGTGTGTTCTAGGCTATCAGCCGGCTCTGGCACCGGAGTTAGATTGAGGTTCCTGCGGTGGATGATTGGTTCCGGCGTGCCGAGGAGGTATGGAACACAGCGCACACCCGTCTCCAGCGTGTCGTCCTCTGGCAGAAGGCACAGGCCAATCGTCACTGCAGTGTGGCCCTGGTCTTTCACCCCGGAGACAGGGTCTGGCTTTCTACGAAGGACCTGCCCCTCTGCCTGCCCTGCAGGAAGCTGAACCAGACCGTTCAAAGTCCTGAGGAGAGTCACACCAGCCTTCGCGTTGGTTCCCCCTTCTGTCCAGCTCAGGCGTCGGCGTCGCCGGCCTTCTAGCTGCTGCCGAACCTGCTGCTGGCAAATGCCTTTCACTCATCAACCCCGGACTTGTCTCGTCATCATTACACACACCTGGTTCCAATCCCCACTCTATCACTGTATATATATACTCCTTCTGTCATTTGTCTTTGTCGGTCATTGTAAATGTTGCTTCTTTTCCTGAGAGGAATCTCTCCAGCTATTTCCTGAGTACTTTATTATTTTGCACTTTGGGTTTCAACCCGCTTTTATATACTGCTCAAAAAATAAAGGGAACACTAAAATAACACATCCTAGATCTGAATGAATTAAATAATCTTATTAAATACTTTTTCTTTACATAGTTGAATGTGCTGACAACAAAATCACACAAAAATAATCAATGGAAATCCAATTGATCAACCCATGGAGGTCTGGATTTGGAGTCACACTCAAAATTAAAGTGGAAAACCACACTACAGGCTGATCCAACTTTGATGTAATGCCCTTAAAACAAGTCAAAATGAGGCTCAGTAGTGTGTGTGGCCTCCACGTGCCTGTATGACCTCCCTACAATGCCTGGGCATGCTCCTGATGAGGTGGCGGATGGTATCCTGAGGGATCTCCTCCCAGACCTGGACTAAAGCATCCGCCAACTCCTGGACAGTCTGTGGTGCAACGTGGCGTTGGTGGATGGAGCGAGACATGATGTCCCAGATGTGCTCAATTGGATTCAGGTCTGGGGAACGGGCGGGCCAGCCCATAGCATCAATGCCTTCCTCTTGCAGGAATTGCTGACACACTCCAGCCACATGAGGTCTAGCATTGTTTGCATTAGGAGGAACCCAGGGCCAACTGCACCAGCATATGGTCTCACAAGGGGTCTGAGGATCTCATCTTGGTACCTAATGGCAGTCAGGCTACCTCTGGCGAGCACATAGAGGGCTGTGCGGCCCCCCAAAGAAATCCCACCCCACACCATGACTGACCCACCGCCAAACCGGTCATGCTGGAGGATGTTGCAGGCAGCAGAACGTTCTCCACGGCGTCTCCAGACTCTGTCACATGTGCTCAGTGTGAACCTGCTTCATCTGTGAAGAGCACAGGGCGCCAGTGGCGAATTTGCATTCTCTGGCAAATGCCAAACGTCCTGCACGGTGTTGGGCTGTAAGCACAACCCCCACCTTTGGATGTCGGGCCCTCATACCACCCTCATGGAGTCTGTTTCTGACCGTTTGAGCAGACACATGCACATTTGTGGCCTGCTGGAGGTCATTTTGCAGGGCTCTGGTAGTGCTCCTCCTGCTCCTCCTTGCACAAAGGCGGAGGTAGCGGTCCTGCTGCTGGGTTGTTGCCCTCCGACGGCCTCCTCCACGTCTCCTGATGTACTGGCCTGTCTCCTGGTAGCGCCTCCATGCTCTGGACACTACGCTGACAGACACAGCAAACCTTCTTGCCACAGCTCGCATTGATGTGCCATCCTGGATGAGCTGCACTACCTGAGCCACTTGTGTGGGTTGTAGACTCCGTCTCATGCTACCACTAGAGTGAAAGCACCGCCAGCATTCAAAAGTGACCAAAACATCAGCCAGAAAGATTAAGAACTGAGAAGTGGTCTGTGGTCACCACCTGCCGAACCACTCCTTTATTGGGGGTGTCTTGCTAATTGCCTATAATTTCCACCTGTTGTCTATTCCATTTGCACAACAACATGTGAAATGTATTGTCAATCAGTGTTGCTTCCTAAGTGGACAGTTTGATTTCACAGAAGTGTGATTGACTTGGAGTTACATTGCGTTGTTTAGGTTTTCCCTTTATTTTTTTGAGCAGTGTATATACACTACTGTTTAAAAGTTTGGGGTCACTTAGAAAGGTCCTCATTTTTGAAAGAAAAGCACATTTTTTGTCCATAAAAATAACATAAAATTTATCAGAAATACAGTGTAGACATTGTTAATGTTGTGAATTACTATTGTAGCTGGAATATCTATAGGCGTACAGATGCTGATTATCAGCAACCATCACTCCTGTGTTCCAATGGCACCTTGTGTTAGCTAATCCAAGTTTAGCATTTTAAAAGGCTAATTGATCATTAGAAAACCCTTTTGCAATTGTGTTAGCACAGCTGAAAACTGTTGTTCTGATTAAAGAAGCAATATAACTGGCTTTCTTTAGACTAGTTGAGTATCTGGAGCATCAGCATTTGTGGGTTCGATTACAGTCTCAAAATGGCCAGAAACAAAGAACTTTCTTCTGAAACTCTTCAGTCTATTTTTGTTCTGAGAAATGAAGGCTATTCCAGGAGAGAAATTGCCAAGAAACTGAAAATCTCGTACAACGCTGTGTACTACTCCCTTCACAAAACAGAGCAGACTGGCTCTAACCAGAGTAGAAAGAGGTGTGGGAGGCCCCGGTGCACATTAGGGTTTCTAGTTTGAGAAACAGACGCCTCACAAGTTCTCAACTGGCAGCTTCATTAAATAGTACCTGCAATCCGGTGCACAACCGGGAGTCTGGGTAATCCTTGGGAGCAATTTCCAAACACCTGAAGGTACCACGTTCATCTGCACAAACAGTAGTACGCAAGTATAAACACCATGGAACCACAAAGCCGTCATACCGCTCAGGAAGGAGACACGTTCTGTCTCCTAAAGATGAACGTACTTTGGTGCGAAAAGTGCAAATCAATCCCAGAACAACAGCAAAGGACCTTGTGAAGATGCTGGAAGAAACAGGTACCACATCTATATCCACAGTAAACGAGTCCTATATCGACATAACCTGAAAGGCCACTCAGCAGGGAAGAAGCCACTGCTCCAAAACCGCCATGAAAAAGCCAGACTACGGTTTGCAACTGCACATGGGGACAAAGATCGTATTTTTTGGAGAAATGTCCTCTGGTCTGATGAAACAAAAATAGAACTGTTTGGCCATGATGACCATCGTTATGTTTGGAGGAAAAAGGGGGAGGCTTGCAAGCCGAAGAATACCATCCCAACCGTTAAGCACAGGGGTGGCAGCAGCATCATGTTGTGGGGGGGCTTTGCTGCAGAAGGGACTGGTGCACTTCACAAAATCTATGGCATCATGAGGAAAGAAGATTATGTGGATATATTGAAGCAACATCTCAAGACATCAGTCAGAAAGTTAAAGCTTGGTTGCAAATGGGTCTTCCAAATGGACAATGAAGCATACTTCCAAAGTTGTGGCAAAATGGCTTAAGGACAACAAAGTCAAGGTATTGGAGTGGCCATCACAAAGCCCTGACCTCAATCCTAGAAAATTTGTGGGCAGAACTGAAAAAGCATGTGCGAGCAAGGAGGCCTACAATCCTGATTCAGTTACACCAGCTCTGTCAGGAGGAATGGGCCAAAATTCATACACTCAAACTTATTGTGGGAAGCTTGTGGAAGGCTACCTAAACGTATGACCCAAGTTAAACAATTTTAAGGCAATGCTACCAAATATTAATTGAGTGTATGTAAACTTCTGACCCACTGTGAATGTGATGAAAGAAATAAAAGCTGAAATAAATCATTCTCTCTGGTATTATTCTGAAATTTCACATTCTTAAAATAAAGTAGTGACCCTGACTGACCTAAGACAGGGAATTTTTACGATGATTAAATGTCAGGAATTGTGAAAAACTGAGTTTAAATGTATTTGGCTAAGGTGTATGTAAACTTCCGACTTCAACTCAACATTTACATATTACCTCGACTAACCCCTCACATTGACTCTGTACCTGTACCCCCTGTATATAGCCTCGCTATTGTTATTTTACTGCTGCTCTTCCCTTCATTATTTGTTACTTTTATTTCTTATTTTTTGTGGGTATTTTTCTTAAAATTGCATTGTTGGTTAAGGGCTTATAAGTAAGCATTTCACTGTAATATCTACACCTGCTGTATTTGGCGCGTATCACAAATACAATTGGATTTGATTTTGTAGTGATCTTAATAATTATCGCTTCCTTGTCTAGCTTAGATTTTTGAAACCTTTGCTAAATGCTTTTTTTGCACCTTTTTTGTCTGAGAAATTTAGTTTGAATGGAAACCAATCAGGGTTTAGGCCTGGGCATAGCACTAATAAAGCAATCACTTTAGTTGGTCATGACCTTGTCAACCCTTTAGACACTAAAATTAACTGTGCTGCTTTGTTTGTGGACCTGTCAAAAGCTTTTGATACTGTTGATGATGCTATTTTTTTATAAGTTGTCCTCGATAGGCCTGAGCTCTGATGCCTGTTCATGGTTTTATGATTATCTTAGTGACAGAACTCAGGTCATCGTGATTGAAGGGGTTAAGTCTGAATTTCTTGAAGTACATAAAGGTGTACCACAAGGGTTGATTTTGGGACCTGTTCTCTTCACTATTTGTATAAACACTATTGGTCAGTCTGTTCAAAATGTTAAACTAAATCTATATGCGGATGTTACTATTATGTATGCTAATGCCCCGACTGGGTTCCAGAGTGGTGCAGCGGTCTAAGGCACTGCATCTCAGGGCTAGAGGCGTCACTACAGACCCTGGTTTGATTCCAGACCGTATCACAACCGGCCATGATTGGGAGTCCCATAGGGCGGCGCACAATGGCCCAGCATCGTCCGGGTTAGGGTTTGGCCATCATTGTAAATAACAATTTGTTCTGACTGACTTGCCTAGTTAAATAAAGGTTAAATAAAATAACATTTAAATAAAGACTGTTGATCTGGTTGTGTCAAAACTACAGTCATATTTTATAGTATTTGATCCCCTGCTGATTTTGTGCGTTTGCCCACTTACAAAGAAATTATCAGTCTATAATTTTAATAGTAGGTTTATTTGAACAGTGAGAGACAGAATAACAACAAAAAAATCCAGAAAAACGCATGTAAAAAATGTTATAAAATAATTTGCATTTTAATGAGGGAAATAAGTATTTGACCCTTCTGCAAAACATGACTTAGTACTTGGTGGCAAATACCTTATTGGCAATCACAGAGGTCAGACGTTTCTTGTAGTTGGCCACCAGGTTTGCACACATGTCAGGAGGGATTTTGTCCCACTCCTCTTTGCAGATCTTCTCCAAGTCATTAAGGTTTCGAGGCTGACGTTTGGCAACTCGAACCTTCAGCTCCCTCCACAGATTTTCTATGGGATTACGGTCTGGAGACTGGCTAGGCCACTCCAGGACCTTAATATGCTTCTTCTTGAGCCACTCCTTTGTTGCTTTGGCCGTGTGTTTTGGGTCATTGTCAGGTTTTCACCCAAGATTTGACGGTACATGGCCCCGTCCATCGTCCCTTTGATGCGGTGAAGTTGTCCTGTCCCCTTAGCAGAAAAACACCCCCAAAGCATAACGTTTCCACCTCCATGTTTGACGGTGGAGATGGTGTTCTTGGGGTCATAGGCAGCATTCCTCCTCCTCCAAACATGGCGAGTTGAGTTGATGTCAAAGAGCTCCATTTTGTTCTCATCTGACCACAACACTTTCACCAGTTGTCCTCTGAGTCATTCAGATGTTCATTGGCAGACTTCAGACGGGCCTGTATATGTATTCTTGAGCAGGGAGACCTTGCGGGCGGTGCAGGATTTCAGTCCTTCACGGCGTAGTGTGTTACCAATTGTTTTCTTGGTGACTATGGTCCCAGCTGCCTTGAGATCATTGACAAGATCCTCCCGTGTAGTTCTGGGCTGATTCCTCACCGCTCTCATGATCATTGCAACCCCACGTGAGATCTTGCATGGAGCCCCAGGCCGAGGGAGATTGACAGTTCTTTTGTGTTTCTTCCATTTGCGAATAATCACACTAAATATTGTCATCTTCTCACCAAGCTGCTTGGCGATGGTCTTGTAGCCCATTCCAGCCTTGTGTAGGTCTACAGATCCTTGGAGCGCTCTGACAACCTTGGAGAGCTCTTTGGTCTTGGCCATGGTGGAGAGTTTGGAATCTGATTGATTGATTGCTTCTGTGGACAGGTGTCTTTTTTACAGGTAACAAGCTCACTGTTGAAATAAACCTACCATTAAAATTATAGACTGATCCTTTCTTTGTCAGTGGGCAAACGTACAAAATCAGCAGGGGATCAAATACTTTCCCCCCCCACTCTATATATATACAAAAGTATGTGGACACCCATTCAAACAAGTGGATTCGGCTATTTCAGCCACACCCGTTGCTGACAGGTGTATTAAATCGAGCACACAGACATACAATCTCCATCGACAAATATTGGCAGTATAACGACCTTACTGAACGCCCCACAAGCTCACAGAATGGGAGCTTCGAGTGCTGAAGCACATAACGCATAAAAATCGCCTGTCCTCGTTTGCAAAACTCACTACCGAGTTTCAAACTGCCTCTGGAAGCAACATCAGCACAATAACTGTTCACCGGGAGCTTCATCAAATGGGTTTCCACGGCTAAGATCACCATGCGTAATGCCAAGAGTTGACTGGAGTGCTGTAAAGCTAGTCGCCTTTGGACTCTGGAACCCCATCGAACACCTTTGGAATGATTTGGAACGCCGACTGTTAGCCAGGCCTAATCGCCCAATATCAGTGCCCGATCTCACTAATGCTCTTGTTGCTGAATG
Organism: Salmo salar; assembly: GCF_965601325.2. Lineage (NCBI taxonomy): Eukaryota > Metazoa > Chordata > Actinopteri > Salmoniformes > Salmonidae > Salmo > Salmo salar. The sequence continues at coordinate 49,484,153 of NC_138295.1, read as the reverse complement.
GAAGCAAGTCCCTGCAGCAATGTTCCAACATCGATTGGAAAGTCTTCCCACAAAAGTGTAGGCTGTTATAGCAGCAAAGGGGGGAACCGACTCCATATTAATGCCCATGATTTTAGTATGAGATGTTTGACTATATATATATATATATATATATATATATATATATACACACACACACAACATGACCAAAGTATGTGGACACCCGCTAGTATATATATATATATATATATATATATATATATATATATATATATATATTGTGGCGTACAGCAGGTCAGCCACCAGGGGGAGACTCGTCGAGGACTGGTGACAGACGGAGTATACATCACGAGGTATACTGGACGTGCCAGGTCTCAACGGGCTCTCCGCCCAGGACTAATTGGGGCTGATTGGAGAGTTGGTGAGTAATCAAGGGCTGATTGCTCACCAGCTGTACAAGCCCCATAAAGCTGCTAGAAGGGCAGCCCACAGGAGAGGACTGGGGGAAGTAAGGTGACTTTTGTGTGCCTGATAGGATACAGCAAGACCCGGAGCCCAGAAGACGGTATCGAGTTGATAGCTCAGTTCATCCGGGCCCAACAAGCACAACAGGCGGTTCAGGAATGAACGCTGGAGGAACAGCGATTACAAAACGTCCGCCTCGTTGAGGAAATCAGGAAGCTGCAAGGAGGAGCGTCTCCTGAATCACATCCCAACCAGTTTTTACTTAAACTAACGGACGACAATGACGTCGAAACCTACCTCTGTATGTTTGAATGGACAGCTCTACGGGAAGGATGGCCAAGGTCGAATTGGGCCAGTCTGCTGGCCCCGTTCCTCTCCGGGAATGCCCAAATGGTGTATTGGGACCTGAACAACGAACAGGTGGCTAATTACGACGGACTCAAACGGGGGATACTCAGCCGCTACGTGTACAGCCTGGCCCATCGGGCTCAACGGTTCCATGACTGGAGGTTCATAGCCGACACATCCCCCCGAACACAGATGAGCGATCTACTGTGCGTTACCAGGGCATGGCTCCTAACCGACGTATCCACCCTCTCCATCCTCGACAAAATGGTCCTGGATCGCTTCTTACGGGCGCTAACCCACGACATGAAGAGGGCAGCGATTCTATGAGCGCCCCATACCTTGGAGGGCATCCTGGAAGCAGTGGAGATGCATCATAACACACAGGCCCTGCTGAGTGGGAGCCGGGATGAGTCGGCGACCCATTCGAGGGGACGGAAGGACAGCCCCACCGCGGTGTACCCCGAACCGACAGTCAGCAGGGCCAAAGGACCGCAAACCCGTGGAGAAACGGCTGGGGTAAGGCCATCAGCTAGCCCCGGAGGCGAGGTGGGTCACGCCGTGAACTTTGTCACCTCCGGTTGGGCGCACCCCGAATCAACTGCACCCATGGTCCCGGTGAAGGTTGACGGACACGACACGGAAGCGCAATTGGACTCCGGAAGTATGGTTACGCTCGTGACCACGAGCCTGCTGAACCAGGAGACCGAAAGGGGTAGGGAGATGTCCATTTCCTGTGTTCATGGTGACACAAAGTGTTATCCAACCGTATGGACCAACATCGTGACGCCACAAGGGAGCTGCCAGATGATGGTGGGTGCAGTGCCAGAGTTGCTGGTACCTCTCCTAGTGGGACGGGATTGTCCACTGTTCGTGTCCCTATGGGGGCACGAGTTGACGAAGAATGTACGAGCCGGCCGAAGAAGAGAGCGAGGACGACCAATAGCCTGTGCGGCCCGGAAGCAACCGGTTAACCAGCATGTGTCTACAGCTCCGGAGTCGGTTTCGGAGGGGGTGCCAGAACCCGAACCCCCTGGGGAACCCCTGGAGGAGGAGCCCAGCCTCCCCCTCCTCGATTTTGAGGGGCCAGTCGAGACCCCCGCTGGGGGCCAACTGAGGGGACAATTCGGGACGGCCCAGTGGGAGGATCCGAACTTGAAAGCCGCCGCAGCCCAAGTGATAGCGTTGGATGGACAGCTACTTCCGGGGGTGAGTGACTGGCGATACCCCCATTTCCAAATCAAGAATAACCTTTTGTATCAGGTGTCGCACCAACAGGGGGAACTTTCAGAGGTATTGTTGCTGTCCCGACAGTACGTGGGAACTGTTCTTCAGCTGGCCCACACCCACCTGTTGGGGGCGCACCTGGGAATGGAGAAGACCCGGGAATGGATCGCCGCCTGGTTCCACTGGCCCGGGTAGAGGAGGGCCGTGGAAGACTACTGTCGCAGCTGCCCGGAGTGTCAACTGACGGCCCCGAAAGTCCACTTCCGAAGCCCATTGGTCACCCTACCGATCATCGGCGTGCCCTTTGAACGCATCGCCATGGACATAGTGGGACCCCTGGTAAAAACAGCACGAGGACACCGGTACATCCTGGTGATAGTAGATTATGCCACCCGGTATCTTGAGGCCATTCCCCTACGGGCGGCGGTATCCAAGGGAATTGCCCTGGAGCTGTTCCACCTCTTTAGCCGGGTGGGCATCCCGAATGAGATCTTGACAGACCAAGGTACGGAGTTTATGTCCCACCTCATGAAAGAGTTGTGTGCCCTCCTGCAGATCAAGCAGATCCGGACCTCTGTTTTTCACCCGCAGACTGATGGGCTCGTCGAGCGCTTTAATAAAACGCTCAAACAGATGCTGCATCGAGCAGGACGGGAAGAACTGGGACCAGCTACTACCCCACCTAATGTTCTCAATCTGAGAAGTACCCCAATCCTCCACTGGGTTTTCCCCGTTCTAACTTCTCTATGGGAGGAGGCCACGCGGCCTACTGGACCTCGCAAAGGAGGTGTGGGAAGCCCAACCGACCCCATTACGCAGCGTGGTAGAGCACGTGGAGACGACGAGGGAGCGGATGACAGCCATATGGCCCATCATGAGGGAACATATGGAGAAGGCCCAACGTGCCCAAGCCCAGGTCTACAATCGGGGAGCCCAGCCCCGAGAATTCCAGGTGGGAGACAGGGTACTGGTCTTAATCCCCATGGCCGAAAGTAAGTTCCTGGCAACATGGCACGGATCATACGAGGTGGTTGAGAAAATGGGACCTGTCACTTACCGCGTACGGCAACCGGGGAGACGGAAACCTCAACAGATTTACCACGTGAACCTGTTGAAGAAGTGGCATGAGAGGACAGCCTTGGCCGTGTTATGGTCGGGACCCAGGATTCCAACGGTCCCGAGCAATGAGGACCTCGACCCGGCCCAGAAGCAAGAGCTCAGGGAGCTTGTCGTTCGGAACACGGCGGTGTTCTCCGAGAAGCCGGGCCACACGACCCTCATTGAACACCACATCCGTACCCAGCCCGGCGAAACGGTAAGAAAGAGGCCATATCATATTCTGGAGGCCCGAAGGAAGGCCGTGAAACAGGAAGTGGACGCTATGCTGAGGATGGGGGTCGTTGAAGAGTCCCACAGTGCATGGTGCACAACCATCGTGTTTGTGCCTAAACCGGATGGTAGCTTCCGCTTCTGTAACGATTTCCGGGGGGTGAACGAGATCAGCTTGTTTGACGCAAATTACACGCCGATGGTGGACGAGCTCATCGACCATTTGGTAAAGGCCCGGTACATCAGCACCCTGGACTTGACCAAAGGATATTGGCAGGTACCGTTGGCAGCCTCCTCCTGGGAGAAGACGGCGTTTTTGACACCAGACGGGTTGTATCAGTACCGGATGCTACCGTTCGGTCTCCACGGAGCCCCGCCCACATTCCAGCGGCTGATGAACAAAGTACTTCAACCCCACCAGCAGTACACAGTGGCCTATTTGGATGACATCATCATCCACAGCCAAGGTTGGGAAGAGCACTTGACGCGCCTCCTGGCGTTGCTGGACGCGCTCAAACAAGCCGGGTTGACCGCGGACCCCAAGAAGTGCAATCTAGGTTTCGAGGAGGTGGAGTACCTGGGGTATTTGATCGGACAGGGGAATGTTAACCTCTATGGGCTAGGTGGGACGCAAGCGTCCCACCCGTGGTGCACTCCATCAACAGCAGGTGCATTTCAAGAGCGGCAAATTTGAATCCAAATAAATGTCAAAATTCAAATTTTTCAAACATACAACTATTTTACACCCTTTGAAAGATAAACATCTCCTTAATCTAACCACGTTTTACGATTTCAAAAAGGTTTTACGGCGAAAGCATAAATTTAGAGTATGTTAGGACAGTACATTTACAAGAGTTGTGTGTAATGTTGTGCCAATTCAAAGACAGGCGTCACCAAAACCATAAATCAGCTAAAATGATGCACTAACCTTTTACAATCTCCAACAGATGACACTCCTAGGACATTGTGTTAGACAATGCATGCATTTTTAGTTCTATCAAGTTCATATTTATATCCAAAAACAGCGTTTTACTGTGGCGTTGATGTTCAGGAAATCGTTTCCCTCCAATAACCGGCATTCAAGTCAGCACCACAAATGAAATAATTAAAATTAGAAAACATTGGTAAAATATTATATTGTCATTTAAAGAATTATAGATTTACATCTCTTGAACGCAATCAACTTGCCAGATTTAAAAATAACCTTACTGGGAAATCACACTTTGCAATAATCTGAGCACTGCGCCCAGAAAAATACGCGTTGCGATACAGACTAGCCGCCATGTTGGGGAGATCTAAAATCGAAAATACTATGTAAATAATCCATTACCTTTGATTCTCTTCATCAGATGTCACTTCCAGGTATCACAGGTCCCATAACGAATGTAGTTTTGTTCAAAAAAGCTCATCATTTATGTCCAAAAATCTCCGTCTTGTTAGCACATGATCTAAGCCCGCCGGACTTCACTTCATGAACGAGGGGAAAAAATATATTTACGTTCGTTCAAACATGTCAAACGTTGTATAGCATAAATCATTAGGGCCTTTTTTAACCAGAACATGAATAATATTCAAGGTGGACGAATGCATTCTCTTTTATAACGTATTGGAACGAGGGTACCCAACATGAACTCGCGCGCCAGGTGTCTAATGGGCCATCATCGTTCCATGGCTCTTGTTCGGTCAGATCTCCCTCCAGAAGACTCAAAACACTTTGTAAAGGCTGGTGACATCTAGTGGAAGCAATAGGAAGTGCCAAAATATTCCTCAGCCCCTGTGTTTTTCAATGGCATAGGTTTAAAGGTAATACAACACATCAGGTATCCACTTCCTGTCAGAAAATGTCTCAGGGTTTTGCCTGCCAAATGAGTTCTGTTATACTCACAGACACCATTCAAACAGTATTAGAAACTTTAGGGTGTTTTCTATCCATATATAATAAGTATATGCATATTCTAGTTACTGGGTAGGATTAGTAACCAGATTAAATCGGGTACATTTTTTTATCCAGCCGTGCAAATACTGCCCCCTAGCCCCAACAGGTTAAGCCCCAGGAGAAAAAGGTTCACGCGGTACGTGACTGGCCCGTTCCACGCACCAAGACACAGGTCAAGTCCTTCCTGGGACTGGCAGGATACTACAGCCGATGTATCCCTAACTTTGCGGCTATAGCTTCCCCCTCACTGATCTAACCAGGGCCCGCCTACCAAAAACAGTGAAATGGACGAAATGGACGCTTCCTTCAGCCGTCTGAAGGAAGCGCTGTGCTCCCATCCGATTCTCATAACGCCCAATTTCCAGGTGCCGATGGTGGTCCAGACGGATGCGTGTGATACGGGACTAGGTGTCGTTCTGTCCCAGATACACGATTGGGAGGAGCACCCCATCATGTACATCAGCAGAAAGCTGGTTCCTTGAGAAAAAAAGTACTCCATTGTTGAGAAAGAGTGTCTAGCGGTGAAGTGGGTGCTAAACACTCTCAAGTATTACCTGTTGGGTACCCACTTCACCCTGGTCACGGACCATGCTCCCCTTGCCAGGGGAAAGGACACAAACATTTGGGTTACCAGGTGGTTCTTGTCCCTTCAACGCTTCTCTTTTTCTGTTGCGACAGGTCAGGGGCAAAGCATGGAAACGCGGATGCCCTATCGAGGAGGGAGACATACGTCGCACTAACGACAGTCCCCTCCCCGACAAAGCTATGGGGTGTGTGTGTGTCGTACAGCAGGTCATCCACCAGGGGGAGACTCGTCGAGGCCTGGTGACAGACGGAGTATACATCACGATGTGATGGCTCCATCTGCTAGACGTGCCAGGTCTCGACGGGCACTCCGCCCAGGACTGATTGGGGAGTTGGTGAGTAATCAAGGGCTGATTGCTCACCAGCTGTACAAGCCCCATAAAGCTGCCAGAAGGGCAGCACACAGGAGAGGACTGGGGGAAGTAGTTGGAGACGGTGCTCAAGCTAAGACGAGGGAGTTTGAGTTTGTGTGACCGACAGGATACAGCAAGACCCGGAGCCCAGAAGACGGTATCTTGGAGAGGGTCTCAGGGGGAGACCTATCCTTTCCTTTTGATTTATTATTTAATAAACACCCTTGAAACCGAGCTAATCATACTCTGTCCGTGTCTGATCTGTGTAAACGTCTTGACCAAACCCCCTGGTCTGCCACAATATATATATATTGTGTATGCAGGGGCGGAAATCCTGGGGGGGACGGGGGGGACACGACCCCCCCATCCTGGGAAAAATATGATTTGTCCCCCCCAATATATCACTGAAACATAACTATGTAATTTAAATAATATTAATAATACGCAATGAAAGCAATTGTGCTGATTATAGACACTTAATAGTGCGTTTTTAAGTTTCAAAAGATTGCGACCCCCCCACCCTTTGCCTCACAATGGTTTGATCCACTGCCAGTTCCTTAGTTGGCAAGGTAACAGAGGGGTCTTATCCACTGTCTGAAAGGCACTCAATGAACGTAACTGACGTGAGGTTAATCCAGTCAATCGCGCACACACACTAGCTGAATATGCAGAGCTAGCTCGCAAATATTAACTATTAAGCTAGCTAGTACCTATTTCATTTATGTGGCCTCGTCAAAGATGGAATCTTTGCTATCGTCAATTTATTCCAAGATCAGCATGCAGATGATGTAAGTTAGTGCTTCAAAGTCCCTGTGATAAGGTTAGCGATAAACTGGAGTCCAAACTGAACAGAACTACACTCTCTTCTACCATTGTCTTAAATATATTTAATGGTCTCGTTGCAAAAGCTAAATTGTCGCAAGGGAACTTTTATTTATTTATTTTATTTCACCTTTATTTAACCCGGGTAGCAAAGATTATAGCAAACACCACTGAAACGGAATTGGTGCTCGCTAGCTTTGCAAATTCAGCTATTGTTGGAAGCCAGCCAATATGAAACAAACTATTAAAATTACAAAAGGTTGCAGCATATGTTGTGTAAATGGTGAACTCATACAGCTGTCAACTCTTGTCATTTTAATCCGTTTCACATTTTCTAGCTACCTTTTAGATCGATGCCCAAATAGAATGATAAAAGATAAGATGATAGAAGCCCATCTCCTACTGTAAATAACCTACACACTGTGTGTGTGTGTAGCCAGCCAGCCAGGTAGAAAAATGGCAGAAAAATAAAAGACGGACATCAGAGTATTTTTCAGTACACCAAAACGCAAAGTAAGAACCCTAGTAGCCTAATATCTCAAAGACTAGTTGATAAAATGTTCATAAGAAAGAAATGAAATTCTATTGGAAATGTTTCACAATGATGTCATTAGGCAGAGCAGGCAACAGATGGCACACAGACAGCAGAGTTGGGGACAGATATGCAGGGACAGACTGGCAGAGACAGGGAGTCTCAGGTAAGTTTGTTGAGTCTTTGTTTGGCAACATTATGAAAGGTTCTCAATTTTTTTGACTTGTAAAATAGGAACATAATTGGAAAATGCCATGGATACCCCCACTTTCAACTTAAACTGGTGACTGAACTAAGATTTGTGAACTAAGATACAGTGTAGTATTGCTGTTGTGATTAGTTGTGTAGTTTTGGGTACCGGTAGTTAGGAGTACGGCAAACACCTTATTTCTTTGGTTCCTCAATATACATTTACCCTATTTCAATGTAGGCTATGTGTTACAGCACAACGTTTGGTGTCCCCCTCAGGAATTGCTCTTGAGAAAATTTAATGTGATTGTCCCCTCCAAAGTTGATATCAGATTTTCGCCCCTGTGTGTATGTGTACAATGAGTTGTACCAAACATGAGAAACACCTTCCTAATATTGAGTCCGTCCCCACCCCCCCAACCCCCCAGTGCGTTGGGACTTGGACTCTACAAGGTGTCGAAAGCGTTCCATAGGGACGCTGGCCCATGTTGTCTCTAATGCTTCCAACAGTAGTCAGGTTGGCTGGATGTCCTTTGGTTGGTGAACCATTCTTAATACACACAGGAAACTGTTGAGCGTGAAAAACTCAGCAGCATTGCAGTTCTTGACACAAGCCTGACACCTATTACCTTACCCCGTTCAAAGGCACTTAAATGCTTTGTCTTGTCCATTTACCCTCTGAATGGCACACATACACAATCCATGGCTCAATTGTCTCAAGGCTTAAAAATCCTTCTTTAACCTGCCTCCTCCATGGATTGAAATGGATTTAACAAGTGACATCAATAAGGGATCATAGCATTCACCTGGTCAGTCTATGTCATGGAAAGAGCACGTGTTCTTAATGTTTTGTATAGTCAGTGTATATTTCTGTTGTATGATACAGGACGCATTTGAAAAAGAGTCCCCTGCCTTGAAGCTCTCTAAAAGAAAACTGTCACTACCATATTAGATTCCCTTGGCTTCATAACTCCATGGGCCATCAGCAGAGACGCTTGCTATAAATGGAAGGAAGCCTTCCTCTGACCAGCTTTTCAGTTGACAGACCAGATCCCGGCCAAGGTGTAATGGCAAATCAGCCAAGCCAACACCACCTGCCTTGGCTGCTTCTGGGGCATAAACACCTCCAAAGAACCCCCTTTTTCTCCCCCTCTGTTGATCTTAGCTGATTGCTTATAATAGTGTATAACCTTTAGGGTGAGTAGGGGGAGTTTAGACCCTGTGCTCTGCTGGATACTTGGCACTTCCATGGGGAACTGGCTGCACCTCAACCAGGCCTTATCCAAGTGACCTTCCCTTGGATAGATACAGAATGAGCAGAATGGGGCTATGGTTATGGAAATGAGAGGAGGGGATTGTATGCTGCGTTTTTGTGTATATGCATTTGTGTGTGTGTGCATGCATGTGTAATTTTGAAGATACTGCGAGTCTGTTTGCAAATAGGGTATGTTTGAGAAAAGTATCTTACGTGCGTTTCAGAATGTTTATGTAAGAGATAGAAACAGAGAGAGGGGAGAGTATACAGTACATGTTTATGAGCTGTGTGTGTGAGCACGCTCGCTCTTGTGAGAGAGAGCCGCTAAGTTGGCGAACATGCGATGTGGCTTCCCTGTGTTTATTTGCACACGTCAGAGATGTTTTCCATGATCAGCTGACCAGTGACCTCACGGGGTATGTCAGTTCCATGCTGTATTGAGAAGGTGACCTTGTCCTTATTGTCTATAACCACCTCTGGGAGGGTATCTAGAGGTCAGACCACACCAGCGGGAGCACTTGGACTGCTCTGCCTCCCGCTCTGGCACCCTGATAAGGTGCAATACAGCTGCAAAAACCCAACCTTGCCCAAAAGCACCTCTCACAGTGCCAGAGATGCAGAGTGGCCAGTGTTCACAATATACACAACAGCATCACATCGGAACACAACTTCATACAGTGTAGTCATTTATCATTTGCTTCAATCGATTGTATGCGAAGTGACTTAGTGATGTCTTAACATGTGGCTCATGTAGGAATAAATGCCCACACATTTTCTTGTGTTTGAGTGTGTACCACATGTTTGATGCTGTTTATATTTCTGCAATACCATATTGAAGCAGGGTCACAGTGACATGCTTCTGTTGCACAATCTACTGCATGTGTTGCTTTTCTGCCATCCTCCCTCCTACTCCCCTATCCTGAAAACAGCATATCTAACTTAACTGATGTATATACATCAGTCAGTGCATAACAGCAGTAAATACCATCCCTTCCCAGTGACAATCTTACGCAACCAGATGACAACAGGTAGTGTGTGTGTTATATAAGAGCACTTAGACAGCAGACACAAGGTCAGTCTAAGGGAGGCTTCTTTCATGCAGGTAACAAATAAGGCTTTGACATTATCTGGACAGGATGAGTGACCAAGTCACTGGGCATTTGATCAATCAAGCATTTACAGTATGTGTGAAAATAGAAACTGACCCATAGACACTGGGGTGAAGTGACATTCTGTACGAGTCAAACCTGAACACACTCTTCTGCAGGGCAATAACAGCATCTGACAACTCCTCACAAATTGTTCCCACTATTGGCTCAAGGTCTTCATGATAAATCTTGGCAACAGGCCTAGTAAATGGGTGAGGGAGTGTTCGCCACAGTAACTTTAACTGGGGCAATATTTAGATGTATAATTCAGGTGTATACTGTTATGGAGATTGGTGATGACATTAACTATAAGTTAATCTAAATATGCCCAATCTGTGTACTATTCATGGTGACATCATAACACTGCATGACAATATACACGTGGTTGTGGTCCCGTGTGCAATGCCTGGCTGTTATGGAAGCAACAGGTTACTATGGCTCAACACATTGATACCTTTCTACTCTCCAACTGCAAAGGTGACTCTAGAAGATTCCTTCCATTCCTGAGTGTAGTCCAGAACGCATTAAGTCCAGTGGCAACACGGTGCTTTCCTCTTTTAGCAGGCACAGCCCACACTACTTGCCCCATGATCCTTTACCCCCCTGTTCCCACTCACTCTCCTATAACACTCTAACTTTTAGGCCTTCAGAACCTCTGCTGGTGTGATGGTCACCAATGGAACACCTGTTGAATATCAGCATATGCTCTCTATGGATCTGAGAATAGGAGCAGAATAGGATAAACAATGTAGAACATACAGAACGAACAGAATTGAGCAGAATATAGGCACAGGAGAGAGAAGAACATGTACTATGTATAAGAGCTGGTGGAGCTGAGGAAAATGCAATGGGTTGGGAGAAATAATTTGGAGCTGTGAGTGGACGATTGTAAGCTTCTGGGACAGAGAGAAAGCAGCAGTATCATAAACGGTGTCCCTTCACTATCTGGCTCGTGGTACACAAGGTGTCTCGGATGGCCTTGGCTGGAGTCCAGATTTAATACATATTTCATTCCTGAGTGAATCATAGGCTTGTTTTAAAACCCAGATGAGTTTTCCTATTGGGTGGTGAACCTGACTGACTAAGGCCTGCTGACGTCAGCATACAGTCAGGGAAAAAAGTATTTGATCCCCTGCTGATTTTGTACGTTTGCCCACTGACAAAGAAATTATCAGTCTATAACTTTAATGGTAGGTTTATTTGAACAGTGAGAGACAGAATAACAACAAAAAAATCCAGAAAACCGCATGTCAAAAATGTTATAAATTGATTTGCATTTTAATGCAGGAAATAAGTATTTGACCCCCTCTCAATCAGAAAGATTTCTGGTTCCCAGGCGTCTTTTATACAGGTAACGAGCTGAGATTAGGAGCACACTCTATAAGGGAGTGCTCCTAATCTCAGCTTGTTACCTGTATAAAATACACCTGTCCACAGAAGCAATCAATCAATCAGATTCCAAACTCTCCACCATGGCCAAGACCAAAGAGCTCTCCAAGGATGTCAGGGACAAGATTGTAGACCTACACAAGGCTGGAATGGGCTACAAGACCATCGCCAAGCAGCTTGGTGAGAAGATGACAACAGTTGGTGCGATTATTCACAAATGGAAGAAACACAAAAGAACTGTCAATCTCCCTCGGCCTGGTGCTCCATGCAAGATCTCACCTCGTGGGGTTGCAATGATCATGAGAACGGTGAGGAATCAGCCCAGAGCTACACGGGAGGATCTTGTCAATGGTCTCAAGGCAGCTGGGACCATAGTCACCAAGAAAACAATTGGTAACACACTACGCCGTGAAGGACTGAAATCCTGCAGCGCACGCAAGGTCCCCCTGCTCAAGAAAGCACATATACATGCCCGTCTGAAGTCTGCCAATGAACATCTGAATGATTCAGAGGACAACTGGGGGAAAGTGTTGTGGTCAGATGAGACTGAAATGGAGCTCTTTGGCATCAACTCAACTCGCTGTGTTTGGAGGAGGAGGAATGCTGCCTATGACCCCAAGAATACCATCCCCACCGTCAAACATGGAGGTGGAAACATTATGCTTTGGGTGTGTTCTTCTGCTAAGTGGACAGGACAACTTCACCGCATTAAAGGGACGATGGACGGGGCCATGTACCGTCAAATCTTGGGTGAGAACCTCCTTCCCTCAGCCAGGGCATTGAAAATGAGTCGTGGATGGGTATTCCAGCATGACAATGACCCAAAACACACGGCCAAGGCAACAAAGGAGTGGCTCAAGAAGAAGCACATTAAGGTCCTGGAGAGGCCTAGCCAGTCTCCAGACCTTAATCCCATAGAAAATCTGTGGAGGGAGCTGAAGGTTCGAGTTGCCAAACGTCAGCCTTGAAACCTTAATGACTTGGAGAAGATCTGCAAAGAGGAGTGGGACAAAATCCCTCCTGAGATGTGTGCAAACCTGGTGGCCAACTACAAGAAACGTCTGACCTCTGTGATTGCCAACAAGGGTTTTGCCACCAAGTACTAAGTCATGTTTTGCAGAGGGGTCAAATACTTATTTCCCTCATTAAAATGCAAATCAATTTATAACATTTTTGACATGCGTTTTTCTGGATTTTTTTGTTGTTATTCTGTCTCTCACTGTTCAAATAAACCTACCATTAAAATTATAGACTGATCATTTCTTTGTCAGTGGGCAAACGTACAAAATCAGCAGGGGATCAAATACTTTTTTCCCTCACTGTAAATGGAGCGAGGGTGATACAGATGTAGGATCTTCATTTGATCACCCTGTTGTAGGAGAACTTTCCTGCAATGCAGAAGGCCTAATAAGGCTTCTGAAGTTTGTAATTTACACTATGAAATTTCAGACTTGATTTTCCATTACGAAAAATATATCAACCACTACAAAAATGTCCGTTAAGTATAATCCACATAATAATTCACATTTCCTGTTGCTGAATGATTATTTTCCTGCTGTATCAAACTGGCTTAAATTAAGATCCTACATCTGTACTCTCTCATTGGGTTGGAAATATCTTGCCATTGCGTAATGGGTAGACAGGGAGGTTGCAAGGGGAGTAAGTTAAGAGGGGGGTATCCTTCAAGACACCCCTACTCCCAGTCGTCAAGTCAACACATGGAACAAAATAAGCCCTTGACGATCAAAGCATATTCAGGTTATCACATCCATCCAACCCCTACTGTGGCCCCGGACTCTCAATGTCAACTTTAATCATCAGCAGTGCAAATGTGATTCCTCCTGTGTCCTACTGGTGCTCTAGGATTGCCGGGGTGTCAGTTCTGGGGGAGGTTGGGTGGTGGTGAGTGCATCTTGTGACTGCTGCTCTTTGCCTGCACCAGGTGAAGATGGCTATTAATAAGACGTTCCTATGCTTGGTCCTCCGCTCAGTGGGGCTTAATTTAGACCTGCCAGAGAACATTGATAGAGTGTCAACTAGTGCAGAGCCTCCTTATGCAGTTATCTCACATTTCACACCAAGAGAGACTCGTCTAGAGTTATGTGTGGGAGATTGGACTTAGAGAGTGAGTAGGCCTAAGTGAGAGAGGGAGTGAGATAAAGAGAGCGGGATATAGAGAGTGAGAGAGGTAGAGAATGAGATAGAGAGGGAGTGAGAGTGTGTGAGAGAGAGGGTGGGACAGACAAAGAGATAAAGGGACAGAGAGAGAAAAAGGGAGAGATGTATAAAATATAAAAATGATTGCAATCTTCTACTGTACAGTGCACCTCCCCTCAGCTTTGAGGCACTTGGAGGTGATGTAAATAAGACTGGGCTGACCCCAGAGAGGAGTCTCTCCCTTAGAGGGAGGCTGAGTCAGAAGGATCACTCCCCTCCCATAGTTCAGACTGGGAGGTCGTTTCCACATCCACGACAGCTGGGCCTGACATCATGGTCACATGCTCCTCATCGACTACGCAGGCAGCTGCTCTGGCAAACTGAGCAAGCCAGGCGTCCATCCTGCCAGCTGAGCTGTCGTACAACCTGTGGATTCATAAGTTCATAAAGGCATACTTACATGTATAAACGCACATATACTGAGCTCGAGATGTGGGCAGAACCTTGCTTGTTTGAATAGTTATTTCATTACTGAATATTGGAATCTGGCTTTATGTTTACATTTTGGACGCATCTAATATTCAAACAATCCGCTCATAAAATTTAACATGCCCAAATATTTATCTGATTGTAAAACTTCCAGCCTGACCTTTCTGAGGGCAAAGAATCTTTCAAGTCTGTTTTTTGTAGGAACATTACAACCTGGAACCTGATCAAATACAAAAATCCACAAGAAGCTGAAACACTTGACTGATATGTGGAAATCTTAAGCCAAGCTGAACTTGGCCTGTAGTGAGATCAAACTGTTTTTCATGCACATTGTGAAATCAACCATTTACAAAGTATAAAATATATCTCCATGTTAAAACTATTTATGTCGGGCCTCCCGAGTGGCGCAGCGGTCTGAGGCACTGCATCGCAGTGCTAGAGGTGTCACTACAGACTTGGGTTTGATCCCGGGCTGTATCACAACTGACCGTGATCGGGAGTCCCGAGGGTGGCGCACAATTGGTCCAGCATTGTCCTGGTTAGGAGAGGGTTTGGCTGGGGGGCTTTACTTTTCTCATCGCGCTCTAGCGGCTGTGGCTGGCTGGGCACCTGCAGGTTGACCTCAGTAGTCAGATTAACGTTGTTTCCTCCGACACATTGGTGTGTCTGGCTTCCGGGTTAAGCGGGTGGGTGTTAATAAGTGCGGTTTGGTGGGTCATGTGTCTGGAGGATGCATGACTCGACCTTCACTTCGCCTCACCTAAAAGCTCAGACACACCGACAGGATTGTCAAACATTTGCCTGTCTACAGTGCTTAGCACCTCTGAAGAGTGTTGGTAGTCAATCTCTTTTGTGTTCACAAAGCAAAGACATTGGAAGTCGTCAGCCTCCATGCGTATTGCTAATAGTCTAGATTCCAAGCTCTCTGTGCTAATGTTGTTATTTTGTAGAAATAACATTGTGCCTTGTTGATACTAGCCAGATGGCCACATCTAGATAACTCCCAAGCAAGATGACGAAGAAACAATGTAATTCCCTCTCCATAATCCCATACTGCCAGTGCCAGCCCATAACCAAAATGATTAGATAGCTAGCTAACTTTATCATATTTGCTAGCTAGAACAACATAACTAGAACAACATAAGAAAAGACACTGCACTAACTCGGCAGCTAAAACAAGCAGCTGTTTCATGGAAACTAGCTAATCCATTGTGATTTCAGTATAATGTAAATGCTAACTACAGGGGTTAGCTAGCTTGGAGGAAGTGTTTAGTGTTGTATGCATTGCATCTGTGTACTTAACTAACTATCCCATAGACTACATTGTATATGAAGTGTGACTGGCTCATCTGTGGATTTAAAGAGAAAAGTCCCTCTTTACATTTTTTTTGTTGGCTCCCCCACGAGGGGGTTCGTGCTCGCTGATTGGCTCAAAGTTGTTGGCCACTAACAAGCATTATGATTTTACAAGTAGAATCGGTGGGTTCGTAGCTACCGGGTCTGCACGCAGAAGGTATCGCTTTTGTTCTAGCAAGAGAAGGATAAATACCTATCGGCAGTCTATTGGCAGTGAGATTCTCTGTGTCTTTCATGCAAGGCTCCCACAGTCATTTCCAGGCCTATCTGGCATGTTTTAGTGTTTTTATAGACAACCTGTGTAGTCTGAAGCTTCTGAATTACACATTTTAGTTTGACCAATATTTCTCATGTGTCTGTAGTACAGCTCCCTAATGCAGGATATACGGTAAGTTCCCCCATAACTCACTGCCATCCCTGCCCCTTATTAATTAACCTCTTAGGGATCCCTTAAGCTCGAATCCCGCTCGAATCCCGTTAGCGGGATAGATTTGACAACATCCAGTGAAATTCCAGAGCGCCAAATTCAAACTACAGAAATATAAATATTCAACATTCACGAAAATATAAGTGTAATACATCAAAATAAAGCTTAACTTCTTGTTAATCCAGCCGCTGTGTCAGATTTCAAAAAGGCTTTACAGCGAAAGCACACCATACTATTATCTGAGGACAGCGCCCCGCATACAAAACCATGAAAAACATATTTCAACCAGGCAGGTGTGACACGAAAGTCAGAAATAGCCATATAATAAATGCCTTACCTTTGAAGATCTTCATCTTTTTGCAATCTCAAATGTCTCAGTGACACAATGAATGGTCGTTTTGTTTGATAAATTCCTTTTTTATATCCCCAAAATGTCAATTTATTTGGTGCATTTGATTCAGAAATACACCATGATTACAAAATATCTAATAAGTTACCTGTAAACAACTTGGTCCAAACATTTCAAACAACGTTCCTAATCCAACCTCAGGTATCCTAAAATGTAAATAATCGATAAAGTTTAAGACGGGATAAACAGTTTCCGATACCGAAGAAAAATAACACAGAGAGCGCTCCTGTTCATGCGCAAAAAAATACTAGACATCTTCTGAGTGACACGTAGAAAGAATAGCACTACTTCATTTCTCAAAAGAAAAACATCGAACAATTTCTAAAGACTGTTGACATCTTGTGGAAGCCATAGGAACTGCAATCTGGGCCCTAATAAATCAGGTTTCCCATAGAAAAGCATTGGAAAACACAATGTGCTCGGGGTTTCGCCTGCCAGTTCTGTTATACTCACAGACATTATTCTAACAGTGTTTTCTATCTAAATCTACTAATTATATGCATATCCTAGCTTCTGGGCCTGAGTAACAGGCAGTTTACTTTGGGCATGCTTTTCATCCGGACGTGAAAATACTGCCCCCTATCCCTAAGAAGTTTTAACCATCCAAAGCTTTTCATAAGTTTGCAACACAGTCTGATTGTGTTTTTTGGGAAGCAACTCTGATAGTTAGGTCAGTTCATCAGGAAGAGAAAATCCAGTTTGATATTTTGCCATGTCTCTTATCTATTTGTTATGAAACCATTCTTTACCCCGGCTATCACATTTTTTTGGTTTTCTTTTTACTCTGTTTAGACTTGGCAGCATAAATGCATATGTAACGGTGTTGCTTTTGTCTCTCTCCTCACCCCAATCTTGGCTGGAACCAGTGATGGCCGCCTCGCTTCGCGTTCCGAGGAAACTATGCAGTTTATTTGTTGTTTTTTGTGTTATTTCTTACATTGTTACCCCAGGTAATCTTAGGTTTTATTACATACAGTCGGGAGGAACTATTGGATAGAAGAGCAACGTCAACTCACCAACATTACGACCAGAAATACGACTTTCCCGAAGCGGATCCTCTGTTTGGCCCACCACCCAGGGCAATGGATCGGATCCCAGCCGGCGACCCAAAACAACGGCGCCGTAGAAGGAGCAGACGGAGCGGTCTTCTGGTCAGGCTCTGTAGACGGGCACATCGCGCACCGCTCCCGAGCATACTACTCGCCAATGTCCAGTCTCTTGACAACAAGGTAGACGAAATCCGAGCAAGGGTAGCATTCCAGAGAGACATCCAAGACTGTAACGTTCTTTGTTTCACGGAAACATGCCTCACTCGAGACACACTATCTGAGTCTGTACAGCCACCTGGTTTCTTCACGCATCGCGCCGACAGAAACAAGCATCTCTCTGGTAAGAAGAAGGGTGGGGCTGTATGCCTTATGATTAATGAGACGTGGTGTGATCATAACAACATACAGGAACTCAAGTCCTTTTGTACACCTGACTTAGAATTCCTCACAATCAAATGCCGACCGCATTATCTACCAAGAGAATTCTCTTCGATCATAATCACAGTCGTGTATATCCCCCCCAAGCAGACACATCGACGGCCCTGAAAGAACTTCATTTGACTCTATGTAAACTGGAAACCACATATCCTGAGGCTGCATTTATTGTAGCCGGGGATTTTAACAAGGCTAATCTGAAAACAAGGCTCCCCAAATTCTATCAGCATAACGATTGTGCTACCAGGACTGGCAAAACATTAGACTTCTGTTATTCTAACTTCCGCGACGCATATAAGGCCCTCCCCCGCCCTCCCTTCCGAAAAGCCGACCACGACTCCATTTTGTTGCTCCCAGCCTATAGACAGAAACTAAAACAGGAAGCTCCCACCCTCAGGTCTGTTCAACGCTGGTACGAACAATCGGATTCCACGCTTCAAGATTGCTTCGTTCACGTGGACTGGGATATGTTCCGCATTGCGGCGAACAACAACATTGACGAATACACTGACTCGGTGTGCGAGTTCATTAACAAGTGCATCGGTGATGTCGTACCCACAGCGTCTATTAAAACATTCCCCAACCAGAAACCATGGATTGATGGCAGCATTCGAGCAAAACTGAACGTGTGAACCACTGATTTTAATCAGGGCAAAGTGACCGGAAACATGACCGAATACAAACAGTGTAGCTATTCCCTCCGCAAGGCAATCAAGCAAGCTAAGCGTCAGTACAGAGACAAAGTGGAGTCGCAATTCAACGGCTCAGAGACGAGAGGTATGTGGCAGGGTCTACAGTCAATCACGGACTACAAAAGAAAAAACAGCCCCGTCGTGGATCACGATGCCTTGCTTTGAGGACAATACAGTGCCACTGACATGGCCCGCTACCAAAACCTGCGGGCTCTCCTTCACTGTAGCCAACATGAATAAAACATTTAAACGTGTTAACCCTCACAAGGCTGCAGGCCCAGACGGCATTCCCGGCCGCATCCTCAGAGCATGCGCAGACCAGTTGGCTGGTGTGTTTACAGACATATTCAATCAATCTTTATCCCAGTCTGCTGTCTCCACATGCTTCGTGAGAGCCACCATTGTTCCTGTTCCCAAGAAAGCTAAGGTAACTGAGCTACATGACTACTGCCCTGTAGCACTCACTTCCATCATCATGAAGTGCTTTGAGAGACTAGTCAAGGACCATATCACCTCCACCCTACCTGACACCCTAGACCCACTCCAATTTGCTTACCGACCCAATAGGTCCACAGACGTCGCAATCGCCATCACACTGCACACTGCCCTAACCTATCTGGACAAGAGGAATACCAATGTAAGAATGCTGTTCATCGATTACAGCTCAGCATTTAACACCATAGTACCCTCCAAACTCGTCATTAAGTTCGAGACCCAGGGTCTCGACCCCGCCCTGTGGAACTGGGTCCTGGACTTCCTGACGGGCCGCCCCCAACATCTCCACTCCGCTGATCCTCAACACTGGGTGCCCACAAGGGTGCGTTCTCAGCCCTCTCCTGTACTCCCTGTTCACCCATGACTGCGTGGCCATGCACGCCTCCAACTCAATCATCAAGTTTGCAGACAACACTACAGTGGTAGGCTTGATTACCAACAATGACGAGACGGCCTACAGGGAGGAGGTGAGGGCCCTCAGAGTGTGGTGTCAGGAAAATAACCTCACACTCAATGTCAACAAAACAAAAGAGATGATTGTGGACTTCAGGAAACAGCAGAGGGAGCAGCCCCCTATCTTCATTGACGGGACAGTAGTGGAGAGGGTGGAGAGTTTTAAGTTCCTCGGCGTACATATCACGGACAAACTGAAATGGTCCACCCACACAGACAGCGTGGTGAAGAAGGCGCAGCAGCGCCTCTTCAACCTCAGGAGGCTGAAGAAATTCGGATTGTCACCAAAAACACTCACAAACTTTTACAGATGCACAATCGAGAGCATCCTGTTGGGCTGTATCACCGCCTGGTACGGCAGCTGCTCCTCCCATAACCTGAAGGCTCTCAAGAGGGTAGTGAGGTCTGCACAACGCATCACCGGGTGCAAACTACCTGCCCTCCAGGACACCTACACCACCCGATGTCACAGGAAGGCCAAAAATATCATCAAGGACAACAACCACCCGAGCCACTGCCTGTTCACCCCGTTAACATCCAGAAGGCGAGGTCAGTACAGGTGCATCAAAGCTGGAACCGAGAGACTGAAAAACAGCTTCTATCTCAAGGCCATCAGACTGTTAAACAGCAATCACTAACATTGAGTGGCTGCTGCCAACATACTAACTCAACTCAAGACACTTTAATAATGGGAAAATTGATGTAATCAATTTATCACTAGCCACTTTATATTATATAATGTTTACATAACCTACATTACTCATCTCATATGTATATACTGTACGCTATACCATCTACTGCATCTTGCCATCTTGATGTAATTAAATGTATCACTAGCCACTTTAAACAATGCCGCTTTATATGTTTTCATACCCTACATTACTCATCTCATATGTATATACTGTACCCTATACCATCTACTGTAAATGTAAAATGTAAAATGTATCTACTGCATCTTGCCTATGCCATTCGGCCATCACTCATTTATATATTTTTATGTACATATTCGTATTGATTCCTTTACACTTGTGTGTACAAGGTAGTTGTTGTGGAATTGTTAGGTTATTACTTGTTAGATATTACTGCATGTTGGAACTAGAAGCACAAGCATTTTGCTACACTTGCATTAACACCTGCTAACCATGTGTATGTGACAAATAAAATTGATTTGACACCCTGAACACATCAACAACTGCCTCCCTCGAAGTATCGTTACATATTGCTCCACAAAAGCTGTGGCCCTTGCAGAGCAATGGAAACAACAACTTCAAGGTCTCAGAGCGAGTGACGTCATGATTGAAACGCTACTAGCGAGTTGCAATATGTTGTCTCTTTTCTGGCAAAATATTGTAGTTTACAGGGGTTAGGTACAGTTGAAGTCGGAAGTTTTCATACACTTTGGTTGGGGTCATTAAACCTAGTTTTTCAAACACTCCACAAATTACTTGTTAACAAACTATAGTTTTGGCAAGTCGGTTAGGACATCTACTTTGTGCAATTTTTCCAACAATTGTTTACAAACAGAGTGAAATATAAGTTAAATAATCTATCACAATTCCAGTAGGTCAGAAGTTTACATACACTAAGTTGACTGTGCCTTTAAACAGCTTGGAAAAGTCCAGAAAATTATGTCATGGCTTTAGAAGCTTCTGACAGGCTAATTGACATCATTTGAGTCAATTGGAGGTGTACCTGTGGATGTATTTCAAGGCCTACCTTCAAACTCAGTGCCTCTTTGCTTGACATCATTGGAAAATCAAAAGAAATCAGCCAAAACCTCAGAAAAAGATTTGTAGACCTCCACAACTCTGGTTCATCCTTGGGAGCAATTTCCAAATGCCTGAAGGTACCACGTTCATCTGTACAAACAATAGTACGCAGGTATAAACACCATGGGATCACGCAGCCGTCATACCGCTCAGGAAGGAGACGCGTTCTGTCTCCTAGAGATTAATGTACTTTGGTGCGAAAAGTACAAATCAATCCCAGAACAACAGCAAAGGACCTTGTGAAGATGCTGGAGGAAACAGGTACAAAATAATCTATATCTACAGTAAAATGAGTCCTATATCGACATAACCTGAAAGGCCACTCAGCAAGGAAAAAGCCACTGCTCCAAAACATCCATGAAAAAGCCAGACTACGGTTTGCAACTGCACATGGGGACAAAGATCGTACTTTTTGGAGAAATGTCCTCTGGTCTGATGAAACAAAAATAGAACTGTTTGGCCATAATGACCATCGTTATGCTTGGAGGAAAAAGGGGGAGGCTTGCAAGCCGAAGAACACCATCCCAACCATGAAGCATGGGGGTGGCAGCAGCATCATGTTGTGGGGGGTGCTTGCTGCAGGAGGGACTGGTGCACTTCACAAAATAGATGGCATCATGAGGATGGAAAATGTTGTGGATATATTGAAGCAACATCTCAAGACATCAGTCAGGAAGTTAATCCTTGGTCACAAATGGGTCTTCCAAATGGACAATGACCCCAAACATACTTCCAAAGTTGTGGCAAAATGGCTTAAGAACAACAAAGTCAAGGTATTGGAGTGGCCATCACAAAGCCCTGACCTCAATCCCATAGAAAATGTGTGGGCAGAACTGAAAAAGTGTGTGCGAGCAAGGAAGCCTACAAACCTGACTCAGTTACACCAGCTCTGTCAGGAGGAATGGGCCAAAATTCACCCAACTTATTGTGGGAAGCTTGTGGAAGGCTACCCGAAACGTTTGACCCAAGTTAAACAATTTAAAGGCAATGCTACCAAATACTATTTGAGTGTATGTAAACTTCTGACCCACTGGGAATGTGATGAAAGAAATAAAAGCGTAGCCTAGTGGTTAGAGCGTTGGACTAGTAACTGAAAGGTTGCAAGATCGAATCCCGAGCTGAAAAGGTACAAATCTGTTGTTCTGCCCCTGAACAAGGCAGTTAACCCACTGTTCCTAGGCTGTCATTGAAAATAAGAATTTGTTCTTAGCTGACTTGTCTAGTTAAATAAAGGTAAAATAAAAAATTGTTCTCTCTACTATTATTCTGACATTTCACATTCTTAAAATAAAGTGGTGATCCTAACTGACCTAACACAGGGAATTTTTACGAAGATTAAATGTTAGGAATTGTGAAAAACTGAGTTTAAATGTATTTGGCTAAGGTGTATGTAAACTTCTGACTTCAACTGTATGTTAAAGCTTATTTTCAATCAAATTTCATATTGCTGAATACCTTGAGGTTGTTTCCATGGTTGATTAAAAGTAATTCCAGATTGTGTTGACTTTTTTTACCAGTTCCCATGATTGGGGACAGCTCAGGACATCAGCTCAAAAGTCATCAGCAATGACACACCGTGGCACCAAAAGAAGCCATCCAATACCAAGAACTTGTTTATGTTTGAAAATTACTTTGAGAGGAAGGGACTGGTTTACTATGCTGGTTAATTTGAGCTGTCTTACCCTGAACTTGTGAACTTCTTCAGTGGAAATTTAGCATATCATCATGATATGTTAGATGCATAGCCTTTAATGTTAAGTTGCAGCTATAATCAATTTGCATCGCGGAAGTTCACCTTTACAGCATGATTTAAAGGCAGTCTTCTTGCTTTAGCAGAGACTGCATTCATGGTAAACGCTGCATATGTTGGCTCAATTGGAAATTGCCTTTACATTTCTAGTGCAGAATCTTGAATAGAGCCCTTAATGTTACCTTATATGGAGCAATCATACGTTGGTACTGCGAAGGATTTTCTTTTTTACCATGATTAACACAGACTACAAATGCCAATGTGTTCAATGACAATGCGTTTCCATGCACAATGTGCCAATGTGTAATGTGCCTATCTGCCCTTGCTTCGAAGAACATAAAGACCCATGTGATTTTCTGCTTCTATGTTATGAATATTTAAGGGAAACTATTGATGGAAAACGGCACAGAAACACATAGCTCATTTCACACACCAAGGCAGAGCAGGCTAAACAACACATAACCATTAACAAATAGGCTGTACAGTCTGTTCTCGTTCTCTCCTTCTGTAGCGGGACGCATTGACTTGGACTTGGATCCTGAAAGGCGGGTGGCACTTCTGGTCACTGGGTTAAGTTCAGATAGCTGGATGAACAAAGCTGCTTTTCACACAGGATATGTCAAAGCACACAGTGCTATACGCGTGTGACGTAGGTTACTTTTTCATGTCATGAGAACTCAATCACCAATGATTTTAATGTCCTGTCTCAGCCTGAAACCAGATATCCTGTCAAGTCTACAGATAAGGGGAGGAGACTCTTTGTGAAGGGTGTCTACTTTATACTACCTCCAATTAGAATAAATCATTAAAACAGTGTATTTTTCCAAAGAGCATTAGTTACAGTGTGTAGAATAATACTTTCTATATGGCCTTTACTAGTACTTGGCATCATGGAATCAATGTGAATTGTTTTCTCAATTTGACATTTTGTAACTGGGATATGAGAATTCTTATGTCGAAAGTGTGCATGGGGTCTCTTTCCATTTGTGTTGCCTTCAGTTGTTTATGCACAAGGCAGATGGATAGGAAACAAACAATCTGTTCAGTTCTTTCAGTAATGTATTTTGTTATTGTGCATTAAACCACATTTTATTGTGTTATATTCTGTAGTGTCAAGTTCCCCACTGAAGAAAATTGGACACATGGAACAGTTTCAAAATGATCCAGAGACTGTGACGTACTGTACTGAACACACAGCCAAGACACTGTGCACACATTGAGTCCAAGGCTGTTCATGCAAGTCGGACCCTAGGGGCGATATCTCCCTATTAAATGCATGAAGAGTTAATCCTATCCACCCTGAGTTGTTGGCATATCATCAGCTGGATCCTTGACAGCATGAGTAGCTGCAAATGCAGAAAGTTGAGTATGGGAACCAAAAAATCTCATTAAGTTTGATCTGACTCATAAGAGCTTTTCACTCTCTCTACTTTCATGTGATAACGAGACTTGGGGAGATACATATATATGAATTACTTTCACAAGTGGAAACATGCATACTTCACTCCAATGCTGTGTATGATTTTATATGGGTTTGTTTCAACTCTGATTTGCAAACTAAGATTAGATAGCTACTTAGCAATTTGAGGGCTGACTGTTCTCATAAAAGTTTGTGTTGTGCAAAAATAAATTAAGGATCCAGCTATGGTGGTAATTCATGTCAATCTGAATACAGCAGTATTGCTTGTCAATGTGCTAAATAACATCAACAAGCCCAGACAAGCTAGCTAAACGTGATCAGCTGGTATTTGCATAGTAACGGCGTCACCATTCTAATCGAGCTGGTACCAGTTGTGAAACTGGCCCTCATTTTAAGTGCCAGTGGAAATGGGGCTTAATTGACAACTCAATTCAGTTAAATTATTTGAATTGCATTTTTTTGTGAGCTCAATGTGCACATTGTGCAGTTTCTCAAGAGATAAATCAGATCAAGCCCAAACTGTGCGATGTATTAGGGATTTGTAGTTCCAATAGGTCAATATTCTACATAGTTCAACGCAGGAAACTTTGTAATTAACTACAATGACGATAATCCTTTGACCGCCTACTTGTCCAGTGTGAAAAACAGCTCCAGAACATTATTCCTCCACCAAACTTTACAGTTGGCACTATGCATTTGGCAGGTAGCGTTCTTCTGAATCTCCTGATTCAACACTCCAGCTTTACGCCATTCCAGCCAAGGCTTGGCAATGTGCATGGTGATCTTATGGTGCAACTTCTCAGCCATGGAAACCCATTTCATGAAGCTCCCAACGAACAGTTCTTGTGCTGAAACTCAGTAGTGAGTGTTGCAACCGAGGACAGACGATTGTTACGCACTACATGCTTCAGCACTCGGCCGTCATGTTCTGTGAGCTTGTGTGGACAACCACTTCGTGGCCGAGCCGTTGTTGCTCCTAGATGCTCCACTTCACAATAACAGCACTTACAGTAGACCGGGGCAGCTCTAGCAGGGCAGAAATTTGACGAACTGACTTGTTGGAAAGGTGGCATCCTATGACGGTGCCACGTTGAAAGTCACTGAGTTCTTCAGTAAGGCTATTCTACTGCCAATGTTTGTCTATGGAGATTGCATGGCTGTGTGCTCGATTTTATAAACCTGTCAGCAACGGGTGTGGCTGAAATAGCCAAATCAACTAATTTGAAGGGGTGTCCATATAGTTGTCTATGTATAGTGTACCTGCCAGCCCTGAGACTACGGGGCACCCAAACACAAGCCACATAAATTCTAAACCCCCCACCTACCCCTCCTTCCTAGATACACAATAACAGACACACATTCACCGCAGTATATCTTCCATCTTCGCTGACTATTAAAGATGACTAAAAACTTGGCAGCCTGTCACTCAACTCAATGTATGTCAGTGTGTGTGTGCCTACCTGCCTACAGGTCACATTTCTGTCAGTCTGTCTGCCAAATAGCCCACATATCTGTGTTGTTAATTTCCAGTCTAACACACAGACATTTTTTGAGTGCTTTCCTGAATTTTTGATCTGGTCCCTGGACTCGTGCCAGTATAGATGACCTCGGCCACAAAGCTAGTCAGTTAAATATCATTATGCCGTTATGCAAAGACAAACTACAGCAATACAGGATTTCAGACAGGCAGTGCTTGGTGTAGCATGAGGTCAAATATTGTACCTGCTTTGACAATAGATAGAGAAACGGTTTATACAGTTTCTTTTTTCCTAACTGGAAATGCACTTGATTTAGGAATAAATTCAACAGAATCAATGAGCAAATAGGTAATGTAGCTGATTAACCTGTCCACTTGTTTTCTGTTTTCACACCTGTCCCTCAATATTTATTCCCTGATGTTTTTGAGATGAAATGAGGAATCCTAGAAGGTATTACGCACAATATAGCTTCATGTTTGTTTTCTTGACTGACATTGCAATATGTTTTTGGCACAATAGACAAAAGTACGTCATTTACTGAGGGGATTACATTAATCCACTCCCATACATTAAACTCTTCTATAAGAAGATTATGAAATTGATTCATTTAGTGTTTTGGAGAATTATATTTCTACATTACTCATGGTTTACATATTTGTACACTGCTTACAAGGACATTAACTCATATTTGAATCTTTAATCCACAAATTAGCACTGCAACAGGGGTGGACTGAGACAATTTGGCCATGGCATTTTATCCACACCAGCCCACATCATTGCGTGCACAGGCAACACTACCCCAACACCCCATCCCCACACATACACCCTAACCCTTCACACCCTACTTAGACACAGGCAGTATTGCTGACACATAACATTGGCAGTACAATACAGTGTTTCTCAACCATGTATGTACCAGTGACTGCTGAGACATGGTCCTCCTCCTCTTTTTAACCAGCTCATGTTTAAAACAAATACAATGTGTAAAAACACCACTGGAGATACAACTGACCACTATATATCTATGCCCCTGCTCTAGCCATTTTGTTTGCTTCCCTGTTGTGCTGTCTATCTGTCTCAGCATCTTCTCTACTGTCACTGTCTGTCTGCTTAAGCCTTATAGGCATACATTATAAAAGCTAACCTAACGACTTAGGCTATGTTTAATTAAGCAATAAGGCCCGAGGGGCTGTAGTATATGGCCAATATACCACGATTAAGGGCTGTTCTTATGCACAATGCAACACGGAGTGCCTGGATGCTATCAGGAATCAATGTAAGACCCAGACGCAGACTGTCAAAGTAACATTGTTTATTGTAGCAACAGGGGCAGGCAAAGACCGGTCAAGGCAGGCAGGGGTCGAAAATTCAGGGCAAGGCAAAGGTACAGGACGGCAGGCGGACTCAGGGTCAAGGACAAGCAGGGTTCAGTAATCCAGAGGTGGAGCAAAGGTAAAGGACGGCATACAGGCTCAGGGAGAGAGATCAGGTGGGTGGGTAACTGGGTAAGGACAGGCAAAGGTCAAAATCGGGAGGACTAGCAAAGAGGGGCTGGGAAACGATAGGCGCTGACAGGAAAAACGCTAGTAAGCTTGAACGAAGAAGACGAACTGGCAACAAACAGACAGAGAAAACAGGTATAAATACACAGGGAATAATTGGGAAGATGGGTGACACCTGGAGGTGGATGAAGACAAGCACAAGGACAGGTGAAACAGATCAGGGCGTGACAGATACAACCCTTAACCGTGGAATATTCGCAATATAACACAAACCCCAGAAGTGCCTTACTGCTATTATAAACTGTTTACCAACGTAATTAGAGCAGTAAAAATACATATTTTGTCATACCTGTGGTAAACGGTCTGATATAGCACAGCTTTCAGCCAATCAGCATTCAAGGTCTCGAACCACCCAGTTTATAATGCAAATTAGTGCCTGTCATATGAGTTCCCCTGCAACACCTACCCTAATTAAGGGTTAATTACCGTAAATTCCGGACTATAAGCCGCAACTTTTTTCCCACGCTTTGAACCTCGCGGCTTAAACAATGACGCGGCTAATATATGGATTTTTCCCGCTTTCAATAAAAAATAAATTAAAAAAACACATTCTGTGACGTGCTCAGTTTTTTGGCGGCATGAAGCTTTCATTAGACCAATGAAATTGCCGAACGGGTTAAGGTCAAACAGTGACGAGAGCGACAATGAAAACGATCCAATATCGGATGAAGCAATTCTGAGGCTATTCAACTCTGACCCCGAAGGAGATGACTTCAGTGGTTTCAGTGCACAGGAGGAGGAAGATAGTGACCAATGACTTTCTTGGTAGGCTACTGTTTACTGCAAATTTTTATTTTCTGTTACAAGCCGTGTTTCGTTAAAGCCTATTTATTTTTGTTACAAGCCGTGCTTTGTTAAAGCCTATTTATTTTTGTTACAAGCCGTGTTTCGTTAAAGCCTATTTATTTTTGTTACAAGCCGTGTTTCGTTAAAGCCTGTGTAAAGTTCATTTGTTTCAGTGTACCGGTAGGCACCTGCGGCTTATAGACATGTGCGGCTTATTTATGTTCAAAATATATATATTTTTTAAATTCAGTGGGTGCGGCTTATATTCAGGTGCGCTTAATAGTCTGGAAATTACGGTAGTGTTCCAAAAGGGTTCTTCGGCTTATTTATGTTCAAAATAATACCTTTTTTTTTTATTCAGTGGGTGCGGCTTATATTTAGGTGCACTCAATAGTCCGGAAATTACGGTACTATTACAGGGCTCCAGACTAACATTTCCCCCTGGTGTCATTGGTACCACTAAGTTTTACATTGCCCACTGATCAATCGAATGCTCATTATAGCAGGGGTGTCAGTTCCTGAAGACCAAAAATGTTAAGTAGGCAAAAAAAATACTAAACTAAAATCATTCCCAATTAAAATACAATGGCTGTTTAGCGTATTGACTAGATGGCTTTAGGACCATGCGGACCATCCCTTGGAGAGCTGCTGCCTGCCTGCGCCCTTGTCTCTCACGGGATTTAGAAAGCAGAGAGCGGAGACAGTGCAAGTTTGCCTTGCCAGTAAGCCATTTAGGCAGTGCGCCGATTGCTTTGAATTTGATGTTGGCATTTTAATTCGGCCTTGATTTATGGTCCGATTTAAGGAAAGTTGGTTAGATGCTATCTGAATGTTCCATCATAATGGGTACATGATGTTTTTTCAGTTTATTAGAACTTTCAGCTCAGTGCCAATTCTCCGCTATTAATTATCATGATGCATTAACTGACCCTCAGGTCAGTGAATAAAGTCAACAGAAATATGTACGCTCTTGCTCTGCGCGATGTCAACATGCTTATTAGTAATGCACCGGTCAACTGTTTGTTCACCCGCACCTGCCCGCAATTGCTAATAACCCATCCTCACCGCCAACTATATGTGATTAAGTGGAAATCTGAGGCTGGCAACCGACGCTATTTTAAAGCCAACTTATGCTTGATCCGTCTATGTGGTCTGGAAGCTCTATATGGAGGGTCTGATGCAAATATGGAGCCTCCGGAGGCTTGCACAGGCCAAATGGAGCAGAAATGTTGTAACAATGTGGAAGGCTCCGCATAGCTCTGTATAGCTCCACATTGACATGATTGGTTTATGGTAGGTGCGGGTGGTAAATCCTGTTTTAACACAAACTCACTTCCTTGACAATTTCTTTGACAACAAAAATGGAGAACTTTAACGAAAGGCTATCAGAACAAGTTCACAAATAAAAAAACATTTATGATACCAAGTGTAGGGATTTCAAAGACATGAAAATGAGTTTGAACTCCTGGAAAGATATCAAGTAGGTAATGGGGATAGATGCGGTAAATACCTCAATAGAATGCAGACAGTGGGGGATAGAAGGACCCTGGATTGTCGCACATTCAACAAATCTGATCTAACAAAAAGTGACTGCTAAATGCTAATTCCTATTCGTATAAGCTGGTAGCATAGCTACCAAACAGAAATCAGTGGTGGTAGTCAAAGTAGTTTTTAACTGTAATGCAGTTGATTGATGATGATGACATGACAATTGTATGGATTGACATCAATACAAGCATTTTACTCCAATCAATTTTTTACCTCAACATAATGTGAAATACACATATAAGCAATAGCCTAAATGTAGGCTAATTTTGCTGGGGGCCAATGGGCTCCTATGTCAAGCACTGGGAAATGGACTCCAACATCTCAGAAGAGGTAAAGTCTTGTCTTTTCATTTAGCCAGTTGCTTGTAAACTGAACAAAAATATAAACGCAACATGTGAAGTGTTGGTCCCATGTTTCATGAGTCGAAATAACGCACAGAAAGATTATTTCTCTCAAAATTTGTGCACAAATTTGTTTTACATCCCTGTTAGAAAGCATTTCTCCTTTGCCAAGATAATCCATCCACCTGACACCTGAAGATAGCTATTTTAGCAAAGTACGCACGCCAATACTTTAAACACCAGCCTGAAATCCCACCAGAAGTGTAAGAATGATTTGGTTGTTTTCCATCTGATTTGTACGCCTGGTGACACTGCACCCTCAAGTGGCGTTGAGGTAAAGTGTGGCAGGCAAGAGTCAAAACAGAAATCTGTGTAACGTGTAGGACTCGGAAACTAAGAGTGGCAGTGGTTCGAATCCATGGGAGTTTTTGTTTTGCTGTGTTGTTTTTGGTTTCCAATCTTACCCTAACCCTTAAGCTTTATAACAATCTATCATGGTCCAAACACACCAAGAGAGTCGTGAAGAGGGCATGACAACACCTTTTCCCCTCAGGAGACTGAAAATATTTTGCATGGGTCCCCAGATCCTCAAAAAGTTCTACAGCTGCACCATCGAGGGCATCCTGAACGGTTGCATCACCGCCTGGTATGGCAACTGCTGCCGAGCAGATGCCATAAGGCGCTACAGAGGGTAGTTTGTATGGCTCAGTATGTCACTGGGGCCAAGCTTCTTGCCATCCAGGACCAATATACTAGGCAGTGTGAGAGGAAGGTCCAAAAAATGGTCAAAGACTCCAGTCACCCAAGTCATAGACTGTTCTCTCTGCTACGCCACGACAAGTGGTACCGGAGTGCCAAGCCTAGGTCCAAAAGGCTCCTTAACGCTTCCACCCCCAAGGCACAAGATTGCTGAACAGCTAATCAAATGGCCACCCGGACTATTTACATTGAAGCCCCCCCCCCCCCCCCCCCCCTGTTGGTTTTACACTGCTGTTACTCACTGTTTAATATGTATGCATAGTCACTTTACCCTTACCTACATGTACAAATTACTAACCTGTACCCCCGCACATTAACTTAGTACCGGTACCCCCTGTATATAGCCTTGTTATTGTTATGTAATTTACTTGTTTTACTTTTTATTTTATATTTTACTTTAGTTTATGTAGTAAATATTTTCTTAACTCTATTTCTTGAACTGCATTGTTGGTTAAGGGCTTGTAAGTAAGCATTCCAGGGTTTTTATTTATTTTTACTATTTTCTACATTGTAGAATAATAGTGAAGACATCAAAACTATGAAATAACACATATGGAATCATGTAGCAACCAAAAAGGTGTATATTTTTTATTTGAGATTCTTCAAAGTAGCCATCCTTTGCCAAGATGACAGCTTTGCACATTCTTGGCATTCTCTCAACCAGCTTCACCTGGAATGCTTTTCCAACAGTCTTAAAGGAGTTCCCACATATTCTGAGCTCTTGTTGGCTGCTTTTCCTTCCCTCGGTGGTCCGGCTCATCCCAAACCATCTCAATTTGGTGGAGGTTGGTGGATTGTGGAGGCCAGTTCATCTGATGCAGCACTCCATCACTCTCCTTCTTGGTAAAATAGCCCTTACTTAGCCTGGAGGTGTGTTGAGTCATTGTCCTGTTGAAAAACAAATGATAGTCCCACTAACCCAAAACCAGATGGGATGGCGTTTCTGCAGAGTGCTGTGGTAGCCATACTGGTTAATTGTGCCTTGAATTCTAAATAAATCACAGACAGTGTCACCAGCAAAACACCCCCACACCATAACACCTCCTCCATGCTTTACGGTGGGAAATACACATGCGGAGATCATCTATCACGTCTCAAAAAGACACGGTGGTTGGAACCAAAAATCTCCAATTTGGACTGCAGACCAAAGGACACATTTCCACCGGTCTAATGTCCATTGCTCGTGTTTCTTGGCCCAAGCAAGTCTCTTCTTCTTATTGGTGTCCTTTAGTAGTGGTTTATTTGCAGCAATTCGATCATGGCCTGATTCGCCAAGGCCTGATTCACACAGTCTCCTATGAACAGTTGATGTTGAGATGTGTCTGTTACTTGAACTCTGTGAAGAATTTATCAAATGCATTAAGAAGGAAAACAGAAAAACCTTGAATGAGTAGGTGTGTCCAAACTTTTGACTGGTACTGTATATATAATATATTTTGTGATATATTTTCCTTTATTATTTTCCCTAACACTACCACCCCTACCCTAATTGGAGTAAACTAATGGACAACAACACTTTGGCTTCTACTTCCAGCTTACACATAGTCCATCAATTTTATCAACACAGTATATTTTTGTTTGTTTTTAGTCCCATCCTTCAGCTACCCTCAATTCTTCCCATCTATCTCTAAAGACCATCCAGTTGTTGATTTCTATTTTCCATATATTTTTCAAATGTACTGTTTCACAAAAGTTCTGAACCTATATATATTTTACTAAACAGTATATTTTACATTCGTTATCTTGTTATTTTTAGTCCCACCCTTCAGCTCCACTCAGCCCATCCCATCGATTTCTGAATACCATCCAGATTTTGATTTGTTTTTGACAATGGGGTTGTGGTTTAGGCAGGCATAAGCTATGGACAACGAACATAATTGCATTCTCTCTATTGCAATTTGAATGCACAGAGATACCGTGACGAGATCCTGAGGCCCATTGTCGTGCCATTCATCTGCCGCCATCACCTCATGGTTCAGGATGATAGTGTATGGTCTCAAGTCGCACGGCTCTGTACACAGTTATTGGAAGCTGAAAATGTCCCAGTTATTTCACGGCCTGCATACTCACCAGACGTCACCCATTTAGCATTTTTGGGATGCTCTGGATTGACATGTATGGCAGCGTGTTCCAGTTCCCACCAATATCCAGCAACTTCGCACAGCCATTGAAGAGGAGTGGGACAACATTCCACAGGTCACAATCAACAGCCCGATCAACTTTTTGTGAAGGAGATGTGTCGTGCTACATGAGGCAAATGGTGGTCACACCAGAAACTGACTGGTTTTCTGATCCACCCCACCTACCTTTTTTAAGGTATCTATGAACAGATGCATATCTGTATTCCCAATCATGTGAAATTCATAGATTAGGGCCTAGTGAATTTATTTCAATTGACTGATTTCCTTACATGAACTGTAACTCAGTAAAATCTGTGAAATTGTCGTATGTTGCGTTTATATTTTTGTTCCGTGTAATTAGCTGGATGGCTATAGAGATTAGCCCTAAATCACTACCAGTGGTGCAGACCAATTTATTGGATGCCTATTACAGTTCCCTAAAGCGCAAGAAGTATGAATGCTCTGTCTTCTGTGGAGGCCACATGGCAGTAAATACTGTACCACTACTGCAGACGTTGGATTGACCACACAGAGTATTTTACCAAATTTGGGAGGCGCACAGCATAGCTGTAAGGAGCTCGATAGTGCCTCCGCAAGCCTCTGGAGGCTAAGAAATTGAGTCACACCCTCAGTACGGAGCCTTTGAATGACCAGATCAAGCATAAATTGGCTTTAACCTGCTAATATAAAATGTGCTATAGGCTACAGTCAGAGATGGCGGAATTACTTTTTGACAGGGGATGCAGGATTTTTTTTCCTGATTTAGATATGTTTCTCCTTATAATTTCTGTCATTTTAGTAGGGCTATTTGTTAGTCAACTTGTCTAGAATTAGATACATGAAGCTTCTCTTCAGTCATTATGTGTTGCTCTAAAACACTGGTTCTCAAACCTGGTCCTGGGGACCCAAAGGGCTGCACATTTTAGTTTTTGCCCTAGCACTACACAGCTGATTCAAATTATCAACTCATCATGAGGCTTTGATTATTTGAATCAGGTGTGTAGTGCTAGAGCAACAAAAAAAAGTGCACCCCTTTGGGTCCCCAGGACCAGGATTGAGAACCACTGCTCTAGAAGACTAAGTAAAGCCTTGCTCACCAGAAGAATGTCCTAATTCGATAGAATGAATGCTTCATTGTAAGCTAGTTGTCACGTCCTGACCAGCAGATGGAGCTGGTGTAGTAGTTTGGGGGTCAGGACGTGGCAGTCTGGTGTGTGTCTTGTGACTCCTGATCAGGAACAGCTGGGAATCGTTGTTCCTGATTGGGAGTCACATATGTAGGAGTTGTTTGTCACTGGGGTTTGTGGGTAATTGTTTCTTGTTTAGTGTGGTTGCACCTGACAGGACTATTGGCTGTCAGTTTCCTTGTTTTTGTTTTGTATAGTGTTCTTTCCAATTAAATTGAAAGATGAATACTAACTCCGCTGCATTTTGGTCCATTCCTGAAGACAGCCGTTACACTAGTTGACATCTGCAAAGTCAATTTTGTGGAGAAAAGACGTTCAGGTACCAGGGAGAAATTACAATAACCCCCCCCCCAAAAAAAAAAAAAATGGCTAAGATTTTCAGTACAACATTTTGAAATTATATCAGTTTGACCAATTGTAAGGAAATAGACAACTGTGAAAAAGTCCAAACATGTTTCTAATTGTCACGCCCTGATCTGTTTCACTTGTCCTTGTGATTGTCTCCACCCACTCCAGGTGTCGCTTATTTTCCCCAGTGTATTTGTCCCTGTGTTTCCTGTCTCTCTGTGCCAGTTCGTCTTGTATGTTCAAGTCAACCAGTGTGTTTTTCCTGTGCTCCTGCTGTTCTATTCTCTTTTACTAGTTCTCCAGGCTTTGACCTTTGCCTGTTTTTCTGGACTCCATTCCCGCCTGCCTGACCATTCTGCCTTCCCTGACCTCGAGCGTGCCTGCCATTCTGTACCTCTGGAACTTCCTTGGCATGTTTCCTATTTTGTTGCATTACAACCTGTAATTTAAATTGATTTTTATTTGGATTTCTTGTAATAAACATGCACAAAATAGTCCAAATTGGTGAAGTGAAATGAAAAAAATACTTGTATAAAGTCATACAGGGACAAAGTCGTGGAGAAGAACAGATCGGGGTTGGGTTACAAAAAAATATCTGAAACTTTGAACATCCCACGGAGCACCATTAAATCCATTATTAAAAAATGGAAAGAATATGGCACCACAACAAACCTGCCGAGAGAGGGCCGCCCACCAAAACTCACGGACCAGGCAAGGAGGGCATTAATCAGAGAGGCAACAAAGAGACCAAAGATAACCCTGTAGGAGCTGCAAAGTTCCACAGCGGGGATTGGAGTATCTGTTGATAGGACCACTTTAAGCCATTCACTCCACAGTGCTGGGCTTTATGGAAGAGTGTCCAGAAAAAAGCCATTGCTTAAAGAAAAAAATAAGCAAGCATGTTTGGTGTTCGCCAAAAGGCATGTGGGAGACTGGCGCAAACCCAACACCTCTCATCACCGCCCGAGAAGACCATCCCCACAGTGAAGCATGGTGGTGGCAGCATCATGCTGTGGGGATGTTTTTCATCAGCAGGGACTGGGAAACTTGTCAGAATTGAAGGAATGATGGATGGTGCTAAATACAGGGAAATCCTTGAGGGAAACCTGTTTCAGTCTTCCAGAGATTTGAGCCTGGGACGGAGGTTCACCTTCCAGCAGGACAACGACCCTAAGCATACTGCTAAAGCAACACTCAAGTGGTTTAAGGGGAAACGTCTTGGAATGGCCTAGTCAAAGCCCAGACCTCAATCCAATTGAAAGTCTGTGGTATGAATTAAAGAATGCTGTACACTAGCAGAACCCATCCAACTTGAAGGAGCTGGAGCAGTTTTGCCTTGAAGAATGGGCAAAAATCCCAGTGGCTAGATGTGCCAAGCTTATAGAGACATACCAAGAGACTTGTAGCTGTAATTGCTGCAAAAGGGGGCTCTACAAAGTATTGAGTTTGGGGGGTTGAATAGTTATGTGTTTCAATTAACAGTTGTGCCTTGTTAAAAGTAAATTTGGTAATTTCTTAACTTCTTAATGCATTTGAGCCAATCAGTTGTGTTGTGACAAGGTATGCAAAAGATAGCCCTATTTGGTAAAAGACCAAGTCCATATTATGGCCCACGTCCATATTATGGAAAGAACAGCTCGTTATAACAAGAACAGTCCATCATTACT
The DNA here is from genome assembly GCF_965601325.2 of Salmo salar. Taxonomy (NCBI): domain Eukaryota; kingdom Metazoa; phylum Chordata; class Actinopteri; order Salmoniformes; family Salmonidae; genus Salmo; species Salmo salar. The sequence continues at coordinate 49,447,902 of NC_138295.1, read as the reverse complement.
TTAAGACATGAAGGTCAGACAATACGTATTGATTGACCTTTATGTCTTAAAACAATGATGGACTGTCATTTCTCTTTGCTTATTTGAGCTGTTCTTGCCATAATATGGCTCAAACACTTTAAGAAGGAAAGAAATTCCACAAATTAACTCTTAACAAGGCACACCTGTTAATTGAAATGCATTCCAGGTGACTACCTCATGAAGCTGATTGAGAGAATGCCAAGAGTGTGCAAAGCTGTCATCAAGGCAAAGGGTGGCTACTTTGTGTCACGACACCTACGGAAGGTGGCGCCCCTCCTCGCCCGGGCGGCGCTCGGCGCTCGGCGGTCGTCGTCGCCTGCCTACTAGCTGCCATCGATTTATGTTTCACGTTCTGTTAGTTAGGCCTAGGTTAGTTGCGCACCTGTTTTGTGTTAGTTGTTAGTGGGGAGGGGTATTTAGGCCAGTTAGTTAGGTTTGTTGTTTGTGCGGGATTGTTCGTTTGTCAGGGTGTGTTTCATGTGGTTCTGTAAATTGTGGGGTTACACTATTCCTTTTGGGCTGCGTCCCTGGTTACGTTCTTTTAAGGGTGGTGCGTTACTTTTGCACACCTTGCACTCCATACCTTGCATATTTTCCGTGTGGATATTTTTATTAAATTCATTAACGGAATCTTTCTGTCTCCTGCGCCTGACTCTTTCAGAATCCACAAGCCACCCATTGTGACAGAATCCCGCACCACCATGGAGTCAGCAGGAACGTCAACACCAGCCCCGTCCATAGAGGAGCGGATCGATCAACACTCCACCCTCCTCCACCGTCTGGGTACTGCTATGGACCAGGTGCTGGCACGCCTAGAGAGTTGGGACCGAAGCGCTTCCGGCCCCACTAACCAGCCGGTCCAACAGCCGACACCTCAACCAGCATCTCCAGTAGCCAGTGTCAGCGGGGTTAAACTCTCCCCTCCCAGGGAGTATGATGGCACGGCCGCTGGATGTAAGGGGTTCTTACTCCAGCTGGAGTTATACCTAGCGGCCGTCCGTCCTCCTCCCTCGGAGGAGGAGAGTGTCAGCGTCCTCGTCTCATGTCTCACGGGTAGAGCCCTGGTATGGACCAATGCCGTCTGGGACAGTCCGGACTCAGCCAGGGACAGCTACCCGGAGTTCACCCGTTGCTTCTGGGCAGTGTTCGATCATCCCCCGGAGGGGAGAGCGGCGGGGGAGCGGCTGTTCCACCTGAGACAGGAGACGAGGAGCGAGCAGGACTTTGCTCTGGAGTTTCGGACCCTGGCTGCTGGGGCGGGGTGGAATGAGAGGGCCCTTATAGATCACTACAGGTGTAGTTTAAGGGAGGACATCCGCCGGGAGTTAGCATGTAGGGACACTGCTGGCTCTCTGGACCAGCTGATTGACTTGTCGATCCGTTTGGACAATCTGCTGGCGGCCTGCGGGCGTCCTAACCGGGCCCTGCTCATTCCACCTCCTAGCCCTCCTGCTCCTACGCCTATGGAGATAGGGGGGGGCTGCCGCTAGGAAGGTCGGAGGGGGGGGTCTCTCCTGTACCGCCTGTGGTCGCAGAGGACACACTGTGGACCGGTGCTGGAGGAACTCACCCGGGAGTCTAGATGGCAGGCAGAGCACTTCTTTGACACCTCAGGTGAGTCAGCACCAGCCTCACCCAGATCCCTCTGTCAGTCACATGTATGTATTAGTGTCCTTTCCCGCTTTTTCCCCTCACTCCCGGCTTAAGGCGCTAGTCGATTCAGGCGCGGCCGGGAGTTTTATGGACCGTGGGGTCGCAACTAAGTTAGGGATTCCCTTGGTTCAGTTGGGCCAACCCTTCACCGTGCACGCCCTAGATAGTCGACCACTAGGGTCCGGTCTGGTCAGGGAGGCGACTGTGCCGCTGGTACTAAAAATGCAGGGGGGTCATGAGGAGAGTATCAGTCTCTTCCTCATTGATTCCCCGGCGTTTCCGGTGGTACTAGGGATCCCCTGGCTAGCCACTCACAGCCCTAAGATTTCGTGGGGACAGAGGGTTCTTAAGGGGTGGTCAAGGGAGTGCTTGGGCAAATGCATAGGGGTTTCCGTCAGTGCAACTACGGTGGAGAGTCCAGACCAAGTCTCTACCGTGCACATTCCCTTAGAGTATGCCGATTTGGCTATCGCCTTCCGTAAAACGAAGGCGACCCAATTACCACCTCATCAATGAGGAGAATGTGCGATAGAAATCCAGGTAGGCGCTGCACTTCCCCGTAGTCACGTGTATCCCTTGTCTCAGGAGGAGACTATGGAAACATACGTCACTGAGTCCTTGAGGCAGGGATACATCCAGCCATCTAACTCACCCGTCTCCTCGAGCTTCTTCTTTGTGAAGAAGAAGGAGGGGGGTCTGCGCCCGTGCATTGACTATAGAGGTCTAAATGCCATCACGATGGGTTTCAGTTACCCGCTACCTCTCATTGCTTCAGCGATAGAGTCATTTCACGGGGCACACTTCTTCACGAAGTTAGATCTCAGGAGTGCATACAATCTGGTGCGTGTCCGAGAGGGAGACGAGTGGAAAACAGCATTTAGTACCACATCTGGCCATTATGAGTACCTCGTCATGCCGTATGGGTTAAAGAATGCTCCCGCCGTCTTTCAATCCTTTGTGAACGATGTTCTCCGGGACCTGCTCGGTCAGGGTGTGGTGGTATACATCGATGATATTCTGATTTACTCCGCCACACGAGCCGAGCATGTGTCTCTGGTTCGTAAAGTGCTTGGACGACTGGTGGAGCATGACCTATACGTCAAGGCGGAGAAATGTGAGTTTTCCAAACCAGCCGTCTCTTTCCTGGGATATCGCATTTCCACGTCGGGGTGGAGATAGAATGTGACCGAATTTCGGCCGTGCGTAATTGGCCGACTCCCACCACGGTGAGGGAAGTGCAGCGATTCTTGGGTTTTGCCAACTACTACCGGAGGTTTATCCGGGGTTTTGGGCAGGTGGCAGCTCCCATTACCTCACTGATGAAGGGGGGCCCGGTGCGGCTGCGGTGGTCGGCGGAGTCGGACAGGGCCTTTAGTCGGCTGAAGGCTCTGTTCACCGATGCGCCGGTGTTGGCGCATCCGGATCCCTCTTTGCCATTCATAGTAGAGGTGGATGCGTCCGAGGCTGGGGTGGGAGCTGTGCTATCACAACGCTCGGGCGCGCCACCGAAGCTTCGCCCCTGCGCTTTCTTCTCTAAGAAGTTAAGCCCAGCGGAGTGTAACTATGACGTGGGGGACAGGGAGTTGCTGGCTGTGGTAAAAGCCCTGAAAGTGTGGAGACATTGGCTTGAGGGGGTATGTCACCCTTTTCTCATCTGGACCGACCACCGTAACCTGGAGTACATCTGGGCGGCGAGGAGATTGAACCCTCGTCAAGCCAGGTGGGCTATGTTCTTTATGAGATTTCAGTTCACAATCTCGTACATCCCAGGTTCCTGGAACACTAAGGCCGACGCACTGTCTCGTCTCCATGACCCTGAGGAACCGTCCGCCGAGCCCACCCCCATACTTTCAGCCTCCTGCCTGGTGGCACCGGTGGTCTGGGAGGTGGATGCGGATATCGAGCGGGCGTTACGGGCGGAACCCACTCCTCCTCAGTGTCCCGTGGGTCGTAAGTACGTCCCGCTTGGTGTCCGCGATCGATTGATTCGGTAGGTGCACACGCTACCCTCCTCAGGTCACCCGGGGATTGAGCGTACGGTGCGTGGTCTTAGTGGGAAATACTGGTGGCCCACCTTGGTGAGGGACGTGAGGCGATATGTCTCCTCCTGTTCGGTGTGCGCCCAGAGTAAGGCTCCTAGGCATTTGCCTAGAGGGAAATTACAGCCCCTCCCGGTTCCGCAGCGACCCTGGTCCCATCTGGCGGTGGATTTCCTCACTGATCTCCCACCGTCCCAGGGCAACACCACGATTCTGGTCGTTGTGGACCGGTTCTCTAAGTCCTGCCGTCTGCTTCCTTTACCCGGTCTTCCTACGGCCCTGCAGACCGCGGAAGCACAATTCACCCACGTTTTCCGGCACTACAGGGTGCCTGAGGACATCGTTTCGGATCGGGGTCCCCAGTTCACATCCCGGGTGTGGCGTGCATTTATGGAGCGACTGGGGATCTCGGTCAGTTTGACCTCAGGTTTTCACCCCGAAAGTAATGGGCAGGTGGAAAGGATAAACCGGGATGTGGGCAGGTTTCTGTGGTCCTACTGCCGGGACCGGCCAGGGGAGTGGGCGAGGTTCGTGCCGTGGGCCGAGTTAGCTCAGAACTCTCTTCGCCACTCCTCAACCAATCTGTCACCTTTCCAATGTGTGTTGGGGTATCAGCCGGTCCTGGGGCCCTGGCATCAGAGCCAGACGGAAGCCCCTGCGGTGGAAGAATGGGTCCAGCGCTCAAGGGAAACCTGGAACACCGTTAACCTCTCTAGGCTAGGCGGGACGAATTCGTCCCACCTACGTAACAGCCACTGCAAGCCTGTGGCGCGATTTTCAAAACGTTAAAAATCCTATTACTTCAATTTCTCAAACATATGACTATTTTACAGCCATTTAAAGACAAGACTCTCGTTAATCTAACCACACTGTCCGATTTCAAAAAGGCTTTACAACGAAAGCAAAACATTAGATTATGTCAGCAGAGTACCAAGCCAGAAATAATCAGACACCCATTTTTCAAGCCAGCATATAATGTCACCAAAACCCAGAAGACAGCTAAATGCAGCACTCACCTTTGATGATCTTCATCAGATGACAACCCTAGGACATTATGTTATACAATACATGCATGTTTTGTTCAATCAAGTTCATATTTATATCAAAAACCAGCTTTTTACATTAGCATGTGACGTTCAGAACTAGCATACCCCCCGCAAACTTCCGGGGAATTCGCTAACATTTTACTAAATTACTCACGATAAACGTTCACAAAAAGCATAACAATTATTTTAAGAATTATAGATACAGACCTCCTCTATGCACTCGATATGTCCGATTTTAAAATAGCTTTTTGGTGAAAGCACATTTTGCAATATTCTAAGTACATAGCCCAGGCATCACGGGCTCGCTATTTAGACACCCGGCAAGTTTAGCACTCACCATAATCATATTTACTATTATAAAAGTTTGATTACCTTTTGTTGTCTTCGTCAGAATGCACACCCAGAACTGCTACTTCAATAACAAATGTTGGTTTGGTCCAAAATAATCCATCGTTATATCCGAATAGCGGCGTTTTGTTCGTGCGTTCCAGACACTATCCGAAATAGTAAAGAAGTGTCACGCGCATGGCGCAATTCGTGACAATAAAATTCTAAGTATTCCATTACCGTACTTCGAAGCATGTCAACCGCTGTTTAAAATCAATTTTTACGACATTTTTCTCGTAGAAAAGCGATAATATTCCGACAGGGAATCTCCTTTTCGGCAAACAGAGGAAAAAATCCCAAAGGCGGGGGCGGTCGGGGTCACGAGCATAAGCCCAGTGTCCCTTGATCGGCCACTTGAGAAAGGCGATAATGTGTTTCAGCCTGGGGCTGGAATGACGACATTCTGTTTTTTCCCGGGCTCTGAGCGCCTATGGACGACGTGGGAAGTGTCACGTTAGAGCAGAGATCCTTAGTAAATGATAGAGATGGAAAAGAAGTTCAAAAAATGGTCAGACAGGCCACTTCCTGTAAAGGAATCTCTCAGGTTTTGACCTGCCATTTGAGTTCTGTTATACTCACAGACACCATTCAAACAGTTTTAGAAAATTTAGGGTGTTTTCTATCCATATGTAATAAGTATATGCATATTCTAGTTACTGGGTAGGAGTGGTAACCAGATTAAATCGGGTATGTTTTTTATCCAGCCGTGTCAATACTGCCCCCTATCCTAAACAGGTTTTAAGGAGTCACTGGAACGGGCCAAGGGAAAACAAAAAAAGAGCGCGGACCGTCGCCGCAGTGAGGCTCCAGTGTTTGCCCCAGGGGAGAGAGTCTGGCTCTCAACCCGGAATCTGCCCCTCCGCCTGCCCTGCCGGAAACTGGGTCCGTGGTTTGTAGGGCCATTTAAAGTCCTGAGGAGAATAAACGAGGTGTGTTACAGGTTACAACTTCCTTCTTATTATCGTATTAACCCCGCGTTTCATGTGTCTCTCCTCAGGCCGGTGGTAGCTGGTCCGCTGCAGGAAGATGAGGTGCTGGAGGTCCCTCCGCCCCCCCTGGACATCGAGGGGCCCCCGGCGTATACAGTCCGGTCCATCTTGGACTCCAGGCGCCGGGTGAGGGGTCTGCAGTACCTCGTGGACTGGGAGGGGTACAGCCCGGAGGAGAGATGCTGGGTACCGGTGGAGGACATATTGGACCCTACGCTCATCCAGGACTTTCACCGCCTCCATCCAGATCGCCCTGCACCTCGTCCTCCGTCGCGTCCTCGAGGCCGGCGTCGGCGCGCTGCGGGAGCCGCGCGTCAGGGGGTTGGTACTGTCACGACACCTACGGAAGGTGGCGCCCCTCCTCGCCCGGGCGGCGCTAGCTGCCATCGATTTATGGTTCACGTTCTGTTAGTTAGGCCTAGGTTAGTTGCGCACCTGTTTTGTGTTAGTTGTTAGTGGGGAGGGGTATTTAGGCTAGTTAGTTAGGTTTGTTGTTTGTGCGGGATTGTTCGTTTGTCAGGGTGTGTTTCATGTGGTTCTGTAAATTGTGGAGTTACGCTATTCCTTTCGGGCTGCGTCCCTGGTTACGTTCTTTTAAGGGTGGTGCGTTACTTTTGCACACCTTGCACTCCATACCTTGCATATTTTCCGTGTGGATATTTTTATTAAATTCATTAACGGAATCTTTCTGTCTCCTGCGCCTGACTCTTTCGGAATCCACAAGCCACCCATTGTGACACTTTGAAGAATTGTTTGACACTTTGTTGATTAGTATAATGTAGGAAATTGTAAAAAATAAAAACCTTTGAATGAGTAGGTGTGTCCAAACTTTTGACTGGTACTGTATATCATTCCTCACCTCTCCACCTGATAGCTGATGTGTGGTGAGCGTTCTGGCACAAAAATGGTCTCTGTGCATCACTGAGGTGGGTGCTACACATTGATGGTGGATGAGGTGAGTTCCCCCCTACTATGTAAAGCACTTTGAGTACCTCGATTAGTAGAAAAGCGCTATATAAATCCAATGAAATATTATTAATTATTATTATTTGTGTACGATCACATATGTCTCTCTTTTACGCGTGGGAATACTTGGGAACAGATTTGCAAAATTAAAATCACTTGACAGTCTTTTATCTCCCAAAAATATAGCCATTTTTGGCGCTCAGAACACTTAGGGGGCAAAATTTGAAAGCGGACCGCTAGTTGCGGACCCCTGTCCTAAGGGGACAGCCCAAAAAAAACTTTTGGAACACTTTTTTTCTAAGAGTGTAGTATGACATAACTTTTTTTGGTGTTTCGAGTAGCATGGAAGTCAAGAATATGAAGCATGGTAATGGGCACATAATTTGTTTGCTCGTTGTGGAGTGGGAAATAGATAGAGGGTGCCCAAAAGCCTGTTTTAGCATGGGCAGCGCCATTGAGGACTTTCACCATTTTGAAGTAGTCGACTGGATGGGACTTCCTATGGATTAAGGAAGGATCACATAATTCCATCCAGGTCACCAGGAGGTATCAGCCAATGAATAAAACTTGTGAGGAAACATTCCATAACTGCAGGTGGCAGTACATCGCCAACCTTGGCATTATACCTGTTCAAACAACACAATCTAGGTGGCAGTGTGCACCCTTTCAGTTTGTTTGCCAACTCGTAAAAGTAGTAGAAGAAGAAAATGGACAATTTCAAAATGGAGATGGCCTTAATGGCGCTCCTCATGCTTTCACAGACGCCATAATGGGGCAGATGTCTATCTTATGTCTATGGGCCTGATTCATGGAGTCATTGCCAATATTTATGCTGTGTTATCAGTCCACATCTAGCCTTGTAACTAGCCCTCTGCTCTGTCATTATCACCTGCTCCTGCTTACATAAACCACGACAGCTGTGCTTAAGCATTCTCACCGACTTTTACCCTATTACGCAATGGCTGTCCTTCATTACGGAAGCTCTGTTTGTGTATCTCCACACACCATCTGTTTGCATAGCCGGCTGTTTGATCCAATACACAAGACACAGAGAGAGAGAGACAGAGAGAGACACAGAGAGACACAGAGAGAGACACAGAGAGAGAGAGAGGCCCAGAGAGAGAGAGACACAGAGAGAGAGCCAGAGAGACCCAGAGAGAGAGAGACAGAGAGACCCAGAGAGAGAGACCCAGAGACAGAGAGACAGAGAAACACAGAGAGACAGAGAGACACAGAGAGAGACACAAAGAGACCCAGAGAGAGAGAGAGAGAGAGAGACAGAGAAACCCAGAGAGAGAGAGAGACAGGGAGACCCAGAGAGACACAGAGAGACACAGAGAGAGAGAGACAGAGAGACCCAGAGACAGAGAGACCCAGAGACAGGGAGACCCAGAGAGAGAGAGACCCAGAGAGAGAGAGACCCAGAGAAAGAGACCCAGAGAAAGAGACCCAGAGAGAAAGAGTCCCAGAGAGAGAGAGACCCAGAGAGAGAGAGACCCAGAGAGAGAGAGACCCAGAGAGAGAGACCCAGAGAGAGAAAGACCCAGAGACAGAGAGACCCAGAGAGAGAGAGACAGAGAGACACAGAGAGAGACACAAAGAGACCCAGAGAGAGAGAGAGAGACAGAGAAACCCAGAGAGAGAGAGACAGGGAGACCCAGAGAGACCCAGAGAGACCCAGAGAGAGCCAGAGAGACCCAGAGAGAGAGAGACCCAGAGAAAGAGACCCAGAGAAAGAGATCCAGAGAAAGAGAGACCCAGAGAAAGAGACCCAGAGAGAGAGAGAGAGAGAGACCCAGAGAGAGAGAGACCCAGAGACAGAGAGACCCAGAGACAGAGAGACCCAGAGAGACCCAGAGAGACCCAGAGAGACACAGAGAGACCCAGAGAGACCCAGAGACCCAGAGAGACCCAGAGACAGAGAGACACAGAGAGACCCAGAGAGAGACACAGAGAGACCCAGAGAGAGAGACACAGAGAGAGACAGAGAGAGAGACAGAGAGGCCCAGAGAGAGAGAGACCCAGAGAGAGAGACCCAGAGAGAGAGAGACTGAGATACCCAGAGAGAGAGAGACAGAGAGACCCAGAGAGAGAGAAACAGAGAGAGAGAGAGACAGAGAAACCCAGAGAGAGACCCGGAGAGAGACACAGAGAGACCCAGAGAGACACAGAGAGACCCAGAGACCCAGAGAGACCCAGAGACAGAGAGACACAGAGAGACCCAGAGAGAGACACAGAGAGACCCAGAGAGAGAGACACAGAGAGAGACAGAGAGAGAGAGACAGAGAGGCCCAGAGAGAGAGAGACCCAGAGAGAGAGACCCAGAGAGAGAGAGACTGAGATACCCAGAGAGAGAGAGACAGAGAGACCCAGAGAGAGAGAAACAGAGAGAGAGAGAGACAGAGAGACCCAGAGAGAGACCCGGAGAGAGACCCAGAGAGACACAGAGAGACAGAGAGACACAGAGAGACAGAGAGACACAGAGAGACCCAGAGAGAGAGAGACAGAGAGACCCAGAGAGAGAGAGACAGAGAGACCCAGAGACAGAGAGACCCAGAGAGAGAGAGACAGAGAGACCCAGAGAAACACAGAGAGACACAGAGAGACCCAGAGAGACACAGAGAGACACAGAGAGACCCAGAGAGACCCAGAGAGAGAGAGACAGAGAGCGACAGAGAGAGAGAGACAGAGAGACCCAGAGAGAGAGACCCAGAGACCCAGAGTGAGAGACAGAGAGACCCAGAGAGAGAGAGAGACAGAGAGACCCAGAGAGAGAGACCCAGAGAGACCCCGAGACAGAGAGACAGAGAAACACAGAGAGAGACACAAATAGACCCAGAGAGAGAGAGAGAGACAGAGAAACCCAGAGAGAGAGAGAGACAGGGAGACCCAGAGAGACCCAGAGAGACACAGAGAGACCCAGAGAGACCCAGAGAGACACAGAGAGACCCAAAGAGAGAGAGAGACAGAGAGACCCAGAGACAGAGAGACCCAGAGACAGAGAGACCCAGAGAGAGAGAGACCCAGAGAGAGAGTGACCCAGAGAAAGAGACCCAGAGAGAGAGACCCAGAGAGAGAGAGAGACCCAGAGACAAAGAGACCCAGAGAGACCCAGAGAGACCCAGAGAGACACAGAGAGACACAGAGACCCAGAGAGAGAGAGAGACACAGAGACCCAGAGAGAGAGAGACAGAGAGACCCAGAGACAGAGAGACCCAGAGAGAGGAACAGAGAGACCCAGAGACAGAGAGACACATAGAGACCCAGAGAGAGAGACACAGAGAGACCCAGAGAGAGAGACACAGAGAGAGACAGAGAGAGAGAGACAGAGAGGCCCAGAGAGAGAGAGACAGATAGACCCAGAGACACAGAGACAGAAAGACCCAGAGAGAGACCCAGAGAGAGACACAGAGAGACAGAGAGACACAGAGAGACACAGAGAGACCCAGAGAGAGAGAGACAGAGAGACCCAGAGACAGAGAGACCCAGAGAGAGAGAGAGCGAGACAGAGAGACCCAGAGAGACACAGAGAGACACAGAGAGAGAGACCCAGAGAGAGAGAGACAGAGAGAGACAGAGAGAGAGAGAGAGACAGAGAGACCCAGAGAGAGAGAGACCCAGAGACCCAGAGAGAGACACAGAGAGACCCAGAGAGACCCAGAGAGAGAGACCCAGAGACCCAGAGAGACACAGAGAGACCCCGAGAGACACAGAGAGAGAGAGAGAGACCCAGAGAGACCCAGAGAGAGAGAGACAGAGAGACCCAGAGAGAGAGAGACAGAGACCCAGAGAGAGAGAGACAGAGAGTCCCAGAGAGAGAGAGACCCAGCGAGAGAGAGACCCAGAGAGAGAGAGACCCAGAGAGAGAGAGAGACCCAGAGAGAGAGAGACCCAGAGAGAGAGAGAGAGAGACCCAGAGAGAGAGAGAGAGAGACCCAGAGAGAGAGACCCAGAGAGAGAGACCCAGAGAGAGAGACCCAAAGGACTGATTTGGTTGAAACAATGCTACCGTTTGTAGGGTGGGCAGAGATGGGCACTGGCCATTTCCAAGTCCTGTGAGTAAGCGCCAGGCCAGACACGCCCACAAGAATACTATGAGTCAGGAGACCAGTCCAATGTGTCAATATTTTGACCTTGATATGACTTGTGTGGCGGTTTGCAATGCTCGATGTAAAACCTAATTTCTCAGAGCGAGTTTGATGGAGTCCACACAATTCCATTAACCACCCTAGACATTGCAGAGATAACACAGAGCGCAAAAGGCATATTATGAAATGGCCATCCATAGAGAAGTAAGTAGCCTTCTCCTGTTTCTGTTGCATGAGACAGCTTAATGTACAAGCATATTTGGTACGCCTCGACCTGGGATCGAACCCCTAACCTTCCAATTTCAGGGCAGACCGTCTAACCACAAGGCCACTGAATGTTTTCTACAAAAAAATAATACTGCTAATTTAAAATGTATCCGAAGGAGGGAGTATAGAGGAATGCCTAGCGATGGAGTAAGGTATATCTGTGTAAAGAGGACAGTATGTTATCTTCAGAGAAAAGCAACCAGAAACCAAGAACAGATAACGCCTGTCTGTGACTCTGGGCTTATAACTACCTAATTACTCATACTATTTAATTGGTTGGTGATAAAAAAAACTACAAACCTATCTGATTGGACCTGCATGATACTATAGTATCACTTAACCTTCTGAAATTACAGGGCAGAAGTTGATGTACAGCATATAACCCGGAATAGCTTTGCAAATGATTAACTATAAACCCATGTGGTGAAAGAGTACAGGTGCTTGCTATAAGTAACTGCAAACCGCATGGGGGCGTTTCTTGAGGGTTATGGTGTTTCCAGTAAACGTTGGTGTGTGGTGTCAATGACACCTTGAATGGGTTGATCACTGAGGTCATTGACACGGGTTTGATTCCAGAGTCATTACTGTAAACTGGTTTTGATTTCTACGTTTTTATCGGTGGCGTGATCATCATGACATCATTTACAGAGCTGACGGTATTTAGTCACTTTCAGATGAGGCATGGCTCTATAGTTACTGTCATTATTACTGGCTGATTTACATTTTAGAAACTGGATTTAACTGCTGTAGGCTAGTTGGTAGTGGCATGACAGGGAGACAGACACATAGACATGAGAATCCGTCACATTTCTGGCACAGGATGTTGGTGGAGAGTTCTTACTTCCTACTTTCTATTTCTAAACCACCATGCCTGCATGCATGTGAGTCTGTCTGTTTGTCTGTCTCTGTCTGTCTGTCTGTTCATCTGTTTTCTATGTGGATAGGTGTGTTTAGGCATGCCTAGAAGTAGTTTATTGCTATACTATGGCTGGATTCAATCTGTATTGTGGAAGTATCGCAGAAGATCTATGTCATAGCTCAATTTAAATTTAAAGGCAATGTTCCAGCATTCACGGTAAATGCTGCATATCTTCCATGATACTTGCGTGATACAGATTGAATCCAGCCCTAAGCCAATGCAAACGTGATCAAAATGGGAAGCGGTAAATGAATGAATGACTAACTTACTGGCAAAACTAGTCATCATTAAGATTCACATTTGCGCAAACATTTACTTTTGTTACAGTGCTATTATGCCCATTGTTAGCTTCTTACTGTTTTTGTGTGTAAATGCATGAGAAATTCATAAAAACATGTTTAGACTTGTTTGGCTTTTATAAACCAACAGTCTAGCTTGTTAGTTAACTAGCTAGCTAACTTAGAGGGTGACTTTCCTTGGGCTTAGCCAAATGAGAATGTCTTAAGTTTCAGGGTCTGTTTCGGAGGTCCAGTGTAAAGGGTCTTCGTGAAGAAACTTTGAGCTAATGGCTATTTTCTCCCCTGTGTATTTGTAGTACAGTCACTTACAGCCAGGCAGTTCCAATAACTATAGTGAACAGACCAAGACATTTGTCAACACTGTATGTGAACAGCCCACGTGAACAAATACTACAGTTTACTATAGAATACTATAGTACTTACTGTAGAATTCTGTAGCAAACTGTAGTATACTGAAGAATACTATAGTATACGCTGTAGTATACCTCAATCATGTGTAGTACTTACTACAGAATGTTGTAGTATACTGTATAACACTATAGTAAATGCTACAGTATACTACATAGCACAAAAACACTACAGTAAATATTATAGTAATGTTTGCAAAAACACTAGTCCACAAAAACCCTACAATAATTACTATAGTATATACTACAGTATTTAATGTGGATATACCCTGCCCATTACCCTCTCTATATTCATATTTCTGCCACCCATAAGTGAGAAACCTACATGCCAAGTATAGACCATATATTGTGCTCCCAACAGGATATTAAAAAAAGAGCAGAAGCTCTGACATGTCCATTCAGACCGCAGTCCTACCTATCCAAAATGCTCTTTGAATATTTTGCCCAGTAGGTTTCCTCAAGGACAATGTTCTCACTGCTATGTCAAAGATAATAAAAGAAAAATACTACAGTAAATACTACAATATACTACAGTCTTCAAAAACACTACAGTAATTACTATAGTATATAGTTACTACAGTTTTTTTCCCATAATACAGTATTTATACTACACTTTTTCCATTCACTCGCTACGTTGTGTCCTGTCCCAACAGATTATATATTTTTTATGACTCTTTTCGGTGGAAATCCCCACGGGATTCTCAAAGGAGATTGTTTCCTGAAGCAGGAGTCTGGAATGCAGCAACAAGTCTGGGCTCCCATTGGAATGTACACCTACCCCCATTTATATGCACACGCAGACACAAGCGTGCATGTACATGCACACACACACATATACACACACGTGAAAACAGGTGGACACAAATGCATGTGTAGGAACACACACACACACATAAACACACACACACAGAGAGGATCTACATACATCCATTGTGTTTACTTTCATATTTCTATTTGGTAAATTGAACATTTGCATATTCCTCTTTGACTGCAACTTTATCTGTCTGTGAGTGTGAAATTGCAAAAGCATCGTGTAAAATTGCACACACAAAAAATGGCAAATGTAAATGTAAAATGTAAAAACAACTCCAGCAGAGAGCTTGACATAAGATGAGTGTGTTCACATGAGCAGATACAAGACACCCACCTCCCCGCTACGCTAACCCCCTAAACACCTCTCCTCCCACATGTATTTACACAACAGTTCCAGTGGGAATACACAGGTAGCCATAATGCTCAAACATTTTTCACAGCAACACTGTTCAGGGCCCAGCCTCATACTTCTCATGATCATAAATACATCAGAGGTGATGATGTTCTAGGGGAACTAAGCCACAGACAGATAGCAGCATAGAGACACCAGTCAAGAAAGAAACCGGTCACGTCACCCTAACCCCCAACAGTGGCCTACCCCTAATCTTACCATGCCACATATATCACAATATGCTTTACTGTGGGATGAGGTCACTTTGCCGTAATGCACCCTGCTTTGTATTGTTCTTCCCACTGGATGTTTCCCTCAGAGCCCCTGGGGCATGCTGGGAATAGAAATGAAGTAGCTGAGCGGCCCATAATTCTCAGGCATCCTGACTCAACAAGGGGTCTACTGCACTTCTGCCGTTCCAGAAAGAGATTCTCAAGAGTGGAGACTGAGCGAGTAGAAGACAGCGAAGCAGAGAGAGAGAGAGAGAGAGAGAGAGAGAGAGAGAGAGAGAGAGAGAGAGAGAGCAAAGCCAACGGACTGATTTTTTCACGCCCTGATCTGTTTCCCCTGTCTTTGTGCTTGTCTCCACCCTCCTCCAGGTGTCGCCCATCTTCCCCATTATCCCCTGTGTATTTATATCTGTGTTCTCTGTTTGTCTGTGGCCAGTTCGTTTTCTTTCGTCAGGCCTACCAGCGGTTTTCCCTCTGCTCCTGTCTCTCGTTTTGTTCCTGTTTCCTAGTTTTCCCGGTGTTGACCTTTCTGCCTGCCCTGTCCCTGAGCCTGCCTGTCGTCTTGTACCCTTGCCCCACTACTCTGGATTACCGACCTCTGCCTGACCTGATCCTGAGCCCGCCTGCTGTTCCTGTGTCTTACACCCTCTCTGGATTATAGACCCCTGCCTGCCTTGACCTGTCATTTGCCTGCCCCTGTTGTAATAAACATTGTTACTTCGACAGTCTGCATTTGGGTCTTACCTTAAACATGATAGACTTGGGTGAAACAGGGTAAGGAAGATAAATTAGAATAAGAAAGATTAAAAAGATAGACTACTAGGTCAAATCAAATCAAATTGTATTTGTCACATACACATGGTAAGCAGATGTTAATGTGAGTGTAGCGAAATGCTTGTGCTTCTAGTTCCGACATGCAGTAATATCTAACAAGTAATCTAACCTAACAATTTCACAACAACTACCTTATACACACAAGTGTAAAGGAATGAATAAGAATATGTACATAAAAATATATGAATGAGTGATGGCCGAACGGCATAGGCAAGATGCAGTAGATGGTATAGAGTACAGTATATACATATGAGATGAGTAATGTAGGGTATGTAAACATTATATAAAGTGGCATTGTTTAAAGTGTCTAGTGATACATTTATTACACCAATTTTTCCATTATTAAAGTGGCTAGAGTTGAGTCAGTATGTTGGCAGCAGCCAGTCAATGTTAGTGATGGCTGTTTAACAGTCTGATGGCCGTGAGATAGAAGCTGTTTTTCAGTCTCTCGGTCCCCGCTTGATGCACCTGTACTGAGCTCGCCTTCTGGATGATAGCAGGGTGAACAGGCAGTGGCTCGGGTGGTTGTTGTCCTTGATGATCTTTTTGGCCTTCCTGTGACATCGGGTGGTGTAGGTGTCCTGGAGGGCAGGTAGTTTGCCCCCGGTGATGCGTTGTGCAGACCTCACTACCCTCTGGAGAGCCTTACGGTTGTGGGCGGAACAGTTGCCGTACCAGGCGGTGATACAGCCCGACAGGATGCTTTCAATTGTGCATCTGTAAAGGTTTGTGAGTGTTTTTGGTGACAAGCCGAATTTCTTCAGCCTCCTGAGGTTGAAGAGGCGCTGCTGCGCCTTCTTCACCACGCTGTCTGTGTGGGTGGCCAATTTCAGTTTGTCCGTGATGTTTACGCCAAGGAACTTAAAACTTTCCACCTCCACTACTGTCCCGTCGATGTGGATAGGGGGCTGCTCCCTCTGCTGTTTCCTGAAGTCCACGATCATCTCCTTTGTTTTGTTGACGTTAAGTGTGAAGTTATTTTCCTGACACCACACTCCGAGGGCCCTCACCTCCTCCCTGTAGGCTGTCTCGTCTTTGTTGGTAATCAAGCCTTCCACTGTAGTGTCGTCTGCAAACTTGATGATTGAGTTGGAGGCGTGCATGGCCACGCAGTCATGGGTGAACAGGGAGTACAGGAGAGGGCTGAGAACGCACCCTTGTGGGGCCCCAGTCTTGAGGATCAGCGGGGTGGAGATGTTGTTACCTACCCTCACCACCTGGGGGTGGCCCGTCAGGAAGTCTAGGACCCAGTTGCACAGGGCGGGGTTGAGACCCTGGGTCTCAGGCTTAATGATGAGTTTGTCGGGTACTATGGTGTTAAATGCTGAGCTGTAGTCGATGAACAGCATTCTTACATAGGTATTCCTCTTGTCCAGATGGGTTAGGGCAGTGTGCAGTGTGATTGTGATTGCGATTGCGTTGTCTGTGGACCTATTGGGGCGGTAAGCAAATTGGAGTGGGTCTAAGGTGTCAGGTAGGGTGGAGGTCCTTGACTAGTCTCTCAAAGCACTTCATGATGACGGAAGTGAGTGCTACGGGGCGGTAGTCATTTAGCTCAGTTACCTTAGCTTTCTTGGGAACAGGAACAATGGTGGCCCTCTTGAAGCATGTCGGAACAGCAGACTGGGATAAGGGTTGATTGAAGATGTCCGTAAACACACCAGCCAGCTGGTCTGTGCATGCTCTGAGGATGCGGCCGGGGATGCCGTCTGGGCCTGCAGCCTTGCGAGGGTTAACACGTTGAAATGTTTTACTCACGTTGGCTGCAGTGAAGGAGAGCCCGCAGTTTTTGGTAGCGGGCCATGTCAGTGGCACTGTATTGTCCTCAAAGCGAGCAAAGAAATTGTTTTGTTTGTCTGGTAGCAAGACATACCTCTCTTGTCTGAGCCGTTGAATTGCGACTCTACTTTGTCTCTATACTGACGCTTAGCTTGTTTGATTGCCTTGCGGAGGGAATAGCTAAACTGTTTGTATTCGGTCATGTTTCCGGTCACTTTACCCTGATTAAAAGCAGTGGTTCACGCGTTCAGTTTTGCGCCAATGCTGCCATCAATCCACGGTTTCTGGTTGGGGAATGTTTTAACCTGTTAGGGCTAGGGGGCAGTATTGACACGGCTGGATAAAAAAACATACCCGATTTAATCTGGTTACCACTCCTACCCAGTAACTAGAATATGCATATACTTATTACATATGGATAGAAAACACCCTAAATTTTCTAAAACTGTTTGAATGGTGTCTGTGAGTATAACAGAACTCATTTGGCAGGCAAAACCCTGAGACATTTTCTGACAGGAAGTGGATACCTGATGTGTTGTATTGCCTTTAAACCTATCCCATTGAAAAACACAGGGGCTGAGGAATATTTTGGCACTTCCTATTGCTTCCACTAGATGTCACCAGCCTTTACAAAGTGTTTTGAGTCTTCTGGAGGGAGATCTGACCGAACAAGAGCCATGGAACGATGATGTCCCATTAGACACCTGGCGCGCGAGTTCATGTTGGGTACCCTCGTTCCAATACGTTATAAAAGAGTATGCATTCGTCCACCTTGAATATTATTCATGTTCTGGTTAAAAAAGGCCCTAATGATTTATGCTATACAACGTTTGACATGTTTGAACGAACGTAAATATATTTTTTTCCCTCGTTCATGACGAGAAGTCCGGCTGGCTTAGATCATGTGCTAACAAGACGGAGATTTTTGGACATAAATGATGAGCTTTTTTGAACAAAACTACATTCGTTATGGACCTGTGATACCTGGAAGTGACATCTGATGAAGAGAATCAAAGGTAATGGATTATTTACATAGTATTTTCGATTTTAGATCTCCCCAACATGACGTCTAGTCTGTATCGCAACGCGTATTTTTCTGGGCGCAGTGCTCAGATTATTGCAAAGTGTGATTTCCCAGTAAGGTTATTTTTAAATCTGGCAAGTTGATTGCGTTCAAGAGATGTAAATCTATAATTCTTTAAATGACAATATAATATTTTACCAATGTTTTCTAATTTTAATTATTTCATTTGTGACGCTGACTTGACTGCCGGTTATTGGAGGGAAACGATTTCCTCAACATCAATGCCATAGTAAAACGCTGTTTTTGGATATAAATATGAACTTGATAGAACTAAAAATGCATGCATTGTCTAACATAATGTCCTAGGAGTGTCATCTGATGGAGATTGTAAAAGGTTAGTGCATCATTTTAGCTGGTTTTATGGTTTTGGTGACCCTGTCTTTGAATTGACAAAAACTCTTGTAAATGTACTGTCCTAACATACTCTAAATTTATGCTTTCGCCGTAAAACCTTTTTGAAATCGTAAAACGTGGTTAGATTAAGGAGATGTTTATCTTTCAAAGGGTGTAAAATAGTTGTATGTTTGAAAAATGTGAATTTTGACATTTATTTGGATTCAAATTTGCCGCTCTTGAAATGCACCTGCTGTTGATGGAGTGCACCACGGGTGGCACGCTAGCATCCCACCTAGCCCATAGAGGTTAATAGACGCTGTGGGTACGACATCACCGATGCATTTGTTAACCTGTTAGGGCTAGGGGGCAGCATTGACACGGCTGGATAAAAAACATACCCGATTTAATCTGGTTACCACTCCTACTCAGTAACTAGAATATGCATATACTTATTACATATGGATAGAAAACACCCTAAATTTTCTAAAACTGTTTGAATGGTGTCTGTGAGTATAACAGAACTCAAATGGCAGGTCAAAACCTGAGAGATTCCTTTACAGGAAGTGGCCTGTCTGACCATTTGTTGAACTTCTTTTCCATCTCTATCATTTACTAAGGATCTCTGCTCTAACGTGACACTTCCCACGTCGTCCATAGGCGCTCAGAGCCCGGGAAAAAACAGAATGTCGTCATTCCAGCCCCAGGCTGAAACACATTATCGCCTTTCTCAAGTGGCCCATCAAGAGACACTAGCTTATGCGCGTGACCCCGACCGCCCCCGCCTTTGGGATTTTTTCCTCTGTTTGCCGAAAAGGAGATTCCCTGTCGGAATATTATCGCTTTTCTACGAGAAAAATGTCGTAAAAATTGATTTTAAACAGCGGTTGACATGCTTCGAAGTACGGTAATGGAATTCTTAGAATTTTATTGTCACGAATTGCGCCAAGCGCGTGACACTTCTTTACTATTTCGGATAGTGTCTGGAACGCACGAACAAAACGCCGCTATTCGGATATAACGATGGATTATTTTGGACCAAACCAACATTTGTTATTGAAGTAGCTGTCCTGGGTGTGTATTCTGACGAAGACAACAAAAGGTAATGAAATTTTTATAATAGTAAATATGATTATGGTGAGTGCTAAACTTGCCGGGTGTCTAAATAGCGAGCCCGTGATGCCTGGGCTATGTACTTAGAATATTGCAAAATGTGCTTTCACCAAAAATCGGACATATCGAGTGCATAGAGGAGGTCTGTATCTATAATTCTTAAAATAATTGTTATGCTTTTTGTGAACGTTTATCGTGAGTAATTTAGTAAAATGTTAGCGAATTCCCCGGAAGTTTGCGGGGGGTATGCTAGTTCTGAACGTCACATGCTAATGTAAAAAGCTGGTTTTTGATATAAATATGAACTTGATTGAACAAAACATGCATGTATTGTATAACATAATGTCCTAGGGTTGTCATCTGATGAAGATCATCAAAGGTGAGTGCTGCATTTAGCTGTCTTCTGGGTTTTGGTGACATTATATGCTGGCTTGAAAAATGGGTGTCTGATTATTTCTGGCTTGGTACTCTGCTGACATAATCGAATGTTTTGCTTTCGTTGTAAAGCCTTTTTGAAATCGGACAGTGTGGTTAGATTAACGAGAGTCTTGTCTTTAAATGGCTGTAAAATAGTCATATGTTTGAGAAATTGAAGTAATAGGATTTTTAAGGTTTTGAAAATCGCGCCACAGGATAGCAGTTGCTGTTACGTAGGTGGGACGAATTCGTCCCGCCTAGCCTAGAGAGGTTAATGAATTCGCACACCGAGTCAGCGTATTCGTCAATGTTGTTGTTCGCCGCAATGTGGAACATATCCCAGTCCACGTGAACGAAGCGATCTTGAAGTGTGGAATCCGATTGGTCGGACCAGCATTGAACAGACCTGAGCACGGGTGCTTCCTGTTTAAGTTTCTGTCTATAGGCTGGGAGCAACAAAATGGAGTCGTGGTCAGCTTTTCCGAAAGGAGGGCGGGGGAGGGCTTTATATGCATCGCAGAAGTTAGAATAACAATGATCCAGGGTTTTGCCAGCCCGGGTCGCGCAATCGATATGCTGGTAAAATTTAGGGAGCCTTGTTTTGAGATTAGCTGTCACATCCGGACCAGCAGATGGAGCTATTGTATTAGTTTTGGGGTCAGGACATGGCAGTTTTTGTATGTGAATGATTGTGTTGTTGATTGGGACTTCCAATTGAAGGCAGGTGTGTTGAGTTGCCTTTGATTGGAAGTCCTATATAGGTGTGTGTGTTTTTCTTTGGGGTTGTGGGTGGTTGTTTTTGCACTGCGTTTATAGCCTGCAGAACTGTTGCTGTTGTCACCTTTATTGTTTTGTTAAGTGGATGCTTTACTCCTTATTTGAAATTAAATACGAGTATTCACATACCTGCTGCGCCTTGGTCCATTTCTGAAGACAGCCGTTACAGAACCACCCACCAAACCAGGACCAAGCAGCAGAAGAGGAGGAAGCCACAGGAGAAAAAAAAGGGGGGAATGGACATGGGAGGACGTCCTGGACGGCAAGGGAGCCTACACATGGGAAGAGATCCTGGCCGGAAGGGATCGCCTCCCATGGGAACAGGTGGAGGCACTCAGGAGAGTGGAGGCAGCTGGACAGAGGAACCAACGGGAACGTTATGCTGGAACACGGTTGGGTAGGAAACCCGAGAGGCACCCCCAATAATTTTTTGGGGGGGGGCACACGGGTAGCTTGGCCAGGCCAGGGAAGAGCCGTAAGCCAGCTACCCGTGACTACAGGGAGGTGCGTATGAGGTGGAGGGCGCCATGTTACGCTGAGGTACGCACCATCTCGCCTATACGGACGCGCAGCCCAGTCCGCCCAGTACCAGCGCCCCGCAGGTGCCAGGGCAAGGTGAGCATCGAGCCGGAAGGGGTGATGCCAACCCTGCACTCAAGACCGCCAGTGCGCCCTTTCGGTCCGGTGTTTCCCGCTAGACGCACTAGCATGGAGGTGCGTGTCTCCAGGCTGGCACGTCCAGTACCAGCCCCACGCATCAGGACTCTAGTGCGTCAGCCCAGCCCCGCCAGTCCTAAGTCACCAGAGCTGCCCGCCAGTCGGAAGTCGCCAGAGATGCCCGCCAGTCAACAGTCACCAGAGCTGCCCGCCAGTCAACAGTCACCAGAGCTGCCCGCCAGTCAACAGTCACCAGAGCTGCCCGCCAGTCAACAGTCACCAGAGCTGCCCGCCAGTCAACAGTCACCAGAGCTGCCCGCAGGTCGTAAGTCGCCAGAGCCGCCCGCTAGTCAGGAGCCGCCAGAGCCGCCCGCTAGTCAGGAGCCGCCAGAGCCGCCCGCTAGTCAGGAGCCGCCAGAGGGGCCCGGCTGCCCGGAGCTGCCAGAGTGGCCAGACTGCCCGGAACTGCCAGAGTGGCCAGACTGCCCGGAACTGCCAGAGTGGCCAGACTGCCCGGAACTGCCAGAGTGGCCAGACTGCCCGGAACTGCCAGAGTGGCCCGACTGCCCAGAACTGCCAGAGTGGCCCGACTGACCGGAACTGCCAGAGTGGCCCGACTGCCCGGAACTGCCAGAGTGGCCAGACTGCCCGGTTCTGCCAGAGGTGCCCGCCTGCCTGGATCTGCCAGGGTGCCCTGCCTGCCCTCCGGCCCAGCCCGAGTGGCCGTCCTGTCCTCCGGTCCAGCCCGAGTGGCCCTCCTGTCCTCCGGCCCAGCCCGAGTGGCCCTCCTGCCCTCCGGTCCAGCCCGAGTGGCCCTCCTGCCCTCCGGTCCAGCCCGAGTGGCCCTCCTGCCCAGCCCGAGTGGCCCTCCTGCCCTCCGGCCCAGCCCGAGTGGCCCTCCTGCCCTCCTGCCCAGCCCGAGTGGCCCTCCTGCCCTCCGGCCCAGCCCGAGTGGCCCTCCTGCCCTCCGGCCCAGCCCGAGTGACCCTCCTGCCCTCCGGCCCAGCCCGAGTGGCCCTCCTGCCCTCCGGCCCAGCCCGAGTGGCCCTCCTGCCCTCCGGCCCAGCCCGAGTGGCCCTCCGGTCCTCCGGCCCAGCCCGAGTGGCCCTCCTGCCCTCCGGCCCAGCCCGAGTGGCCATCCTGCCCTCCGGCCCAGCCCGAGTGGCCCTCCTGCCCTCCTGCCCAGCCCGAGTGGCCCTCCTGTCCTCCGGCCCAGCCCGAGTGGCCCGCCTGTCCTCCGGCCCAGCCCGAGTGGTCCGTCTGCCAGGGTCAGCCCGAGTGGCCCGTCTGCCCGGTGCAGCTATCGGCGCCACCAAAGTGGGCGACGCCGAAGGTGGAGCGAGGTCCACGTCCTGCACCTGAGCCACCTCCAGGATAGGTTGGTTGGGGAGGGAGGGTGTAGCACAGTGCCGTCGGTGACGGCAGCCACCTTCCCTTCCCTCCCTTATTGTTTAGGGGTTAGTGTTTATGGCTTTTTTGTTGGTGTTTTCTGTTGGTAGGTGCATTCCGGGGTCTGCACATTGAGGGGGGGGGGTACTGTCACGTCCTGACCAGCAGATGGAGCTATTGTATTAGTTTTGGGGTCAGGACGTGGCAGTTTTTGTATGTGAATGATTGTGTTGTTGATTGGGACTTCCAATTGAAGGAAGGTGTGTTGAGTTGCCTTTGATTGGAAGTCCTATATAGGTGTGTGTGTTTTTCTTTGGGGTTGTGGGTGGTTGTTTTTGCACTGCGTTTATAGCCTGCAGAACTGTTGCTGTTGTCACCTTTATTGTTTTGTTAAGTGGATGCTTTACTCCTTATTTGAAATTAAATATGAGTATTCACATACCTGCTGCGCCTTGGTCCATTTCTGAAGACAGCCGTTACATTAGCCTTGTTAAAATCCCCAGCTACAATAAATGCAGCCTCAGGATATGTGGTTTCCAGTTTACATAGAGTCAAATGAAGTTCTTTCAGGGCCATCGATGTGTCTGCTTGGGGGGGAATATATACGACTGTGATTATGATCGAAGAGAATTCTCTTGGTAGATAATGCGGTCGACATTTGATAGTAAGGAATTCTAAGTCAGGTGAACAAAAGGACTTGAGTTCCTGTATGTTGTTGTGATCACACAACGTCTCGTTAATCATAAGGCATACACCCCGCCCTTCTTCTTACCAGAGAGATGCTTGTTTCTGTCGGTGCGATGCGTGAAGAAACCAGGTGGCTGTACCGACTCCGATAGCGTGTCTTAAGTGAGCCATGTTTCCGTGAAACAAAGAACGTTACAGGTTCTGATGTCTCTCTGGAAGGCAACCCTTGCTCGGATTTCGTCTACCTTGTTGTCAAGAGACTGGACATTGGTGAGTAGTATGCTCGGGAGCGGTGCGCGATCTGCCCGTCTATGGAGCCTGACCAGAAGACCGCTCCGTCTGCCCCTTCTGCGACGCCGTTGCTTTGGGTCGCCGGCTGGGATCCGATCCATTGTCCTGGGTGATGGACCAAACAGAGGATCCGCTTCGTATTCCTGGTCGTAATGTTGGTTGTACTATTTAACTGTCTGATATTATACAGATTTAACATTTGTAAAACTTTTGAGCCCTCTTTTTTTGGAGTGGGTAAATTGAAAAGGACGGACAATGTGCGTGTGCACCCTGGACCTATAGCACCCTGTCTGGCTGTCTGGCTGCCTCCTCATCTGTCACTTTTATTCTTCACAACCAATATACATCACTTTATCTTTTTAATCAATGGCACAAACACATATACAGATACTCAGACATAAAGGGCAAAGTTTTTAAAGAGAAACCGTTAACAGATTTCATTAGCGCTCTTGGATACTAGTACTGTAATCTACATTGGTTTAGCTAATTCGGGTCAGTAAGAGGTGGTCAACAGAGGTGCTTTACTGTCCAGACACTTGGGAGTAGTTAACAAGATACAGTATACTGTCTGGTTTGGGTGACACTTGAAAACCATTGCCACAGTGGCCCTTGTACAATCATCATGTGAGATAGAATAAGCTATTATAAACTATTTGTGAGATGTCATTTCACATTTGAAAGAGGGCAGACATCTGCATCCAGACTGAAAGAAGCAACACTGCAATACCAAACCTCAGCAATTTCCCAACCAGTGACTTTCCACTTAAATAATTACTCAGGCAAATCAGGGGCAGAGTTACACCACACGGACAGGACGGAATGGAAAATGCCGTCTGTAATCTCTTTCACACTCTGCTCTCTCCCTGGGAGGTGTGTGTGTGTGTGTGTGTGTGTGTGTGTGTGTGTGTGTGTGTGTGTGTGTGTGTGTGTGCGTGTGCGTGTGTGTGTGTGAGGGTGTGTGCGCGCCCTTGAAGCTGGTAGACATTAACCTCATAGCAAGACAGCGCCAGCCTGATATATGAAGGGTAAAAGTTGAACATCTGTGACCGTCCTCCCAGACATGTTTACCAGGACGCACTCAAAATATGGTATTGGAACTGACCCTGTATATACAGTACCTTCAGAAAGTATTCATAAACCTTGACTTATTCCACATTTTGTTATGTTACAACCTGTTTTTAAAATTTATGAAATTAAGATTTTTTTCTCACCTCTCACCTACACAAAATACCTCATAACGACAAAGTGAAAACATGTTTTTTGTTATTTTAGCAAATGTATTGAAAATGAAACACAGAAATATTGAATTTACGAAAGTGTTCATACCCCTGAGTCAATACATGTTAGAAACAATTTTGGCAGCGTCTTAACCTTTATTTAACTAGGCAAGTCAGTTTTTCCAGGTTTTCCTCTAGGATTTTGCTTGAAAATATGGATATTGGTACTATTGGTACTATATGTTGTATTGGATTTGCCCCAAACATAACACTTTGCATTCAGGACAAAAAGTGAATTTCTTTGTCACAGTTTTTGCAGTATTACTTTCCCGCCTTGTTGCAAACAGGATGCATGTTTTGTAATATTTTTATTCTGTACAGGCTTCCTTCTTTTCACTGAGTATTGTGGAGTAACTACAATGTTGTTGATCCATCCTCAGTTTTCTCCTATCACAGACAAAACACTCTGTAACTGTTTTAAAGTCACCATTCGCCTCATGGTGAAATCTCTGAGCTGTTTCCTTCCTCTCCAGCAACTGAGTTAGGAAGGTTGCCTGTATCTTTGTAGTGATTGGGTGTATTGATACACCATCCAAAGTGTAATTAATAACTTCACCATACTCAAAGGGATATTCAATGTGTTATTTAGTTTTTTTTAACTCATTTAACAATAGGTTCCCTTCTTTGCGAGGCATTGGAAAACCTTCCTGGTCTTTGTAGTTGAATCTGTGTTTGAAATTCACTGCTCGACTGAGGGACCTACTGATGTGAGGTACAGAGATGAGGTTGTCATTCAAAAATCATGTTAAAACCCCCTAGAGTGTATTGATGCACTGGTGCTTCAATCTAAGTAACATAATAAAAAAATCCCATTTAAAATCCATCAGTGTAAGATAGAGATACAGTGCCTTGCAAAAGTATTCACCCCACTTGGCATTTTTCCTATTCTGTTGCAATTTAAATGGATTTTTATTTGGATTTCATGTAATGGACATACAAAACTGTCCAAATTGGTGAAGTGAAATGAAAAATATTACTGAAAAGTGGTGATGTATTTACCCCCTTTGCTATGAAGCCACTAAATAAGATCTGGTGCAACCAATTACCTTCAAAAGTCACATAATTAGTTTAATAAAGTCCACCTGTATGCAATCTAAGTGTCAAATGATTTGTCACATGATCTCAGTATATATACACCTGTTTTGAAAGGCCCCAGAGTCTGCAACACGACTAAGCAAAGGGCACCACCAAGCAAGCGGCACTATGAAGACCAAGGAGCTATCCAAACAGGTCAGGGACAAAGTTGTGGAGAAGTACAGATAAGGGTTGGGTTACAAAAAAAATATCCAAAACTTTGAACATCCCACAGAGCACCATTAAATCATTATTAAAAAATGGAAAGAATATGGCACCACAACAAACCTGCCAAGAGAGGGCCGCCCACCAAAACTCACGGACCAGGCAAGGAGGGCATTAATCAGAGGCAACAAAGAGACCAAAGATTACCCTGAAGTAGCTGCAAAGCTCCACAGCAGGGATTTGAGTATCTGTCTAAAATAGAGCTTTTTGGCCATCAAGGAAAACGCTATGTCTGACGCAAACCCAACACCTCTCTTCACCCCCCGAGAACACCATCCCCACAGTGGATGGTGGTGGCAGCATGGTGGTGGCAGCATCATGCTGTGGGAATGTTTTTCATTGGCAAGGACTGGGAAACTGGTCAGAATTGAAGGAATGATGTATGGCTCTAAATACAGGGAAATTCTTGAGGGAAACCTGTTTCAGTCTTCCAGAGATTTGAGACTGGAACGGAGGTTCACTTTCCAGCAAGACAATGACCCTAAGCATACTGCTAAAGCAACACTCGAGTGGTTTAAGGGGAAACATTTAAATGTCTTGGAATGGCCTAGTCAAAGCCCAGACGTCAATCCAATTGAGAATCCGTGGTATGACTTAAATATTGCTGTACACTAGCAGAACTCATCCAACTTGAAGGAGCTGGAGCAGTTTTGCCTTGAAGAATGGAAAAAAATCCCAGTGGCTAGATGTGCCAAGCTTATCGAGACAAAGTTCAAAGTATTTACTTTGGGGGTGGTGAATAGTTATGCACGCTCAAGTTTTCCGTTTTTTTGTCTTATTTCCTGTTTGTTTCACAATAAAAAATATTTAGCATCTTCAAAGTGGTAGGCATGTTGTGTAAATCAAATGTTACAAACCCTTCCAAAAATCAATTTTAATTCCAGGTTGTAAGGCAACAAAATAGGAAAAATGCCAAGGGGTGTGAATACTTTCACAAGCCACTGTATCTGCATTGGATGTCTCTCTTTGGATGTCGCATTACCGCATATGCATTGAAAGGTGGCAGATCTAGAGCAGTGTTTGTCAGACTATGCGACATCTTCTCACGAAAATGTCTGTAGCGTCTGAACGGTTTGACCTACAAAATATTATGGGAATCTTATGAACACAATGGTAGTTTTTATTTTGCTCTACGACTCCCACAAGTGTTAGGGGACTGGTCTGAAGGTAACTGCCAGTAGCGGTTAATTGTTTTTGTGGACGTATGAACACACAGACACGCGTACAAAGCTCTCCCTCACCCTCAATTTGGCAGATCGGCCCATAATTTTATCCTCCTGATTCCTGTTTACAAGCAAAAACCAAAACAGGAAGTACTACTGACTTGCTCAATACGGAAGTGGTCCGATGACACGGATGCTAGGCTACAGGACTGTTTTGCTAGCAAAGACTGGAATATATTCTAGGATTCATCCAATGAATTCAACCACCTCAGTCCCCACAGTGACCGTACGTACATATCCCAACCAGAAGCCATGGATTACAGGCAACAACCGCGCCGCTCTAAAGGCTAGAGCTGCCACTTTCAAGATGCGGGACACTAATCCGGACAATTATAAGATATCCCGCTATGCCCTCAGATGAACCATCAAACAGGCAAACCGTCAATACTAAGATTAAATCCTACTACACCGGCTCTGACATTCGTCGGATGTGGCAGGGCTTGCAAACTATTACGGATTACAAAGGGAAACCCAGCCGTGAGATGCCCAGTGATGCGAGCCTACCAGAGTGTTGAAATGCATTTTATGCTTGCTTCAAGGAGCTCTGAAGCATGCATGAGAGCACCAGCTATTCCGGACAACTGTGTGATCACTCTCTCCATAGCTGATGTGAGCAAGACCTTTCTTACATCTAGACGTTCCGCTAGCGGAACACCTGCTCCAATATCCAATGATGGGCGTGGCGCGAAATACAAACTCCTCGAAAATCCGAAAACTTCCATTTTTCAAACATATGACTATTTTACACCATTTTAAAGACAAGACTCTCCTTTATCTAACCACACTGTCCGATTTCAAAAAGGCTTTACAACGAAAGCAAAACATTAGATTATGTCAGGAGAGTACCCAGCCAGAAATCACACACCCATTTTTCAAGCTAGCATATAATGTCACAAAAAACAAAACCACAGCTAAATGCAGCACTAACCTTTGATGATCTTCATCAGATGACACTCCTAGGACATTATGTTATACAATACATGCATGTTTTGTTCAATGAAGTTCATATTTATATCAAAAACCAGCTTTTTACATTAGCATGTGACGTTCAGAACTAGCATTCCCACCGAACACTTCCGGTGAATTTACTAAATTACTCACGATAAACGTTCACAAAAAACATAACAATTATTTTAAGAATTATAGATACAGAACTCCTTTATGCAATCGCGGTGTCCGATTTTAAAATAGCTTTTCGGTGAAAGCACATTTTGCAATATTCTGAGTAGATAGCTCGCCATCACAGGCTAGCTATTTTGACACCCACCAAGTTTGGTACTCACCAAACTCACATTTACTATAAGAAAAATTGGATTACCTTTGCTGTTCTTCGTCAGAATGCACTCCCAGGACTTCTACTTCAACAACAAATGTTGGTTTGGTTCCAAATAATCCATATTTACATTTACATTTAAGTCATTTAGCAGACGCTCTTATCCAGAGCGACTTACAAATTGGTGCATTCACCTTATAATATCCAGTGGAACAACCACTTTACAATAGTGCATCTAAATCTTTTACGGGGGGGTTAGAAGGATTACTTTATCCTATCCCAGGTATTCCTTAAAGAGGTGGGGTATCAGGTGTCTCCGGAAGGTGGTGATTGACTCCGCTGTCCTGGCGTCGTGAGGGAGCTTGTTCCACCATTGGGGTGCCAGAGCAGCGAACAGTTTTGACTGGGCTGAGCAGGAACTGTGCTTCCTCAGAGGTAGGGAGGCGAGCAGGCCAGAGGTGGATGAACGCAGTGCCCTTGTTTGGGTGTAGGGCCTGATCAGAGCCTGAAGGTACGGAGGTGCCGTTCCCCTCACAGCTCCGTAGGCAAGCACCATGGTCTTGTAGCGGATGCGAGCTTCGACTGGAAGCCAGTGGAGAGAGCGGAGGAGCGGGGTGACATGAGAGAACTTGGGAAGGTTGAACACCAGACGGGCTGTGGCGTTCTGGATGAGTTGTAAGGGTTTAATGGCACAGGCAGGGAGCCCAGCCAACAACGAGTTGCAGTAATCCAGACGGGAGATGACAAGTGCCTGGATTAGGACCTGTGCCGCTTCCTGTGTGAGGCAGGGTCGTACTCTGCGAATGTTGTAGAGCATGAACCTACAGGATCGGGTCACCGCCTTGATGTTAGTGGAGAACGACAGGGTGTTGTCCAGGGTCACGCCGAGGCTCTTAGCACTCTGGGAGGAGGACACAAGGGAGTTGTCAACCGTGATGGCGAGATCATGGAACGGGCAGTCCTTCCCCGGGAGGAAGAGCAGCTCCGTCTTGCCGAGGTTCAGCTTGAGGTGGTGATCCGTCATCCACACTGATATGTCTGCCAGACATGCAGAGATGCGATTCGCCACCTGGTTGTCAGAAGGGGGAAAGGAGAAGATTAATTGTGTGTCATCTGCATAGCAATGATATGAGAGACCATGTGAGGATATGACAGAGCCAAGTGACTTGGTGTATAGCGAGAATAGGAGTGGGCCTAGAACAGAGCACTGGGGGACACCAGTGGTGAGAGCACGTGGTGCGGAGACAGATTCTCGCCACGCCACCTGGTAGGAGCGACCTGTCAGGTAGGACGCAATCCAAGCGTGGGCCGCGCCGGAGATGCCCAGCTCGGAGAGGGTGGAGAGGAGGATCTGATGGTTCACGGTATCAAAGGCAGCAGATAGGTCTAGAAGGATGAGAGCAGAGGAGAGAGAGTTAGCTTTAGCAGTGCGGAGAGCCTCCGTGACACAGAGAAGAGCAGTCTCAGTTGAATGCCCAGTCTTGAAACCTGACTGATTAGGATCAAGAAGGTCATTCTGAGAGAGATAGCAAGAGAGCTGGCCAAGGACGGCACGTTCAAGAGTTTTGGAGAGAAAGGAGAGAAGGGATACTGGTCTGTAGTTGTTGACATCGGAGGGATCGAGTGTAGGTTTTTTCAGAAGGGGTGCAACTCTCGCTCTCTTGAAGACGGAAGGGACGTAGCCAGCGGTCAAGGATGAGTTGATGAGCGAGGTGAGGTAGGGGAGAAGGTCACCGGAAATTGTCTGGAGAAGAGAGGAGGGGATAGGGTCAAGTGGGCAGGTTGTTGGGCGGCCGGCCGTCACAAGACGCGAGATTTCATCTGGAGAGAGAGGGGAGAAAGAGGTCAAAGCACAGGGTAGGGCAGTGTGAGCAGGACCA
Organism: Salmo salar; assembly: GCF_965601325.2. NCBI lineage: Eukaryota > Metazoa > Chordata > Actinopteri > Salmoniformes > Salmonidae > Salmo > Salmo salar. The sequence goes on along the minus strand of NC_138295.1, from coordinate 49,417,074 downwards.
GCGGTGTCGTTTGACTTAGCAAACGAGGATCGGATGTCGTCAACCTTCTTTTCAAAATGGTTGACGAAGTCATCCGCAGAGAGGGAGGAGGGGGGGGGGGAGGGGGAGGAGGATTCAGGAGGGAGGAGAAGGTAGCAAAGAGCTTCCTAGGGTTAGAGGCAGATGCTTGGAGTTTAGAGTGGTAGAAAGTGGCTTTAGCAGCAGAGACAGAGGAGGAAAATGTAGAGAGGAGGGAGTGAAAGGATGCCAGGTCCGCAGGGAGGCGAGTTTTCCTCCATTTCCGCTCGGCTGCCCGGAGCCCTGTTCTGTGAGCTCGCAGTGAGTCGCCGAGCCACGGAGCAGGAGGGGTTGACCGAGCCGGCCTGGAGGATAGGGGACAGAGGAAATCAAAGGATGCAGAGAGGGAGGAGAGGAGGGTTGAGGAGGCAGAATCAGGCGATAGGTTGGAGAAGGTTTGAGCAGAGGGAAGAGATGATAGGATGGAAGAGGAGAGAGTAGCGGGAGAGAGAGAGCGAAGGTTGGGACGGCGCAATACCATCCGAGTAGGGGCAGAGTGAGAAGTGTTGGATGAGAGCGAGAGGGAAAAGGATACAAGGTAGTGGTCGGAGACTTGGAGGGGAGTTGCAATGAGATTAGTGGAGGAACAGCATCTAGTAAAGATGAGGTCAAGCGTATTGCCTGCCTTGTGAGTAGGGGGGAAGGTGAGAGGGTGAGGTCGAAAGAGGAGAGGAGTGGAAAGAAGGAGGCAGAGAGGAATGAGTCAAAGGTAGACGTGGGGAGGTTAAAGTCACCCAGAACTGTGAGAGGTGAGCCATCCTCAGGAAAGGAACTTATCAAGGCATCAAGCTCATTGATGAACTCTCCAAGGGAACCTGGAGGGCGATAAATGATAAGGATGTTAAGCTTGAAAGGGCTGGTAACTGTGACAGCATGGAATTCAAATGAGGAGATAGACAGATGGGTCAGGGGAGAAAGTTATATCCAAATAGCGGCGTTTTGTTCATGCGTTCAACACACTATCCGAAGGGTAACGAAGGGTGATGCGCGGACGCGTATCGTGACAAAAAAATTCAAAAAATTCCATTACCGTACTTCGAAGCATGTCAAACGCTGTTTAAAATCAATTTTTATGCGATTTTTCTCATAAAATAGCGATAATATTCCGACCGGGAGTCATTGTTTTCGTTCAAAGACTGATAATCTAAAATGGACTCTTCACGTGCACGCGCACGCCCGTCTCATTGTTCTCAGATCGACCACTATCCAAATGCGCTACTGTTTTTCAGCCATGGGCTGCAAAGTCATCATTCAACGTTCTGGCGCCTTCTGAGAGCCTATGGGAGCCTTAGAAAATGTCACGTTATAGCAGAGATCCTTTGTTTTGGATAGAGATGACAAAGAAGGCCAAGAAATGGTCAGACAGGGTACTTCCTGTACAGAATCTTCTCAGGTTTTGGCCTGCCATTTGAGTTCTGTTATACTCACAGACACCATTCAAACAGTTTTAGAAACTTTGGAGTGTTTTCTATCCAAAGCTACTAATTATATGCATATTCTAGTTTCTGGGCAGGAGTAATAACCAGATTAAATCGGGTACGTTTTTTATCCGGCCGTGAAAATACTGCCCCCTATCCATAACAAGTTAAACAGGTCAACATTCACAAGGCTGTGGGGCCAGACGAATTACCAGGATGTGTACAGGATGTGCGGACCAACTGGCAAGTGTCTTCACTGACATTTTCAACCTCTTCCTGACCGAGTCTGTAATACCAACATGTTTCAAGCAGATCACTATAGTCCCTGTGCCCAAGAAAGCGAAGGTAACCTCCCTCAATGACTTCCGCCCCTTAGCAGTCAAGTTGATATTCATGAAGTGCTTTGAATGGCTGGTCATGGCTCACATCAACACCATCATCGCAGAAACCCTAGACCGAATCCAATTCGCATACCGCCCAAACAGATCCACAGATGACGCAATCTCAATCGCACTCCACACTGCCCTTTCCCTCCTGGACAAAAGGAACACATATGTGAGAATGCTGTTCCTTGATTACAGCGCAGCGTTCAACACCATAGTGCCCACGAAGCTCATCACTAAGCTAAGGACCCTGGGACTAAACACCTCCCTCTGCAACTGGATCCTGGACTTCCTGACAGGCTGCCCCCAGGTGAGGGTAGGCAACAACATATCTGCCACTCTGATCCTCAAAACGGGGGCCCCTCAGGGGTGCGTGCTTAGTCCCCTCCTGTACTCCCTGTTCACCCACAACTGCGTGGCCAAGCATGACTCCAAAACCATCATTAAGTTTGCTGAAGACACAACGGTGGTAGGTCTGATCACCGACAACGATGAGACAGCCTATGGGAGGAGGTCAGAGACCTGGCAGTGTGGTGCCAGCACAAGAACCTCTCCCTCAATGTGAGCAAGACAAAGGAGCTGATCGTGGACTACAAGAAAAGGAGGGCCGAGCACAGCCCCATTCACATCGACAGGGCTGTATTGGAGCAGGTCGAGAAGTTCCTTGGTGTCAACATCACCAACAAACTATCATGGTCCAAACACAACAAGACATGCATGAAGAGGGCACGGCAAAGCCTTTACACCCTCAGAAGACTGAAAAGATTTGGCATGGGTCCCCAGATCCTCAAAAAGTTCTACAGCTGCACCAGCTAGCGCATCCTGACCAGTTGAATCACCGCCTGGTATTGCAACTGCTCGGCATATGACCATTAGGCGCTACAGAGTGTAATGCGTATGGCCCAGTAAATCACTGGGAACAAGCTTCTTGCCATCCAAGACCAACAGTGCACTCCGCTAATATTGGCACCCTTGGTAAACATGAGCAAAACGGCTGTGAAAAAAGTGTCTTTGCTGTTTATCCTCTTGGTCTTTCATTCAAAATATTCACAAAAATCAAAACTTTAATTGAAGTAAAATGATTGAAAAAAAAATAAATGTGGAAGAAATTAAATAAATATTTTTCTCCGAAATGTGTGGCACAACTATTGTCACCCCTAGAAAATATTATGAGTCAAATCTAACTGAAGTATATTCTCATTCATACTTTTTTTCACATTTTTAAGGTCACCTGAGTGATTACGAATACTCAAGTGGTAAGCCATGACTTCCTGTTTCACTGGGGTATAAATATGAGGTGACACACATGCCAAGTTCACATTTACATTTTAGTCATTTAGCAGACGCTCTTATCCAGAGCGACTTACAGTAGTGAATGCATACATTTCATACATTTTTTTCCCCCATACTGGTCCCCCGTGGGAATCGAACCCACAACCCTGGCGTTGCAAACACCATGCTCTACCAACTGAGCCACACGGGACCGTGTGGCTCAGTTATCCATCACAATGGGAAAGACCCGAGCATGCAATTATGATGTGCGACAAAGGTTGTTGAGCTGCACAAATCAGGAAATGCAATAGGAAAATAGCTCAACGTTTGAAAATGCCCATTTCCACTATCAGGGCATTAATTAAGAAGTTTAAAGCATCTGGAGATGTTAACAATCGGCCCTGGAAGATGACGTGTGTTTATATCAACCCCACGCACAGTGAGAAGGATGGTTCGAGTGGCAAAAAAATCTCCAAGGATCACAGCTGGAGAATTGCAGACATTAGTTGGGTCTTGAGGTCATAAAGTCTTCAAAACTATGATCATATACCACCTACATAAGCACAAGTTGTTTGGGAGGGTTGCAATAAAAAAGTGTTTGCTGTCATCAAACAACAAACTCAAGCTCCAAACGTTACTGGACCTTTCAATGGGTTCTATGGTCAGATGAGACCAAAAGAGAGATTTTTGGAAACAAGGTGGGTTTGACATAGACAGAAAGATAGCCATGCAGAAAAGTACCTAATCCCCACTGTGAATTATGGTGTTGGATCTTGAATGTTGTGGGGCTGTTTTTCTTCCAAAGTCCCTGGACAACTTGTTACGATACATAGTATCATGGACTGGGCCGGGGTTGGATCTTCCAGCAGGACAATGATCCAAAGCACACCTCAAAATCAACACAAAAATGGTTCACTGACCACAGAATCAAGGTTTTGCCATGGCTATCCCAGTTCCCTGACCTAAACCCCATAGAAAACCTGTGGGATGAGCTGAAGAGGAGAGTCCACAAGTATGGACCTCGGGATATATGAAGGATCTGGAGAGATTCTGTATGGAAGAATGGTCTCAGATCCCTTGCCATGTGTTCTCCAACCTCATTACGCATTACAGGAGAAGACTCAGAGCTGTTTAATTTGGCAAAGTATTGAATGACTTTATTATCTATGCATTGTTACTTTACCCCTACCTACATGTACAAATTACCTTGACTAACCTCCATTGTTGGTTAAGGGCTTGTAAGTTACCATTTCACGGTAAGGTCTACACCTGTTGTATTTGGCGTTTGTGACAAATAACATTGGATTTGATTTGAAGGTACTTTTGTGCCTAACCAAAAAAAGGGGTTAAATATATGTAAAAAATATATAATTCAGGCTGTAACACAACAAAATGTTAAAAATGTCAAGGGGTATGAAAACTTTCTAAAGGCACTGTAACTTTCTTCTCGTGATCTTATTTCTTATTTTTTATTTATTGTGTATTTTGTTTTACCTTATGTTATTTTAGTAAGACATTGTTATTGATTTCTGAATTGTTGGGTTTAGAGGTAGCAAGAAAAGGATTTGACTGTACTTGTGCACGTGACATTAAAACTTGAAACTTGAACTACCCTATGCTTTAATTAACCGACAACAGCAATCAGCTGATGACTGCATCATCTCTCACTCTCCATCCCTCAAAGTCACTCTCAGCTATAGCTATACGCTTCTCATTATCACACAATAACCTCTCTCTCTGTTACTCTCTCTCTCTCTCTCTCTCACACCCCACACACAACACACACACACACACACACACACACACACACACACACACACACACACACACACACACAATATCTGAGTGGGGTAGAGGGTGAGACTGGTGACGTAGTGTGGATCTGATGGTGTGGGCAGTTTCCACCGCCTGTAGCAAGAGACCAAGATTACCTGATCAGAGGCACATCGTCCTTGTCCTAGTGACAGCGTGTGAACTGAATACAGCACAGTGGGATTCTTAAAGCTACAGTACACAGTGACATGCATTCAGAGGAGGGGGTGCTTAGCTACTACTCTGTTATGAAAAGCCCAAAACATTTTAAAATATATACAAAATTGTCATCCTTTTTTGTTATTTAATGTTTTTTCTAAATGATTCTGATGGTTTCTATGCTCAAAATACAAAACATTTTCTGAAACTACATCATCAGGGAAGGCGCCAAGTTATGCATGCCTTCCCATGCATGCCTTCATTCATCCATTAAAATTGTTGACGCGCGCGGCCGATCCTGACTCCAATGACTGTTAATGGACAGGGTCAGCATAGGCCTCGCTGCTTTGCCGAGCTGACATTTGTTACATTGAGCGAATTCCATATTTTGCACATGCATATTGCCTAAACATGTTATGTGGGTATTGCCTGGGGAAGTTGTGCAGATTTGGGCGTGTCTGCCTAATTTGGCGCTCACATCCCTTGAACTGAACAAACTTGAAGCTAGCTAGCTAGCAAAAACAACCTGACAGTATAGCATACAGCACCTCAAACAATTTTCCTAGTTAGAATAATGTAATGCGCCGTTTGGAACTTTGGAGGGCTCGAAGAGTGGAACGCCAACTACAATGAAAATGTATGATTTGGATGAAATGTGTCCATACATTGGTCTTTTAGAGCCATCTATCAGTTGTAACTGTGGATACTACATTGGTCTATGGCTGAGCTGAGTTGAGTAGTGTGTCATTTTGTCAGATGACATGAAATATGTCGCCATTAGAAGCTATCGAATGTGTTTCTTGGCTACATTGGCGTTTACATTGGTTGTTGGCGCTATCTCTTGTATGGTGAATTTGGGCTTCATCAAGGTTTATTTTTGAGTAAATCTGGCTTTCATAATAGCCAGTTCTTACCCAGCCACCAAACCTCACAGCACGTCACTCGCACACAGGCACGCATGCACGCACAGCTCCTCTGCCCTTCATTTTCTATTCATTTCAATAGTCCTCACTACAGTCATTCACAATACAGAAGCGAATTTAGAAAGGTAGCCCGAGGTACACAACCTCTTCTCTATTAATTCAACACAAACTTTTTGAGCAGGTTGCTGGTGTTGCATTATAGAAGGTACACTTTTATTCCACCTAATTTCTTCATGTTGTCCTGTATGTGTGCTTAGAATAGCAAATTCCCAGTGGTATTTCCCTAATTAGATTGCCAAAACCTTTCAAAATCTTTCTGTGCACACAGGTCAGTCTGACGGGCTTGGTCATTTGGGTTCCTCCCCCACATTATTTCAGGAGGACTCCATGAGATGAACACACACACAAGCATACAAGCACACACACATGCACCCACCCACACACACACAAACAGCCATACATGTGCGCACGCTTGCAAGCACGCACACATGGACACACAAATATTTTTAAAAATTAAGTCAGAGGTAGAGGTTTAATGTTAGCAACAGCAGCTTATAGTTGCTAAAGCAGCACTTTAAGTCCAGCGCAACACTAGCCCTTGAAGTTAACACAGGGTCAAAGTTGGCTCGATTTTTTAAAATTCCTCTCTAATCACAAATTAAATCATTTACAGCATTCTTCTGAGAATTTAGCCCAACAACGTCCCTGGTTTTGGAGGAAGATTATGTGTTCTGTCTCATTTATGGTACTAAATCTGACACAGTGTTTCAGCCCTGTTTTATGGCATTAATCTTGGTTATTCTGTGTTAGGTGTCAAACAGTCAAACAGCTGGATTGGCACTGCGCAGCAGGGTAGCCTAGCGGTTAGAGCGTTGAACTAGTAACCGAAAGGTTGCAAGTTTGAATCCCCGAGCTGACAAGGTACAAATCTGTCGTTCTGCCCCTGAACAAGGCAGTTAACCCACTGTTCCTAGGCTGCCATTGAAAATAAGAATTTGTTCTTAACTGACTTGCCTAGTCAATGTTACTGGGACTCTACAGCGCGATAACATGCTCCCGTTATCACCTGTTCATTCAACAACCAGAGCAAGGTTCACTAGACCCTAAATAATTTGAGCTATGTCAAGTGAACCTGAATTACTTTTGTGAGAAGACAACAAAACAATCCAGAGTGTTGTGTTTAAAATAATGAAAGCCCTGATCCAAATCAACCCTCGTAAAACAGATCATACAAAATGTGTATCAGTGGTAAACAGCTAGCTGGCTGAATCCATATAAAAAGACCCAACTCATTACATTCAAACCTGTATTGATTGATAACACTGAACAGTCACAGAAATGTGATCAAATAATCACTCATGGCTTTATCGATAATCTGCAAAGCTGAAACATTATTGACCGCTGACTGGACAGGATCTTTATTAAACATGCCCCTACACTGTATCATGTAATTCCTCCATAAGTCCATTTCACTGGAAAAGGGAGAAAAAAAAATCCTGGAAGACAACACCCACAAACAACAGAAACTTCCTTCATGTAGGCCTCATGATGCAATACTAGGGTGAGGGAGGCACTTGTAAAACAAAAAATGAAACCACACTTTCTATGGAATCAAGTTGAAACTTCCTTTTAAGTATACAAAGTGAAAATGGGCCAGAACCTGGTGGTTAGCCACTACCTGAATGTTATTTGAACGTTATTCAAATACAGGTCTCATTAGTCATTTCCTGGAGTGGGCGGGTCAGCCTTTCCATGTTGTTCCGTGACTAAGCAATTTCTTAGTACCAGTGTGCAGTTTACCTTACTAAACATGATTAATGGCCTACAGTAGTACACAGGCATGCTGACGCTGACCAACTCAAGAGGAAGAAGGAAGAGATGGAGGGAGGAGGATGAATAAGAGGAAGATGTCAAATAAAATCCAAGACAATAGGCTCCCTCCTTCCTCCCGCTCTCTCTGGGGTTTATTTTAAGAGAGAGCCACTGCAAATCTTTTCTTGGTGGAGGTAGAATGCATGAAATGACATAACCACATAGTCATTTGTACTTTTGGATTCTAATTAGAGAGGTTCGGTTTAAAATCACAAACCACTCATGGACAAAAAAAACTCCACTGTTTCAGAGATTCTTTGTGAACAATTTGGGTAAATTATTTGAAATATAGCACAAAGTCAATGCTTGGTTCTGACATTAATGGGGAGTTTATTTTCTTCTCCTCTGTTGTTCATTGTAAGTTATTGTGTTGAGGTGTTGACCACTTAACCAAGGGCTATAGTGCTATAGCGTGATTGTAATGTAAAGGCAATGTTTACAAGAACTGCATTCACGGTAAACACTGCATATGTTGGCTCAATCGGAAATTACCTTTACATTTCAATCACGCTATAGCACGGAACTTCTGCGATACGGATTGAATCGAACCCCAAGTGAATCTATCACTTTTTTATGTACATCTGCCATTCATGTACTGTTAAGTATGAATAGATCAAAACCTTTTGTGGCTTCTTTTGTTAAAATGTTAATTTTATGGTTTAAGCACCAGTTGGACCTACTTTGATCATGCAAAGGACCATGAGACCTATGGTTCCATTTGGGGCATTGTGGAAAAAATGTCAACTTCCAGGAACTGTATTGCACTTTGTACTGCACTTTGTATTGCATCAGTGCTTAATGTAATGTAATTTCTGAATCTTTATGAATGTAGGCCTATATACAGGCAACTGCCAAAATAATGGAAACACTTGAGTACAGTAAATGAGGGATACAAAGTATATTGAAAGCAGGTGCTTTCACACAGGTGTGGTTTCTGAGTTAATTAAGCAATTAGCATCCCATTATGCTTAGGGTCATGCTGGGCAGGCCATTATTTCAGCCATTATTTTGGAAACCATGGCTATGCCCCCATAGGATGACAATGCCCCCATCCACAGGTCACTGAATGGTTTGATGAGCATGAAAACGATGTAATGGTTGTCATTCACCAGGTCTCAACTCAATTAAATACTTATGGGAGATTCTGGAGCGGCACCTGAGACAGCGTTTTCCACCACCATCAACCAAATGATGGAATTTTGCATGGAAGAATGGTGTTGCATCCCTCCAATAGAGTTCCAGACAACTGTAGCATCTATGCCAGGGTGCATTGAAGCTGTTGTGGCTTGTGATGGCCCAACGCCCTATTAAGACGCTTTATGTTGGTGTTTCCTTTATTTTGTCAGATACCTGTATGTTGCATTGCATGTATTTTAATGTAGTCTTGTACTCTTATGATGCCTTATCAATTGGCTTAGGAATGATTAATGAAGTAGGATTGTGTTGTATTGTTACTTGATCAAATTATTTTAGATTGATCAAAATGTCAGAGGTAATTTCAAAACAGTTGAAAAGATAGGCTTCCAAAGAGAACTGCATTTTCTGTTTAATAAAAAACAATATATTTTCTAAATAAATATAGTTAATAGTTACACTAAAAACAAAAAAAGATGTTACTATTGTAAAATGGATAATTTTACAGCACCAATAAATATATTAATGTGAAAATATACTAAAAATGTGTCTGTACATGATACAACAAACAAAAAAGCATTTCTGACACTGAAATACAAATAGAATGTTTCTTTTTTTCATAAAAGGGCAGAAAGCATCGTCTCCTTCTAATGCTCCTGGTTCCCCACTATGCCAAGTCCTGTTCTGGCTAATCTGGGCTGGCCAGAGTGTCTCTCACTGTGGAGTTTGCCCAAGATGACCAAGGTTAGTGAGACGCCCTCAGTCCTCCTCATGACGTGTCTTCGGGCACTCAAGTGCAAAAACACATGTCCTGACTCGAGCTTAAAACTGCAACGTTGGCTGTGCGTCTTTTCACAAACATGTTTGTGGCAGGGTTAGTTTGTAACAAAATCAAGACACATGCTACCAGCCCCTCTAGCCCAACAAAACATACAGTATCTCATTTTCAGGAATGTTGAAGTTTTATCTTTCTGTTCTTTTTTTCATTCTTTAAAAAAAAAAAAGAAATACGTCTACAGTTTTCAATGTTTTCCATGGCCAAACAGATTGGTGATAACATTGCCAGGTGAGGAAGTAAAATCAATATCAACCATAACACTGTATATAAATATATAAATTAAATGCACAGAATACTGAAGATATTCTAGCATTATAAATTAGATGTAGTGTACTAGACAAAGGGATATTAGGTAAGTATATACAGATAATTTTTTCCATAATGGACTATTCTTTAATATGTGTGTGCAATTATATCTTTGGAAAACAAATGAAGACATTAAACAAAGCAAATAAAGATCATTGATTTTGACAGTGGTGAGTTGAATGCAACTGTTCCTTGGCGGAAGATGGAATCAAGTTCAGTATTCTCTCGTCTCCATATATACCTACATTTAATATCCCTTTAGAAGTATTCTCACACCGAGTCCTATCTGGTGTTAGTCAATACAGTGGTGACAAAAACTTCACCCCATAGAGGAAGTAGTTCTGCTTTCTGACAGTTCTCTATACCTTCAGAGGTCTGAGGAGAAACATGTTCCCGTTGCACCTCTCAGTGAAGTTATGGTCACAATTTCACTTAGTTTTTATATAGATATATTTAAGATACTCATATCCACAGCAGACCAACATCCAGTGAAGTGTTACATAAAATAAAATGTATTCTGACAAAAACTCTCAGTCCTATCCACGCTCAGGCCCAAACACCCTGGCAACTAAACATTTGTGCCATTCACACTACAGACAGTGGCGCATTCGTTCACTTTATAACGTCTCATTTTTTATAGCAGCAATACACATTGTCATTGTCCTTTTAGAATATATATCTTAGAAATATACAACAGCATGTTGTTATCTCAGTCTCTCTCCATCGTTCTCTCTTGCTCGTTCTTTCTTGCGTTGTAATTTTCTGTCCATCCAGGGAATGCGTTTTCAGGTTTCAAAGTGCTGTGCCAAGAAAATATTCCTTCATTTCATTGTCCCCCTCTCCTCATCTCATCTCCTTGGTTTGTCACATCTGTGGATGACATGACAGACATTAGGTTAGAAGTTGGGCAACAAATCCTCCTCCCAGCAGGGGTGTAGCCTTGAGCAAATCACATCACCGCAAATGTGGAAAACTCCTGCAGCCCCTCCCTCTTCCTCCCCTGACCAATTGGAATCATGTCCCTGGCCACCCCACTCATGTGTGGTTCTCTAAATCCAGCACACTGTGTGGGGGGCCCCTAAGGTTCAAAGGTCAGGGATGTATATAGTAGTGTCAAGGGAGGTCATCAACACAGGGCCTTGTGGGAGTTTCACCGGAAGCAGTCAGATCTCCATTGGGCCACTGACTGAATACAGCCGTTATTTGCAACCAATGGAGATGGCGTTTTAATCCCTGATTAGTAATTGAGTTTAGGGCTTCGCCTCGTAGGAGTTATGAGTAGCACAGTTAGAAATGAGCAGCATGGACACCAGCTCTACCTTCACTCAATTAAGAGCCTGTTCGTTCACAGTTACGAACCAAGGGAAACACTTTCCCTTTGAGTGTTAGTGTCATGCATGATTTAGTTCTGTCTTGAGTCCTGTACTGTGCTGACTTATAAACATGTCTGTTCATTTGTGTGATCAAGACTGGTCGAAGTTAAAAACAACAATGGATGCTAAAATTCCCCTCCTACGCAGGTGGTTATATATATCCATGTAGTGATGGGAAAGAGATAAGGAGACTATGTTGGGAGATGATAAGTCGGTCAGAATAAATGGGCATTACTACAGACTGACCCAATATGGTGCGGACTCTCTCACACACACACACACATCTTGCTTAGTGCTAGAATTTATTTATACACACACACACACACACACACACACACACACACACACACACACACACACACACACACACACACACACACACACACACACACACACACACACACACACACACACACACACACACACACACACACACACACACACACACACACACACACACACACACACACACACACACACACACACACACACACATTCATTTAAAGGGAATCTAAAGTGAGAAACGGGCTGTTTTTTGTGTATTGTCTAGTTTAAGTGTCTACACTATACTAGCTATAATATACTACCTTTATAGAACACACGATAGAGTATCAGAATATTACGTACGACAACAGACAATACAAACACACTTACAAGCAAACATAGTCCCACACAATTCTCTATACAAACAAAAACATATTCTATAAGCAAGTGAGAAGCATGCATTTCTCAGCAGGAGAAAAAAAAATCAAGCAAATGACAGAAGTGCAAACAGGTGGATGGATGTAGATGAACGGAGTATAGATCAAGTCACGTTGTTTATCATAATATTTCGTAAACAAACCTGCAAGTTCTTTCGTTTAACTCAAGTTGTCTGGACTTGCAGTCTAATTGTGTGAATTTGCAGGAACATTTACAGGTGAGAGGGTCCTGCACAAACAAGCGCTTTCTTCTCTCTGAGCAAGGCTCACAGTGGCTGCAAGAGAAGCAAAAAGGGAGAGAGAGAGAGAGGTCTAAGCTATAGAGCATATCCAGCTATAGAGCCCCCGCCCCAACATTGGACGAACATTTGAGCAATATTAGCTCAATACTTCTGCAGCCGCTGGGTGGTGTAAAGGTTGTTTGAGGTTGTGGAGCATTGTGATCGGGTTAGAAAGAGAGCACATGTAAAGACTTTTCTACACACATGGGCCTCATCATGCTTGCATACACTCACACACTCATTCATCCTCTCTAATAGCATGACAAGCACATGTGTGATTGGGTCTATGAGAAGCAACATTGAATGAGAACATTTGCACTTATACACACATGATCCTGTATACACACACACAAAACAGGTGCATGTGATAAGGTAAAGGCCACAGCAGAAACACATAGCATTTGCTTCCCGATCCATCCAATGACATGCTCACAAGGGAGCAGCCATCTTTAAAAACCCATCCCTCCCAAAATCTGTCTATATTTCCCACTACAATTACCCTACAGACATGCTCACATGATTGCCACAAACTAATGGGATGTTAGGATGACAGAATGATGGCTTGGCTGAGTAAGCGCAGGCTCAAGCACAATGTAAGGATTATAAAATACAGATCAAAGACAATCTAATCGTATTATTTTCACTAGCCTAGTTTAAGGTCAAAGTAGATGCCATCGCTGGTGCTTAAAGATGCAGTATCTTTTATGGAGGTGAACATGTGAGACAAAACAAGGACAGAGACAGGGGAGTGCTGTGATGCACCAGACGAGATGAAGCTACGGTTTGTCTCAGACAACTCAGTTGGCCGTATTTCTACTAGCTATGTGAGGTCAGATCACGTCTACGTCACGTTCAAGACCTTCCCGTCTAAAAGCATGAACAAAGCAACCCTTTTCAGGGGTACCACTCAAGGTGACAATAACTCTAATCAAACATGAACTGAGCCAAGCCTGTCTGTACTTAAAGTAACCACACCAATTGGCACTATTGTGGTAGAAATTTAAGACAATAGTGTTGGTTCATCCACCTATCTGCTAAAACAAAAGGCAACAGAGAAACAGAGAACAAACTTCTAGCAGCATGTAGACTCAACATGGCATCGACCCTGCTGCCATGGATTAGTGAGGGGGTGGTAGACAGCCATGCTTCATACAGACATCATCATTACCTGACAGTTCTCACTCACGTCAACTTCACATTACTGCCCTCGCCATGGACTTAAGTACGTACGCCAGACAAAAAAAAGGTTTCTTAAAAAAAAATGGAGCCTCCTCATGCCAAACAAAAAGAGGTTTGCGTCTTACAAGATACAAACAAGTTCCTCCAAAATCAAGCCAACCATCAAGAGAGACATAGTGCCCATGTGCAGACATGCCACAGAAGAGGCGCTGGCATAGGCCTCAGACCTCATCGTGCCAGTGTCTCTCTCTTTCTTTCTCTTTTGGTCATTGCCCCTAGAAAATAGAGAACAGGGCAAAAGAGAAAAGACACCTAAGTGGAGGCAGGGACAATCATACAGAGTTCAATCAATAGAGTTTAGGCCAAAGAGGAGACAATCAATCAAGTCGGGCATCTCCCTTCTAATCTAGTCTCCTCATTAGTAGTGGGATCGATCCCTGTTTGAACATGTGTGTGTCTCAATTTAAATGCGTGTGTCAATGTAAATACATCCACTGTTGCCTTTGTAAATCAGTCTATGCATATCAAGAGTTCTATTTTTGGCTGGCATTAAGGCAGTACTACCATGAAATGCGCTTTAGTTTGCAATTTCGTCATGTAAAAACTAGCTCACTTGCATTTTGCGGCCCTAACGCCAGGTTCGGTAATTTACCCTTCTTATATCAATCAGCACGCTTGCGCTCAGATGGGTGGGGTGGAACATTTTTAGGCGTGTCCTTAAAAACATGATCCAAAGTGCTAATTTCAGGCAGTGCTGATAGGGATATTTAAGACCAACCAAAAGCTGGTTTTAGCGGTAACGCAGTTGGTTATGGCATGAATGTTGACAGCGGAAACTCAGCCTATACAGCAGTGACGCACACTGCCAATATGCGCATGGAACAAGAGTAGCCTAATGTTCCTGTATACTTTGTATATAGAAACATAAAAAAAAACATTTTATTTTATTTGGTTAAAAATCAAGTATAGCCTCCCCTCCACTCAATTAAGGCTTTTTTTTGTCCTGCCCAATGCAATTGTGAAGTAGTCAAGACTGTCGATAAAGGGTTTGGCTCCTGAGACCACCTGGAAATAAATCTTAATCACCAAAGCTTTATTAAAATATAAAGTTTGAAAGGAGTAAAGGAGTGAGCTGACATTCCCTTTTTATCTATGCATTGTAGGTAGGCCCACATTATTTTAGCCATGCAGGTCCCATTTTGGATGTGTGTAAACCCTTCTCCATTATGTGTCATGCCCATCATGAAACAAGAGATGAGAACCTCATTGAATACCGATTAACCTCGTATTTAGAAGTTATCTGTAACAATTGCCTGTTTTCTGTTTCATATGTTCAAAACACAAGCCCTCCCTTAAGCCTACTATAACGAAGGCTGGTTCAACAGCAAGGCGTTTCTTTTTATCCTGCCGATTTTATGATATCATTACATTTTACAATTATTTATTGTTGTTTTAAAAAAAACAAACAGATTGCTTGTTTTTCTTTTAATGTTATTACAACCAATCTTATTAGAATGATTCACCTTCCTGGTTTTATTTGTTTTGTTTAGAATTTGATTATAACTATTCGTTCTCTTTGTAGGCCAAATCAATAATTAATTTAATATTGCTTATTGACAATGTTTGGCATGTCCGTGCTCAGCTAGAATGCAATTTACAGTAGGCCTAGCCCCTAAATGTGAATGCTATTAAGCCATACAATTACTTAGAACAATGTGGACTGCAAATGGGTTAAAGTTAATATATTTAGCAAAGATAGGTCTTCATTTTGTTATTTTGTTTCTGTAAGCAATTTAAGCCACTTAACATATAGCGCTAATGCCTGCACTTATATTTACCATTGCGTTAGGTTTGTTAAAATAGAGCCCCAAGTATGTGTCTAGAGCAGTGGTTCCCAAACCTTTTATAGTTCCGTACCCTTTCAAACATTCAACCTCCAGCTGCGTACCCCCTCTAGCACCTGGGTCAGTGCACTCTCGAATGTTGTTTTTTGCCATCATTGTAAGCCTGCCACACACACACTATATGATACATTTATTAAACATAAGAATGATTGTGAGTTGTCGTCACAACCCGGCTCGTGGGAAGTGACAAAGAGCTCTTATAGGATTAGGGCAAAAATAATAATAATCAATAATTTTGCTCTTTTTTAACCATCTTACATATAAAACCTTAATTGTTCATAGAAAATGGTGAAAAACTCACCACAGGTTAATGAGAAGGGTGTGCTTGAAAGGATGCACATAACTCTGCAATGTTGGGTTGTATTGGAGAGAGCCTCAGTCTTAAATCATTTTCAACACACAGTCTGTGCCCGTATTTAGTTTTCATGCTAGTGAGGGCCGAGAATCCACTCTCACATAGGTACGTGGTTGCAAAGGGCATCAGTGTCTTAACAGTGTGATTTTCTAAGGCAGGATACTCTGAGTGCAGCCCAATCCAGAAATATGGCAGTGCCATCTGATTAAATTCAATATTCACAGAACCACTTGTTACAATTTCGATGAGGCTCTCTTGTTCAGATATCGGTAAGTGGACTGGATGCAGGGCATGAAAGGGATAACGAATCCAGTTGTTTGTTACCTGTGTAATTGCAGACCCAACTCCCTCAGGTGCTTCGCTATATCATATTTGGCATTGTCCGTAAACTTGAGTTAATTTGCACACAAAAAAAATCATACAATGATGGAAAGACCTGTGTGTTGTCCTTGTTAAATGCAGACAGAGAAGCGCTCCAACTTCTTAATCATAGCATCAATTTTGTCCCGCACATTGAATATAGTTATGGAGAGTCCCTGTAATCCTGGATTCAGATCATTCAGGTGAGAAAAAAAAAACATAGGCCAGTCGTGTGAGAAACTCTTCATCATGCAAGCGGTCAGACAAGTGAAAATGATGGTCACTAAAGAAAACTTTAAGCTTGTCTCTCAATTTTAAAAAACGTGTCAATACTTTGCCCCTTGATAACCAGCACACTTCTGTATATTGTAAAAGCATCACATGGTCGCTGCCCATATCATTGCATAATGTAGAAAATACACAAAGGTTCAGGGGCCTTGCTTTAACAAAGTTAACCATTTTCACTGTAGTGTCCAAACCGTCTTTCAAGCTGTCAGGCATTCCCTTGGCAACAAGAGCCTCTCGGTGGATGCTGCAGTGTACCCAAGTGGCGTCAGGAGCAACTGCTTGCACATGCGTTACCACTCAACTATGTCTCCCTGTCATGGTTTTTGCGCCATCAGTAAAGATACCAACACATCTTGACCACAAAAGTCCATTTGATGTCACAAAGCTGTCCAGTACTTAAAAAATATCCTCTCCTGTTGTCCTGGTTTGCAGTGGTTTGCAGAAGAGGGCGTCTTCCTTAATTGAGCCCTCATAAACGTAACGGACATTTACCAGGAGCTGTGCCAGGCCCGCCACGTCTGTTGACTCATCCAGCTGTAACGCATAGAATTCACTGGCTTGTATGCGAAGCAGTAATTGTTCCAAAACATCTACTGCCATGTCACTGATGCGTCGTGAAACACTGTTGTTTGATGAAGACATTGTCTGTATAGTTTTTTTGGCCTTTTCCCCCAGCATTGTCCCAGCCATAGGAAGAACTAAGTCCTCCACAATAGTATGGGGCTTGCCTGTCCTAGCCACTTGGTAGCTCACCATATAAGACACTTCTAGCCCCTTCTTATTAATGCTATCTGTTGCTTTTATACATGTCTTACTACTCGAAAGTCATCTAGATTCTCGCAAAAAAAAACTCCTGTGGCTTATTTTTCAAATTGGCATGTTTTGCTTCTAAATGTCTGCGCAAGAGTGAAGGTTACATTGGGTTGTGAGATAGTACTTTTGCACATATAACACACTGTGGCTGAGGAAAGGCCCTACTCCCAAAATAAGTGAACCACAAATCAATGTAGTTCTCATCATATTTGCACCTCTTCGATGGACCAACGTCCCTGTCTGTTGTTGAGTGCTTTGCCGGGTAAAACTGTCAGTGTCCATGCTAGCTGGGCTAACAATAAATGTAGAATTACTGATGCTAGCATTGGATGTGCTCGTAGAAGCAGAACAACTTGTGTCGTCAACAGGTGTTGTACTGCTGATTGTAGCAGTACTACCAGTAGAGCTGATATGTGTCTCTACTGACTCAGGCCATACTTTTTTTAACCATTTATCAATTTTTGAGCAAATAGAATGAGCAGCAGCTACGTTTGGCTACATACGTTAGTGGAATTCCCATGAGAGAGTAACGGTTAATGTGAATAGATGTTCATTATTTGACTAGGCTACATGTATTTGACATTGTGTTGTTATTTCGCTGAGCACTAGATGGTTTCATTTTATTTTTGGCAGTGAAACGAGGCTACTCAGGCGAGAAAACCTTACCCAAATGTATAGCCCCTTTGGAAAATATAAATGGATTGTTTGAAAATGTGAAGAATAAAATAAAATAATAATCATTAAAACAAATGTAATCTTTGTCGTGCCCCCGACAGCATTGCGCGTGTACCCCAGTTTGGGAAAACCTGGTCTATAGTATTATGTTCAGTATGCATTTGAGTGAATGAGTGAGGGTGTGTCTGAGCTCATGAATGGCCTGTCTTTTCCCTGCACCCCACCCTGGCCTGGCTAGGGTGAGCTGTCTGCCTACGTGCTGGGTGGCAGGCAGAGGTGTGTGTGGCACAGCGCGGGGACAAGGCTCAGCTCAGCCTCATGACAAATGGATTTGATTTAGCCCTCTTAGGTAACTAACATGATCCCATCTCTCCTCCACTGATCCATGGTGCTTTAACCCTGCGTGGTTCTTATCCAATTAAAACAAGGGACATCCTCTGAAGTGCCAGCTGAGGTGGCTAAAGACATGTACACACACGTCTCACACACACACACCCCTGCATCAACACGGACAGTCAGTCCGTTTCCCTCCCTCCACACTGCCTGTAACTAACCACGTCCACTGCGTCTTCATCTCCGGGCTCATCCACTATTTACAACTTTAAAAATAAAAATGGGTTAACTGAATGACACCTGTTGCAATGATTACAGTGTGGAAGTAGCCACGAGGGCCGAGGGTCAGGCATGAGCAACTGGAGCTAAGAAGAAGGCTGCTGGACAGCCCGGCCAGTCGTGGATGGTCTGGCACTAGCTAACTACCTCAACCCAACTCTTACAGCCGCAGAGTAAAGCACTAAACCAACCGCCATAAAACGAACAGACCCTGGCAGGAAGACAAACTGAAACAAACCCCGTAAAAAAAACTATATATCTTATCAGCACCAGTAAAGATAGAGGAGAGAGGCTGTTTTTTCCATAAGGTGTGCTGCTAGTCCTCTAACTCCCACAAGGTGTGAAGGGAACATGGAGAACTAGGCCTCTACCCCCCCCCCCTCGCTATGTTAAAAAGAGAGAGACAGGGCTATGTGGTGTGGTGTAGGAGCCTATGAGGTGCTGATAATCCCAATCACTATTAGAAGGCAACCTAACACTTCCTCTCACCACCCTTTAAAATGATCGACTCAGTCCTATCAGCAGGAGCATGGCAACTGCTGACTTCTCAGTGCAGCAGGGGTAAAAGATAGTGTAGCTTCACCGTTACTATTAGCATTAGCATTAGTGCTACCCCACATTGTTGCCGGTACCACAGTGTCCAGCTGGCTTCTTCTCATCTGCATGTACAGTTGCCAATCAACATGAGGAATACTGAATACTTATTGGTTCGGGAGGATTAGGTCCCAGTCCTCTGTGTTAAGTTAAAGCGTCTGTGGGAACGGGATGATGATTGGTTGGGAAACTGGTCAATCAAAATATTCAGATATTTTGGGGCTGGCAGATAGAGCTGTTTTGACAGTTTGAATATCAGAGTGGGAGCCAAACTGAACACAGACAGCTCCCTCCCCTCATCCCACAAATAACTCAACAATAACAACGCAAAACATGTACTTACTTTTCTTTCTTTGCCTTAACTTCTGGCTTTGGTCTGAAATTAAGAGGAAAATAGAGAACAAAACCTTTAGCTTTATATTTAGCTTTTTATTAAAAGGCCCAGTGCAGTCAAAAACATGATTTCCTATGTTTTATATACATTTTCACACTATGAGGTTGGAATAATACTGTAAAAAAAAAAAAATTATGATAATGCCCTTTTAGTGTAAGAGCTGTTTGAAAAGACCGACTGAAATGTCAGCCTGTTTTGGTGGGATGGAGTTTTGGCCTCAATAATTAGTTAATAGACCAATAAGAAAGAGATTTCGAAATCTCTCTGTCAATAATAGCTAGTTTTCAGTTTTCCCCTCCCTACTCAGAACACTCCCAGACAGTAATAGCAAAATAAGAAGCTATTTGTTTCTTTTTGAAAATGTAAATTGAAAACAATCACAGTAAGGTACTTAATTATTACCCAGAAATGATTTGATATTGAGATAAAAACAGCTGCATTGGACCTTTAACCAGTAAGCAAAACAGTGAAGCCTGAAATCATTATAGACCTGAGAAAAGATTCTTACCTGCATTCACACTTTCGATGTTCTGTGAAACTTAACTGAAAATTATGCTGCGATACTCTCTGTTTCACTTGTATTACCTGTAGAGAAACATAAGAAATGAAACATTAAAATTCACATTGAAAAAGGGTCAATCCCCCCAAACCAAATTCCTCTGCCGCAACATTACTACCTCAGAGATTCTTAGTGAGTGATTGCTCTGACCATTGACAAAGTGGTCACAGTCTGACCACTAGCTAACCGGTCGGTGAAGATAGGCTGACACCATAGCCAGGCATGCGCTGTATCACATTCCTATAGCTTATTCCTTTCCACCCTAGGCTCATGCCAACATTAAGTCCTGACTCCTGACCGTGGCCAAGAAAGACTTCAACCACATAAACAGGGGCGTAAACAGGGTGTGCAAGGGTAAACAAAATAGCTGACATGCCAAGCCCCTGCTGCTTCACTTTTTCCATGGGACAGTGAGAAAAGCAAAGCAAGAGAGAGAGAGACCTAGATAACCAGTGAGAAGAGGAACAGAAGAGAGAAAGGACACAGAGATACGGAAGAGAGAGGGGGTTGTAAGTGATAGGAGATGGAATGAGAGTGAGAGGGGAGAGAGAGAGAGAGAGGAGAGAGAGGGTTTAACAAATCCCCTGTTCACCGGTCCCGGCGAGAATTGGAGTTGGCGCTTACCTCCATGGTAACATTTTTTGTTTCCGTGGGGACACACTCGAGCGCCTCGTCGTTGCAGCATCCGGCGCAGCGCATGAGCACCACACACGAGGGGATGTAGGTGTGCTCAATCTCATCTGGATACTCCTGGAAGATGTCCACCAGCATCTCCCGTGTCCGACACATGCTCTTGTTATACACGTCCATAAACGGGACCACTGCAGGAGGAAGAGCAGAGGGAGAACATCAGTACTGTTTCCTTCTCATCCTCACCGTGCCATAGATAACTGTCAGTAACAGTAAGATTCCTTGAGGAGAAGACAGCAACATCAGTGGCAACCCTACCACAAAACTGCTATACTGTAGAGTACAGCACATCCAACCTCTCCGCTTTGTAAAACTCTCCAAAGCATTCTCTTTCATCCTTCTTTCCTCCCTCATTCCCCAGTTGTGTGCCTTTTTCTCCTTTATCCTAACTCTCCATGCCTCCTCTATTTCCTAGAATCCCCCTGTCATCCCCCCATCTGTTCTGGTTCCACTTGGCAGTGGAAGAGAGTACTTGTGTGCCTTTGTGGTCGTCAAAAGGTACAGGCATTTGTTTCCTGAGTGGTTCCCATTACTAAAGCCAGCTTAGCAGATAAACAAAGCCACATATATATGGCTTCAGATGCAACAAAGCAGACTACTGTGCTGACAAGGGTCTTAATGTCCCCCAGCAAAACAAAACAGTCAAACCTGCGCATGTGCTCACAGCTGTCTAAAGCCCACCTAGGGCTGGGCGATATGGCCAAAATACTATATAACGGTATTTAAAAAAAAAAAATGTTTAAAAAGGACAGTATGGCGGTATTTTTAGTTTTTGAATAAAAAAATTCTACATTTGCTTTATGAGTAGTGAGTGATCCTAGGGTGGCAACACATACATTATAAGTGATTTCAATGGGTCTTTCTCCATTCTTATTGTTTTATACTGTTCAACTTCAACCAAAACAAATTTCAGCAGTTTTATAATTTCTGCATTTCCTGCACTCAATTGCAGTGGTGGAAAAAGTACCCAATTGTCAAACTTGAGTACAAGTAAAGATACCTTAATAGAAAAGTGAAAGTCACCCAGTAAAATACTACTTGAGTAAAAGTCTAAAAGTATTTGGTTTTAAATATACCTGAGTATCAAAAGTAAATTTACTTAAGTAACAAAAGTAAGAGTATAAATCATTTCAAACTCCTTATATTAAGCAAAACAGATGGCACCATGGTATTGTTTTTTTTATTTACAGATAGCCAGAGGCACACTCCAAAACTGTTGGAAGCATGGAAATAGAATGACTATTCTAATTCTATAGTTAGAATATAATAGTGGGCACTTTGAATACAGTGTTGTTTGAGATGACAATTAATTAAAATGCCAAGGAGGAGTTATTGTGACAGGGTAGGAACTAAAGTGTTGATAAGTGTTTCCTAGGGGACCCTATAAGCTTTGGCTACATTGCATGTTCTCTTAGATACTTCATGTAAACAATATATTCTTGCTTTGTATATTCCTCTTTGATTTAGAAGATACTGTTGCACAAACATGCTGATTTAGGTCTACACCATCACTGGTATTATCAGGCAGTAATTAGCTAGCTACGTTTGCTCTTACACAGTACATTTATTAGCTAGCTATAAGCATCAGCGGCTAACAATTAGCATCTCACAAGATTTAGGGCAACTTGTGAAGAAAATACAAACTAGCTGTTTGCTGATGTAAGAAACACAAACTAATCGTGTCATTATAGAACGCTAGTGGATTTATATTAAGAAGCAAAGTGAAAACAGCATTGTTGTTATCAACATTGTTGCATTGACCATGCAGACTGAACGCAAATGTCTCGTGGTTGATTAATGTCAAATGCCCTCCTTGAGTGACAGGGGGCGTGGCTAGGTCTGTGTGGAAAGTGGCGCGGAGAGAGATAACTCAAGAAGCAAGTAAACTATAAAAATTGACATTACACATGGCATATCACATTTAACAAACCAAACATTCAAATACCGGTATAGAAGGTAAAGTAAAAACCCAAAACGGTTCCTGCATCAATTCTGGTATATCATAAAATACGGTATACAGCCCAGCCCTAAACCCATCACACATTCAAACCCACACACAGGGACAACTACAACACATCCACACGTTTAAGCTACATGATCTGAACTCACTCACACATGCCATATACATACAACCCACAATTCCTCAGATGCTGACTAACCCTACCCGTCTCCATCCGAGAATAATCCCCCACCCTCCATCCTATGAACTGGTTTTCCAGCGACCCCGTCCCCCTCCTGACCCCCAGGTCATCCGAGCAGCCCATGACCTCAGGCTGTGCGGTGCCAGGGTTCACCTCTGACATGTGACCCCCGGCAGCCCACCCCTTAACCAGTCGGCCTGGTCAGTTCCGGCCTAATGCTACAACAACATCCTGACACACCACTGCCTGCCGTAGCTGGCTCTGTTACTCCTTCTCAAACCATGCACCGCTGCTGCTAGCCCCTGGATGACCTGCCTGGTCAGCAGATGCAGTGTCCACTACCTCCCTTTATCCCTCCCAGTACCTGCTCTCAGAGGAGAAGCCCAGGCCAGCCTGTAGGCCTGTGGGGGGAGAAAGGCTGTCTGTCTCGCTGCCATAGTCTACAGCCCAAGGTCACCAGCCCAACACGTCTACCTGTGCTGTTCTGGCTCTACGGAGCCCCACAGTCTCCCTCTGCACAGCTGCTGCTTCACACTCTGTCTAGCAGCATTCAAGTACCTAGGCAACATTTGTTTTAATGTGATTGTGTGAGTATGTGTGTGTGTAAGCCCATTAGAGCAAGCTTGACGTCTTAGCCTATGTCATGCACATTTTTCCATGGTAGGCTATGCATCACGTTTTAAAAAGGCAATGCAGTTTTGCCTCCCTGAATTATGTATATATAATTTCCATAATGTAATTGCATGCACAATCATTTTTGGTATGTCATTAAGCCATGCATCAATGTATGGAATTAGCTTATTATACAGCAAGACTCCAATACATTCTATTTAGGTGACAAGTAATATAGCCTCTTCTGACCATGACAACTCCACTTCACAGGAAATATAGAGGAAAATCTGAGGGAAAGCAGACATGTCAAGAATATGTATATTAGAATGAATGCAATATGCTATGGTGCCAGATACACCCTTGTTATATCTATTACATATCCTATAGGATATATCTAAACCCATGCGTAAATCTGTGTGTGAGTTTGTAAATGGTATGCATGTGGAGTATTTCCATTCACCTCACCCTTTGCTCATTAAACATTAGTCACAAAACCTTTCTATGCTCTACAATAGTCATTTGAATGCCAGTCATACTTTGAATAACTGTACTTTTCCATAGTTGAAAATATACTATTAAGTCTATTTGTTCTGTCTCCACAAATTTAAATGTTTTTTATTAACAAATTCAAATTCTGTGTTTGACTATTCTCTAAAAAGTTACTTTTAAAACACTAGGAAATAAACTGTGTTGTTTTAATCAACACCTTGCTTTGTGTATGGGTATGTGAATCATAGATGGGGAGTGCTGGGCTGGACAGAGTTTGCTATACTCTCCTTAAATCGATATTGAAACTCCTTTAGAAGCCTCAGGAAGCTAATCAACACAACAAGGTCCTCAGCCCTGGGGCTGTCCTCGCTATCAATCCCGTCTCATGTGAGAAAGAAAGAAGAAAAGACAACAATGAACAAGGTGAGGGAAGTTGGAGATGCCAGATACCATGGAAACTATGTAGAGTGCCTCCACTAAAGCTGTGTTCGAGAGAAAGAGCAGTGACCCATCGCTGTGATGGCGGAATACTGGTACAATGCTATAGTGAATGGGGAACATGCATGCTTCTACTGGGGCACAAAGGGATGTAGATGGTGCAGGGGAGATGGGATTTAGAGGATATGGATATTCTGTCTCTGTGTATTTTGAGACTGAGTGTGTCTTAGTGAGAGTATGTTTTGAGGGGCAGTATTGTTGACATGTGGGACTGTGTGTGTGTGAACTGAAGTGAGAGAGGGTGGAGGTTCTCTGTATTTCGCTCTCTCTCTCTCTGTGTGCGTGCGTGCGAAATGAAGGTCAAAAGCCGCTCACAGGTGTCAGAGAAGAGGAATGGAGTCGCTGCCCTTGTGCTGAGAATAACAAACAACCACATTTCAATTCCTGTGTTTTCTTTGCTGAGGACCAGTCCCTGACGTATCACAGTGAATAACCTGTCTGTATCCACTATTGACTAACATGACTAGCCTTGAACACAGCTAACAAGTGAAACACACTCTGTCCCTGTCAATAAACAAACATAACCATGCATACAGAAATGCTTTTGTCCAATATAAATGATACAATCTGACCATGTGTTTGCCATGTTCCCAAATCACAAGAGGAGAGAAAAAGGCTAAATAAAACATGAATTCAGCAGTGGCCTTGAATTCATGCAGTAACCTTGTCTGTTAACATATAGAAGACTATTTGGATCAGACACACTTATATTGTCCCGTGTGGCTCAGTTGGTAGAGCATGGTGTTTGCAACGCCAGGGTTGTGGGTTTGATTCCCACGGGGGACCAGTACGGGAAAAATAATGTATGAAATGTATGCATTCACTACTGTAAGTTGCTCTGGATAAGAGCATCTGCTAAATGACTAAAATGTCATTCCAAAGTCCCAAGTAAAGCCTTTCACTCAGGGACTCACCACTAAGACTTCAATATAGTACCATGGGGTCCTATATGATACTCATATACTCTCACTGATAGAGAGGGAGCATTGACACAATGTAAAGATTTTGTTATGACAATAGCCATGTGCAAAAGCCATGTGCAACAGCCAATTTGTCAAAAACTCATTTTCATTGAAGGCCTAAACTTGAAAAGTCTGTTCTGGGAAAATTCAGATTCAGAATATGTCCACTAGGTGGCTATACACACACCAAATCCCCCAATAAAGGTAAACACTGAGAATAAACTTCTACAATATTGCACTTGTAATACATTTGTACATTCGGCACTTACCATCATTTTTACTCTTCTCCCCGTTCTTGGGTATGTGGGCTGTCTGTAAAAATGCAAACATGTAAGCCATTAGAGCAAGCTTAACGTCTTATCCATTGTCATGCACATTTTTTCCATGGTAGGCTATGCATCACGTTTTCAAAAGGCAATGCAGTTTTGCTTCTGAATTATGTATATATCATTTCCATAATGTAATTGCATGCACAGTCATTTGTGGTATGTCATTAAGCCATGCATCAATGTATGGAATTAGCTTATTATACAGCAAGACTCCAATACATTCCCCCTTTATTATGACAGCTAGCCTACTTCATTGAATATTTTCCCGCCTATGGGCAAGTGAAGAGAGAAAATGGCATCACAGCAGCGCTCCAGTCACGTTATCACCTGACGTAGACTGTTGCAATAGCACTTCAATATTGCGTGAGAAAGAAGCCGATGTAATGTTATAGATGAAAGACAGTGAGGTGGGTTGCCCATTGTTAGCGTTTACTGGTTGTACTGGATTATCATAAACATTTGAGCTTATGTTTTAATGAACAAGGCCTACGTTTAATAGAAACGGGCTATTATTAGCCTTAAGTACGGAGTGAAATACATGTTGACACTATACCCTCTGTGACCAGCTAGGCTATTCTGTTAGGGGCCAACAGGTTTGCACTATCCTTGCGCTCTCAAGAGACAGGTCGTCTGGACTTTGCTTTTCATTACAGTAGACTAGTCTACAAACGAGAGCAAATACATTGCCAATATTGGAATCAACCCACGGGACACATAGCAATTCAACCTCTTATTCCACGTTGGTTCAATGGAAAGAACGTTGGTTCAACCAGTGTGTGCCCAGTGGGAATAGTGACTAACTATGTTGTCGTGATTTTATTCAATAGGAATCCAATTGAATTAAATCACCACAACATATAGTCGTGATTTTGGATTATGCTAGTGTAATGATGCAACTCATTTCACTTTTAAATCACTCAAAATTCCGATTTAGCCTAGCCTACTATTTTGTTGACATTAATGCCAGGTGTATTGTGCATTTTCAAAACTTATAATAATAGAAAATACAGCATTAATTGGATAGGCATATGACACTTTTTCCTAAAAGGACCAAAATGTATGTCAAACGTCAGGATTAACAATTCAACAGTGGCATAAAACCTCTCTTTAGGCCTATGATTCACAGAAAGTGAATACATTATAAGTGACCTACGGACCTAGCAGCAAGTGACGAGATGTGATCGCCCTTGTCGCTCACTCATTAATGAAACATGAACAGCATTATATTCCTAATTCATCGGACGTATCTGATCCCCTCCGATTTAAATATAATTCTCACCTTAACTGCATACAAATGAAGCTGAAGCAGCACTGCAAATAATAATTGTACAAAACTGCCAATGTTCATGATTGTAATTCCGAAGGTGAGTTGGACAGTTGTACTAAAATTTCAGCTGTCGTTTGGATCAGACACAATAATAAAGAAAAACCACAAAAAAAATTCAACAATTTCTTGATAATCTTGGTTATAGTAAAAATCTAATCCATCCAAACATGGCAGATGTGCCACCTGAGAGGAATCCTTTTTTAATTGTTTTGTATTGCATCCGCCTCTAAGGAATCTCAGAGAATAGCCCCAAAGAAAGGTAACATCCAAAATGCGTCGGTCATCCGGAGACTCTTCCAAGATTTCTATTCTACATCCACATTAGAAAACCCATAATGGACTGAACATCTCCGTCCTATTATCTGCTCACCAGGATGACAACTTTCACCAACTTCTGAAAGCAACTTTACGCATTGCCTTCACCGTGTGAAAGCGGCGGCTGAGTTATTACAAATTGATCAGAGTGGTGTGAGCGTTTGCCTGTGCAAAGTGATCCGTTAGCATTCCTCCTTGAAACGGTCTCCCTTTCCTTGTCTAGATTTTTAAAATGTATTTTACTATGACTTTGTTTCTCTTCAACGTTTGGACGTCCAGGCGCAAAATAGGGAGAACTTGTCATACACCTCCGTTTCTCGCTCGTGTAGCGCGTTTACTGTTCTATGATCATGAGCTATTGCCTTTAGCAATCGGACGTGTAGGATGACGCTTGCGCTCATTGGCTAGATCACCAATGTGGGCGGTACTGGTTGGCAGGCGAGGGGTGGTGGGCGCGCTTCCATAAAATATTTAACAGTGATGTTCACATGGTGCGATTTGGTGAGTGTTTAAGTCACAACTTTGACGCAAAATATAATACATGACACGTTTAAAGTGGTAAGTATTAAATGTCCAATAGTTAGTTGTGTTGTTGGTGCCTTTCATGTTCTCTTTTTGCCTTTCTGGCTACAGTGAATCATTCAAAAGCTGCAAATAATAGTTTTGTGATAGCCTTTACCATTTTGTGGAAATATTAGAATTTACATACTTTTTATTTTGCAACCAAAGGTTTTTGTATGTTATAAGTATTGGCAAGTGAGACAGTTACCATAAACAATGTGAAAATACCCAATTAGAATCAGGCTAGGCCTAGACTAGTGCAGGAATCGCTTTTGCACCTAAAGTTAACTTCCAGCGCTTGGTGCACACATGTCTTTAGTTCATCAGTTAAACAGAGATTGTAGCCTATATCGGACATTTGAGATGCCTGGATCTCTAAAAAGATACAGAGTACAGTAGGTGAGAATGTTCAGGTATGAAGGAGTGGAGAGGGACTTGCAATGGCCTGGGCTGTATAGTGTTTTGCTCTTGTTATACGACACACAATGCCGAGTTCAGGAATCAAAAAGGGCTCATTCCATAGCCTCATTATCATAGCACTTTCTAGGTGCTGAACGTTGCAAGAAATTGTCCTTATTAGAAAGTAAGTCAAACTTTAATAGGGGGACTGCATGAGTCTGTACGGATGTGATATCACACACACACACACACACACACACACACACACACACACACACACACACACACACACACACACACACACACACACACACACACACACACACACACACACACACACACACACACAGATAGAGCGAGATACAGAGAACCTCCACCCAGTGGCGGTTCTAGACCATTTCAACTGGGGGGGCCAAGCTGGGGCCAGTTGTACTGTTAGAGGGTCCAGTTACATTAGACGTTATTGTTGTCATATTGTTTTCTTCACTGCATTGCAGGCATTAGCAGGCAAAAGACCATGTTCATAATCATCATCGTTGCCACTGTCTAATAACGGATGTAAAAAAAGAATGATAGCAAAAATGAGTTATGTAGAAATTATTTCATACTCCACATTTAGGGGGGTCACAAGGGGGTCCAAAATTGTTGTCACAGTGGCGGGATTCATAGCGAGGACAGCCCCAGGGCTGAGGACCTTGTTGTGTTGATTAGCTTCCTGAGGCTTCTAAAGGAGTTTCAATATTGATTTAATGAGAGTATAGCAAACTCTGTCCAGCCCAGCACTCCCCATCTATGATTCACATACCCATACACAAAGCAACGTGTTGATTAAAACACCACAGTTTATTTCCCCTACATGGATAAGTTATCAGTGTTTTAAAAGTACGTTTTTAGAGAATAGTCAAACACAGAATTAGAATTTGTAAATACAAAATATAATATTTAGATTTGTGGAGACAGAACAAATAGACTTATTAGTATATTTCCAACTATGGAAAAGTACAGTTATTCAAAGTATGACTGGCATTCAAATGACTATTGTAGAGCATAGAAAGGTTTTGTGACTAATGTTTAATGAGCAACGGGTGAGGCGAATGGAAATACTCCACATGCATACCATTTACAAACACTCACACACAGATTTACCCATCTAGCATGGGTTTAGATATATCCTATAGGATATGTAATCGATATAACAAGGGTGTATCTGGCACCATAGCATATTGCATTCATTCTAATATACATATTCTTGACATGTCTGCTTTCCCTCAGATTTTCCTCGATATTTTCTGTGAAGGGGAGTTGTCATTATATGTGCTTGTGTCTGTGGTGGCTACATGTGAATTTGGTCAGAAGAGGCTATATTACTTGTCACCTAAATAGAATCCCAATAAAAGTGAAGTGTTATTTACTCTTCTATGGGATGACTATGGTTTGACCGGCAAGTCACAGGTGCTAATGTATTTCACCCTCTGTTCATTGCACACATACTGTTAACCTGTAGAGGACACTGTGGAGTAATTTGACTCATCATTTATCAGTGAAATAATATGATTTTACAGCAGACAAGAACGTATTTTCATTCAAAACGTGTCCATAGCAAGAAAAGGTACATTTCGCTCTGTTCACATGTTTGGGAATAATATTTACAAGAAGTCAATCTTGTTCTCGCTTGCTCTCGCACTCTCGCTCACATGTGTATTTCAAACTCGCTGCTCTCTGTAAGCACACTATTTTAGTAACATTATTGCCATGTCTCATATGCTTAATCCACTATACGATTAGATGTTACACTTGCTGAGGGAATCTATGAAAAGTAACTTTCTATATGTCTTTGACAAGGAATCTGAGCCTTACATTTTTACATTTTAGTCATTTAGCAGACGCTCTTATCCAGAGCGACTTACAGTAGTGAATGCATACATTTGTTTTTTAAATGTTTTTATTTTATTTTGTTTTAATGTTATTTAAAAAAAAAAATTGTACTGGCCCCCCGTGGGAATCAAACCCACAACCCTGGCGTTGCACACACCATGCTGGCGTTGCAAACACCATGCTCTACCAACTGAGCCCTATGTGTGGGCACATATTGTCCCATCTTAGATGTCTTGTCTAACGGTCTCAGACCTGTTCTTTTTCAAGGTCTCTTCTCCCCTTTTATTTTCTGCCATGGTTATAAGTCTGTTGCTCCTTTTATTACGTATTTGAGAGATTCGATAATCTATGAACTTGTACCAGGTTAAGACACCGAAACTCATGTTTATGCTTATAGAAATCATAATATACAAGTAGTTTGGGTGTTAGGATGATATTAAAATGTTTTCTTCCCCCACCCAATGAATTGCATCAAAACCTCACCTTGCCAAACTTTGTGAGCCTGAAGGTCAAAGCTGAACCACTTCACAACCTTAGGCCATAACCTCTGTCCTTAATCATGAGAGCCGGTCGGAGGCCTATAAGACCTGTCACATGCTTTCTGCAAAAATATTTAGTCTGGACCCAACGTCCAGGGGAGTCACAATGATAACATGTGCATCTGCAGATCAAGACAGGGCTGGGAAACCCATCATACCATGAGTGCAGGGGGAGGAGGAGAAGAGAGGGAGAGAGTAGAGGAATGAAGCATAGGGAGTCCCTCTTCGCTGTGATGTAACCTAAGCCGGAGGACGGAGAGGACTCATCCTGTCCACAGAGCGTCACTCCTTTCGTTTGCGGAGCTTTGACTTTTAATTGAAAGATAACAAGCAGGTGCATTTGCCTCCATAAGAGCCTCCCTGCTTTGTGCTGATTCGACAAAATCTCCTCAGAGTTTTGGGCCAAGAAACTTAATGAGCTTTCTTCCTGTCCCATCAGCGATACACCCACACCAAACACACACACAGAGGCACATGTTTGTGTGTACACAATTCTGTCTGCTGGTTAAGCACACATGCATCCTGAATAATTTACTTGTCAAAGCAGGAGAGTGATATTCAGCATTTGGATCTACCATTAAAAACCACTTGTAATTTAGACCTTCCTGAAACTTAATAATCAGAGGACCTCATCAGAGTCAGAGACTCAAACAAGCAGGACAGTGAATACCCACTACCCAAGATATGTCAACCAGGTAATGTCCATTGAAGAAAATCTCACAAAATTAACACTTATAAAAAAAGAAAATCTACGCCACCTTCACCTTTTGTATAACTACTAAACCCTAATATTAGGATTTTAACACCACAATGGCCACTTAAATGTTTCAAAGACCCCAGCTCTCACATGCAATTATTATCCAATAAGCTGCTCCAGCATAGTCCTTTCTCATTGTCAATAAACCAAGTCTTTATTAATACGTATTACCCATGACTGATCTTCATGTACAGTAGGGTCACACACATCGAAACAGTCAGCTTGACTACCAGCCCTTTGGTTTAAAATCCATTCACCCTCAGTTGAAAACATGGGCCTAAAAGAAGTGATAAGGAATATTAAGGATAAATATGTGAATTGTCCAGACAAGGCAGATGATATGTCACACATTGTTTAATCAGTGGCAATTAGATTATACTAGGGATGAAAAGGCACGCTGGCAGAGCATGCCAAATTTAACTCATTCATACAGATCAGATCATTCTGTACGGACAGAGATCTCATGTAACCTCTGCTAGAAAACTGTCCATTGCAACTTGATCTCACAAGAAACAGTAACATTGTCCAAATCGCAGCAGCCCGAGAAACTGTCACATTCACGATTTGTAAAACCACTAGTATTTACACGAAAGCGCAAGTGGTTAGGACGAAGTTAAGTTTAGGCATGCTAGTGTGTGGTTAAGTTTATACTGCAAGTAGCCTATTCGCAGCCAAGACAAAAAGATAAACACAATCAGAGACTGACTAAAGCAGCACTGCCCCTTCAAGTGTCTCAGCCTGCCTGGCAGGGCTGGTCTAACAAAGCCAAAGCCCCCGGATGGGTGGAATTTCTCAAAGCTGCTAATGAGGACGTTGAAGACTTTGTACCTAGCGGTGGGAATTTCGGTGGGGTGCCCCCACCCAGGTAGCGGCAGTGCTGGCAACACTAGCTGCAGTAACCCATGGGGAGGGGCTCACACTCGGATAATCAGAGGGGGCAAATTATTGTGGCCCTGGTGGCATAAAACAGCGGTCCCCAACCTTTTTTCACCACGTACCGGTCATATAGACCGGTACGGGGGAGGGGGGGTCACGATATGACCGGAAAATCGATTAGGCCTATAAGTTTAGTATAGCCGCTTAATCATAACATTTTTGTTTAAGTCGGTCTAACGACATAAAGAGCATATTTTTCTCTAATGACCATATAATAACAACATTGCAACTCACCATGTCACTGATCAGTGGGAGCCCTGAGCTTATTTCCCGGCAACAAGACGGTCCCATCTAGGGGTGATTGGAGACAGTGACAGTTCCTTATGTCCAGTCTACTCCGTAATTTCATTTTTGTTGTCGTCATTGCGGAAAACCCCGCTTCGCAGAGATAGGATGTTGGAAATGGAAGCAACGTTTTCAGTGCTTTTGTGGCTATTTCAGGATATTCATTTGCAACCTCAAGGAGCTAATCTTCTTCTTGCATGGACATGGACGATTCACCTGGGACCTTCACAAATGGGTCGCGGATCCATTCCTTCACACATCGTGGGTCTTTGGTGGTTGGGAAGTAACGCTCAAACTCCATTGACAGCGAAGCTAGGTGATCTCGTACCAGCTGGGAGAAAGACGGCCCAGTCTCAGTTTCTCCCAAAATCCCCGCTAATGTTTGGAACATGTCAAATATGCTCCTGTCCACTCATCGTCCCCACAGTTCCAGTTTAGCTTTGATTGCAGCCACTTTATCTGCCAACTTAAAGACAGTTGTCATTCTCCCCTGAAGTGACAGATTGAGGTTGTTGAGCAGGTTGAATATGTCGCACAGGTAAGCGAGTTCTGCGACTCATTCCTCGTCATTGAAATGTTCTGCCAGTGGTCACTTTTTTTCTGAAAGAAATCTCTACATTGGCTCTCGTAACTCAAACACTGGCAAGCAATCTCACCCTAGATATCCATCTGACTTCTGTGTATAAGAGAAGGCGTTTGTGCTCTGCGTCCATTTCCTCACAAAGCTGCCCAAACAGATGTGAGTTAAGGGCATGTGCTTTGATGTGACTGATAACTTTAATCTATCAAAATGTTGATTGTTTATAGTTTATTCACCGTTAGTCAGCACCACCACACAAACTATTATTCTGGGTGTGCGCCAGCTCATGTTTTTTAAAAATCTATTGATAACTTTTTAATAAAATCACTCAATACAACGTGACATTTTTCGGCATTCAGGTGCAACCTCTTAACCCAGGCAGTGAAACCAGACAGCCGTCCAGTCATGGCAGCAGCCCTATTCGTGCATACGCCAACACAGAATGACCAATCCAATTTTCCTGACATGTAATCATCCAAAGACTTGAATAGTTCTGCGGCCGTTGTGTTAGTCTGCAGGGACAGCGCACACAACATATCCTCATGCACATCATCCTGAAATATATATCGCACATAAACAAGCAATATTGCCTTGTTGTCGACGTCGGTAGATTCGTCAACCTGGATTGCATACGATGGTGACTCGTTAAACCTCTCTAACAATTGTGCCTCAACGTCCTCCACTATTTCATCAATTCGCCTAGTGACGGTGGTAGCCGAAAGAGGAACCTGTGCTATCTTTTTAGCTGTAGCCTCTCCTAAGAGTTCACGGCAAATGTCCTTAGCATCAGGTAGAATCAACTCCTCGCCAATAGTGAAAGGCTTCTTGGCCTTAGCCATACGGCTAGCCACTAAGTATGTTGCTCTCAGTGCAGCCACGTTTGTTGATGCGGTGGCTTTCAAGACTTTCTTCTGTCCTTCTAGTTCACGTTTCCTTCGCTCAAAGAATTCAACAGGTTTGTCTTTAGGGTGCTTGGATTCGATGTGCCGAAGCAGTTTTGAGGGCTTCATTGCCTCGTTAGATAGCCTATCTCCACATACTACGCACAGGGGGCTTGGAGCATGCGAGTCACCTGTCGCAATAAAGCCATATTTTAGGTAGGACTCATCATATTTTCTATTGAATGAGGCTTTTTTTTTTTTGCAGTCTCGGGCTTTGCTGTCTCTGCATTATCGACATCGTTGTTGGGCCTTTTATCTCCCTTACCCTTTCTGAAGAAGCTCTCCAGCGACATTTGTTTGTTTTTATTCATGTCAGCTAACATAGCTAGCTAGTACAAAGTTGGCGGGCAACACAGTTCATGCAGACCGTGATGAACTCGCATTACTCAAGTTCAAAATCTGTAAACTGTTGTGGGCGTGACAGAGATATTAGAGTGCACCAAGTTCAATGTTATTACTGCACAAATAGCCTATAATTGTATATAATTATTATTTTATTTTATTTTACAGAAAAAAAGAAAAAAATCCTTTCCATGCGGCCCAGTAGCGAATGTGCTGCGGACTGGTAGCGGTCCGCGGCCCGCGGCCCGGTGGTTGGGGACAGCTGGCATAAAATAATTAAAAGGTCTGACTGCACAGAGATGCTTGGGAAAATGGTCACAGCGGGGGACCAGCATGTCTCCATCAGCTAGGACTTGACGTTGGTTAATCAAATCTCCCCATTCTTGTCACGAGTGCTGTCTTCGAATTCCCTGTCATAAATTAGCCAAGGCGCAGCGTGCCGGTAGTTCCACATATTTTATTTGTGAACTCGAACAAAACAATAAACAGGTGAAACTGAAACAAACGTGACGTTCTGGGACTGCACAAACACAGCTGCACAAAAACAAGATCCCACGAAAACACAGGCAAAAACAGGCTGCCTAAGTATGGCTTCCAATCAGAGACAACGATAGACAGCTGCCTCTGATTGGAAACCATACCCGGCCAAAACATAGAAACAAATACATAGAATGCCCGCCCACCTATCACACCCTGGCCTAGCTAAACAGAGAACACAGCTCTCCTAGGTCAGAGCGTGACAGTACCCCCCTCCCCCCAAAGGTGCGGACTCCCGGCCGCAAACCTGAACCTATTGGGGAGGGTCCGGGTGGGCATCTATAATTGGCGGCGGCTCTGGTTCTGGGAGTAGCACCCCCGGAGGCTCTGGAATGCCAACCGCCGCTGAAGACTCTGGGCTGCAGACCGCCGTTGAAGACTCCGGGCTGCAGACCGCCGCTGGAGGCTCCGGACTGGGGAGCGTCGCTGGAGGCTCCGGACTGGGGAGCGTCGCTGGAGGCTCCGGACTGGGGAGCGTCGCTGGAGGCTCCGGACTGGGATGCGTCGCTGGAGGCTTCGGACTGGGGAGCGTCGCTGGAGGCTCCGGACTGATGAGCGTCGCAGGAGGCTCCGGACTGAGGAGCGTCGCTGGAGGCTCCGGACTAAGAAGCGTCGCCGGAGGCTCCGGACTGGAGAGCGTCGTTGTAGGTTCCGGACTAGGGACCGTTGTTGCAGGCTCCATGCCTTGGTGTCTTTTATACAGGTAACAAGCTGAGATTAGGAGCACTCCCTTTAAGAGTGTGCTCCGAATCTCAGTTTGTTACCTCTATAAAAGACACCTGAGAGCCAGAAATCTTTCTGATTGAGAGGGGGTCAAATACTTATTTCCCTCATTAAAATGCAAATCAATTTATAACATTTTTGACATGCGTTTTTCTGGATTGTTTTGTTGTCATTCTGTCTCTCACTGTTCAAATAAACCTACCATTAAAATTATAGACTGATCATTTCTTTGTCAGTGGGCAAACGTACAAAATCAGCAGGGGATCAAATACTTTTTTCCCTCACTGTAGGTGCTTCCAGTCACGCTACAGTAGCTCATTAGGCTGTGTACCACATGTCTCGCTGTCTTTGACTGTAGCCTATAGCACATTTTCTATATTTTTGGGTTAGGGACAGGTGCTGGCCTCAGATTTTCACTTAATCACATATAGTCGGGCGGTTGGGGATGGGCTATTAGCAATTGCGGGTGGGTGTGGGTGAACAAATAGCTGACCCGCGCACCACTAGTCTGTAAGCCTGTACTTAGGGTTATTATTTTCTTCTATCTTTCCATTGAAAGACTTTTATACATTCTCACTTTTACTGTGAGACATCATTACAGAGTGTGATGTGGTGAAGCTTTGTCTTTAATAAACCTGTCTGAAGATATCTTGCCGGACAGACCTGTGGTGGCTAAACTCTATCCATTGGCACCTACAGTAATATCTCTCTACTAGCACATGTCCTACATAGTCCTTTAGTGTTCTTCATCCTTTATGCTGGAAACAAACAGAAATCACAACTTCTGACTTATTATGGGAAACGTTTGACCCTTCTGCTAGTAGCTAAGAGCTAATCTGGCACTGATGGCGCATAGAGGTGACATAATTTCACACTGGAATGCAGTGCTGAAAGCGTGTGTGTGTGTGTGTGTGAGTGTGTGTGTGTGTGTTTTTGAATGTCACCTGTGTGTGCTTGTTACATGGAAGATAGTGATAGACAACGTAACACAGTCACTATCAAGCACAACATAAAGCAGCAACATCTACCAAGAATAATTGTTGATTCATAGGAACTTGAGTTTACCATGAGTTACAGTATATAATAAATCCACAGGGGCTGCACATGTATAGGTTACTAATAATACAATATGTCGTTTTTTAAAAACATTGTCAGAGAACATGGCATCATGATTTCCATCTGAGAGTTTCTGAGAGGAACCCAGAGGAATTGAGGTTGAGGAGAAACAAACACACAAGGAGGAAAGTAGGGATGGGGAACAGAAAGCAAGAGAGATGTCATCACCTCACACACAAACCCCTCCTGAATTTAGTTCTACTCCCTTGTCCTAAAAATGTTTGGTAGCCAGGGACTGGGAGATATCCAACTCCATGGCCAAGTATCTCAACCTGACCAACTTGCCAACAGCATACCACCCTGCATCCCACTGCTGGCTTACCTCTGAAGCTGAGCAGCGTTGGTCTTGGTTGGTCCCTGGATGGGAGACCAGATGCTGCTGGAAGTGGTGTTGGAGGGCCAGTAGGAGGCACACTTTCCTCTGGTCTAAAAAAAGAAAATTCCAGAGCAGAGATTGAGGACATTGCCCTGTGTATGGTGCTGTCTTTTGGATGGGACGTTAAATGGGTGATCTGACTCTCTGTGGTCGCTAAAGGTTCCATGGCACTTAATGTAAGATTAACGGTGTTAACCCCGGTGTCTGGATAAATTCCCAATCTGGCCCGCATACCATCATGGCCACCTAATCATCCCCAGCTTCCAATTGACTCATTCATCCCCCTTCCTCTACCCTATAACTATTCCCCAGGTTGTTGCTGTAAATGAGAATGTGTTCTAAGTCAACTTACCTGGTAAAATAAAAAACTTTAAGGGGATTCTGGAACAAAGGAAATACAATTATCTTCCCTAACCAATCACGTCATCTGAATTTTTGAATTTCCCACATCCTAGCCAATGATCATGTCTCATCCATGGGTGGTCCAGTAACAGTATCTTGTCCAGGCTAGACAGGGATGTTCTCATCCTAAAGTCCGGCTCCACCAGTATTCCCTGGAGAGAAGGAACCATCAATGTGGAGCTTCTCACATCCCCTTACAAACCTTCCTTGAGTTCCTTCAATACCATTCAATATCTTCTGTATGTACTGTACTGTATTCCTCTGCTTAGGCCCATAGATTGGGAATCCAAACATATACTTTGGAGCTCAGGTTACATAGAGGGTAGTTACAGAACATTGTGGCTTGAGTTACTCTTGATGAACAGGAAGTACATTCCTACATAATGAGAAAATTCCATTTCAAAATGAATTAGTACATTTCTTAGATGGAATGAAGATATCAGATGTTTTATCCTCGGGAAGATATGGTTTTCATGGACAAGTAACTGAATAAACTTCAAAAGACCTAAAAAGCTGTCCATAAAATGGCTAAATTTAATTGGAAATGTACGCTTGTGATTCCTCTGGTCTACCTGCCATACCCTAGGGTCACATCGAATGTCTGTGAAGTTGATCATGAAAACCTTGTAGTCTTAATTTTCCAACTGCCTTGGAACAGTATAAGAGAGTTTGTCTCTTTGACATGCCCCTATACATGTAGCATCACTGTACCCCATCAATCAAAATTAAGCCCAGAGACCAGCAGTACCCTGGTCCTCCAACCTTGAGTTTGATGAGCCAGTCACAGCAAACAAACCTAAACGACAAAGCCAGTTATTGAGGGCAAATCTGCTGAGGGTTGGCTTACCTCCTCACACAAGGTGGTAGGCCAGCAAATCATAACACCAGGCTGCAAACAACAAAACCTGCTGACAGAGAAGAAACAGTCCTCTCTCTCTGACCCAGAACAGCATTGACCTGAAAGGGAGGTTAAAAATGTAATTAAGGCTAGGCGTCCCACTAGCGGGACAACTTCCTGTGAAACTGGAGGGCGCGCAATTCAAATAAATAATCATGAAAATGATGGATATTAAACATCTAGGTACATACAAGTGTCTTATACCGGTTAAAAGCTTAAATTCTTGTTAATCTAACTGCACTATCCAAATTACAGTATGCTTTACAGCAAAAGCATGCCATGCGATTGTTTGAGGACGGCACCCCACATCAAAATATTTTTCCACCGGCACAGGTTTCATAAATTCACAAATAGCGATTAAATATTCACTTACTTTTTGAAAATCTTCCTCTCATTTGTCATCCAAAGGGTTTGTCATCCCAGCTATAACATGTAGTGTCGTTTTGTTAGATAAAATCCTTCCTTATATCCCAAAAACTCAGTTTAGTTGGCGCCATCGATTTGAGTAATCCACACATTCAAAATGCCAAGATAGGAATCTGAACATTTGTTTCAACAAGTCAATATACGTTTCTCTTTAAACCTCAGATACCCTAAAATGTAATTAAACTATAATATTTCATACGGAAAGAAGTATGTTCAATAGGAAAGCGATATTTGCAGGTGCACAACCTCTTCATCGGGCGCACATACATGAATTATCAAGTCTGTGTCCCTGTAGTAAAACTCAGATTTCTTACTCGTTTTGGAAGAAACAAGCCTGAAACCTTGAACACAGACTACTGACACCCAGTGGAAGCCATAGGAATTGCATACTGGGAGCTAGATTTAATTATTTCCCTATATGTTCCATTGTAAGAGCATGGGCTCTCAAACAAAAAAAATCTGGTTGGTTTTTCTTTGGATTTTCTCCTACCATATCTATTGTGTTATAGTCTCCTACATTATTTTTACATTTCTACAAACTTCAGAGTGTTTTCTTTCCAATGGTACCAATTATATGCATATCCTGGCTTCAAGGCCTGAGCAAAAGGCAGTTTAATTTGGGCACGTCAGTCAGGCGGAAATTTTGAAAAATAGACCCTAGCCTGAAGTTATTTGCATGCCACACTTAGCGTGATTGCTTTGGCTTTTGCACGTGATATCCCTCAAGGAAACACAGGTGAAATAACAAAGTTCAGATGTGTATTCTTCTTCTTTACATATGGTAAATACAACAAAAGGAGAGAATGAAATGTCATCTCAATGTTACATTGGTCTTTGAACAAGATAGTGACAGACAAAGATTGAAGTGCAAACACAACTCTTGCTTTTGTCTTCATCATGAGCACACACAACGATAAAGCAATTGATCAAGATTTATCTCGAGGTTTGAAAGAGCTAGTTGTGATAGCTGACCAAAAGAGAGAGATAGAGAATGGAGAGAGAAAGATGGGGAAAGACAAGTGGATAAAGAGTCGTTTATGTTGTAATGAACTTTGAAGGTCTCACATGAAGAAAACACTTTGCAGCCCCTCCCCACCACTTTGTCACAGCTATCAGCAAGAACCTGCAGTATATTGCTAACCCAAGCATGTTATACCAAAGATGGTTTAGTATGAAGATATTTAGAAACTGCTTCTCCAATAGAAATCCCAGATCATGCTTGTAGGCAGCGGACAATTGGCCCAGCCTTGTCCGGGTTAGGGGACGGTTTGGCCGGCTGGAATTTCCTTATCCCATCACGCTCTAGCGACTCCTTGTGGCGGGCCGGGTGCCTGCAAGCTGACCACAGTCGCCAGCTGGACAGTGTTTCCTCTGACACCTTGGTGCAGCTGGCTTCCTGGTGTCATGACTTTCCTGGTAGGGCCAAAGGATCAGGTTACAGTGGATTGTGTAACACGTGTCATAATGTGTTGGTCCGCTAGGGACCTGTTGTCATTGTATTAAGTTAAGACTATTTAACCCCTGACAACATGAATAACATACAGCTGGCAGGTTTTAACCCCTGTGCGGCCTCCATCCCGTATGCGGGACGGACATCCAGCGAAAAATCATATCGCCATTAGCATAACAAAATTTAAGATTATTTATTTCAAATTATATCGTTTTATAGAAACACCTCTCCTGAATCGAACCACGTTGTCCGATTTCAAAAAGGCTTTGCAGCAAAAGCAAAACATTAGATTATGTTAGAGGAGTATATCGTAAAAGTAGCCACATAGCCATTTTCCGACCAACCACATGCATCACAAATAACCAAAAAACAGCTAAATGCAGCACTAACCTTTGACAATCTTCATCAGATGACACACCTAGGACATCATGTTACACAATACATGCACTCTTTTGTTCGATAAAGTTCATATTTATATATAAAAACAGCATTTTACATTGGTGCGTAACGTTGACTAACTATTTTCCCTCAAATGCATCCGATGAAACAGAGCTACAATTTACTAAATTACTATTCGAAAACATTTTTAACCTGTTAGGGCTAGGGGGCAGCATTGACACGGCTGGATAAAAAACATACCCGATTTAATCTGGTTACCACTCCTACTCAGTAACTAGAATATGCATATACTTATTACATATGGATAGAAAACACCCTAAATTTTCTAAAACTGTTTGAATGGTGTCTGTGAGTATAACAGAACTCAAATGGCAGGTCAAAACCTGAGAGATTCCTTTACAGGAAGTGGCCTGTCTGACCATTTCTGGAACTTCTTTGCCATCTCTATCATTTACTAAGGATCTCTGCTCTAACGTGACACTTCCCACGTCGTCCATAGGCTCTCAGAGCCCGGGAAAAAAGAGAATGTCGTCATTCCAGCCCCAGGCTGAAACACATTATCGCCTTTCTCAAGTGGCCCATCAAGAGACACTAGCTTATGCGCGTGACCCCGACCGCCCCCGCCTTTGGGATTTTTTCCTCTGTTTGCCGAAAAGGAGATTCCCTGTCGGAATTTTATCGCTTTTCTACGAGAAAAATGACGTAAAAATTGATTTTAAACAGCGGTTGACATGCTTCGACGTACGGCAATGGAATACTTTGAATTTTATTGTCAGGAATTGCGCCAAGCGCGCGACACTTCTTTACTATTTCGGATAGTGTCTGGAACGCACGAACAAAACGCCGCTATTCGGATATAACGATGGATTATTTTGGACCAAACCAACATTTGTTATTGAAGTAGACGTCCTGGGTGTGCATTCTGACGAAGACAACAAAAGGTAATGACATTTTTATAATAGTAAATATGATTATGGTGAGTGCTAAACTTGCCGGGTGTCTAAATAGCGAGCCCGTGATGCCTGGGTTATGTACTTAGAATATTGCAAAATGTGCTTTCACCAAAAAGCTATTTTAAAATCGGACATATCGAGTGCATAGAGGAGGTCTGTATCTATAATTCTTAAAATAATTGTTATGCTTTTTGTGAACGTTTATCGTGAGTAATTTAGTAAAATGTTAGCGAATTCCCCGTAAGTTTGCGGGGGGTATGCTAGTTCTGAACGTCACATGCTAATGTAAAAAGCTGGTTTTTGATATAAATATGAACTTGATTGAACAAAACATGCATGTATTGTATAACATAATGTCCTAGGGTTGTCATCTGATGAAGATCATCAAAGGTGAGTGCTGCATTTAGCTGTCTTCTGGGTTTTGGTGACATTATATGCTGGCTTGAAAAATGGGTGTCTGATTATTTCTGGCTTGGTACTCTGCTGACATAATCTAATGTTTTGCTTTCGTTGTAAAGCCTTTTTGAAATCGGACAGTGTGGTTAGATTAACGAGAGTCTTATCTTTAAATGGCTGTAAAATAGTCATATGTTTGAGAAATTGAAGTAATAGGATTTTGAAGATTTTGAAAATCGCGCCACAGGATAGCAGTGGCTGTTACGTAGGTGGGACGAATTCGTCCCGCCTAGCCTAGAGAGGTTAAAATGTAATATTGTCATTCTAAGATTTATAGATGAATATCTCTTGAAAGCACCTGTAATGCCAGATTTAAAATTAACTTTACTGGGTAATCACACTTTGCGATAAAAGGGGATGCGATACTCAGAAAATTACCTAGTAAATACAGGTCTGCGCCATCTTGGAACAATCTCATATCACATCTAGTCTTGTATACTATTGTCAATAATCCCTTACCTTTGGTTGTCTTCATCAGAAAGCACTTCCAGAAATCCCAGGTCCACAACAAATGTATTTTCGTTCGAAAAAGTTCATCCTTTATGTTCCATTAGCTTGTTCTTGTTAGCGCGTCTGAAGGCTGATCCAAATCCTTCGTCGGGCGCGGGACAGCTATTTCGACAAAAAGCATTTTTTTCCCATTTAGGTTCGTTCAAACATGTCAAACGTTGTATAACATAAATCTTCAGTGCCTGTTTCAACAAGAGAGCCAATAAGATTCGAGGGGGACGATTGTATTG
Source organism: Salmo salar (assembly GCF_965601325.2). Taxonomy (NCBI): domain Eukaryota; kingdom Metazoa; phylum Chordata; class Actinopteri; order Salmoniformes; family Salmonidae; genus Salmo; species Salmo salar. Next base: position 49,373,758 of record NC_138295.1, on the reverse strand, counting down.
TGTTTCAAAACGTTTCGAAAGGGGAGGGTAGACAGGGCCGCCGGCGTCATAATGGTGATGGCCCTCCTCATGTGACCAATTTCAACAGCGTCTCATTCATTCAGTTTCCACAGTAGGCTCAAATCACTTTGTAAAGACTCGGGACATCTAGTGGAAGCAATAGGAAGTGCTCAATGAACCATAGCTCACGGTGTGATTAATAGGCAAAGATGTGAAGTTGAGTCCACAATTCAGAATTCCACATCCTGTTACGATCGGTCTCGGGGTTTTGACTGCCATATGAGTTCTGTTATACTCACAGACACCATTCAAACAGTTTTAGAAACTTTAGGGTGTTTTCTATCCACAAGTATTAATTATATGCATATCCTAGCTTCTGAGTTTGAGTAGGAGGCCGTTTAAAATGGGCACAATTTTTTTTCAAAAATCGCTTTAGCGCCCCCTATCCTAGGGGAACGCCAAGAGGTTAAGACTATTTGTGTGTGTGTGTGTGTGTGTATCTTATGTTATCATTTAGCTTGTTTGTCAATAAATAATCAACTCAAATTGTGTGGTACGGAATGATTAGTGAGACCCGGGCATGTGCAGATTTACGGATTATGCAACGTTCAGAATGAGACTGATATGAGGAAATGATTGACTGTTATGAAATCGAGATATTCTAATATATTATTGAGTTAATTCGGGAAACGGTAGGTCATTAAACAAACTTTTCGCGTGGTGCCCCAGGTTACTAATGAGTTAATTGTTATTTGATTAATTTAATCACATAATAATTAAACAGTTAATTATTTGATAAATAGCATGTCATCACATTAATGATAGTCACGTCACGACACTGGTTAAGTGAGCAGACCCTTGGCAGGGTCATGTTTCGGAGGACGCATGGCTCTTGACTTTCACCTCTCCCGAGTCTGTAGGGGAGTTGCAGCGATGGGACAAGACTGTAACTACCAATTGGGGAGAAAAAGGGGTAAAAGTACAAAAAAATGCAATAAGTAATGATATGTTCAGCTACTTAAAACATTGGTTTGAATCTAGGTTGTGCCTTTAAAAATCCCCAAAATTATCAACCAAGGAATATTTTTTTTCTCACATCTCTCATTGACTTCTCAAACCCAAACCCTGGTCTGATGTGCCGAGTCTGCTTTGCAAGCATTCCTGGAAGTATCGAGATGTTGGGACTCTGGGTTTATAAACTATGTGATCACACCTTCCTCTCCTTCAAACAGAGCAGAATGGAAATAAACAATGGACATAATTAACAGCAGTCACCTACTCTCGGAAGAAGCTATCAAAAGCATTTGTTGGAGACAGACAGGTAGAGTGCCGAATGAGGTGAACCCCTCACCTTGCTTCAAGGTTGCCACTCTCCCACCCTATGGTTATTCTTGCTTCTCTTCCTCACAAAGAGCATTACTCTCTAGCTCTCTTCAGATTAATTGTTTCCTGCTTAACTGCTTACAAGTGAACCGTGAAGGACATCGCTGCTGAGTGTAGGTCTTCAGAAGGTTTTTGACTGGAAAGGTTTTTGTTTCATGTAAAAATGTATTTTCTATTTTGTCAGTCTCCATTGTTAGCTAGCTTCATGGATAGCTATTGAGACTTGGTTAGCCCATGCTGCAAGGCTAACTTGGCTAGCTTGCTGAGAGGCAAACTAACCTCACTAGCATACCCATACCTGCAACATGGTAGCATTGGTAGCTCCCTTCTCTCAACCAGTTTATCTTACGTTAGAGTTGGAACTCGTAGAGTTAAAAGAACAAGTCCTGGACCAGTTCTCCACCAGCACTAACGTAGAGATGGAGCAGCTTCATGACCAACTCTGCTAGGTGAAGAATGTTAATGAAAAACCTGACATCAGAAGTCAGAGACCTCCAGAGAGAAAGAAAGGAAGTGAGAGAATCATTTTCTGAAATGAAGATAGTGACAATGAGAAAATTAGAGGAGATCAAGGAGGAGATGGGGAAAAAAGCTTTAAGAAATAAAGATGGTTCTGCCGAGTTATTCAAGGAAGGAAAGAGAGGGGTCTTCACACCACTCTCTCACTTGCGTATTTTACCTAGTTATTTACAGATGATCTCATTTTGCTCTTTTGTAGCTTTGTCATCTATGTGTGTGTTTTCTATACCTGTTCACACCTCTCCCTGTAGGCTTTACAGATGCTCACCCCTTTGCTGCAACCCTTCTAATTTAATGTACCCTGCATGCACAACCCATGTGGAATTCAGGGTCTCTGGCAGCATTTGTAACTGCCAAACTGCGGTCAAGAACGCTGAATTAATCTCAGCCTATGCTACCCTTCAGTCCCTTGACTTTTTGGCCCTGATGGACACATGGATCACCCAAGAGAACACTGCTACTCCAGCTGCTCATTCTTCATCCGACTATGTTTTCTCTCATAGTCCGTGAGCATCTGGTCGTCGCGGTGGTGGCACAGGTCAACTAATTTTCTCCCTTTCTCACCTGTCCATCTCCTCATTTGAATTCCATGATGTCACTGTCACTTGTCCACTCAAGCTTAACATTATTGCCATCTATCGCCCATCAGGTGCCCTTGGAAAGTTCCTCAATGAGCTTGACACCTTGATAAGCTAATTTCCTGACAATGGCTCACCGACTTCAACATCCCGACATCTGCCTTCAATTCATTTCTTTCCAACTCTCTCTTTCCCTTCCTTGCATCTTTTGACCTCACCCTTTCCCAATCCCCTCCAACTCACAGGGCAGGCAATACGCTTGACCTCATCTTTACTAGAGGCTGCTAGCCTGCTAATCTCACTGCAAACCCCTCCAAGTCTCTGATCACTACTTCGTTTCCTTTTCTGTCTCCCTTTCCTCCAACCCCAAGCACTTAGTCCCCACCCAGATGCACCGTTGCAATCCTCTCTCTCTCTCTCTCTCTCTCTCTCTCTCTCTCTCTCTCTCTCTCTCCTCTCTCTCTCTCTCTCTCTCTCTCTCTCCTCCCCCCCCACTAGTCTCTCCTCTTCTATCCTATCCTCTCCCTTCTGCTAAATCTTTCTCCCTTCTGTCTCCAGATTCTGCTTCTTCGACCTTACTCTCCTCCCTTTCCGCATCCTATGACTCACACTGTCCCCTTTCCTCCCAGCTGGCTCGGCACCTCCCCTCCTGCTCCGTGGCTTAGTGACTCATTGCGAGCTTACAGAACAGGGCTGCGGGCTGCTGAGCGAAAATTTAGCAAAACTAAACTTCTGGAGGACCTATCATCCTTTCACTCCCTCCTCTTGACCTTCTCTGTTTCCGCTACTAAAGCCACTTTCTACCAAGCTTCTCTGCCTCTAACCCTAGGAAACTCTTTTCCATCTTCTCCTCACTCCTTAACCTGTTGGGGCTAGGGGGCAGTATTTGCACGGCCGGATAAAAAATGTACCCGATTTAAACTGGTTACTACTCTTGCCCAGAAACGAGAATATGCATATAATTAGTAGATATGGATAGAAAATACTCTAAAGTTTGTAAAACTATTTGAATGGTGTCTGTGAGTATAACAGAACTCCGATGGCAGTCCAAAACCTGAGAAGATTCCATACAGGAAGTGCCCTGTCTGACAATTTGTTATCCTTCTGTTGCATCTCTATCAAAAATACAGCATCTCTGTTGTAACGTGACATTTTCTAAGGCTTCCATTGGCTCTCAGAAGGCGCCAGAAAGTTGAATGACGTGTCTCCTGTCTCTGGGCGAAGAACAGCAGGAGATTTTGTGAGTGGTCAGGCTGGGAACAGTGACCTTGGAGATGCGCGTTCATGAGAATTCTCCATTTTTTCCTTCAGCCTTTTAATGAATACAACATCACCCGGTTGGAATATTATCGCTATTTTACGAGAAAAATAGCATAAAAATTGATTTTAAACAGCGTTTGACATGCTTCGAAGTATGGTAATGGAATATTTTTACATTTTTTGTCACGAAATGCGCTCGCGCGTCACCCTTCGGATAGGGACTTGAACGCACGAACAAAAGAGCTATTTGGATATAACTATGGATTATTTGGAACCAAAACAACATTTGTTGTTGAAGTAGAAGTCCTGGGAGTGCATTCTGACGAAGAACAGCAAAGGTAATCCAATTTTTCTTATAGTAAATCTGAGTTTGGTGAGGGCCAAACTTGGTGGGTGTCAAATTAGCTAGCCGTGATGGCCAGGCTATGTACTCAGAATATTGCAAAATGTGCTTTCGCCGAAAAGCTATTTTAAAATCTGACACCGCGATTGCATAAAGGAGTTCTGTATCTATAATTCTTAAAATAATTGTTATGTATTTTGTGGACGTTAATCATGAGTAATTTAGTAAATTCACCGGAAGTTTGCTAGTATGCTAGTTCTGAACATCACATGCTAATGTAAAAAGCTGTTTTTTGATATAAATATGAACTTGATTGAACAAAACATGCATGTATTGTATAACATAATGTCCTAGGAGTGTCATCTGATGAAGATCCTCAAAGGTTAGTGCTGCATTTAGCAGAGTCCCGGCTTCAGGGGTAAGCTTCAGGGGTAAGCTTCTAGTTCTGACTCTACTGACAGCTATGTTATTGAGGAATGTACTTTCTATGACTGTGATATGTGATTGTCCCACCTAACTATCTTAAGATGAATGCACTAACTGTAAGTCGCTCTGGATAAGAGCATCTGCTAAATCACTACAATGTAAATGTAACGGAGTACCACAGTATGAGTCATAATACACATAAAATCTAGTGGTCAAACAAGGAAATGGTTCCAAAATTTTTTACACCATACATTTTTCCAATAAGGGATTTTAGAAACACTTCAAATAAGGGCTGTGTTTTGTGTAGGCTTACCATGGCATGACGTTTTGATAACCGTGTAAATCTCTCTAGGACAAGGTGACTTTTATCAATATATTTGCCTGTATTTACCCCCCGCCAAAATGAAATGCTTATTCGCTGCTAATGTGGCTATCATAAATATCTACAAATGCCATTATGATCTGGACGAGACTGCCGAATCGAGGCAATGGTAAGAATCTCTGGATTAACTATCTAATGTTAGCTAAATGTAGTAATGGATAAATTGGCAAAATGTCTTTAAATTGACAATTCTATGAACTGTTTTGTGAAAGTTTTAAATCGACACAATACCTGTTAGCAAAGGTGTCAGCTAGCGATGACATGCAGGAGTTGCAGGGATTTGTAGTCTTGCATGATGTCTGCTTTGATGCTAATTAGCATTTTTGAATCTGAGGGTAAATAGAGCCGAATATATTGATTAAAGAAAACTTGTCCGAGAGAGAATAAAATGGTTATCAAAATGTCACGCCAGGATAAGCCTACATGAAACACAGCCCTTACATTAAGTGTTTCTAAAATTCCATATGGGAAAAATGTATGGTGGAAAAATGATTGGAACCGTTTTGCTGTTTGACTGCTAGGTTTTATGGGTATTATGACACTTGCACTGTGGGGCTCTATGCAAGTGGTGGATTAAATCACTAGTTGTAGGCTATATTATCACATGCAGTCACAAGGAAGCATTTTGCGACAGGGACAGGAGTGGCAGCAAATAATTTATTCACAATTATGTGTACAAAACAGCGCTTCAAGACAAGTTGCCATGCTGCTCTTTTGACAATTGAGTTAATAATATTTGATCTGCGGAGAATGAACGTGCCTGTCCAGTTTGCCATGACTGCACTCCACTCTCATAGTGAGGGGAATTTCTTTACAAACACGTATTCCAATCGCCTTGGTCCTTGACCCTTACTAAACCAATCACAAGCTTCAATCTGTCACGGTTCACAGTGCGGTGGCAGGAAAATGATGGTGATGTAGAATTGCAGGCACATATTATATGCTCTGATTTCAAAAATGATTTGGAGGCACGGTTGAAAAGTTAATGCACCATGGACTCATTAGAAAATAATTGCAGTACTTTTTTCACTGCTTGAGAAATAAAAGGTGTGGCGTCTGAGTGTGTGAAGAGGGTCAAATGCATGTGTCTAACAGCCAATGTTTGAGAGTTGTCAGCACTGCTCAATGTCAATGACTTTTGCCAGATGTATAGTTGTCAAAATGAACATCTGGTTTATTGTGGGAGATGCGCTGTGAACTATAAATGCAATACTGATTGGCATGTTTACCCTCCCTCCCTATAATCTTACATAAATTCATTCTGTTTGCTGTTATTTTCAGGTACATTTTGTCAGCGCCTACAAACATATTGGCACAGTGAGTGCAGGTAATGACCTATTGTACTGTATACAGCACATTGGAGACACGAGGTGTATCCCTTACTTATAACTCAGAAAGATTTTCTCACAGGTATGCAGACCTCAGGTACCTTAGAACTCTGTCTCCAGACTTCAGACTCCCTCAAGCCAATCTGTCCCTCAGCACATCATTTGTGCCATTTCAACATAACCTACCTACCAGCCCTGTCACGTGTGGTCCCTCTCCGGTCACCAGACTGCTCATTATGCCGCACACCTGTCACCATCGTTACCAGTCCTGTCATCACCTGACATCAGACTCACCTGGACTCCATCACTTCCCTGATTACCTCCACTATATATGTCACTGCCTTTGGTTCCTTCCCAAGGCGTTATTGTTTCTGTTTCAGTATCATGTCTGTGCGTTGTTCGTGTTTCTTGTTTTATATTATGTTGCATTTATTTATTAAAACACTCACTCCCTGAACTTGCTCCCCAACTCAGCACACTCGTTACAAGCCCAAACATAAACATTTTTTATTCTGTGATGCCTCCTGCACTAATGATAATGGAGGAAATAAATCATCTTCATTTCCCCTCCTTTTCGTGTGTCCCCTAACCCCTAACCCTGCTTAGCAACAGACCGGGCCAGTGTTAAGGCTGTACGCGTCTGAGTGTGGGTGGTGACCAGTGTAGGTTACTCAACCTCACAAATCCTCAATTTACAAATGCTTATACCCATACCCCATACCCTATACCGCTGCATTGAAATATAATCCTATAGTTTCAATTTCAGTTTTTGTTCTTGTTGAAAATTATGAAAAAGTTTATTGAAACAAACACAATCCATATGGATAGAATGCTGCTAGTTACTTTGTCTAGGTATTTCTGAAATTCCATCCCCCTTCCCTCTCTGTGATGTGGTCAATGTGTTAGAGCTCTTTCCGCCCCATACATCCTGCAGTTCGTTTGTACAGCTGGTTATTTGCTGGAGCAAATTGAAGTAAATTGCTTTGCCCAAGAGGACCAGGAATTGGGAATTTGGGTGAAGTGCTTTAACAATCACACATTTTGTGCACTCAAGCACGTGTGTGTGTGTGTGTGTGTGTGTGTGTGTGTGTGTGTGTGTGGTGTGTGTGTGTGTGTGTGTGTGTGTGTGTGTGTGTGTGTGTGTGTGTGTGTGTGTGTGTGTGTGTGTGTGTGTGTGTGGTGTGTGTGTGTGGTTTGGAGTAATCTTGGTGAAATAACCCAATCAAAGTCAAAGCTGAAACATCAGCATGTAATTATAAATGTCAGGATCTCAATACAAGACAGAGAGGTGGATGGCCTACGTTTAGATAGGGTAACTCTATACACCATTGAAAATTGAACTAGGGGGGGCTTATGCACTCTCTTCTTTGGTCTGCTTATGATGGCCGCTCATTATGGCTCTTGCTACTTGCTCACACTCACACAGCACCAGCTAATGCCCCACCTAAAACAACACATTGAGCAGTGCTACTGTACTGCTGGAGATGTGCGTATGTGAGGGAACAGAAACGTAGAGCTATGGCCTCTTGAGCTGTAGAGTACCTCTTGTCATCTGCCTAAGCTTTGCATCAGGCCTGAGCTCCCACCGCACATGAACTTAGTCTTAATCAAACTCCAATGTTGCACTTTTAGGCATGTGGCATCAAATGTGTGGCATCTAACATCTAACATCTCTTAGAACAGAGTTTCTGTTAAGTTCCATTTGAACAAAAGTCAAACAAACTGATCATTAGACATGGAGACTACACAGAACATACATTCTCTCTCTACCGCAGTATCTTGTTTCAATGAAAACAGAATCGTGGAATAAACTTCCCATCGTTGAACTTTGTGTTTTGTTTTTGTTGTTTTGTTTTCTTACTACTCTTTCTCAGGAGAATTTGTGAAAATGGCCAATAAATAGACTGTGTAAATAAAGCTGTGTATAAATAATAAAAATAAAAACATGCTTTGCATACGAGAGGCTTCCCCCCATGCCCCCACCTCCTCTCCCCCTCCCCACTTGGATGAACAGCCATCTCTACCTTTCAGCATCACAATGTATTCAAGAAAAGTGAGTGAGGAGAGGTGAATAGTAATGGGGTAAGTCATAGCGTAGTCGATATGAGTGTCTGTGCCATGCCCATTCCAGGTAGGCATTTGTTTACAGTGTTGTCTGTTTCAGCTGGCTAGAAGGATGAAACAGACAAAAGTACCCAGTTGTCATATTTGAGTAAAAGTATAGATCCTATTTTGTTGCATTACAACCAGTAATTTAAATTGATTTTAATTTGGATTCCATGTAATGGACATACACAAAATTGTCCAAATTGGTGAAGTGAAACTTGTTTTTAAAAAAAGTAAAAATGTTTACAAATGAAAAGTAGTGTGTGCATATGTATTCACCCCCTTTGCTATGAAGCCCCTAAATAAGATCTGGTGCAACCAATTACCTTCAGAAGTCACATAATTAGTTAAGTAAAGTCCACCTGTGTGCAATCTAAGTGTCACATGATCTGTCACATGATCTCAGAATATTTATACCTGTTCTGAAAGGCCCCAGAGTCCGCAACACCACTAAGCAAGGGGCACCACTAAGCAAGCAAGCAACACTATGAAGACCAAGGAGCTCTCCAAACAGGTCAGGGACAAAGTTGTGGAGAAGTACAGATTGGGGTTGGGTTATAAAAAAATATCAGAAACTTTGAACATCCCACGGAGCACCATGAAATCCATTATAAAAAATGGAAAGAATATGGCACCACAACAAACCTGCCAAGAGAGGGCCGCCCACCAAAACTCACGGACCAGGCAAGGAGGGCATTAACCAGAGAGGCAACAAAGAGACCAAAGATAACCTTGAAGGAGCTGCAAAGCTCCACTGCGGAGATTGGAGTATCTGTCCATAGGACCACCATGCCAAACCGTACACTCCACAGAGCTGGGCTTTACAGAAGAGTGGCCAGAAAAAAAGCCATTGCTTAAAGAAAAAAGTAAGCAAACACATTTGGTGTTCGTCAGAAGGCATGTGGGAGACTCCCCAAACATATGGAAGAAGGTACTCTGGTCAAATGAGACTAAAATGTAGCTTTTTGGCCATCAAGGAAAACGTATGTCTGGCGCAAACCTAACACCTCTCATCACCCCAAGAGCCCCATCCCCACAGTGAAGCATGGTGGTGGCAGCATCATGCTGTGGGGATGTTTTTCATTGGCAGCAACTGGGAAACTGGTCAGAATTGAAGGAATGATGAATGGCCGTAAATACAGGGAAATTCTTGAGGGAAACCTGTTTCAGTCTTCCAGAGATTTGAGACTGGGACGGACGTTCACCTTCCAGCAGGACAATGACCCTAAGCATACTGCTAAAGCAACACTCGAGTGGTTTAAGGGGAAACATTTAAATGTCTTGGAATGGCCTAGTCAAAGCCCAGACCTCAATCCAATTGAGAATCTGTGGTATGACTTAAAGATTGCTGTACACTAGCAGAACTCATCCAACTTGAAGGAGCTGGAGCAGTTTTTCCTTGAATAATGGGCAAATATCCCAGTGGCTAGATGTGCCAAGCTTATAGAGACATACGCCAAGAAACTTGCAGCTGTAATTGCTGCAAAAGGTGAAAAGGTGGCTCTACAAAGTACTGAGTTTGGGGGGGGGGGGGTGAATAGTTATGCACGCTCATGTTTTCTTTTTTTTTTGTATAATTTCCTGTTTGTTTAACAATAAAAAATATTTTGCATCTTCAAAGTGGTAGGCATGTTGTGTAAATCAAATGATACAACCCCCCAAAAAATCAATTTTAATTCCAGGTTGTAAGGCAACAAAATAGGAGAATTGCCAAGGGGGGGTGAATACATTTGCAAGCTACTGTAAGTGTGTAGCCCCGGAAGTGATTCAACTGTTTGCAAGGATTTCCTTTGTACTGTCTTAGGAATTCAACATTCTCTGTATTGCTCTTGCCAACTCCTATTTTCACACTCCTGAGAAGCAGAGGTTCTGTTGTCTTACAGGTCTGTTGGTCTGATATCTGATTGGAGGTTAAATTTACAGTAATGATATTGGTCAACACAGACTTTGAATCTTAACATGGTTAAATGGTTATGAAAGGGTCTTAGCTTCATTGTCTCTTTCCTGCAGCAAGAGGAAATGTGAATTAATATGTGGATTATAATTCATGGACATTTTTTGAAGGAGTTGATACATTTTTCGTTAAGGCAAAACAATTCTGACATTTTAAAGCAGAAATTACAAACCTTAGAAGCCTTTTAAAACATTGAATACACTACAAGTTTGCATTTCCTGCAGGAGAATTCTCAGCAACAAAAGAGTGATCAGATTAAGATTATACATCTGTACCCTCGGCCGCCCCACTGCTTGTGTTCCATGCTCGGTTATAAATATTACTGTCCGACCCAGTACCATGGTGAAACAAAAACAATAACAAAGGTGCTGGGGCGGACATTAATACTAATAATTAATAATTAATACTGGAATTTCACTGAATGTTTCACTGGATGTTCACTACTATGCAGTAGAGTATTTTGGTGCAGGCTAAAACGTTCACCTACCATTAATGAAAGTCTTTTTTAAATGTTTTAATACAATACACTATAAATTTTTCCTGAATTAACAGTACTTGCCCACTAACACAAATTGTGCAACTTCTCTCGAAAGGAGACATATTTGTGCTTATTGACTGGGACTTTTTTTATGCAATCACTACATCATGTTTGTTGTAATGGCATGCTCTAGTTGTTTGCCCTTTGGGCAGAAAGTAAAACCCATCATCTAACAGCAGTCATCCTACAATCAACTACAAATGGAACTGTCAATCTTTCCTCCCATAACCATTCTGTACAACATGTCATCTCTGAGTATGTCTCTACTAGCACACATACAGTGCCTTCCAACCCCTTTGTTATGGTATGCCCTTGACCTTTTCCACTTTTTGTTTTGTTAGCCTAAATTGAGATTTTGAGTCACTGGACTACACACAATACTCCTTAATGTCAAAGTAATTAAAGATGAAAAGCTGGAAGGTCAATAAGTATTCAGCCCCTTTGTTATGGTATGCCTACATAAGTTAATGGACTCACTTTGTGGGCAATAATAGTGTTTAACATGATTTTGTAATCACTACCTCATCTCTGTACCCCACACATGCAATTATCTGTAAGGTCCCTCAGTCGAGCAGTGCATATCAAACACAGATTCAACCAAAAAGTCCAGGGACGTTTTCCAATGCCTCGCAAATAAGGGTAGATGTGCTATTAGTAGTTGGGTACAACATTGTAGTTACTCCACAATACTAACCTAAATGACAGAGTGAAAAGAAGGAAGCCAAAACATGCATCCTGTTTTAAAACTGTAAAAAATGTGGCAAAGAAATTAACTTTATGTCCTGAATACAAAACATTATGTTTAGGGCAAATATAACACAACACATCACTGAGTACCACCCTTCATGTTTTCATGCATGGTTGTGGTTCCAACATGTTATGGGTATACTTGTCATCGGCAAGGACTAGGCAGTGTTTAAAAATAAAAATAAATGGAATAGAGCGAAGCACAGGCAAAATCCTGAAGGAAAACCTGGTTCAGTTTGCTTTCCAACAGACTCTAGGAGACAAATTCACCTTTCAGCAGGACAATAAATTAAACACAAGGCCAAATATACACTGGAGTTGCTTACCAAGACATGAAATGTTCCTTAGTGTTCCTTAGTTATAGTTTTGGCTTAAATCGGTTTGAAAATATATGGCAAGACTTCAAAACGGCTATCTAGCAATGATCAACAACCAATTTGATAGAACTTGAAGAATGTTTAAAAGAATAATGTGCAAATATTGTACAATCTATGTGTGCAAAGCTCTTAGACTTACCCAGAAAGATTCACAGCTGTAATTGCTGCCAAAGGTTATTCGTACATGTATTGACTAAGGGGTGTGAATACTTAAGTCAATTAGTTATCTCTGTATATCATTTTCACTAAATTGCCAAAAAATTCTAAAGACATGTTTTCACTTTGTCATTATGGGGTACTGTTTGTAGATGGGTGAAGATGCAATCCAAAAAAAAGCTGGTGCACACTCACCCACACATGACACAAACACACACTGTTCATCACAAAAAGGTTGCACAGAAGCTGTCATCCTCTACACAAAGGTGTTTGTCCTGCCCTATAGTATCCCAAAGACGGTTTGTAGAAAAAAGCATTAGAATCCCTCCTAATTCTACTTTACAATACGCAGAGTGTCACTTCATGGGAATACAGTTCCCTTTTGATTCTGCATCTTCCTGTATGTATGGAGGTCTTCACTGAGTCATATGATACAATACAAAAGCCAATTATTTTGACAGGCCTAGTTCTGCCATAACACCTTTAATGTACAGTATGTGTGTGCGCGTGCGTGTGCATGTATGCGTGTGAATTAGCTGTGCCTAACGGAGTGCTGAGTCACCATTGCAGCCTGGTAACGAGGCGTCTGGAAACCTGATGTCACACTGCCCCTCGCTCTCCCTAGCGACACGGAACATTTGTTCTTACGTAACATACGCAAGGACACACTTTTACAGCACTCTCACACATGTGTGTTGACGTGTGAGTGTGTGTGTGTTTGCATGTGGATGTCTGTGATAGTATTTGTATTTGTGTTTTCCTCCTAAACACGTGGGTAATTCTTAGAATCAAAACAGTGATGGTCAGCCATCTGCAAGAGTTCAAGAGAACATCTCGCTAAAAATAAAACAATCAAGCTTTCAGCTGATTTTTAAGGAGCTCACCTATGAATCCTCTGGGTGAGCTACATACCAAATATTGAAATGGCAAAACACAATGAATAAAAAACAAAAGACCAACAATGACACACACGCACACACACAACCACAAGTCCTGACACTCTCCTCACATCCCAAGCCCAGACTCCCAGTCCATAATCCCTATGGAAAGCTCTCCACAGAGTAAAGGAGATACTGGGGAAGGAAGAGAAAAGAAGAAAGCCTATGCATTCCACATACTAAGCCAGCGAGAGGGGAAGTCGTGGAGGAATCCGAGAGCAAACATTTTGGCGTTTGTTTGCTGTTGACATTGGGCCCAATGTGTGTTTGGCGCCTGGACTGTTTCCTGTCCAGCTGACTCGTGCAAACAGCAAGGGTCTTCTCTCCCTCCATCCCTCCATCCTCAGTTCCATCCTTCTGTCTCTGCAAAAAGACACAAGCTTGTGAATTTCTAATATGGTCAAAATAATTTGTCACACTAATCAAATAAATTACTTTTTGAATGAAGCTTGAACAAGAAACACACTGGCTCCCATAAAGAAAAAGCCCTGGAAGCATACAGTAACATATGCATGAAATGTAACGCTCGTCGTAAGTGGTAGTTGAAGTGGACCAAGGCGCAGCGTGGTAAGTGTTCATGATTACTTTATTCATAAACACACTCAAACAAAATAACAAAAAACGAAAACGCACAGTTCCGTCAGGTACAGACACTAAACAGAAAACAACCTCCCACAAACACAGGAAGAAAACAGGCTGCCTAAGTATGATTCCCAATCAGAGACAACGATAAACAGCTGCCTCTGATTGGGAACCACACTGGCCCAAAAACATAGAAACAGAAAACATAGAGTTTCCCACCCGAATCACACCCTGACCTAACCAAATATAGAGAATAATAAGGATCTCCACGGTCAGGGCATGACAGTACCGCCCCCCCCCCCCCCTCAAAGGTGCGGACTCCGGCCACAAACCTCAACCTATAGGGGAGGGTCCGGGTGGGCATCTCCTCTTGGTGGAGGCTCCGGTGCGGGACGCAGATCCCCCTCCGCTTTGGGCTCCCCCCACTTTCATGGAACCGGACCGTGGATCGTCGCCGGAGGCTCCGGACCCTGGATCGTTGCCGGAGAAACCGTACCGTAGATCATCGCCGGAGGCTCTGACTGGGAACTCCCGCTGGAAGCTCCGGACTGTGGACCGTTGCTGGAGACTCCGGACTGCGGACCGTCGCTGGAGACTCCGGACTGCGGACCGTCACTGCAGTCTCCGGACTGCGGACCGTCGCTGCAGGCTCCGGACTGCGGACCGTCGCTGCAGGCTCCGGACTGGGGACCGTCGCTGCAGGCTCCGGACTGGGGACCGTCGCTGCAGGCTCCGGACTGGGGACCGTCGCTGCAGGCTCCGGACTGGAGACCGTCGCTGCATCCCTACAGGCTCCGGGCCATGGATCGTCACTGGAGGCTTCGTGCCATGGATTATCACTGGAGGCTCCGGGCCATGGATTATCACTGGAGGCTTCGTGCCATAGATCATCACTACAGGCTCCGGGCCATGGATCATCACTACAGGCTCCGGGCCATGGATCATCACTGGTGGCTTCGGACCATGGATCATCACTGGAGGCTTCGTATGTGGAGCCGGAACAGGTCTCACCTGTATTACTCAAAAACATAGAAAGAGAAAACATAGAGTTTCCCACCCGAGTCACACCTTGATCTAACCAAACATAGAGAATAATAAGGATCTCTACGGTCAGGGCGTGACATGAAAAGTATTATAAGCAAGGTCTAATTTTCAGGTCAAATGAGCACAACAATATTGACCCATTCTCTCTCGGGCCCACGCTAACCCAGTAAGCCGTTGTATTTGGCCCTGTCTCCTACTCCCTGCAGAGCTCTCTGTTGTCACCCTCATATGGCTCAACCCCTTGCTACTTCACACCTTGCTTTCATTAGTACTTGGGTCGGAAACAGATCGCAGGGCCTGACGTGTGTGTGTGCCCGGGGGTGTGGGGTGGGGGGGGGGGGGGGGGGGGGCAGTGTGTGTGGGGTGCATGCGGGCACATCCGGCACCAGCCAGAGAGGCGTGGCCAACACAGGGCTGCTTACGCAGGTCTTTACCTCCTGTCTCCTCCTCAGTGACAGGTGAGGCTTTGAAGTGCCCCCAGTTAGATGTCAATGTGTTTCTCGTTACACACACAGCAAATTTTAATTGCCAGTCAGTCACACACTACAAAGTGACCAATAAACAAGGTTTTGGAACCAGGGAACAGTTTGGGGTCACTCTAGTTTATGCCTGTACGCATACAGTCTGGAATCTGCGGAGTGTCGCCATGGTAATTCTGACAACATCGAGCCGATCCCTTATTTCCGGTGTGCACCAGTGAATCCGTTAAATGATGAAGTCATAATTGTCAGAAAATGTCAGCTGGACTAAAAACATGTTTATGCTAGCAGGAAGGGGGTTATGTAAGAGCACCCCATTTACAGTGCTGTTGTGTGTTGTGTAAGCGGTCCCCCTGGACAATGGCTCCTCTTGAAACATTTAGGATGTTCGAGGCCTTTCCACCCCATCCCCAAGCCCCTGTCCCTCCTTCCTTATCCCCCTGTATCCGTACCACCCAGCCCTAAAGCAGCTGGAACCCCTGATCCCTAACCAGGCCTTTGAGCTGCCACCTCCTCTCAGAAGCACTATTGATGATGGTGGTATAGGTAGTGACAAACATTTGGGGACAAATAAGTGGACTGTTACAGGACTTGTTACGTCACATTGCTAGTCAACGTACAGCATGCATGAGCACAAACACAGTCACACACACAAACACAACCCAGGCACAGACAAATGAATGGATAAACACGCTCACAAAAAGTAACTGAGAGCAAAAACCCCACAAAGCTCTCTCCAAACTCAAGTCTCTCCTCACTCCACCATTAAACTTCACACATACACACAAAACAAGCACGCAAGCATGCACACACACACAATCCCTCTCCCCTTCTTATCTGTCAAACAATATATCTCCATTGAGCCCCACCTGGCTATGTACTTATCTGGCTCCCTTTGTAACTATTAGGGTCAGGGCCGTCTCATGGCTGTTGTTTTGTCTTGGCCTGGCCTAAGTGATGCTGGCTCATCTATCCCCCTTTCAGAGAAGCCAGTCAGGGCCGTGGCCCCTGTGGCCCCTACACATGTAGCCCCTGGCAAGGATAAAGAGAGAGGGGTCGTGAGTGTCGGTAGTATCCCCTCATAGAGGCACGTCCTGGGACATAATTCACAGCTTTGTCCAGGGTTTAACTGGTCCTGTAATTAACCCTCCCCTTCTCTTCACTGCGCCGCAGGCTGTTGAGGACCAAATTTTAACAAAAGTCCACACAACCAAAGCACTGTCAACGGACGGTGTCACCCGTCTGAAAGACATTCCAGTGACCTGATAGACACAATGACAAAGAGGACGCCTTCAATCGGCAGACAACATACACACAATGGACAAAACAAATACCACACACAAGGCAAGCACACATGCCAACAAACATCATTATGAGTCTTTAACACATGGACAGATAGACATACTTATCCACGTATGAGTGTGTGTGTGTGTGTGTGTGTGTGTGTGTGTGTGTGTGTGTGTGTGTGTGTGTGTGTGTGTGTGTGTGTGTGTGTGTGTGTGTGTGTGTGTGTGTGTGTGTGTGTGTGTGTGTGTGTGTGTGTGTGTGAAAAAGCTCTGCACTCAACAATTGACCATTTTACTTTGTAGATCATGATAAAATTGTGCTTACACAACAATTAAGAAGCCATAAGGTTGAGTTGCTGGTTTGGCTCTCCATCCTAAGGAGGACTCCAGCTGTATGCCTTAGCATGGGCAAGCTAGCCTGAGTGCCAGTCTGTTTGTACATTTACGTCATTTGTACCATCATGCCAACTCCTTGTCACTCATTGTCATGCCAAACAAAACTTGCCAATGACTGTAATGGCGTTGTCAATAGCACAAAAATATCTGGAACACAGCTATGAGCAAGCATGAACATTCACAAAACTCTCACCAAACTTTAATGTTCAGGGTCAGCCCACAGACATTACAAGGAGGCCTTACTCACTTTTGACGGTAAGAACGGTTAGTCACAACCCACTGGGCACATACTGGTTGAATCAACGTTGTTCACACGTAATTTAATAATGTAATTGAATAGTGTTTACATAATGTTTATAATGTTTACATATTTTGCATTACTCATCTCATATGTATACACTGTATTATATCCTATTTTACTGTAGCTTAGCCTATGCCACACTGACATCGCTTGTCCAAATATTTATATATTCTTAATTCCATTCCTTTCCTTTAGATTGTGTAGATATTACTTGTTAGACATTACTGCACTGTTGGAGCTAGAAACACAAGCATTTCACTACACCCGCAGTAACATCTGCTAAAAACTTGTATGTGACAAATAAAATTTGATTTGATTTTGATTTCAATGAAATTCCACGTAATGTCAATGAAATTACGTTGAACCAATGTGGAATAAACGTTGAATTGATTTGTGCCCAGTGGGTAAACAGTACGGTGATACAGCATGTTCAAACTAAGCGTCAGTGTGCTCTACATACAGTCTGTAACAGGCGTCGTTGTGAAGAGACCAAGGCGTAGCGTGGTTAGTGCTCATCATGGATTTATTATACTGAGAACACAATAAACAGAGAAACAAAAGACGACAGCCAAACAGTTCTGTCAGGTAAGATATACTAAACAGAAATAAACCACCCACAAAACACAATGAGAAAACCCCTACATAAATATGGTCTCTAATCAGAGGCAATGAGATTCAGCTGCCTCCAATTAGAGACCAACATAGAAACAGAAAAACTAGATATTTAAACATAGAAATAGAATAACATACATCAACCCCAAAAAAAACTAAACACACAAAACAAACACCCTAATAGCCATCTGTAGCTCGGGCCCCAAAAAATATTAAGCGCACCACCTCTTTATAGACAGCAAAGACTGAAGAACAAATAAAGACACTTAGGGTGAAGATGTGCCTTGAAGTTGGGTAAATGGGGACTGTGTGTCAATAGCCAGTGGTCCACTCAGAGGTTGATAAAGACACAGGAGTGTGTGTGGCCTCTTAGAGGTAAATAAAGACATGGTGGTGATTTCACGTCTCTTTTCCCCCAGTGCTGGGGAGACAGGGTCTTTTTCACTGGACCCCCCAAACACCCCCTTGGGTCACACCAGGACACCATTTACAATAGGGGTCAAGAGGTCAAGGGTCACACAGGGTCATATGCTTAATGACTATGCTGTTACTCCAACCCTCAACAACTCAGCATCTCTGTACATAGACTGGGGAGAAGATAGTGTCAGAAAGAGAGACAGGAGGAGTGAGAGGAGGGTGATACAATTTGGTTGGATTAATGTAACATATGGAATTGTTTTAAGATGGTCATACCATGGGTCGTTAAGCTATTAGATTTAGGATTATAGGACCCCTTTTAGTATCCCCTCCCCCCCAAAATTGGGGGCATAAAATATTGAATTTGGCCTTTATTACTATAGCCCATATAAACACATTGAATAACACATTCATAAATGGCAAAAAAAGACAGTAAAACAAAATTCATAAGGAATAAGGTTTTTAAGATTCTGTCCTATATCTAGAAGATATAAGAAAGCTCAGGAAATATTACATTTCTTTAGGGCACATATTTAACCCCCTATTTTTGTTGGCACAAAACTACCTCCATACTTCCATTCATTTGTATGAGATACCTTCAGACGAGTCCTGTGGCACTTGTGGAAGTCGTATGGGCCAAATTGTTCGGACGCTACAGAGGTTTTTGTGAGAAGACCAATTTTCGGGATGACTCATGGTCTGACAAACACCGCTGTAGCTCGGCCATCGTCCACTGCAGATGCGGAAGGCTGACATAGGCAGATGCGGTGGATTGAGAAACTGCCCATGCGAAAAATACTGATATCTCTAGCTTAAACTGATGGATTTTGATGGGGATTTTTTTATTCTGCTACTTAAATTGAAGCACTGGTGCATCGATATACTCATAAGGATTAACCAATTAATCAATCAATGAAAAAGCCACATCAGTGTTAATTACAGTAGTGATCATTTATTTAACTACACTATCATCTCACAATTTGTATTTTCCTAAGAAAGACAGGACAAGACAGAAAGAGAAATAAAGAAACAGAAAGAGATAAACACAGCAAGAGAGAGGTATCTTAAGACAGATGGAAAGAGTTTGGCTCTTCAGGCCTCAGCTGTGCTGTAGATGCTGTTGGAGAGTTGGGTCGTTTGAAGCCAGCCAGGCCACCCTCTGTCTCTCTGTCTGCATGTGGTTCTGTCTATCTGACTGGGAGGTTCCAGTAGGTTCCGAGCGGGTCTAGTTGTTCTGGATTATGGTGTTCCAGCTAGCTAATCTTCTCGGCTAGCTTTCATGTGAGCCATGTTCCTCTGTGGGACACTTCACAGAGAGGGATACCACTGACCCAAGACACTGAACCCCTGCCATTACGCAACAAACCCTGGCCCACTGGCCAGCCAGTCAGGATGTAGCACGCTCCTGTCCCAGTACTGCTACCGCTCGTTAAACCTGTTTATTAGACGACAAATCTCAGAGCTATCTCTGCTCTCTGTAATTCACCCTAGTAACAGGACAAACAAGGGGACCAATACAGTGGCGAACTTAGTATGAACTTAGTCAAACTGAGTCAAACAACAGTAATACCTATTACGAGACCTGAGTGTGTGTGGATGGTGTCATCATTGTTGTCATCATGTGGGTGAACTCTGATTTATAGATGCAAGCAATGGAAAGTGTGAAATGAGACTTGAATCTCTTGGGCCAAAGAGTCATGTTATATTCATCCAGACACAGACGCAAACTGCGTGAGAGTGCACATTGTGCACACACACGCTCTTTCTCTTTCTCTTCCACAGCTTCTAAGGTGTTGCATAACTTTCTCTAAACACACTCTCACTTTCACTTTAACTTTCACACACACACACACACACACACACACATTCACACACTAACAGAGGCTGCTCTGGCCCCAGCGGTTCCCTGATTAGTGAGTGTGACGTGGGAGGGGTGTAATGGGAAAGGCTGTGAGTCACAGCTGGTGGGAGAATCACTCTCCCTGGCCTAGGCCTGCGGTCAGGATCCCCTCATCCGGT
Source organism: Salmo salar (assembly GCF_965601325.2). Taxonomy (NCBI): domain Eukaryota; kingdom Metazoa; phylum Chordata; class Actinopteri; order Salmoniformes; family Salmonidae; genus Salmo; species Salmo salar. Next base: position 49,353,587 of record NC_138295.1, on the reverse strand, counting down.
GGACCAGCTGCCAGGCTGCATTGGAAACATAACGCTTCGAACACACCGACGGCGTCATTGCATCACTGCTGCATAACATTTTGCGTAGCTAGGCAACAATACTGATGCAGGTATCTTTTGCAGATGGTCGCATGCGGTTGGACACATGGAGAGAATCATTTTCGCAGTATTCTCAAAACCGTGTCTTTTTGACACAACTGCTGACAGCTACAGGGACATAAACACAAAAAATGCTGCTTGGAGACAAGTGTCCACGATAGTAGGATTGCCAGGTCAGTTTAGTAGTGAGCTTGTGCTAGATGTGGCTAGTTAACGTGAGCTAGCTAGCTAACTTTGCTTGCTAACCAGCCAATGAGGTGTATGTGTGAAAGAAATAGTCATATAAATTTTACCAAATAATCATGTTTGAAAGAGTGTGAGTGTGTATGTCAGATAAATAGTAATAGAAATGGTAGATACTACTGTACCCCTGATAATTTGGTCAGATAACCGTGTGTGTGTGTGTGTGTGTGTGTGTGTGTGTGTGAGTGTGTGTGTGTGTGTGTGTGTGTGTGTGTGTGTGTGTGTGTGTGTGTGTGTGTGTGTGTGTGTGTGTGTACAGTAGGTGACATGTCCATGATAGCTATCTAATAACTGTAGTTATGCTAGGTAATGGTTTGGCTTATCATGTTCATGTCTATGTAGAAGAAGATTTTAGGAGGAAGTGGAGAGGACTCAGGGACAGGTATCAGAGAGAGAGATCGAGAGAGAAGGGCAGAGAAAGAGAAGAAGAGGTCTGGGTCAGCAGCTTCAGACCAGCAGCCTTGGTGCTTCTGCCACATTCTTTCTTTTCTGGATCCATTTATTGTGCCTATGGCAACGAGTGGCAATTTTACAGCCAGACCCTCTACTACGTCTACGTCATCCACGAGTATGACCACCACCGGTGCAGCCATGGAAGACAGGGCGGCAGCGATGAAGACGATGAAATGGAGGAAGCACCTCTGGATCTCGGACCACCTGAGATTATTATGAACCCCACAGAAGTGACCACTGAGGACCTCGTTGAACAGGATGTGGCCGTGGAGACAAACGAGGAGAGAAACACAGAGAGAGAAACGAAGAGGAACGTCGTCACACCAGGCGTCATCGGAGGTACCAGCCCCCAGAGCCACTCAACTCATTTCAGCAGAGGCTCTTCCAAGCCATCGAGAGGGATGCAGCCCAACCTGATGCTCACAGGAATGAGGATGAAGAGACCCTCTTTGCCATGGGCCTGGTGCCAACCCTGAAGAGGCTGCCTCAGCAAAGAAAAGCAGCAGTCAAGGTTAAAATGTATCAGCTGCTTTTCGAAGCTGAGTTCAAAGGTGCGTTTTGTTTCTTCTCCACATCACAGGTAGTGTCATAAGTGTTGCGACAGTGAAGTAAAGTAGGTAATTCTTTACAGTATACTCATGTAGGCTAATTGGTATTTCAGATCAAAGTATTAATATGAGGCAATTGTACAGCTGTTGTTTCTAGGTTAGAAAATATCCCAAAACAACAGTTTACTGTCTAAATATTTGCCTGTCATATTCATCTTTATCTCTGAAATACAAATTCCATGAGTAAACAGCGAGTAATACCAACTTTACCGCACTGTTCCAATATTTATGCCTCTAACTACACTATACAAGCAGTATTTAGTTAACATAAATCTCACCTTTTATGGTGTTCTATTATGTTAAGCTTGTATGAGTTGTTTTTCTCTTCCCTTCCAGAGATGGGGTCCATTTAGCCGACCAGCTAACAGGAAGGACAGGAAGAGGAGAGCAGTCGTCTGGTTGTTGTTTTGACCTCCCTCATTGTACCTTTCTTTTCACACATGTCCATTCCGTTTAAATTCAGTCAATTCATAAAGTCATTTGTTTATAAGGTCTTAGGATAGCATTCATTATTAGTGTTAATTAGATTTCTGAATTGACAGAATTGAAACTCATATATTTCTTTCATTTAAAACCACTTGAAAACCAGGGTGTTGAAACTTTTTGTGAAGTTATTTTCCATCAACTGGTCCATGACGTCCAGGGGCCATTTGTTTGTTTAGCTGTATTATGGCTACACATTATTTTCTTTTTTTCAGAGACACACACACACACACACACACACACACACACACACACACACACACACACACACACACACACACACACACACACCTCTCCTCCACTCTTCTCTCCACCTCAGATCTCCAGTGCCCTGCCCTCCTTCTTTATGGCCATGTCTGAAGTTCCCCTACTACGTCTAGGCTTTATGAGTAGTCCCTGTATCTGTCTGCAGTTGTGCCAAAAAATACATGCTCTTGTTGTTCTTACAGATTACAGGCTACACATTACTTTTTTTAAAAATGTTAACATGCACACACAACTCTTTCAATAGTTGTATTCTTTTTAAACATTTTTACAACACACATACCTGTCATGTTCTTTCCTGTACTTGAATACTTTAAGTAAATTATAATGTTTTCATAGTCAGTTGTTTCAGTTGTTTATTAATATCTCATTTAGACTTAATCTGCTCATTTGTTCCCTACACCTTCGTAGATCTAAGACAACCTGTATTTTGTCAGGCCAGTGAACATGGTGGTAAACTGTACTATTTGTATGGACCCTAGGTTACCCTTTCCCTTAGTTATCATACTAACTGTATGTCGTATAACCTTAATTAGTGCTCCTGCTCACCTGATATACCATGCCAGGTGTGTATAATACTGACGTTAATGAGAGAGGGAAGGGGTTTTAAGGTGTGGTCTTTACTCCCAAATGTCACTTAAATACAGCTTCCAAATGAAGAGAGACAATGATAAATAAAGTAATCTGGGGAAAAAAATGCAATTTTATGGACAATGGTGGATGGTTCTTAAAATAACCTTTGTGCTATTGGGCTCTTCAAAGAGCTGTTTCACTCCACGGCAAACTGCCATGGGACTTCACCTGCTGGCGATGAGAAGTAGGTGGTCAGCTTCTCCCTCACCTGGAGTGCCTGTCTGGGGGCGTTGTTGGTACCTGCCCTGGTGACATCAGGAAGGTGACCTCCAAAGGTAGTTGTGTAGAACACATGTGGCCTTCACGCAGGCATCGACATTTGAGGGGCTGAGACCAAGCACTCTCCGATACATTCTCCACCGGGCTGCCAGAATCCCAAAGGCGCATTCAACAACTAACCTTGCACTGGACAGTCGTTTGTTAAAGATCCTTACAGGCTTTGGCAATGGCAGCTGGCGTCCAGCGTAGGGCCTCATGAGGTTGAGTCTTAAAGGGAAGGCCTCAACGCCGACGAAGACGTGGGGAACAGGTCCCAGGTCTTCAGCTCCAGGGAGTGGTGCAGGTGGTGGAATCTCCAGGGTGCCATCCTGAAGTGCCTGGCCGAAGGCAGAGTCCCGGAGGGTCCCGCCATCACTTCCCTTGCCGTAAGCACCAACATCGACAACACGGAACAGTAGATGGCATCTACTACAGCCAAGAGTACAACTGAATATGTACACTTGTAGTTGTAGAAATGCGAACCTGAGCACGGTAGAGCCTGAATTACTACATGTTTCCGGTCAATGGAGCCAAGACAGTTGGGGAAATTCCACCTCTCCAGGAACTCGGCAGCGATGGCCCTCCAGTCTTCCTCCTTGGGACAGGCATGTATTCACCAACCAGACAGTCCCAAATGGCTTGTGCCACAGAGGGGACAATGCCTGCCACCGTGGACCGTCCAACTCGGAAGCTGAATCCGATGGTCCTGTAGGAGTCCCCTGTCGCCAAGAATCTGAAATATAATTCAAAATAATGATCAATATTGTGTGTAACTTGAATTCCACCCACATATTCTATCTACTCATATATCTACCTCATTACTGTTTATTATGCTCTACTAATTATATTGTAATACTCATCAACCATCATTAACAATGCCTTAAAACAGTACAATTCAGTCTATGACTATATCAATAAACTGTAGCCCAGGCCAACTCTACTCTTAGAAAGAATGGTACTATCTACTCAAAAGGGTTCTCCTGCTTTCCCCATAGGAGATCCCTTTTTGGTTCCAAGTAGAACCCTATTGGGTTCCATGTATAACATTTTCCCCAAAGGGTTATACCTGGAACCAAAAATGGTTATCCTATGGGGAAAGCAGAAGGACACTTTTGGAACCTTTTTCTCTAAGAGTGTATGTGAGTCCAATAAGAATGTAATGAATGACTACAACAATGGGTCCTGGAGAAGACTATCCTACCTTCATCAGAGCAGAAGGCACTCCAATTTTCTTTTCATTTGGTAACATTGCATAATTAAAAAAGGATTATAAACCAACTTTGGGAAAAGTTATAGTCCTAATGAACATTTTGTAAAAGTACATCTGATATCAAATAGGGACTATTAACTAGAGAGCCCTTTAGCTAGCTAGGTTGCACATAAAAGCAATGTATCAAATAGCAATCAATTATGGTATCAAAGGCTTTAAAAATGTACTAGAATGTAGCTTACCGGAGACAAATCGCCAGGCGTTCAACTGGGCTGATGGACTCCCGGTAGTTGGTATCCATCCAGGTGATCCTGGCTCCAACCATCTTGAGCAGGTGATCGAACTGGCTTCGGTCCAGACGAAAGTAACTTCGGAATTCCTCTCCAAACAGTCGAAGCTCTTGAATGAGATGGTGGAACTCCCCTGCCTGCTTTCGGGACTTTAACCATCTCTGGACCCACACAGACCTGCGCTTTCGGCGGGGCTGGTCCCGGCCCAACAGCGCGCTCAAGACCACCTTCCTCAACGTTGGTCTCATTGTTGAAAGAGCCGAATCTGCTATCTTGACTATTATGCATTTCGCTCCAAAGCTGCATTTTGGAGGGAAATTATATTATAGGCTCTCACAATTAATTTGTGGATGTCATCGAATAAATAATATACTTGGCAAATAAATGAATAAAAAATGTAAAGAAATTCTCCAGTCAAACTGTTTTTATTATGTAATCCCACTTTTTCTTTTACTGGATATGTGTGCAACAAAAATTCAACATTCACATTTTGCTACTTTCTGTCAAGTCTACGCATACAAATTGATGCATACGTTCGATTAATCGAACGTATGCACCACACAGAACGCACTGCAACTGCCTCTGCAACGCAATGCTGCAAGGCAAACGCAGCGTTCCATTGGAAATGAATGTACTTCTGGTGTATTGACACGCAATGACGCAGTCGGTGTGTTCGAAGCGTAGTCAGTCTGCTGTAAACCGTATACACTGCTGCTCCAATCTGGTCTAGTGGGAGATTAGAGCTGAGTAGCCATACAGATCACAGGGAGGATCTCACCACAGAGACCTTCCTCTTCCCCCCGTTACACACACGGGGTTGATTCTTAGAAAACGTATGCAGACTCACGCTGACTTGCGTAGATGAGTACACCTGCTCAGAGATTTGTATCTGTTGCAGTGGATAGTGTTGGATGTTAACATGAGAACGTAGTCGTATACAATATAAATTCCCTCCCACACTTAAGTGTTTCATGATTCAGCTCCAAGACAGTCAGTAGGTGGTCTGGACCTAGTGGGGAGTGTAAAGCTCTCACAGTCTGACTTCAGAATTCAGCTTTTATCCATGTTCTCCTAATGTCACATTTCTAAGTTGCTCCAAATGTCAAGTTTTTGTTTCTCTTGATGTTCTGTATCGTTCCATTTCTCCAAGTTAAGGGTTAAGTTTAGGCACTCATTCCAAATGATTGAGGTAAGAGTAAAGGTTTGGAATAGTGTTATATAAATATATTTATTAACAGTGTCCATGATCCATCCACCTCCCCTGTCCAAAACACGCTAGCAAAAACCAAGCCTACTTACTTGATGGTAATATTGCTCACTGTTGCCCTTAGTGGCTGGTTTTGAAAGCATTTCCTTTCCTCAGGACATGGATAGACGTCCAATTTCGACTTCAATCTTGAACGACCTGGCTGGTGGATCCATGATTCCATGTAATTTCAGCAAGCAATGACACCCACCATCTCAGATTATTCTGAAGAGAGACCACATGGTTCCTTTACAAAGATATAAGGAATAGCCAACACTTGTCCAACAACAGCAAACAATTTGTCAATGGGGACATGTTGGTAGAATTAGAGGTCTTGCTAGTCATGCTAGAGTGCCTTTCCTTTATCCTCATCTTACACTAGGAAGGGAACATCACTCAATGTTTGTGGAATAAAATTCACTGGAGCGGGTTGAGTTAATTTGGCATCTAGTGGAAGAAAGGCATGTGTTTCCAGGCTTTGTGTGTGTGTGTGCGTGCGTGCGTGCGTGTCTGTGTCTGTATCTGTGTGACTGTAAGTATTCTGAAGCCCTGTGTGTTCAATGGTTGCAAGTTGCCCCCTGCCAACCCAGACACCCCCAAAAGGACAGACAGGACCTCAGGATCAGTTTGTCTATCTATTTAAACTGTAATGACCTAGCTGAGTTACAGTCCCTCATTGTCAGAGTTATCTGGGGTGAACACTGTTTATTCACCAGGCCCTGATAGCCAATGCCGTGATCAGCCCCCTAAGCAATCAGGGCAACCGAACACTCATAATGTTACCGTATTCCCTCTCCAAGCATAAATACCATGCATTCTAACACCATCAATGGCCAATTCCACCAATCCACAAATCCAGTTGAGTGAAACTTCAAAATACCTTGTCTTCTGCCTTCTCATCTCACCTACCCAGACAGACTGATGATGATCTGTGCTCTGTCAGAGTTTATGGGGAAAGTAGGTGTGGCTCAAGTGTACATGAGGGGAAAATTGTGTGTGTGAGTGCTGTGTATGTGTGTGAGAGTGTTGTGTATGTGTGAGAGTGTTGTGTATGTGTGTATGCATGTGCGTTAATGGACAGAGGTCTGCCGGGGCACTAAAGAAACGCCTCAAGTACCACAGCAAGACCCTCCTGAAGCGGTGTGACATCCAGCCCTCAAACATGGTGAGCCTGCTACTCAGCGCTATCTGTGTGTGCGCAAGCAGCCTATCCCACATGAAAAAATACTATCGTTTTGTATGGTATAAATACTGTAGTATTACTATATTTATATACTATAGTACTCACCTTAGTGTTTTTGCAGACTTTATTGTAGTATTACCGTAGTGTTCTTGCTTTTGTTTTTGCGCAAACATTTCCATAAATAAAATGATCATACTGATGGAATCATTTTCAGCTTTCCACCATGATACATCAGATTTTTTCAATGGATATATATTTATAGGTACAACTCATTAATTGTGTACATGATTGTCATTGCACAGTAGAGTAATATGGATAAATAACTGCTATTATTTACAAAGTTATCAAAGTACACATACATTTATTTTTAGGCCTACCATAGTACGCACCATATATACTGTGATCAAATATAGTAAATACTATATAGAGTACACAATGATAATATTACTTATGGGACAGTCTATTGCAATGTAGTACAAAATTATATAGTACAGTAAGTGTTATTACAGTTTTTCTTAATCACCTACAAGCATTTTTTAGACCAATGTAGTCAATTTTCAGAAGTCTTGGGGCCTTTTGCCAAACATTAAACGCATATTTTTGTTTATGTAGTTGCCTTTAAAACATAAATGCATTCATCAAAACAATTTTAAAATATCATAATTACAAATACATTCATCAAGAACATTCAAAAGAACTTGATTGCCTGCAATAAGATTAACGCAGCCTTACTTATCGCTTGAATCCAAGCAGACAAAACAGAAAGTTAGTCTGTATTTTAAAAATCCCAGTAGATCAATACATTTTTTTTGCAGTCACTAAATCATGATGATCAAAATTGGAAGTACAACTATCCAAAGGTGCAGAATGATGGGCATTTGATCATTGCTATTCTGCTATAGATATTTCAACACAGATCACAAAATTGCTTGTATGCTATTGATAAAAACTGTAATGACTGAAAGTTACTACAGTTTGTAGTGTATTTTACGGTATACTACAAAATTCTATAGTAAGTACTACACGATCAATGGATACTACAGTGTGTAGTATAGTATTCTAAAGTATACTACACAATTCTATAGTAAACACTACACGATCAAGATATACTACAGTGTATAGTATAGTATAGTATTCTACACCATAATACTGTTTCTATAGTAAACTGTAGTATTTTTTATGTGGGATCTGTCATTCGCGCTCTAATGGGACTCACACACTATTAACTATTAAGCTACAAGGATATTAGACAAAAGATGTTGAAGCTATTGTTAATTATCATGATTAAAGGGATAGTTCTGGATTTTGGCAATGAAGCCCTTTATCTACAGTACTTCCCCAGAGTCAGGATACTGTTTGTATGTCTCTGCATCCAGTATGAAGGAAGGTAGAGGTAGTTTTGCGAGCCAATGCTATCATAGCACAAAGATTGGAAGTCTTCGGGATCACTTCCAGTCTTAGCCCTAATGCTCGCTGATCCTGGAGACATCCATTCTTTGCGCTAACGCTAGTTATGAACTGCTTGTCAAGAGGTTTACTTAACTTTCTCAGGTACAAAGAAAAAGGTTCATACAATTTGTCACCTGCAGGAATATAAATATTGACCTCTGAATCAAAGGAAAGAATACTGGGTTGACAATATTCCAACAAGTTACAGGCACAGCAATAATTATTTCCATCTAGGATAGTTTTGACATACCAACCTCTGGTTGGCTTTCTGACTTTCAACATGTGGGACATCTTTCGTAATCTTCTGGTGAAAAATGAATCTACTCGGCTACCTGGGGCAGCAGGTAGCCTAGTGGTTAGAGTGTTGGACTAGTAACTGAAAGGTTGCAAGATCAAATCCTGAGCTGACAAGGTAAAAATCTGTTGTTCTACCCCTGAACAAGGCAGTTAACCCACTGTTCCTTGGCTGTCATTGAAAATACGAATTTGACTTGCCTGGTAAAATAAAAAATCTAGGGGCTTACGTGCACTGTTGCAATTTGGTGCAATCCTCTCTTATCCGTCTATAAAATACCAATCTGTGACACCTCACCCCCATTGTTTCTACGAATCATGTCTGTTTGTGGGTGTACTGTTTCTAGAATGATGAATTGGTCCAAGAGGAGTTGAATGTATACAATTATAACAACTACTAATAATGATTTACCATACATGGAAATCACATCCTCTACCTTTTCCATCTCTTCCTTCTCACCCGTCATATTTTAGTGGTGACCATTAGTGTCAGTAATGTAAACCCAGTGTTGGGTAGCTGTGGAGCTTGGGCTGTCTCTGTCCAATCCTTATCACCCACACACCCACACGAACACACACATGCACGAACACACACACACACACACACACACACACACACACACACACACACACACACACACACACACACACACACACCCCCCCGAAGTCTCCACTCGGCAGGCTCCATAAATATCCCAGGTGTGTCAACATGCCTCATCATGGTCCCCAGAGCACCCCAGGAGACACTGGGGCCTGCCCCGCCATGCAGTTGGGCAAAGCCTGCTTCCTTCTGTCCTCCCTACTCCAACCCATCCCATCCTGGATGGCACTCACCCTTACCCCAGATGGCCCACACATTAGCTCTCCCTGGAGTGGACCATGGTGGCTTGATGGGTATGTCCACAGGCTCAGGGTGATGGTGTTGTTGCTCTCATTGACCATGGATCATTGCCTCCTTGGCCATCCTGCTACTATTTATTTATTTAATTTTATTTAACCTTTGTTTACAGTTTTTACAATCACTTTGGCACTAATTTCAGAACGTGGTAATTATTTTAAACTCTAGACACAAAATTCAAAACAGTCAGCACTTGTAACACAGGCTGTCCAATGTTCAAAACATTGCATTGTGCATTAATATCTTTAAAGAAACCTTCCACTTGCAGACTCATTGGTTCAAATAACTAATTTATCATGAAATACCATAGAAACATTAATTTAGATCACCCACACACAAGATACCGATAGTTTCACTGTGTAAATATTGTAGTACAAGATTTGTGATACATGTTTCATTATGGTACTACACGTAAATTAATCACTGCAAAATGACTAGTAGAGAGAATACTACAGACACAGTGGAATCATTGAACAAAATCTGACATTTATTGATGAAATACAAACAGGTTTCTTTGAATCAAATCAAAAATAATTAGCTATAAAAAAGAAAAAAACGACAGTGAAACGTCAACAGCAGTGTTCCTCACCTGGCTTTCTGTAAAAAGCAAAACAAAGGATTGATTACTGTACTTCTATATTTCCATCAGCCCTGCCTTGTGGATTTGGCCACAGGTTCATCCACATCACAATGGATGTTTTCATTTGCCAAACATCTTGGGAAGAATCTTTGTGCATGGCGAATCCAGGCCTGACACCGGTCTGCCGTGATGTCATTGCATGCGTCATCCATGGCCTAGAGAAGGTTGGCTTGTTTGTGAGGGCGCCTATCATATACCTTCCACCTCCACATGGAGAAAAATTCCTCAATCGGGTTAAGGAAAGGAGAGTATGAGGGTAAGTACAGGGTGGTAAATTGTGGATTGGCCTGAAACCATGCTTGCACCATTTGAGCATGGTGGAACCTGACATTATCCCACACAATCGCATAGGTCACACCATCAGCTCTACAGACCTAATTTAGCTCATCAAGGAAGGTTACAAAAGGAACTGCATTATATGATCCAATACGAGGTCTGCGTCCCACCACACATCTTCCGATATAGCCGCACACATGGTGATGTTGACACCACGTTGTCTAGGTACTTGGTTTCCCGCTGGCCAATGAAATTCCGACCTCTCCTCCTTGTCTTGGCCAGGTTGAAGCCTGCTTCATCCAAAAATAGGAATTTGTGATGGTTTTCGTCAGCATCCAGCTCCATCAACCACTAAAAATACATTTTGGAAAGAGAATTACTGATTACAATGATGTAGAATTTTGGGGAAATATTTCACAACAGACATCTTGAAACTGAACATATCTTCGTTGCTTCACTGTCTGCATTTCTTTCAAAAGGCACACGGTATAGCTGTTTAAGAGACATCTGGTGCCTTTTCAGCATGCGTGCAATAATTGGCAAACTTATGGCTTCCACATTGTTTAACATGTCGTCATTGTCCAAGATGTGCTGCAGAATTTCTGTAAGGCGAATATCATTTCTGGCCTGAACCAAATTGACCACAGCCCGCTCTTGTTGTCAGTCAGAATTTTGCATCTGCCTCCCCTATTTGGCCTAGTCTCAATTCTGCAGATAAAATTACAGTAAGAACACATTTAGTCACATCACCTACTCTGTGGTAAACATTGGCATGCAGCATACAGTCATTTGACAATTGAGAGTAGCCTAATGTTTAGTGCATGCTGAAGATTTACCGGTTCTCATTGTGGAAAGTTCTGATGATTGAGGCCATGGTTCATCTTCTGAGGTTTGGTTGAATCATTGTAGCTGCCTCAGTCATTGTCATGCCATGATTTATGACATGGTCTACAACTATTGCTCAGATTTCATTGGACACTCTTTGCTGTTGTTGCTGCTGTCTTGGTTCGTGGCCTTGTCCTCTACCACGTTCTCCCACACCTCTCAAACGAGGCCCACAACCACTTCTCAGAAGGGGTGCTTGTCCCCTGCCATTCCTTTGACCACCACGTCTTCCTCATCTTCCTCCACCCACTGCTAGACCTCTAATGTGACATGGATCACCTGCCGGCTCCATGTTATCACTATGTTGTTGTAGGTGGATACCACTCATTTCACTATATACTCGTACCACAATGTGAAATCAATCATCAGTAACAAGTTGGCAGTATTGGAAAAGCAATAACAAGGGCCAGCATACATACACTACCAGACACTTTATTAGGTACACCTGCGTGTACCTAATAGCCAGCTCCTTTCGAACAGCGAATCATGTGGCTGCCTGAAACTCAATATATAGAGTATATACAGTAGAGTGCTTTAGTTGTTGTTCGACCAAACATTCGAACGGGCAAGATGCGTAATCTAAGCAACTTTGACCGTGGTATGATTGTTGGTGCCACACATGGTGGTTCCAGCATCTCTGAAACAGCTGCCCTCCTGGGATTTTTATGCACTACAGTCTCTAGAGTTTACAGAGAATGGTGCGATAAACAAAACACATTCAGTGAGCGGCAGTTCTGTGGGCAAAAACACCTTGTTAATGGGAGAGGTCAGAGGAGAATGTCCAGACTCATTCAAGCTAACAGAAAGGCCACAATTGCTCAAATAACAGTAGTGCGCAAAAGGGCATCTCTTAACGTACAACACTAAGAATAATTCAGGCTGTTGTGGAGGCAAAAGGGGGTCCTACCTAGTACTAGATAGGTGTACCTAATAAAGTGGCCGTTGAGTGTACAGTATAGTCAAATCTGAAAACATGGTCTGGAAAAGTGATACATGGGACCATTGAAACAGTGTCTGATAAAGAATGATGATGAAATATTACATCCATAGATAATGTAGTCCAATTGGTTCATGTTCCACAGTAATTGGTGTCAGTGGATCTCGTTATCCTGAAACTTTCATGATATAAACATGGAATATTGTTTGTCAGTTTCCATAAAACTATGCATTAAGAGCAATGCAACAGTTACTTTTGAGCAGTTGTATCAATTGATAGTTAGATAGTTCATTGTAATGAAATTAGACAGTCATCTCAGATGTAATGTGTGAATTGCATTTTGAAATGGTAATACTTTGATGTTAAGTTGTGTTATTTTGAACAGATGATTTTAGTTCAATGAAGGTGCTGAAATTAGTGCCAAAGTGATTGTAAATAAACTGTAACTATGCAAGTCAGTTAAGAATAAATTCTTATTTACAATGACGGCCTAGCCCAGCCAATTGTGCGCCACCCTATGGTACGCTCAATCACAGCTGGATGTGATGCAGCCTGTATTTGAACCAGGTATTGCAGTGACACCTCTTACACTGAGATGTAGCATCCTAGACCACTGCGCCACTCGGGAGGCCTAAATATAGAGGTCACAGAGGTGAGGGGTCATAAACCCAGACCTGCCAGTGAACCCTCACACCCACACACCAGGAAATGTAAGACAGTCAGGCCACTGTCTGGAGGACAAGACACAACACACTACCACAGGTTACCTGGCATCAATAAACCTTCATTCAGACAGACTGATGAGTTTCGCATCTAACTGCACTCCAGTGCTCAGGGATGGGCAGCGTAAGGTAGATACATAGAGATGGCTGGTCTACACTTACTTTACTGCATAGTGTTTTATCGCAGCTGACAAACCCATCTGAAATCTTAATAGGGTGTGAAAAACTCCATCAAAGTAATGAGAAATTAAGCCTTTAAATTAATGACACAGAAGAAGAAGTAACATTTCAGATGGGGAAATTCTGCAGGATATCACATCAATTATGTCTGAAGACTGAGTCAGCAATTTCCTTCATGGGGTTAAATGACAGAGGGGTAATAAAAAATAGTTTTCCAGTGGTAGGCTGCACCTTGATACTACTTCCCTTGGGCAGAAGACTGACCAGTGAGGTCATTTCCTATTCCCCTGTGAGTGAACGCTCTTTCTAGAAAGTCTTTGATTGGTTCATGTTTGAAAAAGTAATCTTCTCCTTCTCTATGATTGGTGTGTTACAACTTCTGCCTCGCAGGCCTGTACACTGATTGCGTTGAATTAACCTTTTCACGAGAGATCCAAATATCTCTAACCGTCGCCCCTGCATGAGTTTTTTTCATGCATGTGATGTCAGAATGCTCTCAATGTTCCAAAATGTGATTGTTATGCAACAGGACTGCCCTCAAACCAAGGCACGCTGCCTGCTAATTATCTGTAGGCTATGTTTCAACTCGTCAATTTCTAATTATTTTCTAACAAGTTTTTGTTCTAACATTGAGGTGTGTTCCGCCTCCTCGTTAATTCGCATAAGAAGTAGCCCATTTCACTGTTGCGGACAGACTTCTCTCTTCAACAAGAGCCCAAGCACCCCCCTAGTGTTTCCCAGATCAAGTATGAAGATACTGCGCTTCTCTAGTCAGAACAGGCACAAACGTTTTCCCCCCAGCACATTTTCTGGCTGGCAAACGCATTGCCTTCATGGTGTTTTCTTGCAAATTGGACTTTGGACATGTGTGCATTCCTATCAAAGTAAGTGGCTTATTTTCTGTATATCGTGTTGTCGTTTCTGCTGTAACACACCATATATATGTATGGATCATAATGTATTTACTGTTTTATTCACATGTTTTCAAGTTCTGGTTACAGATCATGCATTCTGATTCTTGCATAGATTGTAATGGACACATCATGTAAAATACTTTTTTGAATGTTGTACTGATTATGATGAGCTAATGCTAAGCTATTTGCCGGCTATGTGTGGCAACATGTTTGTTGACATCATACAATGCATTCTGGTTGTCACCTAAGTGTCTGTCAGACCAAAGATGGTATAACAAGGGATAGTTCACTCGACTGACGTTTGGTGCTCTGTGAACTCTTTTGGTGCTCTGTGAACTAGGCAAAATCATGACGTCAATGATCTTCAGGTCAGAAAGTCAGAGCTCTAGAAGGAGGCCAGAGTTCCCGTGTTGGAATTCTGAATTGGATGCCGTTCAAAACAATTTTTCCTAGTCAGAGCTCGTTTTTCCCTGAGTTCCTAGTTGTTTTGAATGCACTGAAGTCGGTAGTCTGAGATTTCCCAGTTTCCAGTTGTTTTGAACGCGGCATCAGATTGTTACTTTGGTACCTCAGGGTTGCCAGCTCAGACCCCCCTTTCCAGGGGTTTTATTTTTTTTTACCGGATAAACTTATCTTGTGTTTGCCCCATTTATTGATAAATCCCCTATCATAGTAATATTTCCTGCATCATATCCCCCCACGATACCTTCCCCCATTTCTACCCCACATGGACTTGAAAACCCCCACAAATGAAGTGAACCCCCCCACAACCCCCCCTAAAATGGTTTCATTCCAGTTTAGCTTTTGCACAAATGGTTAGGCTAGGCAGTAGGCTTGTATTTGGTGTGATGATCTGTGAGGTGAAAACATTTTATTTGCTTTGTGATTTGTCAAAAACGGTAAACGACTTGTCAAGTAATGTGCTCCGGTTCTTGCATACACTGTAACAAGAACATCAACGAATTGTAATATGCTGAAAAGTGACTACACTAAGTTCATATTTTCAGGTAATGAGCGAAGCCATCATTGACTTTGTTTATTTGCGTCTTATAATGAATGGCATTCTGGGATTAGGGAGTTTTTGCCAAATCAAACATCAACAAACATGGCTGCCATCATAAAGAATTTAACTGCTGTTAGCTTAGCTGACACGCATTTCTTTTCTAAACAACATTACATTAATCTCTTGTACTCACCAGAGATGTGATACATTGTAAACTAGTCTAGCTGTTAGGTCGCTAACTTATGTTTTGTTTTTTTGTCAGGGCAAACCTGTTATTTAGACTGGTTTTTCGAAAGAGTATGGCTGTGGATGTGTTCTGTGTGATGCTTGGATGATGAAGTTCACATTTATCTTTTAAAATAAAAGGTCAAATTGAGGAAAAAAGTTTACGAGCTTTGTTGCGTCATACGTTCTGTTGCAACTGTTCCAATCACATATTAGAGAGCGTACGCTGCAGGGACCACTCAACAATAATCACAAACACATGATCTTACGCGTCAAATGGTTAAGTTAGAATCTTAATGCTAACCTGTGATTGGTCTTCAATGACATGTGCACCATTTATTGTTCCTCCCATGGTCCTCCATTGGTCAGGGTTAGAGGTCCTGACCTTCAGAAAGGGTAATCACGGGTTTTAATGACAATGGTGAACAAGTAAAACCTTAGTCCAGCAACCAGATGACTAGAAAAACACATCACGTGATCTGTTTTACGAGAAGAATCAGGCCATTGCAATGAAAACACAAACATAATTTCCACACATAATAATTTCAAGCTGGAGGAAATATCACTTAAACTTAAATGTTTCTACACCCTTAAAAATGTCAACATGGTTCCTGGTCAACCAACTGTGTGGAAACCTGAGGCAAAAACCTCATTGAACAAAGACAAGCATCTCACTTTTGGTGACATTATGGCCGCCCCTCCCCCATAACGTAATGGAAGCGTGCATTAGGTGTTGAGAGAGTAATGGTTAACTGGATGACCTTGTGTAATGTGGCCCTGCAGCACACTTGCTTCGTGACACAGCATTATTCACCCCAGTGAAGGAAGCAGAAGTTGTTTTCTGTCTGATACACATGACATGCTGGAGGGGGCGATGGAAACCGGATGTCTGGGGAGTCCGAGATGTCTCCACACTGTCCAGGGTGACTGGACAGTCTACTACCACAATTACCACTCACCACACTTGCACTGGGCTAGAGTCACTGTCATGATTCAAAACAGCTCGAGGAAGAGAAGGGAGGCACATATTTTCCTCATTCTTACTGTACATGTCTTCCATAAACATCCAATCTGTTTTCACTAGGCAATACTTATACCGGCTTACTAAAACATAATCACTAAGGGGCATGTCATGTCTGGGTTTTGACCCAAGTCCTAGATAAATGATAAGTATTTCCAATATTTGACCATTACTCTGAAGCTTATCTTGATATGACCAATGATCTATCATACATATTACACATTGTAGATTTTAAATGTATGCATATGCAGGTACTGAGCAGGTCATATTCATGATTCATTTACATCTAGAAAAAGTGGAAAACACTAGTTAAATAAGTCATTTGAGGAAATCAAAGAAAACATATAGTTCTCTGTCAAGGATCACTTAAAACTCCACAGGCGAGGTCCTGTATCACCACACTGTGTATCAAACAAATCTAATTTAGCTCTCTCAATAAATCAACTCTTTCCGCCTTCTTTGTTCTGTTCTTCCACTGCATAATCAATCGTTGCTGTCAGCGCCTCCAAGTCGGCAGCCCAGTCCGGTCCAAAACAATCTGATTCTGCACTGAGCCACACTGTCCCAGTCGGCTACAGTCCCTAACCTTGCGCTCAATTTAGCCCCACTTAGTTTATTTGGCCGGGGCTACAATCCTCGGGGTCCTTCTCTGTTTGTACAAGCTCTAAATTAGAAAAGTAAACAGGGCAATCATTTAAGGAATTCAGACACATAACAAGAGAATGGTTCAAAACAAATATGATGTTGCTCCTGAAATATAGAGAGATGCACATTTAGTCCCGACTCTCGGCCCATGTCTTGGACGTAGCATGCGAGGCTGGCTTGGCTAGGTTTTTGTGTAGTGTCAGTGGGGTAAGAGAGGAAGCAACTTGACCAAAGCCAGATGGACCACATTCTACTAATGAAGTCCAACACTGCTCATGCTGACAGAAAGACATATTCACATTATTATTAGAAACAACAACCCACGTGTCCATTTTGGAAATGGGAAAATAAACAAGCAAAATGAGATTGTCTCGTAAAAATCAGAATCTATGACAGGGTAATCATTGTGGGGTCAGGGGATGCTCGCCTCGGTGAAATGCTGTCTGGATGGACATGTCCGTTGAGTGAGCAATGAAGCAAAGAGGGCCTCATCTGGACGTATGCAAGTGCGTTCAAACACAAGTACATGTGTAACGGAAGTGGTTCATACAACCACGCTCAAATGATAAGTAACCTTGCATAAGACCTTAATACTTGTATTAGCTCCCCAATCTATTGCCTAGGCTTTAGCTCAGTAGGCTATCACAGTATTGTGGCACGCACGAAGCCCGGGTTAATATTCAGCTGTTCACACTTACACAATTGTGCATGTACACATGCGCGCACAAACCAGCAAAACATGTACCAGCATTTTAGATTAAAATTGAATTAGGAAGGGGTTGTTTTTCCATGGTAATGTTTGCATTTGTGAATGTCAGAGGATTTGTGAATGTCTCCCAGCCAGTTGTTATTCTCCAGCCTGCCTGGCTCCATGCTCTGGGCCTCAGGTAAGAGGGTTTAGGGTAAGGTGTTCCAACCCTCCTCACCTCTCCCTCTCCATGCGGTGGATAGGTGGAGGCTTTTGTGTGAGCCCACTGAGCAGTAAAGCCATTCTCCAAACATCATGAGCTGCTGGTTGCTGAGTGATGGAAGCCCCAATGCCACTGACCCCTCCAGGCCAGAATCTAACAACGGGCCTCTCAATCTAACACTGGGCCTCTCAGCCACATGTTCCCCACCACTAGATCACTGACCAACCAGCGACCACCACTGTTGCAGCTCTCCAAAAATAATTTCCAATCTAGCATGATGTCCTTTTTTCATGTCCCACCTACCCGCCACTTGGATAATCTTGCCATAACTGAATTGGGGAACATGAACCTGGTCTGAGTTTGGGGGTCTGAGGCTCGGAACATGACTCTTTAAGTGACCTGGCCTTCCTGGCTGCTGTATATTATCGCTCTAAGGCCTTTAAACATATTGCACCACCTCACTTTCCTTCTTTACTCTCAAAACATTTACATACCAACAGGTCCATAAGACCGCAGCATTCCTTTTGTATCACTTCCATTCTTTATTAATTTATCAAATAACATTTTATTTCTACCTCTCCGCCTCTCTTTTCTCATTCTCTCCCTTTCACTCAGTTTCTAACTCTCTATTGGGCTGTTTATTGAGTCTTTGGTGCTGTCAGGCTACAGAGCTGAGTGTCATTGTGTTATTGTTGTGCCAAGGGCTGGGTGTGTTCTGGTGGGTGTGAGAGAGGAAGATGGTGAGCTCTGTCTTAAGGGGCAGGCAGACTCAGCCATGCCAAAACAGGACACGAGGAGTTCTGCACTACAACCATAACAACAAAAAACATCTGATACGCTGTGACTGAAAGCAACACCATAACGCAAGCATTTTCTTGTGGCCAGGGGTCAAACACCAAAAGGTATTGTAACGGCTGTTGCAGGGAGTAGACCAAGGCGCAGCGTGTTGAGTGCTCATCATGTATTTATTGTACTGAGAAAAACATAAACAAAAAACCGACAGCCAAACAGTTCTGTCAGGTTAGCAACACTAAACAGAAATTAACCACCCACAAAACCCAAAGGAAAACAGGCTGCCTAAAACAGGCTCCCAATCAGAGACAACAATATACAGCTGTCCCTGATTGAGAACCATACCCGGCCCAAAACAAAGAAATACAAAACATAGAAAACATAGAATGCCCACCCTAGTCACACCCTGGCCTAACCAAAATAGAGAATAAAACCCTCTCTATGGCCAGGGTGTGACAGGTATTATAAGAACGACAAGGCCAAGATGTTTTCCTCAATTTGGCTATAGAGTGTCCAGTTGACGGTAAACATGTACTGTAAAGTCATAACTTGCCTGTGGTTTTTCAATAGATGTGGGTGGACAGGCATTGTCTGGAAATGTCTTCTTCCTTTCCCAGCATCCGATGTGTCCCGCTATTGACCACAATTTTAGTATAACCACTTTGGGCCCTTTAAACTCATCCCCTGTATTCACCAGAACCAACGTGCTTGTGACAGTAAACACTACATTGTCCCAGTTGAGAGAAACCAAGGATGAGATAAAAGCTATGACTTGATCAGTGTGCTTATGATACAGTGCTTTTGATAGAGCCAGGTTTGTCATTACTACACCTCACCACCAGTTCATTTAAGGACTGAATCGTGCTCTTTCTGCATTGTCAACAAATATAATATGAATATGTTGTTACCAAGTAAAAACAGTGATAACGACAATTTTGATGTTCATGATACTGATGATGATGATCAAATCACATTTTATTTGTCACATGCGCCGAATACAGCAGGTGTAGACTTTACCGTGAAATGCTTACTTACGAGCCATTTCCCAACAACGCAGAGTTAAAAAGTAAGAAAAATTTGAACACATTTTTAAAGGAAGTAGTAACACAATAAAATATTAATAACGAGACTATACTGGGAGTACCGGTACCGAATCAATGTGCAGGGGTACGAGGTAGTTGATGTAATTGAGGTAATATGTTGTCGAGACTATCATTAATCTGATGACTGTTATTTATTTGATCAACTAACTAACTATCCAATCTGGTTTCTGAGCTGGTCACGGGTGCACCTCAGCAACGCTCAAGGTCCTAAACGATATCATAAACGCCATCGACAAAAGACAGTACTGTGCAGCCATCTTCATCGACCTGGCCAAAGCTTTCGACTCTGTCAATCACCGTATTCTTATCGGCAGACTCAACAGCCTTGGTTTCTCAAATGACTGCCTCGCCTGGTTCACTAACTACTTCTCAGATAAAGTTCAGTGTGTCAAATCGGAGGGCCTTTTGTCCGGACCTCTGGCAGTTTCTATGGGGGTGCCACAGGGTTCAATTCTCAGGCCAACTCTTTTCTCTGTATATATCAATGATGTCGCTCTTGCTGCGGGGGATTTTTTGATCCACCTCTACGCAGACGACAACATTCTGTATACATCTGGCCCTTCTTTGGACACTGTGTTAACAAACCTTCAAACGAGCTTCAACGCCATACAACACTCCTTCCGTGGCCTCCAACTGCTCTTAAATGTTAGTAAAACTAAATGCATGCTCTTCAACCGATCGCAACAGCCCGCCCGACGGTTCTGACTTAGAGTATGTGGACAACTATAAATACCTAGGTGTCTGGCTAGACTGTAAACTCTCTTTCCAGAGTCACATTAAGCATCTCCAATCCAAAGCTAACTCTAGAATCGGCTTCCTATTTCGCAACAAAGCCTCCTTCACTCATGCTGCCATGATATAAGTTGGAGACTTATTTCTCCCTCACTAACTTTAGAGTCAGCTGTCAGAGCAGCTTACCAATTGCTGCAGCTGTACACAGCCCATCTGTAAATAGCCCATCCAACCAACTACCTTCCTCATCCCCATATTTGTTTTTGTTTTTCTGCTCTTTTGCACACCAGTATTTTTACTTGCACATCCTCCCCTGCACATATATCACTCCAGTGTAAATTGCTAAATTGTAATTACCTCGCCACTATTGGCCTATTTATTGCCTTACCTCCTTACTTAATTTGCACACACTGTATACAGATTTTTCTATTGTGTTATTGACTGTAATATTGTTTATCCCATGTGTAACTCTGTGTTGTTTTTGTCATACTGCTTTGCTTTGTCTTGGCCAGGTCACAGTTGTAAATGAGAACTTGTTCTCAACTGGCCTACCTGGTTAAATAAAGGTGAAATAAAATAAAATAAATATAAAATGTTTAATTGTTACTCAATTAAATTAATCTGGTAACAATTAACTCATTAGGAATTTGGGGCAGCACGGAAAAAGTTGTTTAACGAGTTACTATCTCCCGATTTAAACTCTAAAGATATATAGATATCTCTTATATATAGATAATTAACAGTCAATTATTAATTATTATTACCTCATATTAGTCTCATTCTGAACGTTCCTTACTTCTTGATATCTGCAAGAACCCATCCCTTATTGATGAATCAGCAATACCCAAATTGGCTGAATTATTTATTTACTAACTAACTAAATAATAACAGATTACACATGCACACATGAGATAAATGTCCTTAGTGGACTGACACGATATGATGGCTTGTTACACAATGGAAAGGGGGTGGGAAAAGATAAAGCGAGGGAGAGACAAAGAGAGTCAACTTATCGTGCATACATTTGGAAACTACGCTCACAGTAACCAGAATACTTAGCACCCTAACCGTTGCTCATTCGGATTAGAAATGGAATATATATTTACACGTAGCTATCTTTCTCTGTCGTCTCTATGGGTAGTGGCTCGATGTAAGGCTCTGGTTGTCCACCAGAGGTCACAATGTCCTTCTTAGTTGTAGAGCTTCTCTGGTCTTGGAGTGTTCATTAGAATAGATACCTAGATGTACCCACGGTTGAATCAGAGGGGATTGTCTTCCTTCTCCCCTCGTGTCTTTAGTCAAAGTTCTAGGACCACTTTTTCATGCACAACTGCAGACTGTGAATGTTCTGGTCTCGTCTTTACCTTCTTCACTCGTGTTGAGAGTTTCAGAGCTTCTAACCATTTCGTAACATTCAGCTCGCGCTGTATGTCGGCTGGTCTGTAGAGTTAAAACAATTTTCAGCCGTGTAGCCACTGCTCCATGCTGTCTGGTCTCAGTACAAAGTTTCTAACCATTTCAATGTGTGGACCATGGCCTCAAGTCTTTTTGGTCTTGTAGTTTTAACCATTCGTGAAGTCTGGTTTACACCAACCGTCTGCTTGGTCTACTAGGTGACGTTATCTTCTTCTGTAGAGCTTGAGATTTTCAGAGTTTCACCATTTCAAACGTATGGACTACCGTCCCACGTTTTCTGGTCTGTATATTAACCTGTTTGGGATAGGGGCAGTATTTTCACGGCTGGATAAAAACGTACCCGATTTAATCTGGTTACTACTCCTGCCCAGAAAGTTTCTAAAACTGTTTGAATGGTGTCTGTGAGTATAACAGAACTCATATGGCAGGCCAAAACCTGAGAAGATTCCATACAGGAAGTGCCCTGTCTGACAATTTGTTCTCCTTCTAGGGCATCTCTATCAAAAATGCAGCATCTCTGCTGTAACGTGACATTTTCTAAGGCTTCCATTGGCTCTCAGAAGGCACCAGAATGTGGAATGACGTCTCTGCAGTCTCTGGGCGAAAAACAGCAGGAGTTTTTGTGAGTGGTCAGGCAGGGAACAATGACACTGGAGTGCGCGTGTACGAGACTACTCCATGTTTTTCTTTCAGTCTATGAATGAATATAACGTCACCCGGTTGGAATATTATCGCTATTTTACGAGAAAAAAAATATTTTAAACAGCGTTTGACATGCTTCAAAGTACGGTAATGGAATATTTTGAATTTTTTTGTCACGAAATGTGCCCGCGCATCACCCTTCGGATAGTGACCTCAACGCACGAACAAAACGGAGCTATTTCAATATAACTATGGATTATTTTGAACCAAAACAACATTTGTTGTTGAAGTAGAAGTCCTGGGAGTCCATTCTGACGAAGAACAGTAAAGGTAATCCAATTTTTCTTACAGTACATCTGAGTTTGGTGAGGGCCAAACTTGGTGGGTGTCAAATTAGCTAGCCGTGATGGCCGGGCTATCTACTCAGAATATTGCAAAATGTGCTTTCGCCGAAAAGCTATTTTAAAATCTGACACCGCGATTGCATAAAGGAGTTCTGTATCTATAATTCTTAAAATAATTGTTACGTATTCTTTGAACGTTTATCATGAGTAATTTAGTAAATTCACCGGAAGTTTGCGGTGGGTATGCAAGTTCTGAACATCACATGCTAATGTAAAAAGCTTTTTTTGATATAAATATGAACTTGATTGAACAAAACATGCATGTATTGTATAACATAATGTCCTAGGAGTGTCATCTGATGAAGATCATCAAATGTTAGTGCTGCATTTAGCTGTGGTTTTTGTTTTTGTGACATATATGCTTGCTTGGAAAATGGCTGTGTGATTATTTTTGGCAGGGTACTCTCCTGACATAATCTAATTTTTTGCTTTCGCTGTAAAGCCTTTTGGAAATCGGACAACGTGGTTCGATTCAGGAGAAGTGTATCTATAAAATGGTGTAAAATAGTCCTATGTTTGAGAACTTTGAATTATGACATTTTGTGGTTTTAAATTTGGCGCTCTGATTTGTCACTGGCTGTTGAATAGTGTGTGACGATTTCGTCCCACGTACCCTAGAGAGGTTCATTCTTAGCGAGTCCTTTTAACTTCTTGGGGCTATGTGGGACGCTAGCGTGCCACCCATGGTGCACCCTATCAACAGCAGGTGCATTTCAAGAGCGGCAAATTTGAAACCAAATAAATGTCAAAATTCAAATTTTTCAAACATACAACTATCTTACACTCTTTGAAAGATAAACATCTCCTTAATCTAACCACGTTGTCCGATTTCAAAAAGGTTTTACGGCGAAAGCATAAAGTTAGATTATGTTAGGAGAGTACATTGACAATAGCTGTGTGTAATGTTTTGTCAATTCAAAGACAGGGTCACCAAAACCATAAAACCAGCTAAAATGATGCACTAACCTTTTACAATCTCCATCAGATGACACTCCTAGGACATTATGTTAGACAATGCATGCATTTTTAGTTCTATCAAGTTCATATTTATATCCAAAAACAGCGTTTTACTATGGCATTGATGTTGAGGAAATCGTTTCCCTCCAATAACCGGCAGTCAAGTCAGCACCACAAATTAAATAATTAAAATTAGAAAACATTGGTAAAATATTATATTGTCATTTAAAGAATTATAGATTTACATCTCTTGAACGCAAATCAACTTGCCAGATTTAAAAATAACCTTACTGGGAAATCACACTTTGCAATAATCTGAGCACTGCGCCCAGAAAAATATGCTTTGCTATACAGACAAACGGCCATGTTGGAGAGATCTAAAATCGAAAATACTATGTAAATAATCCATTACCTTTGATTCTCTTCATCAGATGTCACTTCCAGGAATCCCAGGTCCATAACGAATGTAGTTTTGTTCAAAAAAGCTCATCATTTATATCCAAAAAGCTCCGTGTTGTTAGCACATGATCTAAGCCAGCCGGACTTCTCGTCATGAACGAGGGGAAAAAATATATTTACGTTCGTTCAAACATGTCAAACGTTGTATAGCATAAATCATTAGTGCCTTTTTTAACCAGAACATGAATAATATTCAAGGTGGACGAATGCATTCTCTTTTATAACGTATTGGAACAAGGGTACCCAACATGAACTCGCGCGCCAGAGTCTAATCGGCCATCACCGTTCCATGGCTCTTGTTCGGTCAGATCTCACAGTAAAAGACTCAAAACACGTTGTAAAGGCTGGTGACATCTAGTGGAAGCAATAGGAAGTGCCAAAACATTAATCAACCCCTGTGTGTTTCAATGGCATTGGCTTAAAGGTAATTCAACACATCAGGTATCCACTTCCTGTCAGAAAATGTCTCAGGGTTTTGCCTGCCAAATGAGTTCTGTTATACTCACAGACACCATTCAAACAGTTTTAGAAACTTTAGGGTGTTTTCTATCCATATATAATAAGTATATGCATATTCTAGTTACTGGGTAGGATTAGTAACCAGATTAAATCGGGTACGTTTTTTTATCCAGCCGTGAAAATACTGCCCCCTAGCCCCAACAGGTTAAGCACTCTGGCCAAAGGGGATGTTCCGTCACGCTGACATGAACTCTGAGCTCACTTGGGCCTGGCTACTGACTTGGCACAAGTTTATATGAAAAACAATTCTAATTTAGAAGGCTAAAATCACATTGCTATCTTCACAAAAGTATTCTCATATTTAATCATATCATTTTTACAACATTTAGATGTAAACCTGATACATAGGACGCGTACACTTTCAGAGTTACCGGTGCCTTGATATACAATCCTTAATGATAATAAACAATGTGACAGGATTATTCTTTAAGTTCCCACCGACCATTTCCCACATTCTTTATGTTAGAAATATTGTTCCATTATCCACTTTTAGATGTTAGAGTTAACCCCCGCAAGGTTGGCATAACTAGCAGCGTCCTCAGCGCTGGCTGGAGTGTTTACGGACATATTCAATCTCTCGCTATCCCAGTCTGTTGTCCCCACTTGTTTCAAGATATCCACCATTGTACCCAAGAAAGCGAAGGTAACTGAATTAAATTACTATTGCCCCGTACCACTCACTTCTGTCATCATGATGTGCTTTGAGAGGCTAGTTAAGGATAATATCACCTCCAGCTTACCCTACACCCATGACCCACTAAAATTTGGATACAAACCCAATAGATCCACAGAACACTGCCCTATCCCACCTGGACAAGAGGAATAACTATGTAAGAATGCTGTTTATTGACTACAGCTCAGTCTTCAACACTAGGATCTGAACCCTCGTCCTGTACAACTGGGTTCTGGACTTCCTGACGGGCCGCCCCCCAGGTGGTGAAAGTGGGCAACAACTCCTCTACTACACTGATCCTCAACACAGGGGCCCCACAAGGGTGTGTGCCCAGCCACCTTCTGTACCCTGGGGGCACACTGCCTGCCCTCCAAGACATCTACAGCACCTGGTTTCACAGGAGAGCCAAGAAGGTCATCAAGGACCTCAGCCACCCAAGCCACACGGCATGTACACCCCACTACCATCCAGAAGGCGAGGTCAGTACATGTGCATCAAAGTTGGGACCGAGAGACTGAAAAAAAGCTTTTATCTCAAGTCCATCAGACTGTTAAACAGCCATCACCAGCTGGCCTCCACCCAGCACTCTGCCCTGAACTCAACTCTGCACCTTAGAGGCTGCTGCCCTATGTACATTGACATGGAACACTGGTCACTGGTCAGTTTAATTAATTAATAATGTTTACATACCCATTTCATATGTATATAATGTATTCAAGTCCATCCTATTCAACTATTGCTGTACATATAGTACTCTATCCACGTATTCTTCAGATATACTACATCATCTATCCACATACTGTCCATAATGTCTTTACATCCCATAACATATACAGTACCAGTCAAATGTTTGGACACACCTACTTATTCAAGGGTTTTTCTTTATTTCTCTACATTGTAGAATAATAGTGAAGACATCAAAACTATGAAATAACACATGTGGAATTATGAAGTTTTGATGTTAGATTCTTCAATGTAGCCACCCTTTGCCTTGATTACAGCTTTGCAAACTCTTGGCATTCTCTCAACCAGCTTCACCTGGAATGCTTTTCCAACAGTCTTGAAGGAGTTCCCACATATGCTGAGCACTTGTTGGCTGCTTTTCCTTCACTCTGCGGTCCAACTCATCCCAAACCATCTCAATTGGGTTGAGGTCGGTTGATTGTAGAGGCCTTGTCATCTGATGCAGCACTCCATCACTCTCCTTCTTGCTAAAATAGCCCTTACACAGCCTGGAGGTGTGTTGGGTCATTGTCAAGTTGAAAACAAATAATAAGCGCAAACCAGATGGGATGCCATGCTGGTTAAGTGTGCCTTGAATTCTAAATAAATCACAGACTATGTCACCAGCAAAGCACACCCACACCATCAAACCTCCTACTCCATTCTTCACGGTGAGAACCACACATGCGGAGATCATGCGTTCACCTGCTCTTCGTCTCACAAAGACACGGCCGTTGGAAACAAAAACCTAAATTTGGACTCATCAGACCGAAAGACAGATTTCCACCGGTCTAACGTCCATTGCTCGTGTTTCTTGGCCCAAGCAAGTCTCTTTTCATTATCGGTGTCCTTTAGTAGTGGTTTCTTCACAGCAATTCGACAATAAAGGCCTGATGGGGCGACAGGTAGCCTAGTGGTTAGAGCATTGGATTTGTAACCGAAAAGTTGCAAGATCAAATCCCCGAGCTGACAAGGTAAAAATGTGTCGTTCTGCCCCTGTTCCTAGGCTGTCATTGAAAATAAGAATTTGTTCTTAACTGACTTGTTTAAAAAAAAATCACAGTCTCCTCTGAACAGTTGATGTTGAGATGTGTCTCTTACTTGAACTCTGTGAAGCATTTACAGTGCCTTGCAAAAGTAATCACACCCCTTGGTGTTTTTCCTATTTTGTTGCATTACAACCTGTAATTTAAATTTATTTTAATTTGGATTTCATGTAATGGACATACACAAAATTGTCCAAATTGGTGAAGTGAAATGAAAAAAATAACTTGTTAAAAAAATTCTACAAAAATGTAAAACTGAAAAGTAGTGGTTGCATTTGTATTCACCCCCTTAGCTATGAAGACCTTAAATAAGATCTGGTGCAACCAATTACATTCAGAAGTCACATAATTTGTTAGATTGCACACAGGTGGACTTTATTTAAGTCTCACATGATCTGTCACATGATCTCAGTATATATACACCTGTTCTGAAAGGCCCCAGAGTCTGCAACACCACTAAGCAAGGGGCACCACCAAGCAAGCGGCACCATGAAGACCAAGGAGCTTTCCAAACAGGTCAGGGACAAAGTTGTGGAGAAAAACAGATCAAAAATATCCGAATCGTTTGAACATCCCACAGAGCACCATTAAATGCATTATTAAAAAATGGAAAGAATATGGCACCACAACAAACCTGCCAAGAGAGGGCCGCCGACCAAAACTTACGGACCAGGCAAGGAGGGCATTAATCAGAGAGGCAACAAAGAGACCAAAGATAACCCTGAAGGAGCTGCAAAGCTCCACAGCGGAGATTGGAGTATCTGTTCATAGGACCACTTTAAGTTGTACACTCCACAGAGCTGGGCTTTATGGAAGAGTGGCCAGAAAAAAGCCACTCTTACATCTAGACGTTCCGCTAGCGGAACACCACTCCAATATCCAATGATAGGGCGTGGCACGAAATACAAACTCCTCGAAAATCCGAAAACTTCCATTTTTCAAACATGACTATTTTACAGCATTTTAAAGACAAGACTCTCCTTTATCTAACCACACTGTCCGATTTCAAAAAGGCTTTACAACGAAAGCAAAACATTAGATTATGTCAGCAGAGTACCCAGCCAGAAATAATCAGATACCCATTTTTCAAGCTAGCATATAATGTCACAAAAACCAAAACCACAGCTAAATGCAGCACTAACCTTTGATGATCTTCATCAGATGACACTCCTAGGACATTATGTTATACAATACATGCATGTTTTGTTCAATCAAGTACATATTTATATCAAAAACCAGCTTTTTACATTAGCATGTGACGTTCAGAACTAGCATTCCCACCGAACACTTCCGGTGAATTTACTAAATTACTCACGATAAACGTTCACAAAAAACATAACAATAATTTAAAGAATTATAGATACAGAACTCCTATATGCAATCGCGGTGTCCGATTTTAAAATAGCTTTTCGGTGAAAGCACATTTTGCAATATTCTGAGTAGATAGCCCGGCCATCACAGGGCTAGCTATTTTGACACCCACCAAGTTTGGTACTCACCAAACTCAAATCTACTATGAGAAAAATTGGATTACCTTTGCTGTTCTTCGTCAGAATGCACTCCCAGGACTTCTACTTCAACAACAAATGTTGGTTTGGTTCCAAATAATCCATAGTTATATCCAAATAGCGGTGTTTTGTTCGTGCGTTCAAGACACTATCCGAAGGGTAAAGAAGGGTGGCGCGGCCCGGCGCGTTTCGTGACAAAAAAAATCAAAATATTCCATTACCGTACTTCGAAGCATGTCAAATGCTGTTTAAAATCAATTTTTATGCGATTTTTCTCGTAAAATAGCGATAATATTCCGACCGGGAGTCGTAGTTTTCGTTCAAAGACTGAAAAAGTAAAATGGACTCTTCACGTGCACGCGCGCACCCGTCTCATTGTTCTCAGATCGACCACTTACCAAATGCGCTACTGTTTTTCAGCCAGTAACTGCAGAGTCATCATTCAACATTCTGGCGCCTTCTGAGAGCCTATGGGAGCCTTAGAAAGTGTCACGTTACAGCAGAGATCCTTTGTTTTGGATAGAGATGACAAAGAAGGCCAAGATATGGTCAGACAGGGTACTTCCTGTACAGAATCTTCTCAGGTTTTGGCCTGCCATTTGAGTTCTGTTATACTCACAGACACCATTCAAACAGTTTTAGAAACTTTGGAGTGTTTTCTATCCAAAGCTACTAATTATATGCATATTCTAGTTTCTGGGCAGGAGTAATAACCAGATTAAATCGGGTACGTTTTTTATCCGGCCGTGAAAATACTGCCCCCAATCCATAACAAGTTAAAGAAAAAAATAAGCAAGCACGTTTGGTGTTCACCGTAAGGCATGTTGGAGACTCCAAACATATGGAAGGTACTCTGGTCAGATGAGACTAAAATTGAGCTTTTTGGCCATCAAGGAAAATGCTATGTCTGGCGCAAACCTAACACCTCTCATCACCCCGAGAACACCATCCCCACAGTGAAGCATGGTGGTGGCAGCATTATGCTGTGGGGATGTTTTTCATTAGCAGGGACTGGGAAACTGGTCAGAATTGAAGAAATTATGGATGGCCGTAAATACAGGGAAATTCTTGAGGGAAACCTGTTTCAGTCTTCCAGAGATTTGAGACTGTGACAGAGGTTTACCTTCCAGCAGGACAATAACCCTAAGCTTTATGCTAAAACAACACTCAAGTGGTTTAAGGGGAAACATTTAAATGTCTGGGAATGGCCTAGTCAAAGCCCAGACCTCAATCCAATTGAGAATCTGTGGTATGGCTTAAAGATTGCTGTACACCAGTGGAATCCATCCAACTTGAAGGAGCTGCAGCAAATTTGCCTTGAAGAATGTGGCTAGATGTGCCAAGCTTATAGAGACATCAAAGTGTTGACTTTGGGGGGGGGGGGGGGGGGGGGGGTGAAAAGTTATGCACGCTCATGTTTTCTGTTTTTTTGTCTTATTTCTTGTTGTTTCACAAAAAAGATATTTAGCATATTCTAAGTCATAGGCATGTTGTGTAAATCAAATGATACAAACCCCCAAAAAATAAGTTATAATTCCAGGTTGTAAGGCAACAAAATAGGAAAAATGGGGTGAATACTTTCGCAAGCCACTGTATTTGGGCTGCAATTTCTGAGGCTGGTAACTCTAATGAACTTTTCCTCTGTAGCAGAGGTAACTCTGGGTCTTCCTTTCCTGTTGCGGTCCTCATGAGAGACAGTTTCATCATAGTGATGGTTTTTGCGACTGTACTCAAAGAAACTTTCAAAGTTCTTGACATTTTCCGCATTGACTGACCTTCATGTCCTAAAGCAATGATGGACTGTAATTTTTCTTTGCTTATTTGAGCTGTTCTTGCCATAACATTGACTTGGTCTTTTTCCAAATAGGGCTATCTTCTATATGCTAAGCCTGCCCATTCACA
Organism: Salmo salar; assembly: GCF_965601325.2. Classification (NCBI taxonomy): domain Eukaryota; kingdom Metazoa; phylum Chordata; class Actinopteri; order Salmoniformes; family Salmonidae; genus Salmo; species Salmo salar. Next base: position 49,322,741 of record NC_138295.1, on the reverse strand, counting down.
ACACAACTGATTGGCTCAAACACATTAAGAAGTAAGAAATTCCACAAATTAACTTTTAACAAGGCACACCTGTTAATTGAAATGGATTCCAGGTGACTACCTCATGAAGCTGGTTGAGAGATTGCCAAGAGTGTGCAAAGCTGTCATCAAGGAAAAGGGTGGCAACTTTGAAGAATCCATTACTACATGATTAACAAATGGATCACTAGTCACTTTAAACAATTCCACTTAAAATAATGCCACTTAAATAATGTTTACATATCTTACATTACTCATATCACATGTATATGTTGTATTTTATACCATCTATTGCACCTTGCCAATGCCGCCTGGCCATCACTCATCCATATATTTATATCTATATATTCTCATTCACCCCTTTTAGATTTGTGTGTATTAGGCAGTTGTTGTGGAACTGTTAGATTACTTGTTAGATATTATTGCATTGTGTTGGAACCAGAAGACAAGTGTTTCACTACACTCATATTAAACTTCTTCAGGCTAGGGTCTATTTTTCTCCACTTCCTGTCTGACTGACGTGCCAAAGTAAACTGCCTGTTACTCAGGCCCAGAAGCCAGGATATGCATATAATTGCTACCATTGGATAAAGAACACTTTGAAGTTTTTAGAAATGTTAAAATAATGTATGAGACTGTAACACAATTGATATGGCAGGAGAAAATCCAAAGAAAAACCAACCGGAATGTTTTCTTTTTTGAGAGCCCATGCTCTTACAATGGAAAGCTATGGGCCATATGCAATTCCAGCTCCCAGATTGCAATTCCTATGGCTTCCACTAGATGTCAACAGTCTTTGGTCAAGGTTTCAGGCTTGTTTCTTCCCAAACGAGGAAGAATTTTGAGTTTTGGTACTGGGAGTCAGAGTTGGAAATCAGTCTTTGTGCTCACGACGAAGAGGACACGCACCTGCTAATTTTAATTTCCTATTGAACATACTTCTTCCATATGAAATATTATAGTTTAACTACATTTTAGGATACTTGAAGATTAAATAGAAACATATTTCGACTTGTTTTAAAGTTTAGCGGTAGCTTTTTGGATTCCTTTCTCTGCATGTTGAACGAGTAGATTACTCAAATCGATGGCGCCAACTAAACAGACTTTTTGGGAAATAAAGAAGGATTTTATCTAACAAAACAACCATGCATGTTGTAGCTGGGACCATTTGGATTGCAAATCAGAGGAAGATTTTCAAAAAGTAAGTGAATATTTAATCGCTATTTGCAATTTTATGAGGGTTATTAAAGTGGCTATGCATAGATAACAGAGAGCAGCAGCAGCAGCGTAGGGGGGATGCAAATAGTCTGGGTAGCCATTTGATTAACTGTTCAGGACCCCCTGTAGTGCCTTGCGGTCGGAGGCTGCGCAGTTGCCATATCAGGCAGTGATGCAACCAGTCAGGAGGTTTTCGATGGTGCAGCTGTAAAAACCTTTTGAGGATCTGAGGACCCATGCCAAATCTTTTCAGTCTCCTGAGGAGGAAGAGGTTTTGCCGTGCCCTCTTAACAACTGTCTTGGTGTGCTTGGACCACGTTTGTTGGTGATGTGGGCACCAAGGCACTTGAAGCTCTTAAACTGCTCCACTACAGCCATTTTCCTGTAGTCCACAATCATCTCCTTTGTCTTGATCACGGTGAGGGAGAGGTTGTTGTCCTTGCACCACACGGTCAGGTCTCTGACCTCCTCCCTATAGGCTGTCTCATCGTTGTCGGTGATCAGGCCTACCACTGTTGTGTCATCAGCAAACGTAATGATGGATTTGGTGTTGGACTGATGAGCCATGCAGTCATGAGTGAACAGGGAGTACAGGAGGGGACTGAGCACGCACCCCTGAGGGGCCCCCGTGTTGAGGATGTGTTGTTACCTACCCTTACCACCTAGGGGTGGCCCGTCAGAAGTCTAGGATCCAGTTACAGAGGGAGGTGTTTTGTCCCAGGGTCCTTAGCTTAGTGATGAGCTTTGAGGGCACTATGGTGTTGAACGCTGAGCTGTAAATGAATAGCATTCTCACATAGGTGTTCCTTTTGTCCAGGTGGGAAAGGGCAGTGTGGAGTGTAATAGAGATTGCATGATCTGTGGATCTGTTGGTGCGGTGTGCAAATTGGAGTGGGTCTAGGGTTTCTGGGATAATGGTGTTGATTTGAGCCATGACCAGCCTTTCAAAGCATTTCATGGCTACAGACGTGAGTGGTCCGGGTCGGTAATCATTTAGGCAGGTTACCTTAGTGTTCTTGGGCACAGGGACTATGGTGGTCTGCTTGAAACATGTTGGTATTACAGACTTAGACAGGGAGAGGTTGAAAATGTCAGTGAAGACACTTGCCAGTTGGTTACCGTATGCTCAGAGTACACGTCCTGGTAATCCGTCCTACGCAGCGACCTTGTGAATGTTGACCTGTTTAAAGGTCTTACTCACATCGGCTGCGGAGAGCGTGATCACACAGTCATCTGGACCAGCTGATGCTCTCATGCATGTTTCAGTGTTACTTGCCTCGAAGTGACATAGCAGTTATTTAGCTTGTCTGGCAGGCTTGTTTCACTGGGCAGCTCTCAGTTGTGCTTCCTTTTGTAGTCTGTAATAGTTTGCAAGCCCTGCCACATCTGACGAGCGTCGGAGCCGGTGTAGTACGATTCGATCTTAGTGCTGTATTGACGCTTTGCCTGTTTGACGGTTCGTCGGAGGGCATAGCCGGATTTCTTATAAGCTTCCAGGTTAGAGTTCCGCTCCTTGAAAGCGGCAGCTCTACCCTTTAGCTCAGTGCGAATGTTGCCTGTAATCCATGGCTTCTGGTTGGTGTATGCATTTACAGTCACTGTGGGGACGACGTCCTCGATGCCTTATTGATAAAGCCAGTGACTGATGTGGTGTACTCCTCAATGGCATTGGAAGAATCCTGGAACATATTCCAGTCTGTGCTAGCAAAACAGTCCTGTAGTTTAGCATCTGCTACATCTGACCACTTTTTATAGACCGAGTCACTGGTGCTTCCTGCTTTAATTTTTACTTGTAAGCAGGAATCACGAGGATAGAGTTATGGTCAGATTTGCCAAATGAAGGGCGAGGAAGAGCTTTGTACGTGTCTCTGTGAATGGAGTAATGGTGGTCTAGAATTTTTTTTGTCTCTGGTTGCACATTTAACATGCTGATAGAAATTCGGTAAACTGATTTAAGTTTTCCTGCATTAATGTCACTGGCCACCAGCAGCGTCGCCTCTGGATGAGTGTTTTCCTGTTTGCTTATGCCGGAATACAGCTCATTGAGTGTGATTTTAGTGCCAACTTCGCTCTGTGGTGGTATCTAGACAGCTACGAAAAATACAGATGAAAACTCTCTAGGTACATAGTGTGGTCTTCAGCTTATCATGAGATACTCTACTTTGAGACTTCCTTAGATATCGTGCACCAGCTGTTTACATAAATGCATAGGCCCCCGCCCCGTGTCTTACCAGAGGCTGCTTTTCTGTCTTGCCGATAGAGTGTATAACCCGCCAGCTCTATGTTCCTAATGTTGTTGTTCAGCCACGACTCGGTGAAACATACGATATTACAGTTTTTAACGTCCCGTTGGTAGGATATATGTGCTTTCAGTTCGTCCCATTTATTTTCCAGCAATTGAACGTTAGCTAGCAGAATGGAAGGCAAGAGCAGATTAGCCACTCGTTGCCTGATCCTCGAAAGGCACCCTGATCTTTTGCCTCAAAATCTCTGTTTCCTTTTCCAGCGAATCACGGGGATCGGGGCCTGGTCTGCAGTATATCCCTTGCGTCCGACTCATTGAAGAAGAACTCCTCATCCAATTTGAGGTGAGTAATCCCAGTTCTGATGTCCAGAAACTCTTTTCGGTCATAAGAGATAGTAGTAGCAACATTATGTACAAAACAAGTTACGAACAACGTGAAAAAACAAACAAAATAGCATAATTGGTTGAGAGCTGATAAGACGGCAGCCTAGCCTATGGTGCCATTACTGTTCACTATTCACTATTTATTTATTTTTTATTTCACCTTTATTTAACCAGGTAGGCAAGTTGAGAACAAGTTCTCATTTACAATTGCGACCTGGCCAAGATAAAGCAAAGCAGTTTGACACATACAACAACACAGAGTTACACATGGAGTAAAACAAACATACAGTCAATAATACAGTAGGAAAATAAGTCTATATACAATGTGAGCAAATGAGGTGAGATAAGGGAGGGTAAAGGGAAAAAAAGGCCATGGTGGCTAAGTACATACAATAGAGCAAGTAAAACACTGGAATGGTAGATTTGCAGTGGAAGAAAGTGCAAAGTAGAAATATAAATAATGGGGTGCAAAGGAGAAAAATAAATAAATAAATACAGTAGGGGAAGTGGTAGTTGTTTGGGCTAAATTATAGACGGGCTATGTACAGGTGCAGTAATCTGTGAGCTGCTCTGACAGCTGGTGCTTAAAGCTAGTGAGGGAGATAAGTGTTTCCAGTTTCAGAGATTTTTGTAGTTCGTTCCAGTCATTGGCAGCAGAGAACTGTAAGGAGAGGTGGCTGAAGGAGGAATTGGCTTTGGGGGTGAACAGTGAGATATACCTGCTGGAGCGCGTGCTACAGGCGGGTGCTGCTATGGTGACCAGCGAGCTGAGATAAGGAGGGACTTTACCTAGCAGGGTCTGGTAGATGACCTGGAGCCAGTGGGTTTGGCGACAAGTATGAAGCGAGGGCCAGCCAACGAGAGCGTACAGGTCGCAGTGGTGGGTAGTTTAAGCGGCTTTGGTGACAAAACGGATGGGACTGTGATAGACTGCATCCAATTTATTGAGTAGGGTATTGGAGGCTATTTTGTAAAAGACATCGCTGAAGTCAAGGATCGGTAGTATGGTCAGTTTTACGAGGGTATGTTTGGCAGCATGAGTGAAGGATGCTTGTTGCGAAATAGGAAGCCAATTCTAAATTTTACTTTGGATTGGAGATGTTTGATGTGAGTCTGGAAGGAGAGTTTACAGTCTAACCAGACACCTAGGTATTTGTAGTTGTCCACATATTCTAAGTCAGAACCGTCCAGAGTAGTGATGCTGGATGGGCGGGCAGGTGTGGGCAGCGATCGGTTGAAGAACATGCATTTAGTTTTACTTGTATTTAAGAGCAGTTGGAGGCCACGGAAGGAGAGTTGTATGGCATTGAAGCTCGTCTGGAGGGTTGTTAAAACCTCTTCAGCGTCTGATCCCGTTAGCGGGATCAAAATCCAGCGAAAAATCATATCGCCAATTAGCATTAAAAAAAAATCATAATTTTTTTTTTTTTTATAGATACACCTCTCCTGAATCGACCCACGTCGTCCGATTTCAAAAAGGTTTTACAGGAAAAGCAAATCATTAGATTATATTAGATGAGTCCATCGTAAAAAGCAGCTTCATAGCCATTTTCCGACCAACCACTTGCATCACATATAATCAAAAAACAGCTAAATGCAGCACTAACCTTTTACAAACTTCATCAGATGGCACCCCTAGGACATCATGTTATACAATGCATGCATTCTTTTGTTCAATAAAGGTCATATTTATATATAAAAACAGCATTTTACATCTCTGTCTGAGGTTGACTACATAATTTCCCCTCAAAAGCGTCCCGGTAAACAATGCTACATTTCCCTAAATTACTATCCTATAACGATTTTTTAAATGTATATTGTCAATCTAACATTTATAGATGAATATCTCTTGAGAACACCTGTCATACCAGATTTTAAATTAACTTTACTGGGTAATCACACTTTGCAATAAAAGGAGATGCGATACTGAGAAAATGAGCTAATATACAGAGCTCGGCGCCATCTTGGAAACAATCGCATGTCACATCTCATCTTGTATAATATTGTCAATAATCGCCTACCTTTAGTTGTCTTCATCAGAAAGCATCCCAGGTCCACAACAGATGTATTTTCGGTCAAAAAGTCCATACTTCACGTTCCATTAGCCTGATGTTGGTAGCGCGTCCTATGGCTCTCTCCAAGCGCAGGTCTGAAGTTCAGAATAAATGCAATGCTCGCGCATGTAGGTTCGTTCAAACATGTCAAACGTTGTATAAAATAAATCTTCAGGGCCTCTAACACCAAGAGAGCCAATAAGATTCGAGGGGGATGATGTCATGGCCTTTAAAACCGTATCCAAAGGTGGGGGCAGACATGGCCGCCGGCGTCATAATGGTGATGGTCCATCCCCTGTGACCAATTTCAAACTCGTGTCATTCACTGAGTTTTGACTCTATAAGGCTCAAACCACTGTGAAAGGACTGGCGACATCTAGTGGAAGCAATAGGAAGTGCTCACTGAACCATGGTTAACGGTGTGATTAATAAGGAAAGATGAGAAGTCGAGTCCACAATTCAGAATTCCACTTCCTGTTTCAATCGGTCTCGGGGTTTTGACTGCCATTTGAGTTCTGTTATACTCACAGACACCATTCAAACAGTTTTAGAAACTTTAGAGTGTTTTCTATCCATATATAATAAGTATATGCATGCCCTATCTTCTGAGTTTGATTAGTAGGCCGTTGAAAATGGGAACGATTTTTTTTCAAAAAAACATACAGAATGGTGTCGTCTGCGTAGAGGTGGATCAGAGATTCACCAGCAGCAAGAGCGACATCATTGAGGTATACAGAGAAGAGAGCTGGCCCAAGAATTGAACCCTGTGGCACCCCCATAGAGACTGCCAGAGGTCCGGACAACAGGCCCTCCGATTTGACACACTTGAACTCTATCAGAGAAGTAGTTGGTGAACCAGGTGAGGCAATCATTTGAGAAACCTTTTATTCACAGAGAGTCTGTGAGATGAAGAATTAGAGAAACAGGGAGTCAGAAAAACAGAGGACCACAGGGTCATTGACAGACATGAATCAGGTTTATTGGGTTCATGATAAATGAATGACCGCAGCAGCAGCAATGATCTATCAGTCACTGGTAATGACTAACAAAAGCAATACACAGCTTTATTTAAAACCAAGCATTTCCCCTGAGACACATGAACATTGCACGAAGGCACACACACGTGGTCGCTCTAACTAGCCACGATGACTCTTGTTATCTTTATGTATGTTGAGTCACTCTTTCTTTTCCTTTCTCCTTCTTATTCACCACAAACTTACTAGAAAACGGTTACGCACACACTTATTTTTGCATCACCGATGCTTGAGGCAATCCCCACTTTCATTCAGTCGTGGAAGAAGTGATAATGACACATTGGGTTGAATGAGTGTGAATGCACATAGACACAAACTAATTGGTCATTGGTCTCAGACTCCCCTGTGATGTCATATCCTGGTGGTTGCATACTGTAGACAAATCCCAGCTCTCCCCTCTGATGTCAGCTCTCCCCTCTGATGCAAACTTGTTGGTTGTTGGTCATGCAGTGAGACGTAGCTGAGACCACCACAGATTCCCCTGTGATATCACATCCTGGTGGATGCGTAGTCAAATCCCAGCTCTCCTCTCTGATGTCAGTGGTGTCATCGAAAATAGGACCCTTTCCGCATTCCCACTCAAGTAATGATAGAAATATACTTTGTCTCACTGGATGAAAATATTTGTCTCACTGAAAACTAGCTGGTATTGGCAGAGAGGTTTGGAACTCTGTTATTGGTCTATTAACCAATTTACTGCATGGTGATATCACCATGGAAAGCCGAAAACTCCCTCCCATGCAAACCTGCTGATTAGAAGGGGCTGTGTACAGTAGATTGTATTTTCGACTAGCAACTATCAGGAAATAACACAGATAGTTTCATCAGCTGTTGTACAATATGATATAAAACACAGGAAAAACAGAATTTTGACTGCATTGGCCATTCATCTTTCACTCAAGCCACTCTCATTGTTTTCTCGGATGTCCCTTGTCAGTTCATCTGTCTCTCAGCAGACAGACAGACACGCTCACACACACTCTCTCTCTCTCCCCAACTCTCTGTATCTCTCTCTCTCTCCCTCTCCTCTACTTTCTATTCACCAGCTTCTCATCCTTATTCTTTTAGTTAGTCTCTCATTCCAGGGAGGATTGGAGTGCAAGTGAAGCGGATCAAAGCCAACAGGTCACATTCAACACACATCCTTCTTTACCTCTCACTCTATTATTAATCACCTATTGCCTCTCTCCTCCCCTTCTTCCAACATTTCAGCCACAATTTCATTATATCAACCTCTTCCTCTCTCTCTGTCTGTGGCATTGGGAGGGGTTTCTACAATAAAATAATCAAAGCATGAGACTGAAACAATGAGAACTGTCAGCAGATTTCCCGCTATTTATCCCACCATTTAAAAAAACAATAATTTTGGTTTTGTGTATGAAGTCATTTGGCAAGCACCTTCACCCACTTCTCCAGTTGTTCAAACTGCAGAGAAAGGAGAAGGAGAAAAGAGCCACCAGCTATTGTTCCTGAAAAATGTCTCTGAGGGCATATTAAGGCATGTTTCTGGGGCTTCCTCGCAAGGAGGGCCCCTCTTTTAACCAAAGTCCTCCCACCCTGAGAGGATTTGTGTGTGCGTGCGTGTGCGTGCGTGTGCGTGCGTGCGTACGTGCGTGCGTGCGCGCGTGCGTGCGTGCGTGTGCGTGCGCGTGCGTGTGTGTGTGTGTGTGTGTGTGTGCATGCATGCATCTGTGTATGTGTGTTTGAGCCCCTCACGTACTCTCTCTCCCCAGTATGGCACCATACAGAGAGTGTCACAACGGGGAGCAAATCAAAACTCAATTTGATACTAATCCATCTAATTGAGGAGCAAGATCGTAAGGTAGATGTTTTCTTTGATCTAGGAGGAGAAACGGGTGGGGGGGGGGGTAAAGATTAGGACTGCTTAAGCTATTTATGTACCATAGCGAGAAAGAGGGATCTTCCCTAAATTCATATGTTCTTTCTATGCTTCCTCATTCTTTTCTCTCTTTTTTTCTCCAAAACTTGAGGACAAAGAGGAGGGAAGAGGTGCAAGAGGTGACGTGGCAATGGTGAAATTTGTGACAGCGACCTCACGCAGACACACATGCACATGTACATGTACAGTACACGCACATGCACACATGCACACACACACATACTTATTCCCAGTGGTGGAAAAAGTACTCAATTGTTATAATTGAATAAAACTAAAGATACCTTAATTGAAAATGACTCAAGTAAAAGTTACCCAGTAAAATACTACTTGAGTAAAAGTTTTAAGTATTTGGTTTTAAATATACTTGAGTATCAAAAGTAAATGTAATTGCTAAAATGTACTTAGGTATCAAAAGTGAAAGTATGAATCATTTCAAATTCCTTGTTTTTTAATTTACAGATAACCAGGGGCAAACTCCAACACTCAGACATAATTTACAAACTAAACATTTATGTTTAGTGAGTTCGCCAGGTCAGAGGCAGTAGGGATGAGCAGGGATGTTCTCTTGATAAGTGTATGAATTGGACCATTTTCCTGTCAAAATGTAACAATTACTTTTGGATGTCAAGGAAAATGAATGGAGTAAAAGTACATTATTTTCTTTAGGAATGTAGTAAAGTAAAAGTTGGCAAAAAATATAAATAACAAAGTATAGTACAGATACCCCCCAAAAATACTTAAGTAGTACTTTAAAGTATTATTACTTAGGTACTTTATTCCACATTTTGTTGTGTTACAGCTGGAATTCGAAATGGATTAATAGATTTTTTCCTCACCCATCTACACATAATACCTCATAACGACAAAGTGAAAACGTGTTTTGAGACATTTTTGCAAATTTATTGAAAATGAAACACAGCAAAAAATAATGTACTGTACATGAGTATTCACACTCCTGAGTGTATTACATGTAATACATGTATTACCATGCTCAATGGAATATGTGCTTTTTAAATGTTTTACCCATCTACCAATAGGTGCCCTTCTTTGCGAGGCATTGAAATACCTCCCTGGTCTTCGTGGTTGAATCTGGGCTTGAAATTCATTGCTCAACTGAGGGACCTTGTAGATAATTGTATGTGTGGGGTACAGAGATGAGGTAGTCATTCAAAAATCATGCTAAAACACTATTCTTGCACACAAAGTTAGTCCATGCAACTTATTATATGACTTGTTAATCATATTGTTACTCCTGAATTAATGTAGGCTTGCCCTAACAAAGGGGTTGAATACTTACTCAAGGCATTTCAGCTTTTCATTGTTTTATACATTTTCAAGAATTAAAAAAAAGAATAATTCCAGTTCGACATTATGGGGTATTGTGTGTAGGCCAGTAACACAAAATCTAAATTTAATCCATTTTAAATTCAGGCTGTAACACAACAGAATGTCGAAAAAGTGAACTGTTCTGAATCTTTCTGAAACTTTTAATAATACTGTCAAGCTAAATATTTATTCCAGAATGCCCATTAAGCCAGTAAGACCACATATGTCACAAGTGTGCGTCCTCTGTGTGCCGAACATAACAGAGGTTGTGATTGGTTTAAAGATCAGTTTATTCACAATACTCTAATAGAAAAAGTCAGTTTTCAATTTCTCACAGCGTGATACTGCCTAAAAATAGATTTGAGTCAATGGGAGTATCAGGCTGATGGGAGCATGCGAGACAGAAAGGTGAAAATGTCCGAACCGTCCTTCCCGTTCTCTCTCTCAATCACTGGTCGGTTCTGAGCTTGACAGGCTGTTTAAACACTTCCACCATGTTCTTTGTGCAGCCCCATTGCACGTGCTTTAACCTGTTAGGGCTAGGGGGCAGTATTGACACGGCCGGATAAAAAACGTACCCGATTTAATCTGGTTACTACTCCTGCCCAGTAACTAGAATATGATGAAGATCATCAAAGGTTAGTGCTGCATTTAGCTGTGGTTTGGGTTTATGTGACATTATATGCTAGCTTGAAAAATGGGTATCTGATTATTTCTGGCTGGGTACTCTGCTGACATAATCTAATGTTTTGCTTTCGTTGTAAAGCCTTTTTGAAATCGGACAGTGTGGTTAGATTAACGAGAGTCTTGTCTTTAAAATGGTGTAAAATAGTCATATGTTTGAAAAATTGAAGTTTTTGCATTTTTGAGGTATTTGAATATCGCGCCACGGGATTACACTGGCTGTTGAGTAGGTGGGACGCAAGCGTCCCACCTAGCCCATAGAGGTTAATGTCAACTGTATTGATGGCCAAGCAGTACTGTTGACCAAGCAGTACTGTCCAGCCCTGGTGGTTTATGGGATGGGGAGGCTGGGATTGTGTTGGTGTCATGCAGCCAAACAGATATACAGGTTTGTGACTCAGGGAGGTCCTAGTGAATGTGATTTACTCGGTTCAATTCTGAGTCTGTTTGATAGGTCAGCAGTCCTGTCAAGTTGGTCCCTGACGCTGCTCCAGGGATGACTGGGTACGTGTGGATGGGGCACTGCCAGCAAATATAAGCATGGGGCCACCATGATCTGCCGCTGAACTCCCCACAGCACCATGGGGCCTGAGCTGAGCACGAGTCACACTGCCCCATTGCTAAGAAGCTTATCGCTCTGAGACAATGGAGGCCTGATCTACCGAGACAGTGAAACCATATATACTAATGGTCAAACATGACCACATGGGCAGAGAATGTTTAGGTCCAGGTGTCTTCGTCAAGTCAGTGATACACATATACACACACCCACACACAAATGCATGCACGCACACACACATACATTTACACACACATACACATACACACAAATGCATGCACATACTCACACATACACATGCACAAACAACATGTACAACACAAAAGGCTGATAATTGGCTGAAAGAAATTGACAATAAGAAGATTATTCAAGCAGTTTTTTTAGACTTCAGTGCGGCTTTTGACATTATCAATCATAATCTACTGCTGGAAAAACTCCTGGGTTATAGCTTTGCATCAGCTGCTGTATCATGGATTGACAGTTATCTGTCTGACAGAACACAGACGGTACTTTTTAATGGAAGCCTCTCCAACATAATCCAGGTAGAGTTGGGCATTCCCCAGTGCAGCTGTCTAGGCCCCTTACTTTTTTCAATCTTTACTAATGACCTGCCACTGGCACTGAGTAAAGCCTGTTTGGAAATTGAGCAACTTGAAGAGGCTTGGTTTAACCCTGGATTGTAAACTGTCATGGTGGTCAAACGTATTGATTCAACAGTGGCTAAGATGGGGAGCGGTATGTCCGTAATAAAGTGCTGAACTGCTTTCTTGACATTTCTATCAATAAAAGTCCTACAGGCCCTAGTTTTGTCAGACCTGGACTACTGCCCAGTCATATGGTCAAGTGCCACAAAGAGGGTCATAGGCAAATTACAATTAGCCCAGAACAGAGCAGCACGGCTGGCACTGGTACATGGAGAGCTACATCAATGACATGTATGTCAGTCTCTCCTGGCTCAAAGTAGAGGTTATTTTGACTGCATCAATACTTGTCTTTGTGAGAGGTTTTGACATGTTGAAAGCACCGAGCTGTCTGTTCAAATGACTAGCTCACACACCCATGTATACCCTACACGACATGCCATCAGGGTCTCTTCACAGTCCAGAACAGACTCAGTACTTCACAAACCCCTGCACTGTACTACACAGAGCCATGGCTACATGTAACTCAATTACACATCAAATAAATCATGCAAGCAGTAAACTCTGACTAATTGATTAAATTACACCTTATCGAACAATGCGGACTGTAGAGACACACACGCAAGCACTCACACATGCATACGCACACACACGCTAGCACACACACACTCTACAAACATGTATGTATGGTGGTATTATAAATGTTGTGTTGTAGATATGTAGTGGTGCAATAAAGTACTGTGTTATTTTATTGTTTTTACCTTAATTGGTTTGGACCCCAGGAAGAGTAGCTAAAACCGAAAGGTTGCTGTATCGAATCCCAGAGGTAAAAAGCTGTTGTTCTGCCACAGAACAGGGTAGTTCTCCCACTGTTCCCCAGTAGGCTGTCATTGTAAATAAGAATTTGTTCTTAACTGACTTACCTAGTTAAATAAAGGTAAAATAAAAAAACTGGATCCTTCTTAAGTAAAAATACAAATACACACACATTGCAGCAAAGAGGGGCTTCTGTTTCAATGTGACAGCATTCCTCCTGTTCAGATGGCATCCTGACAATAAGGATAATGTTTGCATCAGAAAGAGATTAGCTGTGCTGCTCACCTGAATGCCAGACACCATGCAAGCACTCACTCTCTCTGTCTTTTCCCTTTGTTACTGCCACTGTCAGGAGTGCGACAGTGCCCTCCGTCTGTCATGGTATGGAACTACACAATATTCACCCCTTCTCTCTCTGCACACAATAACGAAAGAAACTATGTTCATTTCAACCACAATTGAACCTGAAACATACAGCACAGTATATGGATTCCAACAACTGTCTGCTGCATGTGTCCATGTATCTGCCCCAAGGCGGGTGTATCTGTGTTTGGCTGTGCAGGAGGCGGATGCCCCCAGGGATCCAGGGCTTTCCCATGTTGAGAGTCCCCCTCCTGGGTATATATTTATCCCTGGGATCACCTCTCTCATGGGCTCTATTTATCTACCCCCTAATCCGTGCTGTGTGTTCGCTCTGTTTGTTTACTCTGGGGGCATCCATGATAACTGTTACGGAGTGCAGGCCTATGTGTGGCTGCTTGGTCGATCACTACTCTACTCCCTTATCTGATGTTCTCAAATCTCCCTCTCCTCTCTACTTGGAGACTTCCTAAAACATGATTGTCCTGAGTGTGGCGGTAGGTAGGGAGAGGGAAGGAGAGGAGAGGTGAGGGGGTTTGGTTACGCTGGAATGCCAAGGGAGATCTGGCTGCTCTGGTTCTGGTCAGTCCACTCTACACTGAACGGAAAAACGAGCGAAAAGAACAAACACACACCACACACACACACACACACACACACACACACACACACACACACACACACACACACACACCCTCCCCTCTCTCTCTCTCTCTCTCTCTCTCTCTCTCTCTCTCTCTCTCTCTCTCTCTCTCTCTCTCTCTCTCTCTCTCTCTCTCACTCTGGGGCTGGCAAGACACTCCAGTACTTTTCCATCCACTGACAAAGCCCTGGATGGAGAGAGAGTTCGAGAGGGTGGGGGAGAGAGAAAGAAAGAGGGGAGAGGGAAGTCTTAGAGAGTTTGTCACATTTTTTTATGACTCTGCCCAGCACCAGCAGACTTCTTTATCCGAGTTTGCTTCACATAATGCTGTTAGTCTGCAGTCTGTGCGCCGGATTGTCCATTGTCTTGTCTCACTGCCCAGATTCACACCAATTAACTAGTGCACTACATCCCTATGACAGAACAGAGACTAAACATAGACATAAACTTAGCTAGTATACAATGACCAAGCAATGTAAGTGAAGTCACCAGTCTGAGTGGATGTACAGTAAGCAACAACTACACAGCAATATACTAAGTTAGCCAGTCATTCACCTCTCTTTACTCTCTGACTTAGGTTCTCCACACCCCAGTGTCCAGGTTCTTGTGAGGTTGAAGAGGATAGAGTATTTGGAAATGACACAACTCTGTCTTTGTGTGGGTAATCCAACTGGCTCAGAGTAACCCAAAGACAACTGGAGAACATAAATCAATGGTTGTGACATGTGCTGTGTGCTAATGATGGGAATATATCTCAATACGGCTAAAAGGTTTAATGGCAAAAATCTGATATCAGATATCTGAAAAACTGAAAATGCCATAATGTGATTTTTGGTGGATGATCAAGTTGTCAAGCTAACCAAACAGTCCTGATCACTTAACATTAGAACAAGGGTTCTACATGTAACCTCAAAAGGTCCTACCTGGGACCAAAAGGATTCTACCTCAAACCAAAAAAAGTTATTCAAAGGGTTACCCTATGTTAACACCCTTTTAGATTCTAGAAAGCACCTTTTTTTTTCGAAAAGAGTGTACATCACCAGAAGCTGTCACGTCCACTTCACATAGTCTCTTGACATTTGCTGGTGTTGAGTAAAGTTTTTACTATCAAATAAAACAGCCCTTGACACACAGGATTCCATCTAACGGTGTGAGGTAAACGAAAAATGAAAAATAGCCAAGCAGGCCAGGTGGACTGTTTTTCGGCTCTGGTTTCACACAGAGAGGGAATGAATATGTCGGTGTTGAAAGAAACACACAATTTATATGTTGAGAGGTTGTCAAACCCTGCCTGATGCTCCTAACCTCTCCCAGATGTCAGAGAAGAGGGGGAGAGGGAGATGACTGGAGGGGGAAGGGGAGGAAGAGGAGTGGAGAGAGGGTTGTGGGGAACGGGAGGAAGAGGAGTGGAGAGAGGGAGTGGGGAACGGGAGTGGAGGGGAGAGTGGGGAGAGGGAGATGGGTGAGAGATATCTGGGTAACTCCTAAGCCCCTGGGAGAGGAAAGCAGGGTAGGTGGGCTTTCCATGGAAGAGGGGTCATAGGGGGACACACCTGGAGGTGTGTATGCGTGTTTGGTTCCTAAGGGTTAACTACACCCCAGGGTACCCATGAGCCCAGAGCCTCCAAAGAGCCTCACAGGACCAACATTGGTAGAGAAAAAGTCCTATAGCTTCATTGGGGTCCTTGTCACCCACCACTTAAAGAGGACATGACACAGCGAAAGTGACAGGAAGTCAATGTGACAGGAAGAAGTCGCCAGAGGTAACAGATATGTTATTGCTATAAAAAAAAACGAACTATGCACAGCTGCTCAGAGCCTAAAGATGGAGGGATGGAGAGAGAGGTTCAGTGTGGGAAAAGGAACAAGAAGAGAGAAACACTGAGGCAAGGGGACAAGGGGACTGCTGACTGTAGCAGATGTCACCAAACGAACACAGGAAGAACCAAGTGACCCATAATCATGTAGGACACACACACACACATCTGGAAGAGGAAGAGTTTGAGTACCCCTGGGGAGTGTTGAGGTCCACCAACGCTGACGTCCCAGGAACCGCAGAGAGATAGCAATGTCGCTCTGTCACAATCTGGTCTGCTAAACAGGGCATCAGTTCAATTAGCTTTTTTTTCCTTACAAGCCTCTGCTGGAATGTAATTTAGGGATTAGTAGAACGCATTGTGTCTTTCATAGAGCACATAATGAACACATGGTATGGGACATTAGAGTGACAATCGTTACAGTATGAGGAGCCCTAAATGTAAGACTATGGATATCAGATATATCATCATAAACAATATAATAATTCCATAATTCTGTTGTAGTGACCCTTAGGTAAAATAGTTACAATCTCCCCCAAGTGGGTAATCCTCTTGGAGCAGTGGTTAGTGACTTTGCCTATGGGCTGGGAGACCCACATGGGGTGTTGCACTGTCACCGTTCGCTACAATCTATATAACATATTCTAATTCACATAAGATGTTCACTTAGACCACTCTGTTGCTTTAGACCATCTCCAGACATGTGGATATTACATCCATCGACAAACCAAACTCCTGTGATGCATGTCTATCATCATGTAACCTCCCTGCACTCTGTCCTATTTCCCTTGTGAGTCCCTGTACTAACAGTAGGTACAAAAACCAGTCAGAGCATGCAGGATAAATCAGCATTACAACGTTTATTTACATTTTTTTTATAAAATAATAATTTCTATGCTCTGCTGAGATTGTTGTCCAACATGGGGTTCAAAATCGTTAATTCTGTAATTTTTCGTTTGGTACAGTTTGAGAAAGCAAAAACAATATTAAGTGAAGCACCAGGAAATCAATATTTCAGTCAAGGGGGGTTTTCTGTTAATGCAGCTGCCAAACCAAACGTTGTTTGACAGAACTGAACACCATTGAAAATAACTGCAGACTTATGTGTTTCCTTACCATGGTAAAACAGAGAGTGAAAGAGAGCTGTGCCATTCATTAAACGTGTGCTATTGAAAATATGCATCATACTGAATCAAGCTGAACTAATGAAATACTGCTCTGTATCTATAACATATCATAATTGCAGTGATCCCATGACAGTTATTGTAAAAAAAATGATATATTGAGTTGAGGGAAGTTCAAACTCTCATGCTGTGGTCTGAGCTTAACCGGAAAGAGATTCCCTGTCTGGGAAGATCAATTCCAGGTGGAATTTTAGGTGTAAATTTGCTGACAACAAATATCTCTCAGATCTCTCTCGCTTGTCTACAAACTTAACTGTCTCCCCATTGACAGAAAACTCCCCACCCAGAAAACAACCTAACTGAATTTCCAGCGGAGACAGCAGCAGCTTTGAGTTGTTAGCACGGTTGGCCGGTTGCCATGGGTGCATGCCAGGAGGCAGATATTACAGACTGACCAACTTTTTGCTGCGGAGATGTCTGGTTGGGAAGAATGGACGGGACTTATAGGCAGCTCAGCTGGGTGGGTAACGGGCCAGCTGCAGCTGGAGCTCACAGTGAATACACACAATGCATGCATACCCAGAGATGTGAATACACACACACACATACACAATACACATAATTACAGATATGCACACACACATGTGCACTCACCTACACAAGCTCACACACACACACACACACACATATGCATGCACTCACTCACGTGCACACACATACAGATGCATGCACTCACTCGCTCACGGGAACACACATGCACACACAAACAGACACGCACATCCTTCCATATTTTGCTAGAGAAGGGCAACAGTGCGACGCAGACCATACTATACATGACATGGCCTCCTGTACTTGACAAATATCAACATACCAGACGCCCCACAGCTCCTGGATGACTTTAGCCTTGGTGGAATGAATCATGGACATGCTGTCCTGTCTGAGAAGAAACTATGTGGATGTAAAATAATGTGATTAGCCAAAAGAAGAGTAGAGGAAACCGATAAGGCTCCAAACAGCATGGCGTCACATCACAATAGGCAGACTTGTTTTGGTAATATCACAATATTATTTTGATTTTTCTTCTAGGCTTGTGCCTAACCACACATGCATTTGGCATTCTGTTACCCATGTAAAAGCATACAGATTATATTGAGCTGAATAAATGGGAGGTGAAGGGTGGAATTCACTGAGTGTTTCTTTTAATGGAGCAAGCACATGGAGGGCTGCTGGAGGTCCCATGTATCTCATGTAACATTCTCCTAAGGAGCTCCTTCAAGTTAACCTCAATATGGAACCAAAGTATACAGAGATGGAATTTCGTACCATTTAGAAAATGGTTTAGAAGAGTAATCTGGATTTATGATGGTGAAAAGGGTACAGATACAACAAGGACCTTCTGGACTCTCTCTTGAAAATGTTCATAGAATGTTTTTAGTGAAAGTATCTCAGCAATGGTTTTATGGATACATAAATGACTAAGCAAAACAGATTGAGAGGTAATTTCCCAGCAACAATGGACAGACCGCAGCTCTTCTGTTGTTGTTACATAATACATTGTCTCCCGGTTTCAATTTGGTTTTTAGTCATTTTAAAGTATATTGAGTTTGTTTTCCCCCTCAAAGAAAATATTTATACAAAATATTGGACATATGTTTGACACCCCTGAAGTTGAATGTCTCTCTCTGGTTTTGTGGTGTATTGTCCTCATGTGTCTCTCTATCCGGCTAGCCCTGATGGCAAGCCGCCTGTTGTACAGATGTTCTCAGACTAAATATTTGGACGTTTCTAGAGAAAACTGACCAAATGCAGCGAAACAGGGGCTAGGCTGCAGCCCTGGTCTGTGTAGGGCAGCTTTGAGAGGGGAGACTTCAACCCTCTATCCCAATGGGAAAAACAGGCGCTAACTGCAGAATGGACCTGTGGCTTCATGACTGCAGAGATAAGCTAAGTTGTGATCAGAACTACATTATATCCTCTTCACATTACCATGCTGACCCGAACCATAATGTGCTGGCTCAGATATTCTCTTTTCACATTGTCCTTTCCAGCACGGTTCCAGCAACCAAGCCAGCACTGGTTCGCTTTGGCTCATCTCAGTAGTGGGAAAAAGGTACGACTCTGACCACTGTGCAAGTTCTCCTGGGGTGGGTCTCTGCAGGCCTGGGGTCTTTAAGTTCTGGGGTCTTTAAGACCTGGATGGAAGCAGCCCTTTTGTTTCTGTATGTGTTTCCTGCTGCTGCGCCCCTCTGTGAGATCTACTGATGAGATCCAGATGCTTGGGCGTCCCCCCCACCAACCAGCCCCTCGCCCCTCACTGTACTCTCCTCTCCCCCCAAGGTCAGCCGGGAGGGCCACAGCAGAACACACTCCCATGGAATACATGTCTCCATGTTGCTGTGTGTGTGTGTGTGTGTGTGTGTGTGTGTGTGTGTGTGTGTGTGTGTGTGTGTGTGTGTGTGTGTGTGTGTGTGTGTGTGTGTGTGTGTGTGTGTGTGTGTGTGTGTGCTCGTGCATATTAATCTGTATCTGTGTCTTTGTGTTATTGTTGTTTGTCTTCTAAGGATGGTCAGTCTGGATGACTCAGTGCCATCCCATGCATGACCAAATGTGCTCACCGGGAAGCTTTTTTGGGTGGATCTCCAACACTTGCCTCACCCTGGTCCTGCTTTGCAGCTGGGAACCCACAGACATTAAAAGGATGGGTTGCCATGATCTCATGTAAACGTGGATTGTGGAGTGAGCGCAGAGGGTGTGTGATGGGCCCTTTGATGTTTCACTGTGTTGTTGTTCTGTTTGAGGCAGGGAGGCAGGGAAGCACACATGGCAGGCTCATGATGAGGCCTGATAGAGCTCTCTTCAGGGTCAGGGCACCTCTCTCATCTCATCTCTTTTTGCCTCTCCTCTCTTCTCCTCTTCTCTCATCTTCTCTCCTCCACTTTTCTCCTCTCCCCTCTTCTCATTTGCCCTCTTCTCCTCTTCTCTCCTCTCCCCTCTTTTCTTCTCCTCCTCTACCTCTCTGGTGCCTCCATGTGGGCTTCCCCCCAAAACAAGCAGCATCGGGGGCCATCTCCCTTTCCACAATGCCCTGCTGCAAATCAAGCCCAAGCAGTTGGACATATCCTCCATGTGGAGCTGGCGAGGGGAGGGAAGGAAGGAGAGAGGGAGGAAGAGAGGGAGAAAAAGAGAGGGGAGGGAGAGATGGAGAAAGAGGAGTAATCCTCACTCCACATCAGCCGGAACAGCCTTAGTGAGGAGATTCCAAGTCTTTGAAGTGTTTCACACACATGTTCACACACTCTCTCTCCCACACACACACACACACACACACACACACACACACACACACACACACACACACACACACACACACACACACACACACACACACACACACACACTGCAGATGTGTCATTGTGATTTACTTTTAGTTCCTATTGGCTCCCTGAGCCTCCCAGTGCAGTCATATGGCCAAACGCAAAGCAGAGTGTACTTTTGATAAGGATCCATGTCTTGGATATCACACAAAAGTAACGAAATGCTAATTAGCGTTTTAAGGGATTTTTACTAGGTCTCCTAAAAAAAACGAGCTGACAGGTATAGACATTTTGCAGCCTGGGTCCAGAACCAGACACGCCAGATGCTTCCAGATGACAGGCTATTTTAAAAGTAGGGCTTCTGAAAGCCATCCAAGGTTGGTTATGATTTCCTTTTACATAGATCATGTGATGTCTCGCAGCGCAGTGAGCCAGACAACAGAGGAAATGTGCTGCTCAACATCTGATCCTGGTGCTGCTGCGTCATCGGCCGGATGGTAAAGACACCCTGACAATAAACACATAAATACAACAGCATGAAATATACACCGTCTGTCAGCCCCTTCAAAGATTGACCACCTCCTGTTAATGTCACACACACACAGGCTGTGGTAGACTGACCTTTCAGAGGGTGTGTGTGCGTTCCTAAGTGTGTGTGTGCATGTACAGAGATAGAGAGCGGAGGTGGAGGGTGAGAGAGAGAATAAACTGTATAAAGCATCTGTGTGAACATAAACAGATATGGAACCTCTGCAGCACGTGTTGGTCTAACATGAGTGTCACGTGTGTTCCTGGAACAGTGGGTCTTTAGCAATGCAACCACCAAATTGAATTAGTAACATACACAGCCCTGGGCTGCAGGCTAGAGACGGGGGATAACTCAAATATCCACTATTGTATTTTGATTCTAGGAAGCAACCTGCCCTCATTCTAAGGTTGTATTGTATTTGAACACATTCAACAAACACAGAAAAAGAGAATGACATGTCAGGTCTACGCCTCTCCAGCGCTCGACGTCGCCGGTCTGCTAACCACCGGTCCTGGCTACCAGTCATTACGCACACCTGGCAACCCTCATTACGCACACCTGCGCCCCATCATGATGCACACCTGGACTCCATCACTACCCTGATTACTCCCCCTTTATCTAGCATCACTCTTCAGGCAGTTTTGTTTCAGTTTCCATGTCCAGACGCTGCTCTTGGTTTGTACTCCCTTATAGAGTGTGCTCCTAATCTCAGCTCGTTACCTGTATAAAAAAGACACCTGGGAGCCAGAAATCTTTCTGATTGAGAGGAGGTCAAATACTTATTTCCCTCATTAAAATGCAAATCAATTTATAACATTTCTGACATGCGTTTTTCTGGATATTTTTGTTGTTATTCTGTCTCTCACTGTTCAAATAAACCTACCATTAAAATTTTAGACTGATCCTTTCTTTGTCAGTGGGCAAACGTACAAAATCAGCAGGGGATCAAATACTTTTTTCCCCCACTGTACGAGTGGGTACTGCTATGGTGACCAGTGAGCTGAGATAAGGCGGGGCTTTACCTAGCAGAGACTTGTAGATAACCTGTAGCCAGTGGGTTTTGCGATGAGTATGAAGCGAGGGCCAACCAACAAGAGTGTACAGGTCGCAATGGTGGGTAGTGTATGGGGCTTTGGTGACAAAACAGATGGCACTGTGATAGACTGCATCCAGTTTGTTGAGTTGGAGGCTATTTTATAGATGACATCACTGAAGTCAAGGATCGGTAGGATGGTCAGTTTTAAGAGGGTATGTTTGGCAGCATGAGTGAAGGATGCTTTGTTGCGATATAGGAAGCCGATTCTAGATGTAATTTTGGATTGGAGATGCTTAATGTGAGTCTGGAAGGAAAGTTTACAGTCTAGCCAGACACCCAGGTATTTGTCCACGTATTCTAAGTCAGAGCCGTCCAGAGTAGTGATGCTGGACGGGCGAGCAGGTGTGGGCAGTGATCGATTGAATAGCATGCATTTAGTTTTACTTGCATTTAAGCTCACCATCTGCACCTGCTTCCTGACTCCCTGTGTCTTTGTAACAGAACATTGTCTCAGAAATTATGGAAGCAGCAGATGATTACACCATCTTCCAGACGGTCGAGGAACAGGGTCATCTACTTGACCAACACCACGACCGGCTGGCTCTACCGTGTTCTCCACCACCTCGACACCACCAGCGAGGTTTTCCAATCCTCTGACAGAGGGCCTCCTACCATGGGTCGTCACAGTGAGCCAGTCCCCGAGCCTACCCAGCCGTCCCAGAAGTATGACAGTACTCCATTGAAATGCCATGGCTTCTTACTCCAGTGCTCCCTCTATTTTGCATATCAGTCTGGGAGAGAGGAGAGAATGAATTGGGCTCCTATGAGAGGTTCATGGCTCTGTTCAGGGTGGTCTTCGAACATCCTCCAGAGAGGGAGGTGAATGACTTTCAACTCCAGCAGGGTGCACAGACCGCTGCGGAGTATGCCCTCACCTTTCGGACTGTGGTATCCTCCAGTGGATGGAATGAGCCGGTGCTCTGCACTCTATTCTGCAGTGGACTGCGCGAGGAGATCCAGATAACCTTCTTTAGGAGCGTTGGTGTCCACTTCGCCACTCGCCTCCCTCGTTTGGCTGTCCGTTGACATCTGCCAGGCTCTGGAGAGGGAACCCGCTCCTGCCACCTGCCCTCCGGAGCACGTCTACGTCCCCACAGGGGTCAGAGGTGAGTTGCTGACCTGGGCACACACATTCCTCACTGTTGGCCACCCAGGTATCACCCTCACCACTCAATCCTTTTCTGAGAAGTACTGGTGGCCCACTTTGGTGCAAGACGTTGCACACTGTCAACTCATGTTCAGTATGTACTCAATTTAAATCTCCCTGGCACGCTCCAGCAGGTAAACTCTTTCCCTTTCCCATGCCTCAACATCCGTGGTCTTATCTGTCCATTGATTTCGTCACTGATCACCCCTCTGATGGTTTCACCACCATTTTGGTTATGGACATTCTCAAAATAATGCTGTTTCATCCTTTTCTTTGGTCTCCCCACCGCTCTCCATGTCGCTGACGCACTGTTCCAGCAGGTCTTCTGGCACTATGGCCATCCGGAGGATATCGGCTCTGATCGTGGACCCTAATTCACATCACATGTATGGAAGGCTTTCATGGAGAAGCTCGGCGTGACGGTCAGCCTCACATCTGGGTACCGGCCTCAATCTAATGGACAGGTGGAGAGGATGAACCAGGTGCTGGGGAGGTTCCTGAAGAGTTACTGCCAGGACCAGCAGGGGGAGTGGGCTCGCTTCCTTCCTTGGGCTGAATACGTCCAGAATGCATTGTGACACTCCTCCACCAGGCTGACTCTCGTTCAGTTTGTGCAGGGTTATCAGCTGTCCCTGGCTCCATGGACTCCCAGCGAGACTAACGCTCATGTGATGGATGAGTGGTTCAGGCGTGCAGAAGAGGTATGGATCGATACCCACGTGAGACTCCAGCATGCCGTCTGCCGTCAGAAAAGAGCAGGCTGATCGCCACCACAGTGAGGCTCCCGTATTCCATCCTGGTGATTGTGTCTGGCTCTCTACAAGGAACCTCCTGCTCTGCCTGCCCTGGAAGAAGCCGAGTCCCTGGTTTGTGGAGCTGTCCTAGGTCCTCCGAAGGGTCAACCTGGTAAGTTACAGATTACAACTCCCCACCAACTACCGGATCTCAGCATCTTTTCATGTTTCCCTCCTCCGGCCGGTGGTTCCCTGGCTGATGCCGTCCCCCACGACACCCCTCTGCCTCCCTTGGACATTGAGGGGAGCCCCGCCTATTCCGTCAGATCACTCCAGGACTCCTGACATCATGGGGGTCGGTTCTAGTACCAGGTGGACTGGAAGGGATACGGTCCAGAGGAGCGGTGCTGGGTTCTGGTGGACGACATTCAAGAATTCAAACTTCGCTGTCCAGACCGGCCTGCTCCTCACCCTCAGGACATCCTCCTGGCCAGTGTCACACTGCAGCGTCGGGGGGGGGGGGGGGGGGGTACTACTGTCACATCTACACGTCCTCTCCAACGCTTGACGTCGCCGGTCTACTAACCACTGGTCCTGGCAACCCATCCATATGCACACCTGGCAACACTCATTACGCACACCTGGGCCCCATCATGAGGCACACCTGGACTCCATAACTACCCTGATTACTCCCCTTTATCTAGAACTCCCTAGCATCACTTTCCAGGCAGTATTGGTTCAGTTTCCATGTCCAGACACTTATCTTGTTTTGTACTCGCCATATTCATTATTATTAACCTCTCTGGGCTGGGACACTTGCGTCCCACCTACTCAACAGCCAGTGGAATCCCGTGGCGCGATATTCAAATACCTTAGAAATGCTATTACTTCAATTTCTCAAACATATGACTATTTTACACCATTTTAAAGACAAGACTCTCGTTAATCTAACCACACTGTCCGATTTCAAAAAGGCTCTACAACGAAAGCAAAACATTAGATTATGTCAGCAGAGTACCCAGCCAGAAATAATCAGACACCCATTTTTCAAGCTAGCATATAATGTCACAAAAACCCAGAAGACAGCTAAATGCAGCACTAACCTTTGATGATCTTCATCAGATGACACACCTAGGACATTATGTTATACAATACATGCATGTTTTGTTCAATCAAGTTCATATTTATATCAAAAACCAGCTTTTTACATTAGCATGTGACGTTCAGAACTAGCATACCTCCGGTGAATTTACTAAATTACTCACGATAAACGTTCACAAAAAAACATAACAATTATTTTAAGAATTATAGATACAGAACTCCTTTGTGCAATCGAGGTGTCCGATTTTAAAATAGCTTCTCGGTGAAAGCACATTTTGCAATATTCTGAGTACATAGCCCAGCCATCACGGCTAGCTATTTAGACACCCACCAAGTTTAGCCCTGACCAAACTCCGATTTACTATTACAAAAGTTTGATTACCTTTGATGTTCTTCGTCAGAATGCACTCCCAGGACTGCTACTTCAATAACAAATGTGTAACGATCGACGTCGGGTGATGAGGAAGAGGACCAAAACGCAGCTGGGAGCGAACACATGTTTATTCTTTACACTGAAATAAACACGTACACAAAACCAAGAAAATGCCGATACGTTAACTGCTCAAAAACAAAGAGACAACACCCCACAAACAGCGTGGGGAAAAAAGGAACTTAAATGTGATCCCAATCAGAGACAACTAGCGAACCCAACATAGAAATAAACCACATAGAGCTAACACAAGGCTATAACGCTAACATAGAAAACAAACCAAGGAAAAATACCCAACATGACACACCCTGACCCAAAATACCCGAGTTCACCTGGTCAGGGCGTGACAGTATCCCCTCCCCAACGGTGCGTACTCCCGGCGCACCAAACTTAAGTCTATTAGGGGGGGGGACCCGGGTGGGCGCCTCACCCTCGGTGGAGGCTCTGGCCCCGGGCGTGTTCTTTCCCCCGCCTCCACCTTAGCCCTACCCCTCTGGCCCGGACTGGACCACTGTGGAGCGGCATGCTCAGGCTCCGGAGCGGAGCCGTCGACCGGAACAGGATTGGGCACCGGTGGACCGGACACGGGCCGTGCCGGACTGGGAACACGCACCACTGGCTTGGTGCGGGCAGCAGGAACGGGCCGGGCCGGACTGGGAACACGCACCATGGCTTGGTGCGGGGAGCAGGAACGGGCCGGGCCGGACTGGGGACACGCACCACTGACTTGGTGCGGGGAGCAGGGACGGGCCGGACAGGACTGTGGACACGCTCCGTGGGCTTGGTGCGGGGAACAGGAACGGGCCGGACAGGACTATGGACACGCACCGTGGGCTTGGTGCGGGGAACAGGAACGGGCCGGACAGGACTGTGGACACGCACCGTGGGCTTGGTGCGGGGAGCAGGAACGGGCCGGGCCGGACTGGGGACACGCACCGCTGACTTGGTGCGGGGAGCAGGGACGGGCCGGGCCGGACTGGGGACACGCACCACTGACTTGGTGCGGGGAGCAGGGACGGGCCGGACAGGACTGTGAACACGCACCGTGGGCTTGGTGCGGGGAACAGGAACGGGCCGGACAGGACTGGGAACACGCATCACTGGCTTGGTGCGGGGAGCAGGAACGGGCCGGGCCGGACTGTGAACACGCACTGGTGAACTGAAGCGTGGAGCCGGTTTAGCCACTCGTCCTGGCTGGATGCCCATCCTAACACGGCATGTGCTGGGCATGTCCACCGGACGCACCGGGCTGTGCGGGCGCACTGGCGACACAACGCGCAACTCCGCTTCCCATGGCTTGGTGCGGGGAGCAGGGACGGGCCGGGCAGGACTGTGGACACGCACCGTGGGCTTGGTGCGGGGAACAGGAACGGGCCAGACAGGACTGTGAACACGCACTGGTGAACTGAAGCGTGGAGCCGGTTTAGCCACTCGTCCTGGCTGGATGCCCATCCTAGCACGGCATGTGCTGGGCATGTCCACCGGACGCACCGGGCTGTGCGGGCGCACTGGCGACACAGCGCGCAACTCCGCATCCCATGGCTCCTCCTCCGGATCTTCCCTCAGCAGGTCCTCAATCAACCGCCTCATCTTCGTCTCCTCCTCCGCCGTCATCCCCCACGAGAGCAGTGGTCTGGGCTCTTCCTCTGCCCCTCGCGAGCCCATCTCGCGAGCCCATCTCTCGCGCTCCTTATCCTCCCGCTGCTTGGTCCTGGTTTGGTGGGGTGTTCTGTAACGATCGACATCGGGTGATGAGGAAGAGGACCAAAACGCAGCTGGGAGCGAACACATGTTTATTCTTTACACTGAAATAAACACGTACACAAAACCAAGAAAATGCTGATACGTTAACTGCTCAAAAACAGTGACAACACCCCACAAACAGCGTGGGGAAAAAAGGAACTTAAAATGTGATCCCAATCAGAGACGACTAGCGACAGCTGTCTCTGATTGGGAATCGACAGAACCCAACATAGAAATAAACCACATAGAGCTAACACAAGGCTATAACGCTAACATAGAAAACAAACCAAGGACAAATACCCAACATGACACACCCTGACCCAAAATACCCGAGTTCACCTGGTCAGGGCGTGACAAAATGTTGGTTTGGTCCAAAATAATCCATCGTTATATCCAAATAGCGGCGTTTTGTTCGTGCGTTCAAGACACTATCCGAATAAGGGTCATGAGCATGGCGCAATTCGTGACAAAAAAATTCTAAATATTCCATTACCGTACTTCGAAGCATGTCAACCGCTGTTTAAAATCCATTTTTATGCCATTTTTCTCGTAAAAAAGCGATAATATTCCGACCGGGAATCTGCGTTTAGGTAAACAGACAAAAGAAAACAAAGCATTCTGTCGACGCGGGCACGAGCCTGAGTCTCACAGTACTGTAACCAGCCACTACCCAAACGCGCTACTTTTTTTCAACCAGAGCCTGCAAAGCCACGATTCAGCTTTTTGCCGCCTTCTGAGAGCCCATGGGAGCCGTAGGAAGTGTCACATAACAGCAGAGATCCTCTGTAATGGATAGAGATAATCAAGAAGGGCAAGAAATTGTCAGACAGGCCACTTCCTGCATGGAATCTTCTCAGGTTTTGGCCTGCCATATGAGTTCTGTTATACTCACAGACACCATTCAAACAGTTTTAGAAACTTTAGGGTGTTTTCTATCCAAAGCCAATAATTATATGCATATTCTAGTTACTGGGCAGGAGTAGTAACAAGATTAAATCGGGTACGTTTTTTATCCAGCCGTGTCAATACTGCCCCCTAGCCCTAACAGGTTAACCTCTATGGGCTAGGTGGGACGCTAGCGTCCCCCCCGTGGTGCACTCCATCAACAGCAGGTGCATTTCAAGAGCGGCAAATTTGAATCCAAATAAATGTCAAAATTCAAATTTTTCAAACATACAACTATTTTACACCCTTTGAAAGATAAACATCTCCTTAATCTAACCACGTTTTACGATTTCAAAAAGGTTTTACGGCGAAAGCATAAATTTAGAGTATGTTAGGACAGTACATTTACAAGAGTTGTGTGTAATGTTTTGTCAATTCAAAGACAGGGTCACCAAAACCATAAAACCAGCTAAAATGATGCACTAACCTTTTACAATCTCCATCAGATGACACTCCTAGGACATTATGTTAGACAATGCATGCATTTTTAGTTCTATCAAGTTCATATTTATATCCAAAAACAGCGTTTTACTATGGCATTGATGTTGAGGAAATCGTTTCCCTCCAATAACCGGCAGTCAAGTCAACACCACAAATTAAATAATTAAAATTAGAAAACATTGGTAAAATATTATATTGTCATTTAAAGAATTATAGATTTACATCTCTTGAACGCAATCAACTTGCCAGATTTAAAAATAACCTTACTGGGAATTCACACTTTGCAATAATCTGAGCACTGCGCCCAGAAAAATAGAACATGAATAATATTCAAGGTAGACGAATGCATACTCTTTTATAACGTATTGGAACGAGGGTACCCAACATGAACTCACGCGCCAGGTGTCTAATGGGCCATCATCGTTCCATGGCTCTTGTTCGGTCAGATCTCCCTCCAGAAGACTCAAAACACTTTGTAAAGGCTGGTGACATCTAGTGGAAGCAATAGGAAGTGCCAAAATATTCCTCAGCCCCTGTGTTTTTCAATGGGATAGGTTTAAAGGTAATACAACACATCAGGTATCCACTTCCTGTCAGAAAATGTCTCAGGGTTTTGCCTGCCAAATGAGTTCTGTTATACTCACAGACACCATTCAAACAGTTTTAGAAACTTTAGAGTGTTTTCTATCCATATATAATAAGTATATGCATATTCTAGTTACTGGGTAGGATTAGTAACCAGATTAAATCGGGTACATTTTTTTTATCCAGCCGTGCAAATACTGCCCCCTAGCACTAACAGGTTAAACAACACAATGTAACTCCAAGTCAATCACACTTCTGTGAAATCAAACTGTCCACTTAGGAAGCAACACTGATTGACAATACATTTCACATGCTGTTGTGCAAATGGAATAGACAACAGGTGGAAATTATAGGCAATTAGCAAGACAGCCCCAATAAAGAAGTGGTTCTGCAGGTGGGGACCACAGACCACTTCTCGGTTTCTATGCTTCCTGGCTGATGTTTTGGTCACTTTTGAATGCTGGCGGTGCTTTCACTCTAGTGGTAGCATGAGACGAAGTCTACAACCCACACAAGTGGCTCAGGTAGTGCAGCTCATCCAGGATGGCACATCAATGCGAGCTGTGGCAAGAAGGTTTGCTGTGTCTGTCAGCGTAGTGTCCAGAGCATGGAGGCGCTACCAGGAGACAGGCCAGTACATCAGGAGACGTGGAGGAGGCCATAGGAGGTCAACAACCCAGCAGCAGGACCGCTACCTCCGCCTTTGTGCAAGGAGGAGCAGGAGAAGCACTGCCAGAGCCCTGCAAAATGACCTCCAGCAGGTCACAAATGTACATGTGTCTGCTCAAACGGTCAGAAACAGACTCCATGAGGGTGGTATGAGGGCCCGACGTCCACAGGTGGGGGTTGTGCTTACAGCCCAACACCGTGCAGGACGTTTGGCATTTGCCAGAGAACACCAAGATTGGCAAATTCGCCACTGGCGCCCTGTGCTCTTCACAGATGAAAGCAGGTTCACACTGAGCACGTGACAGACGTGACAGAGTCTGGAGACGCCGTGGAGAACGTTCTGCTGCCTGCAACATCCTCCAGCATGACCGGTTTGGCGGTGGGTCAGTCATGGTGTGGGGTGGCATTTCTTTGGGGGGCCGCACAGCCCTCCATGTGCTCGCCAGAGGTAGCCTGACTGCCATTAGGTACCGAGATGAGATCCTCAGACCCCTTGTGAGACCATATGCTGGTGCGGTTGGCCCTGGGTTCCTCCAAATGCAAGACAATGCTAGACCTCATGTGGCTGGAGTGTGTCAGCAGTTCCTGCAAGAGGAAGGCATTGATGCTATGGACTGGCCCATCCGTTCCCCAGACCTGAATCCAATTGAGCACATTTGGGACATCATGTCTCGCTCCATCCACCAACGCCATGTTGCACCACAGACTGTCCAGGAGTTGGCGGATGCTTTAGTCCAGGTCTGGGAGGAGATCCCTCAGGAGACCATCCGCCACCTCATCAGGAGCATGCCCAGGCATTGTAGGGAGGTCATACAGGCACGTGGAGGCCACACACACTACTGAGCCTCATTTTGACTTGTTTTAAGGACATTACATCAAAGTTGGATCAGCCTGTAGTGTGGTTTTCCACTTTAATTTTGAGTGTGACTCCAAATCCAGACCTCCATGGGTTGATAAATTGAATTTCCATTGATTATTTTTGTGTGATTTTGTTGTCAGCACATTCAACTATGTAAAGAAAAAAGTATTTAATAAGATTATTTCTTTCATTCAGATCTAGGATGTGTGGTTTAAGTGTTCCCTTTTTTTTAGCAGTATATATACATGGGACACGACAAGACGAAGGACAAAGACGTCTGACTGCTACGCCATCTTGAATTCCCAAACAAATTCCCACTCCCAATGCAAAACACAGACTGTGCTCTTTTGCATCATGAAAATGTCACCCATCATGGTTAATACATACTGTACATATCATCCAACCAATTACATTTCTTTCACCCTGAAGGCAGAGCACCCTCAGAACAAGATTTAGTAATATCAGGAACACTCCAATGAACTGTCCATGGTGTCCACCATATCTGTCAATGTAAAACAACATCAAGCACTAATTTTTATTGCTACCAGATAGACAAATAGAGAATGGTTGAGTAAAGATCTGGGGAGACTTTGCTGTGTGAGCGATTGCCTTCAGTCGACGGTAAGACATCCCCAAACACTCATGACGGGGCAGCTGCTTCCTGTCTGGTTGAAAACCTTCCTCCACCCTCAGCCTCGGGTTCCCACAGACAGTAAATCTCAGTGCTTATCCCACCATATAGCTTATACAGTTAACCCATTCTACTACCACATGCACAGGGACTCAGGATTCATTTCCACTGAACTTATAGGACAGGATTTTTCAGAGAAGCACTGGGCAGTTATACATAGAAAGTTGGGTTAGGGATTAGGGACATGGTCAGGAATGAAGTTTACCCTTTCAACTCCCAAACAGTTTAGTGTTCGTTAACTCTTTCATAGGCAATAGGTTTAGGGTTAGGATTAGCGCTAGTATTCATTCAAGTATGAATTTTCACCAAGGTTGAAGAATATTGCCCTAAGCATACAGTCAACTCCTTAGAAATGGAACGGCTTGGGACTGCCGTGACAGCATGCACTAAACCAGATTTTTTTTTTTAAAGAAAAGGGCAGTTATGCAATATCCATAGACACTAGGGTTACAGCAGTTGGTAGAACGCCAGGATGTTGTGCCCTGGCCGGTGAGACCATGGCTGGACAGGGCAAGTGACCTATTTCTCCACCCAAGAGACAGCTGTTGTTGCTGCAGCAAGAGTGCCCCCTACCGAGTGTGTGGCCCACTCCAAGTGCACAACTTTTCCATCACTCCTAGAGAACACCAAATTATCTGTAGGATTGCCGCATGCATGCACACACACGCACACCAACACAAAACCTCTTGTGTCACAATAGATACACATGCATTCTATGCTCAGTCCCTCACTATCCATAGTGTTGCACCATTCCTTTCTGCCCAAACATTGAATATACGTGAAGTTTTCCCCTCAACCAATACTTCCCACCCCCGCACAGTCAGTATAGGCATACATTGTCCCAGTCACAGTAGAAACACAAATTGTCTCTTTCCTGCGCTATCAGAGGCACGTAGTGAGTGCCCGATCAATAGTAGCAGTTCACATCCGACAGCTTTGACATTAGGAAGGATACGTAGTCTACCAGCCCATGATGTCAACAGAGATACAGAGCGTGTGTTGGGGTGGTCTGCTGGGGCACCCCAGATAGACTCAGGCCCCTGCTTTCCTTTTGGTTCAGTAGGGTTGCAATCACCCATGTCCCCATGCCAGTCCCCTGAAGCAGTGAGTCGTGAAGTGATGATGTCACACAAAGAACTTCCTCCTCTCACCCTCCAGCTGAGGGGTGTCCCCCGTTGCCCCCTGGCAATGCCCCCAGCCCCTCCAACGTCCCCCTGTAATCTTGGCATGAGCACCACATGGACGGCTCATGGCTGGCAAACTATGAAGAGCCTCTGCAGAGACTTCCACCATGAGAGAAAGAGCCTTCTCAAAACCCAAACTACTGTATAAAAGTGGCAATGTAATAATAATAAATATTAATACATGGAACTTATATAGCGCTTTCATTGACCCAAAGTCATTTAAATGTAATACAATGTCTGAAGTTAATGAGGTGTGTAAGAGACTGAGGTTTTCTGATCTTCAACCTCTCCATGTGTGATGACAGGGATTAAGGACTACTAGAGAAGTAGCACAAGCAAGAGAAGTGGGGCAAGATTTAATGGACAAATGGACAGAAGGAGAGATGCATGACAGAGGATGGATGCAGTGCCACAGAGGGTTATTAGCGTATATCATTGTGAATGTCTTGTGAAAGAAAGCTAACGTGAAGCAGCTGTTTTCACTCATTCATTTACACATGGGAGAACTAACGGCTGCTATAAACTCCCAGAGGAAATTCAGTTAACTCCATCCTGCTGCTCTCTTTTCTTAATCAAACAGCCCTTGCAAGCAAGGCCTGGCGAGATGCTCTGCTACCAGCTGTGTGTGTGTGTGTGTGTGTGTGTGTGTGTGTGTGTGTGTGTGTGTGTGTGTGTGTGTGTGTGTGTGTGTGTGTGTGTGTGTGTGTGTGTGTGTGTGTGTGTGTGTGTGTGTGTCTGAGTTACATGTGCGTGTGTGTGTGTGTGTGTGTGTGTGTGTGTGTGTGTGTGTGGGTGGGTAAGGTACAATCTTCAAAACAAATGTACAAAAAAAACGAACGTGATCATAATTCCGAGCAGACCTTGATCACTAGAGCACACATTTCCCCAATGTTCAGTAAGAGAAAAGTATCCCACCTGCCTCATAAAACTGTGCCTGGGATTAGAGACACTATTTAACTTGAGCTGGGGAACAATGTTCAGGGCGGCAGGTAGTCTAGCGGTTAAGAGCATTGGATCAGTAACCGAAAGCTCACTAGGACCAAAAATATAGTTTACAATGCTTTTTTATTTTTTTAAATACAACGTAAGAGTAAAGAAAATAAAGCACTGGGCAAAACAAGCTCACATTTTAGGATTTGACAGGGCTAGAGGAATAAGACATCTACAAGTCACATTCACTTAGAATCAATATGCACACCACCAACCTCAATGTCCTCAGGAAGAAAAAAAACACAAAGCAATGCTCCTCCAACCAGTAAATCACAGGGGTGTCAAATACAGACTTATTTTTGTTTTAATAAGAATGCCATCAGAGGGCGGACTGTTCAAAGTAAGACCGGAATGGAGCCCAAGCATCATAAAACAGTTTGGAGTTCCCACGTGTATTGAATAATTTCAAAGAGCACAGCACATCTCCCACCCAATATTTATAAGATGGAGGAACTGCCATCTTCCAGTTCTGGAGTATTAGCCGTTGTATAAGCAACAGTGTCCGACTGAATTCTTGACAGCGGGGTACCTATGGGCAGTACTCCAAAAAGGGCTGTAAGGAGAGACGGATCTATAACAGTGTCATATATATTAGAGAAACATTTAAATATTAATTCCCTGAAACCAGACCATTTATGACAGTCCCAAAACATATGAAACAGTGTGGCTGGTTCCATTTTACATCGAACACAAGAAGGATCAAAATCAGAGAATATTCTTCAGAGTTTGGCCCCAGATCAGTGGACATGGTGAACCAGCTTGAATTGAATGAGGCTGTGTCTAGTGCTAAAAGAGAAAGAATGCACCCTCTGCAGCACAGATTCCCAGGTGTCATCGCCAAGTTCCTCCCCCAAATAATTTCCCCATTGAGTCTTTAAAGGCAACAAAGAAGGGTTCTGTAAGTCAATAATGATTGCATATACATCTGAAATTGCACCCTTAGGAAGCTTGTTTAGCTCAAAGATGCTCTATATAGCTCTACTCACAGGCCTATTGGGAAATTCAGGAGTGTTAGCTCTAACAAAGGTCCTAGTCTGGAGATAGTGGAAGAAGTGGGATTGGGGGAGTATGAACTTTTCCTGTAGCTGAGCAAAAGAGTCAAATGTATCATCAAAGAATAATTGGGCTAGTGAGGAGAGGCCCAGTGAGTGCCAGATGCCAAAAGCCCCATCATTTAAAGATGGAGGAAATAAAATGTTCTGATTGATTGGGCCTGATATAGAAAAGCCACGAAGGCTAAAGGATAAACGGAACTAATTACACATTTTGATAGACTGTTTTACAATTGGGTTGACACACTTTTTGCCTAGGGACATTGGGAGAGACAAATGCAGCAGGTTTACATGATTCAGACTCTATCTGGACCCAGAGTGGTCTTGGGTGAGTAAGATCAGTCTGTAGCCAGTACAAAAAAGGGCTCTGAAATTTGCAGCCCAATAGTATGTCTGAACATTTGGTAGAGCTAAATCACCCAATGCCTTAAGCTTTTGTAAAGGTTTTCTACCAATCTGTGGTACCTTGCCATCCCAAGTAAAATACACGAACGTTTGATCCAGTGAATTAAAAAAAGATTTTGGAATAAAAATGGGTAAACATTGAAATAAATATATACATTTTGGGCAACACATTCATTTTAATGACATTAACCCTTCCAATAAGAGGAAGAGGTAGAAAAAGTGTCTGCCAGAGCAACAATGTTTTCCTTAAACAAATCTGAATATTTCCTTTAACTTTAACTCCCAAGTAGGTGAATTGATCCCGAACAATCCTAAACTGAAAGCTTGTAAAAGAGCACTTTAAAGCAGCCTGATTTACAAGAAAAATCTCACTCTTGCCTAGATTCAGCTTGTAGATTCAGCTTGGAGATAAACAAAAGGAAGTTGTCCGCATATAGCGAGACTTTCTGTTCTAAGCCCGTCATGAGTATACCTGGAATAGCAACATCAAATCAAATCTTATTGGTCACATCAAATCAAATCAAATCAAATCAAATCAAATTTATTTTTATATAGCCCTTCGTACATCAGCTGATATTCTCAAAGTGCTGTACAGAAACCCAGCCTAAAACCCCAAACAGCAAGCAAAGCATGTGAAAGAAGCACGGTGGCTAGGAAAAACTCCCTAGGAAAAACTCCCTAGAAAGGCCAAAAACCTAGGAAGAAACCTAGAGAGGAACCAGGCTATGAGGGGTGGCCAGTCCTCTTCTGGCTGTGCAGGGTGGATATTATAACAGAACATGGTCAAAATGTTAAAATGTTAAAATGTTCATAAATGACCAGCATGGTCAAATAATAATAATCATAGTAGTTGTCGAGGGTGCAACAAGCACGTCCGGTGAACAGGTCAGGGTTCCATAGCCGCAGGCAGAACAGTTGAAACTGGAGCAGCAGCACGGCCAGGTGGACTGGGGACAGCAAGGAGTCATCATACCAGGTAGTCCTGAGGCATGGTCCTAGGGCTCAGGTCCTCCGAGAGAAAGACAGAAAGAGAGAAAGAGAGAATTAGAGAGAGCATATTTAAATACACACAGGACACCGGATAAGACAAGAGAAATACTCCAGATGTAACAGACTGAC
Source organism: Salmo salar (assembly GCF_965601325.2). Taxonomy (NCBI): domain Eukaryota; kingdom Metazoa; phylum Chordata; class Actinopteri; order Salmoniformes; family Salmonidae; genus Salmo; species Salmo salar. The sequence continues at coordinate 49,286,884 of NC_138295.1, read as the reverse complement.
CCTAGCCCCCCGACACATAAACTACTGCAGCATAAATACTGGAGGCTGAGACAGGAGGGATCAGAAGACACTGTGGCCCCATCCGATGATACCCCCGGACAGGGCCAAACAGGCAGGATATAACCCCACCCACTTTGCCAAAGCACAGCCCCCACACCACTAGAGGGATGTCTCCAACCACCAACTTACCGTCCTAAGACAAGGCCGAGTATAGCCCACAACGATCTCCGCCATGGCACAACCCAAGGGGGGGGGGGGGGGGGCGCCAACCCAGACAGGAAGACCACGTCAGTGACTCAACCCACTCAAGTGACGCACCCCTCCCATGGACGGCATGGAAGAACACCAGTAGGCCAGTGACTCAGCCTCTGTAAAAGGGTTAGAGGCAGAGAATCCCAGTGGAAAGAGGGGAACCGGCAAGGCAGAGACAGCAAGGGCGGTTCGTTGCTCCAGCCTTTCCGTTCACCTTCACACTCCTGGGCCAGACTATACTTAATCATAGGACCTACTGAAGAGATAAGTCTTCAGTAAAGACTTAAAGGTTGAGACTGAGTCTGCGTCTCTCACATTGGTAGGCAGACCATTCCATAAAAATGGAGCTCTATAGGAGAAAGCCCTACCTCCAGCCGTTTGCTTAGAAATTCTAGGGACAATTAGGAGGCCTGCGTCTTGTGACCGTAGCGTACGTGTAGGTATGTACGGCAGGACCAAATCGGAAAGATAGGTAGGAGCAAGCCCATGTAATGCTTTGTAGGTTAGCAGTAAAACCTTGAAACATACACATGGTTAGCAGATGTTATTGCCAGTGTAGCGAAATACTTCTGCTTCTAGTTTTGACAGTGCAGCAATATCTAACAAGTAATCTAACAATTCCACAACAACTTCCTAATACACACAAATCTAAGTAAAGGAATGGAATAAGAATATATAAATATAAATATATGGATGAGCAATGACAGAGCGGCAAAGGCAAGATGCAATAGATGGTATAAAATACAATATAAACATATGAGATGAGAAATGCAAGATATGTAAACATTATTAAAGTGGCATTATTAAAGTGACTAGGGATCCATTTATTAAAGTGGCCAATGATTTCAAGTCTGTATGTAGGCAGCAGCCTGTCAGTGTTAGTGATGGCTGTTTAACAGTCTGATGGCCTTGAGATAGAAGCTGTGTTGATGCACCTGTACTGACCTCACCTTCTGGATGGTAGCGGGGTGAACAGGCAGTGGCTCAGGTGGTTGTTGCCCTTGATGATCTTTTTGGCCTTCCTGTGACATCGGGTGCTGTAGGTGTCCTGGAGGGCAGGTAGTTTGCCCCCAGTGAAGGGTTGTGCAGACAGCACCACCCTCTGGAGAGCCCTGTGGTTGTGGGCGGTGCAGTTTCTGTACCAGGCGGTAATACAGCATGACAGGATAAACTCAATTGCGCATCTGTAAAAGTTTGTGAGGGTTTTAGGTGACAAGCAACATTCTTTCAGCCTTCTGAGGTTGAAGAGGCGCCATTTCAGTTTGTCCGTGATGTGTACGCCGAGGAACTTAAAACTTTACACCTTTACACCACTGCTGTCCCATCGATGTGGATAAGGCTGTGCTCACTCTGCTGTTTCCTGAAGTCCATGATCATCTCCTTTGTTTTGTTGACGTTGAGTGAGAGGTTTTCCTGACACCACACTCCGAGTGCCATCACATCCTCCCTGTAGGCTGTCTTGTCGTTGTTGGTAATCAAGCCTACTACTGTTGTGTCGTCTGCAAACTTGATGATTGAGTTAGAGGCGTGCATGGCCACACAGTCATGGGTGAACATGGAGTACAGGACGGGGCTGAGCACGCACCCTTGTGGTGCCCCAGTGTTGAGGATCAGCAAAGTGGAGATGTTGTTTCCTACCTTCACCACCTGGGGGCGGCCCATCAGGAAGTCCAGGACCCAATTGCACAGGGTGGGGTTGAGACCCATGGCCGCTAGCTTAATGATGAGCTTGGAGGGTACTTTGGTGTTGAATGCTGAGCTATAGTCAATGAACAGCATTCCAACATAGGTATTCCTCTTGTCCAGATGGGATAGGGCAGTGTGCAGCATTATAGTGATTGCATCGTCTGTGGACCTATTGGGGTGGTAAGCAAATTGAAGTGGGACTAGGGTGACAGGTAAGGTGATATGATCCTTGACTAGCCTCTCAAAGCACTTCATAATGACAGAAGTGAGTGCTATGGGGTGATAGTCATTTAGTTCAGTTACCTTTGCCTTCTTGGGTACAGGAACAATGGTGGCCATCTTGAAGCTTATGGGTACAGCAGACTGGGATAGGGAGAGATTGAATATGTCCATAAACACACCAGCCAGCTGGTCTGTGCATGCTCTGAGGACGTGGCTAGGGATGCTGTCTGGGCCAGCAGCCTTGCGAGGGTTAACACGTTTAAATGTCTTACTCATGTCAGCCACGGAGAAAGAGAGCCTACAGTCCTTGGTAGCGGGCCGCGTCCGTGGCACTGTATTATCCTCAAAGTGGGCAAGGAAGGTGTTTAGTTTGTCTGGAAGCAAGGTGTCCGTGATGTAGCTGGTTTTCTTTTTGTAGTTCGTGATTTTCTGTAGAGCCATGTCTGAGCCATTGAATTGCGACTCCACTTTGTCTCTATACTGGCATTTCTCTTCTTTGATTGCCTTGCGGAGGGAATAACTACACTGTTTGTAATCGGCCATAATCCCAGTCACCTTTCAATGGTTAAATGCAGTGGTTCAGTGGTTCGCGAATGCCGCCATCTATCCACAGTTTCTGGTTAGGGTAGGTTTTAATAGTCACAGTGGGAACAACATCTTCTATGCACTTCCTTATAAACTCACTCATCGAATCAGCGTACACGTCGATATTATTCTCTGAGGCTACCTGGAACATGTCCCAGTCCACGTGATCAAAACAATCTTGAAGCGTGGATTCCGATTGGTCAGACCAGCGTTGAATAACTCTTAACAAGGGTGCATCCTGTTTGAGTTTCTGCCTATAGGAAGGGAAGAGCAAAATGGAGTCATGGTCAGATTTGCCAAAAGGAAGGTGGGGGAGGGCCTTGCATGCATCGCGAGTAACAGTAGTCCAGAGTTTTGCCAGCACGAGTACTAGAGTCAATAAGCTGATAGAATCTAGGTAGGCATGTTCTCACATTTGCTTTGTTAAAATGAATAAAGATTCTATATTTCCCTCCCATGGCTTTGGTATGGACTAACAACTTGTCCTCTGACTATTTTCTTTTGCACTGCGGATCCAGACAGGGTTGTCCACTCTCCCCCTTGTTGTTTGCTTTCGCAATCGAGCTCATTAGAGAGCAATGCGATGGCGAAGGGCTCTTTTGTCAAAGCAAACAACAAGGGGGAGAGTGGAAAACCCTGTATGGATCCGTGATGCAAAGGAAAATAGTTGTTGGTCCATACCGAAGCCATGGGAGAGAAATAAAGAATCTTTATCCACCCAATGAATTTGGGACCAAAGCCAAATTATAAAGGTAGTTAGGTAGTCCCATTGTTAGGTAGTCCCAGCAAAACCACCACCTCTCGGTCCCCCCGATGCTGGGGAGTACAGTATATTCATAAGGCATCTAATATTGAAAAACAAATGCCTATTTCTCATAAAGCCATTCTGGTCAGAGTGTATTACTTGGTGCAGAGAGCCTTCCATATGGATGTCTAAGAGCTTGGCTAGGATTTTGTAATCACAGTTTAAAAGTGAGATTGGGCAATAAGAACCACATTCCAGGGGGTCCTTGTTTTTCTCTAATAGTAATGAAATTGAAGCCTGATAAAGACTAGGTGGTAGCTTTGATGTATTAAGGTACTCTGCAAATAATCGAGACAGGAATGGGCAAAGTAGACTGGAAAACGTTCTGTAAAATTTCTTTGGAAAACCATCCGGACCGGTGATTTACCACTTTTCATTGCAGACACTGCAGTTGCAATCTTCTCAGGTGTAGATTTGTATTCTAAACCGTCATGGAGTCTGTATCAATTGAAGGTATATTCAGACCATCAAATAATTAATCAATCAACAAACGGTCTTGAGGAGATTCAGAGTAAAATTGTTTGAATTGATAATTGATCTCTTTATGTATAACTGTGGTAGCACCAGACAGGGTCCTTATTTGTGGGATTAAACGTGAGGCCTCAGATTTACGGATCTGATGTGCAAGGAGTTTACTGGCCTTGTCGCCTTGCTCATACACTCTGTATCGAGCTCGTAAGAGTCATTTTTCAGCTTGTCTGGAAGCAAGGTCGTCATATTCAGATTGGAGTAGCTGGCATTCTTTATATAGAGCAGAGGAAGGATATGTAGCATACTTCTCATCCAATGTAGCTATGGCTTTGTTCAGGTCTCGAAGACGCTGAGAGCAAGATTTGTTTTTGTTGACTGCATAATAAATAATTTGTACATGTAGGTATGCTTTGAGGGACTCCCATATGGAAGAGCAGGACATACCTGGGGTTGAATTAATTTCTAGGAATAACATGATTTCAGAATAAATGAAATTGACAAACTACTTATCTGAGAATAAAATGGAGATAAGATGCCATTGATAACACATAGGAGGGTGCTGGGTAAACTCTAGCTCAAGCACTAATGGTGAATGGTCAGAAATAACAATACTCTCATAACTACACCTCTGAAGGTTAGGCAGAAATGTTTGGTCCAAAAATAAGTCATCAGTGCGGGAGTATGTTTGATGAACATGAGAAAAAAAGGAATACTGTCTTTCTGTAGGGTGTAGGAAACACCAGGCCTCACACATAGCATATTTCTGAAGAAAATATTGAATAAGAAGTGCACATTTAGATGAGCCTGTAGTTCTTTGTGAGGACTTGTCAAGAACTGGCAATATTGTACAGTTGAATCTCCCCCTAAAATCAACGAATGGGAATCTAAATTGGGTATAGCAGATAAAAAGGTAGAAATGAAACTTGTGTCATCCCAATTGGGAGCATAAACACTTGCCAAAACAAGAGGGGTAGAGAACAGTTTACCAGTTACTATGACGCATCGTCCCTTAGGATCAGCAATAACCTCAGAAGCTACGAAGGGAGTAGATTTATCAACCAAAATGGCAGCACCTCTTGATTTACTATGAAAGTTAGAGAGAAGCAGTTGACCAACCCAGTCCCTGCAAATCCTAAAGTACTTACCAGTCCTTAAGTGAGTCTCTTGCAGAAATGCTAAATTTGCGTTCAAAGCCTTTAAATGTGTCAGCACCCTCTTACGTTTCACAGGGTTGTTAGCCCCTTTGATGTTCCATGAAATGTACTTGATGGTCTTATTTTGGCCACCCTGAGAACTCCCATTGTACAACCCTGCCATTAGAGCACAAAGTGGAAAAGCGATGAATACCCAAAAACCCCAGGATTACTCTCAGAGTAATAATGTATGGTGTAAAATACTTGGAAAAAGTAGGGGGAAATAAATTATTATCCACAGTTAGCAAGCAACAGTTAGACAACATTTCTTTGGTAATGTGATTTGATTGTATCAGAGATTCAGGTGGTCTCTTAGTCAGTAAGAGTAAAACAATAACCCACAAAAGTAAAACAATAAAAGCTAAATCAGGGGAAACCGGGAATGTTGTCAAACACATTTGAATGGGAACTATAAGGGCCCTTATGGACTATTATGCTGCCAGTGACACATCCTGCATACGATTACCATTAATGTGGTAATCGTATGCAGGATGCACTGAGTTTGTGTTTGTGTGTGTGTGTGTGTGTGTGTGTGTGTGTGTGTGTGTGTGTGTGTGTGTGTGTGTGTGTGTGTGTGTGTGTGTGTGTGTGTGTGTGTGTGTGTGTGTGTGTGTGTGTGTGCCTTTTCAGCTTGTGTGTGTTTGAACTAGCATGCCATTGTGTCTGTGTTTGCCACTGTTACATGGGGACAATGGTGTGAAGGGGGTAATATGGGGTGATGTTGACACACACTGGGAGGGGAGAGGGAGAGAGAGGGAGTGATGCAGATTCTAATAGAGAGAGGACAGGGGCTGAGAAGAGATGCTGCCAGTCTGCACGTAGGCCCCTGTCTCTCTGCCTGTCAACCGTTCCAGAGGAGGGGGGCGAGGGGTAGTGGGTGCAAGGGAAAAAGGGTTCTGGTTGGCACAGCTCTCTGCTCCCTGGGCTGATCTCATAGTTCCACTTCAGAATTTTCAGTGTGGTTACAGGGTTAATTATGTGTGGTTACAGGGTTAAAACAGAAACAACTCAATGGGTTAAGTTGAGGTATTATTTCCGAGTGGTTAAGGCTATGGTTTGGGGAAGGCAAAAAAACAAAAAAAACAAAAAAAACAATGCACTGTTTTCATTAAGAATCATCAAGTTCTCTCCCTGCTTGCTAGAGAATTGTGAAATGCCGTGGCGCAGTGGTCCTCAGGACCTTTTCAAATGTCTGAAATAGACGGCTCTTTCTTGTGACCAGCCTACAGCTCTCATGGGGTGAAGTCTTACGTTGCTTGCACACAGCAGCCTGTCCAGATCACGTCACAGGAGGGGCATGAAAGCTGATTGTCGATATTTTCATCTTCAATTTGAGTCGAGCTGAATTTGAGTTGATGAGAAAGGGACTCAAAAGGGATTTTCTGGTCTAGGAAGTAGATCTTTCACTTGGCCTAAAGGCTATTTCTACCTCATTTTACAAGAAGGGAGGCTTTCAGGAGGGATCCAAGCAATCGCATCTACTTGATTTCCATGCACACAGTCAATTTAACCAAAGCACATCATTGAGTGTTCAGTGCAGTGAGATACAAATAAAAAATAAAATAAAAGTTCCTAGGTCCGAAGCACCTGTCTTAGTCTACAGGGTTTGTTTGAGTTGACCATCAGACATCATCCTAGTAGCAGATCAGGTTGGAGTTACGATCAGACCAAATAGCTACTTACATGTCCCAAACATGTTCCTACATGTCCCAAACATATCCTAACATGCCCCAAATATGTTGTTACATGTTGTTACATGTTCTAACACTGTTAGTCCAAGCAGGGCAGGGCGAGACAGGGCAAGGCAAGACCCTAACCGCATTCCCCGTCCCTTCTCATTGTGACATTAGAACCAACATGCTCACATTGTTCCTCTCACTCACATTGAAATATCAGGGCCCCTCTTTTCATGAGACAGAAATGTCATCCAATTTCTCCTTTAGCCCCAGTCGTGGGTGCTGTTTGTCTAGCTCCATGTTTCAGTTGAATATCAGAGCGTGAGAATAGCATGAGAGGATGGCCAGACACTTTAAACCACGTTTTGGGGGACTCTTTCAGGAAATGTGACTGCTAATGTGCGTAAAAAGAGGGAGCGGGCATGGGAACAATGCATGCTTTGTCACAGGGGCTACAGTAATCTACTTTTTTCATTGATGCAAAGATTAGAAAAGCAGCCTATTTGCATTTCATTGAACAGTGGCCTCACTCTATTGTCATAGTCTATTAATAAAACATGTAAATGTTTTACTACCCCTTTACTATCCCCCATTCAGGTCAACATTGACAAGTCCCACTTGTTCATTCTTTAGCTGTCTTGTTCTTTCTGAAACTTCCCGCACTCTAAGTGAAACAGACCGTATTTTGGAAATTGTAGATTTGATTCTCAAATTCCAAAGAGGGGGAGACATAAAACAATCAAAATATCAATACACCATACAAACATTTCTGATTGCATGTGAGAGAGAAATCAACCCATGATGTTTTCAAAGAGAGCTGATGTCTCCTTCAAGGTTTTTTCTGACACCTGCTCTTGTTTGAAGGCATTGTGTTGTTCTGCAGAAGGTGAGGTAATCCTGCTCTTCAACAAGTCTGGGTTTCACTACGAGTGTCAGAAATCAAAGGGATGTTGTGGACCGGGGGCCAGGGGGCCACAGCCCAGTAATGTACAGGACAGATTTACAAGCAGAGAGGTGACCTGATTGGCTGCTTTCTATGTAAATGTGTTCATGTGAACTCAAACAGAGAGTGAAAGAGTGCTCAAATTAATCCTAAACTATAAAAGTCCCCCTTTATTGTGTCGATTGAGTTGTGACCAACTCGTTTGTTTTGTTCCATTTCAAGATAGGGATGTCACAACTCTGGAGGCTAGACATGTCCACTGTAGCCTTTGGTCAGAGGTCAATGTATGGGTGAACTGTTATACAATTGTTATTGCTACCCCTATTATTACCCCTATGATATAGAGGGACTCATTTGGAGAACATTTGGAGAATATTATATATTGTATAGCCAGTGCTTAATTTGAACCAGATCCTGCCGGAACAGGATCCGGTACCTCTCAGATTTGACTTTGTTGTTACGGCACCTATTTTCCCAGATCCGGTACCACTCATGATTTTTTTATTATTTCTCTGTTTGCATTCTAATAAAAGCGATCAGCATTAAATCGAGTTGCCTCCTTGTTATTTCTCCCGCTCCCCAGAAAGACCATGATATAAAAGCGCGGTGATCCTTCTGTCTAATCATCCTATCCTGCCACACTGATTCCAGACCAGCTCTCTTATTTGTACATAGAGGTTATGGGGAGGGCCAGTGGGGTAAGTACTGATCTTGACACAGGTCTTGATAGTGGTGGTCAGCTAGTGAAGAGGTCCCTAAGTAATCAAGTCACATAGCCTAGTCCAGTCATCTCCCTACTGAATTGAATCGTGAGGGAAAGCCAAATAAAAAATTAATAAGAAAAGGCAATTGAGTTTGTAATTTTTCAAGTCCAAAAATCCAGAGAAAGATGGTGAATCAAACCCAGAACAAGCCAGAGAACCGTCAGTGCCAGACGAGAGGAGTGAGGGGCAAACTGTTCCTGATGGCGATACCTTAGCTAGCAGCACTGCTAATCCTTCCAGTTCAGCATCACCACCGGCACTTCCTCTAGCTAGTAGGCCTACTAGCGAGTCAGACTCAGCGGAAGAGGGAGATGGGGAGCTGGGGGGGAGGGGACAGTGCATCCACCGACAAAGTGCTCAGAGCAGGTGTAATTTGCAGTTCAAGAACAAGCAAACATATAACCCCTGACTTGTCATTCAGAAATCAAAGTAGGGCTGTAAAACATGCAAAAAAGGTAAGGAGCTTGGGTCGAGAAATTACTGGAGTGGGTGGAATGTATAGTAAATTAACATCTTATGCATCAGACGTTAAAAAAGACTACAAAGGGCCTCAGGTTTTTGAACATGCCTGAACCAAGGTGCATTTGGTGGCAGAAAGCCTTGTAGACAAGGCTAAAGAGGACATCCAGGTTAACACTTAAAATGAAAAAAAATGTAGTCTTCAGAACAGCCTTAGAAGGAGGCTAAACATCACAGCCACATGCCCGGTCATGGCTTTGAGCAAGAAGTTGACTTTCAGGAGTTAAATGGACTTGCCATGGGGAGAGTCATTGCGGGAGGTTTTGAAAACTAAGTTAAGATGTATTTCTTTCCTTTACAAACTTGTTCTGTGAAGGTAATCTGAATATGTGCTTCATATTATCACATAGGCAGGAGGCCAATATATCATCATTTACATTTTAGTCATTTAGCAGACACTCTTATCCACAGCAACTTACAGTAGTGAATGCATACATTTCATACACTTTTTTTCTCCGTGATGGTCCCCCCTGTGGGAATCGAACCCACAACCCTGGCATTGCAAACACCATGCTCTACCAACTGAGCCACACGGGACTATAATCATATGTATGTTCTGCTGTAGCCTACATTGATTTATTTTATTTGAAGTTATATTCCGATATTGTGATATTTGTTCTACTGCTACATTGATGTCTTGACAATTATATGACATTCAGGTCTTGTAAGCCCCACCGCTGAGTATGTGTGCATATAGCGGGTGTTCTGCAGTGTTGTCTCAAAATAATGTTGTACATTGATGTCTTGAAAATTAGACTATAAGAAATTCGTACTTGTGTAAGTCCCACAGCTATACTCAAGTATGTGGCCATACTGCAGTGACGTCTAAAATGCTTTAAATTAATTAGCACCTTGGAGAGGCCTGTCAGTTTCACCAAAATAGATAGTAGGCTACTTGGCTGCTACATTGTGTTTGACACTTTTTTTATCAATTTGTTCCGGTACTACAGACCAAACTTAATGATGGTGTTGGAGTTGTGCCTGGCTGTGCAGTCATGAGTGAACAGGGAGTACAGGAGGGGACTGAGCATGCACCCCTGAGGGTCCCCTGTGTTGAGGATCAGCGTTGTGGATGTGTTGTTACCTACCCTTACCACCTGGGGGCGGCCGGTCAGGAAGTCCAGGATCCAGTTGCAGAGGGAGGTGTTTTGTCCCAGGGTCCTTAGCTTAGTGATGAGCTTTGAGGACACTATGGTGTTGAACGCTGAGCTGTAATCAATAGCATTCTCACATAGGTGTTCCTTTTGTCCTGGTGTTAAAGGGCAGTGTGGAGTGCAATAGAGATTGCATCATCTATGGATCTGCAGGTGCAGTATGCAAATTGGAGTGGGTTTCTGGGATAATGGTGTTGATGGGAGCAATGACCAGCCTTTCAAAGCATTTCATGGCTACAGACAGGAGTGCTACGGGTCGGTAGTCATTTAGGCAGGTTACCTTAGTGTTCTTGGGCACAAGGACTATGGTGGTCTGCTTGAAACATGTTGGTATTACAGACACAGACAGGGAGAGGTCAAAAATGTCAGTGAAGACACTTGCCAGTTGGTCAGCATATGCTCGGAGTGCACGTCCTGGTAATCCGTCTGGCCCTGCGGCCTTGTGAATGTTGACCTGTTTAAAGGTCTTACTCACATCGGCTGCGGAGAGCGTGATCACACAGTTGTCCAGAACAGCTGATGCACTCATGCATGTTTCAGTGTTACTTGCCTCAAAGCGAGCATAGCAGTTATTTAGCCCATCTGAAAGGCTCGTGTCACTGGGCATCTCTCGGTTGTGCTTCCCTTTGTAGTCTGTAATAGTTTGCAAGCCCTGCCACATCTGGCAAGCGACAGAGCCGGTGTAGTACGATTTGATTTTAGTCCTGTATTGATGCTTTGCCTATTTGATGGTTCGTTGAAGGGCATAGCGGGATTTCTTATAAGCTTCCAGGTTAGAGTCCCGCTCCTTGAAAGTGGCAGCTCTACCCTTTAGCACAGCGCGAATGTTGCCTGTAATCCATGGCTTCTGGTTGGGGTATGTACGTACAGTCACTGTGGGGACGACGTCCTCGATGCACTTATTGATAAAGCCAGTGACTGATGTGGTGTATTCCTCAATGCCATTGGAAGAATCCCAGAACATATTCCAGTCTGTGCTAGCAAAACAGTCCTGTAGTTTAGCATCTGCTTCATCTGACCACTTTTTTATAGACTGAGTTACTGGTGCTTCCTGCTTAAATTTTTGCTTGTAAGCAGGAATCAGGAGGATAGAATTATGGTCAGATTTGCCAAATGGAGGGCGAGGGAGAGCTTTGTACGCGTCTCTGTGTGTGGAGTAATTGTGGTCTAGAAATGTTTTCCCTCTGGTTGCACATTTAACATGCTGATAGAAATGAGGTGAAACTGATTTAAGTTTCCCTGCATTTAAAGTCCCTGGCCACTAGGAGCGCCGCCTCTGGATGAGCGTTTTCCTGTTTGCTTATGGCGGTATAGCTCATTGAGTGCGGTTTTAGTGCCAGCATCGGTCTGTGGTGGTATGTAGATAGCTACGACAAATACAGAGGAAAACTCCCCAGGTAGTTCTTCAGCTTATCATGAGATACTCTACCTCAGGTGAGCAAAACCTTGAAACTTCCTTAGATATCTTGCACCAGCTGTTGTTTACATAAATGCATAGGCCCCCGCCCCGTGTCTTACCAGAGGCTGCTGTTCTGTCCTGCCGATAGAGTGTATAACCCACCAGCTGTATGTTCTTAATGTTGTCGTTCAGCCACGACTCGGTGAAACAAGATATTACAGTTTTTGATGTCCCGTTCATAGGATAAACATGCTTTCAGTTTGTTCCATTTATTTTTCAGCAATTGAAAATTAGCTTGCAGGACGGAAGGCAAGGGCAGATTAGCCACTCGTTACCCTGATCCTCATAAGCCACCCTGATCTCTTTCTGCAAAATTTCTGTTTCCTTTTCCAATGAATGAGGGGGATCGGGGCCTGGTTGGGTGTCTGTATTATATCCCTACTGTCATTGAAGAAGAACTCTTCATCCAGTTAAAGATGAGCACTCGCAGTTCTGATGTCCAGAAGCAATTTTCCGTCATAAGAGATGGTAGCAGCAACATTATGTACAAAACAAGTTACAAACAACGCAAAAAATGTTTTAAAAATAGCATGGTTGGTTAAGAGCCGATAAGACGGCAACCTTCTCCTCTGGCGCCATCACAGTTTCCCATGGCTCTCCCTGTCTTTGTTGTATCTGCACCCATGTCTATACCATCTCTGACTTCTGTCATGTTTGAGCAGCTTTTTTCTAATGTAAAATTATCCCCAGAGAATTTTGGGGGAGGAATTTGTCAAGAAGCCACAAGATCCAGAAAAAAACATAGGAAAGGAGGAATGTTCGGTATAAGACAAGATGACTCCCTCAAACTACCAAGAGCAGAAAACTCTCACAGCATGGAACCTCTCAAACATGTCCTCTGAGTAGTTTGGGTGATTTAGTGAACTAGCTAAATCATTAACCCACTGAGCTCAAAACCCCATTACCACCCAGGCCCTCCCCATCCCATCTCTCTTTATGCAAGGCTTCATTTTTATGCCCCCGAAGTACCACAACCTCCCTTTCTTCCCTTCTGTATGGCAATCAACTTCCATCACTCCAGACATTCTTCCACAGCACCGTTTCAAAGGATTTGGTCAAAATACCCGCCCCTACATTTAAACTAGATTGTGTTGGCTGTCTGGGGAAGGCAGGTAAATGTGTCCATTAGAGCCAACCCAGCATCGACAGCAGTGAGCACTGCATACACACAGGGGCCAGATGCCTATCTCCGGGCGATGTGGCCACTGATACAGCTGTTCTCAAAAGTAGGCAAACATTTTTCAAAGAGATTCTGTTGTTGCGCAACAATCTTCCACTTAAGGCCCAGGCCTCTAGATCCAAGCAGGATTTCAGATCTGTGAACTGCATGCACATCTGATGAATGGGACCCCCACTACTCATACCAACCCTACACAATGAAAAACACACATACTGTACAGAGATATGCAACAATAAATACACGGATATGGCCATGTATTCAATTCACTTATGTGTTTTTAGTCTATCATCAGTACTTTCGTGATCTTTCTCCAGACATCAACAATGTTCAGAAAGCTCCCGTGTTGTACGATTACAACTGGATCGATGAAGCAATGTGCTCATTTACAATTTTGGTAAAAGACAAATTAGCAAATGTGTCACGTTCTGACCTGTAAAGGTGTTATTTGTTAGTGTTTAGTATGGTCAGGACATGGCAGGGGGTATTTTGTTTATATGTTTCGAGGATTGCTAGTCTATGTGTATAGACAAGGGGGGGTTGATTAGAGTGGTCTAGAGTTTTGGTATATGTTCTATGTTAGGGCATTTTCTATGTTTATTCTAGTCACTCTGTTTCTATGTGCAGTTTTGGTCTTGACTTTCAATTGGAAGCAGCGGCTCCTCGTTGCTTCTGATTGAAGGTCCTATAATTAGGGGTTTGTTTGTATTGTGGATTGTGGATAGTTGTATTCTGTTTTGTGCTTATCACCTGACAGAACTGTTAGTGTCGTTTCCGTTAATTGTATACGTGTTTCATTTGTTTCTCCTTTTTCAATATTAAAAAAAGAAGATGAGTATACACTTCCCTGTTGCGTCTTGGTCCTCCACACACGACACGCGTTACAAAATGCTACATTTTGGACCATCACTGTAGCCTATTGGTGTCTAAATCATTCCGAGCTGGCAGAATCTTCAGTTAGTCTGGAGTGAATATGTTTGCCTGGCCAACTTTGCCTGCTTCTCACTCCCGAAGAATCCGGTAATGATCCATTAGTTTTCTGAATGAAAGATGGAGCTCTGATTACAAAACAAAAGCTTACTGTACTGCGTTTTGGAAGACTGGTTATTGGAAGACATTTTTTTATTTTATTTTACCTTTATTTAACCAGGTAGGCTAGTTGAGAACAAGTTCTCATTTACAACTGCGACCTGGCCAATATAAAGCAAAGCAGTGTGACACAGACAACAACACAGAGTTACACATGGAATAAACAATAAACAAGCCAATAACACAATAAACAAGTCAATGACACAGTAGATAAAAAAGGTACATACTGCAATAGTTTTAACATAGATTAAACCCTTTCCTCCATCGTCAGTATCTCGAGTGGATATCCGGTTTATTTCAGCGGCTATTTTATTTGCATAGGATATTACTCATCTCCCTGTCAGATTACAGCAGTTAACAGCCTATAGACAGAATCCTTTTGTTTGATAGATTTGTGCACATTAGTTGTCTATGCGTCTGTGAATTAGATTTTAGACTGGCCAGTGTTGGAGAGGCTTGTCTGGGCAAGGGGGCAGTATTTTCACGGCCGGATAAACGTTCCCGATTTAACCTGTTTGGGCTAGGGGGCAGTATTGAGAATTTTGGAAAAAATATGTGCCCATTTTTAACTGCCTCCTACACCAACTCAGAAGCTAGAATAGGCATATTATTGTTCAGGTTTGGATAGAAAACACCCTAAAGTTTCTAAAACTGTTTGAATGGTGTCTGTGAGTATAACAGAACTCCTATGGCAGGCAAAAACCTGACAAGGTTTCATGCAGGAAGTGGCCTGTTTGACAAGGAGTCGTGCGTCTTGCATCTGTTTATTGAAGAGTAAGGATCTTAGCTGTAACGTGACAATTCCCAGGGCTCCAATAGGCTCTCAGGACCCGGGAAAATCATGAAGGTTGACGAGGCAGCCTCAGGCTGAAACAGATTATCACCTTATCCAAGTGTCCCATTAGGTGACAATGGAATGAGGCGCGTGCGCGATTAGCCCCCGTGGAGTATTTTAATTCGGCTGTTTAGTTTATTGCAGATTCCCGGTCGGAATATTATCGCTTTTCTACGAGATAAATGGCATAAAAATTGGTTTTAAACAGCGGTTGACATGCTTCGAAGTACGGTAATGGAATATTTAGACATTTTTTGTCACGCCATGCGCCATGCGCCATGCGCCATGCGCGCGACCGTGGATTACCATTCGTATAGTGTCTAGAACGCACGAACAAAACGACGCTATTTGGATATAACTATGGATTATTTGGGACCAAACCTACATTTGTTATTGAAGTAGAAGTCCTGGGCGTGCATTCTGACGAAGAACAGGAAAGGTAAGAACATTTTTCTTATAGGAAATGTTATTATGGTGAAGGCTAATCTTGCCGGGTGTCTAAATAGCTAGCCGTGATGGCTGGGCTATGTACTTAGAATATTGCAAAATGTGCTTCATCCGAAAAGCTATTTTAAAATCGGACATATCGAGTGCATAGAGGAGTAATGTATCTATAATTCTTAAAATAATTGTTATGCTTTTTGTGAACGTTTATCGTGAGTAATTTAGCAAACTGTTAGTAAATTCCCCGGAAGTTTGCTTTTTCTGAACGTCACATGCTAATGTAAAAAGCTGTTTTTTTATATAAATATGAACTTGATTGAACAGACATGCATGTATTGTATAACATAATGTCCTAGGTGTGTCATCTGATGAAGATCATAAAAGGTTAGTGCTGCATTTAGCTGTGGTTTGGGTTTTGGTGACATTATATGCTAGCTTGAAAAATGGGTGTCTGATTATTTCTGGCTGCGCACTCTCCTGACATCATCTAATGTTTTGCTTTCGTTGTAAAGCCTTTTTGAAATCGGACAGTGTGGTTAGATAAACGAGAGTCTTGTCTTTAAATAGCTGTAAAATAGTCATATGTTTGAGAAATTGAAGTAATAGTATTTCAAACGATTCAAAAATCGCGCCACTGGATTAGACTGGCTGTTACGTAGGTGGGACGAATTCGTCCCGCCTAGCCCATAGAGGTTAAACTGGTTACTACTCTTTCCCAGAAATGAGAATATGCATATTATTAGTGTATTTGGGTGGAAAACACTCTGAAGTTTCTAAAACTGTTTGAATGGTGTCTGTGAGTATAACAGAACTCTAATGGCAGGCAAAAACCTGAGAAAATTCCAAGCAGGAAGTGGCCTGTCTGACAATTTGTAGTTCTTCTTTCTAGTCCCTTTCGAAACTACACTATCTCTGGGGTTACTTTGCACTTTCTAAGGCTTCCATTGGCTCTCTAAAGCCTTCAGAAAGCGGATTGAGGCGTCTCCTGTCTCTGGACAGAGTATGGTAGCTCAGTTTGTCAGTGGTCTGCCTGGTGACTAAGAGACTGGGTATGCGCGGTCCCGCGACCATGCTGTTTTTTCTTTTCCTCTTTGAATGAAAACACTATTGTCCGGTTGGAATATTATCGCTATTTTACGAGAAAAATACCATAAAAATGTATTTTAAACAGTGTTTGACATGCTTCTAAGTACGGTAAAGGAACATTTAGATTTTTTTTGTCTCGAAATGCGCTTGCGCATTAACCTTTGGATAGTGACCTGAACGCACGAACAAAACGCAGGTATTTGGACATAACTATGGATTATTTGGAACAAAAACAACATTTCTTGTGGAAGTAGCAGTCCTGGGAGTGCATTCTGACGAAGATCAGCAAAAGTAATACAATTTTTCTAATAGTAATTCTGAGTTTAGTGAGCCCCGAAGTTGGCGGGTGTCAAAATAGCTATCCGTGATGGCTGAGCTATGTACTCAGAATATTGCAAAATGTGCTTTCCCTGAAAAGCTATTTTAAAATCTGACATAGCGATTGCATAAAGGAGTTCTGTATCTATAATTCTTAAAATAATTGTTATGTTTTTTGTCAACGTTTATGGTGAGTAATTTAGTAAATTCACCGGAAGTTTTGGGTGGGAATGCATGTTCTGAACATCACATGCCAATGTAAAAAGCTGTTTTTGGATATAAATATGAACTTGATTGAACAAAACATGCATGTATTGTATAACATAATGTCCTAGGAGTGTCATCTGATGAAGATCATCAAAGGTTAGTGCTTCATTTAGTTGTGTTTTGGGTTTATGTGACATATATGCTTGCTTGGAAAATGGCTGTGTGATTATTTGTGGCTATGTACTCTCCTAACATAATGTAATGTTTGGCTTTCGCTGTAAAGCCTTTTAGAAATCGGACAATGTGGTTAGATTAACGAGAGTCTTGTCTTTAAAAGGGTGTAAAATAGTCGTATGTTTGAAAAATTGAAATTATTGCATTTTTGAGGTTTTGTATTTCGCGCCACGCTCTTCCAATGGCTGTTGAATAGAGTGGGACGGTGACGTGCCACCTAGCCCATAGAAGTTAATGGTAATTTGATGAAATACAATTGAATATGCCGAGTGTATTGAATATCGAGGCAGCAGAGGGTGGAGTCGCAATTCACACTCTTCTACCGTCCGGAACCAAAGTCTCTCAACACTCATTAAGGAGCAGTTTGTGGAAAGCAGGAATCTGAGTGTTTCTTTCTGTGGAGCTGGTGTGTATGTTCCTCCACCCACCCTCAGGCACTCTCCCTCTCATCTCTGACCCTTGACCCTGAGCGTGGTAAAGGCAGACATCTTTCCATCAGCTCCATCAACACACAGATGACTGAGACAGAGGTGGCATTGCCTCTACCTGTCACAACATGGATATGTAAGTGTGTGTGTGTGTCTGATGCTTCATTCTCCATGGCACAGATAATAGTCTGTTCATATATAGACACCTGCATACTGCTGTGTTAAGACGTCCTGCCAATCTATCTAGTCGAATACTCTATTGTATAGAGACTACCCAATATGTAGGGAAAAAGGTACTGATAACTACAATGGAAAATACATTACTTTTTAAGTTTGTTTACTAGCTAGCAATGAAGTACAGTAGGTTAGAACAACACAAGACAGCTACTTTATGAGTTTACTAAAGCTCTTACAGTACCAGTCATAAGTTTGTACACACTAACTTATTCAAGGGTTGTTCTTTATTTGACTATTTTCTACAATGTAGAATAATAGTGAAGACATCAAAACTATGAAATAACACATATGGAATCATGTATTAACCAAAAAAGTGTTAAACAAATCAAAATATATTTTATATTAATTTGGACTCATCAGACCAAAGGACAAATTTCCACCAGTCTAATGTTAATTTCTCGTGTTTCTTGGCCCAAGCAAGTCTCTTCTTCTTATTGGTGTCCTATAGTAATGATTTTTTTGCAGCAATTCAACCATGAAGGCCTGATTCACGCAGTCTCCTCTGAACAGTTGATCTTGAGATGTGTCTGTTACTTGAACTCTGTGAAGAATTTATTTGGGCTGCAATCTGAGGCTGGTAACTCTAATGAACTTATCCTCTGCAGCAGAGGTAACTCTGGGTCTTCCTTTCCTGTGGCGGTCCTCATGAGAGCCAGTTTCATCACAGCAGTTGATGGTTTTTGCGACTGAAATCTTCCTGATTGACTGACCTTCATTTATCAAGTCAATTAAGAACGAATTCTTATTTAAAATGACGGCCTACCCCATCCAAACCCTAACAACGCTGGGCTAATTGTGCGCTGCCCTATGGGACTCCCAATCACAGCCGATTGTGATACAGCCTGGAATCAAACCAGGGTCTGTAGTGACACCTCTAGCACTGAGATGCAGTGCCTTAGACCGCTGCGCCACTCAGGAGCCCAATATGTCTTAAAGTAATGTCTTAAAGTAATGATGGACTGTTGTTTATCTTTGCTTATCTGAGCTGTTATTACCATAACATGGACTTGGTATTTTTCCAAATAGGGCTATCTTCTATATACCACCCTTACCTTGTCACAACACAACTGATTGGCTCAAACGCATTAAGAAGGAAAGAAATTCCACCAAATAACCTTTAACAAGGCACAACTGTTAATTGAAATGCATTCCAGGTGACTACCTCATGCAACTGGTTGAGAGAATGCCAAGAGTGTGCAAAGCTGTCATCAAGGCAAAGGATGGCTACTTTGAAGAATCTGAAATATAAAATCTATTTTTATTTGTTTAACACTTTTTTGTTTACTTCATGATATGTATTTCATAGTTATGATGTCTTCAGCATTATTCTACAATGTAGAAAATAGTAAAATTAAAGAAAAACCCTTGAATGAGTAGGTGTGTCTAAACTTTTGACTCGTACTGTATATCTTACACACAGAGCCAAGATCTTCACAAGTCAACACCCAGCATCTTGGTGAATGTTCTAATAAAACAAATGGCAATTAAATTTGCTGGAGGCAAATGACAAAAAAAACTAAACGTTTTGACGTAATTAAACAGTTTTTTAGTAGACTAATAACTGTGGATAGTGGTTCTATTTTCAGATATAATCTGATTCTCTGTGCCCTGGTGACATCACTCATCATGCGCTCTTCATCCTCATTCAGAGCTCATCCTCGTCATGTATTCTCAAAAGCTATTTCTATTTACAATCTCACCTACCCAACCTACCAGATACAGTACAGCTTCTCTGAGCCAGTGAGGGTTCTTTGTATCTCAAAACTGTAGCATGAAGTACATCATGTGACAGAAATGACCCTGACACACCTAGATGTAGCAGATTCAACCTAGTTGAAGCTAGCTTAGTATCGTTTTGTGACCTTCCTTGAGACCTGAAGTAATGTTACTCCCTGTACCACAACGTTTTTTGTGATATAGCAGGATTATCAATCAGGTGTGTTGTTGTGAGCATCGTGTCAAACCCCCCCTGACGCAAAGGTGAGCACTACATGTAGATGGGCTCAATTTCCCAACTCCATTCTGCAATGTCCACATCATTACACTGTTGATACATTTTTTGGATGCACAGTGCTTGAAAGAAAGGAGGCAACAAGAAAAAAAGCTGTTCAGACAGCCTAGGTCACAGAACCTTCACTTCAAGAGAGGCTGGATCTGTCTGATTTTTGTGTTTCCATGGGTCAGGGTGTGTGTCTCACATTTTAAAGATTGCTGGATGTGTCAATGTGTGTAGTCTCGGAGGTTAAAACACATGAAGAAGTTATACATTATCCAGAAGTTGAGTGCATACATTTTTGAACTTTTTCCCTGTATGAATCGAACCCACGACCCTGGCATTGCAAGGGCCATGCACTACCAACTGAACCACACGGGACTAGAATATGTATTTCATTGAATTATTATATGTTGTATTGTATCAAGATTATTACACTGTAATTACATAGCACATAACACAGTTGTTACTCTGGTATAAGGCCTATGCAATACAAAATGTAACCAATAGGGGACTATGTCTTACACAGTTTTTTACTTTGTTTTGTTTTGACATGTCACATAGACGGGACAAAGAGTCACAGGAACAATGTGGTCATCTCACATGAGGGTTGTGTGGAATAGGACAGCAGGTGATGACAAAGAGTGCAAAGCGTGCTCCTGTCATGCTTCTCTCATCATCCCTCAGTTATGAGGCGGCAGCGTAGCCTAGTGGTTAGAGCGTTGGACTAGCAACCGAAAGGTTGCAAGATCAAATCCCTGAGCTGACAAGGTACAAATCTGTTGTTCTGCTCCTGAACGAGGAAGTTAAAACCTGTTGGGGCCACCCCTTCCCGTTCTTGTAATGGGATTGCTTGACAAGATACATGGTGCGAAATTCAAAACAGCAAAAATCTAATAATTTCAATTTCTCAAACAATCAACTATTTTACACCATTTGAAAGATAAACATCTCCTTAATCCAACCACATTGTCCGATTTCAAAGAGGCTTTACAGCGAAAGCATAAAGTTAGATTATGTTAGGAGAGTACATAGACAAAAAAATTACACACAGCCATTTTCAATGCAAGGACAGGCGTCACCAAAAGCAGAAAACCAGCTAAAATTATGCACTAACCTTTGACAATCTTCATCAGATGACACTCCTAGGACATTATGTTAGACAATACATGCATTTTTTGTTCTATCGAGTTCATATTTATATCCAAAAACAGCATTTTACATTGGCGCGTGACGTTCAGAAAATGTATCTCCCCCAAAACTGCCAGTGAATTTACAAAAATACTCATTATCGTATCTCAAAACTTGCAACAGTTTTGAGATACGTTGGTAAAATATTAAACTGTTATTCAAAGAATTATAGATTAACATCTCCTGAATGTAACCCCATTGACAGATTTCATAATAACTTTACTGGGAAAGCACACTTTGCAATAATCTGAGTACTGCGCTCAGAAAGATACACTAGGCAATACAGATAGCTGCCATTTTGGAGTCATCTAAATGCATAAATAACATTAGAAATATTCACTTACCTTTAATAATCTTCATCAGAAGGCACTTCCAGGAATCCCAGGTCCACAACAAATGTTGTTTTGTTCGATAAATTTCATAATTTATGTCCAAATAACTCCATGTTGTTAGCGCGTTCAGTAAGCTACTCAAAATGTAGGACGCGCGAGGAAAGTGTCACGACGAAAAGTAAAAAAAAAATCTATTTACGTTCGTTCAAACATAGCATCAATCTTTAGGGCCATTTTAATGTGAAACTTCAGTAATATTTCAACCGGACCATTCCTGTGTCTTGAAAAACGTTTTGGAACAGAGCTACCTCTCTCGTGAACGCGTGCCAATGAAGTGATGTCATTCCCTGGGTTACCGACTTCCCAGCCTTCTCATTCGGTCTCTGTTCATCATAGACGCCTCAAACAACTTTCTAAAGACTGTTGACATCTAGTGGAAGCCTTAGGAAGTGCAAAATGAATCCTTAGTCACTGTGTGTTCCATTGGCAATGACTTGAAAAAAGTACAGCCACAAGATTTTCATTTCCTGCTTGTATTTTTCTTAGGTTTTTGCCTGCCATATGAGTTCTGTTATACTTACAGACACCATTCAAACAGTTTTAGAAACTTCAGAGTGTTTTCTATCCAAATATGCGTATAACATAATGTCCTAGGGTTGTCATCTGATGAAGATCATCAAAGGTTAGTGCTGCATTTAGCTGTGGTTTGGGTTTATGTGACATTATATGCTAGCTTGAAAAATGGGTGTCTGATTATTTCTGGCTGGGTACTCTGCTGACATAATCTAATGTTTTGCTTTCGTTGTAAAGCCTTTTTGAAATCGGACAGTGTGGTTAGATCGGACAGTGAGTCTTATCTTTAAAATGGTGTAAAATAGTCATATGTTTGAAAAATTGAAGTTTTTGCATTTTTGAGGTATTTGAATATCGCGCCACGGGATTACACTGGCTGTTGAGTAGGTGGGACGCACCTAGCCCATAGAGGTTATTAAGAGTGTGCTCCTTATCTCAGCTCGTAACCTGTATAAAAGACACCTGGGAGCCAGAAATCTTTCTGATTGAGAGGGGTGAAATACTTATTTCCCACATTAAAATGCAAATGAATTTATAAATTTTTTGACGTGCGTTTTTCTGGATATTTTTGTTGTTATTCTGGCTCTCACTGTTCAAATAAACCTACCATTAAAATTATAGACTGATCCTTTCTTTATCAGTGGGCAAACACATACATACAAAATCAGCAGGGGATCAAATACTTTTTCCCCCACTGTAGATGGTGATGACACTAAGCTAAAGCCTGATTCCCTCCATTGTTTATTTGTTCTCATTTAACTCTCCCATTGAGACCTCTGAAGTATTATCCAAACACAAACACACACAGACATACATGCATCACTCTTTTGTTGCAGAGAATTTTCCTGTTGCATCGGGAAATTCAAACGAGCCTCGTGATTCCTTGAAAATGAGCATGTCTCTTTCTTTCCGTGCGGAGGCAGTCGAGTCATTGGGATCTGGCCTGCTATCAAAAAAATATTCTCTCTCTCTCGCTCAAACATTAGGCCTACATCCTATTGCTGCAACATTCAAATGTACAAAATGTATCTGAAATGCAGCTATACACATCAACAACTGTTGTTTTATAAAGGTTGATAACACCAGATAGATATTGGTCTCCAGTAGGCTACGACATACAAGTGTGGAGTGTACCCTAAACTTACAAATTAACTGTCAAAAGTTTGTTAAATTGTGGCCTGGATTGGTTTAGTGGTTGTTAGGGCCGCTACCTTCAGCGTGCACATATAGGCCTGCTGTGTCGACGTGGGTTCAATTCTGGCTTATGCCCTTCTTGCACAAATATCTAGATCCCCTTGATTTAGTTACACATTTTAAATATAAATATAAATCTTGATAAGAAAATGACCATACCAGACACTTTTAGATATCATAAAATGGAAATGAATAAAATAATAACAGTAACACCAACATTAGTTTCCTTACATACAGTGTCGGGTAAATTGCCACAGTAGATTTGCAGTGGTCAACAAGGAAATACTTTATTTCTATTGTACGGAATGCTTGGCAAATAGATAAATCACCCTTAGTCTGTTAAAAAGGACTTAGTTGTTCTGATGACATAACCAATCAGAGGGCGAACATATCTTTAAAGACTTTGGTTGCAGGCAGGACTAAGGCAGAGAGGTAGAGGCGAAGCGAGAGGGCTCACTCTCGCTATGCAGACCTAAGCTTGTCGCCTGCCTTCCTGCATTTAGGACAACGACTCCTATTGTTAGGGCGGAGACATGAGCATTTCGTCATTATATACAGCTCCCTGACTAAGGTAACACCGGTATAATTTTTAAGGGGTGAGGTAATGAGGTGATCAATAATGGAGATCAATTGAGATCAGCTGTGCGGGTGAATTTAGCGGATATTGATGGTTTAACGAGACATCAGCTGGCACTAATGTATTGCCGTCGATGATTGCAATAGGCCATTTGTTATTTGATTATATTCCAATAGGCTACATTTAAAATCAAATCAAATTGTATTAGTCACATGCGCCGAATTTAACAGGTGTAGACCTTACAGTGAAATGCTGACTTACGCCCCTAACCAACAATGCAGTTAAAAAAAATACGGATAAGAATAAGAAATAAATGTAACATGTAATGAAAGAGCAGCAGTAAAATAACAATAGCAAGACTATATACGGGGGGTACCGGTACAGAGTCAATGTGCTGGGACACTGGTTAGTTGAGGTAATATGTACATTTAGGTAGAGTTATTAAAGTGACTATGCATAGATGATAACAACAGAGAGTAGCAGTTGTGTAAAAGAGTGGGGGGGGGGGCAATGCAAATAGTCTGGAGAACAGTCTATGACTAGGGTGGCTGGAGTCTTTGACAATTTTTAGGGCCTTCCTCTGACACCGCCTGCTATAGAGGTGTTGGATGGCGGGAAGGTTGGCCACAGTGATGTACTGGGCCGTTCGCACTACCCTCTGTAGTGCCTTGCGGTCGGAGGCCGAGCAGTTGCCATACCAGGCAGTGATGCAACCAGTCAGGATGCTCTCAGTGGTGCAGCTGTAGAACCTTTTGAGGATCTGAGGACCCATGCCAAATCTTTTCAGTCTCCTGAGGGGGAAATAGGTTTTGTCGTGCACTCTTCACGACTGTCTTGGTGTGCTTGGACCATGTTAGTTTGTTGGTGATGTGGATACCAAGGAACTTGAAGCACTCAACCTCCACTGCAGCCCTGTCGATGAGAATGGGGGCGTGCTCAGTCCTCTTTTTCCTATTGTCTACAAACATCTCCTTTGTCTTGATCACGCTGAGGGAGAGGTTGTTGTCCTTGCACCACACGGCCAGGTCTCTGACCTCCTCCCTATAGGCTGTCTCGTCGTTGCCGGTGATCAGGCCTACCACTGTTGTGTTATCGGCAAACTTAATGATGGTGTTGGAGTCGTGCCTGGCCATGCAGTCATGAGTGAACAGGGAGTACACGAGGGGACTGAGCACGCACCCCTGAGGGGCCGTGAGTGCTACGGGTGAGTGCTACAGACGTGAGTGCTACGGGTCGGTAGTCATTTCGGCAGGTTACCTTAGTGTTCTTGGGCACAGGCACTATAGGGGTCTGCTTAAAACATGTCGGTATTACAGACTCGGACAGGGAGAGGTTGAAAATGTCAGTGAAGACACTTGTAGGCTTCCCATCCTTTAGCCTATCCATTGTCACATAATGAAAGGTGTGAAAACCCATAATAGGCTACTCGCCCATGTTTTCTATTTAGGCTATGTATAATTTGCAGAGGTGGGTAGAGTACTTAAGTAAAAGTACTGTTACTTAGATTGTAATTTACTCAAGTAAAAGTAAAAGTATCCTTCTTAAGAAACTACTCAAGTAACAGTAAAAAAAGTCAGAAAGTCAGAACTACTTCAGTACTAGTTACAAATTTAGTTTGGTAATTTTTTATACCTGACAGTAAAATGTGACAGCAAACAAAAAGGACAACAATTTAGTGCAATTTATTTGATATTCTATTATTGTCTAAGCCTGCCAGCACGGTCTTGCAGATGTTCTCCAGCACATGTAGTCTCTAATGAAAACTGACATCAAACAAAGTCCGTAGACGGTACAGTTTCAATTACGGTCTTATTCAAAGTTGATGTACTATCTATCAAAGTGCTCAATTTCATACAAAGGTAAATGGTACTCGAGACATTGGAATAATTTTACAATTTCGATAGCATTAATGAAAATGTATTTCACAATATAATTTCAAGTACATGTGATAATGAATGTGTGCTAAAAGGATTTACAACAAGTATGATGTTTAATTTTTCACTCAGAATGAAATATCAAGGAGGATCAGGTAAGTGTTACAACAGTCAAACAACAATCAATATTGACATTTCACTATCAGTCATGCTACTAGTATACAAATCAGACACATTTCAGCATGGAATTAAACATCAAGGTAGGTATTCAGGTAAGAATCATGTAAGTAATAAATAATCAAACAATGCCGATATCAATTGCCATAGTCACCGCAATAATTTTTTCCTGCCAAGGTAGGATTTACCCTCCATCCTCCTTCTCTTCCGAACCTCTCTTTTCCACTTTGAAGGGTATTTTATTTTTCTTGGCGAGCCCATTCTCCCCCCCCCCCCCCCCCCCCCCCCCCCGGTTGTGCCGCTACAAGATGTAAATAAAAGACACACACACACACACACACACACACAAATTATTTATAGTAAAAAGCTTACTGAGATTATACACTGACTGTATGACAGATGTGCTTATAGGCCTGGTCATAAAAACAGAATGACCGTAATGTGTGCGCTGGGAGTCGGGAAGCAAGTTCAGGGGGTGAAGAATTTAATAAATGAACGAAACATAATATAAAACAAGAAACACGAACAACGCACAGACATGAAACTGGAACAGAAACAATGACGCCTGGGGAAGGAACCAAAGGGAGTGACATATATAGGGCAGATAATCAAGGAGGTGATGGAGTCCAGGTGAGTGTCATTATGCTCAGATGTGCGTAAAAATGGTGACAGGTGTGCACCATAACAACCACCCTGGTGACCTAAAGGCCGGAGAGGGAGCACACGTGACAATGACATTTACACACACACACCGAGTGAGAAAGAGCAATAGAGTGGGAGGATGCTACACTGGACTGACCGGTTGATCTAGCAAATGTTAGCTAGCTACATGGTTGACACTGCAGCTTAGCCAGCTTATCTAGTGGCAACCTAATGTGATAGACAGTTAGCTATTGCCACACACGTATGATTAATCTGTTTAGTCTTTATGCAAGGTGGCTAGTTAGCCAACAAGCAGAGATCATATGTGACAGATCGGCTCAAATCGGTCTTATGAAGCAACATTTTTAATTATGTTTTTCATGTTGGATAAAAGTAGAGACTCAGAGCTAAAAAAAAAAAGGTATATCATACACTTCAGCTGAAGAACAATGGGAAAGTAATTTTGCTTAGAAAGTTGATAAACTTGTAAACTCACTTTTGAGAAAATGACCCTTGAATATTTTGGTACTACCACTGGAGAGTCCTTCTTTGTCTACACCCATTCAGCATCGTCTTAAACTTTAGCCCCACCCATCTCTTTAACCTCTTACATCTAGACGTTCCGCTAGCGGAACACCTGCTCCAATATCCAATGATAGGCGTGGCGCGAATTACAAATTCCTCAAAAATACAAAAACTTAAATTTTT
Organism: Salmo salar; assembly: GCF_965601325.2. Lineage (NCBI taxonomy): Eukaryota > Metazoa > Chordata > Actinopteri > Salmoniformes > Salmonidae > Salmo > Salmo salar. Next base: position 49,259,839 of record NC_138295.1, on the reverse strand, counting down.
CAAACATATGACTATTTCACAGCATTTTAAAGACAAGACTCTCCTTTATCTAACCACACTGTCCGATTTCAAAAAGGCTTTACAGCGAAAGCAAAACATTAGATTATGTCAGCAGAGTACCCAGCCAGAAATAATCAGACACCCATTTTTCAAGCTAGCATATAATGTCACAAAAACCCAGAAGACAGCTAAATGCAGCACTAACCTTTGATCTTCATCAGATGACACACCTAGGACATTATGTTATACAATACATGCATGTTTTGTTCAATCAAGTTCATATTTATATCAAAAAACAGCTTTTTACATTAGCATGTGATGTTCAGAACTAGCATACCCCCCGCAAACTTCCGGGGAATTTACTAACAATTTACTAAATTACTCACGATAAACGTTCACAAAAAGCATAACAATTATTTTAAGAATTATAGATACAGAACTCCTCTATGCACTCGATATGTCCGATTTTAAAATAGCTTTTTGGTGAAAGCACATTTTGCAATATTCTAAGTACATAGCCCAGCCATCACGGGCTAGCTATTTAGACACCCGGCAAGTTTAGCCTTCACCAAAATCAGATTTACTATAACAAAAATGTTATTACCTTTGTTGTCTTCGTCAGAATGCACTCCCAGGACTGCTACTTCAATAACAAATGTTGGTTTGGTCCCAAATAATCCATCGTTATATCCGAATAGCGGCGTTTTGTTCGTGCATTCCAAAAACTATCCGAAATGGTAAATCAGGGTCGTGCGCATTGCGCAATTCGTGACAAAAAAATTCTAAATATTCCATTACCGTACTTCGAAGCATGTCAACTGCTGTTTAAAATAAATTTTTATGCAATTTATCTCGTAAAAAAGCGATAATATTCCGACCGGGAATCTCCTTTTCGGCAAACAGAGGAAAAATCACAAAGACGGGGGCAGCCAGGGCACGCGCCTAAGCCCACAGTCCCTTGATCGGCCACTTGAGAAAGGCGATAATGTGTTTCAGCCTGGGGCTGGGATGACGACATTCAGGTTTTTCCCGGGCTCTGAGCGCCCATGGAAGACGTAGGAAGTGTCACGTTAGAGCAGAGATCCTTTGTAAAAGATAGAGATGGCAAAGAAGTTCAAGAAATGGTCAGACAGGCCACTTCCTGTAAAGGAATCTCTCAGGTTTTGACCTGCCATTTGAGTTCTGTTATACTCACAGACACCATTCAAACAGTTTTAGAAACTTTGGAGTGTTTTCTATCCAAAGGCAATAATTATATGCATATTCTAGTTACTGGGCAGGAGTAGTAAGCAGATTAAATCGGGTACGTTTTTTATCCAGCCGTGAAAATACTGCCCCCTAGCCATAACAGGTTAAGGGTTGATCTGAGCGTTCTGTACTAACAACAGTAGTCAAGCACTCAAGCTAACTTTCTAGCTACTTCCAGACACAAATAAGAGTACAGCTCACTGAAAATTACTCGCCCTAGCAGAGCTGGTTAGGCCGTTATGTTATCCAGAGCTTTGGTGACTGCAACTGTGCTGTCAGATTGTCAGATCGTAAATTCGAGCGTTTCACTCTCGGAGCATTAAGAGCGCCCACTGGACGCAGGGTTGATCCGAATGTTCTGACCTCACAACAGCAACAGCAGTCAAGCACCCAAGCTAACTGGCTAACTGTCACTGGATGTGAACTGGAGGCGAAGTCAGGTGCAGGAGAGCAGAGTGAAGTGAACAGGCGCACACTTTATTCCGGTAAAATATCAAAAGCACAAACAACGTGCTCAAAACACGGAACATAGACAAATGTCTGGCGCGTAACAAAATTTCCAATAGACAAAATACACGTAACACAAACAACACCGGCGATGGTGGAACTCACGCAGCAGTTCAGGGTCCAATATATCAGCCACCGAACCCAGCACCTCTCCTCCGGACCGTACCCCTCCCACTCCACGAGGTACTGAAGGCCCCTCGCCCGATGCCTTGAATCCAGGATGGAACGGACGGAGTACGCCGGGACCCCCTCGATGTCTAGAGGCGGGTGGAGGAACCTCCCGTACCTCAGACTCCTGGAGCGGACCAGCCACCACCAGCCTGAGGAGAGACACATGGAACGAGGGGTTAATATGGTAATCGGGGGGAAGCTGTGACCTGTAACATACCTTGTTTACTCTCCTCAGGACTTTGAATGGCCCCACAAACCGTGGACCCAGCTTTCGGCAGGGCAGGCGGAGGGGCAGGTTTCGGGTCGAGAGCCAGACCCTGTCCCCCGGTGCACCGGGGCCTCCGCGGTGACGGTCCGCGCTGGTCTTTTGGCGCAGCGCGGCCTGCTGGAGGTGACCATGGGCGGCTTCCCAGGTCTCCTCCGCGTGTCTGAACCAATCGTCCACTGCAGGAGCCTTGGTCTGACTCTGATATCACGGTGCCAGAACCGGCTGGTACCCCAATACACATTGAAAGGGGGAGAGGTTAGTGGAGGAGAGGTGGAGCGAGTTCTGGGCCATCTCTGCCCAGGGCACGAACACCGCCCACTCCCTCAGCCGGTCCTGGCAATAGGACCACAGAAACCTGCCCACATCCTGGTTCAGTCTCTCCACCAGCCCATTACTCTCGGGGTGTAAACCTGAGGTGAGGCTGATCGAGACCCCCAAACGTTCCATGAATGCCCTCCAGACTCTCGAAGTGAACTGGGGACCCCGATCAGACACTATATCCTCAGGCACCCCGTAGTGCCGGAAGACGTGTGTAAACAGGGCCTCCGCAGTTTGGAGGGCCGTAGGAAGATCCGTTAGAAAATCCACCGACAGGTGTGACCAAGGCCGTTGTGGAAAGGGTAAGGGATGTAGCTTACCTCTGGGCAGCTGTCTAGGAGCCTTACACTGGATGCACACCGAGCAGGAGGAAACATAAACCCTCACGTCCAGGGCCAAGGTGGGCCACCAGTACTTCCCAGACAGACAGCGCACCGTCCAGCCGATCCAGAGGAGGGTGATGTGTGGGCCAAATAGATCAACTGGTCACGGACAGCAGACGGAACGTACTGAAACCCGACGGGACACTGAGGTGGAGCGGGCTCTGTACGCAACGCCTGCTCAATGTCCGCGTCCAGCTCGACACACGACTGGCGCTACCAGGCAGGAGGCCAGGAGAATGGCAGTCTGATCCATGTACCGCTCCTCTGTGTCAAAGCGGGACAGTGCGTCTGCCTTCACATTCTGGGAACCTGGTCTGTAGGACAGGGTAAACACAAAACGGGTAAAGAACATGGCCCACCTTGCCTGACAAGGATTCAGTCTCCTAGCTGCCCGGATGTACTCCAGGTTGCGGTGGTCAGTCCAGATGAGGAAAGGGTGTTTAGCCCCCTCAAGCCAATGTCTCCACGCCTTCAAAGCCTTAACCACAGCCAACAGCTCCCGGTCCCCCACATCATAGTTCCGCTCCGCCGGGCTGAGCTTATTCGAGAAGAAAGCGAAGGGGCGGAGCTTCAGTGGCGTGCCCGAGCGCTGAGAGAGCATGGCTCTGATCCCAGCCTCTGACGCGTCCAGCTTCACTATGAATGCCAAAGAGGGATCTGGATGGGCCAGCACAGGAGCCGAGGTAAACAGAGCTCTCAGGTGCCCAAAAGCCCTGTCTGCCTCAGCCGACCACTGCAGACGCACAGGACCCCTCTTCAGCAGTGAGGTAATTGGAGCAGCCACCTGGCCAAAACCCCGGATAAATCTCCAGTAGTAATTGGCAAACCCTAAAAATCGCTGCTCCTCCTTTACTGTGATGGGAGTCGGCCAATTACACACGGCTGCTATGCAGTCACTCTCCATCTCCACCCCTGATGTGGAATTACGATACCCTAGGAAGGAAACGGGCTGCTGAAAGAAGAGGCATTTCTCAGCCTTGACGTACAGGTCATGCTCCAACAGTCGTCCAAGTACCTTGCGCACCAAGGACACATGCTCGGCGCGTGTAGCGGGGTAAATCAGAATGTCATCGATATACACCACTACACCCTGCCCGTGCAGGTCCCTGATAATCTCATCTACGAAGGATTGGAAGACTGATGGAGCATTCATCAAGCCGTACGGCATGACGAGGTACTCATAATGCCCTGAGCTGGTACTAAACGCCGTCTTCCACTCGTCTCCCTCTCGGATACGCACCAGATTGTACGCACTCCTGAGATCCAGTTTAGTGAAGAAGCGCGTGCCGTGCATTCACTCAATCAATGGCAATAAGAAGTAGCGGGTAACTGTACCTCACCGTTATTTGATTGAGACCTCTATAGTCAATGCATGGTCGCAGACCTCCCTCCTTCTTCTTCACAAAAAATAAACTCGAGGAGTGGAGGACCGAATGTACCTCTGACGCAGGGATTCGGAGACATGCATCTCCATAGCTCCGTCTCCGCTTGCGACAGGGGATACACGTGACTCCTGGGAAGTTCAGCGTCTACCAGGAGATTTATCGCACAATCCCCCCGACGATGGGGTGGTAATTGATTCGCCTTCTTCTTACAGAAGGCGAGAGCCAAATCGGCATATTCTGGGGGAATGTGGAGACCTGGTTTGGACTTTCAACTGTGGTAGCACCAACAGAAACCCCTACACACCTCCCCGAGCACTCTCGTGACCACCCCATGAGAGCCCTCTGTTGCCAGGAAATAGTGGGGTTATGCAGAGCCAACCAAGGAAGGCCTAGTATCACAGGAAACACAGGAGAGTCAATGAGAAAGAGACTCATGATTCCCCCGCATAACCATGGCTAAGGAGATGGTGGCCTCCTTGATTAGCCCGGACCCTAATGGTCGACTATCTAGAGCGTGTACCGGGAAGGGTCTAAATAGAGGAAAAATAGGGATCCCTAACCTAATGGCTAATGCTCTATTGATGAAATTCCCAGCTGTGCCTGAATCGACGAGCACCTTATGCTGGGAATGTGGGGAAAACTCGGGGAAACAAACAGGCACAAACAGTTGATCAACAGAGGACTCTGGATGAGTGTGGTGCAAACTCACCTGGGGTGACGCCAGAGTGCCCTGCCTGTTGCTTCGACTCCCAGAGGAACCAACACGGCACCGACCGGCAGTGTGTCCTCTGCGGCCACAGATGGCGCACGTGATGGCTCCTCCTCCAGTCTCCCTATTAGCAGCCCCTCCCAACTCCATGGGCACCGGAGAGGGGGTGCTGGATGATGGAACCGACAGAGCCCCCTCTGGACGTCCGCGGGTGACCAGCAGGTTATCCAACCGGATGGACAAATCCACCAGTTGGTCGAAGGAAATGGTGGCATCCTTGCAGGCCAGCTCACGTCGGACGTCCTCTCGTAGGCTGCATCGATAGTGGTCGATGAGGGCCCTGTCGTTCCAGCCTGCTCCGGCGGCCAAGCTCCGGAATTCCAGGGCGAAGTCCTGGGCGCTCCTCGTCCCCTGTCTCAAATGGAAGAGCCTCTCCCCCGCCGCTCTGCCCTCAGGATGATGGTCGAAGACGGACCTGAAGCGACAGGTGAACTCCTCGAAGTGGTCTGGCACCGTGTCTCCTTCTCTCCACACAGCGTTTGCCCACTCCAGCGCTCTTCCTGTGAGACAAGAGACGAGGGCGGCCACTCTCTCCCCTCCTGAGGGAGCCGGGTGCACAGTGGCCAGGTAGAGGTCCAGTTGTAACAAGAATCCCTGGCTCTGTGCTGCCGTTCCATCATACTCCCTGGGAAGGGAGAGACGCATTCCACTGGAACTCTCTCCGGATGGAACGGATGGAGACAACCCTGGTTGTGCTGGTCGAGGCACTGGAGAGACTTCCTGTCTCTCCCAGAGGTCCATGGCCTGGACAACGCGATCCATCATGGCACCAAGATGTTGTACCATGGCCGAATGTTCCTGGATGCGTACCTGCTCCTGCTGACTCCATTGAAGGTGTGTAATTCTGTAAGCGTGTGTAAAAGAGACGAAGTCAGGTGCAGGAGAGTAGCGTGATGTAAACAGGCAAACTTTATTAAAGTTCCAAAAACGAGAGCACAACATAAATCAAATGTGCTCAAAAACACGGAACATAACAAAACTAAAGCGCGTAAAAAGACACAGAGCTGTTCTGAAGCCAGATGGCTGGGTGCGCAACCACACACACACACACACACACACACACAAACACAGACACTCAGAGGCACAAAAAAGTACGCATGCATAAAAATACAATATACAAATACAGTCATTTACGAAATACTTGCACCCTTGATAAAGATTTTCAAAAAATAAGTATCACATCAATACAGTGCCTTCAGAAATGATTCACACCCCTTGACTCTCTCCACATTTTGTTGTGTTACAGCCTGAATTTAACATATATTAAATTGCAATTTTGTGTCACTGGCCTATACAAATTACCCCATAATATCAAAGTGGAATAATGTTTTTAGAAATTTCTACAAATCAATACAAAATGTAAAGCTGAAAAATCTTGAGTCAATAAGCTTTCAACTCCATTTTTATGGCCATCCTAAATATGTTCAGCAGTAAAAATGTGCTTAACAAGTCACATAATAAGTTGCATGGACTCACTGTGTGCAATAATAGTGTTTAATGTGATTTTTGAATGACTACGTCATCTCTGTACCCCACACATACAATTATGTACTTATTAATTACACTTTGGATGGTGTATCAATTCACCCAGTCACTGCAAAGATACAGGTGTCCATCCTAACTCAGGTGCTGGAGAGGAAGGAAACCGCTCAGGGATTTCACCATGAGGCCAATGGTGATTTTAAAACAGTTACACAGTTTAATGGCTGTGAAAGAAGAAAACTGAGGATGGATCAACAACATAGTAGTTAATCCACAGTACTGACCCAATTGACAGAATGAAAACAAGGAAGCCTGTACAGAATACAAATATTCCGAAACATGCACTAAATACTGCAAAAAATTTGGCAAAGCCAAAAAATTACATTTTTTGCCCTGAATACAAAGTGTTATGTTTAGAGAAAATCCAATACAACACATTACTGAGTACCACTCCATATTTTCAAGCATAATGGTGGCTGCATCATGTTATGGGTATGCTTGTAAATGTTAAGGACTGGGGAGTTTTTCAGAATAAAAAAGAAATGGAATAGAGTTAAGCACAGGCAAAATCATGGAGGAAAACCTGGTTCAGTCTGCTTTCCACCAGACACTGTACGATACATTCACCTTTCAGCAGGACAATAACCTAAAACACAAGGTAAAATCTACACTGGATTTGCTTACCAAGAAGACATGGAATATTCCTGAGTGGCTGAGTTACAGTTTTTACTTAAATCTACATGAAATGCTATGGCAAGACCTGGAAATGGTTGTCTAGCAATGATCAACAACAAATTTGACAGAGCTTGACGAATTAGGAAAAAAACAATGGGCAAATGTTATACAATAAAGGTGTGGAAAGGTCTTAGACACTTACCCAGAAAGACTCACATCTGTAATCGCTTTCAAAGGTGCTTCTATCAAGTATTGACTCAGGGGTGTGAATACTTATGTAAATAAGATATTGCTGTATTTTAAATGTTCAATACATTTGCAAAAATGTCTAAAAATATGTTTTCACTTTGTTATTATGAGGTATTGTGTGTAGATGGGTGAGAGAGAGAAATCTATTTAATCAATTTTTAATTCAGGCTGTAAGAAAACAAAATGTAGAATAAGTCAAGGAGTGTGAATTCTTTCTGAAGGCACTGTATAAGGCTATTTTCTGCATATTCATCCTTCTTTCAACGCCAAAGCTACCTCTAGTTTGTGTGGCCAAAGACCTAGGTAGCCTAGTTGGGCCAATAACCGAAAGGTTGCTAGATCGAATCCCCAAGCTGACAAGGTAAAAATCTGTTGTTCTGCCCCTCAACAAGGCAGTAACCCACTGTTCCTAGGCCGTCATTGAAAATAAGAATTTGTTCTTAACTGACTTGCCTAGTTAAATAAAGGTAAAATAAAAATGAAAAAAAGCTCCTGGTTCCAATCCAAGTGCCAATGACGTTTAGCAAACTCCAGGCTTTTGCATTTGTTAGCTGCTCTCAATAAAGTTTTTTTTCTGGCAACCCTTCCATGGAGGTTGTTGTCTAATTGTAGATTTGGAGACTTTGCGACTCTAAGATGTGACCGTTCAATCATTATCCAACTGTGGCCCTTGGATTTTCCTTTCCCTCTTGTACCATCTTCCTCACTGTGCTTGCGGACAAGATACACGTGCCCTTTTCCAGCAAGTTTACCACTGTTTCAGTGGTTTTAAACTACTTTAAAGGAAACTTCACCACTAGACACTATTTGGGGAGTTTTTACAGTATCCATACATAATTATTAGAATTCAACCAATGATGTCATTGGTTTATTGAGCCTGCTGTTAGGTCAAAAAACGAATGGAGTCATGTTATGTAGCAATTATTGTTGTCTTTGTGTTTCGCCGATTGCACGATCACGCTAGCAGCGAGTAGATATGGTTGTCCTTGTGGTTTTCCTTGTTCAACATCTCAACGATGTTCCTATCAGCCACGACATTGCAAGATATCTAGGTTGACTCAATTTCCCTGGCTTTGTAAAGACTACAGCCTGACGGGAGCCATACTTCCTTGTACCCACCTTCAAAGGCAAGCTTTTTAGTTTACAGGTTCACAGGAGCTATTTTACCGTGCACTCCCTGTATATCCGAGATAGCAAAAATAATTAGCTACAATGGCTGCTTCTGATGATTCCTCTTTCCAAGAAGAGCTGACGGCAATTGTTTTATGTTCTTTAACATAGAAACATACAGCTATATTTATTTGCGCTGGAATACACTGAAAAGGAGTTGAGATGGCAAGAAAAATAATTGTGAGACCAGCAAGCAGCAGTGGCAGCCTAGACCAGCTGGACCAGAACAAACGAGTAAGTTGTTTTGCTGTCAGTAGCTAGCTAGTAATATAAGCTCTCTTTTTACACGAGGCAGTGTTGAAAATTGATTCGGCCATAACGGGGCTTGCCACTACAAGCCAAGCTAGCCAAGTTTAGCCAAATAGCTAACAAGCTAGCTTTGTTTGCTATACCTTAAATGCACTGTAGTCTAACATTATAGCTAGCTAGCTAGACTCAATGCTTCTCATTAGGAGCAAATCTGGAGAAATGTTTTGATGATGGCGGAGAGTAAAGGACTGACTTTAGCTTGATGACTCATATTAGTCTTGGAGTAACTATACCTGTGTGTTGTAGCTTTCTATCTAGCTAATGTGTATCTGTGAGATGTCTCATATTCTACACCATGCTGCTACAGGAGGAATACAGATAGTACACAACGATTGCCCATGGATGTGTAATAGTGTTTTAGTGTTTCTCACAGACTATATTGCTTGGTTACAAAGAAGTTAATGACTCTCAATAGGAGATGTGAAAGGTCCCATAACAACAATCTCCTCTTGTATCAAAGTGACTCTGAACACCTCACTGCACCAAGTGCAAGTATTTCCTTTGTAGTACTGTAGAATTTATTATAAGCATTAGTAGTATATTTTTCTGCTACTCTATATATGTCATAAACCAACTCCCTGCATAATTTGTTTCAGTTTATCCAAACACATTTCATGAATATCACAATGAAATGATCAAGAAGTTGAAGTCAACTGATGCAGTTGGAATCATTTAGTCACTTGTCAGTGCACTTGTAAAAAATATGATATAAAACACCATTATATATGGAAGTGTATAGGAGATGTTGTACCCACTGTGACTATTAAAACCTACCCAAACCAGAAACCATGGATAGATGGCAGCATTCGCGCAAAATTGAAAGCGCGAACCGCCGCATTTAACCATGGCAACGTGAATGGGAATATGGCTGAATACAAACAGTGTAGTTATTCCCTCCGTAAGGCAATCAAACAGGCAAAACGTCAGTATAGAGACAAAATGGAGTCGCAATTCAACGGCTCAGACATGAGACGTATGTGACAGGGTCTACAGACAATCAGGGTTCAGCTCCCGACCACTTTACACGCCAGCAGCAACCCGGCATGTTTTGGTCTGTATGTTAAATCTTAGCAAGTCCTTTTCAGCACTCTGGCAAAAGGGGGTTTCGTCATGCTGACACGAACTCTGAGCTCTCTTGGGCATGGCTACTGACTAACTATATGAAAAACAATTCTCATTTAGAAGGCTAAAACCACATTGCTATCTTCACAAAAGTATTCTCATATTTAATCATATACTTTTTTACAACATTTAGATGTAAACCTGATATGTAGGACGCGTACACTTTCAGAGTTACCGTTACCTTGATATACCATCCTTAATGACATCACAAAATAATAAACAATGTGACAGGATTATTCTTTGTTTGGCCCTGTCCGGGGGTATCATCGGATGGGGCCACAGTGTCTTCTGATCCCTCCTGTCTCAGCCTCCAGTATTTATGCTGCAGTAGTTTATGTGTCGGGGGGCTAGGGTCAGTCTGTTACATCTGGAGTATTTCTCTTGTCTTATCCGGTGTCCTGTGTGAATTTAAATATGCTCTCTCTAATTCTCTCTTTCTCTCTTTCTGTCTTTCTCTCGGAGGACCTGAGCCCTAGGACCATGCCTCAGGACTACCTGGTATGATGACTCCTTGCTGTCCCCAGTCCACCTGGCCGTGCTGCTGCTCCAGTTTCAACTGTTCTGCCTGCGGCTATGGAACCCTGACCTGTTCACCGGACGTGCTTGTTGCACCCTCGACAACTACTATGATTATTATTATTTGACCATGCTGGTCATTTATGAACATTTTAACATTTTAACATTTTGACCATGTTCTGTTATAATATCCACCCTGCACAGCCAGAAGAGGACTGGCCACCCCTCATAGCCTGGTTCCTCTCTAGGTTTCTTCCTAGGTTTTTGGCCTTTCTAGGGAGTTTTTCCTAGGGAGTTTTTCCTAGCCACCGTGCTTCTTTCACATGCTTTGCTTGCTGTTTGGGGTTTTAGGCTGGGTTTCTGTACAGCACTTTGAGAATATCAGCTGATGTACGAAGGGCTATATAAAAATAAATTTGATTTGATTTCTTTAAGTCCCCACCGACCATTTCCCACATTCTTTATGTTAGAAATATTGTTCAATTATCCTCTTCTGGATGTTAGAGTTCTTGGTGGCAAAAGTCTCTCTGTAACAAAGGGATTTTTACCTTCCCATACTAGGGTGCCAGAGGGAGAGTTTCTGCAAACTATTTATGATCGGCTGTTAAGTCATAAAACCGGCCCAACTCCCCCCCTCTCCACTCCTGTGGGAGAAATGGTGGAGTCTGTTTATCTGTCAGCCATGTTCCGAGCTGATCTGGCACCTTTGATCCTCACCAAGGAGAGAGAGTTATGATAGTGCTAAAGGTCATTGTCCTGTTTAAGAAGTTTTAACTAAAAAATAGATAAGCAAAAAATATAAAATAAAAGTAATAAATAATTAAACAGCAGCAGCAAAATAACAGTATTGAGGCTATATACAGGGGGTATCGGTAAAGAGCCAATGTGCGGGGGGATCGGTTAGTCGAGGTAATTGAGGTAATATGTACATGTAGGTAGCGCTAAAGTGACTATGCATAGATAATAAACAGAAAGTAGCAGCAGCGTAAAAAACAGGGTCTGGGTAGCCCTTTGATTAGATGTTCAGGAGTCTTATGGCTAGGGGGTTGAAGCTGTTAAGAAGCCTTTTGGACATAGACTTGGCACTCTGGTATTGCTTGCCGTGCGGTAGCAGAGAGAACAGTCTAAGACTGTTGGCCCCAGTGATGTACTCGGCCGTTCGCACTACCCTCTGTAGTGTCTTGCAGTCGGAGGCCGAGCAGTTGCCATACCAGGCAGTGATGCAACCAGTCAGGATGCTCTCGATGGAGCAGCTGAACAACCTTTTGAGGATCTGAGGACCGATGCCAAATCTTTTCAGTCTCCTGAGGGGGAATAGGTGTTGTCGTGACCTCTTCACGACTGTCTTAGTGTGTTTGGACCATGTTAGTTTGTTGGCTGTCTCATCGTTGTTGGTGATCAGGCCTACCACTGTTGTGTCATCGGCAGCCTTGATGATGGTGTTGGAGTCGTGCCTAGCCATGCAGTCATGAGTGAGCAGGGAGTACAGGAGGGGACTGAGCACGGACCCCTGAGACCCCCCCCCCCCCCGTGTTGAGGATCAGTGTGGCGGATGTGTTGTTACCTACCCTTTCCACCTTGGAGTGGCCCGTCAGGAAGTCCAGTATGCAGTTGCAAAGGGAGGTGTTTAGTCCCAGTGTCCTTAGCTTAATGATGAGCTTTGAGGGCACTATGGTGTTGAACACTGAGCTGTAGTATTCTCACATAGGTGTTCCTTTTGTTCAGGTGGGAAAGGTCAGTGTTGAGTGCAATAGAGATTGCATCATCTGTGGATCTGTTGGGGCGGAATGCAAATTGGAGTGGGTCTAGGGTTTCTGGGATAATGGTGTTGATGTGAGCCATGACCAGCCTTTCAAAGCACTTCATGGCTACAGACGTGAGTATACAGGTCAGTAGTCATTTAGGCAGGTTACCTTAGTGTTCTTGTGCACAAGGACTATGGTGGTCTGCTTGAAACATGTTGGTATTACAGACTCAGTCAGGGACAGGTTGAAAATGTCAATGAAAACACTTTCCAGTCAGTCAGCGCATTCTCGGAGTACACGTCCTGGTTATCCGTCTGGCCCTGTGGCCTTGTGAATGTTGACTTGTTTAAAGGTCTTAGTCACATCGCTACGGAGAACGTGATCACACTGTTGTCCAGAACGGCTGATGCTCTCATACATGATTAAGTTTTACTTGCCTCAAAGTGAGCATAGAAGTAATTTATCTCATCTGATAGGCTTGTGTAACTGGGCAGTTCACGGCTGTGCTTCCCTTGTAGTCTTTAATAGTTTGCAAGCCCTGCCACATCTGACGAGTGTCGGAGCCAGTGTAGTACAATTCAATCTTAGTCCTGTATTGATGCTTTGCCTGTTTGATGGTTTGTCAGAGGACATAGCAGGATTTCTTAATAGCTTCCGGGTTAGAGTCCCGCTCCTTGAAAGTGGCACCTCTACCCTACGGCTCAGTGCGGATGTTGCCTGTAATCCATGGCTTCAGGTTGGGGTATATACTTACAGTCACGTTGGCGAAGATGTCATCGATGCACTTATTGATGAAGCCAGTGACTGATGTGGTGTACTTCTCAATGCCATCGGAAAATATTCCAGTCTGTGCTAGCAAAACAGCCCTGTAGTTAAGCATCTGCTTCATCTGACCGTTTTCTTATTGACAAGTCCCTGGGGCTTCCTGCTTTAGTTTTTGCTTGTAAGCAGGAATCAGGAGGATAGAATTATGGTCAGATTTGCCTCGTCTGTGTGTGGAGTAAAGGTAGTCTAGAGGTTTTTTCCATCTGATTAGACATTTAACATGCTGGTAGAAATGAGGTAAAATGGGTTTGAGTTTCCCTGCATTCAAGTCCCCGGCCACTAGGAGAGCCTAGGGATGAGTGTCTTCTTGTTTACTTATGGCCGTATACAGCTCATTGAGTGTGATCTTTGTGCCAGCATCGGTTTGTGGTGGCATATAGACAGCTATGAAAAATACAGAAGAAAACTCTCTTGGTAAATAGTGTGGTCTACAGATTATCATGAGATACTCTACCTTAGGTGAGCAAGACCTCGAGACTTCCTTAGATTTCATGCACCAGCTGTTGTTACCAGAGGCTGCTGTTCTATCCTGCTGAAAAAGCTTAACCTCTATGGGCTAGGTGGGACGCTAGCGTCCCCCCCGTGGTGCACTCCATCAACAGCAGGTGCATTTCAAGAGCGGCAAATTTTAAACCAAATAAATGTCAAAATTCAGATTTATAGATGAATATCTCTTGAAAGCACCTGTAATGCCAGATTTAAAAATAACTTTACTGGGTAATCACACTTTGCGATAAAAGGGGATGCGATACTCAGAACAATTGGCTAGCAATACTGGTCAGCGCCATCTTGGAACAATCGCATATCAAATCTAGTCTTGTATACTATTGTCAATAATCCCTTACCTTTGATTATCTTCATCCTTAGGCACTTCCAGGAATCCCAGGTCCACAACAAATGTATTTTTGTTCGATAAAGTTCATCCTTTATGTTCCATTAGCTTGTTGTTGTTAGCGCGTTCTGAAGGCTGCACCAAAAGTTCCGACGTGCGCGGGGCTACTCTTTCAACAAAATGCATTTTTTTCTTATTTAGGTTCGTTCAAACATGTCAAACGTTGTATAACATAAATCTTTAGGGCCTTTTTCAACTAGAGCTCCAATAAGATTCGAGGGGGACGATTGCATTGTGTTTCAAAACGTTTCGAAAGGGAGGGTAGCTAGGGGCGCCGGCGTCATAATGGTGATGGCCCTCTCCGTGTGACCACGTTCCACAACGTGTCATTCTGTCAGTTTTCACAGTAGGAGACTCAAATCACTTTGTAAAGACTGGGGACATCTAGTGGAAGCAATAGGAAGTGCTCAATGAACCATAGCTCACGGTGTGATTAATAGGCAACGTGATGAAGTTGAGTCCGCAATTCAGAATTCCACTTCCTGTTTCGATCTGTCTCGGGGTTTTGACTGCCTTATGAGTTCTGTTATACTCACAGACACCATTCAAACAGTTTTAGAAACTTTAGGGTGTTTTCTATCCACAAGTATTAATTATATGCATATCCTAGCTTCTGAGTTTGAGTAGTAGGCCGTTTAAAATGGGCACGATTTTTTTTCAAAATGCGACCGTCAAGAGGTTAATAAGATTATTTATTTCATTCAGATCTAGGATGTGTTGTTTAAGTGTTCCCTTTATTTTTTGAGCAGTGTATATAAATTAGCTAAAATTTTTAAAACCTGTTTTGGATTTGTCATTATGAGTTATTGTGTGTAGATTGATGAGGGGAAAAAAGAATTTAATCAATTTTAGAATAAAGCTGTAACGTAACAAAATGTGGAAAAAGTCAAAGAGTCTGAATAATTTCAACAGGCACTGTAAGCTACAGCTAGCTTGCACTGCAGTGCATAAAATGTGGTGAGTAGTTGACTCAAAGAGAGAGAAAGACAATAATAGAACAGTTTTGAACAAATACATTTCTTCAAAAATGAAAGGAAACAAGAGAGAGGGAGAGAGAGATAGAGAGAGCGAGCTAAATTGTGTTGTATTTTTTTCCGATTTCACTAGCGAATGCAGCTGGCCAGTTTAGACTACTTAAATACCCAGCTCAACAGAGAGATGCTATGTTAGCTAGCTGGCTATAGCTATCCAACATTGAAACTCTAAGTTCCAAGTCAAGGTAAGCGTTTTATAAATGTATCTTCACCGGGGCCCACAGGTGTATGTGCTAAACTGCTTGCAGACACGTTAGTTTTAGTAGCTATGTTGACTATGACGTTGGCTAATAATGGTGACATCAATGTAGGCTGTGTGTAGCGGTTATGTTATAAAGGTTTGGCTTGGAAAGGTTTTTTCGCCTGGTCACACACAACTGATGTTTTGTGCACTGAAGTCCACAAGCGAAGGGAAAAGGTGAGAGGAGGAGAGCGCGTAGATGCGAGGAGGAATTATAGCTACAATTATCAAGTGATCAGGCTGTTTGTATGTGGCTGCTATGAAAGTGAACTGTGTTTGCGTATGAAAAAATAAATTTTACCAAGAAAAATATGATTCCTTCATGTTCTGAATCATTCAGTGGGGTCTTTCTCTAACATAGCATTAACATTATATCCGAAAAGTTTGATTTCGTAAGCACTGAGCTTGTTATCAGTGCTGCTTCTCACAGCGACTTTTGAGGATTTGACATCTTCTGCAAAGTGGTCACAAAAAGCTAAATTAACATGACACAAGTTAAATTATACATAAAAGGCTTTGAAAATAAAAAGCTTGGGGTATGCTCAGTGCTCCGTTGACATTTCACAGAGATACACTTGTTTTTCTGAGACAAGCTTGGCTTGGTTGGGTAATGGTGGGCAAGGATGGAAGGTTGGGACAAGCTTGGGTGAGTAGGGGTTGGCAAGGCGGTGGAGGGGAGAAGCTTGTAGGGGTTGGTAGGGGTTGGCAAGGATGGGGGGAGAAGCTTGATTTGGGTGGGTAAGGCGGTGGGGGAGGAAGCAGGGATACTTGAACTGGGTAGGGAGGAGGAGAAGCTTGGCTTGGGTGGGGTAAAGTGGGGAGGAAAACTGGGAGCGGGAGGTGGAGAGGGAAAAGCTTGGCTTGGGAGGGAGAGAGAGAGGTGAAGGAAGTATTATACTACAATGTAATTTATTTATTTTTGTGACTTGCAAACCTGTTTTAAAATGAATAAGAGTTTTGGCCAGATTAGGAGAGGATGTCGAGTCATTAATTTTCCTTGTTTTCCATTATAGCTAAGATCCAATGGTGGTTATTGATACGATGTGAAGATGGCTGGGAGGGCAGCAGACACTTGAACTATGTGTGATGCTTCTCCACTCATCTCACTTCAGTCTTCGGTGGACCCACTCTCCCCAAGTAGAGCCCCACCAGCCACTATACGTTAATTTAATTTACAAGGTATTACAAACTGACTACAGAACTTAAGTGGCATTTCTTCTCCAATGTATTTTCAATGAATTGGTCCACAGACTTTTGGTACATTAGGAGAGGAGTTGGAGATTAGAAGCCCTAAAAATGCCCTTCAACTCGAACTACAAAGAAAGATGACGAGTTCAATAATGAGCCTGTCAGTTTGCCTTAATTCTCGCATAGCATCCAGCCAAACTGACGTATTGCTATATTGCAGATTTTTTACCAATTTTTTCTCTGGCCTCCACTGATTTAGTCACGCTTATCTTGTCCATCCTACAAGAGTAAAACTCTGGATTATGATAGAGACATGAGGTTTGGACCATTGGTTTTCTTAGAGGAGTATCTACACAATTAACATATAATTTGACCCATTGGTCAAAATAAGCGTTTTGATTGGACACAAAAATATGCATACACACGTTCACAAACGGGACACCACTGACCTTTGCTTCCTGTTTGGGCCTCTGAAATGCAGCTGAGAAGGAAAATAGACCAAGTGGAATTAGATGCAAGTGGAATTAAATCCTTGACAATGATTTCAGCGTGTAGAATATATTTGTAGTTGTAACAATTTGCAAGTGTGTAACTGATGAGTTGTGATTTTTTTGTAGTTGTAATAGCATTTGCAAACTTGTAACTGAATATTTGCAAGCAATAATTGCATACAATCTATCACTGTGGTATAGCTTCAGACTGATAACATTCAATGAAAATAATACATCGCAGTGGACTGATTTCCACACTATCAGCATTAAACATTCAAACCCACATACAGTATTCAACAGGGCGTAACAATGTATTTGTCACACTCAGTAACCCTCAATAATCAATACCAAAATAGTTTAACACTAGTTGGTGAAATATTCAAACAGCCATCCAACCCATGACCTTGTAGATAATCATCCGTTGAAAGTAAGTCACAATTAAAATGGTCAATAAAATAAAATAATAAAGTTGATTTTGTTTCAACTGAGTCCTGTTTAACAAAATAAACCAGCATCTCAAGCGCTAAAGTGTCAATAACAATGTCCTTTCAGCTCCATTCATGGAACTTTTTTCTCACATGAGAGAATAATGTTCTTTCTCTTACAGTCACTGTAAAATCACAAGTCTGCTTCTTTCATATCGGTTACCAAATGAATGATCTTCAGCTTGAATGAGTTAGTAATCTGCTTCTATAGTCAGGGCTAGCGATATGCTCCAGCTCATGGGTTTACCGAATAGCTGTATTTGCGTACGCTGAACTGTCTACTACTGTGGCTAATCATTATTCTTGCCAACTTCACGCCATCACTGTCCGTTCACAAATCAAATCAAATTTATTGGTCACGTACACATGGTTAGCAGATGTTATTGCGAGTGTAGTGAAATGCTTGTGCTTCTAGTTCTGACAGGCAATGCTACCAAATACTAATTGAGTGTATGTAAACTTCTGACCCACTGGGAATGTGATGAAAGAAATCAAAGCTGAAATAAATCATTCTCTATACTATTATTCTGACATTTCACATTCTTAAAATAAAGTGGTGATCCTAACTGACCTAAGACAGGGAATTTTTACTAGGATTAAATGTCAGGAATTGTGAAAAACTGAGTTTAAATGTATTTGGCTAAGGTGTATGTAAACTTCAGACTTGAACTGAATATATGGATGAGCAATGACAGAGCGGCATAGGCAAGATGCAATAGATGGTATAAAATACACTATATACATATGAGATGAGTGAAGATATGTAAACATTATTAAAGTGCCAATATTAAGGTGACTAGTGATCCATTTAAGCAGCCATTGATTTCAAGTTTGTATGTAGGAAGCAGCCTCTCTGTGTTAGTGATGGCTGTTTCACAGTCTGATGGCCTTGAGATAGAAGCTGTTTTTCAGTCTCTCAGTACCAGCTTTGATGCACCTGTACTGACCTCGCCTTCTGTATGGTAGCGATGGGCGGTGGAGTTACCATACTAGGCGGTGATGCAGCCCGACAGGATGCGCTCAATTGTGCATCTGTAAATGTTTGTGAGGGTTTTAGGTGACAAGACACATTTCTTAGAACCAGTACATTGTCATAGCTTTCACAGAGCTCCAGTAACGTGTAATCTATGGCCAGGGCTTGATGCAGGGCGCAGACATTGGAACAGGTGAGGGGTGTCTTGTTCTTAGGAAAAACATCACATGCAAGCGTACACCTGCGACACTGCTGGATCCACTTCTGAACATCCTGATTTACTCCAACCCTGTAGTATTTTCTCCGTAGACTCTCAAGCGTATCCTTCAGGTCGAAATGACCTCCGTGATCATGGCATGCTTCAAACACTGTGACTTTCAATGTCTCAGGCACAACCAGTTGCATTGTCTCCCCTCCCTCTTTTGGGTGAATAATAGTTCTGTACAATACCCCCTGTTTTGTGCGTAACCTACACCACTCTCTCTCCAGCCGGGTCCCTGGTGGTGAAACGTCTAACCTCTGACCACTTTGCCTTTACACCACATTCCACAGCTTTGAACAATGGTTCGATGTTGGGATCAACTGGAGCTCATGCTAAGATTTCAAGGGGTAGCCAATCGCCTTCACCTCTGATGCTCAAACTTTGTCACATTACAACCTGGTTGTTGTTGCATTTTCTCTTTGTGGCCTCAGACAAGCTCGAACCTCCCTTGGTTGAATTGTGAGGAAATCTTCTCCAGCATCCATGGCCTCAGGCTTCACTGGGTTCTGTAATCTTGACAGTGTGTCTGCATTCTGATTGATTCTGCTTGGTTTGTATCGGATCTCAAAATCAAACTCAGCCAGCTGGGCAGCCCATCTCTGTTCGACAGCACTCAGGTTAGCACTGTCTAGATACTTGAGAGGATTGTGATCTGTGTACGCCACAAACCTTGAGTACAAGAGGTACTCCCTTAACTGATCAGTCACTGCCCATTTAAGGGCAAGAAACTCAAGTTTGAATGCACTGTAGTGCTTGTCGTTCCATTCTGATCCGCGGAGTCCCCGACTGGCATATGCCAGTACTCTCTCCACTCCATCTTGCTGTTGGCTTAACACAGCACCCAGGCCATTGAAGCTTACATTTACATTTACATTTAAATCATTTAGCAGACGCTCTTATCCAGAGCGACTTACAAATTGGTGCATTCACCTTATGATATCCAGTGGAACAACCACTTTACGATAGTGCATCTAAATCTTTTAAGGGGGGGGGGGGGGGGGGTTAGAAGGATTACTTTATCCTATCCTAGGTATTCCTTAAAGAGGTGGGGTTTCAGGTGTCTCCGGAAGGTGGTGATTGACTCCGCTGTCCTGGCGTCGTGAGGGAGCTTGTTCCACCATTGGGGTGCCAGAGCAGCGAACAGTTTTGACTGGGCTGAGCGGGAACTGTGCTTCCTCAGAGGTAGGGGGGCCTTGCATCTGTGGTCAAGATAAAAGTCTCTGTGAAGTCAGGGTATGCCAAGATAGGCGCTGAGGTAAGTTTACCTTCAAGTTTGTTGAACGCCTGCTGACAGACCACATCCCATCGGAAAGGGGGTGCCTTTTTTTCTTCTTGGGTTTTCCTACCAGCCCATACAAGGGAGCTGAAATCCGAGAAAAGTTTGTGACGAACTTTCGGTAATAGATCATCAACCCCAAAGCCTGGCGGACATCACAAGGGCATTTGGGAGTGGGTCAGTGTCTTACCACTGTGGTTTTTCCTTCAACAACACGGACACCCTTGGCTGCGATGATGTATCCCAGAAACTGCACGTCTTGGTTGATAAGGTGGCATTTGCTTGGTTTAAGTTTCAGACCATACTCTCTGAGCTTCAAGAACACTGTTCCAAGCCTTTCCACGTGTGACTCAATGTCGCTGGAGAAAACCAAGATATCATCGAGGTATATCAACAGCATCTCGAACAGGTGATCACCCAGGACTGACTCCATTAACCTCTCTGGGCTAGGTGGGACGAATTCGTCCCACCTACGTAACAGCCAGTTGAATCCTGTGGCGCGATTTTCAAAACGTTTGAAATGCTATTACTTCAATTTCTCAAACACATGACTATTTTACAGCTATTTAAAGACAAGACTCTCATTAATCTAACCACACTGTCCGATTTCAAAAAGGCTTTACAACGAAAGCAAAACATTAGATTATGTCAGCAGAGTACCCAGCCAGAAATAATCAGACACCCATTTTTCAAGCTAGCATATAATGTCACAAAAACCCAGAAGACAGCTAAATGCAGCACTAACCTTTGATGATCTTCATCAGATGACACCCCTAGGACATGTTGTTATCAATACATGCATGTTTTGTTCAATCAAGTTCATATTTATATCAAAAACAGCTTTTTACATTAGCTTGTGACGTTCAGAACTAGCAAACTTCCGGGGAATTCGCTAACAATTCACTAAATTACTCACGATAAACGTTCACAAAAAGCATAACAATTATTTTAAGAATTATAGATACAGAACTCCTCTATGCACTCGATATGTCTGATTTTAAAATAGCTTTTCGGATGAAGCACATTTTGCAATATTCTAAGTACATAGCCCGGCATCACAGGGCTAGCTATTTAGACACCCAGCAAGTTTAGCATTCACCATAATCAGATTTACTATAAGAAAAATGGTCTTACCTTTCCTGTTCTTCGTCAGAATGCACTCCCAGGACTTCTACTTCAATAACAAATGTTGGATTGGTCCCAAATAATCCATCGTTATATCCGAATAGCGTCGTTTTGTCCGTGCGTTCCAGAAACTATCCGAAATGGTAAATAACGGTCGCGCGCATGGCGCATTTCGTGACAAATTTCTAAATATTCCTTTACCGTACTTCGAAGCATGTCAACCGCTGTTTAAAATCAATTTTTATGCCATTTTTCTCGTAGAAAAGCGATAATATTCCGACTGGGAATCTCCTTTTCGGCAAACAGAGGAAAAAATCACAAAGACGGGGGCGGCCAGGTCACGCGCCTAAGCCCACAGTCCCTTGATCGGCCACTTGAGAAAGGCGATAATGTGTTTCAGCCTGGGGCTGGGATGACGACATTCTGTTTTTTCCCGGGCTCTGAGCGCCCATGGACGACGTAGGAAGTGTCACGTTAGAGCAGAGATCCTTTGTAAAAGATAGAGATGGCAAAGAAGTTCCAGAAATGGTCAGACAGGCCACTTCCTGTAAAGGAATCTCTCAGGTTTTGACCTGCCATTTGAGTTCTGTTATACTCACAGACACCATTCAAACAGTTTTAGAAACTTTAGGGTGTTTTCTATCCATATATAATAAGTATATTCATATTCTAGTTACTGGGTAGGATTAGTAACCAGATTAAATCGGGTACGTTTTTTTATCCAGCCGTGAAAATACTGCCCCCTAGCCCCAACAGGTTAACCTTTGGAAGTTCGCTGTGACATTTGACAAACCAAAAGTTGTCCACTAGAATACATCAAATGGGGTGGTAACCACAGACTTTGCCTGGTCACGGGGATCCATTGCAGCTTGGAAGTACCCGGAGGTAAGGTCATTGGTGGAGAACAACTTAGCCTTTCCTAGAACATCCAAAGAGTCTTCAACCCTTGTTAAGGGGTCACAGCAAAATCTTACAATGCAGTCCTTCTTCTTAACAATCACTGCTGGTGATGCCCACACAGGCTGTAGCTCTTCTTGAGGATCGCCTGCACCACAAGGTCTATTACATGTTTCTTAAACTCCTGGTAAACCTGATGGTGGCGCTGCTTTATTGGCTCTTGGTATCCGATGCTTGACCTGATCTGCATAGCCAAAATCGTTGTCTGTCTTGGAGGACACATCCAAGTTTCTCAGGAGCATATAAATGAACAGATTCCTCTTTTGGTCTGTTAAGTGCTTGAGGTCCACATCCACAGCAACCGGAAGGTCCTGGACGTGGCTGGTTGGGTCTGCCCTTTCATGGGCCGGTAGACAAACATACAGCTCATTTTCTTGTCCTTCAAACACTACAAAGTCTGGGGGCATAATCTCTGCAGGCCACCTTCTCGCTGGTGTTCACAACTCTGACTGGTACGCATTGGTTCTCGACTTGAGTCAGCACATGGGCCACTAAGACACCTGATGGCAACGAGACATGATGTGGGTGTGACTAAGACCTGACACCGTTCCACCCCCTCTGGAATTAAGCATCTCCCTTGCACAATCTTCTCGCTCCATGGTGGAACAACCACTCTCTGTTGTCCAGCCACCCATAAAAACTGAGATGTCCTGGTCTCTCCAGGGCCTGTCACTGCTGATGTACCTTAGCCCAGATACGAGACATGTGTTTGCTACGACAAGAGTCAGGAATTTCCACGTGGCTGGGGAAAGAACCAAAAATGTCACTGAACTTCTTTAAGACATTCATGCCCAGAATGCCTTGCACCCCAGACTCATCTTGGTGGGGTTCATCAGAGTATTTGACAACAAAAACACTCTTCCCTGGAAAGACTAATCCCATGCACTCTATATCAGCCTCTATGACAGGGATATCTAATCCATTTGTAGCAGTCAACTTGACCCAACTTGCATCAGTGAGAGCTGGCCCTCCAAAGCTGCTGAGGAAGTGAATGGCTGACACTGTTGTAACCTCCGACCAGTGTCAATACAGCACTTGGTCTTCACACCAACAATGCTTACCTCCGCCACTGGGCAGGTTCCGAACACTCTCGCCATCACTTCACTCTTCGCTCTTGAAGCTGCACTTACACCACCGAGGACGGAAGACCTGGACTGCCCCTCCTCATCGCTTCCCTTCAGTGACTTTATGCAATTTCTCTTCAAGTTGCCGGGCTCCTTACAGAAATAGCATATGCACTTCCCATTCCCATCCATGAGTGGGGGCTTCCGCTGTGTAGGTGCTGTACTTTCCCGCTGTGTCTCATTTGGTGCTGTTTCACCCCGAGTCTTCTTGTGAACTCAGTGAAGTCCTCCTGGCGAGTAACCAGCTTATCCAGTGCCCCAGTGAGACACTTTAGCATTGCAGACTGGTCAGTTTCCATACCACTTGCCTGTATGGTTGTTACGCTACTGCCTCTGGGTGCACTCTGCTGGTTAGCTTCGAGACCAGCTTTCTCCTATTCGGACCAGTCAATTGCTTCTTCCATAAATTGAGCATAGTTCAGGTGGGGCTCTTTAGTATTTACCTTTCTCCTTAGCTTCCTAGTGTATTCATTCCCTAGTCCCGGAACAAGCTGTTCTTTCAAGACGGTTTAATCCAATCCATGACGAGGGTCTCTCTTCACAACAGCATTCCTTAGATCCCTGAGATCATAGGCGAGAATTCTGATTTCTCTATTGCTATCTACTGATTTATTTATTGTCTCATTTATCCTCTGTTGACGATCGTAAAACTCCCTAATACGTGTGCCTGTAGGAGCCTTATCTCCGTACACCTCCTCAAGTGTTTTGAAGATAACTTCAACATCAGTGGCTTCATGGGGTAGGGAGAATTTGATTGTATCTCTAGTTTGGCCATGGATATGATCTGTGAGGATTTTAATCTGGTGCTCTTTCGGAACTCTCAATACACGCTGCGCTGCTTTAGCCTTTACATGAAGAACCACTGAAGCCTGGATATTTTTTGTCTCTTGGCACATAGAGAGTTGGCTGTAGCTCTACCACTGTTTTGTCTAGTGATAGTGTGCCTCCCTATGATCTTCTCTAGCTTGCAACAAGAACTGTGATTGCTCTACATATCTTTTCTCTTGTTCATCAAGCTTTTTCTGCATTCCTTCATTTTCACTTATGGTTCAATCAGGTAACTTTGCATTGTTAATTTGATCAATTAATTAGCCAAATGTAAGAGAGTATGGTCTCTATTTAATCAATCCAAGCGGTGAGTCCAGATAAACGTTTAGAATTATTTGGTTTAATTCCACCCATTCACATGAAGTGTAACAGTCTCTTCTATTCTTCCGTTAGAATTATAGAATGTTTCACATAAACAATGTTCATCCACTAGGAGTAGTGGTATAGAGTCGAGAGTCTTGATAGTCAACACACCAAAACAAAAGCAACAGTATGGTGCCTCAAAAGTCAATGTCTGCAATCTATCACTGTCAGACTGATAACGGTCAATGAAAATAATAAATTGCGGTGGACTGATTTCTCCAACTATCAACATTAATCACTCAAAAAGAAGCAGTAGTTTTAAAACCACGTACAGTATTCAACAGGGCATAACATACATACAATCAGTAACCCTCAATAACCAATACCAAAATAGTTCAACACTAGTTGGTGAAATATTCAAACAGCCATCCAACCCATGACCTTGTAGATAATCCTCTGTTGAAAGTAAGTCACATTTGAAACTGTCAATAAAATAAAATAATAAAGTAGATTTTGTTTCAACTCAGTCCCAATTAACTAAATAAACCAGCATCTCAAGTGCTCAAGTGTCAATGACAATGTCCTTTCAGCTCCCTTCATGGAACTCTTTTCTCCCATGAGAGAATAATGTTCTTTCTCTTACAGTCAGGACAGTTGTGTCTCTCTATCACAGGTAAATGATATTTTAAACAAACAAAAAGAGTTCTACAAGCAGTTACTACAACAAGAAAATAGCTTCAAGTGTTTTGTCCAAATACTGGTGGATTCAACTAATAAAAGAATGGACGACCTGACCAGAGAAGTTCAGGATCTGAAGAACAGCTTGCTGTTCTCCCAGGGTCAGCTCGATGAGTTTAAACAAGATAACGGCAAGATGACAGCAATATGTCATTGAGAGAGGACATCAGTTCTGTGTTTATTTTATTTATTTGACCTTTATTTGTGTGTGAATCCATGATAACAATGATGGATAAATCAGACTTGCGGGACAATCAAGGCGGAATAACATGGTTGTGGAGGGAATTGCAGAATCTCCACGAAACCTGGACGGAGTCTGAGGACAAAATGAGGAAAATGATCTCTGAGAAATTGATGATGGACCACAGGAAGATTGAGGTGGAGCGTGCCCACAGGACTGGAAAACCCACCACCGGCCCAGGTGACAGGCCCAGGTCGATAGTGATCAAGTTCCTGAGGTTCAAGGACAAGGTAACTGTTCTGGAAAGATGTAAATTGTAAATTCTCCAGTGGCGATTTTATTCATTGTTCAGCAGTCTTATGGCTTGGGGGTAGAAGCTGTTGAAGAGCTTCTTGGTCCTAGACTTGGCGCTCCGGTACCGCTTGCCGTGCGGTAGCAGAGAAAACAGAGAAAACTTGGGTGACTGGTGTCATGACGTTGCCCTCTTTGGACCTGCGAGCACCATCCCCCAACCTCTATACTTCTGTGTGTGCTTTTGTACTTGTGTGTGAGGGAGAGAGAGACAGAGACAGAGAGAGATTAAATTGAAATTTAATTGCGAGAAAGAAAGAAAGAAACATCTGTGAAACAGGTGAGAGTTGAGGATGATGATTTGAGCAGTTTATGTGCTGCTGACCCTCTCCGCTTGGGGGCATTGTTAAATTAATTGAACTGCATCAAAGAGCATGACCTTTTTTATTTAATTGCAAAAAAACAATAAAAAACACAATGTTTCTTCTTGCCATGACAGTGTGTGTGTGTGTATGTGTGTGCATGGACGCATCCATCCATCTGTCTGTTTGCGAAACAGTCATGGCCAAACAGACTATATTTACTGCACCAAACCCTTTCTCCCATTTCGGATTTTTCAGGGCTTGGCTTCCAGACTATTTCCTGTGCAGGTGTTGTTGTGAGAATTAATCATACACATGCACATGCAGGCGCGCGCATACACATACACACATGTCAACCTCTGTCTTGGACAGTCACAAATATCAGGCTTTATTTTTAACAAACCTAACGAAATGGTAAATCTAATTGCTGGTGGCAGCGTTAAAGGTCCAGGGGTGTGTCAGAAATATTTAGGCTATTTTCACAGCCGTTATTGTGAACGCAATAGGTGGCAATGGCACGAAAGGGCTCCTGTTTTGATGACTAAACAAGTTGTAGGTGTCACAGTATCCACAGAAAATGGTGCCCCTCCTCGGCCGGGCGGCGCTCGGCGGTCGTCGTCGCCGGTCTACTAGCTGCCACCGATCTATGTTCTGCGTTCGTTGTGTTTTGTCTGTTTAAGTCCGCACCTGTTTCCGTTTCTGTAATTAGTAGACCTTTTGGTTTGTGTTTTGTGCGGGATTGTTTATTCGTCAGCGGGCAGGTCTGTGAACGTTCTGTGTTTTTGCACATTTTTCCCCCAGCGGATTCTCGCTAGAGGAATGTTATATTTGCCGGGCTGCGCCCCGTGCGTATCTTTGTTTTCTCGGGGTTAACTGTGTTCCCGTGTGGTCTCTGGGCACACCCTATGCCCTTTTGTTACGCCGAGTGGTTTTTTCGGTGCAATAAATATACCGTTCTACGGCACTACTGGACTACGTCTCCTGCGTTTGACTTTGCCTTTTCCTCCTGCCTTACGGAATCGTGACAGAATCCCGCACCAAATAAAATATGGAGTCAGCAGGAGAGGAAGCACCGTCAGTGGCCGAACAGGTGTCACAGCACTCTAACCTCCTCCACCGCCTGGGCTCGGCGATGGACCAAGTGCTGGCCAGATTGGAGAACTGGGAGAGAGGGGCTTCAATCACCAGACCAGCTCCGGTTCCTCAGCCGGCACCTCTACCAACCCCACCTGAAGCGGGCGCGAGCGGCATCCGGATTACGCCACCGAGGGAGTTTTACGGGACAGCTACGGGATGTAAGGGGTTTTTACTACAGATTGAACTCTACCTGGCGACCGTTTGCCCCTCTCCCTCCAACGAAGAAAAGGTGAGCGCCCTCGTCTCTTGTCTTACGGGTAGAGCCCTGGAATGGGCCAACGCGGTTTGGGATGGCCCAGACTCGGCTCGGGGTGACTACCCGGAATGCGTTTGTCTCAAGTTCTGAAGGGCAGGGCGGCGGGTGAGTAATTGTTTCACTTAAGACAGGGGACGAGGAGCGCTCAGGACTTCGCCCTGGAGTTCAGGACTCTCGCCGCGGGGTCGGGGTGGAGTGAGCGGGCCCTGATGGGTTCTTATCGCTGCAGTCTCCGAGAGGATGTCCGCCGGGAGCTGGCCTGCAGGGACCACGCCATCACACTGGACCAGCTGGTGGATTTATCCATCAGACTGGACAACCTGCTGGCTGCCCGGGGACGTTCCAGTCGGGGCCTGTTCGTTCCACCTCCCAGCCCTCCTGCTCCACAGCCCATGGAGATAGGAGGAGCTGCATCAAGGAGGACCGGGGGGAGGGGCCTCTCCTGCACCCACTGCGGGCGCAGAGGACACACTGCGGACCGGTGCTGGAGGGGTCCCCCCGGGAGTTCGGATGGCAGGCAGAGCACTACATCGACCCCCCAGGTGAGTCAGCACCAGCCACACCCAGAGCCCCCTGTCGACCATTTGTGCATTTCAGTTTGTTTTCCTGATTTTTCCCCTCACTTCCAGTATAAGGCACTAGTCGATTCAGGTGCAGCTGGGAGTTTTATGGACTGTGGGGTCGCTAAAAGGTTAGGGATTCCCCTGGTTCAGCTGGACCACCCCTTCCCTGTGCACGCCTTAGACAGTCGACCACTAGGGTCCGGCCAAGTGGGGGAGGCTACTGTACCACTGGTTATGGCGACGTGGGGGGGTCATGTGGAATGTATCAGCCTCTTCCTCATTGACTCCCCGGCATTTCCAGTGGTACTGGGTATCCCCTGGCTAGCCACTCACAACCCTCAGATTTCGTGGGGACAGAGGGCTCTTAAGGGGTGGTCAAGGGAGTGCTCAGGTAGATGTATAGGAGTTTCCATCGGTGCAACCACGGTGGAGAGTCCAGACCAAGTCTCTACTGTGCACATTCCCTCTGAATATGCCGATTTGGCTATCGCCTTCAGTAAGACGAAGGCGACCCAATTACCACCCCATCGACAGGGGGATTGTGCGATAAACCTCCAGGCTGACGCGGTCCTTCCTAAAAGCCACGTGTATCCTCTGTCTCAGGAGGAAACAGTGGCTATGGAGACATATGTCGCTGAGTCCTTGAGACAGGGATACATTCAGCCATCTAAATCCCCTGTCTCCTCGAGCTTCTTTTTTGTGAAGAAGAAGGAGGGAGGTCTGCGCCCGTGCATTGACTATAGAGGTCTAAATTCGATCACAGTGGGGTTCAGTTACCCGCTACCTCTCATTGCTACGGCGGTGGAGTCACTTCATGGGGCGTGCTTCTTCACCAAACTAGATCTCAGGAGCGCGTATAACCTGGTGCGTATCCGAGGGGGAGACGAGTGGAAAACCGCATTTAGTACCACATCTGGCCATTATGAGTACCTCGTCATGCCGTATGGGTTGAAAAATGCTCCCGCTGTCTTCCAATCCTTTGTGGACGAGGTTCTCAGAGACATGCTCGGACAGGGTGTGGTGGTGTACATCGATGACATTCTGATCTACTCCGCCACACGCGCCGCGCATGTGGCTCTGGTGCGCAAAGTGCTTGGGCGGCTGCTGGAGCATAACCTATACGTCACAAGGCTGAGAAATGTGAGTTCTCCAAACGAGCCGTCTCTTTCCTGGGATATCGCATTTCCACCACAGGGGTGGTGATGGAATGTGATCGCGTTACGGCCGTGCGTAATTGGCCGACCCCTACCACGGTGAAGGAGGTGCAGCGGTTCTTGGGGTTCGCCAATTATTACCGGAGGTTTATCCGGGGTTTTGGTCAGGTGGCAGCTCCCATTACCTCACTGATGAAGGGGGGTCCGGTGCGACTGCGTTGGTCGGCAGAGGCGGACAGAGCCTTCCATCGTCTGAAGGTTCTGTTTACAGACGCTCCGGTGCTGGCGCATCCGGATCCCTCTTTGCCATTCATAGTAGAGGTGGACGCGTCCGAGGCTGGGGTCGGAGCAGTGCTGTCGCAGCGCTCGGGCGCTCCTCCGAAGCTCCGCCCCTGTGCATTCTTTTCTAAGAAGCTGAGTCCGGCGGAGCGCAACTATGACGTGGGGGACAGGGAGTTGTTGGCCGTGGTCAAGGCTTTGACAGTGTGGAGACATTGGCTTGAGGGGGCACGTCACCCTTTTCTCATCTGGACCGACCACCGTAACCTGGAGTACATCCGAGCAGCGAGGAGACTTAATCCTCGTCAGGCCAGGTGGGCCATGTTATTTACGAGGTTCCAATTCACCCTTTCCTACATTCCGGGGTCTCGGAACCGGAAGGCCGACGCACTGTCGCGTCTCTACGACTCCGAGGAGCGGACCATCGATCCGACTCCCATACTCCCGGCGTCCTGTCTAGTGGCACCGGTGGTATGGGAGGTGGATGCGGACATCGAGCGGGCGGTTCAGGCGGAACCCACTTCCCCCTCAATGTCCCACGGGTCTGAAGTTCGTTCCGCTTGGTGTTCGCGATCGCCTGATCCGATGGGCTCACACTCTACCCTCCTCGGGTCATCCTGGAGTGGAACGGACAGTGCGAGGCCTGAAAGGGAAGTACTGGTGGCCCACCTTGGCTGAGGATGTAAGACACTATGCCTCTTCCTGTTCGGTGTGCACCCAGTGCAAGGCTCCTAGGCACCTGCCTCGGGGGAAATTACAGCCCCTCCACATTCCACAGCGACCTTGGTCTCACCTCTTGGTGGATTTCCTTACGGATCTCCCGCCATCTCAGGGGAACACTACCATCCTGGTTGTTGTGGATCGGTTCTCGAAGTCCTGCCGTCTGCTCCCATTACCCGGTCTTCCTACGGCCCTACAGACCGCGGAGGCCCTATTCACCCATGTCTTCCGGCACTACGGGGTGCCCGAGGACATCGTATCTGATCGGGGTCCCCAGTTTACTTCCAGGGTGTGGAGGTCGTTTATGGAGAGGCTGGGGGTCTCGGTCAGCCTGACCTCGGGTTTTCACCCCGAGAGTAATGGGCAGGTAGAGCGCATTAACCAGGATGTGGGCAGGTTCCTGCGGTCGTATTGCCAGGACCGGCCAGGGGAGTGGGCGAGGTTCGTGCCATGGGCCGAGATGGCCCATAACTCTCAGCGCCACTCCTCTACTAACCTGTCAACTTTTCAGGTAGTGTTAGGTTATCAGCCGGTCCTGGTGCCCTGGCAGCAGAGCCAGACGGAGGCTCCTGCGGTGGAGGAATGGGTACAGCGCTCTCAAGAGACCTGGAGGGCTGTCCAGGAATGCCTGAGGCGAGCGATAGGTCGACAGAAAGAGAGCGCTGACCGCCACCGCAGTGAGGCTCCCGTTTATAATCCGGGAGACAGAGTCTGGCTCCCGACCCGGAACCTGCCCCTCCGCCTGCCCTGCCGGAAGCTGGGTCCGCGATTTGTGGGGCCGTTCAAAGTCCTGAGGAGAATAAACGAGGTGTGTTATAGGTTGCAACTCCCATCATACTACCATATTAACCCCTCGTTTCATGTGTCTCTCCTCAGGCCGGTGGTAGCTAGTCCACTTCAGGACGCTGGGGTGCGGGAGGTCCCTGCGCCCCCCCTGGACATCGGGGGGGCCCCGGCGTACACAGTCCGGGCCATCCTGGACTCCCGGCGTCGGGTAGGGGGCCTGCAGTACCTCGTGGACTGGGAGGGGTACGGTCCGGAGGAGAGGTGCTGGGTTCCGGTGAGGAACATTCTGTGTTTTTGCACATTTTTCCCCCAGCGGATTCTCGCTAGAGGAATGTTATATTTGCCGGGCTGCGCCCCGTGCATATCTTTGTTTTCTCTGGGTTAACTGTGTTCCCGTGTGGTCTCTGGGCACACCCTATGCCCTTTTGTTACGCCGAGTGTTTTTTTCGGTGCAATAAATATACCGTTCTACAGCACTACTGGACTACGTCTCCTGCGTTTGACTCTGCCTTTTCCTCCTGCCTTACGGAATCGTGACAGTAGGTGTGATGAGGGCTTGTCCACACTGGCCAATCAAGGTGTTCCATTGCTTAATACTGCATGCGTTTGTCTCAAGTTCTGAAGGTTATTGAAGGTCTTTGCGTTGTCATTATCTCCAATTCGAATGGGGGCACGGAATATTCTCCTCCTAGTTGATTGTGGATTGATACTACAGTTTATTAAATAGCATAGTAGGCTACAGTAACAAGTGATAGCAACACAAAAAACTATTCTCAATATGTTTGGAGTGTTGACAGTCAACATAGTTGTAATTGGCTTCAACGAATATAGGCCTTTACACATCGCACTTCTCCTCAAATATAGAAATATTAGACTCCAGTAAATTATATTATATGTGTGAGGCACGTTCTCAAAAAGCAAGACTTATCCTAGGCCTACTGTTGATACTGTATTATAGGACTGAATAACTGAAATAGGTTTGGAGGAGTGTGTCTTTGGTAAACGGACAAGAGAAAACGGGGATGGATACAAGCCAAATGGAGTATGCACTGCAGGTAGGCCTATGTGAATTTTGAATAATGCAGAAGCATGTCGGCAAAAGCCTTAAAAGTAGACCATTTAGAAACCTTTTATGGATAGGCTACTTGGCCAATGCATAGTCAGGATAAGAAAGACACTAGAGTCATTGCTGTTGAACCAGCTTTCATTATTGTAGGGTAAGGGGGTAAGGGTAACCTACTAAGGGCTGTTTTTTTTTATCATATACAATGGAAAACAAGCAATTGTTACAGGAAAATAACAAATGTTTCTAAATTCAAATGTCTCCGTATTATCTCATCTCTCATTCCATGATGGGCATATAGCCTACATATCCAAAATAACAACAGGAGTTGGCTCAAATAATGTAATAGCCTACATACTGTAGATAAAAAGTGGATGTCCGCTCACTATTTTGCTACTTTTAATAAAACTTTGGTGATTAAGATTTATTTAAAAGCGGTCTCACGTGCCAAACCCTTTTATTGATAGTCTAGACTATTTGGCGAATGCATTGGGCAGGACAAAAAAACTGCCTTCATTAAGAGGAGGTTTGGCTATGCTTGGTTTTTATCAAATTAAACCGAATCGTATATATGGTTTTTAATTATTATGTTTCTAAATACGAAGTTTTTATGGGCACTGAGTGTCAAGGCTGGATAGGCTGAGCTTCATATGTCAAAATCCATGCTATAACCCAGGGTTTCCCAAATTCGGTCCTGGGGCCCCCTGTTGGGTGCACATTTTGGTTTTTCACCTTAGCACTACACAGCTGATTCAAGTAATCAAAGCTTGATGATGAGTTGATTGTTTGAATCAGTTGTGTAGTACTTGAGCAAAAACCAAAGCATGCAGGACCGATTTTGGGAAACCCTGCCAAGACCACCCACTGGGCACAGATGTCAATTCAACGTCTATTCCACATTGGTTCAATGTTATTTCATTGAAATGCCGTGGAATCAATGTTGATTCGACCAGTGCGTGCCCAGTGGGCAGCTTTTGGTTGGTCTTAAATATCCCCACCAGCGCTTACTGAAATTGGCATTGTGGCGTACGATTTTAAGGACAGATATTGCCACACCTCTCACCTCAGCGCAAGTGAGCTCATATAAAATAGGTAAATGACCGATCCTGGTGCTAGGGTTTGAAAATAGAAGAGCGCTGGCTTTATTAACAGGTCAAAATTGCAAATGAGCAAACTATATTGCTAAATTTGACAATTGCGCTGGCTTGCACCAGACAGAAATAGAGCCCATCATCTTCTCACCATGAACGTACAGTGAGTGTCGGACCAGCCTCTGTCTGAGTACCTTAGCCTTGACCTAAACTCTCTGTGGTATCTGCATTTCCCTCCATCCTGCACCTCACAGCTCCAGGCTACACATCGCTACTGTCCTTAACACCTATATAGGACTTCCAATTGTTGAGTTGCCTTTGATTGGAAGTCCTATATAGGTGTGTGTGTTTTTCTTTGGGGTTGTGGGTGGTTGTTTTGCACTGCGTGTTTTAGCCTGCAAACTGTTGCTGCTGTCATGTTTATTGTTTCCTGTGGATGCTTTACTCCTTTTGTTGGGTAATTAAAGATGAGTATTCACATACCTGCTGCGCCTTGGTTCATTTCTGAAGACAGCCGTTACAGAACCACCCACCAAACCAGGACCATGCAGCAGAAGAGGAGGAAGCCACAGGAGAAGAAAAGGGAGGAATGGACATGGGAGGACGTCCTGGACGGTAAGGGAGCCTACACCTGGGAAGAGATCCTGGCCGGAAGGGATCGCCTCCCATGGGAACAGGTGGAGGCACTCAGGAGAGTGGAGGCAGCTGGACAGAGGAACCAACGGGAACGTTATGCTGGAACACGGTTGGCTAGGAAACCCGAGAGGCACCCCCAATAAAAACATTTGGGGGGGCACACGGGTAGCTTGGCCAGGCCAGGGAAGAGCCGTAAGCCAGCTACCCGTGACTACAGGGAGGTGCATATGAGGTGGAGGGCGCCATGTTACGCTGAGGTACGCACCATCTCGCCTATACGGACGCACAGCCCAGTCCGCCCAGTACCAGCGCCCCGCAGGTGCTAGGGCAAGGTGAGCATCGAGCCGGAAGGGGTGATGCCAACCCTGCACTCAAGACCGCCAGTGCGCCCTTTCGGTCCGGTGTTTCCTGCTAGACGCACTAGCATGGAGGTGCGTGTCTCCAGGCTGGCACGTCCAGTACCAGCCCCACGCATCAGGAGTCTAGTGCGTCAGCCCAGCCTCGCCAGTCAAGAGTCACCAGAGCTGCCCGCCAGTCGTAAGTCACCAGAGCTGCCGCCAGTCGTAAGTCACCAGAGCTGCCCGCCAGTCGTAAGTCACCAGAGCTGCCCGACAGTCGTAAGTCGCCAGAGCTGCCCACCAGTCGTAAGTCGCCAGAGCTGCCCGCCACTCGTAAGTCGCCAGAGCTGCCCGCCAGTCGTAAGTCGCCAGAGCTGCCCGCCAGTCGTAAGTCGCCAGAGCTGCCCGCCAGTCGTAAGTCGCCAGAGCTGCCCGCCAGTCGTAAGTCGCCAGAGCTGCCCGCCAGTCGTAAGTCGCCAGAGCTGCCCGCCAGTCGTAAGTCGCCAGAGCTGCCCGCCAGTCGTAAGTCGCCAGAGCCGCCCGCCAGTCGTAAGTCGCCAGATTTGCCCGCCAGTCATAAGTCGCCAGAGCCGCCCGCCAGTCAACAGTCGCCAGAGCCGCCCGCCAGTCAGGAGTCACCAGAGCCGCCCGCCAGTCAGGAGCCGCCAGAGCCGCCCGCCAGTCAGGAGCCGCCAGAGCCGCCCGCCAGTCAGGAGCTGCCAGAGGGGCCCGGCTGCCCGGAGCCGCCAGAGTGGCCAGACTGCCCGGAGCCGCCAGAGTGGCCAGACTGCCTGGAGCCGCCAGAGTGGCCTGCCTGTCCTCCGGCCCAGCCCGAGTGGGCCTCCTGTCCTCCGGCCCAGCCCGAGTGGCCCTCCTTCCCTCCGGCCCAGCCCGAGTGGCCCTCCTGCCCTCCGGCCCAGCCCGAGTGCCCCTCCTGCCCTCCGGCCCAGCCCGAGTGGCCCTCCTGCCCTCCGGCCCAGCCCGAGTGGCCCTCCTGCCTTCCGGCCCAGCCCGAGTGGCCGTCCTGCCTTCCAGCCCAGCCCGAGTGGCCCTCCGGCCCAGCCCGAGTGGCCCGCCTGTCCTCCGGCCCAGCCCGAGTGGTCCGTCTGCCAGGGTCAGCCCGAGTGGCCAGACTGGCCGGAGCCGCCAGAGTGGCCAGACTGCCTGGAGCCGCCAGAGTGGCCTGCCTGTCCTCCGGCCCAGCCCGAGTGGCCCTCCTGTCCTCCGGCCCAGCCCGAGTGGCCCTCCTTCCCTCCGGCCCAGCCCGAGTGGCCCTCCTGCCCTCCGGCCCAGCCCGAGTGGCCCTCCTGCCCTCCGGCCCAGCCCGAGTGGCCCTCCTGCCCTCCGGCCCAGCCCGAGTGGCCCTCCTGCCTTCCGGCCCAGCCCGAGTGGCCGTCCTGCCTTCCAGCCCAGCCCGAGTGGCCCTCCGGCCCAGCCCGAGTGGCCCGCCTGTCCTCCGGCCCAGCCCGAGTGGTCCGTCTGCCAGGGTCAGCCCGAGTGGCCCGTCTGCCCGGTGCAGCTATCGGCGCCACCAAAGTGGGCGACGCCGAAGGTGGAGCGAGGTCCACGTCCTGCACCTGAGCCACCTCCAGGATAGGTGGGTTGGGAAGGGAGGGTGTAGCACAGTGCCGTCGGTGACGGCAGCCACCCTCCCTTCCCTCCCTTATTGTTTAGGGGTTAGTGTTTATGGGGTTTTTGTTGGTGTTTTCTGATGGTAGGTGCATTCCGGGGTCTGCACCTTGAGGGGGGGGGTACTGTCACGTTGTTTTTGTATGTGAATGATTGTGTTGTTGATTGGGACTTCCAATTGAAGGCAGGTGTGTTGAGTTGCCTTTGATTGGAAGTCCTATATAGGTGTGTGTGTTTTTCTTTGGGGTTGTGGGTGGTTGTTTTTGCACTGCATTTAATAGCCTGCAGAACTGTTGCTGTTGTTACCTTTATTGTTTTATCAAGTGGATGCTTTACTCCTTTTTTGAAATTAAATATGAGTATTCACATACCTGCTGCGCCTTGGTCTTCTCTCCATGACAACTCCTGTTACATTTGTTAACCTGTTTAGGATAGGGGGCAGTATTGACACGGCTGGATAAAAAACATACCCGATTTAATCTGGTTACCACTCCTACCCAGTAACTAGAATATGCATATACTTATTACATATGGATAGAAAACACCCTAAATTTTCTAAAACTGTTTGAATGGTGTCTGTGAGTATAACAGAACTCAAATGGCAGGTCAAAACCTGAGAGATTCCTTTACAGGAAGTGGCCTGTCTGACCATTTCTTGAACTTCTTTTCCATCTCTATCATTTACTAAGGATCTCTGCTCTAACGTGACACTTCCCACGTCGTCCATAGGCGCTCAGAGCCCGGGAAAAAACAGAATGTCGTCATTCCAGCCCCAGGCTGAAACACATTATCGCCTTTCTCAAGTGGCCGATCAAGGGACACTGGCTTATGCGCGTGACCCCGACCGCCCCCGCCTTTGGGATTTTTTCCTCTGTTTGCCGAAAAGGAGATTCCCTGTCGGAATATTATCGCTTTTCTACGAGAAAAATGGCGTAAAAATTGATTTTAAACAGCGGTTGACATGCTTCGAAGTACGGTAATGGAATACTTAGAATTTTATTGTCACGAATTGCGCCATGCGCGCGACACTTCTTTACTATTTCGGATAGTGTCTGGAACGCACGAGCAAAACGCCGCTATTCGGATATAACGATGGATTATTTTGGACCAAACCAACATTTGTTATTGAAGTAGCAGTCCTGGGTGTGTATTCTGACGAAGACAACAAAAGGTAATCAAACTTTTATAATAGTAAATATGATTATGGTGAGTGCTAAACTTGCCGGGTGTCTAAATAGCGAGCCCGTGATGCCTGGGCTATGTACTTAGAATATTGCAAAATGTGCTTTCACCAAAAAGCTATTTTAAAATCGGACATATCGAGTGCATAGAGGAGGTCTGTATCTATAATTCTTAAAATAATTGTTATGCTTTTTGTGAACGTTTATCGTGAGTAATTTAGTAAAATGTTAGCGAATTCCCCGGAAGTTTGCGGGGGGTATGCTAGTTCTGAACGTCACATGCTAATGTAAAAAGCTGGTTTTTGATATAAATATGAACTTGATTGAACAAAACATGCATGTATTGTATAACATAATGTCCTAGGGTTGTCATCTGATGAAGATCATCAAAGGTGAGTGCTGCATTTAGCTGTCTTCTGGGT
This sequence comes from Salmo salar, assembly GCF_965601325.2. NCBI lineage: Eukaryota > Metazoa > Chordata > Actinopteri > Salmoniformes > Salmonidae > Salmo > Salmo salar. The sequence continues at coordinate 49,222,691 of NC_138295.1, read as the reverse complement.
TTTGGTGACATTATATGCTGGCTTGAAAAAATGGGTGTCTGATTATTTCTGGCTTGGTACTCTGCTGACATAATCTAATGTTTTGCTTTCGTTGTAAAGCCTTCTTGAAATCGGACAGTGTGGTTAGATTAACGAGAGTCTTGTCTTTAAATGGCTGTAAAATAGTCATATGTTTGAGAAATTGAAGTAATAGGATTTTTAAGGTTTTGAAAATCGCGCCACAGGATAGCAGTGGCTGTTACGTAGGTGTGGCTCTTTCACACCTGTTTTTGTGTAATAATAACCCAGAGTGCAGTATGAGTTACAGCCTCAGTATTATTACAAAACTGTGTCAGTGTAAAATGTACCCATATCTGCCATATTCTGTAACCACATTGGCAAGGTTTATTGCACTTTGCATTTCACTGTATATGTGTCCTTCATATTTGACTCACCACCTGGATTCAGTCTTATGTAGCAAAATTTGAAATTGTGTTTTTTACATTGGATAAAAGTAGAAACTCAGAGCTACAAAATGTTATATTCTACACTGCATTTTTGAGGAACAATGGGAAAGTAATTCTGCTTTGAAATTTGATAAACTTGTAAACTCACTTTTGAGAAAATGGCCTTTGAATATTTTGGTGAAGAGCTCTTTGTCTACACCCATTCAGCATTGTTCACACCTTCTTAAGCTTTAGCTCCACCTACCTTGTTTCGCTCTCGGAGCATTCAGAGCGCACACTTGACACTCTGGCCAATGATTTGTTTACCTCTGGATAACATGAAAACCGCCTAACCAGCTCTGCTGGCAACAATTTCATTACGCTTTTTTGCTGATGTTTACTGACACCGGCCGTATTCAACAGGTGTTGTACACTTTAGCTTAAGACATGTAGCTATCTAGGTAAACGATGAACCGAGCTAGGTAAACAACGTGTAAGATCACATATGTTACGTAACATTAGCTAATGAGCCAGCCAGCTAACTTTAGCTAGTTAAACAATGTCAGCTAGGGAGCCAGCCAGCTAACGTTAGTTAGCTAACAGTACACTTTAGCTTAAGGCATGTAGCTAGCTAGCGAGGTAAACAATGAACCTAGCTAGATAAATAACGTGTAAGATCACACACGTCACATAACGTTAGCTAATGAGCCAGCCAGCTAACTTTAGCTAGTTAAACAACAATGAACATAGTGCCAAATCATGTTGTTACTACCCTGCATGAATCTGCTGGGACCTAACCAACCAGGTTCAATGTTATCTAGCTAACATTAGGCTCTAACTAGCAAAGCAAACAGCTCTGGGATAAGAATGTGTGAAATCGTGACTTGTGACACATTTTCCTGAAACGGGTCACATATATCTCTTTGTGTAATTGCTTGCAGGCTTATTTATGTGCTCATACTGTAGCCTCCAGCTGCAGGGAGAAGTTCATTCTCTGACAGAAACACTTGTGAGACAGACACGCCCAGGTAACACCCTTTTGCAAGGCTGGAGCAGCTGTAAAAACAGGTCACCTAGCCATTGTGACTAGTCAAAATGGTCAAACAAAATACTGTTGAATTATTGAATTGGATAAACAGTAACTACAGGAGTTACTTCATTTTATGTAACAGGGGTAGTAGTAGTAGTGTCCATGACAACATGCAATGTTCCAACTTTTATGCCTGTGCAAAGTGACTCTCACAGCTTGACGTACTTTGGCTTATTATGACGATAATGATGATGATGATGACAACTGCCAATATTCTGCCTCAGAGACAGACAGGGCTGTGGAGGCCATTACTGAGCTGTGGTAACTGGCAGCTCATATCTACTTAGGACCTGACAGACAGCCAGGTTTACAGAGAATGGTTTCTAGAGCATGTTCAACACAAACTATCTCACAGCAACATCCCATTTTTCCACTCCTCTTTCCTACAGTGTTTCTCAACATATTTTCAAAGATCCAGAAGTGAGATGTAGAGTCTCTATCATCATGTGGAACACACTTAAACAACACTCAAAATCCCTCTGTAAAACAAGAAAGAGAGAGTGAGAAGGAGACAGAGGCTAAACATGCAGTATCTTCCATGTCCATGAGTGTGAAAGTGAAGTAATGCCAAATCTAGACACAAGAAAAGGCCATGGGGGAACCATAGTTCCATGAGGTATAGCATTTCACTACATGTGAGGTCTGAAGTTATACATCTATTGCATTGTCTATTTACATAGTGCTGTGGTATGTACATGTAGTAAGTGTAAATGTAAGCACTATTGTGTACTGGGCTGGTAAAAAAGTATAGTAAGGAAAGAGAGCAATGATGAGAGGCCAGCGTAAAGAGGTCATAAAGGTGCTATAATGTATTGTAGGACAATGATAGCATAGCTGATACACCTTTGCCCAATCCTTAGTGCACCTGCATGCTACTGACAGTCTTTGATAGCAGGGGAAGCTCTCTGCTCCTATCTCCAGCTCTCATCTCTCCCCTTCAATGGAGCTTCATTTTGTTTTTGTTGCCTTTGTTCATTGGGCTTGATGGCTATTCAGTTTGATGGCTATGCTAGAAGTGACAAAAAAAAACACAGTTACACAAACACAATCCACACATAAAACTCTCACATAGCTAGAATACGGGTTATTATTCTCACTCATATACTTGCATACAACCTCAGTTTAAAATAATGACCTTCTCCTATCTGTTTGTTCTTACTGTGTGTGTGTGTGTGTGTGTGTGTGTGTGTGTGTGTGTGTGTGTGTGTGTGTGTGTGTGTGTGTGTGTGTGTGTGTGTGTGTGTGTGTGTGTGTGTGTGTGTGTGTGTGTGTGTGTGTGCGCTTTCAGAGTGTCTGTGTGCTGTTTTCTCTACCTCTCCTGTGACAGCATTTCTTTTAACCTTATCTCCCTTCGTGAATGCTACGGGCCGAGTCTCCCGCAGACAATTCCCTCTCTCTCTCCTCACGCTCCGACACAACACATGAATTCATCCCCCTCTCTCCTTCCTCTTTACAACAAGACACACTCATTCCCCCTCACCTCACTTTTATTTTAGTTTCATGACGGTCTTCATCCATAATCATCGGTTACACAATTATACGGTAATTGTGGCAGCACAACCTCACACTCATCCCCCCCTCTCTTCAACTCAATGCTCTCCTCTACACATCCATCTCTCTCTACAACATACCACATACATCCAGCCATCCCCTATCCTCACTATTTCCTTAAGATGTTTTCATCCACTCATCATCCTTTCCAGCAGAGCCAACCTCCCACAGCAACATGCCTCTCTCCAGTTGTAAACAGCGATCACTGCCTGAGCTCCACAGCAATCACTGCCTGAGCTCCACAGCAATCACTGCCTGAGCTCCACAGTGGATCTTAGTGACATAACGTTACAGCAAAAACAAGAGTCAGAGCATATACTGTAACTCTCATCCAGGGCATTTCAGGAATGGCCACAGGAATTGGTCAACCCCTGAGGACTCTACCCTGATGAGGGCCAACACATGTGCCGTGCCTTTCCCCAAAACAGAACAGATCATTGTATTACAGGAACACAGTGACTCCATCCGTCTTCAGCCCCACTGAGAGCTGAGGCAGGTGGGGATGATGACAAAACATGAACAATCGATTATCTACACTTAAGATTTTTGAACAGTTGTGAGTCAAGGGTAGATTGAGTTAATTTAATGAAAACATGCAATGGGTATATACAATCATACATCGACTGTTAGATGTACAGTATCATAAATACTCAAATCAAATGTTATTTGTCACATGCGCCAAATACAACAGGTGTAGACCTTACTGCGAAATGCTTACTTATAAAGCCCTTAATAACCAACAATGTTCAAGAGTTAAGAAAATATTTACAAAATAAACTAAAGTAAAAAAGAAATAAAAAGTAACACAACAAAGTAACAATAACAAGGCTTTATACAGGGGGTAAAAGTACCGAGTCAATGTGAAGGGGTACAGATTAGTCGAGGTAATTTGTACATGTAGGTAGGGGTAAAGTGACTATGTAATAGTCTGGGTGGCCATTTGATTACTGTATGTGTTGCAGAGTTATATATCGCTTATGGAATTGGCTGCCATGGTGATGAAGCTGAAGATAAAGCTCCAAGAGCCAGCGAAGAGGAGAGACTTTATAAAAAAATACTTGTTTTCAGTGAATGCGTCACAAGAGAGGCTTGGTTCGCGATTTAGTTACACATTTCAACCTAACCACATAAACAGTCAGGGGTGAGCAGCTGTCAATGTTTGTACCATAGTACTTTGAGGATTCATGTTTACCAAGATTTCATTCTCCATTTACATGACTCAGGAGACAGCAAAGAGGAAACTAGAGTGGAGGACTAGGGGTGTAGAAAGGGGAGAAGATGGCGACAGATTTAGAGGTGTGTGTGTGTGTGTGTGTGTGTGTGTGTGTGTGTGTGTGTGTGTGTGTGTGTGTGTGTGTGTGTGTGTGTGTGTGTGTGTGTGTGTGTGTGTGTGTGTGTGTGTGTGTGTGCGCTTTCAGAGTGTCTGTGTGCTGTTTTCTCTACCTCTCCTGTGACAGCATTTCTTTTAACCTTATCTCCCTTCGTGAATGCTACGGGCCGAGTGTCCGTATGAATGAATGCGTGGGTCTGCATATGTATACATGTGCATTTGTTTGTAAGGGGTGTGTTCCAACTGAAAACAGGGATTGATCATGAGTGAGTGACTCTCCAAGTGCACTTGGGGAGTAGGCTAAGCGGACTAATGCTTGCACAATAGGGTTTTGGCCCAAAACTGAAACAATAAACACAGAATCAAGTGAAATGGTGGGGATTGTGAAACGGAGCAATGAGGACTTAGCTCCCATGAGGTGCTACCGATCACTAAGCCATCTAACTTATCATAGAGATGTCCCACTTAATCGATCAACTTAACATTTATGTGGAAAATGCAATGTCATTACCACAGGGAACAAATACTTATGCAATCATGCTACAAGTAAAATTAGTCTGCCTTGAAGCCCCCATACCCATCAAGTTCTGAAGGTTGAGAGCACCTCTTTACAAAAGGACAACAGTGGCACCAAGTGGCAGCAGTGGTAAGTGCATGATTATCTTCTTCTTTGGGTTTTATTGGCAGACGACAACCCAAAAAAGTGTATTGTCATCACCTACTGTGCAGGATGAAAACATAAGAGCCCCCAAAAACTGGAGCATTGTGGGTAAAATTGTATCTTCATACAAACTACCAAAATACACTAAACAAATAAAAACATTTTTCTTCTGTTAAAATCAAAAAGCAAACTCCGATCCCTACTCAGGCTCAGGAGCCTTGGGAGGGTGGTATATCTTCCGATGCCAGTACACTTTGTAGATCTTCCACTGAAAACTCTTGCAGGCCCAGAAACTTTTCTCACCAGTTAATTTATTTCTTTGTCACTTGTGTCGTATAGTTTAGAACTGTGGTAATGAACGCCACAAAATCCCCCCAAAAATTCCATCCGGTTCTCTTGACTGGCAACAGACATTCTCAATGGGCTGTGGGGCCTCCACTACCTTATCTTTTAATACAGCGTCACTTGTTCTCTCAACTCTTTTAAATTGCCTCCACATAGGAGATGGAGATCCTGACTTTCCACCTCAATCTCCTTCACCCTTACAAGGCACTCAATGAACTCAGGATCACAGTAGCAACACTGCCCCTCTGTGTGCTGATCTTCAAAAATGTGCAACATGGCCCTTCGCCGTTTTTACATTCTAGTAGTTTGGGGACTAATGGTCTTACCTTGTTACTCGGAGGAGATGGGGAGGGTAATGATTTTTCAATTTCAGTCAGGGGGAAGGTTAAGTATTTTTTTATTTAGTCCAGGGGAGGGTCATGTAATTGGTAATCGATTAAATGTCATATTGTTCAGTGTTTGAGAATTAGTTGCTTATTATATCTCGATGTGTGCCCGATGCTGCCCCCCTGATTCTCTGCTAGGTGCACAATATCAAGTGCGCCTAGTGTAGTCTCAATCAAATGATTCATAGACTACACTATAGGCTATAGGCATAGGCTATATGAATAGCGTGCTCGGAAAAAGCACAGGCCAAAGTAATATTTCTAAGAAAATGTACTTCCTTCATGAGTTTTTATGCTGCTGGGATGGTGTATATAAAATTGGGCCACAATGTATTAAGTGATTAAGCGATTTTTAGCATGTTTCCATTACACTGTAGATACAAATCAGTGCGTGATTATAGTAGTGCACACAAAATTTACTTTTTCACTTAAGTTTTCATGTACCGAATAAAAAATGTAATGTTCAATGTCTTTCCATCGCATAGTTTTGTCACAAAAATGTTGCGTTAAATAGCAAATGCGCCTACTCAGGTCTTGGCACAAGCCAACAGTTTGCAGATACAGTACAGGTAGGCTAGTCTACATGATGAGATTAAAGCGAGAATGTTTTGATTTGTTAAAACGGCAGTCAAGCATCGATCACCATGTCACTGGAATAAGACCCTCAATATTTATTGGAGCGGAGCATCAAGCTCATACCATGCACTTTCACCGCCCTGTGAAGTTCATCAAATCAAATGTATTTATATAGCCCTTCTTACATCAGCTGATATATCAAAGTGCTGTACAGAAACCCAGCCTAAAACCCCAAACAGCAAGCAATGCAGGTGTAGAAGCACCTACATCATAATTTATTTAATCTGTATCCTAATTTAAACTTCATGGTTTTGAACCGTAGTGGGAGAACCACACACCATGTCCTCGTGTGACTCCAAGTTTAATTCAACATCAATATTTGCGCTTAAAGGCGTTTCCTCCTCCATTTCTCACATAATTAATTTTACCAACACAAAAAGATCCCACCAAGTCGAACGAACAAATTATCTTTTGGCATTTTATGAAATTGTACCGAAACTTACTGTTTCCATCACACCTGTTGAGACTTTCCTGGCAAAACTGGATGGAAACGTGGTTGACTGATTTGAAATCCGAGTGAACTAGGTAGGCCCACTGTCTTAAGACATTTGAAGGAACATTTTTAACCTTTATTTAACTATGCAAGTCCAATGTAAGAACAAATTCTTATGTACAATGATTGCCTACCAAGAGGTAAAAGGCCTCCTGCAGGGATGGGGCTGGGATTCAAAATTTAGGACGAAACACACATCAAGACGAGAGACAACACCTCATAAAAAGAGACCTAAAACGACAACACATGGTGGCAACACAACATGGCAGCGGCACAAACATGGTACAGACATCGTTAGGCACAGACAACAGCACAAAGTGCAAAAAGGTAGTAATGGTGTACATAGAGAATTCATCTCGTGGGGGCCACTCTCTCTACACAGATGGGGTGACGTGGACTCCCGTGACTACGTCCGCATGCGGTATGAGAAGAGGCTGAGGGAGGGTCTGGAAGACAGGTCTGGAGGACAGGTCTGGAGGACAAGATCAGCCAATCGGCAACTTTGAGAAGTTCTAAGGTAGGGAAGTCCTTGTGCCAATCCACTTAATAAAGCATTTATAATGGATTAGTAAATAGTTTATTTATTAATGATTACTCCATTCATAAGATGTTTAATGTAGGTTTACTAATCATTAGTTAAGTCTTTTTTGCGTGGCCTTATCTAAAGTGTGGGCAATTTATACTTTATAAATGTTTTGACTGACCAGTAATTTCTCACAAAAAAAATGGAAATGCCATTGGAAGACATTCCAGCAGTACCTGATGCTCCTTAAGGTTTCAAAAAGCCTAACACACAACACAGGATGTTAAAGGAACTACACTACATAACGAAAAGTATGTGGACAACCCTAGATGTTGGAACATTGCTGTGGGGACTTGCTTCCATTCAGCCACGAGCATTAGTGAGGCCGGGCACTGAAGTTGGGCGATTAGACCTGGCTCGCAGTCGGCAAAGGTGTTCGATGAAGTTGAGGTCAGGGCTCTGTGCAGGCCAGTCAAGTTCTTCCACACCAATCTTGACAAACCATTTCTGTATGGACCTAGCTTTGTGCACGGGGGCATTGTAATGATGAAACAGGAAAGGGCCTTCCCCAAACTGTTGCCACAAAGTTGGAAGCTCAAAATTGTCTAGAATGTCATTGTATGCTGTAGCATTAATATTTCCTTTCACTGGAAGAAAGTGGCCTGAAACATGAAAAACAGCCCCAGACTATTATTCCTCTTCCACCAAACTTTACAGTTGGCACTATGCATTGGGGCAGATGGTGAAGTGTGATTCATCACTCCAGAGAACGAGTTTCCACTGCTCCAGAGTCCAATGTCGGCGAGCTTTACACCACTCCAGCCAACGCTGGCATTGCGCATGGTGATCTTAGGCTTGTGTGCGGCTGCTCTACCATGGAAACCCATTTCATGAAGCTTCCGACGAACAATTCGTATGCTGACGTTGCTTCCAGAGGCAGTTTGGATCTCAGTAGTGAGTGTTGCACCTGACAGATGATTTGTACGCGCTTCAGCACTCTGCGGTCCCGTTCTGTGAGCTTGTGTGGCCTACCACTTCGCGACTGAGCCGTTGTTCCTCCTAGATGTTTTGACTTCTAAATAACAGCATTTACAGTTAAAAGGGTAGCTCTAGCAGGGCAGAAATTGGACAAACTGACTTTCTGGGCAAACCAAGATTAGACTGCTCTAAGGAGTGACTGCAATCCACACTTTGGTTTTGGTAGAAAAGCCACTGCCGAGAAAAGCTTATGTTTGCATTTTCAGCCTGAAAAATTTTTACTCAGCACATAGTGTGTCTGAAGCATATGCGAAATTGCCAAGGGGGATTGGGGGGAATATGTCCAATATTCAGGGGGAAGGGGGCTTTTCACTTATACTGTGTTTTGAAAATACCCCTCCATATACTCATCGAGACATAAGTCATGTCAAACTGTGTAGAATTGCAGGAGATGCGTTTTAAATGTAAAAAAAAAATTATACTCATTGTTTAACCATTATGTTCCAGGGGCCATTTTGAGACCTTAAGGCGCATCAGGTACTGCTGGAATGTCTACCAATGGCATTTGCTGGAATGTCTACCCATTTACCTATTACTCTGTTCTCATTTAGTGGGCAGAATGTAACTGGTGTGGTCTGAATTCCTCATAAAAGCAGGAATGGCTTTTTCCACAGCCTGGTACTAGGACTAGTACTGATCTTTGTATGTTGTTGTCGTTGTCTAGGGTGTTGGTCGCCGGGTGATGGAGAAGCAGGGCTGGAAGGAGGGAAAGGGCCTGGGTAACAGTCAGGCAGGGATTCCAGAAGCCCTGGAGAATGAAGGACAGCGTCCCAAATGCAAGAGGGGCTTTGGGTGAGTGGAACATTTACTATCACAATAATTACAATAACAATTAAATCTATGGCCTTTGTAACTTGGATATGTAGGAAAGTAACAAAAAGTTAAGGGATATTACAAGTTATTCTTGTTGACATCTAGGCAAATAAAACCCCTGATTACAATATGCTGTTTTGTGCAGGTACCATGGAGAGAAGCTGAGCTCCTACTTTGTGAAAAGGCCAAACCAGACTTGTGCATATCCACGGTGTATGATAAACCCAAAGACAGACCAAGGAGATCTCTTATTGAGACGCCATCCCAAAACCAGCCTGAAGTACAGAGGCTGGCAGCCAGGTATAAGCATTGGGCCAAAAAGATGACAACACTGTATTTACAAGTTGATAATTTTTCTTATTGCTATTATTACCTTTTTTTCCCATTAGAATTCATGCTTTGTTTATATTAAAGCATTTATCATACAATGAATTTGTTTAAATTATATTATCTTGTCTCCTAAATGAATTACACATTTGTAAATTTGACCATAGTATGATTGAACCAGAAGTAATTATTTTAACCCAGTAGTAGTTGGCTAGACCTGCCTTCCACCTGCAAGAATAAGGCCGTGACCTCAGCGATTTTCCTTCAAAATAAAAGTCCCGCAATGATGGTAAAATGTTTTATACCAATTGTCGAAATTTGTAACATTTTATGAGGAAATGTTGGTAGACTTAAAATTTTGTTTAACAATATGAAAGAAGGAATAAGGGTAGCACATATTATAGCAATGACATTTTTAACAGTATTAAAAGTAAATTACTATGAAACTGGCTCTCATGAGAACCGCCACAGGAATGGAAGACCCAGAGTTACCTCTGCTGCAGAGGATAAGTTCGTTAGTTACCAGCCTCAGAAATTGCAGCCCAAATAAATGCTTCAGAGTTCAAGTAACAGACACATCTCAACATCAACAGTTCAAGGGAGACTGCGTGAATCAGAGCTTCATGTACAAATTTCTGCAAAGAAACCACTAATAAAGGACACCAATAAGAAGAGACTTGCTTGGGCCAAGAAACACGAGCAATGGACATTAGACCGGTGGAAATCTGTCCTTTGGTCTGATGAGTCCAAATTTGAGATTTTTTGTTCCAACCGCCGTGTCTTTGTGAGATGCAGAGTAGGTGAATGGATGATCTCTGCATGTGTGGTTCCCACCATGAAGTATGGAGGAGGTGGTAGTGCTTTGCTGATGACACTGTCAGTGATTAATTTAGAATTCAAGGCACAGTTAACCATTGTGGCTACCACAGCATTCTGCAGCGATACCCATCCCATCTGCTTTGCTCTTAGTGGGACTATCATTTTTTTTCAACAGGACAATGACCCAAAACTCACCTCCAGGCTGTGTAAGGACTATTTGACCAAAGAGAGTGATGGAGTGCTGCATCAGATGACCTGGCCTCCACAATCACCCGACCTCAACCCAATTGAGATGGTTTGGGATGAGTTGGACCGCAGAGTGAAGGAAAAGCAGCCAACAAGTGCTCATATGTGGGAACTCCATCAAGACTGTTGGAAAAGTATTCCTCATGAAGCTGGTTGAGAGAATGTCAAGAGTGTGCAAACCTGTCATCAAGGCAAAGGGTGGCTACTTTGAAGCATCTCAAATATAAAATATATTTTGATTTGTTTAACAGTTTTTTGGTTACTACATGAGTCCATATGTGTTATTTCATAGTTTTGATGTATTCACTATTATTCTACAATATAGAAAATAGTCAAAGAAAGAAAAACCCTTGAAAGAGTAGGTGTGTCCAAACTTTTGACTGGTACTGTATATATGCTTTTTTTCTCTCACAAAAGTAGTGCACTGGGCCTTTACTAGTCCTGTATTAGCGGACCGATATAGCACGGACCAAAAAATGTGCAGCACCCCTATCCCCAAACATCTTCCCACGGCTATGGACGCACTTGATATTGTGTGCCCAGCAGAGAATCAGAGATGAAGGGTGGTATCGGGCACACATCGATATATAGCCTAATAAGCAACTAATTCCAAAACACTGATGTACTGATATTTCATCAATTACAAATTACAGTGGATTTGGAAAGTATTCAGACCCCTTGACTTTTTCCACTTTGTTACTTTCAGCTTTATTCTAAAATGGATTCAATTCATTTTCTCCCTCAATCTAAACACAATACCCATAATGACAAATTGAAAAACAGGTTTTTAGAATTTTTTGCTAATTTATTAAAAATAATACTCATGAATTTAAACAATATATTTACAAAAAGATCAACAACTTCCACTTGGTTCTTTTTCTGATTTCAGCAAATACCCTTGGCGAGGCACATCGCGTCTCAAATGTCCCAGGCTTTCAGTTCCTGAAAGACAAAATTACATTTTTGAGAATCATGCCCCATATAACATTTAACAGATTATTATTATTTCAAATCCAGAATATGTCCATAAAGATTGTCTTTCATTAAACCCTCCAATATAATTGATAAGATGATTTTTCATTACACAAAAGGCATTCCATAAAATTTGATTGTCCTCAAACTCATGGCTTCCTTGAACTCATTAGTAATAAATAAAATAAATGCTTTTAATAACTTTTGTAAAAACAATAATTCATAAGGTGACTTATTTCATTGAAGTCATTCAAAATGAATAAGTTATCTTAAATTCATATGAAAGTATAGAGCTTTCATTCATTATTTAGCTCCAACTTTCTAAGTACTTTGTTTTCCATCAACTCATACAACATACACTCTCTCATACCCTTGAGACAAAATCGATTAATACTTCCTCCAAAGGGAATGCTTTGGAAAACAAACATTCATAGATATCAGAAATGCTGCCATCGGTCTGTTTTATAAATGTAGGGCATTGATGACAGAATTCATAGTTGAGGCTAATATCCACCACAACTCCATGACATGTCAGGTATTTTTGAAGTCAGTGCATAACGTCTTCAAGCTCCATTTCATATAGCTGTAAGGAGTCCATTATTCTACAACTTAATGTTATGGCTGTACCATGTGTCACTCTGTTTTTCATGTCAATTGCTATGGCTACCCAATGTGATGATTTCACATTCACAGGTATTATCACTACCTCAAAACACCACCAATTGAACACTGCTCCTAAGACCTTTGTCAGAACATCTGTTTGCTAATAGAGGTTAAGCAATTCTTGTCTAACAAAAGAAACAGTAGCCATTGATACATTATTTTAATTATTGTGAGATGTCACCTGATTGTTGTAAACATCTTTAATCCCACCACTAAACCAGAATCCATTTCTTATTGTATCATAATCCTCTCTAGTTAGTGGCGATGGTAGGCACTTAGGTGGACTGGGAATTTCACCAGGTGAATGTTTGTCATCGCATCGATGGAAATTCTGTATGTTTGTGCTCTGTGTTCTTCTATATGCTACCACAACAAATGAAGCTTCAGAAAATAAATGTTTGACTAATTCAAAGGTATAAGCTACTGGAGATTTGGATCATTTGGTGTACATCTTGTATATGTATATTTATCTGAAAATGTGATTACAGTAGGCAATTCATATGTGTGCTTGCTATGTATGCTGGACAGAGTACAATGTGTAGGTAAATTGCTTTCGCTTGTCTATGTTCGCAAGTCAACAAAGAGCTATTTGAAAGTTTAATGCTTAAAACCAGCAAATCAAATTGTTTTGGGACAGACTTGGTTGAGACAACCGAGCACTGAGGTGTTCCTTGGTAAAGATTGCCAGTCCACCACCTTTGGGAGATCTGTCTTGCCGAAAAAGGTTATAACCAGAAAGGTTAACATCAGTGTTCAAAACACTTTCTTAAACCACGTCTCAGTAATGACCAACACATCTGGACCGGAGCTGTGAACCCACACTTTCAATTGATACAGTTTAAGCTTCTAGTGTTAACGTGCAGAAAACCCAGGCTTTTACAAGAGCAGAAATCAGTGAAGCAGATATCAGAGCACAAGTTATAATTGGGGCTAGCAACAGTAGATGGGCCAGGGTGTAGATGCACATTTCCAGATAGCATCAGCAGTAATACAATCAGGGCACTGCAGAGGACAGGGAGAGCTCTGCAGTGATGATTTATGACATTTGAATGTGTATTAGACGGCAACAAGATCATATTGTACAGCAATTTCATCAGGTAACATGAAGACAAAGCCAGTGAGAGGTGGTTAGAATAGAGAGTCAGGGTCTCGAGTGTGGGAACAAACAGTCTGTCCCACGGTTGGGTAAATGTATTTATTTTTATTTTACCTTTATTTAACCAGGTAAGCTAGTTGAGAACAGGTTCTCATTGACAACTGCGACCTGGCCAAGATAAAGCAAAACAGTGCGACACAAACAACAACACAGAGTTACACATGGAATAAACAAGCACAGTCAATAACACAATTGAAAGAAAAAAAAAAGAAAGTCTATATACAGTGTGTGCAAATGGCCTGAGGAGGTAAGGCAATAAATAGGCCACAGTAGTGAAGTAATTACAATTTAGCAGATTAACACTGGAGTGACAGATGAACAGATGATGATGTGCAAGTAGAGATACTGGTGTGCAAAAGAGCATAAAAGTAAATAAAAACAATATGGGGATGAGGTAGGTAGATTGGGTGGGCTATTTACAGATGGACTATGTACAGCTGCAGCAATCGGTTAGCTGCTCAGATAGCTGATGTTTAAAGTTAGTGAGGGAAATATAAGTCTCCAGCTTCAGCGATTTTTGCAATGTGTTCCAGTCACTGGCAGCAGAGAACTGGAAGGAAAGGCGGCCAAAGCAGGTGTTGGCTTTGGGGATGACCAGTGAGATATACCTGCTGGAGCGCGTGCTACGGGTGGGTGTTGTTATCGTGACCAGTGAGCTGAGATAAGGCGGAGCTTTACCTAGCATAGATTTATAGATGACCCGGAGCCAGTGAGTCTGGCGACGAATATGTAGCGAGGGCCAGCCGACTAGAGCATACAGGCCGCAGGGGCTTTGGTAACAAAACGGATGGCACTGTGATAGACCGCATCTGGTTTGCTGAGTAGAGTATTGGAAGCTATTTTGTAGATGACATCGCCGAAGTCGAGGATCGGTAGGATAGTCAGTTTTACTAGGGTAAGTTTGGCGGCGTGAGTGAAGGAGGCTTTGTTGCGAAATAGAAAGCCGATTCTGGATTTGATTTTGGATTGGAGATGCTTAATGTGAGTCTGGAAGGAGAGTTTACAGTCTAACCAGACACCCAGGTATTTGTCCACGTATTCTAAGTCAGAGCATTGGCGAAAATCTGATATCAACTTTGGAGGGGACAATTACATGAAATTTTCTCAAGAGCAATTCCTGAGGGGGACACCAAAAGTAGTGCTGTAAAACATAGCCTACATTGTAATATGGTAAATGTATATTGAGGAACCAAAGAAATAAGGTGTTTGCCGTACTCCTAACTACCGGTACCCAAAACTACACAACTAATCACAACAGCAATACCATTGCCTTTAACAAATCTTAGTTCAGTCACCAGTTTAAGTTGAGAGTGGGGGTATCCATGGCATTTTCCAATTATGTTCCTATTTTACAAGTTTAAAAAAAAATGAGAACCTTTCATAATGTTGCCAAACAAAGACTCAACAAACTTACCTGAGACTCCCTGTCTGCCAGTCTGACCCTGCATATCTGTCCCCAACTCTGCCATCTGTTGCCTGCTCTGCCTAATGACATCATTGTGAAACATTTCCATTAGAATTTCATTTCTTTCTTATGAACATTTTATCAACTAGTCTTTGAGATATTAGGCTACTAGGGTTCTTACTATGCGTTTTGGTGTATTGAAAAATACTCTGATGTCCGTCTTTTATTTTTCTGCCATTTTTCTACCTGGCTGGCTGGCTGGCTACACACACAGTGTGTAGGTTATTTACAGTAGGAGATGGGCTTCTATCATCTTCAATCATTCTATTGGTGCTTCGATCTAAAAGGTAGCTAGCAAATGTGAAACGGATTAAAATGACAAGAGTTGACAGCTGTATGAGTTCACCATTTACACAACATATGCTGCAACCTTTTGTAATTTTAATAGTTTGTTTCATATTGGCTGGCTTCCAACAATAGCTGAATTTGCAAAGCTAGCGAGCACCAATTCAGTTTCGGTGGTGTTTGCTATAATCTTTGCTACCCGGGTTAAATAAAGGTGAAATAAAATAAATAAATAAAAGTTCACTTGCGACAATTTAGCTTTTGCAACGAGACCATTAAATATATTTAAGACAATGGTAGAAGAGAGTGTAGTTCTGTTCAGTTTGGATTTCAGTTTATCGCTAACCTTATCACAGGGACTTTGAAGCACTAACTTACATCATCTGCATGCTGATTTCCATCTTTGACGACGCCACATAAATGGAATAGGTACTAGCTAGCTTAATAGTTAATATTTGCGCGCTAGCTCTGCATATTCAGCTAGTGTGTGTGCGCGATTGACTGGATTAACCTCACGTCAGTTACGTGCATTGAGTGCCTTTCAGACAGTAGATACGACCTCTCTGTTACCTAGCAAGCTAAGGAACTGGCAGTGGATCAAACCATTGTGAGGCAAAGGGTGGGGGGGTTGCAATCTTTTGAAACTTAAAAACGCGCTATTAAGTGTCTATAATCAGCACAATTGCTTTCATTGCGTATTATTAATATTATTTAAATTACATAGTTATGTTTCAGTGATATATTGGGGGGGACAAATCATATTTTTCCCAGGATGGGGGGGGTCGTGTCCCCCCGTCCCCCCCGGGATTTCCGCCCCTGGGTGCGGGCAGTGTGATGATTGAATAGCATGTATTTAGTTTTACTTTTTAGATTTGATTTTGGATTGGAGATGTTTAATATGAGTCTGGGAGGGGAGTTTACAGTCTTGCCAGACACCTAGGTTTTTGTAGTTGTCCACATATTCTAGGTCAGAACAGTCCAGAGTAGTGATGCTAAATAAGCAAGTTCATAGTTAACAAAGCACGCAGGAGTCATGAGGCAAATAGCATAAAGCATATTGTTGCGACCCGTACAGACAGCAGTGTGTTATATGTTAGGCTATTAGTTGGTTGTGTTGTACTTACCAGTACCCAGTGTTCGCGGGGTCCGACATGCCAATCAACCTGCTATCTGCCAATCACGGGAATGCCTGGAATGTTCAGATGCCGGGCATCCTGGTGGTTGGCGGAGTGGCGTGGAGGGGGGTTGGGCAGGGGAATTAGCCATTGTTCTCTCTCTTACGTCTGGGCTTCACAAGAGAAGGTCACGGTTGGTTTGTGGGGTATCTTTCATTTATTTGGCGTCGGCTACGGCCAAACAGTAGCCTGTGTAAAGTTGGGTTAATAAACCGTAAATTCGTAAACTCAACCCTCTGTCTGGACAAGTGTTCCTTTATGATCTAGTCAGGTCATTACAATATACTTTTTTTAAGTTGCAATTAATGATACACGTACACACAAAACGTTGACCATTTAGGCTTGAACATTTTTTTCTTACATAATATCTTATAGAAATACGTAGTTCTTTGTATGATTAAAAAGTCAAAGATATCGATAGTTGTGTTAATTTTGGCCCTAACTATTCCTTTACTAAGTATACAGGGTGGGACTTTTATTCTGAAGGATTCCGGAAACCGTGACCCAGAAGTAGTTATTTATTACCTGTTTCACAGCAGTGTTGTCTAGGTTTTCCAATAACTAAATTTAACGGCGGCAGGTGGCGAAGTTGGTGCTGGTTAGTACATTTCACTCGTACTGTAACATTTACAACACTTATTTGTGCTTATGTCTTTTGAGTAGCATTTTGCTAGCTATTTTAACTTATTGTCTTGATAATTTTACTACGCTGCTAATTAGCAAGCTAGCTGCAATATGAATAGCTAGCTAGCGCATCATCACTTCGCATGACATTGTGCATAGAATGCTATTCTGACCAGTGTTATAAAGTACTTAAGTAACATTACTTTAAAGTACTACTTATGGTTTTGGCTGGTATCTGTACTTTTTAGATTTGACAAATTTTACTTCACTACATTCCTAAAAAAAAAAATACATTAAACATTAAACAATGTGCTATCGGGTTTGTTTACTAAAATGAACATTAAATGATTACTTTTGATACTTAACTATTTTAGCAATTACATTTACTTTTGAAAAGTATATTTAATCAAATACTTTAAGACTTACTCAAGTAGTATGTTACTTTAGTCATTTTCTATTAAGGTATCTTTACTTTTATTAAAGTATGACAATTGTGTACTTTTTCCACCACTGGTACTAACTAGCAAAATTATAAAATGTGCATATTAAATTAAAGATGTTAGTCCGTGAAAGATGTTTACACGTTTCTGCGCTAACCTGGCAAGTTTCCCAGGGTAGGTATAATTTGTGGAACGTTCCATCAGGAATCTGTTCAAAAACTTCGTAAATAACAAGGATGCCAACAAACGCATACAAAGTAGCATGATCAATTCACCTAGCTAACTAGCTGCCGAATAGGCATCAACTCACCACGTATTTTATTCTTATTGTTTGTCCATAGGCTACCAGAGTGAGGACAGACATTTTTCGGAATAAACGTGGTGTGTGGAAAAACTCAACAATATTGCCCACTCCCTACCTGGTATTTTATGCTGCCTTTATATAACTTTGTTGTTTGTTGGCAACCTTGTTATTTACGAAGTTGTTGGAACATTCCACATATTATGTCCACGTCGGGATCCCAAGCAGTGCACGTTTTGGTTTTTGCCTTAACACTGCACAGCCGATACAAATCCTGATAATTGGTTTATATTTTTTTCAACGCCTGATGATTATTTGAATCAGTTGTGTTATGGCAAAAACCAAAACGTGCACTCCTTGGGGTCCCGAGAACCGAGTTCGGGGAAACCCTGCGCTAGGCCCGTAATAGCTGATGAACGCTCAACTCCGTTCTCTTTAATCGAGGCGGATGTTGTTGTTGCTATCAAACGTTATCAAAACTCAACTCCGCCTCGATATAAGAGAACTGAGTTGAGCGTTCCTCAGCTAGCCCAATAATAGACTATTTAACACAAGCTAGCCCAATAATAGACTATTTAACACACCGACAGCGTCATTGCGCAAAATGGTATGCAGTATCATCAGGATATGTATGCAAGAAAAGTTCAACATTCAGCTTCTGCTACCGTTTGTCAAGCAGTCTACGCATACAGTTTGACGCACACATTTGATAAATCCAACGACTGAACGCACTGCGACTGCCTCTGCAACGCAAGGCAAACTCGGTGTTTCATTGGGAATGAATGTAATTCTGGTGTACCAAAATGCAATGGCGCTGTCGGTGTTTTTGCAGCGCAACCCTATAAAGGTGCGTAGTAATTTAACCTTTAATTTATTGAAAATAATTTCTTGCTGATATGAAAGATGCATACCTTTTTTATGTTTCCAAAACCGTACTGTAAATGATGCATGTTAATGTTCAGAACAAGTGTCGGGGCACCTAACAAAACTCCCCTGGCCAGAAGATACTATCATTAATAGGTGCTAAATGGAGTTAGCTTCTATGAAGGGGCTAACCTGAGGCAAGGACCATATGTGGTGGTTAGTGGCTCAGGACAGGGGTCAGTGATGGGCATGTACCATTTTTCTCCTCAGATGGGAACCTAACAAGTCAGTTTTGGAGAAGTAATCATGGCCACCAAGCCCCCGCAGCCTCCATCCTTACGCTTTGGCCAGGTGGTCATTGGACCTCCTGGCTCAGGTAAAACCACATACTGCTGGGGGATGCAGGAGTTCTTGAGTCACTTGGGACGGAAGGTAGTTGTGGTGAACATGGACCCTGCAAATGAAGGGCTCCTATGCCATGGATATTTCAGAGCTGGTCACCCTAGATGGAGGGTTTGAAGCTGGGGCCCAATGGTGGACTCCTGTACTGCATGGAGTACCTGGAGGCCAATCTGGACTGGCTGGAATCCAAGTTAGAGGAACATAGTGACTGTTACTTCCTGTTTGACTGTCCTGGTCAGGTGGAGCTGTACACCCACCAGAACTCAGTGAAAAACATATTTTCTCAGCTGGCCAAGTGGAACTTCAGGGTGAGATGCTTCAGGATTCTAAGATGTTTGTGCCCATTGGTGCTGGAATGTTGTGATTCCTAGTATGAACGATTACCCAAAATAAACACTCATTGTAGTATGTCAATCCACGCAAGACACATTCAGTATAATTTAGCCTAACTTAAGAAATGTATTGTTTGCTGTATTGATGGAGAATTTGGGGCTTTGACAAGTAGGTCTAGCTATTTGTATTGGTGTTTTATGGGCATGTGCTTTATTAGTGTTGAGTCATAGGGCCTATAGGTTGTGCTCATATCACTGAGCGAGTTCTAATAACCTGAGCAGCGGTGCACCAGTCAATGGCCTGTGATGTTAATGGGCAAAATCGGTGAGGGAGGAGCGCCCTTCTCAATTCGAACAGCATGGTTCATTGTTCAGAAATGCATCTCTTTCCATAAAATATATGTTTGAATTTTCAAACTAGTTTTCATTGGGAAGGCAGATAAAGCATTTTTATTAAAAGCAATCACTTTTTTGCTTTTAATAAAAGTAGAAGCCAACTCATTACTCCACATGCTTAATAATCTAGCCTAGGCTTTGAACAGGGCACCTGGCTCACCTCCGAGGGGGGAGCCCGTTTCAAAAACAAATGTCATCATATTTCACCCGGTGCAAACTCGCCCCACCGGGATAACCTGCGCCAGATAATTGAATCCCTGCACAGTCTCACTAACACTCCCTCTTTAAACACTCTCAGCTGACTGCAGTGCACCTTGTGGACTCTCATTACTGCGCTGACCCAGCTAAGTTCATTTGGTGGAGCTACCCCACGTCAACGTCCTCTCCAGGATGGACCTCATCGAGCAGTACGGCAAACTGGGTGAGATGCTAAGCATGTGTTTGTGACCAATAACATTTTGATTTGATGAGACGTCCTGAGTGATGATGAATATGTGCTTTGTATGGCTATATTCCCTCAGTTTCCCTCAGAAGTGTTTTGATTTGAAAGTTTGTCTTTAGCTGGGGGATTTGTTTCATTTTTGCACTTTCTGTCTCTGGGATAGCCTTCAACCTGGACTTCTACACAGATGTTATGGACCTGACATATCTGCTGGATCACTTGGCTGCTGACCCTTTCTTTAGGAAGTTCCTCAAACTAAATGAGAAACTCGCAGGGGTCATACAAGACTACGGCCTTGTCTCTTTTGTGCCTCTCAATGTGCAGGTGAGACTTTTTAGAAGTTCAACAAAAATATCCAGAAAAACGCATGTCAGAAATGTTATAAATTGATTTGCATTTTAATGAGGGAAATAAGTATTTGACCCCCTCTCAATCAGAAAGATTTCTGGCTCCCAGGTGTCTTTTATACAGGTAACGAGCTGAGATTAGGAGCACACTCTATAAGGGAGTGCTCCTAATCTCAGTTTGTTACCTGTATAAAATACATCTGTCCACAGAAGCAATCAATCAATCAGATTCCAAACTCTCCACCATGGCCAAGACCAAAGAGCTCTCCAAGGATGTCAGGGACAAGATTGTAGACCTACACAAGGCTGGAATGGGCTACAAGACCATCACCAAGCAGCTTTGTGAGAAGGTGACAACATTTGGTGCGATTATTTGCTAATGGAAGAAAAGCAAAAGAACTGTCAATATCCCTCGGCCTGGGGCTCCATGCAAGATCTCACCTCGTGGGGTTGCAATGATCATGAGAACGGTGAGGAATCAGCCCAGAACTACACGGGAGGATCTTGTCAATGATCTCAAGGCAGCTGGGATCATAGTCACCAAGAAAACAATTGATAACACACTACGCCGTGAAGGACTGAAATCCTGCAGCGCCCGCAAGGTCCCCCTGCTCAAGAATACATATACATGCCCGTCTGAAGTTTGCCAATGAACATCTGAATGATTCAGAGGACAACTGGGTGAAAGTGTTGTGGTCAGATGAGACCAAAATGGAGCTCTTTGACATCAACTCAACTCGCTGTGTTTGGAGGAGGAGGAACCCAAACACATGGCCAAGGCAACAAAGGAGTGGCTCAAGAAGAAGCACATTAAGGTCCTGGAGTGGCCTAGCCAGCCTCCAGACCTTAATCCTATAGAAAATCTGTGGAGGGAGCTGAAGGTTCGAGTTGCCAAACGTCAGCCTCAAAACCTTTATGACTTGGAGAAGTATCTGCAAAGAGGAGTCGGACAAAATCCCTCCTGAGATGTGTGCAAACCTGGTGGCCAACTACAAGAAACGTCTGACCTCTGCGATTGCCAACAAGGGTTTTGCCACCAAGTACTAAGTCATGTTTTGCAGAGGGGTCAAATACTTATTTCCCTCATTTAAATGCAAATCAATTTATAACATTTTTGACATGCGTTTTTTTGGATTTTTTTTGTTTTTGTTCTGTCTCACTGTTCAAATAAACTTACAAAGAAATTATCAGTCTATAATTTTAATAGTAAGTGGGCAAATGTACAAAATCAGCTACTCCCCCCCCCCCCCCCCCCCCCCCCCACTGTAGCAGGCACTCCATCAGGTATATCTCACTGGTCACCTACAAAGCCAATTCCTCCTTTGGTCGTCTCTCCTTCCAGTTCTCTGCTGCCAAAGACTGGAACGAACTGCAAAAATCTCTGAAGCTGGAGACTCATATCTCCCTCACTAGCTTTAAGCACCAGCTGTCAGAGCAACTCACAGATCACGGCACCTGTCCATAGCCCATCTGTAAACAGCCCATCTGTAAACGGCCCATCTATCTACCTACGTCATCCCCATACTGTATTTATTTATTTATCTTGCTCCTTTGCACCCCAGTATCTCTACTTGCACATTCATCTTCTGCACATCTACCATTCCAGTGTTTAATTGCTATATTGTAATTACTTTGCCACCATGGCCTATTTATTGCCTTAACTTACATAGTTTGCACTTTTTGTTTTCTTTTGTTCTACTGTATTATTGACTATGTTTTGTTTATTCCTTGTGTAACTGTGTTGCTGTTTGTGTCGAATTGCTATGCTTTATCTCGGCCTGGTCGCAGTTGCAAATGAGAACTTGTTCTCAACTAGCCTACCTGGTGACGGCCGGCCGCCCAACAACCTGCCCACTTGACCCTATCCCCTCCTCTCTTCTCCAGACCATTTCCGGAGACCTTCTCCCCTTCCTCACCTCGCTCATCAACTCATCCTTGACCGCTGGCTACGTCCCTTCCGTCTTCAAGAGAGCGAGAGTTGCACCCCTTCTGAAAACCTACACTCGATCCCTCCGATGTCAACAACTACAGACCAGTATCCCTTCTTTCTTTTCTCTCAAACTCTTGAACGTGCCGTCCTTGGCCAGCTCTCCTGCTATCTCTCTCAGAATGACCTTCTTGATCCTAATCAGTCAGGTTTCAAGACTGGGCATTCAACTGAGACTGCTCTTCTCTGTGTCACGGAGGCTCTCCGCACTGCTAAAGCTAACTCTCTCTCCTCTGCTCTCATCCTTCTAGACCTATCTGCTGCCTTTGATACTGTGAACCATCAGATCCTCCTCTCCACCCTCTCCGAGTTGGGCATCTCCGGCGCGGCCCACGCTTGGATTGCGTCCTACCTGACAGGTCGCTCCTACCAGGTGGCGTGGCGAGAATCTGTCTCCGCACCACGTGCTCTCACCACTGGTGTCCCCCAGGGCTCTGTTCTAGGCCCTCTCATATTCTCGCTATACACCAAGTCACTTGGCTCTGTCATATCCTCACATGGTCTCTCCTATCATTGCTATGCAGACGACACACAATTAATCTTCTCCTTTCCCCCTTCTGATAACCAGGCGGCGAATCGCATCTCTGCATGTCTGTCAGACATATCAGTGTGGATGACGGATCACCAGCTCAAGCTGAACCTCGGCAAGACGGAGCTGCTCTTCCTCCCGGGGAAGGACTGCCCGTTCCATGATCTCGCCATCACGGTTGACAACTCCCTTGTGTCCTCCTCCCAGAGTGCTAAGAACCTTGGCGTGATCCTGGACAACACCCTGTCGTTCTCCACTAACATCAAGGCGGTGACCCGATCCTGTAGGTTCATGCTCTACAACATTCGCAGAGTACGACCCTGCCTCACACAGGAAGCGGCGCAGGTCCTAATCCAGGCACTTGTCATCTCCCGTCTGGATTACTGCAACTCGCTGTTGGCTGGGCTCCCTGCCTGTGCCATTAAACCCCTACAACTCATCCAGAACGCCGCAGCCCGTCTGGTGTTCAACCTTCCCAAGTTCTCTCACGTCACCCCGCTCCTCCGCTCTCTCCACTGGCTTCCAGTTGAAGCTCGCATCCGCTACAAGACCATGGTGATTGCCTACGGAGCTGTGAAGGGAACGGCACCTCCATACCTTCAGGCTCTGATCAGGCCCTACACCCAAACAAGGGCACTGCGTTCATCCACCACTGGCCTGCTGGCCCCCCTACCTCTGAGGAAGCACAGTTCCCGCTCAGCCCAGTCAACTGTTCGCTGCTCTGGCACCCCAATGGTGGAACAAGCTCCCTCACGACGCCAGGACAGCGGAGTCAATCACCACCTTCCGGAGACACCTGAAACCCCACCTCTTTAAGGAATACCTGGGATAGGATAAAGTAATCCTTCTAACCCCCCCCCCCCCCCCCCTTAAAAGATTTAGATGCACTATTGTAAAGTGGTTGTTCCACTGGATATCATAAGGTGAATGCACCATTTTGTAAGTCGCTCTGGATAAGAGCGTCTGCTAAATGACTTAAATGTAAATGTAATGTAATGTTAAATAAAAGCGAAATAAAAATAAATTCATAAATATTGGTCCATTTTAGAAGGTAATGTAAGGGTAAAACACTGTAGTCTTAACCTGGAGGATGAAGCTTGCATTTACATGTTTTGCCACTTAACCACTGACATCCTGCACTTTGCTCTATCTCCTGGACAGGGGACAAAGCCAATGTCTACTGCTTTGGAGACCTGGAGGGGAGGAACCTGGCATGCAATGATGTCAGCCGCTGTGGGAGCAGACTTTAAGTTCACCTTGTATCCTTTACTCACAGCTGCTATATTGATTTATGTGTTTGTTATTAAACCAGTCTATTTCACATTCTCAACCTATGAAACAAAGCAATTTTACTCATTCAAGGGTTTTTCTTTATTTTTACTATTTTCTGCATTGTACAATATTAGTGATGAAATAACATATATGGAATCATGTAGTAACAAAAAAAGTGTTAAACAAATCAAAATATATTTTATATTTGAGATTCTTCAAAGTAGCCACCCTTTGCCTTGATGACAGCTTTGCACACTCTTGGCATTCCCTCAACCAGCTTCACCTGGAATTCTTTTCCAGCAGTTTTGAAGGAGTTCCCACATATGCTGAGCACTTTGGCTGCTTTTCCTTCACTCTGCGGTCCAACCAGCTTCATGAGGTAATGCATTTCAATGACCTGTAATGCATTTCAATTACATGTAATGCATTTCAATTAACAGGTGTACCTTGTTAAAAGTAAATGTGTGGAATTTCTTCCCTTCTTAATGCATTTGAGCCTGTCAGTTGTGTTGTGACAAGGTAGGGGTGGTATACAGAAGATAGCCCTATTTGGTTAAAGGCCAAGTCCATAGTATGGCAAGAACTGCTCAAATAAGCAAAGCGAAATGACAGTCCACCATTACTTTAAGACATAAAGGTCAGTCAATCCGGAAAAATGAAAACGTTAAGTTTCTTAAAGTGCAGTCGTGAAAACCAAAAATCACCACTGTTCCTAGGCCATCATTGAAAATAAGAATTTGTTCTTAACTGACTTGCCTAGTTAAATAAAGGTAAAATTTTAAAAATAAAAGTGATATGAAACTGGCTCTCATGAGGACCGCCACAGGAAACGAAGACCCAGAGTTACCTCTGCTGCAGAGGATAAGTTCATTAGAGTTACCAGCCTCAGATTGCAGCCCAAAAAAATGCTTCGTAGTGTTCAAGTAACAGACACATCTCATCAACTGTTCAGGGGAGACTGCGTGAATCAGGCCTTCATGTTCGAATTGCTGCAAAGAAACCACTAATAAAGGACACCAATAAGAAGACTTGCTTGGGCCAAGAAACACGAGCAATGGACATTAGACTGGTGGAAATCTATCCTTTGGTCTGATTTGAGATTTTTTTTGCTTCCAACTGCTGTGTCTTTGTGAGACGCAGAGTTGGTGAACAGATGCTTCCCACCATGAAGCATGGAAGAGGGAGGTATGATGGTGTGGGGGTGCATTGCTGGTGACACTGTGATTTATTTAGAATTCAAGCCACACTTAACCAGCATGGCTACCACAGCATTCTGCAGTGATACGCCATCCCATCTGCTTTGCGCTTAGTGGGACTATCATTTGTTTTTCAACAGGACAATGACCCAAAACACACCTCCAGGCTGTGTAAGGGCTATTTGACCAAGGAGAGTGATGGAGTGCTGCATCAGATGACCTGGCCTCCACAATCACCTGACCTCAACCAAATTGAGATGGTTTTTAGGATGAGTTGGACCGCAGAGTGAGGGAAAGGTAGCCAACAAGTGCTCATATGTAGGAACTCCTTCAAGACTGTTGGAAAAGCATTCCTCATGAAGCTGGTTGAGAGAATGCCAAAAGTGTGCAATGCTGTCGTCAAGGCAAAGGGTGGCTACTTAGAAGATTCTCAAATATAACATTTTTTGTACTACATGATTCCATATGTGTTATTTCATAGTTTTGATGTCTTCACTATTATTCTACAATGTAAAAATAAAGAAATACCCTTGAATGAGTAGTTGTGTCCAAACCTTTGACTGGTACTGTATGTCAATAGAGTTCTGGTCCATTTAAAGGTGGAAGATACTCCACATATTTCCACACTGAGGTTGGAATAATACTTTAAAAGTATAATACCCTTTTAATGTAAGAGCTGTTTGAAAAGACCACCTGAAATGTCAGCTTGTTTTGATGGGATGGAATGTTAGTCTGCTTGGTGACAGCACGAGGTGGTTTATTAGTTATATAACAGGTGGGTCTAATCCTGGATGCTGATTGGTTAAAATCGCATTCCAGCCGGTGTCTATTCCACAAGTTACCACTGGCTAAAGCTATGATGTTGAAATGCCTATTTACTCTGTTCCATCTCACTGCTCAATCCAGTGTCTCATCAGCCCAGCCAGACAATTTATAAACTTGGTCTCCACTGTAAAAAGCATGAAAACGATATCGCTTATTTCTTTTAGGCTAGCAATTGGTTTTCAATAATGGAGATTTGCTGTCTGTCTCTCTGACATTTGCAACATTGTTTCAATATTGAAATTTGATCTTCAGCAGTCCCATAGTAATGAACGTTCAGGAGTGGGGACGAGACAGGCAGCCAGCTTTTCTCAGCCAGTCAATCATGAATCGGCATCATTTATATGGGTATATACAAAGAAATGTCAATAGAAAACAGGTGAAATGAAATGCAGCTAGTTTGTGGTCTTTTCAGCTTCAGTTTGAAGTTATTTTTTTTTAGTTTAGCCTTTATTTAACTAGGCAAGTCAGTTAAGAACAAATAATTTTTTACAATGAAGCTTACCCCGGCCAAACCCTAACCCGGACGATGCGTTAGGCTAACTCCTCTAAACAAGTGTTCTGACGAGAGCACATTTTCTATGCCAGGTTAAATCGAGCATCATTAGCTCAGTCTTATGAATGTATCCAAATAAATGTCACAAAAAAACAGCTTAAGCAAATGCAGCTACTTTGCTGTTTATTATGGCTGTGCTGTTTGACATGACTAAGTTAGCCGTAGTTGGCTAGCTAGCAAGCAAGGGATAAGAACGTTGCAAGAAAGTATGGCAATATAACGACTGGGTCGCATCCATTGATACAGAACAAAAAGACTTAACGACTTGGGGAGCAAACCCTAGATTTGTGTCAGGACTATATCTCGTGGAAGGATGAAATGCTATGAATAAATTAATCCCCCAATTTAAAAAAAATAGATATTATTTTAATATGTTGGTAACCCGTTGTATAAAAGTGATAATGCCCTTGAAGGCGGTGTTTGGAGGATATATTGGCATGGTTTGCCGACTTCGTCTCGGGCCTAACAGCACCTTGCCAATATATTCTCCAAATCAAATGTTATTTGTCACATGCGCCGAATACAACAGGTGTAGACCTTACAGTGAAATGCTTACTTACAAGCCCTTAACCAACAATGCAGTTTTAAGAAAATAAAGTAAACAATAGATAAGTAACAATTGATAAATAAAAGTAACAAATAATTAGAGGGCAGCAGTAAAATAACAATAGCGAGGCTATATACAGGGGGTACCGGTACAGAGTCAATGTGCGGGGGCACCAGTTAGTCGAGATAATATGTAGGTGGAGTTAAATTGAGGATGTAAGGATAATAAACAGAGTAGGAGCAGCGTAAAAGAGGGGGGTGAGGGGGCAATACAAATAGTCTGGGTAGCCATTTGATTAGCTGTTCAGGGGTCTTATGGCTTAGGAGTAGAACCTGTTAAGAAGTCTTTTGGACCTAGACTTGGTGCTCTGGTACCGCTTGCCGTGCAGTAGCAGAGAGAACAGCCTATGACTAGGGTAGCTGGAGTCTTTGACAATTTTTAGGGCCTTCCTCTGACACTGCCTGCTATAAAGGTCCTGGATGGCAGGATGCTTGGCCCAAATGATGTACTGGGCCGTATGCACTACCCTCTGTAGTGCCTTGCGGTCAGAGGCCGAGCAGTTGCCATACCAGGCAGTGATGCTCTCACTGGTGCAGTTGTATGACGTTTTGAGGATCTGAGGACCCATGCCAAATCTTGTCGTGCCCTCTTTTTGACTGTCTTGGTGTGTTTGGACCATGATCGTTTTTTTGTGATGTGAACACCAAGGAACTTGAAGCTCTCAACCTGCTCCACTACAGCCCTGTCGATGAGAATCGGGGCATGCTCGATCCTCCTTTTCCTGTAGTCCAAAAACATCTCCTTTTGTCTTGATCACGTTGAGGGAGAGGTTGTTGTCCTGGCACCACATGGCCAGGTCTCAGCCTATAGGGAGGAGGTCAGTCTCATCGTTGTCGTTGATCAGGCCTCCCACTGTTGTCATCAGCAAACTTAATGATGGTGTTGGAGTCGAGCCTGGCCATGCAGTCATGAGCGAACAAGGAGTACAGGAGGGGACTGAGCACGCACCACTGAGGGGCCCCCATGTTGAGGATCAGCGTGGCAGATGTGTTGTTACCTACCCTTACCATCTTGGTGCGGCCCGTCGGGAAGTCCAGGATTCAGTTTCCGCTCCTTGAAAGCGGCAGCTCTACTCATTAGCTCAGTGTGGATGTTGCCTGTAATCCATGGCTTCTGGTTGGGGTATGTACGTACAGTCACTGTGGGGACAACGTCATCGATGCACTTAGTCACTGGTGCTTCCTGCTTAATTTTTTGCTCGCAAGCAGGAATCAGGAGGATAGAATTATGGTCAGATTTGCCAAATGGTGTGCGAGGGAGAGCTTTGTATGCGTCTCTGTGTGGAGTAGAGGTCATCTAGAGTCCCCCCCCCCTCCTAGTTGCACATTAACATGCTGGTAGAAATTAGGTAAAATGTATTTAAGTGTCCCTGCATTAAAGTCCCTGGCCAGTAGGAGCTCCGCCTCTGGATGAGCGTTTTCCTGTTTGCTGATGGTCATATACAGCTCATTGAGTGCAGTCTTAGTGCCAGCATCGGTTTGTGGTGGTATATAGACAGTTACGAAAAATATAGATGTAAACTCTCTTGGTAAATAGTGTGGTCTACGGCTTATCATGTGATACTCTACTTCAGGTGAGCAAAACCTCCAGATTTCCTTAAATTTCGTGCACCAGCTGTTGTTTACAAATGTACATAGACCGCCACCCTTTGTCTAACCAGAGGCGGCTGTTCTATCCTTCCGAAAAAGTGTAAAGTCCGCTAGCTGTATGTTATTCATATCGTCGTTCAAACCGAGTTTTTAATGTCCCGTTGGTAGGATATACGTGCTCGTAGTTCGTCTATTTTATTATACAGTGATTGTATGTTGGCTAATAGGACCGATGGTAAAGGCAGATTACCCACTCGCCGTCTGATCCTTGCAAGGCACCCAGACCTACGTCCCTGATATCTGTCTCCAGCGAATGACGGGGATAAGGGCCTTGTCGGGTGTCTGGAGTAAATCCGTTGTGTCCGACTCGTTAAATAAAAAATCTTAAAGTACGGGGTGGGTAATTGCTGTCCTGATATCTAGAAGCTCTTTTCGGTCATAAGAGACGGTGGCAGAAACATTATGTACAAAATAACGTTATGTTCACAAATTACGTCAAAAAACACACACAATGGTTAGGGGACCATAAAAAGGTAGCCATCTCCTCCGGCACCATTATCATTAATCCAAACACCGGCTTCTAGGGCATTATCACTTAAATAGACCGATAAGAGTTTCAAACCTTTCTGCCAATAACGGCTAGTTTTCCATTTTCCCCTCCCCACTTAGACCACTCCCAGACAGTCCTCGCAAAATTCTTGCTTGAGAAATTGATCTTTGCTAAGAATCTATTTTTGTTTTTATTTAAAAATTGTAAAAAAAGAAACATTCTCAGTAAGGTACTTAATAGTTACCCAGAAAGGATTTGATATTGTGTGTTGCATTTTAATCATTTTTTTCAAGCACTCTCAGCAAGTGATGACAATTATTTGAGTTTGAATAGTGTGTTCTGTTCTTAACAGATCTGCCTGTAGAGTGCTGCTTACCATAGATGACTGGTCTACACTCCTAAGGATTTCACTGTTGGTCTACACTTGTTGTTTTATGGTGCATGTGACAAATATCATTTTGATTGGATTTTCTTACATTTTACCCCTAGAACTCTAGGAGTGCAAGACGGGTATGTTGGAGATGGTGAAAAGACTGTGGAGGAGGTGATGATGGATCTGTAAATCACCAGACACCAATCAATGGATGCTGCTGACCTCCATGTTGCTTGCACTGGGCCAGCAAAGGACTGACAGTACATTTGTCCAGTGGAAGTGGTGTGTCAAATGCAGCAAATGCTATTCTTTCACTTTTGACTCAACACGTAAATGATCACTATTTTAGCTTGATATGGCTGGTTCTGGTTATATAGAGGAGAAAGGGTTAGAAGCATCAGACTGTAAACAGAGTCCAAGCCAACTGCTTCTTACCCCACAATCCAATAATTAGATCAATCTGGGTTTAGAATTTGAATCGAAATATCCTTGGCTTTGTGCCTTGGTTATTATTCCAGTGTTAGTACAGACTACAGTGTGTTGTTTAGTTGGATGCAAATGCTCATCTCTTATTCTGCCATTGAAAAACATGGACAAATCCAGGAGCTATGGACTACAGGAAATTATATACTTTTTGTAATGAGAAATACCCTGGTGTGTGAGGGCAGTTTGGTCAGCCCTTCAGTCTGTAAGGTGTGTACATTGGGTATGAATCCCTTTGCAGATCAGCAAAATCAACTGTTAATAAGTGTTTTTTAAATGAATAAAGTTTGAAGAGTTGGTCTTACATGCATGTATAACAGACATTTACAGATGTGCCCTCGTGTGTTTGTGTGGACCTATAGCTCTGTGTAATAGTCCACCTCACCCTCTCCTGGTCTGCACCTATCTCAAACTGAGCATTATCTCCCTATCTACCCCAGACCTGTGACACATTTAGATGAGGGAGAATTCAGATTGGAGCTTGAGTCAGATCAAATGGAACGAATGCTGCTGTACATCTAGAAAGGTAAAAGTAATCTTGACTTTCGTATGCTCAGAAAACAGTTCATACCAGCAGTGTCCAGAGGCTAGTTGGGAAACCAATAAATAGATTAATGTTGATATGTTTTATCCATGAAGAATTGCTTTCTTGTAAACCTTTATTCCATGTAAAAACAAGAACACTATCAGGATATTGGCAGTCAAAACTAACCCTACTTAGAGTCATCAATAAGTGCATCGATGACGTCGTCACCACAGTGACCGTACCTACATACCCCAACCAGAAGCCATGGATTACAGGCAACATCCGCACTGAGCTAAAGGGTAGAACTGCCGCTTTCAAGGAGTGGGACTCCAACCCGGACGCTTATAAGAAATCCCGCTATGCCCTCCGACGAACCATCAAACAGGCAAAGCGTCAATACAGGACTAAGATCGACTCGTACTACACCGGCTCTGACGCTTATCGGGTGTGGCAGGGCTTGCAAGCTATTACGGACTACAATGGGAAGCACAGTTGTGAGCTTCCCAGTGACAAAAGTCTTCCAGACGAGCTAAATAACTTCTATGCTTGCTCCGAGGCAAGCAACACTGAAGCATGTATGAGAGCATCAGCTGTTCTGGATGACTGTATGATCACACTCTCCGTAGCTGATGTAAGACCTTTAAACAGGTCAACATTCACAAGGCCGCAGGGCCAGATAGATTACCAGGACGTGTACTCTGAGCATACGCTAACCAACTGGCAAGTGTCTTCACTGACATTTTCAACTTGTCCCTGACCTAGTCTGTAATACCAACATGTTTAAAGCAAACCACCATGGTCCCTGTGCCCAAGAACACTAAGGTAACCTGCCTAAATGATTACCGACCCCGTAGCACTCACGTCTGTAGCAATGAAGTGCTTTTGAAAGGCTGGTCATGGCTCACATCAACACCATTATCCCAGAAACCCTAGACCCACTCCAATTTGCATACTACCCCAATCTCAATTGCACTCCATACTGCCCTTTCCCACCTGGACAAAAAGAACACCTATGTGAGAATGCGATTCATTGACTACAGTTCAGCGTTCAACACCATAGTGCCCTCAAAGCTCATCACTAAGGACGGACCCTGGGACTAAACACCTCCCTCTGCAACTATCTCTCTGCTACCGCACAGCAAGCAGTACTGGAGCACCAAGTCTAGGTCCAAAAGGCTTCTTACAGCTTCTACCCCCAAGCCATAAGACTCCCGAACAGGTAATCAAATGGCTTCCCGGACTATTTGCATTGTCCCCACCCCCCATTTTTACGCTTCTGCTACTCTGTCCTTGCGTAGTCACTTTACCTTTTACCTACTTGTACATATTACCTCGACTAACCGGTGCCCCCGTACATTGACATTGACTATGTACCGGTACCCTCTGTATATAGCCTCGCTACTCTTGTTTTATTGTTGCTCCTTTATTTCTTTTTTACTTCAGTTAATTTTAGTAAATACATTCTTTACACTTTTTCTTCATTCTTGGTTAAGGGCTTGTAAGTAAGCATTTCACTGTAAGGTCTACACCTGTTGTATTCGGCGCCTGTGACAAATAACATTTGATTTGATAAAACACATGGCTGGTGAAGGAGACGGCCAAGCATAACTCTGGTCTAATGTGACAATATACCTTTATTTACAGTTATGTGTACTGAACAAAAATATAAAGGCAGCATGCAACAATTTCAAAGATGTTACTGAGTTACAGTTCATATAAGGAAATCAGTCAATTGAAATAAATAAATTAGGCCCTAATCTATGGATTTCACATGACTGGGGAGGGCCGCAGCCATGGGTGGGCCTGCCCACACACTTGGGAGCCAGGCCCACCCATTGGGAAGCCAGGCCCAGCCAATCGGAATTAGTTTTTTCCCACAAAGGGGCTTTAGTACGGACATAAATATTCCTCAATTGCATCAGCTGTCCGGGTGGCTGGTCTCAGACGATCCCTGTAGGTGAAGAAGCCGGATGTGGAGGTCCTGGGTTGGCATGGTTACACGTGGTCTGTGCTTGTGAGGCCGGTTGGACGTACTACAAATTCTCTAAAACAACGTTGGAGTCGGCTTATGGTGGAGAACTGAACATTCAATTCTCTGGCAACAGCTCTGGTTGATATTCTTGTAGTCAGCATGCCAATCGCACGCTCCTTCAACACTTGAGACATCTGTGGCATTGTGTTGTGACAACTGCACATTTTAGAGTGACCATTTATTGTCCCCAGCACAAAGTGCACCCGTGTAATGAGCATGCTGTTTAATCAGCTTCTTGATAGGCCACACCTGTTGAAGTGGTGGATTATATTGGCAAAGGAGAAATGTTATTTTACAGGGATGTAAACAAATTTGAGAGAAATAAGCTTTTTTGTGCGTAAGGGAAAATTCTGGGATCTTTTATTTCAGCTCATGAAACCAACACTTTAAATGTTGCATTTTATATTTTTGTTAAGTATAAATAGGAGATCTTGGGTACTGTATTTGTTTTAAGTTTCTTTCTGGCCAGGAGATGGCACCAGTGTATCCAAACCCCCTTCCCTAGATCCCTTAAAAAATTATACTCCAGCTTTTACAGGTGGCCAAAGCAACAAAAAAAACTTAAGTCAGGAGGGGAGAGGAAGCCACAGTAAATCTGTGTTTCTGCACAACTGGCCCTGTGTCTGTTCTCTGGGATGGGAAGGCCCTGCATGTCTTCCAAAGGGACAAAAACTCCTGCCTCTTCCCTTATGTATTAACAGTATAGTGGCTTTGAGAGAACGGGGACAATTCTTTCCATCTCTCCTCTGAGACCTTTTGTCCTTAGTGAAAGGTCAAAATCCTTCCAGTTTTTTTTGCTATTATTCCCTGGTATTAAAAATGGCCGTTTAAGATTGATATTTAGTATGGACCTCTATATAGACGCCTCTTCTCATATCAGTTGGGGATGTAGGCGCAGACACAGATGGTGCTAACATTGTAAAAATAATGGCAGACTGTAGTACCTTGAAAGGTCATATCCCGACTGCCGTTATAATCAAATCAAATGTTATTTGTCACATGCCGAATACAATAGTGAAATGCTTACTTATAAGCCCTTAACCAACAATGCAGTTTTAAGAAAAATACCCCAAAATATAAGAAATAAAAGTAACAAATAATTAAAGAGAAGCAGTAAAATAACAATAGCGAGGCTATATAGAGGGGGTACCGGTACGGAGTCAATGTGCGGGGGCACCGGTTACTCGAGGTAATATGTACATGTAGGTAGAGTTATTAAAGTGACTTTGCATAGATAATAACAGAGAGTAGCAGCAGCGTAAGGGAGGGGGGGGGGGGCAGTGCAAATAGTCTGTGTAGCCATTTGATTAGATGTTCAGGAGTCTTATGGCTTGGGGGTAGAAGCTGTTTAGAAGTGTCTTGGACCTAGACTTTGCGCTCTGGTACCGCCTGCCGTGCGGTAGCAGAGAAAAGTCTATGACTAGGGTGGCTGGAGTCTTTGACAATTTTTAGGGCCTTCCTCTGACACCGCCTGCAATAGAGGTCCTGGATGGCAGGAAGCTTGGCCCCAGTGATGTACTGGGCCATACGCACTACCCTCTGTAGTGCCTTGCGGACGGAAGCCGAGCAGTTGCCATACCATGCAGTAATGCAACCCGTCACCATGCTCTCAATGGTGCAGCTGTAGAACCTTTTTGAGGATCTGAGGACCCTTGCCAAATCTTTTCAGTCTCCTGAGATTTTCTTGTGCCTTCTTTATGACTGTCTTGGTGTGCTTGGACCATGTTAGTTTGTTGACGAGGACACCAAGGAACTTGAAGCTCTCAACCTGCTCCACTACAGCCCCGTCGATGAGAATGGGGGCGTGCTCGTTTTCCTGTAGTCCATAATCATCTCCTTTGTCTTGATCACGTTGAGGGAGAGGTTATTGTTCTGGCACCACACGGTCAGTTTTCTGACCTCTTCCCTTATAGGCTGTATTGTCGGTGATCAGGCCTACCACTGTTGTGTCATCAGCAAACTTTTTACATTACATTTACATTTTAGTCATTTAGCAGACGCTCTTATCCAGA
This sequence comes from Salmo salar, assembly GCF_965601325.2. Taxonomy (NCBI): domain Eukaryota; kingdom Metazoa; phylum Chordata; class Actinopteri; order Salmoniformes; family Salmonidae; genus Salmo; species Salmo salar. The sequence goes on along the minus strand of NC_138295.1, from coordinate 49,187,610 downwards.
GCGACTTACAGTAGTGAGTGCATACATTTTAATACTTTTTCCCCCCATACTGGTCCGCCATGGAATTGAACCCACAACCCCGGCGTTGCAAGCGTCATGCTCTACCAACTGAGCCACACGGGACTTTCTTTTATGCCTGCTACATTACTGCAGACACGGTAATCTGAGCCATCTGATTGGCCAGCAGTGGGCATATAGTGCTCCCCCCCGGGAAGGCAGAATTTGTACCTTCTGACAAATAAAATGGGAACACCTTGTCCACCCGGCGCACAGGACAGCTGAATCGGGTGCACATACCACCAACAGCGCAAGACGAATTCAAAAAATAGGAACGTAAGGTTTATCGACTTAGAATGCCTTGGAGATCGATCAGTCAATAGCGATCGACCGTTTGGAGACCACTGCTTTATATGATGTGCAATAAAGTAATGTCCGTACAGGACTTTTGTCATAGGGAGTAGCCCTAGGGATGTTCTAAAATGTACACCGTAATGGAGTGTGTTTACTTAACGATGATGTTGGAGTCGTGCCTGGCCGTGCAGTCATGAGTGAACGGGGAGTACAGGAGGGGACTGAGCACGCACCCCTGAGGGGGCCCACGTGTTGAGGATCAGTGTGGTGGATGTGTTGTTACCTACCCTTACCACCTGGGGGCGGCCCATCAGGAAGTCCAGGATCCAGTTGCAGAGGGAGGTGTTCAGTCCCAGGGTCCTTAGCTTAGTGATGAACTTTGAGGGCACTATGGTGTTGAACGCTGACCTGTCGTCAATTAATAGCATTCTCACATTTGTTGAAGCGGTATGCAAATTGGAGTGGGTCTAGGGTTTCTGAGATAATGGTGTTGGTGTGAGCCATGACCAGCCTTTCAAAGCACTTCATGGCTACAGATGTGTGCGCTACCGGTCGGTAGTCATTTAGACAGGTTACCTTAGTGTTCTTGGGCACTGCTTGAAACATGTAGGTATTACAGAGTCAGAAAGGTAGAGGTTAAAAATGTCAGTGAAGACACTTGCCAGTTGGTCAGCGCATGCACGGAGTACACATCCTGGTAATCTGTCTGGCCCTGCGGCCTTGTGAATGTTGACTTATTTGAAAGGTCTTACTCACATCGGCTGTGGAGAGCGTGATGACCGAAAATAACTTCTGGATATCAGAACAGCGATTACTCACCGCGGACTGCAAGAAACTTTTTTTCCTTTAATGAGTCCGACAAGAAGGATATACTGCTTTCACTGGAATAGACCCAGATCCCCGTAATTTGCTTGAATAAAAGGGTCCGCGGAGGGTCCGCTTCCTTCTGAGAATCCGTAGGCGAGTGAGTAAACACTGCCATCCGTTCTTCTTGCTAACGTGCAATCATTGGAAAATAAAATGTATGACCTACGATTTAAGATTTAAGACGAACCATCAAACAAGCTAAGCATCAATACAGGCTTAAGATTGAATCCTACTACACCGGCTCTGATGCTCGTCGGATGTGGCAGGGCTTGAAAACTATTACGGACTACAAAGGGAAACCCTGCCTAGTGACAGCGAGCCTACCAGACGAGCTAAATGCCTTTTATGCTCGCTTCAAGGCAAGCAACACTGAAGCATGCATGAGAGCACCAGCTGTTCTGGATGACTGTGATAACGCTCTCAGTAGCCAATGTGAACAAAACCTTTAAACAGGTCAACATTCACAAAGCCACTGGGCCAGACGGATTACCAGGACGTGTACCCAAAGCATGTGCGGACCAACTGACAAGTGTCTTCACTGACCTTTTAAAACTCTCCCTGACAGAGTCTGTAATACCTACATGTTTCAAGCAGACCACCATAGTCCCTGTGCCAAGGAAGCGAAGGTAACCTGCCTAAATGATTACCGCCCGTAGCACTCACATCTGTAGCCATGAAATGCTTTGAAAGGCTGGTCATGACTCACATCAACAGCATCCTCCAGGACACCCTAGACCCACTCCAATTTGCATACCTCCCCAACAGATCCACAGATGACGCAATCTTAATCGCACTCCACAATGCCCTTTCCCACCTGGACAAAAGGAACACCTATGTGAGAATGCTGTTCATTGACTACAGCTCAGCGTAGTGGAGCAGGTTGAGAGTTTCAAGTTCCTTGGTGTACATATCACCAACAAACTATCATGGTCCAAACATACCAAGACAGTCGTGAAGAGGACATGACAAAACCTTTTCCACCCCCAGGAGACTGAAAATATTTGGCATGGGTCCCCAGATCCTCAAAAGGTTCTACAGCTGCACCATCGAGAGCATCCTGACCAGTTGCATCACCGCCTGCTATGGCATCTGACCGTAAGGCGCCACAGAGGGTAGTGCGTATGGCCCAGTGCATCACTGGAGCCAAAATTCCTGCCATCCAGGACCTATATAATAGGTGGTGTCAGAGGAAAGCCCATAAAATTGTCAGAGACTCAAGTCACCCAAGTTATTGACTGTTTTATCCGCTACCACATGGCAAGCGGTACCGGACCCCCAAGCCATAAGACTGCTGAACAATTAATAAAATCGCCACTGGACTATTTACATCCCCCCCTCCATGTACACTACTTCTACTCGTTGTTGATTATCTATGCATATTCACTTCACCCCTACCTACATGTACAAATTACCTCAACTAACCTGTACCCCCGCACACTGACTCGGTACCGGTACCTCCTGTATATAGCCTCGTTATTGTTATTCTTAGGGTTACTTTTTATTATTATTTTTTACTTTAGTCTATTTGGTAAACTCTTCTTGAACTGCACTGTTGGTTAAGGGCTTGTAAGTAAGCATTTCACGGTAAGGTCTACACTTGTTGGATTCGGCGCATGTGACAAATAAAGTTTTTGATTTGATCACTGTTGTCCGGAACAGCTGATGCTCTCATGCATGTTTCAGTGTTACTTGTCTCGAAGCAAGCATAGAAGTAACTTAGCTTGTCTGGTATACAAATCTAGAAGATATTTTATTGCCACATAGATCGAATAGGTGCAGTGAAATATGTTGTTTTACAGGATCAGCCATAGTAGTACGCCAACCCTGGAGCAAATTAGGGTTAAGTGCCTTGCTCAAGGGATTTTGTTAATTTTAGAGTACTGGGCAAAATACCATCATTCATGAAGTGTGTTGTCAATGTTTATACATGTGATTGTGTCTCCTGACTGCCACTTACTGCCTTTTTCATTAGCTCTCCCTTTACAACTGTGTGTGCATGGGGGGACTGTAGATTAACCTCACATTGATCAGAATATGCCTTAAATGCAACAACCCAATTCACCCCTCACCCCTTAAGAAATAAGGTTGATACACTCAAAGAACAATACACTCAAAATGTTAATTAAAAAAAAATAGACTAACGCTTGTTGTGAGTGGGATTCCCCACCTCAGGGCAAGGTCAGGGTTGGCCAACGTAGTGCAACGTTGGCGGCTGAGAAAGCTGTGTTCACTGCCCATCCCCCACACTCACAAGAGGAGTGTTTCTGCTTGCGCGGCTGCCGTTAGGAGAGAGAGACAGACAGACAGACAGACAGAGAGGGGGTGGGTAAGGAGAGGGCGTGGAATTAGTGAGAGGGTGCATTAGTCTCGTTCAGGCAAGGTTTTCCCTCTAAAATTCTGAGCTAATATTAATTTTAGGCCAAACTGAATTTTGATATTTAGAACATGCTAACATGACCAGATTGTAGCTGAATTGTGTGACTATCTTATTAATTATTTTCACTTCCTCATTCATTCTTGCGACCTCATCCCATAGTATGCGCTCCGCAGTTCGCACACGGTGACACATCCACACTAGTGAAATGCTACCCCCTCAGTCCTTGCCCTTATTCAGACTTCCAAATCATGAAACATAATTACTCAATCATCAGGTGCCTGCTTGACGCATGTTGAATTGTTCAGAAACTGTTGATAGAATGGAACAAAGAAATGATGCATGTTTTGAGAATAGTTACATTTAAAACACAAACATCACTTTACAAATGCAACAACTCGTGTGCCCGTATTGTAATGTAAAAATGAACGAATCCACTCCGTGTTCCCACTGAGCGCCAATCCGTACTTTACTTCTGTCTGTACGGCTCAGTAAAATGGCTGTATCTCGCGGAGCCTCGTGCTGGTTCGCTCCGTTCCTTGCGTCTACTCTCGCTCAGTAATAGAACCCCCAGAATATATGTCTGTTTATGCATCCTTGAGGTTTATTATTACGTGTCCAATTATTTTCACATCGGAATCAGGAGACAACCGGATTCGGTCCGGTGAAAGGGGTGGGAATGAGTCGGGACAAGGATAAATGGTTATAAACAATTATTTATATTCAATGTTAGCGTTTGCTTGTGACTGACTCGCCGAGAGAGGGGGGTATTATGGCCGCTCAGGTCGCCAGCGCCGCCACTCTCAACACAAGCCCGCCTTCCGAACTAAAGAAGCCGGATCGAGACCCAAATGAGGATTCTATACTGGGGGAAAAGCAGCAGGAAAACAAGCAGTCGGGATTAGAGCGCGGATCTCCGGGCCGGGGGGATCTGCAGGACGGGGTCGATGTTGGAAATGCAGGGGGAGGAGGGGAACCTGAGATGAAGAACGGGAATGGGAACCCGTCCAGGACTATTAATAATCAGAATGATTCCATCGGATCCGAGGGGAATAACCATCCCGCGATGGTACACCACCATGGGTCCGGTTTTCCTCCACCTTCTTATGGATACAGTCAACACTACGGCCGGGCCCCTTTTCATCAACATGGCGGACAACAAAGCCCTGGCATGGCAGCTGCTGCAGGTCCAGCCGTGCAGTCGAGCAATATGATGGACCCATATCAACCCAATTCACACGACCATGGCTTTTCTAACCACCAGTTTAACAATTACAATCCATTCCCGAACAGAACTCCCTATTCTGGCCAAGGATACGGCATGAACCCCTCGCGTAATACCCAGGCTCCGGCAGCTGGGGGACAGCCAGCTAACGTTAAGCAGCAATCGGCAGGAGGACCCACAGCAATGGCAGCATCGTACAACAATCAGAGATATAGTATGGGGAATCCACAGCCAACGTCTACCCCAACCCTCAACCAGCTCCTAACCTCTCCAAGCTCCACGCGGGTATATCCGAATTACCCATCTAGTGAATATAGTAATCAGGAAGGAGCTAGTAAGGGACCAACAGACACGGGCAGTAGCGGTCAGTATGGAGGGGGGAATCCGGGTTGGCAACAAAGGACCCATCATCCGCCGCCTATGAGCCCTGGAAGTACAGGGCAATCCCTAGGTAGAAGCCAGGTAAAGGCCCATGTTCCACCGAATCTTTATTACTGTACATTTGGTGTAATCTTATGTATGTAGTTCACAACGTAGCAGGCCAGCCATTGTTGCGAGCCAGTTCGCTTGCAAAGACACTCTAAAATGGCTGCCTCTCGTTTTTCCAACACCACCTCATTAAACAGTATTTATTTAGTTGGTATGAATTTTATCACTTTCAGGCAACTCTTCTTCGGCAATCCTCCTTTTGAGATTGAACTTCGAACGTTCAGAGAATGGAGGCCCGAATCTTGAAAGAGGTGAAAAAGCTCTAAAGGCCTATATTCATTACTCAGACTTGTTTCTCGGCAGGACGGTATATAACGTAATTAAACAGTTATTCCTTAATAGGGTATTTCTTATCGTTTGCACTGCTAACGTCAGTCGTTTTGCAATACAGTTTAATGTTTATGAATAGACTATACCTTTTTATGTCCACAAGTCTGTTTTGATCATTATGGAAATTGTGAAGGAAATGCACATCATTTGCAAGCCCAGAACACTGATGTTGCCTAGACTCAAAAGCGTACACGTGTGTTTGAAAGTGATTTTAAGTGGACTGTACGAGTAACTAAATGATGTAAAATGTTACATTTTAATCAACACACACTGGCCTATTTATTTATGAGTGTAATTTGGCGCCCTGTTGCCAGGAACTGCTTCCACCACTGCATTCTGCTTGTAAACATTGGCCTAGTGATTTGAGTGACTGACTGCAGGTTGCTTTGCTCTGGGATTTGAATTGTGGAGGTAAAAATCCTGCTGTCAAACCCAGTAGACAGTTGGTCTTGGTTTGACGTGCTAGCTGAGATCTGATTGGCTCCTCATCCTGTGCTCTTGGCCATTTATAATTGCATATGCTGTAATGCAAAAAAAAAAACATCCTGATAAGTTCACTCCTCCACACTGCACAAATCCATGACTGCTCATACTTAACACATTTTTGACAATTTCTCTAAATTACTACTTTGCAATCATCTGTTTCCCACACGTATGACATGCCAGTTTCCACAGGCATTCTATAATAAGAAGAGATGGTCGGAGTTTGGCCTATTGATCAAGTTAGTCACTTAACTTTTGTCAATCCAGTTTGATATTGTGTGCCATTTTCTGTGCCACTGTTAATTTTTATTTTTTTTACATGGTATAGCCTAACCCATACCTGTTGAATTTCTAGATTCATAAACAAAACTGCGACCAACATGACAAATAGAAGAGTTTACGGAACTTTGTAGCCTACACGTATAAGTTCGTAACCGTATTTGCACCATCCTATAAAGAAAGGCTGATGAAAATGGCTATAGTATCTTGACCCTCATTGTTAAGCATCCACCATCTCCTCTCATTTTGGATCAAAGTAAAATGACAAGGTAAATCACTCAAGTTAATAATGTATTATTACAGTCCTTTTAAGTAGTTTTTGTATCTGCACCATGCATTTATGAGCTACAAATCTGAAACGAAGGAATTTTTCTTAGTGGTTGAGATGTGTACACTAGATGCCAGATGAGCAATCCATCACAAAAATGTAAACATTTAACACAATAACAATTTGAAGGATCAAAGACTGTGGGTGTGATATGAATGAAATAAAGACATTGCTAAATTAACATTATTTGACAAGTTCAGGTTGCGCAGACCATTTTGACAGGGTTTTTCACATTTGGAAGCAACTGAATTTGACCCATTGTAGGCCAGAGTTTCCTAAACTCGGTCCTGGGGCATCCCTGGGTGCACGTTTTGGTTTTTGCTCTTGTACTACACAGCGGATTTCAAATAATCAGCTTGATGGTGAGTTGGTTATTTGAATTATCTGTGTAGTGCTAGGGCAAAAACCAAAACGTGCACCTAGGGGGGCCCCTAGGACTAAGTTTGGGAAACCTTTATGTAGGCTACAACAAGAACTTGCTGCAGTACCTGAGAACACAATCTGGCGCAATCATATTTGGGCTTGACCACTTTAACTATCATGGAAAGCTGAGGTCGTCAGAGCAGATTTATCTACGCATGAATATCGCCCAGAACTAACCAACTGTCATGAAATATTATACATGCTTCGAGACTACAGTGTGGCCTATCTGATGGATGCCCAGCTGTCTTTGGTTACATGCCATTACTCACTAGCATATTAAAGCAGTAATACTCACTCACCTTTACTTCTCCCTAACAAACTTCTACCTGACAATGTTTTGGTCATCAATAGGATCTTTGTTAGGTTGGTAATGGTAATGCATGCCAATGTGAACATGTTAGGGAGACGTCATCCACTATGTCCCATTTGATGGGTTCATCTATCAATGACATACAGATGTATTCCTGTGTTGACACTGCATAGCGAGGTGAACATGAGCTGTGTGTGTGGCATGAGTAGCTGCTGTATCTCATGTGCCACTCTGTCTCTGTGTGTGACTAAGAATTCCTTCTAACCCCCTTGGCCAATCACAGAGACCGTCCAGCCGCCTCTCCCCGCCTAGGGAGTCTCCACTCTGTCTTATGCAGATTAGCCATGTGCTGCTTTTTATTTATTTCAATTAATTATCTGGAAGCTGGGAAATGTCAAGAAACGCTTTTTGCCCTCCGTTTCTAAAGGCCTTTGTTTAGCAGTGACGTGCCAGAGCTGTCTCAAGTCTCAGAGCAGTGTGCATTGACAAGGGTACAGATAAAGAATCCAAGCCCATAAGAATCGACTATGGTAAATGAATGCTTATGTTTTCATTTGCTTGTCCATTTGTTGTTATTAATGTTGTTATCGACATGTAATCTTTTGACGACCCTTGTTTAGGTTGTTCTGAGTTGAGCAAGTTAAACTGATAGGCCTAAGGGTAGTAATTTACATGGAGTGAAATTATAATGTTGAGGAGATGGAGGCCTAGAGATTTAAGGAACCTAGAGATTTAAGGAACCTTTCTCCATTGAGATGATACCTGACTCATAGTTGTGTTCGCATCATAACAGAGAACAGTGAGTAGGCCACTTCTCCCTCCATTTATGATGTCATTCATTCAGAGCCAGAATTGCCCCCCCCCCCCCCCCCCCCCCCCAATGGGAAACCAGCTTGGCCCCGAACCAAACAGAAGCACAGCTGGGATGTGTTTAAGATTGGGCAGACTGCCCTCCATTTGAGATGAGCGATATATGCATGCATGCATACACATACAGTTGAAGTCGGAAGTTTACATACACCTTAGCCAAATACATTTAAACTCAGTTTTTCACAATTCCTGACATTTAATCCTAGTAAAAATTCTGTCAGGTCAGTTAGGATCACCGCTTTATTTTAAGGATGTGAAATGTCAGAATAATAGTAGAGAGAATGATTTATTTCAGCTTTTATTTCTTTCTTGGGGTCATTGTCCATTTGGAAGACCCATTTGCGACCAAGCTTTAACTTCCTGACTGATGTCTTGAGATGTTGCTTCAATATATCCGCATAATTTTCTTTCCTCATGATGCCATCTATTTTGTGAAGTGCACCAGTCCCTCCTGCAGCAAAGCACCCCCACAACATAATGCTGCCACCCCCGTGCTTCACGTTTGGGATGGTGTTCTTCGGCTTGCAAGCCTCCCCCTTTTTCCTCCAAACATAACGATGGTCATTATGGCCAAACGGTTCCATTTTTGTTTCATCAGACCGGAGGACATTTCTCCAAAAAGTACAATCTTTGTCCCCATGTGCAGTTGCAAACCGTAGTCTGGCTTTTTTATGGTGGTTTTGGAGCAGTGGCTTCTTCCTTGCTGAGCGGTCTTTCAGGTAATGTCGATATAGGACTCGTTTTACTGTGGATATAGATACTTTTGTACCGGTTTCCTCCAGCATCTTCACAAGGTCCTTTGCTGTTGTTCTGGGATTGATTTGCACTTTTCGCACAAGTATATTCATCTCTAGGAGACAAAACGTGTCTCCTTCCTGAGCGGTATGACGGCTGCGTGGTCCCATGGTGTTTATACTTGCGTACTATTGTTTGTACAGATGAATGTGGTACCTTCAGGCGTTTGGAAATTGCTTCCAAGGATGAACCAGACTTGTGGAGGTCTACAATTTTTTTTCTGAGGTCTTGGCTGATTTATTTTGATTTTCCCATGATGTCAAGCAAAGAGGCACTGAATTTGAAGGTAGGCCTTGAAATACATCCACAGGTACACCTCCAATTGACTCAAATGATGTCAATTAGCCTATCAGAAGCTTCTAAAGCCATGCCATCATTTTCTGGAATTTTCCACGCTGTTTAAAGGCACAGTCAACTTAGTGTATGTAAACTTCTGCCTGTAAACAATTGTTAGAAAAATAGCTTGTCATGCACAAAGTAGATATCCTAACCGACTTGCCAAAACTATAGTTTGTTAACAAGAAATGTGTGGAGTGGTTGAAAAACAAGTTTTAATGACTCCAACCTAAGTGTTTGTAAACTTCTGACTTCAAATATATATATATATATATATATATATATATATTACTGCTCAAAAAATATATACTGCTCAAAAAAATAAAGGGAACACTTAAACAACACATCCTAGATCTGAATGAAAGAAATAATCTTATTAAATCCTTTTTTCTTTACATAGTTGAATGTGCTGACAACAAAATCACACAAACATAATCAATGGAAATCCAATTTATCAACCCATGGAGGTCTGGATTTGGAGTCACACTCAAAATTAAAGTGGAAAACCACACTACGGGCTGATCCAACTTTGATGTAATGTCCTTAAAACAAGTCAAATGAGGCTCAGTAGTGTGTGTGGCCTCCACGTGCCTCTATGACCTCCCTACAACGCCTGGGCATGCTCCTGATGAGGTGGCGGATGGTCTCCTGAGGGATCTCCTCCCAGACCTGGACTAAAGCATCCGCCAACTCCTGGACAGTCTGTGGTGCAACTTGGCGTTGGTGGATGGAGCGAGACATGATGTCCCAGATGTGCTCAATTGGATTCAGGTCTGGGGAACGGGCGGGCCAGTCCATAGCATCAATGCCTTCCTCTTGCAGAAACTGCTGACACACTCCAGCCACGTGAGGTCTAGCATTGTCTTGCATTAGGAGGAACCCAGGGCCAACCGCACCAGCATATGGTCTCACAAGGGGTCTGAGGATCTCATCTCGGTACCTAATGGCAGTCAGGCGAGCACATGGAGGGCTGTGCGGCCCCCCAAAGAAATGCCACCCCACACCATGACTGACCCACCGCCAAACCGGTCATGCTGGAGGATGTTGCAGGCAGCAGAACGTTCTCCACGGCGTCTCCAGACTCTCACGTCTGTCACGTGCTCAGTGTGAACCTGCTTTCATCTGTGAAGAGCACAGGGCTCAAGTGGCGAATTTGCCAATCTTGGTGTTCTCTGGCAAATGCCAAACGTCCTGCACGGTGTTGGGCTGTAAGCACAACCCCCACCTGTGGACGTCGGGCCCTCATACCACCCTCATGGAGTCTGTTTCTGACCGTTTGAGCAGACACATGCACATTTGTGGCCTGCTGGAGGTCATTTTGCAGGGCTCTGGCAGTGCTTCTCCTGCTCCTCCTTGCACAAAGGCGGAGGTAGCGGTCCTGCTGCTGGGTTGTTGCCCTCCTACGGCCTCCTCCACATCTCCTGATGTACTGGCCTGTCTCCTGGTAGCGCCTCCATGCTCTGGACACTACGCTGACAGACACAGCAAACCTTCTTGCCACAGCTCGCATTGATGTGCCATCCTGGATGAGCTGCACTACCTGAGCCACTTGTGTGGGTTGTAGACTCTGTCTCATGCTTCCACTAGAGTGAAAGCACCGCCAGCATTCAAAAGAGACCAAAACATCAGCCAGGAAGCATAGGAACTGAGAAGTGGTCTGTGGTCCCCACCTGCAGAACCACTCCTTTATTGGGGGTGTCTTGCTAATTGCCTATAATTTCCACCTGTTGTCTATTCCATTTGCACAACAGCATGTGAAATTTATTGTCAATCAGTGTTGCTTCCTAAGTGGACAGTTTGATTTCACAGAAGTGTGATTGACTTGGAGTTACATTGTGTTGTTTAAGTGTTCCCTTTGTTTTTTTTTGAGCAGTGTGTAGATATATATATATATAGATATAGCTCCATAACTATCGCACATAAAAGGTTAATGACCGTGGGAAAAATGTAATGAATAAATCTCCTCTCGTTCTCTTTGCTCTTGTAATGCTTTCACGTGTTCTATGGACTTGCCTTCTGTTATATTTTTTGTTTTTGTACCTATCAGGATGGGAAAATGCGTCTCTATAGCTCTTGCTGTATTGAGAAGCTTGAAATGTGTGAGTTGGTTTGCATGAGAGACCCCTGCTAGATAAAGTGCCTATAAACTATAGTGTAGTCATCTGCCCGTATCCAAGTCTTTTGTGATCTATGGTACATCCTGTCACCCGCACCTCATATTTTTTTTTATAGTGTTCATGTTATGAAGTGTTGTTCATGTATTTGATCTTCTGCTCCACAGCCCCCAGGTGCAATGGATCCGATGGCTAAAATGAGAGGCCAGCCGTACGGGGTGGGCAGTCCATACTCCCAACAGCCTGGGCAGGGGCCTCCCCCAGGAGCCCAGCAGGGTCATGCATACCCAGGCCAAGGATACGGTCCACTTAGCTCCCAGAGATACCCGGTGGTCATTCAGGGCCGCACCCCTGGGGCTATGGGAGGCATGCATTACGGGCAGCAGGTCAGTGGTGTCATCAAGCTGACTTATTCCTACATTATCTCACACAGAAATCAGCCCTCCTTCTCTTCACACACTACTATATGGCTTGCTTGTCATATGCTTCCCCATTTGCATGATTTCTAACTTTGATATGTATTTGTGTGTAGATGCAATCTTATGGACAGCAGGGACCAGGAGGCTATGGGCCTCAGGGCCAAGGGCCCTACTACAGCCAACAGGGCCAGGCTTCACACCCAGGCCAGCAGCAAGGGCCCTACCCCCAGGCACCTCCAGGACAGCAGGGTGGTCAGACAGCCTACCCTCAGCAGTCCCACCCTTCACAGACGTCATCCTCACATGCCCAGGGTGGGCCGCCCTATCCGCAGCCCCATATGCCCCCCCAGTCCCAGGGCCCACAGCCAGGTCCATCCCAAGGGCCCCCGCAGTCTCAACCTCCCTACTCCCAAGGCCCGGCCCAGGCTCAAACCCAGTCTGGTCAGCCTCCTTACCCCCAGCAGCAGGGGCCTCCCAGCCAGCCACCACAGCAGGCCAGCTCCCAGGTCCCAGCAGGGTCGCAGCCCCAGCTTAGCTATCCACCCACGCAGGGCCCACAGCAGCTCTCCACACAGCAGCAGCAACCCCAGACACCCGCTCAACCCCCTCAGCAACCACCAGGTCACAGCCAGCATCCACAGGTCCAGCCTGCATCCTACTCCCAGAATCCTCCACAGCAACAACAACAGTCACAGCAGTCACCTTACCAACGCTTCCCTCCTCCACCACAGCAGGTACAACTGAATTGTGTGTGTGTGATTGTTTTATGATTGAGGTACCTTTTGATATCGTCATTGAACGTGCAGTACCGGTTGCCATACTTGCTCAGCAGATGGAAGGCATTGGTATTGTCACTGTATTCTCATGTGCGCATACGTGTGTATGTGAATGCTCTTCAATACCGATTGTCTCGTTCTCTCCCCCAGGAGATATCCCAGGACTCGTTCAGTTCCCAGTCTAGCGCCCCTCCCTCCAACCAGCCCAAAAGTGGCTCGGAGGACGTCAGCGTGCAAGGCCGGCCGTCCAGCCTACCGGTGAGTCCTCACCCAACCTGTGCAAAGGTATACTATACGTCTATAAATCAAATTATTACATTGTTCTGAAATCATAATGCATTGAAACATGTTCGCGTGAATCCATGTGACCGATTTTTGTCTTAACATAATCAAACTGATGTTGTGGTTAATTAATGCTACCCGTGTTTATTTTGTATGGCATTTGAGTGTGTGTGTCTGTACATGTCATTGGGCATGCGTAGGGAACTTGCAGAAATGTTGTGTGGCAGTCTGGGAGATGAATATTAGTAAATTTGAGCAGAGCTCGGGCCTGGATAATACGAGAACGAAAGCGACGGTATCAGATTGTATCAAATGTACATGGCAGGGTGGCTCCGTGCTGAGTCTGCACACATCCACCATAACCATGACAACCCCCTGCTCTAATATGCTCCCTCTTTTCCTCGACAAGATCAATAACCATAACTGTGTGTGTCACATGTCTCCAAACCTAGTAGAACATGTGCTTCCATGCTTTCCAACACTGAGGAGATTAAATTGTGCTTGCATCCTGTATGTGATTCGTTGTGCTAGTAGACAGAGCTACAGGAAGTGCATGGAGTCGTTATCAAGACGTCTCACTGCGAACTGTACAGTCAGCTAATGGCTGTCATGTCGATTCCATCAGGCTGGCGTTTTTCCACAGCGTCTCCTCACCATAGGCCCTGTTCTCTCCTGTCTTGTGTGTCTGCAGGATCTCTCAGGCTCCATCGATGACCTGCCCACGGGCACGGATGGCTCTCTGAGTCCTGGCGTGAGCACTTCAGGTGTGTCAAGCAGCCAGGGCGAGCAGAGCAACCTGGCCCAGTCGCCCTTCTCGCCCCACACCTCTCCCCATCTGCCAGGCATCCGAGGGCCCTCGCCGTCGCCCGCCGGCTCCCCTGCCAGTGCCACCACCTCCCGCACGGGACCCCTCTCACCCGCCACAATGCCAGGTGAACACACGTACACGAGTGCGCACACATACATGGGTTTTTCTGACATGTACTAGGACACATGCACGATGACAACAAAATGACCATAGATTGAAACAGTGGAGCTACTGCAGCCAATAATCTTTTAAAACGATACAGAAAACTGTGCTTGGCTGCAGTAGCTCCACTGTTTCAAACTATGGTCATTTTGTTGGATTAACTTAAGTGTCCCTAAAATATTGTTAACTAAGTAGTGACATTTGTGGCCTTGTTCCTACTCAGACTTCTTATTTACATACTGAGACGACCCTTCTGTTGTTTAGTGACCCAGATGCCCCCTAGACCATCGAGTGTACAGTCTGACGGGAGTCTGCACCCTGCCATGAGCCAGTCTCCCATGGCCCAGGACAGAGGTGAGTTCACCCTAACTGAGAATCACCTCACACAGTACTACCCCGTTCTGCAGGGACCACTGACAGTGTTCTGTTTTAATGAAACTTAGGCTGCACTTCATTTTATGGTACCTGGTACTTACCAGAGAATTGTGTGGTAACAATAGGTACTTTCTGGTACTTCAAACAATATTACATGTAATTGCCATTTTACCATGTACGTTCTAAGTAAATACTGGAAAATTTCTGTACCGAAGCCTTCTGATGTGTCTTATGAGAGATTTCCAGTGTTTTGTTGGAGGATTAACGTCTCTTTTACTCTCTCTTCTCTGACCCTGCCAGGGTTCATGCAGAGAAACCCCCAGATGCCCCCCTACGGCTCACCACAGTCTGCCTCTCCCCTGTCACCCCGACAGGCCTCTGGAGGCCAGATGCACCCTGGGATGGGACCTTATCAGCAGCAGAACAACTCCATGGGGGGCTACGGACCTCAGGGTGGGCAGTATGGCCCACAAGGTGAGTTCTGTGGGTTACACTGTGCAACAAAGGAAAGGGGCTGGTGGCAAAATATCAACATTTGGTGCACTTGAAAAATAACAACTCAGTTGATATACCAAATACACTTGTAATCATTTTGATCTTTAACATTTTGGTTATCCTCTGACTGCCAATGTATAAATGCTTCCCACTTAATTATCTCACCATCCTGTCAAGTTGCTTCTTGTTTGTTCCCCCAGCCAAATCCATGGAATATGTATTTTTGCCTCATAGGAATTCCCTCCTATCAGCTCATCCCTCCCTCCCTGAGCCTAGCACAGCTATTTTTAGCCATGGAGAACAGTCAGCTGACATAGCAAAGCCCCCCTCTCAGTAGAGCTGCCACTGTGATGGCAGGCTCATAGCTCAGTGTGCACAAATCCACTGCCAGCTCGGTATAGTGCCTTGCACAACTTCAACAGACATTAGCAGTCATGTACACCTTTCACAATAGAATCCCAAGTTGATTAAAGATTTAGTTTGTTGTTTTGCGCGTATAACTAGTCTTCCCAATGTCACCTGAGCAGTGTTTATTTTAATTTTAACATACATTTTTTTACACACATTGTTTTTGTCCATTCTACTATAGGTTATCCCCGGCAACCTGGATACAACAACATGCCCAATGCCAACTACCCTGGCATGGGCAACCCCATGAACCCTGGCCCTGGCAACCCCATGTCTGGGCAAGGGGGGCTGCCGTATGCAGGCATCCCCCCTGGTAGAATGCCTCCGGGCCAGGTGGGAGTGCGTCCCTATGGCCCCAACATGGGGCCCAACATGCCACCCAGCATGGGTAACATGCCACCTCAGGTGGGCTCAGGGATGTGCCCTCCCCCCGGCCTCAACCGGAAGGCCCAGGAGGCTGCAGCTGTAGTCATGCAACACGCTGCTACCAACTCCATACACAGCAGGTACACTATACTCTTTACTAAACCATATTACACATGTACAGTGCATTCGGAAAGTATTCAGAGCCCTTGACTTTTTCCACATTGTGTTACGTTACAGCCTTACATGCTGACCAGACAGCTCGTGCGCATGTTGATTTTGTCCACCCACACTAGACGCGATCAGGACACGCAGGTTGAAATATCGAAACCAACAATATTAATTTGGGGACAGGTCGAAAAGGATAAAAATTTGTCCTGGGATATAAACATTGGGTTGTTATTTTACCTGAAATGCACAAGGTCCTCTACTCCGACAATTAATCCAAAGGGTAAACCAAGATTTTTTTCTAGTAATCGCTCCTCCTTCAGGCTTCTTCTTTGGACTTTATATGGTGGTTGGCAACCAACTTTAAGTTGCATTACCATTACTGACTGGACTGGAGTGTGGACCTCATCTATCTTTCAATCACCCATGTGGGTATATGCTCCTATAAACCAATTTTTATTTCACCTTTATTTAACCAGGTAGGCAAGTTGAGAACAAGTTCTCATTTACAATTGCGACCTGGCCAAGATAAAGCAAAGCAGTTCGACAACATACAAACACAGAGTTACACATGGAGTAAAACAAACATACAGTCAATAATACAGTAGAAAAATAAGTCTATATACAATGTGAGTGAGTGAGGAGATGGGAGAGGCAGGACTTGCAGTGCGTCAAGCGTCACAAATAGAACCAAGTTCTATTTTAGTGTCTGGCTACGCAGACACGCGCGAGCAGTCTGGATGCAATGATTGAATAACATGTATACCGTAATTTCCGGACTATTAAGCGCACCTGAATATAAGCCGCACCCACTGAATTTAAACAAAATTATTATTTTGAACATAAATAAGCCGCACATGTCTATAAGCCGCAGGTGCCTACCGGTACATTGAAACAAATGAACTTTACACAGGCTTTAACGAAACACAGCTTGTAACAAAAATAAATAGGCTTTAACGAAACACGGCTTGTAACAAAAATAAATAGGCTTTAACGAAACACGGCTTGTAATAAAAAATTAGCAGTAAGCTTTAGTTGTCTTTTTGCACTGAGTCAATTCCTCACGCTGCTGTTTCCAACGTCTTATCATCGACTCATTAAGACCAAGCTCCCGTGCAGCAGCTCTATTTCCTTTTCCAACAGCCAGATCAATCGCCTTCAACTTGAAAGCTGCATCATATGCATTTCTCCTGAGGGCTCGATTTAATCTAAACAGTAAACAAAAAAGTTGTTTGACCTTAACCCGTTCGGCAAATTCATTGGTCTAATGAAAGCTTCATGCCGCCAAAAAACTGAGCACGTCACAGAATGTGTTTTTTTGGAGAGAAAAAAATTGAAAGTGGGAAAAATCCATATTAGCTGCGTCATTGTTTAAGCCGCGAGGTTCAAAGCCTGGGAAAAAAGTTGTGGCTTATAGTCCGGAATTTACGGTATGTTTATTAATTTTGCAATGCTCGCTCATGCGACGCGGGGGATGTGGTCAGTATGTTATTCGAAAATTGATTAAATTGTTTTTTCCCCCTAATCAAGACACACACAATACCCCATAATGACAAAGCAAAAACAGTTTTAGAGATGTTTGATTATTTATTACAAATAAGAACTGAAATATCACATTTACAAAGTATTCAGACCCTCTACTCAATACTTTGAGTCTTAGGTATGACGCTACAAGCTTGGCATACCTGAATTTGGGGAGTTTCTCCCATTCTTCTCTGCAGATCCTCTCAAGCTCTGTTGGTTGGATGGGGTGCGTCGCTGCATAGCTATTTGTAGGTTTTGCCAGAGATGTTCGATCGGTTCAAGTCCGGGCTCTGGCTGAGCCACTCAAGGACATTCAGAGACTTGTGCCGAAGCCACTCCTGCGTTGTCTTGGCTGTGTGCTTATTCGTTGTCCTGTTGGAAGATAAACCTTTGCCCCCAGTCTGAGGTCCTGAGCGCTCTGGAGCAGGTTTTCATCAAGGATCTATCTGTACTTTGCTCCGTTCATCTTTCCCTCGATCCTGACTAGCCTCCCAGTCCCTGCCACTGAAAAACGTCCCCATAGCATGATGCTGCCACCACCAGGTTTCCTCCAGATGTGACGCTTGGCATTCAGGCCAAAGAGTTCAATCTTTGTTTAAGCAGACCAGAGAATCTTGTTTCTCATGGTCTGAGAGTCATTTAGGTGCCTTTTGGCAAACTCCAAGCAGACTGTTATGCCTTTTACTGAGGAGTGGCTTCTGTCTGGCCACTGTACCATAAAGGCCTGATTGGTGGAGTTCTGCAGAGATGGTTGTCCTTCTGGAAGGTTCTCCCATCTTCAGAGGAACTCTGGAGCTCTATCAGAGTGACCATCGGGTTCTTGGTCACCTCCCTGACCAAGGTCCTTCTCCCTCGATTGTTCAGTTTGGCCGGGCTGCAAGCTCTAGGAATAGTCTTTGTGGTTCCAAACTTCTTTAATTTAAGAATGATGGAGGCCACTGTGTTCTTGTAGACCTTCAATGCTGCAGACTTTTTTTGGTACCCTTCACCAGATCTGTGCCTCGACACAATTCTGTCTCTGAGCTCTACGGACAATTCCTTCGACCTCATGGCTTGGTTTTTGCTTTGACATGCACTGTCAACTGTGGGACCTTATATAGACAGGTGTGTGCCTCCACCCAATATGTTCTTTTTTTTAATCATTGTTAATGTGTTGAGTATGTGATATCTGGTCCTAACTAGTAGATTTTCCTATACGTTGAAGGTCCTGTGAAGGCAGTGAGAGGAGGAGTGATTAGAGCAGCAGGAAATAAAGAACAGAGGAGAGAGCAGATGAGATGAAGACAGACTCACTGAGAGGTAGATGGGCAGAGGCAGACGAGATGTTCTCCAGCCCCTGTCACTACGAGTAATACCTGACTCTCACATTACATCCAAACACATTAAAAGCATTGGAAACTTCAGATGCAGATTCAGCATATTTTCTCTCTCTTTAGGCTTTACAGTCTTCACAGGTGTACAAAGTCACTAGACATTTTTGTATCAAGAACAAGAATTCCCCCCTTGCAATGGCACGCTTATTTAGTGATATTGTTGCATAACTGATTGTTTTTCAGCAGGAGAGGAATGTTTTTCACTCTGAAATCATGCTACATGTTAAAAGTGTGGTTGTCCCTCATCGTTCAGGATGCCTGGCTATCCCAACATGCCCCCTGGCATGATGGGCCCTGGCGCCCCCTATGGCCCTCCCATGAACAATATGCCTGGCATGATGAACGCGCAGGGCGGCTCGCCTTTCCCTATGGGGGCCAACATGGCCAATAACTCCAGTGGTGAGTACTGTTGTCCAATACTGTTGCTCCATGGTGCCCCAGGTATTTCTGATATGGCAGGATGACTTTGGTTGGGACGGTGGTCAGTGGCAAAGGTTTGCTTTGGGGTGGCCAGTAAGTAAGGCTTGATGCAATTTGTCTGCAGTGTTTTCACAATAGACCTTTCTCATCTGAAAGTTCTAGCATAGACGGATGAGTTTTCCAAAACAAATATTGTTTTAGTGCAGTCGTTGTTAATCTAAATCACACTTGAGGAAAGTTTTTGCATTGGTTTCATCAGAGCACTTCCTATCCTGTTTGAAGATAACGTTGGTCAATGAACAATTGCCGCGGTATGAATATGTTCTATAGGGGAATCTTTGTTAGTCTGTAATGCTCTGAAATTAGAATACAAAAAAATGTCAGCTGCCTCTGGTCGTTCAGCAGTTGTTTGGTATATGTCCTGATCCCGAGAATTGTTGTTCAAAAGCTGTTGAACAGTGCTCAACCCCACAATGTACCCTTGTACCTAGGTTTAGCCCCAAGTCCAGAGTTTGGTATGGATGGGAAAATGAACCAGGGCCAAAAGATGAACAACAAAGTGGATGGAACACCAAAAGCGGAACCGACTAAATCCAAGGTGATAGGATAATGTCTGTCTGTCCACTTGGGACAATTTTTTTAAGGGCTTGTGTGTACGTTAAAAGAAACTACGTTATAAACCATATTGTTTGTAAACTGTTAACACACGTTACCATAATACTTTTGACTTTATTCCGTGGTTATTACAGTTGCCAATGAGCTAGCTACTAAAGGGAAATAAGACCAATGGGTTTATAACCCAACCCTTTCCCTCATGACGGCTCTCTCTTGCCGCCTTCCAGAAGTCGAGCTCTTCCACGACAACCAACGAGAAGATCACCCGTCTGTACGAGCTGGGCCCCGAGCTCGAGAGGAAGATGTGGGTGGACCGCTACCTGGGCTTTATCGAGGAAAAAGCCATGGGCATGACCAACCTGCCTGCTGTGGGCCGCAAGCCCCTAGACCTCTTCAGACTCTACGTCTCGGTCAAGGAGATTGGAGGCTTCGCACAGGTCAGTGTAGGTTTGTGCTGTACTATGCATGCATGCACTGTAGTGTGTTTGGTCTATTTATGTCCCTATTGAGGTGCCCTCTTGGCCAGGTTTCCCTTTATAAAAGAGGTCTTCTGACCTCAATGGGAATTCCTGGATAAATATACACAACCGTTAGAAATGTCCTTGTTTTTGAAAGAAAAGCACATTTTTGGGGTATTAAAATAACATCAAATTGATCAGAAATACAGTGTAGACATTGTTAGTGACTATTGTAGCTGGAAACGGCAGATAAAAAATTTAAAAAATGATTTAAAAAAAATCTAATATCTACAGAGGCCCATTATCAGCAACCGTCACTCCTGTGTTCCAATGGCACGTTGTTAGCTAATCCATCTAGAATTTTAAAACGCTAATTGATCATTAGAAAACCCTTTTGCAATTGTTAGCACAGCTGAAAACTGTTGTACTGATTAAAGAAGCAATAAAACTGGCCTTCTTTAGACTAGTTGAATATCTGGAGCATCAGCTTTTGTGGGTTTGATTACAGGCTCAAAATGGCTACAAACAAATAACTTTCTTCTGAAACTTGTCAGTCTATTCTTGTTCTGAGAAATGAAGGCTATTCCATGTGAGAAATTGCCAAGAAACTGAAGCTCTTGTACAATGCTGTGTACTACTCCCTTCACAAAACAGTGCAAACTGGCTCTAACCAGAATAGAAAGAGGAGTGGGAGACCCTGGTGCATAACTGAGCAAGAGGAAAAGTACATTAGTGTCTAGTTTGAGAAACAGATGCTTTACAAGTCCTCAACTGGCAGCTTCATTAAATAGTACCCTGCAAAACACCAGTCTCAACGTCAGTGAAGAGGCGACTCCGGGATGCAAAGAAAAAGCCATATCTCAGACTGGCCAATAAAAGATTAAGACGGGCAAAATAACAGACACTGGACAGAGGAACTCTGCCTAGAAGGCCAGCGTCCCGAAGTCACTGTTGACGTTGAGACTGGTGTTTTACAGGGTACTATTTAATGAAGCTGCCAGTTGAGGACTTGTAAAGCATCTGTTTCTCAAACTAGACACTAATGTACTTTTCCTCTTGCTCAGTTGTGCACCAGGGCCTCCCACTCCTCTTTCTATTCTGGTTAGAGCCAGTTTGTGCTGTTCTGTGAAGGGAGTAGTACACAGCGTTGTAAGAGATCTTCAGTTTCTTGGCAATTTCTCACATGGAATAGCCTTCATTTCTCAGAACAATAATAGACTGACGAGATTCAGAAGAAAGTTTTGTTTCTAGCCATTTTGAGCCTGTAATTGAACCCACTAATACTGATGCTCCATATACTCAACTAGTCTAAAGAATGTCAGTTCTTTAATCAGAACAGTTTTCAGCTGTGCTAACATAATTACAAAAGGGTTTTCTAATGATCAATTAGCCTTTTAAAATTATAAACTTGGATTAGCTAACACAACGTGCCATTGGAACATAGGAGTGATGGTTGCTAATAATAGGCTTCTGTACGCCTATGTAGATACTCCATAAAACATCTGCCGTTTCCAGCTACAATAGTCATTTTACAACCAATGTATTTCTGATCAATTTGATGTTATTTTAATGGACAAAAAAATGTGCTTTTCTATCAAAAACAAGGACATTTCTAAGTAACCACAAACTTTTCAACGGTAGTGTAGGTTCAATAAATAAGTATAACACACGCACAAACACACCATGCACAATCTCTGGGTTCTTATTTGCTCATCCCCTTCTCTCTGGTCCCTGTTTTAATGTCCCTGTCTTCATGCTCCATGTCCAGGTGAACAAGAACAAGAAGTGGCGTGAGCTGTCCACCAACCTGAACGTTGGCACGTCAAGCAGCGCCGCCAGCTCCCTGAAGAAGCAGTACATCCAGTGTCTGTACGCCTTCGAGTGCAAGATCGAACGCGGGGAGGACCCCCCTCCTGAGATTATCACTGACAACAAGAAGGCCAACCAGGCCAAGGTCCAGCCACCCTCCCCAGGTCAGTGCAGACGGTTATCCACACTATGGTGGGTCGTAATTATTAGGCATCAAACGTTAGAAAGCGGACTGAAACTGGTTGGGACTACTTAGTCTTGTCCAATGTGAAACGCTCATTTTCGTTGCAAAAAGTTGGTTTTTTAAAAATCTTTTTTTGGAGGTAATGTATTTGATTTGAACAGGGAGTCCCATTGAGACCCAGATCTCTTTCACAAGGGAGCCCTGCATACGCATAATTTACAAAAAACAATATAAAAATATATTTTTGTAAAAAAATCACATTCATCAGGAAAGAGGTCCCCAATCAACATTTTGAACTGCCCGAGAGGCACCAGAACATCCAGTTGTAGGGAACTCTGTAGATTGTTCGATACATGGGTGCAAAGAAAATAAACGCAGATTTACCTAACTCTGAGGAGGCTGAAGAGATTTCCAGAGTTAGCCATCCTTGAGACTGGGTATTTTTGTAAGAGAACTTTATAAATCAAAATAAAGCGATGAATCGACCTACTTGAATTCAGAGGACCAGCTTACTATCTGGTAAAGAATGCAGTGACGTGTACTGAACCTGACGCTATAATAAAAACTAAGTGCACTATGTTAAATGTATCTAACGGCTTTAATGAAGTGGCAGCTGCGTTCATGTAGATAATGTCGCCACAGTCTAGTTTCGGTAGAAATGTCGATTGAATGACCTGTATAATTAAGCAATAAGGTGTGGTATATGGCCAATATACCACGGTTAAGGGCTGTTCTTAGACACGACGCAACGCGTAGCCTTAGTATATTCGCCATATAGCACAAACCCCCAAGGTGCTTTATTGATATTATAAACTGGTTACCAATGTAATTAGACCAGTAAATAGTCATTATTGTCATACCTGTGGTATATAGTTTGATATACCACGGCTTTCAGACAATCAGCATCCAAGGGCTCGAACCACCTGATGAAAGTCAACTAACTGAAATGTCCCTTTTTTTATTTATTTTTTATTTTATTTTTACGGTAGCTGGATCAGGTTCTCTCCAGGGCCCTCAGACCCCCCAGTCCACCAGCAGCTCCATGGCCGAGGGCAGCGACCTCAAGCCCCCCACACCTGCCTCCACCCCACACCCCACCCAGATGCCAACCGGGGCCAGGTGAGTCTCAGAGCTTCAATCTCATCCTCTTTGAGTTATCAATTGCATTCAGGAGATTCAATTCTTCAATTGGACGTTTAATTTACTTAATGAATTTAAATGGAATTCACCCCAACTCTGCTATCTGCTTTGATAAACCCCTATTTACCCACTAAACGTCCCTCTATCTTTTAGGAGCAATGTGGCGCTGCAGGACCCATTTGCTGACGGTAGTGACCCTACTTTCCCCAGAAGGAACTCCATGACCTCTAACTCTGGCTACCAGTCTGGCATGAGCACCCCAGAGATGCCAGGTCGCATGGGTCCAGGGCCCTATGAGGGTCCAGGGCCTAACAAAGACCCCTTTGGTGCCATGCGGAAAGGTGGGTAGAAGAGGCTACAAGAAAGATCCCTAGAAACTGATGGTGCTGGGAAGCTGGGTCCCTTGCTGACGGAGTGTGTATTTCTTTCCAGTTGGGGAGCAGTTCTTGCCTGCCAGTCAGGGTCCTAACAGTGGGATGGCTGAGCAGCAACAGTTTAACCGTGGGCCTCCACCAGGTGCTATGGGGAACATGTCGATGGCTCAGAGACAGCAGTATGGACCAGGCCCTTACGGACAAGGCTACGAGAGGAGGTAAGACCCTACACACGCTTATAGGCCGTAGAAATATAATTACTAGAAAGGACATCCACATTCAAGTCAATGTGTCTACGATGGGTGGACTGGCGGCCATATTGAGTATAATTCTATAGACACCATCATGACTGTAGCAGTCTGCTCATTTCCTTTTTTTAATGGAAATAATTTGTACTAAGTGTGGTCAACCAACATTGTGGTGTTTACCAGGCCAGAGCAGGGGATGGGTCCAGAGGGCAGCATGGGATCTGGTGCACCGCAGCCAAACCTGATGCCTGCCAACACCGACACAGGGATGTACTCGCCAAACCGCTACCCATCACAGCAGCAGCCACGGTCAGTTCACCAACCAGCACCCCTCTATCTCAGGCGAGGTCTGTCACAGATTTGTGCAGACAGACACCATGCACTGACTGTCCCAGCATTTATAGTCCTGCAATATTGTAAAGATGGGGTTGTTTTTCACAATGAGGGTTTATTGGCACACTAGCCGTATACTGTAGCAATATTAGGCACTTGGCTTATGTGGAATGTCTTGCTGATGTGTTGTGGTTGTTTACAGGAATGATTCCTATGGTAATCAATATCCTGGCCATGGTACTCCCCCTGGTGGTTCCTATCCCAATCAACAGCCAGGAATGTACCCACAGCAACAACAGGTGATGACTCCAACTCACTGTGTATGCACTGGAAGTGTGACGTCGCTGTAAATTGGTAACCAGTAGCCATCTGTTATTACCCCAAAAGTAGTACTTACTGTATAGATGAGTAATAGCCATAGGTGGGAAAGTAATAGTCATCAACATTCATCTGATGCAATGTAATGGCACCACCTACCTAAACATCTTTGCTCTGTGCAGAACTACAAGCGTCCCGTGGAAGGGGGCTACCCACCAGCAAAGCGTCACGAGGGGGAGATGTACAGCGGGCCCTTCAGTGCAGGGCTGCAGCAGCAACAACCGCAGCAGCAGCCAGGGGCGGCCTCTGCACCCCCTGCTGGCCAGCCAGAGATGTACCAACCACAGTACAGCAGCGGCTCCTTCCCCGGCACTGACCGCCGCCTGCCTGGTCCCCAGGGCCAGTTCCCCTTCCCCTTCAACAGAGAGCGCATGCAGGCCACCACTGGGCCCAACGCCCAGCCCTCCATGCCCCCTCAGATGATGCAGCCAAGCCCTGACGGCCCCCAGGGTGGTGTGTGGCAGGGCCGCGGGGAGATGAACTATCCCGGCAATTACCCCAACCGGCAGGGTGGCCCCCCAGGGGGCTCAGCCCAGGGACCCGGATACCCCGGCATGAACCGCGGTTCGGAGGAAATTATGTCATCGGAGCAGCGCATGAACCACGAGGGCCAATGGGGGCCAGGTCAGATGGGCCCTCGGCAGCCCCCCTACGTCCCTGGAGGGACGGGCCCGCCCATGACCCGCACCCTGCAGTCCAACTACCAATCCGCTCAGGCCATGCAGAACCACATTCCACAGGTGTCCAGTCCCTCCCCCATGCCGAGCCGGACGTCGCCCAGTAAATCTCCCTACATGCACAGTGGCGTCAAGATGCAAAAGGCAGGGCCCCCGGTCCCTGCCTCTCACATAGTGCCCCAGTCTGTGCAGTCCCCTCTGATCCGTAGAGATATGCCCTTTCCCCCAGGCTCAGTGGAGGCCACCCACCCTGTCCTAAAACCACGCCGACGCCTCACCACGAAAGATATCGGTATGGCTATCACAACCCAGAACTCCACCCACAATATTATTATACATGCAGTATACAGTATTTAGTGATCCCAATGATAGGTTGCTTCAGCTCTCTATGAAAGTGTTTGTATTTTGTGGTCCATCAGTACTGTGAAGGGTATCAGCATGAGTTAAAATACTGTATTTGTATATCTCCATAGGGACCCCAGAGGCTTGGAGGGTGATGATGTCCCTCAAGTCTGGACTGTTGGCTGAGAGCACGTGGGCCCTCGACACCATCAACATCCTCCTGTATGACGACAACAGCATCTCCACCTTCAACCTCAATTTGGTGAGCTAACAAGACAGGTAGCCTAGCAGTTAGATATTTGTGCCAGTAACCAAAAGGTCGCTAGTTCGAATCCCCGAGCAAGGTGCTTAAACCTAATTTTGCCAGACACTAGCTGTGACCCCACTCTCTGACGGTGTCTTGGGGGAGAGTCGGATATGCAAAACACTTAACAATTTACACACTTGTACATGTGTGAAATAGGACATAAGCACCCACCAAATTATTATTACACTGGCCACAATGTGGGATAGAGGTTTTAATAAAAACCCTACATGGTAAACCTATACAATCAGAAGTGTAATATTTTCTTATTTAGGGCTTCTTTTGTTTTTACATTTATCCTTTCACAAATTATACAATTTCACCTATTCCCAAGTCCTTTTCCATATTTTATGTCATGCACATCATATCATACAATGCAAACTTTTGAACTTCTCCTACATTTCCTCCTCAGCTGCCTGGCCTGCTGGAGCTGGTGGTGGAGTACTTCCGGCGCTGCCTCATCGAGATCTTCGGCATCCTGCGCGAGTACGAGGTGGGCGACCACGGCCAGAGGACTCTACTGGACCCTGACGCCCTGGACAGAGACTGGAGCTGCACGGAAGATGAGGAATCAGGGTTAGAGGACATAGACGGAGAGGAGGATGACGACGATGAGGAAGAAGAGGTGGTGGTGCAGCGTTCAAAACAGCCGGCCGGGACGACAATCGAGGGACAGGCTCCGGTGAAGCAAGAGGATGAGCAGGAGTCGTGCTCAGAACGGGACACTCTGAAAGAGAAGGACGCTGAAGATGAGGAGAAGAGCTTCTCTAACTTTGAGCAGCCCAGCTCTTCATCGGACCCAGCTACCCCCCAGGAGAGACCCAAACAGGCTAGCAAGTTCGACAAGCTCCCCCTGAAGATGGTAAGGAAGAAGGATCCGTTTCCGGCAGGCAGGGCAACCCAGAGAGGAAAAGTGCAGGAGTTTGACAGTGGGCTGCTCCACTGGAGCGCCGGTGGGGGAGACGGCACAGAACACATCCAGACCCACTTTGAGAGGAGGGAGGAATTTCTGGTCCCACGAGAACGAGTGCTGGTCGTCCCAACAGCCAAGAGGAAAAGGCTAGAAACAGAGATGGTGGGGGACAAGGACAATGCTACCCCCACAGAGAAAGACAAGCAGAAAGGTGGAGGAGATCATCGGCCCTCCCAGCCATCATCCACAGAGAAGGCCTCAACAACAACCGACACCTCAGCCGACCCTAAGGAGGGGATGTCCGAGCACTCAGACGCTGAGACAGTTGAAACGTCACAGACGGAAGAGCCCCAGAGCCAGCAGGAGAACGACAAACCGAGCGGCCCTCCTCGTCAACAAGTCCCCCAGCGTGTGGTGGAGGACGAGCCTCACAGCAAGGACGAGGGCCCACTGCTTATGCTGGCTAACTGGCAGGACGCTCTAGCCCGCCGCTGCATCTGCGTCTCCAACATCGTGCGCAGCCTCTCCTTCGTGCCTGGCAACGACCAGGAGATGTCCAAACACCCTGGCCTCATGCTGCTGCTGGGTCGCCTAGTGCTGCTGCACCACCGCCACCCTGAGAGGAAGCAGGCCCCGCTCACCTACGAGAAGGAGGAGGAGTCTGATGACTGCCTTGGCCAGAGGGACGAATGGTGGTGGGACTGCCTGTCGCTGTTGAGGGAGAACTGCCTGGTCACTCTTGCCAACATCTCTGGCCAGCTGGACCTCTCCATCTACCCCGAGAGCATCTGCCTTCCGCTGCTGGACGGCCTCCTCCACTGGGCCGTGTGCCCTTCGGCCGAGGCCCAGGACCCCTTCCCCACGTTGGGGCCCCACAGCGCAATGTCCCCCCAGAGACTGGTCCTGGAGACTCTCAGTAAGCTGAGCGTCCAAGACAACAATGTGGACCTGGTCCTGGCCACGCCGCCGTTGGGTCGGTTAGAGAAGCTGTATGGGACCTTGGTGCGGCTGGTTGGGGAGAGAAAGGTGGCCGTCTGCAGGGAGATGTCGGTGGTGTTGTTGGCCAACCTGGCCCAGGGAGACAGCATGGCAGCGCGCGCCATTGCCGTGCAGAAGGGAAGCGTGGGTAACCTCCTGGGCTTCTTGGAGGACAGCCTGGCGGCCACCCAGCTACAGCAGAGCCAGAGCTCTCTGCTGCACCTGCAGGAGATGCACTTTGAGCCCACCAGTAATGACATGATGCGGCGGGCGGCCCGGGCCCTGCACGCCTTAGCCAAGGTGGAGGAGAACCACTCAGAGTTCACACTCTACGAGTCACGCCTCCTTGACCTCTCAGTGTCACCTCTCATGAACTCGGTGGTGTCTCACGTCATCTGCGATGTACTCTTTCTGATTGGCCAGTCATGACAGCTGTAGGGAGCTTTGGCTCCACCTCCTCTTGGTTTCGTCCCCCCTCACCCCCTGGTTACAACCTGGCTTGTATGTGTGTAGGGGGCAGGGGAAGTTCAAGTGACTGTTTTTAATTTATGCAAACCCTTCAGATTCCATTCTCTGAGCCTTCTCTCGCTGTTCTCACTCAAGGAGAAGGGACGTCACAAAGCTGCAGTGGTGGATTTACAAACCAGAGACTCCACAAACTGACACAACTTGCAACATTAATGCCAACTAGATGACAGAGCGGGAACCCGGGTTTAGGAGTGTTCCACACGTTTGGGGGGGGGGGGGATGTATTTTTAATAAAGATGAATAAATAGCTGAAAAACAAACTGTAACCAAAGTTGCTGTCTTGTTTACAGTAAGTTTGTGCATAATGTGTGCCCTTGCGCTCTCCTCGAGAGCACAGTGAGTGAGTCAGACTCTGGTTCATGTTTGGAGGTAAAACAGACTGAGGAACAGCCTGATCTGATGGTATAGTGTCTAATTGGATGCTTAGCAGTCAGCCTACAACTCAGTTGGCTGTTGAGAAAACCTTCACTGGGAGGCCTGTGCAGTAGATTGTAGGCCATTTTCTGTACCGTACTGCTCTTGAGTGTCAGGCATTCTGTAAACAAGTTTCATACAGAAAAACGTTGACAATGCAGCTCTACTAGAGTTTTAAAAAGTAATTTTAGTTTTGACGTTAAAAGCTAAAAAGGCTTTCCCCAAAGTACCGAGAACCTACTACAACACCCTTACCTCCTCTCTTTAGCCCTTGATTGTATGAGTTGACCCTTGTAAAATAAATCACCTCTTAGGACTGGTTTTCAACTAAAGATGCAGCTTTGCTGTGGTGTATATATATGATGTTGTACATTACACTTCCTTTCTCTGTCACTATTCCCACACTTTTTGTTGATAATGGAAGGTGACCCATGAGTTTGGTTCCTGTCATCCAGTCCCTGCTGATAGACCCTCTCTCCTCCGGCCTCTCACTCCACGGCTCCTTACGGCAGACTCGGATCAAATCTGTTCTCCTGGTACAACAAAAAAACTCTAGATGAAGAGAAACACATTTGACAATTCTTTTCTCCAGAGATATGGATATTTGTATTTCAGGCTATGTAGCTAAAAACATGTAAATTCCTCCTTTTCCCTTTTTTTGGTTCAATGAATATCATTTATTCAGTATGAAATCTTTATACTATATGTTCCACGTGGTAAGAATAAATGTACATTAAATCTTCGTAAGATGTTTGGTTTTGTTCCATTGGACTTGCAGTGTCTTTCTCAGATGTACAATTTTTCTACAATCCCTGGCTCTGTGAACGTACTGGGTGTGCTGTATTTTTATTCCAGCCCAGTACTATAACACTTGGTTCAACTAATCGATAAACTGAATCAGGTTATTTGTTAGTACTGGGCTGGGATAAAATCGTGCACACTTGTGTGCAATCCCCCTTTGTCTCAGCTTCCTTGGTTATGACTAGTTTCTAGGATTTGAATCAAGACAAAGTAGTCCATTGTTGATAAATGATAAATCTATACGGTATCATAATTAGTTGATGTGTGAAAGGTCATAAGTTATAGTAGAATTTCATTATGCAATAATGATAACTGAACATCATTCAAAGCTAATATTATTCCCCTTTTTAACAGCTTGAGACGATCGCTTTTTCACTCCAACTTTTATTTTGAAATAGAGAATTACCCCGGAAGTAACATTTTGCGGACCAACTGGTTCCAACAATAGATTGTGAAGGTTTCCGACCTTATGGTCTATGGTTCTGACCTGGCTTCTCTAATCAAAAAGGTAAAGATGTGTAACGTTAAAAAAAAAAATTAAGCAAAAAAAATAGGCCCTGTGTAAATGAATGTCAACGTTTTGTCATTTGCCACCGTCTATTTCAGGTATTTGTAGAGGTTAAATTGTGTTGCCTTCGTTCCATCCACACCAAGCTAGCTCGCGCTAGATATTGTTATGGGTAAGGCTGTTCATAGTAATGACAGATGGACGTGAAGACGGTTCTGCAATTCGCCGCAACCACAAGAGGCTTGTCACTACTAATACAGGTCAGTAATAATTATGATTTATTTACAAAAGTTGCTGGTTAACTACAGCATGGCGTCCACAGACTGAAAGACTTGGATGTTAGTAAATTAGAAAAGTGTCATTGGTGTGTGCTTATCATCTCATGTTTGCTATGCCTCCCTTTCAGGCTCTCCTAAATGCTGCAATCCCAGATCACGAAGCTGATGCATTCACTCCACGTGCAGAGGAGGAGCCTCTGCTTCTGGACCGTGCAGTGCAATGGTTTCTAGGGGGCCTTTCCCACTGGGATGCAGAGCATTTCCTCTTCATTGCTGAGAGGGGCTACCTGTATGAGCACAACTATGCCTTCTTCCCCCTGTTCCCTGTCATACTGCGGGGCCTTGCAGAGACTATACTACTGCCCCTCAGTGGCTGTCTTACACTGCGTGGACGCCTGCTACTGGCTGTTGCCTTGGGTAACAGCGCCCTCTTCCTGCTGAGTGTGGTAGCACTGTATGGACTCGGCCGTGTGGTGCTGCAGGACCGGCGTCTTGCTCTAGTCTCCAGTTTGCTCTACTGTCTCACCCCTGCCAATGTCTTCATGATGGCTGGTTACTCAGAGAGCCTGTTTGCTGCACTGACCTTCGGGGGCCTCTTTCTCCTGGAGAGAGGATATACCCTCCGAGCCTGCCTGGCTCTGAGTATAGCCACTGCTGCACGAGCCAATGGACTTGTGAATGTAGGATTCTTGCTGTATCTGCCCCTGCAACAGGCCCTCTACAAGATCTGGGGACTGCGTAAGGACAATAACAGACACAGCAAATGCCTCCACTACATCTGGATCATCGCTCGTCACCTGTTCACGGCTGCATTGGGCACAGCAGTTATTGCCCTCCCCTTCTTGGTCTTCCAGTACTATGGGTACAGGGCGTTCTGTACACCCTCCCTCTCCTTGGAGCAGGTTTCCCCTGCCCTCATCCAGCTTGCTGAGGATAAAGGCTACAGGGTCCCTGACGAAAACGCACCCCCACCCCTCTGGTGCCTGCGACCCCCTCCCCCTGCTCTACTCCCATATCCAGGATGTGTATTGGGATGTGGGCTTCCTGCGCTACTTCCAGCTTAAGCAGATACCCAACTTCCTGCTGGCGCTGCCCATGGCAACTCTGGGCATGGTGGCAGCCTACATGTACTATAGGGATAACCCAGCCAGGTGTCTGAGACTGGGGCTGTGGGACAAACAAACGGCCAGACAAACCCACACCTGGATTTTACAGCCCCGGGGTGTTTTTACATGTGGTGCATGCTACAATGCTCCTGGGATTTGGAACATTCTGCATGCATGTGCAGGTAAGGAACAAATCAGTGGAAAATGTTTATGTAAGGGGATTTCAACAGGTCTAGTTGGGGATCAACCAATCACATTGTTAAACAAATTGCGTGTTTGAAGATTTATGAAATACAGGCAGCTCATCTAGTCAATTAATGTTCTCTTTTACTGATTTCTCCAGGTTTTGACCCGGTTTCTGTCTTCTGCCTCCCCTGTACCTTTCTGGATCAGTGCCCACCTGCTCTTACTCTACGAGCCTCTCCTTCAGCGAAGGTCACCACCCACATCCAATAAGGGGCAGCAGCGGAGGACACCCAGGACTGTCTTCTTGTACTTACCCCAAAACCCCATTGTTCATCTACTGTCCCGCTGGAAGACATGCTCTATCCCCACACGATGGATTCTAGGGTACTTCATCTCCTATTGGCTTATGGGCCTGGCACTGCACTCTAACTTCTTACCATGGACTTGACCTGACACTTTCTACTGAAGACCTGATGTGTGCACAAAATACTATTTGAGGGCAATAATAATAGCTCTGAAGCATGTCCATATTTTCTGCCTGCTTCATAAAGACAGTGCTGTTTTAGATAGCAACTGGCTACTCACCTCTGTTAGTGTTAGGCAATAAGGTTCGCGTGTCTTATTTGCACTCCATCTCACTCAGAAAATTAATTTTAATATCCCCCCCCCCCCCCCCGATTTTTGTTGTTGATTGATTTGCGATCCAGCATTGATTATTCCATTCACTTGAAAGTTCCATTATATCAATTTGTCTCTGAAAAAGTACAGGGTGCAGTTTGTGCATGGGTTTTTAATGAAATGTTATTGTATTTTTTGTTTACTAAAGAGATACTGTGTAATAAAGCATCACAAATAATTAGCATTTTTGGTTGATAGATGCAGCGTTTCAGCAATTGATTTCAGCACCACGGACAGCAAGCCTTTCTATGGATAGTCTAAAAACAAATGGTCTAAACTCAAAGGAGAGTGTGCAAGGTTTATTTTAGAATGTATTGTTTTGAGTTTAATGACCCAACTGAAGCCGGCGGGCGGGTTGTCCGCTTTGACGCCTCACTCAATTAGAACATGTCTCTATAGTCACACAAAACAAATGTCATTCACTTTTTTTCGAGCTCATTTGAATTGAAAGTGGTAGCTGTCTGGTGAGTACGCAGGCCATGGAAGAACTGGGACATGGGGCCGTGCATTATCTTGCTGAAACATGAGGTGATGGCGGCAGATGAATGGCATAACAATGAGCCTCAGGATCTCATCACGGTATCTCTGCATTCAAATTGCCATCAATAAAATGCAGTTGTGTTCATTGTCTGAAGCCTATGCCTTCCCAAACCATAACCACACCATGTGGCACTCTGTTCAAAGCGTTGACATCAGCAAACTGCTTGCCCACACAACGCCATACACACTGTCAGCCATCTGCCTGGTACAGTTGAAACTGGGATTCATCCGTGAAGAGCGCACTTCTCCAGCGTTCCAGTGGCCATTGAAGGTGAGCATTTGTCCACTGAAGTCTTACGACGCCAAACTGCAGCCAGGTCAAGACCCGGCTGAGGATGGCGAGCATGCAGATGAGCTTCCCTGAGATGGTTTCTGACAGTTTGTGCAAAAGTTGTTCGGTTGTGCAAACCCACACTTTCATCAGTTGTCTGGCCTCAGACAATCCACAGGTGAAGAAGCTGGATGTGGAGGTCCTGGTCTGGCATGGTTACACGTAGTCTGCGATTGTGAGGCCAGTTAATCATGCGGCCAAATTCTCAAACTACGTTATGGTAGAGGAATTCATATTAAATTATCTGGCAATAGCTCTAGTGGACATTTCTGCAGTCATCATGACAATTGCATGCTCCCTCAACCTGAGACATCTGTGGCGTTGTCAAAACTGCCCATTTATTGTCCCCAGCACAAGGTGCACCTGTGTAATGATCATGCTGATTTTTCCAGATTGGCAGCTACCACCTTCCGAGGCTACGGTGAACGTTTCATCCCATGTAGGAGCTGCATCTATTTTGCACAGTTCCGGGATAAAATTGACTGGCCAAATTTCCAATGTGGAAACTCAGCTTATTGAGGAATATGTCTGAGCTGGACATCCTGCTGACCAACCATTTCGCCCACCTGCTTCCAGAGATTTCCTGCTCCATCATCTACCCTGTCTCCTGAGGGTCCAGGGGGTTTCTACCACAAGCCTCTACCCCTGGGCTCCCTCTCACATCAGGCCTCGAGGGTGTCTGAGGCTCCAGCATCCCACCCTGCTCGGAGGGTTTCTATTGATGTGGGTTCTCCGTCCCCCATTGGTCCCCAAGGAGGCACAGAAAAGGCCGGACATCCACGGCCATTCCCCAATAAAACACATTTAGAATCAAGGCAGGTAAAATAGCAATAGTGGGATGGCACTAAATACATTTCAGATTGGGACTAGGACTATGAGAAAGAGTCTGTAGAATTTGGCTTTAAGGCCCGTTTTAAAAGCTCAGATGGACAGGGAGAGTATTCCAAAGGCGAGGGTAAAGGGAGCAGAAGGCTCTGTTCTCCATAGTTCAGAGACGTGTCTTGGGGACTTGAAGCAGTAGGGATTGGCTGGAGCGGAGAGTGCAAGGTGGCTCGATGAGGTGAGGTCGGTGATATAGGTAGGGCTCAATCCGTTCAAGGCTTTAAATACAAGCAGGAGGATTTTGAAGTCGATCCTGTAGTTGACCGGTAGCCAGTGGAGTTGGACCAGGATCGGGGTGATATGGTCTGACTTCTTGGTCCTAGTCAGGACCCTGGCAGCACTGTTCTTGATTAGTTGGAGCCTCTGTAGTGTGGCCCCCTCAAAACAGCATGTTGCCTTAGTCGTTCTGAGAGAAGAAAAAGGCGTGGATGAGTTTCTACACATCTGGCTGGGAGAGTGATGGTATGACCCGGGCAATGTTTTTTAG
Organism: Salmo salar; assembly: GCF_965601325.2. Taxonomy (NCBI): domain Eukaryota; kingdom Metazoa; phylum Chordata; class Actinopteri; order Salmoniformes; family Salmonidae; genus Salmo; species Salmo salar. The sequence continues at coordinate 49,152,971 of NC_138295.1, read as the reverse complement.
AAGGAAAACTTATACTTTACATATTTCATTATGTGGGCATCGAAAGACAAAGGCTCAGACCTGACTCCCAGGTTGGAGATGAGAGGACAGATAGATGGTCTGGCCGTTGATTGTAGGGCAAGTGTTTCCAGCACTGGTGACCTGCTTGGGTGTCCCAATAAGCGTAGCCTCAGTCTTGCTACTGTTCAACTGGAGGAAGTTCTCTCTCATCCATGCCCTAGGCAGCTGCTGAGTTTTACTGGAGCAGAGATGTGTCCAGTGTGGAGTTAATGTAAACCTGGGTATTGTTAGCGTAGCAGTTGTTATAGTCTGAGGATTTGGCCCGAGAGGGAGCATGTAAATTAAAAACAGGATAGGCCCCAGCACTGACCCCTGTGGGATGCCGCATGTCTGCAGTCTACTCAGATCTGGACTCTCCAATAGTGATGTATTGCTTCCTATTGGAGATGGGGAGGTTGGAGATGGGCCTGTAGTTGGATAGGATATCCGGGTCAAAGTTGCGTTTCTTCAGTAAGGGTGTGACTGCTGTTTTGAAGATCGATGATAGCTCTCCGGTCAGCAGGGACTTGATGATCAGGGTGGTGACAAACATAAGTAGGCTAGATGAGCAGGTTTTGAGTAGGGATGTGGGGTAGGGTTATGGGAGCAAGTGGTGGCCTTCATTTCAGACATGATTCACTGCACAGCAGAGGAAATTACTTCTGTAAAGTTGCTAATGGGTGGGGCAGTCTTGGTTGGGTGTTGAGGAGGTGGGGTGCAGGTCGTCTTAGAGGCCATGATGTTTGTCCTGATGGTGTCAATCATTGTCTTGAAAAAGAAATCTGAGAAGTGATTGCACTGCTCAGATGGGGCTGCAGGAGAGCATGAGTTTGAAGGGTTAAAAAGGCAGTTGATGGTTGAGAACAAGGTTCTGGGGTTACCTGTTATATTGCCAATTGTGCTGCTTTTAAGGCAGCAGAGTAGCTTGCCTGGTGGTCTTTATAGGTGGACAGTGAGACCATCCTTTTCTCCAATGTCTCTCAAGCTTACAGCAATGAGTCTTCATCCTGCACAGTTCATCAGTGAATCAAGAGGACGAGAATTGGAATGTTACTTCACATGTTTTTTCAGGGGCAAGGATGTTCAGGGTATTACTCAGAGTGCTCTTATACAGATTGACCATGTCATCGAGGGCCAGCTCACTGCAATTAAACTCAAAGGTGAGCTGGATGTGTTCCTGGAAGAGGGATGGGTTGAGTTTCCTTAGGTTGAGGAATTTAATGTCCCTCTTTGGGGAGGAGTTGGAGGGGTCAGAGACTTGTAAGAGACACCTAGCTTGATGACATCCAAGTCAGAGACAGGGACATCACCAGTGACAATGTGTGTCCACAGTTGTGGGTGGAAATATTTACAGGGTTGTTTAAATCTGTTCAAAACATCTGAGGAATCCTTGTAGTGGAGGAAAGTTGCTGCCACTTCTTAATCTTTGGTCCAGGAGATGAGAGATCTAGGCTAGTAGTCAAATCCAAACAATTAGCTAGTTGATTGGAGAAGTATGCTAATATCTTGTCAAGTTTAAGGTTGGTTTAGATGACTAGAATTTGTATTCAGTATGTTACAAAACTTAGTACACTGGTCTGTAACCTGATTTAAGATGTGCATCTATGTGAATAATCAGTGCCTAGGTGTTGAAAGTGCATGTTCCTAGGGAGACAGGAACCTTACATTGGTCCAGGGGCAGCTCTGTCTCTTTTGACCTATTTTGGGTTGGCCGAGCCCAAGCGGAATATTATGTTCAGATGGTGACGGATGCAGATATTTACAAAAAGGAAAACTACAAACATGCATGCCTAAACTAAGGATTTAAAATCCAAACGAAAGGCCTCATGGCCACGAAATGAACCAGCAGGCTCGCAAGCTGGGACACTGACTGACGATCCTTAATTGGCAGCACCTGATGTGCTTATCAACCAGGCTCAACACCTAGTTAAGGTTGCTGTTGCCCACTGAGGGAATGGAGTGTGGAAGTGGTAGTGTGCTGCCTAAACTACCTAACCTATTCCCCAAAAAGTACTAGATTAGCTTTAATAAAAGCTGTTCATTGATGATAATGCACAAAAAAACTCTTAAAACAAATTTGTCACTAAGAGCCACAGCTTCAGTTTTTGTAGAGTAAGTGTATCCTTTATGGAGAGGGTTGGTGGGTGCTGATATTTTTCCTATTTCACACATATACAAGTGTGTATTAATATGCATGTGTTTTTTGCATATCCCTCTGAGAGTGGGTTCACGGCCTTGAGCGTATTTACTCACATAACCTTTACTAATATATACAGAATGAATTCCCTCAATAGAAATTAGATATCATATAAGCATGAGAAAAAAATATCTATTAGCGCCTGTTCCATGTTAATAATTTGTAGTCTCAGGATGGTAAGTTGGTGGTTGAACATATCCCTCTAGTGGTGTGGGGGCTGTGCTTTGGCAAAGTGGGTGGGGTTATATCCTGCCTGTTTGGCCCTGTCCGGGGGTATCATCGGATGGGGCCACAGTGTCTCCTGACCCCTCCTGTCTCAGCCTCCAGTATTTATGCTGCAGTAGTTTATGTGTCAGGGGGCTAGGGTCAGTCTGTTATATCTGGAGTATTTCTCCTGTCTTATCCGGTGTCCTGTGTGAATTTAAGTATGCTCTCTCTAATTCTCTCTTTCTTTCTTTCTTTCTTTCTTTCTTTCTTTCTTTCTTTCTTTCTTTCTTTCTTTCTTTCTTTCTTTCTCTCTCTCAGAGGACCTGAGCCCTAGGACCATGCCTCAGGACTACCTGGCATGATGACTCCTTGCTGTCCCCAGTCCACCTGGCCATGCTGCTGCTCCAGTTTCAACTGTTCTGCCTGCGGCTATGGAACCCTGACCTGTTCACCGGACGTACTACCTGTCCTAGACCTGCTGTTTTCAACTCTCTAGAGACAGCAGGAGCGGTAGAGATACTCTCAATGATCGGCTATGAAAAGCCAACTGACATTTACTCTTGAGGTGCTGACTTGTTGCACCCTCGACAACTACTGTGATTATTATTATTTGACCATGCTGGTCATTTATGAACATTTGAACATCTTGGCCATATTCTGTTATAATCTCCACCCGGCACAGCCAGAAGAGGACTGGCCATCCCTCATAGCCTGGTTCCTCTCTAGGTTTCTTCCTAGGTTTTGGCTTTTCTAGGGAGTTTTTCCTAGCCACCGTGCTTCTACACCTGCATTACTTGCTGTTTGGGGTTTTAGGCTGGGTTTCTGTACAGCACTTTGAGATATCAGCTGACGTAAGAAGGGCTATATAAATACATTTGATTTGATTTAAACTTCTGACTTCAACTGTACATCCAAGGTCTTAGCAAAATGACCCTATCATGGCATTGTCTAATGTCATATCTAGGACGCTCCCAATTCACGGTGTGTTGCTTAGGGCACTATCCTAAATTGATAACTACATGATAAGTCTACAGCTGCAAGGCACCAGCTTCAGGCAGTCTACAGGGATGACCTATGGACCTCTGTGGAAAAACTGGTGAGTAGTGTAGCTGTAAAGTCAAAGGCCGGTATTTTGTTCGGACCCTTAAGTGATCCGAGCATAAATAATCATTAAATGTTCCATTGTACGTGTGCATTTGTGCTTACACCATTGTAGCGGTGATGGGTATGAAGGAGTCTATTTCATAGCTATGTTATCCACGGAGGAGCTAACCTCATGACGGAAGTACTCTACACACTGAACCAGTTGTACGCGGTATGATAATGGTTTTCCTGACTTCTAATAACTTTCCTCCTGAATGGAGGGTTCTATTTATTAGTGGCATGTGTGTTGACAATCAGAAGAGTGTTCTGGAGATTCCCTTACACGTGTTGCAATCTGAGTGACTACTAATGCCTCTGTCGCTGTTATCAATAGCAATTTGACTTGAGGTCTCTAACCTTCTTACTGATTGTGGCTGGACTGACTGTGCTGACATTGGTACTGATACTCAAGGGGACCAGTTATCCTACCATTTTATATTGAAATGTTATCCTACCGGAACACATGATTAGAGCATTTTACTAGTTGCATTGTAGTTGAACCTACACATAGTAAGGAATTATTATTTTTGCCATTTGTTTTGGAAGTGGAAAGTCCACTGGACCTCTTTTACGACGAGTGTGGTACACCCCAGTGATATCTTAGATGTGTTCTAAGGTTATCCCCGTCGAGGGGCTTATCCGCTCCTCTGTTCTCATGGGGAAGTTTACAACACGTAGTCTCGACCCCCCCCCCCCCCCACCAACCTTGATGAAGCTCATCATGGGTCTGGCCTACTATGCCTCCCTTTTGTGTCTCGGGACCCCCCCACCAGCGGTTGGTGTTAGTATCTGAGGCACAAACGAAAAGGTCGGACCCTATGTACAAGTTGTCAGCGGCCATGTTGTTATAAGAATGGTTGTAACCTTTCAACCAAATCTCCTGGTGTTTCTACTTCAAAACGCTCAGTGGCTGTCGAGGCTTGTCAGTCACCACAGCGTCCGCGTGTGCCAACCTCTTCAGTACCTGCGAACTGAGACGAGGATATCTGTCTGATATCGCAAAGTGTTTCAGCAGTGGGAGTTATCAGGTCAGTTGCGGGACTGATGCCATTAGTGTCATTGTAAGGGGTGACAGTCCCCCACAAAGCGGAAGTTGTATAATCGGAAGTAGAGTACACTCTACACGTCAATGTTTTTATTGCTGAGATGGCCGCAGTGCATAACTTCACATACAGAATCCCTATATAACGTTATAAATCAACTTAGGTATTTACATCCATACCACCAGCAACGATCATAGCGCACCCAGCCAGAGAGGTACACATACCATTTTAGAGGAAATCACAGTGTCCGAGGGCATCAATGAACAACCCTTACCCATCTCAACTGATACCCTCTCACACTTTTCAATGGCTTCTCCTGTCAGTGCTCACTACCTGTAGATCAACGGGCGGTAGCAGACAGAATCCCTAGATAACGTTATCGTCGAAAAACTCAGCTCACACAGAACTGGTTTGGGTATTCATTTAGACACGCACCTCTTTCACACCGGAGCTAGTCCCCTGACAGCTCTCATTCACTCACTATTAAGTACTAATAAAATCTCTTATCTAAATTTCAATTTTCTTATTACAAATTTCAATATTTTGTTGAACTCAGCTTACCACTTATTATCCAAATTTCCATCTCTTAACACTAATAATCTCTTATTATCCAAATCAGCTTAATATCCAAATTTCAACCCATTTATTATGCAGATTTCAAATCAGCTTAACACGTCCATTCCACACTCACACAACTCACATTCACTTAGTACTATTTCCAAACACACTCCATAATCTCCCTTATTACTCCATGTGCATCTTCAATGATTCTCGTCTTTACTTCCTATGCACCATATGTATCTTCCTATACATATAAAATAAGACCTTGTGCTCAATAACACCTTGTGCTATTATCAGTGGCTGCAGACCACGTAGACACTTCAAATAAATGCCTACAGACAGCTGCCAGCGGGGCTTTCCCATGGTACCATTACTTGCTCTAGTCTTCTGTCATATTTATCTTCAACGGTTCCTCTATAGTCTCTACAGTCCCTCAGCATCTGTAGTCCCTCAGTATCTATAGTTTTATTTTTATGCAAATTAATTTAAATTGACTTACTGAAATTCATTCGCCGTGTTCCTCAAATGTTTGCAGATGATGTGTCTCCTCCTGGGCAGCTCACATTAAGGGTCTGGGCAGGTCCTCGTCGTCTTATGGTCAGACGGGAATTTCCCTCGCCCTTCATAAAATGTGCCACTGGTTTTTCCTCACAGATCCTCACTGGAAAGCACTGCAGACAGAATCAATAATCTAGTTTGTGAGGCCAAATTGTCATGTAAATAACCACTATGGACATTATTATCAGCAAGCTGGTGAGGTTTCAACAAACTTAATGCACCATAGTACACATGGTCGGGAACGCCATCGGGGCAGTCCCGTTAGTCCTCTTATATACTGCTTACACAGAAAAGTTATATTGCATGATTTCCCTTATTCATAACAATTCAACATTAACTTTTGGTTCATGCATGTGATCGACCAATACCTCAAGAGGCTTCTTCTCTCCAAGCTGAGATATCCCTTTCCATTCTCAAAGCAATGTTCTAGGCGTACTGCCAAATTGCTTATACTGATGGTGAGGATTCCTCCCAGGTACGTTCAATCAGTCACTGGCATGAACCCAGTTGAATTGGTTATTAGAAAAGCACAAACAGAATCTTCCTTCACAGTATATTCCATGGCATTGCAGAGAATTATGTAAGTTAGTTGTTAAAGTTAGGTAACATATTTTACTTTACATATCTTGATGTGGGTTGTTGATTTTGCTTTTGGTCTCATTGTAGTGGTAGAAAATGGCAGAGCACTTGGATCCAGGAGCCTGACACCAAAGCCCACTCCTTACACCAGTGAAGGAGCTCTCTCACTCAGTTTCTCTCTCTCTAAGGCTACAAACACAGAGTTTCTCTTTACTCACTCTTTTGAATGCTCAACCAATTTGATCGACATGGGCTGCGTATATATAGCCAGCACAATTCTGATATTTATTTTCACTAGTTGGTCTTTTGACCAATCAGATCAACTCTGAAAAAGATCTGATGTGATTGGTCCAAATACCAATTAGTGAAGAAAATATCACAATTGGGATGCATGTGTTAAATGTGGCCATAATGATGTAGCTTATGTCTCCGACTAATTTTTCAGCAGAAATAAAAAATGGAGGCGATTTTAAGTAACATTCCAAAATTGTATTATGAAAGCTGTCTGTTGTAACTGATATTGCCATAGCACAAGAATGGGGGCAAAACTATCAGCGTTTTGTGTGAGGTAATCTTTATAGTTATGCTGTCATATAGCCAGATTTGCTGAAAAAAATAACTCTGCCTCCCAATAGCCAATGTTTTCACATTAGATCGCTATTGACTGTGTGTCTGTGTCTAGCTTTTTTGATATGCTGCGTACATACAGTACCAGTCAAAAGTTGCCACCTACTCATTCAAGGGTTTTTCTTTATTTTTACTATTCTACATTGTAGAATAATAGTGAAGACAACACAATGAAATACACATATGGAATCAAGTATTAACCAAAAAAAGTGTTAAAGAAAAAAATATTTTTTATTTTAGATTCTTCAAAGTAGCCACCCTTTGCCTTGATGACAGCTTTGCACATTCCTGGCATTCTCTCAACCAGCTTCATGAGGAATGCTTTTCCAACAGTCTTGATGGAGTTCCCACATATGCTAAGCACTTGTTGGCTGCTTTTCCTTCACTCTGCGGTCCAACTCATCCCAAACCATCTCAATTGGTTTGAGGGCAGGTGATTGTGGAGGCCAGGTCATCTGATGCAGCACTCCATCCCTCTCCTTCTTGGTCAAATAGCCCTTACACAGCCTGAAGGTGTGTTGGGTCATTGTCCTGTTGAAAAACAAATGATAGTCCCACTAAGCCCAAACCAGATGGGATGGCGTATCGCTGCAGAATGCTGTAGTAGCCATGCTGGGTAAGTGTGCCTTGAATTATAAATAAATTACAGACAGTGTCACTAGCAAGGCACCCCCACACTTCCTCCTCCATTCTTCACTTGGGAACTACACATACAGAGATTATCCATTCACCTACTTTGCGTCTCACAAAGACACAACGGTTGGATCCAAAAATCTCCAATTTGGACTCCAAAAGGACCAATTTCCACCGGTCTAATGTCCATTGCTCGTGTTTCTTGGCCCAATCAAGTCTCTTCTTAATGGTGTCCTTTTGTAGTGGTTTCTTTACAGCAATTTGACCATGAAGGCCTGATTCACGCAGTCTCCTCTGAACAGTGGATGTTGAGATGTGTCTGTTACTTGAACTCTGAAGCATTTATTTGGGCTGCAATCTAAGGTGCAGTTAACTCTAATGAACTTATCCTCTGGAGCAGAGGTAACTGGGTATTCCTTTCCTGTGGCGGTCCTCAAATTTTGTTTCATCATAGTGCTTGATGGTTTTTGGGACTGCACTTGAAGAAACTTTCAACGTTCTTGAAATGATCCATATTGACTGACCTTCATGTCTTAAAGTAATAATGGACTGTTGTTACCCTTTACTTATTTGGACTTGGTCTTTTACCAAATAGGGCCATCTTCTGTAAACCACCCCTACCTTGTCACAACTGATTGGCGCAAAATGCATTAAGGAAAGAAATTCCACAAATGAACTTAAGGTACACCTGTCTTGGCTAAGGGTGGCTACTTTGAAGAACCTCAAATATATTTTGATTTGTTGAACACTTTTTTGGTTATACGGTATTATTCTAAAATGTAGAAAATATTTAAAATAAAGAAAAACCCTGGAATGAGTAGGTGTCCAAACTTTTGACTGGTACTGTAGATATTGCTTTGCTTATGTTTGCAATAGATTTCTGTTACAAAAGACAAACAAGTACAGTTTGTTCAAACAGTCTTTCATGTACAAGAGGCAGCAGAGTCATGGAGGGTGTAAGCACTGAGCAGTAGCTAAAAGGACTCAAAGGGAAGTGGTAGCGGTTCCTGCACATGCGCAGAAATCTCAGCATCTTTAGGCCAGAAAATACCTGTCCCAGAGAATTCCGAACCGCAGCCACTCTGTAATTCTTACATTTAAGTAATTTAGGAGACACTCTTATCCAGAGCGACTTGCAGTGCATACATTTTTTTTTCTCGTACTTGACCACAACCCTAACGTTGCAAGTGCCATGCTCTACCAACTGGGCCACACAGGTTCTTATCTACAAAAGGTTTTTGAAAAATATTGAATAAATGCTCATCAGTTCATAAACCGACATGTAGCCTGTAAATATGCAATGAGACCAGGGAGGACAACAAGGTGTGCCTCGATCCATGACACTACAATTGTTCTGATCTACACAATGAATATTGTTTTTTCAATACTATTACGTGTGTACTATCAAAGTTAGTTTGCAGTCAGGGTTAGTAGAATTTCTTTACATTAATATTTGGTTCAGTAATGAAGAATTCTCAGGTCTCTAAACTGCTACAATATTGCTACAAACTTTATTAGCTGGCAATGATCATACTTCATCAGCATGTTACTGTTCAATTCTGAAGTGTTTGATCATTGCAGAGACCTAACACGATTCCGTCTACAGAAAACATTTAACGACATTCACTTTTTTCCCAAACGTTGGGCCCTGCTGAACAGGTCCCGTTTTTTTGGCAACAGTGACATACTGTTTGCTATCAAAGCTTGCAATCGCACAATTTCAATTAGAGGAAATACATTGTACATTTTATAGGTTATGATCCAAACCACCAACTCTGATATATAAAGAGAGGGCGAATGGTAGAAGATGGAGAATGTTAAACAGGCCCTTCGAAAATATGTTTCTGTATTTCTACCAGCATGTCACATGTGCAACCAGAGGGTGTGAATAAATAAATAAATAAATAAAAACTCTAGACCACCTTCACTCCACAAACAGAGACGGATTCAAAGCTCTCCCTCACCCTCCATTTGGCAAATCTGACCATAACTCTATCCTCCCGATTCCTGCTTACAAGCAAAAACTAAAGCAGGAAGTACCAGTGACACACTCAATACTGAAGTGGTCCGATGATGCAACTGTTATGCCACAGGACTGTTTTGCTAGCACAGACTGGAATACGTTCCGTGATTCATCCAATGGCATTGAGGAGTATACCACCTCAGTCACCGGCTTCATCAATAAGTGCATTGAGGACGTCGTCCCCACAGTGACCGTACGTACATATCCCAACCAGAAGCCATGGATTACAGGCAAAATCCGTAACAAGATAAAGGCTAGAGCTGCCGCTTTCAAGGAGCGGGAGATTAATTTGGACGCTTATAAGAAATCCTGCTATGCCCTCAGACGAACCATCAAACAGGCAAAGCGTCAAAACAGGACAAAAATGAATCCTACAACACCAGCTCTGACATTTGTCAGATGTGGCGAGCTGCCCAGTGACGTGAGCCTACTAAATGAGCCAAATGCTTTTCATGCTCGCTTCGAGGCAAGCAACACTGAAGCATGCATGAGAGCACCAGCTGTTCTGGACGATTGTGTGATCACGCTCTCCGTAGGCGATGTGAGCAAGACCTTTAAACAGGTCAACATTCACAAGGCCGCAGGGCCAGAAGGATTACCAGGGTGTGTACTCAGAGCATGTGCGGACCAACTGACAACTGTCTTCACTAACATTTTCAACCTCTCCCTGACCGAGTCTGTAATACCCACGTTTCATGCAGATCACCATAGTCCCTGTGCCCAAGAATGTGAAGGTAACCTGCCTAAATGACTACCGCCCCGTAGCACTCACGTCAGTAGCCATGAAGTGCTTGAAAAGGCTTGTCCTGGCTCACATCAACAGCATCATCCCGGAAACCCTAGACCCACTTCAATTTGCTTACCACCCCAATAGATTGTAAATAAGAATTTGTTCTTAACTGACTTGCCTAGTTAAATAAAGGTCAAAAAAATTTAAAAACGCAAGGCTCTCCAGAGGGTGGTGCGGTCTTCCCAACGCATTACCGGGGGCAAACTACCTGCTCTCCAGGACACCTACAGCACCCGATGTTACAGGAAGGCCAAAAAGATCATCAAGGACATCAACCACCCGAGCCACTGCCTGTTCAGTACAGGTGCATCAAAGCTGGGACCGAGAGACAGAAAAACAGCTTCTATCGCAAGGCCATCAGACTGTTAAAGCCATTACTAGCACAGAGGCTGCTGCCTATAGGCATAGACTAGAAATCACTGGCCACTTAAAGGAATGGATCAATAGTCACTTAATGTTTACATATCTTGCATTACTCATCTCATGTGTATATACTGTATTCTATACTACTGTATCTTAGTCAGGTCTACTCTGACATCGCTTGTCCATATATGTAAACTCAGCAAAAAAAGAAAAGATCTCTCACTGTCAACTGCTTTTATTTTCAGCAAACTTAACATGTGTAAATATTTGTATGAACATAACAAGTTTCAACAATTGAGACAAACTGAACAAGTTCCACAGACATATGACTAACAGAAACGGAATAATGTGTCCCTGAACAAAGGGGGGGGGGGGGGGGGGGGTCAAAATCAAAAGTAACAGTCTGTATCTGGTGTGGCCACCAGCTGCATTAAGTACTGCAGTGCATCTCCTCCTCATGGACTGCATCAGATTTGCCAGTTCTTGCTGTGAGATGTTACCCCACTCTTCCACCAAGGCACCTGCAAGTTCCCGGACATTTCTGGGGGGAATGGCCCTATACATCACCCTCCGATCCAACAGATCCCAGATATGGGATTGAGATCCGGGCTCTTCGCTGGCCATGGCAGAACACTGACATTCCTGCCTTGCAGGAAATCACGCACAGAACGAGCAATATGGCTGGTGGCATTGTTGTGCTGGAGGGTCATGTCAGGATGAGCCTGCAGGAAGGGTACCACATGAGGGAGGAGGATGTCTTCCCTGTAACGCACAGAGTTGAGATTGCCTGCAATGACAACAAGCTCAGTCCGATGATGCTGTGACACACCGCCCCAGACCATGACGGACCCTCCACCTCTAAATCGATCCCGCTCCAGAGTACAGGCCTCGGTTTAACGCTCATTCCTTCGACGATAAACGCGAATCCGACCTTCACCCCTGGTGAGACAAAACTGCGACTCGTCAGAGAAGAGCACTTTTTGCCAGTCCTGTCTGGTCCAGCGACGGTGGGTTTGTGCCCATAGGCGACATTGTTGCCGGTGATGTCTGGTGAGGACCTGCCTTGCAACAGGCCTACAAGCCCTCAGTCCAGCCTCTCTCAGCATATTGCTGAGAGAGGCTGGACAATCCCATCTGAGCACTGATGGAGGGATTGTGCGTCCCTGGTGTAACTCGGGCAGTTGTTGTTACCATCCTGTACCTGTCCTGCAGCTGTGATGTTCGGATGTACCGATCCTGTGCAGGTGTTGTTACACGTGGTCTGCCACTGCGAGGACGATCAGCTGTCCGTCCTGTCTCCCTGTAGTGCTGTCTTAGGCGTCTCACAGTACGGACATTGCAATTTATTGCCTTGCCACATCTGCAGTCCTCATGCCTCCTTGCAGCATGCTTAAGGCATGTTCACGCAGATGAGCAGGGACCCTGGGCATCTTTCTTTTGGTATTTTTCAGAGTCAGTAGAAAGGTCTCTTTAGTATCTTACGTTTTCGTCACTGTGATCTTAATTGCCTACCGTCTGTAAGCTGTTAGTGTCTTAACGACCGTTCCACAGGTGCATGTTCATTAATTCAAATCAAATTTATATATATAGCCCTTCTTACATCAGCTGATATCTCAAAGTGCTGTACAGAAACCCAGCCTAAAACCCCAAACAGCAAGCAATGCAGGTGTAGAAGCACGGTGGCTAGGAAAAACTCCCTAGAAAGGCCAAAACCTTGGAAGAAACCTAGAGAGGAACCAGGCTATGAGGGGTGGCCAGTCCTCCAGACAGGAAGACCACGTCAGTGACTCAACCCACTCAAGTGACGCACCCCTCCCAGGGACGGCATGGAAGAACACCAGTAAGCCAGTGACTCAGCCCCTGTAATAGGGGTAGAGGCAGAGAATCCCAGTGGAGAGAGGGGAACCGGCCAGGCAGAGACAGCAAGGGCGGTTCGTTGCTCCAGCCTTTCCGTTCACCTTCACACCCCTGGGCCAGACTACACTTAATCATAGGACCTACTGAAGAGATGTGTCTTCAGTAAAGACTTAAAGGTTGAGACTGAATCTGCGTCTCTCACATGGGTAGGCAGACCATTCCATAAAAATTGAGCTCTATAGGAGAAAGCCCTGCCTCCAGCTGTTTGCTTAGAAATTCTAGGGACAATTAGGAGGCTCGCGTCTTGTGACCGTAGCGTACATGTAGGTATGTACGGCAGGACCAAATCGGAAAGATAGGTAGGAGCAAGCCCATGTAATGCTTTGTAGGTTAGCAGTAAAACCTTGAAATCAGCCCTTGCCTTAACAGGAAGCCAGTGTAGGGAGGAAAGCACTGGAGTAATATGATCAAATTTTTTGGTTCTAGTCAGGATTCTACCAGCTGTATTTAGCACTAACTGAAGTTTATTTAGTGCTTTATCCGGGTAGCCAGAAAGTAGAGCATTGCAGTAGTCCAACCTAGAAGTAACAAAGGCATGGATTAATTTTTCTGCGTCATTTTTGGACAGAAAGTTTTTGATTTTTGCAATGTTACATAGATGGAAAAAAGCTGTCCTTGAAACAGTCTTGATATGTTCTTCAAAAGATCAGGGTCCAGAGTAACGCTGAGGTCCTTCACAGTTTTATTTGAGACGACTGTACAACCATCCAGATTAATTGTCAGATTCAACAGAAGATCTCTTTGTTTCTTGGGACCTAGAACAAGCATCTCTGTTTTGTCCGAGTTTAAAAGTAGAAAGTTTGCAGCCATCCACTTCCTTATGTCTGAGACACAGGCTTCTAGCGAGGGAAATTTTGGGGCTTCACCATGTTTCATTGAAATGTACAGCTGTGTGTCATCCGCATAGCAGTGAAATTTAACATTATGTTTTCGAATGACATCCCCAAGAGGTAAAATATATAGTGAAAACAATAGTGGTCCTAAAAAGGAACCTTGAGGAACACCGAAATTTACAGTTGATTTGTCAGAGGACAAACCATTCACAGAGACAAACTGATATCTTTCCGACAGATAAGATCTAAACCAGGCCAGAACTTGTCCATGTAGACCAATTTGGGTTTCCAATCTCTCCAAAAGAATGTGGTGATCGATGGTATCAAAAGCAGCACTAAGATCTAGGAGCACGAGGACAAATGCAGAGCCTCAGTCTGACGCCATTAAAAGGTCATTTACCACCTTCACAAGTGCAGTCTCGGTGCTACGATGGGGTCTAAAACCAGACTGAAGCGTTTCGTATACATTGTTTGTCTTCAGGAAGGCAGTGAGTTGCTGCGCAACAGCTTTTTCTAACATTTTTGAGAGGAAAGGAAGATTCGATATAGGCCGATTAGTTTTTTATAATTCCTGGGTCAAGATTTGGCTTTTTCAAGAGAGGCTTTATTACTGCCACTTTTAGGTGAGTTTGGTACACATCCGGTGGATAGAGAGCCGTTTATTATGTTCAACATAGGAGGGCCAAGCACAGAAAGAAGCTCTTATAGTAGTTTAGTTGGAATAGGGTCCAGTATGCAGCTTGAAGGTTTAGAGGCCATGATTATTTTCATCATTGTGTTAAGAGATATAGTACTAAAACACTTTAGTGTCTCCCTTGATCCTAGGTCCTGGCAGAGTTGTGCAGACTCAGGACAACAGAGCTTTGGAGAAATACACAGATTTAAAGAGGAGTCCGTAATTTGCTTTCTAATGATCATGATCTTTTCCTCAAAGAAGTTCATGAATTCATTACTGCTGAAGTGAAAGCCATCCTCTCTTGTGGAATGCTGCATTTTAGTTAGCTTTGCAACAGTATAAAAAAATAAATTTCGGATTGTTCCTATTTTCCTCAATTAAGTTGGAAAAATAGGATGATCGAGCAGCAGTGAGGGCTCTTCGATACTGCACGGTACTGTCTTTCCAAGCTAGTCGGAAGACTTCCAGTTTGGTGTGGCGCCATTTCCGTTCCAATTTTCTGGAAGCTTGCTTCAGAGCTCGTGTATTTTCTGTATACCAGGGAGCTAGTTTCTTATGACAAATGTTTTTAGTTTTTAGGGGTGCAACTGCATCAAGGGTATTGCGTAAGGTTAAATTGAGTTCCTCAATTAGGTGGTTAACTGATTTTTGTCCTCTGACGTCCTTGGGCAGGCAGAGGGAGTCTGGAAGGGCATCAAGGAATCTTTGGGTTGTCTGAGAATTTATAGCATGACTTTTAATGCTCCTTGGTTGGGGTCTGAGCAGATTATTTGTTGCGATTGCAAACGTAATAAAATGGTGGTCCGATAGTCCAGGATTATGAGGAAAAACATTAAGATCCACAACATTTATTCCATGGGACAAAACTAGGTCCAGAGTATGACTGTGGCAGTGAGTAGGTCCAGAGACATGTTGGACAAAACCCACTGAGTCGATGATGGCTCCGAAAGCCTTTTGGAGTGGGTCTGTGGACTTTTCCATGTGAATATTAAAGTCACCAAAAATTGGAATATTATCTGCGATGACTACAAGGCCCGATAGGAATTCAGGGAACTCAGTGAGGAACGCTGCATATGGCCCAGGAGGCCTGTAAACAGTAGCTATAAAAAGTGATTGAGTAGGCTGCATAGATTTCATGACTAGAAGCTCAAAAGACGAAAACGTCATTTAAAAAAAAATATATATTGAAATTTGCTATCGTAAATGTTAGCAACACCTCCGCCTTTGCGGGATGCGCGGGGATATGGTCACTAGTGTAACCAGGGGGTGAGGCCTCATTTAACACAGTAAATTCATCAGGCTTAAGCCATGTTTCAGTCAGGCCAATCACATCAAGATTATGATCAGTGATTAGTTCATTGACTATAACTGCCTTTGAAGTGAGGGATCTAACATTAAGTAGCCCTATTTTGAGATGTGAGGTATCACAATCTCTTTCAATAATGGCAGGGATGAAGGAGGTCTTTATACTAGTGAGAATGCTAAGGCGAACACCGCCATCTTTAATTTTGCCCAACCTAGGTCGAGGCACAGACACGGTCTCGATGGGGATAGCTGAGCTGACTACACTGACTGTGCTAGTGGCAGACTCCACTAAGCTGGCAGGCTGATTAACAGCCTGCTGCCTGGCCTGCACCCTATTTCATTGTGGAGCTAGAGGAGTTAGAGCCCTGTCTATGTTCATAGATAAGATGAGAGCACCCCTCCAGCTAGGATGGAGTCCGTCACTCCTCAACAGGCCAGGCTTGGTCCTGTTTGTGGGTGAGTCCCAGAAAGAGGGACAATTATCTACAAATTCTATCTTTTGGGAGGGGCAGAAAACAGTTTTCAACCAGCGATTGAGTTGTGAGACTGCTGTAGAGCTCATCACTCCCCCTAACTGGGAGGGGGCCAGAGACAATTAATCGATGCCGACACATCTTTCTAGCTGATTTACACGCTGAAGCTATGTTGCGCTTGGTGACCTCTGACTGTTTCATCCTAACATCGTTGGTGCCGACGTGGATAACAATATCTCTATACTCGCCAGTTTTAGCTTTAGCCAGCACCGTCTTTAGATTAGCCTTAACGTCGGTAGCCCTGCCCCCTGGTAAACAGTGTATGATCGCTGGATGATTCGTTTTAAGTCTAATACTGCGGGTAATGGAGTCGCCAATGACTAGGGTTTTCAATTTGTCAGAGCTAATGGTGGGAGGCTTCGGCGTCTCAGACCCCATAACGGGAGGAGCAGAGACCAGAGAAGTCTCGGCCTCTGACTCCGACTCGCTTAATGGGGAGAACCGATTGAAAGTTTCTGTCGGCTGAATAAGCGACACCGGTTGAGCATTCCTACAGCGTTTCCCTCCAGAAGCCATGAGAAAGTTGTCTGGCTGCGGGGACCGTGCGAGGGGGTTTATACTAACGTTACTATCTGTACTTACTGGTGGCACAGACGCTGTTTCATCCTTTCCTACACTAAAATTGCCCTTGCCTAACGATTGCGTCTGAAGCTGGGCTTGCAGCACAGCTATCCTCGCCGTAAGGCGATCGTTCTCCTGTATATTATGAGTACAGCGACTGCAATTAGAAGGCATCATGTTAATGTTACTACTTAGCTTCGGCTGTTTGAAGTCCTGACGAACCATGTCCAGATAAAACCTCCGGGGTGAAAAAGTTGAATGAAAAAAGTTGAGCGAGGGAAAAACTAAAAATATACGGTAATCAAAAAGTAAAAACCGTGAAGTAGTCAGGTAGCAAAGTAAGATTGGCAACAAAACGCACAGCAGCACGTAAACAAGTCTGCAAGTTGGGGTAAGTGTTTATGGTTCATTGAACAAGCATGGGAAACAGTGTTTAAACCCTTTACAATGAAGATCTGTGAAGTTATTTGGATGTTTACGAATTATCTTTGAAAGACAGGGTCCTGAAAAAGGGACATTTTCTTTTTTTGCTGAGTTTATGTATATATATTGATTTTGAGACATGATGTAGTATTTTCATATTATTGCAAAGTTCCTGTTCGTTTCAAAGACTCTGTGAAATGTCAATGGAGCACTTAGCGTTCTGCAAGCTCTTTATTTTCAAAGTCTTTTACATTTAATTCAGCTCGTGTGACGTTAGTCTAGCTATTTGCAGTCCGCGGAAACAATTTATAAGACAACGGCCAAAAAATGTAAAATCCTTAAGTTTCGTCGAAAGCTGCACCGCTCTGTCAACTGACCTCAGTGCTTATTATCAGATTTATTAGCTTACAAAATCAGACTTTTTAGATATAATGTTCATGATATGTTAGAGAAAGACCCCACTGAATGATTCAGAACATGACAAATCATATTTGTCTTGGTAAAATTGATTTTATAACATAAGGAAGTGAAATGTCATAACCAAAGTGTTTTCACCCACTCTGGGCAGTAGGCACCCACACCCTACTGAATGCTATATTTTTATCCTGTAATATGGAGCATTGTAGAGGCATAATTATGAATTGTTCTTATCTTAAATAAATATGTAGTTTTAAGGTTGTCCTCTGGTGTAAGTTTCCTTCATCTTGGCTTAGTAATGATCTTTATCTGTTTTATTCATAGATTTTTTTTTTTTCAGTAACTCCATATTACCATCAGTTTATCCTGCAGTCCTGAGGCCTTTTCTCCCTTAGTATCTTTTTACAATTTGAGTGATTCTCCTTTTATACCAGGACTAAACGGACAGATCTCTGTGCTCCACTGTGTGTAACTCCCAGTTTTGTGATGTGTCCCTCCCACCCCACTATAGGAGGAGAATTGTCAGGATTTTGCTCTGTCCTGCACAGCCTAAAGGGTAACTTTCACATGTAGAGGGTCGATGGTAAGAGTAGGGCTCAAGCTCCAACCCATCACCACACATTTATTTTTGCTGTCATCTGTTCAGTTTGCATGTTCGTCATGTGTGGCTGCTATCATAAGTAAGTGTGAAATGACATCACAATTTGTGAGAAATATCTGTGTTGGGATACTGGCTCAGTATTGCCTTCCTTGCTGGTGCTAATAATGGATACTTTCCCTGGTATAAACGTGCCCATCTTGTCAACCCCGGTGACAAGATGTCCTGTCCTACATATCCTCATTCCCCTAACAGAGGAGGGAAGGGAAGCTTCCCCAAGCTTTGTGTCTAATTGTCTCTTTTGTCTTTGTTCCTCCCTGTCCTGTGCTAATTGGATGGGTTACTCACTCTTTCTCCACAATGCCATTCTGTCACACCTAACCTGGCTATTGCTCTTACGTCAATCTCACTGTGCTGCTCCAAACGAATGCTTGTTTTCAGCTCCTGTGCTTTTCCCTTCATTAACCATGTTCTGTCATACCATTGCTGTCTGTCTCACTTCCTCATATCCCCTCATCTTTTTCCTTCTCTAGTTTTTCCTTTTCTCACTTTTCCCTTTTTCTTGACTTCTCTGCATTCCTCCTTTCTACACACAGTGCACTCCGAGGACTAAGGACCTTCTGGAGAGGGTGATCCGCTCTTCTGAGCTCCGGGGCCTGTGGCCCCCCGGCACCCCCAAGACTGCCCCTGGCCAGGTGTTAAGAGCCAGACCAGAGTCCAGGTCCCCAGCCCCCTCCTCCGCTGGGGCTCCCCCTTCAAGCTGCTCAGGGTCTGCTGATGGGCATCCCCCCACCGGCTGCTCTGGGTTTCCCCCCACCGGCTGCTCTGGGTCTGCCAATGGGCCTCCCCCCACAGAGTGCTCAGGGCGCCAGGCCCCGTCCATGGACTGTCCCCCTGTGAGCAGCAGCAAGAGACCCTCACTGCACTCCAACAAGCCGGCCTTCCGTCTGGCCAGCCCCTCACCCTCCTTCACCCACAATACCATCATCCTGGGAGACGCTTCTGACATGGGCTTCATCCCACTGCACTGATTGCACGCAGTGGCTCCAGTAGGACTGCTTCAGAGTACATTCCCCTTCCACACAGCTCCCTGGAACTCATTACAGTAGCTACACTGCCATGAACCTTTGCAAGTGTTTTTTTTTTAACCATTCACTTTTTCATGGCACTTACTGCGTCTTCTTCTAAACTTAGGACTTAAGCCTGTTTTTCCCCCTGTACTGTTGGTGATGAATTAGCTGGCGAACATTTATTTTCATAGAATGTTTTATTCCTCAAAGGAAATATCTTCTGCTGGCAGCAAGTTAAACTTGGTAACACTGACAAGCACAAAGTTTTTATACACACTTATTCATAGAACATTTGTTTCACAAAGCTTCAAGCCATATGCACTTAATTACTTGGCTGGTGTTCCAGCATAGTAACTAATGAAGCAGCCTCTTTGCCTTTTATGTACTCTGTTGTATTACCTCTTATGCAAATAATTCATACACCTATGGCAGAATAGGGGTGTGTGAGAGGGCTTTTGTTAGTGGATAAGTAGGGTTTTGGGCTAACTAGCTTCCTATGCTCTTGGTCTTAGCTGTAGTGAAAACACTTAGGGTCTCCCAGTGTAAAGTGCTCTTTGAAGTTACTTTCCACCCCCCATTCTACTCAACTGGCTTTTGGATCGGCCATGTCATGGATATTGTTATGTATTTTTAGTTATTGGCTGCAGTTGAGACAGTGACTCATTTTGATTGGATGGGACAAGAGCTATTGTCTGTAGTGGGCTGTTTCCCACTACAGACATCGTAATCTGTTGGACCTCTTTTTTTTTCTTCTTCTTCTTAGGCTCAAAAAGTGTTCAGATTGATTGTTGGATTTAAACTCATGCTTGCTTTTGTATATTTATTTCTCACTATGTTTAAGAGAGATTGTCAGTGAGGCAGAGAGGGTGTAAATGTGATAATGAATTTATTCTGGTATTCTGTTTGAACTGACTGGTACTAGACTTTGACTTTCCAAGCTAAATGAGCATGTGCTTTAGGAAAAGAGTTAATCGTGAGCTTGCATTTTTGATTGTCCTTTGAATGTTCCTTTTACATTTATTCTCATTTAAGCACTGATACAAATTTACTACTGCCTGCTGAGTTTCTTCTGTGTTTTGGAGGCCAGTTAATACATTTTGACACAATGTTAACTGTTCAATTAACTTGCTTTGGATTTTGAAATGTGATGCCTGGTTCCCTCTTTTTCCTCATGTATATTTACTGTAATGTCACGTTTTTTTCGTAGAGAGGTAAGGTACAGATTAATGTGATATGTAACGGTTTACATCATGTTTGAAGCACAGAACTTCTAGAAGTGTAAGATGATACCGCTTGCAGGCAATGCAAGTTGTAATTTTGCCTTGAAGTGACCTTTGCCTATGCTGCTAGTGGCATGAAACCATATATCCCTTGGACTGGTTGTTTATCATAGACTACTATCTGTAACATGACATTACACTGAAGGTAATGCTGTTGGCCACAAGGGGGTGTTCTCCTTCCACAACACAATTAGTACATTCTAGATACCTTTCTATAGCTTGTAGAGCAATTGGGGTAGGTCCATTGATGCCTACTTTTCCTTCAATATACTTAAATTAACTGTGTGTGTAGTTGTAGAGGACTGCTGTGTGGTAGTCAACCATTTGTGTATTTATTCATTTGAAACTTCTTATAACTAGGTCAGTTGTATCAAAGATGTTCAGCGCTCCTACAATTTATAAGCTGTGCTTGTACTATTATGGGCTGTTTGATTTGGTTTTGTATTCTGTAGATCATTCCTGTGAGGATTAAACGGAGGAACTGCACCATTGCTCATTTAAAACTCATTAGCTTTCTACTGGTAGTTTTTTTCCCCCCTGCCTCAGAGGAGGATCGTTTTCCACTTCAAGTTGTCATTTGAGAGGTTTTGCAGTAGCAACACTACTGACATGACAATTCTACTCAGTGGAGACTGGTGGGAGGCGCTATAGGAGGACAGGCTCGTTGGAATGGTATGAAACGCATCAAACATGGAAACCACGTTTGTGCGATACCCTGGCCTGACCACAGACTACCAAGTCTCCTGACAGAGTTTGTGTGTATATTTATGAAACGGGTACAAAGATAAATAGAGGAATGGATAGGTTGCACAACAATGTTTTGTCACTGCTATTGACCGATGCTCTGAGCAGTTTTGTATATGTTTTTAAATACATTTGAAACTTCTTATCCTCCCATATATTTTGCCATGCCATTCATTATACAGTGCATTCAGAAAGTATTCACAGCCCTTGACCTTTTCCACTTTTTTGTGTTGATTTTTTTGTCACTGGCCTACACGCAATACCCCATAATGTCAAAGAGGAATTTTGTTTTTCAAATTGTTTACAAATGAATTAAAAATGAAAAGCTGAAATGTCTTGAGTCAATACGTATTCAACCCCTTTGTTATGGCAACCCTTAATACATTCAGGAGTAAAGTCACATAAGTTGCATAGACTCATTGTGTGCAATAAGTGTTTAACATGATTTTTGAATGACTCATCTCTGTACCCCACACACACAATTATCTGTAAGGCCCCTCAGTCGAGCAGTGAATTTCAAACACAGATTCAACCATGGAGGTTTTTCAATGCCTCGCAAAGAAGGCCACCTATTGGTGGATGGGTAAAACAAAAAGGAGGGAAAAAAAGACCTTGAATGTCCCTTTGACCATGGTGAAGTTATTAATTACACTGTGGATCAATACAGCCAGTCGCTATAAAGCTACAGGCGTCCTTCCAAATTCAGTTGCAGAAGAGGAAGGAAACCCCTCAGGGATTTCACCATGAGGCCAATACTGACTTTAAAACAATTAAGTTTTAATGGCTGTAATAGGAGAAAACTGATGATGGATCAACATTGTAGTTACTCCACAATACTAACTTGGAGTGGCAGGTGGGTAGCCTAGTGGTTAGAGCTTTGGGCCAGTAACCGAAAAGTTGCTAGATCGAATCCCTGAGCTGACAAGGTAAAAATCTGTCATTCTGCCCCTGAACATATATATACTGTATACAGTGGCAAAATAAAGTATGTGAACCCTTTGGAATTACATGGATTTCTGCTTAAATTGGTCATACAATTTGATCTTCATCTAAGTCATCAATAGACAAACACAGTCTGCTTAAACTAACACACAAACAAATATAGCTTTTCATGTCTTTAACACACAGTGTAAACATTCACAGTGCAGGATGGAAAAAGTATGTGAACCCTTGGATGTAATAACTGGTTGACCCTCCTTTGGAAGCAATAACCTCAACCAAACATTTTCTGTAGTTGCGGGTCAGACCTGCACAACGGTCAGGAGGAATATTGGACCATTCCTGTTTACAAAACTGTTTCAGTTCAGTAATATTCTTGTGATATCTGGTGTGAACCGCTCTCGAGGTCATGCCACTGCATCTCAATCGGGTTGAGGTCAGGACTCTGACTGGGCCACTCCAGAAGGCGTATTGTCTTAAGTTGAAGCCATTTACTTCTGTGTTTTGGGTTGTTGTCCTGTTGCATCACCCAGCTTTGGTTGACCTTCAATTGGCAGACATATAACCTTACATTCTTCTGCAAAAAGTCTTGATAAACTTGAGAATTCATTTTTCCATCGATTATAGCGAGCTGTCCAGGCCCTGAGGCAGCAAAGCGGCCCCAAACCATGATGCTCCCTTCACCATGCATTACAGTTGGGATGAGGTTTTGATGTTGGTGTGCTGTGCCTTTTTTTTCTCCACACAGTGTTGAGTTGTTTGGAAGGAACACACAACTTTATTTTAATCTGTCCACAGAATATTTTGCCAGTAGCGCTGTGGAACATCTAGGTGCTCTTTTTGCGAACTTCAGACGTGATGTCCTCCCATGCACACCACTCGTTTAGTATTTTACGTATCGTAGACTTGTCAACAGAGATGTTATGTTCCAGAGATTTCTATAAGTCTTTAGCTGACACTCTAGGATTCTTCTTAACCTCATTGAGCATTATGCACTGTGCTCTTGCAGTCATCTTTGCAGGACGGCCAGTCCTAGGGAGAGTAGCAACAGTGCTGAACTTTCTCCATTTATAGATCATTTGTCTTACCGTGGACTGATGAACATCAAGGCTTTTAGAGATACTTTTGTAACCCTTTCCAGCTTTATGCAAGTCAGCAATTCTTAATCTTAGGTCTTCTGAGATCGCTTTTGATCGAGGCATGGTTCACATCAGGCACTGCTTCTTGTGAATAGCAAACTCAACTTTTGTGAGTGTTTTGTATAGGGCAGGGCAACTCTAAACATCTCTAATCTCATCTCATTGATTGGACTCCAGGTTAGCCGACTCCTGACTCCAAATAGCTTTTGGAGAAGTCATTAGCATAATGGTTCACATACTTTTCCCAACCTACACTGTGAATTTTTAAATGATGTATTCAATATAGGTAAGAAAAATACAATAATTTGTGTGTTATTAGTTTAAGCACACTGTTTGTCTATTGTTGTGACTTAGATGAAGGTCAGATCAAATTTTATGACCAATTTATGCAGAAATCCAGGTAATTCCAAAGGGTTTACATACTTTTTCTTGCCACGTTATATACACTACCGTTCAAAAGTTTGGGGTCACTTAGAAATGTCCTTGTTTTCCATGAAAACACACATGAAATGAGTTGCAAAATGAATAGGAAATATAGCAAAGGCGTTGACAATAATTGTGTCCTTCAAACTTAGCTTTCGTCAAAGAATCCTCCATTTGCAGCAATTACAGCCTTGCAGGCATTCTAGTTCTCAATTTGTTGGATTGGCTTGATGGGCACTTCTTACGTACCATACAGTAAAGCTGTTGTGAGATATGGCTTTTTCTTTGCAACTCTGGCTAGATGGCCAGCATCCCAGTCGCCTCTTCACTGTTGAAACTGGTGTTTTTCGGGTACTATTTAATGAAGCTGCCAGTTGAGAACTTGTGAGGCGTCTGTTTCTCAAACTAGACACTAATGTGCTTGTCCTCCTGCTCAGTTGTGCACCCGGGCCTCCCACTCCTCTTTCTATTCTGGTTAGAGCCAGTTTGCGCTGTTCTGTGAAGGGAGTAGTACACAGCATTGTATGAGATCTTCAGTTTCTTGGCAATTTCTTGCATGGAATAGCCTTTATTTCTCAGAACAAGAATAGACTGATGAGTTTCAGAAGAAAGGTTTTTGTTTCTGGCCATTTTTGAGCCTGTTATCGAACCCACAACTGCTGATGCTCCAGATACTCAACTAGTCTAAAGAAGGCCAGTTTTATTGCTTCTTTAATCAGGAAACAGTTTTCAGCTGTGCTAACATAATTGCAAAAGGGTTTTCTAATGGATAAATTAGCGGTTTAAAATGACCAAATCAAATCAAATTGTATTGGTTAGCAGATGTTGATGCGAGTGTAGCGAAATGCTTGTGCTTCTAGTTCCGACCGTGCAGTAATATCTAACAAGTAATCTAACAATTTCTCAACAACTACCTTATACACACACACAAGTGTAAAGGAATGAAAAACAATATGTACATATAAATACAGTTGAAGTCGGAAGTTTACATACACTTAGGTTGGAGTCATTAAAACTCGTTTTTCAACCACTCCACAAATTTCTTGTTAACAAACTATAGTTTTGGCAAGTCGGTTAGGACATCTACTTTGTGCATGACACAAGTAACTTTTCCAACAATTGTTTACAGACAGACTGTTTCACTTATCATTCACTGGATCACAATTCCAGTGGGCCAGACGTTTACATACACTAAGTTGACTGTGCCTTTAAACAGCTTGGAAAATTCCAGAAAATGTCATGGCTTTAGAATTTTCTGATAGGCTAATTGACATAATTTGAGCCAATTGGAGGTGTACATGTATTTCAAGGCCTACCTTCAAACTCGGTGCCTCTTTGCTTGACATCATGGGGAAAATCTAAAGAAAACAGCCAAGACCTCAGGAAAAAAAAAAGGCTAGACCTCCACAAGTCTGGTTTATCATTGAGTACCACGTTCATCTGTACAAACAATAGTACACAAGTATAAACACCATGGGACCACGCAGCCGTCATACCGCTCAGGAAGGAGACGTGTTCTGTCTCCTAGAGATGAACGTACTTGTGCGATAAGTGCAAATCAATCCCAGAACAACAGGAAAGGACCTTGTGAAGATGCTGGAAGACACAGGTACAAAAGTATCTATATCCACAGTAAAACGAGTCCTATATCGACATAACCTGAAAGGCCGCTCAGCAAGGAAGAAGCCACTGCTCCAAAACCGCCATAAAAAAGCCAGACTACGGTTTGCAACTGCACATGGGGACAAAGATCATACTTTTTGGGGAAATGTCCTCTGGTCTGATGAAACTAAAATAGAACTGTTTGGCCATAATGACCATTGTTAATGTTTGGAGGAAAAAGGGGGAGGCTTGCAAGCCAAAGAACACCATCCCAACCGTGAAGCACAGGGGTGGCAGCATCGTGTTGTGGGGGTGATTTGCTGCAGGAGGGACTTGTGCACTTCACAAAATAGATGGCATCATGAGGGAGGAAAATGATGTGGATATATTTAAGCAACATCTCAAGACATCAGTCAGGAAGTTAAAGTTTGGCCGCAAATGGGTCTTCCAAATGGACAATGACCCAAAGCATACTTCCAAAGTTGTGGCAAAATGGCTTAAGGACAACAAAGTCAAGGTATTGGAGTGGCCATCACAAAGCCCTGATCTCAATCCTATAGAAAATTTGTGTGTAGAACTGAAAAAGCGTGTGCGTGCAAGGAGGCCTACAAACCTGACTCAGTTACACCAGCTCTGTCAGGAGGAATGGGCCAAAATGGAAGGCTACCTGAAACGTTTGACCCAAGTTAAACAATTTAAAGGCAATGCTACCAAATACTAATTGAGTGTATGTAAACTTCTGACCCGCTGAGAATGTGATGAAAGAAATAAAAGCTGAAATAAATCATTCCCTCTACTATTATTCTGACATTTCACATTCTTAAAATAAAGTGGTGATCCTAAGACAGGGAATTTTTACTAGGATTAAATGTCAGGAATTGTGAAAAACTGAGTTTAAATGTATTTGGCTAAGGTGTATGTAAACTTCTGACTTCAACTGTATATCTAATGCAAATAACTTTACTTGGCAAAGGAGGGTAAAAAGGGGGTAGTTCGAGTTTACCCTCTACTATGTGTGGTCACAGTTCAAAAGGCTGACATTCCCCCAATAAAATGGCTATGGGTTCCTAAAGTTTAGCAGTGCAGGCTATTCATTGAAATTTATATTGCAAGTTGCAACATTGTCTGTGGCTTCGATTTGAACAGAGTTTGAAGAAATAAACAGGTCATGAAATTCAATTTACATTGGGATGTATGCTATGTATTAATTCCCTCAATACAATAGACTGGAATTGGCTTGGCCACAGACAATTTCTCCCTTAATGACAGTGATCAACACTTTGTGTGAAGTGGTTTAGAGAGAGGCATCTCTTTAACAAAGCAACTGGAGTCAGGTTAAAGTGAAGACAAATATTCTAAAAATGGTCTGAGGCAAGCCAATCTAAGGTAAAATCCTCTAAAACTACTAATTTGGATGACAGAAAAGGTTTGTAAAGAACACTAAAGTTGTAAAGAACACTGTAAAGATACAACCCCATCTCACACAACTTTGTCAAAGTAGTCCTCATGATAAGAAACCCAACACCAGAGCAACATCTTCTGCGCAATAAAGTGACTCCAACTTTCCCCCATAGTAAATTCAAGGGAACACTGGAAAACGCTCCAACTTGTGTGTAGACTTGTGTACTACCTACTAGTTTTTTTTGCAGCTGTCAGAGCTGTGTAGATTGTTAAAGTGTTAAAGTGGAGGTGTGTCACCACATCAATAGCGCCCTACATGCCATATTCAATGATGTATATAAACACTGGATTGCTATTGGCCAATGAGAGGCTTTGAAGTCAGTCCTCTATAGGAATGAATGGAATTCTACAGTATTTCAATGAAATGTTTTAAGGACAAAATTACATGTATTTAAGTATTTTTCTTGTTGTAGTGGGGACAGTAACAGTCAAAAACTTTCTAAAAATTATACTTTAAGGAAAATGTTTTATATATTTTGTATGTTTAGCTCACATAATATAATTTAAAAATAGAATAAACATGGCAAAAACAAATGTAGACATTAATAAGTGCATTTCTAAAGCTTCCAAAATATTTTTTACAACGTGCTAGGCCTATTTATATTAAAATATTAATTAGCCCCCCCTAAATAAATCAATATATTTTCTCTACGATTTCTTTTTTGTTTCGTCAACCGTTCCATCGCATCTTAAAAGGCGGGCACTAGGACCTGGGGGAGGCTGCTGCTGCACGCGCTAGTGACTGTTATTCTTTCTTCAGCAAAGATGTCTGACAAAAATACTAGGATGGCAGCACATGTAAGTAATTATAACGTCATAACGAATCATGATTTTTTTTTTTAATGTATTTTTTTTTTTTTACAGTTGACAGGAATATGTTAGTTAATGTAGAGACAAACGATTATGGATATGTTTATTATAAAGTTAATTTACAGAAATTGCAATTTAGCAAGCTAACATTAGCCAGCTAGCTGTATGCGTGTTGTGACATGAGTATGAAATTGTAATTCTGGTTGTTTAATATTTCAGGGACTCCTGAAACAACCAGCAAACCAGGCTGTCGTCTTGTGAAACAGTGGATGTATAGATTCTAGCTAGCTTAAGTATTTACTGCAAATTGAATGTACAATTTTGTAAGCTTGTCTTGCTGATATGCCATGCAGATAGCTAGCTACGTTATTTAATCAATGTTCTTGCTTATTGTGCAGTGGAGGATACAAATACCTGTATGCCTATGGATGTGTAGCTAGCTATCTAGCCGATCTGCGTATTGACCCAAACGTTTGGTATATTTATTAGTTCAGAACCTAGCTATGAACTTCAGCTATCATAGCCAGTTGTATCAACTTCAAAAGTCTGAATGACATCAATGAAGCCTTATGGATTGAGTAGAACATAATATAACTTTGTGCCAAGGATGCAAGTTGTATATACATGTAGTTATTACCATACATGAGATCCCCACATTGTAGGCTGTACATTTTAATATATTCACTGATCATGTACTCTACCTTGGCAAATAAATGTGCAGTTCAGGTATGAATGTCTTTCAGATTATTTTTCAGTCATATCCAATACCAGGAGTATCAAATACCAGTCTTTGAATGACTGTGTCTGCATGTATGTATTACAATTATACACTTCAACAGGGTTTACCAATCTTGGTCCTGGGACAGCAATGGTTACACATTGAAACTAACAGACTAGAAACAGGATTTAAATAGTTAAAGGTTGATTTGTAATTCATATATATATATATATATATATATATATATATATATATATATATATATATATATATACAGAAAAACAGTACACTACACTTCCTATGCATCATGTAAATAGTCTAAAACCGGTTCATCTCAATATTTAATGCCCTTCATCTGCATTGATCTGATAAACACAGAATAGGTGTAGTATTTCATCAAATGAGACTTATTTTTCAACCAGTAGAGAATGTAAAATGGTTTATTGAAAAGCTCATTATCCAAGTGTTATAAATACATGCATTCTAAATATTATAATTGTAATATTATAAATACAAGTTCAATCTGTACTTCAATGCACATCTGTTGTGCATTATAAAAACAGAGGAAGAAAGAGGTGGCGGGAGAGGTGTAAAAGACAAAGGGAAAGAGGTAAAACAGGAGCAGGGAAGGCAGCATATGATTAATGAATCACAGTGCTACCTAAATATTCTCAGTTCATCACAATTACATAACCTTTGGGCTGTCGAGAGATACTTATCTTAAAAGCGGGTGAGGTGGCGATGATAGGACTGGGGGTTGGCATCCTCTCTCACATCAAAACATATCTGCAGACGATGGAGAGAGAGCATGTTTAAGCCTTGTTTTTATTCTAACGTTGTTAGTCATCAATCAGGAGGTGAAATGCAAAACTGACCTTGGATCATTAACTCTGGGACTACTTTATCTCTATTTCAATGTAAAGCATCTCTTTAATAACACTTCCTGTTGACCTGACCAAGTGACCACTCACCTCTGATCATGCTGTGCCCTCTATGTAGCCAGTTCAGATGCAGGAGGGGTTCACCGACACAGCTGATATAACCTAGAGGATCTAGGGAGAAGAGGAGAAAGGGATGAAGTGAAGGAGAGACTTGAGAAAATAAGGTAGTCAAAAGTGACTGTTTTCAACAGGAATCCTGGTGTGGCCTCACCTGGTGTCCACACCACACTAAGTGGCTGCAGAGTACTTTATGCTGAAAAACATGAACGGACACACGAGGACAAACAATATAGCGTAGTTATAGAAATAATGAAGTGTTTTACTATTCTCCATGGTTGGCCCTCTTGCCTATTCTTTGAAGGTGGAAGAAGCCAGTTATACACCTGAACCTGCTCAACACCATCCATCAATCAGATTGATAAATGAGTGTGTGGGTTATAGGGTGTCTAATTGTTCAAAAATAATAATAATAATAATAATATCAATATGGGTGATTTAAAATAGCCTGTTTTGTTTTTGTACAGACATCACACCCTTAGCTAAACAGCACCCTCACCTGAGAAGTAGAAATCAAAGGGAGAAAAACTGTGAATTCAATAACTGCAGTTGACATAGCTAAGTAAATGGAAGAATACTCTTATTGCAATGTGAATGGCTCTTAAAAGAGCCTTTGGTTGTGCATAGTGTAGTCTATGGTGTTGCCAGGGAACAGCACCCTCTTCGAAGAAGTAGAAGATCTCCCGCACATGGATTGCCTCTCTTGCTGCGTCTCTTGCTACCCAATCCTTAACATCCCGCAGAGCAGCAGACTTCTACTCTGGCACACGGCGGCAAGCTGCAGATCCCCTCCTGGTCCTCGTGTCCATCCTCATTAAGTTATGCAGCACACAGGTAGCCTTCACACACCTGAATTCCCCCAGGAGGCAGTCCCAGATGGCCCTGGTCACCCAACCTTGCAGTGCCCTATATGTTAACTGTAGGCAATCGTTTTGAAGGAATCTCCAGTTACAAGGTATCTGTAGTAATATGGAAGACAATGTAATTATTAGACTTTTACATCACTGGGTCATTATACTAAAGTATAATATCCCTTATAACAACTCATGAAAACAATGGATATCAAGATGCATGAGCACACATGTGCATGTATAGCATGTGACAATAACAGGATCATATCAAATAATTAATACATAAATACCACTCGAAGCTTGATGAGTTGATCAACTGAATCAGCTGTGCAGTGCTAAGGCAAAAACAAAAATGTGCACCCCTTTTGAGACCCCAGGACTGAGAACCACTGCTCTTCATATTTATTTTATTTAACCAGGTAGGAAAGTTGAGAACAAGTTCTCATTTACAATTGCGACCTGACCAAGATAAAGCAAGCAGTTTGACACATACAACAACATGGAGTAAAACAAACATACAGTCAATAATATAGTAGAAAAATAAGTCTATATACAAAGTGAGCAAATGAGGTGAGATAAGGGAGGTAAAGGCAAAAAAGGCCATGGTGGCAAAGTAAATACAATATAGCAAGTAAAACACTGGAATGGTAGATTTGCAGTGGAAGAAAGTGCAAAATAGAAATAATGGGGTGCAAAGGAGCAAAATAAATAAATAAATAAATACAGTAGGGGAAGAGGTAGTTGTATGGGCTAAATTATAGATGGGCTATGTACAGGTGCAGTAATCTGTGAGCTGCTCTGACAGCTGGTGCTTAAAGCTAGTGAGGGAGATAAGCGTTTCCCGTTTTAGAGATTTTTGTAGTTCGTTCCAGTCATTGGCAGTAGAGAACTGGAAGGAGAGGCGGCCGAAGGAGGAATTGGCTTTGGGGGTGACCAGAGAGATATACCTGCTAGAGCGCGTGCTACAGGTGGGTGCTGCTATGGTGACCAGCGAGCTGAGATAAGGGGGAACTTTAGCTAGCAGGGTCTTGTAGATGACCTGGAGCCAGTGGGTTTGGCGACAAGTATGAAGCGAGGGCCAGCCAACGAGAGCGCGGTGGTGGGTAATATATGGGGCTTTGGTGACAAAACGGATGGCACTGTGATAGACTGCATCCAATTTATTGAGTAGGGTATTGGAGGCTATTTTGTAAATGACATCGCCGAAGTCGAGGATCGGTAGGATGGTCAGTTTTACGAGGGTATGTTTGGCAGCATGAGTGAAAGATGCTTTGTTGCGAAATAGGAAGCCAATTCTAGATTTAACTTTGGATGGGAGATATTTGATGTGAGTCTGGAAGGAGAGTTCACAGTCTAACCAGACACCTACGTATTTGTAGTTGTCCACATATTCTAAGTCAGAACCGTCCAGAGTAGTGATGCTGGACGGGCGGGCAGGTGCAGGCAGTGATCGGTTGAAGAGCATGCATTTAGTTTTACTTGTTGGAAGCAGTTGGAAGCCACGGAAGGAGAGTTGTATGGCATTGAAGCTCGTCTGGAGGGTAGTTAACCCAGTGTCCAAAGGGCCAGAAGTATACAGAATGGTGTCGTCTGTGTAGAGGTGGATCAGAGACTCACCAGCAGCAAGAGCGACATCATTGATGTATACAGAGAAAAGAGTCGGCTCAAGAATTGAACCCTGTGGCACCCCCATATGTAGACAGGCTTTCACAGCTCTCTTTATCTGAGGACAGAAAACCTCACAATAAACAGACTTCATTATAGTGAAATTATACCGTACTGAATATTATGTTACTATTATCTCCGTCCTCACTTCTAGGGACAGGAACTACACAAAAGTACCTGCCCTATCCAGAATAGCCAACTCTCTCACTTTGACAGTTGGGGCTGCTATCCTTTCACCCTCCATGGCTGTTAGCTAGCTACCGACAAATGCATTTTGAGTTCGTTTTTTACAGTGATAAATACATCAAGATACCGAGCTAATATGAGGTAAGGTAGCTGGTGATATTTAATTCACTTGGCTAGCTATCTATACAGTATGTGAAGTTGGCTAGATAGCTAGCTAGCCAACTAGCTAGTTCATTTAGCAGCTCATTTGAGTTAGCCTGCACTGTAGCTAGTTAGCTAATAACACGTAGGTTTAAAAAAATAAAAAAAAATAAAAAACACTTTTTCAAATGTATTTACTTACTTCAATAGGTTCTCCCAGCCATGTAGATAATTGGATACAGGGCAGCAAAGTTTGTTTGTCACCAGTGCGTTTTAGAGGATATTACTATTGAACTACGTACCCATTTAATAACCAGACCTTCATACAAACTTGCTACGCTGAATTCTTGACGCACTCGGTTGTGGGCGTGCTATATGCTGCCTGCACGCCCACAACCGAGTCACAATGGGCGGCCTAAGCGGCACGCGGCAATTTACCACTAACGGTACAAGCCTACTTGTAGCTAACATTTCAGTTAATGTTAGCTACCTCTGTGGCTTGAGACTGCTAGCTAACAATAAACGGACAGGGAGTATGCCAGGCCCCCAACAAGAGGCTTAGACCCCACCCATGAATCTCTAGTGACGTCCCTGGTTGGGGGGGATTGCCAAAATGGAGTGGCTGAATGGTGGCTTCAAAACAGCGCCCCCTGTCAGTCATCTAATACATATATAAATGATTGCCATATTTCACTGTATTAATCAAACATTAGGCTACATGGTTTACAATTAAGGTATATCATATAACAATTATTTATTATATCTTCAAACTAAAGTGTAGACACACAGAGTGGGATATTTTAGTGTGTGGTTGGATACGCAACTATAGAGAGCAATAGTAATGGGGAAATGAATGTTTTTTGGGGATAAACGCCCCAAAAAAGGTCTGTGGTTAACACAGACTTAAGAGATCATATACGTTTGTTCTGTGAGAAAATGTCATCAGCTAACGTCACTTCTTGTGAATTTTGAAGCATGTATGTAATCAAAACAAGCACATAATATCATGACCTTTATGAATTATGAAGCCTTTATGTACTTTATCTCATAGAACAAAACATACAAGATGTGTTAACCTCAGACCTTATTTTCGACGTTTATCCCAAAACCCCATTATTTCCCAATTAATTTCCCCTATAAGAATTGCTGAACGAACCAGAGTAACTAAGTTCAGGTGTTTCGGACAACAAACTGGCGAGCTCTATTGCGCAAGGCCCATTGTCATTGGGGTTCTCTCCAAAGTCATCGGAAACAGTTTCCAAAGCCCACTGTATTAAAGTACGTTTTGAAGTTATTCAATATTTTTCATATAAAGACGATATTAGTGTGACACCCATAGCAACGTCTATATTTAGCTGTTGCCATGTGTCTCATGGGCATTTTGACTTGATGGTCAGACGATCCGACAACTGTCCTTCTGCCTGTAACTTGAGGACACGCCCCTTCGCGAATGGAATGGACCGCGCCATAATGTAAAGTTCAATCTACGTAGGATGAACATTTACATTTCGTATTTTTTATTATATAGCATTTTACATAATATAATATTATTGTACGTTTAATCCATGCATAAACTATGACGCGAGAAGAGGAGTTAATTCGGATTGCAAAAAAGCTGGACAAGATGGTGTCTAGAAATAACACGGTGAGAATGTATTTTGACACCTTGCTTTATGTCGCATGTTTTTCTGTCACCTCGTGCAGTCAAATGTATGAAATCAAGTGTAGATACATGCTTTATTTTGAATTTGCAATGACGTATTCCATTTTATAGTTATCTACATTAATACGAAGTTTTACATTTCGAGGTTGTGCTTTAAAAAGTTGTGCACTGTCCCGAGAGGAACAGTTGTTCAAATAGCAAATGCTGAACAGGTGTTTGGCACATAATTGTCCAGATTTTGACTATTAAGCAAGACCGTGCAATATATATACACACACTGAATAAAACTACTAATGCAAAAGTGTGAGACTTAAAGCATGCTGGTATTCGACAACAACTCCGTGCATGGAACCGAACGTAAACAACGCAAAGTCGTGACAGTGGCGTACTATGGGCCAATTGTGCAGTGCTGTTTTTGCGGATTGTAGAATGCAAGTCGTTCACTGATACATTTTAATGAATTTCCTTATTAACAGCGCCTGCTGTAGACTACATAAACACAACTATTTTGACAATTAGGCTACATTACTATTACAATATTTTTACGTAGTTATTATAATATCACAGTTTGTTATTGATTGTAATTATGATTAATACAATTGATTACACGTCAATTGTAATTTTAAGTGTGATCACTTAAAAACAGACTGTAGAAACGTGCAGCTATTACAATAGACCTACTAATTACAGTACAAATTCAGCCTGCCGTATGAATTCAATAATACTATACTCCTTAAAAACAGACTGTAGAAACATGTGCAGCAGCTACAGTAGACCTACTAACTACAGTACAAACCCTGCTTGTAGCATGAATGAAAGAATACTATGCTCCCACCATCACCCTGCTCTTCCGAGTCAACACAGGGGTGCAACTTTGGTTTTAGAAGTAGGGGGACATAACCTGGCGGGGGGTCTGGGGGTCCTCCCTCAGAATTTTTTGGGCATCTCAAGCTCATTTCCTGCATTTCTACACAATCTAATATTACCCTTTTGCGGTCACTTTGATTGTAAGAATATAATATATTTTTAAACACTTCTACATGAACGTGGATGCTACAATGATTATGGATAATCCTAAATGAATAATGACGAGTGAGAAAGTTATAGATGCACAAATATCATACCCCCCCCAAAATAGTGAGAGGTTAGCATGTCTTGGGGGTATGATATTTGTGCATCTAACTTTCTCATGCATCATTATTCACAATTCATTCAGGATTATCCATTATCATGGCAGCATTCATGTAGAAGTGTTTAGAAACATATTCTTATTTAAATAAAAGTGACTCAAATGACAATACATTATTTACCATTAATTTCTATTGGGCACAAAATAATCTGAAACACAACCAAAACAAACAGCAAATGCATCCAACAAATGTGTGGAGTCACAAGCTTGATGTAGTCATTGCATGCTATGATTGTGGGACCAAACTTTTTACTACTTTGATACACATATAAGGGGATTTGTCCCAATACTTTTGCTCCCCCAAAATGGGGGGGGGCGCTCTATGTACAAAAAGTGCAGTATATATAAACGGTTCCCCCATATGGATGAAAATACCCTAAAATGGAAGCTGTCAGTCTGCACTTTAACTTCGTAGTCATTGTTTGATTTTAAATCCAAACTTTTGGAGTATAGAGCCAAAAGAAGAAAAAGTTGTTCACTGTCCCAATAATTACGGAGGGCACTATAATTCATATCATGGCCTAATAGTACTGTAGAGCTCTTTTTACTGGCACACAATATAACTGGATTGCCCCCTCCTGCCCCTAGGGGTCACCGGCCTGCAGAGCCCCAACCCAACATACCCCACTCAGATCTTAGTGAAAAATTCATTATTGGTTTCAGGTGTGTTAGGCCAAGGCCATTGTCACATCCAACAGTACGGCAGACCCCCAGGGCCAGGACTGAGCAGCCCAGTAGCTAGGGATTGCTTAAATCTGATGTGGGCATGTTTTCAATACAGACTCCTTTTGTCATACAGTATTCCATATAAGGCATCCAGACCTTATGAAAGTTGAATCTAGTAAAAAATAAAATCTAGTGATGCATAACTTAATGGCAATGAATTTCTTAGCCACTATAAATGCTAGGTTACACAGTTTCTTCTGATAAGTCTGAATTATTTCCAAGCCAACAAAAACAGGGAGAAGGGAGAATCTGTAGACATAAAAGAACAATCTCTATGCCAGAATTCAGCCAGCTTTCACAAGAGCATAACATATTGAATGAAATATGTCCCCTTTTGTGTTTTACAACTTGAAGCTTCTGGCTTGTCAAGTGTTTGCTGCACAGAGATAATACGTTTATGTTTTAGTTTAATTTATTTGCACCAAAGAAAACAAGTGATAGACAACAATATAGCTGCCCACTGAAGAAAAAGCTTCAAACTGTAACCTGTGCCTGCAACCTGGCTCCGGTTCAGTCAACCTACAACAGCACAGGAATGAAATCATCAACATGTATTGATCACATCTTTACTAATGCTGCAGAAATGCAGAAATGCTTTAACTTCTCTAGGGCCAGTGGGACGATTTCGTCCCACCTACGTAACAGCCAGTGGAATCCCGTGGCGCGTTATTCAAATACCTTAGAAATGCTATTAATTCAATTTCTCAAACATATGACTATTTTACACCATTTTAAAGACGAGACTCTCGTTAATCTAACCACACTGTCCGATTTCAAAAAGGCTTTACAACGAAAGCAAAACATTAGATTATGTCAGCAGAGTACCCAGCCAGAAATAATCAGACACCCATTTTTCAAGCTAGCATATAATGTCACATAAACCCAAACCACAGCTAAATGCAGCACTAACCTTTGATGATCTTCATCAGATGACACCCCTAGGACATTATGTTATACAATACATGCATGTTTTGTTCAATCAAGTTCATATTTATATCAAAAACCAGCTTTTTACATTAGCATGTGACTAGCATGTGACTAGCATTCCCACCGAACACTGCCAGTGAATTTACTAAATTACTCACGATAAACGTTCACAAAAAACACAATAATTATTTTAAGAATTATAGATACAGAACTCCTCTATGCACTCGCTATGTCCGATTTTAAAATAGCTTTTCGGTGAAAGCACATTTTGCAATATTCTAAGTAGATAGCCCGGCATCACAGGGCTAGCTATTTAGACACCCACCAAGTTTAGCCCTCATCAAAGTCAGATTTACTATAAGAAAAATGTTATTACCTTTGCTGTTCTTCGTAAGAATGCACTCCCAGGACTTCTACTTCAACAACAAATGTTGGTTTGGTTCAAAATAATCCATAGTTATATCCAAATAGCGGCGTTTTGTTCGTGCGTTCAAGACACTATCCGAAAGGGTAAAGAAGGGTGACGCGCCCGACGCGTTTCGTGACAAAAAAATTCTAAATATTCCATTACCGTACTTCGAAGCATGTCAACCGCTGTTTAAAATCAATTTTTATGCCATTTTTCTCGTAAAAAAGCGATAATATTCCGACCGGGAATCTGTGTTTTAGTACAAAGAGAGAGAAAATAAAAACATGGGGTCGCCTCGTGCACGCGCCTCAGTGTCATTGTCCTCTGATAGACCACTTACCAAAGGCGCTAATGTTTTTCAGCCAGGGGCTGGAATTACATCATTCAGCTTTTTCCCGGGTTCTGAGAGCCTATGGGAGCCGTAGGAAGTGTCACGTTACAGCAAAGATCCTAAGTTTTCAATAAAAAGAGTCAAGAAGCCCAAGGAATGGTGACAGGGCACTTCCTGTACAGAATCTTCTCAGGTTTTTGCCTGCCATATGAGTTCTGTTATACTCACAGACACCATTCAAACAGTTTTAGAAACTTTAGGGTGTTTTCTATCCAAAGCCAATACTTATATGCATATTCTAGTTTCTGGGCAGTAGTAATAACCAGATTAAATCAGGTACGTTTTTTATCCGGCCGTGTAAATACTGCCCCCTAGCCCTAACAGGTTAAAGCAGTATCCAAATCCAGTGGATGTGGTGATTACAATATAGAAGCCATATATAGGAAAACCAAAGTTCCAAAGGATGGGCATAATATAGTGTATGAGGTCATACAATACGTTTTGTAGTGATTCTTAGGTTGATGATGTAAAGAATATTTGCTGGTCTGGGGTGTGTAATGAGGACCATTCATTTAACTCTTTCACACGTACCATCACACGGGTGTGATCATTCTACAGTTGTCCCTGTTGCGGACGATCACACCGGTGTGATTAGAAAACTTATTTTGAACGGCCAGTTTCGAATGGAAATATTGACATAACACAAGCGGACATATTTGTATAACTCTCGCTGACAAACTACAATATGAATTAGCTAATATAAATTACTATTTATAATTAATCACATCACGGGTGAGCTCACCATTGATCGAAATAATTGAGTAAAACACTTCAGAATTCGAAAGTAATCCGACGATGGGTTGTTTGCGCTATGCCATGCTTTTTTCCCCTCACAGAAACCAAAGATAATAAGAGGAGACAAGATGAGTTTCGTCTGTTTATAGTATGCATGTTCAAGGGGGGGTGTCGTCTACCATCGTTCACATCCCACCATTCATATCCGGAAGTCCTCAAAAAATGAGTGAACCCTTACCTAATTTTGTTATAACATCTTTGTTCCAACAGACGATTACGTGAAACCCAGAATGCATTGTATGTCAACCAAACATCGCTACACACAGCTGGAATTAGCTTAGCTCATCATAATCAGTACCTTCAAAAAAGTATTTTACACACATATGTGCCCATTACAATCTATGCAAGAATCGGAATGCATGATTTGTCAACAGTAATTGAAAACATGTGACTAAAACAGTAAATATATAAATAATTACCACACAAAACATTTTCTGATAGTGATTTATTTATACAAGTGGCACATGCCGGCAGTCAATCACGTAACCTCTCACTCCCACTCTGAGCCATTCAGTGTTGTTGTTTATGTATGTAGCTAGTGAGCTAAGCTGTAGCATTAGAAATGTCTTTCAAAAGGAGATTTTTTTTATTCTGACATTGAGTATGAAAGTCAGGAATCAGATTCTGACAGTGACAGTGAGACCTTGTAGCCGTTGAGAACCCTAAATCTGAGGATCCCTTGTCTACTGACGAAGTCCCCGGTCTTTTTGAAGATGCTGGTGGTGATGGAGGCAGACCGACAGTGGATGAAGTACAGGAGTTCTGTGGTAGCTGAAAACCCGCCAGCCATTTCACCCCTCCTGACCCTGCTGTTTGATTTGATGAGTCCCAGTCTGGAGTGCAACACCCTTGCCATTTCCAACTGAGGCAGAGTGCTTCAAGTTGTTTCTGACAAGAGGAGCTGGTGGGAGACATAGTAGAGGAGACCAATCGCTATGCCTTGGAGCTACAGGAGAAGAGAGAGCAGCCAGGAGTGGGGGGGACAACCACATTTAGTGAAATGTATACCTTCCTGGTGACAGTCCTTCTCATGGGATAGTAAAGAAGAACTCCCTAAGAGAATACTGGAGCACAGATCCTATGTTTGCAACTCCCTTCTTTGCCACCCTCTTTTCCCAAGACTGCTTCCTAGTTCTGCTGCGATGACTGCATTTCATCAACAATGTTACTGCCATCCTAAATGACCCGTTACACAAAATAAGAAATGTCAACAGCTGGCAGTAAAGTGGCATTACAAACGAGATGTCCATGTCCTCTCCACTGTCCATACAGCAACCATGTGGACCACCTGACGGAAGAGAGAAAAATCAAACCAGACTGCATGCTTGACTATAACCTCAAAATGGGGGCAGTGGATAAGGCGACATGATAAACTGCTTTGTCGAATGCACTCAGAAAACGAACAAGTGGTATAAGATCTTTTTCCATTTTTCCAGGGTAGCTTCAAAATACAACAAGCCAATACTTCTCTGATGCAAATAGCATTGTTTTACAGAGCTAAAAGAAGAATGTAGCTAGCTACATAAGCACGATTGAATATAACACCATAAAGGTTATGAAATGAGTAACGTTACCTCGCGTGTCCGCGGTTATAAGGAATATACACAAAAATGTTATGCTACAGTAGAAATGACAACACAACATGCAGAAACGAATTTAACTATTATAAAGTTGATAGAAATGCACACATTTCCAAAGTTATTATTGGTAACGAAAACAACTATGACTGCGATGCAGGCGTCATACGGAAAATGTGAACACGTGTGTGTGCAGGACGGGAGATGAGCAAATGTCTGCAGACTTGAACTGCACAAACAATTGGGAAGTGTTTGGGGAATTTTGTCCGGGTCAGAAATGTCTAAAACTTAATTGGTCCGCAAAAGTTAAAATGACTACTTTTATGTGATGAATGAGGCCGGAACACAACTCAATTCAAACTGTTGTTAGAAAATAAAAAACTTGTTAGAAAATAATTTGAAATTGACAAGTTGAAAACAGCCTATAAATAAAAACAGTCTGCGTGCCTTGGTTTGAGGCAGCGCGGAGTAAATGTACTCTTGCATAACAATCACATTCTGGAATGGAGAGAAAGTTCTGTTATCACGTGCATAAAAAAACTCTCACGCTGCGGCGACCATTAGAGATATTTGGAACTCACGCATGAAAGAGTTAAGAAAATTACTCTTAAAACTGTTAAATCCAGTTGGATTGATGAGGAATTAAAAAATTATATGGTTGAGAGGGATGAGGCAAAAGGTATGGCAAATAAGTTTGGCTGCACCAACGATTGGCAAACATACTGCAAATTGAGAAATCGTGACTAAACTGAATACAAAGAAGAAGAAACTATACTATGAAACAGAGATAAATTATATAAAGAATGATAGTAAAAAGCTTTGGAGTACCTTAACATTTTGGGCAAAAAGGCAAACTCCGCTCCATCATTAATTGAATCAGATGGCTCATTAACCTTTTCACACGTACCAACACACATGTGTGATCATTCTACAGTGGTCCCTGTAGTGTACGATCAAACCGGTGCGATTAGAACGCTTATTTAGAACGTCCAGTTTCGAATGACGCTACAATCAGCGTTTAAGCTGGCCACACAGTTTTTTCAGAAACATTTTGCACAAACAAAGTCCTTACAAAGTTATGTCCAGATGTGAGCAGTTTATTTTTGGATGCAATGTTAAGACATTCACAGAAGTAGCTACAGCAAACACAATCATCCAAACCGGAAAAATCTAGGCTACATTTGTCCTTGCACTAACTGAAGAAAGATTGACATAACACAAGCGGTCATATTTTTATATCTCTCGGCTGACAGAAACTACAATATGAATTAGCTAATAGCAATTACTATTTATAATTAATTACATCATGGGTGAGCTCACCATTGATTGAAAATAATTGAGTAAAACACTAGAAATCATAAGTAATCTGACGATGGGTAGTATGTGCGCGCCGCCATGCTTGTTT
The DNA here is from genome assembly GCF_965601325.2 of Salmo salar. Lineage (NCBI taxonomy): Eukaryota > Metazoa > Chordata > Actinopteri > Salmoniformes > Salmonidae > Salmo > Salmo salar. The sequence continues at coordinate 49,111,836 of NC_138295.1, read as the reverse complement.
TTTTTTCGCATCAACCAAAGATGATAAGAGGAGACAAGATGAGTTTTCGTCTGTTTATAGTATGCATGTTGAAGGGGGTGTGTTGTTTACGATCCTCCACTTCCCTTCATTCACTTCCGTAAGTTTACCCGAAAGATGAGTGAACCATTCCTTCTAGAGGTCGACCGATTATGATTTTTCAACGCCGATACTGATTATTGGGGGACCAAAAAAGCCGATAACGATTAATCTGCCTTTTTTTTTTTCTTCCTGCTGTTGTTGTTTGTTTTTGTTTATTTATTTATAATAATGATAATTACAACAATACTGAATGAACACTTATTTTAACTTAATATAATACATCAATAAAATCAACTTAGCCTCATAAATAATGAAACATGTTCAATTTGGTTTAAATAATGCAAAACAAAGTGTTGGAGAAGAAAGTAAAAGTGCAATATGTGCCATGTAAAAAAAATAAAAGGTTTAAGTTCCTTGCTCAGAACATGGGAACATATGAAAGCTGGTGGTTCCTTTTAACATGAGTCTTCAATATTCCCAGGTAAGTTTTAGGTTGTAGTTATTATGGGAATTATAGGACTATTTCTCTCTATACGATTTGTATTTCATATACCTGTGACTATTGGATGTTCTTATAGGCACTTTAGTATTGCCAGTGTAACAGTAAAGCTTCCGTCCCTCTCGTCGCTCCTACCTGGGCTTGAACCAGGAACACATCGACAACAGCCACCCTCGAAGCAGCGTTACCCATGCAGAGGAAGGGAAACAACTACTCCAAGTCTCAGAGTGAGTGACGTTTGAAACGCTATTAGCGCGCACCCCGCTAACTAGCTAGCCATTTCACATCGGTTACACCAGCCTAATCTTGGGAGTTGACAGGCTTGAAGGGGTGGGTATAATTTGTGGAACGTTCCAACAGGAATCTGTTCCAAAAAACGTAAAGTAAAAGGTTGCCAACTAACAACGCATACAAAGTAGCAACGAATACAAACCTAGCTAACTAGCTGCTGAATAGGCATCAACTCACCACGTAGCTTATTCTTAATGTTTGTCTATAGGCAACCAGAGTGAGGACAGACATTTTTCGGAATAAACGTGATGAGTGAAAAACGCAATGAAATAGACCACTCACAACCCGGTATCTTATTCTGCCGTTATACAACTTTGTATGCGTTGTTTTTTGGCAACCTTGTTATGTACAAAGTTTTTGGAATAGATTCCTGTTGGAACATTCCACAAATTATACCCACCCAGTTTGAAGTCATAAACAGCTTGGAACACAGCGAAGAGCTGCTGGCAAAACGCACGAAAGTGCTGTCTGAATGAATGCTTACGAGTTATGTTATGTCAATGTTATGTCATAATTACGTAAAATTCTGGCAAATTAGTTCGCAACGAGCCAGGCGGCCCAAACTGTTGCATATACCCTGACTCTGCGTGTAATGAACGCTAGAGATGTGACACAATTTCATGTTAGCAGGCAATATTAACTTCTTTGGGATAGGGGGCAGTATTTTCACGGCCGGATAAAAAACGTACCGATTTAATCTGGTTACTACTCCTGCCCAGAAACTACAATATGCATATAATTAGTAGATTTGGATAGGAAACACTCTAAAGTTTCTAAAACTGTTTGAATGGTGTCTGTGAGTATAACAGAACTCATATGGCAGGCCAAAACCTGAGAAGATTCCATACAGGAAGTGCCCTGTCTGACAATTTGTTGTCCTTCTGTTGCATCTCTATCGGCTGTAACGTGACACATTTTCTAAGGCTTCCATTGGCTCTCTAAAGCAGCCAGAAAGTGGAATGGGGTGTCTGCTGTATCTGGGCAAAGTACAACAGCTCTGTTTGTAAGTGGTCAGCCTGGGGACAGTGAGACTGAGATGCGCGTTCACGAGACTTCTCCATTATTTTTCTTTCAGCATTTGAATGAATACAACGTTGCCCGGTTGGAATATTATCGATATTTTACGAGAAAAATAGCATAAACATTTATTTTAAACAGCGTTTGACATGCTTCTAAGTACGGTAATGGAATATTTTGAATTTTTTTGTCACGAAATGCGCTCGCGCGTTACCCTTTGGATAGTGACCTGAACGCACGAACAAAACGGCGGTATTTGGATATAACTATGGATTATTTGGAACCAAAACAACATTTGTTGTTGAAGTAGAAGTCCTGGGAGTGCATTCTGACGAAGAACACCAAAGGTAATCCAATTTTTCTAATAGTAATTCTGAGTTTAGTGAGCCCCAAACTTGGTGGGTGTCAAATTAGCTAGCCTGTGATGGCCGAGCTATGTACTCAGAATATTGCAAAATGTGCTTTCGCCGAAAAGCTATTTTAAAATCTGACACCGCGATTGCATAAAGGAGTTCTGTATCTATAATTCTTAAAATAATTGTTATGTCTTTTGTCAACGTTTATCATGAGTAATTTAGTAAATTCACCGGAAGTTTTCGGTGGGTATGCTAGTTCTGAACATCACATGCTAATGTAAAAAGCTGGTTTTTGATATAAATATGAACTTGATTGAACAAAACATGCATGTATTGTATAACATAATGTCCTAGGAGTGTCATCTGATGAAGATCATCAAAGGTTAGTGCTGCATTTAGCTGTGGTTTGGGTTTATGTGACATATATGCTTGCTTGGAAAATGGCTGTGTGATTATTTGTGTCTATGTACTCTCCTAACATAATCTAATGTTTTGCTTTCGCTGTAAAGCCTTTTTGAAATCGGACAATGTGGTTAGATTAACGAGAGTCTTATCTTTAAAATGGTGTAAAATAGTTGATTGTTTGAGAAAATTGAATTGTGGTATTTTAGTTGGTTTTGTATTTCGCGCCATGCGATGCCATTGGCTGTTGGCTAGGGGTTCCGCAGGCGGAACGGGGTTCTGCTAGCAGAACGTCTGTCCTCAACAGGTTAACTAAATATGCAGGTTTAAAAATATATACTTGTTTATTGTTTTTAAAAGATAGGCATTGGTGTTTATGGTTAGGTACATTGGTGCAACGACAGTGCTTTTTTCGCAAATGCGCTTGTTAAATCAACACCCGTTTGGCGAAATAGGCTATGATTCAATAATAAATTAACAGGCACCGCATCGATTATATGCAACGCAGGACACGTTAGATTAACTAGTAATATCATCAACCATGTGTAGTTAACTAGTGATTATGTTAAGATTGATAGTTTTTTATAAGATAAGTTTAATGCTAGCTAGCAACTTACCTGGGCTTCATGCTGCCCTCGCGTAACAGGTAGTCAGCCTGCCATGCAGGCTCCTCGTGGAGTGCAATGTAAGGCAGGTGGTTAGAGCATTGGACTAGAAACCGGAAGTTTACAAAAACGAATCCCCGAATCCCCCCTGAACAAGGCAGTTAACCCCCGTTCCTAGGCCGTCATTGAAAATAAGAATGTGTTCTTAATCTGACTTGCCTAGTTAAATAAAGGTGTAAAAACAAAAAAAGGGCAAATCGGTGGCAAAAAATACCGATTACCGATTAATCGGTCGACCTCTAGTCTGAACCCCGCCCTGTGCAACTGGGTCCTGGACTTGCTGACGGGCCGCCCCCAGATGGTGAATGTAGGAAACTTCACCTCCACTCGGCTGATCCTCAACACTGGGGCCCCACAAGGGTGCGTGCTCAGCCCCCTCCTGTACTCCCTGTTTACCCATGACTGAGTGGCCAAGCACGCCTCCAACTCAATTATCAAGTTTGCAGACGACACAACAGTAGTAGACTTGATTACCAATGATGACAAGACAGCCTATAGGGAGGAGGTGATGGCTCTGGGAGTGTGGTGCCTGGAAAACAACCTCTCACTCAACGTCAATAAAAAACAAAGGAGATGATCGTGGACTTCAGGAAACAGCAGAGGGTGCACCCCCCCCCCCCCCCCCCCCCCCCATCTACATTGACTGGACCGCAGTGGAGAAGGTGGAAAGTTCCTTGGCGTATACATCACTGACAAACTGAAATGGAATACCCACACAGACAGTGTGGTGAAGAATGCACAACAGAGCCTCTTCAACCTCAGGAGGCTAAAGAAATTTGGCTTGTCACCTAAAACCCTCACAAACTTTTACAGATGCACAATTAAAAGCATACTGTCGGGCTGTATCACTGCCTGGTACGGCAACTGCACCTCCCGCAACCGCAAGGCTCTCCGGAGGGTGGTGCGTGCGGTCTGCCCTCCAGGACACCTAAAACACCCGATGTCACAGGAAGGCCAAAAAGATCATCAAGGACATCAACCACCCGAGCCATTGCCTGTTCACCCCGCTATCATCCAGAAGGCGAGGTCAGTACAGGTGCATCAAAGCTGAGACCGAGAGACTGAAAAACAGCTTCTACGTCAAGGCCATCAGACTGTTAAACAGCCATCACTAGCACAGAGGCTGCTGCCTATAGGCATAGACTAGAAATCACTGGCCACTTTAAGGAATGGAACACTAGTCACTTTAATGTTCTATACTATTCTACTGTGTCTTAGTCCGTTCCACTCTGACATCGCTCGTCCATATGTATATAGTCTTGATTAATTCCTACTTAGATTTGTGTGTATTGGGTATATGTTGTGTAATTTGTTAGATATCACTTGTTAGATATTACTGCACTGTCAGAGCTAGAAGCACAAGCATTTCGCTACACCCGCAATAACATCTGCTAATCACGTGTATGTGACCAATAAAATTTGATTTGATATAGATTAGGAATAACAAAGGTCCAATTATCGAACCCTGTGGCAGGATGTCTTGACCCTGGTTGATGCACAGCAGTTAGCATAAACAAATTGTTCTCTATCATAAACATAACTATGTAACCAATTATATGCATAATCATGATCAAACCATAATCATGATCAAACCATAATATTGCAATTTAGAAAGTAATATTTCATGATCAAGCGCTTTGGATAAATTGAAAAAGATGCCAAGAGTGTATTCATTATTGTGTAGTCGTTTTTTATGAAAACCATATTGGTGCTCATATAGAATACAGTGTTGATTTAAACATTCTCTTCTACACCAATTTTGTAGGAATTTTGAAAAACATGGTAGTACAGATAATGGGAGATCATTTGTAAAATATCTTGGATCCCCAGATTTATAGAGGGGATAACTTTAGTAACAATACCAGTTTGCATAGATTTGGTGAAGATACGTTAGAGGCTCAATAATCGAGGAAGACACTGATTTCACCAGAGGCACCAATCTCATCATGACCTGCTGCTGATATCTTTAAGTTACCAATTACCTCCATTATATCAGGAGGATCAAACTAAAACGGAGAAGGGAAATGTCCCTTAATATCATCCAAGGGATTTCCATCAGTTTTCTCTATTTTCTTTGAGATAGAGGAACCCACATTAACAAAAAAAGTTATTAAAATCACATTAAATCAGGATCACTATAAGTCTTATTTCCAACAATAAATTGAGATGGGATAGTTGTAGATTACTTTTTGTTATTCAACAGTTGATTGATGATTTTCCAAGTTGACATTATATTATTTAAGGATTCTTGGAATTTGTTAGTAAAATATATTTTAGGGGATGTCTGAAGTAGGTACATTTGTTCTTGTACCTTTTGTGTAAAAAAAATGTTGCATCTGCAAAAGTTCACTTCAGTGCCGTCACAGACTGGTCTTCCCTGGTTGCCTGACTTTGCTGAGACCCCTGTCACCATTTGATACTGCTCAGATGAGGCATGACAAACAATTACCTTGGTGTACATTCATACATTATATTATCCAAGAATAGAATCAATTGTTCAATAATTTAAATTACCATTATTCCCAGATCCCAGAATGTAGACTACCCATGAACTCAAGATGGAACTTTGTATTCATTCATTGATTGTTATAATATACTGCAAAATTCACCTGAGCTCCCTAGACTGGTCTTCCCTGGTTCCCTGTCACCTGTCACCATCTGATACTGCTAAGACATGATGAGAATAGTGTTGTGTACTAACTGTGCACCATGACAGTGAAGCCTCTAGAGCTGTTTATTATTGTCAGTGTGAAAAGTAGGGAATTACCTAGGGAAACTGACATATCAATAACGTTTCATTGCTACTGTATACTGACTGTTGGGGAAAAATAATATCTTAAAGTTAGCCAACTTTTGGCTGGCTCTAATGGTACATCAACTGGCGAAAAACGAGCCAAGTTAATTTACTTCTGTTGAAACGAGACAAAACAAAAGCTACAAAACATTTCTGCCCAACAGCTGTTAGATATTGCTACCTGACAGGTAGCTTGGCTGAACTGGCTGTGGTAGCTACTAGCTAGCTAGGTAGCTAGCAAGCTAGCTAAATTAGTTCATTCACTTCAGACAGAACTTAAGTCGAGAGGGGATGAAACATTAGCTAACATTACATGTCAGTTACAGTACTATCTCAGCTCTGGTAATAAATACTTTTTTTCTGTTAAGTCAAACAGCAGTTACCTTGCCAGCTACATCAGTCAAATAAAGAGTAGCCAGTTTCTTCTCTGCTTGCTTTTACAACTCAGGAAAAAAAGCACAACACACACATACAACAGCTGCCTCTGTTCGCACGCTCTGTTGTCTCCGCACGGTCCTAAATCCAGCTGGTTAAAACCACCAAACAGCCTACCCGACCACTGAGTCGTCTGCATGGTCCTAAAGCACATCGATTCCGCTTTTTGTATCACAATGCAATGATAAAACTGGGGGGTAACAAAAATGCTATTTCAGAATGAGGGGGGTCATATCTCCCCCGTCCCCAGTGAAAGTTGCACCCCTGGTACTATATATGTAATGAAAATAAATATTTCTGCTCCTCTCCCTGTTGGCTACAACTTCTAATACCATCATCTCCATGTTTGTGTACATAGGAGGGTGCCCTGGACCTGCTGAATGAACTGAAGGGCTTCAACATGACGCTGAAACTTCTGCAGGTAGAGGACCTGCAACAGGAATATCCCACTCACCTGTTATGTATTATTTAGGTGTACAGAAGTTCAATATTTTAGGCTACTTCTACATTCAACATTAAATATTATCAAATGCATGGGGAATACAGTGCAGTCAGTGCAATTTCCCCACAAACAGGGAATGGATTATATAGTTATGCCTACTCCAAATGATGTGTGAACTCATTATAAAAGTGTAAACTCATTATTTCAAGGATCACATGCCACAAACCATTCTCTCCGCTGAATAGGAAACGAGGATCGGCATGTCTGTGAATGGAATCAGGAAGCACTGCACAGACGACGAGGTCGTTTCCCTGGCCAAGATCCTCATCAAGGACTGGAAGAGACTGTTGGGTAGGATTGTAGGAGACTGTTTTTTAGAAAGTGGAGCTGTCTGGAGTTGTGTTTTACAGTATGTAGAGACATCATTTTCAACCCTCTTTGCCCCCTAGATGCTGCACGTACTCAGAGTACTGAGAGGCCCAATGAGATGAAGAATGGGGTTGACTCCAACAAATCCACAGGGTTCCCAGTCAGGTCCCCCTTAGAGAAAGACACCAGGTAGGTGCATACATACACACTCACTCAAACCATTGCCTGCGTGTGAAGGCAAAAATGTAAACATAGAAAAGGGGAAGATGCGGTATCTGGTGTGGTCTGTGTTTTTTTGCTATAGTCACAAGAGGCTGGATGTTTCTGATTCAGATCCTGAATCTGAAAAGAAAGAATACTCTGACAAACGGCGAAAAGAGAAGCACAATGTTGAACATAAAAAAGACGAGAGAGCTGTTGACCTTAAAAAGGAGCGATACACAGAGGCATTCAAAAACAAACGGCATGCAGAACAATCCAAAAATGGAAAACATACAGAAGATGCCAGAAAAGAAAGACATGTAGAACACTTAAAAGAACCCAAAAAGGAGAGACACTTCGAAAAATCCAGAAAAGAAAGACATGTGCAAGAACCCAAGAATGAGAGCCACACAGACGAACCCAGAAGGGAGAGTTACAAAGATGAACTGAGAAAGGAAAGACACACAGAGGAACGCAGGAAGGAGATACCAATGTATGAACCCCCACAAGAGAGACCTGAGGAAAACCACAGACAAGGGTTTGAGAGGTGAGAGGTGCCTCTGTTAATTTGATTCCATACAGTCTAGAGAGGACAAGGGCTGGGCCTCAGGGATGTGTTGTGTTTTCAGGAGAAGCGTCTTGGATGATCTTTACCCCTCTTGTTACTCTCCTCCTCGGCCCCCCCGACCACCCCGTCTTCCTCCCCTTGTCAGACGTATGTCTGCGGAGGTGAATAAAGGGGTGAAAAAAGAGGTGAAGAAGGAGAGAGAGAGGTCAGGATGGATAGATACTCTGGTGTCAATGCATGGAACTTTTCTGAGAACACTGTATTACTTTCAGATGCTTTGGTGATTTACCGAATGAGTGGTTTGTACAGATATAAGGGTATAGTTTGAGATGTTTATATTGGAAGCCCTTGAGATGGATTGCACACTAACCTTGTTGTTTAACTGAGTTGTTCGTACAGCATACCACTGGGCACATCACGTAATTTCAACGTGGAAATGTGGGTAATATTTGGTGGAGACATTGATCCATGAGATTTCAACCTTTATTCACCCACTCAAAAAGTCAGCCGGAAGTTTGTTGAATTACTAATGCTATCACTATGCTTGCAACCATCTAAAAGCATATCTCAATTCCAGTGGGAAAACAATGTTAGATTATTGATTTAGTTCTCATTTAAATGTGTTATCAGTGTGCTTTCAACCATTTTAAAAGCACAACAAAGTTCAAAAGGGGAAAACAATGTCAGGTATTCATACTTAATGTTTTATCACTGTGCTTCATCTAATTGCACTACCAAATTACCTGGATTGCAGTTGAGATAACATTAAAAGTACATAGTGCAAGTGTTCAATGCTGTAGAGATTCTGCACAGATTATTATAGCAATTGTGAAGACCTCCACAGAACTGCAACCTTTGCACGCTTTCTTGAACATGCACACTTTCTATGATTACATAAGAAGACATTTATAGTAACAGTAGGCTAACCTCAACATGTGGCCATAGATGTGTTACTCATCGTAGCCCTCGGTGGAATGGGTGGAATGTTATTAATATTTTTCATCATTAATAAACAAATAGAATTATATATCCGGTGTTTCTATGTCAAACGGGTTTGTTATATTTCAGTCTTCTGTGATGTAATATTGGGATGCAAACTACACATTTTTATACATTTTATACATCTACAGTTGAAGTCGGAGGTTTACATACACCTTAGCCAAATACATTTAAACTCAGTTTTTCACAATTCCTGATATTTAATCCCAGTAAAAAATTCCCTGTTTTAGGTCAGTTAGGATCACCACTTTATTTTAAGAATGTGAAATGTCAGAATAATAGTAGAGAGAATGATTTATTTCAGCTTTTATTTCTTTCGTCACATTCCCAGTGGTTCAGAAGTTTACATACACTCAATTAGTATTTGGTAACATTGCCTTTAAATTGTTTAACTTGGGTCAAACATTTCGGGTAGCCTTCCACAAGCTTCCCACAATATGTTGGGTAAATTTTGGCCCATTCCTCCTGACAGAGCTGGTGTAACCGAGTCAGGTTTGTAGGCCTCTGTCACGACTTCCGCCGAAATCGGTCCCTCTCCTTGTTCGGGCGGCGTTCGGCGGTCGACATCACCGACTTTCTAGCCATCGCCGATCCACTTTTCATTTTCCATTGGTTTTGTCTTGTCTTCCATCACACCTGGTTCCAATTCCGTCAATTACATGTTGTGTATTTAACCCTCTGTTCCCCCCCATGTCCTTGTCCGTAATTGTTTGTTGTCAGTGCTTGTGCACGTTATGTTCTGGTGTGCGTCGGGTTATGTACCCATTTATTTTCATTGTTCTGTATCCAGTGGGTTTTGATGATTAAACTGAGCCGTTTGAAACACAGTTTTGCTCTCCTGTGTCTGACTTCTCTGCCGCCAGTACGCACCCCTGACAGAATTACGGACCACTACGATGTAGTCAGCAGGAGCAGGTACCACGGAATTAGGGGTGGAGGAGCACGCAGCAATGCTCCAACATCTTGGCACCGTCATGGACCGCGTTGTCCAGACAATGGACCGCTGGGAGAGACAGGGAGTTCTTCCAGCGCCTCCACCAGCACAACCAGGGTCTCCACTGAGCGCCCCTCTTCATCCTGGTTCCAGTGGGATTTGTCTCTCAATGCACCAGAAATACAACGGGAAGGCTGCGAACTGCCAGGGGTACCTTCTCCAACTGGACCTATACCTGGCCACCATCCACCCGGCTCTGTCGGGTCGTGAGAGGGTGTCCGCACTCGTCTCGTGCCTCACCAGGAAAGCCCTCGAGTGGGCCAACGCTGTATGGAGAGAGGGAGATGCGGCGTTGGACCAGTTTGAGGAGATCACACGCGGTTTCCAGGCAGTCTTCGATCATCCGCCCGAGGGTCGAGCGGCGGGTGAGCGCCTCTTCCATCTAAGTCAGGAGACGAGGAACCCTGGCTGCCGGCGCATGATGGAACGACAGGGCCCTGATCGACCATTACCGCTGCAGTCTGCGCTAGGACGCTCTCGGGAGTTGGCCTGCAGAGACACCACCCTTATGTTTGACCAGCTGGTGGACCTGTCCATCCGGCTGGACAACCTGCTGGCTACCCGCGGACTTTCAGATCAGGGTCTGGTGGTTCCATCCCCCCGCACCCCCTCTCCGATACTTATGGAGCTGGGAGGGGCGGTGCGCAGGGAGACCGGAGGGGGTTCCAGCTCGTGCACCATCTGTGGCCGCAGAGGTCACACTGCCAGTCGGTACCGAGTTGGTTCCTCTGGGGATCGAGGTAACAGACAGGGCGCTCTGGCGTCACCCCAGGTGAGCCGGCACCATTCTCACCCAGAGTCCTCTGTTGCTTATATGTTTGTCTATGTTACCTTTTCTGAGTTTTCCCCACATTCCCAGCATAAGGCGCTCGTCGATTCAGGCACAGCTGGGATCTTTATAGATGGAGCGTTCGCTTATAGTTTAGGGATCCCCATTGTTCCCGTGGCTGTGCCCTTCCCCGTTCACGCCTTAGATAGTCGACCATTAGGGTCAGGTTTGATCAGGGAGGCCACCACTACTCTGGGCATGGTGACGCAGGGGGGGAGAGAATTAGTCTCTACCTTATTGACTCTCCTGCGTTTCCCATGGTGCTAGGCCTACCCTGGTTAGTTTGTCATGACCCCACTGTTTCTTGGCCACAGAGGGCTCTCACGGGGTGGTCGCTGGAGTGCTCAGGGAGGTGTTTAGGGGTTTCCGTTGGTGCTACTACGGTGGAGAGTCCAGACCAGCTCTCCACCATGCGCATTCTCCCTGAATATGCCGATTTGGCTCTCGCCTTCTCTAAAAAGAAGGCGACTCAATTACCACCCCATCGACGGGGCGATTGCGCGATAAATCTCCTGGTAGACGCTGCACTTCCCAGGAGGCACGTGTATCTCCTCTCACAGGCGGAGACGGAGGCTATGGAAACATATGTCTCCGAATCCCTGCGTCAGGGGTACATTTGGTCCTCCACTTCACCCGCCTCCTCGAATTTCTTTTTTGTGAAGAAGGAGGGAGGTCTACACCTGTGTATTGAGTATCGGGGTCTGAATCAGATCAATGTATAGCTACCCGCTACCACTCATAGCCACAGCGATTGAGTCAATGCACGTGGCGAGCTTCTTCACGAAACTAGATCTCAGGAGCGCTTACAACCTGGTGCGTATCCGAGAGGGAGACGAGTGGAAGGCGTCTTTCAGTACCACCTCAGGGCACTATGTGTATCTTGTCATGCCGTACGGGTTGATGAATGTGCCATCAGTCTTCCAAGCCTTTGTAGACGAGATTTTCCGGGACCTGCACGTGCATGGTGTAGTGGTGTATATTGATGACATTCTGATATACTCCGCCACACACGTCGCGCATGTGTCCCTGGTGCGCAGGGTGCTTGGTCGCCTGTTGGAGCATGACCTGTACGTCAAGGCTGAGAAATGCTTGTTTTTCCAGCAATCTGTCTCCTTCCTAGGATATCGCATTTCCACATCAGGGGTGGAGATGGAGAGTGACCGCATTTCAGCCGTGCGTAATTGGCCGACTCCCACCACGGTAAAGGAGTTGCAGCGGTTCTTAGGGTTTGCCAACTACTACCGGAGGTTTATCCGAGGTTTTGGTCAGGTAGCGGCTCCCATTACCTCACTGCTGAAGGGGGGCCCGGTGCGTTTGCAGTGGTCGGTTGAGGCGGACAGAGCTTTTAGTCACCTGAGGGCTCTGTTTACCTCGGCTCCCGTGCTGGCCCATCCGGATCCCTCTTTGGCATTCATAGTGGAGGTGGATGCGTCCGAGGCTGGGATAGGAGCGGTGCTCTCTCAGCACTTGGATACGCCACCGAAGCTCTGCCCCTGTGCCGCCTTCTCGAAGAAGCTCAGCCCGGCGGAGCAAAACTATGACATGGGGGACCGGGAGCTGTTGGCTGTCGTCAAGGCCTTGAAGGCGTGGAGACACTGGCTTGAGGGGGCTAGACACCCTTTTCTCATCTGGACTGACCACCGCAATCTGGAGTACATCCGGGCAGTGAGGAGACTGAACCCTCGCCAGACAAAGTGGGCCATGTATTTCACCTGTTTTGTGTTTACCCTGTCCTACAGACCAGGCTCCCAGAACGTGATTTCTCCCAAGGATGAACCTGACTTGTGGAGGTCTCCAATTCTTTTCCTGAGGTCTTGGCTGATTTATTTTCCCATAATGTCAAGCAAAGAGGCACTGAGTTTGAAGGTAGGCCTTGAAATACATCCACAGGTACACCTCCAATTGACTCAAATTATGTCAATTAGCCTATCAGAAGCTTCTAAAGCCATGACATTTTCTGGAATTTTGCAAGCTGTTTAGAGGCACAGTCAACTTAGTGTATGTAAACTTCTGACCCACTGGAATTGTGATACAGTGAATTATAAGTGAAATAATCTGTCTGTAAACAATTGTTGTAAAAATGACTTGTGTCATGCACAAAGTAGATGTCCTAACCGACTTGCCAAAACTATAGTTTTGTAACAAGAAATGTGTGGAGTGGTTGAAAAACGAGTTTTAATGACTCCAACCTAAGTGTATGTAAACTTCTGACTTCAACTGTATATATCTGACATGGTACAGGTGCCTTCTTTTTTTTTAAGCCCATAACCGTGTGTGAGGTGTATACCTTTGTTTCAAAGTAGATTTGAAACACTCTTTGAAACACTCGGTTGAATAAATACTGTTAACTTAACTAGGCTATTTACTGAATTACAAAAGTCATATTGAATTGTTTGGTTGTCAACACAGTCAAATATCAACATTTAAAGGATATATATAATGCTTGGACCGTTTCATCTGAGCCACTGGCCTAATCCTATTCTTTTAACTTTTTATTTTTTTATTTAGTTGGAGACGTGAATCCAACAAAATGCCTTAATTTGTCGACAAGTAAATATGCTATTTACTGTATTTCAGAAGTGATATTGAATCGTTTGATTGTCAACTCAACCAAATATCAACATTTGAACATCAACATGTGTATTTTGTGCCACTGACTTAGTCTGGCTTTATTTCCAGTTTGTTTACAAATTAATAATTGATATGTTGGATTAATTTCTCCATTTCAACCAAGAATCAAAGTTAAAGAATACAACTAAATCAGTTTGTGCCCAGTGGGTAGTGAGTCGGAGAGTGACTTACCCAGCACCCACTTCTGCATGGTGCACGGTGTGATCATGGTAAATTGTGCATGCTTTCCTTAATCATTCGATTTGTGCTAGTTGTATTAGTTCTGGAAATAATTTTTTTCTTCTCAGATTTCATTTTGAATATTTCGATTTCCATTCAGGAGAGATTCTTCAGACACTCTGTCTCCTTCTCATCCTCGTCCTATCCCTCCGTCCAGACGTCCCTCAGTGAAGGTGAAGAAAGAGAGGTCAGAGGGCATGCTGTTTGTGAATAGACTGAGTTGTGTACTATGGTCCATAGTTTGTGTTCGATCATCACCTACCTCTGTTTTATCAGACACAGTGAAAACTGCCCTGAAATCCCTGTTTTACTGTTTGTTTTGTTATCATAGGTTAAACATTATACAGCACAGCAAAGTCAAAATCATTGCAACTATGTGCATGTTCTTCCTTTTTTGATGAAAACTGTCAGCGATACACAGAAAATGACTATACAGTTTTCAGAATCGCAATAGATTATTTAGTCTGTTGGTTTTTCATTTAGGAAAAAAGCTCCTCCTGACCCTAATTCCCCGCTTCCTCCTCTTCATCCTCGTCCTTCTATGCCCACTGCAGCAGAGGTCAAGAAGGAGAGGTTAGAGTCAGCTTCTCTTCTCTCATAATCTAGATTTATTTCATAAGACATATTGGACTACAGTATAAATTGTGCTTCCTGTATTATACTTATGCTAAAATGTATATTTTATTCTACTTTATGTTCGTTCGTATTCTTATCTTTTATTACTTATTGTTGTTGCATTGTCGAGAAGCAACCTGCAAACAGTGATGGAAAAAGTACGTAATTGTCATACTTGTGTAAAAGTAAAGAGACTTTAATAGAAAATGACTCATGTAAAAGTCACCCAGTAAAATACTACTTGAGTATTTGGTTTTAAATATACTTAAGTATCAAAAGTAAATGTAATTGCAAAAATATACTTAAGTATATTTACTTGGGGTGGCAGGTAACTTAGTGGTTAGAGTGTTGGGCCAGTAACCGAAATGTTGCTTGATCGAATCCCCGAGCTGACAAGGTAAAAATCTGTCGTTCTGCCCCTGAACAAGGCAGTTAACCCACTGTTCCCCGGTAGGCCATCATTGTAAATAAGAATTTGTTCTTAACTGACTTGCCTAGTTAAATAAATAAAACAGTTATCAAAAGTTGAATTATACATTATTTCAAATGCTCTTGTATTAAGCAAACCAGACAGCACCAATTTAAAAAAAAAATTCAAATAATTTAACAGATACCCAGGGGCACACTCCAACACTCAGACATGTGAAGCTATTGTATTTATTGAGTCTGCCAGATCAGAGGCAGTAAAGATGACCGGGGATGTTCTCTTGATAAGTGTGTGAATTGGACCATTTTGCTGTCCTGCTAAGCATTCAAAATATAATTACTTTTGGGTGTCAAGGAAACTGTATGGAGTAAAAAGTATATAATTTTCTTTAGGATTGTAGTGAAGTAAAAGTAACAGTTGTCAAAAATATAAATAGTAAAGTACAGATACCCTCAAACTACTTAAGTAAAAATACTTTAAAGTACTACTTAAGTACTTTACACCACTGCCTGCAAGTAAGCGTTTTGTTGGATGGTGCATGTGTATCCCCTATATACGACTAATAAAACTTGAAACATGAGTGTGCTAATATAGTATTGATAGTTATGATGAATAGTAGTGATGATTTGAAAATAATGTTTTACATTTAGAAAAGAGCCTCCACGGATTTCTGTGGTTAGAAAAGAGCCTCCGGACCCCAATGCTCCATTTGCTCCTCTTCCTCTCCATCTCCATCCTCCCCCTCCTGTGAAGCGCCCGTCAGTGGAGGTCAAAAAGGAGAGGTCGCTGTTATGTTGCATGGTTGTTTTTTTGTGTGGTTACTTTTGAGTGTCGGCAATGTTTGTTCTCTGTGACATTATTGAACTGCTCCTATTGACAGATATGCTTAATGGATTCTATTCATTTCGATACAATGCATTTTTGTTGCTTTTCCTTGTGAAGTTTCAAACATCACTTTCTTTGCTGTTTGCTACCCAGAGAAGAGTCGTCAGATTACAAACCCGTTTCTCTGAAGGTGACGTCATCTGACCATGTGAAAAAGGATAGGTCTGGGATCTGTAAATCATACTACCTCATTCATGTTGAGTGTGCTCAATTGTGTTTAGCCTTTTCAGTACATGTTCCTAATATCATGATAAATATAGTATTCAACAGTCAGTTAATAGTTCCTGTTATATAGTGCCTTCGGAAAGTATCCAGACCCCTTGACTTTTTACACATTTTGTTAGGTTACGGCCTTATTTTAAAATCAATTTTTTTCTCTCATCAATCTACCCCATAATGATGAAGCAAAAACGAGTTTAGACATTTTTATTCAGACCCTTAACTCAGTACTTTGTTGAAGCACCTTTGGCAGTGATTACAGCCTCGAGTCTTTTTGGGTATGACGCTACAAGCTTTGCACACCTGTATTTGGGAAGTTTCTCCCAGTCTTCTCTGCAGATCCTTGGAATGGGAGCGTCGCTGCACAGCTATTTTCAGGTCTCTCCAGAGACGTTCGATCAGGTTCAAGTCTGGGCTCTGACTGGGCCACACAATGACATTTAGAGACTTGTCCCGAAGCCACTCCTGCGTTGTCTTGGCTTTGTGCTTAGAGTCGTTGTCCTGTTAGAAGGTGAACCTTCACCCCAGTCTGAGGTCCTGAGTGCTCTGGGGCAGGTTTTCATCAAGGATCTCTCTGTACTTTGCTTCGTTCATCTTTACCTCGATCCTGACTAGTCTCCCAGTCCCTGCCGCTGAATGGCTGGATGGTGCCAGGTTTCCTCCAGACGTGAGCTCTGTCAGAGTGAACATCGGGTTCTTGGTCACCTCCCTAATCAAGGCCCTTCTCCCCCGAATGCTCAGTTTGGCCGGGTGGCCAGCTCTAGGGAGAGTCTTGGTGGTTCCAAACTTCTTCCATTTAAGAATGATGGAGGCCACTGTGTTCTTGGGGACCTTCAATGCTGCAGAAATGTTTTTGTACCCTTCCCCAGATCTGTGCCTCGACACAATCCTGTCTCGGAGCTCTACGGACAATTCCTTTGACCTCATGGTTTGTTTTTTGCTTTGACATGCACTGTCCACTGCAGGACCTTATATAGACCGGTGTGTGCCTTTCCAAATCATGTCCAATCAATTGAATTTACCACAGGTGGACTCCAATCAAGTTGTAGAAACATCTCAAGGATGATCAATGGAAACAGGATGCACCTGAGCTCAATTTCGAGTCTCATAGCAAAGGGTCTGAATACGTAAATAAGGTATTTTTGTTTTTAAGTTTGCAAACATTTCTAAAACCTGTTTTCGCTTTTCCGTTATGGGGTACTCTGTGTCGATTGCTGAGGAAATTGTTTTATTTAATCAATTTTAGAATAAGGCTGTAACAAAACAAAATGTGGAAAAAGTCAAGGGGTCTGAATACTTTCCGAAGGCACTGTATTTATCATGACATTCTGTAAATGCGGATGATGATAATGATGTAATTTTGTTAAATTAGATTAAGATTATTATGACAACAGTTGCAAAGCACTGCTAACCGTTCTTTGTTTGCAGAAAAGACTCCGATACCAAAGTGCCCCAAAAAACATCAGTTGATGCCAAGAAAGAAAGGTTGGCAAGCCATAGTCCACAGGTGCATGCATAATTATACACTGCACGTGGGCCTATGTGCTTGTTGAAGTTGAATCCCACTGACATGAGTTGTGGTTGTGTATTTGGTGATATTAGAGAATTGTTTGTTAACCCCTTCATTGGAGCAGAGGTCTTCATAGGGAAATAATATATGTGGGCATATTTGTCAGCAAAGCATATTTGTCAGTGCTTTGCCACCTTGTGATCTTGTCTGCCCTCTGCTGGTGAGGCTGTTTGATCAAGCATGCCTGCTTCCTGAATGCTGTGTGCTTTTTGCCAATCAGCTATGGCTGCAATACATGCAAATGTTACATACATACAAATGTTTCCTGTTTCAGAAAGGATTTGTCAGATTCCAAACCAAAACCTGCTAAAAGGCAGAGTCTGGACTCCTCAGATTCCAATCCAAAACGTTCTAAAAGGCCAAGTCTGGATGGCAAGAAAGACAGGTCTGCATAAGCAGGATCATATTCTATACACAGTAATTGGTGGATGTAGTGAACTTCACTCTAAAAACACTTATTGACCTCACTTTTAAACCTGTATGATGTGAACTTTGAAGGAAAATAATTAAATAAATATTTTAATTTGTAAAGCTTTTCTCACACCCAAGGCACTGAAAAAAATTATTATAATAAAAGCAGAAAACAATCAATGCTATGTACAGGTGTCGTCCGATCCGGTGAACATAATTAACATAGGTCATTGAAAGCTTTTCTGAACAGCTCAGTTATTTAGATGTGCCTTAAGCAAGGCCAGAGGCTGCAGCCCTGACAGTGACTGGAAGCTGGAAGTGCGTTCCACAGCCGAGAAGCCGCACCACTGAAAACCCTGCCACCCATAGTTTTTTTTGTCTGCTGTGGGACTGCTGAAGGGATATGGACCTGTAAGAGCGAAGGGAGTGTGAGGTCAGACCGATAGTTGGGTCCAGAGTTGTGGATAACTTGTTAGGTGTGGATTCTAAAGTCAATGCATGAGCATTTGCGGAGCCAGTGGAGGTTGAACAGCACTGGAGTGATGGCGGCAGGGTAGCCTAGTGGTTAGAGCGTTGGACTAGTAACCGCAAGGTTGCAAGTTCAAATCTCTGAACTGACAAAGTACAAATCTGTCGTTCTGCCCCTGAACAACGCAGTTAACCCACTGTTCCTAGGCTGTCATTCAAAATAAGAATTTGTTCTTAACTGACTAAAGGTAAATAATAATAATAATAATGTGCTCATGGGGGAGTTGTGGGTGAGGACACATGCAGCACAGTTCTGGACATATTGTAGGCACGTGTCAGATTTGTCAACAAACAGGGTATTACAATAGTCCAGATGGGATAAGATAAAGGTGTGGATGAGTTGCTCAGCTGGAGGCTGTAAAAGTATAACACTTTGATGTGGGCCTCAAACGAGCGCTGACTGTCAAATATCACATCCAGATTGCGAACCTCACTGGAGGGGAGGACCTTGACACCATCAATATTGAGGCTGTAGCTGCTGATTTAGTCGATGATGCGAGTGCCACTCAGGACGACCTCTGTCTTTTTGAAGTTTAACTGCAGGAAACTCCGCTGCATCCACACTTTGATGTCCTACAGGCAACTGACAAGGAATGCAGTGTTTGTGGAGATATACAGCTGAGTGTCGTCAGCATAAAAGTTAAAGCCCAGTCCATGTTTCCCAGTGGCAGCATGTAGATCCAAAACAGTAGTTGCCCTAGGACCGAGCCTTCAGGGACCCCCTGGCGGATCAGTGAGCTTAGGACCTGAACCAGTCCAGGACAGTGTCTGACAGGCCCAGTTGCTTCTCCATGCGGTCCAGCAGAATGGCATGGCTGACCGTGTTAAATGCTGCACTGAGGTCCAGCAGTATGAGGATGCTGGCAGCCCCAGAGTCCGCATTCATGAGGAGGTCATTGGTGACCCTTACCAAGGCAGTCTCTGTGTTTGAAACCAGACTGGAAGGGCTCAAGTAGGTTGTGAATGGCAAGATGTTGTTGGAGTTGGCTAGACATAGCACGTTCGAGGACCTTACTCAGGAAGGGCAGGTTGGAGATAGGCCTGTAGTTCTGGAGGTTGTCAGGGTCAGATCCAGGCTTTTTAAGTACTGGTGTGACTGTGGCGAGTTTGAGCTGTGGAGGGACACATCCAGTGGTGAGGGACTTGTTAATGATTTTCTGTGAAAAAAAGGCTCCAGAGCAGGTAACTAGGTCTTGACAAATGAGGTGGGGATAGGGTCAAGTGAGCAAGTGGTGAGCCTCATTGTTCTAACCAGCTTGGTTACATCAGCTGCAGTGACTGTGGTGAACTTTGAGAACCTTGACTCGGGGAGCGTAGGACTGTGTAGATCAACTATAGGGGCTGGAGAGGACAGGCTGGTGTCATTGATGTTTTCAATTTTGCTTTGGAAGAAACAAAGGTATTGATTGCACCGTTCTGGGGAGGCTTAGGTAGCAGAGTTGTTCACAGGTTTAAGGAGCTTGCTCACAGTAGACAACAGTACCTGGGAGTTACCACTGCTGTTGCTGATCAGTTGGGAGT
The DNA here is from genome assembly GCF_965601325.2 of Salmo salar. Taxonomy (NCBI): domain Eukaryota; kingdom Metazoa; phylum Chordata; class Actinopteri; order Salmoniformes; family Salmonidae; genus Salmo; species Salmo salar. The sequence continues at coordinate 49,091,889 of NC_138295.1, read as the reverse complement.
AGTAGTAGCAAAATGGTCAAATGAAAGTAAAAACAGGATATCATTTAAAGCTTTACCTCGTCACTCAACATCTAACACTCACTCAGATGAACCGACAGCAGTGTCACAAGATGACATGTTTTCCTCTCTCTCGTGTTGTTGTAGAAAGGACTCCACTGACTCCAAGCCCAGCCATTCTGTGAAACGTCATTCGACTGACTCCAAATCAGACAGGTAGGTACTGGCTCTCATTCAGATTCAATACTATGACTGACACTTCTCTGGTCATTACTGCTAAATGCCTTAATACCCAGTGGGCAAAGTACATCCGTCAGCAACTAGTTTTAATTGACATTCGATTGAATAGCCAAATAACGTGACATCAATATGAAATCTACATTACAAGCGAAAAGTGGTGGGAAAAGTACTCAATTGTCATACTTAAGTAAATGCTAGTAGATTTATTTTATTTTATGGACAGATGGGGGCACACTCCAACACTCACATCATTTACAAAATGCAGTATTTGTATTTAGTTAGTCCACCAGATCAGAGGCAGTAGGGATGACAACGCATTATAAGTGTGTGAATTGGACCATCATTCTGTTCTGCCTGAGCAAGTACTTTTTGGTACCAGGGAAAATGTATGTTAAAAGTGCTTATTTTCTTTAGGGATGTAGTGGATTACAAGTTGCCAAAAATATACTTAACAAAAATATAAAAGCAACATGTAAAGTGTTGGCCCCATGTTTCATGAGCTGAAATAAAAGATCCCAGAAATGTTCCATACACACAAAAAGCTTATTTCCCTCAAATTTTGTGCGCAAATTTGTTTACATCCCTGTTAGTGAGCATTTCTCCTTTGCCAAGATAATCCACCCTCTTGACATGTGGCATATCAATAAGTAATGATCATTACACAGGTGCACCTTGTGCTGGGGACAATTGAAGGCCACTCTAAAATATGCAGTTTTGTCACATAACACAATGCCACAGATGTCTGAGGTTTTGAGGGAGTGTGCAGTTGGCATGCTGACTGCAGGAATGTCCACCAGAGCTGTTGCCAGATAATTGAATGTTCATTTTTCTACTATAAGCCACCTCAAGTCATTTTAGAGAATTTGGCAGTACAACAAACTAGCCTCATTACCACAGACCAAGTCTCACCATGTGAGCTCAGGACCTCCACATCTGGCTTCTTCACCTGCAGGATTGTCTGAGACCAGCCACCCGGACAGCTGATTAAACTGTGGGTTTGCACAAAGGAAAAATTACTGCACAGAAACTGTCTCAGGGGAGCTCATCTGTGGCTCGTCGTCCTCACCAAGGTCTTCACCTTACTGCAGTTCGGCATCGTAACTGACTTCAGTGGCAAATGCTCACCTTCGATGGTCACTGGCACGCTGGAGAAGTGTGCCCTTCACGGCTGAATTCCGGTTTCAACTGTACCGGGCAGATGGCAGACAGCGTGTATGGCATTGTGTGGGCGAGTGGTTTGCTGATGTCAACGTTGTGAACAGAGTGCCCCGTGGTGGTGGTGGGGTTATGGTATGGGCAGGCACAAGCTACGGACAACGAACACAATTGCATTTTATCGATGACCGTGACGAGATCCTGAGGCCTATGTCGTGCCATTCATCTGCCGCCATCACCTCATGTTTCAGCATGATAATGCACGGCCCCATGTTGCAAGGATCTGTACACAATTCCTGGAAGCTGAAAATGTCCCAGTTTTTCCTTGGCCTACATACTCACCAGACATGTCACCCATTTGAGTATGTTTGGGATGCTCTGGATCGACGTGTACGAAAGCGGGTTCCATTTCCCGCCAATATCCAGCAACTTCACACAGCCATTGAAGAGGAGTGGGACAACATTCCACAGGCCACACAACATTCCACAGGCCGCAATCAACTCTATGCGAAGGAGATGTGTCCTGCTGCATGAAGCAAATGATTGCCACACCAGATACGGAATTGTTTTCTGATCCATTCCCCAACATTTTTTTTTTTTAAGGTATATGTGACCAACAGATGCGTATCTGTATTCCTAGTCATGTGAAATCCATATATTAGGGCCTAATTTATTCATTTCAATTGACAGATTTCCTTAGATGAACTGTAACTCAGTAAAATATTTTTAATTGTTGCATTTATATTTTTGTTCAGTGTATAAATAGTAAAGTATAAATACCACCAAAAAACTACTTATGTATTTTTACTTAAAGGAAAACTCAAAATCAAGTTTTCAAGATACGTATCTTGAAAAATACAACAATCTGGCATCTTGAAATGTTGATTGCTGACATACAAACTATTTTGGGTCTACATCAACAATGGACTAAGAAATCTAGCCCGTATGATGGTTTTTGCATCATATGATGCTGCGTTTTGCAACTTTCAAAATACAGCAATTTTGAAAGTTCTGTATTTGCTCTATTCTAAATTGCTCTATTCTGAAACCAATCTGGCCTGTATGATGCATTTTGTGTCATATGATGTGGAACGCAGCGTCATATGATGCAAAATGGATCATATGGGCCAGATTTCTGTATTTTGAAGTTTCGTATCTTGAAAACTTGATTGTTGATATGCAAGATATTTTGGGACTATATCAACAATGGACTAATGAAACAAATACTAAAAGACACATTTTGGGGTGGAGTTTTCCTTCAAGTACTTTACACCACTGCAAGCGAGCCATGTCATTGCATTTTAGTTAAAATTTGGATGAAAAAAAGGTGTACTTTTTACACATTTTTGACAAAGTTGTCACATGGATTTTTTATTTTATTTGTTGAAATTACATTGAATCAATCAGTGGGTAGTAACCCCCTTTTCTCGCTTTCAAATCATTCCTCATTTACTACCTCTCTTTAGGAGGGACTCTGTGGATTCCAAGACTAGCAACTCACCCTCAGCTAAGAAGCTCTCTAGTGAGACGTAAGAGGGCGCCTTTCTTATGCAGATAGAAAAGCAAATTTCCTTTTCTTATTTATTTTACTGCTTCATTAAGGCCTTTTTATTTACTTTGCATAATGGAGCACATTAAGATAAGGATGTTAGTTCACTCCCTTGCTTTTTCTGTCTCTGTGTTTGTTTCAGGAAAGAATTTCATGGCTCCAAGTCCTCTCACCCTGGCCCTCTGCAGAGAAAGTCCTCAACGGACAGTATTGAACGGTACCCTTTTTAACTGGAAAATACTATCTACTGTACTACTGAAATAAATATGGATCAGATTTTAAACTCGTGATTGACGTATATGCTGTCTGGCTTGTGTATACGATGACCAGGAGAGGGAAACCAGAGATGCCAAAGATCCCCACCACCCCCACCAGTCCCATGTCCCCCTCCTTCAGCTCAGCAGGGGTTCCCCTGTCCCCTTGCCTTGCCACTGGAGAAACCATCAGGGACAAGTGCATCGAGATGCTGGCTGCTGCTCTACGTACAGATGGTGGGGAAAAGACCAGCCACTAACTGAATGACTCACAGAGATAAAAGAGATCAATCTACACATAAAGTGACTCATTCAATGCACATTCATTCACACATACCGTACAGTATGGAAATTACTAATGGTTACATTACACACAGCTTGATAGATTTTGTAGATGAAAAGGAGGAAACGTAATACCCTCAGTTTTATCTCCTCAGACAACTTCAAAGAATTTGGGACAAACTGTGACTCCATGGCAGCAGAGATTGAAGATCATATCCTTTTAAATCTGCATGTGTTTCTGAAGTATTTTACCAATTTGGGTTGGTTTTAGGTTGCAGTGTGTTTGCAGAGCTGCCATTTGCTCTCTTGGCTTTGAATATAACAAATGTTATATTTGTTTGTTCTTTTATTGTCACCGTTAGATATTTCAGTCAGACGGTGATGAAAGCTTCCTTAACTATCCTCCGCTGCACATATTTACACGGAGATGGGATCCACAGATATGAAGTATAAAAACAGGGTGCGGAGCCGCATCAGCAACCTGAAGGACCCCAAAAACCCTGGACTGCGGAGGAACGTCCTGGCTGGAGGCATCGAGCTGAGACGCTTTGCCATCATGTCTGCTGAGGTACGGTAAACTTCTGTCATATCAACCCATGACCCACCCCTGCCTCTAACATATTCCAAAGATGTCGTACCAAAGAGAGAGAATCAAGAAAGTCAAACACCTACCAAAATATTGAGTAGAGTTGACAAATTTCCCTCAGAGATTTTGTCTATCTATCTACATTTGAAGTCGGACGTTTACATACACTTAGGTTGGAGTCATTAAAACTAGTTTTTCAACCACTCCACACATTTCTTGTTAATAAACTATAGTTTTGCCAAGTTGGTTAGGACATCTACTTTGTGCATGACACAAGTAATTTTTCCAACAATTGTTTACAAACAGATTATTTCACTTATAATTCACTGTATCACAATTCCAGTGGGTCAGAAGTTTATATACACTAAGTTGACTGTGCCTTTAAACAGCATGGAAAATTCCAGAAAATGATGGCATGGCTTTAGAAGCTTCTGATAGGCTAATTGACATCATTTGAGTCAATTGGAGGTGTACCTGTGGATGTATTTCAAGGCCTACCTTCACATTCAGTGCCTCTTTGCTTGACATCATGGGAAAATCAAAAGAAATCAGCCAAGACCTCAGAAAAAAAATTGTAGACCTCCACAAGTCTGGTTCATCCTTGGGAGCAATTTCCAAACGCCTGAAGGTACCACATTCATCTGTACAAACAATAGTACGCAAGTATAAACACTATGGGACCACGCAGCCGTCATACCGTTCAGGAAGGAGACACGTTTTGTCTCCTAGAGATGAACATACTTGTGCAAAAAGTGCAAATCAATCCCAGAACCACAGCAAAGGACCTTGTGAAGATGCTGGAGGAAACCAGTACAAAAGTTTCTATATCCACAGTAAAATGAGTCCTGTATTCACATAACCTGAAAGGCCGCTCAGCAAGGAAGAAGCCACTGCTCCAAAACCGTCATAAAAAAACAAGACTATGGTTTGCAACTGCACATGGGGACAAAAGAGCGTACTTTTTGGAGAAATGTCCTCTGGTCTGATGAAACAAAAATAGAACGGTTTGGCCATAATGACCATTGTTATGTTTGGAGGAAAAAGGGTGAAGCTTGCAAGCCGAAGAACACCATCCCAATCGTGAAGCACGGGGGTGGCAGCATCATGTTGTGGGGGTGCTTTGCTGCACTTCACAAATAGATGGCATCATGAAGGAGGAAAATTATGTGGCTATATTGAAGCAACATCTCAAGACATCAGTCAGGAAGTTAAAGCTTGGTCGCAAATGTGTCTTCCAAATGCACAATGACCCCAAGCATACTTCCAAAGTTGTGTCAAAATGGCTTAAGGACAACAAAGTCAAGGTATTAGAGTGGCCATCACAAAGCCCTGACCTCAATCCCATAGAAAGTTGGGGGCAGAACTGAAAAAGTGTGTTCGAGCAAGGAGGCCTACAAATCTGACTCAGTTACACCAGCTCTGTCAGGAGGAATGGGCCAAAATTCACCCAGCTTATTGTGGGAAGCTTGTGGATGGCTACCTGAGACGTTTGACCCAAGTTAAACAATTTAAAGGCAATGCTACCAAATACTAATTGAGTGTATGTAAACTTCTTACCCACTGGGAATGTGATGAAGGAAATAAAAGCAGAAGTAAATCATTCTCTATACTATTATTCTGACATTTCTCATTCTTAAAATAAAGTGGTGATCCTAATTGACCTAAGACAGGGAATTTTTACTGGGATTAAATGTCAGGAATTGTGAAAAACTGAGTTGAAATGTAGTTGGCTAAGGTGTATGTAAACTTCTGACTTCAACTATATCTATCTATCTAATCTATCTCTAATCTAGGAGATGGCTAGTGATGAGCTGAAGCAGTTGAGGAACAATCTGACTAAGGAGGCCATTAGGGAACACCAGCTGTCCAAAACCAGTGGTACCATTTCTGACCTGTTTCAGTGCAGCAAGTGCAGCAAAAAGAACTGCACCTACAACCAGGTAAACATACCATACTCTGCATACACACCCTATTCTGCTTATTACCAAGTATATATTGTATTTTACTTAAACAGATACGCACGGCTCACTGCACTGAAAACATACATATGCTCTACATACTGACCCAATATCAGTTTTATTTTGTTCGCTCTACCAGTTCCAGTTCACACAGTGAGATACAGTGGAGACAGCCTGTGCTGTTGAATGAAAGCTGCCTTCTTATTTCTTGGTGTGTGTGTGTGTGTGTGTGTGTGTGTGTGTGTGTGTGTGTGTGTGTGTGTGTGTGTGTGTGTGTGTGTGTGTGTGTGTGTGTGTGTGTGTGTGTGTGTGTGTGTGTGTGTGTGTGTGTGTGTGTGTGTGTAGATGCAGACCCGCAGCGCTGATGAGCCTATGACTACTTTTGTTCTGTGTAACGAGTGCGGGAACCGCTGGAAGGTGAGACAGTTCCCTCACCAGTTCAGATAAAGCCCAGCACATACAGTGGTGTCTCTGAGGCATAACAATGGTCCACAGACATAAATAATCTATACATTTTCTAATATTAATTTGTTTTCTATTCCAGTTCTGCTGATGTGGCCCAGCTCCAATGACGATGTTGCAGACCACATTTGTCTATGAGGGGTTATAATGTTTAGCAATGAGTAATTTTACAAAAATGAATACTTACGATTTATAATTGACTTTTTAAGATGGGCTCCCGAGTGGCACAGCGGTCTAAGGCACTGCATCTCATTGCAAGAGGCGTCACTACAGTTCCTGGTTCAATTCCAGGCTGTATCACATCCGGCCGTGATTGGGAGTCCCATAGGGTGGCGCACAATTGGCCCAGTGTCGTCCGGGTTTGGCCGGGGTAGGCCGTCATTGTAAATAAGAATTTGTTCTTAACTGACTTGCCTAGTTAAATAAAGTTTACATTTTAAAAATAATAATGATAAATTAATGGGAGTTGAAAACATTTCTGTAAGAGGCAGGGGTTGAGAGTCTCCAGATTGATGGCAGTGTCATTTAATCTGTCCTGGTTGAACACAGGTAATTCAATGGTGCTGAGGATATGCAGCAGCCTTTTATGAATTTCACAGACAACAAAAATGCATCTTACATTTTTTTTTTATATTCTATTTAAATCTGCAAAGACCACAGAACAAATCAGAAATACAGTATGAAAGCTTATCATGCAACCCATTTCAGTTAACACATATTTATTGTTAATATCTCAAGCCCCAACTTCTGAGGTTTTATTGTCACCGTTTGGTCTTCAGTTTGAGCTTCAGGGAATAATATAATTCATTTTTCTAGATAAGTTAAAGACCAAAAAACAATTTGTCATTTGTGGGTTTCGCTCTGACATTTCAAAAGAGCAGCTAAAATGTCTATAAATATTTATGAATAAGTGGAGTTGGTTACTTTCATATGTACAGTATAATATATAAAATAGTAATAACATATTTGCCTACATATTGCTTTGCAGCATAATTGAATGAGTAAACAGTATTGAAATTATGCTAATTTATCAGAAATTATATAATTATCAAATTGTGTTTGAACAACAGGTGAAATGGAATGTCAATATACTGTACCACTAAGAGTAGCCACAAGATGGTGGGGAAGAAAACTGTATCCTGTAAGAGCACCCACTTGCAAATGACATATCATTTAGAGAGTGAATGTTATTTACAGTACCAGTCAAAAGTTTGTACACACCAACTCATTCAAGGGTTTTTCTTTACTTTTGCTATTTTCTACATTGTAGAATAATAGTGAAGACATCAAATCTATGAAATAACACATATGGAATCATGTAGTAAACCAACAAAAATATAAACATTTAGTAGCCACCCTTTGCCTTGATGACAGCTTTGCACACTTGGCATTCTCTCAGCTTCATGAGGTAGTCACCTGGAATGCATTTTAATTAACAGCCGTGCCTTGTTAATTTGTTGAATTTCTTTCCTTCTTAATTCCTTCAGTTGTGTTGTGACAAGAAGGTCAGTCAATATGGAAATTTCAAGAACTTTGAAAGTTTCTTCAAGTGCAGTCACAAAAACCATCAAGGGCTATGATGAACCTGGCTCTCATGAGGACCGCCACAGGAAAGGAAGACCCCAGAGTTACCTCTGCTGCAGAGGATAAGTTCATTAGAGTTAACTGCACCTCAGATTGGAGCCCAAATAAATGCTTCAGAGTTCAAGTAACAGACACATCTCAACATCAACTGTTCAGAGGAAACTGCATTAATCAGGCCTTCGTGGTTGAATTGCTGCAAAGAAACGACTACTAAAGGACACCAATAATAAGAAGAGACTTGCTTGGGCCAAGAAACGCGAGCAATGGACATTAGACTGGTGGAAATCTGTCTTTTGGTCTGATGAGTCCATTTTTGAGATTTTTGGTTCCAAATGCAGAGTAGGTGAACAGATGATCTCTGCATGTGTGTTTCCCACTGTGAAGCATGGAGGTGGGATGGTGTGGGGGTGCTTTGCTGGTGACACTGTCTGAGATTTATTTAGATTTCAAGGCACACTTAAACAGCATGGCTACCACAGCATTCTGCAGTGATGCCCTATCCCATCTGGTTTGCGGTTAGTGGAACTATCATTTGTTTTTCAACAGGACAACGACCCAACACACCTTCAGGTTGTGTAAGGGCTATTTGACCAAGAGGGGGAATGATGGAGTGCTGCATCAGATGACCTGGCCCCCACAATCACCCGACCTCAACCCAATTGAGATGGTTTGTGATGAGTTGGACCGCAGAGTGAAGGAAAAGCAGCCAACAAGTGCTCAGCATATGTGGGAACTCCTTCAAGACTGTTGGAAAAGCATTCCATGTGAAGCTGGTTGAGAGAATGCCAAGAGTGTGCAAAGCGGTCATCAAGGCAGAGTGGCTACTTTAAGGAATCTAAAATATTTTTTGATTTGTTTACACTTTTCTGGTTACTACATGATTCCATATGTGTTATTTTATAGTTTTGATGTCTTCGCTATTATTCTACAATGTAGAATATAGTAAAAATAAAGAAAAACCCTTGAATCAGTAGGTGTCCAAACTATTGACTGGTACTGCCGCCGTAGGTCTACACAGCACAACCATTGGTTAGGCAGAGAACATGTCTACCGTTTACCCTCACTTCTTGGACAGAACAGAGCTTTAGATATGCAGTTTTAGAAACTTTTCTTTGTGCTTTAAGCATGGCATCGCAGGAATTTTGATAGCTGACAGGGCTGCAGGCCAGAAGGTTGTGGGTTCGCAGACCACCATGGACAAGAGTAGGGGTGGAAAGATCTCCTTTATAGTAAAAACATTGCATGAATCTATAAAAAAAAATTGCATTTTATACACATTTTACACATTAGCAGAATCTTTTTTAATACCACACAAATTACCAAAATTACAGGCTAAGAATGGACAGAGAGCTAGGCCTATGTGTTCATCTTATCATATTTCTCCAGTGCCAAATCAGTGTGTCTTATTTGCAACGAAACTGTCCCTGTTAATAATTAAATCTGAGATATCCTTAGGAATATGAGGATGTACTTTCAAAAGTTAGGCCTACCTTTCCAACCCAGACAAAGTAGGCCTACCAACGCAGAAAAATGTAAGCTTTAAATGCTGGCTACTCTTCTTCCTTGGCTCAACCCAATGAGAAAAGGTCACAAGTGTTTCCCTAAAAGCTGCCTATGTTTAAACATCTTCTATTGTACAGAAAGTGAATAGCTTAATCAATTGATAGTGACAGAATTAGATTACTTCCCAAGCAAAGTAAATGTTGTCTCCTGGGCTATAGAAGGTTGTAGATCAGCCTCTGAATGTTAAATAAACTAAACAATGATATCCCCACATGCATTGGAGTCACTTCTTTCTTGTGTATTTTACAGCTTGTTTCTTGCATAAAGCATCGCTGACCAAAGCGTTGTTATAGATCACTTTCTTTAATCAGATCTGTTTGATTTTCTTCAAAATCTTAAGCTAACAAAGGGTAGGCCTGTGCTTTTTGTCATTTTCTTTAATGAAAGGCTATGGTATACTCTGTCATACCCCCTCAATTCGAGTCTTAACTTAACAGCCCTTCACTGGCACTGAGGTAAGCTATTTAAAGAGTGCATGGTGGCTAGAGGAATTGACTGACAAATCTATGGATATAGCAGTCTAGCCTAATTTCACCTGTCAAACAAGTAGGCCTAACTCTTATTTCTTAAATAGGAAGGAGGAGGCTCCAACACAAAGCCCTTTTGTTGTTAGTAAAGTCTAATTAAAATGAAGACGGTTTAAAGTAATTATGCTTACTCGAATTTGCCTACTTTCAGCACCATGAGCTGTCCATTTCAGCACCACATTTTAAGTTACTTGAATCTGGCTTATTGTGAGGTCAATAACTCTGATAAATACATCATGGGTGAGAAACATTGTTTTTAATAAAAATCAATTATAGTAGTAGCAAGCTGGCAAAGTTGACCTCCGGTCCTCCTCCTCATCTTTGCGCTCTCCTTCTCAAACTGAACAGGCTATAGGCTAGTCCGCATGCATTTTTTGGAATAGGCCTAATAAAATGAAAAAATCTGAAGAACCTTTGACTCGCCTCCTGAACTGCCGCCGTAGGTCTACACAGCACAATCATTGGTTAGGCAGCATACAAAGTGTTTGATCAGCAAGAGCAGAGAGCAGGCTGGGGCTCAGGGTTGGAATATCCATTGCAGTGTGTAATGCAGCCTAGTTGTATTTACACCATCCCAGCAGATATCTTAGAAATATAACTTTGCTTTGTGCTTCTCCGAGTATGCACTTTGTAGCCTATAGGCTATGGGTCATTTGATTGAGGCCATACTAAATAGCATCACGGACCAAAGCTGAGAATTGGAGATAATGGGCGGCATCGGGCACACATCTATATAAAGCCTGATAAGCAACTAATTCTTAAACACTGAGAAATATTGACAATTCATCTATTACAAGTTACATGACACTCCCCTGGACTATAATTTAAAAAATACTAAACCCTCCCCTTGACTGAAATTTAAAATATTACTTTCCACCATGTACGCATTATGTACATTTTAATCCATCCCTTTTTTTCTGGCCTTTTCCATGTTTCCAGCTATGTGAAATTAGGCTTTTTAAATCATTGACTCTTTGTAATGTCTCTTATCATTGATAGGAAAAACAATAGTTTCAAATTCACTGAGGCTCTGTTTCAATATTTACAGTACATAGAATGAAGTCATCCATTCTAAGTAGGACTATGGAAGGTAGCCTGACAGGACATGACAGGATTAGGAGACAGACATGAAATATCAACAGACCAAATATAAGAAATCATGTTGTTCACAGCTTCTTTCTACAGCCCCTTGTAGTTATAAACCTATTACATGTATCGCCTCAAATCAGCCTGTCTATTGTGAGCAAGATGGTGCTGTTGAGCACCATTGAGCAAGCAAACACTTGAGAGAGCAGAGGATGAGAGCCGACAGAATACAGACCAGTCAGGAGCGCAGAAATTTTGTGGAGAGAGCAGAGGATGTGTCATGCAAGCGGACAGGCCAAACTTGAGGGCTTGCAAGTGTGACTTTGGTCGAGCAGAATATCATTGCCACAGATCAAAAATAAAAATGAATAAAAAAAATCTAGAACCATAAGCTAAGAAACATGTATTTGAAAGCATCAAATTGTCCACCAACAATAATTACATTTCTTTGAAAAGTTTTCACTCTCTATTTCTCAAATTGCTCTCTTGCAATCTATAGAGAGGACAGGAAGATACAGAAAATGGAATTAGTGGTATGAAGTCTAAGGGTTTAATCCCAATTTAAAATGCTTGTAGCGCAAGGTTTTTCTAAATGACATCAATGCATGATTAACGCAAAAGTCTCAGTTGTGTTTAACAGTGTCTGTGTGTGGGAACTAACCAAGTCGATGAGTGTGTATTAGGGACTGGACATCAGTCTGCAAATTTCATTATTTATTTGAGACTAAATTGATTTTATTGATGTATTATATTAAGGTAAAATAAGTGTTCATTCAGTATTGTTGTAATTGTCATTATTACAAATATATATATATATAAAAATCGTCCGATTAATCGGTATCGGCTTTTTTTGGTCCTCCAATAATCGGCATCGAAAAATCATAATCGGTCGACCTCTACTCCAGTTGACAACTTCAAATCCACATCCCAGCTGTTGATGAGCCGCAGACTTTGCTCAATTCTTCCCAGTACTGTTAAGGCTGCATCAATTCAATTCTGGTATCAGAACAAAATTTAACACTAGGCTACTGAATATATTTTCAGCTGTTTATTAATAGAATTAGTCAAGCAGAATAAATGGTAAATGCAATCTTCGTATATACGGGTTCACTGTAACACCTCGCAGGCAAACAGAGAACTGAAAATGACATCATAAGTTCTTCATTAAATACTCTGACAGAGATAGTTCCCGCTCACTGCTGGCCTGTAAGAGGGAGGATGAGCGTGGTTTAAACTTACTCATCCTATCGTTGGCGTGCAGGCTGGTCCCAGCCTCTAGACGCATCTTTGTTGCCAAGCATAGTTGTTTTCTAGCTTATCTTCATGTGTGTACCCGAGAGTCAGACACCCAAGGACAGTGCCTGTTTTTATGCTACAGTTAGGACAGTTTCTGCTTTTGTGCTACAGCCATCTTCCATTCTACCAGCCCCTCCCGTACACCTGTCCTTGAGCGGCCCCACAACCAGGCATTGTGTGTGTGTGTCAAGAGTCTACTCAGCCTACACTCCTACTAGCCAGCAACCCTCCAGTTAGTCATGTCTATTATATGTTGCTCAATCTATGTTAATACAATATAAACCTCTTAGTGCATTACAGTCCATTCATACTTAGGCCTACATCTACTGTAAAAGGTAATGCATCACATCTAATAAGTGAAATAAAACCCAACAATCCCCCTTTTCACACCTGATAGGTGTGAATACATAAGTTCTTAAAATGTCAGGGAAATTTTGAGATTCCCCCTTTTGACACCCCCTAGGGTGTCACTCAACACAATTTTTAATTCCCATTTTAATGATTAGATGATTAGTTCAAAAACCCTCAAGTCCTTCCGGCTACACCTCACTTGTACTAGGTTGACTACCAGCCACCCAGGAACTTCAAACCTTCACATAAGGAAAGACAAATAGTACACAGGATAAATTCAGAACATATTATTTTTAAAAAAACGTATAAAAAGAAGACCTTTTTGCGACAGTGGCTACACCTAACATGTATGGGACAGACTTTTTGTCCCAGTACTTAAAACCTTCAAATCCACCTGCCACTACATTCAATACATATGACAACATTTTGGATAAGCTTTATTCAACCACTTCCCCAACAGCAAACCAAGGATCGTCCTCAGACAGACCCGTCTTTTGCCCAGAGGTTGATTCAGTATCCACTGGGGTCACTTCCATCAAAGACATCATTCCGGTTGCTCTGACAACTTCTGTAAGATATTTTCTCAAGCAAGGGATTATACAGGCAACACAACAATAATAAGAACACAAGCTCTAGGGTCAGAAATCCAGTAACCACCATAGATGTGTACTAACCAAAAAAGATGTTCAGCCAATTCCCCTCGTATACCCCTGCTACACCCTTCATTTCAGCAGATAGCTTGTCAAGTTCCAGTAGGGCTTTGGTAATGCTTACCATCAGGGCTAGTGTTATTAGGGATAAAAGTACAGCATTGTTCACCAAACGTTTTATACACCCCCCATTATTAGCCAATATCATATCCAACTCCAATCTATTTTGTCTAGCCGTTCTAGTGGTAGCCTCTAGTTGCTCAGCCATACCTGTCAGTGCAGTGCGAGTATAGTTAACAAATCTCTGTTACACACACATCAGTAAAGAACTCAACCCAGCTTTAGGCGGCTGTATTTTTCCCACAGTACACATACATTCCTTAACAACCTTGCCACCTGTCTTCTAATCTCCTGCCCACCTGCCGTTCCCAGGCCGTTGTTACTCTCCCTAATTTAGGGAGGCTTCTTCTCCAGTTCCAAGGTCGTCTTATCAACTCTGCCCTGCTCATTCTGGTAACAGTGTCTTACTCACACAGTATTTGAATATAGTTTTTAACCCATTATTATAGCTGTATTTCGAATACATTTCATTTCTGAGTGAAATGTTTTAGTCAAATCTTTCATTACATCCACCCGATTGGCTAAATATTTCACATACATTATAACACATCTATTTTTATTGGATTCAGAAATTTCACACAAAATCAAACTAATTCAGGAAACTCTAAAGATGGTCTCATCTTATCATGGGCTCCTCATAGTTGAATGAATCCTCCACCAGGCTCGGCGGTAGGTAGTTGTCGTCCCACTTGTCTGAACTCACCATCTGCTCCGTTATTGATCTCTCCAGAACCCTGGAAATGAGACCTCTCGCACACGGGACCAAACAACAACCACACAACCCAAACACACTCATACAGGTGAAAGCTGCCCATAATACAGTTCCTACAACACTTTTCCATTTCCCAAACATGGGCTGTGTTATCAGGAATGTACGTACAGCAATGAACCTAATCATTCTACCTACACCATCCTCCTTTGCCAGTAACATATCGAGAGTCAGTCTATTTTACCAGGTCATGAGGGAGGTGGCGGATAATTGGTCAGAGAACCTCTTTACTGCATCCCCGGTTTCATTCATGAATCTGTTGATTATAAAAGATGTCATTAATCCAATCCACATTTTTATTTATTGTCACCCACCAAAATAATGTAGTGTTAAAACCTTCACATATTTGATTCACAGCTTTGTATTCATCTGGAACTTCCCTGAGGATGCCAATAGCATCCATCTAGACAAAGCTAATCCCATCCTGGTCAAAACTCCTCCTGTGCCTACTTTAGCCTCCTATAACTGGCCTCTGATGACTAACTGGAACTGGTTGGACCTATAACCCCAGGGCGCAAGTTAACCACCCTTCGTGGTAATTTCTGTCGTATGCGTCCTTTGCTGGTACTAGCCCACCCTTCATCAGTTATAGGTGCTGTGAGGTTAAACATTTTCTATTCATCTTTCAAACCTAAGTCAGTCACATTCACGATTACTTTCAGCCATTAAAGTCATCTAAGTTCTCGGTGCCATTCTTATATCTACAACACTGGTACTCATCAGGAGTTAAGGTGAACCGAGGTGGGTTGGCTGAGCACTTCTATCTGGCCAACCCCAATTCCTGTACAGTTGTCTGTTTTCCCAGGAAGTTGTTTAATGTTTACCTTAAATCCTACATCTTGATCTTCTTTGATTCCTTATTCTGTAAGTCACTCATCAGTGTATTATATAGTTTATCTTCTACTTCTTCTCAATGACAACGGTATCGTATGATTAGTACTAGAAGGTGGTGGATCTGAATGTATCAGAAAGATTAGACTATGATGCAGCTCAGAGTCTCTACTCTTCCCAAAAACCGCCAACCCTCTCCTGCCCTTAGTCTCTCTGCTAGGTACCACCCCATACTCACACCTCTAGGAGCACACACAGTGATGAACGGTCGGGATAGGAAATCTTCGTTAAGGAGGTAACCCCCGGACCCTGTTGGTACTCGGTTCTTCTCCTAACTCTGTGTGTGATCAGCAGTGGATATGTGTACATACCTTCTTGCAGTGGATAACGTGGACCCAAGTGACTCTCTCAGCTTTTCTAATGGCAAAGGCAATGGTTTAACAGAACCTGGTATGGGCCTTCCCAACGGGGCTGCTTCCAGTCTTTTCTCCTCAGGGACTGGATCCACACCCAGTCTCCTGGTTGGATTGAGTGAATCACCTTCTCCTGTAATTCACCTGTTGGACACAAATTCTTGGACATACGGGTTTGGTTAACAAACAGTCTTCTCATGTGTTCTGTTAGTATTACTTCAACTTCTATGTCTACCTGTTCTGGTATCTCTATTCTCCCTAACTCTGGCATTCTATAGGCTTTATCTGATTAGCTAAAATGTCATCCATCATTTAAAGAGATAGATCCCAGTAAACCAACTCTAGGGATAATATCTTGACCTAATATTCTAGCTACCATAATCATGTCCACCAAGTAAGTTGGGAACGCTTCTACCCATTTGCTATACTTATCTGTTATTGTTAAACACCCCTTCTTCCCCTCAATTCGGAATAGTTCAATAAGTCAATTTCCAAATGTTGGAATGGATATTCTACAAAAAATGTTTTTGTTTAAGTAATTATCCTAACTTGTTCTATCGCCTGCCCTACCATACTCCCCCTATTTATACATGGCTCAAGCCATGTATCAATATTGCTGCATATCTAAACAAATCATTATAGGAGTTCAAATAACATAATCAGATCAAAAATGACTAATCTGAACTACTCCACAAAGGAAAATTAATGTACCCTTATTGTTCTAGGAAAATAGACTTAAGGAAGCCTACCCTTAGTCTAAGGCTTTGCCCTTTTAGTCTTCTCGTTGGTTCAAATGATCAATTGTGTCTAAGAAATTTAACTCCATCATAATTATCAGTTATACAAATTCCCTTAAAGTCAGTATTACAAATTACCTTAAATTCACCATCCAAATGGCTTTTCATTGCGGCTGATCAGACCACAAAAGGAAAAGTCACCAGAGGGGTCAAAAGTCATACCACCCTTTCAGAACCGTGTTTCTTACTACTTTAGATAAATGAAGGCTAAGAACTTTATCCAGATTTTGTATCTCAAGTTCCCAGAACATTCCCTATCAAAATAATTTCACACGTTTAATTAAAACTCAGAAAACAAAACTTAAAAATGTCATGTGTGTATACCCTTTTAAGATATCCTGTCCCTAGGTATTTTTCCAAAGACAGCTAAGCGCTCCTTTTTCCATAAAATAACCACGAACATTTGGTCATCATTCCTTATACTACACCGATTCAGAAACCCAAACGTTAGCTACAAACAAAACCTAATAATAACTCCATTGTACTTCCTCAAATCATTAATAATTTGTTTTAAACTTCCTCAACGGTTCTGTGTACTTTAATTGAACATACACTACCCTTGGATAAAATATTTTACTTCCAATCTATGAAACCCCATATTTTAACGTACTATTTGACTAATTTGACCCAAGATTGCTTAAAACCTTAAAACCCCTTCAGTTTGTCTGCAAACAGGCCCATTCAGTTTGCTAGGAATACCCTGCCATTATACACAACTGTGTTTAATGTGCATCGTCCCTGTAAAATAAAATTAACTCCATGTATCGCTCATCTCCCGTAAATTCCTGCAATTTCTTTACGCGCTTCCCCCTCCTGCTTCCACTCGGAACAGGTTTTGTCTGTTTTTCGTTTTAGCGTTTCCAATATTCTACCGGGCTCCCCGTCGACTGGGAGTCCGTTGGGTGCATTAATACTACCTTCTCTTATCCATTCCCTGTATAATTTTTCCCCCTCCTTTTCCACTCTTTCCCTTCTCTACCCCCATTAATCTCTAGTGTTGACTTCAGTGCTTTCAGCACCCTCTCGGTCTCCTGATTGGTCATATTCAATTTCAGTCTATGGTAACCTAACTATCAATGTTAATTTACATCCCTTTCAATTTCAGTCTATGGTAACCTAACTATCAATGTCAATTTACGTCTCTAACGTACGTTTCTAACGTTATTTATTTCCCCAGCGCTAGATGATATAACTCAGGTCGACCGTCCCCGACCTCTTATTTACCCGCAGGTCACTCAAACTTGGTATTAGTACGCCGACTTAATACCCAATGCACTTCAGTCATTCAGTGGTTTACTCAGTATAACACCTCTATCCGTAGATCATTCACACTTGATACAGTACGCCGACTAGTATCTAATGTACTTCAGTCATTCAATGGTTACTCAGTATAACACCTTTATCCTTAGATCATTCACACTTGATACAGTACGCCGACTTGTATCTAATGTACTTCAGTCATTCAATGGTTACTCAGTATAACACCTTTATCCATAGATCATTCACACTTGATACAGTACGCCGACTAGTATCTAATGTACTTCAGTCATACGATTAGGTTGACCTCCCAATCTTCATTCAGTCTTGCTACCAGTCCCAGACTTGACAGCCACACTCAAACTTGGTACTTCAATACCTAGACATTACAATCGCTGTTATACCTAGATCCATCCACACTCATTCCGGTTAAGTACGCCGACTAACCACATACACACTTGGTACTTCAATACCTAGTACATTACAATCGCTGTTATACCTAGATCCATCCACACTCATTCCAGTTAAGTACGCCGACTAACCACATACACACTTGGTACTTCAATACCTAGTACATTACAATCGCTGTTATACCTACATCCACCCACACTCATTCCGGTTAAGTACGCCGACTAACCACATACACACTTGGTACTTCAATACCTAGTACATTACATTCACTTGTTATATCATCAACGATCGATCGGTTTCAAGATTGCATTTATCACACCACAACTCTCAAAATCGTTTCAAAATCAAATTATTAATATAACAGGTGGACGTTCCACAATTTAGTCATTTACATCAAACAGGTTCTTCACAAAATAAATTTGGATAATGCCAATATGCAGAACTTTAATTATTCACAATAGGTGTCTGCTTACCTTTTGTTTGACCGGTCAGGATTTGTGAAACACACCGTCCGACGAGAGCGATGGCCAATCGGCCGGACAAGTTCCAGCGAAGTCCTTCTACCAGAATCACGTTCGGGGTCACCAATTGTTAGGGCTGCGTCAATTCAATTCTGGTATCAGAACAAAATTTAACACTAGGCTACTGAATATATTTTCAGCTGTTTATTAATAGAATTAGTCATGCAGAATAAATGGTAAATGCAATCTTCGTATATACGGGTTCACTGTAACACCTCGCAGGGCAAACAGAGAACTGAAAATGACATCATAAGTTCTTCATTAAATACTCTGACAGAGATAGTTCCCGCTCACTGCTGGCCTGTCAGAGGGAGGATGAGCGTGGTTTAAACTTACTCATCCTATCGTTGGCGTGCAGGCTGGTCGCAGCCTCTAGACGCATCTTTGTTGCCAAGCATAGTTGTCGTCTAGCTTATCTTCATGTGTGTACCCGAGAGTCAGACACCCAAGGACAGTGCCTGTTTTTATGCAACAGTTAGGACAGTTTCTGCTTTTGTGCTACAGCCATCTTCCATTCTACCAGCCCCTCCCGTACACCTGTCCTTGAGCGGCCCCACAACCAGGCATTGTGTGTGTGTGTCAAGAGTCTACTCAGCCTACACTCCTACTAGCCAGCAACCCTCCAGTTAGTCATGTCTATTATATGTTGCTCAATCTATGTTAATACAATATAAACCTCTTAGTGCATTACAGTCTGTTCATACTTAGGCCTACATCTACTGTAAAAGGTAATGCATCACATCTAATAAGTGAAATAAAACCCAACAGTACCAACCACCATACTTACCTGCAACACCACAATAACTGTTGACTGACACAGAAGCATGCTCAACATCATATCAAACAAGGGCAGGAAGAGAGGTCAAGCCCAGAAATGTCCTAGACCTGTGAAATGTCAAAGGGTGTAGGCGGATCGCTGCCCTAAAAGAGTTCCAGACTGTAAACTTGTTATTGAAAAGTTGACCTGAAATGCTTTAGTATTGTATTTGAAATGTTAAGATGCCATTGCTACAGTGAAAGCTGAGTTGCTGAGAATCCTTTGTTCTGAAAGATACAGTATGCTGAATCATTGTCTGTTATGTTGATTTAGTTGGTGCAGAATGCAGGATAAATGGTTACTTACCTTGAGTTCAAACTACAGAGCATGTGTTCAAAAGAAACGCTTAGAATATGTAAAATATATTTTTGTTTAAATAGAAGGGGATGTAATATTCATATGTGTAAACATACAGAATTTTAATTGGAGGCATTTTACCGCCGTATCATACTGCGCTATGATTGGTTAAGACCACCCAGGTGGTGAGGTCATCTTCGGTTGATGAGACACGTGAACATGCCAGTTATAGCTAGATAATAAAGAGCTATTTTTAGAAATATCCTGTCGTATTGCATTTGATTATTTTGTACAAAGCGTGCAAAACAAGACACTGTTCATTGTTGTTTAACTAGCTAACGTTACCTGGCTGGCTCGTTAGCTAACATTACATGACGTGTGTTAACTTACACTTTGTTTACCTAGCTAGCGTCATTGTTTAGCTAGCTATACATTTTAAGCTATACGTTTTAAGCTAAAGTGCACTGTTAGCTAGCTAGCTAACGTTAGCTGGCTGGCTCCCTAGCTGACGTTATTATTCATATTCCAGAGCCATTTGCTTTTCTAGTTAGAGCCTAGAGCCTGGTTGGTTAGCTCCCACCCATAGGAAAAAGTCTGTCGCTCATTCAATTATCTTTTGAGACTACCTAGAGCGTCTCAATTTTGAATCATTCTATGACCGTTTGTGTCTGGGTTATTGCTCCGAAAGGCCCCTTAGGAGAAATATTGAGATGAAGTTAGAGACTTCTATGAGACATGTGAAGTTGAATTGAGATTATAATTTTAGCAGTATTCGAGAAGTATGATCAGCAGAGGTCTCATCATTGTATACCATTGAGCTCATTCTTGCCTCTATTTTAAAGGAGCAATAATGATAAGTTCCTGAGACAAGTTTGAGACTTTTATTAGACTAATGATCTTTGTCTGAGGTGATCATTTCAGAAATATCTAAGAAGTCTGAGCCATCTACATTGTATGTGCAACGTCTCCTCCATGTCTCATTTATTTCTCTTAAAATTACTACAGAAGCTATACATGAGCTTGATTAATGAGATATGAGACACAATTGAGAATTTAATTTGTTAGCATTAATTTGCAGTATTAATTATGATTAGCTGTTAAAAACAAGAATAAAAACTGATACAGTTCAACAAATGTATTCAACAGTACTTATTATATTAACAAAGCATCTCACTTTTCATTCCCAGCACAGATTGGGTTCCATTAACTGTAAGAACGTAAATAAAATGAATATACAGCACCTGATTTGAAACATTAGGTAAACCCAAAAATAATATTGTAGTGATGAAAATAGGCAGTTGTCACCCACCAGATCTAGTCAACAAAAAGTCTAACCTACATGTTAAACCAAGCACATAACAGTATGTTCTTAATTTAACCTTATTGCAAATATGAACATTGCACACAAAAAAAATATTTTAGTACTACTCTGTCCTGCTCTGGTCCTACACTTGTTGAATGCCTTCTTCAGTTTTGCTTCATCGATTCCGGTCCAACCATCCAAGGTAGCAAGCACATTGCAAGACATAGGCTGGAATAAACTATATAAAACATTTTATGAATATTTTGACAAATAACACATCAATAACACATAACAATTCTACTCAAGGACTCTACTCAAGGACAGTATGCAAAACACAAACGGCCCTTCTCTCGCTTGTCCATATCTAAGAATCTGTCATTGTTTTTCTTTCAAAACATTTTTTCAATCTTGTCTGGTTTTGTTATTTCTTTGTTACTTATGTGCATGAATTTCAATTAAAGGTTCTCTGTTCATTTGATACCCACTGGGATCTTTAAAACAGATGTTTGAAGTGTCTTCCCTCAACAGTGGCCCTATAAAATCTGCCATCTGACCACATGGCTAGAATGGCTACTCCTGACCTAAGATCTTGTAGCTGTCTGATAGGAACATGCTCTTCACCTAGAATATAAGATGTTTGGAAGATTTTTTTGCAGTGTATCCATCCTCAAACCTCACAAAAGCAAAATGTCCTGAAAGAGAAATTGAAAGAGGGAGAGAAAATGTTAAAGCCTCATGTTACTCAAAAGGTTGAGACACGTGAAAAAGACACATATTTGCACATCATCATATTCTTCTGCATGGTGCTTATCCTACGGGTAGCAAACATTGATGTGATTTCAGATTTGCGCAGTAACCATTTGCTCATTTGGGTCCAATTCTGGAGACATATCCTGCACCTTCTTTGTGGGAAACCTTTGTCTCTGGAGTATTTCAGCATATGTGTGTACTGTTTATAAGGGACAAAATTCCTAACAATTGTATTTGGTAATGCATATTAGTATTGCATCTTGAATCTTTATAAGATGTGTTAGGCCTATGTATTGTTATGATAATTGAGTGGGCAAACACATTATGGCACTGGGCTAGCCGTAATTAGTTGTATCTCTATTGAATAATATTGGAGACTCAAAATGACAAGAGCAAAGCCTGGATGCTGATGGAGAAGAAAGATGATTAAAGACAATGCTGGGCCATTTTAACAACCAAACAACATTTGGTGAGTGGTGTGGTATTGTTCTGCCATATTTTAACATAGCAGACAAAAAATATTTTACTCCCTGCAGCCTGCCCGCATGAATGGAACGCAACCACCCAATCAGGACGGATCGACGCACCCTCATATTTGCATAAACATCTAATTTGCTTTTATATGCACTTGATAAAAAGCAACATTGTGCTGCTCTGTTCGTGGATTTATCAAAGGCCTTTGATTCAGTTGACCATGAAATGTTGCTAGCTAGACTCAGAAACATTGGTCTCAGAAAATTGGTTTAGCTTTCTTGAGATTAATAGAGATTAATAGAGGTGTGCCCCAGGGTTCCATTTTAGCTCCTGTGTTGTTTTACATTTTTATTAATGATTTGGGAAATGGGATGCAACCAGCAAAGTTACATCTATATGCAGATGATACAATTATATATTCATGTGCTCCTTCGCTGGTTCAGGCTGTTGAAGAGCTCCAGACTGCTTTTCAGTCACTTCAGGCCTCCCTTTACGGTCTCAAACTGGTCTTGAATGTACAAAAAACAAAATTCATGACCTTTACCAGAACTAGAACTCTGCCAGAGAATGTTAGCATTGTCACATCTGGTGGCTTATCCATTGAAAAAGTGTCATCCTACAAATACTTAGGTATTTGGTTGGATGACAAGTTGTCCTTTAATAACTTTTGATGTTCAAAATTGTGCACTCTCCTCAAACAATAGCTTTTCTCTCTGTAACTGATTATGGCGACTTGTTGTATATGCATGCAACCTCCTCCGTCTTACAGAGACTGGACTGTTTATCATGCATCCTTGCGCTTTATTACAAATGCCAAGTCACTCACCCACCATTGCACCTTGTACCAAATGGTAGGTTGGACCTCGCTTTATATGCGCAGAAAGATACATCTGTATGTGTGCATCAACAAAGCCCTTTTGGGTAAACTCCTTCTTTACCTCTGTAGCCTGGTCTCCTTCACCACCAGCAGTTACCATACCCGGTCTGCTAGGTGGTTGCTACTTAAAGTCCCCAGAACATTCACAGTATTAGGCAAGACTGCCTTCTCTTCTTGTGCACCAGATGCGTGGAATAATCTACAATCCATGCTTCATCTAGATATGTTAGTGCCACTGTTACAGAGGAGTGTAAATGTTATTTTTTTGGCTGGATCATGTTGTTGTATGTTTTAATGATGTAATGTATTGATTGTTGCTGCCTTCTTGGCCAGGTCTCCCTTGAAAAAGAGAGTCTGGGTCTCAATGGGCTTTTCCTGGTTAAATAAAGGTTAAAAAAAATATATATATATATATATGTTTTGTACAGATAATAATCAATCAATCAATGAAATGTATTTATAAAGCCCTTTTTTGCATAAGCTGATGTCAAAGTGTTATACAGAAACCCAGCCCAAGTTATAAATGCTGGTAAACACAATTTTTTTTCTGAAAAGTAGTGCACTGGGCCTTTACTAGTCCTGTATTCAGAGGCGATTTTTAGCATGTAAATCATGGTGGGGCAAAAAAATGTAAATGTGTGATGCATGCCAGCAAAGCCACTGCACAACACAACACAACACAACACATTAATTGCACTATAAAGGTGTCAAACGGTGACCACAAACTGTTAGGGCCTACATAAAGATGTCCCAACAGCAGAGCTTTATTTTCAGCACCATGGAGTGAATCCCTACCACCGCTACACCTGGCAGAGCCTTGTCTGGCAGTAAAACAGTTCATTCAGCCTCATTTACTGCCTTTAAAAAAACATAGCTGATATGGCTGACTTGCTTAAACAAATGTGGTTTCTACTGACAATTGAGATGTACAAACTATGGCATAAGGGAACGACGAGCGGATAAGAGGCAATCCGTAACTTTGATTAAGAAATGAATGAGTGAGCTAGGAAGGACGTAATCAATATAACGATTTGTTCAGGACTTTTGAAATGTACAGCGACAGAATTCAGAACATGGGCCGTTCTTACAGTATTCTCCCTGTACACCAAGTCAGAACCGTAGGATAAATAAATAGGGCATATAACAAAACATTGAAAGCTCTTACAATATTCAATGATTACATTTCTCCAAAATAGGCTATAGGCTACATGAGCACCACCAAGTCAGAACAGTAGGCTAAGTTATGAGGGGGAAAGACATGTTCAGTGTCGTTTCCTGATAGTTGCTATCGACACAGGACCTTCCAATCAGCAGGTTTGCATGAGTGGGAGTTTCAGCTTTCGATGGTGACATCACCATGCAGTAAATTGGTTAATAGACCAATAACAAAGAGAGTTCCAAACCTCTGCCAATAAGAGCTAGGTTTCCGTTTTCCCCTCCCTACCCAGACAATAGCTAGATTTCCATTAAATTGGAGACACATTTTCATGCAAATATTCTAAAATACGCATAACGAAAATATGCAAATTTTCCCAACAGACGTGTTTCCACCAAGCTGACCTGCTGCGAATTATGGCAGCATTTATAAAATTGTTCCAAAACTTCCTGTTTCCATCACACATGTTGTGATTTTTTTTATACGGTATGACTTACTCGCATAAAAACTGGATGGAAACGTGATTAGTCCTAGCAAAATTATTCTTTCTTGAGAAATATTGTTTTGCTAAAAATTGTAATTTTTTTTTAAAACTATTTTTATGGAAATCTACTACAGTAAGGTACTAGTTACCCAGATTTTTTTTATTTAAAAAAAATATATTAACTAGTCTAGAGCCACTTGTAGGTTCTTGTGATTCAGCTATATGCCTGAATCCCAGATGAATGAGATATATTGTCTCATTCATTTGGAATTACAGGATTTAGCTGGATCTTCACAATTGGGGACTCTATCTAAATTAGGCAATTCATTCTGGAGTGAACAATCCCTTTACCCTGCACGCATATATTTATTCACATAAGTGAGCTATTAATGCTGCATTCAAGTGCTAGTCGGAAGTAGGAAACTCAGATGTTAGACTTTCTAATTGTTTGAGCGCGGCACGTGTAACTGCAAACAGTTAGCAAGTCGAACATTTTTTTGTTTCCTCGTTCCGACTAGCACGTGAACGCGGCATAAGTCCAACAAAAAGACTCAAAGAGTGATTTAAGGTTTTTAATTATAGGTCACTATTTACAGGCAGTTACTAAAATTCCACATTTCGTAAAAAAACGAAGTAAAACTGAACACTTAAAGATTCCCATTGTTGTAGTGTTTAATCATACAGTAATATTTTGTGCTTAGAAAAATAGCAACCTATAATAGTTAACATATATTTTCAAATAATAAGGAAGAACAATATATACACTACAGTAACCTAAATGCATCTGTACATTAAAGGACTGTAATCTACTGGCCAGAATACAACGCATGTAACATTTCTCCAGATAAAAAAGTATTTTCCTGTCGAAATAATTCCCTGTCAACCGTGAAATCCACTAATTATGTTTTTTTCATCAAATCCTGATCTACGCTAACTGGACTTTGATACATTCTGTAAAGATTTGTAACATTTTAACTTTTGTTTTATTTAAGATGCCATCATCATAATCTTAGCATTTTAAAACAGCTATTATTTGCAGCATTGCATGGTTTGACCTATGTAGAGAAGTACAAAAAACACAAATAAAAAAGCGTAAATAAAAAAAACTGTTGATTCAATAATTGCACTGTGTGTTGGCTCATGCAGCGAAATGAAGAAATCTGCGATATGAAAAAACAGCATTCTACTGTCAGCATGGGGATCAGGGCCTGGCAAAAAAATTACGAAACATATAAAAAAAAGAATAGCACACCAACTACCTCCTCATTGTGTTCTTTCCTATGACTAGTTAAAGCTCAAACGCTCACCCCACGTCACAGCGAAATATAAATACAGGCAAGGCAGGCTAGCTGTTAACAACGTTGGGCCAGTAACCGAAAGTTCGCTGGTTCGAATCCCCAAGCTAACTAGGCGAAAAATCTGCCGGTGTGCCCTTGAGCAAGGCACTTAACCCTAATTGCTCCTGTAAGTCACTCTGGATGAGTGTCGGCTAAATGATTAAAATGTAAAAATGCACACTATAAAACAGGTTCAATAAAAGCAGTAATTTCTGATGTGATCAAAATATTATGCATTAATTACAGTTGTCATTATTAGAACTCTCAAGTTTCAGTCTAAGAAATCACAGAAATCTATACACAAGTACACAAAAATCCCAGAGCTTTTCCAGTTTTGGGAATGGCAAATCCCACAGTCGTCTTCCTCCTCATTCTCTTTCTGCAGCTTTGTCTCTAACATTTATTATTAATGTGTTTCTTATTGTAGCTGTCATTATTATGACTATTATTACTGTAATGTTATTAGATTTACATCTCTGCAACATGGGTTAACTGTGCCATACAGAGTAAAATCAGAAAAAAGGCAACATCGAAAGAGGTGGCAAAAGGTCGTCGTCAGTGGAACCCTGAAGGATAACACACATCGGCAGAGTGGCTCCCAGTCAGCCCTCTCAGTCAAGCCCCGCTGCCACCTCTTCACTTTGTTGGCACTTGGTACCCCCTACTGTCCGATAGAAATACTGCATCTGGTCCTCAGTCCCCCTGTTTTCCATTCAGTCAATTCCAGGGCCTTCCTTGATGATCTGTACAGTACATTCAGCAACATAAAAGGGAAGTCTGTTTAGGGAGCACCAAGACCCTGCGACTCCTCTCCAGAGACTCTGCCGGCCACTGGTTAAGTAAGTGCTTTCCAGTATGGGGTGGATGCTAAGGTCGGTGGAACCTAAAGAAAAGGACATCAATGATAATTTGATCAATCACAACAACTCAACATATCAAAAAGGCATTTTCCAAGGCTGTAAGAGCTGCCAATTAAAGGGATCGAAACAAATGTCTTGGTATGTTAATGCAAGATCTATATTATGTAATTGTGTATATAACTTCATGTTGTCCATAGGCTGAGGAAGTACCTTGTATAGATCCTACTGTCTTCATGAACCTCCATTTCAGAGCTCTTAAAGTCATTGAGCTCCTTCCGAATGGCAGCCTGGACGAAGGAGGAAAAGTTAATAGAGTTAAGACTTGCATAAGAGAGCGTCTAACTGCTAAAGTAAAGACAGAAATATATACTTCCATTACTGGGCAATAAGATACACTGGTGTCAATAAATAAGTGCATTACAAGCCGTGGGCTTTAGCCGTGGGCTTTAGGTAGCTATGACTGACAGCTGATTGTACCTTGTCAGCAGGTGTTAGCTTGGTCCAGGGCTTGTCCGCTCGCCGATCGTAATCATTGGCTGTGGTGACCTCCACATACTCATGGAAGCGCAGGATCTTTCTGGCCTGTAGCTCAGCAACCGTGGGCCTCTGACTCAGCTAGAGGAGGAGTTAAATGAAGAGTTTAAAGGGATGATGCCCTTTATCTACTTCCCCAAAGTCAGATGAATTTGTGTTCTGTATGAAGGAAGTTAGAGGTTGTTTTGAAAGCCAAAATGGTATCCACAAGTTCATCTGAATCTGGGGAAGTAGATAAAGGGCCTCATTGCCAGTCTCCCTTGAAGAAGACTACCTTCTCTCAGCTTGTTTTATAACAATTCACTCGTTAATACTCTATACATAAATGTTCTGTTAAATGAGAGAAATATATTATTACAGCTAACAGTAGTGCGTGTGTGTGTCACTGGTCTTACCTTCCTGGTGAGTCTACGTTTGATCTCTCTGACCTCCGCCTGCCTGTCTACCTGGTTCTTGGCTGGAAAGGAGAGAGAGAGTCAAACCAATGTTTAGAACCCTGTACAGACATTAACCAAATTGTGCAATTGCTGTCTATTTCACAAAAATCGGATTTTCCAATGGGATTTAATAAAGGTACTAGGTACAAATACACAAGTACACCGACTGAGATAAAAAAAATATAACCCACATTGATAAGAAGTGGCTTCATGCTCTTGGAATGTGGCCTCATTTATATAAATAACAAGAATCCTTACTGAGAGAGAAATACCAGTGGGGATTGAGCTGTGATTAGGTGAAAACGTAGGCCCCATTCTAATTCCATAAAAGTGCATTATTCCTTCCTCCCTTCTTTTAAGTTCTCTGATTTAGACGTGATCGGACGGGTGAAGGCAAGCGCTCCATGCCTCCACCACAAAGCTTTCACCTGTCGGAGAAATTGTGATGGGGAGTAGGAAAGACTTACGTTGAAGGATGTTTCTCTGCTCCAGCTCCTCTGCACTGGGTCTCTGGCTGAGACGCCTAGAGGATAGAAGTTCACATCAACCTTGTGTTAGATTTGGTGTGTGTATATGTGGAGAGAAGAGGAAAGAGCGAGAAAAAAATTATAGTGAGTGTGTGGCTTTATCTATTACCTTGTGAGTGCAGAGCCTATTTGTGTGCGTATGGCCTCCCATTGCTCCCTGCTCTGCCATGTCAGCCCTGTTGACCCTTGGTGTGTGTGACCTGGTGTGTGTCCCGGAGTGCGTCGTTCGGTGTGACCGCTGGACTTGTCCTCTCGAGCATGTTTCTCTGGGGCGTGTCGGTTACTCAGTTTCAAAGCTAACGTGTCTTTCCTTCTGACCCTGCTGGCCAAAGCACCTGAACAAGAACCACAGAGAGATGTAGTCAGGTATACAAAGATATACAATACCAGTCCAAAGTTTGAACACACCTACTCATTCAAGGGTTTTTCTTTATTTTTTACATTGTAGAATAATAGTGAAGACATCAACAAAAATATATAAACAAATAACACATATGGAACCATGTAGTAACCAAAAAGAAAGTGTTAAACAAAACAAAATAAAATAGATTTTATGTTTGAGATTCTTCAAAGTAGCCACTCTTTGCCTTGACGATCTCATGGGGAGAGACATTGTTACTAATTTGTAAATAAAGCCAGTCTGTTATTTAGAATTAGAATGATTTATTTCTGTTTTTAGAGGGAGAGAAACCAAAAACCTACAGTCATCTATCTCATGGGTCTCTCCCAGGCCAGCACGGGTATTGAACCAGCATCTGTAGCAGCACTGCATGCACTGTTTATGCAGTATCTTAGACCGTTGCGCCACTCAGGCGCTGTACAACGTGACCGGTCGGGAGTGGGCTACAGTACTACAGTAAGAGCAAAATAATCCTAACAAAATAAAATAAAAACCTTAGTGTAACAACAGTTTTAGTAAGTAATACTGAAGTCATGCACAATTATAATTTTCTATTTAGGTTCATGTCGCCCATTCATTGTCAGTTAGAGACACAGTAGGACCCAAAAGCATAATCAGTGCTCTAACTCCCCCTTGCGCTGGTCTGGAGCAATGAAGTAGTGACGCAGGGTACCGTACTAAACCACATATTACCTCTAAGTCTCGCAGCATAATCGCAAAACCTTTAGTGGAGCAACCACTGTAGGTGTGTCCAAACTTTTGACTGGTACTGTATAGGTATCCTGTGTGGCTCAATTGGTAAGAGTGCAGTGCTAACAATGCCAAATCGGGGGTAAATTCCCACAGGGATCATAGTCACATACAAAAAGTATGCGCTCACTCTACTGTAAGTCACTTCTAATATGCCAACGAGTCTGCTAGGTGGCATATTTCTTTTTACAGTATTTTAAATATGCTGCTGTATCTGACTATAAATGTTTATCCATAACCCAATTCAAGTGAGACAGAGATACATACTGGGTGGAGGCTCATCCTCCTCATCCTCGTCTGAATTTTCATCTTTATAGAGCACTGGCCCGTCCGAGTCGCTGTCTTCCCTTTGCAGGTCCTGCTCTTCTTCCTCCTCCTCCTCCTCCTCACTGCTGTTGGGCCCCTCGGGGATGATGTTGATGCTGGGCTCTCCCACCATGCACCTCCTGCTCCGTGGCTCCAGTTCTGGCTGGGGAAGCTCCCCATCGTACTCCTCCTCTTCATCATCATCATCATCATCATCATCATCATAATCCTCCTCGGAGTAGTCATCCTCAGTCCTGATAGAGAGAGGGGGGAGAGAGAGAAAAATGGAGCGATGGAGATCAGATGAGTTTTCAACAGAAATAGGAAAAGCCGCCAGTCACATATTATCGACGGAGCTGATAATAAATCATTGGCATCACAGAAAGATTGTGTGGCTAGATTCATTCATAAGTCCTAGACAAGGTCTTGCCAACTTTACACCTAATGTTTGAGGTGTGTGTTTTACTCAAGTCTATAACATTGAGGAAATATCCACAGGACTCACAGTTTCAGAGGCTGGATGCTGACGGCTAGGGGCCGGCCGCGGTCCCCCTGGTACTCGGGCGGTGTCTCAAAGAGCAGGGAGTGGGCTGAACGCTGGGAGCCGTCGGGATGAGGTTGGGCCTGGCCAGGGCTGGACAGGGCCCTCTGGATCATGATGTGCAGGGGGACGGGGGCTGGACGCTGGGGGGGCTCACTGGTGGGGCTGGGGGGGTCAAAGAGCAAGGGCTGGGGGATGGGATGTTGGTAGGAGTGCTGGTGGTGGAGGTAGTGCGCGTGCAGATGCTGGCGGGGGGGAGAAGGGGGGATGTAGTTGGGTAAGGGCGGGGACGGGGGAGGCATCTGGAAGCCCAATGAGTGGTTATGATGGTCCTCAGGAGAAAGCAGGGGGGGGGAGGGGGGGGGGACAGACTGGGTGGACGCAGAGGGGTCCTCCGGGTTGCGCTTTGTGACAGGGGTGGTCCTCTTGGGGGGCATCGGTGGGGAGGGCTTAGTTGGCACAAGGCTGGTACCGGCCTGGGTGAGGTTGCCTGTGGGATTGAGAAACACAGTTTATTGAAGGTGTTCACTTACTTCATTAACCTAAATCTGGCCTTTCAACTGCGGATCAAGTGAGTGCACATGCTTGTTTATGTCTAAATTTACATGTAAGATCGAGCCCAATTAACATGGGTGAGTGCACATGAATGGATATACACACCCAGATCACATGACTGAGTCCACATGAATGCATAGATCCACAAACCCAGGTCACATGAGTGCATTGGACAGGGTCTTACATTACAAACGGGTGCATGTGGCAATCAAGGTTACAGTGAGGGTTTGAATAAGTACACATGCTCTAGAACACACACAGACCATACACAAATCGAATTGGCCAGTATTCATCCATCGTCTCTTAGCCTCTCTGAACTGAGAATTATGAAAAAACCCTGTTCAACCAAGCTGGAATAGACATTTTGCGATTGCATGCAAACCTTTAAATATGTAAGCTTGATGCAGTTGCTGACGGATGTGTCAACATGAAATAGCATTAAAATACAAAGCCATGGACACATACTACATACTGGAGTACAATAGATCACAGCAGCTGACCGATTTAAGCGCCAGACATGAAGCATGCAGTAGACTGGATTGGACTATAACATCTGCTTTAAACAGAGTCAAGCCCTTCATCTGCCCTTCTCTCCTTTCTTTCTCCAGAGCAGATGTGTGGATTAGCCTTTATGGGGCAGCCTGGTCTGCGCTGCGCAGCCACAGCTAGCCATCACGGGAGACACTCAGTTACTCCCCCATTCACGCCAGAGGTGGTAGTACACATATGGTGCTCAGACACCCACATACACCCACTTAAACCCACTTACACGCACACCTCACTCTCATTCAACCTTGTTACGTGCATGCAGCCTAACGTGGCATGAGCATAAGAGAGCACTCAATCCAGGCCGTTATAGGTTAGTCCAGCAGTAGCATCCAGGTAGCATTTGGCATGAGGCATTTCAAGTCAGGATGATGCAATATGATGACGCAGGTGACCAGAAGGTTGACGTTAACAGGGCGGGGCATACAGCCACACACACACAACGCAGGCTCGGGAAGACGTTAGAGAGACAGGGTGGGCACCATTGCTTCGGCGATGCTAGTGAAGAGGGGCATTGGTGGGCATCCTTTGTTTTACCTGACCGCAGGCCTCTGCCGTCCCGTCGACACAGGTAGACAGGGAGGGACAGGTAGACGTCATAGTCGCCCTCGCGTTTCCAGCAGGACCAGTAGAGGGGCAGTTGGGAGTCATTCTGGTTCACACCCCCCTGTAGAGTGGAGGCTGGCGGGGGACGAGAGGTACGACACGCAGGCCTTCAGCTCTCATATAGGCTGGCTGAATGTATACAGTGTGTATAGGGTGACCAGACGTCCCTGATTTACAGGGACAGTCCCCAACTTTAGTGGCCTGTCCCCGGCTAGAGCTGTCCCTGAAAATATCCCCGATTATCCCTCAGAAAGAAAGATGCAACTGTGAAGTTACATTGAGGTTGATATTTCAATAATCAAAATGCTGTATCCAGTCAGATTTGCATGTACAAATTGTCTATCCCTGTACCAAACTTGTTTGACCATTGATGAGAACGTTCGTTCATTGATACAAACATGTAACCACCGCATTAACAACCATGCCCACCAGGGCCCTCATTTATCAATGTTCTAAATTAACTCGTACAAATAAAAATGTAGAATGTTCGCAACTACAAACAAAGTTGGTATTTATCAATTGCTCGTATGCTTGATTTACAGACACCTGTAAGTATTTTGCCTTGATAAATCAAACACATTGTAAAACACTGTGCTAGTGCACGTGAAGTTTCATTTACTTCTGGCTGAAACAAGTAAGGTGTTGTAGCAAACGAGTTGGGTTGTCTAGGCAACGCCCCCCTCCCTGCAGCAGCAGCAGCACATGCAGTCAGGAGCGGAGGAGAGGAAAATGTGTCTTTTAAAAATTAAACAAACGGTTATTCAAACGGTTATTACTGTAACCACAGTCATTTGGCTGACCAATAACCGGCATTCAAAATTCCATGACTGTCAAAGCCCTAGGTGTGTGTGTGTGTGTGTTTGTGTGTGTGTGTGTACGCGTCTAGCCTATGCCTTCAGGTTGTTTTTCCTGTAGTGCTCATCATATCTGGTTCCATCCTGCCTGGTCTGACAGGTGCCATGGAGGGATGAGTGAAATAGAGGAGAAGAGATGGAGGTTGATGTTTTGAGCCTTCGGCGCTATGGAGGAGGAGAGAAGTGGCGGGATGAGGGGTAGATATGCAGGGGTCGCGTTAGAGTTAATTAATCGTCATTTTTAAAACAGACCATCAGAAAAATCTGCGTTTTTAAAACATTTCACTCACGTTTTATATTGAAAGTCAAGTGTTTTTTTGCTTCAACAGAGTGATCAGGGACGTGCAACTATAGCTATCCTTCAGAGAAAATACATTGGTGCAACACATTCGGCAGAATATAGCTTCATTTTCATCCGATGACAACAGAAGTGTAACGCTATTTGGCTGGAAGCCACACAATTAAATGAGCTTTTGCATGGCCATCAGCCTTCCCTGTAGCTCAGTTGGTAGAGCATGGTGTTTGCAACGCCAGGGTTGTGGGTTCGTTTCCCACGGGGGGCCAGCACAGAAAAAAAATGTATGAAATGTATGCATTCACTACTGTAAGTCGCTCTGGATAAGAGCGTCTGCTAAATGACTAAAATGTAATGTAAATGTAATTTACATAAAGAACTGCCCTAAATGTCCATTTATGGTCACAAACCTTCAATTCAAATCTGCAAGAAATGTCACTAATTTCTGTCCGCCAACATGGAGAAATCAAAGAACACAAAGAAAAAAACTGCAGAAATAGAACTTTTCATCACCGGTGGAAGATATAAGTGTAAAAGGAGAAGGGTAGGGTGACTCTTCACTGTCTGCTATGGATCAGCGCATTGACAGCATAATTGGAGAGACCTCAGTGTCTGGCATCATTTGTGATGGTGATACTGAGGACCCTCTCCCAGACCCTGAAGGAATATCAGACACACCAACTGCTGGTAAGTCAAGCTTTACTTTCGCAACCACATTCAGACATGCACCACATCTAAATATATAAATGTAACAAAATGAATATAACCAAAATTACAAAACATGAAATCTTTACAGATATGGGTGATTTGCCTGACCCCTCAGCCATCCCCAGGCCTACAAGAAGGGTGTCCTCTTTGGCGAGCGCTTCAGCTGCGCCGCATATTTTGACTGACGCAGTCCTGAAACAACGAGATCAATACATCAATTCTTAGATTCAAACAGCAGCTGGAGGATGTATGCAACGGCCTGAGAGGCAAATACTGGTGCAATGTAAATGTGTTTTCCTTGTCGATTTGATTACAATATTTGGAAGAACAGATACCATACCTAAAACCTTTGTATGATATTGACTCTTGTCCTTAGTGCCAGCGCTATGGGTGGTGGGAAACACTCCCTGTCAGGCATGTGCTCATCAGGTCTGGGTGGATCATTCAGTGGAATGCCAATTTTGATTGCAATGTTGTGGAGCACACTGCAATCCTTGACAATGTAGCAAACCTAAAACGGAATTTGCACATTGTATTACATTCACGTAATGGCATTTGAAGGCACGTCATTTCAGTGGCAAATCTTGCTTGGCTGGTATCGCAGTGTGCTTCCTGTCCCAGACAAACGCCCTTTCAGCAGGCCTATGGTGCGCTCCACTGTTCTTCTGCATACGTGGGCTTGGTTGTACCTTGCCTCTTGTTGGTTTGAGGGGTTTGTGAGGGGAGTCATCAGCCATGTTTTTAATGGGTAGCCCCGGTCTCCTGCAGTTATGAACACAACATTCAGATCTTGTTTCCCAGTAGCGGTCTAACATGGCAAATAAAACCTTGCAAATAAAACACAAGTCACTTACCAATAAGCCATCCATCCCCAACAGCTCCTTCCTAGAGGCTAAGGCCGACTGAACTGTTCTGCACAATGAATTAATCATGTGTCCCACCTGGCCATTTGGCCACTACATTCAACAAAGCCAAATGTGAATCACAGATGACCTGCACATTGACAGAATGGAAACCTTTTCTGTTGACAAAGTTGAATTTGCTCAAAGATGGTGCTTTAATTTCGATGTGGGTGCAGCCAATTGCTCCAATGACATCCAGCTATGGTATGGAAATCCCTTTTCACTCTGGCCTGTTGCACAGCAGTGTACGGAAACTGTATGCAGTGGGGTCAATGAAATAATGCCATGAAGGACTGCAGGCAATATTCGGCTCATGGTTGGTTGTGAAATGCCAGACAGATCCGCAATATCCCGTTGGAATGTTCCAGTGGCCAAAAATCCCAGGGAGGAGAGGACTTGGGTACGCACTGGGATGGCATTGGTGCGTTTCGTCTCCCTTTCTAATACTGGAGAGAGTTGGTTGCAGAGACACAATAAAATATGCCTTGGAAAACGAAATCTACTAATAAGCTAAGCGTCGCTCTCAGCAAAAAAAACAGCACACTCTTTGAAAATACGCTCCCTGCGTAATGTAGCTGGTGCCAGATCCTCCAGCAATGCAAGATTTGCTATTTTGGACAAGTCACAATTCCTCAGTGTTGCCTTATATATTATTTAACTGGTTTAACTAAATTGCCTTCAACCTTACATTCAACTCTTTCTAATTGACTTTATTATTCAATTAGGCTGAAATGCTTTCATGTTTATGAATTCGATAGCACCCTGAGAAAACTATTTGTAGCTGAAGTGTCTATAAAAGAAATACATGAATAAACTATTCATGTATTATCTTTTTTTCTTCATAGTTTATGATTTGGTCCAGTATGTCAATCCTTTCTCCACCATTTGGTGGATGGTATTTCATTAGCAGTTTGACTTTTCTACCACAAGGTGCTGTGAGTACGCATGGTCAGAGGTGTGCTTAAATTTACGCACATTCTCAAGTATATCATGTCAGATTGTCAGCTTCTAATAGTAGAGATAATTATTTCTTTCAGCTTTTATTTCTTTCATCACATTCCCAGTGGGTCAGAAGTTTACATACACGCAATTAGTATTTCGTAGCATTGCCTTTAAATTGTTTAACTTGGGTCAAATGTTTTGAGTAGCCTTTCACAAGCTTCCCACAATAAGATGGGTGAATTTTGGCCCATTCCTCCTGACAGAGCTGGTGTAACTGAGTCAGGTTTGTAGGCCTCCTTGCTCGCACATGCTTTTTCAGTTCTGCCCACAAAATTTCTATGGGATTGAGGTCAGGGCTTCGTGATGGTCACTCCAATACCTTGACTTTGTTGTCCTTAAGCCATTTTGACACAACTTTTGAAATATGCTTGAGGTCATTGTCCATTTCAAAGACCCATTTACGACCAAGCTTTAACTTCCTGATTGATGTCTTGAGATGTTGCTTCAATATATCCACGTAATTGTCCTGCCTCATGATGCCATCTATTTTGTGAAGTGCACCAGTCCCTCCTGCAGCAAAGCACAGCTACAACATGATGCTGCCACCCCCTGCTTCACGGTTGGGATAGTGTTCTTCGGCTTGCAAGCCTCCCCCTTTTTCCGCCAAACATAACGATGGTCATTATGGCCAAACAGTTTTATTTTTGTTTCATCAGACCAGATGACATTTCTCCCAAAAGTATGATCTTTGTCCCCATGTGCATTTGCAAACCGTAGTCTTGTTTTTTTATGGCATTTTTGGAGCACTGGCTTCTTCCTTGCTGAGCAGCCTTTCAGGTTATGTCGATATAGGACTCATTTTACTGTGGCTATAGATACTTTTGTACCTGTTTCCACCAGCATCTTCACAGGGTCCTTTGCTGTTGTTCTGGGATTGATTTACACTTTTCGCACCAAAGTACGTTAATCTCTAGGAGACAGAACGTGTCTCCTTCATGAGCGGTATGACGGCTACGTGATCCCATGGTGTTTATACTTGCGTACTATTGTTTGTATAGATGAACGTGGTACCTTCAGGCATTTGGAAATTGCTCCCAAGGATGAACCAGACTTGTGGAGGTCTACATTTTGTTTTCCTGAGGTCTTGGCTGATTTCTTTTGATTTTCCATGATGTCAAGCAGAGGCACTGAGTTTGAAGGTAGGCCTTGAAATACATCCACAGGTACACCTTCAATTGACTCAAATTATGTCAATTAGCCTATCAGAAGCTTCTAAAGCCATGGCATAATTTTCTGGAATTTTCCAAGCAGTTTAAAGGCACAGTCAACTTAGTGTATGTACATTTCTGATCCACTGGAATTGTGATACAGTGAAGTGGAATAATCTGTCTGTAAACAATTGTTGGAAAAATTACTTGTGTCATGCACAAAGTTGATGTCTTAACCGACTTGCCAAAACTATAGTTTGTTAACAAGAAATTTGTGGAGTGTTTGAAAAACAAGTTTTAATGACTCCAACCTAAGTGTATGTAAACTTCCGACTTCAACTGTAAGTACAAATTGTTGAATCCCACACATTGCTTAGAAATGATCACACGCATGTTTTACGAACATTTCTGTTCGTACGCAACATTGATAAATGAGGGCCCAGGCTACTAAACAGGTGATTCTAAAATGACTAGCCTAAGAAAACTTTGGAGGGGTAATCAATTTCTGTGTTATAATTAATACACGTATTTGAATGGAATATATCGAAAATTGATAGTTAACTATAGTTCCATACCATTGTTTTTTTTCTATATTTTTGCACAACTAGCCCCATATAAAAAAATCCCTGATTTTCAATTCCAATATCTGGTCACCTTAACTACACCAGGGCACACCATTTTAAAAACAGTCCAGGTAGTCCTTCCTGGTTACAGTCATTTTTTTAAACGTGTGGTGTCTAATGAACACGACCAAGGTGGATATGCTTACACTGAACGCACTACTAGCACCCAGAACAAGAGGGTCTGTTTAATTAGAGTGTTACGCTAAGTGTCTGAGGAGCTTGCCTGGGCTGTGAGAGGGGCACCAAGTGCGGAAAGTGAAGAGAGGAAATCAAAACTCCTTCAGTTTTGGGCCCTCTAGGTTAGCCGTTGGAAGTAATCACTCTGTACCTAGCTAACTGTTAGGAATATTCCTAATTAACTAGTGGAATACCTTTGAAAACAGTCACTACAGGCTCAGCTAGCATTCATATACAGTTTGATGTTTCAACAACAGCTGGGGAAGCAATGATTGCATATTCAGTACCATGCCGGATGAGATTTTAAATCTACAAAACCTACAAGTATCCCATAACTTTTCCCAGTAGTTCTTTATAACCTTGATTTGAACATTACCTAACAAAATGCACTGGCTAAAATGCATTGTAGACAATAACTGAACGTATTGTAATTCTACCAAATTAAGAATGCAGAAAGTTTATCAGCGAAGCAACTTCTTAATGCCATTTCTCCTTCCTGCTACATGACTACATCATGAAAACCATTTTTCAGAGTATTCTATGCCCCATTTTTAACATATCCGACATGGTTAATTCATCGGAATTGTTTACATAATTGTTTACATAAC
The DNA here is from genome assembly GCF_965601325.2 of Salmo salar. Classification (NCBI taxonomy): domain Eukaryota; kingdom Metazoa; phylum Chordata; class Actinopteri; order Salmoniformes; family Salmonidae; genus Salmo; species Salmo salar. The sequence goes on along the minus strand of NC_138295.1, from coordinate 49,053,356 downwards.
AGCTGAAATGTCTACACACATTCTAGAACGTACATATGAAAATAGCTTGACAGACTATAGATGGCGAATAGGTGACAAACGAGCACACGGCAAATGACTTCCAAGCCTACTAGCTCCAGGCTAAACCAACCAACCTACATGTAATAATGATAAAGGAATTATATACAAAAAATGTGTTTAAACAGTCCTAAGGTAATACGCGTATCAGATCTCAAAGAGAACAACAGTGAATAAAGTCAGACTCCCCTAACGAGAAACGCCCCTGGTAAAAACAAAAACAACAATATTGTCTTCGCATGGAGCTGAGCAGGAGCAGGCTCAGAGCCACCAGAGTCAGTGGTGTCCTGGGAGAGTACAATGCCAGGGAAAATCTGCTCTGCTGCCTAAAATAGTTCAGTCTTATTAAGTCATCGGCTGGGGAACAGCTGCTGGAGCCGCAGGGATAACATCATTATAAGGATGAGAGTGGCAAAGTGTGTGTGTGTGAGAATGCGTGAAACGTGCACGTGTCCCTTGTAGTAACCCTTATGCATGTAACATGAGTCTTCTGCAGACATGTATGCATATGACACGTGACTAGAAGTTACGCGTGGAAGCTCCACTGATTGTGCATGTGCGCACGTGCACATGAGTGAATGTGTGTGCATCGATGCAAGCTGCACCTGGTCTCCCCTGGCATCTCATTGGCTAATTCTGCCATTCTGTGATTAAACAGGCCCCTACTACTACAACCACCACAACTAGTACTACTACTACTCACCCAACATGGCAGCATTAATGCCCCTGTTGACGGGCTTGGGCAGGGGGAGGGGAGGCTGCTTGGTCGCCTGGGGGGTGGAGGATGGCGCAAGGGACACTATTGCTGAAGATTGGGTGTTGGCGCCTGCAGAGGAGACAGTTCGGGCAGGCTTTGCTACTGCAGAGGAAGAAGAGGAGGAGGAAGAGTATGTGGTTGCAGGGTGATTAGATGGGGTGTGGGGTGAGGGTGACCCTTCGCTGCCGGGCTCGGGGGTGGAGCTCATCAGCCACTTGGGGGGCATAACAGACTGTTTGGGGGGCAGCAACTCTCGGAGAGTATCCCGCAGCGAATCTGGGTCAGGAACAAAATGGCTATCTGATTCTGCAAAACACACAGCATACAAAACATATGTTACATAACATACATGTGTTAAAGAGCACTATACATTTCATAACTAATCATCATCATGAGAGACACATGGGCGCATTCGTGTCAAAGACCGTACACACAGCAACTCGCTACACACTGCTAGGCTTTTTGGAGCGTGTTTGTTTCTTTTAATAGTGGAAAAGATACTATCTCATCACATTATGCATCTCCCTAAAAAACATAAATGTTTCAGTCTTGAGTTGGAGCACTGAGACAATTTGTGCCATTCACTCGGCCACTCTAGTGTGTGTGTGTGTGAGCGTGTGCCTGTGTATTGTCATTATCAGGGGATCAGCTGTGTAGACAAACAGTGCTGTAATTACCAAACCCCCTCCCCCCATTCCCCTAACCCTCCACCCTGCTTCTTATCCCACGCCATTTCTCAAAGCTGAAGTTTATTTATAGGCAAGTCTTTATCACGTGCTGATGTCACAGAGAAAAGAGGAAATACAGTGCCTTCAGAAAGTATTCACACTCCTTGACTTTTTTCAAATTTTGTTGTGTTACAAAGTGGGATCAAAATGTGTCCTTTTTTTGTCAATGATCCACACAAAATGCTCAATGTCAAAGTGGAAGAAAAAGTAAATTGTTTTTTATTTTTTATGAAAATAAAACCGCAATATATCTTCATTAGATAAGTATTCAACCCCTTGAGTCAATACATGTTAGAATCAGCTTTGGCAGCAAGTACAGCTCTGACACTCTTAAGAGCTTAGCACACCTGGATGGTACAATATTTGGCCATTATACTTAAAAAAAATATTCAAGCTCTGTCAAGTTGAACATTGCTAGACAGCCATTTCCAAGTCTTGCCATAGAGCCAATTTAAGTAAAAAATGTAACTAGGCCACTCAGGTACATTCAATGTTGTCTTAGTAAGCAACCACAGTGTATATTTTGGCCTTGTGTTTTAGGTAATTGTCCTGTTGAAAGGTTAATTTGTCTCTGTCATGACGTGGCCCTTTCTGGGTGTAGATCGTGGCTTCCCCCTCTCTCACTCTCTCCTACACCCAGGTTCTATTATCTCCTGTCGTAAATTCCTGGTGGAGACTCTCTTCCCCTTTTCATGCAGAGAGGGAGACCACCGATTGAACAAAGGATTTCACGTGGCCGAACTCCTAAATCCCCAAAATGGGAAAATAAAACTGTAAGTCCACTTGTGAGAATGTGGGAAGGGTCCGTGGACACTTAAGGGACAGTTATGTTGAGTGTGTTTCATCTGGTGACTTCACGAAGGACAGAAAACACACATAACTATATCTCTGAATGTGTACATTTCTCAATTATGGTGTTTGCATCTAATTCTTGTATAAAATGAATGAGTAAAGATGAAACTCTTTGTGAAATAATGTAATGTGATGTTAACCTTTAATTTTGATAGAATTGTGTTCCCTGTAAAGTTTAACTAGTCAGCGGCCACGCCCCCGTGAGCGCAGACATGATCCAGCGTCATGGAACCGCCTTTTCTACTGTTACGAATAAAAGCCCCCCTTAAGAAAATCCTCTTCAGACTAAGCAAACCCACAGTGTGAGCTGTGATTGTGAATAGTTAAGACCTCGGTGTAAGCTGAGGTGGCACAGGTTTGAGTACCAAGATTAGAAAACCATACCATGTGGAGCATTGGCTACACGCCTGGAAATGGTTAAACTCTGAGACTATCAATCCCTACAGAATAAGAGCAAATCTTAGATACTAATTACTAGTCTGCAGCTACAAATTATGTAAATTTGGGATGCGAATACCGACAACCGCCAAAACATCTACTCTAAGAACAATGGAAGCATGACGTATCCATTACAACTGACATTATCAGGAGCCGCCGATAGAGCAACCACCATGAGTAACCAGAGACTCTCTGATGAACTGACTCTCCAACAGACGGACCGATGATTCCAACAGAGAAGATCACAACGACATATGGGCGTAAATATACATTGATTGCAATTATTCCTTAATGAGTGAGCGTTCATGTGCGAAGGATTAGCATTTCAATGTATATATTTATAGACTGTATATTTATACACCCCTTTCCCTTTGTCCACCAAGCCGTCATATCGGTTTAGCCCACTAGGGAATCTTCCCTATCATTGTTAGTAACCAATATATACGGTTTGTTTGTTTATGCATTTCTGTGATTATTTAGTTAGTTAGTAAATAAATGATTAAGCAAATTGGTGTATGGATGATTTATAGTAAAGGCTGGGTTTGTGCAGATAACCAACAATTTACGACGTTCAGATGAGACTGACATGAGGTAAAGAATAATTCATTAACAGAAGACTAATTGATCAGATATTAAAATATCTGAAAAGTAATATTCTGAAAATTATAACTTTGTAATCTGAAGATTTTCCGTGGTGCCCTGACTTCCTAGTTAATTAAATTTGCATGATTAGTTTAATCATGTAATAATAATTACAGAGAATTGATTTGATAAAATAACAGTCTTCACCTTTAATGATGACAAAGACACATCTCCCAGTTTCTGTTGGAAAGCAGACTAAACCAAGTTTTTCTCTAAGACTTTGCCTGTGCTTAGCTCTATTCCATTTCTTTTTATCCTAAAAAAACTCTAGTCTTTGCCGATGACAAGCATACCCATAACATGATCCAGCCACCATGGTTGAAAATATGAAGAGTGGTACTCCGTGGTGTGTTGTGTTGGATTACAGGTTTCCTGTATAGGCTTCCTTCTTTGCATTCTGTCATTTATATTAGTATTGTGGATAACTACAATGTTGTTGAGCCATCCTCAGTTATCTCCTATCACAGCCATTAAACTCTAAACTCTGTAACAGTTTCCTTTCTCTCTGGCAACTGAGTTAGGAAGGGTGCCTGTATCTTTGTAGTGACTTATTTAAGCTTGCCATTACAAAAGGGTTGAACATTTATTGACGCAAGACTTTCCAGCTTTTCATTTTTTATTAATTTGTAAACACTTCTAAAAACATAATTCCACTTTGACATTATGGGGTATTGTGTGTAGATCAGTGACACAAAATCTAAATTGAATCAATTTAAAACTCTACCTGTAACAACTAACGTGGAAAAAGTCAAGGGTGTGAAAACTTTCTGAAGGCACTGTAGGTCAGAGAAAACCGGGGGAGAGAGAAAAGGAGAGGGGGAGGGATGAAATGGATTGTCAGAAGTGAGAGAAAAGAGAGAATAGAGGGAGAGAGAGAGAAAGAGAAAGCGAGAAGATTAGGATAAATCAGGGACAGCATAATATCTAAAAGAAACAGCAGACACTAAATGCCATTTAGCTCAGTGTGTAATAGCTGGAATGGTATCAATTAGCTTTAGCTCTTTAGCAGGGTTACGGTTGAGCTGAGAGGCATTAGCTTTTAACCTGTTAGGGCTAGGGGGCAGTATTGACACAGCCGGATAAAAAACGTACCCGATTTAATCTGGTTACTACTCCTGCCCAGTAACTAGAATATGCATATAATTATTGGCTTTGGATAGAAAACACCCTAAAGTTTCTAAAACTGTTTGAATGGTGTGTGAGTATAACAGAACTCATATGGCAGGCCAAAACCTGAGAAGATTTCATGCAGGAAGTGGCCTGTCTGAGAAGTAGTGTTTCATCTTGGCTCTTTTTATTGAAGACTGAGGATCTTTGCAATAACGTGACACTTCCTACGGCTCCCATAGGCTCTCAGAGCCCGGGAAAAAGCTGAACGATATCGAGGCAGGCTCTGGCTGAAACACTTTATCGCTTTTGGCAAGTGGCCGCTCAGAGTACTATGGGCTTAGGCGCGTGCCCGAGTCGACCGAATGCTTTCTTTTCTTTTGTCTGTTTACCTAAACGCAGATTCCCGGTCGCAATATTATCGCTTTTTTATGAGAAAAATGGCATAAAAATGTATTTTAAACAGCGGTTGACATGCTTCGAAGTACGGTAATGGAATATTTAGAATTTTTTTGTCACGAATTGCGCCATGCTCGCCACCCTTATTTACCCTTTCGGATAGTGTCTTGAACGCACGAACAAAACGCTGCTGTTTGGATATAACGATGGATTATTTTGGACCAAACCAACATTTATTATTGAAGTAGAAGTCCTGGGAGTGCATTCTGACGAAGACAGCAAAGGTAATAACATTTTTCTTATAGTAAATCTGACTTTGATGAGTGCTAAACTTGCTGGGTGTCTAAATAGCTAGCCCTGTGATGCCGGGCTATCTACTGAGAATATTGCAAAATGTGCTTTCACCGAAAAGCTATTTTAAAATCGGACATATCGAGTGCATAGAGGAGTTCTGTATCTATAATTCTTAAAATAATTGTTATGCTTTTTGTGAACGTTTATTGTGAGTAATTTAGTAAATTCACCGGCAGTGTTCGGTGGGAATGCTAGTCACATGCTAGTCACATGCTAATGTAAAAAGCTGGTTTTTGATATAAATATGAACTTGATTGAACAAAACATGCATGTATTGTATAACATAATGTCCTAGGGTTGTCATCTGATGAAGATCATCAAAGGTTAGTGCTACATTTAGCTGTAGTTTGGGTTTATGTGACATTATATGCTAGCTTGAAAAATGGGTGTCTGATTATTTCTGGCTGGGTACTCTGCTGACATAATCTAATGTTTTGCTTTCGTTGTAAAGCCTTTTTGAAATCGGACAGTGTGGTTAGATTAACGAGAGTCTTATCTTTAAAATGGTGTAAAATAGTAATATTTCTGAAAAATTGAAGGTTTTGCATTTCTAAGGTATTTGAATAACGCGCCACAGGATTACACTGGCTGTTGAGTAGGTGGGACGCGTCCCACCTAGCCCATAGAGGTTAAGGGCAGGAATGGCTAAAACGATAGTGCCGCATTAATTACGAAAGGAGGAGAGGATGAGCTATTCCCTCTATTCCCTTCTGTTCCTGAATAAGACGCATAGCTGGAGCAGGACTCAGGGGAGCAAAGAGGCTCCGAGACTCCTGTCTATATCTGGGCCCAAACCAGAGGACTGAAGAAGAAGAAGACTGACTGGAAGGGGGGGGGGGGCAGTCAGAAAACCAGGCTCCAGGTAGAAGTTGCCTTTATGCAAAGATCTAGGATCATCTGATCCTTTTCAAATCTTCCATTAGGGGGAAAAACACAAACCTTAGATCAGTGTCTAGGGACAGCTTCACCCTACTCCACAGACTAAGGTGTGTGTCAAATCAAATTTGATTGGTTGCATACACATATTTAGCAGATGTTATTGCGTGTGTAGCGAAATGCTTGTGTTTCTAGCTCCAACAGTGCAGTAATATCTAACAATTCACAATAATACATACAAATCTAAAAGTAAAAGAATGTGTCGGTGTTAATAGCTCACCTCTATGGGCCCTTCCCTCCTCTGCGGACGCGTGCCGGGGGAGGGCGGGCTTCCATGCTGTCTCAGAGGGGCGACTCCTCCTTCCGTCCTCTGATGGCGCCTTCTGCAGGCCCGGCCGCTTGTCTCCGTCAGAAGGGTGTAGTCTGCCCCCACGTCTACACTCCTCCTGTCCGATCCCCTGCACCTGGCCCTGCCAGGCAATGTTAGACTTCCCCTCCCCCTGGGACCGTCCTCCTCCACCTCCTCGCCGGCCCTCCTCCTGATGTCCGGAGCCTCTGGGGCCACCCTGGTCCCCATGGCGGTCTACCTCTGGGGGGAAGCGGACCCTGCGGTCCTCTGGCTGGGGCAGCCAGGCTGGGTTAATCTTAAAGTCTGAGGGGTTCATCCCAGAGTCTGAGGGGGGTCTTGTCTGGTTCTCCTGCCCTCTGCCCCCTCCACCACCTCCACCCACAGGCAGGGTGTGGCCATTCTTCACGTAGGGCTGTTTGGGGCTGTGAGGATCGTCCCCTTCTGTCACAAAAATGGATACAAGCAGTGAGACTTTCCATACAGAGACAATCATCACTCACACATCAGAAGATCTATAAACTACACTACTTTGAGTCACCAACCAAGTGTGAGGGAGGGGTTAGCCAGAAATCTAACAAAGCCATCATCTCTACTCAAAATGTTCTGCATATTTGAGTATAAATGGTCAAATTTAATTGGCTTGTTGAAATAGGACAAAGGATGGGCTTTTGGATTTGTTCCCTCTGTGCATCTGGACATGATTTCGCAGCCCTCTTCAGAATGTAAGGTTTGAGAAAGGTGTCCTAACTGCCAACCTCTTTGGAACAGAGCTCTGCCCATGGAGTGAAATATGTTTAATAAACGGGCCTCTGCAACACCGATGCCGGCAGAGTAAGAGCACAGAACACACTGACTTTAAAAGCTATTTCGCTGCAGGGTGCAATTCGTTCCACTTTCCCCAGCTCAAGGAAAACGCCATGTCATTTTCTTCCCAAAATATACAGTTATACTGTTTAAAAGGGAGCATGAGAGTGAATTTGCCTTTCTTCAACTGCCATTGAGTGAGCTGAATTTGAAGCTGTTACTGTCATCGACTATGCTGTCTGTGTAGGTGTGATAGCCCTGGACTTTCGTCTGATAAAGATAAAGCCATTTCCAATTTGCTCCCTCCCCCTTGGCTGCCCTAACCCTTAAATGTTTGCAGATCTGAAGGGTCTGGATAGGTATATGTAGGGTAGTGGTGGAGCGTCCACCATGTTGCTTACACTTTACATATATCAAATAAAATTGTATTTGTCACATGCGCCAAATACAACAGGTGTAGACCTTACAAGCCCTTAACCAACAATGCAGTTTTAAGAAAATCCCTAAAAAAGTAAATGATAAGAATAAAAAATAATTAAAGAGCAGCAGTAAATAACAATAGCGGGGCTATATACAGGGGGTACCGGTACAGAATCAATGTGTCATTGTGCGGGGGATACCGGTGTCGAGATTATTATGTACATGAAGATAGAGTTATTAAAGTGGCAATGAATAGATAATAACATTCTCACATAGGTGTTCCATTTGTCCAGGTGGGAAAGGAGTGCAATAGAGATTGCATAATCTGTGGATCTGTTGGTGCGGTATGCAAATTGGAGTGGGTCTAGGGTTTCTGGAATAATGGTGTTGATGTGAGCCATGACCAGCCTTTCAAAGCATTTCATGGCTACAGACGTGAGTGCTACGGGTTGGTAGTCATTTAGGCAGGTTACCTTAGTGTTCTTGGACACAGGGACTACAGTGGTCTGCTTGAAACATGTTGGTATTACAGACTTGGACAGGGAGAGGTTGAAAAAGTCAGTAAAGACACTTGCCAGTTGGTCAGCGCATGCTCGGAGTACACGTCCTGGTAATCCGTCTGGCCCAGCGGCCTTGTGAATGTTGACCTGTTTAAAGGTCTTACTCACATCGGCTGCGGAGAGCATGATCACACGTCATCCGGAACAGCTGATGCTCTCATGCATGTTTCAGTGTTACTTGCCTCGTAGCGAGCATAGAAGTTATTTAGCTCGTCTGGTAGGCTCGTGTCACTGGGCATCTCTCGGCTGTGCTTCCCTTTGTTGTCTGTAATAGTTTGCAAGCCCTGCCACATCCGACGAGCGTCGGATCCGGTGTAGTACGATTTGATCTTAGTCCTGTATTGACGATTTGCCTGTTTGATGGTTCGTCGGAGAGCGTAGCGGGATTTCTTATAAGCTTCCGGGTTAGAGTCCCGCTCCTTGAAAGCGGCAGCTCTACTCTTTAGCTCAGTGCGAATGTTGCCTGTAATCAATGGTTTCTGGTTGGGGTATGTACGTACAGTAATTGTGGGGACGACGTCCTCGATGCACTTATTGATAAAGCCAGTGACTGATGTGGTGTACTCCTCAATGCCATATGAAGAATCCCGGAACATATTCCAGTCTGTGCTAGCAACATTCCTGTAGTTTAGCATCTGCTTCATCTGTTCACTTTTTTATTGACCCAGTCACTGGTGCTTCCTGCTTTAATTTTTGCTTGTAAGCAGGAATCAGGAGGATAGACTTATGGTCTTATTTGCCAAATGGAGGGCGAGCTTTGTATGCTTCTCTGTGTGTGGTGTAGAGGTGGTCTAGGATTTCCCCTCTGGTTGCACATTTAACATGCTGATAGAAATTAGGTAAAACTGATCTAAGTCCCGGGCCACTAGGAGTGCAGCCTCTGGATGAGCGTTTTCCTATTAGCTTATGGCAGAATACAGCTCATTGAGCGCAGTTTTAGTGCCAGCCTCAGTCTGTGGTGGTATGTAGACAGCTACGAAAAATACAGATGAAAACTCTCTAGGTAGATAGTGTGGTCTACAGCTTATCATGAGATACAGGCGAGCAAAACCCTGAGACTTCCTTAGATATTGTGCACCAGCTATTATTTACAAATATGCATAGGCCCACGCCCCGTGTTTTACCAGAGGCTGCTGTTCTGTTCTGCCGATAGTGTATAACCCGCCAGCTGTATGGTCTTAATGTCGTCGTTCAGCCACGACTCGGTGAAACATAAGATATTACAGTTTTTAAATGTCCCGTTGGTAGGATATACGTGCTTTCAGTTCCTCACATTTATTTTCCAGCGATTGAACGTTAGCTAGCAGAACGAAAGGCAAGGGCAGATTAGCCACTCGTCGCCTGATCCTCACAAGGCATCCAGATCTCTTTCCGTGAAACCTACGTTTACTTTTCCAGCGAATCACGGGGATGTGGGCATGGTCGGGTGTCCGTAGTATATCCATTGCGTCCGACTCCTCTAATTTGAGGTGAGTATTCCCAGTTCTGATGTCCAGAAGCTCATTTCGGTCATAAGAGACTGTAGCAGCAACATTATGTACAAAAACGTTACGAACAACGCGAAAAAGCAAACAAAATCGCATGGTTGGTTAAGAGCCGATAAGACGGCAGCCCTACCCTTCGGCGCCATCTTTCGCCCTCCGGTGCAATTTTTCGCCAAACATTCAAAGTTTAGGGGCAAGTGGAAGGAGTAGGGAGCCAACTGGAACTGGCTGATTGAGTCATGTGGGGGATCAGGTGAGTGAGTGACATCACCAGTGGCAGCACTCTTACCATTCTCCGGGAGCTCCTTCAGCACTCCCTGTTCTATAAGCTCCTGCCTCGGTCGCCTCATCGACATCTTTCTCTCCAGAACTGCCGTCAACACACAGAATTTAAGCCAGTGCGTTAATGCACTGAGGTTTTCTTCAGATTTCTTCCAGATAGCATATAAAACCACGTTCCAGAAGTCAAAGATGTAAGTTTACAGATCTTCAAATTAAAATGATATTATTCTAACCACTATAACAATCGTCTTGTTTAAGCAGACTGAACTGGACACACTGGAAAATTGGCCATATCACCAAGAGACAGGAAAACACACTGAAAGGTGATAAAGGTTGAATGCAACACATAAAAACAAACAAACAAACACAATGAAACCATAACACAAACCTTCTGAAGTTTCCGTAAACTTCTCGCTGCTTTTCTTCTTCCTCCACTTCCATGGTTTGAAGATCTTGCCAAGGGTAGAGAACTTGCCCTTGCCCTTGAATGGGAGAGGGGTGCTGTCCCCATCTCCCTCCGTCGTGGTGTGCAGGTGGTCAACTTCATCAACTGGAGCAATGGAGTCAGAGAGACAAGAATAGAGAGTCAAGAAACACTGTTGAAATATGACAACCACAACTGGGTATCTACAACATCTACAGCACAGAGAGCAGAGGTAACCCTTGCCCAGACATTTTTAGTAGCCTAGCTGTGCTCTAACTCAGGCGAGCAAAACCTTGTGCACCAGCTGCTGTTTAGCCTGGCCCATGCAATTTAAGTAAAGTGTAGTATTAGAACATATAGCCTATCTGAGCTAGACTGACACCCATATGCACACAGAGTAAAGTGCAGAAGAAAATTAGCCTAGCTATGCTAGCCTGACACTCATATGCACCGTGATTAAAGAACGTGGGAGGGCCAGGCTCATTAGAAAGGTTATTAACATTAGCTCAGAGCTCTGGGACTGTGTGTGCTTTGGCAGGGTGATGGTGAAAGCGCATATACTCCTCCACACATTCATAACTAAGTAACCAACAGTTATGGGATGGGAGAGTCCCTCTTGCACTAGCCTCCGTCCATAGCGTCCCACAGTCAAGAGTCTCACATTCCTCCCTACTGGGAGAATATTGTTATAAGCCTTTCAACACCAACAGGCTACGTGGAAGCACACAGACACACATTGCACTCTTTATGCTTTTTCACTAACAATGTGGAGTCATACACCTTTAAAAATAATTTGGAGGTAGGACTCTCTCTTTGGCCTGAGTGTCGTACAGACATCCAGCTGCTGTGGTAACAGCTCAGGTGATTGACAGGCTGACTGACAAGGTGCTGAGCTTCACAAGGCCTGTCACAGAACATCTCTGTGAGCCAGGTTCCTCTAAGGTTGAGGTAGTAATTCAGCAGACATAATATTTACCGTGTAGAAGGGCTGGGGCAAAACAACTAACCAGTCCCACAAACACAGGATGTCCTGACAATAACACTGCCCCAGCAATTCGTTTCACACAACAACGCACACTTAAAAAATGCTATAATATTTGCCAGCTGCTGATGGGCAGATGTAATAATACTATACAATACCTTCCTTGAAAACACCAGAAGTGGAGGTAGAGGAAACATGTCAAAAGGTGGAAATGGGCTCCAAAGCAGGGTCATGGAGGTTATATTACAGAGCTAGTCACCTGGGTGAGAGGTCAGGGTCCAGCTTCCATGGTGGTGGGACTTGAGGCAGCATGCCATGAGGAAGCAGAAGGTTGTGTTTAAAAACTCAAACACTTGTCCCTAGTCAATCCCAACACCCTAGGTAGGGAGGGGCGGGGGTCGGCTGTGACAGTGCAGAGACCCACAGAAGGCTGCTAAGCCACATAAGGACAAAACATCAAAGTCCAGAGGTCAGGTCCAAACCATGTACATCCATCTCCTCGGGAAGTTACAAAAACCAGTGGATTCAGTTCATGATGTCCAAAGAATGAGTTGCTAAACACAGTTGTCTGTAACATATACACTCCCCTGGTTGTCCTACACACAGGCACAGCAGGCTCTGGCAAAATGGTTTGCCTCTGACAAGGAGAGCACGACAGGCAGGCAGGCAGGTTAGTTAAAATCCACTCAAGCAGGATAAATGCAGGCTGTGCTGGGCCGACACACTCCAGATCCACAGTGGGTTGACTGACTGATACTACCAGAAACACACAGCAGCACATTCACTCCATTCACCTGGTAGCAAGAAATACAGTTGATCTTATCCCGGAGATTCGAAAGGTGACCAAATGGATCCTTCCTATACCCATTTTCTTGTCAAAAGCATGCCTGAAGAGTGAGTGGAGGTCCGGTGTGTGTAGGCTGTCTGCAGCTGTGTGACTCGGACAGAGGAAAGGGGGGAGGGGGTCTAGGAAACAACGGAGGAAACGGCACTCCACCCTGATCCTAACTGTGACAGAGAACAAAGTCAACCTCCACCCCTCACACATCTTACTGTACTGGACATGGAAACAGAGAGCCTGTTTCAACTGATAGCCTGTACTGTAGGCTATAAAGCACACAGGACATAATATTAAGTGATAATGCCAGAGAAGGCAGGTATATTGGCAGGGGTGTTAGCAAATTGTGCCAATATACCCTTCAAAACACCGGCTTCAAGGGCATTATAACTTTTATACAACGGGTTACCAACATATTCAAATAATGATTGACATATTTTCATTAAAAACATTATTTTGATGAATTTATTCATACCATTTCATCCTTCCACAAGATATAGTCCCGACACAAATCTAGGGTTGCTACCCAAGCTGGCTGGTTGTTCGTTCTATCGGTTCGGTTGCTAGAGACGCGATCCAGTTGTTCAGTCTTTTTGTTCTGTAAGGTTTATACAAATCTCTGCTGTTGAAAACTAAATTTTAGTGTAAAAGAAAAGTGAGATAATGTCTAGATGCTTTTTATAATGGAGATCAAGTTTATAACTTGGCTGGGCTGACAGTGGATTGCGCAGTCAGATGGAACAGAGTAAATAGGCATTTTAACGTCATAGATTTAGCCGGTGGTAATTTGTGGAATAGACACCGGCTGGAATGCGGTTTTTACCAATCAGTATTAAGGATTAAACCCACCCGTTGTATAACAATATCATAAACCCTCCATTATCATCACTCCCTTCTAAAAATCATCAATCACCCAGACCTCTTGAAGAATCCTTAAGTGTTGTGTACAATGATTTTATGTAAAAACAAAAGACCTTAGAGAGGTCTGGAAGACAAGTTCAAAGTGAATGATACAGTGACAGCCAGGATACCAGGCTAGACAGTGCTGTCCAATCGGGAAGCCAGCCCATCTAAAGCTTGCCAATAAGGAAACAGGGTCAGACTTGGTCATCACTAGTTATGTTACATTCCCAAATAAGAAAAAAATTCAATTGCTGCTCAACAGAAATAGGGAACTAACAAATGAGCCTCTGACAACCAGAACGAAACAGGTGGGGTTTTAAAAGGCATCCAAGGGGGTGCCTACTGACTGGGTGCTGGCCAAACAAACACTCACTAGATTTGCCTGATAGCAGACAAACTAAAGGAAAAAACAACGCACACCAACTTAGGTAAGGGAGTACAAATAAATGTGGCACAAACCAAACAGGTGAGACATGATAAAAGGCTTTGTTTCACATAAGAGATGCCCACTGAAGCATTGGCTCTGTAGCTCTTAAATATCACCTGAAACTAACGACTGACTAACGAGGCGACAGGTGCAACACATCCTGAACAACTAGGATAATTCCAATCAGTGCACATCCACAACTAAATAGAACCAACCTCGAAAACCAAAGCCTGTCACAGTTACCACAGCCACAAAGTCATAAGTTCCACCTATTTCTACAATTTATCTACTTAAAATGTGATTTCCCATTTTTACGATATAGCCAATTTCGACTTTGTGGCTTTACTATCTAGTGGAAACCGCCAGACTGGGATGACCTAATAGCCACACCTGGTGTCAAAACATCTTCCACACCTCAGACTAGTGATGGGAAGTTGAGCTATTTTTACTGACTATGATCTTTGACTCGTTTAGTCAAAAGAACGAATCTTGACTATTTTGAGTCAGTAATGCCCAGATTTCTAGGAATACAAACAATATTATTTATTGATACACTTGAAACGAGGTCTTGTTGTGGCCGCAACCGGACTAGATTGTGAACGGCTCTTGGCGGAATGCATTGCTTGACTGCCGTCAGGGTGATGAGCACAATATTGTTCGCTAACTGCAGCACCCCAAATGATTCGTTCTCAAGTTTGAGTTTGTTGAGCAGAGGCTGTGTGTGTTTCGGTTCTACAAAACCGTGTCCATCATAACATTCAATAATCAATGAATTGCATTAATTGCACCATGCGATCAATTATCAGTTCTAAACATGTATTTTTCTTCTCTATGCTGCCTGCAGCATGATATATTTTCCAGCGTGCATATATGTCAGTGTCACGTCCTGACCAGTAGAGGGTGTAGTTGGGTCAGGACGTGGCAGAAGGGAGTGTGTGTTTTTTATTGTTTCATTGATTTTGGCCGTGTGACTTCCAATCAAGCACAGCTGTAGAGGGTTGTGGTTGATTGGGAGTCACACATAAGGAGCATGTTTTTCCTTTGGGTTTTGGTGGGTAATTGTTTCTTGTTTAGTGTGTTTGCACCTGACAGGACTGTTGGCTGTCAGTTTCCTTGTTTTGTTTGTTATAGTGTTCTTTCTAATTAAATTGAAAGATGAATACTAACTCCGCTGCATTTTGGTCCATTCCTGAAGACAGCCCTTACAGAATTACCCACCAAACCCGGACCAAGCGGCGGAAGAGGAAGGAGCAGCAGGAGTATAGCGTTATGGACCAATGGACTTGGGAACAGATCCTGGACGGAGAGGGACCATGGACTCAGGCTGGGGAATATCGCCTCCCGCAGTGGGAGATTGAAGCGGCGAGAGCGGAGAGGCGCTATTACGAGGAGAGAGAGCGCAACGAGCGCGAGAGGCAGCCCCAATAAAAAAAAATTGGGGGGGCACACGGGACAGTCGGTGGAGCTGAGGTCGGAACCAGAGCCAGTCGGGATGACATTGGAGGTGAGCGAGGGATATGAGACAGAGACAGTGACGGGATTAATGGGTAAATTAGGAGAGAGAGAGATGAGAGAGCTGCTAGTATGGTGCATTAAGTACGGCATTCGCCCTAATGAGCGTGTCGTGGGAATGATGTCACCTGAGGCAGCTCTCCATACTCGTCCTGAGGTGTGTGCTGGTTGTCTGGTAAAGACTGTGCCTGTGCCCAGAAACAGGCCTCCTGTATGTCTTCCCAGCCCTGCACGTCCTGTGCCTACGCCCAGAACCAAGCCTCCTGCATGTCTTCCTATCCTGGTCAAGCCCGTGTCTCCTCCACAGACCAGTCCTCCAGTGGGTCTCCCTATCCTGGTCAAGCCCGTGTCTCCTCCGCAGACCAGTCCTCCAGTGGGTGTCTCCACCCTGGTCTCTCCTGTGCCACCTCCTCAAACCAGGCCTCCAGCGGGTCTTCCCAGACTGGTGAGTCCAGGGCCTGCGCCCAGAGCCAGGGCTCCGTTATGTCTCCCCAGCCTGGTGAATCCTGAGCCGGAACTGCCGGAGTGGCCAGACTGCCCGGAACTGCCGGAGTGGCCAGACTGCCCGGAACTGCCGGAGTGGCCAGACTGCCCGGAACTGCCGGAGTGGCCAGACTGCCCTGAACTGCCGGAGTGGCCAGACTGCCCTGAACTGCCGGAGTGGCCAGACTGCCCTGAACTGCCGGAGTGGCCAGACTGCCCTGAACTGCCGGAGTGGCCAGACTGCCCTGAACTGCCGGAGTGGCCAGACTGCCCTGAACTGCCGGAGTGGCCAGACTGCCCTGAACTGCCGGAGTGGCCAGACTGCCCTGAACTGCCGGAGTGGCCAGACTGCCCTGAACTGCCGGAGTGGCCAGACTGCCCTGAACTGCCGGAGTGGCCAGACTGCCCTGAACTGCCGGAGTGGCCAGACTGCCCTGAACTGCCGGAGTGGCCAGACTGCCCTGAACTGCCGGAGTGCCGAATAGCATTTCTAAGGTATTTGAATATCGCGCCACGGGATTACACTGGCTGTTGCGTAGGTGGGACGATTTTGGCCCAGCCCGAGTGGTCTGTCTGCCAGGGTCAGCCCGAGTTGCCCGGCGCAGCTATCGGCGCCACCAAAGTGGGCGACGCCGAAGGTGGAGCGAGGTCCACGTCCTGCACCTGAGCCACCTCCAGGATAGGTGGGTTGGGGAGGGAGGGTGTAGCACAGTGCCGTCGGTGACGGCAGCCACCCTCCCTTCCCTCCCTTATTGTTGGGGATTTTCTTGTGTGTTTTTCTTTTAGGTGCATCCCGGGGTCTGCACCTTGAGGGGGGGGTACTGTCACGTCCTGACCAGTAGAGGGTGTAGTTGGGTCAGGACGTGGCAGAAGGGAGTGTGTGTTTTTTATTGTTTCATTGATTTTGGCCGTGTGACTTCCAATCAAGCACAGCTGTAGAGGGTTGTGGTTGATTGGGAGTCACACATAAGGAGCATGTTTTTCCTTTGGGTTTTGGTGGGTAATTGTTTCTTGTTTAGTGTGTTTGCACCTGACAGGACTGTTGGCTGTCAGTTTCCTTGTTTTGTTTGTTATAGTGTTCTTTCTAATTAAATTGAAAGATGAATACTAACTCCGCTGCATTTTGGTCCATTCCTGAAGACAGCCCTTACAGTCAGACAGTTGTTGGTCGGCGCACATTTCAGGAGCCGGAGAAACACAAATTAATCCTGCAATAGAGTTAATTGCGGCCAGCAGTTCAAAAGAACGACAAAAAATGAATGAGTCACTTAGAAAAATGAATCATCACTCGAGTCAATAAAAACAGTTGTCAAATGTTTTCTTTTTCGAACTACACATCATTATCTCACACCAAGTCTCCCACCACAAAAAGAAAGAGGCCTGAGTAATGGTCATTAGGGTAAATGTTCTTAGAAATGTGAGTGTCCAGTTGCAGGTGATTCTACAAAAAATATGAAGAAAAAAAATCAGAAAGCTATTAAATCCATGTTTTGTACCGCCTGGGAGGTTCTTCGCCAACGCACATCTAGCATTTCCCAGCATCTTTGCAGGAACTAGTTGTTTCTAGTAGTAGATGACAGCAAGTTACACAGTGCGACCAAAACAAAGATCTACACACATGGTTTTAATAATTTTTTTTGTAGAACCACCAGCAACTGGACACGGACATTTAGAAGATAACCTTGTACCTGACACGAAGATAGTATTGCCAAGAGCAGGTTAGATCTATGGCGCCGTTTTGTATAAGCTAAGCTGTAACATTGAGTATGGAAGCATAGTTATCACATATCTTGCATAAAAAACTGTAGCTAATTATGATCAGGTTTAGCCTCAGCCCCATGACTCATTGATTCATAGCAGGAGCAGTCAGGTGAGCATGTGGTGGAGAGCAGATAGTGTTGTTTTAAAGGGCCTCAGCAGCAGAAAAAAGCGATAATATTCCGACCGGGAAAGCGTGTTTACGTTCAAAGAGAGAAAATAAAAACATGGGACCCCCTCGTGCACGCGCCTTGTCCTCTGATAGACCACTTACCAAAGGCGCTAATGTTTTTCAGCCAGGGGCTGGAATTACATCATTCAGCTTTTTCCCGGGTTCTGAGAGCCTATGGGAGCCGTAGGAAGTGTCACCTTACAGCAAAGATCCTCAGTTTTCAATAAAGAGTCAAGAAGAACAAGAACTTGTCAGACAGGCCACTTCCTGTAAGGAATCTTCTCAGGTTTTTGCCTGCCATATGAGTTCTGTTATACTCACAGACACCATTCAAACAGTTTTAGAAACTTTAGTGTGTTTTCTATCCAAAGCCAATAATTATATGCATATTCTAGTTACTGGGCAGGAGTAGTAACCAGATTAAATCGGGTACGTTTTTTATCCGGCCGTGCAAATACTGCCCCCTATCCCCAACAGGTTAACGAGAGTCTTGTCTTTAAAATGGTGTAAAATAGTCATATGTTTGAGAAATTGAAGTAATAGCATTTCTAAGGTATTTGAATATCGCGCCACGGGATTACACTGGCTGTTGCGTAGGTGGGACGATTTCGTCCCACCTAGCCCAGAGAGGTTAACCTCCATGGGATAACAGACCACAACAATACTGAGGGAAAGCTGGATGGAATGGCTCCAAAAAAAGCACATAATAACACCCTACACATTCAGACAGACAATCCTATTTCCAGTAATCCCTCAGAAAAATGTTTCAATATCTCACAGTTGTAACGCCCTGGCCATAGAGAGGGGTTTTTGTTCTTTATTTTAGTTAGGCCAGGGTGTTACATTGGGTGGGCGTTCTATGTTCCTTTTTCTATGTTTTTGTATTTCTTTGTTTTGGGCCGTGTGTGGCTCCCAATCAGGCACAGCTGAAGTTCGTTGTTGCTGATTGGGAGTCACACATAAGGAGCATGTTTTTCTTTTGGGTTTTGTGGGTAATTGTTTCTGTCTAGTGTTTCTGTTGTGTAGAGTTAATCCTGACAGGACTGTTTTGCTGTCGTCTTTTGTTTATTTTTGTAGTGTTCTCTTTTTCATTAGAACTCGAATGATGAACACATCCTCCGCTGCACCTTGGTCTAATTCTGACGACGGCCGTTACAACAGTTTACTGCCGAAAACAGTGAGGCATGTGTTTGTGCGGCTAATCTTTTTGTTTTGCATACAGCACGTCAGAAGGGTATCCTGCACTCAGTAATGTGTGTGCACGCACACACACAGCTGGTATTCATCCACATGATCCCAGTTACTTTTAGCATTCCCTGTGGTAAAGAGAGATAAATAAAGTGTGCAACATTGTTGATTACAGAATCTCCAGCCCCTGCCTCTCCTTTGCCCTCCCTCCATTTTTTCAGGAGCAAAGATGTTAAAAAAAAAAAATAGAAAAACTGAACACAGAGGATCTTTTTATAAGTGAATGAAAGTGTTTGAGTTTATTTATAAATGTGTACTTGTGAGACTGATTATAGAGCAGGTGTATGTGAGTAAGTAAGCTAGAAACTCACCGCTGCGGTGGATGTGTTGGTGTTGGTCCTGAGCTGGGGTCTCCAGAGGAAGGCTCTGTCCCATGATCCAGCCCCAGAGGGGCCTGTTTTGCTCTTTCTACTCAGAAATAGGCACTCCGTGCTGGGCAGAGGAGGAGCACACCTGGTCCACAGCTTGTTCAACCAAGTTGACTAGTCTACATCGCCAGCAACTCTGTGCAACTTTCTTTCCCCTCTTTCGGTTACTCCGCCCACTCTCCCTCCCTCTTTCGGTCTCCGTAAGACCTACCCTCCCTGCTCCCTTGAAGTGCTCCCCACCTTCTCCCTTTCTCACTGACTCTCCCTCCGGTCAGCATTCACAGATGGATGCCTATCATTCCTTTGAGCTGCACTGGTAGTGTATAAATATGTGTTTGTATTTTAGTGTGTGCGTGTGTTAGAGTGAGTGAGAAGATTGGATTTACCACAGCAGAATTTACCAACATTCTCTGGCTAACCTCTCGGGCTTTAGCCCTTCATATATGCCCACCACAGTTCTTCACAGGATCTCTTTCCACTTTGAATGGGGCACTCAGAGGCTTAATAAACCAAAACCAGCAGTAATGAAAGTAGTTTCTTGAGCAGCGGTGGGCTCTGACTGCTCATGTGACCTGACAGTGGCCAGATCCAGGTCAAAGGTTAAATAATGACACCCACTGATGTATTCATATTCTGTCTCTATGGAGCCACCATATGGATGTACAGCATGAGCACGGGGCTCCTAACAGCAACTCTGCCAGTAGGGCTGAGAGGTGTGGGTATTTGCAGAGAACTGAAAGGATGGGCAGTGGGACCCGAGAGAGAAAAATCTAATAAAAAAAATATAGAAAGTAGTACCTTCTCTAACTCACTTCCAACATAGAAATGAAATTGCTTAAAGTCGGAAAACCAGAGCAGGTACAAAGCTACTAGCTTGTCCTTTGGGAGAGAGATCTATTTCTATCTGTGCCCTCTATCAATGGAGATGTAGTTCAGATAGAGAGAGGAGGAAGTGTCTGCTCTGAGACCACACAGCATTCCATCAGCAGAGATGTCGCTAGTACTGCTGAGGAGGTCATGGGGTGGCAGGTAGCCGAGCGGTTAAGAGCAGAAAGGTTGCTGGTTTGAATCCCCGAGCTTACTAGGTGAAAAATCTGTTGACGTGCCCTTGAGCAAGACACAACCCTAATGGCTCCTGTATGTCGCACTGGATAAGAGCATCTGCTAAATGACTAAAATGTAAATGTGAAAAATGAATGCACAATGGCTAGCCATTCAAAATGGCCACGTACGCTTCACAAAAGCCTTCTTCACATTCACTTCCAGTCAGCACTCATGACAGAGCTACAACTATCTACTTCATTGAGACGGTACTGGTTCATTCCATGTCATTTCAGCACGTCATGACACCCATGTTTACCTGGCCACTGTTTTAAATGCTAACTTTTTAGCATGAGAATGCATTACATAGGATATGAAGAAACAATACTCTGAGCCACAGCTTCATACTATACTGAACAAAAATATAAATGCAACATGTAAAGTGTTGGTCCCATGTTTCATGAGCTGAAAGAAAAGATCCCAGAAATGTTCCATACGCACAAAAAGCTTGTTTCTCTCAAATTTGTGTACATCCTTGTTAGTGAGCATTTCTCCTTTGTCAAGATAATCCATCCACCTGACAGGTGTGACATATCAAGAAGCTGATTAAAAAGCATGATCATTACACAGTTGCACCTTGTGCTGGGGACAATAAAAAGCCACTAAAATGTGCAGTTTTGTCACACAACACAATGCCACAGATTTTGAGGGAGCGTGCAATTGGTATGCTGACTGCAGGAACGTCCATCAGAACTGTTGCTGTAATGGGTTGAAAACAAAGTCACTAAAAACAGACACCCCTTTATTATAATTTCTTTAAACCAATTTGTTTATTTATTTGTCTGAATTAATCTAAATTTGTACATTCTACATGCGTTAGTAGTCCATCAGGCCAATAGATGGCGGTGTTGCACTGTGGTAGTAGAAAAAACAGCAAGTTCTGGCCAAGCGCACACCATTCTTCAGAATAAAGAAAGCGCCTGAACTTTGCAGATGTAAACTTGTGTCTGGTCTTTCTACTATTGCAGGTATGTAACAGAACTTCCAAACTTTCTAATATTGAAAGAACATGTAATAACATGCTATTTAACAACTTTGTCAAGGTATTATCACTTTAGGAAAGGTTTTGTGTTGGTTTTGTGTCGAACTGAATGAGAGAAGAACGTGATTTACAATGAGTGAGAGTATATGTTAGCTTGATGCTAGCTGAGGTAAAAAGTCACAGAGACATTACTGAGTAGCTTAAGAATCCATTTGTTAGGGATTTCTGAGTTCATTTTACATGTTATTGGTTTTGTGTAAAATTGTGCTCACGAGCTGGTAAACTGGCCGCGCACGCTTAGTCTGGAGTGTGGTTGAGAGAGAGACGGTTTTACGGAGGTGCCACCATCTTAAATGGACAATGTATTTTTGTCCATTTTCTTTATTGGTAGTGGTATGTTGAAAAACATTCAGTTATTTTTGTCTTCATACATAAAAGTGTTTCTATTGTATGAATGTGAAATACATTGTGGTTTTCATGTGCAATCATTTAACGGACGTGGGGTGTATTCAGTGATGTAAAACGTTCTGGAGATCGCAGATAGGAATAGAGTGAATTGAGCTGGCATGATCTGACAGACAATCATATCTGTTCTACACAATACATTCCTACAGTATCTGAAAGTTCTATTCTGAACATGCTCCTAGGTTTAAATAGTTGTTTTCCTTCAAATACTTTGAGCGTTTGATTGAGCCTGTCTGGAGTGCCAGGTGGGCGAGGTTTGCAAAGCTGTCACTTTGGGGACTATTCTATTGGTTCCATTGAGCCAGGCAAGCTCAATCAAGCACAGCTAAAGAATCCTAGAGCCGACAAGGTAAAAAAGTCTGTCATTCTGCCCCCGAGTAAGGCAGTTAACCCCACTCTTCCCCAGGCACCGATGAAGTGGATGTCTATTAAGGCAACCCTCCATTTGGGTTAAATGCGGAAGACAAATTTCAGTTTTACAACTGACTAGGTATGACCCTTTTCCTCTTCCCTTTCTCTCTCTCTGCTTCTAAAGATGGAGTCTGTAGTTGTACGGCATTTTCTCACTGCCCCACATAAAGCCTCCAAAATTGGCTGGCTTCCAGAGAGCGGGAGAGACATAGAGCTGGGCCAATCCGCATGAGCCCGGAACCTGTCAACCTGGAAAACAGACTGGGCCAGGCCTCTTCAGCAGGCAGACAGAACTGAAGCTCAACATACAGACTGGTTCTAACAAGAAAGGGAGGGAGCCTGTCTCACAAGCCTACAGAGGGCGCCATAGCTGTCTGCTGTGCGCCAAGTAGCAGCAAAAACAAACTGCCCCATAAACACGCCCAGGTCTATGTTGCACTACTACACAAACCACAATGAACAAGAAGCTAAACTTACCACGATTTTCCATTACAAGGTCTGAGGCGCAACAGTCAACGGTTCCTGAAAAAGAGGCGGCAACATTTTTATTTATTAGCCTGCAGAGGTAAATGGCAAAAAGGTCAACTTTCATGAGTAGTATTTATGTAAAAACTGAAGAGATGTACACTGTAGAAGGTCATTGGTGTTGGGAGAGGGTGGTCTTCAGCAGCAGTAGGTAGGTCTGTGGGGAGAGGTTTCAGGCCTCCCTGGAGATGCTCTCTCGGCTCAGTCCCTCTGTCCAGAGAGAGCAAAACACACAGTCAGTCACACACAGCTGGGAGGGGAGAGCATTTAACCAGTTTTAATGGGGATCGATAAATTCAAGTGACATTCCACATAAAACAACACTTAAATATTTAGAGGATTTAGAGTGAGGAGAAGGGTAATGGCATCGTTATGACACCCAAACACACACTGTCTTAACGACTGTTTGAAAACTGCATTTTTCCTCTTCAGATTTACACCCAAATCTAAATTCTAAGATTGTTTTTATTAACTGGCAATAAACACATTGTGGTGCGTGGTAACTAAATATTAAAGAGAGCCAAAAGACATGCTCATTTACAGTCCATCTTGAATGAAACACACACACACACACACGCACACACACACACACACACACACACACACACACACACACACACACACACACACACACACACACACACACACACACACACACACACACACACACACACACACACACACAAACTCTAGCTGCAGCTCGGTGTGACAGTGTCATAGCCAGGAGGACAATATTAATTCCTGGGAATAGAGCGTGAGCACATTTCGCCAACTCGAGCAGATCTGATGTAACAGGGACCTTTAACAGGGAGAATGAAGGACGAGCACAGGAATGGTGTGTGTGTGTGTGTGTGTGAGTGTGAGTGTGCGCGCGCACGCGCGTCAAGGGAGAGATGGTCAAGGGAGAGGTGAAAAGGTGTGGGTGCTGGTTAGGGTTGAATGGCGGGAACCCGGTTACCAAGATTAACCACACAAAACCACTCCCTTTTCCTGGGTTAAATAACTGCGAGAAACCGGTAAATTATAATAAATGATTTATTTTAACAGCATGACGTGAACTGTTAATATGCAATGTCGAAACCTGGCTTCTCTACGGCCTTCTCTCTGCATGATCAATCATAAACGCTCATGGTGTGGACAGACCATTTCGGTATGGATCTATCATCTCATCGTGGTAACTTTTTCACTTGTGACAGGTATGCTTACATTTGCTGCAGCATAGCATACTGCTACAGTAATATAAGGTCCGAATGCACGTCTAATTTACACATCTCCATCTGTCTTTCGGGAGTAAGCATATTTTGGAATTGTAAAGATTTTTTTTATTGCAGCTGGAGTTTTTAAAAAGCCGATCACTCAAAATATTGTTGCTTAAAATCAGAGCATGCGTGAGCAGACTCCATCAATTCCATTCAAATTGCTTCAAAATAGATAATCCTGTTCATGACATCCTAGCCTACCTCTTTCAGGTAATACATTTAATGCAGTATTAGCCTTATATTTAGCTAATGAATGATGGGTTATTCATAATAAGCTTCTAACTTATAGCCACTGTCTCTTTTGCAATACGCACGCACCTGTGCTCTGCTGGCCTCCTGTTAAAAAAAAGCTCCTTAGGTCTTGGAGTCCCAGTCAGGAAAAGCTAGACTAGAATAGCTTGCTGGACATTTTATATATATATATATATATATATTTTTTTTTTATACGAATAGACTATTTGAAGAGGGACGTAAGCTCTTGTTTGCTGAATGTTAAATACAACAGTCAACAGAACTGATGGGTAGTTTGAAAGAGGAGGGAACACGTGATGGTGGTAGGCTATAGCAGTTATTTATTCAGACCCATAACCATTCAATCTTTGTGAAGGGAAGTGAAAGCCATCTGCATCTAACTCTAGTCCTATATTATTCAAGCATGTCATTAGAATGATGAACATCAGGACAAAAAAAATAATTTCTTTAGCTTAACTGTTGAAAGCGAGGAAGGAATGAAGCAACAGGAGGTTAGAGAAAGGGGTAGAGTAATAACATTAGGGGAAATATTATTTAAGGTACAGTGCCTTCGGAAAGTATTCAGACCCCTTAACTTTTTCCACATTTTGTTTACAGATTTATTAGAAATTTTATGAAATAGTTTCCCCCCTCAATCTATACAGAATACCTCATAATGACAAAGCGAAAACAGGTTTTTAGAAATGTTTGCAAATGTATTAAAAATATAAAAATACTGAAATTTACACAAGTATTGAGACCCTTTGCTATGAGACTCAAAATTGAGCTCAGGTGCATCCTGTTTCCATTCATCCTTGAGATGTTTCTACAACTTTATTGGAGTCCACCTGTGGTGAATTAAATTGATTGGACATGATTTGGAAAGGCACACACACACAAACACACCTGTCTTTATAAGGTCCCACAGTCATGGGGTCGAAGGAATTGTCCGTAGAGCTCAGAGACAGGATTGTGTCGAGGCACAAATCTGGGGAAGGGTACCAAAAATGAATTTGCAGGGACCACGTTAGGCATAAAGTCTTTGTGTGTGGTGTGTGAGAGTGAGTGAGAGCGTGAGGTAAAAGGAGAATGTAACAAAAGGTGTAGGGACAGTAATAGTTACAACCGTTCTGTCTTACAACACAACCTAACTTGCTGCCCACTCAGTGGCCTTATCCTGACCAAACTACAATAACCAATAACCCCTTATACTGGTCAGGACGTGACAGCACACCCCCCCAAAGGTGCAGACCCCGGATGCACCTCACAAAAATAAACACAAAATAAACCCCCCAAACTAAAGGGAGGGTGGCTGCCGGTTCCCGTGCTAGCCCCCCCCCCCTCCCCAATCCTCCTACTGTGGAGGTGGCTCAGGCTCTGGCTTAGTCCACCACCTAACCTGTCCACCCCCGCTGAATACCTCTGGCTGAGGCACGTCGCTGTAGACCTCGGCTGAAGCACTTCGCTGTAGACCTCAGGCAGGACGATTCTGGGAGCTCTGGACTGTAGGATGACTCACTCGGTTCCGGACTGTGGGCCGTCACACTCGGTTCCGGACTGTGGGCCATCTCTAGACGGGGCACTGTCGCAGGACGCTCTGGACGGGGCACTGTCGCCGGACGCTCTGGACGGGGCACTGTCGCCGGACGCTCTGGACGGGGCACTGTCGCCGGACGCTCTGGACGGGGCACTGTCGCCGGACGCTCTGGACGGGGCACTGTCGTCGGACGCTCTGGACGGGGCACTGTCGCCGGACGCTCTGGACGGGGCACTGTCGCCGGACGCTCTGGACGGGGCACTGTCGCCGGACGCTCTGGACGGGGCACTGTCGTCGGAAGCTCTGGACGGGGCACTGTCGCCGGACGCTCTGGACGGGGCACTGTCGCCGGAAGCTCTGGACGGGGCACTGTCGCCGGACGCTCTGGACGGGGCACTGTCGCCGGAAGCTCTGGACGGGGCACTGTCGCTGGACGCTCTGGACGGGGCACTATCGTCGGAAGCTCTGGACGGGGCACTGTCGTCGGAAGCTCTGGACGGGGTACTGTCGTTCGGAAGCTCTGGACGGGGACTGCGCACTGAAAGCCTGATGCGTGGGGCTGGTAGTGGAGGTACCAGACTGGAGACACGCACCCCAAGGCTAGTGCGAGGAGCAGGAACAGGACGAGTTGGACTGGGCTGACGCACTGGAGGCCTGATGCGTGGGGCTGGTACTGGAGATGCCAGACTGGATACACGCACCCCAAGGCTAGTGCGGGGAGCAGGAACAGGACAAGTTGGACTGGGCTGACGCACTGGAGGCCTGGTGCGTGGGGCTGGTACTGGAGATGCCAGACTGGATACACGCACCCCAAGGCTAGTGCGGGGAGCAGGAACAGGACGAGTTGGACTGGGCTGACGCACTGGAGGCCTGGTGCGTGGTGCTGGCTTTGGATGTGCCAGACTGGAAACATGCACCTCAGGGCTAGTGCCAGGAGCGGGAACAGGATACACTGGGCCGTGAAGGGGCACTGGCGGTCTTGAGCGCAGTACTGGCACCACCCTTACTGGCTGGATGCCCGCTTTCCCCTGGCAAATGCGGGGAGCTGGCACCGCGCACACCGGCCTGTGAATGCTCGGCCTCGACGCCGTGCGCATCACCCCATAGCACGGGGCCTGACCAGTAACAGGCTGCCTCCGATAAGCACGGGGAGTTGGCTTGGGGCTTAACCCTGGCCCAGCCAAACTACCCGTGTGCCCCCCCCAAAAAAATGATTGGGGCTGCCTCTCATGCATCCTACGTTGGGCCCGCTCTTCGCTCCACTTTCACCGTTCCTCCCTTGCTGTCTCCACCTGTTTCCATGGCAGGGTCTTGTCCCCTGCCATTACCTCCTCCAATGTCCAAAATGTCCTCCACTCCCTTCTCTCCCTGGCCCAGGATCCTTCCTCTTCCTGGGCCCGCTGCTTGGTCCGTTGGTGGTAGGAAGTTCTGTAACGGTCGTCGTACGTAATGGACCAAGGTGCAGCGGGTTGAGTGCTCATCTTAACTTTATTTGAACACGTTACAAACAAAACAAGAAAACGATCGAACGAACAGTGTTGCAGGCTAACACACAGCAGTACAACAACAACTTCCCACCAAGGGACAGGTGAAACAGGGCTACCTAAGTATGCCTCTCAATCAGCAACAACGACGTACAGCTGTTCCTGATTGAGAGCCATACCAGGCCAACATAAAGAAATACACAACATAGAAAACCATAGAAATACAAAACAAGAACATTACCCAAAACCCCCGGAACACATAAATCAAACACCCCTCTTACATAAATACATATCCCATTAAACCCCGAACCACATAAAACAAATACCCCCTGCCACATCCTGACCAAACTACAATAACCAATAACCCCTTTTACTGGTCAGGACGTGACACTGTGAGTATAACAGAACTCATATGGCAGGCAAAAACCTGAGAAAAATCCAAGCAGGAAGTGAAAAGTCTGAGAATTGTAGTTCTTCTTTTGATTCTCAATCGAAGCTACAGTGTCTGTGGGGGACGTTGCACTTCCTAAGGCTTCCATTGGCTGTCTAAAGCCTTCAGAAAGTGGTTTGAGCATTTTCCTGTCACTGGGCAGATAATAGGAGCTCAGTTACTGAGTGGTCTGCCTGGCAACAAAGGGATTAGATATGCTCGGTCCCGCGAGTGCACCCCTCCTTCTTTTTCTTCTTGAATGAATATGCTATTGTCCGGTTGGAATATTATCGCAATTTTACGTTAAAAATACCATAAAGATTGATTTTAAGCAGCGTTTGACATGCTTCTAAGTACGGTAATGGAACATTTTGACTTTTTGTCTCTCGTTCCGCGCTGGCGCATTATCCCTTTGGATAAGTGATCTGTACGCACCAACGAGGTATTTGGACATAAATATGGATTATTTCTAACAAAAACAATATTTCTTGTGGAAGTAGCAGTCCTGGGAGTGCATTCTGACGAAGATCAGCAAAGGTAAGAGAATATTTCTAATACTAATTCTGAGTTTAGGTTGCCCCGAACTTGGCGGGTGTCTGAATAGCTCACCGTGATGGCTGAGCTATGTACTCAGAATATTGAAAAATGTGCTTTCTCCGTAAAGCTATTTTAAAATCTGACACAGCGGTTGCATCCAGGGGTAGTCTATCTATAATTCTTAAAATAATTGTTATATATTTTGTCAACGTTTATGATGAGTACTTTTGTAAATTGATGTGCACATTCACCGGACGTTTTGGTGGAAATACATTTTCTGAACATCACGCGCCAATGTAAAATGCTGTTTTTGGATATAAATATGAACTTTATCGAACAAAACATACATGTATTGTGTAACATAATGTCCTAGGAGTGTCATCTGATGAAGATCGTCAAAGGTTAGTGCTTCATTTAGCTGTGTTTTGGGTTTTAACTGACACATATCCTTGCTTGGAAAATGGCTGTGTGATTATTTTTGTCTATGTACTCTCCTAACATAATCTAATGTTTTGCTTTCGCTGTAAAGCCTTTTTGAAATCGGACAATGTGGTTAGATTAACGAGAAGTTTATCTTTAAAATGGTGTAAAATAGTTGTATGTTTGAGAAAGTTGAATTATGACATGTTGTTGTTTTTGAATTTTCCGCCCTGATATTTCACTGGCTGTGTCCCGCAGGTTTCACGCACTAGCGTCCCACCTTGCCCATAGAAGTTAACAAAAATTAACCTCATGGCAGAGACACATAAGAATGATGCTCCATCCCAGTAATGTATGTTGGTGCTTGGTTTGTAATTATGGTATGTAACAATGTAAAGGCTTGACCTTGAATCAGTCTGCTCTGTTGAAGCATTCTATAAAAATATAATCTACTGATCTACGAGGGAGCCAGCGCTGCTTCGCCTGAGAGTCCAACAAGCTGTGTGCTACCAAGAAACAACCTGCCAATATGTCCTTGAAACAGGTTCTTCATGCAGTTATTCATGGTTTAAAACAGGTATTCTATAGGTACTTTACCTATGAATACATTAGATCCAAGTGTAATTTTTGTAAATCCGGTAAAAAAAAATGGGAGGGGTCGCACTGAGCACGTGACAGACGTGACAGAGTCTGGAGACGCCGTGGAGAACGTTCTGCTGCCTGCAACATCCTCCAGCATGACCGGTTTCGCGATGGGTCAGTCATGGTGTGGGGTGGCATTTCTTTGGGGGGCCGCACAGCCCTCCATGTGCTCGCCAGAGGTAGCCTGACTGCCATTAGGTACCGAGATGAGATCCTCAGACCCCTTGTGAGACCATATGCTGGTGCGGTTGGCCCTGGGTTCCTCCTAATGCAAGACAATGCTAGACCTCATGTGGCTGGAGTGTGTCAGCAGTTCCTGCAAGAGGAAGGCATTGATGCTATGGACTGGCCCGCCCGTTCCCCAGACCTGAATCCAATTGTTTCTTTCAGTCAGATTTAGGATGTGTTGTTTAAGTGTTCCCTTTATTTTTTGGAGCAGTATATATATATACTGCTCAAAAAAATAAAGGGAACACTTAAACAACACATCCTAGATCTGAATGAAATAAATAATCTTATTAAATACTTTATTCTTTACATAGTTGAATGTGCTGACAACAAAATCACACAAAAATAATCAATGGAAATCCAATTTATCAACCCATGGAGGTCTGGATTTGGAGTCACACTCAAAATTAAAGTGGAAAACCACACTACAGGCTGATCCAACTTTGATGTAATGTCCTTAAAACAAGTCAAAATGAGGCTCAGTAGTGTGTGTGGCCTCCACGTGCCTGTATGACCTCCCTACAACGCCTGGGCATGCTCCTGATGAGGTGGCGGATGGTCTCCTGAGGGATCTCCTCCCAGACCTGGACTAAAGCATCCGCCAACTCCTGGACAGTCTGTGGTGCAACGTTGCGTTGGTGGATGGAGTGAGACATGATGTCCCAGATGTACTCAATTGGATTCAGGTCTGGGGAACGGGCGGGCCAGTCCATAGCATCAATGCCTTCCTCTTGCAGGAACTGCTGACACACTCCAGCCACATGAAGTCTAGCATTGTCTTGCATTAGGAGGAACCCAGGGCCAACCACACCAGCATATGGTCTCACAAGGGGTCTGAGGATCTCATCTCGGTACCTAATGGCAGTCAGGCTACCTCTGGCGAGCACATGGAGGGCTGTGCGGCCCCCCAAAGAAATGCCACCCCACACCATGACTGACCCACCGCCAAACCGGTCATGCTGGAGGATGTTGCAGGCAGCAGAACGTTCTCCACGGCGTCTCCAGACTCTGTCACGTCTGTCACGTGCTCAGTGTGAACCTGCTTTCATCTGTGAAGAGCACAGGGCGCCAGTGGCGAATTTGCCAATCTTGGTGTTCTCTGGCAAATGCCAACGTCCTGCACGGTGTTGGGCTGTAAGCACAACCCCCACCTGTGGACGTCGGGCCCTCATACCACCCTCATGGAGTCTGTTTCTGACCGTTTGAGCACACACATGCACATTTGTGGCCTGCTGGAGGTCATTTTGCAGGGCTCTGGCAGTG
This sequence comes from Salmo salar, assembly GCF_965601325.2. Classification (NCBI taxonomy): domain Eukaryota; kingdom Metazoa; phylum Chordata; class Actinopteri; order Salmoniformes; family Salmonidae; genus Salmo; species Salmo salar. The sequence continues at coordinate 49,022,617 of NC_138295.1, read as the reverse complement.
CTTCTCCTGCTCCTCCTTGCACAAAAGCGGAGGTAGCGGTCCTGCTGCTGGGTTGTTGCCCTCCTATGGCCTCCTCCACGTCTCCTGATGTACTGGCCTGTCTCCTGGTAGCGCCTCCATGCTCTGGACACTACGCTGACAGACACAGCAAACCTTCTTGCCACAGCTCGCATTGATGTGCCATCCTGGATGAGCTGCACTACCTGAGCCACTTGTGTGGGTTGTAGACTCCGTCTCATTCTACCACTAGAGTGAAAGCACCGCCAGCATTCAAAAGTGACCAAAACATCAGGCAGGAAGCATAGGAACTGAGAAGTGGTCTGTGGTCCCCACCTGCAGAACCACTCCTTTATTGGGGGTGTCTTGCTAATTGCCTATCATTTCCACCTATTGTCTATTCCATTTGCACAACAGCATGTGAAATGTATTGTCAATCAGTGTTCCTTCCTAAGTGGACAGTTTGATTTCACAGAAGTGTGATTGACTTGGAGTTACATTGTGTTGTTTAACCTGTTAGGGCTAGGGGGCAGTATTGACACGGCCGGATAAAAAACGTACCCGATTTAATCTGGTTACTACTCCTGCCCAGTAACTAGAATATGCATATAATTATTGCCTTTGGATAGAAAACACCCTAAAGTTTCTAAAACTGTTTGAATGGTGTCTGTGGGTATAACAGAACTCATATGGCAGGCAAAAACCTGAGAAGATTCCAAACAGGAAGCGCCCTCTCTGACAAGTTGTTGTTCATCTTGGCTCTTTTTATTGAAGACTGAGGATCTTTGCCGTAACGTGACATTTCCTACGGTTCCCATAGGCTCTCAGAACCCGGGAAAAAGCTGAATGATATCGAGGCAGCCTCTGGCTGAAACACATTATCGCGTTTGGTTAGTGGCTGGTCAGAGTACTCGTGCACGAGGGCACGAGATGTATTTATTTTCTCTCTCTTTGTACGTATACAGGCTTTCCCGGTTGGAATAGTATCGCTTTTTTACGAGAAAAATGGCATAAAAATTGATTTTAAACAGCGGTTGACATGCTTCGAAGTACGGTAATGGAATATTTAGAAATATTTTGTCACGAAATGCGCCATGCTCGCCACCCTTATTTACCCTTTCGGATAGTGTCTTGAACGCACGAACAAAACGCCGCTGTTTGGATATAACAATGGATTATTTGGGACCAAACCAACATTTGTTATTGAAGTAGCAGTCCTGGGAGTGCATTCTGACGAAGAACACCAAAGGTAATCAAACTTTTCTAATAGTAAATCGGAGTTTGGTGAAGGCTAAACTTGCTGGGTGTCTAAATAGCTAGCCCTGTGATGCCAGGCTATCTACTGAGAATATTGCAAAATGTGCTTTCACCGAAAAGCTATTTTAAAATCTGACATATCGAGTGCATAGAGGAGTTCTGTATCTATAATTCTTAAAATAATTGTTATGCTTTTTGTGAACGTTTATCGTGAGTAATTTAGTAAATTCACCGGCAGTGTTCGGTGGGAATGCTAGTCACATGCTAATTTAAAAAGCTGGTTTTTGATATAAATATGAACTTGATTGAACAAAACATGCATGTATTGTATAACATAATGTCCTAGGGTTGTCATCTGATGAAGATCATCAAAGGTTAGTGCTGCATTTAGCTGTGGTTTGGGTTTATGTGACATTATATGCTAGCTTGAAAAATGGGTGTCTGATTATTTCTGTCTGGGTACTCTGCTGACATAATCTAATGTTTTGCTTTCGTTGTAAAGCCTTTTTGAAATCGGACAGTGTGGTTAGATTAACGAGAGTCTTGTCTTTAAAATGGTGTAAAATAGTCATATGTTTGAAAAATTGAAGTTTTTGCATTTTTGAGGTATTTGAATAACGCGCCACGTGATCACACTGGCTGTATTTTACACCATTTTAAAGACAAGACTCTCGTTAATCTAACCACACTGTCCGATTTCAAAAAGACTTTACAACGAAAGCAAAACATTAGATTATGTCAGCAGAGTACCCAGCCAGAAATAATCAGACACCCATTTTTCAAGCTAGCATATAATGTCACATAAACCCAAACCACAGCTAAATGCAGCACTAACCTTTGATGATCTTCATCAGATGACACTTCTAGGACATTATGTTATACAATACATGCATGTTTTGTTCAATCAAGTTCATATTTATATCAAAAACCAGCTTTTTACATTAGCATGTGACGTTCAGAACTAGCATACCCACCGCAAACTTCCGGTGAATTTACTAAATTACTCACGATAAACGTTCACAAAAAACATAACAATTATTTTAAGAATTATAGATACAGAACTCCTTTATGCAATCGCTATGTCCGATTTTAAAATAGCTTTTCGGCAAAAGCACATTTTTCAATATTCTGAGTAGATAGCCCAGCCATCACGGGCTAGCTAATTTGACACCCACCAAGTTTGGCCCTCACCAAACTCCGATTTACTATTAGAAAAATGTGATTACCTTTGCTGTTCTTCGTCAGAATGCACTCCCAGGATTTCTACTTCAATAACAAATGTTGGTTTGGTTCAAAATAATCCATTGTTATGTTCAAATATCCTCTGTTTTGTTCGTGCGTTCAAGACACTATCCAAAGGAGGACGAAGGGTGACGCGCCCGACGCGTTTCGTGACAAAACATTTCTAAATATTCCATTACCGTACTTCGAAGCATGTCAACCGCTGTTTAAAATACATTTTTATGCGATTTTTCTCGTAAAAAAGCGATAATATTCCGACCGGGAAACCCTGTTTACATTCAAAGACAGAGAAAATAAAAACATGGTGTCGCCTCGTGCACGCGCCTCAGTCTCATTGTTCTCTGATCGACCATTATCCAAATGCGCTACTGTTTTTCAGCCAGGGCCTGCAAAGACATCATTCAGCCTTTTGCCGCCTTCTGAGAGCCTATGGGAGCCGTAGGAAGTGTCACGTTACAGCAGAGATCCTCAGTTTTCAATAAAGAGAGTGTAGAAGCCCAAGTAATGGTCAGAGAGGGCGCTTCCTGTAAGGAATCTTCTCAGGTTTTTGCCTGCCATATGAGTTCTGTTATACTCACAGACACCATTCAAACAGTTTTAGAAACTTGGGGTGTTTTCTATCCAAAGCCAATAATTATATGCATATTCTAGTTTCTGGGCAGTAGTAATAACCAGATTAAATCGGGTACGTTTTTTATCCGGCCGTGCAAATACTGCCCCCTACCCTAGAGAGGCTAAATTACATTTTGGGGAAAAAAGCCAACTCAGCTCCATCATTCATTGAATCAGATGGCTCATTTATCACAAAACCCACTGATATTGCTAACTACTTTAATTAGTTTTTCATTGGCAAGATAAACAAACTTAGGGATGACATGCCAGAAACAAATGCTGAAACTACACATCCAAGTATATCTGACCAAATTATGAAAGACAATAATTGTACTTTTGAATTCCGTAAAGTCAATGTGGAAGAGGTGAAGAAATTATTGTTGTCTATCAACAATGACAAGCCACCGGGGTTTGACAATCTGGACGGGAAATTACTGAGAATAATAGCAGACGATATTGCTACTCCTATTTGCCACATTTTCAATTTAATCCTACTAGAAAGTGTGTGCCCTCAGGCCTGGAAGGAAGCTAAAGTCATTCCCCTACCCAATAATAGTAAAGCACCCCCCCCCCCCCCCCCCCCCCCTCAAATAGCCAACCAAACAGCCTGTTACCAACCCTTAGTAATCTTCTGGAAAAGATACAATGCTATTTCACAGTTAAACAAATTGACAACAGACTTTCAGCACGCATATAGGAAAGGACACTCAACAAGCACAGCACAGCACTTGCACAAATGACTGATGATTGGCTGAGAGAAATTGATGATACAATTATTGTGGGGGCTGTCTTGTTAGACTTCACTGCGGCTTTTGACATTATCGATCATAGTCTGCTGCTAGAAAAACTTGTGTTATGGCTTTTCACCCCCTGCTATAATGTGGATAAAGAGTTACTTGTCTAACAGAACACAGAGGGTGTTCTTTAATGGAAGCCTCTCAAACATAATCCAGGTAGAATCAGGAATTCCCCAGGGTAGCTGTTTTGGCCCCTTGCTTTTTTCAATCTTTACTAAAGACATGCCACTGGCTTTGAGTATGGCCAGTGTGTCTATGCATGCGGATGACTCAACACTATACACGTCAGCTATTAGAGTGACTGAAATGACAGCAACATTTAACAAAGAGTTGCAGGTAGTTTCGGAATGGGTAGCAAGGTATAAGTTACTCCTAAATATTTCCAAAACTAAAAGCATTGTATTTGGGACAAATCATTCACTAAACCCTGAACCTCAACTGCATCTTGTAATGAATAATGTTGAAACTGAGCAAGTTGAGGTGACTAAACTGCTTGGAGTAACCCTGGATTGTAAACTGTCATGGTCAAAACATATTGATAGAACAGTAGCTAAGATGGGGAGAAGTCTGTCCATAATAAAGCACTGCTCTGCCTTCTTAACAACACTATCAACAAGGCAGGTCCTACAGGCCCTGGTTTTGTCGCACCTGGACTACTGTTCAGTCGTGTGGTCAGGTGCCACAAAGGGGGACTTGGGAAAATTGCAGTTGGCTCAGAACAGGGCAGCACGGCTGGCCCTTAAAAGTACATGGAGAGATAACATTAAATGACATGCATGTCAATCTCTCATGGCTCAAAGTGGAAGAGAGATTGACTTCCTCATTACTTGTTTTTGTAAGAGGTGTTGATAAGCTGAGGGTACCCAGCTGTCTGTTTAAAATACTATCACACAGCTCGGACACCCATGCATACCCCACAAGACATGCAGCAGAACAGACTATGGGAGGCACACAGAACTACATAGAGCCATGACTACATGGAACTCTATTCCACAACAGGTAATTGATGCAAGCTGTAGAATCAGATTTAAAAAGCAGATAAAAAGACACCTTATGGAACAGCGGGGACTGTGAAGTGACACAAACATAGGCACAGACACATGCATACACACACATACACACACATACACATGGTAACATATGCACTATACATACACATACACATGGATTTTGCGTTGTAGATATGTGGTAGTGGAGTATGGGCCTGAGGGCACACAGTGTATTGTGAATTCTGTAATGAATGTATTGTAATGTCATTAAAATTGTACAACTGCCTTAAATTTGCTGGGCCCCAGGAATAGCTGCTGCCTTGGCAGCTAATGGGGATCCATAATACATACAAATACAAGGTAAGGTGACTCTTTTGGTTAGAAGCATTTGATTTTGCAATCGCATACATGATTTTGGATTTGTGTGCTCATGAAAACTGTTTTCACCCTGTAACATAAGGAGACAAAATGTTACTTAGACTGCATTTTTGAGATCTCTATATAAAAAAAACTGTCCGACAGCTAGATCCAGGATTCTTACAGGGTTCAAGTTCCATGTATAATTTAACTGATTAATGCTTAATATATGACTTAACAACTTACACTGCCATAAATGCAAGGCCAGAAATGTTATGACACGATTTTGGACAAACCCGTCAAGACCTCATTTTGACAATATCACAATATCATTTTTGTGCTAGTTTGCTTTACCTGCACCAAAACGTCATAGCTTGTTCTCAATCTTCTTTTTATAGGGAGCCAATTTGTTTTCAGCACTTTTATTTCCATAACTGATCAAAACTTCTCATGGCTCTCGTCTCTGCAGCAGACATTGAGAGCAATATGTTTGTAACATTGAATTGCAATAAAATCACAGTATTGAATTGCAATACATATAGAATCATGAGAATCACAATACATACAGTGAGGGAAAAAAGTATTTGATCCCCTGCTGATTTTGTACGTTTGCCCACTGACAAAGAAATGATCATTCTATAATTTTAATGGTAGGTTTATTTGAACAGTGAGAGACAGAATAACAACAACAAAAATGCAGAAAAAACGCATGTCAAAAATGTTATAAATTGATTTGCATTTTAATGAGGGAAATAAGTATTTGACCCCCTCTCAATCAGAAAGATTTCTGGCTCCCAGGTGTCTTTTATACAGGTAACGAGCTGAGATTAGGAGCACACTCTTAAAGGGAGTGCTCCTAATCTCAGTTTGTTACCTGTACAAAAGACACCTGTCCACAGAAGCAATCAATCAATTAGATTCCAAACTCTCTAGCATGGCCAAGACCAAAGAGCTCTCCAAGGATGTCAGGGACAAGATTGTAGACCTACACAAGGCTGGAATGGGCTACAAGACCATCACCAAGCAGCTTGGTGAGAAGGTGACAACAGTTGGTGCGATTATTCGCAAATGGAAGAAACACAAAAGAACTGTCAATCTCCCTCGGCCTGGGGCTCCATGCAAGATCTCACCTCGTGGAGTTGCAATGATCATGCGAACGGTGAGGAATCAGCACAGAACTACACGGGAGGATCTTGTCAATGATCTCAAGGCAGCTGGGACCATAGTCACCAAGAAAACAATTGGTAACACACTACGCCGTGAAGGACTGAAATCCTGCAGCGCCCGCAAGGTCCCCCTGCTCAAGAAAGCACATATACATGCCCGTCTGAAGTTTGCCAAAGAACATCTGAATGATTCAGAGGACAACTGGGTGAAAGTGTTGTGGTCAGATAAGACCAAAATGGAGCTCTTTGGCATCAGCTCAACTCGCTGTGTTTGGAGGAGGAGGAATGCTGCCTATGACCCCAAGAACACCATCCCCACCGTCAAACATGGAGGTGGAAACATTATGCTTTGGGGGTGTTTTTCTTCTAAGGGGACAGGACAACTTCACCGCATCAAAGGGACGATGGACGAGGCCATGTACCGTCAAATCTTGGGTGAGAACCTCCTTCCCTCAGCCAGGGCATTGAAAATGGGTCGTGGATGGGTATTCCAGCATGACAATGACCCAAAACACACGGCCAAGGCAACAAAGGAGTGGCTCAAGAAGAAGCACATTAAGGTCCTGGAGTGGCCTAGCCAGTCTCCAGACCTTAATCCCATAGAAAATCTGTGGAGGGAGCTGAAGGTTCGAGTTGCCAAACGTCAGCCTCAAAACCTTAATGACTTGGAGAAGATCTGCAAAGAGGAGTGGGACAAAATCCCTCCTGAGATGTGTGCAAACCTGGTGGCCAACTACAAGAAACGTCTGACCTCTGATTGCCAACAAGGGTTTTGCCACCAAGTACTAAGTCATGTTTTGCAGAGGGGTCAAATACTTTTTTCCCTCATTAAAATGCAAATCAATTTATAATATTTTTGACATGCGTTTTTCTGGATTTTTTTGTTGTAATTCTGTCTCTCACTGTATCAAATAAACCTACCATTAAAATTAGACTGATAATTTCTTTGTCAGTGTGAAACGTACAAAATCAGCAGGGGATCAAATATACTGCTCAAAAAAATAAAGGGAACACTTAAACAACACAATGTAACTCCAAGTCAATCACACTTCTGTGAAATCAAACTATCCACTTAGGAAGCAACACTGATTGACAATAAATTTCACATGCTGTTGTGCAAATGGAATAGACAACAGGTGGAAATGATAGGCAATAAGCAAGACACCCCCAATAAAGGAGTGGTTGTGCAGGTGGTGACCACAGACCACTTCTCAGTTCCTATGCTTCCTGGCTGATGTTTTGGTCACTTTTGAATGCTGGCGGTGCTTTCACTCTAGTGGTAGCATGAGACGGAGTCTACAACTCACACAAGTGGCTCAGGTAGTGCAGCTCATCCAGGATAGCACATCAATGCGAGCTGTGGCAAGAAGGTTTGCTGTGTCTGTCAGCGTAGTGTCCAGAGCATGGAGGCGCTACCAGGAGACAGGCCAGTACATCAGGAGACGTGGAGGAGGCCGTAGGAGGGCAACAACCCAGCAGCAGGACCGCTACCTCCGCCTGTGTGCAAGGAGGAGCAGGAGGAGCACTGCCAGAGCCCTGCAAAATGACATCCAGCAGGCCACAAATGTGCATGTGTCTGCTCAAACGGTCAGAAACAGACTCCATAAGGGTGGTATGAGGGCCCGACGTCCACAGGTGGGGGTTGTGCTTACAGCCCAACACCGTGCAGGACGTTTGGCATTTGCCAGAGAACACCAAGATTGGCAAATTCGCCACTGGCGCCCTGTGCTCTTCACAGATGAAAGCAGGTTCACACTGAGCACATGTGACAGACGTGACAGAGTCTGGAGACGCCGTGGAGAACGTTCTGCTGCCTGCAACATCCTCCAGCATGACCAGTTTGGCGGTGGGTCAGTCATGGTGTGGGGTGGCATTTCTTTGGGGGGCCGCACAGCCCTCCATGTGCTCGCCAGAGGTAGCCTGACTGCCATTAGGTACCGAGATGAGATCCTCATACCGCTTGTAAGACCATATGCTGGTGCGGTTGGCCCTGGGTTCCTCCTAATGCAAGACAATGCTAGACCTCATGTGGCTGGAGTGTGTCAGCAGTTCCTGCAAGAGGAAGGCATTGATGCTATGGACTGGCCCGCCCGTTCCCCAGACTTGAATCCAATTGAGCACATCTGGGACATCATGTCTCGCTCCATCCACCAACGCCACGTTTCACCACAGACTGTCCAGGAGTTGGCGGATGCTTTAGTCCAGGTCTGGGAGGAGATCCCTCAGGAGACCATCCGCCACCTCATCAGGAGCATGCCCAGGCGTTGTAGGGAGGTCATACAGGCACGTGGAGGCTACACACACTACTGAGCCTCATTTTGACTTGTTTTAAGGACATTACATCAAAGTTGGATCAGCCTGTAGTGTGGTTTTCCACTTTAATTTTGAGTGTGACTCCAAATCCAGACCTCCATGGGTTGATAAATTGGATTTCCATTGATTATTTTTGTGTGATTTTGTTGTCAGCACATTCAACTATGTAAAGAATAAAGTATTTAATAAGATTATTTCATTCATTCAGATCTAGGATGTGTTATTTTAGTGTTCCCTTTATTTTTTTGAGCAGTGTACTTTTTTTCCCTCACTGTATTGTACTGGCACTTAAGTATCGAAATAATATCATATTGTGAGGTCCCTGGCAATTCCCAGCCCTACAAATGACTATCACTATTCTTTAATGTACAGTGTTATTAACCCATGACTACATGGGCAAAAGCCTGTTAAAACAATGTGATGGCTGTTGTCCTGAGAGGCCCCATTGACCAGAGCTATAAATACACACCGTCCAATCAATGTCCTGCCGTGAAGTAATATTTCTGTTCCGGACACAGCCAAGCACAGGGTTCTACTGCTCTATTACACACAGACACACGCGCAATCATAAATGCATGAACATACTCACGCACACACACACAGTCATTACCTAGGCTAATAGTCTGTATAGGACTCAGCTATGCACAGGGTTCTACTGCTCTCACTCACACACAAATGCACACACACTTCCCATCATCAGTCCACCATTTAATATGACTGATTGCTCTCTTTCAGAAGTATCGTCACCACTTATGAGTTTCTCTTGCTGTATGAGTGTGGGAACAAGGCTTTGCTTTTCAACCACAAAATGAAGCTAAATGGGTAAAGGAATGAAACCGAACTGAACAAGTGGTAGTGACACCAAATAAGCCCATCCTTTCCTTGAGTTCAGAGCCTGGGCTAAATGTACTGGACATTTAGCATTGAAAGACAAGTAGTCACTGAATTATTGGACAAGGTGCGAGTGCACACACACCACAGAGGCAGCAGATGTCAGTGTGGTTGAAGATTAAGTTTCTCACACTCCCGACCCGCCTAGTACCACTGCTTGGGTGAGTCACAGCAGAATCTGGAGTAGAGTGGCGAGCATTTCCCGATCTTAGAAAAGTGTGTGTGTGTGTGTTTGTGATCTTATACATCTCGTCATGCCCTCATCTTTATGCCCAGCCTTTGAATGCATGTCATTTGAAACAAAGAAATGTGCTCTCTCCCTCCCTCGCTCTTTCTCCCTCTCATGCTCACAGCACACCCTCTGGATGTTGCTTGTGAAAAAGGGATGTACATGGCCTAGTTCCCTTTTGAGTTTTTAACTGTCACACTGCTGGGCGAAACCGCTGTGCTCAATCAATGCTTTTCTGCACCACCACAAGTTTCACTGTGTCAAAGTCAAACAGTCCAGAGACTTCAATCACTCACCTTTCCACCATAGCGATGCCAGATATACACTCCACTTGCCTTTGACACATTATAACACGTCAGTCTCCAGTCCAGACCACACCACCTTACCTCACATAACACCTCACACCAACTGTCAAGCAGGAGGGTGCGAGACCTGGCACACACACCTTGGTCAGCGATAGTCCTGACTAATTAGAGACCGTAATGATTTCCACAGTGGTGAGTAGCCGATTGAATCGATCCTGATGAACTTAGTGGTCGTCTTATAACTCATTCTGATCAGCTCCGATTGATATGAATGATTCTCTTGCCGTAGCAAACAACCTGAGGCGACCCGCATAGACTAAACCCACAACTCTTTACAACCAACACAGACTAAACCTACAACAACTTTTCCTCTGAGGGTACTTTTAAGTCCTGCTATTGCCTGCCCCCCCATCACACACACACACACACACACACACACACACACACACACACACACACACACACACACACACACACACACACACACACACACACACACACACACACACACACACACACACACACACACACACACACACACACACACACACACACACACCTATTCCCCCCCTCCACAGTCACCAAGGATCAGGCATCACAAAGCACAGGTCAGAAAGCACAGGTCAGGAGGAATCACAAACTAGTTGTTGCTAGAGTCACTACTGTATAATCATTTGTAGAGTGCACTCTCACTGGCTGGCGCACTCCACTAGCGATGATTCAATTAAGATGAGAGCGGAAACGGGAGCAGCTGGCTTGGTTATGTGATCTTTTAATAGCAGCCCAGCCCACCTCCTCTCACTGCAGGGCTGCTTGGGTTTTGGGCACAAACAGCCACCAATAAAGTGGAGGAAAAATAGTTATCCCCAGTTCTCTACACTTCACCAAGACAACACTCTCAGCTTATGACATGCATCTAGCGCGACACATCTAGAAGGTAAGCACTGCAGTTGTCCAGAACCAGAGCCTAAAGCAGGTGGACCCAGTGCCATACTCACTGATCCAGAAGGGTCTTTATGCCAGATCTCTCCCCTGCCAAAGGTGTCTTGGAGCTGGGTGCGCGGTGGCAGACCTACAGCCTCTCTAGTCCCTCTCGTGCGAATCTCTCCGATCAGCACCGCTCCGGAGCCCCCCTCTCGGATACGGACAGAAAATGGAGTCTGTTCTCAATCCGGGTCGGCTACACGTCATCACCGCGCCTACCCCAGAATAGCACCACACCGCAGGGACTTGTGGCCCACTTTCCCAAAGAGCCCAAAACGCTCCTCTCCTCTGAAAAACTTTGTAAAAATCTCTCCACCTGTTTTAGAGCACTGTTCAACAGGAAGCTAGTGCAAATGGACCTTTGAAACTCACTGTTCTTCGGTCACTATGAACAATGAGAATGTGTTTTTATCCTCTGTCCTAAAGGCAGAAGTAAGGACTCCACCCAATGTGGTGTGTGGAAGTGAAGTTCCTGATTACATACAGTAGACAAGATCGCTGGCTTGGACAGCTGTCAGGTATCAGCATAATCTAGCTTGAACCCACACCTTTTGCATGGTCAGTATTTTCACACACCCATCTCCCAAGCGCTCTGCATCCCATATTTCCATCCTCGTGCCTAAATGCACTTCCACTGTTGTGCCACAAATCCCAATGAAAATTGCATGTTTAAAACAGTTTTAGTGCACGATTAAAAAGAGCTATAATTTTTTTTCTTTAAACTGGTAATTGATGTACGCCTCCCATTCAACATTCAAGTGCAGGCAACAGCCTATTAGTGTGTCACCCACCACTTTACAATGTGAGCTGGAGGTAGTATGTATTTTGAAAACATACTTAATTGCTTAAAACCTTTTTAGAATAGCTTACTGTGAGGAACTATAGTTTTAATATATTATAATATTATATTATAATTCGCAATGGATATAAAAAATAAATAAAAAACACTTTCCTTCATTTCCTGTGCAGCAGGACAGGTACTTCTATGCGTGCTCAGGTGCGCACACACTACCTCAACATTATCAGGAAGAGAAACCAGACACATGCTCATATGAAGCACCCCAAACAAAAGACAATGTTTCTCACAAGTGTAACAGGTTGTGAACTCTGCAAACAACGTTTCGACTCCGGGATTGAGAAAGGTAAATGACTGTAATTAATACATGAATTAACAGATAAAATAAAATTATGACAGGATTGTTGCATAAGAACTACCATAAGAACTACGGACAATGTACATATCAAAACTCAGACAAACAAACACACACGATACAACACATTTGGACAACAGTTATTAGCAATGCCATGGTGTAGCCTAATACAAAAATAAATAAGTACAAAACATTGTTAGCTTACATTCCATGGCATTTGGACAATTTTGCCATTCTAATAACATATATTTGCTTAAATTGATATTGTTCAATAGAACTCTAATCGACTTGCTCAAAATATGCCTAAAGAGTTTCTCAATACTCCCCATTGCTTAGCATCTTCCACTTTCTTTGATGCTGTTGAATTTACTGATTTCTAATAGCAATTATAATTTCAAGGATGAATCGGTGTCTAACAAATTGTTTAAAAAAAGTTGGTGTTAGACATGTAGAATTGTGTTTTGAATATGAATATTTTACCTAGCAGAAGTATTGTACTGTTAATTGAAGGACTGTGGACAATGAGGTCACCAGAGATAAGCTGAGGATTCATATATACATCTGTCGGAAGTTTACATACACCTCAGCCAAATACATTTAAACTCAGGTTTTTCACAGTTGCAGACATTTAATCCTTGTAAACATTCACTGTCTTAGGTCAGTTAGGATCACCACTTTATTTTAAGAATGTGAAATGTCAGAATAATAGAATAAGAGAATTATTTCTTTCAGCTTTTATTTCTTTCATCACATTCCCAGTGGATCAGAAGTTTACATTAGAGGTCGACAGATTAAATCGGAATGGCCGATTAATTAGGGCCGAGTTCAAGTTTTCATAACAATCGGTAATCGGCATTTTTGGACACTGATTATTGCCGATTACATTGCACTCCACGAGGAGACTGCGTGGCAGGCTGACTACCTGTTATGCAAGTGCAGCAAGGAGCTAGCTAACATTAACTGTGGTATTTAGCTAGCATTAAACTTATCTCATAAAAAAACAATCAATCTTAACATAATCACTAGTTAACTACACATGGTTGATTATTTTACTAGTTTATCTAGCTTGTCCTGCGTTGCATATAATCGATGCGGTGCCTGTTAATTTATCATTGAATCACAGACTACTTTGCCAAACGGGTGATTTAACTAGCGCATGCGAAAAAAGCACTGTCATTGCACCAATGTGTACCTAACCATAAACATCAATGCCTTTCTTAAAATCAAAACACACGTATATATTTTTAAACCTGCATATTTAGTTAATACTGCCTGCTAACATTAATTTCTTTTAACTAGGGAAATTGTGTCACTTCTCTTGTGTTCTGTGCAAGCAGAGTCAGGGTAAATGCAGCAGTTTGGGCCGCCTGGCTCGTTGCGAACTGTGTGAAGACCATTTCTTCCTCAGTGGCGGTTCTAGACCATTTCAACTGGGGGGGCCAAGCTGGGGCCAGTTGTACTGTTAGAGGGGCCAGTTACATTAGACGTTATTATTGTCATATCGTTTTCTTCACTGCATTGCAGGCATTAGCAGGAAAAAGACCATGTTCATAATCATTAGTGTTCCTCGTTGCCACTGTCTAATAAAGGATGTAAAAAAAGAACGATAGCAAAAATTAGTTATGTAAAAATTATTTCATACTCCACATTTAGGGGGGCCACAAGGGGGTCCAAAATTGTTGTCACAGGGGCACTGCCCCCCCTCCCCCAGAACCGCCCCTGTTCTTCCTAACAAAGACCGTAATTCATTTGCCAGAATTTTACATGACATAACATTGAAGGTTGTGCAATGTAACAGCAATATTTAGACTTATGGATGTCACCCGTTAGATAAAATACAGAACGGTTCCGTATTTCACTGAAAGAATAAACGTTTTGTTTTCGAAATGATAGTTTCCGGATTTGACCATATTAATGACCTAAGGATCGTATTTCTGTGTGTTATTATATTATAATTAAGTCTAAGATTTGATAGAGCAGTCTGACTGAGCGGTGGTAGGCAGCAGCAGGCTCATAAGCATTCATTCAAACAGCACTTTCCTGCATTTGCCAGAAGCTCTTCGCTGTGCTTCAAGCATTGCACTGTTTATGACTTCACGCCTATCAACTCCAGAGATTAGGCTGGCAATACTTAAGTACCTATTAGAACATCCAAAAGCCAAAGGTATATGAAATACAAATGGTATAGAGAGAAATAGTCCTATAATAACTACAACCTAAAACTTCTTACCTGGGAATATTGAAGACTAAAAGGAACCACCAGCTTTCATATGTTCTCATGTTCTGGGCAAGGAACTTAAACGTTTACTTTTTTTACATGGCACATATTGCACTTTTACTTTCCTCTCCAACACTTTGTTTTTGCATTATTTAAACCAAATTGAACATGTTTCATTATTTGAGACTAAATTGATTTTATTGATGTATTATATTAAGTTAAAATAAGTGTTCATTCAGTATTGCTATAATTGTCATTATTACATACACACACACACATATATACATACATATATATATACACATATATATATACACACACACACACACACACATATATATACACATATATATACACACACACACACACACACACACACACACACACACACCATATATATATATACATACATACATACATACATACATACATACATACATACATACATACATACATACATACATACATACATACATACATACATACATACATACATACATACATACATACATATACTGCTCAAAAAAATAAAGGGAACACTTAAACAACACATCCTAGATCTGAATGAAATAAATAATCTTATTAAATACTTTTTTCTTTACATAGTTGAATGTGCTGACAACAAAATCACACAAAAATAATCAATGGAAATCCAATTTATCAACCCATGGAGGTCTGGATTTGGAGTCACACTCAAAATTAAAGTGGAAAACCACACTACAGGCTGATCCAACTTTGATGTAATGTCCTTAAAACAAGTCAAAATGAGGCTCAGTAGTGTGTGTGGCCTCCACGTGCCTGTATGACCTCCCTACAACGCCTGGGCATGCTCCTGATGAGGTGGCGGATGGTCTCCTGAGGGATCTCCTCCCAGACCTGGACTAAAGCATCCGCCAACTCCTGGACAGTCTGTGGTGCAACATGGCGTTGGTGGATGGAGCGAGACATGATGTCCCAGATGTGCTCAATTGGATTCAGGTCTGGGGAACGGGCGGGCCAGTCCATAGCATCAATGCCTTCCTCTTGCAGGAACTGGTGACACACTCCAGCCACATGAGGTCTAGCATTGTCTTGCATTAGGAGGAACCCAGGGCCAACCGCACCAGCATATGGTCTCACAAGGGGTCTGAGGATCTCATCTCGGTACCTAATGGCAGTCAGGCTACCTCTGGCGAGCACATGGAGGGCTGTGCGGCCCCCCAAAGAAATGCCACCCCACACCATGACTGACCCACCGCCAAACCGGTCATGCTGGAGGATGTTGCAGGCAGCAGAACGTTCTCCACGGCGTCTCCAGACTCTGTCACGTCTGTCACGTGCTCAGTGTGAACCTGCTTTCATCTGTGAAGAGCACAGGGCGACAGTGGCGAATTTGCCAATCTTGGTGTTCTCTGGCAAATGCCAAACGTCCTGCACGGTGTTGGGCTGTAAACACAACCCCCACCTGTGGAAGTCGGGCCCTCATACCACCCTCATGAAGTCTGTTTCTGACCGTTTGAGCAGACACATGCACATTTGTGGCCTGCTGGAGGTCATTTTGCAGGGCTCTGGCAGTGCTTCTCCTGCTCCTCCTTGCACAAAGGCGGAGGTAGCGGTCCTGCTGCTGGGTTGTTGCCCTCCTACGGCCTCCTCCACGTCTCCTGATGTACTGGCCTGTCTCCTGGTAGCGCCTCCATGCTCTGGACACTACGCTGACAGACACAGCAAACCTTCTTGCCACAGCTCGCATTGATGTGCCATCCTGGATGAGCTGCACTACCTGAGCCACTTGTGTGGGTTGTAGACTCCGTCTCATGCTACCACTAGAGTGAAAGCACCGCCAGCATTCAAAAGTGACCAAAACATCAGCCAGGAAGCATAGGAACTGAGAAGTGGTCTGTGGTTACCACCTGCAGAACCACTCCTTTATTGGGGGTGTCTTGCTAATTGCCTATAATTTCCACCTGTTGTCTATTCCATTTGCACAACAGCATGTGAAATTTATTGTCAATCAGTGTTGCTTCCTAAGTGGACAGTTTGATTTCACAGAAGTGTGATTGACTTGAAGTTACATTGTGTTGTTTAAGTGTTCCCTTTATTTTTTTGAGCAGTATATATATATATATACACACACACACACACATATATATATATGTGTGTGTGTGTGTGTGTGTATATATATGTATGTGTGTGTATATATATATATATATATCGTCGGATTAATCGGTGTCGACTTTTTTTGGTCCGCCAATAATCAGTGTCGGCGTCGAAAAATCATAAATCGGTCGACCTCTAGTTTACATACACTCAATTCGTTTTTGGTAGCATTGCCTTTACATTGTTTAACTTGGGTCAAATGTTTTGGGTAACCTTCCACAAGCTTCCCACAATAACTTGGGCGAATGTTGGCACATTCCTCCTGACAGAGCTCGTGTAACTGAGTCAGGTTTGTAGGCATCCTTGCTCGCACACGCTTTTTCAGTTCTGCCCACAATTTTATATAGGATTGAGGTCAGGGCTTTGTGATGGCCACTCCAATACCTTGACTTTGTTGTCCTTAAGCCATTTTGCCACAACTTTGGAAGTATGCTTGGTGTCATTGTCCATTTGGAAGACCCATTTGCGACCAAGCTTTAACTTCCTGACTGATGTCTTGAGATGTTGCTTCAAAATATCCACATAATTTTCCTCCCTCATGAGGCCATCTATTTTGTGAAGTGCACAAGTCCCTCCTGCAGCAAAGCACCCCCACAAAATTATGCTGCCACCCCTGTGCTTCACGGTCGGGATGGTGTTCTTCAGCTTGCAAGCATCCCCCTTTTTCCTCCAAACGTAACGATGGTCATTATGGCCAAACAGTTCTATTTTTGTTTTATCAGACCAGAGGACAATCTTTGTCCCCATGTGCAGTTGCAAACTGTGGTCTGGCTTTGAGGTTTTGGAGCAGTGGCTTCTTCTGAGTGGCCTTTCAGGTTATGTCGATATAGGCACTGAGTTTGAAGGTAGGCCTTGAAATACATCCACAGGTACACCTCCAATTGACTCAAATTATGTCAATTAGCCTGTCAGAAGCTTCTAAAGCCATGACATACTTTTCTGGAATTTTTCAAGCTGTTTAAAAGGCACAGTCAACTTGTTGTATGTAAACTTCTGACCCACTGGAATTGTGATAAAGTGAAATAATCTGTCTGTAAACAATTGTTGGAAAAATTACTTGTGTCGTGCACAAAGTAGATGTCCTAACAGACTTGCCAAAACTATAGTTTGGTAACAAGAAATGTGTGGAGTGGTTGAAAAACTAGTTTTAATGATACCAACCTAAGTGTATTTAAACTTCCGACTTCAACTGTAGTTCCATGGAGCGATGGGAAAGCCAGCCTTGAATCTGTAGCCAAAATAAGCTTACTGTCAAACAGTACCAATACAAATGCATTATGTCCTCCTCATTATGACAGAATCTGCATTTCGAGTCTTGCTCAATAAACCAAATACAAAGCATTGTCTTTGTTGACAGAATTTTATAAAATACCTTTAACTGAAAGGCTCAGACCTGCTTCCATGGTATTGGGTTGTCAAAGATATCTTCCTAATTTTTATGCCGTTGCAGATAAGTTATATTTATCATGTTGTATCCATTTATAGTTTTTTTTAGAGTAGGACAGCATACAGTTAACTTGTGCTTTCTTTTCTTCATCTTAACTTTCCATGTGGGGGGTATAGCAGACACTAATTGAGCACATGTATGATTTGTACAAATATCCCCGTAGGTTCTACACAATGTTCCAAAATCAAACAACTTTCTGTCCTTGTCCACAATGCCCTTTAGAAAATGTGTTTTTCAATAAGATTGCCAACAAAAGAGGTTAGCCATTAATATCAATATTTGTGTTGTACTAAATAAGTTGCTCAAGATCTTCCTCAGGGTTTTCGGGAGAATAGAATTGGAAGTGTAACCATTGCCTCCTGAAGTAATGGAGATGCATTGCTAAAAATAATTGTGCTATTTTGGTAGAGAAATGTTTAAGTTGATGAAAAGGGAGGAGGTTGTGTGAAAATGTAGTAAATTTCGCTGAAATCCAGTTTGGATTGGGATATACAGTACACTAGGAAAGTATTCAGACCCCTTGACGTTTTCCACATTTTGTTAGGTTACAGCCTTATTCTAAAATAATATTTCTAATATATACTGCTCAAAAAAATAAAGGGAACACTTAAACAACACATCCTAGATCTGAATGAAAGAAATAATCTTATTAAATACTTTTTTCTTTACATAGTTGAATGTGCTGACAACAAAATCACACAAAAATAATCAATAAATATCCAATTTATCAACCCATGGAGGTCTGGATTTGGAGTCACACTCAAAATTAAAGTGGAAAACCACACTACAGGCTGATCCAACTTTGATGTAATGTCCTTAAAACAAGTCAAAATGAGGCTCAGTAGTGTGTGTGGCCTCCACGTGCCTGTATGACCTCCCTACAACGCCTGGGCATGCTCCTGATGAGGTGGCGGATGGTCTCCTGAGGGATCTCCTCCCAGACCTGGACTAAAGCATCCGCCAACTCCTGGACAGTCTGTGGTGCAACATGGCGTTGGTGGATGGAGCGAGACATGATGTCCCAGATGTGCTCAATTGGATTCAGGTCTGGGGAACGGGCGGACCAGTCCATAGCATCAATGCCTTCCTCTTGCAGGAACTGCTGACACACTCCAGCCACATGAGGTCTAGCATTGTCTTGCATTAGGAGGAACCCAGGGCCAACCGCACCAGCATATGGTCTCACAAGGGGTCTGAGGATCTCATCTCGGTACCTAATGGCAGTCAGGCTACCTCTGGCGAGCACATGGAGGGCTGTGCGGCCCCCCAAAGAAATGCCACCCCACACCATGACTGACCCACCGCCAAACCGGTCATGCTGGAGGATGTTGCAGGCAGCAGAACGTTCTCCACGGCGTCTCCAGACTCTGTCACGTCTGTCACGTGCTCAGTGTGAACCTGCTTTCATCTGTGAAGAGCACAGGGCACCAGTGGCAAATTTGCCAATCTTGGTGTTCTCTGGCAAATGCCAAACGTCCTGCACGGTGTTGGGCTGTAAGCACAACCCCCACCTGTGGACGTCGGGCCCTCATACCACCCTCATGGAGTCTGTTTCTGACCGTTTGAGCAGACACATGCACATTTGTGGCCTGCTGGAGGTCATTTTGCAGGGCTCTGGCAGTGCTTCTCCTGCTCCTCCTTGCACAAAGGCAGAGGTAGCGGTCCTGCTGCTGGGTTGTTGCCCTCCTACGGCCTCCTCCACGTCTCCTGATGTACTGGCCTGTCTCCTGGTAGCGCCTCCATGCTCTGGACACTACGCTGACAGACACAGCAAACCTTCTTGCCACAGCTCGCATTGATGTGCCATCCTGGAGATCCACTTGAGTGGGTTGTAGACTCCGTCTCATGCTACCACTAGAGTGAAAGCACCGCCAGCATTCAAAAAAGACCAAAACATCAGCCAGGAAGCATAGGAACTGAGAAGTGGTCTGTGGTCACCACCTGCCGAACCACTCCTTTATTGGGGGTGTCTTGCTAATTGCCTATAATTTCCACCTGTTGTCTATTCCATTTGCACAACAGCATGTGAAATTTATTGTCAATCAGTGTTGCTTCCTAAGTGGACAGTTTGATTTCACAGAAGTGTGATTGACTTGGAGTTACATTGTGTTGTTTAATTGTTCCCTTTATTTTTTTGAGCAGTGTATAATATTTTCCTCACCAATCTACACCCAATACCCAATAACGACAAAGCAAAAACAGTTTTTTTGAATTTTTGCAAATGTATTACAAATAAAAAAAACAAAATACCTTTTTTACAAAAGTATTCAGACCCTTTGCTATGAGACTCAAACTTGAGCTCAGGTGCATTCTGTTTCCATTGATCCTTGAGATGTTTCTACAACTTGAAGTTTATAACTCTCAAGGAAATACATTGACAGTATACGGACATCACAACCAAGTAACGTGAGGAGTTTCCCTTCTGTTGGGTGCCAGATTGGCTTACAGCATCGAAAGAATAGTAAGGTTTTCTTAGTTTCTGTGAAGAACATTTTACATACCTCAATTGGAATTCCATCTAAAAGTGGGGACTCTTCCATTTTGAATGACTCAATGGCATAATGTAATTCCTCCTCTGTGATGATCAAACCTTCACCTAAAAGCTGCTGCTCCTCTGTACGTTTCAGGTTAGGGATATTCAACACAAAAAAAATCTCAAATCAAATTGTATTGGCCACATACACATATTTAGCAGATGTTATTGGGGGTGTAGCGAAATGCTTGTCTGTGAATGCTTGTGAGATTGTAGGGCTGGCTTCTGTTTGAACAACTGTTTGAAATAATTTGTTCCTTCTATTAATAACACAATTCTCTAAAATGAGTTGATATTTTTTCAGGCAACATTTCTCTGCTGTAAATGCATGAAATATTTGGAGTATTTTTCACCATGTTCCATCCACATGGTTTTAGACCTACAGTATAGATGATACAACCAACGACCTGTTGATGAAGTCTCTCGAGCTCTCTTTGTTTTCCATTGAGTAATTGTAATGTTGTAATTTAAATCTTTAAAATTGTCAATTTGTTGGTTTAGAGCAATGATTTCCTCTGTTTAAAAAGCTTTTCCTTGGCAAAAACATTTTCTTTCTCCAAGAGGCATGCTTTATCACATGCCCACTGAAAGCGCAATTGAGGGCATCCCATACAATATGCGGATCATCTGCGTCTGTATTGTTGTTAAATAATGAATTTATGTTTAAAAAAAATAGTTATGAAAACAATTCACATCCTCCAGTAAGGATTGGTTAAACTTCCAAAACCCTGGACCTCTTGGAAATTCCTCACTGACAAGTTGGATTGTAATAACAGAGTACTTTGAATGTAAATGTTCTGCAATAACAGTTTGATACCTTAGAACTGAGTAAAAAGCAAATAAAAAAAATAATTAATTAGTCTCGCCTTTTCCCTTCTTCGCCAAGTATATCTAATTGACTGGAGACTTTTAAATCACCCGATATCTACTAGATCCAGAGAGGATATATTCTCCCTGATTGTTGAAAGAGCTTGTGGGTGATAATTTGACATGTGGCTCCCAGTTCTATCGATTACTGAATCTATCACTGTATTAAAATCTCCAACCTTTTTAATTTGTTCGTTACAATCCTTCAATTTCTGTATCGTCTCCTCTCAAAGAATAATGAATTGTACAAATTTGGGGCATAGAGGTTGATGAAATAAAAAACTAAAGTTGTCCACAGATATATCTAACATAATCCATCT
Source organism: Salmo salar (assembly GCF_965601325.2). Taxonomy (NCBI): domain Eukaryota; kingdom Metazoa; phylum Chordata; class Actinopteri; order Salmoniformes; family Salmonidae; genus Salmo; species Salmo salar. The sequence goes on along the minus strand of NC_138295.1, from coordinate 49,000,806 downwards.
CCCGTGAGAATCTCCTATAGTCACATGGATATTAGCTAATCTGATTACCAATAAGAATAAGAACCCCTCTTTTGTTGCTTAAGCCATGATTAAAGAACATAGTGTTTTCGGAAAGTATTGATACCCCTTGACCATATTTTGCTACGTGACACCCTTATTCTAAAAAGTATTCAATTGTTTTTTTGTCCTCATCAATCTACACACAATACCCCATAATGACAAAGCAAATTCAGCAAATTTATAAAACATTCTAAACTGAAATATCACACTTACAAAAGTATTCAAACCATTTACTCAGTACTTTGTCGAAGCACCTTTGGCAGTGATTACAGCCTTGAGTCTTCTTGGGTATTACGCTACAAGCTTGGCACACCTGTATTTGGGGAGTTTCTCCCATTTTTCTCTGCAGAACCTCTCAAGCTCTGTCAGGTTGGATGGGGAGCATCACTGCACAGCTATTTTCAGGCTCTCCAGAGATGTTCGATCGAGTTCAAGTCCGGGCTCTGGCTGGGCCATTCAAGGACATTCAACACTTGCCCCGAAGCCACTCCTGCGTTGCCTTGGCTGTGTGCTTAGGATTGTTGTCCTGTTGGAAGGTGAACTGTCGCCACAGTCTGAGGTCCTGAGCACCCAAGCAGGTTTTCATCAAGGATCGCTGTACTTTCCTCCGTTAATCTTTCCCTCGATCCTGACTAGTCTTCCAGTCCCTGCCGCTGAAAAACATCCCCACAGCTTGATGCTTCACAGTAGGGATGGTGCAAGGTTTACTCCAGACGTGATGCTCAACATTCAGAGTTCAATCTTGGTTTCATCAGACCAGAGAATCTTGTTTCTCAACGTCTGAAAGTCATTTAGTTGCCTTTTGGAAAACTCCAAGCGAGCTGTCATGTGCCTTTTACTGAAGAGTGGCTTCCGTCTGGAAGACTGTTGCAGAGATGGTTGTCCTTCAGGAAGATTATCCCCATCTCCAGTGAGGAACTCTGGAGCTCTGTCAGAGTGACCATTGGGTTCTTGGTCACCTACCTCACCAAGGCCCTTCTCCCCCGGCTGCTCAGTTTGGCTGGGCAGCCAGCTCTAGGAACAGCCTTGGTGGTTCCAAACTTCTTCCATTTAAGTATAGAGGCCACTGTTTTATTGGGGAGCTTCAATGCTGCAGAAATGTTTTGGTACCCTTCCCCAGATGTGTGCCTCGCCACAATCCTGTCTCTGAGCTCTACGGACAATTCCTTCGACGTCATAGCTTGGTTTTTGCTCTAACATGCACTGTCAACTGCGGGACCTTGTATAGACAGGTGGGTGCCTTTCCAAATCATGTCCAATCAATTCAATTTACCACAGGTGGACTACAATAAAGTTATAAAAGCATCTCAAGGGTGATCAATGGAAACAGGATGCATTTGAGCTCAATTTTAAGTCTCATAGCAAAGGGTATGAATACTTATGTAAATAAGGTACTACTGTCATTTTTCTTAAATAAATTTGCAAAAAGTTCGGGAAACATGTTTTTGCTTTGTCATTATGGGGTATTGTGTGTAGACTGATGAGAAAAAAACGATTATTTAATCTATTTTAAAATAAGGCTGTCACGTAAAAAAGATTTGGAAAAAGGGAAAGGGTCTGAATACTTTCCAAATGCACTGTACAATCACTCTTCCATTTTGCTTCTTCCTTAGCTATAGAGTGACAACCAAATTAATCCAACCAAATTACAGGGATTAATGGTACATTTACTACTGGTGACATATGTAAATGGTGAATCAATAAAACAATGAATGCGAAGAATTGGCGGGATACAGCTAATCCATTCTGAAGAGAGACGCCTATATCGTCACCACACACTTCTTGTCTCAATATTTTAAATGATAATCAAGACACATTATCTTCACACATATTTTAGATGCTTTTTACTGACAGCCGCAATTCAATAAGTAACCGATGCCTTTTGCCACTCCCCTGTATAGATAGGAGAAATTATTTAACTTTGGCAAATGTATTTCCATTTACTTCCCCATTGGACCAACCATTGGGGAAGTAAATGCCATTTCTCTCCAGTTCTATTGGTTTTCAATTTAAAGGCACAATCCTATTCATATTAGCAACCCATCTGAGTTGTATCTTTAGATTCACCCTCTTTCAAAGTTTCTGAAAGAGATTTATCTCTGTCACATGGAACTGCTATCAGGTGCGCTGTTTAGAAAGCGGTTTTCCCAGGTGTGCTGTTTAGAATGGGGTTTTCCCGCGAATTGCATTGTGGCCAATTTTTGTAAAGGACGTTTTATTGGCCGCTTCATTAAATGAGTTGCATGTTCTGTTAAAATGCATTACCATAATCTAAATGTGATTTCTGTCATTCTGAGAACCGTGTGTGGACACCCTAATGGGTTAAGCATCCTGCTCAGCTTATAATGGCCCATTACCCATTACAGTGCATTCCAATAGGATGTGGCGAGCACTCCAAGAGCACTGAGACAGCGTTTTCTCTGACAGGCAAATGAACTTCAAGACCTCTCAGGCCACAAATAGTCAGCATCAGATAATGTACTGTACAGACAGTACAGACACACAGGAACGAACCCACTAGTAGCCTAGTAACAGGTGTAGAAAATATGAAAAAGCACCTCCTGAGTGGCGCTGTCACTCTCCAGAGTCCATACGGGAGTTGAGGCAATGAGACAAGACTAACTACCAATTGGATACAACAAAAAAAAAAGGGGTAAAAAAATATATAATAAAAAAAAATAGATAAGATGAAAAAGGATTAAATCATGTGCACTGAAGAGGGAAATATACTGAACAAAAATATAAAACGCAACATGTAAAGTGTTGGTCCCATGTTCCATGAGCTGAAATAAAAGATCCCAGAAATTGTCCATACGCACAAAAAGCTTATTTCTCTTAAATGTTGTTTATAAATTTGTTTACATTCCTGTTTAACAGCATTTCTCCTTTGCCAAGATAATACATCAAACTGAAAGGTTTGGCAAATCAAGAGGCTGATTAAACAGCATGATCATTACACAGGTGCACCTTGTGCTGGGGACAATAAAAGGACACTAAAATGTGCAGCTGTGTCACACAACATAATGCCACAGATGACTCATGATTAGAGGGAGCGTGCAATTGGCATGCTGACTGCAGGAATGTCCACCAGAGCTGTTGCCAAATAATTGAATGTTAATTTCTCTATCATATGCCGCATCCAACATCGTTTTAGAGAATTTGGCACTACGTCCAACCAGCCTCACAACCGCAGACCACGTGTAACCATGCCAGCCCAGGATCTCCACATCCAGCTTCTTCACCTGCAGGATCATCTTAGACCAGCCACCCAGACAGCTGATGAAACTGAGTTTGCACAATCAAAGAATTTCTGCACAAACTGTCATCTGTGTGCTCGTTGTCCTCACCAGGATCTTGATCTGACTGCATTTTGGCATTGTAATGGTATGGGCAGGCATAAACTAAGGACAACGAACACAATTACATTTTATCGATGGCAATTTGAATGCAGAGGTTCAGTGATGAGATCCTGAGGCCCATTGTTGTGCCATTCATCCGCCGCCAGCACCTCATGTTTCAGCATGATAACGCATGGCCCCGTGTCGCAAGGATCTGTACACAATTCCTGGAAGCTGAAAAGGTCCCAGTTCTTCCATGGCCCGTATACTCACCAGACATGTCACCCATTCAGCATGTTTGGGATTCACTGGATCGACCTGTATGACAGCGTGTTCCAATTCCCGCCAATATCCAGCAACTTCGTACAGCCATTGAAAAGAGTGGGACAACATTCCACAGGCCACAGTCAACAGCTTGAGCAGCTCTACGCAAGTGAGATGTGTCGCGCTGCATGAGGAAAATGGTGGTCCCACCAGATACTGACTGGTTTTCCGATCCACGCCCCTACCTTTTCTTTTAAGGTATCTGTGACCAAGAGATGCATATCTGAATTCCTAGTCATGTGAAATCCATATAAACTCAGCAAAAAAAGAAATGTCCTCTCACAGTCAACTGTGTTTATTTTCAGCAAACTTAACATGTGTAAATATTTGTATGACCATAACAAGATTCAACAACTGAGATATAAACTGAGCAAGTTCCACACACATGTGACTAACAGAAATTGAATAATGTGTCCCTGAACAAAGGGGTGTCAAAATCAAAAGTTACAGTCGGTATCTGGTGTGGCCACCAACTGCATTAAGTACCGTAGTGCATCTCCACCTCATGGACTGCACCAGATTTGCCAGTTCTTGCTGTGAGATATTACCCCACTCTTCCACCTAGGCACCTGCAAGTTCCCGGACATTTCTGGGGGGGGGGGGGGGGGAATGTCACCCTCCAATCCAACAGGTCCCACATGTGCTCAATGGGATTGAGATCCGGGCTCTTCGCTGGCCATGGTAGAACACTGACATCCCTGTCTTGCAGGAAATCACGCACAGAACGAGCAGTATGGCTGGTGGCATTGTCATGCTGGAGGGTCATGTCAGGATGAGCCTGCAAGTTCCCGGATCCTGCTCCAGAGTACAGCCCTCAGTGTAACGCTCATTACTTTGACGATAAACGCGAATCCGACCATCACTCCTGGTGAGACAAAACCGCGACTCGTCAGTGAAGAGCACTTTTTGCCAGTCCTGTCTGGTCCAGCGACGGTGGGTTTGTGCCCATAGGCGACGTTGTTGCCGGTGATGTCTGGTGAGGACCTGCCTTACAACAGGCCTACAAGCCCTCAGTCCAGCCTCTCTCAGCCTATTGCGGACCGTCTGAGCACTGATGGAGGGATTGTGCGTTCCTGGTGTGAGTCGGGCAGTTGTTGCCATCCTGTTCCTGTCCCGCAGGTGTGATGTTCAGATGTACCGATCCTGTGCAGGTGTTGTTACACGTGGTCTGCCACTGCGAGGGCAATCAGTTGTCCGTCCTGTCCCCCTGTAGCGCTGTCTTAGGCGTCTCACAGTACGGACATTGCAATTTATTGCCCCGGCCACATCTGCAGTCCTCATGCCTCCTTGCAGCATGCCTAAGGCACGTTCACGCAGATGAGCAGGGACCCTGGGAATCTATCTTTTGGTGTTTTTCAGTCAGTAGAAAGGCCTCTTTTGTGTCCTACGTTTTCATAACTGACCTTAATTGCCTACCGTCTGTAAGCTGTTAGTGTCTTAACGACCGTTCCACAGGTGCATGTTCATTAATTGTTTATGGTTCATTGAACAAGCATGGGAAACAGTGTTCAAACCTTTTACAATGAAGATCTGTGAAATTATTTGGATTTTTACGAAATATCTTTGAAAGACAGGGTCCTGAAAAAGGGACGTTTCTTTTTTTGCTGCGTTTATTAAGGCCATATGTATTTATTTAAAGTGACTGATTTCCTTATATGAACTGTAACTCAGTAAAATCTTTGAAATTGTCCATGTTGCTTTTATATTATAGTTCTGTTACAGAAATGATTTAACAGTTTAACACCCTGTAAACATACACAGTGTATCACATTTTGTATTCCTTGTGTTACTATTTTATTGTATTTTTTCATACTGTATTACCACAGTTTGTGGTTTCTTTGGTATTACTGCATGCTGACTGTCCAGCATTAAGAGAACCACAAGTAACTCCATTCAACATGGCCTAACTACAAAAAACACTGGCACCTACCTCACACAGACTGCTCTGCTCAAAGACAAACAATGTGCCAATGTTTAGGGAATAAAATTATGACAATTTAAATATTCATACATAAACATTCCATGAAAATGTATCCTCCATCAAATGTCCCATTCAGTTTTTGTACCGTAACAATCTATTCTCATCAGTATTTTGTGGCACACCCCATGGTATTCAGGCAGACTTAGCCAGCAGATCCGACCCGCTTGCTTACTGTACTAGGTCTAGGGTCTGAGACTTCCTATGTAGATTAAGACACTGCGGAGCTGGCGCGAGATATGACTCGGAAAACGCACCTCAATCTTTACTTTTACTCAAGTATGACAATTGGGTACTTTTCCCACCACTGGTTAGGCACTACAGTTTAGGTTTAAGCACGAATACCGAATATCTAGCCTAAAATAATGAAAGAAAAACCTCAATGTAGCCTATGCTTGCTCTAAATATTAACATGCATCGCTTGTGTTACATTTTTGGAACCATAAGGAATGCATCTTTCATATCAGCGAGGATTAATTTTCAGAAAACAAATTATTAAATTACTACACACCTTTTATAGGGTTAGTGTTCCCACAAGGCCATATTGCCATGTTACATTGCTTGTTTACGGAAGGCAGACAGAAGACATAGTGCTAATTATTTATTTTGCGTGCTCCGAACACCTCCCCATAACTGGGGAGGAAGTGTAGTTTGTCAACTGGTGGCGCACACAGCTTGTGGATCTGTGAAAAACTGCTACTACAGTAAGTGTATATTTTTTATTTGAAAGATTCTCTCTCACTGATATGAAATATAAGCGGCATATCAGCATATGTTTTGAAAACCGGCTTGAAAGTGATGAGTGACTTTTCTAAACGTTAAAACACAGCCTCGGAATTGTAGTTCACATGCAAACTGTATGTGTAGACAGCTTGACAGAAATGGTAGCAGAAGGTGAATGCTGAACTTTTGTAGCACACATATCCAGATGATGCCATTTTGCTCAATAACACTGTCGGTGTGATCTACGTCTAAGCAAGCGCTAGCATAAGCTATCCTACAGCTGAGCCATGATGATACAGGAGCGAGTAGTATCCATATTAGGCTATCATGTCTCCATATTCGCTCTAGCACAGAGACATAAATCATGCATAAACAAGCTAACTTGAGGTCACAAGTTAATATTCCTCTCTCGATTCGCAAAACCAAATAGACAATGACCCATTAGTTTATCTTGCTCTGTTTGGATACATATTTTGGTTACAAACATTATTATAATATTTATATATTATACGACACTGTGACAGAGAATGTCTATCGCGCCAGTATTTCAATGAACACGTATGGATGGGGGAGGGGAATGTAACATGCAGTACATTTCCAAACACAGCATTTATTTTATTTAACTAGGCAAGTCAGTTAAGAACACATTCTTATTTACAATGAAGGCCTAAGAACAGTGGCCTAGGAACTGCCTTATTTAGGAGCAGAACAACAGACTTTTGCCTTGGGGATTCGATCTAGCAACCTTTCGGTTACTGGCCCAACGCTCTAACCACTAGTCCTGCCGCCCTAGAGTATCCTAATTATGGCAGTAGGCAGATTATGCAATAGTCATGTAAACACCCTACCAGGGGCGAAAATATGATTTCAACTTTGGAGGGGACAATTAAATGATATTTTCTCAAGGTCAATTCCTGAGGGGGACACCAAAAGTAGTGCTGTAAGACATAGCCTACATTGTAATATGGTAAATGGATATTGAGGAACCAAAGAAATAAGGTGTTTGCAGTACTCCTAACTACCGGTACCCAAAACTACACAACTAATCACAACAGCAATACCATTGCCTTTAACAAATCTTAGTTCAGTCACCAGTTTAAGTTGAGAGTGGGGGTATCCATGGCATTTTCCAATTATGTTCCTATTTTACAAGTAAAAAAAATTGAGAACCTTTCATAATGTTGCCAAACAAAGACTCAACAAACTTACCTGAGACTCCCTGTCTCTGCCAGTCTGTCCCTGCATATCTGTCCCCAACTCTGTTGTCTGTGTGCCATCTGTTGCCTGCTCTGCCTAATGACATCATTGTGAAACATTTCCATTAGAATTTAATTTCTTTCTTATGAACATTTTATCAACTAGTCTTTGAGATATTAGGCTACTAGGGTTCTTACTATGCGTTTTGGTGTACTGAAAAATACTCTGATGTCCATCTTTTATTTTTCTGCCATTTTTCTACTTGGCTGGCTGGCTACACACACACACAGTGTGTAGGTTATTTACAGTAGGAGATGGGCTTCTATCATCTTATCTTTTGTCATTCTATTTGGGCTTCGATCTAAAAGGTAGCTAGCAAATGTGAAACGGATTAAAATGACAAGAGTTGACAGCTGTATGAGTTCACCATTTACACAACATATGCTGCAACCTTTTGTAATTTTAATAGTTTGTTTCATATTGGCTGGCTTCCAACAATAGCTGAATTTGCAAAGCTAGCGAGCACCAATTCCGTTTCAGTGGTGTTTGCTATAATCTTTGCTGCTCGGGTTAAATAAAGGTGCAATAAAATAAATAAATAAAAGTTCCCTTGCGACAATTTAGCTTTTGCAACGAGACCATTAAATATATTTAAGACAATGGTAGAAGAGAGTGTAGTTCTGTTCAGTTTGGACTTCAGTTTATCGCTAACCTTATCACAGGGACTTTGAAGCACTAACTTACATCATCTGCATGCTGATCTTGGAATAAATTGACGATAGCAAAGATTCCATCTTTGACGAGGCCACATAAATGGAATAGGTACTAGCTAGCTTAATAGTTAATATTTGCGCGCTAGCTCTGCATATTCAGCTAGTGTGTGTGCGCGATTGACTGAATTAACATCACGTCAGTCACGTTCATTGAGTGCCTTTCAGACAGTAGACACGACCCCTCTGTTACCTTGCCAACTAAGGAACTGGCAGTGGATCAAACCATTGTGAGGCAAAGGGTGGGGGGGTTGCAATCTTTTGAAACTTAAAAACGCACTATTAAGTGTCTATAATCAGCACAATTGCTTTCATTGCGTATTATTAATATTATTTAAATTACATAGTTATGTTTCAGCGATATATTGGGGGGACAAATCATATTTTTCCCAGGATGGGGGGGTTGTGTCCCCCCCGGGATTTCCGCCCCTGCACCCTACTCTGTTTATCTTAATCTGTCTAAAGTCAAAATCGAAGTAAGCATACATCGATTAAAACACCTGCTTTTCTGAGAAATCTTTCGAATTATTGGGACATGTAACACCTTAATTGGCGTTCCAGTGGTGTATTTGATCTGCGCATGTGCTAGCATCAGCCTAGCGAGCCTCCCTCTTTGGCACGAGTTCTGAGTAACTGAATGTATGCGTTTTAGAAGTAGTTTTCGCATACAAACTTTATGTCCGAAATCAGAATCAAATATGCTTCCCAAAAATAATATGTTCGATGTGGTAGATCGTTTATTTCGATTGGCGATGTTCTGCATGTATTAGTGTCTTCTAGAAGACTGACTTCAGATGCGTCCATGTAAACAGGATTAGGAAAATCGTTATTCTTGCAAAGTATATAAACGTTTTAATCGAACTATATTACCCTGAATCTGATCATCCATGTAAACGTACTCATTGTTGCGGTTGGGTGGAATTGTCACAATGCAACACTGAAGCAACGTTAACACTGTTGGTTATAATGCATGAAAGATTAGCGGTTTGCTGCAGCGCAACATGTAAAGGCCACAATTCTCCTGCGGAACAGGTAAACCATCAAATGAGTGTTCAATAAAATGCATAGTCTATTCGTAGACTCAGTTTAGCCTATTGTGCATATCAAAGAAAGCCGCAACAACATTTCTAACTGTTGCTTATGGCTGAACAGTGGGCAAATCTAACAAATGATGGACCTTAATAAGGAAACCATCCGCATAGATAGCTATAGCGGCTGTTTTCAAACTAATTAAGTAGCCTACTTAGCAACTGGCTATTTCGTCAACTGTAGCCTATCATATTATTGCCAAAAACGAATTGAATAGACTATGCAGTTGTAGTCAACCCACAGGGATGAAGAATAGTCACCACATATCTAAAAATCAAACCGCAGCCTGTAGCTCACCTCTTTATTATAGGAAAAAGAGGCTTGCTAATTGCTACCCAGTGTAACATCACCACTCCATCCCACTGATAACATCTAGAGAGCATCATCACGCGCATCTATTGTGCTTGAACGCCAACAGAGCATCAATAGAGATCAAGGTGGACAATACACCGTTACTGATTTAAGCAGTAAAAACAAAATAAATATGTACGAAAACTAATAAAAAATTACATTTGGAAAAAAGTTGTTACAAATCTATATTTTCAATGGCAGTGTCTTAGTGATTGCCAAGTTAAAACCACGTTCATTGTGTTTTGCAGGAAATTATTCCATCTCTGTTTACTCTACCATGTTACTTCAGACCTCACATACCTTCTCTCCTGACTCATGAATTGCCCTCCTCTTGTTTGGAAATCGGTTACAATCGATTTAATATAGCTAGGCTACTCAGCCATTTTCTCATCACTTTTTCCCAGGCCCCCATCGAAACTTTTTTTTTGCCGGAATGACCGGAAACAACCTTGATGGCATTTTGGTAGTAGTAGTTCTTGTGTAAAACCGCAGCCAGGGCATCTCAATGGCCTACTATGGATGGTAGTCGCAAATCGAATCTGCCTCGGATTAAAAAGACTTCAATACCCAGCAAGCATTGTAAGGAAAACAGTCCAAGCGCACTGTTATAACTGTTTTCGTAATCTAAAATCATTATGATGTTCCTTAATGAAATAATGCATTACAGCTGACTGTTACAAGACAGTATTCTTTGTTTCAATGTCAGTGATGTTTAATTCAATACTTTCATATTTTTATCATCACAAAAGACCATAATGATATGCTGGTAACTGGTCTCATAAGCTTTCAGCGCAATTTAAGCACAAATGGAGCATGGACAAGTCTAAAGAGAAATGTGTTTTAAGATCTTTTGATGAATCAAGCTTGAAGTCTTTTTTTTTTTAGCAAAAGACAAAGCTCTCGATGTACTGCACTCTTATGGGGGGAAAAGGGGATGTTCTATGACTATACATGTAGGATAACACTTTTTTGGTTCCAGATAGAACCCTTTTTGGCCTGGGTAGAGCCCTTTTTGGTATCAGGTAGAACCTTCTCACCAATATGAACTAAACGTGTTCTACCTTGAACCAAAAAAGGATTCTCCTACAGGGACAACTGCAGAACCTGCTTTGAACCTTTTTTCTAGGAGTGTGCAGGTGTAGGCATAAGTCTTACTTTTTGTCGAACAATTGTATTCTTGTTTTATATGTAACAAATATACAGAATGTGTCATATCAACTGTAATAGCCTAATTGTTGCCATGAATAGAACAAATATATATTAAGTCAGTTTATTATATTGAAGGGCATTTTTAGATTGAAGGTACATTGGATTGAATCAGACAAAGTAGGCTACAGAATAGCTAAAGCCTGTAAACTCTGCAAGTTTCATCTTCAATTTACATTGGACATACAGCCTCATCTAGTGGCTGAATGGTAGTAAATTGTTTACTGCCTCCTGAACATGCTGCTTATTTTCTTGATGTTGTAGTCATACTCTAGGAATGATCTTGTGCCAGTGGCATGTGATGTGAAGGGAAGGCAGGAAGGACTAACAGAGTATGAAACAAAGCGTTGGATCAGCTGGAAACTGCGGCAGAACAAATACACTAGTGTTTTTATTGACCATAATAGATTTCAGAGGGAATAACCTTTGGTATAACAGAACTCATCATTTTCCATAATCACAATTTAATGTATATATATTTTTTGCCTAAATGCCATGTTTCTTATTGGAAGGTTTATGGTAGGGCACTGAATTGAAAACAGATCATACGTGAACATGTTTTTCCTTTGGTTAAAAATAAATTATTGATTTTTGTTTAACAAAGGAATGCAATGATGACTACTGAAAACAAATATTTTAACCTTTACCACATGCACATCTGATCAAATTTACTACTCCGTTGGTACTCTCTAATAGGTTCTCCACAGCTAGAACTGAATGGAGGACGTTGTTTTGAATACATATTCTAGTATTTTGAAACCTGTTATGCACTTGACTAAATCATTGCCGATCATGTGTCAACAACTTTTCCATGTAACTTCCTCAAGGAAGAAGCGTTTTTAAGTCTATAAATATGATTCCAGCTTGATGGTTGTTCTTAGATTGAGACATTATAAAGTAATCAGGCATTGGACAGTATTACACCTCCTTAGATATGAGCATGTGCCCTTTGCTCTGATAACTCTCTGCCTAACAACAACAACAGCAACATTAAGGTACAGTATAGTAGAGTTAGGCTCACTACTGTATTTCTTATTTCTTCAGAACTGTGTCTGTCTGAGGTGTTGATGAAACACTGCAGCCAGATGTTTTGTCCAACGTAACAAAACATGATCTGGTTCCCTGGTGTTAGAAAAACATCAGAACATAGTGAAGGCCAGAGACAGATATGTGTTGTGTTAGGTTGTTTCAGGTGTTCTTGTGCTGTATCAGGTTGCATTTGCATGTTATGAGACATTATTTCTTCCAGTGGTCCTCCTACATACTTGCACCAATAATAGTATGCAGCGGTTAGAATGGATTAGGCCATAATCTAGGCAGGAATGGCTATGTTCGGGGACCAGGCCAGCTGCAAAGGATTTGATCACTGGCTGCAGCTGGATAGCAGGACAACCAGGGCTGGCTCCAGGCATTAGCAGCATAGGCGGTCGCCTAGTGCCCCCAGGCTCTAGGGGTCCCCTGACCCAAAAATATCTATTTTTTTTTTTTAGGAACTCAGTCGGAGTCTCAACTTATTCTTTATATTTAGAATAGTAGAATACACAAGGTGCAATTTCAAAATGTGGATGTGCATCAACAGTATTTCTCTTATGTCAGTCACTGACAGTCACTCAATTAGCCATGTCAGCTAACAATGTTTTGATAGATAAGTTAATCTAGTCATCTATCTACTGTAAACTTTTAGTAATCATGTCCGAATACCGACCTGGCATGCAGGGCCAAATAGTGCCAAATAGTGTCCATTTGCCAAAAAGTGTGTGTCCCCCTCGCCCCTGTAGGGCTGTTGCTAGAACTTGCAAAATTATGACCGGCCTACGTAATTAACCAAAGCGTCCGTTGCTATGCTGGTCACTTGGCTCTATTTTACCCTGTAGCAGTCGCGGAGGATGGAGGACGCGGGCAGTTCTAGTTCTATTTCACCTCCTAAACGCTCGCTTGGTCCGCATTAATTTATTACCTCAGAATCACTCTCCAAGGACTACCATATATTTGTCTTTATATAAGAAAATATTGTTAAATAGGAATAAAGAATTCAAGCTCTTTTTAGGTTGATTTTAGATTGACATTGTTAGATACTTATTTACCTCAGCCTGCATAGCCAGCTAGCTAGCCAGACAGTTTTATTTAGCTAACATTAGCTAGCTAGCAAACTAATTGTAGCTTTCTGTTTGTATGTAGCTTGCACTTTAATGGCATCCCTCGAGGAGATTTTATTTTATCTTTCCAACCAGGTGAAGTACCATGAAGACACCACTGATCTCGACAAGAGGTGTACCATTCCTAAGGGGGCAGAGAATATCACAATTCAGGTTAACTTTAAGTAGTTACCTACTATTATATCACTGGAAGGATTTATTGTACAACCAATTTTCAAAACTTAGCCATCTAGGGTCTCCACAGAGCTAGGTAAATCTGCATTTAGTTTTAATGCACCGAATTGCTGGAACAAAATTCAAAATACATTTAATCTTGATGTTCTGGTGCCATTCGGGCATTTTAAATATTGATTGTGGACTCATTTGTGGAGGAATGTAACTTTTGTTCTGTGTGATTTGTGACGTTTTATTTGTGTTTCACATGACTGTATTTTAGTATTTTAATGTGTATATGTTTGGGTATAATGTGAATATTTATTTATATTGTATATACTGGGCACATTTGTAAAAAAGACCTAGGTCTCAATATGTTTTCTAAAATAAAGGTTAAATAAAAAAATATAAATAAAATAAACAGTTGGTAATTTACAGTACCAGTCAAAAGTTTGGACGCACCTACTCATTCCAGGGTTTTTCTTTATTTTTACCATTTTCTACATTGTAGAATAATAGTGAAGACATCAAAACTATGAAATAACACATATGTAATCATGTAGTAACCAAAAAAGTGTTAAACAAATCAAAATCTATTTATATTTGAGATTCTTCAAAGTATCCACCCTTTGCCTTGATGACAGCTTTGCACACTTGGTATTCTCTCAACCAGCTTCATGAGGTAGTCACATGGAATGCATTTCCATTAACAGGTGTCCCTTGTTAAAAGTTAATTTGTGGAATGTCTTTCCTTCTTAATGCATTTGAGCCAATCAGTTGTGTTGTGACAAGGTAGGGGTGGTATACAGAAGATAGCCCTATTTGGTAAAAGACAAAGTCCAAGTTATGGCAAGAACAGCTCAAATAAGCAGTGGTAGAAGGATAGTGGTAGGTACATTTAATCTGTGCTGCCTTCAAAACAAATCACTCAGCCTGTTTTTATTTATAGGCTGTTTTCAACTTGTCAATTTCAAATTATTTTCAAGCAAGTTTATTTTCTGAGAACAGTTTGAATTGAGGTGTGTTCCGCCTCATTCATTCACATAAAAGTAGTCATTTTTACTTTTGTGGACCGATAATCTTTTGGGACATTTCTGACCCGGACAAAATTCCACAAACACTTCCCAATTGTTTGTGCAGTTCAAGTCTGCAGACATTTGCTCATGTCCCGTCCTGCACACACGTGTTCACATTTTCCGTCTTTTGCCTGCATCGCAGTCATAGTTGTTTTCGTTAGTTGTTTTCGTAACTTTGGAAATGTGTGCGTTTCTATCAAAGTAAGTGCCTTATTACGTTATAATAGTTTCTGCATGTCGTGTTACGTTGTTTCTACTGTAGCATAACATTTTTGTGTATATTCCTTATAACCGCGGACACGCAAGGTAACGTTACTCACTTCATAACATTTATGGTGTTATATTCAATCGTGCTTATGTAGCTAGCTACATTCTTCTATTCATTCTTCTATAGCTCTGTAAAACAATGCTAATTGCGTCAGAGAAGTATTGGCTTGTTGTATTTTGAAGCTACTCTGGAAAAATAGAAAAATATCTTCTTATACAAATTGGTTGTTTTCTGAGTGCATTCCACAAAGCTGTTTATCATGTCCGCCATATCCACTGCCCCCATTTTGAGGTTTTAGTCAAGCACGCAGTCTGGTTAGATTTTTCTCTCTCCCGTCAGGTGGTCCACCTTCCCTGTGGCCGACATGGTTGCTGTATGGACAGTGGAGAGGACATGGATGTCTCGTTTGTCATGCCACTTGTCACTGCCAGCTGTTGACATTTCTTATTTTGTATAACGGGTCATTTAGGATGGCAGTAGCATTGTTAATAAAATGCAGTCATCGCAGCAGAACTAGGAAGCAGTCTTTGGAAAAGAGGGTCACAAAGAAGGGAGTTGCAAACATAGGATCTGTGCTCCAGTATTCTCTTAGGGAGTTCTTCTTTACTATCCCCATGAGAAGGACTGTCACCAGGAAGGTATACATTTCTCTAATTGTGGTTGTCCCCCCACTCCTGGCTGCTCTCTCTTCTCCTGTAGCTCCAAGGCATTGGTCTCTGCTATGTTTCCCACCAGCTCCTCTGTCAGAAACAACTTGAAGCACTCTGCCTCAGATGGAAATGGCAAGGGGCTTTCCACTCCAGACTGGGACTCATCAAAGCAAACAGCAGGGCCAGGAGGGGTGAAATGGCTGGCAGCCTTCCAGCTACCACAGAACTCCTGTACTTCATCCACTGTCGGTCTGCCGCCATCACCACCAGCATCTTCAAAGGGAACTGGGACTTTGTCAATGGACAAGGGGTCCTCAGATTCAGGGTTCTCAATGGCTGAGGGGCAGCTCCTCACTGTCACTCAGAATCTGATTCCTGACTTTCAGACTCATTGTCAGAATTTTTTTAAATCTCCAGAAGTTGACTCCTTTTGAATGTCGCATTCTGACCAGTAAAGGGGTTATTTGTTATTGTAGTTTGGTCATGACGTGGCAGGGGGGTATTTGTTTTATGTGGTTCGGGGTTTGTTAGTATATGTGTTTATGTAGAGGGGTGTTTGGTTAGAGTATTCCGGGGTTTTTGGGTTATGTTCTTTATTTCGTATTTCTGTGTTCTGTCTATGTTGTGTATTTCTTTGTTGGCCTGGTATGGCTCTCAATCAGGAACAGCTGTACATCGTTGTTGCTGATTGAGAGTCATACTTAGGTAGCCTGTTTTCACCTGTCCCTTTGTGGGAAGTTGTGGTTGCATAGTTGTGTGTTTAGCCTGCAATCCTGTTCGTTCGATCGTTTTCTTGTTTTGTTTGTTTGTTACGTGTTCAATAAAAGTCATTATGAGCACTCAACCCGCTGCGTCTTGGTCCACTACGTACGACGACCGTTACATTGAAAGACATTGCTGATGCTACAGCTTAGCTCACTAGCCACATACATAAACAACAACACTGAATGGCTGAGAGTGAGAGGTTACGTGGTTGACTGCCTGCACGCAACATTTGTATCAATAACTCACTATCAGAAAATGTTTTGTGTGGTAAATTATTGATATATTTACTGTTTTATTCACGTTTTTCAATGAACAGTGATAAATTATGCATTCTGATTCTTGCATAGATTGTAATGGGCACATAGTATGTGTTTAAAACGTTTTTGAAGGTTGTACTGATTATGATGAGCTAAGCTAAATCCAGCTATGTGTGGAGCCATGTTTGTTGACATACAATGCATTCTGGGTTTCACGTAATCGTCTGTCAGACAAAAGATGCTATAACAAAATGAGGTGAGTAAGGGTTCACTCATTTTTTGAGAACATCAGGAAATGAATGGTGGGATGTGAATGATGGTAGATGACACACCCCTTCAACATGCATACTATAAACAGACCAAACTCATCTTGTCTTCTATTATCTTTGGTTTCTAAGGGAAAAAAGCATGGCTGCGCGCTGAAACTGATCATCGACGGATTACTTTCGATTTCTAGATAATGTTTTACTCATTTATTTTGATCAATGGTGAGCTCACCCGTGATGTGATTAATAATACATAGTAATTGCTATTAGCTAATTCATATTGTAGTGTATGTCAGCTGAGAGTTAGCAAATATGACCACTTGTGTTCAGTTAGTGCTAGGACAAATGTAGGCTACATTTTTACGGTTTGGATGATTGTGTTATGCTGTAGATACTTCTGTAAATATCTGAACATTGCATCCAAAAATAAACTGCTCACATTCTGGACATAACTTTGTAAGGACTGTGTTTGTGTAAATAGTTTCTGAAAAAAGGGTGGCCAGCTCAAAAGCTGATTGCTGCGTCATTCGAACCTGGCCGTTCTAAATAAGCATTCTAAATAAGCGTTCTAATCACACGGGTGTGATCGTACGCTTCAGGAACCACTGTAGAATGGTACGTGTGAAAGGGTTAAGACATGAAGGTCAGTCAATACGGAAAATGTCAAGAACTTTGAACGTTTCTTCAAGTGTAGTCGCAAAAACCGTCAAGTGCTATAATGAAACTGGCCCTCACAAGGACCGCCACAGGAAAGTAAGACCCAGAGTTACCTCTGCTGCAGAGGATAACTTCATTTTCAGCCCAAATAAATGCTTCACGGAGTTCAAGTAACTTTAAGGACAGACGCTGGGAGACGAGAAGCAAGTACAGGGAGTGAATATCTAATGAATAAACAGACAGGAAACAAAACACGAACGGCGTCTGGACAAGGGACACAATGTCACGTCCTGACCAGTATTAGGGATTATTGGTGACAGGTGTACGTAATGATAAGCAGCCTGGCGACCTCGAGCGCCAGAGAGGGGGACCGGGAGCAGACGTGACAGTAACAGATACATATCAACATCAACTGTTCAGAGGAGACTGCGTGAATCAGGCCTTCACAGTCGGATTGCTGCAAAGAAACCACTACTAAAGGACACCAATAAGAAGAAGAGACTTGCTTGGGCCAAGAAACATGAGCAATTGACATTAGACCTGTGGAAATCTGTCCTTTGGTCTGATGAGTCCAAATTTTAGGTTTTTGGTTCCAACTGCTGTGTCTTTGAGAGACGCGGAGTAGATGAACAGATAATCTCCACATGTGTGGTTGCCACCATGAAGCATGTAGGAAGAGGTGTGATGGTGCTTTGCTGGTGACACTGTGATTTATTTAGAATTCAAGGCACACTTAACCAGCATGGCTACCACAGCATTCTGCAGCGATACGCCATCCCATCTGCTTTGCGCTTAGTGGGACTATCATTTGTTTTTCAACAGGACAATTACCAATCACACCTCCAGGCTGTGTAAGGGCTATTTGACCAAGAAGGAGAGTGATGGAGTTCTGCATCAGATGACCTGGCATCCACAATCACCCGACCTCACCCCAATTGAGATGTTTGTGGATGAGTTGGACCGCAGAGTGAAGGAAAAGCAGTCAACAAGTGCTCAGCATATGTGGGAACTCCTTCAAGAATCTTAAAGAACATTCCAGGTGAAGCTGGTTGAGAGAATGTCAAGAGTTTGCAAAGCTGTCATCAAGGCAAAGGGTGGCTACTCCGAAGAATCTAAAATCAAAAATATATTTTGATTTGTAAAACATTTTTTGGGTTACTACATTATTCCATATGTGTTATTTCATAGTTCTGATGTTTTCACTATTATTCTACAATGTAGAAAATAGTAAAAATACAGAAAAACCCTTGAATGAGTAGGTGTATCCAAACTTTTGACTGGTACTGTACATGTTGCCGGCCGTCCAGCAGCAGAAAGGAGGCACAGATTGTGGGCTGTTTGCTATTGGAAACGGTCTTACTCTCTGCAGAGGTGAGGAACACTCCGTTGCTTCAATATATCCACATCATTTTCCTGCCTCTGTCACGACTTCTACTGAAGTTGATGCCCCTCCTTGTTCGGGTGGTGTTCGGCGGTCGACGTCACCGGCCTTCTAGCCACCATTGATCAGTTTTTCATTTTCCATTGGTTTTGTCTGGTCTCTTTACACACCTGTTTCATATCCCAGTAATTATATGTTGTGTATTTAACCCTCTGATTCCCCTCATTTCTCTGTCGGTGATTGTTTGTTTGTTATGTACGTGTTGTTTCTATATCGGTGTGCGACGGGTTATTGTTTTACCCGGATTCTTTTCTACGTTGGTTTTGGATCCATTTTTAAACCACTCTGTTTTCTCCTGCGCCTGACTTCCCTGCCACCTACATACACGGACTATGACAGCCTCATGATGCCATCTATTTTGTGAAGTACACCAGACCCTCCTGCAGCAAAGCACCCCCCACAACATGATGCTGCCACCCCCGTGCTTCACGATTGGGATGGTGTTCTTCGGCTTGTAAGCCTGCCCCTTTTTCCTGCATTCATAACGATGGTCATTATGGCCAAACAGTTATATTTTTGTTTCATCAGACCAGAGGACATTTCTCCAAAAAGTACGATCTTTGTCCCCATGTGCAGTTGCAAACCGTAGTCTGGCTTTTTTATGGCAGTTTTGGAGCAGTGGCTTCTTCCTTGCTGAGCG
The DNA here is from genome assembly GCF_965601325.2 of Salmo salar. Taxonomy (NCBI): domain Eukaryota; kingdom Metazoa; phylum Chordata; class Actinopteri; order Salmoniformes; family Salmonidae; genus Salmo; species Salmo salar. The sequence goes on along the minus strand of NC_138295.1, from coordinate 48,981,441 downwards.
GCCTTTCAGGTTATGTCAATATAGGACTCGTTTTACTGTGGATATAGATACTTTTGTACCTGTTTCCTCCAGCATCTTCACAAGGTCCTTTGCTGTTGTTCTGGGATTGATTTGCACTTTTCGCACCAAAGTACGTTCATCTCTAGGAGACAGAACCTTCCTGAGCAGTATGATGGCTGCGTGGTCCCATGGTGTTTATATTTGCGTACTATTGTTTGTACAGATGAACGTGGTACCTTCAGGCGTTTGGAAATTGCTTCCAAAGATGAACCAGACTTGTGGAGGTCTACAATTTGTTTTCTGAGGTCTTGGCTGATTTCTTTTGATTTTCCCATGACGTCAAGCAAAGAGGCACTGAGTTTGAAGGTAGGCCTTGAAATACATCCACAGGTACACCTCCAATTGACTCAAATGATGTCAATTAGCCTATCAGAAGTTTCTAAAGCCATGACATAATTTTCTGGAATTTTCCAAGCTGTTTAAAGGCACAGTCAACTTAGTGTATGTAAACTTCTGACCCACTGGAATTGTGATACAGTGAATTATAAGTGAAATAATCTGTCTAAACAATTGTTGGAAAAATTACTTGTGTCATGCACAAAGTAGATGTCCTAACTGACTTGCCAAAACTGTAGTTTGTTAACAAGAAATTTGTGGAGTGGTTGAAAAATGTGCTTTAATGACTCCAACCTAAGTGTATGTAAACTTCTGATTTCAACTGTATATAGCACAGGTAACTGTCTTGTATTGTAAGTAATGTTTTCAAGCATGTAAATATTTGTATATTTTTTCTGTGAGTTGAATGAGTCTGCTTTCTGGTGAATATTTGAAACAATTGGCTGTAAATGTTCACATTTTCATAGTAAATATATTTTTTGCAAGTAAAAAAATATGACTGAAATTGACTGTTCATTTCCTTACTGGTCTTTAAAACCCCTTCTCCCTAGCAATTCATATTTTGTGCCCAGTTACAAATCAAACTTTAGAGCAGTTGGTTTGGAATTGGACATTGGACATTGGTTTCTAGTTAGTGTTTGCATATCTGGAGGTTCTAGATATGTGTAAGTAATATGACAGAAGTGTCCCAGAGCCCATTACCCAGCAGGGTGGAGTCATCACCATATTGCGACACCTATCCAAGCCCATCAGGTCAATCACTGAAATTATACAGTAGGGGGTTAAGGGGGCCTTAATTAAGGGGGCCAGTTGGGTGCCTTAATTAAACTGGTTTGAATTTTTATTGTAATTTTATAAGCCTTCTCTCGGCCTGTACCTTAAAAGGTCTTACTCACATTGGTTACAGAGAGCGAGATCACACAGTCATCTGAAAGACATAGCAAACAACTGGATACCGCCTTTCTAAATACTCTGCTCTGATGACTTACCTACTGTAATTCAGCCAACGTCAACACAGTCACAGGGACAACAAGTGCACTTGTGCAGCTACAGAAGACTTTCTACGGGGTTATTGGGGTCGCTTTGCAAAGCAGCCAACTCGGGGACAATAGGAGTGCGAGGCATTTATCAGGGGGAGTAGAAAGGGGGCAGAAGTGACTGTTTGTTTGTTTGGGTTGTTGAGGAAACAGCCCTTCCTGTTTTGGAGACCACCATGCAAAAGGCAAAGAGTTACAGAGGTTGTCTGGGGTTGGATAGAAGGTGTATAGCCAACTGTACACTCTATACTGAGTGTATTGTATACTAGTCTCACAGAGTCAGGCAAACTAGTGTGTCCATATATTGTATGTATGCTGGCATGTAACAGTATACAAGCTGTTACAACAAAAAAAACACAATTATCTTTTACTGCAGGCTCCCTTATCCAAGCTTTGAAACCAGATTATATTGGAGGATCTAAAATGATTACCAATAGTTTGTCACTGTTCTCTATCTCATCATTGCAGTCATGAAACATTCATCATTTTTCCATGATGAACCTTCATGTAACAATTTATTTCAGAATCTCATTCTGAAAGAGGTGACTGATTACATTATGATCAAACATTATCTTACAATTTCTCTTTATTTCCTAACCTATATGAAAGACCTCTTTGAAAATGACAATCTGACACGATCATCTATCTGACATTACTGCATTATTGGAATGCTGACAAATTCTTATATCATCAGTTACAGAACTATACTATACTTTCTAAGCCTGTGTGTGTGCCCTCCTGACCCACTGTCTGCAGTGATGTGAATAATTTTGGCTTTAATATCAAATGAGTTGTGAAGAATGAATTTACGCCTCACTTGATTTATTAATGCACTGTAGTTATAAGCGAATGCAAGCCTTAACAAGGCTGCATTTGATTTTCATACCCCGCTAGTTACATATTCACAGAATTCATTACTTTACTAATGTACTGACATACTAGAGTAGATGACTTACGTGATAATGTACCCTTATTTCTTGTACATACTTGAACATGTACATTGTAATACATTTTTTGATTAATTCTTTGAACATTGGGTTTGATGGTACATTAGGTTGTAGAATGTACATTACATTACATTACATTTAAGTCATTTAGCAGACGCTCTTATCCAGAGCGACTTACAAATTGGTGCATTCACCTTATGATATCCAGTGGAACAACCACTTTACAATAGTGCATCTAAATCTTTTAAGGGGGGGGGTTAGAAAGATTACTTTATCCTATCCTAGGTATTCCTTAAAGAGGTGGGGTTTCAGGTGTCTCCGGAAGGTGGTGATTGACTCCGCTGTCCTGGCGTCGTGAGGGAGCTTGTTCCACCATTGGGGTGCCAGAGAAGCGAACAGTTTTGACTGGGCTGAGCGGGAACTGTGCTTCCTCAGAGGTAGGGGGGCCAGCAGGCCAGAGGTGGATGAAAGCAGTGCCCTTGTTTGGGTGTAGGGCCTGATCAGAGCCTGAAGGTCTGGAGGTGCCGTTCCCTTCACAGCTCCGTAGGCAATCACCATGGTCTTGTAGCGGATGCGAGCTTCAACTGGAAGCCAGTGGAGAGAGCGGAGGAGCGGGGTGACGTGAGAGAACTTGGGAAGGTTGAACACCAGACGGGCTGCGGCGTTCTGGATGAGTTGTAGGGGTTTAATGGCACAGGCAGGGAGCCCAGCCAACAGCGAGTTGCAGTAATCCAGACGGGAGATGACAAGTGCCTGGATTAGGACCTGCGCCGCTTCCTGTGTGAGGCAGGGTCGTACTCTGCGAATGTTGTAGAGCATGAACCTACAGGATCAGGTCACCGCCTTGATGTTAGTGGAGAACGACAGGGTGTTGTCCAGGATCACGCCAAGGTTCTTAGCACTCTGGGAGGAGGACACAAGGGAGTTGTCAACCGTGATGGCGAGATCATGGAACGGGCAGTCCTTCCCCGGGAGGAAGAGCAGCTCCGTCTTGCCGAGGTTCAGCTTGAGGTGGTGATCCGTCATCCACACTGATATGTCTGACAGACATGCAGAGATGCGATTCGCCGCCTGGTTATCAGAAGGGGGAAAGGAGAAGATTAATTGTGTGTCGTCTGCATAGCAATGATAGGAGAGACCATGTGAGGATATGACAGAGCCAAGTGACTTGGTGTATAGCGAGAATAGGAGAGGGCCTAGAACAGAGCCCTGGGGGACACCAGTGGTGAGAGCGCATGGTGCGGAGACAGATTCTCGCCACGCCACCTGGTAGGAGCGACCTGTCAGGTAGGACGCAATCCAAGCGTGGGCCGCGCCGGAGATGCCCAACTCGGAGAGGGTGGAGAGGAGGATCTGATGGTTCACAGTATCAAAGGCAGCAGATGTAAGAGTGACACATTGATATTAGTGGCAATAATAAATCAAGTGAACAAAATAGCATGAACCAACTATACCAACAAATCTCCTCAAACCGAAATGTTGGAAATAATGTCAGCTCAGTAACTTTTGAGGTAAGCTAGTAATTTACTTCTCTCAGAACGCAATATCTTAGAATAGTCTTCAATCAATGCATTATCTCCTCTTGTCAGTTTAGGCTAACTGAACACAGGAAGGATGAAAGTGATGTTAGCATCTGCAGTTTGAAGTCTGGCTTATACAGTAGGCCCTTTAGAGAGTTCCAGCACCATGGACAGAGTTTAGCCAGCCCAGTAGAGGCATAACCAGATGCAAGATTCTGCTGCCAGCTGATTTAAAATCCATGATGCAGTTTCTCATAGGAAATCACTTCACAAGGTCACAGTATAGCTGTTCATTGTTACTAATGAATAGAATGTAGAAGTGGGTTAATTAACATAAACTATACCCAATGAGTGGCATGCTGTTTTCATATCAATATTGTTGGGTACTTTTGCTTACAGATCGTATTGGGGTATGACAAAGGTGCACCTTGGCAACAGCCAAACGGGGAGAAAACATTACTCACCTCATTATCAACCCTCCGCTACTTCATATCACTTCCTCTCATTGACCAACAACTAGCCTGCTACTTCCTGTAATTTCTCCCTCCTCAACTTTGGATGAAAAGGAATGGGAGAAAGCATCCTGTTTTTCTGTGTAGAACCAATATGACCATTGTAAGGTTCTAAATTAACCTATTAAAACTCACTGACGCTTAATAAAGCACAAACCAAGTTTATTCACCAATTGGATCGATACAGCTGCATAAGACAAAATACATATTCACACAAGCACTGATATTTAACCCTTTCTCCTATGCTGAGTCTCCTACACATCTGAACAGCCAATGCATCTCTGTTGCTAGACAGAACCTAAGTGATATCTGTTCTTCCTCACTTCATCCGACCTGACCTCTTCCCCAAAATGCTCACTCCTCCCCAACTCACGGCTGTCATGTTGACTCGTACCAGACTATGTCTTTTCTCCTCCCATAGGATCCCTGATGGCTAACAATAACATATCCGGACAGAATGTAAACGTTATACATTACCCTCTCTCCCTCATTGACATGAATAAGTATATTTCATATTCTCAGAACCCAGCACCATTACATAGAAAACCGGAAGGTTTACCCAGCCGATGAGTAACACTGGGAATCAAATATCCAGGGTACACAAGGGTACTTCCTGCATCACTTTCAGAATTACGGGAATTAAAATTATCTGAGTTTTGTGACCCTTGTTGCAGTAGAACAGGTTTGAGCATAGCAGGTTACTTTAAATGGAGCAGGGTTTTGGCAGAGGATAGATTTCAGTTGCAGAACTGTAAGTGGATCAACAATTATCTGACTAATGTACAGTACAAGAGTACATTATGGGACATGGTGTGATCTTGTTGCCCTCTAATTTATTGTCGTTGTGGTGACATGAGGAAATGGTGCCCGGTTCTGCTCTTGATTGAAGGATGACTATGTTGGGGCCTGTCTGGAGAGCCTGGCCGCAGGGGTACTCTGCAGTAGATGTATGAAAACAAGTATGACAAGAATGGGGCTGATTGCATCACACTGCCAAAGGGGAGATAGATTATTTGAAAGTCATCTCATTAAAAACCCCAGTAAGACGATTCCCAGTGTTACTCATCGTCTCAGCAATAGGCCTATGTCCTACAGGTCAGCGAGGGGTCATGGTAACTAAGAATGGGTGGTGCAGGACACTACCGCAATGACACATTTGGTCATAGGAAATGTGCCAAGAGATCCTTATGACAACAGAAACTGGCCTGCTTTTGAAGGGAAAATCAATTTTTTTATTAATTTGAGATTTTGAATTCCTTGGCCATTTATCTACCTTGGGCCTCCGTTTGAACTAAGAGCAGTGTTTGCATTGGCTTAAGAGACTGGGAGAAGGTGAATATACTATACACAAACAGAAAAATCATATTTCTCGATTATTTGCTCCATGTGGCATACATCAGCATGTGAGAGTATTTTTCAAAACAGTTATTGTTATTAGTTTGTTTCCTAGTAAAGTGAATGGAGAATCCTAATGTATAGAGCTAAAATGTACCATATTTACGTAACAATTCAATATTACAGCATTTTCTTCCTCACTACAGACGTGTTACATCATAAGCTAATTTCAATAGTATCCTTTCAACGTTTAACATTCTGGTGAGATTCAGTGGCTTGGTGTCTCAGGACACAGTTCAAAATGTTGTTCTACACCACTGCCAAATTGACAGTCATATACTGTACATTACATAGTTTAGAAATGGCCTATTCAATCTCATTCCAAGATGGCATAGCAGTCAGACGTCCTTTGTCCTCCTCTTGTCGTGTCCCATGTATAGAGTATATATTTACATATACCAAGAGTATATATTTACATATTTTCTTCGCATATCTTTTCATATCTTTTAAAAAAAAAAACTCAACCTCAAAACACTCTCCTGCAACCCGCCTCACCAATTAAAAAAAAAGAGTATTATTTACCTCAAATCTGAAATCCACAACAGAAGCTAGCCAGAGGTTAGCCAGTTCACTGGCTAACGTTGGAGTTCAGCTAGCCACAGCCACGGTCATCAGCTATCCCTTAGCTCGAAAAGCTATCGAAAGTTTTGTACAGCGCGACTCAGACCAGAGCATACCGGACCTATTTTCTCTCCATATCCCCGGATTTCTACCGCAGGCTCTGGACATTTACACTTGGATCTTGCAGCTAGCTAGCTGCTACCCGAGTGACTATTGGCTAACGTCGGTCCCGGAGCTAACATCAATTATTCCGGAGCTAGCCAGCTGAAGAGTTCCATCAGCCACTCCTGGGCTACAATCACCTATCCGGACCCGTTTTACTGCCGATGCGGAGCCCCATCGGGCCTTCACGACTGGACTACCGACGTTATCTGCCCAAGGGAGTTATCCAACTGGCCCCTCCGTCGCGATGTAACCTGAACGCCCATCTGCTAATGGTTAGTTGTCTTATCGGCTGCTATCTGAATAGGTCTATTGGACAATTTCCTTGGGCCACTATAACTATAACTATTTTGCCAATTGGACTGGTCCCCCCTACCACACGGAACCCCACTAATCTACAGACGGAAACGCACGAGGTGGCTAAAAACAGACCTCCCTCCATCTTCTGCCAGCTTGCTACCCATGGCCCGGCTAGCTGTCTGAATCTCACTGGACCCTTATGATCACTCGGCTAAGCATGCCTCTCCTTAATGTCAATATGCCTTGTCCATTGCTGTTCTGGTTAGTGTTAATTGGCTTATTTCACTGTAGAGCCTCTAGCCCTGCTCATTATACCTTATCCAACCTTTCAGTTCCACCACCCACACATGCTATAACATCTTCTGGTTTCAATGATGTTTCTAGAGACAATATCTCTCTCATCATCACTCAATGCCTAGGTTTACCTCCACTGTATTCACATCCTACCATACCTTTGTCTGTACATTATACCTTGAAGCTATTTTATCGCCCCCAGAAACCTGATCCTTTTACTCTCTATTCCGGACGTCATAGACAACCAATTCTCATAGCTTTTAGCCGTACCCTTATCTTACTCCTCCTCTGTGTCTCTGGTGATGTAGAGGTGAATCCAGGCCCTGCAGTGCCTAGCTCCACTCCTATTCCCCAGGCGCTCTCTTTTGATGACTTCTGTAACCGTAATAGCCTTGGTTTCATGCATGTTAACATTAGAAGCCTCCTCCCTAAGTTTGTTTTATTCACTGCTTTAGCACACTCTGCCGACCCGGATGTCCTAGCCATGTCTGAATCCTGGCTTAGGAAGTCCACCAAAAACTCTGAAATCATCATCCCTAACTACAACATTTTCAGACAAGATAGAACGGCCAAAGGGGGCGGTGTTGCAATCTACTGCAGAGATAGCCTGCAGAGTTCTGTCCTACTATCCAGGTCTGTACCCAAACAATTTGAACTTCTACTATAAAAAATCCATCTCTCTTAAAACAAGTCTCTCACCGTTGCCGCCTGCTATAGACCACCCTCTGCCCCCAGCTGTGCTCTGGACACCATATGTGAACTGATTGCCCCCCATCTATCTTCAGAGCTCGTGCTGCTAGGTGACCTAAACTGGGACATGCTTAACACCCCAGCCATCCTACAATCTAAGCTTGATGCCCTCAATCTCACAGAAATGATCAATGAACCTACCAGCTACCACCCCAAAGCCGTAAACACGGGCACCCTCATAGATATCCTCCTAACCAACTTGCCCTCTAAATACACCTCTGCTGTTTTCAACCAAGATCTCAGCGATCACTGCCTCATTGCCTGCATCCGTAATGGGTCAGCGGTCAAACGACCTCCACTCATCACTGTCAAACGCTCCCTGAAACATTTCAGTGAGCAAGCCTTTCTAATCAACTGGCTCGGGTATCCTGGAAGGATATTGACCTCATCCTGTAAGTAGAGGATGCCTGGTCATTTTTTTTAAATGCCTTCCTCACCATCTTAAATAAGCATGCCCCATTCAAGAAATTTAGAACCAGGAACAGATATAGCCCTTGGTTCTCTCCAGACCTGACTGCCCTTAACCATCACAAAAACATCCTGTGGCATTCTGCATTAGCATCAAACAGCCCCCGTGATAAGCAACTTTTCAGGGAAGTTAGAAACCAATATACACAGGCAGTTAGAAAATCCAAGGCTAGCTTTTTCAAGCAGAAATTTGCTTCCTGCAACACAAACTCAAAAAAGTTCTGGGACACTGTAAAGTCCATGGAGAATAAGAACACCTCCTCCCAGCTGCCCACTGCACTGAGGATAGGAAACTCTGTCTCCTCCGATAAATCCACTATAATTGAACATTTCAATAAGCATTTTTCTACGGCTGGCCATGCTTTCCACCTGGCTACCCCTACCGCGGTCAACAGCACTGCTCCCCCCACAACTACTCGCCCAAGCCTTCCCCATTTCTCCTTCTCCCAAATCCAGTCAGCTGATGTTCTGAAAGAGCTGCAAAATCTGGACCCCTACAAATCAGCCGGGCTAGACAATCTGGACCCTTTCTTTCTAAAATAATCTGCCAAAATTGTTGCAACCCCTATTACTAGCCTGTTTAATCTCTCTTTCGCGTCGTCTGAGATTCCAAAAGATTGGAAAGCAACTGCTGTCATCCCCCTCTTCAAAGCAGGGGACACTCTTGACCCAAACTGCTACAGACCTATATCTATACTACCCTGCCTTTCTAAGTCAAGCCAAGTCAACAAACAGATTACCGACCATTTTGAATCCCACCACACCTTCTCCGCTATACAATCTGGTTTTCGAGCTGGTCATGGGTGCACCTCAGCCACGCTCAAGGTCCTAACTGATATCGTAACCGCCATCGATAAGAAACAATGCTGTGCTGCCGTATTCATTGACCTGGCCAAGGCTTTCGACTCTGTTAATCACCACATCCTCATCGGCAGACTCAATAGCCTTGCTTTCTCAAATGATTGCCTCGCCTGGTTCACCAACTACTTCTTTGATAGAGTTCAATGTGTCAAATCGGATGGCCTGTTGTCCGGGCCTCTGGTAGTCTCTATGGGGGTGCCACAGGGTTCAATTCTTGGGCCAACTCTTTTCTCTGTATACATCAATGATGTCGCTCTTGCTGCTGGTGAGTCGCTGATCCACCTCTACGCAGACGACACCATTCTGTATACTTCTGGCCATTCTTTGGACACTGTGTTAACAACCCTCCAGATGAGCTTCAATGCCATACAACTCTCCTTCCATGGCCTCCAACTGCTCTTAAATACAAGTAAAACTAAATGCATGCCCTTCAACCGATTGCTGCCTGCACCTGCCCGCCCGTCCAGCATCACTATTCTGGATGGTTATGACTGAATATGTGGACAACTACAAATACCTAGGTGTCTGGTTAGACTGTGAGCTCTCCTTCCAGACTCACATCAAACATCTCCAATCCAAAGTTAAATCTAGAATTGGCTTCCTATTTCGCAACAAAGCATCCTTCACTCATGCTGCCAAACATACCCTCGTAAAACTGACCATCCTACCAATCCTCGACTTAGGCGATGTTATTTACAATATAGCCTCCAATACCCTACTCAATAAACTGGATGCAGTCTATCACAGTGCCATCCGTTTTGTCACCAAAGCCCCATATACTACCCACCACTGCGACCTGTACGCTCTCGTTGGCTGGTCCTCGCTTCATACTCGTCACCAAACCCACTGGCTCCAGGTCATCTACAAGACCCTGCTAGGTAAAGTCCCCCCTTATCTCCGCTCACTGGTCACCATAGCAGCACCCACCTGTAGCACGCGCTCCAGCAGGTATATCTCACTGGTCACCCCCAAAGCCAATTCCTCCTTTGGCCTTCTCTCCTTCCAGTTCTCTGCTGCCAATGCCTGGAACGAACTACAAACATCTCTGAAACTGGAAACACTTATCTCCCTCACTAGCTTTAAGCACCAGCTGTCAGAGCAGCTCACAGATTACTGCACCTGTACATAGCCCATCTATAATTTAGCCCATACAACTACCTCTTCCCCTACTGTATTTATTTATTTATTTTGCTCCTTTGCACCCCATTATTTCTATTTCTACTTTGCACTTTCTTCCACTACAAATCGACCATTCCAGTGTTTTACTTACTATATTGTATTTACTTTGCCACCATGGCCTTTTTTGCCTTTACCTCCCTTATCTCACCTCATTTGCTCACATTGTATATAGACTTATTTTTCTACTGTATTATTGACTGTATGTTTGTTTTACTCCATGTGTAACTCTGTGTTGTTGTATGTGTCGAACTGCTTTGCTTTATCTTGGCCAGGTCGCAATTATAAATGAGAACTTGTTCTCAACTTGCCTACCTGGTTAAATAAAGGTGAAATAAATAAGTGTCACCTATTCCTGCATGCTGCATACAACTCTAAAGTTGCCTTTTGCTTTTCCACACATACCTCATCAATTAACAATACATATAGTATGATGTGGAGTTATAATGATTTATATGATTCAGTAAATTCAAAGTGCTCAGTCATTGCTTATTAGGCGTTTCCCTTTCTGTCCCAGTTATTGATCTAAGTATACACCAGGATTTTTTTTTTTTAATCCAGGCAACTTGTTTGACTGAATATGCTTCCTGTCTCTTATCCCATGTTCTGTGTTCTGTATCACACCATAAAACAATAACACAGGAGAATTGGCCACATGACTTGGGTGCAATTCCTCATCCCTTCACATTTCCTTTATAATATGTTCTGTTGCAGGGTTATAAACCAAAGAAGACTGACAACTCCATTCCACCTGCACTCCTTGACTCATCAGAATATTTATAATGGAACTATTACACTGTGTTGTAGGTAAACGTAGAGTTCATAATCTCGTCAAAGCAGTCAAATAAGGAGAGTCAGGCAAGTTCTTTGTATAATTCAACTATTCATTTGTTTATTATTACACAGTCACTCAATACAGAAGTGGTCGAAATCAAAATTTCAAGAATTGAACCCACCCATACACACTGAGCGTACAAAACATTAAGGACACCTGCTCTTTCCATTGTATAAACTGACCAGATGAATCCAGGTGAAAGCTATGATCCCTTATTAATGTCACTTGTTAAATTCACTTCAATCATTGTAGATTAAGGGGAGGAGACAGGTTTAAGAAGGATTTTTAAGCTTTGACACATCTGAGACATGGATTGTGTATGTGTGCCAATTACATTACATTTACATTACATTTAAGTCATTTAGCAGACGCTCTTATCCAGAGCGACTTACAAAATGGTGCATTCACCTTATGATATCCAGTGGAACAACCACTTTACAATAGTGCATCTAAATCTTTTAAGGGGGGGGGGGGGGGGGGGGGGGGGTTAGAAGGATTACTTTATCCTATCCTAGGTATTCCTTAAAGAGGTGGGGTTTCAGGTGTCTCCGGAAGGTGGTGATTGACTCTGCTGTCCTGGCGTCGTGAGGGAGCTTGTTCCACCATTGGGGTGCCAGAGCAGCGAACAGTTTTGACTGGGCTGAGCGGGAACTGTGCTTCCTCAGAGGTAGGGGGGCCAGCAGGCCAGTGGTGGATGAACACAGTGCCCTTGTTTGGGTGTAGGGCCTGATCAGAGCCTGAAGGTATGGAGGTGCCGTTCCCTTCACAGCTCCGTAGGCAATCACCATGGTCTTGTAGCGGATGCGAGCTTCAACTGGAAGCCAGTGGAGAGAGCGGAGGAGCGGGGTGACGTGAGAGAACTTGGGAAGGTTGAACACCAGACGGGCTGCGGCGTTCTGGATGAGTTGTAGGGGTTTAATGGCACAGGCAGGGAGCCCAGCCAACAGCGAGTTGCAGTAATCCAGACGGGAGATGACAAGTGCCTGGATTAGGACCTGCGCCGCTTCCTGTGTGAGGCAGGGTCGTACTCTGCGAATGTTGTAGAGCATGAACCTACAGGATCGGGTCACCGCCTTGATGTTAGTGGAGAACGACAGGGTGTTGTCCAGGATCACGCCAAGGTTCTTAGCACTCTGGGAGGAGGACACAAGGGAGTTGTCAACCGTGATGGCGAGATCATGGAAGGGGCAGTCCTTCCCCGGGAGGAAGAGCAGCTCCGTCTTGCCGAGGTTCAGCTTGAGCTGGTGATCCGTCATCCACACTGATATGTCTGACAGACATGCAGAGATGCGATTCGCCGCCTGGTTATCAGAAGGGGGAAAGGAGAAGATTAATTGTGTGTCGTCTGCATAGCAATGATAGGAGAGACCATGTGAGGATATGACAGAGCCAAGTGACTTGGTGTATAGCGAGAATAGGAGAGGGCCTAGAACAGAGCCCTGGGGGACACCAGTGGTGAGAGCGCATGGTGCGGAGACAGATTCTCGCCACGCCACCTGGTAGGAGCGACCTGTCAGGTAGGATGCAATCCAAGCATGGGCCGCGCCGGAGATGCCCAACTCGGAGAGGGTGGAGAGGAGGATCTGATGGTTCACAGTATCAAAGGCAGCAGATAGGTCTAGAAGGATAAGAGCAGAGGAGAGAGAGTTAGCTTTAGCAGTGCGGAGAGCCTCCGTGACACAGAGAAGAGCAGTCTCAGTTGAATGCCCAGTCTTGAAACCTGACTGATTAGGATCAAGAAGGTCATTCTGAGAGAGATAGCAGGAGAGCTGGCCAAGGACGGCACGTTCAAGAGTTTTGGAGAGAAAAGAAAGAAGGGATACTGGTCTGTAGTTGTTGACATCGGAGGGATCGAGTGTAGGTTTTTTCAGAAGGGGTGCAACTCTCGCTCTCTTGAAGACGGAAGGGACGTAGCCAGCGGTCAAGGATGAGTTGATGAGCGAGGTGAGGAAGGGGAGAAGGTCTCCGGTAATGGTCTGGAGAAGAGAGGAGGGGATAGGGTCAAGTGGGCAGGTTGTTGGGCGGCCGGCTGTCACAAGACGCGAGATTTCATCTGGAGAGAGAGGGGAGAAAGAGGTCAAAGCACAGGGTAGGGCAGTGTGAGCAGGACCAGCGGTGTCGTTTGACTTAGCAAACGAGGATCGGATATCGAGGGTAAATGAGAGGGTAAATGGGCAAGACAAAAGATTTAAGTGCCTTTGAACAGGGTATGATAGTAGGTGCCAGGCTCACCGGTTTGTGTCAAGAACTGTAATGCTGCTGGGATTTTCACATTCAACAGTTTCCCGTGTGTATCAAGAATGGTCCACCACCCAAAGGACATACAGTCAACTTTACAACTCAATATTAGGAAGGTATTCTTAATGTTTTGAACACTCAGTGTATAATCCTAAACATTGCACCTTTAAATGACCTCAGTCATTTTCCTTGATGAATAACCTGCATAGCAATCATAATATGTTGTTATTATACAAATCAAATAAAGGAGAGATTAAATATGTTTGGCAAAAGAATGAGAAAAACACAGTGGTTATCTCATACATAATTTTGATGATCGTATCAGTCATATTCTCCCTGTTACATTCTTTCCATCATGACAGCAATGGTCTGCCACTGTTTTGAACACAGACAACCAGCATAAACACATCAACTGTTCTCTCCTCTACGGCTACCTGGCCAGAGTCTGCCAGTAGCATGGACCATCCTTGTCCCTCTTGCCCCTAATATAAATATTTTGCTGCACAAATAGCCTGTATGCATCATGCCTGATCCATCCCTCAAGGTTTGGATCTAGCGTCTATTCTCTGTCTTCAGGCCTCTATCACATTTTGTTTTCCAACCTCTATTTATGGGTGCAAATAGACAGGCCGGGATGTCCCACCGGTCTGTGGCCTTCCTGCATGTGACACATCTCTCTATCAGCCGCCCTTTGTTCTGCTCCTCTCCATGTTAGTGTCATTTGTTCTGGTACTCGCTCTTCACTCCTCACTCTGTCTGCCACACAATGTTGTTTAGCGCTCATTAAGCCCAGGGGCCCTGGCTGCTTCCTTCCTGGGTGGAAAGGCCCATCCCCTGGCTCTCTCAGAGGCTCTGAACATAGATCTTTGGAGGAAAGAGACACTGGTCAGCAACATAATAACAAAGGTCATCTTGTGGTACAATATGAAATAATTCTGAAAGGTCATCTTGTGGTACAATATGAAATAATAATAACCAGAATAGCAAACAGCTGTTCCAAGCTCACCTAAGGAAAGTCAAAAGGTTGGGGAGCTATTAATTGGCCTCTGGGGTGAAGAGTTATCTGAGCTGCACACAAGAATAGAGAGAGATGGGGGCAGACTGGCCTACACACAATACCCCATAATGTTGAAGTGAACATTTTTACAAATTAATAAAACATGAAAAGATTAAATGTTTTGAGTCAATAAGTATTTAACCCCTTTGTTATGGCAAGCCTAAATAAGTTCAGGAATAAAAGTGTGCTTAACAAGTCACATAATACGTCACTGTGTGCAATAATAGTGTTTAACATGATTTTGGAATGACTACCTCATCTCTGTACCAAACACATACAGATAATTGTAAGGTCTCTCAGTCGAGCAGTAAATTTCAAACACAGACTCAACCACAAAGACCAGGGAGGTTTTCCAATGCCTTGCAAAGAAGGGCACCTTTTGGTAGATGGGTAAAATAAAAATAAAAAGCAGACATTGAATATCCCTTTGAGCATGGTGAAGTTATTAATTACACTTTGGATGGTGTATCAACACACCCAGTCATTACAAAAGATACAGGCGTCTTTCCTAATTCAGTTGCTGGAGAGGAGGAAAACCGCGCAGGGATTTCACCATGATGCCAATGGTGACTTTAAAACAGTTACAGAGTTTAGTGGCTGTGATAGGAGAAAACTGATGATGGATGTACAGCATTGTAGTTACTCCACAATACTAACCTAACTGACAGAGGGAAAAGAAGGAAGTCAGTACAGAATAAAAATATTCCAGAACATGCATCCTGTTTGCAACAAGGCACTAAAGTAATACTGAAAAATTGGCAAAGCAATTAACTTTTTGTCCTGAATACAAAGTGTTATTGGATTTGCTCCAAACATACAACACATTAATGAGTACCACTCTCCATATTTTTAAGCATACTGGTGGTTGTATCATGTTATAGGTATGCTTGTTATCGTTAAAGGACTGGGGACTTTTTCAGGATAAAAAAATAAACGGAACGGAGCTAAGCGCAGCCAAAATCTTAGAGGGAATACTAGTTCAGTCTGCTTTTCACCAGACACTGGGAGATTAATTCACCTTTCAGCAGGACAATAACCGAAAACACAAGGCCATTTCTACACTGGAGTTGGTTACTAAGAAGACAGAGAATGTGGCCAAGTTACAATTTAGACTTAAATCTACTTGAAAATCTATGGCAAGACCTGAAAATGGTTGTCTAACAATGATCAATAACCAATTTGACAAAGTTTGAAGAATTTTGACAAGAATAGTGGCCAAATGTTGCACAATCCAGGTGTGGAAAGCTCTTAGAGACTTATCCAGAAAGACTCAGAGGTGTAATCGCTGCCAAAGGTGCTTCTACAAAGTATTGACTGAGGGGTGTGAATACTTATGTAAATTATATATTTCTGTATTTCATTTTCAATACATTTGCACAATTCTCTAAAAACATGTTTTTCCTTTGTCATTATTGGGTAATGTGTGTAGATGTGTGGGAAAAACAAAATATTTAATCCATTTTGAATTCAGGCTGTAAAACAACAAAAAGTAGAAAAGTCAAGGGGTATGAATACTTCTGAAGGCACTGTAGATACACTTCAAACAAACTCAGATCAGTGAATTCTCACAATATCTTTGATCAAAGAATCAGGTGTGTAAAGAACTGTTGCCTCTTTTTTTGCCAATTTGGCAATCTAAAGACAACTTTATTGTACTTTATTGTACACTAAACGTTTTACTGACATCATTGCAAGGTCATAGACCAAACAACAATGTCTTTACAATATAATGTCTAACGGCTCTATCCAAGCATGTAGCGTTACAGATTGCACGCTAGAAATGTAAAGGTAATTTGTGATTGAGCCAACATTCTGTATGCAGCGTTTACCGTTAATGCAGTCTCCGTTAACGCAGGAACATTGCCTTTCAATTTCAATCCCGCTGTAACGATACAGATTGAATAGAGCCCTATGTCTCCCTGAGTGAAAAATGACCCCTGTTTGTCTCCCAATGAGGAACAATGAGTACAATGAGTCTCTGGGTGTCTCCAGGTGCCTGTATTTGTTTCTCTATCATCCTTAGCAACCATTAATTCCAAACTCAGCCTTTCAATTCTTGAGACTCCAAGACACTTCACTCCCCTGTCCCTTCAACCAATCAAAACATGCAGTCGGGATTACACAGCCTGGGATTACACTGCCCCTTCGGACACTCCGTAACATTGTGGTGCAGATTCATTCCACCACGAGAGGGAACGCCTGTGTGATACACACAACAACACTCCCTCAAGCTAATAATAGCATCCCGGAGAAGTGAGCTATGCTCTCAGACCACACCTTGTGCACCTTGAAGAGCTTCAACAGAGAGTCCCTCTTGTTCTGTGTACTCAAATGGCTAACTAATAAAACTAGAACATTCCACAGTCTCTGAGTATCTGTCTGTCTGCGGTGTGTGATGGTGTCTTGGCCATTGCTTTGACCCCAACTCACCTGTCCTGACAGAAGCTGGTGCAGGTGTGGTCGTCAGAGTCGGCACACACACAGCGACTGGCAGACCTACGGCGACGAGACAGAGGGCTGCCCAAGCCGTAAACAGTGGTCTTACTACAGAAAGGGAAAGAGAGAAAGGGAATATCAGTTTTATCAGTCACTCTCAAGATATAACCACAATGTTTATAGACTTTGTTCCTTGACATTAATAAAATGCAGTGTTACAGGACAGGGATGATTGCCAGAATAATGTCATATTGATACCAATGATACACAGCTAAAATAAAAAAGGTGCAAATATTAATGTTGATATCATCACACTGTGACGTAATTGACCCACATAAGTGAATTGCTCAAGTATATGTCTGCAAAGCTGAGTAAGTATTTGTTTGACGTCTTTCATGGTGTGTAGTGTAAGTAAGTGTATGTGCATGCGTTTCTCTCTGTGAATGCATATGTTTCTGTGAGGTGTGTGTGCCCACCTTGGTGTATTGACCCAGATGATGTCGAGATGGCAAAAGTAGTGGCATTCAGAGTCCAGCTGATTGTTGCAGGCACAGCGTTTGGTCCGCACTCTGAGAGGTGGAGCCAGATCACTGGATTTAGGCCTCTCTGACAGTGGAAGTCCAAATTCTATATGACAGACATGACAGGATATAGCTAAGAAACCAATCCTGGTGCATCAAGACCGTACAATCCACCAGCCAGGGTTGGGTAGGTTACCTTCTAAACGTAATTCTTTACAGTTACTAGTTACCTGTCCA
Source organism: Salmo salar (assembly GCF_965601325.2). Lineage (NCBI taxonomy): Eukaryota > Metazoa > Chordata > Actinopteri > Salmoniformes > Salmonidae > Salmo > Salmo salar. Next base: position 48,963,738 of record NC_138295.1, on the reverse strand, counting down.
AAATTGTTAACCATAACATAACTTTTGGATTACTCAAACTCAGTAACTTAATCTGATTACATTCCATTACTTTTAGATTACTTTCCCCTTAAGAGGCATTAGAAGAAGACAAATAGGTATGTTACCAATAGAACAACATCTATTGCAGGATAAATCAGTGTTAAAGTTTACATAGCTGGCCATATATGGATGTTACATTTTACTTTATGGGTTCGTTATGTAGGCTTCTGCTTTCAGCTACAAATAATAATACGATTAAATTATGTCTTTACATTAAAAACCAAAGTCACCTTTGGCTCTATCAGAATTCCAGGTATTCCGATAAATGTTATACCCCTTGATCTTCAAGAATAGGACTTGGAAACATGGTAAGTATAGATTAGCCAAATTGTTTTACATGAGCATAACCCCAAAACTAAGGACTAATTAGCCAGCCCTACTCTGTTGTTTATGATTTTGTTGTCATGGACTGATTGGGCTCATTGATTCGAGTTGATAAATAAATGCTGCACTCATTACATGGCATGTTTTGAGAACTACTAAAAGTGCTATTTACATGTGAAAAATTAATGCAATATGCTGCATTTTCTATAGGCCTATAGTTTACCTTTTTGTTGGTGACACTTTGATATCTTGATAATATGCAGCTGTTTAAAGGGCAAATCCACAGATGAAACAATAAAATGGTCGCCCCGCCTCTGTTTTGGTAAAAAGCTGAGGGATGGGCCTGGAGAAATGTAATCACTCTCAGATTAATAGACAGAGCTATGGATGCAAGGACTGACCATCCATGATATTAAAAGTATTGTTTTAACCATGTTATGAGACAAGCTTATATTTTGGTTTCTCATGGAGTGTGTGTCACGCTCGTCGTAAAGATGGGACCAAGGCGCAGCGGGAATGTGAATACGCATCTTCTTTATTGTGAAGAAAACCCAAAATAAACACTTAATCAAAAAACCAACGACGAGAAACAGTCCTGTGAGGCACACAGCTACACAAGGAACAACTACCCACAAAAACCCATGAAAAAACACCCTACTAAATAGGACCTTCAATTAGAGGCAATGAGAAACAGCTGCCTCCAATTGAAGGTCAAACCAATAAACTAAGCATAGAAATAGATAAACAAGACACAGACATAGAAATAGACTAACATAGAACATTGCCCAACAAACCCCGAAACGCATTAAACAAACACCCCCTGCCACGTCCTGACCAAACTACAATAACAAATAACCTCTTTACTGGTCAGGACGTGACAGTGTGACATTTGAACTAAACTCATGAGTCATTTATAAATGATATTCCTCAATAATAAATGGATAGATATATATCATTTATAAATCCAAAAATGGATGTAGCAACTACAGATTGCCCCTTTAAATCTATCAAAAGTGTGCGAGTTTGAGCATGTGTCCATTAAGCCTATGGCTTATTATTATTTTTTTAATCAGCATGAATTAGATTGAGCTCTAAAAGCCCCACTTGCATTCCATAGGCTGGGATCCGCACTATGCAGCTGTTGCAAGAGCGCATTTTTCACTGGCTGTCCACTGGTTTCAAAAACAATGATTGATAGGCAGCTTAAACTTCTTGAATTCAACCATTATTGGGTTCAAATACACATTTAGATTTGTGAACAGCCATCCACAACAACCACAATCCGTAACACGCAAAAAACTAAATGAGAGAGCAGAAGTGTGATTCACAATTACATCGATGCAGATATCAATAATAAGTGATATCTGTATCACTGTAGACTACACCACTGCTGTCATCCTTACCTCCAAGCGTTTATTCAAGTTGGACGATCTTTGGATGCCGACAGCAGTCGCACCATTGGAAAGCATAGCTTAGATTGTAGCCTACAAAAGCCTGTTCCTGCTTTTTCCCCGCGATCCATCAAACACATTTGGGCTGTCATCATAGTGGTCTCTGACTTGTGGTCAGACTCGCTCAGATGGAACAAACATAAACTTGTGCCTTTTTTCAATGCTGATTTGAATGTCATTGAGAAAACAGAGAAGTGTCAAAGATTTTTTTTTCGCAAACATCCTTTCTGAATTTAAAAGTAATCCTCAAAGTAATCTAGTTTTTCAAAAGTATCTGTAATCTGATTACAATATTTTTGCTGGTAATGTAACGGATTACAGTTTTTTTGTAATCCCTTACTCCCCAACCCTGTCACCAGCATAAAGGGACACTAGACAAATGTATTATTACCGGTACTCCGCTATTTGCCTTGATCTATCACACCAGTCTAATCAATCCTTTCCGTGGAAAACTAGTAATCATCTGTAATCTCTGTTATCTGTCTGTTCAAACATTCTGAAGGGAGTGCCAATGCCAATAGTGAAGGGCAAATGGACATTTGGAGGAGACTTCACCTCTTTATTGACTGTTAAGTAAGTAAGTGGGTCCCTCGATAGGAAGGGAATGTGTGCTAGTGTTCCAGTGGAGTCAGTACATCTCATTTGTCCCGATACAGAGATGACCAGAGTATGGAGAAACACAGCCTCTGGTATTTTCTGACTGTACAATGATAAGTCTACAACCTGCAAACAAACATTGTCATGCTCTCACAAGTTCAAGTTTAAGGTGCTTTTGACAACCAAGATCACTCAAATACAAGATAATCCATTTGCTGTGTGAGATGAAGAGGTTCTCCAGAGAATCAACATTTGAGAATTGTACCCCTGAGCTAGTCAGCAAGGTTGAAGTGAGATGTAACACTGGTCTTAATGTGTTAACGATAAATCTTCATTGATGATGGGACAGTTGGAACGGGGCTTGGTGAAACGTGTCTCTTTGTTGCTTTGTATATCTTGTCACTGAATATAATGAGTGTGCTTATGAGTAAGTCTTTATATTGCAATAAAAACATCTAGTCAATGCTGCACCATGTCATCATTGTATAGGGATATTAATTAGTTTAAATGGAAAGTCAGCCAGTGTTTTGTTCATGCAGAACCTCAATACAATTACATAAATTTGTATATAGTGCGTCATTCCAAAGTGATATTTTGTATTTAGTTATGTATTCAAAAAATGATCAGTGGAAGACACTTAACCATTATTTTTCAATACTTCAATGACATGATTAAGTCTATTTTTGCTTGTGGAAGACATAACAATTCCTAAGATCATTTATTATAGTAATAGCGCTGTAGTACTCACCTTCCTGCATGGACACACACACGGTGAAGAGAAGGAGCAGGCTGGTGTATGCTGACATGGTTGCAGTTGGTCTGTTTGTAGAGCTCACGGTGAAGTATAATATCCTTAAGTGCACTTTGGCAAATTACCCCAGCTGTCTTCTGCTTTGCTGCTTGCTTGTTTGTTTGCAGGTGCCTGAGAGGTGACCCTCAACTTATAGTCCTCTTTCCCCATAATGTCACACTGTAAGTCCTGCCCCTTGCTGCTACAATGTTACACAACTCCTTCAGAGGGTTTGAGATTCCTATTATCATAGGAATCTATGTTCACTCCACCCCACCACAACTCACCAACCCTCCAGCCTGCAGGTCAATGGGCAGACAGCAGTTCACTTATCACCTGTAGCATGTTGCATTCACTTTCCACATGCAATTTGGTTGTGTGACATGTACTTTTGTTGTCATATTTTTAGTGATGTTTGACATATGGCGAGAGCCTGAGGGGGAGGTTAGGAGGGAAAGAGAGGGAGGGAGGGAGTGGAAGACCATGTGGAAAAGGAGAGAGATGGCTCCTGATGGCCTGCTTTGCATGGAGTCTGCAAGGGAAGGCCAGGGTGCTGTGGAAACAATGATCAGGGGGAACGTTATCCAATACAGGGGGGTTGGCAGATTGTGGTGGTGGAGCAGATGTGCATTGGGTGACAGTTGACTCAATTTGGGATTGATTGACAGAGCAAATTAATTCCCCATGGGGTGTTGACCGAACAATATTATTTAATTTATTTTCTTTTTTAAAGAAGAATGGAATTCCACCATCCTTACGATACTTCTTTTCTCAAGCTCTATTTATAGTCTAGACAGTGCAGAAGATTGCAGTTGTAACATGTACTGTTTGAATAGTGCTGGAAGTGTTACCACTAGGCCACACGGGCGCCCCAGAGTAAGATTTTCATTCATACGCAGTTGTGGGTCTACAGTGCCTTCAGAAAGAACCCCTTTACTTTTTCCACATTTTGTTACATTAGTCTTATTCTAAAATGTATTAAATAGTTTTTTTCCCCTCATCAAGCTTTCACACAATACCCATAATGACAAAGCAAAAACAGTTTACACATTTTTGCTAATTTATATTTAAAAAAAAAGATATTACATTTACATAAGTATTCAGAGCCTTTACTCAGTACTTTGTTGAAGCATCTTTGGCAGCGATTACAGCATTGAGTCTTATTGGGTATGACGCTACAAGCTTGGCACACCTGTATTTGGGGAGTTTCTCCTATTCTTCTCTGCAGATCCTCTCAAGCTCTGTCAGATTGAATGGGGAGTGTTGCTGCACAGCAATTTATGTCTCTCCAGAGCTGTTCGATCAGGTTCAAGTCCTGGCTCTGGCTGGGCCACTCAAGGACATTCAGAGACTTGTCCCGAAGCCACTCCTGTGTTGTTTTGGCTGTGTGCTTAGGTTCGTTGTCCTGTTGGAAGGTAAATCTTTGCCCCAGTCTGAGGTCATGAGCACTCTGGTGCAGGTTTTCATCAAGGATCTCTCTGTACTTTGCTCCGTTCAATTTTCCCTTGAACCTGACTATTCTACTAGTTCCTGCCGTTGAAAAACATCCCCACAGCATGCTGCCACCACCATGCTTCACCGTAGGGATGGTGCGAGGTTTACTCCAGACGTGACGCTTGGCATTCAGGCCAAGGCATTCAATCTTGGTTTCATCAGACCAGAGAATCTTGTTTCTCATGGTCTGAGAGTCTTTAGGTGCCTTTTCGCAAACTCCAAGCAGGCTGTCGTGCCTTTTACTGAGGAGTGGCTTCCGTCTGGCCACTCTACCATAAATGCCTGATTGGTAGAGTGCTGCAGAGATGGTTGTCCTTCTGGAAGGTTCTCCCATCTCAACAGAGGAACTCTAGAGCTCTGTCAAAGTGACCATCGGGTTCTTGGTCACCTCCCTGACCAAGGCCCTTCTCTCCCGATTGCTCGGTTTGGCTGGGGGGCCAGCTCTAGAAAGAGTTTTGGTTGTTCCAAACTTCTTCCATTTAAGAATGGAGGCCACTGTGTTCTTGGGGATCTTCAATGCTGCAGAAGTGTTTTGGTACCCTTCCCCAGATCTGTGCATCGACACAGTCTTGTCTCGGAGCTCTACGGAGAATTCCTTCGACCTCATGGCTTGGTTTTTGCTCTGACATGCACTATCAACTGTGGGACCTTATATAGACATGTGTGTGCCTTTCCAAATCATGTCCAATCAATTTAATTTACCACAGGTGGACTCCAATAAAGTTGTAGAAACATCTCAAGTATAATCAATGGAAACAGGATGCACCTGCGCTCAATTTGAAGTCTCATAGCAAAGGGTCTGAATACTTACATAAATACGGTATTTGTTTTTTAATTGCTAAAAACCTGTTTTCACTTTGTCATTATGGGGTATTGTGTGTAGATTGCTGAGGAAAATGTTGTATTTAATCCATTTTAGAATAATGCTGTAACGTAACAAAATATGGAAAAATTCAAGGGGTCTGAATACTTTCCAAAGGCACCGTACAGTAAATGATTCAGGCAATATGTGTTTTGAGAACATGATGCGTTATTGAGGTCTGAGAGTATTACGTTCATCTGATTAGTCGTTGAGCAAGATAAATGGGGTACAATAGAAATTGAAGACCAGAATGGAAATAAGGCCCTGGGCTTTGTGTTTTAATCCTCTATCATTTTTGATTTATTGAATTTTGTCTCCAGCTGGAGCAGCCTACTACTTTTAATTATCCAATCAATTCTATCAATTAATCTAAAGGCTGTGGTAGTGATGAACACTTAATCTAATAATGGTTATTGGGTTGAAGAGAGTCAAAGACAATAGATGTGAGGCTAAGGCCAAGGTACAATACTCACAGTAAATCATGAGCCAACCCTTATGACACACTACCTCAAAGTCAGCAACGTACAATACAAAACATCTTATGCAATACAGAAGCAGTACTTTGAAAATGAAGGCTACAGACCACCAGCAATATCTCTACTACCATTGCCAGCTATTACGTTATGATTGTTTTGACAACTGCACTGTCAAAGAAGTTGCTAAACTGTTTCTGGAATTACATTTGACCAAAATATTCTTGGTGCATTCCAGAGAAAAAAACATCCCTTCGTCTCTTGTTCCGTGATGGCTGGCACTAGCCCATGCACAGATAAACCGACAGCTCTCTTCCCTGCCTGAGGGTACTGGTGCCCCCAGTGCATTGTGCCACCCACACAGTGCCGGGTGAGTGACTGGCCCAGGAGCCAAGGGGGGAACCTTACCACTGCCATGCCGATAGCCAAATGGTAGCACTCACTCATGCAAATGAACTGCGGCGTTAATCTCCCCACACACTCAGATTAGTCAAGTTAATCAAGAGGGATTTTATCGCTAACTCCATAAAGTGGCTTAGGTGTTCGTTAAAGCCACCGGGGCATGGCCGATGAGTGGATGGTAAATTATCTGATAGGGAAATATGGCAAACGTGTATGGAAATGCTGCATGGATACAGCTGTCAGTCATCAACATCAGCGTGGGCTGTGATGAGCTCTGTCAGACTTAGATACTGGGGGCCACGTGTCTCAACACACACACACACACACACACACACATACACATCTAGAGTATGATGAAAGTGAAAAAGAGTTGAGTGTGTTTTTTTGTCCAGGCATGTGTGTAAATCTGAAATCAGTTTTACATGTGTATTTTATGACCATAGGCGTCTCGGAGCTCTTCTGAACTTTTCTGATTATATATGATTATAATATACGTATACTATGGTTCTTGTGGATATGAATAAATGTATGTTATCTTATACAAATTGTCTATTCTTCATCATTACTGCATCTAGTATGCAGTCTGTTGACAAATATAATATAACATAACACACACACACACACACACACACATACACACACACACACATACGAGCACATGGTCAGCCCCAGTACAGCACAGAGATTCGAACCCACAACCCTCCGCCTCTCTAACATCTAGGCAACATACTGCCCTACCTATTTGTGCAAATATTCCTCGATTTGTTCCATGAGTCAAAGGGATGGCAACTCTCTGTGAGTACTACATGTATTTTGTTTTGGAGAAATTGGTGTGTGCCTGCTGGGAAATGACTTCTGTGAGACTTGACACCTTAAAATGAAATCTAACAGAGAACAAGTTCTTTAAACTGGTACTTTTCCTACACAGGGATGCTTGGCATCTTTTGTAGTAGACAAATTGTCCATGAAGACATTGTGGCAGACCAACATGGTGGCTGACCTTCTGTACACCCCCCCTCCTTAGCTCTGTCGGGGAGGGGACTGTTGTCAGTGCGATGTACGTCTCCCTTCTCGATAGGGCATCCGCGTTTCCAGGCTTGGCCCCTGACCTGTGCACAACAGAAAAAGAGAAGCGCTGAAGGGACAAGAACCACCTGGCAACCCGATCGTTTGTGTCCTTTCCCCTGGCCATCCAGACCAGGGGAGCATGGTCTGTGACCAGGGTGAAGTGGGTACCCAACAGGTAATACTTGAGAGTGTTTAATGCCCACTTCACCGCTAGACACTCTTTCTCCACAATGGAGTACTTTTTCTCTCTAGGAACCAGCTTTCTGCTGATGTACATGATGGGGTGCTCCTCCCCAACGTGTATCTGGGACAGAACGGCGCCTAGTCCCGTATCACACGCATCCGTCTGGACCACCATCGGCACCTGGAAATCGGGCATTAGGAGAATCGGATGGGAGCACAGCACTTCCTTCAGACGGCTGAACGCTGCTTCTGTCTCGTTTGTCCATTTCACTGTTTCGGGAGGCGGGCCCTGATTAGATCGGTGAGGGGGGAAGCTATAGCCGCAAAGTTGGGGATAAATCGGCTATAGTATCCTGCCAGTCCCAGGAAGGACTTGACCTGTGTCTTGGTGCATGGAATGGGCCAAGTCACGCACTGCGTGAACCTTCCTCTCCTGGAGCTTGACGTTCCCCCGTCCGATCAAATACCCCAGGTACTCCACCTCCTCAAAACCTAGTTTGCACTTCTTGGGGTTCGCGTTCAACCCGGGTGGTCTGAGCGCATCCAGCCCCACCTGGAGGCATGTCAAGTGCTCTTCCCAACCTTGGCTGTGGTTGATGATGTCAGCCCCCGGTACTGATACAATCCGTCTGGTGTCGAAAATGCTGTCTTCTCCCGGGAGGAGGCTGCCAACGGTACCTGCCAATATCCTTTGGTCAGATCAAGGGTGCTGATGTACCGGGCCTTTCCCAATCGGTCATTGAGCTCGTGCACCCTCGGCATGGGATATGCGTCGAACAAGCTGATCTCGTTCACCCCCCGGAAATCGTTACAGAAGCGGAGGCTACGATCCGGTTTGGGCACCCACATGATGGTGCTGCACCGTGGGACTCTTCAACGACCCCCATCCTCAGCATATCCTCCACTTCCTTCTTCATGTCCTTCCTTCGGGCCTCCGGAATCCAATATGGCCTCTTTCTTACCGTTTCGCCGGGCCGGGTACGGATGTGGTGTTCAATGAGGGTTGTGCGGCCCAGCTTCTTGGAGAACACCGCCGTATCCCGATCGACAAGCTCCCTGCGCTCTTGCTTCTGGGCTGGGTCGAGGGCCTCATTGCTCGGGACCACCACTGGTCCTGTTGGCATATTGGGTTCTGACCACAACATGGCCAAGGCTGTCCTCTCGTGCCACTTCTTCAACAGGTTCACGTGGTAAATCTGTTGAGGTTTCCATCTCCCCGGTTGCCTTACACGGTAATTGACAGGTCCCATCTTCTCGACCACCTCGTATGGTCCATGCCATGTTGCCAGGAACTTACTTTCGCCCGTGGGGATTAAGACCAGCACCCTGTCTCCCACCTGGAATTCTCGGGGCTGGGCTCCCCGATTGTAGACCTGGGCTTGGGCACGTTGGGCCATATGGCTGTCATCCGCTTCCTCATCGTCTCCACGTGCTCTACCACACTGCGTAATGGGGTTGGTTGGGCTTCCCACATCTCCTTTGTGAGGTCCAGTAGGCCGTGTGGCCTCCTCCCGTAGAGGAGTTCAAACGGGGAAAACCCAGTGGAGGATTGGGGTACTTCTCAGATTGAGAACATTAGGTGGGGTAGTAGCTGGTCCCAGTTTTTCCCGTCCTGCTTGATGACCTTCCACAGCATCTGTTTGAGCGTTTTATTAAAGTGCTCGACTAGCCCATCCGTCTGCGGGTGAAAAAATTGAGGTCCGGATCAGCTTGATCTGCAGGAGGGCACACAACTCTTTCATGAGGCGGGACATAAACTCCATACCTTGGTCTGTCAAGATCTCGTTCGAGATGCTCACCGGCTACAGAGGTGGAACAGCTCCCAGATGATTCCCTTGGATACCGCCGCCCGTAGGGAAATGGCCTCGGGGTACCGGGTGGCATAATCTACTATCACCAGGATGTACCGGTGTCCTCGTGCTGTTTTTACCAGGGGTCCCACTATGTCTATGGCAATGCGTACAAAGGGCACCCCGATAATCGGTAAGGGAACAATGGGCTTCGGAAGTGGGCTTTCGGGGCCGTGAGTTGACACTCTGGACAGCTGCGACAGTAGTCTTCCACGGCCCTCCTCATCCCGGGTCAGTGGAACCGGGCGGTGATCCGTTCCCGGGTCTTCTCCATTCCCCGGTGCGCCCCCAACAGGTGGGTGTGGGCCAGCTGAAGAACGGTTCCCACGTACCGTCGGGGCAGCAACAACACCTCTTGAAGTTCCCCCTGTTGGCGTGACACCTGATACAAAAGGTTATTCTTGATTTGGAAATGGGGGAATTGCCAGTCACTCATCCCTGGAAGTAGCTGTCCATCCACCGCTATCACTTGGGCAGCGGCGGCTTTCAAGTTCGGATCCTGCCATTGGGCCATCCTGAATTGTCCCCTAAGTTGGCCCCAGCGGGGGTCTCGACTGGCCCCTCGAAATCAAGGAGGGGGAGGATGGGCTCCTCCAGGGGTTCCCCAGGGGGTTTGGGTTCCGGCGCCGCCTCCGACTCCGGAGCCATGCTGGTTAACTGGTTGCTTCCGGGCCGCGCAGGCTATTGGTCGTACCTGCTCTCTTCTTCGGTCAGCTCATACATTCTTCCTCAACTCATGCCTCCATAGGGCCGCGAACAATCCCATCCCACTAGGAGAGGGACCGGCAGCTCTGGCACTGCACCCACCGTCATCTGGCAGCTCCCTTGTGGCGCCACGATGGTGGTCCATACAGTTGGATACCGCTTTGTGTCACCGTGCTCACAGGAAATCTCAGCAGGCTCGTGGTTCCAAGCGTAACCATACTTCCGGAGTCCAATAGCGCTTCCGTGTCGTGTCCGTCAACCTTCACCAGGACCATGGGTGCAGTTGATTCGGGGTGCGCCCAACAGGAGGTGACATAGTTCACGGCGTGACCCACCTCGCCGCTGGGGCTAGCTGATGGCCTCGACTCCTCCCGAGCTGGGTAATTCCAGGCAATATGCCTCCGGGCGCAACACTCAAAACACCTCCTTTGGTCTCCATCTACCTGGGGTCGTCGGAGACAGGTCGGCCCTACCCCAGCCGTTTGTCTACGGGTTTGCGGTCCTTTGGCCCTGCCGACTGTCGGTTCGGGGTACACCGCGGTGGGGCTGTCCTTCCGTCCCCTCGGACAGGTCGCCAACTCACCCCGGCTCCCACTCAGCAGACCTGCATGTTATGATGCATCTCCACTGCTTCCAGGAGGCCCTCCAAGGTCTGGGGTGCACATAGACTCGCTGCCCTCTTCATGTCGTAGGGTAGCGCCCGTAAGAAGCGATCCAGGACCACTTTGTCGAGGATAGAGAAGGTGGATACGTCGGTTATCCTGTTAGGGCTAGGGGGCAGTATTGACACGGCTGGATAAAAACGTACCCGATTTAATCTGGTTACTACTCCTGCCCAGTAACTAGAATATGCATATAATTATTGGCTTTGGATAGAAAACACTCCAAAGTTTCTAAAACTGTTTGAATGGTGTCTGTGAGTATAACAGAACTCAAATGGCAGGTCAAAATCTGAGAGATTCCTTTACAGGAAGTGGCCTGTCTGACCATTTCTTGAACTTCTTTGCCATCTCTATCTTTTACAAAGGATCTCTGCTCTAACGTGACACTTCCTACGTCTTCCATGGGCGCTCAGAGCCCGGGAAAAACCTGAATGTCGTCATCCCAGCCCCAGGCTGAAACACATTATCGCCTTTCTCAAGTGGCCGATCAAGGGACAATGGGCATTAGGCGCGTGCACTGGTCGCCCCCGTCTTTGTGTTTTTTCCTCTGTTTGCCGAAAAGGAGATTCCCGGTCGGAATATTATCGCTTTTTTACGAGATAAATTGCATAAAAATTTATTTTAAACAGCGGTTGACATGCTTCGAGGTACGGTATTGGAATATTTAGAATTTTTTTGTCACGAATTGCGCCATGCGCACGACCCTGATTTACCATTTCGGATAGTGTCTGGGACGCACGAACAAAACGCCGCTATTCGGATATAACGATGGATTATTTTGGACCAAACCAACATTTGTTATTGAAGTAGCAGTCCTGGGAGTGCATTCTGACGAAGACAACAAAAGGTAATCAAACTTTTATAATAGTAAATCTGATTTTGGTGAAGGCTAAACTTGCCGGGTGTCTAAATAGCTAGCCCGTGATGGCTGGGCTATGTACTTAGAATATTGCAAAATGTGCTTTCACCAAAAAGCAATTTTACAATCGGACATATCGAGTGCATAGAGGAGTTCTGTATCTATAATTCTTAAAATAATTGTTATGCTTTTTGTGAACGTTTATCGTGAGTAATTTAGTAAATTGTTAGTAAATTCCCCGGAAGTTTGCGGGGGGTATGCTAGTTATGAACGTCACATGCTAATGTAAAAAGCTGGTTTTTGATATAAATATGAACTTGATTGAACAAAACATGCATGTATTGTATAACATAATGTCCTAGGTGTGTCATCTGATGAAGATCATCAAAGGTTAGTGCTGCATTTAGCTGTCTTCTGGGTTTTTGTGACATTATATGCTAGCTTGAAAAATGGGTGTCTGATTATTTCTGGCTTGGTACTCTGCTGACATAATCTAATGTTTTGCTTTCGTTGTAAAGCCTTTTTGAAATCGGACAGTGTGGTTAGATTAACGAGAGTCTTGTCTTTAAATAGCTGTAAAATAGTCATATGTTTGAGAAATTGAAGTAATAGGATTTTTAAGGTATTTGAAAATCGCGCCACAGGATTCAACTGGCTGTTACGTAGGTGGGACGAATTCGTCCCGCCTGCCCTAGAGAGGTTATGAGCCATACCCTGGTGAAGCGCAGTAGGTCGCTCATCTGTGCTCGGGGGGGGGGGGGGATGCGTCGGCTACGAACCTCCAGTCATGGAACCGTTGAGCCCAATGGGCCAGGCTCTACCCATAGCGGCTGAGTATCTCCTGTTTGAGTCCGTCGTAATTAGAGGAGACGTACGGGGCCAGCAGACTGGCCCACTTCGGCCTTCGCCGTCCTTCCCGTAGAGCTGTCCGTTCAAACTTACAGAGGTAGGTTTCGACGTCATCGTTTTCCGTTAGTTTGAGTAAAAACTGGTTGGGATGTGATTCAGGAGATGGTCCTCCTTGCAGCTTCCTGATTTCCTCAACGAGGCAGACGTTTTGTAATCGCTGTTCCTCCAGCGTTCGTTCCTGAACCGCCTGTTGTGCTTGTTGGGCCCGGACGAACTGAGCTATCAACTCGTCCATGCTGATGCTGCGTAAACCCTGATCTGACCACGTTATTCTCCACCACTTGTGGCAGACCAGGGGGTTGGGTCAAGACGTTTACACAGATCAGACACGGACAGAGTATGATTAGCTCGGTTTCAAGGGTGTTTATTAAATAATAATTCAAAAGAAAAGGATAGGTCTCCCCCATGAGACCCTTTCCGGGATATCGTCTTCTGGGCTCCAGGTCTTGCTGTATCCTGTCGGGCACATAAACTCAAACTCCCTCATCTTAGCTCGGGCACCTACTCCAACTACACAGAAGTCACCTTACTTCCCCCAGTCCTCTCCTGTGTGCTGCCCTTCTGGCAGCTTTATGGGGCTTGTACAGCTGGTGAGCAATCAGCCCTTGATTACTCACAAACTCCCCAATCAGCCCCAATTAGTCCTGGGCGGAGAGCCCATCGAGACCTTGTACGTCCAGCAGATGGAGCCATCGCCTCGTGATGTATACTCCGTCTGTCACCAGGCTTCGACGAGTGTCCCCCTGGTGGCTGACCTGCTGTATGCCACAACATGTATTACACCACAACAAACAACATTTCCTGGGTAAACTAAACACACATAAATCAAGTATGACAAAAACATTAATGAGACATAAACAATGTTTGGTACTATTCCAAATGTAGAGTTTACAATCATGGGAGAATCATGGGGTGAATCATGGGATACAAATGCTAGACTGTTGGGAATGAGAGATTAACAGATTTATCTATCACGAGCTCATAGTATCAACTGTCAGAGCTAATCTGCCATATCTACCAGAGGAAAGAAAGAAAAAAAAACACTTCCTCCTCCATTTCCCCCGCCAACAGATAAGTGGAATGTTTGACACGGTGATGAAATTCCCATACTGCTGCACTATAGCCCAGATTCCTCCACACATTCCTGGATCAGACAGACAGTGATGTCATGCCCATAGGAGGCACCAAGTCACATGCCCCCTCAGATTTGTCCCAAAACATTTTTTTCAATTTAAAGTTTTATTAAGTTTTCCTGTTTTTCAATCAACCAACAAAACACATTCCACATTCACAGATGTGATAGACTTTAAAACACACACACACACATACATACATACATACACACACACATATATATATATATATATATATATATATATATATATATATATATATATATATATATATATATATATATATATATATATATATATATATACACACACACACTGCTCAAAAAAATAAAGGGGACACTTAAACAACACAATGTAACTCCTAGTCAATCACACTTCTGTGAAATCAAACTGTCCACTTAGGAAGCAACACTGATTGACATTTCACATGCTGTTGTGCAAATGGAATAGACAACAGGTGGAAATTATAGGCAATTAGCAAGACACCCCCAATAAAGGAGTGGTTCTGCAGGTGGGGACCACAGACCACTTCTCAGTTCCTATGCTTCCTGGCTGATGTTTTGGTCACTTTTGAATGCTGGCGGTGCTTTCACTCTAGTGGTAGCATGAGACGGAGTCTACAACCCACACAAGTGGCTCAGGTAGTGCAGCTCATCCAGGATGGCACATTAATGCGAGCTGTGGCAAGAAGGTTTGCTGTGTCTGTCAGCGTAGTGTCCAGAGCATGGAGGCGCTACCAGGAGACAGGCCAGTACATCAGGAGACGTGGAGGAGGCCGTAGGAGGGCAACAACCCAGCAGCAGGACCGCTACCTCCGCCTTTGTGCAAGGAGGAGCAGGAGAAGCACTGCCAGAGCCCTGCAAAATGACCTCCAGCAGGCCACAAATGTGCATGTGTCTGCTCAAAAGGTCAGAAACAGACTCCATGAGGGTGGTATGAGGGCCCGACGTCCACAGGTGGGGGTTGTGCTTACAGCCCAACACCGTGCAGGACGTTTGGCATTTGCCAGAGAACACCAAGATTGGCAAATTCGCCACTGGCGCCCTATGCTCTTCACAGATGAAAGCAGGTTCACACTGAGCACGTGACAGACGTGACAGAGTCTGGAGATGCCGTGGAGAACGTTCTGCTGCCTGCAACATCCTCCAGCATGACCGGTTTGGCGGTGGGTCAGTCATGGTGTGGGGTGGCATTTCTTTGGGGGGCCGCACAGCCCTCCATGTGCTCGCCAGAGGTAGCCTGACTGCCATTAGGTACCGAGATGAGATCCTCAGACCCCTTGTGAGACCATATGCTGGTGCGGTTGGCCCTGGGTTCCTCCTAATGCAAGACAATGCTAGACCTCATGTGGCTGGAGTGTGTCAGCAGTTCCTGCAAGAGGAAGGCATTGATGCTATGGACTGGCTCGCCCGTTCCCCAGACCTGAATCCAATTGAGCACATCTGGGACATCATGTCTCGCTCCATCCACCAACGCCACGTTGTACCACAGACTGTCCAGGAGTTGGCGGATGCTTTAGTCCAGGTCTGGGAGGAGATCCCTCAGGAGACCATCCGCCACCTCATCAGGAGCATGCCCAGGCGTTGTAGGCACGTGGAGGCCACACACACTACTGAGCCTCATTTTGACTTGTTTTAAGGACATTACATCAAAGTTGGATCAGGCTGTAGTGTGGTTTTCCACTTTAATTTTGAGTGTGACTCCAAATCCAGACCTCCATGGGTTGATAAATTGGATTTCCATTGATTATTTTTGTGTGATTTTATTGTCAGCACATTCAACTATGTAAAGAAAATGTATTTAATAAGATTATTTCATTCATTCAGATCTAGGATGTGTTATTTTAGTGTTCCATTTATTTTTTTGAGCAGTGTATAAAGTGGCATTGTTTAAAGTGGCTAGTGATACATTTAATTACATCAGATGGCAAGATGCAGTAGATGGTATAGCGTACAGTATATACATAAGAGATGAGTAATGTAGGGTAAGTGAACATTATATAATATAGAGTGGCTAGTGATAAATTGATTACATAAATTTTTTCATTATTAAAGCGGGTGGAGTTGAGTCAGTATGTTGGCAGCAGCCACTCAATGTTAGTGATAGCTGTTTAACAGTCTGATGGCCTTGAGACTGAAAAACAGCTTCTGTCTCTCAGTCCCCGCTTTGATGCACCTGTACTGACCTCGCCTTCTGGATGATAGCGGGGTGACCAGGGTGGTTGTTGTCCTTGATGATCTTTTTGGCCTTCCTGTGACATCGGGTGGTGTAGGTGTCCTGGAGGGCAGGTAGTTTGCACCCGGTGATGCGTTGTGCAGACCTCACTACCCTCTGGAGAGCCTTCCGGTTATGGGCAGAGCAGCTGCCATACAAGGCTGTGATACAGCCCGACAGGATGCTCTCGATTGTGCATCTGTAAAAGTTTGTGAGTGTTTTTGGTGACAAGCCGAATTTCTACAGCCTCCTGAGGTTGAAGAGGCGCTGCTGCGCCTTCTTCACCACGCTGTCTGTGTGGGTTGACCATTTCAGTTTGTCTGTGATGTGTACACCGAGGAACTTAAAACTCTCCACCCTCTCCACCACTGTCCCGTCAATGTAGATAGGGGGCTGCTCCCTCTGCTGTTTCCTGAAGTCCACGATCATCTCCTTTGTTTTGTTGACATTGACTGTGAGGTTATTTTCCTGACACCACACTCCGAGGGCCCTCACCTCCTCCCTGTAGGTCTCGTCGTTGTTGGTAATCAAGCCTACCACTGTAGTGTCGTCTGCAAACTTGATGATTGAGTTGGAGGCGTGCATAGCCACGCAGTCATGGGTGAACAGGGAGTACAGGAGGGGGCTGAGAATGCACCCTTGTGGGGACCCAGTGTTGAGGATCAGCGGGGTGGAGATGTTGTTACCTACCCTCACCACCTGGGGGCGGCCCGTCAGGAAGTCCAGGACCCAGTTGCACAGGGCGGGGTCGAGACCCAGGGTCTTGAGCTTAATGACGAGTTTGGAGGGTACTACGGTGTTAAATGCTGAGCTGTAATCGATGAACAGCATTCTTACATAGGTATTCCTCTTGTCCAGATGGGTTAGGGCAGTGTGCAGTGTGATGGTGATTGCGTCGTCTGTGGACCTATTGTGGCAGTAAGCAAATTGGAGTGGGTCTAGGGTGTCAGGTAGGGTGGAGGTGATATGGTCCTTGAATAGTCTCTCAAAGCACTTCATGATGACGTAAGTGAGTGCTACAGGGTGGTAGTCATTTAGCTCAGTTACCTTAGCTTTCTTGGGAACAGGAACAATGGTGGCCCTCTTGAAGCATGTGGGGACAGCAGACTGGGATAAGGATTGATTGAATATGTCTGTAAACACACCAGCCAGCTGGTCTGCGCATGCTCTGAGGACGCGGCCGGGGATGCTGTCTGGGCCTGCAGCCTTGCGAGGGTTAACACGTTTAAATGTTTTAATATAGGTTATAGGTTCCACTTTCAGAGGTACATCTTTTGCAGTTAGGATAAATGTCTCTTTTCATTCTATGGAGTCTCATTGGGGTGTAATAACATTTGTAAAAAAAATTGTAATTAGATTCTTTCATCTTTACATTAGTAGAGGAGCAGTATACCCTGACGTAAACCTCTGCCCATAACTCATCACTGATAGTCAGACAAAGATCCTTTTCCCAGATTATTTTCAAAGGAGTAAAGGAGAAGCCCCCTTTCTCAGAAAGGAGTCTATAGATATGAGATTTAGCCTTTAATGGATTGTGCTGTAGCAAGAGGGGTTTCAACTTCATTCAGCTGAGCTCTAAACCTCCTCTTGGAAGTAAATGAGGAAATGATGTCTCTAATTTGAAGATATTTAAATAAAAATTGGATCTTGGCACATTGAATTCACTGCAGAGCTCTTGAAAGGATTTCAGTGTAGTGGTTTTCTGATGAAATAGGTCTGAAAAGGTCCTGATTCCTAGAGTATGCCAAAGATTACAGTTGGCATCACTCAGGGCTTTTGGCAAGTCTGGGTTGCATACTATAGGCGAGTGAGAACATATTTGGGAGCAAATGCCCAGATATTTCTTACAGTCCCTCCACGCTAGTAGGGTGCTGTAAATCACAAAGGTTTTGGCTATGTTGCCCACTTCACTAAAGTTATTAATGAATATAATTGAGCTTAGGGGCAATGAAGCACAGGATTGGGCTATCTGAATCCACGTTGAGTCTTGTCTCTTTGTGATCCATGTTAGCATGTTGCGGATTTGGGCAGACCAGTAGTACAATTGAAGGGAAGGAAGGGCAAGACCACCCTTAGATTCAGGTTTCGATAGAGTAGAGAACTTGATGCTAGGTTTTTTATTGCCCCATATAAATTTGGTGATGCTTTGGTTAGTTTTTTTGAAAAAGGAAACTGGGAGATAGCATGGGAGCATCTGAAATAAATAGTTCAATCTAGGGAGGATGTTCATATGGATGACATTAATTCTTCCGAATAAGCTAATTGGGAGGGAGATCCAGGTTTGGAGATCGTTCTTGATTCGATCCAAGAGTGGGAGATCATTTTCCTTGAAAAGGCAATTCAGATCTGGTGTTACGAAGATCCCAAGGTATTGAAACCCTTGTGTCTTCCATTGGAACGGACAGAGTGTCTTCATAGAGCTGGTGAGTGTAAGATTGAGAGGGCAAACAGGGGATTTGTTAAAATTTATGTTATATCCTGAAAACTTGCCATACTGAGCAATCGTGTCTAAAATGGGAGGGATTTCTAAGGGTTGGATATGTAGAGCAAGACATCATCCGCGTAGAGCAAAATCTTGTGCTGCAGGCCGCCTGCAGAAACACCCATAATACTTGGATTGCTCCTTATCAACTCTGCCAGAGGCTCCGCCCCCAACAAGTAGAGCAGGGGAGACAGAGAGCACCGTTGTCTTGTGCCCCATCCCAAAGGGAATCTGTCAGAGTTCACCATGGCATTTGGGTGAGAGTATAGGGACTTAACCCATTTAATAAAGTTTGGGCTCAAATTCAACTTTTCTAAGACTGAGAACAGAAAGCTCCACTCCATCCTGTCGAACGCCTTCTCAGCATCCAGTGAAGCCAGCAGGACAGGGGTCTTCTGTGAGTTTACTTGATCATTAATATCAAAGAGACGGCGAATGTTAACAGAAGAGTACCTGTCTCTTATAAATCCAGTTTGGTCCGCTTTTATAATTTTGGGAAGAAGAGTGTTTAGTCTTTTGGCGAGCAATTTGGTAATTATTTTGTAGTCGAAATCCAACAAGCTTATGGGCCGGAAGGACGAGCAGGATAGAGTGTCCTTGTCTTTTTTGAGTAACACTGTAATGCGAGCTGTGTACATAGAGTCTGGGAGAGCTCCGTTTTTGCAAAAATCATCCAGCATTGGCATGAAAATAGGGTTAAAACCTCTTATGGATACGGGGCAGTATTTTCACGTCCGGATGAAAAGCGTGCCCAGAATAAACTGCCTGCAATTCAGGCCCAGAAGGTAGGATATGCATATTATTAGTAGATTTGGATAGAAAACACTCTGAAGTTTCTAAAACTGTTTGAATGATGTTTGTGAGTATAACAGAACTCATAGGGGCAAAAACCTGAGAAAAATCCAACCAGGAAGTGGGAAATCTGAGGCTTGTAGTTTTTCAAGTGATTGCCTATCCAAACTACAGTGTCTGTGGGGTCATATTGCACTTCCCAAGGCTTCCACTAGATGTCAACAGTCTTTTGAATGTTGTTTCAGGCTTCTACAGTGAATGGGGAGTGAATAAGAGCTGATGGAACTAGGTCTCTGAAAAAAGGCATGAGCTCACTAACGCGCGCTACCTTGGGAGCGAGCTGAGTTCATCTTCATTCCTAAAGAGAAAGGAATTGTCCGGTTGGAATTTTATTGAAGATTTATGATAAAAACATCCTAAAGATTGATTCTATACATCGTTTGACATGTTTCTACAAACTGTAGTATAACTTTTTTGACTTTTCCTCTGGACTTGGTAAGCGCGCGCCTTACATTTGGAATAGTGAACCTAACACGCAAACAAAATGGAGGTATTTGACATAAAGATGAGCTTTATCGAACAAAACGAACATTTACTGTGGAACTGGGATTCCTGGGAGTGCATTCTGATGAAGATCATCAAAGGTAAGTGAATATTTATAATGTAATTACTGACTTCTGTTGACTCTACAATATGGCAGGTATCTGTATAGCTTCTTTTGGTTTCTGAGTGCTGTACTCAGATTATTGCAAATTTTGCTTTCGCCGTGAAGCTTTTTTGAGATGTGACACAGCGGTTGCATTAAGGAGAAGTGTATCTTTAATTCTGTGCATAACACTTGTATATTCTGTCAAAGTTTATGATAAGTATTTCTGTAAATTGATGTGGCTCTCTGCAAAGTCACCGGAGGTTTTGGAGGCAAAACATTACTGAACATAACACGCCAACGTAAACTGAGATTTTTGGATATAAATATGAACTTTATCGAACAAAACATACATGTATTGTGTAACATGAAGTCCTATGAGTGCCATCTGATGAAGATCATCAAAGGTTAGTGATTAATTTGAGCTGTATTTCTGTTTTTTGTGATGGCTCTCCTTGCTTGGAAAATGGCTGTGTGGTTTTTCTTGTCTTGGTGCTGTCCTAACATAATCTAATGCTATGCTTTCGTCATAAAGCCTTTTTGAAATCAGACATTGTGGTTGGATTAATGAGAATCTTATCTTCAAAATGGTGTATAATACTTGTATGTTTGAGGAATTTGAATTATGAGATTTTTGCTGTTTTGAATTTGGCGCCCTGCACTTTCACTGGCTGTTGTCAAATCGATCCCACTAAAGGGATTTGATCCGTAAGAAGCTGGGGCCAAAAAGCTTTGTAGAACTCTCTGGGGAATCGATCTGGGCCTGGGGACTTATTAGGTGGCATGGAGGTAATTGCCTCCAGGACCTCCTCAGGAGTGAAATGGGAGTTGAGGTCTTCTTGGTCGGTCTCTGATAGTTTAGGTAGCGAGATTCCCTCTAGGGAGGAATGAAGTTCTGCATCCGTATGGTTTCTCTCAGAAGTATATAGTTTGCAGTAAAAATCATGAAAAGTTAAATTCGCTTTTTTGGGTCATGTGTGACCTCGTCCTCTGCTGTTCGGATGGCCATGATTGTATGCTCTGACTGCTCTTTTTTTAATTGGTAAGGCCTATTGCTATACTCATAGTATTTCTGTTTAGTAAAGAAGAAAAAAAAGTTCTCTCCCGAGTATATTCCAAGTTCAGTTTGGCATTGGCTGCTTTAAGTTGACTCCAGGAGGTACTGTATGGGGATTGTTTATATTACTTTTTCACAGCGTTCCAGCTCCCTCTCAAGATCTAGCCTGTGTGCTTCCATTGCTTTTTTCTTAGAGGAAACATATGCAATTAGATGACCTCTTAGTGTGGCTTTGGCAGCGTCCCACATTGTGGTCGGAGAAACAGGAGAGTCTTTGTTGTCTTGTTTGTAGTTGTCTATCCATGTAGTTACCAATATATGGAACGCTTCGTTTGATAACATGGAGGTGTTGAATTTCCAGCTCTTTGACCTCGGAATGTTTTTGCAGAGGTCAAAACGGAGGTGGACAAAGGCGTGATCTGAAAGTGCTATAGGTCCGATTGTACACGTGGCTGAATTTATGAAAATCTTTGGGATAAAAATGTAGTCTATATGGGAGTAGGTGTTATGGACATTAGAGTAGTATGTATAGTCCATAGACAAGCTATTAGTCTCTCTCCAGATATCTATCAGTCCCATCTCTTTAGTAAGAGACTTCAACATTTTTGCAGATCTAGGATTTGTGATGGGGACTTGATTTGTCTAGGGTTGGGTTGAGGGTACAATTAAAATCTCCAGCCAGCACGCCAAAGGAAACACAATGGTCATTGAACATGGTTATAATTTTTGACATGAAAGCAGGAGTATCTGTGTTAGGGGCATATATGTTTAAGATAGTAATTGGTTGCCCATACAGTGACCCAGTTATCAAAATAAATCTCCCCTCTGGGTCAGATGTATTTTTGTCAATTATGAATGGAACATTCTTTTGGATAAGTATGGCTGTACCTCTACTGCTTGATTTGAAAGATGGGAAATACACCTGTCCCACCCAAGCTCTGCGGAGGTGGCATGTTTGGCATCACAGAGGTGGGTCTCTTGTAATAGCACAATGTCTGCTTTTTCCTTTTTTAGAGCACATAGTATCTTTTTCTGTTTTATTGCATGACTTAGACCATGTCAGTTCCATGTAAATATATTTAAAGGTACTAGTCAATGTCATTGAACAGTAATCGAACTCTAGTGCACGTCATCTCTGGGTAAAAGGTGGATAATAGTTACAGCTGTGATCACATAAAAGAAAAATACATGGTTTACATAAAAGAACAATGTCTGAACACCCCAGCCGAGTTCCCAAACAACTCAACATATCCCGTTGGATCTATTACCCCCACGCTCGGTCTCAATTCTGTGTTCCGAAAAAAAAAGAAAACCGGGAACAGTTAGCGACGCACAACGTCTCCCCCTCCCCACCAAAGAAATGCCTCATCCTCTCCATCCCGCATTGAGTAAGTGACAATGTAGCCCCCGACAAGACCACATTAAAAAAGAGGGGGAAAATAAAATCAATAGCCCAGCCTACATATACCTCCCCCAAAGGACGTAGGGATAATCGTTTGGACCAAATAAAACAGAAATGTTGGGGCAAGTCCTTAAGAGGGATCTACAGGATAAGCTGTTTGTTTTTATTAAAACATAATATCAACAGGATAAGGCCATAGGCATGAAATTGACACATTGAGCTTCTCATTAGGTCTGTAAATGTGTCGTATTCAACAGCCTATAAATGGTGGAGGCCTATGTGAAAATTATTTCTACAAATAATAATAATAATAATAAAAAAGGGAGAAATAAAAGTAGGCTGAAATGTTAGTAAGCTTAGGTTAGGCTATAGAGCCTATCCCTCTCTCAGCTAAAAGAAAATAAATATAAATTAGACGGTTATAACGACATTTAGCGGGGTGGGTGGGTCTTTGGATGGCCGCTAGATGTTGTCTTACCTCCATTAGTAATAACAGTAATCGCTTTTAGTCATTGGTCCATTTCTCAGTGACTAGAATTGTCCTTCAAAAAACGTTTTGCCTCTTTGGGAGTTTTGAAGTGTCGCAGGGCTCCTTGGTGAAGAATCCTGAGCTTGTTTGGGTATTTCAATCCCGTAAAGATGCCTCGGTCAATGGAGTACTTCTTCACCTTGTCAAACCCTCGGCGCTTTCGGCGTATTCCAGCTGACAGGTCCTGGTGTAAAGTGAGTTTGGCATTTCCCACTGTAATGGTGATTGGGTGCAGTGGTTGTCTGGCTGCTGGTGGGGGCCTCAGTGCTCGGTGAGCTCTCTCGGGTTCTATGGGCCTGTCGGTGGACAGGTGGAGCCACTCGGGAATTTGTCTTGCAGGTAACGGATCAGTGGCATGTTCCCCTCTTCTTTTTCGCCCAGATTTAATAGAACACAATTATTCCTTCGCCCCCTGTTTTCCAGGTCCTCTGTTTTCTCTTCCAGATGCTCTATTTTCTTTTTAGTATATGCTATTGCTTCCATGGCGTCTGTCAGTGAGTTTTCCATGGATAGGATTCACCCCTCTGCCTCATCCAGGCGCCCTGCGTTAATGGTTATCTTGTTGTTGATGTCAGGCAAAGCATTTTCCAGGGTTGTCACCTTGCCCCCATCGCACTGAGCTGAGAGTTAATGCCATCTAATTTGATGTTGAGTTCTGTACGTTGGGATCTCAGCTCAGAAAGGATGTCTTCGACAGAGTTACAGGTTGGCATTTGTTGGGGGACGGGTCCTCTTGCTCCTGGATAATGGCGCTAGCTTTTTCTGAAGCTAGCTATTTCTTAGAGGCTTTTTCCGTGGCTAATGCTCGAGTCCGGGTAAAAATGTCACCTGTAATGGTCGCCTTTTGTAGCCGCCATGACTTTTTGACTAAAGCTAAATGAGTTTTAATTTGAAGTGGAGGTAAGATTAAGAATTGGAAACTACTTGTGCGGAGCTCTTAGTTCATGATCCTAGATTTGTCACATTTTCAAATGTTACATCTTCTACTATACTTGATTTTCTTAGTCAAAGTAAAGTGAAACAGGATGGTCATAATGCTTCATGACACAGTGTCAGAGACACAGTCACACTCCCAATAAACCCTGCTCCTATTTTCTAACCATCATCTGTGCATGTGGCCAATTTATGTTTAGAGGTAGGGCATGTTAATATTTTAATATTTTAATATTCAGCTCCCCTACTTCTTAATACATTTTAACACTTAATTTACCTACAACCTCTGGGTGACTGCTTGTTCTCGGATAGAGCAGTACCACAAGATGTCCCTACTGATTCACACAGAGATAAGGGATGTGTGCACTTCACATTTCTAGCTGGCTTGTTTGCAATTTGGACAGCAGCAAGTGTGTCTGAGCTGGGCTGTTTTACTTCGAGAAGAGACACCTCATAGTTTGTCTTTTATCACAAGTATATCACAAAAGTGAGTACACCCCTCACATCTTTGTAAATATTTGAGTATATCTTTTCATGTGACAACACTGAAGAAATGACACTTTGCTACAATGTAAAGTAGTGTGTACAGCTTGTATAACAGTGTAAATTTGCTGTCCCCTCAAAATAACACAACACAGCCATTAATGTCTAAACCGCTGGCAACAAAAGTGAGTACACCTCTAAGTGAAAATATCCAAATTGGGCCTAAAGTGTCAATATTTTGTGTGGCCACCATCATTTTCCAGCACTGCCTTAACCCTCTTGGGCATGGAGTTCACAGGTTGCCACTGGAGTCCTTTTCCAGTCCTCCATGATGACATCACGGAGCTGGTGGATGTTAGAGACCTTGCACTCCTCCACCTTCCGTTTGAGGATGCCCTACAGATGCTCAATAGGGTTTAGGTCTGGAGACATGCTTGGCCAGTCCATCACCTTTACCCTCAGCTTCTTTAGCAAGGCAGTGGTCGTCTTGGAGGTGTGTTTGGGGTCGTTATCATGTTGGAATACAGCCCTGCAGCCCAGTCTCCGAAGGGAGGGGATCATGCTCTGCTTCAGTATGTCACAGTACATGTTGGCATTCATGGTTCCCTCAATGAACTGTAGCTCCCCAGTGCCGGCAGCACTCATGCAGCCCCAGACCATGACACTCCCACCACCATGCTTGACTGTAGGCAAGACACACTTGTCTTTGTACTGCTCACCTCACACGCTTGACACCATCTGAACCAAATAAGTTTATCTTGGTCTCATCAGACCACAGGACATGGTTCCAGTAATCCATGTCCTTAGTCTGCTTGTCTTCAGTTTGCGGGCTTTCTTGTGCATCATCTTTAGAAGAGGCTTCCTTCTGGGACGACAGCCATGCAGACCAATTTGATGCAGTGTGCGGCGTATGGTCTGAGCACTGACAGGCTGACCCCCCACCCCTTCAACCTCTGCAGCAATGCTGGCAGCACTCATACATCTATTTCCCAAAGACAACCTCTGGATATGACGCTGAGCACGTGCACTCAACTTCTTTAGTCGACCATGGCGAGGCCTGTTCTGAGTCGAACCTGTCCTGTTAAACCGCTGTATGGTCTTGGCCACCGTGCTGCAGCTCAGTTTCAGGGTCTTGGCAATCTTCTTATAGCCCAGGCCATCTTTATGTAGAGCAACAATTCTTTTTTTCAGATCCTCAGAGAGTTTTTGCCATGAGGTGCCATGTTGAACTTCCAGTGACCAGTCAGTATGAGGGAGTGTGAGAGCGATGATACCAAATTTAACACACCTGCTCCCCATTCACACCTGAGACCTTGTAACACTAACGAGTCACATGACACCGGGGAGGGAAAATGGCTAATTGGGCCCAATTTGGACATTTTCACTTAGGGGTGTACTCACTTTTGCTGCCAGCGGTTTAGACATTAACCTCTATGGGACCCCTTCCCGTTCTCATCCCGGTAACGGGATTGCTTGACAAGATAGCAAAAATCGAATAATTTCAATTTCTCAAACAATCAACTATTTTACAACCTTTGAAAGATAAACACCTCCTTAATCTAACCACGTTGTCCGATTTCAAAGAGGCTTTACGGCAAAATAATAAAGTTAGATTATGTTAGGACAGTACAATGACAGAACATTACACAAAGCTATTTTCAATGCAAAGACAGGCGCCACCAAAAGCAGAAAACCAGCTAAAATTATGCACTAACCTTTGACAATCTTCATCAGATGACACTCCTAGGACATCATGTTACACAATACATGCATTCTTTTGTTCGATAAAGTTCATATTTATATATAAAAACAGCATTTTACATCGGCGCGTGATGTTCAGAAAATATTTTCCCTCAAATGCTTCCGGTGAATGAGCGCTACAATTTACAAAATTACTATTCGAAAACATTGGTAAAATCTAATATTGTCATTCAAAGAATTATAGATTAACATCTCGTGAATGCAACCGCATTGCCAGATTTAAAAATAACTTTACTGGGAAATCACACTTTGCAATAAACGAGGTGCTATGCTCAGAAAAATAGGCTAGGCGATACAGGTTAGCGCCATCTTGGAACCATCAACCATCAAATATACTATTGTAAATATTCCCTTACCTTTGATTATCTTCATCAGAAGGCACTTCCAGGAATCCCAGGTCCACAACAAATGTAGTTTTGTTCGAAAAAGTTAATAATTTATGTCCCAATAGCTCCTTCTTGTTAGCGCGTTCCGAAGGCTACTCAAAATGTACTGTAGCGCGCAGGACTTGTCGTCACGAATGTGCAAAAAAAATGTATTTACGTTCGTTCAAACATGTCAAACGTTGTATAACATAAATCTTTAGGGCCTTTTTCAATCAGACCTTCAATAATATTCAAGGTGGACGATTGCATTGTCTTACTAAACGTTTCGGAAGGAGAGGGTACCCACGGGCGCCCGCGTCATAGTAGTAATGGCCCTCCCTCTATGACCAACTTTCCAGGCCTCTCGTTCGGTCAGTTTCTACCGGCGAAGACTCAAACCACTTTGTAAAGACTGTTGACATCTAGTGGAAGCCTTAGGAAGTGCTAAATGAATCCTAACTCACGGTGTGTTTCATAGGCAAAGTGTTGAAGGTGATTCCACAAATCAGATTTCCACTTCCTGCATGGAATCTTCTCAGGTTTTGGCCTGCCATATGAGTTCTGTTATACTCACAGACGCCATTCAAACAGTTCTAGAAACTTTAGAGTGTTTTCTATCCAAATCTACTAATTATATGCATATTCTAGTTTCTGGGCAGGAGTAATAACCAGATTAAATCGGGTACGTTTTTTATCCGGCCGTGAAAATACTGCCCCCTAGCCCCAACAGGTTTTAATGGCTGTCTGTTGAGTTATTTTGAGAGGACAGCAAATTTACACTGTTATACAAGCTGTACACTCACTACTTTACATTGTAGGATAGTGTCATTTCTTCAGTGTTGTCACATGAAAAGATATACTTAACCTGTTAGGGCTAGGGGGCAGTATTGACATGGCTGGATAAAAAACGTACCCGATTTAATCTGGTTACCACTCCTACCCAGTAACTAGAATATGCATATACTTATTACATATGGATAGAAAACACCCTAAAGTTTCTAAAACTGTTTGAATGGTGTCTGTGAGTATAACAGAACTCATTTGGCAGGCAAAAATCTGAGAAGGTTTCATTCAGGAAGTGGCCTGTCTGACAAGGTGTCGTTCTTCTTGTCTCTGTTTATTGAAGAGTGAGGATCTTAGCTGTCCCGTGACACTTCCTACGGCTGCCATAGGGTCTCAGAAGGCGGTAAAAAGCTGAATCGTGGCTTTGCAGGCTCTGGCTGAAAAAAAGTAGCGCGTTTGGGTAGTGGCTGGTTACAGTACTGTGAGACTCAGGCCCGTGCCCGCGTCGACCAAAAGCTTTGTTTACTTTCCTCTGTTTAGCTAAATGGACATTCCCGGTCGGAATATTATCGCATTTTTACGAGAAAAATGGCATAAAAATGGATTTTAAACAGCGGTTGACATGCTTCGAAGTACGGTAATGGAATATTTAGATTTTTTTTGTCACGAATTGCGCCATGCGCACGACCCTGATTTACCATTTCAGATAGTGTCTGGGACGCATGAACAAAACGCCGCTATTCGGATATAACGATGGATTATTTTGGACCAAACCAACATTTGTTATTGAAGTAGCAGTCCTGGGAGTGCATTCTGACGAAGACAACAAAAGGTAATCAAACTTTTATAATAGTAAAGCTGATATTGGTGAGTGCTAAACTTGCCGGGTGTCTTAATAGCTAGCCCGTGATGCCTGGGCTATGTACTTAGAATATTGCAAAATGTGCTTTCACCAAAAAGCTATTTTAAAATCGGACATATCGAGTGCATAGAGGAGTTCTGTATCTATAATTCTTAACCTGTTGGGGCTAGGGGGCAGTATTTGCACGGCCGGATAAAAAACGTACCCGATTTAAACCGGTTACTACTCTTGCCCAGAAACGAGAATATGCATATAATCAGTAGATTGGTGGGTGTCAAATTAGCTAGCCTGTGATGGCCGAGCTATCTACTCAGAATATTGCAAAATGTGCTTTCGCCGAAAAGCTATTTTAAAATCTGACACCGCGATTGCATAAAGGAGTTCTGTATCTATAATTCTTAAAATAATTGTTATGTATTTTGTGAACGTTTATCGTGAGTAATTTAGTAAATTCACCGGAAGTTTGCGGTGGGTATGCTAGTTCTGAACATCACATGCTAATGTAAAAAGCTGTTTTTTGATATAAATATGAACTTGATTGAACAAAACATGCATGTATTGTATAACATAATGTCCTAGGAGTGTCATCAGATGAAGATCATCAAAGGTTAGTGCTGCATTTAGCTGTGGTTTTGTTTTTTGTGACATTATATGCTAGCTTGAAAAATGGGTGTCTGATTATTTCTGTCTGGGTACTCTGCTGACATAATCTAATGTTTTGCTTTCGCTGTAAAGCCTTTTTGAAATCGGACAGTGTGGTTAGATAAAGGAGAGTCTTGTCTTTAAAATGGTGTAAAATAGTCATATGTTTGAAAAATGGAAGTTTTCGGATTTCCGAGGACTTTGTATTTTGCGCCACGCCCATCATTGGATATTGGAGCAGGTGGTCCGCTAGCGTAACGTCTAGATGTAAGAGGTTAAAATAATTGTTATGCTTTTTGTGAACGTTTATCGTGAGTAATTTAGTAAATTCACCGGCAGTGTTCGGTGGGAATGCTAGTCACATGCTAGTCACATGCTAATGTAAAAAGCTGGTTTTTGATATAAATATGAACTTGATTGAACAAAACATGCATGTATTGTATAACATAATGTCCTAGGGTTGTCATCTGATGAAGATCATCAAAGGTTAGTGCTGCATTTAGCTGTCTTCTGGGTTTTTGTGACATTATATGCTAGCTTGAAAAATGGGTGTCTGATTATTTCTGGCTTGGTACTCTGCCGACATAATCTAATGTTTTGCTTTCGTTGTAAAGCCTTTTTGAAATCAGACAGTGTGGTTAGATTAACGAGAGTCTTGTCTTTAAATAGCTGTAAAATAGTCATATGTTTAAGAAATTGAAGTAATAGCATTTCAAACGTTTTGAAAATCGCGCCACAGGATTCAACTGGCTGTTACGTAGGTGGGACGAATTCGTCCCGCCTAGCCCAGAGAGGTTAAATATTTACAAAAATGTGAGGGGTGTACTCACTTTTGTGATATACTGTAAGTGCAGAAGCACAGTAGAGCAGAGGTCACTAGTGCCTTGTCAGAAGGAGATTATGCTTGTCATCCCAGAGCCATAAAGAGCCTTCAAGATTTAAGGAACAGAATAATAAAGCTCAGTATCTCTGTTAGTTTATGGGTAAAGTGCAGTGCACTAGAGCTGGGTACCATCTCCAGTTATGTTTGATTATGTCAACACATTCATACTGCATCATACTTTATCACTCTGTCTAAAAATGAACACTTCCATCACTGTAGCAATTATCTGATATGACAATCATTTATAAATACATTTCTAAATGCAGTGATTGCACTGATTTGTAAACCATTTACCATTTCGTGCTATTTGCAGGAATATAAAACAATATTCATAGAACTATATTCACATAAAACTGTGCCTTGCCCACAGTGGTGGAAAAAGTACCCAATAGTCCTACTTGAGTAAAAGTAAAGATACCTTCAAAGAAATTGACTCAAGTAAAATTAAAAGCCACCCAGTAAAATACTACTTGAGTAAAAGTCTAAAAGTATTTGGTTTTAAATATTCTTAAGTATCAAAAGTAAAAGTAAAAATAATTTCTAATTCCTTATATTAAGCAAAGCAGATGGCCACATTTTCTAGTTTTTATTTATTTACAGACAGCCAGAGGCTCAAGCCAATACTCCGACATAATTTACAAACAAAGCATGTGTTTTGTGCGTCTACCAGAACAGAGGCAGTAGGAATGACCAGAGATGTTCTCTTTAAGTGTGTGAATTAGACCATTTTCCTGTCCTTCAAAATATAACGAGTACTTTTGGGTGTCAAGGCAAAATGTATGGAGTAAAAAGTACATCATTTTCTTTAGGAATTTAGTGAAGTAAAAGTTGTCAAAAATATAAATAGCAAAGTAAAGTACAGATACCCCAAAAAACTTCTTAAGTAGTACTTGAAAGTATTTTAAGTATTTTTTGAAAGTATCTTCGTTAAGAAGGCACGACAACACCTTTTCCCCCTCAGGAGACTGAAAAGATTTGGCATGGGTCCTCAGATCCTCCAAAAGTTCTAGAGCTGAACTATCGAGAGCATCCTGACAGGTTGCATCACCGCCTGGTATGGCAACTGCTCGGCCTCCAACCGCAAAGCACTACAGAGGGTAGTGCGTATGGCTCAGTACATCACTGGGGCCAAGCTTCCTGCCACCCAGGACCTCTATACCAGGCATTGTCAGATGAAGGCCCAAAATAATTGCCAAAGACTCCAGCCACCCTAGTCATAGACGGTTCTCTCTGCTACCGCATGGCAAGTGGTACCGGAGGGTCAAGTCTAGGTCAAAAAGGCTTCTTAACAGCTTCTACCCTCAAGCCATAAGACTCTTGAACAGTTAATCAAATGGCTACCCTGACTATTTGTATGGTCCCCACCCCCCATTTTTACACTGCTGCTACTCTGTTTATTATCAAGGCATTATCAAGACTTTCCCTCTTCCTACATGTACAGTACATATTACCTCAACTAACCGATGCCCCCGCACATTGACTCTGTACCAGAACCCCCTTTATATGGCCTCGCTACTGTTATTTTATTGTTGCTTCTAATGATTTGTTATATTTCTATTAATTTTTTTCTTAAAACGGCATTGTTGGTTAATGGCTTGTAAGTAAGCATTTCACTATAAGGTCTATACTTGTTGTATTCGGCGCATGTGACAAATATAATTGGATCTGATTTGAATTGATGCCATTTCAGGCTATTTTAGTTTTTATTGAACCTTTAACTAGACAAGTCAGTTAAGAACAAATTCTTATTTACAATAATGGCCTACCAAAAGGCCTCCTGCGGGGACGGGGGCTGGGATTAAAAATCAAATAAAAATACAGGACAAAACACATAACAACAAGAGAGACACCACAACACTACATAAAGAGAGACCTAAGACAACATAGCATGGCAGCAACACATGAAAACACAGCATGGCAGCAGCAAAAAACATGGTACAAACATTATTGGGCACAGACAACAGAACAATCAATTAAGTTAAAGTAGATTGTCTAACGATCTTAGCTAGCATGCCTACTGGCAAGGTTGCTAGAAAAGCAAGCAATTACAAAATGTACTGAATAAGATTGAAAAGATTTTTAATCTTTTACCCAGATTTTAGCAGAGCTGAAAAAAAGAACCACTGGTCAGGAGGATACAGACAACTCAAGAGGTATGTTTGGGTATGCCGAAGAATACTTTATGATATAATATCATGATATTTTTGTATTAATTAGGATTTTATTTTTTATTTAGCTTTTATTTAGTCAGGGGAAACCCATGTTCAAATATGCCCTGAGCACAGCACAGCTATACAATACATCAGTACTAAATTATCTCTAACAAAGATACGGTCACATTTCAGGTATGACCCAGATGCAGACAGTGTCAAGGAAACAAACATTTCTTTCTAATACAGGGGCAGGCAAAGGACAGGTCAAAGGCAGGCAGGGGTCAATAATCCAGAGAGGGTGCAAAGGGTCCAGAACGGCAGGCAGTCTCAGGGCAGGCAGAACGGTCAAAACCGAGAAGGACTAGAAAAACAGGAGCAAGAAACAGGCAGGGGCAGGGAAACAGACCCATGTACAAACTGCAAACAAGGCAGCTAGAAATGAGAAGTGCAAACATCCCTTATCTCTATGTGAATCAGTAGTGACATCTAGTGGTACTGCTCGATCAAAGAACAAGCAGTCACTCTAGACGTTGTAAGAAAATGAAGTGGTGTTAAAATGTAGTAAGAAGTAGGGGAGTATAATATTAATATTGAAGGTGCTATACGCAGAAATCGCGTAGCAATTTCCTGGTTGCTAAAATTCTAATAGTTCGCCTAATTTCAGTGTGTGAAAACAAGCAACAAGTGTAGATAATCATTGTACCATCTAAACCACTGTGAAATATATTTTAAAATGCAAAAATATTGTATTTTTCAGCTGTTTTAAACTAGTGTACAAAACCGAAAATAAAAGACGCAAAAACAAACTTAAGAATGGGAAGCACCTGAAACAGCTTTTCTGCATATCGAATCATACCGCTTGAGATGTCTGTACCCTCCTGACCAGTGTTTTTTTTATAAACTAAATGGTGTTTCTCTGCTAAAATCTGGGTAAAAGATTTAAAGGAATGCAAGTCTTATTCAAAACATGTAGTTATTGCTTGCTTTTCTAAAGTCTAGCAACCTTGCCAGCAGGCTTGCCAGCTATGATAGTTATACAAGCTACTCTAACTTGATTGATAGCCTGAAATTACTTGCTAGTCATGAGGTTGGTTGATTGGGAATTTATCTAGCTGGTTACCTAAAGCCAACTTTATAAAATTGCTAGGTGACTCTTTTTACAGAGAAACAAAACATTGTTTAATTTCTTCATCAAGAAGGAATGAATAGGCTAAATAGCTTAATCAAATTAATTTGCAAACATACCTCCTGCCCATCACCAGGAGCTAAAATCAAATTGGACACTGAGTGTCTATTTGTCTGTTTATTGCAATCCCCATTAGCTCTTCCAGAAGCAGCAGCTACTCTTGCTTGGGTCCACCAAAAAAAAACATGACTAGCAACAAAACACTGATAGACAAGGAAAGTCACACAAATTTAAAAATACAACAATATTATTTTTTTAGTTGTGTTGTTTGTATGTTTGTTAAAATGTCTGTGTGTGTGTCCCTGCCATTAAATGGGTTGTTTTTTAATTAATGTTTTAAAGGTAATTTTGCTCTTTGCTTGAGTAATTAAAGATGGAAGGGAGTTCCATGTGATCATGGCTCTGTATAAAACTGTGCGTTTCCGTGAGTTCGTTCTGTACTTGGGGACTGTGAAGAGACCCCTGGTGGCATGTCTTGTGGGGTATGTATGGGAGTCTGAGCTGTATGTTACTTGATTATTCAGAAAATCTGGAATTTTCAACACAGTAATATTTCTCATAAAAACCAGGAGAAGCAGTTAATCTCTCGTCAACTCTCAACCAGGAAGACTGGCATGTATGCTGTTGATATTAGTTCTGTATTGGCAGTTAAGGGCAAGGCGTGCTGCTATGTTTTGTCACTCTCTCTCCTCCTTCACTGACGTTACTGCATGCACTAGAGTATCTAGCGTCCTGCCTAGGCATCTCTTTGCTCAGTGCATGGTCCAGGTTGGATCATACAGCTACCTGGATCAAATCAAATTGTATTTGTCACATGCTCCGAATACAACAGGTGTAGACCTTATCGTGAAATGATTACTTACAAGCCCTTAACCAACAATGCAGTTCAAGAAAGAGTGAAGAAAATATTTACTGAATAAACTAAAAGTAAAAAATTATAGAAAGTAACACAATAAAATAACAATAACGAGGGTATATACAGTGGGTACTGGTACCAAGTCAATGTCCGGGGCTACCAATCGGATTCCACGCTTCAGGATTGCTTCAATCACGTGGACTGGGATATGTTCCGGATAGCCTCAGACAACAACATTGATGTATACGCTGAGTCGGTGAGCGAGTTTATTAGCAAGTGCATCGGAGATGTCGTACCCACTGACTATTAAAACATTTCCTAACTAGAAACCGTGGATTGATGGCATCGCTTTTAATCATGGCAAGGCGACTGGAAACACGATCAAATACAAACAGTGGAGCTATTCCCTCGCAAGGCAATCAAACAAGCAAAGCGTCAGAATCGATACAAAGTAGAGTCGCAATTCAACGGCTCAAAACACGAGACATATGTGGCAGGGTCTACAGTCAATCACGGATGACTTAAAGAAAACCAGCCCCGTCGCAGACATCGACGTCTTGCTCCCAAACAAACGAAACAACTTCTTTGCTCGCTTTGAGGACAATACAGTGCCACTGACACGGCCTGCTACCAAAGCCTGTGGGCTCTCCTTCTCTGTGGCCAACGTGAGTAAAACCCACGCAAGGCTGCCGGACCAGGCGGCATCCCTAGCCGCATCCTCAGAGCATGTGCATACCAGCTGGTGTGTTTACGGACATATTCAATCAATCCCTATCCCAGACGGTTGTCCCCACATGCTTCAATATGGCCACCATTGTTCCTGTTCCCAAGAAAGCTAAGGTAATTGAACTAAATGACTATCGCCCCGTTAAACTCACTTCTGTCATCATGAAGTGCTTTGAGAGACTAGTCAAGGAGCTTATCACCTCCATCCTACCTGATACCCTAGACCCACTCCAATTTGCTTACTGCCCCAATAGGTCCACTGGCGATACAATCGCCATCACACTGCCCTATCCCATCTGTTCATTGACTACAGCTCAGCATTTAATACCATAGTACCCTCCAAACTCGTCATTAAGCTCGAGACCCTGGGTCTCAACCCGCCCTGTGCAACTGGGTCCTGGACTTTGACGGGCTGCCCCCAGGTGGTGAAGGTAGGAAACAGCTCCACTCCGCTGATCCTCAACACTGGGGCTCCACAAGGATGCGTTCTCAGCCCTCTCCTGTACTCCCTGTTCACCCATGACTGCGTGGCCATGCACGCTTCCAACTCAATCATCAAGTTTGCAGACGACACTACAGTGGTAGGCTTGATTACCAACAACGACGAGACGGCCTACAGGGAGGAGGGGTGGGCCCTCGGAGTGTGGTGTCAGGAAAATAACCTCTCGCTCAACGTCAACAAAGCAAATGAGATGATCGTGGTCTTCAGAAAACAGCAGAGGGAGCACCCCCCCACCCACATCCATGGGACAGTAGTGGAGAA
The DNA here is from genome assembly GCF_965601325.2 of Salmo salar. Taxonomy (NCBI): domain Eukaryota; kingdom Metazoa; phylum Chordata; class Actinopteri; order Salmoniformes; family Salmonidae; genus Salmo; species Salmo salar. Next base: position 48,928,398 of record NC_138295.1, on the reverse strand, counting down.
GGTGGAAAGTTAAGTTCCTCGGCGCACACATCACGGACAAACTGAAATGGTCCACCCACACAGACAGCGTGGTGAAGGCGCAACAGCGCCTCTTCAACCTCAGGTGGATGAAGAAATGTGACTTATCACCTAAAACCCTGACAAACCTTTACAGATCCACAATCGAGATCATCCTGCTGGGCTGCATCACCGCCTGGTACGGCAACTGCACCGCCCTCAACCACAAGGCTCTCCAGAGGGTAGTGCGGTCTGCACAACGCATCCCCGGGGGCAAACTACCTGCCCTTCAGGACACCCACAGCACCCTATAGCACCAGAAGGGCAAAATTGCTCATCAAGGTCAACAACCACCAGAGCCACTGCCTGTTCACCCTGCTATCATCCAGAAGGCGATGTCAGTACAGGTGCATCAAAACTGGGACCGAGAGACTGAAAAACAGCTTCTGTCTTTAGGCCATCAGACTGGTAAAACCTCTCTGGGGTATGTGGGACGAAACCCGCGGGACACACTATTCAACAGCCAGTGAAAGTGCAGGGCGACAAATTCAAAACAACAAAAATCTCATAATTCAAATTTCTCAAACATACAACTATTATATCCCATTTTAAAGATACACTTCTCGTTAATCCAACCACATTGTCCGATTTCAAAAAGGCTTTACGGCGAAAGCATAACATTAGATTAATGTTAGGACAGCGCCGAGACAAGAAAAACCACACAGCCATTTTTGAAGCAAGGAGAGGCGTCACAAAAACCAGAAATACAGCTAAAATTAATCACTAACCTTTGATGATCTTCATCAGATGGCACTCATAGGACTTCATTTTACACAATACATGTATGTTTTGCTCGATAAAGTTCATATTTATATCCAAAAACCCCATTTTACATTGGCGTGTAATGTTCAGAAATGTTGTGCCTCCCAAAACTTCTGGTGAATGAGCACATCAATTTACAGAAATACTCATCATAAACGTTGATAAAATATTCAACAGTTATTCAAAGAATTATAGATACACTTCTCCTTAATGCAACCGCTGTGTCAAATTTCAAAAAAGCTTTACGGCGAAAGCAAATTTTGCAATAATCTGAGTACAGTGCTCAGATATCAAAACAAGCCATACAGATACCCGCCATTTTGGAGTCAACAGAAATGACAAAAATTACATTAAAAATATTCACTTACCTTTGATGATCTTCATCAGAATGCACTCCCAGGAATCCCAGGTCCACAATAAATGTTTGTTTTGTTCGATAAAGTCCATCATTTATGTCCAAATACCTCCTTTTTGTTCGCGCGTTCAGTACACGACTCCAAATGAAGGAAGCACGCGCAAATGTCACGACGACATTTCAAAAACAAGGACATTTCTAAGTGACCCCAAACTTTTGAATGGTAGTGTAGGTATGGGTAAAGTGACTATGCATAGATAGAGCACATAGCAGCAGTGTAAAAACAAATGGGGGGGGTGGTGGTCAATGTAAATTGTCTGGGTGGCTATTTGATTAATTGTTCAGCAGTCTTATGGCTTGGGAGAGAGAGCAGCCTATGACTTGGGTGATTGGAGTCGTTGACAATTTTCCGGGCCTTCCTCTGACACCATCTAGTATATAGGTCCTGGATGGAAGGAAGCTTGGCTCCAGTGATGTACTGGGCCGTTCACACTACCCTCTGTACTGTCAGATGCCAAGCAGTTGCCATACCAGGCGGTGATGCAACCGGTCTGGATGCTCTTGATGGTGCAGCTGTATAACTTTGAGGATCTGGGGACCCATGCCAAATCTTTTCAGTCTCCTGAGGGGGAAAAGGTGTTGTCGTGCCCTCTTCATGACTGTCTTGGTGTGGTTGGACCATGATACTTTGTTGGTGATGTAGACACTCAAAACTCTCGTCCCACTCCACTACAGCCCATCGATGTTAATGGGGGCCTCTTCGGCCTGCCTTTTCCTGAAGTCCATGATCATCTCCTTTGTCTTGCTCACATTGAGGGAGAGGTTGTTGTCTTGGCACTACACTGCCAGGTCTCGAACTTCTCACTATATGCTGTCTCATCGTTGTTGGTTATCAGGCCTACCATTGTTGTCATCAGCAAACTTATTGGTGTTTGAGTCGTGTTTGACCACGCAGTCATGGGTGAACAGGGAGTACAGGAGGGGACTAAGCACGCACCCCGGAGGGGCCCCAGTGTTGAGGATCAGCGTGGCAGATGGGTTGTTGCCTACCCTTACCCCCTGGGGGCGGCCCGTCAGGAAGTCCAGGATCCATGTACAGAGGGAAGTGTTTAGTCCCAGGGTCCTTAGTTTAGTGATGAGCTTTGTGGGAGCTATGGTGCTGAACGCTGAGCTGAAGTCAATGAACAGCATTCTCACATAGGTGTTCCTTTTGTCCAAGTGGGAACGGACAGTTTGGAGTGCGATTGTGTCGTCTGTGGATCTGTTGGTGCGGTTTGCGAATTGGAGTTGATCTAGGTTTTCTGGGATGATGGTGTTGATGCGATCCATTACCAGCCTTTCAAAGCACTTCATGGCTACCAACGTGAGTTCTGCGGGGCGGTAATAATTTAGGCAGGCAGGTTGCAGGATCGCATGGAAGACAGAGGCGTCATAACCATAAGGGGCACGTGCCCCCTCAGATTTGTCCAGTTTTTTTTATTTTTCAGATGTTAAATTAATTACTAAACAGAATTTCTAAGCCCACGTTTTGTCATAATTATTTATAAAAAAAGACCTGTCAGCTATATTTCGCGGTGGGGCCACACCAACTGGACCAGTCAGGAGGATACAGATAGCTCAAGAGGTATGTGTCAATATGCAGAATAATACTTGGCTTAAATGTAATCTAGCACCTTATTATAATATCATATATCTGTATTATGATTTTATTTAATTATTTAGTTACCCCGCCAACTACCCCACCATGGTGCTTGCCTACGGAGCTGTGAGGGGAACGGCACCTCCGTACCTTCAGGCTCTGATCAGTCCCTACACCCAAAGAAGGGCACTGCGTTCATCCACCTCTGGCCTGCTGGCCCCCCTACCTCTACGGAAGCACAGTTCCCACTCAGCCCAGTCAAAACTGTTTGCTGCTCTGGCACCCCAATGGTGGAACAAGCTCCCTCACAATGCCAGGACAGCTGAGTCAATCACCACCTTCCGGAGACACCTGAAACCCCACCTCTTTAAGGATTACCTGAGATAGGATTAAGTAATCCTTCTAACCCCCTCCCCATCCTCCCCCACAACAAAATTATAGATGTACTATTGTAAAGTGGTTGTTCCACTGGATATCATAGGTGAATGCACCAATTTGTAAAAACCCACCTATAAACAGAAAACCCAAAACCACCCAACACAACCATCTGTCACGCCCTGACCGCTCTACTATGGCAAATGACCTCTTACAAGGGTCAGGACATGACAGTACCCCCCCAAAGTTGCAGACCACGACTGCACCCAAACAAAAACCCAACAAAAACAACCCCAAACACAAAGGGAGGGAAGGGAGGCTGACAAACGTCTATGGCGGCTCATGCGCTACACCCAGACCCTTCTTCTGCCTCCAATCCTCCAGCAACGGAGGTGGCTTCGGATCAGGGCGTAACCCCCGTTCCGCCCGCAGATCCCTCCACTTCTGTAACCCTTGCCTGTGGATCGGACTGTAGATCCTTACCGGACGCTCTGTGCTGTAGACCACAGCTGGAGGACCTGGGCTGCAAGCCGCCGCTGGAGGCCCCGGGCTGAGGGGCGCCGCTGGAGGCCCCGGGCTGAGGGGCGCCGCTGGAGGCCCCGGGCTGAGGGGCGCCGCTGGAGGCCCCGGGCTGAGGGGCGCCGCTGGAGGTCCCGGGCTGAGGGGCGCCGCTGGAGGTCCCGGGCTGAGGGGCGCCGCTGGAGGTCCCAGGCTGAGGGGCGTCGCTGGAGGCCCCGGGCTGAGGAGCGTCGCTGGAGGCTCCGGGCTGAGGAGCGTCGCTGGAGGCTGGAGGTTCCGGGCTGAGGAGCGTCGCTGGAGGCTGGAGGCTCCGGGCTGAGGAGCGTCGCTGGAGGCTGGAGGCTCCGGGCTGAGGAGCGTCGCTGGAGGTTCCGGACTGGGGACCTTCGCTGCAGGCTCCGTGCCATGGATCATCACTACTGGTTCCGCGCTCCAGGCTTCATGCCATGGATTATCACTGGAGGCTTCGTACCATTGATCATCACTAGAGGCTTCCTACAGGGAGCTGGAACTGGTCTCACCAGACTGGGGAGACGCACTGAAGAACGAGTGCTCAAAGCAGGCACCGGCCGTACTGGGCTATAGAGGCGTACTGGAGGAAGAGTGCGAGAAGCAGGCACAGGACGTGCTGGGCTGTGGTGGCGCACTGGAGGGAGAGTGCGCGGAGCAGGCACAGGGTACACTGGGCATTGGAGGCACACTGGAGGTCTGGCGCTTAGGGCTGGCACAACCCGTCCTGGCTCGATGTTGATTATAGCCCGGCAAGGGCGGGGCGCCCCCCCCAAAAAAAATGTTTTTGCCGCTGCCTCTCGGCCTCTTCTTACCTGCCTAGCCGTTCCTCCCAGTACCGTCGTTCCGCCTTCGCTGCCTCTATCTCCCACTGCGGAAGGCGATACTCCCCAGGGCTTGTCCAGGGTCCTGCCCCATCTAAGATCTCCTCCCAGGTCCACTCCTCTGAACCATACTGCTTGGTCTTGCTCTTCCTCCTCGAGAATGCACGCTGCTTGGTCCGTTGGTGGTGGGTAGTTCTGTCACAGGGGTCGTCGAAAGGGGACGTAGGCACAGCGTGTAAAGTGCTCATTTCTTTTATTAATGATAACACTTCAACAAAATAACAAAAAACGACAGCCAACAGTTCCATCAGGTACGTAGACAAAACGGAAAACAACTACCCACACACCCCAAAGGAAAACAGGCTGCCTAAGTATGGCTTCCAATCAGAGACAATGAAAGACACCTGCCTCTGATTGGAAACCATACCCGGCCAAAACCTGGAAAACAAAACATAGATATAGAATACTAGAAAAAACCCACCTATAAACAGAAAACCCAAAACCACCCAACACAACCACCTGTCACGCCCTGACCGCTCTACTATGGCAAATGACCTCTTACAAGGGTCAGGACGTGACACCCAATTTAAATCTTAGCTTTTTAACTAGCTCTTCTGTATATATCTTTGTCAATCCAAACATCCGGATATTTATGGCAGGAACCCGCTCGATGAGAGAACGATCCAATGAGTAAACATGTAGTCATGTAGTAGAGAACATACAGTATATATAGTTTTCCCGCATTAAGTACACGTTTTAAATCAACAAGGGCATTCCGTAATGTAACAAAATCAGATTGCATCTCTAACATAGCTTGGTAAACAGTTGGTGCAATGATATACAAAAACGTATCGCCTGCATACGGATGAATATTACATTGGTCTATCTATATTGATATATAGACCAATATTATTCATAGAAATAGTAAAGAGAACAGGTCCCAAAACCGACCCCTGCAGTATCATGATGCCATGATATGTGCCTGTGTTGATGATGTGTGGTATTATCCCATGTACTGTTGTAATTTGGATGTAATATCCTAGACATGTTTGTGCAGTATGAGATAAAATGCAATTGAACATATACCACCACCCCCATCCATCCATCCTCACATACTTTGTGCTCCCTCTAAAACAATGGGTGCATGACGCGCTTGGAAAGCATGGTCGGTCTGTAGCCTTTTTCTTCCTCACAAATATCGTATTTAATTCACCAGAATATGTTACGTCTTCATCCCATCAATATTGAAGGCAGTACAATGTTACTGGCTATATGTCTAAAGATAGCTGTAGGCCTACCCACCACTGAGGTATATAATTAACCCACCCAAACTAGGCCTATCTGAAATATGAAAATTATCGAAAGACATCACCACCTATTGTTCTGTGAAAGATGCCTTCGTAACAGATTGCTAAACTGTATTTTATATGGATAATATCAACAGTTTTGCCAGGCAAAACCGGAGAAAATGAAACAAGCACCTTCTGGTAACTAATCTGGATATGTGCACCTGCCTTTGCACGCCAATAGTCAAGCTGTTTTTGAGACAATAATTTGGTGCAAAGCCGTAGGCCTATGTTAGTGGCCAGATCGAATAGGCAAAAGTATAACTATATTTCTTCCCCATTTAATTTTGTAATGGTGCGTCTTAATACATGTCTACAGTGGGTGCATTGATATGTGTACTACCATGCTTGGGGGAGGGGGAGGGGGGGTACTGTAATAAAGCATGGGTTAACTAAAGCCACGGTTGCCAGGGCAAGAGGAGACGGGGACAGAAGTGAGGGAGAGGCTGAAAGCTGTGAATGGGTCAGAGAGGGTGATGAAGAAAAAAAATGAAGCAAGTATGGAGCATAGTGGTACAAATAAAGGGGGGAGTTACAGGCTGACTATACCGCGAGTGTATCGTGCGCGAGTGTTGCAAAATAAATTTTGACATACATGTTATTCAATTATTGCACCCACAATGCTCACGCGCGCCAACGAGTGTCTGCGTTGCCAAGGGTTAGAATAGATGTCAGTTCTATTTCTGACACAGATCGTACTGCAAGTCCTGCCTCTCCCATCTCCTCATTGGTTTATAGAAGCAGTAACCCACGTGCCATCTCCTCATTGGTTATACCCACGTGGGTGACTGAAAGACGAACAAGGTCAGTGGCGGTTAATGCACCTAATTTATGAAAGTTGCCAATCGAAATACAAAGTCAAGAGAAGAAAAAGCCTGGAAGGAGAAAAGATGACTAGAAACGAGTCGGTTGACCATTTTATGTGTGGATTAATTGGCGGAGTAGAGGACCTTGTGCATTTCAGGTAAAATAACAACTCAATGTTTATATCCCAGGACAAATTAGCTAGCAACAGCAAGCTAGCTAAATATGTCAAATTAGCTAGCAAGTACAAGCTAGCTAGCTAAATTGCCATAAATGTTTAATGCTTTTCGACCTGTCCCCAAGTTAATATAATTGGTTCAGAGTTTGTTTTGATATTTTCACCTGCGTGTCGTGATCGCGTTTGGTGTGGGAGGGACAAAATGCATTTATGCACGATGGCGCACGCACGCAGCCGGTTTGGGTTCCGTGACAAAAGACAAAAAGAAAGCGGGAGAGAAAGGGAGTAAGGGTTTGAAGGGGAGTGAGAGGTCTATAGAAGCAGAAATGGTAGTTTGAGGAGAGCAACAGTTTCCAATGCTAGCAGCAGTTCGGAGGTGGAGAGTGCTGATGAAGGGCAAGTCGCAAGGGTAGTATGGAGGTGAGGAGGAGCATTAAGTGATTCTGAAGTTTAGGGAAGAAGGGGGAGTTGGGGCGATGAGTCCGATAAGGTGGACGGCTGTGATATAAAAAAAAAAGAGTTGATTGGGGAAGTTGTCAATGCTAAATTGTTAAGACATGGGAGCTTGTTGGTGTTCTGTTAGGACATGGCATGGACAGGACATGGTCCAGGTCATGGGAGATAAAAACGAGAGATGGGTAGGTACATCTAGACCGGGATTACGGGGCAGGTGGGCGGCGATATGGTATACATAGATAAGAGAAAGCTGGTGACGTTAATAGCAGGAGCTATCAATAGCACTGGTAAAGTAGAGTCTAGAACAGAGGAAACCTGATGGGAGACATCAGTATACAGTGGGGGAAAAAAGTATTTGATCCCCTGCTGATTTTGTACATTTGCCCACTTACAAAGAAATGATCAGTCTATAATTTTAATGGTAGGTTTATTTGAACAGTGAGAGAAAGAATAACAACAAAAAATCCAGAAAAACGCATGTCAAAAATGTTATAAAATGATTTGCATTTTAATGAGGAAAATAAGTATTTGACCCCTCTGCAAAACATGACTTAGTACTTGGTGGCAAAACCCTTGTAGGCAATCACAGAGGTCAGACGTTTCCTGTAGTTGGCCACCAGGTTTGCACACATCTCAGGAGGGATTTTGTCCCACTCCTCTTTGCAGATCTTCTCCAAGTCATTAAGGTTTTGAGGCTGACGTTTGGCAACTCGAACCTTCAGCTCCCTCCACAGATTTTCTATGGGATTAAGGTCTGGAGACTGGCCAGGACCTTAATGTGCTTCTTCTTGAGCCACTCCTTTGTTGCCTTGGCCGTGTGTTTTGGGTCATTGTCATGCTGGAATAGCCATCCACGACCCATTTTCAATGCCCTGGCTGAGGGAAGGAGGTTCTCACCCAAGATTTGACATGACATGGCCCCGTCAAATGATGCAGTGAAGTTGTCCTGTCCCCTTAGCAGAAAAACACCCCCAAAGCATAATGTTTCCACCTCCATGTTTGACGGTGGAGATGGTGTTCTTGGGGTCATAGGCAGCATTCCTCCTCCAGCATTCCTCGTCCTCCAAACACGGCGAGTTGAGTTGATGCCAAAGAGCTCCATTTTGGTCTCATCTGACCACAACACTTTCACCAGTTATCCTCTGAATCATTCAGATGTTCATTGGCAAACTTTAGACGGGCATGTATATGTATTCTTGAGCAGGGGGACTTTGCGGGCGCTGCAGGATTTCAGTCCTTCACGGCGTAGTGTGTTACCAATTGTTTTCTTGGTGACTATGGTCCCAGCTGCCTTGAGATCATTGACAAGATTCTCCCGTGTAGTTCTGGGCTGATTCCTAACCGTTCTCATGATCATTGCAACCCCACGAGGTGAGATCTTGCATGGAGCCCCAGGCCGAGGGATATTGACAGTTCTTTTGTGTTTCTTCCATTTGCGAATAATCGCACCAAATGTTGTCACCTTCTCACCAAGCTGCTTGGCGATGGTCTTGTAGCCCATTCCAGCCTTGTGTAGGTCTACAATCTTGTCCCTGACATCCTTGGAGAGCTCTTTGGTCTTGGCCATGGTGGAGAGTTTGGAATCTGATTGATTGATTGCTTCTGTGGACAGGTGTCTTTTTTTTTTTTACAGATAACAAGCTGCGGTTAGGAGCACTCCCTTATAGAGTGTGCTCCTAATCTCAGCTCGTTACGTGTATAAAAGACCGGGGAGCCAGAAATCTTTCTGATTGAGAGGGGGTCAAATACTTATTTCCCTCATTAAAATGCTAATCAATTTATAACATTTTTGACATGTGTTTTTCTGGATATTTTTGTTATTCTGTCTCTCACTGTTCAAATAAACCTACCATTAAAATTATAGACTGATCATTTCTTTATCAGTGGGCAAACGTACAAAATCAGCAGGGGATCAAATACTTTTCCCCCCCACTGTAACAGGGTTGCCATGGGAAGAGGTTTGAGATGACCTCAATCAGCCGAGAGTGGAGTCAGGTATTATTGGATCGTAGTTATGGTGGTAGTACTAGTTTATTTTATTTAAATAAAAGGTTAACTAGGCATGTTACTACAATGGAATGCTCGAAGCCTGTTGGCTAATGGGCAGGAGTTCAAGCAATTCATTGTGGATATGCCAGCTAAGCCCGATGTGATTTGTGTGCAGGAAACATGGTGGTTGAGAGGAGGGGTTCTAGTGGTAGTTAACTACATTAATCCATGTCAGTTTAAGGATTCTTTGAAGATTAGTTCAAATGGGGACTAAAAGAGATCCAAATAAAAATCAAAAATCAAATCAGTTATTGGACCTGGGAAGTGCTGGAGAGGGTGGAGGGCCAGGATAGAAGTAAAGTAATGTGGTGTGGGGATTTTAATACCCACAATACGCTCTAGTGAGGGGGGAAACGGATGGATGGAAATTGCCAAGTGATGGAAAATCTGATAGAAATTAAAGATCTGGTGTTTCTGAATGATGGCCAAGAGACCGGGATTGATGTAGCCACAGGGAAAGAGTCTGCCTTGGACCTCACTCTAGTATCGAGTGCGATGGCAGGAATCTGTGAGTAGGAGGTATGGAAGGAGTCGACAGTAGGGAGTGATCATTACCCCATAGTATGCACAGTAGGCCCGGAGGGAGGAGGCGTCAGTGGATGGAGTAGGCAGGTGGGTGTTTGGAAGGGCAAAGTGGGATCAGTTTCAGGAGCAGGCGATGGCTCGGGTGGACATGAGAGGGGATGTGGATAGTATACCTAAGAGTTCAGGGAGGAGGAAAGCAGTCCCATGGTGGACGGAAGAGTGTGGGCAAATGGTGAGGAGAAGGAATAGGGCATTTAGAGTACTGAAAAGGACAAATATCTTTCAACATCTGATTCAGTATAAGCCCAGGCCCTGGTGAGGAGAACTATCCGTCAGGCAAAGAGGTCACGTTGGCGTCGGTTCTGTGACACCATTGGAAGGGCGACACTTATGGGAGAAACGTGGGAGATGATTAAGAGGACGAGTGGGGTCAGAAGGGAGTGGGATCATCCAGTGTTGACGAGTGGGAAGGATGTGGCAGTAACAGATGAGGAGAAGGCAGATATGATGGCCAATGCGTTTGTCCAAGTGCATAGCTCTGCAAATTTATCAGAGGGGCAGAGAGAGAACGAGAGAGGAGCATTCTGGAGTGCTAGATAGGAGGGAGGATGTAAATGATACGTTGAATGCACCATTTACCATGGCAGAGGTGAAAAGCGCAATAGGTGAGGATGGGTTAACTTCACCTGGTAAAGATGAGGTGTGCTATGTTATGTTGGCCCATCTTATTGACGAAGCACTGGATAAGGTATTAGTGGTGTACAACAGAGTGTGGGAGGAGGGGAAGCTACCAGGCAGCTGGATGGAGGCAGTAGTGGTACCAATCCGGGAGCCAAGGAAGGACCCAACGAGGCCAACAAGCTACCGGCCGATAGCTTTAACATCACATGTATGTAAGATTATGGAACGTATGATTACGGAGAGGCTAAATTACTTCCTGGAGAGCAGGGGGGCTAGTATCAGGAAGGGTATGTGAACTATGGACCCAGTGCTCTGCTTAAAAGCAGAGATCATGAAGGCTCAGGTGAGCAAGGAGACAGTTATAGCTGTCTTTTTTATGTGGAGAAGGCTTATGATATGATGTGGATGGAGGGGTTGTTAATCAAGCTTGATAATATGGGGGTATGAGGAAGAGCGTACAACTGGATAAAGGATTTCCTGTTTGGAAGGTCCATCCAGGTGAGGAAGTCTATATCAGGCAGTTACCTGGTGGATAACGGTACACCACAGTAGAGCCTGATTAGTCCTCTGTTGTTCTCAATCATGATCTATGATGTTTACTCTCAGGTACGAAAATATATTGGGAGGCCGTTATTTGCAGATGGGGCCTTAAGGAAGAGGGGAAGAAATGTGCCATTCCTAGTCAGGAAGGTACAGGAAGCAGTTGATGAGGTAGAGCGGTGGGCATTCAGGTTCTCTGTATAGAAAACTCAAGATAGTGTTCTTTACCAGGAGAAAGATGGGAGATGAGGTATACCTGATGTTATATAGGAGAAACTTGGAGAGGGTGGGGCCCTTCAGGTTCCTTGGTGTATACTTTGACACTATACTGACCTGGGCAGAACACATTGAGAGAGTGGTGCTAAAGTGTAAGAAGGTGCTAAATGTGATGCGCAGTCTGACTGTGAAGGAGTGGGGGGCTGGGCGTTCCTCATTGAGGACCATGTATGTTGCATTGATCCGATCTGTAATAGACTATGGCAGTATAGCGTATGGTTTGGCATCCCGGACCTCATTGGAAAGGCTAGATCTCAGAATATGTAGTGGGGCATTTTGGACCTCCCCAGTGGCTGCACTACAGGTGGAGATGGGGGATATGCCATTGCAGATTAGAAGACAGCAGCTGGCAATTAATTATTGGGTAAACCTACAGGGACAAAGGGGTGTCTCATCCTGCGAAAGGGATTTTACAGGCATGCCGGTAACATGAGCGAAGACAGACATGAGCTTTGGGTGGGTGGTTAATACCCAGGTGAAGGGACTGTATGGAAGGGAGTTTAGTCCAACGGTAGATATTCCTTTAGATCCACCATGGCTAATCCTGCCTCCAGTAGTTGATCTAGAACAGTTGGAGAGACTACAGAAAGATAGGGTGTTGATCCATCTGATTTCTTTTAAGAGACGTCTGGATACTGTGTATCAAAATTTTGTGGCCATTTACAGAGATGGCGCAAAAGATCCAAGGACAGGACGTATTGGGTTAGCATTTGTAGTGCAGGAATGTGGGGTGGCTGTCAGGAAACATATTACAGATCATCTGGCTGTATATACGGTGGAGCTGATGGCCATACTGTTAGCCTTGCAATGGGTGGAGGAAGTCAAGCCAAGGCAGAGCAGTTGTTTGCTCTAATTCATGTGCAGTGTTGAGTCTCTAGTCCTTTAGCTCACGTAGCAGACAAGACCTGCTTTATGAGGTGCTACAACCCATGGCAGGATTAGACAGATGGTATACAGATAAGATTTACTTGGGTCCCAGCCAATTTGGGGGTGAAGGGGAATGAGGCAGTTGATGTACTGGCTAAACAGGCACTTAGTAGTGGGGATGTTGATGTTGTAGTTTCAATGAGCAAAGCAAAAAGCCTGATATGGACAGTGATGGTGCAGAGGTGGCAGGAGCAGTGAAATAGAGATACTAAGGGCAGGCATTTATTTCAAGTAGAGAGAAAAAGTCGGGGAGGGGCCAAACTCCCCTAACCACGATGCGCCGCCCTATGGGACTCCCGATCACGGCAGGTTGTGATACAACCCGGGATCAAACCAGGATCTGTAGTGACACTGCTAGCACTGTGATTTCCCACTCGGGAAAGTGAGAGGCTGAGATCTAGTATTAGTTTAAAGAGTATATTGAGTAGAACGTCATTAGATATAGTCTCAAATATTTTATATTTTTTAAGAGCAGCAGGGCTGGCAGGTAGGATTTAGTTTCTCCCAGTCTCTGGCCCACACTCCAGTACAGTAGGTGGCGGTAATGCACCATAACGTTGAATGCCAACCGCCGATAAACCCCACCGAAGAAGCCACAGTTGCCTGTGTCTCTGTTCAGTCCTCACATCTTAACATGGTGTCAGAAATGAACAAACCTCGCCAAGTATTGAATTGGAACAACGTTGGAGTTGAGTGGAATGTTTATTTTGCAGAAAATAATTATGTAAAGTGAGTTTAGAGAGTTTAAAGCTAGCTAACAGCAGCAAATGATATCCCTCTCGTCATGGTAGATTTCCACATAACACGATAATTCGGAGAGCCACTCTAGCTTCGCCCTCATGTTGGTGCTAGGAAGCAGGCTAGGTATCAACAGCCAACCCACTAGGGTCTGGAAGCTATATTGAGCTTCGATTGGTCAACAGCGTTGCGATGTCCCAGAGAATTTGCATACTCAGCTTTCCCCAACTTTTGTCTTGCCCTGTTCATGCTCCCTCACCCATGGAAGTTAGGATTTGCCATTTAGTGCTACAGTCGTGCACCCACGACTGTGTGGCTGCACGACTCCAACACCATCATTAAGTTTGCTGACGACATGACGGTGGTAGGCCTGATCACCGACGACGATGAGACTATAATAGGCAGGAGGACAACAACCTCTCCCTCAATGTCAGCAAGACAAAGGAGCTGATCGTGGACTACAGGAAACGGAGGGCCGGGCACACCACCATCCACATCGACAGGGCTGTAGTGGAGCTGGTCGAGAGCTTCAAGTTCCTCGGTGTTCACAACACTAAGGAATTAACATGGTCCACACACACCAACACAGTCATGAAGAAGAAGCGGCAACGCCTCTTCCCGCTTAGGAGTGTGAAAAGATTTGGCACGGGCCCTCAGATCCTCAAAAAGTTATACATCTGCACCATTGAGACCATTTTGACTGGCTGCACCACAGCCCTGGTAAGGCAACTGCTTGGCATCTGACCACAAGGCGCTACAGAGGGTAGTGAGTACGGCCCAGTACATCACTGGGGCCGAGCTCCCTGCCATCCAGGACCACTATACCAGGCTGTGCCAGAAGGCCTGAAAAATTGTCTCGACTCCAGCCACCAAAATCATAGACTTCTCTCTGCTACCGCACGGCAAGCGGTACCAATGCACCAAGTATGAAACTAATAGGACCCTGAACAACTTCTACCCCCAAGCCATAAGACTGCTAAATAGTTAACCAAATAGCTACCCAGACTATCTGCATTGACCTGTTCTGGAGACAAAGGGGGTCTGACCGGGTACCTAATAAACTGGTCACTGAGTGCAGGTAGGGGTAAAGTGACAAGGCAACAGGTAGATAATAAACAGTAGCAGCAGCATATTTAATGAGGTAAAATAATTATTGCAAAAAAGGTCAATGCAGATAGTCTGGGTAGCTATTTGGTTAACTATTTAGCAGTCTTATGGCTTGGGGGTAGAAGTTGTTCAGGGTCCTATTAGTTTCATACTTGGTGCATTGGTACTGGTGCATTAGCAGTATGCTTAGCGTCATTGTCCTGCTGGAAAGTGAACCTCCGTCCCAGTCTCAAGTCTCTGGAAGACTGAAACAGGTTTCCCTCAAGAATATCCTTGTATTTATCACCATCCAACATTCCTTCAATTCTGACCAGTGTTTCAGTCCTTGCCGAGGAAAAACATCCCCACAGCATGATGCTGGGATGGTGCTCTCGGGGTGATGTGAGGTGTTGGGTTTGCACCAGTGTTTTCCTTGATGGCCAAAAAGCTCAATTGTAGTCTCATCTGAGCAGAGTACTTTCTACCATATATTTGGGGAGTCTCCCAGATGCTTTTTGGCGAACACCAAACGTGTTTATTTATTTCTTTAAGCAATGGCTTTTTTTCTGGCCACTCTTCCATAAAGCCCAGCTCCGCGGAGTATATGGCTTAAAGTGGTCCTACGGACAGATACTCCAATCTCCGCTGTGGAGCTTTGCAGCTCATTCAGGGTTATCTTTGGCCTCTTTGTTGCCTCTCTGATTAATGCCCTCCTTGCCTGGTCCGTGAGTTTTGGTGGGCGGCCATCTCTTGGCAGGTTTGTTGTGGTGCCATAGTCTTTCCATTTTTAAATAATGGATTTAATGGCACTCCGTGGGATGTTTAAAGTTTCTGATATTTTTTTATAACCCAACCCTCACCTGTTTGGAGAGCTCCTTGATCTTCATGGTGCCACTTGCTTAGTGGTGTTGCAGACTCTGGGGCCTTTCAGAACAGGTGTATATATACTGAGATCATGTGACACTTAGATTGCACACAGGTGGACTTTATCTAACTAATTATGTGACTTCTGAAGGTAATTGGTTGCACCAGATCTTATTTAGGGGCCTCATAGCAAAGGTGGTGAATACATATGAACGCACCACTTTTCACATTTTTATTTATTATTTGAAACAAGTAATTTATTTCATTTAATTTCACCAATTTGGACTTTTTTGTGTATGTCCATTACATGAAACCAAAATAAAAATATATTTAATATTACAGGTTGTAATGCAACAAAATAGGAAAAACACATAGGGGATGAATACTTTTGCAAGGCACTGTAACCAAGTTATCATTACTCATTGTGTATTTATTCCTTGTTAGAATTTTATTCTATTATTAAAAAAAAAAAAATCTGCATTGTTGGGAAGAGCCATTAAGTAAGCATTTCACTGTTAGTTTACACCTGTAGTTTACGAAGCAAGTGACAAATGTATTTGTTTTTGTTGATTTTAACTCCAATTGTTATTTTGTGGAATTCAAACAGCAGCGTTCTATATGTATTAATCAATCATTATTTTGGTTTATCTAAAAAGTTTATCTAAAAATTTCTAAAACAAGAGAACCAGTAAAACAGCCTCATAGAAGTCTGGTGCACTTTTTATTGGTTCAGAGACAAAACATTTGCTGTGTGTGAAAATCTTTAGGGCACTTGTTCCTCCTTGTACCATATCCAATCTTAAAGAGACCTTCTTGTCCATCTCCATTTCAAGTCGTGAGAACATTATGAAAAAGACAGACAAAAAAAGATTGCATCTTTTTTTCCTCCAAAAATATAAAGTAAAAGAACTTAAACAATAATTACTTTCATAGTTTAACAAAATAATAAATATGGAGCACTTCTCCGTACATTGACATTACATTGACAAATCTTTTTTTATAAAAAAATATGACTTCAGTGCATTTTCTTTGCAAAGCGCTCACTGTTCCTCCAATATACCACCTCATATACCATATTTAAAATACCCTGACCTCAATGCAATGGCCTTAAAGGGATAGTTTGGGGTTTTGGAAATTCATTTTTATGTCTCTGCATCCAGTATGAATGAAGGTAGAGGTACTGTAGTTTCGCAAGCCAATGCTAACTAGCTAAGTGCAAAGACTGGAAGTCTTCGGGTACAGCTAGTTAGCATTGGCTCGCGAAACTACCTCTAACCCTTAACTATCCCTTTAAGGATACAAACAGTCATCACGCCACACAGGAACCCCCTTCCTGGAAACACAGAGTGCATATCAAAACTTCACAGCCTTTTATCTTTGTCGTCATCTCAAGACACAAACCCAGACAGAAAAGGCACAAGTAACTACAGTTTGAGTAATACTGGACAAAGAGACAAAACAACATGTGCATTTATTGTTGATTAAAGATTTTGGTAATTTACAAATGTATTCATATTTATTTTACATATATATTCAAATATATATTAAGATAGCAGTATCAATAGAGATACAGAAGGTAAGATCGAGAGATTTAAAGAAATCTTCAAAAAGAAAAAAGTGCATTTTATAACAAACCTGAATATTGCAGAAGAACTAACATTTAAGTTAACAATTGTATTGAAAACGGTATAAAAACAAAGCAATACAAAACCCAAAAACAAGAGTAGCAACAAAAAACGTAAAGGACGCATGACGTATCAAAGGGTGGCTAAGTGCTCTGGCCTTGATTGGTTGAGTCTCCGCCTTTAGCTCCTCCCTCTACCAATTCTGAACCAGTCGCTCTGAACCGCAACCCTGGTGGCTCCTGCCTCTCAAACAGCTGTCCAATCCTGTGTGTGGGAGGGGGGGGGGGGGGGGGGGACTGGCTGACTAGGTGGATGGTCCTGCCTGGCCATGTGAGGGCCATCGTTCTCTGGTCTCTGCCTCAGACCTGTGTGAGTGGGAGGAGCTGTCATATTGCTTTGTGTTTATCATCCCTGGGTCGATCCTACCCTGCTGCGAGATGGAGGGTTTGGAACGTATGGGTGGGGTAAAACTGGGAATGCACAGCCCTGATTGGCTGGCTCCTACTACTTCCTGGCTGTCTGACCAGTGGTCCCCAGGAGTTCTGAGCCCTTGAGTTCTGGGGGTCCTGCACCAGGGGGCTTCCCTCCTGGTCTGGCCCAGTAGAAGCCTCTCCATCGGGGGAGAGGAGGCCGAGGTGGGGGTAGTGGGGTGGGAGTGGGGACGAGCCTGCACCATCTGAATGCCCCCAATGGGAATCATCAGGTAGGTCACCCTGGCCTGCTGGGAGTGCAGAGGCAGGTGGCTGAAGATGCAGTCCCTGGACTGGGACTGGGCTTTAGGGCTGTCACTAGGGGACAGACGGAAAGCTGGGGGGAATGACAGGCAGGGCTCTGGACCAATCTGCCCTTCACTTGGTGTTCCTATCCTCTCCTGTTGGGGGAGCAAGGACCTCATCATTACTTCACACAGTAGAACAAAACACTGAACTTGTTTTCACATTGCCTTTGGCTAAACTGGGCTTCCAATGCAGGTTTTAAAACACAGGGGAGGGATGCAAGCAAGATGCAACCACAGGCATTAAACATCATCAGCCATCAAAAGTAAATTTACAAAGTATAGTATAGTTACGTATTTAGGCCTCTGCTATTCTCATATAGTAAGTGTTAGCTTAGTACCAAAAAGGAAATTACTCTGCAATGAGATGTGTTTACTACTGACCATTACTGACAATGTAGTTATGTGGAGGGATGGCTAATTACATCTCATTTTGTAACTGACAAGAATAACTGTGGATTAAAATAACATGAAAAACTACAGGATCAGAAAGTGAATTAAATACATAACTTACCATTGAACCCACCTGTATGCGATCGCTGTCCCATGGCAAACGACTGGGTGAGCTGCAAGGTCTATGCTGCACCCCCAGGGGCGAGGGAGAGGCAGGAGCCCACAACATCCGATACTGGCTAGGGGACATCGGCCGGAGAGGGGAGAGAGGCCGCATGGAGTACAGGGGGGATAGAGCTCTGATGGGGGATGGTCCTCTCTTGGGGGAGGGCGAGAGGTGTCGGTTGTGGGAGTCCAGCTCCCGTCTGGGGGAAAGGCTTTGGATGGGAGAGCTCTCACTGCTAGGGGAGAAGGCCCTGAGGGAGGTGTCCCAGCCCCGGCGGGAGAACAGTGCCCTCCGGCTTTCTGGAGAGGAAGCATGCCCGCTGTGCCACAGTCTACGGGTGGGAGAGAGCTCCTGGCTGGGCCAGGGGCTGGGATCTAGCTGGGGTTCTGGGGCTGAGGGGTCAGGCGTGCCCTGCTGGGACCGTCTTCCGCTGCTGGAATGCCCCCTTGTTGACAGACTGCGGTCGGAGGAGCAGGATGAGGGCGGCTCGTCGTGAGATGAGGACTCTTCCTCATCATCGTCCTCCTCTGAATCATCCACGTCAGAGCACTGGTGCTCATCCTGGTCCTCGAACCCAGACAAATGCTCTTCAATACCTCCTGATGAGAAGAGGGGGAAACTTACACTAAGCCTAATTCTCCAAACTCCAGTCCCCCAGGCTACACCTAAATTAACACAGTTGTGTTCAATAGTCACAAAATGGAAGAAAGCAGTCAGAAACGGGGAGGTACTATCAGAACTTGTCCAATACGAAACGCTTGGTCTAAACTAGTTCCAGATTGAAAGGCAAGACTGAAAACCAGCAGACAATGCAGCTCTCGAGATACAGAGTTCACCTAAGTCACTCTGGACTTACAGTGAGCTCTAAAAGTATTGGGACACTGACATTTGTTGTTGTTTTGGCTCTGTACTCCAGCACTTTGGATTTGACTATGAGCTTCAATAAAAATAGAATATGTTTCTAAACACTTTTACATTAATGTGGACGCTACCATGATTACAGATAGTCCTGAATGAATCGTGAATAATGATGAGTGAGAAAGTGAGACGCACAAATACGCTAACCTCCCCTTCTATTGTAATGGTGAGAGTTTAGCATGTCTTGGGGGTATAACATTTGTGTCTAGCTTTCTCACTCATCATTATTCACGATTCATTCAGGACTATCCATAATCATGGTAGAATCCACATTAACGTAGAAGTGTTTAGAAAACATTTTTCTTATTGACAATAAAAGTGACTCCAAAATGACACAATACATTATTTACCATTCATTACTCTTGGGCAAAAACATTTCTGAACACAATCAAAAACAGAAACTGCATCCAACAAGTTTGTAGAGTCACAAGCCTGATGTAATCATTGCATGCTAGGAATATGGGACCAAATTCTAAACTTTGACTACTTTAAAAACACATAACAAAATTTGTCCCAATACTTATGGTCCCTGAAAATGAGGGGACTACGTACAGAAAGTGCTGGAATTTCTAAACGGTTCACCAGATTTGGATGAAATGACCCTCAAATTAAAGCTGATAGTCTGCACTTTAACCTCATAGTCATTGTATCATTTCAAACCCAAAGTGATGGAGTGCAGAGCCAAAACATAAAAAATTGGGCACTACCACAATACTTGGAGCTCACTGTATATAAACACACATTCATACACACAAACACATGAAATGGGCACAAGGACCAGGACAGGCTGGCTTCCTATCCAACATAACATTCTATCAACCTGATGTTATAAATAGCAAGCAGACGGACAAGGTTTGATTTAATGGGATCGTGCTGCTGTTTCCATTCATGAAGTCTAACAGCTGGCTTTTGAATGGAAGGGTTATTTGAATGGGCTGTCCTTGGCTCAGTGTTGAGTGCAGTCTGCTACCGGGAGGGATTGAGAGAGAGATGGGAGGCATTGAGCCTGCACAGAGAGGGGGTGGATGTGAATGTCTGGCATTCTGTTTTTTAAAGGCCAGGACTGCAGCCTTGAAAACAACACTGTACATCTCTCCCATCCTGCACCAGAAACAGACTCTATATAATGTATTTGGCCATGTATTCTTTATAAATTAATTTTATATTTTTTTTATTTCTCTTTAGCGCGACAGAGGAATGAGAATAGCAACATATTGCCTTACATATCCAACATACATGTCATGCCCAGTTCCAGTTTCTTTAGAGGAGCAGATATAGCTACAAGGCCAGCTATCGAGTCAAGTTTGAGGAAAGATGTTTGATGGGTGAAGTTTCCTCTCTATGGTATTGTACCTGCTTCCTCGGTCTCTGGCTCGTCCAGTGAAGACCCAGACGTTCCCATTGACTGGCACTTCTTCCCATGAGCCTTGGACTTCATGTGCTTGGTAAGGTTCCCTATGAAGACAAGGAAAACAAGAACAGCAAAGCCACATTAGACTGAACTGGGGCAGGGTAGATGAGGAATAATTGATTGTGCGGGGAGAGACCAGAGTACAAACAAATAGTCAAGCATTCTGGGAATTTAATAAATTCCCAGTTTTTTCCCAAAATCCCAGTTGGATGATTCACGGAATCAGGAGGGAATCCAGAAACCTCCAACCAGGATTTCTGTAAAACCAGGGAATTTATTTAAAAGTTCCCTGAATTTTGCAACCCTAAGCATAGTCCAAGTAATTTTTAGATGGAATGTCACAGCCCGCCCGTGAGGAAAACCACCCGTTGTTACCTAGGTTACCCCATTGGCTCACAGCAAAAACGTGACCTTTTTAAAACTGAATTTTCTTGTCTGCTTGTTTTACTCAACTACAAAATTACATTTAAGTACAACATGTCTAAAGATTACTTTTCAACATTGCCTACTCCCAAGCATTCTCATTACTAAAAGTAATATTGTAGGGCTTCCCTCATGCCCCTTTTTATGACGCAGGAGGCCTTTTGTCTTCTGGTAGGCCATCATTGTAAATAAGAATTTGTTCTTAACTGACTTGCCTAGTTAAATAAAAAATAAATAAAATGACGGTGCTAGCAGCCACGTAAGTGAGTGCTAGCTACCTACCGACTGGAATATTATAAGCTAACCAAAACCAAAACCAACAACATAAACAAACAGACTATACAGTTACAAATAGTGAGTGGAGTTATAAATGGACTACACTAAACAAGTTAAATGTCTTACCTGTGATGAAAAGTTTAACACACACATAGCTACAGTGCATTCGGAAAGTATTCAGAACCCTTGCCTTTTCCCACATTTTATTACATTACAGCCTTATCCTAAAATTGATTAAAAAAATTCCCTCATCAATCTACACACAATACCCAATAATGAAAAAGCGAAAATATGTTTTTATACATTTGCAAAAAAAATTTAAACCTATGAACCTTATTTAAAGACCATTAGCTATGAGACTTGAAACTGAGCTCAGGTGCATTCTGTTTCCGTTCATCATTCTTGAGATGTTTCTACAACTTGAACTTGAATTAAATTGATTGGAAATGATTTGGAAAGGCACACACCTGTCTATATAATCTCCCACAGTTGACAGTGCATGTCAGAGCAAAAACCAAGCCACAAGGTTGAAGGAATTGTCCGTAGAGCTCCGAGACAGGATTGTGTTGAGGCACAGATCTGGGGAAGGGTACCAAAACATTTCTGCAGCATTGAAGATCTCCAAGAACACAGTGGCCTCCATCATTCTTAAATGGAAGAAGTTTGGAACCACCAAGACTCTTTCTAGAGCTGGCCACCCAGCCAAACTGAGCAATCGGGAGAGAAGGGCTTTGGTCAGGGAGGTGACCAAAAACCCGATGGTTACTCTGACAGAGCTCCAGAGTTCCTCTGTCGAGATGGGAGAATCTTCCAGAAAGACAACCATGCAGCACTCCACCAATAAGGCCTTTATCATAGAGTGGCCAGACGGAAGACACTGCTCAGTAAAAGGCACATTACAGCCCGCTTGGAGTTAGCCAAAAGAAACCTAAAGGCCTCTCAGACCATAAGAAACAAGATTTTCTGGTCTGATGAAACCAAGAATGAACTCTTTAGCCTGAATGCCAAGTGTCACATCTGGAGGAAACCTGGCACCATCCCTACGGTAAAGCATGGTGGTGGCAGCATCATGCTGTGGGGATGTTTTTCAGCGGACAACGCAGGAGTAGCTTCGAGACAAGTCTTTGAATGTCCTTGAGTGGCCCAGCCAAAGCCCAGACTTGAACCAAAGAAGGCTACGTCCCTTCCGTCTTCAAGGGAGCGAGAGTTGCACCCCTTCTGAAAAAACCTACACTCGATCCCTCCGATGTCAACAACTACAGACCAGTATCTCTTCTTTCTTTTCTCTCCAAAACTCTTGAACGTGCCGTCCTTGGCCAGCTCTCCTGCTATCTCTCTCAGAATGACCTTCTTGATCCTAATCAGTCAGGTTTCAAGACTGGCCATTCAACTGAGACTGCTCTTCTCTGTGTCACGGAGGCTCTCCGCACTGCTAAAGCTAACTCTCTCTCCTCTGCTCTCATCCTTCTAGACCTATCTGCTGCCTTTGATACTGTGAACCATCAGATCCTCCTCTCCACCCTCTCCGAGTTGGGCATCTCCGGCGCGGCCCACGCTTGGATTGCGTCCTACCTGACAGGTCACTCCTACCAGGTGGCGTGGCGAGAATCTGTCTCCGCACCACGCGCTCTCACCACTGGTGTCCCCCAGGGCTCTGTTCTAGGCCCTCTCCTATTCTCGCTATACACCAAGTCACTTGGCTCTGTCATATCCTCACATGGTCTCTCCTATCATTGCCATGCAGACGACACACAATTAATCTTCTCCTTTCCCCCTTCTGATAACCAGGCGGCGAATCGCATCTCTGCATGTCTGTCAGACATATCAGTGTGGATGACGGATCACCACCTCAAGCTGAACCTCGGCAAGACGGAGCTGCTCTTCCTCCCGGGGAAGGACTGCCCGTTCCATGATCTCGCCATCACGGTTGACAACTCCCTTGTGTCCTCCTCCCAGAGTGCTAAGAACCTTGGCGTGATCCTGGACAACACCCTGTCGTTCTCCACTAACATCAAGGCGGTGACCCGATCCTGTAGGTTCATGCTCTACAACATTCGCAGAGTACGACCCTGCCTCACACAGGAAGCGGCGCAGGTCCTAATCCAGGCACTTGTCATCTCCCGTCTGGATTACTGCAACTCGCTGTTGGCTGGGCTCCCTGCCTGTGCCATTAAACCCCTACAACTCATCCAGAACGCCGCAGCCCGTCTGGTGTTTAACCTTCCCAAGTTCTCTCACGTCACCCCGCTCCTCCGCTCTCTCCACTGGCTTCCAGTTGAAGCTCGCATCCGCTACAAGACCATGGTGCTTGCCTACGGAGCTGTGAAGGGAACGGCACCTCCATACCTTCAGGCTCTGATCAGGCCCTACACCCAAACAAGGGCACTGCGTTCATCCACCTCTGGCCTGCTGGCCCCCTACCTCTGAGGAAGCACAGTTCCCGCTCAGCCCAGTCAAAACTGTTCGCTGCTCTGGCACCCCAATGGTGGAACAAGCTCCCTCACGACGCCAGGACAGCGGAGTCAATCACCACCTTCCGGAGACGCCTGAAACCCCACCTCTTTAAGGAATACCTGGGATAGGATAAAGTAATCCTTCTAACCCCCCCCCCCCTTAAAAGATTTAGATGCACTATTGTAAAGTGGTTGTTCCACTGGATATCATAAGGTGAATGCACCAATTTGTAAGTCGCTCTGGATAAGAGCGTCTGCTAAATGACTTAAATGTAATGTAAATGTAAGACTTAAGGCTATAATCGCTGCCAAAGGTGCTTCAACCAAGTACTGAGTAAAGGTTCTGAATACTTATGCAAATGTGATGTCAGTTTTTATTTTTATTTTATACATTTGCAACAATTTCTAAAAACCTGTTTTTGCTTTGTCATAATGGGGTATTGTGGGTAGATTGAGGGGAATAAAAAAAAAAATCCATTTTAGAATTCATTTTAGAATAAGTAAAAAAGTGTGGAAAAAGTCAAAAGGGTGTGAATATTTTCTGAATGCACTTTACGTGTAGCCTACTTGGGAACCGGATCCCATATTTTTCATGTCGAATAGCCTGAGGCCACATGGCTCTTCTCGCAGGCTCTATTTCCTTATGTTGTTTATACCTGGTTATATGTTCATTGAACAACACAGCAGTTTGTCGGCATGTTTTGTAATTTCTGTATAATAAGAAAATTGACGAAGTTGGCTCTTTAACAATGGGGGTCAATGGGAAAGAATGTTTGTTTTCTCCAATTTGTGGTCGAGGGGAATTCCTTCTTATGACGTGAATATCGACTTGGAGTATAGCTAATCGTTAAAGAAACTGCTCAACCATATACGAAGGCAGAGCGACACTGAATGCCGTATTATGATTTGGGGGCCTATTTAGGAAGGTCACACCTCCTCTTCCTCACCTTTGGTTTTGAAGGCGAAGTTGCAGTGTTTGCAGATGTAGGGCCGGAGATCCGTGTGTGTTCGAATGTGCTTCCTTAGCATGCTGGGCTTCTTACAGCGGATCCTGCACTCTCCGCAGACATACTTTCCTCTGCCGCGACCCCGCACATACACATATTCCTCATTAGACTTGTACCTGATGGGAAAGAGGAGGAGAGGGAGAGAGAGAGGAAGTGGGGGGAGAGGGAGTGAGAGGGAGTGAGAAAAGAAAAACAAAATACATAGTAAGTTAAAAGTAGGTAAAGATAGCTCCCTGGGCCTACTCTACACAAGGCACTCTTTACATCAGAACGGGGTAGCCCCACTAAACCCCGGCTTCCTCTAAGTCCCCCTGTAGTTCACTCTCTCCAGCCTGTCTACGCCCGTAGCAGGCAGGCAGGCAGGTAGACAGAGAACCCAACCTTTATCCTCAGCTTGGTTGGCTCGGCCAACAACAGCAGCAGCTACAGAGAGGGAAGCCTGGCTTTAGCCAACTGCCCCAAAGCTACAATACATACAAAATCCAACTGTACATTTAGCCCTACTCTATAAAAGACTAGTTTATATGTTACGGAAATACTATGCACTACCCAACTCGATGTACACTCATCTTTAAATACAGAATTTGTCATACAGTATACTAGATCAACATGAATAAAGATCAGTATTCGCATTGAGCTTTCCAATGAGGCAACAACAGTACTTTGAAGTGCAGGCACACGGCATACACCCAGCAGGAGAAACAGGACAAAATAAGTGAAAAATTACATCACACTGACAATTTCAATCTGTTTCTGGCTGTGATGAGGCTGGGCATGAATGTGACTGTGAATTATGGTAAACCCTGCATCCTGTTGAACTTCATACAATATGATAAACACACTGATCATGACCTCACAGGTTAACAGTGGAATGAGCTAAGCTGACTATGTTACCAAGCCAATGAGAAAATATGACAATGTATTTACGCCATAAAAATGTATGTCTGGCTGTGTTAAGAGCAACTAGACAGTTGCAGCTGCACTAAATGCAGATTAAGGAGATTAAATCCAATGTTCCGCTGTCACAGAGGACGCCCACGGCTCCTTTAGTTTATGAGAAAAGCGACAGTGAGGAAAAAGCCTGCCATGTTACAGCATCGGTTTCTCCAACTGAATAATGTTAATGTTCTCCAGAGAGCCCCCCAGTCAGTCCCTCCTCTCTCACAGACGTGACTTAATTGGATCAGGATGAAAACATACAAGTCATTAAAACCACAAAACAGAGCTGAGCTGCCTGCATGCCGTGTATTTATAGAAAGTAGTGATGTGTGTTGTGTTCCGATGACGGCAGTCGTGGTTGAGAACACAGAGAAGAGAGGTAGAATGAATGACACACTGTTTCTAGAGTGCTACATGCATTGTGTGTGTGTGTTTGTGTGTTCCCCAATATTTTACGCCTGCTTCGTTAGGTTAATCTGTTGGCTACGGAACCGAGAGAGAAGTCAGCTGTAGCATAGGCTTGGAGTCAGCTGTAGCATATTGTATTTTTTGCTGTGCAACCTGGAAATTGGATTTGTGCACAGTGCTTCTAGAAAAATCTACCAGATGTCTAAATTCTGTTTATGTTATTGTGTTGTTTCCTGACGAGCAGCAGCTGTTCCCCATTCCCCAAGTCAATCTTCCCCGTTTAGCATGTATCACATTTCATGCTCAAATCACCTCTTAAATTGATTGCGTTACTCAATGAATTGGTAAAAAATTATTTTGAGATTTGGGCATCCCAAAATGCTAATGGTGTAAAATCTTTGCAATGGTTAGTTTTAGAAAGCCAAAGTGTGGATTGCAGTCACTCCTTTTCCATAGACTGATTTCAATTTAAACAAATATTTACATATGTAAAATCACTAAACTGTCCCTTTAAGGTCAAAACTTTATGGTTTGTAAATTGTAAACCCCTGTTAGAAACCACTGATGATAGTTATAGATGTGGGGGGGACATAACCTGTCGGTGGGCCATCTATAGCTAAATTCCTGCATTTCTACACAATCCAATATGACGTCTATATTTAGAACAAAAATGCCCACAGTCTTCAAGCTTGGTAAGAGATCATTATTAAATATGTTTAAGTGATTGATAAGACTGAACTAGATCAAAAGAAATTCAATAATCAATGTTGTCTTGCACCTTTAACCAATAACATAACAAATTAACAAAAATACAAAGACTTGATTGTCTTTATTTAGACATCATCTATATAACATTTCTGCCAGACTGCCCAGCCAGCCCGAGCCGCCTGCACCCCTGACCCCCACCAGTCTAGTACATAACTTAACTTTCTCCCAACACAATACACATTAACACAAAGAAACAGCAAATCCTCCATAAAATTAATCTCATAGGCCTAATAGTACTGTAGAGCTCCTTT
This sequence comes from Salmo salar, assembly GCF_965601325.2. Lineage (NCBI taxonomy): Eukaryota > Metazoa > Chordata > Actinopteri > Salmoniformes > Salmonidae > Salmo > Salmo salar. Next base: position 48,901,575 of record NC_138295.1, on the reverse strand, counting down.
TACTTGCACACAAAATAGCTGGGTCGCCCCATCCTGTTCCTAGGGGTCCAACACCCTACAGCGCCCCAACCCAACACACCCCACTCAGCTTTAGGATCTTAGAGAAACATAAATTATTGGTTTTGGGTGTGTTAGGCCAAGGCCAGAGTGACAACCCACAAGACGGAAGACCCCCAGGGCCAGGTTTGAACAGTCCAGCAGCTAGGGATTGACAAAAAAGGTATCTCCCCTGACTTGGGCATGTTTTCAATAGACTCCTTTTGTAGTACTACATTCCATATAAGGCATCCAGACCTCATGAAAGTACCCAGTATACCCTTAATCTTGTAATAAATCAAATCTGGTAATACATAACTTGATATTTCTGCCATCCATTGTGACATTGAGGGAGGATAACCAACCTTCCAATTCATGGCAATGCTTAGCCGCTATAAATGCTTGGTTACACAGTTTCTTCTGATAAGTCTCCAGTATCAACACTTCCAAGCAAACAAAAACAGGGTGAAGGGAATCTGTAGACATGCTGAGATAAAATAACATATTCTTTGCCAGAATTCAGCCAGCCCTCACAAGACCATAACTTATGCAAATATGTCCCATTTTGAGTTTTACACCTCCAGCAGAGGAATTACACTTCTGAGTGCATGTAATTAAGTTTCACTGGCATATAGTACGGCCGATGGACGGTCTTAAAACTGCAGTAATTTATGTCTGAGATTATATGAACATGACTGGGCATTCAAACATATCTGTATCCATGAATCATCATCAATAGCTTCCACCAGGTCTTCCTAACATTTCTGTTTTACATGTTTTGTGTCATTGGGGAAAGCCTCTATCAACCCTTGATATAGTTTGGAAATCAACTTGAGGTTTTTCAGACTGCCTTAAAATAGTTTCAATCTTTGAAGTATCTGGCTTGTCCAGTGTTTGCTGCACAGAGAGAATAAAGTCTTGCATCTCTAAATATTCATCTCAGCTCTGTCACAGACTGGGTCTTCCCTGGCTGCCTGACCCTGCTGAGACCCCTGTCACCATCTGATCCTCGTAAGATGAGGCATGACAAAGAATTACCTTGGTGTATGTTTATAAATTATATTATCAAAGAATAGAATCATGGTTTCATCGTTTGAACAAGGTCTAGCGTGATTGCGGCAAAAAATAATAGCTAACGTTAACCAACTTTTGACCAGCTCTCTCTCTAATGGTACACCAACTGGCAAAAGCTATCCCTGTTCATTTACTTCTGTTGAAACGAGACAAAACAAAGGCTACAAAACATTTCCACACAAACCACAACGGCTGTTAGAAATATAGTAATAATAGCCACCTCATATCGCTATCTGATAGATGGCTAGACGCTGGAGCTGAACTGGCTGTGGTAGCTAGCTACTAGCGATTTAATTAATTCATCTCAGTCGAGAGGGGATGAAACATTAGCTAACATTACATATCAGTTACACTAGCGCTACTACCTTACCACTGGGAATTTTCACAAATGTATTATTTTTATAGTAAGTGGCTTGTTTCATCTTGTTTTCGATACCGTTGTCAGAGCTATCCTTGATAGCAGGAAAGGGTTGAGTCAAGTGCAGGAGACTGAGGTCTGTTTGAACAGATGTTTTAAATTAAACAAAAGTTACCTTGCCAGCTACATTAGTACACTAAATATTAGCCAGTTTCTGCTCTGCTTGCTTTTACAATTCGGAGAAAAGAGAACACATACAGTGCTTTCGGAAAGTATTGAGATCCATTGACTTTTTCCACATTTTTCTACGTTACAACATTATTCTAAAATGGATTAAATTACCAAAACTCCTTAGCAATCTACACACAATACACCATAATGACAAAGTAAAAACATTGATTTTTTTGGTGCAAATTTATAAAACATAAAAAAGAGAAATAACTTAAGTATTCAGACCCTTTGCTATGAGACTCAAAATTGAGCTCAGGTGCATCCTGTTTTTATTGATCATCCTTGAGATGTATCTACAACTTGATTGGAGTCCACCTGTGGTAAATTCAATTGATTGGACATGATTTGGAAAGGCACACACCTGTCTATATAAGATCCTACAGTTGACAGTCATGTCAGAGCAAAAACCATGCCATGAGGTCGAAGGAATTGTCCGTAGAGCTCCGAGACAAGATTGTGTAGAGGCACAGATCTTGGGAAGGGTACCAAAAATGGTCTGCAGCATCGAAGGTCCAAGAACACAGTGCCCTCCATCATTCTTAAATGGAAAAAGTTTAGAACCACCAAGACTCTTCCTAGAGCTGACTGCCCGGCTAACCCGAGCAATCAGGGGAGAAGGGCATTGGTCAGGGAGGTGACCAAGAACCCAATAGTCACTCTAACAGAGCTCTAGAGTTCCTCTGTGGAGATGGGAGAACCTTCCAGAATGACAACCATCTCTGCAGCACTCCACCAATCAGGCCTTTATGGTAGAGTGGCCAGACGGAAGCTACTCCTCAGTAAAAGGCACATGACAGCCTGCTTGGAGTTTGCCAAAAGGCACCTAAAACTCTCAGATAATGAGAAACAAGATTCTTTGGTCTGATGAAACCAATATTTAACTCTTTGGCCTGAATGCCAAGCGTCACGCCTGGAGGAAACCTGGCACCATCTCTACGGTGAAGATTGGTGGTGGCAGCATCATGCTGTGGGGGTGTTTTTCAGTGGCAGGGACTGGGAGACTAGTCAGGATCGAGGCAAATATGAATGGAGCAAAGTACAGATACATCCTTGATGAAAACCTGCTCCAGAGCGCTCAGAACCTCAGACTGGGGTGAATGTTCACCTTCCAACAGGAAAACAACCCTAAGCACACAGCCAAGCCAATGCAGGAGTGGCTTTGGGACAAGTCTCTGAATGTCCCTGCGTGGCCCAGCTAGAGCCCGGACTTGAACCCGATCTAACATCTCTGGAGAGACCTGAAAATATCTGTGAAGCAATGCTCCCCATCCAACCAGAGAGCTTGAGAGGATCTGCGAAGAAGAATGGGAGAAGCTCCCCAAATACAGGTGTGCCAAGCTTTTAGCGTCATACCCAAGAAGACTCAAGGCTGTAATTGCTGCCAAAGGTGCTTCAACAAAGTACTGAGTAAAGGGTCTGAATACTTACGTAAATGTGATATTCATTTTTTTCATTTTTTATAAATTAGCTAACATTTATAAAAACCTGTTTTGGCTTAGTCATTATGGGGTATTGTGTGTAGATTAATGAGAGGGGATTTTTTTTTACAAGGCTGTAACCTAACAAAAATGTGGAAAAAGTCAAGGGGTCTGAATACTCCCGAAGGCACTGTACACACCGACAGCAGCTGTGAATGTTCAGCTAGTGGTGGGGAGACGACTCCTTGTACATCGACTCCCATTTCTGGGTGTCAAGCTTAGATTCCGCTAGGAATAGACTCCTCGACTTCTAAGATTCAGTATTTCTGCAAGGAAGGACACCATTTTTTGTAGTCTACTTCGAGAACAAACTCTTGCATCTTTCACAGCAAGAAAAAGCGAGCTACCGAGGGAGAGAGAGAGAGATGGAAGTGGCACAGCCAGGCATAGTTATGCATGTCGGCCACCAGGCAGACAGTCAGAAGTGTGCAGGTAATCAAAATATGTAGGCTATAGGAATGAAACCCTGGCTGGCTGTTGATGTCCTAGATCAGGGCTCTCCAACCCATGAACAGGGTTGGAGAGCCCTGTCCTAGGAAATAGATCGCAAAGCAGGATCCCCCGCTAAACTTTTTAGAAATAGCAAGTTCACTTTCTCATCCATAAACACGGTCAAGTGCAAATATGGTTCAGCAGCTGAAATCAGCAGGATGGGGAGGATTGCTATTAGGAACGACATCTACCATGGATGGATTGCTAAAATAATGATTATGATCACAATTCATTCATTTAAATATTATGGGGAGACCTATACAGTGAGGGAAAAAAGTCTTTGATCCTCTGCTGATTTTGTACGTTTGCCCACTGACAAAGAAATGATCAGTCTATAATTTTAATGGTAGGTTTATTTGAACAGTGAGAGACAGAATAACAACAACAAAAAATCCTGAAAAACACATGTCAAAAATGTTATAAATTGATTAGCATTTTAATCAGGGAAATAAGTATTTGACCCCCTCTCAATCAGAAAGATTTCTGGCTCCCAGGTGTCTTTAATACAGGTAACGAGCTGAGATTAGGAGCACACTCTTAAAGGGAGTGCTCCTAATCTCAGTTTGTTACCTGTATAAAAGACACCTGTCCACAGAAGCAATCAATCAATCAAATTCCAAACTCTCCACCGTGGCCAAGACCAAAGAGCTCTCCAAGGATGTTAGGGACAAGATTGCAGACCTACACAAGGCTGGAATGGGCTACAAGACCATCGCCAAGCAGCTTGGTGAGAAGGTGACAACAGTTGGTGTGATTATTCGCAAATGGAAGAAACACAAAAGAACTGTCAATCTCCCTCGGCCTGGGGCTCCATGCAAGATCTCACCTCGTGGAGTTGCAATGATCATGAGAACGGTGAGGAATCAGCCCAGAACTACACAGGAGGATCTTGTCAATGGTCTCAAGGCAGCTGGTACCATAGTCACCAAGAAAACAATTGGTTACACACTACGCTGTGAAGGACTGAAATCCTGCAGCGCCCGCAAGGTCCCCCTGCTCAAGAAAGCACATATACATGCCCGTCTGAAGTTTGCCAATGAACATCTGAATGATTCAGAGGACAACTGGGTGAAAGTGTTGTGGTCAGATGAGACCAAAATGGAGCTCTTTGGCATCAACTCAACTCGCCTTGTTTGGAGGAGGAGGAATGCTGCCTATGACCCCAAGAATACCATCCTCACTGTCAAACATGGAGGTGGAAACATTATGCTTTGGGGGTGTTTTTCTGCTACGGGGACAGGACAACTTCACCGCATCGAAGGGACGATGGACGAGGCCATGTACCGTCAAATCTTGGGTGAGAACCTCCTTCCCTCAGCCAGGGCATTGAAAATGGGTCATGGATGGGTATTCCAGCATGACAATGACCCAAAACACACGGCCAAGTCAACAAAGGAGTGGCTCAAGAAGAAGCACATTAAGGTCCTGGAGTGGCCTAGCCAGTCTCCAGACCTTAATCCCATAGAAAATCTGTGGAGGGAGCTCAAGGTTCGAGTTGCCAAACGTCAGCCTCGAAACCTTAATGACTTGGAGAAGATCTGCAAAGAGGAGTGGGACAAAATCCCTCCTGAGATGTGTGGCCAACTACAAGAAACGTCTGACCTCTGTGATTGCCCAGAAGGGTTTTGCCACCAAGTACTAAGTTATGTTTTGCAGAGGGGTCAAATACTTATTTCCCTCATTAAAATTCAAATCAATTTATAACATTTTTGACATGCGTTTTTCTGGATTTTTTTGTTGTTATTCTGTCTCTCACTGTTCAAATAAAACTACCATTAAAATTATAGAATGATCATTTCTTTGTCAGTGGGCAAACGTACAAAATCAGCAGGGGATCAAATACTTTTTTCCCCTCACTGTACATTTGGAAACCAAGCACGAGGTATCAGTGTAGCCTATTATCGTCTGGACATGATGTTTAAATATCTTCATGCCTACAAAAAAATAAAATAATTAATTAAATAAAATAAAAAAATGTAGGCTTCCGTCATAATAGTCGATTCATTTCGAAAAATTAAGAATTACATGGGTCAGTTTTGAAAAACTTATCCTGTGTGAATTCCTCTGGAATAATGCACATGCTAGGATAATAATTACAAAACCAACATATCTAGTAATACCTGTCCGAATAGGGCTAGAACATGGCAAAGAATAGCCTTATCAGCATAGAGCGCACCGCATCATCCCATGGGATCGGTCAAGGCGGCACACAGCAGAAATATCACTGAAATATTTGAGTTCCTACACATCACCTTCTATATTCAAACGGACAGCATCATGCTCATGTCAGTCCTCTAGAATGCAAATGTAGTCTTCCTAGTAGGACTCTGCAATAATTAGGTGTATGTGTGTGCGAATCTCTTTCAGCGTGTTTTGGGAGATGAGCAAGAGTCGACTCCTACGACTCCAACCACAGGAGTCGAAGTCGACTCCAAAAATCCTTGAGTCATGCACCACTTTCTAAAACTATCCGCTGCCATTGTTGCAACCCCTATTACCAGTCTGTTCAACCTCTCTTTCGTATCGTCCGAGATCCCTAAAGATTGGAAAGCTGCCGCGGTCATCCACCTCTTCAAAGGGGGTGACAACATAGACCCAAACTGTTACAGACCTATTTCCATCCTGCCCTGCCTATCCAAAGTCTTCGAAAGCCAAGTTAATAAACAGATCACTGACCATTTAGAATCCCACCGTACCTTCTCCGCTGTGCAATCCGGTTTCCGAGCCGGTCACGGGTGCACCTCAGCCACGCTCAATGTACTAAATGATATCATAACCGCCATCGATAAAAGACAGTACTGTACAGCCGTCTTCATCGACCTGGCCAAGGCTTTCGACTCTGTCAATCACCGTATTCTTATCGGCAGACTCAATAGCCTTGGTTTTTCTAATGACTGCCTCGCCTGGTTCACCAACTACTTTGCAGACAGAGTTCAGTGTGTCAAATCTGAGGGCATGTTGTCCCGACCTCTGGTAGTCTCTATGGGGGTACCACAGGGTTCAATTCTCGGGCCGACTCTTTTCTCTGTATATATCAATGATGTTGCTCTTGCTGCGGACGATTCCCTGATCCACCTCTACGCAGACGACACCATTCTGTATACTTCTGGCCCTTCCTTGGACACTGTGCTAACTAACCTCCAAACAAGCGTCAATGCCATACAACACTCCTTGCATTTGGTTTTACTAGTGTTTAAGAGCAGTTAGAGGTCACCTCCAACTGCTCTTAAACACTAGTAAAACCAAATGCATGCTTTTCAACCGTTCGCTGCCCGCACCCGCCCGCCCGACTAGCATCACCACCCTGGACAGTTCCGACCTAGAATATGTGGACCACTACAATTACCTAGGTGTCTGGCTAGACTGTAAACTCTCCTTCCAGACTCATATTAAACTTCTCCAATCCAAAATCAAATCTAGAATCGGCTTTCTATTTCGCAACAAAGCCTCCTTCACTCACGCTGCCAAACTTACCCTAGTACAACTGACTATCCTACCGATCCTCGACTTCGGCGATGTCATCTACAAAATAGCTTCCAATACTCTACTCAGCAAACTGGATGCAGTCTATCACAGTGCCATCCGTTTTGTTACCAAATCACCTTATACCACCCACCACTGCGACCTGTATGCTCTAGTCGGCTGGCCCTCACTACATATTCGTCGCCAGACCCACTGGCTCCAGGTCATCTATAAGACTATGCTTGGTAAAGCTCTGCCTTGTCTCAGTTCACCGGTCACGATAACAACACTCACCCGTAGCACACGTCCCAGCAGGTATATCTCACTGATCATCCCCAAAGCCAACACCTTATTTGGCCACCTTTCATTCCAGTTCTCTGCTGCCAGTGACTGGAACGAATTGCAAAAATCGCTGAAGTTGGAGACTTATTTCCCTCACCAACTTTAAACATCAGCTATCGCTGCAGCTGTACATAGCCCATCTGTACATTGTCCACCCTATCTACCTACCTCATCCCCTTACTGTTTTTATTTGATTTACTTTTCTGGTCTTTTTGCACACCAGTATCTCTACATGCACATCTTCATATGCTCATTTATCACTCCAGTGTTAATCTGCTAAATTGTAATTATTTGCGCCTATGGCCTATTTATTGCCTACCTCCTCATGCCTTTTAAACACACTGTATATAGACTTTCTGTTTTCTACTGTATCATAGACTTGTTTATTGTGTTATTGGCTTGTTTGTTTACTCCATGTGTAACTGTTTTGTTGTCTGTGTCACACTGCTTTGCTTTATCTTGCCAGGTCGCAGTTGAAAATGAAAACTTGTTCTCAACTTGCCTACCTGGTTAAATAAAGGTGAAATAAACAAAAAAAAATAAACCACTATGTTCAACTCTCCCTTGCTGGTCCAGCCAGCCTTCCAGAAGCTTGGCCTTCACAAAGCCCGTTTGCCCGCTTTGTGGTGTCCACACGGTCCTAAATCCAGCCAAACAGTCTACCCATCCATTATGCGTGGGAATACTTGGGAACAGATTACCAAAATGAAAATCACCTGGAGCTGACTTCCTTGTGTTTTTACAGTCTTTCATATTCCCCCCCCCCCCCCCAAATAAAAAAGGTTTCATAGGGGGGCCAAATAAAACAACCGCTATATTCCATTAGTGGAAAACTGTGATCATGCCCCAGAAAACATGCTAGCCTCTCACCATTACCAATAACAAGGGAGGTTATTATTTTTTTGGGGGGGTATGATCTTTATTGTATGCCTCTAACTTTATCACTCATCGTTATTCATGATTATCCGTAATCATGGTAGCATCCACATTAATGTAGATGTGTTCAGAACCAACTATATAGAATTATAATTTTAGTATGACAAAGTAAGCTGTCTAAATTAGATGGTGATTTATGGAAAGCTCTACTCCTGCATATTATTTTAGCTGGAATTATCATTCTTGACAAATGTTATAATAAATCAATGTATAAGTAACAATTTTAATGAGAAATCATTATTAATATCCTAAAATAGTGTCAATAATTAGACAACAAACAGCATTGTGTAAGCTTAATCACCCCCCCCCCGTCCACCCACATGCACTTATGTTGTCCATCTGTTATTCATTGTAAAAACTTCTCTATCACATATCTTTCTATCAACACCTATCTGTTTGTATTTGTCTCCATCTCTTTCGCACACGTCTTTGTCTGTCATAAGGAAACAAAAAATGTTCAACGCTTCCTTCTATTTTTCCCTCTCTCCACCATTTCCCCTCTTTCCCTTTCAATTCCATCTCTATCACACTGTCTTTTACTGTGCTCTTGGCAGATCACTATCTGTTGGCTAGACTGCAGCAGCTGCCACAGGAAAGGCAGCTTTGTGAGTTGCGATCAGAGGCAACAGTGAGAGCAGATACTGCAGTGGGAAGACTGACACACACAACTCGCAGCAATTAGCCTTGTTCAATCCCCACACCCAAATATTGCCTTTACTCAAGAGACTTACAGTGACTTCTTTCCTACATATGTATGTACAGTACAGCAGCTAAACTTCAGTTGCACTCGTGTCATTGAGAGGAAGGTATACAGACAAATGAGAATCTCAAAACAAATCTGCAGGGATGCCTTCTGCTTGTCTGCTGCACCGCACAAATACCAACCCCATTCAACACATTCAGGTCTACATTTTCTACCAGCTGTGAATGGGTAAGGCTCTGCTGTCGGTATAAATGAAGTCCCTGGAGGCTAGCTCACCTGTTTCTCTGTTATTCTGGGAGACTGAAGTGTAAAACATTCTCCACTGTTACTGCCTTTTTTCCCTTCATAAATGTGGCATTTATATTTTGAGACTCTGCATTTGGTGGCAGCCCTGTGCTGCCTGGTACGGCTACCGTATCTGAATACAATGACTCACATCTACTGTATTGTTACATCTCTATCTGTCAGTAACGTTGAATATCTGCATGATGAATTTTGCAGAAAAATCTATCTGCTCATAGAACAAATCCACTAGTATTAGCTGATCAGAGAGGTATGCAGTACTGCTGTGTCCTCTTTCTCTTACCCGCCCTCGAAGATTTGGACGCTTAGAGGTTCGCTCTGTTTGGAGGTGGAGGGCCCTTGCTCTTCTCTCTTCCCCTTCTCCTCCTCCTCAGGCTGCTGTGGTGGCTCCTTCACTTCGACAGGGGTGCTGGGTGGGATAGCATGTACCTACACTCAAAGACAGACACAGGCAAATTCACCAACGCACCCTGACATCTTGGTTGGCAATGACAGTACATTGGAACAACAATTAATGTCAAACATTTAATGTATTGGTTGTAGTATATAATCTAACAGCATAGTGTCTGGTAATTTCCAGCTGTGGAATTGTGGGGTATGCATTATACTATATAATTCATAACTAAAACTAAATCAGTGGTTTTGGTAGTTTTGGTCTAATTGGCCCATGCTGTGTTTTCCTAGATATTGAATATTGCTGTTATATTTACCTCTGAAATGTAGGTCTTTCTGCTGCTGGCAGAGACCACCTTGCCTGTCGCAGGGGTTAGAGCTGTGGCCATGGTGTAGGTCTCCAAGCTGTGCTTCTGCTTGGAGCTCAGCAGGGACAGGGCCAGCTTGGTGGACAGGCCTGGCAGGTTGGGGTTGTGCACGCTGACGCTCCAGGAGGTGTAAACGGAGGTTTGTGACTCCCTCTGGGCAGACGGGTTGGGCTTCACGTAGTTCAAGTAGCACCAGCTGACTGAGGTGGTTGTGTGGAGGCTGGTATACGAGGGGGCTTTGGCTCGCTCTGGACTCTGGGGTACAAAGGAAGCACTCACTCCCTGGCCCTCATTCTCCTCCCTCCCCTTTTCTTTCTTAGGTTCAGCCTTCCCTTGCATCTCCCTCTCTTCCCTGTGCCCCTCTGGGTCCCGTACCTTCTCTTCCTCCTCGACTTTCACAGTAACTACTCCTATCTGTGCCCTTTCCGGCTCTTTCTCTTCATCCTCCCCTGCTTCCAGTTTTCTCCCAGTACCCTTATTTTCCTCTTCCTCTCCCACCTTCTCTTCCTCCACCTCTTCCTCCTTCACTCGTTTCTGCTGACGCTGGGCCTCTGTGCTAAGCTCCAGACTGGCTGCAGGGGAGAGCATGCGTTTGCTCCCTCCAGCCCCCAGTGGCCCGTAGCCCTCCCTGGACACAGAGCCCAGCTCCAGGGGCAGAGACAGGGGCAGGTAGCTCTTGAAGTCCGGGGTGGGGATCTTTAGATAGGCCCTCTGCAGCTTGTCCTGCTCCAGCTGGCCCATGATAACCATGGCCATGCAGCAGATGGGCTCCTGGGAGCGGGCTGACGCCAAGATCTGAGATAGGGTGGTGTACAGGGCACTGGCATAGGTGGTCATGTGGGTCTGGAGGCGCACTGGCACCACCAGTGACACGACTGGCATCAGCTGCGCCAGGCACGTTGCGATGACAGGCGGGGGATGGAGGCAAGGTAGGGGGACTAAGGACTGAGGAGATGGGGACGGGAGAACCACAGTGGGGGGTATGGGGGGCTGTGTGGAGACTTGGATGGTGAGCCCAGGGGAAACGGGGAAGTACACATTCTCGTCAGCCCCGGTGGGGTACTGCAGGGAGAGCAGAGCTGAGAAAGGATGGAGGGGCAGGCCTAAGCATTCTGCCATGTGAAGCTGCCCTGGGTGGACTTGTATGGTTGGAGGAGAAGGGTGTGTGTGTAAGAAGGCTCTGTGGATGATGTGGGTGGAGAGGACATCTGAGATGGCAGTGGTGACCGGGTGGAGCTGGGCTATCTGGCCAAGAGGGAACCGATCATGCCCAGTTGGTTGCATGGGGAATGGGGGTATCCGGGGCTGGTGGAACAGCTGTACGGTCTTCCCTATGGCCTCCGGGCTGAGCCTCGAGGTGCTGGCTTCAGCTGGGTGGAGGGCAGGGTGGCTGGTGTAGGACGGGCCTGGCTTGGGGCTCCCTGGTCGGCCCGAGTGGCTGGCCATGGCCCCTTCCTCGTGGTCTGGCTCACCCAGGGTGGCGTGCTTCACAAGTAGGCACTTCCTCCTTTCCCTCCAGGCTGATGCAGACTGGGCAGCAGCCTCGGCTAGACGGAGACGCTTCTTCTTTGGTGGCAGCTTCTCGGCGGGGAGCTGAGCCATACTCTGGCTGCGCTGAGGCCACTGGAACTCCTCTACCACTCTCTCTGGCTCCTTGGACAAGCATGTCGTCGCCGTGGGCGACACTGGCACCATATCAGCGTCAGGTTCCACCGTCACTAGGATCTCTGGCACTTGGATGTTGTGCTGGCGGACCAGGCGGGACATGGAGGGCGATGATTTTGGCAGCGGCTGTTTTTGCAGTGTTGACTGGCTCTCTCTGAGCTCTATAGACTCCTGGCTCTCCATGGATATACTTTCCTGCTTCTCGAAGGAGCTGGTGTGCTGGATGACAGAGATACCCTTCCTGTCTTGCTGCTGCTGCTCAGTCTGTGAGAGAGCACCTGAGAAGGCCTCACTCTGCTCCACCAGGCTTGGCACTGCAGTGGTGGTTGCGGGGCTGCAGGTCACAACAGCTGTAGGCTCGGGGCTGGGAGGATCCTCCTCCAGACTCTCCTCTTTCCTCCTCTTCCTCACTGCCATGGCCAGTGCCCGGAATTTATAGTGCATCATCTGGGGACGGTCATCCCGGCACGCCCCATCCACCTCACCTCTCTCCAGCTCCTTTATTGGCTGGCCTGTGCAAAGACCCCTGTGGGCCTCGTAACTCTCCCTTTGTTTACAGCGGACTCCGCAGGCCTTGCACTCATAGAGCCTTGGACCTTTGCGTTGCTGCTGTTGCTGCTTCCTGGTTAGGCCGCTTTCTGTTGCTGCGTAGGAGGGGCCAGCCTCCTCCAGGCTGAGTTCAGCCCCGAGGGGCACCTCGATGGCGGGCTGGCGCCTCAGCAAACGGTGCTGCCCGCCCACCCTCATCTCGGCCACCACAGCCTGCTGCTCATCAAAGGAGTGGCTCAGACGACAGAAGCCCCAGGGAGAGGTGGTGGAGTGGTTTCCCTGGCCTGCTGAGGTGGGCATGGAGTGGCTTCTCAGCAGAGGCACTGAAGAGGAAGACTCCTGGACCCCCGATGGGTCCACGTCTTGGACATGGGGAAAGAATGATTGGCCTGCCATACTGGGGCCTGGGATTTCTCCCTTAGGCTCAAACATATAGGGGTATTTGGGGCAGGAGAACTTGGGTAACTCCAGACTACTCTTCCTGGAGAGCAAGGAGCGCCTGGGCTTGACGCTGTCAATCTCGCTGGTGTCCACCACCGCCTCGTTGATGGTGATGAGTTTGGTGATGTGCTCGATGACCTGCGTCTTGGGCACGCTGAAGGGCATGCTACTCTTCTCCTCCATCCCTGGTGAAGAAGAGTGGGTGTGCTGCTGATGGGGACCGCGCTGCTGCCCTCCAAGCCGTCCATACTTGCCCAGAATGATCTCGGCATAGGTTTTGGCGGTGGGAGGGCTCACCTGGGAGTCAGCTCGGCTCATCTCAGTGCTCCTCGAAAGGGAGAAGTAGCCTGACTCTTGGCTGCCTTTACTACTGGGGCCCAGTGAGGAGGAGGTGGAGGAAGAGGGAGGGGCTTCTGGGGAGGCCATGGGGCCACGCTTCCTCTCACTCAGCCTCATGGCCAGTCTCTGCTTCACGGCCTGGGAGTTGTCAGACCTCTGGCCCTCCTCTTGCCCTAACAGCACCAAACTGCTGCTACTCTTCTGCTTGCCCAACTTCTCCTTCCTGTACTGACCCGACTCCTCCTCAGAGTCTGTACTCTCCCCCTCTGTAGGCTCCCCGGGATCCTCTCCCGGGGCGCTCATCGCAGGTCCGCTCAGGCTCAGCTCGTCCCGGCTGGACGCCAGGCCTGCCTTGATTCGGTGGGCGTGGGACTTGCGGTGCTTGTACAGGTTACTCTTGGTCTTGAAGGAGAAGCCACAGGGGACGCAGGGGTAAGGCCTCTCCCCTGTGTGAGAGCGGATGTGTTTCTGGAGAACGCTGGGTTTGGCACATGGACGGCCGCAGTAAGTGCACACATACTTCCCCGGTTTCTGGGGCTTCCTCTCACCTCTTTTAGATGGGCTGCCCTCTGGGGCTTCCTGATTGGGCTGGGACTGGACCCCATGAGTGTTATGGCCTTGGGTAGAGGAGGATTGTAGGGATGAGATGGAGGGGATGCTGCCTCCTGAAGGACCTGGGGTGTCTGTTGAGTGCTGCCATGCTGCTGCTTGGGTCTTGTGCTGATGCTGAAGCCTGAGGAGCAGGTCGCTACGCTTGGGCTTGCGGTGGTGGAGGCGTCCCAGGCCACCGTGGACGGGACGGGGGTTGGATGGCGGCTGCTGTGGATGGGACCCTGTGGGGGACTCAGCGGCCCCAGCAGACAGAGGCTGCTGTTGCCTTCCGGATCGCTCACCATCAGCAGGATGGCTGGGCTCCGCCTCCATAGAGTGGGGAGGAGGCCTTACAGACACACAGGGAATGCCTCTGGGAGCAGTGTGCCACACAGCCTCATGAGGCTAGCCGCAGTGCCGCAGAGATGCCTGGGACGAGGGAACATCTAATGGAGTACCTTTTTTATGAGCAGGCCAAAAGTCATTCAAGAGGATCAAATAAGACATAATTAAAAAGTGCCCCAGAGCAGCATAGAGGATGTAGGTAAACATAGATCCTCTCTTATCACGGAGTAAGCCTGTTCCCATCCGGCCTGAGCCATTGTGACAGGTCTTCACTGTGGACTGGGAGCTAGACGAGGTTTTGGCTTGGCATACTGCTGGACCGTTCTGACACTGTGGCACTGCTGAGTAGAAACCTCTGGGTCTTCTCTTGTTCCTCTTAGGCCGTCACTGGTCAATCCTAGCACCTCACTGGATCTGCAGAAACACAGAAATAAATCAGAAGTGAGTCACAGAGCTTAGGCAGACCCGACAAAATACACCTAGGCATTTGTTTCATTGGTTATGACTCGTGACACTATCAATGACTAGGTGGCCAGTCCCTACAGACACCAAAAACAGACTGTTTGTCATGGGGTTAAGGCCTAGTCAATGCCCTGTGACCAAACACTGACTCTCACGTTGATATTGCTGCCACATATCATACCCTGACAAATAAGGCCACATTTCCTTGGCCTGATGAGTGGGGGAAGTGTTCTAATGATCACATTAGCGAGGTAATTGCGGTAACACTGTTATTGCTCTGATCTGTTCTTGGCCTACCTGTGTGCTGAAGGGTCTCTGCCACATACAGAAAAAGTCTATTTCATTGTGCTTCTACCCTGTAATGTTGGTTCTGTATGTGGAAATGTGCTTGAATGGTCTCAATGCACTAATGTGCAATATCCAACATAAAACCTAGTTCCAAAAAGAGATCAGACACAGTAAGAGGGAAAAGTCTACCACACCACTGTTTATCTATCTCTGACTCCAAACCATCTGGCTAGAGCAGTCTGCACGAGACACCACTGCTCTGACAAGGCCAAGCAAGGTCAACATCCAGGGAAGCAGCGCCAACAGAGAGGGTAAAAGTGTGACACAATGTCATGGCACTAAGTCTAAACAAACATTTGAAATTCAGCCTGAGCTTATTTGATCTTGTTCTAAAGCTAGGGAAAGGGGGGGCTATCTTCTTGTAATGAGTAAAGATGAGTTGACAGCAATGGGTGAAGTAGTTGAAGATAGAAAAAAGACTGCAGGCAGATGAGGAAGTGCTCCCCTCTTTTATCAAGACATATCTGTTGTTATATTTCCCACATTAGGAGAAACCCAGGTCTCAACTCCACACACAGAAATCTTGTACTGCAGCCAATCAAAACACATTCTGGGAGCAAATGTCACTGAGCTGCCGTAGCCAACTGCTGACAGTCCGGGCTGAGGCCCATCCACTGACATCCATCATCATCAGAGCAGAGCCATCAACACACACTTCTCAGGATAGCTTACTCTCTCTGCTTATGTGCAGAGTGGTCTTTGGCATTTTAAACTGTGTTCTCCTCCCTGCTGCAACAGCTCTGTATAAAGATATTCATCTCCATATCTCTGGTGTTCATAATAGGCCACACTATTAGGTAATCAGGTGCATAAGTATAACCATCAATAATAGCCTGAGAAAATCAAAATATATAATACTCAACTTTTCAATAAGTTTTATTTTAAATCAATTGGGAGTAAATCATAATTTAGTCTGAATAATGAATCATATTTCAGAAGACCACTTTTCAGGGAGGGAATAGATGTAGGGGTTATAAGCTAGTGCATTTAACAGTATGTAAGACAGTCCAGTCCCACCTTCCCTGGGTAAGGCAAAAGCAGTGGCAGAGGCTGACAAGTTGACAGGGTGAGTGAGTGTGCGAGAGAGAGAGATAACTCTGAGAGGCTGTGTGGAGTCATTCAGTGTTCCAGCGGCTGGCTAAACAGGCCTAGAAGAAGACTAGTCTGAAAGACTCCAGCTGGGGCAGCGGTGACTTTTTTTTTTAATGAGCCCGGGTTTCTCTCTTTCTCCATATGCTCCTGAAAAACACAGCACAGTTCATTACAGTGGAAAATAAAACAGAAACACTCTTCCTTTTTGGAAGTGAATTGACAGATTATCAGCTCCATTTCCACGTTCCCCCACATATGATGATCATCCATTTAGTCTGTTTCGCCAAACAGAAGTTAACTTTGTTTACAGCAGAGTACCATCAACAGTAGCAATTATTAATAATAACAGACTGAAGTGGCGGCATTAAAATGAACTCAAACGCCTCACAGTAAGAGAGGTAGACGAGAAAATGTTCTGAGCTGTCCAGCTACATTGTGGTGTTAGCCTTGGGAATTAGCTAGAATAGTTAGAAAAGGGATTGTTTTATACTGTAGCTAGGTCATGTACCAATGTGGTCTCTTCACACACAATTCCCAAGAAAGAAAAGTGAGTGGGAGAATACTACAGGAGTGTGAGACTGAGAAATAAAAAAGGCATGAGTGGGAGAGACAGGAAAAGACAGGTAAAGAGTGGGAAGATGAATGGGGAGAAAAAAGACACCACTATGAAGCCAGAGTGCGTAGGAGGGCGATACATACTGTATATAGAAATATCGAGAGAGAGAAAGAAAAAAGAAAGGAAAGTGTCTTCCCCCTTCCTACTTGTGTTGTTTGAACTGAGCACACATTACCCATCACAGTGTAAGGCTTAATAATCTCTGGCATAGTATTGATGCAACCTTTAAACAGAATGATTAGGCGGTTTTAGGGTGGGGGAGAGCACCGTCTGAATTATGCATGGCAGTGTAGTCTAGACTCCAGCTCAGAGCAGGGAAACACACATTAGGGCTTTGCCAGGACGACAAGGGGAAAGCCTGCCAGAGTGAGCAAGCACATCATAATCTCTCACGCAAGCACACACACACACACACACACACACACACATCTAAACAAGCATGCATACAGTACGTACGTGCCCACACACATACAGACATATGCACACTCAGGCTATGCCTGTCTGAGGGTCGCTTTGCCATCCCCCGGAACCCCTGGGTTTCCGCGGCTGGGGCAGTCGCAGGCCACCACCGGTTCTCAGGGTAAAGCTCAGGGTTAGGTTTGGGCCGCTGAGCTCTGACCGCCGACCTGAACCGGATTGAAAAGGTGAGCCCGGGTGCCCAGCCACATTACATTCACTTTGACTACGACCTCAGATCAGACCCCCTGAATTTAAGCATACTACTAAGCGGAGGAAAAGGGCTGGGGGCAAAAGGTGGCTACCGGTTTCGGCCGTGCACTTCACAGCACCCCTGCTCCATACTCGCCGCTTCCCGGGCCCGAGGACTTAGTACCCGCTGCATCATGTCCCCCTGCAGGGGGGGGGGGGGGGGGGGCACAGGGGCAGGGGGTCGGACTGTCCCCCGGCACGGCTGTCAACCGGGTCGGACTGTCCTCAGTGCGCACCCGACCACGTTGCGTCACTAGGGCGGGGATCGGCTCACGTAAACTGGTGCCAGGGGTCAGCGGTGATGTCGGCAACCCACCCGACCAGTCTTGAAACATGGACCAAGGAGTCTAACCCGCAAGTCAGAAGGTTCTCTCTGAACACACCACGTGGCACAATGAAAGTGAGGGTTGGTGCGTGCCGGCTGAGGTGGGACCCCGGCCCTGTGGGAATCCCATCTCGCCCGCTCTGTCAGGGAGGTGAAGCGTGAGATAGGACCCGAAAGATAGTGAACTATGCCTGGGCAGGGCAAAGCCAGAGGAAACTCTGGTGGAGGTCCGTAGCAGTCCTGACGTGCAAATCGGTCTTCCGACCTGGGTATGGGGCGAAAGACTAATCGATCCATCTAGTAGCTGGTTCCCTCCGAAGTTTCCCTCATGATAGCTGGCACTCGAAGTCTCGCAGTTTTATCTGGTAAAGCGATTGATTAGATGTCTTGGGGCTGAAACGAACTTAACCTATTTTCAAACTTTAAATGGGTAAGAGCCGGGCGTGGAATGCGAGCCGCTTAGTGGGCCACTTTTGTAAGCAGAACTGGCCTTGCGGGATGAACCTAATGCCGGGTTAAGGCGCCCGATGCCGACGCTCATCAGACCCCAGAAAAGGTGTTGGTCGATATTGACAGCAGGACTGTGGCCATGGAAGTCGGAATCCGCTAAGGAGTGTGTAACAACTCACCTGCCAAAACAACTAGCCCTGAAAATGGATGGCACTGGAGCGTCGGGCCCATACCTGGCCCTCGCCGGCCACGGGAGCCTCGAGGGCTACGCCGCAACGAGTTTTGAGCATGTCAAATTCGTGATGGTAAATGCAGTGAGCACGGAAGCCTAGGGCACGGGCCCGGGTGAAGCCTCCGCGGGTGTAGATCTTGTTGGTAGTAGCAAATATTCAAATGAGAACTTTGAAGACCGAAGTGGAGAAGGGTTCCATGTGAACAGCAGTTTAACATGGATCAGTTGGTTCTAAGAGATGGGCGAACGCCGTTCGGGAGGGGCGATGGCCTCCATCGTACCCATATCCACATCAGGTCTCCAAGGTGAACAGTCTCTGGCATGTTAGAATAATATAGGTAAGGGAACACCCCACTCAAATGGACAAAAATTAATGGGATCTTATTGGCACCATACGAAACATATACACAATGTACAATACCACTCAAATGGACGTCGTTTCATTCAAAACTGATTGCAAATGCCATATGGCAAATGCCAAGTGGCACACAGCAAAAATCCAATAGATGGCGAGTGCGCTCCACCGTAAATTTTCTTATTGCAAATGTAACACAAGTCAAGACCCAGGAGTAAAATTTTGAAAAAAATAAAATAATTATCACCCCCTTAAAAAAGTGATTTCTGGACCATTTTTCTGTCAATTACACATGTATAAGAACTGTATGAACATACTTTTGTCATCATTTTTTTTTTTACTTGTCCATAAGGCATATAATTTGCCCATTTGCATTATGCTTTCATAGGAAGTCAAAAGTCGAAGTCAAAAGTCAGTGAACCATTGCCAAATGCAATACGAAATGTCCAAATGCACTATGAAAGCATTGAATGTGCCAAATCAGGATGTTTGTCCATTTGCAATATGATATCATAGGAAGTCAAACGTCGAAGTCAAAAGTAATTTTTCCCCCTTTTTTGCCAAATGCCATAAGAAATGTCCAAATGCAATATGAAAGTGCCAAATCAGGATGTTATGTCCATTTGCCATGTACAATCATAGGAAGTCGGTTTCCAAACCCAAAAGTCAGTGAACCATGTGCTGAGCACATGTGGGAGTGCTCCCTACCCAACCGTAGACCCCTTGCACCCCCCTAAAGGCATTAAAAACCATTTTAATGTGCTCCTGGTAACGCATTCCAATCATCAGGCGCATGGCTGTCCATTTGCAATATGTTTCAATGGGCATTTACCATCACGAATTTGACATGCTCAAAAATACTGCAGAAATGCAAAACTGACTGGCCCGATGAACTCAGGATGGCCTGGCAGTGATTCTGGTTCCTCTCCATTGCTCATTGGTGTTGATTTCAGAATGTCAATTTGGTGATGGTCTATCACTGTTTAAACATATTGCAAATGGACAAAAGTCAGCCAGCAAGTCACCGTCCATCAGTCAATTAGATATCATTCTGACACCAAACTGATACAAACTGAATCCACACCCACTTTTTCAAACTCGTTCAGAAGCCAACTATCACATATTTCAGAGCAGGCCAAAAATTCACAGAACCTTCTGTTTAAACCATAATAAAGCAGCGACCTTAATTGGTGGTGAAAATCCACTTTTTTCCAGGCGTTGTTACAGGGTCCTTGAATGAGCTATCGGACATAAACTTTAGGGTCCATCTCTATGATCCGAGGCGGTTTCAATGCACATAGTCTTGCGACTCTGGGACATTTTAAATGTCGTCATTCTCGTGATGTCAAAATAAATTGATGTTATTGCAAATGTACGAGGCTGTTTCTTGGTCTGAGAACCTTCTAGAGCCACATAACTCACCATACACTATCGACTTGAGCTCTAGGTTTCTAAAGTTTCAGAGCTCTAGGTCTGACGGTTCTTTGATAGTTCGAACAAAGGTAACTATTGCAGGCTCTGTGTGTCTCTAAGCCCCACACTGTCACTCCATCCTTGCTGTGTGTGTGTGAGCTTTCTTGGAAATCTGATGGGAGAAATGACTGATTTACAGTTCATGAGGGTTGCCTAATCACACGTATGAAGTTTTGGAAAGATCTGACCTTTTTAACACTTCGAAACAGCCCCTATGACACAATTTTAAGGCACTTCCGGTTGACACAGGAAGCTGAAAGTGAACACATATCCTGATTGGGGTAGGCTCTTACAGAATCCTGAGTTTAGAGTCTTTATGTTAAGAATTGACTGATCTACATAGGGTTGAATGCAGTGATTTTCACAAACTGCAGGTTCGGTATATCAAAACACCTTTGGGGTGAATTTAATCACTTCCAGTTTCCCCAGGAAGCTTAGAATCAACGCAGGTAGACCTCATAGTGGCCTGATGGATAGTCATCAAAGACAGGTTCATAAGGCATTCATAACCCGCATAGGCTTCAGGTTGAATTTATGGGAGCAGGCAATGTAATCCTATGGGGAGAGAAGTCATTGCAAACTGTTTGATGTAAACACCTTTTCACTGTTAACCTCTTGGGGCTAGGTGGGACGCTAGCGTGCCACCCGTGGTGCACTCCATCAACAGCAGGTGCATTTCAAGAGCGGCAAATTTGAATCCAAATAAATGTCAAAATTCAAATTTTTCAAAAATACAACTATTTTACACCATTTGAAAGATAAACATCTCCTTAATCTAACCACGTTTTACGATTTCAAAAAGGTTTTACGGCGAAAGCATAAATTTAGAGTATGTTAGGACAGTACATTTACAAGAGTTGTGTGTAATGTTTTGTCAAGTCAAAGACAGGGTCACCAAAACCATAAAACCAGCTAAAATGATGCACTAACCTTTTACAATCTCCATCAGATGACACTCCTAGGACATTATGTTAGACAATGCATGCATTTTTAGTTCTATCAAGTTCATATTTATATCCAAAAACAGCGTTTTACTATGGCATTGATGTTGAGGAAATCGTTTCCCTCCAATAACCGGCAGTCAAGTCAGCGTCACAAATTAAATAATTAAAATTAGAAAACATTGGTAAAATATTATATTGTCATTTAAAGAATTATAGATTTACATCTCTTGAACTCAATCAACTTGCCAGATTTAAAAATAACCTTACTGGGAAATCACACTTTGCAATAATCTGAGCACTGCGCCCAGAAAAATACGCGTTGCGATACAGACTAGACGTCATGTTGGGGAGATCTAAAATCGAAAATACTATGTAAATAATCCATTACCTTTGATTCTCTTCATCAGATGTCACTTCCAGGTATCACAGGTCCATAACGAATGTAGTTTTGTTCAAAAAAGCTCATCATTTATGTCCAAAAATCTCCGTCTCGTTAGCACATGATGTAAGCCAGCCGGACTTCTCGTCATGAACGAGGGGAAAAAATATATTTCCGTTCGTTCAAACATGTCAAACGTTGTATAGCATAAATCATTAGGGCCTTTTTTAACCAGAACATGAATAATATTCAAGGTGGACGAATGCATACTCTTTTATAACGTATTGGAACGAGGGTACCCAACATGAACTCGCGCGCCAGGTGTCTAATGGGACATCATCGTTCCATGGCTCTTGTTCGGTCAGATCTCCCTCCAGAAGACTCAAAACACTTTGTAAAGGCTGGTGACATCTAGTGGAAGCAATAGGAAGTGCCAAAATATTCCTAAGCCCCTGTGTTTTTCAATGGGATAGGTTTAAAGTCAATACAACACATCAGGTATCCACTTCCTGTCAGAAAATGTCTCAGGGTTTTGCCTGCCAAATGAGTTCTGTTATACTCACAGACACCATTCAAACAGTTTTAGAAACTTTAGAGTGTTTTCTATCCATATATAATAAGTATATGCATATTCTAGTTACTGGGTAGGATTAGTAACCAGATTAAATCGGGTACATTTTTTTTATCCAGACGTGCAAATGCTGCCCCCTAGACCCAACAGGTTAAGGGTTAACCTGTTGGGGCTAGGGGGCAGTATTTGCACGGCCGGATAAAAAACGTACCCGATTTAATCTGGTTACTACTCCTGCCCAGTAACTAGAATATGCATATAATTATTGGCTTTGGATAGAAAACACCCTAAAGTTTCTAAAACTGTTTGAATGGTGTCTGTGAGTATAACAGAACTCATTTGGCAGGCCAAAACCTGAGAAGATTCCTTACAGGAAGTGGCCTGTCTGACCATTTCTTGCCCTCCTTGATCATCTCTAACAAATACAGGGGATCTCTGGCATGACGTGACACTTCCTACGGCTCCCATGGGCGCTCAGAAGGCGGGAAAAAGCTGAACGATGTAATTCCATCCCCAGGCTGAAACACATTAGCGCGTTTGGCAAGTCAGAGGGCCATTAGACTGAGGCTCGTGCATGAGGGGATAGCATGCTTTTACTTTCACTCTCTTTGTAATAAAAACCATTTCCCGGTCAGAATATTATCGCTTTTTTACGAGAAAAATGGCATAAAAATTTATTTTAAACAGCGGTTGACATGCTTCGAAGTACGGTAATGGAATATTTAGAATTTTTTTGTCACGAATTGCGCCATGCTCGTCACCCTTATTTACCCTTTCGGATAGTGTCTTGAACGCACAAACAAAACGCCGCTGTTTGGATATAACTACGGATTATTTTGAACCAAACCAACATTTGTTATTGAAGTAGAAGTCCTGGGAGTGCATTCTGACGAAGACAGCAAAGGTAATAACATTTTTCTTATAGTAAATCGGAGTTTGGTGAGTGCTAAACTTGCTGGGTGTCTAAATAGCTAGCCCTGTGATGCCGGGCTATCTACTGAGAATATTGCAAAATGTGCTTTCACCGAAAAGCTATTTTAAAATCGGACATATCGAGTGCATAGAGGAGGTCTGTATCTATAACTCTTAAAATAATTGTTATGCTTTTTGTGAACGTTTATCGTGAGTAATTTAGTAAAATGTTAGCGAATTCCCCGGAAGTTTGCGGGGGGTATGCTAGTTCTGAACGTCACATGCTAATGTAAAAAGCTGGTTTTTGATATAAATATGAACTTGATTGAACAAAACATGCATGTATTGTATAACATAATGTCCTAGGGTTGTCATCTGATGAAGATCAAAGGTTAGTGCTGCATTTAGCTGTCTTCTGGGTTTTTGTGACATATGCTAGCTTGAAAAATGGGTGTCTGATTATTTCTGGCTTGGTACTCTGCTGACATAATCTAATGTTTTGCTTTCGTTGTAAAGCCTTTTTGAAATCGGACAGTGTGGTTAGATTAACGAGAGTCTTGTCTTTAAATAGCTGTAAAATAGTCATATGTTTGAGAAATTGAAGTAATAGGATTTTTAAGGTTTTGAAAATCGCGCCACAGGCTTCAAGTGGCTGTTACATAGGTGGGACGAATTCGTCCCACCTAGCCCAGAGAGGTTAATCTGACTTGCCTAGTTAAATAAAGGTGTAAAATAAATAAAGGTGTAAATAAAAAAATAAAAATAATAAATAAATTAAAAAAAATAACATTTTTTTTATTTTTATTTTTTAAATCGGCGGACAAAAATACCGATTACCGATTGTTATGAAAACTTGAAATCGGCCCTAATTAAATCGGCCATTCTGATTAATCGGTCGACCTCTAATGGCGAGTATTGAGGACTTTGCTTTTCAGCGATGCTCTTTAACAATGTTTTCGAATAGTAATTTTGTAAATTGTAGCGCTGATTCACCGGAAGCATTTGAGGGAAAATATTTTCTGAACGTCACGCGCCGATGTAAAATGCTGTTTTTATATATAAATATGAACTTTATCGAACAAAAAATGCATGTATTGTGTAATATGATGTCCTAGGAGTGTCATCTGATGAAGACTGTCAAAGGTTAGTGCTGCATTTAGCTGTGTTTTGGGTATTTGTGATGCATCTAGTTGCTTTGAAAATGGCAGTGTGATTTTTTTTGGCAGGGTACTCTCCTGACATAATCTAATGTTTTGCTTTTGCTGTAAAGCCTTTTTGAAATCGGACAACGTGGTTCGATTCAGGAGAGGTGTATCTATAAAATGGTGTAAAATAGTCATATGTTTGAGAAATTGAAGTTATAGCATTTATGAGGTTTTGTATTTCGCGCAATGCGATTCCACTGGTTGTTGACTAGGGTGGGACGCTTGCCCAGACAGGTTAAACACTCCCATTTGGCTGCACTCAACCATGAAAGAACTAGAACTCCTAGAATCCAGGTAGCTGCTACACTCACATCTAGTACATAACACACTCAAGCAAACTGGAGTAAAGAAGACAAAATCAGGAACGGCAACCCATTCAGAGAAAGCACACACAGATAGAAACACTACCTACGGTACAGCAGCAGATCACACAACAGACAGTTATGAGGACTTTCAATCCAAATCTAACAGACTAATCCCATTACAGTGGCCATTTAGCCTCAGGGTGTATGAGAGAGAAAGTTGTGAGAGCGGAGAGTGGAGAGTGAGAGAAAGAGAGCTAGTGAACGAGGACAGAGAGATTGAGGAAGGAGAGAAAGAGAGAAAATGAGCGAGGGAGGATTGAGAGCAGTATACCTGGGATAGTAGCCTGGTTTCACCCCTCAGAGGAGCTTCAGAGTCACAGAGACATGCGGGGAGAGAGCGAACGGATGAGTGCTTGAGAGGGTGTGTTTCTTAGAGAGGGAGGGGGTGAGGCGAAAAATGAGTGATGGAGAGAAAGCGTTAACAAGTGTTAGCCCTGTAATGGAAAGTAGAGGAATGAAAAAAAAGAGTTAATAGAGAGCTAGGAGGGACCTACAAAGTTGCCACCTTAGAATAACCATCATCATTACAAACATCATCATCGTTGTAACATCGAAGCATATTAACTAGGGATGCACCGATATGACATTTTTGTCCGATACCGATATACAATATTTTCCTTGCCAAAAAACCCGATACCGATATTTAAAATGTTAGCAGCCTTTTAAAGCATTCTAGTAGTTAAATAGTTCAAACACAAAAAAAAGTTATTATATTTGCATTCACGTATGTCCCTGTTACCAGTAAAACATAATCAAAACCTATTTATTTCCCTTACTTTCTGTGCTGTTTCGTTGTTCATTTGTTTAGTCGTATCGTTCAACCAGGATTTCATCATACATGTCAAGCAGTGAAGTTTCAACTCTGCCTGTCCGTGGCCTCTCTTTCTCAGTACGCACTGTCACGGTGTCCGTTTCCAACTTGTCTAGCTATGTCTAACATTTCACGTAAACCCGGTTTCTTGTCTGCATCGAAGTAGCGGTCCTTGTACCTAGTATTGAGCTTCGAGGCGACACAGTAAAGAGGCTCAGAGAGAAAGCCCACCGAATCGCTTGTTCACAGCCTCTAGTAGAGTACTTTTGTTTTAACCCTACGGTCTGTGTCGGCAGTTTTGTTGAGTAGGCGTTTCAATGCCATGTCAGATGGTATCACGTCTGCTGCAGACGTTGAGCTCAGAGCAAGAGTCAGTTGTTCGAATGGAGCTAGGTGTTCATGTTTCCAAGTTTCAAACATGTTCTCAAATGCCATTGACATGGCAGCAGCGGTATAAGAACCAGCACATTCTTGAGCATGCAATATGGCTTTCCTCCGTATGAAATCCTTGTCGACCTACTGTGCGGTCAGACTCAGCATGCTCATGGGGCTGACATCGCTGGTCCAAATGTCAGTCAGGAAGCTAATAGCAGTGACGCCCATAGCAAGTAGCTCACGGATGTGCGTTTCAACAATACTGTGTAACTCCGGTAGGGCAACATCTGAAAAATAGCGCCTACTTGGTAGTGTGTACCGGGGCTTGAGGTGCTCGACCAGTCGGCGAAAGCCAACATCATCCACAGAGAACGGTTGATTTTTAAGGGCAATGAATTCCATTATCTTGGCGTTAATGGATTCTGCCTTTGAGTTGTCTCGCTGAAATGTTCTTATTCTTTCAAATGACTGCGCGACTTGAACTTGTTTAGTTGTTGGAAGTGCGCTTAGTTTTTTTCTGCTTTTGTTCTAAGTAGTCGCTGAACGTTTGGGGGTGATTCACTTTCAAATGAGTAATTAGGTTTGTGGTATTGAACGATTTCACCTTCTCCCCTCCTCGGGAAACAATAACAGCACAAACGTTGCATATGGCCTTTTTGCTATCTTCCTTTGAAACTTCAAAATAGATCCACGCAGCAGACATTGTGTGCTAGGTTAGGAATTGCTGTGTTGCACATGTAGCGCTGTATTTTTCGTGGTGTCATTACGTCGTCTACCTACGTTATATAGGTATGCATGTCAGCTTTGACATCGGTTTTGCACATCGGCGTTAAACTAGACATCGGGCCAATGCCGGTGTTGGCATTTTTAGCTAATATCGTCCGATTCTGATATGCTTAACGATATATCGTGCATCCCTAATATTAACGTTTGTGGTCAGACTTTACGAGCAAAATAAATATAGTGCCAGGACTATGAATGAAAACACACTCATTCAAACCAGGTCTGAATCCTCTTGCTTTGAGACATTTCATCACAATTACTCTCCTGTGCACCTTTAATAAAGTGGCACAGTGGCTCAGTTGGCTGTAGATTCCATTATAAACAGGTCTTTCCACCAGAGAGCAGGCAGGACACCGAAGGGAGACAGATCCTGTGGAAAAACCTAGCAACCCGTCATCATCGCCAACCATTATTGACTAAGTAAGCGGAAGTAGTGATGATGGCGTGATGAATTCCCAGAAGATTTCACTCAAGAAACACTAGAACGTACAATGACTGTGTCTAACGGCGGTCTTTTCCTGCTAACAAAATGCCAGTCGTGGTGCTCTATTCTTTACATAAAAAAAAAATCTACCTTCCAAAGGAATCTACCGCGGTCCCTGTGCACTAGTAAATGAATTCCAGAGCCACCTCATTCATTCAAGTACCCCGCACAGCTTGAAAAATATTATTGCTGTGTGGAATTGAGAATGAAAGGAGGCCCTGCTGTTCCATTGAGGCCTCACTGGTAGGGCACAGGAAGTGTGAGTCATACTCGAAAATAAACAGTCGCACACAGCGAGCTCAACCGGCACACATACAGACAAGGGAGGGAGTGCTGTCTGATAATTATTAGCCAGTGGGACAGTTACCATTCACCTTACTGGGTGGCAGGCATGAGATACAGTGGAAGACACAGTGGGGGTCACTACAGGGGTTTCTACAGTCTCTAAACCTTGGTCAAAAACAACTTTTCCCCCTCTCTCTATATCATTTGCTATCCTTTGTCCCCTTGCTACTTTTCCTTTATCCACCTTCTCTTCACCCATCTCTGTCCCTCTCTCTTTTTATCCACGTTTTCCTCAACCCTTTTGCTGTCCCACTCTCTATTTTTTGTTGTTGGTGCTAACCCTAACCCCCAGCTCTGTGTAGCAGGCAGGCGTTGTGGTGCTGTGCTGGCCTGGGGCCGGTCCTGTCCTGGCCGAAGGGGCTCTATAGTATTGTACTGTATTGTGTTTGGGTTGAATGTGATCTTTGTGGCCGTCGTACGGCAGCCCCAGCACACACCTCTCATACTGTACTCTCCAGAGAGGGAGTTTCACCCATCCGTCATCCTTTTGTCCTCTGTTCTTCAAACTGGGGGAGGAGTGGAGCTTACAGTGGATGGGCGGTAGGTAGGGACAATACAGCCTCTGTGGACACGATTGACAGGGAAGCTGCTACACTTTGACATGATGATAAGAAGGGCTGGGGACCAGGCTGCAAGCTCAGTTACTCTCTGGAAAATAGGATACAGCAAGTAGGAAATTCAATAATTCCACACATAACAAAGGAATCAGATAGATTCAAGTTGTGAGTTCCTGGACAAGAGCTTGGATTACTTCAATCCTTGTCAGTTCAATTGGACATCATGGAAATACTCCATAAGAGCACAATTCAATTATTTAATAAATGGATTGAAATTGAGATAATAACCGCAAACCAGAACTGGATAGTATTGTTGGAGAATGGCGCTGGAGGGAATAGCGTCCGTTTCTATGGTCTCCTGACCAATTCTCCCTCTAAACTGCGTGTGTGCTGGGGCGTGCAGCTCCCCTCAGACTGCAGAAATATCAGCCAGCACAAAGAAGCACAGCCAGCACAAAGAGTTTTCCCCTTTAGTTAACACTATCAACGTTGTGCTCTACTGTGGGAATTGTGATCGAATTATGTAATATTAGCCACTTTCAATGTAACATATCGTAACAAAACGAACTATGCAAAACTATCTTTGCAAGAGATTTTCTTGTAGGCAGAGCACATTGGAGTAGGATTCTATTGCATTGACAGGCATGACTCAGGCCCGTACTCTACACAGACTGGTGTGTCATAACCAATCAGGGTTGCAGTAGGCCTATATGCAAATACCCATTCCCATATATAGATCTGTGCCATTTACTTTGAACTTGTGTATTGATATTCTAGTTTGTCCCTTTAGGGCACCTGTAACACCTGCCCTGCTTACGTACATTGGAATGCTTGGAATGTTTTGTCCTGTGAAACACATTAAACAACGCCCACGTTAATTTCTACTCCGGTCTCATGTCCTGTGCTTATATTAGTTGTATAAGTAATACAGTGTGCTATACAACAGAACTGGACTGTGTTTAAAATACAGTATGAGAGGTCATGAGTAGATGCGCTTGTTTTGAGATCAAAGCGAGAGCTGCATGTAGCCACTTGTGCACATTTGTTTATATACTTTGCTAGTTAGTGAGTTATTAGCCCAGTTATAGATAATTTCTAGTCAACAATGGGGGAGTAGTTACTTCCAACAAGAGCACAAAATGTGTGCATTTCTAGCTATCTTTGAAAAGCCAGTCAGGTAAAGAGCGGTTTTATCTTGAAGGTTGTATTTTGAGACTACTTGAATAAGCTAAGTAGACAATAGGCAGAGCGTAGCATCATTCGTCTGATTCTCTGTAATAATGGTACGGGTATAATAATGAATTTTATTTTGTAAAGTGGTTTCTTGCATTGGACACCACACAGTGGCTGCTCCTGTAGGCTGAATGATAGAACAGCTATTTCGATGTTAAAATGTTACAGGATGCATTTTCTCCATTGTTTTTGATTGGTAGGCCACTCTGGTAGGCCTACATTATAATCATATAGCCACAGTAGCATACTTGGCCACTTAAAACTAACTTAAAGCTGGTACAGCCTTAGTGTTCACAGTAAACGTGCACTGGAAGTTGCACAGAATTTTCACAACGTTCAAGTTTGTGCTGAGCAGACATGAAATTTGCTCAGTGCTGAAAACAATGAGGGGAACATCGCTCCTGACCAATTGTGCTATTTTGTGTATTTTTTCACGCTGATCTTAACTTTTTTTTTACATAACGTTCCGCCATTGTTACCTATAACAGAAAAGAGCTTCTGGACACAGAACAGCCATCACTAACCTACATTTGAACGAGGACTTCTACTTCAATGAGTCGTAGGCAAAAGACATTGATTATCCCGGACCAGGCCCAAATCACCAGACACTCAGAGGAGACGGCGTTAGAGGCCGGCGTGCTGGATACCTGACGAGATTACGTTGGAGAGTTGATAAATTGTTTCTACCCTCCGTTCTACTGGCGAACGTGCAATCATTGGAGAATAAACTGGATGAGCTCCGTTCGAGACTATCCTATCAACATGACCTAAGGAACTGCAATATCCTATGTCTCTGAGTTGTGGCTGAACAAGAACATGGTAAATATAAATGTAGCAATTTTTTCTATACATCAGCAGGACAGAACAGAAGCTCAAGGGAGGTGGTGTGTGTCTCTTAATAACAACAGCTGGTGTGCAATCTCTAACAGTAGGGAAGTCTCGAGGTTCTGCTTGCCTAGGTTAGAATACCTCATGATAAGCTGTAGACCATACTGAACAAAAATATAAATGCAACATGTAAAGTGTTGGCCCCATGTTTCATCAGCTGAAATAAAAGATCACAGAAATGTTATATACGCACAAAAAGCTCTCTCTCAAATGTTGAGTACAAATTTGTGTTAGTGAGCATTTCTCCTTTGCCAAGATAATCCATACACCTGACAGGTGTGGCATATCAAGAAGCTGAATAAACAGCATAATCATTACACAGGGGCACCTTTTGCTGAGGACAATAAAAGGCCACACTAAAATGTGCAGTTTTGTCACACAACACAATGCCACAGATGTCTCAAGCTTTGCGGGAGCATGCAATTGGCATGCTGAGTGCAGGAATGTCTAGCAGAGCTGTTGCCAGAGAATTGAATGTTAATTTCTCTACCATAACACGCCTCCGTCGTTGTTCTAGAGAATTTGGCAGTACGTCTAACCGGCCTCACAACCGCAGACCACGTAAAAAAATAAAAAAATAAATATTAAAAAATTAAAATAAAGAGAAAATAAATTAATAAAAAATAAAAACAAATAAAAAAATAGCTGAAATTGCTGCATGTTGCATTTATAGTTACCAAGAGAGTTTTCACCTATATTTTTTGTATCTGTCTTTTTACCAACACAAACTGATGCTGGCACTAAGACCGCACTCAAGGAGCTGTATAGGGCCATAAGGAAACAAGAAAACGCTCACCCAGAGGCGGCGCTCCGGTGACTTTAATGCAAGAACACCGAAATCAGTTGTACCTAATTTCTACCAGCATGTCACCTGTGCAACTAGAGGTGAAAAAACCTTTACTCCAAACAGAGTTGCATATAAAGCGCTCCCTCGCCCTCCATTTAGCAAATCTGACCCTAAGTCTATCCTCCTGATTCCTGCTTACAAGCAAAAACTCTAAACAGGAAGTACCAGTTGCATGCTCAATACGGAAGTGGTCCAATGAAGCGGATGCTAAGCTACAAGATATTTCGCTAGCACAGACCAACTGGAATATGTCCGGGATTCATCTGATGGCATTCGGGATTTTACCACATCAGTCATCGGCTTCATGAATAAGTGCATCGAGGGCATCATCCTCACAGTGGCCGTACGTACATATCCCAAACAGGAGAGAGCTGCCCCTCTCAAGAAGCGGAACACTAATCAGGACGCTTATAAGAAATCCCGCTACGCCCTCGGATGGACCAAGTGTCAATACAAAACCAAGATCGAATCCTACTACACCGACTCTGTCACTAGTCGGATGTGGCAGGGCTTGCAATCTATCACAGACTACAAAAGGGAAACCCAGCTGTGAGCTGTCCAGTGATGTGAGCCTACCAGACGAGCTAAATACCTTCTATGCTCGCTTCGATGCTAACAACATTGAACCATGCATGAGAGCACCAGCTGTTCCGGACGACTGTGTGATCACACTCTCCGTAGCCGATGTTAGTAAGACCTTTAAACAGGTTAACATTCAAAAGGCCACAGGGCCAGACGGATTAACAGGATGTGTACTCAGAGCATGCACATGTGCTGACCAATGTCTTCACTGACATTTTCAACCTCTCCCTGACCCAGTCTGTAATACCTACATGTTTCAAGCAGACCACCATAGTCTCTGTACCCAAGAACTCCGGTGTAAATTACTATCACCCCGTAGCACTCACATTTGTAACCATGAAATGCTTTGAAAGGCTCGTCATGTCTCACATCCACACCATCATTCCAGACACACTGGACCCACTCCAATTCGCATACCACCCCAACAGATCCATAGATGACAATCTCTATTGCACTCCACACTGCGCTTTCCCATCTGGACAAAAGGAACACCTACGTGAGAATGCTGTTCTTTCACTACAGCTCAGAGTTCAACACCATAGTGACCTCCAAACTCATCACTAAACACCTCCCTCTGCAACTGGATCCTGGACTTCCTGACAGGTCACCCCCAGGTTGTGAGGGTAGGCAACAACACATCCGCCACACTGGTAGGCCTGATCACCGATGATGAGACAGCCTACAAGTAGGAGGTCAAAGAACTGACAGTGTGGTGCCATGCCAACTCTCCCTCAACATCTGCAAGAGAAAGGAGCTGTTCGTGGTTGAACAGGAAGCGGCGGGCCGAGCATGCCCCCATCCACAGCCATGGGGCTATAGTGGAGCAGGTTGAGAACTCCACATCACTATGGAATTATCATGGTTCATACACCAACACAATTGTGAAGAGGGCACAACAACACCTGGACCCATAAAAATCAGCTGGGCTAGACAATCTGGACCCTCTCTTTCTAAAATTATCTGCCACCACTGTTGCAACCCCTATTACCAGTCTGTTCAACCTCTTTTTCGTATCGTCCGAGATCCCTAAAGATTGGAAAGCTGCCGCGGTCATCCCCCTCTTCAAAAGGGGGTGACACTCTAGACCCAAACTGTTACAGACCTATATCCATCCTGCCCTGCCTTTCTAAAGTCTTCGAAAGCCAAGTTAATAAACAGATCACTGACAATTTCGAATCCCACCGTACCTTCTTCGCTGTGCAATCCGGTTTCCGAGCTGGTCACGGGTGCACCTCAGCCAAGCTCAAGGTACTAAACAATATCATAACTGCCATCGATAAAAGACAGTACTGTGCAGCCGTCTTCATCAACTCTGTCAATCACTGTATTCTTATCAGCAGACTCAACAGCCTTGGTTTCTCAAATGACTGCGTCGCCTGGTTCACCAACTACTTCTCAGACAGAGTTCGGTGTGTCAAATCGGATTGCCTGTTGTCCGGACCTCTGGCAGTCTCTTTTCTCTGTATATATCGACGATGTCGCTCTTGTTGCGGGTGATTCCCTGATCCACCTCTACGCAGACGACACCATTCTGTCTACATCTGGCCCTTCTTTGGACACACCCTGGATAGGGGGTGGTATTTTGACGTCTGGATGAAAAGCGTGCCCAAAGTAACCTGCCTGCCACTCAGGCCCAGAAGCTAGGATATGCATATAATTGGTAGATTTGGATAGAAAACACAAAAGTTTCTAAAACTGTTAAAATAATGTCTGTGAGTATAACAGAACTGAAATGGCAGGCGAAACCCCGAGGACAAACCATCCCCCCCAAAAATAAATTCATCCTACCACTGATTTCAGTGGCTGGCACTTATAATAGGGCGAAATCGTGCCCGATTGCAGTTCCTAGGGCTTCCACTAGATGTCAACAGTCTTTAGAAAGAGTTTCAGGCTGGTTCTTGGAAATTAGACAGAAATTGTACTTTTTCTAGGTGGCTCCCATTTTGGCTGTAGTGTTTCCAAGCGCGTGAATGAGAGCTGGTTCTTTTGGATTTTTCTCCGGTAAAGACAATAACGATTCTCCGTCTTAAATTTGATCAATTATTTGCGTAATAGGGTACCTAAAGTTTGATTATAAACATTGAGTTGTTTGGATAAGAATATTGTTAACGTTTGTGATTCATTTTGTATGCATATTGAAGGAGGGACACCGAGTAGATTATTGACTGAAGCGTGCCAGCTAAACTGAGTTTTTATGGATATAAAAAAATACTTTATCGAACAAAAGGACCATTTGTAATGTAACTGGGACCTTTTGGAGTGCCAACATAAGAAGCTCTTCAAAAGGTAAGGCATATATTATATGCTATTTCTGACTTTCGTGTCGCAACTCCCTGGTTGAAAATTATTTGTTATGCATTTGTGTGCTGGGCGCTGTCCTCAGATAATCGCATAGTTTGCTTTCGCCGTAAAGCCTTTTTGAAATCTGACATGGCGCCTGGATTAACAACAAGTTAAGCTTTATTTTGATGTTTTGCACTTGTGATTTCATGAAAGTTTAATATTTATAGTAATGTAATTTGAATTTGGCGCTCTGCAATTTCACTGGAAGTTTTTGCTAGCGTCCCACTAATCCACAAGTTAACAAACCTCCAAACAAGCTTCAATGCCATTCAACACTCCTTCTGTGGCCTCCAACTGCTCTTAAAACGGTAGTAAAACCAAATGCATGCTTTTCAACCGTTCGCTGCCCGCACCAGCCCGCCCGACTAGCATCACTACTCTGGATGGTTCTGACTTAGAATATGTGGACAACTACAAATACCTGGTGTCTGGCTAGACTGTAAACTCTCCTTCCAGACTCATATTAAACATCTCCAATCCAAAATTAAATCTAGAATTGGCCTCTTATTTCGCAACAAAGCCTCCTTCACTCACGCCACCAAACATACCCTCGTAAAACTGACTATCCTACAGTCGTGGCCAAAAGTTTTGAGAATGACACAAATATTAATTTTCACAAAGTCTGCTGCCTCAGTTTGTATGATGGCAATTTGCATATACTCCAGAATGTTATGAAGAGTGATGAGATGAATTGCAAAGTCCCTCTTTGCCATGCAAAGAATTCCACTGCATGCAAAAAATTCCACTGCATTTCAGCCCTGCCACAAAAGCACAAGCTGAGATGTCAGCGATTCTCTCGTTAACACAGATGTGAGTGTTGACGAGGACAAGGCTGGAGAGCACTCTGTCATGCAGATTGAGTTCGAAAAACAGACTGGAAGTTTCAAAAGGAGGGTGGTGCTTGGAATCATTGTTCTTCCTCTGTCAAACATGGTTACCTGCAAGGAAACACGTGCCGTCATCATTGCTTTGCACAAAAAGGGCTTCACAGGCAAGGATATTATTGCTGCCAGTAAGATTGCACCTAAATCAACCATTTATCGGATCATCAAGAACTTCAAGGAGAGCGGTTCAATTGTTGTGAATTCAGGGCACCCACAAGAAAGTCCAGCAAGCACCAGGACCGTCTCCTAAAGTTGATTCAGCTGCGGGATCGGGGCACCACCAGTACAGAGCTTGCTCAGGAATGGCAGCAGGCAGGTGTGAGTGCACATGCACGCACAGTGAGGCTAGGACTTTTGTAGGATGGCCTGGTGTCAAGAAGGGCAGCAAAGAAGCCACTTCTCTCCAGGAAAAACATCAGGGACAGACTGACATTCTGCAAAAGGTACAGGCATTGGACTGCTGTGGACTGGGGTAAAGTCATTTTCTCTGATGAATCCCCTTTCCGATTGTTTGGGGCACCCAGAAAAAAAGCTTGTCCGGAGAAGACAAGGTGAGCGCTACCATCAGTCCTGTGTCATGACAACAGTGAAGCATCCTGAGACCATTCATGTGTGGGGATGGGCCCACTCACAATTTTGCCTAAGAACACAGCCATGAATAAAGAAATGGTACCAACACATCCTCCGAGAGCAACTTCTCTCAACCATCCAGGAACAGTTTTGTGACGAACAATGCCTTTTCCAGCATGATAGAGCACCTTGCCATAAGGCAAAAGTGATAACTAAGTGGCTCGGGGAACAACGTTGATATTTTGGGTCCATGGCCAGGAAACTCCCCAGACCTTAATCCCATTGAGAACATGTGGTCAATCCTCAAGAGACGGGTGGACAAACAAAAACCCACAAATTCTGATAAACTCCAAGCATTGATTATGCAAGAATGGGCTGCCATCAGTCAGGATGTGGCCCAGAAGTTAATTGACAGCATGCCAGGGCAGATTGCAGAGGTCTTGAAAAAGAAGGGTCAACACTGCAAATATTGACTCTTTGCATCAACTTCATGTAATTGTCAATAAAAGCCTTTGACACTTATGAAATGCTTGTAATTATACTTCAGTATTCCATAGTAACATCTAACAAAAATATCTAAAGGCACTGAAGCAGCAAACTTTGTGGAAATTAATATTTGTGTCATTCTCAAAACTTTTGGCCATGACTGTCCTGATCCTTGACTTTGGCGATGTCATTTACAAAATAGCCTCCAACACTCTACTCAGCAAAGTGGATGCAGTCTATCACAGTGCCAAAAAGTCTTTGCTAGGTAACGCTCTGCCTTATCTCAGCTCACTGGTCACAATAACAACACCCACCCGTAGCACGTGCTCCAGCAGGTATATCTCACTGTTCATCCCCAAAGCCAACACCTCCTTTGGCCGCCTCTCCTTCCAGTTCTCTGCTGCCAATGACTGGAAAGAATTGCAAGAATCGCTGAAGTTGGAGACATATTTCCCTCACTAACTTTAAACAGCAGCTATCTGAGCAGCTACCCGGTCACTGCAGCTGTACACAGCCCATCTGTAAATAGCCCATCCAATCTACCTACCTCATCCCCATATTGTTTATATTTACTTTTTTGCACACCAGTATTTCTACTTGCACATCATCATCATCTGCACATCTATCACTCCAGTGTTAATTTGCTAAATTGTAATTACTATGGCCTATTTATTGCCTTACCTCCTCATGCCATTCGCACACACTGTATATAGACTTTTTTCTATTATGTCATTGACGTTTGTTTATTCCATGTGTAACTCTGTGTTGTTGTTGTTGGTGTCGCACTGCTTTGCTTTATCTTGGCCAGGTTGCAGTTGTAAATGAGAACTTGTTCTCAACTGGCCTACCTGGTTAACCTGTTAGGGCTAGGGGGCAGCATTTGCACATCTGGATAAAAAAAATGTACCTGATTTAATCTGGTTACTAATCCTACCCAGTAACTAGAATATGCATATACTTATTATATATGGATAGAAAACACTAAAGTTTCTAAAACTGTTTGAATGGTGTCTGTGAGTATAACAGAACTCATTTGGCAGGCAAAACCCTGAGACATTTTCTGACAGGAAGTGGATACCTGATGTGTTGTATTACCTTTAAACCTATCCCATTGAAAAACACAGGGGCTGAGGAATATTTTGGCACTTCCTATTGCTTCCACTAGATGTCACCAGCCTTTACAAAGTGTTTTGAGTCTTCTGGAGGGAGATCTGACCGAACAAGAGCCATGGAACGATGATGTCCCATTAGACACCTGGCGCGCGAGTTCATGTTGGGTACCCTCGTTCCAATACGTTATAAAAGAGTATGCATTCGTCCACCTTGAATATTATTCATGTTCTGGTTAAAAAAAGGCCCTAATGATTTATGCTATACAACGTTTGACATGTTTGAACGAACGGAAATATATTTTTTCCCCTCGTTCATGAAGTGAAGTCCGGCGGGCTTAGATCATGTGCTAACAAGACGGAGATTTTTGGACATAAATGATGAGCTTTTTTGAACAAAACTACATTCGTTATGGACCTGTGATACCTGGAAGTGACATCTGATGAAGAGAATCAAAGGTAATGGATTATTTACATAGTATTTTCGATTTTAGATCTCCCCAACATGACGTCTAGTCTGTATCGCAACGCGTATTTTTCTGGGCGCAGTGCTCAGATTATTGCAAAGTGTGATTTCCCAGTAAGGTTATTTTTAAATCTGGCAAGTTGATTGCGTTCAAGAGATGTAAATCTATAATTCTTTAAATGACAATATAATATTTTACCAATGTTTTCTAATTTTAATTA
Source organism: Salmo salar (assembly GCF_965601325.2). Lineage (NCBI taxonomy): Eukaryota > Metazoa > Chordata > Actinopteri > Salmoniformes > Salmonidae > Salmo > Salmo salar. The sequence goes on along the minus strand of NC_138295.1, from coordinate 48,864,048 downwards.
TTTAATTTGTGACGCTGACTTGACTGCCGGTTATTGGAGGGAAACGATTTCCTCAACATCAATGCCATAGTAAAACGCTGTTTTTGGATATAAATATGAACTTGATAGAACTAAAAATGCATGCATTGTCTAACATAATGTCCTAGGAGTGTCATCTGATGGAGATTGTAAAAGGTTAGTGCATCATTTTAGCTGGTTTTATGGTTTTGGTGACCCTGTCTTTGAATTGACAAAACATTACACACAACTCTTGTAAATGTACTTTCCTAACATACTCTAAATTTATGCTTTCGCCGTAAAACCTTTTTGAAATCGTAAAACGTGGTTAGATTAAGGAGATGTTTATCTTTCAAAGGGTGTAAAATAGTTGTATGTTTGAAAAATTTGAATTTTGACATTTATTTGGATTCAAATTTGCCGCTCTTGAAATGCACCTGCTGTTGATGGAGTGCACCACGGGTGGCACGCTAGCGTCCCACCTAGCCCATAGAGGTTAAATAAAGGTGAAATAAAATATATATTTTTTTTAAACCATAATTAAGTCACATTACTTTAATAAAATATTTCAGTTGTTGTGTATATTACATTTGTTTAATTTGATTACTTTATTTACTTACTTCCAAGTCACCATCTCAGTTATTATTGGGCTCTCGAGTGGAGCAGCGGTCTAAGGACCTGAATCTCGGTGCGAGAGGCGTCACTACAGACACCCTGGTTAGAATCCAGACTGTATCAGAACAGCCGTGATTGGGAGTCCCATAGGGAGGCGCACAATTGGCCCAGCGTCGTCCGGTTTTGGCCGGTGTAGGCCGCCATTGTAAATAAGAATTTGTCCTTAACGGACTTGCCTAGTTAAACAAAGGTTACATTTCAAATAAATCATTTTAAATCTCATCTCTATAGAGCTGCTGCCTATGCTGTCTGACAAAATCACAAAGTAAATAAGGAAGATTTTTATGCTGAATACCAACTATCAATCACGTCGATCCTGATTTTTCTGGTAGATACCTGGTTAAGCAACTGCTCTCTATCCCTCTCGATATCAAATTTTTCGGTCTCTTCTATCCCTCTCTGTGTCTGCCCCACACAACCTAACGTAGCAGGAGTAAAATAAACCCCACATAGACCGGACAAGTAAGAGCACAATGGATTATGCTTATTGTAGTAAATTACCATGTTTTCTGGGCTAAACTATGTAGAATATTGGCCTGTTGGAAACTACAACTCCCTACTTCATTGCACAGTTCGGGTTTGATTGGGTTTCTCTCTAGAGAAACTGTGCATTTACCTCACAAAAAAAATTACAAAATGAAATTCAAATAATTTAACCGACGTTGTTCAATTAGTTAAACAACAAAAAATTGCTCAGGACTAAAACACCCTAAAGCTGGCTTATGACAAATATGATGAAATTAGGTTGTTTGACTCTTTATAGATCTACACTTGGTGGTGAATGAATACATAGTCCTCCTACTGTAAGAGGGATTCTCTCTAGTGCCCCATTGGTAAGAAAAAACAAGGTCTAATAGCAGACACTGTAGCTTTAGTTTACCTTTGCTGGCCTAGGTATGAAATAAACTGCCTGAGGAACAGGAGCTGAGAAATGACTCCCTTTTGCATCCCTTTGATATTTTAAGTGGAAATTGTGCACCAATATTTAATTTTAAAAGCCCTTAAATTAAGTACCCTTTAATGTAGACCACATGGAGAATTCAATAATTTTCACATGTCCCTCCAACAACCGTGTCACTTCAAGGAAGACTAACCCACTTAATCCCAAACGTCTCCAAATTTCTAATAATTTTGTTGCTTTGACAAAGTCAATTCTGACGATTATGTATTTATTTCAAGTGATTAGTGATACATTTACATCTGTCCCTCATTTTAAGGTCAGCCCTGTTACGTGAACTGAACACTCGTTTTAAAATGGTGAAACTATTCCTTTAAAAATGTTTTAAAAAATAAATGTAAAAAAACATTGAACATCTTATCATAGACTAAAAGCAGGTGAGCTGGTTCTACTCTTTTTGGCAATTGTCTGGTGTTTGTGGTAGAAAACTGAGCGGGTCGTGCATAACACATCAACCATAGACAGTGTTACGACGTGGCCTTTTGGGGGTGTATATCGTGGCACTCCCCCTCTTCCTCTCCCCACCACAAGTTTTATGACTTTACGACAGGTCATAAATACCTAGTAGAAACTGCCATGCAGTAGTGAAAGAGAGAGTTGACCAGAACAAAGAGCTTCTCTTAGTTCAAAACTCCTAATTCTCAAAATGGGAGAAATAAAGTATATTTCTATTTTTGAGAATGTGGGAATGGTCCGTGGACACTTAAGGGACAGTCATGACGAGTGCGTTTCATTTGGTGATCTCATGACGGACAGGAAACACACAACTGTATCTCTTAAAGTGTATATTTCCCAGCTGTCAAGTTTACATCTAAATATTGTGAAACGCATGTGATTAAATATGAAACTATTTGTGAAAAGATGTAATGTGATGTTAATTCATACTTTCATTTAGAAGGTTTTCATATAAAGTTGAACTAGTCAGTGGCCACACCCCGGTGAGCCCGGACATCACATTAGGCGTCATAGAACCGCCCCTTCTTTCAGAGTATAAAACAACATCCTACAAAATATACATTAAGTCAGAGAACGCCGGGACAGAGCTCCCATGTTGGAATGGCTACAATTCAAGAGGCCATCGGAGACCATACAGCTGTAGTTTTGGCTACACGGCTGGAAATGGTTAAACTCAGACTAATCGATCACTACAGAATAGGAGCAAATCAGACTTATAATTACTAGTCTGCAGCTAGAAATTACATACGTCTAGAACGAGAATACTGTCAACCGCCAAAGCATCTATTCTATGAGAACATTTCCAAATGGTACGCTGAAGTATCCATTCAAACCACCTACAACCACGAAAGACATTGTGACTACTGGGAAAGTTAACCAAAGACTAACGTCTACAGGACGATCAAGGATTCCAACAGAGAAGACAACACTGACATACGGGCGTAAATATATACATTGTAATTACTCTCGATTGATTGGACGTTCATGTGCAAAGGATTAGTATTTCAATTATTATAATTATCCACTGTGTGTAGTGACTCCATTTTGTCTTTCCCGCTCTCTCAGTCCCCACCCCTTTCCTTTGTCTACCAAGCCATCATATTGGCTAAGCCCACTGGGGACTTGTCTATCATTATTAGTAACCAATATCTACTGCTTGTTTGTTATGTATTTCTGTGATTAGTTCGTAAATAAATAGACAATTTGAATATTGCTGATTCATGATGGAAACTAGGGTTCGTGCAGATATCCAAGGGTTTGCGATGTTCAGTAATGAGAACTGATGAGGTAATAATAATTAATTAATAGAAGACTAATAGATCAGATAATAAAATATGAAGCGTTATATTCTGAGAATAATGAGTCTGTAAAACTCAACATTTTCCGAGGTGCCCCGACATAGTTAATGTTTACATGATTAGTTTAACCTGTTATGGATAGGGGGCAGTATTTTCACGGCCGGATAAAAAAAACGTACCCGATTTAATCTGATTATTACTCCTGACCAGAAACTAGAATATGCATATAATTATTAGCTTTGGATAGAAAACACTCCAACGTTTCTAAAACTGTTTGAGTGGTGTCTGTAAGTATAACAGAACTCATTTGGCAGGCCAAAACCTGAGAAGATTCTGTACAGGAACTACCCTGTCTGACCATTTCTTGGCCTTCTTGATTATCTCTATCCAAAACAGGGGATCTCTGCTGTTACGTGACACTTCCTACGGCTCCCATGGGCTCTCAGAAGGCGGCAAAAAGCTGAATCGTGGCTTTGCAGGCCCTGGCTGAAAAACATTAGCGCGTTTGGATAGTGGCCGGTCAGAGTACTATGAGACTGAGGCTCGTGCACGAGTCGACTCCATGTTTACTTTCTCTCTCTTTGAACGAAAACAACCACTCCCGGTCGGAATATTATCGCTTTTTTACGAGAAAAATGGCATAAAAATTTATTTTAAACAGCGGTTGACATGCTTCGAAGTACGGTAATGGAATATTTAGAATTTTTTGGTCATGAAACGCGTCGGGCGCGTAACCCTTCGTCACCCTTGGATAGTGTCTTGAACGCACGAACAAAACGCCGCTATTTGGATATAACTATGGATTATTTTGAACCAAACCAACATTTGTTATTGAAGTAGCAGTCCTGGGAGTGCATTCTGACGAAGAACACCAAAGGTAATCAAACTTTTCTAATAGTAAATCGGAGTTTGGTGAGGGTCAAACTTGGTGGGTGTCAAAATAGCTAGCCGTGATGGCTGGGCTATCTACTCAGAATATTGCAAAATGTGCTTTCACCGAAAAGCTATTTTAAAATCGGACACCTCGATTGCGCAAAGGAGTTCTGTATCTATAATTCTTAAAATAATTATGTTTTTTGTGAACGTTTATCGTGAGTAATTTAGTAAATTCACCGGAAGTGTTCGGTGGGAATGCTAGTTCTGAACGTCACATGCTAATGTAAAAAGCTGGTTTTTGATATAAATATGAACTTGATTGAACAAAACATGCATGTATTGTATAACATAATGTCCTAGGTGTGTCATCTGATGAAGATCATCAAAGGTTAGTGCTGCATTTAGCTGTGGTTTTGTTTTTTGTGACATTATATGCTAGCTTGAAAAATGGGTGTCTGATTATTTCTGGCTGGGTACTCTGCTGACATAATCTAATGTTTTGCTTTCGCTGTAAAGCCTTTTTGAAATCGGACAGTGTGGCTAGATAAAGGAGAGCCTTGTCTTTAAAATGGTGTAAAATAGTCATATGTTTGAAAAATGGAAGTTTTGGTTTTTTGGAGGAATTTGTAATTCGCGCCACGCCTATCATTGGATATTGGAGCAGGTGTTCCGCTAGCGGAACGTCTAGATGTAAGAGGTTAATCACGTAATAATTATTTAATTATTAATTACGTAATATTTTGTTTTGTGAAGCTTGCATTCAATTGCCACTCCCAGTTTGTATTAGTATTTATTAGGGATCCCCATTGGTTGCTGCCAAGGCAGTAGCTACTCTTCCTGGGGTGAAGAGACCTCTGGTGGCATGTCTTGCATGGATGTCCGAGCTGTGGGCTAGTAGTTTAAAAAAGACAGCTCGGTACAGTCGGCATGTCAAAACTTCTTACAAAAACAAGTAGTGTTGATGTCAATCTCTCTTCCACTTTGAGCCATGAAAGATTAACATGCATATCATTAATGTTAGCTCTCCGTGTACTTTTAAGGGCCAGCCGTGCTGCCCTGTTCTGAGCCAACTGCAATTTTCTTAAGTCCCCCTTTGTGGCACCTGACCACACGACTGAACAGTAGTCTAGGTGCGACAAAACTAGGGCCTGTAGGACCTGCCTTGTTGATACCGTTGTTAAGGCAAAGTAGTGCTTTATTATGGACAGACTTCTCCCCATCCTAGCTAATGTTGTATCGATAAGTTTTGATCATGACAGTTTACAATCCAGGGTTACTCCAAGCAGTTTAGTCACATCAACATGCTCAATTTCAACATTATTCATTACGAGATGTAGTTTAGGTTTAGTGAAAGATTTGTCCCAAATCCAATGCTTTTAGTCATCTGCATACATACACACTGGCTTTACTCAAAGCTAGTGGCATGTCGTTAGTAAAGATTGAAAAATGTAAGGGGCCTAAACAGCTACCCTGGGGAATTCCTGATCCTACCTGGATTATGTTGGAGAGGCTTCCATTAAAGAACACCCTCTGTGTTCTGTTAGACAAGTAACTCTTTATCCACAATATAGCAGGGGGTGTAAAGCCATAACACATACGTTTTTCCAGCAGCAGACTATGATCAATAATGTCAAAAGCCGCACTGCAGTCTAAAAAAACAGCCTCCACAATCTTATCAATTTCTTTCAGCCAATCATTAGTAATTTGTGTAAGTGCTGTGCTTGTTGAATGTCCTTCCCTATAAGCATGGTGAAAGTTTGTCAATTTGTTTACTGTAAAATAACATTGTATCTGGTCCCCCCCAAAAATTCAGAAGTTTACTAAGGGTTGGTAACAGGCTGATTAGCCGGCTATTTGAGCCAGTAAAGGGGGATTTACTATTCTTGGGTAGCAGAATGACTTTTGCTTCCATCCAGGCCTGAGGGCACACACTTTATAGTAGGCTTAAATTGAAGATGTGGCAAATAGGAGTGGCAATATCGTCCGCTATTAGTAGTTTTCCATCCAGATTGCAGACCCCAGTGGCTTGTCATTGTTGATAGACAACAATACTGTTTTCACCTCTTCCACACTTACTTTACGGAATTCAAAAAGACAACGCTCGTTTGAAAAAATGTTGGTCAGATATACTTGGATGAAAAGTGTCAGCATTTGTTGCTGGCATGTCATGCCTAAATTTGCTAATCTTGCCAATGAAAAAGTCATTAATGTAGTTGGCAATATCAGTGGGTTTTATGATAAATGAGCCATCTTATTCAATGAATGATCGAGCCGAGTTTGCCTTTTTCCCAAAATTTCATGTAAGGCGCTCCAAAGCTTTTTACTATCATTCTTCATAGAATTTATTTTTGTTTCATAGTATAGTTGATTTTTATTTAGTCACGACTTCTTAATTTGCAGTACGTTTGCCAATCGATTGGGCTGCCAGAATTATTTGCCATACCTTTGGCCTCATCCCTCTCAACCACACAATTTTCAAGTCCTCATCAATCCAAGGGGATTTGACAGTACTTATATTAGTTTTTTATGGGTGCATGCTTACTGGAATAAGCAATTTCAGAAATGTGTCAAGTCTGGTTGCTCCTCATTACACTCCACAGACCAGCAAATATTATTTACGTCATCAACTTAAGATTCACGACAAAACTTCTTGTGTAACCTCAACAAGCTTCCATTCCCCCTGTTACAAGGGAATTTATGGCTGATATAAGAAATCGTCAACCCCTTTACTGTCACCCCTGTTACTTTATTTGCACCTTGATAAATCACTTTTTTTTTACCTCTTGATTTGGGAAAACATGCTTTTTTGTGAAGTTGAACATGTGCTCTTTATGACAGCATGTTAAAATTAAGTGAAGTTAAATTAAGTTACACTTGTCAAAAGTCACTGAATTGATGGAACGACCCATCTGTGAACATGTTTTTGTGTCTGCCTAGTTAAATAAAAGGTGAAATATATATATATATATATATATATATATATATATATATATATATAAATAAATAAATAAAGCTGTCAGAAGAAGGCCCACACAGAAAGCAAACAGAAGTAAACCAAACACTCACTGTCGGTCTAAGTCTTTTCAACTGCCACAGCAGCTGTCTGAACCCAACCTAAAACAACCCAGAGCCATAGAACTGACAAGAGAGATGCACAAAGGAAAGAAAAAATGTGATGCATCATGGCATGGGGGAAAGATAGAAGACAGAAATAGAAAGAGGATGTGTCATTTTTAGACGCAAACCCCCCCTCCCTCCACCCACGTTTCACTCATTGTGTGGGCGTCGGGACAGCATGAAAATATTTTTACACTTTCACACTCCTCTACTTACACTCTCTCAGTCTAGAGAGTCTAGAGAAAACTCACACTCAGCCTAGTCCCACAGCGCCCATAGAGTCATTCTAAGGTCACTATAATCTGAGGTGAATGAGAATTTGAAAAGAGAGAGGGAGTTGTATGAAAAATGGAATGACTCACCGAACAACTCAACAACTGAGCAAAGACATCCCATCACTTTCAACTAAAATCCAAAACCTGACAAGACATCAGGAACTGAGTAGTTGAAGCAACGCAATGAAAGGCAGGGAAAGACCAATTCAAATTCCCTCCACAGAGCGGGCGCCATATCAGCGGATCTTTGTAACCACTGTGACTATGATAAACTATGCTAATGATGTATAACCCATTGAGCGCTCCCCTGCACAAACACAGGCTTAAGGGAGAGTCAACAGGTGGGAGCTCTGTTTAAGTGTGCTCAAAAAAGGGCAACAGGTTGATGATGTCAGGGGTCTTCCAGTGGTAAACAGACCTCCCACGGCAGGCAGCCTGCTGAGGAGGGAGTTGACCCACATCACCGCCCTGCCAATCTAAGTAATAACTCTGCCCACAGCGACAAACACCTCAGACCCAGAGTTGATTTACAGTTGACAAAAGCCTCCCATGTGTTCCCGCTCTGCCCAGGCCAGAACACTGCATTGCCATTATGCAAAAATAGTGTTGTACTGTAGGGACTCTCCTATGACCTAAACACCACCATCTAGTGGTCTACTGTGATGGAAACTGGAAGTTTGGGTACAATAAAAAAAAATGCAGACAATTTTTTTGTTCGACATGTTGGGATGTTTTTGTGTCTGTAAACTTAATTACGCGAGAAATGGCAGTGGAAGCTCCTTTGTGCGCATATATTGAAATAATAACCATCATGTCACGCGACAATATGGTGTGTGGTCCTCCCACTACAACTCCAGACACCATGCAGTTTACGGATCATAAGTTATGATGCTTCACAGGGTGGTGAAAGTGCATGGTGATGAGCTTGATGCTCCGTTCCAATAAATATTGAGTGTCTTTTTCTGGTGACATGACAATCAATGCTTGACTGCCGTTTGACAAATAAAAATATTATTGCTCTTATCCACAATAGTCTCATAATGTAGACTTACTTGCCTACCCGGTGTATCTGCGAGCTGTTTTTCTAGAGTGCACGTGCCAAGACTAGAGTAGGCATAATTGCTTTTTCACGCAACAGTTTTTGTGAATAAACTACCAGTAGAGTTGAAAAAGTGATGGAAACACATTGAACTTGGATGTTTATTCTGTACATTAAATAGTACCCGCAAAACACCAGTCTCAACATCAACAGAGAAGAGGCGACTCCGTGACGCTGGCCTTCTAGGCAGAGTTGCAAAGAAAAAGCCATATCTCAGACTGGCCAATAAAAAGAAAAGATTAAGATGGGCAAAAGAACAGACAATGGAACTCTGCCTAAAAGGCCAGCATCCCGAAGTCGCCTCTTCACTGTTGACATTGAGACTGGTGTTTTGCAGGTACTATTTAAGGAAGCTGCCAGTTGGACTTGTGTTTCTCAAACTAGACAATCCAATGTACTTGTCCTCTTGCTCAGTTGTGCACTGGGGCCTCCCACTCCTCTTTCTATTCTGGTTAGAGACAGTTTGCACTGTTCTGTGAAGGGAGTACTACACAGCGTTGTACGAGATCTTCAGTTTCTTGGCCCCTTCTTGCATGGAATAGCCTTCATTTCTCAGAACAAGAATAGACTGATGAGTTTCAGAAGAAAGTTCTTTGTTTCTGGCCATTTTGAGCCTGTAATCGAACCCACAAATGCCGATGCTCCAGATACTCAACTAGTCTAAAGAAGGCCAGTCTTATTGCTTCTTTAATTAGCACAACAGTTTTCAGCTGTGCAAACATAATTGCAAGAGGGTTTTCTAATGATCAATTAACCTTTTAAAATGGTAAACTGGATTAGCTAACACAACGTGCCATTGGAACACAGGAGTGATGGTTGCTGATAATGGGCCTCTGTTCGCCTAGGTAGATATTCCATGATTTTTTGTATAATTTTTTGGAAAATCAGCCATTTCCAGCTACAATAGTCATTTACAACATTAACAATGTCGACACTGTATTTCTGATGAATTTGATGTTATTTTAATGGACAAAAAAAGTTTCTAAACTGTTGAATGGTTGTGCATTTCAAACATGAGCTTGTCTGAGGTGTTGACTCAGTTGTTATCCATTGGCGCGCTGTGATTCGTTGCCCAAAATTCTGGGGCGGGACTTAGCGAAGAGTCAATAGAATTGGCTACAATCAATGGTAAATCATAGTCGTCACAAACCACAGTTTGGTTCACAACTTTGGACGGCACAGTACGATAAAGTATAGTGAAAATAATAAAAGTAGAGTATAGTTCAGTACAGTTCACAGTAGTTGAGCACACTAGAGTTGATTACACGATAAGGTACTGTACTCTACTTTGATATCCAAACTTGTTAAACATACAATACCGGTCAAAAGTTTTAGAACACCTACTCATTCAAGGGTTTTTCTTTATTTTTACTATTTTCTACATTGTAGAATAAAACTGAGACATCAAAACTATGAAATAACACAAGTGGAATCATGTAGTAACCAAAAAAGTGTTAAAAAAATCAAAATGTATTTTATATTTGAGATTCTTCAAATAGCCACCCTTTGCCTTGATGACAGCTTTGCACACTTTTTGCATTCTCTCAACCTGCTTAATGAGGTAGTCACCTGGAATGCATTTCAATTAACAGGTGTGCCTTGTTAAAAGTAAATTTGTTGAATATCTTTCCTTCTTAATACATTTGAGCCAATCAATTGTGACAAGTGTGGGGAGGGCGGGGGTTATACAGAAGTTAAAAGACCAAGTCTATATTATGGCAAAAAAAAACGCTCAAATAAGCAAAGAGGAACGATTGTCCACCATTACTTTAAGACATGAACTTTGAAAGTTTCTTCAATTGCAGTCACAAAAACCATCAAGCGCTATGATGAAACTGGCTCTCATGAGGACCGCCACAAGGAAGACCCAGAGATACCTCTGCTGCAGAGGATAAGTTCATTTGAGTTACCAGCCTGAGAAATATCAGGCCAAAATAAATGCTTCAGAGTTCACGTAGACGACACATCTCAACGTCAACAGTTCAGAAGAGACTGTGTGAATCAGGTCTTCATGGTTGAATTGCTGCAAAGAAACCACTACTAAAGGACACCAATAATAAGAAGAGACTTGCATGGGCCAAGAAACACGAGCAATGGACATTAGACCGGTGGAAATTTCTCCATTGGTCTGGAGTCCAAATTGGAAGTTTCTGGTTCCAACCGCTGTGTCTTTGTGAGACGCGGTGTAGGTGAACGGATAATCTCCACATGTGCATTTCCCACCATAAAGCACGGAGGAGGTGGTATTACAGTGAGGGAAAAAAGTATTTGATCCCCTGCTGATTTTGTACGTTTGCCCACTGACAAAGAAATGATCTGTCTATATTTTTAATAGTAGGTTTATTTGAACAGTGAGAGACAGAATAACAACAAAAAATGCAGAAAAACGCATGTCAAAAATTGATTTGCATTTTAATGAGGGAAATAAGTATTTGACCCCTCTGCAAAACATGACTTAGTACTTGGTGGCAAAACCCTTGTGGCAATCACAGAGGTCAGATGTTTCTTGTAGTTGGCCACCAGGTTTGCACACATCTCAGGAGGGATTTTGTAGATCTTGCAGATCTTCTCCAAGTCATTAAGGTTTCGAGGCTGACGTTTGGCAACTCGAACCTTCAGCTCCCTCCACAGATCTTCTATGGGATTAAGGTCTGGAGACTGGCTAGGCCACTCCAGGACCTTAATGTTCTTCTTCTTGAGCCACTCCTTTGTTGCCTTGGCCATGTGTTTTGGGTCATTGTCATGCTGGATTACCCATCCACGAGCCATTTTCAATGCCCTGGCTGAGGGAAGGAGGTTCTCACCCAAGATTTGACAGTACATGGCCCTGTCCATCGTCCCTTTGATGGGGTGAAGTTGTCCTGTCCCCTTAGCAGAAAAACACCCCCAAAGCATAATGTTTCCACCTCCATGTTTGACGGTGGGGATGGTATTCTTGGGGTCATAGGCAGCATTCCTCCTCCTCCAAACACGGCGAGTTGAGTTGATGCCAAAGAGCTCCATTTAGGTCTCATCTGAACACAACACTTTCTCCCAGTTGTCCTCTGAATCATTCAGATGTTCATTGGCAAACTTCAGGCGGGCATGTATATGTGCTTTCTTGAGCAGGGGGACCTTGCGGGCACTGCAGGATTTCAGTCCTTCACAGCGTAGTGTGTTACCAATTGTTTTCTTGGTGACTATGGTCCCAGCTGCCTTGAGATCATTGACAAGATCCTCCTGTGTAGTTCTGGGCTGATTCCTCACCGTTCTCATGATCATTGCAACTCCACGAGGTGAGATCTTGCATGGAGCCACAGGCCGAGGGATATTGACAGTTCTTTTGTGTTTCTTCTATTTGCGAATAATCACACCAACTGTTGTCACCTTCTCACCAAGCTGCTTGGCGATGGTCTTGTAGGCCATTCCAGCCTTGTGTAGGTCTGCAATCTGGTCCCTGACATCCTTGGAGAGCTCTTTGGTCTTGGCCATGGTGGAGAGTTTGGAATCTGATTGCTTCTGTGGACAGGTGTCTTTTATACAGGTAACAAGCTGAGATTAGGAGCACTCCCTTTAAGAGTGTGCTCCTAATCTCAGCTCGTTACCTTACATTTAAGTCATTTAGCAGACGCTCTTATCCAGAGCGACTTACAGTAGTGAATGCATGCATTTTTTTTTTGTACTGGCCCCCCGTGGGAATCAAACCCACAACCCTGGCGTTGCACACACCATGCTGGCGTTGCAAACACCATGCTCTACCAACTGAGCCACAGTTACCTGTATAAAAGACACCTGGGAGCCAGAAATCTTTCTGATTGAGAGGGGGTCAAATACTTATTTCCCTCAATGTATGGCGTGGGGGTGCTTTGCTGGTGACACTGTCTGATTTATTTAGAATTCAAGGCACACTTAACCAGCATGGCTACCACAGCATTCTGCAGCGATACGCCATCCCATCTGCTTTGCGCTTAGTGGGACTATCGTTTTTTTTTTTTTCAACAGGACAATGACCCTACACACATCCAGGCTGTGTAAGGGCTATTTGACCAAGAAGGACAGTGATGGAGTGCTGCATCAGATGACCTGGCCTCCACAATCACCCGACCTCAACCAAATTGAGATGGTTTGGGATGAGTTGGACAGCAGATTGAAGGAACTCGGGGCTCCCAAAAGGGTGGCTACTTTGAAGAATCTTGAATATAAAATATATTTTTAAGTTATATACTTTATTATATATTTATTTTAATTTAACACTTTTTTTTAGTTACTACAAGATTCCATGTGTTATTTCATAGTTTTGATGCGTCACTATTATTCTACAATGTAGAAAATAGTACAAATAAAGAGAAATGAGTAGCTGTGTCCAAACTTTTCACTGGTACTGTATATCTGACCAAATTATGAAAGACAAGCACTGTAATTTTGAATTCCATAACGTGAGTGTGGAAGAGGTGAAAAAAATATTGTTATATAGCAACAATGACAAGCCACCGGGGTCTGACAAGTTGGATGGAAAACTACTGAGGATAATAGCAGACAATATTGCGCCTCCTATTTTCCATATTTTCAACTTAAGCCTACTGAGAAAGTGTGCTTAGGCCCCTTACTTCCTTAAATCTTTACACACTTTGAGTAAAGCCAGTGTGTCTATGTATACGGATGACTCAACACTATACATGTTAACTACTACAGCGACTGAAATGACTGCAACACTTAATAAAGAGCTGTAGTTAGTTTCAGAATGGGTGGCAAGGAATAAGTTACTCCTAAATATTTCTAAAACCAAAAGCATTGTATTTGGGACAAATCATTCACTAAACCCTAAACCTCAACTCAATCTTGTAATAAATCATGTGGAAATTGAGCAAGTTGAGGTGGCTAAACTGCATGGAGTAACCCTGGATTGTAAAACGGTCATGGTCAAAACATATTGATACAACAGTAGCTAAGATGGGGAGAAGTCTGTCCATAATAAAGCACTGCGCTGCCTTCTTAACAACAAGGCAGGTCCTACAGGCCCTAGTTTTGTCGCACCTGGACCACTGCTCAGTCGTGTGGTCAGGTGCCACAAAAAGGGCCTTAGGAAAATTGCAATTGGCTCAGAACAGAGCAGCAGGCCTGGCCCTTGATTTACACAGAGAGCTAATATTAATAATATGCATGCCCTGGCTCAAAGTGGTTGACTTTATCACTACTTGTATTTGTGAGAGGTATTGACATGTTGAATGCACCGAGCTGTCTGTTTAAAAAACTAGCACACCCATGTATACCCCACAAGACATACCACAAGAGGTCTCTTCGCAGTCCCCAAGTCCAGAACAGACTATGGGAGGCGCACAGTAGTACATAGAGCCATGACTACATGGAACTCTATTCCACATCAAGTAAAGAATGCATTCAGGGAAATTTGATTTTTTTTAAAGAAAAGAAAAAGACACCTTATGGAACAGCGGGGACTGTGAAGCAACACAAACATATGCATACGCACTATACACACACATGGATTTTGTATTGTAGATATGTGGTAGTGGTGGAGTAGGGGCCTGAGGGCACACCATGTGTTGTGAAATCTGTGAATGTATTGTAATGTTTTTAAAATTGTAGAACTACCTTAATTTTGCTGGACCCCAGGAAGAGTAGCTGATGGGGATCCATAATAAATACAAATGTGATACTGAAGCCCAGGGACATTATACCTGCTTTCTATCAAACACTTTTTCTAGCATAGGCCTTAGGCTTAACGCACAGCACCAGCTTGTGTCATATGAAGTGCAGTGTACCTTGAGCGTTGCTTTAGTACACTACCACGCTGTGTTCTGCCCCGAGCTGAGCAAAAACACTTTCTGTAGGAATGCTCATGCAAATATTGACCTTCAATTAGAGAGTGCAGCGGAGAAACAGATGCCCTTGCATGGCTTTGCAGTACGGAGGTCTCAGCAGAAAAAACTGAATATACATAAACACATACATACCTACAGATAGAGTAGACAAACACAAACCTACGGTGGAAATATCCCAAAACCGCCCGCCCGCCCGCCCGCGCACACACACACACACACACACTTGTTTTACTATTCTTGTGGAGCCAAAACAATTGATTCCCATTCAGTGCAAGAGGCATCACTACAGTACCTGGTTCGAATCCAGGCTGTATCACATCCGGCCGTGAATGGGAGACCCATAGGGCGGCGCACAACTGGCCCAGTGTCGTCCGGATTTGGTCGGGGTAGGCCGGCACTGTAAATAAGAATTTGTTCTTAACTGACTGGCCTAGATAAATAAAGGTTAAATTAAAAAAATGGACACCTACTCATTCAAGAGTGTGCAAAGCTGACATCAAGGCAAATAGTGGATATTTGAAAAATGTTAAATATATTTTGATTTGTTTAACACTTACATGATTCCATATGTGTTATTTCATAGTTTTGATGTCTTCACTACTTTTCTTCAATGTAGAAAATAGTAAAAAATTAAGGAAAACCCTGGAATGAGTAGGTGTCCAAACTTTTGACTGGTACTGTATAGTGTCCATC
This sequence comes from Salmo salar, assembly GCF_965601325.2. Lineage (NCBI taxonomy): Eukaryota > Metazoa > Chordata > Actinopteri > Salmoniformes > Salmonidae > Salmo > Salmo salar. The sequence continues at coordinate 48,848,785 of NC_138295.1, read as the reverse complement.
CGGTCTAATCACACACCATTATATATTATGTGAGTATTGGTAGGTTTTTATGACTGCACTGTTGGAGCTAGAAACAAGCATTTCACTGCACCTGCAATAAGATCTGCAAATCTGTGTAAGCGACCAATAAACTTTGATTTGACCCCTAACCTAATTCTAACCCTAAAATAGCCTTTTTCAATGTGAGGACCTGTCTAACGTCCCCACAAGGATAGTCAACAAAAAAAGCACACAAAAATATATCTGCAATACATCTTAAATATACTGTACCTTAAAGCCCAAATATACTCAAACCAGAGATGCGGAGGCGGGTAAACGCGCTAAAATGTCATTCACACACTTTTTTTGTTTTTCGCGACCTTTTACCCACCTTTCCTGGAAAAATGCATTGAAAGTATAGGGAGGGTTACTTTAAACACCGCGATCAGCATTTATCCACATATTTTAATAACACTACATCCCTGCTCACAACCCCATGTGCACAGATATTAAGTAAATAACCACACACACACACACACAATCTATTTCTGTGTGCTTTTGAATAGGGTGACGAGCGCATGACCTTCCATAGTGATGGCAGTCCAGTCCACCACCCTCCTGCATAATTCAAAGCAGGGTCATTCCATGTAATTTCAGCAAGCCATGACACTCCCACCATCTCAGATGGTTCCGAAATCATTTCTGTAGTTCGAAACATAAGACAGGCATTCCGGAAACATTATTTTGTTGAACAGAGAAATTAAGATAATTGATAGGATTTATAATATTCAGTTGAGGTCAGAAGTTTACATAGACCTTAGCCAAATACATTTAAACTCAGTTTCACAATTCCTGCCATTTTATCCTAGGTGAAATTCCATGTCTTAAGTCAGTTAGGATCACCACTTTAGTTTAAGAACGTGAAATGTCAGAATAATAGTAGAGGAAATTATTTATTTCAGCTTTTATTTCATCACATTCCCACTGGGTCAGAAGTTTACATACACTCAATTAGTATTTTGTAGCATTGCCTTTACAATGTTTAACGTGGGTCAAATGTGTTGGGTGGCCTTCCACAAGCTTACCACAATAAGTTGGGTGAATTTTGGCCCATTCCCCCTGACAGAGCTGGTGTAACTGAGTCAGGTTTGTAGGCCTCCTTGCTCACGCACACTTTTTCAGTTCTGCCCACCAATCTTCTATAGGATTGAGGTCAGGGCTTTGTAATAGCCTTGTTGTCCTTAAGCCATTTTGCCACAACTTTGGAAGTATGTTTGGGGTCATTGTCCATTTGGAAGACCATTTGTGACCAAGCTTTAACTTCCTGACTGATGTCTTGAGATGTTGCTTCAATATATCCACATAATTTTCCTCCCTCATGATGCCATCTATTTTGTGAAGCGCACCAGTCCCTCCTGCAGAAAAGCACCGCAACAACATGATGCCCGGTGCTTCACTGTTGGGATGGTGTTCTTCGGCTTGCAAGCGTCCCCCTTTTTCCTCCAAACATAATGATGGTCATTATGTCCAAACAGTTTTATTACCGTTTCATCAGACAAGAGGACATTTCTCCAAAAAGTACGATCTTTGTCCCCATGTGCAGTTGCAAACTGTTTATGGCGGTTTTGGAGCGGAGGCTTCTTCCTTGCTGAGCGGCCTTTCCGGTTATGTCGATATAGGACTTGTTTTACTGTGGATATAGATACTTTTGTACCGGTTTCCTCCAGCATCTTCACAAGGTCCTTTGCTGTTGTTCTGGGATTGATTTGTACTTTTTGCACCAAAGTACATTCATCTCTAGGAGACAGAACGCGGAGCGGTTTTATTCTGTATATATGAATTACAAAATCAGCCTTTACTTAAATCATGTTTCTAGTCTATTGCATAGTTACAATGTGCAATCATTGATGTCCCAGAAGCAGGAGTGGTAAACACTGTTGAAGTGTACAATTGTAATACATACATGCAGACATAGCATCATTCAAGGAATGGAGTTTGTTACACCTGGTATTGGATATGACTGAAAAAAAAACATGCTAAATAGTGATTTTCGTAAATGAATTTAACCAAGAAATATGCACAATCGTTTGTCTCTACACTAACATATTCCTCTCAATTGTACATTTTTTGTTTGAGTCGTTATAACTACCTAAATTAGCTTCCACCGTAATGTTTTGTAAGCCATCTTTGCTGAAAAAAAGTCACCAGGGGTGGGTGACTCGTCAAATTCGTTATTGGAACCACTCGATATGATAGGCCATATAAAAACCTTGGGACCCAAATGCATAAGGAGTGCTCCATCTGCCCCTTGTGGTGGTCTGGAGCAATGAAGCCGTGACGCTGGGTACCGCTAAGTCCCGCGGTGTAAGCTCGCAACTTTTAAAGGAGGAACCACTGTAGGCTCGCATGGTCAAGGCATCCATGACCCAACATTGAATTGACAGTGGTGATGTTCTGGGGACTTGGGTTGGAGAAGGGCTGAATGGCTCCAAAAGAAGCTGAGCGGTATTAGAAGCCTTCAGCCTTACATGTAGAGGTGTGTTGGTGACATGCAAATGCAGGGATTTTTCTGTCATTGTAATCCTTGGGTGTGAAAATAAACTACTTTTCGGGATGGAAAAACACTGTCAACTTAAACCGTGTTGAATATAAAAAAGAGACCTATATATTTTTTAAAATAATATTATCTTTCAAAACTAACAATCATCAAAATAAAAGCTAGACAGTGAGGGAGAATTGAACATTCTCAAAACAATGAATTTAGCCGTATTGATTTTGTTATTATGTTTGAGCATAAGATTAGCTTTAAAACGGCAACATTTTCGCTCAGCTCCATGGCAAAAATGTGAAGAATTGCAGGACATACTGAACAAAAATATAAACGCAACATGCAACAATTTCAATGATTTTACAGAGTTACAGGTCATATAAGGAAATCCGTCAACTGAAATAAATTCATTTGGCCCTAATACAGATATGCATCGGTTGGTCACAGATGCCTTAAAGAAAGGATCAGAAAAACAGTCAGTATCTGGTGTGACCACCATTTTTCCTCTAGTGCGACATCTTTTTGTTTAATTTAACCTTTATTTATCTACAATGACGGCCTAGGAACAGTGGGTTAACTGACTTGTTCAGGGGCAGAATGACAGACTTTTACCTTGGGGATTCGATCTAGCAACCTTTCGGTTACTGGCCCAATGCTCTAACCACTAGGCTACCTGCCACCCCTCCACACCTTGCCTCTCCTTCGCATAGAGTTGATCAGGCTGTTGATTATGGCCTGTGGAATGTTGTCCCACTCATCTTCAATGAGTGTCACCCATTGAGCAAACGTGCTCAATGGGGGACCTGTCTGGTGATGCAGGCCATTGAAGAACTGGGACATTTTCAGCTTCCAGGAATAGTGTACAGATCCTTGCGACATGGAGCCATGCATTATCATACTGAAACATGAGGATCTCAGCACTGTCTCTGTGCATTCAAATTGCCATTGATAATATGCATTTATTTATTTATTTAACCCTTATTTTACCAGGTAAGTTAACTGAGAACACATTCTCATTTACAGCAACAACCTGGGGAATAGTTACAGGTGAGAGAAGGGGGTGATGAATGAGCCAATTGGAAGTTGGTGATGATTAGGTGGCCAGATTGAGAATTTATCCAGAACACCGGGGTTAACACCCCTTCTCTTACGATAAGTGCCATGGGATCTTTAGTGACCACAGAGAGTCAGGACACCCGTTCAAAGTCCCATCCGAAAGACGGCACCCTGCACAGGGCAATTTCCCTAGTCACTGCCCTGGGGCATTGGGATATTTTTTTTTTAGACCATAATAAAGAGTGCCTCCTAATAGCCCTCCAAAACCACTTCCAGTAGCATCTGGGTCTCCCATCCAGGGACCGACCAGGGCCAACCCTGCTTAGCTTCAGAGGCAAACCAGCAGTGGGGTGGTATGCTGCTGGCAATTGTGTTTGTTGTCCATTGCTTATGCCTGCCCAAACCATAATCCCACCACCACGGGGCACTCTGTTCACGGGCACTCTGTTCACAACGTTGACATCAGCAAACCACTTGCCCACACGACGCCAGTCATCTGCCCGGTACAGTTGAAACCGGGATTCATCCTTGAAGAGCCCACTTCTCTAGCGTGCCAGGGGCCATCGAATGTGAACATTTGCCCACTGAAGTCAGTTACCATGCCGAACTGCAGTCAGGTCAAGACCCTGGTGAAGACGACGAGCTCGCAGATGAGCTTCCCCGAGACGGTTTTTGCAGACATGTTTTGGTTGTGCAAACCCACAATTTCATCAGCTGTCTGGGTGACTGGTCTCAGACGATCCCATAGGTGAAGAAGCCGAGTGTGAAGGTCCTGGGCTGGTGTGATTACATGTGGTCTGCGGTTGTGATGCCGGTTGGACGTACTGCCAAATTCTCTGAAATGAAGTTGGAGGCGGCTTATAGTAGAGAAATTAACATTTAATTATCATCTGGCAACAGCTCTGGTGGACACAGTCAGCGAACACAGTCAGCATGCTAATTGCACTCTCCCTCAAAACATCTGTTGCATTGTGTGTGCATTGCACATTTTAGAGTGCACCTTTTATTGTCTATGTAAGTATCATGCTGTTTAATCAGCTTCTTGATATGTTACACCTGTCAGGTGGATGGATTATCTTGGCAAAGGAGACATGCTCACCAACAGGAATGTAAACAAACTTGCACAACTTGAGAGAAATGTTTTTTGTGCTTATGGAAAATATCTGGGATCTTTTATATTTCAGCTCATGAAACACAAGGTTTATCTATACTTTACATGTTGCGTTTATATTTTTGATGCCCTTTATCTACTCCCCCAGAGTCAGATGAACTCGTGGATACCATTTATATATGTCTGTGTCCAGTATGAAGGAAGTTATAGGTAGTTTCGCAAACCAATGCTAATTAGCGTTAGCGCAATGATTGGAAGTCTATCGGTATCTGCTAGCAGAGATATAAAAATGGTATCCGCGAGTTCATCTGACTCTGGGGGAGTAGATAAAGGGAATCAAAAATATAGAAATAAAGGGCCTCATTGCCAAAATCCCGAAGTATCGCTTTATAAAACTGAAAACAATCTTCTCAGCTCTATGGAGAAAATTGTAGCATTGCAAAAATGCAAAAATTTCTCTACAATGCCAAGATGAGAGTGTAAGATAAATGTAGCTGTGACAATTGGTTGACTGCGCCCATTGCCACACCCCGTCACTCCCACCACCGACCCTACAAATGTGTGGTTGGGTTGCACCAACATGGATTAACCCTTAAAACGGTGTTAAATCAAGGTTTATCTATCAATCTAAACTAACTATAAACCTAGTTTTACATTGTCATTGTTCAATGTAATACTTCTTCTAAAATAAGTTTAATTGACTTCAAACCAAGATCAAATGTAATATTTTTTGCTCCATTGTTTTAAAATGAAATTTAAATTGAGTTTAGAGATGAAATCTAAAACTGCCACTGGAGGAGGTTCAAAGTATCAGTGCAGTTTTTTTTTACCTTTTCACGCTTGAGTTCCAAATATCTAACGGTCGCCCCTGCATGAGTTTTCTTTTATGCGCATGATGTCAGAATGCACTCACTGTTCCAAAATGTGATTGTTGCACAACAGGGCAGTTAACCCCCACTGATCTCAAACCAAGGCATGATGCCTGCTAATTATCTATAGCTGTTACAACTTGTCAATTTCAAATGATTTTCTGACTAAGTTTTATTTCATAATAACAGTGTGAATTGAGGTGTGTTCCACCTCCTCATATGATATATGTAAATACTTTTTGAATGTTGTACTGATTATGATGAGCTAATGTTAAGCTAACGATTTGGCCTTTATGGCAATGTACTCTTATAATCTCCACCCAGCACAGCCAAAAGGGGACTGGCCACCCCTCAGAGCCTGGTTCCTCTATAGGTTTCTGCCTTCCTAGGGAGGTTTTTCTAGCCAATGTGCTTCTACATCTGCATTGCTTGCTGTTTGGCATTTTAGGCCGAGTTTCTGTATAAACACAATCTGCTGATGTAAAAAGGGCTTTAAAAATACAGTTAATTTGATTAAATTGGCAGCTGTGTGTGGCGCCATGTTTGTTGACATCATGCAATGCATTCTGGTTGTCACAAAAGTCGGTCAGACCAAAGATGTTATCACAAAACGAGGTGAAGGGATGGTTCACTCGTCTTTCGAGTAAACCTCCGTAAGTGAATGAAGGAAGTGAATGATGGTAGACGACACACCCCCTTCAACATGCATACTGCAAAACAGACCCATCTCATCTTGTAACCACTTATCTTTGGTGGTTGCGGAAAAACAAACATGGGTGGTGTGCACAAACTACCCATCGTCAGATTACTTTAGATTTTTAGAAAGCGTTTTACTAAATTATTTAGATCACTGGTGAGCTCACCCGTGATGAACTGTAAATAGTAATTGCTATTAGCTAATTCATATTATGGTTTCTGTCAGCCGAGAGTTAGCTAAATATGACTGCTTGTGTTAGGTCACTCTATCCTCAGTTAGTGCAATGACTAATGTAGCCTACGTTTTCCGGTTTAGGTGAGAACTGTGTTATGCTGTCGCTACTTCTGTGAATGTCTTAACATTGCATCCAAAAATAAACTGCTCACATTGACGTAACGCTGTAAAGACTATTTGTGCAAAATGTTTGTGAAAAACTGTGGCCAGCTAAAAACGCTGACTGTTGCATCAATCGTAACTGGACATTCTAAATAAATGTTCTCATCACACCGGTTTGAGCATATGCTGCAGGGACCACTCTGGAATGATCACACCGGAGAGTTCTTACGTGTCAAAAGGGTTAAATTATGTATTTCCACCCTATGAGGTTGAAATAAAACTTAAAATTGTGAAAATGATGATTGTCCTTTCTGTGTAACTCTCAGCCTGTTCAGGGTGGGATGGAACTTTTGGCGCACATATTGACATCACAACAGACCAATGACGGTTCATCTGTATAAAGGGGTGAGCTCTAGACTTGCCTGTGTACCCAGACTCCTTGCAAACGCTACGCCACGCCCACCGACGTCAGTTTCTTCTCCGCAATGAGTCTGGATCTGAGTACATCTCCGACCCTTTACCGAATGCTAACACATTCGGGGCCGTCTGATTAGTCCAGAAACCAATGGGTTGGGCTAGAGCCAGAAAACATGTGGGTAAAGCGGCAGTTTGAAAATTCGTTATGGCTTTGATACTGGTTAGAGACAATCAAATCGCTGATTAATTTGTTTTGTACAACACCCCTCATCACCACAAACGACTTCAATGATGGCAGTCTTAGAATAAAGTATGTAGGGAACGACAGAACAGCAGAAGAATGTAGTGTGAGTCAGGCTAGCTCTAGACCATCCTTTCAGCCAATCAGGGCTGTGTAAATAAATATCTTCAAATTTGTTTCCTAAAGCCCACACGAAATAATAAACACACAAACTACTGATTAAAAGTTTTAGAACACCTACTCATTCAACGGTTTTTCTTTATTTTTAATATATTTTCTACATTGTAGAATAATAGTGAAGACAACAAAACACATATGGAATCATGTAGGAACCAAAAAAGTGTTAAATTAAAAATGTATATTTGAATAGCCACCCTTTGCCTTGATGACAGCTTTGCATACTCTTGGCATTCTCTCAACCAGCTTCATGAGGTAGTCACCTGGAATGCATTTCAATTATTAGGTGTGCCTTGTTAAAAGTTAATTTGTGGAATTTCTTTCCTTCTTAACTTCTTGGGGCTATGTGGGACGCTAGCGTGCCACCCGTGGTGCACCCTATCAACAGCAGGTGCATTTCAAGAGCGGCAAATTTGAAACCAAATAAATGTCAAAATTCAAATTTTTCAAACATACAACTATCTTACACCCTTTGAAAGATAAACATCTCTAACCACGTTGTCCGATTTCAAAAAGGTTTTACGGCGAAAGCATAAAGTTAGATTATGTTAGGAGAGTACATTGACAATAGCTGTGTGTAATGTTTTGTCAATTCAAAGACAGGGTCACCAAAACCATAAAACCAGCTAAAATGATGCACTAACCTTTTACAATCTCCATCAGATGACACTCCTAGGACATCATGTTAGACAATGCATGCATTTTTAGTTCTATCAAGTTCATATTTATATCCAAAAACAGCGTTTTACTATGGCATTGATGTTGAGGAAATCGTTTCCGTCCAATAACCGGCAGTCAAGTCAGCACCACAAATTAAATAATTAAAATTAGAAAACATTGGTAAAATATTATATTGTCATTTAAAGAATTATAGATTTACATCTCTTGAACGCAATCAACTTGCCAGATTTAAAAATAACCTTACTGGGAAAATCACACTTTGCAATAATCTGAGCACTGCGCCAAGAAAAATATGCTTTGCTATACAGACAAACGGCCATGTTGGAGAGATCTAAAATCGAAAATACTATGTAAATAATCCATTACCTTTGATTCTCTTCATCAGATGTCACTTCCCGGAATCCCAGGTCCATAACGAATGTAGTTTTGTTCAAAAAAGCTCATCATTTATATCCAAAAAGATCCGTGTTGTTAGCACATGATCTAAGCCAGCCGGACTTCTCGTCATGAACGAGGGGAAAAAATATATTTACGTTCGTTCAAACATGTCAAACGTTGTATAGCATAAATCATTAGTGCCTTTTTTAACCAGAACATGAATAATATTCAAGGTGGACGAATGCATTCTCTTTTATAACGTATTGGAACGAGGGTACCCAACATGAACTCGCGCGCCAGAGTCTAATCGGCCATCACCGTTCCATGGCTCTTGTTCGGTCAGATCTCACAGTAAAAGACTCAAAACACTTTGTAAAGGCTGGTGACATCTAGTGGAAGCAATAGGAAGTGCCAAAACATTAATCAACCCCTGTGTGTTTCAATGGCATAGGCTTAAAGGTAATTCAACACATCAGGTATCCACTTCCTGTCAGAAAATGTCTCAGGGTTTTGCCTGCCAAATGAGTTCTGTTATACTCACAGACACCATTCAAACAGTTTTAGAAACTTTAGGGTGTTTTCTATCCATATATAATAAGTATATGCATATTCTAGTTACTGGGTAGGATTAGTAACCAGATTAAATCGGGTACATTTTTTTTATCCAGCCGTGCAAATACTGCCCCCTAGCCCCAACAGGTTAATGCGTTTGAGGCAATCAGTTGTGTTGTGACAAGGTAGGAGGGGTATACAGAAGATAGCCCTATTTGGTAAAAGACCAAGTCCATATTATGGCAAGAACAGCTCAAATATGCAAAGAGAAACAACAGTCCATCATTCACAGATGTAGAAAATAGTAAAAATAAAGAACAAACATTGAATGAGTAGGTGTCCTAAAACTCTTGACCGGTAGTGTATCTTGGAGTTATTTTCATTAAATAAACAGTGATTTACTAGACATACAGTGATGATTTAAAAATACAAAGACTGCATAGGGGTTTTAAGTTCATCAAATGTCAGTGTATTTTTTTTATTTTAACCTTTATCTAACTGTGTAAATACAGTATTTTTGGTGTGATTAACACCATCATTTCCTTTAGCTTATCATGTATGTAAAACTCAACTAGCCAGCAAACTAATTTGACAAATAAGTGAAAACTCACTTTGCTAGCTAGCCAGCAACCAAGCTAGCAATGCGGGTTTGTTTCCACAGAAAAAGAATTAGAACAAATTGCTATGGTGAATCCTTTATGACATGTGTATTGATTTAACCTTAGATTAGGCTTAAAATTAAATTGTGCATCATATATCTGATTAATTATAAACTTACATTTACAAAGTATAGATTAGGTCTAATCTAAGATTAATTTACACCATGTTGGTGCAACCCACCCTGTGCTGCACACACACACACACAACCCTGGAGTTAACAATTAAAAGTGAATGTATCTGTTTACATTCTTGGCTCTGTCATATCCTCACATGGTCTTTCCTATCATTGCTACGCAGACGACACACAATTAAATCTTCTCCTTTCCCCCCTTCTGATAACCAGGTGGCGAATCGCATCTCTGCATGTCTGGCAGACATATCAGTGTGGATGACGGATCACCACCTCAAGCTGAACCTCGGCAAGATGGAGCTGCTCTTCCTCCCGGGGAAGGACTGACCGTTCCATGATCTCGCCATCACGGTTGACAACTCCATTGTGTCCTCCTCCCAGAGTGCTAAGAGCCTTGGCATGACCCTGGACAACACCCTGTCATTCTCCGCTAACATCAAGGCGGTGACCCGATCCTGTAGGTTCATGCTCCACAACATTTGCAAAGTACGACCCTTCCTCACACAGGTCCTAATCCAGGCGCTTGTCATCTCCTGTCTGGATTACTGCAACTCACTGTTGGCGGGGCTCCCTGCCTGTGCCATTAAACCCCTACAACTCATCCAGAACGCCGCAGCCCGTCTGGTGTTCAACCTTCCCAAGTTCTCTCACGTCACCCCGCTCCTCCGCACACTCCACTGGCTTCCAGTTGAAGCTCGCATCTGCTACAAGACCATGGTGCTTGCCTACGGAGCTGTGAGGGGAACGGCACCTCCGTACCTTCAGGCTCTGATCAGTCCCTACACCCAAAGGAGGGCACTGCGTTCATCCACCTCTGGCCTGCTCGCCTCCCTACCTCTGCGGAAGCACAGTTCCCGCTCAGCCCAGTCAATGGTGGAACAAGCTCCCTCACGACGCCAGGACAGCGGAGTCAATCACCACCTTCCGGAGACACCTGAAACCCCACCTCTAAGGAATACCTGGGATAGGATAAAGGAATCCTTCTAACCCCCCCCCCCCCCCAAAAAAAAAGATAGATGTACTATTGTAAAGTGGTTGTTCCACTGGATATCATAAGGTGAATGCACCAATTTGTAAGTCGCTCTGGATAAGAGCGTCTGCTAAATGACGTAAATGTTTATGTCATACAAGCAAACCGAGACAGACAGCATTGCTGTGGGCTGAACATGGTGCACCACAGACAGTAGTGTTAGAGAGACTGGATAACGCATCTGGATTCCACTGGAAACCTTTATAGGGATTCTAAGCGCTTTTTCAGACTATGCGTGTGTGTGTCTGTTTTCACAGACAGAGGCAAGGCTGTGGGGGCTTTTCTGGAGCGTCTCCCATCAGCAGAATTCACTCGGCAGATCCCAGGCACGGCTGGAGGATTTTCCGCCAAAACCCTCTTCCGCTCGTCCCCCCCGTCCCCATCCCCCCCATGAAGCAGAATCCCCCCAGAGCAAGGCACACAGGGGTCCAGCACTGGAAACCACCTAGACGGCTTCCACACAAGCACAAAGGAACACAGACACAGCCTTGCTCACAGCACTGCTACTCTCACAGGGGAGACAGGTTACAGAGGAGTGGAAAACTTGATTGGGAAATAGAGAGATGTGGAGAGATACTGGTGTGGCTCCTGCATGTTTTTAATCACTTCTCCTTTTTTTCTCTGGTATACACACACACAGGCACAGACAGACAGACCTCCCTCACTTAACCACTGAGGTGTGACCAGGCTGAGCCTAAAAAGGACAGGCAGATACCACACATGGGCAGAAAAGAGGGGGTGGGGGAGAAGGGTAGAGGGAGAGAGTGTGGCAAAGAGAAAGAGCAGGGAGTAAGAGGAAAGAGAAAATCGAGAAGAACAGACATTTGAGAAGAACAAATTAGGGAGGTAAAGTACAAGAAAGCTGACATATTTGGTTTTGAAGTTTTGGCTTCGAAACAAGCTTTAAACTTGATTTTTTTTGTTATAAATAAGCACTAAAGATTGCTTTACTTGATTTTCAGCCACTATCTTCACTGAACAGTGTGTCACTCATCAGGAAGTTAAATGTTACAATTAAAATGAACAATGAAGTCTTGTTAAAAAGTTCTGGGACGTTGTGAAAACAGGGTGTACCCTCCAACACACTCAGCTGAGGGCCTGTGTATCCTGGGACCTATAAAACCTCTGTGTCTCTCTGTGTGTGTGTGTGTGTGTGTGTGTGCCCCACCACTGAAATGCAACGCCTTGCCTGCAAGACCAATCGATAAATATGAAAGTCATGCATCTGGCCTGATCTCTAAATGCAACACAGAGTGGCCCCAGCACCTCACACAGGAGCAATAAAGCAACGGACACCCTGTCCAGACCAGCGATACTCACTCCAAAACTTGCAAGACCAACACTCCAAAACTTGCAAGACCAACTCCTGAAGGACCTGAACAGAGAACCCATGCAAAAAGGACCTACACCCAGACCAGAGCATCACAAGCCACACCCAAACCAGCTAAGACCAACCCGAGCAAACTCTGGCCGCACCCTATATACAGTTGAAGTCGGAAGTTTACATGCACTTAGGTTGGAGTCATTAAAACTCGTTTTTCAAACCACTCCACAAAATGTCTTTTTAACAAACTATAGTTGTGGCAAGTCGGTTAGGACATCTACATTGTGCATGACAAGTCATTTTTCCAACAATTGTTTACAGACAGATTATTTCAGTTATAATTCAATGTATCACAATTCCAGTGGGTCAGAAGTTTACATACACTAAGTTGACTGTGCCTTTAAACAGCTTGGAAAATTCAAGAAAATTATGTCATGGCTTTAGAAGCTTCTGATAGGCTAATTGACATCATTTGAGTCAATTGGAGGTGTACCTGTGGATGTATTTCAAGGCCTACCTTCAAACTCTGTGCCTCTTCTTTTGATTTTCCCATGATGTCAAGCAAAATCAGCCAAGACCTCAGAAAATGTTTTTGTAAACCTCTACAAGTCTGGTTCATCCTTGGGAGCAATTTCCAAATGCCTGAAGGTACCACGTTCATCTGTACAAACAATAGCACGCAAGTATAAACACCATGGGACCACGCAGCCGTCATACCGCTCAGGAAGGAGACGCACTCTGTCTCCTAGAGATGAACGTACTTTGTTGCGAAAAGTGCTAATCAATCCCAGAACAACAGCAAAGGACCTTGTGAAGATGCTGGAGGAAACAGATACAAAAGTATCAAAAGTAAAACGAGTCCTATATCGACAAAGATCGTCCTTTTTAGAGAAAAATCCTCTGATCTGATGGAACAAAAATAGAACTGTTTGGCCATAATGACCATTGTTTTGTTTTGAGGAAAAGGGGGGATGCTTGCAAGCCGAAGAACCACATCCCAACCGTGAAGCACAGGGGTGGCAGCATCATGTTGTGGGAGTGCTTTGCTGCAAGAGGGACTGGTGCACTTCACAAAATATATGGCATCATGAGGGAGGAAAATTATGTGGATATATTAAAGCAACATCTCCAGACATCAGTCAGGAAGTTAAAGCTTGGATGCAAATGGGTCTTCCAAATGGACAATGACCCCAAGCATACTTCCAAAGTTGTGGCAAAATGGCTTAAGGACAACAAAGTCAAGGTATTGGAGTGGCCATCACAAAGCCCTGACCTCAATCCTATGGAAAATATGTGAGCAGAACTAAAAAAGCATGTGCGAGCAAGGAGGCCTACAAACCTGACTCAGCTACACCACCTCTGTCAGGAGGAATGGACCAAAATTCACCCAACTTATTGTGGAAAGCTTGTGGAAGGCTACTCGAAACGTTGGACCCAAGTTAAACAATTTAAAGGCAATGCTACCAAATACTAATTGAGTGCACGTAAACTTCTGACCCACTGGGAATGTGATGAAATAAACAAAAGCTGAAATAATTATCTGTACTATTATTCTGACATTTCAAATTATGAAAATAAAGTGGTGATCCTAACTGACCTAAAGACAGGGAATTTTTACAAGGATTAAATGTCAGGAATTGTGAAAAACTGAGTTTAAATGTATTTGGCTGAGGTGTATGTAAACTTCTGACTTCAACTGTAGCCCCCCCATATCAGACCTATGCCCCTTCTGGCCACCCAATGCCCCCCGCCCCTGCGGCAAGGACCTCAACATGACAGCAGGACATACAGTTGAAGTCGGAAGTGCCAGAACTGGACAAGAACCTGACAACACCCTCAACACACAACGGGAAAAACACCTACCTGGAGGATACAGCATTCCCTCCCCCATATACCCCCCCTAAACACAACTACGACAACATAACCAACAAAAACGTGTCACAACTGTCGGACGCTGGGTATGTACATAGTCAATGGTAGTCTTTGAGGGGACTCCTATGGTAGGTACACCTATAGCTCATCTCTTGGCAGTAGTACTGTAGACTACTTTATCACTGACCTCAACCCAGAGTCTCAGAGCGTTCACAGTCAGTCCACTGACACCCTTATCAGATCACAGCAAAATCACACTACTTGAACAGAGCCATGGTCAATCATGTGGCATCAATGCCAAAGGAACTGAATGATATTACAAAATGCTATAGATGGAAGGAAAGTAGTGTGGAAATCTACCAAAAAACAATTAGGCAACAACAAATTCAATCCCTTCTAGACAATTTCCTGGACAAAATGTTTCACTGTAAGAGAGTGAAGGTGTAAACTTGGCAGTAGAAAACCTAAACAGATTATTTGCTTTCTCAGCTTTCCTATCAAATCTATGTGCGTATCAAATCAAATGTCAAGCAAACAACGTAAGGAAATTAACAATGGCAAATGGTTTGAAAAATAATGCAAAAACCTATGTAAGAAATTGAGAAACCTATCCAACCAAAAACAGAGACCCAGAAAACCTGAGCCTACGCCTTCACTATGGTGAATCACTATAACACAGACATACACTAGGGAAAAAGAAGGAACAGCACGTCAGAAATCAGCTCAAATGTAATTTAAGAATCCATAGAAGAATCCAACCATTTCTGGGAAAATTGTAAAACTCTAAACAAACAACAACACGAAGAGGTATCTATCCAAAACGGAGATATGGATAAACCACTCTTTTTGGCTCTATAACAAATAACAAGCAGCAAAAACATGATCAAATACAAATCTTAGAATCAACTATTAAAGACTACCAGAATCCACTGGATTCTCCAATTACATGTAATGAACTACAGGACAAAATACAAACCCCCCAACCCAAAAAGGCCTGTGGGGTTAACGGTATCCTAAAGGAAATTATAAAATATACAGAACAAATTCCAATTGGCTATACTTAAACATCATCCTCAGCTCTGGCATATTCCCCAATATTTGGAACCAAGGACTGATCACCCCAATCCACAAAAAAAAAAAAAGAGACAAATTTGACCCCAATAACCTGAGCAAATGTCAAATAAGATTTTTATCAAATTACCATACGACAGACCACATATTCACCCTGCACATCCTAATTGACAAAAAAAAGAAAAAAAAAGAGGCAAAGTCTTTCAACTCAATTTGGTATAAGGGCCTGCTATACAAATTGATGGAAAGTGGGTTTTGTGGGAAAAGCATACCACATAAATTCATGTAAATAAACAAGTGTGTGGTTAAAATTGGCAACAACAAAAAAAGTCTGTCTCATGAGGACCGCCATAGGGAAGGAAGACCCAGAGTTACCTCTGCTGCAGAGGATAAGTTCATTAGATTTACCAGCCTCAGAAATTGCAGCCCAAATAAATTATTTACAGAGTTCAAGTAACAGACACATCTCAACATCAACTGTTCAGAGGAGACTGCATGAATCAGGCCTTCATGGTCAAATTGCTGCAAAGAAACCCCTAATAAAGGACACCAATAAGAAGAGACTTATTTTGGCTAAGAAACACGAGCAATGGACATTAAACCGGTGGAAATTTGTCCTTTGGTCTGGAGTCCAAATTGGAGATTTGGACATCTAGGCTGTGTCAGGGCTATTTTACTAAGAAGGAGAGTAATGAGTGCTGCATCAGATGACCTGGCCTCCACAATCCTTCGAACCTCAACCAAATTGAGATGGTTTGGGATGAGTTGGACCGCAGAGAGAAGGAAAAGCAGCCAACAAATGCTCAGCATATGTGGGAACTCCTTCAAAACTGTTGGAAAATAATTCCAGGTGAAGCTAGTTGAGAGATTGCCAAGTGTGCAAAGCTGTCATCAAGGCAAAGGGTGGCTATTTGAAGATTCTCAAATATAAAATATATTTTCATTTGTTTAACACTGTTTTGGTTATTACATGATTCAATGTGTTATTTCATAGTTTTGATGTCTTCACTATTATTCTACAATGTAAAAAAAGAAAAACCCTTGAATGATTAGCTGTTCTAAAACTTTGGCGAGGGCACTAGAACAGTCTGCTGCAGCACCCTAACCCTCACCCTACAATAATCTGAAGTCAAATGTCTACTGTTTGCTGATGATCTGGTGCTTCTGTCCCCAACAAAAGAGGGCCTACAGCAGCACCTAGATCTTCTGCACAGATTCTGTCAGACCTGGGCCCTGACAGTAAATCTCAGTAAGACAAAAAATAAGGGTGTTCCAAAAAAGGTCCAGTTGCCAGGACCACAAATACAAATTCCATCTAGACACTGTTGCCCTAGAGCACACAAATTATACATACCTCTGTGCCACAGGTAACTTCCACAAAGCTGTGAACGATGAGACACAAGGCAAGAAGGGCCTTCTATGCCATCAAAAGGAACAGAAAATGTGACATACCAATTAGGATCTGGCTAAAAAAAAATACTTCAATCAGTTATAGAACCCATTGCCCTTTATGGTTGTGAGGTCTGGGATCCACTCACCAACCAAGAATTCACAAAATGGGACAAACACCAAATTGAGAGACTGCATGCAGAATTCTGCAACAATATCCTTGGTGTACAATGTAAAACACCAAATGCATGCATGCAGAGCAGAATTAAGCCGATACCCGCTAATTATCAAAATCCAGAAGAGAGCCGTTAAATTATACAACCACCTAAAAGGAATTGATAGCAAACCTTCCATAATAAAGCAATCACCTACAAATAAATTAACCTGGAGAAGAGCCTCCTAAACAAGCTGGTCCTGGGGCTCTGTTCACAAACACAAACAGACCCCACATAGCCCCAGGACAGCAACACAATTAGACTCAACCAAATCATGAGAAAACAAAGAAATAATTTACAAAAAAAGAGCAAACTAGAATGCTATTTGGCCCTAAGCAGAGAGTACACAGTGGCAGAATACCTGATGACTGCGACTGACCTAAAATTAAGGAATTCTTTGACTACGTACAGACTCTGTGAGCATAGCCCTGCTATTGAGAAAGGCCACCTAAGGCAGACCTGGCTCTCAAGAGAAGACAGGCTATGTGCACACTGCCCACAAGATGAGGTGGAAACTGAGCTGCACTTCCTAAGCTCCTGCCAAATGTATGACCATATTAGAGAGACATATTTCCCTCAGATTACACAGACCCCCAATGAATTTGAAAACAAATCCAATTGTGATAAACTCCCATATCTGTTGGGTGAAATACCACAGTGTGCAATCACAGCAGCAAGATTTGTGACCGGTTGCCACAAGTGAAGAACAAACACCATTGTAAAAAACAGATACATAGCTTTCCCTTTTGTACTTTAACTATTTTCACATCATTACAACACGGCATATAGACATAATGACATTTGAAGTGCAAGTGTAATGTTTACTGTTAATTTTTTATCGTTAATTTCACTTTTGTTTATTAACTATTTCACTTGCTTTGGCAATGCAACATATGCCAATAAAGCCCCTTAAATGGACCTTCTCTACAGTCTTTATTGAAGGATCAACACACAAGTCCACACAGCACTATCTAGCCATGGTCATTTGGACCCTGCATCCACTAAACACATTAAGGCTACAGGATTCCATGAAAAATGTGAATGTGTGAAGGTTACAGCTAAGCTTCCATTTCAATGGTATCCCATGTCAATGAGATGAAAGAGACTAGTCACCAGCTCTGGACAATGGACACTGCATGGGCAGTAGCTTTCTTATCCATTCCTAAAACAAGACACTAGGGATGCACCGATATTACATTTTTGTCTGAAACCGATATCTGATAAAAACAATGTTGCTGCCTTTTAAGCATTCTAGTACAGTTAAACACACACACACAAAAAAGTTATTTTGTTGGCATTTACATATGTCCCCATTACCAAAACCTCTCTCACTTATTTGCTGTGCTGTTTCATTGTTCAGTCTCAACCAAGATTACATCATACATGTCAAGCAGTGAAGTTTCAGCTCTGTCTGTCCGTGGCCTCTCTTCCTCAGTGCGCACTGTCACTGTGTCCATTTCCATCTTGTCCAGCTGTGTTTAACATTTCATGTAAACCCTTTTTCTTGTCTGCATCGATAGTAGCGGTCCTTGTACCTAGCGTCAAGCATGGTGGCGACACAGTAAAGAGGCTCAGAGAGACTGCCATGAATTGCTTGTTCACAGCCTCTTGTAGAGTACTTTTGAAAGTTTTAACCCTACGGTCTGTGTCGGCAGTTTTGTTGAGCAGGCGTTTCAATGCCATGACAGAGGGTATCACGTCTGCTGCAGAAGCAGTTGAGCTTATTTCGAGTCAGTTGCTCGAATAGAGCTAGGTGTTCATATTTCCATGTGCGTTTCAACAATACTGTGGAACTCTCTGGTAGGGAAACGTCTGAAAAAAATAGCGCCTACTTGGAAGTGTGTACCGGTGCTCGACCAGCCGGCGAAAGCCAACATCATCCACGACAGAGAACGGTTGATTGTCAAGGGCAATGAATTCCATTATCTTGGCGTTAATGGATTTCGCCTTTGAGTTGTCTCGCTGAAATTTTTACTCTTTCAAATGACTGCTCAAATTGAACTTGTTAGAAGAGTGCGCTTAGTATTTTTCTGCTTTTGTTCTGTGTAGCACTGTATTTCTTGTGGCGTCATTATGTCATCTGCCTACATTATATAGGTATGCACGTCAGCTTAGACATCGGTTTCGCCCATCGGCGTTAAACTAGACATCGGGCCAATGTTGGCATTTTAACCTAATAGCGCTCAATTCTGATATGCTAACCGATATATTGTGCATCCCTACAAGACACCCCTCTAAACACTGTTCTTACCAATAATAGCATGCCACCACAGACATACTGTACTTGTGGTGTATGACACTGCAGCCACACTGCCACTGTTGCACAAGAGACCACACACACACCTGAGGTTCTCTACATTCCCTCTCCCAAAAGGAGTGTATAACATGAGGGATTGTCACAGCCAACTTCAGTTTACACATAAATCTATAGCCCAGGCAGAAGTAGTACAGACAATATTCCCCACACACTAAACCTCAGTGAGAGAGCTGTTACCTAAAGGCCTTGTGTGGTTACAGGCATTGGGTACTATTAAGACCATTTCATGTAGGGAGCTATTTGACAACTGCACCATGCAAAATCCCTCATATGAGCCCATGTTCTGTTGGTAAATATGAGCACATGTAATGATTAACTACTTTGGGAGTAAGGAGTGTTACAGTAACAACATCCTCCCCATCTACACCTGCCCTGTGTGTGTGTGTGTCTATTGTGTAATCACCATTGGCACTGGAGCCAACCGCAATAACACATCAGTCGAGTCTGCTACCAAATACTTTTTCGTTGAGGTAGCCAACACACAAAGCTGGGTCTGGGCCAGGGACATACAGTGCATTTGGAAAGTATTCAGACACCTTCCATTTTGTTACATTACAGCCCTAGTCAAAAATGTATTAAATAAAATGTTTTCCTCATCAAACTACATACAATACCCCAGTGAAAACAGGTTTTTGGGAATGTTTGGCCCATGGCTAAATCTAGTTGATGATCCCTGGTCTACATAGTAAGTATGCATGTTGTGCCTTTACAATTAATTAATGACCTTACTGAAATAATCAGGCTAGTGGGCCAGTTGGCTTCCTGACCAGTGCTCCGGGTCCCTGTTTTCAGCCCCTCCACAAAAAGTGTGTGTCCAGGGCCTTGTTCCTGGCTCCCTCTTCTCTGAGGGACACAGTGGTTCTATTATTCCCTTGTGTTTCAGAGAACAGGATTAATGACCTGCGGCAGGGACATGAAACGGTTGTGTCCGCCTGTTTACTTCTGTCCCTAGGACCAGTCTCTGGTATTAAACACCCTGTGTGTGTGTGTGTGTGTGTGTGTGTGTGTGTGTGTGTGTGTGTGTGTGTGTGTGTGTGTGTGTTTCAATGACCACTGGCAGGCCAAAGCAAGGGTAATGCACAACTACAATAGCAGCCACAGAGTCATGGTCACCGTTAGGGTTGCAAAGGGTCTGAATTTTTCCATACGAAGTTAAGCATTGGAATTTGGGGAATTTTGCTTAAATTCATCAAAAGAAGTTAACATTTAACCTTTTTTTGTGGGATACACATAAGGTAATTCTAGGCCTTGTGGCATATGTTGGTTAAACTATCCCAATGCAACGGAATTGCAACCCCCTGCATACACAGTGCATTCTTCCATGTACAGCTGATTCTCAAGATCTTGCACACTAATGAGATGCTATTGAGCCCACACTACTACACTGTCTGAGCCAAGGACTACATGCTTTCTGGTAAGTTTTGATTACAATACTGGGTGTGGTGAATATATTTTATATGACATGATTTTTAGTTAACTAGTAAATAGTAGCATACAGCAAAGTGTGTTTAAATAATTTCTAACTTGTTAACAATTTCTGCTAGTTAGTTTTTGCTACCATGTGGGTTAAGGCTTGCTTAAGCCTGCAAACTGAGGAGTGTTAATTCACCTGTTTCCATAAAGGTTTCATTTTAAAACATTTATCTTTCATTTTAAAACATTTATCTTTCAAAAGGAGTTATTTAATCTAACTGTACATGGAATTGTATATTTATTTTTTTGAATAATCTTTTCTGATCTTTACAGGAAAATGCCAGGGGCACTATCTGATGTGTGGAGACAATTCACGGCAGCTAATGAAGAAGGAAAAGATGTGTACATTTGCAAATACTGTACCAAATCATATGTGAAGAATGCAACAAAGATGCAGAATCATCTGGCCAAGTGCATAAAGTACCCTCAGCTACCCTCAGCTAGCAACCTCTGACAAAAGTCCCTCTACTTCTATTCGAGGTGAAAATTATGAATCAGACACCTTATCGATAGCAACAGCTCATGGTCTTCCTGGAATTAGAAGTTTTTTTTACTCGATGGAGGAACATAGTCAGAAAAATGCTGATGAATATCTTGCTTGAGCTGTGTATGTAACTGGTTTACCTCTGATGCTCACAGGCAATGTGTATTGGAAGATAATTCTGAATGTTCTTCGCCCAGCATACACCCCTCCAACCAGACATGCTTTATCTACTTATTTGCTGGATGCAGAGTTCAACAGAGTTCAGGTGAAGGTCAAGAAAATCATAGAGAAAGCAGACTATATTGCAATCATCTCAAATGTTCGTGGGCAAGGAATAATTAACTACATCATCTCCACCCCTCAATCAGTATTCTACAAGAGCACAGACACAAGGGACAACAGGCACACCGGTCTCTACATTGCAGATGAGCTGAAGGCAGTCATCAATGACCTTGGACCACTGAAGGTATTTGCACTGGTGACAGACAATGCTGCGAACATGAAGGCTGCTTGGTCTAACGTGGAGGAGTCCTACCCTCACATCAAACCCATTGGCTGTGCTGCTCATGCATTGAATCTGCTCCTCAAGGACATCATGGCACTGAAAACAATGGATACACTCTACAAGAGAGCCAAGGAAATGGTTAGGTATGTGAAGGGTCATCAAGTTATAGCAGCAATCTACCTCAACAAGAAAAGTGAGAAGAATAACAGCACCACATTGAAGCTGCCCAGCAACACCCGTTGGGGTGGTGTTGTCATCATGTTTGACAGTCTCCTGGAGGGGAAGGAGTCTCTCCAAGAAATGGCCATATCACAGTCTGTCGATACGGACAGCCCCATCAAGAGGATCCTCCTGGACGATGGATTTTGGGAGAGGGTGGTAAGCAGCCTGAAACTCCCAAAACCTATAGCAGTAGCCATTGCACAAATTAAGGGAGGCAATGCCATCCTCTCTGATGTTCAGACTCTGCTTGCAGATGTAAGAGAAGAAATCCGTACTGCCCTTCCCACTTCACTGTTGCTCCAAGCAAAGGAAACTTCCGTTCTGAAATACATCAAAAGCCGTTAAGACTTCTGCCTGAAGCCCATACACACCGCAGCGTACATGTTGGATCCCAAGTGTGCTGGCAAGAGCATCCTGTCTGGTGAAGACATCAACAACGCCTATGATGTCTCACCACCTTGGCCTGGATGAGGGCAAGGTTCTTGGCAGTCTCTCTTAGCACTGCCTCTCATAAAAGGAAACCAAGGCAAGATATCCAACAAGTGGTGTTGCCTGAACCTGTCAGATCACCAATTATTTCCAGTTTCACTACAGAAGGCTCACATGTCCAACATTTTCTTTATTTAACTAGGCAAGTCAGTGAAGAACAAGTTCTTATTTACAATGACAGCCTACACCGGCCAAGCCCTAACCTGGACGACACTGGGCCAATTGTGCATTGCCGTATGGGACTTCCAATCACGGCCGGTTGCGATACAGCCTGGAATCGAACCAGGGCCTGTAGTGATGCCTCTACCACTGAGATAGCAGTTTTGGACTCCCAAGTGGCATAGCAGTCTAAATACAGTATGTGTATACGACCAAAATCAACACGTCAAACAATGAGTGTCTTCTTCAATGTTGCAGTCAAATATTATATAGTTGATCAAATCTTATTTGACACATGCGCTGAATACAGGTGTAGACCTTACAGTTAAATGCTTACTAAACTGCATTGTTGGTTAAAAAAAAATTATAATAAAAGAGCTGCTATAAAATAACAATAGCAAGGCAATATACAGGGGGTACCGGTACAGAGTCAATGTGCAGGGGCACCGGTTAGTCGAGGTAATTGAGGTCATATTTACATGTAGGTAGAGTAATTAAAGTGAACACGCATATATAATAACAGAGTAGCAGCAGCGCAAAAGAGGGGGGGAGGGGGAAGCAATGCAAATAGTCTGGGTAGCCATTTGATTAGCTGTTCAGGGGTCTTATGGTTTGGGGGTAGAAGCTGTTTAGAAGCCTCTTGGACCTAGACTTCGCACTCCGGTACCGCTTGTCATGCGGAAGCAGAGAGAACAGCCTATGACTAGGGTGGCTGGAGTCTTTGGCAATGTTTGTGGCCTTCATCTGACACTGCCTGGTATAGTAGGTCCTGGATGGCAGGAAGCTTGGCCCCAGTGATGTACTGGGCCGTACGCACTACCCTCTGTCGTGCCTTGCGGTCGGAGGCCGAGCAGTTGCCATACCAGGCAGTGATGCAACCCGCCGGGATGCTCTCAATGGTGCAGCTGTAGAACTTTGAGGATCTGAGGACCCATGCCAAATCTGTTCAGTCTCGAGGGAAAATAGGTTTGTCGTGCCCTCTTCATGACTGTCTTGGTGTGCTTGTACCATGTTAGTTTGTTGGTGATGTGGACACCAAGGAACTTGAAGTTCTCAACCTACTCCACTGCAGCCCCATCGATGAAAATGGGGGCGTGCTCGGTTGTCATTTTCCTTAAGTCCACAAACATCTCCTTTGTCTTGATCACATTGAGAGGTTGATGTCCTTTCACCACACGGTCAGGTCTCTGACCTCCCTATAGGCCGTCTCGTCATTCTTGGTAATCAGGCCAACAACTGTTGTGTCATCTGCAAACTTAATGATAGTGTTGGAGTTGTGCCTGGCCGTGCAGTCATGAGTGAACAGGGAGTACAGGAGGGGACTGAGCACGCACCGATGAGGAGCCCCTGTGTTGAGGATCAGCGTGGCGGATGTGTTGTTACCTACCCTTAGTTTTGTGATGAGCTTTGAGGGCACTATGGTGTTGAATGCTGAGCTGTAGTCAATGAATAGCATTCTCACATAGCTGTTCCTTTTGTCCAGGTGTGAAAGGGCAGTGTGAAGTGCAATAGAGATTGCATCATATTAATTTATTTAGCTCCTTTGCACCCCAGTATTTCTACTTTGCACTTTCTTCCACTGCAAATCTACAATTCCAGTGTTTTACTTGCTATATTATATTTACTTCGCCACCATGGCCTTTTTTGCCTTTACCTCCCTTATCTCACCTCATTTGCTCACTTTGTATATAGACTTATTTTTCCCACTATATTATTGACTGTATGTTTGTTTTACTCCATGTGTAACTCTGTGTTGTGTGTGTCAAACTGCTTGCTTTATCTTGGCCAGGTCGCAATTGTAAATGAGAACTTGTTCTCAACTTGCCTACCTGGTTAAATAAAAGGTGAAATAAAAAAATACATAAAAAAAAAAATCATCTGTGGATCTGTTGGGATGGTATGCAAATTGGAGTGGGTCTAGTGTTTCTGGGATAATGGTGTTGATGTGAGCCATGACCAGCCTTTCAAAGTATTTCATGGCTACAGACATGAGTGCTACGGGTCGGTAGTCATGTAGGCAGGTTACCTTAGTGTTCTAGGGCACAGGGACTACAGTGGTCTGCTTGAAACATGTTGGTATTACAGACTGACAGGGAGAGGTTGAAAATGTCAGTTAAGACACTTGCCAGTTGGTCAGCGCATGCTCTTAGTACACGTCCAGGTAATCTGTCTGGCCCTGCGGCCTTGTGAATGTTGACCTGTTTAAAGGTCTTACTCACATCGGCTGCGGAGAGCGTGATCACAGTCTTCTGGAACTGCTGGTGCTCTCATGCATGTTTCAGTGTTATTTGCCTCGAAGCGAGCATAGAAGTAATTTAGATCGTCTAGTAGGCTCGTGTCACTGGGCAGCTCTCAGCTGTGGTTCCCTTTGTAGTCTGTAATAGTTTGCAAGCCCTGCCACATCCGACGAGCATTGGAGCCGGTGTAGTACGATTCGATCTTAGTCCTGTATTGACGCTTTGCCTGTTTGATGGTTTGTCTGAGGGCATAGTGGGATTTCTTATAAGATTCCAGGTTATAGTCCTGCTCCTTGAAAAGCGGCAGCTCTACCCTTTAGCACAGTGCGGATGTTGCCTGTAATCCATGGCTTCTGGTTGGGGTATGTACGTACAGTCACTGTGGGGAGGACTTCGTCGATGCACTTATTGATAAAACCAGTGACTGATGTTCTGGGATTCTTCCGATGGAGTTGAGGAATACACCACATATTCCAGTCTGTGGTTGCAAAACAGTCCTGTAGCTTAGCATCTGCTTCATCTGACCACTTTATTGGCCGAGTCACTGGTGCTTCCTGCTTTAATTTTTGCTTGTTAGCAGGAATCAGTAGGATAGAATTACGGTCAGATTTGACAACTGGAGGGCGAGATTTGTACGTGTTTGTGTGTGGAGTAAAGGTGTTCGAGTTTTTTTTCCCTCTGGTTGCACATTTACATGCTGGTACAAATTAGGTAAAACAGATTTAAGTTTCCCTGCATTAAAGTCCCCAGCCACTAGGAGCACCGCCTCTGGATGAGTGTCTTCCGGTTTGCTTATGGCCGTATACAGCTCATTGAGTGGGGTCTTAGTGCCAGCAAATCAGTTTGTGGTGGAAAATAGACAGCTACGAAAAATATACACGAAAACTCTCTAGGTAGATCGTTCAGTCTACAGCTTATCATCAGATACTCTACCACAGGCGAGTAAAACCTTGAGTTTCTTCGATATCGTGCACCAGCTGCTGTTTACAAATATTCTTAGACCACCACCCCTTGTCTTACCAGAGGCTGCTGTTCTATCCTGCTGATACAGTGTATAACCCGCCAGCTGTATGTTATTCATGTCATCGTTCAGCCATGACTCAGTGAAACATAAGACATTACAGATAATGTCCCGTTGGTAGGATATTTTTGCTTTTAGTTTGTCCACTTTATTATCCAGTTAATGTACGTTGGCCAATAGTACTGATGGCAAAGGCGGATTAGCCACTCGAAGCCGGATCCTCACAAGGCACCCAGACCTCCTTCCGTGAAACCTCCGTCTCTTTTTCCTGCGAATGACGGGGATGAGGGCTTGTTCGGGTGTCTGGAGTAAATCCCTGTTGTCCGACTCATTAATAATGAAAAATTCTTCATCCAATTCAAGTTCAGTAATCGCTGTTCTGATGTCCAGAAGCTCTTTTCGGTCATAACCTGTTGGGTCTAGGGGGCAGCATTTGCACGTCTGGATAAAAAAAATGTACCCGATTTAATCTGGTTACTAATCCTACCCAGTAACTAGAATATGCATATACTTATTATATATGGATAGAAAACACTCTAAAGTTTCTAAAACTGTTTGAATGGTGTCTGTGAGTATAACAGAACTCATTTGGCAGGCAAAACCCTGAGACATTTTCTGACAGGAAGTGGATACCTGATGTGTTGTATTGACTTTAAACCTATCCCATTGAAAAACACAGGGGCTTAGGAATATTTTGGCACTTCCTATTGCTTCCACTAGATGTCACCAGCCTTTACAAAGTGTTTTGAGTCTTCTGGAGGGAGATCTGACCGAACAAGAGCCATGGAACGATGATGTCCCATTAGACACCTGGCGCGCGAGTTCATGTTGGGTACCCTCGTTCCAATACGTTATAAAAGAGTATGCATTCGTCCACCTTGAATATTATTCATGTTCTGGTTAAAAAAGGCCCTAATGATTTATGCTATACAACGTTTGACATGTTTGAACGAACGGAAATATATTTTTTCCCCTCGTTCATGACGAGAAGTCCGGCTGGCTTACATCATGTGCTAACGAGACGGAGATTTTTGGACATAAATGATGAGCTTTTTTGAACAAAACTACATTCGTTATGGACCTGTGATACCTGGAAGTGACATCTGATGAAGAGAATCAAAGGTAATGGATTATTTACATAGTATTTTCGATTTTAGATCTCCCCAACATGACGTCTAGTCTGTATCGCAACGCGTATTTTTCTGGGCGCAGTGCTCAGATTATTGCAAAGTGTGATTTCCCAGTAAGGTTATTTTTAAATCTGGCAAGTTGATTGAGTTCAAGAGATGTAAATCTATAATTCTTTAAATGACAATATAATATTTTACCAATGTTTTCTAATTTTAATTATTTAATTTGTGACGCTGACTTGACTGCCGGTTATTGGAGGGAAACGATTTCCTCAACATCAATGCCATAGTAAAACGCTGTTTTTGGATATAAATATGAACTTGATAGAACTAAAAATGCATGCATTGTCTAACATAATGTCCTAGGAGTGTCATCTGATGGAGATTGTAAAAGGTTAGTGCATCATTTTAGCTGGTTTTATGGTTTTGGTGACCCTGTCTTTGACTTGACAAAACATTACACACAACTCTTGTAAATGTACTGTCCTAACATACTCTAAATTTATGCTTTCGCCGTAAAACCTTTTTGAAATCGTAAAACGTGGTTAGATTAAGGAGATGTTTATCTTTCAAATGGTGTAAAATAGTTGTATTTTTGAAAAATTTGAATTTTGACATTTATTTGGATTCAAATTTGCCGCTCTTGAAATGCACCTGCTGTTGATGGAGTGCACCACGGGTGGCACGCTAGCGTCCCACCTAGCCCCAAGAGGATAAGGTAGCAGCAACATCATGTACAAAAGAAGTTACCGTAAATTCCGGACTATAAGCCGCAACTTTTTTCCCAGGCTTTGAACCTCGCGGCTTAAACAATGACGCGGCTAATATAAGGATTTTTCCCGCTTTCAATTTTTCTTTTCCAGAAAAAACACATTCTGTGACGTGCTCAGTTTTTTGGCGGCATGAAGCTTTCATTAGACCAATGAAATTGCCGAACGGGTTAAGGTCAAACAACTTTTTTGTTTACTGTTTAGATTAAATTGAGCGCTCTCAAACTTCCCATCATTCTGATTACGGTAGTCATTTTGTCACCCTCATCATGGCAAAGACACAGAGAAATGCATATGATGCAGCTTTCAAGTTGAAGGCGATTGATCTGGCTGTTGGAAAAGGAAATAGAGCTGCTGCACGGGAGCTTGTCGTAATGAGTCGATGATAAGATGTTGCAAACAGCAGCGTGAGGAATTGACTCAGTGAAAAAAGACAACTAAAGCTTACTGCTCATTTTTATTTTTGTTACAAGCCGTGTTTCGTTAAAGCCTATTTATTTTTGTTACAAGCCGTGTTTCGTTAAAGCCTGTGTAAAGTTCATTTGTTTCAATGTACCGGTAGGCACCTGCGGCTTATAGACATGTGCGACTTATTTATGTTCAAAATATTTTTTTGTTTGTTTTTAATTCAGTGGGTGCGGCTTATATTCAGGTGCGCTTAATAGTCCGGAAATTACGGTACACACAATGCAACAAAAAAAATCGAAATCAAAAATAGCACGGTTGGATTTGGATTTTGGATCCAGCGAATCAGTTGCTATGAAACGCTACTATAGTGCATTCAGAAAGTATTCAGACCCCTTGAATTTTTCCACATTTTGTTATGTTACAGCCTTATTCTAAACTGGATGAAATAAAAAACATTTCCCCTCAATCTACACACAATACCCCATAATGACAAAGCCAAAACAGGTTTAGATTTTTTTGGAAATGTATTAAACATAAACAGAAATACCTTATTTAAATATGTATTCAGACCCTTCGCTCGGAGACTCATAATTGAGCTCAGGTGCATCCTGTTTCCATTGATCACCCTTAAGATGTTTCCACAACTTGATTGGAGTCCACCTGTGATAAATTAAAATGATTGGACATGATTTGGAAAGAAAAACCACTGTCTATATAAGGTCCCACAGTTGACCGTGCATGTCAGAGAAAAAAAATCAAGCCATGAGGTCAAAGGAATGGTCTGTAGAGCGCCGAGACAAGATTGTGTCGACGCACAGATCTGGGTAAGGGAACGAAAACATTTCTGTAGCATTGAAGGTCCTTAAGAACACAGTGGCCTCCATCATTCTTAAAATGGATGAAGCTTGGAACCACCAAGACTATTCCTAGAGCTGGCCGATTGGCCAAACTGAGCAATCGGGAGAGAAGGGCCTTGGTCAGGGAGGTGACCAAGAACCGATCATCACTCTGACAGAGCTCTAGAGTTCCTCTGTGGAGATGGAAGAACCTTCCAGAAGAACAACCATGCAGCACTCCACCAATCAGGCCTTTATGGTAGAGTGGCCAGACGGAAGCCACTCCTCAGTAAAAAGGCACATGACAGCCCACTTGGAGTTGCCTAAAGGCACCTAAAGGAAACAGGATTCTCTGGTCTGATGAAACCAAGATTGGAACTCTTTGACCTGAATGCCAAGATTCACATCTGGCAGAAACCTAGCACAATTCCTACGGTGAAGTAATGGTGGTTGCAGCATCATGCTGTGGGGATGTTTTTCAGCGGCAGGATCGAGGGAAAGATGAACGGAGCAAAGTACTGAGAGATCCTTGATGAAAACCTGCTCCAGAGAGCTCAGGGCCTCAGACTGGGGGGAAAGTTCACCTTCCAGCAGGACAACGACCCTAAGCACACAGCCAAGACAATGCAGGAGTGGATTCGGGACAATTCTCTGAATGTCCTTGAGAGGCCCAGCCAGGGCCCAGACTTGAATCCGATCGAACATCTCTGGAGAAACCTGAAAATAGCTGTGCAGCTACACTCCCCATGCATCCTGACAGAGCTTGATAGGATCTGCAGAGACAAATGGGAGAAACTCCCCAAATACAGGCATGCCAAGCTAGTAGCATCATACCCAAGACAAATTAATGAGTAAAGGGTCTGAATACTTATGTAAATGTAATATGTTTATTTAAAATGTTATCTTCAGGATTGGTGGTTCCCCTGCAGGACGGTTGAGCTAACGTAGGCTAATGCTATTAGCATGAGGTTGTAAGTAACAAGAATATTTCCCAGGACATAGACATATGTGATATAGGCAAAGCTTAAATTATTGTTAATCTAACTGCACTGTCCAATTTACAGTAGCTATTACAGTGAAAGAATGCCATGCTATTGTTTGAGGAGAGTGCACAGTTTCGAACATGTAAAGTTATTAATAAACAAATTAGGCACATTTGGGCTGTCTTGATAAAACATTTTGAACAGAAATGCAATCTTTCATTGGAACAGTCTAAAACGTTGCACATACACTGCAACCATCTAGCAGCCAACATCTAAATTGCACCTGGGCTGGAATAATACAACAACAAACAAAAATATTTGTATTATCATTTACCACATCTAATGTGTTATATTCTCCTACATTCCTTTCACATTTTCCCAAACTTCAAAGTGTTCTTTCAAGTGGTACCAAGAAAATGCATATCCTTGCTTCAGGGCCTGAGCTACTGGCATATAGATTTGGGTATGTCATTTTAGGCGGAAATAGAAAAAAAAAGGGGCCGATCCTTAAGAGATTATACATTTTCTACAATTTCTAAATACCTGTTTTTGCTTTGTCATTATGGGGTAATGTGTGTAGATTATTTAATAAATGTTACAATACGGCTATAACAAAACAAAATGTGGAAAAAGGCAAAGGGTCTGAATACTTTCCGAATGCACTGTACACGCACACACACTCCAGACATTTCTCCTCCTAATATTTCTAAATTCCATTATTTTACTTTTTTATTTTTTTCTGTGTATTGTTAGATATTACTGCACTGTTGGAGCTAGGAAGACAAGCATTTCCCTACACCCGCAATAACATCTGCTAAATATAGTATGTGTATGAGACCAATAACATTATTTGATTTTAGTTACTAGAGGAACAAGATTTTTGTTTTAAAATACCATGTTTATGTTTCAATGCAGTACACATTGTAAGTAAAATAATATATTTCAACACATTATTGAAGTGTCATCCTCTACTTTGCCATTAGGAGAGGAGGCAGAAATCAATTATAAATCGAATCGAACAACAAAACGAAGCAACCAACCAATTGCAGAGGGCGATCAGAGAGCATCTTGGACACATGTCAGAAAATGTCTTGGTGGTGCTAGTTAGTATTACACTTAAGCTGTAATTACACTTGTACAGGGAAAATAATAAAAGATGCAGGCAACAGATTACATAAAAGGGCAGGTTTTTGAAACCACTGGACCGGTCACTGACCTGATTGAAATTAGTAGATTCATTTGCTAATGAAACGGTGATGGGTTGTGAATGACATTATTAGGAATGTGCACAGTGAAACTTCTAAACTTCCAAAAGAGTAAGCTACTTCTCTCTGAATGAAGGACAGTATAAAAAAAATGAAAGAAATGTATGCAGATTTTAAAGTTATCCACACTAATGAGTAATTCACATATGGGGTAATAGAAAATATGAAGGAAATAAGGAATAGATGCAAAGCAAATGCTTCAGGATTCCATGCAAACATATTTTTATATCATGGGCATGTCATGTAGGCCTACAGTATAGTCTAACTGTTTGCCCTAAAATGCCCTTGATGGCAGTACCTTTTAACGTGTAGAAAAAAGAACCAAGACCGCATCGTGTCAAACGCGGACAATAACAAAAAAAAATATTGACCATGTCCTATGACCAATGCACAGAAAATGTCATACCACCATATTAAGGAGGAGATCAAATACGATCAACATTACTGTAATGTGTGTTTTCTGACAGGTGACCCACTACAGTGCACTGACTCAAGCTTTCCCAACAAAGCAGACCATCACTAGGCTATGCGTAATTTCATTCTGGGCAGTGGGCGCTCTCCAGAATTCATAATCAACAGATGGCTGGCATATAGGCAAGCCACAACTGGATGAATGCATGCTTTGCTTTCACATTTCAAGATGATATTTCTAGAAATCGCATCTTGGCAGATGTATGCCTATGAAATTCTATTCTAAGCTATTATTTCACTGTATAACATGATCAACTGCAATCATCAAGAATATATTGAGCAAGTTATCACATTAATTCATATAAATGGTCAGACTTTACGTTGGTGAATGAAGGCAGGTAGACCTAACGATTTTTGCCACCCTTCTTTTTCCCCATTGCACAAGAATGTAACCAAGAAAAATTAAACTTTTGCCTGGCTGGAGTTTATGCAAACAAATATTTTGCGCACGGTTATTTTACGCACACAATTGATACTAGAAATGCACGATATTAGGCTATATTACAACAAACAAGTATTTTAAACAGATAGCTGCACGTATGTCAAATATATAGCATATTCTTATTTTAACCCATGTCAAAATACACATTCAAAATTCTTATCAATAATAGCATAGCATATTCAGAATTTGATCAAAGACAGTACAATATGAAGATGGGGATCTCTACTGAAGAGGCAGTTTCTGCCTATAACACTTGGCGATGTCATGGCGATGTTTGTTTGCGAAACTCATGCGCAGAAACACGTAAATGGGTCAAACGGTCGTCTCGCGCCAAACTGCGCATGTGCAGGCCGTAAGATAAAGGCCCTCCTTCGATATTAAGTTGTTTCTGAATTAAATGAAAACGTGTCAATGTGTCACCTTCCAGAGGCTGGAGTGATCAACTACTTAAGACATTGGCTCGAATCAAGGTTGTGCCTTTAGATTTCAGAAAATTAACTAAGTAACAATTACTCTAACTGACTTCTCAAACCTGGACCTGGACTGCTTGGTCTGTTTCGCAAGCGTTCCCGAAAGTCTTGCGATGTTGTGCCTCTGGGTTTAGAAACTCTGTGATTTGGCAGTCAGGAAGTGCAATTCAATTCACGGCATGTACTAGAGTTCCAATACCGTTACAGTAGCAATAATATACTGTGTACTTTATACTGAGATTGGGAAACATGAATGTTGAGCACCTCAACTATTGTAAAAATAAACAGAGTGAGTGCCAAAGTCCTCCACTTCACAGCATTAGCCTACAACTGCCATATTTCTTAATAGTTCCTAGAGCTTGGACATAATGCCATCATATTATTCACTAACCCGGTCATTCGAACGACTAAAATACATAGCGTGAAGTTACACCGTTTAGCACTACTTACCAGCTTGCTACGGTGTGGGTGCTGCAGCCATTTAACCCGTAGTGAAAGGGCTAGAAGTCCGCATTTCCTCGGCTGTGTCACTGTGTGTAGTGCAGATCTTGCAGCGATGCTTGAAGGCAAGCTGAAACAAATTGGGGGGGGCTTTCCCTACGCCTTGTCAAACGAACTACGAAGCCATATTCAGAAGATTAGAACAACAAAAACATCATCTCGCGCTACACAAACATTCGCGCCGCCGCACCAGACGTCAAGAGGATCCCGCCCCCTTTCGTCGTCTCTCATTGGCCTGGCTTAACAGGACATTTTACATCGATGGGACTTGTGAAGCAAAAGTCCCAACTTTAAATCTTTTTCATACTGGGGCTTGCAAAGCGAGAGTCCCCACTTGAAATATTCAACATACTTCTTATTATTGCTACTATCTGGAAAACGAATCCTCTTACACCGTTTAAAGATGCACTATGCAGAAATTGCTCCGCCATTTCTTGGTTGCTAAAATTCTAATAGTTCACCTAATTCAGTTTGTTATAAAAAAAAACATGTATATTGTAGAAAATCATTGTACCATCTAAACCGCTGTAAAATATATGTTCTATAATAAAAATATATTGCATTTATCTGTTTGGAGCTGGTGTACAAAACCAAAAGTAAAAGATGCAAAAATGAAACTTAATCAAGGAATCATAGAAATAGCACACATAGAACATATCTATCACTTCTTAGACTTGCTTTCAATGAGAATGACATCCATAATTCACATTTCTGTGTGAATTTGAGCGGCCCAAAAAGTTACATATTGCAGCTTTATGCTAGACATCTCATTCAAATTTTAAAATGTGCAGAGCGGTCAGGACCAGTGTGTGTGCATACAACTTTTTGATACTGTATCTTTTATACTTTTAAAACTATTACGTTTTTTGTCCATCTTCATTCACTTTCTTCAACATTCTAAAGTTCCCATTGTGACATCAACTCCCAGACTTCCAACATTCCATTCACAGTGAACATGTAACGCCCTGGCCATAGAGAGGGGTTTTTGTTCTTTATTTTGGTTAGGCCAGGGTGTTACATTGGGTGGGCGTTCTATGTTCCTTTTTCTATGTTTCTGTTGAGTGTTTTGCACCTGACAGGACTGTTTGGCTGTCAGTTTTTCTTGTTTTTGTATAGTGTTCTCTTCGTTGTATTAAAATTCAAGATGAACACTAACTCCGCTGCACCTTGGTCAACTCTCTCTCCCGACAGGCGTTACAGAACAATGCAACTTTTGACAAAGATACGCTACTCTGACCACTTTCCCATCAATTTTAACAAAAAGTTAAAGCATATGAAATCTTCCTCTACTTCCAAACAATTTACATTTTTACAACTTTAGACAAAACCTTAGAGGGTATGACATATTGGTCTACTTCTCTGCTATTCAAATCGGGAATCAGAACATAATTAACTGATACCAATAAAAAAAGACAGCTAAATTACCACATTAACTACTTTGTCTCAACTTTTACAAACTGACATTTTCACCACTTTAGACAAAAACTTAGAGGGTATAACATATTGGTATACTTCTCAGCTATTTAAGGGTGAAAATAGCTGTGCAGTGACGCTCTCCATCCAACCTGACAGAGCTTGAGAGGATCTGCGGAGAAGAATGGGAGAAACTCCCCAAATACAGGTGTGCCAAGCTTGTAGCGTCATACAAAATAAGACTCAAGGCTGTAATCGCTGCCAAAGGTGCTTCAACAAAGTACTGAGTAAAAGGTCTGAATACTTATGTATATGTGATATTTCAGTTTTTTTAATATAAATTTGCAAAAATGTCTAAACTTGTTTTTGCTTTGTCATTTTGCAGTATTGTGTGTAGATTGAGTGGGGAAAAAACAATTTAATCAATTTTAGAATAAGGCTGTAATGTAACAATGTGGAAAAAGTCAAGTCATATGAATACTTTTCCGAATGCACTGTAATAATTGTAATCAGAAGATACTATTAACATTGGTAACAGAATTATAGCAATATAATTACTGCATAATAAATAATGCTGTAATTGAAAATTGTACACCCAAGGTAATGTAGGCTACTGCCCCTTTAAGACAGAGAATACATTTTGTACCCTATGTTGAGATTCTCACCAAATATGTTGTCTTCTAACACTATTCAAATCACACAATAAATAAACAGCTTATAAAGCTCTCTTTGCCTATGATGCACATATTGCAAACAAATAATCTGAACTAAAAACTTGACACATTTTGGAATATGTGCGTCCTTGACAATCGCTAATCAATATGCAAAAACCGCACACATCTTCTCTCTTTTGTGGCACCAATGTGAAGGTTTATGGCAGGGGAAATGGGGTTGCAGTAGTCTAGTGTGTGGTGCACGAATTATGACAAGCGAACCTGGGGAGCTTTGCATTCACATTGTACTCAAAAAGGGAACCTGACCCTGGAATAGGAACTCAGACCACTTTTCGAGATGGTCTCAGTTCGGTTTGCTTCGGGGGCTCTTTTGAGGGGTCTTAGTTCCTTTGGAGTGTTCACACTGCACAAAAAAATAAGCGTTGCTGTTTTTCTATTTAAAAAGTGTGATTTTCAGAGCGAAACCCCCCCCCCAAAAAAAGGAAACCTGGAAAAACTAAACAGCGAAAAAGGAATCAGGCAAAACATTAAATGGATTTTATATGGCCCTGTGTATGCTATGCTCAGTTAACTTGTGTCCCTGGGGGCAGAGGTGCAGAGGGTCCCTCTTCCCACTGATCCCCCCTCCAGCCCAGAGAGGACTTCCAAGAAATCCTGCTGTTGTCGAAATACATTGTGAAAAAATGTATTTGTTTATTTAAAACTTCAACAATGCCTCATTGTCCTCAGTGCTCTATTATTACACTTATTCCTCTACGACAGCATTTTTTTAAAGTGCTAAACAAGCCTCACAACTTTACTCCATGTAAAGTTTCCATCTACAGATGTCGGATCTTAACTTGATCACTCTTTTGTCGCTGAGAATTTTTCTGATGCATCAGGAAATTCAAATGAGCCTTGTGAGTGGCTGAAAATGAGCAGCACTCTTTCTCTCCATGCGGGGGCAATCGAGTCACTGGGATCAGGGCTATCAAAATAATGTTCTCTCTCGCTCACTCAAAGGCTAGGCCTAGGTCCTATTACTGCAACATTGAAATGTACTGAAATGTACAAAAATGTATCTGAAATGCAGCCATACACATCAACAATTGTTGTTTTATATAGCTTAACCCATTACAGTAAAAGCCCTGTCTATGTTTTACTAAGCTATATGGAATTGTTTTAAGGTCATACCAAGGATAATTTTTCCTTCACAGCTTTGCACACTCGTGGCATTCTCTCAACCAGCTTCACCTGGAGTGCTTTTCCAACAGTCTTGAAGGAGTTCCCACATATGCTGAGCACTTGTTATTATTCTTTACTCTGCAGTCCAACTCATCCCAAACCATCTCAATTGGGTTGAGTGATTTATTTTTGTACCTTTATTTAACTAGACAAGTCAGTTAAGAACAAATTCTTATTTTCAATGACAGCCAATGAACCGTGGGTTAACTGCCTTGTTCAGGGGCAGAACAACAGATTTTTACCCTTGTCAGCTCAGGAATTCGATCTTGTGACCTTTCAGTTACTAGTCCAACGCTCTAACCACTAGGCTACCTGCTGCCCCATGACTGTGGAGGCCAGGTCATCTGAAGCAGCACTCCATCGCTCTCCTTCATGGTCAAATAGCCCTTACATAGCCTGGAGGTGTGTAGGGTCATTGTCCTGTTGAAAAACAAATGATAGTGGGACTAAGCGCAAACCAGATGGGATGGCGTATCGCTGCAGAATGCTGTGGTAGCCATGCTGGTTAAGTGTGCCTTGAATTCTAAATAAATCACAGACAGCACACCATCACACCTCCTCCCATATGCTCCATGGTGGGAACCACACATGCGGAGATCATCCGTTCACCTACGAAGACACAGAGGTTGGAAGCTAAAATCTCAAATTTGGACTCATCAGACCAAAGGACAGATTTCCACCGGTCTAATGTCCATTGATTTTCTTGGCCCAAGCAAGTCTCTTCTTATTATTGGTGTCCTTTAGTAGTGGTTTCTTTGCAGCAATTCGACCATGAAGGCCTGCTTCACGCTGTCTCCTCTGAACAGTTGATATTGAGATGTGTCTGTTACTTGAACTCTGTAAATCATTTATTTGGGCTGCAATTTCTGAGGCTGGTAAATCTAATGAACTTATCCTCTGCAGCAGAGGTAACTCTGGGTCTTCCTTTCCTGTGGCGGTCCTCATGAGAGCCAGTTTCATCATAGCTCTTGATGGTTTTTGCGACTGCACTTGAAGAAACTTTCAAAGTTCTTGAAATGTTCCGCATTGACTGACCTTCATCTCTTAAAGTAATGATGGACTTTCGTTTCTCTTCGTTTCTCTTTGCTTATTTGAGCTGTTCTTGCCATAATATGGACATGGTCTTTTACCAAATAGGGCTATCTTCTGTATACCACCCCTACCTTGTCACAACACAACTGATTGGCTCAAATGCATTAAGAAGGAAAGAAATTCCAGGCACACCTGTTAAATGCATTCCAGGTCACTACCTCATGAAGCTGGTTGAGAGAATGCCAAGAGTGTGCAAAGTTGTCATCAAGGCAAAGGGGGGCTATTTGAAGAATCTCAAATCTCAAATATATTTTGATTTGTTTAACACTTTTTTGGTTTCTACATGATTCCATGTGTGCTATTTCATAGTTTTGATGTCTTCACTATTATTCTACAATGTAGAAAATTGTAAAAATACAGAAAAACCCTTAAATCAGTAGCTGTGTCCAAACTTTTTACTGGTACTGTACATGTTAGTGAGTGTCACCTTTCCACAGACAGATGCTACAGACAGAAGTTTGCAGATCGGTGGTACCGAGTCCCACGACACTTGTGGGGGGTCATAGAGCAAAACAACCAATATGTTCAAGTTGGTGAGAATCTCATCTTTCCACAGAGGGGTAATAATAGTTTGTAGGCCAAACCATTCGGACACTACAGAAGACGATTGGAGAAAAACGATTTTCAGGATGTCTCATCATAGCCTCGGGAAATAGGGTAGTGCACTGGGACTTTAATAGTCCTGTATTAGCTGACTGATATAGCCGTCTGCAGCACAGGCAAAACTTTAGGTATGAATTTTAAGTCAAATGTTGAGTAACTGATGTTTATCAGCCGTTGCCAACCAAGCTAGGAGACATGTAGGACACGATAGCTAGCTAGCAGGCGATATCATCCTGCTAGCATTGTGCTTTCATTTGTGTTTGGAACTTATTATCAATTAAGTTAGAATGTTAGCAAGCTAAATGTCCCTTACCTTGAGCTAAGAGCTCATGGGTCAATTAAGCTTTATTGGGACATTTAGATCCTGAACAATGCCTGACATGCAACACTGTCTCCAAGGCTGTGTGCCACCCGCAAGACCACAGCCAATCACATGCAAGCAACAATGCAGCTAACTTGGCTAGTTTTGTGAGCGAGCTAATCTGCATGTAGTTTACATTAGGATGAAGTAGCCTTCCAATCTAAGATTGCATCATATCACCTTTCAATATTAGTTATCTTGAACATCAGTGTCATTTAATAATATGCATGGGTGTGATGTTGTATAAATTAATCACAATGCATGCCTACTCATTAGAAAAAAACATCAGCAGCTCTAATGCAATATTACTTTCACATTGAAACACCACTATTCTGGCTTTTAATCATTCTTAACAGTCAGTAAAATAGTTTATTTAGCTATTTTAAAAAATCATGGCCTGTATGATATGCATGCAAGCTTACCTGTCGTGTCCATAACGATGGAGCAGCAGACCAGGCAATATGCCAGAGGAGGACTCTATACCGTAGGATAATTATTCTGGTCGGTGTCAACTTCACTCATTAACAGGTACTCAAGAGATTGATTGTTACTTGTTTATTTGTTATTCATGTCAGATATTTCCATTTTGGGATAGTTGTTCACTGAATTGCTAGCCGCCTCCACAGAAGTCAGAGCATTCTTACTTCTTGCTCTTCTGGCAGCAGTCATAGGCATCCAATAAAATGCATCCAATAAATTGGTCTGCACCGCACCACTCGTAGTGATTCAGGGCTAATCTGTATAGCCATCCAGCTAATTACAAGCAACTGGCTAAATAAAAAGACAAGAACTTTCTTCTTCTGAGAGTCTGTTTCCCGGTGCTTGACATAGGAGCTCAGCCAAGATAGCATGAAGTAAAAATACTGCACCATTCTCCCACCTAAATCTCCATCCTGAATCTCCCCATTGCCCCCCTCAGCACGCTAAGGTACAAATTGAAGAATAATGCTTGTATGGATGTCAATACATGTTCATGTCATCGTCATCATTCAACTGCATTACAATTAAAAACTACTTTGACTACCACCACCAATTTCTGTATGCTAGCTATGCTACCAGTTTATACGAATTCTAAATGTTATGCAGCCAAATATATCCAAATCGGATTTTAGTAACCACATTGTGGGCCTGTTACAATACATCAATCATTAAGGATTTGACAAATATCCACTTTGTTAGATCAGATTTGTTGAATGTGCACCAATCCATTGTCCTATCCCCCACAGTGTTATTTCTACAGCAGGATTAATACATGCTCTTCCGGCTCTGGAGACGTGCTCCGACCAGCTACTGCCTATCATGTGCGCATAGGGAAGAACATGCATGTTTAGAACTGATAATTGATCGCATGGTGCAATAATGAATACAATTAATTGATTGTTGTATGTTATGATGGACACAGCTTTGTAGAACCAAACTCGAGAACGAATTGTTTGGGGGGGCTGCATTTCGCAAACAATATTTTGCATATCTAGCCCAGTTTATCTTACCAATAAACACTCCGTTAGGTTGTGCTGGATGTCATGCATTTCATATGGCGAAGTTAACAGAGTGGAAATACAACGCCCCCTTTCGAGAGAAGGCTCCGCTGCTAGACGGACGCCGCATACTTTTACATTTGTCAAACTTTGCATCGTCTTCAGTCCAGCCAAACCACCGAAGAAGATGAAAATATGAGGTTTTTGGTGATGGCTTATGGGATAGCAAGCAACTTGTAAATAATTACCCTTTCCTATTGGTGAGTACTATTTTAATAGTAATGTTAAATGCTTTCTGTTAAGCCAATTATATGATATGACTGTTGTCTCCCGTTTAAGTTTGTGATGGTAATGATGTTTGTTTTTGATGATAATTATTAGGTTGTGGTCGCTAGCCACAATGTTATCTAAATAAAGGTTAAATTAAATAAATCTTCAACCTGCTCAGAATTGCAAGCTAGCTTGACTTTCTATAAAGTTAGAGAAACAAGTTGAGGAAAAAGTAACTAAACAAAAAATGTTTTATTATCTTGAGTGAAAAGGTCATATTTTGCAATCTCCCAAAATAAATGTGATTACTGATGAGAAACAGGCTCTCCTCCATTTTACGCTACAAACAGTACACTTGTCCATTCAGTAGCGGGGCAAGACTCTGAAGATGAAGTACTGGTGTAATGAAATACGTAACAATGTAAACGGGAATCACTCTCACCGCAGTCAAGCCATGCATTCCCGCCAAGAGCCGTTCACAATCTAGTCTGGTTGCGGCCACAACTAGACCTCCTTTCAAATGTATCAAGAAATATTCTTATTTGTATGCCTAGCTATCAACACATGTACATTGTTTAAAGTACAATTTTACCAGTTTCAGTCACAAATGACAGCTCCAATAAGCGCACTATGGTAAAGGACATGTGAACGAGAGGTTTGTGCATGACTCTTTCGAGTTGTAAATTCATAATTTGTCGGTAGGACTCATACTTCTTATTAGGTGGGACTTGTTAAGCAAAAGTCCCGACTTTAAATCTTCATCATATTTCTTATTAGGTTGGACTTGAGAAGCAAAAGTCAGGACTTTAAATCATCGTCATACTTATTATTATGATTATTCAGCGCTCTACTCTGTCCTAATCCATGATGACGTAGCAGTGCAGACGTGGTTTGTCGTTCTCTCGTTTACTTATTGTATTTTTTGTATATATTTAAATTTATTTTCAATCTCTTTTCCATTTTTCAATTAAATATACCTTGCGGTAACCCGCCTCACCCAATGTGACACGGATCCGCAATTTTTTAGACCTTATAGCCAGAACCTCCATCAGAAGCTAGCCATCAGGAGCTAACCAGCTAAATAGCTACTAGCTATTTAGTCATTGTTAGCCACTGCTAGCGGCCTTTACCTTCTGCACAGACACGAGCCATTTTTTTTTTGCCTGAATAATACTTGCCAGCCTGCCAGTATCGGACTGTTTTCTTCACTACAACGCCGGATTCCTGCCGTAAACCCTGGACCATTACTCCTGATCATCACAGCTAGCTGCCACCGAGTGACCCAGCCCCGAAGCTAGCCCTGAGCCAGGCCCACCTCCCGGGCTACTCTGTGATCACTCAGCCGATGCCTCCCGCCTTTCCTTTCCCTCATTAAAATGCTAATTAATTTATAAAATTTTTGACATGCGTTTTTCTGGATATTTTTGTTGTTATTCTGTCTCTCACTGTTCAAATAAACCTACCATTAAAATTATAGACTGATCCTTTCTTTGTCAGTGGGCAAAGTAGAAAATCAGCAGGGGATCAAATACTTTTCCCCCCCACTGTATATCTCACTGGTCATCCCCAAAGCCAACACCTGCTTTTGCCGCCTTTCCTTCCAGTTCTCTGCTGCCAATGACTGGAACGAATTGCAAAAATCGCTGAAGCTGGAGACTTATATTTCCCTCACTATCTTTAAACATCAGCTATCTGAGCAGCTAACCGATCGCTGCAGCTGTACATAGCCCATCTGTAAATAGCTCACCCAACCTACCTACCTCATCCCCATATTGTTTTTATTTACTTTTCTGCTCTTTTGCACACCAGTAGTTCTCCTTGCACATCACCATCTGCTCATCTATCACTCCAGTTTTAATTTCCTAAATTGTAATTGCTTCGCTACTATTGCCTATTTATTGCCTTACCTCCTGACGCCATTTGCACACACTGTATATAGACTTTTTTCTATTGTGTTATTGACTGTACGCTTGTTTATTCCATGTTTAACTCTGTGTTGTTGTTTGTGTCGCACTGCTTTGCTACCTGGTTAAATAAAGGTGAAATAAATAATAAAATAAAACATTACACAGTTTAAGCTAGAAACGCCATTTAAACTTCTACGGATCAAACGATAGAGCTTTTTTAGTAACCGCATCAACAACATTTTCTAATTTATTTTCAAACAACTGATGTTTTGACCACTTTCCTAGCACTTTAGACAAAAACTTAGAAGGTATGAAATCTTCCTCTACTTCTCTGCTATTCAAATGTGGAAATGAGAACATAAATATCAACTACCAATCAAGAGGTGCAGCTGTTTTAGTTACCACAAACTAATTTAGCTAACTGTTGAATGAATTGCCATTATTTAAAATTATAACAATGGGGGAGCAGATTCTAAACATGAGACTAAGAGTAAATATTGTGACTTGTGACACAAATCAGCTACCTTGACCACGTTTCCCAACAACCTGTAGTAAACAAAAACTTAGTGTATGACACCTTGGTCTACTTCTCTGACAATCAAATCTGAAATCAGAACAGCAATAACTACTACCAATTCCCCCCCCCCCCATACACACACACCATCCACACCTTCAACTTGTGAATATTCCTTCAATCATACATGAATTCCTTTCACACTAATCAGTCCAACATCACCTCCTTTCATCCCTCCATCCATTAGCTCTTCCTGTATCATTACTTTATTTATTTATTTATCTATACTATTTATTTATCTATCCAGTCATAACGTTATTTTAGAAGCTTTATCGTTTGATTAAGACATTTCTGTATGGTTGAAGTAAGGGATAAACAGTTAAATAATGTTTTTTATTTTAAACTTCAACAATGCCCCCTTGTCTTCTGGATACACTACCGTTGAAAAGTTTTGGGTCACTTAGAAATATCCTTGTTTTGAAAGGAAAGCTAAAAAAATTGGTCCATTTAAAATAACATGTAATTGATCAGAAATAGAGTGTAGACATTGTTAATGTTGTAAATGACTATTGCAGCTGGAAATTGTAGATTTTTAATGGACTATCAACATAGGCGTACAAAGGCCCATTATCAGCAACCATCACTCCTGTGTTCCAATGGCACGTTGTGCGGGGGCACCGGTGTCAATGTAATTGAGGTAGTATGTACATGTAGGTAGAGTAATTAAAGTGACTATGCATAAATAATAACAGAGAGTAGCTGTCACAGGCGCAAAGTGAGTAGACCAAGGTGCAGCGTGGAATATGTTCATCTTGTCGTTTAATGCAAAAGAATGAACACTTTACAAATTAAACAAAAAATGACAGCAGACAGTTCCGTCAGGTACTTACAACTAAATGGAAAATAACTACCCACAAAAAACAAAGGAAAAACAGGCTGCCTAAGTATGGCTTCCAATCAGAGACAACGATAGACACCTGCCTCTGATTGGAAACCATACACGGCCAAAACATAGAACACAAAACAGAATGCCCACCCTGGCCTAGCGAAACAGAGAAAACACAGCTCTCTTAGGTCAGAGCGTGACAGTAGCAGCAGCGTAGAAAGGGGGGCAATGCAAATAGTCTGGGTCGCCATTTGATTAGCTGTTCAGGAGTCTTACGGCTTGGCGGTAGAAGCTGTTTAGAAGCCTCTTGGACCTAGACTTGGCATTCCGGTATCGCTTGCCATGCGGTAGCAGAGAGAACAGTCTATGAGTAGAGTAGCTGACGTCTTTGACAATTTTTAGAGCCTTCCTCTGACACTGCCTGGTATAGAGGTCCTGGATGGCAGGAAGCTTGGCCCCGGTGATGTACTTGGCCATACGCACTAACTTCTGTAGTGCCTTGTGGTTGGAGGCCGAGCAGTTGCCACACCAGGCAGTGACGCAACCCGTCTGGATGCTCTCGATGGTGCAGCTGTAGAACCTTTTGAGGATCTGAGGACCCATGCCAAATCTTTTCAGTCTCCTGAGGGGGAATAAGTTTTGTCGTGCCCTCTTCACGACTGTCTTGGTGTGCTTGGACCATGTTAGTTTGTTGGTGATGTGGACCCCAAGGAACTAGAAGCTCACAACCTGCTCCACTACAGCCCTGTTGATGAGAATGGGGGCGTCCCCCTTTTGTTGTAGTCCACAATCATCTCCTTTGTCTTGATCACGTTGAGGGAGAGGTTGTTGTCCTTGCACGACACGGTCAGTTCTCTGACCTCCACACGGTCAGGTCTCTGACCTCATACCTTATAGGGTCCAGAGTTTTCTTAGTTTGGTTAACACCTAAGGTAAAACTCCAGGCCCCAGGGGGTAAAAATTGCCCCACTGCTCTGGGACCTATGGTGCCACCAGTCTGCTTACAGTTGTCAGTTATTGTCAGGTATGTAGATGATCAGGGCTTTATTCAGGAAAGTTTATTGGGCTACTTTGATGTGTGAAGTGGGCAAGATGCACAGTCTGTGTTTGACTTTATGAATTTTGAGAAGTCTGAGTGTAACTTCATAGAGAAACTCGTTGTCCAAACCTACCATGGCGCAGCTGTAATGGAATGTACAGTTGAAGTCGGAAGTTTACATCTTTGCCAAATACATTTAAACTCGGTTTTTCACAATTCCTGACATTTAATCCAAGTAACAATTCCCTGTTTTAGGTCAGTTAGGATCACCACTTTATTTTAACCTCTCTAGGGTATGTGGGACGAAATCATCCCACCTAGTCAACAGGCAGTGGAATCGAGTGGCGCGATATTCAAATACCTTAGAAATGCTATTACTTCAATTTCTCAAACATATGACTATTTTACACCATTTTAAAGACAAGACTCTCGTTAATCTAACCACATTGTCCGATTTCAAAAAGGCTTTACAACGAAAGCTAAACATTAGATTATGTCAGGAGAGTACCCAGCCAGAAATAATCACACACCCATTTTTCAAGCTA
Source organism: Salmo salar (assembly GCF_965601325.2). Lineage (NCBI taxonomy): Eukaryota > Metazoa > Chordata > Actinopteri > Salmoniformes > Salmonidae > Salmo > Salmo salar. The sequence continues at coordinate 48,803,863 of NC_138295.1, read as the reverse complement.
GGATATAATGTCACAAAAACCAAAACCACAGCTAAATGCAGCACTAACCTTTGATGATCTTCATCAGATGACACTCCTAGGACATTATGTTATATAATACATGCATGTTTTCTTCAATCAAGTTCATATTTATATCAAAAACCAGCTTTTTACATTAGCATCTGACGTTCAGAACTAGCATTCCCACCGAACACTTCCGGTGAATTTACTAAATTACTCACGATAAATGTTCACAAAAAACATAACAATTATTTTAAGAATTATAGATACAGAACTCCTTTGTGCAATCGAGGTGTCCGATTTTAAAATAGCTTTTCGGTGAAAGCACATTTTGCAATATTCTGAGTAGATAGCCCAGCCATCACGGCTAGCTATTTTGACACCCACCAAGTTTAGCCGTGACCAAACTCCGATTTACTATTAGAAAAGTTTGATTACCTGTTCTTCGTCAGAATGCACTCCCAGGACTGCTACTTCAATAACAAATGTTGGTTTGGTTCAAAATAATCCATAGTTATATCCAAATAACGGCGTTTTGTTCGTGCGTTCAAGACACTATCCGAAGTGTAAATAAGGGTCATGCGCACGACGCATTTCGTGACAAAAAAATTCTAAATATTCCATTACCGTACTTCGAAGCATGTCAACCGCTGTTTAAAATCAATTTTTATGCCATTTTTCTCGTAAAAAAGCGATAATATTCCGACCGGGAAAGCGTGTATACGTACAAAGAAAGAGAAAATAAAAGCATGGGATCCCCTCGTGCACGAGCCTGAGTTTCATAGTACTGTGACCGGCCACTATCCAAACGCGCTACTTTTTTTCAGCCAGAGCCTGCAAAGCCACGATTCAGCTTTTTGCCGCCTTCTGAGAGCCCATGGGAGCCGTAGGAAGTGTCACGTAACAGCAGAGATCCCCTGTTTTGGATAGAGATAATCAAGAAGGCCAAGAAATGGTCAGACAGGGTACTTCCTGTACAGAATCTTCTCAGGTTTTGGCCTGCCAAATGAGTTCTGTTATACTCACAGACACCATTCAAACAGTTTTATAAACTTTGGAGTGTTTTCTATCCAAAGCTAATAATTATATGCATATTCTAGTTTCTGGGCAGGAGTAATAATCAGACTAAATCGGTACGTTTTTTATCCGGCTGTGAAAATACTGCCCCCTATCCATAACAGGTTAACAAAGAGCTGCAGTCTGTTTTGGAATGGGTGGCCAGTAATAAACTGGTCTTGAACATCTCTAAAACTACGAGCATTGTATTTGGTACAGATCATTCCTTAAGTGCTAGACCTCAGCTAGATCTGGTAATGAATGGTGTGGCTGTTGAACAAGTTGAGGAGACTAAATTACCTGGCGTTATTTTAGATTGTAAACTGTCATGGTCAAAACATATAGATTCAATGGTTATAAAGATGGGGAGAGGTCTGGCCTTAAGAAAGTTATGCTCTGCTTTCTTGACACCACACTCCAAAAAGCAAGTTCTGTAGGCTCTAGTTTTGTCTAATCTTGATTATTGTCCAGTCGTGTGGTCCAGTGCTGCAAGGAAAAACCTAGTTAAGCTGCAGCTGTCCCAGAACAGAGCGGCACGTTTTGCTCTTAATTGTAATCAGAGGGCTGATATAAATACTATGCATGCCAGTCTCTCTTGGCTCAGAGTTGAGGAGAGATTGACTGCGTCACTTCTTCTTTTTATAAGAAACATTAATGTGTTGAAAATCCTAAATTGTTTGCATAGTCAACTTACACACAACTCTGACACACACAATTATCCCACCAGACATGCCACCAGGGGTCTTTTCACAGTCCCCAAATCCAGAACAACTACAAGAAAGGCGTACAGTATTATATAGAGCCCTAATTCCATGGAACTTCCTTCCATCTCATATTGCTCAAGTAAACAGCAAACCTGGTTTCAAAAAACAGATAAAGCAACACCTCGCAGGATAACGCCTGTCCCCTATTTGACCAAGATAGTTTGTGTGTATGCGTTGATATATAGGCTACGTGTGCCTTTAAACATTTTTTATGTAGTTCTGTCTTTGATATGTTCTTGTCTATTGATGTTCTGTATTATGTCATTCTGTTTCATGTTTTGTGTGGACCCCAGGAAGAGTAGCTGCTGGTTTTGCAACAGCTAATGGGGATCCTAATAAAATACCAAATGCAAAGTAATTTGGTTGATATAGTAGTTTATCAAAGTAATCAGACCAATTATATTACAAAATTGTAGTTTGATTATATATAACTGTTTTGCTTAAAATAGTCAAGTAAAACTTGTAAAACTTCCATTATGACACAAATACTTTTAAAGACCTAAAGCAAGCCCCGCAATTTTACCATCTAGTTATTATTATTCTTCTGCAGACTACTCCTCTTACAGCATTTAAGCTAGAAATGCCATTCAAACTTTAAAACATTCAGACTGGTCTGGAATAACTTGCTTGCGAACACATTTTTGATACTATTCATACTTTTTAAACTGTTAAACTTAAACTTTCATGAGATTTCTTCAACATTCTAAAGCTTCCATTGTGACATAATGACTTCCAACATTCCATTTACTGTGAATGAAACAATGCAACTTTTGACACAAATGAGCTTCTGATTTTCACATGATTAGTGAATCTGTTTAGACCGAACAGCTAGCACGACAGCTAAAATGGCTTTGGAAAAAGAAAATTAAGCAAATAGGGAGAAGCATCTAACAAAATAACTACATTATGGCATTCACTAATCATAAACTATTTACATATAATATAAATTTGGGTACATTTGTGAACAAAATTCAAAACTTACTGTGGGGCAGTTTTGATTAAATATGTGATATATGAATACAAACTCAGGCCAAACCCTCCCCTTACCCAGACGATGGTAGGCCAATTGTGCACCGCCCCATGCATCTCCTGGTCGGCTGCGACAGAGCCTGGACTCAAACCAGGATCTCTAGTGGCACAGCTTGCACTGCAATGCAGGGCCTTAAACCACTGCGCCACTTGGGAGGCCCATGACTACTACACTTTTAGTCATACGGAATTATAAACATTTTCGGCTATCATTTGAGTAGAGAAATATGGAAGTGGAAGAAGTTTACAAAGCTTTACTTGAGCGAAGTAGCATAATATAGTAAAAGTGAAATGTTGTGGTAATTGAAGTTTAAAAAGTTTTATTGAGCGAAGTATTTCTCAACTTTTTATTTTTAATTTAACCTTCATTTAACTAGGCAAGTCAGTTAAGAAAAAGTATTATTTTACAATTACGGTCTACCCCGGCCAAACACTCCCCTAACCCGGACGACGCTGGGCCAATTGTGCACCGCCCTATGGGACTCCTAATCACGGCCGGTTGTGATACAGCCTGGGAACAAACCAGGGTCTGTAGTGACGCCTCTTGCACTGAGATGCAGTGCCTTGGACAGCTGCGCCACTCGGGTAAAATGTTTTAAACTTCTTCAACTACCACAAAATGTTTTGACTTTGACTATATTCCCACACGTCGCTCAAGAAAACCTTTTTAAACTTCTTCAACTACCACAGAAAATGTTAAACACTAACAAACTTCTAAACTTTTTCCACTAGATGCACCATCATATACTGCTCAAAAAAAATAAAGGGAACACTTAAACAACACATCCTAGATCTGAATGAAAGAAATAATCTTATTAAATACTTTTTTCTTTACATAGTTGAATGTGCTGACAACAAAATCACGCAAAAATAATCAATGGAAATCCAATTTATCAACCCATGGAGGTCTGGATTTGGAGTCACACTCCAAATTAAAGTGGAAAAACACACAACAGGCAGATCCAACTTTGATGTAATGTCCTTAAAACAAGTCAAAATGAGGCTCAGTAGTGTGTGTGACCTCCACGTGCCTGTATGACCTCCCTACAACGCCTGGGCATGCTCCTGATGAGGTGGCGGATGGTCTCCTGAGGGATCTACTCCCAGACCTGGACTAAAGCATCCGCCAACTCCTGGACAGTCTGTGGTGCAACGTGGCGTTGGTGGATGGAGCGAGACATGATGTCCCAGATGTGCTCAATTGGATTCGGGTCTGGGGAACGGGCGGGCCAGTCCATAGCATCAATGCCTTCCTCTTGCAGGAACTGCTGACACACTCCAGCCACATGAGGTCTAGCATTGTCTTGCATTAGGAGGAACCCAGGGCCAACCGCACCAGCATATGGTCTCACAAGGGGTCTGAGGATCTCATCTCGGTACCTAATGGCAGTCAGGCTACCTCTGGCGAGCACATGGAGGGCTGTGCGGCCCCCCAAAGAAATGCCACCCCACACCATGACTGACCCACTGCCAAACCGGTCATGCTGGAGGATGTTGCAAGCAGCAGAACGTTCTCCACGACGTCTCCAGACTCTGTCACGTCTGTCACGTGCTCATTGTGAACCTGCTTTCATCTGTGAAGAGCACAGGGCACCAGTGGCGAATTTGCCAATCTTGGTGTTCTCTGGCAAATGCCAAACGTCCTGCACGGTCTTGGGCTGTAAGCACAACCCCCACCTGTGGACGTCGAGCCCTCATACCACCCTCATGGAGTCTGTTTCTGACCGTTTGAGCAGACACATGCACATTTGTGGCCTGGTAGAGGTCATTTTGCAGGGCTCTGGCAGTGCTTCTCCTGCTCCTCCTTGCACAAAGGCGGAGGTAGCGGTCCTGCTGCTGGGTTGTTGCCCTCCTACGGCCTCCTCCACGTCTCCTGATGTACTGGCCTGTCTCCTGGTAGCGCCTCCATGCTCTGGACACTACGCTGACAGACACAGCAAACCTTCTTGCCACAGCTCGCATTGATGTGCCATCCTGGATGAGCTGCACTTCCTGAGCCACTTGTGTGGGTTGTAGACTCCGTCTCATGCTACCACTAGAGTGAAAGCACCGCCAGCATTCAAAAGTGACCAAAACATCAGCCAGGAAGCATAGGAACTGAGAAGTGGTCTGTGGTCCCCACCTGCAGAACCACTCCTTTAATGGGGGTGTCTTGCTAATTGCCTATCATTTCCACCTGTTGTCTATTCCATTTGCACAACAGCATGTGAAATGTATTGTCAATCAGTGTTGCTTCCTAAGTGGACAGTTTGATTTCACAGAAGTGTGATTGACTTGGAGTTACATTGTGTTGTTTAAGTGTTCCCTTTATTTTTTTGAGCAGTGTATTTCTCTCCCTAAATGATAGCTTAAAACTTTTCTAATTCCTTTTGAGTAAAAGTGTAGTGGTCTTATTATAGTTATTTGTGATTTAATGTGATCTAACTGCCCCACAGTCCAAAGTAATAAGGTTGATATAGTCTATCAAAGTAATCAGAACTGATATTTTAAGATATTGAACTTTGACTATATTTCACCGCTTCACGTAACTAAAACGTTTAAAACTTTTTCCACTACCATCAAGGTGTACAAATACTTTCAAAACGCTGAAGCAAGTCACAGGAAATAGGATAAATGTGGAAATGAAAGCACCAGCCATACACCTTGATGGATGACACTTCCTGCAAATGGACCCATGCTCAAGCAACAAGGAGCCCTCTCTGAAGCATAGCTTATAGACGGGTTGGTTGGTTAGTAACAAAACCAATGCTTGCGCAACTCTGCGGCAAAAGAGACAGGCTTGGCTTAAATTGTTAATAACATGTAAACTATATTGAAAACATAAATAAAGTTGCAAAATGAGCACTTGTCTCTCAAATATATTGTAACATTTTTTGGTTAGCTAGCCGTATTAGCATAGATGTGACCGTCAAAACACCTCAATACACGACATGGTATCAAGAACAAGATCAAACAAGCCACTTAAGATTCACCACATGACAGTTTCTTGTCATTGTTGCTAGCTATCTGGCCATCCAGAATCATAACGCATCGTTTTCTTGACATTATGTAATCAAAACAAGCACATGAAAGCTTCATAATTCATAAAGGTCATGTTAATTTGGTAATATTATCTCATAGAACAAAATGTATAAGATCTTGTAAGCCTGTGTAAACCTCAGACCTTATTTTTGGCGTTCATCCCAAAACACCATTCTTTCCCCATTCATTTCCCCCATAGGAATTGCTGAATGAACCAGAGGTAACTCATTTCAGTTTTTTAGGACTACAAGCGGGTGAGCTCTATACCCACCACAAATTACATCAAGATCCAAAGCATCAATTAGAACAGAGGATCACCCAGTGTCCCTCACCCCTCTCACTCACATTCTCACTCACAATAGCCTACTAGTTGATTGTACCTGGGGAGTTGAGGGTTTGCTAGTGTCAGCCAACTTCGATTCAAGCTAACTCCAGGCTTGTTACATCCTTGCAAGTTTAAATCACTTAACTGATCATCATAACGCATTGCCCACAAAGGGACTATTACAGGGGTAAGCCACAGATACATATGTGTCCCGATTCAATTAACCCCTTCCCTAGGGTGAGAGTGAAGGGAGGTTCAGAGAAAAGTGCAAGGTGTTGTACATTACCTGTAGATTACACAGTAAAGATATATATATTTTTTTATTTTACTATATTGTAGCAAATTCAGGACATGAACCTTGGTCCAGTGACCGTCAACCTTAGCAGTTACGCATAGAGATTAACCTCTCTAGGGTATGTGGGACGAAATCGTCCCACCTACTCAACAGCCAGTGGAATCCCGTGGCGCGATATTCAAATACCTTAGAAATGCTATTACTTCAATTTCTCAAACATATGACTATTTTACACCATTTTAAAGACAAGACTCTCGTTAATCTAACCACACTGTCCGATTTCAAAAAGGTTTTACAACGAAAGCAAAACATTAGATTATGTCAGCAGAGTACCCAGCCAGAAATAATCAGACACCCATTTTTCAAGCTAGCATATAATGTCACAAAAACCAAAACCACAGCTAAATGCAGCACTAACCTTTGATGATCTTCATCAGATGACACTCCTAGGACATTATGTTATACAATACATGCATGTTTTGTTCAATCAAGTTCATATTTATATCAAAAACCAGCTTTTCACATTAGCATGTGACGTTCAGAACTAGCATACCCACCGCAAACTTCCGGTGAATTTACTAAATTACTCACGATAAACGTTCACAAAAAACATAACAATTATTTTAAGAATTATAGATACAGAACTCCTTTATGCAATCGCGGTGTCAGATTTTAAAATAGCTTTTCGGCAAAAGCACATTTTGCAATATTCTGAGTAGATAGCTCACCATCACAGGCTAGCTATTTTGACACCCACCAAGTTTGGCACTCACCAAACTCAGATTTACTATAAGAAAAATTGGATTACCTTTGCTGTTCTTCGTCAGAATGCACTCCCAGGACTTCTACTTCAATAACAAATGTTGGTTTGGTTCAAAATAATCCATAGTTATGTTCAAATATCCTCTGTTTTGTTCGCGCGTTCAAGACACTATCCGAAGGGTAACGAAGGGTGACGCGCCGGCGCATATCGTGACAAAACATTTCTAAATATTCCATTACCGTACTTCGAAGCATGTCAAACGCTGTTTAAAATCAATTTTTATGTGATTTTTCTCGTAAAAAAGCGATAATATTCCGACCGGGAAACCCTGTTTTCGTTCAAAGACTAAAAATCTAAAATGGACTCTTCTCGTGCATGCGCGCACCAGTCTCATTGTTCTCTGATTGACCACTTACCAAATGCACTACTGTTTTTCAGCCATGGCCTGCAAAGTCATCATTCAACGTTCTGCCGCCTTCTGAGAGCCTATGGGAGCCGTAGGAAGTGTCACGTTACAGCAGAGATCCTCAGTTTTCAATAAAGAGAGTGTAGAAGGCCAAGAAATGGTCAGAGAGGGCACTTCCTGTAAGGAATCTTCTCAGGTTTTTGCCTGCCATATGAGTTCTGTTATACTCACAGACACCATTCAAACAGTTTTAGAAACTTTAGGGTGTTTTCTATCCAAATCAAACAATTATATGCATATTCTAGTTTCTGTGCAATAGTAATAGTAGCCAGCCCATCTGGCATTTGCCCAGAATGCTTAACTTCTTTGGGATAGGGGGCAGCATTTTCACGGCCGGATAAAAAAACGTACCCGATTTAATCTGGTTACTACTCCTGCCCAGAAACTAGAATATGCATATAATTAGTAGATTTGGATAGAAAACACTCTAAAGTTTCTAAAACTGTTTGAATGGTGTCTATGAGTATAATAGAACTCATATGGCAGGCCAAAACCTGAGAAGATTCCATACAGGAAGTGCCCTGTCTGACAATTTGTTGTCCTTCTGTTGCATCTCTATCAAAAATACAGCATCTGTGCTGTAACGTGACATTTTCTAAGGCTTCCATTGGCTCTCTAAAGCAACCAGAAAGTGGAATGGGGTGTCTGCTGTCTCTGGGCGAAGAACAGCAGGAGAATTTGTAAGTGGTCAGCCTGGGGACAGTGACACTGGAGATGCACGGTCACGAGACTACTCCATTTTTTCTTTCAGCCTTTGAATGAATACAACGTTGCCCGGTTGGAATATTATTGCTTTTTTACGAGAAAAATAGCATAAAAATTGATTTTAAACAGCATTTGACATGCTTCTAAGTACGGTAATGGAATATTTTTTTTTTTTTTTTGTCACGAAATGCGCTCGCGCGTCACCCTTCGGATAGTGACCTGAACGCACGAACAAAACGGAGCTATTTGAATATAACTATGGATTATTTGGAACCAAAACAACATTTGTTGTTGAAGTAGAAGTCCTGGGAGTGCCTTCTGACAAAGAACAGCAAAAGTAATCCAATTTTTCTAATAGTAATTTTGAGTTTAGGTTGTCCCAAACTTGGTGGGTGTCAAAATAGCTAGCCGTGATGGCCAAGCTATGTACTCAGAATATTGCAAAATGTGCTTTCGCCGAAAAGCTATTTTAAAATCTGACACCGCGATTGCATAAAGGAGTTCTGTATCTATAATTCTTAAAATAATTGTTATGTATTTTGTGAACGTTTATCATGACTAATTTAGTAAATTCACCGGAAGTTTTCAGTGGGTATGCTAGTTCTGAACATCACATGCTAATGTAAAAAGCTGGTTTTTGATATAAATATTAACTTGATTGAACAAAACATGCATGTATTGTATAACATAATGTCCTAGGAGTGTCATCTGATGAAGATCATCAAAGGTTAGTGCTGCATTTAGCTGGGGTTTTGGTTTTTGTGACATATATGCTTGCTTTGAAAATGGCTGTGTGATTATTTTTGGCAGGGTACTCTCCTGACATAATCTAATGTTTTGCTTTAGCTGTTAAGCCTTTTTGAAATCGGTTAGATTAACGAGAGTCTTATCTTTAAAATGGTGTAAAATAGTTGATTGTTTGAGAAAATTGAATTGTGGTATTTTAGTTGGTTTTGTATTTCGCGCCGTGCGATGCCATTGGCTGTTGGCTAGGGGTTCTGCAGGCGGAACGGGGTTCCGCTAGCGGAATGTCTGTACTCAACAGGTTAACTTCTCTGGGCAAGGTGGGACGTGATCGTCCCAGACTATTCAACAGCCAGTGGAATAGCATGGCGCGAAATACAAAACAGCAAAAATATCAATTTAAATTTCTCAAACATACGACTATTTTACACCATTTTAAAGACACACGTCTCCTTAATGTAACCACATTGTCCGATTTCAAAAAGGCTTTACAGCGAAAGCAAAACATTAGATTATGTTAGGAGAGTCCATAGACAAAAATAACCTCACAGCCATTTTCCAAGCAAGGATATATGTCACAAAAACCCAAAACACAGCTAAATAAAGCACTATCCTTTGACGATCTTCATCAGATGACACTCCTAGGACATCATGTTACACAATACATGTATGTTTTGTTCGATAAAGTTCATATTTATATTAAAAAACAGCATTTTACATTGGCGCGTAATGTTCAGAAAATGTATTCCCACCAAAACCTTCGGTGAATGACCACATCAATTTACAAAAATACTCATCATAAACGTTGACAAAATACATAACAATTGTTTTAAGAATTATAGATAAAGTACTCCTTTATGCAACCGCTGTGTCAGATTTTAAAATAGCTTTTCGGCGAAAGCACATTTTTCAATATTCTGAGTACATAGCTCGCCTTCAAAGCAAGCTATACAGACACCCGCCAAGTTCTGGGGTCACCTAAACTCAGAATTAGTATTATAAATATTCTCTTACTTTTGCTGATCTTCATCAGAATGCACTCCCAGGACTGCTACTTCCACAAGAAATGTTGTTTTTGTTTGAAATAATCCATATTTATGTCCAAATACCTCCATTTTGTTCGTGTGTACAGAGCACTATCCAAAGGCATAACGTGCAAGCGCAGTACCAGAGATGAAAAGTCAAAATGTTCCATTACCGTTCTTAGAAGCATGTCAAACATTGTTTAAAATCAATCTTTATGGTATTTTTAACGTAAAAATGCGATAATATTCCAACCGGACAATAGCGTATTCATTCAAGAAGAAAAAGAAGGAACGGCTCACTCGCGGGAATGCGCATCATCAATCCCTTTGTTCCCAGGCAGTCCACTCATTGACTGAGCTCCTATTCTCTGCCCGGTTACAGGAGACGGATGAAAAAACTTTCTGAAGGCTTTTGACAGCCAATGGAAGCCTTAGGAAGTGCAACGTGACTCCACAGACACTGTAGTTTCGATAGGGATTAGAAAGAAGAACTACAATTCTCAGATCTCCCACTTCCTGGTTGAATGTTTCTCAGGTTTTTGCCTGCCATATGAGTTCTGTTATACTCACAGACACCATTCAAACAGTTTTAGAAACTTCAGAGTGTTTTCTATCCAAATCTACTAATAGTATAATAATATGCATATTCTAATTTCTGGGCCAGAGTAGTAACCAGTTTAATTTGGGTACGTTTTTCATCCGGCCGTGAAAATACTGCCCCCTATACCTTAAGAAGTTAATGGCCAGTCGTCCCCTGCTTCCATAGTCAAACTGCAGTGTACATTGCCCACTGTTCTTAGGGCCATTCTTTGGGCCACTCTTCTTTGGAAGTAAAACTCTCGTCTCTTTCTTTCTCTCTTTCTTGCTCTCTCTAAGTCAGACTCTAACTGAGACTAAAAACGTGTGTGTGCGTGCGTGCGTGCGTGCATGCACGTTCTATGCCCAAACAGTGATTGCACATTTACAGCCCGTGTGACACAGTTACTTTGGCGACTATGTAAACTATAAGAAAGGACCTCTGTGTGTGTCACAATTGCGAAGGTACATCACTTTAATTTCCTGTCAGGCAGCAGCTCTTCCACACAGCTTGCATCTCTTCCCTTCATACCAAGGGGACCTTAAAGTGTAACCCATGCTTCCCGTAGTAGTTGGGCACTGGGCAGTGGCCACACATTAGTACTCCATACTAGGGGACTTCAGAAAATGTGACCCATGCCACTCATTAATTGTTGTGGCTCTGACGCAGTGTTGTGGTGACGGTGTGGGATGGCAGTGCTGGTCAGTAAAGGTTGTCTGGTTGGCCCCTGCATGGGGCCAACCAGACGTTTAAAGGTCAGTGGACATCAGAGCTCTTAGGTGGTGAGTCACGGCACGCTTGCCCCTGTCACTTCAAAAGTCACGTCAAAAGGTGCCATGGTGACGCAGACAAGCCATGGGGGTGAGGGGACGCTTGCTTGTTTTTTCTCTCGCAATAGCGTGCAGTCTTGATGTTTATATAAAATACATTTGTGCACTAAACCCCCCTGAGCCATGTTAAGTCTATGCATCTGCATCATCTAGCGTGTTCAGCCTTTGTTCCCTCAGTTGACTCCAGAACAGCACCTCAACAGAAAGAGAGGGGAGGACAGAGAGGAAGGGAGGGAAAAATAGAGTGAGGGAGGACAGTAGGGAGGAAGAGAAACAGAGTAGGAGGGAGCGATAGACAGAACAAGAGATGACGGGAGCAGCAGAAGCTGGAGCAGGGACACACTGTGGTGTGAGCTCTCCGTGCTGCTATAATATGACTCTGACAAGCTTACGTAACCAGGCTGGCCTGGCACTCAGCTCACAGCAGACGCCAGCTGCACTGCTTGTTATATAACTACATTAGCCGCTCCTCTGAGCTGGCCGGAGCCTGCACACAGCACTCACTGCCTACCAGCACTAGAGAGAGATCTGTACTGCACTGCAGCCAACACACACACATGGACACGCACACGCGCACGCACACACACAGGCACACACACACACAGGATCTACAGAGGATAGGAGAGCGGAGGAAGGAAATACAGAACCAATGGAAATATAGTATAAGCATAAGTATGTATTAAAATGTATGATTTGGTACAGCTCTCCTTGATACCCAATCAGTATGCCTTCAGCAGAACCCATGGTGGATGAGTTGCAGTTTTGGACCAGTCCTACTGGGCCTCCCTGTCAGAGTGAATCTAGATGAGGGGGCCTGACACAGACCCTAACTACCAGGCAGCCCCCTCCCACCCCCTAACCTAGCGCCAGGTTCCTCATCCTAGAAAGGCCTAATTGGGATCTAAATGTTTCCAGAATACATATGCCAGCAGGGCCTAAACTGAATTAGCTCCCCCTCTGTGCAACGTAATTCAATGTGCCTGGATCCCACACTTAAAATGCAATTACTCATCAGACAGGCTTTCCCAGTCATTATGTAATTAGTGGTGGTCAGGGGTCTTATCCAAATCAATATGATGTGGCTGGAGATTGTGAATTATCCTTAGGAGATCTTTGTTAATGGACCTGTTTTTCTGTAACATCGAAATGGAGTTCATGATATGAAAAATTCCAACTGACTATCTTGCACAATGAATGAATCCAACAGGTAAGGGTTGACATTTATAAAAGACTGCATAGGAGAAAACTCTGATGAAGATCAATGATAAGTTGTAGAAGACAAGCTCTGTTAACTAAGTCTAGAATTGTAATGAATAGAGCAAACAATTCCCTATGCTACCTTACAGAAAATCTTATTTGTTCTTTCAAATATACAAAACATTAACAACACCTGCGCTTTCCATGAAATAGACTGACCAGGTGAATCCAGGTGAAAGCTATGCTCCCTTATTGATGTCACTTGTTTAATCCACTTCAAGCAGTGTAGATAAAGGGGAGGAGACAGGTTAAATAATGATTTGTAAGCCTTGAGGCAATTGAGTCATGGATTGTGTATGTGTGCCATTCAGAGGGTGAATGGGCAAGACAAAAGATTGAAGTGCCTTTGAACGGGGTATGGTAGTAGGCACACCGGTTTGTGTTAAGAAATGCAACACTGCGCATGGTGACCATCTGCTCACCAGTTTTCTATGTGTATCAAGGATGGTCCACCACCTAAAGGACATCTAGCCAACTTGACACAACTGTGGGAGGCATTGGAGTCAACATGGGCCAACATGCCTGTGGAATGCTTTCGACACCTTGTAGAGTCTGTAAAGAATGTAAATAGTCCGATGGCTATCTGATTAATTGTTCAGCAGTCTTATGGCTTGGGGGTAGAAGCTGTTAAGGAGCCTTTTGGTCCTAGACTTGGTGCTCCGGTACTGCTTGCCGTGCGGTAGCAGAGAAAACAGTCTATGACTTTGGTGATTGGAGTCTCTGACAATTTTATGGGCTTTCCTCTGACACCGCCTATTATATAGGTCCTGGATGGCAGGAAGCTTGGCTCCAGTGATGTACTGGGCCGTAAGCACTAACCTCTGTAGCGCCTTACGGTCAGATGCCGAGCAGTTGCCATACCAGGTGGTGATGCAACCGGTCAGGATGCTCTCGATGGTGCAGCTGTAGAACTGTGTTCCTAATGTTTGGTATACTCAGTGTATTTCCTTCTGAACGGTTTATATTGTTTCCCCCTTCTGAATAGACCACTGTGCAAACTAGATCTAAATGGCAAGAAAGGGAGGAGAGCTCCCTGGGTTAAGCTTGGCTGTGAGAGTCTCTCTAACTACATTAGATAAGGACAGACAGTCACTCTCTGGGGGCGCAGTAACTGGGAAACAGTCTGTAATGAACAAATCCATGATGCTCAACCAAGCATGGTGGGGGACTACCACGGAATGCTTCGTTATACTATCTATCATTCGGCTACAAATTACACCAATTATCCCACGAGGAAATTAAGGTGGGATTTATGCCGGTGAAGCTACAGAGGGAAGGGAATATGGAGAAGATCTCAGCCCATCTGAGATGCATTGTCATTCAGAAGACGGTTCCCCTGTACACTACAGCTCTACTAGAGTTGACATTTTAAATAGCTGGAGTTTATGAGGTGATGATTAATATGTATAGGTGTATCTGATATTTATTCTTTGGTTTAATTGAGTTTTTCTGTGAGAGAAAGCAAGCAAGCTAGAGAGCCAGGATGAGCCATCTGAAGCTGAACTGAGTGGGAGTTTTACTCTGAGACGAGTGCACTGTACATTTTTATTGGGGAGAATGAGGGAGACAGAAAGGAGAAACATTGTGGAGGTTTACCGGAGGTTCCAGAACTCGAGGACTGTTCTTTTTATTAATCTTACAGTGTGTCTTGCGAGACTGAAGCAATTAAGAATGAAAGGCCAAGAATGAAAGGCCATAAGAGGTTTGTAGAGGAATAGGTTATATGGTCAAGATTGACTATCCTGCTGCTATTCACATCAGAGACTGTCTGCAATGACTCTGTGTGCTCTGATAGGGTGAAATGAAGTGTAGTGACAGTCAACAGGAATTTGTGTTTTTGTACAAGTTTGTGTATGCATGTGTGTGTGTGTGACGACATAGGACCTGACAGATCCCCCGCAACGTGTTGACCCGCTGAGCAGAGCCATGTGTCAAGGCCAGTGTGCACTTACACTGACTGACGACACGTAACTTCTACTCTGCCAAACACTGTGTTCACTCTGTTTTCCAGCAGTACTGTAAGTTCAACAGAGAGGGCAGGATGAGCTTCTGCCTAACAGTCCTCACATAAGTAACCCTACACATACCACAGCTTATCCAATCTTCAGTTCACCTTTATCCAAGCAAAACACTCGTCATAGTTTGTGTGTCTGTCTATAGTCGTCTAGCCTTGATTATTTGGCCCCACTCTTTACATGTTTGGGAACTCTTTTCCCAATGTCAGCATGTGACACAATGCATAAACCTTGTGACCAGTTGAAAGCTGAGGGAAGCCAGCGAGGGAGAGGGGCAGTGACGAGAGGCAGAATGTCCTAGGGACTCACAGGCTGTGCCAACTGGAGTCTGTGATAGGAGCAGCCAAAGTCAACATGCCCTGTCTGCCAGCTAGGCGAGAAGGAAATAACACAGAGGAGGCAGGCAGCTGCATGGAGCCCTGTCTCAGTCCCTGGCTGGACATAGAGCACAAAGACCAGCACAGACCAGACTAATCTCTATCTCCATCATCTAGTGGGCCAAATGGGTTAGATCTACAGTAGATAGACCCACTTAAAATATACAAGACACTACTGTGTTTTATGGGAATATTCATAATGCTTGTTGGCATTTAAAATCTTACAGTATGGGACGGATTTCATTCTCAGATGCTTTGGTGGCAATGAAAAGGCTATGAGAAGGGAATGTCAATTTAAAAGGCCCAGTGCAGTCAGGTTGGAATAATACTGTGAAATTGTGAAAATTATGACAATAGATTTTAGTGTAAGAGCTGTTTGAAGAGACCACCTGAAATTTCAGCCTGTTTTGGTGGGATGGAGTTTGGCCCTGTCTGGTGAATTGGTTAACAGAAAAATAAGAGAGTTCCAAACCTCTCTGCCAATAACAGCTCATTTTCAGTTTTACTCTCCCCACTCAGACCACTCACTCACTCAATCCAAGCAAAATTCTTGCTTGAGAAATTGCTAAGAAGCTATTTTTGATTCTTTTAGACCATTTTAATAAAGGTGCAATATGTAACCTTTTGGGCGACTCGACCAATTTCACACAGAAATGTGTGAATTATAGATCTGTCATTCTCATTGAAAACAACTCTAAGAAGCAGTAGATCTATTCTATGTGCGCTAATTCTAGGCTTCCTGTTCAAAAGTTTTGTTTTATGTCTTACTTTCGGATTTGTATACCAGCTTCAAACAGTTGAAAATACAATATTTTTGGTTTTAGAAAATATATTTCACAGCGGTTTAGATAGTACAATGATTCTCTACAATATACTTGCTTGTTTTGTCACATAAATGGAAATGAGGCGAACTATTTGAATTTTTGCAACAAGGAAATGGTGGAGCGGTTTCTGCATAGTGCATCTTTAATTGAAAATAATCACAGCAAGGTACTTAAATTGTCACCCAGAAATTATTTGATATTGAGATAAAAACATCTGCATTGGACCTTTATGTTCTTTACATTTACCAGTTAATTTGTCAATACCTTTTTTTCCATTAACTTGACCATTGATTTTTTTGGTCTACATTTAGAATGTTCACATAGAAAATAAATGCGACAATTGCCTGTCACAGTGCGTTTCAATTGAACTGTTGTGTCGATAAAAACAGCTGGACGTAATGACGTCACACCTTGGGAAAAAATATTTTCGCAATAAACCTACAATGTGGAATAAAAATGTGGTTGAAGTGTTTCCATTATCCTATTAGGTAAATTGCGCATTAATAAAGTGGTGACAGCCTGTATGCCCTACCACCTATCTGTTTCATGTCTCAGGTAGTCCGCAAAAGCCTGCATGGATAGAATGCAAGAATTTTCTAATATTTGCCATATTCTAATACTTCTCATGTGTCTACTCATTGCCACAGTAACTTGTACCCACCTAGATCTAGAGCTAAAACAATTTGATGGTGAAGCTTTAAATTGCAATGTGAAGCAATTCAGGCATTCTTGAAAGTCAAGACAAAAATCTTCCTGCAAATAAAGTTTTTTTTTTTTTTATAGTTGAATAAATCGATTTTGCAAGGAGTAGGCATTTAGAATCAAATGTGGAGTGGAGTGTTATAGAATGGGATAACATCACGTGCCCTGTGTAAGCCTACCTTAATTTATTTCAAAAACACTGTTTCCAGGATCATTTGTCACATTAAAGAAAGTTAGACAAAAGAAAAATCCACCCCTGCTGAATGGATAAAATCTATTCAATCTTTAGAACATTTCTACATCTGCCATTTCCATTACAAATCGCAATGATATTTTGTTGTTGTTGTTGCAACATTGCTTTTGTCGGATTAACCTGGGTCAATAGATCCCTTTCCAGTACACAACACACTGACGTCAAGCCCAGCAGTAAGAACGCCATCTGCGCCCATTCAACATTGCCTAGATTTATGTTATTACTTCTAAACAAAATAACTTTTTTGGGGTTCTCATATGCTTACAATTATGTTTTGATTCTTGCTTGAACAGTCACTAAGATTATATTTGGTTGTTATGGTTGCAAAATAACTATTTTGGATGCAGCAGTTGTTAGCTAGAATGCTAACGCTCATTGACAGGCTGTAGCCAAAGCTAGCCAAAGACCCATTTTACTAGGTGAAGTGTTTTTTTTAAGAATAATGCAGTTGATTTGCGATGATGACACATAAATTATATTAAGCAGGACATTTATATGAGCCTTAAACTCTAATTATAAACCAAAAGTAATGTGAAATGCACTCATAAGCAACATGTAAACAGTCTTTTTTGGGGGGGGGCTGGCATTCTATATGAACTCCTTGTTCTGCCAGCAATTTGTGCACTTCACCCTTGTGCGGCAATGTTTGTAAACACAGAAAGCATTCTATGGAAATTTGTCTAGTGTCACCCCATATGCCTGAAAAGCGAACACCCTTTAAAACTAGAATTAGGGTTAACCAAGCACTCAAGTCATGTGCTTGATATTCTGTCATGGACATAATCAACATTTCCAGACTACAGCTAAAGTCACAGCTTGAGGGGCCGTACCAGAGGCCATACCACAATAGTTAACAATGTATGAAGCATCACTGGTCAGACAATTGTCATATTTAAGGCATAGGTTAAACTGAAACTATCAATTCAAAGGTGGTTTAATTTGAGTAATGCCAAAAGAAGTCTTTACATCAATTTACATCAATAACATAGCTCAGGCAGTAGGAAGCTCTCTCATCCATTTATATGCAGATGATACAGTCTTATACTCAGCTGGCCCCTCCCTAGATTTTGTGCTAAATGCTCTACAACAAAGTTTTCTTAGTGTCCAACAAGCTTTCTCTACCCCTTAACCTTGTTCTGAACACCTCCAAAACAAAGGTCAAGTGGTTTGGTAAGAAGAATGCCCCTCTTCCCACAGGTGTTATTCCTACCTCTGAGGGTTTAGAGCTTGAGGTAGTCACCTCATACAAGTACTTGGGAGTATGGCTAGATGGTGCACTGTCTTTCTCTTAGCACATACAGTTGAAGTCGGAGGTTTACATACACCAAAAATTCCCTGTCTTAGGTCAGTTAGGATCACCACTTTATTTTAGGAATGTGAAATGGCAGAATAATAGTAGAGAGTAGATTTATTTAAGTTTATATTTCTTTCATCACATTCCCAGTGGGTCAGAAGTGTACATACACTCAATTAGTATTTGGTAGCATTGCCTTTAAATTGTTTAACTTTTGTCAAACGTTTCGGGTAGCCTTCCACAAGCTTCCCGCAATAAGTTGGGTGAATTTTGGTCCATTCCTCCTGACAGAGCTGATGTAACTGAGTCAGGTGGCCTCCTTGCTCACACACGCTTTTTCAGTTCTGCCCACAAATTTTCTATAGGATTGAGGTCAGGGCTTTGTGATGGCCACTCCAATACCTTGACTTTGCTGTCCTTAAGCCACAACTTTGGAAGTATGCTTGGGGTCATTGTCCATTTGGAAGACCCATTTGCGTCCAAGCTTTAACTTCCTGACTGATGTCTTGAGATGTTGCTTCAATATGTCCACTTAATTTTCCTCCTCGTGATGCCATCTATTTTGTGAAGTGCACCAATCCCTCCTGCAGCAAAGCACCACCCACAACATGATGTTGCCACCCATCTGATTCATGGTTGGGATGGTGTTCTTCGGCTTGTAAGTCTCCCCCTTTTTCCTCCATACATAACAATGGAACTGGAAATGGAAATGGCCAAATTTTTGTTTCATCAGACCTGAGGACATTTCTCCAAAAAGTACGATCTTTGTCCCCATGTGCAATTGCAAACCGTAGTCTGGCTTTTTTATGGCGGTTTTGGAGCAGTGGCTTCTTCCTTGCTGAGCGGCCTTTCAGGTTATGTCGATATAGGACTCGTTTTACTGTGGATATAGATACTTTTGTACCTGTTTCCTCCAGCATCTTCACAAGGTCCTTTGCTGTTGTTCTGGGATTGATTTGCACTTTTTGCACCAAAGTACGTTCATCTCTAGGAGACAGAACGTGTCTCCTTCCTGAGCGGTATGACAGCTGCGTGGTCCCATGGTGTTTATACTTGCGTACTATTGTTTGTACAGATGAACGTTGTACATTGAATTGTAAGTGAAATAATCTGTCTGTAAACAATTGTTGGAAAAATTACTTGTCATGCGTAAAGTAGATGTCCTAACCGACTTGCCAAAACTATAGTTTGTTAACAAGAAATTTGTGGAGTGGTTGAAAAACAAGTTTTAATGACTCCAACCTTAGTGTATGTAAACTTCCGACTTCAGCTGTATCAAAGCTGCAGGCTAAAGTTAAATCTAGACTTGGTTTCCTCTGTCGTAATCGCTCCTCTTTCCCAGCTGCCAAACTAATCCTGATTAAGATGACCATCCTACCCATGCTAGATTACGGAGACATAATTTATAGATTGGCAGGTAAGGGTGTTCTCGAGCAGCTAGACATTCTTTACCATTCGGCCATCAGATTTGCCACCAATGCTCGTCATGGGACACATCACTGCACTCTATATTCCTCTGTAAACTGGTCATCTTTGTATACCCGTCGCAAGACCCACTGGTTGATGCTTATTTATAAAACCCTCTTAGGCCTCACTCCCTCCTATCTGAGATATCTACTGCAGCCCTCATCCTCCACATACAACACCCGTTCTGCCAGTTGCATTCTGGTAAAGGTCCCCAAAGCACACACATCCCTGGGTCGCTCCTCTTTTCAGTTCGCTGCAGCTAGCGACTGGAACGAGCTGCAACAAACACTCAAACTGGACAGTTTTATCTCAATCTTTTCATTCAAAGACTCAATCATGGACACTCTTACTGACAGTTGTGGCTGCTTTGTGTGATGTATTGTTGTCTCTACCTTCTTGACCTTTGTGCTGTTGACTGTGCCCAATAATGTTTGTACCATGTTATGTGCTGCTACCATGTTGCGTTGCTACCATGCTGTGTTGTCATGTGTTGCTGCCTTGCTATGTTATTATCTTTGGTCTCTCTTTATGAAGTGTTTGTGTTGTCTCTCTTGTTGTGATGTGTGTTTTGTCCTATATTTATATTGTATTTATTTACTTTAATCCCAGGCCCCCGTCCCCGCAGGAGGCCTTTTGCCTTTTGGTAGGCCGTCGTTGTAAATAAGAATTTGTTCATAACTGACTTGCCTAGTTAAATAAATGTTAAATAAATAAAATAATAAAATCAAGGGAAAGCGATCAACAATTGGGACTACTTTTACAGAACTGGTACCTAAAAACGAAATATGATATCTATGGCAGTGTAACTTAGTCCTATGTTCCTCGGAAACCTTCAGTGGCTTCAGGTTCTGTTTTAAATAACATGAGCAATGAAAATCAAACAATTGCTGGTAAAAAGATGCAGTGCCCCCATTTGGCCCTCTTCTGTCCCCATCCATCCCCAGTGCCTCCTCAGCCTAATCTCGGATTGTGCTGTGAGGACTGTGGGGTCCCCTTACAGTAGCAATCTGATGGAAATGTTATCATAGACCCAGCAAATAGATAATCAGGCTTTCTCCCTCTGGTGAACATACCAAGATAAAAGAGACATTTTGAGTCAATAAGGATCAACAGCATACTGTACAATCGAGAACATCCACAGAGGACAGGCCTATTGGTCACATCACGTTCACTCTTCACAGTTCTCAAGTTTCTCAGAGCACAGGGCTCTGAGCAACCTCAGTCCATTGAATAGAAAATATCCTTATGCCATGTCTGTAGTGTACTGCAGTCTCCTGTACTGTACTGCAGTTTCTGATAACAGTAAAGAAAACAATATGATTGAAGGAGCTTCAGTTCCACCTAGTGGTCAACATTGAGAACTAATTTTACTGCAATTGTGAAGAAAGTATTATAGATAGTAAACAATAGATACTTTTTTATTATGTTGAGGATTTTTTTGAAAAGAGAATTTGCAGATACAGTACCTTTATAATCAAACTATGAAATTAGCTGAGACACTCCTTGTGACATGCTACTGTCTCACCATCATTTTACACAAAATGTGGAAGCCACTTTAATGCAGGTTTGAATTTATATCTATAAGTAGTTCTTTTTGAAATGCATTAATATAAAAAGGCACTCAATGTTGTTGTTCTCAAAAACACCATTGATAATTCTTCATGCAATACTGAAGGATCATCACTTGAAATCATGCTTGGGTTAATTCATCTGTATGGGTAATGAAGCATAATACATTACGCTCACATGCAACATATACTGTACAATACACTGAGTTTCCATGGCAGACTGACTAGGTGAATCTAGCTGAAAGCTATGATCCCTTATTGATGTCACCTGTTAAATCCACTTCAATCAGTGTAGATTAAGGGGAGGAGACAGGTTAAAGAAGGATTTTTAAGCCTTGCGACAATTGAGACATGGATTGTGTGTGTGTGCCATTCAGAAGGTGAACGGGCAAGACAAACGATTGAAGTGCCTTTGAACAGGGTATGGTAGTAGGTGCCAGGCGCACCTGTTTGAGTGTCAAGAACTGTAACACTGCTGGGTTTTTCATGCTCAACTGTTCACCGTGTGTATCAAGAATGGTCCATCACCCAAATGACATCCAGCCAACTTGACACAACTGTGGGAAGCATTGGAGTCAACATGGGCCAGCATCCCTGTGGAATGCTTTCAACACCTTGTAGAGTCCAATTGAGGCTGTTCTGAGGGTGAAAGGGGTTGCAACTCTATATTTGGAATGTGTTCCTAATGTTTTGTACACTTTAATGTATATCAGAATTGAATTATTGTCTTCAATTTAACTTTTAAACTATTTAATTCACAATACTCAAATGTTTGTACTGTTTTACTATAGTTCAGTCAAGATTCTTCAACAGACCACCAATTTCAACATTTCACCTCATAAGCAACATTTCACATCTCTTAAGCACACCAATCTTTTCACCACGAGTTAAACACATTGATCTCATTTCTGTCACATTGGGAAACTTCATATGCATTAAGAGGTAAATAATCTAATATGAAATTATGAAATGTGCAAGAATTGCCAAAGAACTCATAATTATCAAATTTGAGCGCAATATCCACTGAATTATAACCATTATAAATATTATCAAACACCAACATATCGTTCTTGAAATGCACTGTTATAGAGCTGTACACTAATGACAGTTTATTAATCAGACTCAGTAACATCGTGGCAACATATGGTATTTCTCAGACCCTAACATGTTTAATAACATAAATCAAAACAAAACCCAACAAAACAAGATTAAACACACCAACAGAAACCAATGCAAAAATTCTGACTCGTGTGTGTATATATATATATATATATATATTTTTTATAATAATAATAAACTTCAACACAACATCTTACAAGCCCATGGTGACCCCATGGGGGGCTGTTCAGCCGAAGTCTCGGTCGGGAAACAGGGTCCAGATGTAGAGGCCCAGGCCCAGCCAACTGGAGCTGATCTTTACCTACACAGCTGGCATACTGCTCTGCATGGCCTGGCTGGTGGTGTCAGGCCTGAGGAATGAAGGGAGAAGGTGTCAGTTTAAAGAGTGTATCTTTATAGTGGCTTTCTATCCTTTTCTTATCCCCTTAAAACCTCTTGGCGATCCCCTAGGATAGGGGGCGCTAAAGCGATTTTTGAAAAAAATTTGTGCCCATTTTAAACGGCCTCCTACTCAAACTCAGAAGCTAGGATATGCATATAATTAATACTTGTGGATAGAAAACACCCTAAAGTTTCTAAAACTGTTTGAATGGTGTCTGTGAGTATAACAGAACTCATATGGCAGTCAAAACCCCGAGACAGATGGAAACAGGAAGTGGAATTCTGAATTGCGAACTCAACTTCATCACGTTGCCTATTAATCACACCGTGAGCTATGGTTCATTGAGCACTTCCTATTGCTTCCACTAGATGTCCCCAGTCTTCACAAATTGGTTTGAGCCTTCTACTGTTAAAATTGAATGAATGAGACGCTGTGGAACGTGGTCACACGGAGAGGGCCATCACCATTATGACGCCGGCGCCCCTGGTTACCCTCCCCTTTCGAAACGTTTTGAAACACAATGCAATCGTCCCCCTCGAATCTTATTGGCTCTCTTGTTGAAAAACGCCCTGAAGATTTATGTTATACAACGTTTGACATGTTTGAACGAACCTAAATGGGGAAAAAATGCATTTTCTCGAAATGGCTGTCCCGTGGCCGACGAAGCATTTGGATCAGCCTTCAGACGCGCTAACAAGAACAAGCTCTTGGAACATAAAGGAGTCATTTTTTCGAACGAAAATACATTTGTTGTGGACCTGGGATTTCTGGAAGTGCTTTCTGATGAAGACAACCAAAGGTAAGGGATTATTGACAATAGTATACAAGACTAGATGTGATATGCGATTGTTCCAAGATGGCTAGCCTATTGCTATTGCTAGCCTATTGTTCTGAGTATCGCATCCCCTTTTATCGCAAAGTGTGATTACCCAGTAAAGTTATTTTTAAATCTGGCATTACAGGTGCTTTCAAGAGATATTCATCTATAAATCTTAGAATGACAATATTACATTTTAAAAATGTTTTCGAATAGTAATTTAGTAAATTGTAGCTCTGTTTCATCGGATGCATTTGAGGGAAAATAGTTGGTCAACGTTACGCACCGATGTAAAATGCTGTTTTTATATATAAATATGAACTTTATCGAACAAAAGAATGCATGTATTGTGTAACATGATGTCCTAGGTGTGTCATCTGATGAAGATTGTCAAAGGTTAGTGCTGCATTTAGCTGTTTTTTGGTTATTTGTGATGCATGTGGTTGGTCGGAAAATGGCTATGTGGCTACTTTTCCTCTAACATAATCTAATGTTTTGCTTTTGCTGTAAAGCCTTTTTGAAATCGGACAACGTGGTTCGATTCAGGAGAGGTGTATCTATAAAACGATATAATTTTAATTTTTTAAATTTTTTATTATTACATTTTGTTATGCTAATGGCGATATGATTTTTCGCTGGATGTCCGGCACAGGGGTTCATTTAGACTGATCTGAAAACACAGAAGAGGTCAGAGCAATATGGTGGATTAATGCTGCCTATCAGGGATTTGCTTTCGCATAGCTTTCACACAAAGGCTATTGAGATTCACCCAAAGAAATATCCCTCCTGATCCCATGGCTTTCAAACTGACAAGGAATACATACACAGCATACCCAATAGGACACCTAGAAATATTGTAAAATGTTCTAACATTTCTATAGAGCTGTGGCTCTGATGGTCAGCTGTTGCTGTACTTACTGGTACCAGTTGGTGAGTGTTATCATGATGTAGAGGGAGGCCAGGCAGAAGTGGAAGTGTAGGTGACCCCCTCCTCCTCATTATCCACGGCCCGTCGCACACCGTCCTCCCCTACCTGAGAATGGAAAATGTGAACGAGACAGACATAGAGAAAGGGAGAAAGAAGAGAGAAGGGGAGAGAGAGGTGGGGAGAGAAAAAGAGATACAAAAAGAGAGAGACCAGGGGTCAGCATGGGAGATCTATCAAGATCATAGCATAACAGACAATTAAATAAGCAGCCATGATACGGATTCAAATTGGAGTAGCTAGCTACCTGGCATAGAGAGTGCAGAAGAGGAAGATGACCAAACACACAATGCTCTGGGCATCCCACCACTGCACCTGTCCTGGGGCACTGGTGGGTGTGGGCTCGCTGGAGCTGACATTTGACACCAGACTCAGCAGGCTGGGGTTACACTTACGGTCTGAGAGAGACAGACACAGCAAATCAGCCATAGAATGTAGGATAGTTATGGGGAAGAAAAAAACACGTAAAGAGACCTGCAGTCTTGAGGAAGGCAACAGCCAAGACTCTAAACCTATTATCACAACAGATATGCCAAGTGTCTATTAACTCTTGTCGGGCTCGTCCCGTATGCGGGACGGACATCCAGCGGACATCCAGCGAAAAATCCTATCGCCATTAGCGTAACAAAATTTAATATTATTTTTTTCAAAAAGCAAAACATTAGATTATGTTAGAGGAGTATATCGTAAAAGTAGCCACATAGCCATTTTCCGACCAACCACATGCATCACAAATAACCAAAAAACAGCTAAATGCAGCACTAACCTTTGACAATCTTCATCAGATGACACTCCTAGGACATCATGTTACACAATACATGCATTCTTTTGTTCGATAAAGTTCATATTTATATATAAAAACAGCATTTTACATCGGCGCGTGACGTTGACTAACTATTTTCCCTCAAATGCATCCGGTGAAACAGCGCTACAATTTACTAAATTACTATTCGAAAACATTTTTAAAATGTAATATTGTCATTCTAAGATTTGTAGATGAATATCTCTTGAAAGCACCTGTAATGCCAGATTTAAAAAGAACTTTACTGGGTAATCACACTTTGCGATACAAGGGGATGTGATACTCAGAAAAATAGGCTACCGTTACAGGTCAGCGCCATCTTGGAACAATCGCATATCAAATCTACTCTTGTATACTATTGTCAATAATCCCTTACCTTTGATTATCTTCATCAGAAAGCACTTCCAGGAATCCCAGGTCCACAACAAATGTATTTTCGTTCGAAAAAGTTAATCCTTTACGTCCCAATAGCTTGTTCTTGTTAGCGCGGTCTGAAGGCTGCTCCAAAAGTTCCGTCGGACGCGGGACTCCTCTTTCAATAAAATGCATTTTTTTTTTATTTAGGTTCGTTCAAACATGTCAAACGTTGTATAACATAAATCTTTAGGGCCTTTTTCAACCAGAGCTCCAATAAGATTCAAGGGGGACGATTGCATTGTCTTTCTAAACGTTTCGAAAAGGGGAGGGTAGCCAGGGGCGCCGGCGTCATAATGGTGATGGCCCTCCTCATGTGACCACTTTCCACAGCGTCTCATTCAGTCAGTTTTCACAGTAGGAGACTCAAACCACTTTGTAAAGACTGGGGACATCTAGTGGAAGCAATAGGAAGTGCTCAATGAACCATTGCTTATGGTGTGATTTATAGGCAAAATGATGAAGTTGAGTCCGCAATTCAGAATTCCACTTCCTGTTACGATCGGTCTCGGGGTTTTGACTGCCATATGAGTTCTGTTATACTCACAGACACCATTCAAACAGTTTTAGAAACTTTAGGGTGTTTTCTATCCACAAGTATTAATTATATGCATATCCTAGCTTCTGAGTTTGAGTAGGAGGCCGTTTTAAAATGGGCACAATTTTATTTCAAAAATCGCTGTAGCGCCCCCTATCCTAGGCGACCGACAAGAGGTTAATTACAACAATTGAGTGCAGACTGTTGTAGACACACTCCAACACATGTCTGAGCTTTTCCACTGACCCACTACAACCACAAGTACAAGCATGGGCCATAAGTAGGACCAGGAGTTTTTCCTGACCATGTGACTTAACAACTCCAGGACCTAGTAAATGTAACGAGTTGGGGAAGGTGAGTGAACTTCCAAAGTCTGCCAAACTCACCAGTAGGCAACACTCAGTGCTGCAGTGGTTTGGAAAGCAAATATAAACATAAACTGGAGGGAGAAAGTAAAAACAACTTTATACAATGACAACAACTGCAGAAACTCTGTAGAAACTGGAATGGGAAAGAGGCTGAGACTCACTTGGGTTGTTGGTCATGGGGTGACCAGGTGACATACATGGTGTAGAGGGAGATGAGACGCCTGGAGCAGACCAGACTGGGCGTGGGCTTCCTGTGACACACAAAAACATAGGCACTGGTAAACATGTATGCAGTGGAACAAATTCATCATCATGCAATGCACACAATTGTCAACACCGTTATCAACAAAAACTGACTAATAAAAGCATTCCCTTACCAAAAATGGTATCAATAATTACTGACATAATTGCTAAAACTGTTCCTTATTTTGAGGTGGGCAATGAAACCGCCACAATACCTGTACTTTGAGCAGGATGGAGACGATGGAGATGATGACATTGAAGATGAGGTTGAGGCTGATGAAGACCTTGTGCTCGGTGCAGTCTTTAGGCTGTGTGTAGTAGATGTAGAACAGCACCACTGAGGTGAAGGCCAGTGCATAGTGGAGGAAGGTGAACTACAACAGGCCTGAGGGAGAGAGGGGCAACATGGAGAGGGTCTGTAAAAACAGTCATGTATGACGAACACCCCCATACTCTTCAGATGCATATTCTCATTCTATGTTTTCTTTAGAACATTGTTCTTCAATCCTGGTCCTGGAGAGCCACAAGGTGTGCAGGTTTTTGTTCCTGTCCATTACTACTAACACCACATTCAACGTATCAAGGGTTGATGATTGGTTGATTGGCTAGTTAAATCAGATATTAGTATATGGCTGGAACTAATGTATGCACAGCCTGTGGGTCTCCAGGAGCAGGATTGAAGAACCCTGCTGCTCTAGAAGAATAAACACAGTCATGGTAGTAACACTTTTTGAGCAGAATTAAGGTACTACAGTTGAAGTCGGAAGTTTACATACACTTATGTTGGAGTCATTAAAACTTGTTTTTCAACCACTCCACAAATTTCTTGTTAACAAACTATAATTTTGGCAAGTCGGTTAGGACATATGCTTTGTGCATGACACAAGTAACTTTTCCAACAATTGTTTACAGACAGATTATTTCACCTATAATTCATTGTATCACAATTCCAGTGGGTCAAAAGTTTACATACACTAAGTTGACTGTGCCTTTAAACAGCTTGTAAATTCCAGAAAAATATGTCATGGCTTTAGAAGCTTCTGATAGGCTAATTGACATCATTTGAGTCAATTGGAGGTGTACCTGTGGATGTATTTCAAGGCCTACCTTCAAACTCAGTGCCTCTTTGCTTGACATCATGGGAAAATCAAAAGAAATCAGCCAAGACCTCAGAAAACTAATTGTAGACCTCCACAAGTCTGGTTCATCCTTAGGAGCAATTTCCAAATGGCTGAAGTTACCACGCTCATCTGTACAAACAATAGTACGCAAGTATAAACACCAAAGCCGTGGGGAGGAAAGAGACTGATCAATAAACAAATAAATACAACCCACTTCCTGGATCCCATAGCATGGAATTGACAGAAATGGTGATTGACATCAAGTTTAACTAACACTAGGGCATTGTGAGGGGATGAAATGTGAGTTTTCCATTGTTTATAAAAGTATTCTCTACATGACCAAAAGTATGTGGACACCTGGTCGTCGACCATCTCATTCCAAAATTATGGGAATTAATAAGGTGTTGGTCCCCCCTTTGCTACTATAACAGCCTCCACTCTTCTGGGAAGGCTTTCAACTAGATGTTGGAACATTGTTGCGGGGACTTGCTTCTATTCAGCCACAAGAGCTTTAGTGAGGTCGGGCACTGACGTTAGGCGGTTAGGACTGGCTCGCAGTCAGTGTTCCAATTCATCCCAAAGGTGTTCAATGATGGGGTTGAGGTCAGGGCTCTGTGCTGGCCAGTCAAGTTCTTCCAAACCATTTCTGTATGGAACTTGCTTTGTGCACGGGGGCATTGCCATGTTAAACAGGAAAGGGCCTTCCCCAAACTGTTGCCACAATGTTGGAGGCACAGCATTGTCTAGAATGCCATTGTATGCTGTAGCGTTAAGATTTTCCTTCACTGGAACTAAGGGTCCCAGCCGAACCCATGAAAACAGTCCCAGATCATTATTTCTCCTCCACCAGTTGGCACTATGCATTGGGGAAGGTAGCGTTCCTCTGTCATCCTCCAAACCCAGATTTGTTTGTCCGGAGTGCCAGATGGTGAAGCATGATTCATCACTCCAGAGAATGGGTTTCCACTGCTCCAGAGTCCAATGGCGGCAAGCTTTACACCACTTCAGCCCATGTTTGGCATTGCGCATGGTGATATTAGGCCATGGAAACCCATTTCATGAAGTTTCCGACGAACAGTTCTTGTGCTGACATTGCTTCCATAGGCAGTTTGGAACTCGGTAGTGAGTGTTGCCACTGCGGACAGACCATTTTTTAAATCGCTTCAGCACTCGGCGGTCCCGTTCTGTGAGCGTGTGTCCTACCACTTCACGGCTGAGCCGTTGTTGCTCCTAGATGTTTCCACTTCACAATAACAACACTTACAGTTGACCAGGGCAGCTCTAAGCAGTGCAGAAATTTGACGAACTGACTTGTTGGAAAGGTGGCATCCTATAACGGTGCCATGTTGAAAGTCACTGAGCTCTTCAGTAAGGCCATTCTACTGCCAATCTTTGTCTATGGAGATTGCATAGCTGTGTGCTCAATTTTACAGACCTTTCAACAATGGGTGTGGCTGAAATAGCCGAATCCACTATTTTGAAGGGGTGTCCACATACTTTTGTATATATAGTGTATAACAGTGTCGCTATTGTGCTTTGCCTATAGGTTCACTTCTGGCATATTCAGAGTAAAATTACTTTCCCTCTCCTACTTCCTTTATCAAATATCGTGTGGTTATATTCGAATGCATTATAATTTTCAGCTTGGTAATAAATAGGATAAATAAGTGAGGGATGTCCTACTTTAGTTTATATAAACACAGTGCAGACCATATAAAAAAGTAATTGGTTTCTTTCTTGCAGTAAATAATATGCTAGTTCAACAGAAATACATTGGCTTCTTTGATTACTTCCATGTAATGGCTATAAGATAAATATCAGGTTTGGTGAGCCCTTAAAGGCAATTTTTTTGATTTGTCTGATTGTGTTTGTTCACAAGAGCATAAACAGCATACTTTACTTATAATAATGCAATTGCTATAGGTTGAGGATCTTTCAGAGGGAAAAAGTTTTTCACCAATGCATGTTTCTCACAAAGTCTTAGTCATTAGCCAATGATTACGCCAGTACTGTCAGAAGTAACTTGACAGTCATTTAAAGTTTAACTGTGATCATCACAGTACCTGTATGGAAGGTTCCATCCGGGATGAAGAAGACTCCCACAGTGAAGCCGACCAGGATCAGAAACTTAAAGAACCAGAAACGGAGTATTTTCATGAGTCTTCTCTAAGAGAAGCCAGTGAAATTGAGCCTGAAAGTTACAAAAAGGTCTTATACATGATTTATAAACAACTTATTACAGTACTAACCCAAAATGGGTTGAAATTACATATCGACCGGTTTCTGATTGTAATGATGTCACTTCAAACCATTTTCCCTGCTGGGAATGAAAGCTGTGAAGGGCATGGTGGTGGGGCGGCAGGTAGACTAGTGGTTAACCTGTTTGGGATAGGGGGCAGTATTTTCACGGCCGGATAAAAAACGTACCCGATTTAATCTGGTTATTACTCCTGCCCAGAAACTAGAATATGCATATAATTAGTAGATTTGGATAGAAAACACCCTAAAGTTTCTAAAACTGTTTGAATGGTGTCTGTGAGTATAACAGAACTCATATGGCAGAAGATTGTATACAGAAAGTGCCCTGTCTGACCATTTCTTGGCCTTCTGTAGCCTCTTTGTCGAAAATACAGGATCTCTGCTGTAACGTGACATTTTCTAAGGCTTTAATTGGCTCTCAGAAGGCGCCATAACGTGGAATGATAACTCTGCAGTCCCTGGGCGAAAAACAGTAGGGGTTTTGGAGAGTGGTCCTTCTGAGAACAATGACACTGGTGCACGCGTGCATGTGACGACTCCATTTTTCTTCTTTCAGTGTTTGAACAGATACAACTTCTCCCGGTTGGAATATTATCGCTATTTTACGAGAAAAATCGCATAAAAATTGATTTTAAACAGCGTTTGACATGTTTCGAAGTACGGTAATGGAATATTTCGATTCGGATTGTGATTGGAACGGAGCTATTTGGATATAACTATGGATTATTTCGAACCAAAACAACATTGGGTGTTGAAGTAGAAGTCCTGGGAGTGCATTCTGACGAAGAACAGCAAAGGTAATCCAATTTTTCTTATAGTAAATCTGAGTTTGGTGAGTGCCAAACTTTGTGGGTGTCAAAATAGCTAGCCGTGATGGCCGGGCTATCTACTCAGAATATTGCAAAATGTGCTTTCACCGAAAAGCTATTTTAAAATCGGACACCGCGATTGCATAAAGGAGTTCTGTATCTATAATTCTTAAAATAATTGTTATGCTTTTTGTGAACGTTTATCGTGAGTAATTTAGTAAATTCACCGGAAGTTTCGGTGGGTATGCTAGTTCTGAACAAAACATGCTAATGTAAAAAGCTGTTTTTTGATATAAATATGAACTTGATTGAACAAAACATGCATGTATTGTATAACATAATGTGCTAGGAGTGTCATCTGATGAAGATCATCAAAGGTTAGTGCTGCATTTAGCTGTGGTTTTGGTTTTTGTGACATTATATGCTAGCTTGAAAAATGGGTGTGATTATTTCTGGCTGGGTACTCTCCTGACATAATCTAATGTTTTGCTTTCGTTGTAAAGCCTTTTTGAAATCCGACAATGTGGTTAGATAAAGGAGAGTCTTGTCTTTAAAATGGTGTAAAATAGTCATATGCTTGAAAAATTGAAGTTTTTGCATTTTTGAGGTATTTGTAATTCGCGCCACGCTATACCATTGGATATTGGTGAGGCGTCCGCTAGCGGGCACGTCTGTCCCTAACAGGTTAAAGGCGAACCAACAACCAGAGGGATGCCAGTTTGAATCCAGGGTCTGACGGGAAGAATCTGGAGGGAAGAAAGCTGAAGTGTTGCTGGTATCAAATCCTCAAAGTGCCTGCCGTTGTGCCCTTAAGCAAGGCGCTTAAGCCCCCACAACACCTGCTCCGCGGGTGCCCAGAGTTGCAGCCCCCCGCTCCAACCTGTATATGTATGTGTGTCTTTCAGAGGGGCTGGGAAAAAGCAGGAGTCAAATTTTGGTTGGACCTTGTGTACAATTGATGAATAAAGTGATCTTAATGTTAATGGCTGAATGGCTGCACGCGGGTCTTTGCTGCCCTGGACACAGACCATGATGGCTGAGAACATTTGACATTTTAGTCATTTAGCAGACACTCTTATCCAGAGCGACTTACAGTAGTAAATACATTCATTTCATTTCATGCATTTTGTTTTTGTACTGGCCCCCCGTGGGAATCGAACCCACAACCCTGTTGTTGCACACACCATGCTGGCGTTGCAAACACCATGCTCTACCAACTGAGCCACAGGGAAGAGGTCATGAGAAGAGGAAGAGGAAGCAGGTCATGGCGAAGCACATGCGGTACACAGACTTGTAGCCCACAATGACATCACAGTTAAACTGGTTCTCTATGCCTGGTATGGTGCTCCCACCCTGACAGAAGCCTTGGATCTAGAGGGGGAAAGGATAAAAAGGGCATTTTAATGTCATTTTGAGTAGTGTTTCTAAAAAGACATCGTCACAAAAAAGTGCTAGAGCTATTTTTTGTTTTACTCACAGGAAATGCATTCAAGTGTTAAGCTCGTACGTCACACATGTTGACATTGTCCGACAAATTCTTACTCCACACACACTAGTGATGCACGGGTTGACTCATAACCCGCAGTCCCCACGGTTATATACGCGGGGCGGGTGGGTTTAGGGTCATGAAATGTTGTGTAGATGAAGGGCAGGTGGGTGGCAGTCAGGGCATAACATTTACTTTTTGGTCCACCAGCCACCGCAGCAGGTAGATTAAAAAATATTTATTTGTAATAGTTGCAGTATATCACCACAACCTCATGAAAAAAAAATAACAAAGTTAGTCACTACCTTACAAGTTCTACTCAATAATACGTGTTTCACTACTTATTTACTACACACAATTGGTAAATCAGTACTGATGATGTTGACTGATTTCCTTATATGAACTGTAACTTTGAAATTGTTGCATGTAATATTTCTGTTCAGTGTACTGTTGGGTTCACCTAGGGGTCATGATAAGGACTGTACCAAAATGTTTGATGTATTAGAATAATTGATTATGCTTATGTCAGGTCCTGACCCTAGTAAGATGTCATTTTCTATAGTAGAGTAGGTCGGCGTGACAGGGGGTGTTTTGGGTTGTTCTGTTTTCTATTTCTATGTTTACGTTCTAGTTTTTCTATTTCTATGTTGGGATTGTTTGGGTTGATCTCAAATTGGAGTTAGCTGATCCTCGTTGCCTCTGATTAGATTATATATAAGTAGGGGTTTTTCTTCCTGGGTTTTGTGGGTAGTTGTTTTCTGTTTAGTGTATGTCACCTGATGGAACTGTTGTCGGTCAGTTTGTTGTTTTGTTTAAGTATATTCATTAAAAGTAAATATGAGCACTATACATGCTGCGCCTTGGTTGCCTTTATATGACCCACGTTACAGAACTACCCACCATAATTGGATCAAGCGGCGTGCCAGGGCAGAAATGGACACCTGGTCACATCAGGAGTGGATTGAGAGTAGAGACTGAACTTGGGGCCAGGTAATCGAGCGATATCGGAGCCTACCTGGGAAGAACGAGAGGCAGCCCCCCCCCCAAAGAAAATTGGGGGGCACACGGGTAATTTGGCTGGGCCAGGACTGGGACCTGAGCCAATTCCCCGTGCTTTTTGTGGTGAGCATGTGCCTGCCTCTCGCACTCTCTCTCCAGTGCGCCTCCATAGCACAGTACGTCCTGTGCCTGCTCCTCACGCTCTCCCTCCAGCGCACCTCCAAAATCCAGTACGTCCTGTGCCTGTTCTTCGCACTCTCCCTCCAGTGCGCATCCATAACCCAGTACGGACGGTGCCTGCTTTGAGCACTAGGTCCTCAGTGCGTCTCCCCAGTCCGGTGAGACCGGTTCCCGCCTCCGGCGACGCTTTTCCGTCCGGAGCCTCCAACGACACTCTTCAGTCCGGAGCCTCCAGCGACGCTCCCCAGTCCGGAGCCTCCAGCGACGCTCCCCAGTCCGGAGCCCGGAACCTCCAACGGCGGTCCGCAGCTCGGAACCTCCAGCAATGATCTACAGTCCAGTTCCTTTGACGACGATCCACGGTCAGGTGGTAATAAAGCAGAAGGATCAGCGGGTGGAGCGGGGAGTACGCCCCGAACATGGAGCCGCCTCCTATGCTGGAGGATAAGGTTATGTGGACTGCATTTGAGCCGCCATAGTCAAGTGTCACCCTCCTTTTGTTTTGTGGTTTCTTTTGTTTTTGTTGCATTCGGGGTCTGCACCTTTTTTTTGGGGGGGGGGGGGGGGGGTACTGTCACGTCCTGACCCTAGTAAGATGTCATTTTCTATAGTAGAGTAGGTCAGGGCGTGACGGGGGTGTTTTGGGCTGTTCTGGTTTTTCTATTTCTATGTTGGGATTGTTTGGGTTGATCTCTAATTGGAGGCAGCTGATCCTCATTGCCTCTGATTAGAGATCATATTTAAGTAGGGGTTTTTCTTCCTGGGTTTTGTGGGTAGTTGTTTCCTGTTTAGTGTATGTGTCACGTCCTGACCAGCAGAGGGTGTAGTTGTGTAGTATTTTGGTCAGGACGTGGCAGAAGATGTCTGTATATGTTTCTATGTTGGTCTGTGTGGCTCCCGATCAGGGACAGCTGGTTATCGTTGTTCCTGATTGGGAGTCATATATTAGGTGTGTGTTTTTCACTTGGGTTTGTGGGTTGTTGCGCTAGCACTGCTAGTATTTTGTATGTATAGCCTGTTAGCATGTAGTGAGTCGTTCTTGTTTATTGTTTTCCATGTTTGCGTTATTCTTTATCATTAAAGGTGAGTATCCACATCCCGCTTGCATTTTGGTCATCCATTCCCAACGACAGCCGTTACAGAACAACCCACCAAAACAAGACCAAGCAGCGCAAGAAGGAGAAGAGGAACGCTGAGTATATGGACTATGCTGAGAAAATTGATTTTGACATGGACAATCGCGAGAAGTGGACTTGGGAACAGATTCTGGCCGGAGAGGGCCCGTGGAAGAAGGCTGGGGAGGACCGGGAACGCTACCGGGATACACGACTGGCGAGGAAGCCGGAGAGAAACCCCCAATAATTTTTTTGGGGGGGGCACACGGGTAGTTTGGCTAGGCCAAGGAAGAGTCATAAGCCAGCTACCCGTGAGTATATGGAGGAGCGTATGGAGTGGAGGGCGCCGTGTTTCGCTGAGGTGCACACTCTCGCCAATACGCACGCACAGTCTGGTGCGCGCTATTCCAGCCCCTCGCAGATGCCGTGCTAGAGTGGGCATCCAGCCTGGTAGGAGGATGCCTGCGCAGCGTGTCTGATCGCCGGTACGCCTCCTAGGACCAGGCTACCCTACTCCCGCTCTACGCACGGCAACCATCAGGCCCCTGCACAGCCCAGTTTGCCCTGTACCAGCATCCCGCTCGTACAGGGCTGCTAGTTCCATCCAGCCAGGACGGGTTTGTATTTTCGTAGCTGTTTACATACCACACCAGTCAGAGGCTAGTACTAAGATAGCATTGAATGAGCTGTATTCCGCAATAAGAAAACAAGAAAATGCTCACCCAGAGGTGTCACTCCTGGTAGTGCAGGGACTTTAACCTGTTTAGGATAGGGGGCAGTATTTTCACGGCCGGATAAAAAACGTACCCGATTTAATCTGGTTATTACTCCTGTCCAGAAACTAGAATATGCATATAATTGTTTGATTTGGATAGAAAACACCCTAAAGTTTCTAAAACTGTTTGAATGGTGTCTGTGAGTATAACAGAACTCATATGGCAGGCCAAAACCTGAGAAGATTGCATACAGGAAGTGCCCTCTCTGACCATTTCTTGGCCTTCTATAGCCTCTTCATGGAAAATAGAGGATCTCTGCTGTAACGTGACATTTTCTAAGGCTCCCATAGGCTCTCAGAAGGCGCCAGAACGTTGAATGATGACTTTGCAGCCCATGGCTGAAAAACAGTAACGCATTTGGTAAGTGGTCGATCTGAGAACAATGAGATGGGTGCGCGCGTGCACGTGAAGAGTCCATTTTAGATTATCAGTCTTTGAACGAAAACAATGACTCCCAGTCGGAATATTATCGCTATTTTACAAGAAAAATCTCATAAAAATGTATTTTAAACAGCGTTTGACATGCTTCGAAGTACGGTAATGGAATATTTTGCATTTTTTTGTCACGATACGCGTCCGCGCGTCACCCTTCGTATAGTGTCTTGAACGCACGAACAAAGGCCGCTATTTGGATATAACTATGTATTATTTGGAACCAAACCAACATTTGTTGTTGAAGTAGAAGTCCTGGGAGTGCATTCTGACGAAGAACAGCAAAGGTAATCCAATTTTTCTTATAGTAAGTCTGAGTTTGGTGAGTACCAAACTTGGTGGGTGTCAAAATAGCTAGCCCGTGATGGCGAGCTATCTACTCAGAATATTGCAAAATGTGCTTTCACCGAAAAGCTATTTTAAAATCGGACATAGCGATTGCATAAAGGAGTTCTGTATCTATAATTCTTAAAATAATTGTTCTGTTTTTTGTGAACGTTTATCGTGAGTAATTTAGTAAATTCACCGGAAGTGTTCGGTGGGAATGCTAGTTCTGAACGTCACATGCTAATGTAAAAAGCTGGTTTTTGATATAAATATGAACTTGATTGAACAAAACATGCATGTATTATATAACATAATGTCCTAGGAGTGTCATCTGATGAAGATCATCAAAGGTTAGTGCTGCCTTTAGCTGTGGTTTTGGTTTTTGTGACATTATATGCTAGCTTGAAAAATGGGTGTCTGATTATTTCTGGCTGGGTACTCTCCTGACATAATCTAATGTTTTGCTTTCGTTGTAAAGCCTTTTTGAAATCGGACAGTGTGGTTAGATAAAGGAGAGTCTTGTCTTTAAAATGGTGTAAAATAGTCATATGTTTGAAAAATGGAAGTTTTCGGATTTTCGAGGAGTTTGTATTTCGCGCCACGCCCATCATTGGATATTGGAGCAGGTGTTCCGCTAGCGGAACGTCTAGATGTCAGAGGTTAAGGGAACCCCATGTTTTGAAGGAACAGATGCAATCTGGGTGGAGGCAGGGCAGTGGTTGATTATGTCCATGCCTCAGCCTATAGTGCTTCAAAAGTTCGGTTTGTTCTGTTTGTTGAGTAAAATGGCGTCGGAAGAAATGGCAGCCGTTTTAAGGGCGCCCAACCAATTGTGCTATTATGTGTTTTTTTCGCATTATTTGAACTTATTTTGTACATAATGTTTCTGCAACCGTATCTTACGGCAAAAAAGAGCTTCTTGATATCAGGACAGCGAACACTCACCTCAGATTAGACTAAGATTTTTTCTTCAACAAGCAGGAAGCACAGGACATTCTGCAAACACCTGACAGTGTCACGTTCTGACCTGTAAAGGTGTTATTTCTTAGTGTTTAGTATGGTCAGGACGTGGCAGGGGGTATTTTGTTTATATGTTTCGGGGATTATTTGTATAGACAAGGGGTGTTTGATTAGAGTGGTCTAGAGTTTTGGTATATGTTCTATGTTAGGGCATTTTCTATGTTTATTCTAGTCACTCTGTTTCTATGTGCAGTTTTGTTCTTGACCTTCAATTGGAAGCAGCGGCTCCTCGTTGCTTCTGATTGAAGGTCCTATAATTAGGGGTTTGAATGTATTGTGGATTGTGGGTAGTTGTATTCTGTTTTGTGCTTATCACCTGACAGAACTGTTAGTGTCGTTTCCGTTAATTGTATACGTGTTTCGTTTGTTTCTCCTTCTTCAATATTAACCTCTTGGCGATCCCCTAGGATAGGGGGCGCTAAAGCGATTTTTGAAAAAAATTCGTGCCCATTTTAAACGGCCTCCTACTCAAACTCAGAAGCTAGGATATGCATATAATTAATACTTGTGGATAGAAAACACCCTAAAGTTTCTAAAACTGTTTGAATGGTGTCTGTGAGTATAACAGAACTCATATGGCAGTCAAAACCCCGAGACAGATGGAAACAGGAAGTGGAATTCTGAATTGCGAACTCAACTTCATCACGTTGCCTATTAATCACACCGTGAGCTATGGTTCATTGAGCACTTCCTATTGCTTCCACTAGATGTCCCCAGTCTTCACAAATTGGTTTGAGCCTTCTACTGTTAAAATTGAATGAATGAGACGCTGTAGGACGTGGTCACATGGAGAGGGCCATCACCATTATGACGCCGGTGCCCCTGGTTACCCTCCCCTTTCGAAACGTTTTGAAACACAATGCAATCGTCCCCCTCGAATCTTATTGGCTCTCTTGTTGAAAAACGCCCTGAAGATTTATGTTATACAACGTTTGACATGTTTGAACGAACCTAAATGGGGAAAAAATGCATTTTCTCGAAATGGCTGTCCCGTGGCCGACGAAGCATTTGGATCAGCCTTCAGACGCGCTAACAAGAACAAGCTCTTGGAACATAAAGGAGTCATTTTTTCGAACGAAAATACATTTGTTGTGGACCTGGGATTTCTGGAAGTGCTTTCTGATGAAGACAACCAAAGGTAAGGGATTATTGACAATAGTATACAAGACTAGATGTGATATGCGATTGTTCCAAGATGGCTAGCCTATTGCTATTGCTAGCCTATTGTTCTGAGTATCGCATCCCCTTTTATCGCAAAGTGTGATTACCCAGTAAAGTTATTTTTAAATCTGGCATTACAGGTGCTTTCAAGAGATATTCATCTATAAATCTTAGAATGACAATATTACATTTTAAAAATGTTTTCGAATAGTAATTTAGTAAATTGTAGCTCTGTTTCATCGGATGCATTTGAGGGAAAATAGTTAGTCAACGTTACGCACCGATGTAAAATGCTGTTTTTATATATAAATATGAACTTTATCGAACAAAAGAATGCATGTATTGTGTAACATGATGTCCTAGGTGTGTCATCTGATGAAGATTGTCAAAGGTTTGTGCTGCATTTAGCTGTTTTTTGGTTATTTGTGATGCATGTGGTTGGTCGGAAAATGGCTATGTGGCTACTTTTACGATATACTCCTCTAACATAATCTAATGTTTTGCTTTTGCTGTAAAGCCTTTTTGAAATCGGACAACGTGGTTCGATTCAGGAGAGGTGTATCTATAAAACGATATAATTGTATTTTTATTTATTTTTATTATTTTTTTAATTATTACATTTTGTTATGCTAATGGCGATATGATTTTTCGCTGGATGTCCGTCCCGCACAGGGGTTAAAAAAGAATATGAGTATACACTTACCTGTTGCGTCTTGGTCCTCCACACACGACATGCGTTACAGAACTACCCACCAGACCCGGACCAAGCAACAGAAGAGGGAGCAGCCAAGGAAGCAGGAGGATTACAGGGAATCGTGGTCATGGGAGGAAATCCTGGCGGGAGAAGGTCCGTGGCGAAGGAACGGTGAGGACCGGGAGAAGTACGTTGGGACACGGCTAGCAAGAAAGCCTGAGAGGCAGCCCCAATACATTTTTTGGGGGGGGGGGCACACGGGGTGGGTGGCTGGGCAAAGGATGCCCCTGAAGCCAACACCTCGTGCTTATTATGGGGAGCACATGGAGTGGAGAGCGCCGAAGTACGAAGAGGTACGCAAGATCTCACCCATGTGCACGCACAGTCCGGTGCGTGTGATCTCAGCCCCAAGCAAAGGCCATGCTAGAGTGGGCATCCAGCCTGGAAGGAGGATGCCAGCCCAATACGTCTGGCCACCGGTACGCCTCCGAAGTCCAGGCTATAATAAACATACTCACCTCCTCTACGCACGGCGACCATCAGGCCCCTGCATAGCCCAGTCCGCCCTGTACCAGCACCCCGAACGTACAGGGCTACTACTGCTATCCAGCCAGGACGGGTTGTGCAGGAGGTGAGCTCGAGACTTCCAGTACTCACCCAAGGCCCGGTGTATCCTACTCCTGCTCCTCGTAGAAGCCCTCAGGTGCGTGTATCCAGTCTGGCTCCTCCGAAGCCAGCACCGTGCTCCAGGCTTCCCGAGCGGCAGCTCAGTCCAGCTCGACCTATTCCTGCGCCACGCACAAGCCTACAGGTGCATGTATCCAGTCTGGCTCCTCTGAAGCAAGCACCACGCACCAGGCTTCCCGAGCGGCAGCCTAGTCCAGCTCGACCTATCCCTGCTCCCCGCACAAGCCTACAGGTGCGTGTCTCTAGTCTGACTCCCCCGAAGCCAGCACCACGCACCAGGCTCCCAGTGCGGCAGCCCAGCCCAACTCATCCTACTCTTGCCCCTAGCACTAGCCCTGAGGTATGTGGGCCTAGTCCGGCGTCCCCTACACCAGCCCCACGTACCAGGCCTTCAGTGCACGCGCCTCGCCCAGATGGCACAGCGACAGCGTCTCGCCCAGAGTGCCCAGCGACAGCGCCTAACCCAGAGTGGCAGACAACAGCGTCTCAGTCAGAGTGTCCGACGACAGTGCCTCAGCCCGAGTGTCCGGCACCTATGCCCGAGAGAGAAGTGGCCCACTGTCCACGGCCAGAGTCACACGACAGTCCAGTGCAACCAGAGTTACCCGTAGCGAGGATCCCAAGTCCGAGGTCGACAAAGAGGGACCTCGCCCCAGAGTCTGCCAAGAAGAGGGGTGAGCAAGGGGCTGAGCGAGGGATACGTCCTGCTCCAGAGCCACCTCCGTAGGGACGAGTATGCGGGAAGGGGGCAGCGTTGCAGAAGCATCGTGGGTGATGCCCTCCCATCCCTCCCATATAAACTGGGATTTTTTGGTTTTGGGGTTTATTTTTGTATTTTCCTTTTGTTAGGTACATCCGGGGGTTGCACCTTTGGGGGGGGGGGGGGGGGGTACTGTCACGTTCTGACCTGTAAAGGTGATATTTGTTAGTGTTTAGTATGGTCAGGACGTGGCAGGGGGTATTTTGTTTATATGTTTCGGGGATTGTTAATCTATGTGTATAGACAAGGGATGTTTGATTAGAGTGGTCTAGAGTTTTGGTATATGTTCTATGTTAGGGCATTTTCTATGTTTATTCTAGTCACTCTGTTTCTATGTGCAGTTTTGTTCTTGACCTTCAATTGGAAGCAGCGGCTCCTCGTTGCTTCTGATTGAAGGTCCTATAATTAGGGGTTTGTTTGTATTGTGGATTGTGGGTAGTTGTATTCTGTTTTGTGCTTATCACCTGACAGAACTATTAGTGTCGTTTCCGTTAATTGTATACGTGTTTCATTTGTTTCTCCTTCTTCAATATTAAAAAAAGAAGATGAGTATTCACTTTTCTGTTGCGTCTTGGTCCTCCACATACGACACACGTTACAGACAGGGCCAACATCCCCGTTATTTGCAAGAGGAGGAGACGCAGATATAGAGGACACAGAGCGGGATGCCTCGTGAGGATCCGCAGGAGGCGAGTGGGAAAGCTGCCGTTACCATCAATATTACTCGCCAACGTGCAATAACCTACCAACGGGACATCAAAAACTGTAATATCCTATGTTTCACGGAAATGTGGCTGAATGACGACATGGACATTCAGCTAGCGGATATACGCTGCACCATAGAACAGCACACTCCGGTAAGGGGGGGGGGGGGGGCTGTGCATATTTGTAAACATCTAAGGATGTTGCTCGCATGAAGTAGAGTATATTGTGATAAATTGCAGGCCACACAACTTACTTAGAGTTGTCAGCTATACTTTTCGTGGCTGTTTATTTACCACCACAGACAGATGCTGGCACTAAGACCGCACTCAGTCAGCTGTATAAGGAAATAAGCAAACAAGAAACCACTCACCCAGAGGCAGCGCTCCTAGTGGCCAGAGACTTTAATGCAGGGAAACTTAAGTCAATTCTACCAAATTTCTATCAACATGTTAAATGTGCAACCAGAGGGAAAAAAAATCTAGATCACCTGCACTCCACACACAGAGACGCGTACAAAGCTCTCCCTCGCCCTCTATCCTCCTGATTCCTGCTTACAAGCAAAAATTAAAGCAGGAAGCACCAGTGACTCGGTCTATAAAAAAGTGGTCAGATGAAGCCAATACTAAACTACAGGACTGTTTTGCTATTACAGACTGGAACATGTTCTGGAATTCTTCCAATGGCATTGAGTACACCACATCAGTCACTGGCTTTATCAGTAAGTGCATCGAGCACGTCGTCCCCACAGTGACTGTACGTACATACCCCAACCAGAAGCCATGGATTAAAGGCAACATTCACAGTGAACTAAAGGGTAGAGCTGCCACTTTCAAGGTGCGGGACTCTAACCTGGAAGCTTACAATAAATCATGCTAAGAACCATCAAACAGGCAAAGCGTCAATACAGGGCTAAGATTGAATCATACTACACTGGCTCCGACGCTCGTCTTATGTGGCAGGGCTTGCAAACTATTACAGACTACAAAGGGAAGCAGAGCCGCGAGCTGCCTTGTGACACGAGCCTACCAGACAAGCTAAATAATTTCTATGCTCGCTTCGAGGCAAGCAACACTCGGCATGCATGAGAGCATCAGCTGTTCTGGACGACTGTGTGATCACGATCTTCGTAGCCAACGTGAGTAAGACCTTTAAACAAGTCAACATACACAGGCTGCGGGGCCAGACGGATTACCAGGACGTGTGCTCCGGGCAGGTGCTGACCAACTGGCAGGTGTCTTCACTGACATTTTCAACATGTCCCTGATTGAGTCTGTAATACCAACATGTTTCAAGCAGACCACCACAGTCACTGTGCCCAAGAACACAAAGGCAACCTGCCTAAATGACTACAGACCCGTAGCACTCACTTCCGTAGCCATGAAGTGCTTTGAAAGGGTGGTAATGGCTCACATCAACACCATTATTCCAGAAACCCTAGACCCACACCAATTTGCATACCGCCCAAACAGATCCACAGATGATGCAATCTCTATTGGTTCACCTATAGTTAGTGCTAAATGCAGCACTAACCTTTGATGATCTTCATCATATGACACTCCTAGGACATTATGTTATACAATACATGCATGTTTTGTTCA
Organism: Salmo salar; assembly: GCF_965601325.2. Lineage (NCBI taxonomy): Eukaryota > Metazoa > Chordata > Actinopteri > Salmoniformes > Salmonidae > Salmo > Salmo salar. Next base: position 48,760,709 of record NC_138295.1, on the reverse strand, counting down.
ATCAAGTTCATATTTATATCAAAAACCAGCTTTTTACATTAGCATGTGATGTTCAGAACTAGCATACCCACCGAAAACTTCCGGTGAATTTACTAAATTACTCACGATTAACGTTCACAGAATACATAACAATTATTTTAAGAATTATAGATACAGAACTTCTTTATGCAATCGCGGTGTCAGATTTTAAAATAGCTTTTCGGCGAAAGCACATTTTGCAATATTCTGAGTAGATAGCCCGGCCATCACGGCTAGCTAATTTGACACCCACCAAGTTTGGCCCTCACCAAACTCAGATTTACTATAAGAAAAATTGGATTACCTTTGCTGTTCTTCGTCAGAATGCACTCCCAGGACTTCTACTTCAACAACAAATGTTGTTTTGGTTCCAAATAATCCATAGTTATATTGAAATAGCTCCGTTTTGTTCGTGCGATCAGGTCACAAGCCGAAGGGTGACGCGCGAGCGCATTTCATGACAAAAAATGTCAAAATATTCCATTACCGTACTTCGAAGCATGTCAAACGCTGTTTAAAATCTATTTTTATGCGATTTTTCTCGCAAAATAGCGATAATATTCCAACCGGGCGACGTTGTATTCATTCAAATGCTGAAAGAAAAAAAATTGAGAAGTTTCGTGAATGCGCATCTCAGTCTCACTGTCCCCAGGCTGACCACTTACAAACTCTGCTGTTGTACTTTGCCCAGAGACAGCAGACACCCCATTCCACTTTCTGGCGGCTTTAGAGAGCCCATGGAAGCCTTAGAAAGTGTCACGTTACAGCACATATGCGGTAATGTCGATAGAGATGCAACAGAAGGACAACAAATTGTCAGACAGGGCACTTCCTGTATGGAATCTTCTCAGGTTTTGGCCTGCCATATAAGTTCTGTTATACTCACAGACACCATTCAAACAGTTTTAGAAACTTTAGAGTGTTTTCTATCCAAATCTAATTATATGCATATTCTAGTTTCTGGGCAGGAGTAGTAACCAGATTAAATCGGGTACGTTTTTTATCCGGCCGTGCAAATACTGCCCCCTATCCCAAAGAAGTTAAGGAATACCTGGGATAGGATATCCTAGTAACAAATGTACACTAAATGTAAAATGTTAACATTATGACTATATTCTCAAAATAAATATATTACATTTTGTAAATGCAGGAACGTAATCGTAAAGCCACATTCCACTATTGGAGTGTACTCCACCTCTGTTTTATAGATGTCATGCTGGCCTGGCAAGGTACACATTGTGACACCTGATTGAAGGAGGAAAAATATTAGGACTGATAGAGCTATAGTTTTCAAAAGTGTTTCAATAGTTCTCAATAGCAATTACCAACTATTAAAAAAACACAAAAGCATCTGCATATTTTTTCATAAGAAGTATCAGAATAGAATAGCCAGTTTAATTTAGATAAGAGGACGTTAGATTTATAATTACCCATTGTCTATGTCAACGGACATCCCTGGCCAATAAAATATTTTTGAGATTGCATCTCTTGTTTTTCTTTTTCCACAATGAGCCCCAATGCTGCTCGCATGGAACTCAACAAAGATGTTTTTGGCCTCCTCAGCACCACAGACTACCTTTGTCCGGAAGGCACAGGAGGTGTCTTTGTACCTGCTGTAGTATAGCTCACCAGTTATGAGGTAAAGACAAAAATATTCAGTGGATACGTTATTAAACATAATAAAAGTATTCATTAAGAATACTTGGAACAATTGAGCAAAGTTCTATTTCTTCCACTCATTAATTGTATTAAAAGTTTGATATAGTAAGACTACAATATTCAACAAGTTGGCCTACTTACTTCAAACCTCTACTGTTGATTATAAGACAAAATGGCCAGCCACCGTCTGAAAACCTGAGCCATACTACTATATTTTGATAAAAGGATACTCTATGAAACTATGACATTTAGATAAATCACTCAGCCGATTGGATTTGATAGTAAGCTATTTTGTCACATGCACAGGTGAGTGCAAAAGATGCATTATTAATCCCAATGTTAAATTATCGTAGTTTAACACTAGTAGATCTTACCTTGATATCACAAAACCGTTTTGTAAACTACAAAGTAACACAACAACATCGAACTGACATGTTGCTACAAAAAGGCTGATCTCTGAGGAAAATTGAAGGCATAGGGTGTAAACGACGAGACTTGGTCTCGCAAACGACAAAACTTGGCCTGGTGTCATAACGGTTTCGAATTGCTATAAGACGATATAATAAATATTATAGTCATGGTGGTAGATAAGATAATGGTTTGATAGTTTTAGACCAATTAATAACGGAATAATCAACAGATAAAGTGTACTTCTAAGTCTCGCCTCACATTCTACAACAAAATGAATGTCCTTTATCCGAAAAGTTTTTTTTCATCCTTGGTCAAGCCCACGGGATTGCCACCATTGCTTTTGTAATTGACAAAGTTATTATAGGTTGCAGGATCCATTCTTCTGAAAACATACGTTTCGAAATTAAATCAATCACCTGTGTTCTAATAATCTGCAATGTTATGACATTTATGCAAGTTGTGTAATTTGGATAACCTTCCCTAATTTCAGTCTTCAATTAAGCACTTGTTGTGGCTTTACTGATGGGTCAAATGCAAATGAGTTGTATCGCATAGTGTAGGTAGGCCTGACGTCTCCCATGATATGCTATGACTTAAAAAAATAAAATAATGGCTTTTATACTAAAGAGTACTTTAACACTAAAATGAAGCACTCTTTCACAAAAAAAGAGGCTTCAGAAACCCACAGAAAGACACCCACGTTTATATATTGTTTTGGAAAACACATGGTGACATGTGACAGGCAAGAAAATAGCCTTGCCGAAGTCCTCCCCCCTTTCTAATTTCCTTAATTTTGTGGCTAGAGTCAAATACTTTCTGTGGCACACACTACTGGTCAATGTGAACTAACAAAATGATGCTGAAGTGTGCCAGGCCTTGCAGTCCCAAGATAGAACGGGGGAATTTCGGCAGGCAAGAAAATAGCCTTGCTGAAATCGACATACAAAATAAAATGAAACGCAGCCTAACGTGATCAGAAATCACAACTAGCAAGCAAGTTGCAGCAATGAAGAATTGAGTGCGTGCGCGTTCACGCGATGGGGGGATTTGGCAGGGGGGTGCTTAACCGCACAACACCGGAACCCTCGCCCCTTGTGTCTGCCTGGTCTGTCTCGCAAGTGTTCCCGAGAGTCTCGCGATGTTGCGCCAGTGCGTTTAGAAGACTGAGTGATAGGTTTAGAAAGCTTGATAGCGTAACTATTTATGTTGATGATGGTAGGCTACTGTATACATCTTGGGAACCCTGTCTCATGCTTTTCTTTTCATTCCAGCTGAGAACCTCGATACATTAGGGTCCGTTCGTAAATCCACAGCGTTTCGCTCTCAGATCGCACACTGGACCCCCTGGCCTAGAAGTAGAGTTGATCTGAGCGTTCTGACCTCACAACGGCAGTCAAGCGCCCAAGCTAACTGGCTAAAGTTGACTAGTTTGCTAGCTATTTCTAGTACAAATGAGATAACACCTCACTGATCATTTTACTCGCCCTATCAGAGCTAGTTGGGCTGTTTTCATGCTATCAATAGCGTTAGTGACTGACTATCTGTGCTGCTAGCAACATTTGATTTTAAAAAAAAATTGCAAACCTTTCTGTCATATTCAACGGTGTTGCGCGTTCGTAAATTCATCAGTTATTCTGCACTCTGGCACACTCAAACGAGAGTGCTTTGAAATCGGAGTAGATAGACAACATTCATTTACGAACGCACCCTAAATCGACATTATTGATTGGACGATTAGGACCAATGGGAGTAGAGAACGAGATGTGACGAGTTGACTTTAGTGCTTCGTTCCTTTTTGTTGCGCGAACGGTGCTGAGGCAGACATTGAAGAAGGCGCGACCACACGACTTTGGAAGCATTTGAAGGTAGGTAAAATAACGCTTTTAACGGTAATCATTGGAGATATATTGATGGCAGTCATTACGCTTTCAGTGATGTTTGTCATTTTTGGGGTAAGTAACTTAGTTGTCATTATAAATGTATGGTAATTGAGAATCCTATAATGTAAGCTAGCTGCCTTGAACAGCTAGTATAGCTAGCTAACAAGCCCCAAGCTAACTTTAGCCCACTGCTCGGTTTTATTTTTGATGACAAGGTTTTGGATTTTTTTCTAAGTTCCACGTTACACAAAAAATATATGTATTATACAATACATTAATGTATTTATCTTAAATGTAAACATTTGGGCGGGTTTTGCTACCCAGCGCATGACTGGTGATGGAGACTAGGTGGGTGTGATCACACTCTGCCTCGGTCTGCGCTTTTTCCCCAATTCCTATGTCGTCAGTCGACGACTAAACATTGACTTTCGACACAACTAAGGACACATTGCTGTGCTTTAACTTACATGTGAAGAGGGGTTTCAGTCCGCCAACTGTTAAGATAGCAAGCTACAGTACCTAGCTAATTTATTCAGGTTGTTAGCCAGTGTCTGTGCCCCTGCTGAGCTGACAGTGCAGCCGAGTCCATTGTCTCATCAGCACCAGTTTGCTATTCGTGCATTTGCAGGTGGGTTGAGATGGATATCAGTGTCGGTGGCATTTGTCTAGCTATGTCAAGTTAATGTGTGATATTGTATAATCTTTCATAATGTAATGATTCCTAATTGTGTATTATATGTTTTTAGTTTTTATGAAATTGAAATATGTCATGCTGTCATCGACATGAATAGGTTGCGATTACTGTTGGTCGTTTGTATCAGCCTTTGCTAGTGTTGGTTTCTTGTTTTGAAGCTGGTCTTAGCGTAGGCTTGCCTCGACCTTTAGCTTGGAATTGGCTTTAACTCAATAATTGCAATGATTGAATTTGAATGCTCTTCAATCTGACTGTCAATTCAGACCACACCTAGCTAAGTTCATATTGTTCTCTGACCTGTATTCACAATGGTGCTTTATTGTCTTCGTGCAATAGTCAAATCCAATGTTGGGAAAGAAAACGTTATCTGCTGACATGATATTGCCATGTCAATGGCAAGGTAGAATAACTTCTATTTGAGTAATTTTCATTTATGCTCTGGTATTTGTTCCTGATTAACAAGGATGGGTAGGACTTCATTTCCACACCCTTTTTGTCTCCATTCAAATAAGCTATTTTTAACATTTGCCAGCTCTTGTTTTGAACAGGTGCAGTAAGGCTACTTTGAAATCTATTCTCAATCATTTGCTGTATCACTAATATTCATGCTACATGTCTAACATTAATGCTAGTGATCCATCTCCAACGGTCAGTTTATAGACAGCAATATCCTCAATTGAATTCTTACTAGGCACATACAATGGCTCTCCACCTTCTGAATCAATAGTTGTCATTGCTTTTATCAATCCGTGTTTCTGTTCATTCCTGATTAGCGCATGGATGCATCTTTGATGTATTGTCTTTCTGTCATTAAACCTATGGCTTTGTCTGTATTTTTCCTCCCAGGCATAGCAACCCTCAGTACTCTGCTGAAATGGCGTCCTCTGGAGGTAAGTGTTAACATGACAGGCCTTTATTACACTATTACAATGAGCTCCAAAAATATTGGGACAGTTACACATTTTTTGTTGTTTCGTGCCCAATAGAAATTAATGGTACATTTTGGAGTCACTTTTATGCAATCAGCTTCACTATTGTATTGTTTAGGTGTTATAACTCTATGCTATTATCAGCTTGATACATACTTGTATCAACATTGATGGATTCACTATTTTCACAGAGATCCTGGTCAAGGAGTTAGACAAGCGTGCTTCAGGTCAAGCATTTGAGGTAATTTTGGCCCCGGATGCCAAGGGTGAAATCCCCCTACCGCCCCCGAAGGAGAAGAAGGAGATGTCCCTGGAGGAGATTCAGAAGAAACTGGAGGCTGCAGAGGAGAGACGCAAGGTACCTACAGTCAGATATACACATGAGTATCAGTAAATGGAGCCGCATCCACCTTACAGGTTTAGTTAATTAATATTTTATTATTTTCAAGCACAGGTTTGGTCCCACTAGCCTAACACTAACTTACTGTGTGACTTTGATTTTCTAATTTGATCAGAGTCATGAGGCAGAGGTGCTGAAGCACTTAGCTGAGAAGAGAGAGCACGAGAAGGAAGTTCTGAAGAAAGCCATGGAAGAGAACAACAACTTCAGCAAGACGGCAGAGGAGAAGCTCAATCAGAAGATGGAAGCCAACAAAGAGAATCGCACGGCACGAATGGCAGCACTCAATGAGAAATTCAAGGAGAAGGTTGGCTTCGCTGCTCAGTCTGCCATTTTTCTCAGTCATCTTGACGTCATTTTCTGCAATCCTGAATTTAAGAGAGAATTTCAAATTGAAAGGCCCAGGTTATGGAAATTGGATGTTGGTTGAAATTCCATGTACACTGTTCAAAGTTATACTTAACTAATCAGTTTAACTTCTGTGATTTTTATTCATTCTAGGATAAGAAGCTTGAGGAGGTACGAAAGGCAAAGGAAACAAAACCAGAGGAGAACTGATTTTCTTTTGTAATAATTAAAAAAAAACTTGTGCAAAGATATCTTTTTGTTCTGTTCAATGACAGTATTATATTTTTCATTGTTATAGTTTTATTCACCTTGTTATGATTAGTTTAGGCTGTCCATTGTTGCTTTTGTTGTGGATGTGTAAGTATTTCTTCCCCCACCTCCGGTAGATTTGTGTATTGCAGTTTATGACCTTTGAAATAAGCAGCGTTTTTACCTATAAGGAAGCATGCCACTGTTACGCATTGGTCCTTATCATTGTGAATTGCATAATGTAAGTAAATCCTTGTACCTTGTAAAACTGTGTTTATCTGATCTTAATAAAGTTGCAATTGTCCTGTAAAACTTCTAAACGTCTTAGCCGTTTGGTACTAAGCTAACGTGAAATTGTTTTAAAGATGGTCATACCATGGATCATTTAGCTATTTGATTTTTTTTATAATGTTTAAATTTGTCCTTTACTACTATATAGCCCATAGAAACGCATTGAATAACACATTCAAAAATGAATCATAAGGAATAAGGTTTTGAAGTGTCTGTTCTATATCTAGGAGATAAAAGAAAGCTCAGGAAATATATATATATATATTTAATCCCTTATTTTTGTTGGCATAAAACGACCTCCATACTTCTATTCGTTTGTATGGATTACCTTCAGACAAGTCCCGTGGGGGGGCGTAGAGCAAAATGGAGAACAGCATCGTGTACGTGAGTCTTCCTTTTTCATAGTGATCATAATAGTTTGTAGGCGCTACATAAGTTTGTGAGTAGACCTTTTTATTTTTTTGGGGGGGATGTCTCATGATCTGACGAACACCACTGTAGCTCGGCCACCTTCCACCGCAGATGCAGAAGGCCTACAGGCGGATGCGGTAGATTTAAACGCAGCCCATGCAAAAAAAAAACTGATCTCTAGTTTAAACTGACAGATTTTGATGGGGATTTTTATATTATGTTACTTAGATTGACCCATGGGTGCGTCAATAGACTCCTTAAGGATTATTAATGGTCTTCATTTATTTGAGGCTTTAGGGTTGCAGACTGATTTACCTACACACCTTCTGTATTGGTGCACACAGAGACTACACTCTAGTAATTCCATTTTGGTAATTCTCATTTCGTCATGCAAATTTGATAGTCATTTTCAAATGGATCCCACAACATAGTAGATGCAGCATAGTGTAATTATATCACCCTCAGTATTTCAATTATGTTATCGTCATCTTTTACCTAAAGATTGGATAGAGTTAATTGCCATGTTTGTTTACTCGTCATCATAATTTTTATCTAGATGTTCTTGTTATTCATTCCATCATATAAGGCCTTGATAGTGGTACTGGTAAATATAATGAATTGCTACAGTAAAAAAATGCAAGTCATTCCTTTGACTCTACTGACACCGAGTGGTAATAGCGCAAAGCTATAATGTAGAGCAACAGTAGTTGGAAGATGAAATTAAGATTTCTCTTTCACACATTTTGGGCATATGAGTAATATTGTTTTATCATTATAAACAATGAAATTAATATGTGTTTTGTTGAATTGTTTCACTGATCAAGTGTAGAAATGCCATATTCTATTGGAACTGGGAGGTTTGCCATTCAGGCCTAAAATTTTGTTGAGTTGGTTCCTACGGTTACAGAGTGCTGGTATGTAGCTTACTGATGGTATGGCCACAGATGGTCCCTCCACAATGCCAGCATGGTGACGAACAGTGTCTCTTCAACCTTAGGAGGCTGAATACATTTTATTTAGAGAAGTCTCTGTGGTCAGCCTAAATTCTTGGACATCATGTTTTGGTCCCTTTATACTTAACCTACCTCACCTCTATATAAGCTATGTTCACAATCATTTGTCATGTTAATCGTTAATGTTATACTAAGGAGGTATCGGCAGATGTGATAAACAACATATATTACTGTATAAGTCCTTCCAAGCAACAAAATACATTTGAATATTTCCCCCATCTCATCTGTGCTTCAACAAGTATGGAACGACCTGCACTTTGAGCAAGTTCTAAAATAAGCCATACATTTCTAGAGTAATAAAAAAAGCAACGAGGATGAGGAACTGTACCATTCAACAAGGGTCCCTCCGACGGGAAATGTACATGATACAAATGTGTGGAAATACAATAATTACACAATTGGAACACAAATTGATTTTTAACACTAAATACGCATTCTACCCTATCTTTGCTTAAACATCACCTGAAAAGCTAGTTTGGAGTGCATTTTTTGTTCCTAAATACATTTGAAATGTATTGGAAACATGTTACCAAGTCACATACCAAGCATGGAACATGTTGAAATTGCAAACAGAATGTGTTAATCTTGTGTGAAATTTCTGGTCGGGCTCTTGCCTATATTGTTTTAGAGACACCTGTTAAGTCTGAGAAAGATATCCACCGTATGACAGTATGCTGTGCACATCTATGTGCACTTTATGTAATTGTACAATAACGTTTTTGTATTGTACAATACCATCCACATAAAGAGGTCTCAGCAGGTGGTATAGTCAGCCTTCACAGAAGGGGAGACAGCTGAGACACCTCTGCGAATTGTTTTGAAGGTCTGGGCTTGGTCTGACTGAGTATATACAATGCAAGCCTTTCACAGACGCATCCACAGTGTTTCATACAAAGACACATTGTCAATGCTACCCACAACGTGGGAGGAGGGAGAATGTGAGCCTTTATACAGTGACTGGACTAAGGAGCGATTCAAAAATTGCTTGACTTGATATACAAATTAGTTTCAGTTTACTGTGAACCATATTGGTGGTAAACGAACAATAGGTCTCTCATCAAGAGCCAAACTTGTGCTGAGTTTGTAATTTCACATGTGGGCTGACTTCTGAGTTGGAAGTTTCCATTGCAAAGCTACTGTGGGCCTATATCTTTTGGTTTAGCACTCTAGCAGACACCCAAATTTAGTCACATCATGAATGGATTAGAATTAAATGACACTGCCATAAAGTACACTGTAATAAATACCAATAACAAAAAGTGTCAATGCCAAAGCCTATTATTGTTTTAGGAGGGGAATCAAACAGCTGCTAACAGCTGATAGTGATCTTGCTTTGCTAACAGGAAATAGCAAAAATAATTGTACCATTAAATATAGTCCCACACACACACACACACACACACACACACACACACACACACACACACACACACACACACACACACACACACACACACACACACACACACACACACACACACACACACACACACACACACACACACACACACACACACACACACCACCTCTCCAATAGACTTTCAAATCAGTAAAACAAATACATAATTTATGGTGAATGGGTGTTTCTTCATTTTCAGAGCACACACAGCATTTCATTCCCTGACAGTGTGCAATCAGTCAAATAAGACCTACGCTATTGGTGAGAATCTAATGAAAAGAGAGGAACAATACACCATATCTGACCGCTGATTGGTTAGAACATCTGCTTGTCAAAGGCTCGTGGCTCTTCGACTACGGATTGCGTCTTGGTAAAAAGCCGACGGGCGCTCCACCCGCACAAGAATAATCATACTTTAGTAATTTTATTGATCAAGCAATGTTATTTATATTTGATGTATTAATGAATAATCCAAAGGATTCACTATTCAAGGTTTTGCACTGATACTGCGTTTGCCTTCTTCAGGTAGGTTTATTTCTTCTTTCTTTATTTCTTATGGTTTTCAGCACTATGGCCACGCCAGCATATGGTCGCATAAAATGTCAATGTGCATTGTAATAATGTGTAATAATGTGCAATTGTATAGAAGTCTCTGTTTTAGTACATCTCGTATAACATGTAATAGAGCAGCTGTCAGAATGGGAAATTGAAGCATATTCTGTATGCAGTTTACCCCTCACTGGTCATATGTCAGCTTAATTCTAATGTCTTTTTACAGAAATACCCAATTTGTGTTCATATTAGGCTATGCCGATAATTAGGATAACATATTGATCAGTCGTTTCCATGCAATTATTGGATGTCTTGAACAAATAATTTACATTAGAATACCATTCTACAGTCTCAAAGCTTCTGGATTCGTGTATACTCAAGCAATTCTTCAGCCATGAATATTTTAAGACATCTAGGCATGCAACCAATGTAAAAATCTGAGGGTGGAGACCGGCAGGATGGGAAATATGTTATATAATTCTCTTCCCATTCAACGATTGCTCCATGATACCATTTTTCCTTAGAACTCAGTCATTTACGTGGTCTCCTCGTGTCTCCTTAACCTTTTCCATGCTAATCCATGCTAACATGGAACAAGGGCAATAAAATTCTCAGTAGAATAGGCATTCTTTCCCTTGCTCTGCGTTTTTAGATACATGCAAATGAAGTAACAAGAGGGAGTTTGAGGAAGCTGTTTAATTTACTGAAGACTATTAATATGCACCCCGTGTGTAGGCCTTGGCTACAGCATTTACATATTTGCACTGCTGACACTGAAAATATACAGTACATAAGTAGCCTAAAGTACACTGCTTTATTTCTGATATTTTTCGTAAGATTTTATTTCAGATTTTAGACAATAGACATAGACAAAAGACAATAGACAACTTAACATTTCACAGACATAGATCCACTAACTAGACATTACTGTGTCTGGGACTTAGCCCAACCTTCAACATAAAGAAAAAAGACAAAAAAACACCAACTCAGGCATACAGTTCAAATCAAAGGTTTGGACAGACCTACTCATTGAAGGGGTTTTCTTTATTTTTACTATTTTCTACATTGTAGAATAATAGTGAAGACATCAAAACTATGAAATAACACATATGGAATCATGTAGTCACCAAAAAGAAGTGTTAAAGAAATCAAAATATTTTATATTCTTCGAAGTAGCCCCCTTTGCCTTGATGAAAGCTTTGCACACACTTGGCATTCTCTCAATCCCATATACTATGTTCTTACAAAAAAATGTTTGCAATTCTCTAGTACAGCCAATATTGAAGACTTTTTAATGCTTCTCAAAGATGCCCTCTGGTGGTCAAACTAGCACTAACTACAATTATTAGCAACAATGGCTGACAATTAAATAACGTGCCGTAGAATTTTGGAGCAGCCAGCAAGGTGTGCTGCAGTATGACGTAACTTTTACAGGAAGAACCACTGTAGGAAGGAGATGAGATTTTGATCATTTCTTCCCCACCTGCCCATTAAAAGACCAGGCTCACCGGTAGGAGCGAGTACTCTGGTGGGCCATATGGAGAACGTTTCCTCTCCCCTTACTCGCATCCCTTTCATGCCATGTTGCTGTGGGGGAACCAGTCGAAATCTCTCCGGGTATTCATCGACTCTGGGGCCGATGAGAGCTTTATGGATGCTACCCTGGCATCCGAGATGGATATCCCCACAGCCCCTCTCCATTCCCATGGACATTAGAGCACTGGACGGGAGCTCTATTGGCCCGGTCACCCACAATACCACCCCCATCAACCTACTTGTGTCAGGGAACCACAGCGAGACGATGCAGTCTCCTCAGATTCCCGTGGTATTGGGATTCTCCTAGCCCGTTCTGCTACAAACAGTTCCTGAAGTCAGTGCAGCCTGCCCCAGGACATCTTCCTGGGGGCTCGGAAGTTGCCCCTGATCTCTCCGACATTCCCCATTCCAGGACCTCCCGGAGGTGTTCAGTAAGGCCCGGGCCACTTCGCTTCTGCCGCACTGACCATATGACTGCGGGATTGACCTTCTCCCAGGCACCACTCTGCCCCGGGGACGACTGTACTCTTTGCCGGGTCCGGAGACCTACATTGAGGACTCCCTAGCTGCAGGGTTCATCCGTCCTTCTGTCTCCCCCCGGCACAGTGTTCTTCTTTGTGGAGAAGAAGGACAAAACCATGCGCCCGTGCATCGACTACCGGGGTCTCAACGACATCATGGTGAAGAACCGCTACCATTCATCTCCTCGGCCTTCGACCCGCTCCAGGGGGCCACCGTGTTCTCCATGCTGGACCTACGGAATGCCTACCACCTGGTGCGGATACAGGAAGGGGACGAGTGGAAGACTGCCTTCAACACGGCCAGCGGTCACTAGGAGTATCTGGTCATGCCATTCGGCCTTACCAACGCCCCTACTGTGTTCCAGGCTTTGGTTAATGATGTTCTCAGCGACATGTTGAACCGGTTCGTCTTCGTCTACCTCGATGACATCCTCGTCTTCTCCCGCTCCAAACTTACATTGTAAAAACTCTGATAGCCAACTTTCTTACTCCGCCCATAACTTTTGGACTTTATAAGACTCCCAGAAGGCATGCATTATTGAGTCATTGTTTGTTTTACCCTTAAGACATGACTCTACCATTGTGCTGTAGAATGTGTGTATTTTGGCTCTTGTATAATATATTCTATACATTAGTTTATACTTCATTAAGCTTACATTTTTGTTAGCTGTAATTTTGTTATGTTCCAAAGAGAGGGGTTTTTTGTTCTTTATTTTGGTTAGGCCAGGGTGTTACATTGGGTGGGTGTTCTATGTTCTTTTTCTAGGTTTTTTGTATTTCTTTGTTTTGGGCCATGTGTGGCTCCCAATCAGGCACAGCTGAAGTTCGTTGTTGTTGATTGGGAGTCACACATAAGGAGCATGTTTTTCCTTTGGGTTTTGTGGGTAATTGTTTCTGTCTAGTGTTTTCTGTGTAGAGTTAATCCTGACAGGACTGTTTTGCTGTCGTCTTTTGTTTATTTTTGTAGTGTTCTCTTTTTCATTAAAACACTAATGATGAACACATCCTCCACTGCGTATTGGTCCACCTTTTCCGACGATGACTTCTCTGTTTCATCTGACGACGAAGACAGCCGTTACAAACAGTTCCTTTTAGGTCTTGGTTCCAGTATTTTATATATTTTTTCAAAGAGTGTTAGTTGGATAGGCTTTCTGCAAGGTTTTGTAGGCTATATCTTACCTATCATATGAGTATCCTTCTCTGAGTCAAATAGGATATCCTCAACATTGCTTTGAAGTCCAAAATATTTCAGATTGAAATTTCATGATATAAAACTTTTAAATTGCATATAATTAAAAAAGAAGTTCACCGCTTTATTTTCAATGTAGACATTATAAAGATATCTGTTAAATGAAATAATCTAACAAGCTAAACTACCCCCTCCACCCACCCCCATTACTAAGCCAAAGCCAAAAAAATCTGAGCATTGTAATATCATGCAACACACGATTAGGGTCTAAATCCTCTCGCTTGCAATCAGAAATGACAGCTCATGGCCAGATAGATATTATTGACTGACTGTGAACTCATTCTCTGCCCTCATCTCCCGTCTTTAGTTTGCCATGGCAACCGTGGTGATGGAGCAGATTGGTCGCCTGTTCATCAATGCTCAGCAGTTGCGTCAGATTCCTCAGCTGCTCGAGTCGGCCTTCCCTACTCTGCCCTGCACCGTGAAGGCCCACGATGTGCCCTGGGTGTTCCGGGAGCCTCACATCATTGGAGGCTACAGGCAGCCGGAGCACAGCTGGCACTACTACTTCCTCACCCTCTTCCAGAGGCACAACGAGGCACTCAACGTTTGGACCCACCTGCTCGCCGCCTTCATCATCCTGGTCAAGTGCCAGGAGCTGTCCGAGACAGTGGATTTCCTCCGTGACCCCCACGCCCAGCCCCTGTTTATCGTCCTCCTCTCAGCCTTCACCTACCTGTCGTGCAGTGCCTTGGCCCACCTGCTCAACGCCAAGTCCGAGCTCTCCCACTACACCTTCTACTTCCTGGACTATGTGGGCGTGGCCATCTACCAGTATGGCAGCGCTCTGGCCCACTTTTACTATGCCATCGAGGAGGGCTGGCACGCCCGGGTGCGAGGGATCTTCCTGCCCACCGCAGCGTTCCTAGCCTGGTTCTCGTGCTTCGGCTGCTGCTACGGCAAGTATGCCAGCCCGAGGCTGCCCAAGTTTGCCCACAAGCTGTTCCAGGTGGTGCCCTCGGGCCTGGCCTACTGCCTGGACATTAGCCCCGTGCTGCACCGCATCTACAGCTGCCACCAGCAGGAGGGGGGCTGCTTCAACCAGGCTGTGGCTTACCACCGCTACCAGGTACTCTTTTTCCTGGTGAGCGCCTACTTCTTTGCCTGCCCCCACCCAGAGCGATGGCTGCCCGGGCGATGTGACTTCATTGGCCAGGGCCACCAGATCTTCCACGTGTTCCTGGTGCTGTGCACCCTAATGCAGATCGAGGCGACACGCATAGACTACATTGAGCGGAGGCCCCTCTACGAGCGTCTCCACGGCAACCTGGCCCATGATGCAGTGGCACTCTTCGTCTTCACGGCATGCTGCAGCGCGCTCACTGCCTTCTACGTGCGGAAACGTGTGCAGGCGCAAATGTGCGAGAAAGAGGAGTAGGAGCTGTCAGGACAGAGGGATAAAGGAGGATAAGGGAGAAAGACTAATCTGATTTACACTGGAATGCTAAAAAAGACAAGAGATTAAAGCAATCAAACTGTTCATTTTGTAAAAAGACCTGCTGTTTTTTCTGTTCTTTTTTTGTGGCCTGCCAAATGACATTTTAAACTGGCAACATAGACTGTCTTGTAATGTTGACCTTCCAGGAAGACAGAAAAATCCTGGTAGTTTCTGTCTGTCATATCACACACAGTCCCTGTAACATTCCAAATAACGACTTTGCACTTCACAGAGCGGGTAAAATGAAGTTCGGAATTGAGACTTTTTTATTGTGTTGATTTTCCTCTTAATTTTCTACTCTACTGTGAGATCACATGTCATGGCCTGGCTATCTACTGAATAGTCTGACTAACACCAAGCATGACACAAACCATCTCAATAGAGGTATGCAGGAAAGAATGGAAAGTATACCCACGTTGCCCTTAAGTGAATAATCAAATAAATAATTATAATAATTTCTCACCAGCTTTTATTTCTTAAGTACAATGTGAGTTTCAAAGCGATTTGACTCCCAAGTCAAATGATAATGCTTAATGAAGACCAGTATTATTTTTTTTATTCCTTGATTATCTCATGATATTCCAGCGAGCTGCAGTCAACACCTCAAAATGCTGTTTCCCCTACTCATTCTCTGTGTTTTATCTACCATTTTCTCTGCCCATTTTCTCCAAAGCTATGTTTGCTAACTGATTGAGATGCCTATACGGGCTGTCAGATATAATAGACTAGCAGTTAGACTGGGCTAGAGGCATAGCGCACACAATTTGCAAACCAAACATTTCTCCTCTAAGATACATACATTGGCCCGTTTACAAACATGTGGATTGATAATGTCAAAGAACAAAGCTGGCACTCTTAGGATAGTTGGCGTAAGAAATGGATGGAACTATGTGCCCAAGATTACTATGATGTCTCTTTGTTGTTGTGATAATATTCCTTTTGTATTCAAAGGGCTGGAACTTCAGCTTTTGCCTTTTCACACCCGATGATGTCAATGCCTTTGTGTGTATTGTTCAGTCTTTTCATGGACTTGACTTTACTCACAAAAGGGCTGTCTGAGTACTTAGTGTGGTGATTTACTGTTTGTACATTTGTATGTGTGGTTGGGTATGTACAGTTGAAGTCGGAAGTTTACATACAGTTTGTTATTAATGACTCCAACCAATCTGTCTGTAAACAATTGATGGAAAAATGACTTGTCATGCACAAAGTAGATGTCCTAACTGACTTGCCAAAACTACAGTTTGTTATCAAGAAAGTTGTGGAGTGGTTTAAAAACGATGGAGTCATTAATAACAAACTGTAGTTTTGGCAAGTCAGTCAGGACATCTACTTTGTGCATGACAAGTAATTTTTCCATCAATTGTTTACAGACAGATTGGTTGGAGTCATTAAAACTCGTTTTTAAACCACTCCACAACTTTCTTGATAACAAACTGTCGTTTTGGCAAGTCAGTTAGGACATCTACTTTGTGCATGACAAGTCATTTTTCCATCAATTGTTTACAGACAGATTATTTAACTTATAATTCCCTGTATCATAATTCCAGTGGGTCAGACGTTTACATACCAAACAGCTTGGAAAATTCCAGAAAATTATGTCATGGCTTTAGAAGCTTCTGATAGGCTAATTGACATCATTTGAGTCAATTGGAGGTGTACCTGTGGATGTATTTCAAGGCCTACCTTCAAACTCAATACCTCTTTGCTTGACATCATGGGAAAATCAAAAGAAATTAGCCAAGACCTCAGAAATAAAAGTCTGGTTCATCCTTGGGAGCAATTTCCAAACGCCTGAAGGTACCACGTTCATCTGTACAAACAATAGTACGCAAGTATAAACACCATGGGACCACCGTAGCCGTTATACCGCTCAGGAAGGAGACGCATTCTGTCTCCTAGAGATGAAAGTACTTTGGTGCGAAAAGTGCAAATCAATCCCAGAACAACAGCAAAGGACCTTGTGAAGATTCTGGAGGAAACCGGTACAAAAGTATCTATATCCACAGTAAAACGAGTCCTATATCGACATAACCTGAAAGGCTGCTCAGCAAGGAAGAAGCCACTGCTCCAAAACCGCCATAAAAAAAGGCAGACTACGGTTTGCAACTGCACATGGGAACAAAGATCATACTTTTTGGGGAAATGTCTTCTTGTCTGATGAAACAAAAATAGAACTGTTTGTCCATAATGACCATTGTTATGTTTGGAGGAAAAAGGGTGAAGCTTGCAAGCTGAAGAACACCATCCCAATCGTGAAGCACGGGGGTGGCAGCATCATGTTGTGGGGGTGCTTTGCTGATGGAGGGACTGGTGCACTTCACAAAATAGATGGCATCATGAGGGAGGAAAATTATGTGGATATATTGAAGCAACATCTGAAGACAACAGTCAGGAAGTTAAAGCTTGGTCGCAAATGGGTCTTCCAAATGGACAATGACCCCAAGCATACTTCCAAAGTTGTAGCAAAATGGCTTAAGGACAACAATGTCAAGGTATTGGAGTGGCCATCACAAAGCCCTGACCTCAATCCTATAGAAAATGTGTGGGCAGAACTGAAAAAGCGTGTGCGAGCAAGGCCTACAAACCTGACTCAGTTACATCAGCTCTGTCAGGAGGAATGGGCCATAATTCAACCAACTTATTGTGGGAAGCTTGTCGATGGCTACCCGAAACGTTTGACCCAAGTTAAACAATTTAAAGGCAATGCTACCAAATACTAAATTGAGTGTATATAAACTTCTGACCCACTGGGAATGTGATGAAATAAATAAAAGCTGAAATAAATCACTCTCAACTTTATTATTCTGACATTTCACATTCTTAAAATAAAGTGGTGATCCTAACTGACCTAAGACAGGGAATTTGGCTAAGGTGTATGTAAACTTCCGACTTCAACTGTACGTGCCTTGGAGCATGTCTCTTTGCGTGTATATTTGTTTGTGTTTGATTCAGATGTGAATGTGTTTGAAAGCCTGTCTTTGCACTGCTTTCTTATGTTCAGGACCCTCCTTAGAGCATTGTGGTCCATTAACGTCCTCTCAAGTCCCTTAAGGTGACATTTTAAGTCTGTCACACAGCAATGAAAGGTGAAAAAATTGCTCACAAAAGAGCAGGATTTATTTTAAAACCTCATTTTATGATGTCCATGAAACGGTGGCAATAATATATTTAGAGCTAATATAAACAATACATTTATTACACAGCTATTCAAATAAGGACCTGGAGACAAAAATTCCAACACTCATTTTGAAAGAATGCCATTTAAAATGTTAATTTTAGATTAATAAGATAATGTTGCCCTCGTGTTCTGTTGTGAAATGCCTCCTAAAATTAATGTAATTTTATATGTGCTGATCAAGTTTGAGGTGGCATTGAACTTTACAGACCTGAGAGCACTGATGGGTTTGGGCTCAGCCAAAGTCACTGATAATGTAACCTACAACGCTTAGGCTAATATCTAACAGGTGACGGAAAGGTTAAATCATGACTGACTTACAGGTAACTGCCAAAATAAGGAAACACTTAAGTGAATGAGGGATACAAAGTATATTGAAAGCAGTTGCTTCCACGCAGATGTGGTTCTTGAGTTAATTAAGCAATGAACATCCCATCATACTTCGTGTCATGTATAAAAATGCCCAGTTGCCCGTTATTTTGGCTACCATGGCTAGAAGACGAGAGCTCGGTGACTTTGAAAGAGGAGTCTCAAAGGAGCATGGGGGTTTAAAGTAAGTGTGTGTGTGTGTGTGTGTGTGTGTGTGTGTGTGTGTGTGATGTGTGTCTCACCAGATCTCAACCCAATTGAACACTTAAGGAAGATTCGGGAGTGGTGCCTGAGACAGCGTTTTCCACCACCATCAACAAAACACCAAATTCTGCCATTTCTCATTGAAGAATGATGTCGCATCCCTCATATAGAGTTCCAGATACTTGTAGAATTTATGCCAAGGAGATTGACACTGTTCTGGTGGCTCGTGCCCTATTAAGACAATATGTTATTTAAAGGAAAAGCTTCTACCAGTTCGTGGTGAGTAATTGCTGTTTTGATGTCCAGAAGTTATTTTCGTTCATAAGAGACGGTAGCAGCAACATTATGTACAAAATAAGTTTAAAAAATAAGTTAACCTCTATGGGCTAGGTGGGACGCTTGCGTCCCACCTACTCAACAGCCAGTGTAATCCCGTGGCGCGTTATTCAAATTCCTCATATTTTCAACTTCAATTTTTCAAACATATGACTATTTTACACCATTTTAAAGATAAGACTCTCGTTAATCTAACCACAATGTCCGATTTCAAAAAGGCTTTACAACGAAAGCTAAACATTAGATTATGTCAGCAGAGTACCCAGCCAGAAATAATCAGACACCCATTTTTCAAGCTAGCATATAATGTCACATAAACCCAAACCACAGCTCAATGTAGCACTAACCTTTGATGATCTTCATCAGATGACAACCCTAGGACATTATGTTATACAATACATGCATGTTTTGTTCAATCAAGTTCATATTTATATCAAAAACCAGCTTTTTACATTAGCATGTGACTAGCATGTGACTAGCATGTGACTAGCATTCCCACCGAACACTGCCGGTGAATTTACTAAATTACTCACGATAAACGTTCACAAAAAGCATAACAATTATTTTAAGAATTATAGATACAGAACTCCTCTATGCACTCGATATGTCCGATTTTAACCTGTTAGGGCTAGGGGGCAGTATTGACACGACTAGATAAAAAACGTACCCGATTTAATCTGGTTACTACTCCTGCCCAGTAACTAGAATATGCATATAATTATTGGCTTTGGATAGAAAACACCCTAAAGTTTCTAAAACTGTTTGAATGATGTCTGTGAGTATAACTTTAGGGTGTTTTCTATCCAAAGCCAATAATTATATGCATATTCTAGTTACTGGGCAGGAGTAGTAACCAGATTAAATCGGGTACGTTTTTTATCCGGCTGTGTCAATACTGCCCCCTAGCCCTAACAGGTTAAACAATGCAAAAAAATAACAGTTGGTTAGGAGCATGTAAAACGTCAGCCATGCTCTCCTGCACTATTCTACTACTGCTTAAAGAAGGTTGTTTAGCTAATAAGATGAAATCATTACCTTGAACTACGTTTGGGTACCTTGTTAACATTTC
Organism: Salmo salar; assembly: GCF_965601325.2. Lineage (NCBI taxonomy): Eukaryota > Metazoa > Chordata > Actinopteri > Salmoniformes > Salmonidae > Salmo > Salmo salar. The sequence goes on along the minus strand of NC_138295.1, from coordinate 48,740,555 downwards.
AACATGAAAAGTTGTGTCTTAAATGGTTTTACGTTTTTGAAATACACCGAACAAAAATATAAATACAACATGCAACAATCTCAAAGGTTTTACTGAGTTACAGTTCGTAAGGAAATCAGGCAATTGAAATATCTGGATATTGGTGGGAACTGGAACACGCTGTCGTACACGTCGATCCAGAGCATACCAATCATGCTCAATGGGTGACATGTCTGGTGAGTATGCAGGCCATGGAAGAACTCTAACATTTTCAGCTTCCAGGAATTTTGTACAGAACCTTGCGACATGGGGCCATGCATTATTATGAGGTGATGGAGGTGGATAAATGGCACAACAGTGGGCCTAAGGACCTCGTCACAGTATCGCTGTGCATTCAAATTACCCTCATTATAAAGCAATTGTGTTCATTGTCCGTAGCCCATACCATAACCCCATGCCACCATGGGGCACTTTGTTCACAACATACAGTGGTTCCTCAATTAAAAGTTTTGAGATTATGTCGCGGGATTTAGAGGTAATTTGTGGTTTAGTACGTTACCCTGCATCACTGCTTCATTGCTCCAGACCACCGCATGGGGGAGGTAGATTACTGACTATGCTTTTGGGTCCCAAGGCCTAATGTGTCTCTACCTGACAATGAATGGGCGATATAAATGATGAGGATGAATAATGTGCTTGAATTTAGAACAATAGTGTAAGAATTGATATTCCTCTGTACAGCACGCACACCCGAAAAAAAGTTACATATTACTTACTAAAACTGTTGTTACACTAAGGTTTTTATGCTAAGAGAAATTAAAATGTTCAATTATATTCCAGGTTAAAACCTGTTGGGGCTCGGGGGCAGTATTGAGACACTTTGAAAAAAATATGTGCCCATTTTTAACTGCCTCCTACACCAACTCAGAAGCTAGGATATGCATATTATTAACACATTCGGATAGAAAACACTCTGAATTTTCTAAAACAGTTTGAATGGTGTCTGTAAGTATAACAAAACTCATATTGCAGGCAAAAACCTGTGAAAAATAGATTAAAAAAAATGTGAATTTTGTGACTGTACTATTTAGTGTCATTGTTTTATAGATACCATAGTGAGAAAGGATTCATTTCGCAACACCTACGGCTTCCACTAGATGTCAACGATCTTTATAAAGTTGTTTGAAGCGTCTATGATAAACAGAGAGCAAATTAGAATCCAAGGAAGTTGACATGTCATCACTTCATTTTTTTGCGCCTGCGCATAAATCTGAGAAACGTGAGTTTGGCATCATTTTTTATCTAGACATAGGATAGGTTGTGTGAAAATATTACTGATGTTTAACGTTAAAAATGGACCAAAAGATTAATGCTAAACAACATTTGACATGTTTGAACGAACATAAATAGATTATTTACTAGGTTTTTTTTAGCTTTTCGGCGTGATTTTACCAGCCCCCCACCACGTTTTGTGGGAGCATAATGAACGCTAAGTACTTGGTGTTATTTGGACATAAATTATGAACTTTGTCAAAAGAAACCACATTTGTTCCGGACCTGGGATGCCTTCCGGACCTGGGATGCCTGACTTCTGATGGAGATAATCAAAGGTAAGGGGATATTTACAATGTTATTATCGATTTTAGATGATGCTAACTGTATAGCATAGCCTGTTGTTCTTAGCATAGCACCCCGTTTATTGCAAAATGTGATTTCTCAGTAAAGTTATTTTGAGATCTGGCCATTCGGTAGCAATTACGAGATGATAATATATTATTCTTTGAATGACAATATTATAATTTACCAATGTTTTCGAATAGTAATTTTGTTATGTTCACCGGAAGCATTTCAGAGAAGAAAAAAATCTGAATTTCACGCTACTGTAAAATGCTGTTTTTGGATATAAATATGAACTTGATGGAACAAAAAATGCATGTATTGTATAACATAATGTCCTAGGAGTGTCATCTGATGGAGATTGACAAAAGTTAGTGCATAATTCAAGCTGGTTTCTGCTTTTGGTGACGCCTGACCTTGAATTGAAAATGGATGTTTGTACTTTTGTGGCTATGTACTGTCCTAACATAATCTAACTTTATGCTTTTGCCGTAAAGCCTCTTTGAAAATCGAACAATGTGGTTAGATTAAGGAGATGTTTATCATTTAAATTGTGTAAAATAGTTGATTGTTTGAGAAATTGAAATTATTAGATTTTTGATGTTTTGAATTTCCAGCCTTGTTAGCAATCCCGGCTCGGGGTTCATTGCTAACCTGTAGCCCCAACAGGTTTTAAGATATGTGTTGAATGAATATAAGCAAGTGATGTCTGCTAAATAATCAAGTTGAAGGTGCAGTCATATAGCCTCGGCACCTACATAAAGCTGAGTTACTCACTCATTCATGGCTTTGGATCAAAATGAATAAGTACCAAAATTCTTTATGATAGTCTTTAATAAAGAAATGTTTTGGTTATTCTGACCTGGATGCCATGTATATTAGTCTCTAAAAAGAAAAATATTACCGCTGTCTCTTGCGCATGTCATTTTCCAGTTTTGCCCTAACGAAAAATTATACTTTAGAATCCTCCAATCCTCCAAATATAATTATTGGCAGAGAGCCATATAGATTGCAAAATAGTTGGGAAGAGATTTGAGATGGCACATGGTTTATGAATTGACACACACTTTTCCATTCCTATTGAAAGCTCTAACAGTCAAATGCATTCTCTCTGTCACCTACACGCACTTTAAACTTTGGGATAATAAAGCATTTAAAGGCTGACATTGGTTGATTTTATGGATTCATTCATTAAATCACTTTAGTTGACATGTTGCGCTTCATCTGATGAAGGTGCACATGGGCCTATTTATATAATGAATATGAATTCGGAGGGCAGGTACTATTACCCTGTTTGGGATAGGGGGCAGTATTTTCACGGCCGGATAAAAAACGTACCCGATTTAATCTGGTTATTACTCCTGCCCAGAAACTAGAATATGCATATAATTAATAGATTTGGATAGAAAACACCCTAAAGTTTCTAAAACTGTTTGAATGGTGTCTGTGACTATAACAGAACTCATATGGCAGGCCAAAACCTGAGAAGATTCTATATGGGAAGTGCCCTGTCTGACCATTTCTTGGCCTTCTGTAGCCTCTTTATCGAAAATACAGGATCTCTGCTGTAACGTGACATTTTCTAAGGCTTTCATTGGCTCTCAGAAGGCGCCAGAACGTGGAATGATAACTCTGCAGTCTCTGGGCGAAAAACAGTAGGGGTTTTGGAGAGTGGTCCTTCTGAGAACAATGGCACTGGCGCGCACGTGTGTGACGACTCCATTTTCTTCTTTCAGTGTTTGAACGGATACAACGTCTCCCGGTTGGAATATTATCACTATTTTACGAGAAAAAACGATTTTAAACAGCGTTTGACATGCTTCAAAGTACGGTAATGGAATATTGAATTTTTTTGTCACGAAATGCGCCGGCGCGTCACCCTTCAGATAGTGATTTGAACGCATGAACAAAACGGAGCTATTTCGATATAACTATATTATTTATTATTATTGAAGTAGAAGTCCTGGGAGTGCATTCTGACGAAGAACAGCAAAGGTAATCCAATTTTTCTTATAGTAAATCTGAGTTTGGTGAGGGCCAAACTTGGTGGGTGTCAAAATAGCTAGCCGTGATCAAATCAAATTTATTTTTATATAGCCCTTCGTACATCAGCTGATATTCTCAAAGTGCTGTACAGAAACCCAGCCTAAAACCCCAAACAGCAAGCAAAGCATGTGAAAGAAGCACGGTGGCTAGGAAAAACTCCCTAGGAAAAACTCCCTAGAAAGGCCAAAAACCTAGGAAGAAACCTAGAGAGGAACCAGGCTATGAGGGGTGGCCAGTCCTCTTCTGGCTGTGCAGGGTGGATATTATAACAGAACATGGTCAAGATGTTAAAATGTTCATAAATGACCAGCATGGTCAAATAATAATAATCATAGTAGTTGTCGAGGGTGCAACAAGCACGTCCGGTGAACAGGTCAGGGTTCCATAGCCGCAGGCAGAATAGTTGAAACTGGAGCAGCAGCACGGCCAGGTGGACTGGGGACAGCAAAGAGTCATCATACCAGGTAGTCCTGAGGCATGGTCCTAGGGCTCAGGTCCTCCGAGAGAAAGACAGAAAGAGAGAAAGAGAGAATTAGAGAGAGCATATTTAAATACACACAGGACACCGGATAAGACAAGAGAAATACTCCAGATGTAACAGACTGACCCTAGCCCCCCGACACATAAACTACTGCAGCATAAATACTGGAGGCTGAGACAGGAGGGATCAGAAGACACTGTGGCCCCATCCGATGATACCCCCGGACAGGGCCAAACAGGCAGGATATAACCCCACCCACTTTGCCAAAGCACAGCCCCCACACCACTAGAGGGATGTCTCCAACCACCAACTTACCGTCCTAAGACAAGGCCGAGTATAGCCCACAACGATCTCCGCCATGGCACAACCCAAGGGGGGGGGCGCCAACCCAGACAGGAAGACCACGTCAGTGACTCAACCCACTCAAGTGACGCACCCCTCCCATGGACGGCATGGAAGAACACCAGTAGGCCAGTGACTCAGCCCCTGTAAAAGGGTTAGAGGCAGAGAATCCCAGTGGAAAGAGGGGAACCGGCAAGGCAGAGACAGCAAGGGCGGTTCGTTGCTCCAGCCTTTCCGTTCACCTTCACACTCCTGGGCCAGACTATACTTAATCATAGGACCTACTGAAGAGATAAGTCTTCAGTAAAGACTTAAAGGTTGAGACTGAGTCTGCGTCTCTCACATTGGTAGGCAGACCATTCCATAAAAATGGAGCTCTATAGGAGAAAGCCCTACCTCCAGCCGTTTGCTTAGAAATTCTAGGGACAATTAGGAGGCCTGCGTCTTGTGACCGTAGCGTACGTGTAGGTATGTACGGCAGGACCAAATCGGAAAGATAGGTAGGAGCAAGCCCATGTAATGCTTTGTAGGTTAGCAGTAAAACCTTGAAATCAGCCCTTGCCTTAACAGGAAGCCAGTGTAGGGAGGCTAGCACTGGAGTAATATGATCAAATTCTTTGGTTCTAGTCAGGATTCTAGCAGCCGTATTTAGCACTAACTGAAGTTTATTTAGTGCTTTATCCGGGTAGCCGGAAAGTAGAGCATTGCAGTAGTCCAGCCTAGAAGTAACGAAAGCATGGATTAATTTTTCTGCGTCATTTTTGGACAGAAAATTTCTGATTTTTGCAATGTTACGTAGATGGAAAATAGCTGTCCTTGAAACAGTCTTGATATGTTCTTCAAAAGAGAGATCATGGTCCAGAGTAACGCCGAGGTCCTTCACAGTTTTATTTGAGACGACTGTACAACCATCCAGATTAGTTGTCAGATTCAACAGAAGATCTCTTTGTTTCTTGGGGCCTAGAACAAGCATCTCTGTTTTGTCCGAGTTTAAAAGTAGAAAGTTTGCAGCCATCCACTTCTTTATGTCTGAAACACAGGCTTCTAGCGAGGGCAATTTTGGGGCTTCACCATGTTTCATTGAAATGTACAGCTGTGTGTCGTCCGCATAGCAGTGAAATTTAACATTATGTTTTCGAATGACATCCCCAAGAGGTAAAATATATAGTGAAAACAATAGTGGTCCTAAAACGGAACCTTGAGGAACACCGAAATTTACAATTGATTTGTCAGAGGACATACCATTCACAGAGACAAACTGATATCTTTCCGACAGATAAGATCTAAACCAGGCCAGAACTTGTCCATGTAGACCAATTTGGGTTTCCAATCTCTCCAAAAGAATGTGGTGATCGATGGTATCAAAAGCGGCACTAAGATCTAGGAGCACGAGGACAGATGCAGAGCCTCGGTCTGACGTCATTAAAAGGTCATTTACCACCTTCACAAGTGCAGTCTCAGTGCTATGATGGGGTCTAAAACCAGACTGAAGCGTTTCGTATACATTGTTTGTCTTTAGGAAGGCAGTGAGTTGCTGTGCAACAGCTTTTTCTAAAATTTTTGAGAGGAATGGAAGATTCGATATAGGCCGATAGTTTTTTATAATTTCTGGATCAAGATTCGGCTTTTTCAAGAGAGGCTTTATTACTGCCACTTTTAGTGAGCTTGGTACACATCCGGTGGATAGAGAGCCGTTTATTATGTTCAACATAGGAGGGCCAAGCACAGGAAGCAGCTCTTTCAGTAGTTTAGTTGGAATAGGGTCCAGTATGCAGCTTGAGGGTTTGGAGGCCATGATTATTTTCATCATTGCGTCAAGAGATATAGTACTAAAAGACTTTAGTATCTCCCTTGATCCTAGGTCCTGGCAGAGTTGTGTAGACTCAGGACAATGGAGCTTTGGAGGAATACCCAGATTTAAAGAGGAGTCTGTAATTTGCTTTCTAATGATCATGATCTTTTCCTCAAAGAAGTTCATAAATGTATTACTGCTGAAGTGAAAGCCATCCTCCATTTGCGAAGGCTGCTTTTTAGTTAGCTTTGCGACAGTATCAAAAAGAAATTTCGGATTGTTCTTATTTTCCTCAATTAAGTTGGAAAAATAGGATGATCGAGCAGCAGTGAGGGCTCTTCGATACTGCACGGTACTGTCTTTCCAAGCTAGTCGGAAGACTTCCAGTTTGGTGTGGCGCCATTTCCGTTCCAATTTTCTGGAAGCTTGCTTCAGAGCTCGTGTATTTTCTGTATACCAGGGAGCTAGTTTCTTATGACAGATGTTTTTAGTTTTTAGGGGTGCAACTGCATCTAGGGTATTGCGCAAGGTTAAATTGAGTTCCTCGGTTAGGTGGTTAACTGATTTTTGTCCTCTGACGTCCTTGGGTAGGCAGAGGCAGTCTGGAAGGGCATCAAGGAATCTTTGGGTTGTCTGAGAATTTATAGCACGACTTTTAATGCTCCTTGGTTGGGGTCTGAGCAGATTATTTGTTGCAATTGCAAACGTAATAAAATGGTGGTCCGATAGTCCAGGATTATGAGGAAAAACATTTAGATCCACAACATTTATTCCATGGGACAAAACTAGGTCCAGAGTATGACTGTGGCAGTGAGTAGGTCCAGAGACATGTTGGACAAAACCCACTGAGTCGATGATGGCTCCGAAAGCCTTTTGGAGTGGGTCTGTGGACTTTTCCATGTGAATGTTAAAGTCACCAAAAATTAGAATATTATCTGCTATGACTACAAGATCCGATAGGAATTCAGGGAACTCAGTGAGGAACACTGCATATGGCCCAGGAGGCCTGTAAACAGTAGCTATAAAAAGTGAGTGAGTAGGCTGCATAGATTTCATGACTAGAAGCTCAAAAGACGAAAACGTCATTGTTTTTTTTTTTGTAAATTGAAATTTGCTATCGTAAATGTTAGCAACACCTCCGCCTTTGCCGGATGCACGGGGGGTATGGTCACTAGTGTAACCAGGGGGTGAGGCCTCATTTAACACAGTAAATTCATCAGGCTTAAGCCATGTTTCAGTCAGGCCAATCACATCAAGATTATTATCAGTGATTAGTTCATTGACTATAACTGCCTTGGAAGTGAGGGATCTAACATTAAGTAACCCAATTTTGAGATGTGAGGTATCACAATCTCTTTCAATAATGGCAGGAATGGAGGAGGTCTTTATACTAGTGAGATTGCTAAAGCGAACACCGCCATTTTTAATTTTGCCCAACCTAGATCGAGGCACAGACACGGTCTCAATGGGGAAAGCTGAGCTGACTACGCTGACTGTGCTAGTGGCAGACTCCACTAAGCTGGCAGGCTGGCTAACAGCCTGCTGCCTGGCCTGCACCCTATTTCATTGTGGAGCTAGAGGAGTTAGAGCCCTGTCTATGTTCGTAGATAAGATGAGAGCACCCCTCCAGCTAGGATGGAGTCCGTCACTCCTCAACAGGCCAGGCTTGGTCCTGTTTGTGGGTGAGTCCCAGAAAGAGGGCCAATTATCTACAAATTCTATCTTTTGGGAGGGGCAGAAAACAGTTTTCAACCAGCGATTGAGTTGTGAGACTCTGCTGTAGAGCTCATCACTCCCCCTAACTGGGAGGGGGCCAGAGACAATTAATCGATGCCGACACATCTTTCTAGCTGATTTACACGCTGAAGCTATGTTGCGCTTGGTGACCTCTGACTGTTTCATCCTAACATCGATGGCCGGGCTATCTACTCAGGATATTGCAAAATGTGCTTTCACCGAAAAGCTATTTTAAAAATCGGACACCGCGATTGCATAAAGGAGTTCTGTATCTATAATTCTTAAAATAATTATGTTTTTTGTCAACGTTTATCGTGAGTAATTTAGTAAATTCACCGGAAGTTTGCGGTGGGTATGCTAGTTCTGAACAAAACATGCTAATGTAAAGAGCTGGTTTTTGATATAAATATCAACTTGATTGAACAAAACATGCATGTATTGTATAACATAATGTCCTAGGAGTGTCATCTGATGAAGATCAAAGGTTAGTGCTGCATTTAGCTGTGGTTTTGGTTTTTGTGACATATATGCTAGCTTGAAAAATGGGTGTGTGATTATTTCTGGCTTGGGTACTCTCCTGACATAATCTAATGTTTTGCTTTCGTTGTAAAGCCTTTTTGAAGTCGGACAATGTGGTTAGATTAACGAGAGTCTTGTCTTTAAAATGGTGTAAAATAGTCATATGTTTGAAAAATGTAAGTGTTTGCATTTTTTCAGGTATTTGTAATTCGCGCCACTCTATACCATTGGATATTGGTGACAGCTCTGACACTCTTAAGAGCTTAGCACACCTGGATGGTACAATATTTGGCCATTATACTTTAAAAAAATATTCAAGCTCTGTCAAGTTGAACATTGCTAGACAGCCATTTCCAAGTCTTGCCATAGAGCCAATTTAAGTAAAAAATGTAACTAGGCCACTCAGGTACATTCAATGTTGTCTTAGTAAGCAACCCCAGTGTATATTTTGGCCTTGTGTTTTAGGTAATTGTCCTGTTGAAAGGTTAATTTGTCTCTGTCATGACGTGGCCCTTTCTGGGTGTAGATCGTGGCTTCCCCCTCTCTCACTCTCTCCTACACCCAGGTTCTATTATCTCCTGTCGTAAATTCCTGGTGGAGACTCTCTTCCCCTTTTCATGCAGAGAGGGAGACCACCGAGTGAACAAAGGATTTCACGTGGCCGAACTCCTAAATCCCCAAAATGGGAAAATAAAACTGTAAGTCCACTTGTGAGAATGTGGGAAGGGTCCGTGGACACTTAAGGGACAGTTATGTTGAGTGTGTTTCATCTGGTGACTTCACGAAGGACAGAAAACACACATAACTATATCTCTGAATGTGTACATTTCTCAATTATGGTGTTTGCATCTAATTCTTGTATAAAATGAATGAGTAAAGATGAAACTCTTTGTGAAATAATGTAATGTGATGTTAACCTTTAATTTTGATAGAATTGTATTCCCTGTAAAGTTTAACTAGTCAGCGGCCACGCCCCCGTGAGCGCAGACATGATCCAGCGTCATGGAACCGCCTTTTCTACTGTTACGAATAAAAGCTCCCCTTAAGAAAATCCTCTTCAGACTAAGCAAACCCACAGTGTGAGCTGTGATTGCGAATAGTTAAGACCTCGGTGTAAGCTGAGGTGGCACAGGTTTGAGTACCAAGATTAGAAAACCATACCATGTGGAGCATTGGCTACACGCCTGGAAATGGTTAAACTCTGAGACTATCAATCCCTACAGAATAAGAGCAAATCTTAGATACTAATTACTAGTCTGCAGCTAGACATTATGTAAATTTGGGATGCGAATACCGACAACCGCCCAAACATCTACTCTAAGAACAATGGACGCATGACGTATCCATTACAACTGACATTATCAGGAGCCGCCGATAGAGCAACCACCATGAGTAACCAGAGACTCTCTGATGAACTGACTCTCCAACAGACGGACCGATGATTCCAACAGAGAAGATCACAACGACATATGGCCGTAAATATACATTGATTGCAATTATTCCTTAATGAGTGAGCGTTCATGTGCGAAGGATTAGCATTTCAATGTATATATTTATAGACTGTATATTTATACACCCCCTTCCCTTTGTCCACCAAGCCGTCATATCGGTTTAGCCCACTAGGGAATCTTCCCTATCATTGTTAGTAACCAATATATACGGTTTGTTTGTTTATGCATTTCTGTGATTATTTAGTTAGTTAGTAAATAAATGATTAAGCAAATTGGTGTATGGATGATTTATAGTAAAGGCTGGGTTTGTGCAGATAACCAACAATTTACAACGTTCAGATGAGACTGACATGAGGTAAAGAATAATTCATTAACAGAAGACTAATTGATCAGATATTAAAATATCTGAAAAGTAATATTCTGAAAATTATAACTTTGTAATCTGAAGATTTTCCGTGGTGCCCTGACTTCCTAGTTAATTAAATTTGCATGATTAGTTTAATCATGTAATAATAATTACAGAGAATTGATTTGATAAAATAACAGTCTTCACCTTTAATGATGACAAAGACACATCTCCCAGTTTGTTGGAAAGCAGACTAAACCAAGTTTTTCTCTAAGACTTTGCCTGTGCTTAGCTCTATTCCATTTCTTTTTATCCTAAAAAAACTCTAGTCTTTGCCGATGACAAGCATACCCATAACATGATCCAGCCACCATGGTTGAAAATATGAAGAGTGGTACTCCGTGGTGTGTTGTGTTGGATTACAGGTTTCCTGTATAGGCTTCCTTCTTTGCATTCTGTCATTTATATTAGTATTGTGGATAACTACAATGTTGTTGAGCCATCCTCAGTTATCTCCTATCACAGCCATTAAACTCTAAACTCTGTAACAGTTTCCTTTCTCTCTGGCAACTGAGTTAGGAAGGGTGCCTGTATCTTTGTAGTGACTTATTTAAGCTTGCCATTACAAAAGGGTTGAACATTTATTGACGCAAGACTTTCCAGCTTTTCATTTTTTATTAATTTGTAAACACTTCTAAAAACATAATTCCACTTTGACATTATGGGGTATTGTGTGTAGATCAGTGACACAAAATCTAAATTGAATCAATTTAAAACTCTACCTGTAACAACTAACGTGGAAAAAGTCAAGGGTGTGAAAACTTTCTGAAGGCACTGTAGGTCAGAGAAAACCGGGGGAGAGAGAAAAGGAGAGGGGGAGGGATGAAATGGAAGTGTCAGAAGTGAGAGAAAAGAGAGAATAGAGGGAGAGAGAGAGAAAGAGAAAGCGAGAAGATTAGGATAAATCAGGGACAGCATAATATCTAAAAGAAACAGCAGACACTAAATGCCATTTAGCTCAGTGTGTAATAGCTGGAATGGTATCAATTAGCTTTAGCTCTTTAGCAGGGTTACGGTTGAGCTGAGAGGCATTAGCTTTTAACCTGTTAGGGCTAGGGGGCAGTATTGACACAGCCGGATAAAAAACGTACCCGATTTAATCTGGTTACTACTCCTGCCCAGTAACTAGAATATGCATATAATTATTGGCTTTGGATAGACAACATCCTAAAGTTTCTAAAACTGTTTGAATGGTGTCTGTGAGTATAACAGAACTCATATGGCAGGCCAAAACCTGAGAAGATTCCATGCAGGAAGTGGCCTGTCTGACAAGATGTGTTTCATCTAGGCTGTTTTTAATTGAAGATTTAGGATCTTTGCTCTAACGTGACACTTCCTACGGCTCCCATAGGCTCTCAGAGCCCGGGAAAAAGCTGAAGGATATCGAGGCAGGCTCTGGCTGAAACACATTTATCGCGTTTGGCAAGTGGCCGCTCACAGTACTGTGGGCTTAGGTGCGTGCCCGATCGACCGAATGCTTTATTTTTTTTTCGTCTGTTTACCTAAATGCAGATTCCCGGTCGGAATATTATCGCTTTTTTACGAGAAAAATGGCATAAAAATGGATTTTAAACAGCGGTTGACATGCTTCGAAGTACGGTAATGTAATATTTAGAATTTTTTTGTCACGAATTGCGCCATGCTCGTAACCCTTATTTACCCTTTCGGATAGTGTCTTGAACGCACGAACAAAACGCCGCTGTTTGGATATAACGATGGATTATTTTGGACCAAACCAACATTTGTTATTGAAGTAGAAGTCCTGGGAGTGCATTCTGACGAAGACAGCAAAGGTAATAACATTTTTCTTATAGTAAATCTGACTTTGTTGAGTGCTAAACTTGCTGGGTGTCTAAATAGCTAGCCCTGTGATGCCGGGCTATCTACTGAGAATATTGCAAAATGTGCTTTCACCGAAAAGCTATTTTAAAATCGGACATATCGAGTGGATAGAGGAGTTCTGTATCTATAATTCTTAAAATAATTGTTATGCTTTTTGTGAACGTTTATCATAAGTAATTTAGTAAATTCACCGGCAGTGTTCGGTGGGAATGCTAGTCACATGCTAGTCACATGCTAATGTAAAAAGCTGGTTTTTGATATAAATATGAACTGGATTGAACAAAACATGCATGTATTGTATAACATAATGTCCTAGGGTTGTCATCTGATGAAGATCATCAAAGGTGAGTGCTGCATTTAGCTGTCTTCTGGGTTTTGGTGACATTATATGCTGGCTTGAAAAATGGGTGTCTGATTATTTCTGGCTTGGTACTCTGCTGACATAATCTAATGTTTTGCTTTCGTTGTAAAGCCTTTTTGAAATCGGACAGTGTGGTTAGATTAACGAGAGTCTTGTCTTTAAATAGCTGTAAAATAGTCATATGTTTGAGAAATTGAAGTAATAGGATTTTTAAGGTTTTGAAAATCGCGCCACAGGCTGCCAGTGGCTGTTACGTAGGTGGGACGCAAGCGTCCCACCTAGCCCATAGAGGTTAAATGATATGAGCAAAAAAAGATACAATTTTATTTGGAATGGCAAGCCAGACAAAACTAAAAGGGCCTATTGTCTCACCTCATGTTCAAGAATGGCTCCCTTTATTCAGATTACAACCGCTCACTTTTGGTTATTTGAAAATGAAATCATCTCTAAAATATCGTTATTTTCTAAACAAGGACTTGAAAATGGGATCGTGAACTCTGCAAAAAACTTTTCCAGTCCGAGAATGGATTAATTAGTAATTTACCATTCACCCATTATGGGCTATTAGCAGGACAATAGACTCTTGCCAAGAAGGAGGATGGGGGAGAATTGTATCGTTACGGATGAATGTTTTCAGTTGATGCCAAACAAGTTCGAATGGGTTTAAATCAGGAGACCTACATGTGGAGATGAAAAAAATATTTTTAGATATACTGTAGGCCTACCGTAGGTGTTGTAGGTCTTTAACCTTTAGTTTACTACTTAATAGCCTGGCTATTGTGTGAAAATCCCCCCCCCCCAACAAGCAATAGCCTACCGCGTGTGGTCAACTATTTCAGCACCGTTTCACGCTGCTCTGAGACAAGCAAGACTACTTAATAAACATATTCATTTTAAAACTGTTTTTTCATTAACCCTGCATTACAATTGTATAAAGGCCCCTTAGATATTGATTTTGAATCCTCTAAATTTAATTAGCTCTACTACTGTACAAGGATATTTTATTGATCTGCCAGTATTTTCATTTAGAGATTCTGGTAAAGAAATGGGTATGTAAAAGGGCAACTTTCTTCACCAGTTCTCTTACCATTTTCTACAATTGTGTGATTAGCCTACCAGTTGCTGTAACTGGAATGCAAATTCTCTTGAGAGGAATTTTGCTCTTCACTATCACAATATTAAGAACTTTTAAATGCATTCATGAATTAAATCGCTTTAGCCAACATGTTGCGGTTCATCTGATGAAGGATTGACTCGATCTATAAGCCCAGGACGATACAATCTAAAAAATAAAAAAAAGATTATTGGAGTGTCCTTTAGGGGTTCTTCAAATTGAAATTGTGGGGGAACCCCTATAAGTTCTTCGAAGAACCCTTGCTAAATCAATGAGATTTTTATTTTCACTGAATCTCCATTTGGGTATTGGTTAGACTACAATTAGGGCGTGGAAATGTTTTGATTGTTTTTCACTTAGTACTGTAGCCTACTCCCGACCAGTGACGTTGTACAGTGCCATATTTTCCTAACAGAAACCCTGAGGGTTTTGTTTTTCTTGAAATAGAAACACCATAATATTAATCAAATTAAATAAGGTACATTTCTTAAAATCAATTCCAAAAAAGGTTTTAAATTCTCTAGTACAGCCAATATTAAAGACTGTCCAAATGCTTCTCATAGATGCCCACTGGTGGTCAAACTAGCACTAACTAGCATTAACAGCAACAATGGCTGACACTTAAATAATGGGCCATAGAATTCTGCGGCAGCCCACAAGATACGACATCCCATCTGGTTTGCACTGAGTGGGACTATCATTTGTGACCCGATTCAGGAAACTAGGCATATGTCGCAAGTCACGACTTCACAGGAGCGCCGTTCGAATGTAAAAGCATTTTTTTGATCGAAATGCGTTTTTTGGCAGAAATGCCTTCTCGAACATGTGAACTTGCATGTGCCTTAATATCAAACTTTTATGCAATCTGTAAATACGAATAACCTTTTTAAATTACGAGCCTAGTTGGTTTAGCCACAGAAAAAGCGAGCAACCTTCCCGCTGGCCATGATAATGAGATAATGAATGGGTTGGACATGCCGACAGATGAGTTTGGTGTGATGCTGTGCCATGCTGAATCTCTCTTACTCTGAAAATGAATCAGTCTGCCGTGAAGCTTTCATCCATGTATACGGGTAAGAATCTAACATTGAACCTGTTTGGTTAACCTCTCTGGGCTAGGCGGGACGAATTCGTCCCACCTACGTAACAGCCACTGCCAGCCTGTGGCGCGATTTTCAAAACCTTAAAAATCCTATTACTTCAATTTCTCAAACATATGACTATTTTACAGCCATTTAAAGATAAGACTCTCGTTAATCTAACCACACTGTCCGATTTCAAAAAGGCTTTACAACGAAAGCAAAACATTAGATTATGTCAGCAGAGTACCAAGCCAGAAATAATCAGACACCCATTTTTCAAGCCAGCATATAATGTCACCAAAACCCAGAAGACAGCTAAATGCAGCACTCACCTTTGATGATCTTCATCAGATGACAACCCTAGGACATTATGTTATACAATACATGCATGTTTTGTTCAATCAAGTTCATATTTATATCAAAAACCAGCTTTTTACATTAGCATGTGACGTTCAGAACTAGCATACCCCCCGCAAACTTCCGGGGAATTCGCTAACATTTTACTAAATTACTCACGATAAACGTTCACAAAAAGCATAACAATTATTTTAAGAATTTTAGATACAGACCTCCTCTATGCACTCGATATGTCCGATTTTAAAATAGCTTTTTGGTGAAAGCACATTTTGCAATATTCTAAGTACATAGCCCAGGCATCACGGGCTCGCTATTTAGACACCCGGCAAGTTTAGCACTCACCATAATCATATTTACTATTATAAAAATGTCATTACCTTTTGTTGTCTTCGTCAGAATGCACACCCAGGACAGCTACTTCAATAACAAATGTTGGTTTGGTCCAAAATAATCCATCGTTATATCCGAATAGCGGCGTTTTGTTCGTGCGTTCCAGACACTATCCGAAATAGTAAAGAAGTGTCACGCGCTTGGCGCAATTCCTGACAATAAAATTCAAAGTATTCCATTACCGTACGTCGAAGCATGTCAACCGCTGTTTAAAATCAATTTTTACGTCATTTTTCTCGTAGAAAAGCGATAATATTCCGACAGGGAATCTCCTTTTCGGCAAACAGAGGAAAAAATCCCAAAGGCGGGGGCGGTCGGGGTCATGCGCATAAGCTAGTGTCTCTTGATGGGCCACTTGAGAAAGGCGATAATGTGTTTCAGCCTGGGGCTGGAATGACGACATTATGTTTTTTCCCGGGCTCTGAGAGCCTATGGAAGACGTGGGAAGTGTCACGTTAGAGCAGAGATCCTTAGTAAATGATAGAGATGGAAAACAAGTTCAAGAAATGGTCAGACAGGCCACTTCCTGTAAAGGAATCTCTCAGGTTTTGACCTGCCATTTGAGTTCTGTTATACTCACAGACACCATTCAAACAGTTTTAGAAAATTTAGGGTGTTTTCTATCCATATGTAATAAGTATATGCATATTCTAGTTACTGAGTAGGAGTGGTAACCAGATTAAATCGGGTATGTTTTTTATCCAGCCGTGTCAATGCTGCCCCCTAGCCCTAACAGGTTAACTTTAGCTAGCTATAACAATCGGTTGGCATTGCTGGATAAAGCTTGCTGTTAGCTAGCCAGCTGGAGTTTGATGGCTGGCTTGCTAATGTTACTCTATGGATTGGGATTTTAGTTCCTTTTTAGCTAGCTAGATAATGGTAACGTTACATGTCTAAGCAAAAGACCCCAAGTTAAAGCTTGTTGTTAGCTAGCGGATGTTAGATTGCTGGCTTGCTAGCAAACATTGAACCTGTTTGGTTAACTTTAGCTAGCTATGACAAATCGGATTGTATTGCTAGTTAAAGCTTGCTGTTTGCTAGCTAACGTTAGCGGAGGTTAGATGGCTGGCTTGCTAGCTAACATTAACTTACATGTATGAAGTGTGTGTAACGTTAGTTTCTGGAATTTGTCTTTGAGCATCAGTAGAACACGCCTGACTCTCCTCCACCAGTCATACAAGGAGAATGGTCTAATGCCTCCCATCAAAAAGAGAGCTGGCCCAAGCAAGCACAAGTTACACCTGAAGCATGAGGACTTGCAGCGAGTGGTGAACTTCAACAACTATGCATAGGATAATGCAATAATAGTATTACCAGGACACCACCCAGGACACAAACACTTCGGTGGAAGCTGCTGCATCCCTTGTGATAAAAGCAACAGTGTGGTGTCTACAAGGAATCGATGACAACACTTGGTATGTAAAGCATAAACACATTTTGATTATTTAATTGACCTCCAACATGATTGGCACTACTTTTATTGATCTCACGTTTTCTGTATTTTCCAGAGGCATGTGTAGTCGGGCTGTCTTCCTTCAGGAATCTGTGGAGAAATTTGCTGCCCCACATCTCAAGCAATAAGCCCAGTACAGACCTGTGCTGGCAGTGCCAGAGGAACAACTATCAGGTCTTCAGATCTGCCAATCTACTAGAAGTTGTTAAGTCAGCCAAGCTGAAGAAGCAAGAGCAGCATCTCCTACTTGTTCAGAGTGAGCGGTCTGTCTACCAGAAGATGGTTGCTGACTGCAAGACCACCTGTCAAGAACTGCAGTTGTCTCTGGGGGCCCCTACTGAACCAGTAAGCAAAGACATCAGGATGAATTACAGCTTTGATTTTGCTCAACAAGTAAGCAACATTTCCTCATTTATACTGATTAAAGAACATCGATGGACAGAAATATACACTCAAAAATGTTTGTTTTTATTATATATAAACTCAACAAAAAAGAAACGTCCTCTCACTGTCAACTGCGTTTATTTTCAGCAAACTTAACATGTGTAAATATTTGTATGAACATAAGATTCAACAACAGACATAAACTGAACAAGTTCCACAGACACGTGACTAACAGAAATTGAATAATGTGTCCCTGAACAAAGGGGAGGACAAAATCAAAAGTAACAGTCAGTATCTGGTGTGACCATCAGCTGCTTTAAGTACTGCAGTGCATCTCCTCCTCATGGACTGCACCAGATTTGCCAGTTCTTGCTGTGAGATGTTACCCCACTCTTCCACCAAGGCACCTGCAAGTTCCAGGACATTTCTGGGGGGAATGGCCCTAGCCCTCACCCTCCAATCCAACAGATCCCAGACGTGCTCAATGGGATTGAGAGCCGGGCTCGTCGCTGGCCATGGCAGAACACTGACATTCCTGTCTTGCAGGAAATCACACACAAAATGAGCAGTATGGCTGGTGGAATTGTCATGCAGGAGGGTCATGTCAGGATGAGCCTGCAGGAAGGGTACCACATGAGGGAGGAGGATGTCTTCTCTGTAACGCACAGCGTTGAGATTGGCTGCAATGACAACAAGCTCAGTACGATGATGCTGTGACACATCGCCCCAGACCATGACGCACCCTCCACCTCAAAATCGATCCCACTCCAGAGTACAGGCCTCTGTGTAACGCTCATTCCTTCGACGATAAACGCGAATCCGACCATCACCCCTGTTGAGACAAAACCGTGACTCGTCAGTGAAGAGCACTTTTTGCCAGTCCTGTCTGGTCCAGCGGCGGTGGGTTTGGGCCGGTGATGTCTGGTGAGGACCTGCCTTACAACAGGCCTACAAGCCCTCAGCCCCGCCTCTCTCAGCCTATTGCGGACAGTCTGAGCACTGATGGAGGGATTGTGCATTCCTGGTGTAACTCGGGCAGTTGTTGCCATCCTGTACCTGTCAAGCTGGTGTGATATTCGTTATTTGATATTCTAAGTTGACTGTGCCTTTAAACAGCTTGAAGAATTCCAGAAAATGATGTCATGGCTTTAGAAGCTTCTGATAGGCTAATTGACATCATTTGAGTCAATTGGAGGTGTACCTGTGGATGCATTTCAAGACCTACCTTCAAACTCAGTGCCTCTTGGCTTGAAATCATGGGAAAATCTAAAGAAATCAGCCAAGACCTCCGAAAAAAATTGTAGACATCCACAAGTCTGGTCCATCCTTGGGAGCAATTTCCAAACACCTGAAGGTACCACATTCATCTGTACAAGCAATAGTATGCAAGTATAAACACCATGGGACCATACAGCCGTCATACCACTCAGGAAGGAGACGCGTTCCGTCTCCTAGAGATGAACGTACTTTGAGGCGAAAGGTGCAAATCAATCCCAGAACAACAGCAAAGGACCTTGTGAAAATGCTGGAGGAAACAGGTACAAAAAGTATCTATATCCACAGTAAAACGAGTCCTATATCGACATAACCTGAAAGGCCACTCAGCAAGGAAGAAGCCACTGCTCCAAAACGGCCATAAAAAAGTCAGACTACGGTTTGCAACTGCACATGGGTACAAAGATCGTACTTTTTGGAGAAATATCCTCTGGTCTGTTGAAACAAAAATAGAACTGTTTGGAGAAAATGACCATTGTTGTGTTTAGAGGAAAAAGGGTGATGCTTGCAAGCCGAAGAACATCATCCCAACAGTGAAGCACGGAAGTGGCAGCATCATGTTGTGGGAGTGCTTTGCTGCAGGAGGGACTGGTGCACTGCACAAAATCAATGGCATCATGAGGGAGGAAAATTAGGTGGATATATTGAAGCAACATCTCAAGACATCAGTCAGGAAGTTAACCTCTCTTGGGTAGGGGGCAGTATTGTCACGTTTGGATGAAAAGTGTGCCCAAAGTAAACTGCCTGTTACTCAGGCCCAGAAGCTAAGATATGCATATAAATTGGTAGATTTGGATAGAAAACACTCAAAAATTTCTAAAACTGTTACAATCTCCGTGAGTATAACAGAACTGATATGGCAGGCGAAACCCCAAGGACAAACCATCCCCCCCAAAAAATGTCAACCTAGCACTGTTTTCAGTGGCTGTCACTTTTATTATGAGGCAAAATCCTCCCAGATTGCAGTTCCTAGGGCTTCCACTAGATGTCAGTCTTTAGAAAGAGTTTCATGCTGGTTTTTGGAAAAAGGAGCCAGAAATGTAAGTTTTTCTAGGTGGCTCCCATTCTGGCTGTAGTGTTTCCAAGCGCGTGGAAGAGAGCACGTTCTTTGGTATTTTTTCTCCGGTAAAGACAACGATTCTCCGTCTTAAATTTTATCCTTTATTTACTTATTAGGTTACCTAAAGGTTTGATTATAAACGTTGTTTGACTTGTTTGGAAAAGTTTATTAGTAACATTTGGGATTCATTTTGTATGCATTTTGATGGAGGGAAACTGGGTGGATTATTGACTGAAGCGCGCCAGCTAAAGTGAGTTATGGATATAAAGAAGGACATTATCGAACAAAAGGACCATTTGTGATGTATCTGGGACCTTTTGGATTGCCAACAGAAGAAGATCAAAGGTACGCCATTTATTATATCGCTATTTCTGACTTTCGTGGCGCACCTGCCTGGTTGAAATATGTCCTCAGATAATCGCATGGTGTGCTTTCGCCGTAAAGCCTTTTCGAAATCTGACACAGCGGCTGGATTAACAAGAAGTTAAGCTTTATTTTGATGTATTACACTTGTGATTTTATGAAAGTTAAATATTTATAATTCTGTTGTTTGAATTTCGCGCTCTGCAATTTCACCGGATGTTGGCTAGGTGGAACACTACCGTCCCACCTTCCCATTAGAAGTTAAAGCTTGGTCGCAAATGGGTCTTCCAAATGGGCAATGACCCCAAGCATACTTCCAAAGTTGTGGCAAAATGGCTTAAGGACAACAAAGTCAAGGTATGGGAGTGGCCATCACAAAGCCCTAACCTCAATCCTATAGAAAATTTGTGGGCAGAACTGAAAAAGCGTGTGCGACCAAGGAGGCCTACAAACCTGACTCAGTTACACCAGATCTGTCAGGAGGAATGGGCCAAAATTCACCCAACTTATTGTGGGAAGCTTGTGGAAGGCTACTCGAAACGTTTGACCCAATGCTACCAAATACTAATTGAGTGTATGTAAACTTCTGACCCACTGGGAATGTGATGAAAGAAATAAAAGCTGAAATAAATCATTCTCTTAACTATTAATCTGACATTTCACATTCTTAAAATAAAGTGATGATCCTAACTGACATAAAACAGGGAATTCTTACTAGGATTAAATGTCAGGATTTGTGAAAAACGGAATTGAAATGTATTTGGCTAAGGTGTATGTAAACTTCCGACTTCAACTGTAGGCATTTGTAGTTGTCCACATATTCTAAGTCAGAACCGTCCAGAGTAGTGATGCTAGTCAGGCGGACGGGTGCGGGCAGCAATCGGTTGAAGAGCATGCATTTAATTTTGGTAGCATTTAAGAGCAGTTGGAGGCCACGGAAGGAGTGTTGTATGGCGTTGAAGCTCGTTTGGAGGTTTGTTAATCTGAAGGGCCAGATGTATACAGAATGCTGTCGTCTGCGTAGAGGTGGATCAAAGAATCACCCACAGCAAGAGCGACATAATTGATATATACAGAGAAAAGAGTCGGCCCAAGAAATGAACCCTGTGGCACCCCCATAGAGACTGCCAGAGGTCCGGACAACAGGCCCTCCGGTTTGACACACTGAACTCTATCTTAGGCTTCTCACAGTACGGACATTGAAATGTATTGCCCTGGCCACATCTGCAGTCCTCATGCCTCCTTGCAGCATGCCTAAGGCACGTTCACGCAGATGAGCAGGGACCCTGGGCATCTTTCTTTTGGTGTTTTTCAGTCAGTAAAAAGGCCTCTTTAGTGTCCTTTTCATAACTGTGACCTTAATTGCCTAACGTCTGTAAGCTGTTAGTGTCTTAACGACCGTTCCACAGGTGCATGTTCATTAATTGTTTATGGTTCATTGAACAACCATGGGAAACCTTGTTTAAACCCTTTACAATGAAGATCTTAAGTTATTTGGATTTTTACAAATTATCTTTGAAAGACAGGGTCCTGAAAAAGGGACGTTTCTTTTTTTGCTGAGTTGACATATGGGAGGCAGGCAAATACCTTTCACAGAGCAGTGTAAAGACAGATTGACAGGGGTGAGACAGTTAATTGTCATTTATCTTAATGTTCTTTTGTTATTTGCAGGTGCATTATCCTTCTGACCCAATGCAGCCAGGTCCCATCTACTTTTTAACTCCTCGCAAGTGTGACTTGTTTGGTGTCTGCTGTGAAGGAATACCACAAGAAGTCAACTACTTGATTGATGAAGGCATGTCATCCAGCAAAGGCAGCAGCACAGTCATCAACTACAGTACATGCACCATTTCTTCACCAACTACGGAGTTGGACCTGAATTGTGATAACTGCAGTGGCCAAAACAAGAACACGTTTGTGCTTTGGTATTGTGCCTGGCAGACCATGCACAAGCTCCACCACAGTCTGGACCTTCACTTCCTGATCACAGGCCACACCAAGTTTGCCCCCGACTGGTGCTTCGGCCTCATCAAACAGCGCCTCAGAAAGACCAGAGTGAACACTTTGTCTGAGATTGCTGATGTTGTGAAGGACAGCACTGTGACGGGGGTCAACATCCCACAGCTGGTTGGACTGGAGGAAGGTACGGTGCTGGTGGAAAGCTATGGCTGGCAACAACACCTGACTCCGTACTTCAGGCCGCTGCCATAGATCAAGCAGATCACTTCAGGTGAATATCATTTTCGTTGCGTTGTATGAGGATATTCTTCTTATCTAAACTTGGGAGGTGAATTGATGTTGTATAAGGTTGTAATGTTTTTGATTTTATGTTGTTTTTATTTCCTGTTTTACAGCTTGGATGCTCTGGAGCCTGGTGTGTTTGTTACAAGGAGCGTTCGGACTCAGTCGGGACCAGGTTTCAGCTGCTGCACAACACCTGACATCCTTCCTCCCATAGATGGTCTGCCTGTATAAGCACCACTTGGACTGGACACTGCTAGACAAACGTATCTTTTAAAGAAGATCAGGAAGTTTTGCGACAAAGCAGCTATGAACATCACATGCCCTGCACCAAAGTCAAGGGCAGGACAGAAACAGGTTCTCTCCTAACACACATGCCATACGTTTCTACTACAATTTTTTTTATCCTGCTGCTCAGCCACTTTACCCCTGATTGTATGCATATAACTACCTTGTCTATCACTGATATCGTTATTGATATTGTTCTTGTACATACTGTATATTATTTTATTTATATTGACACTATCTATTTCTGATATTGCTACTATGCAAGTAATAATTTGGCTGTACCGTTTACACCTTCTCTAGAGACCCATCCACTTAGCAAGTCTTAGCAAAATATTGATACATAAAATGAATATTGATATGTGTGGTCGTAACATGATTTTGTGACATACCACACAGACTCACTAAACACAAATGCTTTGTTTGTAAATGATGTCTGGGTGTTGGAGTGTGCCCCTGGCTATTTGTAAAAAAAAATACATGAGGGGATAGCATGCTTTTACTTTCACTCTCTTTGTAATAAAAAACGATTTCCCGGTCGGAATATTATCGCTTTTTTACGAGAAAAATGGCATAAAAATTGATTTTAAACAGCGGTTGACATGCTTCGAAGTACGGTAATGGAATATTTAGAATTTTCTTGTCACGAATTGCGCCATGCTCGTCACCCTTATTTACCCTTTCGGATAGTTTCTTGAACGCAGGAACAAAACGCCGCTATTTGGATATAACAATGGATTATTTGGGACCAAACCAACATTTGTTATTGAAGTAGAAGTCCTGGGAGTGCATTCTGACGAAGAACAGCAAAGGTAATAACATTTTTCTTATAGTAAATCTGACTTTGGTGAGTGCTAAACTAGCTGGGTGTCTAAATAGCTAGCCCTGTGATGCCGGGCTATCTACTTAGAATATTGCAAAATGTGCTTTCACCGAAAAGCTATTTTAAAATCGGACATATCGAGTGGATAGAGGAGTTCTGTATCTATAATTCTTAAAATAATTGTTGTCTTTTTTGTGAACGTTTATCGTGAGTAATTTAGTAAATTCACCGGCAGTGTTCGGTCGGAATGCTACTCACATGCTAGTCACATGCTAATGTAAAAAGCTGGTTTTTGATATAAATATGAACTTGATTGAACAAAACATGCATGTATTGTATAACATAATGTCCTAGGGTTGTCATCTGATGAAGATCATCAAAGGTTAGTGCTGCATTTAGCTGTGGTTTGGGTTTATGTGACATTATATGCTAGCTTGAAAAATGGGTGTCTGATTATTTCTGGCTGGGTACTCTGCTGACATAATCTAATGTTTTGCTTTCATTGTAAAGCCTTTTTGAAATCGGACAGTGTGGTTAGATTAACGAGAGTCTTTTCTTTAAAATGGTGTAAAATAGTCATACGTTTGAAAAATTGAAGTTTTTGCATTTTTGAGGTATTTGAATATCGCGCCACGGGATTACACTGGCTGTTGAGTAGATGGGACGCAAGCGTCCCACCTAGCCCAGAGGTTAATCTAACCACACTGTCCGATTTCAAAAAGGCTTTACAGCGAAAGCAAAACATTAGATTATGTCACGAGAGTACCCAGCCAGAAATAATCACACACCCATTTTTCAAGCTAGCATATAATGTCACAAAAACCAAAACCACAGCTAAATGCAGCACTAACCTTTGATGATCTTCATCAGATGACACTCCTAGCACATTATGTTATACAATACATGCATGTTTTGTTCAATCAAGTCCATATTTATATCAAAAACCAGCTTTTTACATTAGCATGTGATGTTCAGAACTAGCATACCCACCGCAAACTTCCAGTGAATTTACTTAATTACTCACTATTAACGTTCACAAGATACATAACAATTACTTTAAGAATTATAGATACAGACCTCCTTTATGCAATCGCGGTGTCAGATTTTAAAATAGCTTTTCGGCGAAAGCACATTTTGCAATATTCTGATTAGATAGCCCGGCCATCACGGCTAGCTAATTTGACACCCACCAAGTTTGGCCCTCACCAAACTCAGATTTACTATTAGAAAAATTGGAGTACCTTTGCTGTTCTTCGTCAGAATGCACTCCCCGGACATCTACTTCAACAACAAATGTTGTTTTGGTTCGAAATAATCCATAGTTATATTGAAATAGCTCCGTTTTGTTCGTGCGTTGAGGTCAGTATCCGAAGGGTGACGCGAGGGCGCATTTCGTGACAAAAAATGTAAAAATATTCCATTACCGTACTTAGAAGCATGTCAAACGCTGTTTAAAATCAATTTTTATGCCATTTTTCTCGTAAAATAGCGATAATATTCCAACCGGGCGACGTTGTATTCGTTCAAAGAGAGAGAGAAAAAAATTGAGTCCTCTCTGCATGCTCGCACCAGTGTCAGTGTTCCCTGCCTGACCACTCACAAACACTCCTGCTGTTTTTCGCCCAGAGACTGCAGAGCTTTCATTCCACTTTCTGGCGCCTTCTTAGAGCCAATGGAAGCCTTAGAAAATGTCACGTTACAGCAGAGATGCTGTATTTTTGATACAGATGCCCTAGAAGGACAACAAATTGTCAGACAGGGCACTTCCTGCATGGAATCTTCTCAGGTTTTGGCCTGCCATATGAGTTCTGTTATACTCACAGACACCATTCAAACAGTTTTAGAAACTTTAGAGTGTTTTCTGTCCAAATTTCCTAATTATATGCATATTCTCGTTTCTGGGTAAGAGTAGTAACCAGTTTAAATCGGGTACGTTTTTTATCCGGCCGTGAAAATACTGCCCCCTAGCCCCAAAAGGTTAAGTATTTTACTAGGTGACTTTTACTTCAGTAATTTTCTATTATGGTATCTTTACATCTGGACACTTTCTGTTTACCTGGAATTTTTCCTTATTGTAGGCTACTACCACTTCTAGTCTTAATCTTTACTCCACTACTCAGCACATGACCTCACATGTGAATCCTTAAAGAGATGGGTGGGGCTGGCTTAAGAGGGTGTGAACAATGATGAATGGGTGTAGACAGAGGAGAGCTCTCCAGTAGGTACCAAAACATTCAAAGGCCCTTTTCTCAAAAGTGAGTTTACAAGTGTATCAACTTTCAAATTAGAATTACTTTCCCATTGTTCCTAAAAAATGCAGTGTATGACATACCTTTTTGAAGCTCTGTCTCTACTATTTACCAATGTAATTGTATTTTTTTTTTATCTAATTTTGCTACATAAGACAGAATCCAGGTGGTGTGTCAAAAATATGGAATTATGTAGTAACCCCCAAAAATTGTTAAACAAATCAAAACATATTTTACATTTTAGATTCTTCAAAGTAGCCACCATTTGCCTTTTGGCACTCTCTCAACCGTCTTCACCTGGAATGCTTTTCCAACAGTCTTGAAGGAGTTCCCACATATGCTCAACACTTGTTGGCTGCTTTTCCTTCACTCTTCGGTCCAGCTCATCCCAAACCATCTCAATTGGGTTGAGGTTGGGTGATTGTGGAGGCCAGGTCATCTGATGCAGCACTCCATCACGCTCCTCTTTGGTCAAATAGTCCTTAGACAGCCTGGAGGTGTGTTGGGTCATTGTCCTGATGAAAAACAAAGTTATTTCATTGTTTTGATGTCTTCACTATTATTCTACAATGTAGAAAATAGTAAAATAAAGAAAAACCCTTGAATGAGCAGATGTGTCCAAACTTTTGACTGGTACTGTGTATATATATACTTCATTGCTGACTTTGCTATCATTGGTCGCCATCGCCTTGTCTGTACTTGACATTTCATCTTGATGTATGTTGATTGTCAAATGTGAAAAAGGACAGTAATATTCTAGCCCAGCTTCAAGACTGAGATGTATATGACATTATTACACTAACCCTGTATTGGAGGGCTAAAGGACTATATTATTCTTAGGTTG
This sequence comes from Salmo salar, assembly GCF_965601325.2. Taxonomy (NCBI): domain Eukaryota; kingdom Metazoa; phylum Chordata; class Actinopteri; order Salmoniformes; family Salmonidae; genus Salmo; species Salmo salar. The sequence continues at coordinate 48,714,062 of NC_138295.1, read as the reverse complement.
CTGGTTCTGTTTGTTTGCTATTTGCTCAAAATGTTCATTATCTGGCTAATAATGGTGGCTTCAAGAGGGGGAAAAAAATGGGCCAGTGTGGGGGCCTCCAAAAAAAAATGGTCCGGTATGTTAGAAATGCCAGAGCCATTTCTGGTTCCAGTCCACCCCTGGCAGGAGACAGAGGTGTATTTTGTTTTAGAATGAAACGTATTCAAACATTATATACATGTGATAACTGCAAGGACCTCCAAGCAAAGACAATGTGCCTATAAGCATTAAAGTCTTGAAAACATGAAACTTTGAATGAGGAAAATGTCACATTACATTGTTTTGACTACTTCAGTGGATATCCTGTTGCTGTATTTGTGGAAATATTCCATGGTTATCAATGTAGCTTAAGACGTCTAGACGCCTGCATTGCAGGTTATTGCTATTTATGTTGGCACAATTGTGTTGCAGTAAATACCATCTATTAGTGTTTTTTGGGATTAAAGCTTGTGGGATATTTTTTTTTTATTCAAATGAGAGAAAATGTGTGCTATAACTTCTATCATCACCACTAGTGGGAAGCCTTGTCAAGTAAAAGGTTCTGGTAAAGGGGTAACTAAAACACTGCAAGTATTACATTTTCTCATTTGGCAGGCACTCTTATCTTCAGCAACTTACATTTCCACTGTGATCAAATCATAGTATCTCTTTCCTGTAGTTGGTCACAGGGACATTCAAGCAGGGAGAATGTGGGATATTCAAATCATTAAACCAGTATGCACATCTCACAATTCCACCGGGGGCAGACAAGTACTACATCAATCATTTTATGTCAAATTATGTTCCCTGCCCTCACCCTCCATCTCACTTACTTCGCCATCACTAACAGTTTCTTCTCTTAAAGGGGCTTTGTTGGATCAGACTTTGTACACTACATTTGTAGTGATTTGTTCAGCATTTCTCATCATACCAGTAGGAAATATGTTAACATATTTACATCTACATTTTAACTAATTTAGCAGACGCTCTTCTCCAGAGCGTCTTTACAGTTAGTGCATATGTAGTTTCCTGTCACCTCAATGCTGAGAGGGGGGAAATTGGATGCTTGTCGAGTTCAGAGTTTCTGCACCAGACACCTCATGCAATTAGGTTTTCACAACTGTGTGTGGATGATTACTGTAAAGCAGGGATTCCAAAACTGGGGTATGCGTCTGCCTGTCATGGCCCCCAGGGGTACGCGCAATGCCATCAGGGGTACGCCAAATAAAAATGTGATTCACCTTTTAAAACAGTCCATTTAGAATTTCCAACAGGGCTATACATTTGGGTGAAGTTTTTTTCTCGCCTGAGTAGCCTCGTTTCACTGCCAAAAATAAAATGAAACCATCTAGTGTTAAGCGAAATAACAACACAATGTCAAATACAGGTAGCCTCGTTAAATAATTAACATCCAATCACATTACTCTCTCGTGGGAATTCCACTAATGGTCCGTATGTGGCAAAATGTAGCTGCTGCTCATTCCGTTTGCTTGAAAATTGATTAATGGTTACGAAAGTAAGGCCCGCGTCCATAGACACATATACCAGCTCTAGTGGTAGTACTGCTCCTACCAGCAGTACTACACCTGCACCTGTCGACAATACAAGTTGTTCTGCTTCCACGAGCGCATCCAATGCTAGCATCAGTAATTCTACAATTGTTGTTAGCCCAGCTAGCATGGACACTAGCAGTTGTGAATGTGATGCAGCCGAAGAGCTACTGCACCCTTACCCAGGAAAGCACCGAACAACAGATAGGGACGTTGGACCATCGCAGAGGCACAAATATGATGAGAACTACATTGATTTGGGGTTCACTTATATTGGGAGTAGTGCCTTTCCTCAGCCACAGTGTGTTACATGTGCGAAAGTACTATCTCACAACTCGATGAAACCTTCACTCTTGCGCAGACATTTAGAAACAAAACATGCCAATTCAAAAAATAAGCTACAGCAGTTACAGAATGAAAACGACTTTCGAGTAGTAAGACATGTATAAAAGTAACAGATACCATTAATTAGAAGGGCCTAGAAGCGTCTTATATGGTGAGCTACCGAGTGGCTAAGACAGGCAAGCCCCATATTGTGGAGGACTTAATTCTTCCTGCTGCCGCGGATATGGCTGGGACAATGCTGAGGGAAAAGGCCAAAAAAAACTATACAGAAAATGCCTTCATCAAACACTGTTTCACAAGGCATCAGTGACATGGCAGGGGATGTTTTGAAACAGTTACTGCTTCGCATCAAGCCAGTGAATTCAATGATTTACAGCTGGATGAGTCAACAGACGTGTCGGGCCTGGCACAGCTCCTGGTATATGTCTGTTACGTTTATGGGGGGTCAATTAAGGAAGACATCCTCTTCTGCAAACCACTGGAAACCAGGGCAACAGGTAAGGATATTTTTGAAGTACTGGACAGCTTTGTGACATCAAAATGGACTTTGGTGGTCAAGATGTATTGGTATCTGTACTGATGGCGCAAAAGCCATGACAGGGAGACATAGTGGAGTGGTAACGCACATGCAAACAGTTGCTCCCAATGCTACTTGGGTACACTGCAGCATCCACCGAGAGGCTCTTGCTGCCAAGGGAATGCCTGACAGCTTGAAAAACTTTTGGACACTACAGTGAAAATGGTTAACTTTGTTAAAGCAAAGCCCCTGAACTCTTGTGTATTTTCTGCATTATGCAATGATATGGGCAGCTACCATGTAACGCTTATACAACATACAGAAGTGCGCTGGTCATCAAGGGGTAAAGTACTGACACATTTTTTTGAATTGATAGACAAGCTTAAAGATTTCTTTACTGACCATAGTTTTCACTTGTCTGACCGGTTGCATGATGACGAGTTTCTCACACGACTGGCCTATCTGGGTAATGTTTTTTCTCGACTGAATGATCTGAATCTAGGATTACAGGGACTCTCAGCAACTATATTCAATGTGCGGGACAAAATTGAGGCTATGCTTAAGAAGTTGGAGCTTTTCTCTATCTGCATTAACAAGGACAACACACAGGTCTTTCGGTCACTGTATGATCTTTTGTGTGCAAATGAACGCAAGCTTAAGGACAATGTCAAATGTGATATAGTGAAGCACCTGAGTGTGTTGGGTGCGCAATTACGCAGGTACTTCCCGAAACGGATGACACAAACAACTGAATTCGTTATTCCTTTCATGCCCCGCCTCCAGGCCACTTACCGATATCTGAACAAGAGAGCCTCATCAAAATTGCAACAAGCTGTTCTGTGAAAATTGAATTTAATCAGAAGCCACTGCCATATTTCTGGATTGGGCTGCACTCAGAGTATCCTCCCTTGGCAAAACATGCTGTTAAGACACTGATGCTCTTTGCAACCACGTACCTATGTGAGAGTGGATTCTCGGGCCTCACTTGCATGAAAACTAAATACAGGCACAGACTGTGTGTGGGAAATGATTTAAGACTGAGACTCTCTCCAATACAACCCAACATTGCAGAGTTATGTGCATCCTTTCGAGCACACCCTTCTCATTAACCTGTGGTGAGATATTCACCATTTTCAATGAACAAATAAGGTTTTATATGTAAGATGGCTAAATAAAAAAATATGTATTATTATATTATTATTATTTGTGCCCTGGTCCTATACGAGCTCTTTGCCACTTCCCATGAGCCGGGTTGTGACAAAAACGTACACTCACTCTTATGTTTAATAATTTATCGTATAACTCATTGACTAGAGCTCAGCGTTCAACACCATAGTGCCCTCAAAGCTCATCAATAAGCTAAGGACCCTGGGACTAAACACCTCCCTCTGCAACTGGATCCTGGACTTCCTGACGGGCTGCCCCCAGGTGGTAAGGGTAGGTAACAACACATCCGCCACGCTGATCCTCAAAACAGGAGCCCCTCAGGGGTGGTGCTCAGTTCCCTCCTGTACTCCCTGTTCACTCGTTACTGAACGGCGAGTCACGACTCCAACACCATCATTAAGTTTGCCGATGACACAACAGTGGTAGGCCTGATCACCGACAACGACGTGACAGCCTATAGGGAGGTGGTCAGAGACCTGGCTGTGTGGTGCCATGACAACAACCTCTCCCTCAACGTGATCAAGACAAAGGAGATGATTGTGGACTACAGGAAAAAGAGGACTGAGCACGCCCCCATTCTCATAGACGGGGCTGCAGTGGAGTAGGTTGAGAGCTTCAAGTTCCTTGGTGTCCACATGACCAACAAACTAACATGGTCCAAGCACACCAAGACAGTTGTGAAGAGGGCATGACAAAAACTATTCCCCCTCAGGAGACTGAAAAGATTTGGCATGGATCCTCAAAAGGTTCTTCAGCTGCACCATCGAGAGCATCCTGACTGGTTGCATCACTGCCTGGTATGGCAACTGCTCTGCCTCCCGACCGCAAGGCACTACAGAGGGTAATGCGAACGGCCCAGTACATCACTGGGGCCAAGCTTCCTGACATCCAGGACCTCTATACCAGGCGGTGTCAGAGGAAGGCCCTAAATATTGTCAAAGACTCCAGCCACCCTAGTCATTGACTTTTCTCTCTGCTACCTCACGGCAAGCGGTACTAGAGTGCCAAGTCTAGGTCCAAGAGGCTTCTAAACAGCTTCTAGCCCCAAGCCATAAGACTCCTGAACATCTAATCAAATGGCTACCCAGACTATTTGCATTGCTGCACCCCCCTTCTTTTACACCACTGCTACTCTCTGTTGTTATCATCTATGCATTGTCACTTTAATAACACTACCTACATGTACATGTTACCTCAACTAATCGGTGCCCCCACACGTTGACTCAGTACCGGTACCCCCCTGTATATAGTCTTGCTATTGTTATTTTACTGCTGCTCTGTAATTACTTGTTACTTTTTTTCTTATTCTTATCCATATTTTTTTAACGGCATTATTGGTTAGTTAGGAGCTTGTAAGTAACCATTTCACTGTAAGGTCTAAACCTGTTGTTTTCGGCGTATGTGACTAATACAATTTCATTAGAAATACAGTTCAGCTATTCACCCGACATGCCCTTTATTGTTAACCAAGGGAGACATGGAGCAGCACAGATAAAGGAAGGAAAAGGAGAGTGGACTAGATTTGATGGAGATACATCTGTCAGTTGACAGTTGTCGCTGCATGGATTTAAGTGCTGTGAATGACAGTTGTAAGTAAGGTTGCATAAGTTGCAAGTTAGTTGTATTCCGAAATCCCTAACACAAGTCTCAGGACGTTAATCATGTTTCTGGTACTGTGAGTATTCACAATATTACCTATTGCATTCCTCCTCATCTTCATCTTCGTGGCTACAGAGATGTAACCTGCGCTAATAAGCTGTCTTGCTGGCTCATAGAACCTATTCATCATATGGCCGATGAGAAAAGGTTGGAGCCAGGCTAAGGTGACTGGGAGAGAAGTCCATGCTATCTCAAGCTCACCCTCCTGCTCCGAGATAATGCATTTTCTCCATCCACCCCTTTACCTCTCAGCATGTGTCACTAGGCCTCCATACAGTATATGCTATGCTAAGCCAGTGGTGTAAACTACTTAGGTAAAAAGTACTACTTAAGTACTTTACTATTTATATTTTTGACTACTTTTACTTCACAACATTCCTAAAGGAAATAATGTACTTTTTAATCCATACATTTTCCTGACACCCAAAAGTACTTGTTACATTTTGAACGCTTAGCAGGACAGTAAAACGGTCCAATTCACGCACTTATCAAGAGAACAACCCTGGTCATCCTTACTGCTTCTGATCTGGCGACTCAGTGAACACAAAGGCTTATTTTGTAAATTACATAAATTTTTTAAACAAGGAAATGGTGCCATCCTGTTTGCTTAACGTATGGAATTTTAAATGATTTACACTTACTTTTTGATACTTAAGTATATTTTAGCAACTATACGTAAGTATAGTTAAAACCAAATACTTTTGGACTTTTAATTAAGTAGTATTTTACTGGGTGAATTCCACTTTTACTTGAGTAATTGTCTATTAAGAAATGTTTCCTTTTACTCAAGTATGACAATTGGGTACTTTTTCCACCACGTTGCTAAGGTAACAACAAAGTTATGAGCTGTACCGTGGCAAAACTTTACTAAGTTGTGTGAAAAGTATGTGTTCTCAGATGTGTAAGAAACTACACTCCGTCTTTTTGTCAAGCAAAATGGGACAGTGAAAGGTACATCACTGCATACAGACCCCTCTGCTCACTCGATGTATGCGTTATACAATATGTTGAGTTTCCCTGTATTTGGGTGTGAAGGAGCTGTAGCCCAGAGCCATATATTTAGCATTGGCCCAACTCTCTAAATACATGACTCTGCTTTAGCCTATTCTTGTTTGTGTTTGAGTCTGTTATTAATGAATGTGAAACAATGTATGGCTGTTTTTTAGACTATGGCTTAAAATAAATTAGTTAATGTGGGCAGAATACTAGGCTTGCCTTTAGGCCTGCAGCCTACAGAAATTTGATCTGTTATGAAAATATACAGTTAATGCGAAAACATTTGGATCGGGTAAAAGGCTGACATATCAATAAAACAGACTGCCACATGACTATAGAAATGGAAACATTGTGATTTTAGAGACAAATTATAAGGACTGCAGTCAATCTGTTACTGGGCTCACACCATCCTCATAATCATCATTAGGCTATTCACATATTAAAATTCAATAAAGTGACATGCACAATTTGATCGCCACCATTCATTCACTGACATCAGTGAGGAAACACACATTGGGTCTAACAACATAGAGCTAGGACTATAATTTAATATGTAATGAAATGTGATAGACAAAATGATCTGGTAATCAGGTTAAGTGCACTAGGCAACTCATTTGCTGTCATTCTAAATGTCCTGATTAATGGAAAGAAAAATACCGTTGGGTGTTGCACAATAGCTTATGCACAATTGTGCAAAGTGGATTAGATGCCCAATCTGACAAACAGAAACAAATAAAAACATTAACTCATTACCTTGACGCTTTCTTACTAGAAGCTACCGTCAATAAAGCAGAAAATAGTACTTTTAATCACTTGACTGTCATTGTTGAACATTTCCCCAAGTAGGTCTAACTAAACAGCTGAACACCTAATGCGCATCCAACAAGTATTATTTTTTTTAATTATTGAAGAACCACACTAAATGACAGTAGGCCTATAGGTCTATTGATTTTGGTGTCATGAATGAAGTTAATGGGACTCTTTCGATAGAAGCACTGTCAGTAGTTGCTAGGAGTGGTGGTAGGAGTCAGGCGCAGAGAGCAGAGGTAAGGAACTGTGTGTTTTAATAAATAAAACAACACGATCGACGCCAACACAACCGGCGTGAAAAATGCAAAGTGCCCAGAACAACAGGTGCACAGCATGCATAAAAATATAACAATAGTAGATCGCCAGCACATCCAAATACAAAACACAACCTGACGCTAAATAATCCCGCACAAACCTGGGCGGGCTAACCAGGCTTAAATAACCAAAAATCAAAAGAACCAAATGAGGAACAGGTGCAAACAATAAGACATACCAAACGAAAAGGAAAAAGGGATCAGCGGCGGCTAGTAGGCCGGTGACGAAGACCGCCGAGCGCCGCCCGAGCAGGCAGGGGAGCCACCTTCGGTGGGATTCGTGACAAGCACTCAATTTTCCAAACGCATACAGTGCATTTGGAAATTATTTCACACTTTGTTACATTACAGCCTTATTCGAATGACAAGGCAAAAAACAGGTTTAGAATTTTTTGAAAATGCATAAAAAAACAAATACCTTATTTACATAAGTATTCAGACCCTTTGCTATGAGACTCGAAATTGAGCTCAGATGCATCCTGTTTCCATTGATCATCCTTGAGATGTTTCAAAAACTTGGAGTCCACCTGTGGTAAATTAAATTGATTGGATAGGATTTCAAAAAGGCACACCTGTCTACAGAATATAAGCTCCCACAGTTGACAGTGCATGTCAGAGCAAAAACCAAGCCATGAGGTAAAGGAACTGTCCGTAGAGCTCCAAGACAGGATTGTGTCGAGGCACAGATCTGTGGGAAGGGTAACAAAAAATGTCTGCAGCATTGAAGGTCCACAAGAACACAGTAGCCTCGATCATTATTAAATGGAAGAAGTTTGAAACCACAAAGACTCTTCCTAGAGCTGTATGCCCGGCCAAACTGAGCAATCAGGGGAGAAGGGCCTTGGTCAGGGAGGTAACCAAGAACCTGATGGTCACTGACAGAGCTCAAGAGTTCCTCTGTGGAGATGGGAAAACCTTCCAGAAAGACAACCACCTCTGCAGCACTTCACCAAGCAGGCCTTTATGGTAGAGTGGCCAGACGGAAGCCTCTCCTCAGTAAAAGGCACAAGACAGCCCACTTGGAGTTGGCCAAAAAGCACTTAAGGGACACTGACTATGAAAAATAAGATTCTCTGGTCTGATGAAACCAAGATTGAACTCATTGGCCTGAATACCAAGCGTCACGTCTGGAGGAAACATGGCACCCTCCCTACGGTGAAGCATGGTGGTGGCAGGATCATGCTGTGAGGATGTTTTTCAGCGTCAGGGACTGGGAGACCAGTCAGGATCAAGGGAAATTACAGAGATCCTGGATTTAAACCTGCTCCAGAGCGCTGAGGACCTCAGACTGGGGCGAAGGTTCACCTTCCAACAGGAAAACAACCCTAATCACTCAGCCAAGACAACGTAAGAGTGGCTTCGGGACAAGTCTCTGAATGTCCTTGAGTTGCCCAGCTAGAGCCCGGACTTGAACCTGATTGAACATCTCTGGAGAGACCTGAAAATAGCTGTGCAGCGACGCTCCCCATCCAACTTGACAGAGCTTGAGAGGATCTGCAGAGAAGAATGGGAGAAACTCCCCAAATACAGGTGTGCCAAGCTTGTAGCATCATACCAAAGAAGACATGAGGATGTAATCGCTGCCAAAGGTCCTTCAACAAAATACTGAGTAAAGGGTCTGAATACTTACAGTACCAGTCAAAAGTTGACACACCTAGTCATTCCAGGGTTTTTCATAATTTTTTACTATTTTCTACATTGTAGAATAATAGTGAAGACATCACAACTATGAAATAACATACATAGAATCATGTAATATGCACAAAGGCCACCCTTTGCCTTTATGACAGCTTTCACACTCTTGGAATTCTTTCAACAGTCTTCACTTGGAATGCTTTTCCAAATGTCTTGAAGGAGTTCCCATATATATTGAGCACTTGTCGGTTGCTTTTCCTTCACTCTCCGGTCCAATTCATCCCAAACCATCTCAATTGGGTTGAGGTCGGGTGATTGTGGAGGCCAGGTCATCTGATGTAGCACTCCATCACGCTCCTTCTTGGTCAAATAGCGCTTACATAGCCCTTACTAACCCACTAAGCTCAAACCAGGTGGGATGGCGTATTACTGCAGAATACTGTGGTAGCCATGCTGGTTAAGTGTGCCTTGAATTCTAAATAAATCCCAGAGAGTGTCACCAGCAAAGCACCCCCACATCATCGCACCTCTTCCTCCATGCTTCACGGTGGGAACCACACATGCGGAGATCACCTACTCTGCGTCTCACAAAGACACGGTGGTTGGAACCAAAAATCTCAAATTAGGACTCATCAGACCAAAGGACAGATTTCCACCGGTCCAATGTCCATTGCTCGTGTTTCCTGGCCCAAGCAAGTCTTTTCTTATTATTGGTGTCCTTTAGTAATGGTTTCTTTGCAGCAATTTGACCATGAAGGCCTGATTCACACAGTCTCCTCTGAACAGTTAATGTTGAGATGTGTCTGTTACTTGAACTCTGTAAAGCATTTATTTGGGCTGCAATTTCTGAGGCTGGTACTCTAATGAACTTATTCTCTGCAGCAGAGACATGGGCCTTCCTTTCCTGTGGTGGGAGCCAGTTTCATCATAGCGCTTGTTGGTTTTTGCGACTGCACTTGAAGAAACTTTAAAAGTTCTTGAAATTTTCCGGATTGACTGACCTATATATCTTAAAGTAGTGATGGACTGTCATTTCATTTTGCTTATTTGAGCTGTTCTTGCCATAATATGGACTTGGTCTTTTACCAAACAGAGCTATCTTCTGTAAACCACCGCTACCTTGTCACAACACATCTGATTGACTCAAATGCATTAAGAAGGAAAGAAATTCCACAAATTAACTTTTAACATTCCAGGTGACTACCTCATGAAGCTGGTTGAGAGAATGCCAAGAATGCAAAGGGTGACTCATTTTAAGAATCTCAAATATAAAAACCCTTTTTGGTTACCACATGATTCCATATGTGTTATTTCATAGTTTTGATGTCTTCACTATTATTCTACAATGTAGGAAATAGTCAAAAAATTAAGAAAACCCTGGAATGAGTAGGTGTGTCCAAACCTTTGACTGAAAATAGTTTACATTTGTGAGTGTGACGGGAATAATAGCAATGCATTCTACCGGAGAATTGTTGAACTTCGACACTGTCTCGTTGGCCTAACGTTATATCCTAATTTGACTTTGGTGCTGGTCATGTTGTTCTTCCCATTACTGTCTCTGGTAAACACACACTATATCAAATAAAATCTACGTTTATTTGTCACATGCACAGGATACAGAAGGTGTAAACGGTACAGTTAAATGGTTACTTGCATAGTGGAGTCTGGTTTAGACATGTAGCTAGCTAGCTAAACAATGAACCATAATCACAACTCATAACGTTACTACCCTGCATGAATCTGCAGGTAGTTATAGCTAACCAACTAGGTTCAATATTAGCTAGCTAGCTAACATTAGGCTATAATTAGCAATGTAAATAGCTCTGAGATACGAGTAGCATTACTACACAGATCATACACGTAACGTTAGCTAGCGAGCCAGCCAGCTAACAGTACTCTTTAACTTGTAATGAAAACAACTTTCTGATAAAATGTACAATTTATAATATATGAAAATGTAGCCATCTAGACTCTCTTACCCATATATATGGATGACTGCTTCTCCCTCTCTGTCACGGATGCCATGGTTGCCCTTAGTTTGAAGATGTAATCGTAATTTAACCATTTTCTTCGTATTTACAGATGGCATACACGTTTGTTATTAAGGCACATGAAAGTTCATGTTCCAGAAGGCATTTCTGTCCCCACAAAAATATTTCTTAGAAAAAATAAATATTCACTTTCAAATGCCTCTCCTGTGAAGTGTTGACAGGTAACTAATTTCCTGAAACTAGTCACATATCTGATCATAAATAGTTTACATTTAGTTAAAAACCATTCCCTAAGGTAGTCACTTTGTGTAGGCTTTAAGCTTAACTGTTGTTGAATGAACCAAGCATGTCTCTGTCACTAACAAACACAGTCATGGGTAGGTATCTGTCACATTTACTTGAAAGGCATACTGGGAAATATGCTAATTCGGCTTTACACCCTACTGTGTTTAGTGTTTAAAACGTAAACGCCTTGTGCTCAATAAACGTGTTCATGTCTTTAAAAAGTCTTAGAGGGAATAAACATCTTCTGGTGTTTATAATCTAAACACATGCGTTTTCGTTGAAATTCTAAATGGCTTGACATGTTTAAAACCTGTTGGGGTTAGGGGGCAGTATTTGCACGGCCGGATAAAAAACGTACCCGATTTAAACTGGTTACTACCCAGAAACGAGAATATGCATATAATTAGTAGATTTGGATAGAAAACACTCTAAAGTTTCTAAAAAAAACTGTTTGAATGGTGTCTGTGAGTATAACAGAACTCATATGGCAGGCCAAAACCTGAGAAGATTCCATATAGGAAGTGCCCTGTCTGACAATTTGTTCTCCTTCTGTGGCATCTCTATCGAAAATACAGCATCTCTGCTGTAACGTGACATTTTCTAAGGCTTCCATTGGCTCTCAGAAGGCGCCAAAAAGTGGAATGATGTCTCTCCTGTCTCTGGGCGAGACGCAAACGTCCCACCCTGCCCTGGGAGGTTAAAAAGTGTTACAGAATAGGGTTTAGTTATGCGTTTTATTTATGTGTTCAGATCCTAAATACTTAGTTTTACAGTGCAGCCACTCCAAGGGGCTGATCTTTTTTTTCAGTGGGTGGATTCGTTAGAGTAGCCTTAGCATCTTTATTCACAGGGTGAACTGTGGCAAAGGTCAACAAGTCATTTTGTTGGTTTGTTTTCACCAGCTATGATGAGAAATCCTGCATCCTTTGCCCTGTCCTCCAGGTTCTCTTTGAGATAGACTTTCTTCTCCTCTCTGGCTCGCTGTGGAAATTACCTTTCTGCTCAACCTTTAAGATACTCAATTAAAATTGATTTCTCGCTCGAAGATTCAGGGTGTAATAACTTTACCTCTCGTGTCCTTGGGGGTGTTTTTTCTTTTCAATTTTCTGAATGACAGAAAATAAAAAAAACATATATACAAAGATACAGAGGTGTCACGCCCTGACCTGAGAGAGACGGTTTGTTTCTCTATGTGGTTAGGTCAGGGGGTGGGCATTCTATGGTGTCTATTTCTTTGTGTTGATCCGAGTATGGTTCCTAATCAGAGGCAGCAGTCTATCGTTGTCTCTGATTAGGAATCATACTTAGGCAGCCTTTCGGCACCTGTAGTTGTGGGATCTTATTTTTGTACTGCTTGTTAAGCCTGCAAGACGTGACGGTTGTTATCATTGTTTCTTATTTTGTGTTTAGTGTTCTGATTTAAAATAAATACAAGGATGAACACTTACCACGCTGCACCTTGGTCTACTCCTTTGGACGGTCATTACAAGAGGCCCCTGATCGTCTCTTTCTCTGAGATCTCGGCAGAATGGTGACTGTTAAACTAGTGCTCTTATCATGTCTCTGAGAAGAGCCTTTTGTGCTCGTCTGAATAGTGTGCCCTCTGTCATGCTATGGTATGAGTTCTCTCAAAGGACTACAGTTGGCTCAGTCTAACGTATTATACCCATCGTTTCCCATTTCTCTGTTTCTTTTTACATGCTATTCAATTACCCACATTTATCAGACAGAAGCTCTTGAAAGGTGCAGTAAAATGTCCTTACTTTTCTCGCCTGTTTTTCAGATGAGTTGAATGGAGGCTCACTGATTAGTTCAACATTTGTGTGCCACTAATTGAAGGGTATTGTGTGTGTGTGTGTGTGTGTGTGTGTGTGTGTCACGCCCTGATCTGTTTCACCTGTCTGTGATTGTCTGCACCACCTTCAGGTGTCTCTTCATTTCCCCAGTGTATTTATCCCTTTGGTTCCTGTCTCTTCTGTACCAGTTCGTCTTGTATGTTTCCATATCAACCAGCGGTTTTCCTGTTCTCCTGCTTTTTGCATTCTCCTTTTTCTAGTCCTCCTGATTTTGACCTTTGCCCGTTTCTGGACTTTGCACCCGCCTGCCTTGACCACGAGCCTGTCTGCCACTCTGTACCTCCTGGACTCTGATCTGGTTTTGACATTTTTGCCTGTCCACGACCATTCGCTTGCCTACCCCTTTGGTTAATAAACATTGTAAGACTCCAAACATCTGCCTCCTGTGTCTGCATTTGGGTCTCGCCTTGTGCCTTGATAGTGTGGTTAATTGCAGTATGTTTTATAAATCAATATTCCTATTCAATGAACCAGGATTACATGGTTGTGAGAGAAAGTTAATTAAGCTTGCATTTTTGTCCATTGGAGAAATGAAGTTTGGATTTCTATTTGCAACTGTATTGCTGTCACGTCCTGACCAGTAAAGGGGTCATTTTGTTATTGTAGTATGGTCAGGACGTGGCAGGGGTGTGTTTGTTTTGTGTTGTTGGGATTTTTGGGTTCTGTTTGTATTTCTATGTTCAGGGTTTTGGTTTGGCCTTCAATTGGAGGCAGCTGTTCTTCGTTGCCTCTAATTGGAGGCCATATTTAAGTAGGGGTTTTCAGCTTGTGTTTTGTGGGTGGTTGTTTCCATGTATAGTCATAGTACCTTACAGGACTGTTTTTCGTTGTTGTTTTGGTTCATTATTTTGTATCCTCTTAATAAATAAGAAGATGAGCATTCACATACCCATTGCATTTGGTGGATTCTTCAGACACATGTTAAGGTTGGACAGTAACAGTTTTGTTGCTTCAATGAGGCTAACAGAGGTGTGTGAGTTCCTTCAACAGCTTATGCAAATCCCAAAGTTACAACTTTTAGCAATGGGTCGTTCGCGAACGAGTCGGCTCTAAGAGCCGGCTCTTGTAGGTGAATGTTGGGAGCCGGCTCACATATCAGCAGAGCCAAATCTATTTCTAAAGAAATTAAGATATGAATAATCTAAATATTTAAATGAATAGAATTTACTAATTCAAAGAACCCAAAAAATTGACTATAGGCCTAAATGTTCAAGCGCACACATTCATTCTGACTGTCTGCTCAGACTAACAGCCTCACCTGTTGTTCCTGTCAATCAGACATGCAGTGTCAACCAGTGAACCAAAGATGCATGAGGGAGTGCCAAGCAAACTCACTCAGTCGCACACTTAGCAGCTGAGGTAAGAGAGGAAGGACAGCTATGAAAAAAACAGCTGGAAAATGAGTCAGAAGCACAGTAGCATTTGGATGCATTTTAATAATGTAGACAATGTTAGAGCACAGTGTAGAATTTTCCAAAACAAATCTTATATAAAGCCGGTTCTACGCACAACCTACACCAGCATATGCGAACTGTGCACCCAACTGTGAAGCTAGCTGTAGCAGAGCTTCGAGAAACTAGCAGGCATGCTTGTGATAGTGGTGGAGCCAGCACCTCCACACGTGGAGATGTATCCACCCAGTCAAGTAGGCCTACTCCGCGACCCACAGCAATGCAGTCTTCTATGGACCAGTTTATGCCAAAGTTTACGTCTGTAGCAAAACAAAGCCAAATTGATATTGCATTGGCTAAAATGATTGCCACCGATTTCCAGCCATTTTCTATCGTGGAGGACAGAGGTTCTAGAAATTATAGCAATAGTCTAAATCCAATGTACACAATTCCAAGCAGAAAAACCCTTTCAAAATCACTTATTCCACAACTGTACGAGAGCACACAGTCTTCAGTGCAGGAAAGAGTCCAAAAAGCAACTGCAGTCTGACTGATGGACATCAAGGGTAACCACTTCTTACATGTCAGTTACATGTCACTTCATTGAAGATTTTTCAATGTCTAGCTGTCTTCTGGACTGCTTTGAGTTCAGCGACAGACACAACCTCAGAGAACTTGGCAGAGGAACTGTTGAGAGTGGCCAGAAAATGGCAAGTAGATGGAAAAGTGTTCTGTTGCGTTAGCATCAATGCAGCTAACATAACCAAAGCCATGAAAATGCTAAAATGGACCCATCATCCATGTCTTGCCCACACAATCAACCTGATTGTAAGAGATGCTCTGAAGGTGATGAAGCCCACTGGACAAAGTGAAAGGAGCTGTGGAATACGAGCACAGTAGGTGCTGAAAAACTAAAGTCTACACAACACCAGATGGGGATGCCTGAGCTGAGGCCTAAATAAGACTGTACTACAAGGTGGAATTCAACATTTTATATGTTGAAGCGGTTTCTTGAGTCAAAGGATGCCATCATATCTACTCTGGCCATTGTCAATGCACCTGTTGATGCTCTGACCCAAGAGGAATGGGAGGTGGTGGAGGAGATGTGCAGAGTCCTGGAACCTGTTGAGCAGGTCACTGAGGAGATCAGTGGAGAGGGCAGTTATTACTACATCATTAATTAATCCAGGATTATATATGTATATGAGCAGTAGATGAGAATGTAGTATCAGTAGACAAAACATGAACCTGAACTAATAAGTTACTGTTCTGTAACGATCGTCTGGAAGAGGGGACCAAGATGCAGCGTGGTAAGTGGTCATAATGATTTTTAATGAGACACTTCAAAAACAAACAGGGAAAACGAAAGCCAACAGTTCTGCCAGGTGAACACACACAAGACAGAAAACAACTACCCACAAAACCCCAAAGGAAAACAGGCTGCCTAAGTATGATTCCTAATCAGAGACAACGATAGACAGCTGCCTCTGATTAGGAACCCTACTCGGCCCAAAACAAAGAAATACAAAAACATAGAAAAAGGAACATAGAACACCCACCCAATGTAACACCCTGGCCTAACCAAAATAAAGAACAAAAAACCCCTCTCTATGGCCTGGGCGTTACATGTTCTTTCTTTTCAGCTATGTGACAGCCTCAAAAATGATACTCCTGTGTAAGGGTCTGCAGGGAATCACAGCCAGCCGCCAGAGAGAAGCAAATGTAACCACAGGACATGTGAAAGAGTTGATGGACACCCTATGTTCATCAATGGACAGGTATTTCCACAGAATGGAATATAATCATGTGCTATCAGAAACCGCTGCACTTGCCCCCAGGTTTAAGAAGTTAGCCTTCAGTGATGCCAGAGCGATTGATGAGGCTCTTCATAGAATAACCTCAGCAGCAGGGAGGGACAGCCCCAGCAGTCAGCTGGCTCAGGCACCAGGGCAACAGGAAGAAGAGGGATCAAATGGAGCAGAAGCACTAGCAGTAGTGCCACAAACGTCTGCTGTTTGTATGCTGCTTGACAAGAGAGCAACTGGGGATGCAGCACAAAGGAATCCCTCAGCAGATGCCATAATGGAGGTCTGATCCTATTTGGAGGAGGCCCTCCAAAGATCTGCAGATACTCTGAGCTGGTGGAAGAACAAGGCCTCGGTTTACCCATGGCTTACTAAAGTCATGACAGGGAGGCTCTGCATAGTGGCCACATCTGTTCCCTCTGAGAGGGTCTTCTCGAAACAGAACAAATAATTACTGAGAGAAGAAACCGCATCAGCCCCTCGAAAGTGAGGCAGCTTGCATTTCTGAATGCAAATCTCTCATAAAAGCAAAATATGGTCAGCATTGCTGTGTGCTGCTGGTAATAACATGGAAATAAAGAAGAATGAGAAAAGAGGGACCAGTTTAACGTTTTAAGTGGGATGCTGCAGTTTTGCACATTGTTATTTATTTTTCTTTGATATGGTGCAATATTCTATTATTATGTTGTTCAGATTGTATTTGTTTTGAATTGTTACATTTATATGCACTTTGTTTATATACATTAAAAAAGTTATACTTTAAATGCACATGTGTAATAGCATGCTTCTTTTTTACATTTATTTCTATTTGTGGGATGCTGCAGTTTTGCAAATAGTTATTTATTTTTCTTTGATATGGTGCAATATTCTAAAATAGCTATACTTTAAATGCAAATGTTTAATAGCATTCTTTTTCATAACAAAACAGTGCATTTTTAAATAACATTGTGGTTAAGGTAGAGTATGATTTCATTTAATAATTTAATTAGAATTGTTTTAACACCAATCATAGTCAAACTATTGAAAACTGTTTGACTTGAAAAAATACAGAAGATATTTTTTTTAAAGAGACATTTGGGAGCCAAAAGAGCCAGCTCTTTTTGGTGAACTGAGCCGAACGAACCGGCTCACTGAAAAGACCCGGAATGCCCATCACTAACAACTTTAGTGCTGTGTAATCAGCAATGTTAATAATATATTACAATATGTAATATGCATAAATATTCAAGTTACATTCTAATTTGCAGTCTACAAGCTTAACATGATGAAATGGAATGACATTTACGCTAACGGGTGACCAAAAATAATTAACTGCTAGCCACGCCTCCAATCTGATTGGCTGTCACCTATACAATATATTATTAAAAAGGTTCAAAATTGAACCCCTCCCATCACAAAAAGGTTACGGTTTGAACCTTTACACAGGAGTTCCTCGAAGACCCTTTTCAGAGGGGTTCCTTTTCAGCTGGAAAGTTTCCGCCGGTGTGGCAACCCAAAAGGTTTTTCCAGTCACCTTTTCTTCTGAGTGTATGGTACATGGATTTTCTAGCTAGCTCTTGATATTGCTTCTATTCATCTAAAGAGCTTAGAGTATCCATATAAAGGTTAAGGGAGACTTTTGTCACGCTTTAAATTATTCCGAATTGCTTTCCCATTTGCTGATAGGTTATGTATCTGGCATTGAATTGCCATTGCGCAGGGCTTTTTAAATTGGACAATTACCATACCTGGAGAGTCATGTGGCATGTGATGCATGCCTTGTAAACTCCTCAGACAAACAGAGGCCACCTTCATTAACACACTTACAACAATCTCATCCACAAATTCCCAATTTGCTTGTAACACGTCCCAATTGTTATCTCACACAGAGGTGAATGGGAGATGTTTACAAAATAAATGGCGAAGATAGAAAAAGAAAGAGCAACCCCTGTGTCTAACTTATCTTGACAAAATCTAAATGGAAGTGTCTGTGGGAAAACAAGAAATGGATCAAAGCAATCAAAGAGAAACTCACTGCTCTATTAATCAACACAGGCTGATAGATGGCGCTGGGGTTGATGGCACTGGAGCAGGATCTAAATCATGGAGAGGGGTAGTAGTGATTATAACAATCCTGGGTCTGTCAGGCCACCATTTCAGTTTGTATGTGATGTGTACGCCGAGGAACTTAAAACTTTCCACCTTGTCCACTGCTGTCCCGTCGATGTGCATAGGGGGGTACTCCCTCTGCTGTTTCCTGGAGTCCACAATCATCTCCTTTATTTTGTTAACTTTGAGTGAGAGGTTGTTTTCCTGACACCACACACCACCTCCTCCCTGTAGGCCGTTTTGTCATTGTTGGTAATCAATCCCACTACTGTTGTGTCGTCTGAAAACTTGATGATTGAGTTGGAGGCGTGCATGGCCATGCAGGCATGGGTAAACAGGGAGTACAGGAGGGGGCTGAGCATGCACCCTTGTGGGGCCCCAGTGTTGAGGATCAGCGAAGTGGATATGTTGTTTCCTACTTTCACCACCTGGGGGTGGCCTGTCAGAAAGTCCTGGACCCAATTGCAGAGGGTGGGGTTGAGACCCAGGGCCTCAAGCTGAATGATGAGCTTGGAGGATACTATGGTTTTGAATGCTGAGCAATAGTCAATGAACAGCATTCTTACATAGGAATTCCTCTTGTCTAGATGGGATAGGGCAGTGTGCAGTGTTTATTTTTTTATTTCACCTTTATTTAACCAGGTAAGCTAGTTGAGAACAAGTTTTCATTTACAACTGCGACCTGGACAAGATAAAGCAAAGCAGTGCGACACAAACAACAGAAAATAAAAAATAGAAATGGAAATAAAAAGAAAGTCTATATACAGTGTGTGCAAATGGCGTGAGGAGGTAAGGCAATAAATAGGCCATAGTAGCGAAGTATTTACAGTTTATCAAATTAACACTGGAGTGATAGATGAGCAGATGATGATATGCAAGTAGAAATACTGGTGTGCAAAAGAGCAGAAAAGTAAATAAAAACAATATGGGGATGAGGTAGGTAGATTGGGTGGGCTATTTACAGATGGGCTATGTACAGCTGCAGCGATTGGTTAGCTGCTCAAATAGCTGATGTTTAAAGTTAGTGAGGGAAATAAGTCTCCAGCTTCTGTGATTTTTGCAATTCATTCCAGTCATTGGCAGCAGAGAACTGGAAGGAAAGGCAGCCAAAGGAGGTGTTGGCTTTGGGGATGACAAGTGAGATATACCTGCTGGAGCGCGTGCTATGGGTGGGTGTTGTTATCGTGACCAGTGAGCTGAGATAAGGCGGAGCTTTACCTAGCATATGCTTATAGATGACCTGGAGCCAGTGGGTCTGGCGACGAATATGTAGCGAGGGCCAGTCCACTAGAGCATGCAGATCGCAGTGGTGGGTGGTATAAGGGGCTTTGGTGACAAAACAGATAGCACAGTGATAGACTGCATCCAGTTTTCTGAGTAGAGTATTGGAAGCTATTTTGTAAATGACATCGCGAAAGTCGAGGATCGGTAGGAGAGTCAGTTTTACGAGGGTATGTTTGGCGGTGTGAGTGAAGGAGGCTTTGTTACGAAATAGGAAGTCGATTCTAGATTTAATTTTGGATTGGAGATGTTTAATATGAGTCTGGAAGGAGAGTTTACAGTCTAGCCAGACACCTAGGTATTTGTAGTTATCCACATATTCTAAGTCAGTACCGTCTAGAGTAGGGATGCTAGTCAAATGGTTGAAAAGCATGCATTTGGTTTTACTAGCGTTTAAGAACAGTTGGAGGCCACAGAAGGAGTGTTGTTTGGCATTGAAGCTCATTTGGAGGTTAGTTAACCTGTTGGGGATTGGGGGCAGTATTGAGAATTTTGAAAAAAATATGTGCCCATTTTTAACTGCCTCCTACACCAACTCAGAAGCTAGGATATGCATATTATTTGGATAGAAAACACTCAGAATTTTCTAAAACTGTTTGAATGGTGTCTGTAAGTATAACAGAACTCATATGGCAGTCAAAACCCTGAGACAAATTCTGACAGGAAGTGGATACCTGATGTGTTGAATTACTTTTAAGCCTATGCCATTGAAACACACAGGGACGTATTAATCATTGAGCACTTCCTACGCCATCCACTAGATGTCACCAGTCTTTACAAAGTGGTTTGAGTCTTCTACTTTGAAAACTGACCGAACAAGAGACTTGGAATGTTGGTCATAAGCGGATGGTCGATACGACTCTGGCGCGCGAGTGCATGTTTGGGTACTCTCGTTCCAATACGTTTTAAAAGAGAATGCAATCGTCCGCCTTGAATATTATTGAAGTTCTGATTGAAAAAGGCCCTAATGATTTATGCTATACAACGTTTGACATGTTTGAACGAACGTAAATATTTTTTTTCCTTCTTTGATGAAGACAAGTCCGGCGGGCGTCGTTCATGTTTTTGAGTAGCCTACAGGACGCGCTAACAACACGGAGGTTTTGGACATAAATTATGAGCTTTTTTGAACAAAACTACATTTGTTATGGACCTGGGATTCCTGGAAGTGCCTTCTGATGAAGATAATCAAAGGTAAGGGATTATTTACATAGTATTTTTGATTTTAGATCTTTCCAACATGGCGCTTAGTCTGTATCGCAAAGCCTATTTTTCTGGGCGCAGTACTCAGATTATTGCAAAGTGTGATTTCCCAGTAAAGTTATTTTTAAATCTGGCAATGCGGTTGCATTCAAGAGATGTTCATCTATAATTCTTTGAATGACAATATAATATTTTACCAATGTTTTCGAATAGTAATTATTTAATTTGTTGTGCTGATTGACTGGCGGTATTGGAGGGAAAATATTTCCTCAACATCAACGCCATAGTAAAACGCTGTTTTTGGATATAAATATGAGCTTGATAGAACAAAAAATGCATGTATTGTCTAACATAATGTCCTAGGAGTGTCATCTGATGAAGATTGTCAAAGGTTAGTGCATAATTTTAGCTGGTTTTCTGCTTTTGGTGACGCCTGTCTTTGCATTGACAAAACATTACACGCAGCTATTTTCAATGTACTGTCCTAACATAATCTAACTTTATGCTTTCGCCGTAAAGCCTTTTTGAAATCGGACAACGTGGTCAGATTAAGGAGATGTTTAAATTTCAAAGGGTGTAAGATAGTTGTATGTTTGAGAAATTTGAATTATGACATTTAATTGTTTTCAAATTTGGCGCCCTTGATATTTCACCTGCTGTTGATAGGGTGCACCAGGGGTGGGACGCTTGCATCCCACGTTCCCAGACAGGTTAACACAGTGTCCAAAGAAGGGCCAGATGTATACAGAATGGTGTCGTCTGCGTAGAGGTGGATCAGAGAATCACCAGCAGCAAGAGCAACATCATTGATGTATGCAGAAGAGAAGAGAGTCGGCCCGAGAATTGAACCCTGTGGTACCCCCATAGAGACTGCCAGAGATCCGGACAGCAGGCCTTCCGATTTGACACACAACTCTGTCTGAGAAGTAGTTGGTGAACCAGGCGAGGCAGTCATTTGAGAAACCAAGGCTGTTGAATCTGCCGATAACAATACTGTGATTGACAGAGTCGAAAGCCTTTGCCAGGTCGATGAAGACGGTTGCACAGTACTGTCTTTTATCGATGGCGGTTAAGATATTGTTTAGTACCTTGAGCGTGGCTGAGGTGCACCCGTGACCAGCTCGGAAACCAGATTGCACAGCGGAGGAGGTACGGTGGGATTCAAAATGGTCAGTGGTCTGTTTATTAACTTGGCTTTCGAAGACTAGAAAGGCAGGGTGGATGGATATAGGTCTGATGGCGATTGCATTGTCTGTGGACCAATTGGGGCTGTCAGCAAATTGAAGTGGGTGGATATGATCCTTGACTAGTCTCTCAAAGCACTTCATGATGACATAACTGAGTGCTACGGGGCGATAGTCATTTAGTTCAGTTACCTTCGCATTCTTGGGTACAGGAACAATGGTGGCCATCTTGAAGCATGTGGGGACAGCAGACTGGGATAGGGAGAGATTGAATACGTTTAAATGTCTTACTCACGTCAGTCATGGAGAAGGAGAGCCCACAGTCCTTGGTAGCGGGCCACGGCGGTGGTACTGTATTAACCTCAAAGTGGGCAAAGAAGGTGTTTAGTTTGTCTGGAAGCAAAACGGTGTCCGTGACGTGGCTAGTTTTTCTTTTTGTAGTCCGTGATTGTCTGTAGACCCTGCCACATACATCTAATTTCTGAGCCGTTGAAATGAGACTCCACTCTGTCTCTATACTGACATTTTGCTTGTTTGATTGCCTTGTGGAGGGAATAACTACACTGTTTGTATTTGGTCATATTCCCAGTCACCTTTCCATGGTTAAATGCTGTGGTTCGCGCTTTCAATTTTGCGTGAATGCCGCCACCTATCCACGGTTTCTGGTTAGGGTAGATTTTAATAGTCACAGTGGATTCAACATCTCCTATACACTTCCTTATAAACTCACTCACCAAATCAGCATATACGTCAATATTATTCTCTGAGGCTACCCGGAACATATCCGAGGCCACGTGATCAAAACAATTTTGAAGCGTGGATTCCGATTGGTCAGACCAGTTTTGAACAGTCCTTAGCATGGGTACTTCCTGTTTGAGTTTCTACCTATAGGAAGGGAGGAGCAAAATTAAATTGTGGTCAGATTTGCCGAAAGGAGAGCGGGGGAGGGCCTTGTATGCATCGCGGAAGTCAGAGTAGCAGTGATCCAATGTTTTTCCAACGCGAGTGCTACAGTCAATATGCTAATAGAATTTAGGTAGTCTTGTTCTCAAATTTGCTTTGTTAAAATCCCCAGCTAAAATAAATGCAGCCTCATGATATATGGTGTCCAGTTTGCAAAAAGTCCAGTGAAGTTCCTTGAGGGCCGTCGTGGTATCGGCTTGAGGGGGTATTTACACAGCTGTGACGACAACCAAAAATAATTATCTTGGGAGATAATACTGTCGGCATTTGATTGTGAGGAATTCTAGGTCAGGTGAACAAAATTACTTTATGTTGTTGCAATTACACCATGAGTTGTTAATCATGAAACATACACCACAACCCTTCTTCCCAGAGATATGTTTATTCCTGCCGGCATGACGCAGGAATCCAGGTGGCTGTACCGACTCCGACAGCATACAGTGGGGGAAAAAAGTATTTGATCCCCTGCTGATTTAGTACATTTGCCCACCTACAAAGAAATAATCAGTCTATAATTTTAACCTCTATGGGCTAGGTGGGACGCTAGCGTGCCACCCGTGGTGCACTCCATCAACAGCAGGTGCATTTCAAGAGCGGCAAATTTGAATCCAAATAAATGTCAAAATTCAAATTTTTCAAAAATACAACTATTTTACACCATTTGAAAGATAAACATCTCCTTAATCTAACCACGTTTTACGATTTCAAAAAGGTTTTACGGCGAAAGCATAAATTTAGAGTATGTTAGGACAGTACATTTACAAGAGTTGTGTGTAATGTTTTGTCAAGTCAAAGACAGGGTCACCAAAACCATAAAACCAGCTAAAATGATGCACTAACCTTTTACAATCTCCATCAGATGACACTCCTAGGACATTATGTTAGACAATGCATGCATTTTTAGTTCTATCAAGTTCATATTTATATCCAAAAACAGCGTTTTACTATGGCATTGATGTTGAGGAAATCGTTTCCCTCCAATAACCGGCAGTCAAGTCAGCGTCACAAATTTAATAATTAAAATTAGAAAACATTGGTAAAATATTATATTGTCATTTAAAGAATTATAGATTTACATCTCTTGAACGCAATCAACTTGCCAGATTTAAAAATAACCTTACTGGGAAATCACACTTTGCAATAATCTGAGCACTGCGCCCAGAAAAATACGCGTTGCGATACAGACTAGACGTCATGTTGGGGAGATCTAAAATCGAAAATACTATGTAAATAATCCATTACCTTTGATTCTCTTCATCAGATGTCACTTCCAGGTATCACAGGTCCATAACGAATGTAGTTTTGTTCAAAAAAGCTCATCATTTATGTCCAAAAATCTCCGTCGAGTTAGCACATGATCTAAGCCAGCCGGACTTCTCGTCATGAACGAGGGGAAAAAATATATTTCCGTTCGTTCAAACATGTCAAACGTTGTATAGCATAAATCATTAGGGCCTTTTTTAACCAGAACATGAATAATATTCAAGGTGGACGAATGCATACTCTTTTATAACGTATTGGAACGAGGGTACCCAACATGAACTCGCGCGCCAGGTGTCTAATGGGACATCATCGTTCCATGGCTCTTGTTCGGTCAGATCTCCCTCCAGAAGACTCAAAACACTTTGTAAAGGCTGGTGACATCTAGTG
Source organism: Salmo salar (assembly GCF_965601325.2). Taxonomy (NCBI): domain Eukaryota; kingdom Metazoa; phylum Chordata; class Actinopteri; order Salmoniformes; family Salmonidae; genus Salmo; species Salmo salar. The sequence continues at coordinate 48,689,354 of NC_138295.1, read as the reverse complement.
GAAGCAATAGGAAGTGCCAAAATATTCCTAAGCCCCTGTGTTTTTCAATGGGATAGGTTTAAAGTCAATACAACACATCAGGTATCCACTTCCTGTCAGAAAATGTCTCAGGGTTTTGCCTGCCAAATGAGTTCTGTTATACTCACAGACACCATTCAAACAGTTTTAGAAACTTTAGAGTGTTTTCTATCCATATATAATAAGTATATGCATATTCTAGTTACTGGGTAGGATTAGTAACCAGATTAAATCGGGTAATTTTTTTTTATCCAGACGTGCAAATGCTGCCCCCTAGCCCTAACAGGTTAACGTCTCTGAGCTAGGCGGGACGAATTCGTCCCACCTACGCAACAGCCAGTCTAATACAGTGGCGCGATTTTCAAATACCTTAAAAATCCTATTACTTCAATTTCTCAAACATATGACTATTTTACAGCTATTTAAAGACAAGACTCTCGTTAATCTAACCACACTGTCCGATTTCAAAAAGGCTTTACAACGAAAGCAAAACATTAGATTATGTCAGCAGAGTACCAAGCCAGAAATAATCAGACACCCATTTTTCAAGCCAGCATATAATGTCACCAAAACCCAGAAGACAGCTAAATGCAGCACTCACCTTTGATGATCTTCATCAGATGACAACCCTAGGACATTATGTTATACAATACATGCATGTTTTGTTCAATCAAGTTCATATTTATATCAAAAACCAGCTTTTTACATTAGCATGTGACGTTCAGAACTAGCATACCCCCCGCAAACTTCCGGGGAATTCGCTAACATTTTACTAAATTACTCACGATAAACGTTCACAAAAAGCATAACAATTATTTTAAGAATTATAGATACATAACTCCTCTATGCACTCGATATGTCCGATTTTAAAATAGCTTTTTGGTGAAAGCACATTTTGCAATATTCTAAGTACATAGCCCAGGCATCACGGCTAGCTATTTAGACACCCGGCAAGTTTAGCACTCACCATAATCATATTTACTATTATAAAAGTTTGATTACCTTTTGTTGTCTTCGTCAGAATGCACTCCCAGGACTGCTACTTCAATAACAAATGTTGGTTTGGTCCAAAATAATCCATCGTTATATCCGAATAGCGGCGTTTTGTTTGTGCGTTCCAGACACTATCCGAAATGGTAAAGAAGGGTCGCGCGCATGGCGCAATTCGTGACAAAAAAATTCTAAATATTCCATTACCGTACTTCGAAGCATGTCAACCGCTGTTTAAAATCAATTTTTACGCCATTTTTCTCGTAGAAAAGCGATAATATTCCGACAGGGAATCTCCTTTTCGGCAAACAGAGGAAAAAATCACAAAGGCGGGGGCGGTCGGGTCACGCGCCTAAGCCCAGAGTCCCTTGATCGGCCACTTGAGAAAGGCGATAATGTGTTTCAGCCTGGGGCTGGAACCTGACTAGACCCAGCCTCATCTACATCACCCTCCATAGCATAACTAGGCCCAGCCTCAGCTACCCCACCATCTCTAGCCTGACTAGGGCCAGCCTCATCTACACCACCATCTCTTGCATGACTAGGCCCAGCCTCATCTACACCACCATCCCTGGCATGACTAGGCCCAGCCTCATCTACACCACCATCCCTGGCATGACTAGACCCAGACTCTGCATCTCATTACCCCCTGCACGTTGACTTCGATTTTCCCCACTGGCGCTTGTACCCTCACCTTGTCTACGGCCTTTATGTGGGCACGCAAAGCTCTTATGCCCCAAATCTCTACACTCAAAACACCGTAGACTATCTGTGCTGGCAAACCCTGCATAGAGACCCTCCCCATGCCTCACTTTAAAATGCTCATTTAGCTGTTGCTCATTGTTATTCAGAAACATAAACACTTGCCTCCGGAATGAAACAACGTACTTAACGGCATCTGCCTGTAAACCTGCCGACAGTACACGAAAACCGCTAGCAAACTTACCAAAACGACTCAGCTCTTTCCTGATTTGATCATCCGTAATAAACGGAGGCAAATTTGCACCAACACATCCCTTACAAATATTCCACTAGCAATTAGCCTACCAACCTCCTACCTGTTCACCTGTTCACCGACCGCGAGCAGAACCTCCTTTACCTTAACTCCATTCTCAGGAACACACCTGAATCCATGCCGTATCGACAGCGTCTCCTCCGCGCTAGGCTGAGAAGCCATCGCGCACACCACACCTTCCAAACCCCAGGAAACTTACTCTGTCCTCTTCCACCCTAACTTTGAAAAAACTGTGGATACCGCTAAAACAAATATTGCATTAACTCTCCCCAAGAAAAGAATCAAGAAAGATAGTTAGGACAGAGCCCTCCACACCAAACACTCAAACTCCCAAAAACTCCCAGCATGCACAGAGAAAGAGAGAAAGAGAGAAAGAGATGTTATTTGTGGCTCAGAGTTTTTTTTGTTTTTGTGAAGTAGTTTGTAGCTGGTCCTGCGGAGGTATGTTTATGATTATTGAAATTGTTTGTATTATTCTGTTTTATTTGTTCCCAGGGGGGAAGGGAGTGCTTAGGCAAGATGGGATTGACTATCTATACCATCTTCCTGCCTCTGCAAATAGTTTTTTCCCACTTCTCCTGATTCACTCATGTCCATCAACATGATTTAGTGACTGATGCTTTACTAATTTCATTTGGGATGTTCTGTGTCATTGTGGTGCATCAAAATAGAGATTCCAGAGAGTGGAGCTCTGAATTTGTATGAGGGGATGTACTTTATTCACCCTTCCCTTGAGTGACAGAAGGAATGTACTGGTACGTATAGTATATGTGTGCTTGAATGTCAGGGATAGTTTACCTAATGTTATAGCCTGCACAGTGACTATGGATTAATTACCTGTGTAGATAAAAACATAATTTTGTAATTTTACATTGATGTGAAAACACTGCTTTTGCACTTATTGTGTTGTAATGTTATTTGGAATTATCACAATGAACACTTGTAGTGGAAGTTAGCTGGATGGCTGCTACAGAAAAATAAAGTTTTTAGGTATAAAGCAGATAGTGTGCTGCAGAGTATTTGTTATGTTAGGTTTTTCTCTTTTCTAGTCATGTCATGCCCGAGCTTTGACTCCCCTTTAGAGCAGAGGTCAGGTTTGAGCTCATTGGTGTGCAGGCAGGACAGCCTTATCTTTTCCAGCTCAGCCTTGTTTGCCTCCATGTCGGGTAATTACTCTTAATGACGGTGTATTAAAGGGGAGGACTTGGATTGTGCTGCTGTAACTGGCATGTGTGAAAGCAAATAACAGCCTTTAACCACTCCGATAGACCTCTTCACCTTTGCAGTACAGCAGGCCTGTTGTGCACCTGGATTGGAGATGCTTGTTCCAGGAGGTCAAGTGTGCAGCTGCAATTAAGAGGTCTTATTGAATAGCTAATATGTGGTGTACTGCAGTCAGTTTCTGAAGAGGAACCTTCATAATGTAAATCTCAATGTAACCTACTTACACTTAACTACGGTTTACTACTTGATAATAACTTTTTCCATAAATAGCGCTGTGCCTTTTAGGGGGGACAGAAAAATACATAATTGGTATGGGGATGATGAGCATTTATTATTTAGTTGTCTAACTTTGGAGTGTGAAGAGTTAATCTGGAACATATTGTGTGACACTCTGTGACACTCAGCTTCCTGGCTGACCTCTATTTTGATTCTAAAATTTCAAAAGAGATGGAAATATGTGGAAAATTGACATGATTTTGGTCCAAGTAGGGTGACCTGGTACAAATCCCATACCTCTTTCACTCCACGGGGATGGCTGACATATGGGACACGTTGTGACCGAATTCTCCACTCTATTCTGAGCCATCATGAGAAAACCCAGCAACAAAGAATGTACCCTATATGATAGATAGTAATAGTTGAAATGATTATACTTTTCTCCAAACCAAAGACCATTCTAGTTTCTTTATGCCACCTGTTATTAGTTAACTGAATCTGTGTGCCATTTCCATGGAATGATGTGGCCATTTGAAAGCTATTAAAATGCTTTTGACATTTTATCACCCTCTGTCCCCAGCAGCATGCCTTTTCCTGCTCCAGCTCACTGGTGTCTCAGTTGAAGATGCTATGAAATGTTGACACATGCTGCAGTATAGGTTTAGCTGCTCTTTGAATCCAGCAGGAATCGAAGCAGGTGGCTGGACAGAGACAAATCACTGGCGTGCTACTTATCTCAAACAGTAGGGAAAAGCAGTTTGGGTTGGGTTAGAGTGGAGTGGAGGGAGGGAGAGAAAGAAAGAAATAAGGTAAAGAGACAGAGGGAGCAAACAGAGAGATGAGAGAGATGGAAAGTGAGAGGAAAAAAGGTGAGGGGAGAGAGCAAAAGAGAGAGAGAAAATTAGTTAGAGAGTGAAGGAAAGAGAGCATGCAAAGGAGAGAGCACAGTAGAGGGAGCAGCCTGGAGATTACCATCTGCCTTTTAAATCGGTCCCTCGGCTGCATCAGCAGCATTTGAGGGACAAAACTGTTTTGTCGAACAGTTCTCCTAAGCACCATGGATATCAATCACTACACCCCTGCGGAGACACCTCCAACTGGTACTGCACGAGGACAGGAGTCAGGAAAACCCCAAATATGCACCAGCAACATTTCCAATCCCCCATGGAGGCAAAAGGCTGCTAAACGAGAAATGACATCCTCTTCCTCAACACTGTCCACAGGTGTTTACCCTGTCACTAAGCGGGCTGCAGGTCTGTATCCTGTGAAAGGCAATCTCAAATGACAAAGACTGCTCCCATGAGAAATCTCCTGCTAGGCAGCATGACACTGCATGCTAAGCTAGGCTGTTGTTGTTCACTGTCTGAGCAAGCATTAGCTTTTCCATTTTAGGGCATAGTAGTGTGTGCAGATGAAAGGGCAGCTGTGAGGGGGTTGTTAAACAGCAGAGACATTCTGGGGACCTCTGTGTGGTTACGAGGATGTGTAACACACAGATGGTGCACAATACTCAGCTTCCCGCAACACATCTGTTGTCAACCTGAGCTGGTCACCCACGTCACTCTTAACAGACGCTGTCTGGGGACCACATAAGTCTATAAACAGATGTTATCCCCTTAAATGCAATTGGTAACCTTTCTATTAAACGTTTAGACATTGTTTTAGCCCAAATAATTGCACATCTGATACTTACAAAAACAAAGCTCGATCATCTTTGCCTTATGTCATTTGTCAGATTTCAAATCTAAACAAATCTGACCTTTCTGTTATTAGCTGTGACTCAAAGGTCACTTCGATGTGATGGTTATTATACTGAACAAAAACATAAACACAACATTTAAAGTGTTGGTTCCATGTTTCATGAGCTGAAAAATATCAGAGAATTTTTCCATACTCATGAAATGCATATTTCTTAACTTTTTTTGCACTAATTTGTTTACATCCCTGTTAGTGAGCATTTCTCCTTTGCCAAGATAATCCATCCACCTGACAGGTGTGGAATAGCATGATCATTACACAGCTGCACCTTGTGTTGGGGACATTAAAAGGCCACTCTAAAATGTGCATTTTTGTCACACAACACAATGCCACAGATGTCTCAAGTTTCGAGGGAGCATGCTGACTACAGGAATACCAACCAGAGCTGTTGCCAAAGAATTAAAATGTTAATTTCTTTATCAACTACTTTTTAGAGAATTTGGCAGTATGTCCAACCGGCCTCACAATCGCACACCACGTGTAAACACGCCAGCCCAGGACCAGCCACCTGGACAGCTGATGAAACTGTGGGTTTGCACAATCAATGAATTTCTGCACTGTCAGAAACTGTCTCAGGGATGCTCATCTACATGCTCCTAGTCCTCACCAAGGTCTTGACCTGACTGCAGTTCAATGCAACCGACTTCAGTGGGCATGCTCACCTTCGATGGCCACTAGCCACTAGCACGCTTCACAATGAATCCCGGTTTCAGCTGTATCGGGCAGATGGCAGACCACGTGTATGGCGTCATGTGGGTGAGCGGTTTGCTGTTGTGAACAGAGTGCCCCATGGTGGCAGTGGGGTTATGGTATCGGCAGGCATAAGCTATGGACAGCGAACACAATTGTATTTTATCAATGGCAATTTGAATGCACAGGGATACCTTGACGAGATCCTGAAGCCCATTATCGTGCCATTCATCCGCCGACATCACCTCATGTTTCAGCATGATAATGCACAGCCCCATGCCACAAGGATCTGTACACATTTCCTGGAAGCTGATAACCTGAACCAGGTTGCGGGCACTGGTTACAGCTTGAAGCTTTCTCTTGAGTGGGCAGCTTGATGAAAGACAGTCGATATTTAAATCACCCAGAAAATATACTTCTCTGTTGATATCACATTAATTACCAAGCATTTCACACGTTATCCAGATACTGACTGTTAGCACTTGGTGATCTATAGCAGCTTCCCACAAGAATGGGCTTTGTGAGGCAGATGAACCTGTATCTATATTACTTCAAAAGTATTTAACATGATATCCTCTCTAAGCTTTACAGGAATGTGGTTCTGAATATAAATAGCAACACCTTCACCATTGGGATTTCTGTATTTTCTGTAAATGTTATAACCTTGTATTGCTACCACTGTATCATCAAAGGTATTATTTAAGTGAGTTTCAGAGACTGTCAGAATATGAATCATCTGCTACTAGCAAATTATTGCTTTCATGAACCTTGTTTTTTAAGCTACATAAAAACAGAAATGTCCTCTCACTGTCAACTGCGTTTATTTTCAGCAAACTTAGCATGTGTAAATATTTGTATGAACATAAGATTCAACAACTGAGACATAAATTGAACAAGTTCCACGGACATGTGACTAACAGAAATGGAATAATGTGTCCCTGAACAAAGAAGGGGGGTCAAAATCAAAGTAACAGTCAGTATCTGGTGTGGCCACCAGCTGCATTAAGTACTGCAGTGCATCTCCTCCTCATGGACTGCACCAGAGTTGCCAGTTCTTGCTGTGAGATGTTACCCCACTCTTCCACCAAGCACCTGCAAGTTCCCGGACATTTCTGGGGGGAATGGTGTAGTCATAACACCATACAGGAACTCAAGTCCTTTTGTTCACCTGACCTAGAATTTCTTACAATCAAATGCCGACCATATTATCTCCCAAGTGATTTCTCATCGGTTATTGTCACAGCAGTGTATATACCCCGTCAAGCCAATACCACGACGGCCCTCAAGGAACTTCACTGGACTCTATGTAAACTGGAAACCATATATCCTGAGGCTGCATTTTTTTTGTAGCTGGGGATTTTAACAAAGCAAATTTGAGAACAAGGCTACCTAAATTCTACCAGCATATTGGTTGATTGTAGCACTTGCACAGGCAGTACACTGGACCACTGCTACTCTAACTTCCGCGAAGCATACAAGGCCCTCCCTTCGGCAAATCTGACCACGACTCCATTTTGCTCCTACCAGAAACTCCTATTGGCAGAAACTCAAACAGGATGTACCCGTGACGAGAGCCATTCAACGCTGGTCTGACCAATCAGAATCCACGCTTCAAGATTGTTTTGATCACGTAGACTGGGAAATGTTCCGGGCAGCCTCAGAGAATAACATCGATTTATACGCTGATTCAGTGAGTTTATAAGAAAGTGCAGATGTTGTACCCACTGACTATTAAAACCTACCTTAACCAGAAACCGTGGATAGATGGCGGAATTCACGCCAAACTGAAAGCGCGAACCACAGCATTTAACCATGGAAAGATGACTGGGAAAATGGCAGAATATAAACAGTGTAGTTATTCCTTCCGCAAGGCCATCAAACAAGCGAAATGTCGGTATAGGGACAAAGTGGAGTCGCAATTCAACGGCTCAGACACGAGACTTATGTGGCAGGGTCTACAGGCAATTACGAACTGCAAAAAGAAAACCAGCCATGTCACGGACACCGACGTTTTGCTTACAGACAAATTAAACACCTTTGCCCGCTTTTGAGGTTAATACAGTGCCACCGACACGGCCCGCTACCAAGCACTGCAGGCCCTCCTTCTTCGAGGCCGACGTGAGTAAGACATTTAAACATGTTAACCCTCGCAAGGCTGCTGGCCCAGACGGCATCCCTAGCTACGTCCTCAGAGCTTGCGCAGACCAGCTGGCTGGTGTGTATACGGACATATTCAATTGCTCCCTATCCCAGTCTGCTGTCCCCACGTGCTTCAAGTCAGCCACCATTGTTCCTGTACCCAAGAAGTCAAAGATAACTAACTAAATGACTCACGTCTATCATCATGAAGTGCTTTGAGAGACTAGTCAAGGATCATATCACCTCCACCTTACCTGCCACCCTAGACCCACTTCAGTTTGCATACCGCCCTAACAGGTCCACAGACGATGCAATTGCCATCACACTGAATACTGCCCTATCCCATCTGGACAAGAGGAATACCTATCTCAAGGCCATCTGACTGTTAAACAGCCATCACTAACACAGAGAGGCTGCTGCCTACATACAGCCTCAAATCATTGGCCACTTTAATAAATGGATCACTAGTCACTTTAAGTAATGCCACTTTAATAAATGTTTACACATCTTACATTACTCATCTCCTCTGTATATACTGTATCTTATACCATCTATTGCATCTTGCCTTTGCCGCTCGGTCATCGCTCATCCATAGATTTATATGTACATATTCTTATTCCATCCCTTTCGATTTGTGTATTAGGTAGTTGTTGTGGAATTGTTAGATTACATGTTAGATATTACTGCACTGTCGGAACTAGAAGCACAAGCATTTCACTACACTCACATTAACATCTGCTAACCGTGTACAGTATGTGACCAATAAAATTTGATTTGATTTACACTGTTTTACAATCTTAACATCGTAAAATGAATGATTTATATGGTAATGAAATAATTGTGTCTCTATTCCCGGGTATTAAGTGTCTGCAGAAAATATTTACACCTTGACTTTTTCCACATTTTGTTCTTCTACAACCTGAATTTAAAACGGATTAAATTGAGACTTTGTCACTGGCCTACACACAGTACCCCATAATTTCAAAGTGGAATTACATTATGTTTTTAGATTTTTTTTACGAATTCATTTAAAAATGAAAAACTGAAATTTCTTGAGTCATTAAGTATTCAACCACTTTGTTATGGCAGGCCAAAATAATTTCAGGAGTAAAAATATGTCACATAGGTTGTATTGATTCACACTGTGTGCAATAAGTTAAGGCACTGTAACAATGTTATTAATAATAAAAGCAGAATGGCATCACCATAAGAGGGGAAATAAGTTTTTGTAAAACAAATGTATCTTGTTTTCTAGGTGAAGTATTGTTATCCATGGTGCTGTGGATTGTTGCAGCAGACTTGTTGTCAGAGGCCTTCAAAAACACAACAGGAGTGCCACAGTCATGGAGTCACTCAAAGCAGCCATCACCAGCTACGGAGTACCATCTCGGGTGAGATGTCACTGGGGTGATGAAAACAACCGTATCTGTGCCTTCATGGAGGAGTTCAGAGGTGGTGAGAGGGGAAGTGTCCTCGGGGGAAGGAGCACTTACAATCAGAGGAAAGAATGGCTGTGGTGGGACGTCTGGCATGGAGTCTCCAACATTTACCATGACCTGTTCACTTTCTTGCAGACGGAGCCTATCATCGACATAAACAATGAGGTGCAGCTGTGGGCACTACACTTTGTGTTCCTGCCACGGGTGTACAGATCTTGCTGTGTTTGCCAGTCAGTGAAATCCCCATGGGCTGAGGACTGAACAACGGCAGTCACCTCTGCAGTTGTTCGTCTCGGGTTCCGTGGCAATGCAGAGGGCCAATCTGACAGCAGTAAGGGATTTGTTCTCCCCAGCTTCAACCACCATCACCTCTCAAGCCACCAACACCTCAGCTCCTCCAACCCCCACCTCAACTCCTCCAACCACCACTACCACCACCCAGCTCCTACAACCACCACCACCACATCAGCTCCTACAACCACCACCTCAGCTCCTACAACCACCACCTCAGCTCCTACAACCACCACCTCAGCTCCTTCAAACACCACCACCACCTCAGCTCCTACAACCACTGACACTGCAGCTCTTTATTGGTCGGAAGGGGTGAGTGTGCCAGATATCCAGTTCACCATCAGCAACATGGAACTGTTGCGGACAATAAATCTATTGGACGGCTCCAGAGGCAGCCTGGAAGTTGACATTCTACAGAGGGTTATGGCAGTTATATCTTTCGCGCCACTCGTTCCTACTCCAACCTAATTTACTACACCCCTGATACTCCCTTATTGGAACGAGGGATTGGATGCTATATCTTCAGTGCCACTCTTTCCTTTGAATCAGTTCATTTTATAATACAATTTGAAATGTTAACGACTAATATTTTTTCAGTCCTTGAATCAGTTCATTTTTATAACACCACTAATAACACCACCAATTACGACGCCACCATTAGTGAACTCTTCTTCAACCAGCGCTTTGGAAACCCCCTCCTCCTTGCACAGAAACTTTTCCCGAGGTAACACTCACCCACTTTCACAAACTGTATGATTTGGTCTCTAGAAAGGTATACAGACATCTTCCACTCTAAATGGATGGGGACCAGAGTTTAGACACAGGTGGCCTTAACAAAAGTGAAGTACTTCTCCATTCCATTACGATTTTGTTTGGTCATATTTGGAGTGAGGTAATTTTAAGATATACGGCCTATGGTTGAGGTTAATTGTATTTTGCTAACACTGTGTCTTCCGCTCAGTACAACACGACCCAGGAGAGGCCTACTGCAAGCACTGGATTGGAGCCTTCAGAGCTTGCCTGCTGTGGGAGGACAGCAGAACATTCTGAATGGACATTATTAAAACAGAACTTTACCTTTGTAATGCCCAATTGGAACTTTTATAAATTGTTAAAATAAACAATTGTGTGGAACGCCCTACAGTTAAAAATAATATAGGGATTCTACTGGACCGGTGGTGCGGTCCCAGTTACATTTTCATTTTATATACTGTAATTGTGATTATCTGCAGCCTATTATAGTTAGCAACATAACATTGTTGACACATTGTGACAGCTCGAATAATGTGGTTGAAGACTGGAGCCGCCAGATTGTCTAGCCCGGCTGATTTGTAGGGGTCCAGATTTTGCAGCTCTTTCAGAACATCAGCTGACTGGATTTGGGAGAAGGAGAAATGGGGAAAACTTGGGCGAGTAGCTGTGGGGGGTGCAGTGCTGTTGACCGCGGTGGGGGTAGCCAGGTGGAAAGCATGGCCAGCCGTAGAAAAATGCTTATTGAAATTCTCAATTATAGTGGATTTATCGGAGGTGACAGAGTTTCCTATCCTCAGTGCAGTGGGCAGCTGGGAGGAGGTGCTGTGCTGGTTAGATAAAGTGCGTTTAGTTAGCATGGATAGCACTTGGTCAGAATTGCACATGTACTGATAATAGCTGCTTGTTGGCTAGCATGGAAATCGTTTGATAACCTGCATCATAGTACAAAGTAAAGATGTTTACGAGCCATGCTTCTAATTAGTATTGGGTTTTAAACCCTTTTTTTCCTAATTATATGATTTAAAAACCTAGCTAAGAATATTCTAATGATTAATTAGCCTAATATTGCAAGTAGTAATGTTAACATATACAGTGTCTTGCAAAAGTATTCATCCACATTGGCTCTTTTCCTATTTTGTTGCATTACAGCCTGTAATTTAAATAGATGTTTATTTGGATTTCATGTAATAGACATACATAAAATAGTCCAAATTGGTGAATTGCTATGAGGCCCGTAAATAAGATCTGGTGCAACCAATTACCTTCAGAAGTCATATAATTAGTTAGATTGCACACAGGTGGACTTTATTTAAGTGTTACATGATCTCAGTATATATACACCTGTTCTGAAAGGCCCCAGAGTCTGCAACACCACTAAGTAAGGGGCACCATGAAGACCAATGAGCTCTCCAAACAGGTCAGGGACAAAGTTGTGAAGAAGTACGGATCAGGGTTGGGTTATAAAAAAAAAAAACGTTGAACATCTCATGGAGCACCATTAAATCCATTATAAAAATTGGAAAGAATATGGCACCACAACAAACCTGCCAAGAGAGGGCCGCCCACCAAAACTCACGTGCCAGGCAAGGAGGGCATTAATCAGAGAGGCAACAAAGAAACCAAAGCTCCATAGCGGAGATTGGAGTTTCTGTCCACAGAACCAGTTTAAGCCGTACATTCCACAGAGCTGGGCTTTACGGAAGATTGGCCATAAAAAAACATTGCTTAAAGAAAAAAATAAGCAAACACATTTGGCGTGGGGATGTTTTTCATTGGCAGGGACTGGGAAACTGGTCAGAATTGAAGGAATGATGGATGGTGCTAAATACAGGGAAATTCTTGAGGGAAACCTGTTTCAGTCTTCCAGAGATTTGAGACTGGGACGGAGGTTCACCTTCCAGCAGGACAATGACCCTAAGCATATTGCTAAAGCAACACTTGAGTGGTTAAAGGGGAAACATTTAAATGTCTTGGAATGGCCTAGTCAAAGCTCAGACCTCAATCCAATTGAGAATCTGTGGTATGACTTAAAAGTGGCTGTACACCAATGGAATCCATCCAACTTGAAGGAGCTGGAGCAGTTTTGCAGTGAAGAATGGGCAAAATCCCAGTGACTAGATGTGCCAAGCTTATAGAGACATACCCCAAGAGGCTTGCAGCTGTAATTGCTGCAAAAGGTGGCTCTACAAAGTATTGACTGTGGGGGGTGAATAGTTATGCACACTCAAGTTCTGTTTTTTTGTCTTATTTATTGTTTGTTTCACAATAAATAAATAAAAAATGCATGTTATGTAAATGAAATTATACAAACACCCGAAAATCAATTTTAATTCCAAGCTGTAAGTGAATAAAATTGTAAAAATGCCAATGTAACCGATGTGAAATGGCTAGTTAGTTAGCGGTGGTGCGCGCTAATAGCGTTTCAATCAGTGACGTCACTCGCTCTGAGACTTGAAGTAGGGTTTCCCCTTGCGTTGCAAGGGCCGTGGCTTTTGTGGCGCGATGGGTAACGATGCTTCGTGGGGTGTCAGTTGTTGATGTGTGCAAGGGTCCCTGGTTCGAGCGATGAGAGGGATGGAACCTACACTGTTACACCAAGGGGGGGTGAATACTTTCGCAAGGCACTGTATTTTGTTAATTTGCAATTGTTAGTTTGGGTGTAATGAGATGTTATGTTAAACAAACCATTATAAAAAAAAAATTTGCAGTTAGTAAACAGGTTTACCTTGACAGCACTTATTTTTTTAATCAATTTCAGAATAATTTGTTAATAATTAACATTAACTAAAGTTAATTAAAAAATATATATATGTAAACGTTCTTTTTTTAGATTCTTGGAAATCCAAAAGCATTATTCCTTCAATGGATGAAGTGGTCTGTAAGTACTGCAGATTTGACACATCAAATCAATAAATCCTTATTAGACATTACAAATTGAAGCATGGACATTATGCAAGAACCGTGCACCTTTAAAACAGAAATGGCACTCAAGAAGCATTTGACTCAACACTGAAGAAATGTTCATGAAACAGTTACTGCTTGTATAAAATGTGACCTCTGTAATCTTTTTGAGCACTGTAACATTAAGCAGTACCTTTCTCATTTGAGAAGTAATTTCAACAATAAGGATTAAATGCAAAAAGAGATTCATAAAATAAGTCCTGACTGGGTAACTGTTGATGCAGCAATGATGACTACTTTCTCATAAAGAAGATTGTGGAAGTTGAGCCCCTTGTGATTGACATCAAATCTAGATGGCCAGCGCTGTTCACAGACAGACAAATAAGTGCTTATATAAAATCAGCAAAAGGTCCAATAAGATTTTCTGTGATGGTTGAAATTAATAATATACAGTTTCTCATATCTCGAGAGCTTGTCTCCCATCAGACCTTTGTGCATTTTGAGATGGTGATTAGAGGACACAAGGAACTACATAAGTTATTAATGTAATACGCTTTCCAAAAATGTATTCCTTTTACCTGTAGTGCTCTTAGGCTGGGTGTAAAAATCATAACTCTGACTGTTTATAGGTCACACAAATGCAGGGCTCTACAGTGTAAGCGTTTCACTCACATTTTCTGAAGCCAACTATGGCTATAAACCATTGTTGCTTTCAAAGTATTTCTGTAATTTAGTTTCAAAGCTTGACTCTGAATCCCTTAACTTTATTTAACAATCAGGGCAGTGGCAGTCACAGACTGTCATAGATACATTTTAAATTATCCCAACTGAGACTTAGCTAGTTTTCCTGTTTCCTAGCTATGTATATTTTAATCACATGCTTCTGGGTTTTTCAGTGTTAGTTTCAGTTTAAACTGCAAAATCAAGATATATTTCCCCCAAATCAGTATAAGTACTGTAGCTCCATTACCATGGTAACCCTTTGGTCTGAAAGTGGCAGTGGAACATTATAATCACTTTCCTACATTAAATGCCTACATTAAATGTTTTCTAACAAGTGTTTTTTTTTTGTTTTGTAGCAATGTAATTGGCTATTTTGCTTGATGGCCTTATTGTTTTGGTGCACTGGCAGATTAGGCACCCCTTTAAGGCATAGTGGCCTTGTCCCTAAAATTCCTTCCCTGGTATGTTATACTCTTCAAACAGGTTGCTCTGGAGTTCATGAGTCTGGTGTCTGTGGACCTCAAGAAGACATTTTATGAAGGCCTGGACAGGCATCTTTCCAAGCTCCTTGAATTCTACCAGGCCAAGAGTTGTGGCGGGATGGAGCTAAAACACCTTATGGACAGTCTTGACAAAGACATGGGTTCGATTATATTGACATTAAAGTCTTCTCTACAGTTATTACCTACATTTTGGTATATTGATAATTGCTACTTTTTTAAATACACATCAATATTGGGGATGAGACCTTATCATTGACAACCACATTAACAATGTCGTAAAACAGTCAATTGTGCTTTTGTTGTTAGAGTTCCAATCAAAGGAAGAGAGAGGCTGTGCTCCAAGGCTTGCCATACTTCCTGCGAAAAGACACTACCAATTTATTTTAAGACATGTGAGGTATGCAACCCTACAACATAACCTTATGCTTTCTCCCAGGAGTGACATTTCTTATGAATCATGATGCACTGTAATGTTAAATGGAGTCAAGTTGCATGTCTGTTGCCATTTGAAGTGATTATAACACACAGGACAAATCAAATGTGAACCAACTACAGTATATAAGGACATCTCTTTTAGCAATGTTTTATTTGTTTTACTTTAACTCAACCCTTTCTCCCTTGCTAGACATTCAGTTGAGAATAGTGATTTAGCATTATTTTGTCCAGAAGAAACTCAATCTTTATATTGGACATCTTTATCTTGGACTCAAAGCAAAAATCAGGACCATACATTTAACACAATACTAGGTGGGGGCAATAATACCTAACTACCATGTAAACAACTATTGATAGCTGTTGTCGACGGTTCTGAAATGTAAGTATGCTCAAGTTTTTGCATATTTGAACGTATCACACATTCCTGGTATATGGCAGCACACAATACTGCAGGGCCCTTAGTGATACAGTGGCAAGAAAAAATATGTGAACCCTTTGGAAATACCTGGATTTATGCATAAATTGGTCATAAAAGTTGATCTGATCTTCATATAGGTCACAACAATAAATAAACACAGTATGCTTAAACTAATAACACACCGTGTAAACATTCACAGTGCAGGGTGGGAAAAGTATGTGAACCCTTGGATTTAATAAATGGTTGACCCTCCTTTGGCAGCAATAACCTCAACCAAACGTTTTCTGTCGTTGCGGATCAGACCTGCACAACGGTCAGGAGGAATTTTGGACCATTCCTCTTTACAAAACGGTTTCAGTTCAGCAATATTCTTGGGTTGTCTGGTGTGAACTGCTCTCTTGAGGTCATGCCACAGCATCTTAATCAGGTTGAGGTCAGGGCTTGACTGGGCCACTCCAGAAGTTGTATTTTCTTCTGTTGAAATCATTCTGTTGTTGATTTACTTCTGTGTTTTGGTTCGTTGTCCTGTTGCATCATTCAACTTTTTTTTAGCTTCAATTGGTAGACAGGTAGCCTAACATTCTCTCGCAAAATGTCTTGATAAACTTGGAATATATTTTTCCGTCGACGATAGCAAGCTGTCCAGACCCTGAGGCAGAAAAGCAGCCCCAAACCATGACGCTCCCTCCACCATACTTTATATTTGGGATGAGGTTTGATGTTGGTGTGCTGTGCTGTGCATTTTTTTTCTCCACACATAGCGTTGTGTGTTCCTTCCAAACAACTGAACTGTAGTTTCATCTGTCCATGGAATATTTCGCCAGTAGCGCTGTGGAACATCCATGTGCACTTTTGCAAACTTCAGACGTGAAGCAATGTTTGATTTGGACAGCAGTGGCTTCTTCCGTTGTATCCTCCCATGAACACCATTCTTGTTTAGTGTTTTACGTATCGGAGACTCATCAACAAAGATGTTAGCATGTTCCAGAGATTTCTGTAAGTCTTTAGCTGACGCTAGGATTCTTCTTAACCTATAGGGGACCCCTTCCCGTTCTTATCCCGTTAACGGGATTGATTTTGACAACAGCCAGTGGAAAATCAAAGCGCCAAATTCAAAACAGCCAAAATCTCATAATTCCATTTTCTCAAACAATCAATTATTTTACACCATTTTAAAGATAAACTTCTCGTAAATCCAACCACATTGTCCAATTTCAAAGAGGCTTTACGGCAAAAGCATAAAATGTGATTATGTTAGGAGAGTACATTGACAAAAATAATCACACAGCCATTTTCCAAGCAACTAGATGCATCACAAAATCCCAAAACACAGCTAAATGATGCACTAACCTTTGACGATCTTCATCAGATGACACTCCTAGGACATTATGTTACACAATACATGTATGTTTTGCTCGATAAAGTTCATATTTATATCCAAAAACAGCATTTTACATTGGCGCGTAATGATGAGAAATGTTTTCCCTCCAAACCACCGGTGAATCAGCACAATGAGCACACATATTACAGAAATACTCACCAAAATGTTTGATCAATATGCACAGAATTATAGATACACTTCTCCTTAATGTAATCGCTTTGTCAGATTTCAAAAAAGGTTCACGGCGAAAGCACAATGCAATAATCTGAGTACTGCCCAGAAGACACCAATAACAAGCAAACGGAAACCCGCCATCTTGGAGTCAATAAAACTAAGAAATTACATTATAAATATTCACTTACCTTTGATTATCTTCATCAGAAGGCACTCCCAGGAACCCCAGCTCCACAATAAATGTTCGATAAAGTTCATATATATGTCCAAATAATCAATTTTGTTCACGCGTTAGGTTCACTATCCAAATCCACAACACGCATGCTTACTTAGTCCAGACGAAAAGTCAAAAATGTTATACTACAGTTTGTAGAAACATGTCAAACGATGTATAGAATCAATCTTTAGGTTGCTTTTATCATATATCTTGAATAAAATTCCAACCGAACCTGTACGTTCTCTTTAGCAGTGAATATGAACTCAGCTCGCTCCCAAGTCAGTGCGCGTGACTGAGCCCATGCCTTATAATGGGACACCTACTTCCTTGTGCTGTAATTCCCATCAAATTCACCATAGAATCTTCAAACACCATTCTAAAGATTGCTGACATCTAGTGGAAGCTTTAGGAAGTGCAAAATGAATCCTAAGTCACTGTATACAGTCATGTCAATCACTTGAAAAAACTACAACCTCAGATTTTCAACTTCCTGCTTGACTTTTTCTCAGGTTTTGGCCTGCCATATGAGTTCTGTTATACTCACAGACACCATTCAAACAGTTTTAGAAACTTCAGAGTGTTTTCTATCCAAATCTACTAATAATATACATATTCACATTTCCGGGCCAGAGTAGTAACCTGTTCAAATTGAGTATGTTTTTCATCTGGCCGTGAAAATACTGCCCCCTAGTTGATCTCATTGAGCATTCTGTGCTGTGCTCTTGAAGTCATCTTTGCAGGACAGCCACTCCTAGAGAAAGTAGCAACAGTGCTGAACTTTCTCCATTTATAGACAATTTGTCTTTCCATGGACTGATGCACATGAAGGCTTTTAGAGATACTTTTGTAACCCCTTCCAGCTTTTTGCAAGTCAACAATTTTTAATCTTAGGTCTACTGAGATCTCTTTTGGTCGAGGCATGGTTCACATCAGGCGATGCCTCTTGTGAATAGCAACATTTTGTGAGTGTTTATTATAGGAAAAGGCAGCTCTAACCAACTTCTCCAATCTTGTCTTATTGATTGGACTCCAGGTTAGCTGACTCCTGACTCCAATTAGCTTTTGGAGGGGTTCACATACTTTTTCCAAGGGACTAAGGAACAGAGAACATTTTGTAAATTGCTCAGATTGCTCAGCTCCTTTTCTTGGGATTCTTTCTCTAATATATACAGGATTTATTTACTGATACTAGCTAGACACAGTATATCCTCAATATTTATGTATGCAGTAGTGGTACTAAACCTATGTTCTGTGTACTAAACTTTAAGTTGACTCATGAAACAACTCTACTCTATAAACCTAACTCTGATACCAACGCTGTTACAACCACTTCCCCTTTAAAACCTGTTGGGGCTAGGGGCAGTATTTGCATGGCCGGATAAAAAACGTACCCGATTTAGTCTGGTTACTACTCCTGCCCAGTAACTAGAATATGCATATAATTAGTAGATTTGGATAGAAAACACTCCAAAGTTTCTAAAACTGTTTGAATGGTGTCTGTGAGTATAACAGAACTCATATGGCAGTCAAAACCCCGAGACAGATCCTAACAGGAAGTGGAAATCTGACTCACCTTCAGCACTTTGCCTATAAAACCCACCGTGAGTTAGGATTCACTTCCTATGGCTTCCACTAGATGTCACCAGTCTTTAGAAAGTGGTTTGAGTCTTCTATGGTACAAACTGACCGAATGAGAGGCTTTGGAAGTTGGTCATAGGGGGAGGGCCATTACCATTATGACGCGGGTGCCCCTGGCTACCCTCCCCTTTCGAAACGTTTAGAAAGACAATGCAATCGTCCCCCTTGAATATTATTGAAGCTCTGGTTGAAAAAGGCCCTAAAGATTTATGTTATACAACGTTTGACATGTTTGAACGAACTTACATTTTTTTTTTTTGCACATTCGTGATGACAAGTCCCACACACTACGGTACATTTTGAGTAGCCTTCGGAACGCGCTAACAAGAAGAAGCTGTTGGGCCATAAATTATTAACTGTTTCGAACAAAACTACATTTGTTGTGGACCTGGGTTTCCTGGAAGTGCCTTCTGATGAAGATAATCAAAGGTAAGGGAATATTTACAATAGTATACAGAATAGATTTGATATTCGATTGTTCCAAGATGGCGCTAACCTGTATCGCCTAGCCTATTTTTCTGAGTATAGCATCCCCTTTTATTGCAAAGTGTGATTTCCCAATAAAGTTATTTTTAAATCTGGCAATGCGGGTGCATTCACGAGATGTTAATCTATAGTTCTTTGAATGACAATATTACATTTTAAAAATGTTTTCGAATAGTAATTTAGTAAATTGTAGCGCTCATTCACCGGATGCATTTGAGGGAAAATATTTTCTCAACGTCACGCGCCGATGTAAAATGCTGTTTTTATATATAAATATGAACTTTATCGAACAAAAGAATGCATGTATTGTGTAACATGATGTCCTAGGAGTGTCATCTGATGAAGATTGTCAAAGGTTAGTGCTTCATTTAGCTGTTTTTTGGTTATTTGTGATGCATGTGGTTGGTCGGAAAATGGTGGTGTGGCTATTGTGTCGATGAACTCCTCTAACATAATCTAATGTTTTGCTTCACTGTAAAGCCTTTTGGAAATCGGACAACGTGGTTCGATTCAGGAGAAGTGTATCTATAAAATGGTGTAAAATAGTCCTATGTTTGAGAACTTTGAATTATGACATTTTATGGTTTTAAATCTGGCGCTCTGATTTTTCACTGGCTGTTGAATAGTGTGGGACGATTTCGTCCCACTACCCTAGAGAAGTTAACCTGGTTCTGAACACTTCCAATACAAAGGTCATGTGGTTTGGTAAGAAGAATGCCCTCTCCCCACAGGTGTGATTACTACCTCTGAGGGTTTAGAGCTTGAGGTAGTCACCTCAAACAAGTACTTGGGAGTATGGCTTGATGGTGTACTGTCCTTCCCTCAGCACATATCAAAGCTGCAGGCTAAAGTTAAATCTAGACTTGGTTTCCTCTATTGTAATCACTCCTTTTTCACCCCAGCTGCCAAACTAACCCTGATTCAGATGACCATCCTACCCATGCTAGATTATGGAGGCTTAATTTATAGATCAGCAGGTAAGGGTGCTCCCGAGCGGCTAGATGTTCTTTACCATTCGGTCTTCAGATTTGCCACCAATGCTCCTTATAGGACACATCATTGCACTCTATACTCTTCTGTAAACTGTTCATCACTGTATACTCGTCTCGAGACCCAGTGGTTGTTGCTTATTTATAAAACCCTCTTAGGCCTCACTCCCCCCTCTCCTGTAGCCCTCATCCTCCACATACAACACATGTTCTGCCAGTCACATTCTGTTAAAGTTCCACAAAGCACACACATCCCTGGGTCACTATTCTTTTCAGTTTGCTGCGGCTAGCAACGAGCTGCAACAAACACTCAAACTGGACAGTTTTATCACAATCTCTTCATTCATAGACTCAGTCATGGACACTCTGACAATTGTGGCTGCTTTGCGTGATGTATTGTTGTCTCTACCTTCTTGCCCTTTGTGCTGTTGTCTGTACCCAACAATGTTTGTACCCTGTTTTGTGCTGCTACTATGTTGTGCTGCTACCATGTTGTGTTGCTCCCATGTTGTTGTCATGTTGTGTTGCTAACATGCTGTGTTGTAAAGTGTTGCTGTCATGCTATGTTGTCATCTAAGGTCTCTCTTTATGTAGTGTTGTGTTGTGTTGTCTCTCTTGTCGTGATGTGTTTTTTGCTCTAGATTTTTATTTATTTTTATTTTTAATCCCAGCCTCCATCCCCGCAAGAGGCCTTTTGGTAGGCTGTGATTGTAAATAAGATTTTTTTATTAACTGACTTGCCTAGTTAAATAAAGGTTAAATAAAAAAATAAAAAAACATCCCTTATGACACAAGCCAGAGTAGGGAGATAGCTTTCTCCGTGTTACTGTACCAAGAATTGCTATGACCTGGGACTCCTACAGTGAACTCTCTTAGGGTCGACTAGCATTGGGAGCAGCCTGTGGTATCATTTTGACAGCAGACAGCTCGTGGTGGTAGGGGAGTCAGGGGAATCCTACTGTACATGTCTGCTTTGCCTCCTCTTCCCTCCTTCACAGCAAACAGGACTAACAACCTCCTGCTGCCATCACCTCCGTATACAGGCTTTAAGGGCAAACACAATAAAACTGTGTGGAAGGGTCTCAGAATAGCGTACCTTGGCAAAAAGAGGGAGATTGTTTTATTTAAACTTTATTTAACTAGGAAAGCCCATTGAGACCCAGTATCACGACTCATCATATGACCCAGATGCAGACTCAGCAGGCGAATAGTACAGTTATCATAATATGTATTATGCAAGTGGACAGGCCAGGGCAGGTCGAGGGCAGGCAGAGGTCAGTAATCCAGGGCAGAGTCAATGAGGTACAGGGTTAGGGCAGGCAGAATGGCCAGAAGCGGGAAGACTAGAAAACATCAAATAGAAAGACTTGGAAAGGGGACAAGACACTGGTAACACTTGACGGGACAAGACGAACTGGCAACAGAAAAAACAAAAAACACTGGTATAAATACACAGGGGATAATGGGGACAAATGGGAGACACCTGGTGGGGGGTGGAGACAAGCACAAACAGGGCATGACACACAGTCTCTTTTTCAAGGGAGACCTGGCCAAGAAGGCAACAACAATCAAATCATTACAGAATAAAAACATACAAAATACAGAACAATTCAACAACATGATCCAGCCTAAAACAAGCATTTACACTCCTCTGTAATGTAATGTCTCCCATGAAATGTTTTAATTCATTCAGTGGCACTAACATATCTAGATGAAACATGGATTGTACGACTATTCCATGTTGCTTTTTATCAAGTGCATTTATGCATTTGTGGTGCTGTTCCCTGATCTAAAGCCAGACTGAACCCCGCTCAGTATATTCTTTTCAATTAAGACGTTTTTTAACTGCGAGTTCACTAGGGATTCATAGACTTTGGCCAGGATAGGGAGATTGAGATACGACGATAGTTATTAGCATCTGAGGGATCTCCACCCTTTAGCAGTGGGAGGACATAAGCTGATTTCCAAATGCTGGTTATGGAATTGGTCAAGAGACTCAAGTTGAAAATGTGAGCCACAGGTTCAGTAATAATACCAGCTGATATCTTTAAGAGGCAGGGTTCAAGGTTGTCTGGACCTGGAGACTTTTAGTGTCTATTGCCTTTAGTGCTTTATAAACCTCAGATGTGTGGCTTGGGTGAGCAGAATAGTGCTGTAAGACCCCTTGATCATTCAACTTTATATTTTCTGTGTGTCCACACTTCTGGAGCTCTCACCAATTTAAAAGCGCCCTCCAGAGGAAGTTGGTGCACCTATTTTGATGTCATTCTAGTCCTAGAGCAGAAATTCTTGTTTAGTTCCACCCTCCAAACACTGACCTATGGCATCCTTTTAAATAATGATGAATCTGGCATGCACATTTCCACCGGTCTCTGGCACAGTCCAGACTGTAAATAAACCAAAGCCGGACATGAGCACTTTTGTGACAGTCAGTCCGGGTAGCTTCAATAATTGCAACGTAGCACAGCTAGCTACAACAAGGCGGAGGACCATCCATTCTACTCCCTCTTCTGCAATGGAATTGAATGTTCGAGGATGAATACAGAGTTTAGTGGTTCACCGGCAAAGCTAGAGGCTAGCTAACCTACTCCCTGGACCAGGGCTCTCCAACCCTGTTTCCGGAGAGCTATAGTCCTGTAGGGTTTTGCTCCAACCCTAATCGTGCACACTTGATTCTAATAATTAGCTGGTTGACAAGATGAATCAGGTTAGTTACTGAGGTTGGAGCGAAAACCTAGAAGAGAGTAGCTCTCCAGGAACAGGTTTGGAGAGCCCTGCCAATAAAGCTAGCTAGCTAGCAAGGTAGCTACTAGCAAATGTGGATAATTAGCTCCAAAGTTGTTTCAAGAGTACCTGTAACTATGCTAGCTACCATTCAGCTGTGTTTCTGATAACCTTGTTATCTGTAGGGTAAAGGTTAAGTAGTTATCAGCTAGCTAACTAGCCCACATGTGTAGATGGTAGCAAAAAACTTAGCACAATTGCATTGTTTCAAAATATACAGTACCAGTCAAAAGTTTGGACACACCTATTCATTCAAGGGTTTTTCTTTATTTTTTCTATTTTCTACATTGTAGAATAGTAGTGAAGATGTCAAAACTATGAAATAACACATATAAAATCATGTAGTAACCAAAAACGTGCTAAACAAATCAAAATATATTTTAGATTTGAGTTTCCTCAAGATTCCTTTGCCTGGATGACAGCTTTGCACACTCTTGGCATTTTCTCAACCAGCTTCACCTGGAATGCTTTTCCAACAGTCTTGAAGGACTTCCCACATATGCTGAGCACTTGTTGGCTGCTTTTCCTTCACTCTGCAGTCCAACTCATCCTAAACCATCTCAATTGGGTTGAGGTTGGTTGATTGTGGAGGCCAGATCATCTGATGCAGCACTCCATTACTCTCCTTATTGGTCAAATAGCCCTTACACAGCCTGGAGGTGTGTTTTGGGTCATTATCCTGTTGAAAAACAAATGATCGTCCCACTATGTGCAAACCATATCGCTGCAGAATGCTGTGGTAGCCATGCTGGTTAAGTGTGCCTTGAATTCTAAAGAAGTCACAGACAGTGTCACCAGTAAAGCAACCCCACACCATCACACCTCCTACTCCATGCTTCACGGTGGGAACCACACATGCGGAGATCACCTACTCTGCGTCTCACAAAGACACGACGGTTGGAACTAAAAATCTCAAATTATTATTGGTGTCCTTTAGTAGTGGTTTCTATTTAAATCATTAAATAGAGCTCACCTCTTAAACTTTTCAAAAGTGTCTTAGAAATCTTTGAAAAAGTGGTGCTCCTTTATCTGCCTCTGACATAATATTGTCACCCATCAGACTATTGTCAATGTAATCTAACTCTATTATTTAACATACAGTGTATGTGTGAAATGAGTTTCAATATATTCTATATATACAAAAATATGTGGACACCCCTTTAAATTAGTGGATTTCAGCCACACCCGTTGCAGACAGGTGTATAAAATCGAGCACAGAGGCATGCAATCTCCATAGACAAACATTGGCAGTAGAATGGCCTTACTAAAGAGCTCAGTGACTTTCAACGTGGCACCGTCATAGGATGCCACCTTTCCAACAAGTCAGTTCGTGAAATTTCTGCCCTGCTAGAGCTGCCTCGGTCAACTTTAAGTGCTGTTACTGTTTGGTGTCTGTCTGTCTGTCTGTCTGTCTGTCTGTCTGTCTGTCTGTCTGTCTGTCTGTCTGTCTGTCTGTCTGTCTCTCTCTGTCTGTCTGTCTGTCTGTCTGTCTGTGTCTGTCTGTCCATCTCTTTCTCTCTCTGCACACCTGTTTTCTGTCTCCTTGGATACAGTTCCTTATGAGCTCCAAATGCAGCTGATTGTGTTTCAGTGTGACGCTGAACTGAAATAAAGGTTATACAATGCTCTTCCTCTGAAGGAGTTATACAAGTGTGTCCCAGCAGACAGATACCCAGAAATCAGGAAACATGCACAAAGTATGCTCTCACTCTTTGGGAGCACCTACATCTGTGAGCAGACCCACCTCTTCAGCGTCTCATCCCGTCAGCGGGATCAAAATCCAGCGAAAAATCATATCGCTATTAGCATAACAAAAATTAATAATTTGAACGAAATTTATTTTAATTTTTTTCGTTTTATAGATACACCTCTCCTGAATCGACCCACGTCGTCCGATTTCAAAAAGGTTTTACAGGAAAAGCAAATCATTAGATTATGTTAGAGGAGTCCATCGTAAAAAGCAGCAACATAGCCATTTTCCGACCAACCACATGCATCACAAATAACCAAAAAACAGCTAAA
Source organism: Salmo salar (assembly GCF_965601325.2). Lineage (NCBI taxonomy): Eukaryota > Metazoa > Chordata > Actinopteri > Salmoniformes > Salmonidae > Salmo > Salmo salar. The sequence goes on along the minus strand of NC_138295.1, from coordinate 48,664,150 downwards.
TGCAGCACTAACCTTTTACAAACTTCATCAGATGACACACCTAGGACATCATGTTACACAATGCATGCATTCTTTTGTTCAATAAAGTTCATATTTATATATGAAAACAGCATTTTACATCGGCGTCTGACGTTGACTAACTATTTTCCCGTCAAAAGCATCCGATGAAACAGTGCTACAATTTACTGAATTACTATTCGAAAACATGTTTAAAATGTAATATTGTCATTCTAAGATTTATAGATGAATATCTCTTGAAAGCACCTGTCATACCAGATTTAAAAATAACTTTACTGGGTAATCACACTTAGCGATAAAAGGGGATGCGATACTCAGAAAATGAGCTAGTAAATACAGCTCGGCGCCATCTTGGAACAATCGCATATCACATCTAATGTTGTATAATATTGTCAATAATCCCTTACCTTTAGTTGTCTTCATCAGAAAGCACTTCCAGGAATCCCAGGTCCACAACAGATGTATTTTCGGTCGAAAAAGTCCATCCTTTATGTTCCATTAGCTTGCTGTTGTTAGCGCGTCTGAAGGCAGTATCCAAAAGCTCTGCCGGCCGCGGGACAGCCGTGTCGGAAAAAAGCAATTTTTTCCCCATTTAGGTTCGTTCAAACATGTCAAACGTTGTATAACATAAATCTTCAGGGCCTGTTTCAACAAGAGAGCCAATAAGATTCGAGGGGGACGATTTCAATGTGTTTCAAAACGTTTCCAAAGGTGGGGGTAGACAGGGCCGCCGGCGTCATAATGGTGATGGCCCTCCCGCTGTGACCAATTTCCAACGCGTCTCATTGACTGAGTTTCGACAGTAGAAGGCTCAAAACACTTTGTAAAGACTGGCGACATCTTGTGGAAGCAATTGGAAGTGCTCAAATAACGATAGTTCACGGTGTGAATAATAGGCAACGACGTGAAGTTGAGTCCACAATTCAGAATTCCACTTCCTGTTTCAATCGGTCTCGGGGTTTTGACTGCCATATGAGTTCTGTTATACTCACAGACACCATTCAAACAGTTTTAGAAACTTTAGGGTGTTTTCTATCCACAGGTATTAATTATATGCATATCCTAGCTTCTGAGTTTGATTAGTAGGCCGTTGAAAATGGGCACACATTTTTTCCAAAATGCGCTGTGGCGCCCCCTATCCTAGGGTAACGTCAAGATTAAACAAGAACAGGCTGAGGGGATCACTGAGTGACCATCACCTGCAGGATGTTCTACGCCTGTCTGTGAGTCAGCTGCAACATGACAACAATCTTTTGAAAGCCAAGAGTCAGAAACATTTTCAACAGATACGGTGGAATGAATACACACCTGATCACCGCAAACACAGTTCACTTTCATAGCAGCCACATACAAACAGCATGATCACTTGCTCGTTGTATAATTCCTTCTTGCATGTACGCGCTCTCCTCCTCTCACCTTTTCCCTTCGCTTGTGGACTTCAGTGCACAATACAACAGCTGTTTGTGACCAGACGAAAAAACCTTTCCAAGCCAAAAATTCATACCATATCCGCTACACACAGCCTACATCCTTGTCACCATTGTCATGACTGTCCTGATCAGGTCAGGGTACAGGAGACCACCACCCTACAGATTATCTCCCAAACCCCCAACAGAGGAGGAGAGATCTAGGGGTCTGAAGATGTGGGGGGTTTTATGACACCTCACGCCCATAATAAACCTTAGGCCACTGAGAAATTCCTTTGTCCTCTCACTATGGAGAACTGGCCTCAGAACATTAAAACATGCAATAAAGGGACTTTGGAACAATGGTTTCCGTCAGCCACAATGGTGGTCATGACGAGAGGTGGAATATGAAAATGTATGTATCTTTTGAATTGTTATTAAAGGTTAAGAGATGACGTTATTATGAAAACATTGTACCTTTAAGAGTTTTCCCAGTATATGCCTGATGTTTATACATTGTACGTTGTGTGGAAAATATCCAAATCAAAGAGAATGTTTTGGTAAAGATGAGATGTGAAGGTAGTGTCTAAAATAGGATTTTAGTCAAATCTAGGCCTTGCCCCTTAACTTGGTCCGCCCAGAGAATTGCCCTAAAGGCGGTTACGCCCACTTCTGACCCTAGGGTATAAGACAGGAGAGTGAAGAATTAACATAAGAGACTAATTGACCCCAAGCTGCAGCGAAGGTCTAACAAAGTCAACGAACCCCAAAACGAAACACAAGGTTGAAGACAAAGAAATCTTTTTCTACACGAGCTACGGACGAGTAGCTGTGTCTAAGCGGGTGAATTCAAGCCGAACCACCCAGCCTCCACTCTCCATTGAATCGTGGTATATACACCGTTCGAGTCCGAAGCTGTGAGCTCTGAGCTACAGAGCTGTCTGTCCTCAGAAGACCCCTTTCAGATCAAGGGCGAGGGATCAGACCACTTAGCCAAGAAGGACACTGACATCGTGAGGACAACCAGAGAGTTGCGCCGGAGAAGTGCGTCATTGAGAAGCCTAAACGACACACGCAGAGCTTCCCACCTGAGACCTCCAACACGTAATTACATCATTATATTCTGACCCATAAGAGCGGCAGTTCGAGGCAAGGCTAGGTTTAAATAAGCATGGCTGACAAATGAACCCAAAAGTATATTTCTCTCGTGTACTTTCTTGGTTTCTCTCTCTTTTAAATCCCCATTTTGGGTAACACGCGCCATAGTGTGTTGGCCCGTTATACTAAGTCCTAATCAATAGCTAGACTGTGTTTTGTGTATGTGTATTTTTATCATCATTTTAGCTTGCTAGTAAATAAATAATCAACTAAGATTGGTGTGGTAAACTCATTGGTGAAGCCCGGGTCCGTGCAGATTCCCAGATTATGCGACGTTCAGAATGAGACTGTAGAGGAAATTGATTAATTTAGCGACTGTTGTAAAATCGATATTCTGATATCCTTTGAGTTAATTTGGGAAATAGAAACTCAATCAAAATACTGTTCCCATGGTGCCCCAGGTTGATGAGTTAATAATTGCTTGATTCATTGCTTAATTCATTTAATCACGCAATTATAAACCGTTAATCATTCGATGAGCAACAGTCGTCACATTAACTAATACAACGTCACGACACCATATTAGCTGATGTCATAGTCAACATAGCTATCTACTACAACTAACGTGTTAATAAACCCGCTACAATCATGCAGTGTACAGCAAGCAGTTTAGCAGTTACACTGGCAATAAAAAAATAAAGCTTACCTTGACTTGGATGAGTTCCAGTGTTGGATAGCCATAGCCAGCTAGCTAACATAGCATCCCTCTCTGTTTGAGTTGGGTGTTTGAGTAGGCTAAACTAGCTAGTTGCATTTGCTAGCTAGGTAAGTGAACGTGAAGGTGAAAGTGGAATTTTTTGTATTTTTTAAATATTGCTCTTCCTCTTGCTTCTTCATTTTTGACTGTTCAACTCTTGTCTTTCTCTCTCTTTGAGTCAACTACTCACCACATTTTATACACTGCCTTGCTAGCCAGCTGTAGCTTATGATTTCAGTAATAGATTCATTCTATGACACTTTGATTGGGTCAACAACATGTCAGTTCATACTGCAAGAGCTCTGATAGGTTGTAGGACATCCACCAGAAGTTGTCATAATTACTGTGTTAATCTAAGAAAGGGGTGAGAACCATGAGCCTCCTAGGTTTAGTACTGAAGTCAATGTACCCAGAGGAGGACGGAAACTAGCTGTGCTGTTAAGGCTAATATAGACCTTCATTGCAAAACAGTGTGTTTAATAATTTATTTGTATTCGACCGGCTCGATTCGGTCTTATGTAGCAAAATTTGAAATGTGTTTTTTATATTGGATGAAAGTAGAGACTCAGAGCTAGAAAATGGTATACCATACACTACATTTGAGGAATAATGGGAAAGTAATTCTGCTTTTGAAAGTTGATAAAGTTACCTCACTTTTGAGAAGAAAAAAATTGGTTCTAGATGGCACCTTTTTTTCTAAGAGTGTACTCCAAATCCATCGAGAAAGAGTAGGATTTAACTTCTTAGTGATCTCTTCCCGCTTGAATCCCGTTAACGGGATTGATTTGACAACATCCAGTGAAATTGCAAATTCAAAAACAGAAATACTCATAATAAAAATTCATAAAACATACAAGTGTTATACATCAAAATAAAGCTTAACTTCTTGTTAATCCAGCCGCTGTATCAGATTTCAAAAAGGCTTTACAGTCGAAAGCAGACCATGCGATTATCTGAGGACAGCGCCCCCAGCATACAATCACATGAAAATCAGATTTCAACCAGGCAGGTGCGCGACAAAAGTCAGAAATAGCGATATAATGAATGCCTTACCTTTGAATATCTTCTTCTGTTGGCACTCCAAAATGTCCCAGAAACATCACAAATGGTCCTTTTGTTCGATAATGTCCTTCTTTATGTCTCAAAAATGTCCATTTATTTGGCGCGTTTGATTCAGAAATACACCGGTTCCAACTCGCCCAACATGCCTACAAAGTATCTAATAAGTTACCTGTAAACTTGGTCCAAACATTTCAAACAACATTCCAAATCCAACCTTAGGTATCCTAAAACATAAATAATTGATACAATTTAAGACGGAATATACTGTGTTCAATACGGGATAAAACAATGTGAAGCTCGTTCCAGTTCACGCGCACGAAACAGAAGAGTCCACGTGGCTTGACACTCACAAAGAACAGCCCTACTTCCTCATTTCTCAAAAGAAAAACATCAACCAATTTCTAAAGACTGTTGACATCTAGTGGAAGCCATAGGAACTGCAACCAGGTTCCTATTAAATAAAGCTTCCCATAGAACACCAAAGGAAAACACAGTGACCTCAATTTTTTATTTTCCCTGGATGGTTTGTCCTCTGGGTTTTGCCTGCCAAATCAGTTCTGTTATACTCACAAAAATTATTTTAACAGTTCTAGAAACTTTACCAATTATATGCATATCCTAACTTATGGGCCTGAATAACAGGCAGTTTACTTTGGGCACGCTTTTCATCCGGACGTGAAAATACTGCCCCCTATCCCTAAGAAGTTTTAAGCCAGCAGTGTAGCCAGAGAGACAACTAACGTTCCATTCTGTGACCTATTGTAGGTAGAGGCCCAGAAATTAGAACTCCTTTAGCCTGTCTATAAGCCCTCTGAAGTCATTTAATTGCTCTGATTTATGAAGATTGATGTTGTTTGTCCCAACACGAATTACTTCTTTGTGAGCATTCTGGTGCTTCTCCATTACAGCAGGGACCTGTTGATCTATGTCATGGAGATGGGCTCCAGAGAAGCAGTGGGTCCTTGCTTCTGCGACCACCACATCCCTAACTATGGAGCTCGAGGATAGGGTCGCTGCGAGCCTGTGGGACGTGTTCTGCTCCAAGGGATGGCTGGCTCAGTAATCCAGGACCAGATTCAGAAGAGTGGGAGTGGAAAGGACAGGGGGAGGAGCAGGGGAACTTGTTGGAGGGCCCCGGTGAAGTCAGGGGGCTCAGAGAGCCGCAGGTCTGTACGAGAGGGCAGAGGGAGGATACGTTGGAATGTTCCTCCTCTCCAACTTGATTCCACTTTGACATTGTGTTGTTATTTCGCTGAACACTAGATGATTTCATTTTATTTTTGGTAGTGAAATGAGGCTACTCAGGCAACAAAAAAACTCACCCAAATGTATGTGTTGGAAAATATAAATGTACTGTTTGAAAATGAACAATTTACTGTATGTGTATTTTTTAAAATGTGAATCATATTTTTATTTGGCGTACCCTAGGCGGCATTGCGCGTACACCAGTTTGGGTATACCTAGCTTAGATTATTGACAATCAAAGCTACATTTTGTCACCAACGTTTGTGGAAAACATAAATAAATTTGCACAATGAGCATTTGTTTCCTCTCAAATACTGTACGTCCTTACAGCTGTTGGTTAGCTAGCTAGTGAATTTTTTTGCCATATTAGTATTGACAAGAAATCAGTCAAAACACCTCAAAACAAGACACGGTTGTCACAGCATCCACAGAAGGTGGCGCCCCTCCCCGGTCGGGCGGTGCTCGGCGGTCGTCGTCGCCGGCCTACTAGCTGCCGCCGATCTACGTTTCTGTGTCTTTTGGTTTTGTCTGTCTAGGCCCGTACCAACCCAGATGGAGTCAGCAGGAGCAGAAGTGCCGTCCATGGCCGAACAGGTGTTGCAACATGCCAGCCTCCTCCACCGCCTGGGCTCGGCTATGGATCAGGTGCTAGCCCGGTTAGAGAGCTGGTAGAGAGGGGCTTCCCCATCCACATCAGCACCGGTTCCCCATCCTGCGCCCCTACCGGCACCCACAGAGTCAAGCTTGAGTGGGATCAGGATCACGCCTCCCAGGGAGTTCGATGGGGCGGCCGCCGGGTGCAAGGGGTTTCTACTCCAGTTAGATCTGTACCTGGTGACCGTCCGCCCCTCTCTCTCTGATGAAGAGAGGGTGAGCGTCCTCGTCTCGTGTCTCACGGGTAGAGCCCTAGAATGGGCCAACGCAGTCTGGGATGGCCCAGACTCAGCTAGGGGCGACTACTCGGGGTTCGCCTGCCGCTTCCGGGCGGTATTCAATCATCCCCCGGAGGGCAAGGTGGCGGGTGAGCGATTATTTCACCTGAGACAGGAGACGATGAGCGCTCAAGACTTTGCCCTGGAATTCCGGACTCTCGCCGCAGGATCGGGGTGGAATGAGCGGGCCCTGATTGATCACTACAGATGTAGTCTCCGAGAGGACGTCCGCCGGGAGCTGGCTTGTTGAGACAACACCACCACCCTAGACCAGCTTATAGATTTATCCATCAGGCTGGACAACCTGCTGGCTGCCTGGGGACGTTCTAGTCGGGGCCAGTTTGTTCCACCTCCCAGCCCTCCTGCTCCAATGCCCATGGAGATAGGAGGGGCTGCAGCCAGGAGGACCGGAGTGGGGGCCTCTCCTGCACCCACTGTGGTCATAGAGGACACACTGCGGACCGGTGCTGAAGAGGTCCACCCGGGAGTTCGGATGGCAGGCAGAGCACCACATCGACCCCCCAGGTGAGTCAGCACCAGCCACACCCAGAGCCCCCTGTCGACCACATGTACACCTCAGTTTGTTTTCCTGAGTTTTCCCCTCACTTCCAGTATAAGGCACTAGTCGATTCAGGCGTAGCTGGGAGTTTTATGGACCGTGGGGTAGCCAAGAAGTTAGGGATTCCCCTGGTTCAGGTGGACCACCCCTTCCCCGTGCACGCCCTAGATAGTCGACCACTAGGGTCAGGCCAAGTAGGGGAGATCACAGTGACACTGGTCATTGTGACGTGGGGGGGGGGCATGAGGAGCATATCAGCCTATTCCTCATTGACTCCCCGGCGTTTCTGGTGGTACTGGGAATCCCCTGACTAGCCACTCACAACCCTCAGATTTTGTGGAGGCAGAGTGCTCCTAAAGGGGTGGTCGAGGGAGTGCTCAGGTTGGTGTATAGGAGTTTCCATCGGTGCGACCACGGTGGAAAGTCCAGACCCAGTCTCCACCGTGCACATTCCCTCAGAATATGTTGATTTGGCTATCGCCTTCAGTAAAATGAAGGCGACTCAATTACCCCCTCATCGACGAGGGGATTGTGCGATAAACCTCCAGGCTGACGCGGCCCTTCCTAGGAGTCACATGTATCCTCTGTCTCAGGAGGAGACAGCGGCTATGAAGACATACGTCACTGAGTCCTTGAGACAGGGATACATTCGGCCATCCAAGTCACCCATCTCCTCGAGCTTCTATTTTGTGAAGAAGAAGGAGGGAGGTCTACGCCCGTGCATTGACTATAGAGGTCTAAATTCTATCACGGTGGGTTTCTGTTACCCGCTACCTCTCATCGCTACGGCAGTGGAGTCATTTCACGGGGCGCGCTTCTTCACAAAATTAGATCTCAGGAGCGCTGGTGCGAATCCGAGCTGGAGACAAGTGGAAAACCGCATTTAGTACCACATCTGGCCATTTTGAGTACCTCGTCATGCCGTATGGGTTAAAAAATGCTCCCGCAGTCTTCCAATCCTTTGTGGACGAGGTTCTCACAGACATGCTCGGTCAGGGTGTGGTGGTGTACATCGATGACATTATGATCTACTTCGCCACACATGTGTCTCTGGAGCTTAAAGTGCTTGGGCGGCTGCTGGAGCAAGACCTATACGTCAAGGCTGAGAAATGTGAGTTCTCCAAACGAGCCGTCTCTTTTCTGGCGATATCGCATTTCCACCCCATCGGTGGTGATGGAATGTGACCGCGTTACGGCTGTGCATAATTGGCCGACCCCAACCACGGTGAAGGAGGTGCAGCAGTTCTTGGGGTTTGCCAATTACTACCGGAGGTTTATCCGGGGCTTTGGCCAGGTGGCGGCTCCCATTACCTCACTGATGAAGGGGGGTCCGGTGTGGCTGCGGTGGTCGGCAGAGGCGGACAGAGCCTTCCGTCATCTGAAGGCTCTGTTTACTGATGCCCCGGTAATGGCGCATGCGGACCCCTCTTTGCCATTCATAGTGGAGGTGGACGCGTCCGAGGCTGGGGTAGGTAGCGGTGCTGTCGCAGCGTTCGGGCGCGCCTCCGAAGCTTCGCCCCTGTGCGTTCTTTTCTAAGAAGCTGAGTCCGGCGGAGCTCAACTATGATGTGGGGGACAGGGAGTTGTTAGCCGTGGTCAAGGCCCTGAAGGTGTGGAGACATTGACTTGAGGGGGCACATCACCCTTTTCTCATCTGGACTGACCACCGTAACCTGGAGTACATCCGGGCAGCGAGGAGACTTAACCCTCGTCAAGCCAGGTGGGCCATGTCTTTTACGAGGTTTCAATTTACCCTCTCGTACATTCCAGGTTCCCGGAACCGGAAGGCCGACGCACTGTCGCGTCTCCACGATACCGAGGAGCAGACCATTGATCCATACTCCCTGCCTCCTGTCTGGTGGCACCGGTGGTCTGGGAGGTGGATGCGGACATCGAGTGGGCGGGTCAGTCAGAACCCACTCCCCCGTTCCACAGCGACCTTGGTCCCACCTGTCGGTGGATTTCCTCACGATCTCCCGCCGTCTCAGGGGAACACCACGATCCTGGTCGTTGTGGATCGGTTCTCGAAGTCCTGCCGTCTGCTCCCTTTGCCCAGTCTTCCTACGGCCCTACAGATCGCGGAGGCCCTATTTACGCATGTCTTCCGGCACTACGGGGTGCCCGAGGACATCGTCTCTGATCGGGGTCCCCAGTTCACGTCCAGGGTGTGGAGGTCGTTTATGGAGAGGCTGGGGCTCTCGGTCAGTTTGACCTCGGGTTTTCACCCCGAGAGTAATGGGCAGGTGGAACGCATTAACCAGAATGTGGGCAGGTTTCTGCTGTCCTATTGCCAGGACCGGCCAGGGGAGTGGGCGAGGTTCGCGCCATGGGCTGAGATGGCACAGAACTCTCTGCGCCACTCCTCTACTAACCTGTCGCCTTTCCAGGTTGTGTTAGGGTACCAGCCGGTCCTGGTGCCATGGCATCAGAGCCAGACGTAGGCTCCTGCGGTGGAGGAATGGGTACAGCGCTCGAAATAGACCTGGAGTGCTGTCCAGGAGTGCCTGAAGCGAGCTGTAAGACGGCACAAGGAGAGCACTGACCGCCGCCGCAGTGAGGCCCCCGTGTTTAATCCAGGGGACAGCGTCTGGCTCTCGACCCGGAACCTGCCCCTCCTCCTGCCCTGCCGGAAGCTGGGTCCGCGATTTGTGGGGCCGTTCAAAGTCCTGAGGAGAATAAACGAGGTGTGTTATAGGTTACAACTTCCTTCATATTACCGTATTAACCCCTCGTTTCATGTGTCTCTCTCCTCAGGCCGGTGGTAGCTGGTCCGCTGCAGGACGCTGAGGTGCGGGAGGTCCCTCCGCCCCCCCTGGACATCGGGGGGGGCCCCGGCGTACACAGTCTGGTCCATCCTGGACTCCCGACGTCAGGTAGGGGGCCTGCAGTACCTCGTGGACTGGGAGGGGTACGGCCCGGAGGAGAGGTGCTGGGTCCCGGTGGGGGAAATTCTGGATCCAGCCCTGCTGCAGGAATTCCACCGCCTCCATCCGGATCGACATGCACCTCGCCCTCCGGGTCATCCCCGAGGCCAGCGTCGGCACGCTGCGGGATCCGCGCCTCGGGGGGGGGTTACTGTCACAGCATCCACGGAAGGTGGTGCCCCTTCCCGGTCAGGCGGTGCACTTGTTAGTTCCTTGTTAGTCATTAGTGGGGGGGGGTATTTAGTTTGTCCTTTTTGTTTGGGAATTCGTGCGGGATTGTTTAATTTCATGTTCTTTGGTGACAGTCGGCATTTTGCGCTGCTTCAGCCACGCCGCAAATTTTGGGATTTAGGCATTAGGGTTGCCGGGCTGCGCCCCGTGTGTTTGGTATTTTGGAGCTGTCCTCCTGTCGGGAATTCTGGGCACCCTGCCTTGTGGTGACTTTATTATTCAAGTGATTATTACAACCTCTTAGATCTAGATGTTCCGCTAGCGGAACACCGCTCCAATATCCAATGATAGGGCGTGGCGCGAATTACAAACTCCTCAAAAATCCAAAAACGTAAATTTTTCAAACATATGACTATTTTACACCATTTTAAAGACAAGACTCTCCTTTATCTAACCACATTGTCCAATTTCAAAAAGGCTTTCCCACGAAAGCAAAACATTAGATTATGTCAGGAGAGTACCCAGCCAGAAATAATCACACACCCATTTTTCAAGCTAGCATATACGGTCACAAAAACCAAAACCACAGCTAAATGCAGCACTAACCTTTGATGATCTTCATCAGATGACACTCCTAGGACATTATGTTATACAATACATGCATGTTTTGTTCAATCAAGTTCATATTTATATCAAAAAACAACTTTTTACATTAGCATGTGACGTTCAGATCTAGCATACCCACCGCAAACTTCCGGTGAATTTACTAAATTACTCACGATAAACGTTGACAAAAAATATAACAATTATTTTAAGAATTATAGATACAGAACTCCTTTATGCAATCGCTATGTCCGATTTTAAAATAGCTTTTCGGTGAAAGCACATTTTGCAATATTCTGAGTAGATAGCCCGGCCATCATGGCTAGCTATTTTGACACCCACCAAGTTTGGCACTCACCAAACTCAGATTTACTATAAGAAAAATTGGATTACCTTTGCTGTTCTTCGTCAGAATGCACTCCCAGGACTTGTACTTTACACCCAATGTTGTTTTGGTTCCAAATAATCCATAGTTATATCCAAATAGCGGCGTTTTGTTCTTGCGTTCAAGACACTATCCGAAGGGTGACGCGCATATCGTGACAAAAAGTTTCAAAGTATTCCATTACCGTACTTCGAAGCATGTCAAACACTGTTTAAAATAAATTTTTATGTGATTTTTCTCGTAAAATAGTGATAATATTCCGACCGGGAGACGTCGTTTTCGTTCAAAGACTGAAAATGTAAAATGGACTCTTCACGTGCACGCGTTTACCAGTTTCATTGTTCTCAGATCGACCACTATCCAAATGCGCTACTGTTTTTCAGCCAGGGACTGCAGAGTCATCATTCCCCGTTCTGGCACCTTCTGAGAGCCTATGGGAGTCTTACAAAATGTCACGTTACAGCAGAGATCCTCTGTTTTCGATAAAGAGGCTATAGAAGGCCAAGAAATGGTCAGAGAGGGCACTTCCTGTTTAGAATCTTCTCAGGTTTTGGCCTGCCATATGAGTTCTGTTATACTGACAGACACCATTCAAACAGTTTTAGAAACTTTAGGGTGTTTTCTATCCAAATCAAACAATTATATGCATATTCCAGTTTCTGGGCAGGAGTAATAACCAGATTAAATCGGGTACGTTTTTCATCCGGCCGTGAAAATACTGCCCCCTATCCTAAACAGGTTAAAACATCTGTTCAAACAGACCTCAGTCTCCTGCACTTGACTCTACCCTTTCCTGCTATCAAGGATAGCTCTGACAACGGTGTCGAAAACAAGATGAAACAAGCCACTTACTATTCCCCACATGGCAGTTTCTTGTCATTCTTGCTAGCAATCTGGCAATCCAGAAACAACACACTGACTTCTGCCCCATGGATGGCTGAAATCATGTTTGTAAAATTTGTCATCTAACCTATCTATGCAACCTATGTATTAATTATTGAGTCTCAAACTTTTTCATGGACTTTGCTTTTGTAAACACATTGAACAAGTTAATTATGTTTCACCAACGTTCACTGGTCTTCCTTGCAAAGAGTCACTACGCTACTGAAGCACTCATCAGCACAACTTGATGCTCTTCTTCCTGCTTAACTGTTCTCGGGCGAATTGTGAGGTTAACACTGCCAAAAATAGAAACACAGTCTCTTTGTGTTGATCAACTGAACCTACAGAACTTTTTTTGCTTATTGTAGAAATTAGCTCTTTTGATTTTTCTACTCGCTATGTCTCCTGTGATAGCTAGCATCACATGGCAAAATCAAATCAAATGTTATTTGTCACATGCGCCGAATGCAACAGGTGTAGACCTTAACGTGAAATACTTATTTACAAGCCCTTAACCAACAATGCAGTTTTAAGAAAAATATGAGTTAAGACAAATATTTACTAAATAAACTAAAGTAAAAAATAAAAGAGCAACAATGAAATAAAAATAATGAGGCTATATCCAGGGAGTACCGGTACTGAGTCAATGTGCGGGGGTACAGGTTTTTGAGGTAATAGGTAATTGGTAATTGAGGTAATATGTACATGTAGAAAAGGGTAAAGTTACTATGCATAGATAATAAACAGCGAGCAGCAGCAGCGTAAAAAAGGGGGGTCAATGCAAATAGTCAAGGTAGCCATTTGATTAGCTGTTCAGCAGTCTTATGGCTTGGGGAGTAGAAGCTATTAAGAAGCCTTTTGGAACTAGACTTGGCGCTCCGGTACTACTTGTCGTAGCAGAGAGAACAGTCTATGACTAGGGTGGCTGAAGTCTTTGGCAATTTTAAGGGCCTTCCTATGACACCGCCTGGTATAGAGGTCCTGGATGGCAAGATGCTTAGCCCCGGTAATGTACTGGGCCTTACGCACTACCCTCTGTAGCGCCTTGCGGTCGGAGGCTGAGTAGTTGCCATACCAGGAGGTGACACAACCAAGCAGGATGCTGTCGATGGTGCAGCTGTAGAACGTTTTGAGGATCTGAGGACCCATGCCAAATATTTTCAGTCTCCTGAGGGGGAATAGGCGTTGTTGTAAGTAAGAATTTGTTCTTAACTGACTTGCCTAGTTAAATAAAGGTTACACACACATTCACGACTGTCTTGTTGTGTTTGGACATTGTTAGTTTGTTGGTGATGTGGACACCAAGAGACTTGAAGCTCTCAACCTGCTCCACTTGATGAGCATGTGCTGACCAACTGGCAAGTGTCTTCACTGACATTTTCAACCTCTCGCCTGAAGGCTTGGCTAACTTAGCTAGCTCACTGGAAAGCTTGCTGTATCACTAAACTAGCATTTCTACCTGGCAAGGTAGAATTGCTCTCTCCTCTTTCGTTTAGCTCGACCCATGTCCCCACGTGTCGTGCTTAGACTGACCGTCCTAAACCTCACAACGCTTTCTCCGGCTAGCATTGTGCTAACTAGCTAAGCTATTAGCCCACGAGGTGAATGCTAGCTACCTTACGCTTTACATGGTGACTGCTACCCCTATGCAGGGAGAACCGAGCAAACCCTTGCCCATGTGGGGCTACGATGGCAGCCACGGATACACACTCCATGTGTATTGCCTCCTTGGGGCTTGAGCATGCTAAGGTTTCACTCGCTAACCCCAAGTCCTACATGCATTGTAGTTTACTGCCTGCAAGCTCCCTTGGTTGGCGAGTGCCTCTATCGATAAGAAAGATGAGCTCCTCCAAATTGATGAGTGAGAGGAGGAAGAGGAAACCCAAACCCATGGCTCTAGGCCCTCTTCCTCCCTCAGCAGAGCATCGGCAACCAATGACAGTTTCGGGCTTATTGATGTCTGTAAACGGGCAGCGGTCAGGCAATATCAACTGGTCTGCACCTGTGGGGGCTGGCATCGCTGAGAGGGACTGATTCGATGGTAGGAAACTCCCTACTTCCATCATCCCGGGCAAGCAACTTCTCTCAGTGGTCCCAGCTTGCGTGGGGGAAGCCAAACGCTATTGGGACAAACCTCTCTCCTGCAAAGTCCAAACAAGGCACTTTATTGACATACTGTAGACATGCAAGGGCATGGATGAGATGGGCTTCGGCAAGCCGCCGGTGGTCGAGCCGTCATTGGCTAATCACCTCAACTCCAGTGCCTCGTCAGTGACCGGCACTGCTCTCCCTGGGAAGACGGATCACTTCACCACCTCCATATTCCAAAAGGTCTAAGTGTCTGCAGCACTCTCAGTTAGGGCATTGAAAGTAAAGACCTTACTTTTGGCTTGCCAGGCCGATTTACTACAAGAGATGGGCAATCTCTTAGTAAAAGGCATAGTCAGCCAGGACCTATGGGAGGAGATCTGCATCATTGCATATCTCAATCTCCGAGCCTCCAGAGGCGCCATTCAAGGCTGCGGGCACACCATGAGCATTGATGTGTTAAGAGAGAGAGCTTTATGGCTCAAACTGTCCAGTTTGTCAGACAGGGAGGAAGCAGATTTTTCATTGACTCTCCGGTCGAACCGAAGGAACTGTTTGGGCCGGCTGTCACCACCATGCGGCAGAAGTGCATACTTTGGAAGAAGGAGGACGAATCCTTCAACTTCTGTCTGCACCGTAGACCCAGCAACTGTGGAAACCCTGTCTACCCATCCACGAGCTAAGGCTTCGTAGCAGGAAGCTGGCACCAGGGTTGTCTGCCCAGTGAAATCTCCAGTGACGCAGCAGGCAGCTAATCCACAGTTCGGTACTCAGAACAGAGTCCGACAGTGTGGAAAGCAGTCCTTCGCTGCAGCCGCAAAGTCCCACCCAGCTGACCCCCCTGGAGGCAATAAGGGGCATTCGACATAAGGGTACGTCCCCAGTGGCAGAGGGGGCAGCCAACTGCCTTGAGGTAGAGGCACATCTGTGCTCCTAAAACCCTACCCCTAGAGCATTGACTCATATGTGTCCACTCACAGTGGAGATGGAGAGGGCTCACTCCACCCCCAAGTGCTCTCCGTGCCACAGCTCTCCCTTCGGCTCTTTTCCATGTTGCCGAGGAAAGAAAACAAATTGTCTGTCGCCACCGACGGTGACTCGTCTTGATGTCGCCAGTGGGTGCTCTTTCACCATTGGTGAGCGAGAGTCTTCTAACTTGTGGGCGAATCACCACAAGAGCAGGAAACTGGTGCGCATGTGCACTTCATCCCTGGGTACATGTTCAACTGAACTTTGGCTTCTGTACGCGTGCTTGAGAAGGAAATCTCCTCTCTATTGAGCAAAGGGACAATCAAAGTAATCCCTTCAGCCAACCTACAGGACGCTTATTTTCACGTGAGCATTCATTCAACACACAGGAGGTTTCTCAGGTATTTCTTTCAGGGTACACCCACAAATACCTCGCTGTCGCCTTCAGGCTAGCATTAGCTCCCCGAACACTCAGAAAGTGTGTGAAGGTGGCTCTAGCGCCCCGACTATAAGGGTACTTAACCTGTTGGGTCTAGGGGGCAGCATTTGCACGTCTGGATAAAAAAAATGTACCCGATTTAATCTGGTTACTAATCCTACCCAGTAACTAGAATATGCATATACTTATTATATATGGATAGAAAACACTCTAAAGTTTCCAAAACTGTTTGAATGGTGTCTGTGAGTATAACAGAACTCATTTGGCAGGCAAAACCCTGAGACATTTTCTGACAGGAAGTGGATACCTGATGTGTTGTATTGACTTTAAACCTATCCCATTGAAAAACACAGGGGTTTAGGAATATTTTGGCACTTCCTATTGCTTCCACTAGATGTCACCAGCCTTTACAAAGTGTTTTGAGTCTTCTGGAGGGAGATCTGACCGAACAAGAGCCATGGAACGATGATGTCCCATTAGACACCTGGCGCGCGAGTTCATGTTGGGTACCCTCGTTCCAATACGTTATAAAAGAGTATGCATTCGTCCACCTTGAATATTATTCATGTTCTGGTTAAAAAAGGCCCTAATGATTTATGCTATACAACGTTTGACATGTTTGAACGAACGGAAATATATTTTTTCCCCTCGTTCATGACGAGAAGTCCGGCTGGCTTACATCATGTGCTAACGAGACGGAGATTTTTGGACATAAATGATGAGCTTTTTTGAACAAAACTACATTCGTTATGGACCTGTGATACCTGGAAGTGACATCTGATGAAGAGAATCAAAGGTAATGGATTATTTACATAGTATTTTCGATTTTAGATCTCCCCAACATGACGTCTAGTCTGTATCGCAACGCGTATTTTTCTGGGCGCAGTGCTCAGATTATTGCAAAGTGTGATTTCCCAGTAAGGTTATTTTTAAATCTGGCAAGTTGATTGCGTTCAAGAGATGTAAATCTATAATTCTTTAAATGACAATATAATATTTTACCAATGTTTTCTAATTTTAATTATTTAATTTGTTACGCTGACTTGACTGCCGGTTATTGGAGGGAAACGATTTCCTCAACATCAATGCCATAGTAAAACGCTGTTTTTGGATATAAATATGAACTTGACAGAACTAAAAATGCATGCATTGTCTAACATAATGTCCTAGGAGTGTCATCTGATGGAGATTGTAAAAGGTTAGTGCATCATTTTAGCTGGTTTTATGGTTTTGGTGACCCTGTCTTTGACTTGACAAAACATTACACACAACTCTTGTAAATGTACTGTCCTAACATACTCTAAATTTATGCTTTCGCCGTAAAACTTTTTTGAAATCGTAAAACCTGGTTAGATTAAGGAGATGTTTATCTTTCAAATGGTGTAAAATAGTTGTATTTTTGAAAAATGTGAATTTTGACATTTATTTGGATTCAAATTTGCCGCTCTTGAAATGCACCTGCTGTTGATGGAGTGCACCACGGGTGGCACGCTAGCGTCCCACCTAGCCCCAAGAGGTTAAGAGTCCTCGCTGACTTAGACAATTACCTGCTTTGCTCCTCCCCACCATCGCAATAGCATCACTAGGTCTACTGAGAATGAGAGACCTCCAGCATTGGGTAGCAGACCCACGTCTGTGCATGTGAAGCCACCTCTATCTATAGATAGGGGTAACCTCAGTTTGTCTCTCGGCTCACCATTGTTGGAGGAGCCCCTTAATCTTTGTTTCTGGCACTCCCCTGGGGGCAGTGTCAATGAGGAAAGTGGTGACAGATGCATCATAAACAGGGTGGGGCACAATGCCAATGCAGCAGCTACTCTTCCTGTGGTCCAAACACATTAAGGCACGTACATCACACATAAAAAAAAACAGTACACCATATAACATTATCAGACCACTACATATCGACCATACAAAATGTATAATACCACCATAGAACAATATTCAAATATACATATGTATAGAGTGTTTGTGCTAGCGTGTGTGTGCGTATGATTGTGTTTGTTCCTGTGTGTGTATCTCTTCACAGTCACCACTGTTCCATAAGGTGTTTTAGCAGAAAATTGGGCCTACAGATAGGACAGGCTTGCTTCTAGCTCCTAGGCAACTTTGCAGTACTTAGTTTTTTTTCTGTGTTATTTCTTACATTATTAGCCCAGAAACATGTTTTTGGATATCAGAGCGATGGTAACTCACCAGCATTACCAGCATTACGCCCAGGAATACGACTTTCCTCATATTGGATCCTTTGTTTGTACACCCCAGGGCAATTTAACTGATTCCAGAGGCTGATCCAAAACACCGGCAGCGGAGAAGAGGTATTCGGAGTGAACTCCTAGTCCGACTCAGGAGGCGCACACACCACCACCGCTTCCGAGTATATTACTCGCTAATGTTCAGTCTCTGGACAATGAAGTTGACGAGCTCAGGGGTAGGATCTCTTTCCAGAGAGACATCAGGGATTGTAACATACTCTGTTTCATGGAAACATGGCTCTCTCGGGAAATACTGTCTGAGTCCATAGAGCCAGTTGGGTTTCAGTTCATCGCACGGACAGGAATAAATATCCCCACCCTCCCTTCGATTAATCTGATCATAATTTTGCTCCTCCCTTCCTATAGGCAGAAACTCAAATAGGAAGTACCCGTGCTATGGACTATTCAACACTGGTCTGACCAAGCGGAATCAGACAATCAAGGACTACAAAGGGAAAACCAGCCACATCGCGGACATCGATAAGCTAAACACCTTTTTACCTCGCTGTCGCACTGCAGTGCTTGAGGCACCACTACAGATCCGGGTTCGATCCTGGGCTGTGTCGCAGAACATAGATACTGGAGGCTGAGACAAGATACCACCGAACAGGGCCAACCGGGCAGGATATAATTCTACCCACTTTGCCAAAGCACAGCCCCCACACCAGACCACCAACTTACTGAGTATAGCCCACAAAGAGCTCCTCCACCGCACAAGCCTGAGAGGGTGCAAGACCGGAAAGGAAGATCACGTCAGTGACTCAACCCACTCAAGTCTAGTGTAGTGAAAAAATCCTAGCATGATGTGACTCACCCATCCTATGGACGGCATGACTCAGTAAGCCATTGACTCAGCCCCTATTATCGGGTCAGATGCAGAGAATCCCAGTGGAGAGAGGGGAGCTGGCCGGGCAGAGACAGCAAGGGAGGTTCGTCACTGAAGCCGAGCTTGCAACTTGGCTATTCTCACCATAAGACGACAGTTCTCCTGTATATTAAGAGTACAGCGAATGCAATGAGAAGGCATCACGTTACTTTTTCGGCCGGAGGAGGTCCTGCAGATCTATGTCCAGATAAAGTGTCTGGGTGAAAAAGTTGAATTAATAAAGTAGTGTTAGGATTAAACTAAGACCTTGGTGAACTTGTTAAATACCGAGTTTGATTGAATAGTTATTAAAAAGGAACAGTTTGGAAGGTAGCCAAGTAGCAACAAACATTACAGCAGTACGGAGACAACCAACCCTGTGAGCAGGTTTAGTACAGTGCATTCGTAATGTATTCAGACCCTTTGACTTTTTCCACATTTTGTTATGTTACAGCCTTATTCTAAAATGTATTACATTGTTTATTTTCCACATCAATCTACACACAATACTCCATAATGACAAAGCAAAGACCGTTTTTTAGAATTTTTGGCAAATGTATAAAATAAAAAAACTGAAATATCACATAAGTATTCAGACCCTTTACCAAGTACTTTGTTGAAGCATCTTTGGCAGTGATTACAGCCTCGAGTCTTCTTGGGTATGACACTACAAGCTTGGCACAAATGTATTTGGGGAGTTTCTCCCATTCTTCTCTGAAAATCCTCTAAAGCTCTGTCCGGTTAGATGGGAAGCATCGCCGCACAGCTATGGTAAGGTCTCTCCAGAGATGTTCGATCGGGTTCAAGTCCGGGCTGTGGATGAGCCACCCAAAGACATTCAGAATTTTATCCCGAAGCCACTCCTGTGTTGTCTTGGCTGTGTACTTAGGGTCGTTGTCCTGTTGGAAGGTTAATTTTCACCCCAGTCAGAGGTACTGGAGCAGGTTTTTATCAAGGATCTCTCTGTACTTTGCAAAGGGTCTGAATACTGAAATAAATAAGGTATTTCTTTTATACATTTGCAAAAAAATCAAAAAACCTGTTTTCGCTTTGTCATTATGGTGCATTGTGTGTAGATTCATGAGGGAAAGGTTTTATTTAATCAATTTTAGAATAAGGCTGTAACGTAACAAAATGTGGAAAAAGGGAAGGGGTCTGAATACTTTCTGAATGTACCGTATCTCATGTTGTTTTTTATACTTTAACAACAAAGTTAAGTTTGAAGCTTGTCTACTAGGGCTTTGTGAACAAAAAGGGAGTAATGAATTTATATATGACCCTTTAATGAGGATCAGCAAACCTTTTGATACAGGATGCAGTGGTGTGTATTAAAACTGTCACCAGTGATAAAACAAATGGCTCTATGGTAGACGTCATCCAAAGATTTATTTATTTAAGAATAGTTGCTCCTACAATCTGGCAAACGCCCATCTTACTTCCTAGCTTTTTAAATCTGAAACAACATGTATTTCGTCTTGCCCACATTAAGTACAAGGTTTAAACCAACCAGGGCTTTATGTAAGGTAACATGGTCAGATTGCAGCTCTAACATAACCTGGTCAACAGTTGGGGCTATGGCATACATAACAGACCAATATTATTTATATAAATAGTAAAGAAAACAGCTCCCAGTACTGACCCATGCAGCACATCTTTTATAATATCCAGGAAACTAAACTTAACACCATCAAAAAATCACAGGGTCCTGTCTGAAAGATAATTTTCAAACCACTTGCATGAAGCCTGATCATATTTCATTAAACCTTTGAATAACATTTATATTGTATTTATTAGGGATCCCGATTAGCTGCTCCAAACAAACCAAAGCACCCACATTACATATAAAACAAAACAAAATATAAAACAGTGAACTATGTTTGTACTGAATGAGCTGATGATAAAACAGTACATCATATAACATCCCTACACCACCACATATCCATAACACAAAATGTTCAATACCATCATACAACAATATCACAATGTGTGCGTATGCATGTGTCTGTACCGTTTGTGTGTGACTCTTCACAGTCCCCGTTGTTCCATAAGGTGCATTTTTAGCTGCTTTTTAAATCTGATTCTACTGCTTGCATCAGTTACCTGATATGGAAAGAGTTCCATGTAGTCATGGGCCTATGTAGTACTGTGCGCCTCCCATAGTCTGTTCTGGACTTGGGGACTGTGAAGAGACCTCTGGTGGCATGTCTTGTGGGGTATGCATGAGTGTCCGAGCTGTGAATGTATTGAGACAACTCGATACATTCAGCTTGTCAACACCTCTTACAAAAACAAGTAATGATGAAGTCAATCTCTCTTCCACTTTGAGCCATGAGAGATTGACATGAATGTCACTAATGTTAGCTCTCTGTGTACTTTAAAGGGCCAGCCTGTTCTGAGCCAACTGCAATTTTCCCAAGTCTCTCTTTGCGGCACCTGACCACACTACTGAACAGAAGTCTAGGTGCGACAAAACTAGGGCCTATAGGACCTACCTTGTTGATAGTGTTGTTAAGAAGGCAGAATAGCGCTTTATTATGGACAGTCTTCTCTCCATCTTAGCTACTGTTGTTTTGACCATGACAGTTTACAATCCAGAGATACTCCAAGCAGTTCAGTCACCTCAATTTCCACATTATTCATTACGAGACGTAATAGGGTTTAGTGAATGATTTGTCTCAAACAATGCTTTTAGTTTTGGAAATATTTAGGACTATCTTATTCCTTGCTACCCATTCTAAATCAAGTCAAATTTAATAAAATGTTATGTCACATGTGCCGAACACAAGCCCATAACCAACAATGCAGTTGAATGAAAATACCTAAAAAAATATATATATAAATATAACATATAACTAAAGAGCAGCAGTAAAATAACAATAGCGAAGCTATATACAGGGGGTACTGGTACAGAGTCAATGTGAGGGGGCATCGGTTAGTTGAGGTAATATGTACATGTACAGTTGAAGTCGGAAGTTTACATACACTTAGGTTGGAGTCATTAAAACTCGTTTTTCAACCACTCCACTGTCACAACGTCGACTGAAGGTGGCGCCTCTCCCATTTCGGGCGGTGCTCGCCGGCCTACTAGCTGCCACCAATCCTCTGTTCATTTTCCTTTTGTTAGGTCTAGTTTAGGTTTGCACCAGTGTTGTGTTAGTTCATTAGTGGGGGGATTATTTAGTCTTTCTGTTTAGGTTTGTTTTTTGTGCGTGATTGTTTTCGTCAGGTTGGTTATGATGGGGTTAGCTGTTTTTCCTCTGCCTGTGTATTTATAAGGTTGATGAGTTTGGGCTGCGCCCCTACTTTGCTTTCGGGCTCATACTGTTGTTTTTGTATTGCTGCCCTGCCTTGCCTGTTTTTGGCTGTTTGAGGATTACGCCCATTAAACGTGTGTTCACGGACATTTGTCTCCTGCACCTGACTTCACCCCTCCTGCTTCCTTGAGTACCCCCTTGACATCCACAAATTTCTTGTTAACAAACTATAGTCGTGGCAAGTCGGTTAGGACATCTACTTTGTGCATGACAAAAGTCATTTTTCCAACAATTGCTTACAGAGATTATTTCACTTATAATTCAGTGTATCACAATTCCAGTGGGTCAGAAGTTTAAATACACTAAGTTGACTGTGCCTTTAAACAGCTTGGAAAAATCCAGAAAATTATGTCATGGCTTTAGAAGCTTCTGATAGGCTAACTGACACCATGTGAGTAAATTGGAGGTGTACCTGTGGATGTATTTCAAGGCCTACCTTCAAACTCATTGCCTCTTTGCTTGACATCATGGGAAAATCAAAAGAAATCAGCCAAGACCTCAATAAAAAAGCCAGACTGCGGTTCACAACTGCACATGGGGACAAAGATAATACTTTGAAGAAATGTCCTCTGGTCTGATGAAACAAAAATAGAACTGTTTGGCCATAATGACCATCGTTATGTTTGGAGGAAAAAGGGGGAGTCTTGCAAGATAAAGAACACTATCCTAACCGTGAAGCACAGGGGTGGCAGTATCATGTTGTGGGGATTACATTTTTACATTTTAGTCATTTAGCAGACGCTCTTATCCAGAGCGACTTACAGTAGTGAATGCATACATCTCAGACATTTCATTTCATGCATTTTTTTTGTACTGGCCCCCCGTGGGAATCAAACCCACAACCCTGGCATTGCACACACCATGCTCTACAAACTGAGCCACAGGGATGCTTTGCTGCAGGAGGGACTGGTGCACTTCACAAAATAAATGGCATCATGAGGGAGGAAAATAATGGGGATATATTGAAGCAACATCTCAAGACATCAGTCAGGAAGTTAAAGCTTGGTCGCAAATGGGTCTTCCAAATGGACAATGACCCAAAGCATACCTCCAAAGTTGTGGCAAAATGGCTTAAGGACAACAAACTCAAGATATTGGAGAGGACATCACAAAGCCCTGACCTCAATCCTATACAAAATTTGTTGGCAGAACTGAAAAGGTGTTTGTGAACAAGAGGCCTACAAACCTGACTCAGTTACACCAGCTCTGTCAGGAGGAATGGGCCAAAATTCACCCAACTTATTGTGGGAAGCTTGTGGAAGGCTACCCGAAACGTTTGACCCAAGTTACACAATTTAAAGGCAATGCTACCAAATACTAATTGAGTGTATGTAAACTTCTGACCCACTGGGAAAGTGATGAAAGAAATAAAAGCTGAAATAATTAATTCGCTCTAATATTATTCTGACATTTCACATTCTTAAAATAAAGTGGTGATCCTGTCTGACCTATTTTTGCTAGGATTAAATGTCAGGAATTGTGAAAAACTGAGTTTAAATGTATTTGGCTAAGATGTATGTAAACTTCCGACTTCAACTGTAGATAGAGTTATTAAAGTGACTATGAGTAGATAATAACAGAGAGTAGCAGCAGCGTAAAAGAGGGGGGGCAATGCAAATATTCTTGGTAGCCATTTGTTTATATGTTCAGGAGTCTTATACCTTCGGGGTAGAAGCTGTTTAGAAGCCTCTTGGGCCTAGATTTGGCACTCCGGTACCACTTGTCGTGCTGTAGCATAGAGATCAGTCTATGACCAGGGTGGCTTGAGTCTTTGACAATTTTAAGGGCCTTCCTCTGACACCACCAGCTATAGAGGTCCTGGATGGCAGGAAGCTTGGCCCTGTTGATGTACTGGGCCGTACGCACTACCCTCTGTAGTGCCTTGCGGTCAGAGGCGAGCAGTTGCCATACCAGGCAGTGATGCAACCTGTCAGGAAGCTCTCGATGGTGCAGCTGTAGAAACCTTTAAGGATCTGAGGACCCATGCCAAATCCTTTCAGTCCCCAGAGGGGAAATAGTTTTTGTCATGCCCTCTTCACGACTGTCTTAGTGTGCTTGGACCATTTTTGTTTATTGGTGATGTGGACGCTTAGGAACTTGAAGTGCTCAACCTGCTCCACTGCAGCACCCTCGATGAGAATGGGGGCGTGTTTGGTCCTCTTTTCCTGTAGTCCACAATAATCTCCTTTGTCTTGATCATGTTGAAGAAGAGGTTGTTGTCATTGCGCCACATAGTCAGGTCTCTGACCTCCTCCCTATAGGCTGTCTCATCGTTGTCGGTGATCAGGCCTACCACTGTAGTGTCATCGGCAAACTTAATGATGGTGTTGGAGTTGTGCCTGGCAGTGCAGTCATGAGTGAACAGGGAGTACACGAGGGGACTGAGCACGCAGCCCTGAGGGGCCCTTGTGTTGAGAATCAGTGTGGCGGATGTGTTGTTACCTTTCCTTACCACCTGGAGGCGGCCCATCAGGAAGTCCAGGATCCAGTTGCAGAGGGAGGTGTTTAGTCCAAGGATCCTTAGCTTTGAGGGCACTATGGTGTTGAACGCTGAGCTGTAGTCAATGAATAGCATTCTCACATCGGTGTTCCTTTTTCTCCAGGTGTGAAATGGCAGTGTGGAGTGCAATAGAGATTGCATCATCTGTGGATCTGTTGGTACGGTATGCAAATTGGAGTGGGTCTAGGGTTTCTGGGATAATGGTGTTGATTTGAGCCTGACCAGCCTTTCAAAGCATTTCATGGCTTTTGACGTGACTGCCAAGGGTCGGTAGTCATTTAGGCAGGTTACCGTTGTGTTATTGGGCACAGGGACTATGTTGATCTGCTTGAAACATGTTGGTATTTCAGACTCAGACAAGGAGAGGTTGATAATCTCAGAATAATTTATCAGTGTCTCAAGCCCAGCTCAGCTAATCCCTAACATTGTGACACAGAGGTATCATAATGCTTCAGCAATTGTAGATTACACCAGGGGCGTCAGTAGACACAATATAAGTAAACTAATTGATGTCCCTTTAACTGCCTTGAATGCTTCTACTGATCCTACAGCTATTGTATGCAGTAATCATGTACCTATGAACCAGATGTATACTGTTAGCACTAAGTCGGTGCTAACAGTATACAGGAGGAAGTGCACTGTGAGCAGCACACCCTGTACTAACATAAATAACATGAGCACATCTTCTGCTAAGCTTCCCAGTAATGCAATGAAAGCAAGTAAGCATCCCGGAAGAAAAGTGCTCAAAATAGCCCACACTTAAAACAGTTGAAGTCGGAAGTTTACATCACCTTAGCCAAATACATTTAAACTCAGTTTTTCACAATTCCTGACATTTAATCCATGTAAAAATTCCCTGTTTTAGGTCAGTTAGGATCACGACTTTATTTTAAGAATGTGAAATGTCAGAATATTATTAGAGAGAACCCTATTACAGGGGCTGTCACTGGTGCTATTCTATGCCGTCCCTGGGAGGGGTGCGTCACTTGAGTGGGTTGAGTCAATGATCTTCCTGTCCGGGTTGCCCCCCCTTAAAATGTGCCGTCGCGGAGATCTTTGAGAGCTATACTCGGCCTTGTCATGGGATGGTAAGTTTGGTGGTTGAAGACTTCCCTCTAGTGGGGATATATCCTGCCTGTTTGGCCCTGTCCGGGGGTGTCGTCGGACGGGGCCACAGTGTCTCCCGACCCCTCCCGTCTCAGCCTCCAGTATTTATGCTGCAATAGTTTATGTGTCTGCCTGTTCAGGGTGCAACCCTGACCTGTTCACCGGATGTGCTACCTGTCCCAGACCTGCTGTTTTCAACTCTCTAGAGACAGCAGGAGTGGTAGAGAACCTCTGAATGATTGCTATGAAAAGCCAACTGACATTTACTCCTGAGGTGCTGACCTGTTGCACCCTGAACAACCACTGTGATTATTATTATTTGACCTTGCTGGTCATCTATGAACATTTGAACATCTTGGCCAGGTTCTGTTATAATATCCACCCGGCACAGCCAGAAGAGGACTGGCCACCCCTAATAGCCTGGTTCCTCTCTAGGTTTCGGCCTTTCTAGGGAGATTTTCCAAGCCACTGTGTATCTACACCAGCATTGCTTGCTGTTTGGGGTTTTAGGCTGGGTTTCTGTACAGCACTTTGTGACATCAGCTGATGTAAGAAGGGCTTAATAAATACATTTGATTGATTGATTGAGACTGAATTATTTCAGCTTTTATTTCTTTCATCACATTCCCAGTGGGTCAGAAGTTTACATACACTCAATTAGTACTTGGTAGCATTGCCTTCAAATTGTACAACTTGGATCCAACGTTTCGGGAGCCTTCCACAAGCTTCCCACAATAAGTTGGGTGAATTTTGGCCCTTTCCTCCTGACAGAGCTGGTGTAACTGAGTCAGGTTTGTAGGCCTCCTTGATCGCACACGCTTTTTCAGTTCTGCCCATACATTTTCTACAGGATTGAGGTCATTGTTTTGTGATGGCAACTCCAATACCTTGACTTTGTTGTCCTTAAGCCATTTTTCCACAACTTTGGATGTATGCTTGGGGTCATTGTCCATTTGGAAGACCCATTTGCGACGAGGCTTTAACTTCCTGACTGTTGTCTTCAGATGTTGCTTCAATATATCCACATAATTTTCCTCCCTCATGATGCCATCTATTTTGTGAAGTGCACCAGTCCCTCCTGCAGAAAAGCAACCCCACAACATGATGCTGCCACCCCCGTGCTTCACGGTTGGGATGGTGTTCTTCGGCTTGCAAGCCTCTCCCTTTTTCATCCTAACATAACAATTGTCCTTATGGCCAAACAGTTCTATTTTTGTTTCATCAGACCAGAGGACATTTCTCCAAAAAATACGATCTTTGTCCCCATGTGCAGTCTGGCTTTTTATGGCGGTTTTGGAGCAGTGGCATCCTCCTTGCTGAGCGGCCTTTCAGGTTCTGTCAGTATAGGACTCGTTTTACTGTGAATAAAGATACTTTTGTACCTGTTTCCTCCAGCATTTTTGAAATCGGACAATGTGGTTAGATAAAGGAGAGTCTTGTCTTTAAAGGTCTTATTCACATCGGCTGCTGAGAGCATGATCACACAGATGTCCGGAACAGCTGATGCTGTCATGATTATTTCAGTGTTACTTGCCTCGAAGCGAGCATGGAAGTGATTTAGCTCGTCTGGTAAGCTTGTGTCACTGGACAGCTCTTGGCTGTGCTTACCTTTGTAGTCTGTAATAGTTTGCAAGCTCTGCCACATCCGATGAGTGTCGGAGCTGGTGTAGTACAATTCGATCTTTGTCCTGTATTGATGCTTTGCCTGTTTGATGGTTCATTAGAGGGCATAGCAGGATTTCTTATAAGCTTCCAGGTTAGAGTCCCGTTCTTTGAAAGCATCAGCTCTACTCTTTAGCTCAATGTGGATGTTGCCTGTAATCCATGGCTTTTGGTTGGGGTATGTACGTACAGTCACTTTGGGGACAAAGTCATTGATGCACTTAATGATGAAACCAGTGACTCGTGTGGTGTACTCCTCAATGCCATTTGAAGAATCCCGGAACATATTCCAGTCTGTGCTAGCAAAACAGTCCTGTAGTTTAGCATCTGCGTCATCTGACCACTTTTTTATTGACCGTCACTGGTGCTTCCTGCTTTCATTTTTGCATGTAAGCAGGAATCAGGAGGATAGAATTATGGTCAGATTTGCCAAATGGAAGGCGAGGGAGAACTGTGTACGCGTCTCTGTCTGTGTGTAATAAAAGTGGTCTAGAGGTTTTTCCCCTCTGGTTGCACATTTAACACACTGATACGAATCAGGTAAAACTGATTTAAGTTTCCTGCATTAACCAACCATGCTAGTTAGTTTTTTTGCATAGTTTGTAACTTATTTTGTACATAATGTTGCTGCTACCATCGCTTATGACGGAAAAGAGCTTCTGGACATCAGAACAGCAATTACTCACCTTGAATTGGATTAAGATTTTTTTTTATAACTCGGACAGGAGGGATTTAATCCAGACACCCGAACAGGCCCTCGTCCCCGTTATTCGCAGGAGAAAGAGACAGAGATTTTGTGGAAGGAGATCAGGGTGCCTTGTGAGGGTCAGGCGACGAGTGGCTAATCTGCCTTTGCCATCCGTACTGATAGCCAACGTACAATCGCTGGAAAATAAATGGGACGAACTAAAAGCACGTATATCCGACCAACTTGACACGAAAACTGTAATATCTTATGTATTACAGAGTTGTGGCTGAATTAATAACATACAGCTGACGGGTTATACACACTATCGGCAGGATAGAACAGCAGCCTCTGGTAAGACAAGGGGTGATGGTCTATGTATATTTGTAAACAACAGCTGGTGCACGATATCTAAGGAATTCTCAAGGTTTTACTCGCCTGAGGTAGAGTGTCCCATGATAAGCTGTAGACCACACTATCTACCTAGAGAGTTTTCATCTGTATTTTTCGTAGCTGTCTACATACCACCACAGACCAATGCTGGCACTAAGACCGCACCCAATGAGCTGTATACGTCCATAAGCAAAACGTTCATCCAGAGGCTGGTCTCCTAGTGGCCGGGGACTTTAATTAAGAGCCAATAAAACGGCAGCATCACTTTCCGGGGCCATTTCGAAACTAACTACAGCTCTTCTTTAAAGTGTTACAGTAATTTCAGCTGATGTGTACAGTGTTGAGTCATCCGCATATATAGACACACTGGCCTTACTCAAAGCCAGTGGCATGTCATTAGTAAAGATTGAACAAAGCAAGGGGCCTAAACAGCTATACTGGGGAATTCCTGATTCTACCTGGATTATGTTTGAGAGGCTTCCATTAAAGAACACCCTCTGTGTTCTGTGAGACAAGTAACTCTTTATCCACATTATAGCAGAGGGCATAAAGCCATAACACATATGTTTATCCAGCAGCAGACTATGATCGATAATGTCAAAAGCTGCACTGAAGTCTAGCAAGACAGTCAGCACAATAATTGTATCATCAATTTCTCTCAGGCAATCATCAGTCATTTGTGTAAGTGCTGTGCTTGTTGAGTGTCCTTCCCTATAAGCGTGCTGAAAGTCTGTTGTCAATTTGTTTACTGTAAAATAGCATTGTATCTGGTCAAATACCGTTTTGTCAAGAAGTTTACTAAGGGTTGGTAACAGGCTGATTGGTCGGCTATTTGAGCCAGGAAAGGGGGCTTTCCTATTCTTGGGTAGCGGAATGACTTTAGCTTCCCTCCAGGCCTGAGGGCACACCATTTCTAGTATGCTTAAATTGAAGATGTGGCAAATAGGAGTGGCAATATCGTCCGCTATTATCCTCAGTAATTTTCCATCCAGATTGTCGGACCGTGGTGGCTTGTCATTGTTGATAGACAATGATCCTTTTTTCACCTCTTACACACTGACTTTATGGAATTCAAAAGTACAATTCTTGTCTTTCATAATTTGGTCAGATATACTTGTAGTGTCGACATTTGTTGCTAGCATGTGATCCCTAAGTTTGCTTTTCTTGCCAACGAAAAAGTCATTAAAGTAGTTTTCAATTTCAGTGGGTTTTGCGATGAATGAGCCATCTCATTCAATGAATGATGGAGCAGAGTTAAATTTCATTTAACCTCTCTAGGGTCGGCAGGACGAAATCGTCCCACCTACTCAACAGCCAGTTGAATCCCGTGGCGCGTTATTCAAATACCTTAGAAATGCTATTACTTCAATTTCTCAAACATATGACTATTTTACACCATTTTAAAGACAAGACTCGCGTTAATCTAACCACACTGTCCGATTTCAAAAAGGCTTTACAACGAAAGCAAAACATTAGATTATGTCAGCAGAGTACCCAGCCAGAAATAATCAGACACCCATTTTTCAAGCTAGCATATAATGTCACATAAACCAAAACCACAGCTAAATGCAGCACTAACCTTTGATGATCTTCCTCAGATGACAACCCTAGGACATTATGTTATACAATACATGCATGTTTTGTTCAATCAAGTTCATATTTATATCAAAAACCAGCTTTTTACATTAGCATGTGACGTTCAGAACTAGCATACTTCCGGTGAATTTACTAAATTACTCACGATAAACGTTCACAAAAAGCATAACAATTATTTTAAGAATTATAGATACAGAACTCCTCTATGCACTCGCTATGTCCGATTTTAAAATAGCTTTTCGTTGAAAGCACATTTTGCAATATTCTCAGTAGATAGCCCGGCATCACAGTGCTAGCTATTTAGACACCCACCAAGTTTAGCACTCACCAAAATCAGATTTACTATAAGAAAAATGTTATTACCTTTGCTGTCTTCGTCAGAATGCATTCCCAGGACTTCTACTTCAATAACAAATGTTGGTTTGGTTCAAAATAATCCATAGTTATATCCAAATATCCTCTGTTTTGTTCGTGCGTTCAAGACACTATCCGAATGGTAAAGAAGGGTGACGCGCACGATGCATTTCGTGACAAAAAATGTCTAAATATTCCATTACCGTACTTCGAAGCATGTCAACCGCTGTTTAAAATCAGTTTTTCTCGTAAAAAAGCGATAATATTCCGACCGGGAAAGCGTGTTTAGGTTCAAAGACGAAAGAAAATAAAACATGGGGTCGACTCGTGCATGCGCCTCAGCCCATTGTCCTCTCATAGAGCACTTGCCAAAAGCGCTAATGTTTTTCAGCCAGTGGCTGGAATTACATCATTCAGCTTTTTCCCGCCTTCTGAGAGCCTATGGGAGCCGTAGGAAGTGTCACGTTACAGCAAAGATCCTCAGTCTTCAATAAACAGAGTCAAGAAGCTCAAGGAATGGTCAAAGAGGGCACTTCCTGTACAGAATCTTCTCAGGTTTTTGCCTGCCATATGAGTTCTGTTATACTCACAGACACCATTCAAACAGTTTTAGAAACTTTAGGGTATTTTCTATCCAAACCCCAACAGGTTAAGGTGCTCCAAAGCTTTTTTACTATCATTCTTTATTTCTTTTATCATTGTTTCATAGTATAGATTATTTTACTTTTAATTTCGTTTAGTCACATGATTTCTTAATTTGTAGTACGTTTGACATCAGATGGACTGACAGAATTATTGGCCATACCTTTTGCCTCATCCCTCTCAACCATGCAATTGTTCAATTCCTCATCAATCCAGATTGAACAGTTTATTACTAACTGGAATAAGCAATTTCATAAATGTGCAGCTTCTGGTTGCTCCTCATTACACACCACAGACCAGCATTATTTACATCAACATATGAATCACTACAGAACCTCGAGCATGACCTCTTATACACTATGTTAGGCTCAGCCTTTGTAACTTTGGTTTTCCTAGATATGGCTATTATATTGTGATCACTACATCCTATGGATTTGGATAGTGCTTTAAAGCACATTTCTGCAGTATTAGTAAAGATGTTATCAATACATGTTGATGATATTATTCCTGTGCTGTTTGTAAATATCCTGGTAGGTTGACTGACTATCAGGGTCTGACTAGAATTGTATTCTTGAGTGGGCATATTGATGAGAGCCAGTCAATATTTAAATCACGCAGAGAATATACTTCTCTGTTGATATCACATACATTATCAGGAATTTCACACATATTATCCAGATACTGACTGTTAGCACTTGGTGGTCTATAGCAGCTTCCCACAAGAATGTACTTTAGGTGAGGCAGATAAACCTGTAGCCATATTACTTCAACCGTATTTAACATTAGATTGTCTCCAAGCTTTACAGGAATGTGGTTCTGAATATAGACCTCAACACCGCCCCCGTTGGCATTTGTCTTTTCGGTGGATGTTATAATCATGTACTGCTACCACTGTATCATCAAAGGCATTATCTAAGTGAGTTTCAGAGATATTCAGACTATGAATGTTACAAGCAAGTTATTGAGTTCATGGACCTTGTTTCTCAGGCTACATATGTTAAATGGACCTTGTTTCTCAGGCTGCAAATGTTAATATGGGCTATTTTTAGCACTTTTCTGATTTGCTTGATTGTTTTTAATGCTTTACTGGGAACCTTATCAGAAGTAGACTTACTCATGTTATTTATATTGGAGCTGATAGTGCAGGGTGAGTGGACTGCACAAAGTGGTTTTCCTACTAGGGCACACCGCCTCAGTGCTAACAGTGTAACTCTGGTTCATAGGCTCATGATTACTGCATACAATAGCTGTAGGATCAACAGAGGCATTCAGAGCAATTAGGGGGCAGTATTTTCACGGCCGGATGAAAAACGTACCCAAATTAAACTGGTTACTACTCTTGCCCAGAAACTATAATATGCATATTATTAGTAGATTTGGATAGAAAACACTCTGAAGTTTCTAAAACTGT
Source organism: Salmo salar (assembly GCF_965601325.2). Taxonomy (NCBI): domain Eukaryota; kingdom Metazoa; phylum Chordata; class Actinopteri; order Salmoniformes; family Salmonidae; genus Salmo; species Salmo salar. Next base: position 48,631,828 of record NC_138295.1, on the reverse strand, counting down.
TTGAATGGTGTCTGTGAGTATAACAGAACTCATATGCCAGGCAAAAACCTGAGAAAAATTCAACCAGGAAGTGGAAAGTCTGAGAATTGTAGTTCTTCTTTTGAATCTCTATCGAAACTACAGTGTCTGTCGGGTCACGTTGCACTTTCTAAGGCTTCCATTGGCTGTCAACAGCCTTCAGAAAGTTCTTTCAGCATTCTCCTGTCACTGGGCAGAGTATAGTAGCTCAGTCACTGAGTGGACTGCCTGGGGACAAAGGGATTGGATATGCACGGTCCCGCGAGCGCGCCGTTGTTTTGCTTTCGCTGTAAAGCCTTTTTGAAATCGGACAATGTGGTTGGATTAAGGAGAAGTGTATCTTTAAAATGGTGTAAAATAGTCGTATGTTTGAGAAATTGAAATTATTCGATTTTTGAGGTTTTGTATTTCGCGCCGTGCTGTTCCATTGGATGTTGGCTAGGCGTTCCGCTAGTCCTCTTATTAAGGTACTTACATTGTGTCTGCCAACGCCCCTAGGATAATGTACATTAGATGCAACATTGTCACAAAGGTAGGGATTAACTGAGCTGGTCTTGGGTCATTGATAAGTCCTTGTTTCAACGCAGCCTTGCAATGCGTGGACAGAGTCCAGGAGACACGATGATTTGGATGGACTCCGTCATTCCTGTAGAGTATCTTCTGTTACCAGAAGGTGTCAAATTTATCTTTAAAAGTGACTCCAGCAGAGCTACAGTAATCTTTTAACTAGATGTGTAATGCCAGTAGCCTGCTGAATCTTTCACACCCGTGGCCCGACGATAGTACTGGACCTGAAATGATTGGCTGTTTTTTGGAGTCTTTTAATGCTAAAATCAGTTCTTTAAAATCCATTTTCAGATGTTCCGATCTATCCCTCCTGATGTCAAATGACCCCACATGGACTATGACAGTGTCATTTATTTATGTATTTTTCTTCTTGTAATTGTTCTTCTTTCAAAGCATGTCAATGTTTAAATCAAACTATCATCAAAAAAAAAAATATGCTGTGCGATTGTCGGTTACCACGGGTTAATGCTGATCTGATTAAATCTAGGCCTTAGACACGTGTTCCATAAGCTCATCGTTGGAGGATGTCACGGGTGTCGTTGTGTATTGATGACCAAAACGCAGCGGGAATGTGGATGCTCATCTTTATAATTTATTAAATAAAGAGAACCTCAAAAACAACAAAACAAAAGAACGACAGATGACAGTTTTACAGGCTATAACTAGCAGTGCAAAAGACAACTACCCACAAAATCCCCAGGTGAAAACAAGCATCTAATATATGACTCCCAATCAGGAACAACGACGTACAGCTGTTCCTGATCGGGAGCCACACAAATCACACAGAAATAGACAGACTAGAAAACCATAGAAAACCAACACTCGAACATATACTCAAACCCCAGACTACATAAACCAAACACCCCTTTAATAACACACACAACCCGAACCATATGAAACAAATACACTTCTGCCACGTCCTGACCAAACTACAATACAAATACTCCCTCTACTGGTCAGGACGTGACAGAGGAGAAAAGGCAGCATCCCTCATTGGGTGTTCTGATTGGTTGTTCCCATGTGATTCACTCTCCCATGGGAAAGTAATAGCTTACTAAACATAAACATGACACGTTATCAAACACTTGCATATAATTATTTTTATTTATAAAGCGCTTTATGATGAACCCAACATACTCTTATGAGGCCGGAAGTAGTCCTTTCCTACAGACAAATAACCTAGTGGTCTCATCGGTGGAAGATCTTAACATTTTTCATAATTTCATAATGAATAAACATTATTTTTAAAAAGCAGATGAAAATCTGTTGTTTCTATGTCAAACGGTTTCGTTGTATTTCAGTCTTCTGTGATGTATATAAAGTGTAATATTGCGATGCAAGCTCAAAATGGAATACATTTCAACTCTATCTGACATGGTACAAATGTTTTTTTTTTTTAGACCATGTGTGTGAGGTGTCTACTTTTGTTTCAAAGTAGATTTGTATAAGACTGCCAAGAAACACTCTGTGTGACCCCGATTAATTCCACTGCAGTAAAAGGTTAACAGCTCATACAGTACATGAAACAGGCAAACAAATTTGACATCAGGTTTGTCTGCCAGAGGGGACCAGCAACTATTCTCAGGTTAATGTCTATTCATTCATGTTTGATTTGATCAATTTACATTCAGGTGCATTTTAGTGTCGGTGGGAACGCTTTACTCTCTGAAAACATCAGAAATAGGTTACTTGTTGTTGTACAAAACAGAAAGCTTAGAGCAAGACTGGGTAGGGGCAAGGTGTCAGGTAGGTGAGTTGAACACATAGGCCTATACTGTTTGAAATAGATGATGGGAGGACAGATCATAGATTGCCTGAGAGTAAGACTTTCGAAGACACCGGAAAAAAACAGGGGCACTAGAGATGGGTTTTTAATCAAATAAGTTAGGATAGAAATAAAGAGTGGAATAGACTCTGCTGACAGCTGAAGAACCTGCCGCTATAGATAGCTGTGTGCTTTGGAAGAGGGAGACAACTGGGATCCAGTGAAGCACTCCACTCCTCCTCTCCTCCCTCTTCGACAAGCAAGACTGGGCGCTGGCATTAAGCTGCTGTCAGCTCACTCTCACACATGAAAGGGGAGACTCTCAGAGGTCAAACGCTAGACTGTAGCGCCTGTTAGACACCAGTTGGGATGATCACCATGACAGAAGAGGAGATGAGAGGGGAGCAGAGAAGGTAATCTTACTGAGGGATCAATACAGCTAAATATCAGCCTCCCAAGTGGCTCAGCATCGTCTGGGTTTGGCTGGGGGGGGGGGCTTTACTTGGCTTATCATGCTCTAGCGACTCCTTGTGGTGGGCCGGGCACCTACGGGCCTACCTCGGTCGTCAGGTGAACAGGGTTTCCTCCGACACATTAGTGTGGCTGGCTGCCGGGTTAAGCAGGCGGAAGCGCGGTATGGCGGGTCATGTTTTGGAGGACGCATGACTCGACCTTCGCCTCCAGAGTCCGTTGCAGCGATGAGACATGATCGAAATTGAGGATAAACATGTTTTTTTTAAAGAACAGCTAAATATCCCCTGACAAAGCCTAGCAGGCTCGTCAATGCATAATAATAAATACAAATCAATGGCGATGGTGGGGCCATAAATATGGTGTGGATGTCTCAATCAACCACGTGGTGGTGTTTTCTTCTTGAAAGAATGATAATTATGTATGGGCTGTACAGTATAGGTGTGTAGTGCATCCATGGGTGGTAAATGGATGGTGGATAGTTCCTAGTGCATATTGACTTATTTACCCATTGGAAAACGAAGTAAGGACATCTTTAGATGTGCTATTATTGACGTGTATCATTTGACTTGCATTCCATGATACCAATTTTAAGACTAGAACTAACATCTGTGAAAAATTACAGAATTACACCTCAGTTATAATGCAACTCCCTCCCAACAGTCTCAAATAACTCCCTGTTCTTGTCCCCAACCGCCTGCAAGGTGAAACATTACCAATAATTTTCCTGATATTTGACAATGCCAAATCACTTTTTTGAAAGAAAGTCTGAAACAGACACGTCATATTTTTTATTTTTCAGAACTCAACTGGAGCCTATCCTGTATCCTGTTAATATTGACAGGTTGAAAATATTGCTCAGATATGATGAGATCCTTTAAGAATCTGGGGAGCTATCATTGATTGGGTATTTGGTTATTAGTTACTGGGCAGGAGTAGTAACCAGATTAAATCGGGTACGTTTTTTATCCGGCCATGAAAATACTGCCCCCTATCCTCAACAGGTTAACATCTGCTAACCATGTGTATGTGACAAATAAAATTTGATTGGATTTGTCTGGTCACAGCTGCTTCACAAAGCTTTTTGTATTACATTCTCATCAGAGACACAGGAGAGCTGAGGTATTACTCCATGACATTCCCATAGAGCTATGGGTGATGAGTTCTTTGCTAAATAATTAGCCCACATTCCAATTGACATATTCATGAATCTATTCAATACTTTTTTCCTATCTATTTCACTCTATTTATTCTGATTTATTTGTGTTGACATGATCACACTGAGACAAACTTATGTCACACACATCCAGTTTCCTTTGAACATAAGATAACATACCCATAAGCAACAATGTAAGCTACCCTAGTTTGGATTGTGTGTCATATTTACTGATATTCAGATTACATTTTTAATGTCCCTTAATTAACCACCCTGCTGTGCTCACCGTGTGTTGTAACACCAACAGAAAAATAAATAAGCAGACAGCTACAACAAAGAGGACATAGTGGTCAGAAATGACAGAGGAAAAATGTATAGGGGTGAACAGTCATTGGGGTGAACAGTCATTCAATTACACATCAACCACAGGCCGTTATCTAACCAGGGTAAAATTAAATTAAAGTCAGGACAGGCAAGAATTATTCAACACTAATTCGCTTGAATTAAACCCTCAATCAGGCCCGCAGCATTGGCAGAGGAGTGCCCGAGAGCTTGACCGCATTGTAAACAACATTGTGTTCTCGTGTCTTCATTCCGTTATTCTGCTGGTTCAATTATTTGCCAAGCAGAGGGATTGCAGACTGCTGCTTGAATATATGCATTTTGGGGAAAGTTTGTTATTCTGGTTATTCTGCCCTGGAGTCAGACACATAGCCAAGTATAGTTTTACCTCTCTTTAATGTTTTAGCTGTTAATAACATCTAGACCAGACCATGGCACGTCACTGATACAGGCCTTCAGGGTAACCCTTTCTAATCCACAATGGGGCTCTAATATAATTGACTTAGAAGTAATGCTTTTGTTACACAGAGAAAAAACTGAATTACAAGTCGGAAACGAGGGTATAACAGGATTAACCTGACACTCTGCGATGAAAGAAAACTTACAGAGCGAAAAGGATGAATAAAACTTGCTCACAGGAGAAAAAGGAGACATTGGTATGATATCATCTTATTACAGGTCTCTCTTGGAAAATAGATGTTATCTCAATGAGCAAAACCTGTATAAATAAAGGTAAAATTGAAAATAAAAAATTCACTGGACTAGATGACCGATGGGTTCGATTGATACATTCAGCTTCAGAATTCCACCTTAAACTACTCAGATTTCATTTTGATTACCCTTTGCAGTTGGTGGTTTAAAAAAGTAATAGGAGGGTGTGGTTATGGTGTTGAACTGATCAGACGTGTTTTTAATGCTATCCTGCCAATTTCGGGCTACACTTCTTTTAAATTATTTGAATCTCTTATTTTAAATCCTTGTAACAGGAACGGCAATATTCTTGGACAATTTCAGGCGTATCTACATCCATTTTGAATCGACTACAACATAGTCCTCCTAAAACAAGAAGAACATCTCGCATCGACAACGTGGTCCTGGCTAGGCCAGTTAGCCTGCTAATTCAGCCAGCTCTACAAACTTAGTTAGCCCTGTATGCTCCTCACACCACGAGTCCCACATGACAACCAACGATGGCGATGACCTAAACCAGAACCAAGGGGTTTTGGAAGCAATCTCTGCCATGAGGGCAGACTTTTCTACCAAACTCGAAGGTGTCCTAACAGGGATGAGTGAAGTTAAACATGACCTTCAAGCCTACTCAGCGTGCTTGGACGAAGCAGAGGAACGCATTTACATGGTGGAAGATACTGTCGTCACTGTCATAACAACAACCGAAAAGTTGGAAAAACAGGTGTTGGACCTTACTTCAAAACTAAGTTCACTCGAGAATCACCACAGGAAGGTCTAATTTGAGACTGGTTAATTTACCAGAAAAAGTGAAAAAATGGTGACGCAGTTGAATCTCTCTCTCTCTCTCTCTCTCTCTCTCTCTCTCTCTCTCTCTCTCTCTCTCTCTCTCTCTCTCTCTCTCTCTCTCTCTCTCTCTCTCTCTCTCTCTCTCTCTCTCTCTCTCTCTCTCTCTCTCTCTCTCTCTCTCTCTCTCTCTCTCTCTCTCTCTCTCTCTCTCTCTCTCTCTCTCTCTCTCTCTCTCTCTCTCTCTCTCTCTCTCTCTCTCTCTCTCTCTCTCTCTCTCTCTCTCTCTCTCTCTCTCTCTCTCTCTCTCTCTCTCTCTCTCTCTCTCTCTCTCTCTCATATCCGTGGCATACAATAGGAATCTTGTTCCATGTTGCAGCTGTGAAGTTTACTACCACTCCATACTACCGAGAATTAAACCACCGTGGATTATGAGTCTGTTGGCAAGCTATCAAATATTAGCTAATTTATTAGATGCTAGCATAACAGTTAAGTGAATAATACGGCAAGCTAGCCCAGTCAAAGTTACCTTACATCATTTGTAGCTCATGAGTTATCTCAGTTTCTTCAGATGAGATAGCTATCCATTGAACGTTGTTAAAATACATTTTTGTTATGTTGATAATTCACTTCCATTGGTTTACGTAAAATGCTGGCAAAATGGCTAATGTTTCCTCACTTATTTAGCCTGTGACCTTTATTAATTCATCTTGCACCACCTGGAAGCATCGGGACAACTTTATATGAAGACTTAAGTTTCGATCACATTCTTGGACTTAAATGATTGACACTCACGTGCAAGGCTGACATCAACATCATATGCAAAAGGCCTTTGGGTAACGTAGCACATATTCAATGGTATCTCTTTTTCTCACATACAGTGGCTTGCGAAAGTATTCACCCCCTTGGTATTTTTCCTATTTTGTTGCCTTATCATTTGATTTACACAACATGCTTACCACTTTGAAGATGCAAAATATTTTTATTGTGAAACAAACAAGAAATAAGACAAAAAAACTGAAAACTTGAGCCTGCATAACTATTCACCCCCCACAGTCAATACTTTATAGAGCCACCTTTTGCAGCAATTACAGCTGCAAGTTTCTTGGGATATGTCTCCATAAGCTTGGCACATCTAGCCACTGGGATTTTTGCCCATTCTTCATTGCAAAACTGCTCCAGCTCCTTCAAGTTGGATGGATTCCGCTGGTGTACAACAATCTTTACGACATACCACAGATTCTCAATTGGATTGAGGTCTGGGCTTTGACTAGGCCATTCCAAGACATTTAAATGTTTCCCCTTAAACCACTCGAGTGTTGATTTAGCAGTATGCTTAGGATCATTGTCCTGCTGGAAGGTGAACCTCCTTCCCAGTCTCAAATCTCTGGAAGACTGAAACAGGTTTCCCTCAAGATTTTCCCTGTATTTAGCGCAATCCATCATTCCTTCAATTCTGACCAGTTTCCCAGTCCCTGTCGATGAAAAACACATCCCCACAGTGAAGCATGCTGCCACCACCATGCTTCACTGTGGGGATGGTGTTCTCGGGGTGATGAGAGGTGTTGGGTTTGCACCTGTAACGCCCTGAGTCACACATAAGTAGCCTGTTTTTCCTTTGGGTTTTGTGGGTGATTGTTTTCTGTTGAGAGTTTTTCCTGACAGGACTGTTTTGCTGTCGTCTTTGATTTATTTTTGTAGTGTTTTCTCTTTCAATTAAATTTTCAAGATGAACACACATCCTCTGCTGCACCTTGGTTTCATTCCTACGACAGCCGTTACAGAATCACCCACCAACAACGGACCAAGCAGCGGAGGAAGGAGCAGCACCAGGAGGGGATGAAGCAGCGTGCTCGGAAGGTAATGGCATCCTGGTCACTGGAGGTTTTGGAGTCAAGGATTGACTGGACATGGGAACAATTATTTGACCACTGCAACAACCTGCCGCGGGAGCGTGACGGACACGAGAGGCAGCCCCAAAACATTTTTTGGAGGGGCACACAGGGAGATTGGCGGAGTCAGGCATTAGACCTGAGCCAACTCCCCGTGCTTACCGGAAGCAGCGTGGTACTGGTCAGGCACCGTGTTATGCTGTGAAGCGCACAGTGTCTCCAATGCGCGCTCATAGCCCGGTGTGCTATAGGCCAGCCCCCCGCAAGTGCCATGCGAGTGTAGGCATCGAGCCAGGACGGATTGTGCCAGCTCAGCGCGTCTGGTCTCCAGTGCGCCGTTTCGGTTCAGGTTATCCTGCGCCGGCTCTGCACACTGTGTCTCCAGGGCGCTGGGAGGGCTCAGTTCGCCCAATGCCTGCGCTCCGCCCATGCCGGACCAAAGTGGGCATTCAGCCTGGAGTATGGGTGAATAGCCTACCTACCAGAACTCCAGTGCTCCCCCACAGCCCGGTTTATCCTGTGCCGCCTCCTCGGACCAGGCCTCCAGTGGGTCTCCCCATCCTGGTCAGTCCTGTGCCTCCTCCACAGACCAGGCCTCCAGTGGGTCTCCCCATCCTGGTCAGTCCTGTGCCTCCTCCACGGACCAGGCCTCCAGTGGGTCTCCCCATCCTGGTCAGTCCTGTGCCTCCTCCACGGAACAGGCCTCCAGTGGGTCTCCCCAGCCTGGTGAGTCCAGTGCCTGCGCCCAGAGCCAGGCCTCCTTCATGTCTACCCAGCCTGGTGAATCCTGGGCCAGAGCCACCCGCCAGCCCAGAGCCGCCAGGGTCGCCAGCCAGCCCGGAGCCGCCCGCCAGCCAGCCCGGAGCCGCCCACCAGTCCGGAGCCGCCAGAGCCGCCCGCCTGCCCGGAGCAGCCCGGAGCCGCCCGCCTGCCCGGAGCAGCCCGGAGCCGCCCGCCTGTCCGGAGCAGCCCGGAGCCGCCCGCCGGTCCGGAGCAGCCCGGAGCCGCCCGCCGGCCCGGAGCCGCCCGCCGGCCCGGAGCCGCCCGCCGGCCCGGAGCCGCCCGCCGGCCCGGAGCCGCCCGCAGCCAGGGTCGCCCGCCAGCCGGGCGCAGCCAGGGTCGCCCGCCAGCCGGGCGCAGCCAGGGTCGCCCGCCAGCCGGGGGCAGCCAGGGTTGCCCGCCAGTCCTCCGGCGCAGCCAGGGGCGGCACCTAAGTGGGTGAAGCCGAGGGTGGAGTGGAGTCCACGTCCCGCACCTGAGCCGCCGCCGTAGGAAGGCCCACCCGGACCTTCCCTTTCAGAGTCAGGTTTTGCAGCCGGAGTCCGCACCTTTGGGGGGGGTACTGTAACGCCCTGGCCATAGAGATGGGTTTTTTGTTCTTTATTTTGGTTAGGCGAGGGTGTTACATTGGGTGGGCGTTCTATGTTCATTTTTCTATGTTGGCTGGTTTCTTTGGTTTGGCCGTGTGTGGCTCCCAATCAGGCACAGCTGTAGTTCGTTGTTGCTGATTGGGCGTCACACATAAGTAGCCTGTTTTTCCTTTGGGTTTTGTGGGTGATTGTATTCTGTTTGTGTGTTTTCCTGACAGAACTGTTTCTGGTCGTTTTTGTATTGTGTTTGTTCAGTCTATTAAAATTCTAATGATGAACACATCCTCCACTGCACCTTGGTCTAATTCTGACGACGGCCGTTACAGCACCAGACAAAGGGTTTTCCTTGATGGTCAAAAAGCTAAATTTTAGTCTCATCTAACCAGAGTACCTTCTTCCATATGTTTGGGGAGTCTCCCACATGCCTTTTGGCGAACACCAAACATGTTTGCTTATTTTGTTCTTTAAGCAATGGCTTTTTCCTGGGCACTCTTCCATAAAGCCCAGTTCTGTGGAGTGTACGGCTTAAAGTGGTCCTATGGACAGATACTCCAATCTCCGCTGTGGAGCTTTGCAACTCCTTCAGGGTTATCGTTGGTCTCTTTGTTGCCTCTCTGGTTAATGCCCTCCTTGCCTGGTCCATGAGTTTTGGTGGGCGGCCATCTGTTGGCAGGTTTGTTATGGTGACATATTCTTTCCATTTTTTTATTATGGATTTAATGGTGCTCCATGGGATGTTCAAAGTTTCTGATATTTTTTATAACCAAACCCTGATCCATACTTCTCCACAACTTTGTCCCTGACCTGTTTGGAGAGCTCCTTGGTCTTCATGGTTCCATTTGGTTGGTGGTGGCCCTTGCTTAGTGCTGTTGCAGACTCTGGGGCCTTTCAGAACAGGTGTATGTATATATATACTGAGATCATGTGACAGATGATGTGACACTTAGATTGCACACAGGTGGACTTTATTTAACTTTTATGTGACTTCTGAAGGTAATTGGTTGCACCAGATCTTATTTATGGGCTCCATAGCAAAGTGGGTGAATACATATGCATATGCCATTTTTATTTGTTGCATTTTTTAAACAAGCCATTTTTTTTATTTCCGCTTACCAATATGGACTCTTTTGTCCATTACATGAATTCCAAATAAAAAATCTACTTAAATTACAGTTTTTTTTTATTTTTTATCTTTATTTTAACAGGGAAAACAGACTGAGACCTGGATCTCTTTTACGGCTGTGCCCTGTGTAAACATGTTGACATGTACAGTTTTAGGCATACAGACAAGAACATTTCAAACATACAAAACAAAGACACAATTCAACAGAAACAATCACAGACAACATCATATTGATCCTCGATAACATTTTTAAAATGGGCAAGGGACACCAGAGTGTCTAACTTAAGTTGGATCTGCAGTTTGTTCCATAAATAAGGCGCAAAGGAACTAAAGGCAGTCCTACCCAACTCTGTGGAGACCGCAAGAGTCTCTAATGTAATCCACATCTGTGATCTGGTTTTAAAATTTGTATATCTAGTGGAAATTAATGATGATATATATGGAGGTAGTTTTAAAAGAAGCGCTTTATAAATAAACAAGAGAGCATGTTGCTCTCGCCTCACAGATAGAGAGGCCCAACCCACATGTTGATATAGGATACAGTGATGAGTTTTGTAACTATCACCCGTGATAAACCTGAGTGCACAATGGTAAATAGCATCCAGTGGTTTTAATGTGTTTGCCGATGCATGCATATAGATAATATCACCATAATCTAAAACGGACATAAAAGTAGCCTGCACAATTTGTTTTCTACTTACAAAGGACAGACAAGCCCTGTTTCTGTAAAGGAACCCTATCTTGAATTTGAGCTTTTTTCCCAATTAAGTAACATGTTTTTTAACCTCTATGGGCTAGGTGGGACGCTTGCGTAACAGCCACTGGCAGCCAGTGGCGCGATTTTCAAAACCTTAAAAATCCTATTACTTCAATTTCTCAAACATATGACTATTTTACAGCTATTTAAAGACAAGACTCTCGTTAATCTAACCACACTGTCCGATTTCAAAAAGGCTTTACAACGAAAGCAAAACATTAGATTATGTCAGCAGAGTACCAAGCCAGAAATAATCAGACACCCATTTTTCAAGCCAGCATATAATGTCACCAAAACCCAGAAGACAGCTAAATGCAGCACTCACCTTTGATGATCTTCATCAGATGACAACCCTAGGACATTATGTTATACAATACATGCATGTTTTGTTCAATCAAGTTCATATTTATATCAAAAACCAGCTTTTTACATTAGCATGTGACGTTCAGAACTAGCATACCCCCCCGCAAACTTCCGGGGAATTCGCTAACATTTTACTAAATTACTCACGATAAACGTTCACAAAAAGCATAACAATTATTTTAAGAATTATAGATACAGACCTCCTCTATGCACTCGATATGTCCGATTTTAAAATAGCTTTTTGGTGAAAGCACATTTTGCAATATTCTAAGTACATAGCCCAGGCATCACGGGCTCGCTATTTAGACACCCGGCAAGTTTAGCACTCACCATAATCATATTTACTATTATAAAAGTTTGATTACCTTTTGTTGTCTTCGTCAGAATGCACACCCAGGACTGCTACTTCAATAACAAATGTTGGTTTGGTCCAAAATAATCCATCGTTATATCCGAATAGCGGCGTTTTGTTCGTGCGTTCCAGACACTATCCGAAATAGTAAAGAAGTGTCGCGCGCATGGCGCAATTCGTGACAATAAAATTCTAAATATTCCATTACCGTACTTCGAAGCATGTCAACCGCTGTTTAAAATCCATTTTTACGACATTTTTCTCGTAGAAAAGCGATAATATTCCGACAGGGAATCTCCTTTTCGGCAAACAGAGGAAAAAATCCCAAAGGCGGGGGCGGTCGGGTCACGCGCATAAGCCCAGTGTCCCTTGATCGGCCACTTGAGAAAGGCGATAATGTGTTTCAGCCTGGGGCTGGAATGACGACATTCTGATTTTTCCAGGGCTCTGAGCGCCTATGGACGACGTGGGAAGTGTCACGTTAGAGCAGAGATCCTTAGTAAATGATAGAGATGGAAAAGAAGTTCAAGAAATGGTCAGACAGGCCACTTCCTGTAAAGGAATCTCTCAGGTTTTGACCTGCCATTTGAGTTCTGTTATACTCACAGACACCATTCAAACAGTTTTAGAAAATTTAGGGTGTTTTCTATCCATATGTAATAAGTATATGCATATTCTAGTTACTGGGTAGGAGTGGTAACCAGATTAAATCGGGTATGTTTTTTATCCAGCCGTGTCAATACTGCCCCCTAGCCCTAACAGGTTAAGTTGGCGCCATCGATTTGAATAATCCACTCGTTCAACATGCAGAGAAAGGAATCCAAAAAGCTACCACTAAACTTTGTTAAAACAAGTCAAAATATGTTTCTATTCGATCCTCAGATACCCTAAAATGTAATTAAACTATAATATTTCATATGGAAAGAAGTATGTTCAATAGGAAAACGATATTAGCAGGTGAGTGTCCTCTTCGTTGCGCGCGCATACACACATTTCCTAGTCTGTGTCCCTGACTCATTATTCTTCCTCGTTTTGGAAGAAACAAGCCTGAAACCTTGAACAAAGACTACTGACACCCAGTGGAAGCCATAGGAACTGCATACTGGGAGCTAGATTACATTGTTTACCTATATGTTCCATTGGAAGAGCATGGGCTCTCAAAAAATAAATAATTCCGGTTAGTTTTTCTTTGGATTGTCTCCTTCCATATCTATTGTGTTATAGTCTCCTACATTATTTTAACATTTCTACACACTTCAGTGTTTTCTTTCCAATGGTACCAATTATATGCATATCCTGGCTTCAGGGCCTGAGCAACAGGCATTTTACTTTGGGCACGTCAGTCAGGCGGAAATTGAGAAAAATAGATCCTAGCCTGATTAATTAAGTACTCTTACTCTAGTAAACTTGGGCCAAGAACCACCGGGTGGTGCTCTGAAAGATCCATTCTAAAGAACATTTAGAATGCATCGGTACGTCTGACGTATCCACTATAACTGAGCCCTATGAACAAGCAACACCTACGAAAGAGTTTGATCTCTGGTGGATAAACCAGAGACTTTGTCGAATTATTCCCCAGACGGACCGTCGATTTCAACAGCGACAACAAGACATACACACGTAAATATGTACTGTACATTGCAAATCTTTTTGAATGAGCGGCCATTCATGTGCAAAGTATTCACATTTCCATGAGCATAGTTGTCAACTGTATGTACGATAGTGAAGCCGTTTGTCTCTTCTCCCGCTCTTTCTTACAAGCACCTCCCTTTTCATTTTTGTAACAAGCCATCATATTTTGTTAGTCCACAAGGGACTTTTCATTGTATTGTGTAGTTATCAATGTGTAAGCTATCCTGTTTGTGTTTATGTAATTCTGTGTGATTAGTTAGTAAAAAAAATAATGAAGCCAATTTGTATATCGCTGATTCATAATTTATGCCAGGGTTCGTGCAGATATCCAAGAGTTTTGCAACATTCAGAATGAGACAAATGAATTAATGAAATGACTACCGTAAGAGATACTTGTATCTTTAGAGTTTAGTCGGGAGATAGTAACTCGTTAAATAACTTTTCCCGTGGTGCCCCAGATTACTACTTAATTGATTGTTATATGATTAATTTAATCGCTTAATAATTAAACATAGTTGATTGATTTTATAAAAGAACAGTCAAACACGAGGAGCACGTAAATCTGAGAAACATCAGAGAGGATATAACGGTGAGGGAGCATGCTAAAGCGCCTCCTCTATTCACTTCCGCGGCTGGTTTGTGCTCTCGGTCTGCCGATCACAGGACAGAAAGGGTTGTGGTGGGAAACAATGATTTGAGGTCACCAAGCAGCGGAACTGACAGAGACGGATTCACTGTGGCCCAAGCATGAAATTGCTTTTTCCTTCCTCTGGAACTGAGCTGGAAGCATCTGAGGGGCTGCAAACAATCTCTCCCAGCCAGGATCCAAACAACATACGGCCTGTGCCAGGAAAAGTTAAGAGGCTGGAGAAAACACAGGGCTAATTGGATCAAATTTTTATATTTTAGCTCACCCTAACCTTAACCTAATTCTCTTAACCTGCTGCATAAATTATCCTAATGTGCTACAAAAAGTAAATTCTGACAAACTGTACAATCTAGTGAAAACCTGGAGCCAGGGGAAACAGGAGGCAACGACAGCCAAAAAGCTATGCAGGTCCTCAAAACGTGTTTAATCAACAGCAGCTGCTGAGGAGGCAATTTGAAGCCCTTAGAGTCCTGATTTGTTGAAAAGTACATGTATTTGTTCTTTTTGTCATTTCTTGCACAGCTGCACTCTCTGACTCATCAATGCTGTAAGGCCCGGTAAGGTGAAAATCTCTTGATGTGATGACAGTTGTCTGACAGTGTTGGTAATTGGTAATTAGGCAGGTGGTATAGGCTCAAGTTCACAGAGGAAAACAGACGGGGAGCATTTCACTCTCTCAGTAGGACAGAGACACAGAGGTGTGCTTTCCAATATTAGCTAGAGAGGCTCTGTACTGAGCTCATAGGTGGAAATCCCAGGGTAGACGGGGGGGACACGACCCCCCCCATCCTGGGAAAAATAGGATTTGTTTCCCCCAATATATCACTGTAAACATAACTATGTAATTTCAATAATATGAATCATACACAATGAAAGCACTTGTGCTGATTATAGACACGTATTTAAGTTTCAAAAGATTGAGACCCCCCGCTTCTTGCCTCACAATGGTTTGATCCACTGCCTCCAACCCCCCCAGGCCCCAGCCCTCAGCAGTGGCACATGATGCAGGTACTGTGCATGTGTGGGAATCTGACAGAGTCTGTCGTTGGTGGCTGACCTCCAGTAAGTTGTTCAAACAAAGGGTATATTAGATATTTCTTTACTTCCACCACTCAATACAAGAAAACACATTTATAACTGTCACCAGTCTTCATTTTCACAGCATTAAATTACAGGTCACTCTATATCTTAGCTAGCGGTTAGTTGATGTTTACTAGCTAGCTACAGTAACATCAACCAGTGTTTGCAGCTATTTGAATTTGAGTCAATGAGAGAAGCTAGCAATGCAATGTAGTGTTCCTTAGCTGGCAAGGTAACAGAAGGTTCGTGTCTACCGTCTGAAAGGCACTCAATGCACGCAACTAACTTGAGGTTAATCCAGTCAATCGCACCATAGCGAATTTGTTTTATGTTGGCAGGGTTCACATAGCTGAATTTGCAGAGCTAGCGAGCAAACTAAAGCAAACATTAGCTAGCAAGCTAGCTAGCACCTATTCCATTTATGTGGCGTCGTCAAAGATGGAATCTTTGCTATTGTCAGTTTATTCCAAGATCAGCATGCAGCTGTAGTGCTTCGAAGTCCCTGTAATAAGGTTAGTGATAAACTGAACTCCAAACTGAACTACACTCTCTTCTATCATTGTCTTAAATATATTTAATGGTCTCATTGCAAAAGCTAAATTGTCGCTAGGGAACTTTGAAGCACCTGTGTGCCGATCTTGGAGTAAACTGACGATAGCAAAGAATTATAGCAAACACCGCAGAAACGGAATTGGTGCTCGCAAGCTCTGCAAATTCAGCTATTGTTGGAAGCCAGCCAATATGAAACATAAACTTACAAAAGGTTGCAGCATATGTTGTGTAAATGGTGAACTCATACAGCTGTCAACCCTTGTCACTGCAATCCGTTTCACATTTGCTAGCTACCTTTTAGATCGAAGCCCATATAGAATGATAGAAGATAATAGATGCCCAACTGTAAATAACCTGCACGTTTCCAGCTTTTGAAACTTAGGGCAGAAGAGGATCCCATTTTACTGAAGTGGTTAAACAGAGAGTACCACAATGTACACAGGCCCCAAAGCACAGAATGAAATTCTGAACATCATGGCCAATACAGTCATTTGAGGCATTGCAGCTGAGATCAGGTCTCTTCCGATTGTACACATTTCAGTAATTGTTGATGGTACTCATGATGTCTCTGGTGCTGAACAGGAGAGTGTCTGCCTGCGTTATGTTGACCATGACCTTGTCCCTCACGATGAGTTTATTGGGCTATACAGGGTGTCGGAGACAACAGGCGAGGGCATTGCAAAAGTGGCAACTGATGTGTTGTTGAGGCTCCATTTGCCCATGTCTGGCTTACGTGGGCAGAGTTACGATGGTGCCTCAAACATGGCAAGAAAATACACAGGTGCACAGGCAATTGTGAGGAGGCAGCAGCCATTAGCCCTCTATGTGCATTGTGAAGCACACTGTGTAAATCTGACTACACAGGCTGGCTGCTCAGCCTCTCCACTGATCCAGGATTCCCTTTCTTGGGTCCATCAGTTACGTGTCCTCTATGGCCAGTCAGGAAAGTTTAAGAGCATGTTTGAATCATTTGCCACGTCCAACGATACAAATCTGACCACCCTGAAACCCCTATGTCCAACAAGGTGGACTGTGCGGAATACTGCTATTAGAGCTGTGTTAGGGCAGTATGAGTGGGTACTAAGCAGGCTAGAGGAGATGGAAAAAACTGCATCCAAGACAGCTTCAACTGCCAGTGGCTTATTTGAGCACTTCAGCAAAGGCAAGACTGTGTTGGGCCTCACACTTGCCTCTGCTGTTCTTGGAGAGCTTGAATACCTAAACATTTTACTGCAGAAGAAAACTCAGACTGTCTCTGGTAGGCAGGCTGCAGTCAAGTGTGTGCGGTCATCTCTTAGGGGCAAGAGAAATGATGAAAGCTACCTTGTACTGTATGAGAAAGCAACAACATTGATTAACTCCATTGAATCCATTGAGACGCACTCAAAAAGATTTGCTGGCAAAGCAGCGGATCACTATAGGGCAGAATTTTTTCAAGTGTTGAATGGTGTGGAGGTTCAGTTTGGCGACCGTTTTGACCGGGACAGTCTAAACGTCCTGCAAAAGTTGGAAAGAGCTCTTCTCACGGGGGGATTGGATGAGTCTCTAGATCAGTACCCTGAGCTGAACATATATTCTCTTTCAGTGCAGTTGCCTCTCTTTCACAACTAATACCCCTGTAGTAGCAGTGGAGAGGCAGCAGAGGTCCTCAGGAGGTTTCCAGTGGAGGTGCGGCGGTTGTTTGACCAAGTCATGCGTTCATCCACCTCTGGCCTGCTGGCCCCCCTACCTCTGAGGAAGCACAGTTCCCGCTCAGCCCAGTCAAAACTGTTCGCTGCTCTTGTCACCCCAATGGTGGAACAAGCTCCCTCACGACGCCAGGACAGCGGAGTCAATCACCACCTTCCGGAGACACCTGAAACCCCACCTCTTTAAGGAATACCTAGGATAGGATAAAGTAATCCTTCTAACCCCCCCCCCCTTAAAAGATTTAGATGCACTATTGTAAAGTGGTTGTTCCACTGGATATCATAAGGTGAATGCACCAATTTGTAAGTCGCTCTGGATAAGAGCGTCTGCTAAATGACTTAAATGTTAAATGTAAATGTAAGTCGAGGAGCTGATCAGAATTTTGTTTGTGGTGCCAGTGTCTTCATGTGAGGCTGAGAGGAGTTTCAGTGCACTCCGCAGGTTAAAGACTTGGCTACGGGCTAGCATGGGCCAAGAGAGTCTGAATGGCATAGTTGTCTGTACTGTACATTTAGACAGGCTGGACAGTCTCAAGAGGGAAAATATCTGCCAGCAATTTGTTGGATCCATTGAAACCCGCAAACATATGTTTGGTTCTTTTGTTCAGTAGTGTGTATAGCAGTGGTTCTCAACCTTTTTTGGGTACTGGAACCCCTGCATATTTTGAGGCAAGGCGGGCAAGGTTTTGAGTGGTCCTCAGGGACCTCCACCCCCTCTATAATATATGTAAAGTTACTGGAATCCTTGTGGTGCTGAATACGTTCATTACACTTTTTTATTTCAAGGACCCCTTGCAATTACACCAGGAACCCCTAGGGGTCCACAGACCCCTGTATGAGAACCCCTGGTGTATAGTATGATATTTGTTATTTTGTTTAGTTATTTTGTTTAGTAGTTTTTAGTACATGACAGTACACTTACTAATTATTTATTTTATGTTATTTTATTTAAAATTGCATGCTTTGTGTGACATACTTGTCCACAGCTGTTGTTTGAAGAGTTTTATTGACTGAACAATAAATAAGTATTTTTGAAGGATATTTTGGTAAATTTTTGGGGGTTATTAATTGAAGTAGTTATTTCATTTTTAGAATTACTTATTTTGAGCTTTTTGTTCTTGTAAAGCTATTGTAGTACACAGTGGCACATATTTAATGACTATATAAATGTAACAGAAAAAGTAAAATAAAAAAGGTCAATTCAGTCAACTTTGATGGTTCTCAACGGAGATTCTTTTAGATGAGATCGCACCATGTTCATTGTATTTACAAAAACTGCACCCATACACAGTGCACAGTACCATTGCCACCTACTGTCTTTTCTTGGTATTGCTGGTTGTAAATGCAAATACCTGCATACATACTGGACTGATAAGGAGCACTGCTATAACTATTATTAGTAGTAGTATTATAATGATTTAAACATTTAAACAAGTTGGGACAACCCTTCAGTTAACTACTGTACCTATCAATTATCCAGTAGTTGTAATTATGGTTCCTCAATATACATTTAACATATTACAACGTAGGCTGTGTTACAGCACTACTTTTGGTGTCCACCTCAGGAATTGCTCTTGAGAAAATTTAATGTAATTGTCCCCTCCAAAGTTGATATCAGATTTTCGCCCCTGACTGAGCTTGCTGCTTTAACCCAGATTCACCTTCGTTGCTTCGGAGCACAGCCGTGTGAACAGGTGGCATAGCTCTACAACTGAGCTGTGAGTTTAAGAAATAGGCTTTAAGTTCAAATCATAACCATAATCGGCATCATCATCATCAACATCATCACAATGATAGGAAATGCAAGGTTAGTGATGTTACAATTCAAAAAGCCAGTGACACTGCATGTGGCTGACCTAATTGAAGATGTGAAGATGAATTTCAGGGACAAAGCAGATGAAAAAGGTTTTCCTAATGGACCATACAGAAGGAGTTTTTTTTCTAAAGACATTCGTTGAATCCCACAGTAGTTTCAACATTAATTGTGCATGGCTGCAGTGTGATGATGCATACCTCTCTGCTCACTCACTCTCCCTCCAAACTAGTTATCTTTTCCCACACTGTACTATTGGAATTCCAATTGTATTCAGTCACACACCTCTTATGATGGTCTCCACTAATCCACCTCCCCTGACCCAGTTATTTTATAACAATCTGTCTGATACTGTCGAGTCATATCAGACGAAGCAAACAATCAGCATTTTGAGCATAGGCCTGTCTCATCCACTGATGCTCTCTGACACTTTTATCACATCAATCACAGCATAGCCAGCCAGCCAGTGTGTGTGCTTGCTTGTGATTGAGATTGTTAATGCTTGCATGGGTGCGTGCATGTGTGTGTTTCTGTGAAAGAAAGAGTGTGACACTGACCCTAAAGGCGCCCACATACTAGGTTTGGTTGCTCCTAGCAGAACTTGGCAAGTTGAAGTGAACGTCTGTGCCTCGCATACACCCTTAAGACTTTCGCTTTAAAAAAACGTTTAAAAACTGCAATATTACTGTTTGTCCCTCTTGAGACGCAGTAGACAGTACACTTCCTAAAAATAGTCTAGAACTAAAGAAATCTGCAATTAGTTGTGAATTTTTTGCGGAGGAAGTCTTAGTTGCACCATTTTACATCAATGTTCAGTGCAGTATTTCTCAAGTGAAAAAAATCAGCATGAAAACAAGTGGTCTCTCGTTGAATGACAACAAACACTTAATTGAAGAATCCCTACTGTTGACCAATCACTGACTAAAGGGCGTAGACTTCAGCTTGACTCAAGAAAAACATTTGTGTGCATGAACAGCCCAAAAAAACCTTGCCAATGACCAAAAGGAACAAAAAACGTCACAAAATGTTGTCATTATATACGTACTAACTGTTTCTAACCGTTTCAGATGGGATGCATGCAGACGCCTTAACCCTCACTCCTACTGTCGCCTGACAGGATTGGCTGTGTTTGTCTAGTCTGAACACAGCTCATTTGTCTGTGTGCATTTAATGTGCAGTAGAAGCAGCGTCCTTATTGTATGCCTATTAAAGCCAGCTGACAAGTGCAGAAATGGGAAAGAGATAACAATCAATTAGGCAAATGGTTAACCGGTACTGGCTAGAATTCCTCTCACTAAATTGTTGTCACACTGAATGTAATTCTATCTTGGGCTATAAAACCATGACCATATCATAGGTTTATTAATTGTGTGAAATTATATTGGACTGATGGCTATGAAAAGCCAACTGACATTTACTCCTGAGGTACTTGCCTGTTGCCACTTCTACAATCACTGTGATTATTATTTGATCCTGCTGGTCATCTATGAACTTTTTAACATCTTGAAGAACAATCTGGCCTTAACGGCCAAGTACTCTTATAATCTCCACCCGGCACATCCAGAAGAGGACTGGCCACCCCTCAGAGCCTGGTTCCTCTCTAGGTTTCTTAATAGGTTTCTGCCTTTCTAGGGAGTTTTCCCTAGCCACCGTGCTTCTACATCTGCATTGCTTTACCGGAGGTCAATGATTAAGGTGTCACTACTCTCGTTTGTGTGTGTGTGTGTGTGTGTGTGTGTGTGTGTGTGTGTGTGTGTGTGTGTGTGTGTGTGTGTGTGTGTGTGTGTGTGTGTGTGTGTGTAATACTTGCATGCATTTGGCCATTACTGTCTGTACTTGCCACCGTGAAGACATGTGTCAAGTGCACTGTAGAGTGGGATAGTGTTCATTGTGTCTGTATCGTGCTGCACTCGTACGTACGTACAAACTCTGAGATGTTCTGTCACAGAAGGCTCAAACTATCACACCAGGCGACAGAAGAGCACTGTCCACATTAAGCTATTCTCACAATGCAAATACACATTGAGTTTTGCATCCTTTACAATGAAAGTGACAATTAACCTTGTCCTTAGTGCATGCATTAGTTATTTAACGGATGCTGCATTTGGATAATAAATTACCATGCTATATTAATGCTATAGTGTGGCAGGTCTATACTGTGACAGATACAAATTATCGAGTGGGCAGGCTGCGCTAGCAGTCTAGCGTGAAGGTGGCCTCCTCAGATGACGCCTCCCCATACGCAGTGAGTGACATAACATCAAAAACACACCACCTCAAAGTGGGTTGTGACCCTGTCACCTGGAGCTGTGCGGCACCACTGACAGACAACAAGGGGGGACCAGGTGGGGCCGTGGGGGAGAGACCCAGATCTGCAGCCAGCTCCCCAGACCCCCCACCAGCTGTCAGATCAGAAGCTCCCCATTACACCAAATGTGACCTCTCCCCCCCGCCTGCTATGAGAGGGATGGAGAGAGGGAGATGGATGGAGAGAGGGAGACAAGGGTAGGGGGATGGCAAGGGAGGAAAAACACATGAATTATTCTGCTCTAATCCTGTCTGACAAGAGTCTCTGCACGCATTTTTACAAAGATTTTCCCCTCCACAGACAAGTGTTTAGTGTAACCTGTACAGAAATCAATATTAAATGGTTACTCTCTGGATGTGTGTGGATTCCTGGGCATGGCCTGTACAGTAGCATGCCACTAGAATCCCCAATGCCCTGAACTACAAATAGAGGATCCCCAAGGCCTGGAGGTCCAGGTACAGACAGACAGGGAAGGAGATTAACAACAACCAGCCTGTAAGAAAGATGTTTTCACTCATAATTAAGTTCGAGGGTGATGTGAGAGGTCAGTGCAGGACAGTCTTCCTATGAGGTATAAGCATCTCTATCCCCGTTTATACCTGGTTCTAACTTGCGTCCTTTGTCCTGATCTTGTCCACATTCTGACTGCACCCACATTTTTAGATAGGTGTAGACAATCAAAATACACATTATGATCTGATTGTGATCAGATCATCCTGCCCATGTAATGGTCGTCGTACGTAGTGGACCAAGGCGCAGCGGGTTGAGTGCTCATCTTAACCTGTTGGGGCTAGGGGGCAGTATTTGCACAGCCGGATAAAAAACGTACCCGATTTAAACTGGTTACTACTCTTGCCCAGAAATGAGAATATGCATATAATTAGTAGATTTGGATAGAAAACACAAACATTTCTAAAACTGTTTGAATGGTGTCTGTGAGAGTAACAGAACTCATATGGCAGGCCAAAACCTGAGAAGATTCCATACAGGAAGTGCCCTGTCTGACAATTTGTTCTCCTTCTGTTGCATCTCTATCGAAAATACAGCATCTCTGCTGTAACGTGACATTTTCTAAGGCTTCCATTGGCTCTCAGAAGGCGCCAGAAAGTGGAATGATGTCTCTCCTGTCTCTGAGCGAAAAACAGCAGGAGATTTTGTGAGTGGTCAGGCTGACAACAGTGACACTGGAGATGCGCATTCATGTGAATTCTCAATTTTTTTCTTTCAGCCTTTGAATGAATACAACGTCGCCCGGTTGGAATATTATCGCTATTTTACGAGAAAAGTTGCATAAAAATTGATTTTAAACAGCGTTTGACATGCTTCGAAGTACGGTACTGGAATATTTTGACATTTTTTGTCACGAAATGCGCTCGCGCGTCACCCTTCGGATACTGACCTGAACGCACAAACAAAACGGAGCTATTTGAATATAACTATGGATTATTTGGAACCAAAACAACATTTGTTGTTGAAGTAGAAGTCCTGGGAGTGCATTCTGATGAAGAACAGCAAAGGTTATCCAATTTTTCTTATAGTAAATCTGAGTTTGGTGAGGGCCAAACTTGGTGGGTGACAAATTAGCTAGCCGTGATGGCCGAGCTATGTACTCAGAATATTGCAAAATGTGCTTTCGCCGAAAAGCTATTTTAAAATCTGAAACCGCAATTGCATAAATAAGTTCTGTATCTATAATTCTTAAAATAATTGTTATGTATTTTGTGAACGTTAATCGTGAGTAATTTACTAAATTCACCGGAAGTTTGCGGTGGGTATGCTAGTTCTGAACATCACATGCTAATGTAAAAAGCTGGTTTTTGATATAAATATGAACTTGATTGAACAAAACATGCATGTACTGTATAACAATGTCCTAGGAGTGTCATCTGATGAAGATCAAAGGTTAGTGCGGCATTTAGTTGTGGTTTTGGATTTTGTGACATATATGCTTGCTTTGAAAATGGCTGTGTGATTATTTTTGGCAGGGTACTCTCCTGACATAATCTAATGTTTTGTTTTCAATGTAAAGCCTTTTTGAAATCGGACAATGTGGTTAGATTAACGAGAGTCTTGTCTTTAAAATGGTGTAAAATAGTCATATGTTTGAGAAATTGAAGTTATAGCATTTTTGAGGTGTTTGTATTTCGCGCCACGCGATTCCACTGGCTGTTGCCCAGGGAGGTTAACTTTATTTGAACACCTATACAAAACAAGAAAACGATCGAACGAACAGTGTTGCAGGCTAACACACAGCAGTACAACAACAACTTCCCACAAAGGGACAGGTGAAACAGGGCTACCTAAGTATGACTCTCAATCAGCAACAACGATGTACAGCTGTTCCCTGATTGAGAGCCATACCAGGCCAACACAAAGAAATACACAACATAGAAAACCATAGAAATACAAAACAAGAACATTACCCAAAAACCCCGGAACACATAAATCAAACACCCCTCTTACATAAATACATATACCATTAAACCCTGAACTACATAAAACAAATGCCCCCTGTCACGTCCTGACCAAACTACAATAAACAATAACCCCTTATACTGGTCAGGACGTGACAGCCCACCTCCAGAGGGACTACTAGTCAGCCACACGTGTCTGGATATCTTACAAGTGTAGACAGATCATGACAGAGAAACCACTTAAATCATAATTATTCTGCCCTATAAAATCATTGACTGATTACATCAATATGTGTCTTATAATAAATCAATTTACTGCTCAAAAAAATAAAGGGAACACTTAAACAACACAATGTAACTTCAAGTCAATCACACTTCTGTGAAATCAAACTGTCCACTTAGGAAGCAACACTGATTGACAATACATTTCACATGTTATTGTGCAAATGGAATAGACAACAGGTGGAAATTATAGGCAATTAGCAAGACACCCCCAATAAAGGAGTGGTTCTGCAGGTGGTAACCATAGACCACTTCTCAGTTCCTATGCTTCCTGGCTGATGTTTTGGTCACTTTTGAATGCTGGCGGTGCTTTCACTCTAGTGGTAGCATGAGACGGAGTCTACAACCCACACAAGTGGCTCAGGTAGTGCAGCTCATCCAGGATGGCACTTCAATGCGAGCTGTGGCAAGAAGGTTTGCTGTGTCTGTGTCAGCGTAGTGTCCAGAGCATGGAGGCGCTACCAGGAGACAGGCCAGTACATCAGGAGACGTGGAGGAGGCCGTAGGAGGGCAACAACCCAGCAGCAGGACCGCTACCTCCGCCTTTGTGCAAGGAGGAGCAGGAGGAGCACTGCCAGAGCCCTGCAAAATGATCTCCTGCAGGCCACAAATGTGCATGTGTCTGCTCAAACGGTCAGAAACAGACTCCATGGGGGTGGTATGAGGGACCGACGTCCACAGGTGGGGGTTGTGCTTACAGCCCAACACCGTGCAGGACGTTTGGCATTTGCCAGAGAACACCAAGATTGGCAAATTCGCCACTGGCACCCTGTGCTCTTCACAGATGAAAGCAGGTTCATACTGAGCACGTGACAGACGTGACAGTCTGGAGACGCCGTGGAGAACAATCTGCTGCCTGCAACATCCTCCAGCATGACCGGTTTGGTGGTGGGTCAGTCATGGTGTGGGGTGGCATTTCTTTGGGGGGCCGCACAGCCCTCCATGTGCTCGCCAGAGGTAGCCTGACTGCCATTAGGTACCGAGATGAGATCCTCAGACCCCTTGTGAGACCATATGCTGGTGCAGTTGGCCCTGGGTTCCTCCTAATGCAAGACAATGCTAGACCTCATGTGGCTGGAGTGTGTCAGCAGTTCCTGCAAGAGGAAGGCATTGATGCTATGGACTGGCCCGCCCGTTCCCCAGACCTGAATCCAATTGAGCACATCTGGGACATCATGTCTCGCTCCATCCACCAACGCCACGTTGCATCACAGACTGTCCAGGAGTTGGCGGATGCTTTAGTCAAGGTCTGGGAGGAGATCCCTCAGGAGACCATCCGCCACCTCATCAGGAGCATGCCCAGGCATTGTAGGGAGGTCATACAGGCACGTGGAGGCCACACACACTACTGAGCCTCATTTTGACTTGTTTTAAGGACATTACATCAGTTGGATCAGCCTGTAGTGTGGTTTTCCACTTTAATTTTGAGTGTGACTCCAAATCCAGACCTCCATGGGTTGATAAATTGGATTTCCATTGATTATTTTTGTGTGATTTTGTTGTCAGCACATTCAACTATGTAAAGATAAAAGTATTTAATAAGATTATTTCATTCATTCAGATCTAGGATGTGTTATTTTAGTGTTCCCTTTATTTTTTTGAGCAGTGTATTATTTTGAAAGAATAGCCATGAAATAATTTTCATAAAGGATGGGTCCTGGAAATCTGGTCACAATGCAGACACAGGGCATGGATAAGAGACACATTTTAATACCATGTCTAGACACTTCTGGAAATCTGGGCACAAACAGAATCAAGATCAGGATAAAGGAGCACAAGGTATAAATGGGGCATTTGAATGGGAGAGTGAAGGGTCTATAATGTGTGCATTAAGTGTGGGGCAGGTCAGAGAGGTGGGGGCCTAGAACTGGCTGTCAATCAGCAGTATGCCTTAGGCAAGCAGAGAACTCTTTGTGTTGGGGTCACCCAGAACTATATGGATAGTGGTCTGTAGAGGTAAATGCCTAACCACTGGGTCTATCGATCCTTTCCTGTGCCTCAGCAGCTAAAGGTTTGATAAGGTCTCAGGCCCTGACATACAGTGCAATCGGAAAGTATTCAGGCCCCTTCACTTTTCCACATTTTGTTGCATTACAGCCTTATTTTAAAATGGATAAAATAAAAACAATTCCTCATCGATCTACACACAATACTGTAATGACAAAGTGAAAACAGGTTTTTTGATATTTTATCACATTTAAAAAATATTAAAACAGAAGTACATAAGTATTCAGACCCTTTGCTATGAGACTTGAAATTGAGATCAGGTGCATCCTGTTTCCATTGATCATTCTTGGGATGTTTCTACAACTTGATTGGAGTACACCTGTGGTAAATTCAATTGAATACACATGATTTGGAAAGGCACACACCTGTCTATATAAGGTCCCACAGTTGACAGTGCATGTCAGAGCAAAAACTAAGCCATGAGGCCAAAGGAATTATCTGTACAGCTCCGAGCTCTGTCAAGGTACAAATCTGGGGAAGGGTACCAAAAAATGTCTGCAGCATTGAAGGTCCCCAAGAACACTGTGCCCTCCATCATTCTTAAATGGAAGAAATTTGGAACCACCAAGACTCTTCCTAGAGCTGGCCGCCTGGCCAAACTGAGCAATTGGGGGAGAAGGGCCTTGGTCAGGGAGGTGACAAAGAACCCAATGGTCACTGACTGAGCTCTAGAGCTCCTCTGTGGAATGGGAGAACCTTCCAGAAGCACAACTATCTCTGCAGCACTCCACCAATCAAGCCAGACTGAAGCCACTCCTCAGTTGAAAACAATAGACAGTTTGCCAAAAGGCACCTAAAGGACTCTCACACCATGAGAAACAAGATTCTCTGGTCTGATGAAACCAAGATTGAACTATTTGGCTTGAATGCCAGGCACCACTCATCACCTGGCCAATACCATCGCTACGGTGATGCACGGTGGTGGCAACATCATGCTGTGTGGATATTTTTCAGCAGCAGGGACTGGGAGACTGGTCAAGATCGAGGGAAAGATGAAGGGAGAAAAGTACAGGGAGATCCTTGATGAAAACCTGTTCCAGAGTACTCAGGACCTCAGACTGGGGCGAAGGTTCACCTTGCAACAGGACAACAACCCTAAGCACACATCCAAGACAACGCAGGAGTGGCTTCGGGACAAGTCTCTGAATGTCCAGGTGTGCCAAGCTTGTAGCTTCATACACAAGAAGAATCGAGGCTGTAATCTGAATACCTATGTAAATGTAATATTTCAGATTTGTTATAAAAAAATAGATTTTTTAGTGTCACACACACCGAATTGGGGTGAAATGTGTTGTTTTACAGCATTAGCAGCTCTGTCCTCCTGTCCTCTCCACACTGCATCAGTCTTCCATAGCTACAGGAGGGAGAGAAAGGAAGGAATGGGGGAGAGAGGGTGAAAAAGAGAGAGAGACCCCACTTCCATGGGCCATCTTTGACTTGAGTACTACTGGTAATTTCCAACTCTTTACAGGACAAATCAATTGAACATCAGTGTAGTTGGGTCATTTGAAACAGGAGATAAAGGGTTGTGAGACAGAGGTGTAATCCTAGACACATGAAAAGTGGGATATATACGGAGGGTGCGGGACAACAGAAGATGAACTGCAAAGGGGCTAAGAATCTTAGAGATGGAGAAAGGGCCAATAAAACGGGGGGAAAGTTTGAGGGACTCCTCCCAGAGGGGCAGATCCCGAGTGGACAGCCATACCCTCTACCCGAGACGATATCTTGAAGTGGTCTAGAGAAGAGCGGACCGGGCTCTCTTCCAGGTACAGCGACGGACGAACATCTGGGCCGAGGGTATGCTGACCTCTTGCTCAGGGAAGAGCAGGGGTTGATATCCCATTGAACACTCGAAAGGTGAGAGACCAGTGGCCGAGCAGGGAAGGGTGTTGCTGGCATATTCCACCCACACGAGTTGCTGGCTCCAGGTGGTGGGGTTGGTGGAGATGAGGCAACAAAGAGTCGTCTCCAGGTCCTGATTGGCTTGCTCCAACTGGCCGTTAGACTGAGGGTGAAACCCGGAGGACAGGCTGGCCAACGACCCAATGACTGTGCAGAACGCCTTCCAGAACCGGGACGAGACCTGAGGATCGCGGACGGAGACCATGTCCACTGGATCCGGAAGACGTGCTGCACCATGAGCTGCGCCGTCTCCTTGGCTGAGGTTAATGAAATGGGCAGCTTTGGAAAACCTATCCACCACCGTAAGGATAGTGCTGTTGCAATCTTTATAGAGGAAGACCAGTGACAAAGTCCAGGGATATATGAGACCAGGGTCGATGACGGACAGAAAGTAGTTGGAGGCCAGCCGGAGCTTGCCACATAATCTTATTCTGAGTACACACTGTGCAGGCGGTGACGAACGCGGAGACACATCAGGAACCATGGTGGGCCACCAAAAACGTTGTCGCAGACAAGTCTGTAGGAATGAGCCCATTCCAGGATCAGGGAATGTGCAGTGTCTGGGACAAACATCCGGTTAGCCGGGCCCTTTGCAGACAACCTCACGGAACTGGTTCTCGATACCTCAGATGAGTGCAGCCGCAAGACACGAGTTAGGGAGGATGGTCTTAGTGTCCGAGGATGTAGCAGCGGGGCAATAGTGGCATGAAAGCTCATCTGGCTTAACCTTCTTGGACCCCGGGCTGTAAAAGATGGTAAAGTTGAACCGAGTGAATAGAAGGGCCCATCAAGCTTGCCTGGAGTTGAGTTTCTTGGCGGTGCGGAGATATTGCAGCTTCTTGTGATCAGTCCACACAATGAATGGGTGTTCTGCCCCCTCTAACCAGTGCCTCCATTCCTCCAACGCCATCTTCACTGTGAGTAGTTCTCGATTTCCCACATAGTAATTCCTCTGTGGCGTTAAGACGATGGCAAAAGAAGGTGCAGGGATGCAGCTTTTGGTCTTGGGCAGAACGCTGGGACAGGACTGCCCCGCACTTCCGAAGTCCGAGGCATCGACCGCCACCACGATCTGACGGGACGGATCCGGATAGATTAATATGGGAGCTGTAGTGAATAAATGCTTTAGATCCAGAAACGCCCGGTCAGCGGCTGGAGACCACGCGAACGGGACCTTGGGAGAGGTGAGTGCTAAAAGGGGGGAAGCTAGGGTGCTGTAACCCCAGATAAAATGGCGATAGAAATTGGCAACCCACAGGAAGTGTTGCAGCTGCACTCTGGAAGTGGGTTGAGGCCAATCCACCACTGCCCTCACCTTTCCAGGATCCAGCTACACATTGCCTGCAGCGATGATGTATCCTAGGAAGGAGATGGTGGAGCGATGGAATTTGCATTTTTCTGCTTTAACAAAAAGCTGGTTCTCCGGGAGACACTGGAGGACTTGTTAGATGTGGAGAACATGTTCTTAAGCTGAGCGGGAAAAGATGAGGATGTCGTCATGTTAGACAAACACAAACTGGTTCAACATGTCGCAGAGAACATCGTTAAACAGGGCCTGGAACACCGCAGGAGCATTGGTCAGTCCGAATGGCATCACCAGTTAGTCATAGTTCCGCTAGCCGTGTTGAAGGCTGTCCCACTCATCTCCTTCCCACATCCACACCAGATGGTAGGTGTTCCAAAGGTCCAACTTTGAGAAAATAGTAGCCCTCTGGAGCGGCTTGAAAGCCAAGGCGATGAGTGGTAGCGGGTAATGTTTTTTAACCGTGATGTAATTCAGGCCCCAGTAGTCGATACTTGGACGCAGGGTATTGACCTTCTTCCCCACAAAGAATAATCCTGCACCGGCGAGAGAGGCGGAAGGGCGAATGCTCCCAACAGCCAGTGAGTCCTCGATGTACTCCTCCATGGCCTTGGTCTCAGGACCGGACAGGGAATATAGCCGACCTCGAGGCGGTTTGGTCCCCGGAAGGAGGTCAATAGTACAATCGTAAGGACAAATTGGAAGCAGGGAGGTAGCATGAGCCTTGCTGAAAACCTCCAGGAGGTCGTGATACTCTGCGGGCACGGCAGAAAGATCCGAGGCCGTACTTAATCCTGGAGACAGACGTTTCAGATTTGGCTGTGCTGCCATTAGGCAGCGTGAATGGAAACATCAGCTCCAACCCAGAATGGAACCCGTAGTCCAATCAATATCTGGTTTGTGTTTTAGGAGCCAACAAAAATCCAAAACAACAGGTTTGTGGGAGTATCAATGAGGAGGAGCTGAATTGACTCACTGTGGTTTCCAGATACCTGCATATTAATTAACGAAAACTGGGCTGTGCATGACTTTACCAATGGAGCGGCCATCCAGTGCCCTGGCATCCATGGGAACAGAGAGGAGTTGAGTAGGGATACTTAGTTCTGATACCAGGGTAGCGTCCATGAAACTGTCATCTGCCCCAGAGTCAATAAGCACCCGGAGAGACTTAGACTGGTCTCCCCACAGCAAGGTCACATAAAAAGGAGTTTGGGAAATGGGACTTAGAGGATTCCCAGTCAGTCTCACCAGAGTGCTTGTACCTACTAAGGCTTCAGGTCTCCACAGCTCCACAATACAGACAACAAATTGGAGCTTAGCCTGTGGGAACGTTCCCTAGGCGATAACCTAGCTCTTCCAGGTTGCATAGGTTCTGGTGTATCAGACTCACCCGTCATTGATGATTCTCGAGGAAACTTGGGTGGCTTCAGATCCTCTTGGAAAAATAGCTTTCGGGAACTTGAGCGAGCCACTGCGGATGAACGAGTGTGACCCAGGCCAGACCTCCTCTCACTCCTACGTTCCCTTAGCCATCCATCAATTCTAATGGTGAGGGCGATGAGGGAATCAAGGTCCACCGGTAATTCCCGAGCAGCTAGCTCATCCTTTATCATCTCAGATAGTCCCTGAAGGAAAGTATCAAAAAGGGACTCTGGATTCCAGGCAATCTCGGTGGCCAACGTGCGAAAGTCAACAGCATAGTCTGCCACACTACGAGAGTCTTGACGTAATTCAATAAGTTTTCAGGCCGCCTCTCTCCTGGATACCGGAGAATTTAACACCTTCCTCACCTCTGCCATGAAATCCTCCAGATGACAACAAATGTCTGATTGTTGCTCCCAAACTGCCGTAGCCCAGGACAGCGCCCTTCCCGACATGTCCAAAGGAAACGAAGAAGGTCCTGTAGTAGCTCCTCATGCCTCCCAATGGTGGCTCCCTGCAGGGACAGGCAAATGGTAAAAACCTGTTCAGAGTCCAGGAAGTACAATGTGGCAGGCAGGCTCGAGGTCAGGCAGGCGGTTACAGAGTCCAGAAACAGGCAAGGGTCAAAACCGGG
The DNA here is from genome assembly GCF_965601325.2 of Salmo salar. Classification (NCBI taxonomy): domain Eukaryota; kingdom Metazoa; phylum Chordata; class Actinopteri; order Salmoniformes; family Salmonidae; genus Salmo; species Salmo salar. Next base: position 48,600,490 of record NC_138295.1, on the reverse strand, counting down.
AGGACTAGCAAAAGAGAATAGAAAAAGCAGGAGCAAAGGAAAAACACAGTGGTTGACTTCAACAGACAAGACAAACTGGCACAGAGTGACAGGAAACACAGGGATAAATATACTGGGGAAAATAAGCGACACCTGGAGGGGGTGGAGACAATCACAAGGACAGGTGGAACAGATCAGGGCATGACCGGTGGCCTCATATTCTTCTCCAAATAAAACCAAAGATAAATCAAATTATGCCTGTCTGTCCCTCAAAAGAGGCAACCTTTTGATAAGGCCCATCTTTCAAATGTATGGCAGCACTAAGATGCTTTATTGAGCAGCCTACAAATAGCTCATGTTTTATTTAATTTATTTTTTATTTCAGCTTTATTTAACCAGGTAGGCAATTGCGACCTGGCCAAGATAAAGCAAAGCAGTTTGACACATACAACAACACAGAGTTACACATGGAGTAAAACAAACATACAGTCAATAATACAGTAGAAAAAAAAGTCTATATACAATGTGAGCAAATGAGGTGAGATAAGGGAGGTAAAGGCAAAAAAGGCCATGGTGGCAAAGTAAATACAAAATAGCAAGTAAAACACTGGAATGGTAGATTTGTAGTGGAAGAAAGTGCAAAGTAGAAATATAAATAATGGGGTGCAAAGGAGCAGAATAAATAAATAAATGAATACAGTAGGGGAAGAGGGAGTTGTTTGTGCTAAATTATAGATGGGCTATGCACAGGTGCAGTGATCTGTGAGCTGTTCTGACAGCTGGTGCTTAAAGCTAGTGAGGGAGATAAGTGTTTCCAGTTTCAGAGATTTTTGTAGTTCATTCCAGTCATTGGCAGCAGAGAACTGGAAGGAGAGACGGCCAAAGGAGGAATTGGCTTTTGGGGGTGACCAGAGAGATATACCTGCTGGAGCGCGTGCAAGAGGTGGGGGCTGCTATGGTGACCAGTGAGCTGAGATAAGGGGGGACTTTACCTAGCAGGGTCTTGTAGATGACCTGGAGCCAGTGGGTTTGGAGACGAGTATGAAGCGAGGGCCAGCCAACGAGAGCGTACAGGTCGCAGTGGTGGGTAGTGTATGGGGCTTTGGTGACAAAACGGATGGCACTGTGATACACTGCATCCAGTTTATTGAGTAGTGTATTGGAGGCTATTTTGTAAATGACATTGCCGAAGTCGAGGATCGGTAGGATGGTCAGTTTTACGAGGGTGTTTGGCAGCATGAGTGAAGGATGCTTTGTTGCGAAATAGGAAGCCAATTCTAGATTTAACTTTGGATTGGAGATGTTTGATGTGAGTCTGGAAGGAGAGCTTTCAGTCTAACCAGACACCTAGGTATTTGTAGGTGTCCACATATTCTAAGTCAGAATCGTCCAGAGTAGTGATGCTGGACGTGCGGGCAGGTGCAGGCAGCGATCGGTTGAAGAGCATGCATTTAGTTTTACTTGTATTTAAGAGCAGTTGGAGGCCACAGAAGGAGAGTTGTATGGCATTGAAGCTCGTCTGGAGGGTTGTTAACACAGTGTCCAAAGAAGGGCCAGAAGTATACAGAATGTAGACACCACAGACCCGAAAATGTACAAGCTCTCTCCAAGCAAATCCAAGGCTCAACATGTCTATAAAGTTGAAGTCAGAAGTTTATGTACACTTCGGTTGGAATCATTAAAACTCGTTTTTCAACCACTCCACAAATTTCTTGTTAACAAACTATAGCTTTGGGCAAGTCGGTTAGGACATCTACTTTGTGCCCGACAAGTAATTTTTCCAACAATTGTTTGTAGGCAGATTATTTCACTTATAATTCACTGTATCACAATTCCAGTGGGTCAGACGTTTACATTCACTAAGTTGACTGTGCCTTTAATCAGCTTGGAAAATTCCAAAAAATGACATCATGGCTTTAGAAGCTTCTGATAGGCTAATAGACATCATTTGAGTCAATTGGAGGTGTACCTGTGGATGTATTTCAAGGCCTACCTTCAAACTCAGTGCCTCTTTGCTTGACATCATGGGAAAATCAAAAGAAATCAGCCAAGACCTCAGAGAAGAATTGTAGACCTCCACAAGTCTGGTTCCTCCTTGGGAGAAATTTCCAAACGCCCGAAGGTATCACGTTCATCTGTACAAACAATAGTACGCAAGTATAAACACCATGGGACCACACAGCCGTCATACCGCTCAGGAAGGAGACGTGCTCTGTCTCCTAGAGACGAATGTACTTTGGTGCGAGAAGGGCAAATCAATCCCAAAACAACAGCAAAGGACCTTATTAAGATGCTGGAGGAAACAGGTACAAAAGTATCTATTTCCACCGTAAAACGAGTCCTATATCGACATAACCTGAAAGGCCGCTCAGCAAGGAAGAAGCCACTGCTCCAAAACTGCCTTAAAAAAGCCAGACTACGGTTTGCAAATGCACATGGGGACAAAGATCATACTTTTTGGAGAAATGTCCACTGGTCTGATGAAACAAAAATAGAACTGTTTGGCCATAATGACCATCGTTATGTTTGGAGGAACAAGGGAACGCTTGCAAGCCGAAGAACACCATCCTAACCATGAAGCACGGGGGTGGCAGCATCATGTTGTGGGGGCGCTTTGCTGCAGGAGGGACTGGTGCACTTCACAAAATAGATGGCATCATGAGGGAGGAATATTATGTGCATATATTGAAGCAACATCTCAAGACATCAGTCAGGAAGTTAAAGCTTGGTTGCAAATGGGTCTTCCAAATGGACAATGACCCCAAGCATACTTCCAAAGTTGTGGCAAAATGGCGTAAGAACATCAAAGTCAAGGTATTGGAGTGGCCATTACAAAGCCCTGACCTCAATACTATAGAACATTTGTGGGCAGAACTGAAAAAGCGTGTGCGAGCAAGGAGGCCTACAAACCTGACTCAGTTACACCAGCTCTGTCAGGAGGAATGGGCCAAAATTCACCCAACTTATTGTGGGAAGCTTGTAGAAGGCTACCCAAAACGTTTGACCTAAGTTAAACAATTTAAAGGCAATGTTACCAAATACTAATTGAATGTATGTAAACTTCTTACCCACTGGGAAAGTGATGAAAGAAATAAAAGCTGAAATAAATCAATCATTCTCAATACTATTATTCTGACATTTCACATTCTTAAAATAAATTGGTGATGCTAACTGACCTAAGACAGGGAATTTTTACTAGGATTAAATGTTAGGAATTGTGAAAAACTGAGTTTAAATGTATTTGTCTAAGGTGTATATAAACTTCTGTAACTGTACTAATGACAGGACAGTATCCTCTGTGAAAAATAACATGGCTGAATATATGGGCATTATCTCCCTCATTATGTTACCATTAAAGGTTTTCTTGTGAGACCTTGTAAATCAATACAAATGAGAAATAATAAACGAGGCCAATAAATACATTTACATTTGAGTCATTTAGCAGACGCTCTTATCCAGAGCAACTTACAATAGTGAGTGCATACATTTCATACATTTTTTCCCGTACTGGTCCCCCGTACAAAGGGGCTGCAGCGCCTGAGGTTCTTGGCCCCCAAATAAAAGAGGTAACAAAGATATCCAGGAGCTCAGATAATCAGTCAGTCAGTTAGCCAAGTCTCCACAGGATTGGGAGGGAGATGGCGGAAGGTAAAGGGTAAGCGTGATAAAAAGAGGTCTGGGAGGTAGTCAGCCATGCATCCACTGAATCACGTTTTCAGGCCTGATTGCCCCTGGGTGCTGGACTGGAACAGTCTGAAGCTCTGCATACAGTGTATGCACAGTGACTTCCATTGAGCTGAGAACACACCAGGTAATATAAGGGATCCAGTCAAACGGAATGTAGCTGTAAACCAGTGAGGGAACAAGGCAGTCAGACAGTGGCCCACACCTCCATCCCCACATCGCTCTACTGAGCTAAGACCTGCTGCAGCCACCAGACCCTCCTGCTCTGTACACATCCAACAAGATGAATACCACAGAGAGGGTGGGACAAGACAACAGCTGGACGTGTGTATGTGTGTGGTGTAACAGCATACATTACTGAACCCAGGGGACAAACATTTTCCCCCATTGCTTCACATTGTGATTGCTGGTGTGGGACATTGTGCCCAGCAATCACACAACATGTGGATGTGATGGCCTGTGTATAGCTGTGTAATTCTCCTCCCTGGTGGCAACCCAGAATGCAAATACTCTTCTGTTTGTTTTCCCACTGAAGTTTGGGCAAGGTCAACCTCCAAAGCAATCACTGTATCTCCCTTGGAGACTTTTGGTGTTTTATTAGCATTTTTTAAGTTGAGTCTTTCGGAGATAAATGTTTCGCTGTTAAACTGACACCGTTGTGCACTTTGAAGCACAGCATGCTGCAGAAATCTCCAGGAGTTTCACACCATCTTTCATCAACTAACCGAGTGCCAGAGCTGTCTTTGGTAACAAATGGGACGCAGTGCATCTAGAGCAGCAGCTCTCCTTCTCTCTCCTCAACACAGCAGCTGCTGACTGTCAGAGCTTATCTGCATTTACAGATCCACAACATGTGTAGGAGAGGAAGGAATAGAAGGGGAAGAGAATAAGCAGCAGTAAGCAACAAATATCAGCATACTAGGCTCATCCTACTGACAACGCTTCATCTAATGCGCAATTACGTTGATTCCCGCCATTCGTTCATGTTGGTACAGCGCGTCCCCTCAGCTGATTATCACGTCAAAAACACATTGGTCTCGAAAGACAATTCTCTTCCTCAATGGTGTGTAGCGAATTTTACTAGATGAAAAGCTGAAATGAGTATGACATCCTCACATTCAAAGCATACAAATTGTTGAAATTTCACATAATATAAAACAAAACAAAAATTTGCATACCCAAAATGCCTACTATTTGGAACGCAAGTACGGTTATTCGAACATGGAAGAATGGAGTTTAAAGTTAAGTGAACATAAAATAACATCACATTCGATGAGTCTACGTAGCCATGGGTTGTCCCCCAATTCAACAAGGGAGCTGGGTCTTGTCCTCTAATTAATCTGGCTTGTCACTCTGCTTAAACACAGGATCACTTTGCAGGCCCACTGAATTATTCACTATAGCCCACACTGAGGGAGGAAGTTTGCGGTCTAGATACCTTACCAACCGTGAGGAGAGTACCAACAGAGGAGAGAGGAGAGGGGGAAAAGAGAGAGGGAGAGTTGAGGACACTCAGAGTGAGAAGAATGATATGACAAGGAGACGGGATACTTATTGGGAAAAATATGGGAAGAGAGAAAACATTTGAAAGGGAGAGAGAACGGATGTCATCTGATCCAGGGCCACTGATGCTAACAGACCACATCTGTATGGAGTAACCACAGTGGGTCAAGGCCCTACAGACAGACAGGAAGTCATTCTCCAGCTATCAGCTCTCTCCATTCCTGCTGACGAGACCTTAATAAAACCACAGATTATTTTCAGTGCTGTACATTTCAGAGAGGAGGACATGAGATCATAAGAACTCCAGACAGATGCTTTGCCATTGGAGCTGAGTGGACAGTAGGTACTAGCTATACAGCGCAGTGAATGACATCATCATTTGTCTTTACACGACTGGTTTCAATCAATCAAACCATATGATGGGAAACATTTACCACAAAGATACAAGTAGCCCTTTGTCCCAATACATTTTTATTATTGATGGTTGTTATTCTTCAGAACAAAAACCTGCTCCCACCCCCCAAATATATTTCCTTTCCTTTGCCTCCCTCTCTCTCTTTTTACATACACACCTTGCCCCACAAATACATGGTCAGAAACACAGTAGTCTTGTTCCAATATCATACAGAAACACTCAAGAAGGAACTAATGGGGGCGGCCCACTCAAGCAATTACTGTCATTGCGAAAGCATCATGAGAGCTTTGAAAAAGTAAATTGCATTCAGTTCACACTGACAGCTATGTGGAAATACACAGTAAGTTCAGCTTTACAGCGTGATTTAAGTTTATAGGTAATGTTCCTGCTTTAGCGGAGACTGCATAACACGGTAAATACTGCATAGGTCAGCACAATCAGGAATTACCTTTACATTTCTACGGCAGAATCTGTAATACTTCAGCTTTACAGATTGAATAGAGCGCCAAGTAACGGAAATTTGAATGTCAATGAGAATGTCTTTGAAGTGGAAGCAAAAGGCAAACTGATTTGAAGAAGCAGAACATTTGGATTCACACATGCGTTGATGATGGTCAGAGGCGTGCTTTTTAGATGGAAGGGCTTTGGAATGGCACTCAGAGAAAAACGTCCAAGATCGGTGCCAAAATGTGGCAAATAATCCGATGGCATTAAACTCAGATGCCCCGTTTATACCTGGTGGTAAAATAGGTCCTTTGTCCTTGTCTACATTCGGATTGTACCCACACTTCCAGAAATGTGTCTACGCATTGCATTTCTTGCAAGCTCTAACCCCAACAATGCAGAAATCAAATAACATGCGTCTGTTATCCATCCACTGAGTCTGCATTGTGACCAGATTTCCAGGTCCCTTCCTTTATGCAAATTATTCACAGCTATTCCTTCAAAATAATATTTATTTATGTAATCAGTCAATAGTGCCAGCTGTCAAATATTTTAGAGGGAGGAATAATTATGATTTTAAATGGTTTCTCTGTTACAGATAGATCATGTCTGACTACCACCTGAGGTGGGCAGGATGATCTGATTCGCAATGTGTCTTTTGATCATCTACACCTGTCAAAAAATGTGGGCACAATCAGAATGTAGACAAGATCAGGACAAAAGATGCAAGTTATAACCAGGTATAGACAGGGCTAGAATGATGGTCATGTACAGTACATTCAGCTTTGTGGTCACTTACTGTACATCTTTACTGTGGGCAAACAGATAATTAGTCACAGAACACACAATAAATATACATCTATATGTACACGTATACTCTCAAACCTCAAATAAGTGTCCTGGCACTAACTTTTGGAGTCTAGGGATTCCAAAGATGAGCAATGTTGCCTTTTGCACATGAAGTGCCCAACACAACCCAGGAAGTGCTGCATTAGCAAGCCTCACCATTTTCCTCTTCCAGTTTTGCATGAAAAAGATGCACATCTGTCAGATTTTTAAGACCCTGTTTGGGTCTGGAATACTGTCTCTTTCTCCACTTCCTCCATCCTGGTGCTTTGACCAGACCGTGGATTTAAGAACCAGCAGGGACTGGGTCTGTCTTAGCTGTCAGCACAGATCATATAATAGGCTACACATTCCAACATGCATATACGAGCTGTGTATTTTCATACAGAGGGTCTAATGGATTAGCTACACCAGTCTGTATTGTGGAACAAGGTCATGGTTGGGTAAAACCAGGTTTTCCACTCCCCCTGTTTGTTTAACTCTAACTACTGAGCATGGTGTGAACATCAATGGAGTCCCCAGCACAGTAAAACATATTGGACAAATTAGATGTGCACACACCGTATAGTACTTATCTACTTGACTAACATGGCAGATATGTAAATATACCCTACGGTGCACAAAAAAATAAGAGCATATTTATGAAACTTGGGTCCAATTTATATTGAAATGTATTTTTATTACCCCCAATTTCATGGTATCCAATTGGTAGTAGTTACAGTCTTGTCTCATCGCTGCAACTCCCGTACGGACTCGGGAGAGGCGAAGGTCGAGAACCATGCGTCCTCCGAAACACAACCCAAACAAGCCGCACTGCTTCTTGACCAAACCCTCCCTAACCTGGACGATGCTGGGCCAATTGTGCACCGCCCCATGGGCCTCCCGGTCACGGCCGGCTGCGACAGAGCCTGGACTCGAACCCAGAATCTCTGGTGGCACAGCTAGCACTGCGATGCAGTGCCTTAGACCACTGCGCTTCCCGGGAGGCCCATATTGAAATATATTTGAGTATCTCTTCAATTGTATTCCTTTTAGGGATTCCTATCTGGGAGTCAAACCACATCAAATGATAGAGAACACAGATGTCCTACAAGGACTGCTCATATAGACAAGTGGTCACAGATAAAGTGGCAGTTTTAACTCTTTACTACATGTCTTATGCATCTTTCTCTAATGACTCAGCCTCTTAAATCTATCTGTACCACTGCACTTCTTTCAGGACTACCCCATAAGGGGTAGTATTGCACACATCCACATTTAGAACAGTGGTTTTACAAATACAGTGCATTCGGAAAGTATTTAGACCCCTTGACTTTTTCCACATTGTGTTACATTACAGCCTTATTCTAAAGGGGATTAAATAGTTTTTTCCCCCTCATCAATCTACACACAATACACCATAATGTCAAAGCAAAAACAGGTTTTTAGAAATGTTTGTAAATGTATTACAAATGAAACACTGAAATATCACATTTACATAAATATTCAGACCCTTTACTCAGTACTTTGTTGAAGCACCTTTCGCAGCGATTACAGCCTTGAGTCTTCTTGTGTATGAAGCCACAAGCTAGGCACACCTGTATTTGGGGAGTTTCTCCCATTCTTCTCTGCAGAGCCTCTCAAGCTCTGTCAGGTTAGATGGGGAGCATCGCAGCAGAGCTATTTTCAGGTCTCTCCAGAGATGTTCGATCAAGTTCAAGTCCGGGCTCTGGCTGGGCCACTCAAGGACATTCAGAGACTTGTCCCAAAGCCACTCCTGCGCTGTTTTGGCTGTGTGGTTACGGTTGTTATCCTGTTGGATGGTAAACCTTCACCCCAGTTTGAGGTCCTGAACACTCTGGAGCAGGTTTTCATCAAGAATCTCTGTACTTTGCTCCGTTCATCTTTCCCTCTATCCTGACTAGTCTAACAGTTCCTGCCACTGAAAAACATCCCCACAGCATGATGCTGCCACCACCATGGTTCATTCACCGTAGGGATGGTGCCAGGTTACCTCCAGACGTTACGGTTAGCATTCAGGCCAAAGACTTAAATCTTGGTTTCATCAGACGAGAGAATCTTGTTTCTCATGGTGTGAGAGTCTTTAGGTGCCTTTTGGCAAACTCCAAGCGGGCTTTCATGTGCCTTTTACTGAGGAGTGGCTGATTGGTGGAGTGCTGCAGAAATGTTGTCCTTCTGGAAGGTTCACCCATCTCCCCAGAGGAACTCTGGAGCTCTGTCAGAGTAACCATCGGGTTCTTGGTCACCTCCCTGACCAAGGCCTTTCTCCCCCGTTGGCGCAGTTTGGCCGAGCGGCAGGCCCTAGGAAGAGTCCTGATGGTTCCAAACTTCTTACATTTAAGAATGATGGAGGCTACTGTGTTCTTGGTGAACTTCAATGCTGCAGACATTCTTTGGTACCCTTCCCCAGATCTGTCCTGCAGACACAATCCTGTATCAGAGCTCTACGGACAATTCCTTTGACCTCACGACTTAGTTTTTGCTCTGACATGCACTGTCAATTGTGGGACCTTATATAGACAGGTGTGTGCCTTTCGAAATCATGTCCAATCAATTGAATTTACCACAGGTGGACTCCAATGAAGTTGTAGAGACATCCCAAGGATGATCAATGGAAACAGGATGCACCTGAACTCAATTTTGAGTCTCATAGAAAAGGGTCTGAATACTTATGTAAATAAGGTGTTTCCAGCGGTTTTTTATACATTTGCAAATAAAAAAAAATAAAAACTGTTTTTGCTCTGTTATTATAGGGTATTGATGAGGGAAAAAAGTATGTCATCCATTTTAGAATAAGGGTGTAACAGAATGCACTGCACATGAAGGAGTAGAACAAAGTGAAGACAGGATTCAAGTCAGTCTGTGGGATTGACACGATTAAATTAAGGCATCCCATTTGATAAGCATTGGATCAGTCTTATGACATACCAGGTTGGCCCATCACAAAGTGGCAAACACATAAAATTGTACTTCATCCTCCTATGTCTCGATGACTCATCTATTTATCATAGCACTGCCAAATTGGAAAATGTATTACGCAAAGCACTGTTGTTCATGTAGCCCATTGAAATCATTCCATTGAGTTGTACTATATCTTCCCCAGTGTTAGAGGACGGTAAGGCAGTTTGTGGTAGAGATATCTTGTATTCACCACAGTAGACTGCATTTGCTGTGGCTCTTGGAGAGACCGGAACACTTCCATGTAGAGTCAAATTCTGTTTTTAGCTCCGAACTCTCATCAACAAGACAAAAAACTGCCCGGGCCATCCATGTTTGAAGAAAAATGATGAAAGGCAGGGTAACCTCTCCACAGGTACTCTCTCATGTTTCTCCATCGTTGACGCCACAGAAACATTTAGCACAAAAGAACTCCAGTTCAGAGGCAAAGACCAAAAACGCACAAAAATGAAGCTGAAAGTATCATAAATGACAACAACAACATCAACAATAAAATGGAGGAAACCACAGCTGTTACATTAAAGGGTTAAAAGTGAGGAGCACTTCCCCCTTTTTTTTCTATTGTTGTCCTTCACAACAGCTTAGGCCCATTAATCCAAATAATAAAGTAAATGTTGAGGGGGTCACAGGGTATGTAACCCAGTCAGCAGTCAAAGCCCACGAGATGCACTAGCTACAGAACATTGCTATCTCGTGCTATCTTCTATGCAGTCCAAGTACTCCAGGATAAGGTCGTAGCAGAATCGGTATTGGTCCTGCAGAAAACACACATACATGCATTAGTTACATAGATCAACAATGGTAGTGATATGTAGGGTAAGGGTCAAATCCATTTAAACTCAGTAACTGAAAAATTGAAAAATATCAATAAAAGATAACTTTTTAAGTCTTGAATTGAAATTCAATTTCATCTTAGGCCCGATCCCGACTTCGCAATTTAGGCCTTTCTTAAGCATGCCTTTCCCACACACACCTCTCAGTATTTGGTATTCAGACTTACCTTTTTCGGTCACCTAACGAGCTCTGCAGGTTTGGCTACCTTGCGTATTCTGAATAAATGTAATTCAATTGCTGAAAACCCTCCCACTTGCTGAGCCAACAGATTTTCTCGGCGAATTTTCATTCAATAGGGTTTTTAGTACATTTATTGTATCTTAAGTCATCCCGTTAAATATGGTGCTCCTTTAATACTGTACAAAATATATATATAAAACACAACATGCAACAATTTCAATGGTTTTACTGAGTTATAGCTCATATAAGGAAATCAGTACATTTCAATAAATTCCTGGGACCTTAATCTATGGATTTCACATGACTGGGCAGGGGCGCAGCCATGGATGGGCATAGGCCCACCCACATGGGAGCCAGGTTACACATGGTCTGCGGTTATGAGGCCGGTTGGACGTACTGTCAAATTCTCTAAAACTAATGGTACAGAAATTAACATTAAATTCTCTTGCAACAGCTCTGGTTGACATTCCTGCAGTCAGCATGCCAATTGCATGCTCCCTCAAAACTTGACATCTGTGTTGTGTGACAAAACACCACATTTTCGAGTGGCCCTTTATTGTCCCCAGCACAAGATGCATCTGTGTAATGATCATGCTGTTTAATCAGATTCTTGATATGCCACACCTGTCAGGTGGATGGATTATCTTGGCAAAGGAGAAATGCTCACTAACAGGAATGTAAACAAATTTGTGCACAACATTTGAGAGAAATATGGAATTTATGCCTATGGAACATACACTTTACATGTTGCGTTTATATTTTTGTTCAGTATAGTTAGAATTTTGTCGACAGACTAGAATACATTACTTGCACATTCATCTTCTGCACATCTATCACACCAGTGTTTAATTGCTGTATCGTAATTACTTCGCCACTATGGCCTATTTTATTGCCTACCTCCCTTACCTCATTTGCAAACACTGTATATAGACTTTTTCTACTTGTATTTTTGACTTCTGTTTGTTTATTCCATGTGTAACTCTGTGTTGTTGTATGTGTCGAACTGCTTTGCTTTATCTTGGTCAGGTCGCAGTTGTAAATGAGAACTTGTTCTCAACTAACATACCTGGTTAAATAAAGGTGATTTTTTTTTAAAACATTGAATGAACGGGTTCAGAATATGAGGGATCAATGAAAGAATGCCCTCTAAATACATGCATATTCGTCTCCATTTCAGCATCAACTGGTAGATAAAAAAATACTCTGATCTTGTACATTATTTAGGTTTCGGAAAGTATTTATGAATTATAAAACCAGGTTTGGAGAGACTTTACGCACGAAAGAAAGAAAAGTGGTTTGATTCATTCTGAAAATTGCCACATTCAGTTCTTCAACCTATGGTAATGTTGGAAGATTAGTGTACATATAATTAAAATAGGGAGAATATCATTGTCTATTGCCTGCATTAACCATGGAACTGTGTGATGACATGGTCAAGTATTGCGCCATGCGCTCTAGTTCATAATGATTAAATTAGCCTACATGTCTTATTTTATATTATCAACTGTTAGTAATGATCCTCAGCAACAACTGAACGGCAATGAAGCGTTTACAAAGGAAGTAAATGAAAGTAAACAAAACAATGTAATTAAACTGAATAATAACATAGGCTATATCAACTGAAGGGAACTAACAGCAAATCAAATAACATTTTATTGGTCGCTGAATATGTGTGGTTTTAGGCCTACTGACAGTGGATACTGATATTTAATATGATAGAAATGGGAGACAGAGAAAGTCGGGGTAGCCAATCATTATGATATTCGAGAGTGCCCTGCAAGTTAAAAGGCCATACGTACAATTTAAATTCTGCATAATAGCACAGCATTTCATAAACTTTACTCTGGGAAAGTTGATATGTTGACATGCTTCAGTTTGCTGCCATATGACTGGTTTCACATTTGTCTCTGGCGATCATAAGGTAAATAGATCTAAAATAAGTGTATTTATATTTACAATCACCTTATCCAAACGGATTACTCATTTACCTAGCTCTTATAAATTGATCTTATCAAATTGTAAATTACACTGCATGGAGAATGGTGTTATTTCCATGGTGAAAAAATGTAATAGATTATTTTTCCACTTGGAACTGGTTGGTTCGCTAGACCTTAGTAATGGTTTCCTCACGTGTAAATGTGGTGGAAATGTTATGGAATTAAGTCAAGGTCATAATACAGTATCTGTAGACACACCTCTGCCATTCGAGCTCCACCTTGAGCTTATTCGAGCTCCACCTCAAACGAATAGTGGGTGAATAGCATGCTATTTTCATGCTTAAATTCAAGGTCAGAATACACATAGAGAGAAAAGCGCATAAAAAGGGAATTATGTTCCATTTATGTGCGCTTAACCCGGGATGGAATTCCTCGCTAAAATACTCCAAAGCTAAATTGCAGCTGGTCAGCTCCACTCCACCTACCAGTGACTCCACCATGTTGGGTTTGGAGTTGCGGAGCGTCTTGATGGAGTAGAAGATGTCCACCATGTTCTGGTACTGGATCATCTCCAGCAGGATGGTGCTGGCACAGAATGTCCCACTGCGCCCACCGCCGTTCCTATAAGACAGGGAGGAGGCCAAACTTGTAGCGTCATACCCAAGAAGACTCGATGCTGTAATCGCTGCCAAATGTGCTTCAACAAAGTACTGAGTAAACTGTCTGAATAGTTATGTAAATGTGATATTTCAGTTGAACAGTATTATTAAATTAGCAACAATTTCTAAAAACATGTTTTTGCTTTGTCATTATGGAGTATTGTGTGTAGATTGATGAGGGAAAAAAACGATTTAATACATTTTAGAATAAGGCTACAACGTAACAAAATGTGGAAAAGTCAATGGGTCTGAATACTTTCCAAAGACACTGTATACTGTTGAGTCGTCAACGTACATTGACACACAGGCTTTATTCAAGGTCAGTGGAAGGTCATTAGTAAACACTGAAAACAACAATGGTCCAAGCCAACTGCCCTGTCGTGCACCCTGCTCAACCGAATTTGCATTAGAGAGGCTTCCATTAAAGGAAAGCCTCTGTGTTCTATTGGACAGGTAACTGTCCATCCATGATAAATCAGAGGATGTTAATCCATAACACCTACATTCTTTCAACAATATGTTATGAACAGTGATATCAAAACCTGCACAGAAGTCTAACAAAACAGCTCCCACAATCACATTATTATAATGTTACAGTCAATAAGCAGTCATTTGTGTCAGTGTAGGTAGGAGGCATGTTGAGAGTCCTCCCCCATAAGCATAGTCTGTAAAAAAACATCTAAAATAACATTGTATTCGGTCGAACATGATTTCTTCCAAAAGATAGCTAAGCACCGTTAACAAGCTGATTGGTTTGCTGTTTGAACCATTAAAGGGTGCTTTGCTATTTTTTGGGCAGTGGAATGACCTTTGCCTCCATCCAGACCTGAGGGCACACTGTCTTCTAGGCTTAGATTGAAGATGTGGCAAATAGGAGTCGCAATGTATTCCGCTACCAACCTCTGTAATTTACCATCCAGGTTGTCGGTTCCAGGTGGTTTATCCTTATTTATAGATAGCAATAATTTTTTCAGGTCACTTTGCGGAATTCAAAGCTACATTGCTTGTGTTTCATTATTTGGTCCATTATGTATGAATATGAACTCATATTGTTCTTTGCATGTCATGCCAAAGTTAGCTAATCTAGTCAACAAAAATGTTATTAAAAAGTGGTTGGCAATATCAAAAGGGTTTAGTTATTTTACATTTTTTTTGCACCAAAGAAAACAACCATACATATATATATTATATTTAATGGGGTGCAGGTGTGGTTGGAAGCACAAAGGCTTATATGAAAACCACACTACAAAAAAACTATATACAATACATATTGTAAGTTCCAAAATATGTGTGCATGTGAGAGTTAGGCTATTTGGAGGAGATTACTGAGTAGTTTGGTTCATCAGGCTGACCCCAGAGTATGGACCTTAATGTGCTTCTTCTTGAGCTACTCCTTTGTTGCCTTGGCTGTGTGTTTTGGGTCATTGTCATGCTGGAATACCCATACACGACCCATTTTCAATGCCCTGGCTGAGGGAAGGAGGTTCTCACCCAAGATTTGACAGTACATGGCCCCGTCAACTGATGCGGTAAAGTTGTCCTGTCCCCTTAGCAGAAAAACACCCCCAAAGCATAATGTTTCCACCTCCATGTTTGACGGTGGAGATGGTGTTCTTGGGGTCATAGGCAGCATTCCTCAGCTCGTTACCTCTATTAAAGACACCTGGGAGCCAGAAATCTTTCTGATTGAGAGGGGGTCAAATACTTATTTCCCTCATTAAAATGCAAATCAATTTATAACATTTTTGACATGCGTTTTTCTGGATTTTTTTGTTGTTATTCTGTCTCTCACTGTTCATATAAACCTACCATTAAAATTATAGACTGATAATTTCTTTGTAAGTGGGCAAACGTACAAAATCAGCAGGGGATCAAATACTTTTTTCCCCCGCTGTAGGTAATCAGAGGAGGTGGCTAGTCTTTTTGTATGATGAGTACTTTGTCTAGGTAGGAAGCATATGTACAGTACTGGCCCAGGCAATATTACAGTAAATGAGATATGGTTAAATTAAGCTATTGTATAGAGTTTGGAAGCAAGCCTGATGAACCAAACCATTAATCTTTCATCACTTTGCTGCAAAAAAATGTAATATGATCTTTCCAGGGTAACTTTTCATCAATTAAAACTCTGGAAATGACTTCTTCCATTTCATTCCCACCAATTGAGATGATGGATCTTTTTTCTGTTACATATTTCTTATTCTTACTAGTGAATACAATAAAGTAGGATTTTTTTTTACATTTAAAGCTAATTTGTTCAGAAGATTTGGCCATGACTGAGTTGGCTTTATTAATTAGTGAATAAAAATTGTGATAAAATCAAATTAGTATCATCAGCAAAGAAAATGGGAAGCACAGTAGAAGACACAGCAGCAAGGGCATTGATATAGATTAGGAATAACAAAATTCCAATTATCGAACCCTGTGGCACACCACAGGGTATCTTCGCCCTGGTAGATGCAGAGCAGTTTGCATAAACATAACTATATATCCAATTATATTTGCACTATATATATATATATATATATATATATATATATATATATATATATATATATATATATATATATATAAATAAATATAAATAAAGGTATGTGGACACCCCTTCAAATTAGTGGATTTGGCTATTTTATACACCTGTTGCTGACAGGTGTATAAAATCCATAGACAAACATTGGCCGTAGAATGGGTTTACGGAAGAGCTCAGTGACTTTCAACGTTTCACTATCAAATGATGCCACCTTTCCAAGAAGTAAGTTTGTCAAATGTCTGTCCTGCTAGAGCTGCCCTGGTCAACTGTAAGTGGTGTTATTGTGAAGTGGAAACTTCTAGGAGTAACAATGGCTCAGCCGCGAAATGGTAGGCCACACAAGCTCTCAGAATGGGGCTGTGTAAAAATCATCTATCCTTGGTTGCAACACTCACTACTGAGTTCCAAACTGTCTCTGGAAGCAACGTCAGCACAATAACTGTTCATTGGGAGCTTCATTTTGTGCTTCCAACTTTGTGGCAACAGTTTGGAGAAGGCCCTTTCCTGTTTCAGCATGACAGTGCCCCCGTGCACAAAGCGAGGTCCATAAAGACATTTGTTTTTGATCGGTGTGGAAGAACTTGACTGGCCTGCACAGAGCCCTGACCTCAACCCAATCGAACACCTTTGGGATGAATTGGAACGCCGACTGCGAGCCAGGCCTAATCGCCAAACATCAGTGCCCGACCTCACTAATGCTGTGGCTGAATGGAAGCAAGTCCCCGCAGCAATGTTCCAACATCTAGTGGAAAGCCTTACCAGAAGAGTGGAGGCTGTTATAGCTGCAAAGGGAGGACCAACTCCATATTAATGCCGGCGATTTTGGAATGAGATGTTCGGCGAGCAGGTGTCCACATACTTTTGGTCAAGTAGTGTATAATCATGAAAACCGTAACAATGCAATTTAGAAAGTA
This sequence comes from Salmo salar, assembly GCF_965601325.2. Classification (NCBI taxonomy): domain Eukaryota; kingdom Metazoa; phylum Chordata; class Actinopteri; order Salmoniformes; family Salmonidae; genus Salmo; species Salmo salar. The sequence continues at coordinate 48,583,607 of NC_138295.1, read as the reverse complement.
GTATTTCATGATCAACCATGTCAAAACCAAAAAGATACCAAGAGCGTATACATTTCTGTTCAGGGCTGTAAAGATTTGATCCACAAGTTGCAAAAGAGCCATATCTGTGGAGTAGTTTTCACAAAAACCATATTGCTGCTCATATAGAATACAATGTTGAGATTCTGTTATACATCGATTTTTCTAGGATTTTAGAAAAACATGGTTGTACAGATTGAGGAAGACACTGATTTCACCAAACAGACACTAATCTCATCATGACCTGCTGCTGATATCTTTAAGTTACCAATTACCTCCATCACATCAGGAGGATCAAACTGAAGCAGAGAAGGGAAATGTCCCTTAATGTATTCCAAGGGATTTCCATCAGTTCTCTATTTCAAAAAAGTTATTAAATTCACATGAAATAACATCAGGATCACTTACTTCCAACAATAAATTGAGATGGAATAGTTGTAGATTCCTTTTTCAACAGTTGATTGATTTTCCAAGTTTACTTTATATTATTTAAGGATTTATGGAATTTGTTAGTAAAATATATTTTTGGGGATATCCGAAGTAGTTGAGTAAATGTGACCGACCGCCTCGATTCGGTCTTATGTAGCAAAATTTGAAATGGTGTTTTTTACATTGGATAAAAGTTGAGACTCAGAGCTAGAAATGGCATACCATACATATTGAGGAACAACTGTAGTGTACTCTGTAGTGTAATTCTACTTTGAAAGTTGATAAACTTGTAACCTCACTTTTGAGAAAATGGCCTTTGAATATTTTGGTACACCTACTGGCGCCAACAGAGAGGGCTGCCGTGCTCTTAGAAAACTTTGTATAATAAAGTTGACGAGCTCAGGGCAAGGATTTTTTTCCAGAGAGACATCAGGGATTGTAACATACTCTGTTTCACGGAAATATGGCTCTCTCGGGATATACTGTCTGAGTCAGTTGGGTTCTCAGTTCATTGTGCAGACGGGAACAAATATCTCTCCAAGAAGAAGGGGGGGTGGTGTATGTTTCATGATTAACGACTCATGATGTGATTGTGATAACATACAGGAACTCAAGTCATTTTGTTCACCCGACCTAGAATACGTCAATCAAATGCTGACCGTATTACCTCCGAAGAGAATTCTATTCGGTTATAGTCACAGCCGTGTATATCCCCCCTCAAGCCGATACCACGACGGCCATCAAAGAATGTCACTGGACTTTATGCAAACTGGAAACCACATATCCTGAGGTCGCATTTATAGGAGCTGGGGAGTTTAACCTCTCTTGGGTAGGGGGCAGTATTTTCACGTCCGGATAAAAAACGTACCCGATTTAATCTGGTTATTACTCCTGCCCAGAAACTAGAATATGCATATAATTGTTTGATTTGGATAGAAAACACCCTAAAGTTTCTAAAACTGTTTGAATGGTGTCTGTGAGTATAACAGAACTCATATGGCAGGCCAAAACCTGAGAAGATTCTATACAGGAAGTGCCCTCTCTGACCATTTCTTGGCCTACTATAGCCTCTTTATCGAAAACAGAGGATCTCTGCTGTAATGTGACATTTTCTAAGGCTCCCATAGGCTCTCAGAAGGCGCCAGAACAGGTAATGATGACTCTGTAGTCCCTGGCTGAAAAACAGTAGCGCATTTGGAAAGTGGTCGATCTGAGAACAATGACACGGGTGCGCGCGTGCACGTGAAGACACCATTTTCTTCTTTCAGTCTTTGAACGAAAACAACGTCTCCCGGTCGGAATATTATCACTATTTTACGAGAAAAATCGCATAAAAATAGATTTTAAACAGCGTTTGACATGCTTCAAAGTACGGTAATGGAATATTTAGAATTTTTTTGTCACGACATGCGTCCGCGCGTCACCGTTCGGATAGGGACCTGAACGCACGGACAAAACAGAGGATATTTGAACATAACTATGGATTATTTTGAACCAAAACAACATTTGGGGTTGAAGTAGAAGTCCTGGGAGTGCATTCTGACGAAGAACAGCAAAGGTAATCTAATTTTTCTTATAGTAATTCTGAGTTTAGTGAACGCCAAACTTGGGTGTCAAATTAGCTAGCCCGTGATGGCGAGCTATCTACTCAGAATATTGCAAAATGTGCTTTTGCCGAAAAGCTATTTTAAAATCTGACACCGCGATTGCATAAAGGAGTTCTGTATCTATAATTCTTAAAATAATTGTTATATTTTTTGTGAACGTTTATCGTGAGTAATTTAGTAAATTCACCGGAAGTTTTCGGTATGTTTGCTAGTTCTGATGCTAATGTGAAAAGCTGGTTTTTGATATATGAACTTGATTGAACAAAACATGCATGTATTGTATAACATAATGTCCTAGGAGTGTCATCTGATGAATATCATCAAAGGTTAGTGCTGCATTTAGCTGTGGTTTTGGTTTTTGTGACATTATATGCTAGCTTGAAAAATGGGTGTGTGATTATTTCTGGCTGGGTACTCTCCTGACATAATCTAATGTTTTGCTTTCGTTGTAAAGCCTTTTTGAAATCGAACAATGTGGTTAGATTAACGAGAGTCTTGTCTTTAAAATGGTGTAAAATAGTCATATGTTTGAGAAATTGAAGTTATAGCATTTTTAAGGTTTTGGAATATCGCGCCACTCGATTCCACTGGCTGTTGACTAGGTGGGACGATTTTGTCCCACATACCCGAGAGAGGTTAACAAAGCAAATTTGAGGAAATGAATGCCGAAATTCAATTATCACATTGACTGTTGTACTCGGCTGCTAAAAAAAACTCAACCACTGCTACTCCAACTTCCGGGATGCCTACAAGGCCCTCCCCAGTTCTCCTTATGGCAAATCTGATCACGACTCCATTTTGCTCCTCCCTTCCTATAGGCAGAAACTCAAACAGGAAGTAACCGTTTTAAGGACTATTCAATGCTTGTCTGGCCAATCGCAATCCACACTTCAAGATTGTTTTGATCACGCGGACGGGGACATGTTCCAGGTACCCTCAGAGAATAATATAGACGCATATACTGATATGGTGACTGCGTTTATCAGGAAGTGTATAGGAGATGTTGTACTTACTGTGACTATTAAAACCTATCCAAACCAGAAAGTGTGGAAAGATGGAAGCATTCACGCAAAACTGAAGCGCAAACATTGCATTTAACCATGGCAAGGTGACTGGGAATATGGCCTAAAACAAAGTGCAGTTATTCACTCTAAGGCAATCAAACAGACAAAACGTCAGTATAGAGACAGCGGAGTCGCAATTCAACGGCTCAGACATGAGACGATGTGGCCGGGTCTACAGACAATCATGGACAACAAAGGGAAAACCAGCCATGTCGCGGACACCGACGTCTTTCTTCTGGAAGCGCCAACACCTTCTTTGCCTGCTTTGAGGATAACACAGTGCAACCGACGCGGCCCGCTACCAAGGACTGTGAGCTCTCCTTCTCCGTGGCCGTCGTGAGTGACATTTAAAAGTGTTAACCCTCGAAAGTAACCCTAGCCGCATCCTCAGAGCATTCGCAGATCAGCTGGCTGGAGTGTTTACAGATATATTCAATCTCCCCCTATCCACGTCTACTGTCCCCACATGCTTCAAGATGTCCACCATTGATCCTGTACCCAAGAAATCAAAGGTAATTGAACTAAATGACTATTGCCCCACAGCACTCACTTCTGTCATCATGAAGTGCTTTGAGCGACTAGTCAAGGATCAAAGCACCTCTACCTTACCTGACACCCTAGACCCACTTCAATTTGCTTACCGCCCCAATAGACAAACAGACGATGCAATCACCATCGCACTGCACACTGCCCTATCCCATCTAGACTAGAGGAATACCTACAGTTGAAGTCGGAAGTTTACATACACTTATGTTGGAGTCATTAAAACTCATTTAAACAGCTTGGAAAATTCCAGATAATTATGTCATGGCTTTACCGCTCAGGAAGGAGAGTTGTCAAGCAAAGAAGCACTGAGTTTGAAGGTAGGCCTTGAAATACATCCACAGGTACACCTCCAATTGACTCAAATGATGTCAATTAGCCTATCAGAAGCTTCTAAAGCCATGACATAATTTTCTGGAATTTTCCAAGCTGTTTAAAGGCACAGTCAACTTAGTGCATGTCAACTTCTGACCCACTGGAATTGTGACACAGTGAATTATAAGTGAAATGATCTGTCTTTAAACAATTGTTGGCAAAATGACTTGTGTTATGCACAAAGTATATGTCCTATCCGACTTGCCAAAACTATAGTTTGTTAACAAGAATTTGTGGAGTGGTTGAAAACCTAGTTTTAATGACTCCAACCTAAGTGTACGTAAACTTCCGACTTCAACTGTATGTCTATTAACATTTGTCACAGTGACATCATGAACATTCCATTGAAATGGATACTTGCTTAGTGGAGTCTTTTGTTAAGACATGTAGCTAGCTAGCTAAACACTGAACCATAATCCCAACTCATGACATTACTACCCTGTATGAATCTTCAGGTAACTAACCATCCAGGTTCAGTGTTAGTTATAGCCTAATTATAGCTAGCTAACAGAGCAAATGTCACTGAGATACAAACAATATTACTACACAGATCATAAATGTACAGTGTGCTAGCAAGCCATCCAGCTAACTTTAGCTAGCTAGCTAACAGTACGCTTTAACTTGAAATGAAAACAACTTTCTGACTAAATTAGAAAAGTGTAATATGTGAAAATGTAGCTAGCTAGACTATCTTACCCATATACATGGATGGACGCTTCTCCCTCTCTGTCACAGATGCCATGGTTTCCCTTAGTTTAAAGATATAATCTGGAGACAGGTGTTTTCTCCATCTCCTTAGCTATCATATTCTAATTCCACTGATTTCAAAACTCGGCCCTCCAGAAAGTGGAGAGCAACACCTATGCAGATCTAATACGAGGTATACATTTTTAAAAGCTGAATTAGAGAGGATTACCTACACATACTGACCAGCTCAAATAGACAGAAGTGTGCTACATGGCAGACCAATCCGAACTCATCTTTCGGCATGTGCAGCCCACTCATTACCTCAGCCAAACATGGCTAGCGGGAAGGTTAACTTTTTCTGTGGATAAATCAACTAGGCTTGTAATTTAACAATTTTATTCAAATTTACAGATGGCATACAGGTTTCTTATTAAGGCACATGAACGTTTACATGTTCCAGAAGGCATCTCTGCCAAAAAACATTTTGATAAAAATAAAATGTTTACGTTCAAATGGCTCTCCTCTGTGAAGTAGTGACCTGCAACATACGCCTTGCTGAAACAAGTCACAAATTTGTTCTTATACTTTTTGTAATTTGCAGAATTCAGGGGAGAAGGATTTGTGAGAAACTTTTAATTATACATTTTTTTTAGACCGGTTGTAAACCAAGAGTTCTAGAAACGTTCTGCTGCTCTCTTATGTGGTTTAACTAAGGGAAGGCAGTTGGAATCTGAGCAGTTTCACCACTGTAGATCTGGGCCGTCCATTGGGGAAGAAAGTGCCTTTCCTATGCGCCCTCTCATCTCGATGAGTTTAGGGTCCGGTTTGAGTTGATCTGCCAGGGGTTTCTTGGCCTTGATTTCTGTGTCATGCCAAGTTTCAGTCTTTACGTCCTCAATTCCATCTATTTAAAATGTTATTGCGCCTCAATTGGTTTATGTGGTCGTCTCCTTTGGAAGAATGCTTGTCAAGTGTTGTTTGGAAAATTGCGAAAATCCTCGGACATTGTTTTGAATGAGGTCTGGCTGGTGACATTCGTGCCCTTTAGCTCCACCACCTCCGACAGCGTAAATTCCAAACAATGTTTAAATTCCATTACATCCTTAAACAGATCATCAACCCTTCCGTTGGTAGAATCCATAAAGAGTTGCAGGAAGGACTCAGCGTTATTTTCCAGCAGATCTATTAGATCTTTATAGAACTATTTTTGTAGTGTGGCTCAGTTGGTAGAACATGGTGTTTTCAACGCCAGGGTTGTGGGTTCGATTACCACGGGGGACCAGTACGAAAAAAAAGATATGTATGAAATGTATGCATTCACTACTGTAAGTCGCTCTGGATAAGAGCGTCTGCTAAATGACTAAAATGTAAAATATAAAAATGTTGATCAAGTAGTTCATGGAGTGTAGTGCTTGAGACGTATTCCTCTTCCACATTGAGCTTTGCAGACTTTTTATAGTATTAGCCATGCTACAAGCTTGTGAGCTAAAATGAGTTCGCAAACACAACCCACACCCCACATCCCGAAAACAAGCGCCGCCAGTGAAATGGCAAGCAACACACATGCACCAGTACGATAAACAGAGAGAAAGCGGACAACTTGCTCACTGTATGGATCCTGGCTGCACTTTACTAAATGAGCGGGAGATTACCAACTCGCACATTAGTGCTGTGGAAACAAGCAGTATGCGGTGCATTAATGCCAAAACACTGGTCAAAGATGCTTGGAAGAGGCAGTGGTAGGAGCATTCACTTACACACTAAACGAGCTGTGTGAACGAGCAGCGTGAACAATGTCAGAGTCCTTCCGGGTGCCAACCTGGTTGATACTATTATGAATGCGCCATTAGCCTCAATGAAGGACAGAGCTGAGTTAGCTTAGTTTAGAAGCCTATAATTTAATTTAAGGTACTCCAGAGCTTTTTACTATCATTCATCTTTGTTCCATAGTATAGTTTCTTCTTCTTTTTGTTAAGTTTAGCTATGCGAGTTGTCATTTACTGCATGTTTGCCAATCTGCTATGTTGCCAGACTTATTTGCCATTCCCTTAGCCTCATTCCTCTGAGCCATACAGTTTTCCAATTAATCATCTACCATGGGGATTTTGAATTTTTAACAGTCAGTTTCTTTATGGGTGCATAACTGTCAGTAACCGGAAGAAGCAATTTCATAAATGCTTCAAGTGCAGCGTCAGGATGTTCCTCATTACACACATCGGACCAACAAATATTTTTCACATCTTCAAAATAGGAATCATTGCAAAACCTCTTGTATGATCACTTATACTGTACACTATTTTAGGTCCAGTCTTTGGAATTTAGTTTTTCCTATTATATTATGATCCCTACATCGGATGGGTTTGAATACTGCTTTAGAGCAGCTTTCTGCAGAATTAGAAAATATGTGGTCAATACAAGTGGATGATTTAGTTCCTGTTCTGTTTGTAAATACCCTGGTAGGTTGACTGATAACCTGAACCAGTTTACAGACACAGGTTACAGGTTGAAGCTTTTTCTTGAGTTTGATGAAAGCCAGTCAATATTCAGGTCACCCAGAACATATACCTCTCTGTTGATATCCTATAAATTATCAAGCATTTCACACATATTATCCAGATACTGACTGTTAGCACTTGGTGGTCTATAGCACATTCCCACTAGAATAGGCTTTAGGTGAGGCAGGTGAACCTTTAGCCATATTACTTTAACATCATTTGACATGAGATCCTCTCTAAGCTTTACAGGAATATGACTTTGAATATAAACAGCAATACCTCCTCCGTTGGCATTCCTGTCTCTTCTGTAGATGTTATAATCACATATTGCTACAACTGTATCATTAAAGGAATATCCTAAGTGAGTTTCAGAGATATCCAGTATATGAATGCTTTCTGTTGCTAGCAAGTTATTGAATTCATGAACCTTGTTTCTTAGGCTACATATGTTCATGTAGTCTATTTGTAGTGCTTTTCTGGGATTCTTGATTGTTTTTATTGCTTTACTGGGAGGCTTATCAGAGGTAGACATGACAGTGATATTTACATTTGAGCTAATAACACAGGGTGAAGTGCTAACAGTGGGCTTCTTACTAGTGCAAAAGATCTCAGTGCTAACAGTATAACTCAGGTTCATAGGCACATGCTTACTGCTGAGAATATCTGTTGTTTTGATAGAGGCATTTAGAGGAAAATAAATTAGCTTACTTACATTATGAATGCCAACACCCCTGGGAAAATGTACATTTGCAACAGCTCAGCAACAAAATGGTAGGGATTATCTGAGCAGGGTTTGTGTCACTGATAAGTCATTGTCTCAACGCGGCCTTGAAATGTGAGGACAGGGTCCAGTAAGCATGTTGTGTGTGGCATTTTGTGGTGCTAGACGGTCTGGGTTATCATCATAAGCTAAAGGAACATTAATAAACAACGGAGGCGAGGCCACATCCTCATTCCTGAAATGCACCCTGGGAAGGCTGACATCAAGTCGCCGCAGCAGCCAATACGGGCAATATTAAGGTAATCAATCGACGTCAGCAGTTTGGCAGCCTGGAATTTACTGTCGTGAGAGCCGGCACATTCTGTATTAAGCCATAATTGATTTCATCGCCATAATCTCTTTCCGGGTTGTCATGGGTAATGCTGTGTGACAGCATGAGTGATGTGTTTTTGGACTGTGGTGGCGGAGGTGCACGTGTTGTCATTCAGCAATGTGCATAAGGCTCCATAGCTCTATATTCAGTCAGGTCCTGAGCTGAGTTCTTATGAGAGGAGGAGAGTACAGTGCAACGCAGCCAAAACGCCGTGTGGCGCCATGCTTACTGCTCAAACCACCTCTTACACTGATTGATGTATGTCCTGGGGGTTGTTCTGTAGTTCTTGATTGGGCAGGGGCGTTCCTGATGGCTGGTACCTGATTGGCTTTGAGCCTTATGAACTTGTGTTTATCAGAGGTAACGCCTACTTCATTGTCTGTGATTGGGTGCTAGCCATGTTGACTGCTGGTGTTTGATTAGGTAAAGGCAAGGCTGACCCCCAGTCTGGGATGAACTAAGCTGGGAGTACTGCTGTTTATGTGTGTATGTTTGTGAAAGATTAGCGGAATCTGTGTGGGTAGCTGGACAGGTAGGATGACTGACAGTGAGGGTGAACAGGTGGTCATGGGTCAGGTGACAGAGGAATGGATGAGACTGAGGCAGGAATTCCTTTAACCATAAAGTGGTATATTTACTGAGTAGTCTGTGCTGCATAACAAAGGAAACAGAATAACGTGTATCCAATCAAATTCATCATCACAAAGATCTAATCATAACAATCATTCATTATTAACATCATTTAGGGAATTCAACAATCCAGTTCATTAATAAGTCAATAGGAATCATCGGTGAGTAATTTAGGCTCGTAACTATTTATCATAAATAATGAAAGAATAATACAAACAGTGATCGGTTATTCAATCTATAATCGCCATTAGTTGGATATCAGAGTCGATCAGTTCAACAAACAATGACTTTCTTATTTCACCCTTTCAAGTGTCTTCATGTGTACATGTAATTTCATTACATATTAACCATGCCAATTGCATAATTGGCCTATTATGATCCGTAGGGCTGGGATCATTGACCATTCACATTACACAAAATGTTTGAAGCGTGCGCTCCAAGCCGCGCTCTGCGATAATAACTCTAAACAACAACTGATGGCCCACTCTCCCGATCGCAACAGATAGTTCAGATGGAAGGTAACAGATGGAAGGTAACAGATTCGGTGGACTTACGTGGATTCATGGACGCACAGAACTTCTGGATTAGACTGAGTGAAGGAAGAGAAAGCAGCGCGATCAGGCAATGGTGATTTCCTCCTTTTATGGAGTGGAGATCTGTCGGACATTTCCACCTGACCTAATTAAAGCGCCCCTGGCCCAGCTGAGTAAGTGGCAATGAATTAAAGGATTATTCCACCAACTCCATGGGCTTTTTCTACAGTTTGTGTATGTCTGTCCCTGTGTGTCAAATCAAAACAAACTTTATTTGTCACATGCTCCGAATACTACAAGTCTATACCTTACCATGAAATGCTTACTTACAAGCACTTAACCAACAGTGAAGTTCAAGAAGAGCTAAGAAAATATTTACCAAAATAAATTAAAGCAAAAAAATGTATTAAAATAAAAAGTAATACAATAACATAACAATAACGAGGCTATATACAGGGGGTACCAGTACTGAGTCAGTGTGCAGGGGTACAGGTTGGTTAAGGTAATTTGTACATGTAGGTAGGGGTGAAGTGACTATGCATAGATAATAAACAGCGAGTAGCAGCAGTGTACAAAACAAATGGAGGGGGTTGGTCAATGTAATAGGCTGGTTGCCATTTGAATAATTGTTCAGCAGTTTTATGGCTTGGGGGTTGAAGCTGTTAAGGAGCCTTTTGGTCCTAGACTAGGCGATCCGGTACTGCTTGCCGTGCGGTAGCAGAGAAAACAGTCTATGACTTGGGTGACTGGAGTCTCTGACAATTTGATGGGCTTTCCTCTGACACCGCCTATTAAATAGGTCCTGGGTACATACAGGACCTATATAAAAGGCGTACGCGAGAGCACCAGTGTGTGTGTGTGCTTGTGTGTCAGTGATTGCGTTCGTGCTTGTGAGCACTTGTGTGTGTGTCTCAGATTGTCAGGAATACTCACAGGCAGTGGACAATGGTGCGGCCATCTCCACACTCCCTCTGCCACTTGTGCACGTGAGTCAGTAGGCTGAGGAAGGCCTTCTTAGAGTCGGGCACGTCGCGGTAGGCTGACCAGCGCAGGAACTGGAACTGACACACCACCAGCTGGCCCTCCTGGAGCTAAGGACAGAAAGAAAACATGAAGCTCATGAGACCTAAATGTGTGTGTGTATGCGTGTGTGAAAGCATGAGTTCCTGCCTGCGTGTGCGCGTTCATCTGTGTCCATAAGTGTGTGTGAGATTTATAGCTCTGCTGGTGAGACTGGGACCTGAGGTGTGAAAGAGAGATGTCCATGTGTGCTCAGAGCTATAGCCCAAACCAGCACCTGCATTAATATCACTCTGCTGCTGCAGGGGCACATGTGACAGCTGTAACAGCCTCCAGCCCTACAAGTAAGGAGCAAGGAATGCACTGTAATTCATGCAGATTGGACTAACACAAACAAATAGGATGCAAGGAGAAGTTACAATCATGGTAGTGGGATTTTCTATGGACCTATTTCTCTTCCACACACACAAACAATTACACACACCCTCGTTTCACACAGAAAAACACACCATTTCCCCACACTATGCTATCTGTGGGTTGCATTCTTCCAGGTTGTGTGAGGTGCTGTTTGACAGTGCAGTGTGGAGGAGAGAGGTAGTGTAGGTGAGGAGGGTTGACAGGAGGGGTAGATTGGGGAAAGGAGGATGCCACTCTATGAGGGTGGTTATGGGCACCTCCTGTCACAACCTGCCAGCAGGGACAGGCCTCGCATGGAGGTGTCAGTCTGGTTGACAGTGATGCAACACACCTATTCATTTACACACCCACACACAGTACAGTATTGTACACAAACTTAGATCTTTCTACCGTTCTGACAGATAGAAAGAGATAATTAAGACACACACACGAAGGCACGTAGGCATACGCACAAGCACGAACATGCACACGCACACCAAACAAAGTCTCTATTATTCTTCACAGAGGTAGGGAGGGAACATTGATAGGCATCTTCCTTTTCTTCCTGCCGGCATACTAAGGGGGACTTTGACAACACCAGTACTCCCTGTACTTTGACAACAGAGCTGTCATCTTCAGTTGGGATTGACATAAAGCCTATTTCATGAGTTCTACCTGATTCTCTACGTCAGGACAAACAAATAAAAAGGGAGAGAAAATGTGCATTTGAGCCAATTAGAATATCACACATTGTGGATGTGACATGCATTACGGTCAAAGTCCACTTAGTATCCCGGCAGGAAGAAAAGGAAGATGCCCATCAATGTAATGACAAGCAGGAAATTGAAAAAGGGAGACGGTTGTTTTATAGGGTTGAAAGCATCTACTGTGTGTGTGTGTGTGTGTGTGTGTGTGTGTGTGTGTGTGTGTGTGTGTGTGTGTGTGTGTGTGTGTGTGTGTGTGTGTGTGTGTGAGGAGTATATAAATGCTCTTAGTGACTCACCCTTGTCACATTTTTTACACAGAACAGACGAGAGATGACGTCGTCGTCAGCTGACGTGGACAGGAACTCAACCTCCATTGGCCCATACTGCTGTAGACCAGGCTCTGGCCAGTACTGGGCACAGGGCTAGAGAGAGAGAGAGGGGAAAGAGAGAGACAGAGAGAGACAGGGAGTTAGGGTAGTGTCACATCCTGACCAGTATAAGGGTTATTTGTTATTGTAGTTTGGTCAGGACGTGGCAGAGGGTATTTTGTTTATGTGGTTCGGGGTGGTGTTTTATGTAGTAGGGTGTTTGATTTATTATTTCCGGGTTTTTGGGGTTATGTTCTAGGTTTGTATTTCTATGTGGTCTCTAGTCTTTTATATTTCTTTGTCTAGTTTATTGGGGTTGGACTTTCAATTGGAGGCATGTGTTTTCTCGTTGCCTCTGATTGAGAGTCCTATATATGGGTAATTGTTTGGTGTAGTGTTGTGGGAGATTGTTTCTTGTTTTGCCTGTGTGAGCCTGACAAGACTGTTTTGTTGTTCGTGAGTTCTTCGTTTTTGTTATTTTGGTGTTCTCTTTATTTAAAAATAAATACAAGATGAGCATCCACATTCCTGCTGCGTTTTGGTCCTCCATTCCCGACGACAACCGTTACAGGTAGAGTGAAAAAAGGAGGAGGAGAAAATAGTTCATTTGGCATCTTTGGGACCTATAGATCACTGTCAAGATTCCAAAAGGGAAATATCAGAGTCTAATCAATTCACCCCCAAAACCACCCTGTGACGACTCCAAATGTGTTCTTATGTGAGAGCCCTTCCTTTCTGAAAGGAAGGGCTATCACATAATTATGAAACAGAGTGAGTGCAGAGAGCGAGAGAAAGAGAGAGGGGGAGGGAGAGAGAGAGTGGAATAGAGAAAGTGAATGTGTATATATGTGAGAGAGACAGAGCAAGAGAGAGCAACAGAGAAGTGGGCCGGTATTAAGAGACAGTCAGGCAGCCACTGTGAGATACCTACAAAGAGAAACCTTGAGTTATAGCTTGGGGGTAGGAATTAACGGTGATATAGCTGAATCTCTATAGACTGAAATGAAGCGAGGAGTGTTACTGACTCCACAATATCAATGTGGTCAGAGATCAAAGAGGCACAATGCAGTGTGAAAGAACAAATCCAAAAGCACACACACTTAGAGACTAAGTGATGGCAGAGCAGCATGGTTCTGACTGGCTAAGTCTTCTGCTATTAGCACTATGGACACAGGAGCAACAGTTGAGCTAAGAAACAACGTCCCAGACACTGCCAGTAGAATCAGAACTAGATTCAGACTCAGCTCTGCAGCATTTTTCACTGTGAAAAGTGAAATGCATATTCAAACAGAACACTGTCCCTTCCTAATAAACTGCATTCATTAACCTGTTGGGGATAGGGGGAAGTATTTGCACGGCTGGATAAAAAACATACCCGATTTAATCTGGTTACTACACCTGCCCAGTAACTAGAATATGCATATAATTATTGGCTTTGGATAGAAAACACCCTAAAGTTACTAAAACTGTTTGAATGGTGTCTGAGTATAACAGAACTCCTATGGCAGGCCAAAACCTGAGAAGATTTCAAGCAAGAAGTGGCCTGTCTGAGAAGTAGTGTTTCATCTTGGCCCTTTTTATTGAAGACTCAGGATCTGTGCAATAACGTGACACTTCCTACGTCTTCCATAGGGTCTCAGAGCCCGGGAAAACGTTGAACGATATCGAGGCAGGCTCTGGCTGAAACACTTTATCACTTTTGGCAAGTGACCACTCAGATTACTATGGGCTTAGGCGCGTGCCCGCTACGACCGAATGGTTTCTTTTCCTTTGTCTGTTTATCTAAACGCAGATTCCCGGTCGGAATATTATTGCTTTTTTATGAGAAAAATGGCATAAAAATTGATTTTAAACAGCGGTTGACATGCTTCGAAGTACGGTAACGGAATATTTAGAATTCTTTTGTCACGAATTGCGCCATGCTCGTCACCCTTATTTAGCCTTTAGGATAGTGTCTAGAACGCACAAACAAAACGCCGCTGTTTGGATATAACGATGGATTATTTTGGACCAAACCAACATTTGTTATTGAAGTAGAAGTCCTGGGAGTGCATTCTGACGAAGACAACAAAGGTAAGAAAAATTTTCTTATAGTAAATCTGACTTTGGTGAGTGCTAAACTTGCTGGGTGTCTAAATAGCTAGCCCTGTGATGCCGGGCTATCTACTGAGAATATTGCAAAATGTGCTTTCACCGAAAAGCTATTTTAAAATCGGACATATCGAGTGCATAGAGGAGTTCTGTATCTATAATTCTTAAAATAATTGTTATGCTTTTTGTGAACGTTTATCGTGAGTAATTTAGTAAATTCACCGGCAGTGTTCGGTGGGAATGCTAGTCACATGCTAGTTACATGCTAATGTAAAAAGCTGGTTTTTGATATAAATATGAACTTGATTGAAGAAAACATGCATGTATTGTATAACATAATGTCCTAGGGTTGTCATCTGATGAAGATCATCAAAGGTTAGTGCTACATTTAGCTGTGGTTTGGGTTTATGTGACATTATATGCTAGCTTGAAAGATGGGTGTCTGATTATTTCTGGCTGGGTAGTCTGCTGACATAATCTAATGTTTTGCTTTCATTGTAAAGCCTTTTTGAAATCGGACAGTGTGGTTAGATTAACGAGAGTCTTATCTTTAAAATGGTGTAAAATAGTCATATTTTTGAAAAATTGAAGTAATAACATATCTAAGGATTTGAATAACGCGCCACAGGATTCAACTGGCTGTTGAGTAGGTGGGACCCACCTAGCCCATAGAGGTTAACATATACACATACATTTTACATGCCTACAGTATATCTTAATATACATAAATATTGATATATATAGCTCACCCAGGCAGAGTTGGACTGGTTGAGCTGGTTGAGCATGACCACCGAGGTGCAGCCGTAGTCGAACACCAACCTCCAGAAGTCGGCGGTGGTGCCGGGGAGCGGGTGAGGGGTGACGATGAAAGCGCCGGGCTGGTGGAAGCTGTCAGTAAGTGCCGCATTGATGTAGTTGTTGCTCTCGCCCTCGGTGGTGACCAGGAATGCCAGGACGCGGTCGGGCGGCAGCACATCCATGCTGCGGTTCTTCTCCCGGTTCCTGGGGAGCAGGGCGATGCTGCACTCCTCCACGTCCAGGTGAGGGGTGACCGAGTTCAACGTCTGGAGGACGGAGGGGAGGTGGAAAGGGAGGGAAGATGGAGGGGAGGAGGGAGGAAGAAAAGAGGGGTGGGAGGGGTATAAAGATTTAATGAAGGGAGAATTTATGAGATTGGTGAAGTGAGGAGAGGTGAGATGAAGTATCAGAAATAAAAATAGGTGATGAAGGAAAAAAAAGAGGGAAAGGAGGGAATAAATGGAGGCGGACAGAAAGAAGGGGAGGAAGTGGGGGTGGAGAAACAGCGTGTAATGACAGATTGGCCACTCGTTATTCTCTGTCAATACTGGTACATTGATTGACAGTGACAGTTAGAAGCATCTTTAAAATAGTTTAACATCACTCTGAAAAAGTCAGAGTTCAATAACAAATTGGAAAAATTAGGCCAGCCTCTTGCATAATGAACCTTTGAGAAAACAATAGTAAAAACAGAATATTTTGCACCTATTCCCTTAGATGAACATGAACAAGCATTCCACCCTAATTACATAAGACAATATGAACAGAATATTTGGATCATTAACGCACCACATCAATAATAGATCTGGGAAATGTTGATCTTAGTGATACTGGCTGGTATTGGCTTTATCTGGGCTTTGTGATAGATACGGCATGAGCAAAATATTGGTAGAGGTTGTATTAGAGGTTGTATTTGGCATACATTGCATGGATCCTTTCAGAAGGAATGTCAGTTGGGTGAATTTACAGGATCATCTTACTTAGGAAGAACTAACAACCTGTAATCAGAGAGCACCCATTGTAAGGGTGTTTAACTGGCGGCAGAGAAGTCAGACGCAGGAGGAAAATAACTGTGTTTCCAACGGCGCAGTTTATTACAAAACCCCACCGGAAAACATAATAATAAAAATCAATGGGTAACATAACCCGACGCACACCAGTACAGACGTACACATACACTTACAATAAACAGTTTCCGACAAGGACATGAGGGGAAACAGAGGGTTAAATACACAACATGTAATTGATGGGATTGGAACCAGGTGTGAAGAAAGACAAGACAAAACCAATGGAAAATGAAAAATGGATCAGTGATGACTAGAAGGCCTGTGACGTCGACCACCGAACACCGCCCGAGCAAGGAGAGGGACCGACTTTGGGGGAAGTCGTAACAGTACCCCCCCAACACGCGGCTCCAGCAGCGCGTCGGCACCGACCTCGGGGACGACCCGGAGGGCGAGGCGCAGGGCGATCCGGATGGAGACGGTGGAAATCTCGCAGCATAGAAGGATCCAACACGTCCTCCACCAGAACCCAGCATCTCTCCTCCGGACCATACCCCTCCCAGTCCACGAGGTACTGAAGGCCCCTCGCCCGACGTCTCGAATCCAGTATGGAATTAACAGAGTACGCCGGGGCCCCCTCGATGTCCAGAGGGGGCAGAGGAACCTCCCGCGCCTCAGACTCCTGAAGCGGGCCAGCCACCACCGGCCTGAGGAGAGATACATGGAACGAGGGGTTAATACGGTAATCGGGGGGAAGCTGTAACCTGTAACATACCTCGTTCACTCTCCTCAGGACTTTAAATGCCCCCACAAACCGCGGACCCAGCATCCGACAGGGCAGGCGGAGGGGCAGGTTTTGGGTCAAGAGCCAGACCCGGTCCGAACACCGGGGCCTTACTGCGGTGATGGTCTGCGCCAACTTTCTGGTGCAGTACGGCGCGCTGAAGATGGACATGGGCGGAGTCTCCTCCGCACGCCGAAACCAGTCGTCCACCGCAGGAGCCTTGGTCTGACTCTGATGCCAAGGAGCCAGAACCGGCTGATACCCCAATACACACTGGAAGGGAGAAAAGTTAGTGCAGGAGTGGCGGCGCGAGTTCTGCGCCATCTCTGCCCAGGGCATGAACGCCGCCCACTCCCCCGGCCGGTCCTGGCAATAAGACCTCAGAAACCTACCAACATCCTGGTCAACTCTCTCCACCTGCCCGTTACTCTCGGGGGGAAAACCTGAGGTACGGCTGACTGAGACCCCAAGACGTTCCATGAACACCCTCCAGACCCTCAACGTGAACTGGGGACCCGATCAGACACTATATCCTCAGGCACCCCGTAGTGCTGGAAGACGTGTGTAAATAGAGCCTCCGCAGTCTGTAGGGCTGTAGGGAGACCGAGCAAAGGGAAGAGATGACAGGACTTAGAAAAACGATCCACAACGACCAGGATCGTGGTATTACCCTGTGAAGGAGGAAGATCAGTCAGGAAATCCACCGACAGGTGCGACCATGGCTGTTGTGGAACGAGTAAGGGTTGTAACTTACCTCTGCGCAGGTGTCTAGGAGCCTTGCACTGGGCGCACACCGAGCAGGAGGTAACAAACCCTCACGTCCTTAGCTAAAGTGGGACACCAGTACTTTCCTGCGCACCGTCCAACCAATACCAGGATGACCAGAGGAGGGTGACGTATGGGCCCAATAGACTAGCCGATTGCGGACAGCAAACGGTACATACAGACGCCCAGCTGGACACTGAAGGGGAGCGGGTTCTCTATGCAACGCCTGCTCAATGTCCGCGTCCAGCTCCCACACCACCGGTGCCACCAGGTAAGAGGCCGGGAGTATGGGAGTGGGATCCATGGGCCGCTCCTCTGTGTCATACAGCCGGGACAATATCTCTTAACGTTCTGAGAGCCTGGTCTGTAGGAAAGCGTAAATACAAAACGGGTGAAACATGGCCCACCTTGCCTGGCGAGGGTTCAGTCTCCTCGCTGCCCAGATGTACTCCAGATTGCGGTGGTCAGTCCAGATGAGAAAAGGGTGTTTAGCCCCCCAAGCCAATGTCTCCACGCCTTCAAGGCCTTGACGACAGCCAACAGCTCCCAGTCCCCCACATCATAGTTTCGCTCCGCCGGGCTGAGCTTCTTCGAGAAGAAGGCACAGGGGCGGAGCTTCGGTGGCGTACCCGAGCGCTGAGAGAGCACCGCTCCTATCCCAGCCTCGGATGCGTCCACCTCCACTATGAATGCCAAAGAGGGATCCGGATGGGCCAATACGGGAGCCGAGGTAAACAGAGCCCTCAGGTGACTAAAAGCCCTGTCCTCCTCAGCTGACCACTGCAAGCGCACCGGGGCCCCCTTCAGCAGTGAGGTAATGGGAGCCGCCACCTGACCAAAACCCCGGATAAACCTCCGGTAGTAGTTGGCAAACCCTAAGAACCGCTGCACCGCCTTTACCGTGGTGGGAATCGGCCAATTACGCACTCTCCATCTCCACCCCTGAAGTGGAAAGCGATACCCTAGGAAGGAGATGGACTGTTGGAAGAACAGGCATTTTTCAGCCTTGACGTACAGGTCATGCTCCCAACAGGCAACCAAGCACTCTGCGCACCAGGGACACATGCTCAGCGCGCGTAGCGGAGTATATCAGGATGTCATTGATATACACCACTACACCCTGCCCTTGCAGGTCCCTGAAAATCTCGTCTACGAAGGATTGGAAGACTGATGGAGCATTCATCAGCCCGTACAGCATGACGAGGTACTCATAATGCCCTGAGGTGGTACTAAACGTCGTCTTCCACTCATCTCCCTCCCAGATACGCACCAGATTGTACGCACTCCTGAGATCCAGTTTAGTGAAGAAACGCACCCCGTGCTTTGACTCAATCGCCGTGGCGATAAGAGGTAGCGGGTAACTGTACCTCACCGTGATTTGATTGAGACCTCTATAGTCAATGCACAGGCACAGACCTCCATCCTTCTTCACAAAAAAGAAACTCGAGGAGGCGGGTGAAGTGGAGGACCGAATGTACCCGACGCAGGGATTTGGAGACATCCTGGGAAGTGCAGCGTCTACCAGGAGATTTATCGCACAATCCCCCCGTCGATGGGGGGGGGGGGGTAATTGAGTCGCCTTCTTTTTACAGAAGGCGAGAGCCAAATCGGCATATTTAGGGGGAATGCGCACGGTGGAGACCTGGTCTGGACTCTCCACCATAGTAGCACCGTAGAAACCCTTAAACACCTACCTGCGCACTCTCGCGACCACCCCGTGAGAGCCCTCTGTGGCCAAGAAACATTGGGGTTATGACAAGCTAACCAGCTAACCACGGGAAAAGCAGGAGAGTCAATAAGGAAAAGACTAATTCTCTCCGTGTGACCCCCCTGTGTCACCATGCCCAAAGGAGCGTTGACCTCCCTAATTAACCCTGACCCTAATGGTCGACTATCTAAGGCGTGAATGGGAAAGGGTACATCCACGGGAACAATGGGAGTCCCTAAACTATGAGCTACCGCTCTATCAATAAAATTCCCAGCTGCGCATTAATCTACGAGCGCCTTATGCTGGGAATGCGGGAAAAACTCAGGAAAAGTGACAGACAAACATATGTGCAACAGAGGGCTCTGGGTGAGAATGGTGCCGGCTCACCTGGGGTGACGCCAGAGCGCCCTGCCCGCTGCCTCGATTCCCAGAGGAACCAACCTGGCACCGACCGGCAGTGTGACCTCTGCGGCCACAGATGGTGCACGAGCGGGAACCCCCTCCGGTCTCCCTGCACACCGTCCCTCCCAGCTCCATGGGTGTCGGAGAGGGGGTGCGGGAGGATGGAACCACCAGACCCCGATCCGGACATCCGCGAGTAGCCAGCAGGTTGTCCAGCCGGATGGACAGGTCCACCAGCTAGTTGAACGTGAGGGTGGTGTCTCTGCAAGCCAGCTCCCGACGGACATCCTTGCGCAGACTGCAGCGGTAATGGTCGATCAGGGCCCTGTTGTTCCATCCCGCGCCGGCAGACAGGGTCCTAAACTCCAGGGCGAACTCCTGGACGCTCCTCATCTCCTGCCACAGATGGTAGAGGCGCTCACCCACCGCTCTAACCTCGGGCGGGTGGTCGAAGACTGCCCGGAAGCGGTGGGTGAACTCCTCATACTGGTCCAACGCCGCATCTCCCTCTCTCCAAACAGCATTGGCCCACTCCAGGGCTTTCCTGGTGAGGCACGAGACGAGGGCAGACACTCTCTCGATTGAGCCGGGTGGACGGTGGCCAGGTAGAGTTCTAATTGTAACAGGAACCCCTGGCAGTTCGCAGCCCTCCCGTCGTACTCCTGGGGCAAGGAGAGACGAATCCCACTGGGTTCAGGCGGGAAAGGGGCGCTCAGGGGAGCACCACGGTTGTACTGGTGGAGGCGCTGGAAGAACTCCCTGTCTCTCCCAGCAGTCCATTGTCTGGACAACGCGGTCCATGGTGGTTCCAAGATGGTGTAGTATTGCTGCATGCTCCTGGACGTGCTCCTCCACTCCACTCCAGCAGGAAACGGGTACCGTTTCCTGCTGACTCCGTAGTTGAGGTCGGAGCTTCTGTAAGGGTGTTTAACTGCGGCAGAGAAGTCAGACGCAGGAGAAAAATAACTGTTTCCAACGGTGCAGTTTATTACAAAAACCCACGGGAAAACATAATAATAAAAATCAATGGGTAACATAACGACACACACCAGTACAGATGTACACATACAATAAACAATCTCCGACAAGGACATCAGGGGAAACAGAGGGTTAAATACACAACATGTAATTGATGGGATTGGAACCAGGTGTGAAGGAAGACAAGACAAAACCAATGGAAAATGGATCAGTGATGTCGACCGTCGAACACAGCCCGAACAAGGAGAGGGACCAACTTCGGCGGAAGTCGTGACACCCATGCCCATTTTTCCCCCCGCCTAAGTAATAAGTAATGAATCATTACTGAAAATGAAAGTGGCATAATTCATATGGAGTGTATAACGAAAAACACATTAACCTGTTAGGGCTAGGGGGCAGCATTGACACGGCTGGATAAAAAACATACCCGATTTAATCTGGTTACCACTCCTACTCAGTAACTAGAATATGCATATACTTATTACATATGGATAGAAAACACCCTAAATTTTCTAAAACTGTTTGAATGGTGTCTGTGAGTATAACAGAACTCAAATGGCAGGTCAAAACCTGAGAGATTCCTTTACAGGAAGTGGCCTGTCTGACCATTTCTGGAACTTCTTTGCCATCTCTATCATTTACTAAGGATCTCTGCTCTAACGTGACACTTCCCACGTCTTCCATAGGCTCTCAGAGCCCGGGAAAAAAGAGAATGTCGTCATTCCAGCCCCAGGCTGAAACACATTATCGCCTTTCTCAAGTGGCCCATCAAGAGACACTAGCTTATGCGCGTGACCCCGACCGCCCCCGCCTTTGGGATTTTTTCCTCTGTTTGCCGAAAAGGAGATTCCCTGTCGGAATATTATCGCTTTTCTACGAGAAAAATGACGTAAAAATTGATTTTAAACAGCGGTTGACATGCTTCGACGTACGGCAATGGAATACTTTGAATTTTATTGTCAGGAATTGCGCCAAGCGCGCGACACTTCTTTACTATTTCGGATAGTGTCTGGAACGCACGAACAAAACGCCGCTATTCGGATATAACGATGGATTATTTTGGACCAAACCAACATTTGTTATTGAAGTAGACGTCCTGGGTGTGCATTCTGACGAAGACAACAAAAGGTAATGACATTTTTATAATAGTAAATATGATTATGGTGAGTGCTAAACTTGCCGGGTGTCTAAATAGCGAGCCCGTGATGCCTGGGCTATGTACTTAGAATATTGCAAAATGTGCTTTCACCAAAAAGCTATTTTAAAATCGGACATATCGAGTGCATAGAGGAGGTCTGTATCTATAATTCTTAAAATAATTGTTATGCTTTTTGTGAACGTTTATCGTGAGTAATTTAGTAAAATGTTAGCGAATTCCCCGTAAGTTTGCGGGGGGTATGCTAGTTCTGAACGTCACATGCTAATGTAAAAAGCTGGTTTTTGATATAAATATGAACTTGATTGAACAAAACATGCATGTATTGTATAACATAATGTCCTAGGGTTGTCATCTGATGAAGATCATCAAAGGTGAGTGCTGCATTTAGCTGTCTTCTGGGTTTTGGTGACATTATATGCTGGCTTGAAAAATGGGTGTCTGATTATTTCTGGCTTGGTACTCTGCTGACATAATCTAATGTTTTGCATTCGTTGTAAAGCCTTTTTGAAATCGGACAGTGTGGTTAGATTAACGAGAGTCTTATCTTTAAATGGCTGTAAAATAGTCATATGTTTGAGAAATTGAAGTAATAGGATTTTGAAGATTTTGAAAATCGCGCCACAGGCTGGCAGTGGCTGTTACGTAGGTGGGACGAATTCGTCCCGCCGGTCCCATAGAGGTTAAAACAGTAAAAGTGTGCCGGGTGTGAGGGCCATCACCGACCCAGAGGACTGGGTGATCTCGCATTCCGAGGCCGACGTGAGTAAGGTCTTTAATCATGTCAATCCCCGCAAGGCCGCAGGGTCCGATGGTATTCCCTGACGCGTACTCAGAACTGGCAGGCATATTCATTGTAATTTTCTACCTCTCCTTGTTCTAGTCTGTAATCCACATGTTCTAATGACCACCCTCATTCCTGTTGCCAAGAAGTCTAAGTCTTCATGCAACAATGACTACTGCCCTGTGTCATGTAAAAATCTTCCCAGCATGAAATAGTTCCCAGTCGTTCTGATTGTGTTCTGATTGTGACGTCATGCTGTGAAATAATTGCACATGCATCTCTTTATGTGGATGGATGGCTGAGCTCGTGTGGATGTTTCTCTTACACGAATTTGCTTTACACATCTGCCACGTCAATGGTGGCCAGGAATATTGACTCTGACCAATCAGAAGCTTGTTGAGGCATGAGATCAGCATATAAATACCTAGACTCGCGTGTCAAAGTGCTGAGGGTTAATGTGAGGAGAGATTCTTTGCAAATGCAAAGACTTGGGCACTACGTTTTGATTGACAGTACATATATTTCTTTGTTAGTTAGTTAGCTAGCTATACAAACAAGTTAACCTGTTAGGGCTAGGGGGCAGTATTGACACGGCCGGATAAAAAAACGTACCCGATTTAATCTGGTTACTACTCCTGCCCAGTAACTAGACTATGCATATAATTATTGGCTTTGGATAGAAAACACCCTAAAGTTTCTAAAACTGCTTGAATGGTGTCTGTGAGTATAACAGAACTCAAATGGCAGGCCAAAACCTGAGAAGATTCCATGCAGGAAGTGGCCTGTCTGACAAGTTGTGTTTCATCTTGGCTCTTTTTATTGAAGACTGAGGATCGTTGCTATAACGTGACACTTCCTACGGCTCCCATAGGCTCTCAGAGCCCGGGAAAAAGCTGAACGATATCGAGGCAGCCTCTGGCTGAAACACTTTATCGCGTTTGGCAAGTGGCCGATCAGAGCACTATGGGCTTAGGCGCATGCCCGAGTCGACCCCATGCTTTATTTTCTTTCGTCTGTTTACCTAAACGCAGATTCCCGGTCGGAATATTATCGCTTTTTTATGAGAAAAATTGCATAAAAACTGATTTTAAACAGCGGTTGACATGCTTCGAAGTACGGTAATGGAATATTTAGAATTTTTTGGTCACGAAATGCGCCGTGCTCGTCACCCTTATTTACCCTTTCGGATAGTGTCTTGAACGCACGAACAAAACGGCGCTATTTGGATATAACAATGGATTATTTGGGACCAAACCAACATTTATTATTGAAGTAGAAGTCCTGGGAGTGCATTCTGACGAAGAACAGCAAAGGTAATAAAAATGTTCTTATAGTAAATCTGACTTTGGTGAGTGCTAAACTTGCTGGGTGTCTAAAATGCTAGCCCTGTGATGCCGGGCTATCTACTGAGAATATTGCAAAATGTGCTTTCACCGAAAAGCTATTTTAAAATCGGACATAGCGAGTGCATAGAGGAGTTCTGTATCTATAATTCTTTAAATAATGTATGTTTTTTGTGAACGTTTATCGTGAGTAATTTAGTAAATTCACCGGCAGTGTTCGGTGGGAATGCTAGTCACATGCTAGTCACATGCTAATGTAAAAAGCTGGTTTTTGATATAAATATGAACTTGATTGAAGAAAACATGCATGTATTGTATAACATAATGTCCTAGGGTTGTCATCTGATGAAGATCATCAAAGGTTAGTGCTACATTTAGCTGTGGTTTGGGTTTATGTGACATTATATGCTAGCTTGAAAAATGGGTGTCTGATTATTTCTGGCTGGGTACTCTGCTGACATAATCTAATGTTTTGCTTTCGTTGTAAAGCCTTTTTGAAATCGGACAGTGTGGTTAGATTAACGAGAGTCTTGTCTTTAAAATGGTGTAAAATAGTCATATGTTTGAGAAATTGAAGTAATAGCATTTCTAAGGTATTTGAATATCGCGCCACGGGATTACACTGGCTGTTGAGTAGGTGGGACGCAAGCGTCCCACCTAGCCCAGTGAGGTTAATCGTTTAATTGTAATTAACTAGGAGATCGGGGCACCAAGGAAATTATTCAGATTACAAAGTTATAATTTTCCTAATATAACTTTCCTATATTATAACATGATATATTATAGTATAGGCCGATTATCTTCTGGTTTAAATGGTGTATTTTACCTCGCGTCCAGTCTCATTCCAAACGTCGTAAATTGTTGTATCTGCGCGAATCCAGCCTTTACTAAAGTCATCCATACATCAATTGTCTTAAAATCATTTATTTACTAAACTAAGTAATTCACAGAAAGCATACAAACAGTAATTATCGTCACAAAGAATTGGTAGAGTAATGTGCCCTAGTGGGCTAAACAGGCATGGTGGCCTGTTAAACAAAGGGTCAGAAAGGGCAGCTGAGAAGACACTACAGAGTTGATAAATATTAACAATTGATATGCTAATCCTTTGCACATGAACGCTCACTCATTCGGGAACAATTGCAATCAATATATATTTACGCTCAGTGTGTCGTCGGGATCCTTGTTGGAGAGTTTTTGTCCTGTTCTCTCTCTCTCTCGGTTAGAATGGATCTTTCAAAGCGACATTCATTAATGTCGTGATAGAATGGATGTTTCGTCGGTCTTCGCGTTCAATGATATAATTTCTAGCTGCAGACTATTAATTAATATCAAAGACTTGTTATTATTCTGTCGGTCTCGATAGTCTAAAAGTTTAACCACGTGGTATAGTTAACTTTCAGTAGAGGAATTGGATGGTCAAACCTTGGCTCTCTCTTCTGAGGTAAGCTGGTCTGATGAAAGAAAATCAGGGTGGGGGTTTTTACGTGAACATAGAACAGGCTTGTCACATGACGCCTGGTCCTGTCTGTGTCCCTGGGGGGCGTGCCGATGACTGATTTAAGCTTTGAACAGAAATACATTCTATCACATTAACATCAATACATAGCATCTCAATGTATTCCAAATAGCTTTATCCTTATTAATACATTTTATACAACCATTTAGATGCAAGTCCCATAGCTGAGGCTATTATATAAACAGTTTTATGGTAATATGGTTATATTGTCTCTTCTGAGTATCACACAATTGTAACAAGCGGACCAGTTCGTAGGTGGATATTTTACCGATCTTTTATACCTTCTCCAGAACATAAATGTCGTTCGGTTCCCCAATTCTGTGAGTTGGAAGAATTTCCTTGTCTCTCTATGAAACCCCTCTGTCTCAACTGGGCCTGTTAGGCCGGACATTTCCTTTGGAATTTATGACCGCCTTGACAGGGCCTGGGTAGGGAGAGGTAGATAGGGGGATGGTGCAAGGGGGAGGGGGTCAACTGTGCTCCCTGTTCCCAGAGAGAGGGCAACGTCATGACATTGGGTAAATATACAAATGTACTTTGTTCAGTCTGCATATAAAAGGAAAAATATATGTTAATAAGGGATGACAGTTACTCCAAATGGATTGTGATATGTGTATTGCTGATTTCATTTTTGTCTTTGTTTCGATACAAATTTCACCAGATTGGGCCTTATGAAATGTTGGAATTCCCCGATGAGTTAGAGTGCTAACTTCCTGATCTGGTAACTCTTCCCAGAGGTTGCCAGTAAAATACGGGAGTATGAACAAATTTTGAAAATGGTTTAACAGTAACAGTATGTTGTTATGCTCTTTGACATTTGACGTAGAGATAATGTTATTAAGAAATTGGGAATGTAATAACTTGTCATATAGTCAATGCTTGTCTGGATTTCCTGAAACAGAAATTAATTGAACTAAACTGTTATTCTGACCTGTCCTCTCTTGAGGTTATCATGTCAGGTGGTGTCTTAATGCATGGTATGAATAATTTGACCACAAACAGTGTGTGTGAACCTCAAAACCCTCCCTAACCAGCTGAAGAAAGAGCGACAAAGGCGTTCAATGTGACAGTGAATTTTAAACACTCCAATCTGAGTCCGAGCAAAACCTGGGTACGGGCGGCAGGAAGGCTGAGACCGCACATGTGGAGTGAGCGTGGAGAGAGATAACGGCTCAGGTGAGAGACTCGTGTACGTGGGAAAAATGGATGTACCTATTTGGATAGTGAAATCGGACATTATCAAGGGCCATGAAAAAGGACTGTCATTCTGAATTTGGGTTGGATAATTTATAAAATGTTGTAGTAATGATTCGGATACAGCGAGAGAGAGTTGCTTTCAAACGGTGAGGGGTGGGGTCACTGCTAAAATGTATTAGACCTAGGGAGTCTCTAGAAACCTTATCTTTAAGTATCCTCCGACAGGGCGGTTGTTAGAGAACTCACTGGATGATAGCTTGGGTCAACCATTAAGGTTTTTTTTGTTCTCTTTTGTTTTACCATGTCATCAGAATTGTAATGTTAAATCGCATCAATACAGAGATTGCTGGATGACACGGTACAATTAATTGCATACAAGGCTCATAGTCTGTGCTTTGCGATAAAATCCAAGGATGAAAATGCAGGAGAGGGCATAGAGACCAGCATCACATGGGTATAGAATGTAACGGATGGACACATCAACGGATAGTCGCATCAAGGGTGGTGTGAAGTTATTAAACATACTTTTTTTCTCTTTCCTTTTCAAGTCAATATGTTTTTTGGTTTCGTGGAACATAAGACTGATAATTGTTCCAGAGGAGGGACTGATGTATATTGACTAATTGATTTGAGAATGTTTGGTATGTTTATAACTGTAGAAGTGCATTAGGAGTAGTGACTATTGTGTTACGGGTTAGATGGAATGATATGTGCAAATGTATCTGTAGCAGGAGGTGAAGTACACAAGGCCTGTGTTAGAGACAGAATGTTTAAATAGTGTTGTTTAGTGGTATGGAATGTGACTGCGGTGGAGATCTGTGGGGGCTCATAAATTAAGGTTGTGGTGATAGAGAGGTATCATTCCCAGAGACTATGTATATTGTTACAGGAGATAGCTCATAGGAGAGTGCACAATATAGGGACTATTATGAAGTTAAATTGAACATTACACATACCCAGATCATGGTGAGAGTAGAGGAGATTGTGGTGGCATTTCAGACACTATGGTAAACTTATTTATAAAGCCCTTCTTACATCAGCTGATATCTCAAACTGCTGTACAGAAACCCAGCCTAAAACCTCAAATAGCAAGCAATGCAGGTGTAGAAGCACAACATGAAACCTGTGACTCAGTTTTGTTAGGTTGGTGATTCTTCCAACTCATTAATCTCTTTCCCAATTTCTAACAGCCGGCAAACACTTGACAGATTACATACAGTTGTTATTCTCACAGCAGTCGCTGTAGGGACAGTATGTGATGGAGGCTATAGTCATGGGCCATGTTAGTAGAAGCAGGGGTTACTTTAGTAGCATTGTTGGGATATCATTTTATGAGGACTCATGCCACATGGCTTTACAGCTGGTAACTGGGAGGCCGATGGGAAACGGGGGCTGTTATTCAAATGCCACAAATTAGTGATCTTGCCATAAGGTGGGAGTCTATGTTGTCAGGAAATGACCAATGCGTTGCAGTGTGTATATCCTCAGCACATGAGGAGCAGGAGATAACCGAGGGCACGGGCTGAATACTGGAGATTGAGTGTACATCAAGATACACCAGGCAGAGGGGGTTGGGACATCGTTGGTCTGATCTACACACAGTACTCCTTACAGCACCTGCAGTGGTAAAGATCGTCATGTCTCTCCTCAATAGGTGCATAGTTCTTACGGAACGTGAGGTCCAGCTGCATAATGGGTGAGCTTGAAGACGCCATGACAGAGGAAGCGGAGCTAAAGAGAGAGATAGAGAAAGACTAGAGTCCACTGTAAGACATGCAGATGGGTTGGGTCTGGGAGCTACTTTAACCTCTATGGGCTAGGTGGGACGCTTGCGTAAAAAAATCCTTAAAAATCCTATTACTTCAATTTCTCAAACATATGACTATTTTACAGCTATTTAAAGACAAGACTCTCGTTAATCTAACCACACTGTCCGATTTCAAAAAGGCTTTACAACGAAAGCAAAACATTAGATTATGTCAGCAGACTACCCAGCCAGAAATAATCAGACACCCATTTTTCAAGCCAGCATATAATGTCACCAAAACCCAGAAGACAGCTAAATGCAGCACTCACCTTTGATGATCTTCATCAGATGACAACCCTAGGACATTATGTTATACAATACATGCATGTTTTGTTCAATCAAGTTCATATTTATATCAAAAACCAGCTTTTTACATTAGCATGTGACGTTCAGAACTAGCATACCCCCCGCAAACCTCCGGTGAATTTACTAAATTACTCACGATAAACGTTCACAAAAAGCATAACAATTATTTTAAGAATTATAGATACAGAACTCCTTTGTGCAATCGAGGTGTCCGATTTTAAAATAGCTTTTTGGTGAAAGCACATTTTGCAATATTCTGAGTACATAGCCCAGCCATCACGGCTAGCTTTTTAGACACCCACCAAGTTTAGCCCTGACCAAACTCCGATTTACTATTACAAAAGTTTGATTACCTTTGATGTTCTTCGTCAGAATGCACTCCCAGGACTGCTACTTCAATAACAAATGTTGGTTTGGTCCAAAACAATCCATTGTTATATCCAAATAGCGGCGTTTTGTTTGTGCGTTCAAGACACTATCCGAAGTGTAAATAAGGGTCACGAGCATGGCGCAATTCGTGACCAAAAATGTCTAAATATTCCATTACCGTACTTCAAAGCATGTCAACCGCTGTTTAAAATCCATTTTTATGCCATTTTTCTCGTAAAAAAGCGATAATATTCCGACCGGGAATCTGAGTTTAGGTAAACAGACAAAAGAAAACAAAGCATGAGGTCGACTCGGGCACGCGCCTGAGTCTCACAGTACTGTAACCAGCCACTACCCAAACGCGCTACTTTTTTTCAACCAGAGCCTGCAAAGCCACGATTCAACTTTTTGCCGCCTTCTGAGAGCCCATGGGAGCCGTAGGAAGTGTCACGTAACAGCAGAGATCCTCTGTAATGGATAGAGATAGTCAAGAAGGGCAAGAAATTGTCAGACAGGCCACTTCCTGCATGGAATCTTCTCAGGTTTTGGCCTGCCATATGAGTTCTGTTATACTCACAGACACCATTCAAACAGTTTTAGAAACTTTAGGGTGTTTTCTATCCAAAGCCAATAATTATATGCATATTCTAGTTACTGGGCAGGAGTAGTAACCAGATTAAATCGGGTACGTTTTTTATCCAGCT
Organism: Salmo salar; assembly: GCF_965601325.2. Taxonomy (NCBI): domain Eukaryota; kingdom Metazoa; phylum Chordata; class Actinopteri; order Salmoniformes; family Salmonidae; genus Salmo; species Salmo salar. Next base: position 48,553,926 of record NC_138295.1, on the reverse strand, counting down.
GTGTCAACACTGCCCCCTAGCCCTAACAGGTTAAGGGAGAAATAAAAGTTTTTGGCCCGTATCACTTAGTGGCCTACCTAGCATTAAAGACACAATGTTTGTACAGATGTGTAGGAGGAGACTCAGCCTAGGAGGAAGGGTTAACCTGTTAGGGCTAGGGGGCAGTATTTGCACGGCTGGATAAAAAAATGTACCCGATTTAATCTGGTTACTAATCCTACCCAGTAACTAGAATATGCATATACTTATTATATATGGATAGAAAACACCCTAAAGTTTCTAAAACTGTTTGAATGGTGTCTGTGAGTATAACAGAACTCATTTGGCAGGCAAAACCCTGAGACAGATTCTGACAGGAAGTGGATACCTGATGTGTTGTATTACCTTTAAACCTATGCCATTGAAAAACACAGGGGCTGAGGAATATTTTGGCACTTCCTATTGCTTCCACTAGATGTCACCAGCCTTTACAAAGTGTTTTGAGTCTTCTGGAGGGAGATCTGACCGAACAAGAGCCATGGAACGATGATGGCCCATTAGACACCTGGCGCGCGAGTTCATGTTGGGTACCCTCGTTCCAATACATTATAAAAGAGAATGCATTCGTCCACCTTGAATATTATTCATGTTCTGGTTAAAAAAGGCCCTAATGATTTATGCTATACAACGTTTGACATGTTTGAACGAACGTAAATATATTTTTTCCCCTCATTCATGAAGTGAAGTCCGGCGGGCTTAGATCATGTGCTAACAAGAAGGAGATTTTTGGACATAAATGATGAGCTTTTTTGAACAAAACTACATTCGTTATGGACCTGTGATACCTGGAAGTGACATCTGATGAAGAGAATCAAAGGTAATGGATTATTTACATAGTATTTTCGATTTTATGCATAATTTTAGCTGATTTTATGGTTTTGGTGACGCCTGTCTTTGAATTAGAACAACATTACACACAACTCTTGTAAATGTACTGTCCTAACATACTCTAAATTTATGCTTTCGCCGTAAAACCTTTTTGAAATCTTAAAACGTGGTTAGATTAAGGAGATGTTTATCTTTCAAAGGGTGTAAAATAGTTGTATGTTTGAAAAATGTGAATTTTGACATTTATTTGGATTCAAATTTGCCGCTCTTGAAATGCACTTGCTGTTGATGGAGTGCACCACGGGTGGGACGCTTGCATCCCACCTAGCCCATAGAGGTTAAACCAAATTTCTGCAGCATTAGTAAAGACGTGATCAATACATGTTGATGATTTAATTCCTGTGCTGTTTGTAACTACCCGGGTAGATTGACGGATAACCTGAACCAGGTTACAGGCACTGGTTACAGATTGAAGCTTTTTCTTGAGTGGTCAGCTTGATGAAAGCCAGTCAATATTTAAATCACCCAGAAAATATACCACTCTGAATCACATACATTGTCAAGCATTTCACACATGTTATCCAGATACTGACTGTTAGCACTTGGTGGTCTATAGCAGCTTCCCACAAGAATGGGTTTTAGGTGAGGCAGTTGAACCTGTTGCCATATTAATTCAACAGTATTTAACATGAGATCCTCTCTAATGTTTACAGGAATGTGGTTCTGAATATAAACAGCAACACCTCCACCACTGGCATTTCTGTCTTTTCCTTAAATGTTATAACACTGTATTGCTACCACTGTATCATCAAAGGCATTATCTAAGTGAGTTTCAGAGATAGTAACAGATGACAATCATATTCTAAAAAATTATTGATTTCATGAACCTTGTTTCTTAATCTACATATGTTAACGTGGGCTATTTTGAGCAATTTTCAAAGTTTTACTGGGAAGCTTAGCAGAAATAGATATGCTAATGTTATTTACAGTTGAAGTCGGAAGTTTACATACACTGGTTGGAGTCATTAAAACTTGTTTTTCAACCACTCCACAAATTTCTTGTTAATAAACTATAGTTTTGGCAAGTCATTTAGGACATATACTTTGTGCATGACACAAGTCATTTTTACAACAATTGTTTACAGACAGATTATTTCACTTGTAACTCACTGTATCACAATTCCAGTGGGTCAGAAGTTTACATGCACTAAGTCGACTGTGCCTTTAAACAGCTTGGAAAATTCCAGAAAATGATGTCATGGCTTTAGAAGCTTCTGATAGGCTATTTGACATCATTTGAGTCAATTGGAGGTGTACATGTATTTCAAGGCCTACCTCATTGCCTCTTTGCTTGACATCATGGGAAAATCAAAAGAAATCAGCCAAGACCTCAGAAAGAAAATTGTAGACCTCCACAAGTCTGGTTCATCCCTGGGAGCAATTTTCAAACGCCTGAAGGTACCACGTTCATCTGTACAAACAATAGTACGCAAGTATAAACTACTCCAAAACCGCCACAAAAAAGCCAGACTACGGTTTGCAACTGCACATGGGGACAAAGATCGTACTTTTTGGAGAAATGTCCTCTGGTCTGATGAAACAAAAGTAGAACTGTTTGGCCATAATGACCATCGTTATGTTTGAGGAAAAAGGGGGAGGCTTTCAAGCCGAAGAACACCATCCCAACCGTGAAGCACTGGGGGTGGCAGCATCATGTTGTGGGGGTGCTTTGCTGCAGGAGGAACTGGTGCACTTCACAAATTAGATGGCTTCATGAGGAACAAAAATTACGTGGATATATTGAAGCAACAGCTCAAGACATCAGTCAGGAAGTTAAAGCTTGGTTGCAAATGGGTCTTCCAATGGACAATGACCCCAGGCATACTTCCAAAGTTGTGGCAAAATGGCTTAAGGACAACAAAGTCAAGGTATTGGAGTGGCCATCACAAAGCCCTGACCTCAATCCTATAGAAAATGTGTGGGCAGAACTGAAAAAGTGTGTGCGAGCAAGGAGGCCTACAAACCTGACTCAGTTACACCAGCTCTGTCAGGAGGAATGGGCCAAAATTCACCCAACTTATTGTGGGAAGCTTGTGGAAGGCTACCCAAAACGTTTGACCCAAATTAAACAATTTAAAGGCAATGCTACCAAATTCTAATTGAGTGTTTGTGAACTTCTGACCCACTGGGAATGTGATGAAAGAAATAGAAGCTGAAATAAATCATTCTCTGTACTATTATTCTGACATTTCACATTCTGGTGATCCTAACTGACTCACAAGTGGTGATCCTAACTGACCTAAAACAGGGAATTTTTACTAGGATTAAATGTCAGGAATTGTGAAAAACTGACTTTAAATATATTTGGCTAAGGTGTAGGTAAACATCCGACTTCAACTGTGTGTTTATTTTATTTATTTCACCTTTATTTAACCAGGTAGGCAAGTTGAGAACAAGTTCTCATTTACAATTGCAACCTGGCCAAGATAATGCAAAGCAGTTCGACACATACAAAAACACAGAGTTACACATGGAGTAAAACAAACATACAGTCAATAATACAGTAGAAAAATAAGTCTATATACAATGTAAGCAAATGAGGTGAGATAAGGGGGGTAAAGGCAAAAAAGGCCATGGTGGTGCAGAGTGAGCTGCACACAGTGGACTTCCTACTAGGGCACACCGCCTCAGTGCTAACAATATAAATCTGGTTCATAGGCACATGATTACTGCATACAATAGCTGTAGGATCAGCAGAGGCATTCAGGGCAGTTAGAGGGACATAAATTAGGTTACTTACATTGTGTCTACCAACGCCCCTGGTATAATGTCCATTTCCTGAAGCCTTATGACAACTCAGCGTCACAATGGTAGGGATTAACTTAGCTGGGCTTGGGTCATTGACAAGTCATTGTCTCAACGCAGCTTCATAATGCTGTGAAAAGATCCAGGAACCCAATGATTTGGGTGGATGTCATCCTCTTCATAAAATGTGTTTTGTTTCCAAAGCGTATCGAAATTGTCAACAAAAGTTATACCCATTGAGCTGCAATAATCACGTAGCTAGTTGTGAAGAGATATTGTCCTACTGAAATTGTCCTGCTGAAATGTCTGGTTGAAAGCAGACTGAAACAGGTTTTTCCTTAGGATTTTGCCTGTGCTTAGCTCCATTCCGTTTATTTTTTATTCTGAGAAACTCCCGTCCTTAACGATTACAAGCATACCCATAACATGCTGCAGCTACCAATATGCTTGAACATTTGAAGAGTGGTACTCAGTAATGTGTTGTATTTGACCCAAACAGAACATTTTGATTTCAGGACAAAATGTTAATTGCTTTGTCACATGTTTAGCAATATTACTTTAGTGCCTTGTTGCAAACAGGATGCATGTTTTCAAATAATTTTATTCTGTACAGACTTCCTTCTTTTCACTTTGTCAATTAGGTTAGTACTGTGGAGTAACTACAATGTTGTTGATACATCCTAAGTTTTCTCCTATCAGAGCTATTAAACTCTATTAAAATAACAATTGGCATCATGGTGAAATGTTTTCCTCCTCTCCAGCAACTGAATTAGGAAAGACGCCTGTATCTTGTAGTGACTGGTTGTATTGATACACCATCCAAAGTGTAATTAATAACTTCACCATGCTCAAAGGGATATTTAATGTCTGTTTTTTGTACACCCATCTACCAATAGGTGCCCTTCTTTGCAAGGCATTGGAAAATCTCCCTGGTCTTTGCGGTTGAATCTGTGTTTCACTGCTCGACTGAGAGACCTTACAGATAATTGTATGTGTGGGGTACAGAGATGAGGTAGTCATTCAAAATCCTGTTAAACACAATTATTGCACACAGAGTGAGTCCATGCAACTTATTATGTAACTTGTTCAAATAAATGTTATATTCAGAACGTGTTTCGGCTTGCCATAACAAAGGGGTTGAATACGTATTGACTCAAAACATTTCAGATTTTCTTTTTTTCTAAATGTCAAGATATCCAGCACAGATCCAGCAACAAACGGACACTATTGTTAAGTACATCTACAGTACGGCACAGCTACAGTGAAGCATGGACTACATGGTCCAGTGGAACTGGAATCCCTATGTGTTAACTCTCCACCATGGATGTGACATGTTAACTACAGCTGCAATCTGACAGCCAGCGCAAGGCTTTACTCTGTTACTCTGTGCCTGAGGAGGCTTGTGCTCAATGGGGAGCTAGGCGACAGACGCATCACTGCAATTTCCTCCTCTGAGCCGAGTTGAAAAAGTAAAGAAAATATTTGAAGAGAGAGAGAGACCCCAAAAAAATGTACTCAGAAGACCAGGCGCAGTGAAAACAAACTGTCAAATTCTCCTAAAATCTCTGCTTGATAAGTGAAGTACAGTGGTGCTCCCACGGAGAGTGGCGGCAACAGTGAAACGATAATGCTGTGTTTGTGCCACTGTCACTCCGCAGAGTTGCTCTGAGCCGCTCCATGGAGAGACCCTGGCGTTGATTGACAGGATGGTCTACTGAGAGCAACAAACCCTTCAAGCTCAGGCTCTGTCATTGTAGAAGCAGCAATGCCTCAGCGGTGTGGGGGGGGGGGGGGGGGTTAAGTAGCTTGAGTTATTAAATCCTCTCACTGCAGGCATATTTAATCAGAGGGCCCTCGATGGTCATCGTCTCTGAGTCAGATCGGTCTGTACATCAGGAGCTGTTGTTTATTCTAATCTCTCTACATCGTATTTATGCATCGTCAGGCAGTAAGACAATGTCTACTCAAATCAGTGTATACCAACTGCTGCTGTCTCTGCAATGTTTATGAGTATTAGGAAGGAGACTGGTACAGGGGCCAACTCAGTAACAAAGGAGAGGAACGAACCATAGAGCCAGAGTATTATTTACTACTATCACCTCTCTTTAGTCAGAGACATGCTGCTATATGTCCGCCAAGTGCCTTTATCACAAAGAGGAGTCAAAGAGGCCTCTGTGGAGCCATGTTCTCTGAATAGGATGCATTCACAACAGAAGCACCTCATAATTGAGACAGATTGACTGCTGGTTCTGTTCAATTGGACTGATAAACATCAGACTCTCTATTATAGAATACTGCCTGGAAACGCTGAATGAAGAAACAATGCCATCAGGGTATATTTGAGCAGTGAAGCCATAAGAAACCCAAATATGAAAAGAATGAGGGAAATATACTTGGGAAATAGCTGGGGAGCGTAGCTGGAGGCTCCGGACTGGGGAGCATCGCTGGAGGCTCCGGACTGGGCAGCGTCGCTGGAGGTCTCGCTGGAGGCTCCGACCTGAGGAGTGTCACTGGAGCCTCCGGACGGAAAAGCGTCGCTGGAGGCTCCGGACTGGGAGGCGTCATAATAGGTTCCGGACTAGTGACCGTTGCTGCTGGCTCCATGCCATGGATCATCTCTACATGTTCCGCGCCAAGGATCATCACTGGAGACTTCTTACCATGGATTATCTCTACAGGTGCCATGGATTATTCCTACAAGGTTCGTGCCATGGAATATCCCTACAGGCTCCGGGCCATGCATCATCACTAGAGGCTTAGTGCCATGGATCATCTCTACAGGCGTCGGACCATCGATTATCACTGGGGGCTTTGTACGAGAAGCAGGAACCGGTCTCACCGGACTGGGGAGACGCACTGAGGACCGAGTGCTCAAAGCAGGCACCAGCCGTACTGGGTTATGGATGCGCACTGGAGGGAGAGTGCAAAGAACAGGCACAAGACGTACTGGATTCTGGAGGCACGCTGGAGGGAGAGCGCAAGGAGCGGGCACAGGATGTACTGTGCTATGGAGGCGCACTGGAGAGAGAGTGCGAGAGGCAGGCACATGCTCACCACAAAAAGCACGGGGAATTGGCTCAGGTCCCAGTCCTGGCCCAGCCAAACTACCCGTGTAAAAAAAGCACGGGGAATTGTCTCAAATCCCAGTCCTGGCCCAGCCAAACTACCCGTGTGCGAGAGGGGGCTGCCTCTCGTTCTTCCAAGGTAGGCTCCGATATTACCTGGCCCCAAGTCCAGTCAATCGTCTCAATCCACTCCTGATGTGACCAGATGTCCATTTCTGCCCGGGCACGCCGCTTGATCCAATCATAGTGGGTAGTTCTGTAACGCGGGTCGTCTAAAGGAGACCAAGGTGCGGCGTGTGAAGTGCTCATATTTTTTTTTTTTATGAATACACTTTAACAAAACAACAAAACGACCGACAACAGTTCCGTCAGGTGACATACACTAAACAGAAAACAACTACCCACAAAACCCAGGAAAACCCCTACTTAAATATGATCTCCAATCAGAGGCAACGAGGATCAGCTGCCTCCAATTAGAGATCAACCCAAACAATCCCAACATAGAAATAGAAAAACTAAAACATAGAAAACATAGAACAACCCAAAACACCCCCTGTCACGCCCTGACCAACTCTACCATAGAAAATGACATCTTACTAGGGTCAGGACGTAACAGAATGGTTGGACATACCCTCTCCAAGGCATAAGTACGAACTGTGTACTCCAAAAGTGTTTCCAGCTTCAGCAGTGTAATCTTGATGTCTCCATACATCTCACTGTCATCAGGCCAGTATTTACAGCATTTCACCTGGTCAACAGAGACAAATAACATTTGATCAAATATGCATACAATGATAGTCACAGAAATGTGTTTGACATGTGTTTGACCAAGCAGTGTTATTTGTTGGAGAATTATGTTACCTACTGCTCAGCATAAAATAAATGTAAGGAAGAAGACACAGAACAATTATACTTAAATTCAGCTCCAACAAAATCTTCCATAGATAGAGGAGGTAATAGTCTTTAATGATGGGGAACATAATATCTAAAACTGGTCCACCACTAATGTTTTCCATTAAGGCAAAGGATTTTGTAATTTTTTATTTAGGTTAGATGTTCTTTTGATTCAGCTGACGAACCATCCAGCGCTAACACATCGATTATGGAGTACAGTTGCTAAAAGGGAACAGCAAAGTTGATGTACTGATATTGATAGAAACATTTTGTCATCCTAACCACTATGTCTATGTTTATGACTTCAGAAGAAAATAATGGGACCCTTACTATAGCATTTACATTCATCTGGTGTTTCAATTACTCTAACAATTATGTCTGTCTGAGCAAATAGCAGGGACCTGAATACTGTCCAGAGAAAATGTTATTGTGTCCCCCTTTGCACTGTGTGAGATGTGTGTATGAGGAGAGAAGTGTGAGTGTGAGACTCACCCTGCCTATCTCTACCAGTTTAGTGATCATGACGATGCTGAAGCAGTTCTCCTGCCACACCATCCTCCAGAAGTCATACACTGTCTCCTGTTTGGGCCCTGTGGGACAGAGAGGTAAAACCATCACATCAACCATCTCAGTCAAAAACAGTTTGCTGTAAATACAAAATTATCAATATGACTAGGGCCAGGATTGTTTCCTGACCACGTGACCTGATACTACTGTACTAAGTCACTTTTCTTGGACACAGGGTCAAGGTACATGCAGCTAGGTTATAAGTAGGACGAAATAGTTTTTCCTGGTCAGGTCACATGCCCTACTGTAATTAAAGTTGTGCTGTATGTACTGTGCTTCATAGCTGTTTTCATTGGTCTGTGCCAGCAAACTGTGGCTCAGTATGAGAAGTGACAGGTGAAACAGAAAACAGATCATATGGCCCCGAGGAAGACACTAAGAATAGCTCACTCAATCACACTTTCTCAGAGAGTATCTACACATCCAAACATGCACCTATGGAAAAGCATGCACACACAAAAAAAGGAAACTGATGTATACACACACAGTTTGTGCACCCAAACTGCTGCTTAGTAAGAGATCACAGTTGTGGATGATAGAGAGAGACTACAGATCTCCCTCTCCCCCTCTCTCCCTCTCTCCATGTATCACCCACCCCATGTAATGCAGAGGGTTGGCGGGTCACACATGCAGTCACCTTTTGATTGGATGGAGAGACACTTGAGGTCTGTCTGTGTCACTGTTGCTAGGCCCTACGTGGAAGTTCATTGGGTAGGTTGGTCAACCTCAATTTAACACACAAAAACACACACACAAGCAGCCAACTCCAGACATGGCGGGATACTCACCCTGAGTGGCTATGAAGTGGTTGGCTCGATGGTAGCCCTGAAAAAGAGAACAGGGATGACATGCTAAGTAAGCCATCTGTGCCTCAGACAGTGCTTTCAGCATGTCCACGGCATCCACGCACCACCTCAACCGGTCATAGTGGTAACCGTAACCTCCTGAGATTTGACCTCATGCAAGCACAAGTAATATAACTACATAGGGACACTTGTCACATGCTGGAGATGACAAGGCATGCCAGTGGGTATAGTGACAATGACACAGCTCTATATGCTTACAGGTCACACAAACAATGGGCCACAAGACAGTCTCGTCTTCTGCAGATATGGGAGCTCCTTCAAACGTGCATTCCTCTTTACTTAGCGGTTAACTTTGATTTAGGTATGGTCAGGAAAAGGGTACCTATTCACAATACCTCTTTCAACGGTATTGCCAGAGTGCAATGGTGCTCTGTTTATTCTACTGCATGATGAGCTACTGGCTTGAAGCTTGGACATGGCTCAGGTAGAAAGAGACAAACATCTAAGATTCAATGGCAGATAAAAGGAAAAGAGATGGCAACCCTCATAATTTCTTTACACTGCTGCAATCTGAACATTGTGACACCTTGGAGCAGCTTGCTTTGTGCCAACTCTGAATGCAGGCTCCCAAACACTAGACTGAAGGGTTTGAATTTTGAAAGAGGGATGTACTGCATGGGAAAGAGGGAAAAGAAAGGGATGGCAGACAATAGAAAGAGCAGTGAAGTACTTACTTCCCTGTTAATCCGAATCTACAGGGTCCAAAGTCGAGAAGGTGGGGAAGGCAGTAGAAAAAAAGAGAGAAGAGATAGAAGCTAGTTAACTAAATCTGACACAGTGGTTGCATTAAGGAGAAGTGTATCTTTAATTCTGTGCATAACACTTGTATATTTTATCAAAGTTTTTGATAAGTATTTCTGTAAATTGATGTGGCTCTGCAAAATCACCGGAGGTTTTGGAGGCAAAACATTACTGAACATAACACGCCAATGTAAACTGAGATTTTTGGATATAAATATGAACTTTATCGAACAAAACATACATGTATTGTGTAACATCAAGTTCTATGAGTGCCATCTGATGAAGATCATGAAGTTCATTTCCTCTCCATTTCTGGTTTTTGTGACTCCTCTCTTTGGCTGGAAAATGGCTGTATGTTTTTTTGTGACTAGGTGCTGACCTAACATAATCGTTTGGTGTGCTTTCGCTGTGAAGCCTTTTTGAAATCGGACACTGTGATTGGATTAACGAGAATCTTATCTTTAAAATGGTGTATAATACTTGTATGTTTGAGGAATTTTAATTATGAGATTTTTGTTGTTTCGAATTTGGCGCCCTGCACTTTCACTGGCTGTTGTCAAATCGATCCCGCTAAAGGGATTTGATCCGCAAGAAGTTAATGAAAGAAGATTGAGAAATCTAAGGAAATAAAGTTGCAGACAGGAGGAGAACCTGTATAGAGAGGTGTGCTTGTTTACATACAGTATGTGTGTATGAGACAGTGTGTGAGCGTGCGTGCACTCGTTCATGCACGTGCTGCCATGTGTGTGTATTGATTTGGACTGTCTCCCTATTTAACAAATTAGAGGCTGTCATATAGCATTCAGCAGGGTTCACTTGCTGAGTGTGGTGATGGAAAATACTGCACTGTATGTACTACAACACATGACAAACACAGGCAGCTGCCAAGCATGCATATACAGTGCCTTGCGAAAGTATTCGGCCCCCTTGAAGTTTTCAACCTTTTGCCACATTTCAGGCTTCAAACATAAAGATATAAAACTGTATTTTTTTGTGAAGAATCAACAACAAGTGGGACACAATTATGAAGTGGAACGAAATTTATTGGATATTTCAAACTTTTTTAACCAATAAAAAACTGGAAAATTGTCTGTGCAAAATTATTCAGCCCCTTTACTTTCAGTGCAGCAAACTCTCTCCAGAAGTTCAGTGAGGATCTCTGAATGATCCAATGTTGACCTAAATGACTAATGATGATAAATAGAATCCACCTGTGTGTAATCAAGTCTCCGTATAAATGCACCTGCTCTGTGATAGTCTCAGAGGTCCGTTTAAAGCGCAGAGAGCATCATGAAGAACAAGGAACACACCAGGCAGGTCCGAGATACTGTTGTGGAGAAGTTTAAAGCCGGATTTGGATACAAAAAGATTTCCCAAGCTTTAAACATCCCAAGGAGCACTCTGCAAGCGATAATATTGAAATGGAAGGAGTATCAGACCACTGCAAATCTACAAAGACCCGGCCGTCCCTCTAAACTTTCAGCACATACAAGGAGAAGACTGATCAGAGATGCAGCCAAGAGGCCCATGATCACTCTGGATGAACTGCAGAGATCTACAGCTGAGGTGGGAGACTCTGTCCATAGGACAACAATCAGTCGTATACTGCACAAATCTGGCCTTTATGGAAGAGTGGCAAGAAGAAAGCCATTTCTTAAAGATATCCATAAAAAGTGTCGTTTAAAGTTTGCCACTAGCCACCTGGGAGACACACCAAACATGTGGAAGAAGGTGCTCTGGTCAGATGAAACCAAAATCAAACTTTTTGGCAACAATGCAAAACGTTATGTTTGGCGTAAAAGCAACACAGCTCATCACCCTGAACACATCATCCCCACTGTCAAACATGGTGGTGGCAGCATCATGGTTTGGGCCTGCCTTTCTTCAGCAGGAGCAGGGAAGATGGTTAAAATTGATGGGAAGATGGATGGAGCCAAATACAGGACCATTCTGGAAGAAAACCTGATGGAGTCTGCAAAAGACCTGAGACTGGGACGGAGATTTGTCTTCCAACAAGACAATGATCCAAAACATAAAGCAAAATCTACAATGGAATGGTTCACAAATAAACATATCCAGGTGTTAGAATGGCCAAGTCAAAGTCCAGACCTGAATCCAATCGAGAATCTGTGGAAAGAACTGAAAACTGCTGTTCACAAACGCTCTCCATCCAACCTCACTGAGCTCGAGCTGTTTTGCAAGGAGGAATGGGCAAAAATTTCAGTCTCTCGATGTGCAAAACTGATAGACATACCCCAAGCGACTTACAGGTGTAATCGCAGCAAAAGATGGCGCTACAAAGTATTAACTTAAGGGGGCTGAATAATTTTGCATGCCCAATTTTTCTGTTTTTTATTTGTTAAACAAGTTTGAAATATCCAATAAATTTCGTTCCACTTCATGATTGTGTCCCACTTGTTGTTGATTCTTCACAAAAAAATTACAGTTTTATATCTTTATATTTGAAGCCTGAAATGTGGCAAAAGGTCGAAAAGTTCAAGGGGGCCGAATACTTTCGCAAGGCACTGTACATACAGCACAATACTGTATACCCACACACACACAGCCACACATACAGGCACACAGCCAGGCAATGAGTGACAAAGAGATCAAATCAAATGCTAAAGAGAAAAACTATCTGAGAGCTTGCACTTCTTCAACCTCTGCTTTAACAAACAGAAAACACATTTCAGAGAGAGGATAAACTTTTCCATGTAACCTCTGGTGAAATAGTAGTACTCCCCTGTGGCAACGTATTTATAATTTTTTTTACATTTGACATTTTAGTCATTTAGCAGACGCTCTTATCCAGAGCGACTTACAGTTGCATACATTTCATGCATTTAAATGTTTTTATTTTATTTTTGTACTGGCCCCCCGTGGGAATCGAACCCACAACCCTGGCGTTGCAAACACCATGCTCTACCAACTGAGCCACAGGGAAGACATTTATCATTCAGTGCCAGGGCTAGCCTTGTCAGGGGCCAACTTGGCCCTACAGCGGGCAGCACCCAAGCATTCAGTGGCATGTCTCTAATGATGCCTGGTCTCCCTGTGCCCTGACACTCTAATTGGCGCCCTCACAATGGCAGGAGTCAAAATAGGACAGACCCATTTTAGTTCCCTCTCAAGTGCCCTCTCTATGCTAATGAAGTCCCCTAAAAGCATTTCTCCTCCACAAGTCCCCTCTCTCTATATCTCTCCCGGCTTAACGATGTAAAAGGAGTGCTTTCACCTTTCCGACAATGCGTTTTAGACAAGTTTCTCTTATGATGGAATAATAATGAGCATTCATGACTGTACAGTCCAACAAATTGATGATGCATGTTGCTCTACGGGAAACACATTCTAGTTGATGCAGATGGAAACAAGAATTATAATGAAGTGAAGGTGAGCAGCCAAAGAGATCATGTCTCAGAGCTGCTCCCCGTCCATCCAGGGTTTGAACAACATCAATCCAGTCTATTCAATTCAGAGGGATTGGGGGATTTTACAAAGGGCTTTACCGCCAGGACTTGGTATTATAAAATGAATGTATTGTCTATTAATAGCGTTGGATAAGGGGTTGTAGAGGTAGTCACCAAACATACATGGCATCTGGCCGGATGCCAAGAGGAAGGTTTGTGATTGGATGGGGGTTGGGTGGGTTGGGGGGTTAGCCTGGTGTTTCCAGGAATAGGAATAACCTCTCACAGGTAAATCTGGGGAACCGGATTGCTTAGGGCGACACAAAATACCGTGAAATGGACTGTGGTTTTTCAAAAAGGGATAAGTAATGACTTGATGTGTTTCCCAGTATAACACTGTGATTGGACAGGATTCTGAGCAGAAAGGAAGGTGAACTGAGACTTACGTCTATGTACTTGGCGTTGATGTAGTCGGAGTTGGGGTCTCCAAAGAGTGGGTGGAGCTTGACTCTGTGGCGGTTGTCTGGAATGGACACAATGGGAGAATCACATATCAGCCATGTTTCCAATTACATTACATCCACACCACATACAACTCAATTAAATAACACATCCATACATTTTTTTTAAACATTTTTACATTATAAAAAAATAAGTACATAGAATAACACATTTATTGTAGTAACTTGACAAGGAATGCCTACACGCATTTCAATATCACTTTTCTTTACTTTCAACCTAAGAAATAAAATGTGTACAGCCATGAACACCTGGCTCCCAGGTGGCGCGGTGGTCTAAGCCACTGCATCTCAGTGCAAGAGGCGTCACTACAGTCCGTGGTTCACATCCAGGCTGTATCACATTCGGGCCATGATAGGGAGTCCCATAGGGCTGCGCACAATTGGCCCAGCGTCATCTGGGTTTGGCCGGGGTAGGCCGTCATTGTAAATAAGAATTTGTTCTTCACTGACTTGCCTAGTTAAATAAAGGTTACATGTAAATGTACAAACGGCATAAATACAGCCAAACAGTCGCATTGTACAGATCTGACTCAGGGTGATGACATCTTCCAAGGGGAAAAGTTACAGTCAATAATAACCATGCACACATGAATAGCAATCATACTATACTGCAAGTAAGTACAATTCATATTTAATGTGATTATGTATATAGTGTCCACACTATAACACTTCTCCCACCTTCATTTCAGAGGACAAGTACATTAGAGTGTCTAATTTGAGAAACAGACGCCTCACAAGTCCTCAACTGGCAGCTTCATTAAATAGTACCCGCAAAACACCAGTCTCAACATCAACAGTAAGCAACATCAACAGTGAAGAGGCGACTCCTCTGTCCAGTGTCTATGTTCTTTTGCCCATTTAAATCTTTTATTTTTATTGGCCAGTCTGAGATATGGCTTTTTCTTTGCAACTCTGCCTAGAAAGCCAGCATCCCGGAGTCGCCTCTTCACTGTTGACGTTGAGACTGGTGTTTTGCGCGTACTATTTAATGAAGCTGCCAGGTGAGGACTAGTGAGGCGTCTGTTTCTCAAACTAGACAATCTAATGTACTTGTCCTCTTGCTCAGTTGTGCACTGGGGCCTCTCACTCCTCTTTCTATTCTGGTTAGAGCCAGTTTGCGCTGTTCAGTGAAGGGAGTAGTACACAGCGTTGTACGAGATCTTCAGTTTATTGGCAATTTCTCGCATGGAATAGCCTTCATTTCTCAGAACAAGAATAGGATCTTTGTTTCTGGCCATTTTGAGCCTGTAATTGAACCCAAATGGATATTTTTTATTTTTTTTATTTCAACTTTATTTAACCAGGTAGGCTGGTTGAGAACAAGTTCTCATTTACAACTGTGACCTGGCCAAGATAAAGCAAAGCAGTGCGACACAAACAACACCACAGAGTTACACATGGAATAAACAAATATATAGTCAATAACACAAGAGAAAAAAAGTATATATACAGTGTGTGCAAATTAGGTAAGGGAGGTAAGGCAATAAATAGGCCATAATGGTGAAAAAATATATAATTTAGCAATTAAACACTGGAGTGGTAGATGTGCAGAAGATGAATGTGCAAGTAGAGATACTGGGGTGCAAAGGAGAAAAAAACCCAGTATGGGGCTATTTACAGATGGGCTATGTACAGGTGCAGTGATCTGTGAGCTGCTCTGACAGCTGGTGCTTAAAGTTAGTGAGGGAGATATGGGTCTCCAGCTTCAGTGATTTTTGCAATTCGTTCCAGTCATTGGCAGCAGAGAACTGGAAGGAAAAGCGGCCAAACGAGGAATTGGCTTTGGTGGTAACCAGTGAAATATACCTGCTGGAGCGTGCTACGGGTGGGTGCTGCTATGGTGACCAGTGAGCTGAGATAAGGCGGGGCTTTACCTAGCAAAGACTTATAGATGACCTGGAGCCAGTGGGTTTGGTGACAAATATGAAGCGAGGGCCAGCCAACGAGAGCATACAGGTCGCAGTGGTGGGTAGTATATGGGGCTTTGGTGACAAAACGGATGGCACTGTGATAGACTGCATCCAACTTGCTGAGTAGAGTGTTGGAGGCTATATTGTAAATGACATCACCAAAGTCAAGGATCGGCAGGATAGTCAGTTTTATGAGGGTATGTTTGGCAGCAAGAGTGAAGGAGGCTTTGTTGCGAAATAGGAAGCCCATTCTAGATTTAATTTTGGATTGGAGATGCTTAACCTCTCTGGGACATGTGGGACGCTAGCGGGACACACTATTCAACAGCCAGTGAAATAGCAGGGAGGCAAATTCAAAACAACAAAAATCTCATAATTCAAATTTATCAAACATAATCTCATAATTCAAATTTATCAAACATACAACTATTATATCCCATTTTAAAGATAATCTTCTCGTTAATCCAACCACATTGTCTGATTTCAAAAAGGCTTTACGGCGAAAGCATAACATTAGATTATGTTAGGACAGCGCCTAAACAAGAAAAACCACACAGCCATTTTCCAAGAAAGGAGAGGCGTCACAAAAACCAGAAATACAGCTAAAATGAATCACTAACCTTTGATGATCTTCATCAGATGACACTCCCAGGTCTCAATGTTACACAATACATGTATGTTTTGTTCGATAAAGTTCATATTTATATCCATAAACCCCATTTTTACATTGGCGCATGATGTTCAGAAAATGTATTCCCTCCAAAACCCCCGGTGAATGAGCACATCAATTTACAAAAATACTCATCATAAACGTTGATAAAATTTACAACAGTTATTGAAAGAATTATAGATACACTTCTCCTTAATGCAACTGCTGTGTCAGATTTTAAAATAGCTTTACGGCGAAAGCACATTTTTCAATATTCTGAGTACAGAGCTCAGCCATCAAAGCAAATTATACAGTTACCCGCCAAGTTCTGGAGTCAACTAAACTCAGAATAAGTATTATAAATCTTCACTTACCTTTGCTGATCTTCATCGGAATGCACTCTCAGGACTCCCACTTCCACAAGAAATGTTCGTTTTGTTCGATAAACTCCATATTTATGCCCAAATACCTCCGTTTTGTTCGCGTGTTCAGATCACTAATCCAAAGGCATAATGCGCGAGCGCAAAACCAGAGACAAAAAGTCAAATGGTTCCATTACCGTTTGTAGAAACATGTCAAACGATGTTTACAATCCATCCTTAGGGTCTTTTTAACATAAATCTTCGATAATATTTCAACCGGACAATAGCGTATTCATTACAGAGGAAAAAGAAGGAAGGGCGTGCCTGCGCAGTAAACAACTCGTTGGTCCCAGGCTTGAGTCAGTTCCTATTCTCTGCCCAGTAACAGTAGAATCATTAAAAACGGTTCTAAAGACTGTTGACATCTAGTGGAAGCCTTAGGAAGTGCAAAATGACCCCACAGACACTGTAGTTTGAATAAGGATTAGATAGAAAAACTACAAGCCACTTCCTGGTTGGATTTTTTTCTCAGGTTTTTGCCTGCCATATGAGTTCTGTTATACTCGCAGACATCATTCAAACTGTTTTAGAAACTTCAGAGTGTTTTCTATTCAAATCTACTAATAACATGCATATCCTACCTTCTGGGCCCGAGTAACAGGCAGTTTAATTTGGGCACGTTATTCATCTGAATTTCTGAATACTGCCCCCTGTCAACAAGAAGTTTTAAAGAAGCAATACAACTGGCCTTCTTTAGGCTAGTTGAGTATCTGGAGCATCAGGTCTGTGCCCAAACAATTTGAGCTTCTACTTTTCAAAATCCACCTTTCCAGAAACAAGTCTCTCACCGTTGCCACTTGCTATAGACTACCTTCTGCCCCCAGCTGTGCCCTGGACAACATATGTGAATTGATTGCCCCCAATCTATCTTCAGAGCTGTTAGGTGACCTAAACTGGGACATGCTTAACACCCCGGCCATCCTACAATCTAAGCTTGATGCCCTCAATCTCACACAAGTTATCAATGAACCTACCCCAGGTACAACCACAAATCCATAAACACAGGTATCATCCTAACCAACCTGCCCTCCAAATACACCTCTGCTGTCTTCAACCAGGATCTCAGTGATCACTGCCTCATTGCTTGCGTCCGCAATGGGTCTGTGGTCAAACGACCTCCCCTAATCACTTTCAAACGCTCCCTAAAAAACTTCAGTGAGCAGGCCTTTCTAATCAACCTGGCCCAGGTATCCTGGAAGGATATTGACCTCATTCCGTCAGTAGAAGGAGCCTGGTTATTCTTTAAAAGGGTTTACCTCACAATCTGAAATAAGCATGCCCCATTCAAAAAAATGTAGAACCAGGAACAGATACAGCCCGTGGTTCACTCCAGACCTGACTGCCCTTGACCAGCACAAAAACAACCTGTGGCATATGGCATTAGCATCAAATACCCCCCACGATATGCAACTTTTCAAGGAAGTTAGAACCAATATACACAGGCAGTTAGTAAAGCAAAGGCTAGCTTTTTCAAACATAAATTTGGACCCTCTCTTTCTAAAATTATCTACCGAAATTGTTGTAAGCCCTATTGTATGCCCTATTACTAGCCTGTTCAACCTCTTTTGTATCGTCTGAGATCCCCAAAGATTAGAAAGCTGCCGCGGTCATCCCACTCTTCAAAGTGTGAGATACTCTAGACCCAAACTGCTACAGACCTATATCTATCCTACCCTGCCTTTCTAAGGTCTTCGAAAGCCAAGGTAACAAACGGATCACCGACCATTTCAAATCCCACCGTACCTTCTCCGCTATGCAATCTGGTTTCTGAGCTGGTCATGGGTGTACCTCAGCCACGCTCAAGGTCCTAAACGATATCATAACCGCCATCGATAAGAGACAATACTGTGCAGCTGTTTTCATCGACCTGGCCAAGACTTTCGACTCTGTCAATCACCACATTCTTATCGGCAGACTCAACAGCCTTGGGTTCCCAAATTACTGCCTTACCTGGTTCACCAACTACTTCTCAGACAGAGTTCAGTGTGTCAAATTGGAGGGCCTGTTGTCCGGACCTCTGGCAGTCTCTATGGGGGTGCCACAGGGTTCAATTCTCGGGCCGACTCTTTTCTCTGTAGACATCAATGATGTCGCTCTTGCTGCTGGTGATTCTCTGATCCACCTCTACGCAGACGACACCATTCTAATACTTCTGGCCCTACTTTGGACACTGTGTTTACTAACCTCCAGATGAGCTTCAATGCCATACAACTCTCCTTCCGTGGCCTCCAACTCTCTTAAATGCTCTTAAATGCAAGTAAAACTAAATGCATGCTCTTCAACCGATCGCTGCCCTCACCTGCCCGCCCGTCCAGCATCATTACTATGGATGGTTCTGACTTAGAATATGTGGACAATTACCTAGGTGTCTGGTTAGACTGTAAACTCTCCTTCCAGACTCACATTAACCTGTTAGGGCTAGGGGGCAGTATTGACACGGCCGGATAAAAAACGTACCCGATTTAATCTGGTTACTACTCCTGCCCAGTAACTAGAATATGCATATAATTATTGGCTTTGGATAGAAAACACCCTAAAGTTTCTAAAACTGCTTGAATGGTGTCTGTGAGTATAACAGAACTGAAATGGCAGGCCAAAACCTGAGAAGATTCCATGCAGGAAGTGGCCTGTCTGACAAGTTGTGTTTCATCTTGGCTCTGTTTATTGAAGACTGAGGATCTTTGCTCTAACGTGACACTTCCTACGGCTCACATAGGCTCTCAGAGCCCGGGAAAAAGCTGAACGATATCGAGGCAGCCTCTGGCTGAAACACATTATCGCTTTTGGCAAGTGGCCGATCAGAGTACTATGGGCTTAGGCGCGTGCCCGAGTCGACCGAATGCTTTATTTTCTTTCGTCTGTTTACCTAAACGCAGATTCCCGGTCGGAATATTATCGCTTTTTTATGAGAAAAATGATATAAAAATTGATTTTAAACAGCGGTTGACATGCTTCGAAGTACGGTAATGGAATATTTAGAAATTTTTTGTCACGAATTGCACCATGCTCGTCACCCTTATTTACCCTTTCGGATAGTGTCTTGAACGCACGAACAAAACGCCGCTGGTAGGATATAACTATGGATTAGTTTTAACCAAACCAACATTTGTTATTGTTGTAGAAGTCCTGGGAGTGCATTCTGACGAAGACAGCAAAGGTAATAACATTTTTCTTATAGTAAATCTGACTTCGGTGAGTGCTAAACTTGCTGGGTGTCTAAATAGCTAGCCCTGTGATGCCGGGCTATCTACTGAGAATATTGCAAAATGTGCTTACACCGAAAAGCTATTTTAAAATCGGACATATCGAGTGCATAGAGGAGTTCTGTATCTATAATTCTTAAAATAATTGTTATGCTTTTTGTGAACGTTTATCGTGAGTAATTTAGTAAATTCACCGGCAGTGTTTGGTGGGAATGCTAGTCACATGCTAGTCACATGCTAATGTAAAAAGCTGGTTTTTGATATAAATATGAACTTGATTGAACAAAACATGCATGTATTGTATAACATAATGTCCTAGGGTTGTCATCTGATGAAGATCATCAAAGGTTAGTGCTGCATTTAGCTGTGGTTTGGGTTTATGTGACATGCTAGCTTGAAAAATGGGTGTCTGATTATTTCTGGCTGGGTACTCTGCTGACATAATCTAATGTTTTGCTTTCGTTGTAAAGCCTTTTTGAAATCGGACAGTGTGGTTAGATTAACGAGAGTCTTGTCTTTAAAATGATGTAAAATAGTCATATGTTTGAAAAATTGAAGTTTTTGCATTTTTGAGGTTTTTGAATAACGCGCCACGGGATCACACTGGCTGTTACGTAGGTGGGACGATTTGGTGCCACCTACCCTAGAGAGGTTAAAATGCATACAACATGAATCCCAAACGTTACAAATAAACTTATCTAAACAAGTCAATCAATGTTTATAATCAAACCTTAGGTACCCTAATACGCAAATAAACGATAAAATTTAAGACGGAGAATCGTTATTGTCTTTACCGGAGAAAAACACCATTGAACGCGGTCTCATTCACATGCTTGGAAACACTAGAGCCAAAATGGGAGCCACCTAGAAAAACTACAATTTCTGGCTAGTTTTTCCAAAAACCAGCCTGAAACTCTTTCTAAAGACTGTTGACATCTAGTGGAAGCCCTAGGAACTGCAATCGGGCACGATTTCGCCCTATTATAAAAGTGCCAGCCATTGAAATCAGTGGTAGGATGACATTTTTTTGTGGGGGGGATGGTTTGTCCTCGGGGTTTCGCCTGTCATTTCAGTTTTGTTATACTCACAGACATTATTTTAACAGTTTTAGAAACTTTAGAGTGTTTCTATCCAAATCTACCAATTATATGCATATCCTAGCTTCTGGGCCTGAGTAGCAGGCAGTTTACTTTGGGCATGCTTTTCATCCGGACGTCAAAATACCGCCCCCTATCCCAAAGAAGTTAAAGGAGGGACACCGAGTGGATTATTGACTGAAGCGCGGCAGTTAAACTGAGTTTTTATTGATGTAAAGAAGGACTTTATCGAACAAAAGGACCATTTGTAATGTAACTGGGACCTTTTGGAGTGGCAACAGAAGAAGATCTTCAAAGGTAAGGTGTACATTATATCGCTATTTCTGACTTTCGTGTCGCAACTCCCTGGTTGAAAATGATTTGTTATGCATTTGTCTGCTGGGTGCTGTCCTCAGATAATCGCATGGTTTGCTTTCGCCGTAAAGCCTTTTTGAAATCTGGCACGGCGGCTGGATTAACAACAAGTTAAGCTTTATTTTTATGTATTGCACTTGTGATTTCATGAAAGTTTAATATTTATAGTAATTTAATTTGAATTTGGAGCTCTGCAATTCCACCGGGAGTTTTCGAAATGTGAAGCTAGCATCCCACTAAACCGCAAGAAGTTAACAAACTATAGTTTTGGCAAGTCGATTAGGACATCTGTTTATGCATGCCCATACCCTAACCCCACCACCTCCATGAGGCACACGCTTTCTGCCATCTTCCCAGTAGAGTTGAAACCAGGACTCATCTGGGAAGAACTCACTTCTCCAGCGTGCCAGTGGCCATCGAAGGTGAGCATTTGCCCACTGAAGTCGCTTACAACGCCAAACTGCAGTCAGGTCAAGACCCTGGTGAGGACAAAACACGCAGATGAGCTTCCCTGAGAAGGTTTCTGACCATTTGTGCAGAAATTCTTTGGTTGTGCAAACGCAGTTTCATCCGGGTGGCTGGTCTCAGACAGTCCCGCAAGTGAAGAAGCAGGATGTGGAGGACCTGGGCTGGCATGGTTACACATGCTCTGAGGTTGTGAGGCCAGTTGGACCTACTGCCAAATTCTCTAAAAAGAAGTTGGAGGCGGCTAACAGTAGAGAAATGAACATTCAATTCTCTGGCAACAGCTCTGGTGGATATTCCTGCAGTCAGCATGCCAATTGCACGCTCCCTCAAAACTTGAGACATCTGTGGCATTGTGTTGTATGACAAAACTGCACATTTTAGAGTGGCCTTTTATTGTCCCCAGCACATGGTGCACCTATGTAATGATCATGCTGTTTAATCAGACACTTGATATGTCACACCTCACTAATAGGGATGTAAACAAATTTGTGCACAACATTTGAGAAAAATAAGCTATTTGTGCGTATGGAAAAAGGTTTTGCCATATTTTATTTCAGCTCATTTCAACATTCGACCAGCACTAAGGAAATCAGTCAATTGAAATAAATAAATTAGGCCATAATCTATGGATTTTTGTCACACCCCTCCAGGTGTCGCCCATCTTCCATATTATCTCCAGTGTATTTATACCTGTGCTCTCTGTTTGTCTGTTGCCAGTTCATTTTGTTTCATCAAGCCTACCATCGTTTTTCCCCGTACTCCTGTCTTTCTCTAGTTGTCCTGGTTTTGACCATTCTGTCTGCCCTGACACTGAGCCTGCCTGCCGTTCTGTACCTTGTCACACAACCCTTGAATACTGACCTCTGCCTGCCCTGACCCTGCCTGCCGTTCTGTACCTTTTGGACTCTGCTCTGGATTGCTGATCTCTGCCTGCCCTTGACCTGTTGTTTGCCTGCCTCCCCTGTTTTGTAATAAACTTTTGTTACTTTGAAACTGTCTGCATCTGGGTCTTCTCCTGAGCCTTGACAGTACGAAACTGCCCATGATGGACCCAGCAGACTCGGACCAGCTCCCCAACGCTGTCTCCTCCCAAAGAGCCACCATTGGAAGGCACAAGGAGTTGCTTCATGGTCTTACGGAAGGGTTCCAGACCTTGGCCGAACGCCATGACCACGAGTTGAACACATTGCTGGAGCAATTCCGCGGGTTGTATGTCAGGCAGCTTACCACGATGGTAACCTCCCAGCCCCTCAGTCACCCAGCTGTTAGCAGCGTGGCCTCCCCGGCCACCCCGGTTTCCCGAGAACCCCGCTTACCTACCCCGGAATGCTTCGCTGGAGAGTCGGGAACCTGTCGGGCATTTCTCGCGCAGTGTTCTCTTGTCATCAAGCTGCAGCCCTCCTCCTTCCCCTCGAACCGCTCGAAGATAGCGTACCTCATCACGCTGCTGTCCGGGAGGGCTCTAGCCTGGGCTAAGGCTGTGTGGGAACAACAGTCCACCGTATGCATCAGTCTGGAGGAGTTTGTGTCGGAGGTGAAGAAGGTTTTCAATTCTCTATTGTCCGGGAGAGAGGCCTGCCCGGAAGTTACTCCAGCTTCGACAAGACTATGCAGACAATACGGTGGATTTCGGCACATTGGCAGCTGAGAGTGCCTGGAACCCGGAATCGCTGTTAGACACGTTCCTGCACGGATTATCAGAGGAAGTGAAGGACGAGCTAGCAGCCCAGGAACTACCGACGGATCTCAACTCACTCATTGCCTGCTCTAAAACAGCCATAAAAAGCCAGACTACAGTTTGCAACTGCACATGGGGACAAAGATCGAACATTTTGGAGAAAAAGTGTCCTCTGGTCTGATGAAAAAAAATTAGAACTGTTTGGCCATAATGACCATCATTATGTTTAGAGGAAAATGGGGAGGCTTGCAAGCCGAATAACACCATCCCAGCCATTAAGCACGGGGGTGGCAGCATCATGTTGTTGGAGTGCTTTGCTGCAGGAGGGACTGGTGCACTTCACCAAATAGATGGCATCATTAGGAACGAAAATTATGTGGATATATTGAAGCAAAATATCAAGACATCAGTCAGGAAGTTGAAGCTTGGTCGCAAATGGGTCTTCCAAATGGACAATGACCCCAAGCATACTTCCAAAGTTGATTGGGGTCAAAATGTATTTTGTTAAGGTGTATGTAAACTTCCGACTTCAACTGTATATGTATATTGCTTTTTTATGGCTGTTTTGGAGCAGTGGCTTCTTCCTTGCTAAGAGGCCTTTCATGTTATGTCGATATAGGACTCGTTTTACTGTGGATATAGATATCTTTGTACCTGTTTCCAAAAGCATCTTCACAAGGTCATTTGCTGTTGTTCTGGAATTGATTTGCACTTTTCGCACCAAAGTATGTTCATTTCTAGGAGACAGAACACATTTCCTTCCTGAGCGGTATGACAGCTGCATGGTCCCATGGTGTTTATACTTGCGTACTATTGTTTGTACAGATGAACGTGGTACCTTCGTTTGGCATTTGGAAATTGGATGAACCAGACTTGTGGAGGCCTACAATGTTTTTTCTGAGGTCTTGGCTGATTTCTTTTGATTTTCCCATGATGTCAAGCAAAGAGGCACTGAGTTTGAAAGTAGGCCTTGAAATACATCCACAGGTACACCTCCAATTGACTCAAATTACATAAATTAGCCTATCAGAAGCTTCTAAAGCCATGACATCATTTTCTGGAATTTTCCAAGCTGTTTAAAGGCACAGTCAGCTAAACTTCTGACCGACTGGTAAACTTCTGACCCACTGGAATTGTGATACGGTGAATTTTAAGTGAAATAATAAATAAACAATTGTTGGAATAATTACTTGTGTCATGCACAAAGTAGATGTCCTAACCGACTTGCCAAAACTATAGTTTGTTAACAAGAAATTTGTGGAGTGGTTGAAAAACGAGTTTTAAAGACTCCAACCTAAGTGTATGTAAACTTCCGACTTCAACTGTATTTTTACCTCAGGTTCTTCCACGGAGGTAAAAATATCCATTTTACATGGAAGACCTGGCCAAAAGATCCTACATATCAATATTTTCATGTAAAAGAATATAACACATATTTGTGATTGACAATATTGCTTACCAGTGCATTCGTCCCAAGAGGGCTGGCATGTCCATGATGACTTACATCCCATCAACGTGTCATGCCTCCCTTTAGTTTTGTCCTTCTTTTTGGTGCAGTCCCAGCCATCAAAGAAGCTCTGTGGAGGGGTAGGGAAGTACATGTTAATGATACTATCACCAATACCACCCTTCCCCTATCGAGTCAAACATATTTACAATGCGTCTCTTCTAAACCATTATATCTGCAGTTGTCTGTTGTGTTTGAGTGATGTAAGGGGGAAATAGTATAATTGGAGCAATATCTTTCAAGTAGTGAGCCAATGCATACATCATGACGGTGTAGTGCTATTCAAAGACCATTAGAGCTGAAAGGGAGCTCAAAAGCATCATATGACAAGTAGCTACCTGTTCACATTAACTGATCATGCAGAACATGTGGAAGAGCCTTAGCTTCATGTTCACACACAGAGAGAGCACGCTAGTGAATTCCATACGTCCTGCCTAGTCATGGTCCCATGCAGAACTCTGTTCCAACACGCTCCTGTCCTCTCATCAACATGCCCCACTATCGCCATCCCATGACAGTCCTGACTCCAGGGCAACCCCAGCAGCAGGATCCAGCTCTCTTATGTTCTCATCAGCCAAACTACTCCTCTCCCCTAGTGTGTGGGGCCAAGTTCCCCCCCACACACACCCCTGTGGTTGTTCAGCCACCAGGGGGGGACTGTGGGTGAATCCAAGCCTGCATGCTGAGCAGGGGAATACAACCCTGCTGCTCCCCACAGAGAGAGTAACCACCCAAACCCTGCCTGGGATTACACCAACCCCCCCACTTTTCCCCAATATAGACTTGGAGAGTGAGGCCCATTGATCGGGGTGGAGGGTGCAGGGAGGGAGGGAGGGAGGGAGGGGTTAATTGGTTTTGAGGATCACACAAAAAAATGAAGAGTAAAACTCGGATGAAAGACAAGACGAGACACAGTAAAGAACAGTCTGAGCCATTACATAACTGTGTTATGAATAATTTTGCTGCAGTGTTTACAAATTATCGCTGTCTTTTTTCTCCCCCAGTGCAATATTACTGTGTCAACCATCCCACCGGTTTTGACTATTTTCCTTTTTCCTAATCATGGAGAAGTATCCCACCGAGGAGAAAAATGTTTCAGGGCTGTGTGCCCTCCAAAATGTGGCCCGACACAGACAGACAGCCATGGAAATCAGCCTTTACAGAGGTACTGGAATAATAAGTGGGTTTTGTTCTGCCTTCTCCCTAAACATAACATTTCCCTCTCTACCTATGGTAAAGTACAGACTCAGTTCCACAGTCTGAATGTCGAGAGATATTAAATTATTTTCCCTTTATTTAACTAGGCAAGTCAGTTAAGAACAAATTCTTATTTACAATGATGGCCTACCCAGGCTAAACCCTCCCCTAACCCGGACGATGCTGGGCCAATTGTGCACCGCCCTATGGGACTCCTGATCATGGCTGGTTGTGATAGCCCGGAATCAAACCAGGGTTTGCGCCACTTGGGAGCCCTCGGGAGATAATGGAACCGAGGGAGACTCTCCTTAACACACACTCCCTGATGCATAAAGAAGTTTTGAACAGAGCCTATAAGTCCCCCAAGGCTTCTCTCCTTAATTGTAGGCGATGATTTCACAAAATGTCCCCCTCGTTGTGCCGTGCACCACTTAAGAATACTTTCAACTTGGTGACATCCTATACAAGCCCAAAAACCTCTGTTGAGAATTCTCCTCCAACCAGAGTACTAAGGATCTTTTTTCAGTGTGGTACTGGAGGTCAGCCAGGGGTTGGGAGCCACCGAGCCCCCGATGCTGAGACAATTGACGGTCACTGGGCTGGGGAACAAATGGCCTCCTGGTCTGGAGAACCCCTGGGGATTGGGGGGCTTAATCAGCTACAGCCACTCTGACAAATTTGAGCTCCAGATAATGATGATTTATTAATTGTCTCACAGTGAACTTGGTCCAAGAAGTGTCTTTTAACCCTGATCATACATTTTTGCAATCTGTAAGAACTGGGATGTGAGTGATAACTTCACACAATCTACTTAATGCATAATCTCCTGTCTACAATTTTGACTTCTAAATTATGACTTATTCTACATTTTAAACCCCTAAATACTGTATGATGACATGACTACAAACTTGTATTTTCTCACACCTTCCCCAGCAATACACCCTTATACCACCCAAACACACATCAGCCACAACCATGCCTCTGTACCTATACTTCCTACCTCGTACTCCTGTTTGAAGCCGTACCCCTCTGCAGTTTTCATCTGGTTGATGTGCTGGAGAAGGTCGGCCACGCGCACAGCAGGGTGGAGTTGACCGGTGTGGTAGGGTGAGCCCTTACGCCCACACTGGCGTCGCGACGAACCCCCCAGAAGACTACTGGACTCGTTCACTGAGCTACACTGCTCACCTGTGAGAGAAGGACAAAGGAAGGGGGCACCATTAGGCATAGAGTTATACACAAAAGGTGGTATCTGAAATTGAGTAATTTGTTTGCAACTTGATTTTTCATATGAAATTCCTGTTGATGTCAATGCCAGTCAATATTCCATAGGCTCAGTGGTGACCCGTCATTCAGGGTTTTGAGCCCCACATTTTTAGGTACATTTTTTGGGGGGTACATTTTTTTCCTGTTTTGCTTGTTATTTTGGCATTAATACACGTCACATATCAGATTGCAAACAATGTAAAACAAATGTCATTGAGTTAATAAAGCCGCAAATAAACATGGTCTCTTTTTTGCTTTCTTGAGTAAGGCAGCTCCAAAATGCAGGTGTTTCAGCCTAGCTCAGTGCTTTCTGTGGTGGTGGGGCAAGCCAGCAGAAAATACAGAGTGTTGCGCCTGATTGGCTCAGTTTTCTGTCATGATTGGCTAAGTTTTCTATCACTCATGGGGCAGCACGTCACCCCCAAGTCTGTTAGCGCTCAAACATTTTAGCCCCTTGGGTTACAAGTGCCATCCAAGAAGGCTCAAGGTCATTGGCCACAGATAGAATGACATGACATTATATCTACAGTACCTTTGATTGGACTGATACGTTCAACATTTTTCATACTTTCAAAATCTTAGCTAGCAAGCTAGCAGTCGTCACCATGAATCAAGTCGACAATCTACTGGCAAATCCTTTTCAATACTTTGCATATAAAGAGAAATCAGAGATAAAATGTATTGGTGCTCATCGGCCATTGGACATAAACATTACACAACAAGTCTGAAATCGCAAATTCAACAATGAGTGGTTTGGAAGGAAGCCGTGGCTAAATGCAAGCATCTCAGAGCAATCACTATTTCGCATCCCCTGCCTGTTATTCAGTGGAGAGGGTGTGTGGTCCAAGTCTGGGTTTAAGGATTTAAAACATCTGTCTGAAAGGGTTTCAAAACATGAGAATTGTGCATAACATATACAGTAGACAACGCTGTTGAACTCAGATTGCTGGGGAAATCAAACGTTGTGGCTCAACTACACACCACATAGAGATGAACTTCACAACCAACAAAAGGAGGAGAATAGGTACGTGCTTGTCAGAATTATAGCATGCATTAAATTGTGTAGTCTACTGTTCGGACTTGGTAGTGCACATGTAGCCTATAGCCTGTTTTAGAGAAATGTAATGATTGAATATTGTAAGAGCTTTCATTGTCTGCTTATGTGCCCACGTTATTTATTATATGGTTCTGACTTGATGTACAAGGAGAATACTGTAAGAAAGGCCCATGTTTATGTCGCTCTGTAAATTTAAAAAATGATGAACAAATAGGCGGCATATAGGCTACATCCGTCTCAGCTCGCTCATGTCTTAATAAAAATTACGGCTTGCCTCTTAACCGCTTATCATCATATATGCCATTGCCATAATTTGTACATCTCCACTGTTATATTGCTTATAGAGGTCTATCTCATTAGTATCTAATTAATAATTTTAGGCAATGCTAGAATTATGCACTTATTTGTTTTTCTTACTTTGTGTGTTATAATTAGCTAGGGTGCTTTTCTCCATGGGCAGGGTGATAAGTTACAGACCCAACATCATTTTATTATAGTATGCCCTCCTCCTAACCATGTTTGTTTGGGTAGTAATATTTGATTGAGATGACACCATCTAATCTCTCTTTGATTAACTATTAAGTGTATCAGGGCCTGGTTGTATAAAACATCTAAAGTGTTTCCCTTAAGGGTTTACCTTAAGGGATAATTTCCCCTTACCTAAGGGAATTTTTTAAGGGTGTTGCATAGAGCCCCTCAAATATTTCCTTAGTTTGAAGGCATGTACAGCAGTAAGAGTATCTGGTTACCATGGAGACGGCCTGATTCACTGACTAAACTCAAAGAGATCGCTTTAATTTTGTAAGATAGCAAAATAGAACCTCTACAATCAAGACAGGATAACCAAATTACCTCAGAAAGTAATAAACCACATTTCTTGGAGTTACTTTTTTCTCAACTTGTTTATATTACTTTCTAGTACGTCAAGCTAGCTTACAGAGTAGCTGGGTGATTCTGCAACTACGATCACTTCTATGTCCTCAGGGTACATTTGGGGGCTTTTATAAAAAATATTTATACATTAAGTTCATACTACAATCACCCCAGATTTCTTTAACACCTCTCTGTCAAGTATTATAGCTACTTTTCAGATGCATTTTATACCTCAATTTCACTGTTTTGTCCTTGTCCCTGACCCAAACCTTTGAGCTTCTAGTATGTTTTTCTATTAGAAAACAATAATTGCACATTATATAATGTTATCTCCTAGAGAAATAGTCAATAAAATTACATTTACATTACATTTAAGTCATTTAGCAGACGCTCTTATCCAGAGCGACTTACAAAATGGTGCATTCACCTTATGATATCCAGTGGAACAACCACTTTACAATAGTGCATCTAAATCTTTTAAGGGGGGGGGGGGTTAGAAGGATTACTTTATCCTATCCTAGGTATTCCTTAAAGAGGTGGGGTTTCAGGTGTCTCCGGAAGGTGGTGATTGACTCCGCTGTCCTGGCGTCGTGAGGGAGCTTGTTCCACCATTGGGGTGCCAGAGCAGCGAACAGTTTTGACTGGGCTGAGCGGGAACTGTGCTTCCTCAGAGGTAGGGGGGCCAGCAGGCCAGTGGTGGATGAACGCAGTGCCCTTGTTTGGGTGTAGGGCCTGATCAGAGCCTGAAGGTATGGAGGTGCCGTTCCCTTCACAGCTCCGTAGGCAATCACCATGGTCTTGTAGCGGATGCGAGCTTCAACTGGAAGCCAGTGGAGAGAGCGGAGGAGCGGGGTGACGTGAGAGAACTTGGGAAGGTTGAACACCAGACGGGCTGCGGCGTTCTGGATGAGTTGTAGGGGTTTAATGGCACAGGCAGGGAGCCCAGCCAACAGCGAGTTGCAGTAATCCAGACGGGAGATGACAAGTGCCTGGATTAGGACCTGCGCCGCTTCCTGTGTGAGGCAGGGTCGTACTCTGCGAATGTTGTAGAGCATGAACCTACAGGATCGGGTCACCGCCTTGATGTTAGTGGAGAACGACAGGGTGTTGTCCAGGATCACGCCAAGGTTCTTAGCACTCTGGGAGGAGGACACAAGGGAGTTGTCAACCGTGATGGCGAGATCATGGAACGGGCAGTCCTTCCCCGGGAGGAAGAGCAGCTCTGTCTTGCCGAGGTTCAGCTTGAGCTGGTGATCCGTCATCCACACTGATATGTCTGACAGACATGCAGAGATGCGATTCGCCGCC
Organism: Salmo salar; assembly: GCF_965601325.2. Lineage (NCBI taxonomy): Eukaryota > Metazoa > Chordata > Actinopteri > Salmoniformes > Salmonidae > Salmo > Salmo salar. The sequence continues at coordinate 48,523,204 of NC_138295.1, read as the reverse complement.
TGGTTATCAGAAGGGGGAAAGGAGAAGATTAATTGTGTGTCGTCTGCATAGCAATGATAGGAGAGACCATGTGAGGATATGACAGAGCCAAGTGACTTGGTGTATAGCGAGAATAGGAGAGGGCCTAGAACAGAGCCCTGGGGGACACCAGTGGTGAGAGCGCATGGTGCGGAGACAGATTCTCGCCACGCCACCTGGTAGGAGCGACCTGTCAGGTAGGACGCAATCCAAGCGTGGGCCGCGCCGGAGATGCCCAACTCGGAGAGGGTGGAGAGGAGGATCTGATGGTTCACAGTATCAAAGGCAGCAGATAGGTCTAGAAGGATGAGAGCAGAGGAGAGAGAGTTAGCTTTAGCAGTGCGGAGAGCCTCCGTGACACAGAGAAGAGCAGTCTCAGTTGAATGCCCAGTCTTGAAACCTGACTGATTAGGATCAAGAAGGTCATTCTGAGAGAGATAGCAGGAGAGCTGGCCAAGGACGGCACGTTCAAGAGTTTTGGAGAGAAAAGAAAGAAGGGATACTGGTCTGTAGTTGTTGACATCGGAGGGATCGAGTGTAGGTTTTTTCAGAAGGGGTGCAACTCTCGCTCTCTTGAAGACGGAAGGGACGTAGCCAGCGGTCAAGGATGAGTTGATGAGCGAGGTGAGGAAGGGGAGAAGGTCTCCGGAAATGGTCTGGAGAAGAGAGGAGGGGATAGGGTCAAGTGGGCAGGTTGTTGGGCGGCCGGCCGTCACAAGACGCGAGATTTCATCTGGAGAGAGAGGGGAGAAAGAGGTCAAAGCACAGGGTAGGGCAGTGTGAGCAGGACCAGCGGTGTCGTTTGACTTAGCAAACGAGGATCGGATATCGTCAACCTTCTTTTCAAAATGGTTGACGAAGTCATCCGCAGAGAGGGAGGAGGGGGGGGGGGAGGGGGAGGAGGATTCAGGAGGGAGGAGAAGGTAGCAAAGAGCTTCCTAGGGTTAGAGGCAGATGCTTGGAATTTAGAGTGGTAGAAAGTGGCTTTAGCAGCAGAGACAGAAGAGGAGAATGTAGAGAGGAGTGAGTGAAAGGATGCCAGGTCCGCAGGGAGGCGAGTTTTCCTCCATTTCCGCTCGGCTGCCCGGAGCCTTGTTCTGTGAGCTCGTAGTGAGTCGTCGAGCCACGGAGCAGGAGGGGAGGACCGAGCCGGCCTGGAGGATAGGGGACAGAGAAAATCAAAGGATGCAGAAAGGGAGGAGAGGAGGGTTGAGGAGGCAGAATCAGGAGATAGGTTGGAGAAGGTTTGAGCAGAGGGAAGAGATGATAGGATGGAAGAGGAGAGAGTAGCGGGAGAGAGAGAGCGAAGGTTGGGACGGCGCAATACCATCCGAGTAGGGGCAGAGTGAGAAGTGTTGGATGAGAGCAAGAGGGAAAAGGATACAAGGTAGTGGTCGGAGATTTGGAGGGGAGTTGCAATGAGATTAGTGGAAGAACAGCATCTAGTAAAGATGAGGTCAAGCGTATTGCCTGCCTTGTGAGTAGGGGGGGAAGGTGAGAGGGTGAGGTCAAAAGAGGAGAGGAGTGGAAAGAAGGAGGCAGAGAGGAATGAGTCAAAGGTAGACGTGGGGAGGTTAAAGTCACCCAGAACTGTGAGAGGTGAGCCATCCTCAGGAAAGGAACTTATCAAGGCGTCAAGCTCATTGATGAACTCTCCAAGGGAACCTGGAGGGCGATAAATGATAAGGATGTTAAGCTTGAAAGGGCTGGTAACTGTGACAGCATGGAATTCAAATGAGGAGATAGACAGATGGGTCAGGGGAGAAAGAGAGAATGTCCACTTGGGAGAGATGAGGATTCCAGTGCCACCACCCCGCTGGCTCGATGCTCTAGGGGTATGCGAGAACACGTGGGCAGACGAAGAGAGAGCAGTAGGAGTAGCAGTGTTATCTGTGGTAATCCATGTTTCCGTCAGCGCCAGGAAGTCTAGGGACTGGAGGGTAGCATAGGCTGAGATGAACTCAGCCTTGTTGGCTGCAGACCGGCAGTTCCAGAGGCTGCCGGAGACCTGGAACTCCAGGTAAAATAAAATCTATGTCAATATTTATGGGGATTTTTTGTTGTTGTTGAGCTCTGCTAACCAGTCTCTCACCTGCCCCACTACCTGTCCTTTGGTAGTGGTGTCATTTCCACCACAGTGGGCAAATTCCTCATTAATAACGTTTTTGCAAGAGAATGTTAACTTAGTTACCATGGAAACGTATTGCGACACTGAAGCACATTGCTGCAGCGGACAGTTGTTCCAGATATGATGTCCAGAAGTTGAAGCTAAATCTAGGTAAATATTGCTTGTGTAGTGAACATTTTTATTGTCAGTCATTTCCAAACAGGTTATAATTTCTTTAATTTGTGGTAGAATTTTATTAATTTTTCTTTTTTATGTATTTAGTGTAAATAATATGCCAGCTGCAATACAAGCCAAAACATGCTAACCAATCATTTTTCTCCAAAAACTTGTGTCATTTCTATGACAGTCATTTCCATCACAAACTTAACTGTTGTGAAAATGACCGAACGTAGCGGAAATGACAAAAATATATTATATTATTACTTTGTACTTTTAAATGTATTTTAGGCTTATTTAATCATGCTTTAAATTAATTTAATCTCGAAAAACTTAACTTTGCTTTTAAAATATGCCACATAAAACAGCATAGAGGTCACAGACATAGAAACAAAATAAAAATACATCTGCTTCTGCAAATAGAAAGGGAGAAATACTGGAAGAAAAAAGAGAAGAGAGAAGTGAAATCTATCTCTGAGCTTACAAAGCAAAAACAAAGAAGCAAGAGAAGGCAATGGAAATGCAACTAACGGAATAGAAGACAGACTTTAAAGAAAACAGTTGCACTGGAGACCTACCTATCAGGCAACACCACCTCAGTCACCAGATGACTTGCAACCAGAACATGAGGCCAACATACCTGCCCCTAACTTACCTGCCCCTAACTTACCTGCCTCTAACTTACCTGCCCCTGATGCATGCCCTGAAACCCCTTCCTTATCATCTGCAACAGGAATGAGAAGTCGAATACTTGCTGGAAGGAAAAAGTTTGGAAGAGGTCGCTCAAAAATATACAAATGACAAATGTCAAACTTGATAAAACTTTACGGAAAGCTGAGAAATACAAAATAATGGATGATCAACTGATGAAGAAAATGGAGTGACAAGATTCCCCAAAGACAAAGACAAAACAGCAAATGAAAGAAACTCCGAAGGATTTTATTGTTTCAAAATGCCATCATTGCAGAGTTAAAGCAAAAGTATAAAAAAATGTGCAGTGCCAAGGACAAGCTTAAAAAATGCTCAGAGGCAACATCCTGAGAAAGTATGGCCTGGTCAAAGAGCAAATGAAAACAGGCCAACAAGTCTTCAATACTCAAGGGAAAAAAAGTGTAACATAATTACAAACGTGATGACAACAGTAGAGCAACAACAGAGAAAAAGGACACACTAACAAGGAACAAGAAGAAAAAGCAGAAGCGCTTCTTGAATGGCACAATTCAGAACCTTTATCAGAATTTTAAGAGGGATAATTCAGAGATTAAAATGTCCTACTATGAATTCTGCAGAATACGTCCTTTTTGGGTTGTCAAGCCAACAGTCCAGGATAGGGACACATGCCTCTGCAAAACCCACGCCAACCTCCAGTTCGTGGCAGTAAAACTACAGCATCACAAAGGGATCAGCTGCAGCAACATTGAGAACCTTGAGTCTTTGTGCTGTGAGAACCTGAAGAAAGAGTGCATGTACACAGAGTGCTCCATTTGCCAAGCAAAAGAGCTTAAAACATCTGATTTTGATGCTAGTGAGCAGACATGGTGGTTTGAGTGAAAAAACAAAGCTGAAGAGAGAGAAGGAAAAACAAGAGAGGGAAACATGGAGAAGTTCACTGTCCATTTGACAGCAAAAGAAAAGGTGTGTGGCACACTGCTGATTCTACTGGAGGACTTTTCCAAAGGACTGAAAGAGAAGTTGGGGAAACACGTGTACAACATTCGACATCAATACTCCAAACTGATAGAATTAAAAGAGAATCTGCGGAGAGATCATCGTGCATATTGACTTTGCAGAGAACTACCTGTGTAAATACACCAGTGAAATTCAGGCAGTTCACTTTTGTGATTCTCACAAGCAGGTGACCCTCCACACCCGTGATGGACATACCACAAATTATACAGTTTCACTTTGCTCATTGAGCTCTTCTATGCGGATGACCCCCCTGCAATCTGGGCCCATCTCGCAAAAACACTGGCCTCCTTCCTTGAGCTCTGCCCATCGGCTACTTTTGGAATCTTACTTTGTCTTAAATGAATTAAATGTTTAACAATGGTTGTTGTTCAAACTGTTTGTAATAAAATATTGTTTTCATATTTTTTTTTTTTTTACATAGATGTCATTTCCACCCCACCCATATTTTTTAGGTAATTGAGAATATTATGTATAATTTGATTGATTGATTGATTTGTTTTAGATAGGGTAATCATATATGGTTGTTATCATAATCTCACAAAAAGGTCTCATCTCATTTTTCATGATAAAAACATTCAAGCATTGTGTTGAATTATTAACATTAGGAAAACATAAAATCTCTTAAAATAAGATTAAATACAAATTAATGAACAAATGTATAAATTAATGTGATATAAATTAATTGTATGATATTTCATTTTCAACTAAAACTGTTTAATGACGTGATCGAAATGGCATTTGTTTATGGCTGTCTGACAAAAATGACAAAAATATATATATTCCTGAATACTACAGTCGCAGTTAAGGAAACTTTAAGGAACAATATGATTTTTCCTACCTTCTCTGTTATGCACCTTAATATTTCAAGATATCGAGATGAAAAGGAAGACAACTAGAATCACAAATCATTTTCTTGCCTGAAGGTGTTTCACTTTACTTCTGTTTGCAATAAATTTTTTCTTGTTATCTTATTAGACTGTGGATCTGCTGCAGGGAGCATAGCTGCTTCTGAGGTATATGACGCTTTTCTAAGACTAAATGGAAGTTGTGGGAGGTATAAAGTTCACACACAATATTGTGGGAGCTTTTGATGAACATTTTGGGAAAAGCTTGTCCTAAGTGATTATGTGAGTGAATATTTTAGTCCTCAGGTGTTCCAGGAATTAATCATAGCTTGATTGCTGGTGTCTTCTTTCATTTGAAAGCACATACTGCAGGTGTGTGTGCTTATTCCTGTGTATGTGTGTCTTACCGCGCATGCTGCAGGTGTGTGCCATGCGTGCTGCAGAGAGGGCCACACGCTCATCCTCCTGCAGGGTACTCTGGTCAGTGAAACTGTGCTCCATCGAACCCATGTGACTCTTCTCCTGACGGTACGTTATGGGTGTCTTATTTATGTTCACTGGCTTCCTACAAACACAGAGAGAGAGAGAGAGGGAGAGGGAGAGAGAGAGGGGGATAGAGAGAGCAACAGTTTTATTTGGCCACTGAAACTCTTCATTGGCAGACAGAGAGCACAAGCATGTGAATGATCGATTGGCAAAACAATGGAAAGGTAGGAGGGTGGCAGGACCAAACCACAGCCAAAGCAGCTAGACCAGCCTCTAATTGAATATGTCACTGTTTTCCCCTTTAACGGGTAAACCATGTTGCTTCCTGTCAGAGCAAATGTAGCAATCATGCCGCTAAAAGCTAACTTCATGCTGGCTTAGTGGAGTAAGCTGCTTTCTTCTCCAGTGTGGTGCATGCCATAGGTGTGGACTCGAGTCATATGACTTGAGACTTGACTTCATTAAAAAATTTGACATATTTTTCATAGGCCTAGTTACACAACATAACCAAAAGTATGTGGACACCTGCTTGTCGAACATCTCATTCCAAAATCATGGGCATTAATATGGAGTTGGTCCCCAATGTGCTGCTATAACAGCTTCCACTCTTCTGGGAAGGCTTTCCACTAGCTTCCATTCAGCAACAAGAGCATTATTGAGGTCGGGCACTGATGTTGGGTGATTAGGCCTGGCACGCAGTCTGTGTTCCAGTTCATCTCAAAGGTGTTAGATGAGCTTGAGGTTAGGGCTCTGTGCAGGCCAGTCAAGTTCTTCCACACCGATCTCGTCAAACCTTTTCTGTATGGACCTCACTTTGTGCATGTCATGCTAAAACAAGAAAGGGCTTTCCCCAAACTGTTGCCACAAAGTTGGAAGCACAGAATCGTCTAGAATGTCATTGTATGCTTTAGCATTAAGATTCCCCCTCACTGGAACTAAGGGGCCTTCCTCCTCCACCAAAGTTTACAGTTGGCACTATGCATTCAGGCAGGTAGCATTCTCCTGGCACCCAGAATCGTCCGTTGGACTGCCTGATGGTGAAGCATGAATCATCACTCCAGAGAACGCTTTTCCACTGCTCCAGAGTCCAATGGCGGCGAGCTCTACACCACTCCAGCCAATGCTTGGCATTGAGCATGGTGCTCTTAGGCTTACTGCTCGGCCATGGAAACCCATTACATGAAGCTCCCAACTAAGTTATTGTGCTGAAGTTGCTTCCAGAGGCTGTTTGTAACTCTGTAGTGAGTGTTGCAACTGAGGACAGACAATGTCTATGCGCTTCAGCACTCGGTCGGTCCTGTTCTGTGAGCTTGTGTCGCCTACAATTTCGCGGCTGAGCCATTGTTGCTCCTACACGTTTCCACTTCATAATAACAGAACATACAGTTGACCAGGGCAGCTCTAGCAGGGCAGACATTTGACAAACTGATTGTTGGAAAGGTGGCATCCTATGACGGTGCCACATTGAAAGTCACTGAGCTCTTCAGTACGGCCATTCCACAGCTAATTTTTGTCTATGGAGATTGTATGGCTATGTGCTCAATATTATACACCTGTCAGCATCAGGTATGGCTGAAATAGACAAATCCACAAATTTGAAGGGGTGTCCACATACTTTTGTATATATAGTGTATTTTAATAGGCTACATATAGGGAAAGGGGGTTACCTAGTCAGTTGCACAACAAAATGCATTTAACCAAAATATGTATTCCGCATTTAACCCAACCCCTCTGAATCAGAGAGGTGCAGGGTCTGTCTTAATCGACATCATCAGTGCCTGGGGAGCAGTTGTTGGGGGTTAACTGATGCTTTAACAGACTGGAAACGATATGAACTGAGTTCTCCCTACATCATACCTCCTCAATGTGTAAATGTATGTTTTTTTAACTGTAGTGCTTTGTGTTTTATTTGTAAATGTGTCTTTGTATGAAAATGAATGTGCTGCTATATTGGCCAGGTCTCTATGAACAATCGTTTATCTCAATGAGACTAACCTGGTTAAAAAAGGTTAAATGAAAATAAATTAAATGTATAATGCCTGTTCAGGTGGACTGGAAACTCTCAACAACCCTCTTTACGTAATTGAGAAATGTCCACCTATTTCTGAATAAGCATAGACCAGACTGAGTTATGATGGGGTTGGAACTAAAAAAATGCTAACCTCCCCTGTTATTGTAATGGTGAGAGGTTAGCATGTCTTGGGGGTATGATATTTGTGCATGTGTAACTTTCTCACTCATCATGGATTCACATTAATTTAGGATTATCCGTAATCATGGTAGCATCCACATTCATGTAGAAGTGTTTAGAAATTGTTTACCATTCATATTCTATTCTTATTTACAATAAAAGTGACAAATTGTTTACCATTCATTTCTATTGGGCACAAAATCATCTGAAACACAACCAAAACAAACAGCAAATGCATCCAACAAATTTGTAGAGTCACAAGCTTCATGTACTCATTGCATACTATGAATTTGAAAATGCAAATACTTATTTTTTACTACTTTAAGACACATATACTTTAATACAAGTGAATTTGTCTGAATTCTTTTGCTCCCCCAAAATGGGGGGACTATGTACAAAAACTGCTGTAATTCCTACACGGTTCACCCGATATGGATGAAAATGCCTTCAAATTGTTTGATTTCAAATCCAAACTTGTCAAGTATACAGCCAAAAGAAGAAAAAAACTTCACTGTCCCAATAATTACAAAAAAAAGTATTTAAATATCATAGAGTGGGCCATTAAAAAGCGGGCAAAACACAGACACTCCCCTCAGGGCAGTGTCAAGGCACTCCTGTGAAAGGGAGTATATGAGTAGGGTGTAACGTCTGGGTCAAATGCTGCCATAAAGGTGTGTGGGGCGACCCTCTCGTTGTCACCATCTGCGGGGAGGTGAGACCTTTGGGAGCTAGCGGCTAGTCTAATCATCTCCTAAAGCACACCTTTTCACTCCCAATTATCGTCTCATTTATGGGTCACCTTCTGCCCGGCATGCGTAATTACAGTAAGTGAGTAATTTAATTGTATTTGTATTTAGTTAAATATTTCACACTCAAACGAGCCCTGCAGATGAGAGCGGTGTGGTCCCTCTGATACACCATAAGGGTGTACTCCTCTCTCTCTCTGCCTCCCTGTCACATGTACTCTCTTCAAAACAACCTGGCCCTTTGGAAAGGCAAATACGTGTTCTAGGGAAGTCTCGAGAGTAGAATCTAAAAAATAGCATCAACATTCTACAGATACACAAGCATGGTTTGTGTGGTCCAGAGAATTGTCAGTTAGGAAACAACTTATTTACCACCCTGTGTGGTAATCATGTGCCTCGGAGGAAAGTTAACTATTTGGCTAACTGAGTGAGGACCGAGAAGTGGTATACAAATGTGGGCCAGTGACTCACCCCTTCCTGATGATGATGATGATGACCCCCAGGAGCAGGATGAGCACCACCAGGCCCCCAGCACACACCCCCAGGATCAGCCCCATCTCCGCTGAGTGTTGGGACACCTCCAGAGCCCGCCGGTGGTCCTTACAGGCTGCTGAGAGAGGGGGATGAAGGGAGGGGAGGAGGCAGAGATGGGGAGTGATGAAGGGAGAGAGAAAGGAGGTGGGACAGAGAGGGGGGTGGAGAGCAAGAGAGCAAGAGAGCGAGAGAAACAGAAGGAAGGAGAGATACAGACAGAGAGGGTTGAAAGAGGGGTGGCAGCTAGCCTAGTGGTTAGAGTGTTGGGCCAGCAACCAAAAGGTTGCTAGATTGAATCCCCGAGCTGACAAGGTAAAAATCTGTTGTTCTGCCCCTGAACAAGGCTCTTCCTAGGCGTCATTGTAAATAAGAATTTGTTCTTAACTGACTTGCCTAGCTAAATAAAATGTTACAAAGAGGGGGACAGAAAAAGGGAGACAGAAATAGGAAGAAATGTACAGGCTTAAAATGCAAATCAATGCTTATCATACACAACAGTCATCACTGTCAAATCCTGACTCGTAATATCACAATGGCTGGACTTACACTAACCATCCTGACTGCTGAGAAAAGATAGAATGTTCCAGAACAGACTGACTTTTCACCGCCACATCTGTCCATTCATATGCACGGTTTAATTTATTTATATGGCAGTATGTTTCAAGGGACAAATGTTACATATTGAAACTCTGTCGGCTACCAGAATGTACGATAAAAACATTTACAAAGGGTGTGTGGTGCCCACATCAATAGCTCCTGCTAATATAGACACATTGTGTTCATTAGACAAAATAATTGCATGGGAGACAAACAGACCACTGTCATGTGAGAGCTTTTCAATAGGTGAATCATACTGGATATTTCTCTGCTCTTTTAATAGCCATGGGGAAAGGTTTGCGTCTTCTTTGACAATAAGAGCCCTTTGTGTCTTTGAGTGATACACAGGAAAGGAGGGTTGAGATATACTGTATGAGGCTAGGGATAAAAATTGTCTAGGACTGGGGGAATGTTTTGTGGAGGGTCTTCACAAACTTGCCACACTGAGTACCTGGGTCGTGTTCAACGGGCACCAAACAGAAGAACACAAGCTGACATAGAGAGGGCCTACCTAGACCTTTTCGTTTTCAATTGTGTGCCTTAATGAATGTGACTTTGCTTGAAGACAAAGACATTCTGTACAACCACAGAATGTTTAATGCCACATCAAAACAAAAGCATTTTTTGGTGGAAGAAATCCAAGACAATACTAATCTAAATCCAAGGCGATAGTGTGGTTTATTTAAATACACACGAGTACAGTAGAGTATGGGTGGCAGGTAGCCTAGCTGTTAAGAGCGTTGGTCCCGTAACTGAAAGGTTGCTAGTTCAAATCCCCTAACTGGCAAGGTGAAAAAATCTGCCATTCTGGCCTTGAGCAAGGCAGTTAACAACTGCTCTTTGGGTACCAATGATGTCGATTAAGGCAGCCCCCTGCACTTCTCTGATTCAGAGGGGTTGGGTTAAATGCGAAAGACATTTCAGTTGAATACATTCAGTTGTGGAACTGACTAGGTATTCCCCTTTCCCCAGTATAATTTCAAGGTGCCCCAGTGTCTGTAAGATACAGTAAAGGCCATTATTATAATAGAAAGTTACACATCTCACTGGCACAAAGCTCTACACTTGTGGAAATGGGAGGAGAAGCAAGAAGCTTTTTTTGTCTTGTAGCAGGAACCCGCTGATCTACTTTCTCTGTGTAGTGTCAGCCTCTCCTTACAGCCCAACCAGCCCTGCAACCAGCCCTGCAACCAGCCCTGCAACCAGCCCTGCAACCAGCCCTGCAACCAGCCCTGCAACCAGCCCTACTGTGCCTTTAGGAACAGCACAGCCATTCTTTAGTGGAGGAGAAAGTCAGAGCTGGCCTAAGGAAAGAGGTCTAGATAGCTAGCTAGCGGTTGGAATGAAGAGGCTCACAAGAGCAGAATGAGATCTGGGGCAGAGGCAAGAGGAAAGGGAAAAGAAGGCATGTTTTAGCCCTCTCCTTTTGCAACCAGGCACAGGGGCATTTCATCGACCTCATCCCTATGGGGGAGAATTCTTACAGTAAAATTTGGAAAAGTTTGTGGTTGGTGCCCAGAGTTTTTCTTATGAAAGATCACCAAATACTGTATATGACTCGTTGCATTTGATCAATACTAAGGGATAGCCCCAAAGTTTTAGCAGCCTTGTATGTACTCTGACACTAATGTTTTTACAGTCTATCACATTTACTCAGATAATTACCATAGATGTCATTGGTGTACAGATCACATAGCCTAATGGACTCTGAGCCTTATAAATCCTCTGACAGAGTGGATACAGCCTTGGGGTTCCTTACATGAGTATCACAGGTCATCTTTTTGTGTATCACAAGTATGCTTGACATGCAAGGGTGACAGGTACAACTAATTCAGCCAGCCTCCCTTCAGAAAATATTTATACACTTTGACTTAAGCCACATTTTGTTATTTACATTTTACATTTTAGTAATTTAGCAGACGCTCTTATCCAGAGCGACTTACAGTAGTGAATGCATACATTTCTTTTTTTTTCGTCTTTTTCTTTGCACTTTTTGTTATGTTACAGCCTGAATTCAAAATGTATTAAATATATTTGTTTTTCTCAGCCAACTACACACAATACCCCATAATGACAAAGTGAAAACATGTTTTTAGAAATGTGCGTAAATGTATTGAAAATCAAATACATAAATATTGAATTTACATAAGTATTCACACCCCTAAGTCAATATTCTGTCGAGTCACTTTTGGCAGCAGTTACAGCTGTGAGTCTTTCTGGGTAAGTTTAAGAGTTTTCCACACCTGGATTGTCAAATGAAATCAAACTTTATTTGTCACATATGCAAAATACAAGTGTAGACCTTACCGTGAAATGCTTACTTACAAGCCCTTAACCAACAGTGCATTTCAAGAAGAGTTAAGAAAATATTTAACAAATAAACTAAAAGTAAAAATGTATAAAAAGTAACACAATAACATAACAATAACAAGGATATATACAGGGAAGGTGGGGTCAATGTAATAGTAATAGTCAATGTAATAGTCCGGTTGCCCTTTGATGAATTGTTCAGCAGTCTTATGGCTTAGGGGTAGAAGCTGTTAAGGAGCCTTTTGGTCCTAGACTAGGCGCTCTGGTACTGCTTTCCATATGGTAGCAGAGAAAAGAGTCTATGGTGACTGGAGTCTCTGACAATTTTATGGGCTTTCCTCTGACACCGCCTATTATATAGGTTTTGTTGCAGGAAGCAATACTTCCACCCCAGTGATGTACTGGGCCATACGCACTGCCCTCTGTAGCGCCTTATGGTCAGATGCCGAGCAGTTGCCATACCAGGCGGTGATGCAACCAGTCAGGACGCGCCCGATAGTGCAGCTGTAGAACTTTTTGAGGATCTGGGGACCCATGCCAAGTCTTTTCAGTCTCCTGAGGGGGAAAAGGTTTTGTTGCGCCCTCTTCACGACTATCTTGGCGTGTTTGGACCATGATAGTTTGTTGGTGATGTGGACACCAAGGAACTTGAAACTCTTGACCCGCTCCACTACAGCCCCGTTGATTGTTAATCCTTGAAGTTCTGTACACAAGTATTGTGCAAGATTTGCCCATTATTCTTTTCAAAATTCTTCAAGCTCTGTCAAATTGGTTGTTGGTCATTGCTAGACAACCATTTTCAGGTCTTGCCATAGATTGAATTAAAAACGGCCATTCAGGAACATTCACTGTCTTCTTGGTAAGCAACCCCAGTGTAGATATGGCCTTGTGTTTTAGGTTATTGTCCTGTTGAAAGGTGAATTCATCTCCCAGTGTCTGGTTGGAAACAGACCGATCCAGGTTTTCCTCTAGGATTTTGCATGCGCTTAGCTCCATTAAGTTCATTGCTTTATCCTGAAATACTCCCCAGTCCTTAACGATTACAATCGTACCATAACATGATGACACTTGAAAATATGGAGAGTGGAACTCAGTAATGTATTTTTACCCAAATATAACACTTTGAATTCAAGGACAAAAAGTGAATTGCTTTGCACATTTTTTTTTTACTTTAATGACTTTAATGACCCCCTCTCAATCAGAAAGATTTCTGGCTCCCAGGTGTCTTTTATACAGGTAACGAGCTGAGATTAGGAGCACACTCTTAAAGGGAGTGCTCCTAAATGCAGCTTGTTACCTGTATAAAAGACACCTGTCCACAGAAGCAATCAATCAATCAGATTCCAAACTCTCCACTATGGCCAAGACTAAAGATCTCTCCAAGGATCTAAGGGACAAGATTGTAGACCTACACAAGGCTGGAATGGGCTACAAGACCATCGCCAAGCAGCTTGGTGAGAAGGTGACAACATTTGGTGCGATTATTCGCAAATGGAAGAAACACAAAAGAACTGTCAATAACCCCCGGCCTGGGGCTCCATGTAAGATCTCACCTCGTGGGGTTGCAATGATCATGAGAACGGTGAGGAATCAGCCCAGAACTACACGGGAGGATCTTGTCAATGGTCTCAAGGCAGCTGGGACCATTGTCACCAAGAAAACAATTGGTAACACACAATGCCGTGAAGGACTGAAATCCTGCAGCGCCCGCAAGCTCCCCCTGCTCAAGAATACATATACATGCCCGTCTGAAGTTTGCCAATGAACATCTGAATGATTCAGAGGACAACTGGTGAAAGTGTTGTGGTCAGATGAGACCAAAATGGAGCTCTTTGGCATCAACTCAACTCGCCGTGTTTGGAGGAGGAGGAATGCTGCCTATGACCCCAAGAACACCATCTCCACCGTCAAACATGGAGGTGGAAACATTATGCTTTGGGGGTGTTTTTCTGCTAAGGGGACAGGACAACTTCACCGCATCAAAGGGACGATGGACGGGGCCATGTACCGTTAAATCTTGGGTGAGAACATCTTTCCCTCAGCCAGGGCATTGAAAAAGGGTTGTGAATGGGTATTCCAAAACACACGGCCAAGGCAACAAAGGAGTGGCTCAAGAAGAAGCACATTAAGGTCCTGGAGTGGCCTAGCCAGTCTCCAGACCTTAATCCCATAGAAAATTTGTGGAGGGAGCTGAAGGTTTGAGTTGCCAAACGTCAGCCTCGAAACCTTAATGACTTGGAGAAGATCTGAAAAGAGGAGTGGTAGAAAATCCCTCCTGAGATGTGTGCAAACCTGGTGACCAACTACAAGAAACGTCTGACCTCTGTGATTGCCAACAAGGGTTTTGCCATCAAGTACTAAGTCATGTTTTGCAGAGGGGTCAAATACTTATTTCCCTCATTAAAATGCAACTCATTTTATAACATTTTTGACATGCGTTTTTCAGGATTTTTTTGTTGTTATTCTGTCTCTCACTACCATTAAAATTATAGACTGATCATTTCATTGTAAGTGGGCAAACGTACAAAATCAGCAGGGGATCAAATACTTTTTTCCCCCCACTGTACGTTTGCCATAAGAAAGGTGTTGCATACATATTCACTTTTCATTTTTAATTCATTTGTTAAAAAAAAAATCAAAAAACATAATTCCACTGACATTATGGGGTATTGTGGTTAGGCCAGTAACAAAACAAGCTTAATTTAATCAATTTTAAATTCAGGCTGTAACACAAAATGTGTAAAAGGTCAAGGGGTGCGAGTACTTTCTGAAGACACTGTAGTTGATAGAAAATGAATTAAAGACTTTGTTCCTACCAACAAAGAGAGAGGGAGAAGGCATGTATAACTTCAATTCATCATGTGAAATACAGGAGTAGGCCTATATTTTTCAATCTAATAACATGGCTGCGGGTGAAAAGAAATTGATTTATTTTACTGACACCCTGGACAGAGGATCATCTTGCCACATTTAGTCTGGGAATTTCTATTAAGCCAAACATTAAATTTTTTCCACATTAATCCATACACCTGCCGGCTAGATGAGAGTGGACATTGGCACTTAGAGAAGAAATAGAAGTCTATTGTTGTCATGGGAGCTGCCAAGAGATTGTGATTTAACCAGTTGGGGCTAGGGGGCAGTACTTGCACGGCCGGATAAAAAAAACGTACCCATTTTAAACTGGTTACTACTCTTGCCCAGAAATGAGAAAATGCATATAATTAGTAGATTTGGATAGAAAACACTCTACAGTTTCTAAAACTGTTTTAATGGTGTCTGTGAGTATAACAGAACTCATATGGCAGGCCAAAACCTGAGAAGATTCCATACAGGAAGTGCCCTGTCTGACAATTTGTTATCCTTCTGTTGCATCTCTATCGAAAATACAGCATCTCTGCTGTAACGTGACATTTTCTAAGGCTTCCATTGGCTCTCAGAAGGCACCAGAAAGTGGAATGAGGTGTCTGCAGTCTCTGGGCGAAGTACAGCAGCTCTGTTTGTTACTGGTCAGGCTGGGGACAGTGACACTGGAGATGCGCATTCATGAGAATTCTCCATGTTTTTCTTTCAGCCTTTGAATGAATACAACGTCGCCCGGTTGGAATATTATCGCTATTTTACGAGAAAAATTGCATAAAAATTGATTTTAAACAGCGTCTGACATGCTTCGAAGTACGGTAATGGAATATTTTGAATTTTTTTGTCACGAAATGCGCTCGCGCATCACCCTTCGGATAGTTACCTGAACAAAACGGCGGTATTTGGATATAACTATGGATTATTTGGAACCAAAACAACATTTGTTGTTGAAGTAGAAGTCCTGGGAGTGCATTCTGACGAAGAACAGCAAAGTTAATCCAATTTTTCTTATAGTAAATCTGAGTTTGGTGAGGGCCAAACTTGGTGGGTGTCAAATTAGCTAGCTGTGATGGCCGGGCTATGTACTCAGAATATTGCAAAATGTGCTTTCACCGAAAAGCTATTTTAAAATCTGACACCGCGATTGCATAAAGGAGTTCTGTATCTATAGTTCTTAAAGTAATTGTTATGTATTTTGGGAACGTTAATCGTGAGTAATTTAGTAAATTCACCGGAAGTTTGCGGTGGGTATGCTAGTTCTGAACATCACATGCTAATGTAAAAAGCTGGTTTTTGATATGAATATAAACTTGATTGAACAAAACAACATAATGTCCTAGGAGTGTCATCTGATGAAGATCATCAAAGGTTAGTGCTGCATTTAGCTGTGGTTTTGGTTTTTTGTGACATATATGCTTGCTTTGAAAATGGCTGTGTGATTATTTTTGGCAGGGTACTCTCCTGACATAATCTAATGTTTTGTTTTCGCTGTAAAGCCTTTTTGAAATCGGACAATGTGGTTAGATTAACGAGAGTCTTGTCTTTAAAATGGTGTAAAATAGTCATATGTTTGAGAAATTGAAGTTATAGCATTTATGAGGTATTTGTATTTCGCGCCATGCGATTCCACTGGCTGTTGACTAAGCGTCCCACCTTGCCCAGGGAGGTTAAACTGTCACCTGGAAGTTGATAGATAATCTCCAGCTTTGTTAACTAAACCCAAATAATTTGTCTCCACTTTGCTGATCAAAGGCTGATTCAAATTAATTTTTCACAACCAGTAAAATGCAGTGATGCAGCAGCAATCATGTTTAACGTTAGAGGGATCACATAGATCAAAAAATGACTAACCACTGATGTGCTGTACGTTGAAATTGTTAATAATCTGGGTATCATGTTTCAGTTAAGACCCAAATGCAGACTGTGTTGAAGTAACAATGTTCATTACAACAACAGGGGCAGGCAAATGACAGGTCAATGCAGGCAGGGGTTGATAATCCAGAGTAGTGGCAAAGGCACAGGACAGCAGGCAGGCTCAGAGGCAGGCAGAGCCGTCAGGCAGGTGGAGTCAGGACAGGCAATGGTCAAAACCAGGAGAGCGAGGAAAAGAGAGACTGGGGAAAAGCAGGAGCTGAGACAAAATACTGGTTGACTTGACAAACAAGACAAACTGGCACAAAGAGACAGAAAACACAGGTATAAATACCCAGGGGATAAGTGGGGAAGATGGGCGACAACTGGAGGGGGGTGGATAAAAGCACAAGGACAGGTGAAACAGATCAGGGTGTGACAGTACCCCCCAGGGACGCTACCAGGGCGCATATCTGGTTGAGCAGCATGCCGGTGCTGGAACACAGAGATAAGGCCTGGACCCAGGCCTTCCCTAGCGGAAACCCAGCACCTCTCCTCTGTGCCATAACCCTCCCAGTCAACCAGGTACTGGAATCCCCTGCCCCGAAATGTCTCACCATGTACGCAGGTCGGCCATCAATGAGACAGGGGAGAAGGGTGGGCCTGGAAATAGGAGACAAGGGGCAGTCAGACATGGTTAACTCTAGACACAGAAAAGGTAGGAAAAATATGGAGTGTACAGGGCAACCGAGGACAAACAGCAGAGGGGCTAATGATCTTGGACCGGGTGGAAAAGGTCTTGGCTTCTGGGGGTGTAGTCGCGGCACTATAGTGGCGTGCCAGGGCCTCAGGCTTGACCTTCTTAGATACCGGTCAGTGCTGTGGAAGCGAAGTGGCCCGGGCCTTACTGAACCCCTCCTGGAGGTCCTGGTACGCTGGCGGAGAGGTCCATGACAATTTCCAAGCCCCCAGGAAGACTTCCCGGGGCAGGCAGAGCTGACTTCAGTCAATGAGTGTGGCAGGACAGGCTCCAGCCCACGATGGCACCAGTAGCCAGTCAATGGAGGGATTGTGTCGCTGGAGCCAAGAGAATCCCAATACCACAGGAACCTGCAGAGACTCAACCAGCAGGAATTGGATTGTCTCGCTGTGGTTCCCAACACTCGTAGGGTTGACGGGGGTGGTCTGGTGGGTGACCTGGCCTACAGAGTGCCTGTCCAGTGCTCTAACACCCATGGGAATGGGGAGGGGTTGAGTGGGGATGCCCAGTTCGGACGCCAGGGTAATGTCCATGAGACTCACATTGGCCACCGAGTCGATGAGTACCTGGAGAGACTTAGACTGGTCGCCCCACCGCAGGATGGCACAGAAAGGGGGGCGAGCAAGGGGAGACAAAAAAAAATTCAGACCCACCAGTGTACTCACTTCAAAACAATAAGCTAGGTCTCTTGAAGGTACAGGTAGACACAAAATGACCAGCAGTACCGCAATACAGACAACTCTGGGTCTCAAGTGTGCGTACGCGTTCGGCTGGAGACACCCTAGCCCTGCCGAGCTGCATCGGTTCGGCAGTATTTAAAAATGTATGCACTCTACTGTAAGTCGCTCTGGATAAGAGCGTCTGCTAAATGACTAAAAATGTAAAATGTAAGAGGTGAATCGTCAGTCTCTGGAGGCTCTTGGAGGGACTCGGGTAAGCTCAGATCCTCTCAGGGATGTAGACGACGGGGACTTCCGGAGTTCATCAGATGCAAAGTGGGATCCCTGAGTGAACGATTGGGACTGCAATCAGACCTCTTCTCCCGCCTACGTTCCCGAAGCTGACCATCGATCCTGATGGTTAAAGCGATGAGTGAGTCGAGATCCATCGGTAGTTCTCGGGCTGCCAGCTCATCCTTTACCTCCTCTGATAATCTGTGCAGGAATGTGTCGAACAGAGCTTCCGGGTTCCAGGTACCCTCCGCTGCTAGTGTGCGGAACTCTACTGCATAGTGTGCCACATTGAGGGTGTCCTGCCGAAGCTGGAGTAACTTCCGGGCAGTCTCACTCCCGCACACCAGAGCCTCAAAAACTTCTCACCTCCGCCACGAATTCTTCCAGCCAGAGGCAGACAGCGGATTGTTGCTCCCACACCGCCGTGGCCCAGGCGAGTGCCCTCCCGGACCTCAGCGTAATAATGTACGCTATCTTCGAGAGGTCCGAGGGGAACGAAGAAGGATGCAGCTCGAAAACGAGGGAGCACTGGGAGAGAAAGGCCAGCAGGTTCTGGAATCTCTATCGTAGCGCTCTGGGGTAGGTAAGCGGGGTTCCCGGGAAACCAGGGTGATGGCGCTGCTACCAGCTGGGTTACTGAGGGGCTTGGAGGTTACCGTCATGGTAGGCTGCCTGGTAGGCAACTCACGGAATTGCTCCCGCAATGGGTCCAATGCTAGGTTGTGACGTTCAGCCACGTCCTGGAACCCTTCCATCAGACCGCAAAGCAACTCCTTGTGTCAACTAATGATAGCTCCTTGGGAGGAGATGGCGTTGCGGAGCTGGTCCAAGTCTGCTGGGTCACTCATGGCCAGTTTGTACTATCACGTTTCAGGTAAGACGCAAATGCAAACTGTGTTGAAGTAACAATGTTTATTCCAGCAACAGGGGCAGGCAAATCACAGGTCAGGAAGAGGTCGGAAATCCAGAGTAGGGGCAAAGGCACAGGACGGCAGGCAGGCTCAGGGTCAAGGGCAGGCAGAGTGGTCAGGCAGGCGGACTCAGAGTCAGGACAGGCAATGGTCAAAACCAGGAGAGCGAGGAAAAGAGAAACTGGGGAAAAGCAGGAGCTGAGACAAAACGCGGATTGACTTGACAAACAAGACGAACAGACAGGGGATTAGTGGGGAAGATGGGCGACACCTGGAGGAGGGTGGAGACAAGCACAAGGACAGGTGAAACAGATCAGGGCGTGGCACTGAGGAATCCTATTTGTCAATTTAGTTACATCAGTTGTAGTTTCTAAAGCTGGTCTTCTTACTTAACCCTGTCGGACACCATATTATTTCTTGTTTTTCAAGAAGGATGTTAAAAGGCTGATTAAAATACAATGTGGCTGAATGTTCAAATACGTTTTCATAGGGTTCTCATCAAGGCCCTTTATGTTTTTTCTCTCTCTGTCTCTCTCTCCCCCCCCCCCCCCCCCCACAGTATGTGCCAGAGGCAAGAGGCACATACTGTTTAATGTTCATCAATGTGTCGAGACGTAATTAATCAAAGCCCAACTTGGTGTCTGTGGAGCAGATGAAGTGAGACGCAGAGCTAAAATGGCTTGCCTTGCCTTTTGGCTTCATGCTTCAAAAGAGCCTGGTTTCTTTCATTACTCAGTCACAAAAAAGACGCCTTCACCGAAAAGTACACCTTGCCCAGTCAATTTACTAGCAAGACTAGCTTACTGTTGCAGCACTATGATAACTATAAATACATTACTATTATTCACCACGATCCGACAGCGCACAACAGTAGTGGGGGAGAGCCTGTCGTGCCATCAGGACTCAACTTCTATGCCCTTTTCATGTTCCTTTGAGTTTCTTTGGCAGGGTGATAGATAGTGGGAGGGAGGAAGGGGCGAGAAACATTGCTCATATTGATGGGCTCAGGTAGTTAAATGTTTGTTTTTGATGTGAAGGGCCCTTCTTGAGCAGACGGGTCAAAAGCCCTCAGATGTTTCCCTCCCCCTCCGAGTAGTGTAGCTGTCTGATGGGAACAGTGGAACTGCCTTTGATATGGTTGTGCCCCCCCAAACAAGCATGATGAAAGCCTGACCTCTAATCTCTCCCTGCTTGTTGTCCTTTTCTCTGAAGGCAAGGATAGGAAAGCTCACAGGAGTCTGCCTCATCACTGAACAACATGGCTCTTCAGAGAAATCCCCCTGCTTCTCCCACATGCTAAACTCCATCTACTGTACATATCTGGAATACCAGCACAAAGACTAGTGTTCGGACCTGAACCCAACATCTTTTCATCTTTGGAGTTGCATTTAGAGTGTAAGGTCAACATGCTACAGTAAAGCCTACAGGACTTCAGAGACTCGGGGAGATCCATAAAAGGTTTTGTTCAATGAAAATATTCATGTTGAATTACCTTTGCGGGCTATTCGGATGCAGTTTATTCTGCTTTCCTGAAAAAAAGAGAATACAGAGATCAGAGATGGGAACATTGCCAATGCTTTGCATCCTGTAGAATGCAGAAACGATGAACCTAGCATTATACATTATTTTGGCTGAACGATAATGAAAATTGTATTTTGACAATAAAAATCAAAGCAAATTATCTTCAACAGATGAAAATTAGACAAACATTCACTGTTGGATTTTCTTACATCTTTAGGGACCAGCATATTGGATTGAAAGACACTCAAAATAGTATTCCACTCATGGGGCTCTGAGGAGGCATTCAATCAGCTAAATTGATAGTCACTTATAAAGATATATGACCAGTGAATGTCAATCAATATGAAAGGCAAGAGTTGAGGTGAAGTGTTTAAAGAGAGAAATGAAGATTTGATGAAAGGGAAATTAACTGAATTGAGAAGATGGCCCTGGACCAATATGCCGCTATTAAAATGAATTAATTTCCTTCAAATTTCAGCTGATGGCATCTTGGTGTTATGAAAAGGACCTTTGTCAAACAACACTAATGAAAATGAAGACCGTAATCCAATTTCGTCTTGCCACCTCAACGAGGAGATGCATTATCAAATTAAGATTTACATACGCTAATTCAGGCCTTATGGGACAATTATGCAAATCTACTTTTCCTAAAAAGTACAGACACGTAGGGAGGCATATTTAAGATACACACACACACACACAAACTGACTAAAACATTCACACACTTTCAGCTCTCTTTTTAAGTATCAGTAAATGCAATTGCAGGATGCTTTGGACATTCAAATACAATGGGCTCTTAGAAGACTATCAAGACAGACAGAAACCAGCCCATAAAAATACAGGGGCAATTCCTCACTGCATCAAGGCAATAATTTGCAGGAATCTATGCAGGAATCCAATGCTGATTTACACTTGTGCTTAATACAGGCAAAACTAAATAAATGTTGTTTTAAACTCTCGTAAGAACGTTTCAGATGAACTACATGTTCACTCATTAGATGGTTCTCCAATCGAACGTGTCCCGCATATAAATACTTAGGCTTGTGTGATAGTGACAGGACGATGACTGATCCCTGATTGTAGAGTTACTGTCGCAGGACTTAAACCCGCATCCTTCCACTCAATCAAATTCATGAAAGCGACCATGCCCAGCCTGGCTTTCCAAAAGCAGATCTGTCAGCAAACTCCAATCAAATACATTTTTAAGACTTTCAAACCATTCCGGGTGATGGGGAATAAGACTGAGCAGACTTGGTTTACTACATTTGACAGAAAAATGTGTAATGCAGAAAGTAGGGGTGATATATTCCAGCTCAAATCATCCATACTGGCATGTCGTCAGTCTGGGTGTGGAAGGCAGAAGAGTGGAGTTAATTGGTGATCTGGAGAGCAGAAACAGATAGCCCACATAGGGGACACTGATGCCCTGCCGCCCACACAAACTGTGTCAGTCATGCCAGAGGGGTTGGCAGCCATCATTACTACAGTACACGCAGGTTAGCCTGTGTGAGTGTGCCATTAGGAGACGCACTGGGTGTTGTGACTGAAATGCTGCCCATGCTATGGTCTTCAAAGAGCCAGGCAGAATGCACCATCTTTCAAGTACCTCTTTACATGCATCAATGAAAGCAATTGCACAGAGGCTTGACAGTAAACCTCCAGCTCATTAGCATGAGTAAATGCCAAATACTGTTAGTCTCTTTCACTTTTTAAACGTCTCTGCCAATGTTTATAAAGGCCACTTATAGCCGTAATGTTGATCCTTAACAAAGCTTATTCAGACCAAAATAAAACGTTTGTGATGCTGAGATGTAATTAACTAAACACAGAAACTTAAGGAACAAATTAGGAATAGGAATTAGGAATTTTATTGATCACATACACATGGTTAGCAGATGTTATTGCGAGTGTAGCGAAATGCTTATGCTTCTAGATATGACAGGTAATATCACCAATTCCACAACAAAAACCTAATACACACAATCTAGTAAAGGAATGGTATAATAATATATAAATATAAAAAACATGGATGAGCATTGACAGAGCGGCTAAGACGCAATAGATAGTATAGAATAGATAGCGTAGGATACAGTATACACATGAGATGAGTAATGCGAGATATGTAAACATTCTTAAAGTGCCGTTATTAAAGTGACTAGTGTTCCATTTATTAAAGTGGCCAATGATATCAAGTCTGTAAGTAGGCAGCCGCCTTTCTGTGCTAGTGATGGCTGTTTAACAATCTGGATGGCCTTGAGATAGAATAACTGTTTTTCTATCTCTCGGTCCCAGTTTGATGCACCGGTACTGACCTCGCCTTCTGGATGGAGGCGGGGTGAACAGGCAGTGGCTCGGGTGGTTATTGTCCTTGATGATCTTTTTTGCCTTCCTGTGACATCAGGTGTTGTAGGTGTCCTGGAGGGCAGGTAGTTTGCCCCCGGTGATACGTTGTGCAGACCGCACCACCCTCTGGAGAGCCATGTGGTTTTGGGGCAGTGCAGTTGCCGTACCAGGTAGTGATACAGCCCGACAGGATGCTCTCAATTGAGCACCTGTAAAAGTTAGTAAGGGTTTTCGATGACAAGCCACATTTTTTCAGCCTTCTGAGGTTGAAGATGTGCTGTTGTGCTTTCTTCACAACACTGTCTGTGTGGGTGGACCATTTCAGTTTGTCGGTGATATGTACACCGAGGAACTTAAAACTTTCCACCTTATCCACTGCTTTCCTGTTGATGTGGATAGTGGGGTGCTCCCTGTGCCGTTTCCTGAAGTCCACGATCATCTCTTTTGTTTTGCTGACATTGAGTGAAAGATTATTTTCCTGACACCACACTCCGAGAGCCCTCACCTCCTCCCTGTAGGCTGTCTCGTTGTTGTTGGTAATAAAGCCTACCACTGTTGTGTCATCTGCAAACTTGATGATTGAGTTGGAGGTGTGCATGGCCACACATTCGTGGGTGAACAGGGTGTATAGGAGGGGGCTGAGAACGCACCCTTGTGGGTGTTGAGGATCAGCAGAGTGGAGATGTTTCCTACCTTCACCACCTGGGGGTGGCCCGTCAGGAAGTCCAGGACCCAATTGCACAGGGCGGGGTCGAGACCCAGGGTCTTGAGCTTAATGATGAGTTGAGGGTACTATGGTGTTGAATGCTGAGCTGTAGTCAATTAACAACATTCTTACATAGGTATTCCTCTTGTCCAGATGGGATAGGGCAGTGTGCAGTGTTATGGCGATTGCATCATCTCTGGACCTATTGGGGCGGTAAGCAAATTGAAGTGGGTCTAGGGTGACAGGTAGAGTGGAGGTGATATGATCCTTGACTAGTCTCTCAAAGCACTTCATGATGCTTCATGATGAAGTGAGTGCTACGGGGTGATAGTCATTTAGTTCAGTTACCTTTGCTTTCTTGGGAACAGGAACAATGGTGGCCATCTTGAAGCATGTAGGGACAACAGACTGGGATAGGGATTGACTGAATATGTCCGTAAACACAGCCAGCTTGTCTGCGCATGCTCTCAGGACGCAGCTAGGGATGCCGTCTGGGCTGGCAGCCTTGTGAGGGTTAACACGTTTAAATGTTTTACTCACGTCAGCCACAGTGAAGGAGAGCCCACAGCAGGCAAAGGAGTTAAGTTTGTCTGGAAGCAAGACGTCGATGTCTGCGTCGGGGCTGGTTTTCTGTTTGTAATCTATGATTGTCTGTAGACCCTGCCACATATGTCTCGTGTTTGAGCAGTTGAATTGCGGCTCCACTATGTCTCTATACTGACACTTTGCTTGTTTGATTGCCTTACAGAGGGAATAACTACACTGTTTGTATTCAGCCATATTCCCAGTCGCCACGCCATGATTAAATGCGGTGAAACGTGCTTTCAGATTAGTGCGAATGCTGCCATCCATCCACGGTTTCTGTTTAGGGAAGGTTTTAATAGTCACAGTGGGCACAACATCTCCTATACACTTCCTTATAAACTCGCTCACCGAGTCAGCGTATACTTCAATGTTATTCTCTGAGGCTACCCGGAACATATCCCAGTCCACGTGATTGAAACAATCTTTGAAGCGTGGAATCTGATTGGTCAGACCAGCGTTGGATAGACCTAAGCACGGGCGCTTCCTGTTTTAGTTTCTGCCTATAGGAAGGGAGCAACAAGATGGAATCATGGTCAGATTTGCCAAAAGGAGGGCGGGGGAGGGCATTGTATGCATTGCGGAAGTTAGAGTAGCAATGGTCGAGCGTGTTACTTGCTCATGTACTGCATTCGATATGCTGATAGAATTTAGGTAGCCTTGTTCTCAAATTATCTTTGTTAAAATCCCCAGCTACAATAAATGCAGCCTCAGGATATATGGTTTCCAGTTTGCATGAAGTCCAGTGAAGTTCCTTGAGGACTGTCTGATATACACGGTTGTGACAATAACCGGTCGGCATTTGATTGTGAGGAATTCTAGGTCAAGTGAAAAAAAGGACTTGAGTTCCAGTATGTTGTTACGATTACACCATGAGTCATTAATCATGAAACATACACCCCCGCCTTTCTTCTTACCGGAGAGATGTTTACTCCTGTCGGCATGATGCACTGAAATTCCCGTTGGCTGTACAGACTCCGACAGCATATCCCAAACTAGCCATGTTTCCGTGAAACAGAGTATGTTACAATGTCGGATATCTCTTTGGAAAGCAACTCTTGCTCCGATGTCGTCATCTTTGTTAAATAGGGAATGGGCATTAGCGAGTAATATACTCGGGTGGTGTGCATGCCTCCGAAGCGTCGCTAGAAGACCGCGACACCTTTCTACTGACTCTGAAAAAAAAATGAAAAAAAAAGATGCCCAGGGTCCCTGCTCATCTGCGTGGACATGCATTAGGCATGCTGCAAGGTGGCATGAGGACTGCAGATGTGGCCAGGGCAATCAATTGCAATGTCCATATTGTGAGACACCTAAGACAGCGCTACAGGGAGACAGGATGGACAGCTGATCGTCCTCGCAGTGGCAGACCACGTGTAACAACACCTGGATGACAGGTACAGGATGGCAACAACAACTGCCCGAGTTACACCAGGAATGCATAATCCCATCAGTGCTTAGACTGCAATAGGCCTTTCCGCAAATTCCTTTCCATGGTAGCAAGATCTTAACAAAAGTGACATCTAGTACACAGATTCCCCTAAGTTGTGTGGCTTGACAAAGTAACTTCACAGACATCACCGGCAACAACGTTGCCTATGGGCACAAACCCACCGTCGCTGGACCAGACAGGACTGGCATAAGTCATCTTTACTGACGAGTTGCGGTTTTGTCTCACTAGGGGTGATGGTCGGATTCGCGTTTATCGTCGAAGGAATGAGCATTACACCGATGCCTGTACTCTGGAGCAGGATCGATTTGGAGGAGGTCTGGGGCGGTGTGTCACAGCATCATCGGACTGAGCTTGTTGTCAGGGAAGACATCCTCTGTGCGTTACAGGGAAGACATCATCCTCCCTCATGTGGTACCCTTCCTGTAGGCTCATCCTGACATGACCCTCCAACATGACAATGCCACCAGCCATACTGCTCATTCTGTGCGTGATTTCCTGCAAGACAGGAATGTCAGTGTTCTGCTATGGCCAGTGAAGAGCCCGGTTCTCAATCCCATTGAGCACGTCTGGGACCTGTTGGATCTGAGGGTGAGGGCTAGGGCCATTCCCCCCAGAAACTTTTTGCTGAGTATATATTTCTATTAATTTACCTAATGTTGGCTGCTAGGCTAATGTCATTTTTTTCCCTCCAAATGCAGACAATGACCCAAAACACACTGCCGCCCGGGTTTGTATTGCAAATAAGGGCATAAACTGGGTCAAGACGCCTGCAGAGTAAATAGACCTACAACACTTTAACAGCAACATTTCTCAACAATAGTGAGACTCTCATCGCCTACGGTAGGCCTACAGTATATCTACAAATATTTGTTTAATCTCTTCATTTAGGTCTCCTGATTTAAACCCAATCAAACTTGTTTGGCATCAAGTGAAAACATGAATCCGTAACTCTGCCAAGCCTACAAGCAAAGATGAGCTGGTGAAGGCCATCAAGATGTTTTGGCCTGAGAAACTGACGATACAACATTGCAACAAATACATTGATCATCTCAGCAAGGGTTTACCCCTGGTCGTGGAGGAACTAAAATGTATTTTTAATGTAAAGTAGTTTTGAAAGAGTGCCACATTTTGAAGAGTATTTTTACAATTATTTTATTAATGAAAGCATAAAGATGTTGATGAACAAATACTGTACATTATATGCTTTACCCAACATTTTGCGGTTGCATGAGGTTTGGAGTTAGAAATGTAAAACTTTAGAGTACTTAATACATTGCAAGTTGGAGGGATTTCTTTTCACACCTAGCCGAGCTCTTAGACTATCCTTTTGTAAATAAATGGGAGTATTAAGAGTCTATTGTCCTGCTAACAGCCCATCATAGAAACGTTGTTTGCAGAGTTCACAACCTGCTACACTTGTGAAAAACAAGTGTTTGAAAACATGTTTCTACGGTGGTACAAATATATTATTGAATTAGATATTTTTTTTTAAATACAAACACACATCCTTTTCAATGTTATACTAACAAGTGATTGCCATAGTGAATAATCCAATAATAATTGGTATGACATGGCTCTCGGAACTCATTAAGAGGCAGTTTCTAAATTAAAATACTTGCAGATCAATAAAATATCCCTGTAGATCTAATTACATTTAGAGGATTCTAAATTAATATCTAAGGGGCTTTTATACAATTATAATGCAGGGTTAATAATAATACTAGTTGAATAACAGATCGGCTCTCGGAACTCATTATGAGGCGGTTTCTAGCTTAAAAAAGATCTGCAGAGCTGGGAAGGTTGTATCCCACATTTATTTGTGTATATATATATATATATATATATATATATATATATATATATATATATATATATATATATATATATATATATATATATATATATATATATATATATATCACATTCAATTGGTTGCAAGAATTGTGTATAATAATTTAAATTGAACATTTTTTCATTTTCAAATAACCGAATGTGAGCGGTTGTAATCTGAAAAAAGGAAAAAAAGGACATTCTTGAACATTGGGTGAGACATGGAAGTGGTTTTGGAGGGCCAGTAGGAGGCACTCTTTTCTCAGGTCAAAAAAATTATCCCAATGTCCCAGGGCAGTGATTGGGGACACTGCCCTGTGTAGGGTGCTGTCTTTCGCATTGGACGTTAAATGGGTGTCCTAACTCTCTGTGGTCACTAAAGATCCCATGGCACTTATCGTAAGAGTAGGGGTGTTAACCCCGGTGTCCTGGCTAAATTCTCAAGTTGTCCCTCAAAATCACGGTCACCTAATCATCCCCAGCTTACAATTGGCTCATTCATCCCCTTCCTCTACACTGTAACTATTCCCCAGGTCGTTGCTGTAAATGAGAATGTGTTCTCAGTCAACTTACCTGGTAAAATAACAGTAAAATAAAATAAATAAATTCTTACTAATTTGCTGGAGAACCAGTTCGGAATTAAGTATGACTGACGCCTTTAGTGAGAGGTCTAATGCTTTCATATTCATTATATAAATAGGCCCTTTTAATTTTGTCTGGCTTGCGATTCCCCAAAAAAATGAATATTTTTGCTCATACAATTTAAACAGGTTGCTAGGTGTAGGCAAAACCATAAGCAAATAGGTAAACAGTGATATGACTAAAGAGTTAATCAGGGTGATTTTTCCACAAATAGACAGGTATTTTCCTTTCCATGGTAGCAAGATCTTAACAATTTTTGCTAACTTTCTATAAAAATGTATTGGAGTGAGATTCCTTTCTTTCAGGATATGTATTCTGATTATGTCCACATCACCATCAGTCCATTTTATTGGTAAACTACATGTTAACGTAAAAGTTAAAAAAAATTGTGATCCAATACATAATATAGTAAGTAAAACTAAATAAATCTTGCAACAGGCATCTGATTATTCATTATGAATAGGATTTATTTTATTTATTTTATTCTTCATTGTAACCACAATGTCACAAATAATTGAAGGACTCCGTGTTTCAGAAACTCACTTTATATTGAGGGGCGATCACTGTCACACTAGTAAATAAATCCAGTTTGTTATTTAGAAAGCCCACCATGCCTATTTTTCGATAATTGTTAGTCCACAAGTGTAATTCCCCCATTGTATTTACCAAAGTCTCTCTCAACTCCATGACCACCGGAAGCATTTTTATTGTAGTTGCCTGATGCCGGACTCTAGTGCCAGAGAAGACAGACTCTCGGATTGAAAACACCTCCATTAATTTACGAAAAGATAGTAAATTTGTGCCACAGTTTAGACTACCGATAGATCAGCATTCTAACTCCCCCTTGTGATAGTGTAGTGCAATGACAGAACGAGCAATCTGCCACCATCTACCACAAACGGTTGCGGCATAAGCTCAAAACCTTTAAAAGAAAAACCACTGTAGTTTTCACAATATAATAGCCATATCTAGGAAAACCAAAGTTCCAAAGGCTGGGCCTAATATAGTGTATAAGAGGTCATATAACAAGTTTTGTAGTGATTCTTATGTTGATGATGTAAATAATATTTGCTGGTCTGTGGTGTGTAATGAGGAGCAACCAGACGCTGCACTTGACATTGCTAATTCCAATTACTAATAACCATTCACCCATTAAGAAAATGACTGTAAAAACTGTTAAATCCCCTCAAATGGATGGTTGAGAGGGATGAGGCAAAAGGTATGGCAAATAAGTCTGACAGCCCAATCGATTGGCAAACGTACTGCAAATGAAGATAGCATGTGACTAAACAAACAAAAAATAACCAAAAAAACTATACTATGAAACAACAAAATTTATATAAAAGACTCATAGTAAAAAGCTTGACATTTTGGGTGCTCCATCATTCATTGAATCAGATAGTTAATTCATCAAAAAACACACTGATATTGACAACTACTTGACTTTTGTTGGCAAGATAAGCAAACTTAGGCATGACGTGCCAGCAACGAACGCTGACACAACATATCCAAGTATATCTGACTTGATGAATTATGAAAGACAAGCACTGAGTGTGGAAGAGGTGAAAAAATTATTGACAAGCCACCGGGGTCTGACAATCTGGATGGAAAATGACTGAGGATAATAAGCCTACTAGAAAGTGTGTGACCTGAGAGCTGGAAGGAAGCATAAGTCATTCCGCTACCTAAGAGTAGTAAAGCCCCCTTTACTGGCTCAAATAGCGGACCAATCAGCCTGTTACCAACACTTAGTAAACTTGTGTTTGAACAGATACAATGCTATTTTACAGTAAACAAATTGACAGACTTTAAGCACACTTATAGGGAAGGACATTCAACAAGCACAGCACTTACACAAATTACTGATAGGCTGAGAGGGAGAAGTATGTCCATAATAAAGCACTGCTCTGCCTTCTTAACAACACTATCAATAAGGCAAGTCCTATAGGCCCTAGTTTTGTCGCACTTTGACTACTGTTCAGTAGTGTGTCAGGTGCCACAAAGAGGGATTTAGGAAAATTGCAGTTGGCTCAGAACAGGGAAGCTATATAACTTTTTGAGGATAGTTTCAGATAGTTATTGTTGGCCACCCGTGAGAGCAAATGTCATTCCTGTTAATCTGTTCTGTTGTATTGTCATCATTTGTTAAGGTTGAACACGACAGTTTTGTAGCTTCAATGAGGATTACAGATGTGTATGAGTTCCTTAAGAGCCTATGCAAACCCCAATGTTGGAATAGTTACCACTTTTTTACTATATAACCTGTTGGGGATCTTATCCCGGTATTGGGATTTATTGTCAAGAGACCATGGCAGGAAATTCAAAACTGCAAGAATCTAATCATTTCAATTTCGCAAACAATCAACTATTTTTCACCATTTGAAAGATAAACATCTCCGCAATCCAACCACATTGTCCGATTTCAAAGAGGCTTTACGGCGAAAGCATAAAGTTAGGTTATGTTAGGAGAGTACATTGAAAATAGCTGTGTGTAATGTTTTGTCAATTCAAAGACAGGCGTCACCAAAAGCAGATAACCAGCTAAAATTATGCACTAACCTTTGACAATCTTCCTCAGATGACACTCCTAGGACATTATGTTATACAATACATGCATTTTTTGTTCCATCAAGTTCATATTTATATCCAAAAACAGCATTTTACAGTAGCGGTGAAATTCAGAATTTTTTTCCCCTCAAATGCTTCCGGTGAATCAACGTTACAATTTACAAAATTACTATTCGAAAACATTGGTGAATTATAATATTGTCATTCAAAGAATTATAGTTTAACATTTCGTAAATGCTACTGCATTGCCAGATTTCAAAATAACTTTACTGGGAAATCACACTTTGCAATAAACGAGGTGCTGTGCTAAGAACAATAGGCTAGGATATACAGGTTAGCACCATCTAATATCAATAATACCATTGTCAATAATCCCTTACCTTTGATTATCTTCATCCATTGGCACTTCCAGAATCCCAGGTCCACAACAAATGTGGTTTCTTTCGACAAAGTTCATAATTTATGTCCAAATAACTCCAAGTTTTTCCATGTCGTTAGCGCTTCGGTAGGCTACTCAAAAGTAGGGCGGGGGGGGAGGGAAGTCACGACGAAAAGTAAAAAAAATAATCTATTTACGTTCGTTCAAACATGTCAAACGTTGTTTAGCATCAATCTTTAGGACCATTTTTAATGTGAAACATCAGTAATGTTTCAACCCGACCTCTCCTGTGTCTTGAAAAACGTTTTTGAAAAATGTCTCGCCTCACATGAACTCACATGAATGCGCAGGTGCGGGCAATAATGAAGTGACGACATCCCAGGGACGTCAACTTCTCTTCCTTGTCATCTGGTCTCTGTTCATCATAGACGCTTCAAACAACTTTATAAAGATCGTTGACATCTAGTGGAAGCCGTAGGAAGTGCGAAATGAATCCTTTGTCACTGTGTGATCTATTAGCAATGACTCGAAAAATAGTACAGCCACACAATTCTCATTTCCTGGTTGTAATTTTGCCTGCCAAATGAGTTTTGTTATACTTACAGACACCATTCAAACAGTTTTAGAAAATTCAGAGTGTTTTCTACCCAACTCTGTTAATAATATGCATATCCTAGCTTCTGAGTTGGTGTAGGAGGCAGTTAAAAATGGGCACATATTTTTTTTTTAAATTCTCAATACTGCCCCCTATCCCCAACAGAATAAAGAGGTAATTGCATTCGGATGACTGTCATGGCTCTATATGTAATCAGCAATGTTAATATTATATTAGAATACGTTCCCATGTGAAAGGTTCCCCTGTGTGACAATTTTTAGAACCCCAAAAGCTTCTTCCAGGCTCCTTGACTTCTAAAAGTGTACATGAACTCTCTACCCCCTTTCCTCTGTATGAAGGGTATATAAGCCCAATAAGGTGATCTGGCATGAAGGGAGTGTAGATTTTCTGTGACCATTGGGAGAGCCTTGGAATTGGTATAGGGACCGCCTGACTGACTGTAACTACTGTATACCCTTGGTGCCTGAATGGCCTTGGCTGGCAGAGCCCCCTAGGGTCCCCTAGAGCCCCCGAGAGTCAAAACAAAGCCCTAATCCCATACGTTGGTAAAGTCAAAAGCTTCAGTCTAATCCTGCCGCTTATTAACCCGGTTGTGTGAACTGCTCACGCTGCACTGCCCCTAGAATTTCTCCACAGGGCCGGAAAAAGCCACCACCACTGGAGGAAAAGGGGGGTGAGCTGCTTTGCTGATGGGCCCAAAACTAGAATACACCCATTTATCAGACTTCCGCCTAAAAGACTCTACAATAACAACGGTAACCTACCATACCAAGCTAACCAGAGGTATCAAAAAGAGCAATGATGCAAAGTCATGTAGGAATCCATTACCTTACTGATGATCCACAAGAGGTTGCTCCGAATGCTCTCCCAGATTTAGATTTGCAAAGAAAAGCTCTCTGAATATTGAAACAGAACATTTCTATCTCTAATCATCTGCACCTGTGTCCAATTATCCCTAAGTAATTGTCAGTGCCAGGTAGCGGGGTGATCCTGTAATGGCAGTTTGGACTGATAATGGGGCTTCCTTGGTGTATGATTGGGACTGCTGCAGCTTTATTTGGGCAGGAGAGGAGCAGTGGAGCGAGAGAACAGGAACAGAGGATGTGGTCTGGAATAAAGCCCTGCTGGATCAGGATCTTCCTCTATAGAGGATCCTATTAGTCACAGGGTTTAATGAGTCTCCACTGATTTGGAATAACAGAGAGGAAAAGGAGTAGATAGAGGAGAAGAATGGAGGGATGAGGAGAGAGGGAATGGAGAATAAGGCTAGGGATGAGGAGGGTAAGGCCAGTAGCAGAGGGATGAAAAGAGAAACAAATATTATTTACAGAAGTATTTAGACCCTTTACTCAGTACTTTGTTGAAGGACCTTTGGCAGTGATTACGGCCTTGAGACTTCTTGGGTATAATGCTACAAGCTTAAGATTTGATACCTGTATTTGGGGAGTTTCTCCCATTCCTCTCTGCAGATCCTGTCAAGCTCTGTCAGGTTTGGATGGCGAGCGTTGCTGCACAGCTATTTTCAGGTCTCTCCAGAGATTTTAGATCAGGTTCAAGTCCCGAAGCCACTCCTGCATTGTCTTCGCTGTGAGCTTAGGGTCATCGTCCTGTTGGAAGGTGAACCTTCACCCCAGTCTGAGGTCCTGAGTGCTCTGGAGCAGGTTTTCATCAAGGATCTCTCTGTACTTTGCTCCGTTCATCTTTGCCTCGATCCTGACTAGTCTCCCAGTCCCTGCCGCTGAAAAACATTCCCACAGCATGATGCTGCCACCACCATGCTTCGCTGTAGGGATTGTGCCAGGTTTCCTCCAGACGTGACGCTTGGCATACAAGCAAAAGAGTTCAATCATGGTTTCATCAGACCAGAGAATGTGGTTTCTCATGGCCAGAGTCTTTAGGTGCCGTTTGGCAAACTCCAAATGGGCTGTCATGTGCCTTTTACTGAGGAGTGGCTTCAGTCTGGCCACTCTACCATAAAAGCCTAATTGGTGGAGTGCTGCAGAGATGGTTATCTTTTCAGAGGAACTCTGGAGCTCTGTCAGAGTGACCATTGGCTCAGTTTGGCTGGGGGCGGCCAGCTCTAGGAATAATGTTGGGGGTTCCAAACTTTTTCCATTTAAGAATGATGGAGGCCATTCTTGGGGACCTTTAATGCTGCAGAAATGTTTTGGTACCCTTCTAGAGATGTGTGCCTCGACACAATCCTGCCTCGGAGCTCTAGGACAACTCCTTTGACCTCATGGCTTGGTTTTTGCTCTGACATGCACTGTCAACTCTGGGACCTTATATAGACAGGTGTGTGCCTTTTCAAATCATGTCCAATCAATTGAATTTACCACAGGTGGACTCCAATCAAGTTGTAGAAACATCTCAAGGATGTTCAATTGAAACAGGATGTACCTGAGCTCAATTTCGAGTCTCATAGCAAAGGATGGGATTACTTCCGTTTAATACATTTTCAAACATTTCTAAAAACCTGTTTACACTTTGTCATTATGGGGTATTGTGTGTAGATTGCTGAGTATTTTGTTTTATTTAATCCATTTTAGAATAAGGCTGTAACGTAACAAAAATGTTGAAAAAGTCAAGGCATTGTATTCAGCCAGTCTTGTGGAGGACAATGGAAGTTAGACAAATACTACATTTTCATAAACTAACACGTATTTGGCGTTACATATTGAATTCCAAATTGCCCTGTGGATTGGTAAGTAATTGGCCAAAATTTCTACCAAGCCAATTAGCAACTGAAGCAATTATCATATAAGTCGTTATCAAAAAAACGTCTCAATAAGGTGCAGAGCGTTCGATTTGCCTGCTGGGGGCAAGGAGACCCCCAGCTCCTCTTAAACCGTTGACAACTGTGTGCCATTTTCAAGGGATTTTTAAATAAATGTTAACTATTTAGTTGTAACATCATCACCTCTTGACAAGCATAGTCAGAACTCCACATTTCAAATTATTTCATGAAAAACAATCAGTAATGATCAGTAAACATCAATTGATCATATTTTTTCAGATATGTGAGGGTAGCCTCACGATATCTCTCAATATTGGCCACCATTAATTGGATATATGAGTGATATAAAACAAATGTAAGCTTTAACAGACAACTATGATTGGTTTAGGTTAATTTCCCATCCTTTGTGGGTTCTGCCTGTCAAGCAGCAGAAGGGTGCATTTTCCGATGTACTGTTAGCTGATATTAGAATGTTTAGTTTGCAAGCTACTGGTAGAAACTTTACACAGTTGGCTAAACATAGTGGTAAGTAGACCTAGTGTACTTTTTCTCCAACCAACATAGTGAAGTTAGCTAACATTATACCCTTTTCAACATTGTTTTTAAGAGTGTTTAATCACGATTGCTGCAGACAGCCATGATAGGCTAAAGTTGAAGTCGCAAGTTTACATACACGTAGTTTGGAGTCATTAAACTTCCGACCTCAACTGTACATACCTCTTGCTTCTGGACAAGCTAAACACCTTCTTTGCCCGCTTTGAGGATAACACAGTGCCGCCGACACGGCCCGCTACCAAGGACCGTGAGCTCTCCTTCTCCGTGGCCGACGTGAGTAAGACATTTAAAAGTGTTAAACCTCGAAAGGCTGCCGGCCCAGAAGGCAACCCTAGCCGCATCCACAGAGCATTCGCAAACCAGCTGGCTGGAGTGTTTACGGATATATTCAATCTCTCCCTATCCAAGTCTACTGTCCCCACATGCTTCAAGATGTCCACCTTTTTTCCTGTACCCAAGAAAGCAAAGGTAATGAAACTAAATGACTATCGCCCTGTAGCACTCACTTCTGTCATCATGAAGTGCTTTGAGAGACTAGTCAAGGATCAAATCACCTCTACCTTACCTGACACACTAGACCCACTTCAATTTGCTTACTGCCCCAATAGACCAACAGACGATGCAATCGCCATCGCACTGCACACTGCCTTATCCCATCTAGACTAGAGGAATACCTACAGTTGAAGTCGAAAGTTTACATACACTTTGGTTGGAGTCATTAACCTCGTTTTTCAACCACTCCACAAACTTCTTGTTAACAAACTATTGTTTTGGCAAGTCGGATAGGACATCTACTTTGTGCATGACACAAGTAATCTTTCCAACTATTATTTACAGACAGATTATTTCACTTTTAATTCACTGTATCACAATTCCAGTGGGTCAGAAGTTTACATACACTAAGTTGACTGTGCATTTAAACAGCTTGGGAAATTCCAGAAAATGATGTCATGGCTTTTGAAGTTTCTGATAGGCTAATTGACATAATTTGAGTCAATTGGAGGTGTACCTGTGGATGTATTTCAAGGCCTACCTTCAAACTCAGTGCCTCTTGGCTTGACGTCATGGGAAAATCAAAATAAACCAGCCAAGACCTCAGAAAAAAATTGTAGACCTCCACAAGTCTGGTTCATCCTTGGGAGCAATTTCCAAATGCCTGAAGGTACCACGTTCGTTAGTACAAGCAATAGTACGTAAGTATAAACACCATGGGACAACGCAGCCATCATACCGCTCAGGAAGGAGAGCGTTCTGTCTCCTAGAGATTAACGTATTTCGGTGTGAAAAGTGCAAATCATCCCAGAACAACAGCAAAGGACCTTGTGATGATAATGGAGGAAACAGGTACAAAAGTATCTATATCCACAGTAAAACGAGTCCTTTATCGACATAACCTGAAAGGCCGCTCAACAAGGAAGAAGGCACTGCTCCAAAACCGCCATAAAAAAGACAGACTACGGTTTGCAACTGTACATGGGGACAAAGATCATACTTTTTGGAGATATGTCTTCTGGTCTGATGAAACAAAAATAGAACTGTTTGGCCATAATGACCATCGTTATGTTTGGAGGAAAAAGGGGGAGGCTTGCAAGCCGAAGAACACCATCCCAACCGTGAAGCACGGGGGTGGCAGCATCATGTTGTGGGGGTGCTTTGCTGCAGGAGGGATGGTCCACTTCACAAAATAGATGGCATCATGAGGGAGGAATATTATGTGCATATATTGAAGCAACATCTCAAGACATCAGTCAGGAAGTTAAAGCTTGGTTGCAAATGGGTCTTCCAAATGGACAATGACCCCAAGCATACTTCCAAAGTTGTGGCAAAATGGCTTAAGGACAACAAAGTCAAGGTATTAGAGTGGCCATTACAAAGCCCTGACCTCAATACTATAGAAAGTTTGTGGGCAGAACTGAAAAAGTGTGTGTGAGCAAGGAGGCCTACAAACCTGACTCAGTTACACCAGCTCTGTCAGGACGAATGGGCCAAAATTCACCCAACTTATTGTGGGAAGTTTGTGGAAGGCTACCCAAAACGTTTGACCCAAGTTAAACAATTTAAAGACAATGCTACCAAATACTAATTGAATGTATTGTATGTAAACTTCTGACCCACAGGGAATGTGATGAAAGAATTAAAAGCTGAAATAAATCATTCTCAATACTATTATTCTGACATTTCACATTCTTCAAATAAATTGGTGATCCTAACTGACCTAAGACAGGGAATGTTAACTAGGATTAAATGTCAGGAATTGTGAAAAACTGAGTTTAAATGTATTTGGCTAAGGTGTATGTAAACTTCGGACTTCAACTGTATATTTATTGATGGACCACATCAAATTGGTTCGCTAGCTCAGAACAGATCACTTCAATATGGCTAGTTAACAAACTAACTTTCAGGGGATAAACTAGATGGCTATATACAAATATTGTTTGATTTGCTTGCCATCTATAGTGGTGATGACAGCAGTCCGACAGAAAACCATACATTTTTTAAACAACATCAGTTGTTAAACCATATTTCTCTGCTTCTTTTCTCTTTCATGACATACAACCAGGTGTTTGCATCATTTCTTGTTTTGTTCTTTTTTTTGTGCTTTTCAATTATATTATTAGGCTTTATTATTATTATTAGCATACATTGTAAATTACATCACATTTAATATATATATATATATATATATATATAAAGTCAATAACTTCCCATTATTCTAGGTATGGCTGACTTGAATAGATTCTCCAATATCTTGCATTTGTTCCCAGATTTGCTTTGTTCTGCCACACTCTAATAATAAGTATTGAAGTGTTTCTTAATCAGTGCATGATGGCATTGGGCATTTTTTTGTTTTAACATAACATCTCCATTGGACTACTGCTCTCACCGGGAGCCGTCGCACTGAGATTAGCCACGCTGTGTCTCTTACATTTTCTGAAAAGTGATTTGCCCATGACAAGCACTTTCCAAAATCCTAATCTCTGATGAAGCAAGCTAAATGACAAGTTGCTTAGCTAGCTAGCTATATGCCAAATGGATAGGCCACCCTCACGTATCTGAATACAGTACATGATCAATTGATGTTTACTGATCATCAAAAGCATGAGTTACTTGTTGTATAACTCTGATCATAGAGCTAAATGTGGAATAATCGGAAATGTATAGTTCTGACTATGCTCTTCAAGAAGTGATGGTGTTAAAACCAAATAGTTATAACATTTATTTAAAAATCCCTTGAAAACCGCAGGTAGTTGTCAATGGTTTTAAACGAGCTGGGGGTCTCCCAGCAGCCAAATCGAATGCTCTAAACCGTATTGTGATAATGACCTATTGCTTACCTACCCATACTCTCAGATCACCTAGGGGCTTGGGGTTGATCTATAAATCAGCCACAGCCTTCTTCAAGTCCTGTACTCACCCCTCTGAAGTTGCTCATGGCCTGGAAGTAGACGAGGTAGCTCTTGCGGGGGTCCAGCGGGGTGTTCCAGTAGCCATTGTAGGTGTGGTTGTCCCCCACGGTGAAGGGGCTGGCTTCAGGCAGGCTGCTGGGAAGCAGCTCGGCCGTGTAGTAGTGGGGGGTCCCTCTGGCCTGGGCCTCCCCATGGGATATGGGCAGAGGGTAACAGTCCTGAACCCCCAGTTCCCTCTTCACCTTCCAGCCACTCTCCTCCTTTACCACAATCTGGTACGTACTGGTGGAGAGAGAGCACAATACAAGATGTTGGTATACATTATTGTAAAATGTTTCTCATTAAGTTTGGTCATATAGGGGCATTGGCAAATAATATGTATGTGCTGTAAATGTGACATCAAAATGTCTATAAATCATATATCAAATCAAAGTTTATTTGTCAAGTGTGCCGAATAAAACAGGTGAAGACCTTATAGTGAAATGCTTACTTACAGGCTCTAACCAATAGTGCAAAAAAGGTATTATGTGAACAATAGGTAAGTAAAGAAATAAAACAACAGTAAAAAGACAGGCTATATACAGTAGCGAGGCTATAAAAGTAGCGAGGCTACATACAGACACCGGTTAGTCAGGCTGATTGAGGTAGTATGTACATGTAGATATGGTTAAAGTGACTATGCATATATGATGGAGAGTAGCAGTAGCGTAAAAGAGGGGTTGACGGGTGGTGGGTGGCAGGACACAATGCAGATAGCCCGGTTAGCCAATGTGCGGGAGCACTGGTTGGTTGGCCCAATCGAGGTAGTATGTACATGAATGTATAGTTAAAGTGACTATGTATATATGATAAACAGAGAGTAGCAGCAGCGTAAAAAGAGGAGTTGGAGGGTTGGGGGGGGCAACCAATGCAAATGCATATATTTATGTACATGTCTGTGTGTGTCTGTTGCTGTTGTGTTCTCACCTGATGGGTGATCCCCTGCCCAGGGCGGGGCGAAGCAACACAGTGATCGTGCTCTCTGTTTCACTCAGAGGGGACAGCATGTCTCCATAGTCAAACATTGGAGCTGAGGAGACAGAGCACAGGAGTACAGACAAAATTATATTATATTGCAATTAGACTGACCTTGTGATAAACAAGATAATATACATACGCACATACACAAACACACTTATACACATGCTCACACACACATAGTCTCACGCCACACACTCACACACGCAGACATGCACACAGACACATCCTTCATCAATCCCCTTTAAAACCAGCTGAACTGTGTCTATCCACACATCCTATCTAATAAACATACAGCCTCTTCCCTATTCTCTCATAAAAGGTCTGCAGCCCCATCAAATCTTGTGAGTCACTGTTCCCACAGAATTGTCCCTCCCGAATTTCCATATGTTCTGGTTGTCTTGGATACCGAGTGCAATTAAAAGTCCTGGAAGTGGAGGACAAATAGTAGGAGCTTCTCATTTAAAGGGATTTGTCCAAGCTGCGTTTCTCCCAGGAGATGCCTCCTGCACGGCATGTCTTTAATATCCCTAGTCAATTAGTGAAGGGGAGGAAAGGTAAACTATTACGGAGAAATGGTATGTCATGTACATGTTCAGTACATCATTAATTTCTCCGTAATAGTTTACCTTTCCTCCCCTTCACTAAGGTGAGGTGTTTAATAAGTGTTTATTTTATTCACACGTAACAAAAGCTCTAGCGTGTTACAAAGAGTGTGAGTTGTTTGATGTCAGTAAGGTGTTGATCGGTTGGGAATAGGTTTTGAGGGGGTTTATTGGAGTAAGCTCAATGGAGCTAAAGTAAAAATTAACTTGAGGGTTGGTACAGTTCAGTGTGTGCTCTGTGGTAGTTCACTCTGGAAGACTGTAGAAGGCAGGCTCTGTGGCTGTCTTAGTAGGGGTGCACGTACATTATGTGGAGTTCGTTATAAGCGCTGTAAGCTAGTTGTCAATGTAGCAATGAGAGATGTTCAGTACAAGTGAATGTTCTGCTGTTCTGCACTGTAGGCCATTCGAGGGGGTATGGAGGGGGAGGATGACACATAATGGCTTTTTGGACTCTTTATGGCCACGTACCAGCAGGTCCCTGTCTGACGTACAGCCACCAAAGAGTGATTGAGCTGTAAATCTATAATTAAAGAACTCTTAGTACTCTCCTTTGCATGGAGACACACTCATACACCCACTGAGAGAAAGAGAGAGGTGCATTGAGGTTTCCTCTGAGGTTTTTTACTCCTGCCTTTTTACACAGGGAAACATGCATCATTAAAAGTGAATGGAACACCAGGGATGGATTTCCTTCTCCAGTAATAAGCTCAGAGTCTGTCTCTCTCTCAGCTGGGAGATGCTGCATGGTCCCATGAAGATAGCACTGCATCTATCCTTACACATAACAACCATTGTTTCCTCTCTGCTGTTTGTGCTTTGTTGTGTGCAATGAAAGCGTGTCAATCCTTTTGAGAGGATGGGAGTGGTAGTACTTATATTCTTGGAGGAGTTGTTTTGCCACTGCAAGAGGATAAAGCAACTGAGGTTGAAAGTCAAATTTCAGACCCTGATAATAGCACAGAGTGAGTGAAACCTACTATAGCTAGCTACACAACTGCGCAAGCACAGACAGTCTTCAGTGAGATAGAGAGACTGCAGTATTGGGAATATATGAAATTGATGGGAGACATACACCATATAGAAGAGGACATGACATTGGTATCTTTTCCTCTAATGGATACAAAGGAATGAATTAGTCTATCTCACAACATTCACTTGAGACCCAGAGGAGTTGTGATTACAGCCATGTGCAATATCAATTAACATATTGCTGTAACACCCTTCAGACATACACTACATGACCAAAAGTATGTCGAAACCTGCTCGTCGAACATCTCATCCCAAAATCATGGGCATTAATGTGTAGTTGGTCCCCCTTTTGCTGCTTTAACAGCCTCCACTCTTCTGGGAAAACGTTCCAATAGATGTTGGAACATTGCTGCGGGGACTTGCTTCCATTCAGCCTTGAGCATCAGTGAGGTCGGATACTGATGTTGGGTGATTAGGCCTGGCTGGCAGTCGGCGTTCCTATTCTTCCCAAAGGTGTTTGATGGGGTTGAGGTCAGGGCTCTGTGCAGGCCAGTCAAGTTCTTCCACACCAATCTCAACAAACCATTTCTGTATGGACCTCGCTTTGTGCACGGGGCATTGTCATGCTGAACCAGGAAAGGACCTTCCTCAAACTGCTGCCACAAAGTTGGAAGCACAGAATTGTCTAGAATGTCATTGTACAGTATGCTGTAGTGTTAAGATTTCCCTTCACT
Source organism: Salmo salar (assembly GCF_965601325.2). Classification (NCBI taxonomy): domain Eukaryota; kingdom Metazoa; phylum Chordata; class Actinopteri; order Salmoniformes; family Salmonidae; genus Salmo; species Salmo salar. Next base: position 48,481,503 of record NC_138295.1, on the reverse strand, counting down.
GTAACTAAGGAGCCAGAACCATGAAAAACAGCCCCAGACCATTGGCAATATGCATTCGGGCAGGTAGCGGTCTCCTGGCATCTGCCAAACCCAGATTTGTCCGTCGGAATGCCAGATGGTGTGTTCTGAATTCTGTTATGAATGTATTGTAATGTTTTTAAAATTGTATAACTGCCTTAATTTTGCCGGACCCCAGGAAGAGTAGCTACTGCCTTAGCAACAGCTAATGGTGATCCATAATAAATACAAATACAAATGGTGAAGCATGATTCATCACTCCAGAGTACGCGTTCCCACTGCTCCAGAGTCCAATAGCGGCATGCTTTACACCACTCCAGCCGATGTTTGGCATTGCACATGGCGATCTTCGGCTTCCATGGCTGCTCGGCCATGGAAACCCATTTCATGAAGCTCCTGACGAACAGTTCTTGTGCTGATGTTGCTTCCAGAGGTAGTTTGGAACTCAGTTGTGAGTGTTGCAGCCAAGGACAGATGATTTTTAAGCGCTACACGCCTCATTTCTCGGCAGTGCCGTTCTGTGAGCTTGTGTGGTCTACCACTTCGCGGTTGAGCCGTTGTTGCGCCTAGACATTTCCCCTTCACAATACAGCACTTACAGTTGACATGGGCAGCTCTAGCAGGGCAGAAATTTGACAAACTGACTCGTTGGGAAGTTGGCATCCCATGACAGTGCCACATTGAAAGTCACTGAGCTCTTCAGTAAGGCGATTCTACTACCAATGTTTGTCTATGCCTGTGTGCTCGATTTTATATGCCTGTCAGCAACTGGTGTAGCTGAAATAGCCAAACCCACAAATTTCAAGGGGTGTCGACATCCTTTTATATATATATAGTATATTTACAGACTCCTGTTATCTCCTTCAGACAGTTGATGTTCAACTTTGATCAAAGCTAGGTACAAAGTTTGATATGGCACACACATGGACACACATGTACACATGGATTTTGTATTGTAGATACAGTGTATTCAGAAGTATTCAGACCACTTGCCATTTTAATAATTTTGTTATGTTACAGCCTTATTCTAAATTGGATTCAATAGTTTTTTCCCCTCATTAATCTACACAATACCCCAAAATGAAAAAGCAAAAATAGGTTTTAAGAAATGTTTGCAGATATGGCAGCGATTACAGCCTCAATTCTTCTTGGGTAGGACGCTACAAGCTTGGCACACCTGTATTTGGGGAGTTTCTCCCATTCTTATCTGCAGACCCTCAAGCTCTGTCAGGTTGGATGGGGAGAGTTGTGGGCACAGCTACTTTCAGGTCTCTCCTGAAATGTTTGATCAGGTTCAAGTCTGGCCACTCAAGGACATTCAGAGACCTGTCCCGAAGCCACTCCTGCAGTGTGTTGGTTGTGTGCTTAGAGTCGTTGTTCTGTTGGAAGGTGAACCTTTGCCCCAGTCTGAGGTCCTCAGCGCTCTGGAGCAGGTTTTCATCTGTACTTTGCTCCATTCATCTTTCCCTCGATCCTGACTAGTCTCCCAGTCCCTGCCGCTGAAAAACATCCCCACAGCATAAGGCTGCCATGACCATGCTTCACCTTAGGGACGTTGCCAGGTTTCCTCCAGATGTGACATTTAGTATTCAGGCCAAAGAGTTCAATATTGGTTTCATCAGACCAGTTAATTGTTTCTCATGGTCTGAGAGTCCTTTAGGTGCCTTTTGGCAAACGCCAAGCGGGCTGTCATGTGCCTTTTACTGAGGAGTGCCTTCTGTCTGGCCACTCTACCATAAAGGCCTGATTGGTGGAGTGCTGCAGAGATGGTTGCTCTTCTGGAAGGTTCTCCCATTTCCACAGAGGAACTCTGGAGCTCTGTCAGAGTGACTATCGGGTTCTTCGTCACCTCCCTAAGCAAGGCCCTTCTCCCCCAATTGCTCAGTTTGGCCAGGTGGCCAGCTCTAGGAAGAGTCTGGGTGGTTACAAACTTCTTCCATTTAAGAATGATGGAGGCCACTGTCTTCTTGGGGACGTTCAATGCTGCAGAAATGTTTTGGTACCCTACCCCAGATCTGTGCCTCGTCACAATCCTGTCTCGGAGCTCTATGGACAATTCCTTCGACCTCATGGCTTGGTTTTTGCTCTGACATGCAGTTGTTGACTGTGGGAACTTATATAGACAGGTGTGTGCCTTTCCAAATTATGTCCAATCAATTTCATTTACCACAGGTGGATTCCCATCAAGTTGTAGAAACATCTCTGATCAATGGAAACATGATGCATCTGAACAAAAAATGTTGTCTCATTGCAAAGGGTCTGCATACACCTGTTGTTTACTAAGCACGTGATTAATACAATTTCATTTGAAAAGCAAAATTGCCAATCAGTACATTGACTTACAGCAGCAGCACAATTTTCAAAGTCAGATGTGAATCCTCAGAGAAAATCAATTGAACAAAAGTTAAAAGGTAGTTTCTCCACAAAGTAAATAAAACATGCTCTCAGAAATAATTGCAAAAAAAAGTCAAGCTTGTCTGTTTTTTATTTTTAATACATTTGCAAACATTTCTAAAAACCTGTTTCGATTGTCATTGTGGGGTATTGTCTGTAGATTGATGAGGAAAACATTTATTTTATTCATTTTAGAATAAGGCTGTAACGTAACAAAATGTGGAAAATGGGAAGGGGTCTGAATACTTTCCGAATGCACTGTAAATGTGGCGGCAGGTAGCCTAGTGGTTAGAGCATTGGGCCAGTAACTGAAAGTTTGCTAGACAGAATCCCCGAGCTGACAAGATAAAAATCTGTCGTTCTGAACAAGGCAGTTAACCCACTGTTCCCCAGTAGGACGTCATTGTAAAAAAGAATTTGTTCTTAACTGACTTGCCTAGTTAAATAAAGGTTAGGCACTGCCTTAATGTTGCTGGACCCCAGGGATCCTCAATAAATACAAATGCAACTGGATAGACAAACATTCAAGTGTGAACACATACACCTGCAGTTGTACACACACATTGACACTCACCAGAAATGTTGGTGGTGATCTCAGTTAGGGCGGTCTGGCCGAAGCCCTTGGTTGTGCGGGCACGGACAGAAATCAGATATGTGGTGCCAGGGTGAAGGTTGGAGAACATGTGATAGGTCTCGTTCCTCAGCTTCGACACTGTTCTCCTAGGTCCTGGCACGTTGATGCCTGGGTCAGACGACTCAATGCTCTGATAGCTGATCTGTGGACAGATTTTAAAAAAGACACCAGAATGATTCATATAGCAATTATTACTGAGAGCATGAGTTATTTACTTTGTGGAGCAACTACCTTTTAACTTTTGTTCAACTGATTTTCTCTGAGGATTCACATCTGACTTTGAAAATTGTGCTGCTGCTCTAAGTCAATGTACTGATTGGTAATTTTGCTTTTCAAATCAAATTGTATTAATCACGTGCTTAGTAAACAACAGGTGTGTACAATGCAGAGAGTAAGAAAATAGAGAAATAATATAAAAGTAAAACATCCAATAATAAAAGTTATAATAGTATATAACTTGGCTATATACTGAGTCGATGTGCAGGGGTACAAGGTAATTGAGGTAGACATGTACATATAACTAGAAATAAAGTGACAGAAATAGTAGCAGCAGCATATGTGATCCAGTCCAGTGTAATGCTGTTATTTTTTCATGAAAGTGGAATCATTATCAAACCGTTATTGTTTTGTCTGTTTACAGATTTCCCAACCTGCGGGTTGCACAATAACAAGATGTTAATGATTTTGTCTGGCTTGCTCATCAATTCATAATGGTCAAGCCTGAAGGACATTCATGCTAATGTGGAAATGTGTTCTGTGTGAAATATTGATGCTGTTGGAAGCAATTTTTTCCCCACCCAGTCAAACTATCTTATGGGATTCCACCCATGTGGGGTCAGAGAGTAATGTAAAAACTGGGAATGTTAAATAACACAGACATGACTTGCTTCCCACTGACTTGAACCAAACTATTGAACCAGACTATGCAGATTATTTTAAGAGCACGATATGCCCATGCAGGCGTGGAAACTGTGAAGACAGCCAATGACTGTACACAGTACACACAGAGACCTATGTGTTCCTCATAAAAAAGCCAACGTAAAAGCCGATAATAGCCTTCAGAAAGAGCAAAGAGGACCAAGGAGGGGCTTGTGAGGCTGGAGTCGTGGTGCTCGATGGGCTCAGGGAGACTGGTCAAAGCTTTAATGGGAGAGAAATGAAGAGGATTCCTTCTGTGGCTCTGTCTAAAAGCTCTCTTTGTCAGCTCAGAGAAATCAGGATGCTACAGGGAGAAAATCCATCCACTTTATATGTCAAACCACAAATCCCATTTAATAATATCCTCCTTGAGATGACATTGAAAGAGAGAGGGCTGGGTGAAGGCTTGAGGCTGGTATAGGTAATACTGTAATGAGCCCCTACCATAGGTGAAGACAAAAGGGTGAAAGCGAGACTAACGTTACCAATTGTCTGTTTTCATCTGCGACCTACTCCAAAATTAGCATGAATAAATTAGTGCTAATAAATGAGGGTGAAAAACATGATGATGACTGGCAGTGCTACAGTATATGCTGATAAATATTTTTCCTCTTGGTGACAATGTGCCAGACTATTTGCTAGCTCTAGATGTACTGTTAGATGAGTGGAGAGAAACAGAGAGCGCTCTGGGGATGGACTATGAGCCTGTAAAAAAATGCCATACACAACCACACATATAGAGAGGCTGATATGTGCTGTAGCTTCTGCCTGTATTCTTAACGTCAAACAGCTGTGTTGTGTCTTTTACGTCAATTAACAGCCACCTGTAAAATATAGCTATTGTTCTGTCCTTGTTTCTAACTCTCTGTTTGAAAAGTTCTGTGACATTTCTCTCCTAGAACTTACCTGTGCTAATCAATGCCTGTGACACTGCTCTTGCTGACCTAAACTACACCAATCAATCACTACAAACTCTAATAGGATATGATGGTCAGGAGGGTGAACCTGAGAATTTTGGGAGGAGATGTTTAGAGGAAGATGATTGGAGGGCATTGAACAGAGTGGGAAGCATCCTTACCTCATATTGGGTGATGAGACCATTGGGTTCCACTGGCTCCTCCCACTTGAGGAAGATCATGTCTTCCAGGGGAGTGAAGGTCAGCGATTCAGGGGTGATGCCACCGGGAACTATGGGAAACAAGCAACAGGTCAGGAAATTGAAGCAGTAAAATCATGGCAAGTATCTCATAATGTCAATATCATATTCAGTGTTCAATGTCACTGAGTTTCTCTTACAATGTTAGCCTTAGAACTGAGAATTCTGCATCATGTAGGACATTAAGGACTATATTTTGTGTCAGAGTCAGAGAGTGTACAAGCAAAGAGAATAGGAGATGATTGATGGATATAAAACCACTGAAGTAGAGTAATCACTATAGTAAAAATCAAGTACTTACAATCAATCAGACTGATCAGGTTCATATTACATAATATAGATGTCACGTCCTGACCAGCAGAGGGAGGTATTGTATTAGTTTTGGTCAGGACGTGGCAGGTTTTTTGTGTGTTAAATGTTGTGTTGGTGATTAGGACTCCCAATTGAAGGCAGGTGTGTTGAGTTGCCTTTGATTGGGAGTCCTATATAGGTGTGTGTGTTTTTCTTTGGGGTTGTGGGTAGTTGTTTTTGCACTGCGTGTTGTGTGCCTGCAAAACTGTTCCTGTTTTCGTGAGTATCATTTATTGTTTTCCCTGTGGATGCTTTACTTGTGTTTATATTAAAACTATGAGTATCCACATTCCCGCTGCGCCTTGGTCCATTTTTGAAGACAGCTGTTACAATAGAGACCCCAAAAGAAATTTCTTTGAGTACTGAGTCTGACAGTGACATGAAGACTACTGTAGCTCTGCTGGAGTCACTTTTATTGATAACTTTGACACCTTCTGGAAACAGAAGATACTCTTCAGGAATGATGGCATCCATCCAAATCATCTTGGCTCCTGGACTCTGTCCACACATTTCAAGGTTGCATTGAAACAATGACTGGTAAATGATCCAAGACCAGCTCAGTTAATCCCTACCATTGTGACAATGAGTCGTCACAACGCTGCATCAAATGTACATGATCTTAGGGGCATTGGCAAACACAATGTAAGTAATTTAATGTCTGTACCCCTAATTGTACTGAATACATCTGTTCATCCTACAGCTATTGTAAGCAGTAATCATGAGCCTATAAACCAGAGTTACACTTTTAGCACTGTGGCGGTGTGCAATACTAGGAAGACCTCAGCTCCAATGTACATAACATGAGTAAGTCTACCTCTAAGCTTCCCAGTAAAGCATTAAAAACAATCAAGCAACCCAGAAAGGTTATAAAAATAGCCCATTTTAACATATGTAGCCTAAGAAACAAGGTCCATGAAGTCAATAACTTGCTTGTAAACTGATGACATTCATATTCTGTAGTTACAAACAGCACAGGAATTAAATCAACAACATGTATTGATCACATTTTTACTAAGCTGCAGATATTTGCTTTAAAGCAGTATCCAAATCCATAGGATGAAATTATCAAAATATAATAGCCATATCTAGGAAAAGCACATTTCCAAAGTCTTGGCCTAATATAGTGTATAAGAGGTCATATAACAAGTTTTGTAGTGATTCATATGTTGATGATGTAAAGAATATTTGCTGGTCTGTGGTGTGTAATGAGGAGCAACCAGACACTGCACTTGACACATTTATGAAACTACTTATTCAAGTTACTAATAAGCATGCAACCATTAGGAAAATGACTGTAAAAACTGTTAAATCCCCTTGGATTGATGAGGAATTGAAGAATTGTATGGTTGAAAGTGATGAGGCAAAAGGTATGGTAATTAAGTCTGGCAGCCCAACTGATTGGCAAACATACTGCAAATTGAGAAATCAATCACTAAACTTAATAAAAATAAAAATAAACTACACTATGAAACAAAGAAATGATATAAAGAATAATAGTAAAAAGCTTTGGGGCACCTTAAATGACATTTTTTGGGGAAAAAAAGCCAAGTCGGCTCCTTCATTCATTGAATCAGATGGCTCATTCATGAAAAAAGCCCACTGATATTGCAAACTACATTAATTACTTTTTCATTGGCAAGATAAGCAAACTTAGGGATGACACGCTAGCAACAAACGCTGACACTACACATCCAAGTATATTGGACCAAATCATGAAATTTACGAATTCCGTAAAGTCAGTGTGGAATAGGTGAAAAAATAATTGTTGTCTATCAACAAAATTACTGAGGATAATAGCAGACGATAATGCCACTCCTACTTGCCACATCTTCAATGTAAGCCTACTAGAGAGCGTGTGCCCTCAGGCTTGGAGGGAAGCTAAAGTCATTCCACTACCCAAGAATAGTAAAGCCCCTTTACTGGCTCAAATAGCCTGTTACCAACCCTTAGTAAACTTCTGGAAAAAAATGGTGTTTGACCAGATGCAATGCAATTTTACAGTTTGACAACAGAATTTCAGCATGCTTATAGGGAAGGACACTCAACAAGCACAGCACTTACACAAATGACTGATGATTGGCTGAGAGAAATTGAAGATACAATTATTGTGGGGGCTGTCTTGTTAGACTTCAGTGCAGCTTTTGACATTATTGATCATAGTCTGCTGCTGGAAAACTTGTGTTATGGCTTTACACCCTCGGCTATAATGTGGATAAATAGTTATCTGTCTAACAGAACACAAAGGGTGTTCATTAATGGAAGCCTCTCCAACATAATCCAGGTAGAATCAGGAATTCCCCAGGGCAGCTGTCTAGGCCCCTTACTTTTTTCAATCTTTACTAAAGACATGCCACTGACTGAGTAAAGCCAGAGTTTCTATGTACGTGGATGACTCAACACTATACACGTCAGCTACTACAGCAACTGAAATGACTGCAACACTCAACAAAGAGCTGCAGTTAGTTTCAGAGTGGGTGGCAAGGAATAAGTTAGCCCTAAATATTTATAAAACTAAAAGCACATAATTTGGAACAAAACACTCACTAAACCCTAAACCTCAACTAAACCGTGTAATGCATATTGTGGAAATTGAGCAAGTTGAGATGACTAAACTGCTTGGAGTAACACAAGTAAACAACACACAACACAAGAACTGTCATGGTCAAAACATATTGATGCAGTTGTAGCTAAGATGGGGAGAAGTCTGTCTATAATAAAACGATGCTCTGCATTCTTAACCTCTATGGGCTAGGTGGGACGCTAGCGTGCCACCCGTGGTGCACTCCATCAACAGCAGGTGCATTTCAAGAGCGGCAAATTTGAATCCAAATAAATGTCAAAATTCAAATTTTTCAAACATACAACTATTTTACACCCTTTGAAAGATAAACATCTCCTTACTCTAACCACGTTTTACGATTTCAAAAAGGTTTTACGGCGAAAGCATAAATTTAGAGTATGTTAGGACAGTACATTTACAAGAGTTGTGTGTAATGTTTTATCAAGTCAAAGACAGGGTCACCAAAACCATAAAACCAGCTAAAATGATGCACTAACCTTTTACAATCTCCATCAGATGACACTCCTAGGACATTATGTTAGACAATGCATGCATTTTTAGTTCTATCAAGTTCATATTTATATCCAAAAACAGCGTTTTACTATGGCATTGATGTTGAGGAAATCGTTTCCCTCCAATAACCGGCAGTCAAGTCAGCGTCACAAATTAAATAATTAAAATTAGAAAACATTGGTAAAATATTATATTGTCATTTAAAGAATTATAGATTTACATCTCTTGAACGCAATCAACTTGCCAGATTTAAAAATAACCTTACTGGGAAATCACACTTTGCAATAATCTGAGCACTGCGCCCAGAAAAATACGCGTTGCGATACAGACTAGACGTCATGTTGGGGAGATCTAAAATCGAGAATACTATGTAAATAATCCATTACCTTTGATTCTCTTCATCAGATGTCACTTCCAGGTATCACAGGTCCATAACGAATGTAGTTTTGTTCAAAAAAGCTCATCATTTATGTCCAAAAATCTCCGTCTTGTTAGCACATGATCTAAGCCAGCCGGACTTCTCGTCATGAACGAGGGGAAAAAATATATTTACGTTCGTTCAAACATGTCAAACGTTGTATAGCATAAATCATTAGGGCCTTTTTTAACCAGAACATGAATAATATTCAAGGTGGACGAATGCATACTCTTTTATAACGTATTGGAACGAGGGTACCCAACATGAACTCGCGCGCCAGGTGTCTAATGGGACATCATCGTTCCATGGCTCTTGTTCGGTCAGATCTCCCTCCAGAAGACTCAAAACACTTTGTAAAGGCTGGTGACATCTAGTGGAAGCAATAGGAAGTGCCAAAATATTCCTCAGCCCCTGTGTTTTTCAATGGGATAGGTTTAAAGGTAATACAACACATCAGGTATCCACTTCCTGTCAGAAAATGTCTCAGGGTTTTGCCTGCCAAATGAGTTCTGTTATACTCACAGACACCATTCAAACAGTTTTAGAAACTTTAGAGTGTTTTCTATCCATATATAATAAGTATATGCATATTCTAGTTACTGGGTAGGATTAGTAACCAGATTAAATCGGGTACATTTTTTTTATCCAGACGTGCAAATGCTGCCCCCTAGCCCTAACAGGTTAACAACACTATCAACAAGGCAGGTCCTACAGGCCCTAGTTTTGTCGCACCTTGACTACTGTTCAGTCGTGTGGTCAGGTGCCACAAAAGGACTTAGGAAAATTGCAATTGGCTCAGAACAGGGCAGCACGGCTGGCCCTTGGATGTACACAGAGAGCTAATATTAGAGATGTCAATCTCTCCTGGCTGAAAGTGGAGGAGAGATTGACTTCATCACTACATAGAGCCATGACTAAATGGAACTATCCCCATCAAGTCACTGATGCAAGCAGTAAAATTACATTTAAAAAACAGATTAAAAAAACACCTTATGGAACAGCGGGGACTGAAGCAACACAAACATTGGCACAGACACATGCATACACTACATGGATTTAGTACTGTAGATATGTGGTAATGGTGGAGTAGGGGCCTGAGGGCATACATTGTGTTGTGAAATCTGTGAATGTATTGTAATGTTTTAAAATTGTATAAACTGCCTTAATTTTGCTGGACCCCAGGAAGTGTAGCTGCTGCTTTGGCAGCAGCTAATGGAATCCATAATACATACAAATATAATTGTTGTACTATAGTGGACAGGGCATTTTTATTGTACCATGAGTCGAATGCCTTCAAAATATCAAAATACCTCAGTGAAATAGTGGTGATTAAATGCATCCTCAGCTGATGGCCAGTGATGACATTCCTTAGTATAAATGCTGAATGCTGTTAAAACTCTGTCTGGCCTGGACACCAGGGGAAGCCTGGCCTAGACACACCCCTATAAAAACAATGCTAACTGTTTTTATAGTAGCCTCTGTGCACTGTGGTTTTCTATTCCAGACCACAATCCCCATTAGTCTCTCTCCCTCTCTTTTTCTCTCGTTCTCATTCGCTCTCTCACACACTTTTTTTCTTTCTCCCTTTGGTGTGAAAACAGTGCGTTCGTTTAGTTTCTTTTTAATGGAAAAATATATCTGTCCTTCAGCCAGGCATCTGCTATGCACAGAGGCTGTTGGCTGCCTTGGCTCAAAAGGAATATATTGAGAGATATGGGGGAAAATCCATTCTCTCTGGCTTCATTTTCATTTGAGAAATGAGACAGATCCTTTGGTATGCTGATGCAGCCTCTTGGAGATGGTCACAATGCTTTTATTCTAGTCTACTGAGACACAACTGCATGGGACAGGAGACGAACCATGATAGTTATGAATCCCTTCAATCAAAGTGTAGCTACTGATGTTGACTGACCCAGTGTTATCAATCCCAACTGTATACACAAACTGTATAGACAGCTAGAATTTTTTCCCATTTGAATGGCATTATAGAGCAGAGATAATACCCTCCGGAGAAAGGTTTTGGATGACTCCCTAGGTACTTTCGGTTATTTTGGTCTCACAGACGTTTCACCACAACCTAGACAGACACCAAAGTGATCCCTGAACAGTCTGTCACTAAAACAGCTAAATGTTTCTTACAGGTCTCTGGGAAGCAGGGATTGAGAAGGTAGACAGTCATGTGAGGAGGTTGGAAAGCAGCCAATTAGGGCACTCTAACACAAGACGGTTCCTATCATTCTACTTCCTATGAATATGTGCCCTGTACGTATCAGTTCCTTTTTATGTCTCAAACATTCTCCCATGTTATTCTGGTTTCTATGAATATGTACCCTGTATGAGCTGCTACGTACAGTATATGTCTCCAACATTCTCCCATCACTTACTGTCCTCTTCAGTCTGGAAGGTGACCTCCCGCCCCTCCTTCTTGCCCTCAGGGTTGGCGAGCGCCAAACGGACCTGGATGGAGTGGTAGGCCGGCAGGTCGCGCAGGGTGAAGCGTGAGGCATTGTGCTCAACCGCCAGGCACTCGCGCACAGTTGTGTTGTGCCCACTGCCGCCCCCTGAGGTGGCATAGCGGTAGCACAGGGACACAGAGTAGGTGTGGCAGCGGGTCAAGTTGTAGGCCAGCGTCTCCCACTGCAGGGTCAGCTGCCTGGACTGGATCTCTGAGGCTGTGAGACTTTGCAAGGCCCGTGTGGGTTCTAACAGAGAGGGAATGCAGGAGGAAGGGAGGGAAAGGAAGAGAGAGAAGGCAATGTTATCAACTAGGTCCAGGTCTTCTTTTGAAAACATGTTTTTATCTCAAGAGACTAACCTGGTTAAATAAAGCTTAAATAAAAACGGTTTAAACAGTGTAAATTACGAAATGCACCAGTTATCTTTATTGCTGGGTCATTTTGGATAGGCTGCTTGTTTTTAGCAGTCACCCAGTTACTTCTGGTCACTGCTGGGTTTGGGGTCAACCCTGTTTCCTTTGACTCAAGCAGAGAGAATGAAAGCCTTGTCTTTCTATTCCTCCCTCAGCAGAGACAGATAGAGGGATACAGAGGTACTGAGAAGCCTCTGTGCCTTCAAGCACAAGCCAGTCAGTGTTGCAGTAAGAGATACAGGCTACAGGGGTGAGCCAAGGACAATCTCAGGCAACACACTACCAATGGAGGCATTTGTCACAGCCCATTATTGATGCCTTTTTGTCAAACAGTATTCCACATAATGTATTGTATTTCTTTGTTCTGTTAATAGGGATTCATGACTAATGGCGGAGGAGAGTGAGAGTGACAGAGGAGATATGGAGCGGAGGGCTCAGCAGTGAGAAGAGTAAGGTTATACCAGCCAACGTCTTCATTCCTGCACTGACTATCACACTCAAAGGGATTCTTCTCTTACTGCAGCTATTTGTGCTGAGAACTAAAACAATGGAGCTAATGCATCGATAAGCGAGGGGAAGCTTAAAGGAACAAAGGCAGTAATCAAAGGAGATGGATTTGAAAGGTGCTCTCTCTAAATATGCAAGGACACATACGAGCACAAACAGGCACATGCACACACACTCTAACTCACCACTCAAAAGGTAATCTCTTCCTTGCGGATATTTATCTTTTTATCCCTTATATCTCTCCCTGAAGTTTATCCATTTATCCCTTCCTATTTATTATCTTTCTCACTGAAGCAGAATTTCATGACACTGGCAATCTATACTTAAGCCTTTCCACAGTCACCAGTTTACTTTCCAAATTTTTTTTTTTGCATTTCGGTCTAGAAGGATGCATGACCACTGCATTGTTCTGAACATCAGTTTGTGACAGCAGAAAAATATATGTGGGCTGGGTAATCAAGTAGTGGTACATTAGACGCGGCAGAAAATGTTTGAACAATTGTTCAATTTGATTGAGGATTGTCGTTATGGTGTAATTGATAGTCTGCACAGTCTCAAAGCCAAATAAAGAGGGGCTTTAAACTGACGAACTGATGAAAATAAAAAACACAGAAGAGGACACAGTGTGACCATTGTGGATTTTCATCAAATTTGACTTTTGTGCCAACACCCTTCCCCTTGCCCAGTCAATTTGCCTGCATGCCACACTCGACTGTGTGCAACGCACAATCCCTGGCAGCCTTCGGAGAGGGGTTGCAGTATCCCCAACATGGCCCAGAGCGACATGCTTATTCCTCACAGTATAGAAATGAGAGGAAAGGAAGGGGAGAGCTTCTGGTTTATTACCCCCACTAATACTGATCCATGGGATTAACTGTGGACAGGGTTGTCCTTGGCCTGGGTTGGTGCTAAGCTGTGGAGGGAGTCTGTGGAGACTTAACCACAGGGGAGATGGGTGATGAAGGAGGAATGAAGCAAGATGCAGTCACTGACAGAGAGGCTGCCATAATGGGCAAGGAAGACGAGCTGTGAAAGGCATGAGCACTCTCTGTAATGTTCCTAATTTTAGTCGGGCACCGGCATGAAGCCCCTCGCTCGGCAGAGAGGTTTGGTGGCAGGGGGCTCTCCAGAAGGCTCAGTGACCCAGAAGCAGGTGGAAGCCTATTAATGTGGTTTGGAAATAACTTGTCTCCTCTGTGATTTACTTGAGGGCTTTTAGCTACGATAATGCAGCCCTGCTGATAATCACAGTGATGGCTCATCAAGCACACCTGGCTGGCCATCAGAGGCGGGCGGAGACCATGTTCATATTCACGGCCATTAGTTTTACAGTACTCACAGGAGGACGTCTAGGCTCCACTATATAGGTCAGAGCAAGCCAGGAAGAGAGGCATTGTTCACACGGAACAGCAGAACATACCCAGTCCATGACAACACTTTTTTTTGGAGAAGAAATTTACTTTAGTCAGAATAACACCCAGAGGGTCCAAGCCTCCCATCTGTTCACTCTGGTAACTAGCACACTCCCAGAGATCCCCACTGTGACAAGACCATATTTGTCCTTATGCTTAGACCTAAGCAGCCCAACAAAGGTGAGGAGGATCATAAGGCAATGATGAAATGTGGGGTCAGTGTGGGTTCTGGACCAGATGGTCTGGGGGACAGGGGTCAAAGGAACGCAAGGGTGTCATGGTGGTGATTAGAGACTCATGGAGGGTGGACCTGGTGATGGATGGGGAGTATGTGAAGGTGTGTGAATCAGGATCATGCCACCAACAGAACACATAAGTAGACACAACAACCTAACCCTTATGTTGTGAAAACAACAGCTTGGGAAATTACAGGGCAAGAGGTCAGGCTTTGATATCTGAGACAGTTATTTGGAGTCACCATTGGTATGCAAATTATCTGGAGGAAAAAAACATGACAGACAGGATACAATGGTGCCACTAAAATACATTTACATTAGAACAGTGTGTGCATCCTCTCTCACGTCACAACTATAACATTCCCTCTCCTCTTTCCCTGTCTATCTCTTTGAAAATATAAAAACATTTTCCTTGTGTATCTCTACTTCCTCTCATTTTATATTATTTTCTGTGTTTTTGAGTAAGAGCTGGCTCTGGGCTCTCTCTATTTTACTGTCTGTGGCTATTGGGAAAAGGGAGTGAGTGTGCTTAATGTGTCATCAGAGAGAGGACATGGTGGCTATGGTTGGTAGAACAGGGAGGGGGGTGTGAGAGATGGTTTGTGGTGGGAAGTTATCGTTGTGCATATTAAAGACTGATGACTGTAGAAGACATGGGACAAATGCCCACAGGAAATAGGCATGAATTTTGTGGTTGAGTGTCCGTGCGTGTGTGTGTATGTGCGTGTTAGTTGTTTTCTTCCAGAACAAATTATATTTTTACAAAGACCACCTCTCAATCTCACAGAGGGGTTTCAGTCTGGAATACAATTTTGCCACATTATCGCCACAGTCCATGGTCTGTTATTCCACTTTTCAAATTCAACAATATAATGAAGCAGCACTTACTCTGAGATTGAATAAAGTCTGAGTGTCTAGCTGTTGGGCATCTGTACTTTGAATAGTCTGAAGAAATATTCGGTCTAAAATTACCCAAAAATATGAGGAGCGTTTCGGAGGTAAAGTCCACAAAGGAAGCAAACGGCTTGTAGAGTGACACATTTCCCTCTATTTATCAAGACTAGAAACATACCAAGACCAAGAAAACTAGAATGATCTTACAATAAAAATTGCAAATCATTTAAAAAAGTATGTGGCTTTAAAATTATGATATGGTATGGTAAGATTTTATCAAGGATTTGCAAGTGGTTAATAACATGTATTACCAAAATATTCTGTTACCAAACACTGCCAACTATGAGAATGTCACATACTGTACAAGCTTATCTAGACCTTGTCACACCGCCCAGACCCTCACCTGCACACTTAGTCCTGCTGACGAGGGGTGGTCCAGGTGGTCCGGTGCCGCCCTCTCCGGGCCGGGTCAGCAACACACTTATGTGATACTCCGTGTCTGGGTCCAGGTGCCACAGCTTGTAGGTGACCATGTTGACCCCATGGACCTCGGACCAAGGTGATTGGCTGGCCCGGTACTCAATCTCCTTCCTGATAATAGGGCCATCTCCCAGGATGGAGTTGGTGTTGAGCTGGATAATCAGATATGTGGAGCCCGCTCGCAGCAGCTGTGGGGGCGCGATAGGGGAGGGGGGAACTGTGGGAAAAAGACAGGGTAGGAGGCTGTGAGTTTATTTTAATGTTATTATTGCTTCTATACACAGTAGCTGTATTTCCTCCATCCACTATGTGTTACGGCTGTCGAAAAGAGGGGACCAAAGCGCAGCGTGGTGAGTGTTCATGATAATTATTTAATAATACGAAACACTTTAACAAAAGAAACAAAACGAAAGCCAACAGTTCTGTCAGGTCACATAATACAAAACAGAACACAACTACCCACAAAAAGCAGGTGGGAAAAGGCTGCCTAAGTATGTCTCCCAATCAGAGACAACGATAGACAGCTGCCTCTGATTGGAAACCATACCCGGCCAAAACATAGAAATAAAATACATAGAATGCCCACCCCATATCACACCCTGACCTAACGAAACAGAGAAAAACGTCTCTCTCAGGTCAGAGCGTGACACTATGTGACATTTGAGGACTATGTTGGTCGGAAGTGGTTGGAACTGCATTCCACTGTACTTAAAAGTACTATATACTATTGCTAATCAGTCTTATTACAACATGCTTATCAGCTTTTTCATCCTTTTACTCTAAATAGGCTTCCTTTTACTACATCCATAACCTTCAGGGTTTTTTTACACATATATATATATATATATATATATATATATATATATATATATATATATATATATATATATATATATATATTTTTTTTTTACAACTTTATTTAACAAGGTAGGCCACTTGAGAACAAGTTCTCATTTACAACTGTGACCTGGCCAAGATAAAGCAAAGCAGTGTGACACAAACAAGAACACAAAGTTACACATGGAATAAACAAACGTACAGTCAATAACACAGTAGAAAAAAATCGATATACAGTGTGTGCAAATGAAGTAAGATTAGGGAGGTAAGGCAATAAATAGGCCATAGTGGCAAAGTAATTACAATTTAGCAATTAAACACTGGAGTGATAGATGTGCAGAAGGTGAATGTGCAAGTAGAGATACTGGGGTGCAAAGGAGCAAAAAAATAAATGACAATATGGGGATGAGGTAGTTGGATGGGCTATTTACAGATGGGCTATGTACAGGTGCAATGTTCTGTGAGCTGCTCTGACAGCTGATTCTTAAAGTTAGTGAGGGAGATATGAGTCTCCAGCCTCAGTGATTTTTGCAATTTGTTCCAGTCATTGGCAGCAGAGAACTGGAAGGAAAAGCGGCCAAAAGAGGAATTGGCTTTGGGGGTGACCAGTGAAAACTACCTGCTGGAGCGCGCGCTGCTAAGGTGACCAGTGAGCTGAGATAAGGCGGGGCTTTACCTAGCAAAGACTTGTAGATGACCTGGAGCCAGTGGGTTTGGCGACGAATATGAAGCGAGGGCCAGCCAACAGGAGCGTACAGGTCACAGTGGTGGGTAGTATATGTGGCTTTGGTGACAAAGCGGATGGCACCGTGATAGACTGCATCAATTTGCTGAGTAGAGTGTTGGAGGATATTTTGTAAATGACATCGCCGAAGTCAAGGATCGGCAGGATAGTCAGTTTTACGAGGGTATGTTTGGCACCATGAGTGAAGGATGCATTGTTGCGAAATAGGAAGCCAATTCTAGATTTAATTTTGGATTGGAGATGCTTAAAGTGAGTCTGGAAGGAGAGTTTACATTCTAACCAGACACCTACAGTGAGAGAAAAAAGTATTTGATCCCCTGCTGATTTTGTACATTTGCCCACTGACAAAGAAATGATCTATCATTTTAATGGTAGGTTTATTTGAACAGTGAGAGACAGAATATTAACAAAAGAATCCTGAAAAACGCATGTCAAAAATGTTATAAATTGATTTGCATTTTAATGAGGGAAATGAGTGTTTGACCCCTTTGTAAAACATGACTTAGTACTTGGTGGCAAAATCCTTGTTGGCAATCATAGAGGTCAGATGTTTCTTGTAGTTGGCCACCAGGTTTGCACACATGTCAGGAGGGATTTTGTCCAACTCCTCTTTGCAGATCTTCTCCAAGTCATTAAGGTTTCGAGGCTGACGTTTGGCAACTCGAACCTTCAGCTCCCTCCACAGATTTTCTATGAGATTAAGGTCTGGAGACTGGCTAGGCCACTCCAGGACCTTAATGTGCTTCTTCTTGAACCACTCCTTTGTTGCCTTGGCTGTGTGTTTTGGGTCATTGTCATGCTGGATTACCCATCCCCGACCCATTTTCAATGCCCTAGCTGAGGGAAGGAGGCTCTCACCCAAGATTTGACGGTACATGGCCCCGTCCATCGTCCCTTTGGTGCGGTGAACTTGTCCTGTCCCCTTAGCAGAAAAACACCCCCAAAGCATAATGTTTCCACCTCCATGTTTGACGGTGGGGATGGTGTTCTTGAGGTCATAGGCAGCATTCCTCCTCCTCCAAACACGGCGAGTTGAGTTGATGCCAAAGAGCTCCATTTTGGTCTCATCTGACCACAACACTTTCACCCAGTTGTCCTCTGAATCATTCAGATGTTCATTGGCAAACTTCAGACGGGCATGTATATGTGCTTTCTTGAGCAGGGGGACCTCGCGGGCACTGCAGGATTTCAGTCCTTCACGGCGTAGTGTGTTACCAATTGTTTTATTTTTGACTATGGTCCTAGCTGCCTTGAGATCATTGACAAGATCCTCCCGTGTAGTTCTGGGCTGATGTTGTCACCTTCTCACCAAGCTGCTTGGCGATGGTCTTGTAGCCCATTCCAGCCTTGTGTAGGTCTACAATCTTGTCCCTGACATCCTTGGAGAGCTCTTTGGTCTTGGCCATGGTGGAGAGTTTGGAATCTGATTGATTGATTGCTTCTGTGGACAGGTGTCTTTTATACAGGTAACAAACTGAGATTAGGATCACACCTGGGAGCCAGAAATCTTTCTGATTGAGAGGGGGTAAAATACTTATTTCCCTCATTAATATGCAAATCAATTTATAACATTTTTTATGTGTTTTTCTGGATTTTTTTTGTTGTTATTCTGTCTCTCACTGTTCAAATAGACCCACCATTAAAATTATAGATTGATCATTTCTTTGTCAATGGGCAAACGTACAAAATCAGCAGGGGATCAATACTTTTTTCCCTCACTGTAGGTATTTGCAGGGGCGGGCAGCGATCGGTTGAAGAGCATTCATTTAGTTTTACTTGCATTTAAGAGCAGTTGGAGGCCACGGAAGGAGAGTTGTATGGCATTGAAGCCCGTGAGGAGGTTAGTTAACAGTGTCCAAAGAAGGGCCAGAAGTATACAGAATGGTGTCGTCTGCGTAGAGGTGGATCAGAGTATCACCAGCAGCAAAAGTGAAATCATTGATGTATACAGAGAAAAGAGTCGGCCCGAGAATTGAACCCTGTGGCACCCCTATAGAGACCCTCCGATTTGACACACTGAACTCTGTCTGAGAAGTAGTTGGTGAACCAGGCGA
This sequence comes from Salmo salar, assembly GCF_965601325.2. NCBI lineage: Eukaryota > Metazoa > Chordata > Actinopteri > Salmoniformes > Salmonidae > Salmo > Salmo salar. Next base: position 48,462,507 of record NC_138295.1, on the reverse strand, counting down.
GGCAGTCATTTGAGAAACCAAGGCTGTTAAGTCTGCCGATAAGAATGTGGTGATTGACAGAGTCGAAAGCCTTGGCCAGGTCGATGAATACGGCTGCACAGTATTGTCTTTTATCAATGGCGGTTATGATATCGTTTAGGACCATGAGCGTGGCTGATGTGCACCCATGACCAGCTCGGAAACCAGATTGCAGTGGAGAAGGTACGGTGGGATTTGAAATGGTCGGTGATCTGTTTGTTGACTTGGCTTTCGAAGACCTTAGAAAGGCAGGGTAGGATAGATATAGGTCTGTAACAGCTTGGGTCTAGAGTGTCTCCCCTTTGAAGAGGGGGATGACCGCGGCAGCTTTCCAATCTTTGGGGATCTCAGACGATACGAAAGAGAGGTTGAACAGGCTATTAATAGGGGTTGCAACAATTGCGGTGGATAATTTTAGAAAGAGCGGGTCCAGATTGTCTAGCCCAGCTGATTTGTAGGAGTCCAGATTTTGCAACTCTTTCAGAACATCAGCTATCTGGATTTGGGTGAAGGAGAAATGGGGGAGGCTTGGGCAAGTTGCTCTGTGGGGTGCAGTGCTGTTGACCGGGGTAGGGGTAGCCAGGTGGAAAGCATGGCCAGCCGTAGAAAACTTCTTATTGAAATTCTCAATTATCGTGTATTTATTGGTGGTGACAGTGTTTCCTAGCCTCAGTGCAGTGGGCAGCTGGGAGGAGATGCTCTTATTCTCCAAGGACTTTACATTGTCCCAGAACTTTTGGGATTTTGAGCTACAGGATGCAGATTTCTGCTTTTAAAAGCTTTGGTTTCCTAACTGCCTGTGTATATTGGTTCCTAACTTCCCTGAAAGTTGCATATCGCGGGGGGCTATTCGATGCTAATGCAGTATACCACAAGATGTTTTTTTGCAGGTCAAGGGCAGTCAGGTCTGGAGTGAACCAAGGGCTATTTCTGTTCCTGGTTCTACATTTTTTGAACGGGGTATGCTTATTTAAGATGGTGAGGAAAGCACTTTTAAAGAATAACCAGGCATCCTCTCCTGACGGGATGAGGTCAATATCCTTCCAGGATACCCGGGCCAGGTTGATTAGCCTCTCTGGGCTAGGTGGGACGTTTGCGTCCCACCCTAGTCAACAGCCAGTGGAATCCCGTGGCGCGATATTCAAATACCTTAGAAATGCTATTACTTCAATTTCTCAAACATATGACTATTTTACACCATTTTAAAGACAAGACTCTCGTTAATCTAACCACACTGTCCGATTTCAAAAAGGCTTTACAACGAAAGCAAAACATTAGATTATGTCAGCAGAGTACCCAGCCATAAATAATCAGACACCCATTTTTCAAGCTAGCATATAATGTCACATAAACCCAAACCACCGCTAAATGCAGCACTAACATTTGATGATCTTCATCAGATGACAATCTTAGGACATTATGTTATACAATACATGCATGTTTTGTTCAATCAAGTTCATATTTATATCAAAAACCAGCTTTTTACATTAGCATGTGACTAGCATGTGACTAGCATTCCCACCGAACACTTCCGGTGAATTTACTAAATTACTCACGATAAACGTTCACAAAAAACATAATTATTTTAAGAATTATAGATACAGTACTCCTCTATGCACTCGATATGTCCGATTTTAAAATAGCTTTTCGGTGAAAGCACATTTTGCAATATTCTAAGTAGATAGCCCGGCATCACAGGGCTAGCTATTTAGACACCCAGCTAGTTTAGCACTCACCAAAGTCAGATTTACTATAAGAAAAATGTTATTACCTTTGCTGTTCTTCGTCAGAATGCACTCCCAGGACTTCTACTTCAATAACAAATGTTGGTTTGGTCCCAAATAATCCATTGTTATATCCAAATAGCGGCGTTTTGTTCGTGCGTTCAAGACACTATCCGAAAGGGTAAATAAGGGTGACGAGCACGGCGCATTTCGTGACAAAAAAATTCTAAATATTCCATTACCGTACTTCGAAGCATGTCAACCGCTGTTTAAAATCAATTTTTATGCTATTTTTCTCGTAAAAAAGCGATAATATTCCGACCGGGAAAGCGTGTATACGTACAAAGAGAGAGAAAATAAAAACATCTTGTTCCCTCGTGCACGAGCGTGAGTCTCAGAGTACTCTGACCGGCCACTATCCAAACGCGATAATGTGTTTCAGCCTGGGGATGCCTCGATATCATTCAGCATTTTTCCGGGCTCTGAGAGCCTATGGGAGCCGTAGGAAGTGTCACGTTACAGCAAAGATCCTCAGTCTTCAATAAACAGAGACAAGAAGAACAAGATCTTGTCAGAGAGGGCACTTCCTGTAAGGAATCTTCTCAGGTTTTGCCTGCCATATGAGTTCTGTTATACTCACAGACACCATTCAAACAGTTTTAGAAACTTTAGGGTGTTTTCTATCCAAAGCCAATAATTATATGCATATTCTAGTTACTGGGCAGGAGTAGTAACCAGATTAAATCGGGTACGTTTTTTATCCGGCCGTGTCAATACTGCCCCCTAGCCCTAACAGGTTAGAAAGGCCTGCTCACTGAAGTGTTTTAGGGAGCGTTTTACAGTGATGAGGGGTGGTCGTTTGACCGCAGACCCATTATGGACGCAGGCAATGAGACAGTGATCGCTGAGATCCTGGTTGAAGACAGCAGAGGTGTATTTAAGGGGGCAGGTTGGTCAGGATGATATCTATGAGGGTGCCCGTTTTTACGGATTTGGGGTTGTACCTGGTAGGTTCATTGATAATTTGTGTGAGATTGAGGGCATCCAGCTTAGATTGTAGGACGGCCGGGGTGTTAAGCATGTCCCAGTTTAGGTCACCTAACAGTATGAGCTCTGAAGATTGACCTGGGGCAATCAATTCACATATGGTGTCCAAGGCACAGCTGGGGGCAGAAAGTGGTCTATAAGAAGCGGCGAAAGACTTGTTTCTGGAAAGGTGGATTTTCAGAAGCAGAAGCTCAAATTGTTTGGGCACAGACCTGGATAGTATGACAGAACTCTGCATTTATCTCTGCAGTAGACTCCGCCCCCTTTGGCAGTTCTATCTTGTTGGCAAATGTTATAGTTAGGGATGGAAATTTCAGGTTTTCTTGTGGTCTTCCTAAACCAGGATTTAGACATTGCTAGGATATCCGGGTTGGCAGAGTGTTCTAAAGCAGTGAATAAAACAAACTTAGGGAGGAGGCTTCTAATGTTAACATGCATGAAACCAGGGCTTTTATGGCTACAGAAGTCAACAAATGAGAGCGCCTGGGGAATGGAAGTGGAGCTAGGCGCTGCAGGGCCTGTATTAACCTTTACATCACCAGAGGAACAGATGTGGAGTAGGATAAGGGTACGGATAAAGGCTATAAGAACTGGTCGTCCAGTGCGTTCGGAACAGAGAGTAAAAGGAGCAGGTTTCTGGGCATGGAAGAATAGATTCAAGGCATAATGTACAGACAAAGGTATGGTAGGATGTGAATACAGTGGAGGTAAATCTAGGCATTGAGTGCTGATGAGAGAGGTTTTGTCTCTAGAGACATCATTTAGACTAGGTGAGGTCACTGCATGTGTGGGAGGTGAAACAAAAGGGCTAGCTAAGGCATATTGAGCAGGGCTGGAGGCTCTACAGTGAAATAAGACAATAATCACTAACCAAAACAGAAATGGACAAGGCATATTGACATTATAAAGAGGTATGCGTAGCTGAGTGATCATAGGGACCAGTGGGTAGCTAGGCGAGCTGGAGACACGGCGATTCAGATAGCTAGCGGGCCGGGGATAGCAGGCTAGCAGGAGGGCCTTAGGGGGACGTCGCGATGGAAGAGTCTGTTGTAGCCCGCTCGGGCGGTTACTTCGGCACTTCAGTCGTGTTGGATCGGTTTGAGCCCCCCCAATGTCTGAACATTTTTAGCAGATCAAGGGTTCAAATAGCAGATTGGACCCACCTATTAATAGCACATTAACTAGCCATACATGAACATAACAGATAACCGTGAGTGAAAAAAACAGCTGTACATATGGTCTGAGGAATATGTATGATCTCAGAATACAAGCTCTCTTAACTTCTTTGGGATAGGGGGCAGTATTTTCACGGCCGGATAAAAAAACGTACCGATTTAATCTGGCTACTACTCCTGCCCAGAAACTAGAATATGCATATAATTAGTAGATTTGGATAGAAAACACTCTAAAGTTTCTAAAACTGTTTGAATGGTGTCTGTGAGTATAACAGAACTCAAATGGCAGGCCAAAACCTGAGAAGATTCCAAACAGGAAGTGCCCTGTCTGACAATTTGTTGTCCTTCTGTTGCATCTCTATCGACATTACAGCATCTGTGCTGTAACGTGACACTTTCTAAGGCTTCCATTGGCTCTCTAAAGCCGCCAGAAAGTGGAATGGGGTGTCTGCTGTCTCTGGGCAAAGTACAGCAGCTCTGTTTGTGAGTGGTCAGCCTAGGGACAGTGAGACTGGAGATGCGCGTTCATGAGAATTCTCAATTTTTTTCTTTCAGCCTTCGAATGGATACAACGTTGCCCGGTTGGAATATTATCGCTATTTTACGAGAAAAATAGCATAAAATTGATTTTAAACAGCGTTTGACATGCTTCGAAGTACGGTAATGGAATATTTTTAAATTTTTTGTCACGAAATGCGCTCGCGCGTCACCCTTCGGATAGTGACCTGAACGCACGAACAAAACGGAGGTATTTGGATATAACTATGGATTATTTGGAACCAAAACAACATTTGTTGTTGAAGTAGAAGTCCTGGGAGTGCATTCTTACGAAGAACAGCAAAGGTAATCCAACTTTTCTTATAGTAATTCTGAGTTTAGTGAGCCCCAAACTTGGTGGGTGTCAAATTAGCTAGCCTGTGATGGCCGATTTATGTACTCAGAATATTGCAAAATGTGCTTTCACCGAAAAGCTATTTTAAAATCGGACATAGCGATTGCATAAAGGAGTTCTGTATCTATAATTCTTAAAATAATTGTTATGTTTTTTGTGAACGTTTATCATGAGTAATTTAATAAATTCACCGGAAGTTTTCGGTGGGTATGCTAGTTCTGAACATCACATGCTAATGTAAAAAGCTGTTTTTTTAATATAAATTTCAACTTGATTGACCAAAACATGCATGTATTGTATAACATAATGTCCTAGGAGTGTCATCTGATGAAGATCATCAAAGGTTAGTGCTGCATTTAGCTGTGGTTTGGGTTTATGTGACATATATGCTTGCTTGGAAAATGGCTGTGTGATTATTTGTGTCTATGTACTCTCCTAACATAATCTAATGTTTTGCTTTCGCTGTAAAGCCTTTTTGAAATCGGACAATGTGGTTAGATTAACGAGAGTCTTATCTTTAAAATGGTGTAAAATAGTTGATTGTTTGAGAAAATTGAATTGTGGTATTTTAGTTGGCTTTATATTTTGCGCCGTGCGATGCCATTGACTGTTGTCTGTCCTCAACAGGTTAATTGAGCGATGTGTGCCTCCGCTGGCACCGTAATTAATGCAAGCACTTCACAGAGGAAGTCACTAAGATGAAAGAAGAGACCCAACATCATTTCCAAAGCAGAAATCATTTCAGAGGCCACTGTCCAAATGACACTTACAGCAGACTCTCAGAGCCACTGAGCAATTATACAGTAAGTCGACTGTGTGAGGGGAAGATGGGAATGCAGAAAAACGAGGACTAAGAGTGACAGAAAGATCAGAGTTAGGTCTGTGGCTGTGACTAATCCCTGATTCCTGCAGAGGCGCCGGTGTCTATTATGACTGTCCTCTCAGAGGGCTGTCGTCTCTATTCCTGCCTCATCCCATGGATGCTTCCACAGAACTCGTACACACTGCAGGCAATCATGCAAGCCTCACAAGCCTCTGGAAGCACAGGGAGACAGGCTATAATACTATATATTGATGTAAATTCACCTCATCTCACATCAACAATACTCCCTTACTGTACTTTCCCAAGGATTCTATAACTGGCAATATTCATTACTGTTGCATTTCTGTTTTCAGCACCATTTTGTGTTTAGGAACACAAACCCAGCTGACTGTATCAGCTGGAGGTTTGTTAATGTAGCTTTAAATGTACTTATGAATTTACTCAATTATGAATATTTTTCGAGATCCCTGAAAATTAGTTTTTTATCGAAACATGATAACTGATATGATAAATGTTAGCCAAAAACACCTCAGGGGTGAAACACAACAAAATGTGTTCTACATTGCAGGGACTGAACACTGGGCCTATTTGGGCCTATTTGCATTTGACATGATTACTTTGTGCCTGCAATCTATGGGCCGAATGGGGAGCGCTTGTGTGATCTGAAATTAGTTGATCAAGCTAATTAAAAGGCTGATTACCCTCTTGTTAGCGGGGGCAGTGGGGCAGGGGTGTTTATAAAAGCCTTGTTAAGGGGCTCACACTGCAGTCCCTGTGAAATACAACTCAGAGAAGCAGTAACTGAGCGAGCAGCTATGAGTTATGGCCCCATTACAGAACGGCTATGCATCAGTTATCAGAAGTCAGGACAGAACACACCATGCCAAAAATAACCCACATATTCTGAATTTAAAAAAGCTACGGCAACAACCATGTCACTACTATAATGCTACTAACAATTCCAGAGCTGAAAATTCTTTGTACAGTTTTCTACAGAACTGAGCACATTACTTGGAGATAGTCTGTGAATTGATTGAGGCTGTTGTTTACTGGCAGATACTGTGTGAGCTTAGTTCTGCTCTGGCTAGAGGCTGTGCTGTCATCCACCAAACGGTCCGCATCACTAAACTCAACGTAATACGTGCTGTCACATCTATCGATGGATTAGATTGGTGCTACTTCACAAACCTGCCTTTACTCACTCTCTCCCCCTCCTCTCTTATTTCTTACTCTCTCTCTCTTTCCCTCCGTCTACCACCTCTCCCTACTTTCAAGGCCTGTTTTAAGAAGTGATGACGCAAAGGATATAAATGACGAGAGGAGATGAGTAGAATAGGATTTCTCCATGTCCTTATTTCCCTCTCCATCTCCTTCCTCTGGTTTAGGGATTGGGGCCTAGCGTGGCATCAAACCCTCCTATTCAGCCATATTCAGCCGTGTCATCAAAGCGCTGTCAGAGCAGTGTCAGGCTCTAGGGTTAGAGTGAGTAATGGGACTGAGGTTGGGCCATCTGCAGGACATGATATGAGGGGGCAGAGATGATGGATCAACATTGGAGACCAATAGATCAGCTCTCCAACACTGCTATACTGATCAGCCTGGAACATTATTATTTACCTTTATTTCAATAGGGAAGTCATATTGAGACTAAAGTCACTTTTACAAATGAGCCCTGCACAATACAAAAACAAGCACATACATCAGGCAAACATAAATAAAGACAATATACACATGGTGGCAGGTAGCCTAGTGGTTAGAGTGTTGGGCCAGTAACCGGAAAGTTGCTGGATTGAATCCCCGAGCTGACAAAGTAAAAATCTGTCGTTCCACCCCTGAGCAAGGCAGTTAACCCACTGTTCCCCGGGTGCCAAAGACGTGGATGTTGATTAAGGCAGCCCACCACACCTCTCTGATTCAGAGGTTGGGTAAAATGTGGAAGACACATTTCAGTTGAAGGCAGGTATCCCCTTTCCATTAAATACACATGCAGACAGAAAAGAGCTCCAACTTCTTAATCATAACCTCAATTTTATACCGCACATTGAATATAGTTGCGGAGAGTCCTTGTAATCCTAGATTCAGATCATTCAGGCGAGAAAAAACATTGTCATCATGCAAGCGGTGAGCCAAGTGAAAATGATGGTCAGTAAGCTCGTCTCTCATTTTTTTTTAAATGTGTCAATACCTTGTCTCTTGATAACCAGCGCACTTCTGTATGTTGTAAAAGTGTTACATGGTCGCTGCCCATATCATTGCATAGTGCAGCAAATACAGCCTTGCACAAGTATTCATCCCCCTTGACATTTGACCTATTTTGTTGCATTACAACCTGTAATTTAAGTTGATTTTTATTTGTAATTCATGTAATTAACATACACAAAATAGTCCAAATTGGTGAAATGAAATGAAAAAAAAGTATTTACTTAAAAATTCAACAACCAAAAAATCAATAGATACAAGTGGTGCTATGAAGCCCCTAAATAAGATCTGCTGCAACCAATTACCTTCAGAAGTCACATAATTAGTTAAATAAAGTCCACCTGTGTTCAATCTAAGTGTCACATGATCGGTCACATGATCTCAGTACCTGTTCTGAAAGGCCCCAGAGTCTGCAAAACCACTAAGCAAGGGGCACCACCAAGCAAGTGGCACCATGAAGACCAATGAGCTCTCCAAACAGGTCAGGGACAAAGTTGTGGAGAAGTACAAATCAGGGTTGGGTTATAAAAAAATATCAGAAACTTTGAACATCCGACGGAGCACCATTAAATCCATTATAAAAAAATTGAAAGAATATGGCACCACAACAAACCACCAAAACTCACGGACCAGGCAAGGAGGGCATTAATCAGAGAGGCAACAAAGAGACCAAAGATAACCCTGAAGGAGCTGCAAAACTCCACAGCGGAGATTGGAGTATCAGTCCATAGGACCACTTTAAGCCGTACACTCGACCAAGCTGGGCTTTACAGAAGAGTGGCCAGAAAAAAAGCCATTGCTTAAAGTGTTCACCAAAAGGCATGTGGGAGACTCCCCAAACATATGGAAGAAGGTAATCTGGTCAGATGAGACTAAAATTGAGCTTTATGGCAATCAAGATAAACGCTATGTCTGGCGCAAACCCAACACCTCTCATCACCCCGAGGATATCATCCCATCTAGGAAAAATGCCAAGGGGGGTGAATACTTTCGCAAGTCACTATACACGTGAGTTCAGGGGCCTTGCTTTAACAAAGTTAACCTGTTGGGGCTAGGGGGCAGAATTTGCACGGCTGGATAAAAAAATGTACCCGATTTAATCTGGTTACTAATCCTACCCAGTAACTAGAATATGCATATACTTATTATATATGGATAGAAAACACCCTAAATTTTCTAAAACTGTTTGAATGGTGTCTGTGAGTATAACAGAACTCATTTGGCAGGCAAAACCCTGAGACATTTTCTGACAGGAAGTGGATACCTGATGTGTTGTATTACCTTTAAACCTATGCCATTGAAAAACACAGGGGCTGAGGAATATTTTGGCACTTCCTATTGCTTCCACTAGATGTCACCAGCCTTTACAAAGTGTTTTGAGTCTTCTGGAGGGAGATCTGACCGAACAAGAGCCATGGAACGATTATGGCCCATTAGACACCTGGCGCGCGAGTTCATGTTGGGTACCCTCGTTCCAATACGTTATAAAAGAGAATGCATTCGTCCACCTTGAATATTATTCATGTTCTGGTTAAAAAAGGCCCTAATGATTTATGCTATACAACGTTTGACATGTTTGAACGAACGTAAATATATTTTTTCCCCTCGTTCATGAAGTGAAGTCCGGCGGGCTTAGATCATGTGCTAACAAGACGGAGATTTTTGGACATAAATGATGAGCTTTTTTGAACAAAACTACATTCGTTATGGACCTGTGATACCTGGAAGTGACATCTGATGAAGAGAATCAAAGGTAATGGATTATTTACATAGTATTTTCGATTTTAGATCTCCCCAACATGACGGCTAGTCTGTATCGCAACGCGTATTTTTCTGGGCGCAGTGCTCAGATTATTGCAAAGTGTGATTTCCCAGTAAGGTTATTTTTAAATCTGGCAAGTTGATTGCATTCAAGAGATGTAAATCTCTAATTCTTTAAATGACAATATAATATTTTACCAATGTTTTCTAATTTTAATTATTTAATTTGTGGTGCTGACTTGACTGCCGGTTATTGGAGGGAAACGATTTCCTCAACATCAATGCCATAGTAAAACGCTGTTTTTGGATATAAATATGAACTTGATAGAACTAAAAATGCATGCATTGTCTAACATAATGTCCTAGGAGTGTCATCTGATGGAGATTGTAAAAGGTTAGTGCATCATTTTAGCTGGTTTTATGGTTTTGGTGACCCTGTCTTTGAATTGACAAAACATTACACACAACTCTTGTAAATGTACTGTCCTAACATACTCTAAATTTATGCTTTCGCCGTAAAACCTTTTTGAAATCGTAAAACGTGGTTAGATTAAGGAGATGTTTATCTTTCAAAGGGTGTAAAATAGTTGTATGTTTGAAAAATTTGAATTTTGACATTTATTTGGATTCAAATTTGCCGCTCTTGAAATGCACCTGCTGTTGATGGAGTGCACCACGGGTGGGACGCTTGCGTCCCACCTAGCCCATAGAGGTTAACCATTTTCAATGTAGTGTCCAAAACGTCTTTCAAGCTGTCAGGCATTCCCTTGGCAGCAAGAGCTTCTCGGGGGATGCTGCAGTGTACCCAAATGCCATCAGGAGCAACTGCTTGCACGTGCGGTACCACTCCACTATGTCTCCCTGTCATGGCTTTTGCGCCATCAGTACACATACCAACACATCTTGACCACCAAAATCCATTTGATGTCACAAAGCTGTCCAGTACTTAAAAAATATATCTCCTGTTGCTTTGGTTTCCAGAAGAGGATGTCTTTCTTAATTGACCCCCCATAAACATAACGGACATATACCAGGAGCTGTGCCAGGCCCACCACGTCTGTTGACTCATCCAGCTGTAACGCATAGTATTCACTGGCTTGTATGTGAAGCAGTAATTGTTTCAAAACATCTCCTGACATGTCACTGATGCATCGTGAAACAGTGTTGTTTGATGAAGGCATTGTCTGTATCATTCTTTTGGCCTTTTCCCCAAGCATTGTCCGAGCCATATCCGTCGCAGCAGGAATAATTAAGTCCTCCACAATAGTATGAGGCTTGCCTGTCCTAGCCACTCAGTAGCTCACCATATAAGACACTTCTAGACATTTTTATGAATGGTATCTGTTGCTTTTATACATGTCTTACTACTCTAAAGTCGTCTTAATTCTCGCTCCAAAAATTCCCATGGCTTATTTTTTCGAATTGGCATGTTTTGTTTCTAAATGTCTGTGTAAAAGTGAAGGTTTCATTGAGTTGTGAGATAGTATTTTTGCACAAATAACACTGTGGCTGAGGAAAGGCAATACTCCCAATATAAGTGAACCCCAAATCAATGTATCATATTTGCGCCTCTTCGATGGTCCAACATCCCTGTCTGTTGTTTGGTGCTTTCCCGGGTAAGGGGGCAGTAGCTCTTCAGCTGCATCAGATTCACAACTGTCAGTGTCCATGCTAGCTGCGCTAACAACGAATGTAGAATTACTGATGCTAGCAATGGATGTGCTCGTGGAAGCAGAACAACTTGTGTCATCGACAGGTGCAGGAGTAGTACTGCCTGTAGTAGCAGTACTACAAGTAGAGCTGGTGTGCGTATCTATGGGCCTTACTTTTTCTTAATCCAATTTCAAGTAAACGGAATGAGCAGCAGCTACGTTTGGCTACACACGGATCGTAAATGGAATTCCCGCGATGGAGTAATGGTTGATGTGATTTGACGTAAATTATTTGACTAGGCTACCTGTATTTGACATTGTGTTGTTATTTCGCTGAAAAATTAGATTTAATTTTATTTTTGGCAGTGAAACGAGGCTACCCCCGACGGCATTGCACGTACCGCTGTTTGGGAATACCTGGTCTATATGATAATATCAATCAAGCACTTCAATGTGTTGATTAAATTATGCCACAGCTGACAAGTGTGTTTGACGTGTAAATTGATTAATGATTCATTAATGTTCATTTTACTGCTTTTGCTAACACAAAGTAACATGACTAAAACACTTTTATTCAGTTCACCCTTGGTTCATAGACCTACAATACAGCATATTGAGAGATCCTAGCCTCGTCCCACTGACTGACGGTGGGTGCATTTACCTTTGACGATGAGTTCAGCGAAGTTGGAGACCCCAGAGCCCCTGGAGGACTGGGTGACACATCGGTACAGGTCCTGGTTGTTGCACTGCACACTGTCCACATGTAATGACGCCACAAAGCGCCGGTGACTCAGGTGCTTGACCAAGGCTGTAGAGGTCACGTCCCCACTGTGCCTCTGGAGAGAGAAAACAGGATGGGTCAAATATAAACAAGCACACAAAAACACATGCCGACAACCATCCGTGGAGATCAGTGGACAAAGGGCTGGAAAACGGGCCGCACCAAAAAAAACGCATGGTTGCCAAGAAAGCAGTTAGATTTGCTAGATTCTTAAAATGTGTGTGCAGTGTTTGCGTGTTGGAGTCACTTTTAATTATTAATTGATCTACTGTTTCTATCGTAGGCCACTGTAATCGATGGTACCATTCTGAAGAAGGTGCACATGGATCAGATTCAAACTTTGAAGACCGAGATCGAGTCATTGAAGACAGACCAGCAGAAAGAAAAACATCATCTGAGGGCAGAGATATGGGCGACAGCTGATGCATTGGTCCAGAGCCAGACGGCATTGGCGGAGAGTCGAAAAATGACGCGTTGAATAGGGCGAGGAATGAGATCTCACAATCCAAGTCACAAACCATGCCAGGGACACCTGTGAGCTCTGGAACTCCACCACCTCTGAGACAAGCATGGAGAAACGAAAATGTTCAATTATATTCCATGATATTCTTAAAATATGTATGTTGGCTGAATATCAACAGGTGATGTCTGCTAAATAATCAAGTTGATTGCACAGTCATATAGCCTCGGCACCTACATAAAGCTTTGTGTGGGCGACCTCATGCAACCGCAAAATGTTGGATAAAGCATATACTGTACAGTATTGTATTTCTTCATCAGCATCTTTATGGTTTCGTTAATAAAATTATGATTAAAAAATACTCTTTCAAAATGCAGATGTTTATTTAGTTATGTATCCATAATGAATTACTATGGGAATAAATATAACTGAATTACAGAATTTTTGGAACTAAGTTGACTAATGAAGGTAAACAAATTGTTGCTTACTGGAAAATACTCCTTCAAACACACAAGGTCACATTGTACAGCACCATTATGGCTATTAGCAGGTAGCTGGACTATAGGCTTGCCTAGAAGGAGGGTAGGGGGAGAATTCTATCGTCAAATGTATTTCTTAGTTAGGTTGACTGTATCACAACCGGCCGTGATCAGTTGCAATTTCAGTTTAATCCACCAGAAAAGACAAAACCAATAATTCAACAAAAATGATTATTATTATTATTATTATGTATCACTTCTTACCGTGATTGGGAGTCCCATAGGGCGGTGCACAATTGGCCCAGCGTTTCTCTCCCTCTAAAACAGAAATACATGTTTTGGCCTTTACAAATATTATTTTGGCCTTTATTCAGATTACAATAGCTCACTTTCGTTTTTTGAAAACAAAATAACCTCCAAAATATTGGTATATATTATCAAGTTGATGGCAAAGTCATATAGCCCGGCACTTACATAAAGCTGAGGGACTCATTTATGGCTTTGGATGAAAATAAATAAGTACCAACATTCTTTCTAATAGTCTTTAATAAAGAAATGTTTTGGTTATCCTGACCTGGACACCATTTACAGTATTATAATAGCCCTCCTGATTGGTGCAGCGATCTAAGATGCTGCATCACAGTGCAAAATGAGATGCTACAGATGCAGGTTCAATACCCATGTCGGCCGCCACCGGGAGACCCATATGTAATTATTGGCGGTCACGTCATTGAAATAAATATTTTTCAATATACTGTAGGCCTACCGTAGGCAACATGAGTCTCACTAGTGTTGAGTAATGTGTTGTTAAAAGTGGTGTAGGTCTTATTTATTTAAAGAGCATATTGAAGTTAGAAGCAATTGCCTACAACTATTTTAGCACCATTTCGCACTGCTTTGAGACAAGCATGGGGACTGGTCTTGATAAATCAATGAGATTTCTATTTTCACTGAATCTCCATTTGGGTGTTGGCTAGACTACAATTATACAATTAGGGTGAATAATGTTATGCTCTTAGTGTAACCTTTATTTAACTAGGCAAGTCAGTTACGAATTCTTATTTACGGACAGCATAACGGAATCGCGGAATCGAACCCCAGTCTCCCACGTGCCCGCATGACACGGGGATTCTTTAGCTAAATAGCCCAGTACTGTATCCTACTCCCGACCATCATGTTGTACAGCGACATATTTTCCAGGAGGTTTGTAGTTTTTCTTGGAATAGAAACACCATAATATTAATCAAATTAATTAAGCAACATTTCTTAAAATCAGTTCCATATACAATGTTCTTACAAAAAAAGGTTTTAAACTCTCAAGTACAGCCACTATTGAAGGCTATCAAATGTTTCTCAAAGATGCCCTCTGGTGGTCAAACTAGCACAAACTAGATTTAATGGTTATGATGGCTGACTCTTAAATAATGTGCCATAGAATTGTACGTTGCAACTTTTAAAGGATGAACCACTGTATCGTTCCACAAAAGCCACAGCCTTTGCAGAGCAAAGGAAACAACTACTTCAAGGTCTCAGAGCAAGTGATGTCATCAATTGAAACACTACTAGCACACACCACTAACTAACTAACTAGCCATTTCACACCGGTTACACTCACCCCCCTTTGACAACCTCCTTCTCCATAGCCACCCCAGCAGCTGGGCAGAGCCCAACTGAGTGATCCAATGTAACAGTAATGCTTCCGTCCCTCTCCTTGCCCCAACCTGGGCTCGAACCAGGGACCCTCTGAACACATTAACAACTGCCACCCACAAACCATCAGTACCTATTGCTCCACAAAAGCCACGGCCTTTGCAGCGCAAGGGTAGCGCTGTCGCAGTCATGACATTTTTTCAGCCGGTTATTTTCATGTAAATAACTGTATCTCAAAGCCTCTACGCATACAAGCAGCATACAAGCTACTGATGTGCGCCTTTGGAACGTCTACATTTTAAAAAGTCTAATAAATCAATTTAATATACACTATCACAATAAATCCATTATTTATTTTAGGCAGCTCTAAAGAAACATGATATGAGGAAAATATATTTTTGCACCATGCCACAGGTAGGCTAGTTAATTTAGCAGACAAGATCATTTTGTATTATATGATTTCATAGTAAGAAGGATATAATTCCCATTTCGGAGCGAGTGAGCATATGAAGTGGCTATGTTGAGCTGTCAGTGAGGGAAAAGAGTATTTGATCCCCTGCTGATTTTGTACATTTGCCCACGGACAAAGAAATGATCAGTCTATAATTTTAATGGTAGGTTTACTTGAACAGTGAGAGACAGAATAACAAAAAAATCCAGAAAAACGCATGTCAAAAATGTTATAAAATGATTTGCATTTTAATGAGGGAAATAAGTATTTGACCCTTCTGTAAAACATGACTTAGACCTTGGTGGCAAAATCCTTGTTGGCAATCACAGAAGTCAGACGTTTCTTGTAGTTGGCCACCAGGTTTGCACACGTCTCAGGGGGGATTTTGTCCCACTCCTCTTTGCAGATCTTCTCCAAGTCATTAAGGTTTCAAGGCTGACGTTTGGCAACTCGAACCTTCAGCTCCCTCCACAGATTTTCTATGAGATTAAGGTCTGGAGACTGGCTAGGCCACTCCAGGACCTTAATGTGCTTCTTCTTGAGCCACTCCTTTGTTGACTTGGCCGTGTGTTTTGGGTCATTGTCATGCTGGAATACCCATCCCCGACCCATTTTCAATGCCCTTGCAGGCGCTGCAGGATTTCGGTCCTTCTCGGCAATTGTTTTCTTGGTGACTATGGTCCCAGCTGCCTTGAGATCATTGACAAGATCCTACCATGTAGTTCTGGGCTGATTCCTCACCGTTCTCATGATCATTGCAACTCCACGAGGTGAGATTTTGCATGGAGCCCAAGGCCGAGGGAGATTGACAGTTCTTTTGTGTTTCTTCCATTTGTGAATAATCGCACCAACTGTTGTCACCTTCTCACCAAGCTGCTTGGCGATGGTCTTGTAGCCCATTTCATCCTTGTGTAGGTCTGCAATCTTGTCCCTGACATCCTTGGAGAGCTCTTTGGTCTTGGCCATGGTGGAGAGTTTGGAATCTGATTGATTGATTGCTTCTGTGGACAGGTGTCTTTTATACAGGTAATAAAATGAGATTAGGAGCACTCCCTTTAAGTGTGTGCTCCTAATCTCAGCTCGTTACCTGTATAAAAGACACCTGGGAGCCAGAAATCTTTCTGATTGAGAGGGGGTCAAATACTTATTTCCCTGATTAAAATGCAAATCAATTTATAACATTTTTCACGTGTTTTTCTGGATTTTTTTGTTGTTATTCTGTCTCTCACTGTTCAAATAAACCTACCATTAAAATTATAGACTGATCATTTCTTTGTCAGTGGGCAAATGTCCAAAATCAGCAGGGGATCAAATACTTTTTTCCCTCACTGTAAAAGTGATAATTTGAATCAGGTTCTATATGCTAGATTTAGAGTTATTTGGCAGATTTAGTTGCGAATGATACAAACCTTAGAATGTTTTAGAAATCAAAACATAGAGTATATGGGCTGCATGATGCGACTATAGGCTATTGTGATCTGTTCCTTGCCTAAGGCTGCTCATTCATGTCCATGCTGTTCTCTCATCAAGTGATCATATTTTCACCCATCAGACTATTCTCAATTTAATCTCGTCTTTACTAATATGTAAAATTCGAAAAGCTGATTAAACAGTATGATCATTACACAGGTGGACCTTGGGTTGGGGACAATAAAAGGCACTCTAAAATGTGGTTTTCATTTCAAATCAAATTTTATTGGTCACATACACATGGTTTGCAGATGTTAATGCGAGTGTAGCGAAATGCTTATGCTTCTAGTTCCGACAGTTTTGTCACACAACACAATGCCAGAGATGTCTCAAGTTTTGATGGAACGTGCAGTTGTCATGCTGACAGCAGGAATGTCCACCAGAGCTGTTGCCAAAGAATTGAACATTGATTTCTCTACCATTGTCGTTTGAGAGAATTTGGCAGTAAGTCCAACTAGCCTCACAAAGACAGACCACGTGTAACCACGCCAGCTCAGGACATCCACATCCGAATTTCTACACAAACTGTCAGAAACCGTCTCAGGGAAGCTCATTTGCATGCTCATCGCCCTCAGGATCTTGACCTGACTGCTGTTCGGCGTCGTAATCGACTAATCGAGAAGTGTGCTCTTCACGGATTCAACTGTACCGGGCATATGGCAGACAGCGTGTATGGTAGAGCAGTTTGCTGATGTCAACATTGTGAACAGAGTACCCCATGGTGGCGATGGGGTTAAGCTATGGACAACGGACATAAGCCATGGACAACGAACACAATTTTATCTTATCTATGGCAATTTGAATGCACAGAGATACCGTGATGAGATCCTTAGTCCCATTGTCGTGCCATTCATCCACCGCCATCACCTCATGTTTCAGCATGATAATACACGGCACCCTGTACGCATTTCCTGGAAACTGAAAATGTTCCAGTTCTTCCATGGCCTGCATACTCACCAGCCATGTCACCCATTGAGCATGTTTGGGTATGCTCTGGATCGACATGTACGACAGCGTGTTCTAGTTCCCACCATTATCGAACAACTTCGCACAGCCATTGAACAGGAGTGGGACAACATTCCACAGGTCACAATCAACCGCCTGATCAACTCTATGCGAAGGAGATGTGTTGTGCCTCATGAGGCAAACAGTGGTCATTAAAGATACTGACTGGTTTTCTGATCTACACCCCTACCTTTTTTAAGGTATCTGTGACCAACAGATTCATATCTGTATTCCCAGTCATGTGAAATCCAGAGATTAGGGTCTAATGAATTTATTTCAATTGACAGATTTCCTTATATGAACTGTAGCTCAGTAAAATCTTTGAAATTGTTGCATTTATATTTTTGTTCAGTTTAATAACACATATTTCACTCCATGCACCGATTGATGAGCATGCAGCCTTTCTACGCAACAGGTGATATTCCACCCAAACTCTGTATGCCATGGGCTCTCCAACCCTGTTCCTGCAACTAGACAGTGCTTGATTTGGGTAACCAAGTGAAATCTGGTCGGGAACATCGATAGTAACATGTTTTCACAACAAGACATATTTTATTACATTCTTGACAGCACCTCTCTCTGACCACTCTAGAAAGGAGAGAGGAGATGGAAATGCACAGTGGTGCGATATTCTGTAGCTAAAGGTAATGTGTCAGCTTATTAATTATAAAAAATATAAAAAATGCCCTAATACTAGGCTATTCAAAATCAAATATAAATTCACTATAATTGTAGGTTAACTTTGTAAGCCCCCCTGCACAATCAATGAACCAACAGCATCGCCTTGGCCTACATTATATTCTCTCCCAGACTCATGGATAGAACGTTTGGAGCGTAGCATAAGTTAACCAGTCCATCCAGTATGCATAATAATACAGTTCACACTCAAAGGTGATTACTAGAATTTGTTTAATTTTGGTGTATAGGCTAGACCAATTGTGTTTTTCTGCCATGTGTAATATGCAATAGGCTATTAGGCGATGTATTGTATAATGGCACAATCATTATTTTAATTCAGGCTTTTTTGGGGGGGGATTGGGCTCATACACTAAGTCTATAAAATATTGATCGTTTCATGACATATACTGACCAGGTGAATCCAGGTGAAAGCTATGATCCCCTATAGATAATAATAATAATAATAATCCAATTCAATCAGTATATATGAAGGGAAGGAGACAGGTTAAAGAAAGATTTTTAAGCCTTGAGACAATTGAGACATTGATTGTGTATGTGTGCTATTCAGAGGGTGAATGTGCCTTTGAACAGGGTTAGATTTAAGTGCCTTTGAACAGGGTATGTCAGTAGGTGCCAGGCTCACTGGTTTGTGTCAAGAACTGCAATGCTGCTGGGCTTTCAAGCTCAACAGTTTCCTGTGTGTATCAAGAATGGTCCACCACCCAAAGGACATCCAGCCAACTTGACACAACTGTGGGAAACATTGGAGTCAACATGATCCAGCATTCCTGTGGAATGCTTTCGACACCTTGTAGAATTCATGCCCATGTTCCTAATGATTGGTATACTCAGTGTATATAGGCCTATGCGTACGCATAAGGTCTATTATGCATATGGGTGTTTTGAATTAATCCACAACCTTAAAAGTGCTGTCCATTTCTTTGTGTTAGGCTTTGAAACAACATCCACAACATTTGTGTATGCTCCATCTTCTTAAACCAGCTAAATGGAGTGCAATATTTGAGGCAGTCTGCATAGTAAGACTATTGTTCCCTTGGTAGAGCCATGACACTCAGCTAACAACATAATAACTAAATATGTTTCAATTATTGCTATCCAGGCCATTTAAATTGAGTGATTAAAAAGGATGATTGTCCAGCAGCATGCAATTAAAATGGCAGGTGTCATCCCTCTGATTTAAACATGTACAACAACAATCAGGTATCCTTTAATACAAACAAATGAAATCTTGTCAAGTTAATAATGACTATGAGAGCAATGTTGGTTATGAGGGCCATTAGTTAATTCAGTGCAGGCGCCGGTAGTCAGTCCTCTTTTGTGTCCATACTGTAGCAATATAGGGTGTTATCACCACCCAGCACTCACACAGTCCTACAAAACACTATGGAGCCAATACATTTAAATCCACATGAATAGCTATAAGTGCATGCCTGATGGGCTTAATGTTTCACCCTTTAGTCACTCTAATGTGTAGTCTTGCAGATGAATAGCAGGGTGTAAGCTTTCATGTTTTGGTACAGAGCAAAAGGAAACGAAACAGAGAAAATGACTCTGACACCAGTGCTCTTCAAAGCCAGAATATATCACAGAGAAGGAGTGGGCATGACAAATGTAGAGCGAGCACATGAGAAAAAATAACAAAAACAAAAGAGATTACTGGTGCTGGGAAAGAAAGCTGCAGTAGAGATGTTGTTGAATGAAAGGAGGTATCCCACTGAACCCTTCAAGGCATTTCTCACATTGTTGTATTCCATTATCCTTCAAGCCTATAGTCTCAACAACAGGCAACCTTGAGCCTAACAATAAGCTAACGTTTAGGCCAAGGCCTTTCCCAGTGTGTGAAATAGCAGGCTTGCCTATCAACACATTCCTCTCTCTCAATATTTTTAATTGAAAAACAGCTGGTGAGTAAACAGAATCAGTCTCAGAGAACACGTAGGCCCGGGGTCCTCCGGGAAGCAAGTGGGATGAGCTAGGCCCATTCTCTGTTTGTTTGGATAACTTGACGTGTGGGGCTCCCGAGTGGTACAGTGGTCTAAGACACTGCAATACAGTACCAAACAATCCCGCACACAGAGCAGGCGGGCCTCCTGGCTAAAATAGCCCAGCTAATCAGCCCAAACCAAAAACAGGTGCACACAATCAACAAAAAGGGGGAAAAGGAAATCAGTGGCAGCTAGTAGGCCGGCGACGACGACCGCCACCCGAACAGGAGGGGGAGCTACCTACGGTAGGAGTCGTGACAGTACCCCCCCCCCCCCCCCCCCCCCCGACGCGCGGCTCCCGCAGCTCGCCGACACTGGCCTCGAGGTCGACCCGGAGGGCGAGGCGCAGGGCGATCCGGGTGGAGGCGATGGAAATCGCTCAATAGGGATGGGTCCAAGACGTCCCCCACCGGTACCCAGCACCTCTCCTCCGGGCAGTCCACGAGGTACTGCAGGCCCCTCACCCGGCGTCTCGAGTCCAGAATGGACCGTATGGTGTATGCCGGGGACCCCCTGATGTCCAGAGGGGGTGGAGGGACCTCCGGCACCTCACCTTCCTGCAGGGGACCAGCTACCACCGGCCTGAGGAGAGACACATGAAACGAGGGGTTAATACGGTAATAGGAAGGAAGTTGTAACCTATAACACACCTCGTTTATCCTCCTCAGGACTTTGAAGGGCCCTACACACTGCGGCCCCAGCTTCCGGCAGGGCAAGCGGAGGGGCAGGTTCCGGGTCGAGAGCCAGACCCTGTCCCCCGGTACGAACACGGGGGCTTCACTGCGGTGGCGGTCAGCGCTCCTCTTCTGCCGTCCACTGGCTTGTTTCAGGGATTCCTGGACGGCTCTCCAGGTCTCCTTGGAGCGCTGCACCCACTCCTCCACCGCAGGAGCCTCGGTCTGACTCTGGTGCCATGGTGCCAGGACCGGTTGGTAACCCAAAACACACTGGAAGGGTGATAGGTTAGTAGAGGAGTGGCGGAGTGAGTTCTGGGCCAACTCTGCCCATGGGATGTACCTAGCCCACTCCCCTGGCAATACGACTGCAGAAATCTGCCCACCTCCTGGTTCACCCTCTCCGCCTGCCCATTACTCTCAGGGTGATAACCGGAGGTCAAGCTGACCGAGACCCCCAGACGTTCCATAAACGCCTTCCATACCCTGGACGTGAACTGGTACCCTCGATCAGAGACTATGTCCTCCGGCACCCCGTAGTGCCGGAAGACGTGGGTAAATAGGGCCCCGCAGTCTGTAGGGCCGTAGGGAGACCGGGCAACAGGAGGAGACGGCAGGACTTTGAAAATCGATCCACAACAACCAGGACCGTAGTGTTCCCCTGAGACGGGGGGAGATCGGTCAGGAAGTCCACTGACTGGTGCGACCATGGCCGTTGTGGAACAGGGAGGGGCTGTAACTTCCCTCTCGGAAGGTGCCTAGGAGCCCTACTCTGGGCGCATACCGAACAGGAAGAGACGTAGACCCTAACGTCCTTAGCCAAGGTGGGCCACCAGTACTTCCCCCTGAAACCCCGCACTGTCCTCGCCACACCTGGATGACCCGAAGAGGGTAGAGTGTGGGCCCACCGAATCAATTGATCCCGAACACCAAGCGGCACGTACAAGCGACCCGTGGGACACTGTGAAGGTGCAGGTTCCACCCTTAACGCCCGCTCGATGTCCGAGTCCACCTCCCATACCACCGGTGCCACCAGCCTAGATGCCGGAATGATGGGAGTTGGATCGATGGGCCGGTCCTCTGTGTCATAGAGACGGGACAGTGCGTCGGCCTTCATGTTCAGGGAGCCCGGTCTGTAGGAAATAGTAAACCTGAACCGGGTGAAGAACATGGCCCACCTTGCCTGACGCGGATTCAGTCTCCTAGCTGCCCGGATATACTCCAGGTTCCGATGGTCGGTCCAGATGAGAAAGGGGTGCTTAGCCCCCTCAAGCCAGTGTCTCCACACCCTCAGGGCTTTTACCACCGCTAACAACTCCCGGTCCACCACATCATAGTTACGCTCCGCCGGACCGAGCTTCTTCGAAAAGAAAGCGCAGGGGCGGAGTTGAGGTGGTGTACCCGAGCGCTGTGACAGCACGGCACCCACCCCAGCCTCGGATGCGTCCACCTCCACTATGAAGGCTAGAGAGGGGTCCGGGTGCGCCAACACGGGTGCATCGGTGAACAGCGCCTTCAACGTCTTGAAGGCTCTGTCCGCCTCAGTCGACCAAAGCAAACGCACCGTCCCCCCCTTCAGCAGTGAGGTAATGGGAGCCGCTACCTGGCCAAAACCCCGGATAAACCTCCGGTAGTAATTGGCAAACCCTAAGAACCGCTGCACCTCCTTCATGTTGGTTGGAGTCGGCCAATTACGCACGGCCTTAACGCGGTCACACTCCATCACCACCCCCGTGGTGGAAATGCGATAACCCAGGAAGGAGACGGCTCGTTTGGAGAACACACACTTCTCAGCCTTGACGTATAGGTCATGCTCCAGCAGTCTCCCAAAGACCTTGCGCACCAAAAACACATGCGCAGCGCGGGTGGCGGAATATACCAGAATATCATCGATATAGACAGTCACGCCCTGTCCGTGCAGGTCCCTGAGAATCTCGTCTACAAAGGATTGAAAGACGGCTGGAGCATTCTTTAACCTGTTAGGGCTAGGGGGCAGTATTGACACGGCTGGATAAAAAACATACCCGATTTAATCTGGTTACCACTCCTACCCAGTAACTAGAATATGCATATACTTATTACATATGGATAGAAAACACCCTAAAGTTTCTAAAACTGTTTGAATGGTGTCTGTGAGTATAACAGAACTCAAATGGCAGGTCAAAACCTGAGAGATTCCTTTACAGGAAGTGGCCTGTCTGACCATTTCTTGAACTTCTTTTCCATCTCTATCTTTTACTAAGGATCTCTGCTCTAACGTGACACTTCCCACGTCTTCCATAGGCTCTCAGAGCCCGGGAAAAAACAGAATGTCGTCATTCCAGCCCCAGGCTGAAACACATTATCGCCTTTCTCAAGTGGCCGATCAAGGGACTCTGGGCTTATGCGCGTGACCCGACCGCCCCCGCCTTTGTGATTTTTTCCTCTGTTTGCCGAAAAGGAGATTCCCTGTCGGAATATTATCGCTTTTCTACGAGAAAAATGGCGTAAAAATGGATTTTAAACAGCGGTTGACATGCTTCGAAGTACGGTAATGGAATATTTCGAATTTTATTGTCACGAATTGCGCCATGCGCGCGACACTTCTTTACCATTTCGGATAGTGTCTGGAACGCACGAACAAAACGCCGCTATTCGGATATAACGATGGATTATTTTGGACCAAACCAACATTTGTTATTGAAGTAGACGTCCTGGGAGTGCATTCTGACGAAGACAATAAAAGGTAATCAAACTTTTATAATAGTAAATATGATTATGGTGAGTGCTAAACTTGCCGGGTGTCTAAATAGCGAGCCCGTGATGCCTGGGCTATGTACTTAGAATATTGCAAAATGTGCTTTCACCAAAAAGCTATTTTAAAATCGGACATATCGAGTGCATAGAGGAGGTCTGTATCTATAATTCTTAAAATAATTGTTATGCTTTTTGTGAACGTTTATTGTGAGTAATTTAGTAAAATGTTAGCGAATTCCCCGGAAGTTTGCGGGGGGTATGCTAGTTCTGAACGTCACATGCTAATGTAAAAAGCTGGTTTTTGATATAAATATGAACTTGATTGAACAAAACATGCATGTATTGTATAACATAATGTCCTAGGGTTGTCATCTGATGAAGATCATCAAAGGTGAGTGCTGCATTTAGCTGTCTTCTGGGTTTTGGTGACATTATATGCTGGCTTGAAAAATGGGTGTCTGATTATTTCTGGCTTGGTACTCTGCTGACATAATCTAATGTTTTGCTTTCATTGTAAAGCCTTTTTGAAATCGGACAGTGTGGTTAGATTAACGAGAGTCTTGTCTTTAAATAGCTGTAAAATAGTCATATGTTTGAGAAATTGAAGTAATAGGATTTTTAAGGTTTTGAAAATCGCGCCACAGGCTGCAAGTGGCTGTTACGTAGGTGGGACGAATTCGTCCCGCCTAGCCCAGAGAGGTTAACCCATACGGCATGACGAGGTACTCATAATGGCCTGATGTGGTACTAAATGCGGTTTTCCACTCGTCTCCCTTCTTGATACGCACCAGGTTATACGCGCTCCTGAGGTCCAGTTTTGTGAAGAACCTTGCGCCGTGAAATTATTCCACCGCCGTAGCGATCAGAGGTAGCGGTAACTAAACCCCACCGTAATAGAATTTAGACCTCTGTAATCAATGCACGGACGCAGACCTCCCTCCTTTTTCTTCACAAAAAAGAAACTCGAGGAGGCGGGTGAAATGAAGGGCCGAATGTACCCCTGTCCCAGAGATTCCCTGACATATGTCTCCATAGCCAACGTCTCCTCCTGTGACAAAGGGTACACATGACTCTTGGGAAGTACAGCGTTTACCTGGAGATCTATCGCACAATCCCCCTGTCGATGAGGTGGTAATTTGGTCACCCTCTTCTTACAGAAAGCGATCGCCAAATCGGCGTATTCAGGGGGGATGCGCACAGTGGAAACCTGGTCTGGACTCTCCACCGACGTGGCACCGATGGAAACTCCTATACACCTTCCTGAACACTCCTCTGACCACCCCTGGAGAACCCCCTGTCTCCACGAAAACCGGGGATTGTGACTAGCCAGCCAGGGAACCCCCAGCACCACCGGAAACCCAGGTGAGTCGATAAGGAAGAGACTAATCCGTTCCTTATGATTCCCCTGCGTTACCATGTCCAGTGGAACCGTGGCCTCCCTGACCAACCCTGACCCTAATGGCCGGCTATCTAGGGAGTGCACGGGGAAGTGGGGATCTATCGGCACTAGCGGAATACCCAGCTTAATGGCGAGTCCGCGATCCATAAAGTTCCCAGCTGCGCCTGAATCGACTAGCGCCCTATGCTGGGAAGAGGGAAAAAAAACAGAAAAAACCATTTCAATGAACATGTGACCGACAGGGGGTTCTGGGTGAGTTTGATGCTGACTCACCTGGGGTGACCGAGAAGTGTTCTGCCTGCCCTCTCGACTCCCAGACCTACTCCTCCAGCACCGGTCGGCCGTGTGTCCTCTCCGACCACAGCTGGTGCAGGAGGAGCCACCTCCTCCGGTACCCCTCAGCACAGCCCCCCCCAATTCCATAGGAATAGGGGCGGGAGTGCACTGAGGTGGAACAGACAGGACCCTTTCAGAACGCCCGCGGGCAGCCAGCAGATTGTCCAGTCGAATCGACATGTCGATGAGCTCGTCGAGAGAGAGAGTGTTGTCTCGACACGCTAGCTCCCTGCGGACGTCCTCCCGGAGTCTACACCGGTAATGGTCTATCAGGGTCCTATCGTTCCACCCCGCCCCAGCAGCCAAGTTCGGAACTCCAGCGCGAAGTCCTGCGCGTTCCTCGTCTCCTGCCTGAGGTGGAATAGCCGCTCACCCGCCGCTCTTCCCTCTGGAGGGTGATCGAATACAGCCCTAAAGCGGCGGGTGAACTCTGGGTAGTGATCCCTCGCCGAGTCAGGACTGTTCCAGACTGCATTGGCCCACTCCAGAGCTCGGCCCTTCAGGCAGGAAACGAGGGCACTCACACTCTCCTCCCCCGAGGGAGTAGGTCTCACGGTGGCCAGGTACAGCTCAAGCTGGAGCAGAAATCCCTGGCACCCAGCCGCCGCTCCATCATACTCCCTCGGGAGCGGACGACGAAGCGCGCCGGAGCCGGATGAAGGGGGGGAAGGAGGCGGATTAGTCGGAGGAGCCGGAGGTGGGGAGAGGAACTTGGAGAAAAAAACCCCGTTGATTTCACTTAATTTTTACATTCGGTCATAAAATGCACATGTTTAACTTCATAAAAAACAATTTCACGTAAAACAAAATGACCCTATTAAGTGCCAAATAAAGTAATATTTCATCTTAAATCAGCCATAAATCCACTCCTCTCCCAACGGTCCATCCTCTCCATCATCTGATCCATCGCCGATCCGATGGAGAACTGATGTGTGATGGAGAACACGTTCCTCCATCGAGGGTAGGGGGTTGGCAGCTGCTCCTGCTGACTCCATTCAGGATATTGGTGCGGGATTCTGTAACGCTAGGGCGTAGTGGGTGCAGAGTCAGGAGCAGGAGGCAGAGAATGCAGGGTAGTGTTCATTTATTTAACACACAACGGCAAAACACAAGCCACCCCAACAGCGAACTAGAGCGCACACCAAAACCAACGTGCCCAAACACATGGGACAAAAACAGGTCGGCGCAACATACGCACTCGCACTTCAAAAATACAAATGAGCATGCATACACAAGCAATACAGTACCAAACAATCCCGCACACAGAGCAGGCGGGCCTCCTGGCTAAAATAGCCCAGCTAATCAGCCCAAACCAAAAACAGGTGCACACAATCAACAAAAAGGGGGAAAAGGAAATCAGTGGCAGCTAGTAGGCCGGCGACGACGACCGCCGAGCGCCACCCGAACAGGAGGGGGAGCTACCTACGGTAGGAGTCGTGACAGTCAAACATTTCGGTTAGCTTTTCACAAGCTTCCCACAATAAGTTGAGTGAATTTTGGCCCATTCCTCCTGACAGAGCTGGTGTAACTGATTGAGGTCAGGGCTTTGTGATGGCCACTCCAATACCTTGACTTTGTTGTCCTTAAAACCTGTTGGGGCTACAGGTTAGCAATGAACCCCGAGCCGGGATTGCTAACAAGGCTGGAAATTCAAAACATCAAAAATCTAATAATTTCAATTTCTCAAACAATCAACTATTTTACACAATTTAAATGATAAACATCTCCTTAATCTAACCACATTGTTCGATTTTCAAAGAGGCTTTACGGCAAAAGCATAAAGTTAGATTATGTTAGGACAGTACATAGCCACAAAAGTACAAACATCCATTTTCAATTCAAGGTCAGGCGTCACCAAAAGCAGAAACCAGCTTGAATTATGCACTAACTTTTGTCAATCTCCATCAGATGACACTCCTAGGACATTATGTTATACAATACATGCATTTTTTGTTCCATCAAGTTCATATTTATATCCAAAAACAGCATTTTACAGTAGCGTGAAATTCAGATTTTTTTCTTCTCTGAAATGCTTCCGGTGAACATAACAAAATTACTATTCGAAAACATTGGTAAATTATAATATTGTCATTCAAAGAATAATATATTATCATCTCGTAATTGCTACCGAATGGCCAGATCTCAAAATAACTTTACTGGGAAATCACATTTTGCAATAAACGGGGTGCTATGCTAAGAACAACAGGCTATGCTATACAGTTAGCATCATCTAAAATCGATAATAACATTGTAAATATCCCCTTACCTTTGATTATCTCCATCAGAAGGCAGGCATCCCAGGTCCGGAAGGCATCCCAGGTCCGGAACAAATGTGGTTTCTTTTGACAAAGTTCATAATTTATGTCCAAATAACACCAAGTACTTAGCGTTCATTATGCTCCCACAAAACGTGGTGGGGGGCTGGTAAAATCACGCCGAAAAGCTAAAAAAACCTAGTAAATAATCTATTTATGTTCGTTCAAACATGTCAAATGTTGTTTAGCATTAATCTTTTGGTCCATTTTTAACGTTAAACATCAGTAATCTTTTCACACAACCTATCCTATGTCTAGATAAAAAATGATGACAAACTCACGTTTCTCAGATTTATGCGCAGGCGCAAAAAATTTTAGTGATGACATGTCAACTTCCTTGGATTCTAATTTGCTCTCTGTTTATCATAGACGCTTCAAACAACTTTATAAAGATCGTTGACATCTAGTGGAAGCCGTAGGTGTTGCGAAATGAATCCTTTCTCACTATGGTATCTATAAAACAATGACACTAAATAGTACAGTCACAAAATTCACATTTTTTTGGGATCTATTTTTCACAGGTTTTTGCCTGCAATATGAGTTTTGTTATACTTACAGACACCATTCAAACTGTTTTAGAAAATTCAGAGTGTTTTCTATCCGAATGTGTTAATAATATGCATATCCTAGCTTCTGAGTTGGTGTAGGAGGCAGTTAAAAATGGCCACATATTTTTTTCAAAATGTCTCAATACTGCCCCCGAGCCCCAACAGGTTAAGACATTTTGCCACAACTTTGGAAGTATGCTTGGGGTCATTGTCCATTTGGAAGACCCATTT
The DNA here is from genome assembly GCF_965601325.2 of Salmo salar. Classification (NCBI taxonomy): domain Eukaryota; kingdom Metazoa; phylum Chordata; class Actinopteri; order Salmoniformes; family Salmonidae; genus Salmo; species Salmo salar. Next base: position 48,433,997 of record NC_138295.1, on the reverse strand, counting down.
GCGTCCAATCTTTAACTTCCTGACTGATGTTTGAGATGTTGCTTCAATATATCCACATAATTTTCCTCCCTCATGATACCATCTATTTTGTGAAGTGCACCAGTCCCTCCTGCAGCAAAGTACCCCCACAACATGATGCTGCCACCCCCATGCTTCACGGTTGGGATGAAGTTCTTCGGCTTTCAAGTCTCCCCGTTTTTTCCTCCAAACATAATGATGGTCATTATGGCCAAACAGTTCAGAGGACATTTCTCCAAAAAGTACGATCTTTGTCCCCATCATGTGCAGTTGCAAACCATAGTCCTTCATTTTTTATGCCAGTTTTGGAGCAGTGGCTTCTCCCTTGCTGAGCTGCCTTTCAGGTTATGTCTCACGGGGGACCAGTACAAAAAAAGAAAAAAATGTATGAAATGTATGCATTCACTACTGTAAGTCGCTCTGAATAAGAGCGTCTGCTAAATGACTAAAATGTCAAATGTAAATGTCGATATAGGACTCATTTTACTGTGGATAAAGATACTTTTGTGACTGTTTCCTCCAGCATCTTCACAAGGTCATTTGCTGTTATTCTGGGATTGATTTGCACTTTTCACACCAAAGTATGTTCATCTCTAGGAGACAGAATGCTCTCCTTCCTGAGCGGTATGATGGCTGCATGTCCCATGGTGTTTATAGTTGCATACTATTGTTTGTACAGATGAACGTGGTACCTTCAGGCATTTGTACATTTTTCCCAAGGATGAACCAGACTTGTGGATGTCAATAAAACAAATTCAGTGGTCTTGGCTGATTTCTTTTGATTTTCTCATGATGTCAAGCAAAGAGGCACTGAGTTCGAAGGTAGGCCTTGAAATACATTCACAGGTACACCTCCAATTGACTCAAATTATGTCAATTAGCCGATCAGAAGCTTCTAAAGCCATGACATAATTTTCTGGAATTTTCCAAGCTGTTTAAAGGCACAGTCAACTTAGTGTATGTAAACTTCTGATCCACTGGAATTGTGATACAGTGAATTATAAGTGAAGTAATCTGTCTGTAAACAATTTTTGGAAAAATTACTTGTATCATGCACAAAGTAGATGTCCTAACCGACTTGCCAAAACTATAATCTGTTAACAAGAAATTTGTGGAGTGGTTGAAAAACGAGTTTTAATGACTCCAACCGAAGTGTATGTAAACTTCCGACTTCAACTGTAATTCAAAGACACTCACCCATCGTTTCAAGTTTCCCTCTTTAATGGCATGACCACAAATACACTTCAAGTTGAAATCAAAAGTGCTGGTATTCCCAAAGAGACCTGCATTCAAATAATATTTGGTTTCTTTGAAATACTTCAGCTGCGCTTGATTAAGCTTGCCTGGCTCAATGGAACCAATTTAATAGTTGAAAATGAACGCAAAAGTGCAAGCCCACCTACCCGGCACTCCAGACAGGCTCAATCAAACTCTCAAAAGTATTTTAAAGAAAATAAATACTACAGGTGTGCCCCCAAATCCCCACTGACCTCCAGGAGGAACTTCTCAGCTTCCGATGCCCGGCCCGATGCCACACACTGGAAGGTGGCATTCTGCCCAGCGTTGACCTCCTCATCCCCCAGCCGGGAGAAGTGGGGCGCCTTATCTATAGGAACAGAACGAGAGAGTAGAGATCAAAGGACTGCTGTGCCATGACAGACAGCCAATCACAATGCCAGCCACCCAAAGTTATGTGTGGCAAAACGCCAATGTCCTTCATTTTGAGGGCGTTGCAGCTATACTAGGGGTCCCGAGTGGAGCAGCGGTCTAAGGCACTGCATTTCAGTGCTAGAGGCATCACTACAGACCCTGGTTCTATCCCGGGCTGTATCACAACCGGCTGTGATCAGGAGTCCCATAGGGTGGCGCACAATTGGCCCAGCATCGTCCTGGTTAGGGGAGAGTTTGGCCGGGGTAGGCTGTCATTGTAAAATAAGAATTTGTCTTAACTGACTTGCCCAGTTAAATAAAAAATAAAATACTACATTTCATGATTTCTAAAGAGCTGCAGTAACTTTTTATAAATAAGACTTTGTTCCAGCTTCATTACCAGTGTGAGATGTGTGTGACTGTGAAAGTATGAAATGTCACCTTCGGCAGCTTTTCACATTATACAACAACGTAATTTAAACTTTTATGTTTAATTAGATAAGAATCAGAGACAAATTTTCTCCCATGAAGGATCTCACCGCTGGTTGGAGAAGGACTCATTGACATATTGCTTGTTCTCTCCCTTATTGTCCTACAATAAACCCATAAAGAGAAGTCATCCAATACACAACTTAGAAATGAATTGCTGGCGGCTACTATTCTCAACAACCTTTTACTGTGGCGATACATCATAACACGTGCGTCAATGGAAGTTAGGTGAACATCCTTCAGCCAGATCCCCAGACCCCAGATAACTCAGAAATCAGGCTCAAGAACATTGTTGCTGATGAAGAACAAACAGCACTCTTCTAATAAGGACGAGCTCCGCAGTGAGTCAGAGTGTGGGTGCTGCAGCAGCAATCCCACCCGCTACACTGTGATTAACACTGGAGCTCTCCTACTCCTCCACAGCTCTCTACAGAGCCTAACCACTGGGTTAGAGCCTCCAGCACAGGCCACAAGATGGAGGACAACCCAACCTGTCAATCAGGAGACGTTACTGTAGAGGTGGAGTAGTAGTGAAATCAAAATGAGAGAGGCGAATGTTTCAAGTCCTGCTCTTCCATGTTCAGTGTTCCATTACACTGTTGCTTTCTGGCAGAGAGAGAGAATTTGTTGATCTACTTTGTGTAAATAGGCAGGGGGGAGAGGTGAAGATGCCTCTTGCATTTGTAGTCCACAGGTGGTCATGTTTCCCATGGACGACTACCCCGTCTAAGGTTAATTCATAATTGATCATAGCTAAGAGCCAGCATAAACAAACACAAAAACTAATGTCATAAAAAAAAACAGGTCCTTCTGTTGACCAAAGAACTTGGTAGTATAAATGTGTCAGATCACATACCGGGGACTCTTTACCATGATAAATATTTCATTTGACTGCAACACTGGTTTCAGAGTCAAAGACTAGGACTATGGAGACTACAACAGAAAGTCAAGCGTGCTTAGCAGTTTCAACCAGAATCTGCAAGAAGGAAGGAGCTTGGTGGCTTTTCTTCTTTGTTTCTCCTTCATATTCCTTCCTTATACCTTTTTCCATTTCACTTTTGTCTCCTTTCCCTGTGACAAATGGTGCAGGCTGGCCGTGTGCCACCGTAGACAGTACTGTGCCCAGGTCCTGATGACAGTCTTAATCATTTAATGGTAGCACTGAGGGGGTGTAGAAAATACCATCTGCTCTCCATGGGAAATGCAGGGAATCACTGGGTGGCTAGGCATGGACATAATCAGCATCTCTGATTGAAATCCCTTCCTGTCTCCATGGCATGTGGTGTCTATAAAACCATACAGTAGAAACTCTACTGTACAAAAATATAAACGCAACATGTAAAGTGATGGATACAGTTTTAATTTACTAAAATGAAAGATCACAGAAATGTTCCATATGCACAAAAAGTTTACATTTAGTGAGCATTTCCCTTGCCAGGATAATCCATCCACCTGACAGGTGTGACATATCAAGAAGCTGATTAAACAGCATGATCATTACACAGGTGCACCTTGTGCTGGGGACAATAAAAGGCCACTCTAAAATGTGCAGTTTTGTCACACAACACAATGCCACAGATGTCTCAAGTTTTGAGGGAATTTACATTTGGCATGCTGACTGCAGGAATGTCCAACAGAGCTGTTGCTAGATAATTGAATGTTTCTGTACCATAAGCCGTCTCCAACGTAGAGAGTTTGGCAGTACATCCAACCGGCATCACAACCGCAGACCAAGTGTAACCTCGCCACACACACACACTACACGGTACATTTCTTAAACATAAGAATGAGTGTGAGTTTTTGTCACAACCAAGCTTGTGGGAAATGACAAAGAGTTCTTATACGAACAGGGCACAAATAATATAATAATAATTAATCATTTTTCTCTTTTTTAACCATCTCACATATAAAACCTTATTTGTTCATCGAAAATGGTGAATAACTCACCACAGGTTAACCTGTTGGGGCTAGGGGGCAGTATTTGCACGGCTGGATAAAAAAATGTACCCGATTTAATCTGGTTACTAATCCTACCCAGTAACTAGAATATGCATATACTTATTATATATGGATAGAAAACACTCTAAAGTTTCTAAAACTGTTTGAATGGTGTCTGTGAGTATAACAGAACTCATTTGGCAGGCAAAACCCTGAGACATTTTCTGACAGGAAGTGGATACCTGATGTGTTGTATTACCTTTAAACCTATGCCATTGAAAAACACAGGGGCTGAGGAATATTTTGGCACTTCCTATTGCTTCCACTAGATGTCACCAGCCTTTACAAAGTGTTTTGAGTCTTCTGGAGGGAGATCTGACCGAACAAGAGCCATGGAACGATTATGGCCCATTAGACACCTGGCGCGCGAGTTCATGTTGGGTACCCTCGTTCCAATACGTTATAAAAGAGAATGCATTCGTCCACCTTGAATATTATTCATGTTCTGGTTAAAAAAGGCCCTAATGATTTATGCTATACAACGTTTGACATGTTTGAACGAACGTAAATATATTTTTTCCCGTCGTTCATGAAGTGAAGTCCGGCGGGCTTAGATCATGTGCTAACAAGACGGAGATTTTTGGACATAAATGATGAGCTTTTTTGAACAAAACTACATTCGTTATGGACCTGTGATACCTGGAAGTGACATCTGATGAAGAGAATCAAAGGTAATGGATTATTTACATAGTATTTTCGATTTTAGATCTCCCCAACATGACGGCTAGTCTGTATCGCAACGCGTATTTTTCTGGGCGCAGTGCTCAGATTATTGCAAAGTGTGATTTCCCAGTAAGGTTATTTTTAAATCTGGCAAGTTGATTGCATTCAAGAGATGTAAATCTATAATTCTTTAAATGACAATATAATATTTTACCAATGTTTTCTAATTTTAATTATTTAATTTGTGGTGCTGACTTGACTGCCGGTTATTGGAGGGAAACGATTTCCTCAACATCAATGCCATAGTAAAACGCTGTTTTTGGATATAAATATGAACTTGATAGAACTAAAAATGCATGCATTGTCTAACATAATGTCCTAGGAGTGTCATCTGATGGAGATTGTAAAAGGTTAGTGCATCATTTTAGCTGGTTTTATGGTTTTGGTGACCCTGTCTTTGAATTGACAAAACATTACACACAACTCTTGTAAATGTACTGTCCTAACATACTCTAAATTTATGCTTTCGCCGTAAAACCTTTTTGAAATCGTAAAACGTGGTTAGATTAAGGAGATGTTTATCTTTCAAAGGGTGTAAAATAGTTGTATGTTTGAAAAATGTGAATTTTGACATTTATTTGGATTCAAATTTGCCGCTCTTGAAATGCACCTGCTGTTGATGGAGTGCACCACAGGTGGGACGCTTGCGTCCCACCTAGCCCATAGAGGTTAACGAGAAGGGTGTGCTTGAAAGGATACAGATAACTCTGCAATGTTGGGTTGTATTGGAGAGTTTTTGTCTTAAATCATTTTCCACACACAGACTGTGCCTGTATTTAGTTTTCATGCTAGTGAGGGCTGAGAATACACTCTCACATAAGTATGTGGTTGCAAAGGGCATCAGTGCCTTAACAGTGAGATTTGCCAAGGCAGGATACTGAGCGCAGCCCAATCCAGAAATCTGGCAGTGGCTTCTGATTAAAATCAATTTTCACAGAACCGCTTGCTGCAATTTCGATGAGGCTCTCTTGTTCAGATATTGGACTAGAGGCAGGGCATGAAAGGGATAACGAATCCAGTTGTTTGTGTCATCCTTTTCGGGAAAGTACCAGCGTAATTGCAACTCACTCAGGTGCTTCGCTATATCATATTTGACGTTGTCTGTAAGCTTGAGTTAATTTGCACACAAAAAATCATACAATAATGGAAAGATGATGGACCTGTGTGTTGTCCTTGTGTAACAGGGTTATATTGGGGGAATCCCTTGCCACTTTATTGTTAAGCCAATGGATTTTTGGTTTTAGTTTGTCTTGCCTTCACCTACTCATCTTGGCTGGATTGCGTGGCTTGCGTACGAGGGAGGATGTATTAGTTAGAATCGTCCCAGTGAACAAGCACCAAACCAGCGTGCAGAGTTGGATGGTGAGCCGTGCATTGCATGACATGCAATTTTGTGCTGTTTCTGTCAGAATAAATCTCCATGACTAGTGCCACAAGTTGGAGTTTGTGTCGATGATTGATTGCACACAACGCAAGAAGAGTACTGTTATAGTAGTGCCACGACCGTTCTCCTGGATCGGATCATCCTTCGCTGGATTTCCATCTCAGAACTTCACCGTGCTTGTCGTTCGAGAATCAAATAAGACGTTGCTGGTGCTGTTTATGGCGAACCATGAACAATTAATGAACATGCACGTGTGGAACGGTCGGTAAGACACTAACAGCTTATAGATGGTAGGCAATTTTGGTCACAGTTACGAAAACTTAGGACACTAGAGGCCTTTCTACTGACTCTGAAAAACACCACAAGAAAGATGCCCAGGGTCCCTGCTCATCTGCGTGAAAGTGTCTTAGGCATGCTGCAAGGAGGCATGAGGACTGCAGATGTGGCCAGGGCAATAAATTGCAATGTCCATACAGTAAGACGCCGAAGACTGCGTTACAGGGAGACAGGATGGACAACTGATCGTCCTCACAGTGGCAGACCACGTGTAACAACACCTGCACAGGATAGGTACATCCGAACACCACACCTGCGGGACAGGTACAGGATGGCAACAACAACTGCCCGAGTTACACCAGGAATGCACAATCCCTCCATCGGTGCTCAGACTGTCTGCAATAGGCTGAGAGAGGCTGGACTGAGGGCTTGTAGGCCTGTTTGTAAGGCAGGTCCTCACCAGACATCACCGGCAACGACGTCGCCTATGGGCACAAACCCACCGTCGCTGGACCAGACAGGACTGGCAAAAAGTGCTCTTCGCTGACGGGTTGTGGTTTGGTCTCACCAGGGGGGATGGTCGGATTTGCGTTTACTGTCGAATAAATGAGCATTACACCGAGGCCTTTACTTTGGAGCGGGATCGATTTGAAGGTGGAGGGTCCGTCATGGTCTGAGGCGGTGTGTCACAGCATCATCGGACTGAGCTTGTTGTCATTGCAGGCAATCTCAACGCTGTGCGTTACAGGGAAGACATCCTCCTCCCTCATGTGGTACCCTTCCTGCAGGCTCATCCTGACATGACCCTCCAGCATGACAATGCCACCACCCATACTGCTCGTTCTGTGCGTGATTTACTGCAAGACAGAAATCTCAGTGTTCTGCCATGGCCAGCAAAGAGCCCGGATCTCAATCCCATTGAGCATGTCTGGGACCTTTTGGATCGGAGGGTGAGGCCTAGGACCATTCCACCCAGAAATGTCCGGGAACTTGCAGGTGCCTTGGTAGAAGAATGGGTTAACATCTCACAGCAACAACTGGAAAATCTGGTGCAGTCCATGAGGAGATGCACTGCAGTACGTAATGCATACACCAGATATTTACTGTTACTTTTGATTTGGGCGAATGTTATGGGGAATGCACACAGCTCTAGGGGTATGGATGTGTCGGGCCTGAACCTGGTATTGAAGTCTGAAATCAGGGAGCAGGTGTACTTTAGGGGGGATGGCTCTGAAAGTGCACAGTGCATGAGTGGGAGGATATGGTCATGGTTTACATGCGTAAGAGGGGCGTATCTGTGATGGACCAAGCAGATGAGGTTATGGGTAGGCTTATGGGAAGGGCCCGCGATGTTGTTAAAGTGGGCATACGCCGCAATCTCTCTGTTGATTTATTTAAAGGCCCAAGTCCCATCTTTGACATACTGAAACAACATTTTAGTGACACTGCTTTTTCAAGTATGCCCCTCACTGACTTTTATGCCACATTATCTCTGACTGATGAACAACCATTCAACTACTGACTCAGACTAAACAAGGCTATGGAGGTTGCTGAAGATTGTCTAAGAAGACAGAAGAAAAGTGTTGAAGACCCATCTCGTGAGCTCACAGTCATGTTCATCAGACATTGCCCTAATGCTGAAAAGTGCAAGCCATTACAGCAGTGGACCGCTGCAGATGTCCATGAGAGGTTGGATGAATACAGGAGGGAGCGGAGGTACTCTCACTTTTCTAAGGTGACCTCAGCCATCACAACAATGAAGCAGGAAGTTGGTGCTGTCATGCCACTCAACATGCCTGCTGTGAGGCCCCACATGGAATCACCTAATGCATTGCCTTCCTCAGCCCAGGCTACTCAGGGCTCAGCTGAGCCATTGGAACGTATCCTTGCAATGCTTAAGCGTGTGCTGGAGCAGAGGCCACAACAGTCTAACTGTCAGTTCCAAAAAGGGAATAGGAGCTAATTGAGGTCTAATGGGCCATGTAAAGTGTGTGGGGATGCAGGACACGATACTTACTTTCACTGCAGGGCCAGTCACCTCTGCCATGCAGCTGGCAAGCACACTCTCAGTGCCCCAAGGCCGCAGCTCTAAGCACAGCTGGTGGAGTCCCTACAGTAATCACTGCTCAGCTGCCGGAAAACTAGTAGGCTTGCATGTAGAAAGGGAGAGCCTTTTGTAGAGTCCCCATCAGTGAGAGCTGTTGATTTGGAGTCTGTATATAAAAGTGTTTGTGATGAAATGGAGACTGAGAAAAGTATCATAATGCAGAACACACAGAGACTTTTCTCGTATAATGATTTATTCTATGCCAAGGTGTTAATAGGAGGAGAAGTGGAAGTGAGAACTATGCTTGACAGTGGGTCCATGGCTTGTACCTTGAGCTCTAGGGTCTTACCTGAACTGTTGCATGCAGGAGTGTTGAAAAGTCCATAATTGATTCCTACAGAGGTAGTTTTGGTTGTTTGTGGTGGGTTGAAGACGAGGCCTTTGGGAGTATCTGAGCTGCAGCAGCTTTACAGCCCTGACATTCCATCGCAGAAGAAATTGATGTAATTTCTTGGGTGTGGTGGTGTATTACCAGCAGTTCATTGAAGGTTGCTCGACCATCGCAAAGCCTCTCTTTGGCTTGACAACTGGACACAAGGCTTCATTCTGGAAAAAGAAGCAAGGAAGTTGATGGCTGCCAGGAAGTTGATGGCTGCCGACTGGACAGCAGAATGCAGACAGGCCTTATTCCAGCTAAAGCAAGCCTTACTGGACCAGGTTTTGTTGGCCCACCCCAACTTCGACAAACCCTTTCTACTCTCGGTGGACACGTTCAGCAACGGCTTAGGTGCTGTACCAGGTTCAGGAATGGGGAGCTACAGCGAGACCTATAGCCTTTGCAAGCAAGCCCCTCAGTTATGAGCAGTCGAGGTATCCTGTGCACAGGCTCGAGTTCTTTGCATTGAAATGGGCTTTCTGTGACAAGTTCCACCACTGGTTACGGGGGCAGCAGTTCACGGTATGGACAGCTAATAATCCCTTGACACACATCCTGACCAAAGCAAAGCTCGATGCTTGTGAACAGAGATGGGGTTGCCAAGCTTGCACTGTACGAGTTTGACATCAAGTACACCCCTGGACTAAAACATGTTGCAGATGCTTTGAGCAGAGAGGCCTTCGTACAACCCAGTGCACTCCATCGCCTGACAAGTGTCCCGTACGAGACCTTACTAGCTGAAGCTAACGCTGTGCAAACAGACAGAGTGCAAGGAGTGTTTTGCTGGTCCAACCACCCCTTTGACAAAGCCTCTGACTCCAACGAGGTGGTCATTAGCTGCCAGGCTACTGTTGACCCCCCCATCTGGTGCTTTATCAAGAAATGAAGTTGCAGCTGTTCTTCATTCACACAGGTGCTGGGTGGGTGAGGTAGGCTCACATGCACTGCTGTTGCCAATGCTTCTGCATTGGCAGAACATCGACCGATGTCAATGTTCTGCCACACAACCTACTGATGAGTAAGCAGCGTGATGACAACATGATGAGCAGAGTGATCTTCTTTGTGGAGAGGGGGAGAAGACCATCCGGAGAGAGCGAGCCCACGAGAGTGTTGAGGTTTTGTGTCTTCCCAGAAGTTGGGACAGGAGCTAATTGAGGTCTAATGGGCCATGTGAAGTGTGTGGGGATGCAGGACACGATACTTACTTTCACTGCAGGGCCAGTCACCTCTGCCATGCAGCTGGCAACGCACACTCTCAGTGCCCCAAGGCCGCAGCTCTAAGCACAGCTGGTGGAGTCCCTACAGTACCTTGAAGATGGGTGTAGTGTATCGTGTTTCGAAGAATATGGTTACAAAGAGGGAAACGTATCTGTAAATGGTTCAAGCCTCCATGAAAGCAATGGTGTTGAAGGTTGTCCATGATGAAGCTGGCCACCAGGGCCAACAGAGAACAGTCTACCTGACAAGACAGAGGTTCTTCTGGCAAGGCCTGGAGAGGGAGGTAAAGGAACATGTGAAGTGCTGCAGGAGATGCGTCGTGAGCAAAACTCCTGATCCGGAAGCAAGAGCTTCTCTTGAGAGCATAATAACAACTGAGCCTCTTGAACTAGTGTGCATAGACTTTTGTTCTGCAAAAGATTCTTCAAACAAGTCCCTGGATGTGCTCGTTGTTACTGAGCACTTGAATAAATTGGCTCATGCCTTCCCGTGTCCAAAATAGTCTGCTAAGTCTGTAGCTCATCAGTTGTGGAATAACTATTTCTGTGTCTACGGGATGCCTCGCCATATACACTCAGATCAGGGAGCCACCTTTGAGAGCGCTCAATAGCTGAACTGTTGAGTGTTTCAGGTGTTCAGAAGTCTCACACCATGCTGTACCATCCGATGAGGAAAGGTCCTGCGATAGGATGAATAGGACGTTGGGAAACATGTTCTGGGCCCTGCCGACGAGAGCAAAGTACAGATGGCCTCAGGCGCTGAATTCCCTCACGTTTGCGTACAATTGTACAATCCACGAGACCACAGGCTTTGCCCCTTTCCTGCTAATGTTTGGGAGGACGCCAAGACTGCCTATTGACATAGTCTTTGGATCTGTCATAGAGAACCCAGAAGTTGTCGACTATGACCAGTTTGTTCAGTCCTTGAGGAGACATCTGAAAGAATCCATGAATAGAGCACAAGCATCTGCAGTGAAGCAGTTGAAGAGGCATGTTAACCTCTCTAGGGGAGGTGGGACGAAATCGTCCCACACTATTCAACAGCCAGTGACAAATCAGAGCGCCAAATTTAAAACCACAAAATGTCATAATTCAAAGTTCTCAAACATAGGACTATTTTACACCATTTTATAGATACACTTCTCCTGAATCGAACCACGTTGTCCGATTTCCAAAAGGCTTTACAGCGAAAGCAAAACATTACATAGACACAAAAAACCACACAGCCATTTCCAAGCAACTAGCATACCCACCGAAAACTTCCGGTGAATTTATTAAATTACTCACGATAAACATTGACAAAATACATAACAATTATTTTAAGAATTATAGATACAGAAGTCCTTTATGCAATCACTATGTCCGATTTTAAAATAGCTTTTCGGCGAAAGCACATTTTGCAATATTCTGAGTACATAGCTCGGCCATCACGGCTAGCTAATTTGACACCCACCAAGTTTGGTACAACCTAAACTCAGAATTACTATTAGAAAAATTGGATTACCTTTGCTGTTCTTCGTCAGAATGCACTCCCAGGACTTCTACTTCAACAACAAATGTTGTTTTGGTTCCAAATAATCCATAGTTATATCCAAATACCGCCGTTTTGTTCGTGCATTCAGGTCACTATCCGAAGGGTAACGCACAAGTGCATTTCGTGACAAAAAATTTCAAAATATTCCATTACCATACTTATAAGCATGTCAAACGCTGTTTAAAATAATGTTTTATGCTACTTTTCTCGTAAAATAGCGATAATATTCCAACTGGGCAACGTTGTATTCATTCAGAGAGAAAGAAAAACATGGAGAAGTCGCGTGAACGCGCATCTCAGTCTCACTGTCCCCAGGCTGACCACTTACAAACTCTGCTGCTGTACTTTGCCCAGAGACAGCAGACACCCCATTCCACTTTCTGGCAGCTTTAGAGAGCCAATGGAAGCCTTAGAAAGTGTCACGTTACAGCACAGATGCTGTAATGTCGATAGAGATGCAACAGAAGGACAACAAATTGTCAGACAGGGCACTTCCTGTTTGGAATCTTCTCAGGTTTTGGCCTGCCATTTGAGTTCTGTTATACTCACAGACACCATTCAAACAGTTTTAGAAACTTTAGAGTGTTTTCTATCCAAATCTACTAATTATATGCATATTCTAGTTTCTGGGCAGGAGTAGTAACCATACTAAATCGGGTACGTTTTTTATCCGGCCGTGAAAATACTGCCCCCTATACCACAACAGGTTAACCTGTATGACAGAATAGTCAGAGGAGCACCAGTGGAGATTGGTGATAGAGTGTTGTTGGCTAACAAGGTGGAGCGCGGAAAGCGGAAGCTCGCTGACCGTTGGGAAGATACTATCTACCTTGTCACTGGATTGAATGCTGACAGTCACACTTTAAAGATTCAGAACAGCTCCACTGGACAGGAGAAGGTACATCGCAACCTGATAATGCCAGTCAACTTTCTTCCTCATGCTGACGTTGATGATGGAACAGACATGTCTGGATTAACAGAGTCTGAGGACATGAATGACGGCCTTGTGGTCTCACCTGCCATGGACACTGCAGTGGATGATGATGCTGAGTACAGAACAAAAGTGTGGGTGTCGGAGTTGCCTTTTGAAGGAACAGGTTACACAAGCCTGGAGGGTGATGTGCGATCCTTGGATGCTCAGGATATTCCACCTTTGGATTTTGTGGAAGATGTACTGCAGCTGGAAGGTCTGCCTCGATCAGAGAGTCTTCAAGAATCTGACCAAGACCGTAACAGTGTAGTGAGTGAGCTAATTGACCAGTCTGCTTACAATATCCGTACTGACCTACCAAACTCGGACCATTCCTTACCTGATCAGTTACACACTGACTGTGTTGAAGGACCCACTATTGCAACAGTACACAATGATGTCACTCCTTATGCAGTTTGAAGGTACTCTGGGTAGTATTGGGTCAAGGGCAGGAAGACAATTTAAACCAGTGTCAAGAGTGATTGAGATTATGAATCAGCAGACAGTTAGCTCTTGAAGGTTCATATGTGAATAGAGGGTCAATGGTATTCACATCTTTTATTCGTTTTTTTAGTTTTTTCTATTAGGTAGTCTAAAAATATATATACTTTTTATCTCTGGATTATTCTGTACATATGTTGTCTGTCTCTGTACCTGGTATGTTTGCGCAGTGCAGTTTTGTATTTGTATTATTTTTGTTTGCAAGTGGAATTCGGTAGGGGGGAGTGTAACAGGGTTATACTGGTGATTCCCCTTGCCACTTTATTATTAAACCAATGGATTTTTGGTTTTAGTATTGTCTTGCCTTCACCTACTCAACGTGGTATGTTATTGTCTGGTTTGTGTGGCTTGCTTATGAGGGAGGATGTTTCAGTTAGAATCATCCCAGTGAACAAGCACCAAATCAGTGTGCGTGAGTGCAGAGTTGGATGGTGAGCTGTGCATTGTATGACGTGCAATTTTGTGCTGTTTCTATCCGAATAAATCTCCATGACTGATGCTACAAGTTGGAGTTCGTGTCGATGATTGATTCTATACAACACAAGAAGAGTACTGTTACACTTGTTAATGCAGACAGAGAAGAGTTCCAACTTCTTAATCATAGCCTGAATTTTGTCCCGCACATTGAATATAGTTGCGGAGAGTCCCTGTAATCCTAGATTCAGATCATTCAGACGAGAAAAAACGTCACCCAGATAGGCCAGTCGTGTGAGAAACTCGTCATCATACAAGCGGTGAGACAAGTGAAAATTATGGTCAGTAAAGAAAACTTTAAGCTTGTCTCTCAATTCAAAGAAACGTGGCAATACTTTGCCCCTTGATAACCAGCGCACTTCTGTATGTTGTAAAAGCGTTACGTGGTCGTTGCCCATATCATACCAGAGTGCAGAAAATACACGTGAGTTCAGGGGCCTTGCTTTAACAAAGTTAACCATTTTGACTGTAGTGTCCAAAACGTCTTTCAAGCTGTCAGACATTCCCTTGGCAGCAAGAGCCTCTCGGTGGATGCTGCAGTGTACCAAAATGGCGTCGGGAGCAACTGCTTGCACGCGCGTTACCACTCCACTATGTCTCCCTATCATGGCTTTTGCATCAAATTCCATTTGATGTCACAAAGCTGTTCAGTACTTAAAAAATATCCTCTCCTGTTGTGCTGGTTTCCAGTGGTTCGCAGAAGAGGACGTCTTCCTTAATTGACCCCCACAAACGTAACGGACATATACCAGGAGCTGTGCCCGGCCCGCCACATCTGTTGACTCATCCAGCTGTAACGCATAGAATTCACTTGTATGCGAAGCAGTAATTGTTTCAAAACATATCCTGCCATGTCACTGATGTGTCATGAAACAGTGTTGTTTGATGAAGGTTTGTCTGTATAGTTTTTTGGGCCTTTTCCCCAAGCCTTGTCCCAGCCATATCCGCGGCAGCAGGAAGAATTAAGTCCTCCACAATAGTATGGGGCTTGCCTGTCCTAGCTACTCGGTAGCTCACCATATAAGACGCTTCTAGACATTTTTTATGAATGGTATCTGTTGCTTTTATACATGTCTTACTACTCTAAAGTTGTCTTAATTCTCGCTCAAAAAACTCACGTGGCTTATTTTTCTAATTGGCATGTTTTGTTTCTAAATGTCTACATAAGAGTGAAGGTTTCATTGAGTTGTGAGATAGTATTTTTGGACATATAACACACTGTGGCTGAGGAAAGGCAATACTCCCAATATAAGTGAACCCCAAATCAATGTAGTTCTTATCATATTTGCGCCTCTTCGATGGTCCAACATCCCTGTCTGTTGTTCGGTGCTTTCCCGGGTAAGGGGGCAGTAGCTCTTCGGCTGCATCAGATTCACAACTGTCAGTGTCCATGCTAGCTGGGCTAACAACAAACGTAGAATTACTGACGCTAGCATTGGATGTGCTCGTGGAAGCAGAACACCTGTCGTCGACAGTAACAGTTCTACCAGTAGAGCTGGTATGTGTCTCTATGGACGTGGGCCTTACTTTTTTAACCATTTACCATTTTCGAGCAAACGGAATGAGCAGCAGCTACGTTTGGCTACATACGGACTGTTATTGGAATTCCAGCGAGAGAGTAATAGTTAATGTGATTGGATGTTCATTATTTTACAAGGCTACCTGTATTTGACATTGTGTTGTTATTTCGCTGAACACTAGATGGTTAAATTATATTTTTGGCAGTGAAACGAGGCTACTCAGGCGAGAAAAAAACCTCACCCAAATGTAGGGAGGTGGTTGGGGATTAAGTAAATGGACTGTTTGGAAATTATAAATGGACTGTTTGAAAATGTGAAGATTATAATTTTTTTTAAATAAAAAATACATGTCAAATTTTTATTTTATATGTGAATCACATTTTTATTTGGCAATTTGGGAATACCTGTCCTAGAGGAACAGCTTTTGCAAAAGACACATTTTGCCCTTTCATTCTAGAAAATTGATTAAAAAAATTGCAAGTCCATGGCAACTAATGGATAACACTTTATTTAATATTTATTTTGACAGGTAGTCATGCTGAGAGTCATGCTCTTTCACAGATGAGCACTATATTTTACAAAAAATACAAACACAACAATACACATCAATAATCACTATATATAATACAGTATATAATACAGAGGAGAGAAGAGCTAAAGAACAGTTTAGAACCCTAAGTTCTGCATACTTAGAGGGTACATTTACTTTGTGGGATAAATCAGTTTTCTATTTTTCCATCTCTAACCTTGAGTGGGCACATTATGGGCACATTATGAGTGCTCTTGAGACTAAATCACAGTGGCTGGAGCTGAAGAGGCAAGTGTATGGGGTGAGTGTTTTGGGCAAATGTCTTTCACATCGAACCTGGACCCACATTGCAATCAACCAATGAAAAGGTCAAGCTTCCATTAGCGTTCTCTTCCTCTTTATCAAATGGAACTAACTCTCTACATTTCACTCTCTATACAGTATGTCTCCACATTTTCTATTTTATACTGTTACTTAATCCCCAACCACCTCCCTCCTCTTATACATTGGTGATGGTACTCACAACAGGGATAGGTCAGGAGCATGATGTCATCAATGGCGATGTAGCCTTGCCGCTCCCTGGAAACAGTTGATTCGATCAGGACCTGGGAAGTAGAATTAAAACAAATTAGTGAGATACCATGGAGGGGTAAATATTGAAACAAATTTGATTGCTGTTATCCTTTATACAATTGAATGAAGCTTTGGCATTCATTTTGAAGCATTTCAAAAAATCTAAGAGGCATTTGCATCAATTCAAACTGTCCTCCTTCTGAGGCAGAGGTCTTAATTATTATCACAAAGCTCTAGACAATGTATTGCACAGTTACTGACCCGCAAGATAGGTCAGGGAAAAAAGAGAGAGGACCAAGGACCCAAATCTTTAAGAATGGATACAAATTTGACACTAACAATTACAGAGGCATTTGTGTAAACAGTAACCTGGTTTTCTGTAGTATTATACACTGAGTATTCAAAACAATAGGAACACCTTCCTAAAACTGAAGTTGCTCTCTCACCCTTTCCTTCAGAACAGCCTCAATTAGTCAGGGCATGGACTCTAAAAGGTGTCGAAAGCATTCCACAGGGATGCTGGACCATGTTGACTCCAATGCTTCCCACAGTTGTGTCAAGTTGGATGGATGTCCTTTGGGTGGTGGACCATTCTTGATACACACGGGAAACTGTTGAGTGTGAAAAACCCAGCAGAGCTGCAGTTCTTGACACAAACCGGTGCACCTGGAACCTACTACCATACCCCATTAGAAAAGGCACTTAAAACTTTTCTCTTGCTTATTCACAATCTGAATGGCACACAATCCATGTCTCAATTGTCTCAAGGCTTAAACGTCCATCTTTAACCTTTGTCATAACAAGGGATCATTGCTTTCACCTAGATTCACCTGTCTATGTCATGGAAAGAGCAGGTGTCCTTAATGTTTTGTATACTCAGTGTACATGTAAGATTTCTAAACTTCCTTAATAAGCACGTCTTGAATAAAATCCAATTTAGACTTATATCAAAACATCACACGATTGATCATATTTACACCCTGCTAACCCTGATAGATAAATATGTCCACCAAAATAAGACCAACATTTATGCTTCCAAAAAGCATTTTATTTTATTTGGCATACAGGACTGTTCTACAAAGTTATTGAAAGTGGTATAGGGGGTAAAACATATGACATAATTAAATCAATAATACGTGTGGCATCAAAATTGTCAAGAAAAGGACATCATTATTTAACCAGGGGTGGGGCCTTTGCCATGGTTGCAAATCTCAGCCTTGCACTTTTCAATATTTACATGAATGAATTGACGACTATTCTAGAAAAAGCACCTGGTATTAGTCTCCACAATTCAAAAGTTGCTCTCACCCACAGCACATGGTCTACAGCAGAGCCTAGACCTGCTAGAGCAGTATTGCCAGATCTGGACCCTGGCAGTAAACCCCAAAATAATGATTTTCCAGAGAAGATCCAAATTAGGCCAAAGTCATCAAATGGTACAAAATATACAGAGTACTGTACACACTACAATTACTTAGGTTTAAAAATAAGCTCAACTGGACACCTACAGTAAATGAGGCGGTGAATGAACTGAGAAAGCACGCAGGGCATTCTACATCATTAAAAAACAAAAACAAATTCAAATTGAAACACCTTTGAAAATGTGTCTCAAATTAATTGAATATGTCATTGAACCAATTGCACTTTATTGCAGCGAGGAGTGGGGTCCCACTTGCAAAAGAAGATGTCACTCAACGGGAAAAACACCCCATTGAAACCCTGCATGCAGAGAGTTCTGTAATATTACTCAGATTTCCAGAGGAAAACTACAAACAATGTATCAGGGGAGAATTAGGCCAATATCCACTAATAATAAAATATTAAGTTTACCAAGCCCTGCTGAGTAAAGAAAATAGTCACCTCATCCAGCTGATCCTAAGTTTAAAGACCTGTCTACTAACACCACAGGATCAGAATATCCAATCAATCAGAATAAATCAAAATGACAATATCGTCAAAACAAAACTAAATTACCTATCGGGAAACACAAACACATGTACAAAACATAATGCCATGACCCTAAATTGACAGCACACCATGGCAAACTATTTGACCATGGTTACTGATCAAAACCTTAGAAAAGCCTTGACCAAAGTGCAGGCTCAGTGAGCACAGCATTACCATTGAAAAAGGGTAGACACTGTAGAGGCTATGCCATCACTGCACCACAACAGAACTCGAGACAGAGCTGCATTTCCTGACAAAATGTAAAAAATATAAAACAATGAGTGTAATTTCCCCAAATTTGAAACCATTATTCAAGGATTCAAAGACATCTCTTATGAGAATAGGCTACCCATCCTGTTGAGGGAGGAAGTAGAGATCTGTGGGTTGGCAGTGCACTAAATTGCTGCATGTCATAAGATGAGAGACAGTGTCTGACAGACCAGCCAATCTGCACATGTCCTCTATGCCATTGTTATTGTCCATTGTATGGTTATTTTTACCCTTAATTATTGTTGTTTCTGATTGTCCTGTTGACAATCCTGATTATTATTATTATTTTAATGATATTAATATTGTAAATGAATCACTTCATTTCAAAGTATGTTTTGGCAATATGTACATTGTGACATCATGTCAATAAAGCAATTGTAATTTAAGTGAGAGAGAGAGTGAGAGAGACAGGAAAAGAGGAATAGATGGATAAGTTATATAGTTCTCTACAAGCCCCTGAGGTCTTGGGGAAATAATGGCTTTATCAGGAAGCACAATGTGCTGCCTGACACAGGGCCCCATTCAGCATTCTAGACACAGGCAGCTCTAAAGCTATAACAGCAAATAGTATAGCAAGGAAAGGGCCATGTATCTCTGGGGACAGGTGGCTTCCGTACCCATCCTGTGGAACAATAAGGTGGAGGCCTGTGGGCTCCAGTGAAATCCAATCAATATCAAATCACCGCCCCCAGTAATAGTGAGACGGTTATTAGACACGGGGGCGAGGTTTGTTTTCCCAGCATCGAGGGCAACCTGCCCACAAATATGATCGAAGTGCAGCCCTGACTTATTGCTTGTCAAAATGACCGGGCCACTCCATTGTAATGTGTGAGTACTTATACAGGGAGTCAAAATGAGAAACAACTATTTTACAAGAGAGCCCTGTATAAGTTTACAAATAAAGATATCAGACAAGAATCAAATCAAATCAAATTGTATTTGTAACATGCGCCGAATACAACAGGTGTAGACCGAACTGTGAAATGCTTACTTACAAGCCCTTATCCAACAATGCAGTTTTAAGACAATAGAATTTAGAAAATATTTAATAAATAATCTAAAGTTTAAAAAATGATTAAAATAAATATCAATAATGAGGCTATATACAGGGGGTGCCGGTACAATAACAGCCGGACAGAAACCTTTATTCAGTTTGGCATACATAAAGTAACTTGAACTACCTTTGCTGGTTGTAATGTGCATGTAGGAAGTAGCTTAGTAATGTCCTGGATCTGAGCCCCAGGAGAGCACAAGTTTTTTGCCCCGAGAACCGAGATGCTTTTCAACATAGAGCTGCCGGTGATAACGACTGGTGAGATGGCAGAGGAGGTCTGGCAGTTGATAAGACTATGCTATTAGTCTATTAAACTGAAAATGTAACTCCATAAAGATGATTTAGCAATATGCAATAAACTATAGTTGAGTTACAGTATTAGACAGATTCAACAACAGACATAAACTGAACAAGTTCCACAGACTTGTGACTAACAGAAATGGAATAATGTGTCCCTGAACAAAGTGGAGGTCAAAATCAAAGGTAACAGTCAGTATCTGGTGTAGCCACCAGCTGCATTAAGTACTGCAGTGCATCTCCTCCTCGTGGACTGCACCAGCTTTGCCAGTTCTTGCTCTGAGATGTTACCCCACTCTTCCACCAAGGAACCAGCAAGTTACCGGACATTTCTGGGGGGAATTGCCCTAGCCCTCACCTCTGATCCAACAGATCCCAAACGTGCTCCATGGGATTGAGATCCGGGCTCTTTGCTGGCCATGGCAGAACACTGACATTCCTGTCTTGCAGGAAATCACACACAGAACGAGCAGTATGGCTGGTGGCATTGTCATGCCGGAGGGTCATGTCAGGATGAGCCTGCAGGAAGGGTACCACATGATGGAGGAGGATGTCTTCCCTGTAACGCACAGCGTTGAGATTGCCTGCAATGACAACAAGCTCAGTCCGATGATGCTGTGACACACCGCCTCAGACCATGACGGACCCTCCACCTCCAAATCAATCCCACTCCAGAGTACAGGCCTCAGTGTAACGCTCATTCCTTCGACGATAAACACAAATCCGACCATCACCCCCGGTGAGACAAAACTGTGACTCGTCAGTGAAGAGCACTTTATGCCAGTCCTATCTGGTCCAGCGACGGTGGGTTTGTGCCCATTGGCGACGTTGTTGCCGGGGATGTCTGGTGAGGACCT
Organism: Salmo salar; assembly: GCF_965601325.2. Lineage (NCBI taxonomy): Eukaryota > Metazoa > Chordata > Actinopteri > Salmoniformes > Salmonidae > Salmo > Salmo salar. The sequence continues at coordinate 48,413,233 of NC_138295.1, read as the reverse complement.
GCCTTACAACAGGCCTACAAGCCCTCAGTCCAGCCTCTCTCAGCCTATTGCGGACAGTCTGAGCACTGATGGAGGGTTTGTGCGTTCCTGATGTAACGCAGGCAGTTGTTGTTGCCATCCCATACCTGTCCCGCAGGTGTGATGTTCGGATGTACCGATCCTGTGCAGGTGTTGTTACACGTGTTCTGCGACTGCGAGGATGATCAGCTGTCCGTCCTGTCTCCCTGTAGTGCTGTCTTAGGCGTCTCACAGTACGGACATTGCCCTGGCCACATCTGCAGTCCTCATGCCTCCTTGCAGCATGCATAAGGCACGTTCACGCAGATGAGCAGGGACCCTGGGCATCTTTCTTTTGCTGCTGCTGAAAAACATCCGCACAGCATGATGTATGATGTTGCCACCACAATGCATCACCGTAGGGTTGATGCCAGGTTTCCTCCAGACGTGACGCTGGCCAAAGAGTTCAATCTTAGTTTCATCAGACCAGAGAATCTTGATTCTCATGGTCTGAGAGTCCTTTAGGTGGCTTTAGGTGGCTTTTGGCAAACTCCAAGCGGAGTGGCTTCAGTCTGGCCACTACCATAAAAGCCTGATTGGTGGAGTGCTGCGGAGATGGGAGAACCTTCCAGAAGGACAACCATCTCCAAAGAGGAACTCTGGAGCTCTGTCAGAGTAACCATTGGCTACTTAGTCACCTCCCTGACCAAGGCCCTTCTCCCCCGATTACTCAGTTTGGCCAGGTGGCAACCTCTAGGAAGTCTTGGTGGTTCCAAACTTCTTCCATTTAAGAATGAAAGAGGCCACTGTGTTCTTGGGGACGTTCAATGCTGCTGACATTTTTTGGTACCCTTCCCCAGATCTGTGCTTCAACATAATCCTGTCTCGTTTTTTCTCTGACATACAATGTCAAATGTGTGACCTTATATAGACAGGTATGTGCCTTTCCCAATCATGTCCAATCAATTGAATTTACTGCAGGTGGACTCCAATCAAGATGTAGAAACATCTCAAGGATGACCAATGAAAACAGGATGCACCTGAGTTCAATTTCGATATCCCTCTAGTGGTGTGGGGGCTGTGCTTTGGCAAAGTGGGTGGGGTTATATCCTGCCTGTTTGGCACTGTCGTCGGACGGGGCCACAGTGTCTCCCGACCCCTCCTGTCTCAGCCTCCAGTATTTATGCTACAGTAGTTTATGTGTGGGGGGCTAGGGTCAGTCTGATATATCTGGAGTATTTCTCCTGTCTTATCCGGTGTCCTGTGTAAATGTAAGTATATTCTCTCTCTCTCTCTCTCTCTCTCTCTCTCTCTCTCTCTCTCTCTCTCTCTCTCTCTCTCTCTCTCTCTCTCTCTCCTCTCTCTCTCTCTCTCTCTCTCAGCCCTAGGACTATGCATCAGGACTACTGGCGTGATGACTCCTTGCTGTCCCCAGTCCACCTGGCTGTGCTGCAGCCCCAGTTTCAACTGTTCTGCCTGCGGCTATGGAACCCTGACCTGTTCACTGGATGTGCTACCCGTCCCAGACCTGCAGTTTTCAACTCTCTAGAGACAGCAGGAGCGGTAGAGATACTCTGAATGATTGGCTATGAAAAGCCAACTGACATTTACTCCTGAGGTGCTGACCTGTTGCAACATCGACAACCACTGTGATTATTATTATTTGACCCTGCTAGTCATCTATGAACATTTGAATATCTTGGCCATGTTCTGTTATAATCTCTTCTTCCTAGGTTCTGGGCTTTCTAGGGAGTTTTTCCTAGCCACCGTGCTTCTACACCTGCATTGCTTGCTGTTTGGGGTTTTAGGCTGGGTTTCTGTACAGCACTTTGTGACATTAGCTGATGTAAGAAGGGCTTTATAAATACATTTGATTGATTGAAATACATTTTATTGAATTTCGAGTCTCATAGCAAAGGGTCTGAATACTTACGTAAATAAGGTATCTGTTTTTAATTTTTAATACATTTGCACAAATGTCTAAAAACCTGTTTTCACTTCGTCATTGTGGGGTATTGTGTGCAGATTGATGAGGAACATTTTTTATTTAATCCATTTTAGAACAAGGCTGTAAAGTAACAAAATGTGAAAAAATTCAAGGGGTCTGAATACATTCTAAATGCAATGTAAGTTGCATGGACTCACTAGGTGTGCAATAGTGTTTAACATTATTTTTAAATGACTACATGTACCTCATCTCTGTACCCCACACATACAATTACTGTATATTTTTTGTCCCTCAGTCGAGCAGTGAATTTCAAACACAGATTCAACCACAAAGACCAGGGAGGTTTTCCAATGCCTCGCAAAAAAGGGCACTTATTGGTAGATGGGTAAAAAAGCAGACATTACATATCCCTTTGAGCATGGTGAAGTTATTAATTACAATTTGGATGGTGAATTAGTACACCCAGTCATTACAAATATACAGGTGTCCTTCCTAACTCAGTTGCCGGAGAGAAAGGAAAACGCTCAGGGATTACATCATGAGGCCAATGGTGACTTTAAAATAATTACAGAGTTTAATGGCTGTGATAGGAGAAAACTGAGGATGGATCAACAGCATTGTAGTTACTCCACAATACTCTCCTAATTGATAGAGTGAAAAGAAGGATACATGTACAGAATACAAATATTCCAATACATGCATCATGTTTGCAACAATGCACTAAAGTAATACTGCGGCTTAGCAATTACATTTTTGTCCTGACTACAAAGTGTTGTGTTTGGAGCAAATCCAATACAACACATTACTGAGTACCACTCTCCATATTTTCAAGCATAGTGGTGGCAGTATCATGTTATAGGTATGCTTGTAATCATTAAGGACTGAGTAGTTGACTGTAACTGTGCTGCTGGCAACATTTACCAGCTACGTCTATCGACAGTGTCGCAGTGACATCATGAACATTCTATTGAAATGGTTACTTGCATAGTGGAGTATTTTGCTTAGACATGTTGCTAGCTAGCTAAACAACAAACCATAACCCCAACTCATAATGTTACTACTCTGCATGAATCTGCAGGTAGCTAACCAACCAGGTTCAATGTTAGCTAGCTAACCTTAGGCTATAACTAGCAATGCAAATGGCTCTGAAATGTGAATAATATTACTTCACAGATCATACACGTAACGTTAGCTAGCGAGCCAGCCAGCGAATGTTAGCTAGCTACCTAACAGTATGCTTTAACTTGAAATCAAAACATCTTTCTAACAAAATTAGAAACGTGTAATATCTGAAATGTAGCTAGCTAGACTATCTTACTTGGAAGGACGCTTCTCTCTCTCTGTCACAGATGCCATGGTTGCCCTTAGTTTGAAGATGTAATCTGGAGACATGTATTTTATACAGCCTCCTTTGTGTTCACTTTTCAACTCCCTCTGCATATTTGCGATCTAAGGCCAGAATTTTCTCCATCTCCTAAGCTTCCATACTCTAATTCCAGCTGGCCTTCCACTGATTTCAAAACTCTGTCCTCCAGAAAGTGGAGAGCAACACCTTGATATCTTTAAAAAAGCTGCATTAGAAACAAATACTGACCCGCTCATGCATTAGACAGAAGCGTGCTACATTGCAGACCAATCCGAACTAATCTCTCGACATGTCCAGCCCATCCATTATCTCTGCCAATCAAATCAAATTATCAAATTAATTGTATTTCACATACGCCAATTATAACAGTGAAATGCTTACGTACAAGCCCTTAACCAACAATGCAGTTTTAAGAAAAATACAAAAAACATAAATAAAAATAACCAAAATTGAAGAGCAGCAGTAAAATAACAATAGTGAGGCTATATACAGGGGGTGCTGGTACAGAGTCAATGTGTGGGGGCACCGGTTAGTCGAGGTAATTGAGGTAATATGTACATGTAGGTAGATTTATTAAAGTGACTATGCATGGATAATAACAGAGAGTAGCAGCAGCCTAATTGTTCTGGGATATCATTAAAGATGTTATAATGGAAACATTGTAACTTCAAGAGATTTCACAATATATATGTCAGAGTTACATCTAAATGTTGTGAACTTATATGATTAAATATGAAACAATTTGTGAGAAGATTAAATGTGATTTTAGCATTCTAAATGAGAATTGTTTTTCATGTAAAGTTTTACCCAGTCAGTAACCACGCCAACGTGAGCACAGACATTATACCAAAAGGATGGAACACCCCTTTTTCCCCCAGAGTGTTTATAAAAGGACTCCTAACAATATTTACATTAAACCAGACATCGTGGAGTGGTGGCTACATGGCTGAGTAATGGTTTAAAACTAAAGACCGGTATACGGACAGTAAGCCAGACTTACTGGCTCCAGAAAGCGTGGAGCTGTGGCTACACGTGTAAAATGGTTAGACTTTACCTGACCAGAAAATGGTAAGACCCTTTGAAACTCAACAGAGAAGAAGAAGACTAGACATGCACGGCCTACAGCTAAATATCACATTTACAATGAGCGTATTATTCAACTGTATGTACAATAGTTGAATTAATTTGTCTCTCCTTCTCCCGCTCTTTCTTTCCCCACCCCTTCATTGTGTAACCAGCCGTCACATGGGGTTAGTCCACTAGGGACTTTTCATTGCATTATGTAGTAATCAATGTATAATCTATCCTGTGTGTGTGTTTATGTAATTCTATGTGACTATTTAGTTAGTAAATAAATAATTAAGCCAATTTATGTATCGCTGAATCATCATGTAGACTAGGGTTTGAGCAGATTTAACAGGTTATATTCAGAATGAGACTAATATGAGGTAATACTAATTCATGATTGACTGCTATGATATTGAGATATTCTGATCTTTTCTTGAGTTAATTTGGGAAATGGTAACTCATAAAACAAACTTTACCCGTGGTACCCCAGGTTACTACTGAGTAAATTGTTACATGATTCATTTAATCACATAATACTTACAATACGTAAATACACTAAACAAGAATGGTGCTCATGGGAGGACACCACGGAAGAAGCCACTGCTGTCCAAAAAAACATTGCTGCACGTCTGAAGTTTTCAAAAGTGCACCTGGATGTTCCACAGCGCTACTGGCAAAATATTCTGTGGACAGGTAAATTGTTTGGAAGGAACACACAACACTATGTGTAGAGAAAAAAAGCCACAGCACACCAGCATCAAAACCTCATTCCAACTGTAAACTATGGTGGAGGGAGCATCATGGTTTGGGGCTGCTTTGCTGCCTCAGGGCCTGGACAGCTTGCTATCATCGACGGAAAAATGAATTCCCAAGTTTATCAAAACATTTTTGCAGGAGAATGTTAGGCTATCTGTCCGCCAATTGAAGCTCAACAGAAGTTGAGTGATGCAACAGGACAATGAACCAAAACACATTAGTAAATCAACAACAGAATGGCTTCAACAGATGAAAATACAACTTCTGGAGAAAGAGTCCTGACCTCAACCTGATTGAGATGCTGTGGCATGACCTCAAGAGAGCAGTTCACACCAGACATCCCAATAATATTGCTGAACTGAAACAGTTATGTAAAGAGGAATGGTCCAAAATTCCTCCTGACCGTTGTGCAGGTCTGCTCCACAACTACAGAAATCGTTTGATTGAGGTTATTGCTGCCAAAGGAGGATCAACCAGTTATTAAATCCAAGGGTTCACATACTTTTTCCACCCTGCACTGTGAAGGTTTATACGGTGTGTTCAATAAAGACATGAAAACCTACAATTGCTTGTGTGTTATTAGTTTAAGCAGAATGTGTTTGACTATTGTTGTGACCTAGATGAAGTTCAGATACAATTTTTTATGACCAATTTATGCAGAAATCCAGGTATTTCCAAAGGGCTCACATATTTCTTCTTGCGACTCTAGGTGTTCCTTTTGTCCAGGTGTGAAAGGGCAGTGTTGAGTGCAATAGAGATTGCATCATCTGTGGATCTGTTGGGGTGGTATGCAAATTAGAGTGGGTCTAGGGTTTCTGGGACAATGGTGTTGATGTGAGCCATGACCTGCCTTTCAAAGCACTTCATGGCTACAGATGTGAGTTCTACGGGTCGGTAGTGATTTAGGCAGGTTACCTTAGTGTTCTTGGGCACAGGGACTAAGGTGGTCTGCTTGAAACATGTTGGTATTACAGACTTGGACAGGGAGAGGTTGAAAATGTCAGTGAAGACACTTGCCAGTTGGTCAGCACATGCCCGGTGTACACGTCCTGGTAATCTGTCTGGCCCTGCGGCCTTGTGAATGTTGACCTGTTTAAAGGTCTTACTCACATCGGCTGCGGAGAGTGTGATCACACAGTCGTCCAGAACAGCTGATGCTCTCATGCATGTTTCAGTGTTACTTGCTTTGAAGCAAGCATTGAAGTAATTTAGTCCGTCTGGTAGGCTCATGTCACTGGGCAGCTCTCGGCTGTGCTTCCCTTTGTAGTCTATAATAGTTTGCAAGCCCTGCCACATCCGTTGAGCATCGGAGCCGGTGTAGTAGAATTCGATCTTAGTCCTGTATTGACGCTTTCTCTGTTTGATGGTTCATCGGAGGGCATAGCGGGATTTCTGATAAGTCCCGCTCCTTGAAAGCGGCATCGCCACCCTTTAGCTCAGTGCGGATGTGGCCTGTAATCCATGGCTTCTGGTTGGTGTATGTACATATAGTCACTGTGGGGACAACGTCATCAATGCACATATTGATGAAGCCAGTGACTGATGTGGTGTACTCCTCAATGCCATCGGAAGAATCCCGGCAACATATTCCAGTCTGTGCTAGCAAAACAGTCCTGTAGCTTAGCATCTGTTTCATCTGACCACTTTATTATTGACCAAGTCACTGTTGCTTCCTGCTTTGATTTTAGCTTGTAGGCAGAAATCAGGAGGACAGAATTATGGTCAGATTTGCCAAATGGAGGACGAGGGAGAGCTTTGAACACGTCTCTGTGTGTGGAGTGAAGGTGGTCTAGAGTTGTGTTCCCTCTGCTTGCACATTTAACATGCTGGTAGAAATGAGGTAAAACAGATTCAAGTTTCCCTGCATTAATGTCCCCGGCCACTAGGAGCACCGCCTCTGGATGAGCGTTTTCCTTATGGCCATTTACAGCTCATTGAGTGCGGTCGTAGTGCCAGCATCGGTTTATGGTGGTAAATAGACAGCTGCAAAAAATACAGATGAAAACTCTCTAGGTAGATATCATGAGATACTCTACCTCTGGCGAGCAAAACCTCAATACTTCCTTAGAAATCAAACACCAGCTGTTGTTTATATATATACATAGATCGCCACCCCTTGTCTTACCTCCTCATGCCATTTGCATACACTGTATATATACTTAATTTTTTTGCTATTGTGTTATTGACTGTATGCTTGTTTATTCCATGTAATTCTGTGTTGTTGTTTCTGTCGCACTGCTTTGCTTTATCTTGGCCAGGTCGCAGTTGTAAATGAGAACTTGTTCTCAACTACCTTACCTGGTTAAATAAAGGTGAAATAAAATAAAATATAGGCTGCTGTTCTATCCTGCTGATACAGTGTCTAACATGTTATTCATGTCTGTCACACCCTGATCTGTTTCATCTGTCTTTGTGATTGTCTCCACACCCCTCTAGGTGTCACCCATCTTCCCCATTATCTCATGTGTATTTACAGTATACCTGTGTTTTCTGTCTGTGCCAGTTCGTCTTGTTCGTCTCAGCTCCTGCTTTTCCCCAGTCTCTCTTTTCTCGCCCTCCTGGTTTTAACCCTTGCTTGTCCTGACTCCGAGCCCGCCTGCTTGACCACTCTGCCTGACCCTGCCACTGACCTGTACCTTTGCCTCTGTTAGAGCATTTCCAGTCATCTGGTGATTTTCAGTACCTATACTGTTCTCTTTGAAGTAGAAAGAAGAATCGATATAAGTGTAAATATTAGACATGTAAAAAACAGTACGTAAGCAGAATCCGTGTGGATGAGGCAAGGTAGACCAACAAGACGTGACTGGTCTGGGCAATATCTGATCTTGTGAAGGCTACTGGACATGCACATGGGTTAATCATACATAGGCAACATTGGCCTGAACTTGTGAAGACCTTTGGACAGGAACATTAGCTAATCAGTTATAGGCACCAGAAGGAGTGTGCATGTTACGCCACCAATAGAATCTATGCCCCAATGTCTGAGCCAATAAGAGAATGGAAACTAAGCAACACAACAAGATTCATAAAGTGGAGTGTCGATGTTATGTAAGGGTAAGACTGTATAAAAGCCAAGTACTTAGATTGGAGAGTCAGTTCTTCCATGGAATTGCTCGGCTTTTTTACTGTTTGTAATAAAGTCTATTTGAATTCACAAGCTCCGGTATCTGAGAAATATTTGATTCAATATTTCCACGACACCTGCCGCTGGATTTTTGACCTCTGCTTACCCTGAGCCTGCCTGCCGTCCGGTACCGTTGCCTCACCTCTGGTTTCCTGACACCTGCCTGCCTTGACCTGTCTATTGCCTGCCCCTATTGGATCATTAAAACTATTGTTTATTCGATGTGGTCTACATCTGGGTCTTACCTTCATACCTGATAATGTCGTCGTTCAGCCATGACTCGATGAAACATAAGATATTACAGTTTTAATGTCCCGTTGGTAGGATATACGTGCTTGTAGTTCATCCACCTTATTATCCAGCGATTGTACGTTGGCCAATAGTACCGACGGCAAAGGCAGATTAGCCACTTGTCGCCGGATCCTCACAAGGCACTCCGATCTCCATCTGCGATGCCTCTTTCTCTTGCAAATGACGGGGATGAGGGCCTGTTCGGGTGTCTGGAGTAAATCCCTTTTGTCTGACTCATTAAAGAAAAATTATTTGTCCAGTTCAAGGTCAGTAATCGTCCAGAAGCTCTTTTCGGTCATAAGAGACAGTAGCAGCAACATTATGTACAAAATAAGTTACAAACAATGCGAAAAAAACTAACAAAATAGCACGGTTGGTTAAGAGCCCATAAAACGGCAGCCATCCCCTCCGGCTCCATTCCGAGTGGCCCCTGGACGGGATGGCTGGCTAGAGGGAAGGTTCTTGTCTTTTTCCATGGTTAAACCAACTAGGCTCGTAATTTAACAATTGTATTCGTATTAACAGATGGCATAAATGTTTGTTATTAAGGCACATAAAGGTTCACATGTTCCAGAAGGCATTTCTGCCAAAAAAGCATTTAGATTAAAAAAAATAAGTTTACTCTCAAATGGCTCTCCTGTGAAGTAGTGACACGTGACATACGCCTATTTTCCTGAAACGAGGCACATATCATACTAATTTCAGAGTTCCAGATTTACATTTACTATGTTACTTCTAGTCTATGAGACCATGCTGTCAGAAAAGGTCTGCAACTTGAGACAGTATTTGTCACACTGAAAAATAAATCGAGGAGGAACACAGTGAGAGAAAACAAACCAGGGGAGAGAAAGGAAAAATAGTGAAGAGATGGAAGAAGATGGGGGAGAGCACAGATCCAGATCTAGTTGGCAGACTTGGCGGGCTCGATAACATCTTTAATATTTGATAACATAGTTCCAGCTATCGCAGACACCTCCACCAATAAGAGGGAGAAATATATGGCTGAGCACGGCAGACGGGAAAGATTTCAAATCAAACATATTCTAAAGTGATCTCACTCTCTCTTCCATTTTCCACTTGCCCCACTCAACTCTCTCTTGATGTTAGGGGACACAACAGCAATAAGAGAAAGTGAAGTAGCGTAGCACCTGTCACCAGAGTGATATGAATATCGAAGCTTAATCTTATCACAACCAACGCTGTGTTGTTGTCTCAGGTTAGGCAACAATACAAATGGCCAGACATACACTAGATAGAAACATGAAGCCTTCAAAGTCGTGAACAAGGAAAAGGAAAGCGGGGAGGGAATCGTATTGCAGATAGATTACTAGGCTGAAAAATTATGAGAGAATTTATGTGGCTTTTGAGTATGTTAATCTACTCTAGTTGGCTCTGTTGATTTACAGAGAATGTAAAATTGCATTCCACTCTTTAGAAAATGTTTTATGTTACAGACATAAACATTGAGAATGTGTGCTATAAAACAACTCTCTATCCTCCTACGTTCAAGGATTATGATTAAATCAACAGGCCCTGAGAATATGTAATTGTAATAAAGTTACTGTGAATATTTTTTTTGTCTTTAAGCCATTCTTTTCAAATATTCATTTTTTTAATCAACTACAGTGTGATAGCATTATCGAAGGGAAAGTACATCCAGGAATGCCTTGAAATAATAAAGGAAGTTATATTTTAAGACTTCATAGGTTTATAATACGGTCAATTTACTGAGCATTGGGTTTACTAGCATGATGGGCATGACAGAGGAACCTTATTCTCTCCATCCTTCAATAGTAGACCCTGACTCTCTGGCGATAGAGCAAATCTGATGACCTATCACTTCAAATCCAAAGAGATTCCATTAAGCTTGCTGCATGGCTTCTGTAACTTAAGTCCTTTAATATTTAAAGTCACACGGGTTGCAGCTAAGAGCTCCTTGGTGAATACAGAGAGAGAGATGTAGAGGCGTGCCGGGTCAGATCGAGTCATGTTCAACTCCACTCCGCTTGACTCTCTCCAGCATTGTTTGTTGTTTATTTATCCGTTTTCATCGGCATGACTCTTTATGTAACTGCAGAAAGGGGACATCATTATTTTTGCAGAGAAGGGACTCAAAAGCGGAAACACCGTATTAGACAGATAATTTGCGATTTATTTATTCACTGCTGCTACACTATACTAGCCATGGTCAGATATACAGTACATGAACCGATCAGTTCATTAATTTCCCGATAGGCCAAAAGGTTTCAAAAATCTGCCAAAAACTAGAAGATTGATTATTCTGGATAAATAACATCACAGTATCTTCATTTTGAGATGGATAATCGAAACCTACAGTTTAAACAGTTTCTTAACAGGTTGTATTTTCCAAGAACGGTCAAGTGTGTTGCTGCAACCAGTCTTCAGACTCATCTACTCCTCCTCATCTGCCCATTATTCCTTCTTTCTTCTAAGTGATGCCTCTCCTCGGTAGCCCTGGTGTAATGCTGACTCGCACATGAGCCATCACTGGGCTGCTTATGAATCTGTGAAGCAGCATGTACCAAGACAGAGGGTAGAGAGAAGGAGGACACCGAGTTAGAATTAGAAGGAAGAGGAGTGTTGTAAAGCAAGCCAAAGGAAGACACATCAAAAATAAGTCAGAGGAATGCCGTTTATCCCTAGTTTTTCTGCTATAGGAAACTGCCATGGCCACATTAATGGTGGTTAGACTGAGTTGATGAATTGTTCTGCTAAAGAGAGCATTGATGTGAGAGCTGGTCTGAGTGTGGTGTGTTTGGCAATGCCATTGTTTGGGGAGAGCTTGTAATTCTCTCATGTAGGGATATATTTACTGAGATGACTCTCGAGCAAATATTAAGTTGAGAGAAAGAGCGAGCACGTCAATGCTGTATGTATGTCAGACATTATCGAGGTGACTTTTCCCATGGCCCTCTGCCCACCCACACGTGTTGACAACTTTGTGTGTTGTGTGTGTGTGTTGTGTTGTGTGTGTCAAGTTTAAATACCCCTCATTGTCAGGGCATGTAGTGATAATTCCACAGTGTCATCCTACCTTTGGCTCCTGTTTGTACAAAGCTATTATTTACACTTGAAGGTCAGATCCTGCAGAACAGTATGGAAGTTAATTAAGTCGAAGGGTTTGAAGGTTCTCAAAAAAATGCACACTTCTCAACTTAATTGCTTTTTGACAGCGCCCCAGAGTTTTCAGAAAATATAAATGTAATTGATGGCCCGGTCGCGCCATCGGAAGGCCAATAGAAAGCGCACAGGTACCAACAGTGGCTGCCAGTAAATTTGCTTCTGAGTGGATAATGACTTGCCACTGAGGGAGTGAAGTTGTGTAGTGTATTCCAACTGCTGATGTACAGTTAGCAGTGACCGTCTCAGTAGGTTAAACTGTAACAAGCCTGGCCACATAGAAACCACTTAGGCCCTTTTAGTGCTAACCTAGCCTACATTTACCAAGGGAGCAATGATAATTAAAATGAGCTAGCTTTGCATGTGATTAACAAGGTCTCCCTGTGGCGTACAGTATCTCACTGTTGGAGAACAGTAAAGTTAACACACACAGTCCTGGATGATCAGGCTCAGCTATTGGCTGGTTACCCTTATGCTGTATATTTGTGTTAATATCTAACACCTTCACTAGGCCTTAAATAAAACCTTATACGGACTACATTAACATGATACATTAAGTAAATGGGATCAGAATGAGCCTGTTCGATTCTAGCCACTATTATGTATAGCTGACGCAGTGGGAAAATTGAAGCATGCTGTGTAACGACTGAAAGTAGCAGTGAAGTGATGCCACAGGGAGGGATTTACCTGGTACTCATTGGGCCAGAAGGTGCTGACAGCCAGCTCCACTTGGTGCCACTGTCGTCCGTGGGACCCCGACGTGTTCCATACTGGGCTACCCAGCGGGCCGCCGTTGACCCGAACGTACGCCCGCAGTGCCCCTGGACTGTGGCCATCGCGGCTGTACAGGAAGTAGCTGAACTGGACGCAGTGTGTGTCGTTTTCACTCAGCGTCTGCAGCAGGAGCTGGGCGCGATGCCCTGCAGCATGCTGGGAAGAGTTCACCAGCAAATATGAACCTGGAGGGATGAGAGAGAAACAAGGGTAATGTCACACGAGGGTCAGAGATAATGCATAATGTAATGCCATGACCCCAACCTCAGCGTTGAGCAAAATGTCTGTTTTTGCATTTGTGTTTCGCCATTGGGGGGTACATGAACTGATTAACCTGACTCATCCTTCAAGTTCCCTTTGGGTTATGATACAGTGTTCTGAAATGTAATTGTAAGCCATGTAAGTTATTCTGAATGTGTTTACAAGTACTGTATCATTCATTTCGGCCAAATAACGTAACTAGAGTAGAAGTGCATTTTTCAACCCATTTTAGAAAGGAATCATTCACATTTCTGCTGAGGATAGAATAGAAGCACTAAAGATCTCAATGACATATCCCTCCTAAGAGAGTAACTTCTCTTCAGATGCTAGCCTTACAGACAACATTTACATGCCCACCAATATCTCATTATTATTCTGGATAGTCAACATTTTTGTTTTTGAGTTGACACATATAAACATCATATCCTGTTTGCAATAACCTGAAAAAGCTTGTATCACGGTTATGAGAAACCTGGATAAGATGCCTGACATATGCTGATCTTAGACAGGATACTGTGGCATGTAAACATCTTATCCAATATACTGTTGTTTTTGCAGGCTAAATTTCAGATATAACGGGTGTTGTGTCATCATGTTTTCATCTGATTGTCAAACAAATCACTTTAAAAAAAGTAGGCTACCTGCGCAGTTCGATCCACCATAATTACATAATAATTTATTTTGCTGATACTCCGTACTGGACCATAAAGCCTACTGGCTACTTTCACCCCTAATTTAGAAAACTTTCTGCTTATCATTTCTAACATTTGGTAAGCCATATTATGGCTGATGACATTTGGTAAACCATATGATAATTTCCGACATTTGGTAGGCCATTTGTTTGTCAACTATAGTTAGATACTAGCAGCTTCTCTTCTGTCATAACTTGTTGTCCCAGAATTCTAAATGAAGTGGAGCTCACCAGTTAAATGTGCAACCAGAGGGGAAAGAAAACTCTGGACCACCTTTACTCCACACACAGAGACGCATACAAAGTTCTCCCTCGCCCTCCATTTGGCAAATCTGACCATAATTCCATTCCTGCTAACAAGCAAAAGTTAAAGCAGGAAGCACCAGTGACTAGATAAATAAAAAAGTGGTCAGATGAAACAGATGCTAAGCTACAGGACTGTTTTGCTAGCACAGACTGGAATATGTTCCGGGATTCCTCCAATAGCATTGAGGAGTACACCACAGCAGTCAGTGCATCGATGATGTCGTCCCCACAGTGACCGTACATACCCTAACCAGAAGCCATGGATTGCAGGCAACATCCGCTCGTCGGATGTGGCAAAGCTTGCAAACCATTAAAGACTACAAAGGGAAGCACAGCCAAGAGCTGCCCAGTGACACGAGCCTACCAGACGAGCTAAACAACATCTATACTCGCTTCGAGACAAATAACACTGAAACATGCATGAAAGCTCCAGCTGTTCTGGAAGACTGTGTGATCACGCTCTCCGCAGCTGATGTGAGAAAGACCTTTAAACAGGTCAACATTCACAAGGCAACAGGGCCAGATGGATTACCAAGATGTGTACTGCGAGCATGCGCTGACCAACTAGCAAGTGTCTTCACTGACATTTTCAACCTCTCCCTGTCCAAGTCTGTAATACCAACATGTTTAAGGAGACCACCATAGTGCCTGTGCCCAAGAACAATAAGGTAATCTGCCTAAATGACTGGTATCTACAATTAAACACAATCCATGTGTGTGTGTGCGCAGAGTTCATGACTTATTATGTGTATGTGTGTCTGTGCAGGTGTGTGTGTCTCTTCACAGACTCGGCTGTTCCAGAACATGTATTTTGATATATATACACTGCTCAAAAAAATAAAGGGAACACTTAAACAACACAATGTAACTCCAAGTCAATCACACTTCTGTGAAATCAAACTGTCCACTTAGGAAGCAACACTGATATACAATAAATTTCACATGCTGTTGAGCAAATGGAAAAGACAATAGGTGGAAATTATAGGCAATTAGCAAGACACCCCCAATAAAGGAGTGGTTCTGCAGGTGGTGACCACAGACCACTTCTCAGTTCCTATGCTTCCTGGCTGATGTTTTGGTCACTTTTGAATGCTGGCGGTGCTTTCACTCTAGTGGTAGCATGAGACGGAGTCTACAACCCACACAAGTGGCTCAGGTAGTGCAGCTCATCCAGGATGGCACATCAATGCGAGCTGTGGCAAGAAGGTTTGCTGTGTCTGTCAGCGTAGTGTCCAGAGTATGGAGGCGCTACCAGGAGACAGGCCAGTACATCAGGAGACGTGGAGGAGGCCGTAGGAGGGCAACAACCCAGCAGCAGGACCGCTACCGCCACCTTTGTGCAAGGAGGAGCAGGAGGAGCACTGCCAGAGCCCTGCAAAATGACCTCCAGCAGGCCACAAATGTGCATGTGTCTGCTCAAACGGTCAGAAAAAGACTCCATGAGGGTGGTATGAGGTCCCGACGTCCACAGGTGGGGGTTGTGCTTACAGCCCAACACCGTGCAGGACGTTTGGCATTTGCCAGAGAACACCAAGATTGGCAAATTCACCACTGGCGCCCTGTGCTCTTCACAGATGAAAGCTGGTTCACACTGAGCACGTGACAGACGTGACAGAGTCTGGAGACGCCGTGGAGAACGTTCTGCTGCCTGCAACATCCTCCAGCATGACCGGTTTGGCGGTGGGTCAGTCATGGTGTGGGGTGGCATTTCTTTGGGGGGGGGGCGCACAGCCCTCCATGTGCTCGCCAGAGGTAGCCTGACTGCCATTAGGTACCGAGATGAGATCCTCAGACCCCTTGTGAGACCATATGCTGGTGCGGTTGGCCCTGGGTTCCTCCTAATACAAGACAATGCTAGACCTCATGTGGCTGGAGTGTGTCAGCAGTTCCTGCAAGAGGAAGGCATTGATGCTATGGACTGGCCCGCCCGTTCCCCAGACCTGAATCCAATTGAGCACATCTGGGACATCATGTCTCGCTCCATCCACCAACGCCACGTTGCACCACAGACTGTCCAGGAGTTGGCGGATGCTTTAGTCCATGTCTGGGAGGAGATCCCTCAGGAGACCATCCGCCACCTCATCAGGAGCATGTCCAGGCGTAGTAGGGAGGTCATATAGGCACGTGGAGGCCACACACACTACTGAGCCTCATTTTGACTTGTTTTAAGGACATTACATCAAAGTTGGATCAGCCTGTAGTGTGGTTTTCCACATTAATTTTGAGTGTGAATCCAAATCCAGACCTCCATGGGTTGATAAATTGGATTTCCATTGATTATTTTTGTGTGATTTTGATGTCAGCACATTCAACTATGTAAAGAAAAAAGTATTTAATAACATTATTTCATTCATTCAGATCTAGGATGTGTTATTTATATATATACTGCTCAAAAAAATAAAGGGAACACAAAAATAACACATCCTAGATCTGAATGAATGAAATAATGTTATTAAATACTTTTTTCTTTACATAGTTGAATGTGCTGACATCAAAATCACACTGTCAGCACACTAGTACTGTGCACCACCCATAGTCTGTTCTTGTGGGGTATGCATGGGTGTCAGAGTTGTGTGCTAGTAGTTTAAACAGACACCTTCTGCATTCAGGATGTCAACACTTCTTACAAAAACAAGTCAATCTCTCCTCCACTTTGGGCCATGAGAGATTTACATGCATATTATTCATATTTATAAATTAACTGGTTCGAGCCCTGAATGCTGATTGGCTGACAGACGTGGTATTTCAGACCATATACTACAGGTATGACAAAACATGTATTTTTACTGCTCTAATTACGTTGGTAACCAGTTTATAATAGCAGTAAGGCACCTCAGGGGTTTGTGGTATATGGCCAATATACCACGGCTAAGGGCTGTATCCAGGCATCCCGCGTTGCGATGGATGGTGGGAGGGAGAAAGACAGAGAGAGTATGGGAGAGGGGAAAGAAAAAGGGAGGGAGGGCAGCGAGGGAAGAGAGGATAGGGCTGGAGGTCGAATTACACACGTGACTCTCAGACACATGCAACACCTCCTCGTACCTTACAGCTGAAATATGCCCCACAAAGAGAGACATATTTTGTAACCCCTCTCCAGTAACTCAGTGAATATGAAGTGTATTACAAAACCTGATGAAGTGATACTATACTACATTATTCCACTACACTACAAAAGAAAAAGAAACACAGTCCAGTTACTTCTTGACATATAGATGGGAGTAACTTCGCTTGGTTTAGGTTCCACAAATTATCTATTATAAGAAGCAACAGATCTGGACGCCCCTTGGCCCCCTATGTTAAAGGGGTAGAGAGGGGTGGTGTGGCCACATATCTAAAGGCCCGAGAGGGGTCTTGTACAACCAAAATCTCCTCCTCTCCAGCCTACTGATTTGCCCCTGATTTGCCCCTGATTTGTGTCTGTGCTCCTGGGGTTGAGATCTCTGTACTCTCAAGGCGCTTTGCTGAATTAGATCTTTCAGAGTCATTCCCGGTTTCTGCACGCAGAGGTACTCGAGGGACTCGTAAAAGTAAGAGCGAATGAGCAGGCAATGTTCTCCTCACAGACTCTGTGAAGGGAAATTGTGTGTGCTCTTAGTTTTATACACATGCTTTTAACATGTTTCTGTTGTCTCTGCAAGTTAATGATATGTAGGGACACATGTATTGTTCTCCATTTTATATGGATGCTTTTGACCCTCCCTTGACGATGGGGAGGTGTTGAATATGCAATGAGAGAGTTGGAGGTATCAAATATGCTAAAAAAAAAAATGTATTTGATACACTGAAATTCAGTTCAACATGAATTTTATTCAGCAAAAAAAAACAATCACCTTTCGACACCACTATAACAGGCTCACTCAAACTCTCAACAAACAGTTAACTAATGGCACTATTGTCCCGGATGCTGTCACCTTTATTAAATCCTCCTCAAAGGAGTCTCGAAACATATGAGTTGGAAGATGGAAGGTGCACCTTTGGCCAATTTGTTGCTGTGTCATCTCTCACTGTGGTGAGATATTTTGGGAGGTGGTGGGCGAGTCCATCTCTCAGCCATGGCGCTTTGCCTGACACTCTCCACTGTGCCCGTCTGTTTCAGTGGGGACATGAAAGTGAATGCACAGCTTGGTGGCAGGACTACAAGGACAAGAAACAATCACAGCAAGATTGAGAGAATGGAGAAGTAATGATGGAAGGGAGGAATGTGCAGTCCACTATCTCAACTGAGGCACAATGTTCCTTGATTCTCATTGATTTAAAGCCCTGAAAACATGTGCAGCTCGTTCAGAAAGGTTGATCGACACGGACATACAACAAGTACTGACCTCGCTTCAAGATGTTGCAAAGGTCTAAGGATTGACCCTGGTGGACTGTGAAATATGACAACTTTAAATAACTTGAATGCTGCAGTGATGGACATGCTGTTCAACTTTAACCTTGAGCTCCATCCATTTACTTTGAAATCCTAGCGCACGGTGTGAAGAACTTCTTTAGAAGCAACACGTTACTTGGAACTCCTGTTACAAACTCATTATTCCACAAACTCATTATTCCAGCAAAGAGCTGGGGTCAACACAACCTCAACAGGCTCTCCTTTAAACACAGCACATGATGATTAAGGTGAAACCTCCGCCTCTCATGAAACAACAGTCATCTGACTTTTCTGAAAAGCCAAACCCGTCAACCCTTATCAACTCTATGATTATACACTTTCTCTGTCACCTTTAATATGAGCTTGACACCTGATAGTAGCCTATTCATTAATTCACAAGAGAGGATTATAGGTTTTTAGGTTTCTGTAATAGCTTGCCTGGTTTAATGCTTGACTTCATATCTTTGTTGCCAACTTGGAGCCTCAAGATGGAAGCTTAAAAGGATGAAGGACTTGACATTCTGCCTCAATACTGTATGTCAACTGCAATGCTATAGCAACATTTAGTTAGTCCATAACTGGACTATATAGTATATGTGACAGATATTATGCTGCTATTATGACAGGTGAGTTATACATGTTATGTGGAATATTACTTAGAGTGACATTATGTATTGCCATATTGTGTAAATTGCTGTGGCAGTACAAAATAATTTGAGCTAACCAACCAACGCTAGAATTTACATTCATTAACATTCATGCTGAGAGTCATTTTCTCCTTGTAAAATAATATGTAAATATTTACTCGCTAGACATACACATTGACTAACAAAAACTTTTTAGAATTGATGTTAGCTTCAACAAAGTTTCAAATCAAATGTATTTACAAAGCCCTTCTTACATCAGCAGATATCTCAAGGTGTTGTACAGAAACCCAGCCTAAAACCCCAAACAGCAAGTAATGCAGGTGTAGAAGTTTCCTCCAGTTTGCAGGTGATGACGTTTGTCCTACCTTAATTTAAGCAGTGAACTGTTGACCTATAATGTTCATACTTTAAAACAATCTTCACTGAATAACATTAACAGCGACGAGTTACATAAAAAAAAGAAAAATTAAATAGAGAGAATGGTAAGTGGTTAAAAATATATATATTTACTGCTTGAATAACTAGTGTTAGCTCCACACCTGGCAATATGTTACAAATAACAGAACTCCCATCCCCCCAAAGCATACTGTCTCATCAACTGACGGAAGAAATAGGCATACTGGACCAATAAGCAAAATCTGAATGCATGCTTGTTTATGTGTATGTATGATCTTCTGAACTGTATTATGTTCGCCAGGAGTAAATGTTGTCCTTGTTGAAGAAAGAACTCTCCTGAGATCTACTGATCTACTGTTCATGCATTCTTTTATCATCTTCATGTGACTCACAGCCACACCCAGGCATATACAATAACTCCTCCACCGCCTGAATATCCAGTACACACACACCCATGGATGCACACACCCACGTGCACCCACACACACACACACACATACATACATGCACCCACAGTAACACACTCAGACACAGAGATATATAATGCATTATGACTTTTTATGAATTATGATTCAAAAGCCTGTAAAATCTGATAAAGTCACATTCATCCCCTGCTGATCCTCCCAAGGGCGTAGGAACATACATAACAAGATTAGGACTGATCCAGTACATCATAACTCATATGGAGCACTGCAGGACCCAGACCCTGGTCACAGGCTGTACTGGGGGATGCTAGGCATGCCACAATGACAAGGATGGAGGGAGATCCCTGGTGGGTAGTAGTAGGAGAGAATACCACACTAAGATAACGAGAAGTATGAGAAACTATGAATAGAGCAAATGAGAGAGGTTAAGAAGGTTAAGAGGGGAACGAAAGACAGTGGATTGATGTAAAAGCAGTGGTGAAAAAAAAATGCAGAGAGATGCTCCCATTGAAAAAATACATATAAATACAGGGGAAATCTCAGAGCAAGGGAAACGGAAGGGCAAAGACACTTCTCCTTTTCATTTTTCCTCCCATTTGAATTCTCTGAAGCCTCTATTTGATCCCAACAACAAGGCTTTGTTTCTCCCTGACATCAAGGGTGGAAGAGAGGCACTTGTAAACATATCAAGAAATGGGAGCAATAGAGAGTTCTGAAAACATTTGGATCAATAGATGCTTTTGCCTCAGACTCTTAACAACCTTTTACTGCAGTGGGATAAATCAGATTCAAACAGAGTGACTCTTGGCAGTCTTAAACAAATCTACATTGAAACAAAAGTATACACATCACACATTGCTATGCACACCTGTACCATGTTAGATATAGAGGTGACATTTATTCAATTTTGAGTTTGCATCCCAATATTACACTTTATATACAGTTGAAGTCAGAAGTTTAGATACACGTTAGCCAAATACATTTAAACTCAGTTTTTCACAATTCCTGACATTTAATCCTAGTAAAAACGATCCTGTCTTAGTTCAGTTAGGATCACCACTTTATTTTAAGAATGTGAAATGACAGAATAATAGTAGAGAGAATGATTTATTTCAGCTTTTATTTCTTTCATCACATTCCCATTGCCACAACTTTGGAAGCATGCTTGGGGTCATTGTCCATTTGGAAGACCCATTTGCAACCAAACTTTAAAATCCTGACTGATGTCTTGCGATCTTGCTTCAATATATCCACATAATTTTCATCCCTCATGATGCCATCTATTTTGTGAAGTGCACCAGTCCCTCCTGCAGCAAAGCACCCCCACAACATGATGTTGCCACCCCCGTGCTTCACAGTTGGGATGGTGGTATTCGGCTTGCAAGCCTCACCCTTTTTCCTCCAAACATAACGAGGGCAAAACAGTTATATTTTTGTTTCATCAGACCAGAGGACATTTCTCCAAGAAGTACGATCTTTGACCCCATGTGCAGTTGCAAACCAAAGTGTGGCTTTTTTATGGCAGTTTTGGAGCAGTGGCTTCTTCCTTGCTGAGCTGCCTTTCAGGTTATGTCGATAAAGGACTCGTTTTACTGTGGATATAGATACTTTTGTACCCGTTTCCTCCAGCACCTTCACAAGATCCTTTTCTGTTGTTCTGGGATTGATTTGCACTTTTCGCACCAAGGTATGTTCATCTCTAGGAGACAGAATGCGTCTCCTTCCTGTGCGGTATGATGGCTGCGTGGTCCCATGGTGTTTATACTTGCGTACTATTGTTTGTGCAGATGAACGTGGTACCTTCAGGCATTTGGAAACTGCTCCTAAGGATGAACCAGACTTGTGGAAGACTACAATTTTTTTCTGAGGTATTGGCTGATTTCTTTTGATTTTCTCATGACATCAAGCAAAGAGGCACTGAGTTTGAAGGTAGGCCTTGAAATACATCCACAGGTACACCTCCAATTGACTCAAATGATGTCAATTAGCCGATCAGAAGCTTCTAAAGCCATAACATCATTTTCTGGAATTTTACCAAGCTGTTTAAAGGCACAGTCAACTTAATGTGAACTTCTGACCCACTGGAATTGTGATACAGTGAATTAAAAGTGAAATAATCTGTCTGTAAACAATTGTTGGAAAAATGACTTGTGTCATGCACAAAGTAGATGTCCTAACCGACTTGCCAAAACAATAGTTTGTTAAGACATTTTTGGTGGTTGAAAAATGAGTTTTAATGACTCCAAGCATAGTTCCAAAGTTGTGGCAAAATGGCTTAAGGACAACAAAGTCAAGGTATTGGAGTGGCCATCACAAAGCCCTGACCTCAATCCTATAGAAAATATTTGGGCAGAACTGAAAAAGTGTGTGCGAGCATGGGAGCTTACAAACCTGACTCAGTTAAACCAGCTCTGTCAGGAGGAATGGGCCAAAATTCACCCAACTTATTGTGGGAAGCTTGTGGAAGGCTACCTGAAACGTTTGACCCAAGTTAAACCATTTAAAGGCAATGCTACCAAATACTAATTGAGTGTATGCAAACTTCTGATCCACTGTGAATGTGATGAAAGAAATACAAGCTGAAATAAATCATTCTCTCTACTATTATTCTGACATTTCACATTCTTAAAATAAAGTGGTGATCCTAACTGATCTAAGAGTTTAAATGTATTTGGCTAAGGTGTATGTCAACTTCCGACTTCAACTGTATGTATTAAAACACATATATATCACTCATCTACACACAATTCCTCAGAACAACAGTGTGAACATGATTTTATAAATCTTTACACATTTATTGAAATTGAAATGCAGAAATTTCTCTTTTACATAAGTATTCACACCCCTGAGTCAATACATGTTAGAATCATCTTTGGCAGCGCTTACAGCTGTGGATGAGTCTCTAAGAGCTTTGCACAACTGGATTGTACAATATTTGCACATTATTTTTGAAAAAAGAATTCAAGCTCTGTCAAGTTGTTTGTTGATCATTGCTAGACAGCCAGTCTTGACATAGATTTTCAAGACGATTTAAGTCAAAACTGTAACTAGGTCACTCAAGAACATTCATTGTCGTCTTGGTAAGCAACTCCAGTGTATAGTTGGCCTTTAAGTTATTGTCCTGCTGAAAGGTGAATTTGTCTCCCAGTGTCTGTTAGAAAGCAGACTGAACCAGGTTTTCCACTAGGATTTTACCTGTGCTTAGCTATATTCTGTATCTTTTTATCCTAAACAACTCTCTTCCTTGCCGATGAAGTACCCATAACATGCTGCAACCACCACCATGTTTGAAAATATGAAAAGTGGTACTACATTTTTTACAGTATTACTTTAGTGCCTTGTTGCTAACAGGATGCATGCTTTGGAATATTTTTTGTTCTATACAGGCTTCCTTCGTTTCACTGTCATTTAGGTTAGTATTGAAGACTAACTGCAATGTTGTTGATCAATCCTGAGTTTTCTCCTATCACATTCCTCTCCGGAAACTGATTTAGGAAGGGAGCCTATATCTTTGTAATTAAGTATAATTAAAAACTTCACCACGCTCAAAGGGATATTCAATGTCAATAGGTGCGCTTCTTTGCATTGGAAAACCTCCCTGGTGTTTGTGGTTGAATCTGTGTTTGAAATTCACTGCTCGACTGAGGGACCTTATAGATAATTGTATGTGTGGGGTACAGAGCTGAGGTAGTCATAAAAAAATATATTAAATGCTATTATTGCACACAGAGTGAGTTCATTCAACTTATTACGTGACTTGTTAAGCAGATTTTTACTCCTGAACTTAGGCTTGCCATATCAAATCATTTCAGAAACGTCCGCTGTTACAATGAAACCAATGCAATAGTCCCAAAAGTGCAAAATCAACTCTTAGAGGACTAGGTTGTAGCTAATCATAAGTATGCCCGTATGCTAAATGAGTCAGGAAAATATTATTACCAAAGAAATGTATTAAGCTATTATTGTGTTTACTATTATTGTTTCTTGGCCTTACTTCTTGCCTTAGATACATAATAACATAATCTGAATATACTTTCTAAACACACAAGGGAAACACTAACAACAACAATCAAATAAGATTAATGCTACAGTAGCTCTCTGTAAGAAAACATGGTCATAGTCTGAAAGGCTTATAATGCATCTCATTACAAAACCACTTCCAAAGCAAAAACATAATTAATAATAATAATTTCAGAAGTTGAGCAAAAGGCAAAAGTACTAAAGAGATTCATTATGCGTATTCTTTAACCTTCATCTTCAACAAATAATCGGGAAGACAATTGATGTGTCAGATGAGAGTGAAATAGAGAGATTAATAGATCTAGTCAGTGCTATCATGAATATTTGTGAATATACAGTAGGTCTCACAAAGCAAAGCTTCCTCCATTACTCTCCTTTTTCCCCCCTGTTCCAGGCATAACCAAATAGTATGGTAGCTAATTAGGTCTTCATGCTAGCCCACCAGGAATCTTATTTATGATATTTTTTGTGGAAATCTCAGGTAAAATATGTTTTACTACAATACCACACTTACTGTTCAGGTCTTAAATGTAGTCATAAAGCAAACACATCCAAAACACATACACACACACACGCGCACACACATGCAGACACAGGCATTGAAATGGCCGAGATGAGATTGGAGGTGAAAAACATCTGGGCTGGGTGTATGGGAGTCTTCTCCATTGAGCAGCATCAGGTCAAGGGGGGACTGACAGGCCTTTCGTTCCAGAGCCTGACCTGCGGAGTGTGACCCGATCTCATTCGCACTCCCTCGCTCTGTCTATCTCAACCATTGCTTTTCTCTATAGCTAAACCCTCATCCATCAAGCATATTCTCTCTCCTAGCCTCTCTCCTATTAGAAACACACAACTCAGTAAAGGCATTTACATTTTATTTTATTTTAAAAAAAATCCCCTCATAGCCGTGATATTTCCCAATGACAAGAGGTTTTTAGTCTGACAGAAACACACAACTCAGTAAAGGCATTCACATTTTCTGTTCTTTAAAAAATGTTCCCCTCATAGCCATGATATTTCCCAATGACAAAAGGTTTTTAGTCTGACAATCATTCTCCGTGCTGGTGTTTTCATAATATATATATTTTTTTTTAGGGAAGTCATATTGAGACTAAAGTCTATTTTACAAATGAGCCCTGCACACAGACAAACAAATATACATTTATACAATACACACAAAAGAATACACATTAATATACAAAACACAGTCAACTAAAAACTCTATCTATCTATCTCTCTCTGTTTATTTCTATAATCCCACACTGCATTCTGTTATATACCACGCTCACCTACCTCTCTCCTCTCTTCCCTCTCTCTCTGTCTTTCCTCCCCCAAGGACCCTTCTTCTCCAGAGGTGTCAGACTGGCAGAGCATATGGCCTCTGAGCAGCACAGAGACTTCAGAATTGGGAGAACAGTGTCACAAGGTCGATTATTATTATTATTATTATTATGTCTTATTACTTTTCTATTATGTCTCTATTTTTCCTTTTTGAAATTGGACAACATTGTTCGATTCAGGAGAAGTGTATCTATAAAATGGTGTAAAATAGTCCTATGTTTGAGAACTTTGAATTATGACATTTTGTGGTTTTGAATTTGGCGCTCTGATTTTTCACTGGCTGTTGAATATTGTGAACCGCCAGCGTCCCGCCTCCCCGAGAGAGGTTAAGGACCATATAACTAAATAACAGTAACTCTACAAATGTATACGTCCCAGTTATCAGATTTACATCTACATGTTGTGGAATTTATATGGTTACATATGAAACTATTTGTGAGAAGATTAAATGTTATTTTAGACTTCTAAATGAGAATTGTTTTCATATAGACTTTTGCCAAGTCAGTAACCATGGCCACGTGAGCACAGATATTGTGGCAACGTGATGGAACTGTCCTCCAAGTTGAGAGCATAAAAGGAGTGCTAACAAAATGTACATTAGATCAAAACATGCCGGGTTTATTCCGGTGTGTAAAGTGGTTCTAGCTGTACCCTGAATAATCAACCATTGAGACCAGACAGTGTGGAGCGGTGGCTACATGGGTGACGAATGGTTAGACTCTACCAGACTAGAATATGTGCAGCTGAATACGTAACAAATGGTAAGACCCTCAAAATATCAAAGAGTGAAGACTAGACATTCACAGTCTGCAGCTGTAATATAAAGTAGTCTAGAACTTTGACCAAAGTCACGATGAAGATCTCCAAGGACAACCGCGTGTGTAACATTTGAAGGATCCAGTCTAGGAAACTCGACCGAAGACGAGAAAAGAGGAACATTTCCCTCTCAACACAGTGTGGTACGTCTAATGTATCCATTCTAACAGACACTTCCAGAACAAAGAAAGACTACTACCACAACTAGGGACATTGTGACCTCTGATGGACAAATCAGAGACTTCTGAGACAAATCAGAAAAAGTCTCTGACAAATCAGAGACTTCTGTCGAACTGGACCGGGTCGATTTCAACAGAGAGAGACAGACAAAGACGTCTAAGCGTAAATATATACATTGTAATTATTTTTGAATGAGCGGTCGTTCATGTGCAAAGTATTATTTCAACTGTATGTACGATAGAAGGAGAACAAAGGAATTCAACTGTCACGACTTCCGCCAAAGTCGGTCCCTCTCCTTGCTCGGGCGGCGTTTGGCGGTCCGCCGATCCACTTTTCATTTTCCATTTGTTCTGTCTTTGTCTTACACACCTGGCTTCACTCAATCAATCACTTGTTTATTATTTAACCCTCTGTTCCCCATGTTGTGTTTGTGAGTGATTGTTTATTGTAATTCGGTCCGTCTTTGTGTTCTCGTGATGTTACTTTGTAAATTTGTATTTTTGAGTAAAGTACGTTGATGACTCATATCTGCTGTCCTGCGCCTGACTCTCTACACCAGATACACACAGGACCCTTACACCTTCTCCTGCTCTTTTTTTCCCCCACCCCTTTAATCGTGTAACAAGCCGTCATATCGGGTTAGTCCACTCGGGACTTTAGGTAATCAATTCAACCTATATTGTCTGTGTTTATGTATTTCTGTGTGATTATTTAGGTAGTTAGTAAATAGTTAATCCAATTTGTGTATCGCTGAATCATTATTTAGACTAGGGTTCGTGCAGTTTTGAAGTCAACGATGTTCAGAATGAGACTTATATGAGGTAATAATAATTCATGGATGACTAATATGATAACGATATATTCTTGAGTTAATTCAGGAAAAGGTAACTTATTAAACAAAAATGTTCCATGGTGCCCCAAGATTGCTAATGATTCATTTAATCACGTAATAATTAAACATAGTTAACCTCTCTGGGCTAGGCGGGACGAATTCGTCCCACCTACGTAACAGCCAGTTGAATCCTGTGGCGCGATTTTCAAAACGTTTGAAATGCTATTACTTCAATTTCTCAAACATATGACTATTTTACAGCTATTTAAAGACAAGACTCTCGTTAATCTAACCACACTGTCCGATTTCAAAAAGGCTTTACAACGAAAGCAAAACATTAGATTATGTCATCAGAGTACCAAGCCAGAAATAATCAGACACCCATTTTTCAAGCTAGCATATAATGTCACAAAAACCCAGAAGACAGCTAAATGCAGCACTAACCTTTGATGATCTTCATCAGATGACAACCCTAGGACATTATGTTATACAATACATGCATGTTTTGTTCAATCAAGTTCATATTTATATCAAAAAACAGCATTTTACATTAGCATGTGACGTTCAGAACTAGCACCTCCGGTGAATTTACTAAATTACTCACGATAAACGTTCACAAAAAGCAGAACAATTATTTTAAGAATTATAGATACAGAACTCCTCTATGCACTCGATATGTCCGATTTTAAAATAGCTTTTTGGTGAAAGCACATTTTGCAATATTCTAAGTACATAGCCCAGGCATCACGGGCTAGCTATTTAGACACCCGGCAAGTTTAGCACTCACCAATATCAGGTTTACTATTATAAAAGTTTGATTACCTTTTGTTGTCTTCGTCAGAATGCACTCCCAGGACTGCTACTTCAATAACAAATGTTGGTTTGGTCCAAAATAATCCATCGTTATATCCGAATAGCGGCGTTTTGTTTGTGCGTCCCAGACACTATCTGAAATGGTAAATCAGGGTCGTGCGCATGGCGCAATTCGTGACAAAAAAAATCTAAATATTCCATTACCGTACTTCGAAGCATGTCAACCGCTGTTTAAAATCCATTTTTATGCCATTTTTCTCGTAAAAAAGCGATAATATTCCGACCGGGAATGTCCATTTAGCTAAACAGAGGAAAGTAAACAAAGCTTTCGGTCGACGCGGGCACGAGCCCGAGTCTCACAGTACTGTAACCAGCCACTACCCAAACGCGCTACTTTTTTTCAGCCAGAGCCTGCAAAGCCACGATTCAGCTTTTTACCGCCTTCTGAGACCCTATGGCAGCCATAGGAAGTGTCACGGGACAGCTAAGATCCTCACTCTTCAATAAACAGAGACAAGAAGAACGACACCTTGTCAGACAGGCCACTTCCTGAATGAAACCTTCTCACATTTTTGCCTGCCAAATGAGTTCTGTTATACTCACAGACACCATTCAAACAGTTTTAGAAACTTTAGGGTGTTTTCTATCCAAAGCCAATAATTATATGCATATTCTAGTTACTGGGCAGGAGTAGTAACCAGATTAAATCGGGTACGTTTTTTATCCGGCCGTGTCAATACTGCCCCCTACCCCCAACAGGTTAAACGCAAATAAAACTAAATGCATGCTCTTCAACCGATCATTGCCCGCACCTGCACGCCCATCCAGCATCACTACTCTGGACGGCTCTGACTTAGAATACGTGGATAACTACAAATACCTGGGTGTCTGGCTAGACTGTAAACTCTCCTTCCAGACTCATAATAAGCATCTCCAATCCAAAATTAAATTTAGAATCAGCTTCCAATTTCGCAACAAAGCATTCTTCACTCATGCTGCCAAACACACCCTCGTAAAACTGACCATCCTACCGATCCTCGACTTCGGCGATGTCATCTATAAAATAGCCTCCAACACTCTACTCAACAAACTGGATGCAGTCTATCACAGTGCTATCCGTTTTGTCGCCAAAGCCCCATACACTACCCACCATTGTGACCTATACGCTCTCGTTGGCTGGCCCTCACTTCATACTCGTCGCCAAACCCACTGGCTACAGGTTATCTACAAGTCTCTGCTAGGTAAAGCCCCACCTTATCTCAGCTCGCTGGTCACCATAGCAGCACCCACTCGTAGCACGCGCTCCAGCAGGTATATCTCACTGGTCACCCCCAAAGCCAATTCCTCCTTTGGTCGCCTTTCCTTCCAGTTCTCTGCTGCCAATGACTGGAACGAACTGCAAAAATCTCTGAAGCTGGAGATTCCCCATCTCCCTCACTAGCTTTAAGCACCAGCTGTCAGAGCAGCTCACAGATCACTGCACCTGTTCATAGCCCATCTGTATACAGCCCATCTATCTACCTCATACTGTATAGATTTATTTATTCTGCTCCTTTTGCACCCCAGTATCTCTACTTGCACATCCATCTTTTGCACATCTACCATTCCAGTGTTTAATTGCCATATTGTAATTACTTTGCCACCATGGCCTATTTATTGCCTTAATTCCCTTATTTTACCTAATTTGCACTCACTGCATATAGACTTTTTGTTTTCTTTTTTTCTACTGTATTATTGACTGTATGTTTTGTTCATTCCATGTGTAACTCTGTGTTGTATGTGTCTAACTGCTATGCTTTATCTTGGCCAGGTCGCAGTTGCAAATGAGAACTTGTTCTCAACTAGCCTACCTGGTTAAATAAAGGTGAAATAAAAAATAAAATAAAAATACGTTTTTCCAGCAGTAGACTTTGATTGATAATATCAAAAGTTGCACTGAAGTCTAACAAAACAGTCAATCTTTTTCTCATCAAATTTTTCTCAGCCAATCATCAGTCATTTGTGTAAGTGCTGTGCTTGTCGAATGTCCATCTCTATATCGATGCTGAAAGTTTGTTCCAGAAGTTTACTAAGGGTTGGTAACAGGCTGATTGGTCAGCTATGTGAGCCATTAAAGGGGGATTTACTATACTTAGGTAGCGGAATTACTTTTTCTTCCCTCCAAGACTGGGGGCACACACATTCTAGTAGGCTTAAATATAAAATATGAGTGGCAATATCGTCCTCAGTAATTTTCCATCCAATTTGTCAGACCCCGGTGGCTTGTCATTGTTGATGAACAACAATTTTTTCACCTCTTCAACACTAACTTTACAGAATTTAAAATTACAATGCTTGCCTTTAAGAATTTGGTCAGATATACTTGGATGTGTAGTGTCAGCATTTGTTGCTGGCATGTCATGCCTAAATTTGCTAATCTTGGCAATGAACAAATCATTAAAGTAGTTGGCAATATCAGTTGTTTTTGTGATGAATGAGCCATCTGATTCAATGAATGATGGAGCTGAGTTTGCCATTTTTCACTGAATTTCATTTAAGGTGCTCCAAAGCTTTATACTATCATTCTTTATTTCATTTATCTTTGTTTCAGTCACACCCTGATCTGTTTCACGTGTCTTTGAGCTTGTCTCCATCCCCTCCAGGTGTTGCCCATCTTCCCCAATATCCCCAGTGTATTTATACGTGTTCTCTGTTTGTCTGTTGTCAGTTAGTTTTGTTTCGTGAAACCTACCAGCGTTTGTCCCCTTGCTCCTGTCTGTTCTTGTTACTGTTTTCTTGTCTTTCCCAGTTTTGACCTTTCTGCCTGCCCTGACCCTGCCTGCCGATCTTTACCTTGCCACACCTCTCTGGATTATTGACCTTTCTGCCTGCCCTGACCCTGAGACTGCCTGCCGTTCCGGACCTGTTGCACCTTTTCTGGATAACTGACCTCTGCCTGCCCTTGACCTGTCGTTTGCCTGCCTCTGTACTAGAAATAAACATTTGTTACTTTGACACTGTCTGCATCTGGGTCATACCCGAAACCTGATAGTTTCATAGTGTAGTTTCTTTTTCTTTTTAATTCAGTTTAGTCACATGATTTCTCAATTGGCAATAGGTTGTGCAGCCTGTCTTATTTGCCATTCCTTTTGCCTCATCCTTCTCGTCCATACAATTTTTCAATTCCTCATCAATCCATGGGCATTTAACGGTTTTTACAGTCATTTTCTTAATGGGTGCATGCTTATTAGCAACTGGAATAAGCAATTTCATAAATGTGTCAAGTGCAGTGTCTGTTTGCTCCTCATTACACAACACGGACCAACAGATATTCATTACATCAATAACTACAAAACTTCTTGTATGCCCTCTTATGAACTCTCATTCCTGTGCTGTTTGTAACTACCCTGGTAGGTCAGACTGATAACCTGAACCAGGTTGCAGGCACTGGTTACAGTTTGAAGCTTTTTCTTGAGTGGGCAGCTTGATGAAAGCCAGTCAATATTTTTAACTCACCCAGAAAATATACCTCTGTTGATATCACATACATTATCAAGCATTTCACACGTTATCCAGATACTGACTATTAGCACTTGGTGGTCTATAGCAGCTTCCCACAAGAATGGGCTTTAGGTGAGGCAGATGAACCTGTAGCCAGTATTTAACATTACATTGTCTCTAAGCTTTACAGGAATGTGGTTCTTTATATAGACCACAACACCGCCTCCGTTGGCATGTCTGTATTTTCGGTAAATTTTATAATCATATATTGCTACCACTGTATCATCAAAGGTGATGATGAACCTGTAGCCATATTACTAACAGTATTTGACATGAGATCCTCTCTAATCTTTACAGGAATGTGGTTCTGAATATAAACAGCAACACCTCCACCATTGGAATTTCTATCTTTTCTGTAAATGTTATATTATAACCTTGTATTGCTACCACTGTATCATCAAATGTATTATCTAAGTGAGTTTCAGAGATAGTCAGAATATAAATTACATATGTTACTAGCAAATTATTGATTTCATGACCCTTGTTTCTTAAGATGCATATGTTAACCTGTTAGGGCTAGGGGGCAGCATTTGCACGTCTGGATAAAAAAAATGTACCCGATTTAATCTGGTTACTAATCCTACCCAGTAACTAGAATATGCATATACTTATTATATATGGATAGAAAACACTCTAAAGTTTCTAAAACTGTTTGAATGGTGTCTGTGAGTATAACAGAACTCATTTGGCAGGCAAAACCCTGAGACATTTTCTGACAGGAAGTGGATACCTGATGTGTTGTATTGACTTTAAACCTATCCCATTGAAAAACACAGGGGCTGAGGAATATTTTGGCACTTCCTATTGCTTCCACTAGATGTCACCAGCCTTTACAAAGTGTTTTGAGTCTTCTGGAGGGAGATCTGACCGAACAAGAGCCATGGAACGATGATGTCCCATTAGACACCTGGCGCGCGAGTTCATGTTGGGTACCCTCGTTCCAATACGTTATAAAAGAGTATGCATTCGTCCACCTTGAATATTATTCATGTTCTGGTTAAAAAAGGCCCTAATGATTTATGCTATACAACGTTTGACATGTTTGAACGAACGTAAATATATAAAAATATATTTTTTCCCCTCGTTCATGACGAGAAGTCCGGCTGGCTTAGATCATGTGCTAACAAGACGGAGATTTTTGGACATAAATGATGAGCTTTTTTGAACAAAACTACATTCGTTATGGACCTGTGATACCTGGAAGTGACATCTGATGAAGAGAATCAAAGGTAATGGATTATTTACATAGTATTTTCGATTTTAGATCTCCCCAACATGACGTCTAGTCTGTATCGCAACGCGTATTTTTCTGGGCGCAGTGCTCAGATTATTGCAAAGTGTGATTTCCCAGTAAGGTTATTTTTAAATCTGGCAAGTTGATTGCGTTCAAGAGATGTAAATCTATAATTCTTTAAATGACAATATAATATTTTACCAATGTTTTCTAATTTTAATTATTTAATTTGTGACGCTGACTTGACTGCCGGTTATTGGAGGGAAACGATTTCCTCAACATCAATGCCATAGTAAAACGCTGTTTTTGGATATAAATATGAACTTGATAGAACTAAAAATGCATGCATTGTCTAACATAATGTCCTAGGAGTGTCATCTGATGGAGATTGTAAAAGGTTAGTGCATCATTTTAGCTGGTTTTATGGTTTTGGTGACCCTGTCTTTGACTTGACAAAACATTACACACAACTCTTGTAAATGTACTGTCCTAACATACTCTAAATTTATGCTTTCGCCGTAAAACCTTTTTGAAATCGTAAAACGTGGTTAGATTAAGGAGATGTTTATCTTTCAAAGGGTGTAAAATAGTTGTATGTTTGAAAAATTTGAATTTTGACATTTATTTGGATTCAAATTTGCCGCTCTTGAAATGCACCTGCTGTTGATGGAGTGCACCACGGGTGGCACGCTAGCGTCCCACCTAGCCCATAGAGGTTAACATGGGCTATTTTGAGCACTTTTCTTCTGGGATGCTTACTTGCTTTCATTGCTTTACTGGGAAGCTTAGCAGCAGTAGATGTGCTCATGTTCTTTATGATTCTTTAAATAGACCACAACACAGGGTGAGCTGCTCACAGTGGACTTCCTCCTAGGGCACAGAGATAGGCAGTTTAACAGTTTGGGATCATTGGATTTATAAAGTTATGAATGTAATGTGTGTGTTGCTTGGTGGTATGAAGTGATTTCATGAAAATCAGCATCCCCTGCATTTTGCTAAAAAAAAAGTGCCTTCACTTCATCTCCCTTTAGGATTTTTTTGACCTTCTTCAAAAGGCTGCTATGTGTGATTGTAGTCTCCTCCACCAAATGTGTGAGGTGTTTAAGGCCCTGAATGATTTGCTGTTAAAATATAAATCTCAAATTATTAATAAATGTCCTATTATTCCATTTGCTTGATTGTAGTGAGTCTATCATTGTGTTGTCTGTCTCTCAGTACAGCTTATGTTATCTTTCATAATATCCATTTTTGTATCAGCCAACCATTTGTCCTATTCTATTATGTAATTATGGTGTCTTGGGGGGGTTTCTTTCAAGTTTATTTAGCATCTCTAACATTTTTTCATTTTCATAAAAAAAAATAAAAAAATAAAAAAAAATAAAAAAATACTCCATACTATTCTCTACACATTGCACAATGTTCCTGCCACACCTCTCACACAGTGAGACATCATTGGTTGACTGATTGATTGACTGAGACTGAGACAAAGGTCAGTGGTCTAATCACTCCTCTCAGGCAGTCGGCTTGAAGAGGTGCAACCTTGTCCATAAGCATCAATAGCACTGCTGTAAATGCTGTAAGCTCCCCCCTCTCTTTCTGTCTGTTCCCCCAAGGTGTTTGTTAATGTGGGGGTCGGATGATCGGTGCATTTTATAAAGTATGCATGCAGTTCCATTCTCCACATGGAAGCATCCAGCAGAGACACATGAAACTGTACATTTCTGTCAGCCCCTGCCCTGTGAACCTGGTTAACATAAGAGTTATCCCACGGGTTAGTGGGGGAATAGACACCACTGCGGGATATGACTGCTTGATTAAAGACATGCTGGACATTTCATGGTTGATTTGCATACTGCCACACATTCCTGATGAGGCCGACGCCGCTCGACGCCACACCCATGCACGCTGAATCCCATTAATAATCCTAGGCAGGCATCCACACTTGAGTGTTTCCAAAACACCCACAGCTTCTGGACAGCTTCAGCATCTCCTTTGAACATACATGCACCTAAGAAGAGCAGGCACTGGCTGCTTAGAAAGGCAATGTTGTTGGCTAGCACATTGACAATCTAAGGATTGTAATCCAGGGAGGATAACATCAAACATTAAGACTCGAGAAGTCTCACCCCCCAGTCCTTGTTTCTTATACTTGCTGATACAGATACCCCATCCACAAAGTGAAAGTGATACTTGCATTGGATACCATAGTGGATACCATAGTGGATACCAGGTTAGCACCTGAGAATACTTCAATACTCTGAAGCATAATAAGAGCAGGAACTCACCACGCAGGAGGTCAAAAGAGGCGTAGGGTGAGTTGTGTGTCCTGAAGAGCTGCCAGTCAAAGTCATCCTCCTCCCCTTGGGTGAAGTCACACAGACTGGGCTCAGAATCCTCGTCAAAGGTGCAGCCTGCTGCTGAGGAGAGAGAGAAGGAGATGACATTAAGTGGGAGGTCACACATGATGAAGTAAATTTCATTCAATATCAAGGGATTAAAGGATTATATTTTATGGACTGCACATAATCACATTTAATTAGATTTCCTGGGATTGAAAGGAATCATAGATTTTGCCCAAGACGGACACACATTTCAGCCATGGCCACCATAAATCAGTAATTGCATCTTATTTGTATTTCACTTATGATAACATGAAGCTCTATAGAGAATAAAGGGATTGTTGCAGTAGGTGAGAACCCACCATCAATCCCCAACAACACCTGCCTTCACTTCAGAAATGTTCCACTATCAGTAGTTATTATTCCAGTGTTGTTGTGTAGGGGCTCATTTGGGCTATATTTCACCACGATATCCCCTCTGATCGTCTTTCTATTACTGAGATGGGACAGATGCCAGACAACCAACCGGCATCCATTTCCCACTCCACCCAGACATCAATTAATAGTAGCCAGCCGCAATGCAATCTGTACTCCACTCCAGCCCCTCTGACACTCTCACTCAGTAAACAAACTGAACACTGATCATGAAAATACAATTTAGTAAACTTAAATAAAATAATTAACAAACCTGTTTGAAAAACTAACTATATTGAAACCATTATCTTTGACTCAAAAAAAGTATTAAAATAAAAACAAGCATGAATTATGTTCAGCTTTTTTTTGGTAATGGGGTTTTCAAGCTTCTGAATATGGCAGGTCACATTGAGATTGGCTTTATAATTTCAAGGTAGACTCGGCGAGATGACGTTGCCACGAACAGCACCGCAGATATTGGTTGGGCAGGCTTGAGTGGTAAGGCTAAAGCAACTGATTGTAGACGACAAGTCGGGGTAGGTGCATCTACTGAAAGTCAGACACTAATGTGATTTTCCAACAGCAAGGCTCAGATCAACATGGCAGTGTTGCCATTGTTTATAATGTATGAATATCAAATGTATTTGTATATACATCAACTGTACATATACAGTGCCTTCGGAAAGTATTCAATTTTGTTATGTTACAGCCTTATTCTAAAATTGATTAAAATCATAATTATCCACAGCAATCTACAAACAATATTCCATGATGGCAAAGAGAAAACAGGTTTAGAAATGTTTGTAAATTTATACAAATAAAACAAATATATTTTTTACATAAGTATTCAGACCCTTCGCTATGAGTATAAATTGAGCTCAGGTGCATCCTGTTTCCACTGATCATCCTTGAGATGTTTCTACAAATTGATTGGAGTTCACCTGTGGTAAATTCAATTGACTAGACATGATTTGGAAAGACACCCACCTGTCTATATAAGGTGCCACTGTTGACAGTGCATGTCAGAGCAAAAACCAAGCTATGAGGTTAAAGAAATTGTCCGTAGAGGTTCGAGACAGGATCGTGTCGAGGCACAGATCTGGGGAAGGTTATCAAAACATGTCTGCAGCATTGAAGGTCCCCAAGAACACAGTGCCCTCTATCATTCTTAAATGGAAGAAGTTTGGAACCACCAAGACTCTTCCTAGAGCTGGCTGCTGAGAAAACTGGGGAGAAGGGCCTTGGTCAGGGAGGTGACCAAGAACAAGATACCCACTCGACATAGCTGTAGAGTTCCACTGTGGAGATGGGAGAACATTCCAGAAGGACAACCATCTCTGCAGCACTCCACCAATCAGGCCTTTATGGTAGAGCCAGACGGAAGCCACACCTCAGTAAAAAGCACATGACAACCCGCTTGGAGTTTGCCAAAAGGTAAACAAGATTCTCTGGTCTGATGAAACCAAGATTGAACTCTGTGGTCTGAATACCAAGCGTCACATCTGGAGGAAAGATGAACGGAGAAAAGTATAGAGAGAGATCCTTGATGAAAACCTTCTCCAGAGCGCACAGGATCTCAGACTGGGGCGCAGGTTATCCTTGCAAAAGGACAATGACCCTAAGCACACAGCCAAGACAATGCAGGCGTGGCTTTGGAACAAGTCTCTGAATGTCCTTGAGTGGCCCAACCAGAGTGCAG
The DNA here is from genome assembly GCF_965601325.2 of Salmo salar. NCBI lineage: Eukaryota > Metazoa > Chordata > Actinopteri > Salmoniformes > Salmonidae > Salmo > Salmo salar. The sequence goes on along the minus strand of NC_138295.1, from coordinate 48,376,445 downwards.
ACATGAACCCAATCGAACATCTCTGGAGAGACCTGAAAATACCTGTGCAGCAACGCTCCCCATCCAACCTGACAGAGCTTGAGAGGATCTGCAGAGAACAAATCGGAGAAACTCTCCAAATGCAGGTGTGCCAAGCTTGTAGCATCACTCATGAAGACTTAATGCTGTAATCGCTGTCAAAGATGCTTCAACAAAGTACTGAGAAAAGAGTCTGAATACTTATGTAAATTAGATTTCAGTTTTTTTATTTTAATGAATTAGCAAAAATGACTAAACCTGTTTTGGCTTTGTCATTGTGGGGTATTGTGCGTAGATTGATGAGGGAAAAAAACTATTGAATCCATTTTTGAATAAAGGTGTAATGTAACAAAATGTGAAAAAAGACAAGGGGTCTGAATACTTTGCGGAGGCATTGTAAATCGCAGCTGATTGGTTCCTGTTTCAGTCATGTCTTTGATCACGTTCTCATGAGTCAAACAAAAACACCCTAATGATTGGTTGACAATCGAGCCTCCCACAATGTAGGTGATGGCTGCAGGAAGAGGTTGGGGAAGAGCAACTGCACAAACTTGCAATTGACTGCAGTCAATACTTCATGACCTTTGATCACAGGATTGTTGTAAAGTTCATGCAGTTGGCATGTAGGTGCAAAACAGACAATTTTCATCCTCAGAATGCGACACACTTTGAATGGCAAAAATAATCTGCTTAAAATTGCCCAATAAGATGAGCATGATGCAAGACTTTTCTCTCACACAGAAGTATCTGCGCATGAGCATGGGGTGCACTTCACGTTGCTACAACGTGCACGCTACGGGACCACAACAATGGAAGAGTGTATCCTTGCGCTCCAACGCACCTGGTTGTTGCGGATATTGACCCACTACTACTGTTTACAATGTGCATCTACGTCATCTTGCTGAGTCTACTTTTAAACCTTACCTAACCTATGACCTGACCCATCACCTTATGCATTACTACCCCACAGTGGCAAGAAATGACATCCCCCAAAACACAAAAACTATCAAATACATAAATGGCTCCTAGCCTCCCATGCATAGGCTACTTTCTGTCCCACACACCAAAACTAAATAATATGAAAACTAAATAAATGTTTTTATAAAACTTTAGCTAAATAAAAATGAGTAAAATGGATCGGAAAACGAACCGAAACTAAACGCAATAAAAAAATTAAAAAAATAATAGAAATAAAAACAAACCTTGCAACACACATAAATACACAAATCCTGGCAAAGGCAATGACGTAAAGAATTCCCCTTCCCATAAAACACAAACTACAGCGCACATCCCCTAAGCACAGCCACATAAACACACACAGTAATAGAGTTGGGGAGGGAGAGAGGGATGGCAACCAGGGGACTGTGATTATTATTTTACTGTAATATGTCACAACATGCTACATTCCACATGCCAAAAAGCTAATATTTCCAAATTATATTTAATAGCCAGGGCTTTTAAGGCCCTTGGGCATACTTTGCTTCCGTCTCCTCTCGCAACATCTGTTGCCATCTCACACATTAGCCCAGTGTTGTGAAAATTACAGGCTAGAAGTGGGCCACCGATTCCCCCAGCCAGAGTTGGAGCGCGACAGTGAGAGCCTAGAGACGCATCGGGGCTAATTATGGGGATGACCAGAACCAGACCCTCAAGGTCACCCTGCTGGTCCACTGCTTTATTGACGCTCATTTTGGACTCTAATCCACCATTAAGCAAATGGTTCAAATGTGACCGTTTTGCCATTAAGCAGCAGACGCACAGACTGAAGTCAGCTTCAATGCAATTTTACAGCTGATGAACAAGAGGACACCAAAACCATTACAGATCATTGGCAATTTTGTTGTCTGGAAGTTCAAATGTTATAGGCAATCATAAAAAAAAACTAGGTTTGGTCTACTAACTAGATGGTTCATTCCAAGCCTGTAAGAAGAGATAGGAGACGTACTGTGGACTTAAGGAATTCCATATTAAGCTTACGTGCTGAAAGTCTGCCAGACGATTTATTCAGTGGAGCACAAACGCACAGGAGTCAGCCTTGCTCACCTCCTCCAACCTCCATTACATTTCCCTTACATTTCGGTGATAATATGCTAGAACTGGAAACTCTATAGCATTGTGATTGGTAGCAGAGAGTAGTAGCAGCCCAGCCAGAGAGTAATGAATGTTGAGTTGGGCTAGGTTTCTCCTCTTCTACACCCCGGGGAGCTGATTTGTGGCCCATGCTAAGCCGTTACTGAAGGGATCCACATGGCAAGGGCCAGAGGTTAATTGTCCTGCACAGGGATCTATTTCTAATAGAACAGCCAAAGATATGGGACCTGACACATCCAAATGCTGCCAGTATATTATTCCTTACTGGAGCTATAAATGAAGCATGCTGATGCCCCCCTGTGACATGTGCATTCAAATCAGGGATTGGGCTGTCTGTCTCCCTGGATCAGTCTATTCTCGATGTCATACGTAGCTACACAAATTAGATTTCATATGTCTTTGCTCATCTGTTTTGTGGCACCCCTGCTTTACCACATAATGAGGTGTTTGCTATGCACAGTGAGCATTGTTAGTGAATCTCTGATTATCCTCTCTATTTACATATGCTGTATTCAGCGTGTAGCGTGTCTTCGCTCATTTAAGGGGACAGACACTTCCACTTGGATAGAGTCTTGGAGAAAATGCTGCTTATGTTATATAAAACAAACCAAGTGCCAAAGCAGATCCTAACATCAACACCACCACCACCCAATTACACACACATATACACACACAAATCCGCACACAAAGCCCAACCAAAATTCATATGCAACTTTAACCAATTCACAAACTTTTGCTCAGCCTTCATGCTCCTCTCATCTCTCAGCACACGCCCTCTGTTATAACTAGTTCACAGGTGCTACAGGTAATGAATCCCCACCGATTAAAATAAATGCTGGTGTCACCAAGCCACCTCGGAAACAAATTAAATGAGGATATGCTACCTAGCTGTCCACACGATTAAAACCTGAGCACACATCTGAGAGACCTGTGGAGAGTTATTTTCCCAGTCCTTCCTGGTCAGGAAAAAACACTGTCCCTACTCATTTATTTTTATATAACTTTTAAGTCTCAATGAGGTCAAAATACCTATTTTACCTCTCATACCTTCTTCACTGTTACGTGGATAGGGACACTTACCCATGCATACATCTTAACACTATATGGGGTCCATATAGCTGGATCCAGATATTGTCTATTGTGTAACACCAGAGGCAGTTACAGGAGGATAGTGGTTGGCAAGGTTGCTGGTCTAATTTGCATTGCAGAGAGTGCGGTCCCCGTGCATCACCCATTGACAGGTGTATTTATTCTCAGTATAGGAGCTCTCCCTGATTTAAAAAACAAATAAAATAATCTCCTTGCGTCTTACATAAAATAGAGTGTCCATATTATTTAGCTATTTACACATTCATCCCCACTGCATACATCATTAAATAATGTATATGGCTCCCCGGGCATTAATAATTTCAGTCTAACCTCATAAGTAGGATGGGGAATTCTTTCAACAGGCTGCTCCACTGCACTCATTCTTTGTCACTGAGTTGAATAGTATACACTGAGTGTACAATACATTAGGAACACCTGGTCTTTCCATGACACAGACTGACCAGGTGAATCCAGGTGAAAGCTATGATCAATTATTTTCTGTCACTTGTTAAATCCACTTCAAATCAGTGTAGATGAAGGGGGAGACAGAATAAAGAAGGATTTTTAAGCCTTGAGACGATTGAGACATTGATTGTGTACGTGTGCCATTCAGATCGTGAATGGGCAAAACAAAAGATTAAAGTACCTTTGAACAGGGTATGGTAGTATGTGCACCAGTTTGAGTATGTCAAGAACTGCTATGCTGCTGTGTTTTTCACACTCAACAGTTTCACGTGTGTATCAAGAATGGTTCAAAAGGACATCCAGCCAACTGTGGGACTCATTGGACTCAACATGGGAAAGCATCCCGGTGGATAACTTTCGTCATGCCCCAACGAATTTAGGCTGGGGGGTACAACTCAATATTAGGAAAGTGTTCTTACTGTTTGGTACACTTAGTGTATAGTCATATTGAAAGCTAATGTGGTTAGGTGACCTCAGGTGCTGCTGTGAGGTCTCTGAGGCCATTTGCTTTTACATTAAATAAAACATTTAACAGTTTAAAGACAACTCCAATCATCCTCAGTCCCTAAAGGTTTGATACACTCATACGTATGACAGCCATTATATTTAACCTCACAATGAAGTGTTTACCATTTTCTTTTCAGGACAACCAGGGCTACAAGAAGAATGCAAAACAATTAGACATAAACAGTTGCAAATATCAATAAAAGAATATGGTTCCGCCAAAGCAAAAACCTAATAAAAATGTATTTATATAAATGCTGTAAGTACAGAAATGGTTTGCTTACTGAAAAATGAATCTCCAACTAGTCAGTAACAATTGTGCGGAGTTCAGAGTTTGTGACAACTATGTGAGCTTATTACAGTATTATAGGATTTCGTTAGAAGGGGTTCTTCTTCATAGAAGATCATATTAGTCTTAGAAGAACCCCTTCTTTGTCCGCTTTCACTGACGCGGCTCGCTACCAAGGATAGTGGGCTCTCCTTCTCCGTGGCCGACGTGAGTGTTAACCCTCGCAAGGCTGCTGGCCCAGACGGCATCCCTAGCCGCGTCATCAGAGCATGCGTAGACCAGCTAGCTGGTGTGTTTACGGACATATTCAATCTCTCCCTATTCCAGTCTGCAGTCCCCACATGCTTCAAGATGGCCACCATTGTTCCTGTACCCAAGAAAGGAAAGGTAATTGAACTAAATGACTATCGCCCCGTAGCACTCACTTCTGTCATCATGAAGTACTTTGAGAGACTAGTCAAAGATCATATTACCTCTACCTTACCTGTCACCTTAGACCCACTCCAATTTGCTTATCGCCCCATTAGATATGAAAAAGCCAACTGACACTTACTCTTGAGTTGCTGACTTGTTGCACCCTCGACAACTACTATGATTATTATTATTTGACCATGCTGGTCATTTATGAACATTTGAACATCTTGGCCATGTGCTGTTATAATCTCCACCCGGCACAGCCAGAAGAGGACTGGCCACCCCTCATAGCCTGGTTCCTCTCTAGGTTTCTTCCTAGGTTTTGGCCTTTCTAGGGAGTTTTTCCTAGCCACCATGCTTCTACACCTGCATTGCTTGCTGTTTGGGGTTTTAGGCTGGGTTTCTGTACAGCACTTTGAGATATCAGCTGATGTAAGAAGGGCTATATAAATATATTTGATTTGATTAGATCCACAGACGATGCAATCGCCATCACACTGCCCTATCCCATCTGGAGAAGAGGAATACCTATGTAAGAATGCTGTTCATTAACTATAGCTCAGCATTCAACACCATAGTACCCTCCAAGCTCATCATCAAGCTCGAGGCCCTGGGTCTGAACACCGCCCTGTGCAACTGGGTCATGGACTTGCTGACGGGCCGCCCCCAGGTGGTGGAGGTAGGAAACAACACCTCCACTTTGCTGATCCTAAACACTGGGGCCCCAAAAGAGGGCGTACACAGCCCCCTCCTGTACTTCTTGTTCACCCATGACTGCATGGCCAAGTGCAACTCCAACTCAATCATCAAGTTTGCAGACGACACAACATTAGCACGCTTGATTACCAACAATGACAAGACAGCCTACAGGGACGAGGTGAGGGCTCTGAGAGTGTGTGGTGCCAGGAAAATAAACTCTCACTCAACGTCAACAAAACAAAGGAGATGATCGTGGACTTCAGGAAACAGCAGAGGGAACTTGAAGCTTTCTTCGGCATACACATCACTGACAAACTGAAATGGTCCACCCACACAGACAGTGTGGTGAAGAAGGTGCAACAGCACCTCTTCAACCTCAGGAGGCTGAAGAAATTTGGCTTGGCACCTAAAATCCTCAAACTTTTACAGTTGAAAGTATCCCATTGTGCTGTATCACCGCTTGGTACGGAAACTGCACCACCCTCAACCACAGGGCTCTCCAGAAGTCTGCCCAATGCATCAAAACTATCTGCCCTCCAGGACACCTACAGCTCCCGATATCACAGGAAGGCCAAAAATCTCATAAAGTACAACAACCACGCAAGCCACTGTCTGTTCACCCTGCTATCATCCAGAAGGCGAGGTCAGTACAGTTGCATCAAAGCTGGGACCGAGAGACTGAAAATCAGCTTCCATCTCAAGGCCATCAGACTGTTAAATAGCCATTACTTAGAGGTTACTCTAGCACATAGACTTGAAATCACTGGCCACTTTAATACATGGAACACTAGTCACTTTAATAATGTTTAAATATATTGCATTTCTCATCTCATATGTGCATTACTCATCTCATACGTATATATACACTGTATTCTATTCTATTGAACTGTATCTTAGTCTATGCCACTATGACATTGCTTGTCCATATATTTATATATTCTTAATTACATTCCATTACTTAGATGTGTGTATTGGGTATACAGTTGAAGTTGGAAGTTTACATACACTTAGGTTGGAGTCATTAAAACACATTTTTTAACCACTCCACAAATTTCTTGTTAACAAACTATAGTTTTGGCAAGTCTGTTAGGACATCTGCTTTGTGCATTACACAAGTCATTTTTCCAACAATTGTTTACAGACAGATTATTTCACTTAGAATTCACTGTATCACAATTCCAGTGGGTCAAAAAGTTTACATACACTAAATTGACTGTGCCTTTAAACAGCTTGGAAAATTCCAGAAAATGATGTCATGGTTTTAGAAGCTTCTGATAGGCTAATTTACATCTTTGAGTCAATTGGAGGTGTACCTGTGGATGTATTTCAAGGCCTACCTTCAAACGCAGTGCCTCTTTGCTTGACATCATGGGAAAATCAAAAGAAATCAGCCAAGACCTCAGAAAATAAAATTGTAGACTTACACAAGTCTGGTTCCTCCTTGGGAGCAATTTCCAAATGCCTAAAGGTATCACGTTGATCTGTACAAACAATAGTACGCAAGTATAAACACCATGAGACCATGCAGCCGTCATGCCGCTCAGGAAGGAGACGCTTTCTGTCTCCTAGAGATGAGCGTACTTTGGTGCGAAGAGTGCAAATCAATCCCAGAACAGCAAAGGACCTTGTGAAGATGCTGGAGGAAACAGGTCCAAAAGTATCTTTATCTACAGTAAAACAAGTCCTATATCGACATAACCTGAAAGGCTGCTCAGCAAGGAAGAAGCCACTGCTCCAAAACCGCCATAAAAAACCCAGACTACGGTTTGCAACTGCACATGGGGACAAAGATCACACTTTTTGGAGAAATGTCCTTTGGTCTGATGAAACAAAAATATAACTGTTTGGCTATAATGACCATCGTTATGTTTGGAGGAAAAAATGGGAGGCTTGCAAGACGAAGAACACAACCCCAAATGGGTCTTCCAAATGACCCCAAGCGTACTTCCAAAGTTGTGGCAAAATGGCTTAAGGACAACAAAGTCAAGGTATTCGAGTGGCCATCACAAAGCCCTGACCTCAATCCTATAGAAAATATTTGGGCAGAACTGAAAAAGTGTGTGCGAGCATGGGGGATTACAAACCTGACTCAGCTACACCAGCTCTGTCAGGAGGAAGGGGCCAAAATTCACCCAACTTATTGTGGGAAGCTTGTGGAAGGCTACCTGAAACGGTTGACCCAAATTAAACAATTTAAGGACAATGCTACCAAATACTAATTGAGTGTATGTAAGCTTCTGACACACTGGGAATGGGATGAAAGAAATAAAAGCTGAAATAAATCATTCTCTCAACTATTATTCTGACATTTCACATTCTGAAAATAAAGTGGTGATCCTAACTGGCCTAAGACAGGGAATTTTTACTAGGATTAAATGTCAGGAATTGTGAAAAACTGAGTTTAAATGTATTTGGCTATGGTGTATGTAAACTTCCGACTTCAACTGTATGTTGTGAAATTGTTAGATATTACTTGTTAGATATTACTGCACTGTTGGAGCTAGAAACACAAGCATTTAGCTACACCCGCAATAACTTCTGCTAAACACGTGTATGTGGCCAATTTGATTTGATTTGACTTTGAATGACTCGTGTAGATTGTGAGCGTCATAGAACAAAACATAGCTTTTAATAGTTTGAAGCTCAAACCCTTCAGACGTTATTGTCCACCCTTGTCTTACAAACATCACTCTAGCTCAGCCCCCATTAATCACATGGACTAATGGTTGGTATATGGTAGAACCCTGTAGCTCAAACACACTGTCTTTAAAGGGGTTAGAAGTCCAAAACACATTGGGTTAATAGCAGTTGTTTCTTCTATTATCATGATAGATAAAACGGAAACGGGGTGAAAAAAAAACATTCAGGAAGCTTGGTTTCTCCTCTCAATATGTGGACTTGAAATGAGGAGCGCATCAAATATTCCACCTTCTTCTTCTTGTAAGGGGGGAATGGAGGGAGGGAAGAAGGGAGGTAAGTGGGGGGAGGGTAGAGGAAATGTCAGTTAACACCACTGATGAGTTACTTTTAAGTATCCCATTTCCTCCCCATCCTTTTCAAGTAAGTCTATTTTTAGTTGATGTGGAGGGTTGTTTTTTTCTCCAGAGGCTCCAATTGCTATGCTGCCTCTCCTCATCATCCCTGCATGCCGTCAATTTCCAATTTGAGAAGGAGACACTTTGCATCTCTCTAGATCCAGAGGAAATAAGAACAGAGTTATAAGTGGATCCTGACAGCAAAGTCAATCTTAAGGAGCATAAAACAAATCAGTGTAATTAGCAAGATGAGATGGGTGTTGACTTGCATGAGCTCCAACACCTGCTTCCTTTTTTTGTCACATACTGTATTTTTATGCTCTAGTTTTCTTTGGAGTGGAGAACGATATCAGACACCTGCAAAGGCTATTTGAAAAGCTAATTTTCTAATTTATATGCAGAGGAAGGTGTTTGGCACCTACAGTGACAGGAGACTGCATATTAGGACCTGAGGCTGAGACTCATGCTGGGAAGGGAAGGACCCCAGGAGGAAGGCCTCTCAATGCCTGGCTAAAATGTATGTCTGGCAGCTGTTCCTGGGAGCCAGAGAGAAATATAACTGGAGCGGAGCGACTCTTAGAATACTAAGAGCAGGGACACAAGGTTGAGAACACTGTGGCATGTCCAACACCCATTGTAGCCCTAGCTCTGTCCTCTTTTGATTTTGCCCATCTGCAGGTGGTCAGTGGTCCGCTAATGTTGTTTGCAAGAGATGACATCAACAGTGAGGGAAAGACTAGAAGAAGTTGAATAGAGCATCATAAAACTTACTGGACACACCACCAAGCCTGCCTGTGTCATAGCAGTGGCACTCGAATCACTTAAGCAACATGACAGAAGACAAGTAATAGGGGTATATAACAGAATATCTACCCCTTGCATTTATTCTCGCTAGACTACAAACTGGTGGGGTCAGTATAGAGTACTGTACGTGTATGTTTCTCTTTCACAATCTCTCTTACTTTGCACTCCTTTCTCACACTCACACGCCAAGGGGAGAACAGTGACACAGAGTAAATCCACTTTGTTTAAGGATAAGTTAGTGGTCTTTCATACAGCTCTGAACACTTCCGTGTTGACATTGGAAAGGGGGTTTGAAAAGTAAATACCACAAGTGCCTGTGTCACTTTTGGTATTTAATTTACTTTTCAAACCCCCTTTCCATCTGATCATTTGTTTCTTTGTAAGTGCCTTGGGTCCATGGCAAATGCCAGCAAAACTAAACCATGTGTCATTTAAAGTTTTACAGCACATCACCAGTAGATTAACCTCAAGAAAAAGCAGCCTTTTGAGATACTCAAACACATTTGAGGAGAACATATTTGGAAAACCAGACTGAACTGACACCTAGAAAATCCAATGTATCATACTGGTCACTACATCTACTGTAGCATTACTTCTATCTGGCTTACAATAATCATAAATTACATTTGTAAAGCACTTTTCATTATACAGAATAATCTCAAAGTGCATAAAATAAAAAATAAAAAATGGAAAGGGAAACTGACACAAAGAACACAGCTGACGCTACAAGGGACAAGCACACCAAGCAGCACAGCTACCAACAGAAAGCCTTCCTAAAGAGAAAAGTCTTTAGGCCCGTTTTAAAGGAACCCAGAGTCTGTGGTACCTTCAGGGGGTCCGGGAGGGCATTCCAGAGGTGGAGGTGGTCGAGCTGAAAGCCCGATCCCCCAAGGAGCTTGGTCCTGGGGACGTGAAGGAGCAGGCTATCGCTTGACCTGAGGGTTCGTGTGGGGTTATGGAGGGAGAGCAGGTCTTTGAGATAAGAAGGGGCATTGCCATGAATACAGTGGAAAGTCAGCAGGAGGGTTTTGAATGAAATCCGGAATGAGACGGGGAGTGTGGCGATGACATGATGGGAGTGATGTGATTGTGTTTCTTCATCAGGATCCTGGCAGCGCTATTCTGGATGTATTGGAGCTTCTGGAGACTCCTGCCAAGGAACCCGATGAAGAGTGCATTGCAGTAGCGCAGCCTTAAGGAGATAAAGGCATGGATGAGCCTCGCTGCATCAGACTGAGTGAGGGTGGGAGAGAGTTTGGCAATTTTCTAGCTGTGATAGAATGACGCTTTACACAGTTGTTTGATGTGGCTATCAAAAGGTCAGGGAGGAATCACGTTTTACACCCAGATTGGAAACTGAGGAATGTTCTGTCCTACAATGGTGAGCTGCGTTATTGGTGAGTGCTGGACCTGGTGGGGGGTGCCAACAAGTAGGGCCTCTCTGTTGCTGTTCAGTCGAAGGAAGTTTTGCTTCATCCATGCCCTTATCTCCTCAACGCACATTCGTCAGAAGGAATTTGGGCAGTTTTTATATACAGCTGGGTGTCATCAGCATAGCAGTGGAATGAGATTCCATGCACTCAAAAAAATGCTTGGTTAAAAACAGTCCAATTTGGGTTATTTGGTAACCCAACACTGGGTAAATATTGGACAGAAATCACGCTGGGTTATTTTGACCCAGCTAGTTGGGTTGTGTGAATAACCCAACATTTTGGTTTGTTTGTATTACCCAAACATGAGTTTATTTGACCGTTAGTTGTTTTTTTAACTGTCAGTTGAGCTGAACCAGCAATCCTTAGGTTATTTAAAGGAGGCGTGGCCTATTAGGGGCATGCCTTTCAGATAATTTATATTTTATGGCCACCAGTAAGAGTAAACTGGTATATCTTACACTGCAAATAAAAAAATGGACTTGAATATTTTTGCACATAAAATATAATATTCAACCGACCACCTCTTTTCAGTCTTATGATGCAAAATTTGAAATTGTGTTTGGTTTTTTTTACATTGGATGAAAGTACAGAGCTAGAAAATGGTATATCATACACTGTAGTTGATGAACAATGAGAAAGTTGATAAACTTGTAACCCCACTTTTGAGAAAATAGTTGATTGTTTGAGAAATTGAAATTATTAGATTCTTGCAGTTTTGAATTTCCCGCCATGGTCTCTTGACAATGAATCCCTATACCGGGATAAGATCCCTAACAGGTTAAATCTTCTGGTACATCTAGTGGAGAGCTCTTCTTTGTCTACACCCATTCAGCATCATTCACACCCTCTTAAGCCTTAGCCAACCCATCTCTTTAAGGATTCACATGAGGCCATGTGCTAAACAGAGAGAGAGTAAGGTAGTGTAGTTCACATGTTCAATACAATAGATGGCCATAATCACCCCCAGACACACCTGGCTAACTTTTTCTCCGAGATTTCGTGATATGCAATTGGTAGTTACAGTCTTGTCCCCTCGATGCAACTCACATACGGACTCGGAAGAGGCGCAGGTCAAGAGTCATGCGTCCTCCGAAACACGACCCTGCCAAGCCGCACTGCTTCTTGACACACTGCTTGCTTAACCTGGAAGCCAGCCACATCAATAGGTCGGAGGAACCAACTTTCTGACGAAATTCGAAAATGTATAATATCGGAAAATGGTTCAAAGAAAATGATTTTACCCAAGTCAGGGATTTCCTCATCGTCTGATTTATTTCAGAGAGAGTCAGCAGGCATGATCGTCCTCCAGAAAGTAGTCCACCACAACTTTTCTTTGTCGATATCATTAGCTAAATTCAGCAATGTTGTTGAGAGCAGTTGCAACATTTTTGCAGTTCTCCATGGCTACTATATATTCTTTTTAAAACACGGTAGGAAGGATTATCTACACAAACTGAACAGCTCATGTTATAGACAGAAGCATGCTACATGGCAGAACAATCCAAACTCATCTCTCGGCATGTCCAGTCCATCTCAGACAAGCATGGCTAGCAGGAAGGTTCCTGACTTTTTCCGTGGCTAAACCAACTAAGCTCATAATTTAACAATTTTATCCGTATTTACAGATCGCATGAGTTTGTTATTAAGGTACATGAAAGGTCACATGTTCCAGAAGGTATTTCTGTCAAAATCGTATTTTGATCAATAAAAATAAAAAACATAAAAATGCCTCTCCTGTGAAGTAGTGACGTGCGCCTAGCTTCCTGAAGCGAGATGAATATATAATCCATCCTGTCTGAGAGGTAGGAGTGGAACCACCTCAGGGCTGGTTGGTTCAGACAGTCCAATGGTGTCCTGGAGGCGTTCAAGCAGTCAAATGGTGTCCCGGAAGCGTTCAAGTAGCATGCTGTGCTCAAGTCTAGGATCAGGAGACAGGGGCAGCCTGCATCATCTGCCATCAGCAGGTCATTGATGACCCCGAGTAGGTCCGTTTCAGTGCTGTTGGCCGGCCAGAAACCTGACTGGAACTTCTCAAATAGGTCGTTCTAATTTATTTTATATATATTTATCTTATTTAACTACGCAAGTCAGTTAAGAACAAATTCTTATTTTCAATGACGGCCTAGGAACTGCCCGGTTCAGGGGCAGAACGACAGTTTTTTCCTTGTCAGCTCGGGGATTCGATCTTGCAACCTTTCGGTTACTAGTCCAATGCTCTAACCACTAGGCTACCTGCTGCCCCAACAAGATTGAGATGGAGCTGTACAGCAACCACTTTTTCCAACACCTTGGAGAGGATGGGGAGATTGGATATTTGCCTGTAATTGTCCAGCACTTCTGGGTCCAGGGTGGGCTTCTTCAGAAGGGGGCTGATGACAGCAGTCTTAAAAGCAGGTGGGACACTGTCAGATTGGAGGGAATGGTTAGAAATCTGGGATATCAGAGAGTTATTTAACTAGGCAAGTCAGTTAACCTGTTATGGATAGGGGGCAGTATTTTCACAGCCGGATAAAAAACGTACCCGATTTAATCTGTTTATTACTCCTGCCCAGAAACTAGAATATGCATATACTTGTTTGATTTGGATAGAAAACACCCTAAAGTTTCTAAACCTGTTTGAATGGTGTCTGTGAGTATAACAGAACTCATTTGGCAGGCCAAAACCTGAGAAGATTCCAAACAGGAAGTGCCCTCTCTGACCATTTCTTGGCCTTCTTTAGCCTCTTTATTGAAAACAGAGGATCTCTGCTGTAACATAACACGTTCTAAGGCTCCCATAGGCTCTCAGAAAGCGCCAGAACGTTGAATGATGACTTTGCAGTCCCAGGCTGAAAAACAGTAGCGCATTTGGATAGTGGTCAATCTGAGAACAATGAGACGGGCGTGCGCATGCACGTGAAGAGTCCATTTTACATTTTCAGTCTTTGAACGAAAACAACGACTCCCGGTTGGAATATTATCGCTATTTTACGAGAAAAATCGCATAAAAATTTATTTTAAACAGCGTTTGACATGCTTCGAAGTACGGTAATGGAATATTTTGAATTTTTTTGTCACGATACGCGCCGGCGCGTTACCCTTCGGATAGTGTCTTGAACGCACGAACAAAACGCCGCTATTTGGATATAACTATGGATTATTTGGAACCAAACCAACATTTGTTGTTGAAGTAGAAGTCCTGGGAGTGCATTCTGACGAAGAACAGCAAAGGTAATCCAATTTTTCTTATAGTATATCTGAGTTTGGTGAGTACCAAACTTGGTGGGTGTCAAAATAGCTAGCCTGTGATGGCGGGCTATCTACTCAGAATATTGCAAAATGTGCTTTCACCGAAAAGCTATTTTAAAATCGGACACCGCGATTGCATATAATTCTTAAAATAATTGTTATGTTTTTTGTGAACGTTTATCGTGAGTAATTTAGTAAATTCACCGGAAGTGTTCGGTGGGAATGCTAGTTCTGAACGTCACATGCTAATGTAAAAAGCTGTTTTTTGATATAAATATGAACTTGATTGAACAAAACATGCATGTATTGAATAACATAATGTCCTAGGAGTGTCATCTGATGAAGATCCTCAAAGGTTAGTGCTGCATTTAGCTGTGGTTTTGTTTTTTGTGACATATGCTAGCTTGAAAAATGGGTGTCTGATTATTTCTGGCTGGGTACTCTGCTGACATAATCTAATGTTTTGCTTTTGTTGTAAAGCCTTTTTGAAATCGGACAGTGTGGTTAGAGAGTCTTGTCTTTAAAATGGTGTAAAATAGTCATATGTTTGAAAAATTTAAGTTTTCGGATTTTCGAGGAGTTTGTATTTCGCGCCACGCCCTTTGGATATTGGAGCAGTGTTCCGCTAGCGGAACGTCTAGATGTAAGAAGTTAAGAACAAATTCAATGTAATGACGGCCTACCCCGGCCAAACCTTAACCCGGACAACGCTGGGCCAATTGTGCGCCGCCCTATGGGACTCCCAATCACGGCCGGTTGTGATACAGTCTGGAATCGAACCAGGGTCTGTAGTGATACCTCTAACACTGAGATTCAGTGCCTTAGACCGCTGCTCCACTCAGGAGCTTCCTGGGTGACTTCAAGAAAGTAGGAGAGAGGCTGTGGTGGATTTGGTAGAAGGTCAAGGGCGGGAGGAGACAGAGTAGTAGAGCTGGAGATGAGAGATCTGATATTGCTGACCTTCGAAAAACTCAAATGAAGCTGTTACACTGCTCTTTCGTTGTCTAGATGGGGGACTGGAACTGGGGTTTAAAAAAATGGTTTATTGTGTAAAACTGGCGCTTTGAGTTTCCAGGATTTTTATTGATGAAGTTGGAGTAGAACGTCGACCGTTTTCATAACAATCGGTATGGCCGGTTACATTGCATTCCACGAGGAAACTGCGTGGCAGGCTGACCACCTGTTACGCGAGTGCAGCAAGGAGCCAAAGTAAGTTGCTAGCTGGCATTAAACTTATTTTATAAAAAACAATCAATCTTCACATAATCACTAGTTAACTACACATGGATGATGATATTACTAGCTTGTCCTGCGTTGCATATAATGAATGCCTGTTAATTTATCATCAAATCATAGCCGACTTCGCCAAACGGGGGATGATTTAACAAAAGCACATTGGCGGAAAAAACACAATCGTTGCACGAACGTACCTAACCATAAACATCAATGCCTTTCTTAAAATCAATACACAGAAGTATATTTTTTTAAACCTGCATATTTAGTTAAAAGAAATTAATGTTAGCAGGCAATATTAACTAGGGAAATTGTGTAACTTCTCTTGCATTCATTGTCCGCAGAGTCAGGGTATATGCAACAGTTTGGGCCGCTTGGCTCGTTGCAAACTAATTTAAAATAATTTTACAGAATTATGACTTAACATTGAAGGTTGTGTAATATAACAACAATATTTAGAGTTAGGGTTGCCACCCGTTCGATAAAATACGGAATGGTTCTGTATTTCACTGAAATAATAAACGTTTTCTTTTCGAAATTATCCTTTCCGGATTTGACCATATTAATGACCAACGGCTCGTATTTCTGTGTTTATTATATTATAATTAAGTCTATGATTTGATAGAGCAGTCTGACTGGGCACTGGTAGGCGGCAGCAGGCTCGTAAGCATTCATTCAAACTTTACTGTGTTTGCCAGCAGCTCTTAGCAATGCTTGCTTCACAGCGCTGTTCATGACTTCAAGCCTATCAACTCCTGAGATTAGGCTGGCAATACTAAAGTGCCTACTAGAACATTCAATATTCAAAGGTATATGAAATACAAATGAGAGAAATATTCAACGCATCATAATTCCTATAATAACTAAAACCTAAAATGTCTTAACTGGGAATATTGAACCACCAGCTTTCATATGTTCTCATGTTCTGAGCAAGGAACTTAAACGTTAGCTTTTTTACATGGCACATATTGCACTTTTACTTTCTTCTCCAACACTGTGTTTTTGCATTATTTAAACCAAATTGAGCATGTTTCATTATTTATTTGAGACTAAATAGATTTTATTTATGTATTATATGAAGTTAAAATAAGTGTTCATTGTTCATTCAGTATTGTTGTAATTGTCATTATTACAAATATATATAAAAAACGTCCGATTAATCGGTATCGGCTTTGGCCCTCCAATAATCGGTATCGGCGTTGAAAAATCATAATCGGTCGACCGCTAGTACAAACCCCAACCGTAAGCCATATATTACAGGCAGTATTCGCACTGAGCTAAAGGGTAGAGCTGCCGCTTTCAAAGTGCAGGACTCTAACCCGGAAGCTTATAAGAAACCCTGATATGCCCTCCGACAAACCATCAAACAGTCAAAGTGCTAATACAGGCCTAAGACTGAATCGTACTACACCGGCGCCGACGCTCATCTTATGTGGCAGGGCTTGCAAACTATTACAGACTACAAAGGGAAGCACAGCCGCGAGCTGCACAGTGACACAAGCCTACAAGACAAGCGAAATCACTTCTATGCTTGCTTCGGGGCAAGCAACACTGAGGCATGCATGAGAGCATCAGCTGTTCCGGGCGACTGTGTGATCACGCTCCCCATAGCCGATGTGATTAAGATCTTTAAACATGCCAACATTCACAAGGCCGCGGGGCAGACGAATTGCCAGGACGTATGCTCCGGGCATGTGCTGACCAACTGGCAGGTGTCTTCACTGACATTTTCAACATGTCCCTGATTGAGTCTAATACCAACATGTTTCAAGCAGACCACCATAGTCCCTGTGCCAAAGAACACTAAGGTAACCTGCCTAAATGACTACAGACCCGTAGTACTCATGTCCATAGCCATGAAGCGCTTTGAAAGGCTGGTAATGGCTCACATCAACACCATTATCCCAGAAACCCTAGACCCACTCCAATTTGCATACCGCCCCAACAGATCCACAGATGATGCAATCTCTATTGCACTCCACACTGCCCTTTCCCACCAGGACAGAAGGAACACCTACGTGAGAATGCTATTCATTGAGTACAGCTCAGCGTTCAACACCATATTACCCTCAAATCTCATCACTAAGCTAAGGATCCTGGGACTAAACACCTCCCTCTGCAACTGGATCCTGGACTTTCTGACGGGCCGCCCCAGCTGGTGAGGGTAGGTAGCAACACATCTGCCACACTGATCCTGAACACTGGAGCCCCTCATGGGTGCATGCTCAGTCCCCTCCTGTACTCCCTGTTCACCCACGACTGCATGGCCAGGTACGACTCCAACACCATCACTAAGTTTGCAGACGACACAACAGTGATAGGCCTGATCACCGACAATGACGAGACAGCCTATAGGGAGGAGGTCAGAGACCTGGCCAGGTGGTGCCAGAATAACAACCTATCCCTCAACGTAACCAAGACTAAGGAGATGAGTGTGGACTACAGGAAAAGGAGGACCGAGCACGTCCCCATTCTCATCAACAGGGTTATAGTGGAGCAGGTCGAGAGCTTCAAGTTCCTTGGTGTCCACATCACCAACAAACTAGAATGCTCCAAACACACCAAGACAGTCGTAAAGAGAGCACAATAAAGCCTATTCCCCCTCAGGAAACTGAAAAGATTTGGCGGAGCGCCAAGTCTAGGATCAAAAGGCTTCTCAACAGCTTTTACCCCCAAGCCATAAGACTCCTGAACAGGTAAATGGCTACCCGGACTATTTGCATTGTGCCCCCCCCTCCCCCCTTTACACTGCTGCTAGTCTCCGTTTATCATATATGCATAGTCACTTTAACCATACCTACATGTACATACTACCTCAATTAGCCCGACTAACCAGTGCCTGTATATAGCCTCGCTACTGTTATTATTCACTGTCTTTTTACTGTTGTTTTTTATTTCCTTACTTATCTATTGTTCACCTAATACCTATTTTTTTACTTAAAAATTGCACTGTTGGTTAAGGCCTGTCAGTAAGCATTTCACTGTAAGGTGAACCTGTTGTATTCGGCGCACGTGATAAATACACTTTCATTTGATTTTATTAATCCTTTCAAAACTTCTCCAGGAGTTGAGGCTCTATGAAGATTTTTTTTATCCAAACAATTAGCTAGTTGATTAGAGAAGTTGTCAAAAATGTTAACTAACTTAACCTTGTTGATAAAAATAACTAGATATCTGTGTTCAATACTTGATTAGCTATCAAAAAACTACAAGTTGATAAAAACAATGCACAAAAAAACCCCACTCAAAACTAATATTTAAGGATACATTTGCAGGAGTAAACTACCAAGACTGCCACTCGGTGTCATTGCAACCATGGAATAGACAGCTTATTAGGACAGCCTTAGAGTCACAAGAAGTTGGTGTCACGTATACAGATTCATTCATAGATAAAGCTGATTTGACAGTTGGAGTATTATTTTCCTAAAAGCTGAGGTGAAATACAGTAAGACACACTACATCAGTGTTTACCTTGTAAAAGGGAAACTTTTTGAATTGCTTGTGGATGGACTGGATTTATTAAAATACATAAAACATTGAGGACACAATTTCCTGTTGGTGAATAATATAACTCAGCAGTGTGCAGTGATCCCAACTGACCTAAAAGCAGGCACTCCACCTGAGACACACAGAAAACTATAGGAAGTATTGGTACTGATCTGATATGTCCCCAAATGCACTGCTGGGTAAAAAGCTCAAGCATCCCCCATGAGCTCTTCTGATGTGTTTCTACATTCAGTAATAACCTCAAAACAAATCAAGCATACAAGCTAGTGATGCACCGATATGACATTTTTGGTCGATATCGATATCCGATATTTTCCCTGCTTCGAATCCAGGCTGTATCACATCCGGCCGTGATTGGGAGTCCCATAGTGCGGCGCACAATTGGCCCAGCGTCATCCGGGTTGTCATTGTAAATAAGAATTTGTTCTTAACTGACTTGCCTAGCTAAATAAAGGTTACACACACACACACACACACACACACACACACACACACACACACACACCACCAAAAGTTATTTTGTTGGCATTTAGGGATGTCCCCATTACCATTACCATTAAAACATAATCAAAATCTATTTCTTCACTTCCTTGCTGTGCTGTTTTATTGTTCATTTGTTCAGTCGTTTCATTCTCAACCAGGATTTCTATGGAACGCTGTTTGGGTCTTTGCGTGTCAAGAAATATGCACTGACGTGTCAAATAAAACATCTGATTCAGTAGCTATAGCTAGCTAGCTAACAATAGAGCTAGGTGTCATCTAAAATAACCCTAATTTATAAGACAGTTCTTATTTGATTAAATGGTGGTCGGACCCATCTATGTGAAACTAGCCACAATAAGGATTAGGCACAATAGTGGAATTTGCGGTTTGCCTTCAAAATAAAAGTATGGCATAAATCTTCTATTTGAATTACGGTCAATTACATACTTTTATTTCAAAGGCAAACCGCAAATTCCACTATTGTGCCTAATCCTTATTGTGGCTAGCTTCACAACATATTTCTTTTTATATTTTTTTATTTCAGCTTTATTTAACCAGGTAGGCAGCTGAGAACAAAGTTCTCATTTACAACTGTGACCTGGCCAAGAATAAAGCAAAGTAGTGCGACACATACAACACAGAGTTACACATGGAATAAATAAACATACAGTCAAAAATACAGTAGAAAAAGTCTATATACAGTATGTGCAAATGAGGTAAGATAAGGGAGGTAAGGCAATAAATAGGCCATGGTGGTGAAGTAATTACAATATACCAATTAAACACTGAAGTGATTGAAGTGCAGAAGATGAATGTGCAAGTAGAGATACTGGGGTGCAAAGGAGCAAGAAAAACAAATAAATACAGTATTGGGATGAGTACAGATGGGATATGTACAGGTGGTGATCTGTGAGCTGCTCTGACAGCTGGTGCTTAAAGCTAGTGAGGGAGCTATGAGTCTCCAGCTTCAGTGATTTTTGCAGTTCGTTCCAGTCATTGGCAGCAGAGAACTGGAAGGAAAGGTGGCCAAAGGAGGAATTGGCTTTGGGGGTGTCTAGTGAGATATAACTGCTGGAGCACGTGCTGCGGGTGGGTGCTGCTATGGTGACCAGTGAGCTGAGATAAGGCGGGGCTTTACCTAGCAGACTTGTAGATGACCTGGAGCCAGTGGGTTTGGCGACGAGTATGAAGCGAGGGCCAGCCAACGAGAGCGTACAGGTCGCAATGGTGGGTAGTATATGGGGCTTTGGTGACAAAACAGATGGCACTGTGATAGACTGCATACAATTTGTTGAGTAGAGTGTTGAAGGCTATTTTGTAAATGACATCGCCGAAGTCAAGGATCGGTAGGATGGTCAGTTTTATGAAGGTATGTTTGGCAGCATGAGTGAAGGAGGCTTTGTTGCGATACAGGAAGCCGATTCTAGATTTAATTTTGGATTGGAGATGCTTAATGTGAGTCTGGAAGGAGAGTTTTCAGTCTAACCAGACACCTAGGTATTTGTAGTTGTCCACATATTCTAAGTCAGAACCATCCAGAGTAGTGATGCTGGACAGGCGTGCAGGTGCAGGCAGCGATCGGTTGAAGAGCATGCATTTAGATTTACTTGCATTTAAGAGCAGTTGGAGGCAATGGCAGGAAAGTTGTATGGCATTGAAGCTCGTCTGGAGGTTAGTTAACACAGTGTCCAAAGAAGGGCCAGAAGAATACAGAATGGTGTCGTCTGCGTACAGGTGGATCAGAGAATCACCAGCAGCAAGAGCGACATCATTGATGTATACACAGAAGAGAGTCGGCCCGAGAATTGAACCCTGTTGCACCCCATAGAGACTGCCAGAGGTCCAGACAACAGGCCCTCCGATTTGACACAGTAGTTGGTGAACCAGGCGAGGCAGTAATTTGAGAAACCAAGGCTGTTGAGTCTGCCGATAAGAATGTGGTGATTGACAGAGTCGAAAGCCTTGGACAGGTCGATGAATACGGCTGCACAGTAATGTCTCTTATCGATGGAGGTTATGCTATCGTTTAGGACCTTGAGCATGGCTGAGGTGCACCCATGACCAACTCTGAAACCAGATTGCAAAGCGGAGAAGGTACGGTGGGATTCAAAATGTTCGGTGATCTGTTTGTTAACTTGGCTTTCGAAGACCTTAGAAAGGCAGGGTAGGATAGATATAGGTCTGTAGCTGTCACGCCCTGACCTTAGAGATGTTTATTTTCCTCTATTTTGGTTAGGTCGGGTGTGATGTGGGGTGGGCAATCTAGTTTTTCTATTTCTTTGTTTTGGCTGAGTGTGGTTTCCAATCAGAGGCAGCTGTCCATCGTTGTCTCTGATTGGGAACCATACTTAGGCAGCCCTTTTTCCCTCCTTGAGTTGTGGGATCTTGTTTTTGTGTTGTGCCTGTGAGCACACCATTGCTTCTGTATTTGTTTTGGTGAGTTTCATTTATTAAAACATGTGGAACTCTACGCACGCTGCGCCTTGGTCTACTCATTACAACGACGATCGTGACAGTAGCAGTTTGGGTCGAGTGTCTCCCCCTTTGAAGAGGGGGATGATCATGGCAGCTTTCCAATCTTTGGGAATCTCAGATGATACAAAAGAGAGGTTGAACAGGCTAGTAATAGGGGTTGCAACAATTTCAGCAGATAATTTTAGAAAGAGAGGGTCCAGATTGTCTAGCCCGGCTGATTTGTAGGGGTCCAGATTTTGCAGCTCTTTCAGAACATCAGCTATCTGGATTTGGGTGAAGGAGAAATGGGGGAGGCTTGGGCAAGTTGCTGTGGGGGGTGCCGGGCAGTTGGCCAAGGTAGAGTTAGCCAGGTTGAAAGCATGGCCAGCCGTAGGAAAATGCTTATTATAACCCGGCACACCAGGTTTTCACTAGCCAGATGAAGCTAGCTGGCTGCTTATAACGTTAGCTTTGGGCAACAGGGTTAGTTGCTGACTATCTATTTATTTTCATGAACTGAAGTTCAATTTCAATAGGCGACTCCAGTAGGGCAACATCTAAAAAAACAGCGCACTTTGTACCGGTGCTCGACCAGCCGGCGAAAGCCAACATCACCCGCGACAGAGAATGGTTGATTGTCAAGGGCAATGAATTCCATTATCTTGGCTTTAATGGATTTCACCTTTGAGTTGTCTTGCTGAAAACGTGTTATTCTTTCAAATGACTGCTCGATTCACACAGCAAACATTGTGGGCTAGTTCAGGAATGCTGTGTTGCATGTAAGCGCAAAAGTTTACGTGGCGTCATTAAGTTATAAGGAATGCACGTCAGCTTTATCATCGGTTTTGCACATCGGGGCGTTAAACTAGACATCGGCCCGATACCGATGTTGGCATTTTTAGCTAAAATTGGCCGATTCCGATATGTTTACCGATATATCGTGCATCAATAATACAAGCATATAGGCCTATCATTTAAAGTTTGACTATTCAAACTGCTCCCACAAATATAACTGAAATGTAAGTACTATCAAATGCAAATAAATAACCTTGTGAAAGTTTTCACTCTAGCTGCAACCGTTTTCGATTTTGTACTGCAAAATCAACGTAGTCGTTTGTTCCAGTCTGACCTTTTTATAGTGACGCTACTTAAAACTAATAGATTTAGTTTAGGAAGGCTGTGTAGTTTAGGTCGAAAGTACCTTGAACAGAAATACACAGAAAAATCATAATCTGTATTCATTGAGCTCCACTCAGTAGAGATTGGAAAAATGGAGCCGGAGGGGAGGGCTGCCTTCTTATCGGCTCTTAACCAACCATGGTATTTTGTTCGCGTTGTTCGTAACCTCTGGACATCAGAACTGCGATTGCTCACTTCAAACTGGACGAAGAGTTCTTCATCAATGAGTCGGACGGGAGGGATATAATACAGACACCCGACCAGGCCCAGATCTCCATTACTCGCTGGAGAAAGAAATGCAGATTTCACAGAAAGAGATCATGGTGCCTTGTGAGGATCAGGGGATGAGTTGCTAATCTGCCCTTGCCTTCCGTCCTGCTAGCTAACGTTCAATCGCTGGAAAATAAATGGGATGAACTGAAAGCACGTTTATCCTACCAACGGGACATTAAAAACTGTAATATCTTATGATTCACCGAGTCGTTGCTGAACAACGATATTAAGAACATACAGCTGGCGGGTTATACACTCCATCGGCAGGACAGAACAGCAGCCTCTTGTAAGACACGGGGCGGGGGCCTATGCATTCATGTAAACAACAGCTGGTGCACGATATCTACGGAAGTCTCGAGGTTTCGCTCGCTTGAGGTAGAGTATCTCATGATAAGCTGTAGACCACACTATCTACCGAGAGAGATCATCTGTATTTTCCGTAGCTGCACCAGTAAAAGTTTAGCTATTATGCTGTGGTACTTAGAGGTCATTTGTGGTTTAGAATGGTACCCTGCACCACTTCATTGCTCCAGACCAGTACAAGGGGGAGTTAGAGCACTGATGTCCGATTTCAAAAAGGCTTTACGGCGAAAGCATTAACTTCTCTAGGGCCAGTGGGACGATTTCGTCCCACCTACGTAACAGCCAGTTGAATCCCGTGGCGCGTTATTCAAATACCTTAGAAATGCTATTACTTCAATTTCTCAAACATATGACTATTTTACACCATTTTAAAGACAAGACTCTCGTTAATCTAACCACACTGTCCGATTTCAAAAAGGCTTTACAACGAAAGCAAAACATTAGATTATGTCAGGAGAGTACCCAGCCAGAAATAATCAGACACCCATTTTTCAAGCTAGCATATAATGTCACATAAACCCAAACCACAGCTAAATGCAGCACTAACCTTTGATGATCTTCATCAGATGACAACCCTAGGACATTATGTTATACAATACATGCATGTTTTGTTCAATCAAGTTCATATTTATATCAAAAACCAGCTTTTTACATTAGTATGTGACTAGCATGTGACTAGCATTCCCACCGAACACTGCCGGTGAATTTACTAAATTACTCACGATAAACATTCACAAAAAGCCTAACAATTATTTAAAGAATTATAGATACAGAACTCCTCTATGCACTCGATATGTCCGATTTTAAAATAGCTTTTCGGTGAAAGGACATTTTGCAATATTCTCAGTAGATAGCCCGGCATCACAGGGCTAGCTATTTAGACACCCAGCAAGTTTAGGACTCACCAAAGTCAGATTTACTATAAGAAAAATGTTATTACCTTTGCTGTCTTCGTCAGAATGCACTCCCAGGACTTCTACTTCAATAACAAATGTTGGTTTGGTCCCAAATAATCCATTGTTATATCCAAATAGCGGCGTTTTGTTTGTGCGTTCAAGACACTATCCGAAAGGGTAAATAAGGGTGACGAGCATGGCGCAATTCGTGACAAAAAAAATCTAAATATTCCATTACCGTACTCCGAAGCATGTCAACCGCTGTTTAAAATCAATTTATGCCATTTTTCTCATAAAAAAGCGATAATATTCCGACCAGGAATCTGCGTTTAGGTAAACAGACGAAAGAAAATAAAGCATGGGGTCGACTCGGGCACGCGCCTAAGCCCATAGTACTCTGATCGGCCACTTGCCAAACGCGATAGTGTGTTTCAGCCAGTGGCTGCCTCGATATCGTTCAGCTTTTTCCCGGGCTCTGAGAGCCTATGGGAGCCGTAGGAAGTGTCACGTTATAGCAAAGATCCTCAGTCTTCAATAAAAAGAGCCAAGATGAAACACAACTTGTCAGACAGGCCACTTCCTGCATGGAATCTTCTCAGGTTTTGGCCTGCCATATGAGTTCTGTTATACTCACAGACACCATTCAAACAGTTTTAGAAACTTTAGGGTGTTTTCTATCCAAAGCCAATAATTATATGCATATTCTAGTTACTGGGCAGGAGTAGTAACCAGATTAAATCGGGTACGTTTTTTATCCGGCCGTGTCAATACTGCCCCCTAGCCCTAACAGGTTAATGAGTGTGTGGCAAAGCTGGGACTGAGTTTTGAGAAGTTATTCAGTTTGACCACTAGTAGGTGCCCAAACTTGACAGGAAAATACATTGGCCTTTTCAAAAAGGATACAAGATCAAGTAGCTGAGCTGAACCCAGATCAGAAAATTATTTTCCTGCATTGCATTATTCATCAGGAGGTGCTCTGGAAAAATGAGCCATGTGTATACAGTAGAGGTCAGTAGATTATGATGAGTAGAGGACCAAAAAAAGCTGATGCCGATTAAATCGGCTAATTTATATATATATATATATATATATATATATACACACTGCTCAAAAAAATAAAGGGAACACTTAAACAACACAATGTAACTCCAAGTCAATCACACTTCTGTGAAATCAAACTGTCCACTTAGGAAGCAACACTGATTGACAATAAATTTCACATGCTGTTGTGCAAATGGAATAGACAACAGGTGGAAATTATAGGCAATTAGCAAGACACCCCCAATAAAGGAGTGGTTCTGCAGGTGGTAACCACAGACCACTTCTCAGTTCCTATGTTCCCTGGCTGATGTTTTGGTCACTTTTGAATGCTGGCGGTGCTTTCACTTTAGAGGTAGCATGAGACGGAGTTTACAACCCACACAAGTGGCTCAGGTAGTGCAGCTCATCCAGGATGGCACATCAATGCGAGCTGTGGCAAGAAGGTTTGCTGTGTCTGTCAGCGTAGTGTCCAGAGCATGGAGGCGCTACCAGGAGACAGGCCAGTACATCAGGAGATGTGGAGGAGGCCGTAGGAGGGCAACAACCCAGCAGCAGGACCGCTACCTCCGCCTTTGTGCAAGGAGGAGCACTGCCAGAGCCCTGCAAAATGACCTCCAGCAGGCCACAAATGTGCATGTGTCTGCTCAAAAGGTCAGAAACAGACTCCATGAGGGTGGTATGAGGGCCCGACGTCCACAGGTGGGGGTTGTGCTTACAGCCCAACACCGTGCAGGACGTTTGGCATTTGCCAGAGAACACCAAGATTGGCAAATTCGCCACTGGCGCCCTGTGCTCTTCACAGATGAAAGCAGGTTCACACTGAGCACGTGACAGACGTGACAGAGTCTGGAGACGCCGTGGAGAACGTTCTGCTGCCTGCAACATCCTCCAGCATGACCGGTTTGTCGGTGGCATTTCTTTGGGGGGCCGCACAGCCCTCCATGTGCTCGCCAGAGGTAGCCTGACTGCCATTAGGTACCGAGATGAGATCCTCAGACACCTTGTGAGACCATATGCTGGTGCGGTTGGCCCTGGGTTCCTCCTAATGCAAGACAATGCTAGACCTCATGTGGCTGGAGTGTGTCAGCAGTTCCTGCAAGAGGAAGGCATTGATGCTATGGACTGGCCCGCCCGTTCCCCAGACCTGAATCCAATTGAGCACATCTGGGACATCATGTCTCGCTCCATCCACCAACGCCACGTTGCACCACAGACTGTCCAGGAGTTGGCAGATGCTTTAGTCCAGGTCTGGGAGGAGATCCCTCAGGAGACCATCCGCCACCTCATCAGGAGCATGCCCAGGCGTTGTAGGGAGGTCATACAGGCACGTGGAGGCCACACACACTACTGAGCCTCATTTTGACTTGTTTTAAGGACATTACATCAAAGTTGGATCAGCCTGTAGTGTGGTTTTCCACTTTAATTTTTAGTGTGATTCCACAGTGAGGTGAAGACTTTTGGAGGATGGCCTGGTATCAAGAAGGGCAGCAAAGAAGCCACTTCTCTTCAGGAAAAACATCAGTGACAGACTGATATTCTGCAAAAGGTACAGGGATTGGACTGCTGAGGACTGGGGTAAAGTCATGTTCTCTGATGAATCTCTTTCCTATTGTTTGGGGCATCCGGAAAAAAGCTTGTCCGGAGAAGACAGGGTGAGCACTACCATCAGTCCTGTGTCATGCCAACAGTAAAGCATCCTGAGCCCATTCATGTGTGGTGTTGCTTCTCAGCCAAGGGAGTGGGCTCAATCACAATTTTGTCTAAGAACACAGCCATGAATAAAGAATGGTACCAACACATCCACCGAGAGCAACTTCTCCCAACCATCCAGGAACCGTTTGGTGATGAACAATGCCTTTTCCAGCATGACGGAGCACCTTGCCATAAGGCAAAAGTGATAACTAAGTGGCTCGGGGAACAAAACATCGATATTTTGGGTCCATGGCCAGGAAACTCCCCAGACCTTAATCCCAGTGAGAACTTGTGGTTAATCCTCAAGAGGCAGGTGGACAAACAAAAACCCATAAATTCTGACAAACTCCAAGCATTGATTATGCAAGAATGGGCTGCCATCAGTCAGGATGTGGCCCAGAAGTTAATTGACAGCATGCCAGGGCGGATTGCAGAGGTCTTGAAAAAGAAGGGTCAACACTGCAAATATTGACTCTTGCTCAACTTCATGTAATTGTCAATAAAAGCCTTTGACACTTATGAAATGCTTGTAATTATACTTCAGTATTCCATAGTAACATCTGAGAAAAATATCTAAAGACACTGAAGCAGAAAACTGTGTAAATTAATATTTGTGTCATTCTCAACTTTTGGCCATGACTGTACACCCATTTCACACGCTCTACTCAAGGTTGGTTTGTGTAACTCTTTCTCTTCCTACCCATTATGGTTGGTAATTAGCGCTGTGTCTGGGCCCAGCTGTGCAGAGAAGCACCGAGCAGGGGACTTAACAGGGGGATCAGGCCCCTGCAATTACATAAACCCTGCCTGTGATAGAGGGGTAAACAAACCCGCCCACCTGCTCCCAGAGTCACCACTCCCCACCGCTCCCCACAAAGTAGAGTCCACGTCAGTCATCTGAGACAGCCAAATAGGAGTCTGGAAAGGTAATAGTCTAAAACCAGTCTCCTAATTGGGTAAACAAGAGATGAGTCATCTCTAAAGGCTAATTAGCTAGGAAGATACAGGTAGATCGTGAGGGGGAGAATGTACTTCAGTTATCCAGGTTATTCTAGGGATGGCATTGCCTATAAACATGAATACAAGTCCAAGGGAAAAGGATTAAAATGAGAATGGGACCATGAGGTGAGGTCATTTTTTCACAACCAATAATACAGGTGATGTTGTTCCTTTCGAGAGCAAGATGCACCGTTTACTTGCTCACCTGGGCAACAATACGAATCATGAGACTTTTCCCTTTTTCTTTGTAAATGTAGAGTGAATGGTCGGTCGGGCCATTCCTCTCAGCATGAAAGAGAAGACGTGATGAATCACAACCAAGTCCCATTGGCAGGGATGGATCTTCAGCAGTAAAGAAGGCTTAAAGCAAAACTCCACCGAGGTTGAGAGATCCATAAATAAAGCATGGTGGTCACATACACCCCTCTGGTGTGGCATTGTCTTTTACTGCCTTTTTACAGCGCTCACACCGTCTTCAAGCGTTTCCAGCCTGTCAATCAAATGTCAGGTTCGGGGCCACAGCGTGCCCTCACAGTGATGGGTCCCCCTGTCAGAGTCAGTCACGTCCCCCAGTCCCAGACGGGTTTGACTGGGCACCAGACAGGCCTGTTGTGACAGGTGGATGGGTGTGTGTGACTAGGACTGGTGGTATGGCTCACAGTCCTCTGTGGTAGTACTGGCATCATACCACACAGACTTGGACTGACGCTGAAGTGTGACTAGGTAGTAGTCTTAAATTCCTACCTAAACGACTGTGTGTACAAAATCATTATTGATGAATACAGTATGTGGTGTACAGCAGGTCAGCCACAAGGGGAAGACTCGTTGAGGCCTGGTGACAGACGGAGTCCACATCACGAGGCGATGGCTCCCTCTGCGGGACATGCCAGGTCTCGACGGTCTCTCCGGCCAGTACTAATTGGGGCTGATTGTGGTTGGTGAGTAATCAAGGGCTGATTGCTCACCAGCTGGACGAGTCCCATAAAGCTGCCAGAAGGGCAGCACACGGGAGAAGGGACTGGGGGAAGAAAGGTTACTCCCGTATAGTTGGGGACAGTTCAGGAGATAAAAGGAGGGAGCTCAGTTTTTGTTCCCCACAGGATACAGCAAGACCCTGAGCCCAAAAGACGGTATCCCAGAGTAGGTCTCATGGAGGAGACCTTTTCTTTTGGTTTGTTATTCAAATAAACACCTTTGAAACTGAGATAATCCTACTCAGTCCGTGTCTGATCTGTGTAAACGTTTTGACCAAACCCCCTGGTCTGCCACAAGTAGTATAAACTTGAGCATGTCCAATACCCCAATTCCAATTGGAATGTCTTTAAACCTACAAGCTCATACCAGCTCCGATTCCATTCCTCACTTGTGTCTTAACCCCATTCACATCACAACTACAGGTACTTCACACCTTCAGCCTGTGGCATCCCCTTACTAAGCAAACCCCAATAGACTTGGTGCTCCACACATATTTAGAAAGAGCAGGTTGCTGGCAGAACAGAACAGAGAGAGATTCAGTAGAAAACGAGGGAGAGGGAGAAGAGGAGGAGGGAAGAGCGGTGCAGCAGCAGGCCCTTATGGGTTGATAGAAAAAAAAGCACGTCTAATGTGTCATCTGATGAAGATCATCAAAGGTTAGTGCTGCATTTAGCTGTGGTTTTGGTTTTTGTGACATTATATGCTAGCTTGAAAAATGGGTGTCTGATTATTTCTGGCTGGGTACTCTGCTGACATAATCTAATGTTTTGCTTTCGTTGTAAAGCCTTTTTGAAATCGGACAGTGTGGTTAGATAAAGGAGAGTCTTGTCTTTAAAATTGTGTAAAATAGTCATGTGTTTGAAAAATTGAAGTTTTCGGATTTTCGAGGAGTTTGTATTTCGCACCACGCCCTTTGGATATTGGAGCAGTGTTCCGCTAGCGGAACGTCTAGATGTAAGAAGTTAAGAACAAATTCAATGTAATGACGGCCTACCCCGGCCACACCAGGGTACAATATATTTAATGGTCTCGTTGCAAAAGCTAAATTGTCGCAAGGGAACTTTTATTTATATATTTGATTTCATCTTTATTTAACCCGGGTAGCAAAGATTATAGCAAACACCACTGAATTGGTGCTTGCTAGCTTTGCAAATTCAGCTATTGTTAGAAGCCAGCCAATATGAAACAAACGATTAAAATTACAAAAGGTTGCAGCATATGTTGTGTAAATGGTGAACTCATACAGCTGTCAACTCTTGTCACTGCAATCCGTTTCACATTTGCTAGCCACCTTTTAGATCGAAGCCCATATAGAATGATAGAAGATAAGATGATAGAAGCCCATCTCCTACTGTAAATAACCTACATACTGTGTGTGTGTAGCCAACCAGGTAGAAAAATGGCAGAAAAATGGCAGAAAAAAGACGGACATCAGAGTATTTCTCAGTACACCAAAACGCAAAGTAAGAACCCTAGTAGCCTAATATCTCAAAGACTAGTTGATAAAATGTTCATAAGAAAGAAATGAAATTCTAATGGAAATGTTTCACAATGATGTCATTAGGCAGAGCAGGCAAAAGATGGCACACAGACAGCAGAGTTGGGGACAGATATGCAGGGACAGACTGGCAGAGACAGGGAGTCTCAGGTAAGTTTGTTGAGTCTTTGTTTGGCAACATTATGAAAGGTTCTCAATTTTTTTTACTTGTAAAATAGGAACATAATTGGAAAATGCCATGGATACCCCCACTCTCAACTTAAACTGGTGACTGAACTAAGATTTGTTAACCTCTTATGGCTAGGGGGCAGTATTTTCACGGCTGGATAAAAAACGTACCCGATTTAATCTGGTTACTAATCCTACCCAGTAACTAGAATATGCATATACTTATTATATATGGATAGAAAACACCCTAAAGTTTCTAAAACTGTTTGAATGGTGTCTGTGAGTATAACAGAACTCAAATGGCAGGTCAAAACCTGAGAGATTCCTTTACAGGAAGTGGCCTGTCTGACCATTTCTGGAACTTCTTTGCCATCTCTATCTTTTACAAAGGATCTCTGCTCTAACGTGACACTTCCTACGTCGTCCATGGGCGCTCAGAGCCCGGGAAAAACCTGAATGTCGTCATCCCAGCCCCAGGCTGAAACACATTATCGCCTTTCTCAAGTGGCCGATCAAGGGACTGTGGGCTTAGGCGCGTGACCTGGCCGCCCCCGTCTTTGTGATTTTTTCCTCTGTTTGCCGAAAAGGAGATTCGCGGTCGGAATATTATCGCTTTTCCACGAGAAAAATGGCATAAAAATTGATTTTAAACAGCGGTTGACATGCTTCGAAGTACGGTAATGGAATATTTAGAATTTTTTTGTCACGAATTGCGCCATGCGTGTGACCCTTATTTACCATTTCGGATAGTGTCTGGGACGCACGAACAAAACGCCGCTATTCGGATATAACGATGGATTATTTTGGACCAAACCAACATTTGTTTTTGAAGTGGCAGTCCTGGGAGTGCATTCTGATGAAGACAACAAAAGGTAATCAAACTTTTATAATAGTAAATCTGATATTGGTGAGTGCTAAACTTGCCGGGTGTCTAAATAGCTAGCCCGTGATGGCTGGGCTATGTACTTAGAATATTGCAAAATGTGCTTTCACCGAAAAGCTATTTTAAAATCGGACATATCGAGTGCATAGAGGAGTTCTGTATCTATAATTCTTAAAATAATTGTTATGCTTTTTGTGAACGTTTATCGTGAGTAATTTAGTAAAATGTTAGCGAATTCCCCGGAAGTTTGCTAGTTCTGAACGTCACATGCTAATGTAAAAAGCTGGTTTTTGATATAAATATGAACTTGATTGAACAAAACATGCATGTATTGTATAACATAATGTCCTAGGGTTGTCATCTGATGAAGATCATCAAAGGTGAGTGCTGCATTTAGCTGTCTTCTGGGTTTTGGTGACATTATATGCTGGCTTGAAAAATGGGTGTCTGATTATTTCTGGCTTGGTACTCTGCTGACATAATCTAATGTTTTGCTTTCGCTGTAAAGCCTTTTTGAAATCGGACAGTGTTGTTAGATAAAGGAGAGTCTTGTCTTTAAAATGCTGTGAAATAGTCATATGTTTGAAAAATGGACGTTTTTGTATTTTTGAGGAATTTGTCATTCGCGCCACGCCTATCATTGGATATTGGAGCAGGTGTTCCGCTAGCGGAACGTCTAGATGTAAGAGGTTAAAGGCAATGGTTTTGCTGTTGTGATTAGTTGTGTAGTTTTGGGTACCGGTAGTTAGGAGTACGGCAAACACCTTATTTCTTTGGTTCCTCAATATACATTTACCATATTAAACGTAGGCTATGTGTTACAGCACTACTTTTGGTGTCCCCCTCAGGAATTGCTCTTGAGAAAATGTAATGTAATTGTCCCCTCCAAAGTTGATATCAGATTTTCGCCCCTGCCCTATGGGACTCCCAATCACGGCCGGTTGTGATACAGTCTGGAATCGAACCAGGGTCTGTAGTGATACCTCTAACACTGAGATGCAGTGCCTTAGACCACTGCACCACTCAGGAGCTTCCTGGGTGACTTCAAGAAAGTAGGAGAGAGGCTGTGGTGGATTTGGTAGAAGGTCAAGGGCAGGAGGAGACAGAGTAGTAGAGCTGGAGATGAGAGATCTGATATTGCAATATTAACTAGGGAAATTGTGTAACTTCTCTTGCATTCATTGTCCGCAGAGTCAGGGTATATGCAACAGTTTGGGCCGCTTGGCTCGTTGCAAACTAATTTAAAATAATTTTACAGAATTATGACATAACATTGAAGGTTGTGTAATATAACAACAATATTTAGACTTAGGGTTGCCGCCCGTTCGATAAAATACGGAATGGTTCCGTATTTCACTGAAATAATAAACGTTTTCTTTTCGAAATTATAGTTTCCGGATTTGACCATATTAATGACCAATGGCTCGTATTTCTGTGTTTATTATATTATAATTAAGTCTATGATTTGATAGAGCAGTCTGACTGGGCAGTGGTAGGAGGCAGCAGGCTCGTAAGCATTCATTCAAACTTTACTGCGTTTGCCAGCAGATCTTAGCAATGCTTGCTTCACAGCGCTGTTCATGACTTCAAGCCTATCAACTCCTGAGATTAGGCTGGCAATACTAAAGTGCCTACTAGAACATTCAATATTCAAAGGTATATGAAATACAAATGAGAGAAATAGTCAACGCATCATAATTCCTATAATAACTAAAACCTAAAATGTCTTAACTGGGAATATTGAACCACCAGCTTTCATATGTTCTGTATCTATAATTCTTAAAATAATTGTTATGTTTTTTGTGAATGTTTATCGTGAGTAATTTAGTAAATTCACCTGAAGTGTTCGGTGGGAATGCTAGTTCTGAACGTCACATGCTAATGTAAAAAGCTGGTTTTTGATATAAACATGAACTTGATTGAACAAAACATGCATGTATTGTATAACAATGTCCTAGGAGTGTCATCTGATGAAGATCATCAAAGGTTAGTGCTGCATTTAGCTGTGGTTTTGGTTTTTGTGACATTATATGCTAGCTTGAAAAATGGGTGTCTGATTATTTCTGGCTGGGTACTCTCCTGACATAATCTAATGTTTTGTTTTCGTTGTAAAGCCTTTTTGAAATCGGACAGTGTGGTTAGATAAAGGAGAGTCTTGTCTTTAAAATGGTGTAAAATAGTCATATGTTTGAAAAATTGAAGTTTTCGGATTTTCGAGGAGTTTGTATTTCGCGCCACGCCCTATCATTGGATATTGGAGCGGTGTTCCACTAGCAGAACGTCTAGATGTAAGAGGTTTTAAACTCTTCCCAAGAGTAAATGGTAAGTTGCATAAATGTTTGTTAGCGTCTGTCATGACGTGGCCCTCTTTGGGTATAGCGAGTGGCTTCCCCCTCTCTCCCTCCTACACCCAGGTTCTGTTATCTCAGGTCGTAAATTCCTGGAGGAGACTCTCTCCTCCTGGCCATGCAGAAAGAGACATGTAGAAGAAGTTCCTTTGTTCTCTCTATCACAGAACAATATCCATGATTTGGAGAATGTGTAAACGGTCGGTCCGTTTTGTTTCATGTTTGTGACCTCATGAAAGACAATATAGCCATATTACCTTAAATCTGTTTATACAGGAGCCTCCGTTATGAGGTTTGCATCTAATTATTGTATAAAATGAATGAGTAAAGATTAAACTATTTGTGAAATTATGTAACGTGATTTTTAAACCGTTAATGTGAGAGAATTGTATTCCCTTTAAAGTATAACTAAGTCATTGGCCCGCCCCCATGAGCACAGACATGATCTGGCTCATGGGACAGCCCTTTTCTACTGTTCCGAATAAAACCCCCACCTGAAGAAATCCTCTTTAGACCACGCGTACCTCGGTCAGCTGAGGGGGCAAAGTTGAGTAGAGACAACAAAAACCTCAGTATAAGCTAAGGTTGTAGTGGTTTTTGAATTCCTAACCACACCACGTGGAGCATTGGCTACACAGGTTAAACTATAGATCCCGACAGAATATGAGCAAATCTTCCATACTAATTACTAGTCTGCAGCTAGAAATTATGTCAACCTGACATGCGAAGACCGACAACCGCCAAAACATCTATTCTATATAAGAACAGTTCTGAATGGTACTCTGAAGTATCTATTCTAACCACGAAAGACTCCAAGGAAGCAGAGAGACGCTTGGATGAACTTTCCAACAGAAAGACAGACGATTCCAATAGAGATCACGATGACACACTGAGCGTAAATATATATTGATTGCAATTATTCCCGAATGAGTGAGCGTTCATGTGCAAAGGAATAGCATTTCAATTAATATAATTATCAACTGTGTAGTGACTCATTTTTGTCTTTCCCACCCTTCTCAGTCCACACCCACTTCCCTTTGTCCGCCAAGCCGTCATATCGGCTTAGCCCACTAGGGAACCTCCCCTATCATTTCCTTGTAACCATTTCTACTGTTTGTTAGTTTATGCATTTCTGTGATTATTTAGTTAGTTAGTAAATAAATGATTAAGACAATTGATGATTCATAGTAAAGGCTGGGTTTGTGCAGATAACCAACAATGTACGATGTTTGGAATGAGACTAACGTGAGGTAAAGAATAATTCATTAATTAGAAGACTAATTGATCAGGTATTAAAATATCTGAAGTGTTATATTAGGAAAATTATAACTTTGTAATCTGAAGATTTTCCTTGGTGGCTCGACTTCCTAGTTAATTACATTTACATGATTAGTTTAATCACGTAATAATAATTACAGAGAATTGATTTGATAAAATAACAGTCTTCACTTTAATGATGCCAAAGACACAACACATCTGTAAGAGAAAGTAATTTGTGCTTTGGGCTTTACATTATGTTTAGTTTAAAAACATATCCACAAGAGTAATGAATGTGTCTGAGAGCTTAATTTTGGCAATGATGAATACAATTGGGAAGATTTCAACACGTATTCCCTGGACATTATTATTTGTTTGTGAACAGCACTGTTGCTGTGTGTGTGGAAACAGTACTGTTTAAACAAAACATGAATTATGCAAACTCAACAAAAATACATCTGGTTATTGTGCATAGGCAGGCTCGATTTACTCTCTGTCTCTCTCCCACACGCACACACTCTTTCACCCCCACATACAGTGCACTGAGGCATAAACAATACACTGTCACAAAGCTCTTCAATCACACACTACCACTGTGTGGCCTTGCTTGGGGACTAGCCCAGCTCTGCCCAGTCTTACTTCTGTAGTTTATTTCAGGCTTAATATACATAAACGGACACACACTGCCAGGAATGATCGGTCTTTGAGATGATATCAATCTGTCTGGCACTGTCTTTATTACACAAGTGATATTGTGCTTTATGAAAACCCTAAACAAAAAATAATAGATACAACAATATATTTCTGAGACTTTACTATGCAGGGCCATGAAAGAATGTTAAAGAACAGTCTGAAAAACAAAAAATAAATACCCATCTTTCCTTGGCCATAGCCTGAGAGGAATTACAATAGTAATACGAGCTCCACTCCACCCAGGGAGAGGGTGAATAACATACGCACGCCACAATAACTCTTCAAACGAACGTTGCCGGGGCAACTTACTGTAGTTTTCATTAGGACAGTATCATGTTGTTTCTCATTAAAAGCCAGAGATAAGAGTTGGAGCCCAGGTCTTTTTCATTTCCTGTAGGTCCTTCATCCCAGTTAGTCTCCCCAGGACTCCTTTAAATCAAGCCTGTCAGCTGGAGGTTTGATGACAACACCACCGCTGCACTCTGAAGGACAGAAAGAATATCCAATGTGTTCTTCCCTTGTTT
Source organism: Salmo salar (assembly GCF_965601325.2). Lineage (NCBI taxonomy): Eukaryota > Metazoa > Chordata > Actinopteri > Salmoniformes > Salmonidae > Salmo > Salmo salar. The sequence continues at coordinate 48,339,910 of NC_138295.1, read as the reverse complement.
CTCTCCTCTCATGTCCATATATCTCCTCCTTTCCTCTCACCTCCCTTGTCCCACTTTGACTGGGCTGCATGAGTGGGCTGACGGGCAGGTGGATGTGTGTGTGCACCTGTGTGTGTGGAACATTTATAGTTCAGAGATATTTCTTCATTGGCAGACCGACGGCGGCTTCCAGCACTCGTCTCAGTCTGGTTGTGAAAAGGCTGGATCAAAGTATCCTGCTACCAGGGTCTGATTATATACACATACAATAGGAAAAAGCACATGCACACACATTGGCTTTCAAAAGGTAAGAGGAGACTGTCCCCATTATCATGCATTTCAGGATAAGAGGCCTGGCTATTCAGAAAAGCTTCAACAGTGATTCATTTAAAAGGCAGTGTAGAACATACTCTATATATCCAAAAGTATGTGGACACCCCTTCCCTAGTGGATTCGGGTATTTCAGCCACACGTTTCTGACAGGTGTATAAAATTGAGCACACAGCCATGTAATTCCATAGTCAAACATTTGCAGAAGATTGAAAGTCACTTAACTCTTCAATAAGGCCAATGTGGCACCGTCATAGGATGCCACCTTTCCAACAAGTCAGTTTATGAAATTTCTGCCCTGCTAGAGCTGCCCCGGTCAACTGTAAGTGCTGTTATTGTGAAGTGGAAATGTCTAGGAGCAACAACGGCTCAACCACAAAGTGGTACGCCACAAAAGCTCACAGAACGGGACCGCCAAGTGCTGAAGCGCGTAAAAATCATCTATCCTCGGTTGCAATATTCACTACAGAGTTCCAAACTGCCTCTGGGAGCAAAGTCAGCACAAGAACTGTTCGTCGGGAGCTTCATGAAATGGGTTTCCATGGCCAGGTAGCCGCACACAAGCCTAACGCTTCGATCACACCAAGAGCATCCTTGAGCAAAATAGTATGCAGCATCATCTGGATATGTATGCAACAAAAGTTCAACATTCACTTTCTGCTACCATTTCTGTCAAGCCACCTACGCATACAGGTTGACGCATACGTTCGATAAATACAACGTATGCACCACACCGAACGCACTGCAACTGCCTCTGCAACACAATGCAGCAAGGCAAACACAGCATTTCACTGGAAATGAATGCAATTATGGTGTACCAACAAACAATGACGCTGACGGTGTGATCGAAGCGTAAGTTCACCATGCACAATGCCAAGCGTCAGCTAGAGTGGTGTAAAGCTCACCGCCATTGGACTCTGGAGCATTGGAAACACGTTCTCTGGAGTGACAAATCACGCTTCACCATCTGGCAGTCCGACAGATGAATCTGGCGGATGCCAGGAGAACGCTACCTGCCTGAATGCATAGTACCAACTGTAAAGTTTGGTGGAAGAGGAATAAGAGTCTGGGGGATGTTTTTCATGGTTCGGGCTAGGTGTTACGCGGGGTGGAGCAGGTGAACCCATTCCAACCGCTCTCGGCAGCGAGGGTGCAAAACTCGATCGCCATTTCAGCGACACTAAGGGAGCCTTGATGGAGGGACAAGAGATGTTTAGCGGCATCCTTACCGCTGACAGGGTGGTCGAAGACACTCTTCATCTCCTCCGTAAAGATGGAGTAGGAGGAGCAGATGGGAGACTGTCTCTCCCACACCGCTGTGGCCCAGGAAAGGGCTGGAAATTTTGGCACGTTCGTTAGCATAAGAGTAGGGCTGTTGCTCAAATACTAGTGAACATTGTACTGAAAATGCTCTCCTGCAAGCTCTGAGGTTTCCATCGTAAAGCTCGGGGGCCGGAACAAATGGCTCACGGGCGGAGGAGAAGGACTAGGGTCTGGTTGCGAGCTCTGGGTGAAGGTTCGGTCCTACAGGTCAGAAAGGCTCCGTGAAAACTCCTTGACGTGCTCCCGAAGGGTTTTCAGGGCTTGGTCATGTTGCTCGAGCAGGGCACCTTGGCCAGCAAGGGTTTGGTCATGTAGTGTATTTCTCAATGCCAGAAATGCATATAATAGTAACTTAGAGCACCCCAAGAAAACATTCCACTAGCTAGTTTCAGGTCACATCCATTTTTTAAGATGGCGGCAAGCATGTTTTTTTTTCTCTGATCAGTGTTAGAAGCTGAACAGCTTTTCGTGGATTTTTGTCTACATTTAGCTGTGTTTCATCTGGCTGTGAAAACATTGGGCAATACAATATTACATATAGTTTTTTTAAGAAGACAGGTCTGCTGAAACTTTTGAGGCCTACTTGGATACACCTGGGCACCCTACTCTGCACTGGGGCCTGCACGGGGTATTATCTGACATTGTACCTTGGATGTTTGCCTTCACTGACATTTTCAACCTCTCCCGACTTAGTCTGTAATACCTACATGTTTCAAGCAGACCACCATAGTCCCTGTGTCCAAGAAAGCGAAGGTAACCTGCCTAAATGACTACCGCCCCGTAGCACTCACGTCGGTAGCCATGAAGTGCTGTGAAAGGCTGGTCATAGCTCACATCAACACTATCATCCCGGAAACTAGACCCACTCCAATCTGCATACCGCCCCAACAGATGACACAATCTCAATCGTACTCCAAACTTCTCCATACTCCACACCACCTGAACAAAAGGAACACCTATGTGATAATGCTGTTCATTGACTACAGCTCAGCGTTCAACACCATAGTGCCCACAAAGCTCATCACTAAGCTAAGGTCCTGACGGACCGCCCCCAGGTGGTAAGGGTAGGCAACAACACATCTGCTATGCTGATCCTCAACACGGGGGCCCATCAGGGGTGTGTGCTTGGTCCCCTCCTGTACTCATAGTTCACCCACGACTACGTGGCCAAGCACAACTCCAAAACCATCATTAATTTTGCTGACGACACAACGGTGATAGGCCTGATCACAGACAACGATGAGACTGACCTCCCTATAGGCTGAGACCTGGCCGTGTGGTGCCAGGACAACAACCTCTCCCTCAAAATGAGCAAGACAAAAGGAGATGATCGTGGACTACAGGAAAAGGATGGCTGAACACACCCCATTCAGATCGACGGGGCAATAGCGGAGCGGGTCGAGAGTTTCAAGTTCCTTGGTGTCCACATCATCAACAAACTATCATGGTCCAAACACACCAAAAAAGTCGTGAAGAGGACCCTCAGGAGAATTTGGCATGGGTCCCCAGATCCTCAAAAAGTTATACAGCTGCACCATTGAAAGCATCCTGATCGGTTGCATCACCGCCTGGTATGGCAACTGCTCGGCATCCGACCATATGGTGCTACAGAGGGTAGTGCGTACAGCCCAGTACATCACTGGGGCCAAGCTTCCTGCCATCCAGGACCTATATACTAGGCGGTGTCAGAAGAAGGCCCAAAAAATTGTTAAAGAATCCAGTCACCAAAGTCATAGACTGTTCTCTCTGCTACCTCTCAGCAAGCTGTACCGGTACGCCAAGTCTCGGTCCAAAAGGCTCCTTAACAGCTTCTACCCCCAAGCCATAAGACTGCTGAACAACTAATCAATCAAATGGCCCTCCTTTTTGTACACTGCTGCTACTCGCTGTTTATTATTCATGCACAGTCACTTTACCCCTACCTACATGTACAAATTACCTCGACTAACCTGTACCCCCACACATTGACTCGGGAACCAGTACCCCCTGTATATAGCCTCATTATTGTCATTTTATTGTGTTACTTTTACATTTAATTTTGTACTTTAGTTTATTTAGTAAGAAAATATTTAACTCTATTTCTTTAACTGCATTGTTGGTTAATTAAGGGCTTGCAAGTAAGATTTTCACAGTAAGGTCTACAGGTGCTGTATTCGGCACATGTGACAAATAAAATTTGATTTACTATTTTTTACTCTCCCGCTGCCCAGTGTAGCGCTTGCCTCCCTCCTTCCATCCCCTCCAAGGTGCTTCTCTCCTGGCTATCATACTGGTAACACAACCTTTGTTACATTTCTGTTTTAATGGGCCCCAGCATTTAATTGCATTGCGTAGGTCACCGCTCCTTGCTGTTTTTATGGTGACAAGTTTTGTGCCTCGGTAGAGTTTATTGTGGGTCCTAGTGCTGGCTGGTTTCTAGTCTGTGGTTGGGTTCTGGCTTGCTGCCTATAACTGTTGTGGTCCTACAACCTGTGTGATTCAAACTGTGTGGAGTGATAGACTTTTAGCTGATTCCTCACCAACCTATTTTATATGTGTTGATTTTAAGACTTTTTCCAAAATTGCATCTACCACTTTCCACCATACAGGGAAACTGACTTTTTCCAGTTTGGCGGCTACCACCTTCAGAGCCCACAGTGAACATATCATCCCATCTAGGAGCTGCATCTATTTTGCACAGTTCCGGGATACTATTGACCGGGCAAATTTTCAATTTGGAAACTGTCAGCTTATTGAGGAATATATATATATATATATATATATATATATATATATGTCCCAGCTGGAGAAAGAGTAAGCAAATTGAGACATTGCAGTGTATCCTGCACATGTCACAATAAGACCTTTTCTACTCCTCAGCCTGGTCGTCGTACCACTTCCCATCCTACTCCCCACTCCCATCCCGGCTTTATGAGGAGCTGGCAGATGCCGCGGTTATCCATCCTGCATCCCAGTGGTGGCAATTCACACACAAAATAAATGCTTAAAAGGACCACAGCATGACCCTGCTGAAGCGGTGTGAGATCCAGCCTGTAAACATGGAGTGCCTGGCAACAACAACCGCCATTCCACCTGCCACCTGGGTGTTACACACCTCAAGGACACAATCTCAGAGAGGAGAATTGAACTGTGAGCGCAACGGCATCAGTGTGCAACAGGGGCACCCCTCTGTGGTATAGAACTCGCCTGTCCCTCATGTGGCAAACCTGTGGGTCTCAAATTGGCCTGCACAGCCACATGCAATGGCACAAACAAACCCCCCCCCCACAACAAACACAAATAGGGGGCAAAGTCAACATTGATGGAAAACCATAAGCAAGTAAGAGTGTGTGTGCGTGCGTGCGTGCGTCAGGAGTATTACTCCCATCAGCCTCAATGTAATTATAGAGTGTTCCCAGACTGATACCTGCTCATTATGTTGTAGATCATAAAACCTAACGGAGTACAGAGACGCCAAAGTCCCAGGTGTCAGACCTCCCTCAAGCACTGCTAGACGAACACACACACAGTATACACACACAAAACAATAGCTCCAGGTGTGAGCTGCATCCTCAGTACTAATGTCGCCATCTAAACTCAGTTAGTGTAATCAAGTTAATGTGATGCTAGAGCTGGCTAATGAAGTCACCATCTCCCATAGCCTAAGGGAGTGGAGTTATGACTTTGTCGTGGGCCTTTCAAACTCATCGTGTGTTTTTACCCTGTAGCCTTAGGGAAAATACACCTTCTACCCCTTCCCCGAAACACTGGGGCATATGACCCACAGACAGACAGGAGAGAGAGCGCAAGAGGCAGAGAAAGAAATAGAGAGAAAGAGCGAGAGAGATGGAGGGGGATAGACAAAATGTGGGGATAAAGGACCAAGAGAAATAATGTATCGCTGGGCTCCTGTATTTCATCAGTTCAACAGCACTGTAGGAACTAAGACAGGCTTCCTGCCGCGCAACCCCATGACAAATCCCTAGACAGCACGCGACTATCAGTGTGTGTGAGAATCTTCCTCACACACACACACTTCTTCACACTAACTCATTCTTTACCGACACATACTCAGACATCCATGCACAGAGACAGAGTCAGACCCAGACATGTATCACAAAATAACTGAAAAGAATGGCTTCAGAATATCCCTCCAGTTTGTGTGTCAGGTCCAAAGCCCCCAGACAGAACCCATCTTAAATCCTTCAGCAGCAGAACCTCTGGCGCAATTGGGGCTCACTGGACTGGGCTAAATCCCGAGGACTCACTACTGAATGGGCCTAGCTAGCCCCACAGGAACTAGCTAGCCCCACAGGAAATCACCACTCTAAATACCACACTGATAGTGTAGACAATGGAGTGAGGCCAGGGAGCGCCCGTCATTGAGGAAAAACTTGCCCCAGTTAATCCTGCCCCTGCAGTGTAATGACAGCCTAAGCCGACCATTCATGCTTCCCCTCCCCTTCCTTCCCCCACCCACTACCACCACCCTCCAAACCCACCTTCTCATCAACTCAGAGTCAGACTCCCTATTCCGTTTCGGCTCAGGGGGAAGGAATTAAATCGTCTGGAAGGACATTTTCCTTTTTCCTGTACAGTGAATAAAGCAAAGTTAGCCAGACAGCCACAAAAACACATTCCTGTCTGAATGGTGTTGTGTTCTGTTATGGCACAATTACCTTAGAGGTGACTGTCAGGGCACCACACTGTACAGGTCCTCTGAAGGAACATGGTTAGTTAGGGGATTTAACAGATCAGTCATGGAAAACAAGCGCCACCTCTCTCTCTCTGAAAGTTGTTTTGTTCTTTCATTCTCTCTCTATCCTTCCTCCTCTAAGGTCAATGTTACACAATGCTGTGATTCAGTAATTTTTTTATTTTATAATTTAATTAGGTGTAGGAGAAGATTCATGACATCATGGAGATTTTCCAGTATCTGGACTGTTCTCCCAGAAGTAGTGAGCAGAATCAACATAGGGTTAATTAATAGACATGTGTAAGCAGAATGGGGGCTGAGCATAGGTGAATGAATAGAGCTGGGTCAACATGGAGTTAATCACTAGACATGTAAAAACAGAACGTAAGCAGAAAATGTATGCCTGTGCTGTTGTAGGCCTGAGGGAAGTCATTGCCTGGTCCTGTGACTAGCTTTAAGGCATGTGATTGTATTGTATATGTATGTCTGTGCCATTACAGGCTTGGGGAGAGCCATTGTGTAGTCCAATGAGTATCATTGGACAGACAACTGCATTATGTGTGTGTCTTCTTTTTTGTATCATTGCTATGGATACGCCACCAATAGAATCTGTAAACAACCAAGAATTGATACAGAAAGATAATGGTGGCAAGAGGCCAAGGGGTGTTAATGATCTACATCCTTAATGATCTACGGCCTTCCCTGTAGCTCAGTTGGTAGAGCATGGTGTTTGCAACGCCAGGGTTGTGGGTTCGATTCCCACGGGGGGCCAGCACAGAAAAAAAAAAAAAAAAATGAAATGTACGCATTCACTACTGTAAGTTGCTCTGGATAAGAGCATCTGATAAATTACTAAAATGTACATAGAGGGGAACGACCATGTATGTTATTTGAAAGTGAAAACCTATACAGCCTGAGGTCTATAACAAGAGAAGGCAGTTGTTCACCGGAATTGCTCGGCTTCTGTTACTTTTGAATACTTTATATCTGAGAAATATTTGATTCAATATTTCCATGACACAGGCAAGTCAGTTAAGAACACACACACACACACACACACACACACACACACACACACACACACACACAGAGAGAGATTTTCCTTTCCCCAGAGGAAGCCCCATGGGTATCATGCTTTAACCTGTTAGGGCTAGGGGGCAGTATTTGCACGGCTGGATAAAAAATGTACCCGATTTAATCTGGTTACTAATCCTACCCAGTAACTAGAATATGCATATACTTATTATATATGGATAGAAAACAGCCTAAAGTTTCTAAAACTGTTTGAATGGTGTCTGTGAGTATAACAGAACTCATTTGGCAGGCAAAACCCTGAGACATTTTCTGACAGGAAGTGGATACCTGATGTGTTGTATTACCTTTAAACCTATGCCATTGAAAAACACAGGGGCTGAGGAATATTTTGGCACTTCCTATTGCTTCCACTAGATGTCACCAGCCTTTACAAAGTGTTTTGAGTCTTCTGGAGGGAGATCTGACCGAACAAGAGCCATGGAACGATGATGGCCCATTAGACACCTGGCGCGCGAGTTCATGTTGGGTACCCTCGTTCCAATACGTTATAAAAGAGAATGCATTCGTCCACCTTGAATATTATTCATGTTCTGGTTAAAAAAGGCCCTAATGATTTATGCTATACAACGTTTGACATGTTTGAACGAACGTAAATATATTTTTTCCCCTCGTTCATGAAGTGAAGTCCGGCGGGCTTAGATCATGTGCTAACAAGACAGAGATTTTTGGACATAAATGATAAGCTTTTTTGAACAAAACTACATTCGTTATGGACCTGTGATACCTGGAAGTGACATCTGATGAAGAGAATCAAAGGTAATGGATTATTTACATAGTATTTTCGATTTTAGATCTCCCCAACATGACGGCTAGTCTGTATCGCAACGCGTATTTTTCTGGGCGCAGTGCTCAGATTATTGCAAAGTGTGATTTCCCAGTAAGGTTATTTTTAAATCTGGCAAGTTGATTGCGTTCAAGAGATGTAAATCTATAATTCTTTAAATGACAATATAATATTTTACCAATGTTTTCTAATTTTTATTATTTAATTTGTGGTGCTGACTTGACTGCCGGTTATTGGAGGGAAACGATTTCCTCAACATCAATGCCATAGTAAAACGCTGTTTTTGGATATAAATATGAACTTGATAGAACTAAAAATGCATGCATTGTCTAACATAATGTCCTAGGAGTGTCATCTGATGGAGATTGTAAAAGGTTAGTGCATCATTTTAGCTGGTTTTATGGTTTTGGTGACCCTGTCTTTGAATTGACAAAACATTACACACAACTCTTGTAAATGTACTGTCCTAACATACTCTAAATTTATGCTTTCGCCGTAAAACCTTTTGAAATCGTAAAACGTGGTTAGATTAAAGAGATGTTTATCTTTCAAAGGGTGTAAAATAGTTGTATGTTTGAAAAATTTGAATTTTGACATATATTTGGATTCAAATTTGCCGCTCTTGAAATGCACCTGCTGTTGATGGAGTGCACCACGGGTGGGACGCTTGCGTCCCACCTAGCCCATAGAGGTTAAATTCATGAGCCTTCAGCTCATTCACTTTAACCTGTTGGGGGTAGGGGGCAGTATTTACACGGCCGGATAAAAAAACGTACCCGATTTAATCTGGTTACTACTCCTGCCCAGTTACTAGAATATGCATATAATTATTGGCTTTGGATAGAAAACACCCTAAAGTTTCTAAAACTGTTTGAATGGTGTCTGTGAGTATAACAGAACTCATATGGCAGGCAAAAACCTGAGAGGATTCTGAACAGGAAGTGGCCTGTCTGACAAGTTGTTGTTCATCTTGGCTCTTTTTATTGAAGACTGAGGATCTTTGCTGTAACGTGACACTTCCTACGGCTCCCATAGGCTCTCAGAGCCCGGGAAAAAGCTGAATGATATCGAGGCAGCCTCTGGCTGAAACACATTATCGCTTTTGGCAAGTGGCCAATCAGAGGACAATGGGCTTAGGCGCGTGCCCGAGTCGACCCCATGCTTTATTTTCTTTCGTCTGTTTACCTAAATGCAGATTCCCGGTCGGAATATTATCGCTTTTTTACGAGAAAAATAGCATAAAAATGGATTTTAAACAGCGGTTGACATGCTTCGAAGTACGGTAATGGAATATTTAGAAATGTTTTGTCATGAAATGCGCCATGCTCGTCACCCTTCTTTACCCTTTCGGATAGTGTCTTGAACGCACGAACAAAACGCCGCTATTTGGATATAACAATGGATTATTTGGGACCAAACCAACATTTGTTATTGAAGTAGAAGTCCTGGGAGTGCATTATGACGAAGAACACCAAAGGTAATAACATTTTTCTTATAGTAAATCTGACTTTGGTGAGTGCTAAACTTGCTGGGTGTCTAAATAGCTAGCCCTGTGATGCCGGGCTATCTACTTAGAATATTGCAAAATGTGCTTTCACCGAAAAGCTATTTTAAAAATCGGACATATCGAGTGCATAGAGGAGTTCTGTATCTATAATTCTTAAAATAATTTATGCTTTTTGTGAACGTTTATCGTGAGTAATTTAGTAAATTCACCGGAAGTTAGATGCTGCTAGTTCTGAACGTCACATGCTAATGTAAAAAGCTGTTTTTTGATATAAATATGAACTTGATTGAACAAAACATGCATGTATTGTATAACATAATGTCCTAGGTGTGTCATCTGATGAAGATCATCAAAGGTTAGTGCTGCATTTAGCTGTCTTCTGGGTTTTTGTGACATTATATGCTAGCTTGAAAAATGGGTGTCTGATTATTTCTGGCTGGGTACTCTGCTGACATAATCTAATGTTTTGCTTTCGTTGTAAAGCCTTTTTGAAATCGGACAGTGTGGTTAGATTAACGAGAGTCTTGTCTTTAAAATGGTGTAAAATAGTCATATGTTTGAGAAATTGAAGTAATAGCATTTCTAAGGTATTTGAATAACGCGCCACAGGATTCCACTGGCTGTTACGTAGGTGGGACGATTTCGTCCCGCCGGCCCTAGAGAAGTTAACAAATGAGAACATTACATTCCCCCAAAATATCTCAAAAACTGTGTGTGCGCTATGGGTGGTGTGTGTGTGTACGTACGTGCGTGGGTGGGTGGGTGGGTAGGTACGCGCGTCTGTGTGTGCCAAACACTTTTGGGCACTGCTAAAATACCTCAAGGAGGAATACAGCAAAAATATTACCATACTTAATTTAGGTGAAAACGAATGACAATTTGAGAAAATGAGAGACTGAGTGAGAGAGAGGTACTCTCTGACTGTGTGTGAACAGCTTTGAGGTAAAGCCTAAAGCCTATTATAAGAAAGCCTCCATGCAGAACTCAGCAGCATCAACAGGCTTCCATTGTCAGCTGTGTCAGTGTCACATGATACTGTACCAAAGCACACAAAGACCCATATTAACCACCATTCTCCCTCTAATGCTTTCTCACCTCTCCCCTGTGATCCGCCTACCTAATCTGATTGTTAATTGTGCCCTCTGACCAAAAAGGCAAAGGGAAAGACACAGGGCTTTTCTCTACTTTTTCCTTAAAGGAAAAAGGCAGGCTATTGTCACACTGTGATCTGAGACAAATAACCACCCTTTCAGACAGACTACAGAGACTACATTTACATTTACGTCATTTAGCAGACGCTCTTATCCAGAGCGACTTACAAATTAGTTACCACAGGAGGTTGGTGGAACCTTAATTGAGGAGGAGGGGCTCGTGGTAATGGAATATGGAGCGGAATAAGTGGAATGGTATCAAATAGATGGTGTCCATGTGTTACATGCCATTCCATTTGCTCCATTCCAGCAATTATCCCCTCAGCAGCCTCCTGTGCTGCTTACTTTGGGCCTAGTGTTTCTGTAGGCAAATGTGGTATGCAATTTTGTTTGTGTGCAAATTAGTCACATATTATTCAAATAAGCCAACCAAAGGCTAACCCAAACATTTCTCATAATGATTCACATGCTCACATTGTCCCACGGAGTTCCCCAAATATTTCCATACACTCAGGTAGGAATGATTCTGCCTACAAATGACTGAAAATTAAAATAATTAAAATAATATCAAACACACAATCTTCCGTTTGTCCTTGTGGATCCATCCCTTTGTCAACAGCACCCTGTGGGCCGCAGGACAGCGGTGTTCCTGCATTCTTAGGTGCTTTGTGCTAATGTGAGACACTAACACTATACTGCCTCAGTTCCACCAGCCTACATCAAGGACCTGGCTTCTGTCCAGACAGAGACATGAGAGAAATATAGAGAGAGTGGGCCATTGGGGCATGCCATGTGGGCACCTTCTGCTATTGATCATGAGCTTGCTGGAGGCATGAATGGCATAGTGTCTTATGAAAGGCCATCATTAAGTGTGTGCGTTATTGCTGCCTACATCTGTACATTACTGCTGATGGATAGATACAGGACACCAGATGCTCCCAGTTAGACCCTTTCCTTCTTGACTGGTGTCACTAATGAGCGGATCACAAAGTTAAAGTTCGGACAGAGATATGGTCTGAAATCCTCCTGTGCTTCAGGCAAGACTACGACATTGTGAAAAGAAATCGACACTTCGTAATGTGTCATATGAACATTTATGAACACACCAAGGACCAATATTTTCACACTACCTATACCCAATTCGAAAACCAAACTAAAAAGCAGGTTGTTACATGTGTCAGCCAAGGGCAGAAAGGACACCTGGTCAATTGCACAACTGAATTCATTCAACCAAAATGTGTCTTCCGCATTTAACCCAACCCCTCTGAATCAGAGAGGTGTAGGGGGCTGCCTTAATCAAGGTCATCAGCACCTGGGTAACAGTTGTTGTTGGGTGTTAACTGCCTTGCTTAAGAGCAGATTTTTTCACCTTGCCGGCTCGGGGTTTGAAATCAGCGACCTTTCAGTTACTGGCCCAACACTCTTAACCACTAGGTTACCTGCCGCTAGGCTACTCTGAATGATAGAGTGATGCCGAAGTTAGGAGGATTTTGGCAGGAGAGAGGGGCTCAAGATGAAGCCAATAAGCTGCATCTGACAGCCTGCATTAGTGAAATCGACAGACCTTCCTTTATTCCGTCTCCCTTCAACAACTGGATGTGAATAAAGCTGCTCGTGCTCTCTCTGTTCTCACACTCCCTTTACTTATTTAATGCCCTTTTCCACTCTTTATTTATATTAAGCATCTCAATTCAACCCATACGTGGTCCATTTGTACTTACAGTATAGTGTATATAACCAGCCACAATAAGGTATGTGCTGAGGTTGGGGGTTGCAACCCAATATCATGAGATGCTCCATTTAAAAAAAAGCCATTGAAACAGATCCATTTCTAAAGTTTCTAGCATGTTTTCTCAGTCATATGTTGGCAAATCTAGCACACTACAAGTTACACATTGCCTTGAATTCGCCACTTTCCCATTCCCCGTCCTCAACCAGTAGGAGGTTGAGAGAGGTTACTCCCAGCTGGCACCTGGAGCCACTGAACCAGCCATGAATTACCCATCACCTGCCACCGCCGGCTGTCACACTGGGCGACACCCCTCCATCCCCTGCACAGTCCCCAGTCCTCACCACCTCATATAAAGGAGAGGGAGTGAGAGGGATAGTGAGAGATGTAGAGGGAGTGAGAGTTAGTGGGATTTACAGAAGAATACATGCTAACAGCTGTGACAGGGCATGTGAAGGGGAAATGAGGGGGTGATGACTGAGGTACAGGCTGAATCTCAGGAGGGCTGACATGAAAGACAGTATTCTAAGGAGTTGTCCACTTAGTAGTGCAGCTTCAAATGTAATGAACTACCAGGGACTCACAGACAATACCTGTGAGCCACTACACAAAGCAATACAAGAGCCACTCTACACTAGCCTGGTCCCAGATCGGTTTGTGCGGTCTTGCCGATTCCTATGGTCATTGTCATGCCAAATAACCATATGAGTTGGCTATACAGTATTAACAGATCTTGGGCCAAGCTCACTCCACACATCTCAAATCTTGCCATTGCACCCAATGCCTTAAAATGTGGAGATGGGATCTCATAGAGGACACTGTATGTGTTTAGCACTGCCCACAGGGCCTGACCTAACCAGCCCCCAGAGAGACCAGGGATCCATGTGAAGCCTGCATCCATCACACAGAAAGGCCTGAAGTAGCTGTTTTGTCTCATGAGTGTGTCGATTTCATATTTCACTGTGGTGGTATCTCAGTACAGAATGTTAAAGGGCAGCTCTATAGCCTAGACAATGTCATAGCATGATCTTGCAAAACTGGTCTTTGACCTTTCTATGACTTTACTGAGCTGTACATACATGAGGGTGAGCCACTGCGCTGATCACGGTCAAGAATCAGAATATATTCGATGACTTATAAAGGAAAAAAACTGCAGTATAAAAGTTTTACAAAATAAGCCAATAAGCTAAAAATAAACACATGCGAGAGAGTCCCTTCCCTCTAGGTAGGGGTGAGAAGTAGTAGCACTAGAAGCATCCATCTCTTTTTGCTGCTTCAGGGAGAGAAACACAGATCTTGTGTATTTCAGATGAGGGATCTTTCCTCATTGGTGTATAGTACTAAGTAAGTAGTTTTTTTTTAATACCTGTACTTAACACATTTTTACTAATTTTACTTCACTACATTCCTAAAGAAAATAATGTACTTTTTACTCAATACATTTTCCCTGACACCAAAAGTACTAGTTATATTTTATCAAGACAACATCCCTTATCATACCTACTGCCTCTGATCTGTCGGACTCACCAAACACAAATGCTTTATTTGTAAATTATGTCTGGGTGTTGGAGTGTGTCCCTGGCTATCCATAAATAAATAAAAAAGGAGATTGGGCCGTCTGGCTCGCTAAGTGTAAGGAATTTGAAACTATTTATTCTTTTACTTCTGATACTTAAGTACATTTTAGCAATTACATTTACTTTTGATACTTAAGTATATTTAAAACCAGATACTTTTACTGAAGTAGTATTTTACTGGTTGACTTTCACTTTTACTTGAGTCATTTTCTATTATGGTATCTTTATTTTTACTGAAGTATGACAATTTAGTTTTTCCACCACTGGTATTATTTTGGATGTGAAGCAGATGGTGGAATGTATCAAATAACTAAACTCAGCAAAAAACTAAACGTCCCTTTTTCAGAACCCTGTCTTTCAAAGATAATTCGTAAAAATCCAAATAACTACACAGATCTTCATTATAAAGGGTTTAAACACTGTTTCACATGCTTGTTCAATGAACAATAAACAATTAATGAACATGCACCTGTGGAACGGTCGTTAACTTCATTAGGGTAGGGGGCACTATTTTCACCTCCAGATGAAAAGCGTGCCCAAAGTAAACTGCCTGTTACTCAGGCCCAGAAGCTAGGATATGCATATGAATAATGTCTGTGAGTATAACAGAACTGATATGGCATGCGGAAACCTGAGAAAAATCCATCCAGGAAGTGGGATTTTCTAATGTTTGTAGTTTTCCATAGACTGCCTATACAGATTCCATTGACTTAGGACTCAAATTGCACTTCCTATGGCTTCCACTAGATGTCAACAGTCTTTAGAAATTGTTTCAGGCTTGTATTCTGAAAAATAAGGGAGTAAGACCACTCTGAATGAGTGGACACTGCAGTATCCCAGAGGTTTTTCATGCGCAAGACCGAGAGTGCACCTTTCTTGTTTTCCTTTTATATTGACAAAGCATTTGTCCGGTTGAAGTATTGATTATTATGACTAGAAACAACATGAGGATTGATTATAAACATAGTTTGACATGTTTCTACGAACTTTACTGATACTTTTCGGATTTTTCGTCTGCCTGTTGTGACGGCCTTTGAGCCTGTGGATTAACAAAACGCGCGAACAAAACAGAGGTTTTTGTAAATGGGAGTCTTGTGAGTGCAACCATATGAAGATCAAAGGTAAGTGATTAATTTAATTGCTTTTTCTGACTTGTGTAACTCCTCTACTTGGCTGGTAACTGTTTGTAATGATTTGTCTGCTGGGCGCTGTTCTCAGATAATCGCATGGTATGCTTTCGCCGTGAAGCCTTTTTGAAATCTGACACCGTGGTTGGATTAACAAGAAGGTAATCTTTAAACCCATGTATAACAGCTGTATGTTTTATGAATTTTTATATTGAGTATTTCTGTTTTTGAATTTGGCGCTCTGCAATTTCACTGGAGGTTGGCCAGGTGGGACGGTAGCGTCCCACACCCCCTAGAGAGGTTAAGACACTAACAGCTTACAGACAGTAGGCAATTAAGGTCACAGTTATGAAAACTTAGTACACTAAAGAGGCCTTTCTACTGACTCTGAAAAACACCAAAAGAAAGATGCCCAGGGTCCCTGCTCATCTGTGTGAACGTGCCTTATGCATGCTGCAAGGAGGCATGAGGACTGCAGATGTGGCCAGGGCAATAAATTGCAATGTCCGTACTGTGAGACACAATGTCCGTACAACTGCCCGAGTTACACTAGGAACGCACATTCCCTCCATCAGTGCTCAGACTGTACGCAATAGGCTGAGAGAGGCTGGACTGAGGGCTTGTAGGCCTGTTGTAAGGCAGGTCCTCACCAGACATCACCGGCAACAACGTCGCCTATGGGCACAAACCCACCGTCGCTGGACCAGACAGGACTGGCAAAAAGTGCTCTTCACTGACGAGTCGCGGTTTTGTCTCACCAGGGGTGATTGTCGGATTCGCGCTTATCGTCGAAGGAATGAGCGTTACACCGAGGCCTGTAGTCTGGAGCGGGATTAATTTGGAAGTGGAGGGTCCGTCACGGTCTGGGGCGGTGTGTCACAGCATCATCGGACTGAGCTTGTTGTCATTGCAGGCAATCTCAACGCTGTGCGTTACAGGGAAGACATCCTCTTCCCTCATGTGGTACCCTTCCTGCAGGCTCATCCTGACATGACCCTCCAGCATGACAGTGCCACCAGCCATACTGCTCGTTCTGTGCGTGATTTCCTGCAAGACAGGAATGTCAGTGTTCTGCCATGGCCAGGGAAGAGCCCGGATCTCAATCTTACTGAGTACGTCTGGGACCTGTTGGATCGGAGGGTGAGGGCTAGGGCCATTCCCCCCAGAAATGTCCGGGAACTTGCAGGTGCATTGGTGGAAGAGTGGGGTAACATCTCACAGCAATAACTGGAAAATCTGGTGCAGTCATTGAGGAGGAGATGCACTGCAGTACTTAATGCAGCTGGTGGCCACACCAGATACTGACTGTTACTTTGGAATTTGACCCCCACTTTGTTCAGGTACACATTATTCCATTTCTGTTCTCAGTTGTTGAATCTTATGTTCATACAAATATTTACACATGTTAAGTTTGCTGAAAATAAACGCAGTTGACAGTGAGGACGTTTCTTTTTTTGCTGAGTTTGTTGATTTTCTTGTCAATAATTGTAGTATAATAAGCAGCACACTTTCAATATGTATGCATATAGTCCCATAATTTTATTGAGTTCTCCACGATCTACAACTAACCCTATTTTAATGAGTTGCCTAAAGTAGTACTTTTCATAGACATCAGAGTGCCTTGTCTGTGATTATTTCAGAGTATTCATTTAATCCCTAAAACATGCTTTTCTAAGGCATCATACTACACAGAAAGACTTCTACCTTTGTCATACCCAACTGCATTCATGTTAGCAAAGGGCTAACCAGGTCCCTACCAGGTTAGGCTTTTGCTAACATGAATGCAGTTGGGTATGACAAAGGTAGATGTCAAAGGTAGATGTCATACGTTTTCAGTGCTTGTGTGGCTATCTCAGGATATTCAGCCTTGATTTTAATAGCGAAGGTTGGCAGAGATTAAGTTCTCAAACATACTTTTAAGGCCACCGTCATTTGCAACCTCAAGGAGTTGATCTTCTTCCTGCACGGACATGGACAATTCACCTGAGACATTCACAAATGGGTCGCGGACCCATTCCTTCCCACTTCGTGGGTCTTTGGCGGTAGGGAAGTAACACTCGGAGCTAGGTGATCACGCACCAGCTGGGAGAAAGACGGCCCAGTCTCAGTCTCTCCCAAAATCCCTGCTAATGTTTGGAACATGTCAAATATGCCCTTGTCCACTCGCCGTCCCCACAGTTCCAGTTTGGATTTCAATGCAGCCACTTTATCTGCCAAATTAAAGGCAGTTATCATTCTCCCCTGAAGTGACAGATTGAGTTCGTTGAGCTGGTTCAATATGTCGCACAGGAAAGCGAGTTTTGCGACCCATTCCTCATCATTGAAATGTGCTGTCAGTGGTGACTTTTTTCTGAACGAAATCTCTGCAGCAGCTGTCGTAACTCAAACACTGTGGCAAGCGATCTCCACATAATACGCACAGGGGGCTTTGAGCGTGCGAGTCACTTGTCGCAATGAAGCAATATTTTAGGTAGGACTATCTATTGAAAAAAGTGTACTTTTTTTTGCAGTCTCGGGCTCTCCATTATCAACATCGTCGTTGGGCCTTTCATCTCCCTTATCCCTTCCCGAAGAAGCTCGCCAGCGATGTTTGTTTGTTTTTATTCATGTCAGCTAACGTAGCTAGCTAGTACAAAGTTGGTTGGCAACTCAGCTCACGCAGACGTGATGAACTCGCGGCACGCGCATTAATCAAATCAAATGTATTTCTATAGCCCTTCTTAGATCAGCTGATAGCATTACTCAAGTTCAAAATCTGTAAACTGTTGTGGGCGTGACAGAGATATTAGAGTGGTGAACAAAAGACCAACAGACCCCACCAAGTTGTGTAATTACTGCACAAATAGACTATAATTGGATATAATTATTTTATTTTACCGATTATTTAAAAAGAAAAATACATTTATCCTTTCCGTGCGGCCTGGTAGCGAATATGGTTGGGGACCGTTGCTATAGGCTGGCTTATCGTTGTCGGTGATCAGGCCTACCATTGTTGTGTCATTGGCAAATTTAATGATAGTGGTGGAGTCGTGCCTGGCCATGCAGTCATGAGTGAACAGGGAGTACACAATGGGACTGAGCACGCACCCCTGAGGGCCCCCGTGTTGAAGATCTGCGTGGCAGATGTGTTGTTACCTACCCTTACCACCTGGGGGCAGCCCGTTAGGAAGTCCAGGATCCAGTTGCAGAGGGAGGTGTTTAGTCCCTGGGTCCTTAGCTTACTGAGGCCACTATGGTGTTGAACGCTGAGCTGAAGTCAATGAATAGCATTCTCAGGTAGGTGTTCCTTTTGTTCAGGTGGGAAAGGGCAGTGTGGAGTGCAATAGAGATTGCATCATATGTGGATCTGTTGGGGCGGTATGCAAATCGGAGTGGGTCTAGGGTTTCTGGGATAATGGTGTTGATGTGAGCCATGACCAGACTTTCACAGCACTTCATGGCTACAGACGTGAGTGCTACGGCTCGGTTGTGATTTAGGCAGGTTACCTTAGTGTTGGGCACAGTGACTATGGTGGTCAGCTGGAAACGTAGGTATTACAGACTCAGTCAGGGACAGGTTGAAAATGTCAGTGAAGACACTTGCCAGTTGGTCAACGCATGCTCGGAGTACACGTCCTGGTAATCCGTCTGGCCCTGCAGCCTTGTGAATGTTGACCTATTTAAAGGTCTTACACACATCGGCTGCGGAGAGCGTGATCATATATGTTTCAGTGTTACTTGCCCAGAAACAACCATAGAAGTAACTTAGCTCGTCTGGTAGGCTCGTATCACTGGGCAGCTCGTGTCTGTGCTTCCCTTTATAGTCTGCAATCCCTGCCACATATCATACCAAGATGGCGTAGCAGTCAGACGTCTATGTCCTTCGTCTTGTCCCATATATATATATATATATATAGCTTTTCTTCGCATATCTTTTTCTTCTAAAAACTCAACCTGAAAACACTCTCCTGCAACCCGCCTCACCAATAAAAAATAAAAAATGTATTATTTACCTAAAATCTGAAATCCTCAACAGAAGCTAGCCAGAGGTGGCCAGTTCACTGGCTAACGTTGGAGTTCAGCTAGCCACGGTTGGCGGTCATCAGCTATCCCTTAACTCGAAAAGGTATCGCCAGTTTTGTACAGCGCGACTCAGACCTTAGCATACCGGACCTATTTTCTCTCCATATCCCCGGATTTCTACCGAAGGCTCTGGACATTTACACCTGGATCTTGCAGCTAGCTAGCTGCTACCCGAGTGACTATTTGCTAACGTCGTTCCCGGAGCTAACATCAATTATTCCGGAACTAGCCAGCTGAAGAGTTCCATCAGCCACTCCTGGGCTACAATCACCTATCCAGACCTGTTTTACTGCCGATGCGGAGCCCCATCGGGCCTTCACGACTGGACTACCGACGTTATCTGCCCGAGGGAGTTATCCAACTGGCCCCTCCATCGCGACGTAACCTGAACGCCCATCTGTGGCCTGCGAATCGTTAGCCGTCTTATCGGCTGCTATCTGAATAGGTCTATCGGACAATATTCTTGGGCCACTATAACTATAACTATTTTGCCAATTGGACTGGTCCCTCCTACCACACGGAACCCCACTAATCTACAGACGGAAACGCACGAGGTGGCTAAAAACAGACCTCCCTCCAACTTCTGCCAGCTTGCTGCCTATGGCCCTGCTAGCTGTCTGAATCTCACGGGACCCTTATGATCACTCGGCTAAGCATGCCTCTCCTTAATAACCTCTTACATCTAGACGTTTCGCTAGCAGAACACCTGCTCCAATATCCAATGATGGGCGTGGCGCGAAATACAAAGTCCTCGAAAATCCGAAAAAGTCAATTTTTCAAACATATGACTATTTTACACCATTTTAAAGACAAGACTCTCCTTTATCTAACCACACTGTCCAATTTCAAAAAGGCTTTACAGCGAAAGGAAAACATTATGTCAGCAGAGTACCCAGCCAGAAATAATCAGACACCCATTTTTCAAGCTAGCATATAATGTCACAAAAACCAAAACCACAGCTAAATGCAGCACTAACCTTTGATGATCTTCATCAGATGACACTCCTAGGACATTATGTTATACAATACATGCATGTTTTGTTCAATCAAGTTCATATTTATATCAAAAACCAGCTTTTTGACATTAGCATGTGATGTTCAGAACTAGCATACCCACCGCGAACTTCCGGTGAATTTACTAAATTACTCACGATTAACGTTCACAAAATACATAACAATTATTTTAAGAATTATTGCTACAGAACTCCTTTATGCAATCGCGGTGTCAGATTTTGAAATAGCTTTTCGGCGAAAGCACATTTTGCAATATTCTGAGTACATAGCCCGGCCATCACGGCTAGCTAATTTGACACCCACCAAGTTTGGCCCTCACCAAACTCAGAATTACTATTAGAAAAAGTGGATTACCTTTGCTGTTCTTCATCAGAATGCACTCCCAGGACTTCTACTTCAACAAGAAATGTTGTTTTGGTTCCAAATAATCCATAGTTATATCCAAATACCTCCATTTTGTTTGTGCGTTCAGGTCACTATCCGAGCGCATTTCGTGACAAAAAAAATCAAAATATTCCATTACCATACTTCGAAGCATGTCAAACGCTGTTTAAAATCAATTTCTATGCAATTTTTCTCGTAAAATAGCGATAATATTCCAACCGGGCGACGTTGTATTCATTCAAAGGCTGAAAGAAAAATATTGAGAATTCTCATGAACGCGCATCTCCAGTGTCACTGTTCCCAGGCTGACCACTCACAAATTATCCTGCTGTTCTTCGCCCAGAGACAGCAGACACCCCATTACACTTTCTGGCGCCTTCTGAGAGCCAATGGAAGCCTTAGAAAATGTCACGTTACAGCACAGATGCTGTATTTTCGATAGAGATGCAACTGAAGGACAACAAATTGTCAGACTGGGCACTTTCTGTATGGAATCTTCTCAGGTTTTGGCCTGCCATATGAGTTCTGTTATACTCACAGACACCATTCAAACAGTTTTAGAAACGTTGAGTGTTTACTATCAACATCTACTAATTATATGCATATTCTCGTTTCTGGGCAAGAGTAGTAACCAGTTTAAATCGGGTACGTTTTTTATCCGGCCGTGCAAATACTGCCCCCTAGCCCCAACAGGTTAACTAACCTCGAGACGAGCTTCAATGTCATAAAACACTCCTTCCGCAGTCTATCACAGTGCCATCCGTTTTGTCCCCAAAGCCCCTTATACCACCCACCACTGCAACCTGTATGCTCTAGTCGGCTGGCCCTCGCTACATATTCGTCGCCAGACCCACTGGCTCCAGGTCATCTATAAGTCTATGCTAGGTAAAGCTCCTCCTTATCTCAGCTCACTGGCCATGATAACAACATCCACCCGGAGCAGGCGCTCCAGCAGGTATATCTCACTGGTCGTCCCCAAAGCCAACACCTACTTTGGCTGCCTTTCCTTCCAGTTCTCTGCTGCCAATGACTGGAACGAATTGCAAAAAAAGACTTATATTTCCCTCACTAACTTTAAACATCAGCTATCTGAGCAGCTAACCAATCGCTGCAGCTGTACATAGCCCATCTGTAAATAGCCCACCCAATCTACCTACCTCATCCCCATATTGTTTTTATTTACTTTTCTGCTCTTTTGAACACCAGTATATCTACTTGCACATCACCATCTCCTCATCTATCACTCCAGTGTTAATTTGCTAAATTGTAATTACTTCGCTACTATGGCCTATTTATTGCCTTACCTCCTCACGCCATTTGCACACACTGTATATAGACTTTCGCTTGCAACAGCCAGTGGAATCGCATCGCGCTAAATGCAAAACCTCAAATGCTATAACTTCAATTTCTCAAACATATGATTATTTTACACCGTTTTATAGATACACCTCTCCTGAATCGAACCACGTTGTCCGATTTCAAAAAGGCTTTACAGCAAAAGCAAAACATTAGATTATGTCAGCAGAGTACCCAGCCAGAAATAATCACACTGCCATTTTCAAAGCAACTAGCATGCATCACAAATACCCAAAACACAGCTAAATGCAGCACTAACCTTTGACAACCTTCATCAGATGACACTCCTAGGACATCATGTTACACAACACATGCATTTTTTGTTCGATAAAGTTCATATTTATATATAAAAACAGCATTTTACATCGGCGCATGACGTTCAGAAAATCTTTTCCCTCAAATGCTTCCGATGAATCAGCGCTACAATTTACAAAATTACTATTCGAAAACATTGTTAAAATGTAATATTGTCATTCAAAGACTTATAGATTAACATGTCTTGAATGCCATCTCTTTGCCAGATTTAAAAATAACTTTACTGGGAAATCACACTTTACAATAAACGACGTGGTATGCCCAGAAAAAAAGTCTAGGCTATAAATGTTGGAGCCATCTTGGAACGATCAACCATCAAAAATACTATTGTAAATAATCCCTTACCTTTGATTATCTTTATCAGAAGGCACTTCTAGGAATCCCAGGTCCATAACAAAGGTAGTTTTGTTCAAAAAAGTTAATAATTTATGTCCCAATAGTGTTAGCGCGCTCCGAAGGCTAGTGAAAATGTACCGTGTGCGTCTGACTTGTCGTCAGGAATGAGCAAAAAATATATATTTAAGTTCGTTCAAACATGTCAAACGTTGTATAACATAAATCTTTAGGGGCTTTTTCAACCAGGGCTTCAATAATATTCCATTGGGACGGTTGCATTGTCTTTCAAAACGTTTCGAAAAGGGAGAGTACCCATGGGCGCCGACGTCACAATGGTAATGGCCCATCCCCTGTGACCAAGATAAACATCCTCTCTTTCAGTCAATTTTGATAGTAGGAGAATCAAACCACTTTGTAAAGACTGGGGACATCTAGTGGAAGCCATAGGAAGTGGAAGCTAAACATACTTCTAGTGGAAGCTAAATGATTCACAAGCCCCTGTGTGTTTCAATGGCAAATGTTTGAAGTGATATCCACACATCAGATTTCAGTTTCCTGTCAGGATTTGTCTCAGGGTTTTGACTGCCATATGAGTTCTGTTATACTCACAGACACCATTCAAACAGTTTTAGAAACTTTAGGGTGTTTTCTATCCAAATCAAACAATTATATGCATATTCTAGTTACTGGGCAAGAGTAGTAACCAGTTTAAATCGGGTACGTTTTTTTATCCGGCCGTGCAAATACTGCCCCCTATCCCCAACAGGTTAACCTGTTATGGATAGGGGGCAGTATTTTCACAGCCGGATAAAAAAACATACCCAATTTAATCTGATTATTACTCCTGCTCAGAAACTAGAATATGCATATAATTATTTCCTTTGGATAGAAAACACTCCGAAGTTTCTAAAACTGTTTGAATGGTGTCTGTGAGTATAACAGAACTCATTTGGCAGGCCAAAACCTGAGAAGATGCTGTACAGGAAGTACCCTGTCTGACCATTTCTTGGCCTTCTTTGCCATCTCTATCCATTACAGAGGATCTCTGCTGTGACGTGACACTTCCAACGGCTCCCATGGGTTCTCAGAAGGCGGCAAAAAGCTGAATCGTGGCTTTGCAGGCTCTGGTTGAAACAAAGTAGCGCGTTTGGGTAGTGGCTGGTTACAGTACTGTGAGACTCAGGCGCGTGCCCGCGTCGACAGAATGCTTTGTTTTCTTTCCTCTGTTTACCTAAACGCAGATTCCCGGTCGGAATATTATCGCTTTTTTACGAGAAAAATGGCATAAAAATTGATTTTAAACAGCGGTTGACATGCTTTGAAGTACGGTAATGGAATATTTAGAAATCTTTTGTCACGAATTGCGCCATGCTCGTCACCCTTATTTACACTTCGGATAGTGTCTTGAACGCACGAACAAAACGCCGCTATTTGGATATAACGATGGATTATTTTGGACCAAACCAACATTTGTTATTGAAGTAGCAGTCCTGGGAGTGCATTCTGACGAAGACAACAAAGGTAATCAAACTTTTGTAATAGTAAATCGGAGTTTGGTCAGGGCTAAACTTGGTCGGTGTCTAAATGGCTAGCCGTGATGGCTGGGCTATCTACTGAGAATATTGCAAAATGTGCTTTCACCGAAAAGCTATTTTAAAATCGGACATATCGAGTGCATAGAGGAGTTCTGTATCTATAATTCTTAAAATAATTGTTATGTTTTTTGTGAACGTTTATCGTGAGTAATTTAGTCAATTCACCGGATGTTTGCGGGGGGTATGCTAGTTCTGAACGTCACATGCTAATGTAAAAAAGCTGGTTTTTGATATAAATATGAACTTGATTGAACAAAACATGCATGCATTGTATAACATAATGTCCTAGGGTTGTCATCTGACGAAGATCATCAAAGGTTAGTGCTGCATTTAGCTGTGGTTTTGTTTTTTTGTGACATTATATGCTAGCTTGAAAAATGGGTGTCTGATTATTTCTGGCTGGGTACTCTGCTGACATAATGTAATGTTTTGCTTTCGCTGTAAAGCCTTTTTGAAATCGGACAGTGTGGTTAGATTAACGAGAGTCTTGTCTTTAAAATGCTGTAAGCACAACCCCCACCTGTGGACGTCGGGCCCTCATACCACCCTCATGGAGTCTGCTCAAACTGTCAGAAACAGACACATGCACATTTGTGGCCTGCTGGAGGTCATTTTGCAGGGCTCTGGCAGTGCTCCTCCTGCTCCTCCTTGCACAAAGGTGGAGGTAGCGGTCCTGCTGCTGGGTTGTTGCCCTCCTACGGCCTCCTCCACGTCTCCTGATGTACTGGCCTGTCTCCTGGTAGCGCCTCCATGCTCTGGACACTACGCTGACAGACACAGCAAACCTTCTTGCCACAGCTCGCATTGATGTGCCATCCTGGATGAGCTGCACTACCTGAGCCACTTGTGTGGGTTGTAGACTCCGTCTCATGCTACCACTAGAGTGAAAGCACCGCCAGCATTCAAAAGTGACCAAAACATCAGCCAGGAAGCATAGGAACTGAGAAGTGGTCTGTGGTCACCACCTGCAGAACCACTCCTTTATTGGGGGTGTCTTGCTAATTGCCTATAATCTCCAACTGTTGTCTATTCCATTTGCACAACAGCATGTGAAATGTATTGTCAATCAGTGTTGCTTCCTAAGTGGACAGTTTGATTTCACAGAAGTGTGATTGACTTGGAGTTACATTGTGTTGTTTAAGTGTTCCCTTTATTTTTTTGAGCAGTGTATATTATCACTTGTGAATGATGTCCAGTGTAAGGCAAGAAACAATGCCTTTTTTTCTGACCTTTTCTAATCATAGTCGCACACCTCATGCAGCCTAGCCCATAGGCCTATATATTTTGATAAGGTTTGTTTCTTGTGCTGACATTGCTTTGAAAGGGTTTCACCTAGGGGTCATGATCGGGGCTGTACCAAATGTTTGATGTATTATAATAATTGATTATGCTTATGTTGTATTAATAGAAGGGGAGGGGTTATAAGACCCCTCCCTCCTTACATTTATAGGGTCCTAGACTACAGATTAACAATATATATATATATATTCATTATAGAGGTTTAGTATTGTTCCACAGTTGTTTTCTAAATTCTGTCTCTTATAAAGAGACCCCTCTGAGAAATGTGTGACTGAGACAGAACTTTGCAGGGGAGTGTAGGAGATAAAAGGTTTTTGAATGATTTAGTTAAAGATATTGTCATAATGCTAATTTCACCAATGAGACAATGATTGACAAGGAACAAGGAAACGAACCCCAACAGCTTCCAGAGGCAATTTGGAACTTGGTAGTGAGTGTTGCAACCGAGGATAGACAGTTTTTACCCACTATGCACGTAAGCGGTCCCGTTCTGTGAGCTTGTGTGGCCTACCACTTCACGGCTGAGCTGTTGAAGCTTCTAGATGTTTCCACTTCACAATAACAGCACTTACAGTTGACCGGGGCAGTTCTAGTAATGCAAAAATTGTACTAACTGACTTGTTGGAAAGGTGGAATCCTATGACGGTGCCACATTGAAAGTCACTGAGCTAGTCAGTAAGGCCATCTACTGCCAATGTTTGATTTTTTTTCACACCTTTATTTAACCAGGTAGGCTAGTTGAGAGCAAGTTCTCATTTACAACTGCGACCTGGCAATGACAAAGCAAAGCAGTGAGACATAAACAACAACACAGAGTTACACATTGAATAAAACTTACAGTCAATAACACAATAGAAAAAGTCTATATACAGTGTGTGCAAATTAGGTAGATTAAGGGAGGTAAGGCAATAAATAGGCCATAGTGGCATCGTAATTACAATATAGCATTTAAACACTGGAGTGATAGATGTGCAGAAGATGAATGTGCAAGTAGACATACTGGGGTGCAAAGGAGCAAAATAAATAAAATAACAGTATGGGGATGAGGTAGTTGGATGGGCTAATTTACAGATGGGATATGTACAGGTGCAGTGATCTGTGGGCTGCTCTGACAGCTGGTGCTTAAAGTTAGTGAGGGAGATAGATATGAGTCTCCAGCTTCAATGATTTTTGCAGTTAGTTCCAGTCATTGGCAGCAGAGAACTGGAAGGAAAGGCAGCCAAAGGAGGAATTGGCTTTGGGGGTGACCAGTGAAATATACCTGCTGGAGCGCGTGCTACAGGTGGGTTCTGCTATGGTGATCAGTGAGCTGAGATAAAGCAGAGCTTTACCTAGCATAGACTTATAGATGACCTGGAGACAGTGGGTTTGGCAACAAAAATTAAGCGAGGGCCAGTAGTATATGGGGCTTTGGTGATAGACTGCATCCAATTTGCTCAGTAGAGAGCGTTGGAGGCTATTTTGTAAATGACATCGCCGAAGTCAAGGATCGGTAGGATGGTCAGTTTTACGAGGGTATGTTTGGCAGCATGAGTGAAGGAGGTGGATATGAGAATCACCAGCAGCAAGATCGACATCATTGATGTATACAGAGAAGAGAGTCGGCCCAAGAATTGAACCCTGTGGCACCCCCATAGAGACTGCCAGAGGTCCGGACAACAGGCCCTCCGATTTGACACACTGAACTCTATCAGAGAAGTAGTTAGTGAACCAGGCGAGGCAGTCATTTGAGAAACCAAGGCTGTTGAGTCTGCCGATAAGAATGTGGTGATTGACAGAGTCGCAAGCCTTGGCCAGGTCGATGAATACAGCTGCACAGTAGTGTCTTTTCTCGATGGCGGTTATGATATCGTTTAACACCCTGGCCATCCTACAATCTAAGCTTGATGCCCTCAATCTCACACAAATTATCAATGAACCTACCAGGTACAACCCCAAATCCGTTAACACGGGCAACCTCATAGATATCATCCTAACCAACCTGCCCTCCAAATACCTTTGCTGTCTTCAACCAGGATCTCAGCGATCACTGCCTCATTGCCTGCGTCCGTAATGGGTCTGCGGTCAAACGACCACCCCTCATCACTGGCAAGTGCTCCCTAAAACACTTCAGCGAGCAAGCCTTTCTAATTGACCTGGCCTGGTTATCCTGGAAGGATATTAAACTCATTCCGTCAGTAGAGGATGCCTGGTTATTCTTTAAAAGTGCTTTCCTTACCATCTTAAATAAGCATGCCCCATTAAAAAAAAATAGAACCAGGAAAAGATATAGCCCTTGGTTCACTCCAGACCTGACTGCCCTTGACCAGCACAAAAACATCCTGTGGCGTACTGCATTAGCATCGAATAGCCCTCGCGATATGCAACTTTTCAGGGAAGTTAGGAAAGCAAAGGCTAGCTTTTTCAAACAGAAAATTGCATCCTGTAACACAAACTCCAAGAAGTTCTGGGACACTGTAAAGTCCATGGAGAATAAGAGCACCTCCTCCCAGCTGCCCACTGCACTGAGGCTAGGAAGCATTGTCACCACCGATAAATTTCAATAAGCATTTTTATACAGCTGGCCATGCTTTCCACCTGGCTACCCCTACCACGGTCAACAGCCCTGCACCCCGCCCCCCCGGCAACTTGCCCAAGCCTCCCCCATTTCTCCTTCACCCAAATCCAGGTAGCAGATGTTCTGAAAGAGCTGCAAAATCTGGACCCTTACAAATCAGCCGGGCTAGACAATCTGGACCCTCTCTTTCTAAAATGATCCACCGAAATTGTTGCAACCCCTATTACTAGCCTGTTCAACCTCTCTTTCGTATCATCTGAGATCTCCAAAGATTGGAAAGCTGCCGCGATCATCCCCCTCTTTAAAGGGGGAGACACTCTAGACCCAAACTGCTACAGACCTATATCTATCCTACCTTTAAGGTCTTCGAAAGCCAAGTTGGCAAACAGATCACTGACCATTTCGAATCCCACCGTACCTTCTCCGCTATGCAATCTGGTTTCCGAGCTGGTCATGGGTGCACCTCAGCCGCGCTCAAGGTCTTAACCTCTATGGGCTAGGTGGGACGCTAGCGTGCCACCCGTGGTGCACTCCATCAACAGCAGGTGCATTTCAAGAGCGTCAAATTGGAATCCAAATAAATGTCAAAATTCAAATTTTTCAAAAATACAACTATTTTACACCATTTGAAAGATAAACATCTCCTTAATCTAACCACGTTTTACGATTTCAAAAAGGTTTTACGGCGAAAGCATAAATTTAGAGTATGTTAGGACAGTACATTTACAAGAGTTGTGTGTAATGTTTTGTCAAGTCAAAGACAGGGTCACCAAAACCATAAAACCAGCTAAAATGATGCACTAACCTTTTACAATCTCCATCAGATGACACTCCTAGGACATTATGTTAGACAATGCATGCATTTTTAGTTCTATCAAGTTCATATTTATATCCAAAAACAGCGTTTTACTATGGCATTGATGTTGAGGAAATCGTTTCCCTCCAATAACCGGCAGTCAAGTCAGCGTCACAAATTAAATAATTAAAATTAGAAAACATTGGTAAAATAATATATTGTCATTTAAAGAATTATAGATTTACATCTCTTGAACGCAATCAACTTGCCAGATTTAAAAATAACCTTACTGGGAAATCACACTTTGCAATAATCTGAGCACTGCGCCCAGAAAAATACGCGTTGCGATACAGACTAGACGTCATGTTGGGGAGATCTAAAATCGAAAATACTATGTAAATAATCCATTACCTTTGATTCTCTTCATCAGATGTCACTTCCAGGTATCACAGGTCCATAACGAATGTAGTTTTGTTCAAAAAAGCTCATCATTTATGTCCAAAAATCTCCGTCTTGTTAGCACATGATCTAAGCCAGCCGGACTTCTCGTCATGAACGAGGGGAAAAAATATATTTCCGTTCGTTCAAACATGTCAAACGTTGTATAGCATAAATCATTAGGGCCTTTTTTAACCAGAACATGAATAATATTCAAGGTGGACGAATGCATACTCTTTTATAACGTATTGGAACGAGGGTACCCAACATGAACTCGCGCGCCAGGTGTCTAATGGGACATCATCGTTCCATGGCTCTTGTTCGGTCAGATCTCCCTCCAGAAGACTCAAAACACTTTGTAAAGGCTGGTGACATCTAGTGGAAGCAATAGGAAGTGCCAAAATATTCCTCAGCCCCTGTGTTTTTCAACGGGATAGGTTTAAAGTCAATACAACACATCAGGTATCCACTTCCTGTCAGAAAATGTCTCAGGGTTTTGCCTGCCAAATGAGTTCTGTTATACTCACAGACACCATTCAAACAGTTTTAGAAACTTTAGAGTGTTTTCTATCCATATATAATAAGTATATGCATATTCTAGTTACTGGGTAGGATTAGTAACCAGATTAAATCGGGTACATTTTTTTTATCCAGACGTGCAAATGCTGCCCCCTAGCCCTAACAGGTTAAGCATTTAGGTCACCTAACAGCACGAGCTCTGAAGATAGACGGGGGGGGGGGGGGGGGTAGTCAATTCACATATGGTGTCCAGGGCACAGCTAGAGACAGAAGGTGGTCTATAGCAAGTGGCAATGGTGAGAGACTTGTTTCTGGAAAGGTGGATTTTTATAAGTAGAAGCTCAAATTGTTTGGGCACAGACCTGGATAGTAAGACAGAACTCTGCAGGCTAACTCTGCCCCCTTTGGCAGTTCTATCTTGTCGGAAAATGTTATAGTTATGGATGGAAATTTCAGGGTTTTTCGTGGTCTTCCTAAGCCAGGATTCCGACACGGCTAGGACATCTGGGTTGGCGTAGTGTGCTAAAGCAGTGAATTAAAAAAAGACTTAGGGAGGAGGCTTCTAATGTTAACATGCATGAAGCTAAGGCTTTTCCAGAGTGCCTGGGTAATGGGAGTGGAGCTAAAGGCTATAAGAACTGGTCGTCTAGTACGTTTGGAACAGAGAGTAAAAAGAGCAGGTTTCTGGGCACGGTAGAATAGATTCAAGGCATAATGGACAGACAAAGAAAGGTATGGTAGGATATGAATACAGTGGCGGTAAACCTATGCATTGAGTGACAATGAGAGATAATGTCTCAAGAAACATCATTTAAACCAGGTGAGGTCACCGCATGTGTGGGAGGTGGAACTAAAAGGTTAGCTAAGGAATATTGAGCAGGGCTAAAGGCTCTACAGTGAAATAAGGCACTAACCAAAACAGCAATGGACAAGGCGTATTGACATTAGGGAGAGGCATGCGTAGCCGAGTGATCATAGAGGTCCAATGAGTAGCTAGGCGGGCTGAAGACACGGCCATTCAGACAGCTAGCGGGCCGAGGCTAGCAAAAGGGCCTTAGAGGGACGTTGCGATGGAAGAAATCTGTTGTAGCCCCCTCGTGCAGTTACGTCGGCAGACCAGTCGTGATGGATCAGCAGGGCTCTGTGTAGTAAAAGGCTCCAGGCTAGAGGTCGACCGATTATGATTTTTCAGATACCGATTATTGGAGGAACAACAAAAAGCCGATAGCGATTAATCGGACGATTTCTTTTTCTTTCTTTTTTGTAATAATGACAATTACAACAATACTGAATGAACACTTATTTGAACTTAATATAATAATACATCAATAAAATCAATTTCGCCTCAAATAAATAATGAAACATGTTCCATTTGGTTTAAATAATGCAAAAACAAAGTGTTGGAGAAGAAAGTAAAACTGCAATATGTGCCATGTAAAAAAGCTAACATTTAAGTTCCTTGCTCAGAACATATGAAAGCTGGTGGTTCCTTTTAACATGAGTCTTCAATATTCCCAGGTAAGAAGTTTTAGGTTGTAGTTATTATAGGAATTATAGGACTATTTCTCTCTATACAAATTTGTATTTCATATACCTTTGACTATTGGATGTTCTTATAGGCACTTTAGTATTGCCAGTAACAGTATAGCTTCCGTCCCTCTCATCGCTCCTACCTGGGCTTGAACCAGGAACACATCGACAACAGCCACCCTCGAAGCAGCGTTACCCATGCAGAGCAAGGGGAACAACTACTCCAAGTCTCAGAGCGAGTGACGTTTGAAACGCTATTAGCGCGCATCCCGCTAACTAGCTAGCCATTTCACATCGGTTACACCAGCCTAATCTCGGGAGTTGATAGGCTTGAAGTCATAAACAGCACAATGCTTGAAGCATTACGGAGAGCTGCTGGCAAATGCACGAAAGTGCTGTTTGAATGAATGCTTACGAGCCTGCTGGTGCCTACCATCGCTCAGTCAGACTGCTCTATCAAATCATAAACTTAATTATAACATAATAACACACAGAAATACGAGCCTTTGGTCATTAAAATGGTCGAATCCGGAAATTATCATTTCGAAAACAAAACGTTTATTCTTTCAGTGAAATACGGAACCGTTCCGTATTTTATCTAACGGATGGCATCCCTAAGTCTAAATATTGCTGTTACATTATACAACCTTCAATGTTATGTCATAATTAATTACGGCCTGTTAGGAATAAATGGACTTCACACAGTGCGCAATGAGCCAGGCGGCCCAAACTGCTGCATATACCCTGACTGCTTGCACGGAATGCAAGAGAAGTGACACAATTTCCCTGGTTATAAGGAATTCATGTTAGCAGGCGATATTAACTAAATATGCAGGTTTAAAAATATATACTTGTGTATTGATTTTAAAGAGAAGGCATTGATGTTTATGGTTAGGTACATTGGTGCAACGACAGTGCTTTTTTCGCAAATGCACTTGTTAAATTATCACCCGTTTGTCGAAGTAGGCTGTGATTCAATGAGAAATTAACAGGCACCGCATCGATTATATGCAATGCAGGACACCCTAGATAAACTAGGAATATCATCAACCATGTGTAGTTAACTAGTGATTATGTTATTAAGATTGATTGTTATGAAAACTTGAAATTGGCCCTAATTAATTGGCCATTCCGATTAATCGGTCGACCTCTAGTCCAGGCCAATTGGCAAAATAGCTATATTGACGGGCCTCTTCAGTTAACAGTCCGATATGCTCTAGACAGCTAGCGGGCTGCGGCAAGCAGGCTAGCAGATGGGCATTCAGGGGATGTCGCGATGGAGGAGCCTGTTGAAAAAGACCCTTGGGCAGATTACGTTGGTAGTCCAGTCGTGATGGATCGGCGGGGCTCCATAATCGGCAGTAAAAGGGGTATAGGCCAATTGGCAAAATAGGTATTGTAGCCCGAGGAGTGGCTGATGGACCTCTTCAGCTAGCAGGGAGATGGGCCTAGCATAGGCTAGCTCCAGGTTAACTGGTGCTTGCTTCGTGACAGAGATGTTAGCCAGGAGTGGCCACTCGGATAGCAGATAGCTAGCTGCGATGATCCAGGTGAAACGGTTCAGAGCTTGCTGTAGGAATCCGGAGATATGGAGAAAAATAAGTCCGATTTGCTCTGGTTTGAATTGCGCTGTGCAGACTGGCAAGAGCTGTCCGGGCTAAAGGTTAACTGATGACCACTAGCAGTGGATAGCTGACTACTAGCTAGTAGCTAGTTAGCTGGCTAGCTACTGTTGGGGGGGTTCTGGTTCTAAAGTAAAGAAAATAGCAGATCCATACTACATTGGGTGAGGCGGATTTCAGGAGAGTATGTTGAAGTTGAGGTTAAGAAAAATATATGCAAAGAAAAAAGATATATACACGGGACAAGACAAAGACGTCTGACACGGCATCTTGGATGTCGACTATGGAGATTGCATGGCTGTGTGCTCGATTTTATACACGTCAGCAATAGCCGAATCCACTCATTTGATTGGATGTCCACATACTTTTGTATATATAGCGTAGGTGTTTCTCCAGGTGGGAGAGGGCAGTGTAATAGAGATTGCGTCATCTGTGGAGGCTGTATGCAAATTGGAATGGGTCCAGGGTGTTTGGGATGATGGTGTTTATGTGAGCCATTACTAGCCTTTCATGGCTACAGATTTGATGCTATGAGGTGATAGTCATTTAGACAGTTATCTTGGCGTTCTTGGGCACATAGCCTATGGTGGTCTGCTTGAAACATGTAGGTATTACAGACTGGGTCAGGGAGAGGTTGAAAATGACAGTGTAGACACTTGCCAGCTGGTCAGCACATGTTCTCAATCAAAGCGTGATTTCCCTCAGCAGTCTGCATATTTCAATTAGATATGAGGCTTTAAAATGGAACTCAACACAAAACATCGGTGAATCTGTATCCACATTTACAGGTTGGAATGCAATTTCGGGAATTTAATGTCCAGAAATGTTCATCTAGAATTAGAGTAGCAAAAAATACGAATAGGTTATCATGACAGGGTAGCCGACGCACTGTTTGAATAGCCTACTTCCAAGGGGGAAATATTGGCTATAAAGGATTAGGCGAATATACTAATAACATACCCTAGACTACCCGTTTCTTTAAATATGGTAAAGCTATAACAAAAAGCGGGAATGTGAGGTGGATTCTGATCTGTTAAGCTGAGGGTCAAGTCTTAAAACAGTAAGCCACAAAACAAGCACTATTCTCAGATTCGAAGCAATCTAATGAAACACATTTTCATAAAAGTTCTTCTTATGAAAAGCCCCTCATCTCGCATCTTGACGATTATCAGTAAACCCTCTTCATTATCCAATAAATCGAGCCTTCCATTGAATAGCCTTCAGTCGCCTATGAATAAAGTTAACTGCGGAAAACATACTGCGACACCTTTCACAGGACCCTTTTCAGGATCAATACATCGATTTAAAACTCTCCACACTGGATGCATCGCTTCCCAAGTGCGCAGTGACTTGAAAACAGGAAGAAATGGGCTCTTTACCTGTTGGTCCCTCTATGCCTTCGGCGTAGATTTGAACGGCCAGGATCAGTAGAAATGCGCAGTTGTTCATTGTGCTGTTTTAGTCCAGTTTGGAATAGATGCAGAAATAATTTCAGTGACTCCGCGAGGACCGATGTGCTAATTGTGGACTCCAGCCTATCGATTCCCTAATTCTTTCTGAAACGTAGTTGCGAGACAGCAGCAGTAGTGGAAGACGTGCTAACTGACGCCAGGATAAACAGTACAGAACATTTTCACTCTTCCGCCAAGCACACGTTCTGTCTCGATATGTGTGTGATTAAAAATATGCGACGGACGCCTCCAAGTGGCACCATCTTGCAACTATTCTGGCGTCTAAAGGTTTTTCTGAGTTAAGACTGAACTCGCTACATGTCTCTCACTCTCCGTGTGTGTGCCTCGCCAAGCATTCACATACATCCACCTAGTATCTTGCAACAGCCTAGTCTCCATCAAAATGGAGTAACTGATTGGTTCTGGGTGCTGAGGTCATCCACCTGATGATCTCCCAAAAGATGTCACACCAGATCCACTGTGACCAGTGACTCAAAGTAGCTTCAACAATGGATTCACTGGTGGCTTTATGATCAAAGGTGAGATGAGCAGATCTGCAGCAATGGACACAGTCTGTCAGTCTATCTGCAGAATGGGAAACAGATTAATTATTCTGACAGCTTCACAGGTTGAGTGACGACAAAAGACCAGCTACCTTTTGAGACATGAATAGGAGTACCTTGTGCGGAGCCGACCACTTTGGCTGGCTGCTATGTCATAACTGGGGTAGTGGAAGGGACATAGATATCCAAATGTTAATCCATCTATCAATGTAAATGTACTCTGTATAGCTCAGTCTCTATGACATTGTACTGTGTAGGCTATGGGTATGTGTGACTTGTTCAGAGGTGCATATCTCTACTCCATAAAGGATGCACACAAGTAAAAATACACCTTATGGAACAGTGGGGACTGTGAAGAGACACAGGCACAGATAGACGCACATACACACACGTACACATGGATTTTTTTGTTGTAGATATATGGTATTAGAGGGCACACTGTATTGTGAAATGTAATGTAACGTTTTTATTTGAATATAACCGCCTTCATTTTGCTGGACCCCAGGAAGAGACGAGAAAATACAAATTAGAGACTAACAGATCAGCTAATGGGGATCCATAATAAATACAAATACATTAGTTTATGGGAGAATCTCAATTGCATACTCCTCACGTCCTCTGTCCTTGCCTCCTTCTCAAAATCCATTGGAGAAGAAGGTCAGAGGGGAGGGGCTTTCTCTTCCAATATGTTTTGAGAAGGAGAGGCGAGGAAAGAGGAGAGCGAGAAGTATGCAATTGAGATTCTCCCAATGTGTTGTTCTGAAGAAGAAGATTCCTGCATGTTACTGATCTGTTAAAGTCTCTAATTTAAGTATTTTCTCTTGTCTGGTCTGTTTACTGAAAATCATTGTTACATGTTCCATCAGGCATTTTAGTCCTTAGCTAATCCTTCAACACAGGTTAAGGACACTTAAATTAGGACGCTTGGTCTGTCACTCTTACTGGTCATTTACTAGAGGTCGACCAATTATGATTTTTCAACGCCGATACCGATTATTGGGGCCCCAAAAACGACGATTCCGATTAATCGGCAGATTTTTTTTGTTTATTTATTTGTAATAATGACAATTACAACAATACTGAATGAACACTTATTTTAACTTAATGTAATACATCAATAAAATCTATTTCGCCTCAAATAAATAATGAAACATGTTCAATTTGATTTAAATAATGCAAAAACAAAGTGTTGGAGAAGAAAGTAAAAGTGCAATATGTGCCATGTAAAAAAGCTAACGTTTAAGTTCCTTGCGCAGAACATGAGAACATATGAAAGCTGGTGGTTCCTTTTAACATGAGTCTTCAATATTCCCAGGTAATATGTTTTAGGTTGTAGTTATTATCGGAATTATAGGACTATTTCTCTCTATACGATTTGTATTTCATATACCTATAACAGTATAGCTTCCATCCCTCTCCTCGCTCCTACCTGGGCTCGGACCAGGAACAGCCACCCTCGAAGCAGCGTTACCCATGTAGAGGAAGGGAAAAAACTACTCCAAGTCTCAGAGCGAGTGACGTTTGAAACGCTATTAGCGCGCACCCTGTTACATTGCACAACCTTCAGTGTTATGTCATAATTACGTAAAATTCGGACAAATGACCCATAGTGTTGCATATACCCTGACTGCGTGCAATGAATGCAAAATGACACAATTTCACCTGGTTAATATTGCCTGCTAACCTGGATTTCATTTAGCTAAATATGCAGGTTTAAAAATGTATACTTCTGTGTATTGATTTTAAGAAAGGCATTGATGTTTATGGTTAGGTACAGTTGTGCAACGATTGTGCTTTTTTCGCAAATGCGCTTTTGTTAAATCATCCCCGTTTGGCGAAGTCGGCTGTCTTTGTTAGGAAGAAATAGTCTTCACAGTTCGCAACGAGCCAGGCGGCCCAAACTGCTGCATATACCCTGACTCTGTTTGCAAGAGAAGTGACACATTTTCCCTAGTTAAAAGAAATTCATGTTAGCAGGCAATATTAACTAAATATGCAGGTTTAAAAATATATACTTGTGTATTGATTTTAAGAAAGGCATTGATGTTTATGGTTGGAGCAACGTGTACCTAAGCGATTATATGCAACGCAGGACAGGCTAGATAAACTAGTAATATCATCAACCATGTGTAGTTAACTAGTGATTATGATTGATTGATTGTTTTTTATAAGATAAGTTTAATGCTAGCTAGCAACTTACCTTAGCTTCTTACTGCATTCGCGTAACCTCGTGGAGTGCAATGTAAAGCAGGTGGTTAGAGCGTTGGACTAGTTAACCGTAAGGTTGCAAGATTGAATCCCTGAGCTGACAAGGTAAAAATCTGTCTTTCTGCCCCTGAACAAGGCAGTTAACCCACCGTTCCTAGGCCATCATTGAAAATAAGAATGTGTTCTTAACTGACTTGCCTAGTTAAATAAAGGTAAAATAAATTAAAAAGTGCTGAGAAGGCAACAGCATCCCAATGAGCACACCACATAATTTCAACGTGGTAATATTTTGTAAAGAAGTTGATCAATGAGATTTCAACCTTTATTCACCACTCAAAAAGACAGTAAACAGTTATTTAATTTCAGTACTATCAAGTTGAAAAACTATACTCGACTAATAATCAACTACATTTAAATATTGGAATGAGGTTGAGAACACATTGTCATCCTATTTTTCCAACTTAATTGAGGAAAATAAGAACAATCCAAAATTTATTTTTGATACTGTCGCAAAGTTAACTAAAAAGCAGCATTCCCCAGGAGAGGATGGCTCTCACTTCAGCAGTGATGAATTCATGAACTTCTTTGAGGAAAAGATCATGATCATTAGAAAGCAAATTACGGACTCCTCTTTAAATCTGCGTATTCCTCCAAAGCTCCGTTGTCCTGAGTCTGCACAACCCTGCCAGGACCTAGGATCAAGGGAGACACTAAAGTGTTTTAGTACTATATCTCTTGACACAATTATGAAAATAATCATGGCCTCTAAACCTTCAAGCTGCATACTGGACCCTATTCCAACTAAACTACTGAAAGAGCTTCTTTCTGTGCTTGGTCCTCCTATGTTGAACATAATAAAC
This sequence comes from Salmo salar, assembly GCF_965601325.2. NCBI lineage: Eukaryota > Metazoa > Chordata > Actinopteri > Salmoniformes > Salmonidae > Salmo > Salmo salar. The sequence continues at coordinate 48,301,728 of NC_138295.1, read as the reverse complement.
GGCTCTCTATCCACCGGATGTGTACCAAACTCACTAAAAGTGGCAGTAATAAAGCCTCTCTTGAAAAAGCCAAATCTTGACCCAGAAATTATAAAAAAATATCGGCCTATATCGAATCTTCCATTCCTCTCAAAAATTTTAGAAAAAGCTGTTGCGCAGCAACTCACTGCCTTCCTGAAGACAAACAATGTACACAAAATGCTTCAGTCTGGTTTTAGACCCCATCATAGCACTGAGACTGCACTTGTGAAGGTGGTAAATGACCTTTTAATGACGTCAGACCGAGGTTCTGCGTCTGTCCTCGTGCTCCTAGATCTTAGTGCTGCTTTTGATACCATCGATCACCACATACTTTTGGAGAGATTGGAAACCCAAATTGGTCTACATGGACAAGTTCTGGCCTGGTTTAGGTCTTATCTGTCGGAAAGATATCAGTTTGTCTCTGTGAATGGTTTGTCCTCTGAGAAATCAACTGTAAATTTCGGTGTTCCTCAAGGTTCCGTTTTAGGACCACTATTGTTTTCACTATATATTTTACCTCTTGGGGATGTCATTCGAAAACATAATGTTAAATTTCACTGCTATGCGGATGACACACAGCTGTACATTTCAATGAAACATGGTGAAGCCCCAAAATTGCCCTCGCTAGAAGCCTGTGTCTCAGACATAAGGAAATGGATGGCTGCAAACTTTCTACTCTTAAACTCGGACAAAACAGAGATGCTTGTTCTAGGTCCCAAGAAACAAAGAGATCTTCTGTTGAATCTGACAATTAATGGATGGTTGTACAGTCGTCTCAAATAAAACTGTGAAGGACCTAGGCGTTACTCTGGACCCAGATCTCTCTTTTGAAGAACATATCAAGACTGTTTCAAGGACAGCTTTTTTCCATCTATGTAACATTGCAAAAATCAGAAACTTTCTGTCCAAAAATGACGCAGAAAAATGAATCCATGCCTTTGTTACTTCTAGGTTGGACTACTGCAATGCTCTACTTTCCGTCTACCCGGATAAAGCACTAAATAAACTTCAGTTAGTGCTAAATACGGCTGCTAGAATCCTGACTAGAACCAAAAAATGTGATCATATTACTCCAGTGCCAGCCTCCCTACACTGGCTTCCTGTTAAGGCAAGGTTTCCCCTCTTCCCACTGGGATTCTCTGCCTCTACCCCTACTACGGGGGCTGAGTCACTGGCTTACTGGTGTTCTTCCATGCCGTCCCTGGGAGGGGTGCGTCACTTGAGTGGGTTGAGTCACTGACGTGGTCTTCCTGTCTGGGTTGGCGCCCCCCCTTGGGCTGTGCCGTGGCGGAGATCTTTGTGGGCTATACTCGGCCTTGTCCCGGGATGGTATGTTGGTGGTTGGAGATATCCCTCCAGTGGTGTGGAGGCTGTGCTTTGGCAAAGTGGGTGGGGTTATATCCTACCTGTTTGGCCCGGTCTGGGGGTTTCATCGGATGGGGCCACAGTGTCTCCTGACCCTTCCTGTCTCAGCCCCAGTATTTATGCTGCAGTAGTTTATGTGTCGGGGGGCTAGGGTCAGTCTGTCACATCTGGAGTATTTCTCTTGTCTTTTCCGGTGTCCTGTGTGAATTTAAATATGCTCTCTCTAATTCTCTCTTTTTCTTTCTTTCTTTCTTTCTTTCTTTCTTTCTTTCTTTCTTTCTTTCTTTCTTTCTTTCTTTCTTTCTTTCTTTCTTTCTTTCTCTCTCTCAGAGGACCTGAGCCCTAAGACCATGCCTCAGGACTACCTGGCTTGATGACTCCTTGCTGTCCCCAGTTCACCTGGCCGTGCTGCTGCTCCAGTTCCAACTGTTCTGCCTGCAGCTATGGAACCCTGACCTGTTCACCGGACGTGCTACCTGTCCCAGACCTGTTGTCCCAGACCTGCTGGAACCCTGACCTATTCACCGGACGTGCTACCTGTCCCAGACCTGCTGTTTTCAACTCTCTAGAGACAGCAGGAGCGGTAGAGATACTCTCAAAGATCAGCTATGAAAAAGCCAAATGACACTTACTCTTGTGTTACTGACTTGTTGCACCCTCGACAACTACTCTGATTATTATTATTTGACCATGCTGGTCATTTATGAACATTTGAACATCTAGGCCATGTGCTGTTATAATCTCCACCCAGCACAGCCAGAAGAGGACTGGCCACCCCTCATAGCCTGGTTCCTCTCTACGTTTCTTCCTAGATTTTGGCCTTTCTAGGGAGTTTTTCCTAGCCACCGTGCTTCTACACCTGCATTGCTTGCTGTTTGGGGTTTTAGGCTGGGTTTCTGTACAGCACTTTGTGATATCAGCTGATGTAAGAAGGACTATATAAATACATTTGATTTGATTTGATCTGCTTTGACCAAAACTCATCATGAATTCAACAGGGATTATCGCCAATCCATGAAGTGTGTTGATTATATGTTTAGTTGCCATTTTGTGATGTAAGATTTTTTACATTAAATAAGGATAAGAGCAAAGAATAGGAAAACAAACTGTATCAACCAGGACCTTTCTGATGTTGCACACTCTTGAAAAGTACCTTGATACAGTATGTACACTGAACAAAAATATAAACACGACATGCAACAATTTCAAAGATTTTACTGAGTTACATTTCATATAAGGAGATCCGTCAATTTAAATAAATGCATTATTAGGCCCTAATCTATGGATATCACATGACTGGGAATACAGATATGCAACTATTGGTCGAAGATAGCTTAAAAAATAAGTAGGGATCGGGGATCAGAAAACCAGTCAGTGTCTGGTGTGACTACCATTTGCCTCATGCAGCGCGACACATCTGTCATCCCTTTGCCTTGATGACAGTTTTGCATTTTTGGCATTCTCTCAACCAGCTTCACCTGGAATGCTTTTCCAATAATCTTGAAAGAGTTCCCATATATGCTGAGCACTTGTTGGCTGCTTTTCCTTCACTCTGTGGTCCAACTTATCCCAAACCATCTCAATTGGGTTGAGGTCAGGTCAGGTCAACTGATGCAGTACTCCATCACTCTCCTTCTGGGACAAATAGCCCTTACACAGCCTGGAGGTGTGTTGGGTCATTGTCCTGTTGAAAAACAAATGATAGTCCCACTAAGCGCAAACCAGATGGGATGGCGTATCCCTGCAGAATGCTGTGGTAGCCATGCTGGTGCCTTAAATTCCTTGAATTCTAAATAAATCACAGATAGTATCACCAGCAAAGCACCCCCCAAACCATCACACCTCCTCCTCCATGCTTCACTGTGCGAACAAAAAATCTCAAATTTGGACTCATCCGACCAAAGGACAGATTTCCACTAGTCTAATGTCTATTGCTCATGTTTCTTGGCCCAAGCAAGTCTCTTCTTCTTATTGGTGTCCTTTAGTAGTGGTTTCTTTGCAGCAATTTGACCAAGAAGGCCTGATTCATGCAGACCCCTCTGAACAGTTGATGTTGAGATGTGTCTGTTACTTGTACTCTGTGAAGCATTTATTCGGCCAGCAATTTCTGAGGCTGGTAACTCTAATGAACTTATCCTCTGCAGCAGAGGTAACTCTGGGTCTTCCTTTCCTGTGGCGGTCTTCATGAGAGCCAGTTTTTATCAAAGAGCTTGATGGTTTTAGCGACTGCACTTGAAGAAACTTTTAAAGTTCTTGAAATTTTCCGCATTGACTGACCTTCATGTCTTAAAAGTAAAGCTGGACTGTCGTTTCTCTTTGCTTATTTGAGCTGTTCTTTCCATAATATGGACTTGGTCTTTTACCGAATAGGGCTATCTTCTGTTTTCTTCCGCTACCTTGTCACAACACAACTGATTTGCTCAAGCGCATTAAGAAGGAAAGAAATTCCCCAAATTAACCAAGGTTGCCACGGTTATTTCTCTGTTGACTGGGCGGGCGTTGGAATGGGCCATGGCCGTCTGGGAGAGGAGGAGCTAGATTCATATGAGGGGTTCATGGCTCTGTTGAAATGTATCTTCGATCATCCAACGGAGGGCAGAGAGGGGGGTGAGCGCCTACTCCAATTACGGCAGAGGGACCAGACGGCTGCCGAGTACACGCTCACCTTCCGGACAGTAGCAGCATCCAGCGGATGGAATGAGCCGGCGCTTCGTGCGCTATTCAGAAGAGGTCTGAGCGAGGTGGTCCAGACGGAACTGGCCTGTCGAGATGACAACCTCTCCTTGGACGCACTCATTGCGATGGCCATCCGTCTGGATAATCTACTTCAGGAGCGTCAGTACTCTCATCGCTTCTCTCCCTGCCTCAGTGAACACCCTGGATCAGAGCCTGAACCCATGGAGGTAGGGGTGACACGCCTCCAAGCGGTGGCGCGACGCAGACGGAGACAGCTGGGGCTCTCTCTTTATTGTAGTCAAGGAGGGCACCAGCTCCAGCGGTGTCCGATACTTCCCAACCCGGGATCCACAAGAGTAGAGGAACGGTCACGTGATCTTCCACCTCCTGGGGCAGGAGTGAGTATTCCCTTTTCATCACTTTCTGCTGAACTCTTTTTGTTGTCCACCACAATAGTTGACTGTCCCTCATGTACAGCGTTAGTGGATTCCGGTGCCGCAAGGAACTTTATTGACCAGACCCTTGCCTCCTCTCTTAACATCTCATACCGCTCCCCTCTCCTTCCCCGGTTCAAGCCCTTCAATAGTCAAGCCACTAGGATCCGGAACCATCACACACATCACCCAACCACTCACCCTCACCATGGAGACCATTTATCAGGAGAACATCCCCTTCTTCATCACCAGTGTACTAGTTCACAAGATCATCTTCGGCCTCCCTTGGCCATAACCCCACCATCTCATGGTCGAGGATGAGAATCACAGACTGGTCATCCAAATGCCGGAGGACCTGCTTCCCCATCCCCTGTGGTTCCACGTTGGTTGAGAGTCCTGTGGTTGCCCTTAAGCCCAACATCCCGGAGGTATTTTCCAAGACCCGTGCCATCCGTCTTTCTCCTCATCGCCCCTGGGACTGTGCCATCGACCTGCTTGCAGGTACTGCGCCCCCGTGCAGACACATCTACCCTCTGTCGGTGGCTGAAACCCAAGCCATGGAGGAGTACATCCAAGAGGCACTCCAACAAGGTTTCATTCGCACATTCACTTCTCCTGCGTTGGCTGGTTTCTTCTTCGTGGCAAAGAATGTTGGAGGGTTATGTCCATGTATTGATTACAGAGGACTCAATGAAATCACCACTAAGCACCGTTACCCTCTCCCGTTGGTGCCGGCAGCCATCGAACAGCTCCGCGGGCCCGGTTCTTTACCAAACTGGACCTGCGGAGTGCATACAATCTCATCCGTATCTGTGAGGGGGATGAATGGAAGATGGCTTTTAGCACGATGTCTGGTCACTACGAGTACTTAGTGATGCCATTTGGCTTAGCCAATGCTCCGTCAGTGTTGCAGGCATTTGTCAACGAGGTGTTCAGGGATATGCTCGGACGCCAGGGGATCATGTATATCGATGACATCCTGGTATACTCGGCTACCCGGGAAGATCACATCGCTCACGTTCGGGCAGTCCTGGAACGCCTCCTGGGTATCCACCAGTTTGTCAAGGCTGTGAAGTACCAGTTTCATCCGAAGGCGATCTCCTTCGTAGGCTACCAAATCAGCCTGCAGGGAGTGAGGATGGATGACAAGAAGGTAGATGCGGTCTGGTCATAGCCAGCCCCAACCACCATAAATGGGTTACAATGGTTTTTGGGGTTAGCCAACTTCTACCGCCGTTTCATCAGGAACTTCAGCTCCGTCTCCGCCCCTATCTCTCCTCAAGGTTGGCCCCCGTAGGAGGCCTTCCGTCTACTCAATGGACGTTTCACCTCCACCCTATTGCTCAAACACCCTGATCCCATGATATCCTTTGTGGTGGAGGTGGACACTTCAGAGGTGGGCGTGGGGGCAGTTCTGTCTCAACGACAAGGGTATGCACAGAAATTGTATCCGCTACTCTAAGAAACTGTCACCTGCAGAGAGGAATTACGACATTGGTGATCGAGTGCTCCTGGCAGTGAAGTTGGCATTAGAGGAGTCGTGACACTGGCTGGAGGGCGTCAAGGACCCATTCGCCATCCTCATTGACCATCAGAACCTGGAGTACATATGGACAGCGAGGAGGCTGAATCTGTGCCAAGCAAGGTGGGCCCTTTTCTTCACAAGATTTGACTTCACGCTGACCTATCGCCCAGGTTAAAAAAACACCAAGGCCGATGCCCTGTCCCGTCTCTACAATTCTGAAGAGGGTCCTGTCCAGACTGCACCTATAACCCCATACTCTCGAGTCATTACCCCTGTGGTCTGGGACATGGATGTGGACATCCGCCAGGTTCTGGAGAGGGATCGGCTACTGACCTAGGCACACACAGCTGTCGTCGCTGGACATCCAGGTATTTCTCACACTACCCAATCCATCTCTGAGAAGTACTGGTGGCCCACCTTGGCGCAGGATGCCACTCGCTACGTCAACTCATGTGCCCAAACCAAATCCACCCATAACGCTCCAGCAAGGAAACACCTTCCCGTGCCTCAGCGTCCCTGGTCTCATCTATCCATTGACTTTGTTACTGATCTCCCCTCTGACAGTTTCACCACCATTTTGGTGGTTGTGGATAGAGTTTCCATATCCTGACGTTTTATCCCTCTCTCTGGTCGCCCTACTGCTCTCCAGATCACTGAGTCACTATTCCAGCAGGTCTTCCGGCATTATGGCCTTCCGGAGGACATCGTCTCCGACCGTGGCCCCCAATTCACATCACAGGTATGGAGTCTTTTTGGAGAAACTCGGGGTCATGGTCAGCCTCACTTCCGGGTATAGGCCTAAGTCAAACAGGTAGGTGGAGAGGATGAACCAGGAGCTGGGGAGGTTCCTGAGGAGTCACTGCCAGGGCCGGCCAGGAGTGTGGGCCCGATTCCTTCCATTGGTGGATTACACCCAGAATTTGCTACGTCATTCCTCCACTGGGCTGACCCCCTTCCAGTGTGTTCTGGGTTTTCAGCCGGCCCTGGCTCCGTGGACCCCCGGGCCAGACCAAAGCTCCTGCAGTTGATGCGTGGTTCAGGTGCACAGAAGTGGGGAGTGATACTCACGTGAGACTCCAGCGTGCAGACCCCCACCACAGTGCGAATCCCATTTTCCATCCTGGGGTCCATGTCAGGTGCTCTACCAGGAACCTCCCACTCCACCTGCCCTGCAAGAAGCTGAGCCCCTGGTTTGTGGGGCCGTTCAAGGTTCTCCGGAGGATCAACGAGGTGAATATAGGTTACAGTTTCCCAGTTACTTAAGTATCTCACCTTCTTTTCATGTCTCCCTTCTCAGGCCGGTGGTTCCTGGTCCCTTAGCTGATGCAGTCCCCCACGACACGAGGGATCAGTCAGATTGTGACTGAACTCCCAAGGTTGTGGGGGTCGGCTCCAGTACCTGGTGGACTGGAAGGGGTATGGCCCAAAGTAGCGGTGTTGGGTTCTAGTGGAGGAAATTCAGGATCCAAACATCATCCGTGATTTCACCTTTGGCGACTGGCCCGCTCCTCGTCCTCGGGGCCGTTCCTCTGGTTGGCGTCATCATCAAATCAAATTTTATTTGTCACATGCGCCGAATACAACAGGTTACAGTTACAGTGAATACATTACAGTGAAATGCTTACTTACAAGCCCTTAACCAACAATGCAGTTTTAAGAAAGATACGTGTTAAGTAAAATAGATATAAAAAAAAGAAATACAAGTAACAAATAATTAAATGGCAGCAGTAAATAACAATAGCGAGGCTATATACAAGGGGTACCGGTACAGAGCAATGTGCGGGGGCACTGGTTAGTCAAGGTAATTTAGGTAATATGTACATGTAGAGTTATTAAATGACTATGCATAGATAAACAGAATAGCAGCAGTGTAAAAGGGGGGGGGGGGCAATGCAAATAGTCTGGGTAGCCATTTGATTAGCTATTCAGGAGTCTTATGGCTTGGGGGTTGAAGCTGTTTAGAAGCCTTTTGGACCTAGACTTGGTGCTCTGATACCGCTTGCCGTGTGGTAGCGGAGAGAACAGTCTATGACTAGGGTGGCTGGAGTCTTTGACACTTTAAAGGGCATTTTAAGGGTATAGAGGTCCTGGATGGCAGAAGGCTTGGCCCCAGTTATATACTGGGCTGTATGCACTACCCTCTGTACCAGGCAGTGATGCAACCAGTTAGGATGGTGCAGCCGTAGAACATTTTGAGGATCTGAGGACCCATGCCAAATCTTTTCAGTCTCCTGAGGTGGAATAGGTTTTGTCATTCCCTTAAACAACTGTCTTGGTGTGCTTGGACCATGATAGTTTGTTGGTGATGTGGACACCAAGGAACTTGAAGCTCTCAACCTGCTCTACTACAGCCCTGTCGATGAGAATGGGGGCTTGCTCGGATCTCCTTTTCCTGTAGTCCACAATGATGTCCTTTGTCTTGATCACATTGAGGGAGAGGTTGTTGTCACGTTGAGGGCCAGGTCTCTGACTTCCCTATCGGCTGTTTCATCATTGTCATTGATCAGGCCTATCACTGTTGTGTCATCAGCAAACTTAATGATGGTGTTGGAGTCGTGCCTGGCCATGCAGTCATGAGTGAACAGTGAGTACAGAAGGGGACTGGGCACCCAACCTTGAGGGGCCCCTGTGTTGAGGATCAGCGTGGCTGATGTGTTACCTACCCGTACCACCTGGGGGCGGCCCATCAGGTAGTCTAGGATCCGGTTGCAGAGGGAGGTATTTAGTCCCAGGGTCCTTAACTTAGTGATGAGCTAAGAATTTTGGTCAGATTTACCAAATGGAGGGCGAGAGTGAGCTTTGTGTGTGTGGAGTAAAGGTGGTCTAGAGCTTATGGCCATATACAGCTTTTTGAGTGCGGTCTTAGTGCCAACATCGGTTTGTGGTGGTAAATAGACAGCTACGAAGAATATGGAAACTCTCTAGGTACATAGTGTGGTCTGGAGCTTATAATGAGATGCAAAATCTCAAGATACCTCAGATTTCATGCACCAGCTGTTGACAAATACACATAGACAACCACCCCTTGTCTTACCAGAGGCTACTGTTCTATCCTGCTGATACAATGTATAACCCACCAGCTGTATGTTATTCATGTCGTCGTTCAGCCACGACTCGGTGAAACATAAGATATTCGTTTTTGAAGTCCTGTTGGTAGGATATACAATTGAAGTCGGAAGTTTACATACACCTTAGCCAAATATATTTAAACTCTGTTTTTCACAATTCCTGACATTTAATCCAAGTTAAAATTCCCTGTCTTAGGTCAGTTAGGATCACCACTTTATTTTAAGAATGTGAAATGTCAGAATAAAAGTAGAGCTTTTATTTCTTTCATCACATTCCCCGTGGGTCAGAACTTTACGTACACTCAATTACTATTTGGTAGCATTGCCTTTAAATGTTTTTACTTGGGTCAAATGTTTCAGGTAGCCTTCCACAAGCTTCCCACAATAAGTTGGGTGAATTTTGGCCCATTCCTCCTGACAGAGCTGCTGTAACTGAGTCAGGTTTGCTCGCACACGCTTTTTCAGTTCTGCCCACAAATGTTCTATGGGATTGAGGTCAGGGCTTTGTGATGGCCACTACAATATCTTGACTTTGTTGTCCTTAAGCCGTTTTTCCACAACTTTGGAAGTATGCTTGGGGTCATTGTCCATTTGGAAGACCCATTTGCGACCAAGTTTTAACTTCTTGACTGATGTCTTGAGATGTTGCTTCAATATATGCACATCATTTTCCTCCCTCATGATGCCATCTATTTTGTGAAGTGCACCAGTCCCTCCTGCAGCAAAGCACCCCCACAACATGATGCTGCCACCCCAGTGCGTCACGGTTGGGATGGTGTTCTTCGGCTTGCAAGCCTCCCCCTTTTTCCTCCAAACAAAATGATGGTGATTATGGCAAACAGTTCTATTTTTGTTTCATCAGACCAGAGGACATTTCTCCAAAAAGTACGATCTTTGTCCCTGTGTGCAGTTGCAAACCGTAGTCTGGCTTTTTTATGGTGGTTTTGGAGCAGTGGCTTTTTCCTTGCTGAGTGGCCTTTCAGGTTATGACGATATAGGACTCATTTTGCTGTGGTACTTTGGTACTTTGCTGGTACTTTGCTGTGATACTTTTGTACCCGTTTCCTCCATTATCTTCACAAGGTCCTTTGCTGTTGTTCTGGGATTGATTTGCACTTTTCTCACCAAATTCCTTTCATCTCTAGGAGACAGAACGCGTCTCCTTCCTGAGCGGTATGACGGCTGCGTGGTCCGATGGTGTTTATTCTTGCGTACTATTGTTTGTACAGATGAATGTGGTACCTTCAGGTGTTTGGAAATTGCTCCCAAGGATGTACCAGACTTGTGGATGTCTACAATTTTTTCTTCTGAGGTCTTTGCTGACTTCTTTTGATTTTCCCATGATGTCAAGGAAAGAGGCACTGATTTTGAAGGTAGGCCTTGGAATACATCCAGAGGTTCACCTCCAATTGACTCAAATTATGTTAATTATCAGAAGCTTCTAAAGCCATGACATCATTTTCTGTAATTTTCCAAGCTGTTTAAAGGCAGTCAATGTAAACTTCTGACCCACTGGAATTGTGATACAGTGAAATAATCTGTCTGTAAACAATTGTTGTCATGCACAAAGTAGATGTCCTAACCGACTTGCCAAAACTGTAGTTTGTTAACCTGTTATGGCTAGGGGGCAGTATTTTCACGGCCGGATAAAAAACGTACCCGATTTAATCTGGTTACTACTCCTGCCCAGAAACTAGAATATGCATATAATTATTAGCTTTGGATAGAAAACACACCAAAGTTTCTAAAACTGTTTGAATGGTGTCTGTGAGTATAACAGAACTCATTTGGCAGGCCAAAACCTGAGAAGATACCCTGTCTGACCATTTCTTGGCCTTCTTGATTATCTCTATCCAAAACAGGGGATCTCTGCTGTTACGTGACACTTCCTACGGCTCCCATGGGCTCTCAGAAGGCGGCAAAAAGCTGAATCGTGGCTTTGCAGGCCCTGGCTGAAAAACATTAGCGCGTTTGGATAGTGGCCGGTCAGAGTACTATGAGACTGAGGCTCGTGCACGAGTCGACTCCATGTTTTTATTCTTTCGTCTTTGAACGAAAACTACCACTCCCGGTCGGAATATTATCGCTTTTTTATGAGAAAAATGGCATAAAAATGGATTTTAAACAGCGGTTGACATGCTTCGAAGTACGGTAATGGAATATTTATACTTTTTTTTGTCACGAAACGCGTCGGGCGCGTAACGCTTCGTCACCCTTGGATAGTGTCTTGAACGCACGAACAAAACGCCGCTATTTGGATATAACTATGGATTATTTGGAACCAAACCAACATTTGTTATTGAAGTAGCAGTCCTGGGAGTGCATTCTGACGAAGAACACCAAAGGTGATCAAACTTTTCTAATAGTAAATCGGAGTTTGGTCAGGGCTAAACTTGGTGGGTGTCAAAATAGCTAGCCGTGATGGCTGGGCTATCTACTCAGAATATTGCAAAATGTGCTTTCACCGAAAAGCTATTTTAAAATCGGACACCTCGATTGCACAAAGGAGTTCTGTATCTATAATTCTTAAAATAATTATGTTTTTTGTGAACGGTTATCGTGAGTAATTTAGTAAATTCACCGGAGGTTTGCGGGGGGTATGCTAGTTCTGAACGTCACATGCTAATGTAAAAAGCTGGTTTTTGATATAAATATGAACTTGATTGAACAAAACATGCATGTATTGTATAACATAATGTCCTAGGTGTGTCATCTGATGAAGATCATCAAAGGTTAGTGCTGCATTTAGCTGTCTTCTGGGTTTTTGTGACATTATATGCTAGCTTGAAAAATGGGTGTCTGATTATTTCTGGCTGGGTACTCTGCTGACATAATCTAATGTTTTGCTTTCGTTGTAAAGCCTTTTTGAAATCGGACAGTGTGGTTAGATTAACGAGAGTCTTGTCTTTAAATAGCTGTAAAATAGTCATATGTTTGAGAAATTGAAGTAATAGCATTTCTAAGGTATTTGAAAATCGCGCCACGGGATTACACTGGCTGTTGCGTACGTGGGACGATTTCGTCCCGCCTAGCCCAGAGAGGTTAATCCAGCCGCTGTGTCAGCTTTGAAAAAGGCTTTATGGCGAAAGCACACCATGCGATTATCTGAGGACAGCGCCCTGCGTACAAAAGCATGAATAACATTTTTCAACCAGGCAGGTGCGCCACGAAAGTCAGAAATAGTGATATAATAAATGCCTTACCTTTGAAGAGCTTCTTCTGTTGGCACTCCAAAAGGTCCCAGCTACCATCACAAATGGGCCTTTTGTTCCATAATGTCCTTCTTTATATCCCCAAAAACTCAGTTTAGCTGGCGCGCTTCATTCAATAATCCACCGGTTTCCCTCCTTCAAAATGCATACAAAATGAATCCCAAACGTTAACAATACACTTCTCCAAACAAGTCAAACAACGTTTATAATCAAACCTCAGGTACCCTAATACGTAAATAAACGATAACATTTAAGACGGAGAATCGTTGTCTTTAGCTGAGATAAACAACAAAGAACGCGCTGTCATCCACGCGCATGAAAACACTACAGCCCAAATAGGAGCCACTTAGAAAAACTACAAATTCTAGCTAATTTTTCCCTACCTGAAACTCTTTCTAAAGACTGTTGACATCTAGTGGAAGCCCTTGGATCTACAATCTGGAAGGTTTTCACCTCATAATAAACATGACAGCCATTGGAAACAGTGGTAGGCTGAAATATTTTTTGGGGGATGGTTTGTCCTCGGGTTTTCACCTGCCATATCAGTTCTGTTATACTCACAGACATTACTTTTACAGTTTTAGAAACTTTAGAGTGTTTTCTATCCAAATATTATATGCATATCTTAGCTTCTGGGTCTGAGTAACAGGCAGTTTACTTTGGGCACGCTTTTCATCTGGACGTCAAAACACTGCCCCCTAGCCCAAAGAGGTTATTAAGGGCCAGCTGTTCTGAGCCAACTGCAATTTTCTTAAGTCCCTCTTTGTGGTACCTGACCACACTACTGAACAGTAGTCCAGGTGCAACAAAGCTAGGGCCTGTTGGACCTGCCTTGATGTTAAGAAGGCCGAGCAGTGCTTTGTTTTTATGGACATACTTTTCCCCATCTTAGCTACTGTTGTTTTGATCATGACAGTTTACAATCCAGGGTTACTCCAAGCAGTTTAGTCAACTCAACTTGCTCAATTATTTATTACAATATTTAGTTAAGGTTTAGGGTTTAGTGAATGATGTCCCAAATGCAATGCTTTTAGTTTTAGAAATATTTAGGACTAACTTATTCCTTACCACCCATTCTGAAACTAACTGCACCTCTTTGTTAAGTGTTGCAGTCATTTCAATCGGTGTAGTAGCAGACATGTTGAGTCATCCGCATACTGACTTTACTAAAAGCCAGAGGCATGTCATTATTAAAAATTGAAAAATTACGGGGCCTAGTCAGCTGACCTGGGGAATTCCTGATTCTACCTGGATTATATTGGAGAGGCTGCCATTAAAGAACACCCTCTGTGTTTTGTTAGACAGGTAAATGTTTATCCACAATATAGCAGAGGTTGTAAAGCCATAACACATACATTACTGTTAAGTTCAGAGTCACTTAGAAATGTCCTTGTTTTTGAAAGAAAACCACATTTTTGTTAATGTTGTAAATGACTATTGTAGTTGGAAATGGCTCGTTTTTAATGGAATATCTACATAGGCGTACAGAGGCCCATTATCAGCAACCGTCACTCCTGGTACGTTGTGTTAGCTTATCCAAGATGAACATTTTGTAAATAACAGCTGGTGCATGAAATGTAATATTAAGGAAGTCAAGGTTTTGCTCGCCTGAGGTAAAGTATTTCATGATAAGCTGTACCACATTATTTACCAAGAGAGTTTCATCAATATTTTTCGAAGCTGTTTATTTACCACCACAAACCAATGCTGGCACTTAGACCACACTCAATGAGCTGTATAGGGCCATAAGCAAACAGCAAAATGCTCAACCAGAGGCGGCGCTCCTAGTGGCCGGGGACTTTAATGCAGGGAAACTTCAATCTGTTTTATCTAATTTCTACCAGCATGTAAAATGTGGTAATGGGAAACCCTAGACCTACTCCAATTTGCATACCGCCCCAATAGGTTCACAGATGATGCAATCTCTATTGCATTCCACACTGCCCTTTCCCACCTGTACAAAGGGAACACCTACTGTACGTGAGAATGCTATTCATTGACTACAGCTCAGCGTTCAACACCATAGTGCCCTCAAAGCTCATCACTAAGCTAAGGACCCTGGGACTAAACTCCTGCAACTGGATCCTGGACTTCCTGACGGGCCGCCCCAGGTGGTAAGGGTAGGTAACACTACATCTGCCACGCTGATCCTCAACATGGGCCCACAGGGGTGCGTGCTCAGTCCCCTCCTGTACTCCCTGTTCACCCATGACTGCATGGCAAAGCACAGCTCCAACACCATCATTAAGTTTGCAGACAACGATGAGACAGCCTATAGGGAGGAAGTCAAAGACCTGGCAATTGTGGTGCTGTTGTGGTGATGATTGTGGACTACAGGAAAAGGAGGACCGAGCATGCCCCAATTCTCATCGACAGGGCTGTAGTGGAGCAGGTTGAGAGCTTCAAGTTCCTTGGCGTCCACATCACCAACAAACTAACATGGTCAAAGCACACCAAGACAGTCGTGAAGAGGGAACGACAGCTGCACCATCGAGAGCATCCTGACGGGTTGCATCACTGCCTGGTATGGCAGCTGCTCGGCCTCCGACCGCAAGGCACTATAGAGGGTAGTGCGTACGGCCCAGTACATCACCGAGGCCAAGCTTCCTGCCACCCATTACCTCTATACCAGGCAGTGTCCGAGGAAGGCCCTAGGCATAGACTGTTTTCTCTGCCACCGCACGGCAAGCGGTACCGGAGCGCCAAGTTTAGGTCCAAGAGGCTTCTTAACAGCTTCTATCCCCAAGCCATAAGACTCCTGAACAACTAATGAAATGGCTACCCAGACTATTTGCATTGCCCACCCCCCTGGAACGCTGCTGCTACTCTTTTATTATCTATGCATAGCCACATTAATAACTCTACCTACATGTACATATTACCTCAATTACCTCGACACCGGTGCCCCCGCACATTGACTCTGTAGCGGTATGTGACAAATAAGATTTGATTTGAACATAGTTTGGACGTCATTAAACACTGGCCCCAGATCGCCCAATTGGACCAAACCACCATTTTCAGGCAGTTTCATCATTCATTTTGTTGTCCCGCCTGAGCATTAGAGACGCTGGATTGGATTAAACAGGGTAAACAGACGCACACCCCTGCCGACAGCAACGTCTCTGGGCCTGCAAGGGGAGCTCCCATCCCAGTCTCTAATGTAGTTAGCTGGGGATGGCAGATGAGCGATGGATTACTCTGCAAATGATTCAATTTGACCAAAGGAGCAAAGTGAATGTCAAGCGAACATCTGGAATCACACCTGGGTGATGCATGGCAGCCATTTTGCACCATAACCTCTTACATCTAGACGTTCCGCTAGCGGAACACCTGCTCCAATATCCAATGATAGGCGTGTCGCGAATTACAAATTCCTCAAAAATACAAAAACGTCAATTTTTCAAACATATGACTATTTCACAGCATTTTAAAGACAAGACTCTCCTTTATCTAACCACACTGTCCGATTTCAAAAAGGCTTTACAGCAAAAGCAAAACATTAGATTATGTCAGCAGAGTACCCAGCCAGAAATAATCAGACACCCATTTTTCAAGCTAGCATATAATGTCACAAAAAACAAAACCACAGCTAAATGCAGCACTAACCTTTGATGATCTTCATCAGATGACACACCTAGGACATTATGTTATACAATACATGCATGTTTTGTTCAATCAAGTTCATATTTATATCAAAAACCAGCTTTTTATATTAGCATGTGACGTTCAGAACTAGCATACCTCCGGTGAATTTACTAAATTACTCACGATAAACGTTCACAAAAAACGTAACAATTATTTTAAGAATTATAGATACAGAACTCCTTTGTGCAATCGAGGTGTCCGATTTTAAAATAGCTTTTCGGTGAAAGCACATTTTGCAATATTCTGAGTAGATAGCCCAGCCATCACGGCTAGCTATTTTGACACCCACCAAGTTTAGCCCTGACCAAACTCCGATTTACTATTAGAAAAGTTTGATCACCTTTGGTGTTCTTCGTCAGAATGCACTCCCAGGACTGCTACTTCAATAACAAATGTTGGTTTGGTTCAAAATAATCCATAGTTATATCCAAATAGCGGCGTTTTGTTTGTGCGTTCAAGACACTATCCGAAGTGTAAATAAGGGTTACACGCACGACGCATTTCGTGACAAAAAAATTCTAAATATTCCATTACCGTACTTCGAAGCATGTCAACCGCTGTTTAAAATCAATTTTATGCATTTTTTCTCGTAAAAAAGTGATAATATTCCGACCGGGAATCTGTGTTTAGGTTCAGAGACGAACGAAAATAAAAACATGGGGTCGACTCGTGCATGCGCCTCAGCCCATTGTCCTCTGATAGAGCACTCGCCAAAAGCGCTAATGTGTTTCAGCCTGGGGCTGGAATTACATCATTCAGCTTTTTCCCGCCTTCTGAGAGCCTATGGGAGCCGTTGTAAGTGTCACGTTACAGCAAAGATCCTCAGTCTTCAATAAACAGAGTCAAGAAGCTCAAGGAATGGTCAGACAGGCCACTTCCTGTAAGGAATCTTCTCAGGTTTTTGCCTGCCATATGAGTTCTGTACCTTCTCAGCTATGCAATCTGGTTTCAGAGCTGGTCATGGGTGCACCTCAGCCACGCTCAAGATCTTAAACTATATCATAACTGCCATCGATAAGAACATTACTGTGCAGCCGTATTCATCGACCTGGCCAAGGCTTTCGACTCTGTCAACCACCACATTCTTATCGGCAGACTAAACAGCCTTGGTTTCTCAAATGACTGCCTCGCCTGGTCCACCAACTACTTCTCTGATAGAGTTCAGTGTGTCAAATCGGAGGGCCTGTTGTCTGGACCTCTGGCAGTATCTATGGGGGTGCCACAGGGTTCAATTCTCGGGCCGACTCTCTTCTCTGTATACATCAATGATGTTGCTCTTGCTGCTGGTGATTCTCTGATCCACCTGTACGCAGACAACACCATTCTGTATTCTTCTGGCCCTTCTTTGGACACTGTGTTAACCTGTCTGGGAACGTGGGATGCTTGCGTCCCACCCTTGTCAACAGCCAGTGGAATCGCGTCGCGCGAAATACAAAACCTCATAAATGCTATAACTTCAATTTCTCAAACATATTACTATTTTACACCATTTTATAGATACACCTCTCCTGAATCGAACCACGTTGTCCGATTTCAGAAAGGCTTTACAGCAAAAGCAAAACATTAGATTATGTTAGGAGAGTACCCTGCCAAAAAAAATCACACTGCCATTTTCAAAGCAACTAGATGCATCACAAATACCCAAAACACAGCTAAATGCAGCACTAACCTTTGACAATCTTCATCAGATGACACTCCTAGGACATCATGTTACACAATACATGTATTTTTTGTTCGATAAAGTTCATATTTATATATAAAAACAGCATTTTACATCGGCGCGTGACGTTCAGAAAATATTTTCCCTAAAATGCTTCCGGTGAATCAGCACTACAATTTATAAAATTACTATTCGAAAACATTGTTAAAATGTAATATTGTCATTCAAAGAATTATAGATTAACATCTCGTGAATGCAACCGCATTGCCAGATTTAAAAATAACTTTACTGGGAAATCACACTTTGCAATAAACAACGTGGTATGCTCAGAAAAATAGGCTAGGCGATACATGTTAGCGCCATCTTGGAACCATCTAAAATCAAATATACTATTGTAAATATTCCCTTACCTTTGATTATCTTCATCAGAAGGCACTTCCAGGAATCCCAGGTCCACAACAAATGTAGTTTTGTTCAAAAAAGTTAATAATTTATGTCCCAATAGTTCCTTCTTGTTAGCGCGTTCCGAAGGCTACTCATAATGTACTGAAGCGTGCGGGACTTGTCGTCACGAGTGTGCAAAAAAATATATATTTACGTTCGTTCAAACATGTCAAACGTTGTATAACATAAATCTTTAGGGCCTTTTTCAACCAGAGCTTCAATAATATTCAAGGCGGACGATTGCATTGTCTTACTAAACGTTTCGGAACAAAAGGGTTCCGATGGGCGCCCGCATCATAGTAGTAATGGCCCTCCCCCTGTGACCAACTTCCCAAGCCTCTCTTTGGGTCAGTTTCTACCATAGAAGACCCAAACCACTTTGTAAAGACTGTTGACATCTAGTGGAAGCCTTAGGAAGTGCTAAATGATTAATAAGTCCCTGTGTGTTTCAATGGCAAAGCTTGAAAGTGATTCCACACATCAGATTTCCACTTCCTGTTAGGATTTGTATCAGGGTTTTGACTGCCATGAGTTCTGTTATACTCACAGACACCATTCAAACAGTTTTTGAAATTTTAGAGTGTTTTCTATCCAAATCTCCTAATTATATGCATATTCTAGTTACTGGGCAGGAGTAGTAACCAGATTAAATCGGGTACGTTTTTTATCCGGCCGTGTAAATACTGCCCCCTATCTCCAACAGGTTAACTACCTGCAGACGAGCTTCAATGCCATACAACTCTCCTTCTGTTGCCTCCAACTGCTCTTAAATGCAAGTAAAACTAAATGCATGCTCAACAACTGATTGCTGCTTGCACCTGCCCGCCCGTCCAGCATCACTACTCTGGATGGTTCTGACTTGTGTGGACAACTACAAATACCTAGGTGTCTGGTTAGACTGTAAACTCTCCTTCTAGACTCACATCAAGCATCTCCAATCCAAAATTAAATCTAGAATCGGCTTCCTATTTCACAACAAAGCCTCCTTCACTCATGCTGCCAAACACACCCTCGTAAAACTGACCATCCTACCGATCCTTGACTTCCGCGATGTCATTTACAAAATAGCCTCCAACACTCTACTCAACAAATTGGATGCAGTCTATCACAGTGCCATCCGTTTTGTCACGAAAGCCCCATATAGTACCCACTACACGTCTCTGCTAGGTAAAGCCCCGCCTTATCTCAGCTCACTGGTCACCATAGCAGCACCCACCCGTAGCACGTGCTCCAGCAGGTATATCTCACTTGTCACCCCCAAAGCCAATTCCTCCTTTGGCAGCCTTTCCTTACAGTTCTCTACTGCCAATGACTGGAACGAACTGCAAAAATCACTGAAGCTGGAGACTCATATCGCCCTTACTAACTTTAAGCACCAGCTGTCAGAGCAGCTCACAGATCACTGCACCTGTACATAGCCCATCTGTAATATAGCCCATCCAACTACCTCATCCCCATACTGTATTTATTTATTTATTTATTCATTTATCTTGCTCCTTTGCACCCCAGTATCTCTACTTGCACATTCATCTTCTGCACATCAATCACTCCAGTGTTTAATTGGTATATTGTAATTACTTCACCACCATGGCGTATTTATTGCACACACTGTATATAGATTTTTTTCTACTGTATTATTGACTGTATGTTTGTTTATTCCATGTGTAACTCTGTGTTGTTGTATGTGTCGAACTGCTTTGCTTTATTCTTGGACAGGTTGCAGTTGTAAATGAGAACTTGTTCTCAACTAGCCTACCTGGTTAAATAAAGGTGAAATAAAAAATGTAAAAGTAGTACAGCGCCCCTGGAGCAAATTAGAGTTATGTTCCTTGCTCAAGGGCACATCCACAGATTTTTCACCTTGTCGGCTTGGGTATTCAAACCAGCGAGCTTTCGGTTACTGGCCCTGGACCACATAGGTAAACACAGATGAGTGTTCACTATCTGCCTCTAGAACGGCAATGGAATGCCACCATGACATCACAGATTACCTTTGAACTATCGGGATTGTTTACTCCAGACAGACCCAGAGATATTTGTGGCTTTGGTTTGATCCACCCCATGTGTGGAAGAGAGTTAATCACCGGAGCACTGAGCCAGTGTTGTTACAACTAGGCTATAGCTGTACCCTTATATTAATTTAATCGCCATCAAAGCTAGTGTTGTTAACTACTTGCACGCACCCCTTTTGCTGAAGTCAACTGTATGTGTGACAGGGTTTTTGCATAAAATATTTCATCTTTGACACAAATTAAAAGGATGCTCAGCAATGGAAAGGATGCTCAGTTTGTCGTAAATACTTGGAATGGCTAACACAAGCAGAACAGCTCCAAACGAGGATTGGTACACACAACTCACCCTTTGCCAATAAGAATGAGTTACCAAAGAAGGGCAGTGTACCTTTACCAATACGACAGCTACCTTGTTAATGAGGATTTTTATAAGAAACTTGAATTAAACTCATGCATCATCTGATTGATCTATAATCTATGATATATACCTTCTGAAAACTGGAAATTGCAGCAGGAGCACATGGTCTATTTATGTCACTAATAGCCACTTTAGAAAATGTCAAATGGTTTCAAATGTGGACAATGTGTGTAGCCCTCAGTCAACAAAAAAGAACATAGAAAGTGATGACAATATCTTCAATAAAGTAAGCATCACACAACATTAAAATGAAAATAATCTGTGAATATGTTAATTTATGTAGGCTATTCATGTCGATTAAACTCAGTTTACAGTACCAACTAAATTCCACAACTTTTATTATATAAATATAATAGCTTACAATTTATAGTTATTTGATAATCATCCAGTCAAGGCTCAGAGTAATTATCTCAATAAAACTATAAGTGATGTATAAAAA
Source organism: Salmo salar (assembly GCF_965601325.2). NCBI lineage: Eukaryota > Metazoa > Chordata > Actinopteri > Salmoniformes > Salmonidae > Salmo > Salmo salar. Next base: position 48,280,809 of record NC_138295.1, on the reverse strand, counting down.
AAGATAGCTAGTCTAATGTATTTGGTTGTCTATTGCTCTACAGATCTTATACTATTCTATACATTGACGAGAAAAGATACAAGGGAATAAATAGCTTACCCTCCTATGCGGAGCTGGTGAGAAACTCCCTATATTTTCTGAATTTGAGTGCTAATATAAATAGATGGTTGAGCCCATAGCCTAATAAAACTATGTGCGCTCTATGTTTAGGGGCGGCAGGTAGCCTAGGGGTTAGAGCGTTGGGCCAGTAACTGAAAGGTTGCTAAATCGAATCCCTGAGTCGACAATCTGTCGTTCTGCCCCTGAACAAGGCATTTAACCCACTGTCACTGTAAATAATAATTTGATTTTAACTGACTTAATATTTTTGTAAAAGTAACTGTATAACTGTAAAAGTCCGCCACCATTTGGTACAACGTGTGCATTGATTTCTACATATTTATTATGCTAAATCATTTTACACTCTCAACCATTACTTATTGCATGCAAATAATATATTCATATTAATTATAACAACACTCCTTTAGTGGCCTAATGATGATCCGTGCGGTCAAATAAAACAGCATATTTGTCGTTGTTGTCCGCACATATATAGAGGGAAGAGTTAATTGAGAGCTACACATGTTTTATTTAATGTATGATTTTATGCCCTGCTTTGAATGTACTGTATAGTGAGTTTCCAAGGGAATCTAAGGCTTAGAAAGAGAGCTAAGTTCCTCCCAGACCAAGGCATCTAGCTCCATGTGCTTTCTGGTCACTGGATGGGGCTCAGGGCCTAGTCCAAGCACATGCTGTGGTCTGTACCATATGATGTCGTCTCTCATTGGCCAAAAAGAAACGGTTGGGGTCAACGCAGCTCATGGTTTTTACAAGAGCACCACTCTGCGTGAACATCTTGCACGATACCAGGGTAAACGTCCTGATCATACTCCACCACACACCACTTTCCAATCAATGCTTCACTTAGATCTTCAATGGGCTGGATGGTGCTTTGAGATTAGTTGAATTTTCCATCTTGGTCCACCTTTTCTTTTACTGTCAAATGTACAGTGAACTTCTCCATGTTTCCCTCTTTGTTTTTCTTCTCTCTCTCTTCAGCTTTGTTTTTCCACTCAAACCACCATGTCTGCTCACCAGCATCAAAGTCAGATGTTTTAAGCTCTTTTGCTTGGCAAAGGGAGCACTCTCTATACATGCACTCTTTCTTCAGGTTCTCACAGCACAAAGACTCAAACTTTCTCAATTGCTGCAGCTGATCACTTTGTGATACTGTAGTTTGTCCAACATGAACTGGACGTTGGCGTGGGTTTTGCAGAGGCATGTGTCCCTATCCAGATTCGTTGGCTTGACAACCCAAAAAGGACGTATTTTGCAGAATTCACAGTAGGAAATTTGAATTTCTGAATATTCCCTCTTAAACTTTTGATAAAGTTTCTGAGTTGTTCCATTCCAAGAAGCACTTCTGCTTTTTCTTCTTGTTCCTCGTTAGTGTGTCCTTTTCCCCTGTTGTTGCTCTACTGTTGTCACCACATTTAATGAATCTAGAGATTCTCTTCTGTGGCTGGGCTAATTATGTTACATTGCTTTTTCCTGGAGTATTGAAGACCTGATGGCCTGTTTTCATTCGCCCTCATTGCTTTTGCTGAAAAGCAAAATTCTGTTTGCATCTTTGGCCAGGCCATACTTTCTCAGGATGTTGCCTCTGAGCATTTTTGAAGCCACTTGTTTGTCCTTGGCAATGCACATTTTTTTTACACTTTTGTTTTAACTCTGCAATGATGGCATTTTGAAACAATAAAATCCTTCGAGTTCTTCGGAGTTCCCCTCATTTTCTGTTTTGTCTTTGGGGAATCTTGTCTCTCCATTTTGTTCATCATTCGATCATACCTTTTTTTGTATTTCTCAGCTTTCCATAAACCATTATCAAGTTTGACATTTGTCCTACTAATACAAATCAATCCCAGAACAACAGCAAAGGACCTTGTGAAGATGCTGGAGGAAACAGGTACAAAGTACCGTAAATTCCGGACTATAAGCCACAACTTTTTTCCCAGCTTTGAACCTCGCGGCTTAAACAATGACGTGGCTAATATGGATTTTTCCCGCTTTCAATTTTTTTTCTCCAAAAAAACACATTCTGTGACGTGCTCAGATTTTTGGCGGCATGAAGCTTTCATTAGACCAATGAAATTGCCGAACGGGTTAACCTCTCTGGGCTAGGTGGGACGAAATCGTCCCACCTACTCAACAGCCAGTGGAATCCCGTGGCACGTTATTCAAATACCTTAGAAATGCTATTACTTCAATTTCTCAAACATATGACTATTTTACACCATTTTAAAGACAAGACTCTCGTTACTCTAACCACACTGTCCGATTTCAAAAAGGCTTTACAACGAAAGCAAAACATTAGATTATGTCAGCAGAGTACCCAGACAGAAATAATCAGACACCCATTTTTCAAGCTAGCATATAATGTCACATAAACCCAAACCACAGATAAATGCAGCACTAACCTTTGATGATCTTCATCAGATGACAATCCTAGGACATTATGTTATACAATACATGCATGTTTTGTTCAATCAAGTTCATATTTATATCAAAACCCAACTTTTTACATTAGCATGTGACGTTCAGAACTAGCATACCCACCGCAAACCTCCGGTGAATTTACTAAATTACTCACGATAAACGTTCACAAAAAACATAACAATTATTTTAAGAATTATAGATACAGAACTCCTTTATGCAATCGCTATGTCCGATTTTAAAATAGCTTTTCGGTAAAAGCACATTTTGCAATATTCTGAGTAGATAGCCCAGCCATCACGGGCTAGCTATTTAGACACCCACCAAGTTTTAGCCCTCACCAAAGTCAGATTTACTATTAGAAACGTTTGATTACCTTTGCTGTTCTTCGTCAGAATGCACTCCCAGGACTTCTACTTCAATAACAAATGTTGGTTTGGTTCAAAATAATCCATAGTTATGTTCAAATATCCTCTGTTTTGTTCGTGCGTTCAAGACACTATCCGAAGGGTAAAGAAGGATGCCCGATGCGTTTCGTGACAAAAAAAAAATCTATTTTTATGCCATTTTTCTCGTAAAAAAAGCGATAATATTCCGACAGGGAAACCGTGTTTACGTTCAAAGAGAGAGAAAATAAAAACATGGGGTCGCCTCGTGCACGCGCCTCAGTCTCATTGTCCTCTGATAGACCACTTACCAAAGGCGCTAATGTTTTTCAGCCAGGGGCTGCAAAGACATCATTCAGCATTTTCCCGCCTTCTGAGAGCCAATGGGAGCCGTAGGAAGTGTCACGTTACAGCAGAGATCCTAAGTTTTCAATAAAGAGAGTCAAGAAGCCCAAGAAGTTGTCAGACAGGCCACTTCCTGTAAGGAATCTTCTCATGTTTTTGCCTGCCATATGAGTTCTGTTATACTCACAGACACCATTCAAACAGTTTTAGAAACTTTAGGGTCTTTTCTATCCAAAGCCAATAATTATATGCATATTCTAGTTTCTGGGCAGTAGTAATAACCAGATTAAATCGGGTACGTTTTTTATCCGGCCGTGCAAATACTGCCCCCTACCCCCAACAGGTTAATGAGTCGATGATAAGACGTTGGAAACAGCAGCGTGAGGAATTGACTCATTGCAAAAAGACAACTAAAGCTTACTGCTAATTTTGTATTTTTTGTTACAAGCCGTGTTTCGTTAAAGCCCATTTATTTTTGTTACAAGCCGTGTTTCGTTAAAGCCTGTGTAAAGTTCATTTGTTTCAATGTACCGGTAGGCACCTGCGGTTTATAGACATGTGCGGCTTATTTATGTTCAAAATAATATATTTTTTAAAATTCAGTGGGTGCGGCTTATATTCAGGTGCGCTTAATAGTCCGGAAATTACGGTATCTATATCCACAGTAAAACGAGTCCTATATCGACATAACCTGAAAGGCCGCTCAGCAAGGAAGAAGCCACTGCTCCAAAAACGGCATAAAAAAGCCAGACTACAGTTTGCAACTGCACATGTCCTCTGGTCTGATGAAACAAAAATAGAACTGTTTGGTCATAATGACCATCGTTATGTTTGGAGGAAAAAGGGGGATGCTTGCAAGCCGAAGAACACAATCCCAACCGTGAAGCACAGGGGTGGTGGCATCATGTTGTGGGGATGCTTTGCTGCAGGACGGACTGGTGGACTTCACAAAATAGATGGATCATGAGGAATAACATTTTTGTGGATATATTGAAGCAACATCAAGACATCCGTTTAAATATATGTAAACTTCCGACTTCAACGGCATATAATTATGGTGTAGTTTGATTAATTGAATTTGTTGTCTTGTCTTTTATAAGAAAAAAGCTGCACACATGAAAAAGTATTCCTTACCCAAAAGGTATTCTTGCGCTTTGCTCACTGTTTCTTTTTTACTTTTCCAGAGGCATAAAAGTTGGTTTAATTTATTTGAAATGAAAGTCTACTGAAGTGAGGTTTTGTCCTCATGTTTCTTGGCTATTTACATAGTTTTGTTCACAAGTTAGAAAAACAACCTATGTTTGAGTTTCAACTGTTAGGGAAGAGAAGACAACGTTTCAACTAGTCAGACTCAATCTCACAGGCACAAATATGACTGGAGTCGTGCTACCATGTAACCTCACGCCCTTAAAGGGTCAGGTGAAATTTTTGTCTCATTTGTGAAATTTGGTTAAAAGACTCGGGTCACAAAAAATGAAATTAAACAATATACCACATTACTTACTAATAATACATTTGTTTTAGAAACATACAAAGCATGCTCATCCGTTTTTTGGTGTTTTGATGGTGTAATTTTAGCAACAACAAAAATATTTTGGCTGGTAAAAAAATATATATATATACCAGCTACTCAGATTTATCTACCTGCCACAATGGCTGGTGGACCAAAAATACAATTTTATGTCCTGCTCCCCTTCCTTGCCAAGACTGGAATGGACTGCTGCCTCCCAATTCCAAACCCACCTGCTAATCGAGCCCTTCCAGTCTGGTTTCCGCCACCTCCGCAGAGCCGAAACTGCACTTCTCAAAGTTGTCAATGACCTCACCTCTGCTGATGCCCTCAACATCCTGATTCTTCTCGATCTAAGTTCCGCTTTTGACAGTGAGCCATCAGATCCTCCTCACCAGGCTACAATCATACCTCACAAACCGGACCCTCAATGGCCACACACTGAGGCCCCTCATGCATGTAACCTTGGCGTCAGCCTGGACTCTACCTTCTTCCACCTCTGCAACATTGCCAAAGTCAAGACCTCCCTCTCCCATGGGGGGTTAAGTGCCTTGCTCAAGGGCAGAACGGCAGGCAGTGGCCCTTAGGATTAGAACTGGCAACCTTCCGGTTGCTGGCTCGCCTCTAACCGCTAGGCTACCTTCCGCACCAACCTACAAGCTCACTCCGTTCCACCACAGCAGGCCACCTTGACATTCCCAGGTCCAAGCTCCAGGGTTGCTCCTAGGCTCTGGAACTCCCTCCCTCCAGCCATCCGTGACTGAGTCCATCACCGTCTTTCAGTCCCACCTCATCTCTCTCTCTCGACAAGCAAACAGCTTTCTCCCCTTCAGCCCATTCTTCCCCTTCGCATAGTCAGTCTCACAATTGCAGTATAAACATCCCTTTCTTTGGTCTGCGGAGCCCGCTCTAAAAGAGACCCTTTAATAGGTGCTGGATCAAGGGCACTCATGCCAGGGAAGCACAGCCTCCCCCTCCTTCCCAGAGATGAGGGGGCCCTACAATGAGAAGGCCAGTGATAAACAAGACAGAGGGTCAGTCGCTAAGACAATTATAGGCGTCTCTAATTAAAATAGCTCCTTCTCGGAGGTTGGGTACGGAATAGGGTCTGAGGCCTCCCCTGTCAGCCCTCATCCCAGCCACAGAGCTCTTGTAGGGGCTCAACAATGCCCATGATATGAGCCCTACTGAGTATGAGGGAGGCCCTTTCAAGACATGGCTGGAGAGAGTACAGAGCAACACTTGAATTTGAATGTATTTTCCCCCTTACGAGCCCTAATGCCAGTACTGTAAAAAACATTTAACCTTTATTTAACTAGGCAAGTCAGTTAAGAACACATTTTATTTACAATGAAGGCCTACACCGGCCAAACCCAGACGACGCTGAGCCAATTGTGCGTCGCCCTATGGGACTCCGAATCACGGCCAGTTGTGATACCCTGGTTCGAATCCAGGCTGTATCTGTAGTGACGCCTCTAGCACTGAGATGCAGTGCCTTAGACCACTGCACCACTCGGGAGCCCTGCGTGTACAGTACTGGGGTATGTTGTCATTACAATCCTTAACCCCGTTACCCTTTCTGAAATTAAGGATGTTACATTTAAACTGTACTTCAGCTATATGTTTCTGGTGCTTCATAGAACTATAAATAATATGTGAGCGCTATGACACCTTCATGTTTGTTGTGTTTCTGCTTCTTAAACTATGCAGAGCCAGATGTGATGGCTGGGGGGGCAGAAGCTTGGCTCCACCTTCCGGCTCACAGTGGAGTAGGGCTACACCGTCCCCTTCACTTTCAAGTCACTATGACACCCCTGGAAAGCTCCTAGAGCACACTGAGCCCCTGCCCCTGGAGCCCAAGTATGCCACACCATTCAGTGACCAGCCCCCAGATCCCAATCTGGCAACTCCACAGGGACACTACACAACAACAAACATGTACTGCCTATGGTTTCGACAGGGACAATGACCACAATAACCCAGGCCCAGTAGGACTGCCCCTCTCACAGAGAGTTGCCCAATGGCTATTGCACTACATCTCTCCATGCCAATGGCCCACACCCGGCCAGTGTGGCCTACACTGAGCCTGAGCCCCTGTTGTCTGACTCCCTGCTGCTACAGTACACATATGAGGAGTACCAGTATGCACTTGGTGGCACCATTGGCTGCTCTCTGCTTGGCACTCCCAACCCTTAAGCCACCTTAATTAATGGACAAAGCAGGGACCATTCATGACCAGTACCATCCAACGTTGATGACCTGTTATTTACAAGAAAATGTGTCTAATGTTTTAGCATTGAATGGCTAAAGGCTATATATTGATTCTAATATCTAATATATTTCGTAAATAAAACAGCACAAAAAGTAAAATATAAATTACAAATCAAAGTTTAACATATTTGAAAGCTGAAATGCACATTGAAGTGTCATATGAACTTGTTATACAGTTGAAATCTTTGTTTTACAGGAGCTGTACAAAAAAAGAGCATATATTGGAAACAGCAATATGACTGTCTGATTACAGTGTATTATCTTGTATCAAGTTGTGACTCATCTGTTTAGATAATGCTTACTATTTTTCCTTTTTTACTGTGATATTTTGTAAAGAATTTTCATGAGAACTTCATGTTCACAGAGTGAACTGAATGACATTGAAATGTGAATATGTTTGTACTGGAAAAAAATTGTGACGAATAGTTATTTCTATTATATTTAACACTATTTTATTTGGGCCTCAAATGTTTGTGTACAGAGCTAAAAGTGTGTGTTATGGTTAAATAAAAGTGACACACAAATGTGCTTTGTTGACATCAAGTGGTAAAGAAAATGATGTGTGAAAACATAAAACCAATCATTTTTATTTAGTATTAAATTATGTTACGCCGAAATTTACCCATACACAATCACACTGACCAGTTGTGGGTTATTGACTAGGCTACACGTGATATCAGTTTTGGGGGATTGAGTTCACATTCATATTGTAGATAGACTTTTGCACAACATAGCAACGCCCACTAACGCTCAACTTCCTACCCGATACATAGCTTCCTGTCCCGATCGCGTCTTGCCAGTAGTGATGGGCATTCCGGCTCTTTTCAGTGAGCCGGCTCGTTCGGCTCAGCTCACCAAAAAGAGCCGGGTCTTTTGGCGCCCAAACGTCTGTTTAAAAAAGTATATATGTATTTTTTCAAGTCAAACAGTTTGCAATAGTTTGACTATGATTGGTGTTAAAACAATTCTAATTAAATGAAATGAAATCCTACTCTACCATAACCACAATGTATTTAATGAATGCATTGGTTTGTTATGAAAAAGAATGCTATTAAACATTTGCATTTAAAGTATATTAACAAAGTGCATATAAATCTAACAATTCAAAACGAATACAATCTGAACATAACAATAGAATATTGCACCAGATCAAAGAAAAATAAATAATGTGCAAAACTGCAGCATCCTACTTAAAACACTAAACTGGTCCCACTTTTCGCTCTATTCTTTATTGCCATGTTATAACCAGCAGCACACAGCAATGCTGACCATATTTTGCGTTTATGAGAGATTTGCAATCAGAAATGCAAGCTACCTCACTTTTGAGGGGCTGATGCGGTTTCTTCTCTCAGTAATTATTTGTCCCGTTTTCAAGAAGACCAACTCAGAGGGAATGGATGTGGCCAATATGCAGAGTCTCCCTGTCATGACTTTAGTAAGCCGTGGGTAGACCGAGGCCTTGTTCTTCCACCAGCTCAGAGGATCTGCAGATCTTTGGAGGGCCTCCTCCAAATAGGATCGGACCTCCATTATGGCTGAGGGATTCCTTCGTGCTGCATCCCCAGTTGCTCTCGTCAAAAAAGCATATAAACAGCAGACGTTTGTGGCACTACTGCTGGTGCTTCTGCTCCATCTGATCCCTCTTCTTCCTGTTGCCCGAGCCAGCTGACTGCTGGGGTTGTCCCTCCCTGCTGCTGAGGTTATTCTTTGAAGAGCCTCATCAATCACTCTGGCATCACTGAAGGCTAACTTCTTAAACCTGGGGTCAAGTGCAGCGGTTTCTGATAGCACATGATTATATTCCATTCTATGGAACTTTCTGTCTGTTGATGAACATAGGGTGTCCATCAACTCTGTCACATGTCCTGTGGTAACATTTGCTTCTCTCTGGCGGCTGGCTGTGATCACTGCAGACCCTTACACAGGAGTATCATTTTTGAGGCTGTCACATAGCTGAAGAGAGAGAAGAGTAACTTATTAGTTCAGGTTCATGTTTTGTCTACTGATACTACATTCTCATCTACTGCTCATATACATATATAATACTGGATTAAATAATGATGTAGTAATAACTGCCCTCTCCACTGATCTCCACAGTGACCTGCTCAAAGGGTTCCAGGACTCTGCACACCTCCTCCACCACCTCCCATTCCTCTTGGGTCAGAGCATCAACAGGCTTCAACAGGCTTCCCTGTGGCTCAGTTGGTAGAGCATGGTGTTTGCAAAGCCAGCATGGTGTGTGCAACGCCAGGGTTGTGGGTTCGATTCCCACGGGGGGCCAGTACAAAAAAAATAACAAAAATGCATGAAATGTATGTATTCACTACTGTAAGTCGCTCTGGATAAGAGCGTCTGCTAAATGGCTAAAATGTAATGTAAATGTAGGTACAATGGCCAGGGTAGAGATGATGGCATCCTTTGACTCAAGAAACCGCTTCAACATATAAAATGTTGAATTCCACCTTGTGGTGCAGTCTTGTTTAGGTCTCAGCTCAGGCATCCCCATCTGGTGTTGTGTAGACTTTAGTTTTCAGCACCTACTGTGCTCCTGTGGAAGTATTCCACAGCTCCTTTCACTTTGTCCAGTGGGCTTCATCACCTTCAGAGCATCTCTTACAATCAGGTTGATTGTGTGGGAAAGACATGGATGATGGGTCTATTTTAAAATGTTCATTGCTTTGGTTATGTTAGCTGCATTGTAGCTAACACAACAGACCACTTTTCCATCTACTTGCCATTCTCTGGCCACTCTCAACAGTTCCTCTGAGGTGTCTGTCGCTGAACTCAAAGCAGTCCAGAAGACACCTAGACATTGAAAAATCTTCAATGAAGTGACATGTAACCGTCAGTGGTAAGGCAAACTGCAGTAGCTTTTTGGACTCTTTCCCGCACTGAAGCCAGTGTGCTCTCGTACAGTTGTGGAATAAGTGATTTTAAAAGGGTTTTCCTGCTTGGAATTGTGTACATTGGATTTAGACTATTGTGATAATTTCTAAAACCGCTGTCCTCCACGATCGAAAATGGCTGGAAATCGGTGCCAATCATTTTAGCCAATGCAATATCAATTTGGCCTTGTTTTGCTGCATAGACGTTGGCATAAACTGGTCCATTGAAGACTGCGTTGCTGTGGGTCGCGGTGTAGGCCTACTTGACTGAGTGGATACATCTCCACGTGTGGAGGTGGTGGCTCCACCACTATCACTAGCAGGCCCGCTAGCTTCTTGAAGCTTCGCTACAGCTAGCTTCACAGTTGGGTGCACAGTTCGCATATGCCGGTGTAGGTTGTGCGTAGAACCGGCTTTATATGAGATTTTGTTTTGGCAAATTGTACACTGTGCTCTAACAAATGCATCCAAATGCTACTGTGCTTCCAACTCATTTTCCAGCTGTTGTTTTCACAGCTGTCCTTCCTCTCTCTCCTCGGCTGCTAAGTGTGTGACAGTGGGTGCGTTGGCTCAGCCCTTCCTCGCGGTTCATTGGTTGACATTGCGTGTCTGATTGACAGGAACAACAGGTAAAGCTGTTAAGTCTGAGCAGACAGTCAGAACGAATGTGTGCACTTGAGTATGTAGGCCTATATTCTTTTATTTCTTTTTTCGTTCTTTGAATTAGTTAATTCTATTCATTTAAAATCTTTTGATTATTCATATCTTCATTTTTTTGTAAATAGATTAGGCTCTTCTGATATGCGAGCCGGCTCTTAGAGCCAACTTGTTCGTGAACGACCCATTACTACTTGTCAGCCATACTAGCCTCGAAGTCGCTCATTTTATCATTACCCCCAGTATATTAATATAATCATATTTCTATAGATTTTTGTAATTCGATTGGGTTCTGTCTTTTGTCTATTTAGCTAGCAAACGTTACCTACCAGTACCTAGCTAACGTTAGTGCTAAGGACGTTAACATTATTAGTTGGTGCGGCATCTTTATTGAAAGTTAGGAATTTAAGAAGATTTCATTGAACCTTAGTGGGCTTCGACGTCTAAAAAAGGGAGCAGTACCTTTGCTATTCCAGTGGAATATTACCATGTCCAAGAGATCCTCATGTCACTGATGGGAAGCATCAACTGCATCTGGGCTGTGGCTTGCCTTCTCACAAAACTACCAGTTTAGGCCTCTTGTGAAGGCATGGGCCAAGGAGCAATGAGCTACTACTGCAATGCATCTTTCCTTTTTTTGCTGTGACCATCCACATTGTCTAACACCAGTAGTCCCTTTATTGATAATAAACACCTCTGCTTATACTCCAAACAAAATGTTATAAAGAGTTTTTATTTACAGTGATGAGAACAGAAACATTTTACTGAATTATTTTAAATTATTAATGAATTGCACAGACAGATGTTGATTTGTTTCCCTTTCATTAATTGAAAGATAAAGGAGCCTGTCCCTTGTTATTTAGTCTTTCCTGCCTAAGAACTTTTGCATGTACACATAAGTAGTACCAGTCACCCTTCTCTCTAATTAGTGAGAACACCGCTGGGTCTCTATGTATTCTCTCACCTGAAGAGACTATGTGAAGCTGGTCTTCTTCATTGAGCACAAGTGCAGCCTTGAAAGTTGCTCTCCAGTCTGTAGCCATCCAGGGGCAGTAAAGGGAATGGTGGTGTCTCCTTATAGTGAACTATGGTCACATTGTGATTGGAGGCTGCTGGTAAGACAGGAGGCTCTCCAACTATACCCTTCCAAAGTGGGAGTCACCTAAAAGCTTTTCAGCCTTCATCCCCATGCTGCAGATCAATGGTTTGGATAGAGGGTCAAAGTTCTTGTATGCCTCTTCTATCTGGAGAACTGAGAGGTCAGGGAGCGTTCCAAAAAGGGCGCTGTACTTCCGCAAAGCAGCCGCTGTGGTTAGCCAATCTAAACAATGTACTTGAAACCACCTGAAATTAAATAATTTTATATAGTCAAAGTTTAATAGGATATGACCAGCTACTACCTATTATACTGGCTATTAGGGAATACTCACCTAATCCCTCCTTCTGCCATGCGCTTTTTGGTGGCCTTGGTGATGGTCATTTTGCCTATGGGCCCAGGTTGCAGACCCTGTAAAAAATAAAGTACAAGGGCACTATTCTAAATCTAATCATGAGACGATTTAAGTTTTCATGAAATAGTTTATTAGCATTGTGATGGGATTATAACCATATGATTTTGATATGTGGTATAGCTATTAAAACATACCATAGTCCTTGGCTTATGCCACTGCTGCTCGGCCTCTGTGCAGCTGTGCACAGATGGGATGACTGGTGTTCCCATCTTAGTGTGCAGACTGGAATAGTAATGCAACTGTGTGGTGATGTGTCATTGTTACTGGCTCAGAGGGCTTCAGTACAACCCACGCGGAGATATAAAAAGAAAATGATTAGACTAAAAATCACTCAACGCAAACAGAAATGACTGCCGCAACATGCAACTAAATTCATTACAGCAATACGGATGTAAACTTTTCTATTAACGGTATATGTCCTTGTTTAATTGTAATCTAATGCGTCCAACATAACAGAGCTCACATAAACAGCAAGGAAAACAACTGAACAATTACTACACTAAGAACGGTTTGATAGACATGGGTTAAGCCTATTCATAGACTAAGCAATGCCTCTTAATGCAGATCTCCATTGACAGGAACTCCTTAGTCTAAGACTAGGCTTCATCTCTGACTGTGTAACCTGCATATAGTGTGTCACAAACACCTGCCTTTTCACCCTACACTCAAACTGTGTGGTTTCTAATTTTTCCTCATGGACCTATAGCAGCAAGCCCTTATGCTGACCTCTCCTGTCACGTTGGCCCTGTTCGAAGCTGTTTTGGAATAAAAAGAAAGAGCAATCATATTAGCTAGCTACTGTAAAAGGCATGTCTTAAACTACGTTACAGCTTTGAGTAAACGTCCTTGTCTGATCTGATAGGCAACTTGGCTATACTTACCTTCGTAGTTGAAAAGGTAACTGGACACAAAGTTTGAATCCTTGTTTTTAACTTGGAGTTCGGTGCTTTGCTACTTATCTTGGCCAGACGATGTACATCCGTCAATGTGATCTTTGGTAGCTTTTACGAGCGTCCTGAGTAAAGCAGTGCCATGATTGGTAGGGGAGGGAGGCGTTGGCTAATTGCGAGTCACCTTACTAGTTAGAATGTTAATAGCTAGCTAGCGAAGAGACCAAAAAAGACACAGAACAAAATAATCGAATTACAAAAATCCCTAACTGAAGGGATAAACATAATTTTCAACAAGAATTATAACAATAAAAAAACGCTATAAAAATATGATTATATTAATATACTGAGATAATAAAACGAGGGACTTCGAAGCTGCTATGGCTACAATCAGGCTGACAGGACGTGATCGGGACAGGAAGCTATGTATCGGGTAGGAAGTAGAGCGGAAGTGGGCGTTGCTACATTGTGTTACATTTCCCTCATCAGACACTGGGGGGGAGGAGTACGTCAATTTGGGTGTACCGGAAATACATAAGAAAAAAATCGGACTTTCTAGCCATAGACGGGTTTGTGTTGTGTGGACTTAAAGTAGCTAGTTTAAAACATGGGGAGATAGTGTTTATTTTGTCATGTAAGTATTTAAAACACACACATACATATATATACACTGAGATCTTCCCATAATCATTACGCTGTGCAAGCTTGCTGGACAAATGTACAAGTAATCTCTCTCTCTCAAAAACAAAAGTGTGTGTATATATATATATACTTTTTTTTGAGAGAGATTACTTGTACATTTGTCCAGCAAGCTTGCACATTTGTCCAGCAAGCTTGCACAGCGTAATGATTATGGGAAGATCTCAGTTATTTAATGCTCGGGTCCTCTTTCCTTCTCAAAAACACATTGGATGACAAAGCCAGAGGTCCCGCCCTTCGGACCCTCTCCTCCAATGGTTTTTTGAGAAGGAGGTAGATGATAGATGACGTCTGCAATTGAGATCCTCCCCATGTTGTGTTAGCAGGTATCTAGCTGGCTAAAGGTATTTATTTGCTATATACGCTTGCTTGGACCATTCCATGGAAAATGTCTTCAAGCTGAATATTTGCTAAATCTGTAACGTTACCTAGCTAAACCATGTTAGCCTGCTAACTAACTGATGTTAACTGAAATTAGCTGTGGTTGTGATGCATTTGTTACCAACGTTAGTTTTTCAACATGATTACGGATTCCTTTAGTTAAATTTAACGCTTGTCTCACGATATCATACAATCAACATGTGCTCAATAAATATTTATCCAGTTAACATGTCGGCCGGCTAGCTAGTCAATAAACATAGCCAGCTAGCTAACTTAGCTGTCACGTGAGTGTTGATATGCCCATACGCGATAATGTAAGACTGACTGACAGACGTGTAATGTTTACTTGTTTGCCAGCCGCAATGTGTGATATTTGTTTTTTTAACTACTCAGTAAATATCCATAGAAATATCATGGCAGGTTTTAGTTAGCTATTTAAATGTCAGACTAGCTAACTACCTAGATGTCATGATTTGACTAGGACCCTATAAGATTTTTTTTTCCCAAATTATGTTTGTTTTTCAGGTTTTCATGCTCAAAATCACACTTAAAGCATTGTTGTGGACTACAATATTAACTACATCAGGATACCAGTTTTGAGGTCTGGGGAAAAATAGAAGAAATGTGGGTTTGGGGGTGTAATTACCCTTTAGTGTAGGCGTTCTCCACACCGCACATTTTATAAGGCCCTAGTTATATCCCATGTACCAGTCTGTCCTCACCCTGGCATTCTGTGTGCTTGTTGATTGAGGGCGCAAGGAGCTTTTTTTCTCACACTTTTCCCTTCTGATTCCAGTTTCACGGACCTGGTCCTTACGACAGTACAGACCCAGAGAGAGGCCCTATCATCTGACATCCTAGGTCTGGCAGATTATGACCCAGTACCAACCACAGTCCAACCACTCCAACTTCTTCACCGTGAAAGCCGAGGCCTCATCAACACCACCTCTCGCCACCAGCATGGCCAATAGCAACGCCGCCGCCCCAGGGAAGGTGATGGGCACACCTGGCCCTGCCGGCAGAATCAGCCCAGAAGGAAGTCAGGTGAGTCCTCCTATCCATCTCCTCATCACCAACCTGGGGCATGCTGTAAAAAGTTTTGCGACAGAAAATGAAAATGTATCTTTCTTATTGGACAGGAAGTCCCTCCCTGTTTCAGTTCGGATTCTTCCATTTGGTGGCTAATAATTACTACCATGGTATACTCTTGCTGGGTGACGTTTTTAAATAGAATTGTTCAAAGAATTCACTATAACTGTAAGGTACAATTACTACTTGTCTTTACATACATTGACGCCAATCCTTCAGTTTCATGTGCTGGTTGGTTCTGTAAAAACATGCCTTCTATGTTCATCTCCCTAGCCACTCTGCTTGACTGCTTCTAGTGCACCATTGACTATGACGAACAACCTGTTTGCCCTCCACTCAGGTGTTGAGTAAAAAGAAGCTGCAGGACCTCGTAAGAGAGATTGACCCCAATGAGCAGCTCGATGAGGATGTGGAGGAGGTATGCTTCCTAGCTCAGAAGTGTCTTTCACTGAAGATGGCGTCCCAAACCACAATGCATGCAATGTTTTGGAGCCTCATCACTTGTGACCTGAGGTCCCACATCTGTCTTCCTCTCAGATGCTACTGCAGATTGCGGATGACTTCATTGACAGTGTGGTGACGGCTGCCTGTCAACTGGCCCGCCATCGCAAATCCAACACCTTAGAAGTGAAGGACGTTCAGCTACACCTGGGTGAGTAAAAGTACAGGCTGATACTGGCTTTTCTCTGGATACATCAATGATGTCGCTCTTGCTGCTGGTGATTCACTAATCCACTATGCAGACGACACCATTCTGTATACTTCTGGCCCTTCTTTGGACACTGTGTTAACTAACCTCCAGACGAGCTTCAATGCCATTACAACTCTCCTTCCGTGGCCTCCAACTGCTCTTAAATGCAAGTATCTTCTGCACATCTATAAACTCAGTGTTTAATTGCTATATTGTAATTATTTCGCCACTATGGCCTATTTATTGCCTCACTTCCCTTATCTTACCTCATTTGCACACACTGTTTATAGACTTTTTCTATTGTATTATTGACTGTGTTTGTTTATCCCATGTGTAACTCTGTGTTGTTGTTTGTGTCGCACTGCTTTGCTTTATCTTGGCCAGGTTGCAGTTGTAAATGAGAACTTGTTTTCAACTAGCCTACCTGGTTAAATAAAGGTGAAATAAAACAAATGGTTGCAGCAGCAGCCGCTGCAGTCAGGGCTATATGCTGAACTTTTTTACAAGGAGCACGTGTGCGCCTAAGTTGAGAAATGTTGGCGCACACAAAGAAATTTAGGATCACAATATTAGCGGTAATAACGCTGGAATCCTTCATTTTTCTAGGTGCACTGGTGCTTCTAAATAAAAATTCCAGGTGCATATGTGAGTAAAATGGTCGCACCGTAGAGCCCTGGCAGCTATTGTGGCATAAGCAGTGTTTGTCTCCATTACTGGAATGATTAATTTACTATGCCAAAAATGAACAGAGTCTTAAGAGCAGTTTTGAGTTTTAAAGATATGCATATAAAAGGTGGATGAAGTTAATGGACCATTTCCTGTTGAGTGTATTTTCTCTTAGATTTTTATTCTTACTCCCTGTGTTGTCCGCCACTCAACAGAGCGCCAATGGAACATGTGGATTCCTGGCTATGGTTCAGATGAGATTCGGCCGTATAAGAAGGCTTGTACGACAGAGGCGCACAAACAGGTTTGTTTTTCACTCTTTCTTCTTGATCACACCCAGGGTTCACATTTATACTAATGAATTGTGCTAAACTTTCAATAATTTAAATGAACAGTGCTGTGAAAGTTTTTTCCACATTTCTGAGTCTTTCCATTTTTCAATATTTTTGATACTGATTGTTATCAGATCTTCAACCAAAACATAATATTAGATAAAGGGAACCTGAGTTTACAAGTAACAAAGAAAGATGTACTTATTTTATTAATTAACAAAGTTATGCAACACCCAATTCCCCTGTGTGAAAAAGTAATTGCCCCCTTACACTCAATAACTGGTTGTGCCACCTTTAGCTGAATGAATGCAACCAAATCTCATCGGAAAAGTTTACTCAAGTTTGCCAAAAAGCACCTGGATGATCATCAAGACTCTTAGAAGAATGAATGCAATGTTTGGTTTTCACCAGGCATAATGGTACCCATGTCATCCAAAGAACATTCTTCAAAGATTCTTGATGATCATCCAGGTGCTTTTTGGCAAACTTGAGTAAACTTTTCCGATGAGATTTGGTGGGCACAACCAGTTACACAGTAAGAACCTTATACCAATGGTCAAGCATGGTGGTGGGTGGTAGTGTGATAGTTTTAGGATGCTTTGCTACTTCAGGACCTAGACGACTTGCCTTAATAGAAGGAACTAGGGCTGGGCGATATGACGATATATATCGTGTGAAGATAGAAAAACGTCTATCGTTTATTTCGTTGTGTCGCAAATCACTCTTTACGGCAATATTTGTCGTCAATTGGACGACGCTTTGCGTTCTTCCACACGGGGAAATTTGCAACACAAACAAACATGGAGGAGAGTGAACGTGACACAGAGCAAGGAGCTCCTACCTAAAAGAGGGGCTACTTTGGTCCCATGGACGTGGTTTGGGTATGATAAGTCTGACACGGACCAGAAAACCGTCCTCTGCAAAATATGCCGCAGGCCGGTCCCAACAACAGGCTCAAACACCACTAACCTCTTTTACCACCTACGCAATAATCATGTGAAACAGTACGGAAAGAGTCTACAGGTGAGACCCAAAAAAGTACAGTCGAGTGCTCAAAACAAACCCCCGACTCGCAAGAGGCTTTTGCCCGCGGCACACCATATGGCAAAGAATCACGAAGATGAGAGAGAACAGCTGCCATTACAACTTACATCTGCAAAGACATGGCCCCAATTTACACGGTTGAGAACGGGGGTTTCGTGAGTTGGTGCTAACACTCGATCCAAGGTACCAAATGCAAATTGATATGTGACACACATTAATGCCAAAATAACATACAAAACAGGCAAGCCCACAAATATATATATATATATATATATATATATATTTATTTATTTATTTATTTATTTGTGGGCTTGCCTGTTTTGTATGTTATTTTATTATATATATATATATATATATATATATATAATATATATATATATATATATATATATATATATTTAGATTTTATACATTAATATATATATATTTAGATTTTATACATTAATATTTTATGTTTAAATGCTTAATTGAACATGTGCGCAAAGGTTCTAAATAAAAGGAGAAATAATCAAATATGAGTAAGTACCTTTTATTTGTTGAGTATAATTCAAAATGTAATAAGAAATAGGCCTTTACATGTAGTTATTTTATATTAAACTATTTATTCATTGAATTTACAGCAAATGTGATATGTATCATTATCGGGATATGAGATTTTGGCCATATCACCCAGCCCTAGAAGGAACCATGAATTCTGCTCTGTATCAGATGATTCTACAGGAGAATGTCAGGCCATCCGTCTGTGAGCTGAAGCTGAAGCGCAGCTGAGTCCTGCAGCAAGATAATGATCCAAAACACACAATCAAGTCTACATGAAAATGGCTAAAAAGCAGCCCATTTGAAGTTTTGGAATGGCCTAGTCAAAGTTCAGACCTAATCCCAATTGAGATGTTGTGGCAGGACTTGAAATGAGCAGTTCATGCTTGAAAACCCACATGTTGCTAAAGCAGTTATGCATGGAAGAGTGGGCCAGACATCTTTACAAACGAAGCATTTGTGTTTAGTGAGTCCACCAGATCAGACCAGGAATGTTCTCTTGATGTGTGTGTGAATTTGACAATTTTCCTGTCCTGCTAAGCATTCAAAATATAACGTGTACTTTAGGGTGTCAGGGAAAATGTATGGAGTAAAAAGTACATTATTTTCTTTGGGAATGTAGTGAAGTAAAAGTTGTCATATAAATAGTAAAGTACAGATACCCCAAAAGCTACTTATTTAGCACTTTAAAGTATTTTTACTTAAAAGTACTTTACACCACTGGAAATAAGTATGTAATTGTTGTGTTATTTGTTCACTCAGGTTCCCTTTGTCTAATATTAGGTTTTGGTTGAAGATATAACATTCAGTATCAAAAATATGCAAAAGTAGAGAAAATTAGAAAGGGGGCAAATACTGTTTCACAGCATTGTACATGTATTATGTAATTATTATTTTTGGTGTATTGTTTGTTTAGGAAGTATTGAAAATAATTTCCTTCATATAATATGGGACTCATATGTGGTTGTCTTACCAACCTTAGTTGAAAGCACTGACTTTAAGGTGCTCTGGATAAGAATGTCTACGAAAAAATGACCTAAATGCAATAGTGATTGAGCATGTTTTTCATTTGTCTCATCCAGAGAATGGCATTGATCCGCAAAACAACCAAAAAGTAGCAAGACCTGGAACCAGCCTCGCACAAACCCTCTGTGCTGTTTGTCTTTGTCTTTTCTCTGTGTATTTCTAATAATGGGGGACATTCTTTCACCCATGTCTTCATCTTCCCCAGGTTTTGTGTGTGATTTGTCAGCTCCATCATCACACAAGTATTTTGATCTTGAGTCCTTTTTAATGCTTTTCACCACAGACTGGCCAAAATCACACACTCCTCATTCAGTGTAAATGTACACTCCGGTATGGAGTGTTGTTTTGGGACAGTGTTTTGTTTTTGGAATTATCTGTTCAACTTTACTTTTTTGTTCAGGGGGTAACCACCTTCAATATGGTGGTGGCTTCCATACTCTTTCCCACTTTTTTTGTTTTTGTTGATTTTGTCTGGCATGCGTTTTGCTGTTATGTGTTTAGTTTTTGTCACATAAACTAACCCCCTTCATCTAACATCAGAAATATACACCATTTGCATTTAGTTGGTTTCCAGGATACTGTCACGGCACAATGTTTTTGTGTGCTGTAGGGATCTGATGTCATCTCCATAGTTCATTAGAAAATTACCCAGGACATTGTTTTTCATAAGATGTCAACAATTAACAACAAATGACTGACTATTATTCAAAAATAATAAGTATGTGAAGTATGTCTTATGTTGCCAGACTGCAGTGAGATGGGGTTGGGTAATGGTCCTTATTTGGCGATGTGTGGGGAAGCTGTAACATTTGTTTTACTTTATATGGCAGTGTTTTAGTTAAACCTGTTATTTTTATTCCATAAATAAGATTCATATTTCACTTGACATTTAATTTGTGTGTTTATTTCACTGTTCAGTCATGTTCTTTCTCATTTGTTGGAAACTTGAGTTTTTCAGAGTTCACTTTCTATATAAATGGATTACATCAGTATATCACTATTCAGGGTAAAGAGATTTGACAACATTTTCATAACTGTAATACCACTGGTATAGAGTTTCTCGATTCTGGAGGACAAACTAGTGACCTCAGAAAATTCCCTGTTCACGCACTTGCAAAGAATTTTACATGTGTTATGTCTATGTCCATGTTCTGACAAATTGGCACAATTGGTAATGCCCATCTTGTAACATTTCTTCTCCTCATCTGGTGAAGAGCCTCAAGTCAAGACTATCTTATGATCTTTTGTCCAAGATGGCAGTCAGTTTTTCAAGGGCAGCATTGTGACATGGCATACAGTTGAAGTCGGAAGTTTACATACACTTAGGTTGGAGTCATTAAAACTCGTTTTTCAACCATTCCACAAATGTCTTGTTAACAAACTATAGTTTTGGCAAGTCGGTTAGGACATCTACTTTGTGCATGACATAAGTAATTTTTCCAACAATTGTTTACAGACAGATTATTTCACTTATAATTCACTGTATCACAATTCCAGTGGATCAGAAGTTTACATACACTGACTGTGCCTTTAAACAGCTTGGAAAATTCCAGAAAATTATGTCCTGGCAAAAGTATCTATATCCACAGTAAAATGAGTCCTATATCGACATAACCTGAAAGGCCGCTCAGAAAGGAAGAAGCCACTGCTCCAAAGCCGCCATAAAAAAAGCAAGACATTGGTTTGCAACTGCACATGGGGACAAAGATTATACTTTTTGGAGAAATGTCCTCTGGTCTGATGAAACAAAAATGGAACTGTTTGGCCATAATGACCAATTATGTTTGGAGGAAAAGAGGGGAGGCTTGCAAGCTGAAGAACACCATCCCAACCATGAAGCACGGGGGTGGCAGCATCATGTTGTGGGGGTGCTTTGCTGCAGGAGGGACTGGTGCACTTCACAAAATAGATGGCATCATGAGGTAGGAAACTTATGTGGATTGAAGCAGCATCTTAAGACATCAGTCTGGAAGTTAAAGCTTGGTCGCAAATGGGTCTTCCAAATGGACAATGACCCCAAGCATACTTCCAAAGTTGTGGCAAAATGGCTTAAGGACAACAAAGTCAAGGTATTGGAGTGGCCATAACAAAGCCCTGAACTCAATCCTATAGAAAATTTGTGGGCAGAACTGGAAAAGGTGTGCGAGCAAGGAGGCCTACAAACCTGACTGTTACACCAGCTCTGTCAGGAGGAATGGGCCAAAATTCACCCAACTTATTGTGGGAAGCTTGTGGAAGGCTACCTGAAATGTTTCACCCAAGTTAAACAATTTAAAGGCAATGCTACCAAATACTAATTGAGTGTATGTAAACTTCTGACCCACTGGGAATGTGATGAAAGAAATAAAAGCTGAAATAAATCACTCAACTATTATTCTGACATTTCACATAGTTAAAATGAAGTGGTGATCCTGACTTACCTAAGACGGGGAATTTTTACTGGTATTAAATGTCAGGAATTGTGAGAAACTGAGTTTAAATGTATTTGGCTAAGATGTATGTACACTTCCGACTTCAATTGTATATGACAATACAGCACAAGTCCAAAGACCCAACTCAGGAACAGCACTTCTTTCTGTTGTTGGGTATATTGATCTTGGGCTGCTGTAGCTCTACTAGTGAAGCACGTGGAGCAAAGCACTTCACCCTGTCCCAGTCCTCTTGCAGCTCCACCTCCCCACTCAGCAGGCCCTAGTACACTCGGCCGGTCAGCAGCTCGAAGGCCTCCCATCACACACTGACCAGTCTTAGCCAACACCTCGATGTAGGGCATCCCCAGCTGGCCAGCCAGTTTCTCAGCCATGTTATGGCGGGCCACCCGGTCATTCTTGTGTTAAAACAGCACTGTGTGGGGCTGCACATGTTCACACACCTCTGCGTGCCACTCCTGCACATGCTCAAAGGCCCGGTTAGTCAGGTCAAACACCAGCAGGTCCCCCACTGAGTTATGGATGTAGGACCGAGTCACTGACCTGAGAGAAAAGAAAAACATATCAAAAAGTTAAAGGAATTGTTAAAAAAAAAAATGGATTAAATTTATGGATGTGGATCAATGATCAGCAGATATGTTGTGATAATTACTATAAACTCATACACATTGGTAAATGTTAACCTAAATTAGGATATTGTTGACTATATATGGAGGAACTTAGTTGACCTCTGCCTATTGCATCTGCAAATTAGGATGTGGTATTCATTGGAGGTTTCACCAGATTAGGCATCCTCATTGAACGACACCTAGTAGTCGTTTCAGTAGAGCTAGTCAGACGCATTGTGTCTGACATTCTTAAAATAAAGTGTTGATCCTAACTTAACTAAAACAGGGAATTTTTACTGGGATTAAATGTCAGGACTTGTGAAAAACTGAGTTTAAATGTATTTGGCTAAGGTGTATGTAAACTTCCAACTTCAACTGTACATATTTTGCACTACATTTACATTACCATTGAGCCATTCAACAGATGCTCCCATCCAGCGTGACCCACAACTAGTGCATTCATCTTAAGATAGCCATGCGAGAACCACATATCACAGTCGTACCCCAATCACATATCACATACATCAGTGGTTCCCAAACTTTTTATAGTCCTGTACCCCTTCAAACATTCAACCTCCAGCTGGGTCAGCGCACTCTCAAATGTTGTTTTTTGCCATCATTGTAAGCCTGCCACACACACACTATACAATACATTTATTAAACATAAGAATGAGTTTGTCACAACCTGGCTCGTGGGAAGTGAGTAAGAGCTCTTATAGGACCAGGGCACAAATAATAATATAATAATAATCAATAATTCTGCTCTTTATTTAGCCATCTTACATATAAAACCTTATTTGGTCATCAAAAATTGTGAATAACTCACCACAGGTTAATGAAAAGGGTGTCCTTGAAAGGATACACATAACTCTGCAATGTTGGGTTGTATTGCAGAGTATCAGTCTTAAATCATTTTCCACACACAGTCTGTGCCTGTATTTAGTTATCATGCTAGTGAGGGCCGAGAATACACTCTCACATAGGTACGTGGTTACAAAGGGCATCAGTGTCTTAACAGCGCGATTGGTCAATGCAAGAAACTCTGAGCGATGCCCTATCCATAAATCTAGCAATGGCTTCTGATTAAATTCAATTTTCACAGAACCGCTTGTTGCAATTTCGATGAGGCACTCTTGTTCAGATATCGGTAAGTGGACTGAAGGCAGGGCATGAAAGGGATAACGAATCCAGTTTGTGTTGTCCGTTTCAGGAAAGTACCTGCGTAATAGCGCACCCAGCTCACTTAGGTGCTTCGCTATATCACATTTGACATTGTCTGTAAGCTTGAGTTAATTTGCACACAAAAAAATCATACAATGATGGAAAGACTTCTGTGTTGTCCTTGTTAATGCAGACAGAAAAGAGCTCCAACTTAATCATAGCCTCAATTTTGTCCCGCACATTGAATATAGTTGCGGAGAGTACCTGTAATCCTAGATTCAGATCATTCAGGCAAAAAACATCACCCAGTCGTATGAGAAACTCGTCATCATGCAAGTGGTCAGACAAGTGAAAATGATGGTCAGTAAAGAAAACTTTAAGCTCGGAAGTTTACATACACCTTAGCCAAATACATTTAAACTCAGTTTTTCACAAATCCTGACATTTAATCCCAGTAAAAATTCCCTGTCTTAGTTCAGTTAGGATAACCACTTTATTTTAAGAATGTGAAATGTCAGAATAATAAAAGAATGATTTATTTCAGCTTTTATTTCTTTCATCACATTCCCAGTGGGTTTGATATTTACATACACTCAATTAGTATTTGGTAGCATTGCCTATAAATGGTTTAACTAGGGTCAAACGTTTCGGGTAGCCTTCCACAAGCTTCCCACAAAAAGTTGGGTGAATTTTGGCCCATTCCTCCTGACAGAGCTGGTGTAACTGAGTCAGGTTTGTAGCCTTCCTTGCTCGCACATGCTATTTTAGTTCTGCCCACAAACTTTCTATAGGACTGAGGTCAGGACTTTGTGATGGGCACTCCAATAATTTGAATTTGTTGTCCTTAGCCATTTTGCCACAACTTTG
Organism: Salmo salar; assembly: GCF_965601325.2. Lineage (NCBI taxonomy): Eukaryota > Metazoa > Chordata > Actinopteri > Salmoniformes > Salmonidae > Salmo > Salmo salar. Next base: position 48,256,292 of record NC_138295.1, on the reverse strand, counting down.
GAAGTATGCTTGGGGTCATTGTCCATTTGGAAGACCCATTTGCGACCAAGCTTTAACTTCCTGACTGATGTCTTGAGATGTTTCTACAATATAGCCACATAATTTTCCTGCCTCAAGATGCCATCTATTTTGTGAAGTGCACCAGTCCCTCCTGCAGCAAAGCACCCCCACAACATGATTCTTCACGGTTGGGATGGTGTTTTTCGGCTGGCAAGCATCTCCCTTTTTCCTCCAAACATAACAATAGTCATTATGGCCAAACAGTTCTTTTTTTGTTTCATCAGACTAGAGGACATTTCTCCAAAAAGTAGAATCTTTTTCCCTATGTGCAGTTGCAAACCGTAGTTTGGCTTTTTTTATGGTGGCTTTGGAGCAGTGGCTTCTTCCTTGCTGAGCGGCCTTTCAGGTTATGTCAATATAGGACTTGTTTTACTGTGGATATAGATACTTTTGTACTTGTTTCCTCCAGCATCTTCACAGGGTCCTTTGCTGTTGTTCTGGGATTGATTTGCACTTTTCGCACCAAAGTACGTTCATCTCTAGGAGAGAGAATGCGTCTCCATCCTGAGCGGTGTGACGGCTGCGTGGTCCCATGGTGTTTATACTTGCGTACTATTGTTTGTACAGATGAACGTGGTACCTTCAGGCATTTGGAAGTTTCTCCCAAGAATGAACCAGACTTGTGGAGGTCTAAAAAACAAATTCTGAGGTCTTGGCTGATTTTTTATTGATTTGCCCATTATGTCAAGCTAAGAAGCCTGAGTTTGAAGGTAGGCCTTGAAATACATTCACAGGTACACTTCCAATTGACTCAAATTATGTAAATTAGCCTATCAGAAGCTTCTAAAGCCAAGACATAATTTTCTGGAATTTTCCAAGCTGTTTAAAAAAGGCACAGTCAACTTAGTGTATGTAAACTTCTGACCCACTGGAATTGTGATACAGTGAATTTTAAGTGAAATAATCTGTCTGTAAACAATTGTTGGAAAAATTACTTATGTCATGCACAAAGTAGATGTCCTAACCGACTTGCCAAAACTATAGTTTGTTAACAAGACATTTGTGGAGGTAGAGAAATGAGTTTTAGTGACTCCAACCTAAGTGTATGTAAACTTCCGACTTCAACTGTATCTCTAGGTGAAACTGTAGGATTTTGATGGGATTTAAAAAAAAAAATGATGTTACTTAGATTGATGCACCGGTGCGTCAACAGACTCTAGGGGGATATTATTCAAGGTCAGTGGAAGGTCATTAGTAAACACAGAAAACAATAATGGTCCAAGCCGACTGCCTAGCTGTACACCACACTCAACAGAATTTGCATTAGAGAGGCTTCCGTTAATGTTTTCTGGTTGAATTGGGCAATGGCCCGTCATGTCATTGGGTGAAAGCGGGGATGGAGGAGTGCCCTTCTCAAAATAGTAATCTGCATTGCTTGGTCATGTTGTCAACAAGGCAGCTAGGTGCATTGTCCAGAAACATACAACAGCTCTTTTCCATGAAATAAATATTAGAATTTTCAAACTAGTTTTCATTGGGAAGGCAGATAAAGCATTTTGATAACACTTTACTTGAAACCCGGTTTCATATGTTATGACACGGTCATAACCATAGCATACAATGTCAAAACAGCTGACATTACTTGTCATAACGTGGTCATAACACTGTCATGACCCATATATTTACACATGTTGTGACATATATTGCGTTATTTTGTGGCTGGTTATGAAACCTACATAAGAGTGTTAAAACCCACATTTTTTCAAATGTTTTTCCGTTTGAAAGTTTGTTTCTTAAGTCCTTTGTTGTTATTGTAATGAATTCTTTACAGTCATGTTTTTTTCCATCATATTTTATATAACTTGTTGAAAATACACTTTCTGACCCCATCATAAAGCATTATGACCATCCTGTGTCACTTTACTTGGACTCAGAAAATACACTTCATGACATTGTCAAGAAGCATTATGACTTTACTGTGTCACTTTACTTGGACTAAGAAAATACACTTTATGACACTGTCAAGAAGCATTATGACCATCATAATCATATAAGCCAGATAGGCCTATGACGTACATGCCCTTATGTTAGTCATCAGTTAAAGTGTTTCTTGCCCTGCTCCTGAAATATGCTCCTGCATTCATCCTTCTTCAGAAAAGAGCATTGAGGTAGGTACATGTCTGACATCAATGTGTGCGCAATTACAATGGTAATTTAATATGGTCAATTTCAGAAAATGTTATATATAACATAGCCGACTTGTTTATGGTGTAATGGAATGTTTTGCCTTGTGTGGTAGGGTTTGTGGGTTTTGACACTTATGTAGGTGTCAAAACCAGCCATAACATAATACATTTACATTTACATTTAAGTCATTTAGCAGACGCTCTTATCCAGAGCGACTTACAAATTGGTGGATTCACCTTATGATATCCAGTGGAACAACCACTTTACAATAGTGCATCTAAATCTTTTAAAGGGGGGGGGGGGAGGGGTTAGAAAGATTACTTTATCCTATCCTAGGTATTCCTTAAAGAGGTGGGGTTTCAGGTGTCTCCGGAAGGTGGTGATTGACTCCGCTGTCCTGGCGTCGTGAGGGAGCTTGTTCCACCATTGGGGTGCCAGAGCAGCGAACAGTTTTGACTGGGCTGAGCGGGAACTGTGCTTCCTCAGAGGTAGGGAGGCGAGCAGGCCAGAGGTGGATGAACGCAGTTGCTTGTTTGGGTGTAGGGCCTGATCAGAGCCTGAAGGTACGGAGGTGCCGTTCCCCTCACAGCTCCGTATGCAAGCACCATGGTCTTGTAGCGGATGCGAGCTTCAACAGGAAGCCAGTGGAGAGAGCGGAGGAGCGGGGTGACGTGAGAGAACTTGGGAAGGTTGAACACCAGACGGGCTGCGGCGTTCTGGATGAGTTGTAGGGGTTTAATGGCACAGGCAGGGAGCCCAGCCAACAGCGAGTTGCAGTAATCCAGACGGGAGATGACAAGTGCCTGGATTAGGACCTGCGCCGCTTCCTGTGTGAGGCAGGGTCGTACTCTGCGAATGTTGTAGAGCATGAACCTACAGGATCGGGTCACCGCCTTGATGTCACCGCCTTAATATATACTGTACTGTATGTCACAACAGGTCTAAATACATGTGTCATGACAGTGTTATGACCATATTATGACCGGTTATGACAAGTTATATGAGCTGTTATGACATATTATGGCCTGGTTACGACTGTGTCATAATGCTGGGTGTCAACTGTTACCAGCATTTTTATCAAAATCAATCACTTTTGCTTCAGAATCCTACTTAATCACTCCACGTGCTTGATTACTTCACTTTTGTTTTGAGCTGACTTCACCATCGGCCAGAGCGGGGCACCTGGTTCATGCCCAGGAGGCAGCACAGTTCCAAAACAAATGCAATCACTTTTCACCCTGTTCAAACTCCTCCCACTGGGGTAATCCGGGCCAGATAAATGAACCCTCTCATTTAAAACCCTCCGTTGAACCCTCTCATTCACAACCCTCCATTGTTTCATCACCCCCAACACGTTCAAAGGATCACAGCCGGTTGAAATGAGAGGGTTCACAGCCAATGAAAAAGTCATTAAAGTAGTTGGCAATATCAGTGGGTTTTGTGATAAATTAGCCATCTGATTCAATGAATAATAGAGCCAAGTTAGCTTTTTCCCCAAAATTTCATTTAAGGTTCTCCAAAGCGTTTTACTATCATTCTTTATGTCATTCATCTTTGTTTCATTCTATAGTTTATTTTTATTTAGCTTAGTCACATGATTTCTTAATTTGCAGTACGTTTGCCAGTCAGTTGGGCTGCCAGACTTATTTGCCATACCTTTTGCCTCATCCCTCTCAACCACACAATTTTTCCATTCCTCATCAATCCAAGGGGATTTAACAGTTAGTACGGTCATTTTCTTCTTAATGATGGGTGCATGCTTATTAGTAACCGGAATAAGCAAATATTCTTTACATCATCAACATATGAATCACTACAAAACTTATTGCATGACCTCTTATACAATGTATTAGGCCCAGACTTTGGAACTTTGGTTTTCCTAGATATGGCTATTATATTGTGATCACTACATCCTATAGATTTGGATACTGATGTTAAGCAAATTTCTGCAGCATTAGTAAAGATGTGATCAATACATGTTGATGATTTCATTCCTATGCTGATTGTAAATACCCTGGTAGGTTGACTGACAACCTGAACCAGGTTGCAGGCACTGGTTACAGTTTGAAGTTTTTTCTTCAGTGGACAGCTTGATGAGAGCCAGTCAATATTTAAATCACCCAGTGTCATGACTCCCACCGAAGGTGGCTCCCCCTCCTGCTCGGGTGGCGCTCGGCAGTCGTCGTCACCGGCCTACTAGCTGCCACTGATTCCCTTTTGGTTTTCCCTCTTTCCGTTATTGTTTGCACCTGTTCTGTGTTGGGTTGATTAGCGAGGCTATATTAGCCAGTAGGCCCACCTGCTCTTTGTGCGGGATTGTTTCTCTGTATGTATATGCTTGTGTACACGCTGATGGTGTTTTGCGCTAGTGCGTGGTTTTGCGCCGACTGTGTTTGTCCCCTGTGTTTGGGGCACTTTGTTTTGTGTGCGCTCAGTTCGCTGTTTGGGGTGGCTTGTGTTTTCGCCGTTGGGCTCATTAAAAACCATTACCCTCTATTGCTGCTTCCTGCGTCTGATTCCTCTCCTACAACGCCCAAGCCTTAAAGAATCCCGCACCACCTATGGAGTCAGCAGGAGCAGCTGCCAACCCCCTTCCTTTGATGGAGGAACGCGTGCTCCATCACACCTCAGTCCTCCATCGGATTGGATCCGCAATGGACCAAATGATGGAGAGGGGTGGTCTCCTCTCTTCACCTCCGGCTCCTCCGACTCCGCCACCTTCTCCTCCCACTGTGTCTGGCTCCGGCGCGCTGCATCTTGCGCTCCCGAGGGAGTATGATGGAGCAGCGGCTGGGTGCCAGGGATTTCTGCTCCAGCTCGAGCTGTACCTGGCCACCGTAAGACCTGCTCCCTCGGGGGAGGAGAGTGTGAGTGTCCTCGTTTCCTGCCTGACGGGCCGAGCTCTGGAGTGGGCCAATGCAGTCTGGAATGGTCCGGACTCGGCGAGGGATCACTATCTGGAGTTCACCCGCCGCTTTCGGGCCTTGTTCGACCACTCTCCGGAGGGACGAGCGGCGGGTGAGCGGCTGTTCCACCTCAGGCAAGAGACGAGGAGTGCGCAGGACTTTGCGCTGGAGTTCAGGACCTTGGCCGCTGGGGCGGGGTGGAACGACAGGTGGAACATTACAGGTGTAGTCTCCGGGCAGACGTCCGCAGGGAGCTAGCTTGTCGGGACACCGCTCTCTCCCTCGACGAGCTTATTGACATGTCTATCCGACTGGACAATCTGCTGGCTGCCCGCGGGCGTTCGGAAAGGGTCCTGTCTGTTCCACCTCCGTGCACTCCCGCCCCTACTCCTATGGAGTTAGGGGGGGCCATGCCGAGGAGTACCAGAGGAGGTGGCTCCTCCTGCACCAGCTGTGGTCGGAGAGGATACACGGCCGACCGGTGCTGGAGGAGTCAGTCTGGGAGTCGAGAGGGCAGGCAGAACACTTCTCGGTCAAAACGGTTGAAGGTGCTGTTCACCGAGGCATCCGTGTTGGCGCACCCGGACCTCTCTCTAGCATTCATAGTGGAGGTGGATGCATCCGAGGCTGGGGTGGGTGCCATGCTATCACAGCGCTCGGGTACGCCACCGAAACTCTGCCCCTGCGCTTTCTTTTCGAAGAAGCTCAGTTTGGCGGAGCGCAACTATGATGTGGGGGACAGGGAGTTGCTAGCGGTGGTAAAAGCCTTGAGGGTGTGGAGACACTGGCTTGAGGGGTCTAAGCACCCCTTTCTCATCTGGACTGACCATCAGAATCTGGTGTATATCCGGGCAGCTAGGAGACTGAATCCACGTCAGGCAAGGTGGGCCATGATCTTCACCCGTTTCAGGTTTACTATTTCCTATAGACCAGGCTTCCTGAACATGAGGGCCGACGCGCTGTCCCGTCTCTATGACACTGAGGACCGGCCCATCGATCCTACTCCCATTATTCCAGCTTCTAGGCTGGTGGCACCGGTGATATGGGAGGTGGACTCGGACATCGAGCGGGCGTTAAGGGTGGAACCTGGCGTTAAGGGTGGAACAGTGTCCCGTGGGTCGCATGTACATGCCGCTCGGTGTCCGTGATCAATTGATTCGGTGGGCCCACACACTACCCTCTTCGGGTCATCCTGGTGTGGTGAGGACAGTGTGGGGTCTCAGGGGGAAGTACTGGTGGCCCACCTTGGCTAAAAACGTGAGGTTCTATGTCTCTTCCTGTTCGGTGTGCGCCCAGAGTAAGGCACCTAGGCATCTCCCGAGAGGGAAGTTACAGCCCCTCCCCGTTCCACAACGGCCATGGTCTCACCTGTCAGTAGACTTCCTGACAGATCTCCCCCCGTCTCAGGGGAGCACTACGGTCCTGGTTGTTGTGGATCGGTTTTCAAAGTCCTGCCGTCTCCTCCCGTTGCCCGGCCCTATTTACCCACGTCTTCTGGCACTACGGGGTGCCGGAGGACATTGTCTCTGATCGAGGTTCCCAGTTCACGTCCAGGATATGGAAGGCGTTTATGGAGCATCTGGGGGTCTCGGTCAGCTTGACCTCCGGTTATCACCCCGAGAGTAATGGGCAGGCGGAGAGGGTGAAACAGGAGGTGGGCAGGTTTCTGTGGTCATATTGCCAGGACCGGCCAGGGGAGTGGGCGAGGTACATTCCATGGGCGGAGTTGGCCCAGCACTCACTTCGTCACTCCTCCACTAACCTGTCACCCTTTCAGTGTGTTTTGGGTTACCAGCCGGTCCTGGCACCATGGCACCAGAGCCAGACCGAGGCTCCTGCGGTGGAGGAATGGGTGCAGTGCTCCAAGGAGACCTGGAGAGCCGTCCAGGAATCCCTGAAGCAAGCCAGTGGACGGCAGAAGAGGAGTGCTGACCGCCACCGCAGTGAGGCCCCCGTGTTCGTACCGGGGGACAGGTTCTGGCTCTCAACCCGGAACCTGCCCCTCCGTTTGCCCTGCCGGAAGCTGGGGCCGCAGTGTGTGGGGCCCTTCAAAGTCCTGAGGAGGATAAACGAGGTGTGTTATAGGTTACAACTCCCTTCCTATTATGGTATTAACCCCTCGTTTCATGTGTCTCTCCTCAGGCCGGTGGTAAATCTTCTAGCGGCCCATCCTCAGTAGAACATACACAGATGAGCGTTCTAACAACCCCTTATTCTGTTGCATAAAACAATCATTTGATACAATAACAGCATTATAACATAATCTTGTAATTTCTCCACCATAGGTGCCAGGAGCTGATCTACGTTGCTATGCCTATTAATGTGATTCTGGCAAAGACCTCAGCTCTTGCCTACTCACCAATGGTTATCGATGAGAAGAACAGAATTAGGTAGGTTTAGTCTGACCTGTTTAAACTTCAACATAGTATATGTTTTTGTGTCAGATACCACCATTGGTAATAGAACAGTGACTGTGTGTATGTGTTCACAGATGCATGAGATGCAGAGACACCTGGCACTCAACATATCCACTCAACACATCCACAATGTGAAGACACACACACACACACACACACACACACACACACACACACACACACACACACACACACACACACACACACACACACACACACACACACACACACACACACACACACACACACACGATAACATATGCACTACACACACATACACATGGAGTGGCCTGACGGCACACACTTAATGTGTTGTGAAATCTATTGTGAAATGTAATGTAATATTTGTAATTGTATATAACTGCCGTAATGGACCCCAGGAAAAGCAGCTAATGGGGATCCATAATAAATACAATTACAAATGAGGTGATTACTAATAATACAGTACAGCACAAAATTTCAGTAATTGCAACACCTTTTGTGTCACTGATGAACTTTGCCTCAACTCTGCCTACTTCTACAGATGGACTATTGATGCTTTTGCCAGACGGCAGCCTCAGTCGTTTGATGGGGAGACCATAATTGGGTAGATTTTATCTGACCTGTTCAATCTTCAACATAAGCTAGGCATCCATCCAAATGGTGACAGATTTTCATGTGAATATTCTAAAATCTGCATAAAAACATATGCTCCTTTTCCAACCAGAGATGTGTTTCCATCAAATGTATTTGTTACGGATAAAAGGCTGTGCGGAAGGACGTAGTGCACATAAAAATAACTTTTTCGGTTAAATTCTCATGTACTGAATAAAAACAAAAATGTAAATGGGTTCATCACATTTTCAACTCTACTGATGGTTTTGGCACAAAAAAAAATCTGTGTTATATAGTGAATGTGCCCACTCCGGTCTTGGTACGTGCACTCTAGCTAACAGCTCGCAGATAGTGTGGGTATAGCCTACTACATGATGAGATTTTTATGGACAAAATAGCAAGATTATTTATTTGTCAAAAGGCAGCCAAGCATCGATCATCATGTCACCAGAATAAGACCCTCAATATTTATTAGAAAGGAGCATCAAGCTCATTACAGTGCACTTTCACCACCCTGTGAAGTTCATCATCATTTATTCAATCTGTAGCCTAATAAACTACATGCTTTCCTGAGTTTCCTGAGTCCACAAACCATATCATATCGTTTACTTCGATATGATGGTTATTATATTAATATTTGCGCATAAAGGCATTTCCACCACCATCTCTCACATAATTACTTTTACAAAAAAAAGATCCCACTTTGTCTAGGGTATTATTTTTTGTTGACATTTGGAAAGTGTACAGATAACTGCTGTTTGTATCAGGCCTGTTGTGGCATTTTTTATCTGACATAAAAAGTTTGGATGGAGACTTGCTTATACAGTGCATTTGGAAAGTATTCTGACCCCTCAACTTTTTCCACATTTTGTTACGTTACAGCCTTATTCTAATACTGATTCAATTGTTGTTTTTCCTCATCAATCGACACACAATACCTCATAATGACATAGCAAACACTGTTTTACTCAATACTTTGTTGAAGCACCTTTGGCAGCGATTACAGCCTCAAGTCTTCCTGGGTACAAGCTTGGCACACCTGTATTTGGGAAGTTTCTCCCATTCTTCTCTGCAGATCCTCTCAAGTTCTGTCAGGTTGGATGGGGAGCGTCGCTGTACAGCTATTTTCAGGTCTCTCCAGAGATGTTCGATCGGGTTCAAGTCCGGGCTCAGGCTGGGCCACTCAAGGACATTCAGAGACTTGTCCCGAAGCCACTCCTGCATTGTCTTGGCTGTGTGCTTAGGGTCGTTGTCCTTTTGGAAGGTGAACCTTAGACCCAGTCTGAGGTCCTGATCACTCTGGAGCAGATTTTCATCAATGATCTCTCTGTACTTTGCTCCATTCATCTTTCCCTCTATCCTGACAAGTCTCCCAGTCCCTGCTGCTGAAAAATCCGCACAGCATGATGCTACCACCACCATGCTTCACCATAGGCATGGTACCAAGCTTCCTCCAGACGTGACTCTTGGCATTCAGGCATTCAGTTTAATCTTGGTTTCTTCAGACCAGAGAATCTTGTTTCTCATGGTCTGAGAGTCCTTTAGGTGCCTTTCCGCAAACTCCAAGCGAGATGTCATGTGCCTTTTACTGAGGAGTGGCTTCCGTTTGGCCACTCTATCATAAAGGCCTGATTGGTGGAGTGCTGCAGAGATGGTTGTCCTTCTGGAAGGTTTTCCCATCACCACAGAGGAAGTCTGGAGCACTGTCAGAGTGACCATCGGGTTCTTGGTCATCTCCCTGACCAAGGCCCTTCTCCCCCGATTACTCAGTTTGGCCGGTGGTCCAATGATCAATGGAAACAGGATGCACCTGAGCTCAATTTTGAGTCTCATAGCAAAGGGTCTGAATACTTATTAAATAAGGTATTTCCGTTTTTTTTGGGGGGGGGGGGGTTGCAACAAAACAAATCAAAAATGTTTTCGCTTTGTCATTATGAGGTATTGTGTGCAGATTGATGAAGCAAAACATGTATTTAGTCCATTTTAGAATAAGGCTGTAACGTAACAAAATATGGAAAAAGTCAAGGGGTCTGAATACTTTCAGAATGCACTGTAGCACCTGTTTTGTGTCAGAAATTACCTATCCTAACTGCCATTAGTGACTATGTGTGTATGTGTTCACAGAAACATCTATGGAACCAGCTCATGGAGACTTGCAATCTGATGTGATGAAGTCCATCGGATACTGATGTCTCTGAATGGAGAGAGACCTGATTCAGCGTTACAATTTTACTAGACAACTTTTACTTGTATTGTCTTTCTTTATTATTGAATGGTGTCAGTCAGTATGGGGGGGGGAGAAACCCCGTGTATTCTGCACCAGGATCGGGGAACTCCTGGTTTATATGGGGCACTACACAGGAAGGTATGACCACTCTGACATGTTTGCCAAGATACCACCAGACTAAATGTTGATATGCACAGTATCTGTATTGGCTGGGAATGTCAATGAATGATGAGATGAAAGGTGCACATTGTTATATTAACAGAACACTGATTCTATAGTATTATGTAAAGGGTTGTTTATTCTATATGGACCTGTTACTACATTTGAAAGTTATCAAAACATTTGGTTATAACTTATTCGGAATCGGTGTCCCTTCCACATGACGGTTGAGCTAACGTAGGCTAATGCGATTAGCATGAGGTTGTAAGTAACAATAAAGTTTCCCAGGACATAAGACATATCTGATATTGGCAGAAAGCTTAAATTCTTGTTAATCTAACTGCACTCCAATTTACAGTAGCTATTACAGTGAAAGAATACCATGCTATTGTTTGAGGCGAGTGCACCATTTTAATCATGAGAAGTAATTAATTAACAAATTAGGCACATTTGGGCAGTCTTGATACAACATTTTGAACAGAAATGCAATGGTTCATTGCATCAGTCTAAAACTTTGCACATACACTGATGCCATCTAGTGGCCAAAATCTAAATTGCACCTGGGCTGGAATAATACATTATGGCCTTTCTCTTGCATATCAAAGATGGTACAAAAGAACAGTTGGTTTTTTCTTTGTATTATCTGTTACCAGATCTATTGGGTTGTATTCTACTACAGTCCTTTCACATTTCCCCACACTTCAAAGTGTTCTTTCAAATGGTACCAAGAATATGCATATCATTAGGGGTATAGTATATCAGGGGCGGCGGGGGCGGCAGGTAGGGCCTGAGCTACAGGCAGTTAGATTTGGGTATGTCATTTTAGGTGAACATTTTTAAAAAGGGGCTAAGAATATCTACATAAATTCAGCAATTGCATTCTTCTCATATTACTCTGTAGGCTACTGACCAATTCAAAGCTTCCTCCGGCATCTCACCATAGGGGCCAGGCCTGTAGTTATTGAACTCAACTTGCACAACTTGTTTGTTGTGATTGAGAGGGGGAAACAACTACGGGCATGGTTCTGACAGATGGGTGTCTCTTGGTGGTGGTAAGGACACACCAACATCAACTACACCACCAAGCCAACTCACATTTGGCTTTTGAGGAGCAAGCCAAAAAAACGAGGCAAAATCTACCACCATATGTAACATTTTCATAAGTCTCAGAGGGCCAGGTTTTTACAGAGGGCCAGGTTTTTAACTATTCAGATGTCATGCCTTAAGGGGTCTTCCATTGTACATCCCCCCCAAAGAGAGGATTAAGCAGATTGTTTCTCTCACCCTTGCAAATGGAAATAAAATAAATATTATACAGCTCCCCTTTCGTCACTGAATAATAACAACAGTGTTGGGGAAGCTACTCTGAAAATATAGTTTACCAAGCCTCCAATTACTTCACACTGGAAGAAGTTAAGCTACACTAAAGCTAACCTTAATAGGGATAGGCATCCCATCAACGGGACAGTAAATCATGCAGCGCCTTGTGTCACGATTGCAGATTTTAGAGAAACAACAAATGTCGGTACGTACTGTAAGTGTCTTATATTGGCTGAAAGCTTAAATTGTTGTTAATATAACTGCACTGTACCTGTATAAAAGACACCTGGGAGCCAGAAATCTTTCTGATTAAGAGGGGGTCAAATACTTATTTCCCTCATTAAAATGCAAATCAATTTATAATATTTTTGACATACGTTTTTCTGGATTCTTTTGTTGTTATTCTGTCTCTCACTGTTCAAATAAACCTACCATTAAAATTATAGACTGATCATTTCTTTGTCAGTGGGCAAACGTACAAAGTCAGCAGGGGATCAAATACTTTTTTCCCTCACTGTATGAATGCAAATGTCTCCTACACGATTTGTCCAAATGTACCTGGGTGACTTCACAGTAAATGTCATGTAGTTCGCTCATACTTCAAGTTATCTGTCTGAAACTTTGCACATACACTGCTGCCATCTTGTAGACAGCATCGGAGTGATGGCTGGAAGTGGGACCTTTCTGTTGCATTTCAAAGATGGTGGCAGAAAAGAAATGTCCCCCTTTATTTTAGCCACAAAGTATTGTGTAGTTAGCTATACCTCTAAAATGGCAACAACAACACAAAGTTAACTATTGAAAACACTACCAAGATTTTAATGTAGTTCAACTACCGCCAAGCTACAGCAAAATGTAGTTAAATTACTAGTTGAACTATAAGTAGTTCATTACTCCCCAACAATGAATATCAACTCATGGGGTAGAGAGGGAGACAGATAATATAAACCAGACTATAAGCAATGCTTGCGCTATTGTCAAATGTGTAAGTATGTAACAGTTAACAAAATAAACCCTTAACCATTGATTTACAGGGAATATTTTGTTTGGCTGTGGTGAGTCACAGAGGATTGGATGGATGATCAAAACACATGTGAGCACAATCTTGGGCTTATTCAGGTGGCTGGAATCAGAGTTTGGGTTAATTCCACAAATTCAAATCTAATTAAATTCACTCTCCCTGTAAAGGTCATTCAATTCAATTTCCAGGTCAGCCTTTGAATTCAGAGAGATGATTAAATTACAATTAAAAAAAAGTATATATATTTTTTTCATTACAACTGAATTCTAATTCCAATTAAATTCCAATTCCATAACGTGAAGAATCAAATTGAATGAAACATTTCAAATTAAATTGGAATTGACCCCAACTGGAATGTTCATAGCATTAAAGTTAGAAATACAAAATAGAGTAGGTGTGAGTATTTTATTCACATTGAATACAGTAACCTACCTACATATATACGGTACCTGAAGACAGGTGTCTATTACATTCTGTAATTGCACCTTACTCCCATATAGGTTGTATTTAATTTGTTGGATTTTCCTTTAGGTAAAGACTGATGAATACTCCTATTGTGGAAAATACCCAAGTCAAAGAGCCGGTAGTTTATCAGGGTATTACATTGTAATGCATAGACATTGTATTGGTGTGCAGAGAAGGGGGAAGTTGCAGCTTTCTGAAGGGAAAGGGTGGATTCTGCCCCATATTTTTTATTTTACCTTTATTTAACTAGACAAGTCAGTTAAGAACAAGTAATTTACAATGACAGCCTAGGAACAGTAGGTTAACTGCCTTGTTCAGGGGCAGAATTAGATTTTACATTGTCAGCTCAGGGATTTCATCTAGCAACCTTTACGGTTACTGGCCCAAAGCTCTAACCACTAGGCTACCTGCCACCCCAAGCCTTCTATTTCCTTACTAGTAAGAATGATCCTTTTATGGGAACAATCCTATCCCCCTGAGCCTCTTTAAAATACCCAGTTTGTGCAGATCATAGCATTATGTCTTGTAATTATGTATTAACATGATTTATGCCATGGAGTAGAAAGCAGGTCCCTCAAGTCAGCAAAGTAGTGGGGTGGTGGATTAGTAAATGAATAGCTAACGTTACAGAATGGAGTGATGTTGTAGGCTGATTTAATGTGTTGTTGTGGTAATACAGCACAGTACTGTTCCTGGCCTGCGTGTCCCAGAACTGCAGTTTGACCCTAACACCAGTTTCCACCTCCAGGAAGTGCACGTAGAAGTCCACCCCTACTGTCTGGTTGATGCAGTCCAGAAACATCTCGTCTGTGTAACGCTTCAGCAGGGACGACTTGATGATCCTGAACTGGTACTGCCACAGTCAGGTCCATAATAGCTGCTGAGGACTGGAGAGAGGAATAGGAAAGATTGAGGGACATATGGAGAGAGGGATTCCCCTCAGGAAGCCAGAGGCAGATAGGGGTTTGACAAACTGGAGCTGGTTCCTCGATGCTCCCTCTGAGGAGAAATAGTACGAGAGACACTTCTCAGCACTCCACACAGCTCCCACATAGAACAGTATGTCTGTAGTGTCAGCAGCCAGAAAACACCCTCACATTGTTGATCCCCTGCTGTGTGTTTGTTAGCTAGTGTAATGTTAGCTAGCTACATAGTTGTCTTTGCTGTCTTCGTATCAAAGATAAAGGTGTAGCTTAGAGTAACTATCGAGGTTAGCTAGCCAGCTATATTCGTTCGCAGCGACGCCGTTTTCCAAACAAAGTCAACAAAGTCAACACCACAGCCACTGCTAGCTAGCCAACTTTACCAACTAGCAGTACTGTATAAACTAAATACATTACAACGGAACGATTTGATTAGTGTAATGTTAGCTAGCTACATAGTTGTCTTTGTATCATAGTTGTCTTTGTCTTCATATCCAAGATAGAGGTGTAGTACAGAGAAACTATCGAGGTTAGCTAGCCAGCTACATTTTCAAACAAAGTCAACAACGCAGCCACTGCTAGCTGGCCAACTTTACCAGCTAGCAGTACTGTATCATTTTAGTCAATACGATTTATGTAACGTTAGCTTAACTTTCTGAACATTCGCGATGTGTAGTCTACTTGTGTAGCTTGCAGGACTGACTTTGTGTTAGCTAGCTAACGTTTAATTACTTCTGCGTTATGAAAGGAACTAGACACGGACACATCTGATCCATTGGATCAGGACATGTCTGACACGGACACGTCTGATCCATTACAACAAACATTGGTTTGTTGTAACCAAGTATTGGTGCTAACCGTGTGTTATTGGAAGCTAGCATGCTAGTTAGCTACGGCGTCATAGGATACGGTGCACTGGGTGGGTTTCACGGAAGAATACTGTACCAAGTTATCTAGCTGAATAAACTAAGTTTGAGCCTATTCCTGAAACATTGAACCACTGTAGTTTACATCAATTATAATTTCTAAAGTGGAAGTTGGAAGAGTTATATCTGAGTGTTTCAGTGAAAGGTTAGTGAGGGAGGCCCTGCTCCCTCGCTTCCCCAGTTGTTTAATTAATTTTCATTCCAATCTCCTTTGCATTAGCGTAGCCTCTTCTGTAGCGTGTCAACTATGTGTCTGTCTATCCCTGTTCTCTCCTCTCTGCACAGGCCATACAAACGCTTCACACCGCATGGCTGCTGCCACTCTAACCTGGTGGTCCCAGCGCGCACGACCCACGTGGAGTTCCAGGTCTCCGGCAGCCTCTGGAACTGCCGGTCTGCGGCCAACAAGGCAGAGTTCATCTCAGCCTATTCCACCCTCCAGTCCCTCGACTTCTTGGCGCTGACAGAAACATGGATTACCACAAAAAACACTGCTACTCCTACTGCTCTCTCCTCGTCTGACCACGTGTTCTCGCATACCCCGAGAGCATCTGGTCAGCGGGGTGGTGGCACTGGAATCCTCATCTCTCCCAAGTGGACATTCTCTCTTTCTCCCCTGACCCATCTGTCTATCTCGTTCTTTGAATTCCATGCTGTCACAGTCACTATCCCATTCAAGCTTAACATCCTTATCATTTATCGCCCTCCAGGTTCCCTTGGAGAGTTCATCAATGAGCTTGACGCCTTGATAAGTTCCTTTCCTGAGGATGGCTCACCCCTCACAGTTCTGGGTGACTTTAACCTCCCTACGTCTACCTTTGACTCATTTCTCTCTGCCTCCTTCTTTCCACTCCTCTCCTCTTTTAACCTGTTAGGGCTAGGGGGCAGTATTTGCACGGCTGGATAAAAAAATGTACCCGATTTAATCTGGTTACTAATCCTACCCAGTAACTAGAATATGCATATACTTATTATATATGGATAGAAAACACCCTAAAGTTTCTAAAACTGTTTGAATGGTGTCTGTGAGTATAACAGAACTCATTTGGCAGGCAAAACCCTGAGACATTTTCTGACAGGAAGTGGATACCTGATGTGTTGTATTGACCTTTAAACCTATGCCATTGAAAAACACAGGGGCTGAGGAATATTTTGGCACTTCCTATTGCTTCCACTAGATGTCACCAGCCTTTACAAAGTGTTTTGAGTCTTCTGGAGGGAGATCTGACCGAACAAGAGCCATGGAACGATGATGGCCCATTAGACACCTGGCGCGCGAGTTCATGTTGGGTACCCTCGTTCCAATACGTTATAAAAGAGTATGCATTCGTCCACCTTGAATATTATTCATGTTCTGGTTAAAAAAGGCCCTAATGATTTATGCTATACAACGTTTGACATGTTTGAACGAACGGAAATATATTTTTTCCCCTCGTTCATGACGTGAAGTCCGGCTGGCTTACATCATGTGCTAACGAGACGGAGATTTTTGGACATAAATGATGAGCTTTTTTGAACAAAACTACATTCGTTATGGACCTGTGATACCTGGAAGTGACATCTGATGAAGAGAATCAAAGGTAATGGATTATTTACATAGTATTTTCGATTTTAGATCTCCCCAACATGACGTCTAGTCTGTATCGCAACGCGTATTTTTCTGGGCGCAGTGCTCAGATTATTGCAAAGTGTGATTTCCCAGTAAGGTTATTTTTAAATCTGGCAAGTTGATTGCGTTCAAGAGATGTAAATCTATAATTCTTTAAATGACAATATAATATTTTACCAATGTTTTCTAATTTTAATTATTTAATTTGTGACGCTGACTTGACTGCCGGTTATTGGAGGGAAACGATTTCCTCAACATCAATGCCATAGTAAAACGCTGTTTTTGGATATAAATATGAACTTGATAGAACTAAAAATGCATGCATTGTCTAACATAATGTCCTAGGAGTGTCATCTGATGGAGATTGTAAAAGGTTAGTGCATCATTTTAGCTGGTTTTATGGTTTTGGTGACCCTGTCTTTGAATTGACAAAACATTACACACAACTCTTGTAAATGTACTTTCCTAACATACTCTAAATTTATGCTTTCGCCGTAAAACCTTTTTGAAATCGTAAAACGTGGTTAGATTAAGGAGATGTTTATCTTTCAAAGGGTGTAAAATAGTTGTATGTTTGAAAAATTTGAATTTTGACATTTATTTGGATTCAAATTTGCCGCTCTTGAAATGCACCTGCTGTTGATGGAGTGCACCACGGGTGGGACGCTTGCGTCCCACCTAGCCCATAGAGGTTAAACTCGCCCTCTCACCGTCCCCCCTACTCACAAGGCAGGCAATACGCTTGACCTCATCTTTACTAGATGCTGTTCTTCTACTAATCTCACTGCAACTCCCCTCCAAGTCTCCGACCACTACCTTGTATCCTTTTCCCTCTCGCTCTCCTCCAACACTACTCACTCTGCCCCCGCTAACATCAAGGCGGTGACCCGATCCTGTAGGTTCATGCTCTACAACATTGGCAGAGTACGACCCTGCCTTACACAGGAAGCGGCGCAGGTCCTAATCCAGGCACTTGTCATCTCCCGTCTGGATTACTGCAACTCGCTGTTGGCTGGGCTCCCTGCCTCTGCCATTAAACCCCTACAAGTCATCCAGAACGCCGCAGCCCATCTGGTGTTCAACCTTCCCAAGTTCTCTCACGTCATCCCGCTCCTCCACACACTCCACTGGCTTCCAGTTGAAGCTCGCATCTGCTACAAGACCATGGTGTATGCCTACGGAGCTGTGAGGGGAACGGCACCTCCGTACCTTCAGGCTCTGATCAGTCCCTACACCCAAACAAGGGCACTGCATTCATCCACCTCTGGCCTGCTGGCCCCCCTACCTCTGCGCAAGCACAGTTCCCGCTCAGCCCAGTCAAAACTGTTCGCTGCTCTGGCACCCCAATGGTGGAACAAGCTCCCTCATGACGCCAGGACAGCGGAGTCAATCACCACCTTCCGGAGACACCTGAAACCCCCCACCTTAAAGAAGGAATACCTGGGATAGGATAAAGTAATCCTTCTAGCCCCCCCTCCCCCCAAAAAATATATAGATGTACTATTGTAAAATGGTTGTTCCACTGGATATCATAAGGTGAATGCACCAATTTGTAAGTCGCTCTGGATAAGAGCGTCTACTAAATTATGTAAATGTATGTAAATGTGTTTGGTTCATTGTGTGTGCTGGCTCCTCAAATCCTCAGTGAAAGCACCTGTGGAAGAATGTCCATCCCATAGAGTTCTTAAGTTGTTATGCTGCCGTCTCCTTCATGCAGATCTCGACTGATATTGTACAAGCATGTGCATATGAGTGTTTGGTAGGGGTGGGGACTTCCAAAGTTTGCCTGTGCCTGTTGATACTTGACAAAGGGAGAGGTGCAAGAGTGTGAGAGGGAGGGCTCTCCAATGGAAAAAGGAGGGGTGTGCAGATGGAAAGAGAGAAAAGGGGAGTTGCGGCTCTTTGAAGAGAAAAGGATGCATTCTGCCCTATATCAAGGCAAGCCTTGCATTTTCTGTTGTCACTATTTGAGAGTATACCTTTCACTAAATACGAATATGACGTAGGTTGCAAGCACTCACTGACTGTATATCAAGTTGTCAGGAATTTTAATGGCTCAGGATATGTAAACTTGCATGTTCAGCTGCAAGGATTGGCATTGGAAACAAGAGGGACTGGTGCACACTGAAAAGGGAGGTCTATTCAGGGTCACAGAATATCACTAGTCTTATATCAAAGCTGATTTCACACATAATAGGAAACATTTATAAAAGTTAAAGCATTGCAGATAAATTCAAGAGGTTTTCTTTGTTATTTAAAAATGGGAAGGATGATATTGAAATAGTGCAGAATGGAAGATGGATAATTTTTTATTTTTTTCATCTTCCATTCATTAGTGCATCACTGTTTTATTCAATAACACCTGGCTGGGTGGCTTTTTCTGAGGGATATTGACAAGCACATACATATCTTACCACATTTACATATATTATTCTTGGCCAAAGTTTCACTTTGAAGAAAACCATTTTTTTAAAGGGGGGGGGCATAGTAATGCCAATGTTGCATTCAATTATAGTGATAAACACTTAAAAATAGTCTAACATTTAGCCATTTTTGCTTCCTGCATCATTTCAGAGTGCTACTTTTCTCAGTAATGACACCTTCTGTTGGGTGATATGAAAGGTATTTATATTCAGGTAAATGAGGTGTATTGAGTTCAAACAGGTGAGGTGAACAGGCACAATTAAATAGTCCCTTTAACAGTAATACCAGCATGAACAGAGTAACAGGTGCATGTAACTGGTAACTCCTAGAATTTCAGTTCAGCGATCTCAGAGTCTGGAGAGCTGCTGTCACTGTATGTGTCTCTGTAACACAAGGGACAGAGTTATTTACATCCATGTCTTAGGATGATATGATAAGTCATAGATATAAACTTGGTTTAGCATTAGAAAAATCCAATACTGGCTGGGTAACTTTTTTCATTCCCCTTTACGGCAGCCCAAATGCTGTTCATCTTGCTTGCCTACATCTGGTGGAGTAAAAGGAAATTATGAGAAATACAATGATATGCATGGTCTTACTGTGGTGAGAGGTGACAACCTTTCTGTAGGTAGCTCTGGAGTTTCCCTGCTGCAGTCAGCAGGAGGCCAAAGTAGGGGGGCGAGGGCTTGATGGTGTTAGCAATTGATGTTATTCTTCAATAACACAGACACCAAAGCAAACCAGGGGGAGAAAATAGATTTATTTGAGAAGGACAAATCATAGATGCTATGCTGAAAAGTAGATCAGTCTTCCCTGTCCTCAGTTTTCTCCACAGAACAAAGAGACAGGATGACATTTATAACCCCCCACCCTAGCCTGGTGTTGGCTAATCAGAAGTCCTTGCAGTACAACTGGGCCAAATAACAAGTATCCTGCCCCAGACTCATTGTACAGAACGTAGCTCTGAGTTCAGGACTGACATTCCACAGATTCTAAACAGCTGTTGAACTGAAACTCAACTCCTATTTACATTGACAATTTCCTATTGATCGTTAATTGTGGTACTCTCGTCCTCTGCGTTGTGTCTTCAAAATATTCTTATAATGGGACAAGAAGTGAACTCTGAGGGGTACTGCACTCCAACAAAATAAGCATGATCTGAAACACAGGTAAGAAGATGATCGGTTTGAGATGGAGGCTACGGACATATACATTTCGGTTGGCATAGCTACAACTGTCATTACATTTGATAGCCCTAAACATTTTTATATTTTTTGTTGTTGTTCAATTCAGTCAAGAAAGTACTTTATGAAGTGATAACGCACTATTTAACATTTCCAAGAGCCAGACAGTGGAAAACACTGAAATGTCTCCATGGTTAACTCACCATCCAGCACAATGACCTCCATCCTCTCTCCCTCTACGTCCTGGCCGACAAAATGGAAGCCCCTCTCCTCAAGGTGGTGCTTCAGCTCAGGGTTCACCTAAGATGATTGAGAGCTCCCATCAATTCAACCCATCCACACTTAGAATGTAATACATGTAACACTACCATCTGCAATGGATTGTCTTCAAGTAACATGTAATGTAAAGCAAATACAAATCATGACTCGATTCAGCTCTTATACCTCAAAGTGGTGACAATGCCTCTCGTCAACATGTTCAGCTTCGCGATACAGATTTCCTATAAAAAAGATTCTGAATATTATCAACCATTATAACACACCAAACACAATCAAATGCTATGTGGTTTTGCCAAGATTAGCACTCACTCAAAATGCTGGTGTTGGATTTGAAGATGGTCCGCCTCTTCCCCAACCTCAGTCCCACCCATCTGCCCAGGGTTGTGTTCTGGCATGTCAATCACCTGTCAAAAAAGGACCAGAATATCACAATGTTCGTGAGCCAAAACTCAGTGAGAGGTGACAGAGAGATGGACTTCATTACTATGGCATACCTACCACAGGGTATTTAGATTCTGAGTGGAATTCAGTAGAGTTGGCATCTGTCATAAAATAAAATAAATGAAAAAAGCATTTCAGATCCATTTTCTGGTTTGAGAGGTGAACATTTAACTTATTTACATTCTGAAATTATGCAACATACACCTCAAGGATATAATGATTAGTGATCCAAAGATTACTCACCTTACCAGCCAAGAACATTGCGGGCAAATTCACACACTGCCAACTGCCTGCCCAAACATACCCTTGCAAAAAGACAATTGGGATTAAATGTGTGCAAGAACAAAAAGTCAGGCTGAACGTGTCTGATCAGAATTTCTATGATGGAACTATAGAGTGACATACAGAATATAATTTCCATTTAACAAAACATGTTAAATAATTGAAAGATTAGTGGAATCTGTGTTGGTAGCTGGACAGGTAGGATGACTGACAGTGAAGGTGAACAGGTGACAGAGGAATGGATGAGACTGAGGCAGGAATTCCTTTAACCATAAAGTGGTATATTTACTGAGTAGTCTGTGCTGCGTAACAAAGGAAACCGAATAACAGGTATCCAATCAAATTCAAAACATGTATCCAATCAAATTCATAATCACAAAGATCAAATCATAACCATCATTCCATTATTAACATAATTAGGGAATTCAACAATCCAGTTCATTAAGAAGTCAATAGGATTCATCCTTGAGTAATTCATGCTCAGAACTATTTATCATAATTATGAGAAGAATAATACAAACAGTGATCGGTTATTCAATCTATAATCCCCATTAGTTTGATATCAGAATCAGCAAACAATGACGTTTCATATTTCACCCTTTCAAGTGTCTTCATGTGTACATGTAATTTCATGACATATTAACGATATATCGATGGCGTAATTGGCCTGTGATGATCCGTAGGGCCGTGATCATTGACCATTCACATTACAAAATAGATTTGAAGCGTGCGCTCCAAGCTGTGCTCCGCGGTAATAACTATTAACAATAACTGATGGCCCACTCTCCCGATCGCAACAGATTTTGTGGATTTACATGGATTCATGGACGCACAGAACTTTTGGAGTTAAGGAGGAGAAAGCAGCGAGATCGGGCAATGGCGATTTGATCCTTTTATGGGGATGAGATATGTCGGACATTCATACCCGACCTAATTAAAGCGCCCCTGGCCCAGCTGAGTAAGTGGCCATGAAGTCAATGTCACAGTATCTAACGAAGGTGGCGCCCCTCCTCGGTCGGGCGGCGCTCGGCGGTCGTCGTCGCCGGCCTATTAGCTGCATCCGATCGTTGTTTCTGTGTCTTTTGGTTTTGTCTGTCTGTCTATCTCGCACCTGTTTTGTGTTTGTCATTAGTGGGGGGTTATTTAGTGTGTATTTTCAGTTGGGGTTCTCGTGCGGGATTGTTTATTGTCCACTCAGGACAGTTGTGATTGTAAATTGTTATTGTCGATTATTATTGCCGGGCTGCGCCCCGTGCGCTTTTTGTTTCCAGTGCGCTTATTTTGGGAAGGTGTTTTTCCCCTGGCAGACTTCGCCACGCGCCTGGTGCCCTACGGCTATTGCGTGTTACTAATATTATTAAAACACAGTTGCTCCGGCCCTCTGTCTCCTGCTCCTGATTCCACATCTCCACTGGTCCTAGACAGCCGTGACAGTCAAGGACGATTCCACCAACTCCATGGGCCTTTTCTAAAATAATATTCAAATATATTTATACAAAATATATAAATGTTATCATAAAAAATACATACAATTGACAAAGACATATCGGAAAATTCGGTGTCCTCCAGTTTTAGAATATCCTGATTGAATATTGTTTCTACCTCAGAATTGGCTGTATCAAGATGTCTGGTCGCTTCATACATCCGCAAATCGTCTAGCTCAAAATTGTCATTTAAAGCGTTGAAATGATCAGATTTCAATGTTTTACTCGGTATGTCCTGGGCGAGTAACCAGTTGAATCCTCTGGTTGGAAAATGTAAGCCATATGTCCATCACTCATATCCAAAACTCCTTTAAAACATTCAGGGGCCTCACACAAAATGTCCTTGATGCTTTTGTCATTGTGTTCTTGACACGAGGCACAAAGTACATCTACAATTGACCTAGGAGACATGTTTAATTTTCTGTTTAATGTTCTGGGTTTATTTTTAATTTCTTTAGTGGTTTATCGTGGGCGCTTGTGGTGTGGGGTTTATTTATAATGCGTCTGCCCCCCCAATACCCCCGGACATTCCTGTTTCATAGACAACAGCCCTAAGGTCACTACAACAGGGTGGGGGCCATACTCTTTTAAATGTGGGGACACATCAATCATCATGACAGCTTCAAAGGAACAGATGCACTGTATGCTTAAATTAACACTCACTCTAAAGCGTGAGAACCGAACGACAGGATACCCATATATGGGCACTCCCTAGACCACCTGAGAACTTCCTGTCAGGATGTCCTGACAGGATGCCCATATATGAGCATACACACGTGACCCATGACATAGGGTCATTAATACCACGTTTGACGTGTGCCATCTACTGTATTCTCTCTTATAAGAATCGGATTACGTTTTCAAACTTATATGAAATGTTGCTGGTTGACTTTACATTAACTTTTTTCTGGGTTGTGTTCATTTAGGCACGCAACGGAAAACTGAAATTCATGTAGTTCCTCCCTGTTTCAGTCCATTTTAATGAACATGACCCAGTCATGTTAAAACGGTCAAGGACAGAGAAGGCCTTACCTGTGTGGGCTTTACATGACAGAACATGGAGATCTTCTCTTTGACAGCGTTCTCCAGATGCGTCGCACAGTGGCACATGATCTGAAAATACATTAGGAGAAGCACATTGATAATAGTCTATGCCATAGTTAGCCAATTCCAAGAGTCCCAAGGCAAAAGGATGAGGGAGTATCTAACTACCAGGTCTGGGGAGAGTCCTAGTCCACGGAGCTCTCGGACACTGTTCTGAGTGGGTTTAGTCTTCTGTTCTCCTGTGGCACTGGGCTAAAGGCAGACAAAGTTACATTTCAGTTCTCAGTTAAGCGTCATTGTAGAACCTTTTACTTGAAACACAACTCATGTACTTTTGAGACTAAGTTAAAGTGTTCATGATGTTTTACAATGCTTATGTAAGAGATTGTGTTTTGATTCAATTGTGTGTGTGTGTATGTATTAATGCAGTAAAGGGCTGACAATGTTTGACACTTTTGGTACAGATGTGCTTTGTTGCAACGCTGTAATTGGCTTTCAAACAAGCCCTACTCTGCGTGTGTGTTAAAGCTCTTACCTGTGGGAGTAAGCTGACGTGAACGTTGCAGAAGTTATCCCGCTTCACCTTGAACTGTCTGAAGGCCTCGATAAATGGCATGCTCTCAATGTCTCCCAAACGTCAACACAGGGGACAGCCTGAGACCTCAGCCTGAGACCTCAGTCACTAGGTAAAATGCAAGAAACCATCTGAAACCAGGAGGTACTAACTGAACTGCTCGTTTTCCATTACACAAGGTTTTGAAATGTGTTGCTACAGTGTGCCCTTATGAATACGACCCAGCTTAACAATCCCTGGCTGAAACCATAGACACCAATAACAACTGCATGGGGACAATCACAATGGCCTATAATAATACTCATAATAAGACAAACTTGACTACACTGTGGCTCATACCTCTATAACGCATGCGTGTGGCGCCACCCCATCGCCATCCACTGAGATCTTGGCCTGTTTCACCACCCACTCCTGAATGGCAACTGTGATGTGTGGCACCACTGAGGTAAGAGAGAAAACATCAACAAAATAGAGTCAGCATCCACAGAGACTCGAGATCAGAATAGAAATAAGGACTATGGAGAGACCCTTACAAATCAACACAACTACTAGGACTGATGTCATAGGTTTCCAGGTGTTGCCCTAATCCTAATGTCCCTTGCCTAGCGGAGAACCAGTGTTCTCCCTCTCACCCTGTACAGTTTTGCCCAGGTAGTCTCCCCTCCTCTCCATGTTGATGACTGATTGGTAGGTTTTGCCCATGGTCAGGTTGTTGTCCCTGGTTAGCCTGATGTCCAGGAAGCGCTTGTAGTTTCCTAAATTCAGGTCCACCTCACCTCCATCGTCCAACACAAACACTTCACCTGGATGGGTGATGCAACTCAAGTAAATTAGATGGTCTAGGCAAATGCATGCCTAGCCCTCACAGATGAAATGCTTAGGTCTGAGAACTCACCCCCCAGATGCACTCACCATGTTCATAAGGTGAAAAGGTGCCAGCATCAATGTTGATGTATGGGTCGATTTTGATGGCAGTTACATGCAGACCACAGGACTTCAGGATTAAGCCCACACTACTGGCAATGATGCCCTTGCCCATTCCTGATATGACACTGCTAGTGACCACTTCATAGTGGCATGTGAAACCTAGAAACAAATAGAAGATGACAATCAATGTTAGACAACAGAGAACATGTTCGCTATATCCCTATAGGTTAGTATTGAGCAATTAACCGAAATGTCTGTTATTTTACAGTTTTTAAACAACTAATTGACAGATGTCGGTTCAATTATTTGAATTCCATTCATGTCATGGTGGCTGTCGTATACTCACCGTAGTGTTTGGATCTCTTCCAAACGTCCAGGAAGTCCTTTTCTTCCTGAGCGGTCAGCATGTGATGGGACGTTAAAAGGTCGAAGGCTTCAAAGCAGTACACGTCCACGTCTTCTCTTTAAGTGAGTCCAGGAAGTCCTTTTCTTCCTGAGCGGTCAGCATGTGATGGGACGTTAAAAGGTCGAAGGCTTCAAAGCAGTACACGTCCAGTTTCAAATCTGTGCACTATTTGCATCAGCTGGTATCAAAACCTGGGGGAGTACAGAAATGTTTCTCTTTGGCAGCAGCAAATTTAAAAAAGAGAAAAAAAGAAAAAAAATTAACTGCAACAATGATCAGGGGAGAGACAAATCTCCAGCCACGATCACCACAACGCTGTTCATGTTTGTATGTTCACTTCCAACTACTATAGTGGCTGTAGTTCTTTTGTCCTTTGTTCGAGACGGGGTGTTCACCCAGTTTCAATTTGTCACAATTACGGAAATACAATGGTGGGGAAATAAAAATGTCACTGCAGTTGAATATAAACAGAGCATGCAAGGAATTGTCATCATGATAATCACATTGTTTCTGTTTAGATAATTTTGTTTATACACTAAAATATAAATCACATGATATGACAAATATAGCCAGCCAGGTTCGCTGCTTCTTACATGATCTCACTAGCTAGCGATGTAAAATATGACTATCACCACTGGTAGAGAGCATTACAGTAGACTTCACTTGATCAAGCTACTATACTAATCCGTAGCTGTCTTGCTATCTGGTGTAGTTAGCACAGCAAGCTGGTAGCTAGCTTCTTCTCAATTTGAACTCACCGAATTATACATATTAAATATTTCGCACAAGCCTCAGGAGGATCAGATGAAATGGTCTAAAGTCAATTCTTCATGTATTCTGTTTCATACACGATATTGTTACTACTTGCCTACGCACGTTCTTCTGTGTTGGTACAAGTGTGGCGCAAGCTGACACAAAAGAAGACCTTGCGGCTGCATAATCAAGGCAGAATTGATTGCAAATGACGTACAATCTGTTGCGCGTATTTGCTGCGCACTGCACAGTAAACACTCATGAGCAGGACTTGAGCAACGTCACTGTTGTGTTTGCGGTAGGCATAGGTACTTGCTTGGAGTCTGCAACAGTAACGCTAGCTTGGTGTGCAACGACCGTGTGCAACGACCCCCACAACAAAAACTGTAATTTTTATTAAGACATTTGGAACAACACATAAATAATTATAACATTTAAAACTACATAAATATAAAAATGTATACAAAAATAAGAAATATCAAAAAGTAACAAAGACAAATAGAAACAAATTTGGGTTGATTTGGCACTCGAGCATCAATACATTACCCATCCCCCAACACTGTCAACCAAGAGTCAAGACTAAACCAATTCACCTTGGTGGTGTGCAGGTGGGACCGGTTTTATATTATTCCTAATGATTTCGCACAAACCAGAAAAAAATTCAACAATATGTCTGTGAAACTATATATTCACAGTATAATGAATGAATTGTGGTTTATTTGGTAGGATTTCGTAGTGTGACTGATTGCACTAATTGCATTAGAAATGTACAAAGTTAGAGGTGCGCTGTTTCCCCCACTCCCCCTACCTCTGGCTTCCAGTGGGGAGACCTTGAGGTCAACCACCCTCCCCATCCCGTACTTCATCTCATAGCCCCGCTTCTCCTTCACCCAAATCCAGACAGCTGATGTTATGAATGAGCTGCAAAATCTGGATCCCTACAAGTCACCTGGGCTAGACAATCTGGACCCTCTCTTTCAAAATGATCCGCTGAAATTGTTGCAACCCCCTATTACTAGCCTATTCAACCTCTCTTCAAAGTGGGAGACACTCTAGATCCAAACTGCTACAGACCTATATCTATCCTACTCTGCCTTTCTAAGGTCTTTGAAAACCAAGTTAACAAACAGATCACCGACCATTTCGAATCCGACCGTACCTTCTCCACTATACAATGTGGTTTCCGAGCTGGTCACGGGTGCTCCTCAGCCACGCAACAAGGTCCTAAACGATATCATAACCGCCATTGATAAAAGATGGTACTGTGCAGCCTTCTTCATCGACCTGGCCAAGGCTTGCGACTCTGTCAACCACCACATTCTTATCGGCAGACTCAATAGCCTTGGGTTCTCAAATGACTGCCTCGCCTGGTTCACCAACTACTTCTCAGATAGAGTTCAGTGTGTCAAATCGGAGGGCCTGTTGTCCGGACCGCTGGCAGTCTCTATGGGGGGGGGGGGGGGGGGGGTACCACAGGGCTCAATTCTCGGGCTGACTCTTTTCTCTGTATATATCAATGATGTCGCTCTTGGTGCTGGTGATTCTCTGATCCACCTCTACGCAGACGACACCATTCTGTATACTTCTGGCCCTTCTTTGGACACTGTGCTGACAAACCTCCAAACAAGCTTCAACGCCATACAACACTCCTTCCGTGTCCTCTAACTGCTTTTAAATGCTAGTAAAACTAAGTGCATGCTCTTCCATCGATCGCTGCCCGCACCCTCCCGTCCGACTAGCATCACTACTCTGGACGGTTCTGACTTAGAATATGTGGACAACTACAAATACCTAGTAAACTCTCCTTCCAGACTCACATTAAGCATCTCCAATCCAAAATGAAATCTAGGATTAGCTTCCTATTTTGCAACAAAGCCTCCTTCACTCATGCTGCCAAACATACCTTCATAAAACTGACTATCCTGCCGATCCTTGACTTCAGCGATGTCATTTACAAAATAGCCCCCAACACTCTACTCAGCATATTGGATGTAGTCTATCACAGTGCCATCCGTTTTGTCACCAAAGCCCCATATACTACCCACCACTGTGACATGTAAGCTCTCGTTGGCTGGCCCTCACTGGCACCAGGTCATCTATAAGTCTTTGCTAGGGAAAGCCCCGCCTTATCTCAGCTCACTGGTCACCATAGCAGCACCCACCCGTAGCACGCGCTCCAGCAGGTACATAGCACTGGTCATCCCCAAAGCCAACATTTCCTTTGGCCGCCTTTCCTTCCAGTTCTCTGCTGCCAACGACTGGAACAAATTGCAAAAATCTCTGAAGCTGGAGTCTTATATCTCCCTCTCTTACTTTAAGCATCAGCTTTCAGAGCAGTTTACCGATCACTGTACCTGTACACACCCAATCTGTAAATAGCACACCCAACTACCTCATCCCCATATTATTACTTACCCTCTTGCTCTTTTGCACCCCAGTAACTCTACTCTAGTCCATCATCTGCACATCTAACACTCCAGTATTAATGCTAAATTGTAATTATTTTGCCTCTATGGCCTATTTATTGCCTACCTCTCTACTCTTCTACATTTGCACACACTGTACATAGATTTTTCTATTTTTCTTTTATTATTGTTTTTGACTGTACGTTTGTTTATGTGTAACTCTGTTTTGTTGTTTTTGCTGCACTGCTTTGCTTTATCTTGGCCAGGTCGCAGTTGTAAACGAGAACTTGTTCTCAACTGGCCTACCTGGTTAAATAAAGGTGAAATAAAAAATAAATGAAAAAATAAAAAAATAAATATAATGACCTCTCTGGTATAATTTAGCTAACGATGTTAAATTACGTTATTGCTGGTTGTTTAACAATAACACCCCTTTACCTTTTCAACATTTTGTTGTGTTACAAAGTGGGATTAAAATGGATTTAATTGACAATTAAAACCTGTTGGTGACCCCTTCCCGTTCTCATCCCGTTAACGGGATTGATTTTGACAACAGCCAGTGGAAAATCAGAGCGCCATATTTAAAACAGCTAAAATCTCATAATTCCATTTTCTCAAACAATCAACTATTTTACACCATTTTAAAGATAAACTTCTCGTTAATCTAACCACATTGTCCGATTTCAAAAAGGCTTTACGGCGAAAGCATAAAATTAGATTATGTTAGGACATAAACTTCACAAGAAACACCACATAGCCATTTTCCAAGCAACTAGATGCATCACAAAAACCCAAAACACAGCTAAATGAAGCACTAACCTTTGACGATCTTCATCAGATGACACTCCTAGGACATTATGTTACACAATACATGTATGTTTTGCTCGATAAAGTGCATATTTAGATCCCAAAACAGCATTTCACATTGGCGCGTAATGTTGAGAAATGTTTTCCCTCCAAACCTCCGGTGAATGAGCACAATGAGCACACATAGTACGTAAATTCTCATCGTAAACATTGATCAATATAGAAGTGTTATGCACAGAATTATAGATACACTTCTCCTAAATGTAATCACTTTGTCAGATTTCAAAAAAGGTTCACGGCGAAAACACAATTTGCAATAATCTGAGTACAGCCCAGATGACACAAACAACTAGCAAACAGAAACCCGCCATCTTGGAGTCAATAAAACTAAGAAACTACATTATAAATATTTACTTACCTTTGATTATCTTCATCAGAAGGCACTCCCAGGAATCCCAGGTCCACAATAAATGTTCGATAAAGTTCATATTTATTTCCAAATAATCCATTTTGTTCGCGCGTTAGGTTCACTATCCAAATCCACTACGTGCATGCTTACTTAGTCCAGATGAAAAGTCAAAAAAGTTATACTACAGTTTGTTGAAACATGTCAAACGATGTATAGAATCAATCTTAAGGTTGTTTTTATCATATACCTTGAATAAAATTCCTATCCGTTCTCTTTAGGAGTGAATATGAACTCAGCTCGCTCCCAAGTCATTGCGCGTGACTTGAGCCCATGCCTTATAATGGGACACCAGTTTACCACAGCTGGTATTCCCTTCAAATTCACCATAGAATCTTCAAACACAGTTCTAAAGACTGCTGACATCTAGTGGAAGCTTTAGGAAGTGCAAAATGAACCCTAAGTCACTATATACAGTCAAGGCAATCACTTGAAAAAACTACAACCTCAGATTTTCCACTTCCTGCTTGACTTTTTCTCAGGTTTTTGCCTGCCATATGAGTTCCGTTATACTCACAGACACCATTCAAACAGTTTTAGAAACTTCAGAGTGTTTTCTATCCAAATATACTAATAATATGCATATTCTAGTTTCTGGGACAGAGTAGTAACCTGTTTAAATTGGGTACATTTTTCATCCGGCCGTGAAAATACTGCCCCCTAGCCCTAAGAGGTTTTAACAATTACAAAATTAATATAAACGAAAACATCTTGATTATATAAGTATTCAACCCCGAGTTAATACATGTTAGAATCACATTTGGCAGCGATGGGTACATTTCTAAGGACTTTCCACTGCTGGATTGTGCAACATTTGCCCATTTTATTATTTTCAAAATTCTTCAAGCTCTGTCAAATTGGTTGTTGATCATTGTTTTCAGGTGTTCTCGTAGATTTTCAAGCAGATTTAAATCACAACTGTAACTCAGTCTCTCAGGAACATTCACTGTCTACTTGGTAAGCAACTCCAGTGTAGATTTGGCCTTGTGTTTTAGGTGATTGTCCTACTGAAAGGTGAATTCATATCCCAGAGTCTGGTGGAAAGCAGACAAAACCAGGTTTTGCCTGTGCTTAGCTTTATTCCATGTTTTTTTTATCCTGATACTCCACAGGCCTTAATGATTACAAGCATACCCATAACATGGTGCAGGCACCACTATGCTTGACATGTTATTATTTAACCTTTATTTAACTAGACAAGTCAGTTTAGAACAAATTCTTATTTTACAATGACGGCCTACCCCGGACAAAAGGCTAACCTGGACGACGCTGAGCCAATTGTGCACCACCCTATGGGACTCCCAATCAAGTCTGGTTGTGATACGGCCTGGAATCGAGCCAGGGTCTGCAGTGTCGCCTCTAGCACTGAGATGCAGTGCCTTAGACCGCTGCGCCACTCTGGAGCCCAAATATGCAGAGTGGTTCTCAGTAATGTGTTGTGTTGGATTTGCCCCAAGCATAACAGTTCGTATTAGGGAGAAAAAGTGTATTGCTTTGTACATTTTTTTGCAGTGTTACTTAAGTGCCTTTTTGCAAACAGGATGCCTGTTTAGGAAAATTTGTTTTCTGTACAGGCTTCCTTTTTCTCAAATCAAATTCTATACAGTTGAAGTCGGAAGTTTACCTTAGCCAAACACATATAAACACAGTTTTTCACAATTCCTGACATTTAATCCCAGTAAACATTCCCTGTCTTAGGTCAGTTAGGATCACCACTTTATTTTAAGAATGTGAAATGTCAGAATAATAGTTTATTTCAACTTTTATTTCTTTCATGTATTATAGTCAATTATAGTCAATGTATTGAGTTACGTATTATTTAGAGTAATACGTTAGTCTTAATATTTATCTTAGTGATCATGAATAGCTAGGTAATAAGAAGCAATTTTTGCTCATACACTAGCTATTAAATGGCTGAATACAGTATTGAACACTTTTGGGATTTTTCTCATTCCGCTGTACCTTTCTCTCTTCAGTCTCGCCTAGAATACCTAGTGAAATGGAAAGGATGGGCACTGAAACACAGTACCTGGGAACCAGAAGAGAATATCCTGGATGGCAGACTGATCGCAGGATTTGAACAGAAAGAGCGTGAGAGAGAACTCCACGGACCAAAGAAGCGGGGACCCAAACCCAAAAATCTTCCTGCCAAGGCACGTGGCGCCCAAAAGAGAGAGACCCCCACCACTCGAGCGCCTCGCTCCACTTCTTCCTCCTCTCCTCGAGCCCCTTCATCCTCCTTCCCCTCCGCCTCTCCAGCACCCTCCCCTAAACTCAACTCCCTAGCAGCGACACACAAGCTGAAGAAAGACATTCGACGCTGCACTAGTATGTCCCGCCGCCCCTTACCTCGCCCCGACCCCCTGGCCACTCCCGGATCCTTCTCCGGCCCCAGTGGGTTCCCCTCGCGGCCCCCCGTCTCCCCCTTCTCAGAGACCGTCCGCATCCTCAATCGTCGCGTCAAACCACGCGAGGTCAAACGGGGTCGCATCATCCTGAACCTCAAGGTCATCGACAAACCAGGAAGTGGAGGCGGAGGAAGGGGCGGCGGGGGTAACCGGAGGGCGCCATCCAGCTCCATGTCCCTCCAAGGGGGTCGTCAGAACATCCCCTCCCGAAATAGGATCATAGGGAAGAGGAGTGGAGAGGCTCCGTACCGGCCCTTCCAGCCCATGCTGGGGTTCCCCATGTACGGGAAGCCGTTTGGTCTCCAGTGTGGTGGCCCCGGACCTCTACACCTTCCACACTCAGCCACAGGCTCCAGCACAGGGACCTCAGGGGCTAGGGACACCCAGCCACCCCCCTCTCCCTCCAGCTCCAGTGGATCCACCACACCCGCCCAGAACCATCCTACCCCTCCTGGACCCGCCACTGGGGCCTCTGGGTCGGCTCCCAACTTGAGCGCCCAGGCTTCGGCCTCCTCTGCCCAGTCTACCCCTAGCCACCCCCCAGAGCTCCAGAAGAACCAGAACGCTGAACAAGGACCAAACCCCCTCCTCCCCTCCCTCTCCTTTGCTTCCGGGTCCTCCTCTTCCTCCTTTGATGAAGAGGATGATGCTGATGCTCTGGACCTTTCCGCGCCTCAGGAGGGGAAGAGGAAGCTTCGCCGTCGGCGCCGGCAGAAACGCCAGCCGCCCTCCGTCAGTACCGCCTCCCCGCCTCACCCCCCTGGCGCCTGCCCCTTGACCTCCAATCCTCAGAGGGTCCCCGCCGAGGGCGACCCCGACTGGCACCCAGAGATGGTGGCGAGCAGCGCCAACGTGGTCGTGACCGACGTCACCACCAACCTCCTCACCGTCACTATCAAAGAGTTCCCCTCCCCCTCATCCCGCCCCTCCTCCCCCCAACCAATACTCCCAGAAAATACCACCTCCTCACCCCCCCCACCACCACCCCCACTGAAGAACCCCCCACAATCCAAGCCATAGGAAGAGATTAAAGAAGTGGAGATGAATGAATTAGCCTGGCTCCCTGATCTGTTTGTGCTGTCTTGGCCAACTCCTGTGGTCATTGTCTGGGACCAGGCTAGGGAGTAATGCTATTTTAACACAGAAGGTTAAAAAAAAAACTTCCAATAATAATGAAATTCAGGCCATTGAATATTGAAGAAGAGCGTTATTTTTTTGAACAGAACTATAAAAAGCTAACAGCAGGGCGTGCAATATACATCTATAATAATGCTGATTTGTCTATCTTTATGCAGCATGATTTCTCTTCTGAGGATCAATAAAGTTTATTCAATTCATGTCCACTTTCACAACCTTGACTGTTTGGAGGCTGGTAATAGAAACCTTCAGTCATAATAACGTTCAAATCAATTCAATCTTTATTGTAGGGAAATTCATACAACCAATAACAGTGTTTGTTATTTGTTCATATTTATACCCATTTTTCCCATTGGAAGTCCAACTCTAAGGTTTAAATGAGGTGCTGAAATGACGTTGCACTTGCTTTGTTGGGCTTCGGCAATACTGCATTTCTACATTGAGATATTTAGCAACGCACTTGACTCCATTAGTGACAACAACCGTATTCTGTATCATTTCCGTATCCAATATCCACATGTGAATTACAAGCCCTTCTTTTTTTCCTCTCTCTCTCGAATGCACAGGCCTATATAAGTATATATTTATATGCACGCACAATGT
Source organism: Salmo salar (assembly GCF_965601325.2). NCBI lineage: Eukaryota > Metazoa > Chordata > Actinopteri > Salmoniformes > Salmonidae > Salmo > Salmo salar. The sequence continues at coordinate 48,221,914 of NC_138295.1, read as the reverse complement.
TAATTCAGCTGCAAAAAGAATACAAATAAGCGGTGAAAGCGTAGAAAGTTAAGTTATTGCTTTTCTTATTGCCATGTTCCAACGCCTGCCTTTAACTCGCTGTCGCCTTCAAGATTCCGGAATGTTCAGTATTCCTGGAACCTCAGTCAAGACTCTAAACTGACTCTCTAATTATTTAAGCCGTGGACTGCATGGAGTGGGATTAATGATGATGTAGTATGTAACCTATCCACCGTGAACACGTCTGTTTGTACCTACCAGATATTCTCTGCATCATGTCTGTACCTACCTACCAGATATTCTCTGTGGAATAACCTGTAGTCCAAACCTCTCAATGGCCTTCTGAACCAGTTTGTGTTGGCGTTCTGATATCCTGGTCCCAGATCTGACCATCTTCTGGTGCTGCCCCTGTTTCTATAGGGCCCCCCTCTCTCTGTCTCTGTCTCTCTCTCTCTCTGTCTGGTGTATTTGTACAATATTATTACAATATTTAAAAGCATGTGTTGCCTTATAGCTGCTCAGTTCCAACTCCACTGCATCTCGTCCGTATACTGTATTAGATGGCTGCACCAATTTGTAAGTCGCTCTGGATAAGAGCGTCTGCTAAATGACGTAAATGTAATGTAAATGTTTCATCACATTCCCAGTGGGTTTGATGTTTACATACACTCAATTAGTATTTGGTAGCATTGCCTTTAAATGGTTTAACTTGGGTCAAACGTTTCAGGTAGCCTTCCACAAGCTTCCCACAAAAAGTTGGGTGAATTTTGGCCCATTCCTCCTGACAGAGCTGGTGTAACTGAGTCAGGTTTGTAGGCCTCCTTGCTTGCACACGCTTTTTCAGTTCTGCCCACAAATCTTCTATAGGATTGAGATCAGGGCTTTGTGGTGGCCACTCCAATACCTTGACTTTGTTGTCCTTAAGCCATTTTGCTACAACTTTGGAAGTATGATTGCGGTCATTGTCAATTTGAAGACCCATTTGCGACCAAGCTTTAATTTCCTGACTGATGTCTTGAGATGTTGCTTCAATATATCCACATAAGTTTCCTTCCTCATGAAGCACCAGTCCCTCCTGCAGCAAAGCACCCCCACAACATGATGCTGCCAGCCCTGTGCTTCATAGCTGGGATGGTGTTCTTCAGCTTGCAAGCATCCCCCTTTTTCCTCCAAACATGACAATGGTCATTATGGCCAAACAGTTCTATTTCTGTTTCATCAGACCAGAGGACATTTCTCCAAAAAGTACAATCTTTGTCCCCTTGTTCAGTTGCAAACCGTAGTCTGGCTTTTTTATGGCGGTTTTGGAGTAGTGGCTTCTTCCTTGCTGAGCGGCCTTTCAGGTTATGTTGATATAGGCCCCGTTTTACTGTGCATATAGATACTTTTGTACCTGTTTCCTCCAGCATCTTCACAAGGTCCTTTGCTGTTGTTCTGGGATTGATTGGCACCAAAGTACGTTCATCTCTAGGAGACAGAATCCGTCTCCTTCCTGAGCGGTATGACGGCTGCGTGGTCCCATGGCATTTATAGTTTCATACAATTGTTTGTACAGATGAATGTGGTACCTTCAGGCATTTGGAAATTGCTTGATTTTCCCATGATGTCAAGCAAAGAGGCACTGAGTTTGAAGGTAGGCCTTGAAATACATCCACAGGTACACCTCCAATTGACTCAAATTATGTCAAGTAACCTATCAGACGCTTCTAAAGCCATGACATCATTTTTATTTTATTTTTTCCAAGCTGTTTAAAAAAGGCACAGTCAACTTAGTGTATGTAAACTTCTGACTCACTGGAATTGTGATACAGTGAATTATAAGTGAAATAATCTGTCTGTAAACAATTGTTGGAAAGATTACTTGTGTCATACACAAAGTAGATGTCCTAACCGACTTGCCAAAACTATAGTTTGTTAACAAGACATTTGTGGAATGGTTGAAAAACGAGTTTTAATGACTCCAACCAAAGTGCATGTAAACGTCCGACTTCAACTGTATGTCACATGCGCCGAATACAACAGTCTTTGACCTTACCTTGAAATGCTAACTGACAAGCCCTTAACCAACAGTGCAGTTCAAGAACAGTTAAGAAAATATTTACCAAATAAACTAAAGTAAAAAATAATACAAAATAACACAATAAAATAACAATAACGAGGCTATATACAGGGGGTACCAGTACCGATCAGTGTGCGGGGATCAGGTTAGTTGAGGTAATTTGTACATGTAGGTAGGGGGTGACGTGACTATGCATAGAGAATAAACAGCGAGTAAGCAGCAATGTACAAAACAAATGTCCGGTGGCCATTTGATTAATGGTTCAGCGGTCTTATGGCTATGGGGTAGAAGATGTTTAGGAGCCTTTTGGTCCTAGACTTGGCACTCTGGTGCCGCTTGCCATGTAGTTGCAGAGAAAACAGTTTATGACTTGGGTGACTGGAGTCACTGACAATTTTATTGGCTTTCCTCTGACACCGCCTATTATATAGGTCCTGAATTGCAGGAAGCTTGGCCCCCGTGATGTTCTGGGCCGTACGCATTAAGCTCTGTAGCGCCTTACGGTCAGATGCTGAGCAGTTGCCATACCAGGCAGTGATCCTTTTGAGGATCTGAAGACCCATGCCAAATATTTTCAGTCTCCTGAGTGGGAAAAGGTTTTGTTGTGCCCTCTTCATGACTGTCTTGGTGTGTTTGGACCATGATAGTTTGTTGGTGATGTGGACACCAAGGAACTTGAAACTCTCGACCCACTCCGCTACAGCCCCATCGATGTTAATGGGGGCCTGTTAGTCCCACCTTTTCTTGTAGTCCAAGATCAGCTTCTTTGTCTTGCTCACGTTGAGGGAGAGGTTGTTGTCCTGGCACCACACGGCCAGTTCTCTGACCTCCTCCCTATAGGCTGTCTCATCGTTGTCGGTGATCAGGCCTACCACTGATGTGTCGTCAGCAAACTTAATGATGGTGTTGGATTTGTGTTTGGCCACACAGTCGTGGGTGAACAGGAAGTACAGGAGGGGACCAAATACACACCCCTGAGGGGCCCCAGTGTTGAGGATCAGCGTGGCGGATGTGTTGTTGCCTACCCTTACCACCTGGGGGCAGCCCGTCAGGAAGTCCAGGATCCAGATGCAGAGGGAGGTGTTTAGTCCAAGGGTCCTTAGTGATGAGCTTTGTGAGCACTATGGTGTTGAACGCTGAGCTGTAGTCAATGAACAGCATTCTCACATAGGTTTTCCTTTTGTCCAGGTGGGTAAGGGCAGTGTGGAGATCTCTGTCAATTAGGTTAGTAATTGTGGATTAACTACACTGTAGTTGACAATGGTGTAAAGTACTTAAATAAAAATAGTACTACTTAAGTAGCTTTTTGGGGTATCTGTACTTTACTATTTCTATTTTTGACTACTTTTACTTCACCACATTCTTAAAGAAAATAATGTACTTTTTACTCCATACATTTTCCCTGGCACCCAAAAGTACTTGTTACATTTGGAATGCTTAGCAGGACAGGAAAATTGTGAAATTCAAACACTTATCAAGAGAACATCCCCTGTCAACTGCCTCTGATCTGACGGAGTCATTAAACACACATGCTTTGTTTGTAAATTATGTCTGAGTGTTGGGAGTGTGCCAATGGCTATCTGTAAAAACATATATTTTTTAAATGGGGCGTCTGGTTTGCCTAGTGTAAGGATTTTAAATGATTAATACTTTTACTTTTGATACTTAAGTATATTTTAGCAATTACATTTACTTTTGATCGTCAAGTATATTTAAAACCAAATACTGTTGGACATTTACTCAAGTAGTATTTTACTGGATGAATTTCACTTTTACTTGAGTAATTTTATTTTAAGTATCTTTTACTTTTACTCAAGAATGACAATTGGGTACTTTTTCCACTGCTGGTTGTTGATCTATCCTCAGCTCTCGTATATCAGCTGTACCTGTTTTAAAGTCACCATTGGCTTCATGGTCAAATCCCTGAGCTGTTTCCTTCCTCTCCGGCAACTGAGTTAGGAAAGACGCCTGTATCTTTGTAGTGACTGGGTATAGTGGCTTGGCTCCCAAGTGGCACAGCAGTCTAGCCGGGGTAGGCCATCATTGTAAATACGAAAAAAAAAAAAATAAGTCTTGATACACCATTCAAAGGGTAATCAATATCTTCACCATGCGCAAAGGGATATTCAATGTCTGCTTGTACATTTGTTACTATCTACCAATAGGTGCCCTTCTTTGCGAGGCATTGGAAAACCTCCCTGGTGTTTTGTGGTTAAATCTGTGTTTGAAATTCACTGCTCGACTGAGGGACCTTACAGATAATTGTGTGTGTGTGGGGAACAGTGATGAGGTAGTCATTCAAAAATCATGTTAAACACTATTATTGCACACAGAGTCCATGCAACTTATTATGTGACTTGTTAAGCACATTTTTTATCCTGAACTTATTTAGGCTTACCATGACAAAGGTGTTGAATACTTATTAACTCAAGACATTCCAGCTTTTTTTATTAATTTGTAAGCATTTCCAAAAAACATAATTCGTCTTTGACATTGTGGGGTATTGTGTGTAGGCCAGTGACAAAAAAAATCTCAATTTAATACATTTAAAATTCGGGATGTAACACAACAAAATGTGGAAAAAGTAAAGTGGTGTGAGTACTTTCTGAGACACTGTAGGTAGCTAGCTACCTTTTGATCTAGCGAGGCAGGCTAGCTAATGTAACTAGCTAGATACCTCATTAGAACTTAGTTAGGTCATAGCTAGTACACATTTATTGTGTATTGTCTTGATACTGCTGGTTATGTAACGGTATCATTTGATAATGCTAGCAAGGCAGGCTAGCTAGCTAGCTGGTTACAGGCTAGCTAACATTAGTTAACTAAGTAGCTAATGTTAGCCTACAAGTTAGATTTGCAAGTTATTTTGTAGCTCATATAGGTTAATTCTGTTTTGTCTAGGGAAAAACTAAATAATGGATGTAGCTATGGTGGTTGCTAACTCATGTCTGAGTCTGACTAATACAGTGAACTACTGCTGCCTTCAAGTGAACTGGGAAGTGGGAAAAGAAAAACTAGGTCAAATTAATGACGTCGGTCGGAAAGTCGGAGCACTAGAAAGATGCCTGAGTTTGCAACTTTGAATTTCGAGTTGGAATATCGTTCAAAACGACATTTCCCAATTGGAGAAAAATGTTGTCCAACCACCGACTAATGAATTTCTGGCTTTCTTTGTGGCTGTGGTAACTAGTGACAAACTAGAATTAGCTTGACCCGAGTTACTGCCCTGATGACACAGACGGCTTCATCAACAACGGTAATGTGTCTTATGTGAAAAGTTCTATACAAAAAAAATACCCAGTTTGATAACTAGTAGTGTAACGGGTGTCGTAATGATCAGACCAAAACGCAGTGGGAATGTGTATACTCATCTTCTTTTTAATGTGAAGAAGGAAAAACAAACAAAATCACGTATACAAAAACAAACGAACGACACTAACAGTCCTATCAGGTGCTCAGACACTAAACAGGAGACAACTATCCACAATTCCCATTACAAACACACCCCTATACATAGGACCTTCAATCAGAGGCAACGAGGAACAGCTGCCTCCAATTGAAGGCCAATCCCAATTAACAAAACATTGAACTAACCAACCTAGATCTAACATAGAAATACACTAACCTAGAACATAACCCAAAAACCCCGGAACACTCTAAACAAACACCCCCCTGCCACGTCCTGACCAAACTACAATAACAAATAACCCCTTTACTGGTCAGGACGTGACAAGTAGGTTAATTACCCAGCCAAGCAGATACAAGTAGTAGAGTGATTTTGGTTGTGAAGTACATTATCAAAACACTTTGTCCTTTCTTTATAACAAAATGAAATTTTCTACTTGGCTGTCTATTGTATCACCCTGTCATAGGCCCTACCAGTCAACACCACCTCATAAGATGACGAAGTCCATTGCCTGCTGCAGTTGTTCGAGAGATGTCCAGTTTCAGCCAAACATACAACATAGAGAAGACCAGCAAGGGGACCCTCAGAATCACGCAGACATGTCCTCGCTGTGAGCATTCCTATAAATGGAACAGTGGGGACACTTGAATCAGGTTAGTGACATTTGACCTGGTCAAAGGTAAACAGTTGCGAGTTTTGTCCCAATTCAACTTCAAAACATAGCCTGGTGGAACCAGCCTGATCACTGTGTTTACCATTATATTTCACTTCATATCTGAAGTTGAATAGAAAGGTGAATGTAGCGATCAGGTTGTTTCCACCATGCTAATTATAACCACCATTGATAATGTAATCAGTACTCAGGAGGGGCCAGGAGCTCATCTATGCTGCCATTCTTGCCTGCTTACCCAACGGTCGTCAATGGAGAGGTAGGTAGGTTTCGTGTGACCTGTTCAAACTTTAACATAGTATATCACATATCCTAACTGGCATTGGTGATCGAACAGTTCACAGATGTATCTATTGACCCGGAACTTGGAGACTTGCAAGATGATGTGATGAAGTCCAGAATGACATACGGGCTTCATACTGATGTCTCTAAATGGAGAGAGACCTGGTACTCGGCATGAACATTTTACTAGACAACTTTAACTTGTCTTTTTTTATTATTGAATTGAATGGTATCCGGCAATATGGGGAGGGAGAAACACGGTGTATTCTGCACCAGGATCAGGTAATTCCTGGTGTATACAGGACACCACATAGGAAGGTATGACCACCCTGACATGTTTACCAAGGTAGCCCCATTAACACCAAACAAAATGCCGATAGGCACAGTATCTTTATCGGCTGGGAAAGACAATGAAAGGTGCATATTGTTATATTAGCAGAACACTGCTTCTATGGTATTATGTAAAGGGTTGTTTATTCTACATGGACCTGTTACTACATTTGAAAGTTATCAAACACTTAGTTTAGAAAATCTACATAATTTTTTACATTTATTTTTTACCTTTATTTAACTAGTTAAGTCAGAGAAGAACAAATTCTTATTTATAATGACGGTCTATCAAAAGGCAAAAGGCCTCCTGCGGGGATGGGGATTGTGATTAAAAATACATTAAATAAAAATATAGGATATAACACACATCACGACGAGATAACACAACACTACATAAAGAGAGACCTAAGACAACAACATAGCATGGCAGAAAAATATGACAACACAGCATGGTAGCAACACAACATGGCAGCAGCCCAACATGGTAGCAACACAAAACAGGGTACAAACATTATTGGGCACAGACAACAGCACAAAAGGCAAGAAGGTAGAGACAACAATACATCACGCTAAGCAGCCACAACTGTCAGTAAGAACGTCCATGATTGAGTCCGGGAATGAAGAGATTGAGATAAAACTGTCCGGTTTAAGTGTTTGTTGCAGCTCGTTCCAGTCGTTAGCTGAAGCGAACTGAAAATACGGGTGACTCAGGAATGTGTATGCTTTGGGGACCTTTAACAGAATCTGACTGGCAGAACGGGTGTTGTATGTGGAGGATGAGGGCTGCAGTAGATATCTCAGATCGGTGGGAGTGAGGCCTAAGAGGGTTTTTATAAAAAAGCATAAATCCGTGGGTCTTGCGACGGGTATTGTAAGGGCTGTCGTCATAAGAAAACCAAGATGCAGCGGAGGATGTGTATTCATTTTAAAGATTTAATCAAATGAACCACTATAAACAAAATACTCGACAGAAACGACAGCAAACAGTCCTGTCTGGTCCCACATGAACAAAACAGAAAACAATCACCCACAAACCCCAAAGGAAAAAACAGGCTACTTATGTGTGACTCCCAATCAGCAACAACGAACTACAGCTGTGCCTGATTGGGAGCCACACACGGCCAAACAAAAGAAACCAGCCAACATAGAAAAATGAACATAGAACACCCACCCAATGTAACACCCTGGCCTAACCAAAATAACGAACAAAAAAAACCTTTCTATGGCCAGGGCGTTACAGGTATACAGAGATGACCAGTTTACAGAAGAGTATAGAGTGCAGTGATGTGTCCTGTAAGGAGCATTGGATAAGGAGCATTGGTGGCAAATCTGATGGCCTGAATGGTAAAGAACATCTGCCACTCGAGTGCACCTTTGCCTGCCGTAATCTAGCATGGGTAGGATGGCCATCTGAATCAGGGTTCGTTTGGCAGCTGGGGTGAAAGAGGAGCGATTACAATAGAGGAAACCAAGTCTAGATTTAACTTTAGCCTGAGAGAAGGACAGTGTATTGTCTAGCCATACTCCCAAGTACTTGTATGAGGTGACTACCTCAAGCTCTAAACCCTCAGAGTTAGTAATCACACCTGTGGGGAGAGGGGCATTCTTCTTACCAAACCACATGACCTTTGTTTTGGAGGTGTTCAGAACAAAGTTAAGGGCAGAGAAAGCTTGTTGGACACTAAGAAATCTTTGTTGTAGAGCGTTTAACACAACATCCGGGGAGGGGCCAGCTGAGTATAAGACTGTAAATTCTGCTATTGCATTCTTCTCATATTACTCTGTAGGCTACTGACCTATTCAAATCTCCCTCCGGCATCTCACCATACTTATGCCTGTAGTTATTTAACTCAACCTGCAGGAGGTTTGTTTGTTGTGTTTGAGTGGGTGGAAACCACTGTGGGCAAGGTTCTGACAGATGGGTGTGTCTTGGTGGTGGCAAGAACACACCCAAGAAACACCCACATCAAACCACACCCCCAAGCCAAATCACATTTGTCATGGCCGCCAGCATTTCTTGAGGAGCAAGCCAAAAAACGAGTCCAAATCAGCGGGTGCTGTTCTCATTTAAGTTATTATTAATCATTAAATTCTATGAACTAATATATTATCAAAACAGCCTAAATTACATTTACTTTAGGGGCCCAAATATAATTTGATTGTTAAAAATGTCGAAGGGGATTCTCGTGTTTTATTATCGTTCAAACTCATTTTACATCTTGATACACAAAGAGGCTGGGAGCCCTACTGTTGTGGAAGGCAGGTGGCCCCATCTCGTGGCAGTCAGTTCTATGACCACCAGATGGCATGTGAGCTCTATCATTGTTTTTGATAACCTGCTTGATGATATACACTGAATATACCCCCCTACAAGGTGTCAAAAGCGTTCCACAGGGATGCTGGCCCATGTTGGCTCCAATGCTTCCCACAGTTGTGTTAAGTTGGCTGGATGTCTTTTGGGTGGTGGACTATTCTTGATACACACAGGTCAGGTGTTGAGTGTGAAAAACCCAGCAGCATTGCAATTTCTGACACAAACCGGTGCACCTGGCACCAACTACGATACCCAGTTCAGGCAATTAAATATGTTGTCTTCCCCATTCACCCTCTGCAATGCACACAAACCATGTCTCAATTGTCTCAAAGCTTAAAAATCCTCCTTTAACCTGTCTCCTCCCCTTCATCTAAATCAAATGAAATCAAATTGTATTATTCACATGCGCAGAATACAACAGATGTAAACCTTACAGTGAAATGCTTACTTACGAGCCCCTAACCAACGCAGTTTTAAAAAATACGGACAAGAATAAGAAATAAAAGTAACAAGTCATTTTAAAGAGAAGCAGTAAAATAACAATAACGAGACTATATACAGGGGGGTACCGGTACAGACTCAATGTGCGGTGGCTAGCTGAGGTAATATGTACATGTAGGTAGAGTTATTAAAGTGACAATGCATAGATGATAACAACAGAAAGTAGCAGCGGTGTGGGGGGGCAATGTAAATAGTCAGGGTAGCCATTTGATTAGATGTTCAAGAGTCTTATAGCTTGGGGTAGAAGCTGTTTAGAAGCCTCTTGGACCTAGACTTGGCGCTCTGGTACCACTTGCCGTGCGGTAGCAAAGAGAAAAGTCTATGAATTGGGTGGCTGGAGTCTTTGACAATTTTTAGGGCCTTCCTCTGACACCGCCTGGTATAGAGGTCCTGGATGGCAGGAAGCTTGGCCCCAGTGATGTACTAGGCCGTACGCACTACCCTCTGTAGTGCCTTGCGGTCAAGGGCTGAGTAGTTGCCATACCAGGCAGGGATGCAGCCAGTCAGGATGCTCTTGATGGTGCAGCTGTAGAACCTTTTCAGGATCTGAGGACCCATGCCAAATCTTTTCAGTCTCCTGAGGGAGCAAAGGTCTTGTCGTGCCCTCTTCAAGGAACTTGAAGCTCTCAACCTGCACCACTGCAGCCCCATCGATGAGAATGGGGGCATGCTCGTTCCTCTTTTTCCTGTAGTCCACAATCATCTCCTTTGTCTTGATCACGTTGAGGGAGAGGTTGTTGTCCTGGCACCACACGGCCAGGTCTCTGACCTCCTCCTTATAGGCTGTCTCGTTGTTGTCGGTGATCAGGCCTACCACTGTTGTGTCATCGGCAAACTTAATGAAGGTGTTGGAGTCGTGCCTGGCTGTGCAGTCATGAGTGAACAGGGAGTACAGGAGGGGACTGAGCACGCACCCCTGACGGGCCCCTGTATTGAGGATCAGCGTGGCGGATGTGTTGTTACCGACCCTTAGCACCTGGAGGCAGCCCGTCAGGAAGTCCAGGATCCAGTTGCAGAGGGAGGTGTTTAGTCCCAGGGTCCTTAGCTTAGTGATGAGCTTTGTGAGCAATATGGTGTTGAACGCTGAGCTGTTGTCAATGAATAGCATTCTCACATAGGTGTTCATTTTGTCCAGGTGGGAAAGGGCAGTGTGGAGTGCAATAGAGATTGCATCATCTGTGGCTCTGTTGGGGCGGTATGCAAATTGGAGTGGGTCTAGGGTTTCTGGGATAATGACGTTGATGTGAGCCATGACCAGCCTTTCAAAGCTCTTCACGGCTACTGTAGTGAGTGCTACGGGTCGGTAGTCATTTAGGCAGGTTATGTCAGTGTTCTTGGGCACAGGCACTAGGGTGGTCTGCTTAAAACATGTTATTACATACTCGGACAGGGAGAGGTTGAACATTTCAGTGAAGACACTTGACAGTTGGTCAGCGCATGCTGGTAATCTGTCTGGCCCTGCCATAGAATAAGTTTAGCTCATCTGTAAGCTAGTGTCAATGCGCAGCTCTCAGCTGTGCTTCCCTTTGTAGTCTACAATGGTTTGCAGCCCTGCCATATCCGACAAGGGTCAGAGCCGGTGTAGTACGATTCGATCTTAGTCCTGTATTGACGCTTTGTCTATTTGATGGATCGTCGGAGGGCATGGTGGGATTTCTTATAAGCTTCCGGGTTAGAGTCCCGCTCCTTGAAAGCGGCAGCTCTAGTCTTTAGCTCAGTGCGGATGTTGCCTGTAATCCATGGCTTCTGGTTTGGGTATGTACGTACGGTCACTGTTGAGATGATGTCATCAATGCACTTATTGATGAAGCCAATGACTGATGTGGTGTACTCCTCAATACCATTGAAGGAATCCCGGAACATATTTCAGTCTGTGCTAGCAAAACAGACCTGTAGCTTAGCATTTGCTTCATCTGACCACTTTTTACTGATCTAGTCACTGGTGCTTCCTGCTTTCATTTTTGCTTGTAAGCAGGAATTGGGAGGATAGAATTATGGTCAGATTTGCCAAATGGAGGGCAAGGGAGAGCTTTTTATGCATCTCTGTGTGTGGAGTAAAGGTGGTCCAGAGTTTTTTTCCCTCTGGTTGCACATTTAACATGCTGATAGAAATTTGGTACAAGGAGCGCCGTATCTGGGTGAGCGTTTTCTTGTTTGCTTATGTCGGAATACAGCTCATTCAATGCTGTCTTAGAGCCAGCCTCCGTCTGTGGTGGTATGTAAAACAGCTACGAAAAATACAGATGAAAACTCTCTAGGTAGATAATGTGGTCTACAGCATATCATGAGATACTCTACCTCATGTGAGCAATAGCTCGAGACTTCCTTAGATATCATGCACCAGCTGTTATTTACAAAAATACATAGTCCGCTGCCCCTTGTCTTACCAGACGCCGCTGTTCTATCCTGCTGGTACAGCGTATAACCAGCCAGCTGTATGTTGATAGTCGTCGTCATTCAGCCACGACTCTGTGAAGCATAAGATATTACAGTTTTCAGATATTACAGTCCATTGGTTGTTTAATCTTCCGCGTAGGTCATTATATTCTCCAAAGATTGCATGTTTGCTACCAGAATGGGGATCCGGACCTGTTCCCGAGAAAGCAGTGTATCATTCGCGTCGAGCTCGTCAGACTCATTAACAGAAAAAAGGATTCTGCTAGTCTGTGGTGATTAATCGCAGTCCTGATGTTCAGAAGTAGCGGCAACATTATGTTCAAAATAGGTTGCAAACAATGCAAATAAATAAAACAAAAAACAAAATCAGTTGGGGACACGTAAAACGTCAGCCTTCTTCTCCGGCGCCATTGTTACATTGATTTGAAGTGGATTTAACAAGTGACATCAATAATGGATCAAAGCATTCACCTGGTCAGTCTGTCATGGAAACAGCAGGTGTTCCTAATGTTTTGTACACTCAATGTTTAATTTACCCTTTACAATTTACTTTCTGTCAGTAATTTATATTTAAAGAAAACCCTAAATGACAAAAGCAGGGGGAAAACCTTAGCCTGGCCTAAAAATACAGTATTGTCACAGTAGGCCTATCTATTCAATTGGAACAGGTATGCAGACATACATAGGCCTACATGTGACATAATACTTTACAGTCCTAAGAAGGGAATTTAAAAGCGATATAAATTGTATCCTTTCTCAAAATACAACTATTACAATGCTACAGTTACATAAAATCAGTTTCACCTTCATACTCTTCCTCCCTGCTCCAATTTAGCTCTCCATAATGAGAGTGGGGATTTTAATTAATTTCTGCTCATGATCTTGATCTAATTAAAGCCCTCGCCCCTGTCATGTTATTTTCATAAGCTGCTCCCTTCAATTACATATAACAACCTAGCACATTCAGATATTAACCTCCAGTGTGAAGTGTCTCTCCTTCCCTCGACGTATCTACTTGCACACTTAAAATAATACATAGGGCAACTCCAAGATAATTCCACCTTTGGTTTTGAATTCCACGATATATTATACAATAGCTAAATTCTATTTCCCATTTTTCTCTTAGATTCTTGTAGATAACAAGAAGTTGTGGTGTCAATTGTCCAGGTATATGTTCCAAATCTGGTAAATAAATGTTAAATTGATGGCTCAGTCAATACCACCAGTCATCATTCTGGACATGTTTAACAACTGATGTTGTGACTTTCTCTAACCCTGACTCTACAAGACTGAATGAATGAAGTGAGGTCAACAAGGCCCAGGGAGATATGTCAATTGCAGATTCAAATTTGCCCCAAAATAACTCCAGGCTAAAACCCTTGACCAGGGGGGAGTTATTAGACTTAAAGGTTGACCAGTTTTATCCATGCACAATCAGAACTCAAGCCTTTGAGAGGAGCTAAGATGACAATATGTCTTATCATCCACTTTGTGAAATATTGATTCTAAACACACAGACTTTACATTTGTGCTGTTTTAAAAAGTACCTCCACTTTGGGCCAGCAGCAGGGCTGGGGTCAGATGCCATGCATGTTTCACTCTCCCAGCAGACCTCCAGGGGCCTGGGGGTTTCAGAACTTAGTGAGGGTTCAGTGAGTGACGAAAGTGGCTAAAGCAGACCATGAACATGGACTAACAAAAAAACATTACACTAGGATCACCTGGGCCCCATCCACATTATTTATGAATGATACACTTTTTCCTTCTCCTAGTTTTGGAATGTGTGAGATTTGATTTCAGTGAACACACATGGTCATTTAGACATAATACCGAACTTCACTATCAGCAACCTCATTTCCAAACTATTATTATAACAAATATCAGATGCAAGTGTGAAGGTTCAGTGTTGTACTGAACTTGAGATATGACTTTAGTAATTCTTAACAGTGGCTATAATGTGACAACTTGGTTAGGTACTGCAGTAAATCAGTCCTAGAAAAAATTATGCCTCAGAAATGCAGCGCTGCCTCTTGAGAGAGCTACAAGCTGGTCACCATAGCAGCACCCACTCGTAGCACGCGCTCCAGCAGGTATATCTCACTGGTCACCCCCAAAGCCAATTTATCCTTTGGCCGCCTTTCCTTCCAGTTCTCTGCTGCCAATGACTGGAACGAACTGCAAAAATCACTGAAGCTGGAGACTCATATCTCCCTCACTAGCTTTAAGCACCAGCTGTCAGAGCAGCTCACAGATCACTGCACCTGTACATAGCCAATCTGTAAACAGCCCATCCAACTACCTCATCCCCATACTGTATTTATTTATTTATCTTGCTCCTTTGCACCCCAGTATCTCTACTTGCACATTCATCTTCTGCACATCTACCATTCCAGTGTTTAATTGCTATATTGTAATTACTTAGCCACCATGGCCTATTTATTGCCTTAACTCCCTTATCTTACATCATTTGCACTCACTGTATATAGACTTTTTTTTCTTTTTTTTTCTACTGTATTATTGACTGTTTGTTTATCCCATGTGTAACTCTGTTGTTGTATGTGTCGAACTGCTTTGCTTTATCTTGGCCAGGTCGCAGTTGCAAATGAGAACTTGTTCTCAACTAGCCTACCTGGTTAAATAAAGGTGAAATATGTCATCATTATGTTAAACCCGGTTAATACACTGTGTGTGGGTCTGAGTATCCTACCACAGCGTCCTTCTAGCCCAAGCCACACATTTACTAGGAAAACAATCTTCAGTTGGAGGGCGTTGTCTGTTGTGGGTCCTCCCTGTGTCTAGAATGAATCTAATTTCGTTATCTGGGAAAATAACGTGAGAAAAAGAGTGGGACTGGAAGGCAAGTAATGGTTTATACACGGGGCAAATAAAAAGGTCAACAAAGGAGGGGGGGGGGCAAAAATACTCTGTTATATGTGAGCTGGCGTGTGGACACTGGACACAGAGGCCAACATATCCCAGTCTCCAATGCTGTTTTCCTAGCTCAGCTAATAGCATGTGGCCCCCTCAGCACTGCTCCTCAGAGCCAAGACACAACCAGAGACTGGGATTCTGGCACCTCCCTGAAAACAGATGACAATGTTTCCGCAGACCCCTACCCCCCCCCCCCCCCACTCCATGAGGGATGTCTGGTTAGAGGAGGGAAATTAGAAGGACAAATTCATTTAAAACACATGCTCTTATCTTTTTTTGTAGTCCAATACCCCCTCGAAAAACAACACGCCTACTCGGCGGCAGACTTGAGAACAAGATCATGTGGCCTCATTTATCAACCCATGTGTGCATACAAAACATTTTTGACTGTATTTTGCATAGAATTCTGAATATTTGGGGTTATTATGGGTTATGTACAGTATGCTATGACATGTTTGGCCAACTACTTTTCAATGCTGTGTATAATACTCATAATCAGTATTATGCGTTATTCTACAACACTGAAAATATTATATGAACCCCAACACCATGACCCTATTACATCTCATAGAACACATATGTATTCAGATGATGGGCTACTGAACAACCATCTCTCTGAACAAGCATCATTAATTTGGTTATTCAATCATTTTGTTGTGTCCACTTCAAGCCTGTACAACTATACTAGCAGTGGTCTCTGACAAACCAAAGACGTGTGACTTGTTCAGCACTTTGTGTGCTAAATGGAGCTCTAATGGTTCATAAATAAATACAAAAATCTATTTAGCTGATAAGTGTCTAAATGCATTTCAGAGTGTTCTGTCATTCACAGTTAATCGGCATTGCTTCCATTTCAATCTGACATGATTGAACTGTGTTGTGAAAGACCATTGAGTTCCAAACTAACCCTCTGTTTCTCCAAATAAGAGCAGCCCTAGCTAGCACATAACATTCTGAGAACCATATGTTTCTAAGAGCTTGGTGAGAGCATGGTTGTCCTATGGTTATTTTGCCACAATGTTTTGGGAATGGTGCAAGATACCCAGATACATAACGTTTTGAGAATCACGTTTCTTAGGTGGGAATTTCAGTACATCATGTTTTCTGCAGGTTTCCTCATGGTTCTATTTAAAGGATGTTCTCAGAACATTAAGAAAGCTTTCCATAAAAAAACATAAGAAAACATTAGCATTCAAAGAAAGTTCTACGAATGTTATTTAAAAACATATAATTTCCGTTCTCAGAACGTCAATAAAACCTCCCAGGAAAACTTATAGGGCACAACAGGGTAAAACATTCTCAGAACCTCCCTGCAACCTAAAAATGTACTGTATGTTCCCAGAACAGGTGAAATTTTCACCTCCTTTATTAGACCTACTGATTTCTAAGGCACTGCATCTCAGTGTTCTCAGTGTTCGAGGTGTCACTACAGACCCGGGTTTGACCACTGGCTGTATCACAACCGGACCCGATCGGGAGTCCCAGCGTCGCCCGGGTTAAGGTAGGGTTTGGCCGGGGGGGTTTTACATGGCTCATCGCGCTCTAGTGACTCCTTGTGGCGGGCAGGGCACCTACAGGCTGAACTCGGTCATCAGGTGAACAGTGTTTCCTCCGACACATTGGTGCAGCTGGCTTCCGGGTTAAGCCGGCGGGTGTTAAGAAGCGCGGTTAGGTGGGTCATATTTCGGATGACGCATGACTCGTCCTTCGCCTCCCGAGCATGTTGGGGAATTGCTGAGATGAGACAAGATCAAAATTGTGGAGAAAAGGGGGGTACAATACAAGGAAACTTATGGCTTTGCTCCCCAAGCTAGCACATTTGGTTCCTTGAAAGTAGTGGCAAAGTACGTTATTGATTTGTCATTGGTTCTGGAAACAAAGCCATAAGTTTGTTCTTAGGATGGCAATTAAATTACGTTCTGAGAACATGTTTCAATAAGACTTAACACTGCTAGCTTAGTTTGGGTTAACTGATTTGAACTCCAAGCACAGATAGAACACATGGAAATTGAATTGCTTAGGTATCATTCATGCAAACACAAGTCGGTTAGTTCATCTACTTTGTGCATGACAAGTAATTTTTCCAGCAATTGTTTACAGACAGATTATTTCACTTATAATTCACTGTATCACAATCCCAGTGGGTCAGAAGTTTACATACACTAAGTTGACTGTGCCTTTAAACAGTTTGGAACATACTTTGGTGAACATACTTTGGTGAAAAATGAGTCCTATATTAACATAACCTCAGCCGCTCAGCAAGGAAGAAGCCACTGCTCCAAAACCGCAAAAAAAAACAAGACTACGGTTTGCAACTGCACATGGGGACAAAGATCGTACTTTTTGGAGAAATGTCCTCTGGTCTGATGAAACAAGAATAGAACTGTTTGGCCATAATTACCATCGTTATGTTTAGAGGACAAAGGGGGATGCTTGAAAGCCGAAGAACACCATGAAACATGGGGGTGGCAGCAAATGGCTTCATGAGGAAGGAAAATCATGTGGATATATTGAAGCAACATCTCAACACATCAGTCAGGAAGTTAAAGCTTGGTCGCAAATGGGTCTTCCAAATGGACAATGACCCCAAACATACTTCCAAAGTTGTGGCAAAATGGCTTAAGGACAACCAAGTCAAGGTATTGGAGTCGCCATCACAAAGCCCTGACCTCAATCCTATAGAAAATGTGTAGGCAGAACTGAAAATGTGTGTGTGGAGCAAGCAGGCCGACAAACCTGACTCAGTTACACCAGCTCTGTCAGGAGGAATGGGATAAAATTCCACAAACTTATTGTGGAAAGCTACCCGAAACGTTTGACCCAAGTTAAACAATTTAAAGGCAATGCTACCAAATACTAATTGAGTGTATGTAAACTTCTGACCCACTGGGAATGTGATGAAAGAAATAAAAGCTGAAATAAATTATTCTCTCTACTATTGTTCTGATATTTCACATTCTTAAAATAACGTGGTGATCCTAACTGATTGAAGACAGGGAATTTTTACTAGGATTAAATGTCAGGAATTGTGAAAAATGGAGTTTAAATATATTTGGCTAAGGTGTATGTAAACTTCCGACTTCAACTGTACATTCTTTTGTGGCACGGCATCAGTGAGATTCTAACCTTTGATCTTCTGTTCTCCAGCCATGGAATTAGTCCACTGCGCTACCAGGATTGCGTTAACATGCCATGTTTGATTTTTACTCATAGAAAGCGGTTTATTTTAGTCTATTCAAACAGACACCATTTCAAAAGAAACAAGCACTCCTTATTACGATCAGGTGTGGCCAGTTAGTGGGCGCATCCAACACACCTGAACACATTTAACAAGATAGAGATTGAGAGAGTTTTGTTGATGCTGAGAATAAAATGTATATGCTTTTAAATAACATTCTCAGAATGTTTTGTAACATTACTACATTTCTTGTTTTTTTATGGAAAGTTTTCTTAATGTTCTGAGAACTTTACTTTTAAATAGAACCATAAAGCAACCTACAGTAAACATTTGCTGAAGTACTGAAATTCCCACAGAAGAACATTGTTTCTTAATGTTCTATGGATGTTCTGAGAACATGACTTTAAATATAACCATGAGGAAACCTGTATGAAATGTCATACTTAAAGTACTGAAATTCCTACCGGAGAAACATATGATTCTCAGAACATTATGTGATAGCTGGGTCATTAGTCAAACGGTTTAATTCATCACAGCTCTTCTGGACCTCATGAGCCTTTTTCCACTCCATTACACTCACAAAGGAGCTACAGTAGTACACAATGGGAGTTTTCTATTTTGGTAGGCCTTATCAATAGAGGATCTGTCTCAAGTATCTGAGCCTCGTCTCGGCCTGTTCCTTCCATGAGAAGTGTTCACGAGAAAGAGTAGGACAATGGAGGGCTTGACTTCTTGGGCGGTTTCTAGTCCAGGTCACATGGACCTAGGAATGTTATGAACATGACCCTACAGAGCCAAAGATGTGGTTGGTTTGAGCCCTAGTGTCCGAGACTGACACTGGAGGGCTATAACAGCGTTAATGTAACGCTGACTAGTAGAGAGACAGAGGTCAAAGTAATGCATGGGATGACACGGTAAAAACTGTGACAGCGTTCCAGGAAATTATTAAATAAACTCGGCAAAAAAAGAAACGTCCTCTCACTGTCAACTGCGTTTATTTTCACCAAACTTAACATGTGTAAATATTTGTATGAACATAACAAGATTCAACAACTGAGAAATAAACTCAACAAGTTCCAAAGATATGTGACTAACGTCCCACCTTGACAACAGCCAGTGAAATTGCAGGGCGCCAAATTCAAACAACAGAAATCCCATAATTAAAATTCCTCAAACATACAAATATTATACACCATTTTAAAGATAAACATCTTGTTAATCCAACCTCAGTGTCCGATTTCAAAAAGGCTTTACGGCGAAAGCACAACATGCGATTATGTTAGGACAGTGACTAGCCACAAGAAACCATACAGACATTTTCCAGCCAAGGAAGACGACTCACAAAAGTCAGAAATAGCAATTAAATTAATCACTTACCTTTGATGATCTTCATCTGGTGGCTCTCCCAGGACTCCATGTTACACAATAAATGTTCGTTTTGTTCGATAATGTCCCTCTTTATGTCCAAAAACCTCAGTTTTGTTGGTACGTTTATTAGGCACAAAGCGCACTCTCAACATCCAGATGAAAAGTACAAAAAGTCCAATAAAAGTTTGTAGAAACATGTCAAACGATGTTTAAAATCAATCCTCAGGTTGTTTTTGTCATAAATAATCAATAATATTTCAACCGGACAAAAGCTTCATCATTAGGAAAGGAGAAACAAGAAAGACGCATTCCCGATCACACGCTGGACTCATGTCTGGAAATTTCCACTGTCCACTCATTGAAAGTGCTGTATCTCCCTCATTTTTCAGAGTAAAAGCCTGAAACAATGCCTAAAGACTGGCCACATGTAGAAGAAGCCATAGAGATCGTGAACTGG
Organism: Salmo salar; assembly: GCF_965601325.2. NCBI lineage: Eukaryota > Metazoa > Chordata > Actinopteri > Salmoniformes > Salmonidae > Salmo > Salmo salar. The sequence goes on along the minus strand of NC_138295.1, from coordinate 48,202,021 downwards.
GTCCTAAGTCTTTATATGGTGGATAGGCTTTCAATGGAAAAACAGCCTTTCAAAATAATAGTACTTCCTGGATGGATTTTCCTCAGGTTTTCGCCTGCCATATCAGTTCTGTTATACTCACAGACACTATTTTAACAGTTTTGGAAACTTTAGAGTGTTTTCTATCTCTATATGCATATCCTAGCTTCTGGGCCTGAGTAGCAGGCAGTTTAATTTAGGCAAGCTTTTCATAAAAAATTCCGAATGCTGCCCCCTACCCTAGTGAAGTTAAGTACTGCAGTGCATCTCCTCATCATGGACTGCACCAGATTCACCAGTTCTTTCTGTGAGATGTTACCCCACTCTTCCACCAAGGCACCTGCAAGTCCCCGGACATTTCTGGGGGGAATGGCCCAAGCCCTCACCCTCCGATCCAACAGGTCCCAGACTCTTCACTGGCCATGGCAGAACACTGACATTCCTTTCTTGCAGGAAATCATGCACAGAACAAGCAGTATGGCTTGTGGTATTGTCATGCTGGAGGGTCATGTCAGGATGAGCCTGCAGGAAGGGTACCACATGAGGGAGGAGGATGTCTTCCCTGTAACGCACAGCATTGCAATTGCCTGCAATGACAACAAGCTCAGTCCGATGATGCTGTGACACATGGCCCCAGACCATGACGGACCCTCCACCTCCAAATCAATCCCGCACCAGACTACAGGCCTCAGTGTAACGCACATTCCTTTGACGATAAATGCGAATCCGACCATCACCCCTGGTACAAAACCGCGACTCGTCAGTGAAGAGCACTTTTTGCCAGTCCTGTCTGGTCCAGCGATGGTGGGTTTGTGCCCATAGGCGACGTTGTTGCCAGTGATGTCTGGTGAGGACCTGCCTTACAACAGGCATACAAGCCCTCAGTCCAGTCTCTCTCAGCCTATTGCGGACAGCCTGAGCACTGACAGAGGGATTGTGTGTTCCTGGTGTAACTCGGGCAGTTGTTATTGCTATTCTGTACCTGTCCCGCTGGTGTGATGATCGGATGTACCGATCCTGTGCAGGTGTTGTTACACGTAGTCTGCCACTGCGAGGATGACCAGCTGTCCATCCTGTCTTCCTGTAACGCTGTCTTAGGCATCACACAGTATGGACATTGCAATTCATTGCCCTGGCCACATCTGCAGTCCTCATGCCTCCTTGCAGCATGCCTAAGGCATGTTCACACAGATGAGCAGGGACCCTGGGCATCTTTCTTTTGGTCTTTTTCAGAGTCAGTAGAAAGGTCACTTTAGTGTCCTAAGTTTTCATAACTGTGACCTTAATTACCTACCGTCTGTAAGCTGTTAGTGTCTTAACGACCGTTTTACAGGTGCATGTTCATGAATTGTTTATTGTTCATTGAACAAGCATGGGAAACAGAGTTTAAACCCTTTACAATGAAGATCTGTGAAGTTATTTTGATTTTTACTCATTCTTTTTGAAAGACAGAATCCTAAAAAGGGGATGTTTCTTTTTTTGCTGAGTTTACATCAATTGTTTTCTGTTGCCTGGAGAGACAGACAAAAAGCTATTGATCAACGGAAACTATGTGTCTCCTGCCTTTCCCTTACTTTCTCTGGTTCTACCTTAACCCCACAAAATATTCTCACCTTATCTTATTTATATTATATTATATTATATTAGACCCGCTACCTCCTGAGCATCTTTAGCACTGCTGTTTATGGCAGTTTAGAGGAGGGATGGGCAATTTGTGGTCTGCCCAATGCATCACCAGGGGCACATTGCCTGCCCTCCAGGACAATTACAGCAGCCGATGTCACAGGAAGGCCAAAAAGATCATCAAGGACATCAACCACTTGAGCCACGGCCTATTCACCCCGTTAACATCCAGAAGGCAAGGACAGTACAGGTGCATCAAAGCTGGGACCGAGAGACTGAAAAGCAGCTTCGATCTCAAGGCCATCAGACTGTTAAATAGCCATCAATTGAATTGTTAGATACTACTGCACAGTTGGAGCTAGGAACACAAGCATGTCGCTACACCCGCAATAACATCTGCTGAATACTTTCCGAATGCACTGTATTTACAGTGCATTCGGAAAGTATTCAGACCCCTTGACTTTTTCCACATTTTATTACGTTACAGCCTTATTCTAAAATTGATTCAATTGTTTTTTCCCTCATGAATCTAAACACAATAACCCATAATGACAAAGCAAAAACGTGTTTTTTGAAATGTTTGCAAATGTATTAAAAATAAAAACTGATATCACATTTACATAAGTATTCAGACCCTTTACTCAGTACTTTGTTGAAGCACCTTTGTCAGTGATTACAGCCACAAGTCTTCTTGGGTATGATGCTACAAGCTTGGCACACCTGTATTTAGGAAGTTTCTCCCATTCTTCTCTGCAGATCCTCTCAAGCTCTGTCAGGTTGGATGGGGAGCGTCGCTGCAAAGCTATTTTCAGGTCTCTCTAGAGATGTTCAATTGTGTTCAAGTCCGGGCTCTGGCTAAGCCACTCAAGGACATCCAGAGACTTGTCTCGAAGCCACTCCTGCATTGTGTGCTTAGGCTCTTTGTCCTATTGGAAGGACAAAGAGATCTGGAGCAACTTTTCATCAAGGATCTCTCTGTACTTTGCTCCTTTCATCTTTCCCTCGATCCTGACTAGTCTCCTAGTCCCTGCTGCTGAAAGACATCCTCACAGAATGATGCTGCCACCACCATGCTTCTCTTGTAGGGATGGTGCCAGATTTCCGCCAGATGTGACGCTTGGCATTCAGGCCAAAGAGTTCAATATTAGTTTCATCAGACCAGAGAGTTTTGTTTCTCATGGACTCATGGACTCCTTTAGGTGCCTTTTGGCAAACTCCCTGTGGGCTGTCATGTGGATTCTGTCTGGCCACTCTATCATAAAGGCCTGATTGGTGGAGTGCTGCAGAGATGATTATCTTTCTGGAAGTTTCTCCCATGTTTTCAGAGGAACTCTGGAGCTCTGTCAGAGTGACCATTGGGTTCTTGGTCAGCTCCCTGACCAAGGCCCTATTCCCCCGATTGCTAAGTTTGGCCAGGGGCAGCCAGCTCTAGGAAGAGTGTTGGTGATTCCAAACTTTTTCCATTTAAGAAAGATGGAGATCATTGTGTTCTTGGTGACCTTCAATGCTGCAGAAATGTTTTGGTACCCTTCTAGAGATTTGTGCCTTGACACAATCCTGTCTCGGAGCTCTCTGACAATTCCTTCGACCCCATAGCTTGCTTTTTTCTCTGACATGCACTGTCAACTGTGGGACCTTATATAGATAGACCGCTGCGCCACTCGGGAGCTCTAAGTCATTGCATCTCAGTGCTAGAAGCGATACAACAGACCCTGTATCACAACCGGCCGTGATTGGGAGTCCCATTAGGGTGGTGCACAATTGGCCCGGTGTCATCCAGGTTAGTGTTTGGCCGGGGTAGGCCATCATTGTAAATAACAATTTGTTCTTAACTGACTTGCCTAGTGTCAAAACTCTCGCTCATGGTTGAGGATCAAAGATAAGCCCCCCCCTCTCTCCCACCATAGAGGACTTTTATTTATTTAACCTATATTTAACTAGAAAAGTCAGTTAAGAACAAATTGTTATTTACAATGATGGCCTAACAAAAAGCGGAGACGGGGGCTGTGATTAAAAATAAAATAAAAAATAACATAAATATAGGACAAAACACACATCATGAAAAGAGAGACAATACAACACTACATAAAGAGAGACCTAAGACAACAACATAGCAAGGCGGCAACACATGACAACACAGCATGGTAACACAACATGACAACAACACAACATGGTAGCATCACAAAACATGGTACAAACATTATTGGGCACATTACTGGGCACAGACAACAACACAAAGGGCAAGAAAGTAGAGACAACAATACATAATGCAAAGCAGCCACAAATGTCAGTAAGAGTGTCCATGATTGAGTCTTTGAATGAAGAGATTGAGATAAGTGTTTGTTGCAGCTCGTTCCAGTCGCTAGTTGCAGCGAACTGAAAAGACGAGTGACTCAGCGATGTGTGTGCTTTGGGGACCTTTAACAGAATCTGACTGGCAGAACGGGTGTTGTATGTGGAGGATGAGTGCTGCAGTAGATATCTCAGAGAGAGGGGAGTGAGGCCTAAGAGGGTTTTATAAATAAGCATCAATCCGTGGGTCTTGCGATGGGTATACAGAGATGACCAGTTTACAGAGGAGTATAGAGTGCAGTGATGTGTCCTATAAGGAACATTGGTGGCAAATCTGATGGCCGAATGGTAAAGAACATCTAGCCGCTCGAGAGCACCTTTACCTGCCGATCTATAATTTATGTCTCCGTAATCTAGCATGGGTAGGATAGTCATCTGAATCAGGGTTAGTTTGGCAGCTGGGGAGGAAACCAAGTCTAGAGGAAATCAAGTCTAGATTTAACTTTAGCCTGTAGCTTTGATATGTGCTGAGAGAAGGACAGTGTACTGTCTAGCCATACTCCCAAGTATTTGTATGAGGTGACTACCTCAGGCTCTAAACCCTCAGAGGTAGTAATAACACCTGTGGGGAGAGGGGCATTCTTCTTACCAAACCACATTACCTTTGTTTTGGAGGTGTTCAGAACAAGGTTAAGGGGAGAGAAAGCTTGTTGGACCAAAGAAAGCTTTGTTGCAGAGCATTTAACACAAAATCTGGGGAGGGGCCAGCTGAGTATAAGACTGTATCGTCTGCATATAAATGGATGAGAGATTCCTACTGCCTGAGCTATGTTGTTGATGTAAATTGAGTAGAGCTTGGGGCCTAGGATTGAGCCTTGGGGTACTCCCTTGGTGACAGGCAGCGGCTGAGACAGCAGATTTTCTGACTTTATACACTGCCCTCTTTGAGAGAGGTAGTTAGCAAACCAGGCCAAAGACCCCTCAGAGACACCAATATTCCTTAGCTGGCCCACAAGAATGGAATGATCTACCGTATCAAAAGCTTTGGCCATGTCAATAAAAATAGCAAGGGCAATGGTGACATCATTGAGGACCTTTAAAACCTCTTGATGTTCTCCATCTCGTATGCGGGATCAACATCCAGCGTAAAATCATTTCGCCATATTCATAACCGAACAATAGAAAGATTTCCTTTTTTTTCAAATATAGGACTATTTTATATCGTTTTATAGATACACCTCTCCTGAATCGAACCACGTTGTCCGATTTCAAAAAGGCTTTACAGCAAAAGCAAAAAATTAGATAATGTTAGAGGAGTATATCGTCAAAGTATTCACATAGCCATTTTCCGACCAACCACATGCTTCACAAATAACCAAAAAACAGCTAAATGCAGCACTAACCTTTGACAATCTTCATCAGATGACATTTACATTTACATTTAAGTCATTTAGCAGACGCTCTTATCCAGAGCGACTTACACTCCTAGGACATCATGTTACACAATACATGCATTCTTTTGTTCGATAAAGTTCATATTTATATATAAAAACAGCATTTTACATCGGCACGTGACGTTGAGAAACTATTTTCCCTCAAATGCATCCGGTGATCAGCGCTACAATTTACTAAATTACTATTCGAAAACATTTTTAAAATGTAATATTGTCATTCAAAGAATTATAGATGAACATCTCGTGAAAGCACCTGCATTGCCAGATTTAAAAATAACTTTACTGGGAAATCACACTTTGCAATAAAAGGGGATGCTATACTCAGAAAAATAGGCTAGCAATACAGGTCAGCGCCATCTTGGAACAATCGAATATCAAATCTACTCTTGTATATTATTGTAAATATTCCCTTACCTTTGATTATCTTCATCAGTAGGCACTTCCAGGAATCCCAGGTCCCCAACAAATGTAGTTTTGTTCGAAAAAGTTCATAATTTATGTCCCAATAGCTTCTTGTTAGCGCGTTCCGAAGGCACCTCAAAATAATCCGTCATGCGCGAGACTTCTCCTCACGAAAGCCCCCCCCCAAAATATTTAAGTTCGTTCAAACATGTCAAACGTTGTATAACATAAATCTTTAGGGCCTTTTTCAACCAGAGCTTCAATAATATTCCATGGGGACGGTTGCATTGTCTTTCAAAACGTTTCGAAAGGGGAGGGTAGCCAGGGGCGCCCGCGTCATAATGGTGATGGCCCTCCCCATGTGACCAAGATCAACAGCCTCTCATTCGGTCAGTTTTCACAGTAGAAGACTCAAACCACTTTGTAAAGACTGGGGACATCTAGTGGAAGCCAAAGGAATTGCTCAATGAATCCTAACTCACGGTGTGATTTATAAGCAAAGTGCTGAAGTTGAGTCCGCAAATCAGATTTCCACATCCTGTTAGAAACTGTCTCGGGGTTTTGACTGCCATAAAGAGTTCTGTTATACTCACATACACCATTCAAACAGTTTTAGAAACGTTTTCTATCCACATCTATTAATTATATGCATATCCTAGCTTCTGAGTTTGAATAGGAGGCCGTTTAAAATGGGCACGTATTTTTTTCAAAAATCGCCCTATCCTAGGCGCCCTATCCTAGGCGACCGTCAAGAGGTTGCAGTGACACATCCATAACCTGAGTGGAAACCAGATTGCATACCAGAGAGAATACTATAGACATCAAGACTGTAGTCAGTTGATTATTGACAATTTTTTTCCAACACTTTTAATAAACAGGGCAAAATAGGAATAGACCTATAACAGTTAGGATCATCTTGATCTCTCCCTTTAAATAAAGGATGAACCGTGGCTGCCTTCCAAGCAATGAGAACCTCCCCAGAAAGGAGAGACAGGTTAAAAAGTGATAGGCTTGGCCATGATAGGGGCAGCAACCTTAAAGAAGAAGGGGTCTAAACCATCTGACCCAGATGGATTTTTGGGGTCAAGTTTCAGGAGCTCCTTTAACACTTCTGACTCAGTGACTGCCTGCAGGGAGAAACTTTGCAGCAGGCACAGGAAAAAGAGGGAGAAGCATAGGGGATAGTCGCATTAGAAGGGGTGGGAGAAGAGGAAATGTTGGACGGGCAAGGAGGCATGGCTGAGTCAAATAGGAATCCTGGATTAATGAAGTGGTGATTAAAGAGCTCAGCCATGTGCTTCTTGTCAGTAACAACCACATCATCAACTTTAAGGGACATGGGCAGCTGTGAGGAGGAGGGTTTATTCTCCAGGTCTTTAACTTTTTAGGGTATAGGGGGCAGTATTTTTGATTTTGGATGAAAAGCGTGCCCAGAGTAAACTGCCTAATACTCTGGCCCAGAGTCAAATATTTGCATATTATTAGTAGATTTTGATAGAAAACACTCTGAAGTTTCTAAAACTGCTTGAATGATGTCTGTGAGTATAACAGAACTCATATGGCAGGCAAAAACCTGAGAAAAATCCAACCAGGAAGTGGGAAATCTGAGAATTGTAGTTCTTCTTTTGAATCCCTATTGAAACTACAGTGTCTGTGGGGTCACGTTGCACTTCCTAAGGCTTCCATTGGCTGTCAACAGCCTTTAGAAACTTGTTTCCTCCTTCTCCTGTTACTGGGCAGAGAATAGTAGCTCAGTCAATGAGGGGACTGCCTATGGACAAAGGGCTTGGGAATGTGCGAGCCCACGAGCGCGCCGTTCCTTCTTTTTCTCCTGGAATGAATACGCTATTGTCCGGTTGGAATATTATCAACGTTTTATGTTAAAAATACCCTAAGGATTGATTGTAAACAACGTTTGACATGTTTCTACGACCGGTAATGGAACATTTTGACTTTTCGTGTCCTGATTTACGCTCGCGTTATGCCTTTTGGATAGTGATCTGAACGCACGAACAAAAGGAGGTATTTGGACATAAATATGGAGTATTTCGAACAAAACGAACATTTCTTGCAGAAGTAGGAGTCCTCGGAGTGCATTCTGACGAAGATCAGCAAAGGTAAGAGAATATTTATAATACTAATTCAGAGTTTTGTTGATGCCAGAACTTGGTGGGTATCTGTATAGCTTGCTTCGATGGCTGAGCTATGTACTCAGAATATTGAACAATGTGCTTTCTCCGTAAAGTTATTTTGAAATCTGACAAAGCGGTTGCGTCAAGGAGTAGTGTATCTATAATTCTTTCAATAACTGTAGTAAATTTTATCAATGTTTATGATGAGTATTTTTGTAAATTGATGTGCACATTCACTGGAAGTTGATGTGCACATTCACTGGAAGTTTTGGTGGGAATACATTTTCTGAACATCACGTGCCAATGTAAAATGCTGTTTTTGGATATAAATATGAACTTTATCGCGCAAAACATACATGTATTGTATAACATGAAGTCCTATGAGAGCCATCTGATGAAGATCATCAAAGGTTAGTGAATATTTTAGCTGTACTTTTGTTTTTTGGGATGCATGTCCTTGCTTGGAAAATGGCTGTGTGGTTTTTCTTGTGAAGTTTATGTCCTAACATAATCATATTTTATGCTTTCGCCGTAAAGCCTTTTTGAAATCGGACAATGTGGTTAGATTAACGAGAGTCTTATCTTTAAAATGGTGTAAAATAGTTGATTGTTTGAGAAAATGAAATTATGAGATTTTTGCTGTTTTGTATTTCGCGCCATGCTATTTCACTGGCTGTTGAATAGTGTGTCCCGACGTGACCGTCCCACCTAGCCCATAGATGTTAACCGTTTTCCAGAACTTCTTGGGGTTAGACTCACAGAGAGAGAACTGCTCCTTAAAGTAACTAACTTTGGCCTTCTGGATAGCCTGAGTGCACTTATTTGTCATTTATCCTGAACGATAGCCAGTCAGCCTGAGTATGCGTATGCCGAGCCTTTCGCTAAATGCAATTTTTGAGGTGGAGTAACTCTGAAAGATCACAGTCGAACCAGGGGCTTAACCTGTTTTTAAATCTCATTTTCTTTATGGGGGCAAGTTTGTTATAAGTACCACTGAAAATATGGGTCCCGTGTGGCTCAGTTGCTAGAGCATGGTGTTTGCAACGCCAGGGTTGTGGGTTCGATTCCCACGGGGGACCAGTACGGGGGAAAAAAATGTATGAAATGTATGCATTCAATACTGTAAGTAGCTCTGTATAAGAGCGTCTGCTAAATGACTCAAATGTGAATGTAAGGTCCAAGCATCTTTGACAGTGGGGATCAAGCTGATTCTATACCATTTTACAGAGGCCAGTTCATGAAGGAAGGCTTGCTCTTTAAAGTTGTTTAGCAAGCGTCTATGACAAGTCAGGACAGGTCGTTTCACTGAGCAGCCATTATAAACATAGGCTGTAAAACTGTGATCACTAACGTCATTACAGAAAACACCAGACTGATACATATCAAGATTATTTGTGAGGATAACATCAAGAAGAGTAGCCTTTTCTGGGTGTTTGGAGTCATACCTTGTGGGATTGGTAATAATCTGAGTAAGATTTAGGGAGTCTCATTGCTCTGGGACTTGGTCAGGTGGTTTAAGCATGTCCCAGTTTAGGACACCTAGCAGGACAAATTCAGACTTGGTGTTCGGGGCCAGGAGAGAGCTAAGGGCAGGTAAGGTAAAGGCTGGTGCTGATGGAGGACTATAGCACCCAGCAACAGTCAACAAAGAGCTATTTGAAAGTTTAATACTTAAAACCAGCAAATCAAATTGTTTGGGGACAGACTTGGTGGAGACAACCGAGCACTGAATGTGATCCTTGGTAAAGATTGCCACTCCCCCACCTTTGGAAGATCTGTCTTGCCGAAAAAGGTTATAACCAGAAAGGTTAACATCAGTATTCAAAACACTCTTCCTTAACCAAGTCTCAGTAATGACCAACACATCTGGATTGGAGCTCTGAACCCACACTTTCAATTCATCCATTTTAGGTAATAAGCTTATAGTGTTAACATGCAGAAAACCCAGGCTGTTACGGGACCAGAAGTCAGTGAAGCAGATATCAGAGCACAAGTCAGAATTGGGGCTAACAACAGTAGATGGGCCAGGTTGTACATGCACATTTCCAGATATCAACAACAGTAATACAATCAAGGCACGGCATAGGACAGGGAGAGCTCTGCAGTGCTGATTAATGCATCTGAATGTGCATCAGATGGCAACAAGATCATATTGTACAGCAATTTCATCAGGCAACATGAATACAAAGCCGGCGAGAGGTGTTTAGAATGGGATGGGAGGCCAAAAGTCTGTGAAACCAATAGAGAGTCAGAGTCCCGAGTGTGGGAACAAACATAGTCTGTCCCACAGTTGGGTAACAAAGCATGCAGGAGCTATGAGGAAAATAGCAAAATGCACAATAATTTTTTTTTATATATAACGACTTGGGGCTAGCCATTGTAAGTTCAGAGTCACTGGCTCCAACAGAGCATGTGTGCTGGAGGCACGAGAGCGAGCGAGAGCGAGCGAGAGAGAGTACCTGTACCAGACAGGGGGAGATAGGCCAGGGCAGATGGTAAACAGATCGCCAGGTGGAATCCAAGCAGCAGTGCAGCAGGCAATGGAAATAGGTGTCACCCACTTGGGAGAAGCTTTATTTCTGGAGGCAGATTTCTTGTAGAAAATGCCAGTGGACGGTCTTTGAACAGCAGGAGGGGGCTTCAAGGCCTCTGGATCTGGGAGGGGTAGCCTGCCATTTGTTGGGCTCAAAGGCTTTGACACCTCAGTGCTAATTGAAGTTGTATCTCTTTGTCCTAGGAAAGCTTGGTAGCCTGAGCATTCAGTCCTTATTAAGTAAAATATATAATTGTAATGTATTTTTCTTCTTGGCTTTTGAAAGTAAAAAAAATGCTTCAGACTGAGCATTACTCACTCAGCTCCAGGTTGGATGGGGTTTTCAGGTCTCTGCTTGTTTGCCAGAGAATTTGATGTATAGTTTGGGAATAATAAAGCATTCCAAGTAATTCAATCCAAAATCAGGTTGTAGGTTTGTTGTTTAGATTTGGAATGAAGGCTATGTTGTTTAGGGTAGCATCCTGTACATGTCCATCCCAAAAATATCTAAATTAATCTAACTCTAAATCTATTTATTTTTAAAAACATGCTGAAAAATGTGGGAGCTCATCTGCTCATGACCTCTCTCTCAAGTACTCTCCTTACCGGGGGGAAAGTTGGGCCGGTTTTATGACTTAATAACCTTTCGTAAACTTTTTCTCTCTTGCCTTTGCAGTATTGAGAATGGAATGTCTGAGTGTTACAACAGAGAGAGACTTGCCAGTACTTTACATCAAAAGATTGGACATTGAAACAATATTTCTAGCATGAAGGGGCGGCAGGTAGCCGAGTGATTAGAGTGTTGGACTAGTAACCGTAAGGATGCAAGATCGAATCCCTGAGCTGACAAGGTAAAAATCTGTTGTTCTGCCCCTGAACAACCCACTGTTCCTAGGCCATCATTGAAAATAAGAATTTGTTCTTAACTGACTTGCCTAGTTAAATAAAATGTTAAAAATAATGAATGTGGGAAATGGTTGGTGGGGATCGGAACAATAATCATGTCATCTCATTTGGCATTTTGTGATGTCATTATGGATGGTATAACAAGATAACTGTAACTCTGAAAGTAGACACATCCGAGTTACCAGATTTACATCTAAATGTTGTAAAATCTTAGATGATTAAATATGAAACTATTTGTGAAAAGATAGCAATGTGATTTTTAGCCTTCTAAATGAGAATTGTTTTTCATTTATACTTTTGCCAAGTCAGTAACCACGCCCACGTGAGCACAGCCACGTGGCAACGTGATAGAACCGCCCTCCAAGACGAGTGGTTAAAAGGACTCGCTGAAGAATTAACATATTAGACAAAAACATGCCGGGTTGCTGCCAATGTGTAAAGTGATCCTAGCTGTAGCCTGAATAATCAACCATTGAGACCAGAGAACGTGAATATTATCCACATGTTGAAATGGTTAAATCTCTACAGACCACTATACAGTTGAAGTCGTACATTTACATACACCTTAGCCTGTCTTAGGTCAGATAGGATCACCACTTTATTTTAAGAATGTGAAATGTCAGAATAAAAGTAGAGAGAATGATTTATTTCAGCTTTTATTGCTTTCATCACATTCCCAGTGGGTCAGAAGTTTACATACACTCAATTAGTATTTATAGCATTGCCTTTTTGAAATTGTTTAATTAACTTGGGTGAAATGTTTTGGTAGCCTTCCACAAGCTTCCCACAACAATTTGGGTGAATTTTGACCCATATCTCCTGATAGAGCTGGTGTAACTGAGTCAGATTTGTAGGCCTCCTTGCTCGCACACGCATTTTCAGTTCTGCCCACACATTTTCTATAGGATTGAGGTCAGGGCTTTGTGTTGGCCACTCCAATACCTTGACTGTGTTGTCCTTAAGCCATTTTGCCACAACTTTGGAAGTATGCTTGGGGTCATTGTTCATTTGGAAGACCCATTTGCGACCAAGCTTTAACTTCCTGACTGATGTCTTGAGATGTTGCTTCAATATATCCACATAATTTTCCTGCCTCATGATGCCATCTATTTTGTGAAGTGCACCAGTCCCTCCTGCAGCAAAGCATCCCCACAACATGATGCTGCCACCCCCGTGCTTCACAGTTGGGATGTTGTTCTTCGGCTTGCGAGCCACCCCTTTTTCCTCCAACAATTTTTGTTTCATCAGACCAGAGGACATTTCTCCAAAGAGTACGATCTTTGTCCCCATGTGCAGTTGCAAACTGTTGTTTTTTATGGTGGTTTTGGAGCAGTGGCTTCTTCCTTGCTGAGCGGCCTTTCAGGTTATGTCGATTCGTTTTACTGTGGATATAGATACTTTTGTACCTGTTTCCTCCAGCATCTTCACAAGGTCCTTTGCTGTTGTTCTGGGGTTGATTTTTGCCCGCTAGGTGGGCAAAACTCAACAAGAACAAATGATGCATGCCAGCAAAGCTCCTACACAAGACAACACTAAACAATACATTAATTGCACTATAACGATGACAAACGGTGCCTACAACCTGTTATGGCCCAACAGCAGTCCCAACACCTTATCACTGCTACACCTGGCTATCAGTGTAGCCTTGTCTGGCAGCAAAACAGTTCATTCAGCCTCATTTACTACCTTTAAAAAAACAGCTGGTATGGCTGACTTGCTTAAACAAATTTGGTTTCTACTGACAATTGCGATGTACAAACTATGAGGGGACGACAAGTGGATAAGAGGCAATCTGTAATTTCGATTAAGACATTAATCAGCGGACGTAGTCAATATAACTACTTATTCAGCACTTTTGAAATGTACAGCGACAGAATTCAGAACATGGGCCGTTCTTACAGTATTCTCCCTGTACACTAAGTCAGAACCATAGGATAAAAAAAGTCAATGAACAGGCTATAGGCTACATGTGCACCACCAAGTCAGAACATTAGGCTAAGTTATGAGGGGAAAAGGGACCAAATTGTTAGGGTGAAGCACATGGGCTACTAACAGCTTACTACACAACATAAACATAGTTTTACTTTCTTAGCTACATGTATCTCCCTGGCATAGTACATCATTTATACAGCAGCATACAATACATTTTTGGACTCGCCTTGTTGTGCTGTGCTCCCTTGAACAGGAAGGTGACGCGGTGGTCCTTTGTGGGCAAATTTCATAAAAATCTAACATTCTCTGGATTTATGGTGCTTTCAAGGCAACTGGGAAATGCTTGCAGTTAGTCAATGATTCCTTCCAAACCACTCATTTCTGAATTTGCGATTTCCAACCTGTTGTGTAATGTTTATGTTCAATGGCCAATGAGCACCAATACGCATGGCAGCACCTAAAGGGCTTGAATTTTCGAGCTCTCCCCGTAGATTTTGCAGTGACGTAGTGTCCCCATGAGTGACAGAACACAATCACGACGCAACTAGAGAACATTACCAACCCCAACACTCCATATTTTCCGATGGCTGCCCAACCACCACAGAAAGCACTGCTGAAACACTTGCATTTTGCAGCTGCTTTACTCAAGAAAGGAAAAAAGAGACCATGTTTGTATGCAGCTTTATTAACTCACTGATTTTATTATTTTTTTTACATTGTTTGCAAACAGATATGTCACAATATCATATATATACACATATTAATGCCAAAATAACAAGCAAAAATAATTAAGAAAAAATGATTTAAATTTTTTGTTGTTGTTGCCTGTTTTGCATGTAATTTTGGCAATAATAAGTGTCACATATCAGTTTACAAGCAATGTAAAAAATAAATAAAATAATTGAGTTAATAAAGCTCTGCCCCACCTGTCCTGAATGACGGGTTGCCACTGCCCCTACACCATTTCTGGTCTAAAAAGTGTGCTCAATGGAGGATTATTTGCATTCTTTCTATAATCTGAGCTTGTACAGCTTCTTGGACTGTTGACTCAAACTCATGTTCCCTCTCTCTCTCTTGTTCTTTCTCCTTTGCTGCCAGACTAGCTTAGAATGCATTTGTGTGATCACTCTCCTCTGAAGATAGCAGTTCATTTGTTGGTTAATTGTCTATTACATAAGAGTGCATTTGCACATAAGACATGTAAAAACAACAACAGGGCAACAGCGAGAGAAGGCAGTCCTCAGCTATTTGTAATGGCGATTGGGGCGTAAGAGAGGAAAAATGGGAGGAAAAATGGGGAGGCTTGCAAGCCGAAGAAACCCATCCCAACTGTGAAGCACAGGGGTGGCAGCATCATGTTGTGGGGGTGCTTTGCTGCAGGAGGGACTGGTGCACTTCACAAAATAGATGCCATCATGAGGGAGAAATATTATGTGGATATATTGAAGCAACATCTCAAGACATCAGTCAGGAAGTTAAAGCATGATCGCAAATGGGTCTTCCAAATGGACAATGACCCCAAGCATACCTCCAAAGTTGTGGCAAAATGGCTTAAGGACAACAAAGTCAAAGTTTTGAAGTGGCCATCACAAAGCCCTGACCTCAATCCTATAGAAAATGTGTGGACAGAACTGAAAAAGCGTGTGCGAGCAAAGAGGCCTACAAACCCGACTCAGTTACACCAGCTCTGTCAGGATGAATGGGCCAAAATTCACCCAACTTATTGTGGGAAGCTTGTGGAAGGCTACCCGAAACGTTTGACCCAAGTTAAACAATTTAAAATATGCAATGCTACCAAATACTAATTGAGTGTATGTAAACTTCTGATCCACTGGGAATGTGATGAAAGAAATAAAACCTGAAAAAAATCTTTCTCTCTATTATTATTCGAACATTTCACATTCTTAAAATAAAGTGGTGATCCTATCTGACCTAAGACAGGGAATTTATACTAGGATTAAATGTCAGGATTTGTGAAAAACCGAGTTTAAATGTATTTGGTTAAGGTGTATGTAAACTTCCGACTTCAACTGTATGTAGTGGCTGGTGCAATCAAATTTGTCCTCCTATGCTTAATAAAGTACTTATCTTATGGATGTGATTTCACATTTATTGCAGGCGGTTGGCAAGAGAGAGAGAGAGTGTGTGTGTGTGTGTGCATGAGGTGGGAGGTGTTAGTCAGAGGAATTTCAGAGTTATGCTGATTCCACATTTCACAGACATAGATAGCAGTGTCTGTGAATTAGGGTGCTTGGGTGGGTGTGCATGAATTTATTTAGGTGTGTGTGTGTGTGTGTGTGTGTGTGTGTGTGTGTGTGTGTGTGTGTGTGTGTGTGTGTGTGTGTGTGTGTGTGTGTGTGTGTGTGTGTGTGTGTGTGTGTGTGTGTGTGTGTGTGTGTGTGTGTGTGTGTGTGCTATGTGCATGCTTGGGGGTTGTCCGTGGAATTTCAGGTGTCTGAGGATTAAAGGAACCCAGACTAAGGACAGTGACTATCTATTCTACATCAATACAATTCCTTGTGAGTGGAGTGCCTTGTTTCTAGGAACCAAAACAAAAACATCTCAGCAGCATTCAGGTAAAGATTGAAGGTTGCCACAGCCTCAACCTTTTGGTTCTTTTCTCATGTACATGTGGATGTCCTGTTTTCTGACCTGAATTTCTCTTTCGCTTTTCATCCCTCCACTCACTGGACAACACACTGAAAACAGAAATCTTTATGCCTGGTAATTATGTAAGTAAGTGATATACAAGACAATGACACTACATTTCTAGGGAAATAAACCATGACACAGGTTTGTGATGTGGATGAGATGTATAGATTCTCCACATGTCTGTCAGCTTCTACACTTGCAGTAGTACACACATCTGTACAGGTTTGAGTACTTAGAGTTACCAGGGAAGTGGACACTATTCAGTTAAACAAACAATGACTTACCATAGTTATGCAGTTAGTAGAATATAAACATTACTTTCCCTCAGTCGGAAGATCTGCTATAAGCATAACCATTATCATCAAGGTATCATTAATCGAATTGTATCCACTATAACTGGAATTATTAGGGATAGGTTAGTTTGCATTTTCACATGACTAATAATGTGACTGGACTAAGCCATTTGTGCTTGTGCTGTGGCCTGCGTGTTGTCAGTGTATGGTGCCCATTCTGCTGGTGGTGCATTCATCTCTTAGTCACCCAGAAGCAGACATCACCAGGACGACGGAGCGCCAGACTGCCGTGGCCAGGTTGAAGGTGTCTCCTCCCTGCAGCAGCCCACAGATGGAAGATGAGGTCGTTATTTGCTGTGGAGCTTTTCTGTTCTCTCTCTGTTCTCTCCCTGTTTTCTTTCTGTAATTCCAGGTGATGGTAATCAGATGGTAAATTCATGGAAGTTTGAATCACATCACTGCAAAGATTAATCAATTAAATGACAATACTATGCGTCTTTGCAGACTTTAGAAAAGAACAAGCATTATCCACCAATTAATGAAAAGGATGTGAAAAGAAGCAGTGTTCATATAAGTGATTGGAAAGTGTCCAAATATAATAAGTGTGTGTTTATTTGTTGTTTCTCATAAATCATCACTGTGTCCCATGCATCAACACAGTGAGTGATTTCTTCCAAAGCATTTTTTATAGATGCTGTTGTAGACAGCAGGTGAGACTACTAGTCTGAATAAACCCCCTGTTCAAAACAAATATACCCTGTAAACAATAGACAGGCAAAAGTGGGGCAATCTGTGCTGCTCTAGCCACTGTGGGCGGGCTGTGGGCTGTCATTGCCATGGTGCCAGCCAGGTCCTCCAGATAAGCTGAGAACAATGAGGAGGTCATGGGTAAATCCTGTGTTTACATGCTTAGTGTACTCTGTGTGTGCTGTGTTGCAAACAGCTACCACAAATATAGGGTTCCCTTCACAGCAGCTAGGGGTGTCAGCCAGTCTCTCTATCTCTCTCTCTCTCTCTCTCTCTCTCTCTCTCTCTTTCTCGCTCTCTCAGGCTACAGTATATTGATATCACAGATATCACTTCCTGTGCTAGTGTGCTTTTGCAATTGCTGTGCGTTGCAGTAAAAATACTATTGGCTTGGCATTCCTCTCTCAAAATGTGCGCTATATTTACTGTGTTGACTTTGGGTCTTATCATGCATTATTGAGGAATGTTTGTCTGAGCGGCAATGTTTATTGTTTTGGACAAAATCCAAATATGCTAAGTTGGCCACTGAATTGTAGAAATATTATAGGCTAATTGACTGCATAGTTAGTGCTATGGGAGGTTGCTGTTGATCTTTTAACAACCTCTGGCACACAGCCTTGCCGGAGACCACTTCATTGGAGCTGTGGTGTTTTCTCCTTTGTCTTATTCAGCAACTGAAATGGCCAGAGAGGTGATGAGGTGTAACTATTGTGCCCACAATTGAAAATGAATTCAATTATCTCTCTTTGCTTGATGGCCAGACAGCACCAGCAACATAGCTCTCATCTCATCAGAGTAGGAATTTACTGTTCTTATATGCCCTCACACTTAACATTGAGCAACTTATCAAAATAACAACTTACTGGTACTTCTACAGATTTCGATCTAGAGGTATGGTCTAATTTGTGTTATATGTGGAATGGGACACAAGTCCACTTTGAGTTTTGATTCAATCAGTAATTATTTAGTTATCAATTATGTTGTAGCTATGCTTCTTCAATATAACTGTTTTGCTTGAAGGGTTTGATGTCAGAAACAGAGTTATTTTCATAATTCCTGACTTTGTGGCTCACTTCAGTCTGCGCTAACGGTGGGCCTGCATGGTCCCGTCCCCTGTGGATGTAGCCTAACTTCAGGGGCAGTAGTAACCTAAAGCTCTGGGTTAAGAGGAGTGTGTGGTGCGCCCACCGCCACGGACACTACATTAGCATGTCAAAGCCTCCCCAGGCTCTGGATATATTTGGAAAGCCAATTTGGAATGACAAAGTGCAAACAGACACAGCTGATCCACAATATAGGCTTGGTTAAGTTCTTCCTCCCATGGACCAGCTGCTCCACTGACCCACCCATCCCACAGCAGCATCTCACAATATCTCACAGCAGCATCTCACAATAATTCACAATATCCATGTAAAGAAAAGAGAGGGGATATTCATCCACGTGGGTAGCAACAGAGGAAGGGAAAGCAATTTTTTACACCTTAAAGATGTTCTTTCCCCATGTACTCTAAACATTTGTCTGATTGACAATTGAATGGTCCTCTTGGTTAAAAAAATATTGGTTGTCAGGTGGCGCAGTGGTCTAAGGCACTGCATCCCAGTGTTAGCTGTACCACCAGAGATTCTGGGTTTGAGCCCAGGCTCTGCCGCAGCCGGCCACGACCGGGAGGCTCATGGGGCTACGCACAATTGGTCCAGGGTTGTCCAGGTTAGGGAGGGTTTGGCCGGCAGGGATATCCTTGTCTCATCACGCACTAGCGACTCCTGTGGCGGGCCGGACGCAGTGCATGCTGACCAGGTCGCTAGGTGTATGGTGTTTCCTCCGACACATTGGTGCGGGTGGCTTCTGGGTTGGATGTGCACTGTGTCAAGAAGCAGTGCGGCTTGGTTGGGTTGTGTTTCGGAGGACACGTCTTGACCTTTGCCTCTCCCGAGTCCGTGCGGGAGTTGCAGCAATGAGACAAGACAGTAACTACTACCAATTGGATACCATGAAATTGGGTTGAAAAAGGGGTAAAAAAAAAGGTGCTTTCATCGAGAGAAAGTTATCTTTGGTGGTGAGTGACGTTATTACCCTTCTCCCTAGGCTAATGTAAATAGATGTGGCAGCTGAGATACAAACAGGCTGCTGTTTGTACTGAGTTTTATGACAGTATTTAGAATGGAAGTGATCCTGAGTGATTTCACCCAAGGCCGTTGCAGCTTCTGTCAGTTGGGACACTGTACATACCTTCCTCCTATTTGGGAGCACTGATACAAACTGGCTATGGGATTTGTCACTTCCCTCACTGTATTGTGTGATGAATGACAGGATACCAGTTGGGACCTTTAGGTCACACCCAACATGTTTTCCTGGATTTGTGTTTGACATCCAAATGGAAATCAACTGCTTCCGCCACTCTCAATTTCCAGCACACCACATGCACCTGACCTACGAGACTGGAGCTACAGGAACACACACACACACAGAGAGAGAAATTAAACTCCTAAATAATGAACATAGCCTAGTTCCTAAGACACACACAGAAAAAGACAAACGATGAAAAGTAGAACATGTATCGGATCTGCCCCAGTGGTGAAAGCAGCTATTCTTGCTACAAGGGGGGCATTACATAAGTGGATTTGAGCCAGGGAGAAGGGGACTTGTTTGGAATCATTGATGCGGTGATCTATATTTGGAGCCTGAGCCCGGAGAAATGGACTTGCACGGCTAAAAATAGCCCTAATACCCCAGTTTGGGAAGCTTTGTTCCATTCCACTTTCCGGCCACAAGGAGACTAACTGAGCGTGCTCAAGAACTGCTTCTGATTGACCAATAACAGCGCAGGCAGCATGGGAGGGAGGGTGGGAAAAGAGAGAGGGGGATGGGGGAGGAGAAGAAGGGAGAGGATGTGGAGATAGGAAGAGGCTTGTAGTTCTGTGTAGTGAGTGGCCAGTGAGGAATGGTACAGAAAGAAATGGTTGGCTCTAGTTAGATCAATTACATATGAAGATGCAATATTGAGTATACCAACACATACATGCAGTCCCCAACATTAGCCAATCAATACGGAAAGTCAGATCAGCCTTTGCATTATTGCTATTTCAAATGAATTTCATCATAGTCTACCACACATCAAATTAATTGTTTGTGGTACAATTACATTGTGTTTTAAGGAATTGTCAAACATGAAACACTTCTAAGTGGGCATTTTAAGGATCTCTGTCTTGATTCCTTGTCACAAGTAGTTACATGCCCACACAGCAAAACATTTTGAAAAACAAGATAGCTGCAGGGTCCAGAGAGAAGTTGTCTCAAGGCCTCAGCATGCTTCAGTTCGGCTGGCGCCTAACTCAGCCGAGCAAATCAAACAAGTGTGCTCATATACCACAGGAGGTTGGTGGCACCTTATTTGGGGAGGATGGGCTCGTGGTAATGGCTGGAGCAGAATCAGTAGAATGGTATCAAATACATAAAACACATGGTTTGATGCCATTCCATTCGCGCCGTTCCAGACATTATGAGCCGTCCTCCCCTCAGTGGCTTGCCTCCCTTAAAAGACCTTCGCTTGAAAAACGACAAAAAAGCAGCAATGGTACCGTTTCTGCATTTTGAGACGCCGTAGCCACTTCCTCAAAATAGTCAGAATTAATCTAAGATAATTACACCCTTTTGGTATTTGTTTTGTTAGTTCATTATTGACATAGTCCAAAAATGTTTCGCTTGTCAGCAATTATTTTTTTAATGACAGATTTCTTGAGTTATCTATTTATTAATTCTGACTATTTTGTGGAAGTGTATACTGGCTATGGTGTCTCAAAATGGACAAACAGTGCTATTGCTGCTTTTTTCTCATTTTTCAAGCGAAGGTCTTTTAAGGGAGTACCCAAGCACACTCCTTCAGCTCGCATAGCCGAGTTCGGCTTTAAGTCACAGTCAATGCTGCTGCTGCAGATGTGGGGTTGGGTGGGTGGTATAAACCCAATCTCTGCCCATTGCCCCCAGAGAGGGGAGCAGAAACAAGAAGCCCAGCTGTCATTAACAATGGACCTGCCTCTCACCATCCAGGTCTCAAAGGGCCTTATTCACTCCCCATTTCACCAGGGACGCTTCCAATGGAGGCTCGCCAGGACATGCTCATGTGCAAGGCAGTTAGGCAGACGTGTGTGTGTCTGCATAGGCGTACGTATGTGTATGTGTCTGTATTGGGAGGAAAGATAGAGAATGTATTCTTGAGATGCATGATGCCACATAAAACCACTTAATCACATTTACTCTATACTGCACATACTTACTGAATGTTCATACTTCTTTCCTCCCTAAAATATTTAACTATCTGCATCATTGTGGAACTGCCCTCTCTACTTAGCAGTCATATGAGGAGACTAGACTTTGACCTTTAATCATGTCACAATCACCTCCAGACTTTGGACCCTTATCACATCGATATAGGAGGAGGGATCCTAGATCTGCACAGTTATGCTCTGGCAGTTGGTCCCACCCAACCAGCCCAGAAATCACGGGGTAGACTTATTTTCTCCATTGACACTAAGTAGAACATATGTTAGATACCTCTCTTTCTTACTTTCAATGTATCTGTCTGACATACAGTGCCCTCCGCAATTATTGGGACAGTTAAGCATTTATTCTTCTTGTTCTCTATACTCCAAAAGTTTAGATTTGAAATCGAACAAGGTTAAAGTGCAGACTGTCAGCTTTAATTTATGGGTATTCATCCATATCGGGTGAACTGTTTTGAAATTACAGCACTTTTTGTACATAGTCCCCCCATTTTAGGGGAGCAAAAGTATTGGGACAAATTCACTTATGTGTATTATAGTAGTAAAAAGTTAAGTATTTGGTCCCATATTCATAGCACGCAATGACTACTTGTGACTACAAATGTATAGAATATGTTTCTAAACACTTCTACATTAATGTGGATGTTACCATTATTACGAATAATCCTGAATTAATCGTGAATAATGATGAATGAGAAAGTTACAGACGCACAAATATCATACCCCCAAGACATGCTAACCTCTCACCATTACAATAACATGGGGAGGTTAGCATTTTTGGGGGGAGTATGATATTTGTGCGTCTGTAACTTTCTCACTCATCATTAATCACAATTCATTCAGGATTATCCATAATTATGGTAACATCCACATTCATGTAGAAGTGTTTAGAAACATATTCTATTGTTATTTACATTAAAAGTGACTCCAAAATGACACAATATGGCTCCTGACCACGATCGTGTGGTGCCAGGACAACAATGTCTCCCTCAATGTGCTTATGACAAAGGAGATGATAGTGGACTCCAGGAAAAGGAGGACCGAGCACGCCCCCATTCTCATCAACAGGGCTGCAGTGGAGCAGGTTGAGAGCTTCAAGTTCCTTGGCGTCCACATTGCCAACAAACTAACATGGTCCAAGCACATCAAGACAATCTGAAGAGGGCACGACAAAACCTATTCTACCTCAGGAGACCAAAAAGATTTGGCATGGGTCCTAAGATCCTCAAAAGGTTTTACAGCTGCACCATCAAGAGCATCCTGACGGTTTGCATCACTGCCTGGTATGGCAACTGCTCGGCTTCTGACCTCAAGGCACTACAGAAGGTAGTGAGTATGGCCCAGTACATCACTGGGGCCAAGCGTTCTGCCATCCAGAACCTCTATACCAGGCGGTGTCAGAGGAAGGCCCTAAAAATTGTCAAAGACTCCAGCCACCCTAGTCATAGACCGGAGCGCCAAGTCTAAGTCCAAGAGGCTTCTAAACAGCTTCTACCCCCAAGCCATAAGATTCCTGAACAGCTAATCAAATGGCTACCCAGACTATTTGCACCCCCCCGCTACGCTGTTGTTACTCTCTGTTATTATCTATGCATAGCCATTTTAATAACCCTGCCTGCATGTACATAATTACCTCAATTACCTTGTTTTGTTCAAAATACTCCATATTTATGTCCAAATACCTCAGTTTTGTTCGTGCGTTCAGATCACTATCCAAAAGGCAGAACGCGTGTGCGTAAGAGACAAAAAGTCAAATAGTTCCATTACCGGTCGTAGAAACATGTCAAACGATATTTACAATCAATCCTTAGGGTCTTTTTAAATTAAAACGTTGATAATATTCCAACCGGACAATAGCGTATTCATTCCAGGAGAAAAAGAAGGAACGGCGCACCAAACATGAACACGCAGTAAACAACTCCCTGCTCCCAGGCAGTCCACTGATAAACTGAGCTGATGGAAGCCGTAGGAAGTGCAAAATGACCCCACAGACACTGTAGTTTGAATAGACATTAGATAGAAGAACTACAAATCACTTCCTGGATGGATTTTTTCGTAAAGCCTTTTTGAAATCTGACAGCGGCTGGATTAACAACAAGTTAAGCTTTATTTTTGATGTATTGCACTTGTGATTTCATGAAAGTTAAATATTTATGGTAATTTATTTTGAATTTCGCGCTCTGCAATTTCACCGGATGTTGGCCAGATGGGACCCTAGCGTCCCAATGATCAGCAAGAAGTTAAATCAGAATGGGTGGCAAGGAATACATTAATCCTAAATATTTCAAAAACTAAGAGCATTGTATTAGGGACAAATCATTCACCAAACCCTAAACCTCAACTGAATCTTGTTTTAAATAATGTGGAATTTGAGCAAGTTGAGATGACTAAACTGCTTGGAGTGGATTGTGCATGTTCAAAACAGTTAACCTAAGCTAGCAGTGTTATTAAAAGTCTTATTGAAACATTCAGTGAAAGTTTTGAGGAGGTTATTCAAAAATCCATATAACCTATAATTTCAATTATTAGAACGTTAATTAAACCTCCCAGGAAAACTTTCAGGGAACTATAGTAAAATGTTCTCAGAATCTCCCTGCAACCTAATAATTAAAGTTCCCAGAACAGGCGATATGTTCACTTACGTTCTCAGAACAATTAAAAAACGTTCAGCATTTAAACAATAGCAACGGAATTGTCCGGTTGGAATTTTATTGAAGATTTATGATAAAAACATCCTAAAGATTGATTATATACATCGTTTGACATGTTTCTACGAACTGTAATGGAACTTTTGGACTTTTCGTCTGGAATTTGTGCTCGCGCTTGTGCATTTGGATTACTGGACTAAACGCGCGAACAAAAATGAGGTATTTGGACATAAAGATGAACTTTATTGAACAAAACAAACATTTATTGTTTAACATGGAGACCTGGGAGTGCCATCAGATGAAGATCATCAAAGGTAAGTGATTAATTTTAACGCTATTTCTGACTTTTGTGACACTTCTCCTTAGTTGGAAAATGGCTGTATGGTTTTCTGTGGCTAGGCGCTGACCTAACATAATCGCATGGTGTGCTTTTGCCATAAAGCCTATTTGAAATCGGACACAGCGGCTGGATTAACAAGAAGTTTATCTTTAAAATGGTGTATAATACTTGTATGTTTGAGGAATTTTAATTATGAGATTTCTGTTGTTTGAATTTGGCGCCCTGCCATTTCACTGGCTGTTGGTGAGGTGGGACGCTAGCGTCCCGAACGATCCCAGAGGTTAAATTGGAAATATATTGGAATTATTCCATAATTATTGTATAAAGAGGAAGGGAGAGGAGCTTAGAGAAGAGGAGAGATGGGGTAGCACACTATAGTTGAGGACGAGGTTCTTTTTGTACCCCAAATCCTGACATTACTATTAAGCCACTGTGACAAAGGGCAATCTGGTCCTTCCTACTAACTTGTTGGCTTATCTGTTATTGATCAATGGATCTCATTATGTTAAAACATCAAGGACCCAGGCTGCAGCAACCAGACTCTCGTCACTTGGCACGAGCCTGCTATTTCATGAACACTGCACACAGTTTCTGTGAGAAAATTATAAGAAAGGTTATTTTAGTTTGGCCTTTGTTATGGTTTTGTTGTTTTGTCTAGAATTGATTTGTTTTAGAGGTCGGAATTGCTGAGGACATTTACTCCTCTCCATCAAAGTGTAGATAGGGTTGGAGTGATCCAACTTCAGATACAGAAGAATGAAGGAGAAGACTGACATGCAGACAGGTGCTCTGCTAATATATCAGGGAGGTAGGTGCTGATGGCCTGTTTCCAAGGTGACATGGGCCAGTTGGGTTCTGTCTCATTTGCAGATGCAAACAAGACCTCGTCACTACGCTAAAGCTTCTCTGGAGGTGCAATGAAATCCCAGGAGCAGAGCTTTTAGTCTATCTGGGCTGGGGGTATATTTGCATTTCATGTTTATTTGCGATGTGTTTCTTTTGTTGATTTTTGGTTTAGTTGTCACCCAAATGTCTATCACTGCGTTTTCAACCATTTTAAAAGCACAGCAATGTTCAAATGGGAATACAATGTCAGATATTTTGTTTATTTATACAAAAGATTAATGTGTTATCACTGTGCGTCATCTAACAGCAGAACCAAATGACCTGGATTGCCATTGAGATTACATGAAAAGTACATGGTGCAAGTGATCAATACAGTTCGAGATTCTGCTCAGATTGTTACAGCAATTGTGAAGATATCCACAGACCTGCGACAACCTATGCATGCTATCTTGAAAATGCACGCCTTATATATTTGCATTAGAAGAAATGTATAGTTACAGTAACATCAAAATGTGGCCATTGATTTGTTACTCATTTTAAGGTTGGAATGTTTGTAAGATAGCCTTAACTTTAGGCTATTTACTGTATTACAAAAGCCATGTTGAATTGTGTTTAGTTGACAACGCAACCAAAAATCAACGTTTAAAGCTGCAATATGTAACTTTTTGGGTGACCCAACTAAATTCACATAGGAATGTGAGTTATAGATCTGTCATTCTCATTGAAAGGAAATCTAAGAAGTGGTAGATCTTGTGTGCTATTTCTATGTCTCCCATTCTTAAGTTTAGTTTTTGGGTTTTTACTTTTGGTTTTGTACACCAGCTGAAAATACAATATTTTGGGTTGTTGAAAATATATTTCACAGCGGTTTAGATGTTACAATGATTCTGTTTTGATTGTTTTGCCACATACACTGAAATGAGCTGTCACGCCCTGACCGTAGAGATCCTTAGTATTCTCTATGTTTGGTTAGGTCAGGGTGTGACTCGTGTGGGAAAGTCTATGTTTTCTGTTTCTTTGTTTGTGGGCCAGTGTGGTTCCCAATCAGAGGCAGCTGTCTATCATTGTCTCTGATTGGGAATCATACTTAGGTAGCCTGTTTTCCACCTGTGTTTGTGGGAGGTTATTTTCTGTGCCTGACGGAACTGTTGGCTTTCGTTTTGTTATTATTGGTTATTCTTGTGTGAGTGTTTCTTGAAATAAATTATCATGAACACTTACCACGCTGCACTTTGGTCCACTTCTCCTAACGACGAGTGTTACATGAGCGAACTATTAGAATTTTAGCAACAAGGAAATGGCAGAGCGATTTCTGCATAATGCACCTTTTAAAGGAGATATGTAGACAAACTGGAATTAAAGGGAAAAGGGGATACCTAGTTAGTTGTACAACTGAATGCCTTCAACTGAAATGTGTCTTCTGCATATAACCCAACCCCTCTGAATCAGAGAGGTGCGGGGGGCTGCCTTAAATCGACATCAAAGCCAGACTAGTCAACGGCACAGATGGAACCATCGAAGCAGAAGATACATTTCCTTCAAAAGTTGCGTTGACCACCAAACACAATTCAATATAACGTCAATTTAAATTAAATATCCCTAAATATCATTACATTTGAAATCAACCAGAGCTTGAAACCCTGAGCCCATTGTATTGTCTATTTTAGTTGAATTCTGGGTTGAGTTTAAACAATAGCTGTTGATGACTTTGCAAATGCTATGTAGGCCTAATAGCCTCATTGATGATACTGTACAATGGCAATAAAAAATATGTGAACCCTTTCGAAATACCTGGATTTCTCCATAAATTGGTCATAAAAAGTTATCTGATCTTCATCTAGGTCACAACAATAAACAAACATAGTCTGCTTAAACTAATAACATACAAGCAATTATACGTTTTCATGTCTTTATTGAACACATTGTGTAAACACTCACAGTGCAGGGTGGAAAAAGTATGTGAACCCTTGGATTTAATTTTGACTCAACCAAATATTTTCTGTAGTTGCGGATCAGACCTGCATAACAGTCAGGAGGAATTTTGGACCATTCCTCTTTACAAAACTGTTTTAGTTCAGCAATATTCTTGGGATGTCTAGTGTGAACTGCTCTCTTGACAATATGCGCTGGCAAAGTCAACTTGCGCTGGCAAAACTCTGGATCACTACTACTCTAACTTCCGCGATGCATACAATGCCCTCACCCGCCCTCCTTTTGGCCAATCCGACCACGACTCCATTTTCCTCCTCCCTTCCCATAGGCAGAAACTCAAACAGGATGTACCCATGCTAAGAAATATTCAATGCTGGTCTGACCAATCTGAATCCACATTCAATGCTGGGCTGACCAATCTGAATCCACGCTTCAAGATTGTTTTGATTACGTGGACTGGGAATAATATTGACGAATACGCTGATTCGGTGAGTGAGTTTATAAGGAAGTGTATAGGAGATGTTGCACCCACTGTGACTATTAAAACCTACCCTAACCAGAAACCGTGGATAGATGGCGACATTCGCGCAAAACTGAAAGCTCGAACCACCGCATTTAACCATGGAAAGGTGACTGGGAATATGGCCGAATACAAACCATGTAGTTATTCCCTCTGCAAGGCAATCAAACAAGCAAAATGTCATTATAGAGACAAAGTGGAGTCGCAATTCAACCGCTCAGACACGAGACGTATGTAGCAGGGTTTATAGACAATCATGGACTACAAAAAGAAAACCAGCGACGTCACGGACACCGACGTCTTGCTTCCAGACAAACTAAACACCTTCTTTGCTTGCTTTGAGGATAATACAGTGCCACCGACGTAGCCCGCTAACAAGGACTGTGGGCTCTCCTTCTCCATGGCCGGCGTGACTAAGACATTTAAGTATGTTTATAACCCTCGCAAGGCTGCCGGCCCAGACGGCATGCGCAGACCAGCTGGCTGGTGTGTTTACGGACATATCTCCCTATCCCAGTCTGCTGTCCGCACATGCTTCAAGATGGCCACCATTGTTCCTGTACCCAAGAAGGAAAAGGTAACTGAACTAAATGACTAGTGCCCCGAAGCACTCACTTCTGTCATCATGAAGTGCTTTGAGAGGCTAGTCAAGGATCATATCACATCCACCTTACCTGTCGGGCCGCCCCCAGGTGGTGAAGGTAGGAAACAACATCTCCCCACAAGGGTGCATGCTCAGCCCCCCCTGTACTCCCTGTTCACCCATGACTGCATGGCCATGCATGCCTCCAACTCAATCATCAAGTTTGCAGACGACACAACAGTAGTGGGCTTGATTACCATCAACAATGAGACAGCCAACAGGGAGGAGGTGAGGGCACTCGAAGTGTGGTGTCAGCAAAACAACCTCTCACGCAACATCAACAAAACAAAGGAGATGATCGTGGACTTCAGGAAACAGCAGAGGGAGCACCCCCTATCCACATCGATGGAACAGCATTGAAGAAGGTGGAAAGTTTTAAGTTCCTCGGTGTACACATCACGGACAAACTGAAATGGTCCACCCACACAGACCTCAGGAGGCTGAAGAAATGTGGTTTGTCACCGAAAACCCTCACAAATTTTTACAGATGCACAATTGAGAGCATCATGTTGGGCTGTATCACCGCCTGGTACGGCGGTGATACTGCACCACCCACAACCGCAAGGCTCTCTAGAGTGTGGTACGGTCTGCACAACGCATCACCGGGGGAAAACGACCTGCCCTCCAGGACACCTACAGCATGTCACAGGAAGGCCAAAAAGATCATCAAGGACAACAACCACCTGAGCCATAGCCTGTTCACCCCGTTACCATCCAGAAGGCGAGGTCAGTACAGGTGCATCAAAGCTGGGACCGAGAGACTTGAAAACAGCTTCTATCTCAAGGCCATCAGACTGTTAAACTGCCATCACTAACACAGAGAGGTTGCTGCCGACATACAGACTTGAAATCATTGGCCCCTTTAATAAATGGATCACTAGTCACTTTAATAATAATGCCACTTTAATAATGTTTACATATCTTGCAATACTCATATCATACGTATATACTGTATTTTATACCATCTATTGCATCTTGTCTATGCCGCTCTGTCATTGCTCATCCATATATTTATATGTATACAGTTGAAGTCGGAAGTTTACATAAACTTAGGTTGAAGTCATTAAAACTCATTTTTCAACCACTCCTCAAATATCTTGTTAACAAACTATAGTTTTGGCAAATAGGTTAGGATGTCTACTTTGTGCATGACACAAGTAATATTTCCAACAATTGTCTACAGACAGATTATTTCACTTATAATTCACTGTATCACAATTCCAGTGGGTCAGAAGTTTACATACACTAAGTTGACTGTGCCTTTAAACAGCTTGGAAAATTCCAGAAAAGGATGTCATGGCTTTAGAAGCTTCTTTATAAGCTAATTGACATCATTTGAGTCAATTGGAGGTGTACCTGTGGATATATTTCAAGACCTACCTTCAAACTCAGTGCCTCTTTGCTTGACATCATGGAAAATCTAAAGAAATCAGCCAAGACCTCAAAAAAAAATTGTAGACCTCCACAAGTCTGGTTCATCCTTGGGAGCAATTTCCAAGCTCCTGAAGTTACCACATTCATCTGTACAAACAATAGTACGTCAGTGTAAACACCATGAAGCAGCCGTCATACCGCTCAGGATGGAGATCCTAGAGATGATCGTACTTTGGTGCGAAAAGTGCAAATCAATCCCAGAACAACAGCAAAGGACCTTGTGAAGATGCTGGAGGAAACAGGTACAAAAGTATCTATATCCACAGTACTATATCGACATAACCTGAAAGTCCACTCAGCAAGGAAGAAGCCACTGCTCCAAAACCGCCATAAAAAAAAAACTGTCTACGTTTGCAACTGCAAATGGGGACGAAGATTGTACTTTTTGGAGAAATGTCCTCTGGTCTGATGAAACAAAAATAGAACTGTTTGGCCATAATGACCGTGAGGTACGGGGGTGGCAGCATCATGTTGTTGGGGTGCTTTGCTGCAGGAGGTGCTGGTGCACTTCACAAAATAGATTGCATCATGAGGCAGGAAAATTATGTGGATATATTGAAGCAACATCTCAAGACATCAGTCAGGAAGTTAAAGCTTGGTCGCAAATGGGTCTTCCAAACGGACAATGACCCCAAGCATACTTCCAAAGTTGTGGCAAAATGGCTTAAGGACAACAACGTCAAAGTTTTGGAGTGGCCATCACAAAGTCCTGACCTCAGTCCTATAGAAAATGTGTGGGCAGAACTGAAAAAGTGTGTGCGAGCAAGGAGGCCTACAAACCCGACTCAGTTACACCAGCTCTGTCAGGAGGAATGGGCCAATATTCACCCAACTTATTGTGGGAAGCTTGTGGAAAGCTACCTGAAACATTTGACCCAACTTAAACAATTTAAAGGCAATGCTACCAAATACTAATTGAGTGTATGTAAACTTCTGACCCACTGGGAATGTGATGAAAGAAATAAAAGCTGAAATAAATAATTCTCTCTACTATTATTCTGACATTTCACATTCTTAAAATAAAGTGGTGATCCTATCTGACCTAAGACAGGGAATTTTTACTCGGATTAAATGTCAGGAATTGTGAAAACTGAGTTTAAATTATTTGTCTAAGGTGTATGTAAACTTCCGACTTCAACTGTATATTCTTATTCCATTCCTTTACTTAAATTTGTGTGTATTAGGTAGTTGTTGTGGAATTGTTAGATTACATGTTAAACATTGCTGCACTGTCGGAACCAGAAGCACAAGCATTTCGCTACACTCGCAATAACATCAGCTAACCATGTGTATGTGACCAATGAAATTAGATTTTATTTGAACATTGATTCAACCTGTTTGTGCCTAGTGGGTCCTTTGTTTGGGTGGAGCTGAACAGATGATGTGTCCACAAGATTTACATTGTGATGCTGCTTAGGTCAATCTGACCAAATTGTAGAGTATTAGGATTTTTACAACAACAAAAAAGACTACAACATATAGAGCTAGACAAAGATTAACTGAATCAAAAGATTAGAGGAGATGCAGTCTTGTTCTTTCATATTTTCAAAAAACAGGTATAATATTATTCCATCCTGCATTTGAATAATTACCTCATTGGTCAGGGCTTAAATTCCTATTTCACTGGTTCAAAGTACAAAACAACAACAATAAAACAGCCATTAACAAGTGAGGCCGAAATGTGCGTTTGAGAACGACACATATGCCACATCCTGAATGGCTTAATGGTCATGAATAATTAGGGCATTCTCTCACAGAGGAGATGTCTCTTTCTGCCAAACACAGCCCTACAAAGAATGAACGACAGACAGAACATTTTGGAAGCAAGAATGGGTGGGGCAGTCTCTTTTTAACTGGGAGAGGAGTATTCATAGAGATTGGACAGTAGCCTGTAATCCCCCCACACCACACACACACACACACACACACACACACACACACACACACACACACACACACACACAATCAAATCAAATCAAATGTATTCATATAGCCCTTCTTACATCAGCTGATATCTCAAAGTGCTGTACAGAAACCCAGCCTAAAACCCCAAACAGCAAGCAATGCAGATGTAGAAGCACGGTGGCTACGAAAAACTCCCTAGAAAGGCCAAAACCTAGGAAGAAACCTAGAGAGGAACCAGGCTATGAGGGGTGGCCAGTCCTCTTCTGGCTGTGCTGGGTGGAGATTATAACAGAACATGGCCAAGATGTTCAAATGTTCATAAATTACCAGCATGGTCAAATAATAATAATCACAGTTGTCGAGGGTGCAACAAGTCAGCACCTCAAGAGTAAATGTCAGTTGGCTTTTCATAGCCGATCATTGAGAGTATCTCTACTGCTCCTGCTGTCTCTAGAGAGTTGAAAACAGCAGGTCTGGGACAGATAGCACGTCCGGTGAACAGGTCAGTGTTCCATAGCCGCAGGCAGAACAGTTGAAACTGGAGCAGCAGCACAGCCAGATGGACTGGGGACAGCAAGGAGTCATCATGTCAGGTAGTCCTGAGGCATGGTCCTAGGGCTCAGGTCCTCCGAGAGAGAGAGAGAAAGAAAGAAAGAAAGAAAGAAAGAAAGAAAGAAAGAAAGAAAGAAAGAAAGAAAGAAAGAAAGAAAGAAAGAAAGAGAGAGAGAGAAAGAGAGAATTAGAGAGAGCATACTTAAATTCACACAGGACACCGGATAAGACAGGAGAAAACCTCCAGATATAACAGACTGACACTAGCCCCACGACACATAAACTACTGCAGCATAAATACTGGAGGCTGAGACAGGAGGGGTCAGGAGACACTGTGGCCCCATCTGACGATACCCCCGGACAGGGCCAAACAGGAAGGATATAACCCCACCCACTTTGCCAAAGCACAGACCCCCCTCTTCAACCACCAACTTACCATCCTGAGACAAGGCTGAGTATAGCCCACAAAGATCTCCGCCATGGCACAACCCAAGGGGGGGCACCAACCCAGACAGGAAGACCACGTCAGTGACTCAACCCACTCAAGTGACGCACCCCTCCTAGGGACGGCATGGAAGAACACCATTAAGCCAGTGACTCAGCCCCTGTAATAGGGTTAGAGGCAGAGAATCCCAGTGGAGAGAGGGGAACCTGCCAGGCAGAGACAGCAAGGGTGGTTCGTTGCTCCAGAGCCTTTCCGTTCACCTTCACACTCCTGGGCCAGACTACACTCAATCATAGAGATGAGTCTTCAGTAAAGACTAAAAGGTTGAGACCGAGTCTGCATCTCTCACATGGGTAGGCAGACTTTTCCATAAAAATGGAGCTCTATAGGAGAAAGCCCTGCCTCCAGCTGTTTGCTTAGAAATTCTAGGGACAATTAGGAGGCCTGCATCTTGTGACCGTAGCGTACGTGTAGGTATGTACGGCAGGACCAAATCGGAAAGATAGGTAGGAGCAAGCCCATGTAATGCTTTGTAGGTTAGCAGTAAAACCTTGAAATCAGCCCTTGCCTTAACAGGAAGCCAGTGTAGGGAAGCTAACACTGGAGTAATATGATAAAAAAATTTGGTTCTAGTCAGGATTCTAGCAGCCGTATTTAGCACTAACTGAAGTTTATTTAGTGCTTTATCTGGGTAGCCGGAAAGTAGAGCATTGCAGTAGTCCAACCTAGAAGTAACAAAAGCATGGATTAATTTTTCTGCATCATTTGTGGACTGAAAGTTTCAGATTTTTGCAATGTTACATAGATGGAAAAAATCTGCCCTTGAAACAGTTTTGATATGTTCTTCAAAAGAGAGATCAGGGTCCAGAGTAACACCGAGGTCCTTCACAGTTTTATTTGAGACGACTGTACAACCATCAAGATTAATTGTCAGATTTAACAGAAGATCACTTTGTTTCTTATGACCTAGAATAAGCATCTCTGTTTTGTCTGAGTTTAAAAGTAGAAAGTTTGCAGCCATCCACTTCCTTATGTCTGAAACACAGGCTTCTAGCGAGGGCAATTTTGGGGCTTCACCATGTTTCATTGAAATGTACAGCTGTGTGTCATCCGCATAGCAGTGAAATTTAACATTATGTTTTTGAATGACATCCCCAAGAGGTAAAATATATAGTGAAAACAATAGTGGTCCTAAAATGGAACCTTGAGGAACACCGACATTTACAGTTGATTTGTCAGAGAACAAACCATTCACAGAGACAAACTGATATCTTTCTGACAGATAAGATCTAAACCAGGCCAGAACTTGTCCGTGTGGACCAATTTGGGTTTCCAATCTCTCCAAAAGAATGTGGTGATCGATGGTATCAAAAGCAGCACTAAGATCTAGGAGCACGAGGACAGATGCAGAGCCTCGGTCTGACATTATTAAAAGGTAATTTACCACCTTCACAAGTGCAGTCTCAGTGCTATGATGGAACCCCTGAAGTCAGAGCAGAGAGAAGGTGGCAGAGCGAGCCTCCGCTTCACATCCATTTTGCTAGTGAAACCATCAATTATTCAACCTCCACTCAAATATTTATATGGAAATTACCATCTTGTCATCTGACAGGGAATATATAGTTAGAACCAAAACCCTTTTTTAATCTCAAATGTTTACTGACTCTCATTCTCCTCACTGAATGCATTGCCTTCTTTTGTAAACTTCATTTTCCTTAATAACATATCAATATTGTAGGTCTTGCATAAAACATGGTTGACTGACTGCTAATTCAAACAAAGATAAGTGGTATGATGTTTTATGGTACACATCTTGGGCAAAGCTGAATGTACAAATCAACGTGATGTATCTCTCAGCAGTAGCAGCATTGGATGTACTTGCTCATTGAACATGCAAATGCATTAATATAATGAAAGTTCATGTTATAATGAATTGAATGCATTCAACACTGAAGCATATGGACTCAAACTGACTAAATGTCTCTGGATATAGCAGAAAAATAACTGAGGGAAAAATGTGCAGACAAACAGATGACTGTTTGTGAAAGTACACAGGCCTGCGTTTATGATGTAGGGACACTGCGTTTCTCCACCCCATTCACAAGCACTGTGTGAAGGTCAACCAAAGAAAACATGTCACCCTCAATATATTGATTCCTCTGTTTGGAATATTTTACTTAACTTCTATGGGCTAGGTGGGACGTTAGTGTCCCACTCTGTTCAACAGCCAGTGGAATCGCGTGGCGCGAAATACAAATACCTCAAAAATGCAATAATTTCAATATTTCAAACATACGAATATTTTACACCATTTGAAAGATAAGACTCTCGTTAATCTAACCACATTGTCTGATTTCAAAAAGGCTTTACAGCGAAAGCAAAACATTAGATTATGTTAGGAGAGTACATAGACACAAATAACCACACAGCCATTTTTCAAGCAAGCATATATGTCACAAAAACCCAAAACACAGCTAAATGCAGCACTAACCTTTGATGATCTTCATCAGATGACACTCCTAGGACATTATGTTATACAATACATGCATGTTTTGTTCAATCAAGTTCATACTTATATCAAAAACCAGCTTTTTACATTAGCATGTGATGTTCAGAACTAGCATTCCCACCCAAAACTTCCGGTGAATTTACTAAATTACTCATCATAAACGTTGACAAAATACATAACAATTATTTTAAGAATTATAGATACAGAACGCCTTTATGCAATCAGTATGTCAGATTTTAAAATAGCTTTCGGCGAAAGCATATTTTGCTATATTCTGAGTACATAGCTCAGCCATCAGGGCTAGCTAATTAGACACCCGCCAAGTTCGGGGCAACCTAAACTCAGAATTACTATTAGAAAAATTGGATCACCTTTGCTGTTCTTAGTCAGAATGCACTCCCAGGACTGCTACTTCCACAACAAATGTTGTTTTTGTTCCAAATAATCCATAGTTATGTGCAAATACCCCCGTTTTGTTCGTGCGTTCAGGTCACTATCCAAAGGGTAACGCGCGAGCGCATTTTGAGACAAAAAAATTCTAAATGTTCCATTACCTTACTTAGAAGCATGTCAAACGCTGTTTAAAATCTCGTAAAATAGCGATAATATTCCAACCAGACAATACTGTATTCATTCAAAGAGGAAAATAAAAAATGGCGAGGTCTCGTGAATGCGCATTTCCATTCCCTTTGTCCTCAGGCAGACCACTGACAAACTGAGTTACTATACTTTGCCCAGAGACAGGAGACGCCCCAATCCACTTTCTGGCGGCTTTAAAGAGCCAATGGAAGCCTTAGAAAGTGCAACATAACCCCACGGATACTGTAGTTTCGATAGACAAGCAATAGGAGAACTACAAAATCGCAGACAGGCCACTTCCTACTTGGATTCTTCTCAGGTTTTTGCCTGCCATATGAGTTCTGTTATACTCACAAACACCATTCAAACAGTTTTAGAAACTTTAGAGTGTTTTCTATCCAAATCTACTAATAATATGCATATTCTCGTTTCTGGGTAAGAGTAGTAATCAGTTTAAATCGGGTACGTTTTTTTATCCGACCGTGAAAATACTGCCCCCTAGCCCAGACAGGTTTTAAGGCATGCATGTACAGGGAGGACTCAAACCTGTGGGTTTGGAGCTGGGGAAACAATAATTGGTCGTTATTTGTGAGATTGAATTACAGAGATGTAGATTTGAATGGCGGAAAACATTTTAGCACTTGAAACCTAGTGATTTTTCAAAGCTTTGCATATGGTTAAGAATGTGAATAGCTTTAATAGCGCCAGATCTAGTTGTCTTATGATAAGAAACAAAGAAGAGGTGAGCCAGAGGGATTTGTCACAAAGGCATTGGTGTTCAAAAGCTATCCTTTTCAGATTTTGAGAGGGTTTTCTGTTGCATTGGTGTTGGTACCTAAAAGTAGTTTGGCTACCTATCTGTTGTGTAACCCTTTTTAGAAGGAATTAATTCATTGTCCTGATGAAACAAATGGGTCCAAGAAGGGATACATTTGTGAGACACTCCTATCCTGTTACAGGATAACTGTCATAAATCAGACTGTGGGAGAAAGAAATGTTGTTGTTGGTGTGCATGTGGATGTAATTTTTTGCAAGATGGTGCCTGTGTTGTGTGAATGAAATATTTGTGAATTGAATATGTGTGAATTAATAATTTCAATTCTGAATGTGCTTTATCTCAGTGTGACTTTGTGCAATGCCTGTGATTCAAACACATCACACAATCATGTTTGTTTGCCACGGCAAGTTTGGGTGATATAATTGAGTATGTCGCCGATATCAGATAGGAGATGTGTCCTGATTAGGAATGCTCCAGGAAATCTCTGTAATAATGTCATCATTGTCCATACGGGTCGGAATGGAAATACGCTATGATCCACTCTGATAGCTTGGTAATCAAATTATTATACAATTTCCACCAACTCCTTTTTAATCTCCTCACAGTTTTTATCGCCCCTCTTTGCTCCAAAAGTATGTGGACACCTGCTTGTTGAACATCTCATTTCAGAATGGAAATCAATCATGGGTATTAATATGGAGTTTGCTGCTATAACAGCCTCCACTCTTCTAGCAAAGCTTTCCACTAGATGTTGGAACATTGCTGCAGGGACTTGCTTCCATTCAGCCACAAGAGCCGTAGTAGGGTCGGGGACAGATGTTGGGCGATTAGGCCTGGCTCGTAGTAGGTGTTTTAATTAATCCCAAAGGTGTTCGATGGGGTTGAGGTCAAGGCTCTGTGCAGGCCAGTCAAGTTCTGCCACACCGATCTCGACAAACCATTTCTGTATGGACCTCACTGTGCACAGGGGCATTGTCAATCTGAAACAGGAAAGGGCCTTCCACAAACTATTCTCACAAAGTTGGAAGCACAGAATCGTCCAGAATGTCATTGTATGCTGTAGCGTTAAGATTTCCCTTCACTGGAACTAAGGGGCCTAGCCTGAACCATGAAAAACTGCCCATGACCATTATTCCTCCTCCACCAAACTTTACAGTTGGCGCTATGCATTCAGGCAGGTAGCGTTCTTCTGGCATCTGTTGGTCAATTTCTTCAAATGATCAGGTCTATATAATTATCAAACATGCATTAGTAATGGAAAGGCAACACAGACTCTTTGTTTAAGTATTTAAATGATCCTTTAGTAATACAATTGTAGGCAGAAGTTGGTACAGAGTACAGTATATGATAGCTCTCCCCAGGTTCTGCAAAATGTCTAAGACATCCTGTAACTCATATAGCTTCTCCCAGTCCTCCTTGCGTGAGTTTCCCTGGCAACAATATTTTAAGAAATCTAACCTCCCCCTGACAGCAGCAACCATCTTATCAGCAATTAAAATCTCAGAAGTGGGTTTGACCAAAACTTGACCTTTCATCACAAGTATAGGTTCATAACAAGGTGAACGAGTCCAAGCATCTTCTGACAGGTGGCTGTTTTCATCAGGCCTGCAGCAGCCTTCTGTTCTCAGAAAACCAGTCGTATTCTCAGAACCTCAGATAGCCAGGTGGGACCCAGACAGGAGGAGTATGTATGAACGTAGGTGGTTTCTGCCTTCTGATAATGTCTGAAGGGCACAACACTCAAAACAGGTGTTAATACACACACAGAGGTCTCCTAGAAGAGGAGACCTTACAGTTTATCATAACACAATTTATTAACCCTTTAAAAGGTATGAGGCCTTGGTTTAACCCTCTTCACATCCACCAAACCAAATCTACGATGTTTGTCTATGGAGATTGCATGGCGGTGTGCTCGATTTTATACACCTGTCAGCAACGGGTGTGGCTGAAATAGCCAAATCCACTAATTTGAAGGGGTGTCCACATACTTTTGAATATTTATAGAGTAGCTTAGCTAAGAAATTGCCAGCACCTAGCTTCTACTTTCCATATTTATATTTTATTTTTTATTGAACCTGTTTATTCAACACTGAGACCGAGGGTCTCATTTCCAGGTGAGCCCTGTGTACACAATACACATACAATATACACATTTCAAACTACACATCCATACAGTATATTCACGTTAAAATAACCAAAGATACACAAAATGCAAAACACAATCATAAAAAACATACACATTCTTCTGTAAAAAGGTCCCTAAACAGTCTTTTGAAATGCTCTAGGGGCACCAATTCTTCCAACTTGAAAGTATTTTGGATGTCATTCCACATTTAAAGTGCAAAAAAGAATAAAGGCCGATCGTCCCAACTCAATGGCAATCATAAGGATCTCCAGATTTATCCACCCCTTAGACCGGGTCCTGTATCCCGTTCTTCTGTAGGTTAATAATGAAGAAAGATATGGCGAAAGTTTCTGAAATAGGGCCTTATTAACAAAAAGAGTGTGATGAATCAATCTGGCACAAAATGCAATGAACCTATCGCCCACAACAATGCATTAACCTTTTGCCCGTAATAATGCACTATGGTAAACTGCATCTAATGGCTTTAATACAGTGGCAGCTGCATTCATATAGACGATATCGCCATAGTCTGTAACTGGAATGAACGTTGACTGAATTATTTGTGTTCTGCAATTTGACGAAAGGAAAGACATATTCCTATAAAATAATCCCATTTTATTTCTTAATTTCTTAACTCCTCAACACGCTTTTTGTAGGAAAGCGTATCGTCAGTCCAGATGCGATCAATCAGGGCACCATCAAATGTACAACGAATACATAAATTATCAGAAACATTCGTATGTGATTTAGAAAACAACATATTTAGTTTTACTCGCATTAAGTACCAATTTTAAATCAACAAGGTCCTTCTGCAAAGCAACAAAATCAGTTTTCAGTTCTAACCTAACCTGAGAGTTGAAGGCGGAAGAGTTGAGAGTTGAAGGCGGAGTTGAAGGCGGAAGTTTACATACAGTTAGGTTGGAGTCATTAAAACTCGTTTTTCAACCAGTCCACAAATATCTTGTTAACAAACTATAGTTTTGGCAAGTCGGTTAGGATGTCTACTTTGTGCATGACACAAGTAATTTTTCCAACAATTGTTTACAGACAGATTATTTCACTTATAATTCATTGTATCACAATTCCAGTGGGTCAGAAGTTTACATACACTAAGTTGACTGCGCCTTTAAACAGCTTAGGAAATTCCAGAAAAGGATGTCATGGCTTTAGAAGCTTCTGATAGGCTAATTGACATCATTTGAGTCAATTGGAGGTGTACCTGTGGATATATTTCAAGACCTACCTTCAAACTCAGTGCCTCTTTGCTTGACATCATGGAAAAATTTAAAGAAATTAGCCAAGACCTCAGAAAATAATTGTAGACCTCCAAAAGTCTGGTTCAACCTTGGGAGCAATTTCCAAACGCCTGAAGGTACCACGTTCATCTGTACAAACAATAGTACGCAAGTATAAACACCATGGGACCACGCAGCCGTCATACCGCTCAGGAAGGAGATGCGTTCTGTCTACTAGAGATTAACGTACTTTGGTGCAAAAAGTGAAAATCAATCCCAGAACAACAGCAAAGGACCTTGTGAAGATGCTGGAGGAAGCAGGTACAAAACTATCTATATCCACAGTAAAACGAGTACTATATTGACATAATCTGAAAGGCCGCTCAGCAAGGAAGAAGCCACTGCTCCAAAACCACCATAAAAAAGCCAGACTACGGTTTGCAACTGCACAAGGGGACAAAGATTGTACTTTTTAGGAAAATGTCCTCTGGTCTGATGAAACAAAAATATAACTGTTTGGCCATAATGACATAATGTCAGTCTGGAAGTTAAAGCTTGGTCGCAAATGGGTCTTCCAAATGTACAAGGACCCCAAGCAAACTTCCAAAGTTGTGGCAAAATGGCTTAAGGCCAACAAAGTCAAGGTATTGGAGTGGCCATCACAAAGCCCTGACCTCAATTATATATAAAATTTGTGGGCAGAACTGAAAAAGCATGTGAGAGCAAGGAGGCCTACAAACCTTTCTCAGTTACACCAGCTCTGTCAGGAGGAATGGGCCAAAATTCACCCAACGTATTGTGGGAAGCTTGTGGAAGGATACCCGAAACATTTGACCCAAGGTAACAATTCAAAGGCAACGCTACCAAATACTAATTGAGTTTATGTAAACTTCTGACCCACTGGGAATGTGATGAAAGAAATAAAAGCTGAAATAAATCGTTCTCTACTATTATTCTGACATTTCACATTCTTAAAATAAAGTGGTGATCCTAACTGACCTAAGACAGGGAATTTTTACTAGGATTAAATGTCAGGAATTGTGAAAAACTGAGTTTAAATGATTTGGCTAAGGTGTATGTAAACTACTGACTTCAACTGTAACAGTGTCGTCTGCATACAGCTGAATGTTACAGGTTTTTGCAGATAGGACAATAATACACTGCTCAAAAAAAAAGGGAACACTTAAACAACACAATGTAACTCCAAGTCAATTACACTTCTGGGAAATCAAACTGTCCACTTAGGAAGCAAAACTGATTGACAATAAATTTCACATGCTGTTGTGCAAATGGAATAGACAACAGGTGGAAATTATAGGTGGAAATTATAGGCAATTAGCTAGACACCCCCAATAAAGGAGTGGTTCTGCAGGTGGGGACCACAGACCACTTCTCAGTTCCTATGCTTCCTGGCTGATGTTTTGGTCACTTTTGAATGCTGGCGGTGCTTTCACTCTAGTGGTAGCATGGGACGGAGTCTACAACCCACACAAGTGGCTCAGGTAGTGCTGCTCATCCAGGATGGAACATCAATGCGAGCTGTGGCAAGAAGGTTTGCTGTGTCTGTCAGCGTAGTAACCAGAGCATGGAGGCACTACCAGGAGACAGGCCAGTACATCAGGAGACGTGGAGGAGGCCGTAGGAGGGCAACAACCCAGCAGGACCGCTACCTCCGCCTTTGTGCAAGGAGGAGCAGGAGAAGCACTGCCAGAGCCCTGCAAAATGACCTCCAGCAGGCCACAAATGTGCATGTGTCTGCTCAAACGGTCAGAAACAGACTCCATGAGGGTGGTATGAGGGCCCGACGTCCACAGGTGGGGGTTGTGCTTACAGCCCGACACCGTGCAGGACGTTTGGCATTTGCCAGAGAACACCAAGATTGGCAAATTCGCTCTTCACAGATGAAAGCAGGTTCACACTGAGCACGTGACAGACGTGACAGAGTCTGGAGACGCCGTGGAGAACGTTCTGCTGCCTGCAACATCCTCCAGCATGACCGGTTTGGCGGTGGGTCAGTCATGGTATGGGGTGGTATTTCTTTGGTGGGCCGCACAGCCCTCCATGTGCTCGCCAGAGGTAGCCTGACTGCCATTAGGTACCGAGATGAGATCCTCAGACCCCTTATGAGACCATATGCTGGTGCATTTGGCCCTGGGTTCCTCCTAATGCAAGACAGACCTGAATCCAATTGAGCACATCTGGGACATCATGTCTTGCTCCATCCACCAACGCCACGTTGCACCACAGACTGTCCATTAGTTGGCGGATGCTTTAAGGACATTACATCAAAGTTGGATCAGCCTGTAGTGTGGTTTTCCACTTTAATTTTGAGTGTGACTCCAAATCCAGACCTCCATGGGTTGATAAATTGGATTTCCATTGATTATTTTTGTGTGATTTTTTTGTCAGCACATTCAACTATGTAAAGAAAGAAGTATTTAATAAGATTATTTCTTTCATTCAGATCTAGGATGTGTTGTTTAAGTGTTCCCTTTATTTTTTTGAGCAGTATTTTTATAGAAATAGTAAAAAGAACAGGTCCCAATATTGACCCCTGCGGGACACCTTTTGTAATATTGACAAAACTGACTTTACACCATCAAAATGCACACTTGGTGTTCTCTGTCCAATTTTTTTAACCACTTGCAAGACATTTTGTTCAGGCTCAATTCCGACAACCTTTGAATGAGTAGGGTAGGTCAACAATATCAAATGCCTTGGGAAGGTCTATGAATATAGCAGCACAGTGATTTCTATGATCTAAGCAATTTACATACTAACAATTTAAGACAACCGTAGCTGCTGAATCAGTGCTATGTCCAGGTCTAAAAACAGAATGGTGCACATTAAGAATAGATACTTAATGTGTTGTCTTAGCTTCTGTCCTCCCCCTCTTTATTGGAGGCTGCTGTTCATGGATCTGAACACTGAACACAACACAGCATCTCTGGTACACCAACCAAAGCCAGGGCAAAGTGACTTTATTTTAAATATGGCCTACTTTAAAAGCTTTGACCACAATGCTCTGTCCAATTGCCCATGTGCAAAATCTGGACCATCCCTTATGGAAAAGAATCTTGAAAATCAAATAAGAATCTTGAATGGCAAAAGATTATTTGTACAAACATCTAATAAGTAATCTAATAAGGATATGGCAATATTTTGTATGTTTTTCCTTATTTGTCAGTGGTGTATTTTATTTGTATATGTGTTAAAACCTCTTAGAGACCCCTTAACGCGCGGATCCCGTTAGCGGGATCGATTTGACAACAGCCAGTGAAATAATTAAAATTTCTCACACATACAAGTATTATACATCATTTTAAAGATAAGATTCTCGTTAACCTGTTGGGGCTAGGGGGCAGTATTTTCACGGCCGGATAAAAAACGTTCCCGATTTAAACTGGTTACTACTCTTGCCCAGAAACTAGAATATGCATATAATTAGTAGATCTGGATAGAAAACACTCTGAAGTTTCTAAAACTGTTTGAATGGTGTCTGTGAGTATAACAGAACTCATATGGCTGGCAAAAACCTGAGAAGATTCCATGCAGGAAGTGGCCTGTCTGACAATTTGTAGTCCTTCTGTTGCATCTCTATCGAAATTACAGCATCTGTGCTGTTACGTGACACTTTCTAAGGCTTCCATTGGCTCTCTAAAGCGTTCAGAAAGCGGAATGACGTGTCTCCTGTCTCGGGGCAAAGTACAGCAGCAGAGTTTGTAAGTGGTCAGCCTGGGGACAGTGAGACTGAGATGCGCGTTCACGAGACTTCTCCATTTTTTTCTTTCACTCTTG
This sequence comes from Salmo salar, assembly GCF_965601325.2. NCBI lineage: Eukaryota > Metazoa > Chordata > Actinopteri > Salmoniformes > Salmonidae > Salmo > Salmo salar. Next base: position 48,158,468 of record NC_138295.1, on the reverse strand, counting down.
AATACAACGTTGTTGTCCGGTTGGAATATTATTGCTATTTTACGAGAAAAATAGCATAAAAATTGATTTTAAACAGCGTTTGACATGCTTCTAAGTACGGTAATGGAATATTTTGAATTTTTTGGTCCCGAAATGCGCTCGCGCGTCACCCTTCGGATAGTGACCTGAACGCACGAACAAAACGGAGGTATTTGGATATAACTATGGATTATTTGGAACCAAAACAACATTTGTTGTTAACCTCTATGGGCTAGGCGGGACGAATTCGTCCCACCTACGTAACAGCCACTTGAAGCCTGTGGCGCGATTTTCAAAACCTTAAAAATCCTATTACTTCAATTTCTCAAACATATGACTATTTTACAGCTATTTAAAGACAAGACTCTCGTTAATCTAACCACACTGTCCGATTTCAAAAAGGCTTTACAACGAAAGCAAAACATTAGATTATGTCAGCAGAGTACCAAGCCAGAAATAATCAGACACCCATTTTTCAAGCTAGCATATAATGTCACAAAAACCCAGAAGACAGATAAATGCAACACTAACCTTTGATGATCTTCATCAGATGACAACCCTAGGACATTATGTTATACAATACATGCATGTTTTGTTCAATCAAGTTCATATTTATATCAAAAACCAGCTTTTTACATTAGCATGTGACGTTCAGAACTAGCATACCCCCCGCAAACTTCCGGGGAATTCGCTAACATTTTACTAAATTACTCACGATAAACGTTCACAAAAAGCATAACAATTATTTTAAGAATTATAGATACAGACCTCCTCTATGCACTCGATATGTCCGATTTTAAAATAGCTTTTTGGTGAAAGCACATTTTGCAATATTCTAAGTACATAGCCCAGGCATCACGGGCTAGCTATTTAGACACCCGGCAAGTTTAGCACTCACCATAATCATATTTACTATTATAAAAGTTTGATTACCTTTTGTTGTCTTTGTCAGAATGCACTCCCAGGACTGCTACTTCAATAACAAATGTTGGTTTGGTCCAAAATAATCCATCGTTATATCCGAATAGCGGCGTTTTGTTCGTGCGTTCCAGACACTATCCAAAATGGTAAAGAAGGGTCGTGCGCATGGCGCAATTCGTGACAAAAAAATTCTAAATATTCCATTACCGTACTTCGAAGCATGTCAACCGCTGTTTAAAATCAATTTTTATGCCATTTTTCTCGTAGAAAAGCGATAATATTCCGACCGGGAATCTCCTTTTCGGCAAACAGAGGAAAAAATCACAAAGACGGGGGCGGTCAGGTCACGCGCCTAAGCCCAGAGTCCCTTGATCGGCCACTTGAGAAAGGCGATAATGTGTTTCAGCCTGGGGCTGGGATGACGACATTCAGGTTTTTCCCGGACTCTGAGCGCCTATGGACGACGTAGGAAGTGTCACGTTAGAGCAGAGATCCTTAGTAAAAGATAGAGATGGAAAAGAAGTTCCAGAAATGGTCAGACAGGCCACTTCCTGTAAAGGAATCTCTCAGGTTTTGACCTGCCATTTGAGTTCTGTTATACTCACAGACACCATTCAAACAGTTTTAGAAACTTTAGGGTGAAAAACCAGAAATACAGCTAAAATGAATCACTAACCTTTGATTATCTTCATCAGATGACACTCCCAGGACTCAATGTTACACAATACATGCATGTTTTGTTTGATAAAGTTCATATTTATATCCAAAAACCCCATTTTACATTGGCGCGTGATGTTCAGAAAATGTTTTGCCACCAAAACTTCCAGTGATTTTGCAGAGAGCCACATTAATTTACAGAAATACTCATCATAAACGTTCATAAAATATTCAACAGTTAATGAAAGAATTATAGATAAACTTCTCCTAAATGCAACCGCTGTGTCAGATTTCATAAAAGCTTCACGGCGAAAGCACACGTTTGCAATAATCTGAGTACGGCGCTCAGCCATCAACCACAAGCCAAGCAGAAACCCGCCTTCTTGGAGTCAAGAAAACTCAGAAATAGTATTATAAATATTCACTTATCTTTGATGATCTTCATCAGAGTGCACTCCCAGGAATCCCAGTTCAACAATAAATGTTTGTTTTGTTCGATAAACTCCATCTTTATGTCCAAATACCTCCATTTTGTTTGCGTGTTAGGTTCACTATTCCAGGCGCACGCATGCTAACTCCAGACAAAAATGTCCAAAAAGTTATACTACAGTTTGTAGAATCATGTCAAACGATGTATAGCATCAATCTTTAGGTTGTTTTTAACATAAAACTTCAATAAAATTCCAACTGGAATTAGAAATGAAGATGAAGTAGGCTCGCTCCCAAGGCTGAGCGTGTGACTGAACTCGTGCCTTATTCTGGGACACCTGTTTCCAGAAGCTCTTGTTGGCTATCTATTCACAGTAAACGCCTGAAACAACGTTCTAAAGACTGTCGACATCTAGTGGAAGCCTTAGGAAGTGCAACATGACCCCGTTAACACTACAAATTGGATAGAAATTCACTTGAAAAACTACAAGCCTCAGATTTCCCACTTCCTGGTTGGATTTTTCTCAGGTTTTTGCCTGCCATATGAGTTCTGTTATACTCACAGACATCATTCAAACAGTTTTCGAAACTTCAGAGTATTTTCTATCCAAATCTACTAATAATATGCATATCCTACCTTCTGGGTCTGAGTACCAGGCAGTTTACTCTGGGCACATTTTTCATCCGGACGTGAAAATACTGCCCCCTATCCCTAAGAAGTTTTAACTTTTGTGCTTATGACATACACCATTGATTACATGATTGATGTGAATTTCCTACAAAGACATGATGTGACATATTTGAGACAAAATGTATGAATTATATTAGTCATCTATGAATATTATAAGAATAGTGTATGTTCTGATAATGTAACCTTTACAAAATAACTGCTTTCCTTATACTGCCCTACCAAGCAAAAAGGAAGTAACTGCTCATAGCGTGGAACTGAAAAAAATGGCTTTTATTTACCTTGTTTTCACAGTAACTTTATGCAGTTACTGCTAACATGACCCCCAGGATACTTGTCCACGTGATTAAGCATGTATTTAATGTAGCAAAAATGACATTAACTCATTGTCGACCAAATGAGCAGTTACTGCCTTTCTGCTTGGTAGGGCAAAGTCAACATATAAAAAAAACAAGACAATTACTCGAAGAAAAATACAACATTTGTATATACATTTTAATTTTCAGGTATGAGTTTCCATGGGCAGCACCTCCTAATGGACAGCTGTTTTATCTACAGCTATACCTTTGGTCTCCCATCCAGGGTTTTGACCAAGCCCAGCCTTGCTTAGCTTTGATATTTGTCACTACCAATGTGCTATCGTGAGAATGATTGTTGAGAGACGTTCACTTAATAACTAAATAGATTCACTGCTGCTATCAAAGTCATTCCTCCTTCATCCACTCCTCCTCTTCTTCTCTTCTCTCCTCTCCTGCTGTCTTTCTCTCTCCTACCCCTCCCCCTATCCCCCTGCCCCTCCTCCTTGTCTTCTCTCCTCCTGTCCTTTTATCTTCTTACTCCTCTCCTCTTCATCCTTCTTTCCTCTCCTCCACCTCATCCTGTCCTCCTCTTCTCTCTCACCTTCTGTCCTCCTCCTCGTCTCCCATCTATAGTGCCTTCGGAAAGTATTCAGAACCCTTGAATTTTTCCACATGTTGTTACATTACAGCCTTATTCTAAAATGTATTAAATAAAAACAAATCCTCATCAATCTACACATAACACCCCATAATGACAAAGCGAAAACTATTTTTTAGACATTTGGTAAGGGAGATGACCAAGAACCCTATGGTCCAAAACTAAGTACACAGCCAAGACAATGCAGGAGTGGCTTCGGGACAAGTCTCCTTGAGTGGCCCAGCCAGAGCCCGGACTTGAAATCGATTGAACATCTCTGGAGAGACCTGAAAATAGCTGTGCAGCAACACTCCCCATCCAACCTGATAGAGCTTGAGAGGATCTGCAGAGAAGAATTGGAGAAATTCCCCAAATACAGGTGGTCCAAGCTTGTAGCGTCATACCCAAGAAGACCCAAGACTGTAGTCGCTGCCAAAGGCGCTTCAACAAAGTACTGAGTAAAGGGTCTGAATACTTATGTAAATATGATATTTACGTTTTTCTTATTTTTTACATAAAAGCTGTTTTTGTTTTGTCATTATGGGGTATTGTGTGTAGATTGGTGAGGGGAAAAACAATTTAATAATTGGAATAATGCTGTAATGTAAAAAATGTGGAACAAGTCATGGGGTCTGAATACTTTCCCGAATGCACTGTATGTGATAAGACCTTAGAAGGCTTAGCTTACATGTCTCATGTATGTTTTTGATATAATATATGCAACATTTCTGTTTTGTCTAAATGTTAACCACTCATATGTCAGATATTACAAGTGTATTTGCTGCCATATATATTACTTACAAGTTCCAGGTAGAATATATAAGAATGTTGTTCTCTTCCTTTTTTGTGTATTTTAACTGTTGCTTGTATTCTATAATATGTTTAATTTGTGAAATGCAGGGCTCCTTGTAAAAGAGACCTTGGTCTCAATGGGACTACTGTACCTTTTTGAAATAAAGGTAAAATATGGGATATGTTTATTTTAGTTGACATTCTAAAGGAATGGCTATCAATGACACTCTATCTTTCTTTCTTTCTCGCGTAGGAGCATTGGGCCAGTAACTGGCAGGTTGCTGGATCAAATCCCTGAGCCGACAAGGTGAAAATATTTTGTTTCGCCCTTGACCATGGCAGTTAATCCCCAACAACAACTGCTCCCCAGGCGCTGATGATGTCGATTAAAGCCATATGTCCACCAGATGCGCATACGTTTTCCTCTATGTTGTTTTTGCCAGACATCTAGTCTGCATTTTTCGTACTTGAAGCACAATTGCTTTGCAAGGCTGCATAAAATGGCTGCTAAAAATGATGCATGGAGACACATTACCAAACAATTGGATTATCTGGTCAGTTGAATGTGAAATAATTAACTGGAAAGTGGAAGCTTACATAAAGTGTAAACTATATATACAAAGGTAAGTGTACACCCCTTCAAATTAGTGGACTCGGCTATTTCAGCCACACCCATTGCTGACAGGTGTATAAAATCAAACACACAGCCATGCAATCTCCATAGAAAACATTGGTAGTAGAATGGCCTTACTGAAGAGCTCAGTGGCTTTCAACGTGGCACCGTCAGAGAATGCCAGATTTCCAACAAGTCAGTTAGTCAAGTTTTGGTCCTACTAGAGCTGCCCCGGTCAACTGTAAGTGCTGTTATTGTGAAGTGGAAACATCTAGGAACAACAACAACTCAGCCCATGGTAGGCCACACAAGCTCACAGAACGAGACTGTAGAGGGCTGAAATGCGAATGCGTAAAAATCGTCTGTTCTCAGTTGCAAAACTCACTACTGAGTTCCAAACTGCCTCTGGAAGCAACTTCAGCACAAAATCTGTTCGTCGAGAGCTTCATGAAATGGGTTTCCATGGCTAAGTAACCGCACTCAAACCAAAGATCACCATGTGCAATGCCAAGCGTTGGCTGGAGTGGTGTAAAGCTCGCCGCCATTGGACTCTGGAGCAGTGGAAATGCATTCTCTGGAGTAAATTATTTTTATACATGTATTTAACTAGGCAAATCAGTTAAGAACAAATTCTTATTTACAATAACAGCCTACCCCGGTCAAACCTGGACAACGCTGGGCCAATTGTGCACCGCCCGTTGGGACTCCCAATCATGGCCAGATGTGATACAGCCTGGATTCGAACCAGAGACTGTAGTGACACCTCTTGCACTGAGATGCAGTGCCTTAGACCGCTGCGCCACTCGAGAGTGATGAATCATGCTTCACCATCTGGCAGTCCGACAGACAAATCTGGGTTTGGCGGATGCCAGGAGAACGCTACCTGCCCCAATGCATAGCGCCAACTGCAAAGTTTGGTGGAGGAGGAATAATGGTCTGGGGCAGTTTTTCATGGTTCGGGCCAGGCCCCTTAGCCCAGGGAAGTGAAATCTTAACGCTACAGCATACAATGACATTCTAGACGATTCTGTGCTTCCAACTTTGTGGCAACAGTTTGAGGAAGGACGTTTCCTGTTTCAGCAAGATCGGTGTGGAAGAACTTGACTGGCCTGCACAGAGCCCTGACCTCAACCCCATCGAACACCTTTGGGATGTATTGGAACGCCGACTGTGAGCCTGGCCTAATCGCCCCACATCAGTGCCCGACCTCACTAATGCTCTGTGGCTGAATGGAAGCAAGTCCCTGCAGCAATGTTCCAACATCTAGTGGAAAGCCTTCCTTGAGGAGTGGAGGCTGTTATAGCAGCAAAGGGGGGACAAACTCCATATCGATGACCATGATTTTGGAATGAGATGTTCGACGAGCAGGTATCCACATACTTTTGATCATGTAGTGTATCTTGCAAAGTGGTTAGCTTTGTAGTTAGATAACTAGCTAGCTAACTGGCTTGACTGTTTATGAACTTTCGTTTGTACCACCACACGGTAAAGCAACACTCAAGTTCAAAATATTAAATGCATGCGGTACACAGAACACACCGCAGCCTAGTGCGGCATCCCCAACGCAGCATTGCGGTCTGCTCCATTGAAAATGAATGACTTCCCCCGGAACGCAGAGTTTGAGGTATCTGGTGGACATGAGGCTTAAGGCAGCCCCCCGCAGCCCTGACTCAGAGGAGTTGGGTTAAATGCGGAAGACACATTACTGTTTAATGCATTCAGTTATGCAACTGACTAGGTATCCCCCCTTTCTCTTTCCCTCTCTCATACAGACGCTGTTGCCAATTTAATAAAGCGTGACTGTGTCAACCGTATCTCTCCCACAGCTTCCTGGACAAAATGGCAACAGAGTGTGGGTGAGTGTAAAAACAGGAAGTGGACGAGGCGCTGGTGGGCAGACTGCGTTCACATTTTGCCACCTGGAGACAGACACGTGCTCATCAGGACATTGCTCAACACACAGAACCCATGGTGCAAGCTAGATAGCCTCCCCCCAGTCAGGAAGGCAGCCTGGCTGTTTCCTGTAAGTACTGGTACAGGCTGGCTGTCAGCTCACATGTGGTATTGCTGTACCTGGCGGGCAGGTAGCCTAGTGATTAGAGCTTTGGGGCAGTAACTGAAAGGTTGCTGGATTGACACCCTGAGCTGAACAAAGTAAAAATCTGTCATTTTGCCCCTGAGCAAGGCAGTTAACCCACTGTTCCCGGGCGCCAAAGACGTGGATGTCGATTATGGCAGCCCCGCACCTCTCTGATTCAGAGGGGTTGGGTTAAATGTGGAAGACACATTTCAGTTGAATGCATTCAGTTGTACAACTGACTAGATAGGCATGATGTATTTTGAGGCAACTATTGACCAAGATATGAAGCTCCTTGTCGGTCATTCATATTCAACCATATCTCTTTGTTAACCAAGATGAAGAGGGCAGAGTTAGCAGTATGTACAGTGTATCACAGCATATCTTCAAGCCGTAATTGGATTGTGTGTCATTTTGTAAATAAAATGAGTTATAGTGGATGAAAGTCCGGACTTAGGTGTTTAACACTCCGATAGTACACACACACACAAACTGTCAGCCGTCGGGCGGTCCGGGAGACATTTGAAATCCCAGAAATCCTGTAGTATGTAGATGTCCGATGGAGATCTACCCTGAGCAAATAGCGTGTGATGCAAAACATTGGTTGCTCAATGTAGGTCATATAAAGCGGTGTAGCTACCATGCTAGGATGTCTAAATTACCCTCCTACTATTGTAACTATCTACAAAAACAAGAGCTATTTTCAACGCAGGAGAACCCAAGTAATTCCCTTTGTAGTGAGTGGAGTGGAGCAGGAGTGGGGGGGGGGAGGATGAGGGTTGGCGTCAGTGGGTGCTTTGGCCCTCTTGGCTCCTCCTGACATCTGTGTGTCAATTAGCTGACTGGAGAGAAAACATCCCTGCCCCCTCCACCAAACAACCCTTGGCCAGCTAGCAACCCCAGCCTGCCATCCGTACTGAATGTGAATGCAGCCTGCCTGGTGAGAGGTTGGTGGGGGAGGGGTGCTAGTCAGAGCGAGAGGTGGTGTGGGTGAGGAGGTTGGATGTCAAAAATGTGTACTCATGGTCTGCTCTTTTGTGTGTTTTGTATTAGACGGGTGCACAACGGGCTGGTCTGCTCCACTCTTAGAAAAAAAGGTGCTATCTAGAACCAAAAAGGGTTCTTCGGCTGTCCCCACAGGAGAACCCTTTGAAGAACCCCTTTTGGTTCCAGGTAGAACCCTTTTGGTTTCCAGGTAGAACCCTTTCCACAGAGGGTTCTACCTGGAACCAAAAAGGGTTCTCCTATGGGGACAGCCGCAGAACCCTTTTGGAACCCTTTTTTCTAAGAGTCTACAGTAGCTAACCATGGCTCCCCATTGACTCCTGTGTAAAAACCAAAAGGCCTTTCGCTAGCTACCTTTCTAAAGTAATACACAATGTATAAACAGGATGGACAAATTAACCCACCCACAATAGATATACAGTCCACTCTTTCTGTTCCTCTATTTATTCTCTTTCTGGCTCACCTCTCTCTCTCAAAATACTGTACATTCACTTTGCTTATCTTTTCCTTCTCCCCCCCCTACGGATGGTGCGTCCCACATTCCCTTCACCGTCCGTCCCCGATGTCCTCCTCCTTATCCTTGGGCTACTGCTTTGGAACTATGCTTCAGTCACATCGCTAATTATTTAAGAGCCATCACCTCATTAACAGTGCTGGGAGGTAATAAATGATTAATGGGCTATTCTTCACGTCGACCGCTGTTCATGTCCCTCAGCCCTCCTCCTGCCTCACACTGCCTGCCTCACAAGTTATATCTCTGTTTGTCCACCCTGGCGTCTCTCCCCCTCATTCTCCTTGTTTGGTCAGGTTCCTGGCTTTAACTCAATATGAGGACTGTGAAAATGTTGCGGCTGGATGCCGAGCAGGAAGTGCAGTGAAGAAGACCGAGAGATAGGTGTGTCTTTTCTCCAACCACCTGGGCATGAAACACAAAAAGACAATGTTGTGTGGATTGTGGAAATGTCTTCACTACATTATTGGTACAAAAATTGATGACTCTAGTCACGTTTATACCTGGTTCTAATATGCGTCTTTGTCCTGATCTTGTCTTCATTCTGATTGTGCCCACATTTTTAGATAGGTGTAGACAATTAAAAGACAAATTGTGAACTGATTTTGATCAGATCTTATTGGTGTAAACAGGCAAGATCGGGACAAGATAAGGATGAAGGACACATGTTAGCAGCAGGTATAAACAGGGCTAGAGAGACTGGTCACAGATACAATGCACGTTCAGAAACAGTAACTCATCACTAGACAGAATGAAACCGGCAGGCGTTGAACATTTATAAGCTTAATCATTCAAAAATATTAAATACGTAAATGATTCAGCGTTGATATATATTCTAGGATAGACCTGTTAATTTACAACAGATATCCAATGCCTCAAAGAAATCATCTAATTCAGTACCAGGCTTTCCTTACTGACCAGGTCTGTCACGCCCTGATCTGTTTCACCTGTTTTTGTTATTGTCTGCACCCACCTCCAGGTGTCACCTGTTTTCCTCATTATTCCCTGGGTATTTATTCCTGTGTTCCCTGTTTCTCTGTAGCCAGTTCGTCTTGTCAAGTCAACCAGTGTGGTTTTCCGTGCGCCTGTTTTTTTTTTTCCTTTTCTCTGTTTTTGCTAGTCCTCCCGGTTTTGACTACTGCATGCCTCTACTCTGAACCCGCCTGCCTGACCATACTGCCCGTCCTGACCTCGAGCCTGCCTGCCATTCTGTACCTCCTGGACTCTGACCTTGTTATGATCCTTTTCCTGTCCATGACAATACTCTTGCCTGCCCCTTGGATTATAATAAATAGAGACTCGAACCATCTGCCTCCTGTGTGCATTTGGGTCTCGCACTGTGCCCTTATAAGGGCACTGTTTTCATTTAGGGATGGAGGCCAGCCTGTAGTGACAACTCAGTGGCACTGAGTATTGATCTCTAGGATTGGCTCATACCCTTTAGCTATTGAGATTGGCTTGATCGATCACTCTGCCTACAGAATTCATAAATCAACACAACCTTCATGGCTGAGGTATGGACAGTATTGGTAAGAACACTGGACTGACATTAGATTGATATCTCTTATTCTATTCCATGGCATTTTTCTGTTTACAACTTTGATGTATTATGAGCTACATAAATCAAACCATGTTTAGCACCTCAACCACTGAGTCAAACTCTTTGCGTCACCACAATCAGTTGGATAGTCATTTATTTTTGTTTTATGGAGGTAGTAATGTTGAGTGTTGCTCGTGGGCCTTTCCAGGACTATGGTAAGAGATTATAGAACTGAATGAAAACATGCCTAACGTGTGTCCCTAATCCTCTCTGGTAGGAATTCATAAAACTCTTGACCAGTGATAAGAATCAGAATAACAGTTTAGTTGGCAGTCAGGAACAATTCCAAAAGAGTGGAAACTTCGTCAATTGTAATTGAGAAAATGAGCGCTACAAATTTGAGTGTCAATTCTCCCCCACTTTTGCCCTATTTCCCTTCTACCCTGGGTCCATCAAGTAGCTTAGCAGGTTTCCCCCTATCCAAATTTCCCTCACCCACCCTACCGCAGTGCTCAAGGCTTGCAGGCCCTCCTATCCCCCACCCCGAGCCTTGACTTAGCCAAACTGCACCCTCAGAGCTGTCTCACTGAACACAACACTCACTTCTGATTGGGCGCTGGGTCCAAGAGGAAACAGAGGGTATTTATGGTCTCTCATTTTCCAGAACAATAACAATTCCCCAACCACACCACCACCCCCAAATGAAGAAAGAGCGAGCATAGCCTGGATTTACAGTACTTTTAGTTTTGGGTTGTTGTTGAATTGCGGAAGCATGGAATTTTGGGGAAAATTAAGTTCACTTTTCTAGATTCGGATTTATTTAAATGTGTTTGGGTAGATTCTAAATAAACTTATATGGCAGCTTAATGATTTTAAAATATGTTGACCATTATGATAACATTGTGCCACAAGTAAGAGTGCTAACACCAATGACGGGAACACCGATGACAAATTTGATGTAATTTAGGATTTTTTTTACATGGAGAGAAGAATCTCCGTATGCTCAAATCTAAGGCTAAAAATAAGTTACAATAATTCACAAAGTAATATGATTAATCATTTTGATAAGCATGTAATTTCATTTCATTTAAAATGACTAAAACCAAGACACCTTTTATTTAGACACACCTAATTATCAATGGAATCCTCAAATTGATGACAGCCTTCTTTGTTTTTATCGATCAGTACAATATATGAAATACTTTCTAGCATTCAAAGTAATAGATATCTCTAAATCCCCAAAACATGGCACTACAACTCTACTCATCACTACAGTGGCAAGCCAATTTGCTTGTCCTTAGTACTTTTAACAATACATTTAGGTAAAGTTTTGCAGTATGAAGGAGTTTTATGTTGATAAACAGTTAAATATAAACAAAAACATGTATGATGTATAACTATCTATCATTTTAAAGTGTTTTTCATGGTTACTATGCTGAGGGAGGCAAATGCCACCGCAATTCAAGAATTTCACAACCTGTAGAAAACACAACTGGAGATTTGAACACAAGACAAAAAAATATAAGACTATAGCTGCAGGATAATTATTGGTAATCTGGCTAGATCTATACTCTCCCAGCTATGTTTTTAGATGAAGTTAATGTTATACCACATTTTTTATTCCCTTTCAACATGTGCTATCACCTGTTTTTATCCAGATACCTATTAACCAGAATTTAACCCATTTACTCAACAATTCAATCTCAACAATTCACAATAAAATAAATTCACTGTCCAACAATTCATTCATCTGTGTTTTGTCAATATCTTTAACAGTTGGCCAATTAAATGAAAACCGTGGTAAATAACCACACAGTGTATAGTGTGTACCCTGATCAAGCGTGACCAAGTTTCTGGGCATTACAGACAATCCCATTGAAAGAAGTGAGCAATCAGGTTGAAGCATGTGCAAGCTTTTTCCTAACCGCTCCACCATATGGCTGCTATGATAGCATAAGCTCTCCCAACCAACCATAAGGTTCAATGCTACAACTCCTGAGCAACCTTACCGATCAATGCTAGCGCTCATTACCTGGCTGAGAGATAGTGTGTGTGAGAATTAACGTTGAACTGCCTGTTCCTAGATCTGTGTCCGCTGGCCAGCTGATTAGCTTATTCTGTGGTGCGGCATAGTTTCCCATCAGGCTTCCTGTCTAATCCCCTGCTTCACTGTAAACATGAGGAAACTCACACAGGCTGAGCCCATGAAACTAAGCACTTGCAGCCAGAGAGGGAGTCAGTTAGTTACTGTGGAGTAGATTCACCCAGTCAAGGCCTTGTCTGCTCTGTCAGCTGTTCAATGTCAGATATAAACTCAAGCAATCAAGGATTCAGGGTCAAAGCTATATCGTTATTCAGATGAAACACGTCAAAATATCAGGAGAACAATTGATATTTGACTTTCTTACCAAGAGAACATCCCTTCTTAAAAAGAGGATCCACATATGTAACATATAAAATCAAATTTTATTGGCCACATACACATATTTAGCAGATGTTATTGCAGTTGTAGCCAAATGCTTGTGTTCCTAGCTGCAACCGTGCAGTAGTATCTAACAATACACAAAGCTAAAAGAATGGAATTAAGAAAAATATAAATATTAGGACGAGCAATGAAGCATGACATTGACTAAAATACAGTATAATACAATATAGTATATACATATGAGATGAGTAAAGCAGTATGTAAACAATATTAAAGTGACTAGTGTTCCATTATCAAAGTGGCCAGTGATTCCATGTCCATGTATATAAGGCAGCAGCCTCTAAGGTGCAGGGCTTAGTAGCCGGGTGGTAGCCGGCTAGTGATGGCTATTTAACAGTCTGATGGCCTTGCGAAAGAAGCTGTTTCTCAGTCTCTCGGTCCCAGCTTTGATGAACCTGTACTGACCTCGCCTTCTGAATGATAGTGGGGTGAACAGGCCGTGGCTCAGGTGGTTGATGTCCTTGATGATCTTTTTGGCCTTCCTGTGACATCGGGTGCTGTAGGTGTCCTGGAACGCAGGCAGTGTGCGTGTGCCCCCGATGATTCGTTGGGCAGACCGTACCACCCTCTGGAGAGCCCTGCGGTTGCGGGCGGTGCAGTTGCTGTACCAGGTGGTGATATAGCCTGACAGGGTGCTCTCAATTATGCATCTGTAAAAGTTTAAGGGTCTTAGGGGCCAAGCTGAATTTGCGCCTTCTTCGCCACACTGTCTATGTGGGTGGACCATTTCAGATTGTCAGTGATGTGTACGCCAAGGAACGAGGAACTTTCCACCTTCTCCAATGCAGTCCCGTTGATGTGGATAGGGGCGTACTCCCTCTGCTGTCTCCTGAAATCCACGATCAGCTCCTACATTTTGTTGACGTTGAGGGAGAGGTTATTTTCCTGGCACCACTCTGCCAGGGCTCTCACCTCCTCCCTGTAGGCTGTCTCGTCATTTTTAGTAATCATATCAAATAATTTGTCAGATAGTATAGATAGTTATACAACAGAGAAATGCTTACTTACAAGCTCTTAACCAATAATGCAGTTTTAAGAAAATACCTAAAAAAATAAGAAATAAAAGTAACAAATAATTAAAGAGCAGCAGTAAAATCAGATGCCAGTCAGATGCCATACCAGGGGGTGATGCAATCAGTCGGGATGCTCTCGATGGTGCAGCTGTAGAACCTTTTGAGGATCTGAAGACCCATGCCAAATCTTTTCAGTCTCCTGAGGGGGAATAGGTTTTTCCGTTCCCTCTTCACGACTGTCTTGTTGTGCTTGGACCATGTTAGTTTGTTGGTGATGTGGACACCAAGGAACTTGAAACTCTCAACCTGCTCCACTACAGCCCTGTCGATGAGAATGGGGGTGTGCTCGGTCTTCCTTTTCCTGTAGTCCACAATCATCATCTTTGTCTTGATCACGTTGAGAGAGAGGTTGTTGTCCTGGCACCACACGGCCAGGTCTCTGACCTCCTCCCTATAGGCGGTCTCATCATTGTCGGTGATCAGGCCTAACACTGTTGTGTCATCGGCAAACTTAATGATGGTGTTGGAGTCGTGCCTGGCCATGCAGTCATAAGTGAACAGGGAGTACAGGAAAGGACTGAGCACACACCCCTCAGGCCTACTACTGTTGTGTCATCTGCAAACTTGATGATTGAGTTGGAGGTGTGCGTGGCCACGCAGTCATGGGTGAAGTGAGAGTACAGGAGGGGGCTGAGCACGTACCCCTGTGGGGCCCTTGTGTTGAGGATCAGCGAAGTGGAGGTGTTGTTTCCTACCTTCACCAAAAGTTTCAGTTTTAACACCTGTAACAAAGGTAGTTATAATGCCTGTAACAAGAGAGTGCTCTGCTTTGTTGTATATAATCATCTGATTGCAGCGCCCTCTCAGTGCTTGGGCCAATAAGTGAAATGGCTGGCTGTTAACTTCTATGGGCTAGGTCCCACCCTAGTCAACAGCCAGTGGAATCGCGTGGCGCGAAATACAAATACCTCAAAAATGCTATAACTTCAATATTTCAAACATACGACTATTTTACACCATTTGAAAGATAAGACTCTCGTTAATCTAACCACATTGTCCGATTTCAAAAAGGCTTTACAGCGAAAGCAAAACATTAGATTATGTCAGGAGAGTACATAGACAAAAATAACCACACAGCCATTTTTCAAGCAAGCATATATGTCACAAAAACCCAAAACACAGCTAAATGCAGCACTAACCTTTGATGATCTTCATCAGATGACACTCCTAGGACATTATGTTATACAATACATACATGTTTTGTTCAATCAAGTTCATATTTATATCAAAAAACAGCTTTTTACATTAGCATGTGATTTTCAGAACTAGCATACCCACCGCAAACTTCCGGTGAATTTACTAAATTACTCATGATAAACGTTCACAATTATTTTAAGAATTATAGATACAGAAATCCTTTATGCAATCGCGGTGTCAGATTTTAAAATAGCTTTTCGGCGAAAGCACATTTTGCAATATTCTGAGTACATAGCTCGGCCATCACAGGCTAGCTAATTTGACACCCACCAAGTTTGGTGCTCACTAAACTCAGAATTTATATTCGAAAAATTGGATTACCTTTGCTGTTCTTCGTCAGAATGCACTCCCAGGACTTCTACTTCACCAACAAATGTTGTTTTGGTTCCAAATAATCCATAGTTATATTCAAATAGCTCAGTTTTGTTCGTGCGTTCAGGTCACTATCCGAAGGGTGACGCACGAGCGCATTTCGTGACAAAAAAAATCTAAATATTCCATTACCGTACTTCGAAGCATGTCAACCGCTGTTAAAAATCCATTTTTATGCCATTTTTCTCGTAAAAAAGCGATAATATTCCGACTGGGAATGTCCATTTAGCTAAACAGAGGAAAGAAAACAAAGCTTTCGGTCGACGTGGGCACGAGCCTGAGTCTCACAGTACTGTAACCAGCCACTACCCAAACGCGCTACTTTTTTTCAGCCAGAGCCTGCAAAGCCTTGATTCAGCATTTTGCCGCCTTCTGAGAGCCTATGGCAGCCGTAGGAAGTGTCACGGGACAGCTAAGATCCTCACTCTTCAATAAACAGAGACAAGAAGAACGACACCTTGTCAGACAGGCCACTTCCTGCATGAAATCTTCTCAGGTTTTTGCCTGCCATATGAGTTCTGTTATACTCACAGACACCATTCAAACAGTTTTAGAAACTTTAGGGTGTTTTCTATCCAAAGCCAATAATTATATGCATATTCTAGTTACTGGGCAGGAGTAGTAACCAGATTAAATCGAGTACGTTTTTTATCCAGCCGTGTCAATACTGCCCCCTAGCCCTAACAGGTTAAATAGGGTACGTTTTTTATCCGGCCGTGCAAATACTGCCCCCTAGCCCCAATTAAGCAATATCCAACCACACAGATTGTCACGGCTGTGAAGGATTCATGATCTACATTGTGAACAACTGTCTCATCATTCTGGACTGCTGACCCTGTTCCTCAGAAAGCAGATCACTTGTGTAAGGTGGCCTTATTGCGTCCGTCACCATGAAAATATGAATTATGGCATAGTAGAAAAACATTTTGCAACAGAAATTGAAAATGAGTGTTTCTCATTGGACAAGTTCAGTTATTCTCTCCCAGATTAAATGTTCTTCTGTTTGACGCATAATGAATATGACCAAGGGCTTGGGAAAGAAAAGTGGTAGTATAAGTACTGATGTATGAGAGAGGAGAAAGCTTATTGAGCTGCTCAAAAAGTAGCCACATTGCAATTGTAGGAAAGATTAACTAAAGGAGAGTAGAGAACACACAGCAAAGCAATGTCTTCAGCGGTGTTGGGGAGTAGTAAACTACATGTAGTTCAACTGGTAATTTAACTACATTTTGCAGTAGCTTGGTGGGAGTTGAACTAAATTCAAATCTTGGTAGTTTTTTCAATAGTTAATTACTTTTTTTGCCATGTAGCTAACTACTGGAACTCAAACAACAACACTAATAATAACAACAAAAACACAAGAGACAAAGCTACCCACTGAGCACAGACATCAATTCAATGTCTATTCCACGTTTGTTCAACATAATTTCATTGAGATGAGGTGGAAACAATGTTGATTCAACCAATGTGTGCCCAGTGGGTAAGTACACATGGTGATGATCATTATGCAAATTCAAAGGACACACATATAAGAAAGGTACCATCCTGTAGGTTTTTGCTCAAACCCTAATCTTGCTCACCTGATTCTAATAATTAGCTGATTGATAAACAAAATCAGGTTAGTTACAACAGGTTGGAACAAAAACCTACAGGAGGTTTGCTCCTCAGGAACAGGGTTGGAGAGCCCTGATCTAAATTGACTGTGAAGGATGCACTTTTATGACTAGATATTACATGAAGCAATTATGGAAATAATTTTATTGTCCTCATACTCAAGATTTGGATTGCTTTTCCAGTCCAGCAAGCGTCAGAAAACCAGTTTTTGCACTTGAGGTAATGAAGCTAAACATCTTTCCCAAACAAACAAAGACACACTTAGACAGGCATACTCGCACGTGTACACACACACACACACACACACACACACACACACACACACACACACACACACACACACACACACACACACACACACACACACACACACACAGTGGAGGCTGCTGAGGGGAGGACAACTCGGAATAATGTCTATAAAGGAGCAGATGGAATGGCATCAAACACACGGAACCCATGTGTTTGCTATATTTGATACCATTCCACTTATTCTACTCCAGGCAGTACCACAAGCCCGTTCTCCCCAATTAAGGTGCCACCAACCTCCTGTGACACATACACACAGATAAAATAAATCAGTATTTGCTACATGGCTGAGGGCAGGCTCTTTGGAAGCTCCTCCCCCAACCCTTAGGCCACAGTTTACAAGGGGAGGGAAGGAAAGACCAGTGGAGAAACATACAAATAAAGGGCACAAATTATGTTCTGAGGTACCTGTGGCACAAAACTGCTGTATCTGTATATCCTATAGTCTACAACATGCCTCAAATGTTGAAGGCAAGCAATATAGAGGATATATTCAAATGTATATAGACCAACCATACTCTCCTTTGCACTATAATATTTATCACATTTTTATTCAACTAGGTAAATCAGCTAAAAACTAATTCTTATTTACAATGACGACCTACTCCAGCCAAAACCTAACCCAGACGACGCTGGACCAATTGTGCACCGCCCTATGGGACTTCCAATCACAGCCGGTTGTGATACAGCCTGGAATTGACCAAGGTCTGTAGTGACACCTCTAGCACTGATCACTCGCAGTGATCTTCAAGATGAAACACTCACACACACACATATGCATACACACTCATGCACTCACTCACACACTCTAGTAGGTATAGTAGGTAGAGACGGTGCCTTAGACCGCTGCACCACTCGGGAGCCCTATGACTACTGTACACAAAGATAGTCAGATTGCATTCTGCACTAGATCAAAACAGAGTGGGCAGATTTGATTGGAGTATTTGTATCATAGACCTGAATAGGGCACTAACCAATTATGATGCAAATTTGGGTAAAGGTTTAGGCCCTGGCAGAAAACAAAGACTAGGCAATGCACATGTGAATGTAAAAAAAACATGTACTTCTCCACATGTACATTTGTGTCAGACAGATATCGCCATGTTGAATGGGGACAGTTAGTAAACAGAAAGAGCCATGTGGATTCTCTGTAAAGCCTAACAGAGAGGATTTGTGAGTTTCTCAATGTCCACACACCTGAGGCCAAAAGTCATTAGCGCCTGCTTAAAGTGACAATGACAAAGGCAAGTGTTAGACGTAAGGGTTCACCCATAAAATATGTGCTCTACACAATGGGTTTCTCAAAATACTAAGTTGTTTTCATTCAATTGCAATTGCAGGCTAGGGTCCTTGTGGTGAATACCGATCTGAGGCACGTGCATCTGCGGTCAGAGCACCCTATCACAACAGCCACTGGAGCCAGTGGCCTAGAATAGCACAGGCATTCCACTGCCCCTCCCTGTCCTCACTCAGGCAATGCACAGCAGACTGGTGTGTTACATTGACTCTCAGTGATCTTCAAGATGAAACACTCACACACACACATATGCATACACACTCACGCACTCACTCACACACTCCAGTAGGTATAGACAAAAACACACACACACACACACACGCACACACACACACACACACCCACCTACCTATCTATTATAATTAAACACATGTCCCGCTGTAACTCTTATGAATTACATTGTATTTATTAAACCAAAACCCAGCAACAAGATCATTTTATTAAAACACATTGTTGTTCACATTTATCAGGGAAGGGGAGAAACCATAGTGATAGGCTCCCGAGTGGCACAGCAGTCCGAGGCACTGTATCTCGTTGCAAGAGGCGTCACTACAGTCCCTGGTTTGAATCCAGGCTGTATCACATCCGGCCGTGATTGGGAGTCCCATAGGGCGGTGCACAATTGGCCCAGTGTTGTCCTGGTTTGGCCAGGGGTAGGCCGTCATTGTAAACAAGAATTTGTTCTTAACTGACTTGCCTAGTTAAATAAAGATTAAATCAAAAGTTGACTACTTTAAAATGGCAGAAGAATGGTGGACGTCCTCAATGGCATTGCACATGCTAAAACTGGCCACTAGAGGCCTCTGTCATTCTCTATGGGAGAAACCTTGATTATTAAAAAAATACAGAGGGAGTATACAAATTGGTTTGTGTACCTTTTTTCTATGCACATGCGCAACTATATAAAGTAGAGGCAACCGTAGCTCCACCTCTCTCCCCCTGAGTTAAAAAAAAAGAAGAAAAAAAAAGTATAATCCCTGAGTTGACCCAGAAAAGAAGCAGTCTGTGCATCCGCCCTGCTTGAGCATGAAGCGTAAACCTGTGGAATACATACTGTAATCTGAAGACACCTCGCTTTGCAAAACTAAAATAAAACGTAGCAGTAGCAAAGTCGCTGAACTTTAATACGAGTAGATACGGGTACGTGTTTGTTTTAATACATTTATTGTAGAATTCGCTGTCTGGCGTTTGTGTGAAGGTCTTGAGGTTGATGTTCCATTGTTTCCATTTTCGTTGTCTTTAGGAGTGTTGGAATAATTAATCGGCAATGCAATTATAGGCTAGACATAAAATAGTGGTGTGTGTTAACAAATGTAGGACGTCGTAGACGTTATGTATTGAATTTGGGAAGCAATCCTAAATTTGAACAACCGTATAATATAGGCTACAGCTGTTTGAACCGTATAATATAGGCTACAGCTGTTTGGGAATGCATAAAGCCAATGTATCGCTTCTCGCTTCTTTGTTGCAACGTGCGTAAAATAACTGAGCTGGTTTCATTTTGTGTTTGATGTGCACTGTGGAGGGAATATAAACCAAATTATAGTTAACGCATCATCACTGACCGAGACGCCGTTATCTGTTAAATCAATCGAATATCCAGTTGTAAAGGTAACAAGGTTGATAGCTAGCCTACCTGTGTTTCAATCGGCAAAGCACAAAGAGGAGCATTTGCAGCGACACTGACGAAGACGT
Organism: Salmo salar; assembly: GCF_965601325.2. NCBI lineage: Eukaryota > Metazoa > Chordata > Actinopteri > Salmoniformes > Salmonidae > Salmo > Salmo salar. The sequence goes on along the minus strand of NC_138295.1, from coordinate 48,138,242 downwards.
GGAAAGGCTTTCTAGTGTTCGCGAAAAGGAGCACAAACCCGGCGGTTCTTGATTAGGAAGCGTCTCTTGTGGTTTCACTCTGCCAGTTTAGGACATTCTAGGTTACATTCTTCCAGGAAATAATATTGCGTAATCATAATATTTTGAAGGTTTGAGAAATATATTGAAATGAATTGTCTTGTTACCAAATCAACCCATTTTTTTCTTCACATAAACGGCTCTTATGCATCCAAACATACGGGTTTCTCTAGTGCAGCCAAGTCAAATATGTCCATGGCATGTCACCTATTCACTAATTGGCTTCAACTGTGCCAAATGTAGGCATGCTCACTGAACTTCTACCTACCTACCTACCTACATGATGGGTTGAAAATCAACTGCATTGCTCTAACTGTGTTTCCTCTGTGCTGAAAGACAGGAGCCGTGGCGGATCATCTAATGATGCCCATGAACCACAGCTCTGCAGGCGGGGGCCTCCACGGCTACAGACTGGGCATGAACGGAGGCCTGCAGGCAGGCCACCAGCAGCACGTAGTGCCTCAGCCCAGCCTCCGTGCCCTGCCCAATGGCCAGATGATGCACTACGGTGGGGGACCTCAGCAGCAGGCCACCATGGAGGTGGCCATGAGGCAGCGGCAAGGCGTGGTGGGGCCCGTGAACAGACAGCTCAATGGGGCTCAGATGGGCCACCACCAGATGACGTCTGGTAACATGATGTACAACAACGGGCAGGCCCAGCAGCAACACCACACCCAGCACCAACACATGAGCCTCCAGCAGCACCCGCAGCAACAACAGCAGTATATGAATGGTGGTCTCACGTCCCAGCAGCTCATGGCCAGCATGCATCTGCAAAAACTCAACACCCAGTATCACGGATATCCACTGGGGCCCATGAACGGCAACCACATGGGCAACGGGGCAGCCCAGTACCGCATTTGCCCGGCCCAGCTGGCTAACATGCAGCAGATGGCCGGGCCGGCTCTGGCCTTGAACGGCATGGATGTGGACATGATTGACGAGGAGGTTTTGACATCCCTGGTCGTGGAGCTGGGCCTGGACCGCATTCAGGAGCTGCCCGAACTCTTCCTGGGCCAGAACGAGTTTGACTTCATCTCAGACTTTGTGAGCAAACAGCTGCCCAGCACCATCAGCTGCTGAGTGAGAGAGGACCTGAGTCAACAATGCTATGAAGGGGCCTGGAAGGGTGGAGAGTTTGGAAAGACTTGAGTAGAGTGTTGCCCACTGGAAACAACTACTGCTCCGCTTTTCGTTTTTGTGTTGTGCCTTTCACTGTAACAGTGCTAGGTCGCAGAGAAGAGTGAGCGAGAGACACTGGTCTGGATAGCCACAGTGCTATGGTGTCATTTGTGAAGTGACCAGAGGTGTGGTTCTGTGTTGGGTCGCAGCTCGCCTGTAATGGAACATCGTCCTCCAGCATCTCTTCTCTCCAGAGATGAATGTAAACAAAACTGCTGAATTTGTTCAGAGTGGCTTCTCAATGTTAAGACACTCTTGCCTCCTACATTGGACTCAATGGCAGTTTAGTAGTAAGATGTACTCTCTCAGAGAAATTAATATAGAACAAACCAGAGACCGACAGCTCGTCCAGAGAGAAAATCAAGTGCTTTTGGTGTTTTGGGTAAGGTCAGGGGAAGCTCTAAATTTGTCTTTTTTTCTTCTTTTTTTGTTGAGTAAATTGGTCTGGGCCTTCTGTTTGAAAATAAGACCCTCAAATTCATTTTTGATCTTCCAAGAGCTTGGATTTCTCTCCAAGAATGGAGATGGCAGTACAACTAGAATGTCATTTCATGGATTTGAATGGAAGTCTATCATAATTGAATAGCTCACTTTTGGCAAGGATTGCTTTTAGCTGTGTTGTTCTCAAACCTACGGGCTTGTACTGTATACATCTGTGTTAATACAGGAAAGTCTTTGTAAGATGTAGAACTACATTAATTATGCCAATTTATTATTTTCTTTACTGGTGGTTTTTATCTTCCCTTTGCGGTCAAGACGGGGTTTTGAGGATCAATAAAAATGGCCTGGATAGAAGTGTGGCCTGCTTTTACATTCATTGCAGAGGAGCAATGAAAGACTTTAAGGTAATCTTACAAAGACTTAAAGGCAATCTGGGGGCTAAAGGGAATATGCCACTTCAGGGCTTTCCAGCCTGCAGGGTCCAGGATATTAAATAACTTAATACTGAATTCATTTATCTCAAAGGTGTCCCTGTTTCTTAGGAATGTCTTTATCTCCTTCAAGGTATGCACAGTCTTATGATGACAGACATTTACTGCTGTAAGCAGCAAATTGCCTTCAATCCTGTCATGGAAAATGATGACTGGTGTATTAAAATCAAACTCAAAGGTGCACTGCTATCCACCAAAAAGCTGAATTTCTCATCTGAATTCATGACCTTTGATATGGAGAAGGACCCACATTGTGGTTTTAGTCATTGCATTCCTGATCATCCTGACACTATTAATAAAAATAGATTGAGGAATGAATTTCCTGGTTCCTATGGAAACTTTTCTATATGTTGCTGGGTAGAAAGTAGGTGAGACCTAGGTGTATGGTGGGGGAGATGGAGCGAGCCAGGGTTAATCTACGCTTACCTTGATGGGGGTTTAACTGAATTCATCCCCTGTAAATTACTACCCCACAGGGGCGAAGAAGTACGACACACCTTTAGTGACAGTTATTAGCTCTGAGAATGCACTTAATGGTTGGTTGGGGAAGCAAAATGAGTATAGGTTAGTGCCAATAATAAATGGCATATACAAGCATAGCTTCCTCAAAAAGAAAATCTGTATAAATATCCCATGCCTTATGCAATGTTATAGCCACCTGATATTAATTCTATTAAATTCAAGTGAGTTTAGTATTCTATGGGGTTGGGGTTAGTATTTTGCCTCAGTGCTTGGAATGCTTAATTGATGTCATGTTATGGGAATATCACCTCCACATCTAAGAGTTAAAGGTGCATTATGCAGAAATCACTCCGCAATTTCTTGGTTGCTAAAACTCATAGTTCGCCTAATTTCAATTAGGGACAAAAGAAGAAGATAGTATAGTGTAGAATCATTGTACTAAGCTGCTGTGAAATATATTTTACATAACCAAAAATATTGTTTCAGCTGTTTGAAGATGGTGTACAAAACCGAAAGTAAAAGACGCAAAAACAAAATGGGATTCATAGAAATAGCGCACATAGAACATATCTACCGCTTCTTAGACTTGCTTTCCAGTAGAATGATAGATCTGTAACTCACATTTTATATGTGCATTTGGTCAGGTTGCCCAAAAAGTTACATTTGTTTTTGCAACTTGATGAGTAGCAAGTCCTCGCTTTTGTCTAACTCATTCTAAAAGAGACATCTATTTTCAGTAGTTCAATTGTGTAGAACAAGTTAGCCCTTGCTGCCAAATTGAAACATGGAATCAACTGGAGGTTTGCTCTAAATGAAACTCACTTGATCTTAATGTAACTTACATTTGTGTTTGCCAAACACAAAAACTCTAGATTCAGCCGAGGGCATGTGGGGTTACTTGAGTTGTCATGAGAAAGGCTGGGGCATAAGCTACAATTGCGCTGCCCCTCTTGGCACCATCCTTAGTAAAGGTTGCAGGATCCATGCCCAGTCTACAGGTCTTCCTGGAAACCACCAGTGCAGGCTGTGCTGAGGCAGGTTGACTAACTGGCAGACCGCTGGCTCCACATTCTGTATATCTGAAAACACTGCATTGCAAGGTCCCTCTTCAGCATCAATAAAAAAAGTGGTTTCTTAATCATTGTGCATCCAGAGTTAAATGGGATTATGTCCCATACACCCGTTTGCTCACTCAATCCCTTGTTATGTCTCAGTCTCCTACAGAGGGGCCAGTCTAGACAGGCTAAGCAGGGTATGACTGGAAGAAGTTTTCAGTTAGCCTGTTTCTGTTTTTCACTTTCTCTCAGACAAGGCAGCTCACCCACAACAACTGCTAGCTACGCAACTTGTCTTCTTCCTGTGTCGGCTTGCTATTTTCTCGACATGTCAAAGCTCAAAACCCACATGGAAAGACTGATAGAAACAAAACGCTGCATATAAACACCAAGGAAATTCTCCAATGTGAAAAAAGTTACATTAAAAACTACTTCTTGAAATGAAGTGGATGGAGTTTTTGGTGCATGGGGTTTTCTCTGTGGGATTTACCCCTAAGAGGCCCTAGGATTCCTGACAAAGACCACCCCTAAACAGTGTTCAGCACCCTCATTTGGGCAGACAGATCGCATTGTTGCATAGGGAAACAAGTATAGTGCTAATATTCCTCTCGTTCTCTGTTACACATGGTCCATTCTACACAAGCCTATCCATTTGTATCTCTAACAGCTCCTAGCTTCAGCACCCCCACACTGGGGCTGAAAGATCACTATGGCTGAAATAATCAGATTGTTGCATCTAGAAATATACTGCTCAAAAAAATAAAGGGAACACTTAAACAACACAATGTAACTCCAAGTCAATCACACTTCTGTGAAATCAAACTGTCCACTTAGGAAGCAACACTGATTGACAATAAATTTCACATGCTGTTGTGCAAATGGAATAGACAACAGGTGGAAATTATAGGCAATTAGCAAGACACCCCCAATAAAGGAGTGGTTCTGCAGGTGGGGACCACAGACCACTTCTCAGTTCCTATGCTTCCTGGCTGATGTTTTGGTCACTTTTGAATGCTGGCGGTGCTTTCACTCTAGTGGTAGCATGAGACGGAGTCTACAACCCACACAAGTGGCTCAGGTAGTGCAGCTCATCCAGGATGGAACATCAATGCGAGCTGTGGCAGGAAGGTTTGCTGTGTCTGTCAGCGTAGTGTCCAGAGCATGGAGGCGCTACCAGGAGACAGGCCAGTACATCAGGAGACGTGGAGGAGGCCATAGGAGGGCAACAACCGAGCAGCAGGACCGCTACCTCCGCCTTTGTGCAAGGAGGAGCACTGCCAGAGCCCTGCAAAATGACCTCCAGCAGGCCACAAATGTGCATGTGTCTGCTCAAACGGTCAGAAACAGACTCCATGAGGGTGGTATGAGGGCCCGACGTCCACAGGTGGAGGTTGTGCTTACAGCGCAACACCGTGCAGGACGTTTGGCATTTGCCAGAGAACACCAAGATTGGCAAATTCGCCAGTGGCGCCCTGTGCTCTTCACAGATGTAAGCAGGTTCACACTGAGCACACTGTGACAGACGTGACAGAGTCTGGAGACGCCGTGGAGAACGTTCTGCTGCCTGCAACATCCTCCAGCATGACCGGTTTGGCGGTGGGTCAGTCATGGTGTGGGGTGGCATTTCTTTGGGGGGCCGCACAGCCCTCCATGTGCTCGCCAGAGGTAGCCTGACTGCCATTAGGTACCGAGATGAGATCCTCAGACACCTTGTGAGACCATATGCTGGTGCGGTTGGCCCTGGGTTCCTCCTAATGCAAGACAATGCTAGACCTCATGTGGCTGGAGTGTATCAGCAGTTCCTGCAAGAGGAAGGCATTGATGCTATGGACTGGCCCGCCCGTTCCCCAGACCTGAATCCAATTGAGCAAATCTGGGACATCATGTCTCGCTCCATCCATTTCCCATTTTAATGGGAAAAAACATTCATTGCTACAGAATGTAGTAATTTTATGTCAAAATGTATATCAAATGAGATTTTGTTTTACTACAATGTAAAAACAATTTAAACTGAGCCATGTTGGTTTAAAAAGCTGACTCTTCCAAATGAAAAATGGATTATTAAGAATAACAGTTACATGTAGTGGAGTTACTTTTAGTCATTTCCATATTAATTCAACATTTACCAATATTTTTTTTGGCAACATCCATATATGTCATTTTCATTCATGTTATATTTTGCACCACAGACTGTCCAGGAGTTGGCGGATGCTTTAGTCCAGGTCTGGGAGGAGATCCCTCAGGAGACCATCCGCCACCTCATCAGGAGCATGCCCAGGCATTGTAGGGAGGTCATACAGGCACGTGGAGGCCACACACACTACTGAGCCTCATTTTGACTTGTTTTAAGGACATTACATCAAAGTTGGATCAGCCTGTAGTGTGGTTTTCCACTTTAATTTTGAGTGTGACTCCAAATCCAGACCTCCATGGGTTGATAAATTGGATTTCCATTGATTATTTGTGTGTGATTTTGTTGTCAGCACATTCAACTATGTAAACAAAAAAGTATTTACTAAGATTATTTCATTCATTCAGATCTAGGATGTGTTATTTTAGTGTTCCCTTTATTTTTTTGAGCAGTGTATATTGCATTGTGTCAATATTATTCTTATTCTCTGCTACACCTGGTCCATTCTACACAAGCCTATCTATTTGTATCTCGAACTGCTCCTAGCTTCAGCACCCCCACACGGGCTGAGAGATCACACTGGGGCTGAAAGATCAGATTGTTGCATCTAGAAATATGTTGCGTAATGTTAATATTCTTCTCATTCTCCGTTACATTCTATCTACACTTTACCTGAACAGGCTCAAGCGTTCTATTTCCAGGTACTACAGCTGGTGTCGAGGCTTCCCATGAGCTCTGTGTAATCTCAGGGCCCTGCACCAATGAGGGTACAGTGGCCATACCTAGTCACGCATGGGCTGTGGTCCCCAACCCCTCTCTGATGAAGAAAGCTGACCAGGCCTGCAGGCTTATCAAACATGCTAACTGGATAACACTAGTATTTTGCTCTGAATAATCTGTCTCATAAAGTGCTAGCAATTCTGTGCAAAAGGTTTTTTGTCAATTTTTTAATTATTGCGTTGGCTCTCGTCTATACACCCTTATTTGCAGTTGTATCTCATGCTGTAGGCTATTCCCTTTGTAAATATGACATTGAGTAAGCTTCTCTCTGTCCAACTAAAATATCCTATTTAGGGATTTCAACTATGTAGTAGTGATTGGACTATTTTACTACAATGTTCTACATTACATTCTTACATAACACTATCCAAACATAAATTAGTTTTGGAACTAGTGCCCATTGTTACTATATGACTATATTATCACTATATTATTCAGAAAAAAACATTGACCCAGAAGTTTGTAGTTTAGTTGATTATTTGATGACTAAGTAGAAGCCTCACGGGAATTAGGACGGAACAAACATGATCAGCTGCTGAGTTAATTATTGATAGCAGGGGCAGGTTCCTGAAAGCCTGGTTGAATGTGGGAGGTTGCATTATCATGCATGCCTGCATTCTGACTATTTGCAGAAAATGGTTGTTTTAGGGTTGTTGTAGGACCAGAATCTGAATTAACCTCTCTCCTAGAAGGTAAATAAACAAACTGCAGCTTCACTAAGATTAGATAATTCAGAGGACATCAAATTGTATTTGTCACATGCTTCTTTACGAACAGGTGTAGACTTATAGTGAAATGCTTATTTACGGACACTTCCCAACAATGCAGAGATTTTTTTTGTTATATAATAGAAAAATAGACAAATAATAACACAAGGAATAAATACACAATGAGTAGTGATAACTTGACTATATACACGGGGTACCAGTACCGAGTCGATGTGCAGGGGTACGAGGTAATTGAGGTAGATATGTACATATAGGTAGCGATAAAGTGAATTGGCAAAAGGATAGATAATAAACAGTAACAGTGTATTCGGATACAGTGTATTCGGAAAGTATTGAGACACCTTCCCTTTTTCCATATTTTGTTACATTACTGGCTTATTCTAAAATGTTTGTTTTTTTAATCCTCAATCTACACACAATACTCCATAATGACAAAGCGAAAACAGGTGTTTATAAATGTTTGCAAATTTATTAAAAATAAAAACTGAAATACTTTATTTACATAAGTATTCAGACCCTTTGCTATGAGACTCAAAATTGAGCTCAGGTGCATCCTGTGTCCATTGATCATCTTTGAGATGTTTCTACAACTTCATTGGAGTCCACCTGTGGTAAATTCAATTGATTGGACATGATTTGGAAAGGCACACACCTGTCTATATAAGGTCCCACAGTTGGCAGTACATGTCAGAACAAAAACCAAGCCATGAGGTCGAAGGCAATTCCCTGTGGAGCTCCAAGACAGAATTGTGTCGAGGCACAGATCTGGGGAAGGGTACCAAAACTATTCTGCAGCATTGAAGGCCCCCAAGAACACAGTGGCCTCCATCTTATATGGAAGAAGTTTGGAACCACCAGGACTCTTCCTAGAACTGTCCGTCTGGCCAAACTGTGTAATCGAGGGAGAAGGGCCTTGGTCAGGAAGGTGACCAAGAACCCAACGGTCACTCTGATAGATCTCCCAAGGTCCTCTGTGGAGATGGGAGAACCTTACAGAAGGACAACTATCTCTGCAGCACTCCACCAATCTGGGCTTTATGGTAGAGTGGCCAGATGGAAGCCAGTCCTCAGTAAAAGGCACATGACAGCATGCTTTGAGTTTGCCAAAGGCACCTAAAGGACTCTCAGACTATGAGAAGCAACATTCTCTGGTCTGATGAAACCAAGATTGAACTCTTTGGCCTGAATGCCAAGCATCACGTCTGGAGGAAACCTGGCACTATCCCTATGGTAAAGCATGGTGGTGGTAGCATCATGCTGTGGGGATGTTTTTCAGTGGTAGGGAGACTAGTCAGGATCGAGTGAAAGATGAACAGAGCAAAGTACAGAGATCCTTGATGAAAACCTGCTCCAGAGTGCTCAAGACCTCAGACTGGGGCGAAAGTTCACCTTCCAACAGGATGATGTCCCTAAGCACACAGCCAAGACAACACAGTAGTGGCTTCGGGACAAATATCTGAATGCCAGAGCCCGGACTTGAACCCGATCGAGCATCTCTGGAGAGACCTGAAAATAGCTGTGCAGCAATGCTCCCCATCCAACCTGACAGATCTTGAGAGGATCTGCAGAGAAGAATTGGAGAAACTCCCCAAATACAAGTGTGCCAAGCTTGTAGCGTCATACCCAAGAAGAATCAAGGCTTTAATCGCTGCCAAATGTACTTCAACAAAGTACTGAGTAAAGGGTGTGAATACTTATGTAAATGTGATATTTCAGTGTTTTATTTTTGAAACATTTGCAAACATTAATAAAAAACTGTTTTTGCTTTGTAATTATGGTGTACGTATGGTGTGTAGATTGATGAGGACATTTTTTAAAATCCATTTAAGAGTAAGGCTGTAACGTAACAAAATGCGGAAAAAGTCAAGGGGTCTGAATACTGTCCGAATGCAGAGTATGTGATGAGTCAAAAGAGTTAGTGCAAAAAGGGTCAATGCAGATAGTCTGAGTAGCTATTGGTTAACTATTTAACTAACTACATAGCAGTCTTATGGCTTGGGGGTAGAAGGTGTTCAGGGTGGTTCTAGACTTGGTACATCGGTACAGGTTGCCAGGCGGTAACAGAGAGAACAGTCTATGACTTGGGTGGCTGAAGTCTGACAATTTCTACGGCCTTCCTCTGACACTGCCTGGTATTGAGGTCCTGCATGGCAGGGAGCTCGGCCCCAGTGATGTACTGGGCCGTACACATTACCCTTTGTAGCACCTTGCGGTCGGATGCCAAGTAGTTGCCATACCAAGCGGTGATGCAACCAGTCAAGACGCTCTCAATGGTGTAGCTGTTTAACATACCGAATCTTCCTGAGGGGAAAGAGGCACTGTCTTGCCCTCTTCACCACTGTGTTGGTGTTTGTGTGACCATATTATTTTTGGAGATCCCAATTGATTCTGAGTTCAGGCATATAAAGTTTATACGTGAAAACTATTTCTTAGTACTTTCTGATTTCTCAAACTCACTTCTTTGTTTAGCCCATTACTTGCAATGCCCATGCTTTGAAATCCACACCGTCACGGCTTCACACAATATTCACGTCCATGTTTCTATACTTTTACAGAAATGTTTTCACTGCCTGAGGAAGCCATGTGAATGTGTTTGTATGTGTGTGAGAGTTTATTTTCCCCTTGAGAGATAATACCCTTGCTGACATGTGACCGATCAGCCACGTTCCTGCAATCATCACAAACAAGGTCGCAGGAGCCCAAGGAGGGGGTTGCTCTCCATTCAGCATCCATTCCAAGACCTGTGGCAATTTTAAAAGCACCCTACAGCACATTCATTCTGCTGACAGTGAAAGCATTCTGGGAATTCTGTAATGAATCGGGTATGCCAGAGAGGGAGAGGTGGCCTGAACACTTTATCCCTTTGGTCAACCTCTCTGGCTGTGTTCACACCTGTCTCACTACACCACCTGGCTAGAACCACTGCCCTCAACCTGGACTCGGGGGTAAACGTAACATAGTAAACGAAAATCCGGAACACTCAAATTAATATAAGTTACGTTTGGTATGGTATGTATTACTTTTTGGATGTCCATAATCCATTTCGTATCATACACTACATGACCAAAATGATGTGGACATCTGCTCGTATAACATCTCATTCCAAAATCATGGGCATTAATATGGAGTTGGTCCCCCTTTTGCTGCTATAACAGCCTCCACTCTTCTGGGAAGGCTTTCCACTAGATGTTGGAACATTGCTGCAGGGACTTGCTTCCATTCAGCCACAAGAGCATTAGTGAGGTCGAGCACTGATGTTGAGCGATTAGGCCTGCCTCGCAGTCGGCGTTCGAATTCATCTTAAGATATTTGATGGTGTTGTGTTCAGGGCTCTGTGCAAGGCATTCAAGTTCTTCCACAACAATCTCAACAAACCATTTCTGCATGGACTTTGCTTTGTGCACGGGGGCATTGTCATGCTGAAACAGGAAAGGGCCATCCCCAAACTGTTGCCACAAAGTTGGAAGCACAGAATCGTTTAGAATGTCTCTATATGCTGTAGCCTTAAGATTTCCCTTCACTGGAACTAAGGGGCCTAGCACGAACCATGAAAAACAGCCCCAGACCATTATTCCTCCACCAAACCTTACAGTTGTCACTATGCATTCGGGCAGGTAGCATTCTCCTGTCATCCACCAAACCCAGATTCGTCCATTGTACTGCCTGGTGGTGAAGCGTGATTCTTCACTCCACACTTTCCCACTGTCCAATAGCGGCGATCTTTACACCACTCCAGCCAATGCCTGGCATTGCACATGGTGATCTTAGGCTTGAGTGTGGTTGCTCGGCCATGGAAACCCATTTCATGAAGCTCCAGACAAACAGTTATTGTGCTAATGTTGCTTCTTGAGGAAGTTTGGAACTCTGTAGTGAGTGTTGCAACCAAGGACAGATGATTTTTACGTGCTTCAGCACTTGGCAGTCCCGTTCTCTGTGAGCTTGTGTGGCCTATCACTTCGCAGCTGAACTGTTGTTCTTCCTAGACGTTTTCACTTCACAATAACAAAACATACAGTTGATCGGGGCAGCTCTAGCAGGGAAGAAATTCTAAGAACTGACTTGTTGGAAAGGTGGCATCCTATGACAGTGCCATGTTGAAAGTCACTGAGCTCTTCAGTAAGGCCAATATTTAACTATGGAGATTGCATGGCTGTGTGCTCGATTTTATACATCTGTCAGCAACGGGTGTGGCTAAAATAGCCGAATCCCAAATTTTAAGGGATCAAGTCAAATCAAATCAAAAATAAATTGGCACATGCACCAAATGCAACCGGTGTAGACCTCACCGTGAAATACTTACAAGCCCTTAACCAACAATGCAGTTCAAGAAATAGAGTTAAGAAAATATTTACTAAATAAACTAAAGTCAAAAAACTAAGTCAATGTGATAAATTGTTCAGCAGTCTTATGGCTTGGGGGTAGAAGCTGTTAATTAGGGATAGGAGTCCCGCTAGCGGGACAACTTCCGGTGAAACTGCAGGGTGCAGGGTGTTTCGATTAAATCGAGCCACTCGACATCAGTGTAAATCGTGCATTTAAGGTGGCGCTCCGTGTTCAGTGGGAGGCTTGGATGACAAGTGGGGAGAAATCCTTCACTAAAACGGGCCGCATGCGAAGAGCAACTTATGGTCAAGTCTGCCAGTGGGTCCTGACAGTGGATTTTTTGACAATGCTCCACGCTATCATCAACGGATTTCAAAAGGCTGGACTGCTGCGTGTTGAAGAGGGCTCAGCGGGGGATTTGCCTCCGGATGAAAGTCACGAGAGCGACAATGAAAACGATCCAATATCGGATGAAGCAATTCTGAGGCTATTCAACTCCGACACCGAAGGAGATGGTTTCAGTGCACAGGAGGAGGAAGATAGTGACCAATGACTTTCTTGGTAGGCTACTGTTTACTGCTAATTGTTTATTTTTTGTTACAAGCCGTGTTTCGTTAAGAGTGCTAAGAACCTTGGTGTGATCCTGGACAACACCCTGTCGTTCTCCACTAACATCAAGGCGGTGACCCGATCCTGTAGGTTCATGCTCTACAACATTCGCAGAGTACGACCCTGCCTCACACAGGAAGCGGCGCAGGTCCTAATCCAGGCACTTGTCATCTCCCGTCTGGATTACTGCAACTCGCTGTTGGCTGGGCTCCCTGCCTGTGCCATTAAACCCCTACAACTCATCCAGAACGCCGTAGCCCGTCTGGTGTTCAACCTTCCCAAGTTCTCTCACGTCACCCCGCTCCTCCGCTCTCTCCACTGGCTTCCAGTTGAAGCTCGCATCCGCTACAAGACCATGGTGATTGCCTACGGAGCTGTGAAGGGAACGGCACCTCCATACCTTCAGGCTCTGATCAGGCCCTACACCCAAACAAGGGCACTGCGTTCATCCACCTCTGGTCTGCTGGGCCCCCTACCTCTGAGGAAGCACAGTTCCCGCTCAGCCCAGTCAAAACTGTTCGCTGCTCTGGCACCCCAATGGTGGAACAAGCTCCCTCACGACGCCAAGACAGCGGAGTCAATCACCACCTTCCGGAGACACCTGAAACCCCACCTCTTTAAGGAATACCTAGGATAGGATAAAGTAATCCTTCTAACCCCCCCCCCCCCCCCTTAAAAGATTTAGATGCACTATTGTAAAGTGGTTGTTCCACTGGATATCATAAGGTGAATGCACCAATTTGTAAGTCGCTCTGGATAAGAGTGTCTGCTAAATGACTTAAATGTAATGTAATGTAAATGTTAAAGCCTATTTATTTTTGTTACAAGCCGTGTTTTGTTAAAGCCTGTGTAAAGTTCATTTGTTTCAATGTACCAGTAGGCACCTGCGGCTTATAGACATGTGCGGCTTATTTATGTTCAAAATAATATATATTTTTTAAATTCAGTGGGTGCGGCTTATATTCAGGTGCGCTTAATAGTCCGGAAATTACGGTAATCCACTCATTCAACATGCAGAGAAAGGAATCAAAAAAGCTACCGCTAAACTTTGTTAAAACAAGTCAAAATACGTTTCTACTTAATCCTCAGATACCCTAAAATGTAATTAAATTATAATATTTCATACGGAAAGAAATATGTTCATTAGGAAAACGATATTAGCAGGTGCACGTCCTCTTCGTCGCGCGCGCACTAAAACTAATAATTTTTCCTTGTTTGGGAAGAAACAAGCCTGAAACCTTGAACAGACTACTGACATCCAGTGGAAGCCATAGGAATCGCATACTGGGAGCTATATTAAACGTTTTCCTTAAATGTTCTATTGGAAGAGCATGGGCTCTCAAAAAAAATAATTCTGGTTGGTTTTTCTTTGGATTTTCTCCTACCATATCTATTGTGTTATAGTGTCCTACATTATTTTAACATTTCTACAAACTTCAGAGTGTTTTCTTTCCAATGGTACCAATTATATGCATATCCTGGCTTCGGGGCCTGAGAAATAGGCAGTTTACTTTGAGCACGTCAGTCAGGCAGAAATTGAGAAAAATAGACCTTTGCCTGAAGAACTTTTTTAAGGAGCCTTTTGGTCTTAGACTTGGCACTCCGGTACTGCTTGAGAGAACAGTCTATGACTTGGGTGACTGGAGTCTTTGACAATTTTTTGGGCCTTCCTCTGACACCGCTTAGTATATACAGTACCAGTCAAAAGTTTGGACACACCTACTCATTCATGGGTTTTTCTTAATTTTTACTATTACTACATTGTAGAATAATAGTGAAGACATCACAACTATGAAATAACACATATGGAATCATGTACTGTTGTAACCAAAAAAGTGTTAAACAAATATTTTACATTTTAGATTCTTCAAAGTAGCCACCCTTTGCCTTGATGACAGCATTGCATACTCTTGGCATTCTCTCAACCAGCTTCACCTGGAATGCTTTTCCAACAGTCTTGAAGGAGTTCCCACATATGCTGAGCACTTGTTGGATGCTTTTCCTTCACTCTGCAGTCCAACTCATCCCAAACCATCTCAATTGGGTTGAGGTTGGGTGATTGTGAAGGCCAGGTCATCTGATGCAGCACTCCATCACTCTCCTCCTTGGTCAAATAGCCCTTACACAGCCTGGAGGTGTGTTGGGTCATTGTCCTGTTGAAAAATAAATTATAGTCTCACTAAGCGCAAACCAGATGGGATGGCGTATCCCTGCAGAATGCTGTGGTAGCCATGCTGGTTAAATGTGCCTTGAATTCTAAATAAATCACCAACAGTGTCACCAGCCAAGCACCCCAACACCATCACACCTCTCAAATTTGGACTAATCAGATCTAAGGACAGATTACCACCGGTCTAATGTCCATTGCTCGTGTTTCTTGGCCCAATCAAGTCTCTTCTTATTATTGGTGTCCTTTAGTAGTGGTTTCTTTGCAGCAATTTGACCATGAAGGCCTGATTTATGCAGTCCCCTCTGAACAGTTGATGTTGAGATGTGTCTGTTACTTGAACTCTATGAAGCCTTTATTTGGGCTGCATTTTGAGGTGCAGTTAACGCTAACAAACATATCCTCTGCAGCAGAGGTAACTCTGGGTCTTCCTTTCCTGTGGCGGTCCTCACAAGAGCCAGTTTCATCATAGCGCTTGATGGTTTTTGCGACTGCACAAAGTTCTTGAAATCTTACGTATTGACTGACCTTCACGTCTTAAAGTAATGATGGACTGTCGTTTGTCTTTGCTTATTTGAGCTGTTCTTGCTATAATATGGACTTGGTCTTTTACCAAATAGGGCTATCTTCTGTATACCACCCCTAGCTTGTCACAACACAACTGATTGGCTTAAACGCATTAAGAAGGACATAAATTCCTCAAATTAACTTAACAAGGCACACCTGTTAATTGAAATGCATTCCAGGTGACTACCTCATGAAGCTGGTTGAGAGAATGCCAAGCGTGTGCAAAGCTGTCATCAAGGTGGCTACTTTGAAGAATCTCAAATATAAATATATATAAAATAAACACTTTTTTGTTACATGATTCCATATGGGTTTTCTCATAGTTTTGATGTCTTCACTATTATTCAACAATGTAGAAAATAGTAAAAATAAAGAAAAACCCTTGAATGATTAGGTGTTGTAAAACTTTTGACCGGTAGTGTATATATCTTTGCTCAAATTCTAAAAACCTGTTTTTGTTTTGTCATCATGGGGTAGCTTGATGAGGATTTTTTATTTATTTAATCCATTCTAAAATAAGGCTGTGATGTAACAAAATGTGGAAAAAGTCAAGGAGTCTGAATACTTTCCAAATGCACTGTATGACAATGGTCTATTTGCATATAGGCATACAGCTGCTCTGATTGTTTAGGTCTGTGTGGAGTACAGGCTGAGTAGTGTGTCAATGCAATAGAATCCTCCACCGATGTGTTCTGCATCCGGTTTCAAAGTCTGGAAAATACATATTTTCAACGTTTGGAAAATACATATTTTCAGCTTTCATCAGAACCGAAAATGAACCTTGTTTCAACGTCTGGAAAATACGTCTATAATACATATTTTCAACGTAATTTTGCTCAATGGGCAGGGAATTTCCTATTTGGGTCTTTCCTAAAAGTCTCTGGCATCCCCACGAGAATGCCACCATCAGTTAGCTAAAACTGTGGGTGAGTCAGATGGCATTCTGTTAACGCCACTGTCTCTGCTCGCCTCCCTTTCAGCAGTTCAAACCTGACTCACTCATGTTTGTTCAGTGTTTGTGAAACTCACATGATGTGCAAGGAGCTGGGAGGTCTATAAATAGCTATTTTTTCACGAATGACACCGTGGCTACTACTAGACATCAACAAACATAGCCTATACCCTTGATCTTGTCATAATTGTCTTGCACACAGGCACACAGATACACACACGGGAACAAGTCTGACACGCATGCACATACACAAACCTCCCTAATCGGCACTGATCAGTGGGTTTGGTCAGTTAACCCTCACATGCACTTTCCTGTTTTTGCAGTGAGGATGTGGTTACATCTGCACTTTTAATGCTTCTGCTGCAATCGATACTTCATGCATACAGGCCTAACTCTCATTCACACTTTAATTCATTGGAATAACTATCACTTCAAATGATTATCACTTTTCAAGCTATTTTGTCAGGGAAACGTGAAAATAATAGGCTAACTTTGATGTAAGAATTATGTTACAATTTGCTTTGGAGAATCTAGCTCACCAGTCAGAAAAGAGGTACTAAATTCAATAAGCACCCAGGTGTTACGCAACATATGGGCTAATTAACTTGTAGCATCACTTGTGACACCTCAAAGGAAAACAAAATATGCAAATAGTATGTCCTCTGCAAAAAACATGATTGTGAGTTAAATTGGGTCTCCAATTCAGACTAAATGACTCATGGCAGAACATGTGCCTGAGCCTCAAGGAGAGGAATCGAGGAGACAGGACTGAGTAAATCTGGATGGATGGAGCTCACCTGCCCTCTGTCGGTCAACTGTCGTCCATCAAAAACTTCCTGGAGCAATATTTACTCAATCTTGAGCCACTATACCAAAACTGAAAATGTACAAAAACAATTACTGCATAACTCTTCATGCTATTCACTCATCTTGAGACTCTGGCCTAGATTCAATCAGATCAAGTATTAATGTCGATAATCAAGGTGTAACTGTGTGGAGATGTCAAATCGGTGAGCAGCTGTTCTTGATCATTTTCATGAAGCCACACCCATCCCACTTGTGTTAGAAGTTCAGAACCAGAAAGTGTAGGCCATATAGAAATTACACTCCAAATGAAAATCATTAAATAAAATGAGGACTTCTATCAGCCTATAATCGAGGTGTAAATTACACCTCACATTCCAGTGTTCGAACTTGTAAAAAAAAGGCTTAATGGGGATTTATCTTAATGGCAATGTCCGCTTTAGGTATATTGCCAGGAGCCGCTTGTGGATTTGACCGCTCTAACACAGTTCCAACTCCAACACTGCCCAAAAACCGCTATTTGGATGTTGGCTAAATAAGTTAATGCTATGCCAATACTGTTTACAAATTAAGAAAGTATGACTGACAGATACCAACATTTATTATATATTTATTGAACATTAATGTGTATGATAAAGCTCTCAACTCTAATAATATAGTATAAAAATGTAAAAAGTACAAATAACGACAGTCATTGTAAACATCCATAACAAGATAAAAGTTTATCATGTCAGTATTTCTTCAGCACAGTATTATGTGTTTTGATAATGTAGTGTGTCATACTGCTTGAAAACCATGCCTCCAAACAACAACTCCCAAACAGCTGGGAGAAACCTAGTGTTTTTTTTCTGGAATTAATTACACTGAACAAAAATATAAATGCAACATGCAACAATTTCAAAGACTTTACTAAGTTACAGTTCATATAAAGGAAAGCCCTAATCTATGGATTACACATGACTGGCAATACAGATAGCTTTAAAAAAGAAGGTAGGGGCGTGGATCAGAAAACCAGTCAGTATCTGGTGTGACCACCATTTGCCTCATGCAACGCGAGACATCTCCTTTGCAAAGAGCTGATCAAGCTGTTGATTATGGTCTGTGGAATGTTGTCCCACTCTTCAATGGCTGTGCGAAGTTTCTGGATATTGGTGGGAACTGGAACACGGTGTCGTACACGTCAATCCAGAGCATCCCAAACAGGCTCAATGGGTGACATGTCTGGTGAGTATGCAGGCCATGGAAGAACTGGGACATTTTCATCTTCCAGGAACTGTGTACATATCTTTGCGACATGGGGCCTTACATTATCATGACAGCGGATGAATGGCACGACAATGGGCCTTTCGTCACGATAAAATGCAATTGTGTTCGTTGTCTGTAGCTTATGCCTGTCCATACCCTAACCCCAATGCTACCATGGGGCACTCTGTTCACAATGACATCAGCAAACCGCTCGCCCACACGACACCACACACGCTATCTGCCATCTGCCCGGTACAGTTGAAACCTGGGATTCATCTGTGAAGAGCACACTTGTCCAGCGTGCTAGTGACCATCAAAGGTGAGCATTTGCCTACTGAAGTCAGATACGGTGCATAACTGCTGTCAGGCGAAGACACTGGTGAGGACGATGAGCACAAAGATGAGCTTCCCTGAGACGGTTTCTGACAGAATGTGCAGAAATTCTTCAGTTGTGTAAACCCACAGTTTCATCAGCTGTCCGGGTGGCTGGTCTCAGACGATCCCACAGGTGAAGAAGTCAGATGTGGAGGTCCTGGGCTGGTGTGGTTACACGTGGTCTGCGGTTGTGAGGCCGGTTGGACGTACTGACAAATTCTCTAAAATGACGGAGGCGGCGTATGGTAGAGAAATTAACATTAAATTATCTGGCAACAGCTATAGGTGGACATTCCTGCAGTCAGCATGCCAATTGAACGCTCCCTCAAAACGAGACATCTGTGGCAAAACAGTGCATCTTAGAGTGGCCTTTATTGTCCCCAGCACAAGGTGCACCTGTGTAATGATCATGCTGTTTAATCAGCTTCTTGATATGCTACACCTGGATAGATTATCTTGGCAAATTAAAAATGCTCACTAAAAAGGATTTGAGAGAAATAAGCTTTTGTGCGTATGGAACATTTCTGGGATCTTTTATTTCAGCCCATGAAACATGGGACCAACATTTTACATGTTGCATTTATATTTTTGTTCAGTATACATATTTAATACAAAACAGCTTAATGCAAGTCCTTATTTTCAGGGAGGGTACAAAAAAGAAATGCACTTGATCAAACAAAAAGAAAGAATGTAATAAAAACTCTGGCCTAAAATGGCCATTACAGTAAAAAATGGCTACACACAGGGAGGGCATCATTGGTAGCGGTTGTTGTAAGAGAATATTGAATAGAAAAACAGGCGAGTAACATGATGGATGAGGAGGATATGTGGGCGAGTCAGTCAGTCTGCATATCCCATGCTGCCTTGGGCTGGATTGTGCCACACAACAGAAATAAAATCTAAATAACAGAAGTTCGCCACAGGGCTTCTTAGATGCGGCAGAGAAAGGGAGGGGGATATGACACTAGGTATCATAGCCGAGTGGCGGAAGCTACATGTGATAGTCAGTCCAGTAGTACGCAGTGCATTATATCCTGTGGGGGGGTGAGTAGTAGTAGCAGGGTTGCGGGGTGGGGGGACGCTGACGAGCTCAATAAGGGCGTCCATGTTTGAACCTGTCGATGTGGAATGTGAGTTTGAGGGCAGGCCCGAGCTTCAAGCCCATGTATTTCATCATCATGTCGCTGCGTAGTAACAGGAGGGCTTTGCCATCAATCTCCTGCAACACATAGGAGTGGGATAATATTTGAATTTGCTATGGAGGTTATAAACTCAACAAAAAACTTAAGAATAAAAAAACTCCTTCCACTAAAAACAATGGCATAACATACAGTTCACACCCCTTGACTTTTTCCACGTTACAGCCTTACTCTAGAAGGGATTAAATAATTTTTTCCCTCATCAATCTACACACAATACCCCATAATGACAAAGCGAAAACAGCTTTTATAAATGTTTGCAAATGTATTAAAAAACAAAAACAGAAATACCTTATTTACATAAGTATTCAGACCCTTTGCTATGAGACTCAAAATTTAGCTCAGGTGCATCCTGTTTCCATTGATCATCCTTGAGATGTTTCTACAACTTCATTGGAGTCCACCTGTGGTAAATTCAATTGATTGGACATGATTTGGAAAGGCACACACCTGTCTATATAAGGTCCCACAGTTGACAGTGCATGTCAGAGCAAAAACCAAGCTATGAGGTCAAAGGAATTGTCCGTAGAGCTCCAAGACAGGATTATGTCAAGGCACAGATCTGGGAACGATTACCAAAGAAATTTTGCAGCATGAAGGTCCCCAAGAACACAGTGGCCTCCATCCATCTTAAATGAAAGAAGTTTGGAACCACCAAGACTCAGGAGTGGCTTCGGGACAAGTCTCTGAATGTCCTTGAGTGGCCCAGCGAGAGCCCAGACTTGAACCCAATCGAACATCTCTGGAGAGACCTAAAAATAGCTCCCCATCCAACCTGACAGAGCTTGAGAGGATCTGCAGAGAAGAATGGGAGAAACTCCCTAAATACAGGTGTGTCAAGCTTGTAGCGTCATACCCAAGAAGACTTGAGTACTGAGTAAAGGGTCTGAATACTTATGTAAATATCAGTCATTTAAAAAAAAAATGAATTTTGCTAAATGTTCATAAAAACCTGTTCTTGCTTTGTCATTATGGAGTATTGTGTGTAGCTTAATGAGAGGGAAAAAATATTTAATACATTTTAGAATAAGGCAAAATGTGGAAAAAGTCAAGGGGGGTGAATACTTTCCGAATGCAGTGTAAGTGTCCTTCTATGCTGATTGTGCTGTCAGGCTGACATGTACATAGAGATGCAATAGGATACTACTGTTCTATTCAATTCTGTAGATGCATACGTGTTTTCTGAAGAGATCTGCGTGGGGGGCCAGTAGGGGGTCTATGTCTCTGATGAACTGCATGACGTCCTCCACCGTCCACAGGTTGGGGTCCAGGCCTCTGGGCCGGGGGCTCTCTCTGAAACGCTCAGCGCCTGTGTCGGATGGCGGGTCAGAGTAGAGATACAGAGGAACATTAGTCACCAATCACCAGTGGGGTTTGTTATTATGGAATGACGAGCAACTCCATCTAAAGTGTTACCGTAAAGCCATACACAATCCATCAATTAGCTTTGCTAAAAATGAAAAATCCACTGGACAATATCATTTTTGCCTTTAATGACATGCACTGCATTAAAGATGATCCCCTACCTGAAGAGTTGAGATGTAGCAACTTGGTGGGGATCCGCAGGCCCAGAGGCTGCCCTGTCGAGCCCGGGGACAGGGGGCTCTTCTTTAAGTGCTCCAACCCCCCTACACCATTCTCCATGAGGAAGGGCTCACCTGGAACAACATGGAGGAGAGTCAATGACAAGGCCCAAGTGACACACCTATAGCCTGTAGTTTAACTGTTGTCAAAAAGTTTGCTTAGTGGGACATGACTGGCTACACCTAGGGCTGTTGCGGTGACCGTATTACCGCTACACCGGCAGGTAATAGGTCTGACCGCAGTAAAATTCCATGCGACTGTTGAGTCTTGGTAATCTCTTATGTCCTAATGGCCTGGTACACAGGGCTCTATTGTCCCTCTAACCACTCTGACATCAATGCAAATGATATCGAAAATCACATCAAACACTTACTATCAGAACAGGATTGTGCTTTTAAAACTCACCTCACTGTGATGATCAATTTGAAGAAAGAAATTCAACAGCAGGTTGAAACTGAGTGTAAAACATTGTTGTTGTGGATGTTGTTTCAAAGCCTAACATAACAAAATGGACAGCGCTTCTAAGGTGCATCCTTGACAGTGCATGTCAGAGCAAAAACATTCATTCAAAACACCAATACGCATTTTAGAGCGTATGCATTAGTTTGAGCCCAAGCCCGAAAAATACCTGAATTAAAATGATGATTGTGCCGTTACACAATACATAGCCTACCACATATTACACATGGCAAAAAAACATAATTGGTCTAGCCTATACAAATTTGAGTAATCGCCTTTGAGTGTGGACTGTATTATTATGCATACTGGATGGACTGGTTACCTTGTGCTATGCTCCAAAATGTCTATCCACGAGTCTGGGAGAGAATATATAGCCCTAGGTGATGCTGTGGGTTGTGCAGGGCTGTTTACAGATAAGCCTACAATTATAGTGAATTTGTATTTGATTTTGATTATCCAGTTAATAGGGAATTTTTATATTTTCATAACTAATTGGGTGACATTACCTTTCGCTATACAGACTACCATGCGATTCCACCTCCTCCCCTCTCTCCTTTATTCATTTCTGAAACGTGCAGAGGGGCTGTCAACAGTTTAGTGAAATATGTTTTGTTGTGAAAACATGTTACCATCAATGTTCCCAAACAGATTTTGCTTGCCTCTGCTATAAAACTGAAGTAGCCTACCAGGCATCATTGAAAAACGTATTGGTGGGAAAGTGCACGGCCTCCATTCGCTATTCGAGTGCATGCAGATGACATGTACTTTTCCCCCTGCCCATTTGATAATGAGCCATTCTAAATCTAAAAAAATTGTACATATTAGTAAAGACAAGATTAAATTGAGAATTGTCTGATGGGTAAAAATATGATCACTTTATGAGAGAACAGCTGTGCAGCCAGAGGCAAGAAACAGTGCAAGCTTTTTTGTACGACTTTCTCAAATCATAACAGCCTATAGTCGCATCACGCAGCCCATATGTTTTGATTTGTAAGACATTCTAAGGTTTGTATCATTCACAACTACAGTTGCCAAATAACTCTAAACCTAGCATATAGGACCTGTTTCAAAGGTTCACTTTTACGCTCAACATAACCACTTCATATGCGCACTCGCTCGAATGGGAAAAATATCCTTTCTATTTAATTTAGCTAAGTTGAATTATATAAAATTATATAATACAAAATAATGGCACGGGACTTATAAGCATATCTTGACAGCTAAATGAACAAGCCTACAGCCTATGGCATGGAGCACAGCCAGATAACATACAGTATGCCAACTCACATGCTGTTCTTCTGAAATACATTTTCTTCATATTATATTTCTTAAGACCTAACTAAAATAAATAATGGATTTTTTGTGATGGTGTATATTCAATTTAGTATACACCATCACAAAAATCCATTATTTATTTTAGTCAGGTCTAAAGAAACATTATGATTTGAAGAAAATGTATTTCCGAAGGATAGAATGTGAGTTGGCATACTGTATGTTATCTGGCTATGCTCCATGCCATAGGCTGAAGGCTTGTTCACTTAGCTGACAAGATACTAGCTGCTGATGCATGAGCCTTTGGAACATCTACATTTTTTAAATGTAGATGTTCCAAAGGCATGCTCATCAGCAGCTTGTATGTGGCTTGTATGCAGCTTGTATTCGTGGAGGCCGAGCTGGAGATGCTAAACGTGTTTCTGTTAATTAACAGTCAATTACCGACTTTTGCAATACAAAAACTGGCTGAACTCCACAGTCCTAGCTACACCCTAAAATAAGAGTTTTTGTTTGTACACAAATGTTTTCCTTTTGTTTGTCCCATTAGAGGTGCATGTTTCTATTTTTATCAACCAAGTCATTTTAAATGAAGTGTTAAGGATTTCCTAAGGAGTTCCTAAGGAGCTGTACCTTCTGAGGAGAGGCAGCCCCCTCCCCCCAGCTTGTGGGGGAGGGGGCTGTAGTAGGATTCTTGAAGGAACCGCTTGGAGCCTCTTCCTAGACCCGTCGTGAGGCCCTCCCTAAAACTTCTCCTTTCTGAAGGGAGTCGTATCAGAAAAGAGAAACAGTGAGGAGTGAAAAGTAAATACATACTGGACTCAAATCGACACTGTTACAATGTTGAAAAGGCCAAAAAGAAAGACAACCTTTTTTTGTCCTGAATCAACAGAAAAGCCAAGGTTATGCCCCAGCACAGTGTGTGTATGTGTGTGTGTGTGTGTGGACCTGGGTAGGCGTAGCTGTTGTAATGCAGGCCCCCTCTGGGGATGGGCTGGCTCCCAAACAGAGGGTCACAGTAGAGGTTGTGACAGAGTTTCTCCAGGAAGTGCAGGATGTATGTGACGTTGTTGACCGTGGGCAGGGTGAGGGTATGGTGCTGCTGGTCAAAGTGGGCTGCATGGGACACAGAGGGCAAGGGTTAGGCTCAGATAGCCAATACGGTTCCTCACATGTAGCAGCAATGCCAAGTGAAGAGGAGATATAGAGCTTTGGTTTGATCAATTTCAGGAAAAAATGGATCTACCAGTCTGTTTTAACAACTGGTCCTGATGTAGTGCACAGGGAGGCTTGAAATAAATGAAGGAAAAATCATATTTTTTAAGGAAATGCAAAGACTATTTGATTATCTCTATAACCAAACTTCTAATAAAGTGTATAGAGAAAATAGCACATACAGAAAGCAGGTACAAGTCCCAGACCTTACCTGATATGACCTCTCCTCCGTGACCTGGCTTGAGGCAGGAGAAGACAGAGCTCTGGTTGTGGGCACAGTCCACACAGGCCTGGACACACTGCTGTAGCACCGAGGAAGCCCGGCCTGGACCAAAGTGGTCGGGCAGCTGCTGCACCCGCCGCCCATCCAAGTGGGGTCCCACCTTCCCATACTTGTTCAGGTATACACACACTGTGGGACACGTAGGTAGATGCAGGCAGTCATGAACACAAACACAGAGGCATCAAACATTCAGCATGTATACCACTCCGGCTGAAAAAGGCAGATTCGACTTAATGCTCCAAACATATTTAACAAATACTACATTTTCATCGATAATTGACTCACAAGGATGTCCGAGGGCATACAAGTATTCATAATAAAAGTTGCATTGCGCTCCACAGAAATCCATATGAGTATTAATTGCAGTGATGAACTACTACTTTGTGTGTGTGTACCTGTGGCAGCATGCAAGGCGGTGCTGGGGATGGTGGCGTTGTCCAGGGGCACCGTGCTGGTGTCTGGCTCTGGCATACTGCTGTTGGGGGAAACGGGCACGGGGTTGGACACCACCCGCTGTTTTCTCTGTTCACACAGACACACACACACAATGTTTAGTGGGGTGGTATGCGCTCATCCATAAAAACCTTAAAATATAATTGTGTGTGTGTTTGGTTACCTTGCTGCCGGGCTTGGGCCCTCTCTTTTTGGGGATCTTGACAGACTCCACTTGTCCCTCCTGCAGGGCCATCCTCTGGGCCCAGTTGGCTGGCAGCCTCCCTCTGGGCCGGGACACAGGTCGCCCTGGGCCTGCCATGGCACCCTCCAGCCAGCCTTCTCTCTTCGCCCAGCCTAACTAAACACAGAGGAGGAGTGAGAGGACACTTAAGTCAACCACTCTAGTTGTCAATTGGAGGGCAAACATTACTTTTCTCAGTAGCAGTGGAATTAGAATAGAAGTGAACTCTTGACTTTAGTTCAACTTTTGACCAATAAGGTCGTTATTATAAAAGAGTATTTGGATGCTGCGACACAGGATGAAACATCCAACCCTACCCCTCCCACCCTCCCCAACCATGACTCCCCAACCCGGGTCCTTGGTCTGTACCTTACTCCCCGGTTTGGGGCCTCTCTTCTTGGGAACCTTGATAGGCTCCAGTCCCTTTCCGGGCGGGGGGGCCTGTGGTCCTACTCCGGCCCCCTTCTGGCCCCAGGGCCCTGTCAGCTTGGCTTTCCTGCAGCCTGGCTTGCGTCCCCGTTGGCCAGGCGGCTGTCCTGGCATGGGGTGCATGGCTGTTCCCTCGCTACCGTCTGAAAGGCAACCGAGGGTCTTGGGTTGCACTGCTGTCCCCAGAGAGAAAGAGATAGGGGGAGTGTAAAAGAAAAGTTAAAATAGGATCTTAAGGAATCAAACAAATGCAATTTATCCTCTAGTCTAGAGATCAATATATTCATTCAAGTTATGTAATTCATTATTTCCTTCATTCATTCAAATGCAGCCTGGCAGGAAACAATGAATGTCAGACTCAGGAAGTAGCATCAAATTGACCCCATGACTGTTTGGTAATACACAATAACGCATAACAAACCAGGAAAGAGCAGCGACTTAATCAATATCATGACATAAACAGCCACTGATCAAGTGATGCCTCTAACAACAACACAGCAGGAGTGGTAGACCCGGCCACACACAAGTGCACATAGAACCAGACAGCTTTTGTGTTAAGGAGGGCTATGGTGACCCAGTTTGCTTTCAGCTGTGGAACAAAGGGGCAAGTTGTGATACACACTTATGTGTTACACTATGTTACTGCCCTGCCTTCATAGGGAAGGATGAGAGACAGAGGGAGAAAGAGTGTTGCCAGGACTACATATACAAATTCCATCTAGACACCGTTGACCTAGAGCACACAACAAACTATACCTGCCTTAGCTTAAACATCAGCACCACAGGTAACTAAAAAATGAAAAGCTGAAATGTCTTGAGTCAATAAGTATTCAACCCCTTTGTTATGGTAAGCCTAAATAAGTTCAGGAGTAAAAATTTGCTTAAGTCACATAATAAGTTACATGTGTGCAATAATAGTGTTTAACATTATTTTAAAATGAATACATCTCTGTGCCCCACACATACAGAAAATTGTACGGTCCCTCAGTCGAGCAGTGAATTTCAACCACCAAGACCACTGACCAAGATTTCCCAATGCCTCGCAAAGGGCACCTATTGGTAGATTGGTTAATTTTTTTAAAATAAATTTTAAAAAGCAGACATTGAATATCCCTTTGAGGATGGCGAAGTTATTAATTATTAATTGGATGGTGTATCAATACCAAACTTTCCATAACAAAACCATCACCTATAGAGAGATTAACCTAGAGAAGAGTCCCCTCAGCAAGCAGGTCCTGGGGCTCTGTTACATTTACATTTACATTTTTTACATTTAAGTCATTTAGCAGACGCTCTTATCCAGAGCGACTTACAAACTGTTCACAAACAGACCACACAGAGCCCCAGGACAGCAACACAACTAGACCCAGATTCAGTGAGCATAGCCTTGCTATTGAGAGGCCACCGTAGGCAGACCTGGCTCTAGGAAGTGCAGCTCGGTTTCCACCTCATTTTGTGGGCTATGTGCTCACTGCACACAAAATGAGGTGGAAACCGAGCTGCACTTCCTAACCTCCTGACAAATGTACGATCATATTAGAGACACATATTTCCCTCAGATCACACCGATCTACAAAGAATTCGAAAACAAATCAAAATTGTATAAATTCAAAAACAAATCAATTTTTTAAAATAAATTCCCATGTCTATTAGCTGAAATACCAGTGTGCCATCACAGGAGCAAGATGTGTGACCTGTTGCCACAAGAAAAAGGGAAACCAGTAAAACACAAACACCATTATAAATATAACCCATATTTCTGTTTATTTATTTTTCCCTTTTGTACATTGTTACAACTCCATACATAGCCATAATATAACATTTGAAATGTCTCTACTCTTTTGAAACTTTTGTGAGTTTAATATTTACCCTTTTCGGATTGCTTATTTTACTTTTGTTTATTATAGATTCACTTGCTTTGGCAATGTAAACATACAGTATGTTTCTCATGCCAATAAAGCCCTTTGAATGGAATTGAGAGAATTCTTCACCGAGATAGATATCAATGGCAGAACTTGCAATTAATGATACCAAGAAACCAGCACCCTTGTCACTTCATGCATACACACGGTAAAGGGTGAGACAAACAAATACAGACCTTCCACAACAGGGGCTTCTTTGTGAAGTGGTTCTGATTTTACAACCCAAACAAGCCCAGACAGACAGACAAAGACAGTGAAAGTAGACAGTAGAGTTCCTCTGCACTAAGTTACCCGTGTGACTCGTCCTCTCTGCACACTTCCTTCCTTGAGTTTTGATACACTTGCAAGGCCTCGCCAATGGGGATCGGACAAGACCAAATTCCTCATAAACCGCAGACAATTAACTCTCTCTCGTTGTAATCTCTGTGCAATTCTCACCAGAAGAAAAAGCAAACTAGTAGTCTACAGAGGCCCATCAAGCAGAAAATGCTGACACTGCCTGGGAAATAAGAGTAGTTGCAATAAAGACACAAACTGCCGACAGCTGTCAGATATGGTGTTAACATTTATCTTTAAACCTCACACCCTGTAGTACACACCCTTCCGTTATTAGGAGCCATGCCAAGTCTAAATCACACACTGCCTAATGTGTATGAAGCAACCACAGCATGCAAAGTCAAACATGAATGCAGACACTCGCACTTAACACGACTTAGCCTATGGGGCAATATACCAGACCTGGGTTCAAATACATGTGTATTTGAGTATCTGGTATTTAAAAATACTTTTTCTCTGTTTTTGAGTATTTTCAAATACACAGATTAAAACAATTACTTTTATTTGAGAATTTGAATGGTGATTTGTAAAATTAATTTAAAAAAAATACTCTCAATTACAATTTGGTAGAGTATTTCAAATACTATTTTCAAATACCTAGGTTAAATGCATGGGAGTGTATTTGAGTCAGTGTATTTTCAAATACTTTGAGAGTATTTCCAAATATACTGCTAAAAAAAAAGGGAACACTTAAACAACACATGCTAGATCTGAATGAAAGAAATAATCTTATTAAATACTTTTTCTTTACATAGTTGAATGTGCTGACAACAAAATCACACAAAAATAATCAATGGAAATCCAATTTATCAACCCATGGAGGTCTGGATTTGGAGTCACACTCAAAATTAAAGTGGAAAACCACACTACAGGCTGATCCAACTTTGATGTAATGTCCTTAAAACAAGTCAAAATGAGGCTCAGTAGTGTGTGTGGCCTCCACGTGCCTGTATGACCTCCCTACAACGCCTGGGCATGCTCCTGATGAGGTGGCGGATGGTCTACTGAGGGATCTCCTCCCAGACCTGGACTAAAGCATCCGCCAACTCCTGGACAGTCTGTGGTGCAACGTGGCGTTGGTGGATGGAGCGAGACATGATGTCCCAGATGTGCTCAATTGGATTCAGGTCTGGGGAACGGGCGGGCCAGTCCATAGTATCAATGCCTTCCTCTTGCAGGAACTGCTGACACACTCCAGCCACGAGGTCTAGCATTGTCTTGCATTAGGAGGAACCCAGGGCCAACCGCACCAGCATATGGTCTCACAAGGGCTCTGAGGATCTCATCTCGGTACCTAATGGCAGTCAGGCTACCTCTGGCAAGCACATGGAGGGCTGTGCGGACCCCCAAAGAAATGCCACCCTACACCATGACTGACCCACCGCCAAACCGGTCATGCTGGAGGATGTTGCAGGCAGCAGAACTTTCTCCACGGCGTCTCCAGACTCTGTCACTTGCTCAGTGTGAACCTGCTTTCATCTGTGAAGAGCACAGGGCGCCAGTGGCGAATTTGCCAATCTTGGTGTTCTCTGGCAAATGCCAGAGGGCTGTAAGCACAACCCCCACCTGTGGACGTCGGGCCCTCATACCACCCTCATGGAGTCTGTTTCTGACCGTTTGAGCAGACACATGCACATTTGTGGCCTGCTGGAGGTCATTTTGCAGGGCTCTGGCAGTGCTTCTCCTGCTCCTCCTTGCACAAAGGTGGAGGTAGCGGTCCTGCTGCTGGGTTGTTGCCCTCCTACGGCCTCCTCCACGTGTCTTGCTAATTGCCTATAATTTCCACCTGTTGTCTATTCCATTTGCACAACAGCATGTGAAATTTATTGTCAATCAGTGTTGCTTCCTAAGTGGACAGTTTGATTTCACAGAAGTGTGATTGACTTGGAGTTACATTGTGTTGTTTAAGTGTTCCCTTTATTTTTTTGAGCAGTGTACATTAAAATATTCAACTACTTGTCTTTTCAAATATAATATATTATAATACTTAATTCACTTACATTTTAGTCATTTAGCAGATACTCTGAAGAGGTAGGGTTTCATATGTTTTCGGAAGAAAATACAATGCTGTTCTAGCTTCAGGGGGAAGCTGGTTCCACCATTGTGGTGAAAGGACAGAAGAGCTTGGACTGGGCTGGTGGGAGCTGCCAAGAGACCAGATGTACAGTGAATGTATGTGAAAGTAATTGAGACATTTGAAATAGTATTTGAACCCAGGTTTGTAAAATACACACACCCATAATGGCACGCACCAAAATAAAGTCTGCAGGTTATAATTATACAGTGACACAGTGCCTATCATATGTATTCACCCCCACTTGGATTTTCTTCACATTTTGTTGCGTTACAAAGAAGGATTAAAATGGATTATATTGTGATTTTTTTTTGTCACCAATCTACGCAAAATACTCCTTAATGTCAAAGTGAAAAGAAAATTCTATAAATGTTTACAAATTATTACAAAATAAATAACAAAAACGTCTTGGTTATATAAGTATTAATTTGTTATGGCAAGCCTAAATAAGTTCAGGTGTAAAAATGTCTTTAACAAATCACATAATAGTTTGCATGGACTGAGTCTGTGTGCAATAATAGGGGGTAACATGGTTTTTTAATGACTATACCATCTACACTACATGTCCAATAGTATGTGGACATCTACTCGTAGAACATCTCATTCGAAAATCATGGGCATTAGTATGGAGTTGGTCCCCCCTTTGCTGCTATAACAGCCTCCACTTTTCTGGCAAAGGCTTTCCACTAGATGTTGGAATATTGCTGCGGGGACTTGCTTCCATTCAGGCACAAGAGCATTAGTGAGCTCGGGCACTGATGTAGGGCGATTAGGCCTGGCGCGCAGTCAGTGTTCGAATTCATCCAAAAGGTGTCGATGGGGTTGAGGTCAGGGCTCTTTGCAGGCCAGTCAAGTTCTTCCACACCGATCTCGACAAACCATTTCTGTACGGACCTCGCTTTGTGCATGGGGGCATTGTCATGCTGAAACAGGAAACGTCCTTCCTCAAACTGTTGCCACAAAGTTGGAAGCACAGAATCATCTAGAATGTCATTGTATGCTGTAGCGTTAAGATTTCCCTTCACTGGGGCCTAGCCCTAACCATGAAAAACAGCCCCAGACCATTACTCCTCTTCCACCAAACTTTACAGTTGGCACTATAAATTGGGGTAGGTAGCGTTCTCCTGGCATCCGCCAAACCCAGATTCATTCTCCGACTGCCAGATGGTGAAGCGTGATTCATTACTCCAGAGAACCAGTTTCCACTGCTCCAGAGTCCAATGGCGAGCTTTACACCGCTTGGCATTGCGCATGGTGATCTTAGGCTTGTGTGCAGATGCTATGCCATGGAAACCCATTTCATGAAGTGAGGCACTTTTGGAACTCGGTAGTGAGTGTTGCCACCGAGGATAGTCGGTTTTTACGTGCTACCGCTTCAGCACTCGGCGGTCCCGTTCTGTGAGCTTGTGTGGCCTACCACTTTGTGGCTGAGCCGTTGTTGCTCCTAGACTTTTCCACTTCACAATAACAGCACTTACAGTTGACCTGGGCAGCTCTAGCAGGGTAGAAATTTGACGAACTGACTTGTTGGAAAGGTGGCATCCTATGCCGGTGCCACGTTGAAAGTCACTGACCTCTTCAGTAAGGCCATTCTACTGCCAATGTTTGTGTATGGAGATTGCATGGCTGTGTGCTCGATTTTATAAATCTGTCAGCAACGGGTGTGGAATCCGCTAATTTGAAGGGGTGTCCACATGCTTTTGTATATATAGTGAATGCATCTCACACACTCAATTATCTTTAAGATCCCTCAGTTGAGTAGTGAATTCTAAGCACAGATTCAACCAAAAAGACTAGGGACCTTTCCAATGCCTTGCAAAGAAGGGCACCAATTTTTTACAAAGCAAACACTGAATATCCCTTTGAGCATGGTGAAGTTATTAATTAGGCTTTGGATGGTGTAGCAATACACCCAGAACATGTGCAGACCAGCTGGCTGGTGTGTTTACGGACATATTCAATCTTTCCCTATCCCAGTCTGTTGTCCAGACTTGCTTCAAGATGTCCACTATTGTTCCTGTACCCAAGAAAGTGAAGGTAACTGAACGAAATGACTATCGCCCAGTAGCACTTACATCATCATGAAGTGCTTTGAGAGGCTAGTTATGGATAATATCACCTCCACCTTATCCGACACACCCCCATCAGACCCGC
Source organism: Salmo salar (assembly GCF_965601325.2). Taxonomy (NCBI): domain Eukaryota; kingdom Metazoa; phylum Chordata; class Actinopteri; order Salmoniformes; family Salmonidae; genus Salmo; species Salmo salar. Next base: position 48,106,249 of record NC_138295.1, on the reverse strand, counting down.
GATGCAAAAAGAAGGAAGTTACCCCACATAAATAACGCAAAAGTTACATTTTAACATTGAAGAGAAGAGACAGTCAATGGATCATTTTGTGGTGCTGAAACGTAAAGCTGTGACCACAGCGCAATCAATAGGTGAACAGCGCCTGGTGTTGAAATTATAACCTAGCTAACTTGTTATGCAAGTGGCGCACAGGAATAGATAATCTTCATTTTAATTTGACTTTATAAACGAGAGAGCTTATTTGCAGCCTATTTCTTCTGAGCCTTACATAAAATAACTTGGCTGAGGTAGGCTTTTTTTGTTTTTCCAATTGGGTCTGCTTACAATGGCAACTGGACAAAAATGTAGCATCCTACATAAAACAATAATGTAAAGAAAAAAAGGTGACGTCTGCAAATGTCTGTGTCTGAATGTCTATCAGGAGTCTCGGGATAGCCTGCTCCTGTAATGACAGAACAGAAAATACTGTCAGCATGAGACCTAAATAGCCTTGGATAAGTACTTAGTATTTGCTAAGTTACTTACTCAATGGGAAAAGTTGTATTTATCCTCGGACACGATCTTGTTGGATGTGATTTTGATGCGCAGGCTGTCCTCGATTGACGTGTGGAATCCAGTTTCTGTCGTGAGTCTAGATTGCTCATAGAGGAAAAGGAGGACTCGCAGGTGTAAGTTGATCCAAACATTGTTAGCACATAAAATGCTAGTTTCTTTATTGTGCTGTATTCCTCTGAGCTTGCCACCCAAAACGCACTCAGGGACATGGCACTCCTGATTCTTCAGGAGGCGCAGCCTTCCAGATGAAGTGTCAAAATCGAACTACCTAAGCTTCCTAGTAAAGGCCTCAAGTTTTTCCACCATGTCCGCGACTGTTTTCCCTCTTCCTTGTGACTGCAGATTTAACCCGTTTAAAGTGACAGAACAGGTCAGCCCAAAAAAGAACGGAGAGGAAATCCTAATTTTCCAGATGCGAAGGTGATCAGCTGCTGCACATATTTATCTTTTTCCTGAGAAAACCGACAATCTGGTCATGCAGCTCACAGAACCACTCCAGCGCTTTTCCTTTACTCAGCCAGAGATTCTGTCACAAGCTTGCGGAAAAGACGGTGTTGGGCGCTTGCTTCCAGACAAACTAAACACCTTCTTTGCCCGCTTTGAGGATAACACAGTGCCACCGACGCGGCCCGCTACCAAGGAGTGCCCCCCCCCCCCCTCCTTCTCCATGGCCGACGTGAGTAAGACACTTAAATGTGTTAACCCTCGCAAGGGTGCCGGCCCAGACAGCATCCCTAGCCGCGTCCTCAGAGAATGCGCAGACCAGCTGGCTGGTGTGTTTACGGACATATTCAATCTCTCCCTATCCCAGTCTGCTGTCCCCACATGCTTCAAGATGGCCACCATTGTTCCTGTGCCCAAGAAGGCTTAAGGTAACTGAACTAAATGACTATCGCCCTATAGCACTCACTTCTGTCATCATGAAGTACTTTGAGAGACTAGTCAAGGATCATAATCACCTCGAACTTACCTGCCACCCTAACCCACTTCAATTTGCATACCGCCCCAATAGGTTCACAGACAATGCAATCGTCATCCCACTGCACACTGCCCTATCCCATTTGGACAAGAGGAATACCTATGTAAGAATGCTGTTCATTGACTACAGCTCAGCATTCAACACCATAGTACCTACCCTCCAAGCTCATCATTAAGCTTGAGGCCCTGGGTCTCAACTCCGCTCTGTGCAATTGGGTCCTGGACTTCCTGACAGGCCGCCCCCAGGTGGTGAAGGTAGGAAACATCTCCACTTCACTGATCCTCAACAATGAGGACCCACAAGGGTGCATGCTCAGCCCCCTCCTGTACTCCCAGTTCACCTATGACTGTGTGGCCATGCACACCTCCAACTCAATCATCAAGTTTGCTGACGACAACAGTAGTGGGCTTGATTACCAACAACAACGAGACAGGAGTGTGCGTGTCAGGAAAACAACCTCTCAATCAACCTCAACAAAACAAAAAAGATGATCGTGGACTTCATGAAACAGCAGAGGGAGCACCCCCCTATCCACACCGACAGGACAGCAGCAGTTCCTCGGAGTACACATCACGGACAAACTGGAATGGTCCACCCTCACAGACAGTCTGGTGAAGAAGGCACAGCAGCGCCTCTTCAACCTCAGGAGGCTGAAGAAATGTGGCTTGTCACCTAAAACTGTCACAAACTCTTGCAGATGCACAATTGAGAGCATCCTGTCGGGCTGTATCAACGCCTGGTACGGCAACTGCACCGCCCACAACCGCAAGACTCTCCAGAGGGTGGTGCGGTCTGCACAACGCATCACAGGGGGAAAACGACCTGCCCTCCAAGACACCTACAGCACCCGATGTCACAGGAAGGCCAAAAAGATCATCAAGGACAACAACCACCCGAGCCACTGCCTGTTCACCCCGCTACCATCCAGAAGGTGAGGTCAGTACAGGGGCATCAATGCTGGGACCGAGAGACTGAAAAACATGCCATCAGACTGTTAAACAGCCATCACTAACGCAGAGAGGCTGCTGCCTACATACAGACTCGAAATCATTGGCCACTTTAACCTCTCTGGGCTAGGTGGGATGTTTGCGTCCCACCCTAGTCAACAGCCAGTGGAATCCCGTGGCGCGATATTCAAATACCTTAGAAATGCTATTACTTCAATTTCTCAAACATATGACTATTTTACACCATTTTAAAGACAAGACTCTCGTTAACCTGTTAGGGCTAGGGGGCAGTATTGACACGGCTGGATAAAAAACATACCCGATTTAATCTGGTTACCACTCCTACCCAGTAACTAGAATATGCATATACTTATTACATATGGATAGAAAACACCCTAAAGTTTCTAAAACTGTTTGAATGGTGTCTGTGAGTATAACAGAACTCAAATGGCAGGTCAAAACCTGAGAGATTCCTTTACAGGAAGTGGCCTGTCTGACCATTTCTTGAACTTCTTTTCCATCTCTATCTTTTACTAAGGATCTCTGCTCTAACGTGACACTTCCTACGTCGTCCATAGGCGCTCAGAGCCCGGGAAAAACCTGAATGTCGTCATCCCAGCCCCAGGCTGAAACACATTATCACCTTTCTCAAGTGGCCGATCAAGGGACTCTGGGCTTAGGCACGTGACCCGACCGCCCCCGCCTTTGTGATGTTTTCCTCTGTTTGCCGAAAAGGAGATTCCCTGTCGGAATATTATCGCTTTTCTACGAGAAAAATGGCGTAAAAATTTATTTTAAACAGCGGTTGACATGCTTCGAAGTACGGTAATGGAATATTTAGAATTTTTTTGTCACGAATTGTGCCATGCGCGCGACCCTTCTTTACCATTTCGGATAGTGTCTGGAACGCACGAACAAAACGCCGCTATTCAGATATAACGATGGATTATTTTGGACCAAACCAACATTTGTTATTGAAGTAGCAGTCCTGGGAGTGCATTCTGACGAAGACAACAAAAGGTAATCAAACTTTTATAATAGTAAATATGATTATGGTGAGTGCTAAACTTGCCGGGTGTCTAAATAGCTAGCCCGTGATGCCTGGGCTATGTACTTAGAATATTGCAAAATGTGCTTTCACCAAAAAGCTATTTTAAAAATCGGACATATTGAGTGCATAGAGGAGGTCTGTATCTATAATTCTTAAAATAATTGTTATGCTTTTTGTGAACGTTTATCGTGAGTAATTTAGTAAAATGTTAGCGAATTCCCCGGAAGTTTGCGGGGGGGTATGCTAGTTCTGAACGTCACATGCTAATGTAAAAAGCTGGTTTTTGATATAAATATGAACTTGATTGAACAAAACATGCATGTATTGTATAACATAATGTCCTAGGGTTGTCATCTGATGAAGATCATCAAAGGTGAGTGCTGCATTTAGCTGTCTTCTGGGTTTTTGTGACATTATATGCTAGCTTGAAAAATGGGTGTCTGATTATTTCTGGCTTGGTACTCTGCTGACATAATCTAATGTTTTGCTTTCGTTGTAAAGCCTTTTTGAAATCGGACAGTGTGGTTAGATTAACGAGAGTCTTGTCTTTAAATAGCTGTAAAATAGTCATATGTTTGAGAAATTGAAGTAATAGGATTTTTAAGGTTTTGAAAATCGCGCCACAGGCTGCAAGTGGCTGTTACGTAGGTGGGACGAATTCGTCCCGCCTAGCCCAGAGAGGTTAATCTAACCACACTGTCCGATTTCAAAAAGGCTTTACAACGAAAGCAAAACATTAGATTATGTCAGCAGAGTACCCAGCCAGAAATAATCAGACACCCATTTTTCAAGCTAGCATATAATGTCACAAAAACCAAAACCACAGCTAAATGCAGCACTAACCTTTGATGATCTTCATCAGATGACACTCCTAGGACATTATGTTATAGAATACATGCATGTTTTGTTCAATCAAGTTCATATTTATATCAAAAAACAGCTTTTTACATTAGCATGTGACTAGCATGGGACTAGCATTCCCACCGAACACTTCCGGTGAATTTACTAAATTACTCACGATAAACGTTCACAAAAAACATAAATAATTTTAATTATAAATACAGAACTCCTTTATGCAATCGCGGTGTCCGATTTTAAAATAGCTTTTCGGGTGAAAGCACATTTTGCAATATTCTGAGTAGATAGCCCGGCCATCACAGGCTAGCTATTTTGAAACCCACCATGTTTGGTACTCACCAAACTCAGATTTACTATAAGAAAAATTGGATTACCTTTGCTGTTCTTCGTCAGAATGCACTCCCAGGACTTCTACTTAACCTCTTACATCAAGACGTTCCGCTAGCGGAACACCTGCTCCAATATCCAATGATAGGCGTGGCGCGAATTACAAATTCCTCAAAAATACAAAAACGTTCATTTTTCAAACATATGACTATTTCACAGCATTTTAAAGACAAGACTCTCCTTTATCTAACCACACTGTCCGATTTCAAAAAGGCTTTACAGCGAAAGCAAAACATTAGATTATGTCAGCAGAGTACCCAGCCAGAAATAATCACACACCCATTTTTCAAGCTAGCATATAATGTCACAAAAAACAAAACCACAGCTAAATGCAGCACTAACCTTTGATGATCTTCATCAGATGACACTCCTAGGACATTATGTTATACAATACATGCATGTTTTGTTCAATCAAGTTCATATTTATATCAAAAACCAGCTTTTTACATTAGCATGTGTCATTCAGAACTAGCATACCCCCCGCAAACCTCCGGTGAATTTACTAAATTACTCACGATAAACGTTCACAAAAAACATAAATAATTTTAAGAATTATAGATACAGAACTCCTTTGTGCAATCGAGGTGTCCGATTTTAAAATAGCTTATCGGTGAAAGCACATTTTGCAATATTCTGAGTACATAGCCCAGCCATCACGGCTAGCTATTTAGACACCCACCAAGTTTAGCCCTGACCAAACTCCGATTTACTATTAGAAAAGTTTGATTACCTTTGGTGTTGTTCGTCAGAATGCACTCCCAGGACTGCTACTTCAATAACAAATGTTGGTTTGATTCAAAATAATCCATAGTTATATCCAAATAGCGGGGTTTTGTTCGTGCGTTCAAGACACTATCCGAAGTGTAAATAAGGGTCACGAGCATGGCGCATTTCGTGACAAAAGATTTCTAAATATTCCATTACCGTACTTCGAAGCATGTCAACCGCTGTTTAAAATCAATTTTTATGCCATTTTTCTCGTAAAAAAGCGATAATATTCCGACCGGGAATCTGCGTTTAGGTAAAAAGACGAAAGAAAACAAAGCATGGGGTCGACTCGGGCACGCGCCTGAGTCTCACAGTACTGTGACCAGCCACTATCCAAACGCGCAACTTTTTTTTCAGCCAGAGCCTGCAAAGCCACGATTCAGCTTTTTGCCGCCTTCTGAGAGCCCATGGGAGCCGTAGGAAGTGTCACGTAACAGCAGAGATCCCCTGTAATGGATAGAGATAATCAAGAAGGGCAAGAAATTGTCAGACAGGGCACTTCCTGCATGGAATCTTCTCAGGTTTTGGCCTGCCAAATGAGTTCTGTTATACTCACAGACACCATTCAAACAGTTTTAGAAACGTTGGAGTGTTTTCTATCCAAAGCTAATAATTATATGCATATTCTAGTTTCTGGGCAGGAGTAATAATCAGATTAAATCGGGTACGTTTTTTATCCGGCTGTGAAAATACTGCCGCCTAGCCATAACAGGTTAAACAACAAATGTTGGTTTGGTTCCAAATAATCCATAGTTATATCCAAATAGCGGTGTTTTGTTCGTGCGTTCAAGACACTATCCGAAGGGTAACGCACCCGGCGCGTTTCGTGACAAAAAAATTCTAAATATTCCATTACCGTACTTCGAAGCATGTCAAACGCTGTTTAAAATACATTTTTATGCGATTTTTCTCGTAAAATAGCGATAATATTCCGACCGGGAGTCGTTTTCGTTCAAAGACTGAGAAAGTAAAATGGACTCTTCACGTGCACGCGCGCACCCGTCTCATTGTTCTCAGATCGACCACTTACCAAATGCGCTACTGTTTTTCAGCCAGTAACTGCAGAGTCATCATTCAACGTTCTGGCGCCTTCTGAGAGCCTATGGGAGCCTTAGAAAGTGTCACGTTACAGCAGAGATCCTTTGTTTTGGATAGAGATGACAAAGAAGGCCAAGAAATGGTCAGAGAGGGCGCTTCCTGTTTGGAATCTTCTCAGGTTTTGGCCTGCCATATGAGTTCTGTTTTGGCCTGCCATATGAGTTCTGTTATACTCACAGACACCATTCAAACAGTTTTAGAAACTTTAGGGTGTTTTCTATCCAAAGCCAATAATTATATGCATTATCTAGTTACTGGGCAGGAGTAGTAACCAGATTAAATCGGGTACGTTTTTTATCCGGCCGTGCAAATACTGCCCCCTATCCCCAACAGGTTAATAAAAGGATCACTAGTCACTTTAATAATGTTTACATATCTTGCATTACTCATCTCATATGTATATAGTGTCGTTTACACCATCTATTGCATCTTGCCTATGCCGCTCGGTCATTGCTCATCCATATATTTATATGTATATTGTTATTCCATCCCTTTATTTAGATTTGAGTGTATTAGGTAGTTGTGGAATTGTTAGATGACTTGTTCGATATTACTGCACTGTCAGGACTAGAAGCACAAGCATTTCACTACACTCGCATTAACATCTGCTAACCACGTGTATGTGACCAATAAAGTTTGATGTCTCCCTGACAAAGTTGATTATGCGCATTACTTTATCCATTACATCTTTTAGCTCATCGTTTAGTCTGGCACGCAGCACACTCTGATGGATAAGATAGTGCAAGCCATTCATTTGGGGGGCGATATCCTTTAACCTGCTGACCAGGCCGTGTCTGCCCACCATAAAAGGAGCCCAGTCGGTAACCACAATATTCACTTTTTCGAATGACAGGCATGCTGCGTAAACAATTCTTCCAGTTTTGTGAATATGATGTCCCCGGTGGTGTGTCCTTCGAGGGGAATCCGTGCCAGCAGCTCTTGTTTAAATTCCTTTCCATCAAAATAACAGACATACACACACAAACAACTGTGCTACATCGGTGTTGTTAGTACACTCAACAAAAGCCAGGTCAAAAGGTTCAGCCTGATTAAGCCCCTCTAAAACGATCCTATGCACATCATCTGCCAGTGCATGGACGAGGCAGCGGGCTGTTGATGCAGACTATCCAAATCAAAAATTGCCAAGAAACTGAAGATCTCGTACAGCGCTGTGTACTACTCCCTTCACAGAACAGCGCAAACTGTCTCTAACCAGAATAGAAAGCGGAGTGAGAGGCCTTGGTACACAACTGAGCAAGAGGACAAGTACATTAGTGTGTCTAGTTTGAGAAACAGACCCCTTACAAGTCCTCAATTGGCAGCTTCATTAAATATTATACGCAAAACACCAGTCTCAATGTCATCAGTGAAGAGACGACTCTGGGATGCTGGCCTTCTAGGCAGAGTTCCTCTGTCCAGTGTGTGCTCTTTGGCCCATCTTAATCTTTTCTTCTTATTAGCCAGTCTGAGATATTACTTTTTCTTTGCAACTCTGCCTAGAAGGCCAGCATCCCGGAGTCACCTCTTCACTGTTGACATTGATCAATGATCAGTTAGCCTTTTAAAATGATAAACTTGGATTAGCTAACACAATGTGCCATTGGAACACAGGAGTGATGGTTGCTGATAATGGGCCTCTGTACGCCTATGTAGATATTACATAAAAAAATCTGCCGTTTCCAGCTACAATAGTCATTTACAACATTAACAATGTCTACACTGTATTTATGATCAATTTGATATCTTAAATGGACAAAAATGCTTTTCTTTCAGAAAACAAGGACATTTCTAAGTGACCGCAAACTTTTGAATGGTAGTGTATATATACAGTACCAGTCAAAAGTTTGGACACACCTACTCATTCAAGGATTTGTCTTTATTTGTACTATTTTCTACATTGTAGAATAATAGTGAATACATCAAAACTACAAAATAACACATATGGAATCATGTACTAACCAAAAAAAAGTATTAAACAGATATTTAGATTCTTCAAAGTAGCCACCCTTTGCCTTCATGACAGCTTTGCACACTTGGCATTCTCTCAACCAGCTTCATGAGGTAGTCACCTGGAATGCATTTCAATTAACAGGTGCGCCTTGTTAAAAGTGAATGTGGAATTTCTTTCCTTCTTAACTTAAGGGTCGGACCCTTTTTTTCCAATTTTCGCCTAAAATGACATACCCAAATCTAACTGCCTGTAGCTATGGACCTGAAGCAAGGATATGTATATTCTTGATACCGTTTGAAAGGAAACACTTTGAAGTTTGTGGAAATATTAAATTAGGAGAATATAACACATTAGATCTTGTAAAAGATAAGTTTTTTTGTACCATCATCTTTGAAATGCAAGAGAAAGGCCATTCCAGCCCAGGCTAAATTTTGATTTTGGCCACTAGATGGCAGCAGTATATGTGCAAAGTTATAGACCGATCCAATGAACCATTGCATTTCTGTTCAAAATGTTATATCAAGACTACCCAAATGTCACTAATTGGTTTATTAATACATTTTCAAGTTCATAACTGTGCACTCTCAAACAATAGCATGGTATTATTTTACTGTAATAGCTAATGTGAATTGGTGTGCAGTTAGATTAACAAGAATTTAAGCTTTCTCTCAATATCAGATATGTCTATGTCCTGGAAAATGTTCTTGTTACTTACAACCTCATGTTAATCCCGCTAGCCTACATTAGCTCAACCGTCCCGCGGGGGACACACCAATCCTGTAGAGGTTTTAATGTGTTTGAGCCAATCAGTTGTGTTGTGACAAGGCAGAAGTGGTATACAGAAGATAGCCCTATTTGGTAAAATACCAAGTCCATATTATAGCAAGAACAGCTCAAATAAGCAAAGAGAAATGACAGTCCATCATTACTTTAAGACATGAAGGTCAGTCAATCCGGAAAATTTAAAGAAAGCTTCTTCAAGTGCATTCTCAAAAACCATCAAGCACTATGATGAAACTGGCTCTAATGAGGGCCACCACAGGAATGGTTTTTGGTTCCAACCACTGTGTCTTTGTGGCACGCAGGGTAGGTGAACAGATGATCTCCGCATGTGTAGTTCCCACCGTGAAGCGTGGTGGTGTGATGGTGCTTTGCTGATTAACTTTTGACTGGTACTGTATATTGCTTATATAATTTGAGATGGAAAAACAATTTCAGTGTAAACTTATTAAACGACTAAAACTAGATATAAACTACAGTGCATTCGGAATGTATTCAGACCCCTTGACTTTTTCCACATTTTGTTATGTTACAGCCTTAATCTAAAATAGATTAAATAAAAATTATCATAAATCTACACAATACCCCATAATGACAAAGCAAAAACAGGTTTTATAAATTTTAGCAAATGTATTAAAAAACAAAAACAGACAGCTTATTTACATAAGTATTCAGACCCTTCGCTATGAGACTCAAAATTGAGCTCAGGTGCATCCTGTTTCCATTGATCATCCTTGAGATGTTTCAACAACTTGATTGGAGCCCACCTGTGGTAAATTCAATTGATTAGACATGATTTGGAAAAGGCACACATCTGTCTATATAAAGGTCCCACAACTGACAATGCATGTCAGAGCAAAAACCAAGCCATGAGGTCGAAGGAATTGTCCGTAGAGCTCCAAGACAGGATTGTGTCAAGGCAGAGATCTGGAGAAGGGTATCATAAAATGGCTGAAGCATTGAAGGTCCCCAAGAACACAGTGGCCTCCATCATTCTTAAATGGAAGAAGTTTGGAACCACCAAGACTCTTCCTAGAGCTGGCCGTCCGGCAAAACTGAGCAATCGGGGGAGAAGGGCCTTGGTCGGGGAGGTGACTAAGAACCCGAGGGTCACTCTGTCCTAAAGGACTCTCAGACCATGAGAAACAAGATTCTCAGGACCTCAGACTGGGGCGAAGGTTCACCTTCTAACAGGTCAACAACCCTAAGCACACATCAAAGACAACACAGTAGTGGCTTTGAGACAAGTCTATGAATGCTCGTTGTGGCCCAGCCAGAGCCCGGAACCCGATCGAACAACTCTTGAGAGACCTGAAAATAGCTCTGCAGTGACACACCCCATCCAACCTGACAGAGCTTGAGAGGATCTGCAGAGAAGAATGGCAAAAACTCCCCAAATACAGGTGGGCCAAGCTTCTAGCGTCATACCGAAGAAGACTTGAGGCTGTAATTGCTGCCAAAGGTGCTTCAACAAAGTACAGAGTAAAGGGTCTGAATGCTTATGCACATTTTTTTATACATTTGCAAAATGTTTAATCCATTTTAAAAAGGCTGTTAACGTAACAAAATTTGGAAAAAGTTAAGGGGTCTGAATACTTTCCAAATGCACTGTATGTAGAAAAGATAATGGACCTATATATTTTTTAATAAGATTATCTTTGAGAACTAACAATCACCTATATACAAGCTAGACAATCAGGGAAAATCTAAAAATGTAAAAATTATGCATTCAGGAGCATTTTTGTCTTGGGGCCGCCATTGACTTTGTTATAATTTCAGAGTCCCTCAGATAGCATAAGCCATAGCAAAATGTGTAGAATTGCAGGAAATTAGATTTAAAAAAGCACTTTTGTCACTGTGGCTAACAGGAGGGTATCTAAAATTTTATATCGCCATTTCTTCATTTCAACTTACCCTTCAGCGGTGGAAAACCCACCCTCAATCTGCTGCACTGCTGTCCTCTCCTACACTCTCTACTCTTTTCCAACTCTTACACCACAGGTACAAATAGCTGACAAGTCTACAGGGTGACAAACAAACAAACAAACACACATACTGTACATACACACAGACACGCACAGACCTTTGGTGCCGGGCGGCTGCAGGTTGTCCCCGGTGAGAGAGCACCAGCCCACGGGGAAGATGTCCCGGGAGTCGTAGCGGCAGTAGTAGTCGAAAGCACCCCGCCAGCCATCGAAGGTGACGAGCACCTCCACGCCACGCAACGCCCCCACCGTGGCCGGGCAGATGAAGTGGGGGTTCTTGCGGTCCACTGCCTCCAGCTTCATGCCCACCTGGAAGGAGTTCTGCTCTGGGACCGGGGGCTCCTGCTGGGGTACGAGGGGAAGGGAGGTGACAGGGACGGGAGAGGTCAGTGACAAGGGAGTGGGTAAATGTGGGATTATCCAGATGAAATGTGAAATTGTTCGGAAGCTTTATTTAGTTGGCAAATGTATATGTTCACGTATGATGTTGTGATCCCAATGGTGAGTGTGGAAGAGGTAAACAAATAACAGTTGTGTATCAACAATGACAAGCCACCGGGATCTGACAATTTGGATGGATTACTGACGATAATAGGGGACAATATTGCCACTCCTATTTGCAATATCTTCAATTTAAGCCTACTAGAAAGTGTGTGCCCTCAGGCCTGGAGGGAAGCAAAAGTCATTCCGCTACCTAAGAAAAGTAAAGCCCCATTAACTGGCTCAAATAGCTGACCAATCAGCCTGTTAGTAAAGTTTAGGAAAAAATTGGGTTTGACCAGATACAATGCTATTGTCGTGTCTTTGGCATCATTAAACTGAAGACATATTTATCAAATAACTCTGTAATTATTATTACGCGATTAAACTGATTAATCGTGTAACTGTAATTAACTAGGAAGTCGGGGCACCAAGGAAAATATTCAGATTACAAAGTTATAATTTTCCTAATATAACTTTCAGATATCATAATATCTGATCTATTAGTCTTCGGATTAATGATGTATTCTTTACCTCGTCAGTCTCATTCCAAACGTCGTAAATTGTTGGTTATCTGCACGAACCCAGTCTTCACTATGAGTCCTCCATACATCAGTTGTCTTAAAATAATTTATTTACTAACTAAATAATTCACAGAAATGCATAACAAACAGTAGGTATCGTTACAAAGAAATGATAAAGGAATGTGCCCTAGTGGGCTAAACCAGCATGGCGGCTTGTTAGACAAAGGGTTGATACGAGTTGATAATTATAACAATTGAAATGCTAACCCTTTGCATATGAACGCTCACTCATTCGGGAACAATTGCAATCAATATATATATTTACGCTCAGTGTGTCGTCGGGATCTTTGTTGAAAAGTTTGTTTCTGTTGGAGAGTTTTGTCCTCGCGTTCTCTCTCTCTCTGGGATTGAATGGATATTTCAAAGTGACATTCATTAATGTTGTTATAGGACAGATGTTTCGTCGGTCTTCGCGTTCAATGATACCCAATTCCTAGCTGCAGACTAGTAATTAATATCAAAGGCTTGTTATTATTCTGTCGGTATCAATAGTCTAAGAGTTTAACCACGTGGTATGGTTAAAGTTCAGAACGAGGAATGCATGGTCAAACCTTGGCCCTCTCATTATCGAGGTAAGCTGGTCTCCAACCTTTAGCCACTCGTAATGGAGGTAAGCCCGGTCTCGTGATAGAAACCCTGGGTGGGGGTTATATTCGGAATAACAGAAAAGGGCTGTCTCATGACGCCAGGTCCCGTCTGTTCATGGGGGCGTGCCGATGACTTGATGAAACTTTAAACAGAAATACAATTCTCTCACATTAACATCTGACAAGCATCACAACATATTCCAAATAGCTTTATCCTTATTCATTCATTGTATACAACCATTATATGTAAGTCTCACAACTGAGGCTATTATATAAACAGCGCCATGGTAATGTGGCCGTATTGTCTCTCATGAGTTTCACAAAATTGTACCAAACGGACCAGTTCGTAGCTGGATTCTTCACCGATCTTTTATACCTTCATCCAGAACATAAATGTCGTTTGGTTCTCCAGTCCTGTGAGGTGGAATAATTCCTGGGTTCTTTCTATGAAACCCACTCTGTCTCAAAACTGTGGCCATGAGGCAGGCCATTCTTTTAGGAATTTACGACCGCTCTCACAGAGCCTGGGTAGGGGGAGGGTGCATAGAAAACCCAAAGAGGGCAATGTCATGACACTATTTTACAGTAAACAAATTGACAACAGACTTTCAGCACGCTTATAGGGAAGGACATTCAACAAGCAACACAAACATAGGCACAGAAACATGCATACAATACACACATGATAACATACTGTTGGAATCGGCTAAACTTTGAACACTGAGATATTAAATGAATGATAGTAAATTAAAGAGATTATGTTAGAAGTTAATGGTTCTCTGAAGAAAGACAGAAGGCTTTGGAATGTGTTTGATGGAGGAGAGCGATGGGTTGATATAGGGAAGACAGATGGACATCTGTGTATTAGATGAAAGAGGGGTTGAGGTCAGGAGGTGAGGACAGATTCTCGTAAGAGTAATAAATGTTTGGAATCCTACCCTTAGCTTCCTGTAGAGCCATAAAATGTAAGGATTGGAGAGAAAGAGGAGTGTCTTAAGTGGGATGTATATAAACTGTGATGTCTGAAATGTTTTGCTGTCTGATTTCAGCTGTACAGAACCTCTGAGAAGAATAAAGCTTCTCTAGTGTCCGTGGGTTATTTACTCTGAAAAATAAGAACCTAACAAATACGCACAAGTACACATGGATTTTGTGTTGTAGATATGTGGTAGTGGAGTATGGGCCTTAGGGCACACAGTGTGTTATGAATTCTGTTATGAATGTATTGTAATGTTATTAAAATCGTATAACTGCCTTAATTTTGCTGGACCACAGGAAGAGTTGCTGCTGTCTTTTTTGTATTTTTTATATTATTAACCCCTCCACCACCACCCCCCTCCCCTCTTTGGAGGAAAAATATATACACTGCTCAAAAAAATAAAGGGAACACTTAAACAACACAATGTAACTCCAAGTCAATCACACTTCTGTGAAATCAAACTGTCCACTTAGGAAGCAACACTGATTGACAATAAATTTCACATGCTGTTGTGCAAATGGAATAGACAACAGGTGGAAATTATAGGCAATTAGCAAGACACCCCCAATAAAGGAGTGGTTCAGCAGGTGGGGACCACAGACCACTTCTCAGTTCCTATGCTTCCTGGCTGATGTTTTGGTCACTTTTGAATGCTGGCGGTGCTTTCACTCTAGTGGTAGCATGAGACGGAGTCTACAATCCACACAAGTGGCTCAGGTAGTGCAGCTCATCCAGGATGGCACATTAATGCGAGCTGTGGCAAGAAGGTTTGCTGTGTCTGTCAGCGTAGTGTCCAGAGCATGGAGGCGCTACCAGGAGACAGGCCAGTACATCAGGAGACGTGGAGGAGGCCGTTGGAGGGCAACAACCCAGCAGCAGGACCGCTACCTCCGCCTTTGTGCAAGGAGGAGCAGGAGAAGCACTGCCAGAGCCCTGCAAAATGACCTCTAGCAGGCCACAAATGTGCATGTGTCTGCTCAAACGGTCAGAAACAGACTCCATGAGGGTGGTATGAGGGCCCGACGTCCACAGGTGGGGGTTGTGCTTACAGCACAACACCGTGCAGGACGTTTGGTATTTGCCAGAGAACACCAAGATTGGCAAATTCGCCACTGGCGCCCAGTGCTCTTCACAGATGAAAGCAGGTTCACACTGAGCATGTGACAGACGTGACAGAGTCTGGAGACACCGTGGAGAACGTTCTGCTGCCTGCAACATCCTCCAGCATGACCGGTTTGGCGGTGGGTCAGTCATGGTGTGGGGTAGCATTTCTTTGGGGGACCATATGCTGGTGCGGTTGGCCCTGTGTTCCTCCTAATACAAGACAATGCTAGACCTCTTGTGGCTGGAGTGTGTCAGCAGTTCCTGCAAGAGGAAGGCATTGATGCTCCGCCCGTTCCCCTGACCTGAATCCAATTGAGCACATCTGGGACATCATGTCTCGCTCCATCCACCAACGCCATGTTGCACCACAGACTGTCCAGGAGTTGGCGGATGCTTTAGTCCAGGTCTGGGAGGAGATCCATCAGGAGACCATCCGCCACCTCATCAGGAGCATGCCCAGGCGTTGTAGGGAGGTCATACAGGCACGTGGAGGCCACACACACTACTGAGCCTCATTTTGACTTGTTTTAAGGACATTACAACAAAGTTGGATCAGCCTGTAATGTGGTTTTCCACTTTAATTTTGAGTGTGACTCCAAATCCAGACCTCCATGTGTTGATAAATTGGATTTTCATTGATTATTTTTGTGTGATTTTGTTGTCAGCACATTCAACTATGTAAAGAAAAAAGTAGTTAATAAGATTATTTCTTTCATTCAGATCTAGGATGTGTTGTTTAAGTGTTCCCTTTATTTTTTTGGGCAGTATATTTTTATAGCTTTTCTGCTACATATACATACATTGTACATATTCATATACATTTTACATACACATTTTGCATACATGGTACTTTAACATAAAGCAGTCACATAACAACATTGCCAAACATAGTGGCTGAGGGTTGGGATTAAAGAGCCTCTCAGCCCATCCCACCTATCACCATAGACCACCCTCGTTTGTGTGCCATATATTTTTCAATTGTGCTGTTTCACATAATTGTTTTCCTTTTTAATCGTATAGTATCCACAGATTGTGAGCTAAAGATGAAAACCTTTCCAACGAGTATTATTATATGCATGGTTTGTCTGACAGATGTTATTTCTATGTAAAATATTCTGTAACAAGTGATGTTTTTGTGCTCAATGGTGGATCTATTCATAATTATTTAAGAGATGATTGGCTTTCCAAATCACCCAACACTGCTATTTGTAAGGTTAATTTAAAGTGCATATTGTGATTTTGTTTTTAACCATTCCTGAACCTGTGACCAGAAACTAGATATATAGATCATTTATTCTGGTATTGCCTCTATTGATTCTGTCTCTTCGAAGCAAAATCTACAGAGCTGAGATTGTTGTATGCCCCATATATATAGTATTCTCTTGGTGGAAAGAATTTGATATAATAATTTAAATTGAAAAACGAAGTGTTCAATCAGGTGTTGTTTTTTTGTACCAGTTCATAAACATGTGACATGGAATCGGTTCATCAAAAATCTCTTCCCATTAATTTTGCAACCTGTATGGCGCAGCTGTCAACATTTTTGTCCTCAAATGAAACTGTTATATTTTTCTATTTATTCCAGTTCCTTTCAGCCAATTTGTATCTTTAATAAATGGTAGTCAGAAAGGGTTTCCTACCTTCTCCCTTTTCCACTTGCCTCCTCCATTTTTGTGGTAATGCTGCAATCAGTTGATTGTACATTTTGATTGAGCAGATTCCCATATATTTTCGATAGCTGCATATGTGACATAACTCCTCCGTTTCTATTCATAATATCATTAATAAATAAAACTATTTAAAAAAAAGAATCCATAAAGAATATTTAATTTATTAATCAGTATATTTGAATTTAACCTTAACATTTGTTATATCTTTTCTGGAGGATAAAACTGAAATTGTATGGCTTGTTTAAGAAAGGGTGATGCTTTAAACAAAATATAATTTTCAATTACACGGAAATGAGAAGTTGTAATCTGTATAAAGACAAAAAGGCCATTTTTGAACAAAGGATGAGCCTGCCTTAAAAATCTACTGGAGAACCATTTTGGATACAAGTATCATTTATGTATGAGTGAAGCTTTTAGTGAGAGGTTTAAAGCTTTAATATTTAATCATTTTAGCCCCCAAACTCATATGCATTATATACAGTTGAAGTCAGAAGTTTACATACACTTAGGTTGGAGTCATTAAAACTTGTTTTTCAACCACTCCACAAATGTCTTGTTAACTTCTTATGGATGGTGGCAGTATTGAGTCGCTTGGATGACTGACGTGCCCAGAGTAAATTGCCTCCTACTCACTCCCAGAAACTAAGATATGCATATTATTAGTAGATTTGAATAGAAAACACTATGAAGTTTCTAAAACTGTTTGAATGATGTCTGTGAGTATAACAGAACTCATATGGCAGGCAAAAATCTGAGAAACAAATCCAACCAGGAAGTGATTTGTAGTTCTTCTTAGATGTCTATTCAAACTACATTGTCTGTGGGGTCATTTTGCACTTCCTAAGGCTTCCATTGGCTGTCAACAGCCTTTAGAAACGTCTTTCATGCATCTCCTCTTACTGGGCAAAGAACAGCAGCTCAGTTTATCAGTGGACTGCCTGGGAGCAGGGAGTTGTTTACTGCGTGTTCACGTTTGGAGCGCCGCTCATTCTTTTTCTCCTGGAATGAATACGCTATTGTCCTGTTGAAATATTATTTACATTTACATTTAAGTCATTTAGCAGACGCTCTTATCCAGAGCGACTTACAAAATGGTGCATTCACCTTATGATATCCAGTGGAACAACCACTTTACAATAGTGCATCTAAATATTTTAAGGGGGGGGGGGGGGGGGGGGTTAGAAGGATTACTTTATCCTATCCTAGGTATTCCTTAAAGAGGTGGGGTTTCAGGTGTCTCCGGAAGGTGGTGATTGACTCCGCTGTCCTGGCGTCGTGAGGGAGCTTGTTCCACCATTGGGGTGCCAGAGCAGCGAACAGTTTTGACTGGGCTGAGCGGGAACTGTGCTTCCTCAGAGGTAGGGGGGCCAGCAGGCCAGTGGTGGATGAACGCAGTGCCCTTGTTTGGGTGTAGGGCCTGATCAGAGCCTGAAGGTATGGAGGTGCCGTTCCCTTCACAGCTCCGTAGGCAATCACCATGGTCTTGTAGCGGATGCGAGCTTCAACTGGAAGCCAGTGGAGAGAGCGGAGGAGCGGGGTGACGTGAGAGAACTTGGGAAGGTTGAACACCAGACGGGCTGCAGCGTTCTGGATGAGTTGTAGGGGTTTAATGGCACAGGCAGGGAGCCCAGCCAACAGCGAGTTGCAGTAATCCAGACGGGAGATGACAAGTGCCTGGATTAGGACCTGCGCCGCTTCCTGTGTGAGGCAGGGTCGTACTCTGCGAATGTTGTGGAGCATGAACCTACAGGATCGGGTCACCGCCTTGATGTTAGTGGAGAACGACAGGGTGTTGTCCAGGATCACGCCAAGGTTCTTAGCACTCTGGGAGGAGGACACAAGGGAGTTGTCAACCATGATGGCGAGATCATGGAACGGGCAGTCCTTCCCCGGGAGGAAGAGCAGCTCCGTCTTGCCGAGGTTCAGCTTGAGCTGGTGATCCGTCATCCACACTGATATGTCTGACAGACATGCAGAGATGCGATTCGCCGCCTGGTTATCAGAAGGGGGAAAGGAGAAGATTAATTGTGTGTCGTCTGCATAGCAATGATAGGAGAGACCATGTGAGGATATGACAGAGCCAAGTGACTTGGTGTATAGCGAGAATAGGAGAGGGCCTAGAACAGAGCCCTGGGGGACACCAGTGGTGAGAGCGCATGGTGTGGAGACAGATTCTCGCCACGCCACCTGGTAGGAGCGACCTGTCAGGTAGGACGCAATCCAAGCGTGGGCCGCGCCGGAGATGCCCAACTCGGAGAGGGTGGAGAGGAGGATCTGATGGTTCACAGTATCAAAGGCAGCAGATAGGTCTAGAAGTATGAGAGCAGAGGAGAGAGAGTTAGCTTTAGCAGTGCGGAGAGCCTCCGTGACACAGAGAAGAGCAGTCTCAGTTGAATGCCCAGTCTTGAAACCTGACTGATTAGGATCAAGAAGGTCATTCTGAGAGAGATAGCAGGAGAGCTGGCCAAGGACGGCACGTTCAAGAGTTTTGGAGAGAAAAGAAAGAAGGGATACTGGTCTGTAGTTGTTGACATCGGAGGGATCAAGTGTAGGTTTTTTCAGAAGGGGTGCAACTCTCGCTCTCTTGAAGACGGAAGGGACGTAGCCAGCGGTCAAGGATGAGTTGATGAGCGAGGTGAGGAAGGGGAGAAGGTCTCCGGAAATGGTCTGGAGAAGAGAGGAGGGGATAGGGTCAAGTGGGCAGGTTGTTGGGCAGCCGGCCGTCACAAGACGCGAGATTTCATCTGGAGAGAGAGGGGAGAAAGAGGTCAAAGCACAGGGTAGGGCAGTGTGAGCAGGACCAGCGGTGTCGTTTGACTTAGCAAACGAGGATCGGATATCGTCAACCTTCTTTTCAAAATGGTTGACGAAGTCATCCGCAGAGAGGGAGGAGGGGGGGGAGGGGGAGGAGGATTCAGGAGGGAGGAGAAGGTAGCAAAGAGCTTCCTAGGGTTAGAGGCAGATGCTTGGAATTTAGTGTGGTAGAAAGTGGCTTTAGCAGCAGAGACAGAAGAGGAGAATGTAGAGAGGAGTGAGTGAAAGGATGCCAGGTCCGCAGGGAGGCGAGTTTTCCTCCATTTCCGCTCGGCTGCCCGGAGCCCTGTTCTGTGAACTCGTAGTGAGTCGTCGAGCCACGGAGCAGGAGGGGAGGACCGAGCCGGCCTGGAGGATAGGGGACAGAGAAAATCAAAGGATGCAGAAAGGGAGGAGAGGAGGGTTGAGGAGGCAGAATCAGGAGATAGGTTGGAGAAGGTTTGAGCAGAGGGAAGAGATGATAGGATGGAAGAGGAGAGAGTAGCGGGAGAGAGAGAGCGAAGGTTGGGACGGCGCAATACCATCCGAGTAGGGGCAGAGTGAGAAGTGTTGGATGAGAGCAAGAGGGAAAAGGATACAAGGTAGTGGTCGGAGATTTGGAGGGGAGTTGCAATGAGATTAGTGGAAGAACAGCATCTAGTAAAGATGAGGTCAAGCGTATTACCTGCCTTGTGAGTAGGGGGGGAAGGTGAGAGGGTGAGGTCAAAAGAGGAGAGGAGTGGAAAGAAGGAGGCAGAGAGGAATGAGTCAAAGGTAGACGTGGGGAGGTTAAAGTCACCCAGAACTGTGAGAGGTGAGCCATCCTCAGGAATTATCAACGTTTCAATTTAAAAAGACCCTAAGGAGTGATTGTAAATATCGTTTGACATGTTTCTACGAACGGTAAAGGAACTATTTGACTTTTTGTCTCTTATTTTACGCACATGCATTATGCCTTTTGGATAGTGATCTGTACGCGCGAACAAAACGGAGGTATTTGGACATAAAGATGGAGTATTTCGAACAAAACGAACATTTCTTGTGGAAGTAGGAGTCCTCGGAGTGCATTCTGACGAAGATCAGCAAAGGTAAGAGAATATTTGTAATACTAATTCAGAGTTTTGTTGATGCCAGAACTTGGCGGGTAGCTGGAAAGCTTGCTTTGATGGCTGAGCTATGTACTCAGAATATTGAACAATGTGCTTTCTCCGTAAAGTTATTTTGAAATCTGACAAAGCGGTTGCGTCAAGGAGTAGTGTATCTATAATTCTTTCAATAACTGTTTTAAATTTGATCAACGTTTATGATGAGTATTTTTGTAAATTGATGTGCATATTCACCGAAAGTTTTGGTTGGAATACATTTTCTGAACATCACACGCCAATGTAAAATGTTGTTTTTGGATATAAATATGAACTTTATCGAGCAAAACATACATGTATTGTATAACATGATGTCCTAGGAGTGTCATCTGATGAAGATCATCAAAGGTTAGTGAATATTTTAGCTGAACTTTTGGTTTTTGTGACGCATGTCCTTGCTTGGAAAATGGCTGTGTGGATTTTCTTGTGAAGTTTGTCCTAACAATCTACTGTTTTGCTTTCGCCGTAAAGCCTTTTTGAAATCGGACACTGTGGTTAGATTAAGGAGAATCTTATCTTTAAAATGGTGTATAATACTTGTATGTTTGAGAAATTTTAAGTATGAGATTTGTGGTTGTTTTTAATTTGCCGCCGTGCACTTTCACTGGCTGTCGTCATATCAATCCCTCTAATGGGATTCAAGCCATAACAGGCATAAACTATAGTTACGGCAAGTCTGTTAACATGACATCTACTTTGTGCATGACACAAGTAATTTTTCCAACAATTTTCCAGTGGGTCAGAAGTTTACATACACTAAGTTGACTGTGCCTTTAAACAGCTTGGAAAATACCAGAAAATGATGTCATGGCTTTAGAAGCTTCTGATAGGCTAATTGACATCATTTACGAAAGTGTGTTTATAGAGCTGTTATCTTCCGAAAAACTATTAAAGACCTAGTCTTATTTTACATCAATAGCAGTCAATATTAATCCACACCTTATTTCAGTCTCATCTGAAAGTTGTAAATTCTTGGTTATCTTCACGAACCCTGGCTAACAAGTTGAATCAGCAATACAAACTTGTATTTAATTATTTATTTACTAAATACCTAACTAATCACACAGAATTACATATACACAGAATGCAAATTATGTCATACAGAAAACGTCCCTGGTGGATGGACTGACATGACGGCTGGTTACACAAAGGAAAGGGGGTTGGGTTTGAGTGAAAGAGCGGGAAGACTGAGGAGCAAAGGGAGACGCTATGCTATCGTAAATACAGTATCTTATGCATTCTAAATTACCGCCCATTTGGAAAAGGGAAATGCAATAAATATTTACTCTGAGCTGCGCTTCGGTAGGTTGGTCGTAGATGCTGGCCGTGTTGTCCAACAGAGATCTTGCTGTCCTCGGAAGAATGTCTCTGGTGGTAAATGGTATACGTTGTAGTATCGTCGTTGTGTGTTAGACTGGATACGTCGTCCGTCCTTTCCTAGCCCACGTTTACAGCGGCTGCTGCTAACTCAACGGCTAGGAGGTATCACTTCTGTAGTGAATAAGAGTTCAAAGTTCATACAATTCGCAACCAAAGCTCACGCTGAGGTTGGCTTAATTCTGTAGTTATTATCTGAATCCTTCTGACATCAGACCGTCGCCCTAATGTACCCGGAACAGAAAGTTATTTGCCCTTTTAACGCAGAGGCTGCAGGCCTCGCGTACGCGGAACAGGGGGTTACATTATCGTTAAGGGCTTATATAGTAGAGGGAGAGAAGGGTGTGTTTCATAGTTTATAACCCATGTCTCTTCACAGGGGCGGGCCACTGATTGAGCAGAGCTCTAACCTTATGAAAACCCAATTCTCTCATTTGGAAGCTAAAATTAAATTTCATCTTTTCACAAATAGTTTTATATTTAAACATTTAAATTGCACAACAATTCCATGTGAATCTGATAACTAGAATGTGTAGACTTTCCCAGATACAGTTTGTCGTCCTGTCAACAGTCATAATGTCTCAGATGACAACCGAACTGACATCATATTCATTAAGTACCAACGCATTTTCCCCCCACCGTTTGATGTTCCCAGACTCTCTATGTTTAACAAAGGCTATTCAAGAGTCCTTCAGTAGAGTCAAGAGAGAGAGGGGAGAAAGGTATTTATGGGGGGGTCATAACCCTTACCCACAGGCCAACGTCATGACAATGTTGTGGGGATGCTTTGCTGCAGGAGAGACTGGTGCACTTCACAAAATAACTAATGATACTTACTTAGTAAGTAAGTATCATGAGAAGGAAAATTATGTGGATATATTGAAGCAACATCTCAAAACATCAGTCAGGAAGTTAAAGCTTGGTCGCAAATGGGTCTACCAAATGGACAATGACCCCAAGTATACTTCCAAAGTTGTGGAAAAATGGCTTAAGGACAACAAAGTCAAGGTATTGGAGAGGACATCACAAAGGCCTGACCTCAATCCTAGAAAATGTGTGGGCAGAACTGAAAAAGCATGTGAGAGCAAGGAGGGCTACAAACCTGACTCAGTTACACCAGCTCTGTCAGGAGGAATGGGCCAAAATTCACCCAACTTATTGTGGGAAGCTTGTGGAAGGCTACCCGAAACATCTGACACAAGTTAAACAATTTAAAGGCAATGCTACCAAATACTAATTGAGTGTATGTAAACTTCTGACCCACTGGGAATGTGATGAAATAATTAAAAGCTGAAGTAAATAATTCTCTACTATTATTCTGACATTTCATATTCTTAAAATAAAGTGGTGATCCTAACTGACCTAAGACAGGGAATTTTTACTTAGATTAAAATGTCAGGAATTGTGAAAAACTGAGTATAAATGTATTTGGCTAAGGTGTATGTAAACTTCTGACTTCAACTGGCACGTTTAATTTTGTCTGGCTTAGCATTCCAAATAAAATAAATGTTTTTCTTCATATGATTTAAAAAACGAGTCGTCTGGAGTAGGCAGTGCCATTAGTAAGTAAGTAAGTAAACTACGATAGAACCAAGTATTTACCTCTCCATATTTTATTTTATTTAACCTTTATTTAACTAGGCAACTAGGTTGCGGAATCTTATCTATTTTTGCTAACATTCTATTGAAATTGATTGTGGTAAGTTAATTTATATTTTTTGAGATGTGAATACCAAGTAGATCTATTTTATTGGTAAACTACAAGGTAGTGTAAACAATTTTTTTAACGATCCAAAACGTAATATATCCAACACTTGTCATTAGTTTTTATTACAGTGAGGATAGAAAAGTGATCAAGATCTTCAATGAGACTGTGTAGGGATCCAGATTGCGGACTTAAGAAAAAACTAGAGTCATCGGCAAACATTGACACTTGTTTTTATCCCCTGGATTTCTATCCCCTTGATGATGTTGTTGGATCTAATTTTAGTAGCTAGCATTTCAATGGCCATAATATATATGGAGACAACGGACAGCCTTGTTTGACTCCTCTTAAAAGCTCAATACTTTCTGAGAAGTAACCATTATCTACTATTTTACATCTGGGGTTGCTGTACATAACTTTAACCCATTATATAAGAGATTCACCAAAATGAAAGTAATCCAGGCATTTATTTATAAATTCTAGTCGTACTTTATCAAACACCTTTTCAAAAACTGCTCTGAAGACCAGGCCTGGTATCTTTGATGTTTCATAATGTTCAATTGTTTCAAGTAATTGTTGTATATTATCTCTAATATATTGTCCATGTAAAAATACCTGTCTGATCGAGTTTTTTATTCTATGTGCTATGCATTTCACCAGGATTTTCGCATCACAACATTGAAGTGTAAGAGGCCTCCAGTTTTTTAAATGGACTGGATCTTTATACTTACCACCTTGGTCCTGTTTTAGTAGTAATGAAATCAGACCTTCTTGGCGAGTACCTGAAAGTCTACCATTTGTATAGGAGTAATTAAAACATGCTAATAATGGATCTTTGAGGACATCAAAAAAGGTCTGATATACCTCTACTGGTATACCATCAAGCCCTGGTGTTTTTCCTGACTGAAAAGATTTTGTCTCAAAAAGTTCCTCTTCTGTAAGTTGGCCTTCACACAGGTCTTTCTGTAAATTTGCTAATTTTACATTATTATTATTATTATTAAAGAAATCCTTACAGTTAACATCATTCAGTGGAAATGGAGGAGACTGAAAATAAAACATTTGCTTAACATATTTCGCTTCCTCTTTCAAAATATAATTTGGTGAATCATGGATGACTCCATTTGTAACGAGTTTATTTAAATTCTTATTGGTAGCATTTCTATGTTGAAGATTCAATCTTTTTTCTCTCACAATTTTCCATCCAATTCGCTATATTTTTGTAATATATTGCACTTGATCGTTCTTGAATAACTACCTCCATTTCTTTTGGTTTTTCCTTTTGTGCCTCTATAGTACAGTGTCCATAACCATATGCCTGTGCTGTTACTTTCTCTATTTCCTTTATTAGTCTCTTTTGACCTAAACTGCTTTTGTTTTAATGATGAGTATTGTATTGAATGGCCTCTAAAGGTACATGTAAAAGTGTCCCATACAGTAAGGGAACTGCCGTACCTATTTTGTGCAAAAAAAGTCAATTATGAATTATTTTGTCTTAGTTAAGAACAAATGATCAAATAGGCTTTGATAAAATGTCCAATATCCCTGTCCACGTGGAAATTCTGTAGTTATAAGGAGGCCAATTAGATGGAGGTTCGATTGCATTCGTTCTCCTATTAACACTTTAAAAAAAACTTTTACTAGGAAGTAATCAAGACGGCTAGCTTGATTAAGCCTCCTTCATGTATATCTCACTAGGTCGGGGTTTTCCAGCCTACATATAACCACTAGTTCAGATCTCCTTAAGTGCTTGAGGAGGATAGTTTGTAGAGTGATTTCCTGTACGATCCATTGAGGTACTTAAAACCGTATTATAACCTCCCACCATAATAATAGATGAATTTGTTGCTTGTGAGCTGAATAGATTATTGTATACATTTTCAAAGAAGTTTGGATCATCATTATTTGCCCCATATAGATGAATTAGACAGATCTGTTTTTGGTCCAATAGCATATTTTCCACCCAACCTCATCTATATTTGTAGAATGAGTTTCTTTCTCTTTTAGCCATGTAAAAACATATATTTTTTATGGTCTGCTAAGCCATTACAATTATAACTGGCTATACTCATTTCCCCACTTACCATAATGATACCCAAGTTTCAATTATACTTACCACAACCAATGTTTGTAAACTTACCATTAAAAAGCACCATGATGATTAAGTGTCAATATAGCTGTACCATAATATTTGCATTGTTAAGCATACCGTAGCTGCAACTTTGTAAACTTTCAATTGTCCTAATATTCCATCCACTAAAACCTCCCCCCATATCTAGGTCTGTTGTCACTAAGACCATCGGACCATCTCCCTGACTCATGACGCACCTTTGCACCCTAATGCACACCCTTGGCGTTGGCCAGAGGGAAATGAGGGTAGTCCCATGATAACATAAATATCTATGAGGGTGCTTTTTAAGAGAACTAACCAAATAACACAGGGAAAACAGTCAGAAAAAAAAAGTTGCAATAATAGATAATAGAAATAATAACAGCACAATCTTATAAATGCATGCTCACATTTAGAAAGTCCTAGCAAGGCTATAAGCATGTCAGCCCAGCCTGCTCAGTTTAATGGATACAATTGTATGTGAACCCTTTATAATTACCTGGATTTCTGCATACATTGGTATCTGATCTTCATCTAGGTCACAACAATAGACAAACACAGTCTGCTTAAACTAATAACACACAAACAATTATAATTGTTCATGTCTTTATTGAACACACTGTGTAAACACTCACAGTGCAGGTTGGAAAAAGTATGTGAACCCTTGGATGTAATAACAGGTTGACCCTCCTTTGGCAGCAATAACCTCAACCAAATGTTTTCTGTAGTTGTGGATCAGACCTGCACGGTCAGGAGGAATTTTGGACCATTCCTCTTTACAAAACTGTTTCAGTTTAGCAATCTTCTTGGGTTGTCTGGTGTGAACCGCTCTCGAGGTTATGCCACAGCATCTCAATCTGGTTGAGGTCAGACTGACCTGCAGAAGGCATATTTTCTTCTGTTCAAGCCATTCTGTTGTTGATTTACTTCTGTCTTTGGGTTGTTGTCCTGTTGCGCTTCAATTGGTGGACAGATAGCCTTACATTATCCTGTAAAATGTCTTGATAAACTTGGGAATTCATTTTTCCATCGATGATAGCAAGCTGTCCAGGCCCTGAGGCAGCAAAGCAGCCCCAAACCATCATGCTCCTCCCTCCACCATTGTTTACAGTTGGGATGAGGTTTTGATGTTGGTGTGCTGTGCCTTTTTTCCTCCACACACAGTGTTGTGTGTTCCTTCCAAACAACAACTTTAGTTTCATCTGTCCACAGAATATTTTGCCAGTACCACTGTGGAACATCCAGGTGCTCTTTTGCGAACTTCAGATGTTTATTTTTTTGGGGCAGCAATGGCTTCTTCCATGGTGTCCTCCAATGAACACCATTCTTGTTTAGTGTTTTACGTATTGTAGACTCGTCAACAGAGATGATAGCATCTTCCAGAGATTTCTGTAAGTCTTTAGCTGACACTTGTATTCTTCTTAACCTCATTGAGCATTCTGCGCTGTGGTCTTGCAGTCATCTTTGCAGGACGGCCACTCCTAGAGAGAGTAGCAACAGTGCTGAAATTTCTCAAATTATAGACCATTTGTCTTACCGTGGACTGACTTTTAGAGATACTTTTGTAACCCTTTCCAGCTTTATGCAAGGCAACAATTCTTAATCTTAGGTCTTCTGACATCTCTTTTGTTCGAGGCACGGTTCACATCAGGCAATGCTTCTTATGAATAACAAACTCAAATTTTGTGAGTGTTTTTATGGGTCAGGGCAGCTCTAACCAAAATCTCCAATCTCGTCTCATTGATTCGACTCCAGGTTCGTTGACTCCTGACTCCAATTAACTTTTGGAGAAGTCATTAGCCTAGGGGTTCACGTACTTTTTAAAACCTACACTGTGAATGTTTAACTTCTTTGGGATAGGGGGCAGCATTTTCACGGCCGGATAAAAAACATACCCGATTTAATCTGGTTACTACTCCTGCTCCTGCCCAGAAACTAGAATATGCATATAATTAGTAGATTTGGATAGAAAACACTATAACGTTTCTAAAACTGTTTGAATAGTGTCTGTGAGTATAACAGAACTCATATGGCAGGCCAAAACCTGAGAAGATTCCATACAGGAAGTGCCCTGTCTGACAATTTGTTGTCCTTCTGTTGCATCTCTATCTACATGTAACGTGACACTTTCTAAGGCTTCCATTGGCTCTCTAAAGCCACCAGAAAGTGGAATGGGGTGTCTGCTGTCTCTGGGCAAAGTATAGGAGCAGAGTTTGTAAGTGGTCAGCCTGGGGACAGTGAGACTGGAGACTGGAGATGCGCGTTCACGAGACTTCTCAATTTTTTTCTTTCACTCTTTGAATGAATACAACGTGGCACGGTTGGAATATTATCGCTATTTTACAAGAAAAATAGCATAAAAATTGATTTTAAACAGCGTTTGACATGCTTCTAAGTACGGTAATGGAATATTTAGAATTTTTTTGTCACAAATACCTCCGTTTTGTTCGTACGTTCAGGTCACTTGGATAGTGACCTGAACGCACGAACAAAACGGAGGTATTTGGATATAACTATGGATTATTTGGAACCAAAACTACATTTGTTGTTGATGTAGAAGTCCTGGGAGTGCATTCTGACGAAGAACAGCAAAGGTAATCCAATTTTTCTAATAGTAATTCTGAGTTTAGGTGACCCCGAAGTTGGCGGATGTCAAAATAGCTAGCCGTGATGGCCGAGCCATGTACTCAGAATATTGCAAAATGTGCTTTCGCCGAAAAGCTATTTTAAAAATCGGACATAGCGATTGCATAAAGGAGTTCTGTATGTATAATTCTTAAAATAATTGTTATGTATTTTGTCAACGTTTATTATGAGTAATTTAGTAAATTCACCGGAAGTTTTGGGTGGGTATGCTAGTTCTGAACATCACATGCTAATGTAAAAAGCTGGTTTTTGAAATAAATATGAACTTGATTGAACAAAACATGCATATATTGTATAACACAATGTCCTAGGAGTGTCATCTGATGAAGATCATCAAAGGTTAGTGCTGCATTTAGCTGTGGTTTGGGTTTATGTGACATATATGCTTGTGTGATTATTTGTGTCTATGTACTCTCCTAATGTAACAGTGTAGGTTCCATCCCTCTCTTCGCCCCAACCTGGGCTCGAACCAGGGACCCTTGCACACATCAACAACTGACACCCACGAAGCATCGTTACCCATCGCGCCACAAAAGCCGCGGCCCTTGCAACGCAAGGGGAACAACCACTTTAGGTCTCAGAGCGAGTGACGTCACTGATTGAAACGCTATTAGCGCGCACCACCGCTAACTAACTAGCCATTTCACATCGGTTACACTAACATAATCTAATGTTTTGCTTTCGCTGTAAAGCCTTTTGGAAATCGGACAACGTGGTTCGATTCAGGAGAAGTGTATCTATAAAATGGTGTAAAATAGTCCTATGTTTGAGAACTTTGAATTATGACATTTTGTGGTTTTAAATTTGGCGCTCTGATTTTTCACTGGCTGTTGAATAGTGTGGGACGATTTCGTCCCACCTCCCCTAGAGGTTAAATTATGTATTCAACATAAACAACAAAAATACAATAATTTGTATTAGTATAAGCACAATGTGTTTGTCTATATTGTTGTGACTTAGATGAAGATCTGTTAAAATTTTAATTCCATAGGGTTCACATACTTTTTCTTGCCACTGTATTATATATATATATAAAATCGCAAGACCAGTTCTTAATGTCCGACAAGGTTAATTGACCCACAGTCCCACACGGTGACATGTATTCTTGGCTATCATGCCATGGCTGTGTCAGAGTCGATTGTAAGTTAAACTTGTGTAGTCCTTTATGGGTAGTGTGATGCCCAAGATACATTTTACTTGCTGGCATTAGCGGCCGTTCGAATCTGTTTCTTTTTCCTTCTTTGTATTTTTGTCGGAATTAAACAGGATATAATGATGACTACATGAAATATGTCCTGCAGTCATCATTATATCCTGTTTAATTCCGACAAAAATACAAAGAAGGAAAAAGAAACAGATTCGAACGGCCGCTAATGCCAGCAAGTAAAATGTATCTTGGGCATCACACTACCCATAAAGGAATACACAAGTTTAACTTACAATCGACTCTGACACAGCCATGGCACGATAGCCAAGAATACATGTCACCGTGTGGGACTGTGGGTCAATTAACCTTGTCGGAGTGGGCGCCCTGATTCTAGTTTGTTAGCTAGGCAGGCTACTGCCTGGGAAGGTCTCCCACTCAGAAGTATGAGATGGGGAGAGAGGCGGGGGTAGGTTGACCTCAGGTCTCCCCACTGGAAGCCCGAGGTAGGGGGAGCGGGGGAATCTATCAAACAGCACACCTCTAACTTTGTACAGTAATAATGTAATTAGTCAAATCAGTCACACTACGAAATGCTACCAATTAAACCACAAGGTGAACTGGTTAAGTCTTGACTCTTGGTTGACAGTGTTGGGGGATGGGTAATGTATTGATGCTCGAGTGCCAAATCAACACACATTTGTTTCCATTTGTCTTTGTTCCTTCTTTTTGATATTTATGAGTCTTATTTTTGTATATATTTTTAGATTTATATCGTTTTAAAAGGTATGATTATTTATTTGTGTTGTTCCAAATGTCTGAATAAAAATTTGTTAGTGCCGAATGGTGATTTGTTTTGGTGGGGGGTTCGCCCTGGGAGCCATACAAGAAATATATAATATACCTCTCACTTAGAGAAGTGCTTCCATAAGCCAGTTATTGTGTTAATTCTACCGTTAACTTTAATCAGGTTATCTGCAGCCATAAATACAAATGGCCATCAATGGAAAGTTTAGCTACATAGGTGTATATGCTGGGAAAGGGAGTGTGTATATGTGTACAGGTATGCCTTATAAACAGGTCAATATGGAGAGCGTGTGCTGCTTTGTGACAGGTACCTTGTGAAAGATGCGTGCTGGGGCCATTTCGGCTCCATTGAGTGTTTTTAGAAGGAACATGGGCCAGGAGGATGCGTTCAGACGGAAGCCTGTGGGAGAAATACAGACTCTGTCAAAAAACTATCATCCATACACAGTAGACGAGACCCTTCACACTATTATGCAAAGGTGTACTTACTTTAAGTTTTTTTTTTTTTACCTTTTTAACTAGGCATGTCAGTTAAGAACAAATTCTTATTTACAATGACGGCCTACAACGGCCAAACCCGGACGACGCTGGGCCAATTGTGCGCCGCCCTATGGGACTCTCAATCACGGCCGTTTGTGATACAGCCTGGAAAATAAATACAGCCTAGAAACCAAATGGATGCAAATGGACCAAAACAGGGAGGGACTTACATTAATTTGTCCAATAAGAAACTCTCGTTTATTTACAAAAATATTTTCCATTGCAAAACATTTTGCTACAGTGTGCACTAATAAATAGACCCCAGTATATATCAGTCTGGTGTAAACCTAACTGAGGAAGATAAGTAGCACTGTGCGATAGCACACAATTTAAAGATCCAAGATTTAAAAAAATAGGGTGCATCATATCCATAATGGGTATGTAGTATCGAGTGTCTGACTGTGTGTGTGTGTGTGTGTGTGTGTGTGTGTATATGTGAGACTGTGTGAAAATGTGTTTTTCTCTCCTCCTCACCCAATGGCGGCTGCAGCATGCCCGTGTTCTTCTCGCAGTTGCCGATAGGCTGGATTTCAGACGAGTCCACCAGGCGCCAGAAGTCGTTCTTATTGTCGGAGCCATCAAGGCGCAGACGCAGACGCGATCCCGTTAGGCCCACCACTGTAGCAATGCAGGTTGACGTTGTATTCCGAGGGTCCTGCGCCTCCAGCTTCATGCCCGCCTTGAACTCATTCACTGGAGGAGTTGCACCCTGGAGAGGTAGGGGAATGTCAGAGGCATGCAATGATGCTGGACAGATTCAACATGCTGAGATAGGAAGACAGCATCAAGCAAGACTAAGTATCGAAGGTGAGTTGAACTCACGCTGTGGTGATGAGGTAGCCCTGCACGCAACTTGAAATCAGTGTCACCCCTCGACCCAAGAGGGAATTTCTTCTTAGCCTAATGGTTCCCTAAAAAAAATCCCGCCACTTAGCAAATTTCAGGTCTTGTGAGTGGAAATGTGAATGTTGTGAGCATTCTGTGCAACTTGCACACGTTTACTGTGAACACTGGCTGTACCCGCTTTAATTACAGTTTTAGTCAGTGGCCAAGCAGGCTATTAGGGCATAATATAGACCTATCAAAAAGGCCTACAAACAAAACCAATGGAGCAACATGGAAATAGCTATTGATTTATTTCTTTATATATATATATATATATATATATATCCTACAGTCATGAAACATTGTGCAGGACTTGACATTAACCTTTTAGCAACTTGTCCTTCAGACCAGGAGGACAGATTTTGTACCCGTCCAAAAGCTCAAGTCACCAAATAATAAATGGTTTGTAGCCTAAACACCAAATAGGTGACTGAACATTGTGTTGCATGATGGAAGAAACCACTTTACAAAATAACATTAATTAATTATTATTACCATACAGAGAACCAGACAAAAACGCAGGCCACCCATTAGCTTCTTTGCATATTCAAGCCTGTCTCAAAATACAACACTGACCCACTTTTCAAAGACTAGAAATATACCGTTTTTTTGCTCTTGTAGGAAACAATCACTCCCCCATTGCTGATAAATTAGTTATTTGTGGGTCAAGCAGCTTAGAGGGAACATTGGTTAAGACGTTGGTCTTCCTGAGCTACATATAGATGCTGCTCATTGTCACTGGTGAGACTTTGGCTGCCAGGGTTAACTTATATCTCATATTGCTTGTTGGTCATAATTCTTACAAACTCTGTAAATGCCCTGGTTTGGAATGGCTTAAAATAATTTCAGGGGCAGAAGTTTCACATAGGGTAGTAGCATGCCCTGACATGAGATTTTGGTGAGGAGGATATACTGTAGTCTGATTAGGGGGGGGGGCTTACCTGTCTGAAGCAGTGGGCAGGTGCAGCACTAGCACCTGTTTCCTTCAGGTATTTGTCCCAACTGAAGTGCCCTGTGGGACAGAAAAAGCACAATGGCTGCTTTATGTTGTCTACCGTTCTGTTTTTGTGTGAATGGGTGGGGTTTTGGGGTTCAGTGTTATGGTATGGGCTAGTGTTAAGGTGTCCCCATCCTTCCCAGCCGAAACCGTTTCGGAAGAGTTCGTGCATATATTATGACAACATTTTGGGATGTGTTTGTTCGTTTTGAACTTCAGTAAGGTTTTTTTGTTCTCGGTTTGTTCGGGGGCACATTTTTTTCTTGAGGCAAGCCGAAGTCGGTAGCCAAAGTCTACGCCCCTTCGTTGGTGAACAGTAGGGATTCTTCAGTAGTCTTTGCTGTCATTCAACGAGAGACGACTCATTTTCATGCACACTTTTTCATTGAGAAATACTGAACCAAATATCTTAGTTAGATGTAAAATTGCGTGACTAAGATCGCCTCTGCAAAAACTTTGAAATTAATTACAGATTTCTTGAGTTAACTTTTTTTGAGGAAGTGTATACTGGCTACGGTGTCTCAAAATGGACAAACAGTACAAACAGCCGCTTTCTTCTCATTTTTCAAGCAAAGGTATTTTAAGGTAAAATGCTTAGCACACTTGCTCGGTTCACCTAGCTGACTTCGGCTAGCCGCCAGCCCGAACTGAAGCATGCTGATGCCTTTAGAACAGTGTTATAACCAGGAGTTGGAACTGATTCAGGGAACAGAACCAAAAACAATGACATTCAAGGAACAGAAACGGGTTAGAAAGTGATCCGTACTGTTCCGGAACAGAACCAATATTTCAAAACAATCTAAGCAAAGCCCTCACTCAGTCACTCAAAAACATATTCCAGTATCTGCTTGCAAGCTGAAAATCTTTGCCCGTGTGTGTGTGAGTAGCCTACCTGCCCCTCCGAAGCATAGGCTACTGTACTGACATTAGAGAGAGATTTTTAATTAGCAAGAGAAGAACAGATTAACTTTTTCCAATGCTAGATAAGGATACTATAGGCCTAGTTATCACGTTTCGCGTTAGATTTATTAACTACAAAAAGGTAAGACATGTTTTTAATTCTGGTGCCGCTTTGCGCACACAAGCTTGTTAACCATC
Source organism: Salmo salar (assembly GCF_965601325.2). Taxonomy (NCBI): domain Eukaryota; kingdom Metazoa; phylum Chordata; class Actinopteri; order Salmoniformes; family Salmonidae; genus Salmo; species Salmo salar. Next base: position 48,072,242 of record NC_138295.1, on the reverse strand, counting down.
TAGCTCAAGCTTTTTAGCTATATAGGTCAAAGGACATTCAAAGTTCCTCTATAGAAGCCGCTCCTCCTAGGTATAATTCTGGGGACCCAGATAATGCATGTCATAAGATGCCCAGCGCTTCAAGCCTCCTCCTCAACCCTCTCTTGCTCTCTCCCCACCCCGCAAAATTTCAGTCGCATTAATTTAATGAGCTAAATGTAAAAAAAATAAAAAGATTTAACAGGTTAAAAAAGGAACAGAAAATAACAATACAAAGCAGTATTTTTGGGGGATTCGAACCAGTTCAGAACTTTATTTTGCTGGTCGGAACAGTGGAATGGAAACGAAAAAAATGGTGGTGCTGTTCAGAACGAAACAATTGGAAAATAATTTTGGTTCCAACCCCTGGTTATAACTGAATATGAATGTGTTTGATTCAGAATGTTGTTTTCATTCAGCAGTGATTCATCTGAGAAAGTTGGTGTGTGTGGTAATGTACCTCCTTGGTACTGCGATGGGACCCGGGAGGGACGACCACTTCGGGCATGCTTGATCCGCCTGCCATCTTTCCACTCAATAGCTAGAGGAGAGAGCAGGGCACAACATTTCAGAGACACAGTTAACCTCAAAGGCTAGCCGACACCATTCAATGAAACTATCTATTCATAACTAGAATAAACAGTCAATGAGATGTGTGAGGCCAAAGTATCACATCAGCATCTGAGACGTCTATACACACAGGCTTAATAGAGGACCCTTCTTGAGCAGCATCCTTAGAAGATGTAGATTATGCTTTTCAAATGGACAATTGCATTCCATTTCTTAACATGACATTACCTTTTTGTGGCACTGGCTTCTTCATGCTCCAGTAATACTGACTAAGTTCAAGACACAATAGTCCACTCTAAAGGGAAACGAGAGGGAAAAAAACATTGAAGTAAACACAAACCATTTGATACCTCTCTCTTCATGTTAGGTCAGAATTTAGGTCCGATTTGGACCTTTCTTGTACATTATTGTGTTCAAGAAGCCAGTCTGGTGTAGCCTATACTAGTGCTAGCCTGGTTAGCCTTTTAAGGGTGATTCCAGTATTATGGACATTACATTTGCACGCAAAAATCTAAATTTAATTTCTAACAGAATGGACAAACAAAATAGAAATGAAAGTTTTGATGTGTATGTCTATAGTACTTCCCTTAGGGGAAGTGTATAACCCCGAAATAACTGACTTCTAAATATTGGCATGTTGGAGAAATGAAGCAAAAATGACGGTTATGGATGTTAGAGTCTATGGTGTCCAATAAAAGGTTAATCTTTTGACCAATGGGTATGTTACTTGTGTAGATACTCCCCTAAGAAAGCCAATGGTCCAAACCACGTCTCTATCATAATCCATTAAAAGGTTATTGGAGTTTTTACTCCTGTAGGATGACCAAGATTAGGGTAACTAAATCAACAAAAGGCCAGAGAAGAAATGTGCTAAAAAAATCTCGAAAATAGCATCGCGTCAGCTAGGGTGGATGCTGTGTGAGAACTAAGGCAAACTGACAGGCTCACTGTTGAACTTATCTTTCTTCTCAAACCCGGAGGACATAAAACAATATGTAAGATAGATATAGATTTTGAGAAATGACATGTATACTGAACAAAAATATAAATGCAACATGTAACGTGTTGAAATAAAAGATGAGCTGAAATAAAAGATCCCAGAAATTACCCATACGCACAAAAAGCTTTTCTCTCAAATTCTGTCCACAAGTTTTACTTCCCTGTTAGTGAGCAATTCTACTTTGCTAAAGTAATCCATCCACCTGACAGGGGTGGCATATCAAGAAGCTGATTAAACAGTATGATCATTACACAGGTGCACCTTGTGCTGGGGGCAATAGAAGGCCATTCCAAAATGTGCAGTTTTGTCACACAACACAATGCCACAGATGTCTCAAGTTGAGGGAGTGTGCAATTGGAATGCTGACTGCAGGAATGTCCACCAGAGCTGTTGCCAGATAATGTAATGTTAATTTCTCTACCATAAGCTGCCTCCAAACTTGTTTTAGAGAATTTGGCAGTACGTCCAACTGGCCTCACAAATCACAGACCACGTGTAACCACGCTAGCCCACGACTTCTTCACCTGTGGAATCGTCTGAAACTAGCCACCTGGACAGCTGGTGAAACTGTGGGTTTGCACAACCAAAGAATTTCTGCACAAACTGTCAGAAACCGTCTCAGGGAAGCTCGTCTGCATGCTTGTTGTCCTCACCAGGGTCTTGACCTGACTGCAGTTCGGCGTCGTAACCGACTTCAGAAGGCAAATGCTCACCTCCGATGGCCACTGGCACAACAGAGAAGTGTGCTCTTTATGGATGAATCCCAGATTCAACTGTACCGGGCAGATGGCAGACAAGCGTGTATGGCGTTGTGTGGGCGAGCGGTTTGCAGATGTCAATGTTGTGAACAGAGTGCCACAAGGTGGTGGTGTTGTAATGGTATGGGAAGGCATAAGCTACAAAAATATAAAACGCAACATGCAACCATTTCAAAGATTTTACTGAGTTACAGTTCCTAAGCAAATCAGTCAATTTAAATAAATTCATTGGGCCCCAATTATGAATTTCACATAACGGGGAATACAGATATGCATCCGTTGGTCACAGATACTTTAAAAAAAAAGAAGTAGTGGCGTGGGTCAGAACCTGTCAGTATCTTGTGTGCAGCGCGACACATCGCCTTCACATAGAGTTGATAAAGCTGTTGATTGTGGCCTGTGCAATGTTGTCACACTCCTCTTCAATGGCTGTGCAAAGTTTCTGGATATTGGCAGGGAACTGGAACACACTGTCATACACGTTGCAGAGCATCCCAAACATGCTCAATGGATGACATGTCCTGTGAGTATGCAGGCCATGGAAGAACTGGGACATTTTCAGCTTCCAGGGATTGTGTACAAATCCTTGCGACCTGGGGCCAGGCATTATGCTGAAACATGAGAGGATGGTGACGGATGAATGGCACAACGATGGCCCTCAATCTCATCAGTGTCTCTGTGTATTAAAATTGCCATTGATAAAATGCAATTGTGTTTGTTGTCCGTAGCTTATGTCTGCCCATACCATAACCCCACCACTACCATGGGGCACTCTGTTCACAACGTTGACATCAGCAAACCGCTCACCCACACGACACAATACATGTGGCCTGTGGTTGAGGCCAGTTGGACGTACTGCAAGCTTCTTGATATGCCACACCTGTCAGGTGGATGGATGGATTATCTTGGCAAAGGAGAAATTCTGACTAACAGGGATATAAACAATATATAACATTTTAGAGAAATAAGCTTTTTGTGCATATGGAACATTTCTGGGATCTTTTATTTCAGCTCATGCATGTAATAAACGTAATTTTTTTTGCAGTGGCGGCCACGATTTAGCAGCAGTTTTGACTCGCTGCTGAATGCATATAAGGGAAACACTGACAGTATAAAACTCTGGATACCTTCCAACCTTAGGCCATGCCCCCCCCCGAGCCCTTTTGAAAAGCCATGAAATACAATTGACTGAAATATCTTTGTCACTTGGCCTCCTGTAATGGTCAAAATTCATACAATTTCTTACTTATACGTTTCAAAAAGCATGAACTCCAACATATAGACCGTGTTTCATTTGGAAATGACTAACTTCATTTGTGGATGCTCAGGTTGACTTCCCCACAGATTCGCGCTTAACGCTCTCCCCTTCTGTCGGCCAGGCAGGGGGTTGGCGTTGGAGGCAGATGACAGGGTACAACAAAGAGGTGGCCCCAGCTGTCAGCAGACCTCAGTCACCCACCCAAACACACTCAGGGATCACTGTTGACACAGCAGCTCTGGGAGAATTAGAAAACTCACCCCTGTTGGGGTATTGACAAAACAAGAGGACCCAGACTGGAAAAACAGAATGGGTAACATTATAGCCAATATAGGGTATTCATTTCAAGTGGTCACCATCTGTTTTGGATCTTAAAAATAATCTAAAGTCAGTGTTTTTTATGACACAGTACACCTTGAATGATTTTTATTTTATTTAACCTTTATTTAACTAGGCAAGTCAGTTAACCTGTTAGGGCTAGGGGGCAGTATTTACACGGCCGGATAAAAAACGTACCCGATTTAATCTGGTTATTACTACTGCCCAGAAACTAGAATATGCATAGAATATGCATAAAACTGTTTGAATGGTGTCTGTGAGTATAACAGAACTCATATGGCAGGCAAAAACCTGAGAAGATTCTGTACAGGAAGTGCCCTCTCTGACCATTCCTTGGGCTTCTTGACTCTTTTTATTGAAAACTTAGGATCTTTGCTGTAACGTGACACTTCCTACGGCTCCCATAGGCTCTCAGAACCCGGGGAAAAAGCTGAATGATGTCGAGGCAGCCCCTGGCTGAAAAACATTAGCGCCTTTGGTAAGTGGTCTATCAGAGGACAATGAGACTGAGGCGTGTGCACGAGGAGACCCCATGTTTTTATTTTCTCTCTCTTTGTACTAAAACACAGATTCCCGGTCGGAATATTATCGCTTTTTTACGAGAAAAATTGCATAAAAATTGATTTTAAACAGCGGTTGACATGCTTCGAAGTACGGCAATGGAATATTTAGACATCTTTTGTCACGAAATGCGCCATGCTCGTGACCCTTATTTACACTTCGGATAGTGTCTTGGGTGTCTAAATAGCTAGCCCTGTGATGCCGGGCTATCTACTTAGAATATTGCAAAATGTGCTTTCACCGAAAAGGTATTTTAAAAATCGGACATAGCGAGTGCATAGAGGAGTTCTGTATCTATAATTCTTAAAATAATTGTTATGCTTTTTGTGAACGTTTATCGTGAGTAATTTAGTAAATTCACCGGAAGTTTCACCGTATGCTAGTTCTGAATGTCACATGCTAATGTAAAAAGCTGTTTTTTGATATAAATATGAACTTGATTGAACAAAACATGCATGTATTGTATAACATAATGTCCTAGGAGTGTCATCTGATGAAGATCATCAAAGGTTAGTGCTGCATTTAGCTGTGATTTGGGTTTATGTGACATTATATGCTAGCTTGAAAAATGGGTGTCTGATTATTTCTGGCTGGGTACTCTGACATAATCTAATGTTTTGCTTTCGTTGTAAAGCCTTTTTGAAATCGGACAGTGTGGTTAGATTAACAAGAGTATTGTCTTTAAAATGGTGTAAAATAGTCATATGTTTGAGAAATTGAAGTAATAGCATTTCTAAGGTATTTGAATAACGCGCCACAGGATTCCACTGGCTGTTACGTATTTCGTCCCACCTTCCCTAGAGAGGTTAAGAACAAAATCTTATTTACAACGGTGACCAGGCAGGGGATGTCTGGCTGGCTATCCTTGACTTGAGAGGCTTTGGCCCCTAACCCTGAGCCTAGGTTAACTACCAGTTGGCTACGACACACAGGTCATTAGGTCAGACAAACAAACAAGTGGCTGAAATTATATTGGTCCTCAAAGTAGATTAGATTTCTTTAGCATCAAAACACAGCAGTCATAGCTACTCACAAATCCTCTGTTTATAAAATGCATGCAGCCAGGACATTGAAATTAATAGCAGATAAAGGCAAATTGACTAATTAATGCATATTTACCAAGTAGCCACACTAAACACACCAACCATTTCAAGATATATCAACAACAAAGTAACCTTGCAGCCTTTCTGTTTTTTCTCCTTAACTGGTTTAGAATAACAGATTGCTGACTATTCATACACACCAGCAGCACTGCATCAGTAAGTGTATCAAGCTAGCAAAGTAGCTAGCTACATCATTTCAGCAGGCAATCAAATAGACTTCTAAATTAAGCATAAACTCGGTTACTGTAAGTGTGCATGCTAGCTACCATTAGCTAAGTTTACATTGGACTGACAAGTGGTCATAAATAACGATTTAAAAGATGCAATACTAGGCTATAACGGTTTCAAATATGTAATACTAGGCTATAGAAATGGAGAATGAGACAAAAAAACAATAATCATAATATGCAATAAAAAACCTTAAAAGATCATAACAGTCTTCAAACGTGTATTCAGTTGGTTCTCTCAATAGAAGTGCGCCTTTTTCATTGCGTCAAGGGGATGTCGACCAGCTCCTTCCTTTTTCCTTCCCAGAAATAAAATAGCGTCAGACCAGCTCGCTTCTACTACCACTATTATTGATAATGACCCACGTCAATGCTGTATTATCTATAAGGAAAATTGGCTACCATCATTTGTCCGTTTAATATGACTAAAATACCGCTTTTTAAATTAGCCTAGTTAGGATAAGATAAATGGTTCCATTCAAAACACAAAGCCAACACATGGGACTCCCCACAGTGGCAAAAGCCAAGCAAATCATCACGGTAGCAAGAAATTCAGCCAGCAAATATATGTATTTAAGAGTGAGGATAAGAAGAGGTACCTACCTCCAAGCTAATAACATGGGCATGCTCGAACAACAGATAGCTAGCTCCGTCAACACAGCATGCTAACGGGAAGACTTTATGTTAGCTATCTATCGTTGGCCTGCATCAATAAATACCAGCTAAAAAATGTGTTTGTTAAAAAGAGGATAGCGTGTAAACAATATATTAGAGTCTGTTTACCTTGCTTTGAAATATTTGTGGATTGAGCTAGTGGCTGTCCGCCATGTTTTTTCTTCTTTCAATTTGTATCGGCGGTTGGCATCCAACGTTATGGTGCATTACCGCCACCTACTGTACTGGAGTGTGGGCCAGAGACAGGGAGAAACTAAATCCTACCTGCCAGCCCCGTTGCTCTTAAAATAGATAACACACTTTCCCGTTGGATGCTTCCCTATCACATTTAAGGACTTATTCAACTGGCTGTGTCCCACCCTTAATCTTGTAAAAATAGCCTCCTCTCTTCTGTCCCCTCCCGACTTTCCTCTGTACTTGAAATAAATGCCTGCCCTTAGTATCTTTATTCCACTGCTCCTGCCATCTCTGCACCATCACTGTCCATATCATACTTTTTTCCTCTGCCTTGCTCATTGAAACTACAACATTAACATTCCCACTTCTAAGTGCTTGTTTAGCCAGTACATCAACTACCTCGTTCCCCTCCACCCCCACATGGGCTGGGACCCAAGTACATTGTATCTGTCTAATCCTGCCATGGGTTTGTAGCACCTCATAAAACAGATATTGTCTACTACGTGACCTAAAGGACTGGAGACTTATTAACACTGCACATGAATCAGAGCAAATAACTACTCTGTCTGGCTTGACTTCTTCCACCCACTGCAAGGCCAACGGTATGGCCATCAGCTCCATGATGGCCAACGGTATGGCCATCAGCTCCAGAGGATCTGTAATACGTTTTCTGACTTCCACCCAACATTCCTGCACTACAAATGCTGAACCAGTACGTCCTGTCCTTGGATCTTTTGAACCGTCTGTGTAAATGGCCACAAAATCCTAATACACAGTATCCAGACGTCTCTTAAACAAATCAGATGGATCAACACCCTCCCTATCTTTCTGTAGTCTCTCCAACACTTCTAGATCAACTACTGGAGGCAGGAGTAGCCACAGTGGATTTACAAAAATAGCTACCGTTGGACTGAATTCCCTTCCATACAGTACCATCTCCTTGGCATGGATATTACCCACCCACCCAAAGCTCGTGTTCTGTCTTCGCTCATGTTCCCAGCATGCCTGTAAAATCCTTTTTGCAGGATGAGACACCCCATGTCCCTGTAGGTTGACCTAATAATTCATTGCCAGCTGCTGTCTCCTAATCTCCAATGGTATATCCCCCATCTCCACCTGTACTGCAGCCACTGGGGACGTCCGAAACGGCCCACTTCATGTCCTTTCCCCTGTATGACATCTAGCCTTTTCAATGATGTCCAGGCTACCGAACCATATGCTCTACTGCCATAGTCTATTACAGATCTGATCAATGCAACATACATGGTCCTCAATGAGGAACGCCCAGCTCCCCACTCCTTCCCCGTCAGAGAGCGCATCACATTTAGCACCTTCTTACACTTTCCCGCCACTCTCTCAATGTGTTCTGCCCCTGTCAGTCTAGTGTCAAAGTATACCGCTAGGAACCTGAAGGTCCCCACCCTCTCCAAGTTTCTCCCATATAACCTCAAGCATACCTCATCTCCCACCTTCCTCCTGGTAAAGAACACTGTCTTCAGTTTTCTATACAGAGAACCTGAATCCCCACATTAATGCCCACCACTCTACCTCATCAATTGCTTCCTGTACCTTCCTGACTATGTATAGCACATTTCTTCCCCTCTTCCATAAGGCCCCATCGTCTGCAAATAATGACTTACCAATATCTGGCTGTACCTCAGAGTAAACATCATTGATCATGATTGCGAACAACCGAGGACTAATCATGCTCCCCTGTAGTGTATCGTTATCCACCAAGTAGCTGCCTGATAGTGACTTTCCCACCCTCACCTGGATAGACCTTCCAAACAGGAAATCCTTTATCCAGTTGTACGTTCTTCCTCCAACCCCCTAATATCAAGCTTGATTAACAATCCCTCCTTCCACATCATATCATACGCCTTCTCCACATAAAAAAGACAGCTACAACAGTCTCCTTGTTCACCTGAGCCTTCCTGACCTCTGCTTCCGAGTGGCGCAGCGGTCTAAGGCACTGCATTTCAGTGCAAGAGGTGTTGCTACAGTCCCTGGTTCGAATCCAGGCTGAATCATATCCGGCCGTGATTGGGAGTCCCATAGGGTGGTGCACAATTGGCCCAGCATTGTCCAGGTTTGGCCGGGGTAGGCCGTCATTGTAAATAAGAATTTGTTCTTAAATGACTTGCCTAGTTAAATAAAGTTTCAATAAATTAAAAAATAATTATAATTCTAAGCAGAGCACTGGGTCCATAGTTTCCCTTCCCTTCCTGAACCCACTCTGATGTGGCGATACTAGCCCCCTGCTCTCCAGGAAGCAAGAGCCTCTCTGTAATTATACATTCCATAATATTGTTGGCATCGTTGGGTCCTTCCCTGGCTTCCGGGTTAGTACCACTACTGCCTCCTTCCAACTGCCTGGTAGTTTCCCCTCCTCCCACACTGTGTTGTACAACATCAAAGCCTTATCCAGTGCCTCATCACTAAGATGGGACAACATAACATAGCACACCTCATCTTTCCCAGGTGAAGGTAACCCAGCCTTACCTATTGCCCTTTTCATCTCTGCCGTGGTAAATGGTGCATTCAGCGCATCATTTACATGCGCCCTCCTATCCAGCACTCCAGGATGCTGCTCTCTCATTCTCTTTCACTCCGTCTGCCGCTCCTCTGACAAATTTGCCGAGCTATGCAGGGAAGGTTGTTGCGTGCATATTCCACCCAGTGACAAAGTCCACGGAGATGTGATGAGGGATGAGCAGCTGGAGGTTGGAGGAGGCCAGCCGGAGCTTGTTGAGGGGTCCTGTTCCTTGCACAGACAGCATCAGTCACGAAACTTCCGGTTCTCTGGATGTTTTCCATAAACAAGGTCAAAATCATGTTTGATACACTCTGTAAGTAACCTTTTTGCAGTATGTTTAAACTAGATGATAGGAACACTGTGGATACTTTTTAGCAAGTTGCAATCATGAAATACAGAACAAACCGTTTTCCATAAACAAGGACAAAATCATGTTTGATACGCTCTGTAAGTAAACCTTTTGCAGTATGTTTAAAATAGATGATAGGAAGACTGTGGATACTTTTCAGCAAGTTCCAACCATGAAATACAGAAATAAACAGTTTTTCATGAACAAGGTCTAATACATGATTTATGCACTCTGTAAGTAAACTTTTTGCAGTATGTTTAAACTAGATGATAGGAACACTGTGGACAATTTTCAGCAAGTTGCAACCATGAAATACAGAAATAAACAGTTTTTCATGAACAAGTTCTAAATCATGTTTGATGGTCTCGGTAAGTACACTTTTTGCAGTACTGTTAAAACTAGATGATAGGAACACTGTGGACAATTTTCAGCAAGTTGCAACCATGAAATACAGAAATAAACAGTTTTTCATGAACAAGTTCTAAATCATGTTTGATGGTCTCGGTAAGTACACTTTTTGCAGTACTGTTAAAACTAGATGATAGGAACACTGTGGACAATTTTCAGCAAGTTGCAACCATGAAATACAGAAATAAACAGTTTTTCATACACAAGTTCTAAATCATGATTTATGCACTCTGTAAGTAATCATTTGCAGTACTGTTTAAACTAGATGATAGGAACACTGTGGACACTTTTCAGCAAGTTCCAACCATGAAATACAGAAATAAACCGTTTTCCATCAACAAGATCAAAATCATGTTTTATGCACTCTGTAAGTAATCCTTTGCAGTACTGTTTAACCTGTTATGGCTAGGGGGCAGTATTTTCACGGCTGGATAAACAACGTACCCGATTTAATCTGGTTACTACTCCTGCCCAGTAACTAGAATATGCATATAATTATTGGCTTTGGGTAGAAAACACTCCAAAGTTTCTAAAACTGTTTGAATGGTGTCTGTGAGTATAACAGAACTCATATGGCAGGCAAAAACCTGAGAAGATTTCATGCAGGGAGTGGCCTGTCTGACAAGGTGTCGCTCTTCTTGTCTCTGTTTATTGAAGAGTGAGGATCTTAGCTGTCCCGTGACACTTCCTACGGCTGCCATAGGCTCTCAGAAGGCGGCAAAATGCTGAATCGTGGCTTTGCAGGCTCTGGCTGAAACAAAGTAGCGCGTTTGGGTAGTGGCTGGTTACAGTACTGTGAGACTCAGGCTTGTGCCCGCGTCGACCGAAAGCTTTGTTTTCTTTCCTCTGTTTAGCTAAATGGACATTCCCGGTCGGAATATTATCGCTTTTTTACGAGAAAAATGGCATAAAAATGGATTTTAAACAGCGGTTGACATGCTTCGAAGTACGGTAATGGAATATTTAGATTTTTTTTGTCACGAATTGCGCCATGCGCACGACCCTGATTTACCATTTCGGATAGTGTCTGGGACGCACGAACAAAACGCCGCTATTCGGATATAACGATGGATTATTTTGGACCAAACCAACATTTGATATTGAAGTAGCAGTCCTGGGAGTGCATTCTGACGAAGACAACAAAAGGTAATCAAACTTTTATAATAGTAAATCTGATATTGGTGAGTGCTAAACTTGCCGGGTGTCTAAATAGCTAGCCCGTGATGGCTAGGCTATGTACTTAGAATATTGCAAAATGTGCTTTCACCAAAAAGCTATTTTAAAATCGGACATATCGAGTGCATAGAGGAGTTCTGTATCTATAATTCTTAAAATAATTGTTATGCTTTTTGTGAACGTTTATCGTGAGTAATTTAGTAAATTGTTAGCAAATTCCCCGGAAGTTTGCGGGGATATGCTAGTTCTGAACGTCACATGCTAATGTAAAAAGCTGTTTTTTGATATAAATATGAACTTGATTGAACAAAACATGCATGTATTGTATAACATAATGTCCTAGGTGTGTCATCTGATGAAGATCATCAAAGGTTAGTGCTGGATTTAGCTGTCTTCTGGGTTTTTGTGACATTATATGCTAGCTTGAAAAATGGGTGTCTGATTATTTCTGGCTTGGTACTCTGCTGACGTAATCTAATGTTTTGCTTTCGCTGTAAAGCCTTTTTGAAATCGGACAGTGTGGTTAGATAAAGGAGAGTCTTGTCTTTAAAATGCTGTGAAATAGTCATATGTTTGAAAAATTGAAGTTTTTGTATTTTTGAGGAATTTGTAATTCGCGCCACGCCTATCATTGGATATTGGAGCAGGTGTTCCGCTAGCGGAACGTCTAGATGTAAGAGGTTAAACTAGATGATAGGAACACTGTGGACACTTTTCAACAAGTTGCAACCATGAAATACAGAAATAAACCGTTTTCCATAAACAAGGTCAAAATCATGTTTGATGCACTCTGTAAGTAAAATTTTTGCATTACTGTTTAAACTAGATGATAGTAACACTGTGGAGACTTTTCAGCAAGTTGCAACCATGAAACACAGAAATAAACCGTTTTTTATACACAAGTTCAAAATCATGTTTGATGCACTCGGTAAGCAAACTTTTTGCAGTATGTTTAAACTAGATGATAGTAACACTGTGGAGTCTTTTCAGCAAGTTGCAACCATGAAACACAGAAATAAACCGTTTTTCATACACAAGGTCTAATACATGATTTATGCACTCTGTAAGTAATCCTTTGCAGTACTGTTTAAACTAGATGATAGGAACACTGTGGACACTTTTCAACAAGTTGCAACCATGAAATACAGAAATAAACAGTGTTTCATAAACAAGGTCAAAATCATGTTTGATGCACTCGGTAAGCAAACTTTTTGCAGTACTGTTTAAACTAGATGATAGTAACACTGTGGAGTCTTTTCAGCAAGTTGCAACCATGAAACACAGAAATAAACAGTTTTTCATACACAAGGTCTAATACATGATTTATGCACTCTGTAAGTAATCCTTTGCAGTACTGTTTAAACTAGATGATAGGAACACTGTGGACACTTTTCAGCAAGTTGCAACCATGAAATACAGAAATAAACCGTTTTCCATAAACAAGGTCAAAATCAAGTTTGATGCACTCTGTAAGTAAACTTTTTGCACTATGTTTAAACTAGATATAGGAAGACTGTGGATACTTTTCAGCAAGTTCCAACCATGAAATACAGAAATAAACAGTTTTTCATAAACAAGGTCTAATACATGTTTTATGCACTCTGTAAGTAATCCTTTGCAGTACTGTTTAAACTACTGCAAAGGATTACTTACAGAGTGCATAAACCATGTATTAGACCTTGTTCATGAAAAACTGTTAATTTCTGTATTTCATGGTTGCAACTTGTTGAAATGTGTCCACAGTGTTCCTATCATCTAGTGTAAACATACTGCAAAAAGTTTACTTACAGAGTGCATCAAACATGATTTTGACCTTGTTTATGAAACACTGTTTATTTCTGTATTTCATGATTGCGACTTGTTGAAAAGTGTCCACAGTGTTCCTATCATCTAGTTTAAACAGTATTGCAAAGGATTACTTACAGAGTGCATAAAACATGTATTAGACCTTGTTTATAAAAAACTGTTTATTTCTGTATTTCATGGTTGGAACTTGCTGAAAAGTATCCACAGTCTTCCTATATCTAGTTTAAACATACTGCAAAAAGTTTACTTACAGAGTGCATCAAACATGATTTTGACCTTGTTTATGTTAAACGGTTTATTTCTGTATTTCATGGTTGCAACTTGCTGAAAATTGTCCACAGTGTTCCTATCATCTAGTTTTAACAGTACTGCAAAAAGTGTACTTAACGAGACCATCAAACATGATTTAGAACTTGTTGATGAAAAACTGTTTATTTCTGTATTTCATGGTTGCAACTTGCTGAAAATTGTCCACAGTGTTCTATCATCTAGTTTAAACATACTGCAAAAAGTTTACTTACAGAGTGCGTCAAACATAATTTAGACCTTGTTTATGAAAAACTGTTTATTTCTGTATGGCATGGTTGCAACTTGTTGAAAAGTATCGAAAGTGTTCCTATCATCTAGTTTAAACAGTACTGCAAAAAGTTTACTTACCGAGTGCATCAAACATGATTTTGACCTTGTTTATTAAACACTGTTTATTTCTGTATTTCATGGTTGCAACTTGTTGAAATGTGTCTACAGTGTTCCTATCATCTAGTGTAAACAGTACTGCAAAGGATTACTTACAGAGTGCATAAATCATGTATTAGACCTTGTTCATGAAAAACTGTTAACTTCTGTATTTCATGGTTGCAACTTGTTGAAATGTATCCACAGTGTTCCTATCATCTAGTTTATACAGTACTGCAAAGGATTACTTACAGAGTGCATAAATCATGTATTAGACCTTGTTTATGAAAAAGTGTTTATTTCTGTATTTCATGGTTGGAACTTGCTGAAAAGTATCCACAGTCTTCCTATCATCTAGTTTAAACAGTACTGCAAAAAGTTTACTTACAGAGTGCATCAAACACAATTTTGAACTTGTGTATGAAAAACTGTTTATTTCTGTGTTTCATGGTTGCAACTTGCTGAAAAGTCTCCACAGTGTTCCTATCATCTAGTTTAAACAGTACTGCAAAAAGTTTGCTTACCGAGTGCATCAAACATGATTTAGAAATTGTGTATGAAAAACTGTTTATTTCTGTATTTCATGGTTGGAACTTGCAGAAAAGTCTCCACAGTGTTCCTATCCTCTAGTTTAAACAGTACTGCAAAGGATTACTTACAGAGTGCATAAAACATGTATTAGACCTTGTTTATGAAACACTGTTTATTTCTGTATTTCATGATTGCAACTCGTTGAAAAGTGTCCACAGTGTTCCTATCATCTAGTTTAAACAGTACTGCAAAGGATTACTTACAGAGTGCATAAAACATGTATTAGACCTTGTTTATGAAAAACGGTTTATTTCTGTATTTCATGGTTGGAACTTGCTGAAAAGTATCCACAGTCTTCCTATATCTAGTTTTAACATACTGCAAAAAGTTTACTTACAGAGTGCATCAAACATGATTTTGACCTTGTTTATGGAAAACTGTTTATTTCTGTATTTCATGGTTGCAACTTGCTGAAAATTGTCCACAGTGTTCCTATCATCTAGTTTTAACAGTACTGCAAAAAGTGTACTTACCGAGACCATCAAACATGATTTAGAACTTGTTGATGAAAAACTGTTTATTTCTGTATTTCATCGTTGCAATTTGCTGAAAATTGTCCACAGTGTTCCTATAATCTAGTTTAAACATACTGCAAAAAGTTTACTTACAGAGTGCGTCAAACATAATTTAGACCTTGTTTATGAAAAACTGTTTATTTCTGTATGGCATGGTTGCAACTTGTTGAAAAGTATCGAAAGTGTTCCTATCATCTAGTTTAAACAGTACTGCAAAAAGTTTACTTACCGAGTGCATCAAACATGATTTTGACCTTGTTTATTAAACACTGTTTATTTCTGTATTTCATGGTTGCAAGTTGTTGAAATGTGTCTACAGTGTTCCTATCATCTAGTTTAAACAGTACTGCAAAGGATTACTTACAGAGTGCATAAATCATGTATTAGACCTTGTTCATGAAAAACTGTTAACTTCTGTATTTCATGGTTGCAACTTGTTGAAATGTATCCACAGTCTTCCTATCATCTAGTTTATACAGTACTGCAAAGGATTACTTACAGAGTGCATAAATCATGTATTAGACCTTGTTTATGAAAAACTGTTTATTTCTGTATTTCATGGTTGGAACTCGCAGAAAAGTCTCCACAGTGTTCCTATCCTCTAGTTTAAACGGTACTGCAAAGGATTACTTACAGAGTGCATAAAACATGTATTAGACCTTGTTTATGAAAAACTGTTTATTTCTGTATTTCATGGTTGGAACTTATTGAAAAGTATCCACAGTCTTCCTATCATCTAGTTTAAACAGTACTGCAAAAAGTTTACTTACAGAGTGCATCAAACACAATTTTGAACTTGTGTA
Source organism: Salmo salar (assembly GCF_965601325.2). Taxonomy (NCBI): domain Eukaryota; kingdom Metazoa; phylum Chordata; class Actinopteri; order Salmoniformes; family Salmonidae; genus Salmo; species Salmo salar. Next base: position 48,056,697 of record NC_138295.1, on the reverse strand, counting down.
TGAAAAACTGTTTATTTCTGTGTTTCATGGTTGCAACTTGCTGAAAAGTCTCCACAGTGTTCCTATCATCTAGTTTAAACAGTACTGCAAAAAGTTTACTTACAGAGTGCATCAAACATGATTTAGAAATTGTATATGAAAAACTGTTTATTTCTGTATTTCATGGTTGCAACTTGCTGAAAAGTATCCACAGTGTTCCTATCATCTTGTGTAAACATACTGCAAAAAGTTTACTTACAGAGTGCATCAAACATGATTTTGACCTTGTTTATGAAACACTGTTTATTTCTGTATTTCATGGTTGCAACTTGTTGAAAAGTGTCCACAGTGTTCCTATCCTCTAGATTAAACGGTACTGCAAAGGATTACTTACAGAGTGCATCAAACATGATTTTGACCTTGTTTATGGAAAACGGTTTAGTTCTGTATTTCATGGTTGGAACTTGCTGAAAAGTGTCCACAGTCTTCCTATCATCTAGTGTAAACATACTGCAAAAAGTTTACTTACCGAGTGCATCAAACATGATTTTGACCTTGTTTATGAAACACAGTTTATTTCTGTATTTCATGGTTGCAACTTGTTGAAAAGTGTCCACAGTGTTCCTATCCTCTATATTAAACGGTACTGCAAAGGATTACTTACAGAGTGCATCAAACATGATTTTGACCTTGTTTATGGAAAACGGTTTAGTTCTGTATTTCATGGTTGCAACTTGCTGAAAAGTCTCCACAGTGTTCCTATCATCTAGTTTAAACAGTACTGCAAAAAGTTTGCTTACCGAGTGCATCAAACATGATTTAAAAATTGTATATGAAAAACGGTTTATTTCTGTATTTCATGGTTGCAACTTGCTGAAAAGTATCCACAGTGTTCCTATCATCTTGTGTAAACATACTGCAAAAAGTTTACTTACAGAGTGCATCAAACATGATTTTGACCTTGTTTATGAAACACTGTTTATTTCTGTATTTCATGGTTGCAACTTGTTGAAAAGTGTCCACAGTGTTCCTATCCTCTAGATTAAACGGTACTGCAAAGGATTACTTACAGAGTGCATCAAACATGATTTTGACCTTGTTTATGGAAAACGGTTTAGTTCTGTATTTCATGGTTGGAACTTGCTGAAAAGTCTCCACAGTCTTCCTATCATCTAGTGTAAACATACTGCAAAAAGTTTACTTACCGAGTGCATCAAACATGATTTTGACCTTGTTTATGAAACACTGTTTATTTCTGTATTTCATGGTTGCAACTTGTTGAAAAGTGTCCACAGTGTTCCTATCCTCTATATTAAACGGTACTGCAAAGGATTACTTACAGAGTGCATCAAACATGATTTTGACCTTGTTTATGGAAAACGGTTTAGTTCTGTATTTCATGGTTGCAACTTGCTGAAAAGTCTCCACAGTGTTCCTATCATCTAGTTTAAACAGTACTGCAAAAAGTTTGCTTACCGAGTGCATCAAACATGATTTAGAAATTGTATATGAAAAACTGTTTATTTCTGTATTTCATGGTTGCAACTTGCTGAAAAGTATCCACAGTGTTCCTATCATCTAGTGTAAACATACTGCAAAAAGTTTACTTACAGAGTGCATCAAACATGATTTTGACCTTGTTTATGAAACACTGTTTATTTCTGTATTTCATGGTTGCAACTTGTTGAAAAGTGTCCACAGTGTTCCTATCCTCTAGATTAAACGGTACTGCAAAGGATTACTTACAGAGTGCATCAAACATGATTTTGACCTTGTTTATGGAAAACGGTTTAGTTCTGTATTTCATGGTTGGAACTTGCTGAAAAGTCTCCACAGTCTTCCTATCATCTAGTGTAAACATACTGCAAAAAGTTTACTTACCGAGTGCATCAAACATGATTTTGACCTTGTTTATGAAACACTGTTTATTTCTGTATTTCATGGTTGCAACTTGTTGAAAAGTGTCCACAGTGTTCCTATCCTCTAGTTTAAACGGTACTGCAATGGATTACTTACAGAGTGCATCAAACATGATTTTGACCTTGTTTATGGAAAACGGTTTAGTTCTGTATTTCATGGTTGCAACTTGCTGAAAAGTATCCACAGTGTTCCTATCATCTAGTTTAAACATACTGCAAAAAGTTTACTTACAGAGTGCATCAAACATGTATTAGACCTTGTTTATGAAAAACTGTTTATTTCTGTATTTCATGGTTGGAACTTGCTGAAAAGTCTCCACAGTGTTCCTATCATCTAGTTTAAACATACTGCAAAAATTTTACTTACAGAGTGCATCAAACATGATTTTGACCTTGTTTATGCAAAACTCTTTATTTCTGTATTTCATGGTTGGAACTTGCAGAAAAGTCTCCACAGTGTTCCTATCATCTAGTTTAAACAGTACTGCAAAAAGTTTACTTACCGAGTGCATCAAACATGATTTAGAACTTGTGTATGAAAAACAGTTTATTTCTGTATTTCATGGTTGCAACTTGCTGAAAAGTATCCACAGTCTTCCTATCATCTAGTATAAACATACTGCAAAAAGTTAACTTACAGAGTGCATCAAACATGATTTTGACCTTGTTTATGGAAAACGGTTTAGTTCTGTATTTCATGGTTGCAACTTGCTGAAAAGTATCCACAGTGTTCCTATCATCTAGATTAAACAGTACTGCAAATGAATACTTACAGAGTGCATAAATCATGTATTAGACATTGTTTATGAAAAACTGTTTATTTCTGTATTTCATGGTTGGAACTTGCTGAAAAGTCTCCACAGTGTTCCTATCATCAAGTTTAAACAGTACTGCAAAAAGTTTACTTACCGAGCGCATCAAACATGATTTAGAACTTGTGTATGAAAAACTGTTTATTTCTGTATTTCATGGTTGCAACTTGCTGAAAAGTCTCCACATGTTCCTATCATCTAGTTTAAACAGTACTGCAAAAAGTTTACTTACCGAGTGCATCAAACATGATTTAGAACTTGCGTATGAAAAACAGTTTATTTCTGTATTTCATGGTTGCAACTTGCTGAAAAGTATCCACAGTCTTCCTATCATCTAGTATAAACATACTGCAAAAAGTTTACTTACAGATTGCATCAAACATGATTTTGACCTTGTTTATGGAAAACGGTTTAGTTCTGTATTTCATGGTTGCAACTTGCTGAAAAGTATCCACAGTGTTCCTATCATCTAGTTTAAACATACTGCAAAACGTTTACTTACAGAGTGCATCAAACATGATTTAGCAATTGTATATGAAAAACTGTTTATTTCTGTATTTCATGGTTACAACTTGCTGAAAAGTATCCACAGTGTTCCTATCATCTAGTTTAAACATACTGCAAAACGTTTACTTACAGAGTGCATCAATCATCATTTTGACCTTGTTTATGAAACACTGTTTATTTCTGTATTTCATGGTTGCAACTTGTTGAAAAGTGTCCACAGTGTTCCTATCCTCTAGTTTAAACAGTACTAGAAAGGATTACTTACAGAGTGCAGAAAACATGTATTAGACCTTGTTTATGAAAAACTGTTTATTTCTGTATTTCATGGTTGGAACTTGCTGAAAAGTATCCACAGTCTTCCTTTCATCTAGTATAAACATACTGCAAAAAGTTTACTTACAGAGTGCATCAAACATGATTTTGACCTTGTTTATGAAACACTGTTTATTTCTGTTTTTCATGGTTGCAACTTGTTGAAAAGTGTCCACAGTGTTCCTATCATCTAGTTTAAACAGTACTGCAAAGGATTACTTACAGAGTGCATAAAATATGTATTAGACCTTGTTTATGAAAAACTGTTTATTTCTGTATTTCATGGTTGCAACTTGCTGAAAAGTATCCACAGTCTTCCTATCATCTAGTATAAACAGTACTGCAAAAAGTTTACTTACCGAGTGCATCAAACATGATTTTGACCTTGTTTATGGAAAATGGTTTAGTTCTGTATTTCATGGATGCAACTTGCTGAAAAGTATCCACAGTGTTCCTATCACCTAGTTTAAACATACTGCAAAAATTTTACTTACAGAGTGCATCAAACATGATTTTGACCTTGTTTATGGAAAACGTTTTTTTTCTGTTTTTCATGGTTGGAACTTGCAGAAAAGTCTCCACAGTGTTCCTATCATCTAGTTTAAACAGTACTGCAAAAAGTTTACTTACCGAGTGCATCAAACATGATTTAGAACTTGCATATGAAAAACAGTTTATTTCTGTATTTCATGGTTGCAACTTGCTGAAAAGTATCCACAGTCTTCCTATCATCTAGTATAAACATACTGCAAAAAGTTTACTTACAGATTGCATCAAACATGATTTTGACCTTGTTTATGGAAAACGGTTTAGTTCTGTATTTCATGGTTGCAACTTGCTGAAAAGTCTCCACAGTGTTCCTATCATCTAGTTTAAACAGTACTGCAAAAAGTTTGCTTACCGAGTGCATCAAACATGATTTAGAAATTGTATATGAAAAACTGTTTATTTCTGTATTTCATGGTTGCAACTTGCTGAAAAGTATCCACAGTCTTCCTATCATCTAGTTTAAACAGTACTGCAAAAAGTTTACTTACAGAGTGCATCAAACACAATTTTGAACTTGTGTATGAAAAACTGTTTATTTCTGTGTTTCATGGTTGCAACTTGCTGAAAAGTCTCCACAGTGTTCCTATCATCTAGTTTAAACAGTACTGCAAAAAGTTTGCTTACCGAGTGCATCAAACATGATTTAGAAATTGTGTATGAAAAACTGTTTATTTCTGTATTTCATGGTTGGAACTTGCAGAAAAGTCTCCACAGTGTTCCTATCCTCTAGTTTAAACAGTACTGCAAAGGATTACTTACAGAGTGCATAAAACATGTATTAGACCTTGTTTATGAAACACTGTTTATTTCTGTATTTCATGATTGCAACTTGTTGAAAAGTGTCCACAGTGTTCCTATCATCTAGTTTAAACAGTACTGCAAAGGATTACTTACAGAGTGCATAAAACATGTATTAGACCTTGTTTATGAAAAACGGTTTATTTCTGTATTTCATGGTTGGAACTTGCTGAAAAGTATCCACAGTCTTCCTATATCTAGTTTTAACATACTGCAAAAAGTTTACTTACAGAGTGCATCAAACATGATTTTGACCTTGTTTATGGAAAACTGTTTATTTCTGTATTTCATGGTTGCAACTTGCTGAAAATTGTCCACAGTGTTCCTATCATCTAGTTTTAACAGTACTGCAAAAAGTGTACTTACCGAGACCATCAAACATGATTTAGAACTTGTTGATGAAAAACTGTTTATTTCTGTATTTCATCGTTGCAATTTGCTGAAAATTGTCCACAGTGTTCCTATAATCTAGTTTAAACATACTGCAAAAAGTTTACTTACAGAGTGCGTCAAACATAATTTAGACCTTGTTTATGAAAAACTGTTTATTTCTGTATGGCATGGTTGCAACTTGTTGAAAAGTATCGAAAGTGTTCCTATCATCTAGTTTAAACAGTACTGCAAAAAGTTTACTTACCGAGTGCATCAAACATGATTTTGACCTTGTTTATTAAACACTGTTTATTTCTGTATTTCATGGTTGCAAGTTGTTGAAATGTGTCTACAGTGTTCCTATCATCTAGTTTAAACAGTACTGCAAAGGATTACTTACAGAGTGCATAAATCATGTATTAGACCTTGTTCATGAAAAACTGTTAACTTCTGTATTTCATGGTTGCAACTTGTTGAAATGTATCCACAGTCTTCCTATCATCTAGTTTATACAGTACTGCAAAGGATTACTTACAGAGTGCATAAATCATGTATTAGACCTTGTTTATGAAAAACTGTTTATTTCTGTATTTCATGGTTGGAACTCGCAGAAAAGTCTCCACAGTGTTCCTATCCTCTAGTTTAAACGGTACTGCAAAGGATTACTTACAGAGTGCATAAAACATGTATTAGACCTTGTTTATGAAAAACTGTTTATTTCTGTATTTCATGGTTGGAACTTATTGAAAAGTATCCACAGTCTTCCTATCATCTAGTTTAAACAGTACTGCAAAAAGTTTACTTACAGAGTGCATCAAACACAATTTTGAACTTGTGTATGAAAAACTGTTTATTTCTGTGTTTCATGGTTGCAACTTGCTGAAAAGTCTCCACAGTGTTCCTATCATCTAGTTTAAACAGTACTGCAAAAAGTTTACTTACAGAGTGCATCAAACATGATTTAGAAATTGTATATGAAAAACTGTTTATTTCTGTATTTCATGGTTGCAACTTGCTGAAAAGTATCCACAGTGTTCCTATCATCTTGTGTAAACATACTGCAAAAAGTTTACTTACAGAGTGCATCAAACATGATTTTGACCTTGTTTATGAAACACTGTTTATTTCTGTATTTCATGGTTGCAACTTGTTGAAAAGTGTCCACAGTGTTCCTATCCTCTAGATTAAACGGTACTGCAAAGGATTACTTACAGAGTGCATCAAACATGATTTTGACCTTGTTTATGGAAAACGGTTTAGTTCTGTATTTCATGGTTGGAACTTGCTGAAAAGTGTCCACAGTCTTCCTATCATCTAGTGTAAACATACTGCAAAAAGTTTACTTACCGAGTGCATCAAACATGATTTTGACCTTGTTTATGAAACACAGTTTATTTCTGTATTTCATGGTTGCAACTTGTTGAAAAGTGTCCACAGTGTTCCTATCCTCTATATTAAACGGTACTGCAAAGGATTACTTACAGAGTGCATCAAACATGATTTTGACCTTGTTTATGGAAAACGGTTTAGTTCTGTATTTCATGGTTGCAACTTGCTGAAAAGTCTCCACAGTGTTCCTATCATCTAGTTTAAACAGTACTGCAAAAAGTTTGCTTACCGAGTGCATCAAACATGATTTAAAAATTGTATATGAAAAACGGTTTATTTCTGTATTTCATGGTTGCAACTTGCTGAAAAGTATCCACAGTGTTCCTATCATCTTGTGTAAACATACTGCAAAAAGTTTACTTACAGAGTGCATCAAACATGATTTTGACCTTGTTTATGAAACACTGTTTATTTCTGTATTTCATGGTTGCAACTTGTTGAAAAGTGTCCACAGTGTTCCTATCCTCTAGATTAAACGGTACTGCAAAGGATTACTTACAGAGTGCATCAAACATGATTTTGACCTTGTTTATGGAAAACGGTTTAGTTCTGTATTTCATGGTTGGAACTTGCTGAAAAGTCTCCACAGTCTTCCTATCATCTAGTGTAAACATACTGCAAAAAGTTTACTTACCGAGTGCATCAAACATGATTTTGACCTTGTTTATGAAACACTGTTTATTTCTGTATTTCATGGTTGCAACTTGTTGAAAAGTGTCCACAGTGTTCCTATCCTCTATATTAAACGGTACTGCAAAGGATTACTTACAGAGTGCATCAAACATGATTTTGACCTTGTTTATGGAAAACGGTTTAGTTCTGTATTTCATGGTTGCAACTTGCTGAAAAGTCTCCACAGTGTTCCTATCATCTAGTTTAAACAGTACTGCAAAAAGTTTGCTTACCGAGTGCATCAAACATGATTTAGAAATTGTATATGAAAAACTGTTTATTTCTGTATTTCATGGTTGCAACTTGCTGAAAAGTATCCACAGTGTTCCTATCATCTAGTGTAAACATACTGCAAAAAGTTTACTTACAGAGTGCATCAAACATGATTTTGACCTTGTTTATGAAACACTGTTTATTTCTGTATTTCATGGTTGCAACTTGTTGAAAAGTGTCCACAGTGTTCCTATCCTCTAGATTAAACGGTACTGCAAAGGATTACTTACAGAGTGCATCAAACATGATTTTGACCTTGTTTATGGAAAACGGTTTAGTTCTGTATTTCATGGTTGGAACTTGCTGAAAAGTCTCCACAGTCTTCCTATCATCTAGTGTAAACATACTGCAAAAAGTTTACTTACCGAGTGCATCAAACATGATTTTGACCTTGTTTATGAAACACTGTTTATTTCTGTATTTCATGGTTGCAACTTGTTGAAAAGTGTCCACAGTGTTCCTATCCTCTAGTTTAAACGGTACTGCAATGGATTACTTACAGAGTGCATCAAACATGATTTTGACCTTGTTTATGGAAAACGGTTTAGTTCTGTATTTCATGGTTGCAACTTGCTGAAAAGTATCCACAGTGTTCCTATCATCTAGTTTAAACATACTGCAAAAAGTTTACTTACAGAGTGCATCAAACATGTATTAGACCTTGTTTATGAAAAACTGTTTATTTCTGTATTTCATGGTTGGAACTTGCTGAAAAGTCTCCACAGTGTTCCTATCATCTAGTTTAAACATACTGCAAAAATTTTACTTACAGAGTGCATCAAACATGATTTTGACCTTGTTTATGCAAAACTCTTTATTTCTGTATTTCATGGTTGGAACTTGCAGAAAAGTCTCCACAGTGTTCCTATCATCTAGTTTAAACAGTACTGCAAAAAGTTTACTTACCGAGTGCATCAAACATGATTTAGAACTTGTGTATGAAAAACAGTTTATTTCTGTATTTCATGGTTGCAACTTGCTGAAAAGTATCCACAGTCTTCCTATCATCTAGTATAAACATACTGCAAAAAGTTAACTTACAGAGTGCATCAAACATGATTTTGACCTTGTTTATGGAAAACGGTTTAGTTCTGTATTTCATGGTTGCAACTTGCTGAAAAGTATCCACAGTGTTCCTATCATCTAGATTAAACAGTACTGCAAATGAATACTTACAGAGTGCATAAATCATGTATTAGACATTGTTTATGAAAAACTGTTTATTTCTGTATTTCATGGTTGGAACTTGCTGAAAAGTCTCCACAGTGTTCCTATCATCAAGTTTAAACAGTACTGCAAAAAGTTTACTTACCGAGCGCATCAAACATGATTTAGAACTTGTGTATGAAAAACTGTTTATTTCTGTATTTCATGGTTGCAACTTGCTGAAAAGTCTCCACATGTTCCTATCATCTAGTTTAAACAGTACTGCAAAAAGTTTACTTACCGAGTGCATCAAACATGATTTAGAACTTGCGTATGAAAAACAGTTTATTTCTGTATTTCATGGTTGCAACTTGCTGAAAAGTATCCACAGTCTTCCTATCATCTAGTATAAACATACTGCAAAAAGTTTACTTACAGATTGCATCAAACATGATTTTGACCTTGTTTATGGAAAACGGTTTAGTTCTGTATTTCATGGTTGCAACTTGCTGAAAAGTATCCACAGTGTTCCTATCATCTAGTTTAAACATACTGCAAAACGTTTACTTACAGAGTGCATCAAACATGATTTAGCAATTGTATATGAAAAACTGTTTATTTCTGTATTTCATGGTTACAACTTGCTGAAAAGTATCCACAGTGTTCCTATCATCTAGTTTAAACATACTGCAAAACGTTTACTTACAGAGTGCATCAATCATCATTTTGACCTTGTTTATGAAACACTGTTTATTTCTGTATTTCATGGTTGCAACTTGTTGAAAAGTGTCCACAGTGTTCCTATCCTCTAGTTTAAACAGTACTAGAAAGGATTACTTACAGAGTGCAGAAAACATGTATTAGACCTTGTTTATGAAAAACTGTTTATTTCTGTATTTCATGGTTGGAACTTGCTGAAAAGTATCCACAGTCTTCCTTTCATCTAGTATAAACATACTGCAAAAAGTTTACTTACAGAGTGCATCAAACATGATTTTGACCTTGTTTATGAAACACTGTTTATTTCTGTTTTTCATGGTTGCAACTTGTTGAAAAGTGTCCACAGTGTTCCTATCATCTAGTTTAAACAGTACTGCAAAGGATTACTTACAGAGTGCATAAAATATGTATTAGACCTTGTTTATGAAAAACTGTTTATTTCTGTATTTCATGGTTGCAACTTGCTGAAAAGTATCCACAGTCTTCCTATCATCTAGTATAAACAGTACTGCAAAAAGTTTACTTACCGAGTGCATCAAACATGATTTTGACCTTGTTTATGGAAAATGGTTTAGTTCTGTATTTCATGGATGCAACTTGCTGAAAAGTATCCACAGTGTTCCTATCACCTAGTTTAAACATACTGCAAAAATTTTACTTACAGAGTGCATCAAACATGATTTTGACCTTGTTTATGGAAAACGTTTTTTTTCTGTTTTTCATGGTTGGAACTTGCAGAAAAGTCTCCACAGTGTTCCTATCATCTAGTTTAAACAGTACTGCAAAAAGTTTACTTACCGAGTGCATCAAACATGATTTAGAACTTGCATATGAAAAACAGTTTATTTCTGTATTTCATGGTTGCAACTTGCTGAAAAGTATCCACAGTCTTCCTATCATCTAGTATAAACATACTGCAAAAAGTTTACTTACAGATTGCATCAAACATGATTTTGACCTTGTTTATGGAAAACGGTTTAGTTCTGTATTTCATGGTTGCAACTTGCTGAAAAGTATCCACAGTGTTCCTATCATCTAGTTTAAACATACTGCAAAACGTTTACTTACAGAGTGCATCAAACATGATTTAGCAATTGTATATGAAAAACTGTTTATTTCTGTATTTCATGGTTGCAACTTGCTGAAAAGTATCCACAGTGTTCCTATCATCTAGTTTAAACATACTGCAAAACGTTTACTTACAGAGTGCATCAAACATGATTTTGACCTTGTTTATGAAACACTGTTTATTTCTGTATTTCATGGTTGCAACTTGTTGAAAAGTGTCCACAGTGTTCCTATCCTCTAGATTAAACGGTACTGCAAAGGATTACTTACAGAGTGCATCAAACATGATTTTGACCTTGTTTATGGAAAACGGTTTAGTTCTGTATTTCATGGTTGGAACTTGCTGAAAAGTCTCCACAGTCTTCCTATCATCTAGTGTAAACATACTGCAAAAAGTTTACTTACCGAGTGCATCAAACATGATTTTGACCTTGTTTATGAAACACTGTTTATTTCTGTATTTCATGGTTGCAACTTGTTGAAAAGTGTCCACAGTGTTCCTATCCTCTATATTAAACGGTACTGCAAAGGATTACTTACAGAGTGCATAAAACATGTATTAGACCTTGTTTATGGAAAACGGTTTAGTTCTGTATTTCATGGTTGCAACTTGCTGAAAAGTCTCCACAGTGTTCCTATCATCTAGTTTAAACAGTACTGCAAAAAGTTTGCTTACCGAGTGCATCAAACATGATTTAGAAATTGTATATGAAAAACTGTTTATTTCTGTATTTCATGGTTGCAACTTGCTGAAAAGTATCCACAGTGTTCCTATCATCTAGTGTAAACATACTGCAAAAAGTTTACTTACAGAGTGCATCAAACATGATTTTGACCTTGTTTATGAAACACTGTTTATTTCTGTATTTCATGGTTGCAACTTGTTGAAAAGTGTCCACAGTGTTCCTATCCTCTAGATTAAACGGTACTGCAAAGGATTACTTACAGAGTGCATCAAACATGATTTTGACCTTGTTTATGGAAAACGGTTTAGTTCTGTATTTCATGGTTGGAACTTGCTGAAAAGTCTCCACAGTCTTCCTATCATCTAGTGTAAACATACTGCAAAAAGTTTACTTACCGAGTGCATCAAACATGATTTTGACCTTGTTTATGAAACACTGTTTATTTCTGTATTTCATGGTTGCAACTTGTTGAAAAGTGTCCACAGTGTTCCTATCCTCTAGTTTAAACGGTACTGCAATGGATTACTTACAGAGTGCATCAAACATGATTTTGACCTTGTTTATGGAAAACGGTTTAGTTCTGTATTTCATGGTTGCAACTTGCTGAAAAGTCTCCACAGTGTTCCTATCATCTAGTTTAAACAGTACTGCAAAAAGTTTGCTTACCGAGTGCATCAAACATGATTTAGAAATTGTATATGAAAAACTGTTTATTTCTGTATTTCATGGTTGCAACTTGCTGAAAAGTATCCACAGTGTTCCTATCATCTTGTGTAAACATACTGCAAAAAGTTTACTTACAGAGTGCATCAAACATGATTTTGACCTTGTTTATGAAACACTGTTTATTTCTGTATTTCATGGTTGCAACTTGTTGAAAAGTGTCCACAGTGTTCCTATCCTCTAGATTAAACGGTACTGCAAAGGATTACGTACAGAGTGCATCAAACATGATTTTGACCTTGTTTATGGAAAACGGTTTAGTTCTGTATTTCATGGTTGGAACTTGCTGAAAAGTCTCCACAGTCTTCCTATCATCTAGTGTAAACATACTGCAAAAAGTTTACTTACCGAGTGCATCAAACATGATTTTGACCTTGTTTATGAAACACTGTTTATTTCTGTATTTCATGGTTGCAACTTGTTGAAAAGTGTCCACAGTGTTCCTATCCTCTATATTAAACGGTACTGCAAAGGATTACTTACAGAGTGCATCAAACATGATTTTGACCTTGTTTATGGAAAACGGTTTAGTTCTGTATTTCATGGTTGCAACTTGCTGAAAAGTCTCCACAGTGTTCCTATCATCTAGTTTAAACAGTACTGCAAAAAGTTTGCTTACCGAGTGCATCAAACATGATTTAGAAATTGTATATGAAAAACTGTTTATTTCTGTATTTCATGGTTGCAACTTGCTGAAAAGTATCCACAGTGTTCCTATCATCTTGTGTAAACATACTGCAAAAAGTTTACTTACAGAGTGCATCAAACATGATTTTGACCTTGTTTATGAAACACTGTTTATTTCTGTATTTCATGGTTGCAACTTGTTGAAAAGTGTCCACAGTGTTCCTATCCTCTAGATTAAACGGTACTGCAAAGGATTACGTACAGAGTGCATCAAACATGATTTTGACCTTGTTTATGGAAAACGGTTTAGTTCTGTATTTCATGGTTGGAACTTGCTGAAAAGTCTCCACAGTCTTCCTATCATCTAGTGTAAACATACTGCAAAAAGTTTACTTACCTAGTGCATCAAACATGATTTTGACCTTGTTTATGAAACACTGTTTATTTCTGTATTTCATGGTTGCAACTTGTTGAAAAGTGTCCACAGTGTTCCTATCCTCTATATTAAACGGTACTGCAAAGGATTACTTACAGAGTGCATCAAACATGATTTTGACCTTGTTTATGGAAAACGGTTTAGTTCTGTATTTCATGGTTGCAACTTGCTGAAAAGTCTCCACAGTGTTCCTATCATCTAGTTTAAACAGTACTGCAAAAAGTTTGCTTACCGAGTGTATCAAACATGATTTAGAAATTGTATATGAAAAACTGTTTATTTCTGTATTTCATGGTTGCAACTTGCTGAAAAGTATCCACAGTGTTCCTATCATCTTGTGTAAACATACTGCAAAAAGTTTACTTACAGAGTGCATCAAACATGATTTTGACCTTGTTTATGAAACACTGTTTATTTCTGTATTTCATGGTTGCAACTTGTTGAAAAGTGTCCACAGTGTTCCTATCCTCTAGATTAAACGGTACTGCAAAGGATTACTTACAGAGTGCATCAAACATGATTTTGACCTTGTTTATGGAAAACGGTTTAGTTCTGTATTTCATGGTTGGAACTTGCTGAAAAGTCTCCACAGTCTTCCTATCATCTAGTGTAAACATACTGCAAAAAGTTTACTTACCGAGTGCATCAAACATGATTTTGACCTTGTTTATGAAACACTGTTTATTTCTGTATTTCATGGTTGCAACTTGTTGAAAAGTGTCCACAGTGTTCCTATCCTCTAGTTTAAACGGTACTGCAATGGATTACTTACAGAGTGCATAAAACATGATTTTGACCTTGTTTATGAAACAATGTTTATTTCTGTTTTTCATGGTTGCAACTTGTTGAAAAGTGTCCACAGTGTTCCTATCCTCTAGTTTAAACGGTACTAGAAAGGATTACTTACAGAGTGCATAAAACATGTATTAGACCTTGTTTATGAAAAACTGTTTATTTCTGTATTTCATGGTTGGAACTTGCTGAAAAGTATCCACAGTCTTCCTATCATCTAGTTTAAACATACTGCAATAAGTTTACTTACCGAGCGCATAAAACATGATTTAGAACTTGTGTATGAAAAACTGTTTATTTCTGTATTTCATGGTTGCAACAAGCTGAAAAGTATCCACAGTCTTCCTTTCATCTAGTATAAACATACTGCAAAAGGTTTACTTACAGAGTGCATCAAACATGATTTTGACCTTGTTTATGAAACACTGTTTATTTCTGTATTTCATGGTTGCAACTTGTTGAAAAGTGTCCACAGTGCTCCTATCATCTAGTTTAAACAGTACTGCAAAGGATTACTTACAGAGTGCATAAAACATGTATTAGACCTTGTTTATGAAAAACGGTTTATTTCTGTATTTCATGGTTGCAACTTGTTGAAAAGTGTCCACAGTGTTCCTATCATCTAGTTTAAACAGTACTGCAAAGGATTACTTACAGAGTGCATAAATCATGTATTAGACCTTGTTTATGAAAAACTGTTTATTTCTGTATTTCATGGTTGGAACTTGCAGAAAAGTCTCCACAGTGTTCCTATCATCAAGTTTAAACTGTACTGCAAAAAGTTTACTTACCGAGTGCATCAAACATAATTTTGAACTTGTGTATGAAAAACTGTTTATTTCTGTGCTTCATGGTTGCAACTTGCTGAAAAGTCTCCACAGTGTTCCTATCATATAGTTTAAACAGTACTGCAAAAAGTTTGCTTACCGAGTGCATCAAACATGATTTAGAAATTGTATATGAAAAACTGTTTATTTCTGTATTTCATGGTTGCAACTTGCTGAAAAGTCTCCACAGTGTTCCTATCATCTAGTGTAAACATACTGCAAAAAGTTTACTTACAGAGTGCATCAAACATGATTTTGAACTTGTTTATGAAACTGTTTATTTCTGTATTTCATGGTTGCAACTTGTTGAAAAGTGTCCACAGTGTTCCCATCCTCTAGATTAAACGGTACTGCAAAGGATTACTTACAGAGTGCATCAAACATGATTTTGACCTTGTTTATGGAAAACGGTTTAGTTCTGTATTTCATGGTTGCAACTTGCTGAAAAGTCTCCACAGTGTTCCTATCATCTAGTTTAAACAGTACTGCAAAAAGTTTGCTTACCGAGTGCATCAAACATGATTTAGAAATTGTTTATGAAAAACTGTTTATTTCTGTATTTCATGGTTGCAACTTGCTGCAAAGTATCCACAGTGTTCCTATCATCTTGTGTAAACATACTGCAAAAAGTTTACTTACAGAGTGCATCAAACATGATTTTGACCTTGTTTATGAAACACTGTTTATTTCTGTATTTCATGGTTGCAACTTGTTGAAAAGTGTCCACAGTGTTCCTATCCTCTAGATTAAACGGTACTGCAAAGGATTACTTACAGAGTGCATCAAACATGATTTTGACCTTGTTTATGGAAAACGGTTTAGTTCTGTATTTCATGGTTGGAACTTGCTGAAAAGTCTCCACAGTCTTCCTATCATCTAGTGTAAACATACTGCAAAAAGTTTACTTACCGAGTGCATCAAACATGATTTTGACCTTGTTTATGAAACACTGTTTATTTCTGTATTTCATGGTTGCAACTTGTTGAAAAGTGTCCACAGTGTTCCTATCATCTAGTTTAAACATACTGCAAAAATTTTACTTACAGAGTGCATCAAACATGATTTTGACCTTGTTTATGCAAAACTCTTTATTTCTGTATTTCATGGTTGCAACTTGCTGAAAAGTATCCACAGTGTTCCTATCATCTAGATTAAACAGTACTGCAAATGATTACTTACAGAGTGCATAAATCATGTATTAGACCTTGTTTATGAAAAACTGTTTATTTCTGTATTTCATGGTTGGAACTTGCTGAAAAGTCTCCACAGTGTTCCTATCATCAAGTTTAAACAGTACTGCAAAAAGTTTACTTACCGAGCGCATCAAACATGATTTAGAACTTGTGTATGAAAAACTGTTTATTTCTGTATTTCATGGTTGCAACTTGCTGAAAAGTCTCCACATGTTCCTATCATCTAGTTTAAACAGTACTGCAAAAAGTTTACTTACCGAATGCATCAAACATGATTTTGACCTTGTTTATGGAAAATGGTTTAGTTCTGTATTTCATGGATATAATTTGCTGAAAAGTATCCACAGTGTTCCTATCACCTAGTTTAAACATACTGCAAAAATTTTACTTACAGAGTGCATCAAACATGATTTTGACCTTGTTTATGGAAAACGGTTTATTTCTGTATTTCATGGTTGGAACTTGCAGAAAAGTCTCCACAGTGTTCCTATCATCTAGTTTAAACAGTACTGCAAAAAGTTTACTTACCGAGTGCATCAAACATGATTTAGAACTTGCGTATGAAAAACAGTTTATTTCTGTATTTCATGGTTGCAACTTGCTGAAAAGTATCCACAGTCTTCCTATCATCTAGTATAAACATACTGCAAAAAGTTTACTTACAGATTGCATCAAACATAATTTTGACCTTGTTTATGGAAAACGGTTTAGTTCTGTATTTCATGGTTGCAACTTGCTGAAAAGTATCCACAGTGTTCCTATCATCTAGTTTAAACATACTGCAAAACGTTTACTTACAGAGTGCATCAAACATGATTTAGCAATTGTAAATGAAAAACTGTTTATTTCTGTATTTCATGGTTGCAACTTGCTGAAAAGTATCCACAGTGTTCCTATCATCTAGTTTAAACATACTGCAAAACGTTTACTTACAGAGTGCCTCAATCATGATTTTGACCTTGTTTATGAAACACTGTTTATTTCTGTATTTCATGGTTGCAACTTGTTGAAAAGTGTCCACAGTGTTCCTATCCTCTAGTTTAAACAGTACTAGAAAGGATTACTTACAGAGTGCAGAAAACATGTATTAGACCTTGTTTATGAAAAACTGTTTATTTCTGTATTTCATGGTTGGAACTTGCTGAAAAGTATCCACAGTCTTCCTTTCATCTAGTATAAACATACTGCAAAAAGTTTACTTACAGAGTGCATCAAACATGATTTTGACCTTGTTTATGAAACACTGTTTATTTCTGTTTTTCATGGTTGCAACTTGTTGAAAAGTGTCCACAGTGTTCCTATCATCTAGTTTAAACAGTACTGCAAAGGATTACTTACAGAGTGCATAAAATATGTATTAGACCTTGTTTATGATAAACTGTTTATTTCTGTATTTCATGGTTGCAACTTGCTGAAAAGTATCCACAGTCTTCCTATCATCTAGTATAAACAGTACTGCAAAAAGTTTACTTACCGAGTGCATCAAACATGATTTTGACCTTGTTTATGGAAAATGGTTTAGTTCTGTATTTCATGGATGCAACTTGCTGAAAAGTATCCACAGTGTTCCTATCACCTAGTTTAAACATACTGCAAAAATTTTACTTACAGAGTGCATCAAACATGATTTTGACCTTGTTTATGGAAAACGGTTTATTTCTGTATTTCATGGTTGGAACTTGCAGAAAAGTCTCCACAGTGTTCCTATCATCTAGTTTAAACAGTACTGCAAATGATTACTTACAGAGTGCATAAATCATGATTTAGAACTTGTGTATGAAAAACTGTTTATTTCTGTATTTCATGGTTGCAACTTGCTGAAAAGTCTCCACAGTGTTCCTATCATCTAATTTAAACAGTACTGCAAAAAGTTTACTTACCGAGTGCATCAAACATGATTTAGAACTTGCGTATGAAAAACAGTTTTTTTCTGTATTTCATGGTTGCAACTTGCCGAAAAGTATCCACAGTCTTCCTATCATCTAGTATAAACAGTACTGCAAAAAGTTTACTTACCGAGTGCATCAAACATGATTTTGACCTTGTTTATGGAAAATGGTTTAGTTCTGTATTTCATGGTTGCAACTTGCTGAAAAGTATCCACAGTGTTCCTATCACCTAGTTTAAACATACTGCAAAAATTTTACTTACAGAGTGCATCAAACATGATTTTGACCTTGTTTATGGAAAACGGTTTATTTCTGTATTTCATGGTTGGAACTTGCAGAAAAGTCTCCACAGTGTTCCTATCATCTAGTTTAAACAGTACTGCAAATGATTACTTACAGAGTGCATAAATCATGTATTAGACCTAGTTCATGAAAAACTGTTAACTTCTGTATTTCATGGTTGCAACTTGTTGAAATGTATCCACAGTGTTCCTATCATCTAGTTTATACAGTACTGCAAAGGATTACTTACAGAGTGCATAAATCATGTATTAGACCTTGTTTATGAAAAACTGTTTATTTCTGTATTTCATGGTTGGAACTCGCAGAAAAGTCTCCACAGTCTTCCTATCATCTAGTTTAAACAGTACTGCAAAAAGTTTACTTACAGAGTGCATCAAACACAATTTTGAACTTGTGTATGAAAAACGGTTTATTTCTGTGTTTCATGGTTGCAACTTGCTGAAAAGTCTCCACAGTGTTCCTATCATCTAGTTTAAACAGTACTGCAAAAAGTTTGCTTACCGAGTGCATCAAACATGATTTAGAAATTGTGTATGAAAAACTGTTTATTTCTGTATTTCATGGTTGCAACTTGCTGAAAAGTATCCACAGTCTTCCTATCATCTAGTGTAAACATACTGCAAAAAGTTTACTTACAGAGTGCATCAAACATGATTTTGACCTTGTTTATGAAACACTGTTTATTTCTGTATTTCATGGTTGCAACTTGTTGAAATGTGTCTACAGTGTTCCTATCATCTAGTGTAAACAGTACTGCAAAGGATTACTTACAGAGTGCATAAATCATGTATAAGACCTTGTTTATGAAAAACTGTTTATTTCTGTATTTCATGGTTGGAACTTGCAGAAAAGTCTCCACAGTGTTCCTATCCTCTAGTTTAAACGGTACTGCAAAGGATTACTTACAGAGTGCATAAAACATGTATTAGCATGGTTGCAACTTGCTGAAAAGTATCCACAGTGTTCCTATCATCTAGTTTAAACAGTACTGCAAAAAGTTTGCTTACCGAGTGCATCAAACATGATTTTGACCTTGTTTATGGAAAACGGTTTATTTCTGTATTTCATGGTTGCAACTTTTTGAAAAGTGTCCACAGTGTTCCTATCATCTAGATTAAACAGTACTGCAAAGGATTACTTACAGAGTGCATAGATCATGTATTAGACCTTGTTCATGAAAAACTGTTTATTTCTGTGTTTCATGGTTGCAACTTGCTGAAAAGTCTACACAGTGTTCCTATCATCTAGTTTAAACAGTACTGCAATAAGTTTACTTACCGAGTGCATCAAACATGATTTTGACCTTGTTTATTAAACACTGTTTATTTCTGTATTTCATGGTTGCAACTTGTTGAAATGTGTCTACAGTGTTCCTATCATCTAGTTTAAACAGTACTGCAAAAGATTACTTACAGAGTGCATAAATCATGTATTAGACCTTGTTCATGAAAAACTGTTAATTTCTGTATTTCATGGTTGCAACTTGTTGAAATGTGTCCACAGTGTTCCTATCATCTAGTTTATACAGTACTGCAAAGGATTACTTACAGAGTGCAGAAATCATGTATTAGACCTTGTTTATGAAAAACTGTTTATTTCTGTATTTCATGGTTGGAACTTGCAGAAAAGTCTCCACAGTGTTCCTATCCTCTAGTTTAAACAGTACTGCAAAGGATTACTTACAGAGTGCATAAAACATGTATTAGACCTTGTTTATGAAACACTGTTTATTTCTGTATTTCATGATTGCAACTTGTCGAAAAGTGTCCACAGTGTTCCTATCATGTAGTTTAAACAGTACTGCAAAGGATTACTTACAGAGTGCATAAAACATGTATTAGACCTTGTTTATGAAAAACTGTTTATTTCTGTATTTCATGGTTGGAACTTGCTGAAAAGTATCCACAGTCTTCCTATATCTAGTTTAAACATACTGCAAAAAGTTTACTTACAGAGTGCATCAAACATGATTTTGACCTTGTTTATGGAAAACGGTTTATTTCTGTATTTCATGGTTGCAACTTGCTGAAAATTGTCCACAGTGTTCCTATCATCTAGTTTTAACAGTTCTGCAAAAAGTGTACTTACCAAGACCATCAAACATGATTTAGAACTTGTTGATGAAAAACTGTTTATTTCTGTACTTCATGGTTGCAACTTGCTGAAAATTGTCCACAGTGTTCCTATCATCTAGTTTAAACATACTGCAAAAAGTTTACTTACAGAGTGCGTCAAACATAATTTAGACCTTGTTTATGAAAAACTGTTTATTTCTGTATGGCATGGTTGCAACTTGTTGAAAAGTATCGAAAGTGTTCCTATCATCTAGTTTAAACAGTACTGCAAAAAGTTTACTTACCGAGTGCATCAAACATGATTTTGACCTTGTTTATTAAACACTGTTTATTTCTGTATTTCATGGTTGCAACTTGTTGAAATGTGTCTAAAGTGTTCCTATCATCTAGTTTAAACAGTACTGCAAAGGATTACTTACAGAGTGCATAAATCATGTATTAGACCTTGTTCATGAAAAACTGTTAACTTCTGTATTTCATGGTTGCAACTTGTTGAAATGTATCCACAGTGTTCCTAGTTTATGCAGAACTGCAAAGGATTACTTACAGAGTGCATAAATCATGTATTAGACCTTGTTTATGAAAAACTGTTTATTTCTGTATTTCATGGTTGCAACTTGTTGAAAAGTGTCCACAGTGTTCCTATCCTCTAGATTAAACGGTACTGCAAAGGATTACATACAGAGTGCATCAAACATGATTTTGACCTTGTTTATGGAAAACGGTTTAGTTCTGTATTTCATGGTTGGAACTTGCTGAAAAGTCTCCACAGTCTTCCTATCATCTAGTGTAAACATACTGCAAAAAGTTTACTTACCGAGTGCATCAAACATCATTTTGACCTTGTTTATGAAACACTGTTTATTTCTGTATTTCATGGTTGCAACTTGTTGAAAAGTGTCCACAGTGTTCCTATCCTCTAGTTTAAACGGTACTGCAATGGATTATTTACAGAGTGCATCAAACATGATTTTGACCTTGTTTATGGAAAACGGTTTAGTTCTGTATTTCATGGTTGCAACTTGCTGAAAAGTATCCACAGTCTTCCTATCATCTAGTATAAACATACTGCAAAAAGTTTGCTTACAGAGTGCATCAAACATGATTTTGACCTTGTTTATGGAAAACGGTTTAGTTCTGTATTTCATGGTTGCAACTTGCTGAAAAGTATCCACAGTGTTCCTATCATCTAGTTTAAACATACTGCAAAAAGTTTACTTACAGAGTGCATCAAACATGTATTAGACCTTGTTTATGAAAAACTGTTTATTTCTGTATTTCATGGTTGCAACTTGCTGAAAAGTATCCACAGTGTTCCTATCATCTTGTGTAAACATACTGCAAAAAGTTTACTTACAGAGTGCATCAAACATGATTTTGACCTTGTTTATGAAACACTGTTTATTTCTGTATTTCATGGTTGCAACTTGTTGAAAAGTGTCCACAGTGTTCCTATCCTCTAGATTAAACGGTACTGCAAAGGATTACTTACAGAGACCATCAAACATGATTTTGACCTTGTTTATGGAAAACGGTTTAGTTCTGTATTTCATGGTTGGAACTTGCTGAAAAGTGTCCACAGTCTTCCTATCATCTAGTGTAAACATACTGCAAAAAGTTTACTTACCGAGTGCATCAAACATGATTTTGACCTTGTTTATGAAACACTGTTTATTTCTGTATTTCATGGTTGCAACTTGTTGAAAAGTGTCCACAGTGTTCCTATCCTCTAGTATTAAACGGTACTGCAAAGAATTACTTACAGAGTGCATCAAACATGATTTTGACCTTGTTTATGGAAACACGGTTTATTTCTGTATTTCATGGTTGCAACTTGCTGAAAAGTCTCCACAGTGTTCCTATCATCTAGTTTAAACAGTACTGCAAAAAGTTTGCTTACCGAGTGCATCAAACATGATTTAGAATTTGTATATGAAAAACTGTTTATTTCTGTATTTCATGGTTGCAACTTGCTGAAAAGTATCCACAGTGTTCCTATCATCTTGTGTAAACAGTACTGCAAAAAGTTTACTTACATAGTGCATCAAACATGATTTTGACCTTGTTTATGAAACACTGTGTATCTTCTGTATTTCATGGTTGCAACTTGTTGAAAAGTGTCCACAGTGTTCCTATCCTCTAGATTAAACGGTACTGCAAAGGATTACTTACAGAGTGCATCAAACATGATTTTGACCTTGTTTATGGAAAACGGTTTAGTTCTGTATTTCATGGTTGGAACTTGCTGAAAAGTATCCACAGTCTTCCTATCATCTAGTTTAAACAGTACTGCAATAAGTTTACTTACCGAGCGCATCAAACATGATTTAGAACTTGTGTATGAAAAACTGTTTATTTCTGTATTTCATGGTTGCAACTTGCTGAAAAGTATCCACAGTCTTCCTTTCATCTAGTATAAACAGTACTGCAAAAGGTTTACTTACAAAGTGCATCAAACATGATTTTGACCTTGTTTATGAAACACTGTTTATTTCTGTATTTCATGGTTGCAACTTGTTGAAAAGTGTCCACAGTGCTCCTATCATCTAGTGTAAACAGTACTGCAAAAGGTTTACTTACAGAGTGCATCAAACATGATATTTGACCTTGTTTATGAAACACTGTTTATTTCTGTATTTCATGGTTGGAACTTGCTGAAATGTGTCCACAGTGTTCCTATCATCTAGTGTAAACAGTACTGCAAAGGATTACTTACAGAGTGCATAAATCATGTATTAGACCTTGTTCATGAAAAACTGTTTACTTCTGTATTTCATGGTTGGAACTTGCTGAAAAGTCTCCACAGTGTTCCTATCCTCTAGTTTATACGGTACTGCAAAGGATTACTTACAGAGTGCATAAATCATGTATTAGACCTTGTTTATGAAAACGGTTTATTGCTGTATTTCACGGTTGGAACTCGCAGAAAAGTCTCCACAGTGTTCCTATCATCTAGTTTAAACAGTACTGCAAAAAGTTTGCTTACCGAGTGCATCAAACACGATTTTGACCTTGTGTATGGAAAACGGTTTATTTCTGTGTTTCATGGTTGCAACTTGCTGAAAAGTGTCCACAGTGTTCCTATCATCTAGTTTAAACAGTACTGCAAAGAGATTGCTTACCGAGTGCATCAGATCATGTATTAGACCTTGTGTCATGAAAAACTGTTTATTCCTGTGTTTCATGGTTGCAACTTGCTGAAAAGTCTCCACAGTGTTCCTATCATCTAGTGTAAACAGTACTGCAATAAGTTTACTTACCGAGTGCATCAAACATGATTTTGACCTTGTTTATGAAACACTGTTTATTTCTGTATTTCATGGTTGCAACTTGTTGAAATGTGTCTACAGTGTTCCTATCATCTAGTGTAAACAGTACTGCAAAGGATTACTTACAGAGTGCATAAATCATGTATAAGACCTTGTTTATGAAAACTGTTTATTTCTGTATTTCATGGTTGGAACTTGCAGAAAGTCTCCACAGTGTTCCTATCCTCTAGTTTAAACGGTACTGCAAAGGATTACTTACAGAGTGCATAAAACATGGATTAGCATGGTTGCAACTTGCTGAAAAGTATCCACAGTGTTCCTATCATCTAGTTTAAACAGTACTGCAAAAAGTTTGCTTACCGAGTGCATCAAACATGATTTTGACCTTGTTTATGAAAAACTGTTTATTTCTGTATTTCATGGTTGGAACTTGCTGAAAAGTATCCACAGTCTTCCTATATCTAGTTTAAACATACTGCAAAAAGTTTACTTACAGAGTGCATCAAACATGATTTTGACCTTGTTTATGGAAAATGGTTTATTTCTGTATTTCATGGTTGCAACTTGCTGAAAATTGTCCACAGTGTTCCTATCATCTAGTTTTAACAGTTCTGCAAAGGATTACTTACAGAGTGCATAGATCATGTATTAGACCTTGTTCATGAAAAACTGTTTATTTCTGTGTTTCATGGTTGCAACTTGCTGAAAAGTCTCCACAGTGTTCCTATCATCTATTTTAAACAGTACTGCAATAAGTTTACTTACCGAGTGCATCAAACATGATTTTGACCTTGTTTATTAAACACTGTTTATTTCTGTATTTCATGGTTGCAACTTGTTGAAATGTGTCTACAGTGTTCCTATCATCTAGTTTAAACAGTACTGCAAAGGATTACTTACAGAGTGCATAAATCATGTATTAGACCTTGTTCATGAAAAACTGTTAATTTCTGTATTTCATGGTTGCAACTTGTTGAAATGTGTCCACAGTGTTCCTATCATCTAGTTTATACAGTACTGCAAAGGATTACTTACAGAGTGCAGAAATCATGTATTAGACCTTGTTTATGAAAAACTGTTTATTTCTGTATTTCATGGTTGGAACTTGCAGAAAAGTCTCCACAGTGTTCCTATCCTCTAGTTTAAACAGTACTGCAAAGGATTACTTACAGAGTGCATAAAACATGTATTAGACCTTGTTTATGAAACACTGTTTATTTCTGTATTTCATGATTGCAACTTGTTGAAAAGTGTCCACAGTGTTCCTATCATGTAGTTTAAACAGTACTGCAAAGGATTACTTACAGAGTGCATAAAACATGTATTAGACCTTGTTTATGAAAAACTGTTTATTTCTGTATTTCATGGTTGGAACTTGCTGAAAAGTATCCACAGTCTTCCTATATCTAGTTTAAACATACTGCAAAAAGTTTACTTACAGAGTGCATCAAACATGATTTTGACCTTGTTTATGGAAAATGGTTTATTTCTGTATTTCATGGTTGCAACTTGCTGAAAATTGTCCACAGTGTTCCTATCATCTAGTTTTAACAGTTCTGCAAAAAGTGTACTTACAGAGTGCGTCAAACATAATTTAGACCTTGTTTATGAAAAACTGTTTATTTCTGTATGGCATGGTTGCAACTTGTTGAAAAGTATCGAAAGTGTTCCTATCATCTAGTTTAAACAGTACTGCAAAGGATTACTTACAGAGTGCATAAAACATGTATTAGACCTTGTTTATGAAAAACTGTTTATTTCTGTATTTCATGGTTGGAACTTGCTGAAAAGTCTCCACAGTGTTCCTATCATCTAGTTTAAACAGTACTGCAAATGATTACTTACAGAGTGCATAAATCATGTATTAGACCTTGTTCATGAAAAACTGTTAACTTCTGTATTTCATGGTTGCAACTTGTTGAAATGTATCCACAGTGTTCCTATCATCTAGTTTATACAGTACTGCAAAGGATTACTTACAGAGTGCATAAATCATGTATTAGACCTTGTTTATGAAAAACTGTTTATTTCTGTATTTCATGGTTGGAACTCGCAGAAAAGTCTCCACAGTCTTCCTATCATCTAGTTTAAACAGTACTGCAAAAAGTTTACTTACAGAGTGCATCAAACACAATTTTGAACTTGTGTATGAAAAACTGTTTATTTCTGTGTTTCATGGTTGCAACTTGCTGAAAAGTCTCCACAGTGTTCCTATCATCTAGTTTAAACAGTACTGCAAAAAGTTTGCTTACCGAGTGCATCAAACATGATTTAGAAATTGTGTATGAAAAACTGTTTATTCCTGTATTTCATGGTTGCAACTTGCTGAAAAGTATCCACAGTCTTCCTATCATCTAGTGTAAACATACTGCAAAAAGTTTACTTACAGAGTGCATCAAACATGATTTTGACCTTGTTTATGAAACACTGTTTATTTCTGTATTTCATGGTTGCAACTTGTTGAAATGTGTCTACAGTGTTCCTATCATCTAGTGTAAACAGTACTGCAAAGGATTACTTACAGAGTGCATAAATCATGTATAAGACCTTGTTTATGAAAAACTGTTTATTTCTGTATTTCATGGTTGGAACTTGCAGAAAAGTCTCCACAGTGTTCCTATCCTCTAGTTTAAACGGTACTGCAAAGGATTACTTACAGAGTGCATAAAACATGTATTAGCATGGTTGCAACTTGCTGAAAAGTATCCACAGTGTTCCTATCATCTAGTTTAAACAGTACTGCAAAAAGTTTGCTTACCGAGTGCATCAAACATGATTTTGACCTTGTTTATGGAAAACGGTTTATTTCTGTATTTCATGGTTGCAACTTGTTGAAAAGTGTCCACAGTGTTCCTATCATCTAGTTTAAACAGTACTGCAAAGGATTACTTACAGAGTGCATAGATCATGTATTAGACCTTGTTCATGAAAAACTGTTTATTTCTGTGTTTCATGGTTGCAACTTGCTGAAAAGTCTCCACAGTGTTCCTATCATCTAGTTTAAACAGTACTGCAATAAGTTTACTTACCGAGTGCATCAAACATGATTTTGAACTTGTTTATTAAACACTGTTTATTTCTGTATTTCATGATTGCAACTTGTTGAAAAGTGTCCACAGTGTTCCTATCATGTAGTTTAAACAGTACTGCAAAGGATTACTTACAGAGTGCATAAAACATGTATTAGACCTTGTTTATGAAAAACTGTTTATTTCTGTATTTCATGGTTGGAACTTGCTGAAAAGTATCCACAGTCTTCCTATATCTAGTTTAAACATACTGCAAAAAGTTTACTTACAGAGTGCATCAAACATGATTTTGACCTTGTTTATGGAAAATGGTTTATTTCTGTATTTCATGGTTGCAACTTGCTGAAAATTGTCCACAGTGTTCCTATCATCTAGTTTTAACAGTTCTGCAAAGGATTACTTACAGAGTGCATAGATCATGTATTAGACCTTGTTCATGAAAAACTGTTTATTTCTGTGTTTCATGGTTGCAACTTGCTGAAAAGTCTCCACAGTGTTCCTATCATCTAGTTTAAACAGTACTGCAATAAGTTTACTTACCGAGTGCATCAAACATGATTTTGACCTTGTTTATTAAACACTGTTTATTTCTGTATTTCATGGTTGCAACTTGTTGAAATGTGTCTACAGTGTTCCTATCATCTAGTTTAAACAGTACTGCAAAGAATTACTTACAGAGTGCATAAATCATGTATTAGACCTTGTTCATGAAAAACTGTTAATTTCTGTATTTCATGGTTGCAACTTGTTGAAATGTGTCCACAGTGTTCCTATCATCTAGTTTATACAGTACTGCAAAGGATTACTTACAGAGTGCAGAAATCATGTATTAGACCTTGTTTATGAAAAACTGTTTATTTCTGTATTTCATGGTTGGAACTTGCAGAAAAGTCTCCACAGTGTTCCTATCCTCTAGTTTAAACAGTACTGCAAAGGATTACTTACAGAGTGCATAAAACATGTATTAGACCTTGTTTATGAAACACTGTTTATTTCTGTATTTCATGATTGCAACTTGTTGAAAAGTGTCCACAGTGTTCCTATCATGTAGTTTAAACAGTACTGCAAAGGATTACTTACAGAGTGCATAAAACATGTATTAGACCTTGTTTATGAAAAACTGTTTATTTCTGTATTTCATGGTTGGAACTTGCTGAAAAGTATCCACAGTCTTCCTATATCTAGTTTAAACATACTGCAAAATGTTTACTTACAGAGTGCATCAAACATGATTTTGACCTTGTTTATGGAAAATGGTTTATTTCTGTATTTCATGGTTGCAACTTGCTGAAAATTGTCCACAGTGTTCCTATCATCTAGTTTTAACAGTTCTGCAAAAAGTGTACTTACAGAGTGCGTCAATCATAATTTAGACCTTGTTTATGAAAAACTGTTTATTTCTGTATGGCATGGTTGCAACTTGTTGAAAAGTATCGAAAGTGTTCCTATCATCTAGTTTAAACAGTACTGCAAAAAGTTTACTTACCGAGTGCATCAAACATGATTTTGACCTTGTTTATTAAACACTGTTTATTTCTGTATTTCATGGTTGCAACTTGTTGAAATGTGTCTACAGTGTTCCTATCATCTAGTTTAAACAGTACTGCAAAGGATTACTTACAGAGTGCATAAATCATGTATTAGACCTTGTTCATGAAAAACTGTTAACTTCTGTATTTCATGGTTGCAACTTGTTGAAATGTATCCACAGTGTTCCTAGTTTATGCAGTACTGCAAAGGATTACTTACAGAGTGCATAAATCATGTATTAGACCTTGTTTATGAAAAACTGTTTATTTCTGTATTTCATGGTTGCAACTTGTTGAAAAGTGTCCACAGTGTTCCTATCCTCTAGATTAAACGGTAGTGCAAAGGATTACATACAGAGTGCATCAAACATGATTTTGACCTTGTTTATGGAAAACGGTTTAGTTCTGTATTTCATGGTTGGAACTTGCTGAAAAGTCTCCACAGTCTTCCTATCATCTAGTGTAAACATACTGCAAAAAGTTTACTTACCGAGTGCATCAAACATGATTTTGACCTTGTTTATGAAACACTGTTTATTTCTGTATTTCATGGTTGCAACTTGTTGAAAAGTGTCCACAGTGTTCCTATCCTCTAGTTTAAACGGTACTGCAATGGATTATTTACAGAGTGCATCAAACATGATTTTGACCTTGTTTATGGAATCGGTTTAGTTCTGTATTTCATGGTTGCAACTTGCTGAAAAGTATCCACAGTGTTCCTATCATCTAGTTTAAACATACTGCAAAAAGTTTACTTACAGAGTGCATCAAACATGTATTAGACCTTGTTTATGAAAAACTTTATTTCTGTATTTCATGGTTGGAACTTGCTGAAAAGTATCCACAGTCTTCCTATATCTAGTTTAAACATACTGCAAAAAGTTTACTTACAGAGTGCATCAACCATGATTTTGACCTTGTTTATGGAAAATGGTTTATTTCTGTATTTCATGGTTGCAACTTGCTGAAAATTGTCCACAGTGTTCCTATCATCTAGTTTTAACAGTTCTGCAAAAAGTGTACTTACAGAGTGCGTCAAACATAATTTAGACCTTGTTTATGAAAAACTGTTTATTTCTGTATGGCATGGTTGCAACTTGTTGAAAAGTATCGAAAGTGTTCCTATCATCTAGTTTAAACAGTACTGCAAAAAGTTTACTTACCGAGTGCATCAAACATGATTTTGACCTTGTTTATTAAACACTGTTTATTTCTGTATTTCATGGTTGCAACTTGTTGAAATGTGTCTACAGTGTTCCTATCATCTAGTTTAAACAGTACTGCAAAGGATTACTTACAGAGTGCATAAATCATGTATTAGACCTTGTTCATGAAAAACTGTTAACTTCTGTATTTCATGGTTGCAACTTGTTGAAATGTATCCACAGTGTTCCTAGTTTATGCAGTACTGCAAAGGATTACTTACAGAGTGCATAAATCATGTATTAGACCTTGTTTATGAAAAACTGTTTATTTCTGTATTTCATGGTTGCAACTTGTTGAAAAGTGTCCACAGTGTTCCTATCCTCTAGATTAAACGGTACTGCAAAGGATTACATACAGAGTGCATCAAACATGATTTTGACCTTGTTTATGGAAAACGGTTTAGTTCTGTATTTCATGGTTGGAACTTGCTGAAAAGTCTCCACAGTCTTCCTATCATCTAGTGTAAACATACTGCAAAAAGTTTACTTACCGAGTGCATCAAACATGATTTTGACCTTGTTTATGAAACACTGTTTATTTCTGTATTTCATGGTTGCAACTTGTTGAAAAGTGTCCACAGTGTTCCTATCCTCTAGTTTAAACGGTACTGCAATGGATTATTTACAGAGTGCATCAAACATGATTTTGACCTTGTTTATGGAAAACGGTTTAGTTCTGTATTTCATGGTTGCAACTTGCTGAAAAGTATCCACAGTCTTCCTATCATCTAGTATAAACATACTGCAAAAAGTTTGCTTACAGAGTGCATCAAACATGATTTTGACCTTGTTTATGGAAAACGGTTTAGTTCTGTATTTCATGGTTGCAACTTGCTGAAAAGTATCCACAGTGTTCCTATCATCTAGTTTAAACATACTGCAAAAAGTTTACTTACAGAGTGCATCAAACATGTATTAGACCTTGTTTATGAAAAACTGTTTATTTCTGTATTTCATGGTTGGAACTTGCTGAAAAGTCTCCACAGTGTTCCTATCATCTAGTTTAAACATACTGCAAAAATTTTACTTACAGAGTGCATCAAACATGATTTTGACCTTGTTTATGCAAAACTGTTTATTTCTGTATTTCATGGTTGGAACTTGCAGAAAAGTCTCCACAGTCTTGCTATCATCAAGTTTAAACAGTACTGCAAAAAGTTTACTTACCGAGTGCATCAAACATGATTTTGACCTTGTTTATGGAAAACGGTTTAGTTCTGTATTTCATGGTTGCAACTTGCTGAAAAGTCTCCACAGTGTTCCTATCATCTAGTTTAAACAGTACTGCAAAAAGTTTGCTTACCGAGTGCATCAAACATGATTTAGAAATTGTATATGAAAAACTGTTTATTTCTGTATTTCATGGTTGCAACTTGCTGAAAAGTATCCACAGTGTTCCTATCATCTTGTGTAAACATACTGCAAAAAGTTTACTTACAGAGTGCATAAAACATGATTTTGACCTTGTTTATTAAACACTGTTTATTTCTGTATTTCATGGTTGCATCTTGTTGAAAAGTGTCCACAGTGTTCCTATCCTCTAGTTTAAACGGTACTGCAATGGATTACTTACAGAGTGCATCAAACATGATTTTGACCTTGTTTATGGAAAACGGTTTAGTTCTGTATTTCATGGTTGCAACTTGCTGAAAAGTATCCACAGTGTTCCTATCATCTAGTTTAAACATACTGCAAAAAGTTTACTTACAGAGTGCATCAAACATGTATTAGACCTTGTTTATGAAAAACTGTTTATTTCTGTATTTCATGGTTGGAACTTGCTGAAAAGTCTCCACAGTGTTCCTATCATCTAGTTTAAACATACTGCAAAAATTTTACTTACAGAGTGCATCAAACATGATTTTGACCTTGTTTATGCAAAACTGTTTATTTCTGTATTTCATGGTTGGAAATTGCAGAAAAGTATCCACAGTCTTCCTATCATCAAGTTTAAACAGTACTGCAAAAAGTTTACTTACCGAGTGCATCAAACATGATTTTGACCGTGTTTATGGAAAACGGTTTAGTTCTGTATTTCATGGTTGCAACTTGCTGAAAAGTCTCCACAGTGTTCCTATCATCTAGTTTAAACAGTACTGCAAAAAGTTTGCTTACCGAGTGCATCAAACATGATTTAGAAATTGTATATGAAAAACTGTTTATTTCTGTATTTCATGGTTGCAACTTGCTGAAAAGTATCCACAGTGTTCCTATCATCTTGTGTAAACATACTGCAAAAAGTTTACTTACAGAGTGCATCAAACATGATTTTGACCTTGTTTATGAAACACTGTTTATTTCTGTATTTCATGGTTGCAACTTGTTGAAAAGTGTCCACAGTGTTCCTATCCTCTAGATTAAACGGTACTGCAAAGGATTACTTACAGAGTGCATCAAACATGATTTTGACCTTGTTTATGGAAAACGGTTTAGTTCTGTATTTCATGGTTGGAACTTGCTGAAAAGTCTCCACAGTCTTCCTATAATCTAGTGCAAACATACTGCAAAAAGTTTACTTACCGAGTGCATAAAACATGATTTTGACCTTGTTTATGAAACACTGTTTATTTCTGTATTTCATGGTTGCAACTTGTTGAAAAGTGTCCACAGTGTTCCTATCCTCTAGTTTAAACGGTACTGCAATGGATTACTTACAGAGTGCATCAAACATGATTTTGACCTTGTTTATGGAAAACGGTTTAGTTCTGTATTTCATGGTTGCAACTTGCTGAAAAGTATCCACAGTCTTCCTATCATCTAGTATAAACATACTGCAAAAAGTTTACTTACAGAGTTTATCAAACATGATTTTGACCTTGTTTATGAAAAACTGTTTATTTCTGTATTTCATGGTTGGAACTTGCTGAAAAGTCTCCACAGTGTTCCTATCATCTAGTTTAAACATACTGCAAAAATTTTACTTACAGAGTGCATCAAACATGATTTTGACCTTGTTTATGCAAAACTGTTTATTTCTGTATTTCATGGTTGGAACTTGCAGAAAAGTCTCCACAGTCTTCCTATCATCAAGTTTAAACAGTACTGCAAAAAGTTTACTTACCGAGTGCATCAAACATGATTTTGACCTTGTTTATGGAAAACGGTTTAGTTCTGTATTTCATGGTTGCAACTTGCTGAAAAGTATCCACATGTTCCTATCATATCTAGTGCAAACATACTGCAAAAAGTTTACTTACCGAGTGCATAAAACATGATTTTGACCTTGTTTATGAAACACTGTTTATTTCTGTATTTCATGGTTGCAACTTGTTGAAAAGTGTCCACAGTGTTCCTATCCTCTAGTTTAAACGGTACTGCAATGGATTACTTACAGAGTGCATCAAACATGATTTTGACCTTGTTTATGGAAAACGGTTTAGTTCTGTATTTCATGGTTGCAACTTGCTGAAAAGTATCCACAGTCTTCCTATCATCTAGTATAAACATACTGCAAAAAGTTTACTTACAGAGTTTTTCAAACATGATTTTGACCTTGTTTATGAAAAACTGTTTATTTCTGTATTTCATGGTTGGAACTTGCTGAAAAGTCTCCACAGTGTTCCTATCATCTAGTTTAAACATACTGCAAAAATTTTACTTACAGAGTGCATCAAACATGATTTTGACCTTGTTTATGCAAAACTGTTTATTTCTGTATTTCATGGTTGGAACTTGCAGAAAAGTCTCCACAGTCTTCCTATCATCAAGTTTAAACAGTACTGCAAAAAGTTTACTTACCGAGTGCATCAAACATGATTTTGACCTTGTTTATGGAAAACGGTTTAGTTCTGTATTTCATGGTTGCAACTTGCTGAAAAGTATCCACATGTTCCTATCATCTAGTTTAAACAGTACTGCAAAAAGTTTACTTAACGAGTGCATCAAACATGATTTAGAACTTGCGTATGAAAAACAGTTTATTTCTGTATTTCATGGTTGCAACTTGCTGAAAAGTATCCACACTCTTCCTATCATCTAGTATAAACATACTGCAAAAAGTTTACTTACAGATTGCATCAAACATGATTTTGACCTTGTTTATGGAAAATGGTTTAGTTCTGTATTTCATGGTTGCAACTTGCTGAAAAGTATCCACAGTGTTCCTATCATCTAGTTTAAACATACTGCAAAACGTTTACTTACAGAGTGCATCAAACATGATTTAGCAATTGTATATGAAAAACGGTTTATTTCTGTATTTCATGGTTGCAACTTGCTGAAAAGTATCCACAGTGTTCCTATCATCTAGTTTAAACATACTGCAAAACGTTTACTTACAGAGTGCATCAATCATGATTTTGACCTTGTTTATGAAACACTGTTTATTTCTGTATTTCATGGTTGCAACTTGTTGAAAAGTGTCCACAGTGTTCCTATCCTCTAGTTTAAACAGTACTAGAAAGGATTACTTACAGAGTGCATAAAACATGTATTAGACCTTGTTTATGAAAAACTGTTTATTTCTGTATTTCATGGTTGGAACTTGCTGAAAAGTATCCACAGTCTTCCTTTCATCTAGTATAAACATACTGCAAAAAGTTTACTTACAGAGTGCATCAAACATGATTTTGACCTTGTTTATGAAACACTGTTTATTTCTGTTTTTCATGGTTGCAACTTGTTGAAAAGTGTCCACAGTGTTCCTATCATCTAGTTTGAACAGTACTGCAAAGGATTACTTACAGAGTGCATAAAACATGTATTAGACCTTGTTTATGAAAAACTGTTTATTTCTGTATTTCATGGTTGGAACTTGCTGAAAAGTCTCCACAGTGTTCCTATCATCTAGTTTAAACATACTGCAAAAATTTTACTTACAGAGTGCATCAAACATCATTTTGACCTTGTTTATGGAAAACGGTTTATTTCTGTATTTCATGGTTGGAACTTGCAGAAAAGTCTCCACAGTGTTCCTATCATCTAGTTTAAACAGTACTGCAAATGATTACTTACAGAGTGCATAAATCATGATTTAGAACTTGTGTATGAAAAACTGTTTATTTCTGTATTTCATGGTTGCAACTTGCTGAAAAGTCTCCACAGTGTTCCTATCATCTAATTTAAACTGTACTGCAAAAAGTTTACTTACCGAGTGCATAAAACATGATTTAGAACTTGCGTATGAAAAACAGTTTTTTTCTGTATTTCATGGTTGCAACTTGCTGAAAAGTATCCACAGTCTTCCTATCATCTAGTATAAACAGTACTGCAAAAAGTTTACTTACCGAGTGCATCAAACATGATTTTGACCTTGTTTATGGAAAATGGTTTAGTTCTGTATTTCATGGTTGCAACTTGCTGAAAAGTATCCACAGTGTTCCTATCACCTAGTTTAAATATACTGCAAAAATTTTACTTACAGAGTGCATCAAACATGATTTTGACCTTGTTTATGGAAAACGGTTTATTTCTGTATTTCATGGTTGGAACTTGCAGAAAAGTCTCCACAGTGTTCCTATCATCTAGTTTAAACAGTACTGCAAATGATTACTTACAGAGTGCATAAATCATGATTTAGAACTTGTGTATGAAAAACTGTTTATTTCTGTATTTCATGGTTGCAACTTGCTGAAAAGTCTCAACAGTGTTGCTATCATCTAGTTTAAACAGTACTGCAAAAAGTTTACTTACCGAGTGCATCAAACATGATTTAGAACTTGCGTATGAAAAACATTTTATTTCTGTATTTCATGGTTGCAACTTGCTGAAAAGTATCCACAGTCTTCCTATCATCTAGTATAAACATACTGCAAAAAGTTTACTTACAGAGTGCATCAAACATGATTTTGACCTTGTTTATGGAAAACGGTTTAGTTCTGTATTTCATGGTTGCAACTTGCTGAAAAGTATCCACAGTGTTCCTATCATCTAGTTTAAACAGTACTGCAAATGATTACTTGCAGAGTGCATAAATCATGTATTAGACCTTGTTTATGAAAAACTGTTTATTTCTGTATTTCATGGTTGGAACTTGCTGAAAAGTCTCCACAGTGTTCCTATCATCTAGTTTAAACATACTGCAAAAATTTTACTTACAGAGTGCATCAAACATGATTTTGACCTTGTTTATGGAAAACGGTTTATTTCTGTATTTCATGGTTGGAACTTGCAGAAAAGTCTCCACAGTGTTCCTATCATCTAGTTTAAACAGTACTGCAAATGATTACTTACAGAGTGCATAAATCATGTATTAGACCTTGTTCATGAAAAACTGTTAACTTCTGTATTTCATGGTTGCAACTTGTTGAAATGTATCCACAGTGTTCCTATCATCTAGTTTATACAGTACTGCAAAGGATTACTTACAGAGTGCATAAATCATGTATTAGACCTTGTTTATGAAAAACTGTTTATTTCTGTATTTCATGGTTGGAACTCGCAGAAAAGTCTCCACAGTGTTCCTATCCTCTAGTTTAAACGGTACTGCAAAGGATTACTTACAGAGTGCATAAAACATGTATTAGACCTTGTTTATGAAAAACTGTTTATTTCTGTATTTCATGGTTGGAACTTGCTGAAAAGTATCCACAGTCTTCCTATCATCTAGTTTAAACAGTACTGCAAAAAGTTTACTTACAGAGTGCATCAAACACAATTTTGAACTTGTGTATGAAAAACTGTTTATTTCTGTGTTTCATGGTTGCAACTTGCTGAAAAGTCTCCACAGTGTTCCTATCATCTAGTTTAAACAGTACTGCAAAAAGTTTGCTTACCGAGTGCATCAAACATGATTTAGAAATTGTGTATGAAAAACGGTTTATTTCTGTATTTCATGGTTGGAACTTGCAGAAAAGTCTCCACAGTGTTCCTATCATCTAGTTTAAACAGTACTGCAAATGATTACTTACAGAGTGCATAAATCATGTATTAGACCTTGTTCATGAAAAACTGTTAACTTCTGTATTTCATGGTTGCAACTTGTTGAAATGTATCCACAGTGTTCCTATCATCTAGTTTATACAGTACTGCAAAGGATTACTTACAGAGTGCATAAATCATGTATTAGACCTTGTTTATGAAAAACTGTTTATTTCTGTATTTCATGGTTGGAACTCGCAGAAAAGTCTCCACAGTGTTCCTATCCTCTAGTTTAAACGGTACTGCAAAGGATTACTTACAGAGTGCATAAAACATGTATTAGACCTTGTTTATGAAAAACTGTTTATTTCTGTATTTCATGGTTGGAACTTGCTGAAAAGTATCCACAGTCTTCCTATCATCTAGTTTAAACAGTACTGCAAAAAGTTTACTTACAGAGTGCATCAAACACAATTTTGAACTTGTGTATGAAAAACTGTTTATTTCTGTGTTTCATGGTTGCAACTTGCTGAAAAGTCTCCACAGTGTTCCTATCATCTAGTTTAAACAGTACTGCAAAAAGTTTGCTTACCGAGTGCATCAAACATGATTTAGAAATTGTGTATGAAAAACGGTTTATTTCTGTATTTCATGGTTGGAACTTGCTGAAAAGTCTCCACAGTGTTCCTATCATCTAGTTTAAACATACTGCAAAAATTTTACTTACAGACTGCATCAAACATGATTTTGACCTTGTTTATGGAAAACGGTTTATTTCTGTATTTCATGGTTGGAACTTGCAGAAAAGTCTCCACAGTGTTCCTATCATCTAGTTTAAACAGTACTGCAAATGATTACTTACAGAGTGCATAAATCATGTATTAGACCTTGTTCATGAAAAACTGTTAACTTCTGTATTTCATGGTTGCAACTTGTTGAAATGTATCCACAGTGTTCCTATCATCTAGTTTATACAGTACTGCAAAGGATTACTTACAGAGTGCATAAATCATGTATTAGACCTTGTTTATGAAAAACTGTTTATTTCTGTATTTCATGGTTGGAACTCGCAGAAAAGTCTCCACAGTGTTCCTATCCTCTAGTTTAAACGGTACTGCAAAGGATTACTTACAGAGTGCATAAAACATGTATTAGACCTTGTTTATGAAAAACTGTTTATTTCTGTATTTCATGGTTGGAACTTGCTGAAAAGTATCCACAGTCTTCCTATCATCTAGTTTAAACAGTACTGCAAAAAGTTTACTTACAGAGTGCATCAAACACAATTTTGAACTTGTGTATGAAAAACTGTTTATTTCTGTGTTTCATGGTTGCAACTTGCTGAAAAGTCTCCACAGTGTTCCTATCATCTAGTTTAAACAGTACTGCAAAAAGTTTGCTTACCGAGTGCATCAAACATGATTTAGAAATTGTGTATGAAAAACGGTTTATTTCTGTATTTCATGGTTGGAACTTGCAGAAAAGTCTCCACAGTGTTCCTATCATCTAGTTTAAACAGTACTGCAAATGATTACTTACAGAGTGCATAAATCATGTATTAGACCTTGTTCATGAAAAACTGTTAACTTCTGTATTTCATGGTTGCAACTTGTTGAAATGTATCCACAGTGTTCCTATCATCTAGTTTATACAGTACTGCAAAGGATTACTTACAGAGTGCATAAATCATGTATTAGACCTTGTTTATGAAAAACTGTTTATTTCTGTATTTCATGGTTGGAACTCGCAGAAAAGTCTCCACAGTGTTCCTATCCTCTAGTTTAAACGGTACTGCAAAGGATTACTTACAGAGTGCATAAAACATGTATTAGACCTTGTTTATGAAAAACTGTTTATTTCTGTATTTCATGGTTGGAACTTGCTGAAAAGTATCCACAGTCTTCCTATCATCTAGTTTAAACAGTACTGCAAAAAGTTTACTTACAGAGTGCATCAAACACAATTTTGAACTTGTGTATGAAAAACTGTTTATTTCTGTGTTTCATGGTTGCAACTTGCTGAAAAGTCTCCACAGTGTTCCTATCATCTAGTTTAAACAGTACTGTAAAAAGTTTGCTTACCGAGTGCATCAAACATGATTTAGAAATTGTGTATGAAAAACTGTTTATTTCTGTATTTCATGGTTGCAACTTGCTGAAAAGTATCCACAGTCTTCCTATCATCTAGTGTAAACATACTGCAAAAAGTTTACTTACAGAGTGCATCAAACATGATTTTGACCTTGTTTATGAAACACTGTTTATTTCTGTATTTCATGGTTGCAACTTGTTGAAAAGTGTCCACAGTGTTCCTATCATCTAGTTTAAACAGTACTGCAAAGGATTACTTACAGAGTGCATAAATCATGTATTAGACCTTGTGTATGAAAAACGGTTTATTTCTGTGTTTCATGGTTGCAACTTGCTGAAAAGACTCCACAGTGTTACTATCATCTAGTTTAAACAGTACTGCAAAAAGTTTGCTTACCGAGTGCATCAAACATGATTTTGACCTTGTTTATGGAAAACGGTTTATTTCTGTATTTCATGGTTGCAACTTGTTGAAAAGTGTCCACAGTGTTCCTATCATCTAGTTTAAACAGTACTGCAAAGGATTACTTACAGAGTGCATAGATCATGTATTAGACCTTGTTCATGAAAAACTGTTTATTTCTGTGTTTCATGGTTGCAACTTGCTGAAAAGTCTCCACAGTGTTCCTATCATCTAGTTTAAACAGTACTGCAAAAAGTTTACTTACCGAGTGCATCAAACATGATTTTGACCTTGTTTATTAAACACTGTTTATTTCTGTATTTCATGGTTGCAACTTGTTGAAATGTGTCTACAGTGTTCCTATCATCTAGTTTAAACAGTACTGCAAAGGATTACTTACAGAGTGCATAAATCATGTATTAGACCTTGTTTATGAAAAACTGTTATTTTCTGTATTTCATGGTTGCAACTTGTTGAAATGTGTCTACAGTGTTCCTATCATCTAGTTTAAACAGTACTGCAAAGGATTACTTACAGAGTCCATAAATCATGTATTAGACCTTGTTCATGAAAAACTGTTAATTTCTGTATTTCATGGTTGCAACTTGTTGAAAAGTGTCCACAGTGTTCCTATCATCTAGTTTAAACAGTACTGCAAAGGATTACTTACAGAGTCTATAAAACATGTATTAGACCTTGTTTATGAAAAACTGTTTATTTCTGTATTTCATGGTTGGAACTTGCTGAAAAGTCTCCACAGTGTTCCTATCATCTAGTTTAAACATACTGCAAAAATTTTACTTACAGAGTGCATCAAACATGATTTTGACCTTGTTTATGGAAAACGGTTTATTTCTGTATTTCATGGTTGGAACTTGCAGAAAAGTCTCCACAGTGTTCCTATCATCTAGTTTAAAGAGTACTGCAAATGATTACTTACAGAGTGCATAAATCATGTATTAGACCTTGTTCATGAAAAACTGTTAACTTCTGTATTTCATGGTTGCAACTTGTTGAAATGTATCCACAGTGTTCCTATCATCTAGTTTATACAGTACTGCAAAGGATTACTTACAGAGTGCATAAATCATGTATTAGACCTTGTTTATGAAAAACTGTTTATTTCTGTATTTCATGGTTGGAACTTACAGAAAAGTCTCCACAGTGTTCCTATCCTCTAGTTTAAACGGTACTGCAAAGGATTACTTACAGAGTGCATAAATCATGTATTAGACCTTGTTTATGAAAAACTGTTTATTTCTGTATTTCATGGTTGCAACTTGCTGAAAAGTCTCCACAGTGTTCCTATCATCTAGTTTAAACAGTATTGCAAAAAGTTTGCTTACCGAGTGCATCAAACATGATTTAGAAATTGTGTATGAAAAACGGTTTATTTCTGTATTTCATGGTTGGAACTTGCAGAAAAGTCTCCACAGTGTTCCTATCATCTAGTTTAAACAGTACTGCAAATGATTACTTACAGAGTGCATAAATCATGTATTAGACTTTGTTCATGAAAAACTGTTAACTTCTGTATTTCATGGTTGCAACTTGTTGAAATGTATCCACAGTGTTCCTATCATCTAGTTTATACAGTACTGCAAAGGATTACTTACAGAGTGCATAAATCATGTATTAGACCTTGTTTATGAAAAACTGTTTATTTCTGTATTTCATGGTTGGAACTCGCAGAAAAGTCTCCACAGTGTTCCTATCCTCTAGTTTAAACGGTACTGCAAAGGATTACTTACAGAGTGCATAAAACATGTATTAGACCTTGTTTATGAAAAACTGTTTATTTCTGTATTTCATGGTTGGAACTTGCTGAAAAGTATCCACAGTCTTCCTATCATCTAGTTTAAACAGTACTGCAAAAAGTTTACTTACAGAGTGCATCAAACACAATTTTGAACTTGTGTATGAAAAACTGTTTATTTCTGTGTTTCATGGTTGCAACTTGCTGAAAAGTCTCCACAGTGTTCCTATCATCTAGTTTAAACAGTACTGCAAAAAGTTTACTTACAGAGTGCATCAAACATGATTTTGACATTGTTTATGAAACACCTTTTATTTCTGTATTTCATGGTTGCAACTTGTTGAAAAGTGTCCACAGTGTTCCTATCCTCTAGATTAAACGGTACTGCAAAGGATTACTTACAGAGTGCATCAAACATGTATTAGACCTTGTGTATGAAAAACGGTTTAGTTCTGTATTTCATGGTTGGAACTTGCTGAAAAGTGTCCACAGTCTTCCTATCATCTAGTGTAAACATACTGCAAAAAGTTTACTTACCGAGTGCATCAAACATGATTTTGACCTTGTTTATGAAACACTGTTTATTTCTGTATTTCATGGTTGCAACTTGTTGAAAAGTGTCCACAGTGTTCCTATCCTCTAGTTTAAACGGTACTGCAATGGATTACTTACAGAGTGCATCAAACATGATTTTGACCTTGTTTATGGAAAACGGTTTAGTTCTGTATTTCATGGTTGGAACTTGCTGAAAAGTATCCACAGTGTTCCTATCATCTAGTTTAAACATACTGCAAAATTTTTTGTTACAGAGTGCATCAAACATGATTTTGACCTTGTTTATGGAAAACGGTTTATTTCTGTATTTCATGGTTGGAACTTGCAGAAATGTCTCCACAGTGTTCCTATCATCTAGTTTAAACAGTACTGCAAATGATTACTTACAGAGTGCATAAATCATGTATTAGACCTAGTTCATGAAAAACAGTTTATTTCTGTATTTCATGGTTGGAACTTGCTGAAAAGTCTCCACAGTGTTCCTATCATCAAGTTTAAACAGTACTGCAAAAAGTTTACTTAAAGAGTGCATCAAAAATGATTTAGAACTTGTGTATGAAAAACTGTTTATTTCTGTTTTTCATGGTTGCAACTTGTTGAAAAGTGTCCACAGTGTTCCTATCATCTAGTTTAAACAGTACTGCAAAGGATTACTTACAGAGTGCATAAAACATGTATTAGACCTTGTTTATGAAAAACTGTTTATTTCTGTATTTCATGGTTGGAACTTGCAGAAAAGTCTCCACAGTGTTCCTATCCTCTAGTTTAAACGGTACTGCAAAGGATTACTTACAGAGTGCATAAAACATGTATTAGCATGGTTGCAACTTGCTGAAAAGTATCCACAGTGTTCCTATCATCTAGTTTAAACATACTGCAAAAAATTTTTTTACAGAGTGCATCAAACATGATTTTGACCTTGTTTATGGAAAACGGTTTATTTCTGTATTTCATGGTTGGAACTTGCAGAAATGTCTCCACAGTGTTCCTATCATCTAGTTTAAACAGTACTGCAAATGATTACTTACAGAGTGCATAAATCATGTATTAGACCTTGTTCATGAAAAACTGTTTATTTCTGTATTTCATGGTTGGAACTTGCTGAAAAGTCTCCACAGTCTTCCTATCATCTAGTATAAACATACTGCAAAAAGTTTACTTACAGAGTGCATCAAACATGATTTTGACCTTGTTTATGAAACACTGTTTATTTCTGTATTTCATGGTTGCAACTTGTTGAAAAGTGTCCACAGTGTTCCTATCATCTAGTTTAAACAGTACTGCAAAGGATTACTTACAGAGTGCACAAATCATGTATTAGACCTTGTTTATGAAAAACTGTTTATTTCTGTATTTCATGGTTGGAACTTGCAGAAAAGTCTCCACAGTGTTCCTATCATCAAGTTTAAACAGTACTGCAAAAAGTTTACTTACCGAGTGCATCAAACATAATTTTGAACTTGTGTATGAAAAACGGTTTATTTCTGTGCTTCATGGTTGCAACTTGCTGAAAAGTCTCCACAGTGTTCCTATCATCTAGTTTAAAAAGTACTGCAAAAAGTTTGCTTACCGAGTGCATCAAACATGATTTTGACCTTGTTTATGAAACACTGTTTATTTCTGTATTTCATGGTTGCAACTTCTTGAAAAGTGTCCACAGTGTTCCTATCCTCTAGATTAAACGGTACTGCAAAGGATTACGTACAGAGTGCATCAAACATGATTTTGACCTTGTTTATGGAAAACGTTTTAGTTCTGTATTTCATGGTTGGAACTTGCTGAAAAGTGTCCACAGTCTTCCTATCATCTAGTGTAAACATACTGCAAAAAGTTTACTTACCGAGTGCATCAAACATGATTTTGACCTTGTTTATGAAACAATGTTTATTTCTGTATTTCATGGTTGCAACTTGTTGAAAAGTGTCCACAGTGTTCCTATCCTCTATATTAAACGGTACTGCAAAGGATTACTTACAGAGTGCATCAAACATGATTTTGACCTTGTTTATGGAAAACGGTTTAGTTCTGTATTTCATGGTTGCAACTTGCTGAAAAGTCTCCACAGTGTTCCTATCATCTAGTTTAAACAGTACTGCAAAAAGTTTGCTTACCGAGTGCATCAAACATGATTTAGAAATTGTATATGAAAAACTGTTTATTTCTGTATTTCATGGTTGCAACTTGCTGAAAAGTATCCACAGTGTTCCTATCATCTTGTGTAAACATACTGCAAAAAGTTTACTTACAGAGTGCATCAAACATGATTTTGACATTGTTTATGAAACACCGTTTATTTCTGTATTTCATGGTTGCAACTTGTTGAAAAGTGTCCACAGTGTTCCTATCCTCTAGATTAAACGGTACTGCAAAGGATTACTTACAGAGTGCATCAAACATGATTTTGACCTTGTTTATCGAAAACGGTTTAGTTCTGTATTTCATGGTTGGAACTTGCTGAAAAGTGTCCACAGTCTTCCTATCATCTAGTGTAAACATACTGCTAAAAGTTTACTTACCGAGTGCATCAAACATGATTTTGACCTTGTTTATGAAACACTGTT
This sequence comes from Salmo salar, assembly GCF_965601325.2. Taxonomy (NCBI): domain Eukaryota; kingdom Metazoa; phylum Chordata; class Actinopteri; order Salmoniformes; family Salmonidae; genus Salmo; species Salmo salar. The sequence continues at coordinate 48,013,435 of NC_138295.1, read as the reverse complement.
TATTTCTGTATTTCATGGTTGCAACTTGTTGAAAAGTGTCCACAGTGTTCCTATCCTCTATATTAAACGGTACTGCAAAGGATTACTTACAGAGTGCATCAAACATGATTTTGACCTTGTTTATGGAAAACGGTTTAGTTCTGTATTTCATGGTTGCAACTTGCTGAAAAGTCTCCACAGTGTTCCTATCATCTAGTTTAAACAGTACTGCAAAAAGTTTGCTTACCGAGTGCATCAAACATGATTTAGAAATTGTATATGAAAAACTGTTTATTTCTGTATTTCATGGTTGCAACTTGCTGAAAAGTATCCACAGTGTTCCTATCATCTTGTGTAAACATACTGCAAAAAGTTTACTTACAGAGTGCATCAAACATGATTTTGACATTGTTTATGAAACACCGTTTATTTCTGTATTTCATGGTTGCAACTTTTTGAAAAGTGTCCACAGTGTTCCTATCCTCTAGATTAAACGGTACTGCAAAGGATTACTTACAGAGTGCATCAAACATGATTTTGACCTTGTTTATCGAAAACGGTTTAGTTCTGTATTTCATGGTTGGAACTTGCTGAAAAGTGTCCACAGTCTTCCTATCATCTAGTGTAAACATACTGCTAAAAGTTTACTTACAGAGTGCATCAAACATGATTTTGACCTTGTTTATGGAAAACGGTTTAGTTCTGTATTTCATGGTTGCAACTTGCTGAAAAGTATCCACAGTGTTCCTATCATCTAGTTTAAACATACTGCAAAAAGTTTACTTACAGAGAGAATCAAACATGATTTTGACCTTGTTTATGGAAAACGGTTTATTTCTGTATTTCATGGTTGGAACTTGCAGAAATGTCTCCACAGTGTTCCTATCATCTAGTTTAAACAGTACTGCAAATGATTACTTACAGAGTGCATAAATCATGTATTAGACCTTGTTCATGAAAAACTGTTTATTTCTGTATTTCATGGTTGGAACTTGCTGAAAAGTCTCCACAGTCTTCCTATCATCTAGTATAAACATACTGCAAAAAGTTTACTTACAGAGTGCATCAAACATGATTTTGACCTTGTTTATGAAACACTGTTTATTTCTGTATTTCATGGTTGCAACTTGTTGAAAAGTGTCCACAGTGTTCCTATCATCTAGTTTAAACAGTACTGCAAAGGATTACTTACAGAGTGCACAAATCATGTATTAGACCTTGTTTATGAAAAACTGTTTATTTCTGTATTTCATGGTTGGAACTTGCAGAAAAGTCTCCACAGTGTTCCTATCATCAAGTTTAAACAGTACTGCAAAAAGTTTACTTACCGAGTGCATCAAACATAATTTTGAACTTGTGTATGAAAAACGGTTTATTTCTGTGCTTCATGGTTGCAACTTGCTGAAAAGTCTCCACAGTGTTCCTATCATCTAGTTTAAAAAGTACTGCAAAAAGTTTGCTTACCGAGTGCATCAAACATGATTTTGACCTTGTTTATGAAACACTGTTTATTTCTGTATTTCATGGTTGCAACTTCTTGAAAAGTGTCCACAGTGTTCCTATCCTCTAGATTAAACGGTACTGCAAAGGATTACGTACAGAGTGCATCAAACATGATTTTGACCTTGTTTATGGAAAACGTTTTAGTTCTGTATTTCATGGTTGGAACTTGCTGAAAAGTGTCCACAGTCTTCCTATCATCTAGTGTAAACATACTGCAAAAAGTTTACTTACCGAGTGCATCAAACATGATTTTGACCTTGTTTATGAAACAATGTTTATTTCTGTATTTCATGGTTGCAACTTGTTGAAAAGTGTCCACAGTGTTCCTATCCTCTATATTAAACGGTACTGCAAAGGATTACTTACAGAGTGCATCAAACATGATTTTGACCTTGTTTATGGAAAACGGTTTAGTTCTGTATTTCATGGTTGCAACTTGCTGAAAAGTCTCCACAGTGTTCCTATCATCTAGTTTAAACAGTACTGCAAAAAGTTTGCTTACCGAGTGCATCAAACATGATTTAGAAATTGTATATGAAAAACTGTTTATTTCTGTATTTCATGGTTGCAACTTGCTGAAAAGTATCCACAGTGTTCCTATCATCTTGTGTAAACATACTGCAAAAAGTTTACTTACAGAGTGCATCAAACATGATTTTGACATTGTTTATGAAACACCGTTTATTTCTGTATTTCATGGTTGCAACTTGTTGAAAAGTGTCCACAGTGTTCCTATCCTCTAGATTAAACGGTACTGCAAAGGATTACTTACAGAGTGCATCAAACATGATTTTGACCTTGTTTATCGAAAACGGTTTAGTTCTGTATTTCATGGTTGGAACTTGCTGAAAAGTGTCCACAGTCTTCCTATCATCTAGTGTAAACATACTGCTAAAAGTTTACTTACCGAGTGCATCAAACATGATTTTGACCTTGTTTATGAAACACTGTTTATTTCTGTATTTCATGGTTGCAACTTGTTGAAAAGTGTCCACAGTGTTCCTATCCTCTATATTAAACGGTACTGCAAAGGATTACTTACAGAGTGCATCAAACATGATTTTGACCTTGTTTATGGAAAACGGTTTAGTTCTGTATTTCATGGTTGCAACTTGCTGAAAAGTCTCCACAGTGTTCCTATCATCTAGTTTAAACAGTACTGCAAAAAGTTTGCTTACCGAGTGCATCAAACATGATTTAGAAATTGTATATGAAAAACTGTTTATTTCTGTATTTCATGGTTGCAACTTGCTGAAAAGTATCCACAGTGTTCCTATCATCTTGTGTAAACATACTGCAAAAAGTTTACTTACAGAGTGCATCAAACATGATTTTGACATTGTTTATGAAACACCGTTTATTTCTGTATTTCATGGTTGCAACTTTTTGAAAAGTGTCCACAGTGTTCCTATCCTCTAGATTAAACGGTACTGCAAAGGATTACTTACAGAGTGCATCAAACATGATTTTGACCTTGTTTATCGAAAACGGTTTAGTTCTGTATTTCATGGTTGGAACTTGCTGAAAAGTGTCCACAGTCTTCCTATCATCTAGTGTAAACATACTGCTAAAAGTTTACTTACAGAGTGCATCAAACATGATTTTGACCTTGTTTATGGAAAACGGTTTAGTTCTGTATTTCATGGTTGCAACTTGCTGAAAAGTATCCACAGTGTTCCTATCATCTAGTTTAAACATACTGCAAAAAGTTTACTTACAGAGAGAATCAAACATGTATTAGACCTTGTTTATGAAAAACTGTTTATTTCTGTATTTCATGGTTGGAACTTGCTGAAAAGTCTCCACAGTGTTCCTATCATCTAGTTTAAACATACTGCAAAAATTTTACTTACAGCGTGCATCAAACATGATTTTGACCTTGTTTATGCAAAACTGTTTATTTCTGTATTTCATGGTTGGAACTTGCAGAAAAGTCTCCACAGTATTCCTATCATCAAGTTTAAACAGTACTGCAAAAAGTTTACTTACCGAGTGCATCAAACATGATTTTGACCTTGTTTATGGAAAACGGTTTAGTTCTGTATTTCATGGTTGCAACTTGCTGAAAAGTATCCACAGTGTTCCTATCATCTAGTTTAAACAGTACTGCAAATGATTACTTAAAGAGTGCATAAATCATGTATTAGACCTTGTTTATGAAAAACTGTTTATTTCTGTATTTCATTGTTGGAACTTGCTGAAAAGTCTCCACAGTGTTCCTATCATCTAGTTTAAACAGTACTGCAAAAAGTTTACTTACCGAGCTCATCAAACATGATTTAGAACTTGTGTATGAAAAACTGTTTATTTCTGTATTTCATGGTTGCAACTTGCTGAAAAGTCTCCACATGTTCCTATCTTCTAGTTTAAACAGTACTGCAAAAAGTTTACTTACCGAGTGCATCAAACATGATTTAGAACTTGCGTATGAAAAACATTTTATTTCTGTATTTCATGGTTGCAACTTGCTGAAAAGTATCCACAGTCTTCCTATCATCTAGTATAAACATACTGCAAAAAGTTTACTTATAGATTGCATCAAACATGATTTTGACCTTGTTTATGGAAAACGGTTTAGTTCTGTATTTCATGGTTGCAACTTGCTGAAAAGTATCCACAGTGTTCCTATCATCTAGTTTAAACATACTGCAAAACGTTTACTTACAGAGTGCATCAAACATGATTTAGCAATTGTATATGAAAAACTGTTTATTTCTGTATTTCATGGTTGCAACTTGCTGAAAAGTATCCACAGTGTTCCTATCATCTAGTTTAAACATACTGCAAAAAGTTTACTTACAGAGTGCATCAATCATGATTTTGACCTTGTTTATGAAACACTGTTTATTTCTGTATTTCATGGTTGCAACTTGTTGAAAAGTGTCCACAGTGTTCCTATCCTCTAGTTTAAACGGTACTAGAAAGGATTACTTACAGAGTGCATAAAACATGTATTAGACCTTGTTTATGAAAAACTGTTTATTTCTGTATTTCATGGTTGGAACTTGCTGAAAAGTATCCATAGTCTTCCTATCATCTAGTTTAAACATACTGCAATAAGTTTACTTACCGAGCGCATCAAACATGATTTAGAACTTGTGTATGAAAAACTGTTTATTTCTGTATTTCATGGTTGCAACTTGCTGAAAAGTATCCACAGTCTTCCTTTCATCTAGTATAAACATACTGCAAAAAGTTTACTTACAGAGTGCATCAAACATGATTTTGACCTTGTTTATGAAACACTGTTTATTTCTGTTTTTCATGGTTGCAACTTGTTGAAAAGTGTCCACAGTGTTCCTATCATCTAGTTTAAACAGTACTGCAAAGGATTACTTACAGAGTGCATAAAACATGTATTAGACCTTGTTTATGAAAAACTGTTTATTTCTGTATTTCATGGTTGGAACTTGCTGAAAAGTCTCCACAGTGTTCCTATCATCTAGTTTAAACATACTGCAAAAATTTTACTTACAGAGTGCATCAAACATGATTTTGACCTTGTTTATGGAAAACGGTTTATTTCTGTATTTCATGGTTGGAACTTGCAGAAAAGTCTCCACAGTGTTCCTATCATCTAGTTTAAACAGTACTGCAAATGATTACTTACAGAGTGCATAAATCATGATTTAGAACTTGTGTATGAAAAACTGTTTATTTCTGTATTTCATGGTTGCAACTTGCTGAAAAGTCTCCACAGTTTTACTATCATCTAATTTAAACAGTACTGCAAAAAGTTTACTTACCGAGTGCATCAAACATGATTTTGACCTTGTTTATGGAAAATGGTTTAGTTCTGTATTTCATGGTTGCAACTTGCTGAAAAGTATCCACAGTGTTCCTATCACCTAGTATAAACATACTGCAAAAATTTTACTTACAGAGTGCATCAAACATGATTTTGACCTTGTTTATGGAAAACGGTTTATTTCTGTATTTCATGGTTGGAACTTGCAGAAAAGTCTCCACAGTGTTCCTATCATCTAGTTTAAACAGTACTGCAAATGATTACTTACAGAGTGCATAAATCATGTATTAGACCTTGTTTATGAAAAACTGTTTATTTCTGTATTTCATGGTTGGAACTTGCTGAAAAGTCTCCACAGTGTTCCTATCATCAAGTTTAAACAGTACTGCAAAAAGTTTACTTACCGAGCGCATCAAACATGATTTAGAACTTGCGTATGAAAAACAGTTTATTTCTGTATTTCATGGTTGCAACTTGCTGAAAAGTATCCACAGTCTTCCTATCATCTAGTATAAACATACTGCAAAAAGTTTACTTACAGATTGCATCAAACATGATTTTGACCTTGTTTATGGAAAACGGTTTAGTTCTGTATTTCATGGTTGCAACTTGCTGAAAAGTATCCACAGTGTTCCTATCATCTAGTTTAAACATACTGCAAAACGTTTACTTACAGAGTGCATCAAACATGATTTAGCAATTGTATATGAAAAACTGTTTATTTCTGTATTTCATGGTTGCAACTTGCTGAAAAGTATCCACAGTGTTCCTATCATCTAGTTTAAACATACTGCAAAACGTTTACTTACAGAGTGCATCAATCATGATTTTGACCTTGTTTATGAAACACTGTTTATTTCTGTATTTCATGGTTGCAACTTGTTGAAAAGTGTCCACAGTGTTCCTATCCTCTAGTTTAAACGGTACTAGAAAGGATTACTTACAGAGTGCATAAAACATGTATTAGACCTTGTTTATGAAAAACTGTTTATTTCTGTATTTCATGGTTGGAACTTGCTGAAAAGTATCCACAGTCTTCCTATCATCTAGTTTAAACATACTGCAATAAGTTTACTTACCGAGCGCATCAAACATGATTTAGAACTTGTGTATGAAAAACTGTTTATTTCTGTATTTCATGGTTGCAACTTGCTGAAAAGTATCCACAGTCTTCCTTTCATCTAGTATAAACATACTGCAAAAAGTTTACTTACAGAGTGCATCAAACATGATTTTGACCTTGTTTATGAAACACTGTTTATTTCTGTTTTTCATGGTTGCAACTTGTTGAAAAGTGTCCACAGTGTTCCTATCATCTAGTTTAAACAGTACTGCAAAGGATTACTTACAGAGTGCATAAAACATGTATTAGACCTTGTTTATGAAAAACTGTTTATTTCTGTATTTCATGGTTGGAACTTTGCTGAAAAGTCTCCACAGTGTTCCTATCATCTAGTTTAAACATACTGCAAAAATTTTACTTACAGAGTGCATCAAACATGATTTTGACCTTGTTTATGGAAAACGGTTTATTTCTGTATTTCATGGTTGGAACTTGCAGAAAAGTCTCCACAGTGTTCCTATCATCTAGTTTAAACAGTACTGCAAATGATTACTTACAGAGTGCATAAATCATGATTTAATACTTGTGTATGAAAAACTGTTTATTTCTGTATTTCATGGTTGCAACTTGCTGAAAAGTCTCCACAGTTTTCCTATCATCTAATTTAAACAGTACTGCAAAAAGTTTACTTACCGAGTGCATCAAACATGATTTTGACCTTGTTTATGGAAAATGGTTTAGTTCTGTATTTCATGGTTGCAACTTGCTGAAAAGTATCCACAGTGTTCCTATCACCTAGTATAAACATACTGCAAAAATGTTACTTACAGAGTGCATCAAACATGATTTTGACCTTGTTTATGGAAAACGGTTTATTTCTGTATTTCATGGTTGGAACTTGCAGAAAAGTCTCCACAGTGTTCCTATCATCTAGTTTAAACAGTACTGCAAAACGTTTACTTACCGAGTGCATCAAACATGATTTAGAACTTGTGTATGAAAAACAGTTTATTTCTGTATTTCATGGTTGCAACTTGCTGAAAAGTATCCACAGTCTTCCTATCATCTAGTATAAACATACTGCAAAAAGTTAACTTACAGAGTGCATCAAACATGATTTTGACCTTGTTTATGGAAAACGGTTTAGTTCTGTATTTCATGGTTGCAACTTGCTGAAAAGTATCCACAGTGTTCCTATCATCTAGTTTAAACAGTACTGCAAATGATTACTTACAGAGTGCATAAATCATGTATTAGACCTTGTTTATGAAAAACTGTTTATTTCTGTATTTCATGGTTGGAACTTGCTGAAAAGTCTCCACAGTGTTCCTATCATCAAGTTTAAACAGTACTGCAAAAAGTTTACTTACCGAGCGCATCAAACATGATTTAGAACTTGCGTATGAAAAACAGTTTATTTCTGTATTTCATGGTTGCAACTTGCTGAAAAGTATCCACAGTCTTCCTATCATCTAGTATAAACATACTGCAAAAAGTTTACTTACAGATTGCATCAAACATGATTTTGACCTTGTTTATGGAAAACGGTTTAGTTCTGTATTTCATGGTTGCAACTTGCTGAAAAGTATCCACAGTGTTCCTATCATCTAGTTTAAACATACTGCAAAACGTTTACTTACAGAGTGCATCAAACATGATTTAGCAATTGTATATGAAAAACTGTTTATTTCTGTATTTCATGGTTGCAACTTGCTGAAAAGTATCCACAGTGTTCCTATCATCTAGTTTAAACATACTGCAAAACGTTTACTTACAGAGTGCATCAATCATGATTTTGACCTTGTTTATGAAACACTGTTTATTTCTGTATTTCATGGTTGCAACTTGTTGAAAAGTGTCCACAGTGTTCCTATCCTCTAGTTTAAACGGTACTAGAAAGGATTACTTACCGAGCGCATCAAACATGATTTAGAACTTGTGTATGAAAAACTGTTTATTTCTGTATTTCATGGTTGCAACTTGCTGAAAAGTATCCACAGTCTTCCTTTCATCTAGTATAAACATACTGCAAAAAGTTTACTTACAGAGTGCATCAAACATGATTTTGACCTTGTTTATGAAACACTGTTTATTTCTGTTTTTCATGGTTGCAACTTGTTGAAAAGTGTCCACAGTGTTCCTATCATCTAGTTTAAACAGTACTGCAAAGGATTACTTACAGAGTGCATAAAACATGTATTAGACCTTGTTTATGAAAAACTGTTTATTTCTGTATTTCATGGTTGGAACTTGCTGAAAAGTCTCCACAGTGTTCCTATCATCTAGTTTAAACAGTACTGCAAATGATTACTTACAGAGTGCATAAATCATGATTTATAACTTGTGTATGAAAAACTGTTTATTTCTGTATTTCATGGTTGCAACTTGCTGAAAAGTCTCCACAGTGTTCCTATCATCTAATTTAAACAGTACTGCAAAAAGTTTACTTACCGAGTGCATCAAACATGATTTAGAACTTGCGTATGAAAAACAGTTTTTTTCTGTATTTCATGGTTGCAACTTGTTGAAAAGTATCCACAGTCTTCTTATCATCTAGTATAAACAGTACTGCAAAAAGTTTACTTACCGAGTGCATCAAACATGATTTTGACCTTGTTTATGGAAAATGGTTTATTTCTGTATTTCATGGTTGGAACTTGCAGAAAAGTCTCCACAGTGTTCCTATCCTCTAGTTTAAACGGTACTAGAAAGGATTACTTACAGAGTGCATAAAACATGTATTAGACCTTGTTTATGAAAAACTGTTTATATCTGTATTTCATGGTTGGAACTTGCTGAAAATTATCCACAGTCTTCCTATCATCTAGTTTAAACATACTGCAATAAGTTTACTTACCGAGCGCATCAAACATGATTTAGAACTTGTGTATGAAAAACTGTTTATTTCTGTATTTCATGGTTGCAACTTGCTGAAAAGTATCCACAAGTCTTCCTTTCATCTAGTATAAACATACTGCAAAAAGTTTACTTACAGAGTGCATCAAACATGATTTTGACCTTGTTTATGAAACACTGTTTATTTCTGTATTTCATGGTTGCAACTTGTTGAAAAGTGTCCACAGTGTTCCTATCATCTAGTTTAAACAGTACTGCAAAGGATTACTTACAGAGTGCATAAAACATGTATTAGACCTTGTTTATGAAAAACTGTTTATTTCTGTATTTCATGGTTGGAACTTGCTGAAAAGTCTCCACAGTGTTCCTATCATCTAGTTTAAACATACTGCAAAAATTTTACTTACAGAGTGCATCAAACATGATTTTGACCTTGTTTATGGAAAACGGTTTATTTCTGTATTTCATGGTTGGAACTTGCAGAAAAGTCTCCACAGTGTTCCTATCATCTAGTTTAAACAGTAATGCAAATGATTACTTACAGAGTGCATAAATCATGTATTAGACCTTGTTTATGAAAAACTGTTTATTTCTGTATTTCATGGTTGGAACTTGCAGAAAAGTCTCCACAGTGTTCCTATCATCAAGTTTAAACAGTACTGCAAAAAGTTTACTTACCGAGTGCATCAAACATAATTTTGAACTTGTGTATGAAAAACGGTTTATTTCTGTGCTTCATGGTTGCAACTTGCTGAAAAGTCTCCACAGTGTTCCTATCATCTAGTTTAAACAGTACTGCAAAAAGTTTGCTTACCGAGTGCATCAAACATGATTTTGACCTTGTTTATGAAACACTGTTTATTTCTGTATTTCATGGTTGCAACTTGTTGAAAAGTGTCCACAGTGTTCCTATCCTCTAGATTAAACGGTACTGCAAAGGATTACTTACAGAGTGCATCAAACATGTATTAGACCTTGTGTATGAAAAACGGTTTAGTTCTGTATTTCATGGTTGGAACTTGCTGAAAAGTGTCCACAGTCTTCCTATCATCTAGTGTAAACATACTGCAAAAAGTTTACTTACCGAGTGCATCAAACATGATTTTGACCTTGTTTATGAAACACTGTTTATTTCTGTATTTCATGGTTGCAACTTGTTGAAAAGTGTCCACAGTGTTCCTATCCTCTATATTAAACGGTACTGCAAAGGATTACTTACAGAGTGCATCAAACATGATTTTGACCTTGTTTATGGAAAACGGTTTAGTTCTCTATTTCATGGTTGCAACTTGCTGAAAAGTCTCCACAGTGTTCCTATCATCTAGTTTAAACAGTACTGCAAAAAGTTTGCTTACCGAGTGCATCAAACATGATTTTGACCTTGTTTATGAAACACTGTTTATTTCTGTATTTCATGGTTGCAACTTGTTGAAAAGTGTCCACAGTGTTCCTATCCTCTAGATTAAACGGTACTGCAAAGGATTACTTACAGAGTGCATCAAACATGATTTTGACCTTGTTTATGGAAAACGGTTTAGTTCTCTATTTCATGGTTGCAACTTGCTGAAAAGTCTCCACAGTGTTCCTATCATCTAGTTTAAACAGTACTGCAAAAAGTTTGCTTACCGAGTGCATCAAACATGATTTAGAAATTGTATATGAAAAACTGTTTATTTCTGTATTTCATGGTTGCAACTTGCTGAAAAGTATCCACATTGTTCCTATCATCTTGTGTAAACATACTGCAAAAAGTTTACTTACAGAGTGCATCAAACATGATTTTGACCTTGTTTATGAAACACTGTTTATTTCTGTATTTCATGGTTGCAACTTGTTGAAAAGTGTCCACAGTGTTCCTATCCTCTAGATTAAACGGTACTGCAAAGGATTACTTACAGAGTGCATCAAACATGATTTTGACCTTGTTTATGGAAAACGGTTTAGTTCTGTATTTCATGGTTGGAACTTGCTGAAAAGTCTCCACAGTGTTCCTATCATCTAGTTTAAACATACTGCAAAAAGTTTACTTACCGAGCGCATCAAACATGATTTAGAACTTGTGTATGAAAAACTGTTTATTTCTGTATTTCATGGTTGCAACTTGCTGAAAAGTATCCACAGTCTTCCTTTCATCTAGTATAAACATACTGCAAAAAGTTTACTTACAGAGTGCATCAAACATGATTTTGACCTTGTTTATGAAACACTGTTTATTTCTGTTTTTCATGGTTGCAACTTGTTGAAAAGTGTCCACAGTGTTCCTATCATCTAGTTTAAACAGTACTGCAAAGGATTACTTACAGAGTGCATAAAACATGTATTAGACCTTGTTTATGAAAAACTGTTTATGTCTGTATTTCATGGTTGGAACTTGCTGAAAAGTCTCCACAGTGTTCCTATCATCTAGTTTAAACAGTACTGCAAATGATTACTTACAGAGTGCATAAATCATGATTTATAACTTGTGTATGAAAAACTGTTTATTTCTGTATTTCATGGTTGCAACTTGCTGAAAAGTCTCCACAGTGTTCCTATCATCTAATTTAAACAGTACTGCAAAAAGTTTACTTACCGAGTGCATCAAACATGATTTAGAACTTGCGTATGAAAAACAGTTTTTTTCTGTATTTCATGGTTGCAACTTGTTGAAAAGTATCCACAGTCTTCCTATCATCTAGTATAAACAGTACTGCAAAAAGTTTACTTACCGAGTGCATCAAACATGATTTTGACCTTGTTTATGGAAAATGGTTTAGTTCTGTATTTCATGGTTGCAACTTGCTGAAAAGTATCCACAGTGTTCCTATCACCTAGTATAAACATACTGCAAAAATTTTACTTACAGAGTGCATCAAACATGATTTTGACCTTGTTTATGGAAAACGGTTTATTTCTGTATTTCATGGTTGGAACTTGCAGAAAAGTCTCCACAGTGTTCCTATCCTCTAGTTTAAACGGTACTAGAAAGGATTACTTACAGAGTGCATAAAACATGTATTAGACCTTGTTTATGAAAAACTGTTTATATCTGTATTTCATGGTTGGAACTTGCTGAAAATTATCCACAGTCTTCCTATCATCTAGTTTAAACATACTGCAATAAGTTTACTTACCGAGCGCATCAAACATGATTTAGAACTTGTGTATGAAAAACTGTTTATTTCTGTATTTCATGGTTGCAACTTGCTGAAAAGTATCCACAGTCTTCCTTTCATCTAGTATAAACATACTGCAAAAAGTTTACTTACAGAGTGCATCAAACATGATTTTGACCTTGTTTATGAAACACTGTTTATTTCTGTATTTCATGGTTGCAACTTGTTGAAAAGTGTCCACAGTGTTCCTATCATCTAGTTTAAACAGTACTGCAAAGGATTACTTACAGAGTGCATAAAACATGTATTAGACCTTGTTTATGAAAAACGGTTTATTTCTGTATTTCATGGTTGGAACTTGCTGAAAAGTCTCCACAGTGTTCCTATCATCTAGTTTAAACATACTGCAAAAATTTTACTTACAGAGTGCATCAAACATGATTTTGACCTTGTTTATGGAAAACGGTTTATTTCTGTATTTCATGGTTGGAACTTGCAGAAAAGTCTCCACAGTGTTCCTATCATCTAGTTTAAACAGTACTGCAAATGATTACTTACAGAGTGCATAAATCATGTATTAGACCTTGTTTATGAAAAACTGTTTATTTCTGTATTTCATGGTTGGAACTTGCAGAAAAGTCTCCACAGTGTTCCTATCATCAAGTTTAAACAGTACTGCAAAAAGTTTACTTACCGAGTGCATCAAACATAATTTTGAACTTGTGTATGAAAAACGGTTTATTTCTGTGCTTCATGGTTGCAACTTGCTGAAAAGTCTCCACAGTGTTCCTATCATCTAGTTTAAACAGTACTGCAAAAAGTTTGCTTACCGAGTGCATCAAACATGATTTTGACCTTGTTTATGAAACACTGTTTATTTCTGTATTTCATGGTTGCAACTTGTTGAAAAGTGTCCACAGTGTTCCTATCCTCTATATTAAACGGTACTGCAAAGGATTACTTACAGAGTGCATCAAACATGATTTTGACCTTGTTTATGGAAAACGGTTTAGTTCTGTATTTCATGGTTGCAACTTGCTGAAAAGTCTCCACAGTGTTCCTATCATCTAGTTTAAACAGTACTGCAAAAAGTTTGCTTACCGAGTGCATCAAACATGATTTAGAAATTGTATATGAAAAACTGTTTATTTCTGCATTTCATGGTTGCAACTTGCTGAAAAGTATCCACAGTGTTCCTATCATCTTGTGTAAACATACTGCAAGAAGTTTACTTACAGAGTGCATCAAACATGATTTTGACCTTGTTTATGAAACACTGTTTATTTCTGTATTTCATGGTTGCAACTTGTTGAAAAGTGTCCACAGTGTTCCTATCCTCTAGATTAAACGGTACTGCAAAGGATTACTTACAGAGTGCATCAAACATGATTTTGACCTTGTTTATGGAAAACGGTTTAGTTCTGTATTTCATGGTTGGAACTTGCTGAAAAGTGTCCACAGTCTTCCTATCATCTAGTGTAAACATACTGCAAAAAGTTTACTTACCGAGTGCATCAAACATGATTTTGACCTTGTTTATGAAACACTGTTTATTTCTGTATTTCATGGTTGCAACTTGTTGAAAAGTGTCCACAGTGTTCCTATCCTCTATATTAAACGGTACTGCAAAGGATTACTTACAGAGTGCATCAAACATGATTTTGACCTTGTTTATGGAAAACGGTTTAGTTCTCTATTTCATGGTTGCAACTTGCTGAAAAGTCTCCACAGTGTTCCTATCATCTAGTTTAAACAGTACTGCAAAAAGTTTGCTTACCGAGTGCATCAAACATGATTTAGAAATTGTATATGAAAAACTGTTTATTTCTGTATTTCATGGTTGCAACTTGCTGAAAAGTATCCACAGTGTTCCTATCATCTTGTGTAAACATACTGCAAAAAGTTTACTTACAGAGTGCATCAAACATGATTTTGACCTTGTTTATGAAACACTGTTTATTTCTGTATTTCATGGTTGCAACTTGTTGAAAAGTGTCCACAGTGTTCCTATCCTCTAGATTAAACGGTACTGCAAAGGATTACTTACAGAGTGCATCAAACATGATTTTGACCTTGTTTATGGAAAACGGTTTAGTTCTCTATTTCATGGTTGCAACTTGCTGAAAAGTCTCCACAGTGTTCCTATCATCTAGTTTAAACAGTACTGCAAAAAGTTTGCTTACCGAGTGCATCAAACATGATTTAGAAATTGTATATGAAAAACTGTTTATTTCTGTATTTCATGGTTGCAACTTGCTGAAAAGTATCCACAGTGTTCCTATCATCTTGTGTAAACATACTGCAAAAAGTTTACTTACAGAGTGCATCAAACATGATTTTGACCTTGTTTATGAAACACTGTTTATTTCTGTATTTCATGGTTGCAACTTGTTGAAAAGTGTCCACAGTGTTCCTATCCTCTAGATTAAACGGTACTGCAAAGGATTACTTACAGAGTGCATCAAACATGATTTTGACCTTGTTTATGGAAAACGGTTTAGTTCTCTATTTCATGGTTGCAACTTGCTGAAAAGTCTCCACAGTGTTCCTATCATCTAGTTTAAACAGTACTGCAAAAAGTTTGCTTACCGAGTGCATCAAACATGATTTAGAAATTGTATATGAAAAACTGTTTATTTCTGTATTTCATGGTTGCAACTTGCTGAAAAGTATCCACATTGTTCCTATCATCTTGTGTAAACATACTGCAAAAAGTTTACTTACAGAGTGCATCAAACATGATTTTGACCTTGTTTATGAAACACTGTTTATTTCTGTATTTCATGGTTGCAACTTGTTGAAAAGTGTCCACAGTGTTCCTATCCTCTAGATTAAACGGTACTGCAAAGGATTACTTACAGAGTGCATCAAACATGATTTTGACCTTGTTTATGGAAAACGGTTTAGTTCTGTATTTCATGGTTGGAACTTGCTGAAAAGTCTCCACAGTGTTCCTATCATCTAGTTTAAACATACTGCAATAAGTTTACTTACCGAGCGCATCAAACATGATTTAGAACTTGTGTATGAAAAACTGTTTATTTCTGTATTTCATGGTTGCAACTTGCTGAAAAGTATCCACAGTCTTCCTTTCATCTAGTATAAACATACTGCAAAAAGTTTACTTACAGAGTGCATCAAACATGATTTTGACCTTGTTTATGAAACACTGTTTATTTCTGTTTTTCATGGTTGCAACTTGTTGAAAAGTGTCCACAGTGTTCCTATCATCTAGTTTAAACAGTACTGCAAAGGATTACTTACAGAGTGCATAAAACATGTATTAGACCTTGTTTATGAAAAACTGTTTATTTCTGTATTTCATGGTTGGAACTTGCTGAAAAGTCTCCACAGTGTTCCTATCATCTAGTTTAAACAGTACTGCAAATGATTACTTACAGAGTGCATAAATCATGATTTATAACTTGTGTATGAAAAACTGTTTATTTCTGTATTTCATGGTTGCAACTTGCTGAAAAGTCTCCACAGTGTTCCTATCATCTAATTTAAACAGTACTGCAAAAAGTTTACTTACCGAGTGCATCAAACATGATTTAGAACTTGCGTATGAAAAACAGTTTTTTTCTGTATTTCATGGTTGCAACTTGTTGAAAAGTATCCACAGTCTTCCTATCATCTAGTATAAACAGTACTGCAAAAAGTTTACTTACCGAGTGCATCAAACATGAGTTTGACCTTGTTTATGGAAAATGGTTTAGTTCTGTATTTCATGGTTGCAACTTGCTGAAAAGTATCCACAGTGTTCCTATCACCTAGTATAAACATACTGCAAAAATTTTACTTACAGAGTGCATCAAACATGATTTTGACCTTGTTTATGGAAAACGGTTTATTTCTGTATTTCATGGTTGGAACTTGCAGAAAAGTCTCCACAGTGTTCCTATCCTCTAGTTTAAACGGTACTAGAAAGGATTACTTACAGAGTGCATAAAACATGTATTAGACCTTGTTTATGAAAAACTGTTTATATCTGTATTTCATGGTTGGAACTTGCTGAAAATTATCCACAGTCTTCCTATCATCTAGTTTAAACATACTGCAATAAGTTTACTTACCGAGCGCATCAAACATGATTTAGAACTTGTGTATGAAAAACTGTTTATTTCTGTATTTCATGGTTGCAACTTGCTGAAAAGTATCCACAGTCTTCCTTTCATCTAGTATAAACATACTGCAAAAAGTTTACTTACAGAGTGCATCAAACATGATTTTGACCTTGTTTATGAAACACTGTTTATTTCTGTATTTCATGGTTGCAACTTGTTGAAAAGTGTCCACAGTGTTCCTATCATCTAGTTTAAACAGTACTGCAAAGGATTACTTACAGAGTGCATAAAACATGTATTAGACCTTGTTTATGAAAAACTGTTTATTTCTGTATTTCATGGTTGGAACTTGCTGAAAAGTCTCCACAGTGTTCCTATCATCTAGTTTAAACATACTGCAAAAATTTTACTTACAGAGTGCATCAAACATGATTTTGACCTTGTTTATGGAAAACGGTTTATTTCTGTATTTCATGGTTGGAACTTGCAGAAAAGTCTCCACAGTGTTCCTATCATCTAGTTTAAACAGTACTGCAAATGATTACTTACAGAGTGCATAAATCATGTATTAGACCTTGTTTATGAAAAACTGTTTATTTCTGTATTTCATGGTTGGAACTTGCAGAAAAGTCTCCACAGTGTTCCTATCATCAAGTTTAAACAGTACTGCAAAAAGTTTACTTACCGAGTGCATCAAACATAATTTTGAACTTGTGTATGAAAAACGGTTTATTTCTGTGCTTCATGGTTGCAACTTGCTGAAAAGTCTCCACAGTGTTCCTATCATCTAGTTTAAACAGTACTGCAAAAAGTTTGCTTACCGAGTGCATCAAACATGATTTTGACCTTGTTTATGAAACACTGTTTATTTCTGTATTTCATGGTTGCAACTTGTTGAAAAGTGTCCACAGTGTTCCTATCCTCTATATTAAACGGTACTGCAAAGGATTACTTACAGAGTGCATCAAACATGATTTTGACCTTGTTTATGGAAAACGGTTTAGTTCTGTATTTCATGGTTGCAACTTGCTGAAAAGTCTCCACAGTGTTCCTATCATCTAGTTTAAACAGTACTGCAAAAAGTTTGCTTACCGAGTGCATCAAACATGATTTAGAAATTGTATATGAAAAACTGTTTATTTCTGCATTTCATGGTTGCAACTTGCTGAAAAGTATCCACAGTGTTCCTATCATCTTGTGTAAACATACTGCAAGAAGTTTACTTACAGAGTGCATCAAACATGATTTTGACCTTGTTTATGAAACACTGTTTATTTCTGTATTTCATGGTTGCAACTTGTTGAAAAGTGTCCACAGTGTTCCTATCCTCTAGATTAAACGGTACTGCAAAGGATTACTTACAGAGTGCATCAAACATGATTTTGACCTTGTTTATGGAAAACGGTTTAGTTCTGTATTTCATGGTTGGAACTTGCTGAAAAGTGTCCACAGTCTTCCTATCATCTAGTGTAAACATACTGCAAAAAGTTTACTTACCGAGTGCATCAAACATGATTTTGACCTTGTTTATGAAACACTGTTTATTTCTGTATTTCATGGTTGCAACTTGTTGAAAAGTGTCCACAGTGTTCCTATCCTCTATATTAAACGGTACTGCAAAGGATTACTTACAGAGTGCATCAAACATGATTTTGACCTTGTTTATGGAAAACGGTTTAGTTCTCTATTTCATGGTTGCAACTTGCTGAAAAGTCTCCACAGTGTTCCTATCATCTAGTTTAAACAGTACTGCAAAAAGTTTGCTTACCGAGTGCATCAAACATGATTTAGAAATTGTATATGAAAAACTGTTTATTTCTGTATTTCATGGTTGCAACTTGCTGAAAAGTATCCACAGTGTTCCTATCATCTTGTGTAAACATACTGCAAAAAGTTTACTTACAGAGTGCATCAAACATGATTTTGACCTTGTTTATGAAACACTGTTTATTTCTGTATTTCATGGTTGCAACTTGTTGAAAAGTGTCCACAGTGTTCCTATCCTCTAGATTAAACGGTACTGCAAAGGATTACTTACAGAGTGCATCAAACATGATTTTGACCTTGTTTATGGAAAACGGTTTAGTTCTCTATTTCATGGTTGCAACTTGCTGAAAAGTCTCCACAGTGTTCCTATCATCTAGTTTAAACAGTACTGCAAAAAGTTTGCTTACCGAGTGCATCAAACATGATTTAGAAATTGTATATGAAAAACTGTTTATTTCTGTATTTCATGGTTGCAACTTGCTGAAAAGTATCCACATTGTTCCTATCATCTTGTGTAAACATACTGCAAAAAGTTTACTTACAGAGTGCATCAAACATGATTTTGACCTTGTTTATGAAACACTGTTTATTTCTGTATTTCATGGTTGCAACTTGTTGAAAAGTGTCCACAGTGTTCCTATCCTCTAGATTAAACGGTACTGCAAAGGATTACTTACAGAGTGCATCAAACATGATTTTGACCTTGTTTATGGAAAACGGTTTAGTTCTGTATTTCATGGTTGGAACTTGCTGAAAAGTGTCCACAGTCTTCCTATCATCTAGTGTAAACATACTGCAAAAAGTTTACTTACCGAGTGCATCAAACATGATTTTGACCTTGTTTATGAAACACTGTTTATTTCTGTATTTCATGGTTGCAACTTGTTGAAAAGTGTCCACAGTGTTCCTATCCTCTATATTAAACGGTACTGCAAAGGATTACTTACAGAGTGCATCAAACATGATTTTGACCTTGTTTATGGAAAACGGTTTAGTTCTCTATTTCATGGTTGCAACTTGCTGAAAAGTCTCCACAGTGTTCCTATCATCTAGTTTAAACAGTACTGCAAAAAGTTTGCTTACCGAGTGCATCAAACATGATTTAGAAATTGTATATGAAAAACAGTTTATTTCTGTATTTCATGGTTGCAACTTGCTGAAAAGTATCCACAGTGTTCCTATCATCTTGTGTAAACATACTGCAAAAAGTTTACTTACAGAGTGCATCAAACATGATTTTGACCTTGTTTATGAAACACTGTTTATTTCTGTATTTCATGGTTGCAACTTGTTGAAAAGTGTCCACAGTGTTCCTATCCTCTAGATTAAACGGTACTGCAAAGGATTACTTACAGAGTGCATCAAACATGATTTTGACCTTGTTTATGGAAAACGGTTTAGTTCTGTATTTCATGGTTGGAACTTGCTGAAAAGTGTCCACAGTCTTCCTATCATCTAGTGTAAACATACTGCAAAAAGTTTACTTACCGAGTGCATCAAACATGATTTTGACCTTGTTTATGAAACACTGTTTATTTCTGTATTTCATGGTTGCAACTTGTTGAAAAGTGTCCACAGTGTTCCTATCCTCTATATTAAACGGTACTGCAAAGGATTACTTACAGAGTGCATCAAACATGATTTTGACCTTGTTTATGGAAAACGGTTTAGTTCTCTATTTCATGGTTGCAACTTGCTGAAAAGTCTCCACAGTGTTCCTATCATCTAGTTTAAACAGTACTGCAAAAAGTTTGCTTACCGAGTGCATCAAACATGATTTAGAAATTGTATATGAAAAACTGTTTATTTCTGTATTTCATGGTTGCAACTTGCTGAAAAGTATCCACAGTGTTCCTATCATCTTGTGTAAACATACTGCAAAAAGTTTACTTACAGAGTGCATCAAACATGATTTTGACCTTGTTTATGAAACACTGTTTATTTCTGTATTTCATGGTTGCAACTTGTTGAAAAGTGTCCACAGTGTTCCTATCCTCTAGATTAAACGGTACTGCAAAGGATTACTTACAGAGTGCATCAAACATGATTTTGACCTTGTTTATGGAAAACGGTTTAGTTCTCTATTTCATGGTTGCAACTTGCTGAAAAGTCTCCACAGTGTTCCTATCATCTAGTTTAAACAGTACTGCAAAAAGTTTGCTTACCGAGTGCATCAAACATGATTTAGAAATTGTATATGAAAAACTGTTTATTTCTGTATTTCATGGTTGCAACTTGCTGAAAAGTATCCACAGTGTTCCTATCATCTTGTGTAAACATACTGCAAAAAGTTTACTTACAGAGTGCATCAAACATGATTTTGACCTTGTTTATGAAACACTGTTTATTTCTGTATTTCATGGTTGCAACTTGTTGAAAAGTGTCCACAGTGTTCCTATCCTCTAGATTAAACGGTACTGCAAAGGATTACTTACAGAGTGCATCAAACATGATTTTGACCTTGTTTATGGAAAACGGTTTAGTTCTGTATTTCATGGTTGGAACTTGCTGAAAAGTGTCCACAGTCTTCCTATCATCTAGTGTAAACATACTGCAAAAAGTTTACTTACCGAGTGCATCAAACATGATTTTGACCTTGTTTATGAAACACTGTTTATTTCTGTATTTCATGGTTGCAACTTGTTGAAAAGTGTCCACAGTGTTCCTATCCTCTATATTAAACGGTACTGCAAAGGATTACTTACAGAGTGCATCAAACATGATTTTGACCTTGTTTATGGAAAACGGTTTAGTTCTCTATTTCATGGTTGCAACTTGCTGAAAAGTCTCCACAGTGTTCCTATCATCTAGTTTAAACAGTACTGCAAAAAGTTTGCTTACCGAGTGCATCAAACATGATTTAGAAATTGTATATGAAAAACTGTTTATTTCTGTATTTCATGGTTGCAACTTGCTGAAAAGTATCCACAGTGTTCCTATCATCTTGTGTAAACATACTGCAAAAAGTTTACTTACAGAGTGCATCAAACATGATTTTGACCTTGTTTATGAAACACTGTTTATTTCTGTATTTCATGGTTGCAACTTGTTGAAAAGTGTCCACAGTGTTCCTATCCTCTAGATTAAACGGTACTGCAAAGGATTACTTACAGAGTGCATCAAACATGATTTTGACCTTGTTTATGGAAAACGGTTTAGTTCTCTATTTCATGGTTGCAACTTGCTGAAAAGTCTCCACAGTGTTCCTATCATCTAGTTTAAACAGTACTGCAAAAAGTTTGCTTACCGAGTGCATCAAACATGATTTAGAAATTGTATATGAAAAACTGTTTATTTCTGTATTTCATGGTTGCAACTTGCTGAAAAGTATCCACATTGTTCCTATCATCTTGTGTAAACATACTGCAAAAAGTTTACTTACAGAGTGCATCAAACATGATTTTGACCTTGTTTATGAAACACTGTTTATTTCTGTATTTCATGGTTGCAACTTGTTGAAAAGTGTCCACAGTGTTCCTATCCTCTAGATTAAACGGTACTGCAAAGGATTACTTACAGAGTGCATCAAACATGATTTTGACCTTGTTTATGGAAAACGGTTTAGTTCTGTATTTCATGGTTGGAACTTGCTGAAAAGTGTCCACAGTCTTCCTATCATCTAGTGTAAACATACTGCAAAAAGTTTACTTACCGAGTGCATCAAACATGATTTTGACCTTGTTTATGAAACACTGTTTATTTCTGTATTTCATGGTTGCAACTTGTTGAAAAGTGTCCACAGTGTTCCTATCCTCTATATTAAACGGTACTGCAAAGGATTACTTACAGAGTGCATCAAACATGATTTTGACCTTGTTTATGGAAAACGGTTTAGTTCTCTATTTCATGGTTGCAACTTGCTGAAAAGTCTCCACAGTGTTCCTATCATCTAGTTTAAACAGTACTGCAAAAAGTTTGCTTACCGAGTGCATCAAACATGATTTAGAAATTGTATATGAAAAACAGTTTATTTCTGTATTTCATGGTTGCAACTTGCTGAAAAGTATCCACAGTGTTCCTATCATCTTGTGTAAACATACTGCAAAAAGTTTACTTACAGAGTGCATCAAACATGATTTTGACCTTGTTTATGAAACACTGTTTATTTCTGTATTTCATGGTTGCAACTTGTTGAAAAGTGTCCACAGTGTTCCTATCCTCTAGATTAAACGGTACTGCAAAGGATTACTTACAGAGTGCATCAAACATGATTTTGACCTTGTTTATGGAAAACGGTTTAGTTCTGTATTTCATGGTTGGAACTTGCTGAAAAGTGTCCACAGTCTTCCTATCATCTAGTGTAAACATACTGCAAAAAGTTTACTTACCGAGTGCATCAAACATGATTTTGACCTTGTTTATGAAACACTGTTTATTTCTGTATTTCATGGTTGCAACTTGTTGAAAAGTGTCCACAGTGTTCCTATCCTCTATATTAAACGGTACTGCAAAGGATTACTTACAGAGTGCATCAAACATGATTTTGACCTTGTTTATGGAAAACGGTTTAGTTCTCTATTTCATGGTTGCAACTTGCTGAAAAGTCTCCACAGTGTTCCTATCATCTAGTTTAAACAGTACTGCAAAAAGTTTGCTTACCGAGTGCATCAAACATGATTTAGAAATTGTATATGAAAAACTGTTTATTTCTGTATTTCATGGTTGCAACTTGCTGAAAAGTATCCACAGTGTTCCTATCATCTTGTGTAAACATACTGCAAAAAGTTTACTTACAGAGTGCATCAAACATGATTTTGACCTTGTTTATGAAACACTGTTTATTTCTGTATTTCATGGTTGCAACTTGTTGAAAAGTGTCCACAGTGTTCCTATCCTCTAGATTAAACGGTACTGCAAAGGATTACTTACAGAGTGCATCAAACATGATTTTGACCTTGTTTATGGAAAACGGTTTAGTTCTCTATTTCATGGTTGCAACTTGCTGAAAAGTCTCCACAGTGTTCCTATCATCTAGTTTAAACAGTACTGCAAAAAGTTTGCTTACCGAGTGCATCAAACATGATTTAGAAATTGTATATGAAAAACTGTTTATTTCTGTATTTCATGGTTGCAACTTGCTGAAAAGTATCCACAGTGTTCCTATCATCTTGTGTAAACATACTGCAAAAAGTTTACTTACAGAGTGCATCAAACATGATTTTGACCTTGTTTATGAAACACTGTTTATTTCTGTATTTCATGGTTGCAACTTGTTGAAAAGTGTCCACAGTGTTCCTATCCTCTAGATTAAACGGTACTGCAAAGGATTACTTACAGAGTGCATCAAACATGATTTTGACCTTGTTTATGGAAAACGGTTTAGTTCTCTATTTCATGGTTGCAACTTGCTGAAAAGTCTCCACAGTGTTCCTATCATCTAGTTTAAACAGTACTGCAAAAAGTTTGCTTACCGAGTGCATCAAACATGATTTAGAAATTGTATATGAAAAACTGTTTATTTCTGTATTTCATGGTTGCAACTTGCTGAAAAGTATCCACATTGTTCCTATCATCTTGTGTAAACATACTGCAAAAAGTTTACTTACAGAGTGCATCAAACATGATTTTGACCTTGTTTATGAAACACTGTTTATTTCTGTATTTCATGGTTGCAACTTGTTGAAAAGTGTCCACAGTGTTCCTATCCTCTAGATTAAACGGTACTGCAAAGGATTACTTACAGAGTGCATCAAACATGATTTTGACCTTGTTTATGGAAAACGGTTTAGTTCTGTATTTCATGGTTGGAACTTGCTGAAAAGTGTCCACAGTCTTCCTATCATCTAGTGTAAACATACTGCAAAAAGTTTACTTACCGAGTGCATCAAACATGATTTTGACCTTGTTTATGAAACACTGTTTATTTCTGTATTTCATGGTTGCAACTTGTTGAAAAGTGTCCACAGTGTTCCTATCCTCTATATTAAACGGTACTGCAAAGGATTACTTACAGAGTGCATCAAACATGATTTTGACCTTGTTTATGGAAAACGGTTTAGTTCTCTATTTCATGGTTGCAACTTGCTGAAAAGTCTCCACAGTGTTCCTATCATCTAGTTTAAACAGTACTGCAAAAAGTTTGCTTACCGAGTGCATCAAACATGATTTAGAAATTGTATATGAAAAACTGTTTATTTCTGTATTTCATGGTTGCAACTTGCTGAAAAGTATCCACATTGTTCCTATCATCTTGTGTAAACATACTGCAAAAAGTTTACTTACAGAGTGCATCAAACATGATTTTGACCTTGTTTATGAAACACTGTTTATTTCTGTATTTCATGGTTGCAACTTGTTGAAAAGTGTCCACAGTGTTCCTATCCTCTAGATTAAACGGTACTGCAAAGGATTACTTACAGAGTGCATCAAACATGATTTTGACCTTGTTTATGGAAAACGGTTTAGTTCTGTATTTCATGGTTGGAACTTGCTGAAAAGTGTCCACAGTCTTCCTATCATCTAGTGTAAACATACTGCAAAAAGTTTACTTACCGAGTGCATCAAACATGATTTTGACCTTGTTTATGAAACACTGTTTATTTCTGTATTTCATGGTTGCAACTTGTTGAAAAGTGTCCACAGTGTTCCTATCCTCTATATTAAACGGTACTGCAAAGGATTACTTACAGAGTGCATCAAACATGATTTTGACCTTGTTTATGGAAAACGGTTTAGTTCTCTATTTCATGGTTGCAACTTGCTGAAAAGTCTCCACAGTGTTCCTATCATCTAGTTTAAACAGTACTGCAAAAAGTTTGCTTACCGAGTGCATCAAACATGATTTAGAAATTGTATATGAAAAACTGTTTATTTCTGCATTTCATGGTTGCAACTTGCTGAAAAGTATCCACAGTGTTCCTATCATCTTGTGTAAACATACTGCAAGAAGTTTACTTACAGAGTGCATCAAACATGAATTTGACCTTGTTTATGAAACACTGTTTATTTCTGTATTTCATGGTTGCAACTTGTTGAAAAGTGTCCACAGTGTTCCTATCCTCTAGATTAAACGGTACTGCAAAGGATTACTTACAGAGTGCATCAAACATGATTTTGACCTTGTTTATGGAAAACGGTTTAGTTCTGTATTTCATGGTTGGAACTTGCTGAAAAGTGTCCACAGTCTTCCTATCATCTAGTGTAAACATACTGCAAAAAGTTTACTTACCGAGTGCATCAAACATGATTTTGACCTTGTTTATGAAACACTGTTTATTTCTGTATTTCATGGTTGCAACTTGTTGAAAAGTGTCCACAGTGTTCCTATCCTCTATATTAAACGGTACTGCAAAGGATTACTTACAGAGTGCATCAAACATGATTTTGACCTTGTTTATGGAAAACGGTTTAGTTCTCTATTTCATGGTTGCAACTTGCTGAAAAGTCTCCACAGTGTTCCTATCATCTAGTTTAAACAGTACTGCAAAAAGTTTGCTTACCGAGTGCATCAAACATGATTTAGAAATTGTATATGAAAAACAGTTTATTTCTGTATTTCATGGTTGCAACTTGCTGAAAAGTATCCACAGTGTTCCTATCATCTTGTGTAAACATACTGCAAAAAGTTTACTTACAGAGTGCATCAAACATGATTTTGACCTTGTTTATGAAACACTGTTTATTTCTGTATTTCATGGTTGCAACTTGTTGAAAAGTGTCCACAGTGTTCCTATCCTCTAGATTAAACGGTACTGCAAAGGATTACTTACAGAGTGCATCAAACATGATTTTGACCTTGTTTATGGAAAACGGTTTAGTTCTGTATTTCATGGTTGGAACTTGCTGAAAAGTGTCCACAGTCTTCCTATCATCTAGTGTAAACATACTGCAAAAAGTTTACTTACCGAGTGCATCAAACATGATTTTGAACTTGTTTATGAAACACTGTTTATTTCTGTATTTCATGGTTGCAACTTGTTGAAAGTGTCCACAGTGTTCCTATCCTCTAGTTTAAACGGTACTGCAATGGTTTACTTACAGAGTGCATCAAACATGATTTTGACCTTGTTTATGGAAAACGGTTTAGTTCTGTATTTCATGGTTGCAACTTGCTGAAAAGTATCCACAGTCTTCCTTTCATCTAGTATAAACATACTGCAAAAAGTTTACTTATAGAGTGCATCAAACATGATTTTGACCTTGTTTATGGAAAACGGTTTAGTTCTGTATTTCATGGTTGCAACTTGCTGAAAAGTATCCACAGTGTTCCTATCATCTAGTTTAAACATACTGCAAAAAGTTTACTTACAGAGTGCATCAAACATGTATTAGACCTTGTTTATGAAAAACTGTTTATTTCTGTATTTCATGGTTGGAACTTGCTGAAAAGTCTCCACAGTTTTCCTATCATCTAGTTTAAACATACTGCAAAAATTTTACTTACAGAGTGCATCAAACATGATTTTGACCTTGTTTATGCAAAACTGTTTATTTCTGTATTTCATGGTTGGAACTTGCAGAAAAGTCTCCACAGTCTTCCTATCATCAAGTTTAAACAGTACTGCAAAAAGTTTACTTACCGAGTACATCAAACATGATTTTGACCTTGTTTATGGAAAAAGGTTTAATTCTGTATTTCATGGTTGCAACTTGCTGAAAAGTATCCACAGTGTTCCTATCATCTAGTTTAAACATACTGCAAAACGTTTACTTACAGAGTGCATCAAACATGATTTAGCAATTGTATATGAAAAACTGTTTATTTCTGTATTTCATGGTTGCAACTTGCTGAAAAGTATCCACAGTGTTCCTATCATCTAGTTTAAACATACTGCAAAACGTTTACTTACAGAGTGCATCAATCATGATTTTGACCTTGTTTATGAAACACTGTTTATTTCTGTTTTTCATGGTTGCAACTTGTTGAAAAGTGTCCACAGTGTTCGTATCATCTAGTTTAAACAGTACTGCAAAGGATTACTTACAGAGTGCATAAAACATGTATTAGACCTTGTTTATGAAAAACTGTTTATTTCTGTATTTCATGGTTGGAACTTGCTGAAAAGTCTCCACAGTGTTCCTATCATCTAGTTTAAACATACTGCAAAAATTTTACTTACAGAGTGCATCAAACATGATTTTGACCTTGTTTATGGAAAACGGTTTATTTCTGTATTTCATGGTTGTAACTTGCAGAAAAGTCTCCACAGTGTTCCTATCATCTAGTTTAAACAGTACTGCAAATGATTACTTACAGAGTGCATAAATCATGATTTAGAACTTGTGTATGAAAAACTGTTTATTTCTGTATTTCATGGTTGCAACTTGCTGAAAAGTCTCCACAGTGTTCCTATCATCTAGTTTAAACAGTACTGCAAAAAGTTTACTTACCGAGTGCATCAAACATGATTTAGAACTTGCGTGAGAAAAACTGTTTATTTCTGTATTTCATGGTTGCAACTTGCTGAAAAGTATCCACAGTCTTCCTATCATCTAGTATAAACATACTGCAAAAAGTTTACTTACAGAGTGCATCAAACATGATTTTGACCATGTTTATGAAAAACGGTTTAGTTCTGTATTTCATGGTTGCAACTTGCTGAAAAGTATCCACAGTGTTCCTATCATCTAGTTTAAACAGTACTGCAAATGATTACTTGCAGAGTGCATAAATCATGTATTAGACCTTGTTTATGAAAAACTGTTTATTTCTGTATTTCATGGTTGGAACTTGCTGAAAAGTCTCCACAGTGTTCCTATCATCAAGTTTAAACAGTACTGCAAAAAGTTTACTTACCGAGCGCATCAAACATGATTTAGAACTTGTGTATGAAAAACTGTTTATTTCTGTATTTCATGGTTGCAACTTGCTGAAAAGTATCCACATTCTTCCTTTCATCTAGTATAAACATACTGCAAAAAGTCTACTTACAGAGTGCATCAAACATGATTTTGACCTTGTTTATGAAACACTGTTTATTTCTGTATTTCATGGTTGCAACTTGTTGAAAAGTGTCCACAGTGTTCCAATCATCTAGTTTAAACAGTACTGCAAAGGATTACGTACAGAGTGCATAAAACATGTATTAGACCTTGTTTATGAAAAACTGTTTATTTCTGTATTTCATGGTTGCAACTTGCTGAAAAGTATCCACAGTCTTCCTTTCATCTAGTATAAACATACTGCAAAAAGTTTACTTACAGAGTGCATCAAACATGATTTTGACCTTGTTTATGAAACACTGTTTATTTCTGTTTTTCATGGTTGCAACTTGTTGAAAAGTGTCCACAGTGTTCGTATCATCTAGTTTAAACAGTACTGCAAAGGATTACTTACAGAGTGCATAAAACATGTATTAGACCTTGTTTATGAAAAACTGTTTATTTCTGTAGTTCATGGTTGGAACTTGCTGAAAAGTCTCCACAGTGTTCCTATCATCTAGTTTAAACATACTGCAAAAATTTTACTTACAGAGTGCATCAAACATGATTTTGACCTTGTTTATGGAAAACGGTTTATTTCTGTATTTCATGGTTGTAACTTGCAGAAAAGTCTCCACAGTGTTCATATCATCTAGTTTAAACAGTACTGCAAATGATTACTTACAGAGTGCATAAATCATGATTTAGAACTTGTGTATGAAAAACTGTTTATTTCTGTATTTCATGGTTGCAACTTGCTGAAAAGTCTCCACAGTGTTCCTATCATCTAGTTTAAACAGTACTGCAAAAAGTTTACTTACCGAGTGCATCAAACATGATTTAGAACTTGCGTGAGAAAAACTGTTTATTTCTGTATTTCATGGTTGCAACTTGCTGAAAAGTATCCACAGTCTTCCTATCATCTAGTATAAACATACTGCAAAAAGTTTACTTACAGAGTGCATCAAACATGATTTTGACCATGTTTATGAAAAACGGTTTAGTTCTGTATTTCATGGTTGCAACTTGCTGAAAAGTATCCACAGTGTTCCTATCATCTAGTTTAAACAGTACTGCAAATGATTACTTGCAGAGTGCATAAATCATGTATTAGACCTTGTTTATGAAAAACTGTTTATTTCTGTATTTCATGGTTGGAACTTGCTGAAAAGTCTCCACAGTGTTCCTATCATCAAGTTTAAACAGTACTGCAAAAAGTTTACTTACCGAGCGCATCAAACATGATTTAGAACTTGTGTATGAAAAACTGTTTATTTCTGTATTTCATGGTTGCAACTTGCTGAAAAGTATCCACAGTCTTCCTTTCATCTAGTATAAACATACTGCAAAAAGTCTACTTACAGAGTGCATCAAACATGATTTTGACCTTGTTTATGAAACACTGTTTATTTCTGTATTTCATGGTTGCAACTTGTTGAAAAGTGTCCACAGTGTTCCAATCATCTAGTTTAAACAGTACTGCAAAGGATTACTTACAGAGTGCATAAAACATGTATTAGACCTTGTTTATGAAAAACTGTTTATTTCTGTATTTCATGGTTGCAACTTGCTGAAAAGTATCCACATTGTTCCTAACATCTAGTGTAAAAATACTGCAAAAAGTTTACTTATAGAGTGCATCAATCATGATTTTGACCTTGTTTATGAAACACTGTTTATTTCTGTATTTCATGGTTGCAACTTGTTGAAAAGTGTCCACAGTGTTCCTATCCTCTAGTTTAAACGGTACTAGAAAGGATTACTTACACAGTGCATAAAACATGTATTAGACCTTGTTTATGAAAAACTGTTTATTTCTGTATTTCATGGTTGGAACTTGCTGAAAAGTATCCACAGTCTTCCTATCATCTAGTTTAAACATACTGCAACATGTTTACTTACCGAGCGCATCAAACATGATTTAGAACTTGTGTATGAAAAACTGTTTATTTCTGTATTTCATGGTTGCAACTTGCTGAAAAGTATCCACAGTCTTCCTTTCATCTAGTATAAACATATTGCAAAAAGTTTACTTACAGAGTGCATCAAACATGATTTTGACCTTTTTTATGAAACACTGTTTATTTCTGTATTTCCTTGTTGCAACTTGTTGAAAAGTGTCCACAGTGTTCCTATCATCTAGTTTAAACAGTACTGCAAAGGATTACTTACAGAGTGCATAAAACATGTATTAGACCTTGTTTATGAAAAACTGTTTATTTCTGTATTTCATGGTTGGAACTTGCTGAAAAGTCTCCACAGTGTTCCTATCATCTAGTTTAAACATACTGCAAAAATTTTACTTACAGAGTGCATCAAACATGATTTTGACCTTGTTTATGGAAAACGGTTTATTTCTGTATTTCATGGTTGGAACTTGCAGAAAAGTCTCCACAGTGTTCCTATCATCTAGTTTAAACAGTACTGCAAATGATTACTTACAGAGTGCATAAATCATGTATTAGACCTTGTTCATGAAAAACTGTTTATTTCTGTATTTCATGGTTGGAACTCGCAGAAAAGTCTCCACAGTGTTTCTATCCTCTAGATTAAACGGTACTGCAAAGGATTACTTACAGAGTGCATAAAACATGTATTAGACCTTGTTTATGAAAAACTGTTTATTTCTGTATTTCATGGTTGGTACTTGCTGAAAAGTATCCACAGTCTTCCTATATCTAGTTTAAACAGTACTGCAAAAAGTTTGCTTACCGAGTGCATCAAACATGATTTAGAAATTGTGTATGAGAAACTGTTTATTTCTGTATTTCATGGTTGCAACTTGCAGAAAAGTATCCACAGTCTTCCTATCATCTAGTGTAAACATACTGCAAAGGATTACTTACAGAGTGCATAAATCATGTATTAGACCTTGTGTATGAAAAACGGTTTATTTCTGTGTTTCATGGTTGCAACTTGCTGAAAAGACTCCACAGTGTTACTATCATCTAGTTTAAACAGTACTGCAAAAAGTTTGCTTACCGAGTGCATCAAACATGACTTTGACCTTGTTTATGGAAAACGGTTTATTTCTGTATTTCATGGTTGCAACTTGTTGAAAAGTGTCCACAGTGTTCCTATCATCTAGTTTAAACAGTACTGCAAAGGATTACTTACAGAGTGCATATATCATGTATTAGACCTTGTTCATGAAAAACTGTTTATTTCTGTATTTCATGGTTGGAACTTGCAGAAAAGTCTCCACAGTGTTCCTATCATCAAGTTTAAACAGTACTGCAAAAAGTTTACTTAGCGAGTGCATTAAACACAATTTTGAACTTGTGTATGAAAAACTGTTTATTTCTGTGTTTCATGGTTGCAACTTGCTGAAAAGTCTCCACAGTGTTCCTATCATCTAGTTTAAACAGTACTGCAAAAAGTTTACTTACCGAGTGCATCAAACATGATTTTGACCTTGTTTATTAAACACTGTTTATTTCTGTATTTCATGGTTGCAACTTGTTGAAATGTGTCTACAGTGTTCCTATCATCTAGTTTAAACAGTACTGCAAAGGATTACTTACAGAGTGCATAAATCATGTGTTAGACCTTGTTCATGAAAAACTGTTAATTTCTGTATTTCATGGTTGCAACTTGTTGAAATGTGTCCACAGTGTTCCTATCATCTAGTTTATACAGTACTGCAAAGGATTACTTACAGAGTGCATAAATCATGTATTAGACCTTGTTTATGAAAAACTATTTATTTCTGTATTTCATGGTTGGAACTTGCAGAAAAGTCTCCACAGTGTTCCTATCCTCTAGTTTAAACAGTACTGCAATGGATTACTTACCGAGTGCATCAAACATGATTTTGACCTTGTTTATGGAAAACGGTTTAGTTCTGTATTTCATGGTTGCAACTTGCTGAAAAGTATCCACAGTCTTCCTATCATCTAGTGTAAACATACTGCAAAAAGTTTATTTACAGAGTGCATCAAACATGATTTTGACCTTGTTTATGAAACACTGTTTATTTCTGTATTTCATGGTTGCAACTTGTTGAAAAGTGTCCACAGTGTTCCTATCCTCTAGTTTAAACGGTACTGCAAAGGATTACTTACAGAGTGCATAAAACATGTATTAGACCTTGTTTATGAAAAACTGTTTATTTCTGTATTTCATGGTTGGAACTAGCTGATAAGTATCCACAGTCTTCCTATCATCTAGTTTAAACATACAGCAAAAAGTTTACTTACAGAGTGCATCAAACATGATTTTGACCTTGTTTATGGAAAACGGTTTAGTTCTGTATTTCATGGTTGGAACTTGCTGAAAAGTCTCCACAGTGTTCCTATCATCTAGTTTAAACAGTACTGCAAATGATTACTTACAGAGTGCATAAATCATGCATTAGACCTTGTTTATGAAAAACTGTTTATTTCTGTATTTCATGGTTGCAACTTGCTGAAAATTGTCCACAGTGTTCCTTTCATCGAGTTTAAACAGTACAGCAAAATGGTACTTACAGAGTGACCTTGTTTTTGAAAAACTGTTTATTTCTCTATTACATGATTGCAACTTGCTGAAAAGTGTTAACAGTTCAGTGTTCCTATCATCCTGATTAAGCAGTACAGCAAAAATTGTACTTACAGAGTGAATCAAACATGATTTAGACCTTGTTTGTGAAAAACTATTTATTTCTGTATTTCATGATTGCAACTTGCTGAAATGTGTCAACAGTGTTCCTTTCATCGAGTTTAAACAGTACAGCAAATGGTACTTACCGAATGACTCAAACATGACTTAGACCTTGTTTTTGAAAAACTGTTTATTTCTGTATTTCATGATTGCAACTTGCTGAAAAGTGTTAACAGGGTTCCTTTCATCGAGTTTAAACAGTACAGCAAAATGGTACTTACAGAGTGACCTTGTTTTTGAAAAACGGTTTATTTCTGTATTACATGATTGCAACTTGCTGAAAAGTGTCAACAGTGTTCCTATCATCCTGATTAATCAGTACAGCAAAAATGGAACTTACAGAGTGCACTAAACATGAATTAGACCTTGTTTGTGAAAAACTATTTATTTCTGTATTTCATTATTGCAACTTGCTGAAAAGTGTCAACAATGTTCCTTTCATCGAGTTTAAACAGTACAGCAAAATGGTACTTACAGAGTGACTCAAACTTGACTTAGACCTTGTTTTTGAAAAACTGTTTATTTCTGTATTACATGATTGCAACTTGCTGAAAAGTGTCAACAGTACAGTGTTCCTATCATCCTGATTAAGCAGTACAGCAAAAATGGTACTTACAAAGTGCATCAAACATGATTTAGACCTTGTTTGTGAAAAACTATTTATTTCTGTTTTTCATGATTGCAACTTGCTGAAAAGTGTCAACAATGTTCCTTTCATCGAGTTTAAACAGTACAGCAAAATGGTACTTGCAGAGTGACCTTGTTTTTGAAAAACTGTTTATTTCTGTACTACATGATTGCAACTTGCTGAAAAGTGTCAACAGTTCAGTGTTCCTATCATCCTGATTAAGCAGTACAGCAAAAATTGTACTTACAGAGTGCACTAAACATGAATTAGACCTTGTTTGTGAAAAACTATTTATTTCTGTATTTCATGATTGCAACTTGCTGAAAAGTGTCAACAATGTTCCATTCATCGAGTTTAAACAGTATAGCAAAATGGTACTTACAGAGTGACTCAAACTTGACTTAGACCTTGTTTTTGAAAAACTGTTTATTTCTGTATTACATGATTGCAACTTGCTGAAAAGTGTCAACAGTACAGTGTTCCTATCATCCTGATTAAGCAGTACAGCAAAAATGGAACTTACAAAGTGAATCAAACATGATTTAGACCTTGTTTGTGAAAAACTATTTATTTCTGTATTTCATGATTGCAACTTGCTGAAAAGTGTCAACAATGTTCCTTTCATCGAGTTTAAACAGTACAGCAAAATGGTACTTACAGAGTGACTCAAACTTGACTTAGACCTTGTTTTTGAAAAACGGTTTATTTCTGTATTTCATGATTGCAACTTGCTGAAATGTGTCAACAGTGTTCCTTTCATCGAGTTTAAACAGTACAGCAAATGGTACTTACCGAATGACTCAAACATGACTTAGACCTTGTTTTTGAAAAACTGTTTATTTCTGTATTTCATGATTGCAACTTGCTGAAAAGTGTTAACAGGGTTCCTTTCATCGAGTTTAAACAGTACAGCAAAATGGTACTTACAGAGTGACCTTGTTTTTGAAAAACGGTTTATTTCTGTATTACATGATTGCAACTTGCTGAAAAGTGTCAACAGTGTTCCTATCATCCTGATTAATCAGTACAGCAAAAATGGAACTTACAGAGTGCACTAAACATGAATTAGACCTTGTTTGTGAAAAACTATTTATTTCTGTATTTCATTATTGCAACTTGCTGAAAAGTGTCAACAATGTTCCTTTCATCGAGTTTAAACAGTACAGCAAAATGGTACTTACAGAGTGACTCAAACTTGACTTAGACCTTGTTTTTGAAAAACTGTTTATTTCTGTATTACATGATTGCAACTTGCTGAAAAGTGTCAACAGTACAGTGTTCCTATCATCCTGATTAAGCAGTACAGCAAAAATGGTACTTACAAAGTGCATCAAACATGATTTAGACCTTGTTTGTGAAAAACTATTTATTTCTGTTTTTCATGATTGCAACTTGCTGAAAAGTGTCAACAATGTTCCTTTCATCGAGTTTAAACAGTACAGCAAAATGGTACTTGCAGAGTGACCTTGTTTTTGAAAAACTGTTTATTTCTGTATTACATGATTGCAACTTGCTGAAAAGTGTCAACAGTTCAGTGTTCCTATCATCCTGATTAAGCAGTACAGCAAAAATTGTACTTACAGAGTGCACTAAACATGAATTAGACCTTGTTTGTGAAAAACTATTTATTTCTGTATTTCATGATTGCAACTTGCTGAAAAGTGTCAACAATGTTCCTTTCATCGAGTTTAAACAGTATAGCAAAATGGTACTTACAGAGTGACTCAAACTTGACTTAGACCTTGTTTTTGAAAAACTGTTTATTTCTGTATTACATGATTGCAACTTGCTGAAAAGTGTCAACAGTACAGTGTTCCTATCATCCTGATTAAGCAGTACAGCAAAAATGGAACTTACAAAGTGCATCAAACATGATTTAGACCTTGTTTGTGAAAAACTATTTATTTCTGTTTTTCATGATTGCAACTTGCTGAAAAGTGTCAACAGTGTACCTTTCATCGAGTTTAAACAGTACAGCAAATGGTACTTACAAAGTGCATCAAACATGATTTAGACCTTGTTTGTGAAAAACTATTTATTTCTGTTTTTCATGATTGCAACTTGCTGAAAAGTGTCAACAATGTTCCTTTCATCGAGTTTAAACAGTACAGCAAAATAGTACTTGCAGAGTGACTCAAACATGACTTAGACCTTGTTTTTGAAAAACGGTTTATTTCTGTATTTCATGATTGCAACTGGCTGAAGAGTGTTAACAGTGTTGCTTTCATCGAGTTGAAACAGTACAGCAAAATGGTACTTACAGAGTGACCTTGTTTTTGAAAAACTGTTTATTTCTGTATTACATGATTGCAACTTGCTGAAAAGTGTTAACAGTTCAGTGTTCCTATCATCCTGATTAAGCAGTACAGCAAAAATTGTACTTACAGAGTGAATCAAACATGATTTAGACCTTGTTTGTGAAAAACTATTTATTTCTGTATTTCATGATTGCAACTTGCTGAAAAGTGTCAACAATGTTCCTTTCATCGAGTTTAAACAGTACAGCAAAATGGTACTTACAGAGTGACTCAAACTTGACTTAGACCTTGTTTTTGAAAAACGGTTTATTTCTGTATTTCATGATTGCAACTTGCTGAAAAGTGTCAACAATGTTCCTTTCATCGAGTTTAAACAGTACAGCAAATGGTACTTACAGAGTGACTCAAACATGACTTAGACCTTGTTTTTGAAAAACTGTTTATTTCTGTATTTCATGATTGCAACTTGCTGAAAAGTGTTAACAGGGTTCCTTTCATCGAGTTTAAACAGTACAGGAAAATGGTACTTACAGAGTGACCTTGTTTTTGAAAAACGGTTTATTTCTGTATTACATGATTGCAACTTGCTGAAAAGTGTCAACAGTGTTCCTATCATCCTGATTAATCAGTACAGCAAAAATGGAACTTACAGAGTGCACTAAACATGAATTAGACCTTGTTTGTGAAAAACTATTTATTTCTGTATTTCATGATTGCAACTTGCTGAAAAGTGTCAACAATGTTCCTTTCATCGAGTTTAAACAGTACAGCAAAATGGTACTTACAGAGTGACTCAAACTTGACTTAGACCTTGTTTTTGAAAAACTGTTTATTTCTGTATTACATGATTGCAACTTGCTGAAAAGTGTCAACAGTACAGTGTTCCTATCATCCTGATTAAGCAGTACAGCAAAAATGGTACTTACAAAGTGCATCAAACATGATTTAGACCTTGTTTGTGAAAAACTATTTATTTCTGTTTTTCATGATTGCAACTTGCTGAAAAGTGTCAACAATGTTCCTTTCATCGAGTTTAAACAGTACAGCAAAATGGTACTTGCAGAGTGACCTTGTTTTTGAAAAACTGTTTATTTCTGTATTACATGATTGCAACTTGCTGAAAAGTGTCAACAGTTCAGTGTTCCTATCATCCTGATTAAGCAGTACAGCAAAAATTGTACTTACAGAGTGCATCAAACATGATTTAGACCTTGTTTGTGAAAAACTATTTATTTCTGTATTACATGATTGCAACTTGCTGAAAAGTGTCAACAATGTTCCTTTCATCGAGTTTAAACAGTACAGCAAAATGGTACTTGCAGAGTGACTCAAACATGACTTAGACCTTGTTTTTGAAAAACTGTTTATTTCTGTATTTCATGATTGCAACTGGCTGAAAAGTGTTAACAGTGTTCCTTTCATCGAGTTTAAACAGTACAGCAAAATGGTAGTTATAGAATGACCTTGTTTTTGAAAAACTGTTTATTTCTGTATTTTTTGATTGCAACTTGCTGAAAAGTGTCAACAGTGTTCCTATCATCCTGATTAATCAGTACAGCAAAAATGGAACTTACAGAGTGCACTAAACATGAATTAGACCTTGTTTGTGAAAAACTATTTATTTCTGTATTTCATGATTGCAACTTGCTGAAAAGTGTCAACAATGTTCCTTTCATCGAGTTTAAACAGTACAGCAAAATGGTACTTACAGAGTGACTCAAACTTGACTTAGACCTTGTTTGTGAAAAACTATTTATTTCTGTATTACATGATTGCAACTTGCTGAAAAGTGTCAACAGTTCAGTGTTCCTATCATCCTGATTAAGCAGTACAGCAAAAATTGTACTTACAGAGTGCATCAAACATGATTTAGACCTTGTTTGTGAAAAACTATTTATTTCTGTATTACATGATTGCAACTTGCTGAAAAGTGTCAACAATGTTCCTTTAATCGAGTTTAAACAGTACAGCAAAATGGTACTTGCAGAGTGACTCAAACATGACTTAGACCTTGTTTTTGAAAAACTGTTTATTTCTGTATTTCATGATTGCAACTTGCTGAAAAGTGTCAACAGTGTTCCTATCATCCTGATTAATCAGTACAGCAAAAATGGAACTTACAGAGTGCATCAAACATGATTTAGACCTTGTTTGTGAAAAACTATTTATTTCTGTATTACATGATTGCAACTTGCTGAAAAGTGTCAACAGTACAGTGTTCCTATCATCCTGATTAAGCATTACAGCAAAAATGGTACTTACAAAGTGCATGAAAGATGACTTAGACCTTGTTTTTGAAAAACTGTTTATTTCTGTATTTCATGATTGCAACTGGCTGAAGAGTGTTAACAGTGTTCCTTTCATCGAGTTTCAACAGTACAGCAAAATGGTACTTACAGAATGACCTTGTTTTTGAAAAACTGTTTATTTCTGTATTACATGATTGCAACTTGCTGAAAAGTGTCAACAGTTCAGTGTTCCTATCATCCTGATTAAGCAGTACAGCAAAAATTGTACTTACAGAGTGCATCAAACATGATTTAGACCTTGTTTGTGAAAAACTATTTATTTCTGTATTACATGATTGCAACTTGCTGAAAAGTGTCAACAGTACAGTGTTCCTATCATCCTGATTAAGCATTACAGCAAAAATGGTACTTACAAAGTGCATCAAACATGATTTAGACCTTGTTTGTGAAAAACTATTTATTTCTGTTTTTCATGATTGCAACTTGCTGAAAAGTGTCAACAGTGTACCTTTCATCGAGTTTAAACAGTACAGAAAATGTTACTTACAAAGTGCATCAAACATGATTTAGACCTTGTTTGTGAAAAACTATTTATTTCTGTTTTTCATGATTGCAACTTGCTGAAAAGTGTCAACAATGTTCCTTTCATCGAGTTTAAACAGTACAGCAAAATGGTACTTGCAGAGTGACTCAAACATGACAAGACCTTGTTTTTGAAAAACTGTTTATTTCTGTATTTCATGATTGCAACTGGCTGAAGAGTGTTAACAGTGTTCCTTTCATCGAGTTTAAACAGTACAGCAAAATTGTACTTACAGAGTGACCTTGTTTTTGAAAAACTGTTTATTTCTGTATTTCATGATTGCAACTGGCTGAAAAGTGTTAACAGTGTTCCTATCATCCTGATTAATCAGTACAGCAAAAATGCAACTTACAAAGTGCATCAAACATGATTTAGACCTTGTTTGTGAAAAACTATTTATTTCTGTTTTTCACGATTGCAACTTGCTGAAAAGTGTCAACAATGTTCCTTTCGTCGAGTTTAAACAGTACAGCAAAATGGTACTTGCAGAGTGACTCAAACATGACTTAGACCTTGTTTTTGAAAAACTGTTTATTTCTGTATTTCATGATTGCAACTGGCTGAAAAGTGTTAACAGTGTTCCTATCATCCTGATTAATCAGTACAGCAAAAATGGAACTTACAAAGTGCATCAAACATGATTTAGACCTTGTTTGTGAAAAACTATTTATTTCTGTTTTTCATGATTGCAACTTGCTGAAAAGTGTCAACAATGTTCCTTTCATCGAGTTTAAACAGTACAGCAAAATGGTACTTGCAGAGTGACTCAAAAATGACTTAGACCTTGTTTTTGAAAAACTGTTCATTTCTGTATTTCATGATTGCAACTGGCTGAAGAGTGTTAACAGTGTTCCTTTCATCGAGTTTCAACAGTACAGCAAAATGGTACTTACAGAATGACCTTGTTTTTGAAAAACTGTTTATTTCTGTATTACATGATTGCAACTTGCTGAAAAGTGTCAACAGTTCAGTGTTCCTATCATCCTGATTAAGCAGTACAGCAAAAATTGTACTTACAGAGTGCATCAAACATGATTTAGACCTTGTTTGTGAAAAACTATTTATTTCTGTATTACATGATTGCAACTTGCTGAAAAGTGTCAACAGTACCGTGTTCCTATCATCCTGATTAAGCATTACAGCAAAAATGGTACTTACAAAGTGCATCAAACATGATTTAGACCTTGTTTGTGAAAAACTATTTATTTCTGTTTTTCATGATTGCAACTTGCTGAAAAGTGTCAACAATGTTCCTTTCATCGAGTTTAAACAGTACAGCAAAATGGTACTTGCAGAGTGACTCAAACATGACTTAGACCTTGTTTTTGAAAAACTGTTTATTTCTGTATTTCATGATTGCAACTGGCTGAAAAGTGTTAACAGTGTTCCTTTCATCGAGTTTAAACAGTACAGCAAAATGGTACTTAAAGAATGACCTTGTTTTTGAAAAACTGTTTATTTCTGTATTACATGATTGCAACTTGCTGAAAAGTGTCAACAGTGTTCCTATCATCCTGATTAATCAGTACAGCAAAAATGGAACTTACAGAGTGCACTAAACATGAATTAGACCTTGTTTGTGAAAAACTATTTATTTCTGTATTTCATGAGTGCAATTTGCTGAAAAGTGTCAACAATGTTCCTTTCATCGAGTTTAAACAGTACAGCAAAATGGTACTTACAGAGTGACTCAAACTTGACTTAGACCTTGTTTGTGAAAAACTATTTATTTCTGTATTACATGATTGCAACTTGCTGAAAAGTGTCAACAGTACAGTGTTCCTATCATCCTGATTAAGCATTACAGCAAAAATGGTACTTACAAAGTGCATCAAACATGATTTAGACCTTGTTTGTGAAAAACTATTTATTTCTGTTTTTCATGATTGCAACTTGCTGAAAAGTGTCAACAATGTTCCTTTCATCGAGTTTAACAGTACAGCAAAATGGTACTTGCAGAGTGACTCAAACATTACTTAGACCTTGTTTTTGAAAAACAGTTTATTTCTGTATTTCATGATTGCAACTGACTGAAAAGTGTTAACAGTGTTCCTATCATCCTGATTAATCAGTACAGCAAAAATGGAACTTACAGAGTGCACTAAACATGAATTAGACCTTGTTTGTGAAAAACTATTTATTTCTGTATTTCATGATTGCAACTTGCTGAAAAGTGTTAACAGTGTTCCTTTCATCGAGTTTAAACAGTACAGCAAAATGGTACTTACAGAGTGACTCAAACTTGACTTAGACCTTGTTTTTGAAAAACTGTTTATTTCTGTATTACATGATTGCAACTTGCTGATAAGTGTCAACAGTGTTCCTTTCATCGAGTTTAATCAGTACAGCAAATGGTACTTACAGAGTGACTCAAACATGACTTAGACCTTGTTTTTGAAAAACTGTTTATTTCTGTATTTCATGATTGCAACTTGCTGAAAAGAGTTAACAGGGTTCCTTTCATCGAGTTTAAACAGTACAGCAAAATGGTACTTACAGAATGACCTTGTTTTTGAAAAACTGTTTATTTCTGTATTACATGATTGCAACTTGCTGAAAAGTGTCAACAGTTCAGTGTTCCTATCATCCTGATTAAGCAGTACAGCAAAAATTGTACTTACAGAGTGCATCAAACATGATTTAGACCTTGTTTGTGAAAAACTATTTATTTCTGTATTACATGATTGCAACTTGCTGAAAAGTGTCAACAGTACAGTGTTCCTATCATCCTGATTAAGCATTACAGCAAAAATGGTACTTACAAAGTGCATCAAACATGATTTAGACCTTGTTTGTGAAAAACTATTTATTTCTGTTTTTCATGATTGCAACTTGCTGAAAAGTGTCAACAATGTTCCTTTCATCGAGTTTAAACAGTACAGCAAAATGGTACTTGCAGAGTGACTCAAACATGACTTAGACCTTGTTTTTGAAAAACTGTTTATTTCTGTATTTCATGATTGCAACTGGCTGAAAAGTGTTAACAGTGTTCCTTTCATCGAGTTTAAACAGTACAGCAAAATGGTACTTAAAGAATGACCTTGTTTTTGAAAAACTGTTTATTTCTGTATTACATGATTGCAACTTGCTGAAAAGTGTCAACAGTGTTCCTATCATCCTGATTAATCAGTACAGCAAAAATGGAACTTACAGAGTGCACTAAACATGAATTAGACCTTGTTTGTGAAAAACTATTTATTTCTGTATTTCATGAGTGCAATTTGCTGAAAAGTGTCAACAATGTTCCTTTCATCGAGTTTAAACAGTACAGCAAAATGGTACTTACAGAGTGACTCAAACTTGACTTAGACCTTGTTTGTGAAAAACTATTTATTTCTGTATTACATGATTGCAACTTGCTGAAAAGTGTCAACAGTACAGTGTTCCTATCATCCTGATTAAGCATTACAGCAAAAATGGTACTTACAAAGTGCATCAAACATGATTTAGACCTTGTTTGTGAAAAACTATTTATTTCTGTTTTTCATGATTGCAACTTGCTGAAAAGTGTCAACAATGTTCCTTTCATCGAGTTTAAACAGTACAGCAAAATGGTACTTGCAGAGTGACTCAAACATGACTTAGACCTTGTTTTTGAAAAACAGTTTATTTCTGTATTTCATGATTGCAACTGGCTGAAAAGTGTTAACAGTGTTCCTATCATCCTGATTAATCAGTACAGCAAAAATGGAACTTACAGAGTGCACTAAACATGAATTAGACCTTGTTTGTGAAAAACTATTTATTTCTGTATTTCATGATTGCAACTTGCTGAAAAGTGTCAACAATGTTCCTTTCATCGAGTTTAAACAGTACAGCAAAATGGTACTTGCAGAGTGACTCAAACATGACTTAGTCCTTGTTTTTGAAAAACTGTTTATTTCTGTATTTCATGATTGCAACTTGCTGATAAGTGTCAACAGTGTTCCTTTCATCGAGT
Organism: Salmo salar; assembly: GCF_965601325.2. Classification (NCBI taxonomy): domain Eukaryota; kingdom Metazoa; phylum Chordata; class Actinopteri; order Salmoniformes; family Salmonidae; genus Salmo; species Salmo salar. The sequence goes on along the minus strand of NC_138295.1, from coordinate 47,971,197 downwards.
TTAATCAGTACAGCAAATGGTACTTACAGAGTGACTCAAACATGACTTAGACCTTGTTTTTGAAAAACTGTTTATTTCTGTATTTCATGATTGCAACTTGCTGAAAAGTGTTAACAGTGTTCCTTTCATCGAGTTTAAACAGTACAGCAAAATGGTACTTACAGAGTGACTCAAACTTGACTTAGACCTTGTTTTTGAAAAACTGTTTATTTCTGTATTACATGATTGCAACTTGCTGATAAGTGTCAACAGTGTTCCTTTCATCGAGTTTAATCAGTACAGCAAATGGTACTTACAGAGTGACTCAAACATGACTTAGACCTTGTTTTTGAAAAACTGTTTATTTCTGTATTTCATGATTGCAACTTGCTGAAAAGAGTTAACAGGGTTCCTTTCATCGAGTTTAAACAGTACAGCAAAATGGTACTTACAGAATGACCTTGTTTTTGAAAAACTGTTTATTTCTGTATTACATGATTGCAACTTGCTGAAAAGTGTCAACAGTTCAGTGTTCCTATCATCCTGATTAAGCAGTACAGCAAAAATTGTACTTACAGAGTGCATCAAACATGATTTAGACCTTGTTTGTGAAAAACTATTTATTTCTGTATTACATGATTGCAACTTGCTGAAAAGTGTCAACAGTACAGTGTTCCTATCATCCTGATTAAGCATTACAGCAAAAATGGTACTTACAAAGTGCATCAAACATGATTTAGACCTTGTTTGTGAAAAACTATTTATTTCTGTTTTTCATGATTGCAACTTGCTGAAAAGTGTCAACAATGTTCCTTTCATCGAGTTTCAACAGTACAGCAAAATGGTACTTACAGAATGACCTTGTTTTTGAAAAACTGTTTATTTCTGTATTACATGATTGCAACTTGCTGAAAAGTGTCAACAGTTCAGTGTTCCTATTCATCCTGATTAAGCATTACAGCAAAAATTGTACTTACAGAGTGCATCAAACATGATTTAGACCTTGTTTGTGAAAAACTATTTATTTCTGGAGTACATGATTGCAACTTGCTGAAAAGTGTCAACAGTACAGTGTTCCTATCATCCTGATTAAGCATTACTGCAAAAATGGTACTTTCAAAGTGCATGAAACATGATTTAGACCTTGTTTGTGAAAAACTATTTACTTCTGTTTTTCATGATTGCAACTTGCTGAAAAGTGTCAACAATGTTCCTTTCATCGAGTTTAAACAGTACAGCAAAATGGTACTTGCAGAGTGACTCAAACATGACTTAAGACCTTGTTTTTGAAAAACTGTTTATTTCTGTATTTCATGATTGCAACTGGCTGAAAAGTGTTAACAGTGTTCCTATCATCCTGATTAATCAGTACAGCAAAAATGGAACTTACAGAGTGCACTAAACATGAATTAGACCTTGTTTGTGAAAAACGATTTATTTCTGTATTTCATGATTGCAACTTGATGAAAAGTTTCAACAATGTTCCTTTCATCGAGTTTAAACAGTACAGCAAAATGGTACTTACAGAGTGACTCAAACTTGACTTAGACCTTGTTTTTGAAAAACTGTTTATTTCTGTATTACATGATTGCAACTCGCTGAAAAGTGTCAACAGTGTTCCTTTCATCGAGTTTAAACAGTACAGCAAATGGTACTTACAGAGTGACTCAAACATGACTTAGACCTTGTTTTTGAAAAACTGTTTATTTCTGTATTTCATGATTGCAACTTGCTGAAAAGTGTTAACAGGGTTCCTTTCATCGAGTTTAAACAGTACAGCAAAATGGTACTTACAGAATGACCTTGTTTTTGAAAAACGGTTTATTTCTGTATTACATGATTGCAACTTGCTGAAAAGTGTCAAAACTGTTCCTATCATCCTGATTAATCAGTACAGCAAAAATGGAACTTACAGAGTGCATCAAACATGATTTAGACCTTGTTTGTGAAAAACTATTTATTTCTGTATTACATGATTGCAACTTGCTGAAAAGTGTCAACAGTACAGTGTTCCTATCATCCTGATTAAGCATTACAGCAAAAATGGTACTAACAAAGTGCATGAAACATGATTTAGACCTTGTTTGTGAAAAACTATTTATTTCTGTTTTTCATGATTGCAACTTGCTGAAAAGTGTCAACAATGTTCCTTTCATCGAGTTTAAACAGTACAGCAAAATGGTACTTGCAGAGTGACTCAAACATGACTTAGACCTTGTTTTTGAAAAACTGTTTATTTCTGTATTTCATGATTGCAACTGGCTGAAAAGTGTTAACAGTGTTCCTTTCATCGAGTTTAAACAGTACAGCAAAATGGTACTTACAGAATGACCTTGTTTTTGAAAAACTGTTTATTTCTGTATTACATGATTGCAACTTGCTGAAAAGTGTCAAAAGTGTTCCTTTCATCCTGATTAATCAGTACAGCAAAAATGGAACTTACAGAGTGCATCAAACATGATTTAGACCTTGTTTGTGAAAAACTATTTATTTCTGTATTACATGATTGCAACTTGCTGAAAAGTGTCAACAGTTCAGTGTTCCTAATCATCCTGATTCAGCAGTACAGCAAAAATTGAACTTACAGAGTGCATCAAACATGATTTAGACCTTGTTTGTGAAAAACTATTTATTTCTGTATTACATGATTGCAACTTGCTGAAAAGTGTCAACAGTACAGTGTTCCTATCATCCTGATTAAGCATTACAGCAAAAATGGTACTTACAAAGTGCATCAAACATGATTTAGACCTTGTTTGTGAAAAACTATTTATTTCTGTTTTTCATGATTGCAACTTGCTGAAAAGTGTCAACAATGTTCCTTTCATCGAGTTTAAACAGTACAGCAAAATGGTACTTGCAGAGTGACTCAAACATGACTAGACCTTGTTTTTGAAAAACTGTTTATTTCTGTATTTCATGATTGCAACTGGCTGAAAAGTGTTAACAGTGTTCCTTTCATCGAGTTTAAACAGTACAGCAAAATGGTACTTACAGAATGACCTTGTTTTTGAAAAACTGTTTATTTCTGTATTACATGATTGCAATTGCTGAAAAGTGTCAAAAGTGTTCCTATCATCCTGATTAATCAGTACAGCAAAAATGGAACTTACAGAGTGCATCAAACATGATTTAGACCTTGTTTGTGAAAAACTATTTATTTCTGTATTACATGATTGCAACTTGCTGAAAAGTGTCAACAGTACAGTGTTCCTATCATCCTGATTAAGCATTACAGCAAAAATGGTACTAACAAAGTGCATGAAACATGATTTAGACCTTGTTTGTGAAAAACTAATTATTTCTGTTTTTCATGATTGCAACTTGCTGAAAAGTGTCAACAATGTTCCTTTCATCGAGTTTAAACAGTACAGCAAAATGGTACTTGCAGAGTGACTCAAACATGACTTAGACCTTGTTTTTGAAAAACTGTTTATTTCTGTATTTCATGATTGCAACTGGCTGAAAAGTGTTAACAGTGTTCCTATCATCCTGATTAATCAGTACAGCAAAAATGGAACTTACAGAGTGCACTAAACATGAATTAGACCTTGTTTGTGAAAAACTATTTATTTCTGTAATTCTTGATTGCAACTTGCTGAAAAGTGTCAACAATTTTCCTTTCATCGAGTTTAAACAGTACAGCAAAATGGTACTTACAGAGTGACTCAAACTTGACTTAGACCTTGTTTTTGAAAAACTGTTTATTTCTGTATTACATGATTGCAACTTGCTGAAAAGTGTCAACAGTGTTCCTTTCATCGAGTTTAAACAGTACAGCAAATGGTACTTACAGAGTGACTCAAACATGACTTAGACCTTGTTTTTGAAAAACTGTTTATTTCTGTATTTCATGATTGCAACTTGCTGAAAAGTGTTAACCTCTTGGGGCTAGGTGGGACGCTAGCGTGCCACCTGTGGTGCACTCCATCAACAGCAGGTGCATTTCAAGAGCGGCAAATTTGAATCCAAATAAATGTCAAAATTCAAATTTTTCAAAAATACAACTATGTTACACCATTTGAAAGATAAACATCTCCTTAATCTAACCACGTTTTACGATTTCAAAAAGGTTTTACGGCGAAAGCATAAATTTAGAGTATGTTAGGACAGTACATTTACAAGAGTTGTGTGTAATGTTTTGTCAAGTCAAAGACAGGGTCACCAAAACCATAAAACCAGCTAAAATGATACACTAACCTTTTACAATCTCCATCAGATGACACTCCTAGGACATTATGTTAGACAATGCATGCATTTTTAGTTCTATCAAGTTCATATTTATATACAAAAACAGCGTTTTACTATGGCATTGATGTTGAGGAAATCGTTTCCCTCCAATAACCGGCAGTCAAGTCAGCGTCACAAATTAAATAATTAAAATTAGAAAACATTGGTAAAATATTATATTGTCATTTAAAGAATTATAGATTTACATCTTTTGAACGCAATCAACTTGCCAGATTTAAAAATAACCTTACTGGGAAATCACACTTTGCAATAATCTGAGCACTGTGCCCAGAAAAATACGCGTTGCGATACAGACTAGACGTCATGTTGGGGAGATCTAAAATCGAAAATACTATGTAAATAATCCATTACCTTTGATTCTCTTCATCAGATGTCACTTCCAGGTATCACAGGTCCATAACGAATGTAGTTTTGTTCAAAAAAGCTCATCATTTATGTCCAAAAATCTCCGTCTCGTTAGCACATGATGTAAGCCAGCCGGACTTCTCGTCATGAACGAGGGGAAAAAATATATTTCCGTTCGTTCAAACATGTCAAACGTTGTATAGCATAAATCATTAGGGCCTTTTTTAACCAGAACATGAATAATATTCAAGGTGGACGAATGCATAGCCTTTTATAACGTATTGGAACGAGGGTACCCAACATGAAGTAGCGCGCCAGGTGTCTAATGGGACATCACCGTTCCATGGCTCTTGTTCGGTCAGATCTCCCTCCAGAAGACTCAAAACACTTTGTAAAGGCTGGTGACATCTAGTGGAAGCAATAGGAAGTGCCAAAATATTCCTAAACCCCTGTGTTTTTCAATGGGAGAGGTTTAAAGTCAATACAACACATCAGGTATCTACTTCCTGTCAGAAAATGTCTCAGGGTTTTGCCTGCCAAATGAGTTCTGTTATACTCACAGACACCATTCAAACAGTTTTGGAAACTTTAGAGTGTTTTCTATCCATATATAATAAGTATATGCATATTCTAGTTACTGGGTAGGATTAGTAACCAGATTAAATCGGGTACATTTTTTTTATCCAGACGTGCAAATGCTGCCCCCTAGACCCAACAGGTTAACAGGGTTCCTTTCATCGAGTTTAAACAGTACAGCAAAATGGTACTTACAGAATGACCTTGTTTTTGAAAAACGGTTTATTTCTGTATTACATGATTGCAACTTGCTGAAAAGTGTCAACAGTTCAGTGTTCCTATCATCCTGATTAAGCAGTACAGCAAAAATTGTACTTACAGAGTGCATCAAACATGATTTAGACCTTGTTTGTGAAAAACAATTTATTTCTGTATTACATGATTGCAACTTGCTGAAAAGTGTCAACAGTACAGTGTTCCTATCATCCTGATTAAGCATTACAGCAAAAATGGTACTTACAAAGTGCATCAAACATGATTTAGACCTTGTTTGTGAAAAACCGTTTATTTCTGTATTTCATGATTGCAACTGGCTGAAGAGTGTTAACAGTGTTCCTTTCATCGAGTTTCAACAGGACAGCAAAATGGTACTTACAGAATGACCTTGTTTTTGAAAAACGGTTTATTTCTGTATTACATGATTGCAACTTGCTGAAAAGTGTCAACAGTTCAGTGTTCCTATCATCCTGATTAAGCAGTACAGCAAAAATTGTACTTACAGAGTGCATCAAACATGATTTAGACCTTGTTTGTGAAAAACTATTTATTTCTGTATTACATGATTGCATCTTGCTGAAAAGTGTCAACAGTACAGTGTTCCTATCATCCTGATTAAGCATTACAGCAAAAATGGTACTTACAGAGTGCTTCAAACATGATTTAGACCTTGTTTGTGAAAAACTATTTATTTCTGTTTTTCATGATTGCAACTTGCTGAAAAGTGTCAACAATGTTCCTTTCATCGAGTTTAAACAGTACAGCAAAATGGTACTTGCAGAGTGACTCAAACATGACTTAGACCTTGTTTTTGAAAAACTGTTTATTTCTGTATTTCATGATTGCAACTGGCTGAAAAGTGTTAACAGTGTTCCTTTCATCGAGTTTAAACAGTACAGCAAAATGGTACTTACAGAATGACCTTGTTTTTGAAAAACTGTTTATTTCTGTATTACATGATTGCAACTTGCTGAAAAGTGTCAACAGTGTTCCTATCATCCTGATTAATCAGTACATCAAAAATGGAACTTACAGAGTGCATCAAACATGATTTAGACCTTGTTTGTGAAAAACGATTTATTTCTGTATTACATGATTGCAACTTGCTGAAAAGTGTCAACAGTACAGTGTTCCTATCATCCTGATTAAGCATTACAGCAAAAATGGTACTTACAAAGTGCATCAAACATGATTTAGACCTTGTTTGTGAAAAACTATTTATTTCTGTTTTTCATGATTGCAACTTGCTGAAAAGTGTCAACAATGTTCCTTTCATCGAGTTGAAACAGTACAGCAAAATGGTACTTACAGAATGACCTTGTTTTTGAAAAACTGTTTATTTCTGTATTACATGATTGCAACTTGCTGAAAAGTGTCAACAGTTCAGTGTTCCTATCATCCTGATTAAGCAGTACAGCAAAAATTGTACTTACAGAGTGCATCAAACATGATTTAGACCTTGTTTGTGAAAAACTATTTATTTCTGTATTACATGATTGCAACTTGCTGAAAAGTGTCAACAGTACAGTGTTCCTATCATCCTGATTCAGCATTACAGCAAAAATGGTACTTACAAAGTGCATGAAACATGATTTAGACCTTGTTTGTGAAAAACTATTTATTTCTGTTTTTCATGATTGCAACTTGCTGAAAAGTGTCAACAATGTTCCTTTCATCGAGTTTAAACAGTACAGCAAAATGGTACTTGCAGAGTGACTCAAACATGACTTAGACCTTGTTTTTGAAAAACTGTTTATTTCTGTATTTCATGATTGCAACTGGCAGAAAAGTGTTAACAGTCTTCCTATCATCCTGATTAATCAGTACAGCAAAAATGGAACTTACAAAGTGCATCAAACATGATTTAGACCTTGTTTGTGAAAAACTATTTATTTCTGTTTTTCATGATTGCAACTTGCTGAAAAGTGTCAACAATGTTCCTTTCATCGAGTTTAATCAGTACAGCAAAATGGTACTTGTAGAGTGACTCAAACATGACTTAGACCTTGTTTTTGAAAAACTGTTTATTTCTGTATTTCATGATTGCAACTGGCTGAAGAGTGTTAACAGTGTTCCTTTCATCGAGTTTCAACAGTACAGCAAAATGGTACTTACAGAGTGACTCAAACTTGACTTAGACCTTGTTTTTGAAAAACTGTTTATTTCTGTATTACATGATTGCAACTTGCTGAAAAGTGTCAACAGTACAGTGTTCCTATCATCCTGATTAAGCAGTACAGCAAAAATGGAACTTACAAAGTGCATCAAACATGATTTAGACCTTGTTTGTGAAAAACTATTTATTTCTGTTTTTCATGATTGCAACTTGCTGAAAAGTGTCAACAATGTTCCTTTCATCGAGTTTAAACAGTACAGCAAAATGGTACTTGCAGAGTGACCTTGTTTTTGAAAAACTGTTTATTTTTGTATTACATGATTGCAACTTGCTGAAAAGTGTCAACAGTTCAGTGTTCCTATCATCCTGATTAAGCAGTACAGCAAAAATTGTACTTACAGAGTGCATCAAACATGATTTAGACCTTGTTTGTGAAAAACTATTTATTTCTGTATTACATGATTGCAACTTGCTGAAAAGTGTCAACAGTACAGTGTTCCTATAATCCTGATTAAGCATTACTTTCAAAAATGGTACTTACAAAGTGCATGAAACATGATTTAGACCTTGTTTGTGAAAAACTATTTATTTCTGTTTTTCATGATTGCAACTTGCTGAAAAGTGTCAACAATGTTCCTTTCATCGAGTTTAAACAGTACAGCAAAATTGTACTTGCAGAGTGACTCAAACATGACTTAGACCTTGTTTTTGAAAAACTGTTTATTTCTGTATTTCATGATTGCAACTGGCTGAAAAGTGTTAACAGTGTTCCAATCATCCTGATTAATCAGTACTGCAAAAATGGAACTTACAGAGTGCACTAAACATGAATTAGACCTTGTTTGTGAAAAACTATTTATTTCTGTATTTCATGATTGCAACTTGCTGAAAAGTGTCAACAATGTTCATTTCATCGAGTTTAAACAGTACAGCAAAATGGTACTTACAGAGTGACTCAAACTTGACTTAGACCTTGTTTTTGAAAAACTGTTTATTTCTGTATTACATGATTGCAACTTGCTGAAAAGTGTCAACAGTACAGTGTTCCTATCATCCTGATTAAGCAGTACAGCAAAAATGGAACTTACAAAGTGCATCAAACATGATTTAGACCTTGTTTGTGAAAAACTATTTATTTCTGTTTTTCATGATTGCAACTTGCTGAAAAGTGTTAACAATGTTCCTTTCATCGAGTTTAAACAGTACAGCAAAATTGTACTTGCAGAGTGACTCAAACATGACTTAGACCTTGTTTTTGAAAAACTGTTTATTTCTGTATTTCATGATTGCAACTGGCTGAAAAGTGTTAACAGTGTTCCAATCATCCTCATTAATCAGTACAGCAAAAATGGAACTGACAGAGTGCACTAAACATGAATTAGACCTTGTTTGTGAAAAACTATTTATTTCTGTATTTTATGATTGCAACTTGCTGAAAAGTGTCAACAATGTTCCTTTCATCTAGTTTAAACAGTACAGCAAAATGGTACTTACAGAGTGACTCAAACTTGACTTAGACCTTGTTTTTGAAAAACTGTTTATTTCTGTATTACATGATTGCAACTTGCTGAAAAGTGTCAACAGTACAGTGTTCCTATCATCCTGATTAAGCAGTACAGCAAAAATGGAACTGACAAAGTGCATCAAACATGATTTAGACCTTGTTTGTGAAAAACTATTTATTTCTGTTTTTCATGATTGCAACTTGCTGAAAAGTGTCAACAATGTTCCTTTCATCGAGTTTAAACAGTACAGCAAAATGGTACTTGCAGAGTGACTCAAACATGACTTAGACCTTGTTTTTGAAAAACTATTTATTTCTGTTTTTCATGATTGCAACTTGCTGAAAAGTGTCAACAATGTTCCTTTCATCGAGTTTAATCAGTACAGCAAAATGGTACTTGCAGAGTGACTCAAACATGACTTAGACCTTGTTTTTGAAAAACTGTTTATTTCTGTATTTCATGATTGCAACTGGCTGAAGAGTGTTAACAGTGTTCCTTTCATCGAGTTTCAACAGTACAGCAAAATGGTACTTACAGAATGACCTTGTTTTTGAAAAACTGTTTATTTCTGTATTACATGATTGCAACTTGCTGAAAAGTGTCAACAGTTCAGTGTTCCTATCATCCTGATTAAGCAGTACAGCAAAAATTGTACTTACAGAGTGCATCAAACATGATTTAGACCTTGTTTGTGAAAAACTATTTATTTCTGTATTACATGATTGCAACTTGCTGAAAAGTGTCAACAGTACAAGTGTTCCTATCATCCTGATTAAGCATTACAGCAAAAATGGTACTTACAAAGTGCATCAAACATGATTTAGACCTTGTTTGTGAAAAACTATTTATTTCTGTTTTTCATGATTGTAACTTGCTGAAAAGTGTCAACAATGTTCCTTTCATCGAGTTTAAACAGTACAGCAAAATTGTACTTGCAGAGTGACTCAAACATGACTTAGACCTTGTTTTTGAAAAACTGTTTATTTCTGTATTTCATGATTGCAACTGGCTGAAAAGTGTTAACAGTGTTCCAATCATCCTGATTAATCAGTACAGCAAAAATGGAACTTACAGAGTGCACTAAACATGAATTAGACCTTGTTTGTGAAAAACTATTTATTTCTGTATTTCATGATTGCAACTTGCTGAAAAGTGTCAACAATGTTCCTTTCATCGAGTTTAAACAGTACAGCAAAATTGTACTTACAGAGTGACTCAAACTTGACTTAGACCTTGTTTTTGAAAAACTGTTTATTTCTGTATTACATGATTGCAACTTGCTGAAAAGTGTCAACAGTACAGTATTCCTATCATCCTGATTAAGCAGTACAGCAAAAATGGAACTTACAGAGTGCATCAAACATGATTTAGACCTTGTTTGTGAAAAACTATTTATTTCTGTTTTTCATGATTGCAACTTGCTGAAAAGTGTCAACAATGTTCCTTTCATCGAATTTAAACAGTACAGCAAAATTGTACTTGCAGAGTGACTCAAACATGACTTAGACCTTGTTTTTGAAAAACTGTTTATTTCTGTATTTCATGATTGCAACTGGCTGAAAAGTGTTAACAGTGTTCCAATCATCCTGATTAATCAGTACAACAAAAATGGAACTTACAGAGTGCACTAAACATGAATTAGACCTTGTTTGTGAAAAACTATTTATTTCTGTTTTTCATGATTGCAACTTGCTGAAAAGTGTCAACAATGTTCCTTTCATCGAGTTTAAACAGTACAGCAAATGGTACTTGCAGAGTGACTCAAACATGACTTAGACCTTGTTTTTGAAAAACTGTTTATTTCTGTATTTCATGATTGCAACTGGCTGAAGAGTGTTAACAGTGTTCCTTTCATCGAGTTTCAACAGTACAGCAAAATGGTACTTACAGAATGACCTTGTTTTTGAAAAACTGTTTATTTCTGTATTACATGACTGCAACTTGCTGAAAAGTGTCAACAGTTCAGTGTACATATCATCCTGATTAAGCAGTACAGCAAAAAATGTACTTACAGAGTGCATCAAACATGATTTAGACCTTGTTTGTGAAAAACTATTTATTTCTGTATTACATGATTGCAACTTGCTGAAAAGTGTCAACAGTACAGTGTTCCTATCATCCTGATTAAGCATTACAGCAAAAATGGTACTTACAAAGTGCATCAAACATGATTTAGACCTTGTTTGTGAAAAACTATTTATTTCTGTTTTTCATGATTGTAACTTGCTGAAAAGTGTCAACAGTGTTCCAATCATCCTGATTAATCAGTACAACAAAAATGGAACTTACAGAGTGCACTAAACATGAATTAGACCTTGTTTGTGAAAAACTATTTATTTCTGTTTTTCATGATTGCAACTTGCTGAAAAGTGTCAACAATGTTCCTTTCATCGAGTTTAAACAGTACAGCAAAATGGTACTTACAGAGTGACTCAAACTTGACTTAGACCTTGTTTTTGAAAAACTGTTTATTTCTGTATTACATGATTGCAACTTGCTGAAAAGTGTCAACAGTACAGTGTTCCTATCATCCTGATTAAGCAGTACAGCAAAAATGGAACTTACAAAGTGCATCAAACATGATTTAGACCTTGTTTGTGAAAAACTATTTATTTCTATTTTTCATGATTGCAACTTGCTGAAAAGTGTCAACAATGTTCCTTTCATCGAGTTTAAACAGTACAGCAAAATGGTACTTGCAGAGTGACTCAAACATGACTTAGACCTTGTTTTTGAAAAACTGTTTATTTCTGTATTTCATGATTGCAACTGGCTGAAGAGTGTTAACAGTGTTCCTTTCATCGAGTTTCAACAGTACATCAAAATGGTACTTACAGAATTACCTTGTTTTTGAAAAACTGTTTATTTCTGTGTTACATGATTGCAACTTGCTGAAAAGTGTCAACAGTTCAGTGTTCCTATCATCCTGATTAAGCAGTACAGCAAAAATTGTACTTACAGAGTGCATCAAACATGATTTAGACCTTGTTTGTGAAAAACTATTTATTTCTGTATTACATGATTGCAACTTGCTGAAAAGTGTCAACAGTACAGTGTTCCTATCATCCTGATTAAGCATTACAGCAAAAATGGTACTTACAAAGTGCATCAAACATGATTTAGACCTTGTTTGTGAAAAACTATTTATTTCTGTTTTTCATGATTGTAACTTGCTGAAAAGTGTCAACAATGTTCCTTTCATCGAGTTTAAACAGTACAGCAAAATTGTACTTGCAGAGTGACTCAAACATGACTTAGACCTTGTTTTTGAAAAACTGTTTATTTCTGTATTTCATGATTGCAACTGGCTGAAAAGTGTTAACAGTGTTCCAATCATCCTGATTAATCAGTACAGCAAAAATGGAACTTACAGAGTGCACTAAACATGAATTAGACCTTGTTTGTGAAAAACTATTTATTTCTGTATTTCATGATTGCAACTTGCTGAAAAGTGTCAACAATGTTCCTTTCATCGATTTTAAACAGTACAGCAAAATGGTACTTACAGAGTGACTCAAACTTGACTTAGACCTTGTTTTTGAAAAACTGTTTATTTCTGTATTACATGATTGCAACTTGCTGAAAAGTGTCAACAGTACAGTGTTCCTATCATCCTGATTAAGCAGTACAGCAAAAATGGAACTTACAAAGTGCATCAAACATGATTTAGACCTTGTTTGTGAAAAACTATTTATTTCTGTTTTTCATGATTGCAACTTGCTGAAAAGTGTCAACAATGTTCCTTTCATCGAGTTTAAACAGTACAGCAAAATGGTACTTGCAGAGTGACTCAAACATGACTTAGACCTTGTTTTTGAAAAACTATTTATTTCTGTTTTTCATGATTGCAACTTGCTGAAAAGTGTCAACAATGTTCCTTTCATCGAGTTTAATCAGTACAGCAAAATGGTACTTGCAGAGTGATTCAAACATGACTTAGACCTTGTTTTTGAAAAACTGTTTATTTCTGTATTTCATGATTGCAACTGGCTGACGAGTGTTAACAGTGTTCCTTTCATCGAGTTTCAACAGTACAGCAAAATGGTACTTACAGAATGACCTTGTTTTTGAAAAACTGTTTATTTCTGTATTACATGATTGCAACTTGCTGAAAAGTGTCAACAGTACAGTGTTCCTATCATCCTGATTAAGCATTACAGCAAAAATGGTACTTACAAAGTGCATCAAACATGATTTAGACCTTGTTTGTGAAAAACTATTTATTTCTGTTTTTCATGATTGCAACTTGCTGAAAAGTGTCAACAATGTTCCTTTCATCGAGTTTAAACAGTACAGCAAAATGGTACTTGCAGAGTGACTCAAACATGACTTAGACCTTGTTTTTGAAAAACTATTTATTTCTGTTTTTCATGATTGCAACTTGCTGAAAATTGTCAACAATGTTCCTTTCATCGAGTTTAATCAGTACAGCAAAATGGTACTTGCAGAGTGACTCAAACATGACTTAGACCTTGTTTTTGAAAAACTGTTTATTTCTGTATTTCATGATTGCAACTGGCTGAAGAGTGTTAACAGTGTTCCTTTCATCGAGTTTCAACAGTACAGCAAAATGGTACTTACAGAATGACCTTGTTTTTGAAAAACTGTTTATTTCTGTATTACATGATTGCAACTTGCTGAAAAGTGTCAACAGTACAGTGTTCCTATCATCCTGATTAAGCATTACAGCAAAAATGGTACTTACAAAGTGCATCAAACATGATTTAGACCTTGTTTGTGAAAAACTATTTATTTCTGTTTTTCATGATTGCAACTTGCTGAAAAGTGTCAACAATGTTCCTTTCATCGAGTTTAAACAGTACAGCAAAATGGTACTTGCAGAGTGACTCAAACATGACTTAGACCTTGTTTTTGAAAAACTATTTATTTCTGTTTTTCATGATTGCAACTTGCTGAAAATTGTCAACAATGTTCCTTTCATCGAGTTTAATCAGTACAGCAAAATGGTACTTGCAGAGTGACTCAAACATGACTTAGACCTTGTTTTTGAAAAACTGTTTATTTCTGTATTTCATGATTGCAACTGGCTGAAGAGTGTTAACAGTGTTCCTTTCATCGAGTTTCAACAGTACAGCAAAATGGTACTTACAGAATTACCTTGTTTTTGAAAAACTGTTTATTTCTGTGTTACATGATTGCAACTTGCTGAAAAGTGTCAACAGTTCAGTGTTCCTATCATCCTGATTAAGCAGTACAGCAAAAATTGTACTTACAGAGTGCATCAAACATGATTTAGACCTTGTTTGTGAAAAACTATTTATTTCTGTATTACATGATTGCAACTTGCTGAAAAGTGTCAACAGTACAGTGTTCCTATCATCCTGATTAAGCATTACAGCAAAAATGGTACTTACAAAGTGCATCAAACATGATTTAGACCTTGTTTGTGAAAAACTATTTATTTCTGTTTTTCATGATTGTAACTTGCTGAAAAGTGTCAACAATGTTCCTTTCATCGAGTTTAAACAGTACAGCAAAATTGTACTTGCAGAGTGACTCAAACATGACTTAGACCTTGTTTTTGAAAAACTGTTTATTTCTGTATTTCATGATTGCAACTGGCTGAAAAGTGTTAACAGTGTTCCAATCATCCTGATTAATCAGTACAGCAAAAATGGAACTTACAGAGTGCACTAAACATGAATTAGACCTTGTTTGTGAAAAACTATTTATTTCTGTTTTTCATGATTGTAACTTGCTGAAAAGTGTCAACAATGTTCCTTTCATCGAGTTTAAACAGTACAGCAAAATTGTACTTGCAGAGTGACTCAAACATGACTTAGACCTTGTTTTTGAAAAACTGTTTATTTCTGTATTTCATGATTGCAACTGGCTGAAGAGTGTTAACAGTGTTCCTTTCATCGAGTTTCAACAGTACAGCAAAATGGTACTTACAGAATGACCTTGTTTTTGAAAAACTGTTTATTTCTGTATTACATGATTGCAACTTGCTGAAAAGTGTCAACAGTACAGTGTTCCTATCATCCTGATTAAGCATTACAGCAAAAATGGTACTTACAAAGTGCATCAAACATGATTTAGACCTTGTTTGTGAAAAACTATTTATTTCTGTTTTTCATGATTGCAACTTGCTGAAAAGTGTCAACAATGTTCCTTTCATCGAGTTTAAACAGTACAGCAAAATGGTACTTGCAGAGTGACTCAAACATGACTTAGACCTTGTTTTTGAAAAACTATTTATTTCTGTTTTTCATGATTGCAACTTGCTGAAAATTGTCAACAATGTTCCTTTCATCGAGTTTAATCAGTACAGCAAAATGGTACTTGCAGAGTGACTCAAACATGACTTAGACCTTGTTTTTGAAAAACTGTTTATTTCTGTATTTCATGATTGCAACTGGCTGAAGAGTGTTAACAGTGTTCCTTTCATCGAGTTTCAACAGTACAGCAAAATGGTACTTACAGAATTACCTTGTTTTTGAAAAACTGTTTATTTCTGTGTTACATGATTGCAACTTGCTGAAAAGTGTCAACAGTTCAGTGTTCCTATCATCCTGATTAAGCAGTACAGCAAAAATTGTACTTACAGAGTGCATCAAACATGATTTAGACCTTGTTTGTGAAAAACTATTTATTTCTGTATTACATGATTGCAACTTGCTGAAAAGTGTCAACAGTACAGTGTTCCTATCATCCTGATTAAGCATTACAGCAAAAATGGTACTTACAAAGTGCATCAAACATGATTTAGACCTTGTTTGTGAAAAACTATTTATTTCTGTTTTTCATGATTGTAACTTGCTGAAAAGTGTCAACAATGTTCCTTTCATCGAGTTTAAACAGTACAGCAAAATTGTACTTGCAGAGTGACTCAAACATGACTTAGACCTTGTTTTTGAAAAACTGTTTATTTCTGTATTTCATGATTGCAACTGGCTGAAAAGTGTTAACAGTGTTCCAATCATCCTGATTAATCAGTACAGCAAAAATGGAACTTACAGAGTG
Source organism: Salmo salar (assembly GCF_965601325.2). Taxonomy (NCBI): domain Eukaryota; kingdom Metazoa; phylum Chordata; class Actinopteri; order Salmoniformes; family Salmonidae; genus Salmo; species Salmo salar. Next base: position 47,955,222 of record NC_138295.1, on the reverse strand, counting down.
CACTAAACATGAATTAGACCTTGTTTGTGAAAAACTATTTATTTCTGTTTTTCATGATTGCAACTTGCTGAAAATTGTCAACAATGTTCCTTTCATCGAGTTTAATCAGTACAGCAAAATGGTACTTGCAGAGTGACTCAAACATGACTTAGACCTTGTTTTTGAAAAACTGTTTATTTCTGTATTTCATGATTGCAACTGGCTGAAGAGTGTTAACAGTGTTCCTTTCATCGAGTTTCAACAGTACAGCAAAATGGTACTTACAGAATTACCTTGTTTTTGAAAAACTGTTTATTTCTGTGTTACATGATTGCAACTTGCTGAAAAGTGTCAACAGTTCAGTGTTCCTATCATCATGATTAAGCAGTACAGCAAAAATTGTACTTACAGAGTGCATCAAACATGATTTAGACCTTGTTTGTGAAAAACTATTTATTTCTGTATTACATGATTGCAACTTGCTGAAAAGTGTCAACAGTACAGTGTTCCTATCATCCTGATTAAGCATTACAGCAAAAATGGTACTTACAAAGTGCATCAAACATGATTTAGACCTTGTTTGTGAAAAACTATTTATTTCTGTTTTTCATGATTGTAACTTGCTGAAAAGTGTCAACAATGTTCCTTTCATCGAGTTTAAACAGTACAGCAAAATTGTACTTGCAGAGTGACTCAAACATGACTTAGACCTTGTTTTTGAAAAACTGTTTATTTCTGTATTTCATGATTGCAACTGGCTGAAAAGTGTTAACAGTGTTCCAATCATCCTGATCAATCAGTACAGCAAAAATGGAACTTACAGAGTGCACTAAACATGAATTAGACCTTGTTTGTGAAAAACTATTTATTTCTGTATTTCATGATTGCAACTTGCTGAAAAGTGTCAACAATGTTCCTTTCATCGATTTTAAACAGTACAGCAAAATGGTACTTACAGAGTGACTCAAACTTGACTTAGACCTTGTTTTTGAAAAACTGTTTATTTCTGTATTACATGATTGCAACTTGCTGAAAAGTGTCAACAGTACAGTGTTCCTATCATCCTGATTAAGCAGTACAGCAAAAATGGAACTTACAAAGTGCATCAAACATGATTTAGACCTTGTTTGTGAAAAACTATTTATTTCTGTTTTTCATGATTGCAACTTGCTGAAAAGTGTCAACAATGTTCCTTTCATCGAGTTTAAACAGTACAGCAAAATGGTACTTGCAGAGTGACTCAAACATGACTTAGACCTTGTTTTTGAAAAACTATTTATTTCTGTTTTTCATGATTGCAACTTGCTGAAAAGTGTCAACAATGTTCCTTTCATCGAGTTTAATCAGTACAGCAAAATGGTACTTGCAGAGTGATTCAAACATGACTTAGACCTTGTTTTTGAAAAACTGTTTATTTCTGTATTTCATGATTGCAACTGGCTGAAGAGTGTTAACAGTGTTCCTTTCATCGAGTTTCAACAGTACAGCAAAATGGTACTTACAGAATGACCTTGTTTTTGAAAAACTGTTTATTTCTGTATTACATGATTGCAACTTGCTGAAAAGTGTCAACAGTACAGTGTTCCTATCATCCTGATTAAGCATTACAGCAAAAATGGTACTTACAAAGTGCATCAAACATGATTTAGACCTTGTTTGTGAAAAACTATTTATTTCTGTTTTTCATGATTGCAACTTGCTGAAAAGTGTCAACAATGTTCCTTTCATCGAGTTTAACAGTACAGCAAAATGGTACTTGCAGAGTGACTCAAACATGACTTAGACCTTGTTTTTGAAAAACTATTTATTTCTGTTTTTCATGATTGCAACTTGCTGAAAATTGTCAACAATGTTCCTTTCATCGAGTTTAATCAGTACAGCAAAATGGTACTTGCAGAGTGACTCAAACATGACTTAGACCTTGTTTTTGAAAAACTGTTTATTTCTGTATTTCATGATTGCAACTGGCTGAAGAGTGTTAACAGTGTTCCTTTCATCGAGTTTCAACAGTACAGCAAAATGGTACTTACAGAATTACCTTGTTTTTGAAAAACTGTTTATTTCTGTGTTACATGATTGCAACTTGCTGAAAAGTGTCAACAGTTCAGTGTTCCTATCATCCTGATTAAGCAGTACAGCAAAAATTGTACTTACAGAGTGCATCAAACATGATTTAGACCTTGTTTGTGAAAAACTATTTATTTCTGTATTACATGATTGCAACTTGCTGAAAAGTGTCAACAGTACAGTGTTCCTATCATCCTGATTAAGCATTACAGCAAAAATGGTACTTACAAAGTGCATCAAACATGATTTAGACCTTGTTTGTGAAAAACTATTTATTTCTGTTTTTCATGATTGTAACTTGCTGAAAAGTGTCAACAATGTTCCTTTCATCGAGTTTAAACAGTACAGCAAAATTGTACTTGCAGAGTGACTCAAACATGACTTAGACCTTGTTTTTGAAAAACTGTTTATTTCTGTATTTCATGATTGCAACTGGCTGAAAAGTGTTAACAGTGTTCCAATCATCCTGATTAATCAGTACAGCAAAAATGGAACTTACAGAGTGCACTAAACATGAATTAGACCTTGTTTGTGAAAAACTATTTATTTCTGTTTTTCATGATTGCAACTTGCTGAAAATTGTCAACAATGTTCCTTTCATCGAGTTTAATCAGTACAGCAAAATGGTACTTGCAGAGTGACTCAAACATGACTTAGACCTTGTTTTTGAAAAACTGTTTATTTCTGTATTTCATGATTGCAACTGGCTGAAGAGTGTTAACAGTGTTCCTTTCATCGAGTTTCAACAGTACAGCAAAATGGTACTTACAGAATTACCTTGTTTTTGAAAAACTGTTTATTTCTGTGTTACATGATTGCAACTTGCTGAAAAGTGTCAACAGTTCAGTGTTCCTATCATCATGATTAAGCAGTACAGCAAAAATTGTACTTACAGAGTGCATCAAACATGATTTAGACCTTGTTTGTGAAAAACTATTTATTTCTGTATTACATGATTGCAACTTGCTGAAAAGTGTCAACAGTACAGTGTTCCTATCATCCTGATTAAGCATTACAGCAAAAATGGTACTTACAAAGTGCATCAAACATGATTTAGACCTTGTTTGTGAAAAACTATTTATTTCTGTTTTTCATGATTGTAACTTGCTGAAAAGTGTCAACAATGTTCCTTTCATCGAGTTTAAACAGTACAGCAAAATTGTACTTGCAGAGTGACTCAAACATGACTTAGACCTTGTTTTTGAAAAACTGTTTATTTCTGTATTTCATGATTGCAACTGGCTGAAAAGTGTTAACAGTGTTCCAATCATCCTGATTAATCAGTACAGCAAAAATGGAACTTACAGAGTGCACTAAACATGAATTAGACCTTGTTTGTGAAAAACTATTTATTTCTGTATTTCATGATTGCAACTTGCTGAAAAGTGTCAACAATGTTCCTTTCATCGATTTTAAACAGTACAGCAAAATGGTACTTACAGAGTGACTCAAACTTGACTTAGACCTTGTTTTTGAAAAACTGTTTATTTCTGTATTACATGATTGCAACTTGCTGAAAAGTGTCAACAGTACAGTGTTCCTATCATCCTGATTAAGCAGTACAGCAAAAATGGAACTTACAAAGTGCATCAAACATGATTTAGACCTTGTTTGTGAAAAACTATTTATTTCTGTTTTTCATGATTGCAACTTGCTGAAAAGTGTCAACAATGTTCCTTTCATCGAGTTTAAACAGTACAGCAAAATGGTACTTGCAGAGTGACTCAAACATGACTTAGACCTTGTTTTTGAAAAACTATTTATTTCTGTTTTTCATGATTGCAACTTGCTGAAAAGTGTCAACAATGTTCCTTTCATCGAGTTTAATCAGTACAGCAAAATGGTACTTGCAGAGTGACTCAAACATGACTTAGACCTTGTTTTTGAAAAACTGTTTATTTCTGTATTTCATGATTGCAACTGGCTGAAGAGTGTTAACAGTGTTCCTTTCATCGAGTTTCAACAGTACAGCAAAATGGTACTTACAGAATGACCTTGTTTTTGAAAAACTGTTTATTTCTGTATTACATGATTGCAACTTGCTGAAAAGTGTCAACAGTACAGTGTTCCTATCATCCTGATTAAGCATTACAGCAAAAATGGTACTTACAAAGTGCATCAAACATGATTTAGACCTTGTTTGTGAAAAACTATTTATTTCTGTTTTTCATGATTGCAACTTGCTGAAAAGTGTCAACAATGTTCCTTTCATCGAGTTTAAACAGTACAGCAAAATGGTACTTGCAGAGTGACTCAAACATGACTTAGACCTTGTTTTTGAAAAACTATTTATTTCTGTTTTTCATGATTGCAACTTGCTGAAAATTGTCAACAATGTTCCTTTCATCGAGTTTAAACAGTACAGCATAATTGTACTTGCAGAGTGACTCAAACATGACTTAGACCTTGTTTTTGAAAAACTGTTTATTTCTGTATTTCATGATTGCAACTGGCTGAAAAGTGTTAACAGTGTTCCAATCATCCTGATTAATCAGTACAGCAAAAATGGAACTTACAGAGTGCACTAAACATGAATTAGACCTTGTTTGTGAAAAACTATTTATTTCTGTATTTCATGATTGCAACTTGCTGAAAAGTGTCAACAATGTTCCTTTCATCGAGTTTAAACAGTACAGCAAAATGCTACTTACAGAGTGACTCAAACTTGACTTAGACCTTGTTTTTGAAAAAATGTTTATTTCTGTATTTCATGATTGCAACTGGCTGAAGAGTGTTAACAGTGTTCCTTTCATAGAGTTTCAACAGTACAGCAAAATGGTACTTACAGAATGACCTTGTTTTTGAAAAACTGTTTATTTCTGTATTACATGATTGCAACTTGCTGAAAAGTGTCAACAGTTCAGTGTTCCTATCATCCTGATTAAGCAGTACAGCAAAAATGGTACTTACAGAGTGCATCAAACATGATTTAGACCTTGTTTGTGAAAAACTATTTATTTCTGTTTTTCATGATTGTAACTTGCTGAAAAGTGTCAACAATGTTCCTTTCATCGAGTTTAAACAGTACAGCAAAATTGTACTTGCAGAGTGACTCAAACATGACTTAGACCTTGTTTTTGAAAAACTGTTTATTTCTGTATTTCATGATTGCAACTGGCTGAAAAGTGTTAACAGTGTTCCAATCATCCTGATTAATCAGTACAGCAAAAATGGAACTTACAGAGTGCACTAAACATGAATTAGACCTTGTTTGTGAAAAACTATTTATTTCTGTATTTCATGATTGCAACTTGCTGAAAAGTGTCAACAATGTTCCTTTCATCGAGTTTAAACAGTACAGCAAAATGGTACTTACAGAGTGAGTCAAACTTGACTTAGACCTTGTTTTTGAAAAACTGTTTATTTCTGTATTACATGATTGCAACTTGCTGAAAAGTGTCAACAGTACAGTGTTCCTATCATCCTGATTAAGCAGTACAGCAAAAATGGAACTTACAGAGTGCACTAAACATGATTTAGACCTTGTTTTTGAAAAACTATTTATTTCTGTTTTTCATGATTGCAACTTGCTGAAAAGTGTCAACAATGTTCCTTTCATCGAGTTTAATCAGTACAGCAAAATGGTACTTACAGAGTGACTCAAACTTGACTTAGACCTTGTTTTTAAAAAACTGTTTATTTCTGTATTACATGATTGCAACTTGCTGAAAAGTGTCAACAGTACAGTGTTCCTATCATCCTGATTAAGCAGTACAGCAAAAATGGAATTTACAAAGTGCATCAAACATGATTTAGACCTTGTTTGTGAAAAACTATTTATTTCTGTTTTTCATGATTGCAACTTGCTGAAAAGTGTCAACAATGTTCCTTTCATCGAGTTTCAACAGTACAGCAAAATGGTACTTACAGAATTACCTTGTTTTTGAAAAACGGTTTATTTCTGTATTACATGATTGCAACTTGCTGAAAAGTGTCAACAGTTCAGTGTTCCTATCATCCTGATTAAGCAGTACAGCAAAAATTGTACTTACAGAGTGCATCAAACATGATTTAGACCTTGTTTGTGAAAAACTATTTATTTCTGTATTACATGATTGCAACTTGCTGAAAAGTGTCAACAGTACAGTGTTCCTATCACCCTGATTAAGCATTACAGCAAAAATGGTACTTACAAAGTGCATGAAACATGATTTAGACCTTGTTCGTGAAAAACTATTTATTTCTGTTTTTCATGATTGCAACTTGCTGAAAAGTGTCAACAATGTTCCTTTCATCGAGTTTAAACAGTACAGCAAAATGGTACTTGCAGAGTGACTCAAACATGACTTAGACCTTGTTTTTGAAAAACTGTTTATTTCTGTATTTCATGATTGCAACTGGCTGAAAAGTGTTAACAGTTTTCCTATCATCCTGATTAATCAGCACAGCAAAAATGGAACTTACAAAGTGCATCAAACATGATTTAGACCTTGTTTGTGAAAAACTATTTATTTCTGTTTTTCATGATTGCAACTTGCTGAAAAGTGTCAACAATGTTCCTTTCATCGAGTTTAAACAGTACAGCAAAATGGTACTTGCAGAGTGACTCAAACATGACTTAGACCTTGTTGTTGAAAAACTGTATTTCTGTATTTCATGATTGCAACTGGCTGAAGAGTGTTAACAGTGTTCCTTTCATCGAGTTTCAACAGTACAGTAAAATGGTACTTACAGAATGACCTTGTTTTTGAAAAACTGTTTATTTCTGTATTACATGATTGCAACTTGCTGAAAAGTGTCAACAATGTTCCTTTCATCGAGTTTAAACAGTACAGCAAAATGGTACTTGCAGAGTGACTCAAACATGACTTAGACCTTGTTTTTGAAAAACTATTTATTTCTGTTTTTCATGATTGCAACTTGCTGAAAATTGTCAACAATGTTCCTTTCATCGAGTTTAATCAGTACAGCAAAATGGTACTTGCAGAGTGACTCAAACATGACTTAGACCTTGTTTTTGAAAAACTGTTTATTTCTGTATTTCATGATTGCAACTGGCTGAAGAGTGTTAACAGTGTTCCTTTCATCGAGTTTCAACAGTACAGCAAAATGGTACTTACAGAATGACCTTGTTTTTGAAAAACTGTTTATTTCTGTATTACATGATTGCAACTTGCTGAAAAGTGTCAACAGTACAGTGTTCCTATCATCCTGATTAAGCATTACAGCAAAAATGGTACTTACAAAGTGCATCAAACATGATTTAGACCTTGTTTGTGAAAAACTATTTATTTCTGTTTTTCATGATTGCAACTTGCTGAAAAGTGTCAACAATGTTCCTTTCATCGAGTTTAAACAGTACAGCAAAATGGTACTTGCAGAGTGACTCAAACATGACTTAGACCTTGTTTTTGAAAAACTATTTATTTCTGTTTTTCATGATTGCAACTTGCTGAAAATTGTCAACAATGTTCCTTTCATCGAGTTTAATCAGTACAGCAAAATGGTACTTGCAGAGTGACTCAAACATGACTTAGACCTTGTTTTTGAAAAACTGTTTATTTCTGTATTTCATGATTGCAACTGGCTGAAGAGTGTTAACAGTGTTCCTTTCATAGAGTTTCAACAGTACAGCAAAATGGTACTTACAGAATGACCTTGTTTTTGAAAAACTGTTTATTTCTGTATTACATGATTGCAACTTGCTGAAAAGTGTCAACAGTTCAGTGTTCCTATCATCCTGATTAAGCAGTAGAGCAAAAATGGTACTTACAGAGTGCATCAAACATGATTTAGACCTTGTTTGTGAAAAACTATTTATTTCTGTTTTTCATGATTGTAACTTGCTGAAAAGTGTCAACAATGTTCCTTTCATCGAGTTTAAACAGTACAGCATAATTGTACTTGCAGAGTGACTCAAACATGACTTAGACCTTGTTTTTGAAAAACTGTTTATTTCTGTATTTCATGATTGCAACTGGCTGAAAAGTGTTAACAGTGTTCCAATCATCCTGATTAATCAGTACAGCAAAAATGGAACTTACAGAGTGCACTAAACATGAATTAGACCTTGTTTGTGAAAAACTATTTATTTCTGTATTTCATGATTGCAACTTGCTGAAAAGTGTCAACAATGTTCCTTTCATCGAGTTTAAACAGTACAGCAAAATGCTACTTACAGAGTGACTCAAACTTGACTTAGACCTTGTTTTTGAAAAACTGTTTATTTCTGTATTTCATGATTGCAACTGGCTGAAGAGTGTTAACATGGTTCCTTTCATAGAGTTTCAACAGTACAGCAAAATGGTACTTACAGAATGACCTTGTTTTTGAAAAACTGTTTATTTCTGTATTACATGATTGCAACTTGCTGAAAAGTGTCAACAGTTCAGTGTTCCTATCATCCTGATTAAGCAGTACAGCAAAAATGGTACTTACAGAGTGCATCAAACATGATTTAGACCTTGTTTGTGAAAAACTATTTATTTCTGTTTTTCATGATTGTAACTTGCTGAAAAGTGTCAACAATGTTCCTTTCATCGAGTTTAAACAGTACAGCAAAATTGTACTTGCAGAGTGACTCAAACATGACTTAGACCTTGTTTTTGAAAAACTGTTTATTTCTGTATTTCATGATTGCAACTGGCTGAAAAGTGTTAACAGTGTTCCAATCATCCTGATTAATCAGTACAGCAAAAATGGAACTTACAGAGTGCACTAAACATGAATTAGACCTTGTTTGTGAAAAACTATTTATTTCTGTATTTCATGATTGCAACTTGCTGAAAAGTGTCAACAATGTTCCTTTCATCGAGTTTAAACAGTACAGCAAAATGGTACTTACAGAGTGAGTCAAACTTGACTTAGACCTTGTTTTTGAAAAACTGTTTATTTCTGTATTACATGATTGCAACTTGCTGAAAAGTGTCAACAGTACAGTGTTCCTATCATCCTGATTAAGCAGTACAGCAAAAATGGAACTTACAGAGTGCACTAAACATGATTTAGACCTTGTTTTTGAAAAACTATTTATTTCTGTTTTTCATGATTGCAACTTGCTGAAAAGTGTCAACAATGTTCCTTTCATCGAGTTTAATCAGTACAGCAAAATGGTACTTACAGAGTGACTCAAACTTGACTTAGACCTTGTTTTTAAAAAACTGTTTATTTCTGTATTACATGATTGCAACTTGCTGAAAAGTGTCAACAGTACAGTGTTCCTATCATCCTGATTAAGCAGTACAGCAAAAATGGAATTTACAAAGTGCATCAAACATGATTTAGACCTTGTTTGTGAAAAACTATTTATTTCTGTTTTTCATGATTGCAACTTGCTGAAAAGTGTCAACAATGTTCCTTTCATCGAGTTTCAACAGTACAGCAAAATGGTACTTACAGAATTACCTTGTTTTTGAAAAACGGTTTATTTCTGTATTACATGATTGCAACTTGCTGAAAAGTGTCAACAGTTCAGTGTTCCTATCATCCTGATTAAGCAGTACAGCAAAAATTGTACTTACAGAGTGCATCAAACATGATTTAGACCTTGTTTGTGAAAAACTATTTATTTCTGTATTACATGATTGCAACTTGCTGAAAAGTGTCAACAGTACAGTGTTCCTATCACCCTGATTAAGCATTACAGCAAAAATGGTACTTACAAAGTGCATGAAACATGATTTAGACCTTGTTCGTGAAAAACTATTTATTTCTGTTTTTCATGATTGCAACTTGCTGAAAAGTGTCAACAATGTTCCTTTCATCGAGTTTAAACAGTACAGCAAAATGGTACTTGCAGAGTGACTCAAACATGACTTAGACCTTGTTTTTGAAAAACTGTTTATTTCTGTATTTCATGATTGCAACTGGCTGAAAAGTGTTAACAGTTTTCCTATCATCCTGATTAATCAGCACAGCAAAAATGGAACTTACAAAGTGCATCAAACATGATTTAGACCTTGTTTGTGAAAAACTATTTATTTCTGTTTTTCATGATTGCAACTTGCTGAAAAGTGTCAACAATGTTCCTTTCATCGAGTTTAAACAGTACAGCAAAATGGTACTTGCAGAGTGACTCAAACATGACTTAGACCTTGTTGTTGAAAAACTGTATTTCTGTATTTCATGATTGCAACTGGCTGAAGAGTGTTAACAGTGTTCCTTTCATCGAGTTTCAACAGTACAGTAAAATGGTACTTACAGAATGACCTTGTTTTTGAAAAACTGTTTATTTCTGTATTACATGATTGCAACTTGCTGAAAAGTGTCAACAGTTCAGTGTTCCTATCATCCTGATTAAGCAGTACAGCAAAAATTGTACTTACAGAGTGCATCAAACATGATTTAGACCTTGTTTGTGAAAAACTATTTATTTCTGTATTACATGATTGCAACTTGCTGAAAAGTGTCAACAGTACAGTGTTCCTATCATCCTGATTAAGCATTACAGCAAAAATGGTACTTACAAAGTGCATCAAACATGATTTAGACCTTGTTTGTGAAAAACTATTTATTTCTGTTTTTCATGATTGCAACTTGCTGAAAAGTGTCAACAATGTTCCTTTCATCGAATTTAAACAGTACAGCATAATGGTTCTTGCAGAGTGACTCAAACATGACTTAGACCTTGTTTTTGAAAAACTGTTTATTTCTGTATTACATGATTGCAACTTGATGAAAAGTGTCAACAGTTCAGTGTTCCTATCATCCTGATTAAGCAGTACAGCAAAAATTGTACTTACAGAGTGCATCAAACATGATTTAGACCTTGTTTGTGAAAAACTATTTATTTCTGTATTACATGATTGCAACTTGCTGAAAAGTGTCAACAGTAACTGTGTTCCTATCATCCTGATTAAGCATTACAGCAAAAATGGTACTAACAAAGTGCATCAAACATGATTTAGACCTTGTTTGTGAAAAACTATTTATTTCTGTTTTTCATGATTGCAACTTGCTGAAAAGTGTCAACAATGTTCCTTTCATCGAGTTTAAACAGTACAGCAAAATGGTACTTGCAGAGTGACTCAAACATGACTTAGACCTTGTTTTTGAAAAACTGTTTATTTCTGTATTTCATGATTGCAACTTGCTGAAAAGTGTTAACAGGGTTCCTTTCATCGAGTTTAAACAGTACAGCAAAATGGTACTTACAGAATGACCTTGTTTTTGAAAAACTGTTTATGTCTGTATTACATGATTGCAACTTGCTGAAAAGTGTCAACAGTTCAGTGTTCCTATCATCCTGATTAAGCAGTACAGCAAAAATTGTACTTACAGAGTGCATCAAACATGATTTAGACCTTGTTTGTGAAAAACGATTTATTTCTGTATTACATGATTGCAACTTGCTGAAAAGTGTCAACAGTACAGTGTTCCTATCATCCTGATTAAGCATTACAGCAAAAATGGTACTTACAAAGTGCATCAAACATGATTTAGACCTTGTTTGTGAAAAACTATTTTTTTCTGTTTTTCATGATTGCAACTTGCTGAAAAGTGTCAACAATGTTCCTTTCATCGAGTTTAACAGTACAGCAAAATGGTACTTGCAGAGTGACTCAAACATGACTTAGACCTTGTTTTTGAAAAACTGTTTATTTCTGTATTTCATGATTGCAACTGGCTGAAAAGTCTTAACAGTGTTCCTTTCATCGAGTTTAAACAGTACAGCAAAATGGTACTTACAGAATGACCTTGTTTTTGAAAAACTGTTTATTTCTGTATTACATGATTGCAACTTGATGAAAAGTGTCAACAGTTCAGTGTTCCTATCATCCTGATTAAGCAGTACAGCAAAAATTGTACTTACAGAGTGCATCAAACATGATTTAGACCTTGTTTGTGAAAAACTATTTATTTCTGTATTACATGATTGCAACTTGCTGAAAAGTGTCAACAGTAACTGTGTTCCTATCATCCTGATTAAGCATTACAGCAAAAATGGTACTAACAAAGTGCATCAAACATGATTTAGACCTTGTTTGTGAAAAACTATTTATTTCTGTTTTTCATGATTGCAACTTGCTGAAAAGTGTCAACAATGTTCCTTTCATCGAGTTTAAACAGTACAGCAAAATGGTACTTGCAGAGTGACTCAAACATGACTTAGACCTTGTTTTTGAAAAACTGTTTATTTCTGTATTTCATGATTGCAACTTGCTGAAAAGTGTTAACAGGGTTCCTTTCATCGAGTTTAAACAGTACAGCAAAATGGTACTTACAGAATGACCTTGTTTTTGAAAAACTGTTTATGTCTGTATTACATGATTGCAACTTGCTGAAAAGTGTCAACAGTTCAGTGTTCCTATCATCCTGATTAAGCAGTACAGCAAAAATTGTACTTACAGAGTGCATCAAACATGATTTAGACCTTGTTTGTGAAAAACTATTTATTTCTGTATTACATGATTGCAACTTGCTGAAAAGTGTCAACAGTACAGTGTTCCTATCATCCTGATTAAGCATTACAGCAAAAATGGTACTTACAAAGTGCATCAAACATGATTTAGACCTTGTTTGTGAAAAACTATTTTTTTCTGTTTTTCATGATTGCAACTTGCTGAAAAGTGTCAACAATGTTCCTTTCATCGAGTTTAACAGTACAGCAAAATGGTACTTGCAGAGTGACTCAAACATGACTTAGACCTTGTTTTTGAAAAACTGTTTATTTCTGTATTTCATGATTGCAACTGGCTGAAAAGTCTTAACAGTGTTCCTTTCATCGAGTTTAAACAGTACAGCAAAATGGTACTTACAGAATGACCTTGTTTTTGAAAAACTGTTTATTTCTGTATTACATGATTGCAACTTGATGAAAAGTGTCAACAGTTCAGTGTTCCTATCATCCTGATTAAGCAGTACAGCAAAAATTGTACTTACAGAGTGCATCAAACATGATTTAGACCTTGTTTGTGAAAAACGATTTATTTCTGTATTACATGATTGCAACTTGCTGAAAAGTGTCAACAGTACAGTGTTCCTATCATCCTGATTAAGCATTACAGCAAAAATGGTACTAACAAAGTGCATCAAACATGATTTAGACCTTGTTTGTGAAAAACTATTTATTTCTGTTTTTCATGATTGCAACTTGCTGAAAAGTGTCAACAATGTTCCTTTCATCGAGTTTAAACAGTACAGCAAAATGGTACTTGCAGAGTGACTCAAACATGACTTAGACCTTGTTTTTGAAAAACTGTTTATTTCTGTATTTCATGATTGCAACTTGCTGAAAAGTGTCAACAGTGTTCCTTTCATCGAGTTTAAACAGTACAGCAAATGGTACTTACAGAGTGACTCAAACATGACTTAGACCTTGTTTTTGAAAAACTGTTTATTTCTGTATTTCATGATTGCAACTTGCTGAAAAGTGTTAACAGTGTTCCTTTCATCGAGTTTCAACAGTACAGCAAAATGGTACTTACAATGACCTTGTTTTTGAAAAACTGTTTATTTCTGTATTACATGATTGCAACTTGCTGAAAAGTGTCAACAGTTCAGTGTTCCTATCATCCTGATTAAGCAGTACAGCAAAAATTGTACTTACAGAGTGCATCAAACATGATTTAGACCTTGTTTGTGAAAAACTATTTATTTCTGTATTACATGATTGCAACTTGCTGAAAAGTGTCAACAGTACAGTGTTCCTATCATCCTGATTAAGCATTACAGCAAAAATGGTACTTACAAAGTGCATCAAACATGATTTAGACCTTGTTTGTGAAAAACTATTTATTTCTGTTTTTCATGATTGCAACTTGCTGAAAAGTGTCAACAATGTTCCTTTCATCGAGTTTAAACAGTACAGCAAAATGGTACTTACAGAATGACCTTGTTTTTGAAAAACTGTTTATTTCTGTATTACATGATTACAACTTGCTGAAAAGTGTCAACAGTGTTCCTATCATCCTGATTAAGCAGTACAGCAAAAATGGAACTTACAGATTGCACTAAACATGACTTAGACCTTGTTTGTGAAAAAAAAAATTATTCTGTATTTCATGATTGCAACTTGCTTAAAAGTCTCAACAATGTTCCTTTCATCGAGTTTAAACAGTACAGCAAATGGTACTTACAGAGTGACTCAAACATGACTTAGACCTTGTTTTTGAAAAACTGTTTATTTCTGTATTTCATGATTGCAACTTGCTGAAAAGTGTTAACAGGGTTCCTTTCATCGAGTTTAAACAGTACAGCAAAATGGTACTTACAGAGTGACCTTGTTTTTGAAAAACTGTTTATTTCTGTATTGCAACTTGCTGAAAAGTGTCAACAGTGTTCCTATCATCCTGATTAATCAGTACAGCAAAAATGGAACTTACAAAGTGCATCAAACATGATTTAGACCTTGTTTGTGAAAAACTTTTTATTTCTGTTTTTCATGATTGCAACTTGCTGAAAAGTGTCAACAATGTTCCTTTCATCGAGTTTAAACAGTACAGCAAAATTGTACTTACAGAGTGACTCAAACATGACTTAGACCTTGTTTTTGAAAAACGGTTTATTTCTGTATTTCATGATTGCAACTTGCTGAAAAGTGTTAACAGGGTTCCTTTCATCGAGTTTAAACAGTACAGCAAAATGGTACTTACAGAGTGACCTTGTTTTTGAAAAACTGTTTATTTCTGTATTACATGATTGCAACTTGCTGAAAAGTGTCAACAGTTCAGTGTTCCTATCATCCTGATTAAGCAGTACAGCAAAAATTGTACTTACAGAGTGCATCAAACATGATTTAGACCTTGTTTGTGAAAAACTATTTATTTCTGTATTACATGATTGCAACTTGCTGAAAAGTGTCAACAGTACAGTGTTCCTATCATCCTGATTAAGCATTACAGCAAAAATGGTACTTACAAAGTGCATCAAACATGATTTAGACCTTGTTTGTGAAAAACTATTTATTTCTGTTTTTCATGATTGCAACTTGCTGAAAAGTGTCAACAATGTTCCTTTCATCGAGTTACAACAGTACAGCAAAATGGTACTTGCAGAGTGACTCAAACATGACTTAGACCTTGTTTTTGAAAAACTGTTTATTTCTGTATTTCATGATTGCAACTGGCTGAAGAGTGTTAACAGTGTTCCTTTCATCGAGTTTAAACAGTACAGCAAAATGGTACTTACAGAATGACCTTGTTTTTGAAAAACTGTTTATTTCTGTATTACATGATTGCAACTTGCTGAAAAGTGTCAACAGTGTTCCTATCATCCTGATTAATCAGTACAGCAAAAATGGAACTTACAGAGTGCACAAAACATGAATTAGACCTTGTTTGTGAAAAACGGTTTATTTCTGTATTACATGATTGCAACTTGCTGAAAAGTGTCAACAGTACAGTGTTCCTATCATCCTGATTAAGCAGTACAGCAAAAATGGTACTTACAAAGTGCATCAAACATGATTTAGACCTTGTTTGTGAAAAACTATTTATTTCTGTTTTTCATGATTGCAACTTGCTGAAAAGTGTCAACAGTGTTCCTATCATCCTGATTAATCAGTAAAGCAAAAATGGAACTTACAGAGTGCACTAAACATGAATTAGACCTTGTTTGTGAAAAACTATTTATTTCTGTATTTCATGATTGCAACTTGCTGAAAAGTGTCAACAATGTTCCTTTCATCGAGTTTAAACAGTACAGCAAAATGGTACTTACAGACTGACTCAAACTTGACTTAGACCTTGTTTTTGAAAAACTGTTTATTTCTGTATTACATGATTGCAACTTGCTGAAAAGTGTCAACAGTACAGTGTTCCTATCATCCTGATTAAGCAGTACAGCAAAAATGGAACTTACAAAGTGCATCAAACATGATTTAGACCTTGTTTGTGAAAAACTATTTATTTCTGTATTACATGATTGCAACTTGCTGAAAAGTGTCAACAGTACAGTGTTCCTATCATCCTGATTAACCATTACAGCAAAAATGGTACTTACAAAGTGCATCAAACATGATTTAGACCTTGTTTGTGAAAAACTATTTATTTCTGTTTTTCATGATTGCAACTTGCTGAAAAGTGTCAACAGTGTTCCTTTCATCGAGTTTAAACAGTACAGAAAAATTGTACTTACAGAGTGACTCAAACATGACTTAGACCTTGTTTTTGAAAAACGGTTTATTTCTGTATTTCATGATTGCAACTTGCTGAAAAGTGTCAACAGTGTTCCTTTCATCGAGTTTAAACAGTACAGCAAATGGTACTTACAGAGTGACTCAAACTTGACTTAGACCTTGTTTTTGAAAAACTGTTTATTTCTGTATTTCATGATTGCAACTTGCTGAAAAGTGTCAACAGTGTTCCTTTCATCGAGTTTAAACAGTACAGCAAATGGTACTTACAGAGTGACTAAAACTTGACTTAGACCTTGTTTTTGAAAAACTGTTTATTTCTGTATTACATGATTGCAACTTGCTGAAAAGTGTCAACAGTTCAGTGTTCTTATCATCCTGATTAATCAGTACAACAAAAATGGAACTTACAGAGTGCACTAAACATGAATTAGACCTTGTTTGTGAAAAACGATTTATTTCTGTATTTCATGATTGCAACTTGCTGAAAAGTGTCAACAATGTTCCTTTCATCGAGTTTAAACAGTACAGCAAAATGGTATTTACAGAGTGACTCAAACTTGACTTAGACCTTGTTTTTGAAAAACGGTTTATTTCTGTATTTCATGATTGCAACTTGCTGAAAAGTGTCAACAGTGTTCCTTTCATCGAGTTTAAACAGTACAGCAAAATGGTACTTACAGAATAACCTTGTTTTTGAAAAACTGTTTATTTCTGTATTTCATGATTGCAACTGGCTGAAAAGTGTTAACAGTGTTCCTTTCATCGAGTTTAAACAGTACAGCAAAATGGTACTTACAGAATGACCTTGTTTTTGAAAAACTGTTTATTTCTGTATTACATGATTGCAACTTGCTGAAAAGTGTCGTGTTCCTTTCATCGAGTTTAAACAGTACAGCAAAATTGTACTTACAGAGTGACTCAAACATGACTTAGACCTTGTTTTTGAAAAACGGTTTATTTCTGTATTTCATGATTGCAACTTGCTGAAAAGTGTCAACAGTACAGTGTTCCTATCATCCTGATTAAGCAGTACAGCAAAAATGGAACTTACAAAGTGCATCAAACATGATTTAGACCTTGTTTGTGAAAAACTATTTATTTCTGTTTTTCATGATTGCAACTTGCTGAAAAGTGTCAACAATGTTCCTTCATCGAGTTTAAACAGTACAGCAAAATGGTACTTGCAGAGTGACTCAAACATGACTTAGACCTTGTTTTTGAAAAACTGTTTATTTCTGTATTTCATGATTGCACCTGGCTGAAAAGTGTTAACAGTGTTCCTTTCATCGAGTTTAAACAGTACAGCAAAATGGTACTTACAGAATGACCTTGTTTTTGAAAAACTGTTTATTTCTGTATTACATGATTGCAACTTGCTGAAAAGTGTCAACAGTGTTCCTTTCATCGAGTTTAAACAGTACAGCAAAATTGTACTTACAGAGTGACTCAAACATGACTTAGACCTTGTTTTTGAAAAACGGTTTATTTCTGTATTTCATGATTGCAACTTGCTGAAAAGTGTCAACAGTACAGTGTTCCTATCATCCTGATTAAGCAGTACAGCAAAAATGGTACTTACAAAGTGCATCAAACATGATTTAGACCTTGTTTGTGAAAAACTATTTATTTCTGTTTTTCATGATTGCAACTTGCTGAAAAGTGTCAACAGTGTTCCTATCATCCTGATTAATCAGTAAAGCAAAAATGGAACTTACAGAGTGCACTAAACATGAATTAGACCTTGTTTGTGAAAAACTATTTATTTCTGTATTTCATGATTGCAACTTGCTGAAAAGTGTCAACAATGTTCCTTTCATCGAGTTTAAACAGTACAGCAAAATGGTACTTACAGACTGACTCAAACTTGACTTAGACCTTGTTTTTGAAAAACTGTTTATTTCTGTATTACATGATTGCAACTTGCTGAAAAGTGTCAACAGTACAGTGTTCCTATCATCCTGATTAAGCAGTACAGCAAAAATGGAACTTACAAAGTGCATCAAACATGATTTAGACCTTGTTTGTGAAAAACTATTTATTTCTGTATTACATGATTGCAACTTGCTGAAAAGTGTCAACAGTACAGTGTTCTTATCATCCTGATTAACCATTACAGCAAAAATGGTACTTACAAAGTGCATCAAACATGATTTAGACCTTGTTTGTGAAAAACTATTTATTTCTGTTTTTCATGATTGCAACTTGCTGAAAAGTGTCAACAGTGTTCCTTTCATCGAGTTTAAACAGTACAGAAAAATTGTACTTACAGAGTGACTCAAACATGACTTAGACCTTGTTTTTGAAAAACGGTTTATTTCTGTATTTCATGATTGCAACTTGCTGAAAAGTGTCAACAGTGTTCCTTTCATCGAGTTTAAACAGTACAGCAAATGGTACTTACAGAGTGACTCAAACTTGACTTAGACCTTGTTTTTGAAAAACTGTTTATTTCTGTATTTCATGATTGCAACTTGCTGAAAAGTGTCAACAGTGTTCCTTTCATCGAGTTTAAACAGTACAGCAAATGGTACTTACAGAGTGACTAAAACTTGACTTAGACCTTGTTTTTGAAAAACAGTTTATTTCTGTATTACATGATTGCAACTTGCTGAAAAGTGTCAACAGTTCAGTGTTCTTATCATCCTGATTAATCAGTACAACAAAAATGGAACTTACAGAGTGCACTAAACATGAATTAGACCTTGTTTGTGAAAAACGATTTATTTCTGTATTTCATGATTGCAACTTGCTGAAAAGTGTCAACAATGTTCCTTTCATCGAGTTTAAACAGTACAGCAAAATGGTATTTACAGAGTGACTCAAACTTGACTTAGACCTTGTTTTTGAAAAACGGTTTATTTCTGTATTTCATGATTGCAACTTGCTGAAAAGTGTCAACAGTGTTCCTTTCATCGAGTTTAAACAGTACAGCAAAATGGTACTTACAGAATAACCTTGTTTTTGAAAAACTGTTTATTTCTGTATTTCATGATTGCAACTGGCTGAAAAGTGTTAACAGTGTTCCTTTCATCGAGTTTAAACAGTACAGCAAAATGGTACTTACAGAATGACCTTGTTTTTGAAAAACTGTTTATTTCTGTATTACATGATTGCAACTTGCTGAAAAGTGTCGTGTTCCTTTCATCGAGTTTAAACAGTACAGCAAAATTGTACTTACAGAGTGACTCAAACATGACTTAGACCTTGTTTTTGAAAAACGGTTTATTTCTGTATTTCATGATTGCAACTTGCTGAAAAGTGTCAACAGTACAGTGTTCCTATCATCCTGATTAAGCAGTACAGCAAAAATGGAACTTACAAAGTGCATCAAACATGATTTAGACCTTGTTTGTGAAAAACTATTTATTTCTGTTTTTCATGATTGCAACTTGCTGAAAAGTGTCAACAATGTTCCTTCATCGAGTTTAAACAGTACAGCAAAATGGTACTTGCAGAGTGACTCAAACATGACTTAGACCTTGTTTTTGAAAAACTGTTTATTTCTGTATTTCATGATTGCACCTGGCTGAAAAGTGTTAACAGTGTTCCTTTCATCGAGTTTAAACAGTACAGCAAAATGGTACTTACAGAATGACCTTGTTTTTGAAAAACTGTTTATTTCTGTATTACATGATTGCAACTTGCTGAAAAGTGTCAACAGTGTTCCTTTCATCGAGTTTAAACAGTACAGCAAAATTGTACTTACAGAGTGACTCAAACATGACTTAGACCTTGTTTTTGAAAAACGGTTTATTTCTGTATTTCATGATTGCAACTTGCTGAAAAGTGTCAACAGTACAGTGTTCCTATCATCCTGATTAAGCAGTACAGCAAAAATGGAACTTACAAAGTGCATCAAACATGATTTAGACCTTGTTTGTGAAAAACTATTTATTTCTGTTTTTCATGATTGCAACTTGCTGAAAAGTGTCAACAATGTTCCTTTCATCGAGTTTAAACAGTACAGCAAAATGGTACTTACAGAGTGACTCAAACATGACTTAGACCTTGTTTTTGAAAAACGGTTTATTTCTGTATTTCATGATTGCAACTTGATGAAAAGTGTCAACAGTGTTCCTTTCATCGAGTTTAAACAGTACAGCAAATGGTACTTACAGAGTGACTCAAACATGACTTAGACCTTGTTTTTGAAAAAAGGTTTATTTCTGTATTTCATGATTGCAACTTGCTGAAAAGTGTTAACAGGGTTCCTTTCATCGAGTTTAAACAGTACAGCAAAATGGTACTTACAGAATGACCTTGTTTTTGAAAAACTGTTTATTTCTGTATTACATGATTGCAACTTGCTGAAAAGTGTCAACAGTTCAGTGTTCCTATCATCCTGATTAAGCAGTACAGCAAAAATTGTACTTACAGAGTGCATCAAACATGATTTAGACCTTGTTTGTGAAAAACTATTTATTTCTGTATTACATGATTGCAACTTGCTGAAAAGTGTCAACAGTACAGTGTTCCTATCATCCTGATTAAGCAGTACAGCAAAAATGGAACTTACAAAGTGCATCAAACATGATTTAGACCTTGTTTGTGAAAAACTATTTATTTCTGTATTACATGATTGCAACTTGCTGAAAAGTGTCAACAGTACAGTGTTCCTATCATCCTGATTAAGCATTACAGCAAAAATGGTACTTACAAAGTGCATCAAACATGATTTAGACCTTGTTTGTGAAAAACGATTTATTTCTGTTTTTCATGATTGCAACTTGCTGAAAAGTGTCAACAATGTTCCTTCATCGAGTTTAAACAGTACAGCAAAATGGAACTTGCAGAGTGACTCAAACATGACTTAGACCTTGTTTTTGAAAAACTGTTTATTTCTGTATTTCATGATTGCAACTGGCTGAAAAGTGTTAACCTCTATGGGCTAGGTGGGACGCTAGCGTGCCACCCGTGGTGCACTCCATCAACAGCAGGTGCATTTCAAGAGCGGCAAATTTGAATCCAAATAAATGTCAAAATTCACATTTTTCAAACATACAACTATTTTACACCCTTTGAAAGATAAACATCTCCTTAATCTAACCACGTTTTACGATTTCTAAAAGGTTTTACGGCGAAAGCATAAATTTAGAGTATGTTAGGACAGTACATTTACAAGAGTTGTGTGTAATGTTTTGTCAAGTCAAAGACAGGGTCACCAAAACCATAAAACCAGCTAAAATGATGCACTAACCTTTTACAATCTCCATCAGATGACACTCCTAGGACATTATGTTAGACAATGCATGCATTTTTAGTTCTATCAAGTTCATATTTATATCCAAAAACAGCGTTTTACTATGGCATTGATGTTGAGGAAATCGTTTCCCTCCAATAACCGGCAGTCAAGTCAGCGTCACAAATTAAATAATTAAAATTAGAAAACATTGGTAAAATATTATATTGTCATTTAAAGAATTATAGATTTACATCTCTTGAACGCAATCAACTTGCCAGATTTAAAAATAACCTTACTGGGAAATCACACTTTGCAATAATCTGAGCACTGCGCCCAGAAAAATACGCGTTGCGATACAGACTAGACGTCATGTTGGGGAGATCTAAAATCGAAAATACTATGTAAATAATCCATTACCTTTGATTCTCTTCATCAGATGTCACTTCCAGGTATCACAGGTCCATAACGAATGTAGTTTTGTTCAAAAAAGCTCATCATTTATGTCCAAAAATCTCTGTCTTGTTAGCACATGATCTAAGCCAGCCGGACTTCTCGTCATGAACGAGGGGAAAAAATATATTTACGTTCGTTCAAACATGTCAAACGTTGTATAGCATAAATCATTAGGGCCTTTTTTAACCAGAACATGAATAATATTCAAGGTGGACGAATGCATACTCTTTTATAACGTATTGTAACGAGGGTACCCAACATGAACTCGCGCGCCAGGTGTCTAATGGGACATCATCGTTCCATGGCTCTTGTTCGGTCAGATCTCCCTCCAGAAGACTCAAAACACTTTGTAAAGGCTGGTGACATCTAGTGGAAGCAATAGGAAGTGCCAAAATATTCCTCAGCCCCTGTGTTTTTCAATGGGATAGGTTTAAAGTCAATACAACACATCAGGTATCCACTTCCTGTCAGAAAATGTCTCAGGGTTTTGCCTGCCAAATGAGTTCTGTTATACTCACAGACACCATTCAAACAGTTTTAGAAACTTTAGAGTGTTTTCTATCCATAAATAATAAGTATATGCATATTCTAGTTACTGGGTAGGATTAGTAACCAGATTAAATCGGGTACATTTTTTTATCCAGACGTGCAAATGCTGCCCCCTAGCCCTAACAGGTTTTAACAGTGTTCCTTTCATCGAGTTTAAACAGTACAGCAAAATGGTACTTACAGAGTGACCTTGTTTTTGAAAAACTGTTTATTTCTGTATTACATGATTGCAACTTGCTGAAAAGTGTCAACAGTACAGTGTTCCTATCATCCTGATTAAGCAGTACAGCAAAAATGGAACTTACAAAGTGCATCCAACATGATTTAGACCTTGTTTGTGAAAAACTATTTATTTCTGTTTTTCATGATTGCAACTTGCTGAAAAGTGTCAACAATGTTCCTTTCATCGAGTTTAAACAGTACAGCAAAATTGTACTTACAGAGTGACTCAAACATGACTTAGACCTTGTTTTTGAAAAACGGTTTATTTCTGTATTTCATGATTGCAACTTGCTGAAAAGTGTCAACAGTGTTCCTTTCATCGAGTTTAAACAGTACAGCAAATGGTACTTACAGAGTGACTCAAACATGACTTAGACCTTGTTTTTGAAAAACGGTTTATTTCTGTATTTCATGATTGCAACTTGCTGAAAAGTGTTAACAGGGTTCCTTTCATCGAGTTTAAACAGTACAGCAAATGGTACTTACAGAGTGACTCAAACATGACTTAGACCTTGTTTTTGAAAAACGGTTTATTTCTGTATTTCATGATTGCAACTTGCTGAAAAGTGTTAACAGGGTTCCTTTCATCGAGTTTAAACAGTACAGCAAAATGGTACTTACAGAATGACCTTGTTTTTGAAAAACTGTTTATTTCTGTATTACATGATTGCAACTTGCTGAAAAGTGTCAACAATTCAGTGTTCCTATCATCCTGATTAAGCAGTACAGCAAAAATGGAACTTGCAGAGTGACTCAAACATGACTTAGACCTTGTTTTTGAAAAACGGTTTATTTCTGTATTTCATGATTGCAACTGGCTGAAAAGTGTTAACAGTGTTCCTTTCATCGAGTTTAAACAGTACAGCAAAATGGTACTTACATAGTGACCTTGTTTTTGAAAAACTGTTTATTTCTGTATTACATGATTGCAACTTGCTGAAAAGTGTCAACAGTTCAGTGGTCCTATCATCCTGATTAATCAGTATAGCAAAAAATGGAACTTACAGAGTGCACTAAACATGAATTAGACCTTGTTTGTGAAAAACGATTTATTTCTGTATTTCATGATTGCAACTTGCTGAAAAGTGTCGACAATGTTCCTTTCATCGAGTTTAAACAGTACAGCAAAATGGTATTTACAGAGTGACTCAAACTTGACTTAGACCTTGTTTTTGAAAAACTGTTTATTTCTGTATTACATGATTGCAACTTGCTGAAAAGTGTCAACAGTACAGTGTTCCTATCATCCTGATTAAGCAGTACAGCAAAAATGGAACTTACAGAATGACCTTGTTTTTGAAAAACGGTTTATTTCTGTATTACATGATTGCAACTTGCTGAAAAGTGTCAACAGTTCAGTGTTCCTATCATCCTGATTAAGCAGTACAGCAAAAATTGTACTTACAGAGTGCATCAAACATGATTTAGACCTTGTTTGTGAAAAACTATTTATTTCTGTATTACATGATTGCAACTTGCTGAAAAGTGTCAACAGTACAGTGTTCCTATCATCCTGATTAAGCAGTACAGCAAAAATGGAACTAACAAAGTGCATCAAACATGATTTAGACCTTGTTTGTGAAAAACTATTTATTTATGTATTACATAATTGCAACTTGCTGAAAAGTGTCAACAGTACAGTGTTCCTATCATCCTGATTGAGCATTACAGCAAAAATGGTACTTACAAAGTGCATCAAACATGATTTAGACCTTGTTTGTGAAAAACTATTTATTTCTGTTTTTCATGATTGCAACTTGCTGAAAAGTGTCAACAATGTTCCTTCATCGAGTTTAAACAGTACAGCAAAATGGAACTTGCAGAGTGACTCAAACATGACTTAGACCTGGTTTTTGAAAAACTGTTTATTTCTGTATTTCATGATTGCAACTGGCTGAAAAGTGTTAACAGTGTTCCTTTCATCGAGTTTAAACAGTACAGCAAAATGGTACTTACAGAGTGACCTTGTTTTTGAAAAACTGTTTATTTCTGTATTACATGATTGCAACTTGCTGAAAAGTGTCAACAGTTCAGTGGTCCTATCATCCTGATTAATCAGTACAGCAAAAATGGAACTTACAGAGTGCACTAAACATGAATTAGACCTTGTTTGTGAAAAACGATTTATTTCTGTTTTTCATGATTGCAACTTGCTGAAAAGTGTCAACAATGTTCCTTTCATCGAGTTTAAACAGTACAGCAAAATGGTATTTACAGAGTGACTCAAACTTGACTTAGACATAGTTTTTGAAAAACTGTTTATTTCTGTATTACATGATTGCAACTTGCTGAAAAGTGTCAACAGTACAGTGTTCCTATCATCCTGATTAAGCAGTAAAGCAAAAATGGAACTTACAGAATGACCTTGTTTTTGAAAAACGGTTCATTTCTGTATTACATGATTGCAACTTGCTGAAAAGTGTCAACAGTTCAGTGTTCCTATCATCCTGATTAAGCAGTACAGCAAAAATTGTACTTACAGAGTGCATCAAACATGATTTAGACCTTGTTTGTGAAAAACTATTTATTTATGTATTACATAATTGCAACTTGCTGAAAAGTGTCAACAGTACAGTGTTCCTATCATCCTGATTAAGCATTACAGCAAAAATGGTACTTACAAAGTGCATCAAACATGATTTAGACCTTGTTTGTGAAAAACTATTTATTTCTGTTTTTCATGATTGCAACTTGCTGAAAAGTGTCAACAATGTTCCTTCATCGAGTTTAAACAGTACAGCAAAATGGTATTTACAGAGTGACTCAAACTTGACTTAGACCTTGTTTTTGAAAAACTGTTTATTTCTGTATTACATGATTGCAACTTGCTGAAAAGTGTCAACAGTACAGTGTTCCTATCATCCTGATTAAGCAGTACAGCAAAAATGGAACTTACAAAGTGCATCCAACATGATTTAGACCTTGTTTGTGAAAAACTATTTATTTCTGTTTTTCATGATTGCAACTTGCTGAAAAGTGTCAACAATGTTCCTTTCATCGAGTTTAAACAGTACAGCAAAATTGTACTTACAGAGTGACTCAAACATGACTTAGACCTTGTTTTTGAAAAACGGTTTATTTCTGTATTTCATGATTGCAACTTATAGAAAAGTGTCAACAGTGTTCCTTTCATCGAGTTTAAACAGTACAGCAAATGGTACTTACAGAGTGACTCAAACATGACTTAGACCTTGTTTCTGAAAAACGGTTTATTTCTGTATTTCATGATTGCAACTTGCTGAAAAGTGTTAACAGGGTTCCTTTCATCGAGTTTAAACAGTACAGCAAAATGGTACTTACAGAATGACCTTGTTTTTGAAAAACTGTTTATTTCTGTATTACATGATTGCAACTTGCTGAAAAGTGTCAACAGTTCAGTGTTCCTATCATCCTGATTAAGCAGTACAGCAAAAATTGTACATACAGAGTGCATCAAACATGATTTAGACCTTGTTTGTGAAAAACTATTTATTTCTGTATTACATGATTGCAACTTGCTGAAAAGTGTCAACAGTACAGTGTTCCTATCATCCTGATTAAGCAGTACAGCAAAAATGGAACTTACAAAGTGAATCAAACATGATTTAGACCTTGTTTGTGAAAAACTATTTATTTCTGTTTTTCATGATTGCAACTTGCTGAAAAGTGTCAACAATGTTCCTTCATCGAGTTTAAACAGTACAGCAAAATGGTACTTGCAGAGTGACTCAAACATGACTTAGACCTTGTTTTTGAAAAACTGTTTATTTCTGTATTTCATGATTGCAACTGGCTGAAAAGTGTTAACAGTGTTCCTTTCATCAAGTGTAAACAGTACAGCAAAATGGTACTTACAGAATGACCTTGTTTTTGAAAAACTGTTTATTTCTGTATTACATGATTGCAACTTGCTGAAAAGTGTCAACAGTGTTCCTTTCATCGAGTTTAAACAGTACAGCAAAATTGTACTTACAGAGTGACTCAAACATGACTTAGACCTTGTTTTTGAAAAACGGTTTATTTCTGTATTTCATGATTGCAACTTGCTGAAAAGTGTCAACAGTACAGTGTTCCTATCATCCTGATTAAGCAGTACAGCAAAAATGGAACTTACAAAGTGCATCAAACATGATTTAGACCTTGTTTGTGAAAAACTATTTATTTCTGTTTTTCATGATTGCAACTTGCTGAAAAGTGTCAACAATGTTCCTTTCATCGAGTTTAAACAGTACAGCAAAATGGTACTTACAGAGTGACTCAAACTTGACTTAGACCTTGTTTTTGAAAAACTGTTTATTTCTGTATTACATGATTGCAACTTGCTGAAAAGTGTCAACAGTACAGTGTTCCTATCATCCTGATTAAGCAGTACAGCAAAATGGGAACTTACAAAGTGCATCAAACATGATTTAGACCTTGTTTGTGAAAAACTATTTATTTCTGTT
Organism: Salmo salar; assembly: GCF_965601325.2. Lineage (NCBI taxonomy): Eukaryota > Metazoa > Chordata > Actinopteri > Salmoniformes > Salmonidae > Salmo > Salmo salar. The sequence goes on along the minus strand of NC_138295.1, from coordinate 47,928,329 downwards.
TTTCATGATTGCAACTTGCTGAAAAGTGTCAACAATTTTCCTTTCATCGAGTTTAAACAGTACAGCAAAATTGTACTTACAGAGTGACTCAAACATGACTTAGACCTTGTTTTTGAAAAACGGTTTATTTCTGTATTTCATGATTGCAACTTGATGAAAAGTGTCAACAGTGTTCCTTTCATCGAGTTTAAACAGTACAGCAAATGGTACTTACAGAGTGACTCAAACATGACTTAGACCTTGTTTTTGAAAAACGGTTTATTTCTGTATTTCATGATTGCAACTTGCTGAAAAGTGTTAACAGGGTTCCTTTCATCGAGTTTAAACAGTACAGCAAAATGGTACTTACAGAATGACCTTGTTTTTGAAAAACTGTTTATTTCTGTATTACATGATTGCAACTTGCTGAAAAGTGTCAACAGTTCAGTGTTCCTATCATCCTGATTAAGCAGTACAGCAAAAATGGAACTTACAAAGTGCATCAAACATGATTTAGACCTTGTTTGTGAAAAACTATTTATTTCTGTTTTTCATGATTGCAACTTGCTGAAAAGTGTCAACAATGTTCCTTTCATCGAGTTTAAACAGTACAGCAAATGGTACTTACAGAGTGACTCAAACATGACTTAGACCTTGTTTTTGAAAAACGGTTTATTTCTGTATTTCAAGATTGCAACTTGCTGAAAAGTGTTAACAGGGTTCCTTTCATCGAGTTTAAACAGTACAGCAAATGGTACTTACAGAGTGACTCAAACATGACTTAGACCTTGTTTTTGAAAAACGGTTTATTTCTGTATTTCATGATTGCAACTTGCTGAAAAGTGTTAACAGGGTTCCTTTCATCGAGTTTAAACAGTACAGCAAAATGGTACTTACAGAATGACCTTGTTTTTGAAAAACTGTTTATTTCTGTATTACATGATTGCAACTTGCTGAAAAGTGTCAACAATTCAGTGTTCCTATCATCCTGATTAAGCAGTACAGCAAAAATGGAACTTGCAGAGTGACTCAAACATGACTTAGACCTTGTTTTTGAAAAACGGTTTATTTCTGTATTTCATGATTGCAACTGGCTGAAAAGTGTTAACAGTGTTCCTTTCATCGAGTTTAAACAGTACAGCAAAATGGTACTTACAGAGTGACCTTGTTTTTGAAAAACTGTTTATTTCTGTATTACATGATTGCAACTTGCTGAAAAGTGTCAACAGTTCAGTGGTCCTATCATCCTGATTAATCAGTATAGCAAAAAATGGAACTTACAGAGTGCACTAAACATGAATTAGACCTTGTTTGTGAAAAACGATTTATTTCTGTATTTCATGATTGCAACTTGCTGAAAAGTGTCGACAATGTTCCTTTCATCGAGTTTAAACAGTACAGCAAAATGGTATTTACAGAGTGACTCAAACTTGACTTAGACCTTGTTTTTGAAAAACTGTTTATTTCTGTATTACATGATTGCAACTTGCTGAAAAGTGTCAACAGTACAGTGTTCCTATCATCCTGATTAAGCAGTACAGCAAAAATGGAACTTACAGAATGACCTTGTTTTTGAAAAACGGTTTATTTCTGTATTACATGATTGCAACTTGCTGAAAAGTGTCAACAGTTCAGTGTTCCTATCATCCTGATTAAGCAGTACAGCAAAAATTGTACTTACAGAGTGCATCAAACATGATTTAGACCTTGTTTGTGAAAAACTATTTATTTCTGTATTACATGATTGCAACTTGCTGAAAAGTGTCAACAGTACAGTGTTCCTATCATCCTGATTAAGCAGTACAGCAAAAATGGAACTAACAAAGTGCATCAAACATGATTTAGACCTTGTTTGTGAAAAACTATTTATTTATGTATTACATAATTGCAACTTGCTGAAAAGTGTCAACAGTACAGTGTTCCTATCATCCTGATTGAGCATTACAGCAAAAATGGTACTTACAAAGTGCATCAAACATGATTTAGACCTTGTTTGTGAAAAACTATTTATTTCTGTTTTTCATGATTGCAACTTGCTGAAAAGTGTCAACAATGTTCCTTCATCGAGTTTAAACAGTACAGCAAAATGGAACTTGCAGAGTGACTCAAACATGACTTAGACCTGGTTTTTGAAAAACTGTTTATTTCTGTATTTCATGATTGCAACTGGCTGAAAAGTGTTAACAGTGTTCCTTTCATCGAGTTTAAACAGTACAGCAAAATGGTACTTACAGAGTGACCTTGTTTTTGAAAAACTGTTTATTTCTGTATTACATGATTGCAACTTGCTGAAAAGTGTCAACAGTTCAGTGGTCCTATCATCCTGATTAATCAGTACAGCAAAAATGGAACTTACAGAGTGCACTAAACATGAATTAGACCTTGTTTGTGAAAAACGATTTATTTCTGTTTTTCATGATTGCAACTTGCTGAAAAGTGTCAACAATGTTCCTTTCATCGAGTTTAAACAGTACAGCAAAATGGTATTTACAGAGTGACTCAAACTTGACTTAGACATTGTTTTTGAAAAACTGTTTATTTCTGTATTACATGATTGCAACTTGCTGAAAAGTGTCAACAGTACAGTGTTCCTATCATCCTGATTAAGCATTAAAGCAAAAATGGAACTTACAGAATGACCTTGTTTTTGAAAAACGGTTCATTTCTGTATTACATGATTGCAACTTGCTGAAAAGTGTCAACAGTTCAGTGTTCCTATCATCCTGATTAAGCAGTACAGCAAAAATTGTACTTACAGAGTGCATCAAACATGATTTAGACCTTGTTTGTGAAAAACTATTTATTTCTGTATTACATGATTGCAACTTGCTGAAAAGTGTCAACAGTACAGTGTTCCTATCATCCTGATTAAGCAGTACAGCAAAAATGGAACTAACAAAGTGCATCAAACATGATTTAGACCTTGTTTGTGAAAAACTATTTATTTATGTATTACATAATTGCAACTTGCTGAAAAGTGTCAACAGTACAGTGTTCCTATCATCCTGATTAAGCAGTACAGCAAAAATGGAACTTACAAAGTGCATCCAACATGATTTAGACCTTGTTTGTGAAAAACTATTTATTTCTGTTTTTCATGATTGCAACTTGCTGAAAAGTGTCAACAATGTTCCTTTCATCGAGTTTAAACAGTACAGCAAAATTGTACTTACAGAGTGACTCAAACATGACTTAGACCTTGTTTTTGAAAAACGGTTTATTTCTGTATTTCATGATTGCAACTTATAGAAAAGTGTCAACAGTGTTCCTTTCATCGAGTTTAAACAGTACAGCAAATGGTACTTACAGAGTGACTCAAACATGACTTAGACCTTGTTTCTGAAAAACGGTTTATTTCTGTATTTCATGATTGCAACTTGCTGAAAAGTGTTAACAGGGTTCCTTTCATCGAGTTTAAACAGTACAGCAAAATGGTACTTACAGAATGACCTTGTTTTTTGAAAAACTGTTTATTTCTGTATTACATGATTGCAACTTGCTGAAAAGTGTCAACAGTTCAGTGTTCCTATCATCCTGATTAAGCAGTACAGCAAAAATTGTACATACAGAGTGCATCAAACATGATTTAGACCTTGTTTGTGAAAAACTATTTATTTCTGTATTACATGATTGCAACTTGCTGAAAAGTGTCAACAGTACAGTGTTCCTATCATCCTGATTAAGCAGTACAGCAAAAATGGAACTTACAAAGTGAATCAAACATGATTTAGACCTTGTTTGTGAAAAACTATTTATTTCTGTTTTTCATGATTGCAACTTGCTGAAAAGTGTCAACAATGTTCCTTCATCGAGTTTAAACAGTACAGCAAAATGGTACTTGCAGAGTGACTCAAACATGACTTAGACCTTGTTTTTGAAAAACTGTTTATTTCTGTATTTCATGATTGCAACTGGCTGAAAAGTGTTAACAGTGTTCCTTTCATCAAGTGTAAACAGTACAGCAAAATGGTACTTACAGAATGACCTTGTTTTTGAAAAACTGTTTATTTCTGTATTACATGATTGCAACTTGCTGAAAAGTGTCAACAGTGTTCCTTTCATCGAGTTTAAACAGTACAGCAAAATTGTACTTACAGAGTGACTCAAACATGACTTAGACCTTGTTTTTGAAAAACGGTTTATTTCTGTATTTCATGATTGCAACTTGCTGAAAAGTGTCAACAGTACAGTGTTCCTATCATCCTGATTAAGCAGTACAGCAAAAATGGAACTTACAAAGTGCATCAAACATGATTTAGACCTTGTTTGTGAAAAACTATTTATTTCTGTTTTTCATGATTGCAACTTGCTGAAAAGTGTCAACAATGTTCCTTTCATCGAGTTTAAACAGTACAGCAAAATGGTACTTACAGAGTGACTCAAACTTGACTTAGACCTTGTTTTTGAAAAACTGTTTATTTCTGTATTACATGATTGCAACTTGCTGAAAAGTGTCAACAGTACAGTGTTCCTATCATCCTGATTAAGCAGTACAGCAAAATGGGAACTTACAAAGTGCATCAAACATGATTTAGACCTTGTTTGTGAAAAACTATTTATTTCTGTTTTTCATGATTGCAACTTGCTGAAAAGTGTCAACAATTTTCCTTTCATCGAGTTTAAACAGTACAGCAAAATTGTACTTACAGAGTGACTCAAACATGACTTAGACCTTGTTTTTGAAAAACGGTTTATTTCTGTATTTCATGATTGCAACTTGATGAAAAGTGTCAACAGTGTTCCTTTCATCGAGTTTAAACAGTACAGCAAATGGTACTTACAGAGTGACTCAAACATGACTTAGACCTTGTTTTTGAAAAACGGTTTATTTCTGTATTTCATGATTGCAACTTGCTGAAAAGTGTTAACAGGGTTCCTTTCATCGAGTTTAAACAGTACAGCAAAATGGTACTTACAGAATGACCTTGTTTTTGAAAAACTGTTTATTTCTGTATTACATGATTGCAACTTGCTGAAAAGTGTCAACAGTTCAGTGTTCCTATCATCCTGATTAATCAGTACAGCAAAAATGGAACTTACAGAGTGCACTAAACATGAATTAGACCTTGTTTGTGAAAAACTATTTATTTCTGTATTTCATGATTGCAACTTGCTGAAAAGTGTCAACAATGTTCCTTTCATCGAGTTTAAACAGTACAGCAAAATGGTATTTACAGAGTGACTCAAACTTGACTTAGACCTTGTTTTTGAAAAACTGTTTATTTCTGTATTACATGATTGCAACTTGCTGAAAAGTGTCAACAGTACAGTGTTCCTATCATCCTGATTAAGCAGTACAGCAAAAATGGAACTTACAGAATGACCTTGTTTTTCAAAAACGGTTCATTTCTGTATTACATGATTGCAACTTGCTGAAAAGTGTCAACAGTTCAGTGTTCCTATCATCCTGATTAAGCAGTACAGCAAAAATTGTACTTACAGAGTGCATCAAACATGATTTAGACCTTGTTTGTGAAAAACTATTTATTTCTGTATTACATGATTGCAACTTGCTGAAAAGTGTCAACAATGTTCCTTTCATCGAGTTTAAACAGTACAGCAAAATGGTATTTACAGAGTGACTCAAACTTGACTTAGACTTTGTTTTTGAAAAACTGTTTATTTCTGTATTTCATGATTGCAACTGGCTGAAAAGTGTTAACAGTGTTCCTATCATCCTGATTAATCAGTACAGCAAAAATGGAACTTACAGAGTGCACTAAACATGAATTAGACCTTGTTTGTGAAAAACTATTTATTTCTGTATTTCATGATTGCAACTTGCTGAAAAGTGTCAACAATGTTCCTTTCATCGAGTTTAAACAGTACAGCAAAATGGTACTTACAGAGTGACTCAAACTTGACTTAGACCTTGTTTTTGAAAAACTGTTTATTTCTGTATTACATGATTGCAACTTGCGAAAAGTGTCAACAGTACAGTGTTCCTATCATCCTGATTAAGCAGTACAGCAAAAATGGAACTTACAAAGTGCATCAAACATAATTTAGACCTTGTTTGTGAAAAACTATTTATTTCTGTTTTTCATGATTGCAACTTGCTGAAAAGTGTCAACAGTGTTCCTTTCATCGAGTTTAAACAGTACAGCAAAATTGTACTTACAGAGTGACTCAAACATGACTTAGACCTTGTTTTTGAAAAACGGTTTATTTCTGTATTACATGATTGCAACTTGCTGAAAAGTGTCAACAGTTCAGTGTTCCTATCATCCTGATTAAGCAGTACAGCAAAAATTGTACTTACAGAGTGCATCAAACATGATTTAGACCTTGTTTGTGAAAAAATATTTATTTCTGTATTACATGATTGCAACTTGCTGAAAAGTGTCAACAGTACAGTGTTCCTATCATCCTGATTAAGCAGTACAGCAAAAATGGAACTTACAAAGTGAATCAAACATGATTTAGACCTTGTTTGTGAAAAACTATTTATTTCTGTTTTTCATGATTGCAACTTGCTGAAAAGTGTCAACAATGTTCCTTCATCGAGTTTAAACAGTACAGCAAAATGGTACTTGCAGAGTGACTCAAACATGACTTAGACCTTGTTTTTGAAAAACTGTTTATTTCTGTATTTCATGATTGCAACTGGCTGAAAAGTGTTAACAGTGTTCCTTTCATCAAGTGTAAACAGTACAGCAAAATGGTACTTACAGAATGACCTTGTTTTTGAAAAACTGTTTATTTCTGTATTACATGATTGCAACTTGCTGAAAAGTGTCAACAGTGTTCCTTTCATCGAGTTTAAACAGTACAGCAAAATGGTACTTACAGAGTTACTCAAACATGACTTAGACCTTGTTTTTGAAAAACGGTTTATTTCTGTATTTCATGATTGCAACTTGCTGAAAAGTGTCAACAGTACAGTGTTCCTATCATCCTGATTAAGCAGTACAGCAAAAATGGAACTTACAAAGTGCATCAAACATGATTTAGACCTTGTTTGTGAAAAACTATTTATTTCTGTTTTTCATGATTGCAACTTGCTGAAAAGTGTCAACAATGTTCCTTTCATCGAGTTTAAACAGTACAGCAAAATGGTACTTACAGAGTGACTCAAACTTGACTTAGACCTTGTTTTTGAAAAACTGTTTATTTCTGTATTACATGATTGCAACTTGCGAAAAGTGTCAACAGTACAGTGTTCCTATCATCCTGATTAAGCAGTACAGCAAAAATGGAACATACAAAGTGCATCAAACATAATTTAGACCTTGTTTGTGAAAAACTATTTATTTCTGTATTTCATGATTGCAACTTGCTGAAAAGTGTCAACAATGTTCCTTTCATCGAGTTTAAACAGTACAGCAAAATGGTACTTACAGAGTGACTCAAACTTGACTTAGACCTTGTTTTTGAAAAACTGTTTATTTCTGTATTACATGATTGCAACTTGCGAAAAGTGTCAACAGTACAGTGTTCCTATCATCCTGATTAAGCAGTACAGCAAAAATGGAACTTACAAAGTGCATCAAACATAATTTAGACCTTGTTTGTGAAAAACTATTTATTTCTGTTTTTCATGATTGCAACTTGCTGAAAAGTGTCAACAATGTTCCTTTCATCGAGTTTAAACAGTACAGCAAAATGGTACTTACAGAGTGACTCAAACTTGACTTAGACCTTGTTTTTGAAAAACTGTTTATTTCTGTATTACATGATTGCAACTTGCTGAAAAGTGTCAACAGTGTTCCTTTCATCGAGTTTAAACAGTACAGCAAAATTGTACTTACAGAGTGACTCAAACATGACTTAGACCTTGTTTTTGAAAAACGGTTTATTTCTGTATTACATGATTGCAACTTGCTGAAAAGTGTCAACAGTTCAGTGTTCCTATCATCCTGATTAAGCAGTACAGCAAAAATTGTACTTACAGAGTGCATCAAACATGATTTAGACCTTGTTTGTGAAAAAATATTTATTTCTGTATTACATGATTGCAACTTGCTGAAAAGTGTCAACAGTACAGTGTTCCTATCATCCTGATTAAGCAGTACAGCAAAAATGGAACTTACAGAATGACCTTGTTTTTGAAAAACGGTTCATTTCTGTATTACATGATTGCAACTTGCTGAAAAGTGTCAACAGTTCAGTGTTCCTATCATCCTGATTAAGCAGTACAGCAAAAATTGTACTTACAGAGTGCATCAAACATGATTTAGACCTTGTTTGTGAAAAACTATTTATTTCTGTATTACATGATTGCAACTTGCTGAAAAGTGTCAACAGTTCAGTGTTCCTATCATCCTGATTAAGCAGTACAGCAAAAATTGTACTTACAGAGTGCATCAAACATGATTTAGACCTTGTTTGTGAAAAACTATTTATTTCTGTTTTTCATGATTGCAACTTGCTGAAAAGTGTCAACAATGTTCCTTTCATCGAGTTTAAACAGTACAGCAAAATGGTACTTGCAGAGTGACTCAAACATCACTTAGACCTTGTTTTTGAAAAACTGTTTATTTCTGTATTTCATGATTGCAACTGGCTGAAAAGTGTTAACAGTGTTCCTATCATCCTGATTAATCAGTACAGCAAAAATGGAACTTACAGAGTGCACTAAACATGAATTAGACCTTGTTTTTGAAAAACTGTTTATTTCTGTATTACATGATTGCAACTTGCTGAAAAGTGTCAACAGTGTTCCTTTCATCGAGTTTAAACAGTACAGCAAAATTGTACTTACAGAGTGACTCAAACATGACTTAGACCTTGTTTTTGAAAAACGGTTTATTTCTGTATTACATGATTGCAACTTGCTGAAAAGTGTCAACAGTTCAGTGTTCCTATCATCCTGATTAAGCAGTACAGCAAAAATTGTACTTACAGAGTGCATCAAACATGATTTAGACCTTGTTTGTGAAAAAATATTTATTTCTGTATTACATGATTGCAACTTGCTGAAAAGTGTCAACAGTACAGTGTTCCTATCATCCTGATTAAGCAGTACAGCAAAAATGGAACTTACAAAGTGCATCAAACATGATTTAGACCTTGTTTGTGAAAAACTATTTATTTCTGTTTTTCATGATTGCAACTTGCTGAAAAGTGTCAACAATGTTCCTTTCATCGAGTTTAAACAGTACAGCAAAATGGTACTTACAGAGTGACTCAAACTTGACTTAGACCTTGTTTTTGAAAAACTGTTTATTTCTGTATTACATGATTGCAACTTGCTGAAAAGTGTCAACAGTACAGTGTTCCTATCATCCTGATTAAGCAGTACAGCAAAAATGGAACTTACAGAATGACCTTGTTTTTGAAAAACGGTTCATTTCTGTATTACATGATTGCAACTTGCTGAAAAGTGTCAACAGTTCAGTGTTCCTATCATCCTGATTAAGCAGTACAGCAAAAATTGTACTTACAGAGTGCATCAAACATGATTTAGACCTTGTTTGTGAAAAACTATTTATTTCTGTATTACATGATTGAAACTTGCTGAAAAGTGTCAACAGTTCAGTGTTCCTATCATCCTGATTAAGCAGTACAGCAAAAATTGTACTTACAGAGTGCATCAAACATGATTTAGACCTTGTTTGTGAAAAACTATTTATTTCTGTTTTTCATGATTGCAACTTGCTGAAAAGTGTCAACAATGTTCCTTTCATCGAGTTTAAACAGTACAGCAAAATGGTACTTGCAGAGTGACTCAAACATCACTTAGACCTTGTTTTTGAAAAACTGTTTATTTCTGTATTTCATGATTGCAACTGGCTGAAAAGTGTTAACAGTGTTCCTATCATCCTGATTAATCAGTACAGCAAAAATGGAACTTACAGAGTGCACTAAACATGAATTAGACCTTGTTTTTGAAAAACTGTTTATTTCTGTATTACATGATTGCAACTTGCTGAAAAGTGTCAACAGTGTTCCTTTCATCGAGTTTAAACAGTACAGCAAAATTGTACTTACAGAGTGACTCAAACATGACTTAGACCTTGTTTTTGAAAAACGGTTTATTTCTGTATTACATGATTGCAACTTGCTGAAAAGTGTCAACAGTTCAGTGTTCCTATCATCCTGATTAAGCAGTACAGCAAAAATTGTACTTACAGAGTGCATCAAACATGATTTAGACCTTGTTTGTGAAAAAATATTTATTTCTGTATTACATGATTGCAACTTGCTGAAAAGTGTCAACAGTACAGTGTTCCTATCATCCTGATTAAGCAGTACAGCAAAAATGGAACTTACAAAGTGCATCAAACATGATTTAGACCTTGTTTGTGAAAAACTATTTATTTCTGTTTTTCATGATTGCAACTTGCTGAAAAGTGTCAACAATGTTCCTTTCATCGAGTTTAAACAGTACAGCAAAATGGTACTTACAGAGTGACTCAAACTTGACTTAGACCTTGTTTTTGAAAAACTGTTTATTTCTGTATTACATGATTGCAACTTGCTGAAAAGTGTCAACAGTACAGTGTTCCTATCATCCTGATTAAGCAGTACAGCAAAAATGGAACTTACAGAATGACCTTGTTTTTGAAAAACGGTTCATTTCTGTATTACATGATTGCAACTTGCTGAAAAGTGTCAACAGTTCAGTGTTCCTATCATCCTGATTAAGCAGTACAGCAAAAATTGTACTTACAGAGTGCATCAAACATGATTTAGACCTTGTTTGTGAAAAACTATTTATTTCTGTATTACATGATTGAAACTTGCTGAAAAGTGTCAACAGTTCAGTGTTCCTATCATCCTGATTAAGCAGTACAGCAAAAATTGTACTTACAGAGTGCATCAAACATGATTTAGACCTTGTTTGTGAAAAACTATTTATTTCTGTTTTTCATGATTGCAACTTGCTGAAAAGTGTCAACAATGTTCCTTTCATCGAGTTTAAACAGTACAGCAAAATGGTACTTGCAGAGTGACTCAAACATCACTTAGACCTTGTTTTTGAAAAACTGTTTATTTCTGTATTTCATGATTGCAACTGGCTGAAAAGTGTTAACAGTGTTCCTATCATCCTGATTAATCAGTACAGCAAAAATGGAACTTACAGAGTGCACTAAACATGAATTAGACCTTGTTTTTGAAAAACTGTTCATTTCTGTATTACATGATTGCAACTTGCTGAAAAGTGTCAACAGTTCAGTGTTCCTATCATCCTGATTAAGCAGTACAGCAAAAATTGTACTTACAGAGTGCATCAAACATGATTTAGACCTTGTTTGTGAAAAACTATTTATTTCTGTATTACATGATTGCAACTTGCTGAAAAGTGTCAACAGTTCAGTGTTCCTATCATCCTGATTAAGCAGTACAGCAAAAATTGTACTTACAGAGTGCATCAAACATGATTTAGACCTTGTTTGTGAAAAACTATTTATTTCTGTTTTTCATGATTGCAACTTGCTGAAAAGTGTCAACAATGTTCCTTTCATCGAGTTTAAACAGTACAGCAAAATGGTACTTGCAGAGTGACTCAAACATCACTTAGACCTTGTTTTTGAAAAACTGTTTATTTCTGTATTTCATGATTGCAACTGGCTGAAAAGTGTTAACAGTGTTCCTATCATCCTGATTAATCAGTACAGCAAAAATGGAACTTACAGAGTGCACTAAACATGAATTAGACCTTGTTTTTGAAAAACTGTTTATTTCTGTATTACATGATTGCAACTTGCTGAAAAGTGTCAACAGTGTTCCTTTCATCGAGTTTAAACAGTACAGCAAAATTGTACTTACAGAGTGACTCAAACATGACTTAGACCTTGTTTTTGAAAAACGGTTTATTTCTGTATTACATGATTGCAACTTGCTGAAAAGTGTCAACAGTTCAGTGTTCCTATCATCCTGATTAAGCAGTACAGCAAAAATTGTACTTACAGAGTGCATCAAACATGATTTAGACCTTGTTTGTGAAAAAATATTTATTTCTGTATTACATGATTGCAACTTGCTGAAAAGTGTCAACAGTACAGTGTTCCTATCATCCTGATTAAGCAGTACAGCAAAAATGGAACTTACAAAGTGCATCAAACATGATTTAGACCTTGTTTGTGAAAAACTATTTATTTCTGTTTTTCATGATTGCAACTTGCTGAAAAGTGTCAACAATGTTCCTTTCATCGAGTTTAAACAGTACAGCAAAATGGTACTTACAGAGTGCATCAAACATGATTTAGACCTTGTTTGTGAAAAACTATTTATTTCTGTATTACATGATTGAAACTTGCTGAAAAGTGTCAACAGTTCAGTGTTCCTATCATCCTGATTAAGCAGTACAGCAAAAATGGAACTTACAAAGTGCATCAAACATGATTTAGACCTTGTTTTTGAAAAACGGTTCATTTCTGTATTACATGATTGCAACTTGCTGAAAAGTGTCAACAGTTCAGTGTTCCTATCATCCTGATTAAGCAGTACAGCAAAAATTGTACTTACAGAGTGCATCAAACATGATTTAGACCTTGTTTGTGAAAAACTATTTATTTCTGTATTACATGATTGAAACTTGCTGAAAAGTGTCAACAGTTCAGTGTTCCTATCATCCTGATTAAGCAGTACAGCAAAAATTGTACTTACAGAGTGCATCAAACATGATTTAGACCTTGTTTGTGAAAAACTATTTATTTCTGTTTTTCATGATTGCAACTTGCTGAAAAGTGTCAACAATGTTCCTTTCATCGAGTTTAAACAGTACAGCAAAATGGTACTTGCAGAGTGACTCAAACATCACTTAGACCTTGTTTTTGAAAAACTGTTTATTTCTGTATTTCATGATTGCAACTGGCTGAAAAGTGTTAACAGTGTTCCTATCATCCAGATTAATCAGTACAGCAAAAATGGAACTTACAGAGTGCACTAAACATGAATTAGACCTTGTTTTTGAAAAACTGTTTATTTCTGTATTACATGATTGCAACTTGCTGAAAAGTGTCAACAGTGTTCCTTTCATCGAGTTTAAACAGTACAGCAAAATTGTACTTACAGAGTGACTCAAACATGACTTAGACCTTGTTTTTGAAAAACGGTTTATTTCTGTATTACATGATTGCAACTTGCTGAAAAGTGTCAACAGTTCAGTGTTCCTATCATCCTGATTAAGCAGTACAGCAAAAATTGTACTTACAGAGTGCATCAAACATGATTTAGACCTTGTTTGTGAAAAAATATTTATTTCTGTATTACATGATTGCAACTTGCTGAAAAGTGTCAACAGTACAGTGTTCCTATCATCCTGATTAAGCAGTACAGCAAAAACGGAACTTACAAAGTGCATCAAACATGAATTAGACCTTGTTTGTGAAAAACTATTTATTTCTGTATTTCATGATTGCAACTTGCTGAAAAGTGTCAACAATGTTCCTTTCATCGAGTTTAAACAGTACAGCAAAATGGTACTTACAGAGTGACTCAAACTTGACTTAGACCTTGTTTTTGAAAAACTGTTTATTTCTGTATTACATGATTGCAACTTGCGAAAAGTGTCAACAGTACAGTGTTCCTATCATCCTGATTAAGCAGTACAGCAAAAATGGAACTTACAAAGTGCATCAAACATAATTTAGACCTTGTTTGTGAAAAACTATTTATTTCTGTTTTTCATGATTGCAACTTGCTGAAAAGTGTCAACAATGTTCCTTTCATCGAGTTTAAACAGTACAGCAAAATGGTACTTACAGAGTGACTCAAACTTGACTTAGACCTTGTTTTTGAAAAACTGTTTATTTCTGTATTACATGATTGCAACTTGCTGAAAAGTGTCAACAGTACAGTGTTCCTATCATCCTGATTAAGCAGTACAGCAAAATTGGAACTTACAAAGTGCATCAAACATGATTTAGACCTTGTTTGTGAAAACTATTTATTTCTGTTTTTCATGATAGCAACTTGCTGAAAAGTGTCAACAATGTTCCTTTCATCGAGTTTAAACAGTACAGCAAATGGTACTTACAGAGTGACTCAAACATGACTTAGACCTTGTTTTTGAAAAACTGTTTATTTCTGTATTACATGATTGCAACTTGCTGAAAAGTGTCAACAGTGTTCCTTTCATCGAGTTTAAACAGTACAGCAAAATTGTACTTACAGAGTGACTCAAACATGACTTAGACCTTGTTTTTGAAAAACGGTTTATTTCTGTATTACATGATTGCAACTTGCTGAAAAGTGTCAACAGTTCAGTGTTCCTATCATCCTGATTAAGCAGTACAGCAAAAATTGTACTTACAGAGTGCATCAAACATGATTTAGACCTTGTTTGTGAAAAAAGATTTATTTCTGTATTACATGATTGCAACTTGCTGAAAAGTGTCAACAGTTCAGTGTTCCTATCATCCTGATTAAGCAGTACAGCAAAAACGGAACTTACAAAGTGCATCAAACATGAATTAGACCTTGTTTGTGAAAAACTATTTATTTCTGTATTTCATGATTGCAACTTGCTGAAAAGTGTCAACAATGTTCCTTTCATCGAGTTTAAACAGTACAGCAAAATGGTACTTACAGAGTGACTCAAACTTGACTTAGACCTTGTTTTTGAAAAACTGTTTATTTCTGTATTACATGATTGCAACTTGCGAAAAGTGTCAACAGTACAGTGTTCCTATCATCCTGATTAAGCAGTACAGCAAAAATGGAACTTACAAAGTGCATCAAACATAATTTAGACCTTGTTTGTGAAAAACTATTTATTTCTGTTTTTCATGATTGCAACTTGCTGAAAAGTGTCAACAATGTTCCTTTCATCGAGTTTAAACAGTACAGCAAAATGGTACTTACAGAGTGACTCAAACTTGACTTAGACCTTGTTTTTGAAAAACTGTTTATTTCTGTATTACATGATTGCAACTTGCTGAAAAGTGTCAACAGTACAGTGTTCCTATCATCCTGATTAAGCAGTACAGCAAAATTGGAACTTACAAAGTGCATCAAACATGATTTAGACCTTGTTTGTGAAAACTATTTATTTCTGTTTTTCATGATAGCAACTTGCTGAAAAGTGTCAACAATGTTCCTTTCATCGAGTTTAAACAGTACAGCAAATGGTACTTACAGAGTGACTCAAACATGACTTAGACCTTGTTTTTGAAAAACTGTTTATTTCTGTATTACATGATTGCAACTTGCTGAAAAGTGTCAACAGTGTTCCTTTCATCGAGTTTAAACAGTACAGCAAAATTGTACTTACAGAGTGACTCAAACATGACTTAGACCTTGTTTTTGAAAAACGGTTTATTTCTGTATTACATGATTGCAACTTGCTGAAAAGTGTCAACAGTTCAGTGTTCCTATCATCCTGATTAAGCAGTACAGCAAAAATTGTACTTACAGAGTGCATCAAACATGATTTAGACCTTGTTTGTGAAAAAATATTTATTTCTGTATTACATGATTGCAACTTGCTGAAAAGTGTCAACAGTACAGTGTTCCTATCATCCTGATTAAGCAGTACAGCAAAAATGGAACTTACAAAGTGCATCAAACATGATTTAGACCTTGTTTGTGAAAAACTATTTATTTCTGTTTTTCATGATTGCAACTTGCTGAAAAGTGTCAACAATGTTCCTTTCATCGAGTTTAAACAGTACAGCAAAATGGTACTTGCAGAGTGACTCAAACATGACTAAGACCTTGTTTTTGAAAAACTGTTTATTTCTGTATTACATGATTGCAACTGGCTGAAGAGTGTTAACAGTGTTCCTTTCATTGAGTTTAAACAGTACAGCAAAATGGTACTTACAGAATGACCTTGTTTTTGAAAAACTGTTTATTTCTGTATTACATGATCAACTTGCTGAAAAGTGTCAACAGTTCAGTGTTCCTATCATCCTGATTAATCAGTACAGCAAAAATTGTACTTACAGAGTGCATCAAACATGATTTAGACCTTGTTTGTGAAAAACTATTTATTTCTGTATTACATGATTGCAACTTGCTGAAAAGTGTCAACAATGTTCCTTTCATCGAGTTTAAACAGTACAGCAAAATGGTACTTACAGAGTGACTCAAACTTGACTTAGACCTTGTTTTTGAAAAACTGTTTATTTCTGTATTACATGATTGCAACTTGCTGAAAAGTGTCAACAGTACAGTGTTCCTATCATCCTGATTAAGCAGTACAGCAAAAATGGACCTTACAAAGTGCATCAAACATGATTTAGACCTTGTTTGTGAAAAACAATTTATTTCTGTTTTTCATGATTGCAACTTGCTGAAAAGTGTCAACAATGTTCCTTTCATCGAGTTTAAACAGTACAGCAAAATGGTACTTACAGAGTGACTCAAACTTGACTTAGACCTTGTTTTTGAAAAACTGTTTATTTCTGTATTACATGATTGCAACTTGCTGAAAAGTGTCAACAGTTCAGTGTTCCTATCATCCTGATTAAGCAGTACAGCAAAAATTGTACTTACAGAGTGCATCAAACATGATTTAGACCTTGTTTGTGAAAAACTATTTATTTCTGTATTACATGATTGCAACTTGCTGAAAAGTGTCAACAATGTTCCTTCATCGAGTTTAAACAGTACAGCAAATGGTACTTACACAGTGACTCAAACATGACTTAGACCTTGTTTTTGAAAAACGGTTTATTTCTGTATTTCAAGATTGCAACTTGCTGAAAAGTGTTAACAGGGTTCCTTTCATCGAGTTTAAACAGTACAGCAAAATGGTACTTACAGAATGACCTTGTTTTTGAAAAACTGTTTATTTCTGTATTTCATGATTGCAACTTGCTGAAAAGTGTTAACAGGGTTCCTTTCATCGAGTTTAAACAGTACAGCGAAATGGTACTTACAGAGTGACCTTGTTTGTGAAAAACTATTTATTTCTGTATTACATGATTGCAACTTGCTGAAAAGTGTCAACAGTACAGTGTTCCTATCATCCTGATTAAGCATTACAGCAAAAATGGTACTTACAAAGTGCATCAAACATGATTTAGACCTTGTTTGTGAAAAACTATTTATTTCTGTTTTTCATGATTGCAACTTGCTGAAAAGTGTCAACAATGTTCCTTTCATCGAGTTTAAACAGTACAGCAAAATGGTACTTACAGAGTGACTCAAACTTGACTTAGACCTTGTTTTTGAAAAACTGTTTATTTCTGTAGTACATGATTGCAACTTGCTGAAAAGTGTCAACAGTACAGTGTTCCTATCATCCTGATTAAGCAGTACAGCAAAAATGGACCTTACAAAGTGCATCAAACATGATTTAGACCTTGTTTGTGAAAAACAATTTATTTCTGTTTTTCATGATTGCAACTTGCTGAAAAGTGTCAACAATGTTCCTTCATCGAGTTTAAACAGTACAGCAAATGGTACTTACACAGTGACTCAAACATGACTTAGACCTTGTTTTTGAAAAACGGTTTATTTCTGTATTTCAAGATTGCAACTTGCTGAAAAGTGTTAACGGGGTTCCTTTCATCGAGTTTAAACAGTACAGCAAAATGGTACTTACAGAGTGACTCAAACTTGACTTAGACCTTGTTTTTGAAAAACTGTTTATTTCTGTATTACATGATTGCAACTTGCTGAAAAGTGTCAACAGTACAGTGTTCCTATCATCCTGATTAAGCAGTACAGCAAAAATGGACCTTACAAAGTGCATCAAACATGATTTAGACCTTGTTTGTGAAAAACAATTTATTTCTGTTTTTCATGATTGCAACTTGCTGAAAAGTGTCAACAATGTTCCTTTCATCGAGTTTAAACAGTACAGCAAAATGGTACTTACAGAGTGACTCAAACTTGACTTAGACCTTGTTTTTGAAAAACTGTTTATTTCTGTATTACATGATTGCAACTTGCTGAAAAGTGTCAACAGTGTTCCTTTCATCGAGTTTAAACAGTACAGCAAAATTGTACTTACAGAGTGACTCAAACATGACTTAGACCTTGTTTTTGAAAAACGGTTTATTTCTGTATTACATGATTGCAACTTGCTGAAAAGTGTCAACAGTTCAGTGTTCCTATCATCCTGATTAAGCAGTACAGCAAAAATTGTACTTACAGAGTGCATCAAACATGATTTAGACCTTGTTTGTGAAAAACTATTTATTTCTGTATTACATGATTGCAACTTGCTGAAAAGTGTCAACAATGTTCCTTTCATCGAGTTTAAACAGTACAGCAAAATGGTACTTACAGAGTGACTCAAACTTGACTTAGACCTTGTTTTTGAAAAACTGTTTATTTCTGTATTACATGATTGCAACTTGCTGAAAAGTGTCAACAGTGTTCCTTTCATCGAGTTTAAACAGTACAGCAAAATTGTACTTACAGAGTGACTCAAACATGACTTAGACCTTGTTTTTGAAAAACGGTTTATTTCTGTATTACATGATTGCAACTTGCTGAAAAGTGTCAACAGTTCAGTGTTCCTATCATCCTGATTAAGCAGTACAGCAAAAATTGTACTTACAGAGTGCATCAAACATGATTTAGACCTTGTTTGTGAAAAAATATTTATTTCTGTATTACATGATTGCAACTTGCTGAAAAGTGTCAACAGTACAGTGTTCCTATCATCCTGATTAAGCAGTACAGCAAAAATGGAACTTACAAAGTGCATCAAACATGATTTAGACCTTGTTTGTGAAAAACTATTTATTTCTGTTTTTCATGATTGCAACTTGCTGAAAAGTGTCAACAATGTTCCTTTCATCGAGTTTAAACAGTACAGCAAAATGGTACTTACAGAGTGACTCAAACTTGACTTAGACCTTGTTTTTGAAAAACTGTTTATTTCTGTATTACATGATTGCAACTTGCTGAAAAGTGTCAACAGTACAGTGTTCCTATCATCCTGATTAAGCAGTACAGCAAAATGGGAACTTACAAAGTGCATCAAACATGATTTAGACCTTGTTTGTGAAAAACTATTTATTTCTGTTTTTCATGATTGCAACTTGCTGAAAAGTGTCAACAATGTTCCTTTCATCGATTTTAAACAGTACAGCAAAATTGTACTTACAGAGTGACTCAAACATGACTTAGACCTTGTTTTTGAAAAACGGTTTATTTCTGTATTTCATGATTGCAACTTGATGAAAAGTGTCAACAGTGTTCCTTTCATCGAGTTTAAACAGTACAGCAAATGGTACTTACAGAGTGACTCAAACATGACTTAGACCTTGTTTTTGAAAAACGGTTTATTTCTGTATTTCATGATTGCAACTTGCTGAAAAGTGTTAACAGGGTTCCTTTCATCGAGTTTAAACAGTACAGCAAAATGGTACTTACAGAATGACCTTGTTTTTGAAAAACTGTTTATTTCTGTATTACATGATTGCAACTTGCTGAGAAGTGTCAACAGTTCAGTGTTCCTATCATCCTGATTAATCAGTACAGCAAAAATGGAACTTACAGAGTGCACTAAACATGAATTAGACCTTGTTTGTGAAAAACGATTTATTTCTGTATTTCATGATTGCAACTTGCTGAAAAGTGTCAACAATGTTCCTTTCATCGAGTTTAAACAGTACAGCAAAATGGTATTTACAGAGTGACTCAAACTTGACTTAGACCTTGTTTTTGAAAAACTGTTTATTTCTGTATTACATGATTGCAACTTGCTGAAAAGTGTCAACAGTACAGTGTTCCTATCATCCTGATTAAGCAGTACAGCAAAAATGGAACTTACAGAATGACCTTGTTTTTGAAAAACGGTTCATTTCTGTATTACATGATTGCAACTTGCTGAAAAGTGTCAACAGTTCAGTGTTCCTATCATCCTGATTAAGCAGTACAGCAAAAATTGTACTTACAGAGTGCATCAAACATGATTTAGACCTTGTTTGTGAAAAACTATTTATTTCTGTATTACATGATTGCAACTTGCTGAAAAGTGACAACAGTACAGTGTTCCTATCATCTGATTAAGCAGTACAGCAAAAATGGAACTTACAAAGTGCATCAAACATGATTTAGACCTTGTTTGTGAAAAACTATTTATTTCTGTTTTTCATGATTGCAACTTGCTGAAAAGTGTCAACAATGTTCCTTTCATCGAGTTTAAACAGTACAGCAAAATGGTACTTGCAGAGTGACTCAAACATCACTTAGACCTTGTTTTTGAAAAACTGTTTATTTCTGTATTTCATGATTGCAACTGGCTGAAAAGTGTTAACAGTGTTCCTATCATCCTGATTAATCAGTACAGCAAAAATGGAACTTACAGAGTGCACTAAACATGAATTAGACCTTGTTTGTGAAAAACTATTTATTTCTGTATTTCATGATTGCAACTTGCTGAAAAGTGTCAACAATGTTCCTTTCATCGAGTTTAAACAGTACAGCAAAATGGTACTTACAGAGTGACTCAAACTTGACTTAGACCTTGTTTTTGAAAAACTGTTTATTTCTGTATTACATGATTGCAACTTGCGAAAAGTGTCAACAGTACAGTGTTCCTATCATCCTGATTAAGCAGTACAGCAAAAATGGAACTTACAAAGTGCATGAAACATAATTTAGACCTTGTTTGTGAAAAACTATTTATTTCTGTTTTTCATGATTGCAACTTGCTGAAAAGTGTCAACAATGTTCCTTTCATCGAGTTTAAACAGTACAGCAAAATGGTACTTACAGAGTGACTCAAACTTGACTTAGACCTTGTTTTTGAAAAACTGTTTATTTCTGTATTACATGATTGCAACTTGCTGAAAAGTGTCAACAGTACAGTGTTCCTATCATCCTGATTAAGCAGTACAGCAAAAAATGGTACTTACAGAGTGCATCAAACATGATTTAGACCTTGTTTGTGAAAAACTATTTATTTCTGTATTACATGATTGCAACTTGCTGAAAAGTGTCAACAGTACAGTGTTCCTATCATCCTGATTAAGCATTACAGCAAAAATGGTACTTACAAAGTGCATCAAACATGATTTAGACCTTGTTTGTGAAAAACTATTTATTTCTGTTTTTCATGATTGCAACTTGCTGAAAAGTGTCAACAATGTTCCTTTCATCGAGTTTAAACAGTACAGCAAAATGGTACTTGCAGAGTGACTCAAACATGACTAAGACCTTGTTTTTGAAAAACTGTTTATTTCTGTATTACATGATTGCAACTGGCTGAAGAGTGTTAACAGTGTTCCTTTCATTGAGTTTAAACAGTACAGCAAAATGGTACTTACAGAATGACCTTGTTTTTGAAAAACTGTTTATTTCTTTATTACATGATTGCAACTTGCTGAAAAGTGTCAACAGTTCAGTGTTCCTATCATCCTGATTAAGCAGTACAGCAAAAATTGTACTTACAGAGTGCATCAAACATGATTTAGACCTTGTTTGTGAAAAACTATTTATTTCTGTATTACATGATTGCAACTTGCTGAAAAGTGTCAACAATGTTCCTTCATCGAGTTTAAACAGTACAGCAAATGGTACTTACACAGTGACTCAAACATGACTTAGACCTTGTTTTTGAAAAACGGTTTATTTCTGTATTTCAAGATTGCAACTTGCTGAAAAGTGTTAACAGGGTTCCTTTCATCGAGTTTAAACAGTACAGCAAAATGGTACTTACAGAATGACCTTGTTTTTGAAAAACTGTTTATTTCTGTATTTCATGATTGCAACTTGCTGAAAAGTGTTAACAGGGTTCCTTTCATCGAGTTTAAACAGTACAGCGAAATGGTACTTACAGAGTGACCTTGTTTTTGAAAAACGGTTTACTTCTGTATTACATGATTGCAACTTGCAGAAAAGTGTCAACAGTTCAGTGTTCCTATCATCCTGATTAAGCAGTACAGCAAAAATTGTACTTACAGAGTGCATCAAACATGATTTAGACCTTGTTTGTGAAAAACTATTTATTTCTGTATTACATGATTGCAACTTGCTGAAAAGTGTCAACAGTACAGTGTTCCTATCATCCTGATTAAGCATTACAGCAGAAATGGTACTTCCAAAGTGCATCAAACATGATTTAGACCTTGTTTGTGAAAAACTATTTATTTCTGTTTTTCATGATTGCAACTTGCTGAAAAGTGTCAACAAAGTTCCTTTCATCGAGTTTAAACAGTACAGCAAAATGGTACTTACAGAGTGACTCAAACTTGACTTAGACCTTGTTTTTGAAAAACTGTTTATTTCTGTATTACATGATTTCAAATTGCTGAAAAGTGTCAACAGTACAGTGTTCCTATCATCCTGATTAAGCAGTACAGCAAAAATGGAACTTACAAAGTGCATCAAACATAATTTAGACCTTGTTTGTGAAAAACTATTTATTTCTGTTTTTCATGATTGCAACTTGCTGAAAAGTGTCAACAATGTTCCTTTCATCGAGTTTAAACAGTACAGCAAAATGGTACTTACAGAGTGACTCAAACTTGACTTAGACCTTGTTTTTGAAAAACTGTTTATTTCTGTATTACATGATTGCAACTTGCTGAAAAGTGTCAACAGTACAGTGTTCCTATCATCCTGATTAAGCAGTACAGCAAAAATGGAACTTACAGAATGACCTTGTTTTTGAAAAACGGTTCATTTCTGTATTACATGATTGCAACTTGCTGAAAAGTGTCAACAGTTCAGTGTTCCTATCATCCTGATTAAGCAGTACAGCAAAAATTGTACTTACAGAGTGCATCAAACATGATTTAGACCTTGTTTGTGAAAAACTATTTATTTCTGTATTACATGATTGCAACTTGCTGAAAAGTGTCAACAGTTCAGTGTTCCTATCATCCTGATTAAGCAGTACAGCAAAAATTGTACTTACAGAGTGCATCAAACATGATTTAGACCTTGTTTGTGAAAAACTATTTATTTCTGTTTTTCATGATTGCAACTTGCTGAAAAGTGTCAACAATGTTCCTTTCATCGAGTTTAAACAGTACAGCAAAATGGTACTTGCAGAGTGACTCAAACATCACTTAGACCTTGTTTTTGAAAAACTGTTTATTTCTGTATTACATGATTGCAACTTGCTGAAAAGTGTCAACAGTGTTCCTTTCATCGAGTTTAAACAGTACAGCAAAATTGTACTTACAGAGTGACTCAAACATGACTTAGACCTTGTTTTTGAAAAACGGTTTATTTCTGTATTACATGATTGCAACTTGCTGAAAAGTGTCAACAGTTCAGTGTTCCTATCATCCTGATTAAGCATTACAGCAGAAATGGTACTTCCAAAGTGCATCAAACATGATTTAGACCTTGTTTGTGAAAAACTATTTATTTCTGTTTTTCATGATTGCAACTTGCTGAAAAGTGTCAACAAAGTTCCTTTCATCGAGTTTAAACAGTACAGCAAAATGGTACTTACAGAGTGACTCAAACTTGACTTAGACCTTGTTTTTGAAAAACTGTTTATTTCTGTATTACATGATTTCAAATTGCTGAAAAGTGTCAACAGTACAGTGTTCCTATCATCCTGATTAAGCAGTACAGCAAAAATGGAACTTACAAAGTGCATCAAACATAATTTAGACCTTGTTTGTGAAAAACTATTTATTTCTGTTTTTCATGATTGCAACTTGCTGAAAAGTGTCAACAATGTTCCTTTCATCGAGTTTAAACAGTACAGCAAAATGGTACTTACAGAGTGACTCAAACTTGACTTAGACCTTGTTTTTGAAAAACTGTTTATTTCTGTATTACATGATTGCAACTTGCTGAAAAGTGTCAACAGTACAGTGTTCCTATCATCCTGATTAAGCAGTACAGCAAAAATGGAACTTACAGAATGACCTTGTTTTTGAAAAACGGTTCATTTCTGTATTACATGATTGCAACTTGCTGAAAAGTGTCAACAGTTCAGTGTTCCTATCATCCTGATTAAGCAGTACAGCAAAAATTGTACTTACAGAGTGCATCAAACATGATTTAGACCTTGTTTGTGAAAAACTATTTATTTCTGTATTACATGATTGCAACTTGCTGAAAAGTGTCAACAGTTCAGTGTTCCTATCATCCTGATTAAGCAGTACAGCAAAAATTGTACTTACAGAGTGCATCAAACATGATTTAGACCTTGTTTGTGAAAAACTATTTATTTCTGTTTTTCATGATTGCAACTTGCTGAAAAGTGTCAACAATGTTCCTTTCATCGAGTTTAAACAGTACAGCAAAATGGTACTTGCAGAGTGACTCAAACATCACTTAGACCTTGTTTTTGAAAAACTGTTTATTTCTGTATTACATGATTGCAACTTGCTGAAAAGTGTCAACAGTGTTCCTTTCATCGAGTTTAAACAGTACAGCAAAATTGTACTTACAGAGTGACTCAAACATGACTTAGACCTTGTTTTTGAAAAACGGTTTATTTCTGTATTACATGATTGCAACTTGCTGAAAAGTGTCAACAGTTCAGTGTTCCTATCATCCTGATTAAGCAGTACAGCAAAAATTGTACTTACAGAGTGCATCAAACATGATTTAGACCTTGTTTGTGAAAAAATATTTATTTCTGTATTACATGATTGCAACTTGCTGAAAAGTGTCAACAGTACAGTGTTCCTATCATCCTGATTAAGCAGTACAGCAAAAATGGAACTTACAAAGTGCATCAAACATGATTTAGACCTTGTTTGTGAAAAACTATTTATTTCTGTTTTTCATGATTGCAACTTGCTGAAAAGTGTCAACAATGTTCCTTTCATCGAGTTTAAACAGTACAGCAAAATGGTACTTACAGAGTGACTCAAACTTGACTTAGACCTTGTTTTTGAAAAACTGTTTATTTCTGTATTACATGATTGCAACTTGCTGAAAAGTGTCAACAGTACAGTGTTCCTATCATCCTGATTAAGCAGTACAGCAAAAATGGAACTTACAGAATGACCTTGTTTTTGAAAAACGGTTCATTTCTGTATTACATGATTGCAACTTGCTGAAAAGTGTCAACAGTTCAGTGTTCCTATCATCCTGATTAAGCAGTACAGCAAAAATTGTACTTACAGAGTGCATCAAACATGATTTAGACCTTGTTTGTGAAAAACTATTTATTTCTGTATTACATGATTGAAACTTGCTGAAAAGTGTCAACAGTTCAGTGTTCCTATCATCCTGATTAAGCAGTACAGCAAAAATTGTACTTACAGAGTGCATCAAACATGATTTAGACCTTGTTTGTGAAAAACTATTTATTTCTGTTTTTCATGATTGCAACTTGCTGAAAAGTGTCAACAATGTTCCTTTCATCGAGTTTAAACAGTACAGCAAAATGGTACTTGCAGAGTGACTCAAACATCACTTAGACCTTGTTTTTGAAAAACTGTTTATTTCTGTATTTCATGATTGCAACTGGCTGAAAAGTGTTAACAGTGTTCCTATCATCCTGATTAATCAGTACAGCAAAAATGGAACTTACAGAGTGCACTAAACATGAATTAGACCTTGTTTTTGAAAAACTGTTTATTTCTGTATTACATGATTGCAACTTGCTGAAAAGTGTCAACAGTGTTCCTTTCATCGAGTTTAAACAGTACAGCAAAATTGTACTTACAGAGTGACTCAAACATGACTTAGACCTTGTTTTTGAAAAACGGTTTATTTCTGTATTACATGATTGCAACTTGCTGAAAAGTGTCAACAGTTCAGTGTTCCTATCATCCTGATTAACCTGTTGGGTCTAGGGGGCAGCATTTGCACGTCTGGATAAAAAAAATGTACCCGATTTAATCTGGTTACTAATCCTACCCAGTAACTAGAATATGCATATACTTATTATATATGGATAGAAAACACTCTAAAGTTTCCAAAACTGTTTGAATGGTGTCTGTGAGTATAACAGAACTCATTTGGCAGGCAAAACCCTGAGACATTTTCTGACAGGAAGTGGATACCTGATGTGTTGTATTGACTTTAAACCTATCCCATTGAAAAACACAGGGGTTTAGGAATATTTTGGCACTTCCTATTGCTTCCACTAGATGTCACCAGCCTTTACAAAGTGTTTTGAGTCTTCTGGAGGGAGATCTGACCGAACAAGAGCCATGGAACGATGATGGCCCATTAGACACCTTGCGCGCGAGTTGATGTTGGGTACCCTCGTTCCAATACGTTATAAAAGAGTATGCATTCGTCCACCTTGAATATTATTCATGTTCTGGTTAAAAAAGGCCCTAATGATTTATGCTATACAACGTTTGACATGTTTGAACGAACGGAAATATATTTTTTCCCCTCGTTCATGACGAGAAGTCCGGCTGGCTTACATCATGTGCTAACGAGACGGAGATTTTTGGACATAAATGATGAGCTTTTTTGAACAAAACTACATTCGTTATGGACCTGTGATACCTGGAAGTGACATCTGATGAAGAGAATCAAAGGTAATGGATTATTTACATAGTATTTTCGATTTTAGATCTCCCCAACATGACGTCTAGTCTGTATCGCAACGCGTATTTTTCTGGGCGCAGTGCTCAGATTATTGCAAAGTGTGATTTCCCAGTAAGGTTATTTTTAAATCTGGCAAGTTGATTGCGTTCAAAAGATGTAAATCTATAATTCTTTAAATGACAATATAATATTTTACCAATGTTTTCTAATTTTAATTATTTAATTTCTGACGCTGACTTGACTGCCGGTTATTGGAGGGAAACGATTTCCTCAACATCAATGCCATAGTAAAACGCTGTTTTTGGATATAAATATGAACTTGATAGAACTAAAAATGCATGCATTGTCTAACATAATGTCCTAGGAGTGTCATCTGATGGAGATTGTAAAAGGTTAGTGCATCATTTTAGCTGGTTTTATGGTTTTGGTGACCCTGTCTTTGACTTGACAAAACATTACACACAACTCTTGTAAATGTACTGTCCTAACATACTCTAAATTTATGCTTTCGCCGTAAAACCTTTTTGAAATCGTAAAACGTGGTTAGATTAAGGAGATGTTTATCTTTCAAATGGTGTAACATAGTTGTATTTTTGAAAAATTTGAATTTTGACATTTATTTGGATTCAAATTTGCTGCTCTTGAAATGCACCTGCTGTTGATGGAGTGCACCACGGGTGGCACGCTAGCGTCCCACCTAGCCCCAAGAGGTTAAGCAGTACAGCAAAAATTGTACTTACAGAGTGCATCAAACATGATTTAGACCTTGTTTGTGTAAAAATATTTATTTCTGTATTACATGATTGCAACTTGCTGAAAAGTGTCAACAGTACAGTGTTCCTATCATCCTGATTAAGCAGTACAGCAAAAACGGAACTTACAAAGTGCATCAAACATGAATTAGACCTTGTTTGTGAAAAACTATTTATTTCTCTATTTCATGATTGCAACTTGCTGAAAAGTGTCAACAATGTTCCTTTCATCGAGTTTAAACAGTACAGCAAAATGGTACTTACAGAGTGACTCAAACTTGACTTAGACCTTGTTTTTGAAAAACTGTTTATTTCTGTATTACATGATTGCAACTTGCGAAAAGTGTCAACAGTACAGTGTTCCTATCATCCTGATTAAGCAGTACAGCAAAAATGGAACTTACAAAGTGCATCAAACATAATTTAGACCTTGTTTGTGAAAAACTATTTATTTCTGTTTTTCATGATTGCAACTTGCTGAAAAGTGTCAACAATGTTCCTTTCATCGAGTTTAAACAGTACAGCAAAATGGTACTTACAGAGTGACTCAAACTTGACTTAGACCTTGTTTTTGAAAAACTGTTTATTTCTGTATTACATGATTGCAACTTGCTGAAAAGTGTCAACAGTACAGTGTTCCTATCATCCTGATTAAGCAGTACAGCAAAATTGGAACTTACAAAGTGCATCAAACATGATTTAGACCTTGTTTGTGAAAACTATTTATTTCTGTTTTTCATGATAGCAACTTGCTGAAAAGTGTCAACAATGTTCCTTTCATCGAGTTTAAACAGTACAGCAAATGGTACTTACAGAGTGACTCAAACATGACTTAGACCTTGTTTTTGAAAAACTGTTTATTTCTGTATTACATGATTGCAACTTGCTGAAAAGTGTCAACAGTGTTCCTTTCATCGAGTTTAAACAGTACAGCAAAATTGTACTTACAGAGTGACTCAAACATGACTTAGACCTTGTTTTTGAAAAACGGTTTATTTCTGTATTACATGATTGCAACTTGCTGAAAAGTGTCAACAGTTCAGTGTTCCTATCATCCTGATTAAGCAGTACAGCAAAAATTGTACTTACAGAGTGCATCAAACATGATTTAGACCTTGTTTGTGAAAAAATATTTATTTCTGTATTACATGATTGCAACTTGCTGAAAAGTGTCAACAGTTCAGTGTTCCTATCATCCTGATTAAGCAGTACAGCAAAAACGGAACTTACAAAGTGCATCAAACATGAATTAGACCTTGTTTGTGAAAAACGATTTATTTCTGTATTTCATGATTGCAACTTGCTGAAAAGTGTCAACAATGTTCCTTTCATCGAGTTTAAACAGTACAGCAAAATGGTACTTACAGAGTGACTCAAACTTGACTTAGACCTTGTTTTTGAAAAACTGTTTATTTCTGTATTACATGATTGCAACTTGCGAAAGTGTCAACAGTACAGTGTTCCTATCATCCTGATTAAGCAGTACAGCAAAAATGGAACTTACAAAGTGCATCAAACATAATTTAGACCTTGTTGGTGAAAAACTATTTATTTCTGTTTTTCATGATTGCAACTTGCTGAAAAGTGTCAACAATGTTCCTTTCATCGAGTTTAAACAGTACAG
This sequence comes from Salmo salar, assembly GCF_965601325.2. Taxonomy (NCBI): domain Eukaryota; kingdom Metazoa; phylum Chordata; class Actinopteri; order Salmoniformes; family Salmonidae; genus Salmo; species Salmo salar. The sequence continues at coordinate 47,899,691 of NC_138295.1, read as the reverse complement.
CAAAATGGTACTTACAGAGTGACTCAAACTTGACTTAGACCTTGTTTTTGAAAAACTGTTTATTTCTGTATTACATGATTGCAACTTGCTGAAAAGTGTCAACAGTACAGTGTTCCTATCATCCTGATTAAGCAGTACAGCAAAATTGGAACTTACAAAGTGCATCAAACATGATTTAGACCTTGTTTGTGAAAACTATTTATTTCTGTTTTTCATGATAGCAACTTGCTGAAAAGTGTCAACAATGTTCCTTTCATCGAGTTTAAACAGTACAGCAAATGGTACTTACAGAGTGACTCAAACATGACTTAGACCTTGTTTTTGAAAAACTGTTTATTTCTGTATTACATGATTGCAACTTGCTGAAAAGTGTCAACAGTGTTCCTTTCATCGAGTTTAAACAGTACAGCAAAATTGTACTTACAGAGTGACTCAAACATGACTTAGACCTTGTTTTTGAAAAACGGTTTATTTCTGTATTACATGATTGCAACTTGCTGAAAAGTGTCAAAAGTTCAGTGTTCCTATCATCCTGATTAAGCAGTACAGCAAAAATTGTACTTACAGAGTGCATCAAACATGATTTAGACCTTGTTTGTGAAAAAATATTTATTTCTGTATTACATGATTGCAACTTGCTGAAAAGTGTCAACAGTACAGTGTTCCTATCATCCTGATTAAGCAGTACAGCAAAAATGGAACTTACAAAGTGCATCAAACATGATTTAGACCTTGTTTGTGAAAAACTATTTATTTCTGTTTTTCATGATTGCAACTTGCTGAAAAGTGTCAACAATGTTCCTTTCATCGAGTTTAAACAGTACAGCAAAATGGTACTTGCAGAGTGACTCAAACATGACTAAGACCTTGTTTTTGAAAAACTGTTTATTTCTGTATTACATGATTGCAACTGGCTGAAGAGTGTTAACAGTGTTCCTTTCATTGAGTTTAAACAGTACAGCAAAATGGTACTTACAGAATGACCTTGTTTTTGAAAAACTGTTTATTTCTGTATTACATGATCAACTTGCTGAAAAGTGTCAACAGTTCAGTGTTCCTATCATCCTGATTAATCAGTACAGCAAAAATTGTACTTACAGAGTGCATCAAACATGATTTAGACCTTGTTTGTGAAAAACTATTTATTTCTGTATTACATGATTGCAACTTGCTGAAAAGTGTCAACAATGTTCCTTTCATCGAGTTTAAACAGTACAGCAAAATGGTACTTACAGAGTGACTCAAACTTGACTTAGACCTTGTTTTTGAAAAACTGTTTATTTCTGTATTACATGATTGCAACTTGCTGAAAAGTGTCAACAGTACAGTGTTCCTATCATCCTGATTAAGCAGTACAGCAAAAATGGACCTTACAAAGTGCATCAAACATGATTTAGACCTTGTTTGTGAAAAACAATTTATTTCTGTTTTTCATGATTGCAACTTGCTGAAAAGTGTCAACAATGTTCCTTTCATCGAGTTTAAACAGTACAGCAAAATGGTACTTACAGAGTGACTCAAACTTGACTTAGACCTTGTTTTTGAAAAACTGTTTATTTCTGTATTACATGATTGCAACTTGCTGAAAAGTGTCAACAATGTTCCTTCATCGAGTTTAAACAGTACAGCAAATGGTACTTACACAGTGACTCAAACATGACTTAGACCTTGTTTTTGAAAAACGGTTTATTTCTGTATTTCAAGATTGCAACTTGCTGAAAAGTGTTAACAGGGTTCCTTTCATCGAGTTTAAACAGTACAGCAAAATGGTACTTACAGAATGACCTTGTTTTTGAAAAACTGTTTATTTCTGTATTTCATGATTGCAACTTGCTGAAAAGTGTTAACAGGGTTCCTTTCATCGAGTTTAAACAGTACAGCGAAATGGTACTTACAGAGTGACCTTGTTTGTGAAAAACTATTTATTTCTGTATTACATGATTGCAACTTGCTGAAAAGTGTCAACAGTACAGTGTTCCTATCATCCTGATTAAGCATTACAGCAAAAATGGTACTTACAAAGTGCATCAAACATGATTTAGACCTTGTTTGTGAAAAACTATTTATTTCTGTTTTTCATGATTGCAACTTGCTGAAAAGTGTCAACAATGTTCCTTTCATCGAGTTTAAACAGTACAGCAAAATGGTACTTACAGAGTGACTCAAACTTGACTTAGACCTTGTTTTTGAAAAACTGTTTATTTCTGTAGTACATGATTGCAACTTGCTGAAAAGTGTCAACAGTACAGTGTTCCTATCATCCTGATTAAGCAGTACAGCAAAAATGGACCTTACAAAGTGCATCAAACATGATTTAGACCTTGTTTGTGAAAAACAATTTATTTCTGTTTTTCATGATTGCAACTTGCTGAAAAGTGTCAACAATGTTCCTTTCATCGAGTTTAAACAGTACAGCAAAATGGTACTTACAGAGTGACTCAAACTTGACTTAGACCTTGTTTTTGAAAAACTGTTTATTTCTGTATTACATGATTGCAACTTGCTGAAAAGTGTCAACAGTTCAGTGTTCCTATCATCCTGATTAAGCAGTACAGCAAAAATTGTACTTACAGAGTGCATCAAACATGATTTAGACCTTGTTTGTGAAAAACTATTTATTTCTGTATTACATGATTGCAACTTGCTGAAAAGTGTCAACAATGTTCCTTCATCGAGTTTAAACAGTACAGCAAATGGTACTTACACAGTGACTCAAACATGACTTAGACCTTGTTTTTGAAAAACGGTTTATTTCTGTATTTCAAGATTGCAACTTGCTGAAAAGTGTTAACAGGGTTCCTTTCATCGAGTTTAAACAGTACAGCAAAATGGTACTTACAGAGTGACTCAAACTTGACTTAGACCTTGTTTTTGAAAAACTGTTTATTTCTGTATTACATGATTGCAACTTGCTGAAAAGTGTCAACAGTACAGTGTTCCTATCATCCTGATTAAGCAGTACAGCAAAAATGGACCTTACAAAGTGCATCAAACATGATTTAGACCTTGTTTGTGAAAAACAATTTATTTCTGTTTTTCATGATTGCAACTTGCTGAAAAGTGTCAACAATGTTCCTTTCATCGAGTTTAAACAGTACAGCAAAATGGTACTTACAGAGTGACTCAAACTTGACTTAGACCTTGTTTTTGAAAAACTGTTTATTTCTGTATTACATGATTGCAACTTGCTGAAAAGTGTCAACAGTGATCCTTTCATCGAGTTTAAACAGTACAGCAAAATTGTACTTACAGAGTGACTCAAACATGACTTAGACCTTGTTTTTGAAAAACGGTTTATTTCTGTATTACATGATTGCAACTTGCTGAAAAGTGTCAACAGTTCAGTTCCTATCATCCTGATTAAGCAGTACAGCAAAAATTGTACTTACAGAGTGCATCAAACATGATTTAGACCTTGTTTGTGAAAAACTATTTATTTCTGTATTACATGATTGCAACTTGCTGAAAAGTGTCAACAATGTTCCTTTCATCGAGTTTAAACAGTACAGCAAAATGGTACTTACAGAGTGACTCAAACTTGACTTAGACCTTGTTTTTGAAAAACTGTTTATTTCTGTATTACATGATTGCAACTTGCTGAAAAGTGTCAACAGTGTTCCTTTCATCGAGTTTAAACAGTACAGCAAAATTGTACTTACAGAGTGACTCAAACATGACTTAGACCTTGTTTTTGAAAAACGGTTTATTTCTGTATTACATGATTGCAACTTGCTGAAAAGTGTCAACAGTTCAGTGTTCCTATCATCCTGATTAAGCAGTACAGCAAAAATTGTACTTACAGAGTGCATCAAACATGATTTAGACCTTGTTTGTGAAAAAATATTTATTTCTGTATTACATGATTGCAACTTGCTGAAAAGTGTCAACAGTACAGTGTTCCTATCATCCTGATTAAGCAGTACAGCAAAAATGGAACTTACAAAGTGCATCAAACATGATTTAGACCTTGTTTGTGAAAAACTATTTATTTCTGTTTTTCATGATTGCAACTTGCTGAAAAGTGTCAACAATGTTCCTTTCATCGAGTTTAAACAGTACAGCAAAATGGTACTTACAGAGTGACTCAAACTTGACTTAGACCTTGTTTTTGAAAAACTGTTTATTTCTGTATTACATGATTGCAACTTGCTGAAAAGTGTCAACAGTACAGTGTTCCTATCATCCTGATTAAGCAGTACAGCAAAATGGGAACTTACAAAGTGCATCAAACATGATTTAGACCTTGTTTGTGAAAAACTATTTATTTCTGTTTTTCATGATTGCAACTTGCTGAAAAGTGTCAACAATGTTCCTTTCATCGAGTTTAAACAGTACAGCAAAATTGTACTTACAGAGTGACTCAAACATGACTTAGACCTTGTTTTTGAAAAACGGTTTATTTCTGTATTTCATGATTGCAACTTGATGAAAAGTGTCAACAGTGTTCCTTTCATCGAGTTTAAACAGTACAGCAAATGGTACTTACAGAGTGACTCAAACATGACTTAGACCTTGTTTTTGAAAAACGGTTTATTTCTGTATTTCATGATTGCAACTTGCTGAAAAGTGTTAACAGGGTTCCTTTCATCGAGTTTAAACAGTACAGCAAAATGGTACTTACAGAATGACCTTGTTTTTGAAAAACTGTTTATTTCTGTATTACATGATTGCAACTTGCTGAAAAGTGTCAACAGTTCAGTGTTCCTATCATCCTGATTAATCAGTACAGCAAAAATGGAACTTACAGAGTGCACTAAACATGAATTAGACCTTGTTTGTGAAAAACGATTTATTTCTGTATTTCATGATTGCAACTTGCTGAAAAGTGTCAACAATGTTCCTTTCATCGAGTTTAAACAGTACAGCAAAATGGTATTTACAGAGTGACTCAAACTTGACTTAGACCTTGTTTTTGAAAAACTGTTTATTTCTGTATTACATGATTGCAACTTGCTGAAAAGTGTCAACAGTACAGTGTTCCTATCATCCTGATTAAGCAGTACAGCAAAAATGGAACTTACAGAATGACCTTGTTTTTGAAAAACGGTTCATTTCTGTATTACATGATTGCAACTTGCTGAAAAGTGTCAACAGTTCAGTGTTCCTATCATCCTGATTAAGCAGTACAGCAAAAATTGTACTTACAGAGTGCATCAAACATGATTTAGACCTTGTTTGTGAAAAACTATTTATTTCTGTATTACATGATTGCAACTTGCTGAAAAGTGACAACAGTACAGTGTTCCTATCATCTGATTAAGCAGTACAGCAAAAATGGAACTTACAAAGTGCATCAAACATGATTTAGACCTTGTTTGTGAAAAACGATTTATTTCTGTTTTTCATGATTGCAACTTGCTGAAAAGTGTCAACAATGTTCCTTTCATCGAGTTTAAACAGTACAGCAAAATGGTACTTGCAGAGTGACTCAAACATCACTTAGACCTTGTTTTTGAAAAACTGTTTATTTCTGTATTTCATGATTGCAACTGGCTGAAAAGTGTTAACAGTGTTCCTATCATCCTGATTAATCAGTACAGCAAAAATGGAACTTACAGAGTGCACTAAACATGAATTAGACCTTGTTTGTGAAAAACTATTTATTTCTGTATTTCATGATTGCAACTTGCTTAAAAGTGTCAACAATGTTCCTTTCATCGAGTTTAAACAGTACAGCAAAATGGTACTTACAGAGTGACTCAAACTTGACTTAGACCTTGTTTTTGAAAAACTGTTTATTTCTGTATTACATGATTGCAACTTGCGAAAAGTGTCAACAGTACAGTGTTCCTATCATCCTGATTAAGCAGTACAGCAAAAATGGAACTTACAAAGTGCATGAAACATAATTTAGACCTTGTTTGTGAAAAACTATTTATTTCTGTTTTTCATGATTGCAACTTGCTGAAAAGTGTCAACAATGTTCCTTTCATCGAGTTTAAACAGTACAGCAAAATGGTACTTACAGAGTGACTCAAACTTGACTTAGACCTTGTTTTTGAAAAACTGTTTATTTCTGTATTACATGATTGCAACTTGCTGAAAAGTGTCAACAGTACAGTGTTCCTATCATCCTGATTAAGCATTACAGCAAAAATGGTACTTACAAAGTGCATCAAACATGATTTAGACCTTGTTTGTGAAAAACTATTTATTTCTGTTTTTCATGATTGCAACTTGCTGAAAAGTGTCAACAATGTTCCTTTCATCGAGTTTAAACAGTACAGCAAAATGGTACTTGCAGAGTGACTCAAACATGACTAAGACCTTGTTTTTGAAAAACTGTTTATTTCTGTATTACATGATTGCAACTGGCTGAAGAGTGTTAACAGTGTTCCTTTCATTGAGTTTAAACAGTACAGCAAAATGGTACTTACAGAATGACCTTGTTTTTGAAAAACTGTTTATTTCTTTATTACATGATTGCAACTTGCTGAAAAGTGTCAACAGTTCAGTGTTCCTATCATCCTGATTAATCAGTACAGCAAAAATTGTACTTACAGAGTGCATCAAACATGATTTAGACCTTGTTTGTGAAAAACTATTTATTTCTGTATTACATGATTGCAACTTGCTGAAAAGTGTCAACAATGTTCCTTTCATCGAGTTTAAACAGTACAGCAAAATGGTACTTACAGAGTGACTCAAACTTGACTTAGACCTTGTTTTTGAAAAACTGTTTATTTCTGTATTACATGATTGCAACTTGCTGAAAAGTGTCAACAGTACAGTGTTCCTATCATCCTGATTAAGCAGTACAGCAAAAATGGACCTTACAAAGTGCATCAAACATGATTTAGACCTTGTTTGTGAAAAACAATTTATTTCTGTTTTTCATGATTGCAACTTGCTGAAAAGTGTCAACAATGTTCCTTTCATCGAGTTTAAACAGTACAGCAAAATGGTACTTACAGAGTGACTCAAACTTGACTTAGACCTTGTTTTTGAAAAACTGTTTATTTCTGTATTACATGATTGCAACTTGCTGAAAAGTGTCAACAGTTCAGTGTTCCTATCATCCTGATTAAGCAGTACAGCAAAAATTGTACTTACAGAGTGCATCAAACATGATTTAGACCTTGTTTGTGAAAAACTATTTATTTCTGTATTACATGATTGCAACTTGCTGAAGTGTCAACAATGTTCCTTCATCGAGTTTAAACAGTACAGCAAATGGTACTTACACAGTGACTCAAACATGACTTAGACCTTGTTTTTGAAAAACGGTTTATTTCTGTATTTCAAGATTGCAACTTGCTGAAAAGTGTTAACAGGGTTCCTTTCATCGAGTTTAAACAGTACAGCAAAATGGTACTTACAGAATGACCTTGTTTTTGAAAAACTGTTTATTTCTGTATTTCATGATTGCAACTTGCTGAAAAGTGTTAACAGGGTTCCTTTCATCGAGTTTAAACAGTACAGCGAAATGGTACTTACAGAGTGACCTTGTTTTTGAAAAACGGTTTATTTCTGTATTACATGATTGCAACTTGCAGAAAAGTGTCAACAGTTCAGTGTTCCTATCATCCTGATTAAGCAGTACAGCAAAAATTGTACTTACAGAGTGCATCAAACATGATTTAGACCTTGTTTGTGAAAAACTATTTATTTCTGTATTACATGATTGCAACTTGCTGAAAAGTGTCAACAGTACAGTGTTCCTATCATCCTGATTAAGCATTACAGCAGAAATGGTACTTCCAAAGTGCATCAAACATGATTTAGACCTTGTTTGTGAAAAACTATTTATTTCTGTTTTTCATGATTGCAACTTGCTGAAAAGTGTCAACAAAGTTCCTTTCATCGAGTTTAAACAGTACAGCAAAATGGTACTTACAGAGTGACTCAAACTTGACTTAGACCTTGTTTTTGAAAAACTGTTTATTTCTGTATTACATGATTTCAAATTGCTGAAAAGTGTCAACAGTACAGTGTTCCTATCATCCTGATTAAGCAGTACAGCAAAAATGGAACTTACAAAGTGCATCAAACATAATTTAGACCTTGTTTGTGAAAAACTATTTATTTCTGTTTTTCATGATTGCAACTTGCTGAAAAGTGTCAACAATGTTCCTTTCATCGAGTTTAAACAGTACAGCAAAATGGTACTTACAGAGTGACTCAAACTTGACTTAGACCTTGTTTTTGAAAAACTGTTTATTTCTGTATTACATGATTGCAACTTGCTGAAAAGTGTCAACAGTACAGTGTTCCTATCATCCTGATTAAGCAGTACAGCAAAAATTGTACTTACAGAGTGCATCAAACATGATTTAGACCTTGTTTGTGAAAAACTATTTATTTCTGTATTACATGATTGCAACTTGCTGAAAAGTGTCAACAGTACAGTGTTCCTATCATCCTGATTAAGCATTACAGCAAAAATGGTACTTACAAATTGCATCAAACATGATTTAGACCTTTTTTGTGAAAAACTATTTATTTCTGTTTTTCATGATTGCAACTTGCTGAAAAGTGTCAACAATGTTCCTTCATCGAGTTTAAACAGTACAGCAAAATGGTACTTGCAGAGTGACTCAAACATGACTTAGACCTTGTTTTTGAAAAACTGTTTATTTCTGTATTTCATGATTGCAACTGGCTGAAAAGTGTTAACAGTGTTCCTTTCATCGAGTTTAAACAGTACAGCAAAATTGTACTTACAGAGTGACTCAAACATGACTTAGACCTTGTTTTTGAAAAACGGTTTATTTCTGTATTTCATGATTGAAACTTGCTGAAATGTGTCAACAGTGTTTCTTTCATCGAGTTTAAACAGTACAGCAAATGGTACTTACAGAGTGACTCAAACATGACAGACCTTGTTTTTGAAAAACTGTTTATTTCTGTATTACATGATTGCAACTTGCTGAAAAGTGTCAACAGTACAGTGTTCCTATCAACCTGATTAAGCAGTACAGCAGAAATGGTACTTCCAAAGTGCATCAAACATGATTTAGACCTTGTTTGTGAAAAACTATTTATTTCTGTTTTTCATGATTGCAACTTGCTGAAAAGTGTCAACAAAGTTCCTTTCATCGAGTTTAAACAGTACAGCAAAATGGTACTTACAGAGTGACTCAAACTTGACTTAGACCTTGTTTTTGAAAAACTGTTTATTTCTGTATTACATGATTTCAAATTGCTGAAAAGTGTCAACAGTACAGTGTTCCTATCATCCTGATTAAGCAGTACAGCAAAAATGGAACTTACAAAGTGCATCAAACATAATTTAGACCTTGTTTGTGAAAAACTATTTATTTCTGTTTTTCATGATTGCAACTTGCTGAAAAGTGTCAACAATGTTCCTTTCATCGAGTTTAAACAGTACAGCAAAATGGTACTTACAGAGTGACTCAAACTTGACTTAGACCTTGTTTTTGAAAAACTGTTTATTTCTGTATTACATGATTGCAACTTGCTGAAAAGTGTCAACAGTACAGTGTTCCTATCATCCTGATTAAGCAGTACAGCAAAAATTGTACTTACAGAGTGCATCAAACATGATTTAGACCTTGTTTGTGAAAAACTATTTATTTCTGTATTACATGATTGCAACTTGCTGAAAAGTGTCAACAGTACAGTGTTCCTATCATCCTGATTAAGCATTACAGCAAAAATGGTACTTACAAATTGCATCAAACATGATTTAGACCTTTTTTGTGAAAAACTATTTATTTCTGTTTTTCATGATTGCAACTTGCTGAAAAGTGTCAACAATGTTCCTTCATCGAGTTTAAACAGTACAGCAAAATGGTACTTGCAGAGTGACTCAAACATGACTTAGACCTTGTTTTTGAAAAACGGTTTATTTCTGTATTTCATGATTGAAACTTGCTGAAATGTGTCAACAGTGTTTCTTTCATCGAGTTTAAACAGTACAGCAAATGGTACTTACAGAGTGACTCAAACATGACAGACCTTGTTTTTGAAAAACTGTTTATTTCTGTATTACATGATTGCAACTTGCTGAAAAGTGTCAACAGTACAGTGTTCCTATCAACCTGATTAAGCAGTACAGCAAAAATGGAACTTACAAAGTGCATCAAACATGATTTAGACCTTGTTTGTGAAAAAATATTTATTTCTGTTTTTCATGATTTCAACTTGCTGAAAAGTGTCAACAATGTTCCTTTCATCGAGTTTAAACAGTACAGCAAAATGGTACTTACAGAGTGACTCAAAAATGACTTAGACCTTGTTTTTGAAAAACTGTTTATTTCTGTATTTCATGATTGCAACTTGCTGAAAAGTGTTAACAGGGTTCCTTTCATCGAGTTTAAACAGTACAGCAAAATGGTACTTACAGAGTGACTCAAACATGACTTAGACCTTGTTTTTGAAAAAGGGTTTATTTCTATAGTTCATGAGTGAAACTTGCTGAAATGTGTCAACAGTGTTTCTTTCATCGAGTTTAAACAGTACAGCAAATGGTACTTACAGAGTGACTCAAACATGACAGACCTTGTTTTTGAAAAACTGTTTATTTCTGTATTACATGATTGCAACTTGCTGAAAAGTGTCAACAGTACAGTGTTCCTATCAACCTGATTAAGCAGTACAGCAAAAATGGAACTTACAAAGTGCATCAAACATGATTTAGACCTTGTTTGTGAAAAAATATTTATTTCTGTTTTTCATGATTGCAACTTGCTGAAAAGTGTCAACAATGTTCCTTTCATCGACTTTAAACAGTACAGCAAAATGGTACTTACAGAGTGACTCAAATATGACTTAGACCTTGTTTTTGAAAAACTGTTTATTTCTGTATTTCATGATTGCAACTTGCTGAAAAGTGTTAACAGGGTTCCTTTCATCGAGTTTAAACAGTACAGCAAAATGGTACTTACAGAGTGACCTTGTTTTTGAAAAACTGTTTATTTCTGTATTACATGATTGCAACTTGCTGAAAAGTGTCAACAGTTCAGTGTTCCTATCATCCTGATTAAGCAGTACAGCAACAATTGTACTTACAGAGTGCATCAAACATGATTTAGACCTTGTTTGTGAAAAACTATTTATTTTTGTATTTCATGATTGCAACTGGCTGAAAAGTGTTAACAGTGTTCCTATCATCCTGATTAATCAGTACAGCAAAAATGGAACTTACAGAGTGCACTAAACATGAATTAGACCTTGTTTGTGAAAAACTATTTATTTCTGTATTTCATGATTGCAACTTGCTGAAAAGTGTCAACAATGTTCCTTTCATCGAGTTTAAACAGTACAGCAAAATGGTACTTACAGAGTGACTCAAACTTGACTTAGACCTTGTTTTTGAAAAACGGTTTATTTCTGTATTACATGATTGCAACTTGCTGAAAAGTGTCAACAGTACAGTGTTCCTATCATCCTGATTAAGCAGTACAGCAAAAATGGACCTTACAAAGTGCATCAAACATGATTTAGACCTTGTTTGTGAAAAACAATTTATTTCTGTTTTTCATGATTGCAACTTGCTGAAAAGTGTCAACAATGTTCCTTTCATCGAGTTTAAACAGTACAGCATAATGGTACTTACAGAGTGACTCAAACTTGACTTAGACCTTGTTTTTGAAAAACTGTTTATTTCTGTATTACATGATTGCAACTTGCTGAAAAGTGTCAACAGTTCAGTGTTCCTATCATCCTGATTAAGCAGTACAGCAAAAATTGTACTTACAGAGTACATCAAACATGATTTAGACCTTGTTTGTGAAAAACTATTTATTTCTGTATTACATGATTGCAACTTGCTGAAAAGTGTCAACAATGTTCCTTCATCGAGTTTAAACAGTACAGCAAATGGTACTTACACAGTGACTCAAACATGACTTAGACCTTGTTTTTGAAAAACGGTTTATTTCTGTATTTCAAGATTGCAACTTGCTGAAAAGTGTTAACAGGGTTCCTTTCATCGAGTTTAAACAGTACAGCAAAATGGTACTTACAGAATGACCTTGTTTTTGAAAAACTGTTTATTTCTGTATTTCATGATTGCAACTTGCTGAAAAGTGTTAACAGGGTTCCTTTCATCGAGTTTAAACAGTACAGCGAAATGGTACTTACAGAGTGACCTTGTTTTTGAAAAACGGTTTATTTCTGTATTACATGATTGCAACTTGCTGAAAAGTGTCAACAGTTCAGTGTTCCTATCATCCTGATTAAGCATTACAGCAAAAATGGTACTTACAAAGTGCATCAAACATGATTTAGACCTTGTTTGTGAAAAACTATTTATTTCTGTTTTTCATGTTTGCAACTTGCTGAAAAGTGTCAACAATGTTCCTTTCATCGAGTTTAAACAGTACAGCAAAATGGTACTTACAGAGTGACTCAAACTTGACTTAGACCTTGTTTTTGAAAAACTGTTTATTTCTGTATTACATGATTTCAAATTGCTGAAAAGTGTCAACAGTACAGTGTTCCTATCATCCTGATTAAGCAGTACAGCAAAAATGGAACTTACAAAGTGCATCAAACATAATTTAGACCTTGTTTGTGAAAAACTATTTATTTCTGTTTTTCATGATTGCAACTTGCTGAAAAGTGTCAACAATGTTCCTTTCATCGAGTTTAAACAGTACAGCAAAATGGTACTTACAGAGTGACTCAAACTTGACTTAGACCTTGTTTTTGAAAAACTGTTTATTTCTGTATTACATGATTGCAACTTGCTGAAAAGTGTTAACAGGGTTCCTTTCATCGAGTTTAAACAGTACAGCAAAATGGTACTTACAGAATGACCTTGTTTTTGAAAAACTGTTTATTTCTGTATTTCATGATTGCAACTTGCTGAAAAGTGTTAACAGGGTTCCTTTCATCGAGTTTAAACAGTACAGCGAAATGGTACTTACAGAGTGACCTTGTTTTTGAAAAACGGTTTATTTCTGTATTACATGATTGCAACTTGCTGAAAAGTGTCAACAGTTCAGTGTTCCTATCATCCTGATTAAGCATTACAGCAAAAATGGTACTTACAAAGTGCATCAAACATGATTTAGACCTTGTTTGTGAAAAACTATTTATTTCTGTTTTTCATGTTTGCAACTTGCTGAAAAGTGTCAACAATGTTCCTTTCATCGAGTTTAAACAGTACAGCAAAATGGTACTTACAGAGTGACTCAAACTTGACTTAGACCTTGTTTTTGAAAAACTGTTTATTTCTGTATTACATGATTTCAAATTGCTGAAAAGTGTCAACAGTACAGTGTTCCTATCATCCTGATTAAGCAGTACAGCAAAAATGGAACTTACAAAGTGCATCAAACATAATTTAGACCTTGTTTGTGAAAAACTATTTATTTCTGTTTTTCATGATTGCAACTTGCTGAAAAGTGTCAACAATGTTCCTTTCATCGAGTTTAAACAGTACAGCAAAATGGTACTTACAGAGTGACTCAAACTTGACTTAGACCTTGTTTTTGAAAAACTGTTTATTTCTGTATTACATGATTGCAACTTGCTGAAAAGTGTCAACAGTACAGTGTTCCTATCATCCTGATTAAGCAGTACAGCAAAAATTGTACTTACAGAGTGCATCAAACATGATTTAGACCTTGTTTGTGAAAAACTATTTATTTCTGTATTACATGATTGCAACTTGCTGAAAAGTGTCAACAGTACAGTGTTCCTATCATCCTGATTAAGCATTACAGCAAAAATGGTACTTACAAAGTGCATCAAACATGATTTAGACCTTTTTTGTGAAAAACTATTTATTTCTGTTTTTCATGATTGCAACTTGCTGAAAAGTGTCAACAATGTTCCTTCATCGAGTTTAAACAGTACAGCAAAATGGTACTTGCAGAGTGACTCAAACATGACTTAGACCTTGTTTTTGAAAAACTGTTTATTTCTGTATTTCATGATTGCAACTGGCTGAAAAGTGTTAACAGTGTTCCTTTCATCGAGTTTAAACAGTACAGCAAAATTGTACTTACAGAGTGACTCAAACATGACTTAGACCTTGTTTTTGAAAAACGGTTTATTTCTGTATTTCATGATTGAAACTTTCTGAAATGTGTCAACAGTGTTTCTTTCATCGAGTTTAAACAGTACAGCAAATGGTACTTACAGAGTGACTCAAACATGACAGACCTTGTTTTTGAAAAACTGTTTATTTCTGTATTACATGATTGCAACTTGCTGAAAAGTGTCAACAATGTTCCTTCATCGAGTTTAAACAGTACAGCAAAATGGTACTTGCAGAGTGACTCAAACATGACTTAGACCTTGTTTTTGAAAATCTGTTTATTTCTGTATTTCATGATTGCAACTGGCTGAAAAGTGTTAACAGTGTTCCTTTCATCGAGTTTAAACAGTACAGCAAAATGGTACTTACAGAATGACCTTGTTTTTGAAAAACTATTTATTTCTGAATTACATGATTGCAACTTGCTGAAAAGTGTCAACAGTGTTCCTTTCATCGAGTTTAAACAGTACAGCAAAATTGTACTTACAGAGTGACTCAAACATGACTTAGACCTTGTTTTTGAAAAACGGTTTATTTCTGTATTTCATGATTGAAACTTGCTGAAAAGTGTCAACAGTGTTTCTTTCATCGAGTTTAAACAGTACAGCAAATGGTACTTACAGAGTGACTCAAACATGACAGACCTTGTTTTTGAAAAACTGTTTATTTCTGTATTTCATGATTGCAACTTGCTGAAAAGTGTTAACAGGGTTCCTTTCATCGAGTTTAAACAGTACAGCAAAATGGTACTTACAGAGTGACCTTGTTTTTGAAAAACTGTTTATTTCTGTATTACATGATTGCAACTTGCTGAAAAGTGTCAACAGTACAGTGTTCCTATCAACCTGATTAAGCAGTACAGCAAAAATGGAACTTACAAAGTGCATCAAACATGATTTAGACCTTGTTTGTGAAAAACTATTTATTTCTGTTTTTCATGATAGCAACTTGCTGAAAAGTGTCAACAATGTTCCTTTCATCGAGTTTAAACAGTACAGCAAAATGGTACTTACAGAGTGACTCAAACATGACTTAGACCTTGTTTTTGAAAAACTGTTTATTTCTGTATTACATGATTGCAACTTGCTGAAAAGTGTCAACAGTACAGTGTTCCTATCATCCTGATTAAGCAGTACAGCAAAATTGGAACTTACAAAGTGCATCAAACATGATTTAGACCTTGTTTGTGAAAAACTATTTATTTCTGTTTTTCATGATAGCAACTTGCTGAAAAGTGTCAACAATGTTCCTTTCATCGAGTTTAAACAGTACAGCAAAATGGTACTTGCAGAGTGACTCAAACATGACTTAGACCTTGTTTTTGAAAAACTATTTATTTCTGTATTTCATGATTGCAACTTGCTGAAAAGTGTTAACAGTGTTCCTTTCATCGAGTTTAAACAGTACAGCAAAATGGTACTTACAGAATGACCTTGTTTTTGAAAAACTGTTTATTTCTGTATTACATGATTGCAACTTGCTGAAAAGTGTCAACAGTACAGTGTTCCTATCATCCTGATTAAGCAGTACAGCAAAATGGAACTTACAAAGTGCATCAAACATGATTTAGACCTTGTTTTTGAAAAACTGTTTATTTCTGTTTTTCATGATTGCAACTTGCTGAAAAGTGTTAACAGGGTTCTTTTCATCGAGTTTAAACAGTACAGCAAAATGGTACTTACAGAGTGACCTTGTTTTTGAAAAACTGTTTATTTCTGTATTACATGATTGCAACTTGCTGAAAAGTGTCAACAGTACAGTGTTCCTATCATCCTGATTAAGCATTACAGCAAAAATGGTACTTACAAAGTGCATCAAACATGATTTAGACCTTGTTTGTGAAAAACTATTTATTTCTGTTTTTCATGATTGCAACTTGCTGAAAAGTGTCAACAATGTTCCTTTCATCGAGTTTAAACAGTACAGCAAAATGGTACTTGCAGAGTGACTCAAACATGACTTAGACCTTGTTTTTGAAAAACTGTTTATTTCTGTATTTCATGATTGCAACTTGCTGAAAAGTGTTAACAGGGTTCCTTTCATCGAGTTTAAACAGTACAGCAAAATGGTACTTACAGAGTGACCTTGTTTTTGAAAAACTGTTTATTTCTGTATTACATGATTGCAACTTGCTGAAAAGTGTCAACAGTTCAGTGTTCCTATCATCCTGATTAAGCAGTACAGCAAAAATTGTACTTACAAAGTGCATCAAACATGATTTAGACCTTGTTTGTGAAAAACTATTTATTTCTGTTTTTCATGATTGCAACTTGCTGAAAAGTGTCAACAATGTTCCTTTCATCGAGTTTAAACAGTACAGCAAAATGGTACTTGCAGAGTGACTCAAACATGACTTAAACCTTGTTTTTGAAAAACTGTTTATTTCTGTATTTCATGATTGCAACTGGCTGAAAAGTGTTAGCAGTGTTCCTTTCATCGAGTGTAAACAGTACAGCAAAATGGTACTTACAGAATGACCTCGTTTTTGAAAAACTGTTTATTTCTGTATTACATGATTGCAACTTGCTGAAAAGTGTCAACAATGTTCCTTTCATCGAGTTTAAACAGTACAGCAAAATGGTATTTACAGAGTGACTCAAACTTGACTTAGACCTTGTTTTTGAAAAACGGTTTATTTCTGTATTACATGATTGCAACTTGCTGAAAAGTGTCAACAGTACAGTGTTCCTATCATCCTGATTAAGCAGTACAGCAAAAATGGAACTTACAAAGTGCATCAAACATGATTTAGACCTTGTTTGTGAAAAACTATTTATTTCTGTTTTTCATGATTGCAACTTGCTGAAAAGTGTCAACAATGTTCCTTTCATCGAGTTTAAACAGTACAGCAAAATGGTACTTGCAGAGTGACTCAAACATGACTTAGACCTTGTTTTTGAAAAACTATTTATTTCTGTTTTTCATGATTGCAACTTGCTGAAAAGTGTCAACAATGTTCCTTTCATCGAGTTTAAACAGTACAGCAAAATTGTACTTACAGAGTGACTCAAACATGACTTAGACCTTGTTTTTGAAAAACGGTTTATTTCTGTATTTCATGATTGCAACTTGCTGAAAAGTGTCAACAGTGTTCCTTTCATCGAGTTTATACAGTACAGCAAATGGTACTTACAGAGTGACTCAAACATGACTTAGACCTTGTTTTTGAAAAACTGTTTATTTCTGTATTTCATGATTGCAACTTGCTGAAAAGTGTTAACAGGGTTCCTTTCATCGAGTTTAAACAGTACAGCAAAATGGTACTTACAGAGTGACCTTGTTTTTGAAAAACTGTTTATTTCTGTATTACATGATTGCAACTTGCTGAAAAGTGTCAACAGTACAGTGTTCCTATCATCCTGATTAAGCATTACAGCAAAAATGGTACTTACGAAGTGCATCAAACATGATTTAGACCTTGTTTGTGAAAAACTATTTATTTCTGTTTTTCATGATTGCAACTTGCTGAAAAGTGTCAACAATGTTCCTTTCATCGAGTTTAAACAGTACAGCAAAATGGTACTTGCAGAGTGACTCAAACATGACTTAAACCTTGTTTTTGAAAAACTGTTTATTTCTGTATTTCATGATTGCAACTTGCTGAAAAGTGTTAACAGTGTTCCTTTCATCGAGTTTAAACAGTACAGCAAAATGGTACTTACAGAATGACCTTGTTTTTGAAAAACTGTTTATTTCTGTATTACATGATTGCAACTTGCTGAAAAGTGTCAACAGTACAGTGTTCCTATCATCCTGATTAAGCAGTACAGCAAAATGGAACTTACAAAGTGCATCAAACATGATTTAGACCTTGTTTTTGAAAAACTGTTTATTTCTGTTTTTCATGATTGCAACTTGCTGAAAAGTGTTAACAGGGTTCTTTTCATCGAGTTTAAACAGTACAGCAAAATGGTACTTACAGAATGACCTTGTTTTTGAAAAACTATTTATTTCTGAATTACATGATTGCAACTTGCTGAAAAGTGTCAACAGTGTTCCTTTCATCGAGTTTAAACAGTACAGCAAAATTGTACTTACAGAGTGACTCAAACATGACTTAGACCTTGTTTTTGAAAAACGGTTTATTTCTGTATTTCATGATTGAAACTTGCTGAAAAGTGTCAACAGTGTTTCTTTCATCGAGTTTAAACAGTACAGCAAATGGTACTTACAGAGTGACTCAAACATGACAGACCTTGTTTTTGAAAAACTGTTTATTTCTGTATTTCATGATTGCAACTTGCTGAAAAGTGTTAACAGGGTTCCTTTCATCGAGTTTAAACAGTACAGCAAAATGGTACTTACAGAGTGACCTTGTTTTTGAAAAACTGTTTATTTCTGTATTACATGATTGCAACTTGCTGAAAAGTGTCAACAGTACAGTGTTCCTATCAACCTGATTAAGCAGTACAGCAAAAATGGAACTTACAAAGTGCATCAAACATGATTTAGACCTTGTTTGTGAAAAACTATTTATTTCTGTTTTTCATGATAGCAACTTGCTGAAAAGTGTCAACAATGTTCCTTTCATCGAGTTTAAACAGTACAGCAAAATGGTACTTGCAGAGTGACTCAAACATGACTTAGACCTTGTTTTTGAAAAACTATTTATTTCTGTATTTCATGATTGCAACTTGCTGAAAAGTGTTAACAGTGTTCCTTTCATCGAGTTTAAACAGTACAGCAAAATGGTACTTACAGAATGACCTTGTTTTTGAAAAACTGTTTATTTCTGTATTACATGATTGCAACTTGCTGAAAAGTGTCAACAGTACAGTGTTCCTATCATCCTGATTAAGCAGTACAGCAAAATGGAACTTACAAAGTGCATCAAACATGATTTAGACCTTGTTTTTGAAAAACTGTTTATTTCTGTTTTTCATGATTGCAACTTGCTGAAAAGTGTTAACAGGGTTCTTTTCATCGAGTTTAAACAGTACAGCAAAATGGTACTTACAGAGTGACCTTGTTTTTGAAAAACTGTTTATTTCTGTATTACATGATTGCAACTTGCTGAAAAGTGTCAACAGTACAGTGTTCCTATCATCCTGATTAAGCATTACAGCAAAAATGGTACTTACAAAGTGCATCAAACATGATTTAGACCTTGTTTGTGAAAAACTATTTATTTCTGTTTTTCATGATTGCAACTTGCTGAAAAGTGTCAACAATGTTCCTTTCATCGAGTTTAAACAGTACAGCAAAATGGTACTTGCAGAGTGACTCAAACATGACTTAGACCTTGTTTTTGAAAAACTGTTTATTTCTGTATTTCATGATTGCAACTTGCTGAAAAGTGTTAACAGGGTTCCTTTCATCGAGTTTAAACAGTACAGCAAAATGGTACTTACAGAGTGACCTTGTTTTTGAAAAACTGTTTATTTCTGTATTACATGATTGCAACTTGCTGAAAAGTGTCAACAGTTCAGTGTTCCTATCATCCTGATTAAGCAGTACAGCAAAAATTGTACTTACAAAGTGCATCAAACATGATTTAGACCTTGTTTGTGAAAAACTATTTATTTCTGTTTTTCATGATTGCAACTTGCTGAAAAGTGTCAACAATGTTCCTTTCATCGAGTTTAAACAGTACAGCAAAATGGTACTTGCAGAGTGACTCAAACATGACTTAAACCTTGTTTTTGAAAAACTGTTTATTTCTGTATTTCATGATTGCAACTGGCTGAAAAGTGTTAGCAGTGTTCCTTTCATCGAGTGTAAACAGTACAGCAAAATGGTACTTACAGAATGACCTCGTTTTTGAAAAACTGTTTATTTCTGTATTACATGATTGCAACTTGCTGAAAAGTGTCAACAATGTTCCTTTCATCGAGTTTAAACAGTACAGCAAAATGGTATTTACAGAGTGACTCAAACTTGACTTAGACCTTGTTTTTGAAAAACGGTTTATTTCTGTATTACATGATTGCAACTTGCTGAAAAGTGTCAACAGTACAGTGTTCCTATCATCCTGATTAAGCAGTACAGCAAAAATGGAACTTACAAAGTGCATCAAACATGATTTAGACCTTGTTTGTGAAAAACTATTTATTTCTGTTTTTCATGATTGCAACTTGCTGAAAAGTGTCAACAATGTTCCTTTCATCGAGTTTAAACAGTACAGCAAAATGGTACTTGCAGAGTGACTCAAACATGACTTAGACCTTGTTTTTGAAAAACTATTTATTTCTGTTTTTCATGATTGCAACTTGCTGAAAAGTGTCAACAATGTTCCTTTCATCGAGTTTAAACAGTACAGCAAAATTGTACTTACAGAGTGACTCAAACATGACTTAGACCTTGTTTTTGAAAAACGGTTTATTTCTGTATTTCATGATTGCAACTTGCTGAAAAGTGTCAACAGTGTTCCTTTCATCGAGTTTATACAGTACAGCAAATGGTACTTACAGAGTGACTCAAACATGACTTAGACCTTGTTTTTGAAAAACTGTTTATTTCTGTATTTCATGATTGCAACTTGCTGAAAAGTGTTAACAGGGTTCCTTTCATCGAGTTTAAACAGTACAGCAAAATGGTACTTACAGAGTGACCTTGTTTTTGAAAAACTGTTTATTTCTGTATTACATGATTGCAACTTGCTGAAAAGTGTCAACAGTTCAGTGTTCCTATCATCCTGATTAAGCAGTACAGCAAAAATTGTACTTACAAAGTGCATCAAA
This sequence comes from Salmo salar, assembly GCF_965601325.2. Classification (NCBI taxonomy): domain Eukaryota; kingdom Metazoa; phylum Chordata; class Actinopteri; order Salmoniformes; family Salmonidae; genus Salmo; species Salmo salar. Next base: position 47,879,057 of record NC_138295.1, on the reverse strand, counting down.
CATGATTTAGACCTTGTTTGTGAAAAACTATTTATTTCTGTTTTTCATGATTGCAACTTGCTGAAAAGTGTCAACAATGTTCCTTTCATCGAGTTTAAACAGTACAGCAAAATGGTACTTGCAGAGTGACTCAAACATGACTTAAACCTTGTTTTTGAAAAACTGTTTATTTCTGTATTTCATGATTGCAACTGGCTGAAAAGTGTTAGCAGTGTTCCTTTCATCGAGTGTAAACAGTACAGCAAAATGGTACTTACAGAATGACCTCGTTTTTGAAAAACTGTTTATTTCTGTATTACATGATTGCAACTTGCTGAAAAGTGTCAACAATGTTCCTTTCATCGAGTTTAAACAGTACAGCAAAATGGTATTTACAGAGTGACTCAAACTTGACTTAGACCTTGTTTTTGAAAAACGGTTTATTTCTGTATTACATGATTGCAACTTGCTGAAAAGTGTCAACAGTACAGTGTTCCTATCATCCTGATTAAGCAGTACAGCAAAAATGGAACTTACAAAGTGCATCAAACATGATTTAGACCTTGTTTGTGAAAAACTATTTATTTCTGTTTTTCATGATTGCAACTTGCTGAAAAGTGTCAACAATGTTCCTTTCATCGAGTTTAAACAGTACAGCAAAATGGTACTTGCAGAGTGACTCAAACATGACTTAGACCTTGTTTTTGAAAAACTATTTATTTCTGTTTTTCATGATTGCAACTTGCTGAAAAGTGTCAACAATGTTCCTTTCATCGAGTTTAAACAGTACAGCAAAATTGTACTTACAGAGTGACTCAAACATGACTTAGACCTTGTTTTTGAAAAACGGTTTATTTCTGTATTTCATGATTGCAACTTGCTGAAAAGTGTCAACAGTGTTCCTTTCATCGAGTTTATACAGTACAGCAAATGGTACTTACAGAGTGACTCAAACATGACTTAGACCTTGTTTTTGAAAAACTGTTTATTTCTGTATTTCATGATTGCAACTTGCTGAAAAGTGTTAACAGGGTTCCTTTCATCGAGTTTAAACAGTACAGCAAAATGGTACTTACAGAGTGACCTTGTTTTTGAAAAACTGTTTATTTCTGTATTACATGATTGCAACTTGCTGAAAAGTGTCAACAGTACAGTGTTCCTATCATCCTGATTAAGCATTACAGCAAAAATGGTACTTACAAAGTGCATCAAACATGATTTAGACCTTGTTTGTGAAAAACTATTTATTTCTGTTTTTCATGATTGCAACTTGCTGAAAAGTGTCAACAATGTTCCTTTCATCGAGTTTAAACAGTACAGCAAAATGGTACTTGCAGAGTGACTCAAACATGACTTAAACCTTGTTTTTGAAAAACTGTTTATTTCTGTATTTCATGATTGCAACTTGCTGAAAAGTGTTAACAGTGTTCCTTTCATCGAGTTTAAACAGTACAGCAAAATGGTACTTACAGAATGACCTTGTTTTTGAAAAACTGTTTATTTCTGTATTACATGATTGCAACTTGCTGAAAAGTGTCAACAGTACAGTGTTCCTATCATCCTGATTAAGCAGTACAGCAAAATGGAACTTACAAAGTGCATCAAACATGATTTAGACCTTGTTTTTGAAAAACTGTTTATTTCTGTTTTTCATGATTGCAACTTGCTGAAAAGTGTTAACAGGGTTCTTTTCATCGAGTTTAAACAGTACAGCAAAATGGTACTTACAGAGTGACCTTGTTTTTGAAAAACTGTTTATTTCTGTATTACATGATTGCAACTTGCTGAAAAGTGTCAACAGTACAGTGTTCCTATCATCCTGATTAAGCATTACAGCAAAAATGGTACTTACAAAGTGCATCAAACATGATTTAGACCTTGTTTGTGAAAAACTATTTATTTCTGTTTTTCATGATTGCAACTTGCTGAAAAGTGTCAACAATGTTCCTTTCATCGAGTTTAAACAGTACAGCAAAATGGTACTTGCAGAGTGACTCAAACATGACTTAGACCTTGTTTTTGAAAAACTGTTTATTTCTGTATTTCATGATTGCAACTTGCTGAAAAGTGTTAACAGGGTTCCTTTCATCGAGTTTAAACAGTACAGCAAAATGGTACTTACAGAGTGACCTTGTTTTTGAAAAACTGTTTATTTCTGTATTACATGATTGCAACTTGCTGAAAAGTGTCAACAGTTCAGTGTTCCTATCATCCTGATTAAGCAGTACAGCAAAAATTGTACTTACAAAGTGCATCAAACATGATTTAGACCTTGTTTGTGAAAAACTATTTATTTCTGTTTTTCATGATTGCAACTTGCTGAAAAGTGTCAACAATGTTCCTTTCATCGAGTTTAAACAGTACAGCAAAATGGTACTTGCAGAGTGACTCAAACATGACTTAGACCTTGTTTTTGAAAAACTGTTTATTTCTGTATTTCATGATTGCAACTTGCTGAAAAGTGTTAACAGGGTTCCTTTCATCGAGTTTAAACAGTACAGCAAAATGGTACTTACAGAGTGACCTTGTTTTTGAAAAACTGTTTATTTCTGTATTACATGATTGCAACTTGCTGAAAAGTGTCAACAGTACAGTGTTCCTATCATCCTGATTAAGCATTACAGCAAAAATGGTACTTACAAAGTGCATCAAACATGATTTAGACCTTGTTTGTGAAAAACTATTTATTTCTGTTTTTCATGATTGCAACTTGCTGAAAAGTGTCAACAATGTTCCTTTCATCGAGTTTAAACAGTACAGCAAAATGGTACTTGCAGAGTGACTCAAACATGACTTAAACCTTGTTTTTGAAAAACTGTTTATTTCTGTATTTCATGATTGCAACTGGCTGAAAAGTGTTAGCAGTGTTCCTTTCATCGAGTGTAAACAGTACAGCAAAATGGTACTTACAGAATGACCTTGTTTTTGAAAAACTGTTTATTTCTGTATTACATGATTGCAACTTGCTGAAAAGTGTCAACAATGTTCCTTTCATCGAGTTTAAACAGTACAGCAAAATGGTATTTACAGAGTGACTCAAACTTGACTTAGACCTTGTTTTTGAAAAACGGTTTATTTCTGTATTACATGATTGCAACTTGCTGAAAAGTGTCAACAGTACAGTGTTCCTATCATCCTGATTAAGCAGTACAGCAAAAATGGAACTTACAAAGTGCATCAAACATGATTTAGACCTTGTTTGTGAAAAACTATTTATTTCTGTTTTTCATGATTGCAACTTGCTGAAAAGTGTCAACAATGTTCCTTTCATCGAGTTTAAACAGTACAGCAAAATGGTACTTGCAGAGTGACTCAAACATGACTTAGACCTTGTTTTTGAAAAACTATTTATTTCTGTTTTTCATGATTGCAACTTGCTGAAAAGTGTCAACAATGTTCCTTTCATCGAGTTTAAACAGTACAGCAAAATTGTACTTACAGAGTGACTCAAACATGACTTAGACCTTGTTTTTGAAAAACGGTTTATTTCTGTATTTCATGATTGCAACTTGCTGAAAAGTGTCAACAGTGTTCCTTTCATCGAGTTTATACAGTACAGCAAATGGTACTTACAGAGTGACTCAAACATGACTTAGACCTTGTTTTTGAAAAACTGTTTATTTCTGTATTTCATGATTGCAACTTGCTGAAAAGTGTTAACAGGGTTCCTTTCATCGAGTTTAAACAGTACAGCAAAATGGTACTTACAGAGTGACCTTGTTTTTGAAAAACTGTTTATTTCTGTATTACATGATTGCAACTTGCTGAAAAGTGTCAACAGTACAGTGTTCCTATCATCCTGATTAAGCATTACAGCAAAAATGGTACTTACAAAGTGCATCAAACATGATATAGACCTTGTTTGTGAAAAACTATTTATTTCTGTTTTTCATGATTGCAACTTGCTGAAAAGTGTCAACAATGTTCCTTTCATCGAGTTTAAACAGTACAGCAAAATGGTACTTGCAGAGTGACTCAAACATGACTTAAACCTTGTTTTTGAAAAACTGTTTATTTCTGTATTTCATGATTGCAACTGGCTGAAAAGTGTTAGCAGTGTTCCTTTCATCGAGTGTAAACAGTACAGCAAAATGGTACTTACAGAATGACCTTGTTTTTGAAAAACTGTTTATTTCTGTATTACATGATTGCAACTTGCTGAAAAGTGTCAACAATGTTCCTTTCATCGAGTTTAAACAGTACAGCAAAATGGTATTTACAGAGTGACTCAAACTTGACTTAGACCTTGTTTTTGAAAAACGGTTTATTTCTGTATTACATGATTGCAACTTGCTGAAAAGTGTCAACAGTACAGTGTTCCTATCATCCTGATTAAGCAGTACAGCAAAAATGGAACTTACAAAGTGCATCAAACATGATTTAGACCTTGTTTGTGAAAAACTATTTATTTCTGTTTTTCATGATTGCAACTTGCTGAAAAGTGTCAACAATGTTCCTTTCATCGAGTTTAAACAGTACAGCAAAATGGTACTTGCAGAGTGACTCAAACATGACTTAGACCTTGTTTTTGAAAAACTATTTATTTCTGTTTTTCATGATTGCAACTTGCTGAAAAGTGTCAACAATGTTCCTTTCATCGAGTTTAAACAGTACAGCAAAATTGTACTTACAGAGTGACTCAAACATGACTTAGACCTTGTTTTTGAAAAAAGGTTTATTTCTGTATTTCATGATTGCAACTTGCTGAAAAGTGTCAACAGTGTTCCTTTCATCGAGTTTATACAGTACAGCAAATGGTACTTACAGAGTGACTCAAACATGACTTAGACCTTGTTTTTGAAAAACTATTTATTTCTGTTTTTCATGATTGCAACTTGCTGAAAAGTGTCAACAATGTTCCTTTCATCGAGTTTAAACAGTACAGCAAAATGGTACTTGCAGAGTGACTCAAACATGACTTAGACCTTGTTTTTGAAAAACTGATAATTTCTGTATTTCATGATTGCAACTGGCTGAAAAGTGTTAGCAGTGTTCCTTTCATCGAGTGTAAACAGTACAGCAAAATGGTACTTACAGAATGACCTTGTTTTTGAAAAACTGTTTATTTCTGTATTACATGATTGCAACTTGCTGAAAAGTGTCAACAATGTTCCTTTCATCGAGTTTAAACAGAACAGCAAAATGGTATTTACAGAGTGACTCAAACTTGACTTAGACCTTGTTTTTGAAAAACTGTTTATTTCTGTATTACATGATTGCAACTTGCTGAAAAGTGTCAACAGTACAGTGTTCCTATCATCCTGATTAAGCAGTACAGCAAAAATGGAACTTACAAAGTGCATCAAACATGATTTAGACCTTGTTTGTGAAAAACTATTTATTTCTGTTTTTCATGATTGCAACTTGCTGAAAAGTGTCAACAATGTTCCTTTCATGGAGTTTAAACAGTACAGCAAAATGGTACTTTCAGAGTGACTCAAACTTGACTTAGACCTTGTTTTTGAAAAACTGTTTATTTCTGTATTACATGATTGCAACTTGCTGAAAAGTGTCAACAGTACAGTGTTCCTATCATCCTGATTAAGCAGTACAGCAAAATTGGAACTTACAAAGTGCATCAAACATGATTTAGACCTTGTTTGTGAAAAACTATTTATTTCTGTTTTTCATGATAGCAACTTGCTGAAAAGTGTCAACAATGTTCCTTTCATCGAGTTTAAACAGTACAGCAAAATGGTACTTGCAGAGTGACTCAAACATGACTTAGACCTTGTTTTTGAAAAACTGTTTATTTCTGTATTTCATGATTGCAACTTGCTGAAAAGTGTTAACAGTGTTCCTTTCATCGAGTTTAAACAGTACAGCAAAATGGTACTTACAGAATGACCTTGTTTTTGAAAAACTGTTTATTTCTGTATTACATGATTGCAACTTGCTGAAAAGTGTCAACAGTTCAGTGTTCCTATCATCCTGATTAAGCAGTACAGCAACAATTGTACTTACAGAGTGCATCAAACATGATTTAGACCTTGTTTGTGAAAAACTATTTATTTTTGTATTTCATGATTGCAACTGGCTGAAAAGTGTTAACAGTGTTCCTATCATCCTGATTAATCAGTACAGCAAAAATGGAACTTACAGAGTGCACTAAACATGAATTAGACCTTGTTTGTGAAAAACTATTTATTTCTGTATTTCATGATTGCAACTTGCTGAAAAGTGTCAACAATGTTCCTTTCATCGAGTTTAAACAGTACAGCAAAATGGTACTTACAGAATGACCTTGTTTTTGAAAAACTGTTTATTTCTGTATTTCATGATTGCAACTTGCTGAAAAGTGTTAACAGGGTTCCTTTCATCGAGTTTAAACAGTACAGCGAAATGGTACTTACAGAGTGACCTTGTTTTTGAAAAACGGTTTATTTCTGTATTACATGATTGCAACTTGCTGAAAAGTGTCAACAGTTCAGTGTTCCTATCATCCTGATTAAGCATTACAGCAAAAATGGTACTTTCAAAGTGCATCAAACATGATTTAGACCTTGTTTGTGAAAAACTATTTATTTCTGTTTTTCATGATTGCAACTTGCTGAAAAGTGTCAACAATGTTCCTTTCATCGAGTTTAAACAGTACAGCAAAATGGTACTTACAGAGTGACTCAAACTTGACTTAGACCTTGTTTTTGAAAAACTGTTTATTTCTGTATTACATGATTTCAAATTGCTGAAAAGTGTCAACAGTACAGTGTTCCTATCATCCTGATTAAGCAGTACAGCAAAAATGGAACTTACAAAGTGCATCAAACATAATTTAGACCTTGTTTGTGAAAAACTATTTATTTCTGTTTTTCATGATTGCAACTTGCTGAAAAGTGTCAACAATGTTCCTTTCATCGAGTTTAAACAGTACAGCAAAATGGTACTTACAGAGTGACTCAAACTTGACTTAGACCTTGTTTTTGAAAAACTGTTTATTTCTGTATTACATGATTGCAACTTGCTGAAAAGTGTCAACAGTACAGTGTTCCTATCATCCTGATTAAGCAGTACAGCAAAAATTGTACTTACAGAGTGCATCAAACATGATTTAGACCTTGTTTGTGAAAAACTATTTATTTCTGTATTACATGATTGCAACTTGCTGAAAAGTGTCAACAGTACAGTGTTCCTATCATCCTGATTAAGCATTACAGCAAAAATGGTACTTACAAAGTGCATCAAACATGATTTAGACCTTTTTTGTGAAAAACTATTTATTTCTGTTTTTCATGATTGCAACTTGCTGAAAAGTGTCAACAATGTTCCTTCATCGAGTTTAAACAGTACAGCAAAATGGTACTTGCAGAGTGACTCAAACATGACTTAGACCTTGTTTTTGAAAAACTGTTTATTTCTGTATTTCATGATTGCAACTGGCTGAAAAGTGTTAACAGTGTTCCTTTCATCGAGTTTAAACAGTACAGCAAAATTGTACTTACAGAGTGACTCAAACATGACTTAGACCTTGTTTTTGAAAAACGGTTTATTTCTGTATTTCATGATTGAAACTTGCTGAAATGTGTCAACAGTGTTTCTTTCATCGAGTTTAAACAGTACAGCAAATGGTACTTACAGAGTGACTCAAACATGACAGACCTTGTTTTTGAAAAACTGTTTATTTCTGTATTACATGATTGCAACTTGCTGAAAAGTGTCAACAATGTTCCTTCATCGAGTTTAAACAGTACAGCAAAATGGTACTTGCAGAGTGACTCAAACATGACTTAGACCTTGTTTTTGAAAAACTGTTTATTTCTGTATTTCATGATTGCAACTGGCTGAAAAGTGTTAACAGTGTTCCTTTCATCGAGTTTAAACAGTACAGCAAAATGGTACTTACAGAATGACCTTGTTTTTGAAAAACTATTTATTTCTGAATTACATGATTGCAACTTGCTGAAAAGTGTCAACAGTGTTCCTTTCATCGAGTTTAAACAGTACAGCAAAATTGTACTTACAGAGTGACTCAAACATGACTTAGACCTTGTTTTTGAAAAACGGTTTATTTCTGTATTTCATGATTGAAACTTGCTGAAAAGTGTCAACAGTGTTTCTTTCATCGAGTTTAAACAGTACAGCAAAATGGTACTTACAGAGTGACTCAAACATGACAGACCTTGTTTTTGAAAAACTGTTTATTTCTGTATTTCATGATTGCAACTTGCTGAAAAGTGTCAACAGTACAGTGTTCCTATCAACCTGATTAAGCAGTACAGCAAAAATGGAACTTACAAAGTGCATCAAACATGATTTAGACCTTGTTTGTGAAAAACTATTTATTTCTGTTTTTCATGATAGCAACTTGCTGAAAAGTGTCAACAATGTTCCTTTCATCGAGTTTAAACAGTACAGCAAAATGGTACTTACAGAGTGACTCAAACATGACTTAGACCTTGTTTTTGAAAAACTGTTTATTTCTGTATTACATGATTGCAACTTGCTGAAAAGTGTCAACAGTACAGTGTTCCTATCATCCTGATTAAGCAGTACAGCAAAATTGGAACTTACAAAGTGCATCAAACATGATTTAGACCTTGTTTGTGAAAAACTATTTCTGTTTTTCATGATAGCAACTTGCTGAAAAGTGTCAACAATGTTCCTTTCATCGAGTTTAAACAGTACAGCAAAATGGTACTTGCAGAGTGACTCAAACATGACTTAGACCTTGTTTTTGAAAAACTGTTTATTTCTGTATTTCATGATTGCAACTTGCTGAAAAGTGTTAACAGTGTTCCTTTCATCGAGTTTAAACAGTAGAGCAAAATGGTACTTACAGAATGACCTTGTTTTTGAAAAACTGTTTATTTCTGTATTACATGATTGCAACTTGCTGAAAAGTGTCAACAGTACAGTGTTCCTATCATCCTGATTAAGCAGTACAGCAAAATGGAACTTACAAAGTGCATCAAACATGATTTAGACCTTGTTTTTGAAAAACTGTTTATTTCTGTTTTTCATGATTGCAACTTGCTGAAAAGTGTTAACAGGGTTCTTTTCATCGAGTTTAAACAGTACAGCAAAATGGTACTTACAGAGTGACCTTGTTTTTGAAAAACTGTTTATTTCTGTATTACATGATTGCAACTTGCTGAAAAGTGTCAACAGTACAGTGTTCCTATCATCCTGATTAAGCAGTACAGCAAAATGGTACTTGCAGAGTGACTCAAACATGACTTAGACCTTGTTTTTGAAAAACTGTTTATTTCTGTATTTCATGATTGCAACTGGCTGAAAAGTGTTAACAGTGTTCCTTTCATCGAGTTTAAACAGTACAGCAAAATGGTACTTACAGAATGACCTTGTTTTTGAAAAACTGTTTATTTCTGTATTACATGATTGCAACCTGCTGAAAAGTGTCAACAGTGTTCCTTTCATCGAGTTTAAACAGTACAGCAAAATGGTACTTACAGAGTGACCTTGTTTTTGAAAAACTGTTTATTTCTGTATTACATGATTGCAACTTGCTGAAAAGTGTCAACAGTTCAGTGTTCCTATCATCCTGATTAAGCAGTACAGCAAAAATTGTACTTACAGAGTGCATCAAACATGATTTAGACCTTGTTTATGAAAAACTGTTTATTTCTGTATTACATGATTGCAACTTGCTGAAAAGTGTCAACAGTACAGTGTTCCTATCATCCTGATTAAGCAGTACAGCAAAAATGGTACTTACAAAGTGCATCAAACATGATTTAGACCTTGTTTGTGAAAAACTATTTATTTCTGTTTTTCATGATTGCAACTTGCTGAAAAGTGTCAACAGTACAGTGTTCCTATCATCCTGATTAAGCATTACAGTAAAAATGGTGCATCAAACATGATTTAGACCTTGTTTGTGAAAAACGATTTATTTCTGTTTTTCATGATTGCAACTTGCTGAAAAGTGTCAACAATGTTCCTTTCATCGAGTTTAAACAGTACAGCAAAATGGTACTTGCAGAGTGACTCAAACATGACTTAGACCTTGTTTTTGAAAAACTGTTTATTTCTGTATTTCATGATTGCAACTGGCTGAAAAGTGTTAACAGTGTTCCTTTCATCGAGTTTAAACAGTACAGCAAATGGTACTTACAGAGTGACTCAAACATGACTTAGACCTTGTTTTTGAAAAACGGTTTATTTCTGTATTTCATGATTGCAACTTGCTGAAAAGTGTCAACAATGTTCCTTTCATCGAGTTTATCCTCTTGAGGATACCCTAGGATAGGGGGCGCCACAGCGCATTTTGAAAAAAAATCGTTCCCATTTTCAACGGCCTACTAATCAAACTCAGAAGATAGGGCATGCATATACTTATTATATATGGATAGAAAACACTCTAAAGTTTCTAAAACTGTTTGAATGGTGTCTGTGAGTATAACAGAACTCATTTGGCAGGCAAAACCCTGAGACATTTTCTGACAGGAAGTGGATACCTGATGTGTTGTATTGAGTTTAAACCTATCCCATTGAAAAACACAGGGGTTTAGGAATATTTTGGCACTTCCTATTGCTTCCACTAGATGTCGCCAGTCCTTTCACAGTGGTTTGAGCCTTATAGAGTCAAAACTCAGTGAATGACAGGAGTTTGAAATTGGTCACAGGGGATGGGCCATCACCATTATGACGCCGGCGGCCATGTCTGCCCCCACCTTTGGAAACGGTTTTAAAGGCCATGACATCATCCCCCTCGAATCTTATTGGCTCTCTTGGTGTTAGAGGCCCTGAAGATTTATTTTATACAACGTTTGACATGTTTGAACGAACCTACATGCGCGAGGATTGCTTTCAGTATGAAGTGCAGAGCTGCGCTTGGAGAGAGCCATAGGACGCGCTACCAACATCAGGCTAATGGAACGTGAAGTATGGACTTTTTGACCGAAAATACATCTGTTGTGGACCTGGGATGCTTTCTGATGAAGACAACTAAAGGTAGGCGATTATTGACAATATTATTGAAGATGAGATGGTTCATACTGTTGCGTCCAAGATGGCGCCGAGCACTGTATATTAGCTGATTTTCTGAGTATCGCATCTCCTTTTATCGCAAAGTGTGATTACCCAGTAAAGTTAATTTAAAATCTGGTATGACGGGTGTTCTCAAGAGATATTCATCTATAAATGTTAGATTGACAATATACATTTAAAAAATCGTTATAGTATAGCAATTTATTGAAACGTAGCATTGTTTACCGGGACGCTTTTGAGGGGAAATTAGGTAGTCAACGTCAGACAGAGATGTAAAATGCTGTTTTTATATATAAATATGACCTTTATTGAACAAAAGAATGCATGCATTGTATAACATGATGTCCTAGGGGTGCCATCTGATGAAGTTTGTAAAAGGTTAGTGCTACATTTAGCTGTTTATTGATTATATGTGATGGAAGTGGTTGGTCGGAAAATGGCTATGAAGCTGCTTTTTACGATGGACTCATCTAATATAATCTAATGATTTGCTTTTCCTGTAAAACCTTTTTGAAATCGGACGACGTGGGTCGATTCAGGAGAGGTGTATCTATAAAAAAAAAATATATATATTTTTTATTTTTGTAAAAAATTATGATATTTTTTTAATGCTAATTGGCGATATGATTTTTCGCTGGATTTTGATCCCGCTAACGGGATCAGATGCTCAAGAGATTAAACAGTACAGCAAAATTGTACTTACAGAGTGACTCAAACATGACTTAGACCTTGTTTTTGAAAAACGGTTTATTTCTGTATTTCATGATTGCAACTTGCAGAAAAGTGTCAACAGTGTTCCTTTCATCGAGTTTATACAGTACAGCAAATGGTACTTACAGAGTGACTCAAACATGACTTAGACCTTGTTTTTGAAAAACTATTTATTTCTGTTTTTCATGATTGCAACTTGCTGAAAAGTGTCAACAATGTTCCTTTCATCGAGTTTAAACAGTACAGCAAAATGGTACTTGCAGAGTGACTGAAACATGACTTAGACCTTGTTTTTGAAAAACTGATAATTTCTGTATTTCATGATTGCAACTGGCTGAAAAGTGTTAGCAGTGTTCCTTTCATCGAGTGTAAACAGTACAGCAAAATGGTACTTACAGAATGACCTTGTTTTTGAAAAACTGTTTATTTCTGTATTACATGATTGCAACTTGCTGAAAAGTGTCAACAATGTTCCTTTCATCGAGTTTAAACAGAACAGCAAAATGGTATTTACAGAGTGACTCAAACTTGACTTAGACCTTGTTTTTGAAAAACTGTTTATTTCTGTATTACATGATTGCAACTTGCTGAAAAGTGTCAACAGTACAGTGTTCCTATCATCCTGATTAAGCAGTACAGCAAAAATGGAACTTACAAAGTGCATCAAACATGATTTAGACCTTGTTTGTGAAAAACTATTTATTTCTGTTTTTCATGATTGCAACTTGCTGAAAAGTGTCAACAATGTTCCTTTCATCGAGTATAAACAGTACAGCAAAATGGTACTTTCAGAGTGACTCAAACTTGACTTAGACCTTGTTTTTGAAAAACTGTTTATTTCTGTATTACATGATTGCAACTTGCTGAAAAGTGTCAACAGTACAGTGTTCCTATCATCCTGATTAAGCAGTACAGCAAAATTGGAACTTACAAAGTGCATCAAACATGATTTAGACCTTGTTTTTGAAAAACTGTTTATTTCTGTTTTTCATGATTGCAACTTGCTGAAAAGTGTTAACAGGGTTCTTTTCATCGAGTTTAAACAGTACAGCAAAATGGTACTTACAGAGTGACCTTGTTTTTGAAAAACTGTTTATTTCTGTATTACATGATTGCAACTTGCTGAAAAGTGTCAACAGTACAGTGTTCCTATCATCCTGATTAAGCATTACAGCAAAAATGGTACTTACAAAGTGCATCAAACATGATTTAGACCTTGTTTGTGAAAAACTATTAATTTCTGTTTTTCATGATTGCAACTTGCTGAAAAGTGTCAACAATGTTCCTTTCATCGAGTTTAAACAGTACAGCAAAATGGTACTTGCAGAGTGACTCAAACATGACTTAGACCTTGTTTTTGAAAAACTGTTTATTTCTGTATTTCATGATTGCAACTTGCTGAAAAGTGTTAACAGGGTTCCTTTCATCGAGTTTAAACAGTACAGCAAAATGGTACTTACAGAGTGACCTTGTTTTTGAAAAACTGTTTATTTCTGTATTACATGATTGCAACTTGCTGAAAAGTGTCAACAGTTCAGTGTTCCTATCATCCTGATTAAGCAGTACAGCAAAAATTGTACTTACAAAGTGCATCAAACATGATTTAGACCTTGTTTGTGAAAAACTATTTATTTCTGTTTTTCATGATTGCAACTTGCTGAAAAGTGTCAACAATGTTCCTTTCATCGAGTTTAAACAGTACAGCAAAATGGTACTTGCAGAGTGACTCAAACATGACTTAGACCTTGTTTTTGAAAAACTGTTTATTTCTGTATTTCATGATTGCAACTTGCTGAAAAGTGTTAACAGGGTTCCTTTCATCGAGTTTAAACAGTACAGCAAAATGGTACTTACAGAGTGACCTTGTTTTTGAAAAACTGTTTATTTCTGTATTACATGATTGCAACTTGCTGAAAAGTGTCAACAGTACAGTGTTCCTATCATCCTGATTAAGCATTACAGCAAAAATGGTACTTACAAAGTGCATCAAACATGATTTAGACCTTGTTTGTGAAAAACTATTTATTTCTGTTTTTCATGATTGCAACTTGCTGAAAAGTGTCAACAATGTTCCTTTCATCGAGTTTAAACAGTACAGCAAAATGGTACTTGCAGAGTGACTCAAACATGACTTAAACCTTGTTTTTGAAAAACTGTTTATTTCTGTATTTCATGATTGCAACTGGCTGAAAAGTGTTAGCAGTGTTCCTTTCATCGAGTGTAAACAGTACAGCAAAATGGTACTTACAGAATGACCTTGTTTTTGAAAAACTGTTTATTTCTGTATTACATGATTGCAACTTGCTGAAAAGTGTCAACAATGTTCCTTTCATCGAGTTTAAACAGTACAGCAAAATGGTATTTACAGAGTGACTCAAACTTGACTTAGACCTTGTTTTTGAAAAACTGTTTATTTCTGTATTACATGATTGCAACTTGCTGAAAAGTGTCAACAGTACAGTGTTCCTATCATCCTGATTAAGCAGTACAGCAAAAATGGAACTTACAAAGTGCATTAAACATGATTTAGACCTTGTTTGTGAAAAACTATTTATTTCTGTTTTTCATGATTGCAACTTGCTGAAAAGTGTCAACAATGTTCCTTTCATCGAGTTTAAACAGTACAGCAAAATGGTACTTGCAGAGTGACTCAAACATGACTTAGACCTTGTTTTTGAAAAACTATTTATTTCTGTTTTTCATGATTGCAACTTGCTGAAAAGTGTCAACAATGTTCCTTTCATCGAGTTTAAACAGTACAGCAAAATGGTACTTGCAGAGTGACTCAAACATGACTTAGACCTTGTTTTTGAAAAACTGTTTATTTCTGTATTTCATGATTGCAACTGGCTGAAAAGTGTTAACAGTGTTCCTTTCATCGAGTTTAAACAGTACAGCAAAATGGTACTTACAGAATGACCTTGTTTTTGAAAAACTGTTTATTTCTGTATTACATGATTGCAACCTGCTGAAAAGTGTCAACAGTGTTCCTTTCATCGAGTTTAAACAGTACAGCAAATGGTACTTACAGAGTGACTCAAACATGACTTAGACCTTGTTTTTGAAAAACGGTTTATTTCTGTATTTCATGATTGCAACTTGCTGAAAAGTGTCAACAATGTTCCTTTCATCGAGTTTAAACAGTACAGCAAAATTGTACTTACAGAGTGACTCAAACATGACTTAGACCTTGTTTTTGAAAAACGGTTTATTTCAAATTTATTTTTTTCAAATTTATTTTTATATAGCCCTTCGTACATCAGCTGATATTCTCAAAGTGCTGTACAGAAACCCAGCCTAAAACCCCAAACAGCAAGCAAAGCATGTGAAAGAAGCACGGTGGCTAGGAAAAACTCCCTAGGAAAAACTCCCTAGAAAGGCCAAAAACCTAGGAAGAAACCTAGAGAGGAACCAGGCTATGAGGGGTGGCCAGTCCTCTTCTGGCTGTGCAGGGTGGATATTAAAACAGAACATGGTCAAAATGTTAAAATGTTAAAATGTTCATAAATGACCAGCATGGTCAAATAATAATAATCATAGTAGTTGTCGAGGGTGCAACAAGCACGTCCGGTGAACAGGTCAGGGTTCCATAGCCGCAGGCAGAACAGTTGAAACTGGAGCAGCAGCACGGCCAGGTGGACTGGGGACAGCAAGGAGTCATCATACCAGGTAGTCCTGAGGCATGGTCCTAGGGCTCAGGTCCTCCGAGAGAAAGACAGAAAGAGAGAAAGAGAGAATTAGAGAGAGCATATTTAAATACACACAGGACACCGGATAAGACAAGAGAAATACTCCAGATGTAACAGACTGACCCTAGCCCCCCGACACATAAACTACTGCAGCATAAATACTGGAGGCTGAGACAGGAGGGATCAGAAGACACTGTGGCCCCATCCGATGATACCCCCGGACAGGGCCAAACAGGCAGGATATAACCCCACCCACTTTGCCAAAGCACAGCCCCCACACCACTAGAGGGATGTCTCCAACCACCAACTTACCGTCCTAAGACAAGGCAGAGTATAGCCCACAACGATCTCCGCCATGGCACAACCCAAGGGGGGGGGGGGGCGCCAACCCAGACAGGAAGACCACGTCAGTGACTCAACCCACTCAAGTGACGCACCCCTCCCATGGACGGCATGGAAGAACACCAGTAGGCCAGTGACTCAGCCTCTGTAAAAGGGTTAGAGGCAGAGAATCCCAGTGGAAAGAGGGGAACCGGCAAGGCAGAGACAGCAAGGGCGGTTCGTTGCTCCAGCCTTTCCGTTCACCTTCACACTCCTGGGCCAGACTATACTTAATCATAGGACCTACTGAAGAGATAAGTCTTCAGTAAAGACTTAAAGGTTGAGACTGAGTCTGCGTCTCTCACATTGGTAGGCAGACCATTCCATAAAAATTGAGCTCTATAGGAGAAAGCCCTACCTCCAGCCGTTTGCTTAGAAATTCTAGGGACAATTAGGAGGCCTGCGTCTTGTGACCGTAGCGTACGTGTAGGTATGTACGGCAGGACCAAATCGGAAAGATAGGTAGGAGCAAGCCCATGTAATGCTTTGTAGGTTAGCAGTAAAACCTTGAAATCAGCCCTTGCCTTAACAGGAAGCCAGTGTAGGGAGGCTAACACTGGAGTAATATGATCAAATTTTTTGGTTCTAGTCAGGATTCTAGCAGCCGTATTTAGCACTAACTGAAGTTTATTTAGTGCTTTATCCGGGTAGCCGGAAAGTAGAGCATTGCAGTAGTCCAGCCTAGAAGTAACAAAAGCATGGATTAATTTTTCTGCGTCATTTTTGGACAGAAAATTTCTGATTTTTGCAATGTTACGTAGATGGAAAAAAGCTATCCTTGAAATAGTCTTGATATGTTCTTCAAAAGAGAGATCAGGGTCCAGAGTAACGCCGAGGTCCTTCACAGTTTTATTTGAGACGACTGTACAACCATCCAGATTAATTGTCAGATTCAACAGAAGATCTCTTTGTTTCTTGGGACCTAGAACAAGCATCTCTGTTTTGTCCGAGTTTAAAAGTAGAAAGTTTGCAGCCATCCACTTCTTTATGTCTGAAACACAGGCTTCTAGCGAGGGCAATTTTGGGGCTTCACCATGTTTCATTGAAATGTACAGCTGTGTGTCGTCTGCATAGCAGTGAAATTTAACATTATGTTTTCGAATGACATCCCCAAGAGGTAAAATATATAGTGAAAACAATAGTGGTCCTAAAACGGAACCTTGAGGAACACCGAAATTTACAATTGATTTGTCAGAGGACAAACCATTCACAGAGACAAACTGATATCTTTCCGACAGATAAGATCTAAACCAGGCCAGAACTTGTCCATGTAGACCAATTTGGGTATCCAATCTCTCCAAAAGAATGTGGTGATCGATGGTATCAAAAGCGGCACTAAGATCTAGGAGCACGAGGACAGATGCAGAGCCTCGGTCTGACGTCATTAAAAGGTCATTTACCACCTTCACAAGTGCAGTCTCAGTGCTATGATGGGGTCTAAAACCAGACTGAAGCGTTTCGTATACATTGTTTGTCTTCAGGAAGGCAGTCAGTTGCTGTGCAACAGCTTTTTCTAAAATTTTGGAGAGGAATGGAAGATTCGATATAGGCCGATAGTTTTTTATAATTTCTGGATCAAGATTCGGCTTTTTCAAGAGAGGCTTTATTACTGCCACTTTTAGTGAGCTTGGTACACATCCGGTGGATAGAGAGCCGTTTATTATGTTCAACATAGGAGGGCCAAGCACAGGAAGCAGCTCTTTCAGTAGTTTAGTTGGAATAGGGTCCAGTATGCAGCTTGAGGGTTTGGAGGCCATGATTATTTTCATCATTGCGTCAAGAGATATAGTACTAAAACACTTTAGTATCTCCCTTGATCCTAGGTCCTGGCAGAGTTGTGCAGACTCAGGACAATGGAGCTTTGGAGGAATACCCAGATTTAAAGAGGAGTCTGTAATTTGCTTTCTAATGATCATGATCTTTTCCTCAAAGAAGTTCATAAATGTATTACTGCTGAAGTGAAAGCCATCCTCCATTTGCGAAGGCTGCTTTTTAGTTAGCTTTGCGACAGTATCAAAAAGAAATTTCGGATTGTTCTTATTTTCCTCAATTAAGTTGGAAAAATAGGATGATCGAGCAGCAGTAAGGGCTCTTCGATACTGCACGGTACTGTCTTTCCAAGCTAGTCGGAAGACTTCCAGTTTGGTGTGGCGCCATTTCCGTTCCAATTTTCTGGAAGCTTGCTTCAGAGCTCGTGTATTTTCTGTATACCAGGGAGCTAGTTTCTTATGACAGATGTTTTTAGTTTTTAGGGGTGCAACTGCATCTAGGGTATTGCGCAAGGTTAAATTGAGTTCCTCGGTTAGGTGGTTAACTGATTTTTGTCCTCTGACGTCCTTGGGTAGGCAGAGGCAGTCTGGAAGGGCATCAAGGAATCTTTGGGTTGTCTGAGAATTTATAGCACGACTTTTAATGCTCCTTGGTTGGGGTCTGAGCAGATTATTTGTTGCAATTGCAAACGTAATAAAATGGTGGTCCGATAGTCCAGGATTATGAGGAAAAACATTTAGATCCACAACATTTATTCCATGGGACAAAACTAGGTCCAGAGTATGACTGTGGCAGTGAGTAGGTCCAGAGACATGTTGGACAAAACCCACTGAGTCGATGATGGCTCCGAAAGCCTTTTGGAGTGGGTCTGTGGACTTTTCCATGTGAATGTTAAAGTCACCAAAAATTAGAATATTATCTGCTATGACTACAAGATCCGATAGGAATTCAGGGAACTCAGTGAGGAACACTGCATATGGCCCAGGAGGCCTATAAACAGTAGCTATAAAAAGTGAGTGAGTAGGCTGCATAGATTTCATGACTAGAAGCTCAAAAGACGAAAACGTCATTTTTTTTTTTTTTTTTGTAAATTGAAATTTGCTATCGTAAATGTTAGCAACACCTCCGCCTTTGCCGGATGCACGGGGGGTATGGTCACTAATGTAACCTGGGGGTGAGGCCTCATTTAACACAGTAAATTCATCAGGCTTAAGCCATGTTTCAGTCAGGCCAATCACATCAAGATTATTATCAGTGATTAGTTCATTGACTATAACTGCCTTGGAAGTGAGGGATCTAACATTAAGTAACCCAATTTTGAGATGTGAGGTATCACAATCTCTTTCAATAATGGCAGGAATGGAGGAGGTCTTTATACTAGTGAGATTGCTAAAGCGAACACCGCCATTTTTAATTTTGCCCAACCTAGATCGAGGCACAGACACGGTCTCAATGGGCTGACTACACTGACTGTGCTAGTGGCAGACTCCACTAAGCTGGCAGGCTGGCTAACAGCCTGCTGCCTGGCCTGCACCCTATTTCATTGTGGAGCTAGAGGAGTTAGAGCCCTGTCTATGTTCGTAGATAAGATGAGAGCACCCCTCCAGCTAGGATGGAGTCCGTCACTCCTCAACAGGCCAGGCTTGGTCCTGTTTGTGGGTGAGTCCCAGAAAGAGGGCCAATTATCTACAAATTCTATCTTTTGGGAGGGGCAGAAAACAGTTTTCAACCAGCGATTGAGTTGTGAGACTCTGCTGTAGAGCTCATCACTCCCCCTAACTGGGAGGGGGCCAGAGACAATTAATCGATGCCGACACATCTTTCTAGCTGATTTACACGCTGAAGCTATGTTGCGCTTGGTGACCTCTGACTGTTTCATCCTAACATCGTTGGTGCCGACGTGGATAACAATATCTCTATACTCTCTACACTCGCCAGTTTTAGCTTTAGCCAGCACCGTCTTTAGATTAGCCTTAACGTCGGTAGCCCTGCCCCCTGGAAAACAGTGTATGATCGCTGGATGATTAGTTTTAAGTCTAATACTGCGGGTAATGGAGTCGCCAATGACTAGGGTTTTCAATTTGTCAGAGCTAATGGTGGGAGCCGTCGGCGTCTCAGACCCCACAACGGGAGGAGTAGAGACCAGAGAAGTCTCGGCCTCCGACTCCGACTCGCTTAATGGGGAGAACCGGTTGAAAGTTTCTGTCGGCTGAATAAGCGACACCGGTTGAGCATTCCTACAGCGTTTCCCTCCAGAAGCCATGAGAAAGATGTCCGGCTCCGGGGACCGTGCGAGGGGGTTTATACTAACGTTACTATCTGTACTTACTGGTGGCACAGACGCTGTTTCATCCTTTCCTACACTGAAATTACCCTTGCCTAACGATCGCGTCTGAAGCTGGGCTTGCAGCACAGCTATCCTTGCCGTAAGGCGATCGTTCTCCTGTATATTATAAGTACAACGACTGCAATTAGAAGGCATCATGTTAACCTGTTGGGTCTAGGGGGCAGCATTTGCACGTCTGGATAAAAAAAATGTACCCGATTTAATCTGGTTACTAATCCTACCCAGTAACTAGAATATGCATATACTTATTATATATGGATAGAAAACACTCTAAAGTTTCCAAAACTGTTTGAATGGTGTCTGTGAGTATAACAGAACTCATTTGGCAGGCAAAACCCTGAGACATTTTCTGACAGGAAGTGGATACCTGATGTGTTGTATTGACTTTAAACCTATCCCATTGAAAAACACAGGGGTTTAGGAATATTTTGGCACTTCCTATTGCTTCCACTAGATGTCACCAGCCTTTACAAAGTGTTTTGAGTCTTCTGGAGGGAGATCTGACCGAACAAGAGCCATGGAACGGTGATGTCCCATTAGACACCTGGCGCGCTAGTTCATGTTGGGTACCCTCGTTCCAATACGTTATAAAAGAGTATGCATTCGTCCACCTTGAATATTATTCATGTTCTGGTTAAAAAAGGCCCTAATGATTTATGCTATACAACGTTTGACATGTTTGAACGAACGGAAATATATTTTTTCCCCTCGTTCATGACGAGAAGTCCGGCTGGCTTACATCATGTGCTAACGAGACGGAGATTTTTGGACATAAATGATGAGCTTTTTTGAACAAAACTACATTCGTTATGGACCTGTGATACCTGGAAGTGACATCTGATGAAGAGAATCAAAGGTAATGGATTATTTACATAGTATTTTCGATTTTAGATCTCCCCAACATGACGTCTAGTCTGTATCGCAACGCGTATTTTTCTGGGCGCAGTGCTCAGATTATTGCAAAGTGTGATTTCCCAGTAAGGTTATTTTTAAATCTGGCAAGTTGATTGCGTTCAAGAGATGTAAATCTATAATTCTTTAAATGACAATATAATATTTTACCAATGTTTTCTAATTTTAATTATTTAATTTCTGACGCTGACTTGACTGCCGGTTATTGGAGGGAAACGATTTCCTCAACATCAATGCCATAGTAAAACGCTGTTTTTGTATATAAATATGAACTTGATAGAACTAAAAATGCATGCATTGTCTAACATAATGTCCTAGGAGTGTCATCTGATGGAGATTGTAAAAGGTTAGTGCATCATTTTAGCTGGTTTTATGGTTTTGGTGACCCTGTCTTTGACTTGACAAAACATTACACACAACTCTTGTAAATGTACTGTCCTAACATACTCTAAATTTATGCTTTCGCCGTAAAACCTTTTTGAAATCGTAAAACGTGGTTAGATTAAGGAGATGTTTATCTTTCAAATGGTGTAACATAGTTGTATTTTTGAAAAATTTGAATTTTGACATTTATTTGGATTCAAATTTGCCGCTCTTGAAATGCACCTGCTGTTGATGGAGTGCACCACGGGTGGCACGCTAGCGTCCCACCTAGCCCCAAGAGGTTAATGTTACTTAGCTTCGGCTGTTTGAAGTCCTGACGAACCATGTCCAGATAAAACCTCCGGGGATGAATGAAAAAAGTTGAGTGAGGAAAAAAGTTGAGTGAGGGAAAAAGTAAAAATATACGGTAATGAAAAAGTAAAAAACCGTCAGGTATCAAAGTAAGATCGGCAACAAAAACGCACAGCAGCGTAAACAAGTCTGCAGGTTGTGACCGGAAACAGGAAGTGTTGGGAATGATCATCTGTTTATTAAAACTGTTAAAACTGTTTATTTCTGTATTTCATGATTGCAACTTGCTGAAAAGTGTCAACAGTGTTCCTTTCATCGAGTTTATACAGTACAGCAAATGGTACTTACAGAGTGACTCAAACATGACTTAGACCTTGTTTTTGAAAAACTATTTATTTCTGTTTTTCATGATTGCAACTTGCTGAAAAGTGTCAACAATGTTCCTTTCATCGAGTTTAAACAGTACAGCAAAATGATACTTGCAGAGTGACTGAAACATGACTTAGACCTTGTTTTTGAAAAACTGATAATTTCTGTATTTCATGATTGCAACTGGCTGAAAAGTGTTAGCAGTGTTCCTTTCATCGAGTGTAAACAGTACAGCAAAATGGTACTTACAGAATGACCTTGTTTTTGAAAAACTGTTTATTTCTGTATTACATGATTGCAACTTGCTGAAAAGTGTCAACAATGTTCCTTTCATCGAGTTTAAACAGAACAGCAAAATGGTATTTACAGAGTGACTCAAACTTGACTTAGACCTTGTTTTTGAAAAACTGTTTATTTCTGTATTACATGATTGCAACTTGCTGAAAAGTGTCAACAGTACAGTGTTCCTATCATCCTGATTAAGCAGTACAGCAAAAATGGAACTTACAAAGTGCATCAAACATGATTTAGACCTTGTTTGTGAAAAACTATTTATTTCTGTTTTTCATGATTGCAACTTGCTGAAAAGTGTCAACAATGTTCCTTTCATCGAGTTTAAACAGTACAGCAAAATGGTACTTGCAGAGTGACTCAAACATGACTTAGACCTTGTTTTTGAAAAACTATTTATTTCTGTTTTTCATGATTGCAACTTGCTGAAAAGTGTCAACAATGTTCCTTTCATCGAGTTTAAACAGTACAGCAAAATTGTACTTACAGAGTGACTCAAACATGACTTAGACCTTGTTTTTGAAAAACGGTTTATTTCTGTATTTCATGATTGCAACTTGCTGAAAAGTGTCAACAGTGTTCCTTTCATCGAGTTTATACAGTACAGCAAATGGTACTTACAGAGTGACTCAAACATGACTTAGACCTTGTTTTTGAAAAACTATTTATTTCTGTTTTTCATGATTGCAACTTGCTGAAAAGTGTCAACAATGTTCCTTTCATCGAGTTTAAACAGTACAGCAAAATGGTACTTGCAGAGTGACTCAAACATGACTTAGACCTTGTTTTTGAAAAACTGATAATTTCTGTATTTCATGATTGCAACTGGCTGAAAAGTGTTAGCAGTGTTCCTTTCATCGAGTGTAAACAGTACAGCAAAATGGTACTTACAGAATGACCTTGTTTTTGAAAAACTGTTTATTTCTGTATTACATGATTGCAACTTGCTGAAAAGTGTCAACAATGTTCCTTTCATCGAGTTTAAACAGAACAGCAAAATGGTATTTACAGAGTGACTCAAACTTGACTTAGACCTTGTTTTTGAAAAACTGTTTATTTCTGTATTACATGATTGCAACTTGCTGAAAAGTGTCAACAGTACAGTGTTCCTATCATCCTGATTAAGCAGTACAGCAAAAATGGAACTTACAAAGTGCATCAAACATGATTTAGACCTTGTTTGTGAAAAACTATTTATTTCTGTTTTTCATGATTGCAACTTGCTGAAAAGTGTCAACAATGTTCCTTTCATCGAGTTTAAACAGTACAGCAAAATGGTACTTTCAGAGTGACTCAAACTTGACTTAGACCTTGTTTTTGAAAAACTGTTTATTTCTGTATTTCATGATTGCAACTTGCTGAAAAGTGTTAACAGTGTTCCTTTCATCGAGTTTAAACAGTACAGCAAAATGGTACTTACAGAATGACCTTGTTTTTGAAAAACTGTTTATTTCTGTATTACATGATTGCAACTTGCTGAAAAGTGTCAACAGTACAGTGTTCCTATCATCCTGATTAAGCAGTACAGCAAAATGGTACTTGCAGAGTGACTCAAACATGACTTAGACCTTGTTTTTGAAAAACTGTTTATTTCTGTATTTCATGATTGCAACTTGCTGAAAAGTGTTAACAGGGTTCCTTTCATCGAGTTTAAACAGTACAGCAAAATGGTACTTACAGAGTGACCTTTTTTTGAAAAACTGTTTATTTCTGTATTACATGATTGCAACTTGCTGAAAAGTGTCAACAGTACAGTGTTCCTATCATCCTGATTAAGCATTACAGCAAAAATGGTACTTACAAAGTGCATCAAACATGATTTAGACCTTGTTTGTGAAAAACTATTTATTTCTGTTTTTCATGATTGCAACTTGCTGAAAAGTGTCAACAATGTTCCTTTCATCGAGTTTAAACAGTACAGCAAATGGTACTTGCAGAGTGACTCAAACATGACTTAGACCTTGTTTTTGAAAAACTGTTTATTTCTGTATTTCATGACTGCAACTTGCTGAGAAGTGTTAACATGGTTCCTTTCATCGAGTTTAAACAGTACAGCAAAATGGTACTTACAGAGTGACCTTGTTTTTGAAAAACTGTTTATTTCTGTATTACATGATTGCAACTTGCTGAAAAGTGTCAACAGTTCAGTGTTCCTATCATCCTGATTAAGCAGTACAGCAAAAATTGTACTTACAGAGTGCATCAAACATGATTTAGACCTTGTTTGTGAAAAACTGTTTATTTCTGTATTACATGATTGCAACTTGCAGAAAAGTGTCAACAGTACAGTGTTCCTATCATCCTGATTAAGCAGTACAGCAAAAATGGTACTTACAAAGTGCATCAAACATGATTTAGACCTTGTTTGTGAAAAACTATTTATTTCTGTTTTTCATGATTGCAACTTGCTGAAAAGTGTCAACAGTACAGTGTTCCTATCATCCTGATTAAGCATTACAGTAAAAATGGTGCATCAAACATGATTTAGACCTTGTTTGTGAAAAACGATTTATTTCTGTTTTTCATGATTGCAACTTGCTGAAAAGTGTCAACAATGTTCCTTTCATCGAGTTTAAACAGTACAGCAAAATGGTACTTGCAGAGTGACTCAAACATGACTTAGACCTTGTTTTTGAAAAACTGTTTATTTCTGTATTTCATGATTGCAACTGGCTGAAAAGTGTTAACAGTGTTCCTTTCATCGAGTTTAAACAGTACAGCAAAATGGTACTTACAGAATGACCTTGTTTTTGAAAAACTGTTTATTTCTGTATTACATGATTGCAACCTGCTGAAAAGTGTCAACAGTGTTCCTTTCATCGAGTTTAAACAGTACAGCAAATGGTACTTACAGAGTGACTCAAACATGACTTAGACCTTGTTTTTGAAAAACGGTTTATTTCTGTATTTCATGATTGCAACTTGCTGAAAAGTGTCAACAATGTTCCTTTCATCGAGTTTAAACAGTACAGCAAAATTGTACTTACAGAGTGACTCAAACATGACTTAGACCTTGTTTTTGAAAAACGGTTTATTTCTGTATTTCATGATTGCAACTTGCTGAAAAGTGTCAACAGTGTTCCTTTCATCGAGTTTATACAGTACAGCAAATGGTACTTACAGAGTGACTCAAACATGACTTAGACCTTGTTTTTGAAAAACTATTTATTTCTGTTTTTCATGATTGCAACTTGCTGAAAAGTGTCAACAATGATCCTTTCATCGAGTTTAAACAGTACAGCAAAATGATACTTGCAGAGTGACTGAAACATGACTTAGACCTTGTTTTTGAAAAACTGATAATTTCTGTATTTCATGATTGCAACTGGCTGAAAAGTGTTAGCAGTGTTCCTTTCATCGAGTGTAAACAGTACAGCAAAATGGTACTTACAGAATGACCTTGTTTTTGAAAAACTGTTTATTTCTGTATTACATGATTGCAACTTGCTGAAAAGTGTCAACAATGTTCCTTTCATCGAGTTTAAACAGAACAGCAAAATGGTATTTACAGAGTGACTCAAACTTGACTTAGACCTTGTTTTTGAAAAACTGTTTATTTCTGTATTACATGATTGCAACTTGCTGAAAAGTGTCAACAGTACAGTGTTCCTATCATCCTGATTAAGCAGTACAGCAAAAATGGAACTTACAAAGTGCATCAAACATGATTTAGACCTTGTTTGTGAAAAACTATTTATTTCTGTTTTTCATGATTGCAACTTGCTGAAAAGTGTCAACAATGTTCCTTTCATCGAGTATAAACAGTACAGCAAAATGGTACTTTCAGAGTGACTCAAACTTGACTTAGACCTTGTTTTTGAAAAACTGTTTATTTCTGTATTACATGATTGCAACTTGCTGAAAAGTGTCAACAGTACAGTGTTCCTATCATCCTGATTAAGCATTACAGCAAAAATGGTACTTACAAAGTGCATCAAACATGATTTAGACCTTGTTTGTGAAAAACTATTTATTTCTGTTTTTCATGATTGCAACTTGCTGAAAAGTGTCAACAATGTTCCTTTCATCGAGTTTAAACAGTACAGCAAAATGGTACTTGCAGAGTGACTCAAACATGACTTAGACCTTGTTTTTGAAAAACTGTTTATTTCTGTATTTCATGATTGCAACTTGCTGAAAAGTGTTAACAGGGTTCCTTTCATCGAGTTTAAACAGTACAGCAAAATGGTACTTACAGAGTGACCTTGTTTTTGAAAAACTGTTTATTTCTGTATTACATGATTGCAACTTGCTGAAAAGTGTCAACAGTTCAGTGTTCCTATCATCCTGATTAAGCAGTACAGCAAAAATTGTACTTACAAAGTGCATCAAACATGATTTAGACCTTGTTTGTGAAAAACTATTTATTTCTGTTTTTCATGATTGCAACTTGCTGAAAAGTGTTAACAATGTTCCTTTCATCGAGTTTAAACAGTACAGCAAAATGGTACTTGCAGAGTGACTCAAACATGACTTAGACCTTGTTTTTGAAAAACTGTTTATTTCTGTATTTCATGATTGCAACTTGCTGAAAAGTGTTAACAGGGTTCCTTTCATCGAGTTTAAACAGTACAGCAAAATGGTACTTACAGAGTGACCTTGTTTTTGAAAAACTGTTTATTTCTGTATTACATGATTGCAACTTGCTGAAAAGTGTCAACAGTACAGTGTTCCTATCATCCTGATTAAGCATTACAGCAAAAATGGTACTTACAAAGTGCATCAAACATGATTTAGACCTTGTTTGTGAAAAACTATTTATTTCTGTTTTTCATGATTGCAACTTGCTGAAAAGTGTCAACAATGTTCCTTTCATCGAGTTTAAACAGTACAGCAAAATGGTACTTGCAGAGTGACTCAAACATGACTTAAACCTTGTTTTTGAAAAACTGTTTATTTCTGTATTTCATGATTGCAACTGGCTGAAAAGTGTTAGCAGTGTTCCTTTCATCGAGTGTAAACAGTACAGCAAAATGGTACTTACAGAATGACCTTGTTTTTGAAAAACTGTTTATTTCTGTATTACATGATTGCAACTTGCTGAAAAGTGTCAACAATGTTCCTTTCATCGAGTTTAAACAGTACAGCAAAATGGTATTTACAGAGTGACTCAAACTTGACTTAGACCTTGTTTTTGAAAAACGGTTTATTTCTGTATTACATGATTGCAACTTGCTGAAAAGTGTCAACAGTACAGTGTTCCTATCATCCTGATTAAGCAGTACAGCAAAAATGGAACTTACAAAGTGCATCAAACATGATTTAGACCTTGTTTGTGAAAAACTATTTATTTCTGTTTTTCATGATTGCAACTTGCTGAAAAGTGTCAACAATGTTCCTTTCATCGAGTTTAAACAGTACAGCAAAATTGTACTTACAGAGTGACTCAAACATGACTTAGACCTTGTTTTTGAAAAACGGTTTATTTCTGTATTTCATGATTGCAACTTGCTGAAAAGTGTCAACAATGTTCCTTTCATCGAGTTTAAACAGTACAGCAAAATGGTACTTTCAGAGTGACTCAAACTTGACTTAGACCTTGTTTTTGAAAAACTGTTTATTTCTGTATTACATGATTGCAACTTGCTGAAAAGTGTCAACAGTACAGTGTTCCTATCATCCTGATTAAGCAGTACAGCAAAATTGGAACTTACAAAGTGCATCAAACATGATTTAGACCTTGTTTGTGAAAAACTATTTATTTCTGTTTTTCATGATAGCAACTTGCTGAAAAGTGTCATCAATGTTCCTTTCATCGAGTTTAACCT
Source organism: Salmo salar (assembly GCF_965601325.2). Lineage (NCBI taxonomy): Eukaryota > Metazoa > Chordata > Actinopteri > Salmoniformes > Salmonidae > Salmo > Salmo salar. The sequence goes on along the minus strand of NC_138295.1, from coordinate 47,851,218 downwards.
GTTGGGTCTAGGGGGCAGCATTTGCACGTCTGGATAAAAAAACTGTACCCGATTTAATCTGGTTACTAATCCTACCCAGTAACTAGAATATGCATATACTTATTATATATGGATAGAAAACACTCTAAAGTTTCCAAAACTGTTTGAATGGTGTCTGTGAGTATAACAGAACTCATTTGGCAGGCAAAACCCTGAGACATTTTCTGACAGGAAGTGGATACCTGATGTGTTGTATTGACTTTAAACCTATCCCATTGAAAAACACAGGGGTTTAGGAATATTTTGGCACTTCCTATTGCTTCCACTAGATGTCACCAGCCTTTACAAAGTGTTTTGAGTCTTCTGGAGGGAGATCTGACCGAACAAGAGCCATGGAACGGTGATGTCCCATTAGACACCTGGCGCGCTACTTCATGTTGGGTACCCTCGTTCCAATACGTTATAAAAGGCTATGCATTCGTCCACCTTGAATATTATTCATGTTCTGGTTAAAAAAGGCCCTAATGATTTATGCTATACAACGTTTGACATGTTTGAACGAACGGAAATATATTTTTTCCCCTCGTTCATGACGAGAAGTCCGGCTGGCTTACATCATGTGCTAACGAGACGGAGATTTTTGGACATAAATGATGAGCTTTTTTGAACAAAACTACATTCGTTATGGACCTGTGATACCTGGAAGTGACATCTGATGAAGAGAATCAAAGTTAATGGATTATTTACATAGTATTTTCGATTTTAGATCTCCCCAACATGACGTCTAGTCTGTATCGCAACGCGTATTTTTCTGGGCACAGTGCTCAGATTATTGCAAAGTGTGATTTCCCAGTAAGGTTATTTTTAAATCTGGCAAGTTGATTGCGTTCAAAAGATGTAAATCTATAATTCTTTAAATGACAATATAATATTTTACCAATGTTTTCTAATTTTAATTATTTAATTTGTGACGCTGACTTGACTGCCGGTTATTGGAGGGAAACGATTTCCTCAACATCAATGCCATAGTAAAACGCTGTTTTTGTATATAAATATGAACTTGATAGAACTAAAAATGCATGCATTGTCTAACATAATGTCCTAGGAGTGTCATCTGATGGAGATTGTAAAAGGTTAGTGTATCATTTTAGCTGGTTTTATGGTTTTGGTGACCCTGTCTTTGACTTGACAAAACATTACACACAACTCTTGTAAATGTACTGTCCTAACATACTCTAAATTTATGCTTTCGCCGTAAAACCTTTTTGAAATCGTAAAACGTGGTTAGATTAAGGAGATGTTTATCTTTCAAATGGTGTAACATAGTTGTATTTTTGAAAAATTTGAATTTTGACATTTATTTGGATTCAAATTTGCCGCTCTTGAAATGCACCTGCTGTTGATGGAGTGCACCACGGGTGGCACGCTAGCGTCCCACCTAGCCCCAAGAGGTTAAACAGTACAGCAAAATGGTACTTGCAGAGTGACTCAAACATGACTTAGACCTTGTTTTTGAAAAACTGTTTATTTCTGTATTTCATGATTGCAACTTGCTGAAAAGTGTTAACAGTGTTCCTTTCATCGAGTTTAAACAGTACAGCAAAATGGTACTTACAGAATGACCTTGTTTTTGAAAAACTGTTTATTTCTGTATTACATGATTGCAACTTGCTGAAAAGTGTCAACAGTACAGTGTTCCTATCATCCTGATTAAGCAGTACAGCAAAATGGTACTTGCAGAGTGACTCAAACATGACTTAGACCTTGTTTTTGAAAAACTGTTTATTTCTGTATTTCATGATTGCAACTGGCTGAAAAGTGTTAACAGTGTTCCTTTCATCGAGTTTAAACAGTACAGCAAAATGGTACTTACAGAATGACCTTGTTTTTGAAAAACTGTTTATTTCTGTATTACATGATTGCAACCTGCTGAAAAGTGTCAACAGTGTTCCTTTCATCGAGTTTAAACAGTACAGCAAATGGTACTTACAGAGTGACTCAAACATGACTTAGACCTTGTTTTTGAAAAACTGTTTATTTCTGTATTTCATGATTGCAACTTGCTGAAAAGTGTTAACAGGGTTCCTTTCATCGAGTTTAAACAGTACAGCAAAATGGTACTTACAGAGTGACCTTGTTTTTGAAAAACTGTTTATTTCTGTATTACATGATTGCAACTTGCTGAAAAGTGTCAACAGTACAGTGTTCCTATCATCCTGATTAAGCATTACAGCAAAAATGGTACTTACAAAGTGCATCAAACATGATTTAGACCTTGTTTGTGAAAAACTATTTATTTCTGTTTTTCATGATTGCAACTTGCTGAAAAGTGTCAACAATGTTCCTTTCATCGAGTTTAAACAGTACAGCAAAATGGTACTTGCAGAGTGACTCAAACATGACTTAGACCTTGTTTTTGAAAAACTGTTTATTTCTGTATTTCATGACTGCAACTTGCTGAGAAGTGTTAACAGGGTTCCTTTCATCGAGTTTAAACAGTACAGCAAAATGGTACTTACAGAGTGACCTTGTTTTTGAAAAACTGTTTATTTCTGTATTACATGATTGCAACTTGCTGAAAAGTGTCAACAGTACAGTGTTCCTATCATCCTGATTAAGCAGTACAGCAAAAATGGTACTTACAAAGTGCATCAAACATGATTTAGACCTTGTTTGTGAAAAACTATTTATTTCTGTTTTTCATGATTGCAACTTGCTGAAAAGTGTCAACAGTACAGTGTTCCTATCATCCTGATTAAGCATTACAGTAAAAATGGTGCATCAAACATGATTTAGACCTTGTTTGTGAAAAACGATTTATTTCTGTTTTTCATGATTGCAACTTGCTGAAAAGTGTCAACAATGTTCCTTTCATCGAGTTTAAACAGTACAGCAAAATGGTACTTGCAGAGTGACTCAAACATGACTTAGACCTTGTTTTTGAAAAACTGTTTATTTCTGTATTTCATGATTGCAACTGGCTGAAAAGTGTTAACAGTGTTCCTTTCATCGAGTTTAAACAGTACAGCAAAATGGTACTTACAGAATGACCTTGTTTTTGAAAAACTGTTTATTTCTGTATTACATGATTGCAACCTGCTGAAAAGTGTCAACAGTGTTCCTTTCATCGAGTTTAAACAGTACAGCAAATGGTACTTACAGAGTGACTCAAACATGACTTAGACCTTGTTTTTGAAAAACTGTTTATTTCTGTATTTCATGATTGCAACTTGCTGAAAAGTGTCAACAATGTTCCTTTCATCGAGTTTAAACAGTACAGCAAAATTGTACTTACAGAGTGACTCAAACATGACTTAGACCTTGTTTGTGAAAAACGGTTTATTTCTGTATTTCATGATTGCAACTTGCTGAAAAGTGTCAACAGTGTTCCTTTCATCGAGTTTATACAGTACAGCAAATGGTACTTACAGAGTGACTCAAACATGACTTAGACCTTGTTTTTGAAAAACTATTTATTTCTGTTTTTCATGATTGCAACTTGCTGAAAAGTGTCAACAATGTTCCTTTCATCGAGTTTAAACAGTACAGCAAAATGATACTTGCAGAGTGACTCAAACATGACTTAGACCTTGTTTTTGAAAAACTGATAATTTCTGTATTTCATGATTGCAACTGGCTGAAAAGTGTTAGCAGTGTTCCTTTCATCGAGTGTAAACAGTACAGCAAAATGGTACTTACAGAATGACCTTGTTTTTGAAAAACTGTTTATTTCTGTATTACATGATTGCAACTTGCTGAAAAGTGTCAACAATGTTCCTTTCATCGAGTTTAAACAGAACAGCAAAATGGTATTTACAGAGTGACTCAAACTTGACTTAGACCTTGTTTTTGAAAAACTGTTTATTTCTGTATTACATGATTGCAACTTGCTGAAAAGTGTCAACAGTACAGTGTTCCTATCATCCTGATTAAGCAGTACAGCAAAAATGGAACTTACAAAGTGCATCAAACATGATTTAGACCTTGTTTGTGAAAAACTATTTATTTCTGTTTTTCATGATTGCAACTTGCTGAAAAGTGTCAACAATGTTCCTTTCATCGAGTTTAAACAGTACAGCAAAATGGTACTTTCAGAGTGACTCAAACTTGACTTAGACCTTGTTTTTGAAAAACTGTTTATTTCTGTATTACATGATTGCAACTTGCTGAAAAGTGTCAACAGTACAGTGTTCCTATCATCCTGATTAAGCAGTACAGCAAAATTGGAACTTACAAAGTGCATCAAACATGATTTAGACCTTGTTTGTGAAAAACTATTTATTTCTGTTTTTCATGATAGCAACTTGCTGAAAAGTGTCAACAATGTTCCTTTCATCGAGTTTAAACAGTACAGCAAAATGGTACTTGCAGAGTGACTCAAACATGACTTAGACCTTGTTTTTGAAAAACTGTTTATGTCTGTATTTCATGATTGCAACTTGCTGAAAAGTGTTAACAGTGTTCCTTTCATCGAGTTTAAACAGTACAGCAAAATGGTACTTACAGAATGACCTTGTTTTTGAAAAACTGTTTATTTCTGTATTACATGATTGCAACTTGCTGAAAAGTGTCAACAGTACAGTGTTCCTATCATCCTGATTAAGCAGTACAGCAAAATGGTACTTGCAGAGTGACTCAAACATGACTTAGACCTTGTTTTTGAAAAACTGTTTATTTCTGTATTTCATGATTGCAACTGGCTGAAAAGTGTTAACAGTGTTCCTTTCATCGAGTTTAAACAGTACAGCAAAATGGTACTTACAGAATGACCTTGTTTTTGAAAAACTGTTTATTTCTGTATTACATGATTGCAACCTGCTGAAAAGTGTCAACAGTGTTCCTTTCATCGAGTTTAAACAGTACAGCAAATGGTACTTACAGAGTGACTCAAACATGACTTAGACCTTGTTTTTGAAAAACTGTTTATTTCTGTATTTCATGATTGCAACTTGCTGAAAAGTGTTAACAGGGTTCCTTTCATCGAGTTTAAACAGTACAGCAAAATGGTACTTACAGAGTGACCTTGTTTTTGAAAAACTGTTTATTTCTGTATTACATGATTGCAACTTTCTGAAAAGTGTCAACAGTACAGTGTTCCTATCATCCTGATTAAGCATTACAGCAAAAATGGTACTTACAAAGTGCATCAAACATGATTTAGACCTTGTTTGTGAAAAACTATTTATTTCTGTTTTTCATGATTGCAACTTGCTGAAAAGTGTCAACAATGTTCCTTTCATCGAGTTTAAACAGTACAGCAAAATGGTACTTGCAGAGTGACTCAAACATGACTTAGACCTTGTTTTTGAAAAACTGTTTATTTCTGTATTTCATGACTGCAACTTGCTGAGAAGTGTTAACAGGGTTCCTTTCATCGAGTTTAAACAGTACAGCAAAATGGTACTTACAGAGTGACCTTGTTTTTGAAAAACTGTTTATTTCTGTATTACATGATTGCAACTTGCTGAAAAGTGTCAACAGTTCAGTGTTCCTATCATCCTGATTAAGCAGTACAGCAAAAATTGTACTTACAGAGTGCATCTAACATGATTTAGACCTTGTTTGTGAAAAACTGTTTATTTCTGTATTACATGATTGCAACTTGCTGAAAAGTGTCAACAGTACAGTGTTCCTATCATCCTGATTAAGCAGTACAGCAAAAATGGTACTTACAAAGTGCATCAAACATGATTTAGACCTTGTTTGTGAAAAACTATTTATTTCTGTTTTTCATGATTGCAACTTGCTGAAAAGTGTCAACAGTACAGTGTTCCTATCATCCTGATTAAGCATTACAGTATTAATGGTGCATCAAACATGATTTAGACCTTGTTTGTGAAAAACGATTTATTTCTGTTTTTCATGATTGCAACTTGCTGAAAAGTGTCAACAATGTTCCTTTCATCGAGTTTAAACAGTACAGCAAAATGGTACTTGCAGAGTGACTCAAACATGACTTAGACCTTGTTTTTGAAAAACTGTTTATTTCTGTATTTCATGATTGCAACTGGCTGAAAAGTGTTAACAGTGTTCCTTTCATCGAGTTTAAACAGTACAGCAAAATGGTACTTACAGAATGACCTTGTTTTTGAAAAACTGTTTATTTCTGTATTACATGATTGCAACCTGCTGAAAAGTGTCAACAGTGTTCCTTTCATCGAGTTTAAACAGTACAGCAAATGGTACTTACAGAGTGACTCAAACATGACTTAGACCTTGTTTTTGAAAAACTGTTTATTTCTGTATTTCATGATTGCAACTTGCTGAAAAGTGTCAACAATGTTCCTTTCATCGAGTTTAAACAGTACAGCAAAATTGTACTTACAGAGTGACTCAAACATGACTTAGACCTTGTTTGTGAAAAACGGTTTATTTCTGTATTTCATGATTGCAACTTGCTGAAAAGTGTCAACAGTGTTCCTTTCATCGAGTTTATACAGTACAGCAAATGGTACTTACAGAGTGACTCAAACATGACTTAGACCTTGTTTTTGAAAAACTATTTATTTCTGTTTTTCATGATTGCAACTTGCTGAAAAGTGTCAACAATGTTCCTTTCATCGAGTTTAAACAGTACAGCAAAATGATACTTGCAGAGTGACTCAAACATGACTTAGACCTTGTTTTTGAAAAACTGATAATTTCTGTATTTCATGATTGCAACTGGCTGAAAAGTGTTAGCAGTGTTCCTTTCATCGAGTGTAAACAGTACAGCAAAATGGTACTTACAGAATGACCTTGTTTTTGAAAAACTGTTTATTTCTGTATTACATGATTGCAACTTGCTGAAAAGTGTCAACAATGTTCCTTTCATCGAGTTTAAACAGAACAGCAAAATGGTATTTACAGAGTGACTCAAACTTGACTTAGACCTTGTTTTTGAAAAACTGTTTATTTCTGTATTACATGATTGCAACTTGCTGAAAAGTGTCAACAGTACAGTGTTCCTATCATCCTGATTAAGCAGTACAGCAAAAATGGAACTTACAAAGTGCATCAAACATGATTTAGACCTTGTTTGTGAAAAACTATTTATTTCTGTTTTTCATGATTGCAACTTGCTGAAAAGTGTCAACAATGTTCCTTTCATCGAGTTTAAACAGTACAGCAAAATGGTACTTTCAGAGTGACTCAAACTTGACTTAGACCTTGTTTTTGAAAAACTGTTTATTTCTGTATTTCATGACTGCAACTTGCTGAGAAGTGTTAACAGGGTTCCTTTCATCGAGTTTAAACAGTACAGCAAAATGGTACTTACAGAGTGACCTTGTTTTTGAAAAACTGTTTATTTCTGTATTACATGATTGCAACTTTCTGAAAAGTGTCAACAGTACAGTGTTCCTATCATCCTGATTAAGCATTACAGCAAAAATGGTACTTACAAAGTGCATCAAACATGATTTAGACCTTGTTTGTGAAAAACTATTTATTTCTGTTTTTCATGATTGCAACTTGCTGAAAAGTGTCAACAATGTTCCTTTCATCGAGTTTAAACAGTACAGCAAAATGGTACTTGCAGAGTGACTCAAACATGACTTAGACCTTGTTTTTGAAAAACTGTTTATTTCTGTATTTCATGACTGCAACTTGCTGAGAAGTGTTAACAGGGTTCCTTTCATCGAGTTTAAACAGTACAGCAAAATGGTACTTACAGAGTGACCTTGTTTTTGAAAAACTGTTTATTTCTGTATTACATGATTGCAACTTGCTGAAAAGTGTCAACAGTTCAGTGTTCCTATCATCCTGATTAAGCAGTACAGCAAAAATTGTACTTACAGAGTGCATCTAACATGATTTAGACCTTGTTTGTGAAAAACTGTTTATTTCTGTATTACATGATTGCAACTTGCTGAAAAGTGTCAACAGTACAGTGTTCCTATCATCCTGATTAAGCAGTACAGCAAAAATGGTACTTACAAAGTGCATCAAACATGATTTAGACCTTGTTTGTGAAAAACTATTTATTTCTGTTTTTCATGATTGCAACTTGCTGAAAAGTGTCAACAGTACAGTGTTCCTATCATCCTGATTAAGCATTACAGTAAAAATGGTGCATCAAACATGATTTAGACCTTGTTTGTGAAAAACGATTTATTTCTGTTTTTCATGATTGCAACTTGCTGAAAAGTGTCAACAATGTTCCTTTCATCGAGTTTAAACAGTACAGCAAAATGGTACTTGCAGAGTGACTCAAACATGACTTAGACCTTGTTTTTGAAAAACTGTTTATTTCTGTATTTCATGATTGCAACTGGCTGAAAAGTGTTAACAGTGTTCCTTTCATCGAGTTTAAACAGTACAGCAAAATGGTACTTACAGAATGACCTTGTTTTTGAAAAACTGTTTATTTCTGTATTACATGATTGCAACCTGCTGAAAAGTGTCAACAGTGTTCCTTTCATCGAGTTTAAACAGTACAGCAAATGGTACTTACAGAGTGACTCAAACATGACTTAGACCTTGTTTTTGAAAAACTGTTTATTTCTGTATTTCATGATTGCAACTTGCTGAAAAGTGTCAACAATGTTCCTTTCATCGAGTTTAAACAGTACAGCAAAATTGTACTTACAGAGTGACTCAAACATGACTTAGACCTTGTTTGTGAAAAACGGTTTATTTCTGTATTTCATGATTGCAACTTGCTGAAAAGTGTCAACAGTGTTCCTTTCATCGAGTTTATACAGTACAGCAAATGGTACTTACAGAGTGACTCAAACATGACTTAGACCTTGTTTTTGAAAAACTATTTATTTCTGTTTTTCATGATTGCAACTTGCTGAAAAGTGTCAACAGTACAGTGTTCCTATCATCCTGATTAAGCAGTACAGCAAAAATGGAACTTACAAAGTGCATCAAACATGATTTAGACCTTGTTTGTGAAAAACTATTTATTTCTGTTTTTCATGATTGCAACTTGCTGAAAAGTGTCAACAATGTTCCTTTCATCGAGTTTAAACAGTACAGCAAAATGGTACTTTCAGAGTGACTCAAACTTGACTTAGACCTTGTTTTTGAAAAACTGTTTATTTCTGTATTACATGATTGCAACTTGCTGAAAAGTATCAACAGTACAGTGTTCCTATCATCCTGATTAAGCAGTACAGCAAAAATTGTACTTACAGAGTGCATCAAACATGATTTAGACCTTGTTTGTGAAAAACTGTTTATTTCTGTATTACATGATTGCAACTTGCTGAAAAGTGTCAACAGTACAGTGTTCCTATCATCCTGATTAAGCAGTACAGCAAAAATGGTACTTACAAAGTGCATCAAACATGATTTAGACCTTGTTTGTGAAAAACTATTTATTTCTGTTTTTCATGATTGCAACTTGCTGAAAAGTGTCAACAGTACAGTGTTCCTATCATCCTGATTAAGCATTACAGTAAAAATGGTGCATCAAACATGATTTAGACCTTGTTTGTGAAAAACGATTTATTTCTGTTTTTCATGATTGCAACTTGCTGAAAAGTGTCAACAATGTTCCTTTCATCGAGTTTAAACAGTACAGCAAAATGGTACTTGCAGAGTGACTCAAACATGACTTAGACCTTGTTTTTGAAAAACTGTTTATTTCTGTATTACATGATTGCAACCTGCTGAAAAGTGTCAACAGTGTTCCTTTCATCGAGTTTAAACAGTACAGCAAATGGTACTTACAGAGTGACTCAAACATGACTTAGACCTTGTTTTTGAAAAACTGTTTATTTCTGTATTTCATGATTGCAACTTGCTGAAAAGTGTCAACAATGTTCCTTTCATCGAGTTTAAACAGTACAGCAAAATTGTACTTACAGAGTGACTCAAACATGACTTAGACCTTGTTTTTGAAAAACGGTTTATTTCTGTATTTCATGATTGCAACTTGCTGAAAAGTGTCAACAGTGTTCCTTTCATCGAGTTTATACAGTACAGCAAATGGTACTTACAGAGTGACTCAAACATGACTTAGACCTTGTTTTTGAAAAACTATTTATTTCTGTTTTTCATGATTGCAACTTGCTGAAAAGTGTCAACAATGTTCCTTTCATCGAGTTTAAACAGTACAGCAAATGGTACTTACAGAGTGACTCAAACATGACTTAGACCTTGTTTTTGAAAAACTGTTTATTTCTGTATTTCATGATTGCAACTTGCTGAAAAGTGTTAACAGTGTTCCTTTCATCGAGTTTAAACAGTACAGCAAAATGGTACTTACAGAGTGACCTTGTTTTTGAAAAACTGTTTATTTCTGTATTACATGATTGCAACTTGCTGAAAAGTGTCAACAGTACAGTGTTCCTATCATCCTGATTAAGCATTACAGTAAAAATGGTGCATCAAACATGATTTAGACCTTGTTTGTGAAAAACGATTTATTTCTGTATTACATGATTGCAACTTGCTGAAAAGTGTCAACAGTACAGTGTTCCTATCATCCTGATTAAGCAGTACAGCAAAAATGGAACTTACAAAGTGCATCAAACATGATTTAGACCTTGTTTGTGAAAAACTATTTATTTCTGTTTTTCATAATTGCAACTTGCTGAAAAGTGTCAACAATGTTCCTTTCATCGAGTTTAAACAGTACAGCAAAATGGTACTTTCAGAGTGACTCAAACTTGACTTAGACCTTGTTTTTGAAAAACTGTTTATTTCTGTATTACATGATTGCAACTTGCTGAAAAGTGTCAACAGTACAGTGTTCCTATCATCCTGATTAAGCAGTACAGCAAAATTGGAACTTACAAAGTGCATCAAACATGATTTAGACCTTGTTTGTGAAAAACTATTTATTTCTGTTTTTCATGATAGCAACTTGCTGAAAAGTGTCAACAATGTTCCTTTCATCGAGTTTAAACAGTACAGCAAAATGGTACTTGCAGAGTGACTCAAACATGACTTAGACCTTGTTTTTGAAAAACTGTTTATTTCTGTATTTCATGATTGCAACTTGCTGAAAAGTGTTAACAGTGTTCCTTTCATCGAGTTTAAACAGTACAGCAAAATGGTACTTACAGAATGACCTTGTTTTTGAAAAACTGTTTATTTCTGTATTACATGATTGCAACCTGCTGAAAAGTGTCAACAGTGTTCCTTTCATCGAGTTTAAACAGTACAGCAAATGGTACTTACAGAGTGACTCAAACATGACTTAGACCTTGTTTTTGAAAAACTGTTTATTTCTGTATTTCATGATTGCAACTTGCTGAAAAGTGTTAACAGTGTTCCTTTCATCGAGTTTAAACAGTACAGCAAAATGGTACTTACAGAGTGACCTTGTTTTTGAGAAAACTGTTTATTTCTGTATTACATGATTGCAACTTGCTGAAAAGTGTCAACAGTACAGTGTTCCTATCATCCTGATTAAGCATTACAGCAAAAATGGTACTTACAAAGTGCATCAAACATGATTTAGACCTTGTTTGTGAAAAACTATTTATTTCTGTTTTTCATGATTGCAACTTGCTGAAAAGTGTCAACAATGTTCCTTTCATCGAGTTTAAACAGTACAGCAAAATGGTACTTGCAGAGTGACTCAAACATGACTTAGACCTTGTTTTTGAAAAACTGTTTATTTCTGTATTTCATGACTGCAACTTGCTGAGAAGTGTTAACAGGGTTCCTTTCATCGAGTTTAAACAGTACAGCAAAATGGTACTTACAGAGTGACCTTGTTTTTGAAAAACTGTTTATTTCTGTATTACATGATTGCAACTTGCTGAAAAGTGTCAACAGTTCAGTGTTCCTATCATCCTGATTAAGCAGTACAGCAAAAATTGTACTTACAGAGTGCATCAAACATGATTTAGACCTTGTTTGTGAAAAACTGTTTATTTCTGTATTACATGATTGCAACTTGCTGAAAAGTGTCAACAGTACAGTGTTCCTATCATCCTGATTAAGCAGTACAGCAAAAATGGTACTTACAAAGTGCATCAAACATGATTTAGACCTTGTTTGTGAAAAACTATTTATTTCTGTTTTTCATGATTGCAACTTGCTGAAAAGTGTCAACAGTACAGTGTTCCTATCATCCTGATTAAGCATTACAGTAAAAATGGTGCATCAAACATGATTTAGACCTTGTTTGTGAAAAACGATTTATTTCTGTTTTTCATGATTGCAACTTGCTGAAAAGTGTCAACAATGTTCCTTTCATCGAGTTTAAACAGTACAGCAAAATGGTACTTACAGAATGACCTTGTTTTTGAAAAACTGTTTATTTCTGTATTACATGATTGCAACCTGCTGAAAAGTGTCAACAGTGTTCCTTTCATCGAGTTTAAACAGTACAGCAAATGGTACTTACAGAGTGACTCAAACATGACTTAGACCTTGTTTTTGAAAAACTGTTTATTTCTGTATTTCATGATTGCAACTTGCTGAAAAGTGTCAACAGTACAGTGTTCCTATCATCCTGATTAAGCAGTACAGCAAAAATGGTACTTACAAAGTGCATCAAACATGATTTAGACCTTGTTTGTGAAAAACTATTTATTTCTGTTTTTCATGATTGCAACTTGCTGAAAAGTGTCAACAGTACAGTGTTCCTATCATCCTGATTAAGCATTACAGTAAAAATGGTGCATCAAACATGATTTAGACCTTGTTTGTGAAAAACGATTTATTTCTGTTTTTCATGATTGCAACTTGCTGAAAAGTGTCAACAATGTTCCTTTCATCGAGTTTAAACAGTACAGCAAAATGGTACTTGCAGAGTGACTCAAACATGACTTAGACCTTGTTTTTGAAAAACTGTTTATTTCTGTATTTCATGATTGCAACTGGCTGAAAAGTGTTAACAGTGTTCCTTTCATCGAGTTTAAACAGTACAGCAAAATGGTACTTACAGAATGACCTTGTTTTTGAAAAACTGTTTATTTCTGTATTACATGATTGCAACCTGCTGAAAAGTGTCAACAGTGTTCCTTTCATCGAGTTTAAACAGTACAGCAAATGGTACTTACAGAGTGACTCAAACATGACTTAGACCTTGTTTTTGAAAAACTGTTTATTTCTGTATTTCATGATTGCAACTTGCTGAAAAGTGTCAACAATGTTCCTTTCATCGAGTTTAAACAGTACAGCAAAATTGTACTTACAGAGTGACTCAAACATGACTTAGACCTTGTTTTTGAAAAACGGTTTATTTCTGTATTTCATGATTGCAACTTGCTGAAAAGTGTCAACAGTGTTCCTTTCATCGAGTTTAAACAGTACAGCAAATGGTACTTACAGAGTGACTCAAACATGACTTAGACCTTGTTTTTGAAAAACTGTTTATTTCTGTATTTCATGATTGCAACTTGCTGAAAAGTGTTAACAGTGTTCCTTTCATCGAGTTTAAACAGTACAGCAAAATGGTACTTACAGAGTGACCTTGTTTTTGAAAAACTGTTTATTTCTGTATTACATGATTGCAACTTGCTGAAAAGTGTCAACAGTACAGTGTTCCTATCATCCTGATTAAGCATTACAGCAAAAATGGTACTTACAAAGTGCATCAAACATGATTTAGACCTTGTTTGTGAAAAACTATTTATTTCTGTTTTTCATGATTGCAACTTGCTGAAAAGTGTCAACAATGTTCCTTTCATCGAGTTTAAACAGTACAGCAAAATGGTACTTGCAGAGTGACTCAAACATGACTTAGACCTTGTTTTTGAAAAACTGTTTATTTCTGTATTTCATGACTGCAACTTGCTGAGAAGTGTTAACAGGGTTCCTTTCATCGAGTTTAAACAGTACAGCAAAATGGTACTTACAGAGTGACCTTGTTTTTGAAAAACTGTTTATTTCTGTATTACATGATTGCAACTTGCTGAAAAGTGTCAACAGTTCAGTGTTCCTATCATCCTGATTAAGCAGTACAGCAAAAATTGTACTTACAGAGTGCATCAAACATGATTTAGACCTTGTTTGTGAAAAACTGTTTATTTCTGTATTACATGATTGCAACTTGCTGAAAAGTGTCAACAGTACAGTGTTCCTATCATCCTGATTAAGCAGTACAGCAAAAATGGTACTTACAAAGTGCATCAAACATGATTTAGACCTTGTTTGTGAAAAACTATTTAATTCTGTTTTTCATGATTGCAACTTGCTGAAAAGTGTCAACAGTACAGTGTTCCTATCATCCTGATTAAGCATTACAGTAAAAATGGTGCATCAAACATGATTTAGACCTTGTTTGTGAAAAACTATTTATTTCTGTTTTTCATGATTGCAACTTGCTGAAAAGTGTCAACAGTACAGTGTTCCTATCATCCTGATTAAGCATTACAGTAAAAATGGTGCATCAAACATGATTTAGACCTTGTTTGTGAAAAACGATTTATTTCTGTTTTTCATGATTGCAACTTGCTGAAAAGTGTCAACAATGTTCCTTTCATCGAGTTTAAACAGTACAGCAAAATGGTACTTGCAGAGTGACTCAAACATGACTTAGACCTTGTTTTTGAAAAACTGTTTATTTCTGTATTTCATGATTGCAACTGGCTGAAAAGTGTTAACAGTGTTCCTTTCATCGAGTTTAAACAGTACAGCAAAATGGTACTTACAGAATGACCTTGTTTTTGAAAAACTGTTTATTTCTGTATTACATGATTGCAACCTGCTGAAAAGTGTCAACAGTGTTCCTTTCATCGAGTTTAAACAGTACAGCAAATGGTACTTACAGAGTGACTCAAACATGACTTAGACCTTGTTTTTGAAAAACTGTTTATTTCTGTATTTCATGATTGCAACTTGCTGAAAAGTGTCAACAATGTTCCTTTCATCGAGTTTAAACAGTACAGCAAAATTGTACTTACAGAGTGACTCAAACATGACTTAGACCTTGTTTTTGAAAAACGGTTTATTTCTGTATTTCATGATTGCAACTTGCTGAAAAGTGTCAACAGTGTTCCTTTCATCGAGTTTATACAGTACAGCAAATGGTACTTACAGAGTGACTCAAACATGACTTAGACCTTGTTTTTGAAAAACTATTTATTTCTGTTTTTCATGATTGCAACTTGCTGAAAAGTGTCAACAATGTTCCTTTCATCGAGTTTAAACAGTACAGCAAATGGTACTTACAGAGTGACTCAAACATGACTTAGACCTTGTTTTTGAAAAACTGTTTATTTCTGTATTTCATGATTGCAACTTGCTGAAAAGTGTTAACAGTGTTCCTTTCATCGAGTTTAAACAGTACAGCAAAATGGTACTTACAGAGTGACCTTGTTTTTGAAAAACTGTTTATTTCTGTATTACATTGATTGCAACTTGCTGAAAAGTGTCAACAGTACAGTGTTCCTATCATCCTGATTAAGCATTACAGTAAAAATGGTGCATCAAACATGATTTAGACCTTGTTTGTGAAAAACGATTTATTTCTGTTTTTCATGATTGCAACTTGCTGAAAAGTGTCAACAATGTTCCTTTCATCGAGTTTAAACAGTACAGCAAAATGGTACTTGCAGAGTGACTCAAACATGACTTAGACCTTGTTTTTGAAAAACTGATAATTTCTGTATTTCATGATTGCAACTGGCTGAAAAGTGTTAGCAGTGTTCCTTTCATCGAGTGTAAACAGTACAG
The DNA here is from genome assembly GCF_965601325.2 of Salmo salar. Taxonomy (NCBI): domain Eukaryota; kingdom Metazoa; phylum Chordata; class Actinopteri; order Salmoniformes; family Salmonidae; genus Salmo; species Salmo salar. The sequence goes on along the minus strand of NC_138295.1, from coordinate 47,835,672 downwards.
CAAAATGGTACTTACAGAATGACCTTGTTTTTGAAAAACTGTTTATTTCTGTATTACATGATTGCAACTTGCTGAAAAGTGTCAACAATGTTCCTTTCATCGAGTTTAAACAGAACAGCAAAATGGTATTTACAGAGTGACTCAAACTTGACTTAGACCTTGTTTTTGAAAAACTGTTTATTTCTGTATTACATGATTGCAACTTGCTGAAAAGTGTCAACAGTACAGTGTTCCTATCATCCTGATTAAGCAGTACAGCAAAAATGGAACTTACAAAGTGCATCAAACATGATTTAGACCTTGTTTGTGAAAAACTATTTATTTCTGTTTTTCATGATTGCAACTTGCTGAAAAGTGTCAACAATGTTCCTTTCATCGAGTTTAAACAGTACAGCAAAATGGTACTTTCAGAGTGACTCAAACTTGACTTAGACCTTGTTTTTGAAAAACTGTTTATTTCTGTATTACATGATTGCAACTTGCTGAAAAGTGTCAACAGTACAGTGTTCCTATCATCCTGATTAAGCAGTACAGCAAAATTGGAACTTACAAAGTGCATCAAACATGATTTAGACCTTGTTTGTGAAAAACTATTTATTTCTGTTTTTCATGATAGCAACTTGCTGAAAAGTGTCAACAATGTTCCTTTCATCGAGTTTAAACAGTACAGCAAAATGGTACTTGCAGAGTGACTCAAACATGACTTAGACCTTGTTTTTGAAAAACTGTTTATTTCTGTATTTCATGACTGCAACTTGCTGAGAAGTGTTAACAGGGTTCCTTTCATCGAGTTTAAACAGTACAGCAAAATGGTACTTACAGAGTGACCTTGTTTTTGAAAAACGGTTTATTTCTGTATTACATGATTGCAACTTGCTGAAAAGTGTCAACAGTTCAGTGTTCCTATCATCCTGATTAAGCAGTACAGCAAAAATTGTACTTACAGAGTGCATCAAACATGATTTAGACCTTGTTTGTGAAAAACTGTTTATTTCTGTATTACATGATTGCAACTTGCTGAAAAGTGTCAACAGTACAGTGTTCCTATCATCCTGATTAAGCAGTACAGCAAAAATGGTACTTACAAAGTGCATCAAACATGATTTAGACCTTGTTTGTGAAAAACTATTTATTTCTGTTTTTCATGATTGCAACTTGCTGAAAAGTGTCAACAGTACAGTGTTCCTATCATCCTGATTAAGCATTACAGTAAAAATGGTGCATCAAACATGATTTAGACCTTGTTTGTGAAAAACGATTTATTTCTGTTTTTCATGATTGCAACTTGCTGAAAAGTGTCAACAATGTTCCTTTCATCGAGTTTAAACAGTACAGCAAAATGGTACTTGCAGAGTGACTCAAACATGACTTAGACCTTGTTTTTGAAAAACTGTTTATTTCTGTATTTCATGATTGCAACTGGCTGAAAAGTGTTAACAGTGTTCCTTTCATCGAGTTTAAACAGTACAGCAAAATGGTACTTACAGAATGACCTTGTTTTTGAAAAACTGTTTATTTCTGTATTACATGATTGCAACCTGCTGAAAAGTGTCAACAGTGTTACTTTCATCGAGTTTAAACAGTACAGCAAATGGTACTTACAGAGTGACTCAAACATGACTTAGACCTTGTTTTTGAAAAACTGTTTATTTCTGTATTTCATGATTGCAACTTGCTGAAAAGTGTTAACAGGGTTCCTTTCATCGAGTTTAAACAGTACAGCAAAATGGTACTTACAGAGTGACCTTGTTTTTGAAAAACTGTTTATTTCTGTATTACATGATTGCAACTTGCTGAAAAGTGTCAACAGTTCAGTGTTCCTATCATCCTGATTAAGCAGTACAGCAAAAATTGTACTTACAGAGTGCATCAAACATGATTTAGACCTTGTTTGTGAAAAACTGTTTATTTCTGTATTACATGATTGCAACTTGCTGAAAAGTGTCAACAGTACAGTGTTCCTATCATCCTGATTAAGCAGTACAGCAAAAATGGTACTTACAAAGTGCATCAAACATGATTTAGACCTTGTTTGTGAAAAACTATTTATTTCTGTTTTTCATGATTGCAACTTGCTGAAAAGTGTCAACAGTACAGTGTTCCTATCATCCTGATTAAGCATTACAGTAAAAATGGTGCATCAAACATGATTTAGACCTTGTTTGTGAAAAACGATTTATTTCTGTTTTTCATGATTGCAACTTGCTGAAAAGTGTCAACAATGTTCCTTTCATCGAGTTTAAACAGTACAGCAAAATGGTACTTGCAGAGTGACTCAAACATGACTTAGACCTTGTTTTTGAAAAACTGTTTATTTCTGTATTTCATGATTGCAACTGGCTGAAAAGTGTTAACAGTGTTCCTTTCATCGAGTTTAAACAGTACAGCAAAATGGTACTTACAGAATGACCTTGTTTTTGAAAAACTGTTTATTTCTGTATTACATGATTGCAACCTGCTGAAAAGTGTCAACAGTGTTCCTTTCATCGAGTTTAAACAGTACAGCAAATGGTACTTACAGAGTGACTCAAACATGACTTAGACCTTGTTTTTGAAAAACTGTTTATTTCTGTATTTCATGATTGCAACTTGCTGAAAAGTGTCAACAATGTTCCTTTCATCGAGTTTAAACAGTACAGCAAAATTGTACTTACAGAGTGACTCAAACATGACTTAGACCTTGTTTTTGAAAAACTATTTATTTCTGTTTTTCATGATTGCAACTTGCTGAAAAGTGTCAACAATGTTCCTTTCATCGAGTTTAAACAGTACAGCAAAATGGTACTTGCAGAGTGACTCAAACATGACTTAGACCTTGTTTTTGAAAAACTGATAATTTCTGTATTTCATGATTGCAACTGGCTGAAAAGTGTTAGCAGTGTTCCTTTCATCGAGTGTAAACAGTACAGCAAAATGGTACTTACAGAATGACCTTGTTTTTGAAAAACTGTTTATTTCTGTATTACATGATTGCAACTTGCTGAAAAGTGTCAACAATGTTCCTTTCATCGAGTTTAAACAGAACAGCAAAATGGTATTTACAGAGTGCATCAAACTTGACTTAGACCTTGTTTTTGAAAAACTGTTTATTTCTGTATTACATGATTGCAACTTGCTGAAAAGTGTCAACAGTACAGTGTTCCTATCATCCTGATTAAGCATTACAGTAAAAATGGTGCATCAAACATGATTTAGACCTTGTTTGTGAAAAACGATTTATTTCTGTTTTTCATGATTGCAACTTGCTGAAAAGTGTCAACAATGTTCCTTTCATCGAGTTTAAACAGTACAGCAAAATGGTACTTGCAGAGTGACTCAAACATGACTTAGACCTTGTTTTTGAAAAACTGTTTATTTCTGTATTTCATGATTGCAACTGGCTGAAAAGTGTTAACAGTGTTCCTTTCATCGAGTTTAAACAGTACAGCAAAATGGTACTTACAGAATGACCTTGTTTTTGAAAAACTGTTTATTTCTGTATTACATGATTGCAACCTGCTGAAAAGTGTCAACAGTGTTCCTTTCATCGAGTTTAAACAGTACAGCAAATGGTACTTACAGAGTGACTCAAACATGACTTAGACCTTGTTTTTGAAAAACTGTTTATTTCTGTATTTCATGATTGCAACTTGCTGAAAAGTGTTAACAGGGTTCCTTTCATCGAGTTTAAACAGTACAGCAAAATGGTACTTACAGAGTGACCTTGTTTTTGAAAAACTGTTTATTTCTGTATTACATGATTGCAACTTGCTGAAAAGTGTCAACAGTTCAGTGTTCCTATCATCCTGATTAAGCAGTACAGCAAAAATTGTACTTACAGAGTGCATCAAACATGATTTAGACCTTGTTTGTGAAAAACTGTTTATTTCTGTATTACATGATTGCAACTTGCTGAAAAGTGTCAACAGTACAGTGTTCCTATCATCCTGATTAAGCAGTACAGCAAAAATGGTACTTACAAAGTGCATCAAACATGATTTAGACCTTGTTTGTGAAAAACTATTTATTTCTGTTTTTCATGATTGCAACTTGCTGAAAAGTGTCAACAATGTTCCTTTCATCGAGTTTAAACAGAACAGCAAAATGGTATTTACAGAGTGACTCAAACTTGACTTAGACCTTGTTTTTGAAAAACTGTTTATTTCTGTATTACATGATTGCAACTTGCTGAAAAGTGTCAACAGTACAGTGTTCCTATCATCCTGATTAAGCAGTACAGCAAAAATGGAACTTACAAAGTGCATCAAACATGATTTAGACCTTGTTTGTGAAAAACTATTTATTTCTGTTTTTCATGATTGCAACTTGCTGAAAAGTGTCAACAATGTTCCTTTCATCGAGTTTAAACAGTACAGCAAAATGGTACTTTCAGAGTGACTCAAACTTGACTTAGACCTTGTTTTTGAAAAACTGTTTATTTCTGTATTACATGATTGCAACTTGCTGAAAAGTGTCAACAGTACAGTGTTCCTATCATCCTGATTAAGCAGTACAGCAAAATTGGAACTTACAAAGTGCATCAAACATGATTTAGACCTTGTTAGTGAAAAACTATTTATTTCTGTTTTTCATGATAGCAACTTGCTGAAAAGTGTCAACAATGTTCCTTTCATCGAGTTTAAACAGTACAGCAAAATGGTACTTGCAGAGTGACTCAAACATGACTTAGACCTTGTTTTTGAAAAACTGTTTATTTCTGTATTTCATGATTGCAACTTGCTGAAAAGTGTTAACAGTGTTCCTTTCATCGAGTTTAAACAGTACAGCAAAATGGTACTTACAGAATGACCTTGTTTTTGAAAAACTGTTTATTTCTGTATTACATGATTGCAACTTGCTGAAAAGTGTCAACAGTACAGTGTTCCTATCATCCTGATTAAGCAGTACAGCAAAATGGTACTTGCAGAGTGACTCAAACATGACTTAGACCTTGTTTTTGAAAAACTGTTTATTTCTGTATTTCATGATTGCAACTGGCTGAAAAGTGTTAACAGTGTTCCTTTCATCGAGTTTAAACAGTACAGCAAAATGGTACTTACAGAATGACCTTGTTTTTGAAAAACTGTTTATTTCTGTATTACATGATTGCAACCTGCTGAAAAGTGTCAACAGTGTTCCTTTCATCGAGTTTAAACAGTACAGCAAATGGTACTTACAGAGTGACTCAAACATGACTTAGACCTTGTTTTTGAAAAACTGTTTATTTCTGTATTTCATGATTGCAACTTGCTGAAAAGTGTTAACAGGGTTCCTTTCATCGAGTTTAAACAGTACAGCAAAATGGTACTTACAGAGTGACCTTGTTTTTGAAAAACTGTTTATTTCTGTATTACATGATTGCAACTTGCTGAAAAGTGTCAACAGTTCAGTGTTCCTATCATCCTGATTAAGCAGTACAGCAAAAATTGTACTTACAGAGTGCATCAAACATGATTTAGACCTTGTTTGTGAAAAACTGTTTATTTCTGTATTACATGATTGCAACTTGCTGAAAAGTGTCAACAGTACAGTGTTCCTATCATCCTGATTAAGCAGTACAGCAAAAATGGTACTTACAAAGTGCATCAAACATGATTTAGACCTTGTTTGTGAAAAACTATTTATTTCTGTTTTTCATGATTGCAACTTGCTGAAAAGTGTCAACAATGTTCCTTTCATCGAGTTTAAACAGTACAGCAAAATTGTACTTACAGAGTGACTCAAACATGACTTAGACCTTGTTTTTGAAAAACTATTTATTTCTGTTTTTCATGATTGCAACTTGCTGAAAAGTGTCAACAATGTTCCTTTCATCGAGTTTAAACAGAACAGCAAAATGGTATTTACAGAGTGACTCAAACTTGACTTAGACCTTGTTTTTGAAAAACTGTTTATTTCTGTATTACATGATTGCAACTTGCTGAAAAGTGTCAACAGTACAGTGTTCCTATCATCCTGATTAAGCAGTACAGCAAAAATGGAACTTACAAAGTGCATCAAACATGATTTAGACCTTGTTTGTGAAAAACTATTTATTTCTGTTTTTCATGATTGCAACTTGCTGAAAAGTGTCAACAATGTTCCTTTCATCGAGTTTAAACAGTACAGCAAAATGGTACTTTCAGAGTGACTCAAACTTGACTTAGACCTTGTTTTTGAAAAACGGTTTATTTCTGTATTACATGATTGCAACTTGCTGAAAAGTGTCAACAGTACAGTGTTCCTATCATCCTGATTAAGCAGTACAGCAAAATTGGAACTTACAAAGTGCATCAAACATGATTTAGACCTTGTTAGTGAAAAACTATTTATTTCTGTTTTTCATGATAGCAACTTGCTGAAAAGTGTCAACAATGTTCCTTTCATCGAGTTTAAACAGTACAGCAAAATGGTACTTGCAGAGTGACTCAAACATGACTTAGACCTTGTTTTTGAAAAACTGTTTATTTCTGTATTTCATGATTGCAACTTGCTGAAAAGTGTTAACAGTGTTCCTTTCATCGAGTTTAAACAGTACAGCAAAATGGTACTTACAGAATGACCTTGTTTTTGAAAAACTGTTTATTTCTGTATTACATGATTGCAACTTGCTGAAAAGTGTCAACAGTACAGTGTTCCTATCATCCTGATTAAGCAGTACAGCAAAATGGTACTTGCAGAGTGACTCAAACATGACTTAGACCTTGTTTTTGAAAAACTGTTTATTTCTGTATTTCATGATTGCAACTGGCTGAAAAGTGTTAACAGTGTTCCTTTCATCGAGTTTAAACAGTACAGCAAAATGGTACTTACAGAATGACCTTGTTTTTGAAAAACTGTTTATTTCTGTATTACATGATTGCAACCTGCTGAAAAGTGTCAACAGTGTTCCTTTCATCGAGTTTAAACAGTACAGCAAATGGTACTTACAGAGTGACTCAAACATGACTTAGACCTTGTTTTTGAAAAACTGTTTATTTCTGTATTTCATGATTGCAACTTGCTGAAAAGTGTTAACAGGGTTCCTTTCATCGAGTTTAAACAGTACAGCAAAATGGTACTTACAGAGTGACCTTGTTTTTGAAAAACTGTTTATTTCTGTATTACATGATTGCAACTTGCTGAAAAGTGTCAACAGTACAGTGTTCCTATCATCCTGATTAAGCATTACAGCAAAAATGGTACTTACAAAGTGCATCAAACATGATTTAGACCTTGTTTTTGAAAAACTATTCATTTCTGTATTTCATGATTGCAACTTGCTGAAAAGTGTCAACAATGTTCCTTTCATCGAGTTTAAACAGTACAGCAAAATGGTACTTGCAGAGTGACTCAAACATGACTTAGACCTTGTTTTTGAAAAACTGTTTATTTCTGTATTTCATGATTGCAACTTGCTGAAAAGTGTTAACAGGGTTCCTTTCATCGAGTTTAAACAGTACAGCAAAATGGTACTTACAGAGTGACCTTGTTTTTGAAAAACTGTTTATTTCTGTATTACATGATTGCAACTTGCTGAAAAGTGTCAACAGTACAGTGTTCCTATCATCCTGATTAAGCATTACAGCAAAAATGGTACTTACAAAGTGCATCAAACATGATTTAGACCTTGTTTGTGAAAAACTATTTATTTCTGTTTTTCATGATTGCAACTTGCTGAAAAGTGTCAACAATGTTCCTTTCATCGAGTTTAAACAGTACAGCAAAATGGTACTTGCAGAGTGACTCAAACATGACTTAGAACTTGTTTTTGAAAAACTGTTTATTTCTGTATTTCATGATTGCAACTGGCTGAAAAGTGTTAGCAGTGTTCCTTTCATCGAGTGTAAACAGTACAGCAAAATGGTACTTACAGAATGACCTTGTTTTTGAAAAACTGTTTATTTCTGTATTACATGATTGCAACTTGCTGAAAAGTGTCAACAATGTTCCTTTCATCGAGTTTAAACAGTACAGCAAAATCGTATTTACAGAGTGACTCAAACTTGACTTAGACCTTGTTTTTGAAAAACTGTTTATTTCTGTATTACATGATTGCAACTTGCTGAAAAGTGTCAACAATGTTCCTTTCATCGAGTTTAAACAGTACAGCAAAATCGTATTTACAGAGTGACTCAAACTTGACTTAGACCTTGTTTTTGAAAAACTGTTTATTTCTGTATTTCATGATTGCAACTGGCTGAAAAGTGTTAGCAGTGTTCCTTTCATCGAGTGTAATCAGTACAGCAAAATGGTACTTACAGAATGACCTTGTTTTTGAAAAACTGTTTATTTCTGTATTACATGATTGCAACTTGCTGAAAAGTGTCAACAATGTTCCTTTCATCGAGTTTAAACAGTACAGCAAAATGGTACTTGCAGAGTGACTCAAACATGACTTAGACCTTGTTTTTGAAAAACTATTTATTTCTGTTTTTCATGATTGCAACTTGCTGAAAAGTGTCAACAATGTTCCTTTCATCGAGTTTAAACAGTACAGCAAAATTGTACTTACAGAGTGACTCAAACATGACTTAGACCTTGTTTTTGAAAAACGGTTTATTTCTGTATTTCATGATTGCAACTTGCTGAAAAGTGTCAACAGTGTTCCTTTCATCGAGTTTATACAGTACAGCAAATGGTACTTACAGAGTGACTCAAACATGACTTAGACCTTGTTTTTGAAAAACTGTTTATTTCTGTATTTCATGATTGCAACTGGCTGAAAAGTGTTAACAGTGTTCCTTTCATCGAGTTTAAACAGTACAGCAAAATGGTACTTACAGAATGACCTTGTTTTTGAAAAACTTTTTATTTCTGTATTACATGATTGCAACCTGCTGAAAAGTGTCAACAGTGTTCCTTTCATCGAGTTTAAACAGTACAGCAAATGGTACTTACAGAGTGACTCAAACATGACTTAGACCTTGTTTTTGAAAAACTGTTTATTTCTGTATTTCATGATTGCAACTTGCTGAAAAGTGTTAACAGGGTTCCTTTCATCGAGTTTAAACAGTACAGCAAAATGGTACTTACAGAGTGACCTTGTTTTTGAAAAACTGTTTATTTCTGTATTACATGATTGCAACTTGCTGAAAAGTGTCAACAGTACAGTGTTCCTATCATCCTGATTAAGCAGTACAGCAAAAATGGTACTTACAAAGTGCATCAAACATGATTTAGACCTTGTTTGTGAAAAACTATTTATTTCTGTTTTTCATGATTGCAACTTGCTGAAAAGTGTCAACAGTACAGTGTTCCTATCATCCTGATTAAGCATGACAGTAAAAATGGTGCATCAAACATGATTTAGACCTTGTTTGTGAAAAACGATTTATTTCTGTTTTTCATGATTGCAACTTGCTGAAAAGTGTCAACAATGTTCCTTTCATCGAGTTTAAACAGTACAGCAAAATGGTACTTGCAGAGTGACTCAAACATGACTTAGACCTTGTTTTTGAAAAACTGTTTATTTCTGTATTTCATGATTGCAACTGGCTGAAAAGTGTTAACAGTGTTCCTTTCATCGAGTTTAAACAGTACAGCAAAATGGTACTTACAGAATGACCTTGTTTTTGAAAAACTGTTTATTTCTGTATTACATGATTGCAACCTGCTGAAAAGTGTCAACAGTGTTCCTTTCATCGAGTTTAAACAGTACAGCAAATGGTACTTACAGAGTGACTCAAACATGACTTAGACCTTGTTTTTGAAAAACTGTTTATTTCTGTATTTCATGATTGCAACTTGCTGAAAAGTGTTAACAGGGTTCCTTTCATCAAGTTTAAACAGTACAGCAAAATGGTACGTACAGTGACCTTGTTTTTGAAAAACTGTTTATTTCTGTATTACATGATTGCAACTTGCTGAAAAGTGTCAACAGTACAGTGTTCCTATCATCCTGATTAAGCATTACAGCAAAAATGGTACTTACAAAGTGCATCAAACATGATTTAGACCTTGTTTGTGAAAAACTATTTATTTCTGTTTTTCATGATTGCAACTTGCTGAAAAGTGTCAACAATGTTCCTTTCATCGAGTTTAAACAGTACAGCAAAATGGTACTTGCAGAGTGACTCAAACATGACTTAGACCTTGTTTTTGAAAAACTGTTTATTTCTGTATTTCATGATTGCAACTTGCTGAAAAGTGTTAACAGGGTTCCTTTCATCGAGTTTAAACAGTACAGCAAAATGGTACTTACAGAGTGACCTTGTTTTTGAAAAACTGTATATTTCTGTATTACATGATTGCAACTTGCTGAAAAGTGTCAACAGTACAGTGTTCCTATCATCCTGATTAAGCATTACAGCAAAAATGGTACTTACAAAGTGCATCAAACATGATTTAGACCTTGTTTGTGAAAAACTATTTATTTCTGTTTTTCATGATTGCAACTTGCTGAAAAGTGTCAACAATGTTCCTTTCATCGAGTTTAAACAGTACAGCAAAATGGTACTTGCAGAGTGACTCAAACATGACTTAGACCTTGTTTTTGAAAAACGGTTTATTTCTGTATTTCATGATTGCAACTTGCTGAAAAGTGTCAACAGTGTTCCTTTCATCGAGTTTATACAGTACAGCAAATGGTACTTACAGAGTGACTCAAACATGACTTAGACCTTGTTTTTGAAAAACTGTTTATTTCTGTCTTTCATGATTGCAACTGGCTGAAAAGTGTTAACAGTGTTCCTTTCATCGAGTTTAAACAGTACAGCAAAATGGTACTTACAGAATGACCTTGTTTTTGAAAAACTGTTTATTTCTGTATTACATGATTAAAACTTGCTGAAAAGTGTCAACAGTGTTCCTATCATCCTGATTAATCAGTACAGCAAAAATGGAACTTACAGAGTGCACTAAACATGAATTAGACCTTGTTTGTGAAAAACTATTTATTTCTGTTTTTCATGATTGCAACTTGCTGAAAAGTGTCAACAATGTTCCTTTCATCGAGTTTAAACAGTACAGCAAAATGGTACTTACAGAGTGACTCAAACTTGACTTAGACCTTGTTTTTGAAAAACTGTTTATTTCTGTATTACATGATTGCAACTTGCTGAAAAGTGTCAACAGTACAGTGTTCCTATCATCCTGATTAAGCATTACAGCAAAAATGGTACTTACAAAGTGCATCAAACATGATTTAGACCTTGTTTGTGAAAAACTATTTATTTCTGTTTTTCATGATTGCAACTTGCTGAAAAGTGTCAACAGTACAGTGTTCCTATCATCCTGATTAAGTATTACAGTAAAAATGGTGCATCAAACATGATTTAGACCTTGTTTGTGAAAAACGATTTATTTCTGTTTTTCATGATTGCAACTTGCTGAAAAGTGTCAACAATGTTCCTTTCATCGAGTTTAAACAGTACAGCAAAATGGTACTTGCAGAGTGACTCAAACATGACTTAGACCTTGTTTTTGAAAAACTGTTTATTTCTGTATTTCATGATTGCAACTTGCTGAAAAGTGTTAACAGGGTTCCTTTCATCGAGTTTAAACAGTACAGCAAAATGGTACTTACAGAGTGACCTTGTTTTTGAAAAACTGTTTATTTCTGTATTACATGATTGCAACTTGCTGAAAAGTGTCAACAGTTCAGTGTTCCTATCATCCTGATTAAGCAGTACAGCAAAAATTGTACTGACAGAGTGCATCAAACATGATTTAGACCTTGTTTGTGAAAAAAAGGTTAATTTCTGTATTACATGATTGCAACTTGCTGAAAAGTGTCAACAGTAAAGTGTTCCTATCATCCTGATTAAGCAGTACAGCAAAAATGGTACTTACAAAGTGCATCAAACATGATTTAGACCTTGTTTGTGAAAAACTATTTATTTCTGTGTTTCATGATTGCAACTTGCTGAAAAGTGTCAACAGTACAGTGTTCCTATCATCCTGATTAAGCATTACAGTAAAAATGGTGCATCAAACATGATTTAGACCTTGTTTGTGAAAAACGATTTATTTCTGTTTTTCATGATTGCAACTTGCTGAAAAGTGTCAACAATGTTCCTTTCATCGAGTTTAAACAGTACAGCAAAATGGTACTTGCAGAGTGACTCAAACATGACTTAGACCTTGTTTTTGAAAAACTGTTTATTTCTGTATTTCATGATTGCAACTTGCTGAAAAGTGTTAACAGGGTTCCTTTCATCGAGTTTAAACAGTACAGCAAAATGGTACTTACAGAGTGACCTTGTTTTTGAAAAACTGTTTATTTCTGTATTACATGATTGCAACTTGCTGAAAAGTGTCAACAGTTCAGTGTTCCTATCATCCTGATTAAGCAGTACAGCAAAAATTGTACTTACAGAGTGCATCAAACATGATTTAGACCTTGTTTGTGAAAAACTGTTTATTTCTGTATTACATGATTGCAACTTGCTGAAAAGTGTCAACAGTACAGTGTTCCTATCATCCTGATTAAGCAGTACAGCAAAAATGGTACTTACAAAGTGCATCAAACATGATTTAGACCTTGTTTGTGAAAAACTATTTATTTCTGTGTTTCATGATTGCAACTTGCTGAAAAGTGTCAACAGTACAGTGTTCCTATCATCCTGATTAAGCATTACAGTAAAAATGGTGCATCAAACATGATTTAGACCTTGTTTGTGAAAAACTATTTATTTCTGTTTTTCATGATTGCAACTTGCTGAAAAGTGTCAACAATGTTCCTTTCATCGAGTTTAAACAGTACAGCAAAATGGTACTTGCAGAGTGACTCAAACATGACTTAGACCTTGTTTTTGAAAAACTGTTTATTTCTGTATTTCATGATTGCAACTTGCTGAAAAGTGTTAACAGGGTTCCTTTCATCGAGTTTAAACAGTACAGCAAAATGGTACTTACAGAGTGACCTTGTTTTTGAAAAACTGTATATTTCTGTATTACATGATTGCAACTTGCTGAAAAGTGTCAACAGTACAGTGTTCCTATCATCCTGATTAAGCAGTACAGCAAAAATGGAACTTACAAAGTGCATCAAACATGATTTAGACCTTGTTTGTGAAAAACTATTTATTTCTATTTTTCATGATTGCAACTTGCTGAAAAGTGTCAACAATGTTCCTTTCATCGAGTTTAAACAGTACAGCAAAATGGTACTTGCAGAGTGACTCAAACATGACTTAGACCTTGTTTTTGAAAAACTATTTATTTCTGTTTTTCATGATTGCAACTTGCTGAAAAGTGTCAACAATGTTCCTTTCATCGAGTTTAAACAGTACAGCAAAATTGTACTTACAGAGTTACTCAAACATGACTTAGACATTGTTTTTGAAAAACGGTTTATTTCTGTATTTCATGATTGCAACTTGCTGAAAAGTGTCAACAGTGTTCCTTTCATCGAGTTTATACAGTACAGCAAATGGTACTTACAGAGTGACTCAAACATGACTTAGACCTTGTTTTTGAAAAACTGTTTATTTCTGTATTTCATGATTGCAACTGGCTGAAAAGTGTTAACAGTGTTCCTTTCATCGAGTTTAAACAGTACAGCAAAATGGTACTTACAGAATGACCTTGTTTTTGAAAAACTTTTTATTTCTGTATTACATGATTGCAACCTGCTGAAAAGTGTCAACAGTGTTCCTTTCATCGAGTTTAAACAGTACAGCAAATGGTACTTACAGAGTGACTCAAACATGACTTAGACCTTGTTTTTGAAAAACTGTTTATTTCTGTATTTCATGATTGCAACTTGCTGAAAAGTGTTAACAGGGTTCGTTTCATCGAGTTTAAACAGTACAGCAAAATGGTACTTACAGAGTGACCTTGTTTTTGAAAAACTGTTTATTTCTGTATTACATGATTGCAACTTGCTGAAAAGTGTCAACAGTACAGTGTTCCTATCATCCTGATTAAGCAGTACAGCAAAAATGGTACTTACAAAGTGCATCAAACATGATTTAGACCTTGTTTGTGAAAAACTATTTATTTCTGTTTTTCATGATTGCAACTTGCTGAAAAGTGTCAACAGTACAGTGTTCCTATCATCCTGATTAAGCATTACAGTAAAAATGGTGCATCAAACATGATTTAGACCTTGTTTGTGAAAAACGATTTATTTCTGTTTTTCATGATTGCAACTTGCTGAAAAGTGTCAACAATGTTCCTTTCATCGAGTTTAAACAGTACAGCAAAATGGTACTTGCAGAGTGACTCAAACATGACTTAGACCTTGTTTTTGAAAAACTGTTTATTTCTGTATTTCATGATTGCAACTGGCTGAAAAGTGTTAACAGTGTTCCTTTCATCGAGTTTAAACAGTACAGCAAAATGGTACTTACAGAATGACCTTGTTTTTGAAAAACTGTTTATTTCTGTATTACATGATTGCAACCTGCTGAAAAGTGTCAACAGTGTTCCTTTCATCGAGTTTAAACAGTACAGCAAATGGTACTTACAGAGTGACTCAAACATGACTTAGACCTTGTTTTTGAAAAACTGTTTATTTCTGTATTTCATGATTGCAACTTGCTGAAAAGTGTTAACAGGGTTCCTTTCATCGAGTTTAAACAGTACAGCAAAATGGTACGTACAGTGACCTTGTTTTTGAAAAACTGTTTATTTCTGTATTACATGATTGCAACTTGCTGAAAAGTGTCAACAGTACAGTGTTCCTATCATCCTGATTAAGCATTACAGCAAAAATGGTACTTACAAAGTGCATCAAACATGATTTAGACCTTGTTTGTGAAAAACTATTTATTTCTGTTTTTCATGATTGCAACTTGCTGAAAAGTGTCAACAATGTTCCTTTCATCGAGTTTAAACAGTACAGCAAAATGGTACTTGCAGAGTGACTCAAACATGACTTAGACCTTGTTTTTGAAAAACTGTTTATTTCTGTATTTCATGATTGCAACTTGCTGAAAAGTGTTAACAGGGTTCCTTTCATCGAGTTTAAACAGTACAGCAAAATGGTACTTACAGAGTGACCTTGTTTTTGAAAAACTGTATATTTCTGTATTACATGATTGCAACTTGCTGAAAAGTGTCAACAGTACAGTGTTCCTATCATCCTGATTAAGCAGTACAGCAAAAATGGTACTTACAAAGTGCATCAAACATGATTTAGACCTTGTTTGTGAAAAACTATTTATTTCTGTTTTTCATGATTGCAACTTGCTGAAAAGTGTCAACAATGTTCCTTTCATCGAGTTTAAACAGTACAGCAAAATGGTACTTGCAGAGTGACTCAAACATGACTTAGACCTTGTTTTTGAAAAACTGTTTATTTCTGTATTTCATGATTGCAACTTGCTGAAAAGTGTTAACAGGGTTCCTTTCATCGAGTTTAAACAGTACAGCAAAATGGTACTTACAGAGTGACCTTGTTTTTGAAAAACTGTTTATTTCTGTATTACATGATTGCAACTTGCTGAAAAGTGTCAACAGTTCAGTGTTCCTATCATCCTGATTAAGCAGTACAGCAAAAATTGTACTTACAGAGTGCATCAAACATGATTTAGACCTTGTTTGTGAAAAACTGTTTATTTCTGTATTACATGATTGCAACTTGCTGAAAAGTGTCAACAGTACAGTGTTCCTATCATCCTGATTAAGCAGTACAGCAAAAATGGTACTTACAAAGTGCATCAAACATGATTTAGACCTTGTTTGTGAAAAACTATTTATTTCTGTGTTTCATGATTGCAACTTGCTGAAAAGTGTCAACAGTACAGTGTTCCTATCATCCTGATTAAGCATTACAGTAAAAATGGTGCATCAAACATGATTTAGACCTTGTTTGTGAAAAACTATTTATTTCTGTTTTTCATGATTGCAACTTGCTGAAAAGTGTCAACAATGTTCCTTTCATCGAGTTTAAACAGTACAGCAAAATGGTACTTGCAGAGTGACTCAAACATGACTTAGACCTTGTTTTTGAAAAACTGTTTATTTCTGTATTTCATGATTGCAACTTGCTGAAAAGTGTTAACAGGGTTCCTTTCATCGAGTTTAAACAGTACAGCAAAATGGTACTTACAGAGTGACCTTGTTTTTGAAAAACTGTATATTTCTGTATTACATGATTGCAACTTGCTGAAAAGTGTCAACAGTACAGTGTTCCTATCATCCTGATTAAGCAGTACAGCAAAAATGGAACTTACAAAGTGCATCAAACATGATTTAGACCTTGTTTGTGAAAAACTATTTATTTCTATTTTTCATGATTGCAACTTGCTGAAAAGTGTCAACAATGTTCCTTTCATCGAGTTTAAACAGTACAGCAAAATGGTACTTGCAGAGTGACTCAAACATGACTTAGACCTTGTTTTTGAAAAACTATTTATTTCTGTTTTTCATGATTGCAACTTGCTGAAAAGTGTCAACAATGTTCCTTTCATCGAGTTTAAACAGTACAGCAAAATTGTACTTACAGAGTGACTCAAACATGACTTAGACCTTGTTTTTGAAAAACGGTTTATTTCTGTATTTCATGATTGCAACTTGCTGAAAAGTGTCAACAGTGTTCCTTTCATCGAGTTTATACAGTACAGCAAATGGTACTTACAGAGTGACTCAAACATGACTTAGACCTTGTTTTTGAAAAACTGTTTATTTCTGTATTTCATGATTGCAACTGGCTGAAAAGTGTTAACAGTGTTCCTTTCATCGAGTTTAAACAGTACAGCAAAATGGTACTTACAGAATGACCTTGTTTTTGAAAAACTTTTTATTTCTGTATTACATGATTGCAACCTGCTGAAAAGTGTCAACAGTGTTCCTTTCATCGAGTTTAAACAGTACAGCAAATGGTACTTACAGAGTGACTCAAACATGACTTAGACCTTGTTTTTGAAAAACTGTTTATTTCTGTATTTCATGATTGCAACTTGCTGAAAAGTGTTAACAGGGTTCGTTTCATCGAGTTTAAACAGTACAGCAAAATGGTACTTACAGAGTGACCTTGTTTTTGAAAAACTGTTTATTTCTGTATTACATGATTGCAACTTGCTGAAAAGTGTCAACAGTACAGTGTTCCTATCATCCTGATTAAGCAGTACAGCAAAAATGGTACTTACAAAGTGCATCAAACATGATTTAGACCTTGTTTGTGAAAAACTATTTATTTCTGTTTTTCATGATTGCAACTTGCTGAAAAGTGTCAACAGTACAGTGTTCCTATCATCCTGATTAAGCATTACAGTAAAAATGGTGCATCAAACATGATTTAGACCTTGTTTGTGAAAAACGATTTATTTCTGTTTTTCATGATTGCAACTTGCTGAAAAGTGTCAACAATGTTCCTTTCATCGAGTTTAAACAGTACAGCAAAATGGTACTTGCAGAGTGACTCAAACATGACTTAGACCTTGTTTTTGAAAAACTGTTTATTTCTGTATTTCATGATTGCAACTGGCTGAAAAGTGTTAACAGTGTTCCTTTCATCGAGTTTAAACAGTACAGCAAAATGGTACTTACAGAATGACCTTGTTTTTGAAAAACTGTTTATTTCTGTATTACATGATTGCAACCTGCTGAAAAGTGTCAACAGTGTTCCTTTCATCGAGTTTAAACAGTACAGCAAATGGTACTTACAGAGTGACTCAAACATGACTTAGACCTTGTTTTTGAAAAACTGTTTATTTCTGTATTTCATGATTGCAACTTGCTGAAAAGTGTTAACAGGGTTCCTTTCATCGAGTTTAAACAGTACAGCAAAATGGTACGTACAGTGACCTTGTTTTTGAAAAACTGTTTATTTCTGTATTACATGATTGCAACTTGCTGAAAAGTGTCAACAGTACAGTGTTCCTATCATCCTGATTAAGCATTACAGCAAAAATGGTACTTACAAAGTGCATCAAACATGATTTAGACCTTGTTTGTGAAAAACTATTTATTTCTGTTTTTCATGATTGCAACTTGCTGAAAAGTGTCAACAATGTTCCTTTCATCGAGTTTAAACAGTACAGCAAAATGGTACTTGCAGAGTGACTCAAACATGACTTAGACCTTGTTTTTGAAAAACTGTTTATTTCTGTATTTCATGATTGCAACTTGCTGAAAAGTGTTAACAGGGTTCCTTTCATCGAGTTTAAACAGTACAGCAAAATGGTACTTACAGAGTGACCTTGTTTTTGAAAAACTGTATATTTCTGTATTACATGATTGCAACTTGCTGAAAAGTGTCAACAGTACAGTGTTCCTATCATCCTGATTAAGCATTACAGCAAAAATGGTACTTACAAAGTGCATCAAACATGATTTAGACCTTGTTTGTGAAAAACTATTTATTTCTGTTTTTCATGATTGCAACTTGCTGAAAAGTGTCAACAATGTTCCTTTCATCGAGTTTAAACAGTACAGCAAAATGGTACTTGCAGAGTGACTCAAACATGACTTAGACCTTGTTTTTGAAAAACTGTTTATTTCTGTATTTCATGATTGCAACTTGCTGAAAAGTGTTAACAGGGTTCCTTTCATCGAGTTTAAACAGTACAGCAAAATGGTACTTACAGAGTGACCTTGTTTTTGAAAAACTGTATATTTCTGTATTACATGATTGCAACTTGCTGAAAAGTGTCAACAGTACAGTGTTCCTATCATCCTGATTAAGCATTACAGCAAAAATGGTACTTACAAAGTGCATCAAACATGATTTAGACCTTGTTTGTGAAAAACTATTTATTTCTGTTTTTCATGATTGCAACTTGCTGAAAAGTGTCAACAATGTTCCTTTCATCGAGTTTAAACAGTACAGCAAAATGGTACTTGCAGAGTGACTCAAACATGACTTAGACCTTGTTTTTGAAAAACGGTTTATTTCTGTATTTCATGATTGCAACTTGCTGAAAAGTGTCAACAGTGTTCCTTTCATCGAGTTTATACAGTACAGCAAATGGTACTTACAGAGTGACTCAAACATGACTTAGACCTTGTTTTTGAAAAACTGTTTATTTCTGTCTTTCATGATTGCAACTGGCTGAAAAGTGTTAACAGTGTTCCTTTCATCGAGTTTAAACAGTACAGCAAAATGGTACTTACAGAATGACCTTGTTTTTGAAAAACTGTTTATTTCTGTATTACATGATTGCAACTTGCTGAAAAGTGTCAACAGTACAGTGTTCCTATCATCCTGATTAAGCATTACAGCAAAAATGGTACTTACAAAGTGCATCAAACATGATTTAGACCTTGTTTGTGAAAAACTATTTATTTCTGTTTTTCATGATTGCAACTTGCTGAAAAGTGTCAACAGTACAGTGTTCCTATCATCCTGATTAAGCATTACAGTAAAAATGGTGCATCAAACATGATTTAGACCTTGTTTGTGAAAAACGATTTATTTCTGTTTTTCATGATTGCAACTTGCTGAAAAGTGTCAACAATGTTCCTTTCATCGAGTTTAAACAGTACAGCAAAATGGTACTTGCAGAGTGACTCAAACATGACTTAGACCTTGTTTTTGAAAAACTGTTTATTTCTGTATTTCATGATTGCAACTTGCTGAAAAGTGTTAACAGGGTTCCTTTCATCGAGTTTAAACAGTACAGCAAAATGGTACTTACAGAGTGACCTTGTTTTTGAAAAACTGTTTATTTCTGTATTACATGATTGCAACTTGCTGAAAAGTGTCAACAGTTCAGTGTTCCTATCATCCTGATTAAGCAGTACAGCAAAAATTGTACTTACAGAGTGCATCAAACATGATTTAGACCTTGTTTGTGAAAAAAAGGTTAATTTCTGTATTACATGATTGCAACTTGCTGAAAAGTGTCAACAGTACAGTGTTCCTATCATCCTGATTAAGCAGTACAGCAAAAATGGTACTTACAAAGTGCATCAAACATGATTTAGACCTTGTTTGTGAAAAACTATTTATTTCTGTGTTTCATGATTGCAACTTGCTGAAAAGTGTCAACAGTACAGTGTTCCTATCATCCTGATTAAGCATTACAGTAAAAATGGTGCATCAAACATGATTTAGACCTTGTTTGTGAAAAACGATTTATTTCTGTTTTTCATGATTGCAACTTGCTGAAAAGTGTCAACAATGTTCCTTTCATCGAGTTTAAACAGTACAGCAAAATGGTACTTGCAGAGTGACTCAAACATGACTTAGACCTTGTTTTTGAAAAACTGTTTATTTCTGTATTTCATGATTGCAACTTGCTGAAAAGTGTTAACAGGGTTCCTTTCATCGAGTTTAAACAGTACAGCAAAATGGTACTTACAGAGTGACCTTGTTTTTGAAAAACTGTTTATTTCTGTATTACATGATTGCAACTTGCTGAAAAGTGTCAACAGTTCAGTGTTCCTATCATCCTGATTAAGCAGTACAGCAAAAATTGTACTTACAGAGTGCATCAAACATGATTTAGACCTTGTTTGTGAAAAACTGTTTATTTCTGTATTACATGATTGCAACTTGCTGAAAAGTGTCAACAGTACAGTGTTCCTATCATCCTGATTAAGCAGTACAGCAAAAATGGTACTTACAAAGTGCATCAAACATGATTTAGACCTTGTTTGTGAAAAACTATTTATTTCTGTGTTTCATGATTGCAACTTGCTGAAAAGTGTCAACAGTACAGTGTTCCTATCATCCTGATTAAGCATTACAGTAAAAATGGTGCATCAAACATGATTTAGACCTTGTTTGTGAAAAACGATTTATTTCTGTTTTTCATGATTGCAACTTGCTGAAAAGTGTCAACAATGTTCCTTTCATCGAGTTTAAACAGTACAGCAAAATGGTACTTGCAGAGTGACTCAAACATGACTTAGACCTTGTTTTTGAAAAACTGTTTATTTCTTAATTTCATGATTGCAACTGGCTGAAAAGTGTTAACAGTGTTCCTTTCATCGAGTTTAAACAGTACAGCAAAATGGTACTTACAGAATGACCTTGTTTTTGAAAAACTGTTTATTTCTGTATTACATGATTGCAACCTGCTGAAAAGTGACAACAGTGTTCCTTTCATCGAGTTTAAACAGTACAGCAAATGGTACTTACAGAGTGACTCAAACATGACGTAGACCTTGTTTTTGAAAAACTGTTTATTTCTGTATTTCATGATTGCAACTTGCTGAAAACTGTTAACAGGGTTCCTTTCATCGAGTTTAAACATTACAGCAAAATGGTACTTACAGAGTGACCTTGTTTTTGAAAAACTGTTTATTTCTGTATTACATGATTGCAACTTGCTGAAAAGTGTCAACAGTTCAGTGTTCCTATCATCCTGATTAAGCAGTACAGCAAAAATGGTACTTACAAAGTGCATCAAACATGATTTAGACCTTGTTTGTGAAAAACTATTTATTTCTGTGTTTCATGATTGCAACTTGCTGAAAAGTGTCAACAGTACAGTGTTCCTATCATCCTGATTAAGCATTACAGTAAAAATGGTGCATCAAACATGATTTAGACCTTGTTTGTGAAAAACGATTTATTTCTGTTTTTCATGATTGCAACTTGCTGAAAAGTGTCAACAATGTTCCTTTCATCGAGTTTAAACAGTACAGCAAAATGGTACTTGCAGAGTGACTCAAACATGACTTAGACCTTGTTTTTGAAAAACTGTTTATTTCTTAATTTCATGATTGCAACTGGCTGAAAAGTGTTAACAGTGTTCCTTTCCTCGAGTTTAAACAGTACAGCAAAATGATACTTACAGAATGACCTTGTTTTTGAAAAACTGTTTATTTCTGTATTACATGATTGCAACCTGCTGAAAAGTGACAACAGTGTTCCTTTCATCGAGTTTAAACAGTACAGCAAATGGTACTTACAGAGTGACTCAAACATGACGTAGACCTTGTTTTTGAAAAACTGTTTATTTCTGTATTTCATGATTGCAACTTGCTGAAAACTGTTAACAGGGTTCCTTTCATCGAGTTTAAACATTACAGCAAAATGGTACTTACAGAGTGACCTTGTTTTTGAAAAACTGTTTATTTCTGTATTACATGATTGCAACTTGCTGAAAAGTGTCAACAGTTCAGTGTTCCTATCATCCTGATTAAGCAGTACAGCAAAAATTGTACTTACAAAGTGAATCAAACATGATTTAGACCTTGTTTGTGAAAAACTATTTATTTCTGTTTTTCATGATTGCAACTTGCTGAAAAGTGTCAACAATGTTCCTTTCATCGAGTTTAAACAGTACAGCAAAATGGTACTTGCAGAGTGACTCAAACATGACTTAGACCTTGTTTTTGAAAAACTGTTTATTTCTGTATTTCATGATTGCAACTTGCTGAAAAGTGTTAACAGGGTTCCTTTCATCGAGTTTAAACAGTACAGCAAAATGGTACTTACAGAGTGACCTTGTTTTTGAAAAACTGTTTATTTCTGTATTACATGATTGCAACTTGCTGAAAAGTGTCAACAGTACAGTGTTCCTATCATCCTGATTAAGCATTACAGCAAAAATGGTACTTACAAATTGCATCAAACATGATTTAGACCTTGTTTGTGAAAAACTATTTATTTCTGTTTTTCATGATTGCAACTTGCTGAAAAGTGTCAACAGTACAGTGTTCCTATCATCCTGATTAAGCATTACAGTAAAAATGGTGCATCAAACATGATTTAGACCTTGTTTGTGAAAAACGATTTATTTCTGTTTTTCATGATTGCAACTTGCTGAAAAGTGTCAACAATGTTCCTTTCATCGAGTTTAAACAGTACAGCAAAATGGTACTTGCAGAGTGACTCAAACATGACTTAGACCTTGTTTTTGAAAAACTGTTTATTTCTGTATTTCATGATTGCAACTTGCTGAAAAGTGTTAACAGGGTTCCTTTCATCGAGTTTAAACAGTACAGCAAAATGGTACTTACAGAGTGACCTTGTTTTTGAAAAACTGTTTATTTCTGTATTACATGATTGCAACTTGCTGAAAAGTGTCAACAGTTCAGTGTTCCTATCATCCTGATTAAGCAGTACAGCAAAAATTGTACTTACAGAGTGCATCAAACATGATTTAGACCTTGTTTGTGAAAAACTGTTTATTTCTGTATTACATGATTGCAACTTGCTGAAAAGTGTCAACAGTACAGTGTTCCTATCATCCTGATTAAGCAGTACAGCAAAAATGGTACTTACAAAGTGCATCAAACATGATTTAGACCTTGTTTGTGAAAAACTATTTATTTCTGTGTTTCATGATTGCAACTTGCTGAAAAGTGTCAACAGTACAGTGTTCCTATCATCCTGATTAAGCATTACAGTAAAAATGGTGCATCAAACATGATTTAGACCTTGTTTGTGAAAAACGATTTATTTCTGTTTTTCATGATTGCAACTTGCTGAAAAGTGTCAACAATGTTCCTTTCATCGAGTTTAAACAGTACAGCAAAATGGTACTTGCAGAGTGACTCAAACATGACTTAGACCTTGTTTTTGAAAAACTGTTTATTTCTGTATTTCATGATTGCAACTTGCTGAAAAGTGTTAACAGGGTTCCTTTCATCGAGTTTAAACAGTACAGCAAAATGGTACTTACAGAGTGACCTTGTTTTTGAAAAACTGTTTATTTCTGTATTACATGATTGCAACTTGCTGAAAAGTGTCAACAGTTCAGTGTTCCTATCATCCTGATTAAGCAGTACAGCAAAAATTGTACTTACAGAGTGCATCAAACATGATTTAGACTTTGTTTGTGAAAAACTGTTTATTTCTGTATTACATGATTGCAACTTGCTGAAAAGTGTCAACAGTACAGTGTTCCTATCATCCTGATTAAGCAGTACAGCAAAAATGGTACTTACAAAGTGCATCAAACATGATTTAGACCTTGTTTGTGAAAAACTATTTATTTCTGTGTTTCATGATTGCAACTTGCTGAAAAGTGTCAACAGTACAGTGTTCCTATCATCCTGATTAAGCATTACAGTAAAAATGGTGCATCAAACATGATTTAGACCTTGTTTGTGAAAAACGATTTATTTCTGTTTTTCATGATTGCAACTTGCTGAAAAGTGTCAACAATGTTCCTTTCATCGAGTTTAAACAGTACAGCAAAATGGTACTTGCAGAGTGACTCAAACATGACTTAGACCTTGTTTTTGAAAAACTGTTTATTTCTTAATTTCATGATTGCAACTGGCTGAAAAGTGTTAACAGTGTTCCTTTCATCGAGTTTAAACAGTACAGCAAAATGGTACTTACAGAATGACCTTGTTTTTGAAAAACTGTTTATTTCTGTATTACATGATTGCAACCTGCTGAAAAGTGACAACAGTGTTCCTTTCATCGAGTTTAAACAGTACAGCAAATGGTACTTACAGAGTGACTCAAACATGACGTAGACCTTGTTTTTGAAAAACTGTTTATTTCTGTATTTCATGATTGCAACTTGCTGAAAACTGTTAACAGGGTTCCTTTCATCGAGTTTAAACATTACAGCAAAATGGTACTTACAGAGTGACCTTGTTTTTGAAAAACTGTTTATTTCTGTATTACATGATTGCAACTTGCTGAAAAGTGTCAACAGTTCAGTGTTCCTATCATCCTGATTAAGCAGTACAGCAAAAATTGTACTTACAAAGTGCATCAAACATGATTTAGACCTTGTTTGTGAAAAACTATTTATTTCTGTTTTTCATGATTGCAACTTGCTGAAAAGTGTCAACAATGTTCCTTTCATCGAGTTTAAACAGTACAGCAAAATGGTACTTGCAGAGTGACTCAAACATGACTTAGACCTTGTTTTTGAAAAACTGTTTATTTCTGTATTTCATGATTGCAACTTGCTGAAAAGTGTTAACAGGGTTCCTTTCATCGAGTTTAAACAGTACAGCAAAATGGTACTTACAGAGTGACCTTGTTTTTGAAAAACTGTTTATTTCTGTATTACATGATTGCAACTTGCTGAAAAGTGTCAACAGTACAGTGTTCCTATCATCCTGATTAAGCATTACAGCAAAAATGGTACTTACAAATTGCATCAAACATGATTTAGACCTTGTTTGTGAAAAACTATTTATTTCTGTTTTTCATGATTGCAACTTGCTGAAAAGTGTCAACAATGTTCCTTTCATCGAGTTTAAACAGTACAGCAAAATGATACTTGCAGAGTGACTCAAACATGACTTAGACCTTGTTTTTGAAAAACTGTTTATTTCTGTATTTCATGATTGCAACTGGCTGAAAAGTGTTAGCAGTGTTCCTTTCATCGAGTGTAAACAGTACAGCAAAATGGTACTTACAGAATGACCTTGTTTTTGAAAAACTGTTTATTTCTGTATTACATGATTGCAACTTGCTGAAAAGTGTCAACAATGTTCCTTTCATCGAGTGTAAACAGTACAGCAAAATGGTACTTACAGAATGACCTTGTTTTTGAAAAACTGTTTATTTCTGTATTACATGATTGCAACTTGCTGAAAAGTGTCAACAATGTTCCTTTCATCGAGTTTAAACAGTACAGCAAAATGGTATTTACAGAGTGACTCAAACTTGACTTAGACCTTGTTTTTGAAAAACGGTTTATTTCTGTATTACATGATTGCAACTTGCTGAAAAGTGTCAACAGTACAGTGTTCCTATCATCCTGATTAAGCAGTACAGCAAAAATGGAACTTACAAAGTGCATCAAACATGATTTAGACCTTGTTTGTGAAAAACTATTTATTTCTGTTTTTCATGATTGCAACTTGCTGAAAAGTGTCAACAATGTTCCTTTCATCGAGTTTAAACAGTACAGCAAAATGGTACTTGCAGAGTGACTCAAACATGACTTAGACCTTGTTTTTGAAAAACTATTTATTTCTGTTTTTCATGATTGCAACTTGCTGAAAAGTGTCAACAATGTTCCTTTCATCGAGTTTAAACAGTACAGCAAAATTGTACTTACAGAGTGACTCAAACATGACTTAGACCTTGTTTTTGAAAAACGGTTTATTTCTGTATTTCATGATTGCAACTTGCTGAAAAGTGTCAACAGTGTTCCTTTCATCGAGTTTATACAGTACAGCAAATGGTACTTACAGAGTGACTCAAACATGACTTAGACCTTGTTTTTGAAAAACTATTTATTTCTGTTTTTCATGATTGCAACTTGCTGAAAAGTGTCAACAGTTCAGTGTTCCTATCATCCTGATTAAGCAGTACAGCAAAAATTGTACTTACAAAGTGCATCAAACATGATTTAGACCTTGTTTGTGAAAAACTATTTATTTCTGTTTTTCATGATTGCAACTTGCTGAAAAGTGTCAACAATGTTCCTTTCATCGAGTTTAAACAGTACAGCAAAATGGTACTTGCAGAGTGACTCAAACATGACTTAGACCTTGTTTTTGAAAAACTGTTTATTTCTGTATTTCATGATTGCAACTTGCTGAAAAGTGTTAACAGGGTTCCTTTCATCGAGTTTAAACAGTACAGCAAAATGGTACTTACAGAGTGACCTTGTTTTTGAAAAACTGTTTATTTCTGTATTACATGATTGCAACTTGCTGAAAAGTGTCAACAGTACAGTGTTCCTATCATCCTGATTAAGCATTACAGCAAAAATGGTACTTACAAATTGCATCAAACATGATTTAGACCTTGTTTGTGAAAAACTATTTATTTCTGTTTTTCATGATTGCAACTTGCTGAAAAGTGTCAACAATGTTCCTTTCATCGAGTTTAAACAGTACAGCAAAATGATACTTGCAGAGTGACTCAAACATGACTTAGACCTTGTTTTTGAAAAACTGTTTATTTCTGTATTTCATGATTGCAACTGGCTGAAAAGTGTTAGCAGTGTTCCTTTCATCGAGTGTAAACAGTACAGCAAAATGGTACTTACAGAATGACCTTGTTTTTGAAAAACTGTTTATTTCTGTATTACATGATTGCAACTTGCTGAAAAGTGTCAACAATGTTCCTTTCATCGAGTGTAAACAGTACAGCAAAATGGTACTTACAGAATGACCTTGTTTTTGAAAAACTGTTTATTTCTGTATTACATGATTGCAACTTGCTGAAAAGTGTCAACAATGTTCCTTTCATCGAGTTTAAACAGTACAGCAAAATGGTATTTACAGAGTGACTCAAACTTGACTTAGACCTTGTTTTTGAAAAACGGTTTATTTCTGTATTACATGATTGCAACTTGCTGAAAAGTGTCAACAGTACAGTGTTCCTATCATCCTGATTAAGCAGTACAGCAAAAATGGAACTTACAAAGTGCATCAAACATGATTTAGACCTTGTTTGTGAAAAACTATTTATTTCTGTTTTTCATGATTGCAACTTGCTGAAAAGTGTCAACAATGTTCCTTTCATCGAGTTTAAACAGTACAGCAAAATGGTACTTGCAGAGTGACTCAAACATGACTTAGACCTTGTTTTTGAAAAACTATTTATTTCTGTTTTTCATGATTGCAACTTGCTGAAAAGTGTCAACAATGTTCCTTTCATCGAGTTTAAACAGTACAGCAAAATTGTACTTACAGAGTGACTCAAACATGACTTAGACCTTGTTTTTGAAAAACGGTTTATTTCTGTATTTCATGATTGCAACTTGCTGAAAAGTGTCAACAGTGTTCCTTTCATCGAGTTTATACAGTACAGCAAATGGTACTTACAGAGTGACTCAAACATGACTTAGACCTTGTTTTTGAAAAACTATTTATTTCTGTTTTTCATGATTGCAACTTGCTGAAAAGTGTCAACAATGTTCCTTTCATCGAGTTTAAACAGTACAGCAAAATGGTACTTGCAGAGTGACTCAAACATGACTTAGACCTTGTTTTTGAAAAACTGTTTATTTCTGTATTTCATGATTGCAACTGGCTGAAAAGTGTTAGCAGTGTTCCTTTCATCGAGTGTAAACAGTACAGCAAAATGGTACTTACAGAATGACCTTGTTTTTGAAAAACTGTTTATTTCTGTATTACATGATTGCAACTTGCTGAAAAGTGTCAACAGTACAGTGTTCCTATCATCCTGATTAAGCAGTACAGCAAAAATGGAACTTACAAAGTGCATCAAACATGATTTAGACCTTGTTTGTGAAAAACTATTTATTTCTGTTTTTCATGATTGCAACTTGCTGAAAAGTGTCAACAATGTTCCTTTCATCGAGTTTAAACAGTACAGCAAAATTGTACTTACAGAGTGACTCAAACATGACTTAGACCTTGTTTTTCAAAAACGGTTTATTTCTGTATTTCATGATTGCAACTTGCTGAAAAGTGTCAACAGTGTTCCTTTCATCGAGTTTATACAGTACAGCAAATGGTACTTACAGAGTGACTCAAACATGACTTAGACCTTGTTTTTGAAAAACTGTTTATTTCTGTATTTCATGATTGCAACTGGCTGAAAAGTGTTAACAGTGTTCCTTTCATCGAGTTTAAACAGTACAGCAAAATGGTACTTACAGAATGACCTTGTTTTTGAAAAACTGTTTATTTCTGTATTACATGATTGCAACTTGCTGAAAAGTGTCAACAATGTTCCTTTCATCGAGTGTAAACAGTACAGCAAAATGGTACTTACAGAATGACCTTGTTTTTGAAAAACTGTTTATTTCTGTATTACATGATTGCAACTTGCTGAAAAGTGTCAACAATGTTCCTTTCATCGAGTTTAAACAGTACAGCAAAATGGTATTTACAGAGTGACTCAAACTTGACTTAGACCTTGTTTTTGAAAAACGGTTTATTTCTGTATTACATGATTGCAACTTGCTGAAAAGTGTCAACAGTACAGTGTTCCTATCATCCTGATTAAGCAGTACAGCAAAAATGGAACTTACAAAGTGCATCAAACATGATTTAGACCTTGTTTGTGAAAAACTATTTATTTCTGTTTTTCATGATTGCAACTTGCTGAAAAGTGTCAACAATGTTCCTTTCATCGAGTTTAAACAGTACAGCAAAATGGTACTTGCAGAGTGACTCAAACATGACTTAGACCTTGTTTTTGAAAAACTATTTATTTCTGTTTTTCATGATTGCAACTTGCTGAAAAGTGTCAACAATGTTCCTTTCATCGAGTTTAAACAGTACAGCAAAATTGTACTTACAGAGTGACTCAAACATGACTTAGACCTTGTTTTTGAAAAACGGTTTATTTCTGTATTTCATGATTGCAACTTGCTGAAAAGTGTCAACAGTGTTCCTTTCATCGAGTTTATACAGTACAGCAAATGGTACTTACAGAGTGACTCAAACATGACTTAGACCTTGTTTTTGAAAAACTATTTATTTCTGTTTTTCATGATTGCAACTTGCTGAAAAGTGTCAACAATGTTCCTTTCATCGAGTTTAAACAGTACAGCAAAATGGTACTTGCAGAGTGACTCAAACATGACTTAGACCTTGTTTTTGAAAAACTGTTTATTTCTGTATTTCATGATTGCAACTGGCTGAAAAGTGTTAGCAGTGTTCCTTTCATCGAGTGTAAACAGTACAGCAAATTGGTACTTACAGAATGACCTTGTTTTTGAAAAACTGTTTATTTCTGTATTACATGATTGCAACTTGCTGAAAAGTGTCAACAGTACAGTGTTCCTATCATCCTGATTAAGCAGTACAGCAAAAATGGAACTTACAAAGTGCATCAAACATGATTTAGACCTTGTTTGTGAAAAACTATTTATTTCTGTTTTTCATGATTGCAACTTGCTGAAAAGTGTCAACAATGTTCCTTTCATCGAGTTTAAACAGTACAGCAAAATTGTACTTACAGAGTGACTCAAACATGACTTAGACCTTGTTTTTCAAAAACG
The DNA here is from genome assembly GCF_965601325.2 of Salmo salar. NCBI lineage: Eukaryota > Metazoa > Chordata > Actinopteri > Salmoniformes > Salmonidae > Salmo > Salmo salar. The sequence goes on along the minus strand of NC_138295.1, from coordinate 47,806,042 downwards.
GTTTATTTCTGTATTTCATGATTGCAACTTGCTGAAAAGTGTCAACAGTGTTCCTTTCATCGAGTTTATACAGTACAGCAAATGGTACTTACAGAGTGACTCAAACATGACTTAGACCTTGTTTTTGAAAAACTGTTTATTTCTGTATTTCATGATTGCAACTGGCTGAAAAGTGTTAACAGTGTTCCTTTCATCGAGTTTAAACAGTACAGCAAAATGGTACTTACAGAATGACCTTGTTTTTGAAAAACTGTTTATTTCTGTATTACATGATTGCAACTTGCTGAAAAGTGTCAACAGTGTTCCTATCATCCTGATTAATCAGTACAGCAAAAATGGAACTTACAGAGTGCACTAAACATGAATTAGACCTTGTTTGTGAAAAACTATTTATTTCTGTTTTTCATGATTGCAACTTGCTGAAAAGTGTCAACAATGTTCCTTTCATCGAGTTTAATCAGTACAGCAAATGGTACATACAGAGTGACTCAAACATGACTTAGACCTTGTTTTTGAAAAACTGTTTATTTCTGTATTTCATGATTGCAACTTGCTGAAAAGTGTTAACAAGGTTCCTTTCATCGAGTTTAAACAGTACAGCAAAATGGTACTTACAGAGTGACCTTGTTTTTGAAAAACTGTTTATTTCTGTATTACATGATTGCAACTTGCTGAAAAGTGTCAACAGTTCAGTGTTCCTATCATCCTGATTAAGCAGTACAGCAAAAATTGTACTTACAGAGTGCATCAAACATGATTTAGACCTTGTTTGTGAAAAACTGTTTATTTCTGTATTACATGATTGCAACTTGCTGAAAAGTGGCAACAGTACAGTGTTCCTATCATCCTGATTAAGCAGTACAGCAAAAATGGTACTTACAAAGTGCATCAAACATGATTTAGACCTTGTTTGTGAAAAACTATTTATTTCTGTTTTTCATGATTGCAACTTGCTGAAAAGTGTCAACAATGTTCCTTTCATCGAGTTTAATCAGTACAGCAAATGGTACATACAGAGTGACTCAAACATGACTTAGACCTTGTTTTTGAAAAACTGTTTATTTCTGTATTTCATGATTGCAACTTGCTGAAAAGTGTTAACAAGGTTCCTTTCATCGAGTTTAAACAGTACAGCAAAATGGTACTTACAGAGTGACCTTGTTTTTGAAAAACTGTTTATTTCTGTATTACATGATTGCAACTTGCTGAAAAGTGTCAACAGTTCAGTGTTCCTATCATCCTGATTAAGCAGTACAGCAAAAATTGTACTTACAGAGTGCATCAAACATGATTTAGACCTTGTTTGTGAAAAACTGTTTATTTCTGTATTACATGATTGCAACTTGCTGAAAAGTGGCAACAGTACAGTGTTCCTATCATCCTGATTAAGCAGTACAGCAAAAATGGTACTTACAAAGTGCATCAAACATGATTTAGACCTTGTTTGTGAAAAACTATTTATTTCTGTTTTTCATGATTGCAACTTGCTGAAAAGTGTCAACAGTACAGTGTTCCTATCATCCTGATTAAGCATTACAGTAAAAATGGTGCATCAAACATGATTTAGACCTTGTTTGTGAAAAACGATTTATTTCTGTTTTTCATGATTGCAAATTGCTGAAAAGTGTCAACAATGTTCCTTTCATCGAGTTTAAACAGTACAGCAAAATGGTACTTGCAGAGTGACTCAAACATGACTTAGACCTTGTTTTTGAAAAACTGTTTATTTCTGTATTTCATGATTGCAACTTGCTGAAAAGTGTTAACAGTGTTCCTTTCATCGAGTTTAAACAGTACAGCAAAATGGTACTTACAGAATGACCTTGTTTTTGAAAAACTGTTTATTTCTGTATTACATGATTGCAACTTGCTGAAAAGTGTCAACAGTACAGTGTTCCTATCATCCTGATTAAGCAGTACAGCAAAATGGTACTTGCAGAGTGACTCAAACATGATTTAGACCTTGTTTGTGAAAAACTATTTATTTCTGTTTTTCATGATTGCAACTTGCTGAAAAGTGTCAACAATGTTCCTATCATCCTGATTAATCAGTACAGCAAAAATGGAACTTACAGAGTGCACTAAACATGAATTAGACCTTGTTTGTGAAAAAGTATTTATTTCTGTATTTCATGATTGCAACTTGCTGAAAAGTGTCAACAATGTTCCTTTCATCGAGTTTAACCTCTATGGGCTAGGTGGGACGCTAGCGTGCCACCCGTGGTGCACTCCATCAACAGCAGGTGCATTTCAAGAGCGGCAAATTTGAATCCAAATAAATGTCAAAATTCAAATTTTTCAAAAATACAACTATTTTACACCATTTGAAAGATAAACATCTCCTTAATCTAACCACGTTTTACGATTTCAAAAAGGTTTTACGGCGAAAGCATAAATTTAGAGTATGTTAGGACAGTACATTTACAAGAGTTGTGTGTAATGTTTTGTCAAGTCAAAGACAGGGTCACCAAAACCATAAAACCAGCTAAAATGATGCACTAACCTTTTACAATCTCCATCAGATGACACTCCTAGGACATTATGTTAGACAATGCATGCATTTTTAGTTCTATCAAGTTCATATTTATATCCAAAAACAGCGTTTTACTATGGCATTGATGTTGAGGAAATCGTTTCCCTCCAATAACCGGCAGTCAAGTCAGCGTAACAAATTAAATAATTAAAATTAGAAAACATTGGTAAAATATTATATTGTCATTTAAAGAATTATAGATTTACATCTCTTGAACGCAATCAACTTGCCAGATTTAAAAATAACCTTACTGGGAAATCACACTTTGCAATAATCTGAGCACTGCGCCCAGAAAAATACGCGTTGCGATACAGACAAGCCGTCATGTTGGGGAGATCTAAAATCGAAAATACTATGTAAATAATCCATTACCTTTGATTCTCTTCATCAGATGTCACTTCCAGGTATCACAGGTCCATAACGAATGTAGTTTTGTTCAAAAAAGCTCATCATTTATGTCCAAAAATCTCCGTCTCGTTAGCACATGATGTAAGCCAGCCGGACTTCTCGTCATGAACGAGGGGAAAAAATATATTTCCGTTCGTTCAAACATGTCAAACGTTGTATAGCATAAATCATTAGGGCCTTTTTTAACCAGAACATGAATAATATTCAAGGTGGACGAATGCATACTCTTTTATAACGTATTGGAACGAGGGTACCCAACATGAACTCGCGCGCCAGGTGTCTAATGGGACATCATCGTTCCATGGCTCTTGTTCGGTCAGATCTCCCTCCAGAAGACTCAAAACACTTTGTAAAGGCTGGTGACATCTAGTGGAAGCAATAGGAAGTGCCAAAATATTCCTAAACCCCTGTGTTTTTCAATGGGATAGGTTTAAAGTCAATACAACACATCAGGTATCCACTTCCTGTCAGAAAATGTCTCAGGGTTTTGCCTGCCAAATGAGTTCTGTTATACTCACAGACACCATTCAAACAGTTTTGGAAACTATAGAGTGTTTTCTATCCATATATAATAAGTATATGCATATTCTAGTTACTGGGTAGGATTAGTAACCAGATTAAATCGGGTACATTTTTTTTTATCCAGACGTGCAAATGCTGCCCCCTAGACCCAACAGGTTAAACAGTACAGCAAAATTGTACTTACAGAGTGACTCAAACATGACTTAGACCTTGTTTTTGAAAAACTGTTTATTTCTGTATTTCATGATTGCAACTTGCTGAAAAGTGTTAACAGTGTTCCTTTCATCGAGTTTAAACAGTACAGCAAAATGGTACTTACAGAATGACCTTGTTTTTGAAAAACTGTTTATTTCTGTATTACATGATTGCAACTTGCTGAAAAGTGTCAACAGTACAGTGTTTCTATCATCCTGATTAAGCAGTACAGCAAAAATGGAACTTACAAAGTGCATCAAACGTGATTTAGACCTTGTTTGTGAAAAACTATTTATTTGTTTTTCATGATTGCAACTTGCTGAAAAGTGTCAACAATGTTCCTTTCATCGAGTTTAAACAGTACAGCAAAATGGTTTTTACAGAGTGACTCAAACTTGACTTAGACCTTGTTTTTGAAAAACTGTTTATTTCTGTATTACATGATTGCAACTTGCTGAAAAGTGTCAACAGTACAGTGTTCCTATCATCCTGATTAAGCAGTACAGCAAAAATGGAACTTAGAAAGTGCATCAAACATGATTTAGACCTTGTTTGTGAAAAACTATTTATTTGTTTTTCATGATTGCAACTTGCTGAAAAGTGTCAACAGTGTTCCTTTCATCGAGTTTAAACAGTACAGCAAATGGTACTTACAGAGTGACTCAAACATGATTTAGACCTTGTTTTTGAAAAACTGTTTATTTCTGTATTTCATGATTGCAACTTGCTGAAAAGTGTCAACAGTGTTCCTTTCATCGAGTTTAAACAGTACAGCAAATGGTACTTACAGAGTGACTCAAACATGACAGACCTTGTTTTTGAAAAACTGTTTATTTCTGTATTTCATGATTGCAACTTGCTGAAAAGTGTCAACAATGTTCCTTTCATCGAGTTTAAACAGTACAGCAAAATGGTACTTACAGAATGACCTTGTTTTTGAAAAATTGTTTATTTCTGTATTACATGATTGCAACTTGCTGAAAAGAGTCAACAGTGTTCCTATCATCCTGATTAATCAGTACAGCAAAAATGGAACTTACAGAGTGCACTAAACATGAATTAGACCTTGTTTGTGAAAAACGATTTATTTCTGTATTTCATGATTGCAACTTGCTGAAAAGTGTCAACAATGTTCCTTTCATCGAGTTTAAACAGTACAGCAAAATGGTACTTACAGAGTGACTCAAACTTGACTTAGACCTTGTTTTTGAAAAACTATTTATTTCTGTTTTTCATGATTGCAACTTGCTGAAAAGTGTCAACAATGTTCCTTTCATCGAGTTTAAACAGTACAGCAAAATGGTACTTACAGAATGACCTTGTTTTTGAAAAACTGTTTATTTCTGTATTACATGATTGCAACTTGCTGAAAAGAGTCAACAGTGTTCCTATCAACCTGATTAATCAGTACAGCAAAAATGGAACTTACAGAGTGCACTAAACATGAATTAGACCTTGTTTGTGAAAAACTATTTATTTCTGTATTTCATGATTGCAACTTGCTGAAAAGTGTCAACAATGTTCCTTTCATCGAGTTTAAACAGTACAGCAAAATTGTACTTACAGAGTGACTCAAACATGACTTAGACCTTGTTTTTGAAAAACTGTTTATTTCTGTATTACATGATTGCAACTTGCTGAAAAGTGTCAACAGTACAGTGTTCCTATCATCCTGATTAAGCAGTACAGCAAAAATGGAACTTACAAAGTGCATCAAACATGATTTAGACCTTGTTTGAGAAAAACTATTTATTTGTTTTTCATGATTGCAACTTGCTGAAAAGTGTCAACAATGTTCCTTTCATCGAGTTTAAACAGTACAGCAAAATGGTACTTACAGAATGACCTTGTTTTTGAAAAACTGTTTATTTCTGTATTACATTATTGAAACCTGCTGAAAAGTGTCAACAGTGTTCCTTTCATCGAGTTTAAACAGTACAGCAAATGGTACTTACAGAGTGACTCAAACATGACTTAGACCTTGTTTTTGAAAAACTGTTTATTTCTGTATTTCATGATTGCAACTTGCTGAAAAGTGTTAACAGGGTTCCTTTCATCGAGTTTAAACAGTACAGCAAAATGGTACTTAAGAGTGACCTTGTTTTTGAAAAACTGTTTATTTCTCTATTACATGATTGCAACTTGCTGAAAAGTGTCAACAGTTCAGTGTTCCTATCATCCTGATTAAGCAGTACAGCAAAAATTGTACTTACAGAGTGCATCAAACATGATTTAGACCTTGTTTGTGAAAAACTATTTATTTCTGTATTACATGATTGCAACTTGCTGAAAAGTGTCAACAGTACAGTGTTCCTATCATCCTGATTAATCAGTACAGCGAAAATGGAACTTTCAGAGTGCACTAAACATGTATTAGACCTTGTTTGTGAAAAACGATTTATTTCTGTATTTCATGATTGCAACTTGCTGAAAAGTGTCAACAATGTTCCTTTCATCGAGTTTAAACAGTACAGCAAAATGGTACTTACAGAGTGACTCAAACTTGACTTAGACCTTGTTTTTGAAAAACTATTTATTTCTGTTTTTCATGATTGCAACTTGCTGAAAAGTGTCAACAATGTTCCTTTCATCGAGTTTAAACAGTACAGCAAAATGGTACTTACAGAATGACCTTGTTTTTGAAAAACTGTTTATTTCTGTATTACATGATTGCAACTTGCTGAAAAGAGTCAACAGTGTTCCTATCATCCTGATTAATCAGTACAGCAAAAATGGAACTTACAGAGTGCACTAAACATGAATTAGACCTTGTTTGTGAAAAACTATTTATTTCTGTATTTCATGATTGCAACTTACTGAAAAGTGTCAACAATGTTCCTTTCATCGAGTTTAAACAGTACAGCAAAATGGTACTTACAGAGTGACTCAAACTTGACTTAGACCTTGTTTTTGAAAAACTGTTTATTTCTGTATTACATGATTGCAACTTGCTGAAAAGTGTCAACAGTACAGTGTTCCTATCATCCTGATTAAGCAGTACAGCAAAAATGGAACTTACAAAGTGCATCAAACATGATTTAGACCTTGTTTGTGAAAAACTATTTATTTCTGTTTTTCATGATTGCAACTTGCTGAAAAGTGTTAACAGGGTTCCTTTCATCGAGTTTAAACAGTACAGCAAAATGGTACTTACAGAGTGACCTTGTTTTTGAAAAACTGTTTATTTCTGTATTACATGATTGCAACTTGCTGAAAAGTGTCAACAGTACAGTGTTCCTATCATCCTGATTAAGCATTACAGCAAAAATGGTAGTTACAAAGTGCATCAAACATGATTTAGACCTTGTTTGTGAAAAACGGTTTATTTCTGTATTTCATGATTGCAACTTGCTGAAAAGTGTCAACAGTGTTCCTTTCATCGAGTTTAAACAGTACAGCAAATGGTACTTACAGAGTGACTCAAACATGACTTAGACCTTGTTTTTGAAAAACGGTTTATTTCTGTATTTCATGATTGCAACTTGCTGAAAAGTGTTAACAGGGTTCCTTTCATCGAGTTTAAACAGTACAGCAAAATGGTACTTACAGAATGACCTTGTTTTTGAAAAACTGTTTATTTCTCTATTACATGATTGCAACTTGCTGAAAAGTGTCAACAGTTCAGTGTTCCTATCATCCTGATTAAGCAGTACAGCAAAAATTGTACTTACAGAGTGCATCAAACATGATTTAGACCTTGTTTGTGAAAAACGATTTATTTCTGTATTTCATGATTGCAACTTGCTGAAAAGTGTCAACAATGTTCCTTTCATCGAGTTTAAACAGTACAGCAAAATGGTACTTACAGAATGACCTTGTTTTTGAAAAACTGTTTATTTCTGTATTACATGATTGCAACCTGCTGAAAAGTGTCAACAGTGTTCCTTTCATCGAGTTAAACAGTACAGCAAATGGTACTTACAGAGTGACTCAAACATGACTTAGACCTTGTTTTTGAAAAACTGTTTATTTCTGTATTTCATGATTGCAACTTGCTGAAAAGTGTTAACAGGGTTCCTTTCATCGAGTTTAAACAGTACAGTAAAATGGTACTTACAGAATGACCTTGTTTTTGATAAACTGTTTATTTCTGTATTACATGATTGTAACTTGCTGAAAAGTGTCAACAGTACAGTTTTCCTATCATCCTGATTAAGCAGTACAGCAAAAATGGAACTTACAAAGTGCATCAAACATGATTTAGACCTTGTTTGTGAAAAACTATTTATTTCTGTTTTTCATGATTGCAACTTGCTGAAAAGTGTTAACAGTGTTCCTTTCATCGAGTTTAAACAGTACAGCAAATGGTACTTACAGAGTGACTCAAACATGACTTAGACCTTGTTTTTGAAAAACGGTTTATTTCTGTATTTCATGATTGCAACTTGCTGAAAAGTGTTAACAGGGTTCCTTTCATCGAGTTTAAACAGTACAGCAAAATGGTACTTACAGAGTGACCTTGTTTTTGAAAAACTGTTTATTTCTCTATTACATGATTGCAACTTGCTGAAAAGTGTCAACAATTCAGTGTTCCTATCATCCTGATTAAGCAGTACAGCAAAAATTGTACTTACAGAGTGCATCAAACATGATTTAGACCTTGTTTGTGAAAAACTATTTTTTTCTGTATTACAGGATTGCAACTTGCTGAAAAGTGTCAACAGTGCAGTGTTCCTATCATCCTGATTAATCAGTACAGCAAAAATGGAACTTACAGAGTGCACTAAACATGAATTAGACCTTGTTTGTGAAAAACGATTTATTTCTGTATTTCATGATTGCAACTTGCTGAAAAGTGTCAACAATGTTCCTTTCATCGAGTTTAAACAGTACAGCAAAATGGTACTTACAGAGTGACTCAAACTTGACTTAGACCTTGTTTTTGAAAAACTATTTATTTCTGTTTTTCATGATTGCAACTTGCTGAAAAGTGTCAACAATGTTCCTTTCATCGAGTTTAAACAGTACAGCAAAATGGTACTTACAGAATGACCTTGTTTTTGAAAAACTGTTTATTTCTGTATTACATGATTGCAACTTGCTGAAAAGTGTCAACAGTACAGTGTTCCTATCATCCTGATTAAGCATTACAGCAAAAATGGTACTTACAGAGTGCATCAAACATGATTTAGACCTTGTTTTTGAAAAACTGTTTATTTCTGTATTTCATGATTGCAACTTGCTGAAAAGTGTCAACAGTGTTCCTTTCATTGAGTTTAAACAGTACAGCAAATGGTACTTACAGAGTGACTCAAACATGACAGACCTTGTTTTTGAAAAACTGTTTATTTCTCTATTACATGATTGCAACTTGCTGAAAAGTGTCAACAGTTCAGTGTTCCTATCATCCTGATTAAGCAGTACAGCAAAAATTGTACTTACAGAGTGCATCAAACATGATTTAGACCTTGTTTGTGAAAAACTATTTATTTCTGTATTACATGATTGCAACTTGCTGAAAAGTGTCAACAGTACAGTGTTCCTATCATCCTGATTAAGCATTACAGCAAAAATGGAACTTACAGAGTGCACTAAACATGACTTAGACCTTGTTTTTGAAAAACTGTTTATTAATGTATTTCATGATTGCAACTTGCTGAAAAGTGTTAACAGGGTTCCTTTCATCGAGTTTAAACAGTACAGCAAAATGGTACTTACAGAATGACCTTGTTTTTGAAAAACTTTATTTCTGTATTACATGATTGCAACTTGCTGAAAAGTGTCAACAGTGTTCCTACATCCTGATTAAGCAGTACAGCAAAAATGGAACTTATAGAGTGCACTAAACATGACTTAGACCTTGTTTTTGAAAAAAATTGAATTCTGTATTTCATGATTGCAACTTGCTTAAAAGTCTCAACAATGTTCCTTTCATCGAGATTAAACAGTACAGCAAAATTGTATTTACAGAGTGACTCAAACATGACTTAGACCCTGTTTTTGAAAAACGGTTTATTTCTGTATTTCATGATTGCAACTTGCTGAAAAGTGTCAACAGTACAGTTTTCCTATCATCCTGATTAAGCAGTACAGCAAAAATGGAACTTACAAAGTGCATCAAACATGATTTAGACCTTGTTTTTGAAAAACGGTTTATTTCTGTATTTCATGATTGCAACTTGCTGAAAGTGTCAACAGTGTTCCTTTCATCGAGTTTAAACAGTACAGCAAATGGTACTTACAGAGTGACTCAAACATGACTTAGACCTTGTTTTTGAAAAACTGTTTATTTCTGTATTACATGATTGCAACTTGCTGAAAAGTGTCAACAGTACAGTGTTCCTATCATCCTGATTAAGCAGTACAGCAAAAATGGAACTTACAAAGTGCATCAAACATGATTTAGACCTTGTTTGTGAAAAACTATTTATTTGTTTTTCATGATTGCAACTTGCTGAAAAGTGTCAACAATGTTCCTTTCATCGAGTTTAAACAGTACAGCAAATTGTACTTACAGAGTGACTCAAACATGACAGACCTTGTTTTTGAAAAACTGTTTATTTCTGTATTTCATGATTGCAACTTGCTGAAAAGTGTTAACAGGGTTCCTTTCATCGAGTTTAAACAGTACAGCAAAATGGTACTTACAGAGTGACCTTGTTTTTGAAAAACTGTTTATTTCTCTATTACATGATTGCAACTTGCTGAAAAGTGTCAACAATTCAGTGTTCCTATCATCCTGATTAAGCAGTACAGCAAAAATTGTACTTACAGAGTGCATCAAACATGATTTAGACCTTGTTTGTGAAAAACTATTTTTTTCTGTATTACAGGATTGCAACTTGCTGAAAAGTGTCAACAGTGCAGTGTTCCTATCATCCTGATTAATCAGTACAGCAAAAATGGAACTTACAGAGTGCACTAAACATGAATTAGACCTTGTTTGTGAAAAACGATTTATTTCTGTATTTCATGATTGCAACTTGCTGAAAAGTGTCAACAATGTTCCTTTCATCGAGTTTAAACAGTACAGCAAAATGGTACTTACAGAGTGACTCAAACTTGACTTAGACCTTGTTTTTGAAAAACTATTTATTTCTGTTTTTCATGATTGCAACTTGCTGAAAAGTGTCAACAATGTTCCTTTCATCGAGTTTAAACAGTACAGCAAAATGGTACTTACAGAATGACCTTGTTTTTGAAAAACTGTTTATTTCTGTATTACATGATTGCAACTTGCTGAAAAGTGTCAACAGTACAGTGTTCCTATCATCCTGATTAAGCATTACAGCAAAAATGGTACTTACAGAGTGCATCAAACATGATTTAGACCTTGTTTTTGAAAAACTGTTTATTTCTGTATTTCATGATTGCAACTTGCTGAAAAGTGTCAACAGTGTTCCTTTCATTGAGTTTAAACAGTACAGCAAATGGTACTTACAGAGTGACTCAAACATGACAGACCTTGTTTTTGAAAAACTGTTTATTTCTCTATTACATGATTGCAACTTGCTGAAAAGTGTCAACAGTTCAGTGTTCCTATCATCCTGATTAAGCAGTACAGCAAAAATTGTACTTACAGAGTGCATCAAACATGATTTAGACCTTGTTTGTGAAAAACTATTTATTTCTGTATTACATGATTGCAACTTGCTGAAAAGTGTCAACAGTACAGTGTTCCTATCATCCTGATTAAGCATTACAGCAAAAATGGAACTTACAGAGTGCACTAAACATGACTTAGACCTTGTTTTTGAAAAACTGTTTATTAATGTATTTCATGATTGCAACTTGCTGAAAAGTGTTAACAGGGTTCCTTTCATCGAGTTTAAACAGTACAGCAAAATGGTACTTACAGAATGACCTTGTTTTTGAAAAACTTTATTTCTGTATTACATGATTGCAACTTGCTGAAAAGTGTCAACAGTGTTCCTACATCCTGATTAAGCAGTACAGCAAAAATGGAACTTATAGAGTGCACTAAACATGACTTAGACCTTGTTTTTGAAAAAAATTGAATTCTGTATTTCATGATTGCAACTTGCTTAAAAGTCTCAACAATGTTCCTTTCATCGAGATTAAACAGTACAGCAAAATTGTATTTACAGAGTGACTCAAACATGACTTAGACCCTGTTTTTGAAAAACGGTTTATTTCTGTATTTCATGATTGCAACTTGCTGAAAAGTGTCAACAGTACAGTTTTCCTATCATCCTGATTAAGCAGTACAGCAAAAATGGAACTTACAAAGTGCATCAAACATGATTTAGACCTTGTTTTTGAAAAACGGTTTATTTCTGTATTTCATGATTGCAACTTGCTGAAAGTGTCAACAGTGTTCCTTTCATCGAGTTTAAACAGTACAGCAAATGGTACTTACAGAGTGACTCAAACATGACTTAGACCTTGTTTTTGAAAAACTGTTTATTTCTGTATTACATGATTGCAACTTGCTGAAAAGTGTCAACAGTACAGTGTTCCTATCATCCTGATTAAGCAGTACAGCAAAAATGGAACTTACAAAGTGCATCAAACATGATTTAGACCTTGTTTGTGAAAAACTATTTATTTGTTTTTCATGATTGCAACTTGCTGAAAAGTGTCAACAATGTTCCTTTCATCGAGTTTAAACAGTACAGCAAAATGGTACTTACAGAATGACCTTGTTTTTGAAAAACTGTTTATTTCTGTATTACATGATTGCAACCTGCTGAAAAGTGTCAACAGTGTTCCTTTCATCGAGTTAAACAGTACAGCAAATGGTACTTACAGAGTGACTCAAACATGACTTAGACCTTGTTTTTGAAAAACTGTTTATTTCTGTATTTCATGATTGCAACTTGCTGAAAAGTGTTAACAGGGTTCCTTTCATCGAGTTTAAACAGTACAGTAAAATGGTACTTACAGAATGACCTTGTTTTTGAAAAACTGTTTATTTCTGTATTACATGATTGTAACTTGCTGAAAAGTGTCAACAGTACAGTTTTCCTATCATCCTGATTAAGCAGTACAGCAAAAATGGAACTTACAAAGTGCATCAAACATGATTTAGACCTTGTTTGTGAAAAACTATTTATTTCTGTTTTTCATGATTGCAACTTGCTGAAAAGTGTTAACAGTGTTCCTTTCATCGAGTTTAAACAGTACAGCAAATGGTACTTACAGAGTGACTCAAACATGACTTAGACCTTGTTTTTGAAAAACTGTTTATTTCTGTATTTCATGATTGCAACTTGCTGAAAAGTGTTAACAGGGTTCCTTTCATCGAGTTTAAACAGTACAGCAAAATGGTACTTACAGAGTGACCTTGTTTTTGAAAAACTGTTTATTTCTGTATTACATGATTGCAACTTGCTGAAAAGTGTCAACAGTACAGTGTTCCTATCATCCTGATTAAGCATTACAGCAAAAATGGTAGTTACAAAGTGCATCAAACATGATTTAGACCTTGTTTGTGAAAAACTATTTATTTCTGTTTTTCATGATTGCAACTTGCTGAAAAGTGTTAACAGGGTTCCTTTCATCGAGTTTAAACAGTACAGCAAAATGGTACTTACAGAGTGACCTTGTTTTTGAAAAACTGTTTATTTCTCTATTACATGATTGCAACTTGCTGAAAAGTGTCAACAGTTCAGTGTTCCTATCATCCTGATTAAGCAGTACTGCAAAAATTGTACTTACAGAGTGCATCAAACATGATTTAGACCTTGTTTTTGAAAAACTATTTATTTCTGTATTACATGATTGCAACTTGCTGAAAAGTGTCAACAGTACAGTGTTCCTATCATCCTGATTAAGCATTACAGCAAAAATGGTAATTACAGAGTGCATCAAACATGATTTAGACCATGTTTTTGAAAAACTGTTTATTTCTGTATTTCATGATTGCAACTTGCTGAAAAGTGTCAACAGTGTTCCTTTCATCGAGTTTAAACAGTACAGCAAATGGTACTTACAGAGTGACTCAAACATGACAGACCTTGTTTTTGAAAAACTGTTTATTTCTCTATTACATGATTGCAACTTGCTGAAAAGTGTCAACAGTTCAGTGTTCCTATCATCCTGATTAAGCAGTACAGCAAAAATTGTACTTACAGAGTGCATCAAACATGATTTAGACCTTGTTTGTGAAAAACTATTTATTTCTGTATTACATGATTGCAACTTGCTGAAAAGTGTCAACAGTTTAGTGTTCCTATCATCCTGATTAATCAGTACAGCAAAAATGGAACTTACAGAGTGCACTAAACATGAATTAGAACTTGTTTGTGAAAAACGATTTATTTCTGTATTTCATGATTGCAACTTGCTGAAAAGTGTCAACAATGTTCCTTTCATCGAGTTTAAACAGTACAGCAAAATGGTACTTACAGAGTGACTCAAACTTGACTTAGACCTTGTTTTTGAAAAACTATTTATTTCTGTTTTTCATGATTGCAACTTGCTGAAAAGTGTCAACAATGTTCCTTTCATCGAGTTTAAACAGTACAGCAAAATGGTACTGACAGAATGACCTTGTTTTTGAAAAACTGTTTATTTCTGTATTACATGATTGCAACTTGCTGAAAAGAGTCAACAGTGTTCCTATCATCCTGATTAATCAGTACAGCAAAAATGGAACTTACAGAGTGCACTAAACATGAATTAGACCTTGTTTGTGAAAAACTATTTATTTCTGTATTTCATGATTGCAACTTGCTGAAAAGTGTCAACAATGTTCCTTTCATCGAGTTTAAACAGTACAGCAAAATGGTACTTACAGAGTGACTCAAACTTGACTTAGACCTTGTTTTTGAAAAACTGTTTATTTCTGTATTACATGATTGCAACTTGCTGAAAAGTGTCAACAGTACAGTGTTCCTATCATCCTGATTAAGCAGTACAGCAAAAATGGAACTTACAAAGTGCATCAAACATGATTTAGACCTTGTTTGTGAAAAACTATTTATTTCTGTTTTTCATGATTGCAACTTGCTGAAAAGTGTCAACAATGTTCCTTTCATCGAGTTTAAACAGTATAGCAAAATGGTACTTACAGAATGACCTTGTTTTTGAAAAACTGTTTATTTCTGTATTACATGATTGCAACTTGCTGAAAAGTGTCAACAGTTCAGTGTTCCTATCATTCTGATTAAGCAGTACAGCAAAAATTGTACTTACAGAGTGCATCAAACATGATTTAGACCTTGTTTGTGAAAAACTATTTATTTCTGTATTAAATGATTGCAACTTGCTGAAAAGTGTCAACAGTGTTCCTTTCATCGAGTTTAAACAGTACAGCAAAATGGTACTTACAGAGTGACCTTGTTTTTGAAAAACTGTTTATTTCTGTATTACATGATTGCAACTTGTTGAAAAGTGTCAACAGTTCAGTGTTCCTATCATCCTGATTAATCAGTACAGCAAAAATGGAACTTACAGAGTGCACTAAACATGAATTAGACCTTGTTTGTGAAAAACTATTTATTTCTGTATTTCATGATTGCAACTTGCTGAAAAGTGTCAACAATGTTCCTTTCATCGAGTTTAAACAGTACAGCAAAATGGTACTTACAGAGTGACCTTGTTTTTGAAAAACTGTTTATTTCTGTATTACATGATTGCAACTTGTTGAAAAGTGTCAACAGTTCAGTGTTCCTATCATCCTGATTAATCAGTACAGCAAAAATGGAACTTACAGAGTGCACTAAACATGAATTAGACCTTGTTTGTGAAAAACTATTTATTTCTGTATTTCATGATTGCAACTTGCTGAAAAGTGTCAACAATGTTCCTTTCATCGAGTTTAAACAGTACAGCAAAATGGTACTTACAGAGTGACTCAAACTTGACTTAGACCTTGTTTTTGAAAAACTGTTTATTTCTGTATTACATGATTGCAACTTGCTGAAAAGTGTCAACAGTACAGTGTTCCTATCATCCTGATTAAGCAGTACAGCAAAAATGGAACTTACAAAGTGCATCAAACATGATTTAGACCTTGTTTGTGAAAAACTATTTATTTCTGTTTTTCATGATTGCAACTTGCTGAAAAGTGTTAACAGGGTTCCTTTCATCGAGTTTAAACAGTACAGCAAAATGGTACTTACAGAGTGACCTTGTTTTTGAAAAACGGTTTATTTCTGTATTACATGATTGCAACTTGCTGAAAAGTGTCAACAGTACAGTGTTCCTATCATCCTGATTAAGCATTACAGCAAAAATGGTAGTTACAAAGTGCATCAAACATGATTTAGACCTTGTTTGTGAAAAACGGTTTATTTCTGTATTTCATGATTGCAACTTGCTGAAAAGTGTCAACAGTGTTCCTTTCATCGAGTTTAAACAGTACAGCAAATGGTACTTACAGAGTGACTCAAACATGACTTAGACCTTGTTTTTGAAAAACTATTTATTTCTGTTTTTCATGATTGCAACTTGCTGAAAAGTGTCAACAGTGTTCCTTTCATCGAGTTTAAACAGTACAGCAAATGGTACTTACAGAGTGACTCGAACATGACAGACCTTGTTTTTGAAAAACTGTTTATTTCTGTATTTCATGATTGCAACTTGCTGAAAAGTGTTAACAGGGTTCCTTTCATCGAGTTTAAACAGTACAGCAAAATGGTACTTACAGAGTGACCTTGTTTTTGAAAAACTGTTTATTTCTGTATTACATGATTGCAACTTGCTGAAAAGTGTCAACAGTTCAGTGTTCCTATCATCCTGATTAATCAGTACAGCAAAAATGGAACTTACAGAGTGCACTAAACATGAATTAGACCTTGTTTGTGAAAAACTATTTATTTCTGTATTTCATGATTGCAACTTGCTGAAAAGTGTCAACAATGTTCCTTTCATCGAGTTTAAACAGTACAGCAAAATGGTATTTACAGAGTGACTCAAACTTGACTTAGACCTTGTTTTTGAAAAACTGTTTATTTCTGTATTACATGATTGCAACTTGCTGAAAAGTGTCAACAGTACAGTGTTCCTATCATCCTGATTAAGCAGTACAGCAAAAATGGAACTTACAAAGTGCATCAAACATGATTTAGACCTTGTTTGTGAAAAACTATTTATTTGTTTTTCATGATTGCAACTTGCTGAAAAGTGTCAACAATGTTCCTTTCATCGAGTTTAAACAGTACAGCAAAATGGTACTTAAGAGTGACCTTGTTTTTGAAAAACTGTTTATTTCTCTATTACATGATTGCAACTTGCTGAAAAGTGTCAACAGTTCAGTGTTCCTATCATCCTGATTAAGCAGTACAGCAAAAATTGTACTTACAGAGTGCATCAAACATGATTTAGACCTTGTTTGTGAAAAACTATTTATTTCTGTATTACATGACTGCAACTTGCTGAAAAGTGTCAACAGTACAGTGTTCCTATCATCCTGATTAAGCATTACAGCAAAAATGGTACTTACAGAGTGCATCAAACATGATTTAGACCTTGTTTTTGAAAAACTGTTTATTTCTGTATTTCATGATTGCAACTTGCTGAAAAGTGTCAACAGTGTTCCTTTCATCGAGTTTAAACAGTACAGCAAATGGTACTTACAGAGTGACTCAAACATGACAGACCTTGTTTTTGAAAAACTGTTTATTTCTGTATTTCATGATTGCAACTTGCTGAAAAGGTTTAACAGGGTTCCTTTCATCGAGTTTAAACAGTACAGCAAAATGGTACTTACAGAGTGACCTTGTTTTTGAAAAACTGTTTATTTCTCTATTACATGATTGCAACTTGCTGAAAAGTGTCAACAGTTCAGTGTTCCTATCATCCTGATTAAGCAGTACAGCAAAAATTGTACTTACAGAGTGCATTAAACATGATTTAGACCTTGTTTGTGAAAAACTATTTATTTCTGTATTACATGATTGCAACTTGCTGAAAAGTGTCAACAGTACAGTGTTCCTATCATCCTGATTAATCAGTACAGCAAAAATGGAACTTACAGAGTGCACTAAACATGAATTAGACCTTGTTTGTGAAAAACTATTTATTTCTGTATTTCATGATTGCAACTTGCTGAAAAGTGTCAACAATGTTCCTTTCATCGAGTTTAAACAGTACAGCAAAATGGTATTTACAGAGTGACTCAAACTTGACTTAGACCTTGTTTTTGAAAAACTGTTTATTTCTGTATTACATGATTGCAACTTGCTGAAAAGTGTCAACAATGTTCCTTTCATCGAGTTTAAACAGTACAGCAAAATGGTACTTACAGAATGACCTTGTTTTTGAAAAACTGTTTATTTCTGTATTACATGATTGCAACTTGCTGAAAAGAGTCAACAGTGTTCCTATCATCCTGATTAATCAGTACAGCAAAAATGGAACTTACAGAGTGCACTAAACATGAATTAGACCTTGTTTGTGAAAAACTATTTATTTCTGTATTTCATGATTGCAACTTGCTGAAAAGTGTCAACAATGTTCCTTTCATCGAGTTTAAACAGTACAGCAAAATGGTATTTACAGAGTGACTCAAACTTGACTTAGACCTTGTTTTTGAAAAACTGTTTATTTCTGTATTACATGATTGCAACTTGCTGAAAAGTGTCAACAGTACAGTGTTCCTATCATCCTGATTAAGCAGTACAGCAAAAATGGAACTTACAAAGTGCATCAAACATGATTTAGACCTTGTTTGTGAAAAACTATTTATTTCTGTTTTTCATGATTGCAACTTGCTGAAAAGTGTTAACAGGGTTCCTTTCATCGAGTTTAAACAGTAAAGCAAAATGGTACTTACAGAGTGACCTTGTTTTTGAAAAACTGTTTATTTCTGTATTACATGATTGCAACTTGCTGAAAAGTGTCAACAGTACAGTGTTCCTATCATCCTGATTAAGCATTACAGCAAAAATGGTAGTTACAAAGTGCATCAAACATGATTTAGACCTTGTTTGTGAAAAACGATTTATTTTTGTTTTTCATGATTGCAACTTGCTGAAAAGTGTTAACAGTGTTCCTTTCATCGAGTTTAAACAGTACAGCAAATGGTACTTACAGAGTGACTCAAACTTGACTTAGACCTTGTTTTTGAAAAACTATTTATTTCTGTTTTTCATGATTGCAACTTGCTGAAAAGTGTCAACAATGTTCCTTTCATCGAGTTTAAACAGTACAGCAAAATGGTACTTACAGAATGACCTTGTTTTTGAAAAACTGTTTATTTCTGTATTACATGATTGCAATTTGCTGAAAAGAGTCAACAGTGTTCCTATCAAGCTGATTAATCAGTACAGCAAAAATGGAACTTACAGAGTGCACTAAACATGAATTAGACCTTGTTTGTGAAAAACTATTTATTTCTGTATTTCATGATTGCAACTTGCTGAAAAGTGTCAACAATGTTCCTTTCATCGAGTTTAAACAGTACAGCAAAATTGTACTTACAGAGTGACTCAAACATGACTTAGACCTTGTTTTTGAAAAACTGTTTATTTCTGTATTTCATGATTGCAACTTGCTGAAAAGTGTCAACAGTGTTCCTTTCATCGAGTTTAAACAGTACAGCAAATGGTACTTACAGAGTGAACTTGTTTTTGAAAAACTGTTTATTTCTGTATTACATGATTGCAACTTGCTGAAAAGTGTCAACAGTACAGTGTTCCTATCATCCTGATTAAGCAGTACAGCAAAAATGGAACTTACAGAGTGCATCAAACATGATTTAGACCTCGTTTGTGAAAAACTATTTATTTGTTTTTCATGATTGCAACTTGCTGAAAAGTGTCAACAATGTTCCTTTCATCGAGTTTAAACAGTACAGCAAAATGGTACTTACAGAATGACCTTGTTTTTGAAAAACTGTTTATTTCTGTATTACATGATTGCAACTTGCTGAAAAGTGTCAACAATGTTCCTTTCATCGAGTTTAAACAGTACAGCAAATGGTACTTACAGAGTGACTCAAACATGACTTAGACCTTGTTTTTGAAAAACTGTTTATTTCTGTATTACATGATTGCAACTTGCTGAAAAGTGTCAACAGTACAGTGTTCCTATCATCCTGATTAAGCATTACAGCAAAAATGGTACTTACAGAGTGCATCAAACATGATTTAGACCTTGTTTTTGAAAAACTGTTTATTTCTGTATTTCATGATTGCAACTTGCTGAAAAGTGTCAACAGTGTTCCTTTCATCGAGTTTAAACAGTACAGCAAATGGTACTTACAGAGTGACTCAAACATGACAGACCTTGTTTTTGAAAAACTGTTTATTTCTCTATTACATGATTGCAACTTGCTGAAAAGTGTCAACAGTTCAGTGTTCCTATCATCCTGATTAAGCAGTACAGCAAAAATTGTACTTACAGAGTGCATCAAACATGATTTAGACCTTGTTTGTGAAAAACTATTTATTTCTGTATTACATGATTGCAACTTGCTGAAAAGTGTCAACAGTACAGTGTTCCTATCATCCTGATTAATCAGTACAGCAAAAATGGAACTTACAGAGTGCATTAAACATGAAAAAGACCTTGTTTGTGAAAAACGATTTATTTCTGTATTTCATGATTGCAACTTGCTGAAAAGTGTCAACAATGTTTCTTTCATCGAGTTTAAACAGTACAGCAAAATGGTACTTACAGAATGACCTTGTTTTTGAAAAACTTTATTTCTGTATTACATGATTGCAACTTGCTGAAAAGTGTCAACAGTGTTCCTATCATCCTGATTAAGCAGTACAGCAAAAATGGAACTTACAAAGTGCATCAAACATGATTTAGACCTTGTTTTTGAAAAACGGTTTATTTCTGTATTTCATGATTGCAACTTGCTGAAAAGTGTCAACAGTGTTCCTTTCATCGAGTTTAAACAGTACAGCAAATGGTACTTACAGAGTGACTCAAACATGACTTAGACCTTGTTTTTGAAAAACTATTTATTTCTGTTTTTCATGATTGCAACTTGCTGAAAAGTGTCAACAATGTTCCTTTCATCGAGTTTAAACAGTACAGCAAAATGGTACTTGCAGAGTGACTCAAACATGACTTAGACCTTGTTTTTGAAAAACTGTTTATTTCTGTATTTCATGATTGCAACTTGCTGAAAAGTGTTAACAGTGTTCCTTTCATCGAGTTTAAACAGTACAGCAAAATGGTACTTACAGAATGACCTTGTTTTTGAAAAACTGTTTATTTCTGTATTACATGATTGCAACTTGCTGAAAAGTGTCAACAGTACAGTTTTCCTATCATCCTGATTAAGCAGTACAGCAAAAATGGAACTTACAAAGTGCATCAAACATGATTTAGACCTTGTTTTTGAAAAACGGTTTATTTCTGTATTTCATGATTGCAACTTGCTGAAAAGTGTCAACAGTGTTCCTTTCATCAAGTTTAAACAGTACAGCAAATGGTACTTACAGAGTGACTCAAACATGACTTAGACCTTGTTTTTGAAAAACTATTTATTTCTGTTTTTCATGATTGCAACTTGCTGAAAAGTGTCAACAATGTTCCTTTCATCGAGTTTAAACAGTACAGCAAAATGGTACTTGCAGAGTGACTCAAACATGACTTAGACCTTGTTTTTGAAAAACTGTTTATTTCTGTATTTCATGATTGCAACTTGCTGAAAAGTGTTAACTGTGTTCCTTTCATCGAGTTTAAACAGTACAGCAAAATGGTACTTACAGAATGACCTTGTTTTTGAAAAACTGTTTATTTCTGTATTACATGATTGTAACTTGCTGAAAAGTGTCAACAGTACAGTTTTCCTATCATCCTGATTAAGCAGTACAGCAAAAATGGAACTTACAAAGTGCATCAAACATGATTTAGACCTTGTTTGTGAAAAACTATTTATTTCTGTTTTTCATGATTGCAACTTGCTGAAAAGTGTTAACAGTGTTCCTTTCATCGAGTTTAAACAGTACAGCAAATGGTACTTACAGAGTGACTCAAACATGACTTAGACCTTGTTTTTGAAAAACTGTTTATTTCTGTATTTCATGATTGCAACTTGCTGAAAAGTGTTAACAGGGTTCCTTTCATCGAGTTTAAACAGTACAGCAAAATGGTACTTACAGAGTGACCTTGTTTTTGAAAAACTGTTTATTTCTCTATTACATGATTGCAACTTGCTGAAAAGTGTCAACAGTACAGTTTTCCTATCATCCTGATTAAGCAGTACAGCAAAAATGGAACTTACAAAGTGCATCAAACATGATTTAGACCTTGTTTGTGAAAAACTATTTATTTGTTTTTCATGATTGCAACTTGCTGAAAAGTGTCAACAATGTTCCTTTCATCGAGTTTAAACAGTACAGCAAAATGGTACTTACAGAATGACCTTGTTTTTGAAAAACTGTTTATTTCTGTATTACATGATTGCAACCTGCTGAAAAGTGTCAACAGTGTTCCTTTCATCGAGTTAAACAGTACAGCAAATGGTACTTACAGAGTGACTCAAACATGACTTAGACCTTGTTTTTGAAAAACTGTTTATTTCTGTATTTCATGATTGCAACTTGCTGAAAAGTGTTAACAGGGTTCCTTTCATCGAGTTTAAACAGTACAGTAAAATGGTACTTACAGAATGACCTTGTTTTTGAAAAACTGTTTATTTCTGTATTACATGATTGTAACTTGCTGAAAAGTGTCAACAGTACAGTTTTCCTATCATCCTGATTAAGCAGTACAGCAAAAATGGAACTTACAAAGTGCATCAAACATGATTTAGACCTTGTTTGTGAAAAACTATTTATTTCTGTTTTTCATGATTGCAACTTGCTGAAAAGTGTTAACAGTGTTCCTTTCATCGAGTTTAAACAGTACAGCAAATGGTACTTACAGAGTGACTCAAACATGACTTAGACCTTGTTTTTGAAAAACTGTTTATTTCTGTATTTCATGATTGCAACTTGCTGAAAAGTGTTAACAGGGTTCCTTTCATCGAGTTTAAACAGTACAGCAAAATGGTACTTACAGAGTGACCTTGTTTTTGAAAAACTGTTTATTTCTCTATTACATGATTGCAACTTGCTGAAAAGTGTCAACAGTACAGTTTTCCTATCATCCTGATTAAGCAGTACAGCAAAAATGGAACTTACAAAGTGCATCAAACATGATTTAGACCTTGTTTGTGAAAAACTATTTATTTGTTTTTCATGATTGCAACTTGCTGAAAAGTGTCAACAATGTTCCTTTCATCGAGTTTAAACAGTACAGCAAAATGGTACTTACAGAATGACCTTGTTTTTGAAAAACTGTTTATTTCTGTATTACATGATTGCAACCTGCTGAAAAGTGTCAACAGTGTTCCTTTCATCGAGTTAAACAGTACAGCAAATGGTACTTACAGAGTGACTCAAACATGACTTAGACCTTGTTTTTGAAAAACTGTTTATTTCTGTATTTCATGATTGCAACTTGCTGAAAATTGTTAACAGGGTTCCTTTCATCGAGTTTAAACAGTACAGTAAAATGATACTTACAGAGTGACTCAAACATGACTTAGACCTTGTTTTTGAAAAACTGTTTATTTCTGTATTTCATGATTGCAACTTGCTGAAAAGTGTTAACAGGGTTCCTTTCATCGAGTTTAAACAGTACAGCAAAATGGTACTTACAGAGTGACCTTGTTTTTGAAAAACTGTTTATTTCTGTATTACATGATTGCAACTTGCTGAAAAGTGTCAACAGTACAGTGTTCCTATCATCCTGATTAAGCATTACAGCAAAAATGGTAGTTACAAAGTGCATCAAACATGATTTAGACCTTGTTTGTGAAAAACTATTTATTTCTGTTTTTCATGATTGCAACTTGCTGAAAAGTGTTAACAGGGTTCCTTTCATCGAGTTTAAACAGTACAGCAAAATGGTACTTACAGAGTGACCTTGTTTTTGAAAAACTGTTTATTTCTCTATTACATGATTGCAACTTGCTGAAAAGTGTCAACAGTTCAGTGTTCCTATCATCCTGATTAAGCAGTACTGCAAAAATTGTACTTACAGAGTGCATCAAACATGATTTAGACCTTGTTTTTGAAAAACTATTTATTTCTGTATTACATGATTGCAACTTGCTGAAAAGTGTCAACAGTACAGTGTTCCTATCATCCTGATTAAGCATTACAGCAAAAATGGTAATTACAGAGTGCATCAAACATGATTTAGACCATGTTTTTGAAAAACTGTTTATTTCTGTATTTCATGATTGCAACTTGCTGAAAAGTGTCAACAATGTTCCTTTCATCGAGTTTAAACAGTACAGCAAAATGGTACTTACAGAGTGACTCAAACTTGACTTAGACCTTGTTTTTGAAAAACTATTTATTTCTGTTTTTCATGATTGCAACTTGCTGAAAAGTGTCAACAATGTTCCTTTCATCGAGTTTAAACAGTACAGCAAAATGGTACTTACAGAATGACCTTGTTTTTGAAAAACTGTTTATTTCTGTATTACATGATTGCAACTTGCTGAAAAGAGTCAACAGTGTTCCTATCATCCTGATTAATCAGTACAGCAAAAATGGAACTTACAGAGTGCACTAAACATGAATTAGACCTTGTTTGTGAAAAACTATTTATTTCTGTATTTCATGATTGCAACTTGCTGAAAAGTGTCAA
Organism: Salmo salar; assembly: GCF_965601325.2. Taxonomy (NCBI): domain Eukaryota; kingdom Metazoa; phylum Chordata; class Actinopteri; order Salmoniformes; family Salmonidae; genus Salmo; species Salmo salar. Next base: position 47,781,870 of record NC_138295.1, on the reverse strand, counting down.
CAATGTTCCTTTCATAGAGTTTAAACAGTACAGCAAAATGGTACTTACAGAGTGACTCAAACTTGACTTACACCTTGTTTTTGAAAAACTGTTTATTTCTGTATTACATGATTGCAACTTGCTGAAAAGTGTCAACAGTACAGTGTTCCTATCATCCTGATTAAGCAGTACAGTAAAAATGGAACTTACAAAGTGCATCAAACATGATTTAGACCTTGTTTGTGAAAAACTATTTATTTCTGTTTTTCATGATTGCAACTTGCTGAAAAGTGTCAACAATGTTCCTTTCATCGAGTTTAAACAGTATAGCAAAATGGTACTTACAGAATGACCTTGTTTTTGAAAAACTGTTTATTTCTGTATTACATGATTGCAACTTGCTGAAAAGTGTCAACAGTTCAGTGTTCCTATCATCCTGATTAAGCAGTACAGCAAAAATTGTACTTACAGAGTGCATCAAACATGATTTAGACCTTGTTTGTGAAAAACTATTTATTTCTGTATTAAATGATTGCAACTTGCTGAAAAGTGTCAACAGTGTTCCTTTCATCGAGTTTAAACAGTACAGCAAAATGGTACTTACAGAGTGACCTTGTTTTTGAAAAACTGTTTATTTCTGTATTACATGATTGCAACTTGTTGAAAAGTGTCAACAGTTCAGTGTTCCTATCATCCTGATTAATCAGTACAGCAAAAATGGAACTTACAGAGTGCACTAAACATGAATTAGACCTTGTTTGTGAAAAACTATTTATTTCTGTATTTCATGATTGCAACTTGCTGAAAAGTGTCAACAATGTTCCTTTCATCGAGTTTAAACAGTACAGCAAAATGGTACTTACAGAGTGACTCAAACTTGACTTAGACCTTGTTTTTGAAAAACTGTTTATTTCTGTATTACATGATTGCAACTTGCTGAAAAGTGTCAACAGTACAGTGTTCCTATCATCCTGATTAAGCAGTACAGCAAAAATGGAACTTACAAAGTGCATCAAACATGATTTAGACCTTGTTTGTGAAAAACTATTTATTTCTGTTTTTCATGATTGCAACTTGCTGAAAAGTGTTAACAGGGTTCCTTTCATCGAGTTTAAACAGTACAGCAAAATGGTACTTACAGAGTGACCTTGTTTTTGAAAAACGGTTTATTTCTGTATTACATGATTGCAACTTGCTGAAAAGTGTCAACAGTACAGTGTTCCTATCATCCTGATTAAGCATTACAGCAAAAATGGTAGTTACAAAGTGCATCAAACATGATTTAGACCTTGTTTGTGAAAAACGGTTTATTTCTGTATTACATGATTGCAATTTGCTGAAAAGAGTCAACAGTGTTCCTATCAAGCTGATTAATCAGTACAGCAAAAATGGAACTTACAGAGTGCACTAAACATGAATTAGACCTTGTTTGTGAAAAACTATTTATTTCTGTATTTCATGATTGCAACTTGCTGAAAAGTGTCAACAATGTTCCTTTCATCGAGTTTAAACAGTACAGCAAAATTGTACTTACAGAGTGACTCAAACATGACTTAGACCTTGTTTTTGAAAAACTGTTTATTTCTGTATTTCATGATTGCAACTTGCTGAAAAGTGTCAACAGTGTTCCTTTCATCGAGTTTAAACAGTACAGCAAATGTTACTTACAGAGTGACCTTGTTTTTGACAAACTGTTTATTTCTGTATTACATGATTGCAACTTGCTGAAAAGTGTCAACAGTTCAGTGTTCCTATCATCCTGATTAATCAGTACAGCAAAAATGGAACTTACAGAGTGCACTAAACATGAATTAGACCTTGTTTGTGGAAAACTATTTATTTCTGTATTTCATGATTGCAACTTGCTGAAAAGTGTCAACAATGTTCCTTTCATCGAGTTTAAACAGTACAGCAAAATGGTATTTACAGAGTGACTCAAACTTGACTTAGACCTTGTTTTTGAAAAACTGTTTATTTCTGTATTACATGATTGCAACTTGCTGAAAAGTGTCAACAGTACAGTGTTCCTATCATCCTGATTAAGCAGTACAGCAAAAATGGAACTTACAAAGTGCATCAAACATGATTTAGACCTCGTTTGTGAAAAACTATTTATTTGTTTTTCATGATTGCAACTTGCTGAAAAGTGTCAACAATGTTCCTTTCATCGAGTTTAAACAGTACAGCAAAATGGTACTTACAGAATGACCTTGTTTTTGAAAAACTGTTTATTTCTGTATTACATGATTGCAACTTGCTGAAAAGTGTCAACAGTGTTCCTTTCATCGAGTTTAAACAGTACAGCAAATGGTACTTACAGAGTGACTCAAACATGACTTAGACCTTGTTTTTGAAAAACTGTTTATTTCTGTATTTCATGATTGCAACTTGCTGAAAAGTGTTAACAGGGTTCCTTTCATCGAGTTTAAACAGTACAGCAAAATGGTACTTAAGAGTGACCTTGTTTTTGAAAAACTGTTTATTTCTCTATTACATGATTGCAACTTGCTGAAAAGTGTCAACAGTTCAGTGTTCCTATCATCCTGATTAAGCAGTACAGCAAAAATTGTACTTACAGAGTGCATCAAACATGATTTAGACCTTGTTTGTGAAAAACTATTTATTTCTGTATTACATGACTGCAACTTGCTGAAAAGTGTCAACAGTACAGTGTTCCTATCATCCTGATTAAGCATTACAGCAAAAATGGTACTTACAGAGTGCATCAAACATGATTTAGACCTTGTTTTTGAAAAACTGTTTATTTCTGTATTTCATGATTGCAACTTGCTGAAAAGTGTCAACAGTGTTCCTTTCATCGAGTTTAAACAGTACAGCAAATGGTACTTACAGAGTGACTCAAACATGACAGACCTTGTTTTTGAAAAACTGTTTATTTCTGTATTTCATGATTGCAACTTGCTGAAAAGTGTTAACAGGGTTCCTTTCATCGAGTTTAAACAGTACAGCAAAATGGTACTTACAGAGTGACCTTGTTTTTGAAAAACTGTTTATTTCTCTATTACATGATTGCAACTTGCTGAAAAGTGTCAACAGTTCAGTGTTCCTATCATCCTGATTAAGCAGTACAGCAAAAATTGTACTTACAGAGTGCATTAAACATGATTTAGACCTTGTTTGTGAAAAACTATTTATTTCTGTATTACATGATTGCAACTTGCTGAAAAGTGTCAACAGTACAGTGTTCCTATCATCCTGATTAATCAGTACAGCAAAAATGGAACTTACAGAGTGCACTAAACATGAATTAGACCTTGTTTGTGAAAAACTATTTATTTCTGTATTTCATGATTGCAACTTGCTGAAAAGTGTCAACAATGTTCCTTTCATCGAGTTTAAACAGTACAGCAAAATGGTATTTACAGAGTGACTCAAACTTGACTTAGACCTTGTTTTTGAAAAACTGTTTATTTCTGTATTACATGATTGCAACTTGCTGAAAAGTGTCAACAATGTTCCTTTCATCGAGTTTAAACAGTACAGCAAAATGGTACTTACAGAATGACCTTGTTTTTGAAAAACTGTTTATTTCTGTATTACATGATTGCAACTTGCTGAAAAGAGTCAACAGTGTTCCTATCATCCTGATTAATCAGTACAGCAAAAATGGAACTTACAGAGTGCACTAAACATGAATTAGACCTTGTTTGTGAAAAACTATTTATTTCTGTATTTCATGATTGCAACTTGCTGAAAAGTGTCAACAATGTTCCTTTCATCGAGTTTAAACAGTACAGCAAAATGGTATTTACAGAGTGACTCAAACTTGACTTAGACCTTGTTTTTGAAAAACTGTTTATTTCTGTATTACATGATTGCAACTTGCTGAAAAGTGTCAACAGTACAGTGTTCCTATCATCCTGATTAAGCAGTACAGCAAAAATGGAACTTACAAAGTGCATCAAACATGATTTAGACCTTGTTTGTGAAAAACTATTTATTTCTGTTTTTCATGATTGCAACTTGCTGAAAAGTGTTAACAGGGTTCCTTTCATCGAGTTTAAACAGTAAAGCAAAATGGTACTTACAGAGTGACCTTGTTTTTGAAAAACTGTTTATTTCTGTATTACATGATTGCAACTTGCTGAAAAGTGTCAACAGTACAGTGTTCCTATCATCCTGATTAAGCATTACAGCAAAAATGGTAGTTACAAAGTGCATCAAACATGATTTAGACCTCGTTTGTGAAAAACTATTTATTTGTTTTTCATGATTGCAACTTGCTGAAAAGTGTCAACAATGTTCCTTTCATCGAGTTTAAACAGTACAGCAAAATGGTACTTACAGAATGACCTTGTTTTTGAAAAACTGTTTATTTCTCTATTACATGATTGCAACTTGCTGAAAAGTGTCAACAGTTCAGTGTTCCTATCATCCTGATTAAGCAGTACAGCAAAAATTGTACTTACAGAGTGCATCAAACATGATTTAGACCTTGTTTGTGAAAAACTATTTATTTCTGTATTACATGACTGCAACTTGCTGAAAAGTGTCAACAGTACAGTGTTCCTATCATCCTGATTAAGCATTACAGCAAAAATGGTACTTACAGAGTGCATCAAACATGATTTAGACCTTGTTTTTGAAAAACTGTTTATTTCTGTATTTCATGATTGCAACTTGCTGAAAAGTGTCAACAGTGTTCCTTTCATCGAGTTTAAACAGTACAGCAAATGGTACTTACAGAGTGACTCAAACATGACAGACCTTGTTTTTGAAAAACTGTTTATTTCTGTATTTCATGATTGCAACTTGCTGAAAAGTGTTAACAGGGTTCCTTTCATCGAGTTTAAACAGTACAGCAAAATGGTACTTACAGAGTGACCTTGTTTTTGAAAAACTGTTTATTTCTCTATTACATGATTGCAACTTGCTGAAAAGTGTCAACAGTTCAGTGTTCCTATCATCCTGATTAAGCAGTACAGCAAAAATATTACTTACAGAGTGCATTAAACATGATTTAGACCTTGTTTGTGAAAAACTATTTATTTCTGTATTACATGATTGCAACTTGCTGAAAAGTGTCAACAGTACAGTGTTCCTATCATCCTGATTAATCAGTACAGCAAAAATGGAACTTACAGAGTGCACTAAACATGAATTAGACCTTGTTTGTGAAAAACTATTTATTTCTGTATTTCATGATTGCAACTTGCTGAAAAGTGTCAACAATGTTCCTTTCATCGAGTTTAAACAGTACAGCAAAATGGTACTTACAGAATGACCTTGTTTTTGAAAAACTGTTTATTTCTGTATTACATGATTGCAACTTGCTGAAAAGAGTCAACAGTGTTCCTATCATCCTGATTAATCAGTACAGCAAAAATGGAACTTACAGAGTGCACTAAACATGAATTAGACCTTGTTTGTGAAAAACTATTTATTTCTGTATTTCATGATTGCAACTTGCTGAAAAGTGTCAACAATGTTCCTTTCATCGAGTTTAAACAGTACAGCAAAATGGTATTTACAGAGTGACTCAAACTTGACTTAGACCTTGTTTTTGAAAAACTGTTTATTTCTGTATTACATGATTGCAACTTGCTGAAAAGTGTCAACAGTACAGTGTTCCTATCATCCTGATTAAGCATTACAGCAAAAATGGTAGTTACAAAGTGCATCAAACATGATTTAGACCTTGTTTGTGAAAAACGATTTATTTTTGTTTTTCATGATTGCAACTTGCTGAAAAGTGTTAACAGTGTTCCTTTCATCGAGTTTAAACAGTACAGCAAATGGTACTTACAGAGTGACTCAAACTTGACTTAGACCTTGTTTTTGAAAAACTATTTATTTCTGTTTTTCATGATTGCAACTTGCTGAAAAGTGTCAACAATGTTCCTTTCATCGAGTTTAAACAGTACAGCAAAATGGTACTTACAGAGTGACTCAAACTTGACTTAGACCTTGTTTTTGAAAAACTGTTTATTTCTGTATTACATGATTGCAACTTGCTGAAAAGTGTCAACAGTACAGTGTTCCTATCATCCTGATTAAGCAGTACAGCAAAAATGGAACTTACAAAGTGCATCAAACATGATTTAGACCTTGTTTGTGAAAAACTATTTATTTCTGTTTTTCATGATTGCAACTTGCTGAAAAGTGTTAACAGGGTTCCTTTCATCGAGTTTAAACAGTACAGCAAAATGGTACTTACAGAGTGACCTTGTTTTTGAAAAACGGTTTATTTCTGTATTACATGATTGCAACTTGCTGAAAAGTGTCAACAGTACAGTGTTCCTATCATCCTGATTAAGCATTACATTAAAAATGGTAGTTACAAAGTGCATCAAACATGATTTAGACCTTGTTTGTGAAAAACGGTTTATTTCTGTATTACATGATTGCAATTTGCTGAAAAGAGTCAACAGTGTTCCTATCAAGCTGATTAATCAGTACAGCAAAAATGGAACTTACAGAGTGCACTAAACATGAATTAGACCTTGTTTGTGAAAAACTATTTATTTCTGTATTTCATGATTGCAACTTGCTGAAAAGTGTCAACAATGTTCCTTTCATCGAGTTTAAACAGTACAGCAAAATTGTACTTACAGAGTGACTCAAACATGACTTAGACCTTGTTTTTGAAAAACTGTTTATTTCTGTATTTCATGATTGCAACTTGCTGAAAAGTGTCAACAGTGTTCCTTTCATCGAGTTTAAACAGTACAGCAAATGTTACTTACAGAGTGACCTTGTTTTTGACAAACTGTTTATTTCTGTATTACATGATTGCAACTTGCTGAAAAGTGTCAACAGTTCAGTGTTCCTATCATCCTGATTAATCAGTACAGCAAAAATGGAACTTACAGAGTGCACTAAACATGAATTAGACCTTGTTTGTGGAAAACTATTTATTTCTGTATTTCATGATTGCAACTTGCTGAAAAGTGTCAACAATGTTCCTTTCATCGAGTTTAAACAGTACAGCAAAATGGTATTTACAGAGTGACTCAAACTTGACTTAGACCTTGTTTTTGAAAAACTGTTTATTTCTGTATTACATGATTGCAACTTGCTGAAAAGTGTCAACAGTACAGTGTTCCTATCATCCTGATTAAGCATTACAGCAAAAATGGTAGTTACAAAGTGCATCAAACATGATTTAGACCTTGTTTGTGAAAAACGATTTATTTTTGTTTTTCATGATTGCAACTTGCTGAAAAGTGTTAACAGTGTTCCTTTCATCGAGTTTAAACAGTACAGCAAATGGTACTTACAGAGTGACTCAAACTTGACTTAGACCTTGTTTTTGAAAAACTATTTATTTCTGTTTTTCATGATTGCAACTTGCTGAAAAGTGTCAACAATGTTCCTTTCATCGAGTTTAAACAGTACAGCAAAATGGTACTTACAGAGTGACTCAAACTTGACTTAGACCTTGTTTTTGAAAAACTGTTTATTTCTGTATTACATGATTGCAACTTGCTGAAAAGTGTCAACAGTACAGTGTTCCTATCATCCTGATTAAGCAGTACAGCAAAAATGGAACTTACAAAGTGCATCAAACATGATTTAGACCTTGTTTGTGAAAAACTATTTATTTCTGTTTTTCATGATTGCAACTTGCTGAAAAGTGTTAACAGGGTTCCTTTCATCGAGTTTAAACAGTACAGCAAAATGGTACTTACAGAGTGACCTTGTTTTTGAAAAACGGTTTATTTCTGTATTACATGATTGCAACTTGCTGAAAAGTGTCAACAGTACAGTGTTCCTATCATCCTGATTAAGCATTACAGCAAAAATGGTAGTTACAAAGTGCATCAAACATGATTTAGACCTTGTTTGTGAAAAACGGTTTATTTCTGTATTACATGATTGCAATTTGCTGAAAAGAGTCAACAGTGTTCCTATCAAGCTGATTAATCAGTACAGCAAAAATGGAACTTACAGAGTGCACTAAACATGAATTAGACCTTGTTTGTGAAAAACTATTTATTTCTGTATTTCATGATTGCAACTTGCTGAAAAGTGTCAACAATGTTCCTTTCATCGAGTTTAAACAGTACAGCAAAATTGTACTTACAGAGTGACTCAAACATGACTTAGACCTTGTTTTTGAAAAACTGTTTATTTCTGTATTTCATGATTGCAACTTGCTGAAAAGTGTCAACAGTGTTCCTTTCATCGAGTTTAAACAGTACAGCAAATGTTACTTACAGAGTGACCTTGTTTTTGACAAACTGTTTATTTCTGTATTACATGATTGCAACTTGCTGAAAAGTGTCAACAGTTCAGTGTTCCTATCATCCTGATTAATCAGTACAGCAAAAATGGAACTTACAGAGTGCACTAAACATGAATTAGACCTTGTTTGTGGAAAACTATTTATTTCTGTATTTCATGATTGCAACTTGCTGAAAAGTGTCAACAATGTTCCTTTCATCGAGTTTAAACAGTACAGCAAAATGGTATTTACAGAGTGACTCAAACTTGACTTAGACCTTGTTTTTGAAAAACTGTTTATTTCTGTATTACATGATTGCAACTTGCTGAAAAGTGTCAACAGTACAGTGTTCCTATCATCCTGATTAAGCAGTACAGCAAAAATGGAACTTACAAAGTGCATCAAACATGATTTAGACCTTGTTTGTGAAAAACTATTTATTTCTGTTTTTCATGATTGCAACTTGCTGAAAAGTGTTAACAGGGTTCCTTTCATCGAGTTTAAACAGTAAAGCAAAATGGTACTTACAGAGTGACCTTGTTTTTGAAAAACTGTTTATTTCTGTATTACATGATTGCAACTTGCTGAAAAGTGTCAACAGTACAGTGTTCCTATCATCCTGATTAAGCATTACAGCAAAAATGGTAGTTACAAAGTGCATCAAACATGATTTAGACCTCGTTTGTGAAAAACTATTTATTTGTTTTTCATGATTGCAACTTGCTGAAAAGTGTCAACAATGTTCCTTTCATCGAGTTTAAACAGTACAGCAAAATGGTACTTACAGAATGACCTTGTTTTTGAAAAACTGTTTATTTCTGTATTACATGATTGCAACTTGCTGAAAAGTGTCAACAGTGTTCCTTTCATCGAGTTTAAACAGTACAGCAAATGGTACTTACAGAGTGACTCAAACATGACTTAGACCTTGTTTTTGAAAAACTGTTTATTTCTGTATTTCATGATTGCAACTTGCTGAAAAGTGTTAACAGGGTTCCTTTCATCGAGTTTAAACAGTACAGCAAAATGGTACTTAAGAGTGACCTTGTTTTTGAAAAACTGTTTATTTCTCTATTACATGATTGCAACTTGCTGAAAAGTGTCAACAGTTCAGTGTTCCTATCATCCTGATTAAGCAGTACAGCAAAAATTGTACTTACAGAGTGCATCAAACATGATTTAGACCTTGTTTGTGAAAAACTATTTATTTCTGTATTACATGACTGCAACTTGCTGAAAAGTGTCAACAGTACAGTGTTCCTATCATCCTGATTAAGCATTACAGCAAAAATGGTACTTACAGAGTGCATCAAACATGATTTAGACCTTGTTTTTGAAAAACTGTTTATTTCTGTATTTCATGATTGCAACTTGCTGAAAAGTGTCAACAGTGTTCCTTTCATCGAGTTTAAACAGTACAGCAAATGGTACTTACAGAGTGACTCAAACATGACAGACCTTGTTTTTGAAAAACTGTTTATTTCTGTATTTCATGATTGCAACTTGCTGAAAAGTGTTAACAGGGTTCCTTTCATCGAGTTTAAACAGTACAGCAAAATGGTACTTACAGAGTGACCTTGTTTTTGAAAAACTGTTTATTTCTCTATTACATGATTGCAACTTGCTGAAAAGTGTCAACAGTTCAGTGTTCCTATCATCCTGATTAAGCAGTACAGCAAAAATTGTACTTACAGAGTGCATTAAACATGATTTAGACCTTGTTTGTGAAAAACTATTTATTTCTGTATTACATGATTGCAACTTGCTGAAAAGTGTCAACAGTACAGTGTTCCTATCATCCTGATTAATCAGTACAGCAAAAATGGAACTTACAGAGTGCACTAAACATGAATTAGACCTTGTTTGTGAAAAACTATTTATTTCTGTATTTCATGATTGCAACTTGCTGAAAAGTGTCAACAATGTTCCTTTCATCGAGTTTAAACAGTACAGCAAAATGGTACTTACAGAATGACCTTGTTTTTGAAAAACTGTTTATTTCTGTATTACATGATTGCAACTTGCTGAAAAGAGTCAACAGTGTTCCTATCATCCTGATTAATCAGTACAGCAAAAATGGAACTTACAGAGTGCACTAAACATGAATTAGACCTTGTTTGTGAAAAACTATTTATTTCTGTATTTCATGATTGCAACTTGCTGAAAAGTGTCAACAATGTTCCTTTCATCGAGTTTAAACAGTACAGCAAAATGGTATTTACAGAGTGACTCAAACTTGACTTAGACCTTGTTTTTGAAAAACTGTTTATTTCTGTATTACATGATTGCAACTTGCTGAAAAGTGTCAACAGTACAGTGTTCCTATCATCCTGATTAAGCATTACAGCAAAAATGGTAGTTACAAAGTGCATCAAACATGATTTAGACCTTGTTTGTGAAAAACGATTTATTTTTGTTTTTCATGATTGCAACTTGCTGAAAAGTGTTAACAGTGTTCCTTTCATCGAGTTTAAACAGTACAGCAAATGGTACTTACAGAGTGACTCAAACTTGACTTAGACCTTGTTTTTGAAAAACTATTTATTTCTGTTTTTCATGATTGCAACTTGCTGAAAAGTGTCAACAATGTTCCTTTCATCGAGTTTAAACAGTACAGCAAAATGGTACTTACAGAGTGACTCAAACTTGACTTAGACCTTGTTTTTGAAAAACTGTTTATTTCTGTATTACATGATTGCAACTTGCTGAAAAGTGTCAACAGTACAGTGTTCCTATCATCCTGATTAAGCAGTACAGCAAAAATGGAACTTACAAAGTGCATCAAACATGATTTAGACCTTGTTTGTGAAAAACTATTTATTTCTGTTTTTCATGATTGCAACTTGCTGAAAAGTGTTAACAGGGTTCCTTTCATCGAGTTTAAACAGTACAGCAAAATGGTACTTACAGAGTGACCTTGTTTTTGAAAAACGGTTTATTTCTGTATTACATGATTGCAACTTGCTGAAAAGTGTCAACAGTACAGTGTTCCTATCATCCTGATTAAGCATTACAGCAAAAATGGTAGTTACAAAGTGCATCAAACATGATTTAGACCTTGTTTGTGAAAAACGGTTTATTTCTGTATTACATGATTGCAATTTGCTGAAAAGAGTCAACAGTGTTCCTATCAAGCTGATTAATCAGTACAGCAAAAATGGAACTTACAGAGTGCACTAAACATGAATTAGACCTTGTTTGTGAAAAACTATTTATTTCTGTATTTCATGATTGCAACTTGCTGAAAAGTGTCAACAATGTTCCTTTCATCGAGTTTAAACAGTACAGCAAAATTGTACTTACAGAGTGACTCAAACATGACTTAGACCTTGTTTTTGAAAAACTGTTTATTTCTGTATTTCATGATTGCAACTTGCTGAAAAGTGTCAACAGTGTTCCTTTCATCGAGTTTAAACAGTACAGCAAATGTTACTTACAGAGTGACCTTGTTTTTGACAAACTGTTTATTTCTGTATTACATGATTGCAACTTGCTGAAAAGTGTCAACAGTTCAGTGTTCCTATCATCCTGATTAATCAGTACAGCAAAAATGGAACTTACAGAGTGCACTAAACATGAATTAGACCTTGTTTGTGGAAAACTATTTATTTCTGTATTTCATGATTGCAACTTGCTGAAAAGTGTCAACAATGTTCCTTTCATCGAGTTTAAACAGTACAGCAAAATGGTATTTACAGAGTGACTCAAACTTGACTTAGACCTTGTTTTTGAAAAACTGTTTATTTCTGTATTACATGATTGCAACTTGCTGAAAAGTGTCAACAGTACAGTGTTCCTATCATCCTGATTAAGCAGTACAGCAAAAATGGAACTTACAAAGTGCATCAAACATGATTTAGACCTTGTTTGTGAAAAACTATTTATTTCTGTTTTTCATGATTGCAACTTGCTGAAAAGTGTTAACAGGGTTCCTTTCATCGAGTTTAAACAGTAAAGCAAAATGGTACTTACAGAGTGACCTTGTTTTTGAAAAACTGTTTATTTCTGTATTACATGATTGCAACTTGCTGAAAAGTGTCAACAGTACAGTGTTCCTATCATCCTGATTAAGCAGTACAGCAAAAATGGAACTTACAAAGTGCATCAAACATGATTTAGACCTCGTTTGTGAAAAACTATTTATTTGTTTTTCATGATTGCAACTTGCTGAAAAGTGTCAACAATGTTCCTTTCATCGAGTTTAAACAGTACAGCAAAATGGTACTTACAGAATGACCTTGTTTTTGAAAAACTGTTTATTTCTGTATTACATGATTGCAACTTGCTGAAAAGTGTCAACAGTGTTCCTTTCATCGAGTTTAAACAGTACAGCAAATGGTACTTACAGAGTGACTCAAACATGACTTAGACCTTGTTTTTGAAAAACTGTTTATTTCTGTATTTCATGATTGCAACTTGCTGAAAAGTGTTAACAGGGTTCCTTTCATCGAGTTTAAACAGTACAGCAAAATGGTACTTAAGAGTGACCTTGTTTTTGAAAAACTGTTTATTTCTCTATTACATGATTGCAACTTGCTGAAAAGTGTCAACAGTTCAGTGTTCCTATCATCCTGATTAAGCAGTACAGCAAAAATTGTACTTACAGAGTGCATCAAACATGATTTAGACCTTGTTTGTGAAAAACTATTTATTTCTGTATTACATGACTGCAACTTGCTGAAAAGTGTCAACAGTACAGTGTTCCTATCATCCTGACTAAGCATTACAGCAAAAATGGTACTTACAGAGTGCATCAAACATGATTTAGACCTTGTTTTTGAAAAACTGTTTATTTCTGTATTTCATGATTGCAACTTGCTGAAAAGTGTCAACAGTGTTCCTTTCATCGAGTTTAAACAGTACAGCAAATGGTACTTACAGAGTGACTCAAACATGACAGACCTTGTTTTTGAAAATCTGTTTATTTCTGTATTTCATGATTGCAACTTGCTGAAAAGTGTTAACAGGGTTCCTTTCATCGAGTTTAAACAGTACAGCAAAATGGTACTTACAGAGTGACCTTGTTTTTGAAAAACTGTTTATTTCTCTATTACATGATTGCAACTTGCTGAAAAGTGTCAACAGTTCAGTGTTCCTATCATCCTGATTAAGCAGTACAGCAAAAATTGTACTTACAGAGTGCATTAAACATGATTTAGACCTTGTTTGTGAAAAACTATTTATTTCTGTATTACATGATTGCAACTTGCTGAAAAGTGTCAACAGTACAGTGTTCCTATCATCCTGATTAATCAGTACAGCAAAAATGGAACTTACAGAGTGCACTAAACATGAATTAGACCTTGTTTGTGAAAAACTATTTATTTCTGTATTTCATGATTGCAACTTGCTGAAAAGTGTCAACAATGTTCCTTTCATCGAGTTTAAACAGTACAGCAAAATGGTATTTACAGAGTGACTCAAACTTGACTTAGACCTTGTTTTTGAAAAACTGTTTATTTCTGTATTACATGATTGCAACTTGCTGAAAAGTGTCAACAATGTTCCTTTCATCGAGTTTAAACAGTACAGCAAAATGGTACTTACAGAATGACCTTGTTTTTGAAAAACTGTTTATTTCTGTATTACATGATTGCAACTTGCTGAAAAGAGTCAACAGTGTTCCTATCATCCTGATTAATCAGTACAGCAAAAATGGAACTTACAGAGTGCACTAAACATGAATTAGACCTTGTTTGTGAAAAACTATTTATTTCTGTATTTCATGATTGCAACTTGCTGAAAAGTGTCAACAATGTTCCTTTCATCGAGTTTAAACAGTACAGCAAAATGGTATTTACAGAGTGACTCAAACTTGACTTAGACCTTGTTTTTGAAAAACTGTTTATTTCTGTATTACATGATTGCAACTTGCTGAAAAGTGTCAACAGTACAGTGTTCCTATCATCCTGATTAAGCAGTACAGCAAAAATGGAACTTACAAAGTGCATCAAACATGATTTAGACCTTGTTTGTGAAAAACTATTTATTTCTGTTTTTCATGATTGCAACTTGCTGAAAAGTGTTAACAGGGTTCCTTTCATCGAGTTTAAACAGTAAAGCAAAATGGTACTTACAGAGTGACCTTGTTTTTGAAAAACTGTTTATTTCTGTATTACATGATTGCAACTTGCTGAAAAGTGTCAACAGTACAGTGTTCCTATCATCCTGATTAAGCATTACAGCAAAAATGGTAGTTACAAAGTGCATCAAACATGATTTAGACCTTGTTTGTGAAAAACGATTTATTTTTGTTTTTCATGATTGCAACTTGCTGAAAAGTGTTAACAGTGTTCCTTTCATCGAGTTTAAACAGTACAGCAAATGGTACTTACAGAGTGACTCAAACTTGACTTAGACCTTGTTTTTGAAAAACTATTTATTTCTGTTTTTCATGATTGCAACTTGCTGAAAAGTGTCAACAATGTTCCTTTCATCGAGTTTAAACAGTACAGCAAAATGGTACTTACAGAATGACCTTGTTTTTGAAAAACTGTTTATTTCTGTATTACATGATTGCAATTTGCTGAAAAGAGTCAACAGTGTTCCTATCAAGCTGATTAATCAGTACAGCAAAAATGGAACTTACAGAGTGCACTAAACATGAATTAGACCTTGTTTGTGAAAAACTATTTATTTCTGTATTTCATGATTGCAACTTGCTGAAAAGTGTCAACAATGTTCCTTTCATCGAGTTTAAACAGTACAGCAAAATTGTACTTACAGAGTGACTCAAACATGACTTAGACCTTGTTTTTGAAAAACTGTTTATTTCTGTATTTCATGATTGCAACTTGCTGAAAAGTGTCAACAGTGTTCCTTTCATCGAGTTTAAACAGTACAGCAAATGTTACTTACAGAGTGACCTTGTTTTTGACAAACTGTTTATTTCTGTATTACATGATTGCAACTTGCTGAAAAGTGTCAACAGTTCAGTGTTCCTATCATCCTGATTAATCAGTACAGCAAAAATGGAACTTACAGAGTGCACTAAACATGAATTAGACCTTGTTTGTGGAAAACTATTTATTTCTGTATTTCATGATTGCAACTTGCTGAAAAGTGTCAACAATGTTCCTTTCATCGAGTTTAAACAGTACAGCAAAATGGTATTTACAGAGTGACTCAAACTTGACTTAGACCTTGTTTTTGAAAAACTGTTTATTTCTGTATTACATGATTGCAACTTGCTGAAAAGTGTCAACAGTACAGTGTTCCTATCATCCTGATTAAGCAGTACAGCAAAAATGGAACTTACAAAGTGCATCAAACATGATTTAGACCTCGTTTGTGAAAAACTATTTATTTGTTTTTCATGATTGCAACTTGCTGAAAAGTGTCAACAATGTTCCTTTCATCGAGTTTAAACAGTACAGCAAAATGGTACTTACAGAATGACCTTGTTTTTGAAAAACTGTTTATTTCTGTATTACATGATTGCAACTTGCTGAAAAGTGTCAACAGTGTTCCTTTCATCGAGTTTAAACAGTACAGCAAATGGTACTTACAGAGTGACTCAAACATGACTTAGACCTTGTTTTTGAAAAACTGTTTATTTCTGTATTTCATGATTGCAACTTGCTGAAAAGTGTTAACCTGTTGGGTCTAGGGGGCAGCATTTGCACGTCTGGATAAAAAAAATGTACCCGATTTAATCTGGTTACTAATCCTACCCAGTAACTAGAATATGCATATACTTATTATATATGGATAGAAAACACTCTAAAGTTTCCAAAACTGTTTGAATGGTGTCTGTGAGTATAACAGAACTCATTTGGCAGGCAAAACCCTGAGACATTTTCTGACAGGAAGTGGATACCTGATGTGTTGTATTGAGTTTAAACCTATCCCATTGAAAAACACAGGGGTTTAGGAATATTTTGGCACTTCCTATTGCTTCCACTAGATGTCACCAGCCTTTACAAAGTGTTTTGAGTCTTCTGGAGGGAGATCTGACCGAACAAGAGCCATGGAACGGTGATGTCCCATTAGACACCTGGCGCGCTACTTCATGTTGGGTACCCTCGTTCCAATACGTTATAAAAGGCTATGCATTCGTCCACCTTGAATATTATTCATGTTCTGGTTAAAAAAGGCCCTAATGATTTATGCTATACAACGTTTGACATGTTTGAACGAACGGAAATATATTTTTTCCCCTCGTTCATGACGAGAAGTCCGGCTGGCTTACATCATGTGCTAACGAGACGGAGATTTTTGGACATAAATGATGAGCTTTTTTGAACAAAACTACATTCGTTATGGACCTGTGATACCTGGAAGTGACATCTGATGAAGAGAATCAAAGGTAATGGATTATTTACATAGTATTTTCGATTTTAGATCTCCCCAACATGACGTCTAGTCTGTATCGCAACGCGTATTTTTCTGGGCACAGTGCTCAGATTATTGCAAAGTGTGATTTCCCAGTAAGGTTATTTTTAAATCTGGCAAGTTGATTGCGTTCAAAAGATGTAAATCTATAATTCTTTAAATGACAATATAATATTTTACCAATGTTTTCTAATTTTAATTATTTAATTTGTGACGCTGACTTGACTGCCGGTTATTGGAGGGAAACGATTTCCTCAACATCAATGCCATAGTAAAACGCTGTTTTTGTATATAAATATGAACTTGATAGAACTAAAAATGCATGCATTGTCTAACATAATGTCCTAGGAGTGTCATCTGATGGAGATTGTAAAAGGTTAGTGTATCATTTTAGCTGGTTTTATGGTTTTGGTGACCCTGTCTTTGACTTGACAAAACATTACACACAACTCTTGTAAATGTACTGTCCTAACATACTCTAAATTTATGCTTTCGCCGTAAAACCTTTTTGAAATCGTAAAACGTGGTTAGATTAAGGAGATGTTTATCTTTCAAATGGTGTAACATAGTTGTATTTTTGAAAAATTTGAATTTTGACATTTATTTGGATTCAAATTTGCCGCTCTTGAAATGCACCTGCTGTTGATGGAGTGCACCACGGGTGGCACGCTAGCGTCCCACCTAGCCCCAAGAGGTTAACAGGGTTCCTTTCATCGAGTTTAAACAGTACAGCAAAATGGTACTTAAGAGTGACCTTGTTTTTGAAAAACTGTTTATTTCTCTATTACATGATTGCAACTTGCTGAAAAGTGTCAACAGTTCAGTGTTCCTATCATCCTGATTAAGCAGTACAGCAAAAATTGTACTTACAGAGTGCATCAAACATGATTTAGACCTTGTTTGTGAAAAACTATTTATTTCTGTATTACATGACTGCAACTTGCTGAAAAGTGTCAACAGTACAGTGTTCCTATCATCCTGATTAAGCATTACAGCAAAAATGGTACTTACAGAGTGCATCAAACATGATTTAGACCTTGTTTTTGAAAAACTGTTTATTTCTGTATTTCATGATTGCAACTTGCTGAAAAGTGTCAACAGTGTTCCTTTCATCGAGTTTAAACAGTACAGCAAATGGTACTTACAGAGTGACTCAAACATGACAGACCTTGTTTTTGAAAAACTGTTTATTTCTGTATTTCATGATTGCAACTTGCTGAAAAGTGTTAACAGGGTTCCTTTCATCGAGTTTAAACAGTACAGCAAAATGGTACTTACAGAGTGACCTTGTTTTTGAAAAACTGTTTATTTCTCTATTACATGATTGCAACTTGCTGAAAAGTGTCAACAGTTCAGTGTTCCTATCATCCTGATTAAGCAGTACAGCAAAAATTGTACTTACAGAGTGCATTAAACATGATTTAGACCTTGTTTGTGAAAAACTATTTATTTCTGTATTACATGATTGCAACTTGCTGAAAAGTGTCAACAGTACAGTGTTCCTATCATCCTGATTAATCAGTACAGCAAAAATGGAACTTACAGAGTGCACTAAACATGAATTAGACCTTGTTTGTGAAAAACTATTTATTTCTGTATTTCATGATTGCAACTTGCTGAAAAGTGCCAACAATGTTCCTTTCATCGAGTTTAAACAGTACAGCAAAATGGTATTTACAGAGTGACTCAAACTTGACTTAGACCTTGTTTTTGAAAAACTGTTTATTTCTGTATTACATGATTGCAACTTGCTGAAAAGTGTCAACAATGTTCCTTTCATCGAGTTTAAACAGTACAGCAAAATGGTACTTACAGAATGACCTTGTTTTTGAAAAACTGTTTATTTCTGTATTACATGATTGCAACTTGCTGAAAAGAGTCAACAGTGTTCCTATCATCCTGATTAATCAGTACAGCAAAAATGGAACTTACAGAGTGCACTAAACATGAATTAGACCTTGTTTGTGAAAAACTATTTATTTCTGTATTTCATGATTGCAACTTGCTGAAAAGTGTCAACAATGTTCCTTTCATCGAGTTTAAACAGTACAGCAAAATGGTATTTACAGAGTGACTCAAACTTGACTTAGACCTTGTTTTTGAAAAACTGTTTATTTCTGTATTACATGATTGCAACTTGCTGAAAAGTGTCAACAGTACAGTGTTCCTATCATCCTGATTAAGCAGTACAGCAAAAATGGAACTTACAAAGTGCATCAAACATGATTTAGACCTTGTTTGTGAAAAACTATTTATTTCTGTTTTTCATGATTGCAACTTGCTGAAAAGTGTTAACAGGGTTCCTTTCATCGAGTTTAAACAGTAAAGCAAAATGGTACTTACAGAGTGACCTTGTTTTTGAAAAACTGTTTATTTCTGTATTACATGATTGCAACTTGCTGAAAAGTGTCAACAGTACAGTGTTCCTATCATCCTGATTAAGCATTACAGCAAAAATGGTAGTTACAAAGTGCATCAAACATGATTTAGACCTTGTTTGTGAAAAACGATTTATTTTTGTTTTTCATGATTGCAACTTGCTGAAAAGTGTTAACAGTGTTCCTTTCATCGAGTTTAAACAGTACAGCAAATGGTACTTACAGAGTGACTCAAACTTGACTTAGACCTTGTTTTTGAAAAACTATTTATTTCTGTTTTTCATGATTGCAACTTGCTGAAAAGTGTCAACAATGTTCCTTTCATCGAGTTTAAACAGTACAGCAAAATGGTACTTACAGAATGACCTTGTTTTTGAAAAACTGTTTATTTCTGTATTACCTGATTGCAATTTGCTGAAAAGAGTCAACAGTGTTCCTATCAAGCTGATTAATCAGTACAGCAAAAATGGAACTTACAGAGTGCACTAAACATGAATTAGACCTTGTTTGTGAAAAACTATTTATTTCTGTATTTCATGATTGCAACTTGCTGAAAAGTGTCAACAATGTTCCTTTCATCGAGTTTAAACAGTACAGCAAAATTGTACTTACAGAGTGACTCAAACATGACTTAGACCTTGTTTTTGAAAAACTGTTTATTTCTGTATTTCATGATTGCAACTTGCTGAAAAGTGTCAACAGTGTTCCTTTCATCGAGTTTAAACAGTACAGCAAATGGTACTTACAGAGTGACCTTGTTTTTGAAAAACTGTTTATTTCTGTATTACATGATTGCAACTTGCTGAAAAGTGTCAACAGTTCAGTGTTCCTATCATCCTGATTAATCAGTACAGCAAAAATGGAACTTACAGAGTGCACTAAACATGAATTAGACCTTGTTTGTGGAAAACTATTTATTTCTGTATTTCATGATTGCAACTTGCTGAAAAGTGTCAACAATGTTCCTTTCATCGAGTTTAAACAGTACAGCAAAATGGTATTTACAGAGTGACTCAAACTTGACTTAGACCTTGTTTTTGAAAAACTGTTTATTTCTGTATTACATGATTGCAACTTGCTGAAAAGTGTCAACAGTACAGTGTTCCTATCATCCTGATTAAGCAGTACAGCAAAAATGGAACTTACAAAGTGCATCAAACATGATTTAGACCTCGTTTGTGAAAAACTATTTATTTGTTTTTCATGATTGCAACTTGCTGAAAAGTGTCAACAATGTTCCTTTCATCGAGTTTAAACAGTACAGCAAAATGGTACTTACAGAATGACCTTGTTTTTGAAAAACTGTTTATTTCTGTATTACATGATTGCAACTTGCTGAAAAGTGTCAACAGTGTTCCTTTCATCGAGTTTAAACAGTACAGCAAATGGTACTTACAGAGTGACTCAAACATGACTTAGACCTTGTTTTTGAAAAACTGTTTATTTCTGTATTTCATGATTGCAACTTGCTGAAAAGTGTTAACAGGGTTCCTTTCATCGAGTTTAAACAGTACAGCAAAATGGTACTTAAGAGTGACCTTGTTTTTGAAAAACTGTTTATTTCTCTATTACATGATTGCAACTTGCTGAAAAGTGTCAACAGTTCAGTGTTCCTATCATCCTGATTAAGCAGTACAGCAAAAATTGTACTTACAGAGTGCATCAAACATGATTTAGACCTTGTTTGTGAAAAACTATTTATTTCTGTATTACATGACTGCAACTTGCTGAAAAGTGTCAACAGTACAGTGTTCCTATCATCCTGATTAAGCATTACAGCAAAAATGGTACTTACAGAGTGCATCAAACATGATTTAGACCTTGTTTTTGAAAAACTGTTTATTTCTGTATTTCATGATTGCAACTTGCTGAAAAGTGTCAACAGTGTTCCTTTCATCGAGTTTAAACAGTACAGCAAATGGTACTTACAGAGTGACTCAAACATGACAGACCTTGTTTTTGAAAAACTGTTTATTTCTGTATTTCATGATTGCAACTTGCTGAAAAGTGTTAACAGGGTTCCTTTCATCGAGTTTAAACAGTACAGCAAAATGGTACTTACAGAGTGACCTTGTTTTTGAAAAACTGTTTATTTCTCTATTACATGATTGCAACTTGCTGAAAAGTGTCAACAGTTCAGTGTTCCTATCATCCTGATTAAGCAGTACAGCAAAAATTGTACTTACAGAGTGCATTAAACATGATTTAGACCTTGTTTGTGAAAAACTATTTATTTCTGTATTACATGATTGCAACTTGCTGAAAAGTGTCAACAGTACAGTGTTCCTATCATCCTGATTAATCAGTACAGCAAAAATGGAACTTACAGAGTGCACTAAACATGAATTAGACCTTGTTTGTGAAAAACTATTTATTTCTGTATTTCATGATTGCAACTTGCTGAAAAGTGTCAACAATGTTCCTTTCATCGAGTTTAAACAGTACAGCAAAATGGTACTTACAGAATGACCTTGTTTTTGAAAAACTGTTTATTTCTGTATTACATGATTGCAACTTGCTGAAAAGAGTCAACAGTGTTCCTATCATCCTGATTAATCAGTACAGCAAAAATGGAACTTACAGAGTGCACTAAACATGAATTAGACCTTGTTTGTGAAAAACTATTTATTTCTGTATTTCATGATTGCAACTTGCTGAAAAGTGTCAACAATGTTCCTTTCATCGAGTTTAAACAGTACAGCAAAATGGTATTTACAGAGTGACTCAAACTTGACTTAGACCTTGTTTTTGAAAAACTGTTTATTTCTGTATTACATGATTGCAACTTGCTGAAAAGTGTCAACAGTACAGTGTTCCTATCATCCTGATTAAGCATTACAGCAAAAATGGTAGTTACAAAGTGCATCAAACATGATTTAGACCTTGTTTGTGAAAAACGATTTATTTTTGTTTTTCATGATTGCAACTTGCTGAAAAGTGTTAACAGTGTTCCTTTCATCGAGTTTAAACAGTACAGCAAATGGTACTTACAGAGTGACCTAAACTTGACTTAGACCTTGTTTTTGAAAAACTATTTATTTCTGTTTTTCATGATTGCAACTTGCTGAAAAGTGTCAACAATGTTCCTTTCATCGAGTTTAAACAGTACAGCAAAATGGTACTTACAGAATGACCTTGTTTTTGAAAAACTGTTTATTTCTGTATTACATGATTGCAATTTGCTGAAAAGAGTCAACAGTGTTCCTATCAAGCTGATTAATCAGTACAGCAAAAATGGAACTTACAGAGTGCACTAAACATGAATTAGACCTTGTTTGTGAAAAACTGTTTATTTCTGTATTACATGATTGCAACTTGCTGAAAAGTGTCAACAGTTCAGTGTTCCTATCATCCTGATTAATCAGTACAGCAAAAATGGAACTTACAGAGTGCACTAAACATGAATTAGACCTTGTTTGTGAAAAACTATTTATTTCTGTATTTCATGATTGCAACTTGCTGAAAAGTGTCAACAGTACAGTGTTCCTATCATCCTGATTAATCAGTACAGCAAAAATGGAACTTACAGAGTGCACTAAACATGAATTAGACCTTGTTTGTGAAAAACTATTTATTTCTGTATTTCATGATTGCAACTTGCTGAAAAGTGTCAACAATGTTCCTTTCATCGAGTTTAAACAGTACAGCAAAATGGTACTTACAGAATGACCTTGTTTTTGAAAAACTGTTTATTTCTGTATTACATGATTGCAACTTGCTGAAAAGAGTCAACAGTGTTCCTATCATCCTGATTAATCAGTACAGCAAAAATGGAACTTACAGAGTGCACTAAACATGAATTAGACCTTGTTTGTGAAAAACTATTTATTTCTGTATTTCATGATTGCAACTTGCTGAAAAGTGTCAACAATGTTCCTTTCATCGAGTTTAAACAGTACAGCAAAATGGTATTTACAGAGTGACTCAAACTTGACTTAGACCTTGTTTTTGAAAAACTGTTTATTTCTGTATTACATGATTGCAACTTGCTGAAAAGTGTCAACAGTACAGTGTTCCTATCATCCTGATTAAGCATTACAGCAAAAATGGTAGTTACAAAGTGCATCAAACATGATTTAGACCTTGTTTGTGAAAAACGATTTATTTTTGTTTTTCATGATTGCAACTTGCTGAAAAGTGTTAACAGTGTTCCTTTCATCGAGTTTAAACAGTACAGCAAATGGTACTTACAGAGTGACCTAAACTTGACTTAGACCTTGTTTTTGAAAAACTATTTATTTCTGTTTTTCATGATTGCAACTTGCTGAAAAGTGTCAACAATGTTCCTTTCATCGAGTTTAAACAGTACAGCAAAATGGTACTTACAGAATGACCTTGTTTTTGAAAAACTGTTTATTTCTGTATTACATGATTGCAATTTGCTGAAAAGAGTCAACAGTGTTCCTATCAAGCTGATTAATCAGTACAGCAAAAATGGAACTTACAGAGTGCACTAAACATGAATTAGACCTTGTTTGTGAAAAACTGTTTATTTCTGTATTACATGATTGCAACTTGCTGAAAAGTGTCAACAGTTCAGTGTTCCTATCATCCTGATTAATCAGTACAGCAAAAATGGAACTTACAGAGTGCACTAAACATGAATTAGACCTTGTTTGTGAAAAACTATTTATTTCTGTATTTCATGATTGCAACTTGCTGAAAAGTGTCAACAATGTTCCTTTCATCGAGTTTAAACAGTACAGCAAAATGGTATTTACAGAGTGACTCAAACTTGACTTAGACCTTGTTTTTGAAAAACGGTTTATTTCTGTATTACATGATTGCAACTTGCTGAAAAGTGTCAACAGTACAGTGTTCCTATCATCCTGATTAAGCAGTACAGCAAAAATGGAACTTACAAAGTGCATCAAACATGATTTAGACCTTGTTTGTGAAAAACTATTTATTTCTGTTTTTCATGATTGCAACTTGCTGAAAAGTGTTAACAGGGTTCCTTTCATCGAGTTTAAACAGTAAAGCAAAATGGTACTTACAGAGTGACCTTGTTTTTGAAAAACTGTTTATTTCTGTATTACATGATTGCAACTTGCTGAAAAGTGTCAACAGTACAGTGTTCCTATCATCCTGATTAAGCATTACAGCAAAAATGGTAGTTACAAAGTGCATCAAACATGATTTAGACCTTGTTTGTGAAAAACGATTTATTTTTGTTTTTCATGATTGCAACTTGCTGAAAAGTGTTAACAGTGTTCCTTTCATCGAGTTTAAACAGTACAGCAAATGGTACTTACAGAGTGACTCAAACTTGACTTAGACCTTGTTTTTGAAAAACTATTTATTTCTGTTTTTCATGATTGCAACTTGCTGAAAAGTGTCAACAATGTTCCTTTCATCGAGTTTAAACAGTACAGCAAAATGGTACTTACAGAATGACCTTGTTTTTGAAAAACTGTTTATTTCTGTATTACATGATTGCAATTTGCTGAAAAGAGTCAACAGTGTTCCTATCAAGCTGATTAATCAGTACAGCAAAAATGGAACTTACAGAGTGCACTAAACATGAATTAGACCTTGTTTGTGAAAAACTATTTATTTCTGTATTTCATGATTGCAACTTGCTGAAAAGTGTCAACAATGTTCCTTTCATCGAGTTTAAACAGTACAGCAAAATTGTGCTTACAGAGTGACTCAAACATGACTTAGACCTTGTTTTTGAAAAACTGTTTATTTCTGTATTTCATGATTGCAACTTGCTGAAAAGTGTCAACAGTGTTCCTTTCATCGAGTTTAAACAGTACAGCAAATGGTACTTACAGAGTGACCTTGTTTTTGAAAAACTGTTTATTTCTGTATTACATGATTGCAACTTGCTGAAAAGTGTCAACAGTTCAGTGTTCCTATCATCCTGATTAATCAGTACAGCAAAAATGGAACTTACAGAGTGCACTAAACATGAATTAGACCTTGTTTGTGGAAAACTATTTATTTCTGTATTTCATGATTGCAACTTGCTGAAAAGTGTCAACAGTGTTCCTTTCATCGAGTTTAAACAGTACAGCAAATGGTACTTACAGAGTGACTCAAACATGACTTAGACCTTGTTTTTGAAAAACTGTTTATTTCTGTATTTCATGATTGCAACTTGCTGAAAAGTGTTAACAGGGTTCCTTTCATCGAGTTTAAACAGTACAGCAAAATGGTACTTAAGAGTGACCTTGTTTTTGAAAAACTGTTTATTTCTCTATTACATGATTGCAACTTGCTGAAAAGTGTCAACAGTTCAGTGTTCCTATCATCCTGATTAAGCAGTACAGCAAAAATTGTACTTACAGAGTGCATCAAACATGATTTAGACCTTGTTTGTGAAAAACTATTTATTTCTGTATTACATGACTGCAACTTGCTGAAAAGTGTCAACAGTACAGTGTTCCTATCATCCTGATTAAGCATTACAGCAAAAATGGTACTTACAGAGTGCATCAAACATGATTTAGACCTTGTTTTTGAAAAACTGTTTATTTCTGTATTTCATGATTGCAACTTGCTGAAAAGTGTCAACAGTGTTCCTTTCATCGAGTTTAAACAGTACAGCAAATGGTACTTACAGAGTGACTCAAACATGACAGACCTTGTTTTTGAAAAACTGTTTATTTCTGTATTTCATGATTGCAACTTGCTGAAAAGTGTTAACAGGGTTCCTTTCATCGAGTTTAAACAGTACAGCAAAATGGTACTTACAGAGTGACCTTGTTTTTGAAAAACTGTTTATTTCTCTATTACATGATTGCAACTTGCTGAAAAGTGTCAACAGTTCAGTGTTCCTATCATCCTGATTAAGCAGTACAGCAAAAATTGTACTTACAGAGTGCATTAAACATGATTTAGACCTTGTTTGTGAAAAACTATTTATTTCTGTATTACATGATTGCAACTTGCTGAAAAGTGTCAACAGTACAGTGTTCCTATCATCCTGATTAATCAGTACAGCAAAAATGGAACTTACAGAGTGCACTAAACATGAATTAGACCTTGTTTGTGAAAAACTATTTATTTCTGTATTTCATGATTGCAACTTGCTGAAAAGTGTCAACAATGTTCCTTTCATCGAGTTTAAACAGTACAGCAAAATGGTATTTACAGAGTGACTCAAACTTGACTTAGACCTTGTTTTTGAAAAACTGTTTATTTCTGTATTACATGATTGCAACTTGCTGAAAAGTGTCAACAGTACAGTGTTCCTATCATCCTGATTAAGCAGTACAGCAAAAATGGAACTTACAAAGTGCATCAAACATGATTTAGACCTTGTTTGTGAAAAACGATTTATTTCTGTTTTTCATGATTGCAACTTGCTGAAAAGTGTTAACAGGGTTCCTTTCATCGAGTTTAAACAGTAAAGCAAAATGGTACTTACAGAGTGACCTTGTTTTTGAAAAACTGTTTATTTCTGTATTACATGATTGCAACTTGCTGAAAAGTGTCAACAGTACAGTGTTCCTATCATCCTGATTAAGCATTACAGCAAAAATGGTAGTTACAAAGTGCATCAAACATGATTTAGACCTTGTTTGTGAAAAACGATTTATTTTTGTTTTTCATGATTGCAACTTGCTGAAAAGTGTTAACAGTGTTCCTTTCATCGAGTTTAAACAGTACAGCAAATGGTACTTACAGAGTGACTCAAACTTGACTTAGACCTTGTTTTTGAAAAACTATTTATTTCTGTTTTTCATGATTGCAACTTGCTGAAAAGTGTCAACAATGTTCCTTTCATCGAGTTTAAACAGTACAGCAAAATGGTACTTACAGAATGACCTTGTTTTTGAAAAACTGTTTATTTCTGTATTACATGATTGCAATTTGCTGAAAAGAGTCAACAGTGTTCCTATCAAGCTGATTAATCAGTACAGCAAAAATGGAACTTACAGAGTGCACTAAACATGAATTAGACCTTGTTTGTGAAAAACTATTTATTTCTGTATTTCATGATTGCAACTTGCTGAAAAGTGTCAACAATGTTCCTTTCATCGAGTTTAAACAGTACAGCAAAATTGTACTTACAGAGTGACTCAAACATGACTTAGACCTTGTTTTTGAAAAACTGTTTATTTCTGTATTTCATGATTGCAACTTGCTGAAAAGTGTCAACAGTGTTCCTTTCATCGAGTTTAAACAGTACAGCAAATGGTACTTACAGAGTGACCTTGTTTTTGAAAAACTGTTTATTTCTGTATTACATGATTGCAACTTGCTGAAAAGTGTCAACAGTTCAGTGTTCCTATCATCCTGATTAATCAGTACAGCAAAAATGGAACTTACAGAGTGCACTAAACATGAATTAGACCTTGTTTGTGAAAAACTATTTATTTCTGTATTTCATGATTGCAACTTGATGAAAAGTGTCAACAATGTTCCTTTCATCGAGTTTAAACAGTACAGCAAAATGGTATTTACAGAGTGACTCAAACTTGACTTAGACCTTGTTTTTGAAAAACTGTTTATTTCTGTATTACATGATTGCAACTTGCTGAAAAGTGTCAACAGTACAGTGTTCCTATCATCCTGATTAAGCAGTACAGCAAAAATGGAACTGACAAAGTGCATCAAACATGATTTAGACCTCGTTTGTGAAAAACTATTTATTTGTTTTTCATGATTGCAACTTGCTGAAAAGTGTCAACAATGTTCCTTTCATCGAGTTTAAACAGTACAGCAAAATGGTACTTACAGAATGACCTTGTTTTTGAAAAACTGTTTATTTCTGTATTACATGATTGCAACTTGCTGAAAAGTGTCAACAGTGTTCCTTTCATCGAGTTTAAACAGTACAGCAAATGGTACTTACAGAGTGACTCAAACATGACTTAGACCTTGTTTTTGAAAAACTGTTTATTTCTGTATTTCATGATTGCAACTTGCTGAAAAGTGTTAACAGGGTTCCTTTCATCGAGTTTAAACAGTACAGCAAAATGGTACTTAAGAGTGACCTTGTTTTTGAAAAACTGTTTATTTCTCTATTACATGATTGCAACTTGCTGAAAAGTGTCAACAGTTCAGTGTTCCTATCATCCTGATTAAGCAGTACAGCAAAAATTGTACTTACAGAGTGCATCAAACATGATTTAGACCTTGTTTGTGAAAAACTATTTATTTCTGTATTACATGACTGCAACTTGCTGAAAAGTGTCAACAGTACAGTGTTCCTATCATCCTGATTAAGCATTACAGCAAAAATGGTACTTACAGAGTGCATCAAACATGATTTAGACCTTGTTTTTGAAAAACTGTTTATTTCTGTATTTCATGATTGCAACTTGCTGAAAAGTGTCAACAGTGTTCCTTTCATCGAGTTTAAACAGTACAGCAAATGGTACTTACAGAGTGACTCAAACATGACAGACCTTGTTTTTGAAAAACTGTTTATTTCTGTATTTCATGATTGCAACTTGCTGAAAAGTGTTAACAGGGTTCCTTTCATCGAGTTTAAACAGTACAGCAAAATGGTACTTACAGAGTGACCTTGTT
Organism: Salmo salar; assembly: GCF_965601325.2. Taxonomy (NCBI): domain Eukaryota; kingdom Metazoa; phylum Chordata; class Actinopteri; order Salmoniformes; family Salmonidae; genus Salmo; species Salmo salar. The sequence goes on along the minus strand of NC_138295.1, from coordinate 47,753,502 downwards.
TTTGAAAAACTGTTTATTTCTCTATTACATGATTGCAACTTGCTGAAAAGTGTCAACAGTTCAGTGTTCCTATCATCCTGATTAAGCAGTACAGCAAAAATTGTACTTACAGAGTGCATTAAACATGATTTAGACCTTGTTTGTGAAAAACTATTTATTTCTGTATTACATGATTGCAACTTGCTGAAAAGTGTCAACAGTACAGTGTTCCTATCATCCTGATTAATCAGTACAGCAAAAATGGAACTTACAGAGTGCACTAAACATGAATTAGACCTTGTTTGTGAAAAACTATTTATTTCTGTATTTCATGATTGCAACTTGCTGAAAAGTGTCAACAATGTTCCTTTCATCGAGTTTAAACAGTACAGCAAAATGGTATTTACAGAGTGACTCAAACTTGACTTAGACCTTGTTTTTGAAAAACTGTTTATTTCTGTATTACATGATTGCAACTTGCTGAAAAGTGTCAACAGTACAGTGTTCCTATCATCCTGATTAAGCAGTACAGCAAAAATGGAACTTACAAAGTGCATCAAACATGATTTAGACCTTGTTTGTGAAAAACGATTTATTTCTGTTTTTCATGATTGCAACTTGCTGAAAAGTGTTAACAGGGTTCCTTTCATCGAGTTTAAACAGTAAAGCAAAATGGTACTTACAGAGTGACCTTGTTTTTGAAAAACTGTTTATTTCTGTATTACATGATTGCAACTTGCTGAAAAGTGTCAACAGTACAGTGTTCCTATCATCCTGATTAAGCATTACAGCAAAAATGGTAGTTACAAAGTGCATCAAACATGATTTAGACCTTGTTTGTGAAAAACGATTTATTTTTGTTTTTCATGATTGCAACTTGCTGAAAAGTGTTAACAGTGTTCCTTTCATCGAGTTTAAACAGTACAGCAAATGGTACTTACAGAGTGACTCAAACTTGACTTAGACCTTGTTTTTGAAAAACTATTTATTTCTGTTTTTCATGATTGCAACTTGCTGAAAAGTGTCAACAATGTTCCTTTCATCGAGTTTAAACAGTACAGCAAAATGGTACTTACAGAATGACCTTGTTTTTGAAAAACTGTTTATTTCTGTATTACATGATTGCAATTTGCTGAAAAGAGTCAACAGTGTTCCTATCAAGCTGATTAATCAGTACAGCAAAAATGGAACTTACAGAGTGCACTAAACATGAATTAGACCTTGTTTGTGAAAAACTATTTATTTCTGTATTTCATGATTGCAACTTGCTGAAAAGTGTCAACAATGTTCCTTTCATCGAGTTTAAACAGTACAGCAAAATTGTACTTACAGAGTGACTCAAACATGACTTAGACCTTGTTTTTGAAAAACTGTTTATTTCTGTATTTCATGATTGCAACTTGCTGAAAAGTGTCAACAGTGTTCCTTTCATCGAGTTTAAACAGTACAGCAAATGGTACTTACAGAGTGACCTTGTTTTTGAAAAACTGTTTATTTCTGTATTACATGATTGCAACTTGCTGAAAAGTGTCAACAGTTCAGTGTTCCTATCATCCTGATTAATCAGTACAGCAAAAATGGAACTTACAGAGTGCACTAAACATGAATTAGACCTTGTTTGTGAAAAACTATTTATTTCTGTATTTCATGATTGCAACTTGATGAAAAGTGTCAACAATGTTCCTTTCATCGAGTTTAAACAGTACAGCAAAATGGTATTTACAGAGTGACTCAAACTTGACTTAGACCTTGTTTTTGAAAAACTGTTTATTTCTGTATTACATGATTGCAACTTGCTGAAAAGTGTCAACAGTACAGTGTTCCTATCATCCTGATTAAGCAGTACAGCAAAAATGGAACTGACAAAGTGCATCAAACATGATTTAGACCTCGTTTGTGAAAAACTATTTATTTGTTTTTCATGATTGCAACTTGCTGAAAAGTGTCAACAATGTTCCTTTCATCGAGTTTAAACAGTACAGCAAAATGGTACTTACAGAATGACCTTGTTTTTGAAAAACTGTTTATTTCTGTATTACATGATTGCAACTTGCTGAAAAGTGTCAACAGTGTTCCTTTCATCGAGTTTAAACAGTACAGCAAATGGTACTTACAGAGTGACTCAAACATGACTTAGACCTTGTTTTTGAAAAACTGTTTATTTCTGTATTTCATGATTGCAACTTGCTGAAAAGTGTTAACAGGGTTCCTTTCATCGAGTTTAAACAGTACAGCAAAATGGTACTTACAGAGTGACCTTGTTTTTGAAAAACTGTTTATTTCTCTATTACATGATTGCAACTTGCTGAAAAGTGTCAACAGTTCAGTGTTCCTATCATCCTGATTAAGCAGTACAGCAAAAATTGTACTTACAGAGTGCATCAAACATGATTTAGACCTTGTTTGTGAAAAACTATTTATTTCTGTATTACATGATTGCAACTTGCTGAAAAGTGTCAACAGTACAGTGTTCCTATCATCCTGATTAAGCATTACAGCAAAAATGGTACTTACAGAGTGCATCAAACATGATTTAGACCTTGTTTTTGAAAAACTGTTTATTTCTGTATTTCATGATTGCAACTTGCTGAAAAGTGTCAACAGTGTTCCTTTCATCGAGTTTAAACAGTACAGCAAATGGTACTTACAGAGTGACTCAAACATGACAGACCTTGTTTTTGAAAAACTGTTTATTTCTCTATTACATGATTGCAACTTGCTGAAAAGTGTCAACAGTTCAGTGTTCCTATCATCCTGATTAAGCAGTACAGCAAAAATTGTACTTACAGAGTGCATCAAACATGATTTAGACCTTGTTTGTGAAAAACTATTTATTTCTGTATTACATGATTGCAACTTGCTGAAAAGTGTCAACAGTACAGTGTTCCTATCATCCTGATTAATCAGTACAGCAAAAATGGAACTTACAGAGTGCATTAAACATGAATTAGACCTTGTTTGTGAAAAACGATTTATTTCTGTATTTCATGATTGCAACTTGCTGAAAAGTGTCAACAATGTTTCTTTCATCGAGTTTAAACAGTACAGCAAAATGGTACTTACAGAATGACCTTGTTTTTGAAAAACTTTATTTCTGTATTACATGATTGCAACTTGCTGAAAAGTGTCAACAGTGTTCCTATCATCCTGATTAAGCAGTACAGCAAAAATGGAACTTACAAAGTGCATCAAACATGATTTAGACCTTGTTTTTGAAAAACGGTTTATTTCTGTATTTCATGATTGCAACTTGCTGAAAAGTGTCAACAGTGTTCCTTTCATCGAGTTTAAACAGTACAGCAAATGGTACTTACAGAGTGACTCAAACATGACTTAGACCTTGTTTTTGAAAAACTGTTTATTTCTGTATTACATGATTGCAACTTGCTGAAAAGTGTCAACAGTACAGTGTTCCTATCATCCTGATTAAGCAGTACAGCAAAAATGGAACTTACAAAGTGCATCAAACATGATTTAGACCTCGTTTGTGAAAAACTATTTATTTGTTTTTCATGATTGCAACTTGCTGAAAAGTGTCAACAATGTTCCTTTCATCGAGTTTAAACAGTACAGCAAAATGGTACTTACAGAATGACCTTGTTTTTGAAAAACTGTTTATTTCTGTATTACATGATTGCAACTTGCTGAAAAGTGTCAACAGTGTTCCTTTCATCGAGTTTAAACAGTACAGCAAATGGTACTTACAGAGTGACTCAAACATGACTTAGACCTTGTTTTTGAAAAACTGTTTATTTCTGTATTTCATGATTGCAACTTGCTGAAAAGTGTTAACAGGGTTCCTTTCATCGAGTTTAAACAGTACAGCAAAATGGTACTTACAGAGTGACCTTGTTTTTGAAAAACTGTTTATTTCTCTATTACATGATTGCAACTTGCTGAAAAGTGTCAACAGTTCAGTGTTCCTATCATCCTGATTAAGCAGTACAGCAAAAATTGTACTTACAGAGTGCATCAAACATGATTTAGACCTTGTTTGTGAAAAACTATTTATTTCTGTATTACATGATTGCAACTTGCTGAAAAGTGTCAACAGTACAGTGTTCCTATCATCCTGATTAAGCATTACAGCAAAAATGGTACTTACAGAGTGCATCAAACATGATTTAGACCTTGTTTTTGAAAAACTGTTTATTTCTGTATTTCATGATTGCAACTTGCTGAAAAGTGTCAACAGTGTTCCTTTCATCGAGTTTAAACAGTACAGCAAATGGTACTTACAGAGTGACTCAAACATGACAGACCTTGTTTTTGAAAAACTGTTTATTTCTCTATTACATGATTGCAACTTGCTGAAAAGTGTCAACAGTTCAGTGTTCCTATCATCCTGATTAAGCAGTACAGCAAAAATTGTACTTACAGAGTGCATCAAACATGATTTAGACCTTGTTTGTGAAAAACTATTTATTTCTGTATTACATGATTGCAACTTGCTGAAAAGTGTCAACAGTACAGTGTTCCTATCATCCTGATTAATCAGTACAGCAAAAATGGAACTTACAGAGTGCATTAAACATGAATTAGACCTTGTTTGTGAAAAACGATTTATTTCTGTATTTCATGATTGCAACTTGCTGAAAAGTGTCAACAATGTTTCTTTCATCGAGTTTAAACAGTACAGCAAAATGGTACTTACAGAATGACCTTGTTTTTGAAAAACTTTATTTCTGTATTACATGATTGCAACTTGCTGAAAAGTGTCAACAGTGTTCCTATCATCCTGATTAAGCAGTACAGCAAAAATGGAACTTACAAAGTGCATCAAACATGATTTAGACCTTGTTTTTGAAAAACGGTTTATTTCTGTATTTCATGATTGCAACTTGCTGAAAAGTGTCAACAGTGTTCCTTTCATCGAGTTTAAACAGTACAGCAAATGGTACTTACAGAGTGACTCAAACATGACTTAGACCTTGTTTTTGAAAAACTATTTATTTCTGTTTTTCATGATTGCAACTTGCTGAAAAGTGTCAACAATGTTCCTTTCATCGAGTTTAAACAGTACAGCAAAATGGTACTTGCAGAGTGACTCAAACATGACTTAGACCTTGTTTTTGAAAAACTGTTTATTTCTGTATTTCATGATTGCAACTTGCTGAAAAGTGTTAACAGTGTTCCTTTCATCGAGTTTAAACAGTACAGCAAAATGGTACTTACAGAATGACCTTGTTTTTGAAAAACTGTTTATTTCTGTATTACATGATTGCAACTTGCTGAAAAGTGTCAACAGTACAGTTTTCCTATCATCCTGATTAAGCAGTACAGCAAAAATGGAACTTACAAAGTGCATCAAACATGATTTAGACCTTGTTTGTGAAAAACTATTTATTTGTTTTTCATGATTGCAACTTGCTGAAAAGTGTTAACAGTGTTCCTTTCATCGAGTTTAAACAGTACAGCAAATGGTACTTACAGAGTGACTCAAACATGACTTAGACCTTGTTTTTGAAAAACTGTTTATTTCTGTATTTCATGATTGCAACTTGCTGAAAAGTGTTAACAGGGTTCCTTTCATCGAGTTTAAACAGTACAGCAAAATGGTACTTACAGAATGACCTTGTTTTTGAAAAACTTTATTTCTGTATTACATGATTGCAACTTGCTGAAAAGTGTCAACAGTGTTCCTATCATCCTGATTAAGCAGTACAGCAAAAATGGAACTTACAAAGTGCATCAAACATGATTTAGACCTTGTTTTTGAAAAACGGTTTATTTCTGTATTTCATGATTGCAACTTGCTGAAAAGTGTCAACAGTGTTCCTTTCATCGAGTTTAAACAGTACAGCAAATGGTACTTACAGAGTGACTCAAACATGACTTAGACCTTGTTTTTGAAAAACTATTTATTTCTGTTTTTCATGATTGCAACTTGCTGAAAAGTGTCAACAATGTTCCTTTCATCGAGTTTAAACAGTACAGCAAAATGGTACTTGCAGAGTGACTCAAACATGACTTAGACCTTGTTTTTGAAAAACTGTTTATTTCTGTATTTCATGATTGCAACTTGCTGAAAAGTGTTAACAGTGTTCCTTTCATCGAGTTTAAACAGTACAGCAAAATGGTACTTACAGAATGACCTTGTTTTTGAAAAACTGTTTATTTCTGTATTACATGATTGCAACTTGCTGAAAAGTGTCAACAGTACAGTTTTCCTATCATCCTGATTAAGCAGTACAGCAAAAATGGAACTTACAAAGTGCATCAAACATGATTTAGACCTTGTTTGTGAAAAACTATTTATTTGTTTTTCATGATTGCAACTTGCTGAAAAGTGTTAACAGGGTTCCTTTCATCGAGTTTAAACAGTACAGCAAAATGGTACTTACAGAATGACCTTGTTTTTGAAAAACTTTATTTCTGTATTACATGATTGCAACTTGCTGAAAAGTGTCAACAGTGTTCCTATCATCCTGATTAAGCAGTACAGCAAAAATGGAACTTACAAAGTGCATCAAACATGATTTAGACCTTGTTTTTGAAAAACGGTTTATTTCTGTATTTCATGATTGCAACTTGCTGAAAAGTGTCAACAGTGTTCCTTTCATCGAGTTTAAACAGTACAGCAAATGGTACTTACAGAGTGACTCAAACATGACTTAGACCTTGTTTTTGAAAAACTATTTATTTCTGTTTTTCATGATTGCAACTTGCTGAAAAGTGTCAACAATGTTCCTTTCATCGAGTTTAAACAGTACAGCAAAATGGTACTTGCAGAGTGACTCAAACATGACTTAGACCTTGTTTTTGAAAAACTGTTTATTTCTGTATTTCATGATTGCAACTTGATGAAAAGTGTTAACAGTGTTCCTTTCATCGAGTTTAAACAGTACAGCAAAATGGTACTTACAGAATGACCTTGTTTTTGAAAAACTGTTTATTTCTGTATTACATGATTGCAACTTGCTGAAAAGTGTCAACAGTACAGTTTTCCTATCATCCTGATTAAGCAGTACAGCAAAAATGGAACTTACAAAGTGCATCAAACATGATTTAGACCTTGTTTGTGAAAAACTATTTATTTGTTTTTCATGATTGCAACTTGCTGAAAAGTGTTAACAGGGTTCCTTTCATCGAGTTTAAACAGTACAGCAAAATGGTACTTACAGAATGACCTTGTTTTTGAAAAACTTTATTTCTGTATTACATGATTGCAACTTGCTGAAAAGTGTCAACAGTGTTCCTATCATCCTGATTAAGCAGTACAGCAAAAATGGAACTTACAAAGTGCATCAAACATGATTTAGACCTTGTTTTTGAAAAACGGTTTATTTCTGTATTTCATGATTGCAACTTGCTGAAAAGTGTCAACAGTGTTCCTTTCATCGAGTTTAAACAGTACAGCAAATGGTACTTACAGAGTGACTCAAACATGACTTAGACCTTGTTTTTGAAAAACTATTTATTTCTGTTTTTCATGATTGCAACTTGCTGAAAAGTGTCAACAATGTTCCTTTCATCGAGTTTAAACAGTACAGCAAAATGGTACTTGCAGAGTGACTCAAACATGACTTAGACCTTGTTTTTGAAAAACTGTTTATTTCTGTATTTCATGATTGCAACTTGATGAAAAGTGTTAACAGTGTTCCTTTCATCGAGTTTAAACAGTTCAGCAAAATGGTACTTACAGAATGACCTTGTTTTTGAAAAACTGTTTATTTCTGTATTACATGATTGCAACTTGCTGAAAAGTGTCAACAGTACAGTTTTCCTATCATCCTGATTAAGCAGTACAGCAAAAATGGAACTTACAAAGTGCATCAAACATGATTTAGACCTTGTTTGTGAAAAACTATTTATTTGTTTTTCATGATTGCAACTTGCTGAAAAGTGTCAACAATGTTCCTTTCATCGAGTTTAAACAGTACAGCAAAATGGTACTTACAGAATGACCTTGTTTTTGAAAAACTGTTTATTTCTGTATTACATGATTGCAACCTGCTGAAAAGTGTCAACTGTGTTCCTTTCATCGAGTTTAAACAGTACAGCAAATGGTACTTACAGAGTGACTCAAACATGACTTAGACCTTGTTTTTGAAAACTGTTTATTTCTGTATTTCATGATTGCAACTTGCTGAAAAGTGTTAACAGGGTTCCTTTCATCGAGTTTAAACAGTACAGCAAAATGGTACTTACAGAGTGACTCAAACATGACTTAGACCTTGTTTTTGAAAAACAGTTTATTTCTGTATTTCATGATTGCAACTTGCTGAAAAGTGTTAACAGGGTTCCTTTCATCGAGTTTAAACAGTACAGCAAAATGGTACTTACAGAGTGACCTTGTTTTTGAAAAACTGTTTATTTCTGTATTACATGATTGCAACTTGCTGAAAAGTGTCAACAGTACAGTGTTCCTATCATCCTGATTAAGCATTACAGCAAAAATGGTAGTTACAAAGTGCATCAAACATGATTTAGACCTTGTTTGTGCAAAACTATTTATTTCTGTTTTTCATGATTGCAACTTGCTGAAAAGTGTTAACAGTGTTCCTTTCATCGAGTTTAAACAGTACAGCAAATGGTACTTACAGAGTGACTCAAACATGACTTAGACCTTGTTTTTGAAAAACTGTTTATTTCTGTATTTCATGATTGCAACTTGCTGAAAAGTGTTAACAGGGTTCCTTTCATCGAGTTTAAACAGTACAGCAAAATGGTACTTACAGAATGACCTTGTTTTTGAAAAACTTTATTTCTGTATTACATGATTGCAACTTGCTGAAAAGTGTCAACAGTGTTCCTATCATCCTGATTAAGCAGTACAGCAAAAATGGAACTTACAAAGTGCATCAAACATGATTTAGACCTTGTTTTTGAAAAACTGTTTATTTCTGTATTTCATGATTGCAACTTGCTGAAAAGTGTCAACAGTGTTCCTTTCATCGAGTTTAAACAGTACAGCAAATGGTACTTACAGAGTGACTCAAACATGACTTAGACCTTGTTTTTGAAAAACTATTTATTTCTGTTTTTCATGATTGCAACTTGCTGAAAAGTGTCAACAATGTTCCTTTCATCGAGTTTAAACAGTACAGCAAAATGGTACTTGCAGAGTGACTCAAACATGACTTAGACCTTGTTTTTGAAAAACTGTTTATTTCTGTATTTCATGATTGCAACTTGCTGAAAAGTGTTAACAGTGTTCCTTTCATCGAGTTTAAACAGTACAGCAAAATGGTACTTACAGAATGACCTTGTTTTTGAAAAACTGTTTATTTCTGTATTACATGATTGCAACTTGCTGAAAAGTGTCAACAGTACAGTTTTCCTATCATCCTGATTAAGCAGTACAGCAAAAATGGAACTTACAAAGTGCATCAAACATGATTTAGACCTTGTTTGTGAAAAACTATTTATTTGTTTTTCATGATTGCAACTTGCTGAAAAGTGTTAACAGGGTTCCTTTCATCGAGTTTAAACAGTACAGCAAAATGGTACTTACAGAATGACCTTGTTTTTGAAAAACTTTATTTCTGTATTACATGATTGCAACTTGCTGAAAAGTGTCAACAGTGTTCCTATCATCCTGATTAAGCAGTACAGCAAAAATGGAACTTACAAAGTGCATCAAACATGATTTAGACCTTGTTTTTGAAAAACGGTTTATTTCTGTATTTCATGATTGCAACTTGCTGAAAAGTGTCAACAGTGTTCCTTTCATCGAGTTTAAACAGTACAGCAAATGGTACTTACAGAGTGACTCAAACATGACTTAGACCTTGTTTTTGAAAAACTATTTATTTCTGTTTTTCATGATTGCAACTTGCTGAAAAGTGTCAACAATGTTCCTTTCATCGAGTTTAAACAGTACAGCAAAATGGTACTTGCAGAGTGACTCAAACATGACTTAGACCTTGTTTTTGAAAAACTGTTTATTTCTGTATTTCATGATTGCAACTTGATGAAAAGTGTTAACAGTGTTCCTTTCATCGAGTTTAAACAGTACAGCAAAATGGTACTTACAGAATGACCTTGTTTTTGAAAAACTGTTTATTTCTGTATTACATGATTGCAACTTGCTGAAAAGTGTCAACAGTACAGTTTTCCTATCATCCTGATTAAGCAGTACAGCAAAAATGGAACTTACAAAGTGCATCAAACATGATTTAGACCTTGTTTGTGAAAAACTATTTATTTGTTTTTCATGATTGCAACTTGCTGAAAAGTGTTAACAGGGTTCCTTTCATCGAGTTTAAACAGTACAGCAAAATGGTACTTACAGAATGATCTTGTTTTTGAAAAACTTTATTTCTGTATTACATGATTGCAACTTGCTGAAAAGTGTCAACAGTGTTCCTATCATCCTGATTAAGCAGTACAGCAAAAATGGAACTTACAAAGTGCATCAAACATGATTTAGACCTTGTTTTTGAAAAACGGTTTATTTCTGTATTTCATGATTGCAACTTGCTGAAAAGTGTCAACAGTGTTCCTTTCATCGAGTTTAAACAGTACAGCAAATGGTACTTACAGTGACTCAAACATGACTTAGACCTTGTTTTTGAAAAACTATTTATTTCTGTTTTTCATGATTGCAACTTGCTGAAAAGTGTCAACAATGTTCCTTTCATCGAGTTTAAACAGTACAGCAAAATGGTACTTGCAGAGTGACTCAAACATGACTTAGACCTTGTTTTTGAAAAACTGTTTATTTCTGTATTTCATGATTGCAACTTGATGAAAAGTGTTAACAGTGTTCCTTTCATCGAGTTTAAACAGTTCAGCAAAATGGTACTTACAGAATGACCTTGTTTTTGAAAAACTGTTTATTTCTGTATTACATGATTGCAACTTGCTGAAAAGTGTCAACAGTACAGTTTTCCTATCATCCTGATTAAGCAGTACAGCAAAAATGGAACTTACAAAGTGCATCAAACATGATTTAGACCTTGTTTGTGAAAAACTATTTATTTGTTTTTCATGATTGCAACTTGCTGAAAAGTGTCAACAATGTTCCTTTCATCGAGTTTAAACAGTACAGCAAAATGGTACTTACAGAATGACCTTGTTTTTGAAAAACTGTTTATTTCTGTATTACATGATTGCAACCTGCTGAAAAGTGTCAACTGTGTTCCTTTCATCGAGTTTAAACAGTACAGCAAATGGTACTTACAGAGTGACTCAAACATGACTTAGACCTTGTTTTTGAAAACTGTTTATTTCTGTATTTCATGATTGCAACTTGCTGAAAAGTGTTAACAGGGTTCCTTTCATCGAGTTTAAACAGTACAGCAAAATGGTACTTACAGAGTGACTCAAACATGACTTAGACCTTGTTTTTGAAAAACAGTTTATTTCTGTATTTCATGATTGCAACTTGCTGAAAAGTGTTAACAGGGTTCCTTTCATCGAGTTTAAACAGTACAGCAAAATGGTACTTACAGAGTGACCTTGTTTTTGAAAAACTGTTTATTTCTGTATTACATGATTGCAACTTGCTGAAAAGTGTCAACAGTACAGTGTTCCTATCATCCTGATTAAGCATTACAGCAAAAATGGTAGTTACAAAGTGCATCAAACATGATTTAGACCTTGTTTGTGCAAAACTATTTATTTCTGTTTTTCATGATTGCAACTTGCTGAAAAGTGTTAACAGTGTTCCTTTCATCGAGTTTAAACAGTACAGCAAATGGTACTTACAGAGTGACTCAAACATGACTTAGACCTTGTTTTTGAAAAACTGTTTATTTCTGTATTTCATGATTGCAACTTGCTGAAAAGTGTTAACAGGGTTCCTTTCATCGAGTTTAAACAGTACAGCAAATGGTACTTACAGAGTGACTCAAACATGACTTAGACCTTGTTTTTGAAAAACTGTTTATTTCTGTATTTCATGATTGCAACTTGCTGAAAAGTGTTAACAGGGTTCCTTTCATCGAGTTTAAACAGTACAGCAAAATGGTACTTACAGAGTGACCTTGTTTTTGAAAAACTGTTTATTTCTCTATTACATGATTGCAACTTGCTGAAAAGTGTCAACAGTTCAGTGTTCCTATCATCCTGATTAAGCAGTACAGCAAAAATTGTACTTACAGAGTGCATCAAACATGATTTAGACCTTGTTTGTGAAAAACTATTTATTTCTGTATTACATGATTGCAACTTGCTGAAAAGTGTCAACAGTACAGTGTTCCTATCATCCTGATTAAGCATTACAGCAAAAATGGAACTTACAGAGTGCACTAAACATGACTTAGACCTTGTTTTTGAAAAACTGTTTATTAATGTATTTCATGATTGCAACTTGCTGAAAAGTGTTAACAGGGTTCCTTTCATCGAGTTTAAACAGTACAGCAAAATGGTACTTACAGAATGACCTTGTTTTTGAAAAACTTTATTTCTGTATTACATGATTGCAACTTGCTGAAAAGTGTCAACAGTGTTCCTACATCCTGATTAAGCAGTACAGCAAAAATGGAACTTATAGAGTGCACTAAACATGACTTAGACCTTGTTTTTGAAAAAAATTGAATTCTGTATTTCATGATTGCAACTTGCATAAATCCTGTTAGGGCTAGGGGGCAGCATTGACACGGCTGGATAAAAAACATACCCGATTTAATCTGGTTACCACTCCTACTCAGTAACTAGAATATGCATATACTTATTACATATGGATAGAAAACACCCTAAATTTTCTAAAACTGTTTGAATGGTGTCTGTGAGTATAACAGAACTCAAATGGCAGGTCAAAACCTGAGAGATTCCTTTACAGGAAGTGGCCTGTCTGACCATTTCTGGAACTTCTTTGCCATCTCTATCATTTACTAAGGATCTCTGCTCTAACGTGACACTTCCCACGTCGTCCATAGGCTCTCATAGCCCGGGAAAAAACAGAATGTCGTCATTCCAGCCCCAGGCTGAAACACATTATCGCCTTTCTCAAGTGGCCCATCAAGAGCCACTAGCTTATGCGCGTGACCCCGACCGCCCCCGCCTTTGGGATTTTTTCCTCTGTTTGCCGAAAAGGAGATTCCCTGTCGGAATTTTATCGCTTTTCTACGAGAAAAATGACGTAAAAATTGATTTTAAACAGCGGTTGACATGCTTCGACGTACGGCAATGGAATACTTTGAATTTTATTGTCAGGAATTGTGCCAAGCGCGCGACACTTCTTTACTATTTCGGATAGTGTCTGGAACGCACGAACAAAACGCCGCTATTCGGATATAACGATGGATTATTTTGGACCAAACCAACATTTGTTATTGAAGTAGACGTCCTGGGTGTGCATTCTGACGAAGACAACAAAAGGTAATGACATTTTTATAATAGTAAATATGATTATGGTGAGTGCTAAACTTGCCGGGTGTCTAAATAGCGAGCCCGTGATGCCTGGGCTATGTACTTAGAATATTGCAAAATGTGCTTTCACCAAAAAGCTATTTTAAAATCGGACATATCGAGTGCATAGAGGAGGTCTGTATCTATAATTCTTAAAATAATTGTTATGCTTTTTGTGAACGTTTATCGTGAGTAATTTAGTAAAATGTTAGCGAATTCCCCGTAAGTTTGCGGGGGGTATGCTAGTTCTGAACGTCACATGCTAATGTAAAAAGCTGGTTTTTGATATAAATATGAACTTGATTGAACAAAACATGCATGTATTGTATAACATAATGTCCTAGGGTTGTCATCTGATGAAGATCATCAAAGGTGAGTGCTGCATTTAGCTGTCTTCTGGGTTTTGGTGACATTATATGCTGGCTTGAAAAATGGGTGTCTGATTATTTCTGGCTTGGTACTCTGCTGACATAATCTAATGTTTTGCTTTCGTTGTAAAGCCTTTTTGAAATCGGACAGTGTGGTTAGATTAACGAGAGTCTTATCTTTAAATGGCTGTAAAATAGTCATATGTTTGAGAAATTGAAGTAATAGGATTTTGAAGATTTTGAAAATCGCGCCACAGGCTGGCAGTGGCTGTTACGTAGGTGGGACGAATTCGTCCCGCCGGTCCCATAGAGGTTAAAAGTCTCAACAATGTTCCTTTCATCGAGTTTAAACAGTACAGCAAAATTGTATTTACAGAGTGACTCAAACATGACTTAGACCCTGTTTTTGAAAAACGGTTTATTTCTGTATTTCATGATTGCAACTTGCTGAAAAGTGTCAACAGTACAGTTTTCCTATCATCCTGATTAAGCAGTACAGCAAAAATGGAACTTACAAAGTGCATCAAACATGATTTAGACCTTGTTTTTGAAAAAAGGTTTATTTCTGTATTTCATGATTGCAACTTGCTGAAAGTGTCAACAGTGTTCCTTTCATCGAGTTTAAACAGTACAGCAAATGGTACTTACAGAGTGACTCAAACATGACTTAGACCTTGTTTTTGAAAAACTGTTTATTTCTGTATTTCATGATTGCAACTTGCTGAAAAGTGTTAACAGTGTTCCTTTCATCGAGTTTAAACAGTACAGCAAAATGGTACTTACAGAATGACCTTGTTTTTGAAAAACTGTTTATTTCTGTATTACATGATTGCAACTTGCTGAAAAGTGTCAACAGTACAGTGTTCCTATCATCCTGATTAAGCAGTACAGCAAAAATGGAACTTACAAAGTGCATCAAACATGATTTAGACCTTGTTTGTGAAAAACTATTTATTTGTTTTTCATGATTGCAACTTGCTGAAAAGTGTCAACAATGTTCCTTTCATCGAGTTTAAACAGTACAGCAAATGGTACTTACAGAGTGACTCAAACAAGACAGACCTTGTTTTTGAAAAACTGTTTATTTCTGTATTTCATGATTGCAACTTGCTGAAAAGTGTTAACAGGGTTCCTTTCATCGAGTTTAAACAGTACAGCAAAATGGTACTTACAGAGTGACCTTGTTTTTGAAAAACTGTTTATTTCTCTATTACATGATTGCAACTTGCTGAAAAGTGTCAACAATTCAGTGTTCCTATCATCCTGATTAAGCAGTACAGCAAAAATTGTACTTACAGAGTGCACTAAACATGAATTAGACCTTGTTTGTGAAAAACGATTTATTTCTGTATTTCATGATTGCAACTTGCTGAAAAGTGTCAACAGTGCAGTGTTCCTATCATCCTGATTAATCAGTACAGCAAAAATGGAACTTACAGAGTGCACTAAACATGAATTAGACCTTGTTTGTGAAAAACGATTTATTTCTGTATTTCATGATTGCAACTTGCTGAAAAGTGTCAACAATGTTCCTTTCATCGAGTTTAAACAGTACAGCAAAATGGTACTTACAGAGTGACTCAAACTTGACTTAGACCTTGTTTTTGAAAAACTATTTATTTCTGTTTTTCATGATTGCAACTTGCTGAAAAGTGTCAACAATGTTCCTTTCTTCGAGTTTAAACAGTACAGCAAAATGGTACTTACAGAATGACCTTGTTTTTGAAAAACTGTTTATTTCTGTATTACATGATTGCAACTTGCTGAAAAGTGTCAACAGTACAGTGTTCCTATCATCCTGATTAAGCATTACAGCAAAAATGGTACTTACAGAGTGCATCAAACATGATTTAGACCTTGTTTTTGAAAAACTGTTTATTTCTGTATTTCATGATTGCAACTTGCTGAAAAGTGTCAACAGTGTTCCTTTCATCGAGTTTAAACAGTACAGCAAATGGTACTTACAGAGTGACTCAAACATGACAGACCTTGTTTTTGAAAAACTGTTTATTTCTCTATTACATGATTGCAACTTGCTGAAAAGTGTCAACAGTTCAGTGTTCCTATCATCCTGATTAAGCAGTACAGCAAAAATTGTACTTACAGAGTGCATCAAACATGATTTAGACCTTGTTTGTGAAAAACTATTTATTTCTGTATTACATGATTGCAACTTGCTGAAAAGTGTCAACAGTACAGTGTTCCTATCATCCTGATTAATCAGTACAGCAAAAATGGAACTTACAGAGTGCACTAAACATGAATTAGACCTTGTTTGTGAAAAACGATTTATTTCTGTATTTCATGATTGCAACTTGCTGAAAAGTGTCAACAATGTTCCTTTCATCGAGTTTAAACAGTACAGCAAATGGTACTTACAGAGTGACTCAAACATGACTTAGACCTTGTTTTTGAAAAACTGTTTATTTCTGTATTTCATGATTGCAACTTGCTGAAAAGTGTTAACAGGGTTCCTTTCATCGAGTTTAAACAGTACAGCAAAATGGTACTTACAGAATGACCTTGTTTTTGAAAAACTTTATTTCTGTATTACATGATTGCAACTTGCTGAAAAGTGTCAACAGTGTTCCTATCATCCTGATTAAGCAGTACAGCAAAAATGGAACTTACAAAGTGCATCAAACATGATTTAGACCTTGTTTTTGAAAAACGGTTTATTTCTGTATTTCATGATTGCAACTTGCTGAAAAGTGTCAACAGTGTTCCTTTCATCGAGTTTAAACAGTACAGCAAATGGTACTTACAGAGTGACTCAAACATGACTTAGACCTTGTTTTTGAAAAACTATTTCTGTTTTTCATGATTGCAACTTGCTGAAAAGTGTCAACAATGTTCCTTTCATCGAGTTTAAACAGTACAGCAAAATGGTACTTGCAGAGTGACTCAAACATGACTTAGACCTTGTTTTTGAAAAACTGTTTATTTCTGTATTTCATGATTGCAACTTGCTGAAAAGTGTTAACTGTGTTCCTTTCATCGAGTTTAAACAGTACAGCAAAATGGTACTTACAGAATGACCTTGTTTTTGAAAAACTGTTTATATCTGTATTACATGATTGTAACTTGCTGAAAAGTGTCAACAGTACAGTTTTCCTATCATCCTGATTAAGCAGTACAGCAAAAATGGAACTTACAAAGTGCATCAAACATGATTTAGACCTTGTTTGTGAAAAACTATTTATTTGTTTTTCATGATTGCAACTTGCTGAAAAGTGTCAACAATGTTCCTTTCATCGAGTTTAAACAGTACAGCAAAATGGTACTTACAGAATGACCTTGTTTTTGAAAAACTGTTTATTTCTGTATTACATGATTGCAACCTGCTGAAAAGTGTCAACAGTGTTCCTTTCATCGAGTTAAACAGTACAGCAAATGGTACTTACAGAGTGACTCAAACATGACTTAGACCTTGTTTTTGAAAAACTGTTTATTTCTGTATTTCATGATTGCAACTTGCTGAAAAGTGTTAACAGGGTTCCTTTCATCGAGTTTAAACAGTACAGCAAAATGGTACTTACAGAGTGACCTTGTTTTTGAAAAACTGTTTATTTCTGTATTACATGATTGCAACTTGCTGAAAAGTGTCAACAGTACAGTGTTCCTATCATCCTGATTAAGCATTACAGCAAAAATGGTAGTTACAAAGTGCATCAAACATGATTTAGACCTTGTTTGTGAAAAACTATTTATTTCTGTTTTTCATGATTGCAACTTGCTGAAAAGTGTTAACAGTGTTCCTTTCATCGAGTTTAAACAGTACAGCAAATGGTACTTACAGAGTGACTCAAACATGACTTAGACCTTGTTTTTGAAAAACTGTTTATTTCTGTATTTCATGATTGCAACTTGCTGAAAAGTGTTAACAGGGTTCCTTTCATCGAGTTTAAACAGTACAGCAAAATGGTACTTACAGAGTGACCTTGTTTTTGAAAAACTGTTTATTTCTCTATTACATGATTGCAACTTGCTGAAAAGTGTCAACAGTACAGTTTTCCTATCATCCTGATTAAGCAGTACAGCAAAAATGGAACTTACAAAGTGCATCAAACATGATTTAGACCTTGTTTGTGAAAAACTATTTATTTGTTTTTCATGATTGCAACTTGCTGAAAAGTGTCAACAATGTTCCTTTCATCGAGTTTAAACAGTACAGCAAAATGGTACTTACAGAATGACCTTGTTTTTGAAAAACTGTTTATTTCTGTATTACATGATTGCAACTTGCTGAAAAGTGTCAACAGTACAGTGTTCCTATCATCCTGATTAAGCAGTACAGCAAAAATTGTACTTACAGAGTGCATCAAACATGATTTAGACCTTGTTTGTGAAAAACTATTTATTTCTGTATTACATGATTGCAACTTGCTGAAAAGTGTCAACAGTACAGTGTTCCTATCATCCTGATTAATCAGTACAGCAAAAATGGAACTTACAGAGTGCACTAAACATGACTTAGACCTTGTTTTTGAAAAACGGTTTATTTCTGTATTTCATGATTGCAACTTGCTGAAAAGTGTCAACAGTGTTCCTTTCATCGAGTTTAAACAGTACAGCAAATGGTACTTACAGAGTGACTCAAACATGACTTAGACCTTGTTTTTGAAAAACTATTTCTGTTTTTCATGATTGCAACTTGCTGAAAAGTGTCAACAATGTTCCTTTCATCGAGTTTAAACAGTACAGCAAAATGGTACTTGCAGAGTGACTCAAACATGACTTAGACCTTGTTTTTGAAAAACTGTTTATTTCTGTATTTCATGATTGCAACTTGCTGAAAAGTGTTAACTGTGTTCCTTTCATCGAGTTTAAACAGTACAGCAAAATGGTACTTACAGAATGACCTTGTTTTTGAAAAACTGTTTATATCTGTATTACATGATTGTAACTTGCTGAAAAGTGTCAACAGTACAGTTTTCCTATCATCCTGATTAAGCAGTACAGCAAAAATGGAACTTACAAAGTGCATCAAACATGATTTAGACCTTGTTTGTGAAAAACTATTTATTTGTTTTTCATGATTGCAACTTGCTGAAAAGTGTCAACAATGTTCCTTTCATCGAGTTTAAACAGTACAGCAAAATGGTACTTACAGAATGACCTTGTTTTTGAAAAACTGTTTATTTCTGTATTACATGATTGCAACCTGCTGAAAAGTGTCAACAGTGTTCCTTTCATCGAGTTAAACAGTACACCAAATGGTACTTACAGAGTGACTCAAACATGACTTAGACCTTGTTTTTGAAAAACTGTTTATTTCTGTATTTCATGATTGCAACTTGCTGAAAAGTGTTAACAGGGTTCCTTTCATCGAGTTTAAACAGTACAGCAAAATGGTACTTACAGAGTGACCTTGTTTTTGAAAAACTGTTTATTTCTGTATTACATGATTGCAACTTGCTGAAAAGTGTCAACAGTACAGTGTTCCTATCATCCTGATTAAGCATTACAGCAAAAATGGTAGTTACAAAGTGCATCAAACATGATTTAGACCTTGTTTGTGAAAAACTATTTATTTCTGTTTTTCATGATTGCAACTTGCTGAAAAGTGTTAACAGTGTTCCTTTCATCGAGTTTAAACAGTACAGCAAATGGTACTTACAGAGTGACTCAAACATGACTTAGACCTTGTTTTTGAAAAACTGTTTATTTCTGTATTTCATGATTGCAACTTGCTGAAAAGTGTTAACAGGGTTCCTTTCATCGAGTTTAAACAGTACAGCAAAATGGTACTTACAGAATGACCTTGTTTTTGAAAAACTGTTTATTTCTGTATTACATGATTGCAACCTGCTGAAAAGTGTCAACAGTGTTCCTTTCATCGAGTTAAACAGTACAGCAAATGGTACTTACAGAGTGACTCAAACATGACTTAGACCTTGTTTTTGAAAAACTGTTTATTTCTGTATTTCATGATTGCAACTTGCTGAAAAGTGTTAACAGGGTTCCTTTCATCGAGTTTAAACAGTACAGTAAAATGGTACTTACAGAGTGACTCAAACATGACTTAGACCTTGTTTTTGAAAAACTGTTTATTTCTGTATTTCATGATTGCAACTTGCTGAAAAGTGTTAACAGGGTTCCTTTCATCGAGTTTAAACAGTACAGCAAATGGTACTTACAGAGTGACTCAAACATGACTTAGACCTTGTTTTTGAAAAACTGTTTATTTCTGTATTTCATGATTGCAACTTGCTGAAAAGTGTTAACAGGGTTCCTTTCATCGAGTTTAAACAGTACAGCAAAATGGTACTTACAGAGTGACCTTGTTTTTGAAAAACTGTTTATTTCTCTATTACATGATTGCAACTTGCTGAAAAGTGTCAACAGTACAGTTTTCCTATCATCCTGATTAAGCAGTACAGCAAAAATGGAACTTACAAAGTGCATCAAACATGATTTAGACCTTGTTTGTGAAAAACTATTTATTTGTTTTTCATGATTGCAACTTGCTGAAAAGTGTCAACAATGTTCCTTTCATCGAGTTTAAACAGTACAGCAAAATGGTACTTACAGAATGACCTTGTTTTTGAAAAACTGTTTATTTCTGTATTACATGATTGCAACTTGCTGAAAAGTGTTAACAGGGTTCCTTTCATCGAGTTTAAACAGTACAGTAAAATGGTACTTACAGAGTGACTCAAACATGACTTAGACCTTGTTTTTGAAAAACTGTTTATTTCTGTATTTCATGATTGCAACTTGCTGAAAAGTGTTAACAGGGTTCCTTTCATCGAGTTTAAACAGTACAGCAAAATGGTACTTACAGAGTGACCTTGTTTTTGAAAAACTGTTTATTTCTGTATTACATGATTGCAACTTGCTGAAAAGTGTCAACAGTACAGTGTTCCTATCATCCTGATTAAGCATTACAGCAAAAATGGTAGTTACAAAGTGCATCAAACATGATTTAGACCTTGTTTGTGAAAAACTATTTATTTCTGTTTTTCATGATTGCAACTTGCTGAAAAGTGTTAACAGGGTTCCTTTCATCGAGTTTAAACAGTACAGCAAATGGTACTTACAGAGTGACTCAAACATGACAGACCTTGTTTTTGAAAAACTGTTTATTTCTCTATTACATGATTGCAACTTGCTGAAAAGTGTCAACAGTTCAGTGTTCCTATCATCCTGATTAAGCAGTACAGCAAAAATTGTACTTACAGAGTGCATCAAACATGATTTAGACCTTGTTTGTGAAAAACTATTTATTTCTGTATTACATGATTGCAACTTGCTGAAAAGTGTCAACAGTACAGTGTTGCTATCATCCTGATTAATCAGTACAGCAAAAATGGAACTTACAGAGTGCACTAAACATGAATTAGAACTTGTTTGTGAAAAACGATTTATTTCTGTATTTCATGATTGCAACTTGCTGAAAAGTGTCAACAATGTTCCTTTCATCGAGTTTAAACAGTACAGCAAAATGGTACTTACAGAGTGACTCAAACTTGACTTAGACCTTGTTTTTGAAAAACTATTTATTTCTGTTTTTCATGATTGCAACTTGCTGAAAAGTGTCAACAATGTTCCTTTCATCGAGTTTAAACAGTACAGCAAAATGGTACTTACAGAATGACCTTGTTTTTGAAAAACTGTTTATTTCTGTATTACATGATTGCAACTTGCTGAAAAGAGTCAACAGTGTTCCTATCATCCTGATTAATCAGTACAGCAAAAATGGAACTTACAGAGTGCACTAAACATGAATTAGACCTTGTTTGTGAAAAACTATTTATTTCTGTATTTCATGATTGCAACTTGCTGAAAAGTGTCAACAAAGTTCCTTTCATCGAGTTTAAACAGTACAGCAAAATGGTACTTACAGAGTGACTCAAACTTGACTTAGACCTTGTTTTTGAAAAACTGTTTATTTCTGTATTACATGATTGCAACTTGCTGAAAAGTGTCAACAGTACAGTGTTCCTATCATCCTGATTAAGCAGTACAGCAAAAATGGAACTTACAAAGTGCATCAAACATGATTTAGACCTTGTTTGTGAAAAACTATTTATTTCTGTTTTTCATGATTGCAACTTGCTGAAAAGTGTCAACAATGTTCCTTTCATCGAGTTTAAACAGTATAGCAAAATGGTACTTACAGAATGACCTTGTTTTTGAAAAACTGTTTATTTCTGTATTACATGATTGCAACTTGCTGAAAAGTGTCAACAGTTCAGTGTTCCTATCATCCTGATTAAGCAGTACAGCAAAAATTGTACTTACAGAGTGCATCAAACATGATTTAGACCTTGTTTGTGAAAAACTATTTATTTCTGTATTAAATGATTGCAACTTGCTGAAAAGTGTCAACAGTGTTCCTTTCATCGAGTTTAAACAGTACAGCAAAATGGTACTTACAGAGTGACCTTGTTTTTGAAAAACTGTTTATTTCTGTATTACATGATTGCAACTTGTTGAAAAGTGTCAACAGTTCAGTGTTCCTATCATCCTGATTAATCAGTACAGCAAAAATGGAACTTACAGAGTGCACTAAACATGAATTAGACCTTGTTTGTGAAAAACTATTTATTTCTGTATTTCATGATTGCAACTTGCTGAAAAGTGTCAACAATGTTCCTTTCATCGAGTTTAAACAGTACAGCAAAATGGTATTTACAGAGTGACTCAAACTTGACTTAGACCTTGTTTTTGAAAAACTGTTTATTTCTGTATTACATGATTGCAACTTGCTGAAAAGTGTCAACAGTACAGTGTTCCTATCATCCTGATTAAGCAGTACAGCAAAAATGGAACTTACAAAGTGCATCAAACATGATTTAGACCTTCTTTGTGAAAAACGATTTATTTCTGTTTTTCATGATTGCAACTTGCTGAAAAGTGTCAACAATGTTCCTTTCATCGAGTTTAAACAGTACAGCAAAATTGTACTTACAGAGTGACTCAAACATGACTTAGACCTTGTTTTTGAAAAACGGTTTATTTCTGTATTTCATGATTGCAACTTGCTGAAAAGTGTCAACAGTGTTCCTTTCATCGAGTTTAAACAGTACAGCAAATGGTACTTACAGAGTGACTCAAACATGACTTAGACCTTGTTTTTGAAAAACTATTTATTTCTGTTTTTCATGATTGCAACTTGCTGAAAAGTGTCAACAATGTTCCTTTCATCGAGTTTAAACAGTACAGCAAAATGGTACTTGCAGAGTGACTCAAACATGACTTAGACCTTGTTTTTGAAAAACTGTTTATTTCTGTATTTCATGATTGCAACTGGCTGAAAAGTGTCAACAATGTTCCTTTCATCGAGTTTAAACAGTACAGCAAAATGGTACTTACAGAGTGACTCAAACTTGACTTAGACCTTGTTTTTGAAAAACTGTTTATTTCTGTATTACATGATTGCAACTTGCTGAAAAGTGTCAACAGTACAGTGTTCCTATCATCCTGATTAAGCAGTACAGCAAAAATGGAACTTACAAAGTGCATCAAACATGATTTAGACCTTGTTTGTGAAAAACTATTTATTTCTGTTTTTCATGATTGCAACTTGCTGAAAAGTGTCAACAGTACAGTGTTCCTATCATCCTGATTAATCAGTACAGCAAAAATGGAACTTACAGAGTGCACTAAACATGAATTAGACCTTGTTTGTGAAAAACGATTTATTTCTGTATTTCATGATTGCAACTTGCTGAAAAGTGTCAACAATGTTCCTTTCATCGAGTTTAAACAGTACAGCAAAATGGTACTTACAGAGTGACTCAAACTTGACTTAGACCTTGTTTTTGAAAAACTGTTTATTTCTGTATTACATGATTATAACTTGCTGAAAAGTGTCAACAGTACAGTGTTCCTATCATCCTGATTAAGCAGTACAGCAAAAATGGAACTTACAAAGTGCATCAAACATGATTTAGACCTTGTTTGTGAAAAACTATTTATTTCTGTTTTTCATGATTGCAACTTGCTGAAAAGTGTCAACAATGTTCCTTTCATCGAGTTTAAACAGTATATCAAAATGGTACTTACAGAATGACCTTGTTTTTGAAAAACTGTTTATTTCTGTATTACATGATTGCAACTTGCTGAAAAGTGTCAACAGTTCAGTGTTCCTATCATCCTGATTAAGCAGTACAGCAAAAATTGTACTTACAGAGTGCATCAAACATGATTTAGACCTTGTTTGTGAAAAACTATTTATTTCTGTATTAAATGATTCCTATTTGCTGAAAAGTGTCAACAGTGTTCCTTTCATCGAGTTTAAACAGTACAGCAAAATGGTACTTACAGAGTGACCTTGTTTTTGAAAAACTGTTTATTTCTGTATTACATGATTGCAACTTGTTGAAAAGTGTCAACAGTTCAGTGTTCCTATCATCCTGATTAATCAGTACAGCAAAAATGGAACTTACAGAGTGCACTAAACATGAATTAGACCTTGTTTGTGAAAAACTATTTATTTCTGTATTTCATGATTGCAACTTGCTGAAAAGTGTCAACAATGTTCCTTTCATCGAGTTTAAACAGTACAGCAAAATGGTATTTACAGAATGACTCAAACTTGACTTAGACCTTGTTTTTGAAAAACGGTTTATTTCTGTATTTCATGATTGCAACTTGCTGAAAAGTGTCAACAGTGTTCCTTTCATCGAGTTTAAACAGTACAGCAAATGGTACTTACAGAGTGACTCAAACATGACTTAGACCTTGTTTTTGAAAAACTATTTATTTCTGTTTTTCATGATTGCAACTTGTTGAAAAGTGTCAACAATGTTCCTTTCATCGAGTTTAAACAGTACAGCAAAATGGTACTTGCAGAGTGACTCAAACATGACTTAGACCTTGTTTTTGAAAAACTGTTTATTTCTGTATTTCATGATTGCAACTGGCTGAAAAGTGTCAACAATGTTCCTTTCATCGAGTTTAAACAGTACAGCAAAATGGTACTTACAGAGTGACTCAAACTTGACTTAGACCTTGTTTTTGAAAAACTGTTTATTTCTGTATTACATGATTGCAACTTGCTGAAAAGTGTCAACAGTACAGTGTTCCTATCATCCTGATTAAGAAGTACAGCAAAAATGGAACTTACAAAGTGCATCAAACATGATTTAGACCTTCTTTGTGAAAAACGATTTATTTCTGTTTTTCATGATTGCAACTTGCTGAAAAGTGTCAACAATGTTCCTTTCATCGAGTTTAAACAGTACAGCAAAATTGTACTTACAGAGTGACTCAAACATGACTTAGACCTTGTTTTTGAAAAACGGTTTATTTCTGTATTTCATGATTGCAACTTGCTGAAAAGTGTCAACAGTGTTCCTTTCATCGAGTTTAAACAGTACAGCAAATGGTACTTACAGAGTGACTCAAACATGACTTAGACCTTGTTTTTGAAAAACTATTTATTTCTGTTTTTCATGATTGCAACTTGCTGAAAAGTGTCAACAATGTTCCTTTCATCGAGTTTAAACAGTACAGCAAAATGGTACTTGCAGAGTGACTCAAACATGACTTAGACCTTGTTTTTGAAAAACTGTTTATTTCTGTATTTCATGATTGCAACTGGCTGAAAAGTGTCAACAATGTTCCTTTCATCGAGTTTAAACAGTACAGCAAAATGGTACTTACAGAGTGCCTCAAACTTGACTTAGACCTTGTTTTTGAAAAACTGTTTATTTCTGTATTACATGATTGCAACTTGCTGAAAAGTGTCAACAGTACAGTGTTCCTATCATCCTGATTAAGAAGTACAGCAAAAATGGAACTTACAAAGTGCATCAAACATGATTTAGACCTTCTTTGTGAAAAACTATTTATTTCTGTTTTTCATGATTGCAACTTGCTGAAAAGTGTCAACAATGTTCCTTTCATCGAGTTTAAACAGTACAGCAAAATGGTACTTACAGAATGACCTTGTTTTTGAAAAACTGTTAATTTCTGTATTACATGATTGCAACTTGCTGAAAAGTGTCAACAGTGTTCCTATCATCCTGATTAAGCAGTACAGCAAAAATGGAACTTACAGAGTGCACTAAACATGACTTAGACCTTGTTTTTGAAAAAAAATTGAATTCTGTATTTCATGATTGCAACTTGCTTAAAAGTCTCAACAATGTTCCTTTCATCGAGTTTAAACAGTACAGCAAATGGTACTTACAGAGTGACTCAAACATGACTTAGACCTTGTTTTTGAAAAACTGTTTATTTCTGTATTTCATGATTGCAACTTGCTGAAAAGTGTCAACAGTACAGTGTTCCTATCATCCTGATTAAGCAGTACAGCAAAAATGGAACTTACAAAGTGCATCAAACATGATTTAGACCTTGTTTGTGAAAAACTATTTATTTCTGTTTTTCATGATTGCAACTTGCTGAAAAGTGTCAACAGTACAGTGTTCCTATCATCCTGATTAATCAGTACAGCAAAAATGGAACTTACAGAGTGCACTAAACATGAATTAGACCTTGTTTGTGAAAAAAAAAATATTTCTGTATTTCATGATTGCAACTTGCTGAAAAGTGTCAACAATGTTCCTTTCATCGAGTTTAAACAGTACAGCAAAATGGTACTTACAGAGTGACTCAAACTTGACTTAGACCTTGTTTTTGAAAAGCTATTTATTTCTGTTTTTCATGATTGCAACTTGCTGAAAAGTGTCAACAATGTTCCTTTCATCGAGTTTAAACAGTACAGCAAAATGGTACTTACAGAATGACCTTGTTTTTGAAAAACTGTTTATTTCTGTATTACATGATTGCAACTTGCTGAAAAGAGTCAACAGTGTTCCTATCATCCTGATTAATCAGTACAGCAAAAATGGAACTTACAGAGTGCACTAAACATGAATTAGACCTTGTTTGTGAAAAACTATTTATTTCTGTATTTCATGATTGCAACTTGCTGAAAAGTGTCAACAATGTTCCTTTCATCGAGTTTAAACAGTACAGCAAAATGGTACTTACAGAGTGACTCAAACTTGACTTAGACCTTGTTTTTGAAAAACTGTTTATTTCTGTATTACATGATTGCAACTTGCTGAAAAGTGTCAACAGTACAGTGTTCCTATCATCCTGATTAAGCAGTACAGCAAAAATGGAACTTACAAAGTGCATCAAACATGATTTAGACCTTGTTTGTGAAAAACTATTTATTTCTGTTTTTCATGATTGCAACTTGCTGAAAAGTGTCAACAATGTTCCTTTCATCGAGTTTAAACAGTATAGCAAAATGGTACTTACAGAATGACCTTGTTTTTGAAAAACTGTTTATTTCTGTATTACATGATTGCAACTTGCTGAAAAGTGTCAACAGTACAGTGTTCCTATCATCCTGATTAAGCAGTACAGCAAAAATGGAACTTACAAAGTGCATCAAACATGATTTAGACCTTGTTTGTGAAAAACTATTTATTTCTGTTTTTCATGATTGCAACTTGCTGAAAAGTGTCAACAGTACAGTGTTCCTATCATCCTGATTAATCAGTACAGCAAAAATGGAACTTACAGAGTGCACTAAACATGAATTAGACCTTGTTTGTGAAAAACGATTTATTTCTGTATTTCATGATTGCAACTTGCTGAAAAGTGTCAACAATTGTTCCTTTCATCGAGTTTAAACAGTACAGCAAAATGGTACTTACAGAGTGACTCAAACTTGACTTAGACCTTGTTTTTGAAAAACTGTTTATTTCTGTATTACATGATTGCAACTTGCTGAAAAGTGTCAACAGTACAGTGTTCCTATCATCCTGATTAAGCAGTACAGCAAAAATGGAACTTACAAAGTGCATCAAACATGATTTAGACCTTGTTTGTGAAAAACTATTTATTTCTGTTTTTCATGATTGCAACTTGCTGAAAAGTGTCAACAATGTTCCTTTCATCGAGTTTAAACAGTACAGCAAAATGGTACTTACAGAGTGACCTTGTTTTTGAAAAACTGTTTATTTCTGTATTACATGATTGCAACTTGTTGAAAAGTGTCAACAGTTCAGTGTTCCTATCATCCTGATTAATCAGTACAGCAAAAATGGAACTTACAGAGTGCACTAAACATGAATTAGACCTTGTTTGTGAAAAACTATTTATTTCTGTATTTCATGATTGCAACTTGTTGAAAAGTGTCAACAATGTTCCTTTCATCGAGTTTAAACAGTACAGCAAAATGGTACTTGCAGAGTGACTCAAACATGACTTAGACCTTGTTTTTGAAAAACTGTTTATTTCTGTATTTCATGATTGCAACTGGCTGAAAAGTGTCAACAATGTTCCTTTCATCGAGTTTAAACAGTACAGCAAAATGGTACTTACAGAGTGCCTCAAACTTGACTTAGACCTTGTTTTTGAAAAACTGTTTATTTCTGTATTACATGATTGCAACTTGCTGAAAAGTGTCAACAGTACAGTGTTCCTATCATCCTGATTAAGAAGTACAGCAAAAATGGAACTTACAAAGTGCATCAAACATGATTTAGACCTTCTTTGTGAAAAACTATTTATTTCTGTTTTTCATGATTGCAACTTGCTGAAAAGTGTCAACAATGTTCCTTTCATCGAGTTTAAACAGTACAGCAAAATGGTACTTACAGAATGACCTTGTTTTTGAAAAACTGTTAATTTCTGTATTACATGATTGCAACTTGCTGAAAAGTGTCAACAGTGTTCCTATCATCCTGATTAAGCAGTACAGCAAAAATGGAACTTACAGAGTGCACTAAACATGACTTAGACCTTGTTTTTGAAAAAAAATTGAATTCTGTATTTCATGATTGCAACTTGCTTAAAAGTCTCAACAATGTTCCTTTCATCGAGTTTAAACAGTACAGCAAATGGTACTTACAGAGTGACTCAAACATGACTTAGACCTTGTTTTTGAAAAACTGTTTATTTCTGTATTTCATGATTGCAACTTGCTGAAAAGTGTCAACAGTACAGTGTTCCTATCATCCTGATTAAGCAGTACAGCAAAAATGGAACTTACAGAGTGCACTAAACATGAATTAGACCTTGTTTGTGAAAAAAAAAATATTTCTGTATTTCATGATTGCAACTTGCTGAAAAGTGTCAACAATGTTCCTTTCATCGAGTTTAAACAGTACAGCAAAATGGTACTTACAGAGTGACTCAAACTTGACTTAGACCTTGTTTTTGAAAAGCTATTTATTTCTGTTTTTCATGATTGCAACTTGCTGAAAAGTGTCAACAATGTTCCTTTCATCGAGTTTAAACAGTACAGCAAAATGGTACTTACAGAATGACCTTGTTTTTGAAAAACTGTTTATTTCTGTATTACATGATTGCAACTTGCTGAAAAGAGTCAACAGTGTTCCTATCATCCTGATTAATCAGTACAGCAAAAATGGAACTTACAGAGTGCACTAAACATGAATTAGACCTTGTTTGTGAAAAACTATTTATTTCTGTATTTCATGATTGCAACTTGCTGAAAAGTGTCAACAATGTTCCTTTCATCGAGTTTAAACAGTACAGCAAAATGGTACTTACAGAGTGACTCAAACTTGACTTAGACCTTGTTTTTGAAAAACTGTTTATTTCTGTATTACATGATTGCAACTTGCTGAAAAGTGTCAACAGTACAGTGTTCCTATCATCCTGATTAAGCAGTACAGCAAAAATGGAACTTACAAAGTGCATCAAACATGATTTAGACCTTGTTTGTGAAAAACTATTTATTTCTGTTTTTCATGATTGCAACTTGCTGAAAAGTGTCAACAATGTTCCTTTCATCGAGTTTAAACAGTATAGCAAAATGGTACTTACAGAATGACCTTGTTTTTGAAAAACTGTTTATTTCTGTATTACATGATTGCAACTTGCTGAAAAGTGTCAACAGTTCAGTGTTCCTATCATCCTGATTAAGCAGTACAGCAAAAATTGTACTTACAGAGTGCATCAAACATGATTTAGACCTTGTTTGTGAAAAACTATTTATTTCTGTATTAAATGATTGCAACTTGCTGAAAAGTGTCAACAGTGTTCCTTTCATCGAGTTTAAACAGTACAGCAAAATGGTACTTACAGAGTGACCTTGTTTTTGAAAAACTGTTTATTTCTGTATTACATGATTGCAACTTGTTGAAAAGTGTCAACAGTTCAGTGTTCCTATCATCCTGATTAATCAGTACAGCAAAAATGGAACTTACAGAGTGCACTAAACATGAATTAGACCTTGTTTGTGAAAAACTATTTATTTCTGTATTTCATGATTGCAACTTGCTGAAAAGTGTCAACAATGTTCCTTTCATCGAGTTTAAACAGTACAGCAAAATGGTATTTACAGAGTGACTCAAACTTGACTTAGACCTTGTTTTTGAAAAACTGTTTATTTCTGTATTACATGATTGCAACTTGCTGAAAAGTGTCAACAGTACAGTGTTCCTATCATCCTGATTAAGCAGTACAGCAAAAATGGAACTTACAAAGTGCATCAAACATGATTTAGACCTTGTTTGTGAAAAACTATTTATTTCTGTTTTTCATGATTGCAACTTGCTGAAAAGTGTCAACAGTACAGTGTTCCTATCATCCTGATTAATCAGTACAGCAAAAATGGAACTTACAGAGTGCACTAAACATGAATTAGACCTTGTTTGTGAAAAACGATTTATTTCTGTATTTCATGATTGCAACTTGCTGAAAAGTGTCAACAATGTTCCTTTCATCGAGTTTAAACAGTACAGCAAAATGGTACTTACAGAGTGACTCAAACTTGACTTAGACCTTGTTTTTGAAAAACTGTTTATTTCTGTATTACATGATTGCAACTTGCTGAAAAGTGTCAACAGTACAGTGTTCCTATCATCCTGATTAAGCAGTACAGCAAAAATGGAACTTACAAAGTGCATCAAACATGATTTAGACCTTGTTTGTGAAAAACTATTTATTTCTGTTTTTCATGATTGCAACTTGCTGAAAAGTGTCAACAATGTTCCTTTCATCGAGTTTAAACAGTATAGCAAAATGGTACTTACAGAATGACCTTGTTTTTGAAAAACTGTTTATTTCTGTATTACATGATTGCAACTTGCTGAAAAGTGTCAACAGTTCAGTGTTCCTATCATCCTGATTAAGCAGTACAGCAAAAATTGTACTTACAGAGTGCATCAAACATGATTTAGACCTTGTTTGTGAAAAACTATTTATTTCTGTATTAAATGATTGCAACTTGCTGAAAAGTGTCAACAGTGTTCCTTTCATCGAGTTTAAACAGTACAGCAAAATGGTACTTACAGAGTGACCTTGTTTTTGAAAAATTGTTTATTTCTGTATTACATGATTGCAACTTGTTGAAAAGTGTCAACAGTTCAGTGTTCCTATCATCCTGATTAATCAGTACAGCAAAAATGGAACTTACAGAGTGCACTAAACATGAATTAGACCTTGTTTGTGAAAAACTATTTATTTCTGTATTTCATGATTGCAACTTGCTGAAAAGTGTCAACAATGTTCCTTTCATCGAGTTTAAACAGTACAGCAAAATGGTATTTACAGAGTGACTCAAACTTGACTTAGACCTTGTTTTTGAAAAACTGTTTATTTCTGTATTACATGATTGCAACTTGCTGAAAAGTGTCAACAGTACAGTGTTCCTATCATCCTGATTAAGCAGTACAGCAAAAATGGAACTTACAAAGTGCATCAAACATGATTTAGACCTTGTTTGTGAAAAACTATTTATTTCTGTTTTTCATGATTGCAACTTGCTGAAAAGTGTCAACAATGTTCCTTTCATCGAGTTTAAACAGTATAGCAAAATGGTACTTACAGAATGACCTTGTTTTTGAAAAACTGTTTATTTCTGTATTACATGATTGCAACTTGCTGAAAAGTGTCAACAGTTCAGTGTTCCTATCATCCTGATTAAGCAGTACAGCAAAAATTGTACTTACAGAGTGCATCAAACATGATTTAGACCTTGTTTGTGAAAAACTATTTATTTCTGTATTAAATGATTGCAACTTGCTGAAAAGTGTCAACAGTGTTCCTTTCATCGAGTTTAAACAGTACAGCAAAATGGTACTTACAGAGTGACCTTGTTTTTGAAAAACTGTTTATTTCTGTATTACATGATTGCAACTTGTTGAAAAGTGTCAACAGTTCAGTGTTCCTATCATCCTGATTAAATCAGTACAGCAAAAATGGAACTTACAGAGTGCACTAAACATGAATTAGACCTTGTTTGTGAAAAACTATTTATTTCTGTATTTCATGATTGCAACTTGCTGAAAAGTGTCAACAATGTTCCTTTCATCGAGTTTAAACAGTACAGCAAAATGGTACTTACAGAGTGACTCAAACTTGACTTAGACCTTGTTTTTGAAAAACTGTTTATTTCTGTATTACATGATTGCAACTTGCTGAAAAGTGTCAACAGTACAGTGTTCCTATCATCCTGATTAAGCAGTACAGCAAAAATGGAACTTACAAAGTGCATCAAACATGATTTAGACCTTGTTTGTGAAAAACTATTTATTTCTGTTTTTCATGATTGCAACTTGCTGAAAAGTGTCAACAATGTTCCTTTCATCGAGTTTAAACAGTATAGCAAAATGGTACTTTCAGAATGACCTTGTTTTTGAAAAACTGTTTATTTCTGTATTACATGATTGCAACTTGCTGAAAAGTGTCAACAGTTCAGTGTTCCTATCATCCTGATTAAGCAGTACAGCAAAAATTGTACTTACAGAGTGCATCAAACATGATTTAGACCTTGTTTGTGAAAAACTATTTATTTCTGTATTAAATGATTGCAACTTGCTGAAAAGTGTCAACAATGTTCCTTTCATCGAGTTTAAACAGTACAGCAAAATGGTACTTACAGAATGACCTTGTTTTTGAAAAACTGTTAATTTCTGTATTACATGATTGCAACTTGCTGAAAAGTGTCAACAGTGTTCCTATCATCCTGATTAAGCAGTACAGCAAAAATGGAACTTACAGAGTGCACTAAACATGACTTAGACCTTGTTTTTGAAAAAAAATTGAATTCTGTATTTCATGATTGCAACTTGCTTAAAAGTCTCAACAATGTTCCTTTCATCGAGTTTAAACAGTACAGCAAATGGTACTTACAGAGTGACTCAAACATGACTTAGACCTTGTTTTTGAAAAACTGTTTATTTCTGTATTTCATGATTGCAACTTGCTGAAAAGTGTCAACAGTACAGTGTTCCTATCATCCTGATTAAGCAGTACAGCAAAAATGGAACTTACAGAGTGCACTAAACATGAATTAGACCTTGTTTGTGAAAAAAAAAATATTTCTGTATTTCATGATTGCAACTTGCTGAAAAGTGTCAACAATGTTCCTTTCATCGAGTT
The DNA here is from genome assembly GCF_965601325.2 of Salmo salar. Classification (NCBI taxonomy): domain Eukaryota; kingdom Metazoa; phylum Chordata; class Actinopteri; order Salmoniformes; family Salmonidae; genus Salmo; species Salmo salar. The sequence goes on along the minus strand of NC_138295.1, from coordinate 47,720,527 downwards.
TAAACAGTACAGCAAAATGGTACTTACAGAGTGACTCAAACTTGACTTAGACCTTGTTTTTGAAAAGCTATTTATTTCTGTTTTTCATGATTGCAACTTGCTGAAAAGTGTCAACAATGTTCCTTTCATCGAGTTTAAACAGTACAGCAAAATGGTACTTACAGAATGACCTTGTTTTTGAAAAACTGTTTATTTCTGTATTACATGATTGCAACTTGCTGAAAAGAGTCAACAGTGTTCCTATCATCCTGATTAATCAGTACAGCAAAAATGGAACTTACAGAGTGCACTAAACATGAATTAGACCTTGTTTGTGAAAAACTATTTATTTCTGTATTTCATGATTGCAACTTGCTGAAAAGTGTCAACAATGTTCCTTTCATCGAGTTTAAACAGTACAGCAAAATGGTACTTACAGAGTGACTCAAACTTGACTTAGACCTTGTTTTTGAAAAACTGTTTATTTCTGTATTACATGATTGCAACTTGCTGAAAAGTGTCAACAGTACAGTGTTCCTATCATCCTGATTAAGCAGTACAGCAAAAATGGAACTTACAAAGTGCATCAAACATGATTTAGACCTTGTTTGTGAAAAACTATTTATTTCTGTTTTTCATGATTGCAACTTGCTGAAAAGTGTCAACAATGTTCCTTTCATCGAGTTTAAACAGTATAGCAAAATGGTACTTACAGAATGACCTTGTTTTTGAAAAACTGTTTATTTCTGTATTACATGATTGCAACTTGCTGAAAAGTGTCAACAGTTCAGTGTTCCTATCATCCTGATTAAGCAGTACAGCAAAAATTGTACTTACAGAGTGCATCAAACATGATTTAGACCTTGTTTGTGAAAAACTATTTATTTCTGTATTAAATGATTGCAACTTGCTGAAAAGTGTCAACAGTGTTCCTTTCATCGAGTTTAAACAGTACAGCAAAATGGTACTTACAGAGTGACCTTGTTTTTGAAAAACTGTTTATTTCTGTATTACATGATTGCAACTTGTTGAAAAGTGTCAACAGTTCAGTGTTCCTATCATCCTGATTAATCAGTACAGCAAAAATGGAACTTACAGAGTGCACTAAACATGAATTAGACCTTGTTTGTGAAAAACTATTTATTTCTGTATTTCATGATTGCAACTTGCTGAAAAGTGTCAACAATGTTCCTTTCATCGAGTTTAAACAGTACAGCAAAATGGTATTTACAGAGTGACTCAAACTTGACTTAGACCTTGTTTTTGAAAAACTGTTTATTTCTGTATTACATGATTGCAACTTGCTGAAAAGTGTCAACAGTACAGTGTTCCTATCATCCTGATTAAGCAGTACAGCAAAAATGGAACTTACAAAGTGCATCAAACATGATTTAGACCTTGTTTGTGAAAAACTATTTATTTCTGTTTTTCATGATTGCAACTTGCTGAAAAGTGTCAACAGTACAGTGTTCCTATCATCCTGATTAATCAGTACAGCAAAAATGGAACTTACAGAGTGCACTAAACATGAATTAGACCTTGTTTGTGAAAAACGATTTATTTCTGTATTTCATGATTGCAACTTGCTGAAAAGTGTCAACAATGTTCCTTTCATCGAGTTTAAACAGTACAGCAAAATGGTACTTACAGAGTGACTCAAACTTGACTTAGACCTTGTTTTTGAAAAACTGTTTATTTCTGTATTACATGATTGCAACTTGCTGAAAAGTGTCAACAGTACAGTGTTCCTATCATCCTGATTAAGCAGTACAGCAAAAATGGAACTTACAAAGTGCATCAAACATGATTTAGACCTTGTTTGTGAAAAACTATTTATTTCTGTTTTTCATGATTGCAACTTGCTGAAAAGTGTCAACAATGTTCCTTTCATCGAGTTTAAACAGTATAGCAAAATGGTACTTACAGAATGACCTTGTTTTTGAAAAACTGTTTATTTCTGTATTACATGATTGCAACTTGCTGAAAAGTGTCAACAGTTCAGTGTTCCTATCATCCTGATTAAGCAGTACAGCAAAAATTGTACTTACAGAGTGCATCAAACATGATTTAGACCTTGTTTGTGAAAAACTATTTATTTCTGTATTAAATGATTGCAACTTGCTGAAAAGTGTCAACAGTGTTCCTTTCATCGAGTTTAAACAGTACAGCAAAATGGTACTTACAGAGTGACCTTGTTTTTGAAAAATTGTTTATTTCTGTATTACATGATTGCAACTTGTTGAAAAGTGTCAACAGTTCAGTGTTCCTATCATCCTGATTAATCAGTACAGCAAAAATGGAACTTACAGAGTGCACTAAACATGAATTAGACCTTGTTTGTGAAAAACTGTTTATTTCTGTATTTCATGATTGCAACTTGCTGAAAAGTGTCAACAATGTTCCTTTCATCGAGTTTAAACAGTACAGCAAAATGGTATTTACAGAGTGACTCAAACTTGACTTAGACCTTGTTTTTGAAAAACTGTTTATTTCTGTATTACATGATTGCAACTTGCTGAAAAGTGTCAACAGTACAGTGTTCCTATCATCCTGATTAAGCAGTACAGCAAAAATGGAACTTACAAAGTGCATCAAACATGATTTAGACCTTGTTTGTGAAAAACTATTTATTTCTGTTTTTCATGATTGCAACTTGCTGAAAAGTGTCAACAATGTTCCTTTCATCGAGTTTAAACAGTATAGCAAAATGGTACTTACAGAATGACCTTGTTTTTGAAAAACTGTTTATTTCTGTATTACATGATTGCAACTTGCTGAAAAGTGTCAACAGTTCAGTGTTCCTATCATCCTGATTAAGCAGTACAGCAAAAATTGTACTTACAGAGTGCATCAAACATGATTTAGACCTTGTTTGTGAAAAACTATTTATTTCTGTATTAAATGATTGCAACTTGCTGAAAAGTGTCAACAGTGTTCCTTTCATCGAGTTTAAACAGTACAGCAAAATGGTACTTACAGAGTGACCTTGTTTTTGAAAAACTGTTTATTTCTGTATTACATGATTGCAACTTGTTGAAAAGTGTCAACAGTTCAGTGTTCCTATCATCCTGATTAAATCAGTACAGCAAAAATGGAACTTACAGAGTGCACTAAACATGAATTAGACCTTGTTTGTGAAAAACTATTTATTTCTGTATTTCATGATTGCAACTTGCTGAAAAGTGTCAACAATGTTCCTTTCATCGAGTTTAAACAGTACAGCAAAATGGTACTTACAGAGTGACTCAAACTTGACTTAGACCTTGTTTTTGAAAAACTGTTTATTTCTGTATTACATGATTGCAACTTGCTGAAAAGTGTCAACAGTACAGTGTTCCTATCATCCTGATTAAGCAGTACAGCAAAAATGGAACTTACAAAGTGCATCAAACATGATTTAGACCTTGTTTGTGAAAAACTATTTATTTCTGTTTTTCATGATTGCAACTTGCTGAAAAGTGTCAACAATGTTCCTTTCATCGAGTTTAAACAGTATAGCAAAATGGTACTTTCAGAATGACCTTGTTTTTGAAAAACTGTTTATTTCTGTATTACATGATTGCAACTTGCTGAAAAGTGTCAACAGTTCAGTGTTCCTATCATCCTGATTAAGCAGTACAGCAAAAATTGTACTTACAGAGTGCATCAAACATGATTTAGACCTTGTTTGTGAAAAACTATTTATTTCTGTATTAAATGATTGCAACTTGCTGAAAAGTGTCAACAGTGTTCCTTTCATCGAGTTTAAACAGTACAGCAAAATGGTACTTACAGAGTGACCTTGTTTTTGAAAAACTGTTTATTTCTGTATTACATGATTGCAACTTGTTGAAAAGTGTCAACAGTTCAGTGTTCCTATCATCCTGATTAATCAGTACAGCAAAAATGGAACTTACAGAGTGCACTAAACATGAATTAGACCTTGTTTGTGAAAAACGATTTATTTCTGTATTTCATTTTTGCAACTTGCTGAAAAGTGTCAACAATGTTCCTTTCATCGAGTTTAAACAGTACAGCAAAATGGTATTTACAGAGTGACTCAAACTTGACTTAGACCTTGTTTTTGAAAAACTGTTTATTTCTGTATTACATGATTGCAACTTGCTGAAAAGTGTCAACAGTACAGTGTTCCTATCATCCTGATTAATCAGTACAGCAAAAATGGAACTTACAGAGTGCACTAAACATGAATCAGACCTTGTTTGTGAAAAACTATTTATTTCTGTATTTCATGATTGCAACTTGCTGAAAAGTGTCAACAATGTTCCTTTCATCGAGTTTAAACAGTACAGCAAAATTGTACTTACAGAGTGACTCAAACATGACTTAGACCTTGTTTTTGAAAAATGGTTTATTTCTGTATTTCATGATTGCAACTTGCTGAAAAGTGTTAACAGGGTTCCTTTCATCGAGTTTAAACAGTACAGCAAAATGGTACTTACAGAGTGACCTTGTTTTTGAAAAACTGTTTATTTCTCTATTACATGATTGCAACTTGCTGAAAAGTGTCAACAGTACAGTGTTCCTATCATCCTGATTAAGCAGTACAGCAAAAATGGAACTTACAAAGTGCATCAAACATGATTTAGACCTTGTTTGTGAAAAACTATTTATTTCTGTTTTTCATGATTGCAACTTGCTGAAAAGTGTCAACAATGTTCCTTTCATCGAGTTTAAACAGTATAGCAAAATGGTACTTTCAGAATGACCTTGTTTTTGAAAAACTGTTTATTTCTGTATTACATGATTGCAACTTGCTGAAAAGTGTCAACAGTTCAGTGTTCCTATCATCCTGATTAAGCAGTACAGCAAAAATTGTACTTACAGAGTGCATCAAACATGATTTAGACCTTGTTTGTGAAAAACTATTTATTTCTGTATTAAATGATTGCAACTTGCTGAAAAGTGTCAACAGTGTTCCTTTCATCGAGTTTAAACAGTACAGCAAAATGGTACTTACAGAGTGACCTTGTTTTTGAAAAACTGTTTATTTCTGTATTACATGATTGCAACTTGTTGAAAAGTGTCAACAGTTCAGTGTTCCTATCATCCTGATTAATCAGTACAGCAAAAATGGAACTTACAGAGTGCACTAAACATGAATTAGACCTTGTTTGTGAAAAACGATTTATTTCTGTATTTCATTTTTGCAACTTGCTGAAAAGTGTCAACAATGTTCCTTTCATCGAGTTTAAACAGTACAGCAAAATGGTATTTACAGAGTGACTCAAACTTGACTTAGACCTTGTTTTTGAAAAACTGTTTATTTCTGTATTACATGATTGCAACTTGCTGAAAAGTGTCAACAGTACAGTGTTCCTATCATCCTGATTAATCAGTACAGCAAAAATGGAACTTACAGAGTGCACTAAACATGAATCAGACCTTGTTTGTGAAAAACTATTTATTTCTGTATTTCATGATTGCAACTTGCTGAAAAGTGTTAACAGGGTTCCTTTCATCGAGTTTAAACAGTACAGCAAAATGGTACTTACAGAGTGACCTTGTTTTTGAAAAACTGTTTATTTCTCTATTACATGATTGCAACTTGCTGAAAAGTGTCAACAGTACAGTGTTCCTATCATCCTGATTAAGAAGTACAGCAAAAATGGAACTTACAAAGTGCATCAAACATGATTTAGACCTTGTTTGTGAAAAACTATTTATTTCTGTTTTTCATGATTGCAACTTGCTGAAAAGTGTCAACAATGTTCCTTTCATCGAGTTTAAACAGTACAGCAAAATGGTACTTACAGAGTGACTCAAACTTGACTTAGACCTTGTTTTTGAAAAACTGTTTATTTATGTATTACATGATTGCAACTTGCTGAAAAGTGTCAACAGTACAGTGTTCCTATCATCCTGATTAAGCAGTACAGCAAAAATGGAACTTACAAAGTGCATCAAACATGATTTAGACCTTGTTTGTGAAAAACTATTTATTTCTGTTTTTCATGATTGCAACTTGCTGAAAAGTGTCAACAATGTTCCTTTCATCGAGTTTAAACAGTATAGCAAAATGGTACTTACAGAATGACCTTGTTTTTGAAAAACTGTTTATTTCTGTATTACATGATTGCAACTTGCTGAAAAGTGTCAACAGTTCAGTGTTCCTATCATCCTGATTAAGCAGTACAGCAAAAATGGAACTTACAGAGTGCACTAAACATGACTTAGACCTTGTTTGTGAAAAACGATTTATTTCTGTATTTCATGATTGCAACTTGCTGAAAAGTGTCAACAATGTTCCTTTCATCGAGTTTAAACAGTACAGCAAAATGGTACTTACAGAGTGACTCAAACTTGACTTAGACCTTGTTTTTGAAAAACTGTTTATTTCTGTATTACATGATTGCAACTTGCTGAAAAGTGTCAACAGTACAGTGTTCCTATCATCCTGATTAATCAGTACAGCAAAAATGGAACTTACAGAGTGCACTAAACATGAATTAGACCTTGTTTGTGAAAAACGATTTATTTCTGTATTTCATGATTGCAACTTGCTGAAAAGTGTCAACAGTGTTCCTTTCATCGAGTTTAAACAGTACAGCAAATGGTACTTACAGAGTGACTCAAACATGACTTAGACCTTGTTTTTGAAAAACTATTTATTTCTGTTTTTCATGATTGCAACTTGCTGAAAAGTGTCAACAATGTTCCTTTCATCGAGTTTAAACAGTACAGCAAAATGGTACTTGCAGAGTGACTCAAACATGACTTAGACCTTGTTTTTGAAAAACTGTTTATTTCTGTATTTCATGATTGCAACTGGCTGAAAAGTGTCAACAATGTTCCTTTCATCGAGTTTAAACAGTACAGCAAAATGGTACTTACAGAGTGACTCAAACTTGACTTAGACCTTGTTTTTGAAAAACTGTTTATTTCTGTATTACATGATTGCAACTTGCTGAAAAGTGTCAACAGTACAGTGTTCCTATCATCCTGATTAAGAAGTACAGCAAAAATGGAACTTACAAAGTGCATCAAACATGATTTAGACCTTCTTTGTGAAAAACTATTTATTTCTGTTTTTCATGATTGCAACTTGCTGAAAAGTGTCAACAATGTTCCTTTCATCGAGTTTAAACAGTACAGCAAAATGGTACTTACAGAATGACCTTGTTATTGAAAAACTGTTAATTTCTGTATTACATGATTGCAACTTGCTGAAAAGTGTCAACAGTGTTCCTATCATCCTGATTAAGCAGTACAGCAAAAATGGAACTTACAGAGTGCACTAAACATGACTTAGACCTTGTTTGTGAAAAACGATTTATTTCTGTATTTCATGATTGCAACTTGCTGAAAAGTGTCAACAATGTTCCTTTCATCGAGTTTAAACAGTACAGCAAAATGGTACTTACAGAGTGACTCAAACTTGACTTAGACCTTGTTTTTGAAAAACTGTTTATTTCTGTATTACATGATTGCAACTTGCTGAAAAGTGTCAACAGTACAGTGTTCCTATCATCCTGATTAATCAGTACAGCAAACATGGAACTTACAGAGTGCACTAAACATGAATTAGACCTTGTTTGTGAAAAACGATTTATTTCTGTATTTCATGATTGCAACTTGCTGAAAAGTGTCAACAATGTTCCTTTCATCGAGTTTAAACAGTACAGCAAAATGGTACTTACAGAGTGACTCAAACTTGACTTAGACCTTGTTTTTGAAAAACTGTTTATTTCTGTATTACATGATTGCAACTTGCTGAAAAGTGTCAACAGTACAGTGTTCCTATCATCCTGATTAAGCAGTACAGCAAAAATGGAACTTACAAAGTGCATCAAACATGATTTAGACCTTGTTTGTGAAAAACTATTTATTTCTGTTTTTCATGATTGCAACTTGCTGAAAAGTGTCAACAGTACAGTGTTCCTATCATCCTGATTAATCAGTACAGCAAAAATGGAACTTACAGAGTGCACTAAACATGAATTAGACCTTGTTTGTGAAAAACGATTTATTTCTGTATTTCATGATTGCAACTTGCTGAAAAGTGTCAACAATGTTCCTTTCATCGAGTTTAAACAGTACAGCAAAATGGTACTTACAGAGTGACTCAAACTTGACTTAGACCTTGTTTTTGAAAAACGGTTTATTTCTGTATTTCATGATTGCAACTTGCTGAAAAGTGTCAACAGTGTTCCTTTCATCGAGTTTAAACAGTACAGCAAATGGTACTTACAGAGTGACTCAAACATGACTTAGACCTTGTTTTTGAAAAACTATTTATTTCTGTTTTTCATGATTGCAACTTGCTGAAAAGTGTCAACAATGTTCCTTTCATCGAGTTTAAACAGTACAGCAAAATGGTACTTGCAGAGTGACTCAAACATGACTTAGACCTTGTTTTTGAAAAACTGTTTATTTCTGTATTTCATGATTGCAACTGGCTGAAAAGTGTCAACAATGTTCCTTTCATCGAGTTTAAACAGTACAGCAAAATGGTACTTACAGAGTGACTCAAACTTGACTTAGACCTTGTTTTTGAAAAACTGTTTATTTCTGTATTACATGATTGCAACTTGCTGAAAAGTGTCAACAGTACAGTGTTCCTATCATCCTGATTAAGAAGTACAGCAAAAATGGAACTTACAAAGTGCATCAAACATGATTTAGACCTTCTTTGTGAAAAACTATTTATTTCAGTTTTTCATGATTGCAACTTGCTGAAAAGTGTCAACAATGTTCCTTTCATCGAGTTTAAACAGTACAGCAAAATTGTACTTACAAATGACCTTGTTTTTGAAAAACTGTTAATTTCTGTATTACATGATTGCAACTTGCTGAAAAGTGTCAACAGTGTTCCTATCATCCTGATTAAGCAGTACAGCAAAAATGGAACTTACAGAGTGCACTAAACATGACTTAGACCTTGTTTGTGAAAAACGATTTATTTCTGTATTTCATGATTGCAACTTGCTGAAAAGTGTCAACAATGTTCCTTTCATCGAGTTTAAACAGTACAGCAAAATGGTACTTACAGAGTGACTCAAACTTGACTTAGACCTTGTTTTTGAAAAACTGTTTATTTCTGTATTACATGATTGCAACTTGCTGAAAAGTGTCAACAGTACAGTGTTCCTATCATCCTGATTAATCAGTACAGCAAAAATGGAACTTACAGAGTGCACTAAACATGAATTAGACCTTGTTTGTGAAAAACGATTTATTTCTGTATTTCATGATTGCAACTTGCTGAAAAGTGTCAACAGTACAGTGTTCCTATCATCCTGATTAAGCAGTACAGCAAAAATGGAACTTACAAAGTGCATCAAACATGATTTAGACCTTGTTTGTGAAAAACTATTTATTTCTGTTTTTCATGATTGCAACTTGCTGAAAAGTGTCAACAGTACAGTGTTCCTATCATCCTGATTAATCAGTACAGCAAAAATGGAACTTACAGAGTGCACTAAACATGAATTAGACCTTGTTTGTGAAAAACGATTTATTTCTGTATTTCATGATTGCAACTTGCTGAAAAGTGTCAACAGTGTTCCTTTCATCGAGTTTAAACAGTACAGCAAATGGTACTTACAGAGTGACTCAAACATGACTTAGACCTTGTTTTTGAAAAACTATTTATTTCTGTTTTTCATGATTGCAACTTGCTGAAAAGTGTCAACAATGTTCCTTTCATCGAGTTTAAACAGTACAGCAAAATGGTACTTGCAGAGTGACTCAAACATGACTTAGACCTTGTTTTTGAAAAACTGTTTATTTCTGTATTTCATGATTGCAACTGGCTGAAAAGTGTCAACAATGTTCCTTTCATCGAGTTTAAACAGTACAGCAAAATGGTACTTACAGAGTGACTCAAACTTGACTTAGACCTTGTTTTTGAAAAACTGTTTATTTCTGTATTACATGATTGCAACTTGCTGAAAAGTGTCAACAGTACAGTGTTCCTATCATCCTGATTAAGCAGTACAGCAAAAATGGAACTTACAAAGTGCATCAAACATGATTTAGACCTTGTTTGTGAAAAACTATTTATTTCTGTTTTTCATGATTGCAACTTGCTGAAAAGTGTCAACAGTACAGTGTTCCTATCATCCTGATTAATCAGTACAGCAAAAATGGAACTTACAGAGTGCACTAAACATGAATTAGACCTTGTTTGTGAAAAACGATTTATTTCTGTATTTCATGATTGCAACTTGCTGAAAAGTGTCAACAATGTTCCTTTCATCGAGTTTAAACAGTACAGCAAAATGGTACTTACAGAGTGACTCAAACTTGACTTAGACCTTGTTTTTGAAAAACTGTTTATTTCTGTATTACATGATTGCAACTTGCTGAAAAGTGTCAACAGTACAGTGTTCCTATCATCCTGATTAAGCAGTACAGCAAAAATGGAACTTACAAAGTGCATCAAACATGATTTAGACCTTGTTTGTGAAAAACTATTTATTTCTGTTTTTCATGATTGCAACTTGCTGAAAAGTGTCAACAATGTTCCTTTCATCGAGTTTAAACAGTATAGCAAAATGGTACTTACAGAATGACCTTGTTTTTGAAAAACTGTTTATTTCTGTATTACATGATTGCAACTTGCTGAAAAGTGTCAACAGTTCAGTGTTCCTATCATCCTGATTAAGCAGTACAGCAAAAATTGTACTTACAGAGTGCATCAAACATGATTTAGACCTTGTTTGTGAAAAACTATTTATTTCTGTATTAAATGATTCCTATTTGCTGAAAAGTGTCAACAGTGTTCCTTTCATCGAGTTTAAACAGTACAGCAAAATGGTACTTACAGAGTGACCTTGTTTTTGAAAAACTGTTTATTTCTGTATTACATGATTGCAACTTGTTGAAAAGTGTCAACAGTTCAGTGTTCCTATCATCCTGATTAATCAGTACAGCAAAAATGGAACTTACAGAGTGCACTAAACATGAATTAGACCTTGTTTGTGAAAAACTATTTATTTCTGTATTTCATGATTGCAACTTGCTGAAAAGTGTCAACAATGTTCCTTTCATCGAGTTTAAACAGTACAGCAAAATGGTATTTACAGAGTGACTCAAACTTGACTTAGACCTTGTTTTTGAAAAACTGTTTATTTCTGTATTACATGATTGCAACTTGCTGAAAAGTGTCAACAATGTTCCTTTCATCGAGTTTAAACAGTACAGCAAAATGGTACTTACAGAATGACCTTGTTTTTGAAAAACTGTTTATTTCTGTATTACATGATTGCAACATGCTGAAAAGTGTCAACAGTTCAGTGTTCCTATCATCCTGATTAAGCAGTACAGCAAAAATTGTACTTACAGAGTGCATCAAACATGATTTAGACCTTGTTTGTGAAAAACTATTTATTTCTGTATTACATGATTGCAACTTGCTGAAAAGTGTCAACAGTGTTCCTTTCATCGAGTTTAAACAGTACAGCAAAATGGTACTTACAGAGTGACTCAAACATGACTTAGACCTTGTTTTTGAAAAACTGTTTATTTCTGTATTTCATGATTGCAACTGGCTGAAAAGTGTCAACAATGTTCCTTTCATCGAGTTTAAACAGTACAGCAAAATGGTACTTACAGAGTGACTCAAACTTGACTTAGACCTTGTTTTTGAAAAACTGTTTATTTCTGTATTACATGATTGCAACTTGCTGAAAAGTGTCAACAGTACAGTGTTCCTATCATCCTGATTAAGAAGTACAGCAAAAATGGAACTTACAAAGTGCATCAAACATGATTTAGACCTTCTTTGTGAAAAACTATTTATTTCTGTTTTTCATGATTGCAACTTGCTGAAAAGTGTCAACAATGTTCCTTTCATCGAGTTTAAACAGTACAGCAAAATGGTACTTACAGAATGACCTTGTTTTTGAAAAACTGTTAATTTCTGTATTACATGATTGCAACTTGCTGAAAAGTGTCAACAGTGTTCCTATCATCCTGATTAAGCAGTACAGCAAAAATGGAACTTACAGAGTGCACTAAACATGACTTAGACCTTGTTTGTGAAAAACGATTTATTTCTGTATTTCATGATTGCAACTTGCTGAAAAGTGTCAACAATGTTCCTTTCATCGAGTTTAAACAGTACAGCAAAATGGTACTTACAGAGTGACTCAAACTTGACTTAGACCTTGTTTTTGAAAAACTGTTTATTTCTGTATTACATGATTGCAACTTGCTGAAAAGTGTCAACAGTACAGTGTTCCTATCATCCTGATTAATCAGTACAGCAAACATGGAACTTACAGAGTGCACTAAACATGAATTAGACCTTGTTTGTGAAAAACGATTTATTTCTGTATTTCATGATTGCAACTTGCTGAAAAGTGTCAACAATGTTCCTTTCATCGAGTTTAAACAGTACAGCAAAATGGTACTTACAGAGTGACTCAAACTTGACTTAGACCTTGTTTTTGAAAAACTGTTTATTTCTGTATTACATGATTGCAACTTGCTGAAAAGTGTCAACAGTACAGTGTTCCTATCATCCTGATTAAGCAGTACAGCAAAAATGGAACTTACAAAGTGCATCAAACATGATTTAGACCTTGTTTGTGAAAAACTATTTATTTCTGTTTTTCATGATTGCAACTTGCTGAAAAGTGTCAACAGTACAGTGTTCCTATCATCCTGATTAATCAGTACAGCAAAAATGGAACTTACAGAGTGCACTAAACATGAATTAGACCTTGTTTGTGAAAAACGATTTATTTCTGTATTTCATGATTGCAACTTGCTGAAAAGTGTCAACAATGTTCCTTTCATCGAGTTTAAACAGTACAGCAAAATGGTACTTACAGAGTGACTCAAACTTGACTTAGACCTTGTTTTTGAAAAACGGTTTATTTCTGTATTTCATGATTGCAACTTGCTGAAAAGTGTCAACAGTGTTCCTTTCATCGAGTTTAAACAGTACAGCAAATGGTACTTACAGAGTGACTCAAACATGACTTAGACCTTGTTTTTGAAAAACTATTTATTTCTGTTTTTCATGATTGCAACTTGCTGAAAAGTGTCAACAATGTTCCTTTCATCGAGTTTAAACAGTACAGCAAAATGGTACTTGCAGAGTGACTCAAACATGACTTAGACCTTGTTTTTGAAAAACTGTTTATTTCTGTATTTCATGATTGCAACTGGCTGAAAAGTGTCAACAATGTTCCTTTCATCGAGTTTAAACAGTACAGCAAAATGGTACTTACAGAGTGACTCAAACTTGACTTAGACCTTGTTTTTGAAAAACTGTTTATTTCTGTATTACATGATTGCAACTTGCTGAAAAGTGTCAACAGTACAGTGTTCCTATCATCCTGATTAAGAAGTACAGCAAAAATGGAACTTACAAAGTGCATCAAACATGATTTAGACCTTCTTTGTGAAAAACTATTTATTTCAGTTTTTCATGATTGCAACTTGCTGAAAAGTGTCAACAATGTTCCTTTCATCGAGTTTAAACAGTACAGCAAAATTGTACTTACAAATGACCTTGTTTTTGAAAAACTGTTAATTTCTGTATTACATGATTGCAACTTGCTGAAAAGTGTCAACAGTGTTCCTATCATCCTGATTAAGCAGTACAGCAAAAATGGAACTTACAGAGTGCACTAAACATGACTTAGACCTTGTTTGTGAAAAACGATTTATTTCTGTATTTCATGATTGCAACTTGCTGAAAAGTGTCAACAATGTTCCTTTCATCGAGTTTAAACAGTACAGCAAAATGGTACTTACAGAGTGACTCAAACTTGACTTAGACCTTGTTTTTGAAAAACTGTTTATTTCTGTATTACATGATTGCAACTTGCTGAAAAGTGTCAACAGTACAGTGTTCCTATCATCCTGATTAATCAGTACAGCAAAAATGGAACTTACAGAGTGCACTAAACATGAATTAGACCTTGTTTGTGAAAAACGATTTATTTCTGTATTTCATGATTGCAACTTGCTGAAAAGTGTCAACAGTACAGTGTTCCTATCATCCTGATTAAGCAGTACAGCAAAAATGGAACTTACAAAGTGCATCAAACATGATTTAGACCTTGTTTGTGAAAAACTATTTATTTCTGTTTTTCATGATTGCAACTTGCTGAAAAGTGTCAACAGTACAGTGTTCCTATCATCCTGATTAATCAGTACAGCAAAAATGGAACTTACAGAGTGCACTAAACATGAATTAGACCTTGTTTGTGAAAAACGATTTATTTCTGTATTTCATGATTGCAACTTGCTGAAAAGTGTCAACAGTGTTCCTTTCATCGAGTTTAAACAGTACAGCAAATGGTACTTACAGAGTGACTCAAACATGACTTAGACCTTGTTTTTGAAAAACTATTTATTTCTGTTTTTCATGATTGCAACTTGCTGAAAAGTGTCAACAATGTTCCTTTCATCGAGTTTAAACAGTACAGCAAAATGGTACTTGCAGAGTGACTCAAACATGACTTAGACCTTGTTTTTGAAAAACTGTTTATTTCTGTATTTCATGATTGCAACTGGCTGAAAAGTGTCAACAATGTTCCTTTCATCGAGTTTAAACAGTACAGCAAAATGGTACTTACAGAGTGACTCAAACTTGACTTAGACCTTGTTTTTGAAAAACTGTTTATTTCTGTATTACATGATTGCAACTTGCTGAAAAGTGTCAACAGTACAGTGTTCCTATCATCCTGATTAAGCAGTACAGCAAAAATGGAACTTACAAAGTGCATCAAACATGATTTAGACCTTGTTTGTGAAAAACTATTTATTTCTGTTTTTCATGATTGCAACTTGCTGAAAAGTGTCAACAGTACAGTGTTCCTATCATCCTGATTAATCAGTACAGCAAAAATGGAACTTACAGAGTGCACTAAACATGAATTAGACCTTGTTTGTGAAAAACGATTTATTTCTGTATTTCATGATTGCAACTTGCTGAAAAGTGTCAACAATGTTCCTTTCATCGAGTTTAAACAGTACAGCAAAATGGTACTTACAGAGTGACTCAAACTTGACTTAGACCTTGTTTTTGAAAAACTGTTTATTTCTGTATTACATGATTGCAACTTGCTGAAAAGTGTCAACAGTACAGTGTTCCTATCATCCTGATTAAGCAGTACAGCAAAAATGGAACTTACAAAGTGCATCAAACATGATTTAGACCTTGTTTGTGAAAAACTATTTATTTCTGTTTTTCATGATTGCAACTTGCTGAAAAGTGTCAACAATGTTCCTTTCATCGAGTTTAAACAGTATAGCAAAATGGTACTTACAGAATGACCTTGTTTTTGAAAAACTGTTTATTTCTGTATTACATGATTGCAACTTGCTGAAAAGTGTCAACAGTTCAGTGTTCCTATCATCCTGATTAAGCAGTACAGCAAAAATTGTACTTACAGAGTGCATCAAACATGATTTAGACCTTGTTTGTGAAAAACTATTTATTTCTGTATTAAATGATTCCTATTTGCTGAAAAGTGTCAACAGTGTTCCTTTCATCGAGTTTAAACAGTACAGCAAAATGGTACTTACAGAGTGACCTTGTTTTTGAAAAACTGTTTATTTCTGTATTACATGATTGCAACTTGTTGAAAAGTGTCAACAGTTCAGTGTTCCTATCATCCTGATTAATCAGTACAGCAAAAATGGAACTTACAGAGTGCACTAAACATGAATTAGACCTTGTTTGTGAAAAACTATTTATTTCTGTATTTCATGATTGCAACTTGCTGAAAAGTGTCAACAATGTTCCTTTCATCGAGTTTAAACAGTACAGCAAAATGGTATTTACAGAGTGACTCAAACTTGACTTAGACCTTGTTTTTGAAAAACTGTTTATTTCTGTATTACATGATTGCAACTTGCTGAAAAGTGTCAACAATGTTCCTTTCATCGAGTTTAAACAGTATAGCAAAATGGTACTTACAGAATGACCTTGTTTTTGAAAAACTGTTTATTTCTGTATTACATGATTGCAACATGCTGAAAAGTGTCAACAGTTCAGTGTTCCTATCATCCTGATTAAGCAGTACAGCAAAAATTGTACTTACAGAGTGCATCAAACATGATTTAGACCTTGTTTGTGAAAAACTATTTATTTCTGTATTAAATGATTGCAACTTGCTGAAAAGTGTCAACAGTGTTCCTTTCATCGAGTTTAAACAGTACAGCAAAATGGTACTTACAGAGTGACTCAAACATGACTTAGACCTTGTTTTTGAAAAACTGTTTATTTCTGTATTTCATGATTGCAACTGGCTGAAAAGTGTCAACAATGTTCCTTTCATCGAGTTTAAACAGTACAGCAAAATGGTACTTACAGAGTGACTCAAACTTGACTTAGACCTTGTTTTTGAAAAACTGTTTATTTCTGTATTACATGATTGCAACTTGCTGAAAAGTGTCAACAGTACAGTGTTCCTATCATCCTGATTAAGAAGTACAGCAAAAATGGAACTTACAAAGTGCATCAAACATGATTTAGACCTTCTTTGTGAAAAACTATTTATTTCTGTTTTTCATGATTGCAACTTGCTGAAAAGTGTCAACAATGTTCCTTTCATCGAGTTTAAACAGTACAGCAAAATGGTACTTACAGAATGACCTTGTTTTTGAAAAACTGTTAATTTCTGTATTACATGATTGCAACTTGCTGAAAAGTGTCAACAGTGTTCCTATCATCCTGATTAAGCAGTACAGCAAAAATGGAACTTACAGAGTGCACTAAACATGACTTAGACCTTGTTTGTGAAAAACGATTTATTTCTGTATTTCATGATTGCAACTTGCTGAAAAGTGTCAACAATGTTCCTTTCATCGAGTTTAAACAGTACAGCAAAATGGTACTTACAGAGTGACTCAAACTTGACTTAGACCTTGTTTTTGAAAAACTGTTTATTTCTGTATTACATGATTGCAACTTGCTGAAAAGTGTCAACAGTACAGTGTTCCTATCATCCTGATTAATCAGTACAGCAAAAATGGAACTTACAGAGTGCACTAAACATGAATTAGACCTTGTTTTTGAAAAACTGTTTATTTCTGTATTACATGATTGCAACTTGCTGAAAAGTGTCAACAGTACAGTGTTCCTATCATCCTGATTAAGAAGTACAGCAAAAATGGAACTTACAAAGTGCATCAAACATGATTTAGACCTTCTTTGTGAAAAACTATTTATTTCAGTTTTTCATGATTGCAACTTGCTGAAAAGTGTCAACAATGTTCCTTTCATCGAGTTTAAACAGTACAGCAAAATTGTACTTACAAATGACCTTGTTTTTGAAAAACTGTTAATTTCTGTATTACATGATTGCAACTTGCTGAAAAGTGTCAACAGTACAGTGTTCCTATCATCCTGATTAAGAAGTACAGCAAAAATGGAACTTACAAAGTGCATCAAACATGATTTAGACCTTCTTTGTGAAAAACTATTTATTTCTGTTTTTCATGATTGCAACTTGCTGAAAAGTGTCAACAATGTTCCTTTCATCGAGTTTAAACAGTACAGCAAAATGGTACTTACAGAATGACCTTGTTTTTGAAAAACTGTTAATTTCTGTATTACATGATTGCAACTTGCTGAAAAGTGTCAACAGTGTTCCTATCATCCTGATTAAGCAGTACAGCAAAAATGGAACTTACAGAGTGCACTAAACATGACTTAGACCTTGTTTGTGAAAAACGATTTATTTCTGTATTTCATGATTGCAACTTGCTGAAAAGTGTCAACAATGTTCCTTTCATCGAGTTTAAACAGTACAGCAAAATGGTACTTACAGAGTGACTCAAACTTGACTTAGACCTTGTTTTTGAAAAACTGTTTATTTCTGTATTACATGATTGCAACTTGCTGAAAAGTGTCAACAGTACAGTGTTCCTATCATCCTGATTAATCAGTACAGCAAAAATGGAACTTACAGAGTGCACTAAACATGAATTAGACCTTGTTTGTGAAAAACGATTTATTTCTGTATTTCATGATTGCAACTTGCTGAAAAGTGTCAACAATGTTCCTTTCATCGAGTTTAAACAGTACAGCAAAATGGTACTTACAGAGTGACTCAAACTTGACTTAGACCTTGTTTTTGAAAAACTGTTTATTTCTGTATTACATGATTGCAACTTGCTGAAAAGTGTCAACAGTACAGTGTTCCTATCATCCAGATTAAGCAGTACAGCAAAAATGGAACTTACAAAGTGCATCAAACATGATTTAGACCTTGTTTGTGAAAAACTATTTATTTCTGTTTTTCATGATTGCAACTTGCTGAAAAGTGTCAACAATGTTCCTTTCATCGAGTTTAAACAGTATAGCAAAATGGTACTTACAGAATGACCTTGTTTTTGAAAAACTGTTTATTTCTGTATTACATGATTGCAACTTGCTGAAAAGTGTCAACAGTTCAGTGTTCCTATCATCCTGATTAAGCAGTACAGCAAAAATTGTACTTACAGAGTGCATCAAACATGATTTAGACCTTGTTTGTGAAAAACTATTTATTTCTGTATTAAATGATTGCAACTTGCTGAAAAGTGTCAACAGTGTTCCTTTCATCGAGTTTAAACAGTACAGCAAAATGGTACTTACAGAGTGACCTTGTTTTTGAAAAACTGTTTATTTCTGTATTACATGATTGCAACTTGTTGAAAAGTGTCAACAGTTCAGTGTTCCTATCATCCTGATTAATCAGTACAGCAAAAATGGAACTTACAGAGTGCACTAAACATGAATTAGACCTTGTTTGTGAAAAACTATTTATTTCTGTATTTCATGATTGCAACTTGCTGAAAAGTGTCAACAATGTTCCTTTCATCGAGTTTAAACAGTACAGCAAAATGGTACTTACAGAGTGACTCAAACTTGACTTAGACCTTGTTTTTGAAAAACTGTTTATTTCTGTATTACATGATTGCAACTTGCTGAAAAGTGTCAACAGTACAGTGTTCCTATCATCCTGATTAAGCAGTACAGCAAAAATGGAACTTACAAAAGTGCATCAAACATGATTTAGACCTTGTTTGTGAAAAACTATTTATTTCTGTTTTTCATGATTGCAACTTGCTGAAAAGTGTCAACAGTACAGTGTTCCTATCATCCTGATTAATCAGTACAGCAAAAATGGAACTTACAGAGTGCACTAAACATGAATTAGACCTTGTTTGTGAAAAACTATTTATTTCTGTATTTCATGATTGCAACTTGCTGAAAAGTGTCAACAATGTTCCTTTCATCGAGTTTAAACAGTACAGCAAAATGGTACTTACAGAGTGACTCAAACTTGACTTAGACCTTGTTTTTGAAAAACTGTTTATTTCTGTATTACATGATTGCAACTTGCTGAAAAGTGTCAACAGTACAGTGTTCCTATCATCCTGATTAAGCAGTACAGCAAAAATGGAACTTACAAAGTGCATCAAACATGATTTAGACCTTGTTTGTGAAAAACTATTTATTTCTGTTTTTCATGATTGCAACTTGCTGAAAAGTGTCAACAATGTTCCTTTCATCGAGTTTAAACAGTATAGCAAAATGGTACTTACAGAATGACCTTGTTTTTGAAAAACTGTTTATTTCTGTATTACATGATTGCAACTTGCTGAAAAGTGTCAACAGTTCAGTGTTCCTATCATCCTGATTAAGCAGTACAGCAAAAATTGTACTTACAGAGTGCATCAAACATGATTTAGACCTTGTTTGTGAAAAACTATTTATTTCTGTATTAAATGATTCCTATTTGCTGAAAAGTGTCAACAGTGTTCCTTTCATCGAGTTTAAACAGTACAGCAAAATGGTACTTACAGAGTGACCTTGTTTTTGAAAAACTGTTTATTTCTGTATTACATGATTGCAACTTGTTGAAAAGTGTCAACAGTTCAGTGTTCCTATCATCCTGATTAATCAGTACAGCAAAAATGGAACTTACAGAGTGCACTAAACATGAATTAGACCTTGTTTGTGAAAAACTATTTATTTCTGTATTTCATGATTGCAACTTGCTGAAAAGTGTCAACAATGTTCCTTTCATCGAGTTTAAACAGTACAGCAAAATGGTATTTACAGAGTGACTCAAACTTGACTTAGACCTTGTTTTTGAAAAACTGTTTATTTCTGTATTACATGATTGCAACTTGCTGAAAAGTGTCAACAATGTTCCTTTCATCGAGTTTAAACAGTATAGCAAAATGGTACTTACAGAATGACCTTGTTTTTGAAAAACTGTTTATTTCTGTATTACATGATTGCAACATGCTGAAAAGTGTCAACAGTTCAGTGTTCCTATCATCCTGATTAAGCAGTACAGCAAAAATTGTACTTACAGAGTGCATCAAACATGATTTAGACCTTGTTTGTGAAAAACTATTTATTTCTGTATTAAATGATTGCAACTTGCTGAAAAGTGTCAACAGTGTTCCTTTCATCGAGTTTAAACAGTACAGCAAAATGGTACTTACAGAGTGACTCAAACATGACTTAGACCTTGTTTTTGAAAAACTGTTTATTTCTGTATTTCATGATTGCAACTGGCTGAAAAGTGTCAACAATGTTCCTTTCATCGAGTTTAAACAGTACAGCAAAATGGTACTTACAGAGTGACTCAAACTTGACTTAGACCTTGTTTTTGAAAAACTGTTTATTTCTGTATTACATGATTGCAACTTGCTGAAAAGTGTCAACAGTACAGTGTTCCTATCATCCTGATTAAGAAGTACAGCAAAAATGGAACTTACAAAGTGCATCAAACATGATTTAGACCTTCTTTGTGAAAAACTATTTATTTCTGTTTTTCATGATTGCAACTTGCTGAAAAGTGTCAACAATGTTCCTTTCATCGAGTTTAAACAGTACAGCAAAATGGTACTTACAGAATGACCTTGTTTTTGAAAAACTGTTAATTTCTGTATTACATGATTGCAACTTGCTGAAAAGTGTCAACAGTGTTCCTATCATCCTGATTAAGCAGTACAGCAAAAATGGTACTTACAGAGTGCACTAAACATGACTTAGACCTTGTTTGTGAAAAACGATTTATTTCTGTATTTCATGATTGCAACTTGCTGAAAAGTGTCAACAATGTTCCTTTCATCGAGTTTAAACAGTACAGCAAAATGGTACTTACAGAGTGACTCAAACTTGACTTAGACCTTGTTTTTGAAAAACTGTTTATTTCTGTATTACATGATTGCAACTTGCTGAAAAGTGTCAACAGTACAGTGTTCCTATCATCCTGATTAATCAGTACAGCAAAAATGGAACTTACAGAGTGCACTAAACATGAATTAGACCTTGTTTGTGAAAAACGATTTATTTCTGTATTTCATGATTGCAACTTGCTGAAAAGTGTCAACAATGTTCCTTTCATCGAGTTTAAACAGTACAGCAAAATGGTACTTACAGAGTGACTCAAACTTGACTTAGACCTTGTTTTTGAAAAACTGTTTATTTCTGTATTACATGATTGCAACTTGCTGAAAAGTGTCAACAGTACAGTGTTCCTATCATCCTGATTAAGCAGTACAGCAAAAATGGAACTTACAAAGTGCATCAAACATGATTTAGACCTTGTTTGTGAAAAACTATTTATTTCTGTTTTTCATGATTGCAACTTGCTGAAAAGTGTCAACAATGTTCCTTTCATCGAGTTTAAACAGTATAGCAAAATGGTACTTACAGAATGACCTTGTTTTTGAAAAACTGTTTATTTCTGTATTACATGATTGCAACTTGCTGAAAAGTGTCAACAGTTCAGTGTTCCTATCATCCTGATTAAGCAGTACAGCAAAAATTGTACTTACAGAGTGCATCAAACATGATTTAGACCTTGTTTGTGAAAAACTATTTATTTCTGTATTAAATGATTGCAACTTGCTGAAAAGTGTCAACAGTGTTCCTTTCATCGAGTTTAAACAGTACAGCAAAATGGTACTTACAGAGTGACCTTGTTTTTGAAAAACTGTTTATTTCTGTATTACATGATTGCAACTTGTTGAAAAGTGTCAACAGTTCAGTGTTCCTATCATCCTGATTAATCAGTACAGCAAAAATGGAACTTACAGAGTGCACTAAACATGAATTAGACCTTGTTTGTGAAAAACGATTTATTTCTGTATTTCATTTTTGCAACTTGCTGAAAAGTGTCAACAATGTTCCTTTCATCGAGTTTAAACAGTACAGCAAAATGGTATTTACAGAGTGACTCAAACTTGACTTAGACCTTGTTTTTGAAAAACTGTTTATTTCTGTATTACATGATTGCAACTTGCTGAAAAGTGTCAACAGTACAGTGTTCCTATCATCCTGATTAATCAGTACATCAAAAATGGAACTTACAGAGTGCACTAAACATGAATCAGACCTTGTTTGTGAAAAACTATTTATTTCTGTATTTCATGATTGCAACTTGCTGAAAAGTGTCAACAATGTTCCTTTCATCGAGTTTAAACAGTACAGCAAAATTGTACTTACAGAGTGACTCAAACATGACTTAGACCTTGTTTTTGAAAAATGGTTTATTTCTGTATTTCATGATTGCAACTTGCTGAAAAGTGTTAACAGGGTTCCTTTCATCGAGTTTAAACAGTACAGCAAAATGGTACTTACAGAGTGACCTTGTTTTTGAAAAATGGTTTATTTCTGTATTTCATGATTGCAACTTGCTGAAAAGTGTCAACAGTGGTCCTTTCATCGAGTTTAAACAGTACAGCAAATGGTACTTACAGAGTGACTCAAACATGACTTAGACCTTGTTTTTGAAAAACTGTTTATTTCTGTATTTCATGATTGCAACTTGCTGAAAAGTGTCAACAATGTTCCTTTCATCGAGTTTAAACAGTACAGCAAAATGGTACTTACAGAGTGACTCAAACTTGACTTAGACCTTGTTTTTGAAAAACTGTTTATTTCTGTATTACATGATTGCAACTTGCTGAAAAGTGTCAACAGTACAGTGTTCCTATCATCCTGATTAAGCAGTACAGCAAAAATGGAACTTACAAAGTGCATCAAACATGATTTAGACCTTGTTTGTGAAAAACTATTTATTTCTGTTTTTCATGATTGCAACTTGCTGAAAAGTGTCAACAATGTTCCTTTCATCGAGTTTAAACAGTACAGCAAAATTGTACTTACAGAGTGACTCAAACATGACTTAGACCTTGTTTTTGAAAAACGGTTTATTTCTGTATTTCATGATTGCAACTTGCTGAAAAGTGTCAACAATGTTCCTTTCATCGAGTTTAAACAGTACAGCAAAATGGTACTTACAGAGTGACTCAAACTTGACTTAGACCTTGTTTTTGAAAAACGGTTTATTTCTGTATTACATGATTGCAACTTGCTGAAAAGTGTCAACAGTACAGTGTTCCTATCATCCTGATTAAGAAGTACAGCAAAAATGGAACTTACAAAGTGCATCAAACATGATTTAGACCTTCTTTGTGAAAAACGATTTATTTCTGTTTTTCATGATTGCAACTTGCTGAAAAGTGTCAACAATGTTCCTTTCATCGAGTTTAAACAGTACAGCAAAATTGTACTTACAGAGTGACTCAAACATGACTTAGACCTTGTTTTTGAAAAACTGTTTATTTCTGTATTACATGATTGCAACTTGCTGAAAAGTGTCAACAGTACAGTGTTCCTATCATCCTGATTAAGCAGTACAGCAAAAATGGAACTTACAAAGTGCATCAAACATGATTTAGACCTTGTTTGTGAAAAACTATTTATTTCTGTTTTTCATGATTGCAACTTGCTGAAAAGTGTCAACAATGTTCCTTTCATCGAGTTTAAACAGTACAGCAAAATTGTACTTACAGAGTGACTCAAACATGACTTAGACCTTGTTTTTGAAAAACGGTTTATTTCTGTATTTCATGATTGCAACTTGCTGAAAAGTGTCAACAGTGTTCCTTTCATCGAGTTTAAACAGTACAGCAAATGGTACTTACAGAGTGACTCAAACATGACTTAGACCTTGTTTTTGAAAAACTGTTTATTTCTGTATTTCATGATTGCAACTTGCTGAAAAGTATTAACAGTGTTCCTTTCATCGAGTTTAAACAGTAC
Organism: Salmo salar; assembly: GCF_965601325.2. NCBI lineage: Eukaryota > Metazoa > Chordata > Actinopteri > Salmoniformes > Salmonidae > Salmo > Salmo salar. The sequence continues at coordinate 47,696,520 of NC_138295.1, read as the reverse complement.
AGCAAATGGTACTTACAGAGTGACTCAAACATGACTTAGACCTTGTTTTTGAAAAACTGTTTATTTCTGTATTTCATGATTGCAACTTGCTGAAAAGTGTTAACAGGGTTCCTTTCATCGAGTTTAAACAGTACAGCAAAATGGTACTTACAGAGTGACCTTGTTTTTGAAAAACGGATTATTTCTCTATTACATGATTGCAACTTGCTGAAAAGTGTCAACAGTTCAGTGTTCCTATCATCCTGATTAAGCAGTACAGCAAAAATTGTACTTACAGAGTGCATCAAACATGATTTAGACCTTGTTTGTGAAAAACTATTTATTTCTGTATTACATGATTGCAACTTGCTGAAAAGTGTCAACAGTACAGTGTTCCTATCATCCTGATTAATCAGTACAGCAAAAATGGAACTTACAGAGTGCACTAAACATGAATTAGACCTTGTTTGTGAAAAACGATTTATTTCTGTATTTCATGATTGCAACTTGCTGAAAAGTGTCAACAATGTTCCTTTCATCGAGTTTAAACAGTACAGCAAAATGGTATTTACAGATTGACTCAAACTTGACTTAGACCTTGTTTTTGAAAAACTGTTTATTTCTGTATTACAAGATTGCAACTTGCTGAAAAGTGTCAACAGTACAGTGTTCATATCATCCTGATTAAGCAGTACAGCAAAAATGGAACTTACAAAGTGCATCAAACATGATTTAGACCTTGTTTGTGAAAAACTATTTATTTCTGTTTTTCATGATTGCAACTTACTGAAAAGTGTCAACAATGTTCCTTTCATCGAGTTTAAACAGTACAGCAAAATTGTACTTACAGAGTGACTCAAACATGACTTAGACCTTGTTTTTGAAAAACGGTTTATTTCTGTATTTCATGATTGCAACTTGCTGAAAAGTGTCAACAGTGTTCCTTTCATCGAGTTTAAACAGTACAGCAAATGGTACTTACAGAGTGACTCAAACATGACTTAGACCTTGTTTTTGAAAAACTGTTTATTTCTGTATTTCATGATTGCAACTTGCTGAAAAGTGTTAACAGGGTTCCTTTCATCGAGTTTAAACAGTACAGCAAAATGGTACTTACAGAGTGACCTTGTTTTTGAAAAACTGTTTATTTCTCAATTACATGATTGCAACTTGCTGAAAAGTGTCAACAGTTCAGTGTTCCTATCATCCTGATTAAGCAGTACAGCAAAAATTGTACTTACAGAGTGCATCAAACATGATTTAGACCTTGTTTGTGAAAAACTATTTATTTCTGTATTACATGATTGCAACTTGCTGAAAAGTGTCAACAATGTTCCTTTCATCGAGTTTAAACAGTACAGCAAAATGGTATTTACAGAGTGACTCAAACTTGACTTAGACCTTGTTTTTGAAAAACTGTTTATTTCTGTATTACATGATTGCAACTTGCTGAAAAGTGTCAACAGTACAGTGTTCCTATCATCCTGATTAAGCAGTACAGCAAAAATGGAACTTACAAAGTGCATCAAACATGATTTAGACCTTGTTTGTGAAAAACTATTTATTTCTGTTTTTCATGATTGCAACTGGCTGAAAAGTGTCAACAATGTTCCTTTCATCGAGTTTAAACAGTACAGCAAAATGGTACTTACAGAGTGACTCAAACTTGACTTAGACCTTGTTTTTGAAAAACGGTTTATTTCTGTATTACATGATTGCAACTTGCTGAAAAGTGTCAACAGTACAGTGTTCCTATCATCCTGATTAAGAAGTACAGCAAAAATGGAACTTACAAAGTGCATCAAACATGATTTAGACCTTCTTTGTGAAAAACGATTTATTTCTGTTTTTCATGATTGCAACTTGCTGAAAAGTGTCAACAATGTTCCTTTCATCGAGTTTAAACAGTACAGCAAAATTGTACTTACAGAGTGACTCAAACATGACTTAGACCTTGTTTTTGAAAAACGGTTTATTTCTGTATTTCATGATTGCAACTTGCTGAAAAGTGTCAACAGTGTTCCTTTCATCGAGTTTAAACAGTACAGCAAATGGTACTTACAGAGTGACTCAAACATGACTTAGACCTTGTTTTTGAAAAACTATTTATTTCTGTTTTTCATGATTGCAACTTGCTGAAAAGTGTCAACAATGTTCCTTTCATCGAGTTTAAACAGTACAGCAAAATGGTACTTGCAGAGTGACTCAAACATGACTTAGACCTTGTTTTTGAAAAACTGTTTATTTCTGTATTTCATGATTGCAACTGGCTGAAAAGTGTCAACAATGTTCCTTTCATCGAGTTTAAACAGTACAGCAAAATGGTACTTACAGAGTGACTCAAACTTGACTTAGACCTTGTTTTTGAAAAACTGTTTATTTCTGTATTACATGATTGCAACTTGCTGAAAAGTGTCAACAGTACAGTGTTCCTATCATCCTGATTAAGAAGTACAGCAAAAATGGAACTTACAAAGTGCATCAAACATGATTTAGACCTTCTTTGTGAAAAACTATTTATTTCTGTTTTTCATGATTGCAACTTGCTGAAAAGTGTCAACAATGTTCCTTTCATCGAGTTTAAACAGTACAGCAAAATGGTACTTACAGAATGACCTTGTTTTTGAAAAACTGTTAATTTCTGTATTACATGATTGCAACTTGCTGAAAAGTGTCAACAGTGTTCCTATCATCCTGATTAAGCAGTACAGCAAAAATGGAACTTACAAAGTGCATCAAACATGATTTAGACCTTGTTTTTGAAAAACGGTTTATTTCTGTATTTCATGATTGCAACTTGCTGAAAAGTGTCAACAGTGTTCCTTTCATCGAGTTTAAACAGTACAGCAAATGGTACTTACAGAGTGACTCAAACATGACTTAGACCTTGTTTTTGAAAAACTGTTTATTTCTGTATTTCATGATTGCAACTTGCTGAAAAGTGTTAACAGGGTTCCTTTCATCGAGTTTAAACAGTACAGCAAAATGGTACTTACAGAATGACCTTGTTTTTGAAAAACTATTTATTTCTGTTTTTCATGATTGCAACTTGCTGAAAAGTGTCAACAATGTTCCTTTCATCGAGTTTAAACAGTACAGCAAAATGGTATTTACAGAGTGACTCAAACTTGACTTAGACCTTGTTTTTGAAAAACTGTTTATTTCTATATTACATGATTGCAACTTGCTGAAAAGTGTCAACAGTACAGTGTTCCTATCATCCTGATTAAGCAGTACAGCAAAAATGGAACTTACAAAGTGCATCAAACATGATTTAGACCTTGTTTGTGAAAAACTATTTATTTCTGTTTTTCATGATTGCAACTTGCTGAAAAGTGTCAACAATGTTCCTTTCATCGAGTTTAAACAGTACAGCAAAATTGTACTTACAGAGTGACTCAAACATGACTTAGACCTTGTTTTTGAAAAACTGTTTATTTCTGTATTTCATGATTGCAACTTGCTGAAAAGTATTAACAGTGTTCCTTTCATCGAGTTTAAACAGTACAGCAAATGGTACTTACAGAGTGACTCAAACATGACTTAGACCTTGTTTTTGAAAAACTGTTTATTTCTGTATTTCATGATTGCAACTTGCTGAAAAGTGTTAACAGGGTTCCTTTCATCGAGTTTAAACAGTACAGCAAAATGGTACTTACAGAGTGACCTTGTTTTTGAAAAACGGATTATTTCTCTATTACATGATTGCAACTTGCTGAAAAGTGTCAACAGTTCAGTGTTCCTATCATCCTGATTAAGCAGTACAGCAAAAATTGTACTTACAGAGTGCATCAAACATGATTTAGACCTTGTTTGTGAAAAACTATTTATTTCTGTATTACATGATTGCAACTTGCTGAAAAGTGTCAACAGTACAGTGTTCCTATCATCCTGATTAATCAGTACAGCAAAAATGGAACTTACAGAGTGCACTAAACATGAATTAGACCTTGTTTGTGAAAAACGATTTATTTCTGTATTTCATGATTGCAACTTGCTGAAAAGTGTCAACAATGTTCCTTTCATCGAGTTTAAACAGTACAGCAAAATGGTATTTACAGATTGACTCAAACTTGACTTAGACCTTGTTTTTGAAAAACTGTTTATTTCTGTATTACATGATTGCAACTTGCTGAAAAGTGTCAACAGTACAGTGTTCATATCATCCTGATTAAGCAGTACAGCAAAAATGGCACTTACAAAGTGCATCAAACATGATTTAGACCTTGTTTGTGAGAAACTATTTATTTCTGTTTTTCATAATTGCAACTTGCTGAAAAGTGTCAACAATGTTCCTTTCATCGAGTTTAAACAGTACAGCAAAATTGTACTTACAGAGTGACTCAAACATGACTTAGACCTTGTTTTTGAAAAACGGTTTATTTCTGTATTTCATGATTGCAACTTGCTGAAAAGTGTCAACAGTGTTCCTTTCATCGAGTTTAAACAGTACAGCAAATGGTACTTACAGAGTGACTCAAACATGACTTAGACCTTGTTTTTGAAAAACTGTTTATTTCTGTATTTCATGATTGCAACTTGCTGAAAAGTGTTAACAGGGTTCCTTTCATCGAGTTTAAACAGTACAGCAAAATGGTACTTACAGAGTGACCTTGTTTTTGAAAAACTGTTTATTTCTCAATTACATGATTGCAACTTGCTGAAAAGTGTCAACAGTTCAGTGTTCCTATCATCCTGATTAAGCAGTACAGCAAAAATGGAACTTACAAAGTGCATCAAACATGATTTAGACCTTGTTTGTGAAAAACTATTTATTTCTGTTTTTCATGATTGCAACTGGCTGAAAAGTGTCAACAATGTTCCTTTCATCGAGTTTAAACAGTACAGCAAAATGGTACTTACAGAGTGACTCAAACTTGACTTAGACCTTCTTTGTGAAAAACGATTTATTTCTGTTTTTCATGATTGCAACTTGCTGAAAAGTGTCAACAATGTTCCTTTCATCGAGTTTAAACAGTACAGCAAAATGGTATTTACAGAGTGACTCAAACTTGACTTAGACCTTGTTTTTGAAAAACTGTTTATTTCTGTATTACATGATTGCAACTTGCTGAAAAGTGTCAACAGTACAGTGTTCCTATCATCCTGATTAAGCAGTACAGCAAAAATGGAACTTACAAAGTGCATCAAACATGATTTAGACCTTGTTTGTGAAAAACTATTTATTTCTGTTTTTCATGATTGCAACTTGCTGAAAAGTGTCAACAATGTTCCTTTCATCGAGTTTAAACAGTACAGCAAAATTGTACTTACAGAGTGACTCAAACATGACTTAGACCTTGTTTTTGAAAAACGGTTTATTTCTGTATTTCATGATTGCAACTTGCTGAAAAGTGTCAACAGTGTTCCTTTCATCGAGTTTAAACAGTACAGCAAATGGTACTTACAGAGTGACTCAAACATGACTTAGACCTTGTTTTTGAAAAACTGTTTATTTCTGTATTTCATGATTGCAACTTGCTGAAAAGTATTAACAGTGTTCCTTTCATCGAGTTTAAACAGTACAGCAAATGGTACTTACAGAGTGACTCAAACATGACTTAGACCTTGTTTTTGAAAAACTGTTTATTTCTGTATTTCATGATTGCAACTTGCTGAAAAGTGTTAACAGGGTTCCTTTCATCGAGTTTAAACAGTACAGCAAAATGGTACTTACAGAGTGACCTTGTTTTTGAAAAACGGATTATTTCTCTATTACATGATTGCAACTTGCTGAAAAGTGTCAACAGTTCAGTGTTCCTATCATCCTGATTAAGCAGTACAGCAAAAATTGTACTTACAGAGTGCATCAAACATGATTTAGACCTTGTTTGTGAAAAACTATTTATTTCTGTATTACATGATTGCAACTTGCTGAAAAGTGTCAACAGTACAGTGTTCCTATCATCCTGATTAATCAGTACAGCAAAAATGGAACTTACAGAGTGCACTAAACATGAATTAGACCTTGTTTGTGAAAAACGATTTATTTCTGTATTTCATGATTGCAACTTGCTGAAAAGTGTCAACAATGTTCCTTTCATCGAGTTTAAACAGTACAGCAAAATGGTATTTACAGATTGACTCAAACTTGACTTAGACCTTGTTTTTGAAAAACTGTTTATTTCTGTATTACATGATTGCAACTTGCTGAAAAGTGTCAACAGTACAGTGTTCATATCATCCTGATTAAGCAGTACAGCAAAAATGGCACTTACAAAGTGCATCAAACATGATTTAGACCTTGTTTGTGAGAAACTATTTATTTCTGTTTTTCATAATTGCAACTTGCTGAAAAGTGTCAACAATGTTCCTTTCATCGAGTTTAAACAGTACAGCAAAATTGTACTTACAGAGTGACTCAAACATGACTTAGACCTTGTTTTTGAAAAACGGTTTATTTCTGTATTTCATGATTGCAACTTGCTGAAAAGTGTCAACAGTGTTCCTTTCATCGAGTTTAAACAGTACAGCAAATGGTACTTACAGAGTGACTCAAACATGACTTAGACCTTGTTTTTGAAAAACTGTTTATTTCTGTATTTCATGATTGCAACTTGCTGAAAAGTGTTAACAGGGTTCCTTTCATCGAGTTTAAACAGTACAGCAAAATGGTACTTACAGAGTGACCTTGTTTTTGAAAAACTGTTTATTTCTCAATTACATGATTGCAACTTGCTGAAAAGTGTCAACAGTTCAGTGTTCCTATCATCCTGATTAAGCAGTACAGCAAAAATGGAACTTACAAAGTGCATCAAACATGATTTAGACCTTGTTTGTGAAAAACTATTTATTTCTGTTTTTCATGATTGCAACTGGCTGAAAAGTGTCAACAATGTTCCTTTCATCGAGTTTAAACAGTACAGCAAAATGGTACTTACAGAGTGACTCAAACTTGACTTAGACCTTCTTTGTGAAAAACGATTTATTTCTGTTTTTCATGATTGCAACTTGCTGAAAAGTGTCAACAATGTTCCTTTCATCGAGTTTAAACAGTACAGCAAAATGGTATTTACAGAGTGACTCAAACTTGACTTAGACCTTGTTTTTGAAAAACTGTTTATTTCTGTATTACATGATTGCAACTTGCTGAAAAGTGTCAACAGTACAGTGTTCCTATCATCCTGATTAAGCAGTACAGCAAAAATGGAACTTACAAAGTGCATCAAACATGATTTAGACCTTGTTTGTGAAAAACTATTTATTTCTGTTTTTCATGATTGCAACTTGCTGAAAAGTGTCAACAATGTTCCTTTCATCGAGTTTAAACAGTACAGCAAAATTGTACTTACAGAGTGACTCAAACATGACTTAGACCTTGTTTTTGAAAAACGGTTTATTTCTGTATTTCATGATTGCAACTTGCTGAAAAGTGTCAACAGTGTTCCTTTCATCGAGTTTAAACAGTACAGCAAATGGTACTTACAGAGTGACTCAAACATGACTTAGACCTTGTTTTTGAAAAACTGTTTATTTCTGTATTTCATGATTGCAACTTGCTGAAAAGTATTAACAGTGTTCCTTTCATCGAGTTTAAACAGTACAGCAAAATTGTACTTACAGAGTGACTCAAACATGACTTAGACCTTGTTTTTGAAAAACTGTTTATTTCTGTATTTCATGATTGCAACTTGCTGAAAAGTGTTAACAGGGTTCCTTTCATCGAGTTTAAACAGTACAGCAAAATGGTACTTACAGAGTGACCTTGTTTTTGAAAAACGGATTATTTCTCTATTACATGATTGCAACTTGCTGAAAAGTGTCAACAGTTCAGTGTTCCTATCATCCTGATTAAGCAGTACAGCAAAAATTGTACTTACAGAGTGCATCAAACATGATTTAGACCTTGTTTGTGAAAAACTATTTATTTCTGTATTACATGATTGCAACTTGCTGAAAAGTGTCAACAGTACAGTGTTCCTATCATCCTGATTAATCAGTACAGCAAAAATGGAACTTACAGAGTGCACTAAACATGAATTAGACCTTGTTTTTGAAAAACTGTTTATTTCTGTATTACATGATTGCAACTTGCTGAAAAGTGTCAACAGTACAGTGTTCATATCATCCTGAGTTAAGCAGTACAGCAAAAATGGCACTTACAAAGTGCACTCAAACATGACTTAGACCTTGTTTGTGAGAAACTGTTTATTTCTGTTTTTCATGATTGCAACTTGCTGAAAAGTGTCAACAGTGTTCCTTTCATCGAGTTTAAACAGTACAGCAAAATTGTACTTACAGAGTGACTCAAACATGACTTAGACCTTGTTTTTGAAAAACGGTTTATTTCTGTATTTCATGATTGCAACTTGCTGAAAAGTGTCAACAGTGTTCCTTTCATCGAGTTTAAACAGTACAGCAAATGGTACTTACAGAGTGACTCAAACATGACTTAGACCTTGTTTTTGAAAAACTGTTTATTTCTGTATTTCATGATTGCAACTTGCTGAAAAGTGTTAACAGGGTTCCTTTCATCGAGTTTAAACAGTACAGCAAAATGGTACTTACAGAGTGACCTTGTTTTTGAAAAACTGTTTATTTCTCAATTACATGATTGCAACTTGCTGAAAAGTGTCAACAGTTCAGTGTTCCTATCATCCTGATTAAGCAGTACAGCAAAAATGGAACTTACAAAGTGCATCAAACATGATTTAGACCTTGTTTGTGAAAAACTATTTATTTCTGTTTTTCATGATTGCAACTGGCTGAAAAGTGTCAACAATGTTCCTTTCATCGAGTTTAAACAGTACAGCAAAATGGTACTTACAGAGTGACTCAAACTTGACTTAGACCTTCTTTGTGAAAAACGATTTATTTCTGTTTTTCATGATTGCAACTTGCTGAAAAGTGTCAACAATGTTCCTTTCATCGAGTTTAAACAGTACAGCAAATGGTACTTACAGAGTGACTCAAACATGACTTAGACCTTGTTTTTGAAAAACTATTTATTTCTGTTTTTCATGATTGCAAATTGCTGAAAAGTGTCAACAATGTTCCTTTCATCGAGTTTAAACAGTACAGCAAATGGTACTTGCAGAGTGACTCAAACATGACTTAGACCTTGTTTTTGAAAAACTGTTTATTTCTGTATTTCATGATTGCAACTTGCTGAAAAGTGTTAACAGGGTTCCTTTCATCGAGTTTAAACAGTACAGCAAAATGGTACTTACAGAATGACCTTGTTTTTGAAAAACTATTTATTTCTGTTTTTCATGATTGCAACTTGCTGAAAAGTGTCAACAATGTTCCTTTCATCGAGTTTAAACAGTACAGCAAAATGGTATTTACAGAGTGACTCAAACTTGACTTAGACCTTGTTTTTGAAAAACTGTTTATTTCTGTATTACATGATTGCAACTTGCTGAAAAGTGTCAACAGTACAGTGTTCCTATCATCCTGATTAAGCAGTACAGCAAAAATGGAACTTACAAAGTGCATCAAACATGATTTAGACCTTGTTTGTGAAAAACTATTTATTTCTGTTTTTCATGATTGCAACTTGCTGAAAAGTGTCAACAATGTTCCTTTCATCGAGTTTAAACAGTACAGCAAAATTGTACTTACAGAGTGACTCAAACATGACTTAGACCTTGTTTTTGAAAAACGGTTTATTTCTGTATTTCATGATTGCAACTTGCTGAAAAGTGTCAACAGTGTTCCTTTCATCGAGTTTAAACAGTACAGCAAATGGTACTTACAGAGTGACTCAAACATGACTTAGACATTGTTTTTGAAAAACTGTTTATTTCTGTATTTCATGATTGCAACTTGCTGAAAAGTATTAACAGTGTTCCTTTCATCGAGTTTAAACAGTACAGCAAATGGTACTTACAGAGTGACTCAAACATGACTTAGACCTTGTTTTTGAAAAACTGTTTATTTCTGTATTTCATGATTGCAACTTGCTGAAAAGTGTTAACAGGGTTCCTTTCATCGACTTTAAACAGTACAGCAAAATGGTACTTACAGAGTGACCTTGTTTTTGAAAAACGGATTATTTCTCTATTACATGATTGCAACTTGCTGAAAAGTGTCAACAGTTCAGTGTTCCTATCATCCTGATTAAGCAGTACAGCAAAAATTGTACTTACAGAGTGCATCAAACATGATTTAGACCTTGTTTGTGAAAAACTATTTATTTCTGTATTACATGATTGCAACTTGCTGAAAAGTGTCAACAGTACAGTGTTCCTATCATCCTGATTAATCAGTACAGCAAAAATGGAACTTACAGAGTGCACTAAACATGAATTAGACCTTGTTTGTGAAAAACGATTTATTTCTGTATTTCATGATTGCAACTTGCTGAAAAGTGTCAACAATGTTCCTTTCATCGAGTTTAAACAGTACAGCAAAATGGTATTTACAGATTGACTCAAACTTGACTTAGACCTTGTTTTTGAAAAACTGTTTATTTCTGTATTACATGATTGCAACTTGCTGAAAAGTGTCAACAGTACAGTGTTCATATCATCCTGATTAAGCAGTACAGCAAAAATGGCACTTACAAAGTGCATCAAACATGATTTAGACCTTGTTTGTGAAAAACTATTTATTTCTGTTTTTCATAATTGCAACTTGCTGAAAAGTGTCAACAATGTTCCTTTCATCGAGTTTAAACAGTACAGCAAAATTGTACTTACAGAGTGACTCAAACATGACTTAGACCTTGTTTTTGAAAAACGGTTTATTTCTGTATTTCATGATTGCAACTTGCTGAAAAGTGTCAACAGTGTTCCTTTCATCGAGTTTAAACAGTACAGCAAAAAGTACTTACAGAGTGACTCAAACATGACTTAGACCTTGTTTTTGAAAAACTGTTTATTTCTGTATTTCATGATTGCAACTTGCTGAAAAGTGTTAACAGGGTTCCTTTCATCGAGTTTAAACAGTACAGCAAAATGGTACTTACAGAGTGACCTTGTTTTTGAAAAACTGTTTATTTCTCAATTACATGATTGCAACTTGCTGAAAAGTGTCAACAGTTCAGTGTTCCTATCATCCTGATTAAGCAGTACAGCAAAAATGGAACTTACAAAGTGCATCAAACATGATTTAGACCTTGTTTGTGAAAAACTATTTATTTCTGTTTTTCATGATTGCAACTGGCTGAAAAGTGTCAACAATGTTCCTTTCATCGAGTTTAAACAGTACAGCAAAATGGTACTTACAGAGTGACTCAAACTTGACTTAGACCTTCTTTGTGAAAAACGATTTATTTCTGTTTTTCATGATTGCAACTTGCTGAAAAGTGTCAACAATGTTCCTTTCATCGAGTTTAAACAGTACAGCAAATGGTACTTACAGAGTGACTCAAACATGACTTAGACCTTGTTTTTGAAAAACTATTTATTTCTGTTTTTCATGATTGCAAATTGCTGAAAAGTGTCAACAATGTTCCTTTCATCGAGTTTAAACAGTACAGCAAATGGTACTTGCAGAGTGACTCAAACATGACTTAGACCTTGTTTTTGAAAAACTGTTTATTTCTGTATTTCATGATTGCAACTTGCTGAAAAGTGTTAACAGGGTTCCTTTCATCGAGTTTAAACAGTACAGCAAAATGGTACTTACAGAATGACCTTGTTTTTGAAAAACTATTTATTTCTGTTTTTCATGATTGCAACTTGCTGAAAAGTGTCAACAATGTTCCTTTCATCGAGTTTAAACAGTACAGCAAAATGGTATTTACAGAGTGACTCAAACTTGACTTAGACCTTGTTTTTGAAAAACTGTTTATTTCTGTATTACATGATTGCAACTTGCTGAAAAGTGTCAACAGTACAGTGTTCCTATCATCCTGATTAAGCAGTACAGCAAAAATGGAACTTACAAAGTGCATCAAACATGATTTAGACCTTGTTTGTGAAAAACTATTTATTTCTGTTTTTCATGATTGCAACTTGCTGAAAAGTGTCAACAATGTTCCTTTCATCGAGTTTAAACAGTACAGCAAAATTGTACTTACAGAGTGACTCAAACATGACTTAGACCTTGTTTTTGAAAAACGGTTTATTTCTGTATTTCATGATTGCAACTTGCTGAAAAGTGTCAACAGTGTTCCTTTCATCGAGTTTAAACAGTACAGCAAATGGTACTTACAGAGTGACTCAAACATGACTTAGACCTTGTTTTTGAAAAACTGTTTATTTCTGTATTTCATGATTGCAACTTGCTGAAAAGTGTTAACAGGGTTCCTTTCATCGAGTTTAAACAGTACAGCAAAATGGTACTTACAGAGTGACCTTGTTTTTGAAAAACTGTTTATTTCTCAATTACATGATTGCAACTTGCTGAAAAGTGTCAACAGTTCAGTGTTCCTATCATCCTGATTAAGCAGTACAGCAAAAATGGAACTTACAAAGTGCATCAAACATGATTTAGACCTTGTTTGTGAAAAACTATTTATTTCTGTTTTTCATGATTGCAACTGGCTGAAAAGTGTCAACAATGTTCCTTTCATCGAGTTTAAACAGTACAGCAAAATGGTACTTACAGAGTGACTCAAACTTGACTTAGACCTTCTTTGTGAAAAACGATTTATTTCTGTTTTTCATGATTGCAACTTGCTGAAAAGTGTCAACAATGTTCCTTTCATCGAGTTTAAACAGTACAGCAAATGGTACTTACAGAGTGACTCAAACATGACTTAGACCTTGTTTTTGAAAAACTATTTATTTCTGTTTTTCATGATTGCAACTTGCTGAAAAGTGTCAACAATGTTCCTTTCATCGAGTTTAAACAGTACAGCAAAATGGTACTTGCAGAGTGACTCAAACATGACTTAGACCTTGTTTTTGAAAAACTGTTTATTTCTGTATTACATGATTGCAACTTGCTGAAAAGTGTCAACAGTACAGTGTTCCTATCATCCTGATTAAGAAGTACAGCAAAAATGGAACTTACAAAGTGCATCAAACATGATTTAGACCTTCTTTGTGAAAAACTATTTATTTCTGTTTTTTTTTATTGCAACTTGCTGAAAAGTGTCAACAATGTTCCTTTCATCGAGTTTAAACAGTACAGCAAAATGGTACTTACAGAATGGCCTTGTTTTTGAAAAACTGTTAATTTCTGTATTACATGATTGCAACTTGCTGAAAAGTGTCAACAGTGTTCCTATCATCCTGATTAAGCAGTACAGCAAAAATGGAACTTACAGAGTGCACTAAACATGACTTAGACCTTGTTTTTGAAAAAAAATTGAATTCTGTATTTCATGATTGCAACTTGCTGAAAAGTGTCAACAGTGTTCCTTTCATCGAGTTTAAACAGTACAGCAAATGGTACTTACAGAGTGACTCAAACATGACTTAGACCTTGTTTTTGAAAAACTGTTTATTTCTGTATTTCATGATTGCAACTTGCTGAAAAGTATTAACAGTGTTCCTTTCATCGAGTTTAAACAGTACAGCAAATGGTACTTACAGAGTGACTCAAACATGACTTAGACCTTGTTTTTGAAAAACTGTTTATTTCTGTATTTCATGATTGCAACTTGCTGAAAAGTGTTAACAGGGTTCCTTTCATCGAGTTTAAACAGTACAGCAAAATGGTACTTACAGAGTGACCTTGTTTTTGAAAAACTGTTTATTTCTCTATTACATGATTGCAACTTGCTGAAAAGTGTCAACAGTTCAGTGTTCCTATCATCCTGATTAAGCAGTACAGCAAAAATTGTACTTACAGAGTGCATCAAACATGATTTAGACCTTGTTTGTGAAAAACTATTTATTTCTGTATTACATGATTGCAACTTGCTGAAAAGTGTCAACAGTACAGTGTTCCTATCATCCTGATTAATCAGTACAGCAAAAATGGAACTTACAGAGTGCACTAAACATGAATTAGACCTTGTTTGTGAAAAACGATTTATTTCTGTATTTCATGATTGCAACTTGCTGAAAAGTGTCAACAATGTTCCTTTCATCGAGTTTAAACAGTACAGCAAAATGGTATTTACAGATTGACTCAAACTTGACTTAGACCTTGTTTTTGAAAAACTGTTTATTTCTGTATTACATGATTGCAACTTGCTGAAAAGTGTCAACAGTGTTCCTTTCATCGAGTTTAAACAGTACAGCAAATGGTACTTACAGAGTGACTCAAACATGACTTAGACCTTGTTTTTGAAAAACTATTTATTTCTGTTTTTCATGATTGCAACTTGCTGAAAAGTGTCAACAATGTTCCTTTCATCGAGTTTAAACAGTACAGCAAAATGGTACTTGCAGAGTGACTCAACATGACTTAGACCTTGTTTTTGAAAAACTGTTTATTTCTGTATTACATGATTGCAACTTGCTGAAAAGTGTCAACAGTACAGTGTTCCTATCATCCTGATTAAGAAGTACAGCAAAAATGGAACTTACAAAGTGCATCAAACATGATTTAGACCTTCTTTGTGAAAAACTATTTATTTCTGTTTTTTTTGATTGCAACTTGCTGAAAAGTGTCAACAATGTTCCTTTCATCGAGTTTAAACAGTACAGCAAAATGGTACTTACAGAATGACCTTGTTTTTGAAAAACTGTTAATTTCTGTATTACATGATTGCAACTTGCAGAAAAGTGTCAACAGTGTTCCTATCATCCTGATTAAGCAGTACAGCAAAAATGGAACTTACAGAGTGCACTAAACATGACTTAGACCTTGTTTTTGAAAAAAAATTGAATTCTGTATTTCATGATTGCAACTTGCTTAAAAGTCTCAACAATGTTCCTTTCATCGAGTTTAAACAGTACAGCAAATGGTACTTACAGAGTGACTCAAACATGACTTAGACCTTGTTTTTGAAAAACTGTTTATTTCTGTATTTCATGATTGCAACTTGCTGAAAAGTGTTAACAGGGTTCCTTTCATCGAGTTTAAACAGTACAGCAAAATGGTACTTACAGAATGACCTTGTTTTTGAAAAACTTTATTTCTGTATTACATGATTGCAACTTGCTGAAAAGTGTCAACAGTGTTCCTATCATCCTGATTAAGCAGTACAGCAAAAATGGAACTTACAAAGTGCATCAAACATGATTTAGACCTTGTTTTTGAAAAACGGTTTATTTCTGTATTTCATGATTGCAACTTGCTGAAAAGTGTCAACAGTACAGTGTTCCTATCATCCTGATTAATCAGTACAGCAAAAATGTTACTTACAGAGTGACTCAAACATGACTTAGACCTTGTTTTTGAAAAACTATTTATTTCTGTTTTTCATGAATTCCAACTTGCTGAAAAGTGTCAACAGTACAGTGTTCCTATCATCCTGATTAAGCAGTACAGCAAAAATGGAACTTACAAAGTGCATCAAACATGACTTAGACCTTGTTTTTGAAAAACGGTTTATTTCTGTATTTCATGATTGCAACTTGCTGAAAAGTGTCAACAGTGTTCCTTTCATCGTGTTTAAACAGTACAGCAAATGGTACTTACAGAGTGACTCAAACATGACTTAGACCTTGTTTTTGAAAAACTGTTTATTTCTGTATTTCATGATTGCAACTTGCTGAAAAGTATTAACAGTGTTCCTTTCATCGAGTTTAAACAGTACAGCAAATGGTACTTACAGAGTGACTCAAACATGACTTAGACCTTGTTTTTGAAAAACTGTTTATTTCTGTATTTCATGATTGCAACTTGCTGAAAAGTGTTAACAGGGTTCCTTTCATCGAGTTTAAACAGTACAGCAAAATGGTACTTACAGAGTGCATCAAACATGATTTAGACCTTGTTTGTGAAAAACTATTTATTTCTGTATTACATGATTGCAACTTGCTGAAAAGTGTCAACAGTACAGTGTTCCTATCATCCTGATTAATCAGTACAGCAAAAATGGAACTTACAGAGTGCACTAAACATGAATTAGACCTTGTTTGTGAAAAACGATTTATTTCTGTATTTCATGATTGCAACTTGCTGAAAAGTGTCAACAATGTTCCTTTCATCGAGTTTAAACAGTACAGCAAAATGGTATTTACAGATTGACTCAAACTTGACTTAGACCTTGTTTTTGAAAAACTGTTTATTTCTGTATTGCATGATTGCAACTTGCTGAAAAGTGTCAACAGTACAGTGTTCCTATCATCCTGATTAAGCAGTACAGCAAAAATGGAACTTACAAAGTGCATCAAACATGATTTAGACCTTGTTTGTGAAAAACGATTTATTTCTGTTTTTCATGATTGCAACTTGCTGAAAAGTGTCAACAATGTTCCTTTCATCGAGTTTAAACAGTACAGCAAAATTGTACTTACAGAGTGACTCAAACATGACTTAGACCTTGTTTTTGAAAAACTGTGTATTTCTGTATTTCATGATTGCAACTTGCTGAAAAGTGTCAACAGTGTTCCTTTCATCGAGTTTAAACAGTACAGCAAATGGTACTTACAGAGTGACTCAAACATGACTTAGACCTTGTTTTTGAAAAACTGTTTATTTCTGTATTTCATGATTGCAACTTGCTGAAAAGTATTAACAGTGTTCCTTTCATCGAGTTTAAACAGTACAGCAAATGGTACTTACAGAGTGACTCAAACATGACTTAGACCTTGTTTTTGAAAAACTGTTTATTTCTGTATTTCATGATTGCAACTTGCTGAAAAGTGTTAACAGGGTTCCTTTCATCGAGTTTAAACAGTACAGCAAATGGTACTTACAGAGTGACTCAAACATGACTTAGACCTTGTTTTTGAAAGACGGTTTATTTCTGTATTTCATGATTGCAACTTGCTGAAAAGTGTCAACAGTACAGTGTTCCTATCATCCTGATTAAGCATTACAGCAAAAATGGTACTTACAAAGTGCATCAAACATGATTTAGACCTTGTTTGTGAAAAACTATTTATTTCTGTTTTTCATGATTGCAACTGGCTGAAAAGTGTCAACAATGTTCCTTTCATCGAGTTTAAACAGTACAGCAAAATGGTACTTACAGAGTGACTCAAACATGACTTAGACCTTGTTTTTGAAAAACGGTTTATTTCTGTATTTCATGATTGCAACTTGCTGAAAAGTGTCAACAGTACAGTGTTCCTATCATCCTGATTAAGCAGTACAGCAAAAATGGAACTTACAAAGTGCATCAAACATGATTTAGACCTTGTTTGTGAAAAACTATTTATTTCTGTTTTTCATGATTGCAACTTGCTGAAAAGTGTCAACAATGTTCCTTTCATCGAGTTTAAACAGTACAGCAAAATTGTACTTACAGAGTGACTCAAACATGACTTAGACCTTGTTTTTGAAAAACGGTTTATTTCTGTATTTCATGATTGCAACTTGCTGAAAAGTGTCAACAGTGTTCCTTTCATCGAGTTTAAACAGTACAGCAAATGGTACTTACAGAGTGACTCAAACATGACTTAGACCTTGTTTTTGAAAAACTGTTTATTTCTGTATTTCATGATTGCAACTTGCTGAAAAGTATTAACAGTGTTCCTTTCATCGAGTTTAAACAGTACAGCAAATGGTACTTACAGAGTGACTCAAACATGACTTAGACCTTGTTTTTGAAAAACTGTTTATTTCTGTATTTCATGATTGCAACTTGGTGAAAAGTGTTAACAGGGTTCCTTTCATCGAGTTTAAACAGTACAGCAAAATGGTACTTACAGAATGACCTTGTTTTTGAAAAACTGTTCATTTCTGTATTACATGATTGCAACTTGCTGAAAAGTGTCAACAGTACAGTGTTCCTATCATCCTGATTAAGCAGTACAGCAAAAATTGAACTTACAGAGTGACTCAAACATGACTTAGACCTTGTTTTTGAAAAACGGTTTATTTCTGTATTTCATGATTGCAACTTGCTGAAAAGTGTCAACAGTGTTCCTTTCATCGAGTTTAAACATTACAGCAAATGGTACTTACAGAGTGACTCAAACATGACTTAGACCTTGTTTTTGAAAAACTGTTTATTTCTGTATTTCATGATTGCAACTTGCTGAAAAGTGTTAACAGGGTTCCTTTCATCGAGTTTAAACAGTACAGCAAAATGGTACTTACAGAGTGACCTTGTTTTTGAAAAACTGTTTATTTCTCTATTACATGATTGCAACTTGCTGAAAAGTGTCAACAGTTCAGTGTTCCTATCATCCTGATTAAGCAGTACAGCAAAAATTGTACTTACAGAGTGCATCAAACATGATTTAGACCTTGTTTGTGAAAAACTATTTATTTCTGTTTTTCATGATTGCAACTTGCTGAAAAGTGTCAACAGTACAGTGTTCCTATCATCCTGATTAATCAGTACAGCAAAAATTGAACTTACAGAGTGACTCAAACAAGACTTAGACCTTGTTTTTGAAAAACGGTTTATTTCTGTATTTCATGATTGCAACTTGCTGAAAAGTGTCAACAGTGTTCCTTTCATCGAGTTTAAACATTACAGCAAATGGTACTTACAGAGTGACTCAAACATGACTTAGACCTTGTTTTTGAAAAACGGTTTATTTCTGTATTTCATGATTGCAACTTGCTGAAAAGTGTCAACAGTGTTCCTTTCATCGAGTTTAAACATTACAGCAAATGGTACTTACAGAGTGACTCAAACATGACTTAGACCTTGTTTTTGAAAAACTGTTTATTTCTGTATTTCATGATTGCAACTTGCTGAAAAGTGTTAACAGGGTTCCTTTCATCGAGTTTAAACAGTACAGCAAAATGGTACTTACAGAGTGACCTTGTTTTTGAAAAACTGTTTATTTCTTCTATTACATGATTGCAACTTGCTGAAAAGTGTCAACAGTTCAGTGTTCCTATCATCCTGATTAAGCAGTACAGCAAAAATTGTACTTACAGAGTGCATCAAACATGATTTAGACCTTGTTTGTGAAAAACTATTTATTTCTGTATTACATGATTGCAACTTGCTGAAAAGTGTCAACAGTACAGTGTTCCTATCATCCTGATTAATCAGTACAGCAAAAATGGAACTTACAGAGTGCACTAAACATGAATTAGACCTTGTTTGTGAAAAACGATTTATTTCTGTATTTCATGATTGCAACTTGCTGAAAAGTGTCAACAATGTTCCTTTCATCGAGTTTAAACAGTACAGCAAAATGGTACTTACAGAGTGACTCAAACATGACTTAGACCTTGTTTTTGAAAAACGGTTTATTTCTGTATTTCATGATTGCAACTTGCTGAAAAGTGTCAACAGTGTTCCTTTCATCGAGTTTAAACATTACAGCAAATGGTTTTTGAAAAACGGTTTATTTCTGTATTTCATGATTGCAACTTGCTGAAAAGTGTCAACAGTGTTCCTTTCATCGAGTTTAAACATTACAGCAAATGGTACTTACAGAGTGACTCAAACATGACTTAGACCTTGTTTTTGAAAAACTGTTTATTTCTGTATTTCATGATTGCAACTTGCTGAAAAGTGTTAACAGGGTTCCTTTCATCGAGTTTAAACAGTACAGCAAAATGGTACTTACAGAGTGACCTTGTTTTTGAAAAACTGTTTATTTCTTCTATTACATGATTGCAACTTGCTGAAAAGTGTCAACAGTTCAGTGTTCCTATCATCCTGATTAAGCAGTACAGCAAAAATTGTACTTACAGAGTGCATCAAACATGATTTAGACCTTGTTTGTGAAAAACTATTTATTTCTGTATTACATGATTGCAACTTGCTGAAAAGTGTCAACAGTACAGTGTTCCTATCATCCTGATTAATCAGTACAGCAAAAATGGAACTTACAGAGTGCACTAAACATGAATTAGACCTTGTTTGTGAAAAACGATTTATTTCTGTATTACATGATTGCAACTTGCTGAAAAGTGTCAACAGTACAGTGTTCCTATCATCCTGATTAATCAGTACAGCAAAAATGGAACTTACAGAGTGCACTAAACATGAATTAGACCTTGTTTGTGAAAAACGATTTATTTCTGTATTTCATGATTGCAACTTGCTGAAAAGTGTCAACAGTGTTCCTATCATCCTGATTAAGCATTACAGCAAAAATGGTACTTACAAAGTGCATCAAACATGATTTAGACCTTGTTTGTGAAAAACTATTTATTTCTGTTTTTCATGATTGCAACTTGCTGAAAAGTATTAACAGTGTTCCTTTCATCGAGTTTAAACAGTACAGCAAATGGTACTTACAGAGTGACTCAAACATGACTTAGACCTTGTTTTTGAAAAACTGTTTATTTCTGTATTTCATGATTGCAACTTGCTGAAAAGTGTCAACAGTACAGTGTTCCTATCATCCTGATTAAGCATTACAGCAAAAATGGTACTTACAAAGTGCATCAAACATGATTTAGACCTTGTTTGTGAAAAACTATTTATTTCTGTTTTTCATGATTGCAACTTGCTGAAAAGTGTCAACAATGTTCCTTTCATCGAGTTTAAACAGTACAGCAAAATTGTACTTACAGAGTGACTCAAACATGACTTAGACCTTGTTTTTGAAAAACGGTTTATTTCTGTATTTCATGATTGCAACTTGCTGAAAAGTGTCAACAGTGTTCCTTTCATCGAGTTTAAACAGTACAGCAAAATTGTACTTACAGAGTGACTCAAACATGACTTAGACCTTGTTTTTGAAAAACGGTTTATTTCTGTATTTCATGATTGCAACTTGCTGAAAAGTGTCAACAGTGTTCCTTTCATCGAGTTTAAACAGTACAGCAAATGGTACTTACAGAGTGACTCAAACATGACTTAGACCTTGTTTTTGAAAAACTTTATTTCTGTATTTCATGATTGCAACTTGCTGAAAAGTGTCAACAGGGTTCCTTTCATCGAGTTTAAACAGTACAGCAAAATGGTACTTACAGAGTGACCTTGTTTTTGAAAAACTGTTTATTTCTCTATTACATGATTGCAACTTGCTGAAAAGTGTCAACAGTTCAGTGTTCCTATCATCCTGATTAAGCAGTACAGCAAAAATTTTACTTACAGAGTGCATCAAACATGATTTAGACCTTGTTTGTGAAAAACTATTTATTTCTGTATTACATGATTGCAACTTGCTGAAAAGTGTCAACAGTACAGTGTTCCTATCATCCTGATTAATCAGTACAGCAAAAATGGAACTTACAGAGTGCACTAAACATGAATTAGACCTTGTTTGTGAAAAACGATTTATTTCTGTATTTCATGATTGCAACTTGCTGAAAAGTGTCAACAATGTTCCTTTCATCGAGTTTAAACAGTACAGCAAAATGGTATTTACAGATTGACTCAAACTTGACTTAGACCTTGTTTTTGAAAAACTGTTTATTTCTGTATTGCATGATTGCAACTTGCTGAAAAGTGTCAACAGTACAGTGTTCCTATCATCCTGATTAAGCAGTACAGCAAAAATGGAACTTACAAAGTGCATCAAACATGATTTAGACCTTGTTTGTGAAAAACTATTTATTTCTGTTTTTCATGATTGCAACTTGCTGAAAAGTGTCAACAATGTTCCTTTCATCGAGTTTAAACAGTACAGCAAAATTGTACTTACAGAGTGACTCAAACATGACTTAGACCTTGTTTTTGAAAAACGGTGTATTTCTGTATTTCATGATTGCAACTTGCTGAAAAGTGTCAACAGTGTTCCTTTCATCGAGTTTAAACAGTACAGCAAATGGTACTTACAGAGTGACTCAAACATGACTTAGACCTTGTTTTTGAAAAACTGTTTATTTCTGTATTTCATGATTGCAACTTGCTGAAAAGTATTAACAGTGTTCCTTTCATCGAGTTTAAACAGTACAGCAAATGGTACTTACAGAGTGACTCAAACATGACTTAGACCTTGTTTTTGAAAAACTGTTTATTTCTGTATTTCATGATTGCAACTTGCTGAAAAGTGTTAACAGGGTTCCTTTCATCGAGTTTAAACAGTACAGCAAAATGGTACTTACAGAGTGACCTTGTTTTTGAAAAACTGTTTATTTCTCTATTACATGATTGCAACTTGCTGAAAAGTGTCAACAGTACAGTGTTCCTATCATCCTGATTAAGCAGTACAGCAAAAATTGAACTTACAGAGTGACTCAAACATGACTTAGACCTTGTTTTTGAAAAACGGTTTATTTCTGTATTTCATGATTGCAACTTGCTGAAAAGTGTCAACAGTACAGTGTTCCTATCATCCTGATTAAGCATTACAGCAAAAATGGTACTTACAAAGTGCATCAAACATGATTTAGACCTTGTTTGTGAAAAACTATTTATTTCTGTTTTTCATGATTGCAACTGGCTGAAAAGTGTCAACAATGTTCCTTTCATCGAGTTTAAACAGTACAGCAAAATGGTACTTACAGAGTGACTCAAACATGACTTAGACCTTGTTTTTGAAAAACGGTTTATTTCTGTATTTCATGATTGCAACTTGCTGAAAAGTGTCAACAGTACAGTGTTCCTATCATCCTGATTAAGCAGTACAGCAAAAATGGAACTTACAAAGTGCATCAAACATGATTTAGACCTTGTTTGTGAAAAACTATTTATTTCTGTTTTTCATGATTGCAACTTGCTGAAAAGTGTCAACAATGTTCCTTTCATCGAGTTTAAACAGTACAGCAAAATTGTACTTACAGAGTGACTCAAACATGACTTAGACCTTGTTTTTGAAAAACGGTTTATTTCTGTATTTCATGATTGCAACTTGCTGAAAAGTGTCAACAGTGTTCCTTTCATCGAGTTTAAACAGTACAGCAAATGGTACTTACAGAGTGACTCAAACATGACTTAGACCTTGTTTTTGAAAAACTGTTTATTTCTGTATTTCATGATTGCAACTTGCTGAAAAGTATTAACAGTGTTCCTTTCATCGAGTTTAAACAGTACAGCAAATGGTACTTACAGAGTGACTCAAACATGACTTAGACCTTGTTTTTGAAAAACTGTTTATTTCTGTATTTCATGATTGCAACTTGGTGAAAAGTGTTAACAGGGTTCCTTTCATCGAGTTTAAACAGTACAGCAAAATGGTACTTACAGAATGACCTTGTTTTTGAAAAACTGTTTATTTCTGTATTACATGATTGCAACTTGCTGAAAAGTGTCAACAGTACAGTGTTCCTATCATCCTGATTAAGCAGTACAGCAAAAATTGAACTTACAGAGTGACTCAAACATGACTTAGACCTTGTTTTTGAAAAACGGTTTATTTCTGTATTTCATGATTGCAACTTGCTGAAAAGTGTCAACAGTGTTCCTTTCATCGAGTTTAAACATTACAGCAAATGGTACTTACAGAGTGACTCAAACATGACTTAGACCTTGTTTTTGAAAAACGGTTTATTTCTGTATTTCATGATTGCAACTTGCTGAAAAGTGTCAACAGTGTTCCTTTCATCGAGTTTAAACAGTACAGCAAATGGTACTTACAGAGTGACTCAAACATGACTTAGACCTTGTTTTTGAAAAACTGTTTATTTCTGTATTTCATGATTGCAACTTGCTGAAAAGTGTTAACAGGGTTCCTTTCATCGAGTTTAAACAGTACAGCAAAATGGTACTTACAGAGTGACCTTGTTTTTGAAAAACTGTTTATTTCTCTATTACATGATTGCAACTTGCTGAAAAGTGTCAACAGTTCAGTGTTCCTATCATCCTGATTAAGCAGTACAGCAAAAATTGTACTTACAGAGTGCATCAAACATGATTTAGACCTTGTTTGTGAAAAACGATTTATTTCTGTATTTCATGATTGCAACTTGCTGAAAAGTGTCAACAGTGTTCCTATCATCCTGATTAAGCATTACAGCAAAAATGGTACTTACAAAGTGCATCAAACATGATTTAGACCTTGTTTGTGAAAAACTATTTATTTCTGTTTTTCATGATTGCAACTTGCTGAAAAGTATTAACAGTGTTCCTTTCATCGAGTTTAAACAGTACAGCAAATGGTACTTACAGAGTGACTCAAACATGACTTAGACCTTGTTTTTGAAAAACTGTTTATTTCTGTATTTCATGATTGCAACTTGCTGAAAAGTGTCAACAGTACAGTGTTCCTATCATCCTGATTAAGCATTACAGCAAAAATGGTACTTACAAAGTGCATCAAACATGATTTAGACCTTGTTTGTGAAAAACTATTTATTTCTGTTTTTCATGATTGCAACTTGCTGAAAAGTGTCAACAATGTTCCTTTCATCGAGTTTAAACAGTACAGCAAAATTGTACTTACAGAGTGACTCAAACATGACTTAGACCTTGTTTTTGAAAAACGGTTTATTTCTGTATTTCATGATTGCAACTTGCTGAAAAGTGTCAACAGTGTTCCTTTCATCGAGTTTAAACAGTACAGCAAAATTGTACTTACAGAGTGACTCAAACATGACTTAGACCTTGTTTTTGAAAAACGGTTTATTTCTGTATTTCATGATTGCAACTTGCTGAAAAGTGTCAACAGTGTTCCTTTCATCGAGTTTAAACAGTACAGCAAATGGTACTTACAGAGTGACTCAAACATGACTTAGACCTTGTTTTTGAAAAACTTTATTTCTGTATTTCATGATTGCAACTTGCTGAAAAGTGTCAACAGGGTTCCTTTCATCGAGTTTAAACAGTACAGCAAAATGGTACTTACAGAGTGACCTTGTTTTTGAAAAACTGTTTATTTCTCTATTACATGATTGCAACTTGCTGAAAAGTGTCAACAGTTCAGTGTTCCTATCATCCTGATTAAGCAGTACAGCAAAAATTTTACTTACAGAGTGCATCAAACATGATTTAGACCTTGTTTGTGAAAAACTATTTATTTCTGTATTACATGATTGCAACTTGCTGAAAAGTGTCAACAGTACAGTGTTCCTATCATCCTGATTAAGCATTACAGCAAAAATGGTACTTACAAAGTGCATCAAACATGATTTAGACCTTGTTTGTGAAAAACTATTTATTTCTGTTTTTCATGATTGCAACTGGCTGAAAAGTGTCAACAATGTTCCTTTCATCGAGTTTAAACAGTACAGCAAAATGGTACTTACAGAGTGACTCAAACATGACTTAGACCTTGTTTTTGAAAAACGGTTTATTTCTGTATTTCATGATTGCAACTTGCTGAAAAGTGTCAACAGTACAGTGTTCCTATCATCCTGATTAAGCAGTACAGCAAAAATGGAACTTACAAAGTGCATCAAACATGATTTAGACCTTGTTTGTGAAAAACTATTTATTTCTGTTTTTCATGATTGCAACTTGCTGAAAAGTGTCAACAATGTTCCTTTCATCGAGTTTAAACAGTACAGCAAAATTGTACTTACAGAGTGACTCAAACATGACTTAGACCTTGTTTTTGAAAAACGGTTTATTTCTGTATTTCATGATTGCAACTTGCTGAAAAGTGTCAACAGTGTTCCTTTCATCGAGTTTAAACAGTACAGCAAATGGTACTTACAGAGTGACTCAAACATGACTTAGACCTTGTTTTTGAAAAACTGTTTATTTCTGTATTTCATGATTGCAACTTGCTGAAAAGTATTAACAGTGTTCCTTTCATCGAGTTTAAACAGTACAGCAAATGGTACTTACAGAGTGACTCAAACATGACTTAGACCTTGTTTTTGAAAAACTGTTTATTTCTGTATTTCATGATTGCAACTTGGTGAAAAGTGTTAACAGGGGTCCTTTCATCGAGTTTAAACAGTACAGCAAAATGGTACTTACAGAATGACCTTGTTTTTGAAAAACTGTTTATTTCTGTATTACATGATTGCAACTTGCTGAAAAGTGTCAACAGTACAGTGTTCCTATCATCCTGATTAAGCAGTACAGCAAAAATTGAACTTACAGAGTGACTCAAACATGACTTAGACCTTGTTTTTGAAAAACGGTTTATTTCTGTATTTCATGATTGCAACTTGCTGAAAAGTGTCAACAGTGTTCCTTTCATCGAGTTTAAACATTACAGCAAATGGTACTTACAGAGTGACTCAAACATGACTTAGACCTTGTTTTTGAAAAACGGTTTATTTCTGTATTTCATGATTGCAACTTGCTGAAAAGTGTCAACAGTGTTCCTTTCATCGAGTTTAAACAGTACAGCAAATGGTACTTACAGAGTGACTCAAACATGACTTAGACCTTGTTTTTGAAAAACTGTTTATTTCTGTATTTCATGATTGCAACTTGCTGAAAAGTGTTAACAGGGTTCCTTTCATCGAGTTTAAACAGTACAGCAAAATGGTACTTACAGAGTGACCTTGTTTTTGAAAAACTGTTTATTTCTCTATTACATGATTGCAACTTGCTGAAAAGTGTCAACAGTTCAGTGTTCCTATCATCCTGATTAAGCAGTACAGCAAAAATTGTACTTACAGAGTGCATCAAACATGATTTAGACCTTGTTTGTGAAAAACTATTTATTTCTGTTTTTCATGATTGCAACTTGCTGAAAAGTGTCAACAGTACAGTGTTCCTATCATCCTGATTAATCAGTACAGGAAAAATGGAACTTACAGAGTGCACTAAACATGAATTAGACCTTGTTTGTGAAAAACGATTTATTTCTGTATTTCATGATTGCAACTTGCTGAAAAGTGTCAACAATGTTCCTTTCATCGAGTTTAAACAGTACAGCAAAATGGTACTTACAGAGTGACTCAAACATGACTTAGACCTTGTTTTTGAAAAACGGTTTATTTCTGTATTTCATGATTGCAACTTGCTGAAAAGTGTCAACAGTGTTCCTTTCATCGAGTTTAAACATTACAGCAAATGGTTTTTGAAAAACGGTTTATTTCTGTATTTCATGATTGCAACTTGCTGAAAAGTGTCAACAGTGTTCCTTTCATCGAGTTTAAACATTACAGCAAATGGTACTTACAGAGTGACTCAAACATGACTTAGACCTTGTTTTTGAAAAACTGTTTATTTCTGTATTTCATGATTGCAACTTGCTGAAAAGTGTTAACAGGGTTCCTTTCATCGAGTTTAAACAGTACAGCAAAATGGTACTTACAGAGTGACCTTGTTTTTGAAAAACTGTTTATTTCTTCTATTACATGATTGCAACTTGCTGAAAAGTGTCAACAGTTCAGTGTTCCTATCATCCTGATTAAGCAGTACAGCAAAAATTGTACTTACAGAGTGCATCAAACATGATTTAGACCTTGTTTGTGAAAAACTATTTATTTCTGTATTACATGATTGCAACTTGCTGAAAAGTGTCAACAGTACAGTGTTCCTATCATCCTGATTAATCAGTACAGCAAAAATGGAACTTACAGAGTGCACTAAACATGAATTAGACCTTGTTTGTGAAAAACGATTTATTTCTGTATTACATGATTGCAACTTGCTGAAAAGTGTCAACAGTACAGTGTTCCTATCATCCTGATTAATCAGTACAGCAAAAATGGAACTTACAGAGTGCACTAAACATGAATTAGACCTTGTTTGTGAAAAACGATTTATTTCTGTATTTCATGATTGCAACTTGCTGAAAAGTGTCAACAGTGTTCCTATCATCCTGATTAAGCATTACAGCAAAAATGGTACTTACAAAGTGCATCAAACATGATTTAGACCTTGTTTGTGAAAAACTATTTATTTCTGTTTTTCATGATTGCAACTTGCTGAAAAGTATTAACAGTGTTCCTTTCATCGAGTTTAAACAGTACAGCAAATGGTACTTACAGAGTGACTCAAACATGACTTAGACCTTGTTTTTGAAAAACGGTTTATTTCTGTATTTCATGATTGCAACTTGCTGAAAAGTGTCAACAGTACAGTGTTCCTATCATCCTGATTAAGCATTACAGCAAAAATGGTACTTACAAAGTGCATCAAACATGATTTAGACCTTGTTTGTGAAAAACTATTTATTTCTGTTTTTCATGATTGCAACTTGCTGAAAAGTGTCAACAATGTTCCTTTCATCGAGTTTAAACAGTACAGCAAAATTGTACTTACAGAGTGACTCAAACATGACTTAGACCTTGTTTTTGAAAAACGGTTTATTTCTGTATTTCATGATTGCAACTTGCTGAAAAGTGTCAACAGTGTTCCTTTCATCGAGTTTAAACAGTACAGCAAATGGTACTTACAGAGTGACTCAAACATGACTTAGACCTTGTTTTTGAAAAACTTTATTTCTGTATTTCATGATTGCAACTTGCTGAAAAGTGTTAACAGGGTTCCTTTCATCGAGTTTAAACAGTACAGCAAAATGGTACTTACAGAGTGACCTTGTTTTTGAAAAACTGTTTATTTCTCTATTACATGATTGCAACTTGCTGAAAAGTGTCAACAGTTCAGTGTTCCTATCATCCTGATTAAGCAGTACAGCAAAAATTTTACTTACAGAGTGCATCAAACATGATTTAGACCTTGTTTGTGAAAAACTATTTATTTCTGTATTACATGATTGCAACTTGCTGAAAAGTGTCAACAGTACAGTGTTCCTATCATCCTGATTAATCAGTACAGCAAAAATGGAACTTACAGAGTGCACTAAACATGAATTAGACCTTGTTTGTGAAAAACGATTTATTTCTGTATTTCATGATTGCACTTGCTGAAAAGTGTCAACAATGTTCCTTTCATCGAGTTTAAACAGTACAGCAAAATTGTACTTACAGAGTGACTCAAACATGACTTAGACCTTGTTTTTGAAAAACTGTTTATTTCTGTATTTCATGATTGCAACTTGCTGAAAAGTGTTAACAGGGTTCCTTTCATCGAGTTTAAACAGTACAGCAAAATGGTACTTACAGAGTGACCTTGTTTTTGAAAAACTGTTTATTTCATCTATTACATGATTGCAACTTGCTGAAAAGTGTCAACAGTTCAGTGTTCCTATCATCCTGATTAAGCAGTACAGCAAAAATTGAACTTACAGAGTGACTCAAACATGACTTAGACCTTGTTTTTGAAAAACGGTTTATTTCTGTATTTCATGATTGCAACTTGCTGAAAAGTGTCAACAGTGTTCCTTTCATCGAGTTTAAACATTACAGCAAATGGTACTTACAGAGTGACTCAAACATGACTTAGACCTTGTTTTTGAAAAACGGTTTATTTCTGTATTTCATGATTGCAACTTGCTGAAAAGTGTCAACAGTGTTCCTTTCATCGAGTTTAAACAGTACAGCAAATGGTACTTACAGAGTGACTCAAACATGACTTAGACCTTGTTTTTGAAAAACTGTTTATTTCTGTATTTCATGATTGCAACTTGCTGAAAAGTGTTAACAGGGTTCCTTTCATCGAGTTTAAACAGTACAGCAAAATGGTACTTACAGAGTGACCTTGTTTTTGAAAAACTGTTTATTTCTCTATTACATGATTGCAACTTGCTGAAAAGTGTCAACAGTTCAGTGTTCCTATCATCCTGATTAAGCAGTACAGCAAAAATTGTACTTACAGAGTGCATCAAACATGATTTAGACCTTGTTTGTGAAAAACTATTTATTTCTGTTTTTCATGATTGCAACTTGCTGAAAAGTGTCAACAGTACAGTGTTCCTATCATCCTGATTAATCAGTACAGCAAAAATGGAACTTACAGAGTGCACTAAACATGAATTAGACCTTGTTTGTGAAAAACGATTTATTTCTGTATTTCATGATTGCAACTTGCTGAAAAGTGTCAACAATGTTCCTTTCATCGAGTTTAAACAGTACAGCAAAATGGTACTTACAGAGTGACTCAAACATGACTTAGACCTTGTTTTTGAAAAACGGTTTATTTCTGTATTTCATGATTGCAACTTGCTGAAAAGTGTCAACAGTGTTCCTTTCATCGAGTTTAAACATTACAGCAAATGGTTTTTGAAAAACGGTTTATTTCTGTATTTCATGATTGCAACTTGCTGAAAAGTGTCAACAGTGTTCCTTTCATCGAGTTTAAACATTACAGCAAATGGTACTTACAGAGTGACTCAAACATGACTTAGACCTTGTTTTTGAAAAACTGTTTATTTCTGTATTTCATGATTGCAACTTGCTGAAAAGTGTTAACAGGGTTCCTTTCATCGAGTTTAAACAGTACAGCAAAATGGTACTTACAGAGTGACCTTGTTTTTGAAAAACTGTTTATTTCTTCTATTACATGATTGCAACTTGCTGAAAAGTGTCAACAGTTCAGTGTTCCTATCATCCTGATTAAGCAGTACAGCAAAAATTGTACTTACAGAGTGCATCAAACATGATTTAGACCTTGTTTGTGAAAAACTATTTATTTCTGTATTACATGATTGCAACTTGCTGAAAAGTGTCAACAGTACAGTGTTCCTATCATCCTGATTAATCAGTACAGCAAAAATGGAACTTACAGAGTGCACTAAACATGAATTAGACCTTGTTTGTGAAAAACGATTTATTTCTGTATTACATGATTGCAACTTGCTGAAAAGTGTCAACAGTACAGTGTTCCTATCATCCTGATTAATCAGTACAGCAAAAATGGAACTTACAGAGTGCACTAAACATGAATTAGACCTTGTTTGTGAAAAACGATTTATTTCTGTATTTCATGATTGCAACTTGCTGAAAAGTGTCAACAGTGTTCCTATCATCCTGATTAAGCATTACAGCAAAAATGGTACTTACAAAGTGCATCAAACATGATTTAGACCTTGTTTGTGAAAAACTATTTATTTCTGTTTTTCATGATTGCAACTTGCTGAAAAGTATTAACAGTGTTCCTTTCATCGAGTTTAAACAGTACAGCAAATGGTACTTACAGAGTGACTCAAACATGACTTAGACCTTGTTTTTGAAAAACGGTTTATTTCTGTATTTCATGATTGCAACTTGCTGAAAAGTGTCAACAGTACAGTGTTCCTATCATCCTGATTAAGCATTACAGCAAAAATGGTACTTACAAAGTGCATCAAACATGATTTAGACCTTGTTTGTGAAAAACTATTTATTTCTGTTTTTCATGATTGCAACTTGCTGAAAAGTGTCAACAATGTTCCTTTCATCGAGTTTAAACAGTACAGCAAAATTGTACTTACAGAGTGACTCAAACATGACTTAGACCTTGTTTTTGAAAAACGGTTTATTTCTGTATTTCATGATTGCAACTTGCTGAAAAGTGTCAACAGTGTTCCTTTCATCGAGTTTAAACAGTACAGCAAATGGTACTTACAGAGTGACTCAAACATGACTTAGACCTTGTTTTTGAAAAACTTTATTTCTGTATTTCATGATTGCAACTTGCTGAAAAGTGTTAACAGGGTTCCTTTCATCGAGTTTAAACAGTACAGCAAAATGGTACTTACAGAGTGACCTTGTTTTTGAAAAACTGTTTATTTCTCTATTACATGATTGCAACTTGCTGAAAAGTGTCAACAGTTCAGTGTTCCTATCATCCTGATTAAGCAGTACAGCAAAAATTTTACTTACAGAGTGCATCAAACATGATTTAGACCTTGTTTGTGAAAAACTATTTATTTCTGTATTACATGATTGCAACTTGCTGAAAAGTGTCAACAGTACAGTGTTCCTATCATCCTGATTAATCAGTACAGCAAAAATGGAACTTACAGAGTGCACTAAACATGAATTAGACCTTGTTTGTGAAAAACGATTTATTTCTGTATTTCATGATTGCACTTGCTGAAAAGTGTCAACAATGTTCCTTTCATCGAGTTTAAACAGTACAGCAAAATTGTACTTACAGAGTGACTCAAACATGACTTAGACCTTGTTTTTGAAAAACTGTTTATTTCTGTATTTCATGATTGCAACTTGCTGAAAAGTGTTAACAGGGTTCCTTTCATCGAGTTTAAACAGTACAGCAAAATGGTACTTACAGAGTGACCTTGTTTTTGAAAAACTGTTTATTTCATCTATTACATGATTGCAACTTGCTGAAAAGTGTCAACAGTTCAGTGTTCCTATCATCCTGATTAAGCAGTACAGCAAAAATTGTACTTACAGAGTGCATCAAACATGATTTAGACCTTGTTTGTGAAAAACGATTTATTTCTGTATTTCATGATTGCAACTTGCTGAAAAGTGTCAACAATGTTCCTTTCATCGAGTTTAAACAGTACAGCAAAATGGTATTTACAGAGTGACTCAAACTTGACTTAGACCTTGTTTTTGAAAAACTGTTTATTTCTGTATTACATGATTGCAACTTGCTGAAAAGTGTCAACAGTACAGTGTTCCTATCATCCTGATTAAGCAGTACAGCAAAAATTGAACTTACAGAGTGACTCAAACAAGACTTAGACCTTGTTTTTGAAAAACGGTTTATTTCTGTATTTCATGATTGCAACTTGCTGAAAAGTGTCAACAGTGTTCCTTTCATCGAGTTTAAACATTACAGCAAATGGTACTTACAGAGTGACTCAAACATGACTTAGACCTTGTTTTTGAAAAACGGTTTATTTCTGTATTTCATGATTGCAACTTGCTGAAAAGTGTCAACAGTGTTCCTTTCATCGAGTTTAAACATTACAGCAAATGGTACTTACAGAGTGACTCAAACATGACTTAGACCTTGTTTTTGAAAAACTGTTTATTTCTGTATTTCATGATTGCAACTTGCTGAAAAGTGTTAACAGGGTTCCTTTCATCGAGTTTAAACAGTACAGCAAAATGGTACTTACAGAGTGACCTTGTTTTTGAAAAACTGTTTATTTCTTCTATTACATGATTGCAACTTGCTGAGAAGTGTCAACAGTTCAGTGTTCCTATCATCCTGATTAAGCAGTACAGCAAAAATTGTACTTACAGAGTGCATCAAACATGATTTAGACCTTGTTTGTGAAAAACTATTTATTTCTGTATTACATGATTGCAACTTGCTGAAAAGTGTCAACAGTACAGTGTTCCTATCATCCTGATTAATCAGTACAGCAAAAATGGAACTTACAGAGTGCACTAAACATGAATTAGACCTTGTTTGTGAAAAACGATTTATTTCTGTATTTCATGATTGCAACTTGCTGAAAAGTGTCAACAATGTTCCTTTCATCGAGTTTAAACATTACAGCAAATGGTACTTACAGAGTGACTCAAACATGACTTAGACCTTGTTTTTGAAAAACGGTTTATTTCTGTATTTCATGATTGCAACTTGCTGAAAAGTGTCAACAGTGTTCCTTTCATCGAGTTTAAACAGTACAGCAAATGGTACTTACAGAGTGACTCAAACATGACTTAGACCTTGTTTTTGAAAAACTGTTTATTTCTGTATTTCATGATTGCAACTTGCTGAAAAGTGTTAACAGGGTTCCTTTCATCGAGTTTAAACAGTACAGCAAAATGGTACTTACAGAGTGACCTTGTTTTTGAAAAACTGTTTATTTCTCTATTACATGATTGCAACTTGCTGAAAAGTGTCAACAGTTCAGTGTTCCTATCATCCTGATTAAGCAGTACAGCAAAAATTGTACTTACAGAGTGCATCAAACATGATTTAGACCTTGTTTGTGAAAAACTATTTATTTCTGTTTTTCATGATTGCAACTTGCTGAAAAGTGTCAACAGTACAGTGTTCCTATCATCCTGATTAATCAGTACAGCAAAAATGGAACTTACAGAGTGCACTAAACATGAATTAGACCTTGTTTGTGAAAAACGATTTATTTCTGTATTTCATGATTGCAACTTGCTGAAAAGTGTCAACAATGTTCCTTTCATCGAGTTTAAACAGTACAGCAAAATGGTACTTACAGAGTGACTCAAACATGACTTAGACCTTGTTTTTGAAAAACGGTTTATTTCTGTATTTCATGATTGCAACTTGCTGAAAAGTGTCAACAGTGTTCCTTTCATCGAGTTTAAACATTACAGCAAATGGTTTTTGAAAAACGGTTTATTTCTGTATTTCATGATTGCAACTTGCTGAAAAGTGTCAACAGTGTTCCTTTCATCGAGTTTAAACATTACAGCAAATGGTACTTACAGAGTGACTCAAACATGACTTAGACCTTGTTTTTGAAAAACTGTTTATTTCTGTATTTCATGATTGCAACTTGCTGAAAAGTGTTAACAGGGTTCCTTTCATCGAGTTTAAACAGTACAGCAAAATGGTACTTACAGAGTGACCTTGTTTTTGAAAAACTGTTTATTTCTTCTATTACATGATTGCAACTTGCTGAAAAGTGTCAACAGTTCAGTGTTCCTATCATCCTGATTAAGCAGTACAGCAAAAATTGTACTTACAGAGTGCATCAAACATGATTTAGACCTTGTTTGTGAAAAACTATTTATTTCTGTATTACATGATTGCAACTTGCTGAAAAGTGT
Organism: Salmo salar; assembly: GCF_965601325.2. Lineage (NCBI taxonomy): Eukaryota > Metazoa > Chordata > Actinopteri > Salmoniformes > Salmonidae > Salmo > Salmo salar. The sequence continues at coordinate 47,662,368 of NC_138295.1, read as the reverse complement.
CAACAGTACAGTGTTCCTATCATCCTGATTAATCAGTACAGCAAAAATGGAACTTACAGAGTGCACTAAACATGAATTAGACCTTGTTTGTGAAAAACGATTTATTTCTGTATTACATGATTGCAACTTGCTGAAAAGTGTCAACAGTACAGTGTTCCTATCATCCTGATTAATCAGTACAGCAAAAATGGAACTTACAGAGTGCACTAAACATGAATTAGACCTTGTTTGTGAAAAACGATTTATTTCTGTATTTCATGATTGCAACTTGCTGAAAAGTGTCAACAGTGTTCCTATCATCCTGATTAAGCATTACAGCAAAAATGGTACTTACAAAGTGCATCAAACATGATTTAGACCTTGTTTGTGAAAAACTATTTATTTCTGTTTTTCATGATTGCAACTTGCTGAAAAGTATTAACAGTGTTCCTTTCATCGAGTTTAAACAGTACAGCAAATGGTACTTACAGAGTGACTCAAACATGACTTAGACCTTGTTTTTGAAAAACGGTTTATTTCTGTATTTCATGATTGCAACTTGCTGAAAAGTGTCAACAGTACAGTGTTCCTATCATCCTGATTAAGCATTACAGCAAAAATGGTACTTACAAAGTGCATCAAACATGATTTAGACCTTGTTTGTGAAAAACTATTTATTTCTGTTTTTCATGATTGCAACTTGCTGAAAAGTGTCAACAATGTTCCTTTCATCGAGTTTAAACAGTACAGCAAAATTGTACTTACAGAGTGACTCAAACATGACTTAGACCTTGTTTTTGAAAAACGGTTTATTTCTGTATTTCATGATTGCAACTTGCTGAAAAGTGTCAACAGTGTTCCTTTCATCGAGTTTAAACAGTACAGCAAATGGTACTTACAGAGTGACTCAAACATGACTTAGACCTTGTTTTTGAAAAACTTTATTTCTGTATTTCATGATTGCAACTTGCTGAAAAGTGTTAACAGGGTTCCTTTCATCGAGTTTAAACAGTACAGCAAAATGGTACTTACAGAGTGACCTTGTTTTTGAAAAACTGTTTATTTCTCTATTACATGATTGCAACTTGCTGAAAAGTGTCAACAGTTCAGTGTTCCTATCATCCTGATTAAGCAGTACAGCAAAAATTTTACTTACAGAGTGCATCAAACATGATTTAGACCTTGTTTGTGAAAAACTATTTATTTCTGTATTACATGATTGCAACTTGCTGAAAAGTGTCAACAGTACAGTGTTCCTATCATCCTGATTAATCAGTACAGCAAAAATGGAACTTACAGAGTGCACTAAACATGAATTAGACCTTGTTTGTGAAAAACGATTTATTTCTGTATTTCATGATTGCACTTGCTGAAAAGTGTCAACAATGTTCCTTTCATCGAGTTTAAACAGTACAGCAAAATTGTACTTACAGAGTGACTCAAACATGACTTAGACCTTGTTTTTGAAAAACTGTTTATTTCTGTATTTCATGATTGCAACTTGCTGAAAAGTGTTAACAGGGTTCCTTTCATCGAGTTTAAACAGTACAGCAAAATGGTACTTACAGAGTGACCTTGTTTTTGAAAAACTGTTTATTTCATCTATTACATGATTGCAACTTGCTGAAAAGTGTCAACAGTTCAGTGTTCCTATCATCCTGATTAAGCAGTACAGCAAAAATTGTACTTACAGAGTGCATCAAACATGATTTAGACCTTGTTTGTGAAAAACGATTTATTTCTGTATTTCATGATTGCAACTTGCTGAAAAGTGTCAACAATGTTCCTTTCATCGAGTTTAAACAGTACAGCAAAATGGTATTTACAGAGTGACTCAAACTTGACTTAGACCTTGTTTTTGAAAAACTGTTTATTTCTGTATTACATGATTGCAACTTGCTGAAAAGTGTCAACAGTACAGTGTTCCTATCATCCTGATTAAGCAGTACAGCAAAAATTGAACTTACAGAGTGACTCAAACAAGACTTAGACCTTGTTTTTGAAAAACGGTTTATTTCTGTATTTCATGATTGCAACTTGCTGAAAAGTGTCAACAGTGTTCCTTTCATCGAGTTTAAACATTACAGCAAATGGTACTTACAGAGTGACTCAAACATGACTTAGACCTTGTTTTTGAAAAACGGTTTATTTCTGTATTTCATGATTGCAACTTGCTGAAAAGTGTCAACAGTGTTCCTTTCATCGAGTTTAAACATTACAGCAAATGGTACTTACAGAGTGACTCAAACATGACTTAGACCTTGTTTTTGAAAAACTGTTTATTTCTGTATTTCATGATTGCAACTTGCTGAAAAGTGTTAACAGGGTTCCTTTCATCGAGTTTAAACAGTACAGCAAAATGGTACTTACAGAGTGACCTTGTTTTTGAAAAACTGTTTATTTCTTCTATTACATGATTGCAACTTGCTGAGAAGTGTCAACAGTTCAGTGTTCCTATCATCCTGATTAAGCAGTACAGCAAAAATTGTACTTACAGAGTGCATCAAACATGATTTAGACCTTGTTTGTGAAAAACTATTTATTTCTGTATTACATGATTGCAACTTGCTGAAAAGTGTCAACAGTACAGTGTTCCTATCATCCTGATTAATCAGTACAGCAAAAATGGAACTTACAGAGTGCACTAAACATGAATTAGACCTTGTTTGTGAAAAACGATTTATTTCTGTATTTCATGATTGCAACTTGCTGAAAAGTGTCAACAATGTTCCTTTCATCGAGTTTAAACAGTACAGCAAAATGGTATTTACAGATTGACTCAAACTTGACTTAGACCTTGTTTGTGAAAAACTATTTATTTCTGTATTACATGATTGCAACTTGCTGAAAAGTGTCAACAGTACAGTGTTCCTATCATCCTGATTAAGCATTACAGCAAAAATGGTACTTACAAAGTGCATCAAACATGATTTAGACCTTGTTTGTGAAAAACTATTTATTTCTGTTTTTCATGATTGCAACTTGCTGAAAAGTATTAACAGTGTTCCTTTCATCGAGTTTAAACAGTACAGCAAATGGTACTTACAGAGTGACTCAAACATGACTTAGACCTTGTTTTTGAAAAACTGTTTATTTCTGTATTTCATGATTGCAACTTGCTGAAAAGTGTCAACAGTACAGTGTTCCTATCATCCTGATTAAGCATTACAGCAAAAATGGTACTTACAAAGTGCATCAAACATGATTTAGACCTTGTTTGTGAAAAACTATTTATTTCTGTTTTTCATGATTGCAACTTGCTGAAAAGTGTCAACAATGTTCCTTTCATCGAGTTTAAACAGTACAGCAAAATTGTACTTACAGAGTGACTCAAACATGACTTAGACCTTGTTTTTGAAAAACGGTTTATTTCTGTATTTCATGATTGCAACTTGCTGAAAAGTGTCAACAGTGTTCCTTTCATCGAGTTTAAACAGTACAGCAAATGGTACTTACAGAGTGACTCAAACATGACTTAGACCTTGTTTTTGAAAAACTGTTTATTTCTGTATTTCATGATTGCAACTTGCTGAAAAGTGTTAACAGGGTTCCTTTCATCGAGTTTAAACAGTACAGCAAAATGGTACTTACAGAGTGACCTTGTTTTTGAAAAACTGTTTATTTCTCTATTACATGATTGCAACTTGCTGAAAAGTGTCAACAGTTCAGTGTTCCTATCATCCTGATTAAGCAGTACAGCAAAAATTGTACTTACAGAGTGCATCAAACATGATTTAGACCTTGTTTGTGAAAAACTATTTATTTCTGTATTACATGATTGCAACTTGCTGAAAAGTGTCAACAGTACAGTGTTCCTATCATCCTGATTAATCAGTACAGCAAAAATGGAACTTACAGAGTGCACTAAACATGAATTAGACCTTGTTTGTGAAAAACGATTTATTTCTGTATTTCATGATTGCAACTTGCTGAAAAGTGTCAACAGTACAGTGTTCCTATCATCCTGATTAATCAGTACAGCAAAAATGGAACTTACAGAGTGCACTAAACATGATTTAGACCTTGTTTTTGAAAAACGGTTTATTTCTGTATTTCATGATTGCAACTTGCTGAAAAGTGTCAACAGTGTTCCTTTCATCGAGTTTAAACATTACAGCAAATGGTACTTACAGAGTGACTCAAACATGACTTAGACCTTGTTTTTGAAAAACTGTTTATTTCTGTATTTCATGATTGCAACTTGCTGAAAAGTGTTAACAGGGTTCCTTTCATCGAGTTTAAACAGTACAGCAAAATGGTACTTACAGAGTGACCTTGTTTTTGAAAAACTGTTTATTTCTTCTATTACATGATTGCAACTTGCTGAGAAGTGTCAACAGTTCAGTGTTCCTATCATCCTGATTAAGCAGTACAGCAAAAATTGTACTTACAGAGTGCATCAAACATGATTTAGACCTTGTTTGTGAAAAACTATTTATTTCTGTATTACATGATTGCAACTTGCTGAAAAGTGTCAACAGTACAGTGTTCCTATCATCCTGATTAATCAGTACAGCAAAAATGGAACTTACAGAGTGCACTAAACATGAATTAGACCTTGTTTGTGAAAAACGATTTATTTCTGTATTTCATGATTGCAACTTGCTGAAAAGTGTCAACAATGTTCCTTTCATCGAGTTTAAACAGTACAGCAAAATGGTATTTACAGAGTGACTCAAACTTGACTTAGACCTTGTTTTTGAAAAACTGTTTATTTCTGTATTTCATGATTGCAACTTGCTGAAAAGTGTCAACAGTACAGTGTTCCTTTCATCCTGAGTTTAAGCAGTACAGCAAAAATTGTACTTACAGAGTGACTCAAACATGACTTAGACCTTGTTTTTGAAAAACGGTTTATTTCTGTATTTCATGATTGCAACTTGCTGAAAAGTGTCAACAGTGTTCCTTTCATCGAGTTTAAACAGTACAGCAAATGGTACTTACAGAGTGACTCAAACATGACTTAGACCTTGTTTTTGAAAAACTGTTTATTTCTGTATTTCATGATTGCAACTTGCTGAAAAGTGTTAACAGGGTTCCTTTCATCGAGTTTAAACAGTACAGCAAAATGGTACTTACAGAGTGACCTTGTTTTTGAAAAACTGTTTATTTCTTCTATTACATGATTGCAACTTGCTGAAAAGTGTCAACAGTTCAGTGTTCCTATCATCCTGATTAAGCAGTACAGCAAAAATTGTACTTACAGAGTGCATCAAACATGATTTAGACCTTGTTTGTGAAAAACTATTTATTTCTGTATTACATGATTGCAACTTGCTGAAAAGTGTCAACAGTACAGTGTTCCTATCATCCTGATTAATCAGTACAGCAAAAATGGAACTTACAGAGTGCACTAAACATGAATTAGACCTTGTTTGTGAAAAACGATTTATTTCTGTATTTCATGATTGCAACTTGCTGAAAAGTGTCAACAATGTTCCTTTCATCGAGTTTAAACAGTACAGCAAAATGGTATTTACAGATTGACTCAAACTTGACTTAGACCTTGTTTGTGAAAAACTATTTATTTCTGTATTACATGATTGCAACTTGCTGAAAAGTGTCAACAGTACAGTGTTCCTATCATCCTGATTAAGCATTACAGCAAAAATGGTACTTACAAAGTGCATCAAACATGATTTAGACCTTGTTTGTGAAAAACTATTTATTTCTGTTTTTCATGATTGCAACTTGCTGAAAAGTATTAACAGTGTTCCTTTCATCGAGTTTAAACAGTACAGCAAATGGTACTTACAGAGTGACTCAAACATGACTTAGACCTTGTTTTTGAAAAACTGTTTATTTCTGTATTTCATGATTGCAACTTGCTGAAAAGTGTCAACAGTACAGTGTTCCTATCATCCTGATTAAGCATTACAGCAAAAATGGTACTTACAAAGTGCATCAAACATGATTTAGACCTTGTTTGTGAAAAACTATTTATTTCTGTTTTTCATGATTGCAACTTGCTGAAAAGTGTCAACAATGTTCCTTTCATCGAGTTTAAACAGTACAGCAAAATTGTACTTACAGAGTGACTCAAACATGACTTAGACCTTGTTTTTGAAAAACGGTTTATTTCTGTATTTCATGATTGCAACTTGCTGAAAAGTGTCAACAGTGTTCCTTTCATCGAGTTTAAACAGTACAGCAAATGGTACTTACAGAGTGACTCAAACATGACTTAGACCTTGTTTTTGAAAAACTGTTTATTTCTGTATTTCATGATTGCAACTTGCTGAAAAGTGTTAACAGGGTTCCTTTCATCGAGTTTAAACAGTACAGCAAAATGGTACTTACAGAGTGACCTTGTTTTTGAAAAACTGTTTATTTCTCTATTACATGATTGCAACTTGCTGAAAAGTGTCAACAGTTCAGTGTTCCTATCATCCTGATTAAGCAGTACAGCAAAAATTGTACTTACAGAGTGCATCAAACATGATTTAGACCTTGTTTGTGAAAAACTATTTATTTCTGTATTACATGATTGCAACTTGCTGAAAAGTGTCAACAGTACAGTGTTCCTATCATCCTGATTAATCAGTACAGCAAAAAATGGAACTTACAGAGTGCACTAAACATGAATTAGACCTTGTTTGTGAAAAACGATTTATTTCTGTATTTCATGATTGCAACTTGCTGAAAAGTGTCAACAATGTTCCTTTCATCGAGTTTAAACATTACAGCAAATGGTACTTACAGAGTGACTCAAACATGACTTAGACCTTGTTTTTGAAAAACTGTTTATTTCTGTATTTCATGATTGCAACTTGCTGAAAAGTGTTAACAGGGTTCCTTTCATCGAGTTTAAACAGTACAGCAAAATGGTACTTACAGAGTGACCTTGTTTTTGAAAAACTGTTTATTTCTTCTATTACATGATTGCAACTTGCTGAAAAGTGTCAACAGTTCAGTGTTCCTATCATCCTGATTAAGCAGTACAGCAAAAATTGTACTTACAGAGTGCATCAAACATGATTTAGACCTTGTTTGTGAAAAACTATTTATTTCTGTATTACATGATTGCAACTTGCTGAAAAGTGTCAACAGTACAGTGTTCCTATCATCCTGATTAATCAGTACAGCAAAAATGGAACTTACAGAGTGCACTAAACATGAATTAGACCTTGTTTGTGAAAAACGATTTATTTCTGTATTTCATGATTGCAACTTGCTGAAAAGTGTCAACAATGTTCCTTTCATCGAGTTTAAACAGTACAGCAAAATGGTATTTACAGATTGACTCAAACTTGACTTAGACCTTGTTTTTGAAAAACTGTTTATTTCTGTATTACATGATTGCAACTTGCTGAAAAGTGTCAACAGTACAGTGTTCCTATCATCCTGATTAAGCATTACAGCAAAAATGGTACTTACAAAGTGCATCAAACATGATTTAGACCTTGTTTGTGAAAAACTATTTATTTCTGTTTTTCATGATTGCAACTTGCTGAAAAGTATTAACAGTGTTCCTTTCATCGAGTTTAAACAGTACAGCAAATGGTACTTACAGAGTGACTCAAACATGACTTAGACCTTGTTTTTGAAAAACTGTTTATTTCTGTATTTCATGATTGCAACTTGCTGAAAAGTGTTAACAGGGTTCCTTTCATCGAGTTTAAACAGTACAGCAAAATGGTACTTACAGAGTGACCTTGTTTTTGAAAAACTGTTTATTTCTTCTATTACATGATTGCAACTTGCTGAGAAGTGTCAACAGTTCAGTGTTCCTATCATCCTGATTAAGCAGTACAGCAAAAATTGTACTTACAGAGTGCATCAAACATGATTTAGACCTTGTTTGTGAAAAACTATTTATTTCTGTATTACATGATTGCAACTTGCTGAAAAGTGTCAACAGTACAGTGTTCCTATCATCCTGATTAATCAGTACAGCAAAAATGGAACTTACAGAGTGCACTAAACATGAATTAGACCTTGTTTGTGAAAAACGATTTATTTCTGTATTTCATGATTGCAACTTGCTGAAAAGTGTCAACAATGTTCCTTTCATCGAGTTTAAACAGTACAGCAAAATGGTATTTACAGAGTGACTCAAACTTGACTTAGACCTTGTTTGTGAAAAACTATTTATTTCTGTATTACATGATTGCAACTTGCTGAAAAGTGTCAACAGTACAGTGTTCCTATCATCCTGAGTTAAACAGTACAGCAAAAATTGAACTTACAGAGTGACTCAAACATGACTTAGACCTTGTTTTTGAAAAACGGTTTATTTCTGTATTTCATGATTGCAACTTGCTGAAAAGTGTCAACAGTGTTCCTTTCATCGAGTTTAAACAGTACAGCAAATGGTACTTACAGAGTGACTCAAACATGACTTAGACCTTGTTTTTGAAAAACTGTTTATTTCTGTATTTCATGATTGCAACTTGCTGAAAAGTGTTAACAGGGTTCCTTTCATCGAGTTTAAACAGTACAGCAAAATGGTACTTACAGAGTGACCTTGTTTTTGAAAAACTGTTTATTTCTTCTATTACATGATTGCAACTTGCTGAAAAGTGTCAACAGTTCAGTGTTCCTATCATCCTGATTAAGCAGTACAGCAAAAATTGTACTTACAGAGTGCATCAAACATGATTTAGACCTTGTTTGTGAAAAACTATTTATTTCTGTATTACATGATTGCAACTTGCTGAAAAGTGTCAACAGTACAGTGTTCCTATCATCCTGATTAATCAGTACAGCAAAAATGGAACTTACAGAGTGCACTAAACATGAATTAGACCTTGTTTGTGAAAAACGATTTATTTCTGTATTTCATGATTGCAACTTGCTGAAAAGTGTCAACAATGTTCCTTTCATCGAGTTTAAACAGTACAGCAAAATGGTATTTACAGATTGACTCAAACTTGACTTAGACCTTGTTTGTGAAAAACTATTTATTTCTGTATTACATGATTGCAACTTGCTGAAAAGTGTCAACAGTACAGTGTTCCTATCATCCTGATTAAGCATTACAGCAAAAATGGTACTTACAAAGTGCATCAAACATGATTTAGACCTTGTTTGTGAAAAACTATTTATTTCTGTTTTTCATGATTGCAACTTGCTGAAAAGTATTAACAGTGTTCCTTTCATCGAGTTTAAACAGTACAGCAAATGGTACTTACAGAGTGACTCAAACATGACTTAGACCTTGTTTTTGAAAAACTGTTTATTTCTGTATTTCATGATTGCAACTTGCTGAAAAGTGTCAACAGTACAGTGTTCCTATCATCCTGATTAAGCATTACAGCAAAAATGGTACTTACAAAGTGCATCAAACATGATTTAGACCTTGTTTGTGAAAAACTATTTATTTCTGTTTTTCATGATTGCAACTTGCTGAAAAGTGTCAACAATGTTCCTTTCATCGAGTTTAAACAGTACAGCAAAATTGTACTTACAGAGTGACTCAAACATGACTTAGACCTTGTTTTTGAAAAACGGTTTATTTCTGTATTTCATGATTGCAACTTGCTGAAAAGTGTCAACAGTGTTCCTTTCATCGAGTTTAAACAGTACAGCAAATGGTACTTACAGAGTGACTCAAACATGACTTAGACCTTGTTTTTGAAAAACTGTTTATTTCTGTATTTCATGATTGCAACTTGCTGAAAAGTGTTAACAGGGTTCCTTTCATCGAGTTTAAACAGTACAGCAAAATGGTACTTACAGAGTGACCTTGTTTTTGAAAAACTGTTTATTTCTCTATTACATGATTGCAACTTGCTGAAAAGTGTCAACAGTTCAGTGTTCCTATCATCCTGATTAAGCAGTACAGCAAAAATTGTACTTACAGAGTGCATCAAACATGATTTAGACCTTGTTTGTGAAAAACTATTTATTTCTGTATTACATGATTGCAACTTGCTGAAAAGTGTCAACAGTACAGTGTTCCTATCATCCTGATTAATCAGTACAGCAAAAAATGGAACTTACAGAGTGCACTAAACATGAATTAGACCTTGTTTGTGAAAAACGATTTATTTCTGTATTTCATGATTGCAACTTGCTGAAAAGTGTCAACAATGTTCCTTTCATCGAGTTTAAACATTACAGCAAATGGTACTTACAGAGTGACTCAAACATGACTTAGACCTTGTTTTTGAAAAACTGTTTATTTCTGTATTTCATGATTGCAACTTGCTGAAAAGTGTTAACAGGGTTCCTTTCATCGAGTTTAAACAGTACAGCAAAATGGTACTTACAGAGTGACCTTGTTTTTGAAAAACTGTTTATTTCTTCTATTACATGATTGCAACTTGCTGAAAAGTGTCAACAGTTCAGTGTTCCTATCATCCTGATTAAGCAGTACAGCAAAAATTGTACTTACAGAGTGCATCAAACATGATTTAGACCTTGTTTGTGAAAAACTATTTATTTCTGTATTACATGATTGCAACTTGCTGAAAAGTGTCAACAGTACAGTGTTCCTATCATCCTGATTAATCAGTACAGCAAAAATGGAACTTACAGAGTGCACTAAACATGAATTAGACCTTGTTTGTGAAAAACGATTTATTTCTGTATTTCATGATTGCAACTTGCTGAAAAGTGTCAACAATGTTCCTTTCATCGAGTTTAAACAGTACAGCAAAATGGTATTTACAGATTGACTCAAACTTGACTTAGACCTTGTTTTTGAAAAACTGTTTATTTCTGTATTACATGATTGCAACTTGCTGAAAAGTGTCAACAGTACAGTGTTCCTATCATCCTGATTAAGCATTACAGCAAAAATGGTACTTACAAAGTGCATCAAACATGATTTAGACCTTGTTTGTGAAAAACTATTTATTTCTGTTTTTCATGATTGCAACTTGCTGAAAAGTATTAACAGTGTTCCTTTCATCGAGTTTAAACAGTACAGCAAATGGTACTTACAGAGTGACTCAAACATGACTTAGACCTTGTTTTTGAAAAACTGTTTATTTCTGTATTTCATGATTGCAACTTGCTGAAAAGTGTTAACAGGGTTCCTTTCATCGAGTTTAAACAGTACAGCAAAATGGTACTTACAGAGTGACCTTGTTTTTGAAAAACTGTTTATTTCTTCTATTACATGATTGCAACTTGCTGAGAAGTGTCAACAGTTCAGTGTTCCTATCATCCTGATTAAGCAGTACAGCAAAAATTGTACTTACAGAGTGCATCAAACATGATTTAGACCTTGTTTGTGAAAAACTATTTATTTCTGTATTACATGATTGCAACTTGCTGAAAAGTGTCAACAGTACAGTGTTCCTATCATCCTGATTAATCAGTACAGCAAAAATGGAACTTACAGAGTGCACTAAACATGAATTAGACCTTGTTTGTGAAAAACGATTTATTTCTGTATTTCATGATTGCAACTTGCTGAAAAGTGTCAACAATGTTCCTTTCATCGAGTTTAAACAGTACAGCAAAATGATATTTACAGATTGACTCAAACTTGACTTAGACCTTGTTTGTGAAAAACTATTTATTTCTGTTTTTCATGATTGCAACTTGCTGAAAAGTGTCAACAATGTTCCTTTCATCGAGTTTAAACAGTACAGCAAAATTGTACTTACAGAGTGACTCAAACATGACTTAGACCTTGTTTTTGAAAAACGGTTTATTTCTGTATTTCATGATTGCAACTTGCTGAAAAGTGTCAACAGTGTTCCTTTCATCGAGTTTAAACAGTACAGCAAATGGTACTTACAGAGTGACTCAAACATGACTTAGACCTTGTTTTTGAAAAACTGTTTATTTCTGTATTTCATGATTGCAACTTGCTGAAAAGTGTTAACAGGGTTCCTTTCATCGAGTTTAAACAGTACAGCAAAATGGTACTTACAGAGTGACCTTGTTTTTGAAAAACTGTTTATTTCTCTATTACATGATTGCAACTTGCTGAAAAGTGTCAACAGTTCAGTGTTCCTATCATCCTGATTAAGCAGTACAGCAAAAATTGTACTTACAGAGTGCATCAAACATGATTTAGACCTTGTTTGTGAAAAACTATTTATTTCTTTATTACATGATTGCAACTTGCTGAAAAGTGTCAACAGTACAGTGTTCCTATCATCCTGATTAATCAGTACAGCAAAAATGGAACTTACAGAGTGCACTAAACATGAATTAGACCTTGTTTGTGAAAAACGATTTATTTCTGTATTTCATGATTGCAACTTGCTGAAAAGTGTCAACAATGTTCCTTTCATCGAGTTTAAACAGTACAGCAAAATGGTATTTACAGAGTGACTCAAACTTGACTTAGACCTTGTTTTTGAAAAACTGTTTATTTCTGTATTACATGATTGCAACTTGCTGAAAAGTGTCAACAGTACAGTGTTCCTATCATCCTGATTAAGCAGTACAGCAAAAATTGAACTTACAGAGTGACTCAAACATGACTTAGACCTTGTTTTTGAAAAACGGTTTATTTCTGTATTTCATGATTGCAACTTGCTGAAAAGTGTCAACAGTGTTCCTTTCATCGAGTTTAAACATTACAGCAAATGGTACTTACAGAGTGACTCAAACATGACTTAGACCTTGTTTTTGAAAAACTGTTTATTTCTGTATTTCATGATTGCAACTTGCTGAAAAGTGTTAACAGGGTTCCTTTCATCGAGTTTAAACAGTACAGCAAAATGGTACTTACAGAGTGACCTTGTTTTTGAAAAACTGTTTATTTCTTCTATTACATGATTGCAACTTGCTGAAAAGTGTCAACAGTTCAGTGTTCCTATCATCCTGATTAAGCAGTACAGCAAAAATTGTACTTACAGAGTGCATCAAACATGATTTAGACCTTGTTTGTGAAAAACTATTTATTTCTGTATTACATGATTGCAACTTGCTGAAAAGTGTCAACAGTACAGTGTTCCTATCATCCTGATTAATCAGTACAGCAAAAATGGAACTTACAGAGTGCACTAAACATGAATTAGACCTTGTTTGTGAAAAACGATTTATTTCTGTATTTCATGATTGCAACTTGCTGAAAAGTGTCAACAATGTTCCTTTCATCGAGTTTAAACAGTACAGCAAAATGGTATTTACAGATTGACTCAAACTTGACTTAGACCTTGTTTGTGAAAAACTATTTATTTCTGTATTACATGATTGCAACTTGCTGAAAAGTGTCAACAGTACAGTGTTCCTATCATCCTGATTAAGCATTACAGCAAAAATGGTACTTACAAAGTGCATCAAACATGATTTAGACCTTGTTTGTGAAAAACTATTTATTTCTGTTTTTCATGATTGCAACTTGCTGAAAAGTATTAACAGTGTTCCTTTCATCGAGTTTAAACAGTACAGCAAATGGTACTTACAGAGTGACTCAAACATGACTTAGACCTTGTTTTTGAAAAACTGTTTATTTCTGTATTTCATGATTGCAACTTGCTGAAAAGTGTCAACAGTACAGTGTTCCTATCATCCTGATTAAGCATTACAGCAAAAATGGTACTTACAAAGTGCATCAAACATGATTTAGACCTTGTTTGTGAAAAACTATTTATTTCTGTTTTTCATGATTGCAACTTGCTGAAAAGTGTCAACAATGTTCCTTTCATCGAGTTTAAACAGTACAGCAAAATTGTACTTACAGAGTGACTCAAACATGACTTAGACCTTGTTTTTGAAAAACGGTTTATTTCTGTATTTCATGATTGCAACTTGCTGAAAAGTGTCAACAGTGTTCCTTTCATCGAGTTTAAACAGTACAGCAAATGGTACTTACAGAGTGACTCAAACATGACTTAGACCTTGTTTTTGAAAAACTGTTTATTTCTGTATTTCATGATTGCAACTTGCTGAAAAGTGTTAACAGGGTTCCTTTCATCGAGTTTAAACAGTACAGCAAAATGGTACTTACAGAGTGACCTTGTTTTTGAAAAACTGTTTATTTCTCTATTACATGATTGCAACTTGCTGAAAAGTGTCAACAGTTCAGTGTTCCTATCATCCTGATTAAGCAGTACAGCAAAAATTGTACTTACAGAGTGCATCAAACATGATTTAGACCTTGTTTGTGAAAAACTATTTATTTCTGTATTACATGATTGCAACTTGCTGAAAAGTGTCAACAGTACAGTGTTCCTATCATCCTGATTAATCAGTACAGCAAAAAATGGAACTTACAGAGTGCACTAAACATGAATTAGACCTTGTTTGTGAAAAACGATTTATTTCTGTATTTCATGATTGCAACTTGCTGAAAAGTGTCAACAATGATCCTTTCATCGAGTTTAAACATTACAGCAAATGGTACTTACAGAGTGACTCAAACATGACTTAGACCTTGTTTTTGAAAAACTGTTTATTTCTGTATTTCATGATTGCAACTTGCTGAAAAGTGTTAACAGGGTTCCTTTCATCGAGTTTAAACAGTACAGCAAAATGGTACTTACAGAGTGACCTTGTTTTTGAAAAACTGTTTATTTCTTCTATTACATGATTGCAACTTGCTGAAAAGTGTCAACAGTTCAGTGTTCCTATCATCCTGATTAAGCAGTACAGCAAAAATTGTACTTACAGAGTGCATCAAACATGATTTAGACCTTGTTTGTGAAAAACTATTTATTTCTGTATTACATGATTGCAACTTGCTGAAAAGTGTCAACAGTACAGTGTTCCTATCATCCTGATTAATCAGTACAGCAAAAATGGAACTTACAGAGTGCACTAAACATGAATTAGACCTTGTTTGTGAAAAACGATTTATTTCTGTATTTCATGATTGCAACTTGCTGAAAAGTGTCAACAATGTTCCTTTCATCGAGTTTAAACAGTACAGCAAAATGGTATTTACAGATTGACTCAAACTTGACTTAGACCTTGTTTTTGAAAAACTGTTTATTTCTGTATTACATGATTGCAACTTGCTGAAAAGTGTCAACAGTACAGTGTTCCTATCATCCTGATTAAGCATTACAGCAAAAATGGTACTTACAAAGTGCATCAAACATGATTTAGACCTTGTTTGTGAAAAACTATTTATTTCTGTTTTTCATGATTGCAACTTGCTGAAAAGTATTAACAGTGTTCCTTTCATCGAGTTTAAACAGTACAGCAAATGGTACTTACAGAGTGACTCAAACATGACTTAGACCTTGTTTTTGAAAAACTGTTTATTTCTGTATTTCATGATTGCAACTTGCTGAAAAGTGTCAACAGTACAGTGTTCCTATCATCCTGATTAAGCATTACAGCAAAAATGGTACTTACAAAGTGCATCAAACATGATTTAGACCTTGTTTGTGAAAAACTATTTATTTCTGTTTTTCATGATTGCAACTTGCTGAAAAGTATTAACAGTGTTCCTTTCATCGAGTTTAAACAGTACAGCAAAATGGTACTTACAGAGTGACCTTGTTTTTGAAAAACTGTTTATTTCTCTATTACATGATTGCAACTTGCTGAAAAGTGTCAACAGTTCAGTGTTCCTATCATCCTGATTAAGCAGTACAGCAAAAATTGTACTTACAGAGTGCATCAAACATGATTTAGACCTTGTTTGTGAAAAACTATTTATTTCTGTATTACATGATTGCAACTTGCTGAAAAGTGTCAACAGTACAGTGTTCCTATCATCCTGATTAATCAGTACAGCAAAAATGGAACTTACAGAGTGCACTAAACATGAATTAGACCTTGTTTGTGAAAAACGATTTATTTCTGTATTTCATGATTGCAACTTGCTGAAAAGTGTCAACAATGTTCCTTTCATCGAGTTTAAACAGTACAGCAAAATGGTATTTACAGTGACTCAAACTTGACTTAGACCTTGTTTTTGAAAAACTGTTTATTTCTGTATTTCATGATTGCAACTTGCTGAAAAGTGTTAACAGGGTTCCTTTCATCGAGTTTAAACAGTACAGCAAAATGGTACTTACAGAGTGACCTTGTTTTTGAAAAACTGTTTATTTCTCTATTACATGATTGCAACTTGCTGAAAAGTGTCAACAGTTCAGTGTTCCTATCATCCTGATTAAGCAGTACAGCAAAAATTGTACTTACAGAGTGCATCAAACATGATTTAGACCTTGTTTGTGAAAAACTATTTATTTCTGTATTACATGATTGCAACTTGCTGAAAAGTGTCAACAGTAAAATGTTCCTATCATCCTGATTAATCAGTACAGCAAAAATGGAACTTACAGAGTGCACTAAACATGAATTAGACCTTGTTTGTGAAAAACGATTTATTTCTGTATTTCATGATTGCAACTTGCTGAAAAGTGTCAACAATGTTCCTTTCATCGAGTTTAAACAGTACAGCAAAATTGTACTTACAGAGTGACTCAAACATGACTTAGACCTTGTTTTTGAAAAACTGTTTATTTCTGTATTACATGATTGCAACTTGCTGAAAAGTGTCAACAGTACAGTGTTCCTATCATCCTGATTAAGCAGTACAGCAAAAATGGAACTTACAAAGTGCATCAAACATGATTTAGACCTTGTTTGTGAAAAACTATTTATTTCTGTTTTTCATGATTGCAACTTGCTGAAAAGTGTCAACAATGTTCCTTTCATCGAGTTTAAACAGTACAGCAAAATTGTACTTACAGAGTGACTCAAACATGACTTAGACCTTGTTTTTGAAAAACGGTTTATTTCTGTATTTCATGATTGCAACTTGCTGAAAAGTGTCAACAGTGTTCCTTTCATCTAGTTTAAACAGTACAGCAAATGGTACTTACAGAGTGACTCAAACATGACTTAGACCTTGTTTGTGAAAAACTATTTATTTCTGTTTTTCATGATTGCAACTTGCTGAAAAGTGTCAACAATGTTCCTTTCATCGAGTTTAAACAGTACAGCAAAATTGTACTTACAGAGTGACTTTAACATGACTTAGACCTTGTTTTTGAAAAACGGTTTATTTCTGTATTTCATGATTGCAACTTGCTGAAAAGTGTCAACAGTGTTCCTTTCATCGAGTTTAAACAGTACAGCAAATGGTACTTACAGAGTGACTCAAACATGACTTAGACCTTGTTTTTGAAAAACTGTTTATTTCTGTATTTCATGATTGCAACTTGCTGAAAAGTGTTAACACGGTTCCTTTCATCGAGTTTAAACAGTACAGCAAAATGGTACTTACAGAGTGACCTTGTTTTTGAAAAACTGTTTATTTCTCTATTACATGATTGCAACTTGCTGAAAACTGTCAACAGTTCAGTGTTCCTATCATCCTGATTAAGCAGTACAGCAAAAATTGTACTTACAGAGTGCATCAAACATGATTTAGACCTTGTTTGTGAAAAACTATTTATTTCTGTATTACATGATTGCAACTTGCTGAAAAGTGTCAACAATGTTCCTTTCATCGAGTTTAAACAGTACAGCAAAATGGTATTTACAGATTGACTCAAACTTGACTTAGACCTTGTTTTTGAAAAACTGTTTATTTCTGTATTGCATGATTGCAACTTGCTGAAAAGTGTCAACAGTACAGTGTTCCTATCATCCTGATTAAGCAGTACAGCAAAAATGGAACTTACAAAGTGCATCAAACATGATTTAGACCTTGTTTGTGAAAAACTATTTATTTCTGTTTTTCATGATTGCAACTTGCTGAAAAGTATTAACAGTGTTCCTTTCATCGAGTTTAAACAGTACAGCAAATGGTACTTACAGAGTGACTCAAACATGACTTAGACCTTGTTTTTGAAAAACTGTTTATTTCTGTATTTCATGATTGCAACTTGCTGAAAAGTGTCAACAGTACAGTGTTCCTATCATCCTGATTAAGCATTACAGCAAAAATGGTACTTACAAAGTGCATCAAACATGATTTAGACCTTGTTTGTGAAAAACTATTTATTTCTGTTTTTCATGATTGCAACTTGCTGAAAAGTATTAACAGTGTTCCTTTCATCGAGTTTAAACAGTACAGCAAAATGGTACTTACAGAGTGACCTTGTTTTTGAAAAACTGTTTATTTCTCTATTACATGATTGCAACTTGCTGAAAAGTGTCAACAGTTCAGTGTTCCTATCATCCTGATTAAGCAGTACAGCAAAAATTGTACTTACAGAGTGCATCAAACATGATTTAGACCTTGTTTGTGAAAAACTATTTATTTCTGTATTACATGATTGCAACTTGCTGAAAAGTGTCAACAGTACAGTGTTCCTATCATCCTGATTAATCAGTACAGCAAAAATTGAACTTACAGAGTGCACTAAACATGAATTAGACCTTGTTTGTGAAAAACGATTTATTTCTGTATTTCATGATTGCAACTTGCTGAAAAGTGTCAACAATGTTCCTTTCATCGAGTTTAAACATTACAGCAAATGGTACTTACAGAGTGACTCAAACATGACTTAGACCTTGTTTTTGAAAAACTGTTTATTTCTGTATTTCATGATTGCAACTTGCTGAAAAGTGTTAACAGGGTTCCTTTCATCGAGTTTAAACAGTACAGCAAAATGGTACTTACAGAGTGACCTTGTTTTTGAAAAACTGTTTATTTCTCTATTACATGATTGCAACTTGCTGAAAAGTGTCAACAGTTCAGTGTTCCTATCATCCTGATTAAGCAGTACAGCAAAAATTGTACTTACAGAGTGCATCAAACATGATTTAGACCTTGTTTGTGAAAAACTATTTATTTCTGTATTACATGATTGCAACTTGCTGAAAAGTGTCAACAGTAAAATGTTCCTATCATCCTGATTAATCAGTACAGCAAAAATGGAACTTACAGAGTGCACTAAACATGAATTAGACCTTGTTTGTGAAAAACGATTTATTTCTGTATTTCATGATTGCAACTTGCTGAAAAGTGTCAACAATGTTCCTTTCATCGAGTTTAAACAGTACAGCAAAATTGTACTTACAGAGTGACTCAAACATGACTTAGACCTTGTTTTTGAAAAACTGTTTATTTCTGTATTACATGATTGCAACTTGCTGAAAAGTGTCAACAGTACAGTGTTCCTATCATCCTGATTAAGCAGTACAGCAAAAATGGAACTTACAAAGTGCATCAAACATGATTTAGACCTTGTTTGTGAAAAACTATTTATTTCTGTTTTTCATGATTGCAACTTGCTGAAAAGTGTCAACAATGTTCCTTTCATCGAGTTTAAACAGTACAGCAAAATTGTACTTACAGAGTGACTCAAACATGACTTAGACCTTGTTTTTGAAAAACGGTTTATTTCTGTATTTCATGATTGCAACTTGCTGAAAAGTGTCAACAGTGTTCCTTTCATCTAGTTTAAACAGTACAGCAAATGGTACTTACAGAGTGACTCAAACATGACTTAGACCTTGTTTGTGAAAAACTATTTATTTCTGTTTTTCATGATTGCAACTTGCTGAAAAGTGTCAACAATGTTCCTTTCATCGAGTTTAAACAGTACAGCAAAATTGTACTTACAGAGTGACTTTAACATGACTTAGACCTTGTTTTTGAAAAACGGTTTATTTCTGTATTTCATGATTGCAACTTGCTGAAAAGTGTCAACAGTGTTCCTTTCATCGAGTTTAAACAGTACAGCAAATGGTACTTACAGAGTGACTCAAACATGACTTAGACCTTGTTTTTGAAAAACTGTTTATTTCTGTATTTCATGATTGCAACTTGCTGAAAAGTGTTAACATGGTTCCTTTCATCGAGTTTAAACAGTACAGCAAAATGGTACTTACAGAGTGACCTTGTTTTTGAAAAACTGTTTATTTCTCTATTACATGATTGCAACTTGCTGAAAACTGTCAACAGTTCAGTGTTCCTATCATCCTGATTAAGCAGTACAGCAAAAATTGTACTTACAGAGTGCATCAAACATGATTTAGACCTTGTTTGTGAAAAACTATTTATTTCTGTATTACATGATTGCAACTTGCTGAAAAGTGTCAACAATGTTCCTTTCATCGAGTTTAAACAGTACAGCAAAATGGTATTTACAGATTGACTCAAACTTGACTTAGACCTTGTTTTTGAAAAACTGTTTATTTCTGTATTGCATGATTGCAACTTGCTGAAAAGTGTCAACAGTACAGTGTTCCTATCATCCTGATTAAGCAGTACAGCAAAAATGGAACTTACAAAGTGCATCAAACATGATTTAGACCTTGTTTGTGAAAAACTATTTATTTCTGTTTTTCATGATTGCAACTTGCTGAAAAGTGTTGACAGTGTTCCTTTCATCGAGTTTAAACAGTACAGCAAATGGTACTTACAGAGTGACTCAAACATGACTTAGACCTTGTTTTTGAAAAACGGTTTATTTCTGTATTTCATGATTGCAACTTGCTGAAAAGTGTTAACAGGGTTCCTTTCATCGAGTTTAAACAGTACAGCAAAATGGTACTTACAGAGTGACCTTGTTTTTGAAAAACTGTTTATTTCTCTATTACATGATTGCAACTTGCTGAAAAGTGTCAACAGTTCAGTGTTCCTATCATCCTGATTAAGCAGTACAGCAAAAATTGTACTTACAGAGTGCATCAAACATGATTTAGACCTTGTTTGTGAAAAACTATTTATTTCTGTATTACATGATTGCAACTTGCTGAAAAGTGTCAACAGTTCAGTGTTCCTATCATCCTGATTAAGCAGTACAGCAAAAATTGTACTTACAGAGTGCATCAAACATGATTTAGACCTTGTTTGTGAAAAACTATTTATTTCTGTATTACATGATTGCAACTTGCTGAAAAGTGTCAACAATGTTCCTTTCATCGAGTTTAAACAGTACAGTAAAATGGTATTTACAGATTGACTCAAACTTGACTTAGACCTTGTTTTTGAAAAACTCTTCATTTCTGTATTGCATGATTGCAACTTGCTGAAAAGTGTCAACAGTACAGTGTTCCTATCATCCTGATTAAGCAGTACAGCAAAAATGGAACTTACAAAGTGCATCAAACATGATTTAGACCTTGTTTGTGAAAAACGATTTATTTCTGTATTTCATGATTGCAACTTGCTGAAAAGTGTCAACAATGTTCCTTTCATCGAGTTTAAACAGTACAGCAAAATTGTACTTACAGAGTGACTCAAACATGACTTAGACCTTGTTTTTGAAAAACTGTTTATTTCTGTATTACATGATTGCAACTTGCTGAAAAGTGTCAACAGTACAGTGTTCCTATCATCCTGATTAAGCAGTACAGCAAAAATGGAACTTACAAAGTGCATCAAACATGATTTAGACCTTGTTTGTGAAAAACTATTTATTTCTGTTTTTCATGATTGCAACTTGCTGAAAAGTGTCAACAATGTTCCTTTCATCGAGTTTAAACAGTACAGCAAAATTGTACTTACAGAGTGACTCAAACATGACTTAGACCTTGTTTTTGAAAAACGGTTTATTTCTGTATTTCATGATTGCAACTTGCTGAAAAGTGTCAACAGTGTTCCTTTCATCTAGTTTAAACAGTACAGCAAATGGTACTTACAGAGTGACTCAAACATGACTTAGACCTTGTTTGTGAAAAACTATTTATTTCTGTTTTTCATGATTGCAACTTGCTGAAAAGTGTTAACACGGTTCCTTTCATCGAGTTTAAACAGTACAGCAAAATGGTACTTACAGAGTGACCTTGTTTTTGAAAAACTGTTTATTTCTCTATTACATGATTGCAACTTGCTGAAAACTGTCAACAGTTCAGTGTTCCTATCATCCTGATTAAGCAGTACAGCAAAAATTGTACTTACAGAGTGCATCAAACATGATTTAGACCTTGTTTGTGAAAAACTATTTATTTCTGTATTACATGATTGCAACTTGCTGAAAAGTGTCAACAATGTTCCTTTCATCGAGTTTAAACAGTACAGCAAAATGGTATTTACAGATTGACTCAAACTTGACTTAGACCTTGTTTTTGAAAAACTGTTTATTTCTGTATTGCATGATTGCAACTTGCTGAAAAGTGTCAACAGTACAGTGTTCCTATCATCCTGATTAAGCAGTACAGCAAAAATGGAACTTACAAAGTGCATCAAACATGATTTAGACCTTGTTTGTGAAAAACTATTTATTTCTGTTTTTCATGATTGCAACTTGCTGAAAAGTGTTGACAGTGTTCCTTTCATCGAGTTTAAAACAGTACAGCAAATGGTACTTACAGAGTGACTCAAACATGACTTAGACCTTGTTTTTGAAAAACTGTTTATTTCTGTATTTCATGATTGCAACTTGCTGAAAAGTGTTAACAGGGTTCCTTTCATCGAGTTTAAACAGTACAGCAAAATGGTACTTACAGAGTGACCTTGTTTTTGAAAAACTGTTTATTTCTCTATTACATGATTGCAACTTGCTGAAAAGTGTCAACAGTTCAGTGTTCCTATCATCCTGATTAAGCAGTACAGCAAAAATTGTACTTACAGAGTGCATCAAACATGATTTAGACCTTGTTTGTGAAAAACTATTTATTTCTGTATTACATGATTGCAACTTGCTGAAAAGTGTCAACAGTTCAGTGTTCCTATCATCCTGATTAAGCAGTACAGCAAAAATTGTACTTACAGAGTGCATCAAACATGATTTAGACCTTGTTTGTGAAAAACTATTTATTTCTGTATTACATGATTGCAACTTGCTGAAAAGTGTCAACAATGTTCCTTTCATCGAGTTTAAATAGTACAGCAAAATGGTATTTACAGATTGACTCAAACTTGACTTAGACCTTGTTTTTGAAAAACTGTTTATTTCTGTATTGCATGATTGCAACTTGCTGAAAAGTGTCAACAGTACAGTGTTCCTATCATCCTGATTAAGCAGTACAGCAAAAATGGAACTTACAAAGTGCATCAAACATGATTTAGACCTTGTTTGTGAAAAACTATTTATTTCTGTTTTTCATGATTGCAACTTGCTGAAAAGTGTCAACAATGTTCCTTCATCGAGTTTAAACAGTACAGCAAATGGTACTTACAGAGTGACTCAAACATGACTTAGACCTTGTTTTTGAAAAACTGTTTATTTCTGTATTTCATGATTGCAACTTGCTGAAAAGTATTAACAGTGTTCCTTTCATCGAGTTTAAACAGTACAGCAAATGGTACTTACAGAGTGACTCAAACATGACTTAGACCTTGTTTTTGAAAAACTGTTTATTTCTGTATTTCATGATTGCAACTTGCTGAAAAGTGTTAACAGGGTTCCTTTCATCGAGTTTAAACAGTACAGCAAAATGGTACTTACAGAGTGACCTTGTTTTTGAAAAACTGTTTATTTCTCTATTACATGATTGCAACTTGCTGAAAAGTGTCAACAGTTCAGTGTTCCTATCATCCTGATTAAGCAGTACAGCAAAAATTGTACTTACAGAGTGCATCAAACATGATTTAGACCTTGTTTGTGAAAAACTATTTATTTCTGTATTACATGATTGCAACTTGCTGAAAAGTGTCAACAATGTTCCTTTCATCGAGTTTAAACAGTACAGCAAAATGGTATTTACAGATTGACTCAAACTTGACTTAGACCTTGTTTTTGAAAAACTGTTTATTTCTGTATTGCATGATTGCAACTTGCTGAAAAGTGTCAACAGTACAGTGTTCCTATCATCCTGATTAAGCAGTACAGCAAAAATGGAACTTACAAAGTGCATCAAACATGATTTAGACCTTGTTTGTGAAAAACGATTTATTTCTGTATTTCATGATTGCAACTTGCTGAAAAGTGTCAACAATGTTCCTTTCATCGAGTTTAAACAGTACAGCAAAATGGTATTTACAGATTGACTCAAACTTGACTTAGACCTTGTTTTTGAAAAACTGTTTATTTCTGTATTGCATGATTGCAACTTGCTGAAAAGTGTCAACAGTACAGTGTTCCTATCATCCTGATTAAGCAGTACAGCAAAAATGGAACTTACAAAGTGCATCAAACATGATTTAGACCTTGTTTGTGAAAAACTATTTATTTCTGTTTTTCATGATTGCAACTTGCTGAAAAGTGTCAACAATGTTCCTTTCATCGAGTTTAAACAGTACAGCAAAATTGTACTTACAGAGTGACTCAAACATGACTTAGACCTTGTTTTTGAAAAACGGTTTATTTCTGTATTTCATGATTGCAACTTGCTGAAAAGTGTCAACAGTGTTCCTTTCATCTAGTTTAAACAGTACAGCAAATGGTACTTACAGAGTGACTCAAACATGACTTAGACCTTGTTTGTGAAAAACTATTTATTTCTGTTTTTCATGATTGCAACTTGCTGAAAAGTGTTAACACGGTTCCTTTCATCGAGTTTAAACAGTACAGCAAAATGGTACTTACAGAGTGACCTTGTTTTTGAAAAACTGTTTATTTCTCTATTACATGATTGCAACTTGCTGAAAACTGTCAACAGTTCAGTGTTCCTATCATCCTGATTAAGCAGTACAGCAAAAATTGTACTTACAGAGTGCATCAAACATGATTTAGACCTTGTTTGTGAAAAACTATTTATTTCTGTATTACATGATTGCAACTTGCTGAAAAGTGTCAACAATGTTCCTTTCATCGAGTTTAAACAGTACAGCAAAATGGTATTTACAGATTGACTCAAACTTGACTTAGACCTTGTTTTTGAAAAACTGTTTATTTCTGTATTGCATGATTGCAACTTGCTGAAAAGTGTCAACAGTACAGTGTTCCTATCATCCTGATTAAGCAGTACAGCAAAAATGGAACTTACAAAGTGCATCAAACATGATTTAGACCTTGTTTGTGAAAAACTATTTATTTCTGTTTTTCATGATTGCAACTTGCTGAAAAGTGTTGACAGTGTTCCTTTCATCGAGTTTAAAACAGTACAGCAAATGGTACTTACAGAGTGACTCAAACATGACTTAGACCTTGTTTTTGAAAAACTGTTTATTTCTGTATTTCATGATTGCAACTTGCTGAAAAGTGTTAACAGGGTTCCTTTCATCGAGTTTAAACAGTACAGCAAAATGGTACTTACAGAGTGACCTTGTTTTTGAAAAACTGTTTATTTCTCTATTACATGATTGCAACTTGCTGAAAAGTGTCAACAGTTCAGTGTTCCTATCATCCTGATTAAGCAGTACAGCAAAAATTGTACTTACAGAGTGCATCAAACATGATTTAGACCTTGTTTGTGAAAAACTATTTATTTCTGTATTACATGATTGCAACTTGCTGAAAAGTGTCAACAGTTCAGTGTTCCTATCATCCTGATTAAGCAGTACAGCAAAAATTGTACTTACAGAGTGCATCAAACATGATTTAGACCTTGTTTGTGAAAAACTATTTATTTCTGTATTACATGATTGCAACTTGCTGAAAAGTGTCAACAATGTTCCTTTCATCGAGTTTAAATAGTACAGCAAAATGGTATTTACAGATTGACTCAAACTTGACTTAGACCTTGTTTTTGAAAAACTGTTTATTTCTGTATTGCATGATTGCAACTTGCTGAAAAGTGTCAACAGTACAGTGTTCCTATCATCCTGATTAAGCAGTACAGCAAAAATGGAACTTACAAAGTGCATCAAACATGATTTAGACCTTGTTTGTGAAAAACTATTTATTTCTGTTTTTCATGATTGCAACTTGCTGAAAAGTGTCAACAATGTTCCTTCATCGAGTTTAAACAGTACAGCAAATGGTACTTACAGAGTGACTCAAACATGACTTAGACCTTGTTTTTGAAAAACTGTTTATTTCTGTATTTCATGATTGCAACTTGCTGAAAAGTATTAACAGTGTTCCTTTCATCGAGTTTAAACAGTACAGCAAATGGTACTTACAGAGTGACTCAAACATGACTTAGACCTTGTTTTTGAAAAACTGTTTATTTCTGTATTTCATGATTGCAACTTGCTGAAAAGTGTTAACAGGGTTCCTTTCATCGAGTTTAAACAGTACAGCAAAATGGTACTTACAGAGTGACCTTGTTTTTGAAAAACTGTTTATTTCTCTATTACATGATTGCAACTTGCTGAAAAGTGTCAACAGTTCAGTGTTCCTATAATCCTGATTAAGCAGTACAGCAAAAATTGTACTTACAGAGTGCATCAAACATGATTTAGACCTTGTTTGTGAAAAACTATTTATTTCTGTATTACATGATTGCAACTTGCTGAAAAGTGTCAACAATGTTCCTTTCATCGAGTTTAAACAGTACAGCAAAATGGTATTTACAGATTGACTCAAACTTGACTTAGACCTTGTTTTTGAAAAACTGTTTATTTCTGTATTGCATGATTGCAACTTGCTGAAAAGTGTCAACAGTACAGTGTTCCTATCATCCTGATTAAGCAGTACAGCAAAAATGGAACTTACAAAGTGCATCAAACATGATTTAGACCTTGTTTGTGAAAAACGATTTATTTCTGTATTTCATGATTGCAACTTGCTGAAAAGTGTCAACAATGTTCCTTTCATCGAGTTTAAACAGTACAGCAAAATTGTACTTACAGAGTGACTCAAACATGACTTAGACCTTGTTTTTGAAAAACTGTTTATTTCTGTATTACATGATTGCAACTTGCTGAAAAGTGTCAACAGTACAGTGTTCCTATCATCCTGATTAAGCAGTACAGCAAAAATGGAACTTACAAAGTGCATCAAACATGATTTAGACCTTGTTTGTGAAAAACTATTTATTTCTGTTTTTCATGATTGCAACTTGCTGAAAAGTGTCAACAATGTTCCTTTCATCGAGTTTAAACAGTACAGCAAAATTGTACTTACAGAGTGACTCAAACATGACTTAGACCTTGTTTTTGAAAAACGGTTTATTTCTGTATTTCATGATTGCAACTTGCTGAAAAGTGTCAACAGTGTTCCTTTCATCTAGTTTAAACAGTACAGCAAATGGTACTTACAGAGTGACTCAAACATGACTTAGACCTTGTTTGTGAAAAACTATTTATTTCTGTTTTTCATGATTGCAAACTTGCTGAAAAGTGTTAACACGGTTCCTTTCATCGAGTTTAAACAGTACAGCAAAATGGTACTTACAGAGTGACCTTGTTTTTGAAAAACTGTTTATTTCTCTATTACATGATTGCAACTTGCTGAAAAGTGTCAACAGTTCAGTGTTCCTATCATCCTGATTAAGCAGTACAGCAAAAATTGTACTTACAGAGTGCATCAAACATGATTTAGACCTTGTTTGTGAAAAACTATTTATTTCTGTATTACATGATTGCAACTTGCTGAAAAGTGTCAACAATGTTCCTTTCATCGAGTTTAAACAGTACAGCAAAATGGTATTTACAGATTGACTCAAACTTGACTTAGACCTTGTTTTTGAAAAACTGTTTATTTCTGTATTGCATGATTGCAACTTGCTGAAAAGTGTCAACAGTACAGTGTTCCTATCATCCTGATTAAGCAGTACAGCAAAAATGGAACTTACAAAGTGCATCAAACATGATTTAGACCTTGTTTGTGAAAAACTATTTATTTCTGTTTTTCATGATTGCAACTTGCTGAAAAGTGTTGACAGTGTTCCTTTCATCGAGTTTAAACAGTACAGCAAATGGTACTTACAGAGTGCATCAAACATGATTTAGACCTTGTTTGTGAAAAACTATTTATTTCTGTTTTTCATGATTGCAACTTGCTGAAAAGTGTCAACAATGTTCCTTCATCGAGTTTAAACAGTACAGCAAATGGTACTTACAGAGTGACTCAAACATGACTTAGACCTTGTTTTTGAAAAACTGTTTATTTCTGTATTTCATGATTGCAACTTGCTGAAAAGTGTTAACAGTGTTCCTTTCATCGAGTTTAAACAGTACAGCAAATGGTACTTACAGAGTGACTCAAACATGACTTAGACCTTGTTTTTGAAAAACTGTTTATTTCTGTATTTCATGATTGCAACTTGCTGAAAAGTGTTAACAGGGTTCCTTTCATCGAGTTTAAACAGTACAGCAAAATGGTACTTACAGAGTGACCTTGTTTTTGAAAAACTGTTTATTTCTCTATTACATGATTGCAACTTGCTGAAAAGTGTCAACAGTTCAGTGTTCCTATCATCCTGATTAAGCAGTACAGCAAAAATTGTACTTACAGAGTGCATCAAACATGATTTAGACCTTGTTTGTGAAAAACTATTTATTTCTGTATTACATGATTGCAACTTGCTGAAAAGTGTCAACAGTACAGTGTTCCCTATCATCCTGATTAATCAGTACAGCAAAAATGGAACTTACAGAGTGCACTAAACATGAATTAGACCTTGTTTGTGAAAAACGATTTATTTCTGTATTTCATGATTGCAACTTGCTGAAAAGTGTCAACAATGTTCCTTTCATCGAGTTTAAACAGTACAGCAAAATGGTATTTACAGATTGACTCAAACTTGACTTAGACCTTGTTTTTGAAAAACTGTTTATTTCTGTATTGCATGATTGCAACTTGCTGAAAAGTGTCAACAGTACAGTGTTCCTATCATCCTGATTAAGCAGTACAGCAAAAATGGAACTTACAAAGTGCATCAAACATGATTTAGACCTTGTTTGTGAAAAACTATTTATTTCTGTTTTTCATGATTGCAACTTGCTGAAAAGTGTTGACAGTGTTCCTTTCATCGAGTTTAAACAGTACAGCAAATGGTACTTACAGAGGACTCAAACATGACTTAGACCTTGTTTTTGAAAAACTGTTTATTTCTGTATTTCATGATTGCAACTTGCTGAAAAGTGTTAACAGGGTTCCTTTCATCGAGTTTAAACAGTACAGCAAAATGGTACTTACAGAGTGACCTTGTTTTTGAAAAACTGTTTATTTCTCTATTACATGATTGCAACTTGCTGAAAAGTGTCAACAGTTCAGTGTTCCTATCATCCTGATTAAGCAGTACAGCAAAAATTGTACTTACAGAGTGCATCAAACATGATTTAGACCTTGTTTGTGAAAAACTATTTATTTCTGTATTACATGATTGCAACTTGCTGAAAAGTGTCAACAGTTCAGTGTTCCTATCATCCTGATTAAGCAGTACAGCAAAAATTGTACTTACAGAGTGCATCAAACATGATTTAGACCTTGTTTGTGAAAAACTATTTATTTCTGTATTACATGATTGCAACTTGCTGAAAAGTGTCAACAATGTTCCTTTCATCGAGTTTAAACAGTACAGCAAAATGGTATTTACAGATTGACTCAAACTTGACTTAGACCTTGTTTTTGAAAAACTGTTTATTTCTGTATTTCATGATTGCAACTTGCTGAAAAGTGTTAACAGGGTTCCTTTCATCGAGTTTAAACAGTACAGCAAAATGGTACTTACAGAGTGACCTTGTTTTTGAAAAACTGTTTATTTCTCTATTACATGATTGCAACTTGCTGAAAAGTGTCAACAGTTCAGTGTTCCTATCATCCTGATTAAGCAGTACAGCAAAAATTGTACTTACAGAGTGCATCAAACATGATTTAGACCTTGTTTGTGAAAAACTATTTATTTCTGTATTACATGATTGCAACTTGCTGAAAAGTGTCAACAATGTTCCTTTCATCGAGTTTAAACAGTACAGCAAAATGGTATTTACAGATTGACTCAAACTTGACTTAGACCTTGTTTTTGAAAAACTGTTTATTTCTGTATTGCATGATTGCAACTTGCTGAAAAGTGTCAACAGTACAGTGTTCCTATCATCCTGATTAAGCAGTACAGCAAAAATGGAACTTACAAAGTGCATCAAACATGATTTAGACCTTGTTTGTGAAAAACTATTTATTTCTGTTTTTCATGATTGCAACTTGCTGAAAAGTGTTGACAGTGTTCCTTTCATCGAGTTTAAACAGTACAGCAAATGGTACTTACAGAGGACTCAAACATGACTTAGACCTTGTTTTTGAAAAACTGTTTATTTCTGTATTTCATGATTGCAACTTGCTGAAAAGTGTTAACAGGGTTCCTTTCATCGAGTTTAAACAGTACAGCAAAATGGTACTTACAGAGTGACCTTGTTTTTGAAAAACTGTTTATTTCTCTATTACATGATTGCAACTTGCTGAAAAGTGTCAACAGTTCAGTGTTCCTATCATCCTGATTAAGCAGTACAGCAAAAATTGTACTTACAGAGTGCATCAAACATGATTTAGACCTTGTTTGTGAAAAACTATTTATTTCTGTATTACATGATTGCAACTTGCTGAAAAGTGTCAACAATGTTCCTTTCATCGAGTTTAAACAGTACAGCAAAATGGTATTTACAGATTGACTCAAACTTGACTTAGACCTTGTTTTTGAAAAACTGTTTATTTCTGTATTGCATGATTGCAACTTGCTGAAAAGTGTCAACAGTACAGTGTTCCTATCATCCTGATTAAGCAGTACAGCAAAAATGGAACTTACAAAGTGCATCAAACATGATTTAGACCTTGTTTGTAAAAAACTATTTATTTCTGTTTTTCATGATTGCAACTTGCTGAAAAGTGTCAACAATGTTCCTTCATCGAGTTTAAACAGTACAACAAATGGTACTTACAGAGTGACTCAAACATGACTTAGACCTTGTTTTTGAAAAACTGTTTATTTCTGTATTTCATGATTGCAACTTGCTGAAAAGTATTAACAGTGTTCCTTTCATCGAGTTTAAACAGTACAGCAAATGGTACTTACAGAGTGACTCAAACATGACTTAGACCTTGTTTTTGAAAAACTGTTTATTTCTGTATTGCATGATTGCAACTTGCTGAAAAGTGTCAACAGTACAGTGTTCCTATCATCCTGATTAAGCAGTACAGCAAAAATGGAACTTACAAAGTGCATCAAACATGATTTAGACCTTGTTTGTGAAAAACTATTTATTTCTGTTTTTCATGATTGCAACTTGCTGAAAAGTGTTAACAGGGTTCCTTTCATCGAGTTTAAACAGTACAGCAAAATGGTACTTACAGAGTGACCTTGTTTTTGAAAAACTGTTTATTTCTCTATTACATGATTGCAACTTGCTGAAAAGTGTCAACAGTTCAGTGTTCCTATCATCCTGATTAAGCAGTACAGCAAAAATTGTACTTACAGAGTGCATCAAACATGATTTAGACCTTGTTTTTGAAAAACTGTTTATTTCTGTATTACATGATTGCAACTTGCTGAAAAGTGTCAACAGTACAGTGTTCCTATCATCCTGATTAAGCAGTACAGCAAAAATGGAACTTACAAAGTGCATCAAACATGATTTAGACCTTGTTTGTGAAAAACTATTTATTTCTGTTTTTCATGATTGCAACTTGCTGAAAAGTGTCAACAATGTTCCTTTCATCGAGTTTAAACAGTACAGCAAAATTGTACTTACAGAGTGACTCAAACATGACTTAGACCTTGTTTTTGAAAAACGGTTTATTTCTGTATTTCATGATTGCAACTTGCTGAAAAGTGTCAACAGTCTTTCTTTCATCGAGTTTAAACAGTACAGCAAATGGTACTTACAGAGTGACCTTGTTTTTGAAAAACTGTTTATTTCTCTATTACATGATTGCAACTTGCTGAAAAGTGTCAACAGTTCAGTGTTCCTATCATCCTGATTAAGCAGTACAGCAAAAATTGTACTTACAGAGTGCATTAAACATGATTTAGACCTTGTTTGTGAAAAACTATTTATTTCTGTATTACATGATTGCAACTTGCTGAAAAGTGTCAACAGTTCAGTGTTCCTATCATCCTGATTAAGCAGTACAGCAAAAATTGTACTTACAGAGTGCATTAAACATGATTTAGACCTTGTTTGTGAAAAACTATTTATTTCTGTATTACATGATTGCAACTTGCTGAAAAGTGTCAACAATGTTCCTTTCATCGAGTTTAAACAGTACAGCAAAATGGTATTTACAGATTGACTCAAACTTGACTTAGACCTTGTTTTTGAAAAACTGTTTATTTCTGTATTTCATGATTGCAACTTGCTGAAAAGTATTAACAGTGTTCCTTTCATCGAGTTTAAACAGTACAGCAAATGGTACTTACAGAGTGACTCAAACATGACTTAGACCTTGTTTTTGAAAAACTGTTTATTTCTCTATTACATGATTGCAACTTGCTGAAAAGTGTCAACAGTTCAGTGTTCCTATCATCCTGATTAAGCAGTACAGCAAAAATTTTACTTACAGAGTGCATCAAACATGATTTAGACCTTGTTTTTGAAAAACTGTTTATTTCTGTATTACATGATTGCAACTTGCTGAAAAGTGTCAACAGTACAGTGTTCCTATCATCCTGATTAAGCAGTACAGCAAAAATGGAACTTACAAAGTGCATCAAACATGATTTAGACCTTGTTTGTGAAAAACTATTTATTTCTGTTTTTCATGATTGCAACTTGCTGAAAAGTGTCAACAATGTTCCTTTCATCGAGTTTAAACAGTACAGCAAAATTGTACTTACAGAGTGACTCAAACATGACTTAGACCTTGTTTTTGAAAAACGGTTTATTTCTGTATTTCATGATTGCAACTTGCTGAAAAGTGTCAACAGTGTTTCTTTCATCGAGTTTAAACAGTACAGCAAATGGTACTTACAGAGTGACTCAAACATGACTTAGACCTTGTTTTTGAAAAACTGTTTATTTCTGTATTTCATGATTGCAACTTGCTGAAAAGTGTTAACAGGGTTCCTTTCATCGAGTTTAAACAGTACAGCAAAATGGTACTTACAGAGTGACCTTGTTTTTGAAAAACTGTTTATTTCTCTATTACATGATTGCAACTTGCTGAAAAGTATTAACAGTGTTCCTTTCATCGAGTTTAAACAGTACAGCAAATGGTACTTACAGAGTGACTCAAACATGACTTAGACCTTGTTTTTGAAAAACGGTTTATTTCTGTATTTCATGATTGCAACTTGCTGAAAAGTGTCAACAGTGTTTCTTTCATCGAGTTTAAACAGTACAGCAAATGGTACTTACAGAGTGACTCAAACATGACTTAGACCTTGTTTTTGAAAAACTGTTTATTTCTGTATTTCATGATTGCAACTTGCTGAAAAGTGTTAACAGGGTTCCTTTCATCGAGTTTAAACAGTACAGCAAAATGGTACTTACAGAGTGACCTTGTTTTTGAAAAACTGTTTATTTCTCTATTACATGATTGCAACTTGCTGAAAAGTGTCAACAGTTCAGTGTTCCTATCATCCTGATTAAGCAGTACAGCAAAAATTGTACTTACAGAGTGCATCAAACATGATTTAGACCTTGTTTTTGAAAAACTGTTTATTTCTGTATTACATGATTGCAACTTGCTGAAAAGTGTCAACAGTACAGTGTTCCTATCATCCTGATTAAGCAGTACAGCAAAAATGGAACTTACAAAGTGCATCAAACATGATTTAGACCTTGTTTGTGAAAAACTATTTATTTCTGTTTTTCATGATTGCAACTTGCTGAAAAGTGTCAACAATGTTCCTTTCATCGAGTTTAAACAGTACAGCAAAATTGTACTTACAGAGTGACTCAAACATGACTTAGACCTTGTTTTTGAAAAACGGTTTATTTCTGTATTTCATGATTGCAACTTGCTGAAAAGTGTCAACAGTCTTTCTTTCATCGAGTTTAAACAGTACAGCAAATGGTACTTACAGAGTGACTCAAACATGACTTAGACCTTGTTTTTGAAAAACTGTTTATTTCTGTATTTCATGATTGCAACTTGCTGAAAAGTGTTAACAGGGTTCCTTTCATCGAGTTTAAACAGTACAGCAAAATGGTACTTACAGAGTGACCTTGTTTTTGAAAAACTGTTTATTTCTCTATTACATGATTGCAACTTGCTGAAAAGTGTCAACAGTTCAGTGTTCCTATCATCCTGATTAAGCAGTACAGCAAAAATTGTACTTACAGAGTGCATTAAACATGATTTAGACCTTGTTTGTGAAAAACTATTTATTTCTGTATTACATGATTGCAACTTGCTGAAAAGTGTCAACAATGTTCCTTTCATCGAGTTTAAACAGTACAGCAAAATGGTATTTACAGATTGACTCAAACTTGACTTAGACCTTGTTTTTGAAAAACTGTTTATTTCTGTATTGCATGATTGCAACTTGCTGAAAAGTGTCAACAGTACAGTGTTCCTATCATCCTGATTAAGCAGTACAGCAAAAATGGAACTTACAAAGTGCCTCAAACATGATTTAGACCTTGTTTGTGAAAAACTATTTATTTCTGTTTTTCATGATTGCAACTTGCTGAAAAGTGTCAACAATGTTCCTTCATCGAGTTTAAACAGTACAGCAAATGGTACTTACAGAGTGACTCAAACATGACTTAGACCTTGTTTTTGAAAAACTGTTTATTTCTGTATTTCATGATTGCAACTTGCTGAAAAGTATTAACAGTGTTCCTTTCATCGAGTTTAAACAGTACAGCAAATGGTACTTACAGAGTGACTCAAACATGACTTAGACCTTGTTTTTGAAAAACTGTTTATTTCTGTATTTCATGATTGCAACTTGCTGAAAAGTGTTAACAGGGTTCCTTTCATCGAGTTTAAACAGTACAGCAAAATGGTACTTACAGAGTGACCTTGTTTTTGAAAAACTGTTTATTTCTCTATTACATGATTGCAACTTGCTGAAAAGTGTCAACAGTTCAGTGTTCCTATCATCCTGATTAAGCAGTACAGCAAAAATTGTACTTACAGAGTGCATCAAACATGATTTAGACCTTGTTTTTGAAAAACTGTTTATTTCTGTATTACATGATTGCAACTTGCTGAAAAGTGTCAACAGTACAGTGTTCCTATCATCCTGATTAAGCATTACAGCAAAAATGGTACTTACAAAGTGCATCAAACATGATTTAGACCTTGTTTGTGAAAAACTATTTATTTCTGTTTTTCATGATTGCAACTTGCTGAAAAGTATTAACAGTGTTCCTTTCATCGAGTTTAAACAGTACAGCAAAATGGTACTTACAGAGTGACCTTGTTTTTGAAAAACTGTTTATTTCTCTATTACATGATTGCAACTTGCTGAAAAGTGTCAACAGTTCAGTGTTCCTATCATCCTGATTAAGCAGTACAGCAAAAATTGTACTTACAGAGTGCATCAAACATGATTTAGACCTTGTTTGTGAAAAACTATTTATTTCTGTATTACATGATTGCAACTTGCTGAAAAGTGTCAACAGTACAGTGTTCCTATCATCCTGATTAATCAGTACAGCAAAAATGGAACTTACAGAGTGCACTAAACATGAATTAGACCTTGTTTGTGAAAAACGATTTATTTCTGTATTACATGATTGCAACTTGCTGAAAAGTGTCAACAATGTTCCTTTCATCGAGTTTAAACAGTACAGCAAAATGGTATTTACAGATTGACTCAAACTTGACTTAGACCTTGTTTTTGAAAAACTGTTTATTTCTGTATTGCATGATTGCAACTTGCTGAAAAGTGTCAACAGTACAGTGTTCCTATCATCCTGATTAAGCAGTACAGCAAAAATGGAACTTACAAAGTGCCTCAAACATGATTTAGACCTTGTTTGTGAAAAACTATTTATTTCTGTTTTTCATGATTGCAACTTGCTGAAAAGTGTCAACAATGTTCCTTCATCGAGTTTAAACAGTACAGCAAATGGTACTTACAGAGTGACTCAAACATGACTTAGACCTTGTTTTTGAAAAACTGTTTATTTCTGTATTTCATGATTGCAACTTGCTGAAAAGTATTAACAGTGTTCCTTTCATCGAGTTTAAACAGTACAGCAAATGGTACTTACAGAGTGACTCAAACATGACTTAGACCTTGTTTTTGAAAAACTGTTTATTTCTGTATTTCATGATTGCAACTTGCTGAAAAGTGTTAACAGGGTTCCTTTCATCGAGTTTAAACAGTACAGCAAAATGGTACTTACAGAGTGACCTTGTTTTTGAAAAACTGTTTATTTCTCTATTACATGATTGCAACTTGCTGAAAAGTGTCAACAGTTCAGTGTTCCTTTCATCGAGTTTAAACAGTACAGCAAAATTGTACTTACAGAGTGACTCAAACAAGACTTAGACCTTGTTTTTGAAAAACTGTTTATTTCTGTATTACATGATTGCAACTTGCTGAAAAGTGTCAACAGTACAGTGTTCCTATCATCCTGATTAAGCAGTACAGCAAAAATGGAAATTACAAAGTGCATCAAACATGATTTAGACCTTGTTTGTGAAAAACTATTTATTTCTGTTTTTCATGATTGCAACTTGCTGAAAAGTGTCAACAATGTTCCTTTCATCGAGTTTAAACAGTACAGCAAAATTGTACTTACAGAGTGACTCAAACATGACTTAGACCTTGTTTTTGAAAAACGGTTTATTTCTGTATTTCATGATTGCAACTTGCTGAAAATTGTCAACAGTGTTTCTTTCATCGAGTTTAAACAGTACAGCAAATGGTACTTACAGAGTGACTCAAACATGACTTAGACCTTGTTTTTGAAAAACTGTTTATTTCTGTATTTCATGATTGCAACTTGCTGAAAAGTGTTAACAGGGTTCCTTTCATCGAGTTTAAACAGTACAGCAAAATGGTACTTACAGAGTGACCTTGTTTTTGAAAAACTGTTTATTTCTCTATTACATGATTGCAACTTGCTGAAAAGTGTCAACAGTTCAGTGTTCCTATCATCCTGATTAAGCAGTACAGCAAAAATTGTACTTACAGAGTGCATCAAACATGATTTAGACCTTGTTTGTGAAAAACTATTTATTTCTGTATTACATGATTGCAACTTGCTGAAAAGTGTCAACAGTACAGTGTTCCTATCATCCTGATTAAGCATTACAGCAAAAATGGTACTTACAAAGTGCATCAAACATGATTTAGACCTTGTTTGTGAAAAACTATTTATTTCTGTTTTTCATGATTGCAACTTGCTGAAAAGTGTCAACAATGTTCCTTCATCGAGTTTAAACAGTACAGCAAATGGTACTTACAGAGTGACTCAAACATGACTTAGACCTTGTTTTTGAAAAACTGTTTATTTCTGTATTTCATGATTGCAACTTGCTGAAAAGTGTTAACAGGGTTCCTTTCATCGAGTTTAAACAGTACAGCAAAATGGTACTTACAGAGTGACCTTGTTTTTGAAAAACTGTTTATTTCTCTATTACATGATTGCAACTTGCTGAAAAGTGTCAACAGTTCAGTGTTCCTATCATCCTGATTAAGCAGTACAGCAAAAATTGTACTTACAGAGTGCATCAAACATGATTTAGACCTTGTTTGTGAAAAACTATTTATTTCTGTATTACATGATTGCAACTTGCTGAAAAGTGTCAACAGTACAGTGTTCCCTATCATCCTGATTAATCAGTACAGCAAAAATGGAACTTACAGAGTGCACTAAACATGAATTAGACCTTGTTTGTGAAAAACGATTTATTTCTGTATTTCATGATTGCAACTTGCTGAAAAGTGTCAACAATGTTCCTTTCATCGAGTTTAAACAGTACAGCAAAATTGTACTTACAGAGTGACTCAAACAAGACTTAGACCTTGTTTTTGAAAAACTGTTTATTTCTGTATTACATGATTGCAACTTGCTGAAAAGTGTCAACAGTACAGTGTTCCTATCATCCTGATTAAGCAGTACAGCAAAAATGGAAATTACAAAGTGCATCAAACATGATTTAGACCTTGTTTGTGAAAAACTATTTATTTCTGTTTTTCATGATTGCAACTTGCTGAAAAGTGTCAACAATGTTCCTTTCATCGAGTTTAAACAGTACAGCAAAATTGTACTTACAGAGTGACTCAAACATGACTTAGACCTTGTTTTTGAAAAACGGTTTATTTCTGTATTTCATGATTGCAACTTGCTGAAAAGTGTCAACAGTGTTTCTTTCATCGAGTTTAAACAGTACAGCAAATGGTACTTACAGAGTGACTCAAACATGACTTAGACCTTGTTTTTGAAAAACTGTTTATTTCTGTATTTCATGATTGCAACTTGCTGAAAAGTGTTAACAGGGTTCCTTTCATCGAGTTTAAACAGTACAGCAAAATGGTACTTACAGAGTGACCTTGTTTTTGAAAAACTGTTTATTTACATGATTGCAACTTGCTGAAAAGTGTCAACAGTTCAGTGTTCCTATCATCCTGATTAAGCAGTACAGCAAAAATTGTACTTACAGAGTGCATCAAACATGATTTAGACCTTGTTTGTGAAAAACTATTTATTTCTGTATTACATGATTGCAACTTGCTGAAAAGTGTCAACAGTACAGTGTTCCTATCATCCTGATTAATCAGTACAGCAAAAATGGAACTTACAGAGTGCACTAAACATGAATTAGACCTTGTTTGTGAAAAACGATTTATTTCTGTATTTCATGATTGCAACTTGCTGAAAAGTGTTAACAGTGTTCCTTTCATCGAGTTTAAACAGTACAGCAAAATTGTACTTACAGAGTGACTCAAACAAGACTTAGACCTTGTTTTTGAAAAACTGTTTATTTCTGTATTACATGATTGCAACTTGCTGAAAAGTGTCAACAGTACAGTGTTCCTATCATCCTGATTAAGCAGTACAGCAAAAATGGAAATTACAAAGTGCATCAAACATGATTTAGACCTTGTTTGTGAAAAACTATTTATTTCTGTTTTTCATGATTGCAACTTGCTGAAAAGTGTCAACAATGTTCCTTTCATCGAGTTTAAACAGTACAGCAAAATTGTACTTACAGAGTGACTCAAACATGACTTAGACCTTGTTTTTGAAAAACGGTTTATTTCTGTATTTCATGATTGCAACTTGCTGAAAATTGTCAACAGTGTTTCTTTCATCGAGTTTAAACAGTACAGCAAATGGTACTTACAGAGTGACTCAAACATGACTTAGACCTTGTTTTTGAAAAACTGTTTATTTCTGTATTTCATGATTGCAACTTGCTGAAAAGTGTTAACAGGGTTCCTTTCATCGAGTTTAAACAGTACAGCAAAATGGTACTTACAGAGTGACCTTGTTTTTGAAAAACTGTTTATTTCTCTATTACATGATTGCAACTTGCTGAAAAGTGTCAACAGTTCAGTGTTCCTATCATCCTGATTAAGCAGTACAGCAAAAATTGTACTTACAGAGTGCATCAAACATGATTTAGACCTTGTTTGTGAAAAACTATTTATTTCTGTATTACATGATTGCAACTTGCTGAAAAGTGTCAACAGTACAGTGTTCCTATCATCCTGATTAAGCATTACAGCAAAAATGGTACTTACAAAGTGCATCAAACATGATTTAGACCTTGTTTGTGAAAAACTATTTATTTCTGTTTTTCATGATTGCAACTTGCTGAAAAGTGTCAACAATGTTCCTTCATCGAGTTTAAACAGTACAGCAAATGGTAATTACAGAGTGACTCAAACATGACTTAGACCTTGTTTTTGAAAAACTGTTTATTTCTGTTTTTCATGATTGCAACTTGCTGAAAAGTGTTAACAGGGTTCCTTTCATCGAGTTTAAACAGTACAGCAAAATGGTACTTACAGAGTGACCTTGTTTTTGAAAAACTGTTTATTTCTCTATTACATGATTGCAACTTGCTGAAAAGTGTCAACAGTTCAGTGTTCCTATCATCCTGATTAAGCAGTACAGCAAAAATTGTACTTACAGAGTGCATCAAACATGATTTAGACCTTGTTTGTGAAAAACTATTTATTTCTGTATTACATGATTGCAACTTGCTGAAAAGTGTCAACAGTACAGTGTTCCCTATCATCCTGATTAATCAGTACAGCAAAAATGGAACTTACAGAGTGCACTAAACATGAATTAGACCTTGTTTGTAAAAAACGATTTATTTCTGTATTTCATGATTGCAACTTGCTGAAAAGTGTCAACAATGTTCCTTTCATCGAGTTTAAACAGTACAGCAAAATGGTATTTACAGATTGACTCAAACTTGACTTAGACCTTGTTTTTGAAAAACTGTTTATTTCTGTATTGCATGATTGCAACTTGCTGAAAAGTGTCAACAGTACAGTGTTCCTATCATCCTGATTAAGCAGTACAGCAAAAATGGAACTTACAAAGTGCATCAAACATGATTTAGACCTTGTTTGTGAAAAACTATTTATTTCTGTTTTTCATGATTGCAACTTGCTGAAAAGTGTCAACAATGTTCCTTCATCGAGTTTAAACAGTACAGCAAAATGGTACTTGCAGAGTGACTCAAACATGACTTAGACCTTGTTTTTGAAAAACGGTTTATTTCTGTATTTCATGATTGCAACTTGCTGAAAAGTGTCAACAGTGTTCCTTTCATCGAGTTTAAACAGAACAGCAAATGGTACTTACAGAGTGACTCAAACATGACTTAGACCTTGTTTTTGAAAAACTGTTTATTTCTGTATTTCATGATTGCAACTTGCTGAAAAGTGTTAACAGTGTTCCTTTCATCGAGTTTAAACAGTACAGCAAAATTGTACTTACAGAGTGACTCAAACAAGACTTAGACCTTGTTTTTGAAAAACTGTTTATTTCTGTATTACATGATTGCAACTTGCTGAAAAGTGTCAACAGTACAGTGTTCCTATCATCCTGATTAAGCAGTACAGCAAAAATGGAAATTACAAAGTGCATCAAACATGATTTAGACCTTGTTTGTGAAAAACTATTTATTTCTGTTTTTCATGATTGCAACTTGCTGAAAAGTGTCAACAATGTTCCTTTCATCGAGTTTAAACAGTACAGCAAAATTGTACTTACAGAGTGACTCAAACATGACTTAGACCTTGTTTTTGAAAAACGGTTTATTTCTGTATTTCATGATTGCAACTTGCTGAAAAGTGTCAACAGTGTTTCTTTCATCGAGTTTAAACAGTACAGCAAATGGTACTTACAGAGTGACTCAAACATGACTTAGACCTTGTTTTTGAAAAACTGTTTATTTCTGTATTTCATGATTGCAACTTGCTGAAAAGTGTTAACAGGGTTCCTTTCATCGAGTTTAAACAGTACAGCAAAATGGTACTTACAGAGTGACCTTGTTTTTGAAAAACTGTTTATTTACATGATTGCAACTTGCTGAAAAGTGTCAACAGTTCAGTGTTCCTATCATCCTGATTAAGCAGTACAGCAAAAATTGTACTTACAGAGTGCATCAAACATGATTTAGACCTTGTTTGTGAAAAACTATTTATTTCTGTATTACATGATTGCAACTTGCTGAAAAGTGTCAACAGTACAGTGTTCCTATCATCCTGATTAATCAGTACAGCAAAAATGGAACTTACAGAGTGCACTAAACATGAATTAGACCTTGTTTGTGAAAAACGATTTATTTCTGTATTTCATGATTGCAACTTGCTGAAAAGTGTTAACAGTGTTCCTTTCATCGAGTTTAAACAGTACAGCAAAATTGTACTTACAGATTGACTCAAACAAGACTTAGACCTTGTTTTTGAAAAACTGTTTATTTCTGTATTACATGATTGCAACTTGCTGAAAAGTGTCAACAGTACAGTGTTCCTATCATCCTGATTAAGCAGTACAGCAAAAATGGAAATTACAAAGTGCATCAAACATGATTTAGACCTTGTTTGTGAAAAACTATTTATTTCTGTTTTTCATGATTGCAACTTGCTGAAAAGTGTCAACA
The DNA here is from genome assembly GCF_965601325.2 of Salmo salar. Classification (NCBI taxonomy): domain Eukaryota; kingdom Metazoa; phylum Chordata; class Actinopteri; order Salmoniformes; family Salmonidae; genus Salmo; species Salmo salar. The sequence continues at coordinate 47,620,882 of NC_138295.1, read as the reverse complement.
ATGTTCCTTTCATCGAGTTTAAACAGTACAGCAAAATTGTACTTACAGAGTGACTCAAACATGACTTAGACCTTGTTTTTGAAAAACGGTTTATTTCTGTATTTCATGATTGCAACTTGCTGAAAAGTGTCAACAGTGTTTCTTTCATCGAGTTTAAATAGTACAGCAAATGGTACTTACAGAGTGACTCAAACATGACTTAGACCTTGTTTTTGAAAAACTGTTTATTTCTGTATTTCATGATTGCAACTTGCTGAAAAGTGTTAACAGGGTTCCTTTCATCGAGTTTAAACAGTACAGCAAAATGGTACTTACAGAGTGACCTTGTTTTTGAAAAACTGTTTATTTACATGATTGCAACTTGCTGAAAAGTGTCAACAGTTCAGTGTTCCTATCATCCTGATTAATCAGTACAGCAAAAATGGAACTTACAGAGTGCACTAAACATGAATTAGACCTTGTTTGTGAAAAACGATTTATTTCTGTATTTCATGATTGCAACTTGCTGAAAAGTGTCAACAATGTTCCTTTCATCGAGTTTAAACAGTACAGCAAAATTGTACTTACAGAGTGACTCAAACATGACTTAGACCTTGTTTTTGAAAAACTGTTTATTTCTGTATTACATGATTGCAACTTGCTGAAAAGTGTCAACAGTTCAGTGTTCCTATCATCCTGATTAAGCAGTACAGCAAAAATTGTACTTACAGAGTGCATCAAACATGATTTAGACCTTGTTTGTGAAAAACTATTTATTTCTGTATTACATGATTGCAACTTGCTGAAAAGTGTCAACAGTACAGTGTTCCCTATCATCCTGATTAATCAGTACAGCAAAAATGGAACTTACAGAGTGCACTAAACATGAATTAGACCTTGTTTGTGAAAAACGATTTATTTCTGTATTTCATGATTGCAACTTGCTGAAAAGTGTCAACAATGTTCCTTTCATCGAGTTTAAACAGTACAGCAAAATGGTATTTACAGATTGACTCAAACTTGACTTAGACCTTGTTTTTGAAAAACTGTTTATTTCTGTATTGCATGATTGCAACTTGCTGAAAAGTGTCAACAGTACAGTGTTCCTATCATCCTGATTAAGCAGTACAGCAAAAATGGAACTTACAAAGTGCATCAAACATGATTTAGACCTTGTTTGTGAAAAACTATTTATTTCTGTTTTTCATGATTGCAACTTGCTGAAAAGTGTCAACAATGTTCCTTCATCGAGTTTAAACAGTACAGCAAAATGGTACTTGCAGAGTGACTCAAACATGACTTAGACCTTGTTTTTGAAAAACGGTTTATTTCTGTATTTCATGATTGCAACTTGCTGAAAAGTGTCAACAGTGTTCCTTTCATCGAGTTTAAACAGAACAGCAAATGGTACTTACAGAGTGACTCAAACATGACTTAGACCTTGTTTTTGAAAAACTGTTTATTTCTGTATTTCATGATTGCAACTTGCTGAAAAGTGTTAACAGTGTTCCTTTCATCGAGTTTAAACAGTACAGCAAAATTGTACTTACAGAGTGACTCAAACAAGACTTAGACCTTGTTTTTGAAAAACTGTTTATTTCTGTATTACATGATTGCAACTTGCTGAAAAGTGTCAACAGTACAGTGTTCCTATCATCCTGATTAAGCAGTACAGCAAAAATGGAAATTACAAAGTGCATCAAACATGATTTAGACCTTGTTTGTGAAAAACTATTTATTTCTGTTTTTCATGATTGCAACTTGCTGAAAAGTGTCAACAATGTTCCTTTCATCGAGTTTAAACAGTACAGCAAATGGTACTTACAGAGTGACTCAAACATGACTTAGACCTTGTTTTTGAAAAACTGTTTATTTCTGTATTTCATGATTGCAACTTGCTGAAAAGTGTTAACAGGGTTCCTTTCATCGAGTTTAAACAGTACAGCAAAATGGTACTTACAGAGTGACCTTGTTTTTGAAAAACTGTTTATTTACATGATTGCAACTTGCTGAAAAGTGTCAACAGTTCAGTGTTCCTATCATCCTGATTAAGCAGTACAGCAAAAATTGTACTTACAGAGTGCATCAAACATGATTTAGACCTTGTTTGTGAAAAACTATTTATTTCTGTATTACATGATTGCAACTTGCTGAAAAGTGTCAACAGTACAGTGTTCCCTATCATCCTGATTAATCAGTACAGCAAAAATGGAACTTACAGAGTGCACTAAACATGAATTAGACCTTGTTTGTGAAAAACGATTTATTTCTGTATTTCATGATTGCAACTTGCTGAAAAGTGTCAACAATGTTCCTTTCATCGAGTTTAAACAGTACAGCAAAATGGTATTTACAGATTGACTCAAACTTGACTTAGACCTTGTTTTTGAAAAACTGTTTATTTCTGTATTGCATGATTGCAACTTGCTGAAAAGTGTCAACAGTACAGTGTTCCTATCATCCTGATTAAGCAGTACAGCAAAAATGGAACTTACAAAGTGCATCAAACATGATTTAGACCTTGTTTGTGAAAAACTATTTATTTCTGTTTTTCATGATTGCAACTTGCTGAAAAGTGTCAACAATGTTCCTTCATCGAGTTTAAACAGTACAGCAAAATGGTACTTGCAGAGTGACTCAAACATGACTTAGACCTTGTTTTTGAAAAACGGTTTATTTCTGTATTTCATGATTGCAACTTGCTGAAAAGTGTCAACAGTGTTCCTTTCATCGAGTTTAAACAGAACAGCAAATGGTACTTACAGAGTGACTCAAACATGACTTAGACCTTGTTTTTGAAAAACTGTTTATTTCTGTATTTCATGATTGCAACTTGCTGAAAAGTGTTAACAGTGTTCCTTTCATCGAGTTTAAACAGTACAGCAAAATTGTACTTACAGAGTGACTCAAACAAGACTTAGACCTTGTTTTTGAAAAACTGTTTATTTCTGTATTACATGATTGCAACTTGCTGAAAAGTGTCAACAGTACAGTGTTCCTATCATCCTGATTAAGCAGTACAGCAAAAATGGAAATTACAAAGTGCATCAAACATGATTTAGACCTTGTTTGTGAAAAACTATTTATTTCTGTTTTTCATGATTGCAACTTGCTGAAAAGTGTCAACAATGTTCCTTTCATCGAGTTTAAACAGTACAGCAAAATTGTACTTACAGAGTGACTCAAACATGACTTAGACCTTGTTTTTGAAAAACGGTTTATTTCTGTATTTCATGATTGCAACTTGCTGAAAAGTGTCAACAGTGTTTCTTTCATCGAGTTTAAACAGTACAGCAAATGGTACTTACAGAGTGACTCAAACATGACTTAGACCTTGTTTTTGAAAAACTGTTTATTTCTGTATTTCATGATTGCAACTTGCTGAAAAGTGTTAACAGGGTTCCTTTCATCGAGTTTAAACAGTACAGCAAAATGGTACTTACAGAGTGACCTTGTTTTTGAAAAACTGTTTATTTACATGATTGCAACTTGCTGAAAAGTGTCAACAGTTCAGTGTTCCTATCATCCTGATTAAGCAGTACAGCAAAAATTGTACTTACAGAGTGCATCAAACATGATTTAGACCTTGTTTGTGAAAAACTATTTATTTCTGTATTACATGATTGCAACTTGCTGAAAAGTGTCAACAGTACAGTGTTCCTATCATCCTGATTAATCAGTACAGCAAAAATGGAACTTACAGAGTGCACTAAACATGAATTAGACCTTGTTTGTGAAAAACGATTTATTTCTGTATTTCATGATTGCAACTTGCTGAAAAGTGTTAACAGTGTTCCTTTCATCGAGTTTAAACAGTACAGCAAAATTGTACTTACAGAGTGACTCAAACAAGACTTAGACCTTGTTTTTGAAAAACTGTTTATTTCTGTATTACATGATTGCAACTTGCTGAAAAGTGTCAACAGTACAGTGTTCCTATCATCCTGATTAAGCAGTACAGCAAAAATGGAAATTACAAAGTGCATCAAACATGATTTAGACCTTGTTTGTGAAAAACTATTTATTTCTGTTTTTCATGATTGCAACTTGCTGAAAAGTGTCAACAATGTTCCTTTCATCGAGTTTAAACAGTACAGCAAAATTGTACTTACAGAGTGACTCAAACATGACTTAGACCTTGTTTTTGAAAAACGGTTTATTTCTGTATTTCATGATTGCAACTTGCTGAAAAGTGTCAACAGTGTTTCTTTCATCGAGTTTAAACAGTACAGCAAATGGTACTTACAGAGTGACTCAAACATGACTTAGACCTTGTTTTTGAAAAACTGTTTATTTCTGTATTTCATGATTGCAACTTGCTGAAAAGTGTTAACAGGGTTCCTTTCATCGAGTTTAAACAGTACAGCAAAATGGTACTTACAGAGTGACCTTGTTTTTGAAAAACTGTTTATTTACATGATTGCAACTTGCTGAAAAGTGTCAACAGTTCAGTGTTCCTATCATCCTGATTAAGCAGTACAGCAAAAATTGTACTTACAGAGTGCATCAAACATGATTTAGACCTTGTTTGTGAAAAACTATTTATTTCTGTATTACATGATTGCAACTTGCTGAAAAGTGTCAACAGTACAGTGTTCCTATCATCCTGATTAATCAGTACAGCAAAAATGGAACTTACAGAGTGCACTAAACATGAATTAGACCTTGTTTGTGAAAAACGATTTATTTCTGTATTTCATGATTGCAACTTGCTGAAAAGTGTTAACAGTGTTCCTTTCATCGAGTTTAAACAGTACAGCAAAATTGTACTTACAGAGTGACTCAAACAAGACTTAGACCTTGTTTTTGAAAAACTGTTTATTTCTGTATTACATGATTGCAACTTGCTGAAAAGTGTCAACAGTACAGTGTTCCTATCATCCTGATTAAGCAGTACAGCAAAAATGGAAATTACAAAGTGCATCAAACATGATTTAGACCTTGTTTGTGAAAAACTATTTATTTCTGTTTTTCATGATTGCAACTTGCTGAAAAGTGTCAACAATGTTCCTTTCATCGAGTTTAAACAGTACAGCAAAATTGTACTTACAGAGTGACTCAAACATGACTTAGACCTTCTTTTTGAAAAACGGTTTATTTCTGTATTTCATGATTGCAACTTGCTGAAAAGTGTCAACAGTGTTTCTTTCATCGAGTTTAAATAGTACAGCAAATGGTACTTACAGAGTGACTCAAACATGACTTAGACCTTGTTTTTGAAAAACTGTTTATTTCTGTATTTCATGATTGCAACTTGCTGAAAAGTGTTAACAGGGTTCCTTTCATCGAGTTTAAACAGTACAGCAAAATGGTACTTACAGAGTGACCTTGTTTTTGAAAAACTGTTTATTTACATGATTGCAACTTGCTGAAAAGTGTCAACAGTTCAGTGTTCCTATCATCCTGATTAATCAGTACAGCAAAAATGGAACTTACAGAGTGCACTAAACATGAATTAGACCTTGTTTGTGAAAAACGATTTATTTCTGTATTTCATGATTGCAACTTGCTGAAAAGTGTCAACAATGTTCCTTTCATCGAGTTTAAACAGTACAGCAAAATTGTACTTACAGAGTGACTCAAACATGACTTAGACCTTGTTTTTGAAAAACTGTTTATTTCTGTATTACATGATTGCAACTTGCTGAAAAGTGTCAACAGTACAGTGTTCCTATCATCCTGATTAAGCAGTACAGCAAAAATTGAACTTACAGAGTGACTCAAACATGACTTAGACCTTGTTTTTGAAAAACGGTTTATTTCTGTATTTCATGATTGCAACTTGCTGAAAAGTGTCAACAGTGTTCCTTTCATCGAGTTTAAACATTACAGCAAATGGTACTTACAGAGTGACTCAAACATGACTTAGATCTTGTTTTTGAAAAACTGTTTATTTCTGTATTTCATGATTGCAACTTGCTGAAAAGTGTTAACAGGGTTCCTTTCATCGAGTTTAAACAGTACAGCAAAATGGTACTTACAGAGTGACCTTGTTTTTGAAAAACTGTTTATTTCATCTATTACATGATTGCAACTTGCTGAAAAGTGTCAACAGTTCAGTGTTCCTATCATCCTGATTAAGCAGTACAGCAAAAATTGTACTTACAGAGTGCATCAAACATGATTTAGACCTTGTTTGTGAAAAACGATTTATTTCTGTATTTCATGATTGCAAATTGCTGAAAAGTGTCAACAATGTTCCTTTCATCGAGTTTAAACAGTACAGCAAAATGGTATTTACAGAGTGACTCAAACTTGACTTAGACCTTGTTTTTGAAAAACTGTTTATTTCTGTATTACATGATTGCAACTTGCTGAAAAGTGTCAACAGTACAGTGTTCCTGTCATCCTGATTAAGCAGTACAGCAAAAATTGAACTTACAGAGTGACTCAAACATGACTTAGACCTTGTTTTTGAAAAACGGTTTATTTCTGTATTTCATGATTGCAACTTGCTGAAAAGTGTCAACAGTGTTCCTTTCATCGAGTTTAAACATTACAGCAAATGGTACTTACAGAGTGACTCAAACATGACTTAGACCTTGTTTTTGAAAAACTGTTTATTTCTGTATTTCATGATTGCAACTTGCTGAAAAGGGTTAACAGGGTTCCTTTCATCGAGTTTAAACAGTACAGCAAAATGGTACTTACAGAGTGACCTTGTTTTTGAAAAACTGTTTATTTCTTCTATTACATGATTGCAACTTGCTGAAAAGTGTCAACAGTTCAGTGTTCCTATCATCCTGATTAAGCAGTACAGCAAAAATTGTACTTACAGAGTGCATCAAACATGATTTAGACCTTGTTTGTGAAAAACTATTTATTTCTGTATTTCATGATTGCAACTTGCTGAAAAGTGTCAACAGTGTTTCTTTCATCGAGTTTAAACAGTACAGCAAATGGTACTTACAGAGTGACTCAAACATGACTTAGACCTTGTTTTTGAAAAACTGTTTATTTCTGTATTTCATGATTGCAACTTGCTGAAAAGTGTTAACAGGGTTCCTTTCATCGAGTTTAAACAGTACAGCAAAATGGTACTTACAGAGTGACCTTGTTTTTGAAAAACTGTTTATTTCTCTATTACATGATTGCAACTTGCTGAAAAGTGTCAACAGTTCAGTGTTCCTATCATCCTGATTAAGCAGTACAGCAAAAATTGTACTTACAGAGTGCATCAAACATGATTTAGACCTTGTTTTTGAAAAACTGTTTATTTCTGTATTACATGATTGCAACTTGCTGAAAAGTGTCAACAGTACAGTGTTCCTATCATCCTGATTAAGCAGTACAGCAAAAATGGAACTTACAAAGTGCATCAAACATGATTTAGACCTTGTTTGTGAAAAACTATTTATTTCTGTTTTTCATGATTGCAACTTGCTGAAAAGTGTCAACAATGTTCCTTTCATCGAGTTTAAACAGTACAGCAAAATGGTATTTACAGATTGACTCAAACTTGACTTAGACCTTGTTTTTGAAAAACTGTTTATTTCTGTATTGCATGATTGCAACTTGCTGAAAAGTGTCAACAGTACAGTGTTCCTATCATCCTGATTAAGCAGTACAGCAAAAATGGAACTTACAAAGTGCCTCAAACATGATTTAGACCTTGTTTGTGAAAAACTATTTATTTCTGTTTTTCATGATTGCAACTTGCTGAAAAGTGTCAACAATGTTCCTTCATCGAGTTTAAACAGTACAGCAAATGGTACTTACAGAGTGACTCAAACATGACTTAGACCTTGTTTTTGAAAAACTGTTTATTTCTGTATTTCATGATTGCAACTTGCTGAAAAGTATTAACAGTGTTCCTTTCATCGAGTTTAAACAGTACAGCAAATGGTACTTACAGAGTGACTCAAACATGACTTAGACCTTGTTTTTGAAAAACTGTTTATTTCTGTATTTCATGATTGCAACTTGCTGAAAAGTGTTAACAGGGTTCCTTTCATCGAGTTTAAACAGTACAGCAAAATGGTACTTACAGAGTGACCTTGTTTTTGAAAAACTGTTTATTTCTCTATTACATGATTGCAACTTGCTGAAAAGTGTCAACAGTTCAGTGTTCCTATCATCCTGATTAAGCAGTACAGCAAAAATTGTACTTACAGAGTGCATCAAACATGATTTAGACCTTGTTTTTGAAAAACTGTTTATTTCTGTATTACATGATTGCAACTTGCTGAAAAGTGTCAACAGTACAGTGTTCCTATCATCCTGATTAAGCATTACAGCAAAAATGGTACTTACAAAGTGCATCAAACATGATTTAGACCTTGTTTGTGAAAAACTATTTATTTCTGTTTTTCATGATTGCAACTTGCTGAAAAGTATTAACAGTGTTCCTTTCATCGAGTTTAAACAGTACAGCAAAATGGTACTTACAGAGTGACCTTGTTTTTGAAAAACTGTTTATTTCTCTATTACATGATTGCAACTTGCTGAAAAGTGTCAACAGTTCAGTGTTCCTATCATCCTGATTAAGCAGTACAGCAAAAATTGTACTTACAGAGTGCATCAAACATGATTTAGACCTTGTTTGTGAAAAACTATTTATTTCTGTATTACATGATTGCAACTTGCTGAAAAGTGTCAACAGTACAGTGTTCCTATCATCCTGATTAATCAGTACAGCAAAAATGGAACTTACAGAGTGCACTAAACATGAATTAGACCTTGTTTGTGAAAAACGATTTATTTCTGTATTACATGATTGCAACTTGCTGAAAAGTGTCAACAATGTTCCTTTCATCGAGTTTAAACAGTACAGCAAAATGGTATTTACAGATTGACTCAAACTTGACTTAGACCTTGTTTTTGAAAAACTGTTTATTTCTGTATTGCATGATTGCAACTTGCTGAAAAGTGTCAACAGTACAGTGTTCCTATCATCCTGATTAAGCAGTACAGCAAAAATGGAACTTACAAAGTGCCTCAAACATGATTTAGACCTTGTTTGTGAAAAACTATTTATTTCTGTTTTTCATGATTGCAACTTGCTGAAAAGTGTCAACAATGTTCCTTCATCGAGTTTAAACAGTACAGCAAATGGTACTTACAGAGTGACTCAAACATGACTTAGACCTTGTTTTTGAAAAACTGTTTATTTCTGTATTTCATGATTGCAACTTGCTGAAAAGTATTAACAGTGTTCCTTTCATCGAGTTTAAACAGTACAGCAAATGGTACTTACAGAGTGACTCAAACATGACTTAGACCTTGTTTTTGAAAAACTGTTTATTTCTGTATTTCATGATTGCAACTTGCTGAAAAGTGTTAACAGGGTTCCTTTCATCGAGTTTAAACAGTACAGCAAAATGGTACTTACAGAGTGACCTTGTTTTTGAAAAACTGTTTATTTCTCTATTACATGATTGCAACTTGCTGAAAAGTGTCAACAGTTCAGTGTTCCTTTCATCGAGTTTAAACAGTACAGCAAAATTGTACTTACAGAGTGACTCAAACAAGACTTAGACCTTGTTTTTGAAAAACTGTTTATTTCTGTATTACATGATTGCAACTTGCTGAAAAGTGTCAACAGTACAGTGTTCCTATCATCCTGATTAAGCAGTACAGCAAAAATGGAAATTACAAAGTGCATCAAACATGATTTAGACCTTGTTTGTGAAAAACTATTTATTTCTGTTTTTCATGATTGCAACTTGCTGAAAAGTGTCAACAATGTTCCTTTCATCGAGTTTAAACAGTACAGCAAAATTGTACTTACAGAGTGACTCAAACATGACTTAGACCTTGTTTTTGAAAAACGGTTTATTTCTGTATTTCATGATTGCAACTTGCTGAAAATTGTCAACAGTGTTTCTTTCATCGAGTTTAAACAGTACAGCAAATGGTACTTACAGAGTGACTCAAACATGACTTAGACCTTGTTTTTGAAAAACTGTTTATTTCTGTATTTCATGATTGCAACTTGCTGAAAAGTGTTAACAGGGTTCCTTTCATCGAGTTTAAACAGTACAGCAAAATGGTACTTACAGAGTGACCTTGTTTTTGAAAAACTGTTTATTTCTCTATTACATGATTGCAACTTGCTGAAAAGTGTCAACAGTTCAGTGTTCCTATCATCCTGATTAAGCAGTACAGCAAAAATTGTACTTACAGAGTGCATCAAACATGATTTAGACCTTGTTTGTGAAAAACTATTTATTTCTGTATTACATGATTGCAACTTGCTGAAAAGTGTCAACAGTACAGTGTTCCTATCATCCTGATTAAGCATTACAGCAAAAATGGTACTTACAAAGTGCATCAAACATGATTTAGACCTTGTTTGTGAAAAACTATTTATTTCTGTTTTTCATGATTGCAACTTGCTGAAAAGTGTCAACAATGTTCCTTCATCGAGTTTAAACAGTACAGCAAATGGTACTTACAGAGTGACTCAAACATGACTTAGACCTTGTTTTTGAAAAACTGTTTATTTCTGTATTTCATGATTGCAACTTGCTGAAAAGTGTTAACAGGGTTCCTTTCATCGAGTTTAAACAGTACAGCAAAATGGTACTTACAGAGTGACCTTGTTTTTGAAAAACTGTTTATTTCTCTATTACATGATTGCAACTTGCTGAAAAGTGTCAACAGTTCAGTGTTCCTATCATCCTGATTAAGCAGTACAGCAAAAATTGTACTTACAGAGTGCATCAAACATGATTTAGACCTTGTTTGTGAAAAACTATTTATTTCTGTATTACATGATTGCAACTTGCTGAAAAGTGTCAACAGTACAGTGTTCCCTATCATCCTGATTAATCAGTACAGCAAAAATGGAACTTACAGAGTGCACTAAACATGAATTAGACCTTGTTTGTGAAAAACGATTTATTTCTGTATTTCATGATTGCAACTTGCTGAAAAGTGTCAACAATGTTCCTTTCATCGAGTTTAAACAGTACAGCAAAATTGTACTTACAGAGTGACTCAAACAAGACTTAGACCTTGTTTTTGAAAAACTGTTTATTTCTGTATTACATGATTGCAACTTGCTGAAAAGTGTCAACAGTACAGTGTTCCTATCATCCTGATTAAGCAGTACAGCAAAAATGGAAATTACAAAGTGCATCAAACATGATTTAGACCTTGTTTGTGAAAAACTATTTATTTCTGTTTTTCATGATTGCAACTTGCTGAAAAGTGTCAACAATGTTCCTTTCATCGAGTTTAAACAGTACAGCAAAATTGTACTTACAGAGTGACTCAAACATGACTTAGACCTTGTTTTTGAAAAACGGTTTATTTCTGTATTTCATGATTGCAACTTGCTGAAAAGTGTCAACAGTGTTTCTTTCATCGAGTTTAAACAGTACAGCAAATGGTACTTACAGAGTGACTCAAACATGACTTAGACCTTGTTTTTGAAAAACTGTTTATTTCTGTATTTCATGATTGCAACTTGCTGAAAAGTGTTAACAGGGTTCCTTTCATCGAGTTTAAACAGTACAGCAAAATGGTACTTACAGAGTGACCTTGTTTTTGAAAAACTGTTTATTTACATGATTGCAACTTGCTGAAAAGTGTCAACAGTTCAGTGTTCCTATCATCCTGATTAAGCAGTACAGCAAAAATTGTACTTACAGAGTGCATCAAACATGATTTAGACCTTGTTTGTGAAAAACTATTTATTTCTGTATTACATGATTGCAACTTGCTGAAAAGTGTCAACAGTACAGTGTTCCTATCATCCTGATTAATCAGTACAGCAAAAATGGAACTTACAGAGTGCACTAAACATGAATTAGACCTTGTTTGTGAAAAACGATTTATTTCTGTATTTCATGATTGCAACTTGCTGAAAAGTGTTAACAGTGTTCCTTTCATCGAGTTTAAACAGTACAGCAAAATTGTACTTACAGAGTGACTCAAACAAGACTTAGACCTTGTTTTTGAAAAACTGTTTATTTCTGTATTACATGATTGCAACTTGCTGAAAAGTGTCAACAGTACAGTGTTCCTATCATCCTGATTAAGCAGTACAGCAAAAATGGAAATTACAAAGTGCATCAAACATGATTTAGACCTTGTTTGTGAAAAACTATTTATTTCTGTTTTTCATGATTGCAACTTGCTGAAAAGTGTCAACAATGTTCCTTTCATCGAGTTTAAACAGTACAGCAAAATTGTACTTACAGAGTGACTCAAACATGACTTAGACCTTGTTTTTGAAAAACGGTTTATTTCTGTATTTCATGATTGCAACTTGCTGAAAATTGTCAACAGTGTTTCTTTCATCGAGTTTAAACAGTACAGCAAATGGTACTTACAGAGTGACTCAAACATGACTTAGACCTTGTTTTTGAAAAACTGTTTATTTCTGTATTTCATGATTGCAACTTGCTGAAAAGTGTTAACAGGGTTCCTTTCATCGAGTTTAAACAGTACAGCAAAATGGTACTTACAGAGTGACCTTGTTTTTGAAAAACTGTTTATTTCTCTATTACATGATTGCAACTTGCTGAAAAGTGTCAACAGTTCAGTGTTCCTATCATCCTGATTAAGCAGTACAGCAAAAATTGTACTTACAGAGTGCATCAAACATGATTTAGACCTTGTTTGTGAAAAACTATTTATTTCTGTATTACATGATTGCAACTTGCTGAAAAGTGTCAACAGTACAGTGTTCCTATCATCCTGATTAAGCATTACAGCAAAAATGGTACTTACAAAGTGCATCAAACATGATTTAGACCTTGTTTGTGAAAAACTATTTATTTCTGTTTTTCATGATTGCAACTTGCTGAAAAGTGTCAACAATGTTCCTTCATCGAGTTTAAACAGTACAGCAAATGGTAATTACAGAGTGACTCAAACATGACTTAGACCTTGTTTTTGAAAAACTGTTTATTTCTGTTTTTCATGATTGCAACTTGCTGAAAAGTGTTAACAGGGTTCCTTTCATCGAGTTTAAACAGTACAGCAAAATGGTACTTACAGAGTGACCTTGTTTTTGAAAAACTGTTTATTTCTCTATTACATGATTGCAACTTGCTGAAAAGTGTCAACAGTTCAGTGTTCCTATCATCCTGATTAAGCAGTACAGCAAAAATTGTACTTACAGAGTGCATCAAACATGATTTAGACCTTGTTTGTGAAAAACTATTTATTTCTGTATTACATGATTGCAACTTGCTGAAAAGTGTCAACAGTACAGTGTTCCCTATCATCCTGATTAATCAGTACAGCAAAAATGGAACTTACAGAGTGCACTAAACATGAATTAGACCTTGTTTGTAAAAAACGATTTATTTCTGTATTTCATGATTGCAACTTGCTGAAAAGTGTCAACAATGTTCCTTTCATCGAGTTTAAACAGTACAGCAAAATGGTATTTACAGATTGACTCAAACTTGACTTAGACCTTGTTTTTGAAAAACTGTTTATTTCTGTATTGCATGATTGCAACTTGCTGAAAAGTGTCAACAGTACAGTGTTCCTATCATCCTGATTAAGCAGTACAGCAAAAATGGAACTTACAAAGTGCATCAAACATGATTTAGACCTTGTTTGTGAAAAACTATTTATTTCTGTTTTTCATGATTGCAACTTGCTGAAAAGTGTCAACAATGTTCCTTCATCGAGTTTAAACAGTACAGCAAAATGGTACTTGCAGAGTGACTCAAACATGACTTAGACCTTGTTTTTGAAAAACGGTTTATTTCTGTATTTCATGATTGCAACTTGCTGAAAAGTGTCAACAGTGTTCCTTTCATCGAGTTTAAACAGAACAGCAAATGGTACTTACAGAGTGACTCAAACATGACTTAGACCTTGTTTTTGAAAAACTGTTTATTTCTGTATTTCATGATTGCAACTTGCTGAAAAGTGTTAACAGTGTTCCTTTCATCGAGTTTAAACAGTACAGCAAAATTGTACTTACAGAGTGACTCAAACAAGACTTAGACCTTGTTTTTGAAAAACTGTTTATTTCTGTATTACATGATTGCAACTTGCTGAAAAGTGTCAACAGTACAGTGTTCCTATCATCCTGATTAAGCAGTACAGCAAAAATGGAAATTACAAAGTGCATCAAACATGATTTAGACCTTGTTTGTGAAAAACTATTTATTTCTGTTTTTCATGATTGCAACTTGCTGAAAAGTGTCAACAATGTTCCTTTCATCGAGTTTAAACAGTACAGCAAAATTGTACTTACAGAGTGACTCAAACATGACTTAGACCTTGTTTTTGAAAAACGGTTTATTTCTGTATTTCATGATTGCAACTTGCTGAAAAGTGTCAACAGTGTTTCTTTCATCGAGTTTAAACAGTACAGCAAATGGTACTTACAGAGTGACTCAAACATGACTTAGACCTTGTTTTTGAAAAACTGTTTATTTCTGTATTTCATGATTGCAACTTGCTGAAAAGTGTTAACAGGGTTCCTTTCATCGAGTTTAAACAGTACAGCAAAATGGTACTTACAGAGTGACCTTGTTTTTGAAAAACTGTTTATTTCTCTATTACATGATTGCAACTTGCTGAAAAGTGTCAACAGTTCAGTGTTCCTATCATCCTGATTAAGCAGTACAGCAAAAATTGTACTTACAGAGTGCATCAAACATGATTTAGACCTTGTTTGTGAAAAACTATTTATTTCTGTATTACATGATTGCAACTTGCTGAAAAGTGTCAACAGTACAGTGTTCCTATCATCCTGATTAAGCATTACAGCAAAAATGGTACTTACAAAGTGCATCAAACATGATTTAGACCTTGTTTGTGAAAAACTATTTATTTCTGTTTTTCATGATTGCAACTTGCTGAAAAGTGTCAACAATGTTCCTTCATCGAGTTTAAACAGTACAGCAAATGGTAATTACAGAGTGACTCAAACATGACTTAGACCTTGTTTTTGAAAAACTGTTTATTTCTGTTTTTCATGATTGCAACTTGCTGAAAAGTGTTAACAGGGTTCCTTTCATCGAGTTTAAACAGTACAGCAAAATGGTACTTACAGAGTGACCTTGTTTTTGAAAAACTGTTTATTTCTCTATTACATGATTGCAACTTGCTGAAAAGTGTCAACAGTTCAGTGTTCCTATCATCCTGATTAAGCAGTACAGCAAAAATTGTACTTACAGAGTGCATCAAACATGATTTAGACCTTGTTTGTGAAAAACTATTTATTTCTGTATTACATGATTGCAACTTGCTGAAAAGTGTCAACAGTACAGTGTTCCCTATCATCCTGATTAATCAGTACAGCAAAAATGGAACTTACAGAGTGCACTAAACATGAATTAGACCTTGTTTGTAAAAAACGATTTATTTCTGTATTTCATGATTGCAACTTGCTGAAAAGTGTCAACAATGTTCCTTTCATCGAGTTTAAACAGTACAGCAAAATGGTATTTACAGATTGACTCAAACTTGACTTAGACCTTGTTTTTGAAAAACTGTTTATTTCTGTATTGCATGATTGCAACTTGCTGAAAAGTGTCAACAGTACAGTGTTCCTATCATCCTGATTAAGCAGTACAGCAAAAATGGAACTTACAAAGTGCATCAAACATGATTTAGACCTTGTTTGTGAAAAACTATTTATTTCTGTTTTTCATGATTGCAACTTGCTGAAAAGTGTCAACAATGTTCCTTCATCGAGTTTAAACAGTACAGCAAAATGGTACTTGCAGAGTGACTCAAACATGACTTAGACCTTGTTTTTGAAAAACGGTTTATTTCTGTATTTCATGATTGCAACTTGCTGAAAAGTGTCAACAGTGTTCCTTTCATCGAGTTTAAACAGAACAGCAAATGGTACTTACAGAGTGACTCAAACATGACTTAGACCTTGTTTTTGAAAAACTGTTTATTTCTGTATTTCATGATTGCAACTTGCTGAAAAGTGTTAACAGTGTTCCTTTCATCGAGTTTAAACAGTACAGCAAAATTGTACTTACAGAGTGACTCAAACAAGACTTAGACCTTGTTTTTGAAAAACTGTTTATTTCTGTATTACATGATTGCAACTTGCTGAAAAGTGTCAACAGTACAGTGTTCCTATCATCCTGATTAAGCAGTACAGCAAAAATGGAAATTACAAAGTGCATCAAACATGATTTAGACCTTGTTTGTGAAAAACTATTTATTTCTGTTTTTCATGATTGCAACTTGCTGAAAAGTGTCAACAATGTTCCTTTCATCGAGTTTAAACAGTACAGCAAAATTGTACTTACAGAGTGACTCAAACATGACTTAGACCTTGTTTTTGAAAAACGGTTTATTTCTGTATTTCATGATTGCAACTTGCTGAAAAGTGTCAACAGTGTTTCTTTCATCGAGTTTAAACAGTACAGCAAATGGTACTTACAGAGTGACTCAAACATGACTTAGACCTTGTTTTTGAAAAACTGTTTATTTCTGTATTTCATGATTGCAACTTGCTGAAAAGTGTTAACAGGGTTCCTTTCATCGAGTTTAAACAGTACAGCAAAATGGTACTTACAGAGTGACCTTGTTTTTGAAAAACTGTTTATTTACATGATTGCAACTTGCTGAAAAGTGTCAACAGTTCAGTGTTCCTATCATCCTGATTAAGCAGTACAGCAAAAATTGTACTTACAGAGTGCATCAAACATGATTTAGACCTTGTTTGTGAAAAACTATTTATTTCTGTATTACATGATTGCAACTTGCTGAAAAGTGTCAACAGTACAGTGTTCCTATCATCCTGATTAATCAGTACAGCAAAAATGGAACTTACAGAGTGCACTAAACATGAATTAGACCTTGTTTGTGAAAAACGATTTATTTCTGTATTTCATGATTGCAACTTGCTGAAAAGTGTTAACAGTGTTCCTTTCATCGAGTTTAAACAGTACAGCAAAATTGTACTTACAGATTGACTCAAACAAGACTTAGACCTTGTTTTTGAAAAACTGTTTATTTCTGTATTACATGATTGCAACTTGCTGAAAAGTGTCAACAGTACAGTGTTCCTATCATCCTGATTAAGCAGTACAGCAAAAATGGAAATTACAAAGTGCATCAAACATGATTTAGACCTTGTTTGTGAAAAACTATTTATTTCTGTTTTTCATGATTGCAACTTGCTGAAAAGTGTCAACAATGTTCCTTTCATCGAGTTTAAACAGTACAGCAAAATTGTACTTACAGAGTGACTCAAACATGACTTAGACCTTGTTTTTGAAAAACGGTTTATTTCTGTATTTCATGATTGCAACTTGCTGAAAAGTGTCAACAGTGTTTCTTTCATCGAGTTTAAATAGTACAGCAAATGGTACTTACAGAGTGACTCAAACATGACTTAGACCTTGTTTTTGAAAAACTGTTTATTTCTGTATTTCATGATTGCAACTTGCTGAAAAGTGTTAACAGGGTTCCTTTCATCGAGTTTAAACAGTACAGCAAAATGGTACTTACAGAGTGACCTTGTTTTTGAAAAACTGTTTATTTACATGATTGCAACTTGCTGAAAAGTGTCAACAGTTCAGTGTTCCTATCATCCTGATTAATCAGTACAGCAAAAATGGAACTTACAGAGTGCACTAAACATGAATTAGACCTTGTTTGTGAAAAACGATTTATTTCTGTATTTCATGATTGCAACTTGCTGAAAAGTGTCAACAATGTTCCTTTCATCGAGTTTAAACAGTACAGCAAAATTGTACTTACAGAGTGACTCAAACATGACTTAGACCTTGTTTTTGAAAAACTGTTTATTTCTGTATTACATGATTGCAACTTGCTGAAAAGTGTCAACAGTTCAGTGTTCCTATCATCCTGATTAAGCAGTACAGCAAAAATTGTACTTACAGAGTGCATCAAACATGATTTAGACCTTGTTTGTGAAAAACTATTTATTTCTGTATTACATGATTGCAACTTGCTGAAAAGTGTCAACAGTACAGTGTTCCCTATCATCCTGATTAATCAGTACAGCAAAAATGGAACTTACAGAGTGCACTAAACATGAATTAGACCTTGTTTGTGAAAAACGATTTATTTCTGTATTTCATGATTGCAACTTGCTGAAAAGTGTCAACAATGTTCCTTTCATCGAGTTTAAACAGTACAGCAAAATGGTATTTACAGATTGACTCAAACTTGACTTAGACCTTGTTTTTGAAAAACTGTTTATTTCTGTATTGCATGATTGCAACTTGCTGAAAAGTGTCAACAGTACAGTGTTCCTATCATCCTGATTAAGCAGTACAGCAAAAATGGAACTTACAAAGTGCATCAAACATGATTTAGACCTTGTTTGTGAAAAACTATTTATTTCTGTTTTTCATGATTGCAACTTGCTGAAAAGTGTCAACAATGTTCCTTCATCGAGTTTAAACAGTACAGCAAAATGGTACTTGCAGAGTGACTCAAACATGACTTAGACCTTGTTTTTGAAAAACGGTTTATTTCTGTATTTCATGATTGCAACTTGCTGAAAAGTGTCAACAGTGTTCCTTTCATCGAGTTTAAACAGAACAGCAAATGGTACTTACAGAGTGACTCAAACATGACTTAGACCTTGTTTTTGAAAAACTGTTTATTTCTGTATTTCATGATTGCAACTTGCTGAAAAGTGTTAACAGTGTTCCTTTCATCGAGTTTAAACAGTACAGCAAAATTGTACTTACAGAGTGACTCAAACAAGACTTAGACCTTGTTTTTGAAAAACTGTTTATTTCTGTATTACATGATTGCAACTTGCTGAAAAGTGTCAACAGTACAGTGTTCCTATCATCCTGATTAAGCAGTACAGCAAAAATGGAAATTACAAAGTGCATCAAACATGATTTAGACCTTGTTTGTGAAAAACTATTTATTTCTGTTTTTCATGATTGCAACTTGCTGAAAAGTGTCAACAATGTTCCTTTCATCGAGTTTAAACAGTACAGCAAATGGTACTTACAGAGTGACTCAAACATGACTTAGACCTTGTTTTTGAAAAACTGTTTATTTCTGTATTTCATGATTGCAACTTGCTGAAAAGTGTTAACAGGGTTCCTTTCATCGAGTTTAAACAGTACAGCAAAATGGTACTTACAGAGTGACCTTGTTTTTGAAAAACTGTTTATTTACATGATTGCAACTTGCTGAAAAGTGTCAACAGTTCAGTGTTCCTATCATCCTGATTAAGCAGTACAGCAAAAATTGTACTTACAGAGTGCATCAAACATGATTTAGACCTTGTTTGTGAAAAACTATTTATTTCTGTATTACATGATTGCAACTTGCTGAAAAGTGTCAACAGTACAGTGTTCCCTATCATCCTGATTAATCAGTACAGCAAAAATGGAACTTACAGAGTGCACTAAACATGAATTAGACCTTGTTTGTGAAAAACGATTTATTTCTGTATTTCATGATTGCAACTTGCTGAAAAGTGTCAACAATGTTCCTTTCATCGAGTTTAAACAGTACAGCAAAATGGTATTTACAGATTGACTCAAACTTGACTTAGACCTTGTTTTTGAAAAACTGTTTATTTCTGTATTGCATGATTGCAACTTGCTGAAAAGTGTCAACAGTACAGTGTTCCTATCATCCTGATTAAGCAGTACAGCAAAAATGGAACTTACAAAGTGCATCAAACATGATTTAGACCTTGTTTGTGAAAAACTATTTATTTCTGTTTTTCATGATTGCAACTTGCTGAAAAGTGTCAACAATGTTCCTTCATCGAGTTTAAACAGTACAGCAAAATGGTACTTGCAGAGTGACTCAAACATGACTTAGACCTTGTTTTTGAAAAACGGTTTATTTCTGTATTTCATGATTGCAACTTGCTGAAAAGTGTCAACAGTGTTCCTTTCATCGAGTTTAAACAGAACAGCAAATGGTACTTACAGAGTGACTCAAACATGACTTAGACCTTGTTTTTGAAAAACTGTTTATTTCTGTATTTCATGATTGCAACTTGCTGAAAAGTGTTAACAGTGTTCCTTTCATCGAGTTTAAACAGTACAGCAAAATTGTACTTACAGAGTGACTCAAACAAGACTTAGACCTTGTTTTTGAAAAACTGTTTATTTCTGTATTACATGATTGCAACTTGCTGAAAAGTGTCAACAGTACAGTGTTCCTATCATCCTGATTAAGCAGTACAGCAAAAATGGAAATTACAAAGTGCATCAAACATGATTTAGACCTTGTTTGTGAAAAACTATTTATTTCTGTTTTTCATGATTGCAACTTGCTGAAAAGTGTCAACAATGTTCCTTTCATCGAGTTTAAACAGTACAGCAAAATTGTACTTACAGAGTGACTCAAACATGACTTAGACCTTGTTTTTGAAAAACGGTTTATTTCTGTATTTCATGATTGCAACTTGCTGAAAAGTGTCAACAGTGTTTCTTTCATCGAGTTTAAACAGTACAGCAAATGGTACTTACAGAGTGACTCAAACATGACTTAGACCTTGTTTTTGAAAAACTGTTTATTTCTGTATTTCATGATTGCAACTTGCTGAAAAGTGTTAACAGGGTTCCTTTCATCGAGTTTAAACAGTACAGCAAAATGGTACTTACAGAGTGACCTTGTTTTTGAAAAACTGTTTATTTACATGATTGCAACTTGCTGAAAAGTGTCAACAGTTCAGTGTTCCTATCATCCTGATTAAGCAGTACAGCAAAAATTGTACTTACAGAGTGCATCAAACATGATTTAGACCTTGTTTGTGAAAAACTATTTATTTCTGTATTACATGATTGCAACTTGCTGAAAAGTGTCAACAGTACAGTGTTCCTATCATCCTGATTAATCAGTACAGCAAAAATGGAACTTACAGAGTGCACTAAACATGAATTAGACCTTGTTTGTGAAAAACGATTTATTTCTGTATTTCATGATTGCAACTTGCTGAAAAGTGTTAACAGTGTTCCTTTCATCGAGTTTAAACAGTACAGCAAAATTGTACTTACAGAGTGACTCAAACAAGACTTAGACCTTGTTTTTGAAAAACTGTTTATTTCTGTATTACATGATTGCAACTTGCTGAAAAGTGTCAACAGTACAGTGTTCCTATCATCCTGATTAAGCAGTACAGCAAAAATGGAAATTACAAAGTGCATCAAACATGATTTAGACCTTGTTTGTGAAAAACTATTTATTTCTGTTTTTCATGATTGCAACTTGCTGAAAAGTGTCAACAATGTTCCTTTCATCGAGTTTAAACAGTACAGCAAAATTGTACTTACAGAGTGACTCAAACATGACTTAGACCTTGTTTTTGAAAAACGGTTTATTTCTGTATTTCATGATTGCAACTTGCTGAAAAGTGTCAACAGTGTTTCTTTCATCGAGTTTAAACAGTACAGCAAATGGTACTTACAGAGTGACTCAAACATGACTTAGACCTTGTTTTTGAAAAACTGTTTATTTCTGTATTTCATGATTGCAACTTGCTGAAAAGTGTTAACAGGGTTCCTTTCATCGAGTTTAAACAGTACAGCAAAATGGTACTTACAGAGTGACCTTGTTTTTGAAAAACTGTTTATTTACATGATTGCAACTTGCTGAAAAGTGTCAACAGTTCAGTGTTCCTATCATCCTGATTAAGCAGTACAGCAAAAATTGTACTTACAGAGTGCATCAAACATGATTTAGACCTTGTTTGTGAAAAACTATTTATTTCTGTATTACATGATTGCAACTTGCTGAAAAGTGTCAACAGTACAGTGTTCCTATCATCCTGATTAATCAGTACAGCAAAAATGGAACTTACAGAGTGCACTAAACATGAATTAGACCTTGTTTGTGAAAAACGATTTATTTCTGTATTTCATGATTGCAACTTGCTGAAAAGTGTTAACAGTGTTCCTTTCATCGAGTTTAAACAGTACAGCAAAATTGTACTTACAGAGTGACTCAAACAAGACTTAGACCTTGTTTTTGAAAAACTGTTTATTTCTGTATTACATGATTGCAACTTGCTGAAAAGTGTCAACAGTACAGTGTTCCTATCATCCTGATTAAGCAGTACAGCAAAAATGGAAATTACAAAGTGCATCAAACATGATTTAGACCTTGTTTGTGAAAAACTATTTATTTCTGTTTTTCATGATTGCAACTTGCTGAAAAGTGTCAACAATGTTCCTTTCATCGAGTTTAAACAGTACAGCAAAATTGTACTTACAGAGTGACTCAAACATGACTTAGACCTTCTTTTTGAAAAACGGTTTATTTCTGTATTTCATGATTGCAACTTGCTGAAAAGTGTCAACAGTGTTTCTTTCATCGAGTTTAAATAGTACAGCAAATGGTACTTACAGAGTGACTCAAACATGACTTAGACCTTGTTTTTGAAAAACTGTTTATTTCTGTATTTCATGATTGCAACTTGCTGAAAAGTGTTAACAGGGTTCCTTTCATCGAGTTTAAACAGTACAGCAAAATGGTACTTACAGAGTGACCTTGTTTTTGAAAAACTGTTTATTTACATGATTGCAACTTGCTGAAAAGTGTCAACAGTTCAGTGTTCCTATCATCCTGATTAATCAGTACAGCAAAAATGGAACTTACAGAGTGCACTAAACATGAATTAGACCTTGTTTGTGAAAAACGATTTATTTCTGTATTTCATGATTGCAACTTGCTGAAAAGTGTCAACAATGTTCCTTTCATCGAGTTTAAACAGTACAGCAAAATTGTACTTACAGAGTGACTCAAACATGACTTAGACCTTGTTTTTGAAAAACTGTTTATTTCTGTATTACATGATTGCAACTTGCTGAAAAGTGTCAACAGTACAGTGTTCCTATCATCCTGATTAAGCAGTACAGCAAAAATGGAAATTACAAAGTGCATCAAACATGATTTAGACCTTGTTTGTGAAAAACTATTTATTTCTGTATTTCATGATTGCAACTTGCTGAAAAGTGTCAACAGTGTTCCTTTCATCGAGTTTAAACAGTACAGCAAATGGTACTTACAGAGTGACTCAAACATGACTTAGACCTTGTTTTTGAAAAACTGTTTATTTCTGTATTTCATGATTGCAACTTGCTGAAAAGTGTTAACAGGGTTCCTTTCATCGAGTTTAAACAGTACAGCAAAATGGTACTTACAGAGTGACCTTGTTTTTGAAAAACTGTTTATTTACATGATTGCAACTTGCTGAAAAGTGTCAACAGTTCAGTGTTCCTATCATCCTGATTAAGCAGTACAGCAAAAATTGTACTTACAGAGTGCATCAAACATGATTTAGACCTTGTTTGTGAAAAACTATTTATTTCTGTATTACATGATTGCAACTTGCTGAAAAGTGTCAACAGTACAGTGTTCCCTATCATCCTGATTAATCAGTACAGCAAAAATGGAACTTACAGAGTGCACTAAACATGAATTAGACCTTGTTTGTGAAAAACGATTTATTTCTGTATTTCATGATTGCAACTTGCTGAAAAGTGTCAACAATGTTCCTTTCATCGAGTTTAAACAGTACAGCAAAATGGTATTTACAGATTGACTCAAACTTGACTTAGACCTTGTTTTTGAAAAACTGTTTATTTCTGTATTGCATGATTGCAACTTGCTGAAAAGTGTCAACAGTACAGTGTTCCTATCATCCTGATTAAGCAGTACAGCAAAAATGGAACTTACAAAGTGCATCAAACATGATTTAGACCTTGTTTGTGAAAAACTATTTATTTCTGTTTTTCATGATTGCAACTTGCTGAAAAGTGTCAACAATGTTCCTTCATCGAGTTTAAACAGTACAGCAAAATGGTACTTGCAGAGTGACTCAAACATGACTTAGACCTTGTTTTTGAAAAACGGTTTATTTCTGTATTTCATGATTGCAACTTGCTGAAAAGTGTCAACAGTGTTCCTTTCATCGAGTTTAAACAGAACAGCAAATGGTACTTACAGAGTGACTCAAACAAGACTTAGACCTTGTTTTTGAAAAACTGTTTATTTCTGTATTACATGATTGCAACTTGCTGAAAAGTGTCAACAGTACAGTGTTCCTATCATCCTGATTAAGCAGTACAGCAAAAATGGAAATTACAAAGTGCATCAAACATGATTTAGACCTTGTTTGTGAAAAACTATTTATTTCTGTTTTTCATGATTGCAACTTGCTGAAAAGTGTCAACAATGTTCCTTTCATCGAGTTTAAACAGTACAGCAAAATTGTACTTACAGAGTGACTCAAACATGACTTAGACCTTGTTTTTGAAAAACGGTTTATTTCTGTATTTCATGATTGCAACTTGCTGAAAAGTGTCAACAGTGTTTCTTTCATCGAGTTTAAACAGTACAGCAAATGGTACTTACAGAGTGACTCAAACATGACTTAGACCTTGTTTTTGAAAAACTGTTTATTTCTGTATTTCATGATTGCAACTTGCTGAAAAGTGTTAACAGGGTTCCTTTCATCGAGTTTAAACAGTACAGCAAAATGGTACTTACAGAGTGACCTTGTTTTTGAAAAACTGTTTATTTACATGATTGCAACTTGCTGAAAAGTGTCAACAGTTCAGTGTTCCTATCATCCTGATTAAGCAGTACAGCAAAAATTGTACTTACAGAGTGCATCAAACATGATTTAGACCTTGTTTGTGAAAAACTATTTATTTCTGTATTACATGATTGCAACTTGCTGAAAAGTGTCAACAGTACAGTGTTCCTATCATCCTGATTAATCAGTACAGCAAAAATGGAACTTACAGAGTGCACTAAACATGAATTAGACCTTGTTTGTGAAAAACGATTTATTTCTGTATTTCATGATTGCAACTTGCTGAAAAGTGTTAACAGTGTTCCTTTCATCGAGTTTAAACAGTACAGCAAAATTGTACTTACAGAGTGACTCAAACAAGACTTAGACCTTGTTTTTGAAAAACTGTTTATTTCTGTATTACATGATTGCAACTTGCTGAAAAGTGTCAACAGTACAGTGTTCCTATCATCCTGATTAAGCAGTACAGCAAAAATGGAAATTACAAAGTGCATCAAACATGATTTAGACCTTGTTTGTGAAAAACTATTTATTTCTGTTTTTCATGATTGCAACTTGCTGAAAAGTGTCAACAATGTTCCTTTCATCGAGTTTAAACAGTACAGCAAAATTGTACTTACAGAGTGACTCAAACATGACTTAGACCTTGTTTTTGAAAAACGGTTTATTTCTGTATTTCATGATTGCAACTTGCTGAAAAGTGTCAACAGTGTTTCTTTCATCGAGTTTAAACAGTACAGCAAATGGTACTTACAGAGTGACTCAAACATGACTTAGACCTTGTTTTTGAAAAACTGTTTATTTCTGTATTTCATGATTGCAACTTGCTGAAAAGTGTTAACAGGGTTCCTTTCATCGAGTTTAAACAGTACAGCAAAATGGTACTTACAGAGTGACCTTGTTTTTGAAAAACTGTTTATTTACATGATTGCAACTTGCTGAAAAGTGTCAACAGTTCAGTGTTCCTATCATCCTGATTAAGCAGTACAGCAAAAATTGTACTTACAGAGTGCATCAAACATGATTTAGACCTTGTTTGTGAAAAACTATTTATTTCTGTATTACATGATTGCAACTTGCTGAAAAGTGTCAACAGTACAGTGTTCCTATCATCCTGATTAATCAGTACAGCAAAAATGGAACTTACAGAGTGCACTAAACATGAATTAGACCTTGTTTGTGAAAAACGATTTATTTCTGTATTTCATGATTGCAACTTGCTGAAAAGTGTTAACAGTGTTCCTTTCATCGAGTTTAAACAGTACAGCAAAATTGTACTTACAGAGTGACTCAAACAAGACTTAGACCTTGTTTTTGAAAAACTGTTTATTTCTGTATTACATGATTGCAACTTGCTGAAAAGTGTCAACAGTACAGTGTTCCTATCATCCTGATTAAGCAGTACAGCAAAAATGGAAATTACAAAGTGCATCAAACATGATTTAGACCTTGTTTGTGAAAAACTATTTATTTCTGTTTTTCATGATTGCAACTTGCTGAAAAGTGTCAACAATGTTCCTTTCATCGAGTTTAAACAGTACAGCAAAATTGTACTTACAGAGTGACTCAAACATGACTTAGACCTTCTTTTTGAAAAACGGTTTATTTCTGTATTTCATGATTGCAACTTGCTGAAAAGTGTCAACAGTGTTTCTTTCATCGAGTTTAAATAGTACAGCAAATGGTACTTACAGAGTGACTCAAACATGACTTAGACCTTGTTTTTGAAAAACTGTTTATTTCTGTATTTCATGATTGCAACTTGCTGAAAAGTGTTAACAGGGTTCCTTTCATCGAGTTTAAACAGTACAGCAAAATGGTACTTACAGAGTGACCTTGTTTTTGAAAAACTGTTTATTTACATGATTGCAACTTGCTGAAAAGTGTCAACAGTTCAGTGTTCCTATCATCCTGATTAATCAGTACAGCAAAAATGGAACTTACAGAGTGCACTAAACATGAATTAGACCTTGTTTGTGAAAAACGATTTATTTCTGTATTTCATGATTGCAACTTGCTGAAAAGTGTCAACAATGTTCCTTTCATCGAGTTTAAACAGTACAGCAAAATTGTACTTACAGAGTGACTCAAACATGACTTAGACCTTGTTTTTGAAAAACTGTTTATTTCTGTATTACATGATTGCAACTTGCTGAAAAGTGTCAACAGTACAGTGTTCCTATCATCCTGATTAAGCAGTACAGCAAAAATTGAACTTACAGAGTGACTCAAACATGACTTAGACCTTGTTTTTGAAAAACGGTTTATTTCTGTATTTCATGATTGCAACTTGCTGAAAAGTGTCAACAGTGTTCCTTTCATCGAGTTTAAACATTACAGCAAATGGTACTTACAGAGTGACTCAAACATGACTTAGATCTTGTTTTTGAAAAACTGTTTATTTCTGTATTTCATGATTGCAACTTGCTGAAAAGTGTTAACAGGGTTCCTTTCATCGAGTTTAAACAGTACAGCAAAATGGTACTTACAGAGTGACCTTGTTTTTGAAAAACTGTTTATTTCATCTATTACATGATTGCAACTTGCTGAAAAGTGTCAACAGTTCAGTGTTCCTATCATCCTGATTAAGCAGTACAGCAAAAATTGTACTTACAGAGTGCATCAAACATGATTTAGACCTTGTTTGTGAAAAACGATTTATTTCTGTATTTCATGATTGCAAATTGCTGAAAAGTGTCAACAATGTTCCTTTCATCGAGTTTAAACAGTACAGCAAAATGGTATTTACAGAGTGACTCAAACTTGACTTAGACCTTGTTTTTGAAAAACTGTTTATTTCTGTATTACATGATTGCAACTTGCTGAAAAGTGTCAACAGTACAGTGTTCCTGTCATCCTGATTAAGCAGTACAGCAAAAATTGAACTTACAGAGTGACTCAAACATGACTTAGACCTTGTTTTTGAAAAACGGTTTATTTCTGTATTTCATGATTGCAACTTGCTGAAAAGTGTCAACAGTGTTCCTTTCATCGAGTTTAAACATTACAGCAAATGGTACTTACAGAGTGACTCAAACATGACTTAGACCTTGTTTTTGAAAAACTGTTTATTTCTGTATTTCATGATTGCAACTTGCTGAAAAGGGTTAACAGGGTTCCTTTCATCGAGTTTAAACAGTACAGCAAAATGGTACTTACAGAGTGACCTTGTTTTTGAAAAACTGTTTATTTCTTCTATTACATGATTGCAACTTGCTGAAAAGTGTCAACAGTTCAGTGTTCCTATCATCCTGATTAAGCAGTACAGCAAAAATTGTACTTACAGAGTGCATCAAACATGATTTAGACCTTGTTTGTGAAAAACTATTTATTTCTGTATTACATGATTGCAACTTGCTGAAAAGTGTCAACAGTACAGTGTTCCTATCATCCTGATTAATCAGTACAGCAAAAATGGAACTTACAGAGTGCACTAAACATGAATTAGACCTTGTTTGTGAAAAACGATTTATTTCTGTATTTCATGATTGCAACTTGCTGAAAAGTGTCAACAATGTTCCTTTCATCGAGTTTAAACAGTACAGCAAAATGGTATTTACAGATTGACTCAAACTTGACTTAGACCTTGTTTGTGAAAAACTATTTATTTCTGTATTACATGATTGCAACTTGCTGAAAAGTGTCAACAGTACAGTGTTCCTATCATCCTGATTAAGCATTACAGCAAAAATGGTACTTACAAAGTGCATCAAACATGATTTAGACCTTGTTTGTGAAAAACTATTTATTTCTGTTTTTCATGATTGCAACTTGCTGAAAAGTATTAACAGTGTTCCTTTCATCGAGTTTAAACAGTACAGCAAATGGTACTTACAGAGTGACTCAAACATGACTTAGACCTTGTTTTTGAAAAACTGTTTATTTCTGTATTTCATGATTGCAACTTGCTGAAAAGTGTCAACAGTACAGTGTTCCTATCATTCTGATTAAGCATTACAGCAAAAATGGTACTTACAAAGTGCATCAAACATGATTTAGACCTTGTTTGTGAAAAACTATTTATTTCTGTTTTTCATGATTGCAACTTGCTGAAAAGTATTAACAGTGTTCCTTTCATCGAGTTTAAACAGTACAGCAAAATGGTACTTACAGAGTGACCTTGTTTTTGAAAAACTGTTTATTTCTCTATTACATGATTGCAACTTGCTGAAAAGTGTCAACAGTTCAGTGTTCCTATCATCCTGATTAAGCAGTACAGCAAAAATTGTACTTACAGAGTGCATCAAACATGATTTAGACCTTGTTTGTGAAAAACTATTTATTTCTGTATTACATGATTGCAACTTGCTGAAAAGTGTCAACAGTACAGTGTTCCTATCATCCTGATTAATCAGTACAGCAAAAATGGAACTTACAGAGTGACTCAAACATGACTTAGACCTTGTTTTTGAAATACTGTTTATTTCTGTATTTCATGATTGCAACTTGCTGAAAAGTATTAACAGTGTTCCTTTCATCGAGTTTAAACAGTACAGCAAATGGTACTTACAGAGTGACTCAAACATGACTTAGACCTTGTTTTTGAAAAACTGTTTATTTCTGTATTTCATGATTGCAACTTGCTGAAAAGTGTTAACAGGGTTCCTTTCATCGAGTTTAAACAGTACAGCAAAATGGTACTTACAGAGTGACCTTGTTTTTGAAAAACTGTTTATTTCTCTATTACATGATTGCAACTTGCTGAAAAGTGTCAACAGTTCAGTGTTCCTATCATCCTGATTAAGCAGTACAGCAAAAATTGTACTTACAGAGTGCATCAAACATGATTTAGACCTTGTTTGTGAAAAACTATTTATTTCTGTATTACATGATTGCAACTTGCTGAAAAGTGTCAACAGTACAGTGTTCCTATCATCCTGATTAATCAGTACAGCAAAAATGGAACTTACAGAGTGCACTAAACATGAATTAGACCTTGTTTGTGAAAAACGATTTATTTCTGTATTTCATGATTGCAACTTGCTGAAAAGTGTCAACAATGTTCCTTTCATCGAGTTTAAACAGTACAGCAAAATGGTATTTACAGATTGACTCAAACTTGACTTAGACCTTGTTTTTGAAAAACTGTTTATTTCTGTATTGCATGATTGCAACTTGCTGAAAAGTGTCAACAGTACAGTGTTCCTATCATCCTGATTAAGCAGTACAGCAAAAATGGAACTTACAAAGTGCATCAAACATGATTTAGACCTTGTTTGTGAAAAACTATTTATTTCTGTTTTTCATGATTGCAACTTGCTGAAAAGTGTCAACAATGTTCCTTTCATCGAGTTTAAACAGTACAGCAAAATTGTACTTACAGAGTGACTCAAACATGACTTAGACCTTGTTTTTGAAAAACTGTTTATTTCTGTATTTCATGATTGCAACTGGCTGAAAAGTGTTAACAGTGTTCCTTTCATCGAGTTTAAACAGTACAGCAAAATTGTACTTACAGAGTGACTCAAACATGACTTAGACCTTGTTTTTGAAAAACTGTTTATTTCTGTGTTACATGATTGCAACTTGCTGAAAAGTGTCAACAGTACAGTGTTCCTATCATCCTGATTAAGCAGTACAGCAAAAATGGAACTTACAAAGTGCATCAAACATGATTTAGACCTTGTTTGTGAAAAACTATTTATTTCTGTTTTTCATGATTGCAACTTGCTGAAAAGTGTCAACAATGTTCCTTTCATCGAGTTTAAACAGTACAGCAAAATTGTACTTACAGAGTGACTCAAACATGACTTAGACCTTGTTTTTGAAAAACGGTTTATTTCTGTATTTCATGATTGCAACTTGCTGAAAAGTGTCAACAGTGTTCCTTTCATCGAGTTTAAACAGTACAGCAAATGGTACTTACAGAGTGACTCAAACATGACTTAGACCTTGTTTTTGAAAAACTGTTTATTTCTGTATTTCATGATTGCAACTTGCTGAAAAGTATTAACAGTGTTCCTTTCATCGAGTTTAAACAGTACAGCAAATGGTACTTACAGAGTGACTCAAACATGACTTAGACCTTGTTTTTGAAAAACTGTTTATTTCTGTATTTCATGATTGCAACTTGCTGAAAAGTGTTAACAGGGTTCCTTTCATCGAGTTTAAACAGTACAGCAAAATGGTACTTACAGAGTGACCTTGTTTTTGAAAAACTGTTTATTTCTCTATTACATGATTGCAACTTGCTGAAAAGTGTCAACAGTTCAGTGTTCCTATCATCCTGATTAAGCAGTACAGCAAAAATTGTACTTACAGAGTGCATCAAACATGATTTAGACCTTGTTTGTGAAAAACTATTTATTTCTGTATTACATGATTGCAACTTGCTGAAAAGTGTCAACAGTACAGTGTTCCTATCATCCTGATTAATCAGTACAGCAAAAATGGAACTTACAGAGTGCACTAAACATGAATTAGACCTTGTTTGTGAAAAACGATTTATTTCTGTATTTCATGATTGCAACTTGCTGAAAAGTGTCAACAATGTTCCTTTCATCGAGTTTAAACAGTACAGCAAAATGGTATTTACAGATTGACTCAAACTTGACTTAGACCTTGTTTTTGAAAAACTGTTTATTTCTGTATTGCATGATTGCAACTTGCTGAAAAGTGTCAACAGTACAGTGTTCCTATCATCCTGATTAAGCAGTACAGCAAAAATGGAACTTACAAAGTGCATCAAACATGATTTAGACCTTGTTTGTGAAAAACTATTTATTTCTGTTTTTCATGATTGCAACTTGCTGAAAAGTGTCAACAATGTTCCTTCATCGAGTTTAAACAGTACAGCAAAATGGTACTTGCAGAGTGACTCAAACATGACTTAGACCTTGTTTTTGAAAAACTGTTTATTTCTGTATTTCATGATTGCAACTTGCTGAAAAGTGTTAACAGTGTTCCTTTCATCGAGTTTAAACAGTACAGCAAATGGTACTTACAGAGTGACTCAAACATGACTTAGACCTTGTTTTTGAAAAACTGTTTATTTCTGTATTTCATGATTGCAACTTGCTGAAAAGTGTTAACAGGGTTCCTTTCATCGAGTTTAAACAGTACAGCAAAATGGTACTTACAGAGTGACTCAAACATGACTTAGACCTTGTTTTTGAAAAACTGTTTATTTCTGTATTACATGATTGCAACTTGCTGAAAAGTGTCAACAGTACAGTGTTCCTATCATCCTGATTAAGCAGTACAGCAAAAATGGAACTTACAAAGTGCATCAAACATGATTTAGACCTTGTTTGTGAAAAACTATTTATTTCTGTTTTTCATGATTGCAACTTGCTGAAAAGTGTCAACAATGTTCCTTTCATCGAGTTTAAACAGTACAGCAAAATTGTACTTACAGAGTGACTCAAACATGACTTAGACCTTGTTTTTGAAAAACTGTTTATTTCTCTATTACATGATTGCAACTTGCTGAAAAGTGTCAACAGTTCAGTGTTCCTATCATCCTGATTAAGCAGTACAGCAAAAATTGTACTTACAGAGTGCATCAAACATGATTTAGACCTTGTTTGTGAAAAACTATTTATTTCTGTATTACATGATTGCAACTTGCTGAAAAGTGTCAACAGTACAGTGTTCCTATCATCCTGATTAATCAGTACAGCAAAAATGGAACTTACAGAGTGCACTAAACATGAATTAGACCTTGTTTGTGAAAAACGATTTATTTCTGTATTTCATGATTGCAACTTGCTGAAAAGTGTCAACAATGTTCCTTTCATCGAGTTTAAACAGTACAGCAAAATGGTATTTACAGATTGACTCAAACTTGACTTAGACCTTGTTTTTGAAAAACTGTTTATTTCTGTATTGCATGATTGCAACTTGCTGAAAAGTGTCAACAGTACAGTGTTCCTATCATCCTGATTAAGCAGTACAGCAAAAATGGAACTTACAAAGTGCATCAAACATGATTTAGACCTTGTTTGTGAAAAACTATTTATTTCTGTTTTTCATGATTGCAACTTGCTGAAAAGTGTCAACAATGTTCCTTCATCGAGTTTAAACAGTACAGCAAAATGGTACTTGCAGAGTGACTCAAACATGACTTAGACCTTGTTTTTGAAAAACTGTTTATTTCTGTATTTCATGATTGCAACTGGCTGAAAAGTGTTAACAGTGTTCCTTTCATCGAGTTTAAACAGTACAGCAAAATTGTACTTACAGAGTGACTCAAACATGACTTAGACCTTGTTTTTGAAAAACTCTTTATTTCTGTATTACATGATTGCAACTTGCTGAAAAGTGTCAACAGTACAGTGTTCCTATCATCCTGATTAAGCAGTACAGCAAAAATGGAACTTACAAAGTGCATCAAACATGATTTAGACCTTGTTTGTGAAAAACTATTTATTTCTGTTTTTCATGATTGCAACTTGCTGAAAAGTGTCAACAATGTTCCTTTCATCGAGTTTAAACAGTACAGCAAAATTGTACTTACAGAGTGACTCAAACATGACTTAGACCTTGTTTTTGAAATACTGTTTATTTCTGTATTTCATGATTGCAACTTGCTGAAAAGTATTAACAGTGTTCCTTTCATCGAGTTTAAACAGTACAGCAAATGGTACTTACAGAGTGACTCAAACATGACTTAGACCTTGTTTTTGAAAAACTGTTTATTTCTGTATTTCATGATTGCAACTTGCTGAAAAGTGTTAACAGGGTTCCTTTCATCGAGTTTAAACAGTACAGCAAAATGGTACTTACAGAGTGACCTTGTTTTTGAAAAACTGTTTATTTCTCTATTACATGATTGCAACTTGCTGAAAAGTGTCAACAGTTCAGTGTTCCTATCAACCTGATTAAGCAGTACAGCAAAAATTGTACTTACAGAGTGCATCAAACATGATTTAGACCTTGTTTGTGAAAAACTATTTATTTCTGTATTACATGATTGCAACTTGCTGAAAAGTGTCAACAGTACAGTGTTCCTATCATCCTGATTAATCAGTACAGCAAAAATGGAACTTACAGAGTGCACTAAACATGAATTAGACCTTGTTTGTGAAAA
Organism: Salmo salar; assembly: GCF_965601325.2. Classification (NCBI taxonomy): domain Eukaryota; kingdom Metazoa; phylum Chordata; class Actinopteri; order Salmoniformes; family Salmonidae; genus Salmo; species Salmo salar. Next base: position 47,587,430 of record NC_138295.1, on the reverse strand, counting down.
ACGATTTATTTCTGTATTTCATGATTGCAACTTGCTGAAAAGTGTCAACAATGTTCCTTTCATCGAGTTTAAACAGTACAGCAAAATGGTATTTACAGATTGACTCAAACTTGACTTAGACCTTGTTTTTGAAAAACTGTTTATTTCTGTATTGCATGATTGCAACTTGCTGAAAAGTGGTACAGTGTTCCTATCATCCTGATTAAGCAGTACAGCAAAAATGGAACTTACAAAGTGCATCAAACATGACTTAGACCTTGTTTTTGAAAAACGGTTTATTTCTGTATTTCATGATTGCAACTTGCTGAAAAGTGTCAACAGTGTTCCTTTCATCGAGTTTAAACATTACAGCAAATGGTACTTACAGAGTGACTCAAACATGACTTAGACCTTGTTTTTGAAAAACTGTTTATTTCTGTATTTCATGATTGCAACTTGCTGAAAAGTGTTAACAGGGTTCCTTTCATCGAGTTTAAACAGTACAGCAAAATGGTACTTACAGAGTGACCTTGTTTTTGAAAAACTGTTTATTTCTCTATTACATGATTGCAACTTGCTGAAAAGTGTCAACAGTTCAGTGTTCTTATCATCCTGATTAAGCAGTACAGCAAAAATTGTACTTACAGAGTGCATCAAACATGATTTAGCCCTTGTTTGTGAAAAACTATTTATTTCTGTATTACATGATTGCAACTTGCTGAAAAGTGTCAACAGTACAGTGTTCCTATCATCCTGATTAATCAGTACAACAAAAATGGAACTTATAGAGTGCACTAAACATGAATTAGACCTTGTTTGTGAAAAACGATTTATTTCTGTATTTCATGATTGCAACTTGCTGAAAAGTGTCAACAATGTTCCTTTCATCGAGTTTAAACAGTACAGCAAAATGTTATTTACAGATTGACTCAAACTTGACTTAGACCTTGTTTTTGAAAAACTGTTTATTTCTGTATTGCATGATTGCAACTTGCTGAAAAGTGTCAACAGTACAGTGTTCCTATCATCCTGATTAAGCAGTACAGCAAAAATTGTACTTACAGAGTGCATCAAACATGATTTAGCCCTTGTTTGTGAAAAACTATTTATTTCTGTATTACATGATTGCAACTTGCTGAAAAGTGTCAACAGTACAGTGTTCCTATCATCCTGATTAATCAGTACAACAAAAATGGAACTTACAGAGTGCACTAAACATGAATTAGACCTTGTTTGTGAAAAACGATTTATTTCTGTATTTCATGATTGCAACTTGCTGAAAAGTGTCAACAATGTTCCTTTCATCGAGTTTAAACAGTACAGCAAAATGGTATTTACAGATTGACTCAAACTTGACTTAGACCTTGTTTTTGAAAAACTGTTTATTTCTGTATTGCATGATTGCAACTTGCTGAAAAGTGTCAACAGTACAGTGTTCCTATCATCCTGATTAAGCAGTACAGCAAAAATGGAACTTACAAAGTGCATCAAACATGATTTAGACCTTGTTTGTGAAAAACTATTTATTTCTGTTTTTCATGATTGCAACTTGCTGAAAAGTGTCAACAATGTTCCTTTCATCGAGTTTAAACAGTACAGCAAAATTGTACTTACAGAGTGACTCAAACATGACTTAGACCTTGTTTTTGAAAAACGGTTTATTTCTGTATTTCATGATTGCAACTTGCTGAAAAGTATTAACAGTGTTCCTTTCATCGAGTTTAAACAGTACAGCAAATGGTACTTACAGAGTGACTCAAACATGACTTAGACCTTGTTTTTGAAAAACTGTTTATTTCTGTATTTCATGATTGCAACTTGCTGAAAAGTGTTAACAGGGTTCCTTTCATCGAGTTTAAACAGTACAGCAAAATGGTACTTGCAGAGTGACTCAAACATGACTTAGACCTTGTTTTTGAAAAACTGTTTATTTCTGTATTTCATGATTGCAACTGGCTGAAAAGTGTTAACAGTGTTCCTTTCATCGAGTTTAAACAGTACAGCAAAATTGTACTTACAGAGTGACTCAAACATGACTTAGACCTTGTTTTTGAAAAACTGTTTATTTCTGTATTACATGATTGCAACTTGCTGAAAAGTGTCAACAGTACAGTGTTCCTATCATCCTGATTAAGCAGTACAGCAAAAATGGAACTTACAAAGTGCATCAAACATGATTTAGACCTTGTTTGTGAAAAACTATTTATTTCTGTTTTTCATGATTGCAACTTGCTGAAAAGTGTCAACAATGTTCCTTTCATCGAGTTTAAACAGTACAGCAAAATTGTACTTACAGAGTGACTCAAACATGACTTAGACCTTGTTTTTGAAAAACGGTTTATTTCTGTATTTCATGATTGCAACTTGCTGAAAAGTGTCAACAGTGTTCCTTTCATCGAGTTTAAACAGTACAGCAAATGGTACTTACAGAGTGACTCAAACATGACTTAGACCTTGTTTTTGAAAAACTGTTTATTTCTGTATTTCATGATTGCAACTGGCTGAAAAGTGTTAACAGTGTTCCTTTCATCGAGTTTAAACAGTACAGCAAAATTGTACTTACAGAGTGACTCAAACATGACTTAGACCTTGTTTTTGAAAAACTGTTTATTTCTGTATTTCATGATTGCAACTTGCTGAAAAGTGTTAACAGGGTTCCTTTCATCGAGTTTAAACAGTACAGCAAAATGGTACTTACAGAGTGACCTTGTTTTTGAAAAACTGTTTATTTCTCTATTACATGATTGCAACTTGCTGAAAAGTGTCAACAGTTCAGTGTTCCTATCAACCTGATTAAGCAGTACAGCAAAAATTGTACTTACAGAGTGCATCAAACATGATTTAGACCTTGTTTGTGAAAAACTATTTATTTCTGTATTACATGATTGCAACTTGCTGAAAAGTGTCAACAGTACAGTGTTCCTATCATCCTGATTAATCAGTACAGCAAAAATGGAACTTACAGAGTGCACTAAACATGAATTAGACCTTGTTTGTGAAAAACGATTTATTTCTGTATTTCATGATTGCAACTTGCTGAAAAGTGTCAACAATGTTCCTTTCATCGAGTTTAAACAGTACAGCAAAATGGTATTTACAGATTGACTCAAACTTGACTTAGACCTTGTTTTTGAAAAACTGTTTATTTCTGTATTGCATGATTGCAACTTGCTGAAAAGTGGTACAGTGTTCCTATCATCCTGATTAAGCAGTACAGCAAAAATGGAACTTACAAAGTGCATCAAACATGACTTAGACCTTGTTTTTGAAAAACTGTTTATTTCTGTATTTCATGATTGCAACTTGCTGAAAAGTGTTAACAGGGTTCCTTTCATCGAGTTTAAACAGTACAGCAAAATGGTACTTACAGAGTGACCTTGTTTTTGAAAAACTGTTTATTTCTCTATTACATGATTGCAACTTGCTGAAAAGTGTCAACAGTTCAGTGTTCTTATCATCCTGATTAAGCAGTACAGCAAAAATTGTACTTACAGAGTGCATCAAACATGATTTAGCCCTTGTTTGTGAAAAACTATTTATTTCTGTATTACATGATTGCAACTTGCTGAAAAGTGTCAACAGTACAGTGTTCCTATCATCCTGATTAATCAGTACAACAAAAATGGAACTTATAGAGTGCACTAAACATGAATTAGACCTTGTTTGTGAAAAACGATTTATTTCTGTATTTCATGATTGCAACTTGCTGAAAAGTGTCAACAATGTTCCTTTCATCGAGTTTAAACAGTACAGCAAAATGTTATTTACAGATTGACTCAAACTTGACTTAGACCTTGTTTTTGAAAAACTGTTTATTTCTGTATTGCATGATTGCAACTTGCTGAAAAGTGTCAACAGTACAGTGTTCCTATCATCCTGATTAAGCAGTACAGCAAAAATGGTACTTACAGAGTGCATCAAACATGATTTAGACCTTGTTTGTGAAAAACTATTTATTTCTGTTTTTCATGATTGCAACTTGCTGAAAAGTGTCAACAATGTTCCTTTCATCGAGTTTAAACAGTACAGCAAAATTGTACTTACAGAGTGACTCAAACATGACTTAGACCTTGTTTTTGAAAAACGGTTTATTTCTGTATTTCATGATTGCAACTTGCTGAAAAGTATTAACAGTGTTCCTTTCATCGAGTTTAAACAGTACAGCAAATGGTACTTACAGAGTGACTCAAACATGACTTAGACCTTGTTTTTGAAAAACTGTTTATTTCTGTATTTCATGATTGCAACTTGCTGAAAAGTGTTAACAGGGTTCCTTTCATCGAGTTTAAACAGTACAGCAAAATGGTACTTGCAGAGTGACTCAAACATGACTTAGACCTTGTTTTTGAAAAACTGTTTATTTCTGTATTTCATGATTGCAACTGGCTGAAAAGTGTTAACAGTGTTCCTTTCATCGAGTTTAAACAGTACAGCAAAATTGTACTTACAGAGTGACTCAAACATGACTTAGACCTTGTTTTTGAAAAACTGTTTATTTCTGTATTACATGATTGCAACTTGCTGAAAAGTGTCAACAGTACAGTGTTCCTATCATCCTGATTAAGCAGTACAGCAAAAATGGAACTTACAAAGTGCATCAAACATGATTTAGACCTTGTTTGTGAAAAACTATTTATTTCTGTTTTTCATGATTGCAACTTGCTGAAAAGTGTCAACAATGTTCCTTTCATCGAGTTTAAACAGTACAGCAAAATTGTACTTACAGAGTGACTCAAACATGACTTAGACCTTGTTTTTGAAAAACGGTTTATTTCTGTATTTCATGATTGCAACTTGCTGAAAAGTGTCAACAGTGTTCCTTTCATCGAGTTTAAACAGTACAGCAAATGGTACTTACAGAGTGACTCAAACATGACTTAGACCTTGTTTTTGAAAAACTGTTTATTTCTGTATTTCATGATTGCAACTGGCTGAAAAGTGTTAACAGTGTTCCTTTCATCGAGTTTAAACAGTACAGCAAAATTGTACTTACAGAGTGACTCAAACATGACTTAGACCTTGTTTTTGAAAAACTGTTTATTTCTGTATTACATGATTGCAACTTGCTGAAAAGTGTCAACAGTACAGTGTTCCTATCATCCTGATTAAGCAGTACAGCAAAAATGGAACTTACAAAGTGCATCAAACATGATTTAGACCTTGTTTGTGAAAAACTGTTTATTTCTGTATTTCATGATTGCAACTGGCTGAAAAGTGTTAACAGTGTTCCTTTCATCGAGTTTAAACAGTACAGCAAAATTGTACTTACAGAGTGACTCAAACATGACTTAGACCTTGTTTTTGAAAAACTGTTTATTTCTGTATTACATGATTGCAACTTGCTGAAAAGTGTCAACAGTACAGTGTTCCTATCATCCTGATTAAGCAGTACAGCAAAAATGGAACTTACAAAGTGCATCAAACATGATTTAGACCTTGTTTGTGAAAAACTATTTATTTCTGTTTTTCATGATTGCAACTTGCTGAAAAGTGTCAACAATGTTCCTTTCATCGAGTTTAAACAGTACAGCAAAATTGTACTTACAGAGTGACTCAAACATGACTTAGACCTTGTTTTTGAAAAACGGTTTATTTCTGTATTTCATGATTGCAACTTGCTGAAAAGTATTAACAGTGTTCCTTTCATCGAGTTTAAACAGTACAGCAAATGGTACTTACAGAGTGACTCAAACATGACTTAGACCTTGTTTTTGAAAAACTGTTTATTTCTGTATTTCATGATTGCAACTTGCTGAAAAGTGTTAACAGGGTTCCTTTCATCGAGTTTAAACAGTACAGCAAAATGGTACTTACAGAGTGACCTTGTTTTTGAAAAACTGTTTATTTCTCTATTACATGATTGCAACTTGCTGAAAAGTGTCAACAGTTCAGTGTTCCTATCATCCTGATTAAGCAGTACAGCAAAAATTGTACTTACAGAGTGCATCAAACATGATTTAGACCTTGTTTGTGAAAAACTATTTATTTCTGTATTACATGATTGCAACTTGCTGAAAAGTGTCAACAGTACAGTGTTCCTATCATCCTGATTAATCAGTACAGCAAAAATGGAACTTACAGAGTGCACTAAACATGAATTAGACCTTGTTTGTGAAAAACGATTTATTTCTGTATTTCATGATTGCAACTTGCTGAAAAGTGTCAACAATGTTCCTTTCATCGAGTTTAAACAGTACAGCAAAATGGTATTTACAGATTGACTCAAACTTGACTTAGACCTTGTTTTTGAAAAACTGTTTATTTCTGTATTGCATGATTGCAACTTGCTGAAAAGTGTCAACAGTACAGTGTTCCTATCATCCTGATTAAGCAGTACAGCAAAAATGGTACTTACAAAGTGCATCAAACATGATTTAGACCTTGTTTGTGAAAAACTATTTATTTCTGTTTTTCATGATTGCAACTTGCTGAAAAGTGTCAACAGTGTTCCTTTCATCGAGTTTAAACAGTACAGCAAAAATGGAACTTACAGAGTGCACTAAACATGAATTAGACCTTGTTTATGAAAAACGATTTATTTCTGTATTTCATGATTGCAACTTGCTGAAAAGTGTCAACAATGTTCCTTTCATCGAGTTTAAACAGTACAGCAAAATGGTATTTACAGATTGACTCAAACTTGACTTAGACCTTGTTTTTGAAAAACTGTTTATTTCTGTATTGCATGATTGCAACTTGCTGAAAAGTGTCAACAGTACAGTGTTCCTATCATCCTGATTAAGCAGTACAGCAAAAATGGAACTTACAAAGTGCATCAAACATGATTTAGACCTTGTTTGTGAAAAACTATTTATTTCTGTTTTTCATGATTGCAACTTGCTGAAAAGTGTCAACAATGTTCCTTCATCGAGTTTAAACAGTACAGCAAAATGATACTTGCAGAGTGACTCAAACATGACTTAGACCTTGTTTTTGAAAAACTGTTTATTTCTGTATTTCATAATTGCAACTGGCTGAAAAGTGTTAACAGTGTTCCTTTCATCGAGTTTAAACAGTACAGCAAAATTGTACTTACAGAGTGACTCAAACATGACTTAAACCTTGTTTTTGAAAAACTGTTTATTTCTGTATTACATGATTGCAACTTGCTGAAAAGTGTCAACAGTACAGTGTTCCTATCATCCTGATTAAGCAGTACAGCAAAAATGGAACTTACAAAGTGCATCAAACATGATTTAGACCTTGTTTGTGAAAAACTATTTATTTCTGTATTTCATGATTGCAATTTGCTGAAAAGTATTAACAGTGTTCCTTTCATCGAGTTTAAACAGTACAGCAAATGGTACTTACAGAGTGACTCAAACATGACTTAGACCTTGTTTTTGAAAAACTGTTTATTTCTGTATTTCATGATTGCAACTTGCTGAAAAGTGTTAACAGGGTTCCTTTCATCGAGTTTAAACAGTACAGCAAAATGGTACTTACAGAGTGACCTTGTTTTTGAAAAACTGTTTATTTCTCTATTACATGATTGCAACTTGCTGAAAAGTGTCAACAGTTCAGTGTTCCTATCATCCTGATTAAGCAGTACAGCAAAAATTGTACTTACAGAGTGACTCAAACTTGACTTAGACCTTGTTTTTGAAAAACTATTTATTTCTGTATTACATGATTGCAACTTGCTGAAAAGTGTCAACAGTACAGTGTTCCTATCATCCTGATTAAGCAGTACAGCAAAAATTGAACTTACAGAGTGACTCAAACATGACTTAGACCTTGTTTTTGAAAAACGGTTTATTTCTGTATTTCATGATTGCAACTTGCTGAAAAGTGTCAACAGTGTTCCTTTCATCGAGTTTAAACATTACAGCAAATGGTACTTACAGAGTGACTCAAACATGACTTAGACCTTGTTTTTGAAAAACTGTTTATTTCTGTATTTCATGATTGCAACTTGCTGAAAAGTGTTAACAGGGTTCCTTTCATCGAGTTTAAACAGTACAGCAAAATGGTACTTACAGAGTGACCTTGTTTTTGAAAAACTGTTTATTTCTCTATTACATGATTGCAACTTGCTGAAAAGTATCAACAGTTCAGTGTTCTTATCATCCTGATTAAGCAGTACAGCAAAAATTGTACTTACAGAGTGCATCAAACATGATTTAGCCCTTGTTTGTGAAAAACTATTTATTTCTCTATTACATGATTGCAACTTGCTGAAAAGTGTCAACAGTACAGTGTTCCTATCATCCTGATTAATCAGTACAACAAAAATGGAACTTACAGAGTGCACTAAACATGAATTAGACCTTGTTTGTGAAAAACGATTTATTTCTGTATTTCATGATTGCAACTTGCTGAAAAGTGTCAACAATGTTCCTTTCATCGAGTTTAAACAGTACAGCAAAATGGTATTTACAGATTGACTCAAACTTGACTTAGACCTTGTTTTTGAAAAACTGTTTATTTCTGTATTGCATGATTGCAACTTGCTGAAAAGTGTCAACAGTACAGTGTTCCTATCATCCTGATTAAGCAGTACAGCAAAAATGGAACTTACAAAGTGCATCAAACATGACTTAGACCTTGTTTGTGAAAAACGGTTTATTTCTGTATTTCATGATTGCAACTTGCTGAAAAGTATTAACAGTGTTCCTTTCATCGAGTTTAAACAGTACAGCAAATGGTACTTACAGAGTGACTCAAACATGACTTAGACCTTGTTTTTGAAAAACTGTTTATTTCTGTATTTCATGATTGCAACTTGCTGAAAAGTGTTAACGGGTTCCTTTCATCGAGTTTAAACAGTACAGCAAAATGGTACTTACAGAGTGACCTTGTTTTTGAAAAACTGTTTATTTCTCTATTACATGATTGCAACTTGCTGAAAAGTGTCAACAGTTCAGTGTTCCTATCATCCTGATTAAGCAGTACAGCAAAAATTGTACTTACAGAGTGCATCAAACATGATTTAGACCTTGTTTGTGAAAAACTATTTATTTCTGTATTACATGATTGCAACTTGCTGAAAAGTGTCAACAGTACAGTGTTCCTATCATCCTGATTAATCAGTACAGACAAAAATGGAACTTACAGAGTGCACTAAACATGAATTAGACCTTGTTTGTGAAAAACGATTTATTTCTGTATTTCATGATTGCAACTTGCTTAAAAGTGTCAACAATGTTCCTTTCATCGAGTTTAAACAGTACAGCAAAATGGTATTTACAGATTGACTCAAACTTGACTTAGACCTTGTTTTTGAAAAACTGTTTATTTCTGTATTGCATGATTGCAACTTGCTGAAAAGTGTCAACAGTACAGTGTTCCTATCATCCTGATTAAGCAGTACAGCAAAAATGGAACTTACAAAGTGCATCAAACATGATTTAGACCTTGTTTGTGAAAAACTATTTATTTCTGTTTTTCATGATTGCAACTTGCTGAAAAGTGTCAACAATGTTCCTTTCATCGAGTTTAAACAGTACAGCAAAATTGTACTTACAGAGTGACTTTAACATGACTTAGACCTTGTTTTTGAAAAACGGTTTATTTCTGTATTTCATGATTGCAACTTGCTGAAAAGTGTCAACAGTGTTCCTATCATCCTGATTAATCAGTACAGCAAAAATGGAACTTACAGAGTGCATCAAACATGATTTAGACCTTGTTTGTGAAAAACTATTTATTTCTGTATTACATGATTGCAACTTGCTGAAAAGTGTCAACAATGTTCCTTTCATCGAGTTTAAACAGTACAGCAAAATGGTATTTACAGATTGACTCAAACTTGACTTAGACCTTGTTTTTGAAAAACTGTTTATTTCTGTATTGCATGATTGCAACTTGCTGAAAAGTGGTACAGTGTTCCTATCATCCTGATTAAGCAGTACAGCAAAAATGGAACTTACAAAGTGCATCAAACATGATTTAGACCTTGTTTGTGAAAAACTATTTATTTCTGTATTACATGATTGCAACTTGCTGAAAAGTGTCAACAGTTCAGTGTTCCTATCATCCTGATTAAGCAGTACAGCAAAAATTGTACTTACAGAGTGACTCAAACATGACTTAGACCTTGTTTTTGAAATACTGTTTATTTCTGTATTTCATGATTGCAACTTGCTGAAAAGTATTAACAGTGTTCCTTTCATCGAGTTTAAACAGTACAGCAAATGGTACTTACAGAGTGACTCAAACATGACTTAGACCTTGTTTTTGAAAAACTGTTTATTTCTGTATTTCATGATTGCAACTTGCTGAAAAGTGTTAACAGGGTTCCTTTCATCGAGTTTAAACAGTACAGCAAAATGGTACTTACAGAGTGACCTTGTTTTTGAAAAACTGTTTATTTCTCTATTACATGATTGCAACTTGCTGAAAAGTGTCAACAGTTCAGTGTTCCTATCATCCTGATTAAGCAGTACAGCAAAAATTGTACTTACAGAGTGCATCAAACATGATTTAGACCTTGTTTGTGAAAAACTATTTATTTCTGTATTACATGATTGCAACTTGCTGAAAAGTGTCAACAGTACAGTGTTCCTATCATCCTGATTAATCAGTACAGCAAAAATGGAACTTACAGAGTGCACTAAACATGAATTAGACCTTGTTTGTGAAAAACGATTTATTTCTGTATTTCATGATTGCAACTTGCTGAAAAGTGTCAACAATGTTCCTTTCATCGAGTTTAAACAGTACAGCAAAATGGTATTTACAGATTGACTCAAACTTGACTTAGACCTTGTTTTTGAAAAACTGTTTATTTCTGTATTGCATGATTGCAACTTGCTGAAAAGTGTCAACAGTACAGTGTTCCTATCATCCTGATTAAGCAGTACAGCAAAAATGGAACTTACAAAGTGCATCAAACATGATTTAGACCTTGTTTGTGAAAAACTATTTATTTCTGTTTTTCATGATTGCAACTTGCTGAAAAGTGTCAACAATGTTCCTTTCATCGAGTTTAAACAGTACAGCAAAATTGTACTTACAGAGTGACTCAAACATGACTTAGACCTTGTTTTTGAAAAACGGTTTATTTCTGTATTTCATGATTGCAACTTGCTGAAAAGTGTCAACAGTGTTCCTTTCATCGAGTTTAAACAGTACAGCAAATGGTACTTACAGAGTGACTCAAACATGACTTAGACCTTGTTTTTGAAAAACTGTTTATTTCTGTATTTCATGATTGCAACTGGCTGAAAAGTGTTAACAGTGTTCCTTTCATCGAGTTTAAACAGTACAGCAAAATTGTACTTACAGAGTGACTCAAACATGACTTAGACCTTGTTTTTGAAAAACTGTTTATTTCTGTATTACATGATTGCAACTTGCTGAAAAGTGTCAACAGTACAGTGTTCCTATCATCCTGATTAAGCAGTACAGCAAAAATGGAACTTACAAAGTGCATCAAACATGATTTAGACCTTGTTTGTGAAAAACTATTTATTTCTGTTTTTCATGATTGCAACTTGCTGAAAAGTGTCAACAATGTTCCTTTCATCGAGTTTAAACAGTACAGCAAAATTGTACTTACAGAGTGACTCAAACATGACTTAGACCTTGTTTTTGAAAAACGGTTTATTTCTGTATTTCATGATTGCAACTTGCTGAAAAGTGTCAACAGTGTTCCTTTCATCGAGTTTAAACAGTACAGCAAATGGTACTTACAGAGTGACTCAAACATGACTTAGACCTTGTTTTTGAAAAACTGTTTATTTCTGTATTTCATGATTGCAACTTGCTGAAAAGTATTAACAGTGTTCCTTTCATCGAGTTTAAACAGTACAGCAAATGGTACTTACAGAGTGACTCAAACATGACTTAGACCTTGTTTTTGAAAAACTGTTTATTTCTGTATTTCATGATTGCAACTTGCTGAAAAGTGTTAACAGGGTTCCTTTCATCGAGTTTAAACAGTACAGCAAAATGGTACTTACAGAGTGACCTTGTTTTTGAAAAACTGTTTATTTCTCTATTACATGATTGCAACTTGCTGAAAAGTGTCAACAGTTCAGTGTTCCTATCATCCTGATTAAGCAGTACAGCAAAAATTGTACTTACAGAGTGCATCAAACATGATTTAGACCTTGTTTGTGAAAAACTATTTATTTCTGTATTACATGATTGCAACTTGCTGAAAAGTGTCAACAGTACAGTGTTCCTATCATCCTGATTAATCAGTACAGCAAAAATGGAACTTACAGAGTGCACTAAACATGAATTAGACCTTGTTTGTGAAAAACGATTTATTTCTGTATTTCATGATTGCAACTTGCTGAAAAGTGTCAACAATGTTCCTTTCATCGAGTTTAAACAGTACAGCAAAATGGTATTTACAGATTGACTCAAACTTGACTTAGACCTTGTTTTTGAAAAACTGTTTATTTCTGTATTGCATGATTGCAACTTGCTGAAAAGTGTCAACAGTACAGTGTTCCTATCATCCTGATTAAGCAGTACAGCAAAAATGGAACTTACAAAGTGCATCAAACATGATTTAGACCTTGTTTGTGAAAAACTATTTATTTCTGTTTTTCATGATTGCAACTTGCTGAAAAGTGTCAACAATGTTCCTTTCATCGAGTTTAAACAGTACAGCAAAATTGTACTTACAGAGTGACTCAAACATGACTTAGACCTTGTTTTTGAAAAACGGTTTATTTCTGTATTTCATGATTGCAACTTGCTGAAAAGTGTCAACAGTGTTCCTTTCATCGAGTTTAAACAGTACAGCAAATGGTACTTACAGAGTGACTCAAACATGACTTAGACCTTGTTTTTGAAAAACTGTTTATTTCTGTATTTCATGATTGCAACTGGCTGAAAAGTGTTAACAGTGTTCCTTTCATCGAGTTTAAACAGTACAGCAAAATTGTACTTACAGAGTGACTCAAAAATGACTTAGACCTTGTTTTTGAAAAACTGTTTATTTCTGTATTACATGATTGCAACTTGCTGAAAAGTGTCAACAGTACAGTGTTCCTATCATCCTGATTAAGCAGTACAGCAAAAATGGAACTTACAAAGTGCATCAAACATGATTTAGACCTTGTTTGTGAAAAACTATTTATTTCTGTTTTTCATGATTGCAACTTGCTGAAAAGTGTCAACAATGTTCCTTTCATCGAGTTTAAACAGTACAGCAAAATTGTACTTACAGAGTGACTCAAACATGACTTAGACCTTGTTTTTGAAAAACGGTTTATTTCTGTATTTCATGATTGCAACTTGCTGAAAAGTGTCAACAGTGTTCCTTTCATCGAGTTTAAACAGTACAGCAAATGGTACTTACAGAGTGACTCAAACATGACTTAGACCTTGTTTTTGAAAAACTGTTTATTTCTGTATTTCATGATTGCAACTTGCTGAAAAGTATTAACAGTGTTCCTTTCATCGAGTTTAAACAGTACAGCAAATGGTACTTACAGAGTGACTCAAACATGACTTAGACCTTGTTTTTGAAAAACTGTTTATTTCTGTATTTCATGATTGCAACTTGCTGAAAAGTGTTAACAGGGTTCCTTTCATCGAGTTTAAACAGTACAGCAAAATGGTACTTACAGAGTGACCTTGTTTTTGAAAAACTGTTTATTTCTCTATTACATGATTGCAACTTGCTGAAAAGTGTCAACAGTTCAGTGTTCCTATCATCCTGATTAAGCAGTACAGCAAAAATTGTACTTACAGAGTGCATCAAACATGATTTAGACCTTGTTTGTGAAAAACTATTTATTTCTGTATTACATGATTGCAACTTGCTGAAAAGTGTCAACAGTACAGTGTTCCTATCATCCTGATTAATCAGTACAGCAAAAATGGAACTTACAGAGTGCACTAAACATGATTTAGACCTTGTTTGTGAAAAACTATTTATTTCTGTTTTTCATGATTGCAACTTGCTGAAAAGTGTCAACAATGTTCCTTTCATCGAGTTTAAACAGTACAGCAAAATTGTACTTACAGAGTGACTCAAACATGACTTAGACCTTGTTTTTGAAAAACGGTTTATTTCTGTATTTCATGATTGCAACTTGCTGAAAAGTGTCAACAGTGTTCCTTTCATCGAGTTTAAACAGTACAGCAAATGGTACTTACAGAGTGACTCAAACATGACTTAGACCTTGTTTTTGAAAAACTGTTTATTTCTGTATTTCATGATTGCAACTGGCTGAAAAGTGTTAACAGTGTTCCTTTCATCGAGTTTAAACAGTACAGCAAAATTGTACTTACAGAGTGACTCAAACATGACTTAGACCTTGTTTTTGAAAAACTGTTTATTTCTGTATTACATGATTGCAACTTGCTGAAAAGTGTCAACAGTACAGTGTTCCTATCATCCTGATTAAGCAGTACAGCAAAAATGGAACTTACAAAGTGCATCAAACATGATTTAGACCTTGTTTGTGAAAAACTATTTATTTCTGTTTTTCATGATTGCAACTTGCTGAAAAGTGTCAACAATGTTCCTTTCATCGAGTTTAAACAGTACAGCAAATTTGTACTTACAGAGTGACTCAAACATGACTTAGACCTTGTTTTTGAAAAACGGTTTATTTCTGTATTTCATGATTGCAACTTGCTGAAAAGTGTCAACAGTGTTCCTTTCATCGAGTTTAAACAGTACAGCAAATGGTACTTACAGAGTGACTCAAACATGACTTAGACCTTGTTTTTGAAAAACTGTTTATTTCTGTATTTCATGATTGCAACTGGCTGAAAAGTGTTAACAGTGTTCCTTTCATCGAGTTTAAACAGTACAGCAAAATTGTACTTACAGAGTGACTCAAACATGACTTAGACCTTGTTTTTGAAAAACTGTTTATTTCTGTATTACATGATTGCAACTTGCTGAAAAGTGTCAACAGTACAGTGTTCCTATCATCCTGATTAAGCAGTACAGCAAAAATGGAACTTACAAAGTGCATCAAACATGATTTAGACCTTGTTTGTGAAAAACTATTTATTTCTGTTTTTCATGATTGCAACTTGCTGAAAAGTGTCAACAATGTTCCTTTCATCGAGTTTAAACAGTACAGCAAATTTGTACTTACAGAGTGACTCAAACATGACTTAGACCTTGTTTTTGAAAAACGGTTTATTTCTGTATTTCATGATTGCAACTTGCTGAAAAGTGTCAACAGTGTTCCTTTCATCGAGTTTAAACAGTACAGCAAATGGTACTTACAGAGTGACTCAAACATGACTTAGACCTTGTTTTTGAAAAACTGTTTATTTCTGTATTTCATGATTGCAACTTGCTGAAAAGTATTAACAGTGTTCCTTTCATCGAGTTTAAACAGTACAGCAAATGGTACTTACAGAGTGACTCAAACATGACTTAGACCTTGTTTTTGAAAAACTGTTTATTTCTGTATTTCATGATTGCAACTTGCTGAAAAGTGTTAAACAGGGTTCCTTTCATCGAGTTTAAACAGTACAGCAAAATGGTACTTACAGAGTGACCTTGTTTTTGAAAAACTGTTTATTTCTCTATTACATGATTGCAACTTGCTGAAAAGTGTCAACAGTTCAGTGTTCCTATCATCCTGATTAAGCAGTACAGCAAAAATTGTACTTACAGAGTGCATCAAACATGATTTAGACCTTGTTTGTGAAAAACTATTTATTTCTGTATTACATGATTGCAACTTGCTGAAAAGTGTCAACAGTACAGTGTTCCTATCATCCTGATTAATCAGTACAGCAAAAATGGAACTTACAGAGTGCACTAAACATGAATTAGACCTTGTTTGTGAAAAACGATTTATTTCTGTATTTCATGATTGCAACTTGCTGAAAAGTGTCAACAATGTTCCTTTCATCGAGTTTAAACAGTACAGCAAAATGGTATTTACAGATTGACTCAAACTTGACTTAGACCTTGTTTTTGAAAAACTGTTTATTTCTGTATTGCATGATTGCAACTTGCTGAAAAGTGTCAACAGTACAGTGTTCCTATCATCCTGATTAAGCAGTACAGCAAAAATGGAACTTACAAAGTGCATCAAACATGATTTAGACCTTGTTTGTGAAAAACTATTTATTTCTGTTTTTCATGATTGCAACTTGCTGAAAAGTGTCAACAATGTTCCTTTCATCGAGTTTAAACAGTACAGCAAAATTGTACTTACAGAGTGACTCAAACATGACTTAGACCTTGTTTTTGAAAAACGGTTTATTTCTGTATTTCATGATTGCAACTTGCTGAAAAGTGTCAACAGTGTTCCTTTCATCGAGTTTAAACAGTACAGCAAATGGTACTTACAGAGTGACTCAAACATGACTTAGACCTTGTTTTTGAAAAACTGTTTATTTCTGTATTTCATGATTGCAACTGGCTGAAAAGTGTTAACAGTGTTCCTTTCATCGAGTTTAAACAGTACAGCAAAATTGTACTTACAGAGTGACTCAAACATGACTTAGACCTTGTTTTTGAAAAACTGTTTATTTCTGTATTACATGATTGCAACTTGCTGAAAAGTGTCAACAGTACAGTGTTCCTATCATCCTGATTAAGCAGTACAGCAAAAATGGAACTTACAAAGTGCATCAAACATGATTTAGACCTTGTTTGTGAAAAACTATTTATTTCTGTTTTTCATGATTGCAACTTGCTGAAAAGTGTCAACAATGTTCCTTTCATCGAGTTTAAACAGTACAGCAAAATTGTACTTACAGAGTGACTCAAACATGACTTAGACCTTGTTTTTGAAAAACGGTTTATTTCTGTATTTCATGATTGCAACTTGCTGAAAAGTGTCAACAGTGTTCCTTTCATCGAGTTTAAACAGTACAGCAAATGGTACTTACAGAGTGACTCAAACATGACTTAGACCTTGTTTTTGAAAAACTGTTTATTTCTGTATTTCATGATTGCAACTTGCTGAAAAGTATTAACAGTGTTCCTTTCATCGAGTTTAAACAGTACAGCAAATGGTACTTACAGAGTGACTCAAACATGACTTAGACCTTGTTTTTGAAAAACTGTTTATTTCTGTATTTCATGATTGCAACTTGCTGAAAAGTGTTAACAGGGTTCCTTTCATCGAGTTTAAACAGTACAGCAAAATGGTACTTACAGAGTGACCTTGTTTTTGAAAAACTGTTTATTTCTCTATTACATGATTGCAACTTGCTGAAAAGTGTCAACAGTTCAGTGTTCCTATCATCCTGATTAAGCAGTACAGCAAAAATTGTACTTACAGAGTGCATCAAACATGATTTAGACCTTGTTTGTGAAAAACTATTTATTTCTGTATTACATGATTGCAACTTGCTGAAAAGTGTCAACAGTACAGTGTTCCTATCATCCTGATTAATCAGTACAGCAAAAATGGAACTTACAGAGTGCACTAAACATGATTTAGACCTTGTTTGTGAAAAACTATTTATTTCTGTTTTTCATGATTGCAACTTGCTGAAAAGTGTCAACAATGTTCCTTTCATCGAGTTTAAACAGTACAGCAAAATTGTACTTACAGAGTGACTCAAACATGACTTAGACCTTGTTTTTGAAAAACGGTTTATTTCTGTATTTCATGATTGCAACTTGCTGAAAAGTGTCAACAGTGTTCCTTTCATCGAGTTTAAACAGTACAGCAAATGGTACTTACAGAGTGACTCAAACATGACTTAGACCTTGTTTTTGAAAAACTGTTTATTTCTGTATTTCATGATTGCAACTGGCTGAAAAGTGTTAACAGTGTTCCTTTCATCGAGTTTAAACAGTACAGCAAAATTGTACTTACAGAGTGACTCAAACATGACTTAGACCTTGTTTTTGAAAAACTGTTTATTTCTGTATTACATGATTGCAACTTGCTGAAAAGTGTCAACAGTACAGTGTTCCTATCATCCTGATTAAGCAGTACAGCAAAAATGGAACTTACAAAGTGCATCAAACATGATTTAGACCTTGTTTGTGAAAAACTATTTATTTCTGTTTTTCATGATTGCAACTTGCTGAAAAGTGTCAACAATGTTCCTTTCATCGAGTTTAAACAGTACAGCAAATTTGTACTTACAGAGTGACTCAAACATGACTTAGACCTTGTTTTTGAAAAACGGTTTATTTCTGTATTTCATGATTGCAACTTGCTGAAAAGTGTCAACAGTGTTCCTTTCATCGAGTTTAAACAGTACAGCAAATGGTACTTACAGAGTGACTCAAACATGACTTAGACCTTGTTTTTGAAAAACTGTTTATTTCTGTATTTCATGATTGCAACTGGCTGAAAAGTGTTAACAGTGTTCCTTTCATCGAGTTTAAACAGTACAGCAAAATTGTACTTACAGAGTGACTCAAACATGACTTAGACCTTGTTTTTGAAAAACTGTTTATTTCTGTATTACATGATTGCAACTTGCTGAAAAGTGTCAACAGTACAGTGTTCCTATCATCCTGATTAAGCAGTACAGCAAAAATGGAACTTACAAAGTGCATCAAACATGATTTAGACCTTGTTTGTGAAAAACTATTTATTTCTGTTTTTCATGATTGCAACTTGCTGAAAAGTGTCAACAATGTTCCTTTCATCGAGTTTAAACAGTACAGCAAATTTGTACTTACAGAGTGACTCAAACATGACTTAGACCTTGTTTTTGAAAAACGGTTTATTTCTGTATTTCATGATTGCAACTTGCTGAAAAGTGTCAACAGTGTTCCTTTCATCGAGTTTAAACAGTACAGCAAATGGTACTTACAGAGTGACTCAAACATGACTTAGACCTTGTTTTTGAAAAACTGTTTATTTCTGTATTTCATGATTGCAACTTGCTGAAAAGTATTAACAGTGTTCCTTTCATCGAGTTTAAACAGTACAGCAAATGGTACTTACAGAGTGACTCAAACATGACTTAGACCTTGTTTTTGAAAAACTGTTTATTTCTGTATTTCATGATTGCAACTTGCTGAAAAGTGTTAACAGGGTTCCTTTCATCGAGTTTAAACAGTACAGCAAAATGGTACTTACAGAGTGACCTTGTTTTTGAAAAACTGTTTATTTCTCTATTACATGATTGCAACTTGCTGAAAAGTGTCAACAGTTCAGTGTTCCTATCATCCTGATTAAGCAGTACAGCAAAAATTGTACTTACAGAGTGCATCAAACATGATTTAGACCTTGTTTGTGAAAAACTATTTATTTCTGTATTACATGATTGCAACTTGCTGAAAAGTGTCAACAGTACAGTGTTCCTATCATCCTGATTAATCAGTACAGCAAAAATGGAACTTACAGAGTGCACTAAACATGAATTAGACCTTGTTTGTGAAAAACGATTTATTTCTGTATTTCATGATTGCAACTTGCTGAAAAGTGTCAACAATGTTCCTTTCATCGAGTTTAAACAGTACAGCAAAATGGTATTTACAGATTGACTCAAACTTGACTTAGACCTTGTTTTTGAAAAACTGTTTATTTCTGTATTGCATGATTGCAACTTGCTGAAAAGTGTCAACAGTACAGTGTTCCTATCATCCTGATTAAGCAGTACAGCAAAAATGGAACTTACAAAGTGCATCAAACATGATTTAGACCTTGTTTGTGAAAAACTATTTATTTCTGTTTTTCATGATTGCAACTTGCTGAAAAGTGTCAACAATGTTCCTTCATCGAGTTTAAACAGTACAGCAAAATGGTACTTGCAGAGTGACTCAAACATGACTTAGACCTTGTTTTTGAAAAACTGTTTATTTCTGTATTTCATGATTGCAACTGGCTGAAAAGTGTTAACAGTGTTCCTTTCATCGAGTTTAAACAGTACAGCAAATGGTACTTACAGAGTGACTCAAACATGACTTAGACCTTGTTTTTGAAAAACTGTTTATTTCTGTATTTCATGATTGCAACTTGCTGAAAAGTGTTAACAGGGTTCCTTTCATCGAGTTTAAACAGTACAGCAAAATGGTACTTACAGAGTGACCTTGTTTTTGAAAAACTGTTTATTTCTCTATTACATGATTGCAACTTGCTGAAAAGTGTCAACAGTTCAGTGTTCCTATCATCCTGATTAAGCAGTACAGCAAAAATTGTACTTACAGAGTGACTCAAACTTGACTTAGACCTTGTTTTTGAAAAACTATTTATTTCTGTATTACATGATTGCAACTTGCTGAAAAGTGTCAACAGTACAGTGTTCCTATCATCCTGATTAAGCAGTACAGCAAAAATTGAACTTACAGAGTGACTCAAACATGACTTAGACCTTGTTTTTGAAAAACGGTTTATTTCTGTATTTCATGATTGCAACTTGCTGAAAAGTGTCAACAGTGTTCCTTTCATCGAGTTTAAACATTACAGCAAATGGTACTTACAGAGTGACTCAAACATGACTTAGACCTTGTTTTTGAAAAACTGTTTATTTCTGTATTTCATGATTGCAACTTGCTGAAAAGTGTTAACAGGGTTCCTTTCATCGAGTTTAAACAGTACAGCAAAATGGTACTTACAGAGTGACCTTGTTTTTGAAAAACTGTTTATTTCTCTATTACATGATTGCAACTTGCTGAAAAGTGTCAACAGTTCAGTGTTCCTATCATCCTGATTAATCAGTACAGCAAAAATTGTACTTACAGAGTGCATCAAACATGATTTAGCCCTTGTTTGTGAAAAACTATTTATTTCTCTATTACATGATTGCAACTTGCTGAAAAGTGTCAACAGTACAGTGTTCCTATCATCCTGATTAATCAGTACAACAAAAATGGAACTTACAGAGTGCACTAAACATGAATTAGACCTTGTTTGTGAAAAACGATTTATTTCTGTATTTCATGATTGCAACTTGCTGAAAAGTGTCAACAATGTTCCTTTCATCGAGTTTAAACAGTACAGCAAAATGGTATTTACAGATTGACTCAAACTTGACTTAGACCTTGTTTTTGAAAAACTGTTTATTTCTGTATTGCATGATTGCAACTTGCTGAAAAGTGTCAACAGTACAGTGTTCCTATCATCCTGATTAAGCAGTACAGCAAAAATGGAACTTACAAAGTGCATCAAACATGACTTAGACCTTGTTTGTGAAAAACGGTTTATTTCTGTATTTCATGATTGCAACTTGCTGAAAAGTATTAACAGTGTTCCTTTCATCGAGTTTAAACAGTACAGCAAATGGTACTTACAGAGTGACTCAAACATGACTTAGACCTTGTTTTTGAAAAACTGTTTATTTCTGTATTTCATGATTGCAACTTGCTGAAAAGTGTTAACAGGGTTCCTTTCATCGAGTTTAAACAGTACAGCAAAATGGTACTTACAGAGTGACCTTGTTTTTGAAAAACTGTTTATTTCTCTATTACATGATTGCAACTTGCTGAAAAGTGTCAACAGTTCAGTGTTCCTATCATCCTGATTAAGCAGTACAGCAAAAATTGTACTTACAGAGTGCATCAAACATGATTTAGACCTTGTTTGTGAAAAACTATTTATTTCTGTATTACATGATTGCAACTTGCTGAAAAGTGTCAACAGTACAGTGTTCCTATCATCCTGATTAATCAGTACAGCAAAAATGGAACTTACAGAGTGCACTAAACATGAATTAGACCTTGTTTGTGAAAAACGATTTATTTCTGTATTTCATGATTGCAACTTGCTGAAAAGTGTCAACAATGTTCCTTTCATCGAGTTTAAACAGTACAGCAAAATGGTATTTACAGATTGACTCAAACTTGACTTAGACCTTGTTTTTGAAAAACTGTTTATTTCTGTATTGCATGATTGCAACTTGCTGAAAAGTGTCAACAGTACAGTGTTCCTATCATCCTGATTAAGCAGTACAGCAAAAATGGAACTTACAAAGTGCATCAAACATGATTTAGACCTTGTTTGTGAAAAACTATTTATTTCTGTTTTTCATGATTGCAACTTGCTGAAAAGTGTCAACAATGTTCCTTCATCGAGTTTAAACAGTACAGCAAAATGGTACTTGCAGAGTGACTCAAACATGACTTAGACCTTGTTTTTGAAAAACTGTTTATTTCTGTATTTCATGATTGCAACTGGCTGAAAAGTGTTAACAGTGTTCCTTTCATCGAGTTTAAACAGTACAGCAAATGGTACTTACAGAGTGACTCAAACATGACTTAGACCTTGTTTTTGAAAAACTGTTTATTTCTGTATTTCATGATTGCAACTTGCTGAAAAGTGTTAACAGGGTTCCTTTCATCGAGTTTAAACAGTACAGCAAAATGGTACTTACAGAGTGACCTTGTTTTTGAAAAACTGTTTATTTCTCTATTACATGATTGCAACTTGCTGAAAAGTGTCAACAGTTCAGTGTTCCTATCATCCTGATTAAGCAGTACAGCAAAAATTGTACTTACAGAGTGACTCAAACTTGACTTAGACCTTGTTTTTGAAAAACTATTTATTTCTGTATTACATGATTGCAACTTGCTGAAAAGTGTCAACAGTACAGTGTTCCTATCATCCTGATTAAGCAGTACAGCAAAAATTGAACTTACAGAGTGACTCAAACATGACTTAGACCTTGTTTTTGAAAAACGGTTTATTTCTGTATTTCATGATTGCAACTTGCTGAAAAGTGTCAACAGTGTTCCTTTCATCGAGTTTAAACATTACAGCAAATGGTACTTACAGAGTGACTCAAACATGACTTAGACCTTGTTTTTGAAAAACTGTTTATTTCTGTATTTCATGATTGCAACTTGCTGAAAAGTGTTAACAGGGTTCCTTTCATCGAGTTTAAACAGTACAGCAAAATGGTACTTACAGAGTGACCTTGTTTTTGAAAAACTGTTTATTTCTCTATTACATGATTGCAACTTGCTGAAAAGTATCAACAGTTCAGTGTTCTTATCATCCTGATTAAGCAGTACAGCAAAAATTGTACTTACAGAGTGCATCAAACATGATTTAGCCCTTGTTTGTGAAAAACTATTTATTTCTCTATTACATGATTGCAACTTGCTGAAAAGTGTCAACAGTACAGTGTTCCTATCATCCTGATTAATCAGTACAACAAAAATGGAACTTACAGAGTGCACTAAACATGAATTAGACCTTGTTTGTGAAAAACGATTTATTTCTGTATTTCATGATTGCAACTTGCTGAAAAGTGTCAACAATGTTCCTTTCATCGAGTTTAAACAGTACAGCAAAATGGTATTTACAGATTGACTCAAACTTGACTTAGACCTTGTTTTTGAAAAACTGTTTATTTCTGTATTGCATGATTGCAACTTGCTGAAAAGTGTCAACAGTACAGTGTTCCTATCATCCTGATTAAGCAGTACAGCAAAAATTGAACTTACAAAGTGCATCAAACATGACTTAGACCTTGTTTGTGAAAAACGGTTTATTTCTGTATTTCATGATTGCAACTTGCTGAAAAGTATTAACAGTGTTCCTTTCATCGAGTTTAAACAGTACAGCAAATGGTACTTACAGAGTGACTCAAACATGACTTAGACCTTGTTTGTGAAAAACGGTTTATTTCTGTATTTCATGATTGCAACTTGCTGAAAAGTGTTAACGGGTTCCTTTCATCGAGTTTAAACAGTACAGCAAAATGGTACTTACAGAGTGACCTTGTTTTTGAAAAACTGTTTATTTCTCTATTACATGATTGCAACTTGCTGAAAAGTGTCAACAGTTCAGTGTTCCTATCATCCTGGTTAAGCAGTACAGCAAAAATTGTACTTACAGAGTGCATCAAACATGATTTAGACCTTGTTTGTGAAAAACTATTTATTTCTGTATTACATGATTGCAACTTGCTGAAAAGTGTCAACAGTTCAGTGTTCCTATCATCCTGATTAAGCAGTACAGCAAAAATTGTACTTACAGAGTGCATCAAACATGATTTAGACCTTGTTTGTGAAAAACTATTTATTTCTGTATTACATGATTGCAACTTGCTGAAAAGTGTCAACAGTACAGTGTTCCTATCATCCTGATTAATCAGTACAACAAAAATGGAACTTACAGAGTGCACTAAACATGAATTAGACCTTGTTTGTGAAAAACGATTTATTTCTGTATTTCATGATTGCAACTTGCTGAAAAGTGTCAACAATGTTCCTTTCATCGAGTTTAAACAGTACAGCAAAATGGTATTTACAGATTGACTCAAACTTGACTTAGACCTTGTTTTTGAAAAACTGTTTATTTCTGTATTGCATGATTGCAACTTGCTGAAAAGTGTCAACAGTACAGTGTTCCTATCATCCTGATTAAGCAGTACAGCAAAAATGGAACTTACAAAGTGCATCAAACATGACTTAGACCTTGTTTGTGAAAAACGGTTTATTTCTGTATTTCATGACTGCAACTTGCTGAAAAGTATTAACAGTGTTCCTTTCATCGAGTTTAAACAGTACAGCAAATGGTACTTACAGAGTGACTCAAACATGACTTAGACCTTGTTTTTGAAAAACTGTTTATTTCTGTATTTCATGATTGCAACTTGCTGAAAAGTGTTAACGGGTTCCTTTCATCGAGTTTAAACAGTACAGCAAAATGGTACTTACAGAGTGACCTTGTTTTTGAAAAACTGTTTATTTCTCTATTACATGATTGCAACTTGCTGAAAAGTGTCAACAGTTCAGTGTTCCTATCATCCTGATTAAGCAGTACAGCAAAAATTGTACTTACAGAGTGCATCAAACATGATTTAGACCTTGTTTGTGAAAAACTATTTATTTCTGTATTACATGATTGCAACTTGCTCAAAAGTGTCAACAGTTCAGTGTTCCTATCATCCTGATTAAGCAGTACAGCAAAAATTGTACTTACAGAGTGCATCAAACATGATTTAGACCTTGTTTGTGAAAAACTATTTATTTCTGTATTACATGATTGAAACTTGCTGAAAAGTGTCAACAGTACAGTGTTCCTATCATCCTGATTAATCAGTACAACAAAAATTGTACTTACAGAGTGCATCAAACATGATTTAGACCTTGTTTGTGAAAAACTATTTATTTCTGTATTACATGATTGCAACTTGCTGAAAAGTGTCAACAATGTTCCTTTCATCGAGTTTAAACAGTACAGCAAAATGGTATTTACAGATTGACTCAAACTTGACTTAGACCTTGTTTTTGAAAAACTGTTTATTTCTGTATTGCATGATTGCAACTTGCTGAAAAGTGGTACAGTGTTCCTATCATCCTGATTAAGCAGTACAGCAAAAATGGAACTTACAAAGTGCATCAAACATGATTTAGACCTTGTTTGTGAAAAACTATTTATTTCTGTTTTTCATGATTGCAACTTGCTGAAAAGTGTCAACAATGTTCCTTTCATCGAGTTTAAACAGTACAGCAAAATTGTACTTACAGAGTGACTTTAACATGACTTAGACCTTGTTTTTGAAAAACGGTTTATTTCTGTATTTCATGATTGCAACTTGCTGAAAAGTGTCAACAGTGTTCCTATCATCCTGATTAATCAGTACAGCAAAAATGGAACTTACAGAGTGCACTAAACATGAATTAGACCTTGTTTGTGAAAAACGATTTATTTCTGTATTTCATGATTGCAACTTGCTGAAAAGTGTCAACAATGTTCCTTTCATCGAGTTTAAACAGTACAGCAAAATGGTATTTACAGAGTGACTCAAACTTGACTTAGACCTTGTTTTTGAAAAACTATTTATTTCTGTATTACATGATTGCAACTTGCTGAAAAGTGTCAACAGGGTTCCTTTCATCGAGTTTAAACAGTACAGCAAAATGGTACTTACAGAGTGACCTTGTTTTTGAAAAACTGTTTATTTCTCTATTACATGATTGCAACTTGCTGAAAAGTATCAACAGTTCAGTGTTCTTATCATCCTGATTAAGCAGTACAGCAAAAATTGTACTTACAGAGTGCATCAAACATGATTTAGCCCTTGTTTGTGAAAAACTATTTATTTCTCTATTACATGATTGCAACTTGCTGAAAAGTGTCAACAGTACAGTGTTCCTATCATCCTGATTAATCAGTACAACAAAAATGGAACTTACAGAGTGCACTAAACATGAATTAGACCTTGTTTGTGAAAAACGATTTATTTCTGTATTTCATGATTGCAACTTGCTGAAAAGTGTTAACAGGGTTCCTTTCATCGAGTTTAAACAGTACAGCAAAATGGTACTTACAGAGTGACCTTGTTTTTGAAAAACTGTTTATTTCTCTATTACATGATTGCAACTTGCTGAAAAGTGTCAACAGTTCAGTGTTCCTATCAACCTGATTAAGCAGTACAGCAAAAATTGTACTTACAGAGTGCATCAAACATGATTTAGACCTTGTTTGTGAAAAACTATTTATTTCTGTATTACATGATTGCAACTTGCTGAAAAGTGTCAACAGTACAGTGTTCCTATCATCCTGATTAATCAGTACAGCAAAAATGGAACTTACAGAGTGCACTAAACATGAATTAGACCTTGTTTGTGAAAAACGATTTATTTCTGTATTTCATGATTGCAACTTGCTGAAAAGTGTCAACAATGTTCCTTTCATCGAGTTTAAACAGTACAGCAAAATGGTATTTACAGATTGACTCAAACTTGACTTAGACCTTGTTTTTGAAAAACTGTTTATTTCTGTATTGCATGATTGCAACTTGCTGAAAAGTGTCAACAGTACAGTGTTCCTATCATCCTGATTAAGCAGTACAGCAAAAATGGAACTTACAAAGTGCATCAAACATGATTTAGACCTTGTTTGTGAAAAACTATTTATTTCTGTTTTTCATGATTGCAACTTGCTGAAAAGTGTCAACAATGTTCCTTTCATCGAGTTTAAACAGTACAGCAAAATTGTACTTACAGAGTGACTCAAACATGACTTAGACCTTGTTTTTGAAAAACGGTTTATTTCTGTATTTCATGATTGCAACTTGCTGAAAAGTGTCAACAGTGTTCCTTTCATCGAGTTTAAACAGTACAGCAAATGGTACTTACAGAGTGACTCAAACATGACTTAGACCTTGTTTTTGAAAAACTGTTTATTTCTGTATTTCATGATTGCAACTTGCTGAAAAGTGTTAACAGGGTTCCTTTCATCGAGTTTAAACAGTACAGCAAAATGGTACTTACAGAGTGACCTTGTTTTTGAAAAACTGTTTATTTCTCTATTACATGATTGCAACTTGCTGAAAAGTGTCAACAGTTCAGTGTTCCTATCATCCTGATTAAGCAGTACAGCAAAAATTGTACTTACAGAGTGCATCAAACATGATTTAGACCTTGTTTGTGAAAAACTATTTATTTCTGTATTACATGATTGCAACTTGCTGAAAAGTGTCAACAGTTCAGTGTTCCTATCATCCTGAGTTAAGCAGTACAGCAAAAATTGTACTTACAGAGTGCACTCAAACATGATTTAGACCTTGTTTGTGAAAAACTATTTATTTCTGTATTACATGATTGAAACTTGCTGAAAAGTGTCAACAGTACAGTGTTCCTATCATCCTGATTAATCAGTACAACAAAAATGGAACTTACAGAGTGCACTAAACATGAATTAGACCTTGTTTGTGAAAAACGATTTATTTCTGTATTTCATGATTGCAACTTGCTTAAAAGTGTCAACAATGTTCCTTTCATCGAGTTTAAACAGTACAGCAAAATGGTATTTACAGATTGACTCAAACTTGACTTAGACCTTGTTTTTGAAAAACTGTTTATTTCTGTATTGCATGATTGCAACTTGCTGAAAAGTGTCAACAGTTCAGTGTTCCTATCATTCTGATTAAGCAGTACAGCAAAAATTGTACTTACAGAGTGCATCAAACATGATTTAGACCTTGTTTGTGAAAAACTATTTATTTCTGTATTACATGATTGCAACTTGCTGAAAAGTGTCAACAGTACAGTGTTCCTATCATCCTGATTAATCAGTACAACAAAAATGGAACTTACAGAGTGCACTAAACATGAATTAGACCTTGTTTGTGAAAAACGATTTATTTCTGTATTTCATGATTGCAACTTGCTTAAAAGTGTCAACAATGTTCCTTTCATCGAGTTTAAACAGTACAGCAAAATGGTATTTACAGATTGACTCAAACTTGACTTAGACCTTGTTTTTGAAAAACTGTTTATTTCTGTATTGCATGATTGCAACTTGCTGAAAAGTGTCAACAGTACAGTGTTCCTATCATCCTGATTAAGCAGTACAGCAAAAATGGAACTTACAAAGTGCATCAAACATGATTTAGACCTTGTTTGTGAAAAACTATTTATTTCTGTTTTTCATGATTGCAACTTGCTGAAAAGTGTCAACAATGTTCCTTTCATCGAGTTTAAACAGTACAGCAAAATTGTACTTACAGAGTGACTTTAACATGACTTAGACCTTGTTTTTGAAAAACGGTTTATTTCTGTATTTCATGATTGCAACTTGCTGAAAAGTGTCAACAGTGTTCCTATCATCCTGATTAATCAGTACAGCAAAAATGGAACTTACAGAGTGCATCAAACATGATTTAGACCTTGTTTGTGAAAAACTATTTATTTCTGTATTACATGATTGCAACTTGCTGAAAAGTGTCAACAATGTTCCTTTCATCGAGTTTAAACAGTACAGCAAAATGGTATTTACAGATTGACTCAAACTTGACTTAGACCTTGTTTTTGAAAAACTGTTTATTTCTGTATTGCATGATTGCAACTTGCTGAAAAGTGGTACACTGTTCCTATCATCCTGATTAAGCAGTACAGCAAAAATGGAACTTACAAAGTGCATCAAACATGATTTAGACCTTGTTTGTGAAAAACTATTTATTTCTGTATTACATGATTGCAACTTGCTGAAAAGTGTCAACAGTTCAGTGTTCCTATCATCCTGATTAAGCAGTACAGCAAAAATTGTACTTACAGAGTGCATCAAACATGATTTAGACCTTGTTTGTGAAAAACTATTTATTTCTGTATTACATGATTGCAACTTGCTGAAAAGTGTCAACAGTACAGTGTTCCTATCATCCTTATTAATCAGTACAACAAAAATGGAACTTACAGAGTGCACTAAACATGAATTAGACCTTGTTTGTGAAAAACGATTTATTTCTGTATTTCATGATTGCAACTTGCTTAAAAGTGTCAACAATGTTCCTTTCATCGAGTTTAAACAGTACAGCAAAATGGTATTTACAGATTGACTCAAACTTGACTTAGACCTTGTTTTTGAAAAACTGTTTATTTCTGTATTGCATGATTGCAACTTGCTGAAAAGTGTCAACAGTACAGTGTTCCTATCATCCTGATTAAGCAGTACAGCAAAAATGGAACTTACAAAGTGCATCAAACATGACTTAGACCTTGTTTGTGAAAAACGGTTTATTTCTGTATTTCATGATTGCAACTTGCTGAAAAGTATTAACAGTGTTCCTTTCATCGAGTTTAAACAGTACAGCAAATGGTACTTACAGAGTGACTCAAACATGACTTAGACCTTGTTTTTGAAAAACTGTTTATTTCTGTATTTCATGATTGCAACTTGCTGAAAAGTGTTAACAGGGTTCCTTTCATCGAGTTTAAACAGTACAGCAAAATGGTACTTACAGAGTGACCTTGTTTTTGAAAAACTGTTTATTTCTCTATTACATGATTGCAACTTGTTGAAAACTGTCAACAGTTCAGTGTTCCTATCATCCTGATTAAGCAGTACAGCAAAAATTGTACTTACAGAGTGCATCAAACATGATTTAGACCTTGTTTGTGAAAAACTATTTATTTCTGTATTACATGATTGCAACTTGCTGAAAAGTGTCAACAATGTTCCTTTCATCGAGTTTAAACAGTACAGCAAAATGGTATTTACAGATTGACTCAAACTTGACTTAGACCTTGTTTTTGAAAAACTGTTTATTTCTGTATTGCATGATTGCAACTTGCTGAAAAGTGGTACAGTGTTCCTATCATCCTGATTAAGCAGTACAGCAAAAATGGAACTTACAAAGTGCATCAAACATGATTTAGACCTTGTTTGTGAAAAACTATTTATTTCTGTTTTTCATGATTGCAACTTGCTGAAAAGTGTCAACAATGTTCCTTTCATCGAGTTTAAACAGTACAGCAAAATTGTACTTACAGAGTGACTTTAACATGACTTAGACCTTGTTTTTGAAAAACGGTTTATTTCTGTATTTCATGATTGCAACTTGCTGAAAAGTGTCAACAGTGTTCCTATCATCCTGATTAATCAGTACAGCAAAAATGGAACTTACAGAGTGCACTAAACATGAATTAGACCTTGTTTGTGAAAAACGATTTATTTCTGTATTTCATGATTGCAACTTGCTGAAAAGTGTCAACAATGTTCCTTTCATCGAGTTTAAACAGTACAGCAAAATGGTATTTACAGAGTGACTCAAACTTGACTTAGACCTTGTTTTTGAAAAACTATTTATTTCTGTATTACATGATTGCAACTTGCTGAAAAGTGTCAACAGGGTTCCTTTCATCGAGTTTAAACAGTACAGCAAAATGGTACTTACAGAGTGACCTTGTTTTTGAAAAACTGTTTATTTCTCTATTACATGATTGCAACTTGCTGAAAAGTGTCAACAGTTCAGTGTTCTTATCATCCTGATTAAGCAGTACAGCAAAAATTGTACTTACAGAGTGCATCAAACATGATTTAGCCCTTGTTTGTGAAAAACTATTTATTTCTGTATTACATGATTGCAACTTGCTGAAAAGTGTCAACAGTACAGTGTTCCTATCATCCTGATTAATCAGTACAACAAAAATGGAACTTACAGAGTGGACTAAACATGAATTAGACCTTGTTTGTGAAAAACGATTTATTTCTGTATTTCATGATTGCAACTTGCTGAAAAGTGTCAACAATGTTCCTTTCATCGAGTTTAAACAGTACAGCAAAATGGTATTTACAGATTGACTCAAACTTGACTTAGACCTTGTTTTTGAAAAACTGTTTATTTCTGTATTGCATGATTGCAACTTGCTGAAAAGTGTCAACAGTACAGTGTTCCTATCATCCTGATTAAGCAGTACAGCAAAAATGGAACTTACAAAGTGCATCAAACATGACTTAGACCTTGTTTGTGAAAAACGGTTTATTTCTGTATTTCATGATTGCAACTTGCTGAAAAGTATTAACAGTGTTCCTTTCATCGAGTTTAAACAGTACAGCAAATGGTACTTACAGAGTGACTCAAACATGACTTAGACCTTGTTTTTGAAAAACTGTTTATTTCTGTATTTCATGATTGCAACTTGCTGAAAAGTGTTAACGGGTTCCTTTCATCGAGTTTAAACAGTACAGCAAAATGGTACTTACAGAGTGACCTTGTTTTTGAAAAACTGTTTATTTCTCTATTACATGATTGCAACTTGCTGAAAAGTGTCAACAGTTCAGTGTTCCTATCATCCTGATTAAGCAGTACAGCAAAAATTGTACTTACAGAGTGCATCAAACATGATTTAGACCTTGTTTGTGAAAAACTATTTATTTCTGTATTACATGATTGCAACTTGCTGAAAAGTGTCAACAATGTTCCTTTCATCGAGTTTAAACAGTACAGCAAAATGGTATTTACAGATTGACTCAAACTTGACTTAGACCTTGTTTTTGAAAAACTGTTTATTTCTGTATTGCATGATTGCAACTTGCTGAAAAGTGGTACAGTGTTCCTATCATCCTGATTAAGCAGTACAGCAAAAATGGAACTTACAAAGTGCATCAAACATGATTTAGACCTTGTTTGTGAAAAACTATTTATTTCTGTTTTTCATGATTGCAACTTGCTGAAAAGTGTCAACAATGTTCCTTTCATCGAGTTTAAACAGTACAGCAAAATTGTACTTACAGAATGACTTTAAGATGACTTAGACCTTGTTTTTGAAAAACGGTTTATTTCTGTATTTCATGATTGCAACTTGCTGAAAAGTGTCAACAGTGTTCCTATCATCCTGATTAATCAGTACAGCAAAAATGGAACTTACAGAGTGCATCAAACATGATTTAGACCTTGTTTGTGAAAAACTATTTATTTCTGTATTACATGATTGCAACTTGCTGAAAAGTGTCAACAATGTTCCTTTCATCGAGTTTAAACAGTACAGCAAAATGGTATTTACAGATTGACTCAAACTTGACTTAGACCTTGTTTTTGAAAAACTGTTTATTTCTGTATTGCATGATTGCAACTTGCTGAAAAGTGGTACAGTGTTCCTATCATCCTGATTAAGCAGTACAGCAAAAATGGAACTTACAAAGTGCATCAAACATGATTTAGACCTTGTTTGTGAAAAACTATTTATTTCTGTATTACATGATTGCAACTTGCTGAAAAGTGTCAACAGTTCAGTGTTCCTATCATCCTGATTAAGCAGTACAGCAAAAATTGTACTTACAGAGTGCATCAAACATGATTTAGACCTTGTTTGTGAAAAACTATTTATTTCTGTATTACATGATTGCAACTTGCTGAAAAGTGTCAACAGTACAGTGTTCCTATCATCCTGATTAATCAGTACAACAAAAATGGAACTTACAGAGTGCACTAAACATGAATTAGACCTTGTTTGTGAAAAACGATTTATTTCTGTATTTCATGATTGCAACTTGCTTAAAAGTGTCAACAATGTTCCTTTCATCGAGTTTAAACAGTACAGCAAAATGGTATTTACAGATTGACTCAAACTTGACTTAGACCTTGTTTTTGAAAAACTGTTTATTTCTGTATTGCATGATTGCAACTTGCTGAAAAGTGTCAACAGTACAGTGTTCCTATCATCCTGATTAAGCAGTACAGCAAAAATGGAACTTACAAAGTGCATCAAACATGACTTAGACCTTGTTTGTGAAAAACGGTTTATTTCTGTATTTCATGATTGCAACTTGCTGAAAAGTATTAACAGTGTTCCTTTCATCGAGTTTAAACAGTACAGCAAATGGTACTTACAGAGTGACTCAAACATGACTTAGACCTTGTTTTTGAAAAACTGTTTATTTCTGTATTTCATGATTGCAACTTGCTGAAAAGTGTTAACAGGGTTCCTTTCATCGAGTTTAAACAGTACAGCAAAATGGTACTTACAGAGTGACCTTGTTTTTGAAAAACTGTTTATTTCTCTATTACATGATTGCAACTTGTTGAAAACTGTCAACAGTTCAGTGTTCCTATCATCCTGATTAAGCAGTACAGCAAAAATTGTACTTACAGAGTGCATCAAACATGATTTAGACCTTGTTTGTGAAAAACTATTTATTTCTGTATTACATGATTGCAACTTGCTGAAAAGTGTCAACAATGTTCCTTTCATCGAGTTTAAACAGTACAGCAAAATGGTATTTACAGATTGACTCAAACTTGACTTAGACCTTGTTTTTGAAAAACTGTTTATTTCTGTATTGCATGATTGCAACTTGCTGAAAAGTGGTACAGTGTTCCTATCATCCTGATTAAGCAGTACAGCAAAAATGGAACTTACAAAGTGCATCAAACATGATTTAGACCTTGTTTGTGAAAAACTATTTATTTCTGTTTTTCATGATTGCAACTTGCTGAAAAGTGTCAACAATGTTCCTTTCATCGAGTTTAAACAGTACAGCAAAATTGTACTTACAGAGTGACTTTAACATGACTTAGACCTTGTTTTTGAAAAACGGTTTATTTCTGTATTTCATGATTGCAACTTGCTGAAAAGTGTCAACAGTGTTCCTATCATCCTGATTAATCAGTACAGCAAAAATGGAACTTACAGAGTGCACTAAACATGAATTAGACCTTGTTTGTGAAAAACGATTTATTTCTGTATTTCATGATTGCAACTTGCTGAAAAGTGTCAACAATGTTCCTTTCATCGAGTTTAAACAGTACAGCAAAATGGTATTTACAGAGTGACTCAAACTTGACTTAGACCTTGTTTTTGAAAAACTATTTATTTCTGTATTACATGATTGCAACTTGCTGAAAAGTGTCAACAGGGTTCCTTTCATCGAGTTTAAACAGTACAGCAAAATGGTACTTACAGAGTGACCTTGTTTTTGAAAAACTGTTTATTTCTCTATTACATGATTGCAACTTGCTGAAAAGTGTCAACAGTTCAGTGTTCTTATCATCCTGATTAAGCAGTACAGCAAAAATTGTACTTACAGAGTGCATCAAACATGATTTAGCCCTTGTTTGTGAAAAACTATTTATTTCTGTATTACATGATTGCAACTTGCTGAAAAGTGTCAACAGTACAGTGTTCCTATCATCCTGATTAATCAGTACAACAAAAATGGAACTTACAGAGTGGACTAAACATGAATTAGACCTTGTTTGTGAAAAACGATTTATTTCTGTATTTCATGATTGCAACTTGCTGAAAAGTGTCAACAATGTTCCTTTCATCGAGTTTAAACAGTACAGCAAAATGGTATTTACAGATTGACTCAAACTTGACTTAGACCTTGTTTTTGAAAAACTGTTTATTTCTGTATTGCATGATTGCAACTTGCTGAAAAGTGTCAACAGTACAGTGTTCCTATCATCCTGATTAAGCAGTACAGCAAAAATGGAACTTACAAAGTGCATCAAACATGACTTAGACCTTGTTTGTGAAAAACGGTTTATTTCTGTATTTCATGATTGCAACTTGCTGAAAAGTATTAACAGTGTTCCTTTCATCGAGTTTAAACAGTACAGCAAATGGTACTTACAGAGTGACTCAAACATGACTTAGACCTTGTTTTTGAAAAACTGTTTATTTCTGTATTTCATGATTGCAACTTGCTGAAAAGTGTTAACGGGTTCCTTTCATCGAGTTTAAACAGTACAGCAAAATGGTACTTACAGAGTGACCTTGTTTTTGAAAAACTGTTTATTTCTCTATTACATGATTGCAACTTGCTGAAAAGTGTCAACAGTTCAGTGTTCCTATCATCCTGATTAAGCAGTACAGCAAAAATTGTACTTACAGAGTGCATCAAACATGATTTAGACCTTGTTTGTGAAAAACTATTTATTTCTGTATTACATGATTGCAACTTGCTGAAAAGTGTCAACAATGTTCCTTTCATCGAGTTTAAACAGTACAGCAAAATGGTATTTACAGATTGACTCAAACTTGACTTAGACCTTGTTTTTGAAAAACTGTTTATTTCTGTATTGCATGATTGCAACTTGCTGAAAAGTGGTACAGTGTTCCTATCATCCTGATTAAGCAGTACAGCAAAAATGGAACTTACAAAGTGCATCAAACATGATTTAGACCTTGTTTGTGAAAAACTATTTATTTCTGTTTTTCATGATTGCAACTTGCTGAAAAGTGTCAACAATGTTCCTTTCATCGAGTTTAAACAGTACAGCAAAATTGTACTTACAGAATGACTTTAAGATGACTTAGACCTTGTTTTTGAAAAACGGTTTATTTCTGTATTTCATGATTGCAACTTGCTGAAAAGTGTCAACAGTGTTCCTATCATCCTGATTAATCAGTACAGCAAAAATGGAACTTACAGAGTGCATCAAACATGATTTAGACCTTGTTTGTGAAAAACTATTTATTTCTGTATTACATGATTGCAACTTGCTGAAAAGTGTCAACAATGTTCCTTTCATCGAGTTTAAACAGTACAGCAAAATGGTATTTACAGATTGACTCAAACTTGACTTAGACCTTGTTTTTGAAAAACTGTTTATTTCTGTATTGCATGATTGCAACTTGCTGAAAAGTGGTACAGTGTTCCTATCATCCTGATTAAGCAGTACAGCAAAAATGGAACTTACAAAGTGCATCAAACATGATTTAGACCTTGTTTGTGAAAAACTATTTATTTCTGTATTACATGATTGCAACTTGCTGAAAAGTGTCAACAGTTCAGTGTTCCTATCATCCTGATTAAGCAGTACAGCAAAAATTGTACTTACAGAGTGCATCAAACATGATTTAGACCTTGTTTGTGAAAAACTATTTATTTCTGTATTACATGATTGCAACTTGCTGAAAAGTGTCAACAGTACAGTGTTCCTATCATCCTGATTAATCAGTACAACAAAAATGGAACTTACAGAGTGCACTAAACATGAATTAGACCTTGTTTGTGAAAAACGATTTATTTCTGTATTTCATGATTGCAACTTGCTTAAAAGTGTCAACAATGTTCCTTTCATCGAGTTTAAACAGTACAGCAAAATGGTATTTACAGATTGACTCAAACTTGACTTAGACCTTGTTTTTGAAAAACTGTTTATTTCTGTATTGCATGATTGCAACTTGCTGAAAAGTGTCAACAGTACAGTGTTCCTATCATCCTGATTAAGCAGTACAGCAAAAATGGAACTTACAAAGTGCATCAAACATGACTTAGACCTTGTTTGTGAAAAACGGTTTATTTCTGTATTTCATGATTGCAACTTGCTGAAAAGTATTAACAGTGTTCCTTTCATCGAGTTTAAACAGTACAGCAAATGGTACTTACAGAGTGACTCAAACATGACTTAGACCTTGTTTTTGAAAAACTGTTTATTTCTGTATTTCATGATTGCAACTTGCTGAAAAGTGTTAACAGGGTTCCTTTCATCGAGTTTAAACAGTACAGCAAAATGGTACTTACAGAGTGACCTTGTTTTTGAAAAACTGTTTATTTCTCTATTACATGATTGCAACTTGTTGAAAACTGTCAACAGTTCAGTGTTCCTATCATCCTGATTAAGCAGTACAGCAAAAATTGTACTTACAGAGTGCATCAAACATGATTTAGACCTTGTTTGTGAAAAACTATTTATTTCTGTATTACATGATTGCAACTTGCTGAAAAGTGTCAACAATGTTCCTTTCATCGAGTTTAAACAGTACAGCAAAATGGTATTTACAGATTGACTCAAACTTGACTTAGACCTTGTTTTTGAAAAACTGTTTATTTCTGTATTGCATGATTGCAACTTGCTGAAAAGTGGTACAGTGTTCCTATCATCCTGATTAAGCAGTACAGCAAAAATGGAACTTACAAAGTGCATCAAACATGATTTAGACCTTGTTTGTGAAAAACTATTTATTTCTGTATTACATGATTGCAACTTGCTGAAAAGTTTCAACAGTTCAGTGTTCCTATCATCCTGATTAAGCAGTACAGCAAAAATTGTACTTACAGAGTGCATCAAACATGATTTAGACCTTGTTTGTGAAAAACTATTTATTTCTGTATTACATGATTGCAACTTGCTGAAAAGTGTCAACAGTACAGTGTTCCTATCATCCTTATTAATCAGTACAACAAAAATGGAACTTACAGAGTGCACTAAACATGAATTAGACCTTGTTTGTGAAAAACTATTTATTTCTGTATTACATGATTGCAACTTGCTGAAAAGTGTCAACAGTTCAGTGTTCCTATCATCCTGATTAAGCAGTACAGCAAAAATTGTACTTACAGAGTGACTTTAACATGACTTAGACCTTGTTTTTGAAAAACGGTTTATTTCTGTATTTCATGATTGCAACTTGCTGAAAAGTGTCAACAGTGTTCCTATCATCCTGATTAATCAGTACAGCAAAAATGGAACTTACAGAGTGCACTAAACATGAATTAGACCTTGTTTGTGAAAAACGATTTATTTCTGTATTTCATGATTGCAACTTGCTGAAAAGTGTCAACAATGTTCCTTTCATCGAGTTTAAACAGTACAGCAAAATGGTATTTACAGAGTGACTCAAACTTGACTTAGACCTTGTTTTTGAAAAACTATTTATTTCTGTATTACATGATTGCAACTTGCTGAAAAGTGTCAACAGGGTTCCTTTCATCGAGTTTAAACAGTACAGCAAAATGGTACTTACAGAGTGACCTTGTTTTTGAAAAACTGTTTATTTCTCTATTACATGATTGCAACTTGCTGAAAAGTGTCAACAGTTCAGTGTTCTTATCATCCTGATTAAGCAGTACAGCAAAAATTGTACTTACAGAGTGCATCAAACATGATTTAGCCCTTGTTTGTGAAAAACTATTTATTTCTGTATTACATGATTGCAACTTGCTGAAAAGTGTCAACAGTACAGTGTTCCTATCATCCTGATTAATCAGTACAACAAAAATGGAACTTACAGAGTGGACTAAACATGAATTAGACCTTGTTTGTGAAAAACGATTTATTTCTGTATTTCATGATTGCAACTTGCTGAAAAGTGTCAACAATGTTCCTTTCATCGAGTTTAAACAGTACAGCAAAATGGTATTTACAGATTGACTCAAACTTGACTTAGACCTTGTTTTTGAAAAACTGTTTATTTCTGTATTGCATGATTGCAACTTGCTGAAAAGTGTCAACAGTACAGTGTTCCTATCATCCTGATTAAGCAGTACAGCAAAAATGGAACTTACAAAGTGCATCAAACATGACTTAGACCTTGTTTGTGAAAAACGGTTTATTTCTGTATTTCATGATTGCAACTTGCTGAAAAGTATTAACAGTGTTCCTTTCATCGAGTTTAAACAGTACAGCAAATGGTACTTACAGAGTGACTCAAACATGACTTAGACCTTGTTTTTGAAAAACTGTTTATTTCTGTATTTCATGATTGCAACTTGCTGAAAAGTGTTAACGGGTTCCTTTCATCGAGTTTAAACAGTACAGCAAAATGGTACTTACAGAGTGACCTTGTTTTTGAAAAACTGTTTATTTCTCTATTACATGATTGCAACTTGCTGAAAAGTGTCAACAGTTCAGTGTTCCTATCATCCTGATTAAGCAGTACAGCAAAAATTGTACTTACAGAGTGCATCAAACATGATTTAGACCTTGTTTGTGAAAAACTATTTATTTCTGTATTACATGATTGCAACTTGCTGAAAAGTGTCAACAATGTTCCTTTCATCGAGTTTAAACAGTACAGCAAAATGGTATTTACAGATTGACTCAAACTTGACTTAGACCTTGTTTTTGAAAAACTGTTTATTTCTGTATTGCATGATTGCAACTTGCTGAAAAGTGGTACAGTGTTCCTATCATCCTGATTAAGCAGTACAGCAAAAATGGAACTTACAAAGTGCATCAAACATGATTTAGACCTTGTTTGTGAAAAACTATTTATTTCTGTTTTTCATGATTGCAACTTGCTGAAAAGTGTCAACAATGTTCCTTTCATCGAGTTTAAACAGTACAGCAAAATTGTACTTACAGAATGACTTTAAGATGACTTAGACCTTGTTTTTGAAAAACGGTTTATTTCTGTATTTCATGATTGCAACTTGCTGAAAAGTGTCAACAGTGTTCCTATCATCCTGATTAATCAGTACAGCAAAAATGGAACTTACAGAGTGCATCAAACATGATTTAGACCTTGTTTGTGAAAAACTATTTATTTCTGTATTACATGATTGCAACTTGCTGAAAAGTGTCAACAATGTTCCTTTCATCGAGTTTAAACAGTACAGCAAAATGGTATTTACAGATTGACTCAAACTTGACTT
This sequence comes from Salmo salar, assembly GCF_965601325.2. Taxonomy (NCBI): domain Eukaryota; kingdom Metazoa; phylum Chordata; class Actinopteri; order Salmoniformes; family Salmonidae; genus Salmo; species Salmo salar. The sequence goes on along the minus strand of NC_138295.1, from coordinate 47,548,089 downwards.
AGACCTTGTTTTTGAAAAACTGTTTATTTCTGTATTGCATGATTGCAACTTGCTGAAAAGTGGTACAGTGTTCCTATCATCCTGATTAAGCAGTACAGCAAAAATGGAACTTACAAAGTGCATCAAACATGATTTAGACCTTGTTTGTGAAAAACTATTTATTTCTGTATTACATGATTGCAACTTGCTGAAAAGTGTCAACAGTTCAGTGTTCCTATCATCCTGATTAAGCAGTACAGCAAAAATTGTACTTACAGAGTGCATCAAACATGATTTAGACCTTGTTTGTGAAAAACTATTTATTTCTGTATTACATGATTGCAACTTGCTGAAAAGTGTCAACAGTACAGTGTTCCTATCATCCTGATTAATCAGTACAACAAAAATGGAACTTACAGAGTGCACTAAACATGAATTAGACCTTGTTTGTGAAAAACGATTTATTTCTGTATTTCATGATTGCAACTTGCTTAAAAGTGTCAACAATGTTCCTTTCATCGAGTTTAAACAGTACAGCAAAATGGTATTTACAGATTGACTCAAACTTGACTTAGACCTTGTTTTTGAAAAACTGTTTATTTCTGTATTGCATGATTGCAACTTGCTGAAAAGTGTCAACAGTACAGTGTTCCTATCATCCTGATTAAGCAGTACAGCAAAAATGGAACTTACAAAGTGCATCAAACATGACTTAGACCTTGTTTGTGAAAAACGGTTTATTTCTGTATTTCATGATTGCAACTTGCTGAAAAGTATTAACAGTGTTCCTTTCATCGAGTTTAAACAGTACAGCAAATGGTACTTACAGAGTGACTCAAACATGACTTAGACCTTGTTTTTGAAAAACTGTTTATTTCTGTATTTCATGATTGCAACTTGCTGAAAAGTGTTAACAGGGTTCCTTTCATCGAGTTTAAACAGTACAGCAAAATGGTACTTACAGAGTGACCTTGTTTTTGAAAAACTGTTTATTTCTCTATTACATGATTGCAACTTGTTGAAAACTGTCAACAGTTCAGTGTTCCTATCATCCTGATTAAGCAGTACAGCAAAAATTGTACTTACAGAGTGCATCAAACATGATTTAGACCTTGTTTGTGAAAAACTATTTATTTCTGTATTACATGATTGCAACTTGCTGAAAAGTGTCAACAATGTTCCTTTCATCGAGTTTAAACAGTACAGCAAAATGGTATTTACAGATTGACTCAAACTTGACTTAGACCTTGTTTTTGAAAAACTGTTTATTTCTGTATTGCATGATTGCAACTTGCTGAAAAGTGGTACAGTGTTCCTATCATCCTGATTAAGCAGTACAGCAAAAATGGAACTTACAAAGTGCATCAAACATGATTTAGACCTTGTTTGTGAAAAACTATTTATTTCTGTATTACATGATTGCAACTTGCTGAAAAGTTTCAACAGTTCAGTGTTCCTATCATCCTGATTAAGCAGTACAGCAAAAATTGTACTTACAGAGTGCATCAAACATGATTTAGACCTTGTTTGTGAAAAACTATTTATTTCTGTATTACATGATTGCAACTTGCTGAAAAGTGTCAACAGTACAGTGTTCCTATCATCCTTATTAATCAGTACAACAAAAATGGAACTTACAGAGTGCACTAAACATGAATTAGACCTTGTTTGTGAAAAACTATTTATTTCTGTATTACATGATTGCAACTTGCTGAAAAGTGTCAACAGTACAGTGTTCCTATCATCCTGATTAATCAGTACAACAAAAATGGAACTTACAGAGTGCACTAAACATGAATTAGACCTTGTTTGTGAAAAACGATTTATTTCTGTATTTCATGATTGCAACTTGCTTAAAAGTGTCAACAATGTTCCTTTCATCGAGTTTAAACAGTACAGCAAAATGGTATTTACAGATTGACTCAAACTTGACTTAGACCTTGTTTTTGAAAAACTGTTTATTTCTGTATTGCATGATTGCAACTTGCTGAAAAGTGTCAACAGTACAGTGTTCCTATCATCCTGATTAAGCAGTACAGCAAAAATGGAACTTACAAAGTGCATCAAACATGACTTAGACCTTGTTTGTGAAAAACGGTTTATTTCTGTATTTCATGATTGCAACTTGCTGAAAAGTATTAACAGTGTTCCTTTCATCGAGTTTAAACAGTACAGCAAATGGTACTTACAGAGTGACTCAAACATGACTTAGACCTTGTTTTTGAAAAACTGTTTATTTCTGTATTTCATGATTGCAACTTGCTGAAAAGTGTTAACAGGGTTCCTTTCATCGAGTTTAAACAGTACAGCAAAATGGTACTTACAGAGTGACCTTGTTTTTGAAAAACTGTTTATTTCTCTATTACATGATTGCAACTTGTTGAAAACTGTCAACAGTTCAGTGTTCCTATCATCCTGATTAAGCAGTACAGCAAAAATTGTACTTACAGAGTGCATCAAACATGATTTAGACCTTGTTTGTGAAAAACTATTTATTTCTGTATTACATGATTGCAACTTGCTGAAAAGTGTCAACAATGTTCCTTTCATCGAGTTTAAACAGTACAGCAAAATGGTATTTACAGATTGACTCAAACTTGACTTAGACCTTGTTTTTGAAAAACTGTTTATTTCTGTATTGCATGATTGCAACTTGCTGAAAAGTGGTACAGTGTTCCTATCATCCTGATTAAGCAGTACAGCAAAAATGGAACTTACAAAGTGCATCAAACATGATTTAGACCTTGTTTGTGAAAAACTATTTATTTCTGTATTACATGATTGCAACTTGCTGAAAAGTGTCAACAGTTCAGTGTTCCTATCATCCTGATTAAGCAGTACAGCAAAAATTGTACTTACAGAGTGCATCAAACATGATTTAGACCTTGTTTGTGAAAAACTATTTATTTCTGTATTACATGATTGCAACTTGCTGAAAAGTGTCAACAGTACAGTGTTCCTATCATCCTTATTAATCAGTACAACAAAAATGGAACTTACAGAGTGCACTAAACATGAATTAGACCTTGTTTGTGAAAAACGATTTATTTCTGTATTTCATGATTGCAACTTGCTTAAAAGTGTCAACAATGTTCCTTTCATCGAGTTTAAACAGTACAGCAAAATGGTATTTACAGATTGACTCAAACTTGACTTAGACCTTGTTTTTGAAAAACTGTTTATTTCTGTATTGCATGATTGCAACTTGCTGAAAAGTGGTACAGTGTTCCTATCATCCTGATTAAGCAGTACAGCAAAAATGGAACTTACAAAGTGCATCAAACATGATTTAGACCTTGTTTGTGAAAAACTATTTATTTCTGTATTACATGATTGCAACTTGCTGAAAAGTGTCAACAGTTCAGTGTTCCTATCATCCTGATTAAGCAGTACAGCAAAAATTGTACTTACAGAGTGCATCAAACATGATTTAGACCTTGTTTGTGAAAAACTATTTATTTCTGTATTACATGATTGCAACTTGCTGAAAAGTGTCAACAGTACAGTGTTCCTATCATCCTGATTAATCAGTACAGCAAAAATGGAACTTACAGAGTGCACTAAACATGAATTAGACCTTGTTTGTGAAAAACGATTTATTTCTGTATTTCATGATTGCAACTTGCTGAAAAGTGTCAACAATGTTCCTTTCATCGAGTTTAAACAGTACAGCAAAATGGTATTTACAGATTGACTCAAACTTGACTTAGACCTTGTTTTTGAAAAACTGTTTATTTCTGTATTGCATGATTGCAACTTGCTGAAAAGTGTCAACAGTACAGTGTTCCTATCATCCTGATTAAGCAGTACAGCAAAAATGGAACTTACAAAGTGCATCAAACATGACTTAGACCTTGTTTGTGAAAAACGGTTTATTTCTGTATTTCATGATTGCAACTTGCTGAAAAGTATTAACAGTGTTCCTTTCATCGAGTTTAAACAGTACAGCAAATGGTACTTACAGAGTGACTCAAACATGACTTAGACCTTGTTTTTGAAAAACTGTTTATTTCTGTATTTCATGATTGCAACTTGCTGAAAAGTGTTAACAGGGTTCCTTTCATCGAGTTTAAACAGTACAGCAAAATGGTACTTACAGAGTGACCTTGTTTTTGAAAAACTGTTTATTTCTCTATTACATGATTGCAACTTGTTGAAAACTGTCAACAGTTCAGTGTTCCTATCATCCTGATTAAGCAGTACAGCAAAAATTGTACTTACAGAGTGCATCAAACATGATTTAGACCTTGTTTGTGAAAAACTATTTATTTCTGTATTACATGATTGCAACTTGCTGAAAAGTGTCAACAATGTTCCTTTCATCGAGTTTAAACAGTACAGCAAAATGGTATTTACAGATTGACTCAAACTTGACTTAGACCTTGTTTTTGAAAAACTGTTTATTTCTGTATTGCATGATTGCAACTTGCTGAAAAGTGGTACAGTGTTCCTATCATCCTGATTAAGCAGTACAGCAAAAATGGAACTTACAAAGTGCATCAAACATGATTTAGACCTTGTTTGTGAAAAACTATTTATTTCTGTATTACATGATTGCAACTTGCTGAAAAGTGTCAACAGTTCAGTGTTCCTATCATCCTGATTAAGCAGTACAGCAAAAATTGTACTTACAGAGTGCATCAAACATGATTTAGACCTTGTTTGTGAAAAACTATTTATTTCTGTATTACATGATTGCAACTTGCTGAAAAGTGTCAACAGTACAGTGTTCCTATCATCCTTATTAATCAGTACAACAAAAATGGAACTTACAGAGTGCACTAAACATGAATTAGACCTTGTTTGTGAAAAACGATTTATTTCTGTATTTCATGATTGCAACTTGCTTAAAAGTGTCAACAATGTTCCTTTCATCGAGTTTAAACAGTACAGCAAAATGGTATTTACAGATTGACTCAAACTTGACTTAGACCTTGTTTTTGAAAAACTGTTTATTTCTGTATTGCATGATTGCAACTTGCTGAAAAGTGGTACAGTGTTCCTATCATCCTGATTAAGCAGTACAGCAAAAATGGAACTTACAAAGTGCATCAAACATGATTTAGACCTTGTTTGTGAAAAACTATTTATTTCTGTATTACATGATTGCAACTTGCTGAAAAGTGTCAACAGTTCAGTGTTCCTATCATCCTGATTAAGCAGTACAGCAAAAATTGTACTTACAGAGTGCATCAAACATGATTTAGACCTTGTTTGTGAAAAACTATTTATTTCTGTATTACATGATTGCAACTTGCTGAAAAGTGTCAACAGTACAGTGTTCCTATCATCCTGATTAATCAGTACAGCAAAAATGGAACTTACAGAGTGCACTAAACATGAATTAGACCTTGTTTGTGAAAAACGATTTATTTCTGTATTTCATGATTGCAACTTGCTGAAAAGTGTCAACAATGTTCCTTTCATCGAGTTTAAACAGTACAGCAAAATGGTATTTACAGATTGACTCAAACTTGACTTAGACCTTGTTTTTGAAAAACTGTTTATTTCTGTATTGCATGATTGCAACTTGCTGAAAAGTGTCAACAGTACAGTGTTCCTATCATCCTGATTAAGCAGTACAGCAAAAATGGAACTTACAAAGTGCATCAAACATGACTTAGACCTTGTTTGTGAAAAACGGTTTATTTCTGTATTTCATGATTGCAACTTGCTGAAAAGTATTAACAGTGTTCCTTTCATCGAGTTTAAACAGTACAGCAAATGGTACTTACAGAGTGACTCAAACATGACTTAGACCTTGTTTTTGAAAAACTGTTTATTTCTGTATTTCATGATTGCAACTTGCTGAAAAGTGTTAACAGGGTTCCTTTCATCGAGTTTAAACAGTACAGCAAAATGGTACTTACAGAGTGACCTTGTTTTTGAAAAACTGTTTATTTCTCTATTACATGATTGCAACTTGTTGAAAACTGTCAACAGTTCAGTGTTCCTATCATCCTGATTAAGCAGTACAGCAAAAATTGTACTTACAGAGTGCATCAAACATGATTTAGACCTTGTTTGTGAAAAACTATTTATTTCTGTATTACATGATTGCAACTTGCTGAAAAGTGTCAACAATGTTCCTTTCATCGAGTTTAAACAGTACAGCAAAATGGTATTTACAGATTGACTCAAACTTGACTTAGACCTTGTTTTTGAAAAACTGTTTATTTCTGTATTGCATGATTGCAACTTGCTGAAAAGTGGTACAGTGTTCCTATCATCCTGATTAAGCAGTACAGCAAAAATGGAACTTACAAAGTGCATCAAACATGATTTAGACCTTGTTTGTGAAAAACTATTTATTTCTGTATTACATGATTGCAACTTGCTGAAAAGTGTCAACAGTTCAGTGTTCCTATCATCCTGATTAAGCAGTACAGCAAAAATTGTACTTACAGAGTGCATCAAACATGATTTAGACCTTGTTTGTGAAAAACTATTTATTTCTGTATTACATGATTGCAACTTGCTGAAAAGTGTCAACAGTACAGTGTTCCTATCATCCTTATTAATCAGTACAACAAAAATGGAACTTACAGAGTGCACTAAACATGAATTAGACCTTGTTTGTGAAAAACGATTTATTTCTGTATTTCATGATTGCAACTTGCTTAAAAGTGTCAACAATGTTCCTTTCATCGAGTTTAAACAGTACAGCAAAATGGTATTTACAGATTGACTCAAACTTGACTTAGACCTTGTTTTTGAAAAACTGTTTATTTCTGTATTGCATGATTGCAACTTGCTGAAAAGTGGTACAGTGTTCCTATCATCCTGATTAAGCAGTACAGCAAAAATGGAACTTACAAAGTGCATCAAACATGATTTAGACCTTGTTTGTGAAAAACTATTTATTTCTGTATTACATGATTGCAACTTGCTGAAAAGTGTCAACAGTTCAGTGTTCCTATCATCCTGATTAAGCAGTACAGCAAAAATTGTACTTACAGAGTGCATCAAACATGATTTAGACCTTGTTTGTGAAAAACTATTTATTTCTGTATTACATGATTGCAACTTGCTGAAAAGTGTCAACAGTACAGTGTTCCTATCATCCTGATTAATCAGTACAGCAAAAATGGAACTTACAGAGTGCACTAAACATGAATTAGACCTTGTTTGTGAAAAACGATTTATTTCTGTATTTCATGATTGCAACTTGCTGAAAAGTGTCAACAATGTTCCTTTCATCGAGTTTAAACAGTACAGCAAAATGGTATTTACAGATTGACTCAAACTTGACTTAGACCTTGTTTTTGAAAAACTGTTTATTTCTGTATTGCATGATTGCAACTTGCTGAAAAGTGTCAACAGTACAGTGTTCCTATCATCCTGATTAAGCAGTACAGCAAAAATGGAACTTACAAAGTGCATCAAACATGACTTAGACCTTGTTTGTGAAAAACGGTTTATTTCTGTATTTCATGATTGCAACTTGCTGAAAAGTATTAACAGTGTTCCTTTCATCGAGTTTAAACAGTACAGCAAATGGTACTTACAGAGTGACTCAAACATGACTTAGACCTTGTTTTTGAAAAACTGTTTATTTCTGTATTTCATGATTGCAACTTGCTGAAAAGTGTTAACAGGGTTCCTTTCATCGAGTTTAAACAGTACAGCAAAATGGTACTTACAGAGTGACCTTGTTTTTGAAAAACTGTTTATTTCTCTATTACATGATTGCAACTTGTTGAAAACTGTCAACAGTTCAGTGTTCCTATCATCCTGATTAAGCAGTACAGCAAAAATTGTACTTACAGAGTGCATCAAACATGATTTAGACCTTGTTTGTGAAAAACTATTTATTTCTGTATTACATGATTGCAACTTGCTGAAAAGTGTCAACAATGTTCCTTTCATCGAGTTTAAACAGTACAGCAAAATGGTATTTACAGATTGACTCAAACTTGACTTAGACCTTGTTTTTGAAAAACTGTTTATTTCTGTATTGCATGATTGCAACTTGCTGAAAAGTGGTACAGTGTTCCTATCATCCTGATTAAGCAGTACAGCAAAAATGGAACTTACAAAGTGCATCAAACATGACTTAGACCTTGTTTTTGAAAAACTGTTTATTTCTGTATTTCATGATTGCAACTTGCTGAAAAGTGTTAACAGGGTTCCTTTCATCGAGTTTAAACAGTACAGCAAAATGGTACTTACAGAGTGACCTTGTTTTTGAAAAACTGTTTATTTCTCTATTACATGATTGCAACTTGTTGAAAACTGTCAACAGTTCAGTGTTCCTATCATCCTGATTAAGCAGTACAGCAAAAATTGTACTTACAGAGTGCATCAAACATGATTTAGACCTTGTTTGTGAAAAACTATTTATTTCTGTATTACATGATTGCAACTTGCTGAAAAGTGTCAACAATGTTCCTTTCATCGAGTTTAAACAGTACAGCAAAATGGTATTTACAGATTGACTCAAACTTGACTTAGACCTTGTTTTTGAAAAACTGTTTATTTCTGTATTGCATGATTGCAACTTGCTGAAAAGTGGTACAGTGTTCCTATCATCCTGATTAAGCAGTACAGCAAAAATGGAACTTACAAAGTGCATCAAACATGATTTAGACCTTGTTTGTGAAAAACTATTTATTTCTGTATTACATGATTGCAACTTGCTGAAAAGTGTCAACAGTTCAGTGTTCCTATCATCCTGATTAAGCAGTACAGCAAAAATTGTACTTACAGAGTGCATCAAACATGATTTAGACCTTGTTTGTGAAAAACTATTTATTTCTGTATTACATGATTGCAACTTGCTGAAAAGTGTCAACAGTACAGTGTTCCTATCATCCTTATTAATCAGTACAACAAAAATGGAACTTACAGAGTGCACTAAACATGAATTAGACCTTGTTTGTGAAAAACGATTTATTTCTGTATTTCATGATTGCAACTTGCTTAAAAGTGTCAACAATGTTCCTTTCATCGAGTTTAAACAGTACAGCAAAATGGTATTTACAGATTGACTCAAACTTGACTTAGACCTTGTTTTTGAAAAACTGTTTATTTCTGTATTGCATGATTGCAACTTGCTGAAAAGTGGTACAGTGTTCCTATCATCCTGATTAAGCAGTACAGCAAAAATGGAACTTACAAAGTGCATCAAACATGATTTAGACCTTGTTTGTGAAAAACTATTTATTTCTGTATTACATGATTGCAACTTGCTGAAAAGTGTCAACAGTTCAGTGTTCCTATCATCCTGATTAAGCAGTACAGCAAAAATTGTACTTACAGAGTGCATCAAACATGATTTAGACCTTGTTTGTGAAAAACTATTTATTTCTGTATTACATGATTGCAACTTGCTGAAAAGTGTCAACAGTACAGTGTTCCTATCATCCTGATTAATCAGTACAGCAAAAATGGAACTTACAGAGTGCACTAAACATGAATTAGACCTTGTTTGTGAAAAACGATTTATTTCTGTATTTCATGATTGCAACTTGCTGAAAAGTGTCAACAATGTTCCTTTCATCGAGTTTAAACAGTACAGCAAAATGGTATTTACAGATTGACTCAAACTTGACTTAGACCTTGTTTTTGAAAAACTGTTTATTTCTGTATTGCATGATTGCAACTTGCTGAAAAGTATTAACAGTGTTCCTTTCATCGAGTTTAAACAGTACAGCAAATGGTACTTACAGAGTGACTCAAACATGACTTAGACCTTGTTTTTGAAAAACTGTTTATTTCTGTATTTCATGATTGCAACTTGCTGAAAAGTGTTAACAGGGTTCCTTTCATCGAGTTTAAACAGTACAGCAAAATGGTACTTACAGAGTGACCTTGTTTTTGAAAAACTGTTTATTTCTCTATTACATGATTGCAACTTGCTGAAAAGTGTCAACAGTTCAGTGTTCTTATCATCCTGATTAAGCAGTACAGCAAAAATTGTACTTACAGAGTGCATCAAACATGATTTAGACCTTGTTTGTGAAAAACTATTTATTTCTGTATTACATGATTGCAACTTGCTGAAAAGTGTCAACAGTACAGTGTTCCTATCATCCTGATTAATCAGTACAGCAAAAATGGAACTTACAGAGTGCACTAAACATGAATTAGACCTTGTTTGTGAAAAACGATTTATTTCTGTATTTCATGATTGCAACTTGCTGAAAAGTGTCAACAATGTTCCTTTCATCGAGTTTAAACAGTACAGCAAAATGGTACTTGCAGAGTGACTCAAACATGACTTAGACCTTGTTTTTGAAAAACTGTTTATTTCTGTATTTCATGACTGCAACTTGCTGAGAAGTGTTAACAGGGTTCCTTTCATCGAGTTTAAACAGTACAGCAAAATGGTACTTACAGAGTGACCTTGTTTTTGAAAAACTGTTTATTTCTGTATTACATGATTGCAACTTGCTGAAAAGTGTCAACAGTTCAGTGTTCCTATCATCCTGATTAAGCAGTACAGCAAAAATGGTACTTACAAAGTTCATCAAACATGATTTAGACCTTGTTTGTGAAAAACTATTTATTTCTGTTTTTCATGATTGCAACTTGCTGAAAAGTGTCAACAGTACAGTGTTCCTATCATCCTGATTAAGCATTACAGTAAAAATGGTGCATCAAACATGATTTAGACCTTGTTTGTGAAAAACGATTTATTTCTGTTTTTCATGATTGCAACTTGCTGAAAAGTGTCAACAATGTTCCTTTCATCGAGTTTAAACAGTACAGCAAAATGGTACTTGCAGAGTGACTCAAACATGACTTAGACCTTGTTTTTGAAAAACTGTTTATTTCTGTATTTCATGATTGCAACTTGCTGAAAAGTGTTAACAGGGTTCCTTTCATCGAGTTTAAACAGTACAGCAAAATGGTATTTACAGATTGACTCAAACTTGACTTAGACCTTGTTTTTGAAAAACTGTTTATTTCTGTATTGCATGATTGCAACTTGCTGAAAAGTGTCAACAGTACAGTGTTCCTATCATCCTGATTAAGCAGTACAGCAAAAATGGAACTTACAAAGTGCATCAAACATGATTTAGACCTTGTTTGTGAAAAACGATTTATTTCTGTATTTCATGATTGCAACTTGCTGAAAAGTGTCAACAATGTTCCTTTCATCGAGTTTAAACAGTACAGCAAAATTGTACTTACAGAGTGACTCAAACATGACTTAGACCTTGTTTTTGAAAAACGGTTTATTTCTGTATTTCATGATTGCAACTTGCTGAAAAGTATTAACAGTGTTCCTTTCATCGAGTTTAAACAGTACAGCAAATGGTACTTACAGAGTGACTCAAACATGACTTAGACCTTGTTTTTGAAAAACGGTTTATTTCTGTATTTCATGATTGCAACTTGCTGAAAAGTGTTAACAGGGTTCCTTTCATCGAGTTTAAACAGTACAGCAAAATGGTACTTACAGAGTGACCTTGTTTTTGAAAAACTGTTTATTTCTCTATTACATGATTGCAACTTGCTGAAAAGTGTCAACAGTTCAGTGTTCTTATCATCCTGATTAAGCAGTACAGCAAAAATTGTACTTACAGAGTGCATCAAACATGATTTAGACCTTGTTTGTGAAAAACTATTTATTTCTGTATTACATGATTGCAACTTGCTGAAAAGTGTCAACAATGTTCCTTTCATCGAGTTTAAACAGTACAGCAAAATGGTATTTACAGATTGACTCAAACTTGACTTAGACCTTGTTTTTGAAAAACTGTTTATTTCTGTATTGCATGATTGCAACTTGCTGAAAAGTGGTACAGTGTTCCTATCATCCTGATTAAGCAGTACAGCAAAAATGGAACTTACAAAGTGCATCAAACATGATTTAGACCTTGTTTGTGAAAAACTATTTATTTCTGTATTACATGATTGCAACTTGCTGAAAAGTTTCAACAGTTCAGTGTTCCTATCATCCTGATTAAGCAGTACAGCAAAAATTGTACTTACAGAGTGCATCAAACATGATTTAGACCTTGTTTGTGAAAAACTATTTATTTCTGTATTACATGATTGCAACTTGCTGAAAAGTGTCAACAGTACAGTGTTCCTATCATCCTTATTAATCAGTACAACAAAAATGGAACTTACAGAGTGCACTAAACATGAATTAGACCTTGTTTGTGAAAAACTATTTATTTCTGTATTACATGATTGCAACTTGCTGAAAAGTGTCAACAGTTCAGTGTTCCTATCATCCTGATTAAGCAGTACAGCAAAAATTGTACTTACAGAGTGACTTTAACATGACTTAGACCTTGTTTTTGAAAAACGGTTTATTTCTGTATTTCATGATTGCAACTTGCTGAAAAGTGTCAACAGTGTTCCTATCATCCTGATTAATCAGTACAGCAAAAATGGAACTTACAGAGTGCACTAAACATGAATTAGACCTTGTTTGTGAAAAACGATTTATTTCTGTATTTCATGATTGCAACTTGCTGAAAAGTGTCAACAATGTTCCTTTCATCGAGTTTAAACAGTACAGCAAAATGGTATTTACAGAGTGACTCAAACTTGACTTAGACCTTGTTTTTGAAAAACTATTTATTTCTGTATTACATGATTGCAACTTGCTGAAAAGTGTCAACAGGGTTCCTTTCATCGAGTTTAAACAGTACAGCAAAATGGTACTTACAGAGTGACCTTGTTTTTGAAAAACTGTTTATTTCTCTATTACATGATTGCAACTTGCTGAAAAGTGTCAACAGTTCAGTGTTCTTATCATCCTGATTAAGCAGTACAGCAAAAATTGTACTTACAGAGTGCATCAAACATGATTTAGCCCTTGTTTGTGAAAAACTATTTATTTCTGTATTACATGATTGCAACTTGCTGAAAAGTGTCAACAGTACAGTGTTCCTATCATCCTGATTAATCAGTACAACAAAAATGGAACTTACAGAGTGGACTAAACATGAATTAGACCTTGTTTGTGAAAAACGATTTATTTCTGTATTTCATGATTGCAACTTGCTGAAAAGTGTCAACAATGTTCCTTTCATCGAGTTTAAACAGTACAGCAAAATGGTATTTACAGATTGACTCAAACTTGACTTAGACCTTGTTTTTGAAAAACTGTTTATTTCTGTATTGCATGATTGCAACTTGCTGAAAAGTGTCAACAGTACAGTGTTCCTATCATCCTGATTAAGCAGTACAGCAAAAATGGAACTTACAAAGTGCATCAAACATGACTTAGACCTTGTTTGTGAAAAACGGTTTATTTCTGTATTTCATGATTGCAACTTGCTGAAAAGTATTAACAGTGTTCCTTTCATCGAGTTTAAACAGTACAGCAAATGGTACTTACAGAGTGACTCAAACATGACTTAGACCTTGTTTTTGAAAAACTGTTTATTTCTGTATTTCATGATTGCAACTTGCTGAAAAGTGTTAACGGGTTCCTTTCATCGAGTTTAAACAGTACAGCAAAATGGTACTTACAGAGTGACCTTGTTTTTGAAAAACTGTTTATTTCTCTATTACATGATTGCAACTTGCTGAAAAGTGTCAACAGTTCAGTGTTCCTATCATCCTGATTAAGCAGTACAGCAAAAATTGTACTTACAGAGTGCATCAAACATGATTTAGACCTTGTTTGTGAAAAACTATTTATTTCTGTATTACATGATTGCAACTTGCTGAAAAGTGTCAACAATGTTCCTTTCATCGAGTTTAAACAGTACAGCAAAATGGTATTTACAGATTGACTCAAACTTGACTTAGACCTTGTTTTTGAAAAACTGTTTATTTCTGTATTGCATGATTGCAACTTGCTGAAAAGTGGTACAGTGTTCCTATCATCCTGATTAAGCAGTACAGCAAAAATGGAACTTACAAAGTGCATCAAACATGATTTAGACCTTGTTTGTGAAAAACTATTTATTTCTGTTTTTCATGATTGCAACTTGCTGAAAAGTGTCAACAATGTTCCTTTCATCGAGTTTAAACAGTACAGCAAAATTGTACTTACAGAATGACTTTAAGATGACTTAGACCTTGTTTTTGAAAAACGGTTTATTTCTGTATTTCATGATTGCAACTTGCTGAAAAGTGTCAACAGTGTTCCTATCATCCTGATTAATCAGTACAGCAAAAATGGAACTTACAGAGTGCATCAAACATGATTTAGACCTTGTTTGTGAAAAACTATTTATTTCTGTATTACATGATTGCAACTTGCTGAAAAGTGTCAACAATGTTCCTTTCATCGAGTTTAAACAGTACAGCAAAATGGTATTTACAGATTGACTCAAACTTGACTTAGACCTTGTTTTTGAAAAACTGTTTATTTCTGTATTGCATGATTGCAACTTGCTGAAAAGTGGTACAGTGTTCCTATCATCCTGATTAAGCAGTACAGCAAAAATGGAACTTACAAAGTGCATCAAACATGATTTAGACCTTGTTTGTGAAAAACTATTTATTTCTGTATTACATGATTGCAACTTGCTGAAAAGTGTCAACAGTTCAGTGTTCCTATCATCCTGATTAAGCAGTACAGCAAAAATTGTACTTACAGAGTGCATCAAACATGATTTAGACCTTGTTTGTGAAAAACTATTTATTTCTGTATTACATGATTGCAACTTGCTGAAAAGTGTCAACAGTACAGTGTTCCTATCATCCTGATTAATCAGTACAACAAAAATGGAACTTACAGAGTGCACTAAACATGAATTAGACCTTGTTTGTGAAAAACGATTTATTTCTGTATTTCATGATTGCAACTTGCTTAAAAGTGTCAACAATGTTCCTTTCATCGAGTTTAAACAGTACAGCAAAATGGTATTTACAGATTGACTCAAACTTGACTTAGACCTTGTTTTTGAAAAACTGTTTATTTCTGTATTGCATGATTGCAACTTGCTGAAAAGTGTCAACAGTACAGTGTTCCTATCATCCTGATTAAGCAGTACAGCAAAAATGGAACTTACAAAGTGCATCAAACATGACTTAGACCTTGTTTGTGAAAAACGGTTTATTTCTGTATTTCATGATTGCAACTTGCTGAAAAGTATTAACAGTGTTCCTTTCATCGAGTTTAAACAGTACAGCAAATGGTACTTACAGAGTGACTCAAACATGACTTAGACCTTGTTTTTGAAAAACTGTTTATTTCTGTATTTCATGATTGCAACTTGCTGAAAAGTGTTAACAGGGTTCCTTTCATCGAGTTTAAACAGTACAGCAAAATGGTACTTACAGAGTGACCTTGTTTTTGAAAAACTGTTTATTTCTCTATTACATGATTGCAACTTGTTGAAAACTGTCAACAGTTCAGTGTTCCTATCATCCTGATTAAGCAGTACAGCAAAAATTGTACTTACAGAGTGCATCAAACATGATTTAGACCTTGTTTGTGAAAAACTATTTATTTCTGTATTACATGATTGCAACTTGCTGAAAAGTGTCAACAATGTTCCTTTCATCGAGTTTAAACAGTACAGCAAAATGGTATTTACAGATTGACTCAAACTTGACTTAGACCTTGTTTTTGAAAAACTGTTTATTTCTGTATTGCATGATTGCAACTTGCTGAAAAGTGGTACAGTGTTCCTATCATCCTGATTAAGCAGTACAGCAAAAATGGAACTTACAAAGTGCATCAAACATGATTTAGACCTTGTTTGTGAAAAACTATTTATTTCTGTATTACATGATTGCAACTTGCTGAAAAGTTTCAACAGTTCAGTGTTCCTATCATCCTGATTAAGCAGTACAGCAAAAATTGTACTTACAGAGTGCATCAAACATGATTTAGACCTTGTTTGTGAAAAACTATTTATTTCTGTATTACATGATTGCAACTTGCTGAAAAGTGTCAACAGTACAGTGTTCCTATCATCCTTATTAATCAGTACAACAAAAATGGAACTTACAGAGTGCACTAAACATGAATTAGACCTTGTTTGTGAAAAACTATTTATTTCTGTATTACATGATTGCAACTTGCTGAAAAGTGTCAACAGTACAGTGTTCCTATCATCCTGATTAATCAGTACAACAAAAATGGAACTTACAGAGTGCACTAAACATGAATTAGACCTTGTTTGTGAAAAACGATTTATTTCTGTATTTCATGATTGCAACTTGCTTAAAAGTGTCAACAATGTTCCTTTCATCGAGTTTAAACAGTACAGCAAAATGGTATTTACAGATTGACTCAAACTTGACTTAGACCTTGTTTTTGAAAAACTGTTTATTTCTGTATTGCATGATTGCAACTTGCTGAAAAGTGTCAACAGTACAGTGTTCCTATCATCCTGATTAAGCAGTACAGCAAAAATGGAACTTACAAAGTGCATCAAACATGACTTAGACCTTGTTTGTGAAAAACGGTTTATTTCTGTATTTCATGATTGCAACTTGCTGAAAAGTATTAACAGTGTTCCTTTCATCGAGTTTAAACAGTACAGCAAATGGTACTTACAGAGTGACTCAAACATGACTTAGACCTTGTTTTTGAAAAACTGTTTATTTCTGTATTTCATGATTGCAACTTGCTGAAAAGTGTTAACAGGGTTCCTTTCATCGAGTTTAAACAGTACAGCAAAATGGTACTTACAGAGTGACCTTGTTTTTGAAAAACTGTTTATTTCTCTATTACATGATTGCAACTTGTTGAAAACTGTCAACAGTTCAGTGTTCCTATCATCCTGATTAAGCAGTACAGCAAAAATTGTACTTACAGAGTGCATCAAACATGATTTAGACCTTGTTTGTGAAAAACTATTTATTTCTGTATTACATGATTGCAACTTGCTGAAAAGTGTCAACAATGTTCCTTTCATCGAGTTTAAACAGTACAGCAAAATGGTATTTACAGATTGACTCAAACTTGACTTAGACCTTGTTTTTGAAAAACTGTTTATTTCTGTATTGCATGATTGCAACTTGCTGAAAAGTGGTACAGTGTTCCTATCATCCTGATTAAGCAGTACAGCAAAAATGGAACTTACAAAGTGCATCAAACATGATTTAGACCTTGTTTGTGAAAAACTATTTATTTCTGTATTACATGATTGCAACTTG
Organism: Salmo salar; assembly: GCF_965601325.2. Lineage (NCBI taxonomy): Eukaryota > Metazoa > Chordata > Actinopteri > Salmoniformes > Salmonidae > Salmo > Salmo salar. Next base: position 47,531,079 of record NC_138295.1, on the reverse strand, counting down.
CTGAAAAGTTTCAACAGTTCAGTGTTCCTATCATCCTGATTAAGCAGTACAGCAAAAATTGTACTTACAGAGTGCATCAAACATGATTTAGACCTTGTTTGTGAAAAACTATTTATTTCTGTATTACATGATTGCAACTTGCTGAAAAGTGTCAACAGTACAGTGTTCCTATCATCCTTATTAATCAGTACAACAAAAATGGAACTTACAGAGTGCACTAAACATGAATTAGACCTTGTTTGTGAAAAACTATTTATTTCTGTATTACATGATTGCAACTTGCTGAAAAGTGTCAACAGTACAGTGTTCCTATCATCCTGATTAATCAGTACAACAAAAATGGAACTTACAGAGTGCACTAAACATGAATTAGACCTTGTTTGTGAAAAACGATTTATTTCTGTATTTCATGATTGCAACTTGCTTAAAAGTGTCAACAATGTTCCTTTCATCGAGTTTAAACAGTACAGCAAAATGGTATTTACAGATTGACTCAAACTTGACTTAGACCTTGTTTTTGAAAAACTGTTTATTTCTGTATTGCATGATTGCAACTTGCTGAAAAGTGTCAACAGTACAGTGTTCCTATCATCCTGATTAAGCAGTACAGCAAAAATGGAACTTACAAAGTGCATCAAACATGACTTAGACCTTGTTTGTGAAAAACGGTTTATTTCTGTATTTCATGATTGCAACTTGCTGAAAAGTATTAACAGTGTTCCTTTCATCGAGTTTAAACAGTACAGCAAATGGTACTTACAGAGTGACTCAAACATGACTTAGACCTTGTTTTTGAAAAACTGTTTATTTCTGTATTTCATGATTGCAACTTGCTGAAAAGTGTTAACAGGGTTCCTTTCATCGAGTTTAAACAGTACAGCAAAATGGTACTTACAGAGTGACCTTGTTTTTGAAAAACTGTTTATTTCTCTATTACATGATTGCAACTTGTTGAAAACTGTCAACAGTTCAGTGTTCCTATCATCCTGATTAAGCAGTACAGCAAAAATTGTACTTACAGAGTGCATCAAACATGATTTAGACCTTGTTTGTGAAAAACTATTTATTTCTGTATTACATGATTGCAACTTGCTGAAAAGTGTCAACAATGTTCCTTTCATCGAGTTTAAACAGTACAGCAAAATGGTATTTACAGATTGACTCAAACTTGACTTAGACCTTGTTTTTGAAAAACTGTTTATTTCTGTATTGCATGATTGCAACTTGCTGAAAAGTGGTACAGTGTTCCTATCATCCTGATTAAGCAGTACAGCAAAAATGGAACTTACAAAGTGCATCAAACATGATTTAGACCTTGTTTGTGAAAAACTATTTATTTCTGTATTACATGATTGCAACTTGCTGAAAAGTGTCAACAGTTCAGTGTTCCTATCATCCTGATTAAGCAGTACAGCAAAAATTGTACTTACAGAGTGCATCAAACATGATTTAGACCTTGTTTGTGAAAAACTATTTATTTCTGTATTACATGATTGCAACTTGCTGAAAAGTGTCAACAGTACAGTGTTCCTATCATCCTTATTAATCAGTACAACAAAAATGGAACTTACAGAGTGCACTAAACATGAATTAGACCTTGTTTGTGAAAAACGATTTATTTCTGTATTTCATGATTGCAACTTGCTTAAAAGTGTCAACAATGTTCCTTTCATCGAGTTTAAACAGTACAGCAAAATGGTATTTACAGATTGACTCAAACTTGACTTAGACCTTGTTTTTGAAAAACTGTTTATTTCTGTATTGCATGATTGCAACTTGCTGAAAAGTGGTACAGTGTTCCTATCATCCTGATTAAGCAGTACAGCAAAAATGGAACTTACAAAGTGCATCAAACATGATTTAGACCTTGTTTGTGAAAAACTATTTATTTCTGTATTACATGATTGCAACTTGCTGAAAAGTGTCAACAGTTCAGTGTTCCTATCATCCTGATTAAGCAGTACAGCAAAAATTGTACTTACAGAGTGCATCAAACATGATTTAGACCTTGTTTGTGAAAAACTATTTATTTCTGTATTACATGATTGCAACTTGCTGAAAAGTGTCAACAGTACAGTGTTCCTATCATCCTGATTAATCAGTACAGCAAAAATGGAACTTACAGAGTGCACTAAACATGAATTAGACCTTGTTTGTGAAAAACGATTTATTTCTGTATTTCATGATTGCAACTTGCTGAAAAGTGTCAACAATGTTCCTTTCATCGAGTTTAAACAGTACAGCAAAATGGTATTTACAGATTGACTCAAACTTGACTTAGACCTTGTTTTTGAAAAACTGTTTATTTCTGTATTGCATGATTGCAACTTGCTGAAAAGTGTCAACAGTACAGTGTTCCTATCATCCTGATTAAGCAGTACAGCAAAAATGGAACTTACAAAGTGCATCAAACATGACTTAGACCTTGTTTGTGAAAAACGGTTTATTTCTGTATTTCATGATTGCAACTTGCTGAAAAGTATTAACAGTGTTCCTTTCATCGAGTTTAAACAGTACAGCAAATGGTACTTACAGAGTGACTCAAACATGACTTAGACCTTGTTTTTGAAAAACTGTTTATTTCTGTATTTCATGATTGCAACTTGCTGAAAAGTGTTAACAGGGTTCCTTTCATCGAGTTTAAACAGTACAGCAAAATGGTACTTACAGAGTGACCTTGTTTTTGAAAAACTGTTTATTTCTCTATTACATGATTGCAACTTGTTGAAAACTGTCAACAGTTCAGTGTTCCTATCATCCTGATTAAGCAGTACAGCAAAAATTGTACTTACAGAGTGCATCAAACATGATTTAGACCTTGTTTGTGAAAAACTATTTATTTCTGTATTACATGATTGCAACTTGCTGAAAAGTGTCAACAATGTTCCTTTCATCGAGTTTAAACAGTACAGCAAAATGGTATTTACAGATTGACTCAAACTTGACTTAGACCTTGTTTTTGAAAAACTGTTTATTTCTGTATTGCATGATTGCAACTTGCTGAAAAGTGGTACAGTGTTCCTATCATCCTGATTAAGCAGTACAGCAAAAATGGAACTTACAAAGTGCATCAAACATGATTTAGACCTTGTTTGTGAAAAACTATTTATTTCTGTATTACATGATTGCAACTTGCTGAAAAGTGTCAACAGTTCAGTGTTCCTATCATCCTGATTAAGCAGTACAGCAAAAATTGTACTTACAGAGTGCATCAAACATGATTTAGACCTTGTTTGTGAAAAACTATTTATTTCTGTATTACATGATTGCAACTTGCTGAAAAGTGTCAACAGTACAGTGTTCCTATCATCCTTATTAATCAGTACAACAAAAATGGAACTTACAGAGTGCACTAAACATGAATTAGACCTTGTTTGTGAAAAACGATTTATTTCTGTATTTCATGATTGCAACTTGCTTAAAAGTGTCAACAATGTTCCTTTCATCGAGTTTAAACAGTACAGCAAAATGGTATTTACAGATTGACTCAAACTTGACTTAGACCTTGTTTTTGAAAAACTGTTTATTTCTGTATTGCATGATTGCAACTTGCTGAAAAGTGGTACAGTGTTCCTATCATCCTGATTAAGCAGTACAGCAAAAATGGAACTTACAAAGTGCATCAAACATGATTTAGACCTTGTTTGTGAAAAACTATTTATTTCTGTATTACATGATTGCAACTTGCTGAAAAGTGTCAACAGTTCAGTGTTCCTATCATCCTGATTAAGCAGTACAGCAAAAATTGTACTTACAGAGTGCATCAAACATGATTTAGACCTTGTTTGTGAAAAACTATTTATTTCTGTATTACATGATTGCAACTTGCTGAAAAGTGTCAACAGTACAGTGTTCCTATCATCCTGATTAATCAGTACAGCAAAAATGGAACTTACAGAGTGCACTAAACATGAATTAGACCTTGTTTGTGAAAAACGATTTATTTCTGTATTTCATGATTGCAACTTGCTGAAAAGTGTCAACAATGTTCCTTTCATCGAGTTTAAACAGTACAGCAAAATGGTATTTACAGATTGACTCAAACTTGACTTAGACCTTGTTTTTGAAAAACTGTTTATTTCTGTATTGCATGATTGCAACTTGCTGAAAAGTGTCAACAGTACAGTGTTCCTATCATCCTGATTAAGCAGTACAGCAAAAATGGAACTTACAAAGTGCATCAAACATGACTTAGACCTTGTTTGTGAAAAACGGTTTATTTCTGTATTTCATGATTGCAACTTGCTGAAAAGTATTAACAGTGTTCCTTTCATCGAGTTTAAACAGTACAGCAAATGGTACTTACAGAGTGACTCAAACATGACTTAGACCTTGTTTTTGAAAAACTGTTTATTTCTGTATTTCATGATTGCAACTTGCTGAAAAGTGTTAACAGGGTTCCTTTCATCGAGTTTAAACAGTACAGCAAAATGGTACTTACAGAGTGACCTTGTTTTTGAAAAACTGTTTATTTCTCTATTACATGATTGCAACTTGTTGAAAACTGTCAACAGTTCAGTGTTCCTATCATCCTGATTAAGCAGTACAGCAAAAATTGTACTTACAGAGTGCATCAAACATGATTTAGACCTTGTTTGTGAAAAACTATTTATTTCTGTATTACATGATTGCAACTTGCTGAAAAGTGTCAACAATGTTCCTTTCATCGAGTTTAAACAGTACAGCAAAATGGTATTTACAGATTGACTCAAACTTGACTTAGACCTTGTTTTTGAAAAACTGTTTATTTCTGTATTGCATGATTGCAACTTGCTGAAAAGTGGTACAGTGTTCCTATCATCCTGATTAAGCAGTACAGCAAAAATGGAACTTACAAAGTGCATCAAACATGATTTAGACCTTGTTTGTGAAAAACTATTTATTTCTGTATTACATGATTGCAACTTGCTGAAAAGTGTCAACAGTTCAGTGTTCCTATCATCCTGATTAAGCAGTACAGCAAAAATTGTACTTACAGAGTGCATCAAACATGATTTAGACCTTGTTTGTGAAAAACTATTTATTTCTGTATTACATGATTGCAACTTGCTGAAAAGTGTCAACAGTACAGTGTTCCTATCATCCTTATTAATCAGTACAACAAAAATGGAACTTACAGAGTGCACTAAACATGAATTAGACCTTGTTTGTGAAAAACGATTTATTTCTGTATTTCATGATTGCAACTTGCTTAAAAGTGTCAACAATGTTCCTTTCATCGAGTTTAAACAGTACAGCAAAATGGTATTTACAGATTGACTCAAACTTGACTTAGACCTTGTTTTTGAAAAACTGTTTATTTCTGTATTGCATGATTGCAACTTGCTGAAAAGTGGTACAGTGTTCCTATCATCCTGATTAAGCAGTACAGCAAAAATGGAACTTACAAAGTGCATCAAACATGATTTAGACCTTGTTTGTGAAAAACTATTTATTTCTGTATTACATGATTGCAACTTGCTGAAAAGTGTCAACAGTTCAGTGTTCCTATCATCCTGATTAAGCAGTACAGCAAAAATTGTACTTACAGAGTGCATCAAACATGATTTAGACCTTGTTTGTGAAAAACTATTTATTTCTGTATTACATGATTGCAACTTGCTGAAAAGTGTCAACAGTACAGTGTTCCTATCATCCTGATTAATCAGTACAGCAAAAATGGAACTTACAGAGTGCACTAAACATGAATTAGACCTTGTTTGTGAAAAACGATTTATTTCTGTATTTCATGATTGCAACTTGCTGAAAAGTGTCAACAATGTTCCTTTCATCGAGTTTAAACAGTACAGCAAAATGGTATTTACAGATTGACTCAAACTTGACTTAGACCTTGTTTTTGAAAAACTGTTTATTTCTGTATTGCATGATTGCAACTTGCTGAAAAGTGTCAACAGTACAGTGTTCCTATCATCCTGATTAAGCAGTACAGCAAAAATGGAACTTACAAAGTGCATCAAACATGACTTAGACCTTGTTTGTGAAAAACGGTTTATTTCTGTATTTCATGATTGCAACTTGCTGAAAAGTATTAACAGTGTTCCTTTCATCGAGTTTAAACAGTACAGCAAATGGTACTTACAGAGTGACTCAAACATGACTTAGACCTTGTTTTTGAAAAACTGTTTATTTCTGTATTTCATGATTGCAACTTGCTGAAAAGTGTTAACAGGGTTCCTTTCATCGAGTTTAAACAGTACAGCAAAATGGTACTTACAGAGTGACCTTGTTTTTGAAAAACTGTTTATTTCTCTATTACATGATTGCAACTTGTTGAAAACTGTCAACAGTTCAGTGTTCCTATCATCCTGATTAAGCAGTACAGCAAAAATTGTACTTACAGAGTGCATCAAACATGATTTAGACCTTGTTTGTGAAAAACTATTTATTTCTGTATTACATGATTGCAACTTGCTGAAAAGTGTCAACAATGTTCCTTTCATCGAGTTTAAACAGTACAGCAAAATGGTATTTACAGATTGACTCAAACTTGACTTAGACCTTGTTTTTGAAAAACTGTTTATTTCTGTATTGCATGATTGCAACTTGCTGAAAAGTGGTACAGTGTTCCTATCATCCTGATTAAGCAGTACAGCAAAAATGGAACTTACAAAGTGCATCAAACATGACTTAGACCTTGTTTTTGAAAAACTGTTTATTTCTGTATTTCATGATTGCAACTTGCTGAAAAGTGTTAACAGGGTTCCTTTCATCGAGTTTAAACAGTACAGCAAAATGGTACTTACAGAGTGACCTTGTTTTTGAAAAACTGTTTATTTCTCTATTACATGATTGCAACTTGTTGAAAACTGTCAACAGTTCAGTGTTCCTATCATCCTGATTAAGCAGTACAGCAAAAATTGTACTTACAGAGTGCATCAAACATGATTTAGACCTTGTTTGTGAAAAACTATTTATTTCTGTATTACATGATTGCAACTTGCTGAAAAGTGTCAACAATGTTCCTTTCATCGAGTTTAAACAGTACAGCAAAATGGTATTTACAGATTGACTCAAACTTGACTTAGACCTTGTTTTTGAAAAACTGTTTATTTCTGTATTGCATGATTGCAACTTGCTGAAAAGTGGTACAGTGTTCCTATCATCCTGATTAAGCAGTACAGCAAAAATGGAACTTACAAAGTGCATCAAACATGATTTAGACCTTGTTTGTGAAAAACTATTTATTTCTGTATTACATGATTGCAACTTGCTGAAAAGTGTCAACAGTTCAGTGTTCCTATCATCCTGATTAAGCAGTACAGCAAAAATTGTACTTACAGAGTGCATCAAACATGATTTAGACCTTGTTTGTGAAAAACTATTTATTTCTGTATTACATGATTGCAACTTGCTGAAAAGTGTCAACAGTACAGTGTTCCTATCATCCTTATTAATCAGTACAACAAAAATGGAACTTACAGAGTGCACTAAACATGAATTAGACCTTGTTTGTGAAAAACGATTTATTTCTGTATTTCATGATTGCAACTTGCTTAAAAGTGTCAACAATGTTCCTTTCATCGAGTTTAAACAGTACAGCAAAATGGTATTTACAGATTGACTCAAACTTGACTTAGACCTTGTTTTTGAAAAACTGTTTATTTCTGTATTGCATGATTGCAACTTGCTGAAAAGTGGTACAGTGTTCCTATCATCCTGATTAAGCAGTACAGCAAAAATGGAACTTACAAAGTGCATCAAACATGATTTAGACCTTGTTTGTGAAAAACTATTTATTTCTGTATTACATGATTGCAACTTGCTGAAAAGTGTCAACAGTTCAGTGTTCCTATCATCCTGATTAAGCAGTACAGCAAAAATTGTACTTACAGAGTGCATCAAACATGATTTAGACCTTGTTTGTGAAAAACTATTTATTTCTGTATTACATGATTGCAACTTGCTGAAAAGTGTCAACAGTACAGTGTTCCTATCATCCTGATTAATCAGTACAGCAAAAATGGAACTTACAGAGTGCACTAAACATGAATTAGACCTTGTTTGTGAAAAACGATTTATTTCTGTATTTCATGATTGCAACTTGCTGAAAAGTGTCAACAATGTTCCTTTCATCGAGTTTAAACAGTACAGCAAAATGGTATTTACAGATTGACTCAAACTTGACTTAGACCTTGTTTTTGAAAAACTGTTTATTTCTGTATTGCATGATTGCAACTTGCTGAAAAGTATTAACAGTGTTCCTTTCATCGAGTTTAAACAGTACAGCAAATGGTACTTACAGAGTGACTCAAACATGACTTAGACCTTGTTTTTGAAAAACTGTTTATTTCTGTATTTCATGATTGCAACTTGCTGAAAAGTGTTAACAGGGTTCCTTTCATCGAGTTTAAACAGTACAGCAAAATGGTACTTACAGAGTGACCTTGTTTTTGAAAAACTGTTTATTTCTCTATTACATGATTGCAACTTGCTGAAAAGTGTCAACAGTTCAGTGTTCTTATCATCCTGATTAAGCAGTACAGCAAAAATTGTACTTACAGAGTGCATCAAACATGATTTAGACCTTGTTTGTGAAAAACTATTTATTTCTGTATTACATGATTGCAACTTGCTGAAAAGTGTCAACAGTACAGTGTTCCTATCATCCTGATTAATCAGTACAGCAAAAATGGAACTTACAGAGTGCACTAAACATGAATTAGACCTTGTTTGTGAAAAACGATTTATTTCTGTATTTCATGATTGCAACTTGCTGAAAAGTGTCAACAATGTTCCTTTCATCGAGTTTAAACAGTACAGCAAAATGGTACTTGCAGAGTGACTCAAACATGACTTAGACCTTGTTTTTGAAAAACTGTTTATTTCTGTATTTCATGACTGCAACTTGCTGAGAAGTGTTAACAGGGTTCCTTTCATCGAGTTTAAACAGTACAGCAAAATGGTACTTACAGAGTGACCTTGTTTTTGAAAAACTGTTTATTTCTGTATTACATGATTGCAACTTGCTGAAAAGTGTCAACAGTTCAGTGTTCCTATCATCCTGATTAAGCAGTACAGCAAAAATGGTACTTACAAAGTTCATCAAACATGATTTAGACCTTGTTTGTGAAAAACTATTTATTTCTGTTTTTCATGATTGCAACTTGCTGAAAAGTGTGAACAGTACAGTGTTCCTATCATCCTGATTAAGCATTACAGTAAAAATGGTGCATCAAACATGATTTAGACCTTGTTTGTGAAAAACGATTTATTTCTGTTTTTCATGATTGCAACTTGCTGAAAAGTGTCAACAATGTTCCTTTCATCGAGTTTAAACAGTACAGCAAAATGGTACTTGCAGAGTGACTCAAACATGACTTAGACCTTGTTTTTGAAAAACTGTTTATTTCTGTATTTCATGATTGCAACTTGCTGAAAAGTGTTAACAGGGTTCCTTTCATCGAGTTTAAACAGTACAGCAAAATGGTATTTACAGATTGACTCAAACTTGACTTAGACCTTGTTTTTGAAAAACTGTTTATTTCTGTATTGCATGATTGCAACTTGCTGAAAAGTGTCAACAGTACAGTGTTCCTATCATCCTGATTAAGCAGTACAGCAAAAATGGAACTTACAAAGTGCATCAAACATGATTTAGACCTTGTTTGTGAAAAACGATTTATTTCTGTATTTCATGATTGCAACTTGCTGAAAAGTGTCAACAATGTTCCTTTCATCGAGTTTAAACAGTACAGCAAAATTGTACTTACAGAGTGACTCAAACATGACTTAGACCTTGTTTTTGAAAAACGGTTTATTTCTGTATTTCATGATTGCAACTTGCTGAAAAGTATTAACAGTGTTCCTTTCATCGAGTTTAAACAGTACAGCAAATGGTACTTACAGAGTGACTCAAACATGACTTAGACCTTGTTTTTGAAAAACGGTTTATTTCTGTATTTCATGATTGCAACTTGCTGAAAAGTGTTAACAGGGTTCCTTTCATCGAGTTTAAACAGTACAGCAAAATGGTACTTACAGAGTGACCTTGTTTTTGAAAAACTGTTTATTTCTCTATTACATGATTGCAACTTGCTGAAAAGTGTCAACAGTTCAGTGTTCTTATCATCCTGATTAAGCAGTACAGCAAAAATTGTACTTACAGAGTGCATCAAACATGATTTAGACCTTGTTTGTGAAAAACTATTTATTTCTGTATTACATGATTGCAACTTGCTGAAAAGTGTCAACAGTACAGTGTTCCTATCATCCTGATTAATCAGTACAGCAAAAATGGAACTTACAGAGTGCACTAAACATGAATTAGACCTTGTTTGTGAAAAACGATTTATTTCTGTATTTCATGATTGCAACTTGCTGAAAAGTGTCAACAATGTTCCTTTCATCGAGTTTAAACAGTACAGCAAAATGGTATTTACAGATTGACTCAAACTTGACTTAGACCTTGTTTTTGAAAAACTGTTTTTTTCTGTATTGCATGATTGCAACTTGCTGAAAAGTGTCAACAGTACAGTGTTCCTACCATCCTGATTAAGCAGTACAGCAAAAATGGAACTTACAAAGTGCATCAAACATGATTTAGACCTTGTTTGTGAAAAACTATTTATTTCTGTTTTTCATGATTGCAACTTGCTGAAAAGTGTCAACAATGTTCCTTTCATCGAGTTTAAACAGTACAGCAAAATTGTACTTACAGAGTGACTCAAACATGACTTAGACCTTGTTTTTGAAAAACGGTTTATTTCTGTATTTCATGATTGCAACTTGCTGAAAAGTATTAACAGTGTTCCTTTCATCGAGTTTAAACAGTACAGCAAATGGTACTTACAGAGTGACTCAAACATGACTTAGACCTTGTTTTTGAAAAACTGTTTATTTCTGTATTTCATGATTGCAACTTGCTGAAAAGTGTTAACAGGGTTCCTTTCATCGAGTTTAAACAGTACAGCAAAATGGTACTTACAGAGTGACCTTGTTTTTGAAAAACTGTTTATTTCTCTATTACATGATTGCAACTTGCTGAAGTGTCAACAGTTCAGTGTTCCTATCATCCTGATTAAGCAGTACAGCAAAAATTGTACTTACAGAGTGCATCAAACATGATTTAGACCTTGTTTGTGAAAAACTATTTATTTCTGTATTACATGATTGCAACTTGCTGAAAAGTGTCAACAGTACAGTGTTCCTATCATCCTGATTAATCAGTACAGCAAAAATGGAACTTACAGAGTGCACTAAACATGAATTAGACCTTGTTTGTGAAAAACGATTTATTTCTGTATTTCATGATTGCAACTTGCTGAAAAGTGTCAACAATGTTCCTTTCATCGAGTTTAAACAGTACAGCAAAATGGTATTTACAGATTGACTCAAACTTGACTTAGACCTTGTTTTTGAAAAACTGTTTATTTCTGTATTGCATGATTGCAACTTGCTGAAAAGTGTCAACAGTACAGTGTTCCTATCATCCTGATTAAGCAGTACAGCAAAAATGGAACTTACAAAGTGCATCAAACATGATTTAGACCTTGTTTGTGAAAAAATAATTTATTTCTGTTTTTCATGATTGCAACTTGCTGAAAAGTGTCAACAATGTTCCTTTCATCGAGTTTAAACAGTACAGCAAAATGGTACTTGCAGAGTGACTCAAACATGACTTAGACCTTGTTTTTGAAAAACTGTTTATTTCTGTATTTCATGACTGCAACTTGCTGAGAAGTGTTAACAGGGTTCCTTTCATCGAGTTTAAACAGTACAGCAAAATGGTACTTACAGAGTGACCTTGTTTTTGAAAAACTGTTTATTTCTGTATTACATGATTGCAACTTGCTGAAAAGTGTCAACAGTTCAGTGTTCCTATCATCCTGATTAAGCAGTGCAGCAAAAATTGTACTTACAGAGTGCATCAAACATGATTTAGACCTTGTTTGTGAAAAACTATTTATTTCTGTTTTTCATGATTGCAACTTGCTGAAAAGTGTCAACAGTACAGTGTTCCTATCATCCTGATTAAGCATTACAGTAAAAATGGTGCATCAAACATGATTTAGACCTTGTTTGTGAAAAACGATTTATTTCTGTTTTTCATGATTGCAACTTGCTGAAAAGTGTCAACAATGTTCCTTTCATCGAGTTTAAACAGTACAGCAAAATGGTACTTGCAGAGTGACTCAAACATGACTTAGACCTTGTTTTTGAAAAACTATTTATTTCTGTATTACATGATTGCAACTTGCTGAAAAGTGTCAACAGTACAGTGTTCCTATCATCCTGATTAAGCAGTACAGCAAAAATTGAACTTACAGAGTGACTCAAACATGACTTAGACCTTGTTTTTGAAAAACGGTTTATTTCTGTATTTCATGATTGCAACTTGCTGAAAAGTGTTAACAGGGTTCCTTTCATCGAGTTTAAACAGTACAGCAAAATGGTACTTACAGAGTGACCTTGTTTTTGAAAAACTGTTTATTTCTCTATTACATGATTGCAACTTGCTGAAAAGTGTCAACAGTACAGTGTTCCTATCATCCTGATTAATCAGTACAGCAAAAATGGAACTTACAGAGTGCACTAAACATGAATTAGACCTTGTTTGTGAAAAACGATTTATTTCTGTATTTCATGATTGCAACTTGCTGAAAAGTGTCAACAATGTTCCTTTCATCGAGTTTAAACAGTACAGCAAAATGGTATTTACAGATTGACTCAAACTTGACTTAGACCTTGTTTTTGAAAAACTGTTTATTTCTGTATTGCATGATTGCAACTTGCTGAAAAGTGTCAACAGTACAGTGTTCCTATCATCCTGATTAAGCAGTACAGCAAAAATGGAACTTACAAAGTGCATCAAAAATGATTTAGACCTTGTTTGTGAAAAACTATTTATTTCTGTTTTTCATGATTGCAACTTGCTGAAAAGTGTCAACAATGTTCCTTTCATCGAGTTTAAACAGTACAGCAAAATTGTACTTACAGAGTGACTCAAACATGACTTAGACCTTGTTTTTGAAAAACGGTTTATTTCTGTATTTCATGATTGCAACTTGCTGAAAAGTATTAACAGTGTTCCTTTCATCGAGTTTAAACAGTACAGCAAATGGTACTTACAGAGTGACTCAAACATGACTTAGACCTTGTTTTTGAAAAACTGTTTATTTCTGTATTGCATGATTGCAACTTGCTGAAAAGTGTCAACAGTACAGTGTTCCTATCATCCTGATTAAGCAGTACAGCAAAAATGGAACTTACAAAGTGCATCAAACATGATTTAGACCTTGTTTGTGAAAAACTATTTATTTCTGTTTTTCATGATTGCAACTTGCTGAAAAGTGTCAACAATGTTCCTTTCATCGAGTTTAAACAGTACAGCAAAATTGTACTTACAGAGTGACTCAAACATGACTTAGACCTTGTTTTTGAAAAACGGTTTATTTCTGTATTTCATGATTGCAACTTGCTGAAAAGTGTCAACAGTACAGTGTTCCTATCATCCTGATTAAGCATTACAGTAAAAATGGTGCATCAAACATGATTTAGACCTTGTTTGTGAAAAACGATTTATTTCTGTTTTTCATGATTGCAACTTGCTGAAAAGTGTCAACAATGTTCCTTTCATCGAGTTTAAACAGTACAGCAAAATGGTACTTGCAGAGTGACTCAAACATGACTTAGACCTTGTTTTTGAAAAACTATTTATTTCTGTATTACATGATTGCAACTTGCTGAAAAGTGTCAACAGTACAGTGTTCCTATCATCCTGATTAAGCAGTACAGCAAAAATTGAACTTACAGAGTGACTCAAACATGACTTAGACCTTGTTTTTGAAAAACGGTTTATTTCTGTATTTCATGATTGCAACTTGCTGAAAAGTGTCAACAGAGTTCCTTTCACCGAGTTTAAACATTACAGCAAATGGTACTTACAGAGTGACTCAAACATGACTTAGACCTTGTTTTTGAAAAACTGTTTATTTCTGTATTTCATGATTGCAACTTGCTGAAAAGTGTTAACAGGGTTCCTTTCATCGAGTTTAAACAGTACAGCAAAATGGTACTTACAGAGTGACCTTGTTTTTGAAAAACTGTTTATTTCTCTATTACATGATTGCAACTTGCTGAAAAGTGTCAACAGTTCAGTGTTCTTATCATCCTGATTAAGCAGTACAGCAAAAATGGAACTTACAAAGTGCATCAAAAATGATTTAGACCTTGTTTGTGAAAAACTATTTATTTCTGTTTTTCATGATTGCAACTTGCTGAAAAGTGTCAACAATGTTCCTTTCATCGAGGTTAAACAGTACAGCAAAATTGTACTTACAGAGTGACTCAAACATGACTTAGACCTTGTTTTTGAAAAACGGTTTATTTCTGTATTTCATGATTGCAACTTGCTGAAAAGTATTAACAGTGTTCCTTTCATCGAGTTTAAACAGTACAGCAAATGGTACTTACAGAGTGACTCAAACATGACTTAGACCTTGTTTTTGAAAAACTGTTTATTTCTGTATTTCATGATTGCAACTTGCTGAAAAGTGTTAACAGGGTTCCTTTCATCGAGTTTAAACAGTACAGCAAAATGGTACTTACAGAGTGACCTTGTTTTTGAAAAACTGTTTATTTCTCTATTACATGATTGCAACTTGCTGAAAAGTGTCAACAGTTCAGTGTTCCTATCATCCTGATTAAGCAGTACAGCAAAAATTGTACTTACAGAGTGCATCAAACATGATTTAGACCTTGTTTGTGAAAAACTATTTATTTCTGTATTACATGATTGCAACTTGCTGAAAAGTGTCAACAGTACAGTGTTCCTATCATCCTGATTAATCAGTACAGCAAAAATGGAACTTACAGAGTGCACTAAACATGAATTAGACCTTGTTTGTGAAAAACGATTTATTTCTGTATTTCATGATTGCAACTTGCTGAAAAGTGTCAACAATGTTCCTTTCATCGAGTTTAAACAGTACAGCAAAATGGTATTTACAGAGTGACTCAAACTTGACTTAGACCTTGTTTTTGAAAAACTGTTTATTTCTGTATTACATGATTGCAACTTGCTGAAAAGTGTCAACAGTACAGTGTTCCTATCATCCTGATTAAGCAGTACAGCAAAAATGGAACTTACAAAGTGCATCAAACATGATTTAGACCTTGTTTGTGAAAAACTATTTATTTCTGTTTTTCATGATTGCAACTTGCTGAAAAGTGTCAACAATGTTCCTTTCATCGAGTTTAAACAGTACAGCAAAATTGTACTTACAGAGTGACTCAAACATGACTAAGACCTTGTTTTTGAAAAACGGTTTATTTCTGTATTTCATGATTGCAACTTGCTGAAAAGTGTCAACAGTGTTCCTTTCATCGAGTTTAAACAGTACAGCAAATGGTACTTACAGAGTGACTCAAACATGACTTAGACCTTGTTTTTGAAAAACTGTTTATTTCTGTATTTCATGATTGCAACTTGCTGAAAAGTATTAACAGTGTTCCTTTCATCGAGTTTAAACAGTACAGCAAATGGTACTTACAGAGTGACTCAAACATGACTTAGACCTTCTTTTTGAAAAACTGTTTATTTCTGTATTTCATGATTGCAACTTGCTGAAAAGTGTTAACAGGGTTCCTTTCATCGAGTTTAAACAGTACAGCAAAATGGTACTTACAGAGTGACCTTGTTTTTGAAAAACTGTTTATTTCTCTATTACATGATTGCAACTTGCTGAAAAGTGTCAACAGTTCAGTGTTCCTATCATCCTGATTAATCAGTACAGCAAAATTGTACTTACAGAGTGACTCAAACATGACTTAGACCTTGTTTTTGAAAAACGGTTTATTTCTGTATTTCATGATTGCAACTTGCTGAAAAGTGTCAACAGTGTTCCTTTCATCGAGTTTAAACAGTACAGCAAATGGTACTTACAGAGTGACTCAAACATGACTTAGACCTTGTTTTTGAAAAACGGTTTATTTCTGTATTTCATGATTGCAACTTGCTGAAAAGTGTCAACAGTTCAGTGTTCCTATCATCCTGATTAAGCAGTACAGCAAAAATTGTACTTACAGAGTGCATCAAACATGATTTAGACCTTGTTTGTGAAAAACTATTTATTTCTGTATTACATGATTGCAACTTGCTGAAAAGTGTCAACAGTACAGTGTTCCTATCATCCTGATTAATCAGTACAGCAAAAATGGAACTTACAGAGTGACTCAAACATGACTTAGACCTTGTTTTTGAAAAACTGTTTATTTCTGTATTTCATGATTGCAACTTGCTGAAAAGTGTCAACAGTACAGTGTTCCTATCATCCTGATTAAGCAGTACAGCAAAAATGGAACTTACAAAGTGCATCAAACATGATTTAGACCTTGTTTGTGAAAAACTATTTATTTCTGTTTTTCATGATTGCAACTTGCTGAAAAGTGTCAACAATGTTCCTTTCATCGAGTTTAAACAGTACAGCAAAATTGTACTTACAGAGTGACTCAAACATGACTTAGACCTTGTTTTTGAAAAACGGTTTATTTCTGTATTTCATGATTGCAACTTGCTGAAAAGTGTCAACAGTGTTCCTTTCATCGAGTTTAAACAGTACAGCAAATGGTACTTACAGAGTGACTCAAACATGACTTAGACCTTGTTTTTGAAAAACTGTTTATTTCTGTATTTCATGATTGCAACTTGCTGAAAAGTGTTAACAGGGTTCCTTTCATCGAGTTTAAACAGTACAGCAAAATGGTACTTACAGAGTGACCTTGTTTTTGAAAAACTGTTTATTTCTCTATTACATGATTGCAACTTGCTGAAAAGTGTCAACAGTTCAGTGTTCTTATCATCCTGATTAAGCAGTACAGCAAAAATTGTACTTACAGAGTGCATCAAACATGATTTAGACCTTGTTTGTGAAAAACTATTTATTTCTGTATTACATGATTGCAACTTGCTGAAAAGTGTCAACAGTACAGTGTTCCTATCATCCTGATTAATCAGTACAGCAAAAATGGAACTTACAGAGTGCACTAAACATGAATTAGACCTTGTTTGTGAAAAACGATTTATTTCTGTATTTCATGATTGCAACTTGCTGAAAAGTGTCAACAATGTTCCTTTCATCGAGTTTAAACAGTACAGCAAAATGGTATTTACAGATTGACTCAAACTTGACTTAGACCTTGTTTTTGAAAAACTGTTTATTTCTGTATTGCATGATTGCAACTTGCTGAAAAGTGTCAACAGTACAGTGTTCCTATCATCCTGAGTTAAGCAGTACAGCAAAAATGGAACTTACAAAGTGCACTCAAACATGATTTAGACCTTGTTTGTGAAAAACTATTTATTTCTGTTTTTCATGATTGCAACTTGCTGAAAAGTGTCAACAATGTTCCTTTCATCGAGTTTAAACAGTACAGCAAAATTGTACTTACAGAGTGACCTTGTTTTTGAAAAACTGTTTATTTCTCTATTACATGATTGCAACTTGCTGAAAAGTGTCAACAGTACAGTGTTCCTATCATCCTGATTAATCAGTACAGCAAAAATGGAACTTACAGAGTGCACTAAACATGAATTAGACCTTGTTTGTGAAAAACGATTTATTTCTGTATTTCATGATTGCAACTTGCTGAAAAGTGTTAACAGTGTTCCTTTCATCGAGTTTAAACAGTACAGCAAAATGGTACTTACAGAGTGACTCAAACATGACTTAGACCTTGTTTTTGAAAAACTGTTTATTTCTGTATTTCATGATTGCAACTTGCTGAAAAGTGTCAACAGTCAGTGTTCCTTTCATCCTGAGTTTAAACAGTACAGCAAAAATGGTACTTACAGAGTGCTCAAACATGACTTAGACCTTGTTTTTGAAAAACTGTTTATTTCTGTATTACATGATTGCAACTTGCTGAAAAGTGTCAACAGTTCAGTGTTCTTATCATCCTGAGTTAAGCAGTACAGCAAAAATTGTACTTACAGAGTGCACTCAAACATGATTTAGACCTTGTTTGTGAAAAACTGTTTATTTCTGTATTACATGATTGCAACTTGCTGAAAAGTGTCAACAGTACAGTGTTCCTATCATCCTGATTAAGCAGTACAGCAAAAATGGAACTTACAGAGTGCACTCAAACATGATTTAGACCTTGTTTGTGAAAAACGATTTATTTCTGTTTTTCATGATTGCAACTTGCTGAAAAGTGTCAACAATGTTCCTTTCATCGAGTTTAAACAGTACAGCAAAATGGTACTTACAGAGTGACTCAAACTTGACTTAGACCTTGTTTTTGAAAAACGGTTTATTTCTGTATTTCATGATTGCAACTTGCTGAAAAGTGTCAACAGTGTTCTTTTCATCGAGTTTAAACAGTACAGCAAATGGTACTTACAGAGTGACTCAAACATGACTTAGACCTTGTTTTTGAAAAACTGTTTATTTCTGTATTTCATGATTGCAACTTGCTGAAAAGTGTTAACAGGGTTCCTTTCATCGAGTTTAAACAGTACAGCAAAATGGTACTTACAGAGTGACCTTGTTTTTGAAAAACTGTTTATTTCTCTATTACATGATTGCAACTTGCTGAAAAGTGTCAACAGTACAGTGTTCCTATCATCCTGATTAATCAGTACAGCAAAAATGGAACTTACAGAGTGCACTAAACATGAATTAGACCTTGTTTGTGAAAAACGATTTATTTCTGTATTTCATGATTGCAACTTGCTGAAAAGTGTCAACAATGTTCCTTTCATCGAGTTTAAACAGTACAGCAAAATGGTATTTACAGATTGACTCAAACTTGACTTAGACCTTGTTTTTGAAAAACTGTTTATTTCTGTATTACATGATTGCAACTTGCTGAAAAGTGTCAACAGTACAGTGTTCCTATCATCCTGATTAATCAGTACAGCAAAAATGGAACTTACAGAGTGACTCAAACATGACTTAGACCTTGTTTTTGAAAAACTGTTTATTTCTGTATTTCATGATTGCAACTGGCTGAAAAGTGTTAACAGTGTTCCTTTCATCGAGTTTAAACAGTACAGCAAAATTGTACTTACAGAGTGACTCAAACATGACTTAGACCTTGTTTTTGAAAAACTGTTTATTTCTGTATTACATGATTGCAACTTGCTGAAAAGTGTCAACAGTACAGTGTTCCTATCATCCTGATTAAGCAGTACAGCAAAAATGGAACTTACAAAGTGCATCAAACATGATTTAGACCTTGTTTGTGAAAAACTATTTATTTCTGTTTTTCATGATTGCAACTTGCTGAAAAGTGTCAACAATGTTCCTTTCATCGAGTTTAAACAGTACAGCAAAATTGTACTTACAGAGTGACTCAAACATGACTTAGACCTTGTTTTTGAAAAACGGTTTATTTCTGTATTTCATGATTGCAACTTGCTGAAAAGTGTCAACAGTGTTCTTTTCATCGAGTTTAAACAGTACAGCAAATGGTACTTACAGAGTGACTCAAACATGACTTAGACCTTGTTTTTGAAAAACTGTTTATTTCTGTATTTCATGATTGCAACTTGCTGAAAAGTATTAACAGTGTTCCTTTCATCGAGTTTAAACAGTACAGTAAATGGTACTTACAGAGTGACTCAAACATGACTTAGACCTTGTTTTTGAAAAACTGTTTATTTCTGTATTTCATGATTGCAACTTGCTGAAAAGTGTTAACAGGGTTCCTTTCATCGAGTTTAAACAGTACAGCAAAATGGTACTTACAGAGTGACCTTGTTTTTGAAAAACTGTTTATTTCTCTATTACATGATTGCAACTTGCTGAAAAGTGTCAACAGTTCAGTGTTCCTATCATCCTGATTAAGCAGTACAGCAAAAATTGTACTTACAGAGTGCATCAAACATGATTTAGACCTTGTTTGTGAAAAACTATTTATTTCTGTTTTTCATGATTGCAACTTGCTGAAAAGTGTCAACAGTACAGTGTTCCTATCATCCTGATTAAGCATTACAGTAAAAATGGTGCATCAAACATGATTTAGACCTTGTTTGTGAAAAACGATTTATTTCTGTTTTTCATGATTGCAACTTGCTGAAAAGTGTCAACAATGTTCCTTTCATCGAGTTTAAACAGTACAGCAAAATGGTACTTGCAGAGTGACTCAAACATGACTTAGACCTTGTTTTTGAAAAACTATTTATTTCTGTATTACATGATTGCAACTTGCTGAAAAGTGTCAACAGTACAGTGTTCCTATCATCCTGATTAAGCAGTACAGCAAAAATTGAACTTACAGAGTGACTCAAACATGATTTAGACCTTGTTTGTGAAAAACTATTTATTTCTGTTTTTCATGATTGCAACTTGCTGAAAAGTGTCAACAATGTTCCTTTCATCGAGTTTAAACAGTACAGCAAAATTGTACTTACAGAGTGACTCAAACATGACTTAGACCTTGTTTTTGAAAAACGGTTTATTTCTGTATTTCATGATTGCAACTTGCTGAAAAGTATTAACAGTGTTCCTTTCATCGAGTTTAAACAGTACAGCAAATGGTACTTACAGAGTGACTCAAACATGACTTAGACCTTGTTTTTGAAAAACTGTTTATTTCTGTATTTCATGATTGCAACTTGCTGAAAAGTGTTAACAGGGTTCCTTTCATCGAGTTTAAACAGTACAGCAAAATGGTACTTACAGAGTGACCTTGTTTTTGAAAAACTGTTTATTTCTCTATTACATGATTGCAACTTGCTGAAAAGTGTCAACAGTTCAGTGTTCCTATCATCCTGATTAAGCAGTACAGCAAAAATTGTACTTACAGAGTGCATCAAACATGATTTAGACCTTGTTTGTGAAAAACTATTTATTTCTGTATTACATGATTGCAACTTGCTGAAAAGTGTCAACAGTACAGTGTTCCTATCATCCTGATTAATCAGTACAGCAAAAATGGAACTTACAGAGTGCACTAAACATGAATTAGACCTTGTTTGTGAAAAACGATTTATTTCTGTATTTCATGATTGCAACTTGCTGAAAAGTGTCAACAATGTTCCTTTCATCGAGTTTAAACAGTACAGCAAAATGGTATTTACAGAGTGACTCAAACTTGACTTAGACCTTGTTTTTGAAAAACTGTTTATTTCTGTATTACATGATTGCAACTTGATTAAAAGTGTCAACAGTACAGTGTTCCTATCATCCTGATTAAGCAGTACAGCAAAAATTGAACTTACAGAGTGACTCAAACATGACTTAGACCTTGTTTTTGAAAAACGGTTTATTTCTGTATTTCATGATTGCAACTTGCTGAAAAGTGTCAACAGTGTTCCTTTCATCGAGTTTAAACATTACAGCAAATGGTACGTACTTACAGAGTACTCAAACATGACTTAGACCTTGTTTTTGAAAAACTGTTTATTTCTGTATTTCATGATTGCAACTTGCTGAAAAGTGTTAACAGGGTTCCTTTCATCGAGTTTAAACAGTACAGCAAAATGGTACTTACAGAGTGACCTTGTTTGTGAAAAACTATTTATTTCTGTATTACATGATTGCAACTTGCTGAAAAGTGTCAACAGTACAGTGTTCCTATCATCCTGATTAATCAGTACAGCAAAAATGGAACTTACAGAGTGCACTAAACATGAATTAGACCTTGTTTGTGAAAAACGATTTATTTCTGTATTTCATGATTGCAACTTGCTGAAAAGTGTCAACAATGTTCCTTTCATCGAGTTTAAACAGTACAGCAAAATGGTATTTACAGAGTGACTCAAACTTGACTTAGACCTTGTTTTTGAAAAACTGTTTATTTCTGTATTACATGATTGCAACTTGATTAAAAGTGTCAACAGTACAGTGTTCCTATCATCCTGATTAAGCAGTACAGCAAAAATGGTACTTACAGAGTGACTCAAACATGACTTAGACCTTGTTTTTGAAAAACGGTTTATTTCTGTATTTCATGATTGCAACTTGCTGAAAAGTATTAACAGTGTTCCTTTCATCGAGTTTAAACAGTACAGCAAATGGTACTTACAGAGTGACTCAAACATGACTTAGACCTTGTTTTTGAAAAACTGTTTATTTCTGTATTTCATGATTGCAACTTGCTGAAAAGTGTTAACAGGGTTCCTTTCATCGAGTTTAAACAGTACAGCAAAATGGTACTTACAGAGTGACCTTGTTTTTGAAAAACTGTTTATTTCTCTATTACATGATTGCAACTTGCTGAAAAGTGTCAACAGTTCAGTGTTCTTATCATCCTGATTAAGCAGTACAGCAAAAATGGAACTTACAAAGTGCATCAAAAATGATTTAGACCTTGTTTGTGAAAAACTATTTATTTCTGTTTTTCATGATTGCAACTTGCTGAAAAGTGTCAACAATGTTCCTTTCATCGAGGTTAAACAGTACAGCAAAATTGTACTTACAGAGTGACTCAAACATGACTTAGACCTTGTTTTTGAAAAACGGTTTATTTCTGTATTTCATGATTGCAACTTGCTGAAAAGTATTAACAGTGTTCCTTTCATCGAGTTTAAACAGTACAGCAAATGGTACTTACAGAGTGACTCAAACATGACTTAGACCTTGTTTTTGAAAAACTGTTTATTTCTGTATTTCATGATTGCAACTTGCTGAAAAGTGTTAACAGGGTTCCTTTCATCGAGTTTAAACAGTACAGCAAAATGGTACTTACAGAGTGACCTTGTTTTTGAAAAACTGTTTATTTCTCTATTACATGATTGCAACTTGCTGAAAAGTGTCAAAAGTTCAGTGTTCCTATCATCCTGATTAAGCAGTACAGCAAAAATTGTACTTACAGAGTGCATCAAACATGATTTAGACCTTGTTTGTGAAAAACTATTTATTTCTGTATTACATGATTGCAACTTGCTGAAAAGTGTCAACAGTACAGTGTTCCTATCATCCTGATTAATCAGTACAGCAAAAATGGAACTTACAGAGTGCACTAAACATGAATTAGACCTTGTTTGTGAAAAACGATTTATTTCTGTATTTCATGATTGCAACTTGCTGAAAAGTGTCAACAATGTTCCTTTCATCGAGTTTAAACAGTACAGCAAAATGGTATTTACAGAGTGACTCAAACTTGACTTAGACCTTGTTTTTGAAAAACTGTTTATTTCTGTATTACATGATTGCAACTTGCTGAAAAGTGTCAACAGTACAGTGTTCCTATCATCCTGATTAAGCAGTACAGCAAAAATGGAACTTACAAAGTGCATCAAACATGATTTAGACCTTGTTTGTGAAAAACTATTTATTTCTGTTTTTCATGATTGCAACTTGCTGAAAAGTGTCAACAATGTTCCTTTCATCGAGTTTAAACAGTACAGCAAAATTGTACTTACAGAGTGACTCAAACATGACTAAGACCTTGTTTTTGAAAAACGGTTTATTTCTGTATTTCATGATTGCAACTTGCTGAAAAGTGTCAACAGTGTTCCTTTCATCGAGTTTAAACAGTACAGCAAATGGTACTTACAGAGTGACTCAAACATGACTTAGACCTTGTTTTTGAAAAACTGTTTATTTCTGTATTTCATGATTGCAACTTGCTGAAAAGTATTAACAGTGTTCCTTTCATCGAGTTTAAACAGTACAGCAAATGGTACTTACAGAGTGACTCAAACATGACTTAGACCTTCTTTTTGAAAAACTGTTTATTTCTGTATTTCATGATTGCAACTTGCTGAAAAGTGTTAACAGGGTTCCTTTCATCGAGTTTAAACAGTACAGCAAAATGGTACTTACAGAGTGACCTTGTTTTTGAAAAACTGTTTATTTCTCTATTACATGATTGCAACTTGCTGAAAAGTGTCAACAGTTCAGTGTTCCTATCATCCTGATTAATCAGTACAGCAAAATTGTACTTACAGAGTGACTCAAACATGACTTAGACCTTGTTTTTGAAAAACGGTTTATTTCTGTATTTCATGATTGCAACTTGCTGAAAAGTGTCAACAGTGTTCCTTTCATCGAGTTTAAACAGTACAGCAAATGGTACTTACAGAGTGACTCAAACATGACTTAGACCTTGTTTTTGAAAAACGGTTTATTTCTGTATTTCATGATTGCAACTTGCTGAAAAGTGTCAACAGTTCAGTGTTCCTATCATCCTGATTAAGCAGTACAGCAAAAATTGTACTTACAGAGTGCATCAAACATGATTTAGACCTTGTTTGTGAAAAACTATTTATTTCTGTATTACATGATTGCAACTTGCTGAAAAGTGTCAACAGTGTTCCTATCATCCTGATTAATCAGTACAGCAAAAATGGAACTTACAGAGTGACTCAAACATGACTTAGACCTTGTTTTTGAAAAACTGTTTATTTCTGTATTTCATGATTGCAACTTGCTGAAAAGTGTCAACAGTACAGTGTTCCTATCATCCTGATTAAGCAGTACAGCAAAAATGGAACTTACAAAGTGCATCAAACATGATTTAGACCTTGTTTGTGAAAAACTATTTATTTCTGTTTTTCATGATTGCAACTTGCTGAAAAGTGTCAACAATGTTCCTTTCATCGAGTTTAAACAGTACAGCAAAATTGTACTTACAGAGTGACTCAAACATGACTTAGACCTTGTTTTTGAAAAACGGTTTATTTCTGTATTTCATGATTGCAACTTGCTGAAAAGTGTCAACAGTGTTCCTTTCATCGAGTTTAAACAGTACAGCAAATGGTACTTACAGAGTGACTCAAACATGACTTAGACCTTGTTTTTGAAAAACTGTTTATTTCTGTATTTCATGATTGCAACTTGCTGAAAAGTGTTAACAGGGTTCCTTTCATCGAGTTTAAACAGTACAGCAAAATGGTACTTACAGAGTGACCTTGTTTTTGAAAAACTGTTTATTTCTCTATTACATGATTGCAACTTGCTGAAAAGTGTCAACAGTTCAGTGTTCTTATCATCCTGATTAAGCAGTACAGCAAAAATTGTACTTACAGAGTGCATCAAACATGATTTAGACCTTGTTTGTGAAAAACTATTTATTTCTGTATTACATGATTGCAACTTGCTGAAAAGTGTCAACAGTACAGTGTTCCTATCATCCTGATTAATCAGTACAGCAAAAATGGAACTTACAGAGTGCACTAAACATGAATTAGACCTTGTTTGTGAAAAACGATTTATTTCTGTATTTCATGATTGCAACTTGCTGAAAAGTGTCAACAATGTTCCTTTCATCGAGTTTAAACAGTACAGCAAAATGGTATTTACAGATTGACTCAAACTTGACTTAGACCTTGTTTTTGAAAAACTGTTTATTTCTGTATTGCATGATTGCAACTTGCTGAAAAGTGTCAACAGTACAGTGTTCCTATCATCCTGATTAAGCAGTACAGCAAAAATGGAACTTACAAAGTGCATCAAACATGATTTAGACCTTGTTTGTGAAAAACTATTTATTTCTGTTTTTCATGATTGCAACTTGCTGAAAAGTGTCAACAATGTTCCTTTCATCGAGTTTAAACAGTACAGCAAAATTGTACTTACAGAGTGACTCAAACATGACTTAGACCTTGTTTTTGAAAAACGGTTTATTTCTGTATTTCATGATTGCAACTTGCTGAAAAGTATTAACAGTGTTCCTTTCATCGAGTTTAAACAGTACAGCAAATGGTACTTACAGAGTGACTCAAACATGACTTAGACCTTGTTTTTGAAAAACTGTTTATTTCTGTATTTCATGATTGCAACTTGCTGAAAAGTGTTAACAGGGTTCCTTTCATCGAGTTTAAACAGTACAGCAAAATGGTACTTACAGAGTGACCTTGTTTTTGAAAAACTGTTTATTTCTCTATTACATGATTGCAACTTGCTGAAAAGTGTCAACAGTTCAGTGTTCTTATCATCCTGATTAAGCAGTACAGCAAAAATTGTACTTACAGAGTGCATCAAACATGATTTAGACCTTGTTTGTGAAAAACTATTTATTTCTGTATTACATGATTGCAACTTGCTGAAAAGTGTCAACAGTACAGTGTTCCTATCATCCTGATTAATCAGTACAGCAAAAATGGAACTTACAGAGTGCACTAAACATGAATTAGACCTTGTTTGTGAAAAACGATTTATTTCTGTATTTCATGATTGCAACTTGCTGAAAAGTGTCAACAATGTTCCTTTCATCGAGTTTAAACAGTACAGCAAAATGGTATTTACAGATTGACTCAAACTTGACTTAGACCTTGTTTTTGAAAAACTGTTTATTTCTGTATTTCATGATTGCAACTTGCTGAAAAGTATTAACAGTGTTCCTTTCATCGAGTTTAAACAGTACAGCAAATGGTACTTACAGAGTGACTCAAACATGACTTAGACCTTGTTTTTGAAAAACTGTTTATTTCTGTATTTCATGATTGCAACTTGCTGAAAAGTGTTAACAGGGTTCCTTTCATCGAGTTTAAACAGTACAGCAAAATGGTACTTACAGAGTGACCTTGTTTTTGAAAAACTGTTTATTTCTCTATTACATGATTGCAACTTGCTGAAAAGTGTCAACAGTACAGTGTTCCTATCATCCTGATTAATCAGTACAGCAAAAATGGAACTTACAGAGTGCACTAAACATGAATTAGACCTTGTTTGTGAAAAACGATTTATTTCTGTATTTCATGATTGCAACTTGCTGAAAAGTGTCAACAATGTTCCTTTCATCGAGTTTAAACAGTACAGCAAAATGGTATTTACAGATTGACTCAAACTTGACTTAGACCTTGTTTTTGAAAAACTGTTTATTTCTGTATTACATGATTGCAACTTGCTGAAAAGTGTCAACAGTACAGTGTTCCTATCATCCTGATTAATCAGTACAGCAAAAATGGAACTTACAGAGTGACTCAAACATGACTTAGACCTTGTTTTTGAAAAACTGTTTATTTCTGTATTTCATGATTGCAACTGGCTGAAAAGTGTTAACAGTGTTCCTTTCATCGAGTTTAAACAGTACAGCAAAATTGTACTTACAGAGTGACTCAAACATGACTTAGACCTTGTTTTTGAAAAACTGTTTATTTCTGTATTACATGATTGCAACTTGCTGAAAAGTGTCAACAGTACAGTGTTCCTATCATCCTGATTAAGCAGTACAGCAAAAATGGAACTTACAAAGTGCATCAAACATGATTTAGACCTTGTTTGTGAAAAACTATTTATTTCTGTTTTTCATGATTGCAACTTGCTGAAAAGTGTCAACAATGTTCCTTTCATCGAGTTTAAACAGTACAGCAAAATTGTACTTACAGAGTGACTCAAACATGACTTAGACCTTGTTTTTGAAAAACGGTTTATTTCTGTATTTCATGATTGCAACTTGCTGAAAAGTGTCAACAGTGTTCTTTTCATCGAGTTTAAACAGTACAGCAAATGGTACTTACAGAGTGACTCAAACATGACTTAGACCTTGTTTTTGAAAAACTGTTTATTTCTGTATTTCATGATTGCAACTTGCTGAAAAGTATTAACAGTGTTCCTTTCATCGAGTTTAAACAGTACAGTAAATGGTACTTACAGAGTGACTCAAACATGACTTAGACCTTGTTTTTGAAAAACTGTTTATTTCTGTATTTCATGATTGCAACTTGCTGAAAAGTGTTAACAGGGTTCCTTTCATCGAGTTTAAACAGTACAGCAAAATGGTACTTACAGAGTGACCTTGTTTTTGAAAAACTGTTTATTTCTCTATTACATGATTGCAACTTGCTGAAAAGTGTCAACAGTTCAGTGTTCCTATCATCCTGATTAAGCAGTACAGCAAAAATTGTACTTACAGAGTGCATCAAACATGATTTAGACCTTGTTTGTGAAAAACTATTTATTTCTGTTTTTCATGATTGCAACTTGCTGAAAAGTGTCAACAGTACAGTGTTCCTATCATCCTGATTAAGCATTACAGTAAAAATGGTGCATCAAACATGATTTAGACCTTGTTTGTGAAAAACGATTTATTTCTGTTTTTCATGATTGCAACTTGCTGAAAAGTGTCAACAATGTTCCTTTCATCGAGTTTAAACAGTACAGCAAAATGGTACTTGCAGAGTGACTCAAACATGACTTAGACCTTGTTTTTGAAAAACTATTTATTTCTGTATTACATGATTGCAACTTGCTGAAAAGTGTCAACAGTACAGTGTTCCTATCATCCTGATTAAGCAGTACAGCAAAAATTGAACTTACAGAGTGACTCAAACATGATTTAGACCTTGTTTGTGAAAAACTATTTATTTCTGTTTTTCATGATTGCAACTTGCTGAAAAGTGTCAACAATGTTCCTTTCATCGAGTTTAAACAGTACAGCAAAATTGTACTTACAGAGTGACTCAAACATGACTTAGACCTTGTTTTTGAAAAACGGTTTATTTCTGTATTTCATGATTGCAACTTGCTGAAAAGTATTAACAGTGTTCCTTTCATCGAGTTTAAACAGTACAGCAAATGGTACTTACAGAGTGACTCAAACATGACTTAGACCTTGTTTTTGAAAAACTGTTTATTTCTGTATTTCATGATTGCAACTTGCTGAAAAGTGTTAACAGGGTTCCTTTCATCGAGTTTAAACAGTACAGCAAAATGGTACTTACAGAGTGACCTTGTTTTTGAAAAACTGTTTATTTCTCTATTACATGATTGCAACTTGCTGAAAAGTGTCAACAGTTCAGTGTTCCTATCATCCTGATTAAGCAGTACAGCAAAAATTGTACTTACAGAGTGCATCAAACATGATTTAGACCTTGTTTGTGAAAAACTATTTATTTCTGTATTACATGATTGCAACTTGCTGAAAAGTGTCAACAGTACAGTGTTCCTATCATCCTGATTAATCAGTACAGCAAAAATGGAACTTACAGAGTGCACTAAACATGAATTAGACCTTGTTTGTGAAAAACGATTTATTTCTGTATTTCATGATTGCAACTTGCTGAAAAGTGTCAACAATGTTCCTTTCATCGAGTTTAAACAGTACAGCAAAATGGTATTTACAGAGTGACTCAAACTTGACTTAGACCTTGTTTTTGAAAAACTGTTTATTTCTGTATTACATGATTGCAACTTGATTAAAAGTGTCAACAGTACAGTGTTCCTATCATCCTGATTAAGCAGTACAGCAAAAATTGAACTTACAGAGTGACTCAAACATGACTTAGACCTTGTTTTTGAAAAACGGTTTATTTCTGTATTTCATGATTGCAACTTGCTGAAAAGTGTCAACAGTGTTCCTTTCATCGAGTTTAAACATTACAGCAAATGGTACGTACTTACAGAGTACTCAAACATGACTTAGACCTTGTTTTTGAAAAACTGTTTATTTCTGTATTTCATGATTGCAACTTGCTGAAAAGTGTTAACAGGGTTCCTTTCATCGAGTTTAAACAGTACAGCAAAATGGTACTTACAGAGTGACCTTGTTTGTGAAAAACTATTTATTTCTGTATTACATGATTGCAACTTGCTGAAAAGTGTCAACAGTACAGTGTTCCTATCATCCTGATTAATCAGTACAGCAAAAATGGAACTTACAGAGTGCACTAAACATGAATTAGACCTTGTTTGTGAAAAACGATTTATTTCTGTATTTCATGATTGCAACTTGCTGAAAAGTGTCAACAATGTTCCTTTCATCGAGTTTAAACAGTACAGCAAAATGGTATTTACAGAGTGACTCAAACTTGACTTAGACCTTGTTTTTGAAAAACTGTTTATTTCTGTATTACATGATTGCAACTTGATTAAAAGTGTCAACAGTACAGTGTTCCTATCATCCTGATTAAGCAGTACAGCAAAAATGGTACTTACAGAGTGACTCAAACATGACTTAGACCTTGTTTTTGAAAAACTGTTTATTTCTGTATTTCATGATTGCAACTTGCTGAAAAGTATTAACAGTGTTCCTTTCATCGAGTTTAAACAGTACAGCAAATGGTACTTACAGAGTGACTCAAACATGACTTAGACCTTGTTTTTGAAAAACTGTTTATTTCTGTATTTCATGATTGCAACTTGCTGAAAAGTGTTAACAGGGTTCCTTTCATCGAGTTTAAACAGTACAGCAAAATGGTACTTACAGAGTGACCTTGTTTTTGAAAAACTGTTTATTTCTCTATTACATGATTGCAACTTGCTGAAAAGTGTCAACAGTTCAGTGTTCTTATCATCCTGATTAAGCAGTACAGCAAAAATGGAACTTACAAAGTGCATCAAAAATGATTTAGACCTTGTTTGTGAAAAACTATTTATTTCTGTTTTTCATGATTGCAACTTGCTGAAAAGTGTCAACAATGTTCCTTTCATCGAGTTTAAACAGTACAGCAAAATTGTACTTACAGAGTGACTCAAACATGACTTAGACCTTGTTTTTGAAAAACGGTTTATTTCTGTATTTCATGATTGCAACTTGCTGAAAAGTATTAACAGTGTTCCTTTCATCGAGTTTAAACAGTACAGCAAATGGTACTTACAGAGTGACTCAAACATGACTTAGACCTTGTTTTTGAAAAACTGTTTATTTCTGTATTTCATGATTGCAACTTGCTGAAAAGTGTTAACAGGGTTCCTTTCATCGAGTTTAAACAGTACAGCAAAATGGTACTTACAGAGTGACCTTGTTTTTGAAAAACTGTTTATTTCTCTATTACATGATTGCAACTTGCTGAAAAGTGTCAACAGTTCAGTGTTCCTATCATCCTGATTAAGCAGTACAGCAAAAATTGTACTTACAGAGTGCATCAAACATGATTTAGACCTTGTTTGTGAAAAACTATTTATTTCTGTATTACATGATTGCAACTTGCTGAAAAGTGTCAACAGTACAGTGTTCCTATCATCCTGATTAATCAGTACAGCAAAAATGGAACTTACAGAGTGCACTAAACATGAATTAGACCTTGTTTGTGAAAAACGATTTATTTCTGTATTTCATGATTGCAACTTGCTGAAAAGTGTCAACAATGTTCCTTTCATCGAGTTTAAACAGTACAGCAAAATGGTATTTACAGAGTGACTCAAACTTGACTTAGACCTTGTTTTTGAAAAACTGTTTATTTCTGTATTACATGATTGCAACTTGATTAAAAGTGTCAACAGTACAGTGTTCCTATCATCCTGATTAAGCAGTACAGCAAAAATTGAACTTACAGAGTGACTCAAACATGACTTAGACCTTGTTTTTGAAAAACGGTTTATTTCTGTATTTCATGATTGCAACTTGCTGAAAAGTGTCAACAGTGTTCCTTTCATCGAGTTTAAACATTACAGCAAATGGTACGTACTTACAGAGTACTCAAACATGACTTAGACCTTGTTTTTGAAAAACTGTTTATTTCTGTATTTCATGATTGCAACTTGCTGAAAAGTGTTAACAGGGTTCCTTTCATCGAGTTTAAACAGTACAGCAAAATGGTACTTACAGAGTGACCTTGTTTGTGAAAAACTATTTATTTCTGTATTACATGATTGCAACTTGCTGAAAAGTGTCAACAGTACAGTGTTCCTATCATCCTGATTAATCAGTACAGCAAAAATGGAACTTACAGAGTGCACTAAACATGAATTAGACCTTGTTTGTGAAAAACGATTTATTTCTGTATTTCATGATTGCAACTTGCTGAAAAGTGTCAACAATGTTCCTTTCATCGAGTTTAAACAGTACAGCAAAATGGTATTTACAGAGTGACTCAAACTTGACTTAGACCTTGTTTTTGAAAAACTGTTTATTTCTGTATTACATGATTGCAACTTGATTAAAAGTGTCAACAGTACGGTGTTCCTATCATCCTGATTAAGCAGTACAGCAAAAATGGTACTTACAGAGTGACTCAAACATGACTTAGACCTTGTTTTTGAAAAACTGTTTATTTCTGTATTTCATGATTGCAACTTGCTGAAAAGTATTAACAGTGTTCCTTTCATCGAGTTTAAACAGTACAGCAAATGGTACTTACAGAGTGACTCAAACATGACTTAGACCTTGTTTTTGAAAAACTGTTTATTTCTGTATTTCATGATTGCAACTTGCTGAAAAGTGTTAACAGGGTTCCTTTCATCGAGTTTAAACAGTACAGCAAAATGGTACTTACAGAGTGACCTTGTTTTTGAAAAACTGTTTATTTCTCTATTACATGATTGCAACTTGCTGAAAAGTGTCAACAGTTCAGTGTTCTTATCATCCTGATTAAGCAGTACAGCAAAAATTGTACTTACAGAGTGCATCAAACATGATTTAGACCTTGTTTGTGAAAAACTATTTATTTCTGTATTACATGATTGCAACTTGCTGAAAAGTGTCAACAGTACAGTGTTCCTATCATCCTGATTAATCAGTACAGCAAAAATGGAACTTACAGAGTGCACTAAACATGAATTAGACCTTGTTTGTGAAAAACGATTTATTTCTGTATTTCATGATTGCAACTTGCTGAAAAGTGTCAACAATGTTCCTTTCATCGAGTTTAAACAGTACAGCAAAATGGTATTTACAGATTGACTCAAACTTGACTTAGACCTTGTTTTTGAAAAACTGTTTATTTCTGTATTGCATGATTGCAACTTGCTGAAAAGTGTCAACAGTACAGTGTTTCTATCATCCTGATTAAGCAGTACAGCAAAAATGGAACTTACAAAGTGCATCAAACATGATTTAGACCTTGTTTGTGAAAAACTATTTATTTCTGTTTTTCATGATTGCAACTTGCTGAAAAGTGTCAACAATGTTCCTTTCATCGAGTTTAAACAGTACAGCAAAATTGTACTTACAGAGTGACTCAAACATGACTTAGACCTTGTTTTTGAAAAACTGTTTATTTCTGTTTTCATGACTGCAACTTGCTGAGAAGTGTTAACAGGGTGCCTTTCATCGAGTTTAAACAGTACAGCAAAATGGTACTTACAGAGTGACCTTGTTTTTGAAAAACTGTTTATTTCTGTATTACATGATTGCAACTTGCTGAAAAGTGTCAACAGTACAGTGTTCCTATCATCCTGATTAAGCAGCACAGCAAAAATTGAACTTACAGAGTGACTCAAACATGACTTAGACCTTGTTTTTGAAAAACGGTTTATTTCTGTATTTCATGATTGCAACTTGCTGAAAAGTGTCAACAGTGTTCCTTTCATCGAGTTTAAACAGTACAGCAAATGGTACTTACAGAGTGACTCAAACATGACTTAGACCTTGTTTTTGAAAAACGGTTTATTTCTGTATTTCATGATTGCAACTTGCTGAAAAGTGTCAACAGTGTTCCTTTCATCGAGTTTAAACAGTACAGCAAATGGTACTTACAGAGTGACTCAAACATGACTTAGACCTTGTTTTTGAAAAACTGTTTATTTCTGTATTTCATGATTGCAACTTGCTGAAAAGTGTTAACAGGGTTCCTTTCATCGAGTTTAAACAGTACAGCAAAATG
Source organism: Salmo salar (assembly GCF_965601325.2). Taxonomy (NCBI): domain Eukaryota; kingdom Metazoa; phylum Chordata; class Actinopteri; order Salmoniformes; family Salmonidae; genus Salmo; species Salmo salar. The sequence continues at coordinate 47,497,703 of NC_138295.1, read as the reverse complement.
GTACTTACAGAGTGACCTTGTTTTTGAAAAACTGTTTATTTCTCTATTACATGATTGCAACTTGCTGAAAAGTGTCAACAGTACAGTGTTCCTATCATCCTGATTAATCAGTACAGCAAAAATGGAACTTACAGAGTGCACTAAACATGAATTAGACCTTGTTTGTGAAAAAAAATTTATTTCTGTATTTCATGATTGCAACTTGCTGAAAAGTGTCAACAATGTTCCTTTCATCGAGTTTAAACAGTACAGCAAAATGGTATTTACAGATTGACTCAAACTTGACTTAGACCTTGTTTTTGAAAAACTGTTTATTTCTGTATTGCATGATTGCAACTTGCTGAAAAGTGTCAACAGTACAGTGTTCCTATCATCCTGATTAAGCAGTACAGCAAAAATGGAACTTACAAAGTGCATCAAAAATGATTTAGACCTTGTTTGTGAAAAACTATTTATTTCTGTTTTTCATGATTGCAACTTGCTGAAAAGTGTCAACAATGTTCCTTTCATCGAGTTTAAACAGTACAGCAAAATTGTACTTACAGAGTGACTCAAACATGACTTAGACCTTGTTTTTGAAAAACGGTTTATTTCTGTATTTCATGATTGCAACTTGCTGAAAAGTATTAACAGTGTTCCTTTCATCGAGTTTAAACAGTACAGCAAAATGGTACTTACAGAGTGACTCAAACATGACTTAGACCTTGTTTTTGAAAAACTGTTTATTTCTGTATTGCATGATTGCAACTTGCTGAAAAGTGTCAACAGTACAGTGTTCCTATCATCCTGATTAAGCAGTACAGCAAAAATGGAACTTACAAAGTGCACTCAAACATGATTTAGACCTTGTTTGTGAAAAACTATTTATTTCTGTTTTTCATGATTGCAACTTGCTGAAAAGTGTCAACAATGTTCCTTTCATCGAGTTTAAACAGTACAGCAAAATTGTACTTACAGAGTGACTCAAACATGACTTAGACCTTGTTTTTGAAAAACGGTTTATTTCTGTATTTCATGATTGCAACTTGCTGAAAAGTGTCAACAGTACAGTGTTCCTATCATCCTGATTAAGCATTACAGCAAAAATGGAACTTACAAGTGCATCAAACATGATTTAGACCTTGTTTGTGAAAAACGATTTATTTCTGTTTTTCATGATTGCAACTTGCTGAAAAGTGTCAACAATGTTCCTTTCATCGAGTTTAAACAGTACAGCAAAATGGTACTTGCAGAGTGACTCAAACATGACTTAGACCTTGTTTTTGAAAAACTGTTTATTTCTGTATTACATGATTGCAACTTGCTGAAAAGTGTCAACAGTGTTCCTTTCATCGAGTTTAAACATTACAGCAAATGGTACTTACAGAGTGACTCAAACATGACTTAGACCTTGTTTTTGAAAAACTGTTTATTTCTGTATTTCATGATTGCAACTTGCTGAAATGTGTTAACAGGGTTCCTTTCATCGAGTTTAAACAGTACAGCAAAATGGTACTTACAGAGTGACCTTGTTTTTGAAAAACTGTTTATTTCTCTATTACATGATTGCAACTTGCTGAAAAGTGTCAACAGTTCAGTGTTCCTATCATCCTGATTAAGCAGTACAGCAAAAATGGAACTTACAGAGTGCATCAAACATGATTTAGACCTTGTTTGTGAAAAACTATTTATTTCTGTTTTTCATGATTGCAACTTGCTGAAAAGTGTCAACAGACGTGTTCCTTTCATCCGAGTTTAAACAGTACAGCAAAATTGTACTTACAGAGTGCACTCAAACATGACTTAGACCTTGTTTTTGAAAAACGGTTTATTTCTGTATTTCATGATTGCAACTTGCTGAAAAGTATTAACAGTGTTCCTTTCATCGAGTTTAAACAGTACAGCAAATGGTACTTACAGAGTGACTCAAACATGACTTAGACCTTGTTTTTGAAAAACTGTTTATTTCTGTATTTCATGATTGCAACTTGCTGAAAAGTGTCAACAGTACAGTGTTCCTATCATCCTGATTAAGCAGTACAGCAAAAATTGAACTTACAGAGTGACTCAAACATGACTTAGACCTTGTTTTTGAAAAACGGTTTATTTCTGTATTTCATGATTGCAACTTGCTGAAAAGTGTCAACAGTGTTCCTTTCATCGAGTTTAAACATTACAGCAAATGGTACGTACTTACAGAGTACTCAAACATGACTTAGACCTTGTTTTTGAAAAACTGTTTATTTCTGTATTTCATGATTGCAACTTGCTGAAAAGTGTTAACAGGGTTCCTTTCATCGAGTTTAAACAGTACAGCAAAATGGTACTTACAGAGTGACCTTGTTTGTGAAAAACTATTTATTTCTGTATTACATGATTGCAACTTGCTGAAAAGTGTCAACAGTACAGTGTTCCTATCATCCTGATTAATCAGTACAGCAAAAATTGAACTTACAGAGTGCACTAAACATGAATTAGACCTTGTTTGTGAAAAACGATTTATTTCTGTATTTCATGATTGCAACTTGCTGAAAAGTGTCAACAATGTTCCTTTCATCGAGTTTAAACAGTACAGCAAAATGGTATTTACAGAGTGACTCAAACTTGACTTAGACCTTGTTTTTGAAAAACTGTTTATTTCTGTATTACATGATTGCAACTTGATTAAAAGTGTCAACAGTACAGTGTTCCTATCATCCTGATTAAGCAGTACAGCAAAAATGGTACTTACAGAGTGACTCAAACATGACTTAGACCTTGTTTTTGAAAAACTATTTATTTCTGTTTTTCATGATTGCAACTTGCTGAAAAGTGTCAACAATGTTCCTTCATCGAGTTTAAACAGTACAGCAAAATGGTACTTGCAGAGTGACTCAAACATGACTTAGACCTTGTTTTTGAAAAACTGTTTATTTCTGTATTTCATGATTGCAACTGGCTGAAGTGTTAACAGTGTTCCTTTCATCGAGTTTAAACAGTACAGCAAAAATGGAACTTACAAAGTGCATCAAACATGATTTAGACCTTGTTTGTGAAAAACTATTTATTTCTGTTTTTCATGATTGCAACTTGCTGAAAAGTGTCAACAATGTTCCTTTCATCGAGTTTAAACAGTACAGCAAAATTGTACTTACAGAGTGACTCAAACATGACTTAGACCTGGTTTTTGAAAAACGGTTTATTTCTGTATTTCATGATTGCAACTTGCTGAAAAGTGTCAACAGTGTTCGTTTCATCGAGTTTAAACAGTACAGCAAATGGTACTTACAGAGTGACTCAAACATGACTTAGACCTTGTTTTTGAAAAACTGTTTATTTCTGTATTTCATGATTGCAACATGCTGAAAAGTATTAACAGTGTTCCTTTCATCGAGTTTAAACAGTACAGCAAATGGTACTTACAGAGTGACTCAAACATGACTTAGACCTTGTTTTTGAAAAACTGTTTATTTCTGTATTTCATGATTGCAACTTGCTGAAAAGTGTTAAAAGGGTTCCTTTCATCGAGTTTAAACAGTACAGCAAAATGTTACTTACACAGAGTGACCTTGTTTTTGAAAAACTGTTTATTTCTCTATTACATGATTGCAACTTGCTGAAAAGTGTCAACAGTTCAGTGTTCCTATCATCCTGATTAAGCAGTACAGCAAAAATTGTACTTACAGAGTGCATCAAACATGATTTAGACCTTGTTTGTGAAAAACTATTTATTTCTGTATTACATGATTGCAACTTGCTGAAAAGTGTCAACAGTACAGTGTTCCTATCATCCTGATTAATCAGTACAGCAAAAATGGAACTTACAGAGTGACTCAAACATGACTTAGACCTTGTTTTTGAAAAACTGTTTATTTCTGTATTTCATGATTGCAACTGGCTGAAAAGTGTTAACAGTGTTCCTTTCATCGAGTTTAAACAGTACAGCAAAATTGTACTTACAGAGTGACTCAAACATGACTTAGACCTTGTTTTTGAAAAACTGTTTATTTCTGTATTACATGATTGCAACTTGCTGAAAAGTGTCAACAGTACAGTGTTCCTATCATCCTGATTAAGCAGTACAGCAAAAATGGAACTTACAAAGTGCATCAAACATGATTTAGACCTTGTTTGTGAAAAACTATTTATTTCTGTTTTTCATGATTGCAACTTGCTGAAAAGTGTCAACAATGTTCCTTTCATCGAGTTTAAACAGTACAGCAAAATTGTACTTACAGAGTGACTCAAACATGACTAAGACCTTGTTTTTGAAAAACGGTTTATTTCTGTATTTCATGATTGCAACTTGCTGAAAAGTGTCAACAGTGTTCCTTTCATCGAGTTTAAACAGTACAGCAAATGGTACTTACAGAGTGACTCAAACATGACTTAGACCTTGTTTTTGAAAAACTGTTTATTTCTGTATTTCATGATTGCAACTTGCTGAAAAGTATTAACAGTGTTCCTTTCATCGAGTTTAAACAGTACAGCAAATGGTACTTACAGAGTGACTCAAACATGACTTAGAACTTCTTTTTGAAAAACTGTTTATTTCTGTATTTCATGATTGCAACTTGCTGAAAAGTGTTAACAGGGTTCCTTTCATCGAGTTTAAACAGTACAGCAAAATGGTACTTACAGAGTGACCTTGTTTTTGAAAAACTGTTTATTTCTCTATTACATGATTGCAACTTGCTGAAAAGTGTCAACAGTTCAGTGTTCCTATCATCCTGATTAAGCAGTACAGCAAAAATTGTACTTACAGAGTGCATCAAACATGATTTAGACCTTGTTTGTGAAAAACTATTTATTTCTGTATTACATGATTGCAACTTGCTGAAAAGTGTCAACAGTTCAGTGTTCCTATCATCCTGATTAAGCAGTACAGCAAAAATTGTACTTACAGAGTGCATCAAACATGATTTAGACCTTGTTTGTGAAAAACTATTTATTTCTGTATTACATGATTGCAACTTGCTGAAAAGTGTCAACAATGTTCCTTCATCGAGTTTAAACAGTACAGCAAAATGGTACTTGCAGAGTGACTCAAACATGACTTAGACCTTGTTTTTGAAAAACGGTTTATTTCTGTATTTCATGATTGCAACTTGCTGAAAAGTGTCAACAGTGTTCCTTTCATCGAGTTTAAACAGTACAGCAAATGGTACTTACAGAGTGACTCAAACATGACTAAGACCTTGTTTTTGAAAAACGGTTTATTTCTGTATTTCATGATTGCAACTTGCTGAAAAGTGTCAACAGTGTTCCTTTCATCGAGTTTAAACAGTACAGCAAATGGTACTTACAGAGTGACTCAAACATGACTTAGACCTTGTTTTTGAAAAACTGTTTATTTCTGTATTTCATGATTGCAACTTGCTGAAAAGTATTAACAGTGTTCCTTTCATCGAGTTTAAACAGTACAGCAAATGGTACTTACAGAGTGACTCAAACATGACTTAGAACTTCTTTTTGAAAAACTGTTTATTTCTGTATTTCATGATTGCAACTTGCTGAAAAGTGTTAACAGGGTTCCTTTCATCGAGTTTAAACAGTACAGCAAAATGGTACTTACAGAGTGACCTTGTTTTTGAAAAACTGTTTATTTCTCTATTACATGATTGCAACTTGCTGAAAAGTGTCAACAGTTCAGTGTTCCTATCATCCTGATTAAGCAGTACAGCAAAAATTGTACTTACAGAGTGCATCAAACATGATTTAGACCTTGTTTGTGAAAAACTATTTATTTCTGTATTACATGATTGCAACTTGCTGAAAAGTGTCAACAGTTCAGTGTTCCTATCATCCTGATTAAGCAGTACAGCAAAAATTGTACTTACAGAGTGCATCAAACATGATTTAGACCTTGTTTGTGAAAAACTATTTATTTCTGTATTACATGATTGCAACTTGCTGAAAAGTGTCAACAATGTTCCTTCATCGAGTTTAAACAGTACAGCAAAATGGTACTTGCAGAGTGACTCAAACATGACTTAGACCTTGTTTTTGAAAAACGGTTTATTTCTGTATTTCATGATTGCAACTTGCTGAAAAGTGTCAACAGTGTTCCTTTCATCGAGTTTAAACAGTACAGCAAATGGTACTTACAGAGTGACTCAAACATGACTTAGACCTTGTTTTTGAAAAACGGTTTATTTCTGTATTTCATGATTGCAACTTGCTGAAAAGTGTCAACAGTGTTCCTTTCATCGAGTTTAAACAGTACAGCAAATGGTACTTACAGAGTGACTCAAACATGACTTAGAACTTCTTTTTGAAAAACTGTTTATTTCTGTATTTCATGATTGCAACTTGCTGAAAAGTGTTAACAGGGTTCCTTTCATCGAGTTTAAACAGTACAGCAAAATGGTACTTACAGAGTGACCTTGTTTTTGAAAAACTGTTTATTTCTCTATTACATGATTGCAACTTGCTGAAAAGTGTCAACAGTTCAGTGTTCCTATCATCCTGATTAAGCAGTACAGCAAAAATTGTACTTACAGAGTGCATCAAACATGATTTAGACCTTGTTTGTGAAAAACTATTTATTTCTGTATTACATGATTGCAACTTGCTGAAAAGTGTCAACAGTTCAGTGTTCCTATCATCCTGATTAAGCAGTACAGCAAAAATTGTACTTACAGAGTGCATCAAACATGATTTAGACCTTGTTTGTGAAAAACTATTTATTTCTGTATTACATGATTGCAACTTGCTGAAAAGTGTCAACAATGTTCCTTCATCGAGTTTAAACAGTACAGCAAAATGGTACTTGCAGAGTGACTCAAACATGACTTAGACCTTGTTTTTGAAAAACGGTTTATTTCTGTATTTCATGATTGCAACTTGCTGAAAAGTGTCAACAGTGTTCCTTTCATCGAGTTTAAACAGTACAGCAAATGGTACTTACAGAGTGACTCAAACATGACTTAGACCTTGTTTTTGAAAAACGGTTTATTTCTGTATTTCATGATTGCAACTTGCTGAAAAGTGTCAACAGTTCAGTGTTCCTATCATCCTGATTAAGCAGTACAGCAAAAATTGTACTTACAGAGTGCATCAAACATGATTTAGACCTTGTTTGTGAAAAACTATTTATTTCTGTATTACATGATTGCAACTTGCTGAAAAGTGTCAACAGTACAGTGTTCCTATCATCCTGATTAATCAGTACAGCAAAAATGGAACTTACAGAGTGACTCAAACATGACTTAGACCTTGTTTTTGAAAAACTGTTTATTTCTGTATTTCATGATTGCAACTTGCTGAAAAGTATTAACAGTGTTCCTTTCATCGAGTTTAAACAGTACAGTAAATGGTACTTACAGAGTGACTCAAACATGACTTAGACCTTGTTTTTGAAAAACTGTTTATTTCTGTATTTCATGATTGCAACTTGCTGAAAAGTGTTAACAGGGTTCCTTTCATCGAGTTTAAACAGTACAGCAAAATGGTACTTACAGAGTGACCTTGTTTTTGAAAAACTGTTTATTTCTCTATTACATGATTGCAACTTGCTGAAAAGTGTCAACAGTTCAGTGTTCCTATCATGCTGATTAAGCAGTACAGCAAAAATGGAACTTACAGAGTGACTCAAACATGACTTAGACCTTGTTTTTGAAAAACTGTTTATTTCTGTATTTCATGATTGCAACTGGCTGAAAAGTGTTAACAGTGTTCCTTTCATCGAGTTTAAACAGTACAGCAAAATTGTACTTACAGAGTGACTCAAACATGACTTAGACCTTGTTTTTGAAAAACTGTTTATTTCTGTATTACATGATTGCAACTTGCTGAAAAGTGTCAACAGTACAGTGTTCCTATCATCCTGATTAAGCAGTACAGCAAAAATGGAACTTACAAAGTGCATCAAACATGATTTAGACCTTGTTTGTGAAAAACTATTTATTTCTGTTTTTCATGATTGCAACTTGCTGAAAAGTGTCAACAATGTTCCTTTCATCGAGTTTAAACAGTACAGCAAAATTGTACTTACAGAGTGACTCAAACATGACTTAGACCTTGTTTTTGAAAAACGGTTTATTTCTGTATTTCATGATTGCAACTTGCTGAAAAGTGTCAACAGTGTTCCTTTCATCGAGTTTAAACAGTACAGCAAATGGTACTTACAGAGTGACTCAAACATGACTTAGACCTTGTTTTTGAAAAACTGTTTATTTCTGTATTTCATGATTGCAACTTGCTGAAAAGTATTAACAGTGTTCCTTTCATCGAGTTTAAACAGTACAGCAAATGGTACTTACAGAGTGACTCAAACATGACTTAGACCTTGTTTTTGAAAAACTGTTTATTTCTGTATTTCATGATTGCAACTTGCTGAAAAGTATTAACAGTGTTCCTTTCATCGAGTTTAAACAGTACAGCAAATGGTACTTACAGAGTGACTCAAACATGACTTAGACCTTGTTTTTGAAAAACTGTTTATTTCTGTATTTCATGATTGCAACTTGCTGAAAAGTGTTAACAGGGTTCCTTTCATCGAGTTTAAACAGTACAGCAAAATGGTACTTACAGAGTGACCTTGTTTTTGAAAAACTGTTTATTTCTCTATTACATGATTGCAACTTGCTGAAAAGTGTCAACAGTTCAGTGTTCTTATCATCCTGATTAAGCAGTACAGCAAAAATTGTACTTACAGAGTGCATCAAACATGATTTAGACCTTGTTTGTGAAAAACTATTTATTTCTGTATTACATGATTGCAACTTGCTGAAAAGTGTCAACAGTACAGTGTTCCTATCATCCTGATTAATCAGTACAGCAAAAATGGAAATTACAGAGTGCACTAAACATGAATTAGACCTTGTTTGTGAAAAACGATTTATTTCTGTATTTCATGATTGCAACTTGCTGAAAAGTGTCAACAATGTTCCTTTCATCGAGTTTAAACAGTACAGCAAAATGGTATTTACAGATTGACTCAAACTTGACTTAGACCTTGTTTTTGAAAAACTGTTTATTTCTGTATTGCATGATTGCAACTTGCTGAAAAGTGTCAACAGTACAGTGTTCCTATCATCCTGATTAAGCAGTACAGCAAAAATGGAACTTACAAAGTGCATCAAACATGATTTAGACCTTGTTTGTGAAAAACTATTTATTTCTGTTTTTCATGATTGCAACTTGCTGAAAAGTGTCAACAATGTTCCTTTCATCGAGTTTAAACAGTACAGCAAAATTGTACTTACAGAGTGACTCAAACATGACTTAGACCTTGTTTTTGAAAAACGGTTTATTTCTGTATTTCATGATTGCAACTTGCTGAAAAGTGTCAACAGTACAGTGTTCCTATCATCCTGATTAAGCATTACAGTAAAAATGGTGCATCAAACATGATTTAGACCTTGTTTGTGAAAAACGATTTATTTCTGTTTTTCATGATTGCAACTTGCTGAAAAGTGTCAACAATGTTCCTTTCATCGAGTTTAAACAGTACAGCAAAATGGTACTTGCAGAGTGACTCAAACATGACTTAGACCTTGTTTTTGAAAAACTATTTATTTCTGTATTACATGATTGCAACTTGCTGAAAAGTGTCAACAGTACAGTGTTCCTATCATCCTGATTAAGCAGTACAGCAAAAATTGAACTTACAGAGTGACTCAAACTTGACTTAGACCTTGTTTTTGAAAAACGGTTTATTTCTGTATTTCATGATTGCAACTTGCTGAAAAGTGTCAACAGTGTTCCTTTCATCGAGTTTAAACATTACAGCAAATGGTACTTACAGAGTGACTCAAACATGACTTAGACCTTGTTTTTGAAAAACTGTTTATTTCTGTATTTCATGATTGCAACTTGCTGAAAAGTGTTAACAGGGTTCCTTTCATCGAGTTTAAACAGTACAGCAAAATGGTACTTACAGAGTGACCTTGTTTTTGAAAAACTGTTTATTTCTCTATTACATGATTGCAACTTGCTGAAAAGTGTCAACAGTTCAGTGTTCTTATCATCCTGATTAAGCAGTACAGCAAAAATGGAACTTACAAAGTGCATCAAAAATGATTTAGACCTTGTTTGTGAAAAACTATTTATTTCTGTTTTTCATGATTGCAACTTGCTGAAAAGTGTCAACAATGTTCCTTTCATCGAGTTTAAACAGTACAGCAAAATTGTACTTACAGAGTGACTCAAACATGACTTAGACCTTGTTTTTGAAAAACGGTTTATTTCTGTATTTCATGATTGCAACTTGCTGAAAAGTATTAACAGTGTTCCTTTCATCGAGTTTAAACAGTACAGCAAATGGTACTTACAGAGTGACTCAAACATGACTTAGACCTTGTTTTTGAAAAACTGTTTATTTCTGTATTTCATGATTGCAACTTGCTGAAAAGTGTTAACAGGGTTCCTTTCATCGAGTTTAAACAGTACAGCAAAATGGTACTTACAGAGTGACCTTGTTTTTGAAAAACTGTTTATTTCTCTATTACATGATTGCAACTTGCTGAAAAGTGTCAACAGTTCAGTGTTCCTATCATCCTGATTAAGCAGTACAGCAAAAATTGTACTTACAGAGTGCATCAAACATGATTTAGACCTTGTTTGTGAAAAACTATTTATTTCTGTATTACATGATTGCAACTTGCTGAAAAGTGTCAACAGTACAGTGTTCCTATCATCCTGATTAATCAGTACAGCAAAAATGGAACTTACAGAGTGCACTAAACATGAATTAGACCTTGTTTGTGAAAAACGATTTATTTCTGTATTTCATGATTGCAACTTGCTGAAAAGTGTCAACAATGTTCCTTTCATCGAGTTTAAACAGTACAGCAAAATGGTATTTACAGAGTGACTCAAACTTGACTTAGACCTTGTTTTTGAAAAACTGTTTATTTCTGTATTACATGATTGCAACTTGATTAAAAGTGTCAACAGTACAGTGTTCCTATCATCCTGATTAAGCAGTACAGCAAAAATTGAACTTACAGAGTGACTCAAACATGACTTAGACCTTGTTTTTGAAAAACGGTTTATTTCTGTATTTCATGATTGCAACTTGCTGAAAAGTGTCAACAGTGTTCCTTTCATCGAGTTTAAACATTACAGCAAATGGTACGTACTTACAGAGTACTCAAACATGACTTAGACCTTGTTTTTGAAAAACTGTTTATTTCTGTATTTCATGATTGCAACTTGCTGAAAAGTGTTAACAGGGTTCCTTTCATCGAGTTTAAACAGTACAGCAAAATGGTACTTACAGAGTGACCTTGTTTGTGAAAAACTATTTATTTCTGTATTACATGATTGCAACTTGCTGAAAAGTGTCAACAGTACAGTGTTCCTATCATCCTGATTAATCAGTACAGCAAAAATTGAACTTACAGAGTGCACTAAACATGAATTAGACCTTGTTTGTGAAAAACGATTTATTTCTGTATTTCATGATTGCAACTTGCTGAAAAGTGTCAACAATGTTCCTTTCATCGAGTTTAAACAGTACAGCAAAATGGTATTTACAGAGTGACTCAAACTTGACTTAGACCTTGTTTTTGAAAAACTGTTTATTTCTGTATTACATGATTGCAACTTGATTAAAAGTGTCAACAGTACAGTGTTCCTATCATCCTGATTAAGCAGTACAGCAAAAATGGTACTTACAGAGTGACTCAAACATGACTTAGACCTTGTTTTTGAAAAACTATTTATTTCTGTTTTTCATGATTGCAACTTGCTGAAAAGTGTCAACAATGTTCCTTCATCGAGTTTAAACAGTACAGCAAAATGGTACTTGCAGAGTGACTCAAACATGACTTAGACCTTGTTTTTGAAAAACTGTTTATTTCTGTATTTCATGATTGCAACTGGCTGAAGTGTTAACAGTGTTCCTTTCATCGAGTTTAAACAGTACAGCAAAATTGTACTTACAGAGTGACTCAAACATGACTTAGACCTTGTTTTTGAAAAACTGTTTATTTCTGTATTACATGATTGCAACTTGCTGAAAAGTGTCAACAGTACAGTGTTCCTATCATCCTGATTAAGCAGTACAGCAAAAATGGAACTTACAAAGTGCATCAAACATGATTTAGACCTTGTTTGTGAAAAACTATTTATTTCTGTTTTTCATGATTGCAACTTGCTGAAAAGTGTCAACAATGTTCCTTTCATCGAGTTTAAACAGTACAGCAAAATTGTACTTACAGAGTGACTCAAACATGACTTAGACCTTGTTTTTGAAAAACTGTTTATTTCTGTATTTCATGATTGCAACTGGCTGAAAAGTGTTAACAGTGTTCCTTTCATCGAGTTTAAACAGTACAGCAAAATTGTACTTACAGAGTGACTCAAACATGACTTAGACCTTGTTTTTGAAAAACTGTTTATTTCTGTATTACATGATTGCAACTTGCTGAAAAGTGTCAACAGTACAGTGTTCCTATCATCCTGATTAAGCAGTACAGCAAAAATGGAACTTACAAAGTGCATCAAACATGATTTAGACCTTGTTTGTGAAAAACTATTTATTTCTGTTTTTCATGATTGCAACTTGCTGAAAAGTGTCAACAATGTTCCTTTCATCGAGTTTAAACAGTACAGCAAAATTGTACTTACAGAGTGACTCAAACATGACTTAGACCTTGTTTTTGAAAAACGGTTAGTTTCTGTATTTCATGATTGCAACTTGCTGAAAAGTGTCAACAGTGTTCCTTTCATCGAGTTTAAACAGTACAGCAAATGGTACTTACAGAGTGACTCAAACATGACTTAGACCTTGTTTTTGAAAAACTGTTTATTTCTGTATTTCATGATTGCAACTTGCTGAAAAGTATTAACAGTGTTCCTTTCATCGAGTTTAAACAGTACAGTAAATGGTACTTACAGAGTGACTCAAACATGACTTAGACCTTGTTTTTGAAAAACTGTTTATTTCTGTATTTCATGATTGCAACTTGCTGAAAAGTGTTAACAGGGTTCCTTTCATCGAGTTTAAACAGTACAGCAAAATGGTACTTACAGAGTGACCTTGTTTTTGAAAAACTGTTTATTTCTCTATTACATGATTGCAACTTGCTGAAAAGTGTCAACAGTTCAGTGTTCCTATCATCCTGATTAAGCAGTACAGCAAAAATGGAACTTACAGAGTGACTCAAACATGACTTAGACCTTGTTTTTGAAAAACTGTTTATTTCTGTATTTCATGATTGCAACTGGCTGAAAAGTGTTAACAGTGTTCCTTTCATCGAGTTTAAACAGTACAGCAAAATTGTACTTACAGAGTGACTCAAACATGACTTAGACCTTGTTTTTGAAAAACTGTTTATTTCTGTATTACATGATTGCAACTTGCTGAAAAGTGTCAACAGTACAGTGTTCCTATCATCCTGATTAAGCAGTACAGCAAAAATGGAACTTACAAAGTGCATCAAACATGATTTAGACCTTGTTTGTGAAAAATTATTTATTTCTGTTTTTCATGATTGCAACTTGCTGAAAAGTGTCAACAATGTTCCTTTCATCGAGTTTAAACAGTACAGCAAAATTGTACTTACAGAGTGACTCAAACATGACTTAGACCTTGTTTTTGAAAAACGGTTTATTTCTGTATTTCATGATTGCAACTTGCTGAAAAGTGTCAACAGTGTTCCTTTCATCGAGTTTAAACAGTACAGCAAATGGTACTTACAGAGTGACTCAAACATGACTTAGACCTTGTTTTTGAAAAACTGTTTATTTCTGTATTTCATGATTGCAACTTGCTGAAAAGTATTAACAGTGTTCCTTTCATCGAGTTTAAACAGTACAGCAAATGGTACTTACAGAGTGACTCAAACATGACTTAGACCTTGTTTTTGAAAAACTGTTTATTTCTGTATTTCATGATTGCAACTTGCTGAAAAGTATTAACAGTGTTCCTTTCATCGAGTTTAAACAGTACAGCAAATGGTACTTACAGAGTGACTCAAACATGACTTAGACCTTGTTTTTGAAAAACTGTTTATTTCTGTATTTCATGATTGCAACTTGCTGAAAAGTGTTAACAGGGTTCCTTTCATCGAGTTTAAACAGTACAGCAAAATTGTACTTACAGAGTGACTCAAACATGACTTAGACCTTGTTTTTGAAAAACGGTTTATTTCTGTATTTCATGATTGCAACTTGCTGAAAAGTGTCAACAGTACAGTGTTCCTATCATCCTGATTAAGCATTACAGTAAAAATGGTGCATCAAACATGATTTAGACCTTGTTTGTGAAAAACGATTTATTTCTGTTTTTCATGATTGCAACTTGCTGAAAAGTGTCAACAATGTTCCTTTCATCGAGTTTAAACAGTACAGCAAAATGGTACTTGCAGAGTGACTCAAACATGACTTAGACCTTGTTTTTGAAAAACTATTTATTTCTGTATTACATGATTGCAACTTGCTGAAAAGTGTCAACAGTACAGTGTTCCTATCATCCTGATTAAGCAGTACAGCAAAAATTGAACTTACAGAGTGACTCAAACTTGACTTAGACCTTGTTTTTGAAAAACGGTTTATTTCTGTATTTCATGATTGCAACTTGCTGAAAAGTGTCAACAGTGTTCCTTTCATCGAGTTTAAACATTACAGCAAATGGTACTTACAGAGTGACTCAAACATGACTTAGACCTTGTTTTTGAAAAACTGTTTATTTCTGTATTTCATGATTGCAACTTGCTGAAAAGTGTTAACAGGGTTCCTTTCATCGAGTTTAAACAGTACAGCAAAATGGTACTTACAGAGTGACCTTGTTTTTGAAAAACTGTTTATTTCTCTATTACATGATTGCAACTTGCTGAAAAGTGTCAACAGTTCAGTGTTCTTATCATCCTGATTAAGCAGTACAGCAAAAATGGAACTTACAAAGTGCATCAAAAATGATTTAGACCTTGTTTGTGAAAAACTATTTATTTCTGTTTTTCATGATTGCAACTTGCTGAAAAGTGTCAACAATGTTCCTTTCATCGAGTTTAAACAGTACAGCAAAATTGTACTTACAGAGTGACTCAAACATGACTTAGACCTTGTTTTTGAAAAACGGTTTATTTCTGTATTTCATGATTGCAACTTGCTGAAAAGTATTAACAGTGTTCCTTTCATCGAGTTTAAACAGTACAGCAAATGGTACTTACAGAGTGACTCAAACATGACTTAGACCTTGTTTTTGAAAAACTGTTTATTTCTGTATTTCATGATTGCAACTTGCTGAAAAGTGTTAACAGGGTTCCTTTCATCGAGTTTAAACAGTACAGCAAAATGGTACTTACAGAGTGACCTTGTTTTTGAAAAACTGTTTATTTCTCTATTACATGATTGCAACTTGCTGAAAAGTGTCAACAGTTCAGTGTTCCTATCATCCTGATTAAGCAGTACAGCAAAAATTGTACTTACAGAGTGCATCAAACATGATTTAGACCTTGTTTGTGAAAAACTATTTATTTCTGTATTACATGATTGCAACTTGCTGAAAAGTGTCAACAGTACAGTGTTCCTATCATCCTGATTAATCAGTACAGCAAAAATGGAACTTACAGAGTGCACTAAACATGAATTAGACCTTGTTTGTGAAAAACGATTTATTTCTGTATTTCATGATTGCAACTTGCTGAAAAGTGTCAACAATGTTCCTTTCATCGAGTTTAAACAGTACAGCAAAATGGTATTTACAGAGTGACTCAAACTTGACTTAGACCTTGTTTTTGAAAAACTGTTTATTTCTGTATTACATGATTGCAACTTGATTAAAAGTGTCAACAGTACAGTGTTCCTATCATCCTGATTAAGCAGTACAGCAAAAATTGAACTTACAGAGTGACTCAAACATGACTTAGACCTTGTTTTTGAAAAACGGTTTATTTCTGTATTTCATGATTGCAACTTGCTGAAAAGTGTCAACAGTGTTCCTTTCATCGAGTTTAAACATTACAGCAAATGGTACGTACTTACAGAGTACTCAAACATGACTTAGACCTTGTTTTTGAAAAACTGTTTATTTCTGTATTTCATGATTGCAACTTGCTGAAAAGTGTTAACAGGGTTCCTTTCATCGAGTTTAAACAGTACAGCAAAATGGTACTTACAGAGTGACCTTGTTTGTGAAAAACTATTTATTTCTGTATTACATGATTGCAACTTGCTGAAAAGTGTCAACAGTACAGTGTTCCTATCATCCTGATTAATCAGTACAGCAAAAATTGAACTTACAGAGTGCACTAAACATGAATTAGACCTTGTTTGTGAAAAACGATTTATTTCTGTATTTCATGATTGCAACTTGCTGAAAAGTGTCAACAATGTTCCTTTCATCGAGTTTAAACAGTACAGCAAAATGGTATTTACAGAGTGACTCAAACTTGACTTAGACCTTGTTTTTGAAAAACTGTTTATTTCTGTATTACATGATTGCAACTTGATTAAAAGTGTCAACAGTACAGTGTTCCTATCATCCTGATTAAGCAGTACAGCAAAAATGGTACTTACAGAGTGACTCAAACATGACTTAGACCTTGTTTTTGAAAAACTATTTATTTCTGTTTTTCATGATTGCAACTTGCTGAAAAGTGTCAACAATGTTCCTTCATCGAGTTTAAACAGTACAGCAAAATGGTACTTGCAGAGTGACTCAAACATGACTTAGACCTTGTTTTTGAAAAACTGTTTATTTCTGTATTTCATGATTGCAACTGGCTGAAGTGTTAACAGTGTTCCTTTCATCGAGTTTAAACAGTACAGCAAAATTGTACTTACAGAGTGACTCAAACATGACTTAGACCTTGTTTTTGAAAAACTGTTTATTTCTGTATTACATGATTGCAACTTGCTGAAAAGTGTCAACAGTACAGTGTTCCTATCATCCTGATTAAGCAGTACAGCAAAAATGGAACTTACAAAGTGCATCAAACATGATTTAGACCTTGTTTGTGAAAAACTATTTATTTCTGTTTTTCATGATTGCAACTTGCTGAAAAGTGTCAACAATGTTCCTTTCATCGAGTTTAAACAGTACAGCAAAATTGTACTTACAGAGTGACTCAAACATGACTTAGACCTTGTTTTTGAAAAACTGTTTATTTCTGTATTTCATGATTGCAACTGGCTGAAAAGTGTTAACAGTGTTCCTTTCATCGAGTTTAAACAGTACAGCAAAATTGTACTTACAGAGTGACTCAAACATGACTTAGACCTTGTTTTTGAAAAACTGTTTATTTCTGTATTACATGATTGCAACTTGCTGAAAAGTGTCAACAGTACAGTGTTCCTATCATCCTGATTAAGCAGTACAGCAAAAATGGAACTTACAAAGTGCATCAAACATGATTTAGACCTTGTTTGTGAAAAACTATTTATTTCTGTTTTTCATGATTGCAACTTGCTGAAAAGTGTCAACAATGTTCCTTTCATCGAGTTTAAACAGTACAGCAAAATTGTACTTACAGAGTGACTCAAACATGACTTAGACCTTGTTTTTGAAAAACGGTTAGTTTCTGTATTTCATGATTGCAACTTGCTGAAAAGTGTCAACAGTGTTCCTTTCATCGAGTTTAAACAGTACAGCAAATGGTACTTACAGAGTGACTCAAACATGACTTAGACCTTGTTTTTGAAAAACTGTTTATTTCTGTATTTCATGATTGCAACTTGCTGAAAAGTATTAACAGTGTTCCTTTCATCGAGTTTAAACAGTACAGTAAATGGTACTTACAGAGTGACTCAAACATGACTTAGACCTTGTTTTTGAAAAACTGTTTATTTCTGTATTTCATGATTGCAACTTGCTGAAAAGTGTTAACAGGGTTCCTTTCATCGAGTTTAAACAGTACAGCAAAATGGTACTTACAGAGTGACCTTGTTTTTGAAAAACTGTTTATTTCTCTATTACATGATTGCAACTTGCTGAAAAGTGTCAACAGTTCAGTGTTCCTATCATCCTGATTAAGCAGTACAGCAAAAATGGAACTTACAGAGTGACTCAAACATGACTTAGACCTTGTTTTTGAAAAACTGTTTATTTCTGTATTTCATGATTGCAACTGGCTGAAAAGTGTTAACAGTGTTCCTTTCATCGAGTTTAAACAGTACAGCAAAATTGTACTTACAGAGTGACTCAAACATGACTTAGACCTTGTTTTTGAAAAACTGTTTATTTCTGTATTACATGATTGCAACTTGCTGAAAAGTGTCAACAGTACAGTGTTCCTATCATCCTGATTAAGCAGTACAGCAAAAATGGAACTTACAAAGTGCATCAAACATGATTTAGACCTTGTTTGTGAAAAATTATTTATTTCTGTTTTTCATGATTGCAACTTGCTGAAAAGTGTCAACAATGTTCCTTTCATCGAGTTTAAACAGTACAGCAAAATTGTACTTACAGAGTGACTCAAACATGACTTAGACCTTGTTTTTGAAAAACGGTTTATTTCTGTATTTCATGATTGCAACTTGCTGAAAAGTGTCAACAGTGTTCCTTTCATCGAGTTTAAACAGTACAGCAAATGGTACTTACAGAGTGACTCAAACATGACTTAGACCTTGTTTTTGAAAAACTGTTTATTTCTGTATTTCATGATTGCAACTTGCTGAAAAGTATTAACAGTGTTCCTTTCATCGAGTTTAAACAGTACAGCAAATGGTACTTACAGAGTGACTCAAACATGACTTAGACCTTGTTTTTGAAAAACTGTTTATTTCTGTATTTCATGATTGCAACTTGCTGAAAAGTATTAACAGTGTTCCTTTCATCGAGTTTAAACAGTACAGCAAATGGTACTTACAGAGTGACTCAAACATGACTTAGACCTTGTTTTTGAAAAACTGTTTATTTCTGTATTTCATGATTGCAACTTGCTGAAAAGTGTTAACAGGGTTCCTTTCATCGAGTTTAAACAGTACAGCAAAATGGTACTTACAGAGTGACCTTGTTTTTGAAAAACTGTTTATTTCTCTATTACATGATTGCAACTTGCTGAAAAGTGTCAACAGTTCAGTGTTCTTATCATCCTGATTAAGCAGTACAGCAAAAATTGTACTTACAGAGTGCATCAAACATGATTTAGACCTTGTTTGTGAAAAACTATTTATTTCTGTATTACATGATTGCAACTTGCTGAAAAGTGTCAACAGTACAGTGTTCCTATCATCCTGATTAATCAGTACAGCAAAAATGGAAATTACAGAGTGCACTAAACATGAATTAGACCTTGTTTGTGAAAAACGATTTATTTCTGTATTTCATGATTGCAACTTGCTGAAAAGTGTCAACAATGTTCCTTTCATCGAGTTTAAACAGTACAGCAAAATGGTATTTACAGATTGACTCAAACTTGACTTAGACCTTGTTTTTGAAAAACTGTTTATTTCTGTATTGCATGATTGCAACTTGCTGAAAAGTGTCAACAGTACAGTGTTCCTATCATCCTGATTAAGCAGTACAGCAAAAATGGAACTTACAAAGTGCATCAAACATGATTTAGACCTTGTTTGTGAAAAACTATTTATTTCTGTTTTTCATGATTGCAACTTGCTGAAAAGTGTCAACAATGTTCCTTTCATCGAGTTTAAACAGTACAGCAAAATTGTACTTACAGAGTGACTCAAACATGACTTAGACCTTGTTTTTGAAAAACTGTTTATTTCTGTATTTCATGATTGCAACTGGCTGAAAAGTGTTAACAGTGTTCCTTTCATCGAGTTTAAACAGTACAGCAAAATTGTACTTACAGAGTGACTCAAACATGACTTAGACCTTGTTTTTGAAAAACTGTTTATTTCTGTATTACATGATTGCAACTTGCTGAAAAGTGTCAACAGTACAGTGTTCCTATCATCCTGATTAAGCAGTACAGCAAAAATGGAACTTACAAAGTGCATCAAACATGATTTAGACCTTGTTTGTGAAAAACTATTTATTTCTGTTTTTCATGATTGCAACTTGCTGAAAAGTGTCAACAATGTTCCTTTCATCGAGTTTAAACAGTACAGCAAAATTGTACTTACAGAGTGACTCAAACATGACTTAGACCTTGTTTTTGAAAAACGGTTAGTTTCTGTATTTCATGATTGCAACTTGCTGAAAAGTGTCAACAGTGTTCCTTTCATCGAGTTTAAACAGTACAGCAAATGGTACTTACAGAGTGACTCAAACATGACTTAGACCTTGTTTTTGAAAAACTGTTTATTTCTGTATTTCATGATTGCAACTTGCTGAAAAGTATTAACAGTGTTCCTTTCATCGAGTTTAAACAGTACAGTAAATGGTACTTACAGAGTGACTCAAACATGACTTAGACCTTGTTTTTGAAAAACTGTTTATTTCTGTATTTCATGATTGCAACTTGCTGAAAAGTGTTAACAGGGTTCCTTTCATCGAGTTTAAACAGTACAGCAAAATGGTACTTACAGAGTGACCTTGTTTTTGAAAAACTGTTTATTTCTCTATTACATGATTGCAACTTGCTGAAAAGTGTCAACAGTTCAGTGTTCCTATCATCCTGATTAAGCAGTACAGCAAAAATGGAACTTACAGAGTGACTCAAACATGACTTAGACCTTGTTTTTGAAAAACTGTTTATTTCTGTATTTCATGATTGCAACTGGCTGAAAAGTGTTAACAGTGTTCCTTTCATCGAGTTTAAACAGTACAGCAAAATTGTACTTACAGAGTGACTCAAACATGACTTAGACCTTGTTTTTGAAAAACTGTTTATTTCTGTATTACATGATTGCAACTTGCTGAAAAGTGTCAACAGTACAGTGTTCCTATCATCCTGATTAAGCAGTACAGCAAAAATGGAACTTACAAAGTGCATCAAACATGATTTAGACCTTGTTTGTGAAAAATTATTTATTTCTGTTTTTCATGATTGCAACTTGCTGAAAAGTGTCAACAATGTTCCTTTCATCGAGTTTAAACAGTACAGCAAAATTGTACTTACAGAGTGACTCAAACATGACTTAGACCTTGTTTTTGAAAAACGGTTTATTTCTGTATTTCATGATTGCAACTTGCTGAAAAGTGTCAACAGTGTTCCTTTCATCGAGTTTAAACAGTACAGCAAATGGTACTTACAGAGTGACTCAAACATGACTTAGACCTTGTTTTTGAAAAACTGTTTATTTCTGTATTTCATGATTGCAACTTGCTGAAAAGTATTAACAGTGTTCCTTTCATCGAGTTTAAACAGTACAGCAAATGGTACTTACAGAGTGACTCAAACATGACTTAGACCTTGTTTTTGAAAAACTGTTTATTTCTGTATTTCATGATTGCAACTTGCTGAAAAGTATTAACAGTGTTCCTTTCATCGAGTTTAAACAGTACAGCAAATGGTACTTACAGAGTGACTCAAACATGACTTAGACCTTGTTTTTGAAAAACTGTTTATTTCTGTATTTCATGATTGCAACTTGCTGAAAAGTGTTAACAGGGTTCCTTTCATCGAGTTTAAACAGTACAGCAAAATGGTACTTACAGAGTGACCTTGTTTTTGAAAAACTGTTTATTTCTCTATTACATGATTGCAACTTGCTGAAAAGTGTCAACAGTTCAGTGTTCTTATCATCCTGATTAAGCAGTACAGCAAAAATTGTACTTACAGAGTGCATCAAACATGATTTAGACCTTGTTTGTGAAAAACTATTTATTTCTGTATTACATGATTGCAACTTGCTGAAAAGTGTCAACAGTACAGTGTTCCTATCATCCTGATTAATCAGTACAGCAAAAATGGAAATTACAGAGTGCACTAAACATGAATTAGACCTTGTTTGTGAAAAACGATTTATTTCTGTATTTCATGATTGCAACTTGCTGAAAAGTGTCAACAATGTTCCTTTCATCGAGTTTAAACAGTACAGCAAAATGGTATTTACAGATTGACTCAAACTTGACTTAGACCTTGTTTTTGAAAAACTGTTTATTTCTGTATTGCATGATTGCAACTTGCTGAAAAGTGTCAACAGTACAGTGTTCCTATCATCCTGATTAAGCAGTACAGCAAAAATGGAACTTACAAAGTGCATCAAACATGATTTAGACCTTGTTTGTGAAAAACTATTTATTTCTGTTTTTCATGATTGCAACTTGCTGAAAAGTGTCAACAATGTTCCTTTCATCGAGTTTAAACAGTACAGCAAAATTGTACTTACAGAGTGACTCAAACATGACTTAGACCTTGTTTTTGAAAAACGGTTTATTTCTGTATTTCATGATTGCAACTTGCTGAAAAGTGTCAACAGTACAGTGTTCCTATCATCCTGATTAAGCATTACAGTAAAAATGGTGCATCAAACATGATTTAGACCTTGTTTGTGAAAAACGATTTATTTCTGTTTTTCATGATTGCAACTTGCTGAAAAGTGTCAACAATGTTCCTTTCATCGAGTTTAAACAGTACAGCAAAATGGTACTTGCAGAGTGACTCAAACATGACTTAGACCTTGTTTTTGAAAAACTATTTATTTCTGTATTACATGATTGCAACTTGCTGAAAAGTGTCAACAGTACAGTGTTCCTATCATCCTGATTAAGCAGTACAGCAAAAATTGAACTTACAGAGTGACTCAAACATGACTTAGACCTTGTTTTTGAAAAACGGTTTATTTCTGTATTTCATGATTGCAACTTGCTGAAAAGTGTCAACAGTGTTCCTTTCATCGAGTTTAAACATTACAGCAAATGGTACTTACAGAGTGACTCAAACATGACTTAGACCTTGTTTTTGAAAAACTGTTTATTTCTGTATTTCATGATTGCAACTTGCTGAAAAGTGTTAACAGGGTTCCTTTCATCGAGTTTAAACAGTACAGCAAAATGGTACTTACAGAGTGACCTTGTTTTTGAAAAACTGTTTATTTCTCTATTACATGATTGCAACTTGCTGAAAAGTGTCAACAGTTCAGTGTTCTTATCATCCTGATTAAGCAGTACAGCAAAAATGGAACTTACAAAGTGCATCAAAAATGATTTAGACCTTGTTTGTGAAAAACTATTTATTTCTGTTTTTCATGATTGCAACTTGCTGAAAAGTGTCAACAATGTTCCTTTCATCGAGTTTAAACAGTACAGCAAAATTGTACTTACAGAGTGACTCAAACATGACTTAGACCTTGTTTTTGAAAAACGGTTTATTTCTGTATTTCATGATTGCAACTTGCTGAAAAGTATTAACAGTGTTCCTTTCATCGAGTTTAAACAGTACAGCAAATGGTACTTACAGAGTGACTCAAACATGACTTAGACCTTGTTTTTGAAAAACTGTTTATTTCTGTATTTCATGATTGCAACTTGCTGAAAAGTGTTAACAGGGTTCCTTTCATCGAGTTTAAACAGTACAGCAAAATGGTACTTACAGAGTGACCTTGTTTTTGAAAAACTGTTTATTTCTCTATTACATGATTGCAACTTGCTGAAAAGTGTCAACAGTTCAGTGTTCCTATCATCCTGATTAAGCAGTACAGCAAAAATTGTACTTACAGAGTGCATCAAACATGATTTAGACCTTGTTTGTGAAAAACTATTTATTTCTGTATTACATGATTGCAACTTGCTGAAAAGTGTCAACAGTACAGTGTTCCTATCATCCTGATTAATCAGTACAGCAAAAATGGAACTTACAGAGTGCACTAAACATGAATTAGACCTTGTTTGTGAAAAACGATTTATTTCTGTATTTCATGATTGCAACTTGCTGAAAAGTGTCAACAATGTTCCTTTCATCGAGTTTAAACAGTACAGCAAAATGGTATTTACAGAGTGACTCAAACTTGACTTAGACCTTGTTTTTGAAAAACTGTTTATTTCTGTATTACATGATTGCAACTTGATTAAAAGTGTCAACAGTACAGTGTTCCTATCATCCTGATTAAGCAGTACAGCAAAAATTGAACTTACAGAGTGACTCAAACATGACTTAGACCTTGTTTTTGAAAAACGGTTTATTTCTGTATTTCATGATTGCAACTTGCTGAAAAGTGTCAACAGTGTTCCTTTCATCGAGTTTAAACATTACAGCAAATGGTACGTACTTACAGAGTACTCAAACATGACTTAGACCTTGTTTTTGAAAAACTGTTTATTTCTGTATTTCATGATTGCAACTTGCTGAAAAGTGTTAACAGGGTTCCTTTCATCGAGTTTAAACAGTACAGCAAAATGGTACTTACAGAGTGACCTTGTTTGTGAAAAACTATTTATTTCTGTATTACATGATTGCAACTTGCTGAAAAGTGTCAACAGTACAGTGTTCCTATCATCCTGATTAATCAGTACAGCAAAAATTGAACTTACAGAGTGCACTAAACATGAATTAGACCTTGTTTGTGAAAAACGATTTATTTCTGTATTTCATGATTGCAACTTGCTGAAAAGTGTCAACAATGTTCCTTTCATCGAGTTTAAACAGTACAGCAAAATGGTATTTACAGAGTGACTCAAACTTGACTTAGACCTTGTTTTTGAAAAACTGTTTATTTCTGTATTACATGATTGCAACTTGATTAAAAGTGTCAACAGTACAGTGTTCCTATCATCCTGATTAAGCAGTACAGCAAAAATGGTACTTACAGAGTGACTCAAACATGACTTAGACCTTGTTTTTGAAAAACTATTTATTTCTGTTTTTCATGATTGCAACTTGCTGAAAAGTGTCAACAATGTTCCTTCATCGAGTTTAAACAGTACAGCAAAATGGTACTTGCAGAGTGACTCAAACATGACTTAGACCTTGTTTTTGAAAAACTGTTTATTTCTGTATTTCATGATTGCAACTGGCTGAAGTGTTAACAGTGTTCCTTTCATCGAGTTTAAACAGTACAGCAAAATTGTACTTACAGAGTGACTCAAACATGACTTAGACCTTGTTTTTGAAAAACTGTTTATTTCTGTATTACATGATTGCAACTTGCTGAAAAGTGTCAACAGTACAGTGTTCCTATCATCCTGATTAAGCAGTACAGCAAAAATGGAACTTACAAAGTGCATCAAACATGATTTAGACCTTGTTTGTGAAAAACTATTTATTTCTGTTTTTCATGATTGCAACTTGCTGAAAAGTGTCAACAATGTTCCTTTCATCGAGTTTAAACAGTACAGCAAAATTGTACTTACAGAGTGACTCAAACATGACTTAGACCTTGTTTTTGAAAAACGGTTAGTTTCTGTATTTCATGATTGCAACTTGCTGAAAAGTGTCAACAGTGTTCCTTTCATCGAGTTTAAACAGTACAGCAAATGGTACTTACAGAGTGACTCAAACATGACTTAGACCTTGTTTTTGAAAAACTGTTTATTTCTGTATTTCATGATTGCAACTTGCTGAAAAGTATTAACAGTGTTCCTTTCATCGAGTTTAAACAGTACAGTAAATGGTACTTACAGAGTGACTCAAACATGACTTAGACCTTGTTTTTGAAAAACTGTTTATTTCTGTATTTCATGATTGCAACTTGCTGAAAAGTGTTAACAGGGTTCCTTTCATCGAGTTTAAACAGTACAGCAAAATGGTACTTACAGAGTGACCTTGTTTTTGAAAAACTGTTTATTTCTCTATTACATGATTGCAACTTGCTGAAAAGTGTCAACAGTTCAGTGTTCCTATCATCCTGATTAAGCAGTACAGCAAAAATGGAACTTACAGAGTGACTCAAACATGACTTAGACCTTGTTTTTGAAAAACTGTTTATTTCTGTATTTCATGATTGCAACTGGCTGAAAAGTGTTAACAGTGTTCCTTTCATCGAGTTTAAACAGTACAGCAAAATTGTACTTACAGAGTGACTCAAACATGACTTAGACCTTGTTTTTGAAAAACTGTTTATTTCTGTATTACATGATTGCAACTTGCTGAAAAGTGTCAACAGTACAGTGTTCCTATCATCCTGATTAAGCAGTACAGCAAAAATGGAACTTACAAAGTGCATCAAACATGATTTAGACCTTGTTTGTGAAAAATTATTTATTTCTGTTTTTCATGATTGCAACTTGCTGAAAAGTGTCAACAATGTTCCTTTCATCGAGTTTAAACAGTACAGCAAAATTGTACTTACAGAGTGACTCAAACATGACTTAGACCTTGTTTTTGAAAAACGGTTTATTTCTGTATTTCATGATTGCAACTTGCTGAAAAGTGTCAACAGTGTTCCTTTCATCGAGTTTAAACAGTACAGCAAATGGTACTTACAGAGTGACTCAAACATGACTTAGACCTTGTTTTTGAAAAACTGTTTATTTCTGTATTTCATGATTGCAACTTGCTGAAAAGTATTAACAGTGTTCCTTTCATCGAGTTTAAACAGTACAGCAAATGGTACTTACAGAGTGACTCAAACATGACTTAGACCTTGTTTTTGAAAAACTGTTAATTTCTGTATTTCATGATTGCAACTTGCTGAAAAGAATTAACAGTGTTCCTTTCATCGAGTTTAAACAGTACAGCAAATGGTACTTACAGAGTGACTCAAACATGACTTAGACCTTGTTTTTGAAAAACTGTTTATTTCTGTATTTCATGATTGCAACTTGCTGAAAAGTGTTAACAGGGTTCCTTTCATCGAGTTTAAACAGTACAGCAAAATGGTACTTACAGAGTGACCTTGTTTTTGAAAAACTGTTTATTTCTCTATTACATGATTGCAACTTGCTGAAAAGTGTCAACAGTTCAGTGTTCTTATCATCCTGATTAAGCAGTACAGCAAAAATTGTACTTACAGAGTGCATCAAACATGATTTAGACCTTGTTTGTGAAAAACTATTTATTTCTGTATTACATGATTGCAACTTGCTGAAAAGTGTCAACAGTACAGTGTTCCTATCATCCTGATTAATCAGTACAGCAAAAATGGAACTTACAGAGTGCACTAAACATGAATTAGACCTTGTTTGTGAAAAACGATTTATTTCTGTATTTCATGATTGCAACTTGCTGAAAAGTGTCAACAATGTTCCTTTCATCGAGTTTAAACAGTACAGCAAAATGGTATTTACAGATTGACTCAAACTTGACTTAGACCTTGTTTTTGAAAAACTGTTTATTTCTGTATTGCATGATTGCAACTTGCTGAAAAGTGTCAACAGTACAGTGTTCCTATCATCCTGATTAAGCAGTACAGCAAAAATGGAACTTACAAAGTGCATCAAACATGATTTAGACCTTGTTTGTGAAAAACTATTTATTTCTGTTTTTCATGATTGCAACTTGCTGAAAAGTGTCAACAATGTTCCTTTCATCGAGTTTAAACAGTACAGCAAAATTGTACTTACAGAGTGACTCAAACATGACTTAGACCTTGTTTTTGAAAAACGGTTTATTTCTGTATTTCATGATTGCAACTTGCTGAAAAGTGTCAACAGTACAGTGTTCCTATCATCCTGATTAAGCATTACAGTAAAAATGGTGCATCAAACATGATTTAGACCTTGTTTGTGAAAAACGATTTATTTCTGTTTTTCATGATTGCAACTTGCTGAAAACTG
Source organism: Salmo salar (assembly GCF_965601325.2). NCBI lineage: Eukaryota > Metazoa > Chordata > Actinopteri > Salmoniformes > Salmonidae > Salmo > Salmo salar. The sequence goes on along the minus strand of NC_138295.1, from coordinate 47,470,285 downwards.
TCAACAATGTTCCTTTCATCGAGTTTAAACAGTACAGCAAAATGGTACTTGCAGAGTGACTCAAACATGACTTAGACCTTGTTTTTGAAAAACTATTTATTTCTGTATTACATGATTGCAACTTGCTGAAAAGTGTCAACAGTACAGTGTTCCTATCATCCTGATTAAGCAGTACAGCAAAAATTGAACTTACAGAGTGCACTCAAACATGACTTAGACCTTGTTTGTGAAAAACGGTTTATTTCTGTATTTCATGATTGCAACTTGCTGAAAAGTGTCAACAGTGTTCCTTTCATCGAGTTTAAACATTACAGCAAATGGTACTTACAGAGTGACTCAAACATGACTTAGACCTTGTTTGTGAAAAACTGTTTATTTCTGTATTTCATGATTGCAACTTGCTGAAAAGTGTCAACAGGGTTCCTTTCATCGAGTTTAAACAGTACAGCAAAATGGTACTTACAGAGTGACTCAAACTTGACTTAGACCTTGTTTTTGAAAAACTGTTTATTTCTGTATTACATGATTGCAACTTGATTAAAAGTGTCAACAGTACAGTGTTCCTATCATCCTGATTAAGCAGTACAGCAAAAATTGAACTTACAGAGTGACTCAAACATGACTTAGACCTTGTTTTTGAAAAACGGTTTATTTCTGTATTTCATGATTGCAACTTGCTGAAAAGTGTCAACAGTGTTCCTTTCATCGAGTTTAAACATTACAGCAAATGGTACGTACTTACAGAGTACTCAAACATGACTTAGACCTTGTTTTTGAAAAACTGTTTATTTCTGTATTTCATGATTGCAACTTGCTGAAAAGTGTTAACAGGGTTCCTTTCATCGAGTTTAAACAGTACAGCAAAATGGTACTTACAGAGTGACCTTGTTTGTGAAAAACTATTTATTTCTGTATTACATGATTGCAACTTGCTGAAAAGTGTCAACAGTACAGTGTTCCTATCATCCTGATTAATCAGTACAGCAAAAATTGAACTTACAGAGTGCACTAAACATGAATTAGACCTTGTTTGTGAAAAACGATTTATTTCTGTATTTCATGATTGCAACTTGCTGAAAAGTGTCAACAATGTTCCTTTCATCGAGTTTAAACAGTACAGCAAAATGGTATTTACAGAGTGACTCAAACTTGACTTAGACCTTGTTTTTGAAAAACTGTTTATTTCTGTATTACATGATTGCAACTTGATTAAAAGTGTCAACAGTACAGTGTTCCTATCATCCTGATTAAGCAGTACAGCAAAAATGGTACTTACAGAGTGACTCAAACATGACTTAGACCTTGTTTTTGAAAAACTATTTATTTCTGTTTTTCATGATTGCAACTTGCTGAAAAGTGTCAACAATGTTCCTTCATCGAGTTTAAACAGTACAGCAAAATGGTACGTCTGCAGAGTGACTCAAACATGACTTAGACCTTGTTTTTGAAAAACTGTTTATTTCTGTATTTCATGATTGCAACTGGCTGAAGTGTTAACAGTGTTCCTTTCATCGAGTTTAAACAGTACAGCAAAATTGTACTTACAGAGTGACTCAAACATGACTTAGACCTTGTTTTGAAAAACTGTTTATTTCTGTATTACATGATTGCAACTTGCTGAAAAGTGTCAACAGTCGTGTCCTTTCATCCGAGTTTAAACATTACAGCAAATGGTACTTACAGAGTGCACTCAAACATGACTTAGACCTTGTTTTTGAAAAACTGTTTATTTCTGTATTTCATGATTGCAACTTGCTGAAAAGTGTTAACAGGGTTCCTTTCATCGAGTTTAAACAGTACAGCAAAATGGTACTTACAGAGTGACCCTTGCTTGCCTTGTGAAAAACTGTTTATTTCTCTATTACATGATTGCAACTTGCTGAAAAGTGTCAACAGTTCAGTGTTCTTATCATCCTGATTAAGCAGTACAGCAAAAATGGAACTTACAAAGTGCACTCAAAAATGATTTAGACCTTGTTTGTGAAAAACTATTTATTTCTGTTTTTCATGATTGCAACTTGCTGAAAAGTGTCAACAATGTTCCTTTCATCGAGTTTAAACAGTACAGCAAAATTGTACTTACAGAGTGACTCAAACATGACTTAGACCTTGTTTTTGAAAAACGGTTTATTTCTGTATTTCATGATTGCAACTTGCTGAAAAGTATTAACAGTGTTCCTTTCATCGAGTTTAAACAGTACAGCAAATGGTACTTACAGAGTGACTCAAACATGACTTAGACCTTGTTTTTGAAAAACTGTTTATTTCTGTATTTCATGATTGCAACTTGCTGAAAAGTGTCAACAGGGTTCCTTTCATCGAGTTTAAACAGTACAGCAAAATGGTACTTACAGAGTGACTCAAACATGACTTAGACCTTGTTTTGAAAAACTGTTTATTTCTCTATTACATGATTGCAACTTGCTGAAAAGTGTCAACAGTTCAGTGTTCCTATCATCCTGATTAAGCAGTACAGCAAAAATTGTACTTACAGAGTGCACCTTGCTTTTTGAAAAACTGTTTATTTCTCTATTACATGATTGCAACTTGCTGAAAAGTGTCAACAGTTCAGTGTTCTTATCATCCTGATTAAGCAGTACAGCAAAAATGGAACTTACAAAGTGCATCAAAAATGATTTAGACCTTGTTTGTGAAAAACTATTTATTTCTGTTTTTCATGATTGCAACTTGCTGAAAAGTGTCAACAATGTTCCTTTCATCGAGTTTAAACAGTACAGCAAAATTGTACTTACAGAGTGACTCAAACATGACTTAGACCTTGTTTTTGAAAAACGGTTTATTTCTGTATTTCATGATTGCAACTTGCTGAAAAGTATTAACAGTGTTCCTTTCATCGAGTTTAAACAGTACAGCAAATGGTACTTACAGAGTGACTCAAACATGACTTAGACCTTGTTTTTGAAAAACTGTTTATTTCTGTATTTCATGATTGCAACTTGCTGAAAAGTGTTAACAGGGTTCCTTTCATCGAGTTTAAACAGTACAGCAAAATGGTACTTACAGAGTGACCTTGTTTTTGAAAAACTGTTTATTTCTCTATTACATGATTGCAACTTGCTGAAAAGTGTCAACAGTTCAGTGTTCCTATCATCCTGATTAAGCAGTACAGCAAAAATTGTACTTACAGAGTGCATCAAACATGATTTAGACCTTGTTTGTGAAAAACTATTTATTTCTGTATTACATGATTGCAACTTGCTGAAAAGTGTCAACAGTACAGTGTTCCTATCATCCTGATTAATCAGTACAGCAAAAATTGAACTTACAGAGTGCACTAAACATGAATTAGACCTTGTTTGTGAAAAACGATTTATTTCTGTATTTCATGATTGCAACTTGCTGAAAAGTGTCAACAATGTTCCTTTCATCCAGTTTAAACAGTACAGCAAAATGGTATTTACAGAGTGACTCAAACTTGACTTAGACCTTGTTTTTGAAAAACTGTTTATTTCTGTATTACATGATTGCAACTTGATTAAAAGTGTCAACAGTACAGTGTTCCTATCATCCTGATTAAGCAGTACAGCAAAAATGGTACTTACAGAGTGACTCAAACATGACTTAGACCTTGTTTTTGAAAAACTATTTATTTCTGTTTTTCATGATTGCAACTTGCTGAAAAGTGTCAACAATGTTCCTTCATCGAGTTTAAACAGTACAGCAAAATGGTACTTGCAGAGTGACTCAAACATGACTTAGACCTTGTTTTTGAAAAACTGTTTATTTCTGTATTTCATGATTGCAACTGGCTGAAGTGTTAACAGTGTTCCTTTCATCGAGTTTAAACAGTACAGCAAAATTGTACTTACAGAGTGACTCAAACATGACTTAGACCTTGTTTTTGAAAAACTGTTTATTTCTGTATTACATGATTGCAACTTGCTGAAAAGTGTCAACAGTACAGTGTTCCTATCATCCTGATTAAGCAGTACAGCAAAAATGGAACTTACAAAGTGCATCAAACATGATTTAGACCTTGTTTGTGAAAAACTATTTATTTCTGTTTTTCATGATTGCAACTTGCTGAAAAGTGTCAACAATGTTCCTTTCATCGAGTTTAAACAGTACAGCAAAATTGTACTTACAGAGTGACTCAAACATGACTTAGACCTTGTTTTTGAAAAACGGTTTATTTCTGTATTTCATGATTGCAACTTGCTGAAAAGTGTCAACAGTGTTCGTTTCATCGAGTTTAAACAGTACAGCAAATGGTACTTACAGAGTGACTCAAACATGACTTAGACCTTGTTTTTGAAAAACTGTTTATTTCTGTATTTCATTTTTGCAACTTGCTGAAAAGTATTAACAGTGTTCCTTTCATCGAGTTTAAACAGTACAGCAAATGGTACTTACAGAGTGACTCAAACATGACTTAGACCTTGTTTTTGAAAAACTGTTTATTTCTGTATTTCATGATTGCAACTTGCTGAAAAGTGTTAACAGGGTTCCTTTCATCGAGTTTAAACAGTACAGCAAAATGTTACTTACAGAGTGACCTTGTTTTTGAAAAACTGTTTATTTCTCTATTACATGATTGCAACTTGCTGAAAAGTGTCAACAGTTCAGTGTTCCTATCATCCTGATTAAGCAGTACAGCAAAAATTGTACTTACAGAGTGCATCAAACATGATTTAGACCTTGTTTGTGAAAAACTATTTATTTCTGTATTACATGATTGCAACTTGCTGAAAAGTGTCAACAGTTCAGTGTTCCTATCATCCTGATTAAGCAGTACAGCAAAAATTGTACTTACAGAGTGCATCAAACATGATTTAGACCTTGTTTGTGAAAAACTATTTATTTCTGTATTACATGATTGCAACTTGCTGAAAAGTGTCAACAATGTTCCTTCATCGAGTTTAAACAGTACAGCAAAATGGTACTTGCAGAGTGACTCAAACATGACTTAGACCTTGTTTTTGAAAAACGGTTTATTTCTGTATTTCATGATTGCAACTTGCTGAAAAGTGTCAACAGTGTTCCTTTCATCGAGTTTAAACAGTACAGCAAATGGTACTTACAGAGTGACTCAAACATGACTTAGACCTTGTTTTTGAAAAACGGTTTATTTCTGTATTTCATGATTGCAACTTGCTGAAAAGTGTCAACAGTTCAGTGTTCCTATCATCCTGATTAAGCAGTACAGCAAAAATTGTACTTACAGAGTGCATCAAACATGATTTAGACCTTGTTTGTGAAAAACTATTTATTTCTGTATTACATGATTGCAACTTGCTGAAAAGTGTCAACAGTACAGTGTTCCTATCATCCTGATTAATCAGTACAGCAAAAATGGAACTTACAGAGTGACTCAAACATGACTTAGACCTTGTTTTTGAAAAACTGTTTATTTCTGTATTTCATGATTGCAACTGGCTGAAAAGTGTTAACAGTGTTCCTTTCATCGAGTTTAAACAGTACAGCAAAATTGTACTTACAGAGTGACTCAAACATGACTTAGACCTTGTTTTTGAAAAACTGTTTATTTCTGTATTACATGATTGCAACTTGCTGAAAAGTGTCAACAGTACAGTGTTCCTATCATCCTGATTAAGCAGTACAGCAAAAATGGAACTTACAAAGTGCATCAAACATGATTTAGACCTTGTTTGTGAAAAACTATTTATTTCTGTTTTTCATGATTGCAACTTGCTGAAAAGTGTCAACAATGTTCCTTTCATCGAGTTTAAACAGTACAGCAAAATTGTACTTACAGAGTGACTCAAACATGACTTAGACCTTGTTTTTGAAAAACGGTTAGTTTCTGTATTTCATGATTGCAACTTGCTGAAAAGTGTCAACAGTGTTCCTTTCATCGAGTTTAAACAGTACAGCAAATGGTACTTACAGAGTGACTCAAACATGACTTAGACCTTGTTTTTGAAAAACTGTTTATTTCTGTATTTCATGATTGCAACTTGCTGAAAAGTATTAACAGTGTTCCTTTCATCGAGTTTAAACAGTACAGTAAATGGTACTTACAGAGTGACTCAAACATGACTTAGACCTTGTTTTTGAAAAACTGTTTATTTCTGTATTTCATGATTGCAACTTGCTGAAAAGTGTTAACAGGGTTCCTTTCATCGAGTTTAAACAGTACAGCAAAATGGTACTTACAGAGTGACCTTGTTTTTGAAAAACTGTTTATTTCTCTATTACATGATTGCAACTTGCTGAAAAGTGTCAACAGTTCAGTGTTCCTATCATCCTGATTAAGCGGTACAGCAAAAATGGAACTTACAGAGTGACTCAAACATGACTTAGACCTTGTTTTTGAAAAACTGTTTATTTCTGTATTTCATGATTGCAACTGGCTGAAAAGTGTTAACAGTGTTCCTTTCATCGAGTTTAAACAGTACAGCAAAATTGTACTTACAGAGTGACTCAAACATGACTTAGACCTTGTTTTTGAAAAACTGTTTATTTCTGTATTACATGATTGCAACTTGCTGAAAAGTGTCAACAGTACAGTGTTCCTATCATCCTGATTAAGCAGTACAGCAAAAATGGAACTTACAAAGTGCATCAAACATGATTTAGACCTTGTTTGTGAAAAACTATTTATTTCTGTTTTTCATGATTGCAACTTGCTGAAAAGTGTCAACAATGTTCCTTTCATCGAGTTTAAACAGTACAGCAAAATTGTACTTACAGAGTGACTCAAACATGACTTAGACCTTGTTTTTGAAAAACGGTTTATTTCTGTATTTCATGATTGCAACTTGCTGAAAAGTGTCAACAGTGTTCCTTTCATCGAGTTTAAACAGTACAGCAAATGGTACTTACAGAGTGACTCAAACATGACTTAGACCTTGTTTTTGAAAAACTGTTTATTTCTGTATTTCATGATTGCAACTTGCTGAAAAGTATTAACAGTGTTCCTTTCATCGAGTTTAAACAGTACAGCAAATGGTACTTACAGAGTGACTCAAACATGACTTAGACCTTGTTTTTGAAAAACTGTTTATTTCTGTATTTCATGATTGCAACTTGCTGAAAAGTATTAACAGTGTTCCTTTCATCGAGTTTAAACAGTACAGCAAATGGTACTTACAGAGTGACTCAAACATGACTTAGACCTTGTTTTTGAAAAACTGTTTATTTCTGTATTTCATGATTGCAACTTGCTGAAAAGTGTTAACAGGGTTCCTTTCATCGAGTTTAAACAGTACAGCAAAATGGTACTTACAGAGTGACCTTGTTTTTGAAAAACTGTTTATTTCTCTATTACATGATTGCAACTTGCTGAAAAGTGTCAACAGTTCAGTGTTCTTATCATCCTGATTAAGCAGTACAGCAAAAATTGTACTTACAGAGTGCATCAAACATGATTTAGACCTTGTTTGTGAAAAACTATTTATTTCTGTATTACATGATTGCAACTTGCTGAAAAGTGTCAACAGTACAGTGTTCCTATCATCCTGATTAATCAGTACAGCAAAAATGGAACTTACAGAGTGCACTAAACATGAATTAGACCTTGTTTGTGAAAAACGATTTATTTCTGTATTTCATGATTGCAACTTGCTGAAAAGTGTCAACAATGTTCCTTTCATCGAGTTTAAACAGTACAGCAAAATGGTATTTACAGATTGACTCAAACTTGACTTAGACCTTGTTTTTGAAAAACTGTTTATTTCTGTATTGCATGATTGCAACTTGCTGAAAAGTGTCAACAGTACAGTGTTCCTATCATCCTGATTAAGCAGTACAGCAAAAATGGAACTTACAAAGTGCATCAAAAATGATTTAGACCTTGTTTGTGAAAAACTATTTATTTCTGTTTTTCATGATTGCAACTTGCTGAAAAGTGTCAACAATGTTCCTTTCATCGAGTTTAAACAGTACAGCAAAATTGTACTTACAGAGTGACTCAAACATGACTTAGACCTTGTTTTTGAAAAACGGTTTATTTCTGTATTTCATGATTGCAACTTGCTGAAAAGTATTAACAGTGTTCCTTTCATCGAGTTTAAACAGTACAGCAAATGGTACTTACAGAGTGACTCAAACATGACTTAGACCTTGTTTTTGAAAAACGGTTTATTTCTGTATTTCATGATTGCAACTTGCTGAAAAGTGTTAACAGGGTTCCTTTCATCGAGTTTAAACAGTACAGCAAAATGGTACTTACAGAGTGACCTTGTTTTTGAAAAACTGTTTATTTCTCTATTACATGATTGCAACTTGCTGAAAAGTGTCAACAGTTCAGTGTTCCTATCATCCTGATTAAGCAGTACAGCAAAAATTGTACTTACAGAGTGCATCAAACATGATTTAGACCTTGTTTGTGAAAAACTATTTATTTCTGTATTACATGATTGCAACTTGCTGAAAAGTGTCAACAGTGTTCCTTTCATCGAGTTTAAACAGTACAGCAAATGATACTTACAGAGTGACTCAAACATGACTTAGACCTTGTTTTTGAAAAACTGTTTATTTCTGTATTTCATGATTGCAACTTGCTGAAAAGTATTAACAGTGTTCCTTTCATCGAGTTTAAACAGTACAGCAAATCGTACTTACAGAGTGACTCAAACATGACTTAGACCTTGTTTTTGAAAAACTGTTTATTTCTGTATTTCATGATTGCAACTTGCTGAAAAGTGTTAACAGGGTTCCTTTCATCGAGTTTAAACAGTACAGCAAAATGGTACTTACAGAGTGACCTTGTTTTTGAAAAACTGTTTATTTCTTTATTACATGATTGCAACTTGCTGAAAAGTGTCAACAGTTCAGTGTTCCTATCATCCTGATTAAGCAGTACAGCAAAAATTGTACTTACAGAGTGTATCAAACATGATTTAGACCTTGTTTGTGAAAAACTATTTATTTCTGTATTACATGATTGCAACTTGCTGAAAAGTGTCAACAGTACAGTGTTCCTATCATCCTGATTAATCAGTACAGCAAAAATGGAACTTACAGAGTGACTCAAACATGACTTAGACCTTGTTTTTGAAAAACTGTTTATTTCTGTATTTCATGATTGCAACTGGCTGAAAAGTGTTAACAGTGTTCCTTTCATCGAGTTTAAACAGTACAGCAAAATTGTACTTACAGAGTGACTCAAACATGACTTAGACCTTGTTTTTGAAAAACTGTTTATTTCTGTATTACATGATTGCAACTTGCTGAAAAGTGTCAACAGTACAGTGTTCCTATCATCCTGATTAAGCAGTACAGCAAAAATGGAACTTACAAAGTGCATCAAACATGATTTAGACCTTGTTTGTGAAAAACTATTTATTTCTGTTTTTCATGATTGCAACTTGCTGAAAAGTGTCAACAATGTTCCTTTCATCGAGTTTAAACAGTACAGCAAAATTGTACTTACAGAGTGACTCAAACATGACTTAGACCTTGTTTTTGAAAAACGGTTTATTTCTGTATTTCATGATTGCAACTTGCTGAAAAGTGTCAACAGTGTTCCTTTCATCGAGTTTAAACAGTACAGCAAATGGTACTTACAGAGTGACTCAAACATGACTTAGACCTTGTTTTTGAAAAACTTTATTTCTGTATTTCATGATTGCAACTTGCTGAAAAGTATTAACAGTGTTCCTTTCATCGAGTTTAAACAGTACAGCAAATGGTACTTACAGAGTGACTCAAACATGACTTAGACCTTGTTTTTGAAAAACTGTTTATTTCTGTATTTCATGATTGCAACTTGCTGAAAAGTATTAACAGTGTTCCTTTCATCGAGTTTAAACAGTACAGCAAATGGTACTTACAGAGTGACTCAAACATGACTTAGACCTTGTTTTTGAAAAACTGTTTATTTCTGTATTTCATGATTGCAACTTGCTGAAAAGTGTTAACAGGGTTCCTTTCATCGAGTTTAAACAGTACAGCAAAATGGTACTTACAGAGTGACCTTGTTTTTGAAAAACTGTTTATTTCTCTATTACATGATTGCAACTTGCTGAAAAGTGTCAACAGTTCAGTGTTCTTATCATCCTGATTAAGCAGTACAGCAAAAATTGTACTTACAGAGTGCATCAAACATGATTTAGACCTTGTTTGTGAAAAACTATTTATTTCTGTATTACATGATTGCAACTTGCTGAAAAGTGTCAACAGTACAGTGTTCCTATCATCCTGATTAATCAGTACAGCAAAAATGGAACTTACAGAGTGCACTAAACATGAATTAGACCTTGTTTGTGAAAAACGATTTATTTCTGTATTTCATGATTGCAACTTGCTGAAAAGTGTCAACAATGTTCCTTTCATCGAGTTTAAACAGTACAGCAAAATGGTATTTACAGATTGACTCAAACTTGACTTAGACCTTGTTTTTGAAAAACTGTTTATTTCTGTATTGCATGATTGCAACTTGCTGAAAAGTGTCAACAGTACAGTGTTCCTATCATCCTGATTAAGCAGTACAGCAAAAATGGAACTTACAAAGTGCATCAAAAATGATTTAGACCTTGTTTGTGAAAAACTATTTATTTCTGTTTTTCATGATTGCAACTTGCTGAAAAGTGTCAACAATGTTCCTTTCATCGAGTTTAAACAGTACAGCAAAATTGTACTTACAGAGTGACTCAAACATGACTTAGACCTTGTTTTTGAAAAACGGTTTATTTCTGTATTTCATGATTGCAACTTGCTGAAAAGTATTAACAGTGTTCCTTTCATCGAGTTTAAACAGTACAGCAAATGGTACTTACAGAGTGACTCAAACATGACTTAGACCTTGTTTTTGAAAAACGGTTTATTTCTGTATTTCATGATTGCAACTTGCTGAAAAGTGTTAACAGGGTTCCTTTCATCGAGTTTAAACAGTACAGCAAAATGGTACTTACAGAGTGACCTTGTTTTTGAAAAACTGTTTATTTCTCTATTACATGATTGCAACTTGCTGAAAAGTGTCAACAGTTCAGTGTTCCTATCATCCTGATTAAGCAGTACAGCAAAAATTGTACTTACAGAGTGCATCAAACATGATTTAGACCTTGTTTGTGAAAAACTATTTATTTCTGTATTACATGATTGCAACTTGCTGAAAAGTGTCAACAGTGTTCCTTTCATCGAGTTTAAACAGTACAGCAAATGGTACTTACAGAGTGACTCAAACATGACTTAGACCTTGTTTTTGAAAAACTGTTTATTTCTGTATTTCATGATTGCAACTGGCTGAAAAGTGTTAACAGTGTTCCTTTCATCGAGTTTAAACAGTACAGCAAAATTGTACTTACAGAGTGACTCAAACATGACTTAGACCTTGTTTTTGAAAAACTGTTTATTTCTGTATTACATGATTGCAACTTGCTGAAAAGTGTCAACAGTACAGTGTTCCTATCATCCTGATTAAGCAGTACAGCAAAAATGGAACTTACAAAGTGCATCAAACATGATTTAGACCTTGTTTGTGAAAAACTATTTATTTCTGTTTTTCATGATTGCAACTTGCTGAAAAGTGTCAACAATGTTCCTTTCATCGAGTTTAAACAGTACAGCAAAATTGTACTTACAGAGTGACTCAAACATGACTTAGACCTTGTTTTTGAAAAACGGTTTATTTCTGTATTTCATGATTGCAACTTGCTGAAAAGTGTCAACAGTGTTCCTTTCATCGAGTTTAAACAGTACAGCAAATGGTACTTACAGAGTGACTCAAACATGACTTAGACCTTGTTTTTGAAAAACTTTATTTCTGTATTTCATGATTGCAACTTGCTGAAAAGTATTAACAGTGTTCCTTTCATCGAGTTTAAACAGTACAGCAAATGGTACTTACAGAGTGACTCAAACATGACTTAGACCTTGTTTTTGAAAAACTGTTTATTTCTGTATTTCATGATTGCAACTTGCTGAAAAGTATTAACAGTGTTCCTTTCATCGAGTTTAAACAGTACAGCAAATGGTACTTACAGAGTGACTCAAACATGACTTAGACCTTGTTTTTGAAAAACTGTTTATTTCTGTATTTCATGATTGCAACTTGCTGAAAAGTGTTAACAGGGTTCCTTTCATCGAGTTTAAACAGTACAGCAAAATGGTACTTACAGAGTGACCTTGTTTTTGAAAAACTGTTTATTTCTCTATTACATGATTGCAACTTGCTGAAAAGTGTCAACAGTTCAGTGTTCTTATCATCCTGATTAAGCAGTACAGCAAAAATTGTACTTACAGAGTGCATCAAACATGATTTAGACCTTGTTTGTGAAAAACTATTTATTTCTGTATTACATGATTGCAACTTGCTGAAAAGTGTCAACAGTACAGTGTTCCTATCATCCTGATTAATCAGTACAGCAAAAATGGAACTTACAGAGTGCACTAAACATGAATTAGACCTTGTTTGTGAAAAACGATTTATTTCTGTATTTCATGATTGCAACTTGCTGAAAAGTGTCAACAATGTTCCTTTCATCGAGTTTAAACAGTACAGCAAAATGGTATTTACAGATTGACTCAAACTTGACTTAGACCTTGTTTTTGAAAAACTGTTTATTTCTGTATTGCATGATTGCAACTTGCTGAAAAGTGTCAACAGTACAGTGTTCCTATCATCCTGATTAAGCAGTACAGCAAAAATGGAACTTACAAAGTGCATCAAAAATGATTTAGACCTTGTTTGTGAAAAACTATTTATTTCTGTTTTTCATGATTGCAACTTGCTGAAAAGTGTCAACAATGTTCCTTTCATCGAGTTTAAACAGTACAGCAAAATTGTACTTACAGAGTGACTCAAACATGACTTAGACCTTGTTTTTGAAAAACGGTTTATTTCTGTATTTCATGATTGCAACTTGCTGAAAAGTATTAACAGTGTTCCTTTCATCGAGTTTAAACAGTACAGCAAATGGTACTTACAGAGTGACTCAAACATGACTTAGACCTTGTTTTTGAAAAACGGTTTATTTCTGTATTTCATGATTGCAACTTGCTGAAAAGTGTTAACAGGGTTCCTTTCATCGAGTTTAAACAGTACAGCAAAATGGTACTTACAGAGTGACCTTGTTTTTGAAAAACTGTTTATTTCTCTATTACATGATTGCAACTTGCTGAAAAGTGTCAACAGTTCAGTGTTCCTATCATCCTGATTAAGCAGTACAGCAAAAATGGAACTTACAAAGTGCATCAAACATGATTTAGACCTTGTTTGTGAAAAACTATTTATTTCTGTTTTTCATGATTGCAACTTGCTGAAAAGTGTCAACAATGTTCCTTTCATCGAGTTTAAACAGTACAGCAAAATTGTACTTACAGAGTGACTCAAACATGACTTAGACCTTGTTTTTGAAAAACGGTTAGTTTCTGTATTTCATGATTGCAACTTGCTGAAAAGTGTCAACAGTGTTCCTTTCATCGAGTTTAAACAGTACAGCAAATGGTACTTACAGAGTGACTCAAACATGACTTAGACCTTGTTTTTGAAAAACTGTTTATTTCTGTATTTCATGATTGCAACTTGCTGAAAAGTATTAACAGTGTTCCTTTCATCGAGTTTAAACAGTACAGTAAATGGTACTTACAGAGTGACTCAAACATGACTTAGACCTTGTTTTTGAAAAACTGTTTATTTCTGTATTTCATGATTGCAACTTGCTGAAAAGTGTTAACAGGGTTCCTTTCATCGAGTTTAAACAGTACAGCAAAATGGTACTTACAGAGTGACCTTGTTTTTGAAAACTGTTTATTTCTCTATTACATGATTGCAACTTGCTGAAAAGTGTCAACAGTTCAGTGTTCCTATCATCCTGATTAAGCAGTACAGCAAAAATGGAACTTACAGAGTGACTCAAACATGACTTAGACCTTGTTTTTGAAAAACTGTTTATTTCTGTATTTCATGATTGCAACTTGCTGAAAAGTGTTAACAGGGTTCCTTTCATCGAGTTTAAACAGTACAGCAAAATGTTACTTACAGAGTGACCTTGTTTTTGAAAAACTGTTTATTTCTCTATTACATGATTGCAACTTGCTGAAAAGTGTCAACAGTTCAGTGTTCCTATCATCCTGATTAAGCAGTACAGCAAAAATTGTACTTACAGAGTGCATCAAACATGATTTAGACCTTGTTTGTGAAAAACTATTTATTTCTGTATTACATGATTGCAACTTGCTGAAAAGTGTCAACAGTTCAGTGTTCCTATCATCCTGATTAAGCAGTACAGCAAAAATTGTACTTACAGAGTGCATCAAACATGATTTAGACCTTGTTTGTGAAAAACTATTTATTTCTGTATTACATGATTGCAACTTGCTGAAAAGTGTCAACAATGTTCCTTCATCGAGTTTAAACAGTACAGCAAAATGGTACTTGCAGAGTGACTCAAACATGACTTAGACCTTGTTTTTGAAAAACGGTTTATTTCTGTATTTCATGATTGCAACTTGCTGAAAATTGTCAACAGTGTTCCTTTCATCGAGTTTAAACAGTACAGCAAATGGTACTTACAGAGTGACTCAAACATGACTTAGACCTTGTTTTTGAAAAACGGTTTATTTCTGTATTTCATGATTGCAACTTGCTGAAAAGTGTCAACAGTTCAGTGTTCCTATCATCCTGATTAAGCAGTACAGCAAAAATTGTACTTACAGAGTGCATCAAACATGATTTAGACCTTGTTTGTGAAAAACTATTTATTTCTGTATTACATGATTGCAACTTGCTGAAAAGTGTCAACAGTACAGTGTTCCTATCATCCTGATTAATCAGTACAGCAAAAATGGAACTTACAGAGTGACTCAAACATGACTTAGACCTTGTTTTTGAAAAACTGTTTATTTCTGTATTTCATGATTGCAACTGGCTGAAAAGTGTTAACAGTGTTCCTTTCATCGAGTTTAAACAGTACAGCAAAATTGTACTTACAGAGTGACTCAAACATGACTTAGACCTTGTTTTTGAAAAACTGTTTATTTCTGTATTACATGATTGCAACTTGCTGAAAAGTGTCAACAGTACAGTGTTCCTATCATCCTGATTAAGCAGTACAGCAAAAATGGAACTTACAAAGTGCATCAAACATGATTTAGACCTTGTTTGTGAAAAACTATTTATTTCTGTTTTTCATGATTGCAACTTGCTGAAAAGTGTCAACAATGTTCCTTTCATCGAGTTTAAACAGTACAGCAAAATTGTACTTACAGAGTGACTCAAACATGACTTAGACCTTGTTTTTGAAAAACGGTTAGTTTCTGTATTTCATGATTGCAACTTGCTGAAAAGTGTCAACAGTGTTCCTTTCATCGAGTTTAAACAGTACAGCAAATGGTACTTACAGAGTGACTCAAACATGACTTAGACCTTGTTTTTGAAAAACTGTTTATTTCTGTATTTCATGATTGCAACTTGCTGAAAAGTATTAACAGTGTTCCTTTCATCGAGTTTAAACAGTACAGTAAATGGTACTTACAGAGTGACTCAAACATGACTTAGAGCTTGTTTTTGAAAAACTGTTTATTTCTGTATTTCATGATTGCAACTGGCTGAAAAGTGTTAACAGTGTTCCTTTCATCGAGTTTAAACAGTACAGCAAAATTGTACTTACAGAGTGACTCAAACATGACTTAGACCTTGTTTTTGAAAAACTGTTTATTTCTGTATTACATGATTGCAACTTGCTGAAAAGTGTCAACAGTACAGTGTTCCTATCATCCTGATTAAGCAGTACAGCAAAAATGGAACTTACAAAGTGCATCAAACATGATTTAGACCTTGTTTGTGAAAAACTATTTATTTCTGTTTTTCATGATTGCAACTTGCTGAAAAGTGTCAACAATGTTCCTTTCATCGAGTTTAAACAGTACAGCAAAATTGTACTTACAGAGTGACTCAAACATGACTTAGACCTTGTTTTTGAAAAACGGTTAGTTTCTGTATTTCATGATTGCAACTTGCTGAAAAGTGTCAACAGTGTTCCTTTCATCGAGTTTAAACAGTACAGCAAATGGTACTTACAGAGTGACTCAAACATGACTTAGACCTTGTTTTTGAAAAACTGTTTATTTCTGTATTTCATGATTGCAACTTGCTGAAAAGTATTAACAGTGTTCCTTTCATCGAGTTTAAACAGTACAGTAAATGGTACTTACAGAGTGACTCAAACATGACTTAGACCTTGTTTTTGAAAAACTGTTTATTTCTGTATTTCATGATTGCAACTTGCTGAAAAGTGTTAACAGGGTTCCTTTCATCGAGTTTAAACAGTACAGCAAAATGGTACTTACAGAGTGACCTTGTTTTTGAAAAACTGTTTATTTCTCTATTACATGATTGCAACTTGCTGAAAAGTGTCAACAGTTCAGTGTTCCTATCATCCTGATTAAGCAGTACAGCAAAAATGGAACTTACAGAGTGACTCAAACATGACTTAGACCTTGTTTTTGAAAAACTGTTTATTTCTGTATTTCATGATTGCAACTTGCTGAAAAGTGTTAACAGGGTTCCTTTCATCGAGTTTAAACAGTACAGCAAAATGTTACTTACAGAGTGACCTTGTTTTTGAAAAACTGTTTATTTCTCTATTACATGATTGCAACTTGCTGAAAAGTGTCAACAGTTCAGTGTTCCTATCATCCTGATTAAGCAGTACAGCAAAAATTGTACTTACAGAGTGCATCAAACATGATTTAGACCTTGTTTGTGAAAAACTATTTATTTCTGTATTACATGATTGCAACTTGCTGAAAAGTGTCAACAGTTCAGTGTTCCTATCATCCTGATTAAGCAGTACAGCAAAAATTGTACTTACAGAGTGCATCAAACATGATTTAGACCTTGTTTGTGAAAAACTATTTATTTCTGTATTACATGATTGCAACTTGCTGAAAAGTGTCAACAATGTTCCTTCATCGAGTTTAAACAGTACAGCAAAATGGTACTTGCAGAGTGACTCAAACATGACTTAGACCTTGTTTTTGAAAAACGGTTTATTTCTGTATTTCATGATTGCAACTTGCTGAAAAGTGTCAACAGTGTTCCTTTCATCGAGTTTAAACAGTACAGCAAATGGTACTTACAGAGTGACTCAAACATGACTTAGACCTTGTTTTTGAAAAACGGTTTATTTCTGTATTTCATGATTGCAACTTGCTGAAAAGTGTCAACAGTTCAGTGTTCCTATCATCCTGATTAAGCAGTACAGCAAAAATTGTACTTACAGAGTGCATCAAACATGATTTAGACCTTGTTTGTGAAAAACTATTTATTTCTGTATTACATGATTGCAACTTGCTGAAAAGTGTCAACAGTACAGTGTTCCTATCATCCTGATTAATCAGTACAGCAAAAATGGAACTTACAGAGTGACTCAAACATGACTTAGACCTTGTTTTTGAAAAACTGTTTATTTCTGTATTTCATGATTGCAACTGGCTGAAAAGTGTTAACAGTGTTCCTTTCATCGAGTTTAAACAGTACAGCAAAATTGTACTTACAGAGTGACTCAAACATGACTTAGACCTTGTTTTTGAAAAACTGTTTATTTCTGTATTACATGATTGCAACTTGCTGAAAAGTGTCAACAGTACAGTGTTCCTATCATCCTGATTAAGCAGTACAGCAAAAATGGAACTTACAAAGTGCATCAAACATGATTTAGACCTTGTTTGTGAAAAACTATTTATTTCTGTTTTTCATGATTGCAACTTGCTGAAAAGTGTCAACAATGTTCCTTTCATCGAGTTTAAACAGTACAGCAAAATTGTACTTACAGAGTGACTCAAACATGACTTAGACCTTGTTTTTGAAAAACGGTTAGTTTCTGTATTTCATGATTGCAACTTGCTGAAAAGTGTCAACTGTGTTCCTTTCATCGAGTTTAAACAGTACAGCAAATGGTACTTACAGAGTGACTCAAACATGACTTAGACCTTGTTTTTGAAAAACTGTTTATTTCTGTATTTCATGATTGCAACTTGCTGAAAAGTATTAACAGTGTTCCTTTCATCGAGTTTAAACAGTACAGTAAATGGTACTTACAGAGTGACTCAAACATGACTTAGACCTTGTTTTTGAAAAACTGTTTATTTCTGTATTTCATGATTGCAACTGGCTGAAAAGTGTTAACAGTGTTCCTTTCATCGAGTTTAAACAGTACAGCAAAATTGTACTTACAGAGTGACTCAAACATGACTTAGACCTTGTTTTTGAAAAACTGTTTATTTCTGTATTACATGATTGCAACTTGCTGAAAAGTGTCAACAGTACAGTGTTCCTATCATCCTGATTAAGCAGTACAGCAAAAATGGAACTTACAAAGTGCATCAAACATGATTTAGACCTTGTTTGTGAAAAACTATTTATTTCTGTTTTTCATGATTGCAACTTGCTGAAAAGTGTCAACAATGTTCCTTTCATCGAGTTTAAACAGTACAGCAAAATTGTACTTACAGAGTGACTCAAACATGACTTAGACCTTGTTTTTGAAAAACGGTTAGTTTCTGTATTTCATGATTGCAACTTGCTGAAAAGTGTCAACAGTGTTCCTTTCATCGAGTTTAAACAGTACAGCAAATGGTACTTACAGAGTGACTCAAACATGACTTAGACCTTGTTTTTGAAAAACTGTTTATTTCTGTATTTCATGATTGCAACTTGCTGAAAAGTATTAACAGTGTTCCTTTCATCGAGTTTAAACAGTACAGTAAATGGTACTTACAGAGTGACTCAAACATGACTTAGACCTTGTTTTTGAAAAACTGTTTATTTCTGTATTTCATGATTGCAACTTGCTGAAAAGTGTTAACAGGGTTCCTTTCATCGAGTTTAAACAGTACAGCAAAATGGTACTTACAGAGTGACCTTGTTTTTGAAAAACTGTTTATTTCTCTATTACATGATTGCAACTTGCTGAAAAGTGTCAACAGTTCAGTGTTCCTATCATCCTGATTAAGCAGTACAGCAAAAATGGAACTTACAGAGTGACTCAAACATGACTTAGACCTTGTTTTTGAAAAACTGTTTATTTCTGTATTTCATGATTGCAACTGGCTGAAAAGTGTTAACAGTGTTCCTTTCATCGAGTTTAAACAGTACAGCAAAATTGTACTTACAGAGTGACTCAAACATGACTTAGACCTTGTTTTTGAAAAACTGTTTATTTCTGTATTACATGATTGCAACTTGCTGAAAAGTGTCAACAGTACAGTGTTCCTATCATCCTGATTAAGCAGTACAGCAAAAATGGAACTTACAAAGTGCATCAAACATGATTTAGACCTTGTTTGTGAAAAACTATTTATTTCTGTTTTTCATGATTGCAACTTGCTGAAAAGTGTCAACAATGTTCCTTTCATCGAGTTTAAACAGTACAGCAAAATTGTACTTACAGAGTGACTCAAACATGACTTAGACCTTGTTTTTGAAAAACGGTTTATTTCTGTATTTCATGATTGCAACTTGCTGAAAAGTGTCAACAGTGTTCCTTTCATCGAGTTTAAACAGTACAGCAAATGGTACTTACAGAGTGACTCAAACATGACTTAGACCTTGTTTTTGAAAAACTGTTTATTTCTGTATTTCATGATTGCAACTTGCTGAAAAGTATTAACAGTGTTCCTTTCATCGAGTTTAAACAGTACAGCAAATGGTACTTACAGAGTGACTCAAACATGACTTAGACCTTGTTTTTGAAAAACTGTTTATTTCTGTATTTCATGATTGCAACTTGCTGAAAAGTATTAACAGTGTTCCTTTCATCGAGTTTAAACAGTACAGCAAATGGTACTTACAGAGTGACTCAAACATGACTTAGACCTTGTTTTTGAAAAACTGTTTATTTCTGTATTTCATGATTGCAACTTGCTGAAAAGTGTTAACAGGGTTCCTTTCATCGAGTTTAAACAGTACAGCAAAATGGTACTTACAGAGTGACCTTGTTTTTGAAAAACTGTTTATTTCTCTATTACATGATTGCAACTTGCTGAAAAGTGTCAACAGTTCAGTGTTCTTATCATCCTGATTAAGCAGTACAGCAAAAATTGTACTTACAGAGTGCATCAAACATGATTTAGACCTTGTTTGTGAAAAACTATTTATTTCTGTATTACATGATTGCAACTTGCTGAAAAGTGTCAACAGTACAGTGTTCCTATCATCCTGATTAATCAGTACAGCAAAAATGGAACTTACAGAGTGCACTAAACATGAATTAGACCTTGTTTGTGAAAAACGATTTATTTCTGTATTTCATGATTGCAACTTGCTGAAAAGTGTCAACAATGTTCCTTTCATCGAGTTTAAACAGTACAGCAAAATGGTATTTACAGATTGACTCAAACTTGACTTAGACCTTGTTTTTGAAAAACTGTTTATTTCTGTATTGCATGATTGCAACTTGCTGAAAAGTGTCAACAGTACAGTGTTCCTATCATCCTGATTAAGCAGTACAGCAAAAATGGAACTTACAAAGTGCATCAAAAATGATTTAGACCTTGTTTGTGAAAAACTATTTATTTCTGTTTTTCATGATTGCAACTTGCTGAAAAGTGTCAACAATGTTCCTTTCATCGAGTTTAAACAGTACAGCAAAATTGTACTTACAGAGTGACTCAAACATGACTTAGACCTTGTTTTTGAAAAACGGTTAGTTTCTGTATTTCATGATTGCAACTTGCTGAAAAGTGTCAACAGTGTTCCTTTCATCGAGTTTAAACAGTACAGCAAATGGTACTTACAGAGTGACTCAAACATGACTTAGACCTTGTTTTTGAAAAACTGTTTATTTCTGTATTTCATGATTGCAACTTGCTGAAAAGTATTAACAGTGTTCCTTTCATCGAGTTTAAACAGTACAGTAAATGGTACTTACAGAGTGACTCAAACATGACTTAGACCTTGTTTTTGAAAAACTGTTTATTTCTGTATTTCATGATTGCAACTTGCTGAAAAGTGTTAACAGGGTTCCTTTCATCGAGTTTAAACAGTACAGCAAAATGGTACTTACAGAGTGACCTTGTTTTTGAAAAACTGTTTATTTCTCTATTACATGATTGCAACTTGCTGAAAAGTGTCAACAGTTCAGTGTTCCTATCATCCTGATTAAGCAGTACAGCAAAAATGGAACTTACAGAGTGACTCAAACATGACTTAGACCTTGTTTTTGAAAAACTGTTTATTTCTGTATTTCATGATTGCAACTTGCTGAAAAGTGTTAACAGGGTTCCTTTCATCGAGTTTAAACAGTACAGCAAAATGTTACTTACAGAGTGACCTTGTTTTTGAAAAACTGTTTATTTCTCTATTACATGATTGCAACTTGCTGAAAAGTGTCAACAGTTCAGTGTTCCTATCATCCTGATTAAGCAGTACAGCAAAAATTGTACTTACAGAGTGCATCAAACATGATTTAGACCTTGTTTGTGAAAAACTATTTATTTCTGTATTACATGATTGCAACTTGCTGAAAAGTGTCAACAGTTCAGTGTTCCTATCATCCTGATTAAGCAGTACAGCAAAAATTGTACTTACAGAGTGCATCAAACATGATTTAGACCTTGTTTGTGAAAAACTATTTATTTCTGTATTACATGATTGCAACTTGCTGAAAAGTGTCAACAATGTTCCTTCATCGAGTTTAAACAGTACAGCAAAATGGTACTTGCAGAGTGACTCAAACATGACTTAGACCTTGTTTTTGAAAAACGGTTTATTTCTGTATTTCATGATTGCAACTTGCTGAAAAGTGTCAACAGTGTTCCTTTCATCGAGTTTAAACAGTACAGCAAATGGTACTTACAGAGTGACTCAAACATGACTTAGACCTTGTTTTTGAAAAACGGTTTATTTCTGTATTTCATGATTGCAACTTGCTGAAAAGTGTCAACAGTTCAGTGTTCCTATCATCCTGATTAAGCAGTACAGCAAAAATTGTACTTACAGAGTGCATCAAACATGATTTAGACCTTGTTTGTGAAAAACTATTTATTTCTGTATTACATGATTGCAACTTGCTGAAAAGTGTCAACAGTACAGTGTTCCTATCATCCTGATTAATCAGTACAGCAAAAATGGAACTTACAGAGTGACTCAAACATGACTTAGACCTTGTTTTTGAAAAACTGTTTATTTCTGTATTTCATGATTGCAACTGGCTGAAAAGTGTTAACAGTGTTCCTTTCATCGAGTTTAAACAGTACAGCAAAATTGTACTTACAGAGTGACTCAAACATGACTTAGACCTTGTTTTTGAAAAACTGTTTATTTCTGTATTACATGATTGCAACTTGCTGAAAAGTGTCAACAGTACAGTGTTCCTATCATCCTGATTAAGCAGTACAGCAAAAATGGAACTTACAAAGTGCATCAAACATGATTTAGACCTTGTTTGTGAAAAACTATTTATTTCTGTTTTTCATGATTGCAACTTGCTGAAAAGTGTCAACAATGTTCCTTTCATCGAGTTTAAACAGTACAGCAAAATTGTACTTACAGAGTGACTCAAACATGACTTAGACCTTGTTTTTGAAAAACGGTTAGTTTCTGTATTTCATGATTGCAACTTGCTGAAAAGTGTCAACTGTGTTCCTTTCATCGAGTTTAAACAGTACAGCAAATGGTACTTACAGAGTGACTCAAACATGACTTAGACCTTGTTTTTGAAAAACTGTTTATTTCTGTATTTCATGATTGCAACTTGCTGAAAAGTATTAACAGTGTTCCTTTCATCGAGTTTAAACAGTACAGTAAATGGTACTTACAGAGTGACTCAAACATGACTTAGACCTTGTTTTTGAAAAACTGTTTATTTCTGTATTTCATGATTGCAACTGGCTGAAAAGTGTTAACAGTGTTCCTTTCATCGAGTTTAAACAGTACAGCAAAATTGTACTTACAGAGTGACTCAAACATGACTTAGACCTTGTTTTTGAAAAACTGTTTATTTCTGTATTACATGATTGCAACTTGCTGAAAAGTGTCAACAGTACAGTGTTCCTATCATCCTGATTAAGCAGTACAGCAAAAATGGAACTTACAAAGTGCATCAAACATGATTTAGACCTTGTTTGTGAAAAACTATTTATTTCTGTTTTTCATGATTGCAACTTGCTGAAAAGTGTCAACAATGTTCCTTTCATCGAGTTTAAACAGTACAGCAAAATTGTACTTACAGAGTGACTCAAACATGACTTAGACCTTGTTTTTGAAAAACGGTTAGTTTCTGTATTTCATGATTGCAACTTGCTGAAAAGTGTCAACAGTGTTCCTTTCATCGAGTTTAAACAGTACAGCAAATGGTACTTACAGAGTGACTCAAACATGACTTAGACCTTGTTTTTGAAAAACTGTTTATTTCTGTATTTCATGATTGCAACTTGCTGAAAAGTATTAACAGTGTTCCTTTCATCGAGTTTAAACAGTACAGTAAATGGTACTTACAGAGTGACTCAAACATGACTTAGACCTTGTTTTTGAAAAACTGTTTATTTCTGTATTTCATGATTGCAACTTGCTGAAAAGTGTTAACAGGGTTCCTTTCATCGAGTTTAAACAGTACAGCAAAATGGTACTTACAGAGTGACCTTGTTTTTGAAAAACTGTTTATTTCTCTATTACATGATTGCAACTTGCTGAAAAGTGTCAACAGTTCAGTGTTCCTATCATCCTGATTAAGCAGTACAGCAAAAATGGAACTTACAGAGTGACTCAAACATGACTTAGACCTTGTTTTTGAAAAACTGTTTATTTCTGTATTTCATGATTGCAACTGGCTGAAAAGTGTTAACAGTGTTCCTTTCATCGAGTTTAAACATTACAGCAAAATTGTACTTACAGAGTGACTCAAACATGACTTAGACCTTGTTTTTGAAAAACTGTTTATTTCTGTATTACATGATTGCAACTTGCTGAAAAGTGTCAACAGTACAGTGTTCCTATCATCCTGATTAAGCAGTACAGCAAAAATGGAACTTACAAAGTGCATCAAACATGATTTAGACCTTGTTTGTGAAAAACTATTTATTTCTGTTTTTCATGATTGCAACTTGCTGAAAAGTGTCAACAATGTTCCTTTCATCGAGTTTAAACAGTACAGCAAAATTGTACTTACAGAGTGACTCAAACATGACTTAGACCTTGTTTTTGAAAAACGGTTTATTTCTGTATTTCATGATTGCAACTTGCTGAAAAGTGTCAACAGTGTTCCTTTCATCGAGTTTAAACAGTACAGCAAATGGTACTTACAGAGTGACTCAAACATGACTTAGACCTTGTTTTTGAAAAACTGTTTATTTCTGTATTTCATGATTGCAACTTGCTGAAAAGTATTAACAGTGTTCCTTTCATCGAGTTTAAACAGTACAGCAAATGGTACTTACAGAGTGACTCAAACATGACTTAGACCTTGTTTTTGAAAAACTGTTTATTTCTGTATTTCATGATTGCAACTTGCTGAAAAGTATTAACAGTGTTCCTTTCATCGAGTTTAAACAGTACAGCAAATGGTACTTACAGAGTGACTCAAACATGACTTAGACCTTGTTTTTGAAAAACTGTTTATTTCTGTATTTCATGATTGCAACTTGCTGAAAAGTGTTAACCTCTTGGGGCTAGGTGGGACGCTAGCGTGCCACCTGTGGTGCACTCCATCAACAGCAGGTGCATTTCAAGAGCGGCAAATTTGAATCCAAATAAATGTCAAAATTCAAATTTTTCAAAAATACAACTATGTTACACCATTTGAAAGATAAACATCTCCTTAATCTAACCACGTTTTACGATTTCAAAAAGGTTTTACGGCGAAAGCATAAATTTAGAGTATGTTAGGACAGTACATTTACAAGAGTTGTGTGTAATGTTTTGTCAAGTCAAAGACAGGGTCACCAAAACCATAAAACCAGCTAAAATGATACACTAACCTTTTACAATCTCCATCAGATGACACTCCTAGGACATTATGTTAGACAATGCATGCATTTTTAGTTCTATCAAGTTCATATTTATATACAAAAACAGCGTTTTACTATGGCATTGATGTTGAGGAAATCGTTTCCCTCCAATAACCGGCAGTCAAGTCAGCGTCAGAAATTAAATAATTAAAATTAGAAAACATTGTTAAAATATTATATTGTCATTTAAAGAATTATAGATTTACATCTTTTGAACGCAATCAACTTGCCAGATTTAAAAATAACCTTACTGGGAAATCACACTTTGCAATAATCTGAGCACTGTGCCCAGAAAAATACGCGTTGCGATACAGACTAGACGTCATGTTGGGGAGATCTAAAATCGAAAATACTATGTAAATAATCCATTACCTTTGATTCTCTTCATCAGATGTCACTTCCAGGTATCACAGGTCCATAACGAATGTAGTTTTGTTCAAAAAAGCTCATCATTTATGTCCAAAAATCTCCGTCTCGTTAGCACATGATGTAAGCCAGCCGGACTTCTCGTCATGAACGAGGGGAAAAAATATATTTCCGTTCGTTCAAACATGTCAAACGTTGTATAGCATAAATCATTAGGGCCTTTTTTAACCAGAACATGAATAATATTCAAGGTGGACGAATGCATAGCCTTTTATAACGTATTGGAACGAGGGTACCCAACATGAAGTAGCGCGCCAGGTGTCTAATGGGACATCACCGTTCCATGGCTCTTGTTCGGTCAGATCTCCCTCCAGAAGACTCAAAACACTTTGTAAAGGCTGGTGACATCTAGTGGAAGCAATAGGAAGTGCCAAAATATTCCTAAACCCCTGTGTCTTTCAATGGGATAGCTTTAAAGTCAATACAACACATCAGGTATCCACTTCCTGTCAGAAAATGTCTCAGGGTTTTGCCTGCCAAATGAGTTCTGTTATACTCACAGACACCATTCAAACAGTTTTGGAAACTTTAGAGTGTTTTCTATCCATATATAATAAGTATATGCATATTCTAGTTACTGGGTAGGATTAGTAACCAGATTAAATCGGGTACATTTTTTTTATCCAGACGTGCAAATGCTGCCCCCTAGACCCAACAGGTTAACAGGGTTCCTTTCATCGAGTTTAAACAGTACAGCAAAATGGTACTTACAGAGTGACCTTGTTTTTGAAAAACTGTTTATTTCTCTATTACATGATTGCAACTTGCTGAAAAGTGTCAACAGTTCAGTGTTCTTATCATCCTGATTAAGCAGTACAGCAAAAATTGTACTTACAGAGTGCATCAAACATGATTTAGACCTTGTTTGTGAAAAACTATTTATTTCTGTATTACATGATTGCAACTTGCTGAAAAGTGTCAACAGTACAGTGTTCCTATCATCCTGATTAATCAGTACAGCAAAAATGGAACTTACAGAGTGCACTAAACATGAATTAGACCTTGTTTGTGAAAAACGATTTATTTCTGTATTTCATGATTGCAACTTGCTGAAAAGTGTCAACAATGTTCCTTTCATCGAGTTTAAACAGTACAGCAAAATGGTATTTACAGATTGACTCAAACTTGACTTAGACCTTGTTTTTGAAAAACTGTTTATTTCTGTATTGCATGATTGCAACTTGCTGAAAAGTGTCAACAGTACAGTGTTCCTATCATCCTGATTAAGCAGTACAGCAAAAATGGAACTTACAAAGTGCATCAAAAATGATTTAGACCTTGTTTGTGAAAAACTATTTATTTCTGTTTTTCATGATTGCAACTTGCTGAAAAGTGTCAACAATGTTCCTTTCATCGAGTTTAAACAGTACAGCAAAATTGTACTTACAGAGTGACTCAAACATGACTTAGACCTTGTTTTTGAAAAACGGTTAGTTTCTGTATTTCATGATTGCAACTTGCTGAAAAGTGTCAACAGTGTTCCTTTCATCGAGTTTAAACAGTACAGCAAATGGTACTTACAGAGTGACTCAAACATGACTTAGACCTTGTTTTTGAAAAACTGTTTATTTCTGTATTTCATGATTGCAACTTGCTGAAAAGTATTAACAGTGTTCCTTTCATCGAGTTTAAACAGTACAGTAAATGGTACTTACAGAGTGACTCAAACATGACTTAGACCTTGTTTTTGAAAAACTGTTTATTTCTGTATTTCATGATTGCAACTTGCTGAAAAGTATTAACAGTGTTCCTTTCATCGAGTTTAAACAGTACAGCAAAATGGTACTTACAGAGTGACCTTGTTTTTGAAAAACTGTTTATTTCTCTATTACATGATTGCAACTTGCTGAAAAGTGTCAACAGTTCAGTGTTCCTATCATCCTGATTAAGCAGTACAGCAAAAATGGAACTTACAGAGTGACTCAAACATGACTTAGACCTTGTTTTTGAAAAACTGTTTATTTCTGTATTTCATGATTGCAACTTGCTGAAAAGTGTTAACAGGGTTCCTTTCATCGAGTTTAAACAGTACAGCAAAATGTTACTTACAGAGTGACCTTGTTTTTGAAAAACTGTTTATTTCTCTATTACATGATTGCAACTTGCTGAAAAGTGTCAACAGTTCAGTGTTCCTATCATCCTGATTAAGCAGTACAGCAAAAATTGTACTTACAGAGTGCATCAAACATGATTTAGACCTTGTTTGTGAAAAACTATTTATTTCTGTATTACATGATTGCAACTTGCTGAAAAGTGTCAACAGTTCAGTGTTCCTATCATCCTGATTAAGCAGTACAGCAAAAATTGTACTTACAGAGTGCATCAAACATGATTTAGACCTTGTTTGTGAAAAACTATTTATTTCTGTATTACATGATTGCAACTTGCTGAAAAGTGTCAACAATGTTCC
Source organism: Salmo salar (assembly GCF_965601325.2). Lineage (NCBI taxonomy): Eukaryota > Metazoa > Chordata > Actinopteri > Salmoniformes > Salmonidae > Salmo > Salmo salar. Next base: position 47,442,576 of record NC_138295.1, on the reverse strand, counting down.
TTCATCGAGTTTAAACAGTACAGCAAAATGGTACTTGCAGAGTGACTCAAACATGACTTAGACCTTGTTTTTGAAAAACGGTTTATTTCTGTATTTCATGATTGCAACTTGCTGAAAAGTGTCAACAGTGTTCCTTTCATCGAGTTTAAACAGTACAGCAAATGGTACTTACAGAGTGACTCAAACATGACTTAGACCTTGTTTTTGAAAAACGGTTTATTTCTGTATTTCATGATTGCAACTTGCTGAAAAGTGTCAACAGTTCAGTGTTCCTATCATCCTGATTAAGCAGTACAGCAAAAATTGTACTTACAGAGTGCATCAAACATGATTTAGACCTTGTTTGTGAAAAACTATTTATTTCTGTATTACATGATTGCAACTTGCTGAAAAGTGTCAACAGTACAGTGTTCCTATCATCCTGATTAATCAGTACAGCAAAAATGGAACTTACAGAGTGACTCAAACATGACTTAGACCTTGTTTTTGAAAAACTGTTTATTTCTGTATTTCATGATTGCAACTGGCTGAAAAGTGTTAACAGTGTTCCTTTCATCGAGTTTAAACAGTACAGCAAAATTGTACTTACAGAGTGACTCAAACATGACTTAGACCTTGTTTTTGAAAAACTGTTTATTTCTGTATTACATGATTGCAACTTGCTGAAAAGTGTCAACAGTACAGTGTTCCTATCATCCTGATTAAGCAGTACAGCAAAAATGGAACTTACAAAGTGCATCAAACATGATTTAGACCTTGTTTGTGAAAAACTATTTATTTCTGTTTTTCATGATTGCAACTTGCTGAAAAGTGTCAACAATGTTCCTTTCATCGAGTTTAAACAGTACAGCAAAATTGTACTTACAGAGTGACTCAAACATGACTTAGACCTTGTTTTTGAAAAACGGTTAGTTTCTGTATTTCATGATTGCAACTTGCTGAAAAGTGTCAACTGTGTTCCTTTCATCGAGTTTAAACAGTACAGCAAATGGTACTTACAGAGTGACTCAAACATGACTTAGACCTTGTTTTTGAAAAACTGTTTATTTCTGTATTTCATGATTGCAACTTGCTGAAAAGTATTAACAGTGTTCCTTTCATCGAGTTTAAACAGTACAGTAAATGGTACTTACAGAGTGACTCAAACATGACTTAGACCTTGTTTTTGAAAAACTGTTTATTTCTGTATTTCATGATTGCAACTGGCTGAAAAGTGTTAACAGTGTTCCTTTCATCGAGTTTAAACAGTACAGCAAAATTGTACTTACAGAGTGACTCAAACATGACTTAGACCTTGTTTTTGAAAAACGGTTTATTTCTGTATTTCATGATTGCAACTTGCTGAAAAGTATTAACAGTGTTCCTTTCATCGAGTTTAAACAGTACAGCAAATGGTACTTACAGAGTGACTCAAACATGACTTAGACCTTGTTTTTGAAAAACGGTTTATTTCTGTATTTCATGATTGCAACTTGCTGAAAAGTGTTAACAGGGTTCCTTTCATCGAGTTTAAACAGTACAGCAAAATGGTACTTACAGAGTGACCTTGTTTTTGAAAAACTGTTTATTTCTCTATTACATGATTGCAACTTGCTGAAAAGTGTCAACAGTTCAGTGTTCCTATCATCCTGATTAAGCAGTACAGCAAAAATTGTACTTACAGAGTGCATCAAACATGATTTAGACCTTGTTTGTGAAAAACTATTTATTTCTGTATTACATGATTGCAACTTGCTGAAAAGTGTCAACAGTGTTCCTTTCATCGAGTTTAAACAGTACAGCAAATGATACTTACAGAGTGACTCAAACATGACTTAGACCTTGTTTTTGAAAAACTGTTTATTTCTGTATTTCATGATTGCAACTTGCTGAAAAGTATTAACAGTGTTCCTTTCATCGAGTTTAAACAGTACAGCAAATCGTACTTACAGAGTGACTCAAACATGACTTAGACCTTGTTTTTGAAAAACTGTTTATTTCTGTATTTCATGATTGCAACTTGCTGAAAAGTGTTAACAGGGTTCCTTTCATCGAGTTTAAACAGTACAGCAAAATGGTACTTACAGAGTGACCTTGTTTTTGAAAAACTGTTTATTTCTCTATTACATGATTGCAACTTGCTGAAAAGTGTCAACAGTTCAGTGTTCCTATCATCCTGATTAAGCAGTACAGCAAAAATTGTACTTACAGAGTGCATCAAACATGATTTAGACCTTGTTTGTGAAAAACTATTTATTTCTGTATTACATGATTGCAACTTGCTGAAAAGTGTCAACAGTACAGTGTTCCTATCATCCTGATTAATCAGTACAGCAAAAATGGAACTTACAGAGTGACTCAAACATGACTTAGACCTTGTTTTTGAAAAACTGTTTATTTCTGTATTTCATGATTGCAACTGGCTGAAAAGTGTTAACAGTGTTCCTTTCATCGAGTTTAAACAGTACAGCAAAATTGTACTTACAGAGTGACTCAAACATGACTTAGACCTTGTTTTTGAAAAACTGTTTATTTCTGTATTACATGATTGCAACTTGCTGAAAAGTGTCAACAGTACAGTGTTCCTATCATCCTGATTAAGCAGTACAGCAAAAATGGAACTTACAAAGTGCATCAAACATGATTTAGACCTTGTTTGTGAAAAACTATTTATTTCTGTTTTTCATGATTGCAACTTGCTGAAAAGTGTCAACAATGTTCCTTTCATCGAGTTTAAACAGTACAGCAAAATTGTACTTACAGAGTGACTCAAACATGACTTAGACCTTGTTTTTGAAAAACGGTTTATTTCTGTATTTCATGATTGCAACTTGCTGAAAAGTGTCAACAGTGTTCCTTTCATCGAGTTTAAACAGTACAGCAAATGGTACTTACAGAGTGACTCAAACATGACTTAGACCTTGTTTTTGAAAAACTTTATTTCTGTATTTCATGATTGCAACTTGCTGAAAAGTATTAACAGTGTTCCTTTCATCGAGTTTAAACAGTACAGCAAATGGTACTTACAGAGTGACTCAAACATGACTTAGACCTTGTTTTTGAAAAACTGTTTATTTCTGTATTTCATGATTGCAACTTGCTGAAAAGTATTAACAGTGTTCCTTTCATCGAGTTTAAACAGTACAGCAAATGGTACTTACAGAGTGACTCAAACATGACTTAGACCTTGTTTTTGAAAAACTGTTTATTTCTGTATTTCATGATTGCAACTTGCTGAAAAGTGTTAACAGGGTTCCTTTCATCGAGTTTAAACAGTACAGCAAAATGGTACTTACAGAGTGACCTTGTTTTTGAAAAACTGTTTATTTCTCTATTACATGATTGCAACTTGCTGAAAAGTGTCAACAGTTCAGTGTTCTTATCATCCTGATTAAGCAGTACAGCAAAAATTGTACTTACAGAGTGCATCAAACATGATTTAGACCTTGTTTGTGAAAAACTATTTATTTCTGTATTACATGATTGCAACTTGCTGAAAAGTGTCAACAGTACAGTGTTCCTATCATCCTGATTAATCAGTACAGCAAAAATGGAACTTACAGAGTGCACTAAACATGAATTAGACCTTGTTTGTGAAAAACGATTTATTTCTGTATTTCATGATTGCAACTTGCTGAAAAGTGTCAACAATGTTCCTTTCATCGAGTTTAAACAGTACAGCAAAATGGTATTTACAGATTGACTCAAACTTGACTTAGACCTTGTTTTTGAAAAACTGTTTATTTCTGTATTGCATGATTGCAACTTGCTGAAAAGTGTCAACAGTACAGTGTTCCTATCATCCTGATTAAGCAGTACAGCAAAAATGGAACTTACAAAGTGCATCAAAAATGATTTAGACCTTGTTTGTGAAAAACTATTTATTTCTGTTTTTCATGATTGCAACTTGCTGAAAAGTGTCAACAATGTTCCTTTCATCGAGTTTAAACAGTACAGCAAAATTGTACTTACAGAGTGACTCAAACATGACTTAGACCTTGTTTTTGAAAAACGGTTTATTTCTGTATTTCATGATTGCAACTTGCTGAAAAGTATTAACAGTGTTCCTTTCATCGAGTTTAAACAGTACAGCAAATGGTACTTACAGAGTGACTCAAACATGACTTAGACCTTGTTTTTGAAAAACGGTTTATTTCTGTATTTCATGATTGCAACTTGCTGAAAAGTGTTAACAGGGTTCCTTTCATCGAGTTTAAACAGTACAGCAAAATGGTACTTACAGAGTGACCTTGTTTTTGAAAAACTGTTTATTTCTCTATTACATGATTGCAACTTGCTGAAAAGTGTCAACAGTTCAGTGTTCCTATCATCCTGATTAAGCAGTACAGCAAAAATTGTACTTACAGAGTGCATCAAACATGATTTAGACCTTGTTTGTGAAAAACTATTTATTTCTGTATTACATGATTGCAACTTGCTGAAAAGTGTCAACAGTACAGTGTTCCTATCATCCTGATTAATCAGTACAGCAAAAATGGAACTTACAGAGTGACTCAAACATGACTTAGACCTTGTTTTTGAAAAACTGTTTATTTCTGTATTTCATGATTGCAACTGGCTGAAAAGTGTTAACAGTGTTCCTTTCATCGAGTTTAAACAGTACAGCAAAATTGTACTTACAGAGTGACTCAAACATGACTTAGACCTTGTTTTTGAAAAACTGTTTATTTCTGTATTACATGATTGCAACTTGCTGAAAAGTGTCAACAGTACAGTGTTCCTATCATCCTGATTAAGCAGTACAGCAAAAATGGAACTTACAAAGTGCATCAAACATGATTTAGACCTTGTTTGTGAAAAACTATTTATTTCTGTTTTTCATGATTGCAACTTGCTGAAAAGTGTCAACAATGTTCCTTTCATCGAGTTTAAACAGTACAGCAAAATTGTACTTACAGAGTGACTCAAACATGACTTAGACCTTGTTTTTGAAAAACGGTTTATTTCTGTATTTCATGATTGCAACTTGCTGAAAAGTGTCAACAGTGTTCCTTTCATCGAGTTTAAACAGTACAGCAAATGGTACTTACAGAGTGACTCAAACATGACTTAGACCTTGTTTTTGAAAAACTTTATTTCTGTATTTCATGATTGCAACTTGCTGAAAAGTATTAACAGTGTTCCTTTCATCGAGTTTAAACAGTACAGCAAATGGTACTTACAGAGTGACTCAAACATGACTTAGACCTTGTTTTTGAAAAACTGTTTATTTCTGTATTTCATGATTGCAACTTGCTGAAAAGTATTAACAGTGTTCCTTTCATCGAGTTTAAACAGTACAGCAAATGGTACTTACAGAGTGACTCAAACATGACTTAGACCTTGTTTTTGAAAAACTGTTTATTTCTGTATTTCATGATTGCAACTTGCTGAAAAGTGTTAACAGGGTTCCTTTCATCGAGTTTAAACAGTACAGCAAAATGGTACTTACAGAGTGACCTTGTTTTTGAAAAACTGTTTATTTCTCTATTACATGATTGCAACTTGCTGAAAAGTGTCAACAGTTCAGTGTTCTTATCATCCTGATTAAGCAGTACAGCAAAAATTGTACTTACAGAGTGCATCAAACATGATTTAGACCTTGTTTGTGAAAAACTATTTATTTCTGTATTACATGATTGCAACTTGCTGAAAAGTGTCAACAGTACAGTGTTCCTATCATCCTGATTAATCAGTACAGCAAAAATGGAACTTACAGAGTGCACTAAACATGAATTAGACCTTGTTTGTGAAAAACGATTTATTTCTGTATTTCATGATTGCAACTTGCTGAAAAGTGTCAACAATGTTCCTTTCATCGAGTTTAAACAGTACAGCAAAATGGTATTTACAGATTGACTCAAACTTGACTTAGACCTTGTTTTTGAAAAACTGTTTATTTCTGTATTGCATGATTGCAACTTGCTGAAAAGTGTCAACAGTACAGTGTTCCTATCATCCTGATTAAGCAGTACAGCAAAAATGGAACTTACAAAGTGCATCAAAAATGATTTAGACCTTGTTTGTGAAAAACTATTTATTTCTGTTTTTCATGATTGCAACTTGCTGAAAAGTGTCAACAATGTTCCTTTCATCGAGTTTAAACAGTACAGCAAAATTGTACTTACAGAGTGACTCAAACATGACTTAGACCTTGTTTTTGAAAAACGGTTTATTTCTGTATTTCATGATTGCAACTTGCTGAAAAGTATTAACAGTGTTCCTTTCATCGAGTTTAAACAGTACAGCAAATGGTACTTACAGAGTGACTCAAACATGACTTAGACCTTGTTTTTGAAAAACGGTTTATTTCTGTATTTCATGATTGCAACTTGCTGAAAAGTGTTAACAGGGTTCCTTTCATCGAGTTTAAACAGTACAGCAAAATGGTACTTACAGAGTGACCTTGTTTTTGAAAAACTGTTTATTTCTCTATTACATGATTGCAACTTGCTGAAAAGTGTCAACAGTTCAGTGTTCCTATCATCCTGATTAAGCAGTACAGCAAAAATTGTACTTACAGAGTGCATCAAACATGATTTAGACCTTGTTTGTGAAAAACTATTTATTTCTGTATTACATGATTGCAACTTGCTGAAAAGTGTCAACAGTGTTCCTTTCATCGAGTTTAAACAGTACAGCAAATGGTACTTACAGAGTGACTCAAACATGACTTAGACCTTGTTTTTGAAAAACTGTTTATTTCTGTATTTCATGATTGCAACTGGCTGAAAAGTGTTAACAGTGTTCCTTTCATCGAGTTTAAACAGTACAGCAAAATTGTACTTACAGAGTGACTCAAACATGACTTAGACCTTGTTTTTGAAAAACTGTTTATTTCTGTATTACATGATTGCAACTTGCTGAAAAGTGTCAACAGTACAGTGTTCCTATCATCCTGATTAAGCAGTACAGCAAAAATGGAACTTACAAAGTGCATCAAACATGATTTAGACCTTGTTTGTGAAAAACTATTTATTTCTGTTTTTCATGATTGCAACTTGCTGAAAAGTGTCAACAATGTTCCTTTCATCGAGTTTAAACAGTACAGCAAAATTGTACTTACAGAGTGACTCAAACATGACTTAGACCTTGTTTTTGAAAAACGGTTTATTTCTGTATTTCATGATTGCAACTTGCTGAAAAGTGTCAACAGTGTTCCTTTCATCGAGTTTAAACAGTACAGCAAATGGTACTTACAGAGTGACTCAAACATGACTTAGACCTTGTTTTTGAAAAACTTTATTTCTGTATTTCATGATTGCAACTTGCTGAAAAGTATTAACAGTGTTCCTTTCATCGAGTTTAAACAGTACAGCAAATGGTACTTACAGAGTGACTCAAACATGACTTAGACCTTGTTTTTGAAAAACTGTTTATTTCTGTATTTCATGATTGCAACTTGCTGAAAAGTATTAACAGTGTTCCTTTCATCGAGTTTAAACAGTACAGCAAATGGTACTTACAGAGTGACTCAAACATGACTTAGACCTTGTTTTTGAAAAACTGTTTATTTCTGTATTTCATGATTGCAACTTGCTGAAAAGTGTTAACAGGGTTCCTTTCATCGAGTTTAAACAGTACAGCAAAATGGTACTTACAGAGTGACCTTGTTTTTGAAAAACTGTTTATTTCTCTATTACATGATTGCAACTTGCTGAAAAGTGTCAACAGTTCAGTGTTCTTATCATCCTGATTAAGCAGTACAGCAAAAATTGTACTTACAGAGTGCATCAAACATGATTTAGACCTTGTTTGTGAAAAACTATTTATTTCTGTATTACATGATTGCAACTTGCTGAAAAGTGTCAACAGTACAGTGTTCCTATCATCCTGATTAATCAGTACAGCAAAAATGGAACTTACAGAGTGCACTAAACATGAATTAGACCTTGTTTGTGAAAAACGATTTATTTCTGTATTTCATGATTGCAACTTGCTGAAAAGTGTCAACAATGTTCCTTTCATCGAGTTTAAACAGTACAGCAAAATGGTATTTACAGATTGACTCAAACTTGACTTAGACCTTGTTTTTGAAAAACTGTTTATTTCTGTATTGCATGATTGCAACTTGCTGAAAAGTGTCAACAGTACAGTGTTCCTATCATCCTGATTAAGCAGTACAGCAAAAATGGAACTTACAAAGTGCATCAAAAATGATTTAGACCTTGTTTGTGAAAAACTATTTATTTCTGTTTTTCATGATTGCAACTTGCTGAAAAGTGTCAACAATGTTCCTTTCATCGAGTTTAAACAGTACAGCAAAATTGTACTTACAGAGTGACTCAAACATGACTTAGACCTTGTTTTTGAAAAACGGTTTATTTCTGTATTTCATGATTGCAACTTGCTGAAAAGTATTAACAGTGTTCCTTTCATCGAGTTTAAACAGTACAGCAAATGGTACTTACAGAGTGACTCAAACATGACTTAGACCTTGTTTTTGAAAAACGGTTTATTTCTGTATTTCATGATTGCAACTTGCTGAAAAGTGTTAACAGGGTTCCTTTCATCGAGTTTAAACAGTACAGCAAAATGGTACTTACAGAGTGACCTTGTTTTTGAAAAACTGTTTATTTCTCTATTACATGATTGCAACTTGCTGAAAAGTGTCAACAGTTCAGTGTTCCTATCATCCTGATTAAGCAGTACAGCAAAAATTGTACTTACAGAGTGCATCAAACATGATTTAGACCTTGTTTGTGAAAAACTATTTATTTCTGTATTACATGATTGCAACTTGCTGAAAAGTGTCAACAGTGTTCCTTTCATCGAGTTTAAACAGTACAGCAAATGGTACTTACAGAGTGACTCAAACATGACTTAGACCTTGTTTTTGAAAAACTGTTTATTTCTGTATTTCATGATTGCAACTGGCTGAAAAGTGTTAACAGTGTTCCTTTCATCGAGTTTAAACAGTACAGCAAAATTGTACTTACAGAGTGACTCAAACATGACTTAGACCTTGTTTTTGAAAAACTGTTTATTTCTGTATTACATGATTGCAACTTGCTGAAAAGTGTCAACAGTACAGTGTTCCTATCATCCTGATTAAGCAGTACAGCAAAAATGGAACTTACAAAGTGCATCAAACATGATTTAGACCTTGTTTGTGAAAAACTATTTATTTCTGTTTTTCATGATTGCAACTTGCTGAAAAGTGTCAACAATGTTCCTTTCATCGAGTTTAAACAGTACAGCAAAATTGTACTTACAGAGTGCATCAAACATGATTTAGACCTTGTTTGTGAAAAACTATTTATTTCTGTATTACATGATTGCAACTTGCTGAAAAGTGTCAACAGTGTTCCTTTCATCGAGTTTAAACAGTACAGCAAATGGTACTTACAGAGTGACTCAAACATGACTTAGACCTTGTTTTTGAAAAACGGTTTATTTCTGTATTTCATGATTGCAACTTGCTGAAAAGTATTAACAGTGTTCCTTTCATCGAGTTTAAACAGTAAAGCAAATGGTACTTACAGAGTGACTCAAACATGACTTAGACCTTGTTTTTGAAAAACGGTTTATTTCTGTATTTCATGATTGCAACTTGCTGAAAAGTGTTAACAGGGTTCCTTTCATCGAGTTTAAACAGTACAGCAAAATGGTACTTACAGAGTGACCTTGTTTTTGAAAAACTGTTTATTTCTCTATTACATGATTGCAACTTGCTGAAAAGTGTCAACAGTTCAGTGTTCCTATCATCCTGATTAAGCAGTACAGCAAAAATTGTACTTACAGAGTGCATCAAACATGATTTAGACCTTGTTTGTGAAAAACTATTTATTTCTGTATTACATGATTGCAACTTGCTGAAAAGTGTTAACAGTGTTCCTTTCATCGAGTTTAAACAGTACAGCAAAATTGTACTTACAGAGTGACTCAAACATGACTTAGACCTTGTTTTTGAAAAACTGTTTATTTCTGTATTACATGATTGCAACTTGCTGAAAAGTGTCAACAGTACAGTGTTCCTATCATCCTGATTAAGCAGTACAGCAAAAATGGAACTTACAAAGTGCATCAAACATGATTTAGACCTTGTTTGTGAAAAACTATTTATTTCTGTTTTTCATGATTGCAACTTGCTGAAAAGTGTCAACAATGTTCCTTTCATCGAGTTTAAACAGTACAGCAAAATTGTACTTACAGAGTGCATCAAACATGATTTAGACCTTGTTTGTGAAAAACTATTTATTTCTGTATTACATGATTGCAACTTGCTGAAAAGTGTCAACAGTGTTCCTTTCATCGAGTTTAAACAGTACAGCAAATGGTACTTACAGAGTGACTCAAACATGACTTAGACCTTGTTTTTGAAAAACTGTTTATTTCTGTATTTCATGATTGCAACTTGCTGAAAAGTATTAACAGTGTTCCTTTCATCGAGTTTAAACAGTACAGCAAATCGTACTTACAGAGTGACTCAAACATGACTTAGACCTTGTTTTTGAAAAACTGTTTATTTCTGTATTTCATGATTGCAACTTGCTGAAAAGTGTTAACAGGGTTCCTTTCATCGAGTTTAAACAGTACAGCAAAATGGTACTTACAGAGTGACCTTGTTTTTGAAAAACTGTTTATTTCTCTATTACATGATTGCAACTTGCTGAAAAGTGTCAACAGTTCAGTGTTCCTATCATCCTGATTAAGCAGTACAGCAAAAATTGTACTTACAGAGTGCATCAAACATGATTTAGACCTTGTTTGTGAAAAACTATTTATTTCTGTATTACATGATTGCAACTTGCTGAAAAGTGTCAACAGTACAGTGTTCCTATCATCCTGATTAATCAGTACAGCAAAAATGGAACTTACAGAGTGACTCAAACATGACTTAGACCTTGTTTTTGAAAAACTGTTTATTTCTGTATTTCATGATTGCAACTGGCTGAAAAGTGTTAACAGTGTTCCTTTCATCGAGTTTAAACAGTACAGCAAAATTGTACTTACAGAGTGACTCAAACATGACTTAGACCTTGTTTTTGAAAAACTGTTTATTTCTGTATTACATGATTGCAACTTGCTGAAAAGTGTCAACAGTACAGTGTTCCTATCATCCTGATTAAGCAGTACAGCAAAAATGGAACTTACAAAGTGCATCAAACATGATTTAGACCTTGTTTGTGAAAAACTATTTATTTCTGTTTTTCATGATTGCAACTTGCTGAAAAGTGTCAACAATGTTCCTTTCATCGAGTTTAAACAGTACAGCAAAATTGTACTTACAGAGTGACTCAAACATGACTTAGACCTTGTTTTTGAAAAACGGTTTATTTCTGTATTTCATGATTGCAACTTGCTGAAAAGTGTCAACAGTGTTCCTTTCATCGAGTTTAAACAGTACAGCAAATGGTACTTACAGAGTGACTCAAACATGACTTAGACCTTGTTTTTGAAAAACTGTTTATTTCTGTATTTCATGATTGCAACTTGCTGAAAAGTATTAACAGTGTTCCTTTCATCGAGTTTAAACAGTACAGCAAATGGTACTTACAGAGTGACTCAAACATGACTTAGACCTTGTTTTTGAAAAACTGTTTATTTCTGTATTTCATGATTGCAACTTGCTGAAAAGTGTTAACAGGGTTCCTTTCATCGAGTTTAAACAGTACAGCAAAATGGTACTTACAGAGTGACCTTGTTTTTGAAAAACTGTTTATTTCTCTATTACATGATTGCAACTTGCTGAAAAGTGTCAACAGTTCAGTGTTCTTATCATCCTGATTAAGCAGTACAGCAAAAATTGTACTTACAGAGTGCATCAAACATGATTTAGACCTTGTTTTTGAAAAACGGTTTATTTCTGTATTTCATGATTGCAACTTGCTGAAAAGTATTAACAGTGTTCCTTTCATCGAGTTTAAACAGTACAGCAAATGGTACTTACAGAGTGACTCAAACATGACTTAGACCTTGTTTTTGAAAAACTGTTTATTTCTGTATTTCATGATTGCAACTTGCTGAAAAGTGTTAACAGGGTTCCTTTCATCGAGTTTAAACAGTACAGCAAAATGGTACTTACAGAGTGACCTTGTTTTTGAAAAACTGTTTATTTCTCTATTACATGATTGCAACTTGCTGAAAAGTGTCAACAGTTCAGTGTTCTTATCATCCTGATTAAGCAGTACAGCAAAAATTGTACTTACAGAGTGCATCAAACATGATTTAGACCTTGTTTGTGAAAAACTATTTATTTCTGTATTACATGATTGCAACTTGCTGAAAAGTGTCAACAGTACAGTGTTCCTATCATCCTGATTAATCAGTACAGCAAAAATGGAACTTACAGAGTGCACTAAACATGAATTAGACCTTGTTTGTGAAAAACGATTTATTTCTGTATTTCATGATTGCAACTTGCTGAAAAGTGTCAACAATGTTCCTTTCATCGAGTTTAAACAGTACAGCAAAATGGTATTTACAGATTGACTCAAACTTGACTTAGACCTTGTTTTTGAAAAACTGTTTATTTCTCTATTGCATGATTGCAACTTGCTGAAAAGTGTCAACAGTACAGTGTTCCTATCATCCTGATTAAGCAGTACAGCAAAAATGGAACTTACAAAGTGCATCAAAAATGATTTAGACCTTGTTTGTGAAAAACTATTTATTTCTGTTTTTCATGATTGCAACTTGCTGAAAAGTGTCAACAATGTTCCTTTCATCGAGTTTAAACAGTACAGCAAAATTGTACTTACAGAGTGACTCAAACATGACTTAGACCTTGTTTTTGAAAAACGGTTTATTTCTGTATTTCATGATTGCAACTTGCTGAAAAGTATTAACAGTGTTCCTTTCATCGAGTTTAAACAGTACAGCAAATGGTACTTACAGAGTGACTCAAACATGACTTAGACCTTGTTTTTGAAAAACGGTTTATTTCTGTATTTCATGATTGCAACTTGCTGAAAAGTGTTAACAGGGTTCCTTTCATCGAGTTTAAACAGTACAGCAAAATGGTACTTACAGAGTGACCTTGTTTTTGAAAAACTGTTTATTTCTCTATTACATGATTGCAACTTGCTGAAAAGTGTCAACAGTTCAGTGTTCCTATCATCCTGATTAAGCAGTACAGCAAAAATTGTACTTACAGAGTGCATCAAACATGATTTAGACCTTGTTTGTGAAAAACTATTTATTTCTGTATTACATGATTGCAACTTGCTGAAAAGTGTCAACAGTGTTCCTTTCATCGAGTTTAAACAGTACAGCAAATGGTACTTACAGAGTGACTCAAACATGACTTAGACCTTGTTTTTGAAAAACTGTTTATTTCTGTATTTCATGATTGCAACTGGCTGAAAAGTGTTATAACAGTGTTCCTTTCATCGAGTTTAAACAGTACAGCAAAATTGTACTTACAGAGTGACTCAAATATGACTTAGACCTTGTTTTTGAAAAACTGTTTATTTCTGTATTACATGATTGCAACTTGCTGAAAAGTGTCAACAGTACAGTGTTCCTATCATCCTGATTAAGCAGTACAGCAAAAATGGAACTTACAAAGTGCATCAAACATGATTTAGACCTTGTTTGTGAAAAACTATTTATTTCTGTTTTTCATGATTGCAACTTGCTGAAAAGTGTCAACAATGTTCCTTTCATCGAGTTTAAACAGTACAGCAAAATTGTACTTACAGAGTGCATCAAACATGATTTAGACCTTGTTTGTGAAAAACTATTTATTTCTGTATTACATGATTGCAACTTGCTGAAAAGTGTCAACAGTGTTCCTTTCATCGAGTTTAAACAGTACAGCAAATTGTACTTTAAGAGTGACTCAAACATGACTTAGACCTTGTTTTTGAAAAACTGTTTATTTCTGTATTTCATGATTGCAACTTGCTGAAAAGTATTAACAGTGTTCCTTTCATCGAGTTTAAACAGTACAGCAAATCGTACTTACAGAGTGACTCAAACATGACTTAGACCTTGTTTTTGAAAAACTGTTTATTTCTGTATTTCATGATTGCAACTTGCTGAAAAGTGTTAACAGGGTTCCTTTCATCGAGTTTAAACAGTACAGCAAAATGGTACTTACAGAGTGACCTTGTTTTTGAAAAACTGTTTATTTCTCTATTACATGATTGCAACTTGCTGAAAAGTGTCAACAGTTCAGTGTTCCTATCATCCTGATTAAGCAGTACAGCAAAAATTGTACTTACAGAGTGCATCAAACATGATTTAGACCTTGTTTGTGAAAAACTATTTATTTCTGTATTACATGATTGCAACTTGCTGAAAAGTGTCAACAGTACAGTGTTCCTATCATCCTGATTAATCAGTACAGCAAAAATGGAACTTACAGAGTGACTCAAACATGACTTAGACCTTGTTTTTGAAAAACTGTTTATTTCTGTATTTCATGATTGCAACTGGCTGAAAAGTGTTAACAGTGTTCCTTTCATCGAGTTTAAACAGTACAGCAAAATTGTACTTACAGAGTGACTCAAACATGACTTAGACCTTGTTTTTGAAAAACTGTTTATTTCTGTATTACATGATTGCAACTTGCTGAAAAGTGTCAACAGTACAGTGTTCCTATCATCCTGATTAAGCAGTACAGCAAAAATGGAACTTACAAAGTGCATCAAACATGATTTAGACCTTGTTTGTGAAAAACTATTTATTTCTGTTTTTCATGATTGCAACTTGCTGAAAAGTGTCAACAATGTTCCTTTCATCGAGTTTAAACAGTACAGCAAAATGGTATTTACAGATTGACTCAAACTTGACTTAGACCTTGTTTTTGAAAAACTGTTTATTTCTGTATTGCATGATTGCAACTTGCTGAAAAGTGTCAACAGTACAGTGTTCCTATCATCCTGATTAAGCAGTACAGCAAAAATGGAACTTACAAAGTGCATCAAAAATGATTTAGACCTTGTTTGTGAAAAACTATTTATTTCTGTTTTTCATGATTGCAACTTGCTGAAAAGTGTCAACAATGTTCCTTTCATCGAGTTTAAACAGTACAGCAAAATTGTACTTACAGAGTGACTCAAACATGACTTAGACCTTGTTTTTGAAAAACGGTTTATTTCTGTATTTCATGATTGCAACTTGCTGAAAAGTATTAACAGTGTTCCTTTCATCGAGTTTAAACAGTACAGCAAATGGTACTTACAGAGTGACTCAAACATGACTTAGACCTTGTTTTTGAAAAACGGTTTATTTCTGTATTTCATGATTGCAACTTGCTGAAAAGTGTTAACAGGGTTCCTTTCATCGAGTTTAAACAGTACAGCAAAATGGTACTTAGAGAGTGACCTTGTTTTTGAAAAACTGTTTATTTCTCTATTACATGATTGCAACTTGCTGAAAAGTGTCAACAGTTCAGTGTTCCTATCATCCTGATTAAGCAGTACAGCAAAAATTGTACTTACAGAGTGCATCAAACATGATTTAGACCTTGTTTGTGAAAAACTATTTATTTCTGTATTACATGATTGCAACTTGCTGAAAAGTGTCAACAGTGTTCCTTTCATCGAGTTTAAACAGTACAGCAAATGGTACTTACAGAGTGACTCAAACATGACTTAGACCTTGTTTTTGAAAAACTGTTTATTTCTGTATTTCATGATTGCAACTGGCTGAAAAGTGTTAACAGTGTTCCTTTCATCGAGTTTAAACAGTACAGCAAAATTGTACTTACAGAGTGACTCAAACATGACTTAGACCTTGTTTTTGAAAAACTGTTTATTTCTGTATTACATGATTGCAACTTGCTGAAAAGTGTCAACAGTACAGTGTTCCTATCATCCTGATTAAGCAGTACAGCAAAAATGGAACTTACAAAGTGCATCAAACATGATTTAGACCTTGTTTGTGAAAAACTATTTATTTCTGTTTTTCATGATTGCAACTTGCTGAAAAGTGTCAACAATGTTCCTTTCATCGAGTTTAAACAGTACAGCAAAATTGTACTTACAGAGTGACTCAAACATGACTTAGACCTTGTTTTTGAAAAACGGTTTATTTCTGTATTTCATGATTGCAACTTGCTGAAAAGTGTCAACAGTGTTCCTTTCATCGAGTTTAAACAGTACAGCAAATGGTACTTACAGAGTGACTCAAACATGACTTAGACCTTGTTTTTGAAAAACTGTTTATTTCTGTATTTCATGATTGCAACTTGCTGAAAAGTATTAACAGTGTTCCTTTCATCGAGTTTAAACAGTACAGTAAATAGTACTGACAGAGTGACTCAAACATGACTTAGACCTTGTTTTTGAAAAACTGTTTATTTCTGTATTTCATGATTGCAACTTGCTGAAAAGTGTTAACAGGGTTCCTTTCATCGAGTTTAACCTGTTGGGTCTAGGGGGCAGCATTTGCACGTCTGGATAAAAAAAATGTACCCGATTTAATCTGGTTACTAATCCTACCCAGTAACTAGAATATGCATATACTTATTATATATGGATAGAAAACACTCTAAAGTTTCCAAAACTGTTTGAATGGTGTCTGTGAGTATAACAGAACTCATTTGGCAGGCAAAACCCTGAGACATTTTCTGACAGGAAGTGGATACCTGATGTGTTGTATTGACTTTAAACCTATCCCATTGAAAAACACAGGGGTTTAGGAATATTTTGGCACTTCCTATTGCTTCCACTAGATGTCACCAGCCTTTACAAAGTGTTTTGAGTCTTCTGGAGGGAGATCTGACCGAACAAGAGCCATGGAACGGTGATGTCCCATTAGACACCTGGCGCGCTACTTCATGTTGGGTACCCTCGTTCCAATACGTTATAAAAGGCTATGCATTCGTCCACCTTGAATATTATTCATGTTCTGGTTAAAAAAGGCCCTAATGATTTATGCTATACAACGTTTGACATGTTTGAACGAACGGAAATATATTTTTTCCCCTCGTTCATGACGAGAAGTCCGGCTGGCTTACATCATGTGCTAACGAGACGGAGATTTTTGGACATAAATGATGAGCTTTTTTGAACAAAACTACATTCGTTATGGACCTGTGATACCTGGAAGTGACATCTGATGAAGAGAATCAAAGGTAATGGATTATTTACATAGTATTTTCGATTTTAGATCTCCCCAACATGACGTCTAGTCTGTATCGCAACGCGTATTTTTCTGGGCACAGTGCTCAGATTATTGCAAAGTGTGATTTCCCAGTAAGGTTATTTTTAAATCTGGCAAGTTGATTGCGTTCAAAAGATGTAAATCTATAATTCTTTAAATGACAATATAATATTTTACCAATGTTTTCTAATTTTAATTATTTAATTTGTGACGCTGACTTGACTGCCGGTTATTGGAGGGAAACGATTTCCTCAACATCAATGCCATAGTAAAACGCTGTTTTTGTATATAAATATGAACTTGATAGAACTAAAAATGCATGCATTGTCTAACATAATGTCCTAGGAGTGTCATCTGATGGAGATTGTAAAAGGTTAGTGTATCATTTTAGCTGGTTTTATGGTTTTGGTGACCCTGTCTTTGACTTGACAAAACATTACACACAACTCTTGTAAATGTACTGTCCTAACATACTCTAAATTTATGCTTTCGCCGTAAAACCTTTTTGAAATCGTAAAACGTGGTTAGATTAAGGAGATGTTTATCTTTCAAATGGTGTAACATAGTTGTATTTTTGAAAAATTTGAATTTTGACATTTATTTGGATTCAAATTTGCCGCTCTTGAAATGCACCTGCTGTTGATGGAGTGCACCACAGGTGGCACGCTAGCGTCCCACCTAGCCCCAAGAGGTTAAACAGTACAGCAAAATGGTACTTACAGAGTGACCTTGTTTTTGAAAAACTGTTTATTTCTCTATTACATGATTGCAACTTGCTGAAAAGTGTCAACAGTTCAGTGTTCCTATCATCCTGATTAAGCAGTACAGCAAAAATTGTACTTACAGAGTGCATCAAACATGATTTAGACCTTGTTTGTGAAAAACTATTTATTTCTGTATTACATGATTGCAACTTGCTGAAAAGTGTCAACAGTGTTCCTTTCATCGAGTTTAAACAGTACAGCAAATGGTACTTACAGAGTGACTCAAACATGACTTAGACCTTGTTTTTGAAAAACTGTTTATTTCTGTATTTCATGATTGCAACTTGCTGAAAAGTATTAACAGTGTTCCTTTCATCGAGTTTAAACAGTACAGCAAATCGTACTTACAGAGTGACTCAAACATGACTTAGACCTTGTTTTTGAAAAACTGTTTATTTCTGTATTTCATGATTGCAACTTGCTGAAAAGTGTTAACAGGGTTCCTTTCATCGAGTTTAAACAGTACAGCAAAATGGTACTTACAGAGTGACCTTGTTTTTGAAAAACTGTTTATTTCTCTATTACATGATTGCAACTTGCTGAAAAGTGTCAACAGTTCAGTGTTCCTATCATCCTGATTAAGCAGTACAGCAAAAATTGTACTTACAGAGTGCATCAAACATGATTTAGACCTTGTTTGTGAAAAACTATTTATTTCTGTATTACATGATTGCAACTTGCTGAAAAGTGTCAACAGTACAGTGTTCCTATCATCCTGATTAATCAGTACAGCAAAAATGGAACTTACAGAGTGACTCAAACATGACTTAGACCTTGTTTTTGAAAAACTGTTTATTTCTGTATTTCATGATTGCAACTGGCTGAAAAGTGTTAACAGTGTTCCTTTCATCGAGTTTAAACAGTACAGCAAAATTGTACTTACAGAGTGACTCAAACATGACTTAGACCTTGTTTTTGAAAAACTGTTTATTTCTGTATTACATGATTGCAACTTGCTGAAAAGTGTCAACAGTACAGTGTTCCTATCATCCTGATTAAGCAGTACAGCAAAAATGGAACTTACAAAGTGCATCAAACATGATTTAGACCTTGTTTGTGAAAAACTATTTATTTCTGTTTTTCATGATTGCAACTTGCTGAAAAGTGTCAACAATGTTCCTTTCATCGAGTTTAAACAGTACAGCAAAATTGTACTTACAGAGTGACTCAAACATGACTTAGACCTTGTTTTTGAAAAACGGTTTATTTCTGTATTTCATGATTGCAACTTGCTGAAAAGTGTCAACAGTGTTCCTTTCATCGAGTTTAAACAGTACAGCAAATGGTACTTACAGAGTGACTCAAACATGACTTAGACCTTGTTTTTGAAAAACTGTTTATTTCTGTATTTCATGATTGCAACTTGCTGAAAAGTATTAACAGTGTTCCTTTCATCGAGTTTAAACAGTACAGCAAATGGTACTTACAGAGTGACTCAAACATGACTTAGACCTTGTTTTTGAAAAACTGTTTATTTCTGTATTTCATGATTGCAACTTGCTGAAAAGTGTTAACAGGGTTCCTTTCATCGAGTTTAAACAGTACAGCAAAATGGTACTTACAGAGTGACCTTGTTTTTGAAAAACTGTTTATTTCTCTATTACATGATTGCAACTTGCTGAAAAGTGTCAACAGTTCAGTGTTCTTATCATCCTGATTAAGCAGTACAGCAAAAATTGTACTTACAGAGTGCATCAAACATGATTTAGACCTTGTTTGTGAAAAACTATTTATTTCTGTATTACATGATTGCAACTTGCTGAAAAGTGTCAACAGTACAGTGTTCCTATCATCCTGATTAACCTCTTGGGGCTAGGTGGGACGCTAGCGTGCCACCTGTGGTGCACTCCATCAACAGCAGGTGCATTTCAAGAGCGGCAAATTTGAATCCAAATAAATGTCAAAATTCAAATTTTTCAAAAATACAACTATGTTACACCATTTGAAAGATAAACATCTCCTTAATCTAACCACGTTTTACGATTTCAAAAAGGTTTTACGGCGAAAGCATAAATTTAGAGTATGTTAGGACAGTACATTTACAAGAGTTGTGTGTAATGTTTTGTCAAGTCAAAGACAGGGTCACCAAAACCATAAAACCAGCTAAAATGATACACTAACCTTTTACAATCTCCATCAGATGACACTCCTAGGACATTATGTTAGACAATGCATGCATTTTTAGTTCTATCAAGTTCATATTTATATACAAAAACAGCGTTTTACTATGGCATTGATGTTGAGGAAATCGTTTCCCTCCAATAACCGGCAGTCAAGTCAGCGTCACAAATTAAATAATTAAAATTAGAAAACATTGGTAAAATATTATATTGTCATTTAAAGAATTATAGATTTACATCTTTTGAACGCAATCAACTTGCCAGATTTAAAAATAACCTTACTGGGAAATCACACTTTGCAATAATCTGAGCACTGTGCCCAGAAAAATACGCGTTGCGATACAGACTAGACGTCATGTTGGGGAGATCTAAAATCGAAAATACTATGTAAATAATCCATTACCTTTGATTCTCTTCATCAGATGTCACTTCCAGGTATCACAGGTCCATAACGAATGTAGTTTTGTTCAAAAAAGCTCATCATTTATGTCCAAAAATCTCCGTCTCGTTAGCACATGATGTAAGCCAGCCGGACTTCTCGTCATGAACGAGGGGAAAAAATATATTTCCGTTCGTTCAAACATGTCAAACGTTGTATAGCATAAATCATTAGGGCCTTTTTTAACCAGAACATGAATAATATTCAAGGTGGACGAATGCATAGCCTTTTATAACGTATTGGAACGAGGGTACCCAACATGAAGTAGCGCGCCAGGTGTCTAATGGGACATCACCGTTCCATGGCTCTTGTTCGGTCAGATCTCCCTCCAGAAGACTCAAAACACTTTGTAAAGGCTGGTGACATCTAGTGGAAGCAATAGGAAGTGCCAAAATATTCCTAAACCCCTGTGTTTTTCAATGGGATAGGTTTAAAGTCAATACAACACATCAGGTATCCACTTCCTGTCAGAAAATGTCTCAGGGTTTTGCCTGCCAAATGAGTTCTGTTATACTCACAGACACCATTCAAACAGTTTTGGAAACTTTAGAGTGTTTTCTATCCATATATAATAAGTATATGCATATTCTAGTTACTGGGTAGGATTAGTAACCAGATTAAATCGGGTACATTTTTTTTATCCAGACGTGCAAATGCTGCCCCCTAGACCCAACAGGTTAATCAGTACAGCAAAAATGGAACTTACAGAGTGCACTAAACATGAATTAGACCTTGTTTGTGAAAAACGATTTATTTCTGTATTTCATGATTGCAACTTGCTGAAAAGTGTCAACAATGTTCCTTTCATCGAGTTTAAACAGTACAGCAAAATGGTATTTACAGATTGACTCAAACTTGACTTAGACCTTGTTTTTGAAAAACTGTTTATTTCTGTATTGCATGATTGCAACTTGCTGAAAAGTGTCAACAGTACAGTGTTCCTATCATCCTGATTAAGCAGTACAGCAAAAATTGTACTTACAGAGTGCATCAAACATGATTTAGACCTTGTTTGTGAAAAACTATTTATTTCTGTATTACATGATTGCAACTTGCTGAAAAGTGTCAACAGTGTTCCTTTCATCGAGTTTAAACAGTACAGCAAATGGTACTTACAGAGTGACTCAAACATGACTTAGACCTTGTTTTTGAAAAACTGTTTATTTCTGTATTTCATGATTGCAACTTGCTGAAAAGTATTAACAGTGTTCCTTTCATCGAGTTTAAACAGTACAGCAAATCGTACTTACAGAGTGACTCAAACATGACTTAGACCTTGTTTTTGAAAAACTATTTTATTTCTGTATTTCATGATTGCAACTTGCTGAAAAGTGTTAACAGGGTTCCTTTCATCGAGTTTAAACAGTACAGCAAAATGGTACTTACAGAGTGACCTTGTTTTTGAAAAACTGTTTATTTCTCTATTACATGATTGCAACTTGCTGAAAAGTGTCAACAGTTCAGTGTTCCTATCATCCTGATTAAGCAGTACAGCAAAAATTGTACTTACAGAGTGCATCAAACATGATTTAGACCTTGTTTGTGAAAAACTATTTATTTCTGTATTACATGATTGCAACTTGCTGAAAAGTGTCAACAGTACAGTGTTCCTATCATCCTGATTAATCAGTACAGCAAAAATGGAACTTACAGAGTGACTCAAACATGACTTAGACCTTGTTTTTGAAAAACTGTTTATTTCTGTATTTCATGATTGCAACTGGCTGAAAAGTGTTAACAGTGTTCCTTTCATCGAGTTTAAACAGTACAGCAAAATTGTACTTACAGAGTGACTCAAACATGACTTAGACCTTGTTTTTGAAAAACTGTTTATTTCTGTATTACATGATTGCAACTTGCTGAAAAGTGTCAACAGTACAGTGTTCCTATCATCCTGATTAAGCAGTACAGCAAAAATGGAACTTACAAAGTGCATCAAAAATGATTTAGACCTTGTTTGTGAAAAACTATTTATTTCTGTTTTTCATGATTGCAACTTGCTGAAAAGTGTCAACAATGTTCCTTTCATTGAGTTTAAACAGTACAGCAAAATTGTACTTACAGAGTGACTCAAACATGACTTAGACCTTGTTTTTGAAAAACGGTTTATTTCTGTATTTCATGATTGCAACTTGCTGAAAAGTATTAACAGTGTTCCTTTCATCGAGTTTAAACAGTACAGCAAATGGTACTTACAGAGTGACTCAAACATGACTTAGACCTTGTTTTTGAAAAACTCTTTATTTCTGTATTTCATGATTGCAACTTGCTGAAAAGTGTTAACAGGGTTCCTTTCATCGAGTTTAAACAGTACAGCAAAATGGTACTTACAGAGTGACCTTGTTTTTGAAAAACTGTTTATTTCTCTATTACATGATTGCAACTTGCTGAAAAGTGTCAACAGTTCAGTGTTCCTATCATCCTGATTAAGCAGTACAGCAAAAATTGTACTTACAGAGTGCATCAAACATGATTTAGACCTTGTTTGTGAAAAACTATTTATTTCTGTATTACATGATTGCAACTTGCTGAAAAGTGTCAACAGTGTTCCTTTCATCGAGTTTAAACAGTACAGCAAATGGTACTTACAGAGTGACTCAAACATGACTTAGACCTTGTTTTTGAAAAACTGTTTATTTCTGTATTTCATGATTGCAACTTGCTGAAAAGTATTAACAGTGTTCCTTTCATCGAGTTTAAACAGTACAGCAAATCGTACTTACAGAGTGACTCAAACATGACTTAGACCTTGTTTTTGAAAAACTATTTTATTTCTGTATTTCATGATTGCAACTTGCTGAAAAGTGTTAACAGGGTTCCTTTCATCGAGTTTAAACAGTACAGCAAAATGGTACTTACAGAGTGACCTTGTTTTTGAAAAACTGTTTATTTCTCTATTACATGATTGCAACTTGCTGAAAAGTGTCAACAGTTCAGTGTTCCTATCATCCTGATTAAGCAGTACAGCAAAAATTGTACTTACAGAGTGCATCAAACATGATTTAGACCTTGTTTGTGAAAAACTATTTATTTCTGTATTACATGATTGCAACTTGCTGAAAAGTGTCAACAGTGTTCCTTTCATCGAGTTTAAACAGTACAGCAAATGGTACTTACAGAGTGACTCAAACATGACTTAGACCTTGTTTTTGAAAAACTGTTTATTTCTGTATTTCATGATTGCAACTGGCTGAAAAGTGTTAACAGTGTTCCTTTCATCGAGTTTAAACAGTACAGCAAAATTGTACTTACAGAGTGACTCAAACATGACTTAGACCTTGTTTTTGAAAAACTGTTTATTTCTGTATTACATGATTGCAACTTGCTGAAAAGTGTCAACAGTACAGTGTTCCTATCATCCTGATTAAGCAGTACAGCAAAAATGGAACTTACAAAGTGCATCAAACATGATTTAGACCTTGTTTGTGAAAAACTATTTATTTCTGTTTTTCATGATTGCAACTTGCTGAAAAGTGTCAACAATGTTCCTTTCATCGAGTTTAAACAGTACAGCAAAATTGTACTTACAGAGTGCATCAAACATGATTTAGACCTTGTTTGTGAAAAACTATTTATTTCTGTATTACATGATTGCAACTTGCTGAAAAGTGTCAACAGTGTTCCTTTCATCGAGTTTAAACAGTACAGCAAATGGTACTTTAAGAGTGACTCAAACATGACTTAGACCTTGTTTTTGAAAAACTGTTTATTTCTGTATTTCATGATTGCAACTTGCTGAAAAGTATTAACAGTGTTCCTTTCATCGAGTTTAAACAGTACAGCAAATCGTACTTACAGAGTGACTCAAACATGACTTAGACCTTGTTTTTGAAAAACTGTTTATTTCTGTATTTCATGATTGCAACTTGCTGAAAAGTGTTAACAGGGTTCCTTTCATCGAGTTTAAACAGTACAGCAAAATGGTACTTACAGAGTGACCTTGTTTTTGAAAAACTGTTTATTTCTCTATTACATGATTGCAACTTGCTGAAAAGTGTCAACAGTTCAGTGTTCCTATCATCCTGATTAAGCAGTACAGCAAAAATTGTACTTACAGAGTGCATCAAACATGATTTAGACCTTGTTTGTGAAAAACTATTTATTTCTGTATTACATGATTGCAACTTGCTGAAAAGTGTCAACAGTACAGTGTTCCTATCATCCTGATTAATCAGTACAGCAAAAATGGAACTTACAGAGTGACTCAAACATGACTTAGACCTTGTTTTTGAAAAACTGTTTATTTCTGTATTTCATGATTGCAACTGGCTGAAAAGTGTTAACAGTGTTCCTTTCATCGAGTTTAAACAGTACAGCAAAATTGTACTTACAGAGTGACTCAAACATGACTTAGACCTTGTTTTTGAAAAACTGTTTATTTCTGTATTACATGATTGCAACTTGCTGAAAAGTGTCAACAGTACAGTGTTCCTATCATCCTGATTAAGCAGTACAGCAAAAATGGAACTTACAAAGTGCATCAAACATGATTTAGACCTTGTTTGTGAAAAACTATTTATTTCTGTTTTTCATGATTGCAACTTGCTGAAAAGTGTCAACAATGTTCCTTTCATCGAGTTTAAACAGTACAGCAAAATGGTATTTACAGATTGACTCAAACTTGACTTAGACCTTGTTTTTGAAAAACTGTTTATTTCTGTATTGCATGATTGCAACTTGCTGAAAAGTGTCAACAGTACAGTGTTCCTATCATCCTGATTAAGCAGTACAGCAAAAATGGAACTTACAAAGTGCATCAAAAATGATTTAGACCTTGTTTGTGAAAAACTATTTATTTCTGTTTTTCATGATTGCAACTTGCTGAAAAGTGTCAACAATGTTCCTTTCATCGAGTTTAAACAGTACAGCAAAATTGTACTTACAGAGTGACTCAAACATGACTTAGACCTTGTTTTTGAAAAACGGTTTATTTCTGTATTTCATGATTGCAACTTGCTGAAAAGTATTAACAGTGTTCCTTTCATCGAGTTTAAACAGTACAGCAAATGGTACTTACAGAGTGACTCAAACATGACTTAGACCTTGTTTTTGAAAAACGGTTTATTTCTGTATTTCATGATTGCAACTTGCTGAAAAGTGTTAACAGGGTTCCTTTCATCGAGTTTAAACAGTACAGCAAAATGGTACTTACAGAGTGACCTTGTTTTTGAAAAACTGTTTATTTCTCTATTACATGATTGCAACTTGCTGAAAAGTGTCAACAGTTCAGTGTTCCTATCATCCTGATTAAGCAGTACAGCAAAAATTGTACTTACAGAGTGCATCAAACATGATTTAGACCTTGTTTGTGAAAAACTATTTATTTCTGTATTACATGATTGCAACTTGCTGAAAAGTGTCAACAGTGTTCCTTTCATCGAGTTTAAACAGTACAGCAAATGGTACTTACAGAGTGACTCAAACATGACTTAGACCTTGTTTTTGAAAAACTGTTTATTTCTGTATTTCATGATTGCAACTGGCTGAAAAGTGTTAACAGTGTTCCTTTCATCGAGTTTAAACAGTACAGCAAAATTGTACTTACAGAGTGACTCAAACATGACTTAGACCTTGTTTTTGAAAAACTGTTTATTTCTGTATTACATGATTGCAACTTGCTGAAAAGTGTCAACAGTACAGTGTTCCTATCATCCTGATTAAGCAGTACAGCAAAAATGGAACTTACAAAGTGCATCAAACATGATTTAGACCTTGTTTGTGAAAAACTATTTATTTCTGTTTTTCATGATTGCAACTTGCTGAAAAGTGTCAACAATGTTCCTTTCATCGAGTTTAAACAGTACAGCAAAATTGTACTTACAGAGTGACTCAAACATGACTTAGACCTTGTTTTTGAAAAACGGTTTATTTCTGTATTTCATGATTGCAACTTGCTGAAAAGTGTCAACAGTGTTCCTTTCATCGAGTTTAAACAGTACAGCAAATGGTACTTACAGAGTGACTCAAACATGACTTAGACCTTGTTTTTGAAAAACTGTTTATTTCTGTATTTCATGATTGCAACTTGCTGAAAAGTATTAACAGTGTTCCTTTCATCGAGTTTAAACAGTACAGTAAATAGTACTTACAGAGTGACTCAAACATGACTTAGACCTTGTTTTTGAAAAACTGTTTATTTCTGTATTTCATGATTGCAACTTGCTGAAAAGTGTTAACAGGGTTCCTTTCATCGAGTTTAAACAGTACAGCAAAATGGTACTTACAGAGTGACCTTGTTTTTGAAAAACTGTTTATTTCTCTATTACATGATTGCAACTTGCTGAAAAGTGTCAACAGTTCAGTGTTCCTATCATCCTGATTAAGCAGTACAGCAAAAATTGTACTTACAGAGTGCATCAAACATGATTTAGACCTTGTTTGTGAAAAACTATTTATTTCTGTATTACATGATTGCAACTTGCTGAAAAGTGTCAACAGTGTTCCTTTCATCGAGTTTAAACAGTACAGCAAATGGTACTTACAGAGTGACTCAAACATGACTTAGACCTTGTTTTTGAAAAACTGTTTATTTCTGTATTTCATGATTGCAACTTGCTGAAAAGTATTAACAGTGTTCCTTTCATCGAGTTTAAACAGTACAGCAAATCGTACTTACAGAGTGACTCAAACATGACTTAGACCTTGTTTTTGAAAAACTGTTTATTTCTGTATTTCATGATTGCAACTTGCTGAAAAGTGTTAACAGGGTTCCTTTCATCGAGTTTAAACAGTACAGCAAAATGGTACTTACAGAGTGACCTTGTTTTTGAAAAACTGTTTATTTCTCTATTACATGATTGCAACTTGCTGAAAAGTGTCAACAGTTCAGTGTTCCTATCATCCTGATTAAGCAGTACAGCAAAAATTGTACTTACAGAGTGCATCAAACATGATTTAGACCTTGTTTGTGAAAAACTATTTATTTCTGTATTACATGATTGCAACTTGCTGAAAAGTGTCAACAGTACAGTGTTCCTATCATCCTGATTAATCAGTACAGCAAAAATGGAACTTACAGAGTGACTCAAACATGACTTAGACCTTGTTTTTGAAAAACTGTTTATTTCTGTATTTCATGATTGCAACTGGCTGAAAAGTGTTAACAGTGTTCCTTTCATCGAGTTTAAACAGTACAGCAAAATTGTACTTACAGAGTGACTCAAACATGACTTAGACCTTGTTTTTGAAAAACTGTTTATTTCTGTATTACATGATTGCAACTTGCTGAAAAGTGTCAACAGTACAGTGTTCCTATCATCCTGATTAAGCAGTACAGCAAAAATGGAACTTACAAAGTGCATCAAACATGATTTAGACCTTGTTTGTGAAAAACTATTTATTTCTGTTTTTCATGATTGCAACTTGCTGAAAAGTGTCAACAATGTTCCTTTCATCGAGTTTAAACAGTACAGCAAAATTGTACTTACAGAGTGACTCAAACATGACTTAGACCTTGTTTTTGAAAAACGGTTTATTTCTGTATTTCATGATTGCAACTTGCTGAAAAGTGTCAACAGTGTTCCTTTCATCGAGTTTAAACAGTACAGCAAATGGTACTTACAGAGTGACTCAAACATGACTTAGACCTTGTTTTTGAAAAACTGTTTATTTCTGTATTTCATGATTGCAACTTGCTGAAAAGTATTAACAGTGTTCCTTTCATCGAGTTTAAACAGTACAGCAAATGGTACTTACAGAGTGACTCAAACATGACTTAGACCTTGTTTTTGAAAAACTGTTTATTTCTGTATTTCATGATTGCAACTTGCTGAAAAGTGTTAACAGGGTTCCTTTCATCGAGTTTAAACAGTACAGCAAAATGGTACTTACAGAGTGACCTTGTTTTTGAAAAACTGTTTATTTCTCTATTACATGATTGCAACTTGCTGAAAAGTGTCAACAGTTCAGTGTTCTTATCATCCTGATTAAGCAGTACAGCAAAAATTGTACTTACAGAGTGCATCAAACATGATTTAGACCTTGTTTGTGAAAAACTATTTATTTCTGTATTACATGATTGCAACTTGCTGAAAAGTGTCAACAGTACAGTGTTCCTATCATCCTGATTAACCTCTTGGGGCTAGGTGGGACGCTAGCGTGCCACCTGTGGTGCACTCCATCAACAGCAGGTGCATTTCAAGAGCGGCAAATTTGAATCCAAATAAATGTCAAAATTCAAATTTTTCAAAAATACAACTATGTTACACCATTTGAAAGATAAACATCTCCTTAATCTAACCACGTTTTACGATTTCAAAAAGGTTTTACGGCGAAAGCATAAATTTAGAGTATGTTAGGACAGTACATTTACAAGAGTTGTGTGTAATGTTTTGTCAAGTCAAAGACAGGGTCACCAAAACCATAAAACCAGCTAAAATGATACACTAACCTTTTACAATCTCCATCAGATGACACTCCTAGGACATTATGTTAGACAATGCATGCATTTTTAGTTCTATCAAGTTCATATTTATATACAAAAACAGCGTTTTACTATGGCATTGATGTTGAGGAAATCGTTTCCCTCCAATAACCGGCAGTCAAGTCAGCGTCACAAATTAAATAATTAAAATTAGAAAACATTGGTAAAATATTATATTGTCATTTAAAGAATTATAGATTTACATCTTTTGAACGCAATCAACTTGCCAGATTTAAAAATAACCTTACTGGGAAATCACACTTTGCAATAATCTGAGCACTGTGCCCAGAAAAATACGCGTTGCGATACAGACTAGACGTCATGTTGGGGAGATCTAAAATCGAAAATACTATGTAAATAATCCATTACCTTTGATTCTCTTCATCAGATGTCACTTCCAGGTATCACAGGTCCATAACGAATGTAGTTTTGTTCAAAAAAGCTCATCATTTATGTCCAAAAATCTCCGTCTCGTTAGCACATGATGTAAGCCAGCCGGACTTCTCGTCATGAACGAGGGGAAAAAATATATTTCCGTTCGTTCAAACATGTCAAACGTTGTATAGCATAAATCATTAGGGCCTTTTTTAACCAGAACATGAATAATATTCAAGGTGGACGAATGCATAGCCTTTTATAACGTATTGGAACGAGGGTACCCAACATGAAGTAGCGCGCCAGGTGTCTAATGGGACATCACCGTTCCATGGCTCTTGTTCGGTCAGATCTCCCTCCAGAAGACTCAAAACACTTTGTAAAGGCTGGTGACATCTAGTGGAAGCAATAGGAAGTGCCAAAATATTCCTAAACCCCTGTGTTTTTCAATGGGATAGGTTTAAAGTCAATACAACACATCAGGTATCCACTTCCTGTCAGAAAATGTCTCAGGGTTTTGCCTGCCAAATGAGTTCTGTTATACTCACAGACACCATTCAAACAGTTTTGGAAACTTTAGAGTGTTTTCTATCCATATATAATAAGTATATGCATATTCTAGTTACTGGGTAGGATTAGTAACCAGATTAAATCGGGTACATTTTTTTTATCCAGACGTGCAAATGCTGCCCCCTAGACCCAACAGGTTAATCAGTACAGCAAAAATGGAACTTACAGAGTGCACTAAACATGAATTAGACCTTGTTTGTGAAAAACGATTTATTTCTGTATTTCATGATTGCAACTTGCTGAAAAGTGTCAACAATGTTCCTTTCATCGAGTTTAAACAGTACAGCAAAATGGTATTTACAGATTGACTCAAACTTGACTTAGACCTTGTTTTTGAAAAACTGTTTATTTCTGTATTGCATGATTGCAACTTGCTGAAAAGTGTCAACAGTACAGTGTTCCTATCATCCTGATTAAGCAGTACAGCAAAAATGGAACTTACAAAGTGCATCAAAAATGATTTAGACCTTGTTTGTGAAAAACTATTTATTTCTGTTTTTCATGATTGCAACTTGCTGAAAAGTGTCAACAATGTTCCTTTCATCGAGTTTAAACAGTACAGCAAAATTGTACTTACAGAGTGACTCAAACATGACTTAGACCTTGTTTTTGAAAAACGGTTTATTTCTGTATTTCATGATTGCAACTTGCTGAAAAGTATTAACAGTGTTCCTTTCATCGAGTTTAAACAGTACAGCAAATGGTACTTACAGAGTGACTCAAACATGACTTAGACCTTGTTTTTGAAATACTGTTTATTTCTGTATTTCATGATTGCAACTTGCAGAAAAGTGTTAACAGGGTTCCTTTCATCGAGTTTAAACAGTACATCAAAATGGTACTTACAGAGTGACCTTGTTTTTGAAAAACTGTTTATTTCTCTATTACATGATTGCAACTTGCTGAAAAGTGTCAACAGTTCAGTGTTCTTATCATCCTGATTAAGCAGAACAGCAAAAATGGAACTTACAGAGTGCACTAAACATGAATTAGACCTTGTTTGTGAAAAACGATTTATTTCTGTATTTCATGATTGCAACTTGCTGAAAAGTGTCAACAATGTTCCTTTCATCGAGTTTAAACAGTACAGCAAAATGGTATTTACAGATTGACTCAAACTTGACTTAGACCTTGTTTTTGAAAAACTGTTTATTTCTGTATTGCATGATTGCAACTTGCTGAAAAGTGTCAACAGTACAGTGTTCCTATCATCCTGATTAAGCAGTACAGCAAAAATGGAACTTACAAAGTGCATCAAACATGATTTAGACCTTGTTTGTGAAAAACTATTTATTTCTGTTTTTCATGATTGCAACTTGCTGAAAAGTGTCAACAATGTTCCTTTCATCGAGTTTAAACAGTACAGCAAAATTGTACTTACAGAGTGACTCAAACATGACTTAGACCTTGTTTTTGAAAAACGGTTTATTTCTGTATTTCATGATTGCAACTTGCTGAAAAGTGTTAACAGGGTTCCTTTCATCGAATTTAAACAGTACAGCAAAATGGTACTTACAGAGTGACCTTGTTTTTGAAAAACTGTTTATTTCTCTATTACATGATTGCAACTTGCTGAAAAGTGTCAACAGTTCAGTGTTCCTATCATCCTGATTAAGCAGTACAGCAAAAATTGTACTTACAGAGTGCATCAAACATGATTTAGACCTTGTTTGTGAAAAACTATTTATTTCTGTATTACATGATTGCAACTTGCTGAAAAGTGTCAACAGTGTTCCTTTCATCGAGTTTAAACAGTACAGCAAATGGTACTTACAGAGTGACTCAAACATGACTTAGACCTTGTTTTTGAAAAACTGTTTATTTCTGTATTTCATGATTGCAACTTGCTGAAAAGTATTAACAGTGTTCCTTTCATCGAGTTTAAACAGTACAGCAAATGGTACTTACAGAGTGACTCAAACATGACTTAGACCTTGTTTTTGAAAAACTGTTTATTTCTGTATTTCATGATTGCAACTTGCTGAAAAGTGTTAACAGGGTTCCTTTCATCGAGTTTAAACAGTACAGCAAAATGGTACTTACAGAGTGACCTTGTTTTTGAAAAACTGTTTATTTCTCTATTACATGATTGCAACTTGCTGAAAAGTGTCAACAGTTCAGTGTTCTTATCATCCTGATTAAGCAGTACAGCAAAAATTGTACTTACAGAGTGCATCAAACATGATTTAGACCTTGTTTGTGAAAAACTATTTATTTCTGTATTACATGATTGCAACTTGCTGAAAAGTGTCAACAGTACAGTGTTCCTATCATCCTGATTAATCAGTACAGCAAAAATGGAACTTACAGAGTGCACTAAACATGAATTAGACCTTGTTTGTGAAAAACGATTTATTTCTGTATTTCATGATTGCAACTTGCTGAAAAGTGTCAACAATGTTCCTTTCATCGAGTTTAAACAGTACAGCAAAATGGTATTTACAGATTGACTCAAACTTGACTTAGACCTTGTTTTTGAAAAACTGTTTATTTCTGTATTGCATGATTGCAACTTGCTGAAAAGTGTCAACAGTACAGTGTTCCTATCATCCTGATTAAGCAGTACAGCAAAAATGGAACTTACAAAGTGCATCAAAAATGATTTAGACCTTGTTTGTGAAAAACTATTTATTTCTGTTTTTCATGATTGCAACTTACTGAAAAGTGTCAACAATGTTCCTTTCATCGAGTTTAAACAGTACAGCAAAATTGTACTTACAGAGTGACTCAAACATGACTTAGACCTTGTTTTTGAAAAACGGTTTATTTCTGTATTTCATGATTGCAACTTGCTGAAAAGTATTAACAGTGTTCCTTTCATCGAGTTTAAACAGTACAGCAAATGGTACTTACAGAGTGACTCAAACATGACTTAGACCTTGTTTTTGAAAAACGGTTTATTTCTGTATTTCATGATTGCAACTTGCTGAAAAGTGTTAACAGGGTTCCTTTCATCGAGTTTAAACAGTACAGCAAAATGGTACTTACAGAGTGACCTTGTTTTTGAAAAACTGTTTATTTCTCTATTACATGATTGCAACTTGCTGAAAAGTGTCAACAGTTCAGTGTTCCTATCATCCTGATTAAGCAGTACAGCAAAAATTGTACTTACAGAGTGCATCAAACATGATTTAGACCTTGTTTGTGAAAAACTATTTATTTCTGTATTACATGATTGCAACTTGCTGAAAAGTGTCAACAGTGTTCCTTTCATCGAGTTTAAACAGTACAGCAAATGGTACTTACAGAGTGACTCAAACATGACTTAGACCTTGTTTTTGAAAAACTGTTTATTTCTGTATTTCATGATTGCAACTTGCTGAAAAGTATTAACAGTGTTCCTTTCATCGAGTTTAAACAGTACAGCAAATCGTACTTACAGAGTGACTCAAACATGACTTAGACCTTGTTTTTGAAAAACGGTTTATTTCTGTATTTCATGATTGCAACTTGCTGAAAAGTATTAACAGTGTTCCTTTCATCGAGTTTAAACAGTACAGCAAATGGTACTTACAGAGTGACTCAAACATGACTTAGACCTTGTTTTTGAAAAACGGTTTATTTCTGTATTTCATGATTGCAACTTGCTGAAAAGTGTTAACAGGGTTCCTTTCATCGAGTTTAAACAGTACAGCAAAATGGTACTTACAGAGTGACTCAAACATGACTTAGACCTTGTTTTTGAAAAACTGTTTATTTCTGTATTTCATGATTGCAACTTGCTGAAAAGTATTAACAGTGTTCCTTTCATCGAGTTTAAACAGTACAGCAAATCGTACTTACAGAGTGACTCAAACATGACTTAGACCTTGTTTTTGAAAAACGGTTTATTTCTGTATTTCATGATTGCAACTTGCTGAAAAGTATTAACAGTGTTCCTTTCATCGAGTTTAAACAGTACAGCAAATGGTACTTACAGAGTGACTCAAACATGACTTAGACCTTGTTTTTGAAAAACGGTTTATTTCTGTATTTCATGATTGCAACTTGCTGAAAAGTGTTAACAGGGTTCCTTTCATCGAGTTTAAACAGTACAGCAAAATGGTACTTACAGAGTGACCTTGTTTTTGAAAAACTGTTTATTTCTCTATTACATGATTGCAACTTGCTGAAAAGTGTCAACAGTTCAGTGTTCCTATCATCCTGATTAAGCAGTACAGCAAAAATTGTACTTACAGAGTGCATCAAACATGATTTAGACCTTGTTTGTGAAAAACTATTTATTTCTGTATTACATGATTGCAACTTGCTGAAAAGTGTCAACAGTGTTCCTTTCATCGAGTTTAAACAGTACAGCAAATGGTACTTACAGAGTGACTCAAACATGACTTAGACCTTGTTTTTGAAAAACTGTTTATTTCTGTATTTCATGATTGCAACTTGCTGAAAAGTATTAACAGTGTTCCTTTCATCGAGTTTAAACAGTACAGCAAATCGTACTTACAGAGTGACTCAAACATGACTTAGACCTTGTTTTTGAAAAACTATTTTATTTCTGTATTTCATGATTGCAACTTGCTGAAAAGTGTTAACAGGGTTCCTTTCATCGAGTTTAAACAGTACAGCAAAATGGTACTTACAGAGTGACCTTGTTTTTGAAAAACTGTTTATTTCTCTATTACATGATTGCAACTTGCTGAAAAGTGTCAACAGTTCAGTGTTCCTATCATCCTGATTAAGCAGTACAGCAAAAATTGTACTTACAGAGTGCATCAAACATGATTTAGACCTTGTTTGTGAAAAACTATTTATTTCTGTATTACATGATTGCAACTTGCTGAAAAGTGTCAACAGTGTTCCTTTCATCGAGTTTAAACAGTACAGCAAATGGTACTTACAGAGTGACTCAAACATGACTTAGACCTTGTTTTTGAAAAACTGTTTATTTCTGTATTTCATGATTGCAACTTGCTGAAAAGTATTAACAGTGTTCCTTTCATCGAGTTTAAACAGTACAGCAAATCGTACTTACAGAGTGACTCAAACATGACTTAGACCTTGTTTTTGAAAAACGGTTTATTTCTGTATTTCATGATTGCAACTTGCTGAAAAGTATTAACAGTGTTCCTTTCATCGAGTTTAAACAGTACAGCAAATGGTACTTACAGAGTGACTCAAACATGACTTAGACCTTGTTTTTGAAAAACGGTTTATTTCTGTATTTCATGATTGCAACTTGCTGAAAAGTGTTAACAGGGTTCCTTTCATCGAGTTTAAACAGTACAGCAAAATGGTACTTACAGAGTGACCTTGTTTTTGAAAAACTGTTTATTTCTCTATTACATGATTGCAACTTGCTGAAAAGTGTCAACAGTTCAGTGTTCCTATCATCCTGATTAAGCAGTACAGCGAAAATTGTACTTACAGAGTGCATCAAACATGATTTAGACCTTGTTTGTGAAAAACTATTTATTTCTGTATTACATGATTGCAACTTGCTGAAAAGTGTCAACAGTGTTCCTTTCATCGAGTTTAAACAGTACAGCAAATGGTACTTACAGAGTGACTCAAACATGACTTAGACCTTGTTTTTGAAAAACTGTTTATTTCTGTATTTCATGATTGCAACTTGCTGAAAAGTATTAACAGTGTTCCTTTCATCGAGTTTAAACAGTACAGCAAATCGTACTTACAGAGTGACTCAAACATGACTTAGACCTTGTTTTTGAAAAACTATTTTATTTCTGTATTTCATGATTGCAACTTGCTGAAAAGTGTTAACAGGGTTCCTTTCATCGAGTTTAAACAGTACAGCAAAATGGTACTTACAGAGTGACCTTGTTTTTGAAAAACTGTTTATTTCTCTATTACATGATTGCAACTTGCTGAAAAGTGTCAACAGTTCAGTGTTCCTATCATCCTGATTAAGCAGTACAGCAAAAATTGTACTTACAGAGTGCATCAAACATGATTTAGACCTTGTTTGTGAAAAACTATTTATTTCTGTATTACATGATTGCAACTTGCTGAAAAGTGTCAACAGTACAGTGTTCCTATCATCCTGATTAATCAGTACAGCAAAAATGGAACTTACAGAGTGACTCAAACATGACTTAGACCTTGTTTTTGAAAAACTGTTTATTTCTGTATTTCATGATTGCAACTGGCTGAAAAGTGTTAACAGTGTTCCTTTCATCGAGTTTAAACAGTACAGCAAAATTGTACTTACAGAGTGACTCAAACATGACTTAGACCTTGTTTTTGAAAAACGGTTTATTTCTGTATTACATGATTGCAACTTGCTGAAAAGTGTCAACAGTACAGTGTTCCTATCATCCTGATTAAGCAGTACAGCAAAAATGGAACTTACAAAGTGCATCAAACATGATTTAGACCTTGTTTGTGAAAAACTATTTATTTCTGTTTTTCATGATTGCAACTTGCTGAAAAGTGTCAACAATGTTCCTTTCATTGAGTTTAAACAGTACAGCAAAATTGTACTTACAGAGTGACTCAAACATGACTTAGACCTTGTTTTTGAAAAACGGTTTATTTCTGTATTTCATGATTGCAACTTGCTGAAAAGTGTCAACAGTGTTCCTTTCATCGAGTTTAAACAGTACAGCAAATGGTACTTACAGAGTGACTCAAACATGACTTCGACCTTGTTTTTGAAAAACTGTTTATTTCTGTATTTCATGATTGCAACTTGCTGAAAAGTATTAACAGTGTTCCTTTCATCGAGTTTAAACAGTACAGCAAATGGTACTTACAGAGTGACTCAAACATGACTTAGACCTTGTTTTTGAAAAACTGTTTATTTCTGTATTTCATGATTGCAACTTGCTGAAAAGTATTAACAGTGTTCCTTTCATCGAGTTTAAACAGTACAGCAAATGGTACTTACAGAGTGACTCAAACATGACTTAGACCTTGTTTTTGAAAAACTCTTTATTTCTGTATTTCATGATTGCAACTTGCTGAAAAGTGTTAACAGGGTTCCTTTCATCGAGTTTAAACAGTACAGCAAAATGGTACTTACAGAGTGACCTTGTTTTTGAAAAACTGTTTATTTCTGTATTTCATGATTGCAACTTGCTGAAAAGTATTAACAGTGTTCTTATCATCCTGATTAAGCAGTACAGCAAAAATTGTACTTACAGAGTGCATCAAACATGATTTAGACCTTGTTTGTGAAAAACTATTTATTTCTGTATTACATGATTGCAACTTGCTGAAAAGTGTCAACAGTTCAGTGTTCCTATCATCCTGATTAATCAGTACAGCAAAAATGGAACTTACAGAGTGCACTAAACATGAATTAGACCTTGTTTGTGAAAAACGATTTATTTCTGTATTTCATGATTGCAACTTGCTGAAAAGTGTCAACAATGTTCCTTTCATCGAGTTTAAACAGTACAGCAAAATGGTATTTACAGATTGACTCAAACTTGACTTAGACCTTGTTTTTGAAAAACTGTTTAATTCTGTATTGCATGATTGCAACTTGCTGAAAAGTGTCAACAGTACAGTGTTCCTATCATCCTGATTAAGCAGTACAGCAAAAATGGAACTTACAAAGTGCATCAAAAATGATTTAGACCTTGTTTGTGAAAAACTATTTATTTCTGTTTTTCATGATTGCAACTTGCTGAAAAGTGTCAACAATGTTCCTTTCATCGAGTTTAAACAGTACAGCAAAATTGTACTTACAGAGTGACTCAAACATGACTTAGACCTTGTTTTTGAAAAACTGTTTATTTCTGTATTTCATGATTGCAACTTGCTGAAAAGTATTAACAGTGTTCCTTTCATCGAGTTTAAACAGTACAGCAAATGGTACTTACAGAGTGACTCAAACATGACTTAGACTTTGTTTTTGAAAAACTGATTGCAACTGGCTGAAAAGTGTTAACAGTGTTCCTTTCATCGAGTTTAAACAGTACAGCAAAATTGTACTTACAGAGTGACTCAAACATGACTTAGACCTTGTTTTTGAAAAACTGTTTCTTTCTGTATTACATGATTGCAACTTGCTGAAAAGTGTCAACAGTACAGTGTTCCTATCATCCTGATTAAGCAGTACAGCAAAAATGGAACTTACAAAGTGCATCAAACATGATTTAGACCTTGTTTGTGAAAAACTATTTATTTCTGTTTTTCATGATTGCAACTTGCTGAAAAGTGTCAACAATGTTCCTTTCATCGAGTTTAAACAGTACAGCAAAATTGTACTTACAGAGTGACTCAAACATGACTTAGACCTTGTTTTTGAAAAACGGTTTATTTCTGTATTTCATGATTGCAACTTGCTGAAAAGTGTCAACAGTGTTCCTTTCATCGAGTTTAAACAGTACAGCAAATGGTACTTACAGAGTGACTCAAACATGACTTAGACCTTGTTTTTGAAAAACTGTTTATTTCTGTATTTCATGATTGCAACTTGCTGAAAAGTATTAACAGTGTTCCTTTCATCGAGTTTAAACAGTACAGCAAATGGTACTTACAGAGTGACTCAAACATGACTTAGACCTTGTTTTTGAAAAACTGTTTATTTCTGTATTACATGATTGCAACTTGCTGAAAAGTGTCAACAGTACAGTGTTCCTATCATCCTGATTAAGCAGTACAGCAAAAATGGAACTTACAAAGTGCATCAAACATGATTTAGACCTTGTTTGTGAAAAACTATTTATTTCTGTTTTTCATGATTGCAACTTGCTGAAAAGTGTCAACAATGTTCCTTTCATTGAGTTTAAACAGTACAGCAAAATTGTACTTACAGAGTGACTCAAACATGACTTAGACCTTGTTTTTGAAAAACGGTTTATTTCTGTATTTCATGATTGCAACTTGCTGAAAAGTGTCAACAGTTCAGTGTTCTTATCATCCTGATTAAGCAGTACAGCAAAAATTCTACTTACAGAGTGCATCAAACATGATTTAGACCTTGTTTGTGAAAAACTATTTATTTCTGTATTACATGATTGCAACTTGCTGAAAAGTGTCAACAGTACAGTGTTCCTATCATCCTGATTAATCAGTACAGCAAAAATGGAACTTACAGAGTGCACTAAACATGAATTAGACCTTGTTTGTGAAAAACGATTTATTTCTGTATTTCATGATTGCAACTTGCTGAAAAGTGTCAACAGTGTTCCTTTCATCGAGTTTAAACAGTACAGCAAATGGTACTTACAGAGTGACTCAAACATGACTTAGACCTTGTTTTTGAAAAACTGTTTATTTCTGTATTTCATGATTGCAACTTGCTGAAAAGTATTAACAGTGTTCCTTTCATCGAGTTTAAACAGTACAGCAAATGGTACTTACAGAGTGACTCAAACATGACTTAGACCTTGTTTTTGAAAAACTGTTTATTTCTGTATTTCATGATTGCAACTTGCTGAAAAGTATTAACAGTGTTCCTTTCATCGAGTTTAAACAGTACAGCAAAATGGTACTTACAGAGTGACCTTGTTTTTGAAAAACTGTTTATTTCTGTATTTCATGATTGCAACTTGCTGAAAAGTATTAACAGTGTTCCTATCATCCTGATTAAGCAGTACAGCAAAAATTGTACTTACAGAGTGCATCAAACATGATTTAGACCTTGTTTGTGAAAAACTATTTATTTCTGTATTACATGATTGCAACTTGCTGAAAAGTGTCAACAGTACAGTGTTCCTATCATCCTGATTAATCAGTACAGCAAAAATGGAACTTACAGAGTACACTAAACATGAATTAGACCTTGTTTGTGAAAAACGATTTATTTCTGTATTTCATGATTGCAACTTGCTGAAAAGTGTCAACAGTGTTCCTTTCATCGAGTTTAAACAGTACAGCAAATGGTACTTACAGAGTGACTCAAACATGACTTAGACCTTGTTTTTGAAAAACTGTTTATTTCTGTATTTCATGATTGCAACTTGCTGAAAAGTATTAACAGTGTTCCTTTCATCGAGTTTAAACAGTACAGCAAATGGTACTTACAGAGTGACTCAAACATGACTTAGACCTTGTTTTTGAAAAACTGTTTATTTCTGTATTTCATGATTGCAACTTGCTGAAAAGTATTAACAGTGTTCCTTTCATCGAGTTTAAACAGTACAGCAAATGGTACTTACAGAGTGACTCAAACATGACTTAGACCTTGTTTTTGAAAAACTGTTTATTTCTGTATTTCATGATTGCAACTTGCTGAAAAGTGTTAACAGGGTTCCTTTCATCGAGTTTAAACAGTACAGCAAAATGGTACTTACAGAGTGACCTTGTTTTTGAAAAACTGTTTATTTCTGTATTTCATGATTGCAACTTGCTGAAAAGTATTAACAGTGTTCTTATCATCCTGATTAAGCAGTACAGCAAAAATTGTACTTACAGAGTGCATCAAACATGATTTAGACCTTGTTTGTGAAAAACTATTTATTTCTGTATTACATGATTGCAACTTGCTGAAAAGTGTCAACAGTTCAGTGTTCCTATCATCCTGATTAATCAGTACAGCAAAAATGGAACTTACAGAGTGCACTAAACATGAATTAGACCTTGTTTGTGAAAAACGATTTATTTCTGTATTTCATGATTGCAACTTGCTGAAAAGTGTCAACAATGTTCCTTTCATCGAGTTTAAACAGTACAGCAAAATTGTACTTACAGAGTGACTCAAACATGACTTAGACCTTGTTTTTGAAAAACTGTTTATTTCTGTATTTCATGATTGCAACTTGCTGAAAAGTATTAACAGTGTTCCTTTCATCGAGTTTAAACAGTACAGCAAATGGTACTTACAGAGTGACTCAAACATGACTTAGACTTTGTTTTTGAAAAACTGATTGCAACTGGCTGAAAAGTGTTAACAGTGTTCCTTTCATCGAGTTTAAACAGTACAGCAAAATTGTACTTACAGAGTGACTCAAACATGACTTAGACCTTGTTTTTGAAAAACTGTTTCTTTCTGTATTACATGATTGCAACTTGCTGAAAAGTGTCAACAGTACAGTGTTCCTATCATCCTGATTAAGCAGTACAGCAAAAATGGAACTTACAAAGTGCATCAAACATGATTTAGACCTTGTTTGTGAAAAACTATTTATTTCTGTTTTTCATGATTGCAACTTGCTGAAAAGTGTCAACAATGTTCCTTTCATCGAGTTTAAACAGTACAGCAAAATTGTACTTACAGAGTGACTCAAACATGACTTAGACCTTGTTTTTGAAAAACGGTTTATTTCTGTATTTCATGATTGCAACTTGCTGAAAAGTGTCAACAGTGTTCCTTTCATCGAGTTTAAACAGTACAGCAAATAGTACTTACAGAGTGACTCAAACATGACTTAGACCTTGTTTTTGAAAAACTGTTTATTTCTGTATTTCATGATTGCAACTTGCTGAAAAGTATTAACAGTGTTCCTTTCATCGAGTTTAAACAGTACAGCAAATGGTACTTACAGAGTGACTCAAACATGACTTAGACCTTGTTTTTGAAAAACTGTTTCTTTCTGTATTACATGATTGCAACTTGCTGAAAAGTGTCAACAGTAGAGTGTTCCTATCATCCTGATTAAGCAGTACAGCAAAAATGGAACTTACAAAGTGCATCAAACATGATTTAGACCTTGTTTGTGAAAAACTATTTATTTCTGTTTTTCATGATTGCAACTTGCTGAAAAGTGTCAACAATGTTCCTTTCATCGAGTTTAAACAGTACAGCAAAATTGTACTTACAGAGTGACTCAAACATGACTTAGACCTTGTTTTTGAAAAACGGTTTATTTCTGTATTTCATGATTGCAACTTGCTGAAAAGTGTCAACAGTGTTCCTTTCATCGAGTTTAAACAGTACAGCAAATGGTACTTACAGAGTGACTCAAACATGACTTAGACCTTGTTTTTGAAAAACTGTTTATTTCTGTATTTCATGATTGCAACTTGCTGAAAAGTATTAACAGTGTTCCTTTCATCGAGTTTAAACAGTACAGCAAATGGTACTTACAGAGTGACTCAAACATGACTTAGACCTTGTTTTTGAAAAACTGTTTATTTCTGTATTACATGATTGCAACTTGCTGAAAAGTGTCAACAGTACAGTGTTCCTATCATCCTGGTTAATCAGTACAGCAAAAATGGAACTTACAGAGTGCACTAAACATGAATTAGACCTTGTTTGTGAAAAACGATTTATTTCTGTATTTCATGATTGCAACTTGCTGAAAAGTGTCAACAATGTTCTTTTCATCGAGTTTAAACAGTACAGCAAAATGGTATTTACAGATTGACTCAAACTTGACTTAGACCTTGTTTGTGAAAAACTATTTATTTCTGTATTACATGATTGCAACTTGCTGAAAAGTGTCAACAGTACAGTGTTCCTATCATCCTGATTAAGCATTACAGCAAAAATGGTACTTACAAAGTGCATCAAACATGATTTAGACCTTGTTTGTGAAAAACTATTTATTTCTGTTTTTCATGATTGCAACTGGCTGAAAAGTGTTAACAGTGTTCCTTTCATCGAGTTTAAACAGTACAGCAAAATTGTACTTACAGAGTGACTCAAACATGACTTAGACCTTGTTTTTGAAAAACTGTTTCTTTCTGTATTACATGATTGCAACTTGCTGAAAAGTGTCAACAGTAGAGTGTTCCTATCATCCTGATTAAGCAGTACAGCAAAAATGGAACTTACAAAGTGCATCAAACATGATTTAGACCTTGTTTGTGAAAAACTATTTATTTCTGTTTTTCATGATTGCAACTTGCTGAAAAGTGTCAACAATGTTCCTTTCATCGAGTTTAAACAGTACAGCAAAATTGTACTTACAGAGTGACTCAAACATGACTTAGACCTTGTTTTTGAAAAACTGTTTCTTTCTGTATTTCATGATTGCAACTTGCTGAAAAGTATTAACAGTGTTCTTATCATCCTGATTAAGCAGTACAGCAAAAATTGTACTTACAGAGTGCATCAAACATGATTTAGACCTTGTTTGTGAAAAACTATTTATTTCTGTATTACATGATTGCAACTTGCTGAAAAGTGTCAACAGTTCAGTGTTCCTATCATCCTGATTAATCAGTACAGCAAAAATGGAACTTACAGAGTGCACTAAACATGAATTAGACCTTGTTTGTGAAAAACGATTTATTTCTGTATTTCATGATTGCAACTTGCTGAAAAGTGTCAACAATGTTCCTTTCATCGAGTTTAAACAGTACAGCAAAATTGTACTTACAGAGTGACTCAAACATGACTTAGACCTTGTTTTTGAAAAACTGTTTATTTCTGTATTTCATGATTGCAACTTGCTGAAAAGTATTAACAGTGTTCCTTTCATCGAGTTTAAACAGTACAGCAAATGGTACTTACAGAGTGACTCAAACATGACTTAGACTTTGTTTTTGAAAAACTGATTGCAACTGGCTGAAAAGTGTTAACAGTGTTCCTTTCATCGAGTTTAAACAGTACAGCAAAATTGTACTTACAGAGTGACTCAAACATGACTTAGACCTTGTTTTTGAAAAACTGTTTCTTTCTGTATTACATGATTGCAACTTGCTGAAAAGTGTCAACAGTACAGTGTTCCTATCATCCTGATTAAGCAGTACAGCAAAAATGGAACTTACAAAGTGCATCAAACATGATTTAGACCTTGTTTGTGAAAAACTATTTATTTCTGTTTTTCATGATTGCAACTTGCTGAAAAGTGTCAACAATGTTCCTTTCATCGAGTTTAAACAGTACAGCAAAATTGTACTTACAGAGTGACTCAAACATGACTTAGACCTTGTTTTTGAAAAACGGTTTATTTCTGTATTTCATGATTGCAACTTGCTGAAAAGTGTCAACAGTGTTCCTTTCATCGAGTTTAAACAGTACAGCAAATAGTACTTACAGAGTGACTCAAACATGACTTAGACCTTGTTTTTGAAAAACTGTTTATTTCTGTATTTCATGATTGCAACTTGCTGAAAAGTATTAACAGTGTTCCTTTCATCGAGTTTAAACAGTACAGCAAATGGTACTTACAGAGTGACTCAAACATGACTTAGACCTTGTTTTTGAAAAACTGTTTCTTTCTGTATTACATGATTGCAACTTGCTGAAAAGTGTCAACAGTAGAGTGTTCCTATCATCCTGATTAAGCAGTACAGCAAAAATGGAACTTACAAAGTGCATCAAACATGATTTAGACCTTGTTTGTGAAAAACTATTTATTTCTGTTTTTCATGATTGCAACTTGCTGAAAAGTGTCAACAATGTTCCTTTCATCGAGTTTAAACAGTACAGCAAAATTGTACTTACAGAGTGACTCAAACATGACTTAGACCTTGTTTTTGAAAAACGGTTTATTTCTGTATTTCATGATTGCAACTTGCTGAAAAGTGTCAACAGTGTTCCTTTCATCGAGTTTAAACAGTACAGCAAATGGTACTTACAGAGTGACTCAAACATGACTTAGACCTTGTTTTTGAAAAACTGTTTATTTCTGTATTTCATGATTGCAACTTGCTGAAAAGTATTAACAGTGTTCCTTTCATCGAGTTTAAACAGTACAGCAAATGGTACTTACAGAGTGACTCAAACATGACTTAGACCTTGTTTTTGAAAAACTGTTTATTTCTGTATTACATGATTGCAACTTGCTGAAAAGTGTCAACAGTACAGTGTTCCTATCATCCTGGTTAATCAGTACAGCAAAAATGGAACTTACAGAGTGCACTAAACATGAATTAGACCTTGTTTGTGAAAAACGATTTATTTCTGTATTTCATGATTGCAACTTGCTGAAAAGTGTCAACAATGTTCTTTTCATCGAGTTTAAACAGTACAGCAAAATGGTATTTACAGATTGACTCAAACTTGACTTAGACCTTGTTTGTGAAAAACTATTTATTTCTGTATTACATGATTGCAACTTGCTGAAAAGTGTCAACAGTACAGTGTTCCTATCATCCTGATTAAGCATTACAGCAAAAATGGTACTTACAAAGT
Source organism: Salmo salar (assembly GCF_965601325.2). Lineage (NCBI taxonomy): Eukaryota > Metazoa > Chordata > Actinopteri > Salmoniformes > Salmonidae > Salmo > Salmo salar. The sequence goes on along the minus strand of NC_138295.1, from coordinate 47,397,911 downwards.
GCATCAAACATGATTTAGACCTTGTTTGTGAAAAACTATTTATTTCTGTTTTTCATGATTGCAACTGGCTGAAAAGTGTTAACAGTGTTCCTTTCATCGAGTTTAAACAGTACAGCAAAATTGTACTTACAGAGTGACTCAAACATGACTTAGACCTTGTTTTTGAAAAACTGTTTCTTTCTGTATTACATGATTGCAACTTGCTGAAAAGTGTCAACAGTAGAGTGTTCCTATCATCCTGATTAAGCAGTACAGCAAAAATGGAACTTACAAAGTGCATCAAACATGATTTAGACCTTGTTTGTGAAAAACTATTTATTTCTGTTTTTCATGATTGCAACTTGCTGAAAAGTGTCAACAATGTTCCTTTCATCGAGTTTAAACAGTACAGCAAAATTGTACTTACAGAGTGACTCAAACATGACTTAGACCTTGTTTTTGAAAAACGGTTTATTTCTGTATTTCATGATTGCAACTTGCTGAAAAGTGTCAACAGTGTTCCTTTCATCGAGTTTAAACAGTACAGCAAATGGTACTTACAGAGTGACTCAAACATGACTTAGACCTTGTTTTTGAAAAACTGTTTATTTCTGTATTTCATGATTGCAACTTGCTGAAAAGTATTAACAGTGTTCCTTTCATCGAGTTTAAACAGTACAGCAAATGGTACTTACAGAGTGACTCAAACATGACTTAGACCTTGTTTTTGAAAAACTGTTTATTTCTGTATTACATGATTGCAACTTGCTGAAAAGTGTCAACAGTACAGTGTTCCTATCATCCTGGTTAATCAGTACAGCAAAAATGGAACTTACAGAGTGCACTAAACATGAATTAGACCTTGTTTGTGAAAAACGATTTATTTCTGTATTTCATGATTGCAACTTGCTGAAAAGTGTCAACAATGTTCTTTTCATCGAGTTTAAACAGTACAGCAAAATGGTATTTACAGATTGACTCAAACTTGACTTAGACCTTGTTTGTGAAAAACTATTTATTTCTGTATTACATGATTGCAACTTGCTGAAAAGTGTCAACAGTACAGTGTTCCTATCATCCTGATTAAGCATTACAGCAAAAATGGTACTTACAAAGTGCATCAAACATGATTTAGACCTTGTTTGTGAAAAACTATTTATTTCTGTTTTTCATGATTGCAACTGGCTGAAAAGTGTTAACAGTGTTCCTTTCATCGAGTTTAAACAGTACAGCAAAATTGTACTTACAGAGTGACTCAAACATGACTTAGACCTTGTTTTTGAAAAACTGTTTCTTTCTGTATTACATGATTGCAACTTGCTGAAAAGTGTCAACAGTAGAGTGTTCCTATCATCCTGATTAAGCAGTACAGCAAAAATGGAACTTACAAAGTGCATCAAACATGATTTAGACCTTGTTTGTGAAAAACTATTTATTTCTGTTTTTCATGATTGCAACTTGCTGAAAAGTGTCAACAATGTTCCTTTCATCGAGTTTAAACAGTACAGCAAAATTGTACTTACAGAGTGACTCAAACATGACTTAGACCTTGTTTTTGAAAAACGGTTTATTTCTGTATTTCATGATTGCAACTTGCTGAAAAGTGTCAACAGTGTTCCTTTCATCGAGTTTAAACAGTACAGCAAATGGTACTTACAGAGTGACTCAAACATGACTTAGACCTTGTTTTTGAAAAACTGTTTATTTCTGTATTTCATGATTGCAACTTGCTGAAAAGTGTCAACAGTGTTCCTTTCATCGAGTTTAAACATTACAGCAAATGGTACTTACAGAGTGACTCAAACATGACTTAGACCTTGTTTTTGAAAAACTGTTTATTTCTGTATTTCATGATTGCAACTTGCTGAAAAGTGTTAACAGGGTTCCTTTCATCGAGTTTAAACAGTACAGCAAAATGGTACTTACAGAGTGACCTTGTTTTTGAAAAACTGTTTATTTCTCTATTACATGATTGCAACTTGCTGAAAAGTGTCAACAGTTCAGTGTTCTTATCATCCTGATTAAGCAGTACAGCAAAAATTGTACTTACAGAGTGCATCAAACATGATTTAGACCTTGTTTGTGAAAAACTATTTATTTCTGTATTACATGATTGCAACTTGCTGAAAAGTGTCAACAGTACAGTGTTCCTATCATCCTGATTAATCAGTACAGCAAAAATGGAACTTACAGAGTGCACTAAACATGAATTAGACCTTGTTTGTGAAAAACGATTTATTTCTGTATTTCATGATTGCAACTTGCAGAAAAGTGTCAACAATGTTCCTTTCATCGAGTTTAAACAGTACAGCAAAATGGTACTTGCAGAGTGACTCAAACATGACTTAGACCTTGTTTTTGAAAAACGGTTTATTTCTGTATTTCATGATTGCAACTGGCTGAAAAGTGTTAACAGTGTTCCTTTCATCGAGTTTAAACAGTACAGCAAAATTGTACTTACAGAGTGACTCAAACATGACTTAGACCTTGTTTTTGAAAAACTGTTTATTTCTGTATTACATGATTGCAACTTGCTGAAAAGTGTCAACAGTACAGTGTTCCTATCATCCTGATTAAGCAGTACAGCACAAATGGAACTTACAAAGTGCATCAAACATGATTTAGACCTTGTTTGTGAAAAACTATTTATTTCTGTTTTTCATGATTGCAACTTGCTGAAAAGTGTCAACAATGTTCCTTTCATCGAGTTTAAACAGTACAGCAAAATGGTACTTACAGAGTGACCTTGTTTTTGAAAAACTGTTTATTTCTCTATTACATGATTGCAACTTGCTGAAAAGTGTCAACAGTTCAGTGTTCCTATCATCCTGATTAAGCAGTACAGCAAAAATTGTACTTACAGAGTGCATCAAACATGATTTAGACCTTGTTTGTGAAAAACTGTTTATTTCTGTATTACATGATTGCAACTTGCTGAAAAGTGTCAACAGTACAGTGTTCCTATCATCCTGATTAAGCAGTACAGTAAAAATGGTACTTACAAAGTGCATCAAACATGATTTAGACCTTGTTTGTGAAAAACTATTTATTTCTGTTTTTCATGATTGCAACTTGCTGAAAAGTGTCAACAGTACAGTGTTCCTATCATCCTGATTAAGCATTACAGTAAAAATGGTGCATCAAACATGACTTAGACCTTGTTTTTGAAAAACGGTTTATTTCTGTATTTCATGATTGCAACTTGCTGAAAAGTTTCAACAGTACAGTGTTCCTATCATCCTGGTTAATCAGTACAGCAAAAATGGAACTTACAGAGTGCACTAAACATGAATTAGACCTTGTTTGTGAAAAACGATTTATTTCTGTATTTCATGATTGCAACTTGCTGAAAAGTGTCAACAATGTTCTTTTCATCGAGTTTAAACAGTACAGCAAAATGGTATTTACAGATTGACTCAAACTTGACTTAGACCTTGTTTGTGAAAAACTATTTATTTCTGTATTACATGATTGCAACTTGCTGAAAAGTGTCAACAGTACAGTGTTCCTATCATCCTGATTAAGCATTACAGCAAAAATGGTACTTACAAAGTGCATCAAACATGATTTAGACCTTGTTTGTGAAAAACTATTTATTTCTGTTTTTCATGATTGCAACTGGCTGAAAAGTGTTAACAGTGTTCCTTTCATCGAGTTTAAACAGTACAGCAAAATTGTACTTACAGAGTGACTCAAACATGACTTAGACCTTGTTTTTGAAAAACTGTTTCTTTCTGTATTACATGATCGCAACTTGCTGAAAAGTGTCAACAGTAGAGTGTTCCTATCATCCTGATTAAGCAGTACAGCAAAAATGGAACTTACAAAGTGCATCAAACATGATTTAGACCTTGTTTGTGAAAAACTATTTATTTCTGTTTTTCATGATTGCAACTTGCTGAAAAGTGTCAACAGTGTTCCTTTCATCGAGTTTAAACAGTACAGCAAAATTGTACTTACAGAGTGACTCAAACATGACTTAGACCTTGTTTTTGAAAAACGGTTTATTTCTGTATTTCATGATTGCAACTTGCTGAAAAGTGTCAACAGTGTTCCTTTCATCGAGTTTAAACAGTACAGCAAATGGTACTTACAGAGTGACTCAAACATGACTTAGACCTTGTTTTTGAAAAACTGTTTATTTCTCTATTACATGATTGCAACTTGCTGAAAAGTGTCAACAGTTCAGTGTTCTTATCATCCTGATTAAGCAGTACAGCAAAAATTGTACTTACAGAGTGCATCAAACATGATTTAGACCTTGTTTGTGAAAAACTATTTATTTCTGTATTACATGATTGCAACTTGCTGAAAAGTGTCAACAGTACAGTGTTCCTATCATCCTGATTAATCAGTACAGCAAAAATGGAACTTACAGAGTGCACTAAACATGAATTAGACCTTGTTTGTGAAAAACGATTTATTTCTGTATTTCATGATTGCAACTTGCAGAAAAGTGTCAACAATGTTCCTTTCATCGAGTTTAAACAGTACAGCAAAATGGTACTTGCAGAGTGACTCAAACATGACTTAGACCTTGTTTTTGAAAAACTGTTTATTTCTGTATTTCATGATTGCAACTGGCTGAAAAGTGTTAACAGTGTTCCTTTCATCGAGTTTAAACAGTACAGCAAAATTGTACTTACAGAGTGACTCAAACATGACTTAGACCTTGTTTTTGAAAAACTGTTTATTTCTGTATTTCATGATTGCAACTTGCTGAAAAGTGTTAACAGGGTTCCTTTCATCGAGTTTAAACAGTACAGCAAAATGGTACTTACAGAGTGACCTTGTTTTTGAAAAACTGTTTATTTCTCTATTACATGATTGCAACTTGCTGAAAAGTGTCAACAGTTCAGTGTTCCTATCATCCTGATTAAGCAGTACAGCAAAAATTGTACTTACAGAGTGCATCAAACATGATTTAGACCTTGTTTGTGAAAAACTATTTATTTCTGTATTACATGATTGCAACTTGCTGAAAAGTGTCAACAGTACAGTGTTCCTATCATCCTGATTAATCAGTACAGCAAAAATGGAACTTACAGAGTGACTCAAACATGACTTAGACCTTGTTTTTGAAAAACTGTTTATTTCTGTATTTCATGATTGCAACTGGCTGAAAAGTGTTAACAGTGTTCCTTTCATCGAGTTTAAACAGTACAGCAAAATTGTACTTACAGAGTGACTCAAACATGACTTAGACCTTGTTTTTGAAAAACTGTTTATTTCTGTATTACATGATTGCAACTTGCTGAAAAGTGTAAACAGTACAGTGTTCCTATCATCCTGATTAAGCAGTACAGCAAAAATGGAACTTACAAAGTGCATCAAACATGATTTAGACCTTGTTTGTGAAAAACTATTTACTTCTGTTTTTCATGATTGCAACTTGCTGAAAAGTGTCAACAATGTTCCTTTCATCGAGTTTAAACAGTACAGCAAAATTGTACTTACAGAGTGACTCAAACATGACTTAGACCTTGTTTTTGAAAAACGGTTTATTTCTGTATTTCATGATTGCAACTTGCTGAAAAGTGTCAACAGTGTTCCTTTCATCGAGTTTAAACAGTACAGCAAATGGTACTTACAGAGTGACTCAAACATGACTTAGACCTTGTTTTTGAAAAACTGTTTATTTCTGTATTTCATGATTGCAACTTGCTGAAAAGTATTAACAGTGTTCCTTTCATCGAGTTTAAACAGTACAGCAAATGGTACTTACAGAGTGACTCAAACATGACTTAGACCTTGTTTTTGAAAAACTGTTTATTTCTGTATTTCATGATTGCAACTTGCTGAAAAGTATTAACAGTGTTCCTTTCATCGAGTTTAAACAGTACAGCAAATGGTACTTACAGAGTGACTCAAACATGACTTAGACCTTGTTTTTGAAAAACTGTTTATTTCTGTATTTCATGATTGCAACTTGCTGAAAAGTGTTAACAGGGTTCCTTTCATCGAGTTTAAACAGTACAGCAAAATGGTACTTACAGAGTGACCTTGTTTTTGAAAAACTGTTTATTTCTCTATTACATGATTGCAACTTGCTGAAAAGTGTCAACAGTTCAGTGTTCCTATCATCCTGATTAAGCAGTACAGCAAAAATTGTACTTACAGAGTGCATCAAACATGATTTAGACCTTGTTTGTGAAAAACTATTTATTTCTGTATTACATGATTGCAACTTGCTGAAAAGTGTCAACAGTACAGTGTTCCTATCATCCTGATTAATCAGTACAGCAAAAATGGAACTTACAGAGTGACTCAAACATGACTTAGACCTTGTTTTTGAAAAACTGTTTATTTCTGTATTTCATGATTGCAACTGGCTGAAAAGTGTTAACAGTGTTCCTTTCATCGAGTTTAAACAGTACAGCAAAATTGTACTTACAGAGTGACTCAAACATGACTTAGACCTTGTTTTTGAAAAACTGTTTATTTCTGTATTACATGATTGCAACTTGCTGAAAAGTGTCAACAGTACAGTGTTCCTATCATCCTGATTAAGCAGTACAGCAAAAATGGAACTTACAAAGTGCATCAAACATGATTTAGACCTTGTTTGTGAAAAACTATTTATTTCTGTTTTTCATGATTGCAACTTGCTGAAAAGTGTCAACAATGTTCCTTTCATCGAGTTTAAACAGTACAGCAAAATTGTACTTACAGAGTGACTCAAACATGACTTAGACCTTGTTTTTGAAAAACGGTTTATTTCTGTATTTCATGATTGCAACTTGCTGAAAAGTGTCAACAGTGTTCCTTTCATCGAGTTTAAACAGTACAGCAAATGGTACTTACAGAGTGACTCAAACATGACTTAGACCTTGTTTTTGAAAAACTGTTTATTTCTGTATTTCATGATTGCAACTTGCTGAAAAGTATTAACAGTGTTCCTTTCATCGAGTTTAAACAGTACAGCAAATGGTACTTACAGAGTGACTCAAACATGACTTAGACCTTGTTTTTGAAAAACTGTTTATTTCTGTATTACATGATTGCAACTTGCTGAAAAGTGTCAACAGTACAGTGTTCCTATCATCCTGGTTAATCAGTACAGCAAAAATGGAACTTACAGAGTGCACTAAACATGAATTAGACCTTGTTTGTGAAAAACGATTTATTTCTGTATTTCATGATTGCAACTTGCTGAAAAGTGTCAACAATGTTCTTTTCATCGAGTTTAAACAGTACAGCAAAATGGTATTTACAGATTGACTCAAACTTGACTTAGACCTTGTTTGTGAAAAACTATTTATTTCTGTATTACATGATTGCAACTTGCTGAAAAGTGTCAACAGTACAGTGTTCCTATCATCCTGATTAAGCATTACAGCAAAAATGGTACTTACAAAGTGCATCAAACATGATTTAGACCTTGTTTGTGAAAAACTATTTATTTCTGTTTTTCATGATTGCAACTGGCTGAAAAGTGTTAACAGTGTTCCTTTCATCGAGTTTAAACAGTACAGCAAAATTGTCCTTACAGAGTGACTCAAACATGACTTAGACCTTGTTTTTGAAAAACTGTTTCTTTCTGTATTACATGATTGCAACTTGCTGAAAAGTGTCAACAGTACAGTGTTCCTATCATCCTGATTAAGCAGTACAGCAAAAATGGAACTTACAAAGTGCATCAAACATGATTTAGACCTTGTTTGTGAAAAACTATTTATTTCTGTTTTTCATGATTGCAACTTGCTGAAAAGTGTCAACAATGTTCCTTTCATCGAGTTTAAACAGTACAGCAAAATTGTACTTACAGAGTGACTCAAACATGACTTAGACCTTGTTTTTGAAAAACGGTTTATTTCTGTATTTCATGATTGCAACTTGCTGAAAAGTGTCAACAGTGTTCCTTTCATCGAGTTTAAACAGTACAGCAAATGGTACTTACAGAGTGACTCAAACATGACTTAGACCTTGTTTTTGAAAAACTGTTTATTTCTGTATTACATGATTGCAACTTGCTGAAAAGTGTCAACAGTACAGTGTTCCTATCATCCTGGTTAATCAGTACAGCAAAAATGGAACTTACAGAGTGCACTAAACATGAATTAGACCTTGTTTGTGAAAAACGATTTATTTCTGTATTTCATGATTGCAACTTGCTGAAAAGTGTCAACAATGTTCTTTTCATCGAGTTTAAACAGTACAGCAAAATGGTATTTACAGATTGACTCAAACTTGACTTAGACCTTGTTTGTGAAAAACTATTTATTTCTGTATTACATGATTGCAACTTGCTGAAAAGTGTCAACAGTACAGTGTTCCTATCATCCTGATTAAGCATTACAGCAAAAATGGTACTTACAAAGTGCATCAAACATGATTTAGACCTTGTTTGTGAAAAACTATTTATTTCTGTTTTTCATGATTGCAACTGGCTGAAAAGTGTTAACAGTGTTCCTTTCATCGAGTTTAAACAGTACAGCAAAATTGTACTTACAGAGTGACTCAAACATGACTTAGACCTTGTTTTTGAAAAACGGTTTATTTCTGTATTTCATGATTGCAACTTGCTGAAAAGTGTCAACAGTGTTCCTTTCATCGAGTTTAAACAGTACAGCAAATGGTACTTACAGAGTGACTCAAACATGACTTAGACCTTGTTTTTGAAAAACTGTTTATTTCTGTATTTCATGATTGCAACTTGCTGAAAAGTATTAACAGTGTTCCTTTCATCGAGTTTAAACAGTACAGCAAATGGTACTTACAGAGTGACTCAAACATGACTTAGACCTTGTTTTTGAAAAACTGTTTATTTCTGTATTACATGATTGCAACTTGCTGAAAAGTGTCAACAGTACAGTGTTCCTATCATCCTGGTTAATCAGTACAGCAAAAATGGAACTTACAGAGTGCACTAAACATGAATTAGACCTTGTTTGTGAAAAACGATTTATTTCTGTATTTCATGATTGCAACTTGCTGAAAAGTGTCAACAATGTTCTTTTCATCGAGTTTAAACAGTACAGCAAAATGGTATTTACAGATTGACTCAAACTTGACTTAGACCTTGTTTGTGAAAAACTATTTATTTCTGTATTACATGATTGCAACTTGCTGAAAAGTGTCAACAGTAAAGTGTTCCTATCATCCTGATTAAGCATTACAGCAAAAATGGTACTTACAAAGTGCATCAAACATGATTTAGACCTTGTTTGTGAAAAACTATTTATTTCTGTTTTTCATGATTGCAACTGGCTGAAAAGTGTTAACAGTGTTCCTTTCATCGAGTTTAAAAAGTACAGCAAAATTGTACTTACAGAGTGACTCAAACATGACTTAGACCTTGTTTTTGAATAACTGTTTCTTTCTGTATTACATGATTGCAACTTGCTGAAAAGTGTCAACAGTAGAGTGTTCCTATAATCCTGATTAAGCAGTACAGCAAAAATGGAACTTACAAAGTGCATCAAACATGATTTAGACCTTGTTTGTGAAAAACTATTTATTTCTGTTTTTCATGATTGCAACTGCTGAAAAGTGTCAACAATGTTCCTTTCATCGAGTTTAAACAGTACAGCAAAATTGTACTTACAGAGTGACTCAAACATGACTTAGACCTTGTTTTTGAAAAACGGTTTATTTCTGTATTTCATGATTGCAACTTGCTGAAAAGTGTCAACAGTGTTCCTTTCATCGAGTTTAAACAGTACAGCAAATGGTACTTACAGAGTGACTGAAACATGACTTAGACCTTGTTTTTGAAAAACTGTTTATTTCTGTATTTCATGATTGCAACTTGCTGAAAAGTATTAACAGTGTTCCTTTCATCGAGTTTAAACAGTACAGCAAATGGTACTTACAGAGTGACTCAAACATGACTTAGACCTTGTTTTTGAAAAACTGTTTATTTCTGTATTACATGATTGCAACTTGCTGAAAAGTGTCAACAGTACAGTGTTCCTATCATCCTGGTTAATCAGTACAGCAAAAATGGAACTTACAGAGTGCACTAAACATGAATTAGACCTTGTTTGTGAAAAACGATTTATTTCTGTATTTCATGATTGCAACTTGCTGAAAAGTGTCAACAATGTTCTTTTCATCGAGTTTAAACAGTACAGCAAAATGGTATTTACAGATTGACTCAAACTTGACTTAGACCTCGTTTGTGAAAAACTATTTATTTCTGTATTACATGATTGCAACTTGCTGAAAAGTGTCAACAGTACAGTGTTCCTATCATCCTGATTAAGCATTACAGCAAAAATGGTACTTACAAAGTGCATCAAACATGATTTAGACCTTGTTTGTGAAAAACTATTTATTTCTGTTTTTCATGATTGCAACTGGCTGAAAAGTGTTAACAGTGTTCCTTTCATCGAGTTTAAACAGTACAGCAAAATTGTACTTACAGAGTGACTCAAACATGACTTAGACCTTGTTTTTGAAAAACTGTTTCTTTCTGTATTACATGATTGCAACTTGCTGAAAAGTGTCAACAGTACAGTGTTCCTATCATCCTGATTAAGCAGTACAGCAAAAATGGAACTTACAAAGTGCATCAAACATGATTTAGACCTTGTTTGTGAAAAACTATTTATTTCTGTTTTTCATGATTGCAACTTGCTGAAAAGTGTCAACAATGTTCCTTTCATCGAGTTTAAACAGTACAGCAAAATTGTACTTACAGAGTGACTCAAACATGACTTAGACCTTGTTTTTGAAAAACGGTTTATTTCTGTATTTCATGATTGCAACTTGCTGAAAAGTGTCAACAGTGTTCCTTTCATCGAGTTTAAACAGTACAGCAAATGGTACTTACAGAGTGACTCAAACATGACTTAGACCTTGTTTTTGAAAAACTGTTTATTTCTGTATTTCATGATTGCAACTTGCTGAAAAGTATTAACAGTGTTCCTTTCATCGAGTTTAAACAGTACAGCAAATGGTACTTACAGAGTGACTCAAACATGACTTAGACCTTGTTTTTGAAAAACTGTTTATTTCTGTATTACATGATTGCAACTTGCTGAAAAGTGTCAACAGTACAGTGTTCCTATCATCCTGGTTAATCAGTACAGCAAAAATGGAACTTACAGAGTGCACTAAACATGAATTAGACCTTGTTTGTGAAAAACGATTTATTTCTGTATTTCATGATTGCAACTTGCTGAAAAGTGTCAACAATGTTCTTTTCATCGAGTTTAAACAGTACAGCAAAATGGTATTTACAGATTGACTCAAACTTGACTTAGACCTTGTTTGTGAAAAACTATTTATTTCTGTATTACATGATTGCAACTTGCTGAAAAGTGTCAACAGTACAGTGTTCCTATCATCCTGATTAAGCATTACAGCAAAAATGGTACTTACAAAGTGCATCAAACATGATTTAGACCTTGTTTGTGAAAAACTATTTATTTCTGTTTTTCATGATTGCAACTGGCTGAAAAGTGTTAACAGTGTTCCTTTCATCGAGTTTAAACAGTACAGCAAAATTGTACTTACAGAGTGACTCAAACATGACTTAGACCTTGTTTTTGAAAAACTGTTTCTTTCTGTATTACATGATTGCAACTTGCTGAAAAGTGTCAACAGTAGAGTGTTCCTATCATCCTGATTAAGCAGTACAGCAAAAATGGAACTTACAAAGTGCATCAAACATGATTTAGACCTTGTTTGTGAAAAACTATTTATTTCTGTTTTTCATGATTGCAACTTGCTGAAAAGTGTCAACAATGTTCCTTTCATCGAGTTTAAACAGTACAGCAAAATTGTACTTACAGAGTGACTCAAACATGACTTAGACCTTGTTTTTGAAAAACTGTTTATTTCTGTTTTTCATGATTGCAACTTGCTGAAAAGTGTCAACAGTGTTCCTTTCATCGAGTTTAAACATTACAGCAAATGGTACTTACAGAGTGACTCAAACATGACTTAGACCTTGTTTTTGAAAAACTGTTTATTTCTGTATTTCATGATTGCAACTTGCTGAAAAGTGTTAACAGGGTTCCTTTCATCGAGTTTAAACAGTACAGCAAAATGGTACTTACAGAGTGACCTTGTTTTTGAAAAACTGTTTATTTCTCTATTACATGATTGCAACTTGCTGAAAAGTGTCAACAGTTCAGTGTTCTTATCATCCTGATTAAGCAGTACAGCAAAAATTGTACTTACAGAGTGCATCAAACATGATTTAGACCTTGTTTGTGAAAAACTATTTATTTCTGTATTACATGATTGCAACTTGCTGAAAAGTGTCAACAGTACAGTGTTCCTATCATCCTGATTAATCAGTACAGCAAAAATGGAACTTACAGAGTGCACTAAACATGAATTAGACCTTGTTTGTGAAAAACGATTTATTTCTGTATTTCATGATTGCAACTTGCAGAAAAGTGTCAACAATGTTCCTTTCATCGAGTTTAAACAGTACAGCAAAATGGTACTTGCAGAGTGACTCAAACATGACTTAGACCTTGTTTTTGAAAAACTGTTTATTTCTGTATTTCATGATTGCAACTGGCTGAAAAGTGTTAACAGTGTTCCTTTCATCGAGTTTAAACAGTACAGCAAAATTGTACTTACAGAGTGACTCAAACATGACTTAGACCTTGTTTTTGAAAAACTGTTTATTTCTGTATTTCATGACTGCAACTTGCTGAGAAGTGTTAACAGGGTTCCTTTCATCGAGTTTAAACAGTACAGCAAAATGGTACTTACAGAGTGACCTTGTTTTTGAAAAACTGTTTATTTCTCTATTACATGATTGCAACTTGCTGAAAAGTGTCAACAGTTCAGTGTTCCTATCATCCTGATTAAGCAGTACAGCAAAAATTGTACTTACAGAGTGCATCAAACATGATTTAGACCTTGTTTGTGAAAAACTGTTTATTTCTGTATTACATGATTGCAACTTGCTGAAAAGTGTCAACAGTACAGTGTTCCTATCATCCTGATTAAGCAGTACAGTAAAAATGGTACTTACAAAGTGCATCAAACATGATTTAGACCTTGTTTGTGAAAAACTATTTATTTCTGTTTTTCATGATTGCAACTTGCTGAAAAGTGTCAACAGTACAGTGTTCCTATCATCCTGATTAAGCATTACAGTAAAAATGGTGCATCAAACATGACTTAGACCTTGTTTTTGAAAAACGGTTTATTTCTGTATTTCATGATTGCAACTTGCTGAAAAGTGTCAACAATGTTCCTTTCATCGAGTTTAAACAGTACAGCAAAATGGTACTTGCAGAGTGACTCAAACATGACTTAGACCTTGTTTTTGAAAAACTGTTTATTTCTGTATTTCATGATTGCAACTTGCTGAAAAGTGTTAACAGTGTTCCTTTCATCGAGTTTAAACAGTACAGCAAAATGGTACTTACAGAATGACCTTGTTTTTGAAAAACTGTTTATTTCTGTATTACATGATTGCAACTTGCTGAAAAGTGTCAACAGTACAGTGTTCCTATCATCCTGATTAAGCAGTACAGCAAAATGGTACTTACAGAGTGCACTCAAACATGACTTAGACCTTGTTTGTGAAAAACTATTTATTTCTGTATTTCATGATTGCAACTGGCTGAAAAGTGTTAACAGTGTTCCTTTCATCGAGTTTAAACAGTACAGCAAAATGGTACTTACAGAATGACCTTGTTTTTGAAAAACTGTTTATTTCTGTTTTTCATGATTGCAACTTGCTGAAAAGTGTCAACAATGTTCCTTTCATCGAGTTTAAACAGTACAGCAAAATGGTACTTGCAGAGTGACTCAAACATGACTTAGACCTTGTTTTTGAAAGACTATTTATTTCTGTATTACATGATTGCAACTTGCTGAAAAGTGTCAACAGTACAGTGTTCCTATCATCCTGATTAAGCAGTACAGCAAAAATGGAACTTACAGAGTGCACTCAAACATGACTTAGACCTTGTTTGTGAAAAACGGTTTATTTCTGTATTTCATGATTGCAACTTGCTGAAAAGTGTCAACAGTGTTCCTTTCATCGAGTTTAAACAGTACAGCAAAATGGTACTTACAGAGTGACTCAAACATGACTTAGACCTTGTTTTTGAAAAACTGTTTATTTCTGTATTTCATGATTGCAACTTGCTGAAAAGTGTTAACAGGGTTCCTTTCATCGAGTTTAAACAGTACAGCAAAATGGTACTTACAGAGTGACCTTGTGTTTTGAAAAACTGTTTATTTCTCTATTACATGATTGCAACTTGCTGAAAAGTGTCAACAGTTCAGTGTTCCTATCATCCTGATTAAGCAGTACAGCAAAAATTGTACTTACAGAGTGCATCAAACATGATTTAGACCTTGTTTGTGAAAAACTATTTATTTCTGTATTTCATGATTGCAACTTGCTGAAAAGTGTCAACAGTGTTCCTTTCATCGAGTTTAAACAGTACAGCAAAATGGTACTTACAGAATGACCTTGTTTTTGAAAAACTGTTTATTTCTGTTTTTCATGATTGCAACTTGCTGAAAAGTGTCAACAATGTTCCTTTCATCGAGTTTAAACAGTACAGCAAAATGGTACTTGCAGAGTGACTCAAACATGACTTAGACCTTGTTTTTGAAAGACTATTTATTTCTGTATTACATGATTGCAACTTGCTGAAAAGTGTCAACAGTACAGTGTTCCTATCATCCTGATTAAGCAGTACAGCAAAAATTGAACTTACAGAGTACTCAAACATGACTTAGACCTTGTTTTTGAAAAACTGTTTATTTCTGTATTTCATGATTGCAACTTGCTGAAAAGTGTCAACAGTGTTCCTTTCATCGAGTTTAAACAGTACAGCAAAATGGTACTTACAGAGTGACTCAAACATGACTTAGACCTTGTTTTTGAAAAACTGTTTATTTCTGTATTTCATGATTGCAACTTGCTGAAAAGTGTTAACAGGGTTCCTTTCATCGAGTTTAAACAGTACAGCAAAATGGTACTTACAGAGTGACCTTGTTTTTGAAAAACTGTTTATTTCTCTATTACATGATTGCAACTTGCTGAAAAGTGTCAACAGTTCAGTGTTCCTATCATCCTGATTAAGCAGTACAGCAAAAATTGTACTTACAGAGTGCATCAAACATGATTTAGACCTTGTTTGTGAAAAACTATTTATTTCTGTATTACATGATTGCAACTTGCTGAAAAGTGTCAACAGTACAGTGTTCCTATCATCCTGATTAAGCAGTACAGTAAAAATGGTACTTACAAAGTGCACTCAAACATGATTTAGACCTTGTTTGTGAAAAACTATTTATTTCTGTTTTTCATGATTGCAACTTGCTGAAAAGTGTCAACAGTACAGTGTTCCTATCATCCTGATTAAGCATTACAGTAAAAATGGTGCATCAAACATGACTTAGACCTTGTTTTTGAAAAACGGTTTATTTCTGTATTTCATGATTGCAACTTGCTGAAAAGTGTCAACAATGTTCCTTTCATCGAGTTTAAACAGTACAGCAAAATGGTACTTGCAGAGTGACTCAAACATGACTTAGACCTTGTTTTTGAAAAACTGTTTATTTCTGTATTTCATGATTGCAACTTGCTGAAAAGTGTTAACAGTGTTCCTTTCATCGAGTTTAAACAGTACAGCAAAATGGTACTTACAGAGACCCGCTGACCTTGTTTTTGAAAAACTGTTTATTTCTGTATTACATGATTGCAACTTGCTGAAAAGTGTCAACAGTACAGTGTTCCTATCATCCTGATTAAGCAGTACAGCAAAAATGGTACTTACAAAGTGCATCAAACATGATTTAGACCTTGTTTGTGAAAAACTATTTATTTCTGTTTTTCATGATTGCAACTTGCTGAAAAGTGTCAACAATGTTCCTTTCATCGAGTTTAAACAGTACAGCAAAATGGTACTTACAGAGTGACTCAAACATGACTTAGACCTTGTTTTTGAAAAACTGTTTATTTCTGTATTTCATGATTGCAACTTGCTGAAAAGTGTTAACAGGGTTCCTTTCATCGAGTTTAAACAGTACAGCAAAATGGTACTTACAGAGTGACCTTGTTTTTGAAAAACTGTTTATTTCTCTATTACATGATTGCAACGTGCTGAAAAGTGTCAACAGTTCAGTGTTCTTATCATCCTGATTAAGCAGTACAGCAAAAATTGTACTTACAGAGTGCATCAAACATGATTTAGACCTTGTTTGTGAAAAACTATTTATTTCTGTATTACATGATTGCAACTTGCTGAAAAGTGTCAACAGTACAGTGTTCCTATCATCCTGATTAATCAGTACAGCAAAAATGGAACTTACAGAGTGCACTAAACATGAATTAGACCTTGTTTGTGAAAAACGATTTATTTCTGTATTTCATGATTGCAACTTGCAGAAAAGTGTCAACAATGTTCCTTTCATCGAGTTTAAACAGTACAGCAAAATGGTACTTGCAGAGTGACTCAAACATGACTTAGACCTTGTTTTTGAAAAACTGTTTATTTCTGTATTTCATGATTGCAACTGGCTGAAAAGTGTTAACAGTGTTCCTTTCATCGAGTTTAAACAGTACAGCAAAATTGTACTTACAGAGTGACTCAAACATGACTTAGACCTTGTTTTTGAAAAACTGTTTATTTCTGTATTACATGATTGCAACTTGCTGAAAAGTGTCAACAGTACAGTGTTCCTATCATCCTGATTAAGCAGTACAGCACAAATGGAACTTACAGAGTGACTCAAACATGACTTAGACCTTGTTTTTGAAAAACTGTTTATTTCTGTATTTCATGATTGCAACTTGCTGAAAAGTGTTAACAGGGTTCCTTTCATCGAGTTTAAACAGTACAGCAAAATGGTACTTACAGAGTGACCTTGTGTTTGAAAAACTGTTTATTTCTCTATTACATGATTGCAACTTGCTGAAAAGTGTCAACAGTTCAGTGTTCCTATCATCCTGATTAAGCAGTACAGCAAAAATTGTACTTACAGAGTGCATCAAACATGATTTAGACCTTGTTTGTGAAAAACTGTTTATTTCTGTATATTACATGATTGCAACTTGCTGAAAAGTGTCAACAGTACAGTGTTCCTATCATCCTGATTAAGCAGTACAGTAAAAATGGTACTTACAAAGTGCATCAAACATGATTTAGACCTTGTTTGTGAAAAACTATTTATTTCTGTTTTTCATGATTGCAACTTGCTGAAAAGTGTCAACAGTACAGTGTTCCTATCATCCTGATTAAGCATTACAGTAAAAATGGTGCATCAAACATGACTTAGACCTTGTTTTTGAAAAACGGTTTATTTCTGTATTTCATGATTGCAACTTGCTGAAAAGTGTCAACAATGTTCCTTTCATCGAGTTTAAACAGTACAGCAAAATGGTACTTGCAGAGTGACTCAAACATGACTTAGACCTTGTTTTTGAAAAACTGTTTATTTCTGTATTTCATGATTGCAACTTGCTGAAAAGTGTTAACAGTGTTCCTTTCATCGAGTTTAAACAGTACAGCAAAATGGTACTTACAGAATGACCTTGTTTTTGAAAAACTGTTTATTTCTGTATTACATGATTGCAACTTGCTGAAAAGTGTCAACAGTACAGTGTTCCTATCATCCTGATTAAGCAGTACAGCAAAATGGTACTTACAAAGTGCATCAAAAATGATTTAGACCTTGTTTGTGAAAAACTATTTATTTCTGTTTTTCATGATTGCAACTTGCTGAAAAGTGTTAACAGGGTTCCTTTCATCGAGTTTAAACAGTACAGCAAAATGGTACTTACAGAGTGACCTTGTTTTTGAAAAACTGTTTATTTCTCTATTACATGATTGCAACTTGCTGAAAAGTGTCAACAGTACAGTGTTCCTATCATCCTGATTAATCAGTACAGCAAAAATGGAACTTACAGCGTGCACTAAACATGAATTAGACCTTGTTTGTGAAAAACGATTTATTTC
Source organism: Salmo salar (assembly GCF_965601325.2). Taxonomy (NCBI): domain Eukaryota; kingdom Metazoa; phylum Chordata; class Actinopteri; order Salmoniformes; family Salmonidae; genus Salmo; species Salmo salar. The sequence goes on along the minus strand of NC_138295.1, from coordinate 47,380,035 downwards.
TGTATTTCATGATTGCAACTTGCAGAAAAGTGTCAACAATGTTCCTTTCATCGAGTTTAAACAGTACAGCAAAATGGTACTTGCAGAGTGACTCAAACATGACTTAGACCTTGTTTTTGAAAAACTGTTTATTTCTGTATTTCATGATTGCAACTGGCTGAAAAGTGTTAACAGTGTTCCTTTCATCGAGTTTAAACAGTACAGCAAAATTGTACTTACAGAGTGACTCAAACATGACTTAGACCTTGTTTTTGAAAAACTGTTTATTTCTGTATTACATGATTGCAACTTGCTGAAAAGTGTCAACAGTACAGTGTTCCTATCATCCTGATTAAGCAGTACAGCACAAATGGAACTTACAAAGTGCATCAAACATGATTTAGACCTTGTTTGTGAAAAACTATTTATTTCTGTTTTTCATGATTGCAACTTGCTGAAAAGTGTCAACAGTGTTCCTTTCATCGAGTTTAAACAGTACAGCAAATGGTACTTACAGAGTGACTCAAACATGACTTAGACCTTGTTTTTGAAAAACTGTTTATTTCTGTATTTCATGATTGCAACTTGCTGAAAAGTGTCAACAGTGTTCCTTTCATCGAGTTTAAACATTACAGCAAATGGTACTTACAGAGTGACTCAAACATGACTTAGACCTTGTTTTTGAAAAACTGTTTATTTCTGTATTTCATGATTGCAACTTGCTGAAAAGTGTTAACAGGGTTCCTTTCATCGAGTTTAAACAGTACAGCAAAATGGTACTTACAGAGTGACCTTGTTTTTGAAAAACTGTTTATTTCTCTATTACATGATTGCAACTTGCTGAAAAGTGTCAACAGTTCAGTGTTCTTATCATCCTGATTAAGCAGTACAGCAAAAATTGTACTTACAGAGTGCATCAAACATGATTTAGACCTTGTTTGTGAAAAACTATTTATTTCTGTATTACATGATTGCAACTTGCTGAAAAGTGTCAACAGTACAGTGTTCCTATCATCCTGATTAATCAGTACAGCAAAAATGGAACTTACAGAGTGCACTAAACATGAATTAGACCTTGTTTGTGAAAAACGATTTATTTCTGTATTTCATGATTGCAACTTGCAGAAAAGTGTCAACAATGTTCCTTTCATCGAGTTTAAACAGTACAGCAAAATGGTACTTGCAGAGTGACTCAAACATGACTTAGACCTTGTTTTTGAAAAACTGTTTATTTCTGTATTTCATGATTGCAACTGGCTGAAAAGTGTTAACAGTGTTCCTTTCATCGAGTTTAAACAGTACAGCAAAATTGTACTTACAGAGTGACTCAAACATGACTTAGACCTTGTTTTTGAAAAACTGTTTATTTCTGTATTACATGATTGCAACTTGCTGAAAAGTGTCAACAGTACAGTGTTCCTATCATCCTGATTAAGCAGTACAGCAAAAATGGAACTTACAAAGTGCATCAAACATGATTTAGACCTTGTTTGTGAAAAACTATTTATTTCTGTTTTTCATGATTGCAACTTGCTGAAAAGTGTCAACAATGTTCCTTTCATCGAGTTTAAACAGTACAGCAAAATTGTACTTACAGAGTGACTCAAACATGACTTAGACCTTGTTTTTGAAAAACGGTTTATTTCTGTATTTCATGATTGCAACTTGCTGAAAAGTGTCAACAGTGTTCCTTTCATCGAGTTTAAACAGTACAGCAAATGGTACTTACAGAGTGACTCAAACATGACTTAGACCTTGTTTTTGAAAAACTGTTTATTTCTGTATTTCATGATTGCAACTTGCTGAAAAGTATTAACAGTGTTAAGCATTACAGCAAAAATGGTACTTACAAAGTGCATCAAACATGATTTAGACCTTGTTTGTGAAAAACTGTTTATTTCTGTATTTCATGATTGCAACTTGCTGAAAAGTGTCAACAGTCGTGTCCTTTCATCCGAGTTTAAACAGTACAGCAAAATTGTACTTACAGAGTGACTCAAACATGACTTAGACCTTGTTTTTGAAAAACTGTTTATTTCTGTATTACATGATTGCAACTTGCTGAAAAGTGTCAACAGTAGAGTGTTCCTATCATCCTGATTAAGCAGTACAGCAAAAATGGAACTTACAAAGTGCATCAAACATGATTTAGACCTTGTTTGTGAAAAACTATTTATTTCTGTTTTTCATGATTGCAACTTGCTGAAAAGTGTCAACAATGTTCCTTTCATCGAGTTTAAACAGTACAGCAAAATTGTACTTACAGAGTGACTCAAACATGACTTAGACCTTGTTTTTGAAAAACTGGTTTATTTCTGTATTTCATGATTGCAACTTGCTGAAAAGTGTCAACAGTGTTCCTTTCATCGAGTTTAAACAGTACAGCAAATGGTACTTACAGAGTGACTCAAACATGACTTAGACCTTGTTTTTGAAAAACTGTTTATTTCTGTATTACATGATTGCAACTTGCTGAAAAGTGTCAACAGTAGAGTGTTCCTATCATCCTGATTAAGCAGTACAGCAAAAATGGAACTTACAAAGTGCATCAAACATGATTTAGACCTTGTTTGTGAAAAACTATTTCTGTTTTTCATGATTGCAACTTGCTGAAAAGTGTCAACAATGTTCCTTTCATCGAGTTTAAACAGTACAGCAAAATTGTACTTACAGAGTGACTCAAACATGACTTAGACCTTGTTTTTGAAAAACTGTTTATTTCTGTATTTCATGATTGCAACTTGCTGAAAAGTGTCAACAGGGTTCCTTTCATCGAGTTTAAACAGTACAGCAAAATGGTACTTACAGAGTGACCTTGTGTTTGAAAAACTGTTTATTTCTCTATTACATGATTGCAACTTGCTGAAAAGTGTCAACAGTTCAGTGTTCCTATCATCCTGATTAAGCAGTACAGCAAAAATTGTACTTACAGAGTGCATCAAACATGACTTAGACCTTGTTTTTGAAAAACTGTTTATTTCTGTATTTCATGATTGCAACTTGCTGAAAAGTGTCAACGACGTGTTCCTATCATCCGATTAACAGTACAGAAAATGGTACTTACAAAGTGCATCAAACATGATTTAGACCTTGTTTGTGAAAAACTATTTATTTCTGTTTTTCATGATTGCAACTTGCTGAAAAGTGTCAACAGTGTTCCTTTCATCGAGTTTAAACAGTACAGCAAAATTGTACTTACAGAGTGACTCAAACATGACTTAGACCTTGTTTTTGAAAAACTGTTTATTTCTGTATTACATGATTGCAACTTGCTGAAAAGTGTCAACAGTAGAGTGTTCCTATCATCCTGATTAAGCAGTACAGCAAAAATGGAACTTACAGAGTGCACTCAAACATGACTTAGACCTTGTTTGTGAAAAACTTTTATTTCTGTATTTCATGATTGCAACTTGCTGAAAAGTGTCAACAATGTTCCTTTCATCGAGTTTAAACAGTACAGCAAAATGGTACTTACAGAGTGACTCAAACATGACTTAGACCTTGTTTTTGAAAAACGGTTTATTTCTGTATTTCATGATTGCAACTTGCTGAAAAGTGTCAACAGTGTTCCTTTCATCGAGTTTAAACAGTACAGCAAATGGTACTTACAGAGTGACTCAAACATGACTTAGACCTTGTTTTTGAAAAACTGTTTATTTCTGTATTTCATGATTGCAACTTGCTGAAAAGTGTTAACAGTGTTCCTTTCATCGAGTTTAAACAGTACAGCAAAATGGTACTTACAGAGTGACCCTGCTGCTTGTTTGAAAAACTGTTTATTTCTGTATTACATGATTGCAACTTGCTGAAAAGTGTCAACAGTACAGTGTTCCTATCATCCTGATTAATCAGTACAGCAAAAATGGAACTTACAGAGTGCACTAAACATGAATTAGACCTTGTTTGTGAAAAACGATTTATTTCTGTATTTCATGATTGCAACTTGCTGAAAAGTGTCAACAATGTTCCTTTCATCGAGTTTAAACAGTACAGCAAAATGGTACTTACAGAGTGACTCAAACATGACTTAGACCTTGTTTTTGAAAAACTGTTTATTTCTGTATTTCATGATTGCAACTTGCTGAAAAGTGTCAACAGTAAGTGTTCCTTTCATCCTGAGTTAAGCAGTACAGCAAAATGGTACTTACAAGTGCTCAAACATGATTAGACCTTGTTTTTGAAAAACTGTTTATTTCTGTATTTCATGATTGCAACTTGCTGAAAAGTGTCAACAGTTCAGTGTTCCTATCATCCTGATTAAGCAGTACAGCAAAAATTGTACTTACAGAGTGCACTCAAACATGACTTAGACCTTGTTTGTGAAAAACTGTTTATTTCTGTATTACATGATTGCAACTTGCTGAAAAGTGTCAACAGTACAGTGTTCCTATCATCCTGATTAAGCAGTACAGCAAAAATGGAACTTACAAAGTGCATCAAACATGATTTAGACCTTGTTTGTGAAAAACGATTTATTTCTGTTTTTCATGATTGCAACTTGCTGAAAAGTGTCAACAATGTTCCTTTCATCGAGTTTAAACAGTACAGCAAAATGGTACTTACAGAGTGACTCAAACATGACTTAGACCTTGTTTTTGAAAAACTGTTTATTTCTGTATTTCATGATTGCAACTTGCTGAAAAGTGTCAACAGATGTTCCTTTCATCGAGTTTAAACAGTACAGCAAAATGGTACTTACAGAGTGACTCAAACATGACTTAGACCTTGTTTTTGAAAAACTGTTTATTTCTGTATTTCATGATTGCAACTTGCTGAAAAGTGTTAACAGGGTTCCTTTCATCGAGTTTAAACAGTACAGCAAAATGGTACTTACAGAGTGACCTTGTTTTTGAAAAACTGTTTATTTCTCTATTACATGATTGCAACTTGCTGAAAAGTGTCAACAGTTCAGTGTTCTTATCATCCTGATTAAGCAGTACAGCAAAAATTGTACTTACAGAGTGCATCAAACATGATTTAGACCTTGTTTGTGAAAAACTATTTATTTCTGTATTACATGATTGCAACTTGCTGAAAAGTGTCAACAGTACAGTGTTCCTATCATCCTGATTAATCAGTACAGCAAAAATGGAACTTACAGAGTGCACTAAACATGAATTAGACCTTGTTTGTGAAAAACGATTTATTTCTGTATTTCATGATTGCAACTTGCTGAAAAGTGTCAACAATGTTCCTTTCATCGAGTTTAAACAGTACAGCAAAATGGTACTTACAGATTGACTCAAACTTGACTTAGACCTTGTTTTTGAAAAACTGTTTATTTCTGTATTGCATGATTGCAACTTGCTGAAAAGTGTCAACAGTACAGTGTTCCTATCATCCTGATTAAGCAGTACAGCAAAAATGGAACTTACAGAGTGACTCAAACATGACTTAGACCTTGTTTTTGAAAAACTGTTTATTTCTGTATTTCATGATTGCAACTTGCTGAAAAGTGTCAACAGTGTTCCTTTCATCGAGTTTAAACAGTACAGCAAATGGTACTTACAGAGTGACTCAAACATGACTTAGACCTTGTTTTTGAAAAACTGTTTATTTCTGTATTTCATGATTGCAACTTGCTGAAAAGTGTTAACAGGGTTCCTTTCATCGAGTTTAAACAGTACAGCAAAATGGTACTTACAGAGTGACCCTGCTGCCTTTTTGAAAAACTGTTTATTTCTCTATTACATGATTGCAACTTGCTGAAAAGTGTCAACAGTTCAGTGTTCCTATCATCCTGATTAAGCAGTACAGCAAAAATGGAACTTACAGAGTGCACTAAACATGAATTAGACCTTGTTTGTGAAAAACGATTTATTTCTGTATTTCATGATTGCAACTTGCTGAAAAGTGTCAACAATGTTCCTTTCATCGAGTTTAAACAGTACAGCAAAATGGTACTTACAGAGTGACTCAAACATGACTTAGACCTTGTTTGTGAAAAACTGTTTATTTCTGTATTACATGATTGCAACTTGCTGAAAAGTGTCAACAGTACAGTGTTCCTATCATCCTGATTAAGCAGTACAGCAAAAATGGTACTTACAAAGTGCATCAAACATGATTTAGACCTTGTTTGTGAAAAACTATTTATTTCTGTTTTTCATGATTGCAACTTGCTGAAAAGTGTCAACAGTGTTCCTTTCATCGAGTTTAAACAGTACAGCAAAATTGTACTTACAGAGTGACTCAAACATGACTTAGACCTTGTTTTTGAAAAACTGTTTATTTCTGTATTTCATGATTGCAACTTGCTGAAAAGTGTCAACAGTGTTCCTTTCATCGAGTTTAAACAGTACAGCAAATGGTACTTACAGAGTGACTCAAACATGACTTAGACCTTGTTTTTGAAAAACTGTTTATTTCTGTATTTCATGATTGCAACTTGCTGAAAAGTGTTAACAGGGTTCCTTTCATCGAGTTTAAACAGTACAGCAAAATGGTACTTACAGAGTGACCTTGTTTTTGAAAAACTGTTTATTTCTCTATTACATGATTGCAACTTGCTGAAAAGTGTCAACAGTTCAGTGTTCTTATCATCCTGATTAAGCAGTACAGCAAAAATTGTACTTACAGAGTGCATCAAACATGATTTAGACCTTGTTTGTGAAAAACTATTTATTTCTGTATTACATGATTGCAACTTGCTGAAAAGTGTCAACAGTACAGTGTTCCTATCATCCTGATTAATCAGTACAGCAAAAATGGAACTTACAGAGTGCACTAAACATGAATTAGACCTTGTTTGTGAAAAACGATTTATTTCTGTATTTCATGATTGCAACTTGCTGAAAAGTGTCAACAATGTTCCTTTCATCGAGTTTAAACAGTACAGCAAAATGGTACTTACAGATTGACTCAAACTTGACTTAGACCTTGTTTGTGAAAAACTATTTATTTCTGTATTACATGATTGCAACTTGCTGAAAAGTGTCAACAGTACAGTGTTCCTATCATCCTGATTAAGCATTACAGCAAAAATGGTACTTACAAAGTGCATCAAACATGATTTAGACCTTGTTTGTGAAAAACTATTTATTTCTGTTTTTCATGATTGCAACTGGCTGAAAAGTGTTAACAGTGTTCCTTTCATCGAGTTTAAACAGTACAGCAAAATTGTACTTACAGAGTGACTCAAACATGACTTAGACCTTGTTTGTGAAAAACTGTTTATTTCTGTATTACATGATTGCAACTTGCTGAAAAGTGTCAACAGTACAGTGTTCCTATCATCCTGATTAAGCATTACAGCAAAAATGGTACTTACAAAGTGCATCAAACATGATTTAGACCTTGTTTGTGAAAAACTATTTATTTCTGTTTTTCATGATTGCAACTTGCTGAAAAGTGTCAACAGTGTTCCTTTCATCGAGTTTAAACAGTACAGCAAAATGGTACTTACAGAGTGACTCAAACATGACTTAGACCTTGTTTTTGAAAAACTGTTTATTTCTGTATTTCATGATTGCAACTTGCTGAAAAGTGTTAACAGGGTTCCTTTCATCGAGTTTAAACAGTACAGCAAAATGGTACTTACAGAGTGACCTTGTTTTTGAAAAACTGTTTATTTCTCTATTACATGATTGCAACTTGCTGAAAAGTGTCAACAGTTCAGTGTTCCTATCATCCTGATTAAGCAGTACAGCAAAAATTGTACTTACAGAGTGCATCAAACATGATTTAGACCTTGTTTGTGAAAAACTATTTATTTCTGTATTACATGATTGCAACTTGCTGAAAAGTGTCAACAGTACAGTGTTCCTATCATCCTGATTAATCAGTACAGCAAAAATGGAACTTACAGAGTGCACTAAACATGAATTAGACCTTGTTTGTGAAAAACGATTTATTTCTGTATTTCATGATTGCAACTTGCTGAAAAGTGTCAACAATGTTCCTTTCATCGAGTTTAAACAGTACAGCAAAATGGTATTTACAGATTGACTCAAACTTGACTTAGACCTTGTTTTTGAAAAACTGTTTATTTCTGTATTGCATGATTGCAACTTGCTGAAAAGTGTCAACAGTACAGTGTTCCTATCATCCTGATTAAGCAGTACAGCAAAAATGGAACTTACAAAGTGCATCAAACATGATTTAGACCTTGTTTGTGAAAAACTATTTATTTCTGTTTTTCATGATTGCAACTTGCTGAAAAGTGTTAACAGGGTTCCTTTCATCGAGTTTAAACAGTACAGCAAAATGGTACTTACAGAGTGACCTTGTTTTTGAAAAACTGTTTATTTCTCTATTACATGATTGCAACTTGCTGAAAAGTGTCAACAGTTCAGTGTTCCTATCATCCTGATTAAGCAGTACAGCAAAAATGGAACTTACAGAGTGCACTAAACATGAATTAGACCTTGTTTGTGAAAAACGATTTATTTCTGTATTTCATGATTGCAACTTGCTGAAAAGTGTCAACAATGTTCTTTTCATCGAGTTTAAACAGTACAGCAAAATGGTATTTACAGATTGACTCAAACTTGACTTAGACCTTGTTTGTGAAAAACTATTTATTTCTGTATTACATGATTGCAACTTGCTGAAAAGTGTCAACAGTACAGTGTTCCTATCATCCTGATTAAGCAGTACAGCAAAATTGTACTTACAGAGTGACTCAAACATGACTTAGACCTTGTTTTTGAAAAACGGTTTATTTCTGTATTTCATGATTGCAACTTGCTGAAAAGTGTCAACAGTGTTCCTTTCATCGAGTTTAAACAGTACAGCAAATGGTACTTACAGAGTGACTCAAACATGACTTAGACCTTGTTTTTGAAAAACTGTTTATTTCTGTATTTCATGATTGCAACTTGCTGAAAAGTGTCAACAGTGTTCCTTTCATCGAGTTTAAACATTACAGCAAATGGTACTTACAGAGTGACTCAAACATGACTTAGACCTTGTTTTTGAAAAACTGTTTATTTCTGTATTTCATGATTGCAACTTGCTGAAAAGTGTTAACAGGGTTCCTTTCATCGAGTTTAAACAGTACAGCAAAATGGTACTTACAGAGTGACCTTGTTTTTGAAAAACTGTTTATTTCTCTATTACATGATTGCAACTTGCTGAAAAGTGTCAACAGTTCAGTGTTCTTATCATCCTGATTAAGCAGTACAGCAAAAATTGTACTTACAGAGTGCATCAAACATGATTTAGACCTTGTTTGTGAAAAACTATTTATTTCTGTATTACATGATTGCAACTTGCTGAAAAGTGTCAACTGTACAGTGTTCCTATCATCCTGATTAATCAGTACAGCAAAAATGGAACTTACAGAGTGCACTAAACATGAATTAGACCTTGTTTGTGAAAAACGATTTATTTCTGTATTTCATGATTGCAACTTGCTGAAAAGTGTCAACAATGTTCCTTTCATCGAGTTTAAACAGTACAGCAAAATTGTACTTACAGATTGACTCAAACTTGACTTAGACCTTGTTTGTGAAAAACGATTTATTTCTGTATTACATGATTGCAACTTGCTGAAAAGTGTCAACAGTACAGTGTTCCTATCATCCTGATTAAGCATTACAGCAAAAATGGTACTTACAAAGTGCATCAAACATGATTTAGACCTTGTTTGTGAAAAACTATTTATTTCTGTTTTTCATGATTGCAACTTGCTGAAAAGTGTCAACAATGTTCCTTCATCGAGTTTAAACAGTACAGCAAAATGGTACTTGCAGAGTGACTCAAACATGACTTAGACCTTGTTTTTGAAAAACTGTTTATTTCTGTATTTCATGATTGCAACTGGCTGAAAAGTGTTAACAGTGTTCCTTTCATCGAGTTTAAACAGTACAGCAAAATTGTACTTACAGAGTGACTCAAACATGACTTAGACCTTGTTTTTGAAAAACTGTTTATTTCTGTATTACATGATTGCAACTTGCTGAAAAGTGTCAACAGTACAGTGTTCCTATCATCCTGATTAAGCAGTACAGCACAAATGGAACTTACAAAGTGCATCAAACATGATTTAGACCTTGTTTGTGAAAAACTATTTATTTCTGTTTTTCATGATTGCAACTTGCTGAAAAGTGTCAACAATGTTCCTTTCATCGAGTTTAAACAGTACAGCAAAATTGTACTTACAGAGTCACTCAAACATGACTTAGACCTTGTTTTTGAAAAACGGTTTATTTCTGTATTTCATGATTGCAACTTGCTGAAAAGTGTCAACAATGTTCCTTTCATCGAGTTTAAACAGTACAGCAAAATGGTACTTGCAGAGTGACTCAAACATGACTTAGACCTTGTTTTTGAAAAACTGTTTATTTCTGTATTTCATGATTGCAACTTGCTGAAAAGTGTTAACAGTGTTCCTTTCATCGAGTTTAAACAGTACAGCAAAATGGTACTTACAGAATGACCTTGTTTTTGAAAAACTGTTTATTTCTGTATTACATGATTGCAACTTGCTGAAAAGTGTCAACAGTACAGTGTTCCTATCATCCTGATTAAGCAGTACAGCAAAATGGTACTTGCAGAGTGACTCAAACATGACTTAGACCTTGTTTTTGAAAAACTATTTATTTCTGTATTTCATGATTGCAACTGGCTGAAAAGTGTTAACAGTGTTCCTTTCATCGAGTTTAAACAGTACAGCAAAATGGTACTTACAGAATGACCTTGTTTTTGAAAAACTGTTTATTTCTGTATTACATGATTGCAACCTGCTGAAAAGTGTCAACAGTGTTCCTTTCATCGAGTTTAAACAGTACAGCAAATGATACTTACAGAGTGACTCAAACATGACTTAGACCTTGTTTTTGAAAAACTGTTTATTTCTGTATTTCATGATTGCAACTTGCTGAAAAGTGTTAACAGTGTTCCTTTCATCGAGTTTAAACAGTACAGCAAAATGGTACTTACAGAGTGACCTTGTTTTTGAAAAACTGTTTATTTCTGTATTACATGATTGCAACTTGCTGAAAAGTGTCAACAGTACAGTGTTCCTATCATCCTGATTAAGCATTACAGCAAAAATGGTACTTACAAAGTGCATCAAACATGATTTAGACCTTGTTTGTGAAAAACTTTATTTCTGTTTTTCATGATTGCAACTTGCTGAAAAGTGTCAACAATGTTCCTTTCATCGAGTTTAAACAGTACAGCAAAATGGTACTTGCAGAGTGACTCAAACATGACTTAGACCTTGTTTTTGAAAAACTGTTTATTTCTGTATTTCATGACTGCAACTTGCTGAGAAGTGTTAACAGGGTTCCTTTCATCGAGTTTAAACAGTACAGCAAAATGGTACTTACAGAGTGACCTTGTTTTTGAAAAACTGTTTATTTCTCTATTACATGATTGCAACTTGCTGAAAAGTGTCAACAGTTCAGTGTTCCTATCATCCTGATTAAGCAGTACAGCAAAAATTGTACTTACAGTGTGCATCAAACATGATTTAGACCTTGTTTGTGAAAAACTGTTTATTTCTGTATTACATGATTGCAACTTGCTGAAAAGTGTCAACAGTACAGTGTTCCTATCATCCTGATTAAGCAGTACAGCAAAAATGGTACTTACAAAGTGCATCAAACATGATTTAGACCTTGTTTGTGAAAAACGATTTATTTCTGTTTTTCATGATTGCAACTTGCTGAAAAGTGTCAACAATGTTCCTTTCATCGAGTTTAAACAGTACAGCAAAATGGTACTTGCAGAGTGACTCAAACATGACTTAGACCTTGTTTTTGAAAAACTATTTATTTCTGTATTACATGATTGCAACTTGCTGAAAAGTGTCAACAGTACAGTGTTCCTATCATCCTGATTAAGCAGTACAGCAAAAATTGAACTTACAGAGTACTCAAACATGACTTAGACCTTGTTTTTGAAAAACGGTTTATTTCTGTATTTCATGATTGCAACTTGCTGAAAAGTGTTAACAGGGTTCCTTGCATCGAGTTTAAACAGTACAGCAAAATGGTACTTACAGAGTGACCTTGTTTTTGAAAAACTGTTTATTTCTCTATTACATGATTGCAACTTGCTGAAAAGTGTCAACAGTTCAGTGTTCTTATCATCCTGATTAAGCAGTACAGCAAAAATTGTACTTACAGAGTGCATCAAACATGATTTAGACCTTGTTTGTGAAAAACGATTTATTTCTGTTTTTCATGATTGCAACTTGCTGAAAAGTGTCAACAATGTTCCTTTCATCGAGTTTAAACAGTACAGCAAAATGGTACTTGCAGAGTGACTCAAACATGACTTAGACCTTGTTTTTGAAAAACTATTTATTTCTGTATTACATGATTGCAACTTGCTGAAAAGTGTCAACAGTACAGTGTTCCTATCATCCTGATTAAGCAGTACAGCAAAAATTGAACTTACAGAGTACTCAAACATGACTTAGACCTTGTTTTTGAAAAACGGTTTATTTCTGTATTTCATGATTGCAACTTGCTGAAAAGTGTTAACAGGGTTCCTTGCATCGAGTTTAAACAGTACAGCAAAATGGTACTTACAGAGTGACCTTGTTTTTGAAAAACTGTTTATTTCTCTATTACATGATTGCAACTTGCTGAAAAGTGTCAACAGTTCAGTGTTCTTATCATCCTGATTAAGCAGTACAGCAAAAATTGTACTTACAGAGTGCATCAAACATGATTTAGACCTTGTTTGTGAAAAACTATTTATTTCTGTATTACATGATTGCAACTTGCTGAAAAGTGTCAACAGTACAGTGTTCCTATCATCCTGATTAATCAGTACAGCAAAAATGGAACTTACAGAGTGCACTAAACATGAATTAGACCTTGTTTGTGAAAAACGATTTATTTCTGTATTTCATGATTGCAACTTGCTGAAAAGTGTCAACAATGTTCCTTTCATCGAGTTTAAACAGTACAGCAAAATGGTATTTACAGATTGACTCAAACTTGACTTAGACCTTGTTTTTGAAAAACTGTTTATTTCTGTATTGCATGATTGCAACTTGCTGAAAAGTGTCAACAGTACAGTGTTCCTATCATCCTGATTAAGCAGTACAGCAAAAATGGAACTTACAGAGTGACTCAAACATGACTTAGACCTTGTTTTTGAAAAACTGTTTATTTCTGTATTTCATGATTGCAACTTGCTGAAAAGTGTCAACAGTGTTCCTTTCATCGAGTTTAAACATTACAGCAAATGGTACTTACAGAGTGACTCAAACATGACTTAGACCTTGTTTTTGAAAAACTGTTTATTTCTGTATTTCATGATTGCAACTTGCTGAAAAGTGTTAACAGGGTTCCTTTCATCGAGTTTAAACAGTACAGCAAAATGGTACTTACAGAGTGACCTTGTTTTTGAAAAACTGTTTATTTCTCTATTACATGATTGCAACTTGCTGAAAAGTGTCAACAGTTCAGTGTTCCTATCATCCTGATTAAGCAGTACAGCAAAAATGGAACTTACAGAGTGCACTAAACATGAATTAGACCTTGTTTGTGAAAAACGATTTATTTCTGTATTTCATGATTGCAACTTGCTGAAAAGTGTCAACAATGTTCCTTTCATCGAGTTTAAACAGTACAGCAAAATGGTATTTACAGATTGACTCAAACTTGACTTAGACCTTGTTTGTGAAAAACGATTTATTTCTGTATTTCATGATTGCAACTTGCTGAAAAGTGTCAACAATGTTCTTTTCATCGAGTTTAAACAGTACAGCAAAATGGTACTTACAAAGTGCATCAAACATGATTTAGACCTTGTTTGTGAAAAACTATTTATTTCTGTTTTTCATGATTGCAACTGGCTGAAAAGTGTTAACAGTGTTCCTTTCATCGAGTTTAAACAGTACAGCAAAATTGTACTTACAGATTGACTCAAACTTGACTTAGACCTTGTTTTTGAAAAACTGTTTATTTCTGTATTTCATGATTGCAACTTGCTGAAAAGTGTCAACAGTGTTCCTTTCATCGAGTTTAAACATTACAGCAAATGATACTTACAGAGTGACTCAAACATGACTTAGACCTTGTTTTTGAAAAACTGTTTATTTCTGTATTTCATGATTGCAACTTGCTGAAAAGTGTTAACAGGGTTCCTTTCATCGAGTTTAAACAGTACAGCAAAATGGTACTTACAGAGTGACCTTGTGTTTGAAAAACTGTTTATTTCTCTATTACATGATTGCAACTTGCTGAAAAGTGTCAACAGTTCAGTGTTCTTATCATCCTGATTAAGCAGTACAGCAAAAATTGTACTTACAGAGTGCATCAAACATGATTTAGACCTTGTTTGTGAAAAACTATTTATTTCTGTATTACATGATTGCAACTTGCTGAAAAGTGTCAACAGTACAGTGTTCCTATCATCCTGGTTAATCAGTACAGCAAAAATGGAACTTACAGAGTGCACTAAACATGAATTAGACCTTGTTTGTGAAAAACGATTTATTTCTGTATTTCATGATTGCAACTTGCTGAAAAGTGTCAACAATGTTCTTTTCATCGAGTTTAAACAGTACAGCAAAATGGTATTTACAGATTGACTCAAACTTGACTTAGACCTTGTTTGTGAAAAACTATTTATTTCTGTATTACATGATTGCAACTTGCTGAAAAGTGTCAACAGTACAGTGTTCCTATCATCCTGATTAAGCATTACAGCAAAAATGGTACTTACAAAGTGCATCAAACATGATTTAGACCTTGTTTGTGAAAAACTATTTATTTCTGTTTTTCATGATTGCAACTGGCTGAAAAGTGTTAACAGTGTTCCTTTCATCGAGTTTAAACAGTACAGCAAAATTGTCCTTACAGAGTGACTCAAACATGACTTAGACCTTGTTTTTGAAAAACTGTTTCTTTCTGTATTACATGATTGCAACTTGCTGAAAAGTGTCAACAGTACAGTGTTCCTATCATCCTGATTAAGCAGTACAGCAAAAATGGAACTTACAAAGTGCATCAAACATGATTTAGACCTTGTTTGTGAAAAACTATTTATTTCTGTTTTTCATGATTGCAACTTGCTGAAAAGTGTCAACAATGTTCCTTTCATCGAGTTTAAACAGTACAGCAAAATTGTACTTACAGAGTGACTCAAACATGACTTAGACCTTGTTTTTGAAAAACGGTTTATTTCTGTATTTCATGATTGCAACTTGCTGAAAAGTGTCAACAGTGTTCCTTTCATCGAGTTTAAACAGTACAGCAAATGGTACTTACAGAGTGACTCAAACATGACTTAGACCTTGTTTTTGAAAAACTGTTTATTTCTGTATTTCATGATTGCAACATGCTGAAAAGTATTAACAGTGTTCCTTTCATCGAGTTTAAACAGTACAGCAAATGGTACTTACAGAGTGACTCAAACATGACTTAGACCTTGTTTTTGAAAAACTGTTTATTTCTGTATTACATGATTGCAACTTGCTGAAAAGTGTCAACAGTACAGTGTTCCTATCATCCTGGTTAATCAGTACAGCAAAAATGGAACTTACAGAGTGCACTAAACATGAATTAGACCTTGTTTGTGAAAAACGATTTATTTCTGTATTTCATGATTGCAACTTGCTGAAAAGTGTCAACAATGTTCTTTTCATCGAGTTTAAACAGTACAGCAAAATGGTATTTACAGATTGACTCAAACTTGACTTAGACCTTGTTTGTGAAAAACTATTTATTTCTGTATTACATGATTGCAACTTGCTGAAAAGTGTCAACAGTACAGTGTTCCTATCATCCTGATTAAGCATTACAGCAAAAATGGTACTTACAAAGTGCATCAAACATGATTTAGACCTTGTTTGTGAAAAACTATTTATTTCTGTTTTTCATGATTGCAACTGGCTGAAAAGTGTTAACAGTGTTCCTTTCATCGAGTTTAAACAGTACAGCAAAATTGTACTTACAGAGTGACTCAAACATGACTTAGACCTTGTTTTTGAAAAACTGTTTCTTTCTGTATTACATGATTGCAACTTGCTGAAAAGTGTCAACAGTAGAGTGTTCCTATCATCCTGATTAAGCAGTACAGAAAAAATGGAACTTACAAAGTGCATCAAACATGATTTAGACCTTGTTTGTGAAAAACTATTTATTTCTGTTTTTCATGATTGCAACTTGCTGAAAAGTGTCAACAATGTTCCTTTCATCGAGTTTAAACAGTACAGCAAAATTGTACTTACAGAGTGACTCAAACATGACTTAGACCTTGTTTTTGAAAAACGGTTTATTTCTGTATTTCATGATTGCAACTTGCTGAAAAGTGTCAACAGTGTTCCTTTCATCGAGTTTAAACAGTACAGCAAATGGTACTTACAGAGTGACTCAAACATGACTTAGACCTTGTTTTTGAAAAACTGTTTATTTCTGTATTTCATGATTGCAACTTGCTGAAAAGTATTAACAGTGTTCCTTTCATCGAGTTTAAACAGTACAGCAAATGGTACTTACAGAGTGACTCAAACATGACTTAGACCTTGTTTTTGAAAAACTGTTTATTTCTGTATTACATGATTGCAACTTGCTGAAAAGTGTCAACAGTACAGTGTTCCTATCATCCTGGTTAATCAGTACAGCAAAAATGGAACTTACAGAGTGCACTAAACATGAATTAGACCTTGTTTGTGAAAAACGATTTATTTCTGTATTTCATGATTGCAACTTGCTGAAAAGTGTCAACAATGTTCTTTTCATCGAGTTTAAACAGTACAGCAAAATGGTATTTACAGATTGACTCAAACTTGACTTAGACCTTGTTTGTGAAAAACTATTTATTTCTGTATTACATGATTGCAACTTGCTGAAAAGTGTCAACAGTAAAGTGTTCCTATCATCCTGATTAAGCATTACAGCAAAAATGGTACTTACAAAGTGCATCAAACATGATTTAGACCTTGTTTGTGAAAAACTATTTATTTCTGTTTTTCATGATTGCAACTGGCTGAAAAGTGTTAACAGTGTTCCTTTCATCGAGTTTAAAAAGTACAGCAAAATTGTACTTACAGAGTGACTCAAACATGACTTAGACCTTGTTTTTGAAAAACTGTTTCTTTCTGTATTACATGATTGCAACTTGCTGAAAAGTGTCAACAGTAGAGTGTTCCTATAATCCTGATTAAGCAGTACAGCAAAAATGGAACTTACAAAGTGCATCAAACATGATTTAGACCTTGTTTGTGAAAAACTATTTATTTCTGTTTTTCATGATTGCAACTGCTGAAAAGTGTCAACAATGTTCCTTTCATCGAGTTTAAACAGTACAGCAAAATTGTACTTACAGAGTGACTCAAACATGACTTAGACCTTGTTTTTGAAAAACGGTTTATTTCTGTATTTCATGATTGCAACTTGCTGAAAAGTGTCAACAGTGTTCCTTTCATCGAGTTTAAACAGTACAGCAAATGGTACTTACAGAGTGACTGAAACATGACTTAGACCTTGTTTTTGAAAAACTGTTTATTTCTGTATTTCATGATTGCAACTTGCTGAAAAGTATTAACAGTGTTCCTTTCATCGAGTTTAAACAGTACAGCAAATGGTACTTACAGAGTGACTCAAACATGACTTAGACCTTGTTTTTGAAAAACTGTTTATTTCTGTATTACATGATTGCAACTTGCTGAAAAGTGTCAACAGTACAGTGTTCCTATCATCCTGGTTAATCAGTACAGCAAAAATGGAACTTACAGAGTGCACTAAACATGAATTAGACCTTGTTTGTGAAAAACGATTTATTTCTGTATTTCATGATTGCAACTTGCTGAAAAGTGTCAACAATGTTCTTTTCATCGAGTTTAAACAGTACAGCAAAATGGTATTTACAGATTGACTCAAACTTGACTTAGACCTCGTTTGTGAAAAACTATTTATTTCTGTATTACATGATTGCAACTTGCTGAAAAGTGTCAACAGTACAGTGTTCCTATCATCCTGATTAAGCATTACAGCAAAAATGGTACTTACAAAGTGCATCAAACATGATTTAGACCTTGTTTGTGAAAAACTATTTATTTCTGTTTTTCATGATTGCAACTGGCTGAAAAGTGTTAACAGTGTTCCTTTCATCGAGTTTAAACAGTACAGCAAAATTGTACTTACAGAGTGACTCAAACATGACTTAGACCTTGTTTTTGAAAAACGGTTTATTTCTGTATTACATGATTGCAACTTGCTGAAAAGTGTCAACAGTACAGTGTTCCTATCATCCTGATTAAGCAGTACAGCAAAAATGGAACTTACAAAGTGCATCAAACATGATTTAGACCTTGTTTGTGAAAAACTATTTATTTCTGTTTTTCATGATTGCAACTTGCTGAAAAGTGTCAACAATGTTCCTTTCATCGAGTTTAAACAGTACAGCAAAATTGTACTTACAGAGTGACTCAAACATGACTTAGACCTTGTTTTTGAAAAACGGTTTATTTCTGTATTTCATGATTGCAACTTGCTGAAAAGTGTCAACAGTGTTCCTTTCATCGAGTTTAAACAGTACAGCAAATGGTACTTACAGAGTGACTCAAACATGACTTAGACCTTGTTTTTGAAAAACTGTTTATTTCTGTATTTCATGATTGCAACTTGCTGAAAAGTATTAACAGTGTTCCTTTCATCGAGTTTAAACAGTACAGCAAATGGTACTTACAGAGTGACTCAAACATGACTTAGACCTTGTTTTTGAAAAACTGTTTATTTCTGTATTACATGATTGCAACTTGCTGAAAAGTGTCAACAGTACAGTGTTCCTATCATCCTGGTTAATCAGTACAGCAAAAATGGAACTTACAGAGTGCACTAAACATGAATTAGACCTTGTTTGTGAAAAACGATTTATTTCTGTATTTCATGATTGCAACTTGCTGAAAAGTGTCAACAATGTTCTTTTCATCGAGTTTAAACAGTACAGCAAAATGGTATTTACAGATTGACTCAAACTTGACTTAGACCTTGTTTGTGAAAAACTATTTATTTCTGTATTACATGATTGCAACTTGCTGAAAAGTGTCAACAGTACAGTGTTCCTATCATCCTGATTAAGCATTACAGCAAAAATGGTACTTACAAAGTGCATCAAACATGATTTAGACCTTGTTTGTGAAAAACTATTTATTTCTGTTTTTCATGATTGCAACTGGCTGAAAAGTGTTAACAGTGTTCCTTTCATCGAGTTTAAACAGTACAGCAAAATTGTACTTACAGAGTGACTCAAACATGACTTAGACCTTGTTTTTGAAAAACTGTTTCTTTCTGTATTACATGATTGCAACTTGCTGAAAAGTGTCAACAGTAGAGTGTTCCTATCATCCTGATTAAGCAGTACAGCAAAAATGGAACTTACAAAGTGCATCAAACATGATTTAGACCTTGTTTGTGAAAAACTATTTATTTCTGTTTTTCATGATTGCAACTTGCTGAAAAGTGTCAACAATGTTCCTTTCATCGAGTTTAAACAGTACAGCAAAATTGTACTTACAGAGTGACTCAAACATGACTTAGACCTTGTTTTTGAAAAACTGTTTATTTCTGTTTTTCATGATTGCAACTTGCTGAAAAGTGTCAACAGTGTTCCTTTCATCGAGTTTAAACATTACAGCAAATGGTACTTACAGAGTGACTCAAACATGACTTAGACCTTGTTTTTGAAAAACTGTTTATTTCTGTATTTCATGATTGCAACTTGCTGAAAAGTGTTAACAGGGTTCCTTTCATCGAGTTTAAACAGTACAGCAAAATGGTACTTACAGAGTGACCTTGTTTTTGAAAAACTGTTTATTTCTCTATTACATGATTGCAACTTGCTGAAAAGTGTCAACAGTTCAGTGTTCTTATCATCCTGATTAAGCAGTACAGCAAAAATTGTACTTACAGAGTGCATCAAACATGATTTAGACCTTGTTTGTGAAAAACTATTTATTTCTGTATTACATGATTGCAACTTGCTGAAAAGTGTCAACAGTACAGTGTTCCTATCATCCTGATTAATCAGTACAGCAAAAATGGAACTTACAGAGTGCACTAAACATGAATTAGACCTTGTTTGTGAAAAACGATTTATTTCTGTATTTCATGATTGCAACTTGCAGAAAAGTGTCAACAATGTTCCTTTCATCGAGTTTAAACAGTACAGCAAAATGGTACTTGCAGAGTGACTCAAACATGACTTAGACCTTGTTTTTGAAAAACTGTTTATTTCAGTATTTCATGATTGCAACTGGCTGAAAAGTGTTAACAGTGTTCCTTTCATCGAGTTTAAACAGTACAGCAAAATTGTACTTACAGAGTGACTCAAACATGACTTAGACCTTGTTTTTGAAAAACTGTTTATTTCTGTATTTCATGACTGCAACTTGCTGAGAAGTGTTAACAGGGTTCCTTTCATCGAGTTTAAACAGTACAGCAAAATGGTACTTACAGAGTGACCTTGTTTTTGAAAAACTGTTTATTTCTCTATTACATGATTGCAACTTGCTGAAAAGTGTCAACAGTTCAGTGTTCCTATCATCCTGATTAAGCAGTACAGCAAAAATTGTACTTACAGAGTGCATCAAACATGATTTAGACCTTGTTTGTGAAAAACTGTTTATTTCTGTATTACATGATTGCAACTTGCTGAAAAGTGTCAACAGTACAGTGTTCCTATCATCCTGATTAAGCAGTACAGTAAAAATGGTACTTACAAAGTGCATCAAACATGATTTAGACCTTGTTTGTGAAAAACTATTTATTTCTGTTTTTCATGATTGCAACTTGCTGAAAAGTGTCAACAGTACAGTGTTCCTATCATCCTGATTAAGCATTACAGTAAAAATGGTGCATCAAACATGACTTAGACCTTGTTTTTGAAAAACGGTTTATTTCTGTATTTCATGATTGCAACTTGCTGAAAAGTGTCAACAATGTTCCTTTCATCGAGTTTAAACAGTACAGCAAAATGGTACTTGCAGAGTGACTCAAACATGACTTAGACCTTGTTTTTGAAAAACTGTTTATTTCTGTATTTCATGATTGCAACTTGCTGAAAAGTGTTAACAGTGTTCCTTTCATCGAGTTTAAACAGTACAGCAAAATGGTACTTACAGAATGACCTTGTTTTTGAAAAACTGTTTATTTCTGTATTACATGATTGCAACTTGCTGAAAAGTGTCAACAGTACAGTGTTCCTATCATCCTGATTAAGCAGTACAGCAAAATGGTACTTGCAGAGTGACTCAAACATGACTTAGACCTTGTTTTTGAAAAACTATTTATTTCTGTATTTCATGATTGCAACTGGCTGAAAAGTGTTAACAGTGTTCCTTTCATCGAGTTTAAACAGTACAGCAAAATGGTACTTACAGAATGACCTTGTTTTTGAAAAACTGTTTATTTCTGTTTTTCATGATTGCAACTTGCTGAAAAGTGTCAACAATGTTCCTTTCATCGAGTTTAAACAGTACAGCAAAATGGTACTTGCAGAGTGACTCAAACATGACTTAGACCTTGTTTTTGAAAGACTATTTATTTCTGTATTACATGATTGCAACTTGCTGAAAAGTGTCAACAGTACAGTGTTCCTATCATCCTGATTAAGCAGTACAGCAAAAATTGAACTTACAGAGTACTCAAACATGACTTAGACCTTGTTTTTGAAAAACGGTTTATTTCTGTATTTCATGATTGCAACTTGCTGAAAAGTGTTAACAGGGTTCCTTTCATCGAGTTTAAACAGTACAGCAAAATGGTACTTACAGAGTGACTCAAACATGACTTAGACCTTGTTTTTGAAAAACTGTTTATTTCTGTATTTCATGATTGCAACTTGCTGAAAAGTGTTAACAGGGTTCCTTTCATCGAGTTTAAACAGTACAGCAAAATGGTACTTACAGAGTGACCTTGTGTTTGAAAAACTGTTTATTTCTCTATTACATGATTGCAACTTGCTGAAAAGTGTCAACAGTTCAGTGTTCCTATCATCCTGATTAAGCAGTACAGCAAAAATTGTACTTACAGAGTGCATCAAACATGATTTAGACCTTGTTTTTGAAAAACTATTTATTTCTGTATTTCATGATTGCAACTGGCTGAAAAGTGTTAACAGTGTTCCTTTCATCGAGTTTAAACAGTACAGCAAAATGGTACTTACAGAATGACCTTGTTTTTGAAAAACTGTTTATTTCTGTTTTTCATGATTGCAACTTGCTGAAAAGTGTCAACAATGTTCCTTTCATCGAGTTTAAACAGTACAGCAAAATGGTACTTGCAGAGTGACTCAAACATGACTTAGACCTTGTTTTTGAAAGACTATTTATTTCTGTATTACATGATTGCAACTTGCTGAAAAGTGTCAACAGTACAGTGTTCCTATCATCCTGATTAAGCAGTACAGCAAAAATTGAACTTACAGAGTACTCAAACATGACTTAGACCTTGTTTTTGAAAAACGGTTTATTTCTGTATTTCATGATTGCAACTTGCTGAGAAGTGTTAACAGGGTTCCTTTCATCGAGTTTAAACAGTACAGCAAAATGGTACTTACAGAGTGACTCAAACATGACTTAGACCTTGTTTTTGAAAAACTGTTTATTTCTGTATTTCATGATTGCAACTTGCTGAAAAGTGTTAACAGGGTTCCTTTCATCGAGTTTAAACAGTACAGCAAAATGGTACTTACAGAGTGACCTTGTGTTTGAAAAACTGTTTATTTCTCTATTACATGATTGCAACTTGCTGAAAAGTGTCAACAGTTCAGTGTTCCTATCATCCTGATTAAGCAGTACAGCAAAAATTGTACTTACAGAGTGCATCAAACATGATTTAGACCTTGTTTGTGAAAAACTGTTTATTTCTGTGTATTACATGATTGCAACTTGCTGAAAAGTGTCAACAGTACAGTGTTCCTATCATCCTGATTAAGCAGTACAGTAAAAATGGTACTTACAAAGTGCATCAAACATGATTTAGACCTTGTTTGTGAAAAACTATTTATTTCTGTTTTTCATGATTGCAACTTGCTGAAAAGTGTCAACAGTACAGTGTTCCTATCATCCTGATTAAGCATTACAGTAAAAATGGTGCATCAAACATGACTTAGACCTTGTTTTTGAAAAACGGTTTATTTCTGTATTTCATGATTGCAACTTGCTGAAAAGTGTCAACAATGTTCCTTTCATCGAGTTTAAACAGTACAGCAAAATGGTACTTGCAGAGTGACTCAAACATGACTTAGACCTTGTTTTTGAAAAACTGTTTATTTCTGTATTTCATGATTGCAACTTGCTGAAAAGTGTTAACAGTGTTCCTTTCATCGAGTTTAAACAGTACAGCAAAATGGTACTTACAGAATGACCTTGTTTTTGAAAAACGGTTTATTTCTGTATTACATGATTGCAACTTGCTGAAAAGTGTCAACAGTACAGTGTTCCTATCATCCTGATTAAGCAGTACAGCAAAATGGTACTTACAAAGTGCATCAAAAATGATTTAGACCTTGTTTGTGAAAAACTATTTATTTCTGTTTTTCATGATTGCAACTTGCTGAAAAGTGTCAACAATGTTCCTTTCATCGAGTTTAAACAGTACAGCAAAATGGTACTTACAGAGTGACTCAAACATGACTTAGACCTTGTTTTTGAAAAACTGTTTATTTCTGTATTTCATGATTGCAACTTGCTGAAAAGTGTTAACAGGGTTCCTTTCATCGAGTTTAAACAGTACAGCAAAATGGTACTTACAGAGTGACCTTGTGTTTGAAAAACTGTTTATTTCTCTATTACATGATTGCAACTTGCTGAAAAGTGTCAACAGTTCAGTGTTCCTATCATCCTGATTAAGCAGTACAGCAAAAATTGTACTTACAGAGTGCATCAAACATGATTTAGACCTTGTTTTTGAAAAACTATTTATTTCTGTATTTCATGATTGCAACTGGCTGAAAAGTGTTAACAGTGTTCCTTTCATCGAGTTTAAACAGTACAGCAAAATGGTACTTACAGAATGACCTTGTTTTTGAAAAACTGTTTATTTCTGTTTTTCATGATTGCAACTTGCTGAAAAGTGTCAACAATGTTCCTTTCATCGAGTTTAAACAGTACAGCAAAATGGTACTTGCAGAGTGACTCAAACATGACTTAGACCTTGTTTTTGAAAGACTATTTATTTCTGTATTACATGATTGCAACTTGCTGAAAAGTGTCAACAGTACAGTGTTCCTATCATCCTGATTAAGCAGTACAGCAAAAATTGAACTTACAGAGTACTCAAACATGACTTAGACCTTGTTTTTGAAAAACGGTTTATTTCTGTATTTCATGATTGCAACTTGCTGAAAAGTGTTAACAGGGTTCCTTTCATCGAGTTTAAACAGTACAGCAAAATGGTACTTACAGAGTGACTCAAACATGACTTAGACCTTGTTTTTGAAAAACTGTTTATTTCTGTATTTCATGATTGCAACTTGCTGAAAAGTGTTAACAGGGTTCCTTTCATCGAGTTTAAACAGTACAGCAAAATGGTACTTACAGAGTGACCTTGTGTTTGAAAAACTGTTTATTTCTCTATTACATGATTGCAACTTGCTGAAAAGTGTCAACAGTTCAGTGTTCCTATCATCCTGATTAAGCAGTACAGCAAAAATTGTACTTACAGAGTGCATCAAACATGATTTAGACCTTGTTTGTGAAAAACTGTTTATTTCTGTATATTACATGATTGCAACTTGCTGAAAAGTGTCAACAGTACAGTGTTCCTATCATCCTGATTAAGCAGTACAGTAAAAATGGTACTTACAAAGTGCATCAAACATGATTTAGACCTTGTTTGTGAAAAACTATTTATTTCTGTTTTTCATGATTGCAACTTGCTGAAAAGTGTCAACAGTACAGTGTTCCTATCATCCTGATTAAGCATTACAGTAAAAATGGTGCATCAAACATGACTTAGACCTTGTTTTTGAAAAACGGTTTATTTCTGTATTTCATGATTGCAACTTGCTGAAAAGTGTCAACAATGTTCCTTTCATCGAGTTTAAACAGTACAGCAAAATGGTACTTGCAGAGTGACTCAAACATGACTTAGACCTTGTTTTTGAAAAACTGTTTATTTCTGTATTTCATGATTGCAACTTGCTGAAAAGTGTTAACAGTGTTCCTTTCATCGAGTTTAAACAGTACAGCAAAATGGTACTTACAGAATGACCTTGTTTTTGAAAAACGGTTTATTTCTGTATTACATGATTGCAACTTGCTGAAAAGTGTCAACAGTACAGTGTTCCTATCATCCTGATTAAGCAGTACAGCAAAATGGTACTTACAAAGTGCATCAAAAATGATTTAGACCTTGTTTGTGAAAAACTATTTATTTCTGTTTTTCATGATTGCAACTTGCTGAAAAGTGTCAACAATGTTCCTTTCATCGAGTTTAAACAGTACAGCAAAATGGTACTTACAGAGTGACTCAAACATGACTTAGACCTTGTTTTTGAAAAACTGTTTATTTCTGTATTTCATGATTGCAACTTGCTGAAAAGTGTTAACAGGGTTCCTTTCATCGAGTTTAAACAGTACAGCAAAATGGTACTTACAGAGTGACCTTGTTTTTGAAAAACTGTTTATTTCTCTATTACATGATTGCAACTTGCTGAAAAGTGTCAACAGTTCAGTGTTCTTATCATCCTGATTAAGCAGTACAGCAAAAATTGTACTTACAGAGTGCATCAAACATGATTTAGACCTTGTTTGTGAAAAACTATTTATTTCTGTATTACATGATTGCAACTTGCTGAAAAGTGTCAACAGTACAGTGTTCCTATCATCCTGATTAATCAGTACAGCAAAAATGGAACTTACAGAGTGCACTAAACATGAATTAGACCTTGTTTGTGAAAAACGATTTATTTCTGTATTTCATGATTGCAACTTGCAGAAAAGTGTCAACAATGTTCCTTTCATCGAGTTTAAACAGTACAGCAAAATGGTACTTGCAGAGTGACTCAAACATGACTTAGACCTTGTTTTTGAAAAACTGTTTATTTCTGTATTTCATGATTGCAACTGGCTGAAAAGTGTTAACAGTGTTCCTTTCATCGAGTTTAAACAGTACAGCAAAATTGTACTTACAGAGTGACTCAAACATGACTTAGACCTTGTTTTTGAAAAACTGTTTATTTCTGTATTACATGATTGCAACTTGCTGAAAAGTGTCAACAGTACAGTGTTCCTATCATCCTGATTAAGCAGTACAGCACAAATGGAACTTACAAAGTGCATCAAACATGATTTAGACCTTGTTTGTGAAAAACTATTTATTTCTGTTTTTCATGATTGCAACTTGCTGAAAAGTGTCAACAGTGTTCCTTTCATCGAGTTTAAACAGTACAGCAAATGGTACTTACAGAGTGACTCAAACATGACTTAGACCTTGTTTTTGAAAAACTGTTTATTTCTGTATTTCATGATTGCAACTTGCTGAAAAGTGTCAACAGTGTTCCTTTCATCGAGTTTAAACATTACAGCAAATGGTACTTACAGAGTGACTCAAACATGACTTAGACCTTGTTTTTGAAAAACTGTTTATTTCTGTATTTCATGATTGCAACTTGCTGAAAAGTGTTAACAGGGTTCCTTTCATCGAGTTTAAACAGTACAGCAAAATGGTACTTACAGAGTGACCTTGTTTTTGAAAAACTGTTTATTTCTCTATTACATGATTGCAACTTGCTGAAAAGTGTCAACAGTTCAGTGTTCTTATCATCCTGATTAAGCAGTACAGCAAAAATTGTACTTACAGAGTGCATCAAACATGATTTAGACCTTGTTTGTGAAAAACTATTTATTTCTGTATTACATGATTGCAACTTGCTGAAAAGTGTCAACTGTACAGTGTTCCTATCATCCTGATTAATCAGTACAGCAAAAATGGAACTTACAGAGTGCACTAAACATGAATTAGACCTTGTTTGTGAAAAACGATTTATTTCTGTATTTCATGATTGCAACTTGCTGAAAAGTGTCAACAATGTTCCTTTCATCGAGTTTAAACAGTACAGCAAAATTGTACTTACAGATTGACTCAAACTTGACTTAGACCTTGTTTGTGAAAAACGATTTATTTCTGTATTACATGATTGCAACTTGCTGAAAAGTGTCAACAGTACAGTGTTCCTATCATCCTGATTAAGCATTACAGCAAAAATGGTACTTACAAAGTGCATCAAACATGATTTAGACCTTGTTTGTGAAAAACTATTTATTTCTGTTTTTCATGATTGCAACTTGCTGAAAAGTGTCAACAATGTTCCTTCATCGAGTTTAAACAGTACAGCAAAATGGTACTTGCAGAGTGACTCAAACATGACTTAGACCTTGTTTTTGAAAAACTGTTTATTTCTGTATTTCATGATTGCAACTGGCTGAAAAGTGTTAACAGTGTTCCTTTCATCGAGTTTAAACAGTACAGCAAAATTGTACTTACAGAGTGACTCAAACATGACTTAGACCTTGTTTTTGAAAAACTGTTTATTTCTGTATTACATGATTGCAACTTGCTGAAAAGTGTCAACAGTACAGTGTTCCTATCATCCTGATTAAGCAGTACAGCACAAATGGAACTTACAAAGTGCATCAAACATGATTTAGACCTTGTTTGTGAAAAACTATTTATTTCTGTTTTTCATGATTGCAACTTGCTGAAAAGTGTCAACAATGTTCCTTTCATCGAGTTTAAACAGTACAGCAAAATTGTACTTACAGAGTCACTCAAACATGACTTAGACCTTGTTTTTGAAAAACGGTTTATTTCTGTATTTCATGATTGCAACTTGCTGAAAAGTGTCAACAATGTTCCTTTCATCGAGTTTAAACAGTACAGCAAAATGGTACTTGCAGAGTGACTCAAACATGACTTAGACCTTGTTTTTGAAAAACTGTTTATTTCTGTATTTCATGATTGCAACTTGCTGAAAAGTGTTAACAGTGTTCCTTTCATCGAGTTTAAACAGTACAGCAAAATGGTACTTACAGAATGACCTTGTTTTTGAAAAACTGTTTATTTCTGTATTACATGATTGCAACTTGCTGAAAAGTGTCAACAGTACAGTGTTCCTATCATCCTGATTAAGCAGTACAGCAAAATGGTACTTGCAGAGTGACTCAAACATGACTTAGACCTTGTTTTTGAAAAACTATTTATTTCTGTATTTCATGATTGCAACTGGCTGAAAAGTGTTAACAGTGTTCCTTTCATCGAGTTTAAACAGTACAGCAAAATGGTACTTACAGAATGACCTTGTTTTTGAAAAACTGTATATTTCTGTATTACATGATTGCAACCTGCTGAAAAGTGTCAACAGTGTTCCTTTCATCGAGTTTAAACAGTACAGCAAATGATACTTACAGAGTGACTCAAACATGACTTAGACCTTGTTTTTGAAAAACTGTTTATTTCTGTATTTCATGATTGCAACTTGCTGAAAAGTGTTAACAGTGTTCCTTTCATCGAGTTTAAACAGTACAGCAAAATGGTACTTACAGAGTGACCTTGTTTTTGAAAAACTGTTTATTTCTGTATTACATGATTGCAACTTGCTGAAAAGTGTCAACAGTACAGTGTTCCTATCATCCTGATTAAGCATTACAGCAAAAATGGTACTTACAAAGTGCATCAAACATGATTTAGACCTTGTTTGTGAAAAACTTTATTTCTGTTTTTCATGATTGCAACTTGCTGAAAAGTGTCAACAATGTTCCTTTCATCGAGTTTAAACAGTACAGCAAAATGGTACTTGCAGAGTGACTCAAACATGACTTAGACCTTGTTTTTGAAAAACTGTTTATTTCTGTATTTCATGACTGCAACTTGCTGAGAAGTGTTAACAGGGTTCCTTTCATCGAGTTTAAACAGTACAGCAAAATGGTACTTACAGAGTGACCTTGTTTTTGAAAAACTGTTTATTTCTCTATTACATGATTGCAACTTGCTGAAAAGTGTCAACAGTTCAGTGTTCCTATCATCCTGATTAAGCAGTACAGCAAAAATTGTACTTACAGAGTGCATCAAACATGATTTAGACCTTGTTTGTGAAAAACTATTTATTTCTGTATTACATGATTGCAACTTGCTGAAAAGTGTCAACTGTACAGTGTTCCTATCATCCTGATTAATCAGTACAGCAAAAATGGAACTTACAGAGTGCACTAAACATGAATTAGACCTTGTTTGTGAAAAACGATTTATTTCTGTATTTCATGATTGCAACTTGCTGAAAAGTGTCAACAATGTTCCTTTCATCGAGTTTAAACAGTACAGCAAAATGGTACTTGCAGAGTGACTCAAACATGACTTAGACCTTGTTTTTGAAAAACTGTTTATTTCTGTATTACATGATTGCAACTTGCTGAAAAGTGTCAACAGTACAGTGTTCCTATCATCCTGATTAAGCAGTACAGCAAAATGGTACTTGCAGAGTGACTCAAACATGACTTAGACCTTGTTTTTGAAAAACTATTTATTTCTGTATTTCATGATTGCAACTGGCTGAAAAGTGTTAACAGTGTTCCTTTCATCGAGTTTAAACAGTACAGCAAAATGGTACTTACAGAATGACCTTGTTTTTGAAAAACTGTTTATTTCTGTATTACATGATTGCAACCTGCTGAAAAGTGTCAACAGTGTTCCTTTCATCGAGTTTAAACAGTACAGCAAATGGTACTTACAGAGTGACTCAAACATGACTTAGACCTTGTTTTTGAAAAACTGTTTATTTCTGTATTTCATGATTGCAACTTGCTGAAAAGTGTTAACAGTGTTCCTTTCATCGAGTTTAAACAGTACAGCAAAATGGTACTTACAGAGTGACCTTGTTTTTGAAAAACTGTTTATTTCTGTATTACATGATTGCAACTTGCTGAAAAGTGTCAACAGTACAGTGTTCCTATCATCCTGATTAAGCATTACAGCAAAAATGGTACTTACAAAGTGCATCAAACATGATTTAGACCTTGTTTGTGAAAAACTTTATTTCTGTTTTTCATGATTGCAACTTGCTGAAAAGTGTCAACAATGTTCCTTTCATCGAGTTTAAACAGTACAGCAAAATGGTACTTGCAGAGTGACTCAAACATGACTTAGACCTTGTTTTTGAAAAACTGTTTATTTCTGTATTTCATGACTTCAACTTGCTGAGAAGTGTTAACAGGGTTCCTTTCATCGAGTTTAAACAGTACAGCAAAATGGTACTTACAGAATGACCTTGTTTTTGAAAAACTGTTTATTTCTCTATTACATGATTGCAACTTGCTGAAAAGTGTCAACAGTTCAGTGTTCCTATCATCCTGATTAAGCAGTACAGCAAAAATTGTACTTACAGAGTGCATCAAACATGATTTAGACCTTGTTTGTGAAAAACTGTTTATTTCTGTATTACATGATTGCAACTTGCTGAAAAGTGTCAACAGTACAGTGTTCCTATCATCCTGATTAAGCAGTACAGCAAAAATGGTACTTACAAAGTGCATCAAACATGATTTAGACCTTGTTTGTGAAAAACGATTTATTTCTGTTTTTCATGATTGCAACTTGCTGAAAAGTGTCAACAATGTTCCTTTCATCGAGTTTAAACAGTACAGCAAAATGGTACTTGCAGAGTGACTCAAACATGACTTAGACCTTGTTTTTGAAAAACTATTTATTTCTGTATTACATGATTGCAACTTGCTGAAAAGTGTCAACAGTACAGTGTTCCTATCATCCTGATTAAGCAGTACAGCAAAAATTGAACTTACAGAGTACTCAAACATGACTTAGACCTTGTTTTTGAAAAACGGTTTATTTCTGTATTTCATGATTGCAACTTGCTGAAAAGTGTTAACAGGGTTCCTTGCATCGAGTTTAAACAGTACAGCAAAATGGTACTTACAGAGTGACCTTGTTTTTGAAAAACTGTTTATTTCTCTATTACATGATTGCAACTTGCTGAAAAGTGTCAACAGTTCAGTGTTCTTATCATCCTGATTAAGCAGTACAGCAAAAATTGTACTTACAGAGTGCATCAAACATGATTTAGACCTTGTTTGTGAAAAACTATTTATTTCTGTATTACATGATTGCAACTTGCTGAAAAGTGTCAACAGTACAGTGTTCCTATCATCCTGATTAATCAGTACAGCAAAAATGGAACTTACAGAGTGCACTAAACATGAATTAGACCTTGTTTGTGAAAAACGATTTATTTCTGTATTTCATGATTGCAACTTGCTGAAAAGTGTCAACAATGTTCCTTTCATCGAGTTTAAACAGTACAGCAAAATGGTATTTACAGATTGACTCAAACTTGACTTAGACCTTGTTTTTGAAAAACTGTTTATTTCTGTATTGCATGATTGCAACTTGCTGAAAAGTGTCAACAGTACAGTGTTCCTATCATCCTGATTAAGCAGTACAGCAAAAATGGAACTTACAGAGTGACTCAAACATGACTTAGACCTTGTTTTTGAAAAACGGTTTATTTCTGTATTTCATGATTGCAACTTGCTGAAAAGTGTCAACAGTGTTCCTTTCATCGAGTTTAAACATTACAGCAAATGGTACTTACAGAGTGACTCAAACATGACTTAGACCTTGTTTTTGAAAAACTGTTTATTTCTGTATTTCATGATTGCAACTTGCTGAAAAGTGTTAACAGGGTTCCTTTCATCGAGTTTAAACAGTACAGCAAAATGGTACTTACAGAGTGACCTTGTTTTTGAAAAACTGTTTATTTCTCTATTACATGATTGCAACTTGCTGAAAAGTGTCAACAGTTCAGTGTTCCTATCATCCTGATTAAGCAGTACAGCAAAAATGGAACTTACAGAGTGCACTAAACATGAATTAGACCTTGTTTGTGAAAAACGATTTATTTCTGTATTTCATGATTGCAACTTGCTGAAAAGTGTCAACAATGTTCCTTTCATCGAGTTTAAACAGTACAGCAAAATGGTATTTACAGATTGACTCAAACTTGACTTAGACCTTGTTTGTGAAAAACGATTTATTTCTGTATTTCATGATTGCAACTTGCTGAAAAGTGTCAACAATGTTCCTTTCATCGAGTTTAAACAGTACAGCAAAATGGTACTTACAAAGTGCATCAAACATGATTTAGACCTTGTTTGTGAAAAACTATTTATTTCTGTTTTTCATGATTGCAACTGGCTGAAAAGTGTTAACAGTGTTCCTTTCATCGAGTTTAAACAGTACAGCAAAATTGTACTTACAGATTGACTCAAACTTGACTTAGACCTTGTTTTTGAAAAACTGTTTATTTCTGTATTTCATGATTGCAACTTGCTGAAAAGTGTCAACAGTGTTCCTTTCATCGAGTTTAAACATTACAGCAAATGATACTTACAGAGTGACTCAAACATGACTTAGACCTTGTTTTTGAAAAACTGTTTATTTCTGTATTTCATGATTGCAACTTGCTGAAAAGTGTTAACAGGGTTCCTTTCATCGAGTTTAAACAGTACAGCAAAATGGTACTTACAGAGTGACCTTGTGTTTGAAAAACTGTTTATTTCTCTATTACATGATTGCAACTTGCTGAAAAGTGTCAACAGTTCAGTGTTCTTATCATCCTGATTAAGCAGTACAGCAAAAATTGTACTTACAGAGTGCATCAAACATGATTTAGACCTTGTTTGTGAAAAACTATTTATTTCTGTATTACATGATTGCAACTTGCTGAAAAGTGTCAACAGTACAGTGTTCCTATCATCCTGGTTAATCAGTACAGCAAAAATGGAACTTACAGAGTGCACTAAACATGAATTAGACCTTGTTTGTGAAAAACGATTTATTTCTGTATTTCATGATTGCAACTTGCTGAAAAGTGTCAACAATGTTCTTTTCATCGAGTTTAAACAGTACAGCAAAATGGTATTTACAGATTGACTCAAACTTGACTTAGACCTTGTTTGTGAAAAACTATTTATTTCTGTATTACATGATTGCAACTTGCTGAAAAGTGTCAACAGTACAGTGTTCCTATCATCCTGATTAAGCATTACAGCAAAAATGGTACTTACAAAGTGCATCAAACATGATTTAGACCTTGTTTGTGAAAAACTATTTATTTCTGTTTTTCATGATTGCAACTGGCTGAAAAGTGTTAACAGTGTTCCTTTCATCGAGTTTAAACAGTACAGCAAAATTGTACTTACAGATTGACTCAAACTTGACTTAGACCTTGTTTGTGAAAAACTATTTATTTCTGTATTACATGATTGCAACTTGCTGAAAAGTGTCAACAGTACAGTGTTCCTATCATCCTGATTAAGCATTACAGCAAAAATGGTACTTACAAAGTGCATCAAACATGATTTAGACCTTGTTTGTGAAAAACTATTTATTTCTGTTTTTCATGATTGCAACTTGCTGAAAAGTATTAACAGTGTTCCTTTCATCGAGTTTAAACAGTACAGCAAATGGTACTTACAGAGTGACTCAAACATGACTTAGACCTTGTTTTTGAAAAACTGTTTATTTCTGTATTTCATGATTGCAACTTGCTGAAAAGTGTTAACAGGGTTCCTTTAATCGAGTTTAAACAGTACAGCAAAATGGTACTTACAGAGTGACCTTGTTTTTGAAAAACTGTTTATTTCTCTATTACATGATTGCAACTTGCTGAAAAGTGTCAACAGTTCAGTGTTCCTATCATCCTGATTAAGCAGTACAGCAAAAATTGTACTTACAGAGTGCATCAAACATGATTTAGACCTTGTTTGTGAAAAACTATTTATTTCTGTATTACATGATTGCAACTTGCTGAAAAGTGTCAACAGTAAGGTGTTCCTATCATCCTGATTAATCAATACAGCAAAAATGGAACTTACAGAGTGTACTAAACATGAATTAGACCTTGTTTGTGAAAAACGATTTATTTCTGTATTTCATGATTGCAACTTGCTGAAAAGTGTCAACAATGTTCCTTTCATCGAGTTTAAACAGTACAGCAAAATGGTATTTACAGATTGACTCAAACTTGACTTAGACCTTGTTTTTGAAAAACTGTTTATTTCTGTATTGCATGATTGCAACTTGCTGAAAAGTGTCAACAGTACAGTGTTCCTATCATCCTGATTAAGCAGTACAGCAAAAATGGAACTTACAAAGTGCATCAAACATGATTTAGACCTTGTTTGTGAAAAACTATTTATTTCTGTTTTTCATGATTGCAACTTGCTGAAAAGTGTTAACAGGGTTCCTTTCATCGAGTTTAAACAGTACAGCAAAATGGTACTTACAGAGTGACCTTGTTTTTGAAAAACTGTTTATTTCTCTATTACATGATTGCAACTTGCTGAAAAGTGTCAACAGTTCAGTGTTCCTATCATCCTGATTAAGCAGTACAGCAAAAATGGAACTTACAGAGTGCACTAAACATGAATTAGACCTTGTTTGTGAAAAACGATTTATTTCTGTATTTCATGATTGCAACTTGCTGAAAAGTGTCAACAATGTTCTTTTCATCGAGTTTAAACAGTACAGCAAAATGGTATTTACAGATTGACTCAAACTTGACTTAGACCTTGTTTGTGAAAAACTATTTATTTCTGTATTACATGATTGCAACTTGCTGAAAAGTGTCAACAGTACAGTGTTCCTATCATCCTGATTAAGCAGTACAGCAAAATTGTACTTACAGAGTGACTCAAACATGACTTAGACCTTGTTTTTGAAAAACGGTTTATTTCTGTATTTCATGATTGCAACTTGCTGAAAAGTGTCAACAGTGTTCCTTTCATCGAGTTTAAACAGTACAGCAAATGGTACTTACAGAGTGACTCAAACATGACTTAGACCTTGTTTTTGAAAAACTGTTTATTTCTGTATTTCATGATTGCAACTTGCTGAAAAGTGTCAACAGTGTTCCTTTCATCGAGTTTAAACATTACAGCAAATGGTACTTACAGAGTGACTCAAACATGACTTAGACCTTGTTTTTGAAAAACTGTTTATTTCTGTATTTCATGATTGCAACTTGCTGAAAAGTGTTAACAGGGTTCCTTTCATCGAGTTTAAACAGTACAGCAAAATGGTACTTACAGAGTGACCTTGTTTTTGAAAAACTGTTTATTTCTCTATTACATGATTGCAACTTGCTGAAAAGTGTCAACAGTTCAGTGTTCTTATCATCCTGATTAAGCAGTACAGCAAAAATTGTACTTACAGAGTGCATCAAACATGATTTAGACCTTGTTTGTGAAAAACTATTTATTTCTGTATTACATGATTGCAACTTGCTGAAAAGTGTCAACTGTACAGTGTTCCTATCATCCTGATTAATCAGTACAGCAAAAATGGAACTTACAGAGTGCACTAAACATGAATTAGACCTTGTTTGTGAAAAACGATTTATTTCTGTATTTCATGATTGCAACTTGCTGAAAAGTGTCAACAATGTTCCTTTCATCGAGTTTAAACAGTACAGCAAAATTGTACTTACAGATTGACTCAAACTTGACTTAGACCTTGTTTGTGAAAAACGATTTATTTCTGTATTACATGATTGCAACTTGCTGAAAAGTGTCAACAGTACAGTGTTCCTATCATCCTGATTAAGCATTACAGCAAAAATGGTACTTACAAAGTGCATCAAACATGATTTAGACCTTGTTTGTGAAAAACTATTTATTTCTGTTTTTCATGATTGCAACTTGCTGAAAAGTGTCAACAATGTTCCTTCATCGAGTTTAAACAGTACAGCAAAATGGTACTTGCAGAGTGACTCAAACATGACTTAGACCTTGTTTTTGAAAAACTGTTTATTTCTGTATTTCATGATTGCAACTGGCTGAAAAGTGTTAACAGTGTTCCTTTCATCGAGTTTAAACAGTACAGCAAAATTGTACTTACAGAGTGACTCAAACATGACTTAGACCTTGTTTTTGAAAAACTGTTTATTTCTGTATTACATGATTGCAACTTGCTGAAAAGTGTCAACAGTACAGTGTTCCTATCATCCTGATTAAGCAGTACAGCACAAATGGAACTTACAAAGTGCATCAAACATGATTTAGACCTTGTTTGTGAAAAACTATTTATTTCTGTTTTTCATGATTGCAACTTGCTGAAAAGTGTCAACAATGTTCCTTTCATCGAGTTTAAACAGTACAGCAAAATTGTACTTACAGAGTCACTCAAACATGACTTAGACCTTGTTTTTGAAAAACGGTTTATTTCTGTATTTCATGATTGCAACTTGCTGAAAAGTGTCAACAATGTTCCTTTCATCGAGTTTAAACAGTACAG
The DNA here is from genome assembly GCF_965601325.2 of Salmo salar. Lineage (NCBI taxonomy): Eukaryota > Metazoa > Chordata > Actinopteri > Salmoniformes > Salmonidae > Salmo > Salmo salar. The sequence goes on along the minus strand of NC_138295.1, from coordinate 47,343,835 downwards.
CAAAATGGTACTTGCAGAGTGACTCAAACATGACTTAGACCTTGTTTTTGAAAAACTGTTTATTTCTGTATTTCATGATTGCAACTTGCTGAAAAGTGTTAACAGTGTTCCTTTCATCGAGTTTAAACAGTACAGCAAAATGGTACTTACAGAATGACCTTGTTTTTGAAAAACTGTTTATTTCTGTATTACATGATTGCAACCTGCTGAAAAGTGTCAACAGTGTTCCTTTCATCGAGTTTAAACAGTACAGCAAATGATACTTACAGAGTGACTCAAACATGACTTAGACCTTGTTTTTGAAAAACTGTTTATTTCTGTATTTCATGATTGCAACTTGCTGAAAAGTGTTAACAGTGTTCCTTTCATCGAGTTTAAACAGTACAGCAAAATGGTACTTACAGAGTGACCTTGTTTTTGAAAAACTGTTTATTTCTGTATTACATGATTGCAACTTGCTGAAAAGTGTCAACAGTACAGTGTTCCTATCATCCTGATTAAGCATTACAGCAAAAATGGTACTTACAAAGTGCATCAAACATGATTTAGACCTTGTTTGTGAAAAACTTTATTTCTGTTTTTCATGATTGCAACTTGCTGAAAAGTGTCAACAATGTTCCTTTCATCGAGTTTAAACAGTACAGCAAAATGGTACTTGCAGAGTGACTCAAACATGACTTAGACCTTGTTTTTGAAAAACTGTTTATTTCTGTATTTCATGACTGCAACTTGCTGAGAAGTGTTAACAGGGTTCCTTTCATCGAGTTTAAACAGTACAGCAAAATGGTACTTACAGAGTGACCTTGTTTTTGAAAAACTGTTTATTTCTCTATTACATGATTGCAACTTGCTGAAAAGTGTCAACAGTTCAGTGTTCCTATCATCCTGATTAAGCAGTACAGCAAAAATTGTACTTACAGTGTGCATCAAACATGATTTAGACCTTGTTTGTGAAAAACTGTTTATTTCTGTATTACATGATTGCAACTTGCTGAAAAGTGTCAACAGTACAGTGTTCCTATCATCCTGATTAAGCAGTACAGCAAAAATGGTACTTACAAAGTGCATCAAACATGATTTAGACCTTGTTTGTGAAAAACGATTTATTTCTGTTTTTCATGATTGCAACTTGCTGAAAAGTGTCAACAATGTTCCTTTCATCGAGTTTAAACAGTACAGCAAAATGGTACTTGCAGAGTGACTCAAACATGACTTAGACCTTGTTTTTGAAAAACTATTTATTTCTGTATTACATGATTGCAACTTGCTGAAAAGTGTCAACAGTACAGTGTTCCTATCATCCTGATTAAGCAGTACAGCAAAAATTGAACTTACAGAGTACTCAAACATGACTTAGACCTTGTTTTTGAAAAACGGTTTATTTCTGTATTTCATGATTGCAACTTGCTGAAAAGTGTTAACAGGGTTCCTTGCATCGAGTTTAAACAGTACAGCAAAATGGTACTTACAGAGTGACCTTGTTTTTGAAAAACTGTTTATTTCTCTATTACATGATTGCAACTTGCTGAAAAGTGTCAACAGTTCAGTGTTCTTATCATCCTGATTAAGCAGTACAGCAAAAATTGTACTTACAGAGTGCATCAAACATGATTTAGACCTTGTTTGTGAAAAACTATTTATTTCTGTATTACATGATTGCAACTTGCTGAAAAGTGTCAACAGTACAGTGTTCCTATCATCCTGATTAATCAGTACAGCAAAAATGGAACTTACAGAGTGCACTAAACATGAATTAGACCTTGTTTGTGAAAAACGATTTATTTCTGTATTTCATGATTGCAACTTGCTGAAAAGTGTCAACAATGTTCCTTTCATCGAGTTTAAACAGTACAGCAAAATGGTATTTACAGATTGACTCAAACTTGACTTAGACCTTGTTTTTGAAAAACTGTTTATTTCTGTATTGCATGATTGCAACTTGCTGAAAAGTGTCAACAGTACAGTGTTCCTATCATCCTGATTAAGCAGTACAGCAAAAATGGAACTTACAGAGTGACTCAAACATGACTTAGACCTTGTTTTTGAAAAACTGTTTATTTCTGTATTTCATGATTGCAACTTGCTGAAAAGTGTCAACAGTGTTCCTTTCATCGAGTTTAAACATTACAGCAAATGGTACTTACAGAGTGACTCAAACATGACTTAGACCTTGTTTTTGAAAAACTGTTTATTTCTGTATTTCATGATTGCAACTTGCTGAAAAGTGTTAACAGGGTTCCTTTCATCGAGTTTAAACAGTACAGCAAAATGGTACTTACAGAGTGACCTTGTTTTTGAAAAACTGTTTATTTCTCTATTACATGATTGCAACTTGCTGAAAAGTGTCAACAGTTCAGTGTTCCTATCATCCTGATTAAGCAGTACAGCAAAAATGGAACTTACAGAGTGCACTAAACATGAATTAGACCTTGTTTGTGAAAAACGATTTATTTCTGTATTTCATGATTGCAACTTGCTGAAAAGTGTCAACAATGTTCCTTTCATCGAGTTTAAACAGTACAGCAAAATGGTATTTACAGATTGACTCAAACTTGACTTAGACCTTGTTTGTGAAAAACGATTTATTTCTGTATTTCATGATTGCAACTTGCTGAAAAGTGTCAACAATGTTCTTTTCATCGAGTTTAAACAGTACAGCAAAATGGTACTTACAAAGTGCATCAAACATGATTTAGACCTTGTTTGTGAAAAACTATTTATTTCTGTTTTTCATGATTGCAACTGGCTGAAAAGTGTTAACAGTGTTCCTTTCATCGAGTTTAAACAGTACAGCAAAATTGTACTTACAGATTGACTCAAACTTGACTTAGACCTTGTTTTTGAAAAACTGTTTATTTCTGTATTTCATGATTGCAACTTGCTGAAAAGTGTCAACAGTGTTCCTTTCATCGAGTTTAAACATTACAGCAAATGATACTTACAGAGTGACTCAAACATGACTTAGACCTTGTTTTTGAAAAACTGTTTATTTCTGTATTTCATGATTGCAACTTGCTGAAAAGTGTTAACAGGGTTCCTTTCATCGAGTTTAAACAGTACAGCAAAATGGTACTTACAGAGTGACCTTGTGTTTGAAAAACTGTTTATTTCTCTATTACATGATTGCAACTTGCTGAAAAGTGTCAACAGTTCAGTGTTCTTATCATCCTGATTAAGCAGTACAGCAAAAATTGTACTTACAGAGTGCATCAAACATGATTTAGACCTTGTTTGTGAAAAACTATTTATTTCTGTATTACATGATTGCAACTTGCTGAAAAGTGTCAACAGTACAGTGTTCCTATCATCCTGGTTAATCAGTACAGCAAAAATGGAACTTACAGAGTGCACTAAACATGAATTAGACCTTGTTTGTGAAAAACGATTTATTTCTGTATTTCATGATTGCAACTTGCTGAAAAGTGTCAACAATGTTCTTTTCATCGAGTTTAAACAGTACAGCAAAATGGTATTTACAGATTGACTCAAACTTGACTTAGACCTTGTTTGTGAAAAACTATTTATTTCTGTATTACATGATTGCAACTTGCTGAAAAGTGTCAACAGTACAGTGTTCCTATCATCCTGATTAAGCATTACAGCAAAAATGGTACTTACAAAGTGCATCAAACATGATTTAGACCTTGTTTGTGAAAAACTATTTATTTCTGTTTTTCATGATTGCAACTGGCTGAAAAGTGTTAACAGTGTTCCTTTCATCGAGTTTAAACAGTACAGCAAAATTGTACTTACAGATTGACTCAAACTTGACTTAGACCTTGTTTGTGAAAAACTATTTATTTCTGTATTACATGATTGCAACTTGCTGAAAAGTGTCAACAGTACAGTGTTCCTATCATCCTGATTAAGCATTACAGCAAAAATGGTACTTACAAAGTGCATCAAACATGATTTAGACCTTGTTTGTGAAAAACTATTTATTTCTGTTTTTCATGATTGCAACTTGCTGAAAAGTATTAACAGTGTTCCTTTCATCGAGTTTAAACAGTACAGCAAATGGTACTTACAGAGTGACTCAAACATGACTTAGACCTTGTTTTTGAAAAACTGTTTATTTCTGTATTTCATGATTGCAACTTGCTGAAAAGTGTTAACAGGGTTCCTTTAATCGAGTTTAAACAGTACAGCAAAATGGTACTTACAGAGTGACCTTGTTTTTGAAAAACTGTTTATTTCTCTATTACATGATTGCAACTTGCTGAAAAGTGTCAACAGTTCAGTGTTCCTATCATCCTGATTAAGCAGTACAGCAAAAATTGTACTTACAGAGTGCATCAAACATGATTTAGACCTTGTTTGTGAAAAACTATTTATTTCTGTATTACATGATTGCAACTTGCTGAAAAGTGTCAACAGTAAGGTGTTCCTATCATCCTGATTAATCAATACAGCAAAAATGGAACTTACAGAGTGTACTAAACATGAATTAGACCTTGTTTGTGAAAAACGATTTATTTCTGTATTTCATGATTGCAACTTGCTGAAAAGTGTCAACAATGTTCCTTTCATCGAGTTTAAACAGTACAGCAAAATGGTATTTACAGATTGACTCAAACTTGACTTAGACCTTGTTTTTGAAAAACTGTTTATTTCTGTATTGCATGATTGCAACTTGCTGAAAAGTGTCAACAGTACAGTGTTCCTATCATCCTGATTAAGCAGTACAGCAAAAATGGAACTTACAAAGTGCATCAAACATGATTTAGACCTTGTTTGTGAAAAACTATTTATTTCTGTTTTTCATGATTGCAACTTGCTGAAAAGTGTCAACAATGTTCCTTTCATCGAGTTTAAACAGTACAGCAAAATTGTACTTACAGAGTGACTCAAACATGACTTAGACCTTGTTTTTGAACAACGGTTTATTTCTGTATTTCATGATTGCAACTTGCTCAAAAGTGTCAACAGTGTTCCTTTCATCGAGTTTAAACAGTACAGCAAATGGTACTTACAGAGTGACTCAAACATGACTTAGACCTTGTTTTTGAAAAACTGTTTATTTCTGTATTTCATAATTGCAACTTGCTGAAAAGTGTTAACAGGGTTCCTTTCATCGAGTTTAAACAGTACAGCAAAATGGTACTTACAGAGTGACCTTGTTTTTGAAAAACTGTTTATTTCTCTATTACATGATTGCAACTTGCTGAAAAGTGTCAACAGTTCAGTGTTCCTATCATCCTGATTAAGCAGTACAGCAAAAATTGTACTTACAGAGTGCATCAAACATGATTTAGACCTTGTTTGTGAAAAACTATTTATTTCTGTATTACATGATTGCAACTTGCTGAAAAGTGTCAACAGTACAGTGTTCCTATCATCCTGATTAATCAGTACAGCAAAAATGGAACTTACAGAGTGCACTAAACATGAATTAGACCTTGTTTGTGAAAAACGATTTATTTCTGTATTTCATGATTGCAACTTGCTGAAAAGTGTCAACAATGTTCCTTTCATCGAGTTTAAACAGTACAGCAAAATGGTATTTACAGAGTGACTCAAACTTGACTTAGACCTTGTTTTTGAAAAACTATTTATTTCTGTATTACATGATTGCAACTTGCTGAAAAGTGTCAACAGTACAGTGTTCCTATCATCCTGATTAAGCAGTACAGCAAAAATTTAACTTACAGAGTGACTCAAACATGACTTAGACCTTGTTTTTGAAAAACGGTTTATTTCTGTATTTCATGATTGCAACTTGCTGAAAAGTGTCAACAGTGTTCCTTTCATCGAGTTTAAACATTACAGCAAATGGTACTTACAGAGTGACTCAAACATGACTTAGACCTTGTTTTTGAAAAACTGTTTATTTCTGTATTTCATGATTGCAACTTGCTGAAAAGTGTCAACAGTGTTCCTTTCATCGAGTTTAAACATTACAGCAAATGGTACTTACAGAGTGACTCAAACATGACTTAGACCTTGTTTTTGAAAAACTGTTTATTTCTGTATTTCATGATTGCAACTTGCTGAAAAGTGTTAACAGGGTTCCTTTCATCGAGTTTAAACCGTACAGCAAAATGGTACTTACAGAGTGACCTTGTTTTTGAAAAACTGTTTATTTCTCTATTACATGATTGCAACTTGCTGAAAAGTGTCAACAGTTCAGTGTTCTTATCATCCTGATTAAGCAGTACAGCAAAAATTGGACTTACAGAGTGCATCAAACATGATTTAGACCTTGTTTGTGAAAAACTATTTATTTCTGTATTACATGATTGCAACTTGCTGAAAAGTGTCAACTGTACAGTGTTCCTATCATCCTGATTAATCAGTACAGCAAAAATGGAACTTACAGAGTGCACTAAACATGAATTAGACCTTGTTTGTGAAAAACGATTTATTTCTGTATTTCATGATTGCAACTTGCTGAAAAGTGTCAACAATGTTCCTTTCATCGAGTTTAAACAGTACAGCAAAATTGTACTTACAGATTGACTCAAACTTGACTTAGACCTTGTTTGTGAAAAACGATTTATTTCTGTATTACATGATTGCAACTTGCTGAAAAGTGTCAACAGTACAGTGTTCCTATCATCCTGATTAAGCATTACAGCAAAAATGGTACTTACAAAGTGCATCAAACATGATTTAGACCTTGTTTGTGAAAAACTATTTATTTCTGTTTTTCATGATTGCAACTTGCTGAAAAGTGTCAACAATGTTCCTTCATCGAGTTTAAACAGTACAGCAAAATGGTACTTGCAGAGTGACTCAAACATGACTTAGACCTTGTTTTTGAAAAACTGTTTATTTCTGTATTTCATGATTGCAACTGGCTGAAAAGTGTTAACAGTGTTCTTTTCATCGAGTTTAAACAGTACAGCAAAATTGTACTTACAGAGTGACTCAAACATGACTTAGACCTTGTTTTTGAAAAACTGTTTATTTCTGTATTACATGATTGCAACTTGCTGAAAAGTGTCAACAGTACAGTGTTCCTATCATCCTGATTAAGCAGTACAGCACAAATGGAACTTACAAAGTGCATCAAACATGATTTAGACCTTGTTTGTGAAAAACTATTTATTTCTGTTTTTCATGATTGCAACTTGCTGAAAAGTGTCAACAATGTTCCTTTCATCGAGTTTAAACAGTACAGCAAAATTGTACTTACAGAGTCACTCAAACAAGACTTAGACCTTGTTTTTGAAAAACGGTTTATTTCTGTATTTCATGATTGCAACTTGCTGAAAAGTGTCAACAATGTTCCTTTCATCGAGTTTAAACAGTACAGCAAAATGGTACTTGCAGAGTGACTCAAACATGACTTAGACCTTGTTTTTGAAAAACTGTTTATTTCTGTATTTCATGATTGCAACTTGCTGAAAAGTGTTAACAGTGTTCCTTTCATCGAGTTTAAACAGTACAGCAAAATGGTACTTACAGAATGACCTTGTTTTTGAAAAACTGTTTATTTCTGTATTACATGATTGCAACTTGCTGAAAAGTGTCAACAGTACAGTGTTCCTATCATCCTGATTAAGCAGTACAGCAAAATGGTACTTGCAGAGTGACTCAAACATGACTTAGACCTTGTTTTTGAAAAACTATTTATTTCTGTATTTCATGATTGCAACTGGCTGAAAAGTGTTAACAGTGTTCCTTTCATCGAGTTTAAACAGTACAGCAAAATGGTACTTACAGAATGACCTTGTTTTTGAAAAACTGTTTATTTCTGTATTACATGATTGCAACCTGCTGAAAAGTGTCAACAGTGTTCCTTTCATCGAGTTTAAACAGTACAGCAAATGATACTTACAGAGTGACTCAAACATGACTTAGACCTTGTTTTTGAAAAACTGTTTATTTCTGTATTTCATGATTGCAACTTGCTGAAAAGTGTTAACAGTGTTCCTTTCATCGAGTTTAAACAGTACAGCAAAATGGTACTTACAGAGTGACCTTGTTTTTGAAAAACTGTTTATTTCTGTATTACATGATTGCAACTTGCTGAAAAGTGTCAACAGTACAGTGTTCCTATCATCCTGATTAAGCATTACAGCAAAAATGGTACTTACAAAGTGCATCAAACATGATTTAGACCTTGTTTGTGAAAAACTTTATTTCTGTTTTTCATGATTGCAACTTGCTGAAAAGTGTCAACAATGTTCCTTTCATCGAGTTTAAACAGTACAGCAAAATGGTACTTGCAGAGTGACTCAAACATGACTTAGACCTTGTTTTTGAAAAACTGTTTATTTCTGTATTTCATGACTGCAACTTGCTGAGAAGTGTTAACAGGGTTCCTTTCATCGAGTTTAAACAGTACAGCAAAATGGTACTTACAGAGTGACCTTGTTTTTGAAAAACTGTTTATTTCTCTATTACATGATTGCAACTTGCTGAAAAGTGTCAACAGTTCAGTGTTCCTATCATCCTGATTAAGCAGTACAGCAAAAATTGTACTTACAGAGTGCATCAAACATGATTTAGACCTTGTTTGTGAAAAACTGTTTATTTCTGTATTACATGATTGCAACTTGCTGAAAAGTGTCAACAGTACAGTGTTCCTATCATCCTGATTAAGCAGTACAGCAAAAATGGTACTTACAAAGTGCATCAAACATGATTTAGACCTTGTTTGTGAAAAACGATTTATTTCTGTTTTTCATGATTGCAACTTGCTGAAAAGTGTCAACAATGTTCCTTTCATCGAGTTTAAACAGTACAGCAAAATGGTACTTGCAGAGTGACTCAAACATGACTTAGACCTTGTTTTTGAAAAACTATTTATTTCTGTATTACATGATTGCAACTTGCTGAAAAGTGTCAACAGTACAGTGTTCCTATCATCCTGATTAAGCAGTACAGCAAAAATTGAACTTACAGAGTACTCAAACATGACTTAGACCTTGTTTTTGAAAAACGGTTTATTTCTGTATTTCATGATTGCAACTTGCTGAAAAGTGTTAACAGGGTTCCTTGCATCGAGTTTAAACAGTACAGCAAAATGGTACTTACAGAGTGACCTTGTTTTTGAAAAACTGTTTATTTCTCTATTACATGATTGCAACTTGCTGAAAAGTGTCAACAGTTCAGTGTTCTTATCATCCTGATTAAGCAGTACAGCAAAAATTGTACTTACAGAGTGCATCAAACATGATTTAGACCTTGTTTGTGAAAAACTATTTATTTCTGTATTACATGATTGCAACTTGCTGAAAAGTGTCAACAGTACAGTGTTCCTATCATCCTGATTAATCAGTACAGCAAAAATGGAACTTACAGAGTGCACTAAACATGAATTAGACCTTGTTTGTGAAAAACGATTTATTTCTGTATTTCATGATTGCAACTTGCTGAAAAGTGTCAACAATGTTCCTTTCATCGAGTTTAAACAGTACAGCAAAATGGTATTTACAGATTGACTCAAACTTGACTTAGACCTTGTTTTTGAAAAACTGTTTATTTCTGTATTGCATGATTGCAACTTGCTGAAAAGTGTCAACAGTACAGTGTTCCTATCATCCTGATTAAGCAGTACAGCAAAAATGGAACTTACAGAGTGACTCAAACATGACTTAGACCTTGTTTTTGAAAAACGGTTTATTTCTGTATTTCATGATTGCAACTTGCTGAAAAGTGTCAACAGTGTTCCTTTCATCGAGTTTAAACATTACAGCAAATGGTACTTACAGAGTGACTCAAACATGACTTAGACCTTGTTTTTGAAAAACTGTTTATTTCTGTATTTCATGATTGCAACTTGCTGAAAAGTGTTAACAGGGTTCCTTTCATCGAGTTTAAACAGTACAGCAAAATGGTACTTACAGAGTGCACTAAACATGAATTAGACCTTGTTTGTGAAAAACGATTTATTTCTGTATTTCATGATTGCAACTTGCTGAAAAGTGTCAACAATGTTCCTTTCATCGAGTTTAAACAGTACAGCAAAATGGTATTTACAGATTGACTCAAACTTGACTTAGACCTTGTTTGTGAAAAACGATTTATTTCTGTATTTCATGATTGCAACTTGCTGAAAAGTGTCAACAATGTTCTTTTCATCGAGTTTAAACAGTACAGCAAAATGGTACTTACAAAGTGCATCAAACATGATTTAGACCTTGTTTGTGAAAAACTATTTATTTCTGTTTTTCATGATTGCAACTGGCTGAAAAGTGTTAACAGTGTTCCTTTCATCGAGTTTAAACAGTACAGCAAAATTGTACTTACAGATTGACTCAAACTTGACTTAGACCTTGTTTTTGAAAAACTGTTTATTTCTGTATTTCATGATTGCAACTTGCTGAAAAGTGTCAACAGTGTTCCTTTCATCGAGTTTAAACATTACAGCAAATGATACTTACAGAGTGACTCAAACATGACTTAGACCTTGTTTTTGAAAAACTGTTTATTTCTGTATTTCATGATTGCAACTTGCTGAAAAGTGTTAACAGGGTTCCTTTCATCGAGTTTAAACAGTACAGCAAAATGGTACTTACAGAGTGACCTTGTGTTTGAAAAACTGTTTATTTCTCTATTACATGATTGCAACTTGCTGAAAAGTGTCAACAGTTCAGTGTTCTTATCATCCTGATTAAGCAGTACAGCAAAAATTGTACTTACAGAGTGCATCAAACATGATTTAGACCTTGTTTGTGAAAAACTATTTATTTCTGTATTACATGATTGCAACTTGCTGAAAAGTGTCAACAGTACAGTGTTCCTATCATCCTGGTTAATCAGTACAGCAAAAATGGAACTTACAGAGTGCACTAAACATGAATTAGACCTTGTTTGTGAAAAACGATTTATTTCTGTATTTCATGATTGCAACTTGCTGAAAAGTGTCAACAATGTTCTTTTCATCGAGTTTAAACAGTACAGCAAAATGGTATTTACAGATTGACTCAAACTTGACTTAGACCTTGTTTGTGAAAAACTATTTATTTCTGTATTACATGATTGCAACTTGCTGAAAAGTGTCAACAGTACAGTGTTCCTATCATCCTGATTAAGCATTACAGCAAAAATGGTACTTACAAAGTGCATCAAACATGATTTAGACCTTGTTTGTGAAAAACTATTTATTTCTGTTTTTCATGATTGCAACTGGCTGAAAAGTGTTAACAGTGTTCCTTTCATCGAGTTTAAACAGTACAGCAAAATTGTACTTACAGATTGACTCAAACTTGACTTAGACCTTGTTTGTGAAAAACTATTTATTTCTGTATTACATGATTGCAACTTGCTGAAAAGTGTCAACAGTACAGTGTTCCTATCATCCTGATTAAGCATTACAGCAAAAATGGTACTTACAAAGTGCATCAAACATGATTTAGACCTTGTTTGTGAAAAACTATTTATTTCTGTTTTTCATGATTGCAACTGGCTGAAAAGTGTTAACAGTGTTCCTTTCATCGAGTTTAAACAGTACAGCAAAATTGTACTTACAGATTGACTCAAACTTGACTTAGACCTTGTTTGTGAAAAACTATTTATTTCTGTATTACATGATTGCAACTTGCTGAAAAGTGTCAACAGTACAGTGTTCCTATCATCCTGATTAAGCATTACAGCAAAAATGGTACTTACAAAGTGCATCAAACATGATTTAGACCTTGTTTGTGAAAAACTATTTATTTCTGTATTACATGATTGCAACTTGCTGAAAAGTGTCAACAGTAAGGTGTTCCTATCATCCTGATTAATCAATACAGCAAAAATGGAACTTACAGAGTGTACTAAACATGAATTAGACCTTGTTTGTGAAAAACGATTTATTTCTGTATTTCATGATTGCAACTTGCTGAAAAGTGTCAACAATGTTCCTTTCATCGAGTTTAAACAGTACAGCAAAATGGTATTTACAGATTGACTCAAACTTGACTTAGACCTTGTTTTTGAAAAACTGTTTATTTCTGTATTGCATGATTGCAACTTGCTGAAAAGTGTCAACAGTACAGTGTTCCTATCATCCTGATTAAGCAGTACAGCAAAAATGGAACTTACAAAGTGCATCAAACATGATTTAGACCTTGTTTGTGAAAAACTATTTATTTCTGTTTTTCATGATTGCAACTTGCTGAAAAGTGTCAACAATGTTCCTTTCATCGAGTTTAAACAGTACAGCAAAATTGTACTTACAGAGTGACTCAAACATGACTTAGACCTTGTTTTTGAACAACGGTTTATTTCTGTATTTCATGATTGCAACTTGCTCAAAAGTGTCAACAGTGTTCCTTTCATCGAGTTTAAACAGTACAGCAAATGGTACTTACAGAGTGACTCAAACATGACTTAGACCTTGTTTTTGAAAAACTGTTTATTTCTGTATTTCATAATTGCAACTTGCTGAAAAGTGTTAACAGGGTTCCTTTCATCGAGTTTAAACAGTACAGCAAAATGGTACTTACAGAGTGACCTTGTTTTTGAAAAACTGTTTATTTCTCTATTACATGATTGCAACTTGCTGAAAAGTGTCAACAGTTCAGTGTTCCTATCATCCTGATTAAGCAGTACAGCAAAAATTGTACTTACAGAGTGCATCAAACATGATTTAGACCTTGTTTGTGAAAAACTATTTATTTCTGTATTACATGATTGCAACTTGCTGAAAAGTGTCAACAGTACAGTGTTCCTATCATCCTGATTAATCAGTACAGCAAAAATGGAACTTACAGAGTGCACTAAACATGAATTAGACCTTGTTTGTGAAAAACGATTTATTTCTGTATTTCATGATTGCAACTTGCTGAAAAGTGTCAACAATGTTCCTTTCATCGAGTTTAAACAGTACAGCAAAATGGTATTTACAGAGTGACTCAAACTTGACTTAGACCTTGTTTTTGAAAAACTATTTATTTCTGTATTACATGATTGCAACTTGCTGAAAAGTGTCAACAGTACAGTGTTCCTATCATCCTGATTAAGCAGTACAGCAAAAATTGTACTTACAGAGTGCATCAAACATGATTTAGACCTTGTTTGTGAAAAACTATTTATTTCTGTATTACATGATTGCAACTTGCTGAAAAGTGTCAACTGTACAGTGTTCCTATCATCCTGATTAATCAGTACAGCAAAAATGGAACTTACAGAGTGCACTAAACATGAATTAGACCTTGTTTGTGAAAAACGATTTATTTCTGTATTTCATGATTGCAACTTGCTGAAAAGTGTCAACAATGTTCTTTTCATCGAGTTTAAACAGTACAGCAAAATGGTATTTACAGATTGACTCAAACTTGACTTAGACCTTGTTTGTGAAAAACTATTTATTTCTGTATTACATGATTGCAACTTGCTGAAAAGTGTCAACAGTACAGTGTTCCTATCATCCTGATTAAGCATTACAGCAAAAATGGTACTTACAAAGTGCATCAAACATGATTTAGACCTTGTTTGTGAAAAACTATTTATTTCTGTTTTTCATGATTGCAACTGGCTGAAAAGTGTCAACAGTACAGTGTTTGCAACTTGCTGAAAAGTATTAACAGTGTTCCTTTCATCGAGTTTAAACAGTACAGCAAATGGTACTTACAGAGTGACTCAAACATGACTTAGACCTTGTTTTTGAAAAACTGTTTATTTCTGTATTTCATGATTGCAACTTGCTGAAAAGTGTTAACAGGGTTCCTTTCATCGAGTTTAAACAGTACAGCAAAATGGTACTTACAGAGTGACCTTGTTTTTGAAAAACTGTTTATTTCTCTATTACATGATTGCAACTTGCTGAAAAGTGTCAACAGTTCAGTGTTCCTATCATCCTGATTAAGCAGTACAGCAAAAATTGTACTTACAGAGTGCATCAAACATGATTTAGACCTTGTTTGTGAAAAATTATTTATTTCTGTATTACATGATTGCAACTTGCTGAAAAGTGTCAACAGTACAGTGTTCCTATCATCCTGATTAATCAGTACAGCAAAAATGGAACTTACAGAGTGCACTAAACATGAATTAGACCTTGTTTGTGAAAAACGATTTATTTCTGTATTTCATGATTGCAACTTGCTGAAAAGTGTCAACAATGTTCCTTTCATCGAGTTTAAACAGTACAGCAAAATGGTATTTACAGAGTGACTCAAACTTGACTTAGACCTTGTTTTTGAAAAACTATTTATTTCTGTATTACATGATTGCAACTTGCTGAAAAGTGTCAACAGTACAGTGTTCCTATCATCCTGATTAAGCAGTACAGCAAAAATTGAACTTACAGAGTGACTCAAACATGACTTAGACCTTGTTTTTGAAAAACGGTTTATTTCTGTATTTCATGATTGCAACTTGCTGAAAAGTGTCAACAGTGTTCCTTTCATCGAGTTTAAACATTACAGCAAATGGTACTTACAGAGTGACTCAAACATGACTTAGACCTTGTTTTTGAAAAACGGTTTATTTCTGTATTACATGATTGCAACTTGCTGAAAAGTGTTAACAGGGTTCCTTTCATCGAGTTTAAACAGTACAGCAAAATGTTACTTACAGAGTGACCTTGTTTTTGAAAAACTTTATTTCTCTATTACATGATTGCAACTTGCTGAAAAGTGTCAACAGTTCAGTGTTCCTATCATCCTGATTAAGCAGTACAGCAAAAATTGTACTTACAGAGTGCATCAAACATGATTTAGACCTTGTTTGTGAAAAACTATTTATTTCTGTATTACATGATTGCAACTTGCTGAAAAGTGTCAACAGTACAGTGTTCCTATCATCCTGATTAATCAGTACAGCAAAAATGGAACTTACAGAGTGCACTAAACATGAATTAGACCTTGTTTGTGAAAAACGATTTATTTCTGTATTTCATGATTGCAACTTGCTGAAAAGTGTCAACAGTGTTCCTTTCATCGAGTTTAAACATTACAGCAAATGGTACTTACAGAGTGACTCAAACATGACTTAGACCTTGTTTTTGAAAAACTGTTTATTTCTGTATTTCATGATTGCAACTTGCTGAAAAGTATTAACAGTGTTCCTTTCATCGAGTTTAAACAGTACAGCAAATGGTACTTACAGAGTGACTCAAACATGACTTAGACCTTGTTTTTGAAAAACTGTTTATTTCTGTATTTCATGATTGCAACTTGCTGAAAAGTGTTAACAGGGTTCCTTTCATCGAGTTTAAACAGTACAGCAAAATGGTACTTACAGAGTGACCTTGTTTTTGAAAAACTGTTTATTTCTCTATTACATGATTGCAACTTGCTGAAAAGTGTCAACAGTTCAGTGTTCTTATCATCCTGATTAAGCAGTACAGCAAAAATTGTACTTACAGAGTGCATCAAACATGATTTAGACCTTGTTTGTGAAAAACTATTTATTTCTGTATTACATGATTGCAACTTGCTGAAAAGTGTCAACTGTACAGTGTTCCTATCATCCTGATTAATCAGTACAGCAAAAATGGAACTTACAGAGTGCACTAAACATGAATTAGACCTTGTTTGTGAAAAACGATTTATTTCTGTATTTCATGATTGCAACTTGCTGAAAAGTGTCAACAATGTTCCTTTCATCGAGTTTAAACATTACAGCAAAATTGTACTTACAGATTGACTCAAACTTGACTTAGACCTTGTTTTTGAAAAACTGTTTATTTCTGTATTGCATGATTGCAACTTGCTGAAAAGTGTCAACAGTACAGTGTTCCTATCATCCTGATTAAGCAGTACAGCAAAAATGGAACTTACAAAGTGCATCAAACATGATTTAGACCTTGTTTGTGAAAAACTATTTATTTCTGTTTTTCATGATTGCAACTTGCTGAAAAGTGTCAACAATGTTCCTTTCATCGAGTTTAAACAGTACAGCAAAATTGTACTTACAGAGTGACTCAAACATGACTTAGACCTTGTTTTTGAAAAACGGTTTATTTCTGTATTTCATGATTGCAACTTGCTGAAAAGTGTCAACAATGTTCCTTTCATCGAGTTTAAACAGTACAGCAAAATTGTACTTACAGAGTGACTCAAACATGACTTAGACCTTGTTTTTGAAAAACTGTTTATTTCTGTATTTCATGATTGCAACTTGCTGAAAAGTGTTAACAGGGTTCCTTTCATCGAGTTTAAACAGTACAGCAAAATGGTACTTACAGAGTGACCTTGTTTTTGAAAAACTGTTTATTTCTCTATTACATGATTGCAACTTGCTGAAAAGTGTCAACAGTTCAGTGTTCCTATCATCCTGATTAAGCAGTACAGCAAAAATTGTACTTACAGAGTGCATCAAACATGATTTAGACCTTGTTTGTGAAAAACTATTTATTTCTGTATTACATGATTGCAACTTGCTGAAAAGTGTCAACAGTACAGTGTTCCTATCATCCTGATTAATCAGTACAGCAAAATGGTATTTACAGAGTGACTCAAACTTGACTTAGACCTTGTTTTTGAAAAACTATTTATTTCTGTATTACATGATTGCAACTTGCTGAAAAGTGTCAACAGTACAGTGTTCCTATCATCCTGATTAAGCAGTACAGCAAAAATTGAACTTACAGAGTGACTCAAACATGACTTAGACCTTGTTTTTGAAAAACGGTTTATTTCTGTATTTCATGATTGCAACTTGCTGAAAAGTGTCAACAGTGTTCCTTTCATCGAGTTTAAACATTACAGCAAATGGTACTTACAGAGTGACTCAAACATGACTTAGACCTTGTTTTTGAAAAACTGTTCATTTCTGTATTTCATGATTGCAACTTGCTGAAAAGTATTAACAGTGTTCCTTTCATCGAGTTTAAACAGTACAGCAAATGGTACTTACAGAGTGACTCAAACATGACTTAGACCTTGTTTTTGAAAAACTGTTTATTTCTGTATTTCATGATTGCAACTTGCTGAAAAGTGTTAACAGGGTTCCTTTCATCGAGTTTAAACAGTACAGCAAAATGGTACTTACAGAGTGACTCAAACATGACTTAGACCTTGTTTTTGAAAAACGGTTTATTTCTGTATTACATGATTGCAACTTGCTGAAAAGTGTTAACAGGGTTCCTTTCATCGAGTTTAAACAGTACAGCAAAATGTTACTTACAGAGTGACCTTGTTTTTGAAAAACTTTATTTCTCTATTACATGATTGCAACTTGCTGAAAAGTGTCAACAGTTCAGTGTTCCTATCATCCTGATTAAGCAGTACAGCAAAAATTGTACTTACAGAGTGCATCAAACATGATTTAGACCTTGTTTGTGAAAAACTATTTATTTCTGTATTACATGATTGCAACTTGCTGAAAAGTGTCAACAGTACAGTGTTCCTATCATCCTGATTAATCAGTACAGCAAAAATGGAACTTACAGAGTGCACTAAACATGAATTAGACCTTGTTTGTGAAAAACGATTTATTTCTGTATTTCATGATTGCAACTTGCTGAAAAGTGTCAACAGTGTTCCTTTCATCGAGTTTAAACATTACAGCAAATGGTACTTACAGAGTGACTCAAACATGACTTAGACCTTGTTTTTGAAAAACTGTTTATTTCTGTATTTCATGATTGCAACTTGCTGAAAAGTATTAACAGTGTTCCTTTCATCGAGTTTAAACAGTACAGCAAATGGTACTTACAGAGTGACTCAAACATGACTTAGACCTTGTTTTTGAAAAACTGTTTATTTCTGTATTTCATGATTGCAACTTGCTGAAAAGTGTTAACAGGGTTCCTTTCATCGAGTTTAAACAGTACAGCAAAATGGTACTTACAGAGTGACCTTGTTTTTGAAAAACTGTTTATTTCTCTATTACATGATTGCAACTTGCTGAAAAGTGTCAACAGTTCAGTGTTCTTATCATCCTGATTAAGCAGTACAGCAAAAATTGTACTTACAGAGTGCATCAAACATGATTTAGACCTTGTTTGTGAAAAACTATTTATTTCTGTATTACATGATTGCAACTTGCTGAAAAGTGTCAACTGTACAATGTTCCTATCATCCTGATTAATCAGTACAGCAAAAATGGAACTTACAGAGTGCACTAAACATGAATTAGACCTTGTTTGTGAAAAACGATTTATTTCTGTATTTCATGATTGCAACTTGCTGAAAAGTGTCAACAATGTTCCTTCATCGAGTTTAAACAGTACAGCAAAATTGTACTTACAGATTGACTCAAACTTGACTTAGACCTTGTTTTTGAAAAACTGTTTATTTCTGTATTGCATGATTGCAACTTGCTGAAAAGTGTCAACAGTACAGTGTTCCTATCATCCTGATTAAGCAGTACAGCAAAAATGGAACTTACAAAGTGCATCAAACATGATTTAGACCTTGTTTGTGAAAAACTATTTATTTCTGTTTTTCATGATTGCAACTTGCTGAAAAGTGTCAACAATGTTCCTTTCATCGAGTTTAAACAGTACAGCAAAATTGTACTTACAGAGTGACTCAAACATGACTTAGACCTTGTTTTTGAAAAACGGTTTATTTCTGTATTTCATGATTGCAACTTGCTGAAAAGTGTCAACAATGTTCCTTTCATCGAGTTTAAACAGTACAGCAAAATTGTACTTACAGAGTGACTCAAACATGACTTAGACCTTGTTTTTGAAAAACTGTTTATTTCTGTATTTCATGATTGCAACTTGCTGAAAAGTGTTAACAGGGTTCCTTTCATCGAGTTTAAACAGTACAGCAAAATGGTACTTACAGAGTGACCTTGTTTTTGAAAAACTGTTTATTTCTCTATTACATGATTGCAACTTGCTGAAAAGTGTCAACAGTTCAGTGTTCCTATCATCCTGATTAAGCAGTACAGCAAAAATTGTACTTACAGAGTGCATCAAACATGATTTAGACCTTGTTTGTGAAAAACTATTTATTTCTGTATTACATGATTGCAACTTGCTGAAAAGTGTCAACAGTACAGTGTTCCTATCATCCTGATTAATCAGTACAGCAAAATGGTATTTACAGAGTGACTCAAACTTGACTTAGACCTTGTTTTTGAAAAACTATTTATTTCTGTATTACATGATTGCAACTTGCTGAAAAGTGTCAACAGTACAGTGTTCCTATCATCCTGATTAAGCAGTACAGCAAAAATTGAACTTACAGAGTGACTCAAACATGACTTAGACCTTGTTTTTGAAAAACGGTTTATTTCTGTATTTCATGATTGCAACTTGCTGAAAAGTGTCAACAGTGTTCCTTTCATCGAGTTTAAACATTACAGCAAATGGTACTTACAGAGTGACTCAAACATGACTTAGACCTTGTTTTTGAAAAACTGTTTATTTCTGTATTTCATGATTGCAACTTGCTGAAAAGTGTTAACAGGGTTCCTTTCATCGAGTTTAAACAGTACAGCAAAATGGTACTTACAGAGTGACCTTGTTTTTGAAAAACTGTTTATTTCTCTATTACATGATTGCAACTTGCTGAAAAGTGTCAACAGTACAGTGTTCCTATCATCCTGATTAATCAGTACAGCAAAAATGGAACTTACAGAGTGCACTAAACATGAATTAGACCTTGTTTGTGAAAAACGATTTATTTCTGTATTTCATGATTGCAACTTGCTGAAAAGTGTCAACAATGTTCTTTTCATCGAGTTTAAACAGTACAGCAAAATGGTATTTACAGATTGACTCAAACTTGACTTAGACCTTGTTTGTGAAAAACTATTTATTTCTGTATTACATGATTGCAACTTGCTGAAAAGTGTCAACAGTACAGTGTTCCTATCATCCTGATTAAGCATTACAGCAAAAATGGTACTTACAAAGTGCATCAAACATGATTTAGACCTTGTTTGTGAAAAACTATTTATTTCTGTTTTTCATGATTGCAACTGGCTGAAAAGTGTCAACAGTACAGTGTTTGCAACTTGCTGAAAAGTATTAACAGTGTTCCTTTCATCGAGTTTAAACAGTACAGCAAATGGTACTTACAGAGTGACTCAAACATGACTTAGACCTTGTTTTTGAAAAACTGTTTATTTCTGTATTTCATGATTGCAACTTGCTGAAAAGTGTTAACAGGGTTCCTTTCATCGAGTTTAAACAGTACAGCAAAATGGTACTTACAGAGTGACCTTGTTTTTGAAAAACTGTTTATTTCTCTATTACATGATTGCAACTTGCTGAAAAGTGTCAACAGTTCAGTGTTCCTATCATCCTGATTAAGCAGTACAGCAAAAATTGTACTTACAGAGTGCATCAAACATGATTTAGACCTTGTTTGTGAAAAATTATTTATTTCTGTATTACATGATTGCAACTTGCTGAAAAGTGTCAACAGTACAGTGTTCCTATCATCCTGATTAATCAGTACAGCAAAATGGAACTTACAGAGTGCACTAAACATGAATTAGACCTTGTTTGTGAAAAACGATTTATTTCTGTATTTCATGATTGCAACTTGCTGAAAAGTGTCAACAATGTTCCTTTCATCGAGTTTAAACAGTACAGCAAAATGGTATTTACAGAGTGACTCAAACTTGACTTAGACCTTGTTTTTGAAAAACTATTTATTTCTGTATTACATGATTGCAACTTGCTGAAAAGTGTCAACAGTACAGTGTTCCTATCATCCTGATTAAGCAGTACAGCAAAAATTGAACTTACAGAGTGACTCAAACATGACTTAGACCTTGTTTTTGAAAAACGGTTTATTTCTGTATTTCATGATTGCAACTTGCTGAAAAGTGTCAACAGTGTTCCTTTCATCGAGTTTAAACATTACAGCAAATGGTACTTACAGAGTGACTCAAACATGACTTAGACCTTGTTTTTGAAAAACGGTTTATTTCTGTATTACATGATTGCAACTTGCTGAAAAGTGTTAACAGGGTTCCTTTCATCGAGTTTAAACAGTACAGCAAAATGTTACTTACAGAGTGACCTTGTTTTTGAAAAACTTTATTTCTCTATTACATGATTGCAACTTGCTGAAAAGTGTCAACAGTTCAGTGTTCCTATCATCCTGATTAAGCAGTACAGCAAAAATTGTACTTACAGAGTGCATCAAACATGATTTAGACCTTGTTTGTGAAAAACTATTTATTTCTGTATTACATGATTGCAACTTGCTGAAAAGTGTCAACAGTACAGTGTTCCTATCATCCTGATTAATCAGTACAGCAAAAATGGAACTTACAGAGTGCACTAAACATGAATTAGACCTTGTTTGTGAAAAACGATTTATTTCTGTATTTCATGATTGCAACTTGCTGAAAAGTGTCAACAGTGTTCCTTTCATCGAGTTTAAACATTACAGCAAATGGTACTTACAGAGTGACTCAAACATGACTTAGACCTTGTTTTTGAAAAACTGTTTATTTCTGTATTTCATGATTGCAACTTGCTGAAAAGTATTAACAGTGTTCCTTTCATCGAGTTTAAACAGTACAGCAAATGGTACTTACAGAGTGACTCAAACATGACTTAGACCTTGTTTTTGAAAAACTGTTTATTTCTGTATTTCATGATTGCAACTTGCTGAAAAGTGTTAACAGGGTTCCTTTCATCGAGTTTAAACAGTACAGCAAAATGGTACTTACAGAGTGACCTTGTTTTTGAAAAACTGTTTATTTCTCTATTACATGATTGCAACTTGCTGAAAAGTGTCAACAGTTCAGTGTTCTTATCATCCTGATTAAGCAGTACAGCAAAAATTGTACTTACAGAGTGCATCAAACATGATTTAGACCTTGTTTGTGAAAAACTATTTATTTCTGTATTACATGATTGCAACTTGCTGAAAAGTGTCAACTGTACAGTGTTCCTATCATCCTGATTAATCAGTACAGCAAAAATGGAACTTACAGAGTGCACTAAACATGAATTAGACCTTGTTTGTGAAAAACGATTTATTTCTGTATTTCATGATTGCAACTTGCTGAAAAGTGTCAACAATGTTCCTTTCATCGAGTTTAAACAGTACAGCAAAATTGTACTTACAGATTGACTCAAACTTGACTTAGACCTTGTTTTTGAAAAACTGTTTATTTCTGTATTGCATGATTGCAACTTGCTGAAAAGTGTCAACAGTACAGTGTTCCTATCATCCTGATTAAGCAGTACAGCAAAAATGGAACTTACAAAGTGCATCAAACATGATTTAGACCTTGTTTGTGAAAAACTATTTATTTCTGTTTTTCATGATTGCAACTTGCTGAAAAGTGTCAACAATGTTCCTTTCATCGAGTTTAAACAGTACAGCAAAATTGTACTTACAGAGTGACTCAAACATGACTTAGACCTTGTTTTTGAAAAACGGTTTATTTCTGTATTTCATGATTGCAACTTGCTGAAAAGTGTCAACAATGTTCCTTTCATCGAGTTTAAACAGTACAGCAAAATTGTACTTACAGAGTGACTCAAACATGACTTAGACCTTGTTTTTGAAAAACTGTTTATTTCTGTATTTCATGATTGCAACTTGCTGAAAAGTGTTAACAGGGTTCCTTTCATCGAGTTTAAACAGTACAGCAAAATGGTACTTACAGAGTGACCTTGTTTTTGAAAAACTGTTTATTTCTCTATTACATGATTGCAACTTGCTGAAAAGTGTCAACAGTTCAGTGTTCCTATCATCCTGATTAAGCAGTACAGCAAAAATTGTACTTACAGAGTGCATCAAACATGATTTAGACCTTGTTTGTGAAAAACTATTTATTTCTGTATTACATGATTGCAACTTGCTGAAAAGTGTCAACAGTACAGTGTTCCTATCATCCTGATTAATCAGTACAGCAAAATGGTATTTACAGAGTGACTCAAACTTGACTTAGACCTTGTTTTTGAAAAACTATTTATTTCTGTATTACATGATTGCAACTTGCTGAAAAGTGTCAACAGTACAGTGTTCCTATCATCCTGATTAAGCAGTACAGCAAAAATTGAACTTACAGAGTGACTCAAACATGACTTAGACCTTGTTTTTGAAAAACGGTTTATTTCTGTATTTCATGATTGCAACTTGCTGAAAAGTGTCAACAGTGTTCCTTTCATCGAGTTTAAACATTACAGCAAATGGTACTTACAGAGTGACTCAAACATGACTTAGACCTTGTTTTTGAAAAACTGTTCATTTCTGTATTTCATGATTGCAACTTGCTGAAAAGTATTAACAGTGTTCCTTTCATCGAGTTTAAACAGTACAGCAAATGGTACTTACAGAGTGACTCAAACATGACTTAGACCTTGTTTTTGAAAAACTGTTTATTTCTGTATTTCATGATTGCAACTTGCTGAAAAGTGTTAACAGGGTTCCTTTCATCGAGTTTAAACAGTACAGCAAAATGGTACTTACAGAGTGACCTTGTTTTTGAAAAACTGTTTATTTCTCTATTACATGATTGCAACTTGCTGAAAAGTGTCAACAGTTCAGTGTTCCTATCATCCTGATTAAGCAGTACAGCAAAAATTGTACTTACAGAGTGCATCAAACATGATTTAGACCTTGTTTGTGAAAAACGATTTATTTCTGTATTTCATGATTGCAACTTGCTGAAAAGTGTCAACAATGTTCCTTTCATCGAGTTTAAACAGTACAGCAAAATGGTATTTACAGAGTGACTCAAACTTGACTTAGACCTTGTTTTTGAAAAACTATTTTTTTCTGTATTACATGATTGCAACTTGCTGAAAAGTGTCAACAGTACAGTGTTCCTATCATCCTGATTAAGCAGTACAGCAAAAATTGAACTTACAGAGTGACTCAAACATGACTTAGACCTTGTTTTTAAAAAACGGTTTATTTCTGTATTTCATGATTGCAACTTGCTGAAAAGTGTCAACAATGTTCCTTTCATCGAGTTTAAACAGTACAGCAAAATTGTACTTACAGAGTGACTCAAACATGACTTAGACCTTGTTTTTGAAAAACTGTTTATTTCTGTATTTCATGATTGCAACTTGCTGAAAAGTGTTAACAGGGTTCCTTTCATCGAGTTTAAACAGTACAGCAAAATGGTACTTACAGAGTGACCTTGTTTTTGAAAAACTGTTTATTTCTCTATTACATGATTGCAACTTGCTGAAAAGTGTCAACAGTTCAGTGTTCCTATCATCCTGATTAAGCAGTACAGCAAAAATTGTACTTACAGAGTGCATCAAACATGATTTAGACCTTGTTTGTGAAAAACTATTTATTTCTGTATTACATGATTGCAACTTGCTGAAAAGTGTCAACAGTACAGTGTTCCTATCATCCTGATTAATCAGTACAGCAAAATGGTATTTACAGAGTGACTCAAACTTGACTTAGACCTTGTTTTTGAAAAACTATTTATTTCTGTATTACATGATTGCAACTTGCTGAAAAGTGTCAACAGTACAGTGTTCCTATCATCCTGATTAAGCAGTACAGCAAAAATTGAACTTACAGAGTGACTCAAACATGACTTAGACCTTGTTTTTGAAAAACGGTTTATTTCTGTATTTCATGATTGCAACTTGCTGAAAAGTGTCAACAGTGTTCCTTTCATCGAGTTTAAACATTACAGCAAATGGTACTTACAGAGTGACTCAAACATGACTTAGACCTTGTTTTTGAAAAACTGTTCATTTCTGTATTTCATGATTGCAACTTGCTGAAAAGTATTAACAGTGTTCCTTTCATCGAGTTTAAACAGTACAGCAAATGGTACTTACAGAGTGACTCAAACATGACTTAGACCTTGTTTTTGAAAAACTGTTTATTTCTGTATTTCATGATTGCAACTTGCTGAAAAGTGTTAACAGGGTTCCTTTCATCGAGTTTAAACAGTACAGCAAAATGGTACTTACAGAGTGACCTTGTTTTTGAAAAACTGTTTATTTCTCGATTACATGATTGCAACTTGCTGAAAAGTGTCAACAGTACAGTGTTCCTATCATCCTGATTAATCAGTACAGCAAAAATGGAACTTACAGAGTGCACTAAACATGAATTAGACCTTGTTTGTGAAAAACGATTTATTTCTGTATTTCATGATTGCAACTTGCTGAAAAGTGTCAACAATGTTCTTTTCATCGAGTTTAAACAGTACAGCAAAATGGTATTTACAGATTGACTCAAACTTGACTTAGACCTTGTTTGTGAAAAACTATTTATTTCTGTATTACATGATTGCAACTTGCTGAAAAGTGTCAACAGTACAGTGTTCCTATCATCCTGATTAAGCATTACAGCAAAAATGGTACTTACAAAGTGCATCAAACATGATTTAGACCTTGTTTGTGAAAAACTATTTATTTCTGTTTTTCATGATTGCAACTGGCTGAAAAGTGTCAACAGTACAGTGTTTGCAACTTGCTGAAAAGTATTAACAGTGTTCCTTTCATCGAGTTTAAACAGTACAGCAAATGGTACTTACAGAGTGACTCAAACATGACTTAGACCTTGTTTTTGAAAAACTGTTTATTTCTGTATTTCATGATTGCAACTTGCTGAAAAGTGTTAACAGGGTTCCTTTCATCGAGTTTAAACAGTACAGCAAAATGGTACTTACAGAGTGACCTTGTTTTTGAAAAACTGTTTATTTCTCTATTACATGATTGCAACTTGCTGAAAAGTGTCAACAGTTCAGTGTTCCTATCATCCTGATTAAGCAGTACAGCAAAAATTGTACTTACAGAGTGCACTAAACATGAATTAGACCTTGTTTGTGAAAAACGATTTATTTCTGTATTTCATGATTGCAACTTGCTGAAAAGTGTCAACAGTACAGTGTTCCTATCATCCTGATTAATCAGTACAGCAAAAATGGAACTTACAGAGTGCACTAAACATGAATTAGACCTTGTTTGTGAAAAACGATTTATTTCTGTATTTCATGATTGCAACTTGCTGAAAAGTGTCAACAATGTTCCTTTCATCGAGTTTAAACAGTACAGCAAAATGGTATTTACAGAGTGACTCAAACTTGACTTAGACCTTGTTTTTGAAAAACTATTTATTTCTGTATTACATGATTGCAACTTGCTGAAAAGTGTCAACAGTACAGTGTTCCTATCATCCTGATTAAGCAGTACAGCAAAAATTGAACTTACAGAGTGACTCAAACATGACTTAGACCTTGTTTTTGAAAAACGGTTTATTTCTGTATTTCATGATTGCAACTTGCTGAAAAGTGTCAACAGTGTTCCTTTCATCGAGTTTAAACATTACAGCAAATGGTACTTACAGAGTGACTCAAACATGACTTAGACCTTGTTTTTGAAAAACGGTTTATTTCTGTATTACAT
The DNA here is from genome assembly GCF_965601325.2 of Salmo salar. NCBI lineage: Eukaryota > Metazoa > Chordata > Actinopteri > Salmoniformes > Salmonidae > Salmo > Salmo salar. The sequence continues at coordinate 47,317,689 of NC_138295.1, read as the reverse complement.
GATTGCAACTTGCTGAAAAGTGTTAACAGGGTTCCTTTCATCGAGTTTAAACAGTACAGCAAAATGTTACTTACAGAGTGACCTTGTTTTTGAAAAACTTTATTTCTCTATTACATGATTGCAACTTGCTGAAAAGTGTCAACAGTTCAGTGTTCCTATCATCCTGATTAAGCAGTACAGCAAAAATTGTACTTACAGAGTGCATCAAACATGATTTAGACCTTGTTTGTGAAAAACTATTTATTTCTGTATTACATGATTGCAACTTGCTGAAAAGTGTCAACAGTACAGTGTTCCTATCATCCTGATTAATCAGTACAGCAAAAATGGAACTTACAGAGTGCACTAAACATGAATTAGACCTTGTTTGTGAAAAACGATTTATTTCTGTATTTCATGATTGCAACTTGCTGAAAAGTGTCAACAGTGTTCCTTTCATCGAGTTTAAACATTACAGCAAATGGTACTTACAGAGTGACTCAAACATGACTTAGACCTTGTTTTTGAAAAACTGTTTATTTCTGTATTTCATGATTGCAACTTGCTGAAAAGTATTAACAGTGTTCCTTTCATCGAGTTTAAACAGTACAGCAAATGGTACTTACAGAGTGACTCAAACATGACTTAGACCTTGTTTTTGAAAAACTGTTTATTTCTGTATTTCATGATTGCAACTTGCTGAAAAGTGTTAACAGGGTTCCTTTCATCGAGTTTAAACAGTACAGCAAAATGGTACTTACAGAGTGACCTTGTTTTTGAAAAACTGTTTATTTCTCTATTACATGATTGCAACTTGCTGAAAAGTGTCAACAGTTCAGTGTTCTTATCATCCTGATTAAGCAGTACAGCAAAAATTGTACTTACAGAGTGCATCAAACATGATTTAGACCTTGTTTGTGAAAAACTATTTATTTCTGTATTACATGATTGCAACTTGCTGAAAAGTGTCAACTGTACAGTGTTCCTATCATCCTGATTAATCAGTACAGCAAAAATGGAACTTACAGAGTGCACTAAACATGAATTAGACCTTGTTTGTGAAAAACGATTTATTTCTGTATTTCATGATTGCAACTTGCTGAAAAGTGTCAACAATGTTCCTTTCATCGAGTTTAAACAGTACAGCAAAATTGTACTTACAGATTGACTCAAACTTGACTTAGACCTTGTTTTTGAAAAACTGTTTATTTCTGTATTGCATGATTGCAACTTGCTGAAAAGTGTCAACAGTACAGTGTTCCTATCATCCTGATTAAGCAGTACAGCAAAAATGGAACTTACAAAGTGCATCAAACATGATTTAGACCTTGTTTGTGAAAAACTATTTATTTCTGTTTTTCATGATTGCAACTTGCTGAAAAGTGTCAACAATGTTCCTTTCATCGAGTTTAAACAGTACAGCAAAATTGTACTTACAGAGTGACTCAAACATGACTTAGACCTTGTTTTTGAAAAACGGTTTATTTCTGTATTTCATGATTGCAACTTGCTGAAAAGTGTCAACAATGTTCCTTTCATCGAGTTTAAACAGTACAGCAAAATTGTACTTACAGAGTGACTCAAACATGACTTAGACCTTGTTTTTGAAAAACTGTTTATTTCTGTATTTCATGATTGCAACTTGCTGAAAAGTGTTAACAGGGTTCCTTTCATCGAGTTTAAACAGTACAGCAAAATGGTACTTACAGAGTGACCTTGTTTTTGAAAAACTGTTTATTTCTCTATTACATGATTGCAACTTGCTGAAAAGTGTCAACAGTTCAGTGTTCCTATCATCCTGATTAAGCAGTACAGCAAAAATTGTACTTACAGAGTGCATCAAACATGATTTAGACCTTGTTTGTGAAAAACTATTTATTTCTGTATTACATGATTGCAACTTGCTGAAAAGTGTCAACAGTACAGTGTTCCTATCATCCTGATTAATCAGTACAGCAAAATGGTATTTACAGAGTGACTCAAACTTGACTTAGACCTTGTTTTTGAAAAACTATTTATTTCTGTATTACATGATTGCAACTTGCTGAAAAGTGTCAACAGTACAGTGTTCCTATCATCCTGATTAAGCAGTACAGCAAAAATTGAACTTACAGAGTGACTCAAACATGACTTAGACCTTGTTTTTGAAAAACGGTTTATTTCTGTATTTCATGATTGCAACTTGCTGAAAAGTGTCAACAGTGTTCCTTTCATCGAGTTTAAACATTACAGCAAATGGTACTTACAGAGTGACTCAAACATGACTTAGACCTTGTTTTTGAAAAACTGTTCATTTCTGTATTTCATGATTGCAACTTGCTGAAAAGTATTAACAGTGTTCCTTTCATCGAGTTTAAACAGTACAGCAAATGGTACTTACAGAGTGACTCAAACATGACTTAGACCTTGTTTTTGAAAAACTGTTTATTTCTGTATTTCATGATTGCAACTTGCTGAAAAGTGTTAACAGGGTTCCTTTCATCGAGTTTAAACAGTACAGCAAAATGGTACTTACAGAGTGACCTTGTTTTTGAAAAACTGTTTATTTCTCTATTACATGATTGCAACTTGCTGAAAAGTGTCAACAGTTCAGTGTTCCTATCATCCTGATTAAGCAGTACAGCAAAAATTGTACTTACAGAGTGCATCAAACATGATTTAGACCTTGTTTGTGAAAAACGATTTATTTCTGTATTTCATGATTGCAACTTGCTGAAAAGTGTCAACAATGTTCCTTTCATCGAGTTTAAACAGTACAGCAAAATGGTATTTACAGAGTGACTCAAACTTGACTTAGACCTTGTTTTTGAAAAACTATTTTTTTCTGTATTACATGATTGCAACTTGCTGAAAAGTGTCAACAGTACAGTGTTCCTATCATCCTGATTAAGCAGTACAGCAAAAATTGAACTTACAGAGTGACTCAAACATGACTTAGACCTTGTTTTTAAAAAACGGTTTATTTCTGTATTTCATGATTGCAACTTGCTGAAAAGTGTCAACAGTGTTCCTTTCATCGAGTTTAAACATTACAGCAAATGGTACTTACAGAGTGACTCAAACATGACTTAGACCTTGTTTTTGAAAAACTGTTTATTTCTGTATTTCATGATTGCAACTTGCTGAAAAGTGTTAACAGGGTTCCTTTCATCGAGTTTAAACAGTACAGCAAAATGGTACTTACAGAGTGACCTTGTTTTTGAAAAACTGTTTATTTCTCTATTACATGATTGCAACTTGCTGAAAAGTGTCAACAGTTCAGTGTTCCTATCATCCTGATTAAGCAGTACAGCAAAAATTGTACTTACAGAGTGCATCAAACATGATTTAGACCTTGTTTGTGAAAAACTATTTATTTCTGTATTACATGATTGCAACTTGCTGAAAAGTGTCAACAGTACAGTGTTCCTATCATCCTGATTAATCAGTACAGCAAAAATGGAACTTACAGAGTGCACTAAACATGAATTAGACCTTGTTTGTGAAAAACGATTTATTTCTGTATTTCATGATTGCAACTTGCTGAAAAGTGTCAACAATGTTCCTTTCATCGAGTTTAAACAGTACAGCAAAATGGTATTTACAGAGTGACTCAAACTTGACTTAGACCTTGTTTTTGAAAAACTATTTATTTCTGTATTACATGATTGCAACTTGCTGAAAAGTGTCAACAGTACAGTGTTCCTATCATCCTGATTAAGCAGTACAGCAAAAATTGAACTTACAGAGTGACTCAAACATGACTTAGACCTTGTTTTTGAAAAACGGTTTATTTCTGTATTTCATGATTGCAACTTGCTGAAAAGTGTCAACAGTGTTCCTTTCATCGAGTTTAAACATTACAGCAAATGGTACTTACAGAGTGACTCAAACATGACTTAGACCTTGTTTTTGAAAAACTGTTCATTTCTGTATTTCATGATTGCAACTTGCTGAAAAGTATTAACAGTGTTCCTTTCATCGAGTTTAAACAGTACAGCAAATGGTACTTACAGAGTGACTCAAACATGACTTAGACCTTGTTTTTGAAAAACTGTTTATTTCTGTATTTCATGATTGCAACTTGCTGAAAAGTGTTAACAGGGTTCCTTTCATCGAGTTTAAACAGTACAGCAAAATGGTACTTACAGAGTGACCTTGTTTTTGAAAAACTGTTTATTTCTCTATTACATGATTGCAACTTGCTGAAAAGTGTCAACAGTTCAGTGTTCCTATCATCCTGATTAAGCAGTACAGCAAAAATTGTACTTACAGAGTGCATCAAACATGATTTAGACCTTGTTTGTGAAAAACTATTTATTTCTGTATTACATGATTGCAACTTGCTGAAAAGTGTCAACAGTACAGTGTTCCTATCATCCTGATTAAGCAGTACAGCAAAAATTGAACTTACAGAGTGACTCAAACATGACTTAGACCTTGTTTTTGAAAAACGGTTTATTTCTGTATTTCATGATTGCAACTTGCTGAAAAGTGTCAACAGTGTTCCTTTCATCGAGTTTAAACATTACAGCAAATGGTACTTACAGAGTGACTCAAACATGACTTAGACCTTGTTTTTGAAAAACTGTTTATTTCTGTATTTCATGATTGCAACTTGCTGAAAAGTATTAACAGTGTTCCTTTCATCGAGTTTAAACAGTACAGCAAATGGTACTTACAGAGTGACTCAAACATGACTTAGACCTTGTTTTTGAAAAACTGTTTATTTCTGTATTTCATGATTGCAACTTGCTGAAAAGTGTTAACAGGGTTCCTTTCATCGAGTTTAAACAGTACAGCAAAATGGTACTTACAGAGTGACCTTGTTTTTGAAAAACTGTTTATTTCTCTATTACATGATTGCAACTTGCTGAAAAGTGTCAACAGTTCAGTGTTCCTATCATCCTGATTAAGCAGTACAGCAAAAATTGTACTTACAGAGTGCATCAAACATGATTTAGACCTTGTTTGTGAAAAACTATTTATTTCTGTATTACATGATTGCAACTTGCTGAAAAGTGTCAACAGTACAGTGTTCCTATCATCCTGATTAATCAGTACAGCAAAAATGGAACTTACAGAGTGCACTAAACATGAATTAGACCTTGTTTGTGAAAAACGATTTATTTCTGTATTTCATGATTGCAACTTGCTGAAAAGTGTCAACAATGTTCCTTTCATCGAGTTTAAACAGTACAGCAAAATGGTATTTACAGATTGACTCAAACTTGACTTAGACCTTGTTTTTGAAAAACTGTTTATTTCTGTATTGCATGATTGCAACTTGCTGAAAAGTGTCAACAGTACAGTGTTCCTATCATCCTGATTAAGCAGTACAGCAAAAATGGAACTTACAAAGTGCATCAAACATGATTTAGACCTTGTTTGTGAAAAACTATTTATTTCTGTTTTTCATGATTGCAACTTGCTGAAAAGTGTCAACAATGTTCCTTTCATCGAGTTTAAACAGTACAGCAAAATTGTACTTACAGAGTGACTCAAACATGACTTAGACCTTGTTTTTGAAAAACGGTTTATTTCTGTATTTCATGATTGCAACTTGCTGAAAAGTGTCAACAATGTTCCTTTCATCGAGTTTAAACAGTACAGCAAAATTGTACTTACAGAGTGACTCAAACATGACTTAGACCTTGTTTTTGAAAAACTGTTTATTTCTGTATTTCATGATTGCAACTTGCTGAAAAGTGTTAACAGGGTTCCTTTCATCGAGTTTAAACAGTACAGCAAAATGGTACTTACAGAGTGACCTTGTTTTTGAAAAACTGTTTATTTCTCTATTACATGATTGCAACTTGCTGAAAAGTGTCAACAGTACAGTGTTCCTATCATCCTGATTAATCAGTACAGCAAAAATGGAACTTACAGAGTGCACTAAACATGAATTAGACCTTGTTTGTGAAAAACTATTTATTTCTGTATTTCATGATTGCAACTTGCTGAAAAGTGTCAACAATGTTCCTTTCATCGAGTTTAAACAGTACAGCAAAATGGTATTTACAGAGTGACTCAAACTTGACTTAGACCTTGTTTTTGAAAAACTGTTTATTTCTGTATTACATGATTGCAACTTGCTGAAAAGTGTCAACAGTACAGTGTTCCTATCATCCTGATTAAGCAGTACAGCAAAAATTTAACTTACAGAGTGACTCAAACATGACTTAGACCTTGTTTTTGAAAAACGGTTTATTTCTGTATTTCATGATTGCAAACTTGCTGAAAAGTGTCAACAGTGTTCCTTTCATCGAGTTTAAACATTACAGCAAATGGTACTTACAGAGTGACTCAAACATGACTTAGACCTTGTTTTTGAAAAACTGTTTATTTCTGTATTTCATGATTGCAACTTGCTGAAAAGTGTTAACAGGGTTCCTTTCATCGAGTTTAAACAGTACAGCAAAATGGTACTTACAGAGTGACCTTGTTTTTGAAAAACTTTATTTTATTACATGATTGCAACTTGCTGAAAAGTGTCAACAGTTCAGTGTTCCTATCAACCTGATTAAGCAGTACAGCAAAAATTGTACTTACAGAGTGCATCAAACATGATTTAGACCTTGTTTGTGAAAAACTATTTATTTCTGTATTACATGATTGCAACTTGCTGAAAAGTGTCAACAGTACAGTGTTCCTATCATCCTGATTAATCAGTACAGCAAAAATGGAACTTACAGAGTGCACTAAACATGAATTAGACCTTGTTTGTGAAAAACGATTTATTTCTGTATTTTATGATTGCAACTTGCTGAAAAGTGTCAACAATGTTCCTTTCATCGAGTTTAAACAGTACAGCAAAATTGTACTTACAGAGTGACTCAAACATGACTTAGACCTTGTTTTTGAAAAACTGTTTATTTCTGTATTTCATGATTGCAACTTGCTGAAAAGTGTTAACAGGGTTCCTTTCATCGAGTTTAAACAGTACAGCAAAATGGTACTTACAGAGTGACCTTGTTTTTGAAAAACTGTTTATTTCTCTATTACATGATTGCAACTTGCTGAAAAGTGTCAACAGTTCAGTGTTCCTATCATCCTGATTAAGCAGTACAGCAAAAATTGTACTTACAGAGTGCATCAAACATGATTTAGACCTTGTTTGTGAAAAACTATTTATTTCTGTATTTCATGATTGCAACTTGCTGAAAAGTGTCAACAATGTTCCTTTCATCGAGTTTAAACAGTACAGCAAAATGGTATTTACAGAGTGACTCAAACTTGACTTAGACCTTGTTTTTGAAAAACTATTTATTTCTGTATTACATGATTGCAACTTGCTGAAAAGTGTCAACAGTACAGTGTTCCTATCATCCTGATTAAGCAGTACAGCAAAAATTGTACTTACAGAGTGCATCAAACATGATTTAGACCTTGTTTGTGAAAAACTATTTATTTCTGTATTACATGATTGCAACTTGCTGAAAAGTGTCAACAGTACAGTGTTCCTATCATCCTGATTAATCAGTACAGCAAAAATGGAACTTACAGAGTGCACTAAACATGAATTAGACCTTGTTTGTGAAAAACGATTCATTTCTGTATTTCATGATTGCAACTTGCTGAAAAGTGTCAACAATGTTCCTTTCATCGAGTTTAAACAGTACAGCAAAATGGTATTTACAGATTGACTCAAACTTGACTTAGACCTTGTTTTTGAAAAACTGTTTATTTCTGTATTGCATGATTGCAACTTGCTGAAAAGTGTCAACAGTACAGTTTTCCTATCATCCTGATTAAGCAGTACAGCAAAAATGGAACTTACAAAGTGCATCAAACATGATTTAGACCTTGTTTGTGAAAAACTATTTATTTCTGTTTTTCATGATTGCAACTTGCTGAAAAGTGTCAACAATGTTCCTTTCATCGAGTTTAAACAGTACAGCAAAATTGTACTTACAGAGTGACTCAAACATGACTTAGACCTTGTTTTTGAAAAACTGTTTATTTCTGTATTTCATGATTGCAACTTGCTGAAAAGTGTCAACAATGTTCCTTTCATCGAGTTTAAACAGTACAGCAAAATTGTACTTACAGAGTGACTCAAACATGACTTAGACCTTGTTTTTGAAAAACTGTTTATTTCTGTATTTCATGATTGCAACTTGCTGAAAAGTGTTAACAGGGTTCCTTTCATCGAGTTTAAACAGTACAGCAAAATGGTACTTACAGAGTGACCTTGTTTTTGAAAAACTGTTTATTTCTCTATTACATGATTGCAACTTGCTGAAAAGTGTCAACAGTACAGTGTTCCTATCATCCTGATTAATCAGTACAGCAAAAATGGAACTTACAGAGTGCACTAAACATGAATTAGACCTTGTTTGTGAAAAACTATTTATTTCTGTATTTCATGATTGCAACTTGCTGAAAAGTGTCAACAATGTTCCTTTCATCGAGTTTAAACAGTACAGCAAAATGGTATTTACAGAGTGACTCAAACTTGACTTAGACCTTGTTTTTGAAAAACTGTTTATTTCTGTATTACATGATTGCAACTTGCTGAAAAGTGTCAACAGTACAGTGTTCCTATCATCCTGATTAAGCAGTACAGCAAAAATTTAACTTACAGAGTGACTCAAACATGACTTAGACCTTGTTTTTGAAAAACGGTTTATTTCTGTATTTCATGATTGCAAACTTGCTGAAAAGTGTCAACAGTGTTCCTTTCATCGAGTTTAAACATTACAGCAAATGGTACTTACAGAGTGACTCAAACATGACTTAGACCTTGTTTTTGAAAAACTGTTTATTTCTGTATTTCATGATTGCAACTTGCTGAAAAGTGTTAACAGGGTTCCTTTCATCGAGTTTAAACAGTACAGCAAAATGGTACTTACAGAGTGACCTTGTTTTTGAAAAACTTTATTTTATTACATGATTGCAACTTGCTGAAAAGTGTCAACAGTTCAGTGTTCCTATCAACCTGATTAAGCAGTACAGCAAAAATTGTACTTACAGAGTGCATCAAACATGATTTAGACCTTGTTTGTGAAAAACTATTTATTTCTGTATTACATGATTGCAACTTGCTGAAAAGTGTCAACAGTATAGTGTTCCTATCATCCTGATTAATCAGTACAGCAAAAATGGAACTTACAGAGTGCACTAAACATGAATTAGACCTTGTTTGTGAAAAACGATTTATTTCTGTATTTCATGATTGCAACTTGCTGAAAAGTGTCAACAATGTTCCTTTCATCGAGTTTAAACAGTACAGCAAAATGGTATTTACAGATTGACTCAAACTTGACTTAGACCTTGTTTGTGAAAAACTATTTATTTCTGTATTTCATGATTGCAACTTGCTGAAAAGTGTCAACAATGTTCCTTTCATCGAGTTTAAACAGTACAGCAAAATGGTATTTACAGAGTGACTCAAACTTGACTTAGACCTTGTTTTTGAAAAACTGTTTATTTCTGTATTACATGATTGCAACTTGCTGAAAAGTGTCAACAGTACAGTGTTCCTATCATCCTGATTAAGCAGTACAGCAAAAATTTAACTTACAGAGTGACTCAAACATGACTTAGACCTTGTTTTTGAAAAACGGTTTATTTCTGTATTTCATGATTGCAAACTTGCTGAAAAGTGTCAACAGTGTTCCTTTCATCGAGTTTAAACATTACAGCAAATGGTACTTACAGAGTGACTCAAACATGACTTAGACCTTGTTTTTGAAAAACTGTTTATTTCTGTATTTCATGATTGCAACTTGCTGAAAAGTGTTAACAGGGTTCCTTTCATCGAGTTTAAACAGTACAGCAAAATGGTACTTACAGAGTGACCTTGTTTTTGAAAAACTTTATTTTATTACATGATTGCAACTTGCTGAAAAGTGTCAACAGTTCAGTGTTCCTATCAACCTGATTAAGCAGTACAGCAAAAATTGTACTTACAGAGTGCATCAAACATGATTTAGACCTTGTTTGTGAAAAACTATTTATTTCTGTATTACATGATTGCAACTTGCTGAAAAGTGTCAACAGTACAGTGTTCCTATCATCCTGATTAATCAGTACAGCAAAAATGGAACTTACAGAGTGCACTAAACATGAATTAGACCTTGTTTGTGAAAAACGATTTATTTCTGTATTTCATGATTGCAACTTGCTGAAAAGTGTCAACAATGTTCCTTTCATCGAGTTTAAACAGTACAGCAAAATGGTATTTACAGATTGACTCAAACTTGACTTAGACCTTGTTTGTGAAAAACTATTTATTTCTGTATTACATGATTGCAACTTGCTGAAAAGTGTCAACAATGTTCCTTTCATCGAGTTTAAACAGTACAGCAAAATTGTACTTACAGAGTGACTCAAACATGACTTAGACCTTGTTTTTGAAAAACGGTTTATTTCTGTATTTCATGATTGCAACTTGCTGAAAAGTGTCAACAGTGTTCCTTTCATCGAGTTTAAACAGTACAGCAAATGGTACTTACAGAGTGACTCAAACATGACTTAGACCTTGTTTTTGAAAAACTGTTTATTTCTGTATTTCATGATTGCAACTTGCTGAAAAGTGTTAACAGGGTTCCTTTCATCGAGTTTAAACAGTACAGCAAAATGGTACTTACAGAGTGACCTTGTTTTTGAAAAACTGTTTATTTCTCTATTACATGATTGCAACTTGCTGAAAAGTGTCAACAGTTCAGTGTTCCTATCATCCTGATTAAGCAGTACAGCAAAAATTGTACTTACAGAGTGCATCAAACATGATTTAGACCTTGTTTGTGAAAAACTATTTATTTCTGTATTTCATGATTGCAACTTGCTGAAAAGTGTCAACAATGTTCCTTTCATCGAGTTTAAACAGTACAGCAAAATGGTATTTACAGAGTGACTCAAACTTGACTTAGACCTTGTTTTTGAAAAACTATTTATTTCTGTATTACATGATTGCAACTTGCTGAAAAGTGTCAACAGTACAGTGTTCCTATCATCCTGATTAAGCAGTACAGCAAAAATTGTACTTACAGAGTGCATCAAACATGATTTAGACCTTGTTTGTGAAAAACTATTTATTTCTGTATTACATGATTGCAACTTGCTGAAAAGTGTCAACAGTACAGTGTTCCTATCATCCTGATTAATCAGTACAGCAAAAATGGAACTTACAGAGTGCACTAAACATGAATTAGACCTTGTTTGTGAAAAACGATTCATTTCTGTATTTCATGATTGCAACTTGCTGAAAAGTGTCAACAATGTTCCTTTCATCGAGTTTAAACAGTACAGCAAAATGGTATTTACAGATTGACTCAAACTTGACTTAGACCTTGTTTTTGAAAAACTGTTTATTTCTGTATTGCATGATTGCAACTTGCTGAAAAGTGTCAACAGTACAGTGTTCCTATCATCCTGATTAAGCAGTACAGCAAAAATGGAACTTACAAAGTGCATCAAACATGTCTAAGTAGACCTTGTTTTTGAAAAACGGTTTATTTCTGTATTTCATGATTGCAACTTGCTGAAAAGTGTCAACAATGTTCCTTTCATCGAGTTTAAACAGTACAGCAAAATTGTACTTACAGAGTGACTCAAACATGACTTAGACCTTGTTTTTGAAAAACTGTTTATTTCTGTATTTCATGATTGCAACTTGCTGAAAAGTGTTAACAGGGTTCCTTTCATCGAGTTTAAACAGTACAGCAAAATGGTACTTACAGAGTGACCTTGTTTTTGAAAAACTGTTTATTTCTCTATTACATGATTGCAACTTGCTGAAAAGTGTCAACAGTACAGTGTTCCTATCATCCTGATTAATCAGTACAGCAAAAATGGAACTTACAGAGTGCACTAAACATGAATTAGACCTTGTTTGTGAAAAACTATTTATTTCTGTATTTCATGATTGCAACTTGCTGAAAAGTGTCAACAATGTTCCTTTCATCGAGTTTAAACAGTACAGCAAAATGGTATTTACAGAGTGACTCAAACTTGACTTAGACCTTGTTTTTGAAAAACTGTTTATTTCTGTATTACATGATTGCAACTTGCTGAAAAGTGTCAACAGTACAGTGTTCCTATCATCCTGATTAAGCAGTACAGCAAAAATTTAACTTACAGAGTGACTCAAACATGACTTAGACCTTGTTTTTGAAAAACGGTTTATTTCTGTATTTCATGATTGCAAACTTGCTGAAAAGTGTCAACAGTGTTCCTTTCATCGAGTTTAAACATTACAGCAAATGGTACTTACAGAGTGACTCAAACATGACTTAGACCTTGTTTTTGAAAAACTGTTTATTTCTGTATTTCATGATTGCAACTTGCTGAAAAGTGTTAACAGGGTTCCTTTCATCGAGTTTAAACAGTACAGCAAAATGGTACTTACAGAGTGACCTTGTTTTTGAAAAACTGTTTATTTCTCTATTACATGATTGCAACTTGCTGAAAAGTGTCAACAGTACAGTGTTCCTATCATCCTGATTAATCAGTACAGCAAAAATGGAACTTACAGAGTGCACTAAACATGAATTAGACCTTGTTTGTGAAAAACTATTTATTTCTGTATTTCATGATTGCAACTTGCTGAAAAGTGTCAACAATGTTCCTTTCATCGAGTTTAAACAGTACAGCAAAATGGTATTTACAGAGTGACTCAAACTTGACTTAGACCTTGTTTTTGAAAAACTGTTTATTTCTGTATTACATGATTGCAACTTGCTGAAAAGTGTCAACAGTACAGTGTTCCTATCATCCTGATTAAGCAGTACAGCAAAAATTTAACTTACAGAGTGACTCAAACATGACTTAGACCTTGTTTTTGAAAAACGGTTTATTTCTGTATTTCATGATTGCAAACTTGCTGAAAAGTGTCAACAGTGTTCCTTTCATCGAGTTTAAACATTACAGCAAATGGTACTTACAGAGTGACTCAAACATGACTTAGACCTTGTTTTTGAAAAACTGTTTATTTCTGTATTTCATGATTGCAACTTGCTGAAAAGTGTTAACAGGGTTCCTTTCATCGAGTTTAAACAGTACAGCAAAATGGTACTTACAGAGTGACCTTGTTTTTGAAAAACGTTATTTTATTACATGATTGCAACTTGCTGAAAAGTGTCAACAGTTCAGTGTTCCTATCAACCTGATTAAGCAGTACAGCAAAAATTGTACTTACAGAGTGCATCAAACATGATTTAGACCTTGTTTGTGAAAAACTATTTATTTCTGTATTACATGATTGCAACTTGCTGAAAAGTGTCAACAGTATAGTGTTCCTATCATCCTGATTAATCAGTACAGCAAAAATGGAACTTACAGAGTGCACTAAACATGAATTAGACCTTGTTTGTGAAAAACGATTTATTTCTGTATTTCATGATTGCAACTTGCTGAAAAGTGTCAACAATGTTCCTTTCATCGAGTTTAAACAGTACAGCAAAATGGTATTTACAGATTGACTCAAACTTGACTTAGACCTTGTTTGTGAAAAACTATTTATTTCTGTATTTCATGATTGCAACTTGCTGAAAAGTGTCAACAATGTTCCTTTCATCGAGTTTAAACAGTACAGCAAAATGGTATTTACAGAGTGACTCAAACTTGACTTAGACCTTGTTTTTGAAAAACTGTTTATTTCTGTATTACATGATTGCAACTTGCTGAAAAGTGTCAACAGTACAGTGTTCCTATCATCCTGATTAAGCAGTACAGCAAAAATTTAACTTACAGAGTGACTCAAACATGACTTAGACCTTGTTTTTGAAAAACGGTTTATTTCTGTATTTCATGATTGCAAACTTGCTGAAAAGTGTCAACAGTGTTCCTTTCATCGAGTTTAAACATTACAGCAAATGGTACTTACAGAGTGACTCAAACATGACTTAGACCTTGTTTTTGAAAAACTGTTTATTTCTGTATTTCATGATTGCAACTTGCTGAAAAGTGTTAACAGGGTTCCTTTCATCGAGTTTAAACAGTACAGCAAAATGGTACTTACAGAGTGACCTTGTTTTTGAAAAACTTTATTTTATTACATGATTGCAACTTGCTGAAAAGTTTCAACAGTTCAGTGTTCCTATCAACCTGATTAAGCAGTACAGCAAAAATTGTACTTACAGAGTGCATCAAACATGATTTAGACCTTGTTTGTGAAAAACTATTTATTTCTGTATTACATGATTGCAACTTGCTGAAAAGTGTCAACAGTACAGTGTTCCTATCATCCTGATTAATCAGTACAGCAAAAATGGAACTTACAGAGTGCACTAAACATGAATTAGACCTTGTTTGTGAAAAACGATTTATTTCTGTATTTCATGATTGCAACTTGCTGAAAAGTGTCAACAATGTTCCTTTCATCGAGTTTAAACAGTACAGCAAAATGGTATTTACAGATTGACTCAAACTTGACTTAGACCTTGTTTGTGAAAAACTATTTATTTCTGTATTACATGATTGCAACTTGCTGAAAAGTGTCAACAATGTTCCTTTCATCGAGTTTAAACAGTACAGCAAAATTGTACTTACAGAGTGACTCAAACATGACTTAGACCTTGTTTTTGAAAAACGGTTTATTTCTGTATTTCATGATTGCAACTTGCTGAAAAGTGTCAACAGTGTTCCTTTCATCGAGTTTAAACAGTACAGCAAATGGTACTTACAGAGTGACTCAAACATGACTTACACCTTGTTTTTGAAAAACTGTTTATTTCTGTATTTCATGATTGCAACTTGCTGAAAAGTGTTAACAGGGTTCCTTTCATCGAGTTTAAACAGTACAGCAAAATGGTACTTACAGAGTGACCTTGTTTTTGAAAAACTGTTTATTTCTCTATTACATGATTGCAACTTGCTGAAAAGTGTCAACAGTTCAGTGTTCCTATCATCCTGATTAAGCAGTACAGCAAAAATTGTACTTACAGAGTGCATCAAACATGATTTAGACCTTGTTTGTGAAAAACTATTTATTTCTGTATTTCATGATTGCAACTTGCTGAAAAGTGTCAACAATGTTCCTTTCATCGAGTTTAAACAGTACAGCAAAATGGTATTTACAGAGTGACTCAAACTTGACTTAGACCTTGTTTTTGAAAAACTATTTATTTCTGTATTACATGATTGCAACTTGCTGAAAAGTGTCAACAGTACAGTGTTCCTATCATCCTGATTAAGCAGTACAGCAAAAATTGTACTTACAGAGTGCATCAAACATGATTTAGACCTTGTTTGTGAAAAACTATTTATTTCTGTATTACATGATTGCAACTTGCTGAAAAGTGTCAACAGTACAGTGTTCCTATCATCCTGATTAATCAGTACAGCAAAAATGGAACTTACAGAGTGCACTAAACATGAATTAGACCTTGTTTGTGAAAAACGATTCATTTCTGTATTTCATGATTGCAACTTGCTGAAAAGTGTCAACAATGTTCCTTTCATCGAGTTTAAACAGTACAGCAAAATGGTATTTACAGATTGACTCAAACTTGACTTAGACCTTGTTTTTGAAAAACTGTTTATTTCTGTATTGCATGATTGCAACTTGCTGAAAAGTGTCAACAGTACAGTGTTCCTATCATCCTGATTAAGCAGTACAGCAAAAATGGAACTTACAAAGTGCATCAAACATGATTTAGACCTTGTTTGTGAAAAACTATTTATTTCTGTTTTTCATGATTGCAACTTGCTGAAAAGTGTCAACAATGTTCCTTTCATCGAGTTTAAACAGTACAGCAAAATTGTACTTACAGAGTGACTCAAACATGACTTAGACCTTGTTTTTGAAAAACGGTTTATTTCTGTATTTCATGATTGCAACTTGCTGAAAAGTGTCAACAATGTTCCTTTCATCGAGTTTAAACAGTACAGCAAAATTGTACTTACAGAGTGACTCAAACATGACTTAGACCTTGTTTTTGAAAAACTGTTTATTTCTGTATTTCATGATTGCAACTTGCTGAAAAGTGTTAACAGGGTTCCTTTCATCGAGTTTAAACAGTACAGCAAAATGGTACTTACAGAGTGACCTTGTTTTTGAAAAACTGTTTATTTCTCTATTACATGATTGCAACTTGCTGAAAAGTGTCAACAGTACAGTGTTCCTATCATCCTGATTAATCAGTACAGCAAAAATGGAACTTACAGAGTGCACTAAACATGAATTAGACCTTGTTTGTGAAAAACTATTTATTTCTGTATTTCATGATTGCAACTTGCTGAAAAGTGTCAACAATGTTCCTTTCATCGAGTTTAAACAGTACAGCAAAATGGTATTTACAGAGTGACTCAAACTTGACTTAGACCTTGTTTTTGAAAAACTGTTTATTTCTGTATTACATGATTGCAACTTGCTGAAAAGTGTCAACAGTACAGTGTTCCTATCATCCTGATTAAGCAGTACAGCAAAAATTTAACTTACAGAGTGACTCAAACATGACTTAGACCTTGTTTTTGAAAAACGGTTTATTTCTGTATTTCATGATTGCAAACTTGCTGAAAAGTGTCAACAGTGTTCCTTTCATCGAGTTTAAACATTACAGCAAATGGTACTTACAGAGTGACTCAAACATGACTTAGACCTTGTTTTTGAAAAACTGTTTATTTCTGTATTTCATGATTGCAACTTGCTGAAAAGTGTTAACAGGGTTCCTTTCATCGAGTTTAAACAGTACAGCAAAATGGTACTTACAGAGTGACCTTGTTTTTGAAAAACTTTATTTTATTACATGATTGCAACTTGCTGAAAAGTGTCAACAGTTCAGTGTTCCTATCAACCTGATTAAGCAGTACAGCAAAAATTGTACTTACAGAGTGAATCAAACATGATTTAGACCTTGTTTGTGAAAAACTATTTATTTCTGTATTACATGATTGCAACTTGCTGAAAAGTGTCAACAGTACAGTGTTCCTATCATCCTGATTAATCAGTACAGCAAAAATGGAACTTACAGAGTGCACTAAACATGAATTAGACCTTGTTTGTGAAAAACGATTTATTTCTGTATTTCATGATTGCAACTTGCTGAAAAGTGTCAACAATGTTCCTTTCATCGAGTTTAAACAGTAGAGCAAAATGGTATTTACAGAGTGACTCAAACTTGACTTAGACCTTGTTTTTGAAAAACTGTTTATTTCTGTATTACATGATTGCAACTTGCTGAAAAGTGTCAACAGTACAGTGTTCCTATCATCCTGATTAAGCAGTACAGCAAAAATTGAACTTACAGAGTGACTCAAACATGACTTAGACCTTGTTTTTGAAAAACGGTTTATTTCTGTATTTCATGATTGCAACTTGCTGAAAAGTGTCAACAGTGTTCCTTTCATCGAGTTTAAACATTACAGCAAATGGTACTTACAGAGTGACTCAAACATGACTTAGACCTTGTTTTTGAAAAACTGTTTATTTCTGTATTTCATGATTGCAACTTGCTGAAAAGTGTTAACAGGGTTCCTTTCATCGAGTTTAAACAGTACAGCAAAATGGTACTTACAGAGTGACCTTGTTTTTGAAAAACTGTTTATTTCTCTATTACATGATTGCAACTTGCTGAAAAGTGTCAACAGTTCAGTGTTCCTATCATCCTGATTAAGCAGTACAGCAAAAATGGAACTTACAGAGTGCACTAAACATGAATTAGACCTTGTTTGTGAAAAACGATTTATTTCTGTATTTCATGATTGCAACTTGCTGAAAAGTGTCAACAATGTTCCTTTCATCGAGTTTAAACAGTACAGCAAAATGGTATTTACAGATTGACTCAAACTTGACTTAGACCTTGTTTTTGAAAAACTGTTTATTTCTGTATTGCATGATTGCAACTTGCTGAAAAGTGTCAACAGTACAGTGTTCCTATCATCCTGATTAAGCAGTACAGCAAAAATGGAACTTACAAAGTGCATCAAACATGATTTAGACCTTGTTTGTGAAAAACTATTTATTTCTGTTTTTCATGATTGCAACTTGCTGAAAAGTGTCAAGAATGTTCCTTTCATCGAGTTTAAACAGTACAGCAAAATTGTACTTACATAGTGACTCAAACATGATTTAGACCTTGTTTGTGAAAAACTATTTATTTCTGTATTACATGATTGCAACTTGCTGAAAAGTGTCAACAGTACAGTGTTCCTATCATCCTGATTAATCAGTACAGCAAAAATGGAACTTACAGAGTGCACTAAACATGAATTAGACCTTGTTTGTGAAAAACGATTTATTTCTGTATTTCATGATTGCAACTTGCTGAAAAGTGTCAACAATGTTCCTTTCATCGAGTTTAAACAGTACAGCAAAATGGTATTTACAGAGTGACTCAAACTTGACTTAGACCTTGTTTTTGAAAAACTGTTTATTTCTGTATTACATGATTGCAACTTGCTGAAAAGTGTCAACAGTACAGTGTTCCTATCATCCTGATTAAGCAGTACAGCAAAAATTGAACTTACAGAGTGACTCAAACATGACTTAGACCTTGTTTTTGAAAAACGGTTTATTTCTGTATTTCATGATTGCAACTTGCTGAAAAGTGTCAACAATGTTCCTTTCATCGAGTTTAAACAGTACAGCAAAATGGTATTTACAGATTGACTCAAACTTGACTTAGACCTTGTTTGTGAAAAACTATTTATTTCTGTATTACATGATTGCAACTTGCTGAAAAGTGTCAACAATGTTCCTTTCATCGAGTTTAAACAGTACAGCAAAATTGTACTTACAGAGTGACTCAAACATGACTTAGACCTTGTTTTTGAAAAACGGTTTATTTCTGTATTTCATGATTGCAACTTGCTGAAAAGTGTCAACAGTGTTCCTTTCATCGAGTTTAAACAGTACAGCAAATGGTACTTACAGAGTGACTCAAACATGACTTAGACCTTGTTTTTGAAAAACTGTTTATTTCTGTATTTCATGATTGCAACTTGCTGAAAAGTGTTAACAGGGTTCCTTTCATCGAGTTTAAACAGTACAGCAAAATGGTACTTACAGAGTGACCTTGTTTTTGAAAAACTGTTTATTTCTCTATTACATGATTGCAACTTGCTGAAAAGTGTCAACAGTTCAGTGTTCCTATCATCCTGATTAAGCAGTACAGCAAAAATTGTACTTACAGAGTGCATCAAACATGATTTAGACCTTGTTTGTGAAAAACTATTTATTTCTGTATTTCATGATTGCAACTTGCTGAAAAGTGTCAACAATGTTCCTTTCATCGAGTTTAAACAGTACAGCAAAATGGTATTTACAGAGTGACTCAAACTTGACTTAGACCTTGTTTTTGAAAAACTATTTATTTCTGTATTACATGATTGCAACTTGCTGAAAAGTGTCAACAGTACAGTGTTCCTATCATCCTGATTAAGCAGTACAGCAAAAATTGTACTTACAGAGTGCATCAAACATGATTTAGACCTTGTTTGTGAAAAACTATTTATTTCTGTATTACATGATTGCAACTTGCTGAAAAGTGTCAACAGTACAGTGTTCCTATCATCCTGATTAATCAGTACAGCAAAAATGGAACTTACAGAGTGCACTAAACATGAATTAGACCTTGTTTGTGAAAAACGATTCATTTCTGTATTTCATGATTGCAACTTGCTGAAAAGTGTCAACAATGTTCCTTTCATCGAGTTTAAACAGTACAGCAAAATGGTATTTACAGATTGACTCAAACTTGACTTAGACCTTGTTTTTGAAAAACTGTTTATTTCTGTATTGCATGATTGCAACTTGCTGAAAAGTGTCAACAGTACAGTGTTCCTATCATCCTGATTAAGCAGTACAGCAAAAATGGAACTTACAAAGTGCATCAAACATGTCTTAGTAGACCTTGTTTTTGAAAAACGGTTTATTTCTGTATTTCATGATTGCAACTTGCTGAAAAGTGTCAACAATGTTCCTTTCATCGAGTTTAAACAGTACAGCAAAATTGTACTTACAGAGTGACTCAAACATGACTTAGACCTTGTTTTTGAAAAACTGTTTATTTCTGTATTTCATGATTGCAACTTGCTGAAAAGTGTTAACAGGGTTCCTTTCATCGAGTTTAAACAGTACAGCAAAATGGTACTTACAGAGTGACCTTGTTTTTGAAAAACTGTTTATTTCTCTATTACATGATTGCAACTTGCTGAAAAGTGTCAACAGTACAGTGTTCCTATCATCCTGATTAATCAGTACAGCAAAAATGGAACTTACAGAGTGCACTAAACATGAATTAGACCTTGTTTGTGAAAAACTATTTATTTCTGTATTTCATGATTGCAACTTGCTGAAAAGTGTCAACAATGTTCCTTTCATCGAGTTTAAACAGTACAGCAAAATGGTATTTACAGAGTGACTCAAACTTGACTTAGACCTTGTTTTTGAAAAACTGTTTATTTCTGTATTACATGATTGCAACTTGCTGAAAAGTGTCAACAGTACAGTGTTCCTATCATCCTGATTAAGCAGTACAGCAAAAATTTAACTTACAGAGTGACTCAAACATGACTTAGACCTTGTTTTTGAAAAACGGTTTATTTCTGTATTTCATGATTGCAAACTTGCTGAAAAGTGTCAACAGTGTTCCTTTCATCGAGTTTAAACATTACAGCAAATGGTACTTACAGAGTGACTCAAACATGACTTAGACCTTGTTTTTGAAAAACTGTTTATTTCTGTATTTCATGATTGCAACTTGCTGAAAAGTGTTAACAGGGTTCCTTTCATCGAGTTTAAACAGTACAGCAAAATGGTACTTACAGAGTGACCTTGTTTTTGAAAAACTGTTTATTTCTCTATTACATGATTGCAACTTGCTGAAAAGTGTCAACAGTACAGTGTTCCTATCATCCTGATTAATCAGTACAGCAAAAATGGAACTTACAGAGTGCACTAAACATGAATTAGACCTTGTTTGTGAAAAACTATTTATTTCTGTATTTCATGATTGCAACTTGCTGAAAAGTGTCAACAATGTTCCTTTCATCGAGTTTAAACAGTACAGCAAAATGGTATTTACAGAGTGACTCAAACTTGACTTAGACCTTGTTTTTGAAAAACTGTTTATTTCTGTATTACATGATTGCAACTTGCTGAAAAGTGTCAACAGTACAGTGTTCCTATCATCCTGATTAAGCAGTACAGCAAAAATTTAACTTACAGAGTGACTCAAACATGACTTAGACCTTGTTTTTGAAAAACGGTTTATTTCTGTATTTCATGATTGCAAACTTGCTGAAAAGTGTCAACAGTGTTCCTTTCATCGAGTTTAAACATTACAGCAAATGGTACTTACAGAGTGACTCAAACATGACTTAGACCTTGTTTTTGAAAAACTGTTTATTTCTGTATTTCATGATTGCAACTTGCTGAAAAGTGTTAACAGGGTTCCTTTCATCGAGTTTAAACAGTACAGCAAAATGGTACTTACAGAGTGACCTTGTTTTTGAAAAACTTTATTTTATTACATGATTGCAACTTGCTGAAAAGTGTCAACAGTTCAGTGTTCCTATCAACCTGATTAAGCAGTACAGCAAAAATTGTACTTACAGAGTGCATCAAACATGATTTAGACCTTGTTTGTGAAAAACTATTTATTTCTGTATTACATGATTGCAACTTGCTGAAAAGTGTCAACAGTATAGTGTTCCTATCATCCTGATTAATCAGTACAGCAAAAATGGAACTTACAGAGTGCACTAAACATGAATTAGACCTTGTTTGTGAAAAACGATTTATTTCTGTATTTCATGATTGCAACTTGCTGAAAAGTGTCAACAATGTTCCTTTCATCGAGTTTAAACAGTACAGCAAAATGGTATTTACAGATTGACTCAAACTTGACTTAGACCTTGTTTGTGAAAAACTATTTATTTCTGTATTTCATGATTGCAACTTGCTGAAAAGTGTCAACAATGTTCCTTTCATCGAGTTTAAACAGTACAGCAAAATGGTATTTACAGAGTGACTCAAACTTGACTTAGACCTTGTTTTTGAAAAACTGTTTATTTCTGTATTACATGATTGCAACTTGCTGAAAAGTGTCAACAGTACAGTGTTCCTATCATCCTGATTAAGCAGTACAGCAAAAATTTAACTTACAGAGTGACTCAAACATGACTTAGACCTTGTTTTTGAAAAACGGTTTATTTCTGTATTTCATGATTGCAAACTTGCTGAAAAGTGTCAACAGTGTTCCTTTCATCGAGTTTAAACATTACAGCAAATGGTACTTACAGAGTGACTCAAACATGACTTAGACCTTGTTTTTGAAAAACTGTTTATTTCTGTATTTCATGATTGCAACTTGCTGAAAAGTGTTAACAGGGTTCCTTTCATCGAGTTTAAACAGTACAGCAAAATGGTACTTACAGAGTGACCTTGTTTTTGAAAAACTTTATTTTATTACATGATTGCAACTTGCTGAAAAGTGTCAACAGTTCAGTGTTCCTATCAACCTGATTAAGCAGTACAGCAAAAATTGTACTTACAGAGTGCATCAAACATGATTTAGACCTTGTTTGTGAAAAACTATTTATTTCTGTATTACATGATTGCAACTTGCTGAAAAGTGTCAACAGTACAGTGTTCCTATCATCCTGATTAATCAGTACAGCAAAAATGGAACTTACAGAGTGCACTAAACATGAATTAGACCTTGTTTGTGAAAAACGATTTATTTCTGTATTTCATGATTGCAACTTGCTGAAAAGTGTCAACAATGTTCCTTTCATCGAGTTTAAACAGTACAGCAAAATGGTATTTACAGATTGACTCAAACTTGACTTAGACCTTGTTTGTGAAAAACTATTTATTTCTGTATTACATGATTGCAACTTGCTGAAAAGTGTCAACAATGTTCCTTTCATCGAGTTTAAACAGTACAGCAAAATTGTACTTACAGAGTGACTCAAACATGACTTAGACCTTGTTTTTGAAAAACGGTTTATTTCTGTATTTCATGATTGCAACTTGCTGAAAAGTGTCAACAGTGTTCCTTTCATCGAGTTTAAACAGTACAGCAAATGGTACTTACAGAGTGACTCAAACATGACTTAGACCTTGTTTTTGAAAAACTGTTTATTTCTGTATTTCATGATTGCAACTTGCTGAAAAGTGTCAACAGTTCAGTGTTCCTATCATCCTGATTAAGCAGTACAGCAAAAATTGTACTTACAGAGTGCATCAAACATGATTTAGACCTTGTTTGTGAAAAACTATTTATTTCTGTATTTCATGATTGCAACTTGCTGAAAAGTGTCAACAATGTTCCTTTCATCGAGTTTAAACAGTACAGCAAAATGGTATTTACAGAGTGACTCAAACTTGACTTAGACCTTGTTTTTGAAAAACTATTTATTTCTGTATTACATGATTGCAACTTGCTGAAAAGTGTCAACAGTACAGTGTTCCTATCATCCTGATTAAGCAGTACAGCAAAAATTGTACTTACAGAGTGCATCAAACATGATTTAGACCTTGTTTGTGAAAAACTATTTATTTCTGTATTACATGATTGCAACTTGCTGAAAAGTGTCAACAGTACAGTGTTCCTATCATCCTGATTAATCAGTACAGCAAAAATGGAACTTACAGAGTGCACTAAACATGAATTAGACCTTGTTTGTGAAAAACGATTCATTTCTGTATTTCATGATTGCAACTTGCTGAAAAGTGTCAACAATGTTCCTTTCATCGAGTTTAAACAGTACAGCAAAATGGTATTTACAGATTGACTCAAACTTGACTTAGACCTTGTTTTTGAAAAACTGTTTATTTCTGTATTGCATGATTGCAACTTGCTGAAAAGTGTCAACAATGTTCCTTTCATCGAGTTTAAACAGTACAGCAAAATTGTACTTACAGAGTGACTCAAACATGACTTAGACCTTGTTTTTGAAAAACGGTTTATTTCTGTATTTCATGATTGCAACTTGCTGAAAAGTGTCAACAGTGTTCCTTTCATCGAGTTTAAACAGTACAGCAAATGGTACTTACAGAGTGACTCAAACATGACTTAGACCTTGTTTTTGAAAAACTGTTTATTTCTGTATTTCATGATTGCAACTTGCTGAAAAGTGTCAACAGTTCAGTGTTCCTATCATCCTGATTAAGCAGTACAGCAAAAATTGTACTTACAGAGTGCATCAAACATGATTTAGACCTTGTTTGTGAAAAACTATTTATTTCTGTATTTCATGATTGCAACTTGCTGAAAAGTGTCAACAATGTTCCTTTCATCGAGTTTAAACAGTACAGCAAAATGGTATTTACAGAGTGACTCAAACTTGACTTAGACCTTGTTTTTGAAAAACTATTTATTTCTGTATTACATGATTGCAACTTGCTGAAAAGTGTCAACAGTACAGTGTTCCTATCATCCTGATTAAGCAGTACAGCAAAAATTGTACTTACAGAGTGCATCAAACATGATTTAGACCTTGTTTGTGAAAAACTATTTATTTCTGTATTACATGATTGCAACTTGCTGAAAAGTGTCAACAGTACAGTGTTCCTATCATCCTGATTAATCAGTACAGCAAAAATGGAACTTACAGAGTGCACTAAACATGAATTAGACCTTGTTTGTGAAAAACGATTTATTTCTGTATTTCATGATTGCAACTTGCTGAAAAGTGTCAACAATGTTCCTTTCATCGAGTTTAAACAGTACAGCAAAATGGTATTTACAGATTGACTCAAACTTGACTTAGACCTTGTTTTTGAAAAACTGTTTATTTCTGTATTGCATGATTGCAACTTGCTGAAAAGTGTCAACAGTGTTCCTTTCATCGAGTTTAAACAGTACAGCAAAATGGTACTTACAGAGTGACCTTGTTTTTGAAAAACTTTATTTTATTACATGATTGCAACTTGCTGAAAAGTGTCAACAGTTCAGTGTTACTATCAACCTGATTAAGCAGTACAGCAAAAATTGTACTTACAGAGTGCATCAAACATGATTTAGACCTTGTTTGTGAAAAACTATTTATTTCTGTATTACATGATTGCAACTTGCTGAAAAGTGTCAACAGTACAGTGTTCCTATCATCCTGATTAATCAGTACAGCAAAAATGGAACTTACAGAGTGCACTAAACATGAATTAGACCTTGTTTGTGAAAAACGATTTATTTCTGTATTTCATGATTGCAACTTGCTGAAAAGTGTCAACAATGTTCCTTTCATCGAGTTTAAACAGTACAGCAAAATGGTATTTACAGATTGACTCAAACTTGACTTAGACCTTGTTTGTGAAAAACTATTTATTTCTGTATTACATGATTGCAACTTGCTGAAAAGTGTCAACAATGTTCCTTTCATCGAGTTTAAACAGTACAGCAAAATTGTACTTACAGAGTGACTCAAACATGACTTAGACCTTGTTTTTGAAAAACGGTTTATTTCTGTATTTCATGATTGCAACTTGCTGAAAAGTGTCAACAGTGTTCCTTTCATCGAGTTTAAACAGTACAGCAAATGGTACTTACAGAGTGACTCAAACATGACTTAGACCTTGTTTTTGAAAAACTGTTTATTTCTGTATTTCATGATTGCAACTTGCTGAAAAGTGTCAACAGTTCAGTGTTCCTATCATCCTGATTAAGCAGTACAGCAAAAATTGTACTTACAGAGTGCATCAAACATGATTTAGACCTTGTTTGTGAAAAACTATTTATTTCTGTATTTCATGATTGCAACTTGCTGAAAAGTGTCAACAATGTTCCTTTCATCGAGTTTAAACAGTACAGCAAAATGGTATTTACAGAGTGACTCAAACTTGACTTAGACCTTGTTTTTGAAAAACTATTTATTTCTGTATTACATGATTGCAACTTGCTGAAAAGTGTCAACAGTACAGTGTTCCTATCATCCTGATTAAGCAGTACAGCAAAAATTGTACTTACAGAGTGCATCAAACATGATTTAGACCTTGTTTGTGAAAAACTATTTATTTCTGTATTACATGATTGCAACTTGCTGAAAAGTGTCAACAGTACAGTGTTCCTATCATCCTGATTAATCAGTACAGCAAAAATGGAACTTACAGAGTGCACTAAACATGAATTAGACCTTGTTTGTGAAAAACGATTCATTTCTGTATTTCATGATTGCAACTTGCTGAAAAGTGTCAACAATGTTCCTTTCATCGAGTTTAAACAGTACAGCAAAATGGTATTTACAGATTGACTCAAACTTGACTTAGACCTTGTTTTTGAAAAACTGTTTATTTCTGTATTGCATGATTGCAACTTGCTGAAAAGTGTCAACAGTACAGTGTTCCTATCATCCTGATTAAGCAGTACAGCAAAAATGGAACTTACAAAGTGCATCAAACATGATTTAGACCTTGTTTGTGAAAAACTATTTATTTCTGTTTTTCATGATTGCAACTTGCTGAAAAGTGTCAACAATGTTCCTTTCATCGAGTTTAAACAGTACAGCAAAATTGTACTTACAGAGTGACTCAAACATGACTTAGACCTTGTTTTTGAAAAACGGTTTATTTCTGTATTTCATGATTGCAACTTGCTGAAAAGTGTCAACAATGTTCCTTTCATCGAGTTTAAACAGTACAGCAAAATTGTACTTACAGAGTGACTCAAACATGACTTAGACCTTGTTTTTGAAAAACTGTTTATTTCTGTATTTCATGATTGCAACTTGCTGAAAAGTGTTAACAGGGTTCCTTTCATCGAGTTTAAACAGTACAGCAAAATGGTACTTACAGAGTGACCTTGTTTTTGAAAAACTGTTTATTTCTCTATTACATGATTGCAACTTGCTGAAAAGTGTCAACAGTACAGTGTTCCTATCATCCTGATTAATCAGTACAGCAAAAATGGAACTTACAGAGTGCACTAAACATGAATTAGACCTTGTTTGTGAAAAACTATTTATTTCTGTATTTCATGATTGCAACTTGCTGAAAAGTGTCAACAATGTTCCTTTCATCGAGTTTAAACAGTACAGCAAAATGGTATTTACAGAGTGACTCAAACTTGACTTAGACCTTGTTTTTGAAAAACTGTTTATTTCTGTATTACATGATTGCAACTTGCTGAAAAGTGTCAACAGTACAGTGTTCCTATCATCCTGATTAAGCAGTACAGCAAAAATTTAACTTACAGAGTGACTCAAACATGACTTAGACCTTGTTTTTGAAAAACGGTTTATTTCTGTATTTCATGATTGCAAACTTGCTGAAAAGTGTCAACAGTGTTCCTTTCATCGAGTTTAAACATTACAGCAAATGGTACTTACAGAGTGACTCAAACATGACTTAGACCTTGTTTTTGAAAAACTGTTTATTTCTGTATTTCATGATTGCAACTTGCTGAAAAGTGTTAACAGGGTTCCTTTCATCGAGTTTAAACAGTACAGCAAAATGGTACTTACAGAGTGACCTTGTTTTTGAAAAACTGTTTATTTCTCTATTACATGATTGCAACTTGCTGAAAAGTGTCAACAGTACAGTGTTCCTATCATCCTGATTAATCAGTACAGCAAAAATGGAACTTACAGAGTGCACTAAACATGAATTAGACCTTGTTTGTGAAAAACTATTTATTTCTGTATTTCATGATTGCAACTTGCTGAAAAGTGTCAACAATGTTCCTTTCATCGAGTTTAAACAGTACAGCAAAATGGTATTTACAGAGTGACTCAAACTTGACTTAGACCTTGTTTTTGAAAAACTGTTTATTTCTGTATTACATGATTGCAACTTGCTGAAAAGTGTCAACAGTACAGTGTTCCTATCATCCTGATTAAGCAGTACAGCAAAAATTTAACTTACAGAGTGACTCAAACATGACTTAGACCTTGTTTTTGAAAAACGGTTTATTTCTGTATTTCATGATTGCAAACTTGCTGAAAAGTGTCAACAGTGTTCCTTTCATCGAGTTTAAACATTACAGCAAATGGTACTTACAGAGTGACTCAAACATGACTTAGACCTTGTTTTTGAAAAACTGTTTATTTCTGTATTTCATGATTGCAACTTGCTGAAAAGTGTTAACAGGGTTCCTTTCATCGAGTTTAAACAGTACAGCAAAATGGTACTTACAGAGTGACCTTGTTTTTGAAAAACTTTATTTTATTACATGATTGCAACTTGCTGAAAAGTGTCAACAGTTCAGTGTTCCTATCGACCTGATTAAGCAGTACAGCAAAAATTGTACTTACAGAGTGCATCAAACATGATTTAGACCTTGTTTATGAAAAACTATTTATTTCTGTATTACATGATTGCAACTTGCTGAAAAGTGTCAACAGTATAGTGTTCCTATCATCCTGATTAATCAGTACAGCAAAAATGGAACTTACAGAGTGCACTAAACATGAATTAGACCTTGTTTGTGAAAAACGATTTATTTCTGTATTTCATGATTGCAACTTGCTGAAAAGTGTCAACAATGTTCCTTTCATCGAGTTTAAACAGTACAGCAAAATGGTATTTACAGATTGACTCAAACTTGACTTAGACCTTGTTTGTGAAAAACTATTTATTTCTGTATTTCATGATTGCAACTTGCTGAAAAGTGTCAAAAATGTTCCTTTCATCGAGTTTAAACAGTACAGCAAAATGGTATTTACAGAGTGACTCAAACTTGACTTAGACCTTGTTTTTGAAAAACTGTTTATTTCTGTATTACATGATTGCAACTTGCTGAAAAGTGTCAACAGTACAGTGTTCCTATCATCCTGATTAAGCAGTACAGCAAAAATTTAACTTACAGAGTGACTCAAACATGACTTAGACCTTGTTTTTGAAAAACGGTTTATTTCTGTATTTCATGATTGCAAACTTGCTGAAAAGTGTCAACAGTGTTCCTTTCATCGAGTTTAAACATTACAGCAAATGGTACTTACAGAGTGACTCAAACATGACTTAGACCTTGTTTTTGAAAAACTGTTTATTTCTGTATTTCATGATTGCAACTTGCTGAAAAGTGTTAACAGGGTTCCTTTCATCGAGTTTAAACAGTACAGCAAAATGGTACTTACAGAGTGACCTTGTTTTTGAAAAACTTTATTTTATTACATGATTGCAACTTGCTGAAAAGTGTCAACAGTTCAGTGTTACTATCAACCTGATTAAGCAGTACAGCAAAAATTGTACTTACAGAGTGCATCAAACATGATTTAGACCTTGTTTGTGAAAAACTATTTATTTCTGTATTACATGATTGCAACTTGCTGAAAAGTGTCAACAGTACAGTGTTCCTATCATCCTGATTAATCAGTACAGCAAAAATGGAACTTACAGAGTGCACTAAACATGAATTAGACCTTGTTTGTGAAAAACGATTTATTTCTGTATTTCATGATTGCAACTTGCTGAAAAGTGTCAACAATGTTCCTTTCATCGAGTTTAAACAGTACAGCAAAATGGTATTTACAGATTGACTCAAACTTGACTTAGACCTTGTTTGTGAAAAACTATTTATTTCTGTATTACATGATTGCAACTTGCTGAAAAGTGTCAACAATGTTCCTTTCATCGAGTTTAAACAGTACAGCAAAATTGTACTTACAGAGTGACTCAAACATGACTTAGACCTTGTTTTTGAAAAACGGTTTATTTCTGTATTTCATGATTGCAACTTGCTGAAAAGTGTCAACAGTGTTCCTTTCATCGAGTTTAAACAGTACAGCAAATGGTACTTACAGAGTGACTCAAACATGACTTAGACCTTGTTTTTGAAAAACTGTTTATTTCTGTATTTCATGATTGCAACTTGCTGAAAAGTGTTAACAGGGTTCCTTTCATCGAGTTTAAACAGTACAGCAAAATGGTACTTACAGAGTGACCTTGTTTTTGAAAAACTGTTTATTTCTCTATTACATGATTGCAACTTGCTGAAAAGTGTCAACAGTTCAGTGTTCCTATCATCCTGATTAAGCAGTACAGCAAAAATTGTACTTACAGAGTGCATCAAACATGATTTAGACCTTGTTTGTGAAAAACTATTTATTTCTGTATTTCATGATTGCAACTTGCTGAAAAGTGTCAACAATGTTCCTTTCATCGAGTTTAAACAGTACAGCAAAATGGTATTTACAGAGTGACTCAAACTTGACTTAGACCTTGTTTTTGAAAAACTATTTATTTCTGTATTACATGATTGCAACTTGCTGAAAAGTGTCAACAGTACAGTGTTCCTATCATCCTGATTAAGCAGTACAGCAAAAATTGTACTTACAGAGTGCATCAAACATGATTTAGACCTTGTTTGTGAAAAACTATTTATTTCTGTATTACATGATTGCAACTTGCTGAAAAGTGTCAACAGTACAGTGTTCCTATCATCCTGATTAATCAGTACAGCAAAAATGGAACTTACAGAGTGCACTAAACATGAATTAGACCTTGTTTGTGAAAAACGATTCATTTCTGTATTTCATGATTGCAACTTGCTGAAAAGTGTCAACAATGTTCCTTTCATCGAGTTTAAACAGTACAGCAAAATGGTATTTACAGATTGACTCAAACTTGACTTAGACCTTGTTTTTGAAAAACTGTTTATTTCTGTATTGCATGATTGCAACTTGCTGAAAAGTGTCAACAGTACAGTGTTCCTATCATCCTGATTAAGCAGTACAGCAAAAATGGAACTTACAAAGTGCATCAAACATGATTTAGACCTTGTTTGTGAAAAACTATTTATTTCTGTTTTTCATGATTGCAACTTGCTGAAAAGTGTCAACAATGTTCCTTTCATCGAGTTTAAACAGTACAGCAAAATTGTACTTACAGAGTGACTCAAACATGACTTAGACCTTGTTTTTGAAAAACGGTTTATTTCTGTATTTCATGATTGCAACTTGCTGAAAAGTGTCAACAATGTTCCTTTCATCGAGTTTAAACAGTACAGCAAAATTGTACTTACAGAGTGACTCAAACATGACTTAGACCTTGTTTTTGAAAAACTGTTTATTTCTGTATTTCATGATTGCAACTTGCTGAAAAGTGTTAACAGGGTTCCTTTCATCGAGTTTAAACAGTACAGCAAAATGGTACTTACAGAGTGACCTTGTTTTTGAAAAACTGTTTATTTCTCTATTACATGATTGCAACTTGCTGAAAAGTGTCAACAGTACAGTGTTCCTATCATCCTGATTAATCAGTACAGCAAAAATGGAACTTACAGAGTGCACTAAACATGAATTAGACCTTGTTTGTGAAAAACTATTTATTTCTGTATTTCATGATTGCAACTTGCTGAAAAGTGTCAACAATGTTCCTTTCATCGAGTTTAAACAGTACAGCAAAATGGTATTTACAGAGTGACTCAAACTTGACTTAGACCTTGTTTTTGAAAAACTGTTTATTTCTGTATTACATGATTGCAACTTGCTGAAAAGTGTCAACAGTACAGTGTTCCTATCATCCTGATTAAGCAGTACAGCAAAAATTTAACTTACAGAGTGACTCAAACATGACTTAGACCTTGTTTTTGAAAAACGGTTTATTTCTGTATTTCATGATTGCAAACTTGCTGAAAAGTGTCAACAGTGTTCCTTTCATCGAGTTTAAACATTACAGCAAATGGTACTTACAGAGTGACTCAAACATGACTTAGACCTTGTTTTTGAAAAACTGTTTATTTCTGTATTTCATGATTGCAACTTGCTGAAAAGTGTTAACAGGGTTCCTTTCATCGAGTTTAAACAGTACAGCAAAATGGTACTTACAGAGTGACCTTGTTTTTGAAAAACTTTATTTTATTACATGATTGCAACTTGCTGAAAAGTGTCAACAGTTCAGTGTTCCTATCAACCTGATTAAGC
This sequence comes from Salmo salar, assembly GCF_965601325.2. NCBI lineage: Eukaryota > Metazoa > Chordata > Actinopteri > Salmoniformes > Salmonidae > Salmo > Salmo salar. The sequence goes on along the minus strand of NC_138295.1, from coordinate 47,285,982 downwards.
AGTACAGCAAAAATTGTACTTACAGAGTGCATCAAACATGATTTAGACCTTGTTTGTGAAAAACTATTTATTTCTGTATTACATGATTGCAACTTGCTGAAAAGTGTCAACAGTACAGTGTTCCTATCATCCTGATTAATCAGTACAGCAAAAATGGAACTTACAGAGTGCACTAAACATGAATTAGACCTTGTTTGTGAAAAACGATTTATTTCTGTATTTCATGATTGCAACTTGCTGAAAAGTGTCAACAATGTTCCTTTCATCGAGTTTAAACAGTAGAGCAAAATGGTATTTACAGAGTGACTCAAACTTGACTTAGACCTTGTTTTTGAAAAACTGTTTATTTCTGTATTACATGATTGCAACTTGCTGAAAAGTGTCAACAGTACAGTGTTCCTATCATCCTGATTAAGCAGTACAGCAAAAATTGAACTTACAGAGTGACTCAAACATGACTTAGACCTTGTTTTTGAAAAACGGTTTATTTCTGTATTTCATGATTGCAACTTGCTGAAAAGTGTCAACAGTGTTCCTTTCATCGAGTTTAAACATTACAGCAAATGGTACTTACAGAGTGACTCAAACATGACTTAGACCTTGTTTTTGAAAAACTGTTTATTTCTGTATTTCATGATTGCAACTTGCTGAAAAGTGTTAACAGGGTTCCTTTCATCGAGTTTAAACAGTACAGCAAAATGGTACTTACAGAGTGACCTTGTTTTTGAAAAACTGTTTATTTCTCTATTACATGATTGCAACTTGCTGAAAAGTGTCAACAGTTCAGTGTTCCTATCATCCTGATTAAGCAGTACAGCAAAAATGGAACTTACAGAGTGCACTAAACATGAATTAGACCTTGTTTGTGAAAAACGATTTATTTCTGTATTTCATGATTGCAACTTGCTGAAAAGTGTCAACAATGTTCCTTTCATCGAGTTTAAACAGTACAGCAAAATGGTATTTACAGATTGACTCAAACTTGACTTAGACCTTGTTTTTGAAAAACTGTTTATTTCTGTATTGCATGATTGCAACTTGCTGAAAAGTGTCAACAGTACAGTGTTCCTATCATCCTGATTAAGCAGTACAGCAAAAATGGAACTTACAAAGTGCATCAAACATGATTTAGACCTTGTTTGTGAAAAACTATTTATTTCTGTTTTTCATGATTGCAACTTGCTGAAAAGTGTCAACAATGTTCCTTTCATCGAGTTTAAACAGTACAGCAAAATTGTACTTACATAGTGACTCAAACATGACTTAGACCTTGTTTTTGAAAAACGGTTTATTTCTGTATTTCATGATTGCAACTTGCTGAAAAGTGTCAACAGTGTTCCTTTCATCGAGTTTAAACAGTACAGCAAATGGTACTTACAGAGTGACTCAAACATGACTTAGACCTTGTTTTTGAAAAACTGTTTATTTCTGTATTTCATGATTGCAACTTGCTGAAAAGTATTAACAGTGTTCCTTTCATCGAGTTTAAACAGTACAGCAAATGGTACTTACAGAGTGACTCAAACATGACTTAGACCTTGTTTTTGAAAAACTGTTTATTTCTGTATTTCATGATTGCAACTTGCTGAAAAGTGTTAACGGTGCCTTTCATCGAGTTTAAACAGTACAGCAAAATGGTACTTACAGAGTGACCTTGTTTTTGAAAAACTGTTTATTTCTCTATTACATGATTGCAACTTGGTGAAAAGTGTCAACAGTTCAGTGTTCCTATCATCCTGATTAAGCAGTACAGCAAAAATTGTACTTACAGAGTGCATCAAACATGATTTAGACCTTGTTTGTGAAAAACTATTTATTTCTGTATTACATGATTGCAACTTGCTGAAAAGTGTCAACAGTACAGTGTTCCTATCATCCTGATTAATCAGTACAGCAAAAATGGAACTTACAGAGTGCACTAAACTATGAATTAGACCTTGTTTGTGAAAAACGATTTATTTCTGTATTTCATGATTGCAACTTGCTGAAAAGTGTCAACAATGTTCCTTTCATCGAGTTTAAACAGTACAGCAAAATGGTATTTACAGAGTGACTCAAACTTGACTTAGACCTTGTTTTTGAAAAACTATTTATTTCTGTATTACATGATTGCAACTTGCTGAAAAGTGTCAACAGTACAGTGTTCCTATCATCCTGATTAAGCAGTACAGCAAAAATTGAACTTACAGAGTGACTCAAACATGACTTAGACCTTGTTTTTGAAAAACGGTTTATTTCTGTATTTCATGATTGCAACTTGCTGAAAAGTGTCAACAGTGTTCCTTTCATCGAGTTTAAACATTACAGCAAATGGTACTTACAGAGTGACTCAAACATGACTTAGACCTTGTTTTTGAAAAACTGTTTATTTCTGTATTTCATGATTGCAACTTGCTGAAAAGTATTAACAGTGTTCCTTTCATCGAGTTTAAACAGTACAGCAAATGGTACTTACAGAGTGACTCAAACATGACTTAGACCTTGTTTTTGAAAAACTGTTTATTTCTGTATTTCATGATTGCAACTTGCTGAAAAGTGTTAACAGGGTTCCTTTCATCGAGTTTAAACAGTACAGCAAAATGGTACTTACAGAGTGACCTTGTTTTTGAAAAACTGTTTATTTCTCTATTACATGATTGCAACTTGCTGAAAAGTGTCAACAGTTCAGTGTTCCTATCATCCTGATTAAGCAGTACAGCAAAAATTGTACTTACAGAGTGCATCAAACATGATTTAGACCTTGTTTGTGAAAAACTATTTATTTCTGTATTACATGATTGCAACTTGCTGAAAAGTGTCAACAGTACAGTGTTCCTATCATCCTGATTAATCAGTACAGCAAAAATGGAACTTACAGAGTGCACTAAACATGAATTAGACCTTGTTTGTGAAAAACGATTTATTTCTGTATTTCATGATTGCAACTTGCTGAAAAGTGTCAACAATGTTCCTTTCATCGAGTTTAAACAGTACAGCAAAATGGTATTTACAGATTGACTCAAACTTGACTTAGACCTTGTTTTTGAAAAACTGTTTATTTCTGTATTGCATGATTGCAACTTGCTGAAAAGTGTCAACAGTACAGTGTTCCTATCATCCTGATTAAGCAGTACAGCAAAAATGGAACTTACAAAGTGCATCAAACATGATTTAGACCTTGTTTGTGAAAAACTATTTATTTCTGTTTTTCATGATTGCAACTTGCTGAAAAGTGTCAACAATGTTCCTTTCATCGAGTTTAAACAGTACAGCAAAATTGTACTTACAGAGTGACTCAAACATGACTTAGACCTTGTTTTTGAAAAACGGTTTATTTCTGTATTTCATGATTGCAACTTGCTGAAAAGTGTTAACAGGGTTCCTTTCATCGAGTTTAAACAGTACAGCAAAATGGTACTTACAGAGTGACCTTGTTTTTGAAAAACTGTTTATTTCTCTATTACATGATTGCAACTTGCTGAAAAGTGTCAACAGTTCAGTGTTCCTATCATCCTGATTAAGCAGTACAGCAAAAATTGTACTTACAGAGTGCATCAAACATGATTTAGACCTTGGTTGTGAAAAACTATTTATTTCTGTATTACATGATTGCAACTTGCTGAAAAGTGTCAACAGTACAGTGTTCCTATCATCCTGATTAATCAGTACAGCAAAAATGGAACTTACAGAGTGCACTAAACATGAATTAGACCTTGTTTGTGAAAAACGATTTATTTCTGTATTTCATGATTGCAACTTGCTGAAAAGTGTCAACAATGTTCCTTTCATCGAGTTTAAACAGTACAGCAAAATGGTATTTACAGATTGACTCAAACTTGACTTAGACCTTGTTTTTGAAAAACTGTTTATTTCTGTATTGCATGATTGCAACTTGCTGAAAAGTGTCAACAGTACAGTGTTCCTATCATCCTGATTAAGCAGTACAGCAAAAATGGAACTTACAAAGTGCATCAAACATGATTTAGACCTTGTTTGTGAAAAACTATTTATTTCTGTTTTTCATGATTGCAACTTGCTGAAAAGTGTTAACAGGGTTCCTTTCATCGAGTTTAAACAGTACAGCAAAATGGTACTTACAGAGTGACCTTGTTTTTGAAAAACTGTTTATTTCTCTATTACATGATTGCAACTTGCTGAAAAGTGTCAACAGTTCAGTGTTCCTATCATCCTGATTAAGCAGTACAGCAAAAATTGTACTTACAGAGTGCATCAAACATGATTTAGACCTTGTTTGTGAAAAACTATTTATTTCTGTATTACATGATTGCAACTTGCTGAAAAGTGTCAACAGTACAGTGTTCCTATCATCCTGATTAATCAGTACAGCAAAAATGGAACTTACAGAGTGCACTAAACATGAATTAGACCTTGTTTGTGAAAAACGATTTATTTCTGTATTTCATGATTGCAACTTGCTGAAAAGTGTCAACAATGTTCCTTTCATCGAGTTTAAACAGTACAGCAAAATGGTATTTACAGAGTGACTCAAACTTGACTTAGACCTTGTTTTTGAAAAACTATTTATTTCTGTATTACATGATTGCAACTTGCTGAAAAGTGTCAACAGTACAGTGTTCCTATCATCCTGATTAAGCAGTACAGCAAAAATTGAACTTACAGAGTGACTCAAACATGATTTAGACCTTGTTTGTGAAAAACTATTTATTTCTGTTTTTCATGATTGCAACTTGCTGAAAAGTGTCAACAATGTTCCTTTCATCGAGTTTAAACAGTACAGCAAAATTGTACTTACAGAGTGACTCAAACATGACTTAGACCTTGTTTTTGAAAAACGGTTTATTTCTGTATTTCATGATTGCAACTTGCTGAAAAGTGTTAACAGGGTTCCTTTCATCGAGTTTAAACAGTACAGCAAAATGGTACTTACAGAGTGACCTTGTTTTTGAAAAACTGTTTATTTCTCTATTACATGATTGCAACTTGCTGAAAAGTGTCAACAGTTCAGTGTTCCTATCATCCTGATTAAGCAGTACAGCAAAAATTGTACTTACAGAGTGCATCAAACATGATTTAGACCTTGGTTGTGAAAAACTATTTATTTCTGTATTACATGATTGCAACTTGCTGAAAAGTGTCAACAGTACAGTGTTCCTATCATCCTGATTAATCAGTACAGCAAAAATGGAACTTACAGAGTGCACTAAACATGAATTAGACCTTGTTTGTGAAAAACGATTTATTTCTGTATTTCATGATTGCAACTTGCTGAAAAGTGTCAACAATGTTCCTTTCATCGAGTTTAAACAGTACAGCAAAATGGTATTTACAGATTGACTCAAACTTGACTTAGACCTTGTTTTTGAAAAACTGTTTATTTCTGTATTGCATGATTGCAACTTGCTGAAAAGTGTCAACAGTACAGTGTTCCTATCATCCTGATTAAGCAGTACAGCAAAAATGGAACTTACAAAGTGCATCAAACATGATTTAGACCTTGTTTGTGAAAAACTATTTATTTCTGTTTTTCATGATTGCAACTTGCTGAAAAGTGTCAACAATGTTCCTTTCATCGAGTTTAAACAGTACAGCAAAATTGTACTTACAGAGTGACTCAAACATGACTTAGACCTTGTTTTTGAAAAACGGTTTATTTCTGTATTTCATGATTGCAACTTGCTGAAAAGTGTCAACAATGTTCCTTTCATCGAGTTTAAACAGTACAGCAAAATTGTACTTACAGAGTGACTCAAACATGACTTAGACCTTGTTTTTGAAAAACTGTTTATTTCTGTATTTCATGATTGCAACTTGCTGAAAAGTGTTAACAGGGTTCCTTTCATCGAGTTTAAACAGTACAGCAAAATGGTACTTACAGAGTGACCTTGTTTTTGAAAAACTGTTTATTTCTCTATTACATGATTGCAACTTGCTGAAAAGTGTCAACAGTTCAGTGTTCCTATCATCCTGATTAAGCAGTACAGCAAAAATTGTACTTACAGAGTGCATCAAACATGATTTAGACCTTGTTTGTGAAAAACTATTTATTTCTGTATTACATGATTGCAACTTGCTGAAAAGTGTCAACAGTACAGTGTTCCTATCATCCTGATTAATCAGTACAGCAAAAATGGAACTTACAGAGTGCACTAAACATGAATTAGACCTTGTTTGTGAAAAACGATTTATTTCTGTATTTCATGATTGCAACTTGCTGAAAAGTGTCAACAATGTTCCTTTCATCGAGTTTAAACAGTACAGCAAAATGGTATTTACAGAGTGACTCAAACTTGACTTAGACCTTATTTTTGAAAAACTGTTTATTTCTGTATTACATGATTGCAACTTGCTGAAAAGTGTCAACAGTACAGTGTTCCTATCATCCTGATTAAGCAGTACAGCAAAAATTTAACTTACAGAGTGACTCAAACATGACTTAGACCTTGTTTTTGAAAAACGGTTTATTTCTGTATTTCATGATTGCAACTTGCTGAAAAGTGTCAACAGTGTTCCTTTCATCGAGTTTAAACAGTACAGCAAATGGTACTTACAGAGTGACTCAAACATGACTTAGACCTTGTTTTTGAAAAACGGTTTATTTCTGTATTTCATGATTGCAACTTGCTGAAAAGTGTTAACAGGGTTCCTTTCATCGAGTTTAAACAGTACAGCAAAATGGTACTTACAGAGTGACCTTGTTTTTGAAAAACTGTTTATTTCTCTATTACATGATTGCAACTTGCTGAAAAGTGTCAACAATGTTCCTTTCATCGAGTTTAAACAGTACAGCAAAATGGTATTTACAGATTGACTCAAACTTGACTTAGACCTTGTTTTTGAAAAACTGTTTATTTCTGTATTGCATGATTGCAACTTGCTGAAAAGTGTCAACAGTACAGTGTTCCTATCATCCTGATTAAGCAGTACAGCAAAAATGGAACTTACAAAGTGCATCAAACATGATTTAGACCTTGTTTGTGAAAAACTATTTATTTCTGTTTTTCATGATTGCAACTTGCTGAAAAGTGTCAACAATGTTCCTTTCATCGAGTTTAAACAGTACAGCAAAATTGTACTTACATAGTGACTCAAACATGATTTAGACCTTGTTTGTGAAAAACTATTTATTTCTGTATTACATGATTGCAACTTGCTGAAAAGTGTCAACAGTACAGTGTTCCTATCATCCTGATTAATCAGTACAGCAAAAATGGAACTTACAGAGTGCACTAAACATGAATTAGACCTTGTTTGTGAAAAACGATTTATTTCTGTATTTCATGATTGCAACTTGCTGAAAAGTGTCAACAATGTTCCTTTCATCGAGTTTAAACAGTACAGCAAAATGGTATTTACAGAGTGACTCAAACTTGACTTAGACCTTGTTTTTGAAAAACTGTTTATTTCTGTATTACATGATTGCAACTTGCTGAAAAGTGTCAACAGTACAGTGTTCCTATCATCCTGATTAAGCAGTACAGCAAAAATTGAACTTACAGAGTGACTCAAACATGACTTAGACCTTGTTTTTGAAAAACGGTTTATTTCTGTATTTCATGATTGCAACTTGCTGAAAAGTGTCAACAGTGTTCCTTTCATCGAGTTTAAACATTACAGCAAATGGTACTTACAGAGTGACTCAAACATGACTTAGACCTTGTTTTTGAAAAACTGTTTATTTCTGTATTTCATGATTGCAACTTGCTGAAAAGTGTTAACAGGGTTCCTTTCATCGAGTTTAAACAGTACAGCAAAATGGTACTTACAGAGTGACCTTGTTTTTGAAAAACTGTTTATTTCTCTATTACATGATTGCAACTTGCTGAAAAGTGTCAACAGTTCAGTGTTCCTATCATCCTGATTAAGCAGTACAGCAAAAATGGAACTTACAGAGTGCACTAAACATGAATTAGACCTTGTTTGTGAAAAACGATTTATTTCTGTATTTCATGATTGCAACTTGCTGAAAAGTGTCAACAATGTTCCTTTCATCGAGTTTAAACAGTACAGCAAAATGGTATTTACAGATTGACTCAAACTTGACTTAGACCTTGTTTTTGAAAAACTGTTTATTTCTGTATTGCATGATTGCAACTTGCTGAAAAGTGTCAACAGTACAGTGTTCCTATCATCCTGATTAAGCAGTACAGCAAAAATGGAACTTACAAAGTGCATCAAACATGATTTAGACCTTGTTTGTGAAAAACTATTTATTTCTGTTTTTCATGATTGCAACTTGCTGAAAAGTGTCAACAATGTTCCTTTCATCGAGTTTAAACAGTACAGCAAAATTGTACTTACATAGTGACTCAAACATGACTTAGACCTTGTTTTTGAAAAACGGTTTATTTCTGTATTTCATGATTGCAACTTGCTGAAAAGTGTCAACAGTGTTCCTTTCATCGAGTTTAAACAGTACAGCAAATGGTACTTACAGAGTGACTCAAACATGACTTAGACCTTGTTTTTGAAAAACTGTTTATTTCTGTATTTCATGATTGCAACTTGCTGAAAAGTATTAACAGTGTTCCTTTCATCGAGTTTAAACAGTACAGCAAATGGTACTTACAGAGTGACTCAAACATGACTTAGACCTTGTTTTTGAAAAACTGTTTATTTCTGTATTTCATGATTGCAACTTGCTGAAAAGTGTTAACGGTGCCTTTCATCGAGTTTAAACAGTACAGCAAAATGGTACTTACAGAGTGACCTTGTTTTTGAAAAACTGTTTATTTCTCTATTACATGATTGCAACTTGGTGAAAAGTGTCAACAGTTCAGTGTTCCTATCATCCTGATTAAGCAGTACAGCAAAAATTGTACTTACAGAGTGCATCAAACATGATTTAGACCTTGTTTGTGAAAAACTATTTATTTCTGTATTACATGATTGCAACTTGCTGAAAAGTGTCAACAGTACAGTGTTCCTATCATCCTGATTAATCAGTACAGCAAAAATGGAACTTACAGAGTGCACTAAACTATGAATTAGACCTTGTTTGTGAAAAACGATTTATTTCTGTATTTCATGATTGCAACTTGCTGAAAAGTGTCAACAATGTTCCTTTCATCGAGTTTAAACAGTACAGCAAAATGGTATTTACAGAGTGACTCAAACTTGACTTAGACCTTGTTTTTGAAAAACTATTTATTTCTGTATTACATGATTGCAACTTGCTGAAAAGTGTCAACAGTACAGTGTTCCTATCATCCTGATTAAGCAGTACAGCAAAAATTGAACTTACAGAGTGACTCAAACATGACTTAGACCTTGTTTTTGAAAAACGGTTTATTTCTGTATTTCATGATTGCAACTTGCTGAAAAGTGTCAACAGTGTTCCTTTCATCGAGTTTAAACATTACAGCAAATGGTACTTACAGAGTGACTCAAACATGACTTAGACCTTGTTTTTGAAAAACTGTTTATTTCTGTATTTCATGATTGCAACTTGCTGAAAAGTATTAACAGTGTTCCTTTCATCGAGTTTAAACAGTACAGCAAATGGTACTTACAGAGTGACTCAAACATGACTTAGACCTTGTTTTTGAAAAACTGTTTATTTCTGTATTTCATGATTGCAACTTGCTGAAAAGTGTTAACAGGGTTCCTTTCATCGAGTTTAAACAGTACAGCAAAATGGTACTTACAGAGTGACCTTGTTTTTGAAAAACTGTTTATTTCTCTATTACATGATTGCAACTTGCTGAAAAGTGTCAACAGTTCAGTGTTCCTATCATCCTGATTAAGCAGTACAGCAAAAATTGTACTTACAGAGTGCATCAAACATGATTTAGACCTTGGTTGTGAAAAACTATTTATTTCTGTATTACATGATTGCAACTTGCTGAAAAGTGTCAACAGTACAGTGTTCCTATCATCCTGATTAATCAGTACAGCAAAAATGGAACTTACAGAGTGCACTAAACATGAATTAGACCTTGTTTGTGAAAAACGATTTATTTCTGTATTTCATGATTGCAACTTGCTGAAAAGTGTCAACAATGTTCCTTTCATCGAGTTTAAACAGTACAGCAAAATGGTATTTACAGATTGACTCAAACTTGACTTAGACCTTGTTTTTGAAAAACTGTTTATTTCTGTATTGCATGATTGCAACTTGCTGAAAAGTGTCAACAGTACAGTGTTCCTATCATCCTGATTAAGCAGTACAGCAAAAATGGAACTTACAAAGTGCATCAAACATGATTTAGACCTTGTTTGTGAAAAACTATTTATTTCTGTTTTTCATGATTGCAACTTGCTGAAAAGTGTCAACAATGTTCCTTTCATCGAGTTTAAACAGTACAGCAAAATTGTACTTACAGAGTGACTCAAACATGACTTAGACCTTGTTTTTGAAAAACGGTTTATTTCTGTATTTCATGATTGCAACTTGCTGAAAAGTGTTAACAGGGTTCCTTTCATCGAGTTTAAACAGTACAGCAAAATGGTACTTACAGAGTGACCTTGTTTTTGAAAAACTGTTTATTTCTCTATTACATGATTGCAACTTGCTGAAAAGTGTCAACAGTTCAGTGTTCCTATCATCCTGATTAAGCAGTACAGCAAAAATTGTACTTACAGAGTGCATCAAACATGATTTAGACCTTGGTTGTGAAAAACTATTTATTTCTGTATTACATGATTGCAACTTGCTGAAAAGTGTCAACAGTACAGTGTTCCTATCATCCTGATTAATCAGTACAGCAAAAATGGAACTTACAGAGTGCACTAAACATGAATTAGACCTTGTTTGTGAAAAACGATTTATTTCTGTATTTCATGATTGCAACTTGCTGAAAAGTGTCAACAATGTTCCTTTCATCGAGTTTAAACAGTACAGCAAAATGGTATTTACAGATTGACTCAAACTTGACTTAGACCTTGTTTTTGAAAAACTGTTTATTTCTGTATTGCATGATTGCAACTTGCTGAAAAGTGTCAACAGTACAGTGTTCCTATCATCCTGATTAAGCAGTACAGCAAAAATTGAACTTACAGAGTGACTCAAACATGACTTAGACCTTGTTTTTGAAAAACGGTTTATTTCTGTATTTCATGATTGCAACTTGCTGAAAAGTGTCAACAGTGTTCCTTTCATCGAGTTTAAACATTACAGCAAATGGTACTTACAGAGTGACTCAAACATGACTTAGACCTTGTTTTTGAAAAACTGTTTATTTCTGTATTTCATGATTGCAACTTGCTGAAAAGTATTAACAGTGTTCCTTTCATCGAGTTTAAACAGTACAGCAAATGGTACTTACAGAGTGACTCAAACATGACTTAGACCTTGTTTTTGAAAAACTGTTTATTTCTGTATTTCATGATTGCAACTTGCTGAAAAGTGTTAACAGGGTTCCTTTCATCGAGTTTAAACAGTACAGCAAAATGGTACTTACAGAGTGACCTTGTTTTTGAAAAACTGTTTATTTCTCTATTACATGATTGCAACTTGCTGAAAAGTGTCAACAGTTCAGTGTTCCTATCATCCTGATTAAGCAGTACAGCAAAAATTGTACTTACAGAGTGCATCAAACATGATTTAGACCTTGGTTGTGAAAAACTATTTATTTCTGTATTACATGATTGCAACTTGCTGAAAAGTGTCAACAGTACAGTGTTCCTATCATCCTGATTAATCAGTACAGCAAAAATGGAACTTACAGAGTGCACTAAACATGAATTAGACCTTGTTTGTGAAAAACGATTTATTTCTGTATTTCATGATTGCAACTTGCTGAAAAGTGTCAACAATGTTCCTTTCATCGAGTTTAAACAGTACAGCAAAATGGTATTTACAGATTGACTCAAACTTGACTTAGACCTTGTTTTTGAAAAACTGTTTATTTCTGTATTGCATGATTGCAACTTGCTGAAAAGTGTCAACAGTACAGTGTTCCTATCATCCTGATTAAGCAGTACAGCAAAAATGGAACTTACAAAGTGCATCAAACATGATTTAGACCTTGTTTGTGAAAAACTATTTATTTCTGTTTTTCATGATTGCAACTTGCTGAAAAGTGTCAACAATGTTCCTTTCATCGAGTTTAAACAGTACAGCAAAATTGTACTTACAGAGTGACTCAAACATGACTTAGACCTTGTTTTTGAAAAACGGTTTATTTCTGTATTTCATGATTGCAACTTGCTGAAAAGTGTTAACAGGGTTCCTTTCATCGAGTTTAAACAGTACAGCAAAATGGTACTTACAGAGTGACCTTGTTTTTGAAAAACTGTTTATTTCTCTATTACATGATTGCAACTTGCTGAAAAGTGTCAACAGTTCAGTGTTCCTATCATCCTGATTAAGCAGTACAGCAAAAATTGTACTTACAGAGTGCATCAAACATGATTTAGACCTTGGTTGTGAAAAACTATTTATTTCTGTATTACATGATTGCAACTTGCTGAAAAGTGTCAACAGTACAGTGTTCCTATCATCCTGATTAATCAGTACAGCAAAAATGGAACTTACAGAGTGCACTAAACATGAATTAGACCTTGTTTGTGAAAAACGATTTATTTCTGTATTTCATGATTGCAACTTGCTGAAAAGTGTCAACAATGTTCCTTTCATCGAGTTTAAACAGTACAGCAAAATGGTATTTACAGATTGACTCAAACTTGACTTAGACCTTGTTTTTGAAAAACTGTTTATTTCTGTATTGCATGATTGCAACTTGCTGAAAAGTGTCAACAGTACAGTGTTCCTATCATCCTGATTAAGCAGTACAGCAAAAATGGAACTTACAAAGTGCATCAAACATGATTTAGACCTTGTTTGTGAAAAACTATTTATTTCTGTTTTTCATGATTGCAACTTGCTGAAAAGTGTTAACAGGGTTCCTTTCATCGAGTTTAAACAGTACAGCAAAATGGTACTTACAGAGTGACCTTGTTTTTGAAAAACTGTTTATTTCTCTATTACATGATTGCAACTTGCTGAAAAGTGTCAACAGTTCAGTGTTCCTATCATCCTGATTAAGCAGTACAGCAAAAATTGTACTTACAGAGTGCATCAAACATGATTTAGACCTTGTTTGTGAAAAACTATTTATTTCTGTATTACATGATTGCAACTTGCTGAAAAGTGTCAACAGTACAGTGTTCCTATCATCCTGATTAATCAGTACAGCAAAAATGGAACTTACAGAGTGCACTAAACATGAATTAGACCTTGTTTGTGAAAAACGATTTATTTCTGTATTTCATGATTGCAACTTGCTGAAAAGTGTCAACAATGTTCCTTTCATCGAGTTTAAACAGTACAGCAAAATGGTATTTACAGAGTGACTCAAACTTGACTTAGACCTTATTTTTGAAAAACGGTTTATTTCTGTATTACATGATTGCAACTTGCTGAAAAGTGTCAACAGTACAGTGTTCCTATCATCCTGATTAAGCAGTACAGCAAAAATTTAACTTACAGAGTGACTCAAACATGACTTAGACCTTGTTTTTGAAAAACGGTTTATTTCTGTATTTCATGATTGCAACTTGCTGAAAAGTATTAACAGTGTTCCTTTCATCGAGTTTAAACAGTACAGCAAAATGGTATTTACAGATTGACTCAAACTTGACTTAGACCTTGTTTTTGAAAAACTGTTTATTTCTGTATTGCATGATTGCAACTTGCTGAAAAGTGTCAACAGTACAGTGTTCCTATCATCCTGATTAAGCAGTACAGCAAAAATGGAACTTACAAAGTGCATCAAACATGATTTAGACCTTGTTTGTGAAAAACTATTTATTTCTGTTTTTCATGATTGCAACTTGCTGAAAAGTGTTAACAGGGTTCCTTTCATCGAGTTTAAACAGTACAGCAAAATGGTACTTACAGAGTGACCTTGTTTTTGAAAAACTGTTTATTTCTCTATTACATGATTGCAACTTGCTGAAAAGTGTCAACAGTTCAGTGTTCCTATCATCCTGATTAAGCAGTACAGCAAAAATTGTACTTACAGAGTGCATCAAACATGATTTAGACCTTGTTTGTGAAAAACTATTTATTTCTGTATTACATGATTGCAACTTGCTGAAAAGTGTCAACAGTACAGTGTTCCTATCATCCTGATTAATCAGTACAGCAAAAATGGAACTTACAGAGTGCACTAAACATGAATTAGACCTTGTTTGTGAAAAACGATTTATTTCTGTATTTCATGATTGCAACTTGCTGAAAAGTGTCAACAATGTTCCTTTCATCGAGTTTAAACAGTACAGCAAAATGGTATTTACAGAGTGACTCAAACTTGACTTAGACCTTATTTTTGAAAAACTGTTTATTTCTGTATTACATGATTGCAACTTGCTGAAAAGTGTCAACAGTACAGTGTTCCTATCATCCTGATTAAGCAGTACAGCAAAAATTTAACTTACAGAGTGACTCAAACATGACTTAGACCTTGTTTTTGAAAAACGGTTTATTTCTGTATTTCATGATTGCAACTTGCTGAAAAGTATTAACAGTGTTCCTTTCATCGAGTTTAAACAGTACAGCAAATGGTACTTACAGAGTGACTCAAACATGACTTAGACCTTGTTTTTGAAAAACTGTTTATTTCTGTATTTCATGATTGCAACTTGCTGAAAAGTGTTAACGGTGCCTTTCATCGAGTTTAAACAGTACAGCAAAATGGTACTTACAGAGTGACCTTGTTTTTGAAAAACTGTTTATTTCTCTATTACATGATTGCAACTTGGTGAAAAGTGTCAACAGTTCAGTGTTCCTATCATCCTGATTAAGCAGTACAGCAAAAATTGTACTTACAGAGTGCATCAAACATGATTTAGACCTTGTTTGTGAAAAACTATTTATTTCTGTATTACATGATTGCAACTTGCTGAAAAGTGTCAACAGTACAGTGTTCCTATCATCCTGATTAATCAGTACAGCAAAAATGGAACTTACAGAGTGCACTAAACTATGAATTAGACCTTGTTTGTGAAAAACGATTTATTTCTGTATTTCATGATTGCAACTTGCTGAAAAGTGTCAACAATGTTCCTTTCATCGAGTTTAAACAGTACAGCAAAATGGTATTTACAGAGTGACTCAAACTTGACTTAGACCTTGTTTTTGAAAAACTATTTATTTCTGTATTACATGATTGCAACTTGCTGAAAAGTGTCAACAGTACAGTGTTCCTATCATCCTGATTAAGCAGTACAGCAAAAATTGAACTTACAGAGTGACTCAAACATGATTTAGACCTTGTTTGTGAAAAACTATTTATTTCTGTTTTTCATGATTGCAACTTGCTGAAAAGTGTCAACAATGTTCCTTTCATCGAGTTTAAACAGTACAGCAAAATTGTACTTACAGAGTGACTCAAACATGACTTAGACCTTGTTTTTGAAAAACGGTTTATTTCTGTATTTCATGATTGCAACTTGCTGAAAAGTGTTAACAGGGTTCCTTTCATCGAGTTTAAACAGTACAGCAAAATGGTACTTACAGAGTGACCTTGTTTTTGAAAAACTGTTTATTTCTCTATTACATGATTGCAACTTGCTGAAAAGTGTCAACAGTTCAGTGTTCCTATCATCCTGATTAAGCAGTACAGCAAAAATTGTACTTACAGAGTGCATCAAACATGATTTAGACCTTGGTTGTGAAAAACTATTTATTTCTGTATTACATGATTGCAACTTGCTGAAAAGTGTCAACAGTACAGTGTTCCTATCATCCTGATTAATCAGTACAGCAAAAATGGAACTTACAGAGTGCACTAAACATGAATTAGACCTTGTTTGTGAAAAACGATTTATTTCTGTATTTCATGATTGCAACTTGCTGAAAAGTGTCAACAATGTTCCTTTCATCGAGTTTAAACAGTACAGCAAAATGGTATTTACAGATTGACTCAAACTTGACTTAGACCTTGTTTTTGAAAAACTGTTTATTTCTGTATTGCATGATTGCAACTTGCTGAAAAGTGTCAACAGTACAGTGTTCCTATCATCCTGATTAAGCAGTACAGCAAAAATGGAACTTACAAAGTGCATCAAACATGATTTAGACCTTGTTTGTGAAAAACTATTTATTTCTGTTTTTCATGATTGCAACTTGCTGAAAAGTGTCAACAATGTTCCTTTCATCGAGTTTAAACAGTACAGCAAAATTGTACTTACAGAGTGACTCAAACATGACTTAGACCTTGTTTTTGAAAAACGGTTTATTTCTGTATTTCATGATTGCAACTTGCTGAAATGTGTCAACAATGTTCCTTTCATCGAGTTTAAACAGTACAGCAAAATTGTACTTACAGAGTGACTCAAACATGACTTAGACCTTGTTTTTGAAAAACTGTTTATTTCTGTATTTCATGATTGCAACTTGCTGAAAAGTGTTAACAGGGTTCCTTTCATCGAGTTTAAACAGTACAGCAAAATGGTACTTACAGAGTGACCTTGTTTTTGAAAAACTGTTTATTTCTCTATTACATGATTGCAACTTGCTGAAAAGTGTCAACAGTTCAGTGTTCCTATCATCCTGATTAAGCAGTACAGCAAAAATTGTACTTACAGAGTGCATCAAACATGATTTAGACCTTGTTTGTGAAAAACTATTTATTTCTGTATTACATGATTGCAACTTGCTGAAAAGTGTCAACAGTACAGTGTTCCTATCATCCTGATTAATCAGTACAGCAAAAATGGAACTTACAGAGTGCACTAAACATGAATTAGACCTTGTTTGTGAAAATAGATTTATTTCTGTATTTCATGATTGCAACTTGCTGAAAAGTGTCAACAATGTTCCTTTCATCGAGTTTAAACAGTACAGCAAAATGGTATTTACAGAGTGACTCAAACTTGACTTAGACCTTATTTTTGAAAAACTGTTTATTTCTGTATTACATGATTGCAACTTGCTGAAAAGTGTCAACAGTACAGTGTTCCTATCATCCTGATTAAGCAGTACAGCAAAAATTTAACTTACAGAGTGACTCAAACATGACTTAGACCTTGTTTTTGAAAAACGGTTTATTTCTGTATTTCATGATTGCAACTTGCTGAAAAGTGTCAACAGTGTTCCTTTCATCGAGTTTAAACAGTACAGCAAATGGTACTTACAGAGTGACTCAAACATGACTTAGACCTTGTTTTTGAAAAACTGTTTATTTCTGTATTTCATGATTGCAACTTGCTGAAAAGTGTTAACAGGGTTCCTTTCATCGAGTTTAAACAGTACAGCAAAATGGTACTTACAGAGTGACCTTGTTTTTGAAAAACTGTTTATTTCTCTATTACATGATTGCAACTTGCTGAAAAGTGTCAACAGTTCAGTGTTCCTATCATCCTGATTAATCAGTACAGCAAAAATGGAACTTACAGAGTGCACTAAACTATGAATTAGACCTTGTTTGTGAAAAACGATTTATTTCTGTATTTCATGATTGCAACTTGCTGAAAAGTGTCAACAATGTTCCTTTCATCGAGTTTAAACAGTACAGCAAAATGGTATTTACAGAGTGACTCAAACTTGACTTAGACCTTGTTTTTGAAAAACTATTTATTTCTGTATTACATGATTGCAACTTGCTGAAAAGTGTCAACAGTACAGTGTTCCTATCATCCTGATTAAGCAGTACAGCAAAAATTGAACTTACAGAGTGACTCAAACATGATTTAGACCTTGTTTGTGAAAAACTATTTATTTCTGTTTTTCATGATTGCAACTTGCTGAAAAGTGTCAACAATGTTCCTTTCATCGAGTTTAAACAGTACAGCAAAATTGTACTTACAGAGTGACTCAAACATGACTTAGACCTTGTTTTTGAAAAACGGTTTATTTCTGTATTTCATGATTGCAACTTGCTGAAAAGTGTTAACAGGGTTCCTTTCATCGAGTTTAAACAGTACAGCAAAATGGTACTTACAGAGTGACCTTGTTTTTGAAAAACTGTTTATTTCTCTATTACATGATTGCAACTTGCTGAAAAGTGTCAACAGTTCAGTGTTCCTATCATCCTGATTAAGCAGTACAGCAAAAATTGTACTTACAGAGTGCATCAAACATGATTTAGACCTTGGTTGTGAAAAACTATTTATTTCTGTATTACATGATTGCAACTTGCTGAAAAGTGTCAACAGTACAGTGTTCCTATCATCCTGATTAATCAGTACAGCAAAAATGGAACTTACAGAGTGCACTAAACATGAATTAGACCTTGTTTGTGAAAAACGATTTATTTCTGTATTTCATGATTGCAACTTGCTGAAAAGTGTCAACAATGTTCCTTTCATCGAGTTTAAACAGTACAGCAAAATGGTATTTACAGATTGACTCAAACTTGACTTAGACCTTGTTTTTGAAAAACTGTTTATTTCTGTATTGCATGATTGCAACTTGCTGAAAAGTGTCAACAGTACAGTGTTCCTATCATCCTGATTAAGCAGTACAGCAAAAATGGAACTTACAAAGTGCATCAAACATGATTTAGACCTTGTTTGTGAAAAACTATTTATTTCTGTTTTTCATGATTGCAACTTGCTGAAAAGTGTCAACAATGTTCCTTTCATCGAGTTTAAACAGTACAGCAAAATTGTACTTACAGAGTGACTCAAACATGACTTAGACCTTGTTTTTGAAAAACGGTTTATTTCTGTATTTCATGATTGCAACTTGCTGAAATGTGTCAACAATGTTCCTTTCATCGAGTTTAAACAGTACAGCAAAATTGTACTTACAGAGTGACTCAAACATGACTTAGACCTTGTTTTTGAAAAACTGTTTATTTCTGTATTTCATGATTGCAACTTGCTGAAAAGTGTCAACAGTACAGTGTTCCTATCATCCTGATTAAGCAGTACAGCAAAAATTTAACTTACAGAGTGACTCAAACATGACTTAGACCTTGTTTTTGAAAAACGGTTTATTTCTGTATTTCATGATTGCAACTTGCTGAAAAGTGTCAACAGTGTTCCTTTCATCGAGTTTAAACAGTACAGCAAATGGTACTTACAGAGTGACTCAAACATGACTTAGACCTTGTTTTTGAAAAACTGTTTATTTCTGTATTTCATGATTGCAACTTGCTGAAAAGTGTTAACAGGGTTCCTTTCATCGAGTTTAAACAGTACAGCAAAATGGTACTTACAGAGTGACCTTGTTTTTGAAAAACTGTTTATTTCTCTATTACATGATTGCAACTTGCTGAAAAGTGTCAACAGTTCAGTGTTCCTATCATCCTGATTAAGCAGTACAGCAAAAATTGTACTTACAGAGTGCATCAAACATGATTTAGACCTTGTTTGTGAAAAACTATTTATTTCTGTATTGCATGATTGCACCTTGCTGAAAAGTGTCAACAATGTTCCTTTCATCGAGTTTAAACAGTACAGCAAAATGGTATTTACAGATTGACTCAAACTTGACTTAGACCTTGTTTTTGAAAAACTGTTTATTTCTGTATTGCATGATTGCAACTTGCTGAAAAGTGTCAACAGTACAGTGTTCCTATCATCCTGATTAAGCAGTACAGCAAAAATGGAACTTACAAAGTGCATCAAACATGATTTAGACCTTGTTTGTGAAAAACTATTTATTTCTGTTTTTCATGATTGCAACTTGCTGAAAAGTGTCAACAATGTTCCTTTCATCGAGTTTAAACAGTACAGCAAAATTGTACTTACAGAGTGACTCAAACATGACTTAGACCTTGTTTTTGAAAAACGGTTTATTTCTGTATTTCATGATTGCAACTTGCTGAAAAGTGTCAACAATGTTCCTTTCATCGAGTTTAAACAGTACAGCAAAATTGTACTTACAGAGTGACTCAAACATGACTTAGACCTTGTTTTTGAAAAACTGTTTATTTCTGTATTTCATGATTGCAACTTGCTGAAAAGTGTTAACAGGGTTCCTTTCATCGAGTTTAAACAGTACAGCAAAATGGTACTTACAGAGTGACCTTGTTTTTGAAAAACTGTTTATTTCTCTATTACATGATTGCAACTTGCTGAAAAGTGTCAACAGTTCAGTGTTCCTATCATCCTGATTAAGCAGTACAGCAAAAATTGTACTTACAGAGTGCATCAAACATGATTTAGACCTTGTTTGTGAAAAACTATTTATTTCTGTATTACATGATTGCAACTTGCTGAAAAGTGTCAACAGTACAGTGTTCCTATCATCCTGATTAATCAGTACAGCAAAAATGGAACTTACAGAGTGCACTAAACATGAATTAGACCTTGTTTGTGAAAAACGATTTATTTCTGTATTTCATGATTGCAACTTGCTGAAAAGTGTCAACAATGTTCCTTTCATCGAGTTTAAACAGTAAAGCAAAATGGTATTTACAGAGTGACTCAAACTTGACTTAGACCTTATTTTTGAAAAACTGTTTATTTCTGTATTACATGATTGCAACTTGCTGAAAAGTGTCAACAGTACAGTGTTCCTATCATCCTGATTAAGCAGTACAGCAAAAATTTAACTTACAGAGTGACTCAAACATGACTTAGACCTTGTTTTTGAAAAACGGTTTATTTCTGTATTTCATGATTGCAACTTGCTGAAAAGTGTCAACAGTGTTCCTTTCATCGAGTTTAAACAGTACAGCAAATGGTACTTACAGAGTGACTCAAACATGACTTAGACCTTGTTTTTGAAAAACTGTTTATTTCTGTATTTCATGATTGCAACTTGCTGAAAAGTGTTAACAGGGTTCCTTTCATCGAGTTTAAACAGTACAGCAAAATGGTACTTACAGAGTGACCTTGTTTTTGAAAAACTGTTTATTTCTCTATTACATGATTGCAACTTGCTGAAAAGTGTCAACAGTTCAGTGTTCCTATCATCCTGATTAAGCAGTACAGCAAAAATTGTACTTACAGAGTGCATCAAACATGATTTAGACCTTGTTTGTGAAAAACTATTTATTTCTGTATTGCATGATTGCAACTTGCTGAAAAGTGTCAACAATGTTCCTTTCATCGAGTTTAAACAGTACAGCAAAATGGTATTTACAGATTGACTCAAACTTGACTTAGACCTTGTTTTTGAAAAACTGTTTATTTCTGTATTGCATGATTGCAACTTGCTGAAAAGTGTCAACAGTACAGTGTTCCTATCATCCTGATTAAGCAGTACAGCAAAAATGGAACTTACAAAGTGCATCAAACATGATTTAGACCTTGTTTGTGAAAAACTATTTATTTCTGTTTTTCATGATTGCAACTTGCTGAAAAGTGTCAACAATGTTCCTTTCATCGAGTTTAAACAGTACAGCAAAATTGTACTTACAGAGTGACTCAAACATGACTTAGACCTTGTTTTTGAAAAACGGTTTATTTCTGTATTTCATGATTGCAACTTGCTGAAAAGTGTCAACAATGTTCCTTTCATCGAGTTTAAACAGTACAGCAAAATTGTACTTACAGAGTGACTCAAACATGACTTAGACCTTGTTTTTGAAAAACTGTTTATTTCTGTATTTCATGATTGCAACTTGCTGAAAAGTGTTAACAGGGTTCCTTTCATCGAGTTTAAACAGTACAGCAAAATGGTACTTACAGAGTGACCTTGTTTTTGAAAAACTGTTTATTTCTCTATTACATGATTGCAACTTGCTGAAAAGTGTCAACAGTTCAGTGTTCCTATCATCCTGATTAAGCAGTACAGCAAAAATTGTACTTACAGAGTGCATCAAACATGATTTAGACCTTGTTTGTGAAAAACTATTTATTTCTGTATTGCATGATTGCAACTTGCTGAAAAGTGTCAACAATGTTCCTTTCATCGAGTTTAAACAGTACAGCAAAATGGTATTTACAGATTGACTCAAACTTGACTTAGACCTTGTTTTTGAAAAACTGTTTATTTCTGTATTGCATGATTGCAACTTGCTGAAAAGTGTCAACAGTACAGTGTTCCTATCATCCTGATTAAGCAGTACAGCAAAAATGGAACTTACAAAGTGCATCAAACATGATTTAGACCTTGTTTGTGAAAAACTATTTATTTCTGTTTTTCATGATTGCAACTTGCTGAAAAGTGTCAACAATGTTCCTTTCATCGAGTTTAAACAGTACAGCAAAATTGTACTTACAGAGTGACTCAAACATGACTTAGACCTTGTTTTTGAAAAACGGTTTATTTCTGTATTTCATGATTGCAACTTGCTGAAAAGTGTCAACAATGTTCCTTTCATCGAGTTTAAACAGTACAGCAAAATTGTACTTACAGAGTGACTCAAACATGACTTAGACCTTGTTTTTGAAAAACTGTTTATTTCTGTATTTCATGATTGCAACTTGCTGAAAAGTGTTAACAGGGTTCCTTTCATCGAGTTTAAACAGTACAGCAAAATGGTACTTACAGAGTGACCTTGTTTTTGAAAAACTGTTTATTTCTCTATTACATGATTGCAACTTGCTGAAAAGTGTCAACAGTTCAGTGTTCCTATCATCCTGATTAAGCAGTACAGCAAAAATTGTACTTACAGAGTGCATCAAACATGATTTAGACCTTGTTTGTGAAAAACTATTTATTTCTGTATTACATGATTGCAACTTGCTGAAAAGTGTCAACAGTACAGTGTTCCTATCATCCTGATTAATCAGTACAGCAAAAATGGAACTTACAGAGTGCACTAAACATGAATTAGACCTTGTTTGTGAAAAACGATTTATTTCTGTATTTCATGATTGCAACTTGCTGAAAAGTGTCAACAATGTTCCTTTCATCGAGTTTAAACAGTACAGCAAAATGGTATTTACAGAGTGACTCAAACTTGACTTAGACCTTATTTTTGAAAAACTGTTTATTTCTGTATTACATGATTGCAACTTGCTGAAAAGTGTCAACAGTACAGTGTTCCTATCATCCTGATTAAGCAGTACAGCAAAAATTTAACTTACAGAGTGACTCAAACATGACTTAGACCTTGTTTTTGAAAAACGGTTTATTTCTGTATTTCATGATTGCAACTTGCTGAAAAGTGTCAACAGTGTTCCTTTCATCGAGTTTTAACAGTACAGCAAATGGTACTTACAGAGTGACTCAAACATGACTTAGACCTTGTTTTTGAAAAACTGTTTATTTCTGTATTTCATGATTGCAACTTGCTGAAAAGTGTTAACAGGGTTCCTTTCATCGAGTTTAAACAGTACAGCAAAATGGTACTTACAGAGTGACCTTGTTTTTGAAAAACTGTTTATTTCTCTATTACATGATTGCAACTTGCTGAAAAGTGTCAACAGTTCAGTGTTCCTATCATCCTGATTAAGCAGTACAGCAAAAATTGTACTTACAGAGTGCATCAAACATGATTTAGACCTTGTTTGTGAAAAACTATTTATTTCTGTATTACATGATTGCAACTTGCTGAAAAGTGTCAACAGTACAGTGTTCCTATCATCCTGATTAAGCAGTACAGCAAAAATTTAACTTACAGAGTGACTCAAACATGACTTAGACCTTGTTTTTGAAAAACGGTTTATATCTGTATTTCATGATTGCAACTTGCTGAAAAGTGTCAACAGTGTTCCTTTCATCGAGTTTAAACAGTACAGCAAATGGTACTTACAGAGTGACTCAAACATGACTTAGACCTTGTTTTTGAAAAACTGTTTATTTCTGTATTTCATGATTGCAACTTGCTGAAAAGTGTTAACAGGGTTCCTTTCATCGAGTTTAAACAGTACAGCAAAATGGTACTTACAGAGTGACCTTGTTTTTGAAAAACTGTTTATTTCTCTATTACATGATTGCAACTTGCTGAAAAGTGTCAACAGTTCAGTGTTCCTATCATCCTGATTAAGCAGTACAGCAAAAATTGTACTTACAGAGTGCATCAAACATGATTTAGACCTTGTTTGTGAAAAACTATTTATTTCTGTATTACATGATTGCAACTTGCTGAAAAGTGTCAACAGTACAGTGTTCCTATCATCCTGATTAATCAGTACAGCAAAAATGGAACTTACAGAGTGCACTAAACATGAATTAGACCTTGTTTGTGAAAAACGATTTATTTCTGTATTTCATGATTGCAACTTGCTGAAAAGTGTCAACAATGTTCCTTTCATCGAGTTTAAACAGTACAGCAAAATGGTATTTACAGATTGACTCAAACTTGACTTAGACCTTGTTTTTGAAAAACTGTTTATTTCTGTATTGCATGATTGCAACTTGCTGAAAAGTGTCAACAGTACAGTGTTCCTATCATCCTGATTAAGCAGTACAGCAAAAATGGAACTTACAAAGTGCATCAAACATGATTTAGACCTTGTTTGTGAAAAACTATTTATTTCTGTTTTTCATGATTGCAACTTGCTGAAAAGTGTCAACAGTACAGTGTTCCTATCATCCTGATTAATCAGTACAGCAAAAATGGAACTTACAGAGTGCACTAAACATGAATTAGACCTTGTTTGTGAAAAACGATTTATTTCTGTATTTCATGATTGCAACTTGCTGAAAAGTGTCAACAATGTTCCTTTCATCGAGTTTAAACAGTACAGCAAAATGGTATTTACAGAGTGACTCAAACTTGACTTAGACCTTGTTTTTGAAAAACTGTTTATTTCTGTATTACATGATTGCAACTTGCTGAAAAGTGTCAACAGTACAGTGTTCCTATCATCCTGATTAAGCAGTACAGCAAAAATTTAACTTACAGAGTGACTCAAACATGACTTAGACCTTGTTTTTGAAAAACGGTTTATTTCTGTATTTCATGATTGCAACTTGCTGAAAAGTGTCAACAGTGTTCCTTTCATCGGGTTTAAACATTACAGCAAATGGTACTTACAGAGTGACTCAAACATGACTTAGACCTTGTTTTTGAAAAACTGTTTATTTCTGTATTTCATGATTGCAACTTGCTGAAAAGTGTTAACAGGGTTCCTTTCATCGAGTTTAAACAGTACAGCAAAATGGTACTTACAGAGTGACCTTGTTTTTGAAAAACTGTTTATTTCTCTATTACATGATTGCAACTTGCTGAAAAGTGTCAACAGTTCAGTGTTCCTATCATCCTGATTAAGCAGTACAGCAAAAATTGTACTTACAGAGTGCATCAAACATGATTTAGACCTTGTTTGTGAAAAACTATTTATTTCTGTATTACATGATTGCAACTTGCTGAAAAGTGTCAACAGTACAGTGTTCCTATCATCCTGATTAATCAGTACAGCAAAAATGGAACTTACAGAGTGCACTAAACATGAATTAGACCTTGTTTGTGAAAAACGATTTATTTCTGTATTTCATGATTGCAACTTGCTGAAAAGTGTCAACAATGTTCCTTTCATCGAGTTTAAACAGTACAGCAAAATGGTATTTACAGATTGACTCAAACTTGACTTAGACCTTGTTTTTGAAAAACTGTTTATTTCTGTATTGCATGATTGCAACTTGCTGAAAAGTGTCAACAGTACAGTGTTCCTATCATCCTGATTAAGCAGTACAGCAAAAATGGAACTTACAAAGTGCATCAAACATGATTTAGACCTTGTTTGTGAATAACTATTTATTTCTGTTTTTCATGATTGCAACTTGCTGAAAAGTGTCAACAATGTTCCTTTCATCGAGTTTAAACAGTACAGCAAAATTGTACTTACAGAGTAACTCAAACATGACTTAGACCTTGTTTTTGAAAAACGGTTTATTTCTGTATTTCATGATTGCAACTTGCTGAAAAGTGTCAACAATGTTCCTTTCATCGAGTTTAAACAGTACAGCAAAATTGTACTTACAGAGTGACTCAAACATGACTTAGACCTTGTTTTTGAAAAACTGTTTATTTCTGTATTTCATGATTGCAACTTGCTGAAAAGTGTTAACAGGGTTCCTTTCATCGAGTTTAAACAGTACAGCAAAATGGTACTTACAGAGTGACCTTGTTTTTGAAAAACTGTTTATTTCTCTATTACATGATTGCAACTTGCTGAAAAGTGTCAACAGTTCAGTGTTCCTATCATCCTGATTAAGCAGTACAGCAAAAATTGTACTTACAGAGTGCATCAAACATGATTTAGACCTTGTTTGTGAAAAACTATTTATTTCTGTATTACATGATTGCAACTTGCTGAAAAGTGTCAACAGTACAGTGTTCCTATCATCCTGATTAATCAGTACAGCAAAAATGGAACTTACAGAGTGCACTAAACATGAATTAGACCTTGTTTGTGAAAAACGATTTATTTCTGTATTTCATGATTGCAACTTGCTGAAAAGTGTCAACAATGTTCCTTTCATCGAGTTTAAACAGTACAGCAAAATGGTATTTACAGATTGACTCAAACTTGACTTAGACCTTGTTTTTGAAAAACTGTTTATTTCTGTATTGCATGATTGCAACTTGCTGAAAAGTGTCAACAGTACAGTGTTCCTATCATCCTGATTAAGCAGTACAGCAAAAATGGAACTTACAAAGTGCATCAAACATGATTTAGACCTTG
This sequence comes from Salmo salar, assembly GCF_965601325.2. NCBI lineage: Eukaryota > Metazoa > Chordata > Actinopteri > Salmoniformes > Salmonidae > Salmo > Salmo salar. Next base: position 47,259,603 of record NC_138295.1, on the reverse strand, counting down.
TTTGTGAATAACTATTTATTTCTGTTTTTCATGATTGCAACTTGCTGAAAAGTGTCAACAATGTTCCTTTCATCGAGTTTAAACAGTACAGCAAAATTGTACTTACAGAGTATCTCAAACATGACTTAGACCTTGTTTTTGAAAAACGGTTTATTTCTGTATTTCATGATTGCAACTTGCTGAAAAGTGTCAACAATGTTCCTTTCATCGAGTTTAAACAGTACAGCAAAATTGTACTTACAGAGTGACTCAAACATGACTTAGACCTTGTTTTTGAAAAACTGTTTATTTCTGTATTTCATGATTGCAACTTGCTGAAAAGTGTTAACAGGGTTCCTTTCATCGAGTTTAAACAGTACAGCAAAATGGTACTTACAGAGTGACCTTGTTTTTGAAAAACTGTTTATTTCTCTATTACATGATTGCAACTTGCTGAAAAGTGTCAACAGTTCAGTGTTCCTATCATCCTGATTAAGCAGTACAGCAAAAATTGTACTTACAGAGTGCATCAAACATGATTTAGACCTTGTTTTTGAAAAACTATTTATTTCTGTATTTCATGATTGCAACTTGCTGAAAAGTGTCAACAATGTTCCTTTCATCGAGTTTAAACAGTACAGCAAAATGGTATTTACAGATTGACTCAAACTTGACTTAGACCTTGTTTTTGAAAAACTGTTTATTTCTGTATTGCATGATTGCAACTTGCTGAAAAGTGTCAACAGTACAGTGTTCCTATCATCCTGATTAAGCAGTACAGCAAAAATGGAACTTACAAAGTGCATCAAACATGATTTAGACCTTGTTTGTGAATAACTATTTATTTCTGTTTTTCATGATTGCAACTTGCTGAAAAGTGTCAACAATGTTCCTTTCATCGAGTTTAAACAGTACAGCAAAATTGTACTTACAGAGTAACTCAAACATGACTTAGACCTTGTTTTTGAAAAACGGTTTATTTCTGTATTTCATGATTGCAACTTGCTGAAAAGTGTCAACAATGTTCCTTTCATCGAGTTTAAACAGTACAGCAAAATTGTACTTACAGAGTGACTCAAACATGACTTAGACCTTGTTTTTGAAAAACTGTTTATTTCTGTATTTCATGATTGCAACTTGCTGAAAAGTGTTAACAGGGTTCCTTTCATCGAGTTTAAACAGTACAGCAAAATGGTACTTACAGAGTGACCTTGTTTTTGAAAAACTGTTTATTTCTCTATTACATGATTGCAACTTGCTGAAAAGTGTCAACAGTTCAGTGTTCCTATCATCCTGATTAAGCAGTACAGCAAAAATTGTACTTACAGAGTGCATCAAACATGATTTAGACCTTGTTTGTGAAAAACTATTTATTTCTGTATTACATGATTGCAACTTGCTGAAAAGTGTCAACAGTACAGTGTTCCTATCATCCTGATTAATCAGTACAGCAAAAATGGAACTTACAGAGTGCACTAAACATGAATTAGACCTTGTTTGTGAAAAACGATTTATTTCTGTATTTCATGATTGCAACTTGCTGAAAAGTGTCAACAATGTTCCTTTCATCGAGTTTAAACAGTACAGCAAAATGGTATTTACAGATTGACTCAAACTTGACTTAGACCTTGTTTTTGAAAAACTGTTTATTTCTGTATTGCATGATTGCAACTTGCTGAAAAGTGTCAACAGTACAGTGTTCCTATCATCCTGATTAAGCAGTACAGCAAAAATGGAACTTACAAAGTGCATCAAACATGATTTAGACCTTGTTTGTGAATAACTATTTATTTCTGTTTTTCATGATTGCAACTTGCTGAAAAGTGTCAACAATGTTCCTTTCATCGAGTTTAAACAGTACAGCAAAATTGTACTTACAGAGTATCTCAAACATGACTTAGACCTTGTTTTTGAAAAACGGTTTATTTCTGTATTTCATGATTGCAACTTGCTGAAAAGTGTCAACAATGTTCCTTTCATCGAGTTTAAACAGTACAGCAAAATTGTACTTACAGAGTGACTCAAACATGACTTAGACCTTGTTTTTGAAAAACTGTTTATTTCTGTATTTCATGATTGCAACTTGCTGAAAAGTGTTAACAGGGTTCCTTTCATCGAGTTTAAACAGTACAGCAAAATGGTACTTACAGAGTGACCTTGTTTTTGAAAAACTGTTTATTTCTCTATTACATGATTGCAACTTGCTGAAAAGTGTCAACAGTTCAGTGTTCCTATCATCCTGATTAAGCAGTACAGAAAAAATTGTACTTACAGAGTGCATCAAACATGATTTAGACCTTGTTTGTGAAAAACTATTTATTTCTGTATTACATGATTGCAACTTGCTGAAAAGTGTCAACAGTACAGTGTTCCTATCATCCTGATTAATCAGTACAGCAAAAATGGAACTTACAGAGTGCACTAAACATGAATTAGACCTTGTTTGTGAAAAACGATTTATTTCTGTATTTCATGATTGCAACTTGCTGAAAAGTGTCAACAATGTTCCTTTCATCGAGTTTAAACAGTACAGCAAAATGGTATTTACAGATTGACTCAAACTTGACTTAGACCTTGTTTTTGAAAAACGGTTTATTTCTGTATTGCATGATTGCAACTTGCTGAAAAGTGTCAACAGTACAGTGTTCCTATCATCCTGATTAAGCAGTACAGCAAAAATGGAACTTACAAAGTGCATCAAACATGATTTAGACCTTGTTTGTGAAAAACTATTTATTTCTGTTTTTCATGATTGCAACTTGCTGAAAAGTGTCAACAGTACAGTGTTCCTATCATCCTGATTAATCAGTACAGCAAAAATGGAACTTACAGAGTGCACTAAACATGAATTAGACCTTGTTTGTGAAAAACGATTTATTTCTGTATTTCATGATTGCAACTTGCTGAAAAGTGTCAACAATGTTCCTTTCATCGAGTTTAAACAGTACAGCAAAATGGTATTTACAGAGTGACTCAAACTTGACTTAGACCTTGTTTTTGAAAAACTGTTTATTTCTGTATTACATGATTGCAACTTGCTGAAAAGTGTCAACAGTACAGTGTTCCTATCATCCTGATTAAGCAGTACAGCAAAAATTTAACTTACAGAGTGACTCAAACATGACTTAGACCTTGTTTTTGAAAAACGGTTTATTTCTGTATTTCATGATTGCAACTTGCTGAAAAGTGTCAACAGTGTTCCTTTCATCGAGTTTAAACATTACAGCAAATGGTACTTACAGAGTGACTCAAACATGACTTAGACCTTGTTTTTGAAAAACTGTTTATTTCTGTATTTCATGATTGCAACTTGCTGAAAAGTGTTAACAGGGTTCCTTTCATCGAGTTTAAACAGTACAGCAAAATGGTACTTACAGAGTGACCTTGTTTTTGAAAAACTGTTTATTTCTCTATTACATGATTGCAACTTGCTGAAAAGTGTCAACAGTTCAGTGTTCCTATCATCCTGATTAAGCAGTACAGCAAAAATTGTACTTACAGAGTGCATCAAACATGATTTAGACCTTGTTTGTGAAAAACTATTTATTTCTGTATTACATGATTGCAACTTGCTGAAAAGTGTCAACAGTACAGTGTTCCTATCATCCTGATTAATCAGTACAGCAAAAATGGAACTTACAGAGTGCACTAAACATGAATTAGACCTTGTTTGTGAAAAACGATTTATTTCTTTATTTCATGATTGCAACTTGCTGAAAAGTGTCAACAATGTTCCTTTCATCGAGTTTAAACAGTACAGCAAAATGGTATTTACAGAGTGACTCAAACTTGACTTAGACCTTGTTTTTGAAAAACTATTTATTTCTGTATTACATGATTGCAACTTGCTGAAAAGTGTCAACAGTACAGTGTTCCTATCATCCTGATTAAGCAGTACAGCAAAAATTGAACTTACAGAGTGACTCAAACATGACTTAGACCTTGTTTTTGAAAAACGGTTTATTTCTGTATTTCATGATTGCAACTTGCTGAAAAGTGTCAACAGTGTTCCTTTCATCGAGTTTAAACATTACAGCAAATGGTACTTACAGAGTGACTCAAACATGACTTAGACCTTGTTTTTGAAAAACTGTTTATTTCTGTATTTCATGATTGCAACTTGCTGAAAAGTATTAACAGTGTTCCTTTCATCGAGTTTAAACAGTACAGCAAATGGTACTTACAGAGTGACTCAAACATGACTTAGACCTTGTTTTTGAAAAACTGTTTATTTCTGTATTTCATGATTGCAACTTGCTGAAAAGTGTTAACAGGGTTCCTTTCATCGAGTTTAAACAGTACAGCAAAATGGTACTTACAGAGTGACCTTGTTTTTGAAAAACTGTTTATTTCTCTATTACATGATTGCAACTTGCTGAAAAGTGTCAACAGTTCAGTGTTCCTATCATCCTGATTAAGCAGTACAGCAAAAATTGTACTTACAGAGTGCATCAAACATGATTTAGACCTTGTTTGTGAAAAACTATTTATTTCTGTATTACATGATTGCAACTTGCTGAAAAGTGTCAACAGTACAGTGTTCCTATCATCCTGATTAATCAGTACAGCAAAAATGGAACTTACAGAGTGCACTAAACATGAATTAGACCTTGTTTGTGAAAAACGATTTATTTCTGTATTTCATGATTGCAACTTGCTGAAAAGTGTCAACAATGTTCCTTTCATCGAGTTTAAACAGTACAGCAAAATGGTATTTACAGATTGACTCAAACTTGACTTAGACCTTGTTTTTGAAAAACTGTTTATTTCTGTATTGCATGATTGCAACTTGCTGAAAAGTGTCAACAGTACAGTGTTCCTATCATCCTGATTAAGCAGTACAGCAAAAATGGAACTTACAAAGTGCATCAAACATGATTTAGACCTTGTTTGTGAAAAACTATTTATTTCTGTTTTTCATGATTGCAACTTGCTGAAAAGTGTCAACAATGTTCCTTTCATCGAGTTTAAACAGTACAGCAAAATTGTACTTACAGAGTGACTCAAACATGACTTAGACCTTGTTTTTGAAAAACGGTTTATTTCTGTATTTCATGATTGCAACTTGCTGAAAAGTGTCAACAGTGTTCCTTTCATCGAGTTTAAACAGTACAGCAAATGGTACTTACAGAGTGACTCAAACATGACTTAGACCTTGTTTTTGAAAAACTGTTTATTTCTGTATTTCATGATTGCAACTTGCTGAAAAGTGTTAACAGGGTTCCTTTCATCGAGTTTAAACAGTACAGCAAAATGGTACTTACAGAGTGACCTTGTTTTTGAAAAACTGTTTATTTCTCTATTACATGATTGCAACTTGCTGAAAAGTGTCAACAGTTCAGTGTTCCTATCATCCTGATTAAGCAGTACAGCAAAAATTGTACTTACAGAGTGCACTAAACATGATTTAGACCTTGTTTGTGAAAAACTATTTATTTCTGTATTACATGATTGCAACTTGCTGAAAAGTGTCAACAGTACAGTGTTCCTATCATCCTGATTAATCAGTACAGCAAAAATGGAACTTACAGAGTGCACTAAACATGAATTAGACCTTGTTTGTGAAAAACGATTTATTTCTGTATTTCATGATTGCAACTTGCTGAAAAGTGTCAACAATGTTCCTTTCATCGAGTTTAAACAGTACAGCAAAATGGTATTTACAGATTGACTCAAACTTGACTTAGACCTTGTTTTTGAAAAACGGTTTATTTCTGTATTGCATGATTGCAACTTGCTGAAAAGTGTCAACAGTACAGTGTTCCTATCATCCTGATTAAGCAGTACAGCAAAAATGGAACTTACAAAGTGCATCAAACATGATTTAGACCTTGTTTGTGAAAAACTATTTATTTCTGTTTTTCATGATTGCAACTTGCTGAAAAGTGTCAACAGTACAGTGTTCCTATCATCCTGATTAATCAGTACAGCAAAAATGGAACTTACAGAGTGCACTAAACATGAATTAGACCTTGTTTGTGAAAAACGATTTATTTCTGTATTTCATGATTGCAACTTGCTGAAAAGTGTCAACAATGTTCCTTTCATCGAGTTTAAACAGTACAGCAAAATGGTATTTACAGAGTGACTCAAACTTGACTTAGACCTTGTTTTTGAAAAACTGTTTATTTCTGTATTACATGATTGCAACTTGCTGAAAAGTGTCAACAGTACAGTGTTCCTATCATCCTGATTAAGCAGTACAGCAAAAATTTAACTTACAGAGTGACTCAAACATGACTTAGACCTTGTTTTTGAAAAACGGTTTATTTCTGTATTTCATGATTGCAACTTGCTGAAAAGTGTCAACAGTGTTCCTTTCATCGAGTTTAAACATTACAGCAAATGGTACTTACAGAGTGACTCAAACATGACTTAGACCTTGTTTTTGAAAAACTGTTTATTTCTGTATTTCATGATTGCAACTTGCTGAAAAGTGTTAACAGGGTTCCTTTCATCGAGTTTAAACAGTACAGCAAAATGGTACTTACAGAGTGACCTTGTTTTTGAAAAACTGTTTATTTCTCTATTACATGATTGCAACTTGCTGAAAAGTGTCAACAGTTCAGTGTTCCTATCATCCTGATTAAGCAGTACAGCAAAAATTGTACTTACAGAGTGCATCAAACATGATTTAGACCTTGTTTGTGAAAAACTATTTATTTCTGTATTACATGATTGCAACTTGCTGAAAAGTGTCAACAGTACAGTGTTCCTATCATCCTGATTAATCAGTACAGCAAAAATGGAACTTACAGAGTGCACTAAACATGAATTAGACCTTGTTTGTGAAAAACGATTTATTTCTGTATTTCATGATTGCAACTTGCTGAAAAGTGTCAACAATGTTCCTTTCATCGAGTTTAAACAGTACAGCAAAATGGTATTTACAGAGTGACTCAAACTTGACTTAGACCTTGTTTTTGAAAAACTATTTATTTCTGTATTACATGATTGCAACTTGCTGAAAAGTGTCAACAGTACAGTGTTCCTATCATCCTGATTAAGCAGTACAGCAAAAATTGAACTTACAGAGTGACTCAAACATGACTTAGACCTTGTTTTTGAAAAACGGTTTATTTCTGTATTTCATGATTGCAACTTGCTGAAAAGTGTCAACAGTGTTCCTTTCATCGAGTTTAAACATTACAGCAAATGGTACTTACAGAGTGACTCAAACATGACTTAGACCTTGTTTTTGAAAAACTGTTTATTTCTGTATTTCATGATTGCAACTTGCTGAAAAGTATTAACAGTGTTCCTTTCATCGAGTTTAAACAGTACAGCAAATGGTACTTACAGAGTGACTCAAACATGACTTAGACCTTGTTTTTGAAAAACTGTTTATTTCTGTATTTCATGATTGCAACTTGCTGAAAAGTGTTAACAGGGTTCCTTTCATCGAGTTTAAACAGTACAGCAAAATGGTACTTACAGAGTGACCTTGTTTTTGAAAAACTGTTTATTTCTCTATTACATGATTGCAACTTGCTGAAAAGTGTCAACAGTTCAGTGTTCCTATCATCCTGATTAAGCAGTACAGCAAAAATTGTACTTACAGAGTGCATCAAACATGATTTAGACCTTGTTTGTGAAAAACTATTTATTTCTGTATTACATGATTGCAACTTGCTGAAAAGTGTCAACAGTACAGTGTTCCTATCATCCTGATTAATCAGTACAGCAAAAATGGAACTTACAGAGTGCACTAAACATGAATTAGACCTTGTTTGTGAAAAACGATTTATTTCTGTATTTCATGATTGCAACTTGCTGAAAAGTGTCAACAATGTTCCTTTCATCGAGTTTAAACAGTACAGCAAAATGGTATTTACAGATTGACTCAAACTTGACTTAGACCTTGTTTTTGAAAAACTGTTTATTTCTGTATTGCATGATTGCAACTTGCTGAAAAGTGTCAACAGTACAGTGTTCCTATCATCCTGATTAAGCAGTACAGCAAAAATGGAACTTACAAAGTGCATCAAACATGATTTAGACCTTGTTTGTGAAAAACTATTTATTTCTGTTTTTCATGATTGCAACTTGCTGAAAAGTGTCAACAATGTTCCTTTCATCGAGTTTAAACAGTACAGCAAAATTGTACTTACAGAGTGACTCAAACATGACTTAGACCTTGTTTTTGAAAAACGGTTTATTTCTGTATTTCATGATTGCAACTTGCTGAAAAGTGTCAACAGTGTTCCTTTCATCGAGTTTAAACAGTACAGCAAATGGTACTTACAGAGTGACTCAAACATGACTTAGACCTTGTTTTTGAAAAACTGTTTATTTCTGTATTTCATGATTGCAACTTGCTGAAAAGTGTTAACAGGGTTCCTTTCATCGAGTTTAAACAGTACAGCAAAATGGTACTTACAGAGTGACCTTGTTTTTGAAAAACTGTTTATTTCTCTATTACATGATTGCAACTTGCTGAAAAGTGTCAACAGTTCAGTGTTCCTATCATCCTGATTAAGCAGTACAGCAAAAATTGTACTTACAGAGTGCACTAAACATGATTTAGACCTTGTTTGTGAAAAACTATTTATTTCTGTATTACATGATTGCAACTTGCTGAAAAGTGTCAACAGTACAGTGTTCCTATCATCCTGATTAATCAGTACAGCAAAAATGGAACTTACAGAGTGCACTAAACATGAATTAGACCTTGTTTGTGAAAAACGATTTATTTCTGTATTTCATGATTGCAACTTGCTGAAAAGTGTCAACAATGTTCCTTTCATCGAGTTTAAACAGTACAGCAAAATGGTATTTACAGAGTGACTCAAACTTGACTTAGACCTTGTTTTTGAAAAACTGTTTATTTCTGTATTACATGATTGCAACTTGCTGAAAAGTGTCAACAGTACAGTGTTCCTATCATCCTGATTAAGCAGTACAGCAAAAATTGAACTTACAGAGTGACTAAAACATGACTTAGACCTTGTTTTTGAAAAACGGTTTATTTCTGTATTTCATGATTGCAACTTGCTGAAAAGTGTCAACAATGTTCCTTTCATCGAGTTTAAACATTACAGCAAATGGTACTTACAGAGTGACTCAAACATGACTTAGACCTTGTTTTTGAAAAACTGTTTATTTCTGTATTTCATGATTGCAACTTGCTGAAAAGTGTTAACAGGGTTCCTTTCATCGAGTTTAAACAGTACAGCAAAATGGTACTTACAGAGTGACCTTGTTTTTGAAAAACTGTTTATTTCTCTATTACATGATTGCAACTTGCTGAAAAGTGTCAACAGTTCAGTGTTCCTATCATCCTGATTAAGCAGTACAGCAAAAATTGTACTTACAGAGTGCATCAAACATGATTTAGACCTTGTTTGTGAAAAACTATTTATTTCTGTATTACATGATTGCAACTTGCTGAAAAGTGTCAACAGTACAGTGTTCCTATAATCCTGATTAATCAGTACAGCAAAAATGGAACTTACAGAGTGCACTAAACATGAATTAGACCTTGTTTGTGAAAAACGATTTATTTCTGTATTTCATGATTGCAACTTGCTGAAAAGTGTCAACAATGTTCCTTTCATCGAGTTTAAACAGTACAGCAAAATGGTATTTCCAGATTGACTCAAACTTGACTTAGACCTTGTTTTTGAAAAACTGTTTATTTCTGTATTGCATGATTGCAACTTGCTGAAAAGTGTCAACAGTACAGTGTTCCTATCATCCTGATTAAGCAGTACAGCAAAAATGGAACTTACAAAGTGCATCAAACATGATTTAGACCTTGTTTGTGAAAAACTATTTATTTCTGTTTTTCATGATTGCAACTTGCTGAAAAGTGTCAACAATGTTCCTTTCATCGAGTTTAAACAGTACAGCAAAATTGTACTTACAGAGTGACTCAAACATGACTTAGACCTTGTTTTTGAAAAACGGTTTATTTCTGTATTTCATGATTGCAACTTGCTGAAAAGTGTCAACAGTGTTCCTTTCATCGAGTTTAAACAGTACAGCAAATGGTACTTACAGAGTGACTCAAACATGACTTAGACCTTGTTTTTGAAAAACGGTTTATTTCTGTATTTCATGATTGCAACTTGCTGAAAAGTGTTAACAGGGTTCCTTTCATCGAGTTTAAACAGTACAGCAAAATGGTACTTACAGAGTGACCTTGTTTTTGAAAAACTGTTTATTTCTCTATTACATGATTGCAACTTGCTGAAAAGTGTCAACAGTTCAGTGTTCCTATCATCCTGATTAAGCAGTACAGCAAAAATTGTACTTACAGAGTGCATCAAACATGATTTAGACCTTGTTTGTGAAAAACTATTTATTTCTGTATTACATGATTGCAACTTGCTGAAAAGTGTCAACAGTACAGTGTTCCTATCATCCTGATTAATCAGTACAGCAAAAATGGAACTTACAGAGTGCACTAAACATGAATTAGACCTTGTTTGTGAAAAACGATTTATTTCTGTATTTCATGATTGCAACTTGCTGAAAAGTGTCAACAATGTTCCTTTCATCGAGTTTAAACAGTACAGCAAAATGGTATTTACAGATTGACTCAAACTTGACTTAGACCTTGTTTTTGAAAAACTGTTTATTTCTGTATTGCATGATTGCAACTTGCTGAAAAGTGTCAACAGTACAGTGTTCCTATCATCCTGATTAAGCAGTACAGCAAAAATGGAACTTACAAAGTGCATCAAACATGATTTAGACCTTGTTTGTGAATAACTATTTATTTCTGTTTTTCATGATTGCAACTTGCTGAAAAGTGTCAACAATGTTCCTTTCATCGAGTTTAAACAGTACAGCAAAATTGTACTTACAGAGTAACTCAAACATGACTTAGACCTTGTTTTTGAAAAACGGTTTATTTCTGTATTTCATGATTGCAACTTGCTGAAAAGTGTCAACAATGTTCCTTTCATCGAGTTTAAACAGTACAGCAAAATTGTACTTACAGAGTGACTCAAACATGACTTAGACCTTGTTTTTGAAAAACTGTTTATTTCTGTATTTCATGATTGCAACTTGCTGAAAAGTGTTAACAGGGTTCCTTTCATCGAGTTTAAACAGTACAGCAAAATGGTACTTACAGAGTGACCTTGTTTTTGAAAAACTGTTTATTTCTCTATTACATGATTGCAACTTGCTGAAAAGTGTCAACAGTTCAGTGTTCCTATCATCCTGATTAAGCAGTACAGCAAAAATTGTACTTACAGAGTGCATCAAACATGATTTAGACCTTGTTTGTGAAAAACTATTTATTTCTGTATTACATGATTGCAACTTGCTGAAAAGTGTCAACAGTACAGTGTTCCTATCATCCTGATTAATCAGTACAGCAAAAATGGAACTTACAGAGTGCACTAAACATGAATTAGACCTTGTTTGTGAAAAACGATTTATTTCTGTATTTCATGATTGCAACTTGCTGAAAAGTGTCAACAATGTTCCTTTCATCGAGTTTAAACAGTACAGCAAAATGGTATTTACAGAGTGACTCAAACTTGACTAGACCTTGTTTTTGAAAAACTGTTTATTTCTGTATTACATGATTGCAACTTGCTGAAAAGTGTCAACAGTACAGTGTTCCTATCATCCTGATTAAGCAGTACAGCAAAAATTTAACTTATAGAGTGACTCAAACATGACTTAGACCTTGTTTTTGAAAAACGGTTTATTTCTGTATTTCATGATTGCAACTTGCTGAAAAGTGTCAACAGTGTTCCTTTCATCGAGTTTAAACATTACAGCAAATGGTACTTACAGAGTGACTCAAACATGACTTAGACCTTGTTTTTGAAAAACTGTTTATTTCTGTATTTCATGATTGCAAATTGCTGAAAAGTGTTAACAGGGTTCCTTTCATCGAGTTTAAACAGTACAGCAAAATGGTACTTACAGAGTGACCTTGTTTTTGAAAAACTATTTATTTCTGTATTACATGATTGCAACTTGCTGAAAAGTGTCAACAGTACAGTGTTCCTATCATCCTGATTAAGCATTACAGCAAAAATGGTACTTACAAAGTGCATCAAACATGATTTAGACCTTGTTTGTGAAAAACGATTTATTTCTGTATTTCATGATTGCAACTTGCTGAAAAGTGTCAACAATGTTCCTTTCATCGAGTTTAAACAGTACAGCAAAATGGTACTTGCAGAGTGACTCAAACATGATTTAGACCTTGTTTGTGAAAAACTATTTATTTCTGTTTTTCATGATTGCAACTTGCTGAAAAGTGTCAACAATGTTCCTTCATCGAGTTTAAACAGTACAGCAAAATGGTACTTGCAGAGTGACTCAAACATGACTTAGACCTTGTTTTTGAAAAACTGTTTATTTCTGTATTTCATGATTGCAACTGGCTGAAAAGTGTTAACCTCTTGGGGCTAGGTGGGACGCTAGCGTGCCACCTGTGGTGCACTCCATCAACAGCAGGTGCATTTCAAGAGCGGCAAATTTGAATCCAAATAAATGTCAAAATTCAAATTTTTCAAAAATACAACTATGTTACACCATTTGAAAGATAAACATCTCCTTAATCTAACCACGTTTTACGATTTCAAAAAGGTTTTACGGCGAAAGCATAAATTTAGAGTATGTTAGGACAGTACATTTACAAGAGTTGTGTGTAATGTTTTGTCAAGTCAAAGACAGGGTCACCAAAACCATAAAACCAGCTAAAATGATACACTAACCTTTTACAATCTCCATCAGATGACACTCCTAGGACATTATGTTAGACAATGCATGCATTTTTAGTTCTATCAAGTTCATATTTATATACAAAAACAGCGTTTTACTATGGCATTGATGTTGAGGAAATCGTTTCCCTCCAATAACCGGCAGTCAAGTCAGCGTCACAAATTAAATAATTAAAATTAGAAAACATTGGTAAAATATTATATTGTCATTTAAAGAATTATAGATTTACATCTTTTGAACGCAATCAACTTGCCAGATTTAAAAATAACCTTACTGGGAAATCACACTTTGCAATAATCTGAGCACTGTGCCCAGAAAAATACGCGTTGCGATACAGACTAGACGTCATGTTGGGGAGATCTAAAATCGAAAATACTATGTAAATAATCCATTACCTTTGATTCTCTTCATCAGATGTCACTTCCAGGTATCACAGGTCCATAACGAATGTAGTTTTGTTCAAAACAGCTCATCATTTATGTCCAAAAATCTCCGTCTCGTTAGCACATGATGTAAGCCAGCCGGACTTCTCGTCATGAACGAGGGGAAAAAATATATTTCCGTTCGTTCAAACATGTCAAACGTTGTATAGCATAAATCATTAGGGCCTTTTTTAACCAGAACATGAATAATATTCAAGGTGGACGAATGCATAGCCTTTTATAACGTATTGGAACGAGGGTACCCAACATGAAGTAGCGCGCCAGGTGTCTAATGGGACATCACCGTTCCATGGCTCTTGTTCGGTCAGATCTCCCTCCAGAAGACTCAAAACACTTTGTAAAGGCTGGTGACATCTAGTGGAAGCAATAGGAAGTGCCAAAATATTCCTAAACCCCTGTGTTTTTCAATGGGATAGCTTTAAAGTCAATACAACACATCAGGTATCCACTTCCTGTCAGAAAATGTCTCAGGGTTTTGCCTGCCAAATGAGTTCTGTTATACTCACAGACACCATTCAAACAGTTTTGGAAACTTTAGAGTGTTTTCTATCCATATATAATAAGTATATGCATATTCTAGTTACTGGGTAGGATTAGTAACCAGATTAAATCGGGTACATTTTTTTTATCCAGACGTGCAAATGCTGCCCCCTAGACCCAACAGGTTAACAGTGTTCCTTTCATCGAGTTTAAACAGTACAGCAAAATTGTACTTACAGAGGTACTCAAACATGACTTAGACCTTGTTTTTGAAAAACTGTTTATTTCTGTATTACATGATTGCAACTTGCTGAAAAGTGTCAACAGTACAGTGTTCCTATCATCCTGATTAAGCAGTACAGCAAAAATGGAACTTACAAAGTGCATCAAACATGATTTAGACCTTGTTTGTGAAAAACGTTTTATTTCTGTTTTTCATGATTGCAACTTGCTGAAAAGTGTCAACAATGTTCCTGTCATCGAGTTTAAACAGTACAGCAAATGGTACTTACAGAGTGACTCAAACATGACTTAGACCTTGTTTTTGAAAAACTGTTTATTTCTGTATTTCATGATTGCAACTTGCTGAAAAGTATTAACAGTGTTCCTTTTCATCGAGTTTAAACAGTACAGCAAATGGTACTTACAGAGTGACCTTGTTTTTGAAAAACTGTTTATTTCTCTATTACATGATTGCAACTTGCTGAAAAGTGTCAACAGTTCAGTGTTCCTATCATCCTGATTAAGCAGTACAGCAAAAATTGTACTTACAGAGTGCATCAAACATGATTTAGACCTTGTTTGTGAAAAACTATTTATTTCTGTATTACATGATTGCAACTTGCTGAAAAGTGTCAACAGTACAGTGTTCCTATCATCCTGATTAATCAGTACAGCAAAAATGGAACTTACAGAGTGCACTAAACATGAATTAGACCTTGTTTGTGAAAAACGATTTATTTCTGTATTTCATGATTGCAACTTGCTGAAAAGTGTCAACAATGTTCCTTTCATCGAGTTTAAACAGTACAGCAAAATGGTATTTACAGATTGACTCAAACTTGACTTAGACCTTGTTTGTGAAAAACTATTTATTTCTGTATTACATGATTGCAACTTGCTGAAAAGTGTCAACAGTACAGTGTTCCTATCATCCTGTTTAAGCATTACAGCAAAAATGGTACTTACAAAGTGCATCAAACATGATTTAGACCTTGTTTGTGAAAAACTATTTATTTCTGTTTTTCATGATTGCAACTTGCTGAAAAGTGTCAACAATGTTCCTTCATCGAGTTTAAACAGTACAGCAAAATGGTACTTGCAGAGTGACTCAAACATGACTTAGACCTTGTTTTTGAAAAACTGTTTATTTCTGTATTTCATGATTGCAACTGGCTGAAAAGTGTTAACAGTGTTCCTTTCATCGAGTTTAAACAGTACAGCAAAATTGTACTTACAGAGTGACTCAAACATGACTTAGACCTTGTTTTTGAAAAACTGTTTATTTCTGTATTACATGATTGCAACTTGCTGAAAAGTGTCAACAGTACAGTGTTCCTATCATCCTGATTAAGCAGTACAGCAAAAATGGAACTTACAAAGTGCATCAAACATGATTTAGACCTTGTTTGTGAAAAACGATTTATTTCTGTATTTCATGATTGCAACTTGCTGAAAAGTGTCAACAATGTTCCTTTCATCGAGTTTAAACAGTACAGCAAAATTGTACTTACAGAGTGACTCAAACATGACTTAGACCTTGTTTTTGAAAAACGGTTTATTTCTGTATTTCATGATTGCAACTTGCTGAAAAGTGTCAACAGTGTTCCTTTCATCGAGTTTAAACAGTACAGCAAATGGTACTTACAGAGTGACTCAAACATGACTTAGACCTTGTTTTTGAAAAACGGTTTATTTCTGTATTTCATGATTGCAACTTGCTGAAAAGTGTTAACAGGGTTCCTTTCATCGAGTTTAAACAGTACAGCAAAATGGTACTTACAGAGTGACCTTGTTTTTGAAAAACTGTTTATTTCTCTATTACATGATTGCAACTTGCTGAAAAGTGTCAACAGTTCAGTGTTCCTATCATCCTGATTAAGCAGTACAGCAAAAATTGTACTTACAGAGTGCATCAAACATGATTTAGACCTTGTTTGTGAAAAACTATTTATTTCTGTATTACATGATTGCAACTTGCTGAAAAGTGTCAACAGTACAGTGTTCCTATCATCCTGATTAATCAGTACAGCAAAAATGGAACTTACAGAGTGCACTAAACATGAATTAGACCTTGTTTGTGAAAAACGATTTATTTCTGTATTTCATGATTGCAACTTGCTGAAAAGTGTCAACAATGTTCCTTTCATCGAGTTTAAACAGTACAGCAAAATGGTATTTACAGATTGACTCAAACTTGACTTAGACCTTGTTTTTGAAAAACTGTTTATTTCTGTATTGCATGATTGCAACTTGCTGAAAAGTGTCAACAGTACAGTGTTCCTATCATCCTGATTAAGCAGTACAGCAAAAATGGAACTTACAAAGTGCATCAAACATGATTTAGACCTTGTTTGTGAATAACTATTTATTTCTGTTTTTCATGATTGCAACTTGCTGAAAAGTGTCAACAATGTTCCTTTCATCGAGTTTAAACAGTACAGCAAAATTGTACTTACAGAGTAACTCAAACATGACTTAGACCTTGTTTTTGAAAAACGGTTTATTTCTGTATTTCATGATTGCAACTTGCTGAAAAGTGTCAACAATGTTCCTTTCATCGAGTTTAAACAGTACAGCAAAATTGTACTTACAGAGTGACTCAAACATGACTTAGACCTTGTTTTTGAAAAACTGTTTATTTCTGTATTTCATGATTGCAACTTGCTGAAAAGTGTTAACAGGGTTCCTTTCATCGAGTTTAAACAGTACAGCAAAATGGTACTTACAGAGTGACCTTGTTTTTGAAAAACTGTTTATTTCTCTATTACATGATTGCAACTTGCTGAAAAGTGTCAACAGTTCAGTGTTCCTATCATCCTGATTAAGCAGTACAGCAAAAATTGTACTTACAGAGTGCATCAAACATGATTTAGACCTTGTTTGTGAAAAACTATTTATTTCTGTATTACATGATTGCAACTTGCTGAAAAGTGTCAACAGTACAGTGTTCCTATCATCCTGATTAATCAGTACAGCAAAAATGGAACTTACAGAGTGCACTAAACATGAATTAGACCTTGTTTGTGAAAAACGATTTATTTCTGTATTTCATGATTGCAACTTGCTGAAAAGTGTCAACAATGTTCCTTTCATCGAGTTTAAACAGTACAGCAAAATGGTATTTACAGAGTGACTCAAACTTGACTAGACCTTGTTTTTGAAAAACTGTTTATTTCTGTATTACATGATTGCAACTTGCTGAAAAGTGTCAACAGTACAGTGTTCCTATCATCCTGATTAAGCAGTACAGCAAAAATTTAACTTATAGAGTGACTCAAACATGACTTAGACCTTGTTTTTGAAAAACGGTTTATTTCTGTATTTCATGATTGCAACTTGCTGAAAAGTGTCAACAGTGTTCCTTTCATCGAGTTTAAACATTACAGCAAATGGTACTTACAGAGTGACTCAAACATGACTTAGACCTTGTTTTTGAAAAACTGTTTATTTCTGTATTTCATGATTGCAAATTGCTGAAAAGTGTTAACAGGGTTCCTTTCATCGAGTTTAAACAGTACAGCAAAATGGTACTTACAGAGTGACCTTGTTTTTGAAAAACTATTTATTTCTGTATTACATGATTGCAACTTGCTGAAAAGTGTCAACAGTACAGTGTTCCTATCATCCTGATTAAGCATTACAGCAAAAATGGTACTTACAAAGTGCATCAAACATGATTTAGACCTTGTTTGTGAAAAACGATTTATTTCTGTATTTCATGATTGCAACTTGCTGAAAAGTGTCAACAATGTTCCTTTCATCGAGTTTAAACAGTACAGCAAAATGGTACTTGCAGAGTGACTCAAACATGATTTAGACCTTGTTTGTGAAAAACTATTTATTTCTGTTTTTCATGATTGCAACTTGCTGAGAAGTGTCAACAATGTTCCTTCATCGAGTTTAAACAGTACAGCAAAATGGTACTTGCAGAGTGACTCAAACATGACTTAGACCTTGTTTTTGAAAAACTGTTTATTTCTGTATTTCATGATTGCAACTGGCTGAAAAGTGTTAACAGTGTTCCTTTCATCGAGTTTAAACAGTACAGCAAAATTGTACTTACAGAGGTACTCAAACATGACTTAGACCTTGTTTTTGAAAAACTGTTTATTTCTGTATTACATGATTGCAACTTGCTGAAAAGTGTCAACAGTACAGTGTTCCTATCATCCTGATTAAGCAGTACAGCAAAAATGGAACTTACAAAGTGCATCAAACATGATTTAGACCTTGTTTGTGAAAAACGTTTTATTTCTGTTTTTCATGATTGCAACTTGCTGAAAAGTGTCAACAATGTTCCTGTCATCGAGTTTAAACAGTACAGCAAATGGTACTTACAGAGTGACTCAAACATGACTTAGACCTTGTTTTTGAAAAACTGTTTATTTCTGTATTTCATGATTGCAACTTGCTGAAAAGTATTAACAGTGTTCCTTTTCATCGAGTTTAAACAGTACAGCAAATGGTACTTACAGAGTGACCTTGTTTTTGAAAAACTGTTTATTTCTCTATTACATGATTGCAACTTGCTGAAAAGTGTCAACAGTTCAGTGTTCCTATCATCCTGATTAAGCAGTACAGCAAAAATTGTACTTACAGAGTGCATCAAACATGATTTAGACCTTGTTTGTGAAAAACTATTTATTTCTGTATTACATGATTGCAACTTGCTGAAAAGTGTCAACAGTACAGTGTTCCTATCATCCTGATTAATCAGTACAGCAAAAATGGAACTTACAGAGTGCACTAAACATGAATTAGACCTTGTTTGTGAAAAACGATTTATTTCTGTATTTCATGATTGCAACTTGCTGAAAAGTGTCAACAATGTTCCTTTCATCGAGTTTAAACAGTACAGCAAAATGGTATTTACAGATTGACTCAAACTTGACTTAGACCTTGTTTTTGAAAAACTGTTTATTTCTGTATTTCATGATTGCAACTTGCTGAAAAGTATTAACAGTGTTCCTTTTCATCGAGTTTAAACAGTACAGCAAATGGTACTTACAGAGTGACCTTGTTTTTGAAAAACTGTTTATTTCTCTATTACATGATTGCAACTTGCTGAAAAGTGTCAACAGTTCAGTGTTCCTATCATCCTGATTAAGCAGTACAGCAAAAATTGTACTTACAGAGTGCATCAAACATGATTTAGACCTTGTTTGTGAAAAACTATTTATTTCTGTATTACATGATTGCAACTTGCTGAAAAGTGTCAACAGTACAGTGTTCCTATCATCCTGATTAATCAGTACAGCAAAAATGGAACTTACAGAGTGCACTAAACATGAATTAGACCTTGTTTGTGAAAAACGATTTATTTCTGTATTTCATGATTGCAACTTGCTGAAAAGTGTCAACAATGTTCCTTTCATCGAGTTTAAACAGTACAGCAAAATGGTATTTACAGATTGACTCAAACTTGACTTAGACCTTGTTTGTGAAAAACTATTTATTTCTGTATTACATGATTGCAACTTGCTGAAAAGTGTCAACAGTACAGTGTTCCTATCATCCTGTTTAAGCATTACAGCAAAAATGGTACTTACAAAGTGCATCAAACATGATTTAGACCTTGTTTGTGAAAAACTATTTATTTCTGTTTTTCATGATTGCAACTTGCTGAAAAGTGTCAACAATGTTCCTTCATCGAGTTTAAACAGTACAGCAAAATGGTACTTGCAGAGTGACTCAAACATGACTTAGACCTTGTTTTTGAAAAACTGTTTATTTCTGTATTTCATGATTGCAACTGGCTGAAAAGTGTTAACAGTGTTCCTTTCATCGAGTTTAAACAGTACAGCAAAATTGTACTTACAGAGTGACTCAAACATGACTTAGACCTTGTTTTTGAAAAACTGTTTATTTCTGTATTACATGATTGCAACTTGCTGAAAAGTGTCAACAGTACAGTGTTCCTATCATCCTGATTAAGCAGTACAGCAAAAATGGAACTTACAAAGTGCATCAAACATGATTTAGACCTTGTTTGTGAAAAACGATTTATTTCTGTATTTCATGATTGCAACTTGCTGAAAAGTGTCAACAATGTTCCTTTCATTGAGTTTAAACAGTACAGCAAAATTGTACTTACAGAGTGACTCAAACATGACTTAGACCTTGTTTTTGAAAAACTGTTTATTTCTGTATTTCATGATTGCAACTTGCTGAAAAGTGTTAACAGGGTTCCTTTCATCGAGTTTAAACAGTACAGCAAAATGGTACTTACAGAGTGACCTTGTTTTTGAAAAACTGTTTATTTCTCTATTACATGATTGCAACTTGCTGAAAAGTGTCAACAGTACATTGTTCCTATCATCCTGATTAAGCAGTACAGCAAAAATTGAACTTACAGAGTGACTCAAACATGACTTAGACCTTGTTTTTGAAAAACGGTTTATTTCTGTATTTCATGATTGCAACTTGCTGAAAAGTGTCAACAGTGTTCCTTTCATCGAGTTTAAACATTACAGCAAATGGTACTTACAGAGTGACTCAAACATGACTTAGACCTTGTTTTTGAAAAACTGTTTATTTCTGTATTTCATGATTGCAACTTGCTGAAAAGTATTAACAGTGTTCCTTTCATCGAGTTTAAACAGTACAGCAAATGGTACTTACAGAGTGACTCAAACATGACTTAGACCTTGTTTTTGAAAAACTGTTTATTTCTGTATTTCATGATTGCAACTTGCTGAAAAGTGTTAACAGGGTTCCTTTCATCGAGTTTAAACAGTACAGCAAAATGGTACTTACAGAGTGACCTTGTTTTTGAAAAACTGTTTATTTCTCTATTACATGATTGCAACTTGCTGAAAAGTGTCAACAGTTCAGTGTTCCTATCATCCTGATTAAGCAGTACAGCAAAAATTGTACTTACAGAGTGCATCAAACATGATTTAGACCTTGTTTGTGAAAAACTATTTATTTCTGTATTACATGATTGCAACTTGCTGAAAAGTGTCAACAGTACAGTGTTCCTATCATCCTGATTAATCAGTACAGCAAAAATGGAACTTACAGAGTGCCCTAAACATGAATTAGACCTTGTTTGTGAAAAACGATTTATTTCTGTATTTCATGATTGCAACTTGCTGAAAAGTGTCAACAATGTTCCTTTCATCGAGTTTAAACAGTACAGCAAAATGGTATTTACAGATTGACTCAAACTTGACTTAGACCTTGTTTTTGAAAAACTGTTTATTTCTGTATTGCATGATTGCAACTTGCTGAAAAGTGTCAACAGTACAGTGTTCCTATCATCCTGATTAAGCAGTACAGCAAAAATGGTACTTACAAAGTGCATCAAACATGATTTAGACCTTGTTTGTGAAAAACTATTTATTTCTGTTTTTCATGATTGCAACTTGCTGAAAAGTGTCAACAATGTTCCTTCATCGAGTTTAAACAGTACAGCAAAATGGTACTTTCAGAGTGACTCAAACATGACTTAGACCTTGTTTTTGAAAAACTGTTTATTTCTGTATTTCATGATTGCAACTGGCTGAAAAGTGTTAACAGTGTTCCTTTCATCGAGTTTAAACAGTACAGCAAAATTGTACTTACAGAGTGACTCAAACATGACTTAGACCTTGTTTTTGAAAAACTGTTTATTTCTGTATTACATGATTGCAACTTGCTGAAAAGTGTCAACAGTACAGTGTTCCTATCATCCTGATTAAGCAGTACAGCAAAAATGGAACTTACAAAGTGCATCAAACATGATTTAGACCTTGTTTGTGAAAAATGATTTATTTCTGTATTTCATGATTGCAACTTGCTGAAAAGTGTCAACAATGTTCCTTTCATCGAGTTTAAACAGTACAGCAAAATTGTACTTACAGAGTGACTCAAACATGACTTAGACCTTGTTTTTGAAAAACGGTTTATTTCTGTATTTCATGATTGCAACTTGCTGAAAAGTGTCAACAGTGTTCCTTTCATCGAGTTTAAACAGTACAGCAAATGGTACTTACAGAGTGACTCAAACATGACTTAGACCTTGTTTTTGAAAAACTGTTTATTTCTGTATTTCATGATTGCAACTTGCTGAAAAGTATTAACAGTGTTCCTTTCATCGAGTTTAAACAGTACAGCAAATGGTACTTACAGAGTGACTCAAACATGACTTAGACCTTGTTTTTGAAAAACTGTTTATTTCTGTATTTCATGATTGCAACTTGCTGAAAAGTGTTAACAGGGTTCCTTTCATCGAGTTTAAACAGTACAGCAAAATGGTACTTACAGAGTGACCTTGTTTTTGAAAAACTGTTTATTTCTCTATTACATGATTGCAACTTGCTGAAAAGTGTCAACAGTACATTGTTCCTATCATCCTGATTAAGCAGTACAGCAAAAATTGAACTTACAGAGTGACTCAAACATGACTTAGACCTTGTTTTTGAAAAACGGTTTATTTCTGTATTTCATGATTGCAACTTGCTGAAAAGTGTCAACAGTGTTCCTTTCATCGAGTTTAAACATTACAGCAAATGGTACTTACAGAGTGACTCAAACATGACTTAGACCTTGTTTTTGAAAAACTGTTTATTTCTGTATTTCATGATTGCAACTTGCTGAAAAGTATTAACAGTGTTCCTTTCATCGAGTTTAAACAGTACAGCAAATGGTACTTACAGAGTGACTCAAACATGACTTAGACCTTGTTTTTGAAAAACTGTTTATTTCTGTATTTCATGATTGCAACTTGCTGAAAAGTGTTAACAGGGTTCCTTTCATCGAGTTTAAACAGTACAGCAAAATGGTACTTACAGAGTGACCTTGTTTTTGAAAAACTGTTTATTTCTCTATTACATGATTGCAACTTGCTGAAAAGTGTCAACAGTTCAGTGTTCCTATCATCCTGATTAAGCAGTACAGCAAAAATTGTACTTACAGAGTGCATCAAACATGATTTAGACCTTGTTTGTGAAAAACTATTTATTTCTGTATTACATGATTGCAACTTGCTGAAAAGTGTCAACAGTACAGTGTTCCTATCATCCTGATTAATCAGTACAGCAAAAATGGAACTTACAGAGTGCACTAAACATGAATTAGACCTTGTTTGTGAAAAACGATTTATTTCTGTATTTCATGATTGCAACTTGCTGAAAAGTGTCAACAATGTTCCTTTCATCGAGTTTAAACAGTACAGCAAAATGGTATTTACAGATTGACTCAAACTTGACTTAGACCTTGTTTTTGAAAAACTGTTTATTTCTGTATTGCATGATTGCAACTTGCTGAAAAGTGTCAACAGTACAGTGTTCCTATCATCCTGATTAAGCAGTACAGCAAAAATGGAACTTACAAAGTGCATCAAACATGATTTAGACCTTGTTTGTGAAAAACTATTTATTTCTGTTTTTCATGATTGCAACTTGCTGAAAAGTGTCAACAATGTTCCTTTCATCGAGTTTAAACAGTACAGCAAAATTGTACTTACAGAGTGACTCAAACATGACTTAGACCTTGTTTTTGAAAAACGGTTTATTTCTGTATTTCATGATTGCAACTTGCTGAAAAGTGTCAACAGTGTTCCTTTCATCGAGTTTAAACAGTACAGCAAAATGGTACTTACAGAGTGCACTAAACATGAATTAGACCTTGTTTGTGAAAAACTATTTATTTCTGTTTTTCATGATTGCAACTTGCTGAAAAGTGTCAACAATGTTCCTTTCATCGAGTTTAAACAGTACAGCAAAATGGTATTTACAGATTGACTCAAACTTGACTTAGACCTTGTTTGTGAAAAACTATTTATTTCTGTATTACATGATTGCAACTTGCTGAAAAGTGTCAACAGTACAGTGTTCCTATCATCCTGATTAAGCATTACAGCAAAAATGGTACTTACAAAGTGCATCAAACATGATTTAGACCTTGTTTGTGAAAAACTATTTATTTCTGTTTTTCATGATTGCAACTTGCTGAAAAGTGTCAACAATGTTCCTTCATCGAGTTTAAACAGTACAGCAAAATGGTACTTGCAGAGTGACTCAAACATGACTTAGACCTTGTTTTTGAAAAACTGTTTATTTCTGTATTTCATGATTGCAACTGGCTGAAAAGTGTTAACAGTGTTCCTTTCATCGAGTTTAAACAGTACAGCAAAATTGTACTTACAGAGTGACCCAAACATGACTTAGACCTTGTTTTTGAAAAACTGTTTATTTCTGTATTACATGATTGCAACTTGCTGAAAAGTGTCAACAGTGTTCCTTTCATCGAGTTTAAACATTACAGCAAATGGTACTTACAGAGTGACTCAAACATGACTTAGACCTTGTTTTTGAAAAACTGTTTATTTCTGTATTTCATGATTGCAACTTGCTGAAAAGTGTCAACAATGTTCCTTTCATCGAGTTTAAACAGTACAGAAAAATTGTACTTACAGAGTGACTCAAACATGACTTAGACCTTGTTTTTGAAAAACTGTTTATTTCTGTATTTCATGATTGCAACTTGCTGAAAAGTGTTAACAGGGTTCCTTTCATCGAGTTTAAACAGTACAGCAAAATGGTACTTACAGAGTGACCTTGTTTTTGAAAAACTGTTTATTTCTCTATTACATGATTGCAACTTGCTGAAAAGTGTCAACAGTACATTGTTCCTATCATCCTGATTAAGCAGTACAGCAAAAATTGAACTTACAGAGTGACTCAAACATGACTTAGACCTTGTTTTTGAAAAACGGTTTATTTCTGTATTTCATGATTGCAACTTGCTGAAAAGTGTCAACAGTGTTCCTTTCATCGAGTTTAAACATTACAGCAAATGGTACTTACAGAGTGACTCAAACATGACTTAGACCTTGTTTTTGAAAAACTGTTTATTTCTGTATTTCATGATTGCAACTTGCTGAAAAGTATTAACAGTGTTCCTTTCATCGAGTTTAAACAGTACAGCAAATGGTACTTACAGAGTGACTCAAACATGACTTAGACCTTGTTTTTGAAAAACTGTTTATTTCTGTATTTCATGATTGCAACTTGCTGAAAAGTGTTAACAGGGTTCCTTTCATCGAGTTTAAACAGTACAGCAAAATGGTACTTACAGAGTGACCTTGTTTTTGAAAAACTGTTTATTTCTCTATTACATGATTGCAACTTGCTGAAAAGTGTCAACAGTTCAGTGTTCCTATCATCCTGATTAAGCAGTACAGCAAAAATTGTACTTACAGAGTGCATCAAACATGATTTAGACCTTGTTTGTGAAAAACTATTTATTTCTGTATTACATGATTGCAACTTGCTGAAAAGTGTCAACAGTACAGTGTTCCTATCATCCTGATTAATCAGTACAGCAAAAATGGAACTTACAGAGTGCACTAAACATGAATTAGACCTTGTTTGTGAAAAACGATTTATTTCTGTATTTCATGATTGCAACTTGCTGAAAAGTGTCAACAATGTTCCTTTCATCGAGTTTAAACAGTACAGCAAAATGGTATTTACAGATTGACTCAAACTTGACTTAGACCTTGTTTTTGAAAAACTGTTTATTTCTGTATTGCATGATTGCAACTTGCTGAAAAGTGTCAACAGTACAGTGTTCCTATAATCCTGATTAAGCAGTACAGCAAAAATGGAACTTACAAAGTGCATCAAACATGATTTAGACCTTGTTTGTGAAAAACTATTTATTTCTGTTTTTCATGATTGCAACTTGCTGAAAAGTGTCAACAATGTTCCTTTCATCGAGTTTAAACAGTACAGCAAAATTGTACTTACAGAGTGACTCAAACATGACTTAGACCTTGTTTTTGAAAAACGGTTTATTTCTGTATTTCATGATTGCAACTTGCTGAAAAGTGTCAACAGTGTTCCTTTCATCGAGTTTAAACAGTACAGCAAATGGTACTTACAGAGTGACTCAAACATGACTTAGACCTTGTTTTTGAAAAACTGTTTATTTCTGTATTTCATGATTGCAACTTGCTGAAAAGTGTTAACAGGGTTCCTTTCATCGAGTTTAAACAGTACAACAAAATGGTACTTACAGAGTGCACTAAACATGAATTAGACCTTGTTTGTGAAAAACTATTTATTTCTGTTTTTCATGATTGCAACTTGCTGAAAAGTGTCAACAATGTTCCTTTCATCGAGTTTAAACAGTACAGCAAAATGGTATTTACAGATTGACTCAAACTTGACTTAGACCTTGTTTGTGAAAAACTATTTATTTCTGTATTACATGATTGCAACTTGCTGAAAAGTGTCAACAGTACAGTGTTCCTATCATCCTGATTAAGCATTACAGCAAAAATGGTACTTACAAAGTGCATCAAACATGATTTAGACCTTGTTTGTGAAAAACTATTTATTTCTGTTTTTCATGATTGCAACTTGCTGAAAAGTGTCAACAATGTTCCTTCATCGAGTTTAAACAGTACAGCAAAATGGTACTTGCAGAGTGACTCAAACATGACTTAGACCTTGTTTTTGAAAAACTGTTTATTTCTGTATTTCATGATTGCAACTGGCTGAAAAGTGTTAACAGTGTTCCTTTCATCGAGTTTAAACAGTACAGCAAAATTGTACTTACAGAGTGACTCAAACATGACTTAGACCTTGTTTTTGAAAAACTGTTTATTTCTGTATTACATGATTGCAACTTGCTGAAAAGTGTCAACAGTGTTCCTTTCATCGAGTTTAAACATTACAGCAAATGGTACTTACAGAGTGACTCAAACATGACTTAGACCTTGTTTTTGAAAAACTGTTTATTTCTGTATTTCATGATTGCAACTTGCTGAAAAGTGTCAACAATGTTCCTTTCATCGAGTTTAAACAGTACAGAAAAATTGTACTTACAGAGTGACTCAAACATGACTTAGACCTTGTTTTTGAAAAACTGTTTATTTCTGTATTTCATGATTGCAACTTGCTGAAAAGTGTTAACAGGGTTCCTTTCATCGAGTTTAAACAGTACAGCAAAATGGTACTTACAGAGTGACCTTGTTTTTGAAAAACTGTTTATTTCTCTATTACATGATTGCAACTTGCTGAAAAGTGTCAACAGTACATTGTTCCTATCATCCTGATTAAGCAGTACAGCAAAAATTGAACTTACAGAGTGACTCAAACATGACTTAGACCTTGTTTTTGAAAAACGGTTTATTTCTGTATTTCATGATTGCAACTTGCTGAAAAGTGTCAACAGTGTTCCTTTCATCGAGTTTAAACATTACAGCAAATGGTACTTACAGAGTGACTCAAACATGACTTAGACCTTGTTTTTGAAAAACTGTTTATTTCTGTATTTCATGATTGCAACTTGCTGAAAAGTATTAACAGTGTTCCTTTCATCGAGTTTAAACAGTACAGCAAATGGTACTTACAGAGTGACTCAAACATGACTTAGACCTTGTTTTTGAAAAACTGTTTATTTCTGTATTTCATGATTGCAACTTGCTGAAAAGTGTTAACAGGGTTCCTTTCATCGAGTTTAAACAGTACAGCAAAATGGTACTTACAGAGTGACCTTGTTTTTGAAAAACTGTTTATTTCTCTATTACATGATTGCAACTTGCTGAAAAGTGTCAACAGTTCAGTGTTCCTATCATCCTGATTAAGCAGTACAGCAAAAATTGTACTTACAGAGTGCATCAAACATGATTTAGACCTTGTTTGTGAAAAACTATTTATTTCTGTATTACATGATTGCAACTTGCTGAAAAGTGTCAACAGTACAGTGTTCCTATCATCCTGATTAATCAGTACAGCAAAAATGGAACTTACAGAGTGCACTAAACATGAATTAGACCTTGTTTGTGAAAAACGATTTATTTCTGTATTTCATGATTGCAACTTGCTGAAAAGTGTCAACAATGTTCCTTTCATCGAGTTTAAACAGTACAGCAAAATGGTATTTACAGATTGACTCAAACTTGACTTAGACCTTGTTTTTGAAAAACTGTTTATTTCTGTATTGCATGATTGCAACTTGCTGAAAAGTGTCAACAGTACAGTGTTCCTATCATCCTGATTAAGCAGTACAGCAAAAATGGAACTTACAAAGTGCATCAAACATGATTTAGACCTTGTTTGTGAAAAACTATTTATTTCTGTTTTTCATGATTGCAACTTGCTGAAAAGTGTCAACAATGTTCCTTTCATCGAGTTTAAACAGTACAGCAAAATTGTACTTACAGAGTGACTCAAACATGACTTAGACCTTGTTTTTGAAAAACGGTTTATTTCTGTATTTCATGATTGCAACTTGCTGAAAAGTGTTAACAGGGTTCCTTTCATCGAGTTTAAACAGTACAGCAAAATGGTACTTACAGAGTGACCTTGTTTTTGAAAAACTGTTTATTTCTCTATTACATGATTGCAACTTGCTGAAAAGTGTCAACAGTACATTGTTCCTA
The DNA here is from genome assembly GCF_965601325.2 of Salmo salar. Classification (NCBI taxonomy): domain Eukaryota; kingdom Metazoa; phylum Chordata; class Actinopteri; order Salmoniformes; family Salmonidae; genus Salmo; species Salmo salar. The sequence goes on along the minus strand of NC_138295.1, from coordinate 47,231,406 downwards.
TCATCCTGATTAAGCAGTACAGCAAAAATTGAACTTACAGAGTGACTCAAACATAACTTAGACCTTGTTTTTGAAAAACGGTTTATTTCTGTATTTCATGATTGCAACTTGCTGAAAAGTGTCAACAGTGTTCCTTTCATCGAGTTTAAACATTACAGCAAATGGTACTTACAGAGTGACTCAAACATGACTTAGACCTTGTTTTTGAAAAACTGTTTATTTCTGTATTTCATGATTGCAACTTGCTGAAAAGTATTAACAGTGTTCCTTTCATCGAGTTTAAACAGTACAGCAAATGGTACTTACAGAGTGACTCAAACATGACTTAGACCTTGTTTTTGAAAAACTGTTTATTTCTGTATTTCATGATTGCAACTTGCTGAAAAGTGTTAACAGGGTTCCTTTCATCGAGTTTAAACAGTACAGCAAAATGGTACTTACAGAGTGACCTTGTTTTTGAAAAACTGTTTATTTCTCTATTACATGATTGCAACTTGCTGAAAAGTGTCAACAGTTCAGTGTTCCTATCATCCTGATTAAGCAGTACAGCAAAAATTGTACTTACAGAGTGCATCAAACATGATTTAGACCTTGTTTGTGAAAAACTATTTATTTCTGTATTACATGATTGCAACTTGCTGAAAAGTGTCAACAGTACAGTGTTCCTATCATCCTGATTAATCAGTACAGCAAAAATGGAACTTACAGAGTGCACTAAACATGAATTAGACCTTGTTTGTGAAAAACGATTTATTTCTGTATTTCATGATTGCAACTTGCTGAAAAGTGTCAACAATGTTCCTTTCATCGAGTTTAAACAGTACAGCAAAATGGTATTTACAGATTGACTCAAACTTGACTTAGACCTTGTTTTTGAAAAACTGTTTATTTCTGTATTGCATGATTGCAACTTGCTGAAAAGTGTCAACAGTACAGTGTTCCTATCATCCTGATTAAGCAGTACAGCAAAAATGGAACTTACAAAGTGCATCAAACATGATTTAGACCTTGTTTTTGAAAAACTATTTATTTCTGTTTTTCATGATTGCAACTTGCTGAAAAGTGTCAACAATGTTCCTTTCATCGAGTTTAAACAGTACAGCAAAATTGTACTTACAGAGTGACTCAAACATGACTTAGACCTTGTTTTTGAAAAACGGTTTATTTCTGTATTTCATGATTGCAACTTGCTGAAAAGTGTTAACAGGGTTCCTTTCATCGAGTTTAAACAGTACAGCAAAATGGTACTTACAGAGTGCACTAAACATGAATTAGACCTTGTTTGTGAAAAACTATTTATTTCTGTTTTTCATGATTGCAACTTGCTGAAAAGTGTCAACAATGTTCCTTTCATCGAGTTTAAACAGTACAGCAAAATGGTATTTACAGATTGACTCAAACTTGACTTAGACCTTGTTTGTGAAAAACTATTTATTTCTGTATTACATGATTGCAACTTGCTGAAAAGTGTCAACAGTACAGTGTTCCTATCATCCTGATTAAGCATTACAGCAAAAATGGTACTTACAAAGTGCATCAAACATGATTTAGACCTTGTTTGTGAAAAACTATTTATTTCTGTTTTTCATGATTGCAACTTGCTGAAAAGTGTCAACAATGTTCCTTCATCGAGTTTAAACAGTACAGCAAAATGGTACTTGCAGAGTGACTCAAACATGACTTAGACCTTGTTTTTGAAAAACTGTTTATTTCTGTATTTCATGATTGCAACTGGCTGAAAAGTGTTAACAGTGTTCCTTTCATCGAGTTTAAACAGTACAGCAAAATTGTACTTACAGAGTGACTCAAACATGACTTAGACCTTGTTTTTGAAAAACTGTTTATTTCTGTATTACATGATTGCAACTTGCTGAAAAGTGTCAACAGTGTTCCTTTCATCGAGTTTAAACATTACAGCAAATGGTACTTACAGAGTGACTCAAACATGACTTAGACCTTGTTTTTGAAAAACTGTTTATTTCTGTATTTCATGATTGCAACTTGCTGAAAAGTATTAACACTGTTCCTTTCATCGAGTTAAACAGTACAGCAAATGGTACTTACAGAGTGACTCAAACATGACTTAGACCTTGTTTTTGAAAAACTGTTTATTTCTGTATTTCATGATTGCAACTTGCTGAAAAGTGTTAACAGGGTTCCTTTCATCGAGTTTAAACAGTACAGCAAAATGGTACTTACAGAGTGACCTTGTTTTTGAAAAAACTGTTTATTTCTCTATTACATGATTGCAACTTGCTGAAAAGTGTCAACAGTTCAGTGTTCCTATCATCCTGATTAAGCAGTACAGCAAAAATTGTACTTACAGAGTGCATCAAACATGATTTAGACCTTGTTTGTGAAAAACTATTTATTTCTGTATTACATGATTGCAACTTGCAGAAAAGTGTCAACAGTACAGTGTTCCTATCATCCTGATTAATCAGTACAGCAAAAATGGAACTTACAGAGTGCACTAAACATGAATTAGACCTTGTTTGTGAAAAACGATTTATTTCTGTATTTCATGATTGCAACTTGCTGAAAAGTGTCAACAATGTTCCTTTCATCGAGTTTAAACAGTACAGCAAAATGGTATTTACAGATTGACTCAAACTTGACTTAGACCTTGTTTTTGAAAAACTGTTTATTTCTGTATTACATGATTGCAACTTGCTGAAAAGTGTCAACAGTACAGTGTTCCTATCATCCTGATTAAGCAGTAACAGCAAAAATGGAACTTACAAAGTGCATCAAACATGATTTAGACCTTGTTTGTGAAAAACTATTTATTTCTGTTTTTCATGATTGCAACTTGCTGAAAAGTGTCAACAATGTTCCTTTCATCGAGTTTAAACAGTACAGCAAAATTGTACTTACAGAGTGACTCAAACATGACTTAGACCTTGTTTTTGAAAAACGGTTTATTTCTGTATTTCATGATTGCAACTTGCTGAAAAGTGTCAACAGTGTTCCTTTCATCGAGTTTAAACAGTACAGCAAATGGTACTTACAGAGTGACTCAAACATGACTTAGACCTTGTTTTTGAAAAACTGTTTATTTCTGTATTTCATGATTGCAACTTGCTGAAAAGTATTAAAAGTGTTCCTTTCATCGATTTTAAACAGTACAGCAAATGGTACTTACAGAGTGACTCAAACATGACTTAGACCTTGTTTTTGAAAAACTGTTTATTTCTGTATTTCATGATTGCAACTTGCTGAAAAGTGTTAACAGGGTTCCTTTCATCGAGTTTAAACAGTACAGCAAAATGGTACTTACAGAGTGACCTTGTTTTTGAAAAACTGTTTATTTCTCTATTACATGATTGCAACTTGCTGAAAAGTGTCAACAGTTCAGTGTTCCTATCATCCTGATTAATCAGTACAGCAAAAATGGAACTTACAGAGTGCACTAAACATGAATTAGACCTTGTTTGTGAAAAACTATTTATTTCTGTTTTTCATGATTGCAACTTGCTGAAAAGTGTCAACAATGTTCCTTTCATCGAGTTTAAACAGTACAGCAAAATTGTACTTACAGAGTGACTCAAACATGACAGACCTTGTTTTTGAAAAACGGTTTATTTCTGTATTTCATGATTGCACCTTGCTGAAAAGTGTCAACAGTGTTCCTTTCATCGAGTTTAAACAGTACAGCAAATGGTACTTACAGAGTGCCTCAAACATGACTTAGACCTTGTTTTTGAAAAACTGTTTATTTCTGTATTTCATGATTGCAACTTGCTGAAAAGTGTTAACAGGGTTCCTTTCATCGAGTTTAAACAGTACAGCAAAATGGTACTTACAGAGTGACCTTGTTTTTGAAAAACTGTTTATTTCTCTATTACATGATTGCAACTTGCTGAAAAGTGTCAACAGTTCAGTGTTCCTATCATCCTGATTAAGCAGTACAGCAAAAATTGTACTTACAGAGTGCATCAAACATGATTTAGACCTTGTTTGTGAAAAACTATTTATTTCTGTATTACATGATTGCAACTTGCTGAAAAGTGTCAACAATGTTCCTTTCATCGAGTTTAAACAGTACAGCAAAATGATATTTACAGATTGACTCAAACATGATTTAGACCTTGTTTGTGAAAAACTATTTATTTCTGTTTTTCATGATTGCAACTTGCTGAAAAGTGTCAACAATGTTCCTTTCATCGAGTTTAAACAGTACAGCAAAATTGTACTTACAGAGTGACTCAAACATGACTTAGACCTTGTTTTTGAAAAACGGTTTATTTCTGTATTTCATGATTGCAACTTGCTGAAAAGTGTCAACAATGTTCCTTTCATCGAGTTTAAACAGTACAGCAAAATTGTACTTACAGAGTGACTCAAACATGACTTAGACCTTGTTTTTGAAAAACTGTTTATTTCTGTATTTCATGATTGCAACTTGCTGAAAAGTGTTAACAGGGTTCCTTTCATCGAGTTTAAACAGTACAGCAAAATGGTACTTACAGAGTGACCTTGTTTTTGAAAAACTGTTTATTTCTCTATTACATGATTGCAACTTGCTGAAAAGTGTCAACAGTTCAGTGTTCCTATCATCCTGATTAAGCAGTACAGCAAAAATTGTACTTACAGAGTGCATCAAACATGATTTAGACCTTGTTTGTGAAAAACTATTTATTTCTGTATTACATGATTGCAACTTGCTGAAAAGTGTCAACAGTACAGTGTTCCTATCATCCTGATTAATCAGTACAGCAAAAATGGAACTTACAGAGTGCACTAAACATGAATTAGACCTTGTTTGTGAAAAAACGATTTATTTCTGTATTTCATGATTGCAACTTGCTGAAAAGTGTCAACAATGTTCCTTTCATCGAGTTTAAACAGTACAGCAAAATGGTATTTACAGAGTGACTCAAACTTGACTTAGACCTTGTTTTTGAAAAACTGTTTATTTCTGTATTACATGATTGCAACTTGCTGAAAAGTATTAACAGTGTTCCTTTCATCGAGTTTAAACAGTACAGCAAATGGTACTTACAGAGTGACTCAAACATGACTTAGACCTTGTTTTTGAAAAACTGTTTATTTCTGTATTTCATGATTGCAACTTGCTGAAAAGTGTTAACAGGGTTCCTTTCATCGAGTTTAAACAGTACAGCAAAATGGTACTTACAGAGTGACCTTGTTTTTGAAAAACTGTTTATTTCTCTATTACATGATTGCAACTTGCTGAAAAGTGTCAACAATGTTCCTTTCATCGAGTTTAAACAGTACAGCAAAATGGTATTTACAGATTGACTCAAACTTGACTTAGACCTTGTTTTTGAAAAACTGTTTATTTCTGTATTACATGATTGCAACTTGCTGAAAAGTGTCAACAGTACAGTGTTCCTATCATCCTGATTAAGCAGTAACAGCAAAAATGGAACTTACAAAGTGCATCAAACATGATTTAGACCTTGTTTGTGAAAAACTATTTATTTCTGTTTTTCATGATTGCAACTTGCTGAAAAGTGTCAACAATGTTCCTTTCATCGAGTTTAAACAGTACAGCAAAATTGTACTTACAGAGTGACTCAAACATGACTTAGACCTTGTTTTTGAAAAACGGTTTATTTCTGTATTTCATGATTGCAACTTGCTGAAAAGTGTCAACAGTGTTCCTTTCATCGAGTTTAAACAGTACAGCAAATGGTACTTACAGAGTGACTCAAACATGACTTAGACCTTGTTTTTGAAAAACTGTTTATTTCTGTATTTCATGATTGCAACTTGCTGAAAAGTATTAACAGTGTTCCTTTCATCGAGTTTAAACAGTACAGCAAATGGTACTTACAGAGTGACTCAAACATGACTTAGACCTTGTTTTTGAAAAACTGTTTATTTCTGTATTTCATGATTTTAACTTGCTTAAAAGTGTTAACGGTGCCTTTCATCGAGTTTAAACAGTACAGCAAAATGGTACTTACAGAGTGACCTTGTTTTTGAAAAACTGTTTATTTCTCTATTACATGATTGCAACTTGGTGAAAAGTGTCAACAGTTCAGTGTTCCTATCATCCTGATTAAGCAGTACAGCAAAAATTGTACTTACAGAGTGCATCAAACATGATTTAGACCTTGTTTGTGAAAAACTATTTATTTCTGTTTTTCATGATTGCAACTTGCTGAAAAGTGTCAACAATGTTCCTTTCATCGAGTTTAAACAGTACAGCAAAATTGTACTTACAGAGTGACTCAAACATGACAGACCTTGTTTTTGAAAAACGGTTTATTTCTGTATTTCATGATTGCAACTTGCTGAAAAGTGTCAACAGTGTTCCTTTCATCGAGTTTAAACAGTACAGCAAATGGTACTTACAGAGTGACTCAAACATGACTTAGACCTTGTTTTTGAAAAACTGTTTATTTCTGTATTTCATGATTGCAACTTGCTGAAAAGTGTTAACAGGGTTCCTTTCATCGAGTTTAAACAGTACAGCAAAATGGTACTTACAGAGTGACCTTGTTTTTGAAAAACTGTTTATTTCTCTATTACATGATTGCAACTTGCTGAAAAGTGTCAACAGTTCAGTGTTCCTATCATCCTGATTAAGCAGTACAGCAAAAATTGTACTTACAGAGTGCATCAAACATGATTTAGACCTTGTTTGTGAAAAACTATTTATTTCTGTATTACATGATTGCAACTTGCTGAAAAGTGTCAACAATGTTCCTTTCATCGAGTTTAAACAGTACAGCAAAATGATATTTACAGATTGACTCAAACATGATTTAGACCTTGTTTGTGAAAAACTATTTATTTCTGTTTTTCATGATTGCAACTTGCTGAAAAGTGTCAACAATGTTCCTTTCATCGAGTTTAAACAGTACAGCAAAATTGTACTTACAGAGTGACTCAAACATGACTTAGACCTTGTTTTTGAAAAACGGTTTATTTCTGTATTTCATGATTGCAACTTGCTGAAAAGTGTCAACAATGTTCCTTTCATCGAGTTTAAACAGTACAGCAAAATTGTACTTACAGAGTGACTCAAACATGACTTAGACCTTGTTTTTGAAAAACTGTTTATTTCTGTATTTCATGATTGCAACTTGCTGAAAAGTGTTAACAGGGTTCCTTTCATCGAGTTTAAACAGTACAGCAAAATGGTACTTACAGAGTGACCTTGTTTTTGAAAAACTGTTTATTTCTCTATTACATGATTGCAACTTGCTGAAAAGTGTCAACAATGTTCCTTTCATCGAGTTTAAACAGTACAGCAAAATGGTATTTACAGATTGACTCAAACTTGACTTAGACCTTGTTTTTGAAAAACTGTTTATTTCTGTATTACATGATTGCAACTTGCTGAAAAGTGTCAACAGTACAGTGTTCCTATCATCCTGATTAAGCAGTAACAGCAAAAATGGAACTTACAAAGTGCATCAAACATGATTTAGACCTTGTTTGTGAAAAACTATTTATTTCTGTTTTTCATGATTGCAACTTGCTGAAAAGTGTCAACAATGTTCCTTTCATCGAGTTTAAACAGTACAGCAAAATTGTACTTACAGAGTGACTCAAACATGACTTAGACCTTGTTTTTGAAAAACGGTTTATTTCTGTATTTCATGATTGCAACTTGCTGAAAAGTGTCAACAGTGTTCCTTTCATCGAGTTTAAACAGTACAGCAAATGGTACTTACAGAGTGACTCAAACATGACTTAGACCTTGTTTTTGAAAAACTGTTTATTTCTGTATTTCATGATTGCAACTTGCTGAAAAGTATTAAAAGTGTTCCTTTCATCGATTTTAAACAGTACAGCAAATGGTACTTACAGAGTGACTCAAACATGACTTAGACCTTGTTTTTGAAAAACTGTTTATTTCTGTATTTCATGATTGCAACTTGCTGAAAAGTGTTAACAGGGTTCCTTTCATCGAGTTTAAACAGTACAGCAAAATGGTACTTACAGAGTGACCTTGTTTTTGAAAAACTGTTTATTTCTCTATTACATGATTGCAACTTGCTGAAAAGTGTCAACAGTTCAGTGTTCCTATCATCCTGATTAATCAGTACAGCAAAAATGGAACTTACAGAGTGCACTAAACATGAATTAGACCTTTTTTGTGAAAAACTATTTATTTCTGTTTTTCATGATTGCAACTTGCTGAAAAGTGTCAACAATGTTCCTTTCATCGAGTTTAAACAGTACAGCAAAATTGTACTTACAGAGTGACTCAAACATGACTTAGACCTTGTTTTTGAAAAACGGTTTATTTCTGTATTTCATGATTGCAACTTGCTGAAAAGTGTCAACAGTGTTCCTTTCATCGAGTTTAAACAGTACAGCAAATGGTACTTACAGAGTGACTCAAACATGACTTAGACCTTGTTTTTGAAAAACTGTTTATTTCTGTATTTCATGATTGCAACTTGCTGAAAAGTGTCAACAATGTTCCTTTCATCGAGTTTAAACAGTACAGCAAAATGGTATTTACAGATTAACCTCTTGGGGCTAGGTGGGACGCTAGCGTGCCACCCGTGGTGCACTCCATCAACAGCAGGTGCATTTCAAGAGCGGCAAATTTGAATCCAAATAAATGTCAAAATTCAAATTTTTCAAAAATACAACTATGTTACACCATTTGAAAGATAAACATCTCCTTAATCTAACCACGTTTTACGATTTCAAAAAGGTTTTACGGCGAAAGCATAAATTTAGAGTATGTTAGGACAGTACATTTACAAGAGTTGTGTGTAATGTTTTGTCAAGTCAAAGACAGGGTCACCAAAACCATAAAACCAGCTAAAATGATACACTAACCTTTTACAATCTCCATCAGATGACACTCCTAGGACATTATGTTAGACAATGCATGCATTTTTAGTTCTATCAAGTTGATATTTATATCCAAAAACAGCGTTTTACTATGGCATTGATGTTGAGGAAATCGTTTCCCTCCAATAACCGGCAGTCAAGTCAGCGTCACAAATTAAATAATTAAAATTAGAAAACATTGGTAAAATATTATATTGTCATTTAAAGAATTATAGATTTACATCTTTTGAACGCAATCAACTTGCCAGATTTAAAAATAACCTTACTGGGAAATCACACTTTGCAATAATCTGAGCACTGCGCCCAGAAAAATACGCGTTGCGATACAGACTAGACGTCATGTTGGGGAGATCTAAAATCGAAAATACTATGTAAATAATCCATTACCTTTGATTCTCTTCATCAGATGTCACTTCCAGGTATCACAGGTCCATAACGAATGTAGTTTTGTTCAAAAAAGCTCATCATTTATGTCCAAAAATCTCCGTCTCGTTAGCACATGATGTAAGCCAGCCGGACTTCTCGTCATGAACGAGGGGAAAAAATATATTTCCGTTCGTTCAAACATGTCAAACGTTGTATAGCATAAATCATTAGGGCCTTTTTTAACCAGAACATGAATAATATTCAAGGTGGACGAATGCATAGTCTTTTATAACGTATTGGAACGAGGGTACCCAACATGAAGTAGCGCGCCAGGTGTCTAATGGGACATCACCGTTCCATGGCTCTTGTTCGGTCAGATCTCCCTCCAGAAGACTCAAAACACTTTGTAAAGGCTGGTGACATCTAGTGGAAGCAATAGGAAGTGCCAAAATATTCCTAAACCCCTGTGTTTTTCAATGGGATAGGTTTAAAGTCAATACAACACATCAGGTATCCACTTCCTGTCAGAAAATGTCTCAGGGTTTTGCCTGCCAAATGAGTTCTGTTATACTCACAGACACCATTCAAACAGTTTTGGAAACTTTAGAGTGTTTTCTATCCATATATAATAAGTATATGCATATTCTAGTTACTGGGTAGGATTAGTAACCAGATTAAATCGGGTACATTTTTTTTATCCAGACGTGCAAATGCTGCCCCCTAGACCCAACAGGTTAACAGGGTTCCTTTCATCGAGTTTAAACAGTACAGCAAAATGGTACTTACAGAGTGACCTTGTTTTTGAAAAACTGTTTATTTCTCTATTACATGATTGCAACTTGCTGAAAAGTGTCAACAGTTCAGTGTTCCTATCATCCTGATTAAGCAGTACAGCAAAAATTGTACTTACAGAGTGCATCAAACATGATTTAGACCTTGTTTGTGAAAAACTATTTATTTCTGTATTACATGATTGCAACTTGCTGAAAAGTGTCAACAATGTTCCTTTCATCGAGTTTAAACAGTACAGCAAAATGGTATTTACAGATTGACTCAAACTTGACTTAGACCTTGTTTTTGAAAAACTGTTTATTTCTGTATTGCATGATTGCAACTTGCTGAAAAGTGTCAACAGTACAGTGTTCCTATCATCCTGATTAAGCAGTACAGCAAAAATGGAACTTACAAAGTGCATCAAACATGATTTAGACCTTGTTTGTGAAAAACTATTTATTTCTGTTTTTCATGATTGCAACTTGCTGAAAAGTGTCAACAATGTTCCTTTCATCGAGTTTAAACAGTACAGCAAAATTGTACTTACAGAGTGACTCAAACATGACTTAGACCTTGTTTTTGAAAAACGGTTTATTTCTGTATTTCATGATTGCAACTTGCTGAAAAGTGTCAACAGTGTTCCTTTCATCGAGTTTAAACAGTACAGCAAATGGTACTTACAGAGTGACTCAAACATGACTTAGACCTTGTTTTTGAAAAACTGTTTATTTCTGTATTTCATGATTGCAACTTGCTGAAAAGTGTTAACAGGGTTCCTTTCATCGAGTTTAAACAGTACAGCAAAATGGTACTTACAGAGTGACCTTGTTTTTGAAAAACTGTTTATTTCTCTATTACATGATTGCAACTTGCTGAAAAGTGTCAACAGTTCAGTGTTCCTATCATCCTGATTAAGCAGTACAGCAAAAATTGTACTTACAGAGTGCATCAAACATGATTTAGACCTTGTTTGTGAAAAACTATTTATTTCTGTATTACATGATTGCAACTTGCTGAAAAGTGTCAACAGTACAGTGTTCCTATCATCCTGATTAATCAGTACAGCAAAAATGGAACTTACAGAGTGCACTAAACATGAATTAGACCTTGTTTGTGAAAAACGATTTATTTCTGTATTTCATGATTGCAACTTGCTGAAAAGTGTCAACAATGTTCCTTTCATCGAGTTTAAACAGTACAGCAAAATGGTATTTACAGAGTGACTCAAACTTGACTTAGACCTTGTTTTTGAAAAACTGTTTATTTCTGTATTACATGATTGCAACTTGCTGAAAAGTGTCAACAGTACAGTGTTCCTATCATCCTGATTAAGCAGTACAGCAAAAATTGAACTTACAGAGTGACTAAAACATGACTTAGACCTTGTTTTTGAAAAACGGTTTATTTCTGTATTTCATGATTGCAACTTGCTGAAAAGTGTCAACAGTGTTCCTTTCATCGAGTTTAAACATTACAGCAAATGGTACTTACAGAGTGACTCAAACATGACTTAGACCTTGTTTTTGAAAAACTGTTTATTTCTGTATTTCATGATTGCAACTTGCTGAAAAGTGTTAACAGGGTTCCTTTCATCGAGTTTAAACAGTACAGCAAAATGGTACTTACAGAGTGACCTTGTTTTTGAAAAACTGTTTATTTCTCTATTACATGATTGCAACTTGCTGAAAAGTGTCAACAGTTCAGTGTTCCTATCATCCTGATTAAGCAGTACAGCAAAAATTGTACTTACAGAGTGCATCAAACATGATTTAGACCTTGTTTGTGAAAAACTATTTATTTCTGTATTACATGATTGCAACTTGCTGAAAAGTGTCAACAGTACAGTGTTCCTATCATCCTGATTAATCAGTACAGCAAAAATGGAACTTACAGAGTGCACTAAACATGAATTAGACCTTGTTTGTGAAAAACGATTTATTTCTGTATTTCATGATTGCAACTTGCTGAAAAGTGTCAACAATGTTCCTTTCATCGAGTTTAAACAGTACAGCAAAATGGTATTTACAGATTGACTCAAACTTGACTTAGACCTTGTTTTTGAAAAAATGTTTATTTCTGTATTGCATGATTGCAACTTGCTGAAAAGTGTCAACAGTACAGTGTTCCTATCATCCTGATTAAGCAGTACAGCAAAAATGGAACTTACAAAGTGCATCAAACATGATTTAGACCTTGTTTGTGAAAAACTATTTATTTCTGTTTTTCATGATTGCAACTTGCTGAAAAGTGTCAACAATGTTCCTTTCATCGAGTTTAAACAGTACAGCAAAATTGTACTTACAGAGTGACTCAAACATGACTTAGACCTTGTTTTTGAAAAACGGTTTATTTCTGTATTTCATGATTGCAACTTGCTGAAAAGTGTCAACAGTGTTCCTTTCATCGAGTTTAAACAGTACAGCAAATGGTACTTACAGAGTGACTCAAACATGACTTAGACCTTGTTTTTGAAAAACGGTTTATTTCTGTATTTCATGATTGCAACTTGCTGAAAAGTGTTAACAGGGTTCCTTTCATCGAGTTTAAACAGTACAGCAAAATTGTACTTACAGAGTGACCTTGTTTTTGAAAAACTGTTTATTTCTCTATTACATGATTGCAACTTGCTGAAAAGTGTCAACAGTTCAGTGTTCCTATCATCCTGATTAAGCAGTACAGCAAAAATTGTACTTACAGAGTGCATCAAACATGATTTAGACCTTGTTTGTGAAAAACTATTTATTTCTGTATTACATGATTGCAACTTGCTGAAAAGTGTCAACAGTACAGTGTTCCTATCATCCTGATTAATCAGTACAGCAAAAATGGAACTTACAGAGTGCACTAAACATGAATTAGACCTTGTTTGTGAAAAACGATTTATTTCTGTATTTCATGATTGCAACTTGCTGAAAAGTGTCAACAGTACAGTGTTCCTATCATCCTGATTAAGCAGTAACAGCAAAAATGGAACTTACAAAGTGCATCAAACATGATTTAGACCTTGTTTGTGAAAAACTATTTATTTCTGTTTTTCATGATTGCAACTTGCTGAAAAGTGTCAACAATGTTCCTTTCATCGAGTTTAAACAGTACAGCAAAATTGTACTTACAGAGTGACTCAAACATGACTTAGACCTTGTTTTTGAAAAACGGTTTATTTCTGTATTTCATGATTGCAACTTGCTGAAAAGTGTCAACAGTGTTCCTTTCATCGAGTTTAAACAGTACAGCAAATGGTACTTACAGAGTGACTCAAACATGACTTAGACCTTGTTTTTGAAAAACGGTTTATTTCTGTATTTCATGATTGCAACTTGCTGAAAAGTATTAACAGTGTTCCTTTCATCGAGTTTAAACAGTACAGCAAATGGTACTTACAGAGTGACTCAAACATGACTTAGACCTTGTTTTTGAAAAACTGTTTATTTCTGTATTTCATGATTGCAACTTGCTGAAAAGTGTTAACAGGGTTCCTTTCATCGAGTTTAAACAGTACAGCAAAATGGTACTTACAGAGTGACCTTGTTTTTGAAAAACTGTTTATTTCTCTATTACATGATTGCAACTTGCTGAAAAGTGTCAACAGTTCAGTGTTCCTATCATCCTGATTAAGCAGTACAGCAAAAATTGTACTTACAGAGTGCATCAAACATGATTTAGACCTTGTTTGTGAAAAACTATTTATTTCTGTATTACATGATTGCAACTTGCTGAAAAGTGTCAACAGTACAGTGTTCCTATCATCCTGATTAATCAGTACAGCAAAAATGGAACTTACAGAGTGCACTAAACATGAATTAGACCTTGTTTGTGAAAAACGATTTATTTCTGTATTTCATGATTGCAACTTGCTGAAAAGTGTCAACAATGTTCATATCATCCTGATTAAGCAGTACAGCAAAAATGGAACTTACAAAGTGCATCAAACATGATTTAGACCTTGTTTGTGAAAAACTATTTATTTCTGTATTACATGATTGCAACTTGCTGAAAAGTGTCAACAGTACAGTGTTCCTATCATCCTGATTAAGCAGTACAGCAAAAATGGAACTTACAAAGTGCATGAAACATGATTTAGACCTTGTTTGTGAAAAACTATTTATTTCTGTTTTTCATGATTGCAACTTGCTGAAAAGTGTCAACAATGTTCCTTTCATCGAGTTTAAACAGTACAGCAAAATTGTACTTACAGAGTGACTCAAACATGACTTAGACCTTGTTTTTGAATAACGGTTTATTTCTGTATTTCATGATTGCAACTTGCTGAAAAGTATTAACAGTGTTCCTTTCATCGAGTTTAAACAGTACAGCAAATGGTACTTACAGAGTGACTCAAACATGACTTAGACCTTGTTTTTGAAAAACTGTTTATTTCTGTATTTCATGATTGCAACTTGCTGAAAAGTGTTAACAGGGTTCCTTTCATCGAGTTTAAACAGTACAGCAAAATGGTACTTACAGAGTGACCTTGTTTTTGAAAAACTGTTTATTTCTCTATTACATGATTGCAACTTGCTGAAAAGTGTCAACAGTTCAGTGTTCCTATCATCCTGATTAAGCAGTACAGCAAAAATTGTACTTACAGAGTGCATCAAACATGATTTAGACCTTGTTTGTGAAAAACTATTTATTTCTGTATTACATGATTGCAACTTGCTGAAAAGTGTCAACAGTACAGTGTTCCTATCATCCTGATTAATCAGTACAGCAAAAATGGAACTTACAGAGTGCACTAAACATGAATTAGACCTTGTTTGTGAAAAACGATTTATTTCTGTATTTCATGATTGCAACTTGCTGAAAAGTGTCAACAATGTTCCTTTCATCGAGTTTAAACAGTACAGCAAAATGGTATTTACAGATTGACTCAAACTTGACTTAGACCTTGTTTTTGAAAAACTGTTTATTTCTGTATTGCATGATTGCAACTTGCTGAAAAGTGTCAACAGTACAGTGTTCCTATCATCCTGATTAAGCAGTACAGCAAAAATGGAACTTACAAAGTGCATCAAACATGATTTAGACCTTGTTTGTGAAAAACTATTTATTTCTGTTTTTCATGATTGCAACTTGCTGAAAAGTGTCAACAATGTTCCTTTCATCGAGTTTAAACAGTACAGCAAAATTGTACTTACAGAGTGACTCAAACATGACTTAGACCTTGTTTTTGAATAACGGTTTATTTCTGTATTTCATGATTGCAACTTGCTGAAAAGTATTAACAGTGTTCCTTTCATCGAGTTTAAACAGTACAGCAAATGGTACTTACAGAGTGACTCAAACATGACTTAGACCTTGTTTTTGAAAAACTGTTTATTTCTGTATTTCATGATTGCAACTTGCTGAAAAGTGTTAACAGGGTTCCTTTCATCGAGTTTAAACAGTACAGCAAATGGTACTTACAGAGTGACTCAAACTTGACTTAGACCTTGTTTTTGAAAAACTGTTTATTTCTCTATTACATGATTGCAACTTGCTGAAAAGTGTCAACAGTTCAGTGTTCCTATCATCCTGATTAAGCAGTACAGCAAAAATTGTACTTACAGAGTGCATCAAACATGATTTAGACCTTGTTTGTGAAAAAATATTTATTTCTGTATTACATGATTGCAACTTGCTGAAAAGTGTCAACAGTACAGTGTTCCTATCATCCTGATTAATCAGTACAGCAAAAATGGAACTTACAGAGTGCACTAAACATGAATTAGACCTTGTTTGTGAAAAACGATTTATTTCTGTATTTCATGATTGCAACTTGCTGAAAAGTGTCAACAATGTTCCTTTCATCGAGTTTAAACAGTACAGCAAAATGGTATTTACAGATTGACTCAAACTTGACTTAGACCTTGTTTTTGAAAAACTGTTTATTTCTGTATTGCATGATTGCAACTTGCTGAAAAGTGTCAACAGTACAGTGTTCCTATCATCCTGATTAAGCAGTACAGCAAAAATGGAACTTACAAAGTGCATCAAACATGATTTAGACCTTGTTTGTGAAAAACTATTTATTTCTGTTTTTCATGATTGCAACTTGCTGAAAAGTGTCAACAATGTTCCTTTCATCGAGTTTAAACAGTACAGCAAAATTGTACTTACAGAGTGACTCAAACATGACTTAGACCTTGTTTGTGAAAAACGGTTTATTTCTGTATTTCATGATTGCAACTTGCTGAAAAGTGTCAACAGTGTTCCTTTCATCGAGTTTAAACAGTACAGCAAATGGTACTTACAGAGTGACTCAAACATGACTTAGACCTTGTTTTTGAAAAACTGTTTATTTCTGTATTTCATGATTGCAACTTGCTGAAAAGTGTTAACAGGGTTCCTTTCATCGAGTTTAAACAGTACAGCAAAATGGTACTTACAGAGTGACCTTGTTTTTGAAAAACTGTTTATTTCTCTATTACATGATTGCAACTTGCTGAAAAGTGTCAACAGTTCAGTGTTCCTATCATCCTGATTAAGCAGTACAGCAAAAATTGTACTTACAGAGTGCATCAAACATGATTTAGACCTTGTTTGTGAAAAACTATTTATTTCTGTATTACATGATTGCAACTTGCTGAAAAGTGTCAACAGTACAGTGTTCCTATCATCCTGATTAATCAGTACAGCAAAAATGGAACTTACAGAGTGCACTAAACATGAATTAGACCTTGTTTGTGAAAAACGATTTATTTCTGTATTTCATGATTGCAACTTGCTGAAAAGTGTCAACAATGTTCCTTTCATCGAGTTTAAACAGTACAGCAAAATGGTATTTACAGAGTGACTCAAACTTGACTTAGAACTTGTTTTTGAAAAACTGTTTATTTCTGTATTACATGATTGCAACTTGCTGAAAAGTGTCAACAGTACAGTGTTCCTATCATCCTGATTAAGCAGTACAGCAAAAATTGAACTTACAGAGTGACTAAAACATGATTTAGACCTTGTTTTTGAAAAACGGTTTATTTCTGTATTTCATCATTGCAACTTGCTGAAAAGTGTCAACAGTGTTCCTTTCATCGAGTTTAAACATTACAGCAAATGGTACTTACAGAGTGACTCAAACATGACTTAGACCTTGTTTTTGAAAAACTGTTTATTTCTGTATTTCATGATTGCAACTTGCTGAAAAGTGTTAACAGGGTTCCTTTCATCGAGTTTAAACAGTACAGCAAAATGGTACTTACAGAGTGACCTTGTTTTTGAAAAACTGTTTATTTCTCTATTACATGATTGCAACTTGCTGAAAAGTGTCAACAGTTCAGTGTTCCTATCATCCTGATTAAGCAGTACAGCAAAAATTGTACTTACAGAGTGCATCAAACATGATTTAGACCTTGTTTGTGAAAAACTATTTATTTCTCTATTACATGATTGCAACTTGCTGAAAAGTGTCAACAGTTCAGTGTTCCTATCATCCTGATTAAGCAGTACAGCAAAAATTGTACTTACAGAGTGCATCAAACATGATTTAGACCTTGTTTGTGAAAAACTATTTATTTCTGTATTACATGATTGCAACTTGCTGAAAAGTGTCAACAGTACAGTGTTCCTATCATCCTGATTAATCAGTACAGCAAAAATGGAACTTACAGAGTGCACTAAACATGAATTAGACCTTGTTTGTGAAAAACGATTTATTTCTGTATTTCATGATTGCAACTTGCTGAAAAGTGTCAACAATGTTCCTTTCATCGAGTTTAAACAGTACAGCAAAATGGTATTTACAGAGTGACTCAAACTTGACTTAGACCTTGTTTTTGAAAAACTGTTTATTTCTGTATTACATGATTGCAACTTGCTGAAAAGTGTCAACAGTACAGTGTTCCTATCATCCTGATTAAGCAGTACAGCAAAAATTGAACTTACAGAGTGACTAAAACATGATTTAGACCTTGTTTTTGAAAAACGGTTTATTTCTGTATTTCATGATTGCAACTTGCTGAAAAGTGTCAACAGTGTTCCTTTCATCGAGTTTAAACATTACAGCAAATGGTACTTACAGAGTGACTCAAACATGACTTAGACCTTGTTTTTGAAAAACTGTTTATTTCTGTATTTCATGATTGCAACTTGCTGAAAAGTGTTAACAGGGTTCCTTTCATCGAGTTTAAACAGTACAGCAAAATGGTACTTACAGAGTGACCTTGTTTTTGAAAAACTGTTTATTTCTCTATTACATGATTGCAACTTGCTGAAAAGTGTCAACAGTTCAGTGTTCCTATCATCCTGATTAAGCAGTACAGCAAAAATTGTACTTACAGAGTGCATCAAACATGATTTAGACCTTGTTTGTGAAAAACTATTTATTTCTGTATTACATGATTGCAACTTGCTGAAAAGTGTCAACAGTACAGTGTTCCTATCATCCTGATTAAGCATTACAGCAAAAATGGTACTTACAGAGTGACTCAAACATGACTTAGACCTTGTTTTTGAAAAACTGTTTATTTCTGTATTTCATGATTGCAACTTGCTGAAAAGTGTTAACAGGGTTCCTTTCATCGAGTTTAAACAGTACAGCAAAATGGTACTTACAGAGTGCACTAAACATGAATTAGACCTTGTTTGTGAAAAACTATTTATTTCTGTATTTCATGATTGCAACTTGCTGAAAAGTGTCAACAGTGTTCCTTTCATCGAGTTTAAACAGTACAGCAAATGGTACTTACAGAGTGACTCAAACATGACTTAGACCTTGTTTTTGAAAAACTGTTTATTTCTGTATTTCATGATTGCAACTTGCTGAAAAGTGTTAACAGGGTTCCTTTCATCGAGTTTAAACAGTACAGCAAAATGGTACTTACAGAGTGACCTTGTTTTTGAAAAACTGTTTATTTCTCTATTACATGATTGCAACTTGCTGAAAAGTGTCAACAGTTCAGTGTTCCTATCATCCTGATTAAGCAGTACAGCAAAAATTGTACTTACAGAGTGCATCAAACATGATTTAGACCTTGTTTGTGAAAAACTATTTATTTCTGTATTACATGATTGCAACTTGCTGAAAAGTGTCAACAGTACAGTGTTCCTATCATCCTGATTAATCAGTACAGCAAAAATGGAACTTACAGAGTGCACTAAACATGAATTAGACCTTGTTTGTGAAAAACGATTTATTTCTGTATTTCATGATTGCAACTTGCTGAAAAGTGTCAACAATGTTCCTTTCATCGAGTTTAAACAGTACAGCAAAATGGTATTTACAGATTGACTCAAACTTGACTTAGACCTTGTTTTTGAAAAACTGTTTATTTCTGTATTACATGATTGCAACTTGCTGAAAAGTGTCAACAGTACAGTGTTCCTATCATCCTGATTAAGCAGTATCAGCAAAAATGGAACTTACAAAGTGCATCAAACATGATTTAGACCTTGTTTGTGAAAAACTATTTATTTCTGTTTTTCATGATTGCAACTTGCTGAAAAGTGTCAACAATGTTCCTTTCATCGAGTTTAAACAGTACAGCAAAATTGTACTTACAGAGTGACTCAAACATGACTTAGACCTTGTTTTTGAAAAACGGTTTATTTCTGTATTTCATGATTGCAACTTGCTGAAAAGTGTCAACAGTGTTCCTTTCATCGAGTTTAAACAGTACAGCAAATGGTACTTACAGAGTGACTCAAACATGACTTAGACCTTGTTTTTGAAAAACTGTTTATTTCTGTATTTCATGATTGCAACTTGCTGAAAAGTATTAACAGTGTTCCTTTCATCGAGTTTAAACAGTACAGCAAATGGTACTTACAGAGTGACTCAAACATGACTTAGACCTTGTTTTTGAAAAACTGTTTATTTCTGTATTTCATGATTGCAACTTGCTGAAAAGTGTTAACAGGGTTCCTTTCATCGAGTTTAAACAGTACAGCAAAATGGTACTTACAGAGTGACCTTGTTTTTGAAAAACTGTTTATTTCTCTATTACATGATTGCAACTTGCTGAAAAGTGTCAACAATGTTCCTTTCATCGAGTTTAAACAGTACAGCAAAATTGTATTTACAGATTGACTCAAACTTGACTTAGACATTGTTTTTGAAAAACGGTTTATTTCTGTATTACATGATTGCAACTTGCTGAAAAGTGTCAACAGTACAGTGTTCCTATCATCCTGATTAAGCAGTAACAGCAAAAATGGAACTTACAAAGTGCATCAAACATGATTTAGACCTTGTTTGTGAAAAACTATTTATTTCTGTTTTTCATGATTGCAACTTGCTGAAAAGTATTAAAAGTGTTCCTTTCATCGATTTTAAACAGTACAGCAAATGGTACTTACAAAGTGACTCAAACATGACTTAGACCTTGTTTTTGAAAAACTGTTTATTTCTGTATTTCATGATTGCAACTTGCTGAAAAGTGTTAACAGGGTTCCTTTCATCGAGTTTAAACAGTACAGCAAAATGGTACTTACAGAGTGACCTTGTTTTTGAAAAACTGTTTATTTCTCTATTACATGATTGCAACTTGCTGAAAAGTGTCAACAGTTCAGTGTTCCTATCATCCTGATTAAGCAGTACAGCAAAAATTGTACTTACAGAGTGCATCAAACATGATTTAGACCTTGTTTGTGAAAAACTATTTATTTCTGTATTACATGATTGCAACTTGCTGAAAAGTGTCAACAGTACAGTGTTCCTATCATCCTGATTAATCAGTACAGCAAAAATGGAACTTACAGAGTGCACTAAACATGAATTAGACCTTGTTTGTGAAAAACGATTTATTTCTGTATTTCATGATTGCAACTTGCTGAAAAGTGTCAACAATGTTCCTTTCATCGAGTTTAAACAGTACAGCAAAATGGTATTTACAGATTGACTCAAACTTGACTTAGACCTTGTTTTTGAAAAACTGTTTATTTCTGTATTACATGATTGCAACTTGCTGAAAAGTGTCAACAGTACAGTGTTCCTATCATCCTGATTAAGCAGTAACAGCAAAAATGGAACTTACAAAGTGCATCAAACATGATTTAGACCTTGTTTGTGAAAAACTATTTATTTCTGTTTTTCATGATTGCAACTTGCTGAAAAGTGTCAACAATGTTCCTTTCATCGAGTTTAAACAGTACAGCAAAATTGTACTTACAGAGTGACTCAAACATGACTTAGACCTTGTTTTTGAAAAACGGTTTATTTCTGTATTTCATGATTGCAACTTGCTGAAAAGTGTCAACAGTGTTCCTTTCATCGAGTTTAAACAGTACAGCAAATGGTACTTACAGAGTGACTCAAACATGACTTAGACCTTGTTTTTGAAAAACTGTTTATTTCTGTATTTCATGATTGCAACTTGCTGAAAAGTATTAACAGTGTTCCTTTCATCGAGTTTAAACAGTACAGCAAATGGTACTTACAGAGTGACTCAAACATGACTTAGACCTTGTTTTTGAAAAACGGTTTATTTCTGTATTTCATGATTGCAACTTGCTGAAAAGTGTTAACAGGGTTCCTTTCATCGAGTTTAAACAGTACAGCAAAATGGTACTTACAGAGTGACCTTGTTTTTGAAAAACTGTTTATTTCTCTATTACATGATTGCAACTTGCTGAAAAGTGTCAACAATGTTCCTTTCATCGAGTTTAAACAGTACAGCAAAATGGTATTTACAGATTGACTCAAACTTGACTTAGACATTGTTTTTGAAAAACGGTTTATTTCTGTATTACATGATTGCAACTTGCTGAAAAGTGTCAACAGTACAGTGTTCCTATCATCCTGATTAAGCAGTAACAGCAAAAATGGAACTTACAAAGTGCATCAAACATGATTTAGACCTTGTTTGTGAAAAACTATTTATTTCTGTTTTTCATGATTGCAACTTGCTGAAAAGTATTAAAAGTGTTCCTTTCATCGATTTTAAACAGTACAGCAAATGGTACTTACAAAGTGACTCAAACATGACTTAGACCTTGTTTTTGAAAAACTGTTTATTTCTGTATTTCATGATTGCAACTTGCTGAAAAGTGTTAACAGGGTTCCTTTCATCGAGTTTAAACAGTACAGCAAAATGGTACTTACAGAGTGACCTTGTTTTTGAAAAACTGTTTATTTCTCTATTACATGATTGCAACTTGCTGAAAAGTGTCAACAGTTCAGTGTTCCTATCATCCTGATTAAGCAGTACAGCAAAAATTGTACTTACAGAGTGCATCAAACATGATTTAGACCTTGTTTGTGAAAAACGATTTATTTCTGTATTACATGATTGCAACTTGCTGAAAAGTGTCAACAGTACAGTGTTCCTATCATCCTGATTAATCAGTACAGCAAAAATGGAACTTACAGAGTGCACTAAACATGAATTAGACCTTGTTTGTGAAAAACGATTTATTTCTGTATTTCATGATTGCAACTTGCTGAAAAGTGTCAACAATGTTCCTTTCATCGAGTTTAAACAGTACAGCAAAATGGTATTTACAGATTGACTCAAACTTGACTTAGACCTTGTTTTTGAAAAACTGTTTATTTCTGTATTGCATGATTGCAACTTGCTGAAAAGTGTCAACAGTACAGTGTTCCTATCATCCTGATTAAGCAGTACAGCAAAAATGGAACTTACAAAGTGCATCAAACATGATTTAGACCTTGTTTGTGAAAAACTATTTATTTCTGTTTTTCATGATTGCAACTTGCTGAAAAGTGTCAACAATGTTCCTTTCATCGAGTTTAAACAGTACAGCAAAATTGTACTTACAGAGTGACTCAAACATGACTTAGACCTTGTTTTTGAAAAACGGTTTATTTCTGTATTTCATGATTGCAACTTGCTGAAAAGTGTCAACAGTGTTCCTTTCATCGAGTTTAAACAGTACAGCAAATGGTACTTACAGAGTGACTCAAACATGACTTAGACCTTGTTTTTGAAAAACTGTTTATTTCTGTATTTCATGATTGCAACTTGCTGAAAAGTATTAACAGTGTTCCTTTCATCGAGTTTAAACAGTACAGCAAATGGTACTTACAGAGTGACTCAAACATGACTTAGACCTTGTTTTTGAAAAACTGTTTATTTCTGTATTTCATGATTGCAACTTGCTGAAAAGTGTTAACAGGGTTCCTTTCATCGAGTTTAAACAGTACAGCAAAATGGTACTTACAGAGTGACCTTGTTTTTGAAAAACTGTTTATTTCTCTATTACATGATTGCAACTTGCTGAAAAGTGTCAACAATGTTCCTTTCATCGAGTTTAAACAGTACAGCAAAATGGTATTTACAGATTGACTCAAACTTGACTTAGACATTGTTTTTGAAAAACGGTTTATTTCTGTATTACATGATTGCAACTTGCTGAAAAGTGTCAACAGTACAGTGTTCCTATCATCCTGATTAAGCAGTAACAGCAAAAATGGAACTTACAAAGTGCATCAAACATGATTTAGACCTTGTTTGTGAAAAACTATTTATTTCTGTTTTTCATGATTGCAACTTGCTGAAAAGTATTAAAAGTGTTCCTTTCATCGATTTTAAACAGTACAGCAAATGGTACTTACAAAGTGACTCAACATGACTTAGACCTTGTTTTTGAAAAACTGTTTATTTCTGTATTTCATGATTGCAACTTGCTGAAAAGTGTTAACAGGGTTCCTTTCATCGAGTTTAAACAGTACAGCAAAATGGTACTTACAGAGTGACCTTGTTTTTGAAAAACTGTTTATTTCTCTATTACATGATTGCAACTTGCTGAAAAGTGTCAACAGTTCAGTGTTCCTATCATCCTGATTAAGCAGTACAGCAAAAATTGTACTTACAGAGTGCATCAAACATGATTTAGACCTTGTTTGTGAAAAACGATTTATTTCTGTATTACATAATTGCAACTTGCTGAAAAGTGTCAACAGTACAGTGTTCCTATCATCCTGATTAATCAGTACAGCAAAAATGGAACTTACAGAGTGCACTAAACATGAATTAGACCTTGTTTGTGAAAAACGATTTATTTCTGTATTTCATGATTGCAACTTGCTGAAAAGTGTCAACAATGTTCCTTTCATCGAGTTTAAACAGTACAGCAAAATGGTATTTACAGATTGACTCAAACTTGACTTAGACCTTGTTTTTGAAAAACTGTTTATTTCTGTATTGCATGATTGCAACTTGCTGAAAAGTGTCAACAGTACAGTGTTCCTATCATCCTGATTAAGCAGTACAGCAAAAATGGAACTTACAAAGTGCATCAAACATGATTTAGACCTTGTTTGTGAAAAACTATTTATTTCTGTTTTTCATGATTGCAACTTGCTGAAAAGTGTCAACAATGTTCCTTTCATCGAGTTTAAACAGTACAGCAAAATTGTACTTACAGAGTGACTCAAACATGACTTAGACCTTGTTTTTGAAAAACGGTTTATTTCTGTATTTCATGATTGCAACTTGCTGAAAAGTGTCAACAGTACAGTGTTCCTATCATCCTGATTAATCAGTACAGCAAAAATGGAACTTACAGAGTGCACTAAACATGAATTAGACCTTGTTTGTGAAAAACGATTTATTTCTGTATTTTCATGATTGCAACTTGCTGAAAAGTGTCAACAATGTTCCTTTCATCGAGTTTATACAGTACAGCAAAATGGTATTTACAGAGTGACTCAAACTTGACTTAGACCTTGTTTTTGAAAAACTGTTTATTTCTGTATTACATGATTGCAACTTGCTGAAAAGTGTCAACAGTACAGTGTTCCTATCATCCTGATTAAGCAGTACAGCAAAAATTGAACTTACCGAGTGACTCAAACATGACTTAGACCTTGTTTTTGAAAAACGGTTTATTTCTGTATTTCATGATTGCAACTTGCTGAAAAGTGTCAACAGTGTTCCTTTCATCGAGTTTAAACATTACAGCAAATGGTACTTACAGAGTGACTCAAACATGACTTAGACCTTGTTTTTGAAAAACAGGAACCCTGTTAACACTTTTCAGCAAGTTGCAATCATGAAATACAGAAATAACTGTATTTCATGATTGCAACTTGCTGAAAAGTGTTAACAGGGTTCCTTTCATCGAGTTTAAACAGTACAGCAAAATGGTACTTACAGAGTGACCTTGTTTTTGAAAAACTGTTTATTTCTCTATTACATGATTGCAACTTGCTGAAAAGTGTCAACAGTTCAGTGTTCCTATCATCCTGATTAAGCAGTACAGCAAAAATTGTACTTACAGAGTGCATCAAACATGATTTAGACCTTGTTTGTGAAAAACTATTTATTTCTGTATTACATGATTGCAACTTGCTGAAAAGTGTCAACAGTACAGTGTTCCTATCATCCTGATTAAGCATTACAGCAAAAATGGTACTTACAGAGTGACTCAAACATGACTTAGACCTTGTTTTTGAAAAACTGTTTATTTCTGTATTTCATGATTGCAACTTGCTGAAAAGTGTTAACAGGGTTCCTTTCATCGAGTTTAAACAGTACAGCAAAATGGTACTTACAGAGTGCACTAAACATGAATTAGACCTTGTTTGTGAAAAACTATTTATTTCTGTATTTCATGATTGCAACTTGCTGAAAAGTGTCAACAATGTTCCTTTCATCGAGTTTAAACAGTACAGCAAAATGGTATTTACAGATTGACTCAAACTTGACTTAGACCTTGTTTTTGAAAAACTGTTTATTTCTGTATTACATGATTGCAACTTGCTGAAAAGTGTCAACAGTACAGTGTTCCTATCATCCTGATTAAGCAGTAACAGCAAAAATGGAACTTACAAAGTGCATCAAACATGATTTAGACCTTGTTTGTGAAAAACTATTTATTTCTGTTTTTCATGATTGCAACTTGCTGAAAAGTGTCAACAATGTTCCTTTCATCGAGTTTAAACAGTACAGCAAAATTGTACTTACAGAGTGACTCAAACATGACTTAGACCTTGTTTTTGAAAAACGGTTTATTTCTGTATTTCATGATTGCAACTTGCTGAAAAGTGTCAACAGTGTTCCTTTCATCGAGTTTAAACAGTACAGCAAATGGTACTTACAGAGTGACTCAAACATGACTTAGACCTTGTTTTTGAAAAACTGTTTATTTCTGTATTTCATGATTGCAACTTGCTGAAAAGTATTAACAGTGTTCCTTTCATCGAGTTTAAACAGTACAGCAAATGGTACTTACAGAGTGACTCAAACATGACTTAGACCTTGTTTTTGAAAAACTGTTTATTTCTGTATTTCATGATTGCAACTTGCTGAAAAGTGTTAACAGGGTTCCTTTCATCGAGTTTAAACAGTACAGCAAAATGGTACTTACAGAGTGACCTTGTTTTTGAAAAACTGTTTATTTCTCTATTACATGATTGCAACTTGCTGAAAAGTGTCAACAATGTTCCTTTCATCGAGTTTAAACAGTACAGCAAAATGGTATTTACAGATTGACTCAAACTTGACTTAGACATTGTTTTTGAAAAACGGTTTATTTCTGTATTACATGATTGCAACTTGCTGAAAAGTGTCAACAGTACAGTGTTCCTATCATCCTGATTAAGCAGTAACAGCAAAAATGGAACTTACAAAGTGCATCAAACATGATTTAGACCTTGTTTGTGAAAAACTATTTATTTCTGTTTTTCATGATTGCAACTTGCTGAAAAGTGTCAACAATGTTCCTTTCATCGAGTTTAAACAGTACAGCAAAATTGTACTTACAGAGTGACTCAAACATGACTTAGACCTTGTTTTTGAAAAACGGTTTATTTCTGTATTTCATGATTGCAACTTGCTGAAAAGTGTCAACAGTGTTCCTTTCATCGAGTTTAAACAGTACAGCAAATGGTACTTACAGAGTGACTCAAACATGACTTAGACCTTGTTTTTGAAAAACTGTTTATTTCTGTATTTCATGATTGCAACTTGCTGAAAAGTATTAAAAGTGTTCCTTTCATCGATTTTAAACAGTACAGCAAATGGTACTTACAGAGTGACTCAAACATGACTTAGACCTTGTTTTTGAAAAACTGTTTATTTCTGTATTTCATGATTGCAACTTGCTGAAAAGTGTTAACAGGGTTCCTTTCATCGAGTTTAAACAGTACAGCAAAATGGTACTTACAGAGTGACCTTGTTTTTGAAAAACTGTTTATTTCTCTATTACATGATTGCAACTTGCTGAAAAGTGTCAACAGTTCAGTGTTCCTATCATCCTGATTAAGCAGTACAGCAAAAATTGTACTTACAGAGTGCATCAAACATGATTTAGACCTTGTTTGTGAAAAACGATTTATTTCTGTATTACATGATTGCAACTTGCTGAAAAGTGTCAACAGTACAGTGTTCCTATCATCCTGATTAATCAGTACAGCAAAAATGGAACTTACAGAGTGCACTAAACATGAATTAGACCTTGTTTGTGAAAAATGATTTATTTCTGTATTTCATGATTGCAACTTGCTGAAAAGTGTCAACAATGTTCCTTTCATCGAGTTTAAACAGTACAGCAAAATGGTATTTACAGATTGACTCAAACTTGACTTAGACCTTGTTTTTGAAAAACTGTTTATTTCTGTATTGCATGATTGCAACTTGCTGAAAAGTGTCAACAGTACAGTGTTCCTATCATCCTGATTAAGCAGTACAGCAAAAATGGAACTTACAAAGTGCATCAAACATGATTTAGACCTTGTTTGTGAAAAACTATTTATTTCTGTTTTTCATGATTGCAACTTGCTGAAAAGTGTCAACAATGTTCCTTTCATCGAGTTTAAACAGTACAGCAAAATTGTACTTACAGAGTGACTCAAACATGACTTAGACCTTGTTTTTGAAAAACGGTTTATTTCTGTATTTCATGATTGCAACTTGCTGAAAAGTGTCAACAGTACAGTGTTCCTATCATCCTGATTAATCAGTACAGCAAAAATGGAACTTACAGAGTGCACTAAACATGAATTAGACCTTGTTTGTGAAAAACGATTTATTTCTGTATTTCATGATTGCAACTTGCTGAAAAGTGTCAACAATGTTCCTTTCATCGAGTTTAAACAGTACAGCAAAATGGTATTTACAGAGTGACTCAAACTTGACTTAGACCTTGTTTTTGAAAAACTGTTTATTTCTGTATTACATGATTGCAACTTGCTGAAAAGTGTCAACAGTACAGTGTTCCTATCATCCTGATTAAGCAGTACAGCAAAAATTGAACTTACAGAGTGACTCAAACATGACTTAGACCTTGTTTTTGAAAAACGGTGTTTTTCTGTATTTCATGATTGCAACTTGCTGAAAAGTGTCAACAGTGTTCCTTTCATCGAGTTTAAACATTACAGCAAATGGTACTTACAGAGTGACTCAAACATGACTTAGACCTTGTTTTTGAAAAACTGTTTATTTCTTTATTTCATGATTGCAACTTGCTGAAAAGTGTTAACAGGGTTCCTTTCATCGAGTTTAAACAGTACAGCAAAATGGTACTTACAGAGTGACCTTGTTTTTGAAAAACTGTTTATTTCTCTATTACATGATTGCAACTTGCTGAAAAGTGTCAACAGTTCAGTGTTCCTATCATCCTGATTAATTACTACAGCAAAAATGGAACTTACAGAGTGCACTAAACATGAATTAGACCTTGTTTGTGAAAAACGATTTATTTCTGTATTTCATGATTGCAACTTGCTGAAAAGTGTCAACAATGTTCCTTTCATCGAGTTTAAACAGTACAGCAAAATGGTATTTACAGAGTGACTCAAACTTGACTTAGACCTTGTTTTTGAAAAACTGTTTATTTCTGTATTACATGATTGCAACTTGCTGAAAAGTGTCAACAGTACAGTGTTCCTATCATCCTGATTAATCAGTACAGCAAAAATGGAACTTACAGAGTGCACTAAACATGAATTAGACCTTGTTTGTGAAAAACTATTTATTTCTGTATTTCATGATTGCAACTTGCTGAAAAGTGTCAACAATGTTCCTTTCATCGAGTTTAAACAGTACAGCAAAATGGTATTTACAGATTGACTCAAACTTGACTTAGACCTTGTTTTTGAAAAACTGTTTATTTCTGTATTACATGATTGCAACTTGCTGAAAAGTGTCAACAGTACAGTGTTCCTATCATCCTGATTAAGCAGTACAGCAAAAATGGAACTTACAAAGTGCATCAAACATGATTTAGACCTTGTTTGTGAAAAACTCTTTATTTCTGTTTTTCATGATTGCAACTTGCTGAAAAGTGTCAACAATGTTCCTTTCATCGAGTTTAAACAGTACAGCAAAATTGTACTTACAAAGTGACTCAAACATGACTTAGACCTTGTTTTTGAAAAACGGTTTATTTCTGTATTTCATGATTGCAACTTGCTGAAAAGTGTCAACAGTGTTCCTTTCATCGAGTTTAAACAGTACAGCAAATGGTACTTACAGAGTGACTCAAACATGACTTAGACCTTGTTTTTGAAAAACGGTTTATTTCTGTATTTCATGATTGCAACTTGCTGAAAAGTGTCAACAGTGTTCCTTTCATCGAGTTTAAACAGTACAGCAAATGGTACTTACAGAGTGACTCAAACATGACTTAGACCTTGTTTTTGAAAAACTGTTTATTTCTGTATTTCATGATTGCAACTTGCTGAAAAGTGTCAACAGTTCAGTGTTCCTATCATCCTGATTAAGCAGTACAGCAAAAATTGTACTTACAGAGTGCATCAAACATGATTTAGACCTTGTTTGTGAAAAACGATTTATTTCTGTATTACATGATTGCAACTTGCTGAAAAGTGTCAACAGTACAGTGTTCCTATCATCCTGATTAATCAGTACAGCAAAAATGGAACTTACAGAGTGCACTAAACATGAATTAGACCTTGTTTGTGAAAAACGATTTATTTCTGTATTTCATGATTGCAACTTGCTGAAAAGTGTCAACAATGTTCCTTTCATCGAGTTTAAACAGTACAGCAAAATGGTATTTACAGATTGACTCAAACTTGACTTAGACCTTGTTTTTGAAAAACTGTTTATTTCTGTATTGCATGATTGCAACTTGCTGAAAAGTGTCAACAGTACAGTGTTCCTATCATCCTGATTAAGCAGTACAGCAAAAATGGAACTTACAAAGTGCATCAAACATGATTTAGACCTTGTTTGTGAAAAACTATTTATTTCTGTTTTTCATGATTGCAACTTGCTGAAAAGTGTCAACAATGTTCCTTTCATCGAGTTTAAACAGTACAGCAAAATTGTACTTACAGAGTGACTCAAACATGACTTAGACCTTGTTTTTGAAAAACTGTTTATTTCTGTATTTCATGATTGCAACTTGCTGAAAAGTGTTAACAGGGTTCCTTTCATCGAGTTTAAACAGTACAGCAAAATGGTACTTACAGAGTGACCTTGTTTTTGAAAAACTGTTTATTTCTCTATTACATGATTGCAACTTGCTGAAAAGTGTCAACAGTTCAGTGTTCCTATCATCCTGATTAAGCAGTACAGCAAAAATTGTACTTACAGAGTGCATCAAACATGATTTAGACCTTGTTTGTGAAAAACTATTTATTTCTGTATTACATGATTGCAACTTGCTGAAAAGTGTCAACAGTACAGTGTTCCTATCATCCTGATTAATCAGTACAGCAAAAATGGAACTTACAGAGTGCACTAAACATGAATTAGACCTTGTTTGTGAAAAACGATTTATTTCTGTATTTCATGATTGCAACTTGCTGAAAAGTGTCAACAATGTTCCTTTCATCGAGTTTAAACAGTACAGCAAAATGGTATTTACAGAGTGACTCAAACTTGACTTAGACCTTGTTTTTGAAAAACTGTTTATTTCTGTATTACATGATTGCAACTTGCTGAAAAGTATTAACAGTGTTCCTTTCATCGAGTTTAAACAGTACAGCAAATGGTACTTACAGAGTGACTCAAACATGACTTAGACCTTGTTTTTGAAAAACTGTTTATTTCTGTATTTCATGATTGCAACTTGCTGAAAAGTGTTAACAGGGTTCCTTTCATCGAGTTTAAACAGTACAGCAAAATGGTACTTACAGAGTGACCTTGTTTTTGAAAAACTGTTTATTTCTCTATTACATGATTGCAACTTGCTGAAAAGTGTCAACAATGTTCCTTTCATCGAGTTTAAACAGTACAGCAAAATGGTATTTACAGATTGACTCAAACTTGACTTAGACCTTGTTTTTGAAAAACTGTTTATTTCTGTATTACATGATTGCAACTTGCTGAAAAGTGTCAACAGTACAGTGTTCCTATCATCCTGATTAAGCAGTAACAGCAAAAATGGAACTTACAAAGTGCATCAAACATGATTTAGACCTTGTTTGTGAAAAACTATTTATTTCTGTTTTTCATGATTGCAACTTGCTGAAAAGTGTCAACAATGTTCCTTTCATCGAGTTTAAACAGTACAGCAAAATTGTACTTACAGAGTGACTCAAACATGACTTAGACCTTGTTTTTGAAAAACGGTTTATTTCTGTATTTCATGATTGCAACTTGCTGAAAAGTGTCAACAGTGTTCCTTTCATCGAGTTTAAACAGTACAGCAAATGGTACTTACAGAGTGACTCAAACATGACTTAGACCTTGTTTTTGAAAAACTGTTTATTTCTGTATTTCATGATTGCAACTTGCTGAAAAGTATTAAAAGTGTTCCTTTCATCGATTTTAAACAGTACAGCAAATGGTACTTACAGAGTGACTCAAACATGACTTAGACCTTGTTTTTGAAAAACTGTTTATTTCTGTATTTCATGATTGCAACTTGCTGAAAAGTGTTAACAGGGTTCCTTTCATCGAGTTTAAACAGTACAGCAAAATGGTACTTACAGAGTGACCTTGTTTTTGAAAAACTGTTTATTTCTCTATTACATGATTGCAACTTGCTGAAAAGTGTCAACAGTTCAGTGTTCCTATCATCCTGATTAATCAGTACAGCAAAAATGGAACTTACAGAGTGCACTAAACATGAATTAGACCTTTTTTGTGAAAAACTATTTATTTCTGTTTTTCATGATTGCAACTTGCTGAAAAGTGTCAACAATGTTCCTTTCATCGAGTTTAAACAGTACAGCAAAATTGTACTTACAGAGTGACTCAAACATGACTTAGACCTTGTTTTTGAAAAACGGTTTATTTCTGTATTTCATGATTGCAACTTGCTGAAAAGTGTCAACAGTGTTCCTTTCATCGAGTTTAAACAGTACAGCAAATGGTACTTACAGAGTGACTCAAACATGACTTAGACCTTGTTTTTGAAAAACTGTTTATTTCTGTATTTCATGATTGCAACTTGCTGAAAAGTGTTAAACAGTACAGCAAAATGGTACTTACAGAGTGACCTTGTTTTTGAAAAACTGTTTATTTCTCTATTACATGATTGCAACTTGCTGAAAAGTGTCAACAGTTCAGTGTTCCTATCATCCTGATTAAGCAGTACAGCAAAAATTGTACTTACAGAGTGCATCAAACATGATTTAGACCTTGTTTGTGAAAAACGATTTATTTCTGTATTACATGATTGCAACTTGCTGAAAAGTGTCAACAGTACAGTGTTCCTATCATCCTGATTAAGCAGTACAGCAAAAATTGAACTTACAGAGTGACTCAAACATGACTTAGACCTTGTTTTTGAAAAACGGTTTATTTCTGTATTTCATGATTGCAACTTGCTGAAAAGTGTCAACAGTGTTCCTTTCATCGAGTTTAAACATTACAGCAAATGGTACTTACAGAGTGACTCAAACATGACTTAGACCTTGTTTTTGAAAAACTGTTTATTTCTGTATTTCATGATTGCAACTTGCTGAAAAGTGTTAACAGGGTTCCTTTCATCGAGTTTAAACAGTACAGCAAAATGGTACTTACAGAGTGACCTTGTTTTTGAAAAACTGTTTATTTCTCTATTACATGATGGCAACTTGCTGAAAAGTGTCAACAGTTCAGTGTTCCTATCATCCTGATTAAGCAGTACAGCAAAAATTGTACTTACAGAGTGCATCAAACATGATTTAGACCTTGTTTGTGAAAAACTATTTATTTCTGTATTACATGATTGCAACTTGCTGAAAAGTGTCAACAGTACAGTGTTCCTATCATCCTGATTAAGCATTACATCAAAAATGGTACTTACAAAGTGCATCAAACTTGATTTAGTCCTTGTTTGTGAAAAACTATTTATTTCTGTTTTTCATGATTGCAACTTGCTGAAAAGTGTCAACAATGTTCCTTTCATCGAGTTTAAACAGTACAGCAAATTGGTACTTGCAGAGTTACTCAAACATGACTTAGACCTTGTTTTTGAAAAACTGTTTATTTCTGTATTTCATGATTGCAACTGGCTGAAGAGTGTTAACAGTGTTCCTTTCATCGAGTTTAAACAGTACAGCAAAATGGTACTTACAGAGTGACCTTGTTTTTGAAAAACTGTTTATTTCTCTATTACATGATTGCAACTTGCTGAAAAGTGTCATCAGTTCAGTGTTCCTATCATCCTGATTAAGCAGTACAGCAAAAATTGTACTTACAGAGTGCATCAAACATGATTTAGACCTTGTTTGTGAAAAACTATTTATTTCTGTATTACATGATTGCAACTTGCTGAAAAGTGTCAACAGTACAGTGTTCCTATTATCCTGATTAATTAGTACAGCAAAAATGGAACTTACAGAGTGCACTAAACATGAATTAGACCTTGTTTGTGAAAAACGATTTATTTCTGTATTTCATGATTGCAACTTGCTGAAAAGTGTCAACAATGTCCCTTTCATCGAGTTTAAACAGTACAGCAAAATGGTATTTACAGAGTGACTCAAACTTGACTTAGACCTTGTTTTTGAAAAACTGTTTATTTCTGTATTACATGATTGCAACTTGCTGAAAAGTGTCAACAGTACAGTGTTCCTATCATCCTGATTAAGCAGTACAGCAAAAATGGAACTTACAAAGTGCATCAAACATGATTTAGACCTTGTTTGTGAATAACTATTTATTTCTGTTTTTCATGATTGCAACTTGCTGAAAAGTGTCAACAATGTTCCTTTCATCGAGTTTAAACAGTACAGCAAAATTGTACTTACAGAGTGACTCAAACATGACTTAGACCTTGTTTTTGAAAAACGGTTTATTTCTGTATTTCATGATTGCAACTTGCTGAAAAGTGTCAACAGTGTTCCTTTCATCGAGTTTAAACATTACAGCAAATGGTACTTACAGAGTGACTCAAACATGACTTAGACCTTGTTTTTGAAAAACTGTTTATTTCTGTATTTCATGATTGCAACTGGCTGAAGAGTGTTAACAGTGTTCCTTTCATCGAGTTTAAACAGTACAGCAAAATGGTACTTACAGAGTGACCTTGTTTTTGAAAAACTGTTTATTTCTCTATTACATGATTGCAACTTGCTGAAAAGTGTCAACAGTTCAGTGTTCCTATCATCCTGATTAAGCAGTACAGCAAAAATGGAACTTACAAAGTGCATCAAACATGACTTAGACCTTGTTTTTGAAAAACGGTTTATTTCTGTATTTCATGATTGCAACTTGCTGAAAAGTGTCAACAGTGTTCCTTTCATCGAGTTTAAACAGTACAGCAAATGGTACTTACAGAGTGACTCAAACATGACTTAGACCTTGTTTTTGAAAAACTGTTTATTTCTGTATTACATGATTGCAACTTGCTGAAAAGTGTCAACAGTACAGTGTTCCTATCATCCTGATTAAGCAGTAACAGCAAAAATGGAACTTACAAAGTGCATCAAACATGATTTAGACCTTGTTTGTGAAAAACTACTTATTTCTGTTTTTCATGATTGCAACTTGCTGAAAAGTGTCAACAATGTTCCTTTCATCGAGTTTAAACAGTACAGCAAAATTGTACTTACAGAGTGACTCAAACATGACTTAGACCTTGTTTTTGAAAAACGGTTTATTTCTGTATTTCATGATTGCAACTTGCTGAAAAGTGTCAACAGTGTTCCTTTCATCGAGTTTAAACAGTACAGCAAATGGTACTTACAGAGTGACTCAAACATGACTTAGACCTTGTTTTTGAAAAACTGTTTATTTCTGTATTTCATGATTGCAACTTGCTGAAAAGTATTAAAAGTGTTCCTTTCATCGATTTTAAACAGTACAGCAAATGGTACTTACAGAGTGACTCAAACATGACTTAGACCTTGTTTTTGAAAAACTGTTTATTTCTGTATTTCATGATTGCAACTTGCTGAAAAGTGTTAACAGGGTTCCTTTCATCGAGTTTAAACAGTACAGCAAAATGGTACTTACAGAGTGACCTTGTTTTTGAAAAACTGTTTATTTCTCTATTACATGATTGCAACTTGCTGAAAAGTGTCAACAGTTCAGTGTTCCTATCATCCTGATTAATCAGTACAGCAAAAATGGAACTTACAGAGTGCACTAAACATGAATTAGACCTTTTTTGTGAAAAACTATTTATTTCTGTTTTTCATGATTGCAACTTGCTGAAAAGTGTCAACAATGTTCCTTTCATCGAGTTTAAACAGTACAGCAAAATTGTACTTACAGAGTGACTCAAACATGACTTAGACCTTGTTTTTGAAAAACGGTTTATTTCTGTATTTCATGATTGCAACTTGCTGAAAAGTGTCAACAGTGTTCCTTTCATCGAGTTTAAACAGTACAGCAAATGGTACTTACAGAGTGACTCAAACATGACTTAGACCTTGTTTTTGAAAA
The DNA here is from genome assembly GCF_965601325.2 of Salmo salar. Classification (NCBI taxonomy): domain Eukaryota; kingdom Metazoa; phylum Chordata; class Actinopteri; order Salmoniformes; family Salmonidae; genus Salmo; species Salmo salar. The sequence goes on along the minus strand of NC_138295.1, from coordinate 47,195,806 downwards.
ACTGTTTATTTCTGTATTTCATGATTGCAACTTGCTGAAAAGTGTTAAACAGTACAGCAAAATGGTACTTACAGAGTGACCTTGTTTTTGAAAAACTGTTTATTTCTCTATTACATGATTGCAACTTGCTGAAAAGTGTCAACAGTTCAGTGTTCCTATCATCCTGATTAAGCAGTACAGCAAAAATTGTACTTACAGAGTGCATCAAACATGATTTAGACCTTGTTTGTGAAAAACGATTTATTTCTGTATTACATGATTGCAACTTGCTGAAAAGTGTCAACAGTACAGTGTTCCTATCATCCTGATTAAGCAGTACAGCAAAAATTGAACTTACAGAGTGACTCAAACATGACTTAGACCTTGTTTTTGAAAAACGGTTTATTTCTGTATTTCATGATTGCAACTTGCTGAAAAGTGTCAACAGTGTTCCTTTCATCGAGATTAAACATTACAGCAAATGGTACTTACAGAGTGACTCAAACATGACTTAGACCTTGTTTTTGAAAAACTGTTTATTTCTGTATTTCATGATTGCAACTTGCTGAAAAGTGTTAACAGGGTTCCTTTCATCGAGTTTAAACAGTACAGCAAAATGGTACTTACAGAGTGACCTTGTTTTTGAAAAACTGTTTATTTCTCTATTACATGATGGCAACTTGCTGAAAAGTGTCAACAGTTCAGTGTTCCTATCATCCTGATTAAGCAGTACAGCAAAAATTGTACTTACAGAGTGCATCAAACATGATTTAGACCTTGTTTGTGAAAAACTATTTATTTCTGTATTACATGATTGCAACTTGCTGAAAAGTGTCAACAGTACAGTGTTCCTATCATCCTGATTAAGCATTACATCAAAAATGGTACTTACAAAGTGCATCAAACTTGATTTAGTCCTTGTTTGTGAAAAACTATTTATTTCTGTTTTTCATGATTGCAACTTGCTGAAAAGTGTCAACAATGTTCCTTTCATCGAGTTTAAACAGTACAGCAAATTGGTACTTGCAGAGTTACTCAAACATGACTTAGACCTTGTTTTTGAAAAACTGTTTATTTCTGTATTTCATGATTGCAACTGGCTGAAGAGTGTTAACAGTGTTCCTTTCATCGAGTTTAAACAGTACAGCAAAATGGTACTTACAGAGTGACCTTGTTTTTGAAAAACTGTTTATTTCTCTATTACATGATTGCAACTTGCTGAAAAGTGTCATCAGTTCAGTGTTCCTATCATCCTGATTAAGCAGTACAGCAAAAATTGTACTTACAGAGTGCATCAAACATGATTTAGACCTTGTTTGTGAAAAACTATTTATTTCTGTATTACATGATTGCAACTTGCTGAAAAGTGTCAACAGTACAGTGTTCCTATTATCCTGATTAATTAGTACAGCAAAAATGGAACTTACAGAGTGCACTAAACATGAATTAGACCTTGTTTGTGAAAAACGATTTATTTCTGTATTTCATGATTGCAACTTGCTGAAAAGTGTCAACAATGTCCCTTTCATCGAGTTTAAACAGTACAGCAAAATGGTATTTACAGAGTGACTCAAACTTGACTTAGACCTTGTTTTTGAAAAACTGTTTATTTCTGTATTACATGATTGCAACTTGCTGAAAAGTGTCAACAGTACAGTGTTCCTATCATCCTGATTAAGCAGTACAGCAAAAATGGAACTTACAAAGTGCATCAAACATGATTTAGACCTTGTTTGTGAATAACTATTTATTTCTGTTTTTCATGATTGCAACTTGCTGAAAAGTGTCAACAATGTTCCTTTCATCGAGTTTAAACAGTACAGCAAAATTGTACTTACAGAGTGACTCAAACATGACTTAGACCTTGTTTTTGAAAAACGGTTTATTTCTGTATTTCATGATTGCAACTGGCTGAAAAGTGTCAACAGTGTTCCTTTCATCGAGTTTAAACAGTACAGCAAATGGTACTTACAGAGTGACTCAAACATGACTTAGACCTTGTTTTTGAAAAACGGTTTATTTCTGTATTTCATGATTGCAACTTGCTGAAAAGTGTCAACAGGGTTCCTTTCATCGAGTTTAAACAGTACAGCAAAATGGTACTTACAGAGTGACCTTGTTTTTGAAAAACTGTTTATTTCTCTATTACATGATTGCAACTTGCTGAAAAGTGTCAACAGTTCAGTGTTCCTATCATCCTGATTAATCCGTACAGCAAAAATGGAACTTACAGAGTGCACTAAACATGAATTAGACCTTTTTTGTGAAAAACTATTTATTTCTGTTTTTCATGATTGCAACTTGCTGAAAAGTGTCAACAATGTTCCTTTCATCGAGTTTAAACAGTACAGCAAAATTGTACTTACAGAGTGACTCAAACATGACTTAGACCTTGTTTTTGAAAAACGGTTTATTTCTGTATTTCATGATTGCAACTTGCTGAAAAGTGTCAACAGTGTTCCTTTCATCGAGTTTAAACAGTACAGCAAATGGTACTTACAGAGTGACTCAAACATGACTTAGACCTTGTTTTTGAAAAACTGTTTATTTCTGTATTTCATGATTGCAACTTGCTGAAAAGTGTTAACCTCTTGGGGCTAGGTGGGACGCTAGCGTGCCACCCGTGGTGCACTCCATCAACAGCAGGTGCATTTCAAGAGCGGCAAATTTGAATCCAAATAAATGTCAAAATTCAAATTTTTCAAAAATACAACTATGTTACACCATTTGAAAGATAAACATCTCCTTAATCTAACCACGTTTTACGATTTCAAAAAGGTTTTACGGCGAAAGCATAAATTTAGAGTATGTTAGGACAGTACATTTACAAGAGTTGTGTGTAATGTTTTGTCAAGTCAAAGACAGGGTCACCAAAACCATAAAACCAGCTAAAATGATACACTAACCTTTTACAATCTCCATCAGATGACACTCCTAGGACATTATGTTAGACAATGCATGCATTTTTAGTTCTATCAAGTTGATATTTATATCCAAAAACAGCGTTTTACTATGGCATTGATGTTGAGGAAATCGTTTCCCTCCAATAACCGGCAGTCAAGTCAGCGTCACAAATTAAATAATTAAAATTAGAAAACATTGGTAAAATATTATATTGTCATTTAAAGAATTATAGATTTACATCTTTTGAACGCAATCAACTTGCCAGATTTAAAAATAACCTTACTGGGAAATCACACTTTGCAATAATCTGAGCACTGTGCCCAGAAAAATACGCGTTGCGATACAGACTAGACGTCATGTTGGGGAGATCTAAAATCGAAAATACTATGTAAATAATCCCTTACCTTTGATTCTCTTCATCAGATGTCACTTCCAGGTATCACAGGTCCATAACGAATGTAGTTTTGTTCAAAAAAGCTCATCATTTATGTCCAAAAATCTCCGTCTCGTTAGCACATGATGTAAGCCAGCCGGACTTCTCGTCATGAACGAGGGGAAAAAATATATTTCCGTTCGTTCAAACATGTCAAACGTTGTATAGCATAAATCATTAGGGCCTTTTTTAACCAGAACATGAATAATATTCAAGGTGGACGAATGCATAGTCTTTTATAACGTATTGGAACGAGGGTACCCAACATGAAGTAGCGCGCCAGGTGTCTAATGGGACATCACCGTTCCATGGCTCTTGTTCGGTCAGATCTCCCTCCAGAAGACTCAAAACACTTTGTAAAGGCTGGTGACATCTAGTGGAAGCAATAGGAAGTGCCAAAATATTCCTAAACCCCTGTGTTTTTCAATGGGATAGGTTTAAAGTCAATACAACACATCAGGTATCCACTTCCTGTCAGAAAATGTCTCAGGGTTTTGCCTGCCAAATGAGTTCTGTTATACTCACAGACACCATTCAAACAGTTTTGGAAACTTTAGAGTGTTTTCTATCCATATATAATAAGTATATGCATATTCTAGTTACTGGGTAGGATTAGTAACCAGATTAAATCGGGTACATTTTTTTTATCCAGACGTGCAAATGCTGCCCCCTAGACCCAACAGGTTAAACAGTACAGCAAAATGGTACTTACAGAGTGACCTTGTTTTTGAAAAACTGTTTATTTCTCTATTACATGATTGCAACTTGCTGAAAAGTGTCAACAGTTCAGTGTTCCTATCATCCTGATTAAGCAGTACAGCAAAAATTGTACTTACAGAGTGCATCAAACATGATTTAGACCTTGTTTGTGAAAAACGATTTATTTCTGTATTACATGATTGCAACTTGCTGAAAAGTGTCAACAGTACAGTGTTCCTATCATCCTGATTAAGCAGTACAGCAAAAATTGAACTTACAGAGTGACTCAAACATGACTTAGACCTTGTTTTTGAAAAACGGTTTATTTCTGTATTTCATGATTGCAACTTGCTGAAAAGTGTCAACAGTGTTCCTTTCATCGAGTTTAAACATTACAGCAAATGGTACTTACAGAGTGACTCAAACATGACTTAGACCTTGTTTTTGAAAAACTGTTTATTTCTGTATTTCATGATTGCAACTTGCTGAAAAGTGTTAACAGGGTTCCTTTCATCGAGTTTAAACAGTACAGCAAAATGGTACTTACAGAGTGACCTTGTTTTTGAAAAACTGTTTATTTCTCTATTACATGATGGCAACTTGCTGAAAAGTGTCAACAGTTCAGTGTTCCTATCATCCTGATTAAGCAGTACAGCAAAAATTGTACTTACAGAGTGCATCAAACATGATTTAGACCTTGTTTGTGAAAAACTATTTATTTCTGTATTACATGATTGCAACTTGCTGAAAAGTGTCAACAGTACAGTGTTCCTATCATCCTGATTAAGCATTACATCAAAAATGGTACTTACAAAGTGCATCAAACTTGATTTAGTCCTTGTTTGTGAAAAACTATTTATTTCTGTTTTTCATGATTGCAACTTGCTGAAAAGTGTCAACAATGTTCCTTTCATCGAGTTTAAACAGTACAGCAAATTGGTACTTGCAGAGTTACTCAAACATGACTTAGACCTTGTTTTTGAAAAACTGTTTATTTCTGTATTTCATGATTGCAACTGGCTGAAGAGTGTTAACAGTGTTCCTTTCATCGAGTTTAAACAGTACAGCAAAATGGTACTTACAGAGTGACCTTGTTTTTGAAAAACTGTTTATTTCTCTATTACATGATTGCAACTTGCTGAAAAGTGTCATCAGTTCAGTGTTCCTATCATCCTGATTAAGCAGTACAGCAAAAATTGTACTTACAGAGTGCATCAAACATGATTTAGACCTTGTTTGTGAAAAACTATTTATTTCTGTATTACATGATTGCAACTTGCTGAAAAGTGTCAACAGTACAGTGTTCCTATTATCCTGATTAATTAGTACAGCAAAAATGGAACTTACAGAGTGCACTAAACATGAATTAGACCTTGTTTGTGAAAAACGATTTATTTCTGTATTTCATGATTGCAACTTGCTGAAAAGTGTCAACAATGTCCCTTTCATCGAGTTTAAACAGTACAGCAAAATGGTATTTACAGAGTGACTCAAACTTGACTTAGACCTTGTTTTTGAAAAACTGTTTATTTCTGTATTACATGATTGCAACTTGCTGAAAAGTGTCAACAGTACAGTGTTCCTATCATCCTGATTAAGCAGTACAGCAAAAATGGAACTTACAAAGTGCATCAAACATGATTTAGACCTTGTTTGTGAATAACTATTTATTTCTGTTTTTCATGATTGCAACTTGCTGAAAAGTGTCAACAATGTTCCTTTCATCGAGTTTAAACAGTACAGCAAAATTGTACTTACAGAGTGACTCAAACATGACTTAGACCTTGTTTTTGAAAAACGGTTTATTTCTGTATTTCATGATTGCAACTGGCTGAAAAGTGTCAACAGTGTTCCTTTCATCGAGTTTAAACAGTACAGCAAATGGTACTTACAGAGTGACTCAAACATGACTTAGACCTTGTTTTTGAAAAACGGTTTATTTCTGTATTTCATGATTGCAACTTGCTGAAAAGTGTCAACAGGGTTCCTTTCATCGAGTTTAAACAGTACAGCAAAATGGTACTTACAGAGTGACCTTGTTTTTGAAAAACTGTTTATTTCTCTATTACATGATTGCAACTTGCTGAAAAGTGTCAACAGTTCAGTGTTCCTATCATCCTGATTAAGCAGTACAGCAAAAATTGTACTTACAGAGTGCATCAAACATGATTTAGACCTTGTTTGTGAAAAACTATTTATTTCTGTATTTCATGATTGCAACTTGCTGAAAAGTGTCAACAGTGTTCCTTTCATCGAGTTTAAACAGTACAGCAAATGGTACTTACAGAGTGACTCAAACATGACTTAGACCTTGTTTTTGAAAAACTGTTTATTTCTGTATTTCATGAATGCAACTTGCTGAAAAGTGTTAACAGTGTTCCTTTCATCGAGTTTAAACAGTACAGCAAAATGGTACTTACGGAGTGACCTTGTTTTTGAAAAACTGTTTATTTCTCTATTACATGATTGCAACTTGCTGAAAAGTGTCAACAGTTCAGTGTTCCTATCATCCTGATTAAGCAGTTCAGCAAAAATTGTACTTACAGAGTGCATCAAACATGATTTAGACCTTGTTTGTGAAAAACTATTTATTTCTGTATTACATGATTGCAACTTGCTGAAAAGTGTCAACAGTACAGTGTTCCTATTATCCTGATTAATTAGTACAGCAAAAATGGAACTTACAGAGTGCACTAAACATGAATTAGACCTTGTTTGTGAAAAACGATTTATTTCTGTATTTCATGATTGCAACTTGCTGAAAAGTGTCAACAATGTTCCTTTCATCGAGTTTAAACAGTACAGCAAAATGGTATTTACAGAGTGACTCAAACTTGACTTAGACCTTGTTTTTGAAAAACGGTTTATTTCTGTATTACATGATTGCAACTTGCTGAAAAGTGTCAACAGTACAGTGTTCCTATCATCCTGATTAAGCATTACATCAAAAATGGTACTTACAAAGTGCATCAAACTTGATTTAGTCCTTGTTTGTGAAAAACTATTTATTTCTGTTTTTCATGATTGCAACTTGCTGAAAAGTGTCAACAATGTTCCTTTCATCGAGTTTAAACAGTACAGCAAATTGGTACTTGCAGAGTTACTCAAACTTGACTTAGACCTTGTTTTTGAAAAACTGTTTATTTCTGTATTTCATGATTGCAACTGGCTGAAGAGTGTTAACAGTGTTCCTTTCATCGAGTTTAAACAGTACAGCAAAATGGTACTTACAGAGTGACCTTGTTTTTGAAAAACTGTTTATTTCTCTATTACATGATTGCAACTTGCTGAAAAGTGTCAACAGTTCAGTGTTCCTATCATCCTGATTAAGCAGTACAGCAAAAATGGAACTTACAAAGTGCATCAAACATGACTTAGACCTTGTTTTTGAAAAACGGTTTATTTCTGTATTTCATGATTGCAACTTGCTGAAAAGTGTCAACAGTGTTCCTTTCATCGAGTTTAAACAGTACAGCAAATGGTACTTACAGAGTGACTCAAACATGACTTAGACCTTGTTTTTGAAAAACTGTTTATTTCTGTATTTCATGATTGCAACTTGCTGAAAAGTGTTAACAGGGTTCCTTTCATCGAGTTTAAACAGTACAGCAAAATGGTACTTACAGAGTGACCTTGTTTTTGAAAAACTGTTTATTTCTCTATTACATGATTGCAACTTGCTGAAAAGTGTCAACAGTTCAGTGTTCCTATCATCCTGATTAAGCAGTACAGCAAAAATTGTACTTACAGAGTGCATCAAACATGATTTAGACCTTGTTTGTGAAAAACTATTTATTTCTGTATTACATGATTGCAACTTGCTGAAAAGTGTCAACAGTAGTGTTCCTATCATCCTGATTAATCAGTACAGCAAAAATGGAACTTACAGAGTGCACTAAACATGAATTAGACCTTGTTTGTGAAAAACGATTTATTTCTGTATTTCATGATTGCAACTTGCTGAAAAGTGTCAACAATGTTCCTTTCATCGAGTTTAAACAGTACAGCAAAATGGTATTTACAGAGTGACTCAAACTTGACTTAGACCTTGTTTTTGAAAAACTGTTTATTTCTGTATTACATGATTGCAACTTGCTGAAAAGTGTCAACAGTACAGTGTTCCTATCATCCTGATTAAGCAGTACAGCAAAAATGGAACTTACAAAGTGCATCAAACATGATTTAGACCTTGTTTGTGAATAACTATTTATTTCTGTTTTTCATGATTGCAACTTGCTGAAAAGTGTCAACAATGTTCCTTTCATCGAGTTTAAACAGTACAGCAAAATTGTACTTACAGAGTGACTCAAACATGACTTAGACCTTGTTTTTGAAAAACGGTTTATTTCTGTATTTCATGATTGCAACTTGCTGAAAAGTGTCAACAGTGTTCCTTTCATCGAGGTTAAACAGTACAGCAAATGGTACTTACAGAGTGACTCAAACATGACTTAGACCTTGTTTTTGAAAAACTGTTTATTTCTGTATTTCATGATTGCAACTTGCTGAAAAGTGTTAACAGGGTTCCTTTCATCGAGTTTAAACAGTACAGCAAAATGGTACTTACAGAGTGACCTTGTTTTTGAAAAACTGTTTATTTCTCTATTACATGATTGCAACTTGCTGAAAAGTGTCAACAGTTCAGTGTTCCTATCATCCTGATTAAGCAGTACAGCAAAAATTGTACTTACAGAGTGCATCAAACATGATTTAGACCTTGTTTGTGAAAAACCATTTATTTCTGTATTACATGATTGCAACTTGCTGAAAAGTGTCAACAGTACAGTGTTCCTATCATCCTGATTAAGCATTACATCAAAAATGGTACTTACAAAGTGCATCAAACTTGATTTAGTCCTTGTTTGTGAAAAACTATTTATTTCTTTTTTTCATGATTGCAACTTGCTGAAAAGTGTCAACAATGTTCCTTTCATCGAGTTTAAACAGTACAGCAAATTGGTACTTGCAGAGTTACTCAAACATGACTTAGACCTTGTTTTTGAAAAACTGTTTATTTCTGTATTTCATGATTGCAACTGGCTGAAGAGTGTTAACAGTGTTCCTTTCATCGAGTTTAAACAGTACAGCAAAATGGTACTTACAGAGTGACCTTGTTTTTGAAAAACTGTTTATTTCTCTATTACATGATTGCAACTTGCTGAAAAGTGTCAACAGTTCAGTGTTCCTATCATCCTGATTAAGCAGTACAGCAAAAATTGTACTTACAGAGTGCATCAAACATGATTTAGACCTTGTTTGTGAAAAACTATTTATTTCTGTATTACATGATTGCAACTTGCTGAAAAGTGTCAACAGTACAGTGTTCCTATTATCCTGATTAATTAGTACAGCAAAAATGGAACTTACAGAGTTCACTAAACATGAATTAGACCTTGTTTGTGAAAAACGATTTATTTCTGTATTTCATGATTGCAACTTGCTGAAAAGTGTCAACAATGTTCCTTTCATCGAGTTTAAACAGTACAGCAAAATGGTATTTACAGAGTGACTCAAACTTGACTTAGACCTTGTTTTTGAAAAACTGTTTATTTCTGTATTACATGATTGCAACTTGCTGAAAAGTGTCAACAGTACAGTGTTCCTATCATCCTGATTAAGCAGTACAGCAAAAATGGAACTTACAAAGTGCATCAAACATGATTTAGACCTTGTTTGTGAATAACTATTTATTTCTGTTTTTCATGATTGCAACTTGCTGAAAAGTGTCAACAATGTTCCTTTCATCGAGTTTAAACAGTACAGCAAAATTGTACTTACAGAGTGACTCAAACATGACTTAGACCTTGTTTTTGAAAAACGGTTTATTTCTGTATTTCATGATTGCAACTTGCTGAAAAGTGTCAACAGTGTTCCTTTCATCGAGGTTAAACAGTACAGCAAATGGTACTTACAGAGTGACTCAAACATGACTTAGACCTTGTTTTTGAAAAACTGTTTATTTCTGTATTTCATGATTGCAACTTGCTGAAAAGTGTTAACAGGGTTCCTTTCATCGAGTTTAAACAGTACAGCAAAATGGTACTTACAGAGTGACCTTGTTTTTGAAAAACTGTTTATTTCTCTATTACATGATTGCAACTTGCTGAAAAGTGTCAACAGTTCAGTGTTCCTATCATCCTGATTAAGCAGTACAGCAAAAATTGTACTTACAGAGTGCATCAAACATGATTTAGACCTTGTTTGTGAAAAACTATTTATTTCTGTATTACATGATTGCAACTTGCTGAAAAGTGTCAATTGTAGTGTTCCTATCATCCTGATTAATCAGTACAGCAAAAATGGAACTTACAGAGTGCACTAAACATGAATTAGACCTTGTTTGTGAAAAACGATTTATTTCTGTATTTCATGATTGCAACTTGCTGAAAAGTGTCAACAATGTTCCTTTCATCGAGTTTAAAAAGTACAGCAAAATGGTATTTACAGAGTGACTCAAACTTGACTTAGACCTTGTTTTTGAAAAACTGTTTATTTCTGTATTACATGATTGCAACTTGCTGAAAAGTGTCAACAGTACAGTGTTCCTATCATCCTGATTAAGCAGTACAGCAAAAATGTAACTTACAAAGTGCATCAAACATGATTTAGACCTTGTTTGTGAATAACTATTTATTTCTGTTTTTCATGATTGCAACTTGCTGAAAAGTGTCAACAATGTTCCTTTCATCGAGTTTAAACAGTACAGCAAAATTGTACTTACAGAGTGACTCAAACATGACTTAGACCTTGTTTTTGAAAAACGGTTTATTTCTGTATTTCATGATTGCAACTTGCTGAAAAGTGTCAACAGTGTTCCTTTCATCGAGTTTAAACAGTACAGCAAATGGTACTTACAGAGTGACTCAAACATGACTTAGACCTTGTTTTTGAAAAACGGTTTATTTCTGTATTTCATGATTGCAACTTGCTGAAAAGTGTCAACAGTGTTCCTTTCATCGAGGTTAAACAGTACAGCAAATGGTACTTACAGAGTGACTCAAACATGACTTAGACCTTGTTTTTGAAAAACTGTTTATTTCTGTATTTCATGATTGCAACTTGCTGAAAAGTGTTAACAGGGTTCCTTTCATCGAGTTTAAACAGTACAGCAAAATGGTACTTACAGAGTGACCTTGTTTTTGAAAAACTGTTTATTTCTCTATTACATGATTGCAACTTGCTGAAAAGTGTCAACAGTTCAGTGTTCCTATCATCCTGATTAAGCAGTACAGCAAAAATTGTACTTACAGAGTGCATCAAACATGATTTAGACCTTGTTTGTGAAAAACTATTTATTTCTGTATTACATGATTGCAACTTGCTGAAAAGTGTCAATTGTAGTGTTCCTATCATCCTGATTAATCAGTACAGCAAAAATGGAACTTACAGAGTGCACTAAACATGAATTAGACCTTGTTTGTGAAAAACGATTTATTTCTGTATTTCATGATTGCAACTTGCTGAAAAGTGTCAACAATGTTCCTTTCATCGAGTTTAAAAAGTACAGCAAAATGGTATTTACAGAGTGACTCAAACTTGACTTAGACCTTGTTTTTGAAAAACTGTTTATTTCTGTATTACATGATTGCAACTTGCTGAAAAGTGTCAACAGTACAGTGTTCCTATCATCCTGATTAAGCAGTACAGCAAAAATGTAACTTACAAAGTGCATCAAACATGATTTAGACCTTGTTTGTGAATAACTATTTATTTCTGTTTTTCATGATTGCAACTTGCTGAAAAGTGTCAACAATGTTCCTTTCATCGAGTTTAAACAGTACAGCAAAATTGTACTTACAGAGTGACTCAAACATGACTTAGACCTTGTTTTTGAAAAACGGTTTATTTCTGTATTTCATGATTGCAACTTGCTGAAAAGTGTCAACAGTGTTCCTTTCATCGAGTTTAAACAGTACAGCAAATGGTACTTACAGAGTGACTCAAACATGACTTAGACCTTGTTTTTGAAAAACGGTTTATTTCTGTATTTCATGATTGCAACTTGCTGAAAAGTGTCAACAGTGTTCCTTTCATCGAGGTTAAACAGTACAGCAAATGGTACTTACAGAGTGAATAACACATGACTTAGACCTTGTTTTTGAAAAACTGTTTATTTCTGTATTTCATGATTGCAACTTGCTGAAAAGTGTTAACAGGGTTCCTTTCATCGAGTTTAAACAGTACAGCAAAATGGTACTTACAGAGTGACCTTGTTTTTGAAAAACTGTTTATTTCTCTATTACATGATTGCAACTTGCTGAAAAGTGTCAACAGTTCAGTGTTCCTATCATCCTGATTAAGCAGTACAGCAAAAATTGTACTTACAGAGTGCATCAAACATGATTTAGACCTTGTTTGTGAAAAACTATTTATTTCTGTATTACATGATTGCAACTTGCTGAAAAGTGTCAACAGCACAGTGTTCCTATTATCCTGATTAGTTAGTACAGCAAAAATGGAACTTACAGAGTTCACTAAACATGAATTAGACCTTGTTTGTGAAAAACGATTTATTTCTGTATTTCATGATTGCAACTTGCTGAAAAGTGTCAACAATGTTCCTTTCATCGAGTTTAAACAGTACAGCAAAATGGTATTTACAGAGTGACTCAAACTTGACTTAGACCTTGTTTTTGAAAAACTGTTTATTTCTGTATTACATGATTGCAACTTGCTGAAAAGTGTCAACAGTACAGTGTTCCTATCATCCTGATTAAGCAGTACAGCAAAAATGGAACTTACAAAGTGCATCAAACATGATTTAGACCTTGTTTGTGAATAACTATTTATTTCTGTTTTTCATGATTGCAACTTGCTGAAAAGTGTCAACAATGTTCCTTTCATCGAGTTTAAACAGTACAGCAAAATTGTACTTACATAGTGACTCAAACATGACTTAGACCTTGTTTTTGAAAAACGGTTTATTTCTGTATTTCATGATTGCAACTTGCTGAAAAGTGTCAACAGTGTTCCTTTCATCGAGGTTAAACAGTACAGCAAATGGTACTTACAGAGTGAATAACACATGACTTAGACCTTGTTTTTGAAAAACTGTTTATTTCTGTATTTCATGATTGCAACTTGCTGAAAAGTGTTAACAGGGTTCCTTTCATCGAGTTTAAACAGTACAGCAAAATGGTACTTACAGAGTGACCTTGTTTTTGAAAAACTGTTTATTTCTCTATTACATGATTGCAACTTGCTGAAAAGTGTCAACAGTTCAGTGTTCCTATCATCCTGATTAAGCAGTACAGCAAAAATTGTACTTACAGAGTGCATCAAACATGATTTAGACCTTGTTTGTGAAAAACTATTTATTTCTGTATTACATGATTGCAACTTGCTGAAAAGTGTCAATTGTAGTGTTCCTATCATCCTGATTAATCAGTACAGCAAAAATGGAACTTACAGAGTGCACTAAACATGAATTAGACCTTGTTTGTGAAAAACGATTTATTTCTGTATTTCATGATTGCAACTTGCTGAAAAGTGTCAACAATGTTCCTTTCATCGAGTTTAAAAAGTACAGCAAAATGGTATTTACAGAGTGACTCAAACTTGACTTAGACCTTGTTTTTGAAAAACTGTTTATTTCTGTATTACATGATTGCAACTTGCTGAAAAGTGTCAACAGTACAGTGTTCCTATCATCCTGATTAAGCAGTACAGCAAAAATGTAACTTACAAAGTGCATCAAACATGATTTAGACCTTGTTTGTGAATAACTATTTATTTCTGTTTTTCATGATTGCAACTTGCTGAAAAGTGTCAACAATGTTCCTTTCATCGAGTTTAAACAGTACAGCAAAATTGTACTTACAGAGTGACTCAAACATGACTTAGACCTTGTTTTTGAAAAACGGTTTATTTCTGTATTTCATGATTGCAACTTGCTGAAAAGTGTCAACAGTGTTCCTTTCATCGAGTTTAAACAGTACAGCAAATGGTACTTACAGAGTGACTCAAACATGACTTAGACCTTGTTTTTGAAAAACTGTTTATTTCTGTATTTCATGATTGCAACTTGCTGAAAAGTGTTAACAGGGTTCCTTTCATCGAGTTTAAACAGTACAGCAAAATGGTACTTACAGAGTGACCTTGTTTTTGAAAAACTGTTTATTTCTCTATTACATGATTGCAACTTGCTGAAAAGTGTCAACAGTTCAGTGTTCCTATCATCCTGATTAAGCAGTACAGCAAAAATTGTACTTACAGAGTGCATCAAACATGATTTAGACCTTGTTTGTGAAAAACTATTTATTTCTGTATTACATGATTGCAACTTGCTGAAAAGTGTCAACAGTACAGTGTTCCTATCATCCTGATTAAGCATTACATCAAAAATGGTACTTACAAAGTGCATCAAACTTGATTTAGTCCTTGTTTGTGAAAAACTATTTATTTCTGTTTTTCATGATTGCAACTTGCTGAAAAGTGTCAACAATGTTCCTTTCATCGAGTTTAAACAGTACAGCAAAATGGTATTTACAGAGTGACTCAAACTTGACTTAGACCTTGTTTTTGAAAAACTGTTTATTTCTGTATTACATGATTGCAACTTGCTGAAAAGTGTCAACAGTACAGTGTTCCTATCATCCTGATTAAGCAGTACAGCAAAAATGGAACTTACAAAGTGCATCAAACATGATTTAGACCTTGTTTGTGAATAACTATTTATTTCTGTTTTTCATGATTGCAACTTGCTGAAAAGTGTCAACAATGTTCCTTTCATCGAGTTTAAACAGTACAGCAAAATTGTACTTACAGAGTGACTCAAACATGACTTAGACCTTGTTTTTGAAAAACTGTTTATTTCTGTATTTCATGATTGCAACTGGCTGAAAAGTGTCAACAGTGTTCCTTTCATCGAGTTTAAACAGTACAGCAAATGGTACTTACAGAGTGACTCAAACATGACTTAGACCTTGTTTTTGAAAAACGGTTTATTTCTGTATTTCATGATTGCAACTGGCTGAAAAGTGTCAACAGTGTTCCTTTCATCGAGTTTAAACAGTACAGCAAATGGTACTTACAGAGTGACTCAAACATGACTTAGACCTTGTTTTTGAAAAACTGTTTATTTCTGTATTTCATGAATGAAACTTGCTGAAAAGTGTTAACAGGGTTCCTTTCATCGCGTTTAAACAGTACAGCAAAATGGTACTTACAGAGTGACCTTGTTTTTGAAAAACTGTTTATTTCTCTATTACATGATTGCAACTTGCTGAAAAGTGTCAACAGTTCAGTGTTCCTATCATCCTGATTAAGCAGTACAGCAAAAATTGTACTTACAGAGTGCATCAAACATGATTTAGACCTTGTTTGTGAAAAACTATTTATTTCTGTATTACATGATTGCAACTTGCTGAAAAGTGTCAACAGTACAGTGTTCCTATCATCCTGATTAAGCATTACATCAAAAATGGTACTTACAAAGTGCATCAAACTTGATTTAGTCCTTGTTTGTGAAAAACTATTTATTTCTGTTTTTCATGATTGCAACTTGCTGAAAAGTGTCAACAATGTTCCTTTCATCGAGTTTAAACAGTACAGCAAATTGGTACTTGCAGAGTTACTCAAACATGACTTAGACCTTGTTTTTGAAAAACTGTTTATTTCTGTATTTCATGATTGCAACTGGCTGAAGAGTGTTAACAGTGTTCCTTTCATCGAGTTTAAACAGTACAGCAAAATGGTACTTACAGAGTGACCTTGTTTTTGAAAAACTGTTTATTTCTCTATTACATGATTGCAACTTGCTGAAAAGTGTCAACAGTTCAGTGTTCCTATCATCCTGATTAAGCAGTACAGCAAAAATTGTACTTACAGAGTGCATCAAACATGATTTAGACCTTGTTTGTGAAAAACTATTTATTTCTGTATTACATGATTGCAACTTGCTGAAAAGTGTCAATTGTAGTGTTCCTATCATCCTGATTAATCAGTACAGCAAAAATGGAACTTACAGAGTGCACTAAACATGAATTAGACCTTGTTTGTGAAAAACGATTTATTTCTGTATTTCATGATTGCAACTTGCTGAAAAGTGTCAACAATGTTCCTTTCATCGAGTTTAAAAAGTACAGCAAAATGGTATTTACAGAGTGACTCAAACTTGACTTAGACCTTGTTTTTGAAAAACTGTTTATTTCTGTATTACATGATTGCAACTTGCTGAAAAGTGTCAACAGTACAGTGTTCCTATCATCCTGATTAAGCAGTACAGCAAAAATGTAACTTACAAAGTGCATCAAACATGATTTAGACCTTGTTTGTGAATAACTATTTATTTCTGTTTTTCATGATTGCAACTTGCTGAAAAGTGTCAACAATGTTCCTTTCATCGAGTTTAAACAGTACAGCAAAATTGTACTTACAGAGTGACTCAAACATGACTTAGACCTTGTTTTTGAAAAACGGTTTATTTCTGTATTTCATGATTGCAACTTGCTGAAAAGTGTCAACAGTGTTCCTTTCATCGAGTTTAAACAGTACAGCAAATGGTACTTACAGAGTGACTCAAACATGACTTAGACCTTGTTTTTGAAAAACGGTTTATTTCTGTATTTCATGATTGCAACTTGCTGAAAAGTGTCAACAGTGTTCCTTTCATCGAGGTTAAACAGTACAGCAAATGGTACTTACAGAGTGAATAACACATGACTTAGACCTTGTTTTTGAAAAACTGTTTATTTCTGTATTTCATGATTGCAACTTGCTGAAAAGTGTTAACAGGGTTCCTTTCATCGAGTTTAAACAGTACAGCAAAATGGTACTTACAGAGTGACCTTGTTTTTGAAAAACTGTTTATTTCTCTATTACATGATTGCAACTTGCTGAAAAGTGTCAACAGTTCAGTGTTCCTATCATCCTGATTAAGCAGTACAGCAAAAATTGTACTTACAGAGTGCATCAAACATGATTTAGACCTTGTTTGTGAAAAACTATTTATTTCTGTATTACATGATTGCAACTTGCTGAAAAGTGTCAACAGCACAGTGTTCCTATTATCCTGATTAGTTAGTACAGCAAAAATGGAACTTACAGAGTTCACTAAACATGAATTAGACCTTGTTTGTGAAAAACGATTTATTTCTGTATTTCATGATTGCAACTTGCTGAAAAGTGTCAACAATGTTCCTTTCATCGAGTTTAAACAGTACAGCAAAATGGTATTTACAGAGTGACTCAAACTTGACTTAGACCTTGTTTTTGAAAAACTGTTTATTTCTGTATTACATGATTGCAACTTGCTGAAAAGTGTCAACAGTACAGTGTTCCTATCATCCTGATTAAGCAGTACAGCAAAAATGGAACTTACAAAGTGCATCAAACATGATTTAGACCTTGTTTGTGAATAACTATTTATTTCTGTTTTTCATGATTGCAACTTGCTGAAAAGTGTCAACAATGTTCCTTTCATCGAGTTTAAACAGTACAGCAAAATTGTACTTACATAGTGACTCAAACATGACTTAGACCTTGTTTTTGAAAAACGGTTTATTTCTGTATTTCATGATTGCAACTTGCTGAAAAGTGTCAACAGTGTTCCTTTCATCGAGGTTAAACAGTACAGCAAATGGTACTTACAGAGTGAATAACACATGACTTAGACCTTGTTTTTGAAAAACTGTTTATTTCTGTATTTCATGATTGCAACTTGCTGAAAAGTGTTAACAGGGTTCCTTTCATCGAGTTTAAACAGTACAGCAAAATGGTACTTACAGAGTGACCTTGTTTTTGAAAAACTGTTTATTTCTCTATTACATGATTGCAACTTGCTGAAAAGTGTCAACAGTTCAGTGTTCCTATCATCCTGATTAAGCAGTACAGCAAAAATTGTACTTACAGAGTGCATCAAACATGATTTAGACCTTGTTTGTGAAAAACTATTTATTTCTGTATTACATGATTGCAACTTGCTGAAAAGTGTCAATTGTAGTGTTCCTATCATCCTGATTAATCAGTACAGCAAAAATGGAACTTACAGAGTGCACTAAACATGAATTAGACCTTGTTTGTGAAAAACGATTTATTTCTGTATTTCATGATTGCAACTTGCTGAAAAGTGTCAACAATGTTCCTTTCATCGAGTTTAAAAAGTACAGCAAAATGGTATTTACAGAGTGACTCAAACTTGACTTAGACCTTGTTTTTGAAAAACTGTTTATTTCTGTATTACATGATTGCAACTTGCTGAAAAGTGTCAACAGTACAGTGTTCCTATCATCCTGATTAAGCAGTACAGCAAAAATGTAACTTACAAAGTGCATCAAACATGATTTAGACCTTGTTTGTGAATAACTATTTATTTCTGTTTTTCATGATTGCAACTTGCTGAAAAGTGTCAACAATGTTCCTTTCATCGAGTTTAAACAGTACAGCAAAATTGTACTTACAGAGTGACTCAAACATGACTTAGACCTTGTTTTTGAAAAACGGTTTATTTCTGTATTTCATGATTGCAACTTGCTGAAAAGTGTCAACAGTGTTCCTTTCATCGAGTTTAAACAGTACAGCAAATGGTACTTACAGAGTGACTCAAACATGACTTAGACCTTGTTTTTGAAAAACTGTTTATTTCTGTATTTCATGATTGCAACTTGCTGAAAAGTGTTAACAGGGTTCCTTTCATCGAGTTTAAACAGTACAGCAAAATGGTACTTACAGAGTGACCTTGTTTTTGAAAAACTGTTTATTTCTCTATTACATGATTGCAACTTGCTGAAAAGTGTCAACAGTTCAGTGTTCCTATCATCCTGATTAAGCAGTACAGCAAAAATTGTACTTACAGAGTGCATCAAACATGATTTAGACCTTGTTTGTGAAAAACTATTTATTTCTGTATTACATGATTGCAACTTGCTGAAAAGTGTCAACAGTACAGTGTTCCTATCATCCTGATTAAGCATTACATCAAAAATGGTACTTACAAAGTGCATCAAACTTGATTTAGTCCTTGTTTGTGAAAAACTATTTATTTCTGTTTTTCATGATTGCAACTTGCTGAAAAGTGTCAACAATGTTCCTTTCATCGAGTTTAAACAGTACAGCAAAATGGTATTTACAGAGTGACTCAAACTTGACTTAGACCTTGTTTTTGAAAAACTGTTTATTTCTGTATTACATGATTGCAACTTGCTGAAAAGTGTCAACAGTACAGTGTTCCTATCATCCTGATTAAGCAGTACAGCAAAAATGTAACTTACAAAGTGCATCAAACATGATTTAGACCTTGTTTGTGAATAACTATTTATTTCTGTTTTTCATGATTGCAACTTGCTGAAAAGTGTCAACAATGTTCCTTTCATCGAGTTTAAACAGTACAGCAAAATTGTACTTACAGAGTGACTCAAACATGACTTAGACCTTGTTTTTGAAAAACGGTTTATTTCTGTATTTCATGATTGCAACTTGCTGAAAAGTGTCAACAGTGTTCCTTTCATCGAGTTTAAACAGTACAGCAAATGGTACTTACAGAGTGACTCAAACATGACTTAGACCTTGTTTTTGAAAAACGGTTTATTTCTGTATTTCATGATTGCAACTTGCTGAAAAGTGTCAACAGTGTTCCTTTCATCGAGGTTAAACAGTACAGCAAATGGTACTTACAGAGTGAATAACACATGACTTAGACCTTGTTTTTGAAAAACTGTTTATTTCTGTATTTCATGATTGCAACTTGCTGAAAAGTGTTAACAGGGTTCCTTTCATCGAGTTTAAACAGTACAGCAAAATGGTACTTACAGAGTGACCTTGTTTTTGAAAAACTGTTTATTTCTCTATTACATGATTGCAACTTGCTGAAAAGTGTCAACAGTTCAGTGTTCCTATCATCCTGATTAAGCAGTACAGCAAAAATTGTACTTACAGAGTGCATCAAACATGATTTAGACCTTGTTTGTGAAAAACTATTTATTTCTGTATTACATGATTGCAACTTGCTGAAAAGTGTCAACAGCACAGTGTTCCTATTATCCTGATTAGTTAGTACAGCAAAAATGGAACTTACAGAGTTCACTAAACATGAATTAGACCTTGTTTGTGAAAAACGATTTATTTCTGTATTTCATGATTGCAACTTGCTGAAAAGTGTCAACAATGTTCCTTTCATCGAGTTTAAACAGTACAGCAAAATGGTATTTACAGAGTGACTCAAACTTGACTTAGACCTTGTTTTTGAAAAACTGTTTATTTCTGTATTACATGATTGCAACTTGCTGAAAAGTGTCAACAGTACAGTGTTCCTATCATCCTGATTAAGCAGTACAGCAAAAATGGAACTTACAAAGTGCATCAAACATGATTTAGACCTTGTTTGTGAATAACTATTTATTTCTGTTTTTCATGATTGCAACTTGCTGAAAAGTGTCAACAATGTTCCTTTCATCGAGTTTAAACAGTACAGCAAAATTGTACTTACATAGTGACTCAAACATGACTTAGACCTTGTTTTTGAAAAACGGTTTATTTCTGTATTTCATGATTGCAACTTGCTGAAAAGTGTCAACAGTGTTCCTTTCATCGAGGTTAAACAGTACAGCAAATGGTACTTACAGAGTGAATAACACATGACTTAGACCTTGTTTTTGAAAAACTGTTTATTTCTGTATTTCATGATTGCAACTTGCTGAAAAGTGTTAACAGGGTTCCTTTCATCGAGTTTAAACAGTACAGCAAAATGGTACTTACAGAGTGACCTTGTTTTTGAAAAACTGTTTATTTCTCTATTACATGATTGCAACTTGCTGAAAAGTGTCAACAGTTCAGTGTTCCTATCATCCTGATTAAGCAGTACAGCAAAAATTGTACTTACAGAGTGCATCAAACATGATTTAGACCTTGTTTGTGAAAAACTATTTATTTCTGTATTACATGATTGCAACTTGCTGAAAAGTGTCAATTGTAGTGTTCCTATCATCCTGATTAATCAGTACAGCAAAAATGGAACTTACAGAGTGCACTAAACATGAATTAGACCTTGTTTGTGAAAAACGATTTATTTCTGTATTTCATGATTGCAACTTGCTGAAAAGTGTCAACAATGTTCCTTTCATCGAGTTTAAAAAGTACAGCAAAATGGTATTTACAGAGTGACTCAAACTTGACTTAGACCTTGTTTTTGAAAAACTGTTTATTTCTGTATTACATGATTGCAACTTGCTGAAAAGTGTCAACAGTACAGTGTTCCTATCATCCTGATTAAGCAGTACAGCAAAAATGTAACTTACAAAGTGCATCAAACATGATTTAGACCTTGTTTGTGAATAACTATTTATTTCTGTTTTTCATGATTGCAACTTGCTGAAAAGTGTCAACAATGTTCCTTTCATCGAGTTTAAACAGTACAGCAAAATTGTACTTACAGAGTGACTCAAACATGACTTAGACCTTGTTTTTGAAAAACGGTTTATTTCTGTATTTCATGATTGCAACTTGCTGAAAAGTGTCAACAGTGTTCCTTTCATCGAGTTTAAACAGTACAGCAAATGGTACTTACAGAGTGACTCAAACATGACTTAGACCTTGTTTTTGAAAAACTGTTTATTTCTGTATTTCATGATTGCAACTTGCTGAAAAGTGTTAACAGGGTTCCTTTCATCGAGTTTAAACAGTACAGCAAAATGGTACTTACAGAGTGACCTTGTTTTTGAAAAACTGTTTATTTCTCTATTACATGATTGCAACTTGCTGAAAAGTGTCAACAGTTCAGTGTTCCTATCATCCTGATTAAGCAGTACAGCAAAAATTGTACTTACAGAGTGCATCAAACATGATTTAGACCTTGTTTGTGAAAAACTATTTATTTCTGTATTACATGATTGCAACTTGCTGAAAAGTGTCAACAGTACAGTGTTCCTATCATCCTGATTAAGCATTACATCAAAAATGGTACTTACAAAGTGCATCAAACTTGATTTAGTCCTTGTTTGTGAAAAACTATTTATTTCTGTTTTTCATGATTGCAACTTGCTGAAAAGTGTCAACAATGTTCCTTTCATCGAGTTTAAACAGTACAGCAAAATGGTATTTACAGAGTGACTCAAACTTGACTTAGACCTTGTTTTTGAAAAACTGTTTATTTCTGTATTACATGATTGCAACTTGCTGAAAAGTGTCAACAGTACAGTGTTCCTATCATCCTGATTAAGCAGTACAGCAAAAATGGAACTTACAAAGTGCATCAAACATGATTTAGACCTTGTTTGTGAATAACTATTTATTTCTGTTTTTCATGATTGCAACTTGCTGAAAAGTGTCAACAATGTTCCTTTCATCGAGTTTAAACAGTACAGCAAAATTGTACTTACAGAGTGACTCAAACATGACTTAGACCTTGTTTTTGAAAAACTGTTTATTTCTGTATTTCATGATTGCAACTGGCTGAAAAGTGTCAACAGTGTTCCTTTCATCGAGTTTAAACAGTACAGCAAATGGTACTTACAGAGTGACTCAAACATGACTTAGACCTTGTTTTTGAAAAACGGTTTATTTCTGTATTTCATGATTGCAACTGGCTGAAAAGTGTCAACAGTGTTCCTTTCATCGAGTTTAAACAGTACAGCAAATGGTACTTACAGAGTGACTCAAACATGACTTAGACCTTGTTTTTGAAAAACTGTTTATTTCTGTATTTCATGAATGAAACTTGCTGAAAAGTGTTAACAGGGTTCCTTTCATCGCGTTTAAACAGTACAGCAAAATGGTACTTACAGAGTGACCTTGTTTTTGAAAAACTGTTTATTTCTCTATTACATGATTGCAACTTGCTGAAAAGTGTCAACAGTTCAGTGTTCCTATCATCCTGATTAAGCAGTACAGCAAAAATTGTACTTACAGAGTGCATCAAACATGATTTAGACCTTGTTTGTGAAAAACTATTTATTTCTGTATTACATGATTGCAACTTGCTGAAAAGTGTCAACAGTACAGTGTTCCTATCATCCTGATTAAGCATTACATCAAAAATGGTACTTACAAAGTGCATCAAACTTGATTTAGTCCTTGTTTGTGAAAAACTATTTATTTCTGTTTTTCATGATTGCAACTTGCTGAAAAGTGTCAACAATGTTCCTTTCATCGAGTTTAAACAGTACAGCAAATTGGTACTTGCAGAGTTACTCAAACATGACTTAGACCTTGTTTTTGAAAAACTGTTTATTTCTGTATTTCATGATTGCAACTGGCTGAAGAGTGTTAACAGTGTTCCTTTCATCGAGTTTAAACAGTACAGCAAAATGGTACTTACAGAGTGACCTTGTTTTTGAAAAACTGTTTATTTCTCTATTACATGATTGCAACTTGCTGAAAAGTGTCAACAGTTCAGTGTTCCTATCATCCTGATTAAGCAGTACAGCAAAAATTGTACTTACAGAGTGCATCAAACATGATTTAGACCTTGTTTGTGAAAAACTATTTATTTCTGTATTACATGATTGCAACTTGCTGAAAAGTGTCAACAGTACAGTGTTCCTATTATCCTGATTAATTAGTACAGCAAAAATGGAACTTACAGAGTTCACTAAACATGAATTAGACCTTGTTTGTGAAAAACGATTTATTTCTGTATTTCATGATTGCAACTTGCTGAAAAGTGTCAACAATGTTCCTTTCATCGAGTTTAAACAGTACAGCAAAATGGTATTTACAGAGTGACTCAAACTTGACTTAGACCTTGTTTTTGAAAAACTGTTTATTTCTGTATTACATGATTGCAACTTGCTGAAAAGTGTCAACAGTACAGTGTTCCTATCATCCTGATTAAGCAGTACAGCAAAAATGGAACTTACAAAGTGCATCAAACATGATTTAGACCTTGTTTGTGAATAACTATTTATTTCTGTTTTTCATGATTGCAACTTGCTGAAAAGTGTCAACAATGTTCCTTTCATCGAGTTTAAACAGTACAGCAAAATTGTACTTACAGAGTGACTCAAACATGACTTAGACCTTGTTTTTGAAAAACTGTTTATTTCTGTATTTCATGATTGCAACTGGCTGAAAAGTGTCAACAGTGTTCCTTTCATCGAGTTTAAACAGTACAGCAAATGGTACTTACAGAGTGACTCAAACATGACTTAGACCTTGTTTTTGAAAAACGGTTTATTTCTGTATTTCATGATTGCAACTGGCTGAAAAGTGTCAACAGTGTTCCTTTCATCGAGTTTAAACAGTACAGCAAATGGTACTTACAGAGTGACTCAAACATGACTTAGACCTTGTTTTTGAAAAACTGTTTATTTCTGTATTTCATGAATGCAACTTGCTGAAAAGTGTTAACAGGGTTCCTTTCATCGCGTTTAAACAGTACAGCAAAATGGTACTTACAGAGTGACCTTGTTTTTGAAAAACTGTTTATTTCTCTATTACATGATTGCAACTTGCTGAAAAGTGTCAACAGTTCAGTGTTCCTATCATCCTGATTAAGCAGTACAGCAAAAATTGTACTTACAGAGTGCATCAAACATGATTTAGACCTTGTTTGTGAAAAACTATTTATTTCTGTATTACATGATTGCAACTTGCTGAAAAGTGTCAACAGTACA
This sequence comes from Salmo salar, assembly GCF_965601325.2. Lineage (NCBI taxonomy): Eukaryota > Metazoa > Chordata > Actinopteri > Salmoniformes > Salmonidae > Salmo > Salmo salar. The sequence continues at coordinate 47,171,245 of NC_138295.1, read as the reverse complement.
GTGTTCCTATTATCCTGATTAATTAGTACAGCAAAAATGGAACTTACAGAGTGCACTAAACATGAATTAGACCTTGTTTGTGAAAAACGATTTATTTCTGTATTTCATGATTGCAACTTGCTGAAAAGTGTCAACAATGTTCCTTTCATCGAGTTTAAACAGTACAGCAAAATGGTATTTACAGAGTGACTTAAACTTGACTTAGACCTTGTTTTTGAAAAACGGTTTATTTCTGTATTACATGATTGCAACTTGCTGAAAAGTGTCAACAGTACAGTGTTCCTATCATCCTGATTAAGCAGTACAGCAAAAATGGAACTTACAAAGTGCATCAAACATGATTTAGACCTTGTTTGTGAATAACTATTTATTTCTGTTTTTCATGATTGCAACTTGCTGAAAAGTGTCAACAATGTTCCTTTCATCGAGTTTAAACAGTACAGCAAAATTGTACTTACAGAGTGACTCAAACATGACTTAAGACCTTGTTTTTGAAAAACGGTTTATTTCTGTATTTCATGATTGCAACTGGCTGAAAAGTGTCAACAGTGTTCCTTTCATCGAGTTTAAACAGTACAGCAAATGGTACTTACAGAGTGACTCAAACATGACTTAGACCTTGTTTTTGAAAAACTGTTTATTTCTGTATTTCATGAATGCAACTTGCTGAAAAGTGTTAACAGGGTTCCTTTCATCACGTTTAAACAGTACAGCAAAATGGTACTTACAGAGTGACCTTGTTTTTGAAAAACTGTTTATTTCTCTATTACATGATTGCAACTTGCTGAAAAGTGTCAACAGTTCAGTGTTCCTATCATCCTGATTAAGCAGTACAGCAAAAATTGTACTTACAGAGTGCATCAAACATGATTTAGACCTTGTTTGTGAAAAACTATTTATTTCTGTATTACATGATTGCAACTTGCTGAAAAGTGTCAACAGTACAGTGTTCCTATTATCCTGATTAATTAGTACAGCAAAAATGGAACTTACAGAGTGCACTAAACATGAATTAGACCTTGTTTGTGAAAAACGATTTATTTCTGTATTTCATGATTGCAACTTGCTGAAAAGTGTCAACAATGTTCCTTTCATCGAGTTTAAACAGTACAGCAAAATGGTATTTACAGAGTGACTTAAACTTGACTTAGACCTTGTTTTTGAAAAACGGTTTATTTCTGTATTACATGATTGCAACTTGCTGAAAAGTGTCAACAGTACAGTGTTCCTATCATCCTGATTAAGCAGTACAGCAAAAATGGAACTTACAAAGTGCATCAAACATGATTTAGACCTTGTTTGTGAATAACTATTTATTTCTGTTTTTCATGATTGCAACTTGCTGAAAAGTGTCAACAATGTTCCTTTCATCGAGTTTAAACAGTACAGCAAAATTGTACTTACAGAGTGACTCAAACATGACTTAAGACCTTGTTTTTGAAAAACGGTTTATTTCTGTATTTCATGATTGCAACTGGCTGAAAAGTGTCAACAGTGTTCCTTTCATCGAGTTTAAACAGTACAGCAAATGGTACTTACAGAGTGACTCAAACATGACTTAGACCTTGTTTTTGAAAAACTGTTTATTTCTGTATTTCATGAATGCAACTTGCTGAAAAGTGTTAACAGGGTTCCTTTCATCACGTTTAAACAGTACAGCAAAATGGTACTTACAGAGTGACCTTGTTTTTGAAAAACTGTTTATTTCTCTATTACATGATTGCAACTTGCTGAAAAGTGTCAACAGTTCAGTGTTCCTATCATCCTGATTAAGCAGTACAGCAAAAATTGTACTTACAGAGTGCATCAAACATGATTTAGACCTTGTTTGTGAAAAACTATTTATTTCTGTATTACATGATTGCAACTTGCTGAAAAGTGTCAACAGTACAGTGTTCCTATTATCCTGATTAATTAGTACAGCAAAAATGGAACTTACAGAGTTCACTAAACATGAATTAGACCTTGTTTGTGAAAAACGATTTATTTCTGTATTTCATGATTGCAACTTGCTGAAAAGTGTCAACAATGTTCCTTTCATCGAGTTTAAACAGTACAGCAAAATGGTATTTACAGAGTGACTCAAACTTGACTTAGACCTTGTTTTTGAAAAACTGTTTATTTCTGTATTACATGATTGCAACTTGCTGAAAAGTGTCAACAGTACAGTGTTCCTATCATCCTGATTAAGCAGTACAGCAAAAATGGAACTTACAAAGTGCATCAAAGATGATTTAGACCTTGTTTGTGAATAACTATTTATTTCTGTTTTTCATGATTGCAACTTGCTGAAAAGTGTCAACAATGTTCCTTTCATCGAGTTTAAACAGTACAGCAAAATTGTACTTACAGAGTGACTCAAACATGACTTAGACCTTGTTTTTGAAAAACTGTTTATTTCTGTATTTCATGATTGCAACTGGCTGAAAAGTGTCAACAGTGTTCCTTTCATCGAGTTTAAACAGTACAGCAAATGGTACTTACAGAGTGACTCAAACATGACTTAGACCTTGTTTTTGAAAAACGGTTTATTTCTGTATTTCATGATTGCAACTGGCTGAAAAGTGTCAACAGTGTTCCTTTCATCGAGTTTAAACAGTACAGCAAATGGTACTTACAGAGTGACTCAAACATGACTTAGACCTTGTTTTTGAAAAACTGTTTATTTCTGTATTTCATGAATGCAACTTGCTGAAAAGTGTTAACAGGGTTCCTTTCATCGCGTTTAAACAGTACAGCAAAATGGTACTTACAGAGTGACCTTGTTTTTGAAAAACTGTTTATTTCTCTATTACATGATTGCAACTTGCTGAAAAGTGTCAACAGTTCAGTGTTCCTATCATCCTGATTAAGCAGTACAGCAAAAATTGTACTTACAGAGTGCATCAAACATGATTTAGACCTTGTTTGTGAAAAACTATTTATTTCTGTATTACATGATTGCAACTTGCTGAAAAGTGTCAACAGTACAGTGTTCCTATCATCCTGATTAAGCATTACATCAAAAATGGTACTTACAAAGTGCATCAAACTTGATTTAGTCCTTGTTTGTGAAAAACTATTTATTTCTGTTTTTCATGATTGCAACTTGCTGAAAAGTGTCAACAATGTTCCTTTCATCGAGTTTAAACAGTACAGCAAATTGGTACTTGCAGAGTTACTCAAACATGACTTAGACCTTGTTTTTGAAAAACTGTTTATTTCTGTATTTCATGATTGCAACTGGCTGAAGAGTGTTAACAGTGTTCCTTTCATCGAGTTTAAACAGTACAGCAAAATGGTACTTACAGAGTGACCTTGTTTTTGAAAAACTGTTTATTTCTCTATTACATGATTGCAACTTGCTGAAAAGTGTCAACAGTTCAGTGTTCCTATCATCCTGATTAAGCAGTACAGCAAAAATTGTACTTACAGAGTGCATCAAACATGATTTAGACCTTGTTTGTGAAAAACTATTTATTTCTGTATTACATGATTGCAACTTGCTGAAAAGTGTCAACAGTACAGTGTTCCTATTATCCTGATTAATTAGTACAGCAAAAATGGAACTTACAGAGTTCACTAAACATGAATTAGACCTTGTTTGTGAAAAACGATTTATTTCTGTATTTCATGATTGCAACTTGCTGAAAAGTGTCAACAATGTTCCTTTCATCGAGTTTAAACAGTACAGCAAAATGGTATTTACAGAGTGACTCAAACTTGACTTAGACCTTGTTTTTGAAAAACTGTTTATTTCTGTATTACATGATTGCAACTTGCTGAAAAGTGTCAACAGTACAGTGTTCCTATCATCCTGATTAAGCAGTACAGCAAAAATGGAACTTACAAAGTGCATCAAACATGATTTAGACCTTGTTTGTGAATAACTATTTATTTCTGTTTTTCATGATTGCAACTTGCTGAAAAGTGTCAACAATGTTCCTTTCATCGAGTTTAAACAGTACAGCAAAATTGTACTTACAGAGTGACTCAAACATGACTTAGACCTTGTTTTTGAAAAACTGTTTATTTCTGTATTTCATGATTGCAACTGGCTGAAAAGTGTCAACAGTGTTCCTTTCATCGAGTTTAAACAGTACAGCAAATGGTACTTACAGAGTGACTCAAACATGACTTAGACCTTGTTTTTGAAAAACGGTTTATTTCTGTATTTCATGATTGCAACTGGCTGAAAAGTGTCAACAGTGTTCCTTTCATCGAGTTTAAACAGTACAGCAAATGGTACTTACAGAGTGACTCAAACATGACTTAGACCTTGTTTTTGAAAAACTGTTTATTTCTGTATTTCATGAATGCAACTTGCTGAAAAGTGTTAACAGGGTTCCTTTCATCGCGTTTAAACAGTACAGCAAAATGGTACTTACAGAGTGACCTTGTTTTTGAAAAACTGTTTATTTCTCTATTACATGATTGCAACTTGCTGAAAAGTGTCAACAGTTCAGTGTTCCTATCATCCTGATTAAGCAGTACAGCAAAAATTGTACTTACAGAGTGCATCAAACATGATTTAGACCTTGTTTGTGAAAAACTATTTATTTCTGTATTACATGATTGCAACTTGCTGAAAAGTGTCAACAGTACAGTGTTCCTATTATCCTGATTAATTAGTACAGCAAAAATGGAACTTACAGAGTGCACTAAACATGAATTAGACCTTGTTTGTGAAAAACGATTTATTTCTGTATTTCATGATTGCAACTTGCTGAAAAGTGTCAACAATGTTCCTTTCATCGAGTTTAAACAGTACAGCAAAATGGTATTTACAGAGTGACTTAAACTTGACTTAGACCTTGTTTTTGAAAAACGGTTTATTTCTGTATTACATGATTGCAACTTGCTGAAAAGTGTCAACAGTACAGTGTTCCTATCATCCTGATTAAGCAGTACAGCAAAAATGGAACTTACAAAGTGCATCAAACATGATTTAGACCTTGTTTGTGAATAACTATTTATTTCTGTTTTTCATGATTGCAACTTGCTGAAAAGTGTCAACAATGTTCCTTTCATCGAGTTTAAACAGTACAGCAAAATTGTACTTACAGAGTGACTCAAACATGACTTAAGACCTTGTTTTTGAAAAACGGTTTTTTTCTGTATTTCATGATTGCAACTGGCTGAAAAGTGTCAACAGTGTTCCTTTCATCGAGTTTAAACAGTACAGCAAATGGTACTTACAGAGTGACTCAAACATGACTTAGACCTTGTTTTTGAAAAACTGTTTATTTCTGTATTTCATGAATGCAACTTGCTGAAAAGTGTTAACAGGGTTCCTTTCATCACGTTTAAACAGTACAGCAAAATGGTACTTACAGAGTGACCTTGTTTTTGAAAAACTGTTTATTTCTCTATTACATGATTGCAACTTGCTGAAAAGTGTCAACAGTTCAGTGTTCCTATCATCCTGATTAAGCAGTACAGCAAAAATTGTACTTACAGAGTGCATCAAACATGATTTAGACCTTGTTTGTGAAAAACTATTTATTTCTGTATTACATGATTGCAACTTGCTGAAAAGTGTCAACAGTACAGTGTTCCTATTATCCTGATTAATTAGTACAGCAAAAATGGAACTTACAGAGTTCACTAAACATGAATTAGACCTTGTTTGTGAAAAACGATTTATTTCTGTATTTCATGATTGCAACTTGCTGAAAAGTGTCAACAATGTTCCTTTCATCGAGTTTAAACAGTACAGCAAAATGGTATTTACAGAGTGACTCAAACTTGACTTAGACCTTGTTTTTGAAAAACTGTTTATTTCTGTATTACATGATTGCAACTTGCTGAAAAGTGTCAACAGTACAGTGTTCCTATCATCCTGATTAAGCACTACAGCAAAAATGGAACTTACAAAGTGCATCAAACATGATTTAGACCTTGTTTGTGAATAACTATTTATTTCTGTTTTTCATGATTGCAACTTGCTGAAAAGTGTCAACAATGTTCCTTTCATCGAGTTTAAACAGTACAGCAAAATTGTACTTACAGAGTGACTCAAACATGACTTAGACCTTGTTTTTGAAAAACTGTTTATTTCTGTATTTCATGATTGCAACTGGCTGAAAAGTGTCAACAGTGTTCCTTTCATCGAGTTTAAACAGTACAGCAAATGGTACTTACAGAGTGACTCAAACATGACTTAGACCTTGTTTTTGAAAAACGGTTTATTTCTGTATTTCATGATTGCAACTGGCTGAAAAGTGTCAACAGTGTTCCTTTCATCGAGTTTAAACAGTACAGCAAATGGTACTTACAGAGTGACTCAAACATGACTTAGACCTTGTTTTTGAAAAACTGTTTATTTCTGTATTTCATGAATGCAACTTGCTGAAAAGTGTTAACAGGGTTCCTTTCATCGCGTTTAAACAGTACAGCAAAATGGTACTTACAGAGTGACCTTGTTTTTGAAAAACTGTTTATTTCTCTATTACATGATTGCAACTTGCTGAAAAGTGTCAACAGTTCAGTGTTCCTATCATCCTGATTAAGCAGTACAGCAAAAATTGTACTTACAGAGTGCATCAAACATGATTTAGACCTTGTTTGTGAAAAACTATTTATTTCTGTATTACATGATTGCAACTTGCTGAAAAGTGTCAACAGTACAGTGTTCCTATCATCCTGATTAAGCATTACATCAAAAATGGTACTTACAAAGTGCATCAAACTTGATTTAGTCCTTGTTTGTGAAAAACTATTTATTTCTGTTTTTCATGATTGCAACTTGCTGAAAAGTGTCAACAATGTTCCTTTCATCGAGTTTAAACAGTACAGCAAATTGGTACTTGCAGAGTTACTCAAACATGACTTAGACCTTGTTTTTGAAAAACTGTTTATTTCTGTATTTCATGATTGCAACTGGCTGAAGAGTGTTAACAGTGTTCCTTTCATCGAGTTTAAACAGTACAGCAAAATGGTACTTACAGAGTGACCTTGTTTTTGAAAAACTGTTTATTTCTCTATTACATGATTGCAACTTGCTGAAAAGTGTCAACAGTTCAGTGTTCCTATCATCCTGATTAAGCAGTACAGCAAAAATTGTACTTACAGAGTGCATCAAACATGATTTAGACCTTGTTTGTGAAAAACTATTTATTTCTGTATTACATGATTGCAACTTGCTGAAAAGTGTCAACAGTACAGTGTTCCTATTATCCTGATTAATTAGTACAGCAAAAATGGAACTTACAGAGTTCACTAAACATGAATTAGACCTTGTTTGTGAAAAACGATTTATTTCTGTATTTCATGATTGCAACTTGCTGAAAAGTGTCAACAATGTTCCTTTCATCGAGTTTAAACAGTACAGCAAAATGGTATTTACAGAGTGACTCAAACTTGACTTAGACCTTGTTTTTGAAAAACTGTTTATTTCTGTATTACATGATTGCAACTTGCTGAAAAGTGTCAACAGTACAGTGTTCCTATCATCCTGATTAAGCAGTACAGCAAAAATGGAACTTACAAAGTGCATCAAACATGATTTAGACCTTGTTTGTGAATAACTATTTATTTCTGTTTTTCATGATTGCAACTTGCTGAAAAGTGTCAACAATGTTCCTTTCATCGAGTTTAAACAGTACAGCAAATTGGTACTTGCAGAGTTACTCAAACATGACTTAGACCTTGTTTTTGAAAAACTGTTTATTTCTGTATTTCATGATTGCAACTGGCTGAAGAGTGTTAACAGTGTTCCTTTCATCGAGTTTAAACAGTACAGCAAAATGGTACTTACAGAGTGACCTTGTTTTTGAAAAACTGTTTATTTCTCTATTACATGATTGCAACTTGCTGAAAAGTGTCAACAGTTCAGTGTTCCTATCATCCTGATTAAGCAGTACAGCAAAAATTGTACTTACAGAGTGCATCAAACATGATTTAGACCTTGTTTGTGAAAAACTATTTATTTCTGTATTACATGATTGCAACTTGCTGAAAAGTGTCAACAGTACAGTGTTCCTATTATCCTGATTAATTAGTACAGCAAAAATGGAACTTACAGAGTTCACTAAACATGAATTAGACCTTGTTTGTGAAAAACGATTTATTTCTGTATTTCATGATTGCAACTTGCTGAAAAGTGTCAACAATGTTCCTTTCATCGAGTTTAAACAGTACAGCAAAATGGTATTTACAGAGTGACTCAAACTTGACTTAGACCTTGTTTTTGAAAAACTGTTTATTTCTGTATTACATGATTGCAACTTGCTGAAAAGTGTCAACAGTACAGTGTTCCTATCATCCTGATTAAGCAGTACAGCAAAAATGGAACTTACAAAGTGCATCAAACATGATTTAGACCTTGTTTGTGAATAACTATTTATTTCTGTTTTTCATGATTGCAACTTGCTGAAAAGTGTCAACAATGTTCCTTTCATCGAGTTTAAACAGTACAGCAAAATTGTACTTACAGAGTGACTCAAACATGACTTAGACCTTGTTTTTGAAAAACTGTTTATTTCTGTATTTCATGATTGCAACTGGCTGAAAAGTGTCAACAGTGTTCCTTTCATCGAGTTTAAACAGTACAGCAAATGGTACTTACAGAGTGACTCAAACATGACTTAGACCTTGTTTTTGAAAAACGGTTTATTTCTGTATTTCATGATTGCAACTGGCTGAAAAGTGTCAACAGTGTTCCTTTCATCGAGTTTAAACAGTACAGCAAATGGTACTTACAGAGTGACTCAAACATGACTTAGACCTTGTTTTTGAAAAACTGTTTATTTCTGTATTTCATGAATGCAACTTGCTGAAAAGTGTTAACAGGGTTCCTTTCATCGCGTTTAAACAGTACAGCAAAATGGTACTTACAGAGTGACCTTGTTTTTGAAAAACTGTTTATTTCTCTATTACATGATTGCAACTTGCTGAAAAGTGTCAACAGTTCAGTGTTCCTATCATCCTGATTAAGCAGTACAGCAAAAATTGTACTTACAGAGTGCATCAAACATGATTTAGACCTTGTTTGTGAAAAACTATTTATTTCTGTATTACATGATTGCAACTTGCTGAAAAGTGTCAACAGTACAGTGTTCCTATTATCCTGATTAATTAGTACAGCAAAAATGGAACTTACAGAGTGCACTAAACATGAATTAGACCTTGTTTGTGAAAAAGGATTTATTTCTGTATTTCATGATTGCAACTTGCTGAAAAGTGTCAACAATGTTCCTTTCATCGAGTTTAAACAGTACAGCAAAATGGTATTTACAGAGTGACTCAAACTTGACTTAGACCTTGTTTTTGAAAAACGGTTTATTTCTGTATTACATGATTGCAACTTGCTGAAAAGTGTCAACAGTACAGTGTTCCTATCATCCTGATTAAGCAGTACAGCAAAAATGGAACTTACAAAGTGCATCAAACATGATTTAGACCTTGTTTGTGAATAACTATTTATTTCTGTTTTTCATGATTGCAACTTGCTGAAAAGTGTCAACAATGTTCCTTTCATCGAGTTTAAACAGTACAGCAAAATTGTACTTACAGAGTGACTCAAACATGACTTAAGACCTTGTTTTTGAAAAACGGTTTATTTCTGTATTTCATGATTGCAACTGGCTGAAAAGTGTCAACAGTGTTCCTTTCATCGAGTTTAAACAGTACAGCAAATGGTACTTACAGAGTGACTCAAACATGACTTAGACCTTGTTTTTGAAAAACTGTTTATTTCTGTATTTCATGAATGCAACTTGCTGAAAAGTGTTAACAGGGTTCCTTTCATCGCGTTTAAACAGTACAGCAAAATGGTACTTACAGAGTGACCTTGTTTTTGAAAAACTGTTTATTTCTCTATTACATGATTGCAACTTGCTGAAAAGTGTCAACAGTTCAGTGTTCCTATCATCCTGATTAAGCAGTACAGCAAAAATTGTACTTACAGAGTGCATCAAACATGATTTAGACCTTGTTTGTGAAAAACTATTTATTTCTGTATTACATGATTGCAACTTGCTGAAAAGTGTCAACAGTACAGTGTTCCTATTATCCTGATTAATTAGTACAGCAAAAATGGAACTTACAGAGTGCACTAAACATGAATTAGACCTTGTTTGTGAAAAACGATTTATTTCTGTATTTCATGATTGCAACTTGCTGAAAAGTGTCAACAATGTTCCTTTCATCGAGTTTAAACAGTACAGCAAAATGGTATTTACAGAGTGACTCAAACTTGACTTAGACCTTGTTTTTGAAAAACGGTTTATTTCTGTATTACATGATTGCAACTTGCTGAAAAGTGTCAACAGTACAGTGTTCCTATCATCCTGATTAAGCAGTACAGCAAAAATGGAACTTACAAAGTGCATCAAACATGATTTAGACCTTGTTTGTGAATAACTATTTATTTCTGTTTTTCATGATTGCAACTTGCTGAAAAGTGTCAACAATGTTCCTTTCATCGAGTTTAAACAGTACAGCAAAATTGTACTTACAGAGTGACTCAAACATGACTTAAGACCTTGTTTTTGAAAAACGGTTTATTTCTGTATTTCATGATTGCAACTGGCTGAAAAGTGTCAACAGTGTTCATTTCATCGAGTTTAAACAGTACAGCAAATGGTACTTACAGAGTGACTCAAACATGACTTAGACCTTGTTTTTGAAAAACTGTTTATTTCTGTATTTCATGAATGGAACTTGCTGAAAAGTGTTAACAGGGTTCCTTTCATCACGTTTAAACAGTACAGCAAAATGGTACTTACAGAGTGACCTTGTTTTTGAAAAACTGTTTATTTCTCTATTACATGATTGCAACTTGCTGAAAAGTGTCAACAGTTCAGTGTTCCTATCATCCTGATTAAGCAGTACAGCAAAAATTGTACTTACAGAGTGCATCAAACATGATTTAGACCTTGTTTGTGAAAAACTATTTATTTCTGTATTACATGATTGCAACTTGCTGAAAAGTGTCAACAGTACAGTGTTCCTATCATCCTGATTAATCAGTACAGCAAAAATGGAACTTACAGAGTGCACTAAACATGAATTAGACCTTGTTTGTGAAAAACGATTTATTTCTGTATTTCATTATTGCAACTTGCTGAAAAGTGTCAACAATGTTCCTTTCATCGAGTTTAAACAGTACAGCAAAATGGTATTTACAGAGTGACTCAAACTTGACTTAGACCTTGTTTTTGAAAAACTGTTTATTTCTGTATTACATGATTGCAACTTGCTGAAAAGTGTCAACAGTACAGTGTTCCTATCATCCTGATTAAGCAGTACAGCAAAAATGGAACTTACAAAGTGCATCAAACATAATTTAGACCTTGTTTGTGAATAACTATTTATTTCTGTTTTTCATGATTGCAACTTGCTGAAAAGTGTCAACAATGTTCCTTTCATCGAGTTTAAACAGTACAGCAAAATTGTACTTACAGAGTGATTCAAACATGACTTAGACCTTGTTTTTGAAAAACGGTTTATTTCTGTATTTCATGATTGCAACTTGCTGAAAAGTGTCAACAGTGTTCCTTTCATCGAGTTTAAACAGTACAGCAAATGGTACTTACAGTGTGACTCAAACATGACTTAGACCTTGTTTTTGAAAAACTGTTTATTTCTGTATTTCATGAATGCAACTTGCTGAAAAGTGTTAACAGGGTTCCTTTCATCGCGTTTAAACAGTACAGCAAAATGGTACTTACAGAGTGACCTTGTTTTTGAAAAACTGTTTATTTCTCTATTACATGATTGCAACTTGCTGAAAAGTGTCAACAGTTCAGTGTTCCTATCATCCTGATTAAGCAGTACAGCAAAAATTGTACTTACAGAGTGCATCAAACATGATTTAGACCTTGTTTGTGAAAAACTATTTATTTCTGTATTACATGTTTGCAACTTGCTGAAAAGTGTCAACAGTACAGTGTTCCTATTATCCTGATTAATTAGTACAGCAAAAATGGAACTTACAGAGTGCACTAAACATGAATTAGACCTTGTTTGTGAAAAACGATTTATTTCTGTATTTCATGATTGCAACTTGCTGAAAAGTGTCAACAATGTTCCTTTCATCGAGTTTAAACAGTACAGCAAAATGGTATTTACAGAGTGACTCAAACTTGACTTAGACCTTGTTTTTGAAAAACGGTTTATTTCTGTATTACATGATTGCAACTTGCTGAAAAGTGTCAACAGTACAGTGTTCCTATCATCCTGATTAAGCAGTACAGCAAAAATGGAACTTACAAAGTGCATCAAACATGATTTAGACCTTGTTTGTGAATAACTATTTATTTCTGTTTTTCATGATTGCAACTTGCTGAAAAGTGTCAACAATGTTCCTTTCATCGAGTTTAAACAGTACAGCAAAATTGTACTTACAGAGTGACTCAAACATGACTTAGACCTTGTTTTTGAAAAACGGTTTATTTCTGTATTTCATGATTGCAACTGGCTGAAAAGTGTCAACAGTGTTCCTTTCATCGAGTTTAAACAGTACAGCAAATGGTACTTACAGAGTGACTCAAACATGACTTAGACCTTGTTTTTGAAAAACTTTTTATTTCTGTATTTCATGAATGCAACTTGCTGAAAAGTGTTAACAGGGTTCCTTTCATCGCGTTTAAACAGTACAGCAAAATGGTACTTACAGAGTGACCTTGTTTTTGAAAAACTGTTTATTTCTCTATTACATGATTGCAACTTGCTGAAAAGTGTCAACAGTTCAGTGTTCCTATCATCCTGATTAAGCAGTACAGCAAAAATTGTACTTACAGAGTGCATCAAACATGATTTAGACCTTGTTTGTGAAAAACTATTTATTTCTGTATTACATGATTGCAACTTGCTGAAAAGTGTCAACAGTACAGTGTTCCTATTATCCTGATTAATTAGTACAGCAAAAATGGAACTTACAGAGTGCACTAAACATGAATTAGACCTTGTTTGTGAAAAACGATTTATTTCTGTATTTCATGATTGCAACTTGCTGAAAAGTGTCAACAATGTTCCTTTCATCGAGTTTAAACAGTACAGCAAAATGGTATTTACAGAGTGACTCAAACTTGACTTAGACCTTGTTTTTGAAAAACTGTTTATTTCTGTATTACATGATTGCAACTTGCTGAAAAGTGTCAACAGTACAGTGTTCCTATCATCCTGATTAAGCAGTACAGCAAAAATGGAACTTACAAAGTGCATCAAACATGATTTAGACCTTGTTTGTGAATAACTATTTATTTCTGTTTTTCATGATTGCAACTTGCTGAAAAGTGTCAACAATGTTCCTTTCATCGAGTTTAAACAGTACAGCAAAATTGTACTTACAGAGTGATTCAAACATGACTTAGACCTTGTTTTTGAAAAACGGTTTATTTCTATATTTCATGATTGCAACTGGCTGAAAAGTGTCAACAGTGTTCCTTTCATCGAGTTTAAACAGTACAGCAAATGGTACTTACAGAGTGACTCAAACATGACTTAGACCTTGTTTTTGAAAAACTGTTTATTTCTGTATTTCATGATTGCAACTTGCTGAAAAGTGTTAACAGGGTTCCTTTCATCGAGTTTAAACAGTACAGCAAAATGGTACTTACAGAGTGACCTTGTTTTTGAAAAACTGTTTATTTCTCTATTACATGATTGCAACTTGCTGAAAAGTGTCAACAGTTCAGTGTTCCTATCATCCTGATTAAGCAGTACAGCAAAAATTGTACTTACAGAGTGCATCAAACATGATTTAGACCTTGTTTGTGAAAAACTATTTATTTCTGTATTACATGATTGCAACTTGCTGAAAAGTGTCAACAGTACAGTGTTCCTATTATCCTGATTAATTAGTACAGCAAAAATGGAACTTACAGAGTGCACTAAACATGAATTAGACCTTGTTTGTGAAAAACGATTTATTTCTGTATTTCATGATTGCAACTTGCTGAAAAGTGTCAACAATGTTCCTTTCATCGAGTTTAAACAGTACAGCAAAATGGTATTTACAGAGTGACTCAAACTTGACTTAGACCTTGTTTTTGAAAAACTGTTTATTTCTGTATTACATGATTGCAACTTGCTGAAAAGTGTCAACAGTACAGTGTTCCTATCATCCTGATTAAGCAGTACAGCAAAAATGGAACTTACAAAGTGCATCAAACATGATTTAGACCTTGTTTGTGAATAACTATTTATTTCTGTTTTTCATGATTGCAACTTGCTGAAAAGTGTCAACAATGTTCCTTTCATCGAGTTTAAACAGTACAGCAAAATTGTACTTACAGAGTGATTCAAACATGACTTAGACCTTGTTTTTGAAAAACGGTTTATTTCTGTATTTCATGATTGCAACTGGCTGAAAAGTGTCAACAGTGTTCCTTTCATCGAGTTTAAACAGTACAGCAAATGGTACTTACAGAGTGACTCAAACATGACTTAGACCTTGTTTTTGAAAAACTGTTTATTTCTGTATTTCATGATTGCAACTTGCTGAAAAGTGTTAACAGGGTTCCTTTCATCGAGTTTAAACAGTACAGCAAAATGGTACTTACAGAGTGACCTTGTTTTTGAAAAACTGTTTATTTCTCTATTACATGATTGCAACTTGCTGAAAAGTGTCAACAGTTCAGTGTTCCTATCATCCTGATTAAGCAGTACAGCAAAAATTGTACTTACAGAGTGCATCAAACATGATTTAGACCTTGTTTGTGAAAAACTATTTATTTCTGTATTACATGATTGCAACTTGCTGAAAAGTGTCAACAGTACAGTGTTCCTATTATCCTGATTAATTAGTACAGCAAAAATGGAACTTACAGAGTGCACTAAACATGAATTAGACCTTGTTTGTGAAAAACGATTTATTTCTGTATTTCATGATTGCAACTTGCTGAAAAGTGTCAACAATGTTCCTTTCATCGAGTTTAAACAGTACAGCAAAATGGTATTTACAGAGTGACTCAAACTTGATTTAGACCTTGTTTTTGAAAAACGGTTTATTTCTGTATTACATGATTGCAACTTGCTGAAAAGTGTCAACAGTACAGTGTTCCTATCATCCTGATTAAGCAGTACAGCAAAAATGGAACTTACAAAGTGCATCAAACATGATTTAGACCTTGTTTGTGAATAACTATTTATTTCTGTTTTTCATGATTGCAACTTGCTGAAAAGTGTCAACAATGTTCCTTTCATCGAGTTTAAACAGTACAGCAAATGGTACTTACAGAGTGACTCAAACATGACTTAGACCTTGTTTTTGAAAAACGGTTTATTTCTGTATTTCATGATTGCAACTTGCTGAAAAGTGTTAACAGGGTTCCTTTCATCGAGTTTAAACAGTACAGCAAAATGGTACTTACAGAGTGACCTTGTTTTTGAAAAACTGTTTATTTCTCTATTACATGATTGCAACTTGCTGAAAAGTGTCAACAGTTCAGTGTTCCTATCATCCTGATTAAGCAGTACAGCAAAAATTGTACTTACGAGTGCATCAAACATGATTTAGACCTTGTTTGTGAAAAACTATTTATTTCTGTATTACATGATTGCAACTTGCTGAAAAGTGTCAACAGTACAGTGTTCCTATCATCCTGATTAATCAGTACAGCAAAAATGGAACTTACAGAGTGCACTAAACATGAATTAGACCTTGTTTGTGAAAAACGATTTATTTCTGTATTTCATGATTGCAACTTGCTGAAAAGTGTCAATAATGTTCCTTTCATCGAGTTTAAACAGTACAGCAAAATGGTATTTACAGAGTGACTCAAACTTGACTTAGACCTTGTTTTTGAAAAACGGTTTATTTCTGTATTACATGATTGCAACTTGCTGAAAAGTGTCAACAGTACAGTGTTCCTATCATCCTGATTAAGCAGTACAGCAAAAATGGAACTTACAAAGTGCATCAAACATGATTTAGACCTTGTTTGTGAATAACTATTTATTTCTGTTTTTCATGATTGCAACTTGCTGAAAAGTGTCAACAATGTTCCTTTCAATGAGTTTAAACAGTACAGCAAAATTGTACTTACAGAGTGACTCAAACATGACTTAGACCTTGTTTTTGAAAAACGGTTTATTTCTGTATTTCATGATTGCAACTGGCTGAAAAGTGTCAACAGTGTTCCTTTCATCGAGTTTAAACAGTACAGCAAATGGTACTTACAGAGTGACTCAAACATGATTTAGACCTTGTTTGTGAAAAACTATTTATTTCTGTATTACATGATTGCAACTTGCTGAAAAGTGTCAACAGTACAGTGTTCCTATCATCCTGATTAATCAGTACAGCAAAAATGGAACTTACAGAGTGCACTAAACATGAATTAGACCTTGTTTGTGAAAAACGATTTATTTCTGTATTTCATTATTGCAACTTGCTGAAAAGTGTCAATAATGTTCCTTTCATCGAGTTTAAACAGTACAGCAAAATGGTATTTACAGAGTGACTCAAACTTGACTTAGACCTTGTTTTTGAAAAACTGTTTATTTCTGTATTACATGATTGCAACTTGCTGAAAAGTGTCAACAGTACAGTGTTCCTATCATCCTGATTAAGCAGTACAGCAAAAATGGAACTTACAAAGTGCATCAAACATGATTTAGACCTTGTTTGTGAATAACTATTTATTTCTGTTTTTCATGATTGCAACTTGCTGAAAAGTGTCAACAATGTTCCTTTCATCGAGTTTAAACAGTACAGCAAAATTGTACTTACAGAGTGATTCAAACATGACTTAGACCTTGTTTTTGAAAAACGGTTTATTTCTGTATTTCATGATTGCAACTTGCTGAAAAGTGTCAACAGTGTTCCTTTCATCGAGTTTAAACAGTACAGCAAATGGTACTTACAGAGTGACTCAAACATGACTTAGACCTTGTTTTTGAAAAACTGTTTATTTCTGTATTTCATGAATGCAACTTGCTGAAAAGTGTTAACAGGGTTCCTTTCATCGCGTTTAAACAGTACAGCAAAATGGTACTTACAGAGTGACCTTGTTTTTGAAAAACTGTTTATTTCTCTATTACATGATTGCAACTTGCTGAAAAGTGTCAACAGTTCAGTGTTCCTATCATCCTGATTAAGCAGTACAGCAAAAATTGTACTTACAGAGTGCATCAAACATGATTTAGACCTTGTTTGTGAAAAACTATTTATTTCTGTATTACATGATTGCAACTTGCTGAAAAGTGTCAACAGTACAGTGTTCCTATTATCCTGATTAATTAGTACAGCAAAAATGGAACTTACAGAGTGCACTAAACATGAATTAGACCTTGTTTGTGAAAAACGATTTATTTCTGTATTTCATGATTGCAACTTGCTGAAAAGTGTCAACAATGTTCCTTTCATCGAGTTTAAACAGTACAGCAAAATGGTATTTACAGAGTGACTCAAACATGACTTAGACCTTGTTTTTGAAAAACGGTTTATTTCTGTATTTCATGATTGCAACTGGCTGAAAAGTGTCAACAGTGTTCCTTTCATCGAGTTTAAACAGTACAGCAAATGGTACTTACAGAGTGACTCAAACATGACTTAGACCTTGTTATTGAAAAACTGTTTATTTCTGTATTTCATGATTGCAACTTGCTGAAAAGTGTTAACAGGGTTCCTTTCATCGAGTTTAAACAGTACAGCAAAATGGTACTTACAGAGTGACCTTGTTTTTGAAAAACTGTTTATTTCTCTATTACATGATTGCAACTTGCTGAAAAGTGTCAACAGTTCAGTGTTCCTATCATCTTGATTAAGCAGTACAGCAAAAATTGTACTTACGAGTGCATCAAACATGATTTAGACCTTGTTTGTGAAAAACTATTTATTTCTGTATTACATGATTGCAACTTGCTGAAAAGTGTCAACAATGTTCCTTTCATCGAGTTTAAACAGTACAGCAAAATGGTATTTACAGAGTGACTCAAACTTGACTTAGACCTTGTTTTTGAAAAACTGTTTATTTCTGTATTACATGATTGCAACTTGCTGAAAAGTGTCAACAGTACAGTGTTCCTATCATCCTGATTAAGCAGTACAGCAAAAATGGAACTTACAAAGTGCATCAAACATGATTTAGACCTTGTTTGTGAATAACTATTTATTTCTGTTTTTCATGATTGCAACTTGCTGAAAAGTGTCAACAATGTTCCTTTCATCGAGTTTAAACAGTACAGCAAAATTGTACTTACAGAGTGATTCAAACATGACTTAGACCTTGTTTTTGAAAAACGGTTTATTTCTGTATTTCATGATTGCAACTTGCTGAAAAGTGTCAACAGTGTTCCTTTCATCGAGTTTAAACAGTACAGCAAATGGTACTTACAGAGTGACTCAAACATGACTTAGACCTTGTTTTTAAAAAACTGTTTATTTCTGTATTTCATGATTGCAACTTGCTGAAAAGTGTTAACAGGTTTCCTTTCATCGAGTTTAAACAGTACAGCAAAATGGTACTTACAGAGTGACCTTGTTTTTGAAAAACTGTTTATTTCTCTATTACATGATTGCAACTTGCTGAAAAGTGTCAACAGTTCAGTGTTCCTATCATCCTGATTAAGCAGTACAGCAAAAATTGTACTTACAGAGTGCATCAAACATGATTTAGACCTTGTTTGTGAAAAACTATTTATTTCTGTATTACATGATTGCAACTTGCAGAAAAGTGTCAACAGTACAGTGTTCCTATCATCCTGATTAACCTCTATGGGACCGGCGGGACGAATTCGTCCCACCTACGTAACAGCCACTGCCAGCCTGTGGCGCGATTTTCAAAATCTTCAAAATCCTATTACTTCAATTTCTCAAACATATGACTATTTTACAGCCATTTAAAGATAAGACTCTCGTTAATCTAACCACACTGTCCGATTTCAAAAAGGCTTTACAACGAAAGCAAAACATTAGATTATGTCAGCAGAGTACCAAGCCAGAAATAATCAGACACCCATTTTTCAAGCCAGCATATAATGTCACCAAAACCCAGAAGACAGCTAAATGCAGCACTCACCTTTGATGATCTTCATCAGATGACAACCCTAGGACATTATGTTATACAATACATGCATGTTTTGTTCAATCAAGTTCATATTTATATCAAAAACCAGCTTTTTACATTAGCATGTGACGTTCAGAACTAGCATACCCCCCGCAAACTTACGGGGAATTCGCTAACATTTTACTAAATTACTCACGATAAACGTTCACAAAAAGCATAACAATTATTTTAAGAATTATAGATACAGACCTCCTCTATGCACTCGATATGTCCGATTTTAAAATAGCTTTTTGGTGAAAGCACATTTTGCAATATTCTAAGTACATAACCCAGGCATCACGGGCTCGCTATTTAGACACCCGGCAAGTTTAGCACTCACCATAATCATATTTACTATTATAAAAATGTCATTACCTTTTGTTGTCTTCGTCAGAATGCACACCCAGGACGTCTACTTCAATAACAAATGTTGGTTTGGTCCAAAATAATCCATCGTTATATCCGAATAGCGGCGTTTTGTTCGTGCGTTCCAGACACTATCCGAAATAGTAAAGAAGTGTCGCGCGCTTGGCGCAATTCCTGACAATAAAATTCAAAGTATTCAATTGCCGTACGTCGAAGCATGTCAACCGCTGTTTAAAATCAATTTTTACGTCATTTTTCTCGTAGAAAAGCGGTAAAATTCCGACAGGGAATCTCCTTTTCGGCAAACAGAGGAAAAAATCCCAAAGGCGGGGGCGGTCGGGGTCACGCGCATAAGCTAGTGTCTCTTGATGGGCCACTTGAGAAAGGCGATAATGTGTTTCAGCCTGGGGCTGGAATGACGACATTCTCTTTTTTCCCGGGCTATGAGAGCCTATGGACGACGTGGGAAGTGTCACGTTAGAGCAGAGATCCTTAGTAAATGATAGAGATGGCAAAGAAGTTCCAGAAATGGTCAGACAGGCCACTTCCTGTAAAGGAATCTCTCAGGTTTTGACCTGCCATTTGAGTTCTGTTATACTCACAGACACCATTCAAACAGTTTTAGAAAATTTAGGGTGTTTTCTATCCATATGTAATAAGTATATGCATATTCTAGTTACTGAGTAGGAGTGGTAACCAGATTAAATCGGGTATGTTTTTTATCCAGCCGTGTCAATGCTGCCCCCTAGCCCTAACAGGTTAAAATCAATTTTTACGTCATTTTTCTCGTAGAAAAGCGATAAAATTCCGACAGGGAATCTCCTTTTCGGCAAACAGAGGAAAAAATCCCAAAGGCGGGGGCGGTCGGGGTCACGCGCATAAGCTAGTGTCTCTTGATGGGCCACTTGAGAAAGGCGATAATGTGTTTCAGCCTGGGGCTGGAATGACGACATTCTCTTTTTTCCCGGGCTCTGAGAGCCTATGGACGACGTGGGAAGTGTCACGTTAGAGCAGAGATCCTTAGTAAATGATAGAGATGGCAAAGAAGTTCCAGAAATGGTCAGACAGGCCACTTCCTGTAAAGGAATCTCTCAGGTTTTGACCTGCCATTTGAGTTCTGTTATACTCACAGACACCATTCAAACAGTTTTAGAAAATTTAGGGTGTTTTCTATCCATATGTAATAAGTATATGCATATTCTAGTTACTGAGTAGGAGTGGTAACCAGATTAAATCGGGTATGTTTTTTATCCAGCCGTGTCAATGCTGCCCCCTAGCCCTAACAGGTTAATCAGTACAGCAAAAATGGAACTTACAGAGTGCACTAAACATGAATTAGACCTTGTTTGTGAAAAACGATTTATTTCTGTATTTCATTATTGCAACTTGCTGAAAAGTGTCAACAATGTTCCTTTCATCGAGTTTAAACAGTACAGCAAAATGGTATTTACAGAGTGACTCAAACTTGACTTAGACCTTGTTTTTGAAAAACTGTTTATTTCTGTATTACATGATTGCAACTTGCTGAAAAGTGTCAACAGTACAGTGTTCCTATCATCCTGATTAAGCAGTACAGCAAAAATGGAACTTACAAAGTGCATCAAACATGATTTAGACCTTGTTTGTGAATAACTATTTATTTCTGTTTTTCATGATTGCAACTTGCTGAAAAGTGTCAACAATGTTCCTTTCATCGAGTTTAAACAGTACAGCAAAATTGTACTTACAGAGTGATTCAAACATGACTTAGACCTTGTTTTTGAAAAACGGTTTATTTCTGTATTTCATGATTGCAACTTGCTGAAAAGTGTCAACAGTGTTCCTTTCATCGAGTTTAAACAGTACAGCAAATGGTACTTACAGAGTGACTCAAACATGACTTAGACCTTGTTTTTAAAAAACTGTTTATTTCTGTATTTCATGATTGCAACTTGCTGAAAAGTGTTAACAGGGTTCCTTTCATCGAGTTTAAACAGTACAGCAAAATGGTACTTACAGAGTGACCTTGTTTTTGAAAAACTGTTTATTTCTCTATTACATGATTGCAACTTGCTGAAAAGTGTCAACAGTTCAGTGTTCCTATCATCCTGATTAAGCAGTACAGCAAAAATTGTACTTACAGAGTGCATCAAACATGAATTAGACCTTGTTTGTGAAAAACGATTTATTTCTGTATTTCATTATTGCAACTTGCTGAAAAGTGTCAACAATGTTCCTTTCATCGAGTTTAAACAGTACAGCAAAATGGTATTTACAGAGTGACTCAAACTTGACTTAGACCTTGTTTTTGAAAAACTGTTTATTTCTGTATTACATGATTGCAACTTGCTGAAAAGTGTCAACAGTACAGTGTTCCTATCATCCTGATTAAGCAGTACAGCAAAAATGGAACTTACAAAGTGCATCAAACATGATTTAGACCTTGTTTGTGAATAACTATTTATTTCTGTTTTTCATGATTGCAACTTGCTGAAAAGTGTCAACAATGTTCCTTTCATCGAGTTTAAACAGTACAGCAAAATTGTACTTACAGAGTGATTCAAACATGACTTAGACCTTGTTTTTGAAAAACTGTTTATTTCTGTATTTCATGATTGCAACTTGCTGAAAAGTGTCAACAGTGTTCCTTTCATCGAGTTTAAACAGTACAGCAAATGGTACTTACAGAGTGACTCAAACATGACTTAGACCTTGTTTTTAAAAAACTGTTTATTTCTGTATTTCATGATTGCAACTTGCTGAAAAGTGTTAACAGGGTTCCTTTCATCGAGTTTAAACAGTACAGCAAAATGGTACTTACAGAGTGACCTTGTTTTTGAAAAACTGTTTATTTCTCTATTACATGATTGCAACTTGCTGAAAAGTGTCAACAGTTCAGTGTTCCTATCATCCTGATTAAGCAGTACAGCAAAAATTGTACTTACAGAGTGCATCAAACATGATTTAGACCTTGTTTGTGAAAAACTATTTATTTCTGTATTACATGATTGCAACTTGCTGAAAAGTGTCAACAGTAGTGTTCCTATCATCCTGATTAATCAGTACAGCAAAAATGGAACTTACAGAGTGCACTAAACATGAATTAGACCTTGTTTGTGAAAAACGATTTATTTCTGTATTTCATGATTGCAACTTGCTGAAAAGTGTCAACAATGTTCCTTTCATCGAGTTTAAACAGTACAGCAAAATGGTATTTACAGAGTGACTCAAACTTGACTTAGACCTTGTTTTTGAAAAACTGTTTATTTCTGTATTACATGATTGCAACTTGCTGAAAAGTGTCAACAGTACAGTGTTCCTATCATCCTGATTAAGCAGTACAGCAAAAATGTAACTTACAAAGTGCATCAAACATGATTTAGACCTTGTTTGTGAATAACTATTTATTTCTGTTTTTCATGATTGCAACTTGCTGAAAAGTGTCAACAATGTTCCTTTCATCGAGTTTAAACAGTACAGCAAAATTGTACTTACAGAGTGACTCAAACATGACTTAGACCTTGTTTTTGAAAAACGGTTTATTTCTGTATTTCATGATTGCAACTTGCTGAAAAGTGTCAACAGTGTTCCTTTCATCGAGGTTAAACAGTACAGCAAATGGTACTTACAGAGTGACTCAAACATGACTTAGACCTTGTTTTTGAAAAACTGTTTATTTCTGTATTTCATGATTGCAACTTGCTGAAAAGTGTTAACAGGGTTCCTTTCATCGAGTTTAAACAGTACAGCAAAATGGTACTTACAGAGTGACCTTGTTTTTGAAAAACTGTTTATTTCTCTATTACATGATTGCAACTTGCTGAAAAGTGTCAACAGTTCAGTGTTCCTATCATCCTGATTAAGCAGTACAGCAAAAATTGTACTTACGAGTACATCAAACATGATTTAGACCTTGTTTGTGAAAAACTATTTATTTCTGTATTACATGATTGCAACTTGCAGAAAAGTGTCAACAGTACAGTGTTCCTATCATCCTGATTAATCAGTACAGCAAAAATGGAACTTACAGAGTGCACTAAACATGAATTAGACCTTGTTTGTGAAAAACGATTTATTTCTGTATTTCATTATTGCAACTTGCTGAAAAGTGTCAACAATGTTCCTTTCATCGAGTTTAAACAGTACTGCAAAATGGTATTTACAGAGTGACTCAAACTTGACTTAGACCTTGTTTTTGAAAAACTGTTTATTTCTGTATTACATGATTGCAACTTGCTGAAAAGTGTCAACAGTACAGTGTTCCTATCATCCTGATTAAGCAGTACAGCAAAAATGGAACTTACAAAGTGCATCAAACATGATTTTGACCTTGTTTGTGAATAACTATTTATTTCTGTTTTTCATGATTGCAACTTGCTGAAAAGTGTCAACAATGTTCCTTTCATCGAGTTTAAACAGTACAGCAAAATTGTACTTACAGAGTGATTCAAACATGACTTAGACCTTGTTTTTGAAAAACGGTTTATTTCTGTATTTCATGATTGCAACTTGCTGAAAAGTGTCAACAGTGTTCCTTTCATCGAGTTTAAACAGTACAGCAAATGGTACTTACAGAGTGACTCAAACATGACTTAGACCTTGTTTTTGAAAAACTGTTTATTTCTGTATTTCATGATTGCAACTTGCTGAAAAGTGTTAACAGGGTTCCTTTCATCGAGTTTAAACAGTACAGCAAAATGGTACTTACAGAGTGACCTTGTTTTTGAAAAACTGTTTATTTCTCTATTACATGATTGCAACTTGCTGAAAAGTGTCAACAGTTCAGTGTTCCTATCATCCTGATTAAGCAGTACAGCAAAAATTGTACTTACAGAGTGCATCAAACATGATTTAGACCTTCTTTGTGAAAAACTATTTATTTCTGTATTACATGATTGCAACTTGCTGAAAAGTGTCAACAGTAGTGTTCCTATCATCCTGATTAATCAGTACAGCAAAAATGGAACTTACAGAGTGCACTAAACATGAATTAGACCTTGTTTGTGAAAAACGATTTATTTCTGTATTTCATGATTGCAACTTGCTGAAAAGTGTCAACAATGTTCCTTTCATCGAGTTTAAACAGTACAGCAAAATGGTATTTACAGAGTGACTCAAACTTGACTTAGACCTTGTTTTTGAAAAACTGTTTATTTCTGTATTACATGATTGCAACTTGCTGAAAAGTGTCAACAGTACAGTGTTCCTATCATCCTGATTAAGCAGTACAGCAAAAATGTAACTTACAAAGTGCATCAAACATGATTTAGACCTTGTTTGTGAATAACTATTTATTTCTGTTTTTCATGATTGCAACTTGCTGAAAAGTGTCAACAATGTTCCTTTCATCGAGTTTAAACAGTACAGCAAAATTGTACTTACAGAGTGACTCAAACATGACTTAGACCTTGTTTTTGAAAAACGGTTTATTTCTGTATTTCATGATTGCAACTTGCTGAAAAGTGTCAACAGTGTTCCTTTCATCGAGGTTAAACAGTACAGCAAATGGTACTTACAGAGTGACTCAAACATGACTTAGACCTTGTTTTTGAAAAACTGTTTATTTCTGTATTTCATGATTGCAACTTGCTGAAAAGTGTTAACAGGGTTCCTTTCATCGAGTTTAAACAGTACAGCAAAATGGTACTTACAGAGTGACCTTGTTTTTGAAAAACTGTTTATTTCTCTATTACATGATTGCAACTTGCTGAAAAGTGTCAACAGTTCAGTGTTCCTATCATCCTGATTAAGCAGTACAGCAAAAATTGTACTTACAGAGTGCATCAAACATGATTTAGACCTTGTTTGTGAAAAACTATTTATTTCTGTATTACATGATTGCAACTTGCTGAAAAGTGTCAACAGTAGTGTTCCTATCATCCTGATTAATCAGTACAGCAAAAATGGAACTTACAGAGTGCACTAAACATGAATTAGACCTTGTTTGTGAAAAACGATTTATTTCTGTATTTCATGATTGCAACTTGCTGAAAAGTGTCAACAATGTTCCTTTCATCGAGTTTAAACAGTACAGCAAAATGGTATTTACAGAGTGACTCAAACTTGACTTAGACCTTGTTTTTGAAAAACTGTTTATTTCTGTATTACATGATTGCAACTTGCTGAAAAGTGTCAACAGTACAGTGTTCCTATCATCCTGATTAAGCAGTACAGCAAAAATGTAACTTACAAAGTGCATCAAACATGATTTAGACCTTGTTTGTGAATAACTATTTATTTCTGTTTTTCATGATTGCAACTTGCTGAAAAGTGTCAACAATGTTCCTTTCATCGAGTTTAAACAGTACAGCAAAATTGTACTTACAGAGTGACTCAAACATGACTTAGACCTTGTTTTTGAAAAACGGTTTATTTCTGTATTTCATGATTGCAACTTGCTGAAAAGTGTCAACAGTGTTCCTTTCATCGAGGTTAAACAGTACAGCAAATGGTACTTACAGAGTGACTCAAACATGACTTAGACCTTGTTTTTGAAAAACTGTTTATTTCTGTATTTCATGATTGCAACTTGCTGAAAAGTGTTAACAGGGTTCCTTTCATCGAGTTTAAACAGTACAGCAAAATGGTACTTACAGAGTGACCTTGTTTTTGAAAAACTGTTTATTTCTCTATTACATGATTGCAACTTGCTGAAAAGTGTCAACAGTTCAGTGTTCCTATCATCCTGATTAAGCAGTACAGCAAAAATTGTACTTACAGAGTGCATCAAACATGATTTAGACCTTGTTTGTGAAAAACTATTTATTTCTGTATTACATGATTGCAACTTGCTGAAAAGTGTCAACAGTACAGTGTTCCTATCATCCTGATTAATCAGTACAGCAAAAATGGAACTTACAGAGTGCACTAAACATGAATTAGACCTTGTTTGTGAAAAACGATTTATTTCTGTATTTCATTATTGCAACTTGCTGAAAAGTGTCAACAATGTTCCTTTCATCGAGTTTAAACAGTACAGCAAAATGGTATTTACAGAGTGACTCAAACTTGACTTAGACCTTGTTTTTGAAAAACTGTTTATTTCTGTATTACATGATTGCAACTTGCTGAAAAGTGTCAACAGTACAGTGTTCCTATCATCCTGATTAAGCAGTACAGCAAAAATGGAACTTACAAAGTGCATCAAACATGATTTTGACCTTGTTTGTGAATAACTATTTATTTCTGTTTTTCATGATTGCAACTTGCTGAAAAGTGTCAACAATGTTCCTTTCATCGAGTTTAAACAGTACAGCAAAATTGTACTTACAGAGTGATTCAAACATGACTTAGACCTTGTTTTTGAAAAATGGTTTATTTCTGTATTTCATGATTGCAACTTGCTGAAAAGTGTCAACAGTGTTCCTTTCATCGAGTTTAAACAGTACAGCAAATGGTACTTACAGAGTGACTCAAACATGACTTAGACCTTGTTTTTGAAAAACTGTTTATTTCTGTATTTCATGATTGCAACTTGCTGAAAAGTGTTAACAGGGTTCCTTTCATCGAGTTTAAACAGTACAGCAAAATGGTACTTACAGAGTGACCTTGTTTTTGAAAAACTGTTTATTTCTCTATTACATGATTGCAACTTGCTGAAAAGTGTCAACAGTTCAGTGTTCCTATCATCCTGATTAAGCAGTACAGCAAAAATTGTACTTACGAGTGCATCAAACATGATTTAGACCTTGTTTGTGAAAAACTATTTATTTCTGTATTACATGATTGCAACTTGCTGAAAAGTGTCAACAGTACAGTGTTCCTATCATCCTGATTAATCAGTACAGCAAAAATGGAACTTACAGAGTGCACTAAACATGAATTAGACCTTGTTTGTGAAAAACGATTTATTTCTGTATTTCATTATTGCAACTTGCTGAAAAGTGTCAACAATGTTCCTTTCATCGAGTTTAAACAGTACAGCAAAATGGTATTTACAGAGTGACTCAAACTTGACTTAGACCTTGTTTTTGAAAAACTGTTTATTTCTGTATTACATGATTGCAACTTGCTGAAAAGTGTCAACAGTACAGTGTTCCTATCATCCTGATTAAGCAGTACAGCAAAAATGTAACTTACAAAGTGCATCAAACATGATTTAGACCTTGTTTGTGAATAACTATTTATTTCTGTTTTTCATGATTGCAACTTGCTGAAAAGTGTCAACAATGTTCCTTTCATCGAGTTTAAACAGTACAGCAAAATTGTACTTACAGAGTGACTCAAACATGACTTAGACCTTGTTTTTGAAAAACGGTTTATTTCTGTATTTCATGATTGCAACTTGCTGAAAAGTGTCAACAGTGTTCCTTTCATCGAGGTTAAACAGTACAGCAAATGGTACTTACAGAGTGACTCAAACATGACTTAGACCTTGTTTTTGAAAAACTGTTTATTTCTGTATTTCATGATTGCAACTTGCTGAAAAGTGTTAACAGGGTTCCTTTCATCGAGTTTAAACAGTACAGCAAAATGGTACTTACAGAGTGACCTTGTTTTTGAAAAACTGTTTATTTCTCTATTACATGATTGCAACTTGCTGAAAAGTGTCAACAGTTCAGTGTTCCTATCATCCTGATTAAGCAGTACAGCAAAAATTGTACTTACGAGTGCATCAAACATGATTTAGACCTTGTTTGTGAAAAACTATTTATTTCTGTATTACATGATTGCAACTTGCTGAAAAGTGTCAACAGTACAGTGTTCCTATCATCCTGATTAATCAGTACAGCAAAAATGGAACTTACAGAGTGCACTAAACATGAATTAGACCTTGTTTGTGAAAAACGATTTATTTCTGTATTTCATGATTGCAACTTGCTGAAAAGTGTCAACAATGTTCCTTTCATCGAGTTTAAACAGTACAGCAAAATGGTATTTACAGAGTGACTCAAACTTGACTTAGACCTTGTTTTTGAAAAACTGTTTATTTCTGTATTACATGATTGCAACTTGCTGAAAAGTGTCAACAGTACAGTGTTCCTATCATCCTGATTAAGCAGTACAGCAAAAATGTAACTTACAAAGTGCATCAAACATGATTTAGACCTTGTTTGTGAATAACTATTTATTTCTGTTTTTCATGATTGCAACTTGCTGAAAAGTGTCAACAATGTTCCTTTCATCGAGTTTAAACAGTACAGCAAAATTGTACTTACAGAGTGACTCAAACATGACTTAGACCTTGTTTTTGAAAAACGGTTTATTTCTGTATTTCATGATTGCAACTTGCTGAAAAGTGTCAACAGTGTTCCTTTCATCGAGGTTAAACAGTACAGCAAATGGTACTTACAGAGTGACTCAAACATGACTTAACCTCTTGGGGCTAGGTGGGACGCTAGCGTGCCACCCGTGGTGCACTCCATCAGCAGCAGGTGCATTTCAAGAGCGGCAAATTTGAATCCAAATAAATATCAAAATTCAAATTTTTCAAAAATACAACTATTTTACACCATTTGAAAGATAAACATCTCCTTAATCTAACCACGTTTTACGATTTCAAAAAGGTTTTACGGCGAAAGCATAAATTTAGAGTATGTTAGGACAGTACATTTACAAGAGTTGTGTGTAATGTTTTGTCAAGTCAAAGACAGGGTCACCAAAACCATAAAACCAGCTAAAATGATGCACTAACCTTTTACAATCTCCATCAGATGACACTCCTAGGACATTATGTTAGACAATGCATGCATTTTTAGTTCTATCAAGTTCATATTTATATCCAAAAACAGCGTTTTACTATGGCATTGATGTTGAGGAAATCGTTTCCCTCCAATAACCGGCAGTCAAGTCAGCGTCACAAATTAAATAATTAAAATTAGAAAACATTGGTAAAATATTATATTGTCATTTAAAGAATTATAGATTTACATCTCTTGAACGCAATCAACTTGCCAGATTTAAAAATAACCTTACTGGGAAATCACACTTTGCAATAATCTGAGCACTGCGCCCAGAAAAATACGCGTTGCGATACAGACTAGACGTCATGTTGGGGAGATCTAAAATCGAAAATACTATGTAAATAATCCATTACCTTTGATTCTCTTCATCAGATGTCACTTCCAGGTATCACAGGTCCATAACGAATGTAGTTTTGTTCAAAAAAGCTCATCATTTATGTCCAAAAATCTCCGTCTCGTTAGCACATGATGTAAGCCAGCCGGACTTCTCGTCATGAACGAGGGGAAAAAATATATTTCCGTTCGTTCAAACATGTCAAACGTTGTATAGCATAAATCATTAGGGCCTTTTTTAACCAGAACATGAATAATATTCAAGGTGGACGAATGCATACTCTTTTATAACGTATTGGAACGAGGGTACCCAACATGAACTCGCGCGCCAGGTGTCTAATGGGACATCATCGTTCCATGGCTCTTGTTCGGTCAGATCTCCCTCCAGAAGACTCAAAACACTTTGTAAAGGCTGGTGACATCTAGTGGAAGCAATAGGAAGTGCCAAAATATTCCTAAACCCCTGTGTTTTTCAATGGGATAGGTTTAAAGTCAATACAACACATCAGGTATCCACTTCATGTCAGAAAATGTCTCAGGGTTTTGCCTGCCAAATGAGTTCTGTTATACTCACAGACACCATTCAAACAGTTTTGGAAACTTTAGAGTGTTTTCTATCCATATATAATAAGTATATGCATATTCTAGTTACTGGGTAGGATTAGTAACCAGATTAAATCGGGTACATTTTTTTTATCCAGACGTGCAAATGCTGCCCCCTAGACCCAACAGGTTAGACCTTGTTTTTGAAAAACTTTTTATTTCTGTATTTCATGATTGCAACTTGCTGAAAAGTGTTAACAGGGTTCCTTTCATCGAGTTTAAACAGTACAGCAAAATGGTACTTACAGAGTGACCTTGTTTTTGAAAAACTGTTTATTTCTCTATTACATGATTGCAACTTGCTGAAAAGTGTCAACAGTTCAGTGTTCCTATCATCCTGATTAAGCAGTACAGCAAAAATTGTACTTACAGAGTGCATCAAACATGATTTAGACCTTGTTTGTGAAAAACTATTTATTTCTGTATTACATGATTGCAACTTGCTGAAAAGTGTCAACAGTAGTGTTCCTATCATCCTGATTAATCAGTACAGCAAAAATGGAACTTACAGAGTGCACTAAACATGAATTAGACCTTGTTTGTGAAAAACGATTTATTTCTGTATTTCATGATTGCAACTTGCTGAAAAGTGTCAACAATGTTCCTTTCATCGAGTTTAAACAGTACAGCAAAATGGTATTTACAGAGTGACTCAAACTTGACTTAGACCTTGTTTTTGAAAAACTGTTTATTTCTGTATTACATGATTGCAACTTGCTGAAAAGTGTCAACAGTACAGTGTTCCTATCATCCTGATTAAGCAGTACAGCAAAAATGTAACTTACAAAGTGCATCAAACATGATTTAGACCTTGTTTGTGAATAACTATTTATTTCTGTTTTTCATGATTGCAACTTGCTGAAAAGTGTCAACAATGTTCCTTTCATCGAGTTTAAACAGTACAGCAAAATTGTACTTACAGAGTGACTCAAACATGACTTAGACCTTGTTTTTGAAAAACGGTTTATTTCTGTATTTCATGATTGCAACTTGCTGAAAAGTGTCAACAG
The DNA here is from genome assembly GCF_965601325.2 of Salmo salar. NCBI lineage: Eukaryota > Metazoa > Chordata > Actinopteri > Salmoniformes > Salmonidae > Salmo > Salmo salar. Next base: position 47,140,294 of record NC_138295.1, on the reverse strand, counting down.
TGTTCCTTTCATCGAGGTTAAACAGTACAGCAAATGGTACTTACAGAGTGACTCAAACATGACTTAGACCTTGTTTTTGAAAAACTGTTTATTTCTGTATTTCATGATTGCAACTTGCTGAAAAGTGTTAACAGGGTTCCTTTCATCGAGTTTAAACAGTACAGCAAAATGGTACTTACAGAGTGACCTTGTTTTTGAAAAACTGTTTATTTCTCTATTACATGATTGCAACTTGCTGAAAAGTGTCAACAGTTCAGTGTTCCTATCATCCTGATTAAGCAGTACAGCAAAAATTGTACTTACAGAGTGCATCAAACATGATTTAGACCTTGTTTGTGAAAAACTATTTATTTCTGTATTACATGATTGCAACTTGCTGAAAAGTGTCAACAGTACAGTGTTCCTATCATCCTGATTAATCAGTACAGCAAAAATGGAACTTACAGAGTGCACTAAACATGAATTAGACCTTGTTTGTGAAAAACGATTTATTTCTGTATTTCATTATTGCAACTTGCTGAAAAGTGTCAACAATGTTCCTTTCATCGAGTTTAAACAGTACAGCAAAATGGTATTTACAGAGTGACTCAAACTTGACTTAGACCTTGTTTTTGAAAAACTGTTTATTTCTGTATTACATGATTGCAACTTGCTGAAAAGTGTCAACAGTACAGTGTTCCTATCATCCTGATTAAGCAGTACAGCAAAAATGGAACTTACAAAGTGCATCAAACATGATTTTGACCTTGTTTGTGAATAACTATTTATTTCTGTTTTTCATGATTGCAACTTGCTGAAAAGTGTCAACAATGTTCCTTTCATCGAGTTTAAACAGTACAGCAAAATTGTACTTACAGAGTGATTCAAACATGACTTAGACCTTGTTTTTGAAAAATGGTTTATTTCTGTATTTCATGATTGCAACTTGCTGAAAAGTGTCAACAGTGTTCCTTTCATCGAGTTTAAACAGTACAGCAAATGGTACTTACAGAGTGACTCAAACATGACTTAGACCTTGTTTTTGAAAAACTGTTTATTTCTGTATTTCATGATTGCAACTTGCTGAAAAGTGTTAACAGGGTTCCTTTCATCGAGTTTAAACAGTACAGCAAAATGGTACTTACAGAGTGACCTTGTTTTTGAAAAACTGTTTATTTCTCTATTACATGATTGCAACTTGCTGAAAAGTGTCAACAGTTCAGTGTTCCTATCATCCTGATTAAGCAGTACAGCAAAAATTGTACTTACGAGTGCATCAAACATGATTTAGACCTTGTTTGTGAAAAACTATTTATTTCTGTATTACATGATTGCAACTTGCTGAAAAGTGTCAACAGTACAGTGTTCCTATCATCCTGATTAATCAGTACAGCAAAAATGGAACTTACAGAGTGCACTAAACATGAATTAGACCTTGTTTGTGAAAAACGATTTATTTCTGTATTTCATTATTGCAACTTGCTGAAAAGTGTCAACAATGTTCCTTTCATCGAGTTTAAACAGTACAGCAAAATGGTATTTACAGAGTGACTCAAACTTGACTTAGACCTTGTTTTTGAAAAACTGTTTATTTCTGTATTACATGATTGCAACTTGCTGAAAAGTGTCAACAGTACAGTGTTCCTATCATCCTGATTAAGCAGTACAGCAAAAATGTAACTTACAAAGTGCATCAAACATGATTTAGACCTTGTTTGTGAATAACTATTTATTTCTGTTTTTCATGATTGCAACTTGCTGAAAAGTGTCAACAATGTTCCTTTCATCGAGTTTAAACAGTACAGCAAAATTGTACTTACAGAGTGACTCAAACATGACTTAGACCTTGTTTTTGAAAAACGGTTTATTTCTGTATTTCATGATTGCAACTTGCTGAAAAGTGTCAACAGTGTTCCTTTCATCGAGGTTAAACAGTACAGCAAATGGTACTTACAGAGTGACTCAAACATGACTTAGACCTTGTTTTTGAAAAACTGTTTATTTCTGTATTTCATGATTGCAACTTGCTGAAAAGTGTTAACAGGGTTCCTTTCATCGAGTTTAAACAGTACAGCAAAATGGTACTTACAGAGTGACCTTGTTTTTGAAAAACTGTTTATTTCTCTATTACATGATTGCAACTTGCTGAAAAGTGTCAACAGTTCAGTGTTCCTATCATCCTGATTAAGCAGTACAGCAAAAATTGTACTTACGAGTGCATCAAACATGATTTAGACCTTGTTTGTGAAAAACTATTTATTTCTGTATTACATGATTGCAACTTGCTGAAAAGTGTCAACAGTACAGTGTTCCTATCATCCTGATTAATCAGTACAGCAAAAATGGAACTTACAGAGTGCACTAAACATGAATTAGACCTTGTTTGTGAAAAACGATTTATTTCTGTATTTCATTATTGCAACTTGCTGAAAAGTGTCAACAATGTTCCTTTCATCGAGTTTAAACAGTACAGCAAAATGGTATTTACAGAGTGACTCAAACTTGACTTAGACCTTGTTTTTGAAAAACTGTTTATTTCTGTATTACATGATTGCAACTTGCTGAAAAGTGTCAACAGTACAGTGTTCCTATCATCCTGATTAAGCAGTACAGCAAAAATGGAACTTACAAAGTGCATCAAACATGATTTTGACCTTGTTTGTGAATAACTATTTATTTCTGTTTTTCATGATTGCAACTTGCTGAAAAGTGTCAACAATGTTCCTTTCATCGAGTTTAAACAGTACAGCAAAATTGTACTTACAGAGTGATTCAAACATGACTTAGACCTTGTTTTTTGAAAAACGGTTTATTTCTGTTTTTCATGATTGCAACTTGCTGAAAAGTGTCAACAGTGTTCCTTTCATCGAGTTTAAACAGTACAGCAAATGGTACTTACAGAGTGACTCAAACATGACTTAGACCTTGTTTTTGAAAAACTGTTTATTTCTGTATTTCATGATTGCAACTTGCTGAAAAGTGTTAACAGGGTTCCTTTCATCGAGTTTAAACAGTACAGCAAAATGGTACTTACAGAGTGACCTTGTTTTTGAAAAACTGTTTATTTCTCTATTACATGATTGCAACTTGCTGAAAAGTGTCAACAGTTCAGTGTTCCTATCATCCTGATTAAGCAGTACAGCAAAAATTGTACTTACAGAGTGCATCAAACATGATTTAGACCTTGTTTGTGAAAAACTATTTATTTCTGTATTACATGATTGCAACTTGCTGAAAAGTGTCAACAGTACAGTGTTCCTATTATCCTGATTAATCAGTACAGCAAAAATGGAACTCACAGAGTGCACTAAACATGAATTAGACCTTGTTTGTGAAAAACGATTTATTTCTGTATTTCATGATTGCAACTTGCTGAAAAGTGTCAACAATGTTCCTTTCATCGAGTTTAAACAGTACAGCAAAATGGTATTTACAGAGTGACTCAAACTTGACTTAGACATTGTTTTTGAAAAACGGTTTATTTCTGTATTTCATGATTGCAACTTGCTGAAAAGTGTCAACAGTGTTCCTTTCATCGAGTTTAAACAGTACAGCAAATGGTACTTACAGAGTGACTCAAACATGACTTAGACCTTGTTTTTGAAAAACTGTTTATTTCTGTATTTCATGATTGCAACTTGCTGAAAAGTGTTAACAGGGTTCCTTTCATCGAGTTTAAACAGTACAGCAAAATGGTACTTACAGAGTGACCTTGTTTTTGAAAAACTGTTTATTTCTCTATTACATGATTGCAACTTGCTGAAAAGTGTCAACAGTTCAGTGTTCCTATCATCCTGATTAAGCAGTACAGCAAAAATTGTACTTACAGAGTGCATCAAACATGATTTAGACCTTGTTTGTGAAAAACTATTTATTTCTGTATTACATGATTGCAACTTGCTGAAAAGTGTCAACAGTAGTGTTCCTATCATCCTGATTAATCAGTACAGCAAAAATGGAACTTACAGAGTGCACTAAACATGAATTAGACCTTGTTTGTGAAAAACGATTTATTTCTGTATTTCATGATTGCAACTTGCTGAAAAGTGTCAACAATGTTCCTTTCATCGAGTTTAAACAGTACAGCAAAATGGTATTTACAGAGTGACTCAAACTTGACTTAGACCTTGTTTTTGAAAAACTGTTTATTTCTGTATTACATGATTGCAACTTGCTGAAAAGTGTCAACAGTACAGTGTTCCTATCATCCTGATTAAGCAGTACAGCAAAAATGTAACTTACAAAGTGCATCAAACATGATTTAGACCTTGTTTGTGAATAACTATTTATTTCTGTTTTTCATGATTGCAACTTGCTGAAAAGTGTCAACAATGTTCCTTTCATCGAGTTTAAACAGTACAGCAAAATTGTACTTACAGAGTGACTCAAACATGACTTAGACCTTGTTTTTGAAAAACGGTTTATTTCTGTATTTCATGATTGCAACTTGCTGAAAAGTGTCAACAGTGTTCCTTTCATCGAGGTTAAACAGTACAGCAAATGGTACTTACAGAGTGACTCAAACATGACTTAGACCTTGTTTTTGAAAAACTATTTATTTCTGTATTACATGATTGCAACTTGCTGAAAAGTGTCAACAGTACAGTGTTCCTATCATCCTGATTAATCAGTACAGCAAAAATGGAACTTACAGAGTGCACTAAACATGAATTAGACCTTGTTTGTGAAAAACGATTTATTTCTGTATTTCATTATTGCAACTTGCTGAAAAGTGTCAACAATGTTCCTTTCATCGAGTTTAAACAGTACAGCAAAATGGTATTTACAGAGTGACTCAAACTTGACTTAGACCTTGTTTTTGAAAAACTGTTTATTTCTGTATTACATGATTGCAACTTGCTGAAAAGTGTCAACAGTACAGTGTTCCTATCATCCTGATTAAGCAGTACAGCAAAAATGTAACTTACAAAGTGCATCAAACATGATTTAGACCTTGTTTGTGAATAACTATTTATTTCTGTTTTTCATGATTGCAACTTGCTGAAAAGTGTCAACAATGTTCCTTTCATCGAGTTTAAACAGTACAGCAAAATTGTACTTACAGAGTGACTCAAACATGACTTAGACCTTGTTTTTGAAAAACGGTTTATTTCTGTATTTCATGATTGCAACTTGCTGAAAAGTGTCAACAGTGTTCCTTTCATCGAGGTTAAACAGTACAGCAAATGGTACTTACAGAGTGACTCAAACATGACTTAGACCTTGTTTTTGAAAAACTGTTTATTTCTGTATTTCATGATTGCAACTTGCTGAAAAGTGTTAACAGGGTTCCTTTCATCGAGTTTAAACAGTACAGCAAAATGGTACTTACAGAGTGACCTTGTTTTTGAAAAACTGTTTATTTCTCTATTACATGATTGCAACTTGCTGAAAAGTGTCAACAGTTCAGTGTTCCTATCATCCTGATTAAGCAGTACAGCAAAAATTGTACTTACGAGTGCATCAAACATGATTTAGACCTTGTTTGTGAAAAACTATTTATTTCTGTATTACATGATTGCAACTTGCTGAAAAGTGTTAACAGGGTTCCTTTCATCGAGTTTAAACAGTACAGCAAAATGGTACTTACAGAGTGACCTTGTTTTTGAAAAACTGTTTATTTCTCTATTACATGATTGCAACTTGCTGAAAAGTGTCAACAGTTCAGTGTTCCTATCATCCTGATTAAGCAGTACAGCAAAAATTGTACTTACAGAGTGCATCAAACATGATTTAGACCTTGTTTGTGAAAAACTATTTATTTCTGTATTACATGATTGCAACTTGCTGAAAAGTGTCAACAGTAGTGTTCCTATCATCCTGATTAATCAGTACAGCAAAAATGGAACTTACAGAGTGCACTAAACATGAATTAGACCTTGTTTGTGAAAAACGATTTATTTCTGTATTTCATGATTGCAACTTGCTGAAAAGTGTCAACAATGTTCCTTTCATCGAGTTTAAACAGTACAGCAAAATGGTATTTACAGAGTGACTCAAACTTGACTTAGACCTTGTTTTTGAAAAACTGTTTATTTCTGTATTACATGATTGCAACTTGCTGAAAAGTGTCAACAGTACAGTGTTCCTATCATCCTGATTAAGCAGTACAGCAAAAATGTAACTTACAAAGTGCATCAAACATGATTTAGACCTTGTTTGTGAATAACTATTTATTTCTGTTTTTCATGATTGCAACTTGCTGAAAAGTGTCAACAATGTTCCTTTCATCGAGTTTAAACAGTACAGCAAAATTGTACTTACAGAGTGACTCAAACATGACTTAGACCTTGTTTTTGAAAAACGGTTTATTTCTGTATTTCATGATTGCAACTTGCTGAAAAGTGTCAACAGTGTTCCTTTCATCGAGGTTAAACAGTACAGCAAATGGTACTTACAGAGTGACTCAAACATGACTTAGACCTTGTTTTTGAAAAACTATTTATTTCTGTATTACATGATTGCAACTTGCTGAAAAGTGTCAACAGTACAGTGTTCCTATCATCCTGATTAATCAGTACAGCAAAAATGGAACTTACAGAGTGCACTAAACATGAATTAGACCTTGTTTGTGAAAAACGATTTATTTCTGTATTTCATTATTGCAACTTGCTGAAAAGTGTCAACAATGTTCCTTTCATCGAGTTTAAACAGTACAGCAAAATGGTATTTACAGAGTGACTCAAACTTGACTTAGACCTTGTTTTTGAAAAACTGTTTATTTCTGTATTACATGATTGCAACTTGCTGAAAAGTGTCAACAGTACAGTGTTCCTATCATCCTGATTAAGCAGTACAGCAAAAATGTAACTTACAAAGTGCATCAAACATGATTTAGACCTTGTTTGTGAATAACTATTTATTTCTGTTTTTCATGATTGCAACTTGCTGAAAAGTGTCAACAATGTTCCTTTCATCGAGTTTAAACAGTACAGCAAAATTGTACTTACAGAGTGACTCAAACATGACTTAGACCTTGTTTTTGAAAAACGGTTTATTTCTGTATTTCATGATTGCAACTTGCTGAAAAGTGTCAACAGTGTTCCTTTCATCGAGGTTAAACAGTACAGCAAATGGTACTTACAGAGTGACTCAAACATGACTTAGACCTTGTTTTTGAAAAACTGTTTATTTCTGTATTTCATGATTGCAACTTGCTGAAAAGTGTTAACAGGGTTCCTTTCATCGAGTTTAAACAGTACAGCAAAATGGTACTTACAGAGTGACCTTGTTTTTGAAAAACTGTTTATTTCTCTATTACATGATTGCAACTTGCTGAAAAGTGTCAACAGTTCAGTGTTCCTATCATCCTGATTAAGCAGTACAGCAAAAATTGTACTTACGAGTGCATCAAACATGATTTAGACCTTGTTTGTGAAAAACTATTTATTTCTGTATTACATGATTGCAACTTGCTGAAAAGTGTCAACAGTACAGTGTTCCTATCATCCTGATTAATCAGTACAGCAAAAATGGAACTTACAGAGTGCACTAAACATGAATTAGACCTTGTTTGTGAAAAACGATTTATTTCTGTATTTCATTATTGCAACTTGCTGAAAAGTGTCAACAATGTTCCTTTCATCGAGTTTAAACAGTACAGCAAAATGGTATTTACAGAGTGACTCAAACTTGACTTAGACCTTGTTTTTGAAAAACTGTTTATTTCTGTATTACATGATTGCAACTTGCTGAAAAGTGTCAACAGTACAGTGTTCCTATCATCCTGATTAAGCAGTACAGCAAAAATGGAACTTACAAAGTGCATCAAACATGATTTTGACCTTGTTTGTGAATAACTATTTATTTCTGTTTTTCATGATTGCAACTTGCTGAAAAGTGTCAACAATGTTCCTTTCATCGAGTTTAAACAGTACAGCAAAATTGTACTTACAGAGTGATTCAAACATGACTTAGACCTTGTTTTTGAAAAACGGTTTATTTCTGTTTTTCATGATTGCAACTTGCTGAAAAGTGTCAACAGTGTTCCTTTCATCGAGTTTAAACAGTACAGCAAATGGTACTTACAGAGTGACTCAAACATGACTTAGACCTTGTTTTTGAAAAACTGTTTATTTCTGTATTTCATGATTGCAACTTGCTGAAAAGTGTTAACAGGGTTCCTTTCATCGAGTTTAAACAGTACAGCAAAATGGTACTTACAGAGTGACCTTGTTTTTGAAAAACTGTTTATTTCTCTATTACATGATTGCAACTTGCTGAAAAGTGTCAACAGTTCAGTGTTCCTATCATCCTGATTAAGCAGTACAGCAAAAATTGTACTTACAGAGTGCATCAAACATGATTTAGACCTTGTTTGTGAAAAACTATTTATTTCTGTATTACATGATTGCAACTTGCTGAAAAGTGTCAACAGTACAGTGTTCCTATTATCCTGATTAATCAGTACAGCAAAAATGGAACTCACAGAGTGCACTAAACATGAATTAGACCTTGTTTGTGAAAAACGATTTATTTCTGTATTTCATGATTGCAACTTGCTGAAAAGTGTCAACAATGTTCCTTTCATCGAGTTTAAACAGTACAGCAAAATGGTATTTACAGAGTGACTCAAACTTGACTTAGACATTGTTTTTGAAAAACGGTTTATTTCTGTATTTCATGATTGCAACTTGCTGAAAAGTGTCAACAGTGTTCCTTTCATCGAGTTTAAACAGTACAGCAAATGGTACTTACAGAGTGACTCAAACATGACTTAGACCTTGTTTTTGAAAAACTGTTTATTTCTGTATTTCATGATTGCAACTTGCTGAAAAGTGTTAACAGGGTTCCTTTCATCGAGTTTAAACAGTACAGCAAAATGGTACTTACAGAGTGACCTTGTTTTTGAAAAACTGTTTATTTCTCTATTACATGATTGCAACTTGCTGAAAAGTGTCAACAGTTCAGTGTTCCTATCATCCTGATTAAGCAGTACAGCAAAAATTGTACTTACAGAGTGCATCAAACATGATTTAGACCTTGTTTGTGAAAAACTATTTATTTCTGTATTACATGATTGCAACTTGCTGAAAAGTGTCAACAGTAGTGTTCCTATCATCCTGATTAATCAGTACAGCAAAAATGGAACTTACAGAGTGCACTAAACATGAATTAGACCTTGTTTGTGAAAAACGATTTATTTCTGTATTTCATGATTGCAACTTGCTGAAAAGTGTCAACAATGTTCCTTTCATCGAGTTTAAACAGTACAGCAAAATGGTATTTACAGAGTGACTCAAACTTGACTTAGACCTTGTTTTTGAAAAACTGTTTATTTCTGTATTACATGATTGCAACTTGCTGAAAAGTGTCAACAGTACAGTGTTCCTATCATCCTGATTAAGCAGTACAGCAAAAATGTAACTTACAAAGTGCATCAAACATGATTTAGACCTTGTTTGTGAATAACTATTTATTTCTGTTTTTCATGATTGCAACTTGCTGAAAAGTGTCAACAATGTTCCTTTCATCGAGTTTAAACAGTACAGCAAAATTGTACTTACAGAGTGACTCAAACATGACTTAGACCTTGTTTTTGAAAAACGGTTTATTTCTGTATTTCATGATTGCAACTTGCTGAAAAGTGTCAACAGTGTTCCTTTCATCGAGGTTAAACAGTACAGCAAATGGTACTTACAGAGTGACTCAAACATGACTTAGACCTTGTTTTTGAAAAACTGTTTATTTCTGTATTTCATGATTGCAACTTGCTGAAAAGTGTTAACAGGGTTCCTTTCATCGAGTTTAAACAGTACAGCAAAATGGTACTTACAGAGTGACCTTGTTTTTGAAAAACTGTTTATTTCTCTATTACATGATTGCAACTTGCTGAAAAGTGTCAACAGTTCAGTGTTCCTATCATCCTGATTAAGCAGTACAGCAAAAATTGTACTTACAGAGTGCATCAAACATGATTTAGACCTTGTTTGTGAAAAACTATTTATTTCTGTATTACATGATTGCAACTTGCTGAAAAGTGTCAACAGTACAGTGTTCCTATCATCCTGATTAATCAGTACAGCAAAAATGGAACTTACAGAGTGCACTAAACATGAATTAGACCTTGTTTGTGAAAAACGATTTATTTCTGTATTTCATTATTGCAACTTGCTGAAAAGTGTCAACAATGTTCCTTTCATCGAGTTTAAACAGTACAGCAAAATGGTATTTACAGAGTGACTCAAACTTGACTTAGACCTTGTTTTTGAAAAACTGTTTATTTCTGTATTACATGATTGCAACTTGCTGAAAAGTGTCAACAGTACAGTGTTCCTATCATCCTGATTAAGCAGTACAGCAAAAATGGAACTTACAAAGTGCATCAAACATGATTTTGACCTTGTTTGTGAATAACTATTTATTTCTGTTTTTCATGATTGCAACTTGCTGAAAAGTGTCAACAATGTTCCTTTCATCGAGTTTAAACAGTACAGCAAAATTGTACTTACAGAGTGATTCAAACATGACTTAGACCTTGTTTTTGAAAAATGGTTTATTTCTGTATTTCATGATTGCAACTTGCTGAAAAGTGTCAACAGTGTTCCTTTCATCGAGTTTAAACAGTACAGCAAATGGTACTTACAGAGTGACTCAAACATGACTTAGACCTTGTTTTTGAAAAACTGTTTATTTCTGTATTTCATGATTGCAACTTGCTGAAAAGTGTTAACAGGGTTCCTTTCATCGAGTTTAAACAGTACAGCAAAATGGTACTTACAGAGTGACCTTGTTTTTGAAAAACTGTTTATTTCTCTATTACATGATTGCAACTTGCTGAAAAGTGTCAACAGTTCAGTGTTCCTATCATCCTGATTAAGCAGTACAGCAAAAATTGTACTTACGAGTGCATCAAACATGATTTAGACCTTGTTTGTGAAAAACTATTTATTTCTGTATTACATGATTGCAACTTGCTGAAAAGTGTCAACAGTACAGTGTTCCTATCATCCTGATTAATCAGTACAGCAAAAATGGAACTTACAGAGTGCACTAAACATGAATTAGACCTTGTTTGTGAAAAACGATTTATTTCTGTATTTCATTATTGCAACTTGCTGAAAAGTGTCAACAATGTTCCTTTCATCGAGTTTAAACAGTACAGCAAAATGGTATTTACAGAGTGACTCAAACTTGACTTAGACCTTGTTTTTGAAAAACTGTTTATTTCTGTATTACATGATTGCAACTTGCTGAAAAGTGTCAACAGTACAGTGTTCCTATCATCCTGATTAAGCAGTACAGCAAAAATGTAACTTACAAAGTGCATCAAACATGATTTAGACCTTGTTTGTGAATAACTATTTATTTCTGTTTTTCATGATTGCAACTTGCTGAAAAGTGTCAACAATGTTCCTTTCATCGAGTTTAAACAGTACAGCAAAATTGTACTTACAGAGTGACTCAAACATGACTTAGACCTTGTTTTTGAAAAACGGTTTATTTCTGTATTTCATGATTGCAACTTGCTGAAAAGTGTCAACAGTGTTCCTTTCATCGAGGTTAAACAGTACAGCAAATGGTACTTACAGAGTGACTCAAACATGACTTAGACCTTGTTTTTGAAAAACTGTTTATTTCTGTATTTCATGATTGCAACTTGCTGAAAAGTGTTAACAGGGTTCCTTTCATCGAGTTTAAACAGTACAGCAAAATGGTACTTACAGAGTGACCTTGTTTTTGAAAAACTGTTTATTTCTCTATTACATGATTGCAACTTGCTGAAAAGTGTCAACAGTTCAGTGTTCCTATCATCCTGATTAAGCAGTACAGCAAAAATTGTACTTACGAGTGCATCAAACATGATTTAGACCTTGTTTGTGAAAAACTATTTATTTCTGTATTACATGATTGCAACTTGCTGAAAAGTGTCAACAGTACAGTGTTCCTATCATCCTGATTAATCAGTACAGCAAAAATGGAACTTACAGAGTGCACTAAACATGAATTAGACCTTGTTTGTGAAAAACGATTTATTTCTGTATTTCATTATTGCAACTTGCTGAAAAGTGTCAACAATGTTCCTTTCATCGAGTTTAAACAGTACAGCAAAATGGTATTTACAGAGTGACTCAAACTTGACTTAGACCTTGTTTTTGAAAAACTGTTTATTTCTGTATTACATGATTGCAACTTGCTGAAAAGTGTCAACAGTACAGTGTTCCTATCATCCTGATTAAGCAGTACAGCAAAAATGGAACTTACAAAGTGCATCAAACATGATTTTGACCTTGTTTGTGAATAACTATTTATTTCTGTTTTTCATGATTGCAACTTGCTGAAAAGTGTCAACAATGTTCCTTTCATCGAGTTTAAACAGTACAGCAAAATTGTACTTACAGAGTGATTCAAACATGACTTAGACCTTGTTTTTGAAAAACGGTTTATTTCTGTTTTTCATGATTGCAACTTGCTGAAAAGTGTCAACAGTGTTCCTTTCATCGAGTTTAAACAGTACAGCAAATGGTACTTACAGAGTGACTCAAACATGACTTAGACCTTGTTTTTGAAAAACTGTTTATTTCTGTATTTCATGATTGCAACTTGCTGAAAAGTGTTAACAGGGTTCCTTTCATCGAGTTTAAACAGTACAGCAAAATGGTACTTACAGAGTGACCTTGTTTTTGAAAAACTGTTTATTTCTCTATTACATGATTGCAACTTGCTGAAAAGTGTCAACAGTTCAGTGTTCCTATCATCCTGATTAAGCAGTACAGCAAAAATTGTACTTACAGAGTGCATCAAACATGATTTAGACCTTGTTTGTGAAAAACTATTTATTTCTGTATTACATGATTGCAACTTGCTGAAAAGTGTCAACAGTACAGTGTTCCTATTATCCTGATTAATCAGTACAGCAAAAATGGAACTCACAGAGTGCACTAAACATGAATTAGACCTTGTTTGTGAAAAACGATTTATTTCTGTATTTCATGATTGCAACTTGCTGAAAAGTGTCAACAATGTTCCTTTCATCGAGTTTAAACAGTACAGCAAAATGGTATTTACAGAGTGACTCAAACTTGACTTAGACATTGTTTTTGAAAAACGGTTTATTTCTGTATTTCATGATTGCAACTTGCTGAAAAGTGTCAACAGTGTTCCTTTCATCGAGTTTAAACAGTACAGCAAATGGTACTTACAGAGTGACTCAAACATGACTTAGACCTTGTTTTTGAAAAACTGTTTATTTCTGTATTTCATGATTGCAACTTGCTGAAAAGTGTTAACAGGGTTCCTTTCATCGAGTTTAAACAGTACAGCAAAATGGTACTTACAGAGTGACCTTGTTTTTGAAAAACTGTTTATTTCTCTATTACATGATTGCAACTTGCTGAAAAGTGTCAACAGTTCAGTGTTCCTATCATCCTGATTAAGCAGTACAGCAAAAATTGTACTTACAGAGTGCATCAAACATGATTTAGACCTTGTTTGTGAAAAACTATTTATTTCTGTATTACATGATTGCACCTTGCTGAAAAGTGTCAACAGTACAGTGTTCCTATCATCCTGATTAATCAGTACAGCAAAAATGGAACTTACAGAGTGCACTAAACATGAATTAGACCTTGTTTGTGAAAAACGATTTATTTCTGTATTTCATGATTGCAACTTGCTGAAAAGTGTCAACAATGTTCCTTTCATCGAGTTTAAACAGTACAGCAAAATGGTATTTACAGAGTGACTCAAACTTGACTTAGACCTTGTTTTTGAAAAACTGTTTATTTCTGTATTACATGATTGCAACTTGCTGAAAAGTGTCAACAGTACAGTGTTCCTATCATCCTGATTAAGCAGTACAGCAAAAATGTAACTTACAAAGTGCATCAAACATGATTTAGACCTTGTTTGTGAATAACTATTTATTTCTGTTTTTCATGATTGCAACTTGCTGATAAGTGTCAACAATGTTCCTTTCATCGAGTTTAAACAGTACAGCAAAATTGTACTTACAGAGTGACTCAAACATGACTTAGATCTTGTTTTTGAAAAACGGTTTATTTCTGTATTTCATGATTGCAACTTGCTGAAAAGTGTCAACAGTGTTCCTTTCATCGAGGTTAAACAGTACAGCAAATGGTACTTACAGAGTGACTCAAACATGACTTAGACCTTGTTTGTGAAAAACTATTTATTTCTGTATTACATGATTGCAACTTGCTGAAAAGTGTCAACAGTACAGTGTTCCAATCATCCTGATTAATCAGTACAGCAAAAATGGAACTTACAGAGTGCACTAAACATGAATTAGACCTTGTTTGTGAAAAACGATTTATTTCTGTATTTCATGATTGCAACTTGCTGAAAAGTGTCAACAATGTTCCTTTCATCGAGTTTAAACAGTACAGCAAAATGGTATTTACAGAGTGACTCAAACTTGACTTAGACCTTGTTTTTGAAAAACTGTTTATTTCTGTATTTCATGATTGCAACTTGCTGAAAAGTGTCAACAGTGTTCCTTTCATCGAGGTTAAACAGTACAGCAAATGGTACTTACAGAGTGACTCAAACATGACTTAGACCTTGTTTTTGAAAAACTGTTTATTTCTGTATTTCATGATTGCAACTTGCTGAAAAGTGTTAACAGGGTTCCTTTCATCGAGTTTAAACAGTACAGCAAAATGGTACTTACAGAGTGACCTTGTTTTTGAAAAACTGTTTATTTCTCTATTACATGATTGCAACTTGCTGAAAAGTGTCAACAGTTCAGTGTTCCTATCATCCTGATTAAGCAGTACAGCAAAAATTGTACTTACGAGTGCATCAAACATGATTTAGACCTTGTTTGTGAAAAACTATTTATTTCTGTATTACATGATTGCAACTTGCTGAAAAGTGTCAACAGTACAGTGTTCCAATCATCCTGATTAATCAGTACAGCAAAAATGGAACTTACAGAGTGCACTAAACATGAATTAGACCTTGTTTGTGAAAAACGATTTATTTCTGTATTTCATGATTGCAACTTGCTGAAAAGTGTCAACAATGTTCCTTTCATCGAGTTTAAACAGTACAGCAAAATGGTATTTACAGAGTGACTCAAACTTGACTTAGACCTTGTTTTTGAAAAACTGTTTATTTCTGTATTACATGATTGCAACTTGCTGAAAAGTGTCAACAGTACAGTGTTCCTATCATCCTGATTAAGCAGTACAGCAAAAATGTAACTTACAAAGTGCATCAAACATGATTTAGACCTTGTTTGTGAATAACTATTTATTTCTGTTTTTCATGATTGCAACTTGCTGAAAAGTGTCAACAATGTTCCTTTCATCGAGTTTAAACAGTACAGCAAAATTGTACTTACAGAGTGACTCAAACATGACTTAGACCTTGTTTTTGAAAAACGGTTTATTTCTGTATTTCATGATTGCAACTTGCTGAAAAGTGTCAACAGTGTTCCTTTCATCGAGGTTAAACAGTACAGCAAATGTTACTTACAGAGTGACTCAAACATGACTTAGACCTTGTTTTTGAAAAACTGTTTATTTCTGTATTTCATGATTGCAACTTGCTGAAAAGTGTTAACAGGGTTCCTTTCATCGAGTTTAAACAGTACAGCAAAATGGTACTTACAGAGTGACCTTGTTTTTGAAAAACTGTTTATTTCTCTATTACATAATTGCAACTTGCTGAAAAGTGTCAACAGTTCAGTGTTCCTATCATCCTGATTAAGCAGTACAGCAAAAATTGTACTTACGAGTTCATCAAACATGATTTAGACCTTGTTTGTGAAAAACTATTTATTTCTGTATTACATGATTGCAACTTGCTGAAAAGTGTCAACAGTACAGTGTTCCTATCATCCTGATTAATCAGTACAGCAAAAATTGAACTTACAGAGTGCACTAAACATGAATTAGACCTTGTTTGTGAAAAATGATTTATTTCTGTATTTCATTATTGCAACTTGCTGAAAAGTGTCAACAATGTTCCTTTCATCGAGTTTAAACAGTACAGCAAAATGGTATTTACAGAGTGACTCAAACTTGACTTAGACCTTGTTTTTGAAAAACTGTTTATTTCTGTATTACATGATTGCAACTTGCTGAAAAGTGTCAACAGTACAGTGTTCCTATCATCCTGATTAATCAGTACAGCAAAAATGGAACTTACAGAGTGCACTAAACATGAATTAGACCTTGTTTGTGAAAAAGGATTTATTTCTGTATTTCATTATTGCAACTTGCTGAAAAGTGTCAACAATGTTCCTTTCATCGAGTTTAAACAGTACAGCAAAATGGTATTTACAGAGTGACTCAAACTTGACTTAGACCTTGTTTTTGAAAAACGGTTTATTTCTGTATTACATGATTGCAACTTGCTGAAAAGTGTCAACAGTACAGTGTTCCTATCATCCTGATTAAGCAGTACAGCAAAAATGGAACTTACAAAGTGCATCAAACATGATTTTGACCTTGTTTGTGAATAACTATTTATTTCTGTTTTTCATGATTGCAACTTGCTGAAAAGTGTCAACAATGTTCCTTTCATCGAGTTTAAACAGTACAGCAAAATTGTACTTACAGAGTGATTCAAACATGACTTAGACCTTGTTTTTGAAAAACGGTTTATTTCTGTATTTCATGATTGCAACTTGCTGAAAAGTGTCAACAGTGTTCCTTTCATCGAGTTTAAACAGTACAGCAAATGGTACTTACAGAGTGACTCAAACATGACTTAGACCTTGTTTTTGAAAAACTGTTTATTTCTGTATTTCATGATTGCAACTTGCTGAAAAGTGTTAACAGGGTTCCTTTCATCGAGTTTAAACAGTACAGCAAAATGGTACTTACAGAGTGACCTTGTTTTTGAAAAACGGTTTATTTCTCTATTACATGATTGCAACTTGCTGAAAAGTGTCAACAGTTCAGTGTTCCTATCATCCTGATTAAGCAGTACAGCAAAAATTGTACTTACGAGTGCATCAAACATGATTTAGACCTTGTTTGTGAAAAACTATTTATTTCTGTATTACATGATTGCAACTTGCTGAAAAGTGTCAACAGTACAGTGTTCCTATCATCCTGATTAATCAGTACAGCAAAAATGGAACTTACAGAGTGCACTAAACATGAATTAGACCTTGTTTGTGAAAAACGATTTATTTCTGTATTTCATTATTGCAACTTGCTGAAAAGTGTCAACAATGTTCCTTTCATCGAGTTTAAACAGTACAGCTAAATGGTATTTACAGAGTGACTCAAACTTGACTTAGACCTTGTTTTTGAAAAACGGTTTATTTCTGTATTACATGATTGCAACTTGCTGAAAAGTGTCAACAGTACAGTGTTCCTATCATCCTGATTAAGCAGTACAGCAAAAATGGAACTTACAAAGTGCATCAAACATGATTTTGACCTTGTTTGTGAATAACTATTTATTTCTGTTTTTCATGATTGCAACTTGCTGAAAAGTGTCAACAATGTTCCTTTCATCGAGTTTAAACAGTACAGCAAAATTGTACTTACAGAGTGATTCAAACATGACTTAGACCTTGTTTTTGAAAAATGGTTTATTTCTGTATTTCATGATTGCAACTTGCTGAAAAGTGTCAACAGTGTTCCTTTCATCGAGTTTAAACAGTACAGCAAATGGTACTTACAGAGTGACTCAAACATGACTTAGACCTTGTTTTTGAAAAACTGTTTATTTCTGTATTTCATGATTGCAACTTGCTGAAAAGTGTTAACAGGGTTCCTTTCATCGAGTTTAAACAGTACAGCAAAATGGTACTTACAGAGTGACCTTGTTTTTGAAAAACTGTTTATTTCTCTATTACATGATTGCAACTTGCTGAAAAGTGTCAACAGTTCAGTGTTCCTATCATCCTGATTAAGCAGTACAGCAAAAATTGTACTTACAGAGTGCATCAAACATGATTTAGACCTTGTTTGTGAAAAACTATTTATTTCTGTATTACATGATTGCAACTTGCTGAAAAGTGTCAACAGTACAGTGTTCCTATCATCCTGATTAATCAGTACAGCAAAAATGGAACTTACAGAGTGCACTAAACATGAATTAGACCTTGTTTGTGAAAAACGATTTATTTCTGTATTTCATGATTGCAACTTGCTGAAAAGTGTCAACAATGTTCCTTTCATCGAGTTTAAACAGTACAGCAAAATGGTATTTACAGAGTGACTCAAACTTGACTTAGACCTTGTTTTTGAAAAACTGTTTATTTCTGTATTACATGATTGCAACTTGCTGAAAAGTGTCAACAGTACAGTGTTCCTATCATCCTGATTAAGCAGTACAGCAAAAATTGTACTTACAGAGTGCATCAAACATGATTTAGACCTTGTTTGTGAAAAACTATTTATTTCTGTATTACATGATTGCAACTTGCTGAAAAGTGTCAACAGTACAGTGTTCCTATCATCCTGATTAATCAGTACAGCAAAAATGGAACTTACAGAGTGCACTAAACATGAATTAGACCTTGTTTGTGAAAAACGATTTATTTCTGTATTTCATGATTGCAACTTGCTGAAAAGTGTCAACAATGTTCCTTTCATCGAGTTTAAACAGTACAGCAAATGGTACTTACAGAGTGACTCAAACATGACTTAGACCTTGTTTTTGAAAAACTGTTTATTTCTGTATTTCATGATTGCAACTTGCTGAAAAGTGTTAACAGGGTTCCTTTCATCGAGTTTAAACAGTACAGCAAAATGGTACTTACAGAGTGACCTTGTTTTTGAAAAACTGTTTATTTCTCTATTACATGATTGCAACTTGCTGAAAAGTGTCAACAGTTCAGTGTTCCTATCATCCTGATTAAGCAGTACAGCAAAAATTGTACTTACGAGTGCATCAAACATGATTTAGACCTTGTTTGTGAAAAACTATTTATTTCTGTATTACATGATTGCAACTTGCTGAAAAGTGTCAACAGTACAGTGTTCCTATCATCCTGATTAATCAGTACAGCAAAAATGGAACTTACAGAGTGCACTAAACATGAATTAGACCTTGTTTGTGAAAAACGATTTATTTCTGTATTTCATGATTGCAACTTGCTGAAAAGTGTCAACAATGTTCCTTTCATCGAGTTTAAACAGTACAGCAAAATGGTATTTACAGAGTGACTCAAACTTGACTTAGACCTTGTTTTTGAAAAACTGTTTATTTCTGTATTACATGATTGCAACTTGCTGA
Source organism: Salmo salar (assembly GCF_965601325.2). NCBI lineage: Eukaryota > Metazoa > Chordata > Actinopteri > Salmoniformes > Salmonidae > Salmo > Salmo salar. The sequence continues at coordinate 47,121,148 of NC_138295.1, read as the reverse complement.
AAAGTGTCAACAGTACAGTGTTCCTATCATCCTGATTAAGCAGTACAGCAAAAATTGTACTTACAGAGTGCATCAAACATGATTTAGACCTTGTTTGTGAAAAACTATTTATTTCTGTATTACATGATTGCAACTTGCTGAAAAGTGTCAACAGTACAGTGTTCCTATCATCCTGATTAATCAGTACAGCAAAAATGGAACTTACAGAGTGCACTAAACATGAATTAGACCTTGTTTGTGAAAAACGATTTATTTCTGTATTTCATGATTGCAACTTGCTGAAAAGTGTCAACAATGTTCCTTTCATCGAGTTTAAACAGTACAGCAAATGGTACTTACAGAGTGACTCAAACATGACTTAGACCTTGTTTTTGAAAAACTGTTTATTTCTGTATTTCATGATTGCAACTTGCTGAAAAGTGTTAACAGGGTTCCTTTCATCGAGTTTAAACAGTACAGCAAAATGGTACTTACAGAGTGACCTTGTTTTTGAAAAACTGTTTATTTCTCTATTACATGATTGCAACTTGCTGAAAAGTGTCAACAGTTCAGTGTTCCTATCATCCTGATTAAGCAGTACAGCAAAAATTGTACTTACAGAGTGCATCAAACATGATTTAGACCTTGTTTGTGAAAAACTATTTATTTCTGTATTACATGATTGCAACTTGCTGAAAAGTGTCAACAGTACAGTGTTCCTATCATCCTGATTAATCAGTACAGCAAAAATGGAACTTACAGAGTGCACTAAACATGAATTAGACCTTGTTTGTGAAAAACGATTTATTTCTGTATTTCATGATTGCAACTTGCTGAAAAGTGTCAACAATGTTCCTTTCATCGAGTTTAAACAGTACAGCAAAATGGTATTTACAGAGTGACTCAAACTTGACTTAGACCTTGTTTTTGAAAAACTGTTTATTTCTGTATTACATGATTGCAACTTGCTGAAAAGTGTCAACAGTACAGTGTTCCTATCATCCTGATTAAGCAGTACAGCAAAAATGTAACTTACAAAGTGCATCAAACATGATTTAGACCTTGTTTGTGAATAACTATTTATTTCTGTTTTTCATGATTGCAACTTGCTGAAAAGTGTCAACAATGTTCATTTCATCGAGTTTAAACAGTACAGCAAAATTGTACTTACAGAGTGACTCAAACATGACTTAGACCTTTTTTTTGAAAAACGGTTTATTTCTGTATTTCATGATTGCAACTTGCTGAAAAGTGTCAACAGTGTTCCTTTCATCGAGGTTAAACAGTACAGCAAATGGTACTTACAGAGTGACTCAAACATGACTTAGACCTTGTTTTTGAAAAACTGTTTATTTCTGTATTTCATGATTGCAACTTGCTGAAAAGTGTTAACAGGGTTCCTTTCATCGAGTTTAAACAGTACAGCAAAATGGTACTTACAGAGTGACCTTGTTTTTGAAAAACTGTTTATTTCTCTATTACATGATTGCAACTTGCTGAAAAGTGTCAACAGTTCAGTGTTCCTATCATCCTGATTAAGCAGTACAGCAAAAATTGTACTTACAGAGTGCATCAAACATGATTTTGACCTTGTTTGTGAAAAACTATTTATTTCTGTATTACATGATTGCAACTTGCTGAAAAGTGTCAACAGTACAGTGTTCCTATCATCCTGATTAATCAGTACAGCAAAAATGGAACTTACAGAGTGCACTAAACATGAATTAGACCTTGTTTGTGAAAAACGATTTATTTCTGTATTTCATGATTGCAACTTGCTGAAAAGTGTCAACAATGTTCCTTTCATCGAGTTTAAACAGTACAGCAAAATGGTATTTACAGAGTGACTCAAACTTGACTTAGACCTTGTTTTTGAAAAACTGTTTATTTCTGTATTACATGATTGCAACTTGCTGAAAAGTGTCAACAGTACAGTGTTCCTATCATCCTGATTAAGCAGTACAGCAAAAATGTAACTTACAAAGTGCATCAAACATGATTTAGACCTTGTTTGTGAATAACTATTTATTTCTGTTTTTCATGATTGCAACTTGCTGAAAAGTGTCAACAATGTTCCTTTCATCGAGTTTAAACAGTACAGCAAAATTGTACTTACAGAGTGACTCAAACATGACTTAGACCTTTTTTTTGAAAAACGGTTTATTTCTGTATTTCATGATTGCAACTTGCTGAAAAGTGTCAACAGTGTTCCTTTCATCGAGGTTAAACAGTACAGCAAATGGTACTTACAGAGTGACTCAAACATGACTTAGACCTTGTTTTTGAAAAACTGTTTATTTCTGTATTTCATGATTGCAACTTGCTGAAAAGTGTTAACAGGGTTCCTTTCATCGAGTTTAAACAGTACAGCAAAATGGTACTTACAGAGTGACCTTGTTTTTGAAAAACTGTTTATTTCTCTATTACATGATTGCAACTTGCTGAAAAGTGTCAACAGTTCAGTGTTCCTATCATCCTGATTAAGCAGTACAGCAAAAATTGTACTTACAGAGTGCATCAAACATGATTTAGACCTTGTTTGTGAAAAACTATTTATTTCTGTATTACATGATTGCAACTTGCTGAAAAGTGTCAACAGTACAGTGTTCCTATCATCCTGATTAATCAGTACAGCAAAAATGGAACTTACAGAGTGCACTAAACATGAATTAGACCTTGTTTGTGAAAAACGATTTATTTCTGTATTTCATTATTGCAACTTGCTGAAAAGTGTCAACAATGTTCCTTTCATCGAGTTTAAACAGTACAGCAAAATGGTATTTACAGATTAACTCAAACTTGACTTAGACCTTGTTTTTGAAAAACTGTTTATTTCTGAATTACATGATTGCAACTTGCTGAAAAGTGTCAACAATGTTCCTTTCATCGAGTTTATACAGTACAGCAAAATTGTACTTACAGAGTGACTCAAACATGACTTAGACCTTGTTTTTGAAAAACTGTTTATTTCTCTATTACATAATTGCAACTTGCTGAAAAGTGTCAACAGTTCAGTGTTCCTATCATCCTGATTAAGCAGTACAGCAAAAATTGTACTTACAGAGTGCATCAAACATGATTTAGACCTTGTTTGTGAAAAACTATTTATTTCTGTATTACATGATTGCAACTTGCTGAAAAGTGTTAACAGGGTTCCTTTCATCGAGTTTAAACAGTACTGCAAAATGGTACTTACAGAGTGACCTTGTTTTTGAAAAACGGTTTATTTCTCTATTACATGATTGCAACTTGCTGAAAAGTGTCAACAGTTCAGTGTTCCTATCATCCTGATTAAGCAGTACAGCAAAAATTGTACTTACGAGTGCATCAAACATGATTTAGACCTTGTTTGTGAAAAACTATTTATTTCTGTATTACATGATTGCAACTTGCTGAAAAGTGTCAACAGTACAGTGTTCCTATCATCCTGATTAATCAGTACAGCAAAAATGGAACTTACAGAGTGCACTAAACATGAATTAGACCTTGTTTGTGAAAAACGATTTATTTCTGTATTTCATTATTGCAACTTGCTGAAAAGTGTCAACAATGTTCCTTTCATCGAGTTTAAACAGTACAGCTAAATGGTATTTACAGAGTGACTCAAACTTGACTTAGACCTTGTTTTTGAAAAACTGTTTATTTCTGTATTACATGATTGCAACTTGCTGAAAAGTGTCAACAGTACAGTGTTCCTATCATCCTGATTAAGCAGTACAGCAAAAATGGAACTTACAAAGTGCATCAAACATGATTTTGACCTTGTTTGTGAATAACTATTTATTTCTGTTTTTCATGATTGCAACTTGCTGAAAAGTGTCAACAATGTTCCTTTCATCGAGTTTAAACAGTACAGCAAAATTGTACTTACAGAGTGATTCAAACATGACTTAGACCTTGTTTTTGAAAAATGGTTTATTTCTGTATTTCATGATTGCAACTTGCTGAAAAGTGTCAACAGTGTTCCTTTCATCGAGTTTAAACAGTACAGCAAATGGTACTTACAGAGTGACTCAAACATGACTTAGACCTTGTTTTTGAAAAACTGTTTATTTCTGTATTTCATGATTGCAACTTGCTGAAAAGTGTTAACAGGGTTCCTTTCATCGAGTTTAAACAGTACAGCAAAATGGTACTTACAGAGTGACCTTGTTTTTGAAAAACTGTTTATTTCTCTATTACATGATTGCAACTTGCTGAAAAGTGTCAACAGTTCAGTGTTCCTATCATCCTGATTAAGCAGTACAGCAAAAATTGTACTTACAGAGTGCATCAAACATGATTTAGACCTTGTTTGTGAAAAACTATTTATTTCTGTATTACATGATTGCAACTTGCTGAAAAGTGTCAACAGTACAGTGTTCCTATCATCCTGATTAATCAGTACAGCAAAAATGGAACTTACAGAGTGCACTAAACATGAATTAGACCTTGTTTGTGAAAAACGATTTATTTCTGTATTTCATGATTGCAACTTGCTGAAAAGTGTCAACAATGTTCCTTTCATCGAGTTTAAACAGTACAGCAAAATGGTATTTACAGAGTGACTCAAACTTGACTTAGACCTTGTTTTTGAAAAACTGTTTATTTCTGTATTACATGATTGCAACTTGCTGAAAAGTGTCAACAGTACAGTGTTCCTATCATCCTGATTAAGCAGTACAGCAAAAATGTCACTTACAAAGTGCATCAAACATGATTTAGACCTTGTTTGTGAATAACTATTTATTTCTGTTTTTCATGATTGCAACTTGCTGAAAAGTGTCAACAATGTTCCTTTCATCGAGTTTAAACAGTACAGCAAAATTGTACTTACAGAGTGACTCAAACATGACTTAGACCTTTTTTTTGAAAAACGGTTTATTTCTGTATTTCATGATTGCAACTTGCTGAAAAGTGTCAACAGTGTTCCTTTCATCGAGGTTAAACAGTACAGCAAATGGTACTTACAGAGTGACTCAAACATGACTTAGACCTTGTTTTTGAAAAACTGTTTATTTCTGTATTTCATGATTGCAACTTGCTGAAAAGTGTTAACAGGGTTCCTTTCATCGAGTTTAAACAGTACAGCAAAATGGTACTTACAGAGTGACCTTGTTTTTGAAAAACTGTTTATTTCTCTATTACATGATTGCAACTTGCTGAAAAGTGTCAACAGTTCAGTGTTCCTATCATCCTGATTAAGCAGTACAGCAAAAATTGTACTTACAGAGTGCATCAAACATGATTTAGACTTGTTTGTGAAAAACTATTTATTTCTGTATTACATGATTGCAACTTGCTGAAAAGTGTCAACAGTACAGTGTTCCTATCATCCTGATTAATCAGTACCGCAAAAATGGAACTTACAGAGTGCACTAAACATGAATTAGACCTTGTTTGTGAAAAACGATTTATTTCTGTATTTCATTATTGCAACTTGCTGAAAAGTGTCAACAATGTTCCTTTCATCGAGTTTAAACAGTACAGCAAAATGGTATTTACAGATTAACTCAAACTTGACTTAGACCTTGTTTTTGAAAAACTGTTTATTTCTGAATTACATGATTGCAACTTGCTGAAAAGTGTCAACAATGTTCCTTTCATCGAGTTTATACAGTACAGCAAAATTGTACTTACAGAGTGACTGAAACATGACTTAGACCTTGTTTTTGAAAAACTGTTTATTTCTGTATTTCATGATTGCAACTTGCTGAAAAGTGTTAACAGGGTTCCTTTCATCGAGTTTAAACAGTACAGCAAAATGGTACTTACAGAGTGACCTTGTTTTTGAAAAACTGTTTATTTCTCTATTACATAATTGCAACTTGCTGAAAAGTGTCAACAGTTCAGTGTTCCTATCATCCTGATTAAGCAGTACAGCAAAAATTGTACTTACGAGTGCATCAAACATGATTTAGACCTTGTTTGTGAAAAACTATTTATTTCTGTATTACATGATTGCAACTTGCTGAAAAGTGTCAACAGTACAGTGTTCCTATCATCCTGATTAATCAGTACAGCAAAAATGGAACTTACAGAGTGCACTAAACATGAATTAGACCTTGTTTGTGAAAAACGATTTATTTCTGTATTTCATTATTGCAACTTGCTGAAAAGTGTCAACAATGTTCCTTTCATCGAGTTTAAACAGTACAGCAAAATGGTATTTACAGAGTGACTCAAACTTGACTTAGACCTTGTTTTTGAAAAACTGTTTATTTCTGTATTACATGATTGCAACTTGCTGAAAAGTGTCAACAGTACAGTGTTCCTATCATCCTGATTAAGCAGTACAGCAAAAATGGAACTTACAAAGTGCATCAAACATGATTTTGACCTTGTTTGTGAATAAATATTTATTTCTGTTTTTCATGATTGCAACTTGCTGAAAAGTGTCAACAATGTTCCTTTCATCGAGTTTAAACAGTACAGCAAAATTGTACTTACAGAGTGATTCAAACATGACTTAGACCTTGTTTTTGAAAAACGGTTTATTTCTGTATTTCATGATTGCAACTTGCTGAAAAGTGTCAACAGTGTTCCTTTCATCGAGTTTAAACAGTACAGCAAATGGTACTTACAGAGTGACTCAAACATGACTTAGACCTTGTTTTTGAAAAACTGTTTATTTCTGTATTTCATGATTGCAACTTGCTGAAAAGTGTTAACAGGGTTCCTTTCATCGAGTTTAAACAGTACAGCAAAATGGTACTTACAGAGTGACCTTGTTTTTGAAAAACTGTTTATTTCTCTATTACATGATTGCAACTTGCTGAAAAGTGTCAACAGTTCAGTGTTCCTATCATCCTGATTAAGCAGTACAGCAAAAATTGTACTTACGAGTGCATCAAACATGATTTAGACCTTGTTTGTGAAAAACTATTTATTTCTGTATTACATGATTGCAACTTGCTGAAAAGTGTCAACAGTACAGTGTTCCTATCATCCTGATTAATCAGTACAGCAAAAATGGAACTTACAGAGTGCACTAAACATGAATTAGACCTTGTTTGTGAAAAACGATTTATTTCCGTATTTCATTATTGCAACTTGCTGAAAAGTGTCAACAATGTTCCTTTCATCGAGTTTAAACAGTACAGCAAAATGGTATTTACAGATTAACTCAAAATTGACTTAGACCTTGTTTTTGAAAAACTGTTTATTTCTGTATTACATGATTGCAACTTGCTGAAAAGTGTCAACAATGTTCCTTTCATCGAGTTTAAACAGTACAGCAAAATGGTATTTACAGAGTGACTCAAACTTGACTTAGACCTTGTTTTTGAAAAACTGTTTATTTCTGTATTACATGATTGCAACTTGCTGAAAAGTGTCAACAGTACAGTGTTCCTATCATCCTGATTAAGCAGTACAGCAAAAATGTAACTTACAAAGTGCATCAAACATGATTTAGACCTTGTTTGTGAATAACTATTTATTTCTGTTTTTCATGATTGCAACTTGCTGAAAAGTGTCAACAATGTTCCTTTCATCGAGTTTAAACAGTACAGCAAAATTGTACTTACAGAGTGACTCAAACATGACTTAGACCTTTTTTTGGAAAAACGGTTTATTTCTGTATTTCATGATTGCAACTTGCTGAAAAGTGTCAACAGTGTTCCTTTCATCGAGGTTAAACAGTACAGCAAATGGTACTTACAGAGTGACTCAAACATGACTTAGACCTTGTTTTTGAAAAACTGTTTATTTCTGTATTTCATGATTGCAACTTGCTGAAAAGTGTTAACAGGGTTCCTTTCATCGAGTTTAAACAGTACAGCAAAATGGTACTTACAGAGTGACCTTGTTTTTGAAAAACTGTTTATTTCTCTATTACATGATTGCAACTTGCTGAAAAGTGTCAACAGTTCAGTGTTCCTATCATCCTGATTAAGCAGTACAGCAAAAATTGTACTTACGAGTGCATCAAACATGATTTAGACCTTGTTTGTGAAAAACTATTTATTTCTGTATTACATGATTGCAACTTGCTGAAAAGTGTCAACAGTACAGTGTTCCTATCATCCTGATTAATCAGTACAGCAAAAATGGAACTTACAGAGTGCACTAAACATGAATTAGACCTTGTTTGTGAAAAACGATTTATTTCTGTATTTCATTATTGCAACTTGCTGAAAAGTGTCAACAATGTTCCTTTCATCGAGTTTAAACAGTACAGCAAAATGGTATTTACAGATTAACTCAAACTTGACTTAGACCTTGTTTTTGAAAAACTGTTTATTTCTGTATTACATGATTGCAACTTGCTGAAAAGTGTCAACAATGTTCCTTTCATCGAGTTTATACAGTACAACAAAATTGTACTTACAGAGTGACTCAAACATGACTTAGACCTTGTTTTTGAAAAACTGTTTATTTCTGTATTTCATGATTGCAACTTGCTGAAAAGTGTTAACAGGGTTCCTTTCATCGAGTTTAAACAGTACAGCAAAATGGTACTTACAGAGTGACCTTGTTTTTGAAAAACTGTTTATTTCTCTATTACATAATTGCAACTTGCTGAAAAGTGTCAACAGTTCAGTGTTCCTATCATCCTGATTAAGCAGTACAGCAAAAATTGTACTTACGAGTGCATCAAACATGATTTAGACCTTGTTTGTGAAAAACTATTTATTTCTGTATTACATGATTGCAACTTGCTGAAAAGTGTCAACAGTACAGTGTTCCTATCATCCTGATTAATCAGTACAGCAAAAATGGAACTTACAGAGTGCACTAAACATGAATTAGACCTTGTTTGTGAAAAACGATTTATTTCTGTATTTCATTATTGCAACTTGCTGAAAAGTGTCAACAATGTTCCTTTCATCGAGTTTAAACAGTACAGCAAAATGGTATTTACAGAGTGACTCAAACTTGACTTAGACCTTGTTTTTGAAAAACTGTTTATTTCTGTATTACATGATTGCAACTTGCTGAAAAGTGTCAACAGTACAGTGTTCCTATCATCCTGATTAAGCAGTACAGCAAAAATGGAACTTACAAAGTGCATCAAACATGATTTTGACCTTGTTTGTGAATAAATATTTATTTCTGTTTTTCATGATTGCAACTTGCTGAAAAGTGTCAACAATGTTCCTTTCATCGAGTTTAAACAGTACAGCAAAATTGTACTTACAGAGTGATTCAAACATGACTTAGACCTTGTTTTTGAAAAACTGTTTATTTCTGAATTACATGATTGCAACTTGCTGAAAAGTGTCAACAATGTTCCTTTCATCGAGTTTATACAGTACAGCAAAATTGTACTTACAGAGTGACTCAAACATGACTTAGACCTTGTTTTTGAAAAACTGTTTATTTCTGTATTTCATGATTGCAACTTGCTGAAAAGTGTCAACAATGTTCCTTTCATCGAGTTTATACAGTACAGCAAAATTGTACTTACAGAGTGACTCAAACATGACTTAGACCTTGTTTTTGAAAAACTGTTTATTTCTGTATTTCATGATTGCAACTTGCTGAAAAGTGTTAACAGGGTTCCTTTCATCGAGTTTAAACAGTACAGCAAAATGGTACTTACAGAGTGACCTTGTTTTTGAAAAACTGTTTATTTCTCTATTACATAATTGCAACTTGCTGAAAAGTGTCAACAGTTCAGTGTTCCTATCATCCTGATTAAGCAGTACAGCAAAAATTGTACTTACGAGTCCATCAAACATGATTTAGACCTTGTTTGTGAAAAACTATTTATTTCTGTATTACATGATTGCAACTTGCTGAAAAGTGTCAACAGTACAGTGTTCCTATCATCCTGATTAAGCAGTACAGCAAAAATGGAACTTACAAAGTGCATCAAACATGATTTTGACCTTGTTTGTGAATAAATATTTATTTCTGTTTTTCATGATTGCAACTTGCTGAAAAGTGTCAACAATGTTCCTTTCATCGAGTTTAAACAGTACAGCAAAATTGTACTTACAGAGTGATTCAAACATGACTTAGACCTTGTTTTTGAAAAACGGTTTATTTCTGTATTTCATGATTGCAACTTGCTGAAAAGTGTCAACAGTGTTCCTTTCATCGAGTTTAAACAGTACAGCAAATGGTACTTACAGAGTGACTCAAACATGACTTAGACCTTGTTTTTGAAAAACTGTTTATTTCTGTATTTCATGATTGCAACTTGCTGAAAAGTGTTAACAGGGTTCCTTTCATCGAGTTTAAACAGTACAGCAAAATGGTACTTACAGAGTGACCTTGTTTTTGAAAAACTGTTTATTTCTCTATTACATGATTGCAACTTGCTGAAAAGTGTCAACAGTTCAGTGTTCCTATCATCCTGATTAAGCAGTACAGCAAAAATTGTACTTACGAGTGCATCAAACATGATTTAGACCTTGTTTGTGAAAAACTATTTATTTCTGTATTACATGATTGCAACTTGCTGAAAAGTGTCAACAGTACAGTGTTCCTATCATCCTGATTAATCAGTACAGCAAAAATGGAACTTACAGAGTGCACTAAACATAAATTAGACCTTGTTTGTGAAAAACGATTTATTTCTGTATTTCATTATTGCAACTTGCTGAAAAGTGTCAACAATGTTCCTTTCATCGAGTTTAAACAGTACAGCAAAATGGTATTTACAGATTAACCTCTTGGGGCTAGGTGGGACGCTAGCGTGCCACCCGTGGTGCACTCCATCAACAGCAGGTGCATTTCAAGAGCGGCAAATTTGAATCCAAATAAATGTCAAAATTCAAATTTTTCAAAAATACAACTATGTTACACCATTTGAAAGATAAACATCTCCTTAATCTAACCACGTTTTACGATTTCAAAAAGGTTTTACGGCGAAAGCATAAATTTAGAGTATGTTAGGACAGTACATTTACAAGAGTTGTGTGTAATGTTTTGTCAAGTCAAAGACAGGGTCACCAAAACCATAAAACCAGCTAAAATGATACACTAACCTTTTACAATCTCCATCAGATGACACTCCTAGGACATTATGTTAGACAATGCATGCATTTTTAGTTCTATCAAGTTGATATTTATATACAAAAACAGCGTTTTACTATGGCATTGATGTTGAGGAAATCGTTTCCCTCCAATAACCGGCAGTCAAGTCAGCGTCACAAATTAAATAATTAAAATTAGAAAACATTGGTAAAATATTATATTGTCATTTAAAGAATTATAGATTTACATCTTTTGAACGCAATCAACTTGCCAGATTTAAAAATAACCTTACTGGGAAATCACACTTTGCAATAATCTGAGCACTGTGCCCAGAAAAATACGCGTTGCGATACAGACTAGACGTCATGTTGGGGAGATCTAAAATCGAAAATACTATGTAAATAATCCATTACCTTTGATTCTCTTCATCAGATGTCACTTCCAGGTATCACAGGTCCATAACGAATGTAGTTTTGTTCAAAAAAGCTCATCATTTATGTCGAAAAATCTCCGTCTCGTTAGCACATGATGTAAGCCAGCCGGACTTCTCGTCATGAAGGAGGGGAAAAAATATATTTCCGTTCGTTCAAACATGTCAAACGTTGTATAGCATAAATCATTAGGGCCTTTTTTAACCAGAACATGAATAATATTCAAGGTGGACGAATGCATAGTCTTTTATAACGTATTGGAACGAGGGTACCCAACATGAAGTAGCGCGCCAGGTGTCTAATGGGACATCACCGTTCCATGGCTCTTGTTCGGTCAGATCTCCCTCCAGAAGACTCAAAACACTTTGTAAAGGCTGGTGACATCTAGTGGAAGCAATAGGAAGTGCCAAAATATTCCTAAACCCCTGTGTTTTTCAATGGGATAGGTTTAAAGTCAATACAACACATCAGGTATCCACTTCCTGTCAGAAAATGTCTCAGGGTTTTGCCTGCCAAATGAGTTCTGTTATACTCACAGACACCATTCAAACAGTTTTGGAAACTTTAGAGTGTTTTCTATCCATATATAATAAGTATATGCATATTCTAGTTACTGGGTAGGATTAGTAACCAGATTAAATCGGGTACATTTTTTTTATCCAGACGTGCAAATGCTGCCCCCTAGACCCAACAGGTTAACTCAAACTTGACTTAGACCTTGTTTTTGAAAAACTGTTTATTTCTGTATTACATGATTGCAACTTGCTGAAAAGTGTCAACAATGTTCCTTTCATCGAGTTTAAACAGTACAGCAAAATGGTATTTACAGAGTGACTCAAACTTGACTTAGACCTTGTTTTTGAAAAACTGTTTATTTCTGTATTACATGATTGCAACTTGCTGAAAAGTGTCAACAGTACAGTGTTCCTATCATCCTGATTAAGCAGTACAGCAAAAATGTAACTTACAAAGTGCATCAAACATGATTTAGACCTTGTTTGTTAATAACTATTTATTTCTGTTTTTCATGATTGCAACTTGCTGAAAAGTGTCAACAATGTTCCTTTCATCGAGTTTAAACAGTACAGCAAAATTGTACTTACAGAGTGACTCAAACATGACTTAGACCTTTTTTTTGAAAAACGGTTTATTTCTGTATTTCATGATTGCAACTTGCTGAAAAGTGTCAACAGTGTTCCTTTCATCGAGGTTAAACAGTACAGCAAATGGTACTTACAGAGTGACTCAAACATGACTTAGACCTTGTTTTTGAAAAACTGTTTATTTCTGTATTTCATGATTGCAACTTGCTGAAAAGTGTTAACAGGGTTCCTTTCATCGAGTTTAAACAGTACAGCAAAATGGTACTTACAGAGTGACCTTGTTTTTGAAAAACTGTTTATTTCTCTATTACATGATTGCAACTTGCTGAAAAGTGTCAACAGTTCAGTGTTCCTATCATCCTGATTAAGCAGTACAGCAAAAATTGTACTTACAGAGTGCATCAAACATGATTTAGACCTTGTTTGTGAAAAACTATTTATTTCTGTATTACATGATTGCAACTTGCTGAAAAGTGTTAACAGGGTTCCTTTCATCGAGTTTAAACAGTACTGCAAAATGGTACTTACAGAGTGACCTTGTTTTTGAAAAACTGTTTATTTCTCTATTACATGATTGCAACTTGCTGAAAAGTGTCAACAGTTCAGTGTTCCTATCATCCTGATTAAGCAGTACAGCAAAAATTGTACTTACGAGTGCATCAAACATGATTTAGACCTTGTTTGTGAAAAACTATTTATTTCTGTATTACATGATTGCAACTTGCTGAAAAGTGTCAACAGTACAGTGTTCCTATCATCCTGATTAATCAGTACAGCAAAAATGGAACTTACAGAGTGCACTAAACATGAATTAGACCTTGTTTGTGAAAAACGATTTATTTCTGTATTTCATTATTGCAACTTGCTGAAAAGTGTCAACAATGTTCCTTTCATCGAGTTTAAACAGTACAGCAAAATGGTATTTACAGATTAACTCAAACTTGACTTAGACCTTGTTTTTGAAAAACTGTTTATTTCTGTATTACATGATTGCAACTTGCTGAAAAGTGTCAACAGTACAGTGTTCCTATCATCCTGATTAAGCAGTACAGCAAAAATGGAACTTACAAAGTGCATCAAACATGATTTTGACCTTGTTTGTGAATAACTATTTCTTTCTGTTTTTCATTATTGCAACTTGCTGAAAAGTGTCAACAATGTTCCTTTCATCGAGTTTAAACAGTACAGCAAAATTGTACTTACAGAGTGATTCAAACATGACTTAGACCTTGTTTTTGAAAAACGGTTTATTTCTGTATTTCATGATTGCAACTTGCTGAAAAGTGTCAACAGTGTTCCTTTCATCGAGTTTAAACAGTACAGCAAATGGTACTTACAGAGTGACTCAAACATGACTTAGACCTTGTTTTTGAAAAACTGTTTATTTCTGTATTTCATGATTGCAACTTGCTGAAAAGTGTTAACAGGGTTCCTTTCATCGAGTTTAAACAGTACAGCAAAATGGTACTTACAGAGTGACCTTGTTTTTGAAAAACTGTTTATTTCTCTATTACATGATTGCAACTTGCTGAAAAGTGTCAACAGTTCAGTGTTCCTATCATCCTGATTAAGCAGTACAGCAAAAATTGTACTTACGAGTGCATCAAACATGATTTAGTCCTTGTTTGTGAAAAACTATTTATTTCTGTATTACATGATTGCAACTTGCTGAAAAGTGTCAACAGTACAGTGTTCCTATCATCCTGATTAATCAGTACAGCAAAAATTGTACTTACGAGTGCATCAAACATGATTTAGACCTTGTTTGTGAAAAACGATTTATTTCTGTATTTCATTATTGCAACTTGCTGAAAAGTGTCAACAATGTTCCTTTCATCGAGTTTAAACAGTACAGCAAAATGGTATTTACAGAGTGACTCAAACTTGACTTAGACCTTGTTTTTGAAAAACTGTTTATTTCTGTATTACATGATTGCAACTTGCTGAAAAGTGTCAACAGTACAGTGTTCCTATCATCCTGATTAAGCAGTACAGCAAAAATGGAACTTACAAAGTGCATCAAACATGATTTTGACCTTGTTTGTGAATAACTATTTATTTCTGTTTTTCATGATTGCAACTTGCTGAAAAGTGTCAACAATGTTCCTTTCATCGAGTTTAAACAGTACAGCAAAATTGTACTTACAGAGTGATTCAAACATGACTTAGACCTTGTTTTTGAAAAACGGTTTATTTCTGTATTTCATGATTGCAACTTGCTGAAAAGTGTCAACAGTGTTCCTTTCATCGAGTTTAAACAGTACAGCAAATGGTACTTACAGAGTGACTCAAACATGACTTAGACCTTGTTTTTGAAAAACTGTTTATTTCTGTATTTCATGATTGCAACTTGCTGAAAAGTGTTAACAGGGTTCCTTTCATCGAGTTTAAACAGTACAGCAAAATGGTACTTACAGAGTGACCTTGTTTTTGAAAAACTGTTTATTTCTCTATTACATGATTGCAACTTGCTGAAAAGTGTCAACAGTTCAGTGTTCCTATCATCCTGATTAAGCAGTACAGCAAAAATTGTACTTACGAGTGCATCAAACATGATTTAGACCTTGTTTGTGAAAAACTATTTATTTCTGTATTACATGATTGCAACTTGCTGAAAAGTGTCAACAGTACAGTGTTCCTATTATCCTGATTAATCAGTACAGCAAAAATGGAACTTACAGAGTGCACTAAACATGAATTAGACCTTGTTTGTGAAAAACGATTTATTTCTGTATTTCATTATTGCAACTTGCTGAAAAGTGTCAACAATGTTCCTTTCATCGAGTTTAAACAGTACAGCTAAATGGTATTTACAGAGTGACTCAAACTTGACTTAGACCTTGTTTTTGAAAAACTGTTTATTTCTGTATTACATGATTGCAACTTGCTGAAAAGTGTCAACAGTACAGTGTTCCTATCATCCTGATTAAGCAGTACAGCAAAAATGGAACTTACAAAGTGCATCAAACATGATTTTGACCTTGTTTGTGAATAACTATTTATTTCTGTTTTTCATGATTGCAACTTGCTGAAAAGTGTCAACAATGTTCCTTTCATCGAGTTTAAACAGTACAGCAAAATTGTACTTACAGAGTGATTCAAATATGACTTAGACCTTGTTTTTGAAAAACGGTTTATTTCTGTATTTCATGATTGCAACTTGCTGAAAAGTGTCAACAGTGTTCCTTTCATCGAGTTTAAACAGTACAGCAAATGGTACTTACAGAGTGACTCAAACATGACTTAGACCTTGTTTTTGAAAAACTGTTTATTTCTGTATTTCATGATTGCAACTTGCTGAAAAGTGTTAACAGGGTTCCTTTCATCGAGTTTAAACAGTACAGCAAAATGGTACTTACAGAGTGACCTTGTTTTTGAAAAACTGTTTATTTCTCTATTACATGATTGCAACTTGCTGAAAAGTGTCAACAGTTCAGTGTTCCTATCATCCTGATTAAGCAGTACAGCAAAAATTGTACTTACAGAGTGCATCAAACATGATTTAGACCTTGTTTGTGAAAAACTATTTATTTCTGTATTACATGATTGCAACTTGCTGAAAAGTGTCAACAGTAGTGTTCCTATCATCCTGATTAATCAGTACAGCAAAAATGGAACTTACAGAGTGCACTAAACATGAATTAGACCTTGTTTGTGAAAAACGATTTATTTCTGTATTTCATGATTGCAACTTGCTGAAAAGTGTCAACAATGTTCCTTTCATCGAGTTTAAACAGTACAGCAAAATGGTATTTACAGAGTGACTCAAACTTGACTTAGACCTTGTTTTTGAAAAACTGTTTATTTCTGTATTACATGATTGCAACTTGCTGAAAAGTGTCAACAGTACAGTGTTCCTATCATCCTGATTAAGCAGTACAGCAAAAATGTAACTTACAAAGTGCATCAAACATGATTTAGACCTTGTTTGTGAATAACTATTCATTTCTGTTTTTCATGATTGCAACTTGCTGAAAAGTGTTAACAGGGTTCCTTTCATCGAGTTTAAACAGTACAGCAAAATGGTACTTACAGAGTGACCTTGTTTTTGAAAAACTGTTTATTTCTCTATTACATGATTGCAACTTGCTGAAAAGTGTCAACAGTTCAGTGTTCCTATCATCCTGATTAAGCAGTACAGCAAAAATTGTACTTACGAGTGCATCAAACATGATTTAGACCTTGTTTGTGAAAAACTATTTATTTCTGTATTACATGATTGCAACTTGCTGAAAAGTGTCAACAGTACAGTGTTCCTATCATCCTGATTAATCAGTACAGCAAAAATGGAACTTACAGAGTGCACTAAACATGAATTAGACCTTGTTTGTGAAAAACGATTTATTTCTGTATTTCATGATTGCAACTTGCTGAAAAGTGTCAACAATGTTCCTTTCATCGAGTTTAAACAGTACAGCAAAATGATATTTACAGAGTGACTCAAACTTGACTTAGACCTTGTTTTTGAAAAACTGTTTATTTCTGTATTACATGATTGCAACTTGCTGAAAAGTGTCAACAGTACAGTGTTCCTATCATCCTGATTAAGCAGTACAGCAAAAATGTAACTTACAAAGTGCATCAAACATGATTTAGACCTTGTTTGTGAATAACTATTTATTTCTGTTTTTCATGATTGCAACTTGCTGAAAAGTGTCAACAATGTTCCTTTCATCGAGTTTAAACAGTACAGCAAAATTGTACTTACAGAGTGACTCAAACATGACTTAGACCTTTTTTTTTAAAAACGGTTTATTTCTGTATTTCATGATTGCAACTTGCTGAAAAGTGTCAACAGTGTTCCTTTCATCGAGGTTAAACAGTAAAGCAAATGGTACTTACAGAGTGACTCAAACATGACTTAGACCTTGTTTTTGAAAAACTGTTTATTTCTGTATTTCATGATTGCAACTTGCTGAAAAGTGTTAACAGGGTTCCTTTCATCGAGTTTAAACAGTACAGCAAAATGGTACTTACAGAGTGACCTTGTTTTTGAAAAACTGTTTATTTCTCTATTACATGATTGCAACTTGCTGAAAAGTGTCAACAGTTCAGTGTTCCTATCATCCTGATTAAGCAGTACAGCAAAAATTGTACTTACGAGTGCATCAAACATGATTTAGACCTTGTTTGTGAAAAACTATTTATTTCTGTATTACATGATTGCAACTTGCTGAAAAGTGTCAACAGTACAGTGTTCCTATTATCCTGATTAATCAGTACAGCAAAAATGGAACTTACAGAGTGCACTAAACATGAATTAGACCTTGTTTGTGAAAAACGATTTATTTCTGTATTTCATTATTGCAACTTGCTGAAAAGTGTCAACAATGTTCCTTTCATCGAGTTTAAACAGTACAGCTAAATGGTATTTACAGAGTGACTCAAACTTGACTTAGACCTTGTTTTTGAAAAACTGTTTATTTCTGTATTACATGATTGCAACTTGCTGAAAAGTGTCAACAGTACAGTGTTCCTATCATCCTGATTAAGCAGTACAGCAAAAATGGAACTTACAAAGTGCATCAAACATGATTTTGACCTTGTTTGTGAATAACTATTTATTTCTGTTTTTCATGATTGCAACTTGCTGAAAAGTGTCAACAATGTTCCTTTCATCGAGTTTAAACAGTACAGCAAAATTGTACTTACAGAGTGATTCAAATATGACTTAGACCTTGTTTTTGAAAAACGGTTTATTTCTGTATTTCATGATTGCAACTTGCTGAAAAGTGTCAACAGTGTTCCTTTCATCGAGTTTAAACAGTACAGCAAATGGTACTTACAGAGTGACTCAAACATGACTTAGACCTTGTTTTTGAAAAACTGTTTATTTCTGTATTTCATGATTGCAACTTGCTGAAAAGTGTTAACAGGGTTCCTTTCATCGAGTTTAAACAGTACAGCAAAATGGTACTTACAGAGTGACCTTGTTTTTGAAAAACTGTTTATTTCTCTATTACATGATTGCAACTTGCTGAAAAGTGTCAACAGTTCAGTGTTCCTATCATCCTGATTAAGCAGTACAGCAAAAATTGTACTTACAGAGTGCATCAAACATGATTTAGACCTTGTTTGTGAAAAACTATTTATTTCTGTATTACATGATTGCAACTTGCTGAAAAGTGTCAACAGTAGTGTTCCTATCATCCTGATTAATCAGTACAGCAAAAATGGAACTTACAGAGTGCACTAAACATGAATTAGACCTTGTTTGTGAAAAACGATTTATTTCTGTATTTCATGATTGCAACTTGCTGAAAAGTGTCAACAATGTTCCTTTCATCGAGTTTAAACAGTACAGCAAAATGGTATTTACAGAGTGACTCAAACTTGACTTAGACCTTGTTTTTGAAAAACTGTTTATTTCTGTATTACATGATTGCAACTTGCTGAAAAGTGTCAACAGTACAGTGTTCCTATCATCCTGATTAAGCAGTACAGCAAAAATGTAACTTACAAAGTGCATCAAACATGATTTAGACCTTGTTTGTGAATAACTATTTATTTCTGTTTTTCATGATTGCAACTTGCTGAAAAGTGTTAACAGGGTTCCTTTCATCGAGTTTAAACAGTACAGCAAAATGGTACTTACAGAGTGACCTTGTTTTTGAAAAACTGTTTATTTCTCTATTACATGATTGCAACTTGCTGAAAAGTGTCAACAGTTCAGTGTTCCTATCATCCTGATTAAGCAGTACAGCAAAAATTGTACTTACGAGTGCATCAAACATGATTTAGACCTTGTTTGTGAAAAACTATTTATTTCTGTATTACATGATTGCAACTTGCTGAAAAGTGTCAACAGTACAGTGTTCCTATCATCCTGATTAATCAGTACAGCAAAAATGGAACTTACAGAGTGCACTAAACATGAATTAGACCTTGTTTGTGAAAAACGATTTATTTCTGTATTTCATGATTGCAACTTGCTGAAAAGTGTCAACAATGTTCCTTTCATCGAGTTTAAACAGTACAGCAAAATGGTATTTACAGAGTGACTCAAACTTGACTTAGACCTTGTTTTTGAAAAACTGTTTATTTCTGTATTACATGATTGCAACTTGCTGAAAAGTGTCAACAGTACAGTGTTCCTATCATCCTGATTAAGCAGTACAGCAAAAATGTAACTTACAAAGTGCATCAAACATGATTTAGACCTTGTTTGTGAATAACTATTTATTTCTGTTTTTCATGATTGCAACTTGCTGAAAAGTGTCAACAATGTTCCTTTCATCGAGTTTAAACAGTACAGCAAAATTGTACTTACAGAGTGACTCAAACATGACTTAGACCTTGTTTTTGAAAAACTGTTTATTTCTGTATTTCATGATTGCAACTTGCTGAAAAGTGTTAACAGGGTTCCTTTCATCGAGTTTAAACAGTACAGCAAAATGGTACTTACAGAGTGACCTTGTTTTTGAAAAACTGTTTATTTCTCTATTACATGATTGCAACTTGCTGAAAAGTGTCAACAGTTCAGTGTTCCTATCATCCTGATTAAGCAGTACAGCAAAAATTGTACTTACAGAGTGCATCAAACATGATTTAGACCTTGTTTGTGAAAAACTATTTATTTCTGTATTACATGATTGCAACTTGCTGAAAAGTGTTAACAGGGTTCCTTTCATCGAGTTTAAACAGTACAGCAAAATGGTACTTACAGAGTGACCTTGTTTTTGAAAAACTGTTTATTTCTCTATTACATGATTGCAACTTGCTGAAAAGTGTCAACAGTTCAGTGTTCCTATCATCCTGATTAAGCAGTACAGCAAAAATTGTACTTACAGAGTGCATCAAACATGATTTAGACCTTGTTTGTGAAAAACTATTTATTTCTGTATTACATGATTGCAACTTGCTGAAAAGTGTCAACAGTACAGTTTTCCTATCATCCTGATTAATCAGTACAGCAAAAATGGAACTTACAGAGTGCACTAAACATGAATTAGACCTTGTTTGTGAAAAACGATTTATTTCTGTATTTCATTATTGCAACTTGCTGAAAAGTGTCAACAATGTTCCTTTCATCGAGTTTAAACAGTACAGCAAAATGGTATTTACAGATTAACTCAAACTTGACTTAGACCTTGTTTTTGAAAAACTGTTTATTTCTGTATTACATGATTGCAACTTGCTGAAAAGTGTCAACAATGTTCCTTTCATCGAGTTTAAACAGTACAGCAAAATTGTACTTACAGAGTGACTCAAACATGACTTAGACCTTGTTTTTGAAAAACGGTTTATTTCTGTATTTCATGATTGCAACTTGCTGAAAAGTGTCAACAATGTTCCTTTCATCGAGTTGAAACAGTACAGCAAAATGGTATTTACAGATTGACTCAAACTTGACTTAGACCTTGTTTTTGAAAAACTGTTTATTTCTGTATTACATGATTGCAACTTGCTGAAAAGTGTCAACATTACAGTGTTCCTATCATCCTGATTAAGCAGTACCGCAAAAATGGAACTTACAAAGTGCATCAAACATGATTTAGACCTTGTTTGTGAAAAACTATTTATTTCTGTTTTTCATGATTGCAACTTGCTGAAAAGTGTCAACAATGTTCCTTTCATCGAGTTTAAACAGTACAGCAAAATTGTACTTACAGAGTGACTCAAACATGACTTAGACCTTGTTTTTGAAAAACTGTTTATTTCTGTATTTCATGATTGCAACTTGCTGAAAAGTGTCAACAATGTTCCTTTCATCGAGTTTAAACAGTACAGCAAAATGGTATTTACAGATTGACTCAAACATGACTTAGACCTTGTTTTTGAAAAACGGTTTATTTCTGTATTACATGATTGCAACTTGCTGAAAAGTGTCAACAGTACAGTGTTCCTATCATCCTGATTAAGCAGTACAGCAAAAATGGAACTTACAAAGTGCATCAAACATGATTTAGACCTTGTTTGTGAAAAACTATTTATTTCTGTTTTTCATGATTGCAACTTGCTGAAAAGTGTCAACAATGTTCCTTTCATCGAGTTTAAACAGTACAGCAAAATTGTACTTACAGAGTGACTCAAACATGACTTAGACCTTGTTTTTGAAAAACGGTTTATTTCTGTATTTCATGATTGCAACTTGCTGAAAAGTGTTAACAGGGTTCCTTTCATCGAGTTTAAACAGTACAGCAAAATGGTACTTACAGAGTGACCTTGTTTTTGAAAAACTGTTTATTTCTCTATTACATGATTGCAACTTGCTGAAAAGTGTCAACAGTACAGTGTTCCTATCATCCTGATTAATCAGTACAGCAAAAATGGAACTTACAGAGTGCACTAAACATGAATTAGACCTTGTTTGTGAAAAACGATTTATTTCTGTATTTCATTATTGCAACTTGCTGAAAAGTGTCAACAATGTTCCTTTCATCGAGTTTAAACAGTACAGCAAAATGGTATTTACAGAGTGACTCAAACTTGACTTAGACCTTGTTTTTGAAAAACTGTTTATTTCTGTATTTCATGATTGCAACTTGCTGAAAAGTGTCAACAATGTTCCTTTCATCGAGTTTAAACAGTACAGCAAAATGGTATTTACAGATTGACTCAAACTTGACTTAGACCTTGTTTTTGAAAAACGGTTTATTTCTGTATTACATGATTGCAACTTGCTGAAAAGTGTCAACAGTACAGTGTTCCTATCATCCTGATTAAGCAGTACAGCAAAAATGGAACTTACAAAGTGCATCAAACATGATTTAGACCTTGTTTGTGAAAAACTATTTATTTCTGTTTTTCATGATTGCAACTTGCTGAAAAGTGTCAACAATGTTCCTTTCATCGAGTTTAAACAGTACAGCAAAATTGTACTTACAGAGTGACTCAAACATGACTTAGACCTTGTTTTTGAAAAACGGTTTATTTCTGTATTTCATGATTGCAACTTGCTGAAAAGTGTCAACAGTTCAGTGTTCCTATCATCCTGATTAAGCAGTACAGCAAAAATTGTACTTACAGAGTGCATCAAACATGATTTAGACCTTGTTTGTGAAAAACTATTTATTTCTGTATTACATGATTGCAACTTGCTGAAAAGTGTTAACAGGGTTCCTTTCATCGAGTTTAAACAGTACAGCAAAATGGTACTTACAGAGTGACCTTGTTTTTGAAAAACTGTTTATTTCTCTATTACATGATTGCAACTTGCTGAAAAGTGTCAACTGTTCAGTGTTCCTATCATCCTGATTAAGCAGTACAGCAAAATGGTACTTACAGAGTGACCTTGTTTTTGAAAAACTGTTTATTTCTCTATTACATGATTGCAACTTGCTGAAAAGTGTCAACAGTTCAGTGTTCCTATCATCCTGATTAAGCAGTACAGCAAAAATTGTACTTACAGAGTGCATCAAACATGATTTAGACCTTGTTTGTGAAAAACTATTTATTTCTGTATTACATGATTGCAACTTGCTGAAAAGTGTTAACAGGGTTCCTTTCATCGAGTTTAAACAGTACAGCAAAATGGTACTTACAGAGTGACCTTGTTTTTGAAAAACTGTTTATTTCTCTATTACATGATTGCAACTTGCTGAAAAGTGTCAACAGTACAGTTTTCCTATCATCCTGATTAATCAGTACAGCAAAAATGGAACTTACAGAGTGCACTAAACATGAATTAGACCTTGTTTGTGAAAAACGATTTATTTCTGTATTTCATTATCGCAACTTGCTGAAAAGTGTCAACAATGTTCCTTTCATCGAGTTTAAACAGTACAGCAAAATTGTACTTACAGAGTGACTCAAACATGACTTAGACCTTGTTTTTGA
Source organism: Salmo salar (assembly GCF_965601325.2). Taxonomy (NCBI): domain Eukaryota; kingdom Metazoa; phylum Chordata; class Actinopteri; order Salmoniformes; family Salmonidae; genus Salmo; species Salmo salar. The sequence continues at coordinate 47,097,948 of NC_138295.1, read as the reverse complement.
AAAACTGTTTATTTCTGTATTTCATGATTGCAACTTGCTGAAAAGTGTCAACAATGTTCCTTTCATCGAGTTTAAACAGTACAGCAAAATGGTATTTACAGATTGACTCAAACTTGACTTAGACCTTGTTTTTGAAAAACGGTTTATTTCTGTATTACATGATTGCAACTTGCTGAAAAGTGTCAACAGTACAGTGTTCCTATCATCCTGATTAAGCAGTACAGCAAAAATGGAACTTACAAAGTGCATCAAACATGATTTAGACCTTGTTTGTGAAAAACTATTTATTTCTGTTTTTCATGATTGCAACTTGCTGAAAAGTGTCAACAATGTTCCTTTCATCGAGTTTAAACAGTACAGCAAAATTGTACTTACAGAGTGACTCAAACATGACTTAGACCTTGTTTTTGAAAAAAGGTTTATTTCTGTATTTCATGATTGCAACTTGCTGAAAAGTGTCAACAGTGTTCCTTTCATCGAGGTTAAACAGTACAGCAAATGGTACTTACAGAGTGACTCAAACATGACTTAGACCTTGTTTTTGAAAAACTGTTCATTTCTGTATTTCATGATTGCAACTTGCTGAAAAGTGTTAACAGGGTTCCTTTCATCGAGTTTAAACAGTACAGCAAAATGGTACTTACAGAGTGACCTTGTTTTTGAAAAACTGTTTATTTCTCTATTACATGATTGCAACTTGCTGAAAAGTGTCAACAGTTCAGTGTTCCTATCATCCTGATTAAGCAGTACAGCAAAAATTGTACTTACGAGTGCATCAAACATGATTTAGACCTTGTTTGTGAAAAACTATTTATTTCTGTATTACATGATTGCAACTTGCTGAAAAGTGTCAACAGTACAGTGTTCCTATCATCCTGATTAATCAGTACAGCAAAAATGGAACTTACAGAGTGCACTAAACATGAATTAGACCTTGTTTGTGAAAAACGATTTATTTCTGTATTTCATTATTGCAACTTGCTGAAAAGTGTCAACAATGTTCCTTTCATCGAGTTTAAACAGTACAGCAAAATGGTATTTACAGAGTGACTCAAACTTGACTTAGACCTTGTTTTTGAAAAACTGTTTATTTCTGTATTACATGATTGCAACTTGCTGAAAAGTGTCAACAGTACAGTGTTCCTATCATCCTGATTAAGCAGTACAGCAAAAATGGAACTTACAAAGTGCATCAAACATGATTTTGACCTTGTTTGTGAATAACTATTTATTTCTGTTTTTCATGATTGCAACTTGCTGAAAAGTGTCAACAATGTTCCTTTCATCGAGTTTAAACAGTACAGCAAAATGGTACTTACAGAGTGACCTTGTTTTTGAAAAACTGTTTATTTCTCTATTACATGATTGCAACTTGCTGAAAAGTGTCAACAGTTCAGTGTTCCTATCATCCTGATTAAGCAGTACAGCAAAAATTGTACTTACAGAGTGCATCAAACATGATTTAGTCCTTGTTTGTGAAAAACTATTTATTTCTGTATTACATGATTGCAACTTGCTGAAAAGTGTTAACAGGGTTCCTTTCATCGAGTTTAAAAAGTACAGCAAAATGGTACTTACAGAGTGACCTTGTTTTTGAAAAACTGTTTATTTCTCTATTACATGATTGCAACTTGCTGAAAAGTGTCAACAGTTCAGTGTTCCTATCATCCTGATTAAGCAGTACAGCAAAAATTGTACTTACAGAGTGCATCAAACATGATTTAGACCTTGTTTGTGAAAAACTATTTATTTCTGTATTACATGATTGCAACTTGCTGAAAAGTGTCAACAGTACAGTTTTCCTATCATCCTGATTAATCAGTACTGCAAAAATGGAACTTACAGAGTGCACTAAACATGAATTAGACCTTGTTTGTGAAAAACGATTTATTTCTGTATTTCATTATTGCAACTTGCTGAAAAGTGTCAACAATGTTCCTTTCATCGAGTTTAAACAGTACAGCAAAATGGTATTTACAGATTAACTCAAACTTGACTTAGACCTTGTTTTTGAAAAACTGTTTATTTCTGTATTACATGATTGCAACTTGCTGAAAAGTGTCAACAATGTTCCTTTCATCGAGTTTAAACAGTACAGCAAAATTGTACTTACAGAGTGACTCAAACATGACTTAGACCTTGTTTTTGAAAAACGGTTTATTTCTGTATTTCATGATTGCAACTTGCTGAAAAGTGTCAACAATGTTCCTTTCATCGAGTTTAAACAGTACAGCAAAATGGTATTTACAGATTGACTCAAACTTGACTTAGACCTTGTTTTTGAAAAACTGTTTATTTCTGTATTACATGATTGCAACTTGCTGAAAAGTGTCAACAGTACAGTGTTCCTATCATCCTGATTAAGCAGTACCGCAAAAATGGAACTTACAAAGTGCATCAAACATGATTTAGACCTTGTTTGTGAAAAACTATTTATTTCTGTTTTTCATGATTGCAACTTGCTGAAAAGTGTCAACAATGTTCCTTTCATCGAGTTTAAACAGTACAGCAAAATTGTACTTACAGAGTGACTCAAACATGACTTAGACCTTGTTTTTGAAAAACTGTTTATTTCTGTATTTCATGATTGCAACTTGCTGAAAAGTGTCAACAATGTTCCTTTCATCGAGTTTAAACAGTACAGCAAAATGGTATTTACAGATTGACTCAAACTTGACTTAGACCTTGTTTTTGAAAAACGGTTTATTTCTGTATTACATGATTGCAACTTGCTGAAAAGTGTCAACAGTACAGTGTTCCTATCATCCTGATTAAGCAGTACAGCAAAAATGGAACTTACAAAGTGCATCAAACATGATTTTGACCTTGTTTGTGAATAACTATTTATTTCTGTTTTTCATGATTGCAACTTGCTGAAAAGTGTCAACAATGTTCCTTTCATCGAGTTTAAACAGTACAGCAAAATGGTACTTACAGAGTGACCTTGTTTTTGAAAAACTGTTTATTTCTCTATTACATGATTGCAACTTGCTGAAAAGTGTCAACAGTTCAGTGTTCCTATCATCCTGATTAAGCAGTACAGCAAAAATTGTACTTACAGAGTGCATCAAACATGATTTAGTCCTTGTTTGTGAAAAACTATTTATTTCTGTATTACATGATTGCAACTTGCTGAAAAGTGTTAACAGGGTTCCTTTCATCGAGTTTAAAAAGTACAGCAAAATGGTACTTACAGAGTGACCTTGTTTTTGAAAAACTGTTTATTTCTCTATTACATGATTGCAACTTGCTGAAAAGTGTCAACAGTTCAGTGTTCCTATCATCCTGATTAAGCAGTACAGCAAAAATTGTACTTACAGAGTGCATCAAACATGATTTAGACCTTGTTTGTGAAAAACTATTTATTTCTGTATTACATGATTGCAACTTGCTGAAAAGTGTCAACAGTACAGTTTTCCTATCATCCTGATTAATCAGTACTGCAAAAATGGAACTTACAGAGTGCACTAAACATGAATTAGACCTTGTTTGTGAAAAACGATTTATTTCTGTATTTCATTATTGCAACTTGCTGAAAAGTGTCAACAATGTTCCTTTCATCGAGTTTAAACAGTACAGCAAAATGGTATTTACAGATTAACTCAAACTTGACTTAGACCTTGTTTTTGAAAAACTGTTTATTTCTGTATTACATGATTGCAACTTGCTGAAAAGTGTCAACAATGTTCCTTTCATCGAGTTTAAACAGTACAGCAAAATTGTACTTACAGAGTGACTCAAACATGACTTAGACCTTGTTTTTGAAAAACGGTTTATTTCTGTATTTCATGATTGCAACTTGCTGAAAAGTGTCAACAATGTTCCTTTCATCGAGTTTAAACAGTACAGCAAAATGGTATTTACAGATTGACTCAAACTTGACTTAGACCTTGTTTTTGAAAAACTGTTTATTTCTGTATTACATGATTGCAACTTGCTGAAAAGTGTCAACAGTACAGTGTTCCTATCATCCTGATTAAGCAGTACCGCAAAAATGGAACTTACAAAGTGCATCAAACATGATTTAGACCTTGTTTGTGAAAAACTATTTATTTCTGTTTTTCATGATTGCAACTTGCTGAAAAGTGTCAACAATGTTCCTTTCATCGAGTTTAAACAGTACAGCAAAATTGTACTTACAGAGTGACTCAAACATGACTTAGACCTTGTTTTTGAAAAACTGTTTATTTCTGTATTTCATGATTGCAACTTGCTGAAAAGTGTCAACAATGTTCCTTTCATCGAGTTTAAACAGTACAGCAAAATGGTATTTACAGATTGACTCAAACTTGACTTAGACCTTGTTTTTGAAAAACGGTTTATTTCTGTATTACATGATTGCAACTTGCTGAAAAGTGTCAACAGTACAGTGTTCCTATCATCCTGATTAAGCAGTACAGCAAAAATGGAACTTACAAAGTGCATCAAACATGATTTAGACCTTGTTTGTGAAAAACTATTTATTTCTGTTTTTCATGATTGCAACTTGCTGAAAAGTGTCAACAATGTTCCTTTCATCGAGTTTAAACAGTACAGCAAAATTGTACTTACAGAGTGACTCAAACATGACTTAGACCTTGTTTGTGAAAAACTATTTATTTCTGTTTTTCATAATTGCAACTTGCTGAAAAGGTCAACAATGTTCCTTTCATCGAGTTTAAACAGTACAGCAAAATTGTACTTACAGAGTGACTCAAACATGACTTAGACCTTGTTTGTGAAAAACTATTTATTTCTGTTTTTCATGATTGCAACTTGCTGAAAAGTGTCAACAGTGTTCCTTTCATCGAGTTTAAACAGTACAGCAAATGGTACTTACAGAGTGACTCAAACATGACTTAGACCTTGTTTTTGAAAAACTGTTTATTTCTGTATTTCATGATTGCAACTTGCTGAAAAGTGTTAACAGGGTTCCTTTCATCGAGTTTAAACAGTACAGCAAAATGGTACTTACAGAGTGACCTTGTTTTTGAAAAACTGTTTATTTCTCTATTACATGATTGCAACTTGCTGAAAAGTGTCAACAGTTCAGTGTTCCTATCATCCTGATTAAGCAGTACAGCAAAAATTGTACTTACAGAGTGCATCAAACATGATTTAGACCTTGTTTGTGAAAAACTATTTATTTCTGTATTACATGATTGCAACTTGCTGAAAAGTGTCAACAGTACAGTGTTCCTATCATCCTGATTAATCAGTACCGCAAAAATGGAACTTACAAAGTGCATCAAACATGATTTAGACCTTGTTTGTGAAAAACTATTTATTTCTGTTTTTCATGATTGCAACTTGCTGAAAAGTGTCAACAATGTTCCTTTCATCGAGTTTAAACAGTACAGCAAAATTGTACTTACAGAGTGACTCAAACATGACTTAGACCTTGTTTTTGAAAAACGGTTTATTTCTGTATTTCATGATTGCAACTTGCTGAAAAGTGTCAACAATGTTCCTTTCATCGAGTTTAAACAGTACAGCAAAATGGTATTTACAGATTGACTCAAACTTGACTTAGACCTTGTTTTTGAAAAACGGTTTATTTCTGTATTACATGATTGCAACTTGCTGAAAAGTGTCAACAGTACAGTGTTCCTATCATCCTGATTAAGCAGTACAGCAAAAATGGAACTTACAAAGTGCATCAAACATGATTTAGACCTTGTTTGTGAAAAACTATTTATTTCTGTTTTTCATGATTGCAACTTGCTGAAAAGTGTCAACAATGTTCCTTTCATCGAGTTTAAACAGTACAGCAAAATTGTACTTACAGAGTGACTCAAACATGACTTAGACCTTGTTTGTGAAAAACTATTTATTTCTGTTTTTCATAATTGCAACTTGCTGAAAAGGTCAACAATGTTCCTTTCATCGAGTTTAAACAGTACAGCAAAATTGTACTTACAGAGTGACTCAAACATGACTTAGACCTTGTTTGTGAAAAACTATTTATTTCTGTTTTTCATGATTGCAACTTGCTGAAAAGTGTCAACAGTGTTCCTTTCATCGAGTTTAAACAGTACAGCAAATGGTACTTACAGAGTGACTCAAACATGACTTAGACCTTGTTTTTGAAAAACTGTTTATTTCTGTATTTCATGATTGCAACTTGCTGAAAAGTGTTAACAGGGTTCCTTTCATCGAGTTTAAACAGTACAGCAAAATGGTACTTACAGAGTGACCTTGTTTTTGAAAAACTGTTTATTTCTCTATTACATGATTGCAACTTGCTGAAAAGTGTCAACAGTTCAGTGTTCCTATCATCCTGATTAAGCAGTACAGCAAAAATTGTACTTACAGAGTGCATCAAACATGATTTAGACCTTGTTTGTGAAAAACTATTTATTTCTGTATTACATGATTGCAACTTGCTGAAAAGTGTCAACAGTACAGTGTTCCTATTATCCTGATTAATCAGTACAGCAAAAATGGAACTTACAGAGTGCACTAAACATGAATTAGACCTTGTTTGTGAAAAACGATTTATTTCTGTATTTCATGATTGCAACTTGCTGAAAAGTGTCAACAATGTTCCTTTCATCGAGTTTAAACAGTACAGCAAAATGGTACTTACAGAGTGACTCAAACTTGACTTAGACCTTGTTTTTGAAAAACTGTTTATTTCTGTATTACATGATTGCAACTTGCTGAAAAGTGTTAACAGGGTTCCTTTCATCGAGTTTAATCAGTACAGCAAAAATTGTACTTACAGAGTGCATCAAACATAATTTAGACCTTGTTTGTGAAAAACTATTTATTTCTGTATTACATGATTGCAACTTGCTGAAAAGTGTTAACAGGGTTCCTTTCATCGAGTTTAAACAGTACAGCAAAATGGTACTTACATAGTGACCTTGTTTTTGAAAAACTGTTTATTTCTCTATTACATGATTGCAACTTGCTGAAAAGTGTCAACAGTTCAGTGTTCCTATCATCCTGATTAAGCAGTACAGCAAAAATTGTACTTACAGAGTGCATCAAACATGATTTAGACCTTGTTTGTGAAAAACTATTTATTTCTGTATTACATGATTGCAACTTGCTGAAAAGTGTCAACAGTACAGTGTTCCTATCATCCTGATTAATCAGTACAGCAAAAATGGAACTTACAGAGTGCACTAAACATGAATTAGACCTTGTTTGTGAAAAACGATTTATTTCTGTATTTCATTATTGCAACTTGCTGAAAAGTGTCAACAATGTTCCTTTCATCGAGTTTAAACAGTACAGCAAAATGGTATTTACAGAGTGACTCAATCTTGACTTAGACCTTGTTTTTGAAAAACTGTTTATTTCTGTATTTCATGATTGCAACTTGCTGAAAAGTGTTAACAGGGTTCCTTTCATCGAGTTTAAACAGTACAGCAAAATGGTACTTACAGAGTGACCTTGTTTTTGAAAAACTGTTTATTTCTCTATTACATGATTGCAACTTGCTGAAAAGTGTGAACAGTTCAGTGTTCCTATCATCCTGATTAATCAGTACAGCAAAAATGGAACTTACAGAGTGCACTAAACATGAATTAGACCTTGTTTGTGAAAAACGATTTATTTCTGTATTTCATTATTGCAACTTGCTGAAAAGTGTCAACAATGTTCCTTTCATCGAGTTTAAACAGTACAGCAAAATTGTACTTACAGCGTGACTCAAACATGACTTAGACCTTGTTTGTGAAAAACTATTTATTTCTGTTTTTCATAATTGCAACTTGCTGAAAAGGTCAACAATGTTCCTTTCATCGAGTTTAAACAGTACAGCAAAATTGTACTTACAGAGTGACTCAAACATGACTTAGACCTTGTTTGTGAAAAACTATTTATTTCTGTTTTTCATGATTGCAACTTGCTGAAAAGTGTCAACAGTGTTCCTTTCATCGAGTTTAAACAGTACAGCAAATGGTACTTACAGAGTGACTCAAACATGACTTAGACCTTGTTTTTGAAAAACTGTTTATTTCTGTATTTCATGATTGCAACTTGCTGAAAAGTGTTAACAGGGTTCCTTTCATCGAGTTTAAACAGTACAGCAAAATGGTACTTACAGAGTGACCTTGTTTTTGAAAAACTGTTTATTTCTCTATTACATGATTGCAACTTGCTGAAAAGTGTCAACAGTTCAGTGTTCCTATCATCCTGATTAAGCAGTACAGCAAAAATTGTACTTACAGAGTGCATCAAACATGATTTAGACCTTGTTTGTGAAAAACTATTTATTTCTGTATTACATGATTGCAACTTGCTGAAAAGTGTCAACAGTACAGTGTTCCTATTATCCTGATTAATCAGTACAGCAAAAATGGAACTTACAGAGTGCACTAAACATGAATTAGACCTTGTTTGTGAAAAACGATTTATTTCTGTATTTCATGATTGCAACTTGCTGAAAAGTGTCAACAATGTTCCTTTCATCGAGTTTAAACAGTACAGCAAAATGGTACTTACAGAGTGACTCAAACTTGACTTAGACCTTGTTTTTGAAAAACTGTTTATTTCTGTATTACATGATTGCAACTTGCTGAAAAGTGTTAACAGGGTTCCTTTCACCGAGTTTAATCAGTACAGCAAAAATTGTACTTACAGAGTGCATCAAACATAATTTAGACCTTGTTTGTGAAAAACTATTTATTTCTGTATTACATGATTGCAACTTGCTGAAAAGTGTTAACAGGGTTCCTTTCATCGAGTTTAAACAGTACAGCAAAATGGTACTTACATAGTGACCTTGTTTTTGAAAAACTGTTTATTTCTCTATTACATGATTGCAACTTGCTGAAAAGTGTCAACAGTTCAGTGTTCCTATCATCCTGATTAAGCAGTACAGCAAAAATTGTACTTACAGAGTGCATCAAACATGATTTAGACCTTGTTTGTGAAAAACTATTTATTTCTGTATTACATGATTGCAACTTGCTGAAAAGTGTCAACAGTACAGTGTTCCTATCATCCTGATTAATCAGTACAGCAAAAATGGAACTTACAGAGTGCACTAAACATGAATTAGACCTTGTTTGTGAAAAACGATTTATTTCTGTATTTCATTATTGCAACTTGCTGAAAAGTGTCAACAATGTTCCTTTCATCGAGTTTAAACAGTACAGCTAAATGGTATTTACAGAGTGACTCAAACTTGACTTAGACCTTGTTTTTGAAAACTGTTTATTTCTGTATTACATGATTGCAACTTGCTGAAAAGTGTCAACAGTACAGTGTTCCTATCATCCTGATTAAGCAGTACCGCAAAAATGGAACTTACAAAGTGCATCAAACATGATTTAGACCTTGTTTGTGAAAAACTATTTATTTCTGTTTTTCATGATTGCAACTTGCTGAAAAGTGTCAACAATGTTCCTTTCATCGAGTTTAAACAGTACAGCAAAATTGTACTTACAGAGTGACTCAAACATGACTTAGACCTTGTTTTTGAAAAACTGTTTATTTCTGTATTTCATGATTGCAACTTGCTGAAAAGTGTCAACAATGTTCCTTTCATCGAGTTTAAACAGTACAGCAAAATGGTATTTACAGATTGACTCAAACTTGACTTAGACCTTGATTTTGAAAAACGGTTTATTTCTGTATTACATGATTGCAACTTGCTGAAAAGTGTCAACAGTACAGTGTTCCTATCATCCTGATTAAGCAGTACAGCAAAAATGGAACTTACAAAGTGCATCAAACATGATTTAGACCTTGTTTGTGAAAAACTATTTATTTCTGTTTTTCATGATTGCAACTTGCTGAAAAGTGTCAACAATGTTCCTTTCATCGAGTTTAAACAGTACAGCAAAATTGTACTTACAGAGTGACTCAAACATGACTTAGACCTTGTTTTTGAAAAACGGTTTATTTCTGTATTTCATGATTGCAACTTGCTGAAAAGTGTCAACAGTGTTCCTTTCATCGAGGTTAAACAGTACAGCAAATGGTACTTACAGAGTGACTCAAACATGACTTAGACCTTGTTTTTGAAAAACTGTTCATTTCTGTATTTCATGATTGCAACTTGCTGAAAAGTGTTAACAGGGTTCCTTTCATCGAGTTTAAACAGTACAGCAAAATGGTACTTACAGAGTGACCTTGTTATTGAAAAACTGTTTATTTCTCTATTACATGATTGCAACTTGCTGAAAAGTGTCAACAGTTCAGTGTTCCTATCATCCTGATTAAGCAGTACAGCAAAAATTGTACTTACGAGTGCATCAAACATGATTTAGACCTTGTTTGTGAAAAACTATTTATTTCTGTATTACATGATTGCAACTTGCTGAAAAGTGTCAACAGTACAGTGTTCCTATCATCCTGATTAATCAGTACAGCAAAAATGGAACTTACAGAGTGCACTAAACATGAATTAGACCTTGTTTGTGAAAAACGATTTATTTCTGTATTTCATTATTGCAACTTGCTGAAAAGTGTCAACAATGTTCCTTTCATCGAGTTTAAACAGTACAGCAAAATGGTATTTACAGAGTGACTCAAACTTGACTTAGACCTTGTTTTTGAAAAACTGTTTATTTCTGTATTACATGATTGCAACTTGCTGAAAAGTGTCAACAGTACAGTGTTCCTATCATCCTGATTAAGCAGTACAGCAAAAATGGAACTTACAAAGTGCATCAAACATGATTTTGACCTTGTTTGTGAATAACTATTTATTTCTGTTTTTCATGATTGCAACTTGCTGAAAAGTGTCAACAATGTTCCTTTCATCGAGTTTAAACAGTACAGCAAAATGGTACTTACAGAGTGATCTTGTTTTTGAAAAACTGTTTATTTCTCTATTACATGATTGCAACTTGCTGAAAAGTGTCAACAGTTCAGTGTTCCTATCATCCTGATTAAGCAGTACAGCAAAAATTGTACTTACAGAGTGCATCAAACATGATTTAGACCTTGTTTGTGAAAAACTATTTATTTCTGTTTTTCATGATTGCAACTTGCTGAAAAGTGTCAACAATGTTCCTTTCATCGAGTTTAAACAGTACAGCAAAATTGTACTTACAGAGTGACTCAAACATGACTTAGACCTTGTTTTTGAAAAACTGTTTATTTCTGTATTTCATGATTGCAACTTGCTGAAAAGTGTCAACAATGTTCCTTTCATCGAGTTTAAACAGTACAGCAAAATGGTATTTACAGATTGACTCAAACTTGACTTAGACCTTGATTTTGAAAAACGGTTTATTTCTGTATTACATGATTGCAACTTGCTGAAAAGTGTCAACAGTACAGTGTTCCTATCATCCTGATTAAGCAGTACAGCAAAAATGGAACTTACAAAGTGCATCAAACATGATTTAGACCTTGTTTGTGAAAAACTATTTATTTCTGTTTTTCATGATTGCAACTTGCTGAAAAGTGTCAACAATGTTCCTTTCATCGAGTTTAAACAGTACAGCAAAATTGTACTTACAGAGTGACTCAAACATGACTTAGACCTTGTTTTTGAAAAACGGTTTATTTCTGTATTTCATGATTGCAACTTGCTGAAAAGTGTCAACAGTGTTCCTTTCATCGAGGTTAAACAGTACAGCAAATGGTACTTACAGAGTGACTCAAACATGACTTAGACCTTGTTTTTGAAAAACTGTTCATTTCTGTATTTCATGATTGCAACTTGCTGAAAAGTGTTAACAGGGTTCCTTTCATCGAGTTTAAACAGTACAGCAAAATGGTACTTACAGAGTGACCTTGTTATTGAAAAACTGTTTATTTCTCTATTACATGATTGCAACTTGCTGAAAAGTGTCAACAGTTCAGTGTTCCTATCATCCTGATTAAGCAGTACAGCAAAAATTGTACTTACGAGTGCATCAAACATGATTTAGACCTTGTTTGTGAAAAACTATTTATTTCTGTATTACATGATTGCAACTTGCTGAAAAGTGTCAACAGTACAGTGTTCCTATCATCCTGATTAATCAGTACAGCAAAAATGGAACTTACAGAGTGCACTAAACATGAATTAGACCTTGTTTGTGAAAAACGATTTATTTCTGTATTTCATTATTGCAACTTGCTGAAAAGTGTCAACAATGTTCCTTTCATCGAGTTTAAACAGTACAGCAAAATGGTATTTACAGAGTGACTCAAACTTGACTTAGACCTTGTTTTTGAAAAACTGTTTATTTCTGTATTACATGATTGCAACTTGCTGAAAAGTGTCAACAGTACAGTGTTCCTATCATCCTGATTAAGCAGTACAGCAAAAATGGAACTTACAAAGTGCATCAAACATGATTTTGACCTTGTTTGTGAATAACTATTTATTTCTGTTTTTCATGATTGCAACTTGCTGAAAAGTGTCAACAATGTTCCTTTCATCGAGTTTAAACAGTACAGCAAAATGGTACTTACAGAGTGATCTTGTTTTTGAAAAACTGTTTATTTCTCTATTACATGATTGCAACTTGCTGAAAAGTGTCAACAGTTCAGTGTTCCTATCATCCTGATTAAGCAGTACAGCAAAAATTGTACTTACAGAGTGCATCAAACATGATTTAGACCTTGTTTGTGAAAAACTATTTATTTCTGTATTACATGATTGCAACTTGCTGAAAAGTGTTAACAGGGTTCCTTTCATCGAGTTTAAACAGTACAGCAAAATGGTACTTACAGAGTGACCTTGTTTTTGAAAAACTGTTTATTTCTCTATTACATGATTGCAACTTGCTGAAAAGTGTCAACAGTTCAGTGTTCCTATCATCCTGATTAAGCAGTACAGCAAAAATTGTACTTACAGAGTGCATCAAACATGATTTAGACCTTGTTTGTGAAAAACTATTTATTTCTGTATTACATGATTGCAACTTGCTGAAAAGTGTCAACAGTACAGTTTTCCTATCATCCTGATTAATCAGTACTGCAAAAATGGAACTTACAGAGTGCACTAAACATGAATTAGACCTTGTTTGTGAAAAACGATTTATTTCTGTATTTCATTATTGCAACTTGCTGAAAAGTGTCAACAATGTTCCTTTCATCGAGTTTAAACAGTACAGCAAAATGGTATTTACAGATTAACTCAAACTTGACTTAGACCTTGTTTTTGAAAAACTGTTTATTTCTGTATTACATGATTGCAACTTGCTGAAAAGTGTCAACAATGTTCCTTTCATCGAGTTTAAACAGTACAGCAAAATTGTACTTACAGAGTGACTCAAACATGACTTAGACCTTGTTTTTGAAAAACGGTTTATTTCTGTATTTCATGATTGCAACTTGCTGAAAAGTGTCAACAATGTTCCTTTCATCGAGTTTAAACAGTACAGCAAAATGGTATTTACAGATTGACTCAAACTTGACTTAGACCTTGTTTTTGAAAAACTGTTTATTTCTGTATTACATGATTGCAACTTGCTGAAAAGTGTCAACAGTACAGTGTTCCTATCATCCTGATTAAGCAGTACTGCAAAAATGGAACTTACAAAGTGCATCAAACATGATTTAGACCTTGTTTGTGAAAAACTATTTATTTCTGTTTTTCATGATTGCAACTTGCTGAAAAGTGTCAACAATGTTCCTTTCATCGAGTTTAAACAGTACAGCAAAATTGTACTTACAGAGTGACTCAAACATGACTTAGACCTTGTTTGTGAAAAACTATTTATTTCTGTTTTTCATAATTGCAACTTGCTGAAAAGGTCAACAATGTTCCTTTCATCGAGTTTAAACAGTACAGCAAAATTGTACTTACAGAGTGACTCAAACATGACTTAGACCTTGTTTGTGAAAAACTATTTATTTCTGTTTTTCATGATTGCAACTTGCTGAAAAGTGTCAACAGTGTTCCTTTCATCGAGTTTAAACAGTACAGCAAAATGGTACTTACAGAGTGACCTTGTTTTTGAAAAACTGTTTATTTCTCTATTACATGATTGCAACTTGCTGAAAAGTGTCAACAGTTCAGTGTTCCTATCATCCTGATTAAGCAGTACAGCAAAAATTGTACTTACAGAGTGCATCAAACATGATTTAGACCTTGTTTGTGAAAAACTATTTATTTCTGTATTACATGATTGCAACTTGCTGAAAAGTGTCAACAGTACAGTGTTCCTATTATCCTGATTAATCAGTACAGCAAAAATGGAACTTACAGAGTGCACTAAACATGAATTAGACCTTGTTTGTGAAAAACGATTTATTTCTGTATTTCATGATTGCAACTTGCTGAAAAGTGTCAACAATGTTCCTTTCATCGAGTTTAAACAGTACAGCAAAATGGTACTTACAGAGTGACTCAAACTTGACTTAGACCTTGTTTTTGAAAAACTGTTTATTTCTGTATTACATGATTGCAACTTGCTGAAAAGTGTTAACAGGGTTCCTTTCATCGAGTTTAAACAGTACAGCAAAATGGTACTTACAGAGTGACCTTGTTTTTGAAAAACTGTTTATTTCTCTATTACATGATTGCAACTTGCTGAAAAGTGTCAACAGTTCAGTGTTCCTATCATCCTGATTAATCAGTACAGCAAAAATGGAACTTACAGAGTGCACTAAACATGAATTAGACCTTGTTTGTGAAAAACGATTTATTTCTGTATTTCATTATTGCAACTTGCTGAAAAGTGTCAACAATGTTCCTTTCATCGAGTTTAAACAGTACAGCAAAATTGTACTTACAGAGTGACTCAAACATGACTTAGACCTTGTTTGTGAAAAACTATTTCTTTCTGTTTTTCATAATTGCAACTTGCTGAAAAGGTCAACAATGTTCCTTTCATCGAGTTTAAACAGTACAGCAAAATTGTACTTACAGAGTGACTCAAACATGACTTAGACCTTGTTTGTGAAAAACTATTTATTTCTGTTTTTCATGATTGCAACTTGCTGAAAAGTGTCAACAGTGTTCCTTTCATCGAGTTTAAACAGTACAGCAAATGGTACTTACAGAGTGACTCAAACATGACTTAGACCTTGTTTTTGAAAAACTGTTTATTTCTGTATTTCATGATTGCAACTTGCTGAAAAGTGTTAACAGGGTTCCTTTCATCGAGTTTAAACAGTACAGCAAAATGGTACTTACAGAGTGACCTTGTTTTTGAAAAACTGTTTATTTCTCTATTACATGATTGCAACTTGCTGAAAAGTGTCAACAGTTCAGTGTTCCTATCATCCTGATTAAGCAGTACAGCAAAAATTGTACTTACAGAGTGCATCAAACATGATTTAGACCTTGTTTGTGAAAAACTATTTATTTCTGTATTACATGATTGCAACTTGCTGAAAAGTGTCAACAGTACAGTGTTCCTATTATCCTGATTAATCAGTACAGCAAAAATGGAACTTACAGAGTGCACTAAACATGAATTAGACCTTGTTTGTGAAAAACGATTTATTTCTGTATTTCATGATTGCAACTTGCTGAAAAGTGTCAACAATGTTCCTTTCATCGAGTTTAAACAGTACAGCAAAATGGTACTTACAGAGTGACTCAAACTTGACTTAGACCTTGTTTTTGAAAAACTGTTTATTTCTGTATTACATGATTGCAACTTGCTGAAAAGTGTTAACAGGGTTCCTTTCATCGAGTTTAATCAGTACAGCAAAAATTGTACTTACAGAGTGCATCAAACATAATTTAGACCTTGTTTGTGAAAAACTATTTATTTCTGTATTTCATGATTGCAACTTGCTGAAAAGTGTTAACAGGGTTCCTTTCATCGAGTTTAAACAGTACAGCAAAATGGTACTTACAGAGTGACCTTGTTATTGAAAAACTGTTTATTTCTCTATTACATGATTGCAACTTGCTGAAAAGTGTCAACAGTTCAGTGTTCCTATCATCCTGATTAAGCAGTACAGCAAAAATTGTACTTACGAGTGCATCAAACATGATTTAGACCTTGTTTGTGAAAAACTATTTATTTCTGTATTACATGATTGCAACTTGCTGAAAAGTGTCAACAGTACAGTGTTCCTATCATCCTGATTAATCAGTACAGCAAAAATGGAACTTACAGAGTGCACTAAACATGAATTAGACCTTGTTTGTGAAAAACGATTTATTTCTGTATTTCATTATTGCAACTTGCTGAAAAGTGTCAACAATGTTCCTTTCATCGAGTTTAAACAGTACAGCAAAATGGTATTTACAGAGTGACTCAAACTTGACTTAGACCTTGTTTTTGAAAAACTGTTTATTTCTGTATTACATGATTGCAACTTGCTGAAAAGTGTCAACAGTACAGTGTTCCTATCATCCTGATTAAGCAGTACAGCAAAAATGGAACTTACAAAGTGCATCAAACATGATTTTGACCTTGTTTGTGAATAACTATTTATTTCTGTTTTTCATGATTGCAACTTGCTGAAAAGTGTCAACAATGTTCCTTTCATCGAGTTTAAACAGTACAGCAAAATGGTACTTACAGAGTGATCTTGTTTTTGAAAAACGGTTTATTTCTCTATTACATGATTGCAACTTGCTGAAAAGTGTCAACAGTTCAGTGTTCCTATCATCCTGATTAAGCAGTACAGCAAAAATTGTACTTACAGAGTGCATCAAACATGATTTAGACCTTGTTTGTGAAAAACTATTTATTTCTGTATTACATGATTGCAACTTGCTGAAAAGTGTTAACAGGGTTCCTTTCATCGAGTTTAAACAGTACAGCAAAATGGTACTTACAGAGTGACCTTGTTTTTGAAAAACTGTTTATTTCTCTATTACATGATTGCAACTTGCTGAAAAGTGTCAACAGTTCAGTGTTCCTATCATCCTGATTAAGCAGTACAGCAAAAATTGTACTTACAGAGTGCATCAAACATGATTTAGACCTTGTTTGTGAAAAACTATTTATTTCTGTATTACATGATTGCAACTTGCTGAAAAGTGTCAACAGTACAGTTTTCCTATCATCCTGATTAATCAGTACTGCAAAAATGGAACTTACAGAGTGCACTAAACATGAATTAGACCTTGTTTGTGAAAAACGATTTATTTCTGTATTTCATTATTGCAACTTGCTGAAAAGTGTCAACAATATTCCTTTCATCGAGTTTAAACAGTACAGCAAAATGGTATTTACAGATTAACTCAAACTTGACTTAGACCTTGTTTTTGAAAAACTGTTTATTTCTGTATTACATGATTGCAACTTGCTGAAAAGTGTCAACAATGTTCCTTTCATCGAGTTTAAACAGTACAGCAAAATTGTACTTACAGAGTGACTCAAACATGACTTAGACCTTGTTTTTGAAAAACGGTTTATTTCTGTATTTCATGATTGCAACTTGCTGAAAAGTGTCAACAATGTTCCTTTCATCGAGTTTAAACAGTACAGCAAAATGGTATTTACAGATTGACTCAAACTTGACTTAGACCTTGTTTTTGAAAAACTGTTTATTTCTGTATTACATGATTGCAACTTGCTGAAAAGTGTCAACAGTGTTCCTTTCATCGAGTTTAAACAGTACAGCAAAATGGTACTTACAGAGTGACCTTGTTTTTGAAAAACTGTTTATTTCTCTATTACATGATTGCAACTTGCTGAAAAGTGTCAACAGTTCAGTGTTCCTATCATCCTGATTAAGCAGTACAGCAAAAATTGTACTTACAGAGTGCATCAAACATGATTTAGACCTTGTTTGTGAAAAACTATTTATTTCTGTATTACATGATTGCAACTTGCTGAAAAGTGTCAACAGTACAGTGTTCCTATTATCCTGATTAATCAGTACAGCAAAAATGGAACTTACAGAGTGCACTAAACATGAATTAGACCTTGTTTGTGAAAAACGATTTATTTCTGTATTTCATGATTGCAACTTGCTGAAAAGTGTCAACAATGTTCCTTTCATCGAGTTTAAACAGTACAGCAAAATGGTACTTACAGAGTGACTCAAACTTGACTTAGACCTTGTTTTTGAAAAACTGTTTATTTCTGTATTACATGATTGCAACTTGCTGAAAAGTGTTAACAGGGTTCCTTTCATCGAGTTTAATCAGTACAGCAAAAATTGTACTTACAGAGTGCATCAAACATAATTTAGACCTTGTTTGTGAAAAACTATTTATTTCTGTATTACATGATTGCAACTTGCTGAAAAGTGTTAACAGGGTTCCTTTCATCGAGTTTAAACAGTACAGCAAAATGGTACTTACATAGTGACCTTGTTTTTGAAAAACTGTTTATTTCTCTATTACATGATTGCAACTTGCTGAAAAGTGTCAACAGTTCAGTGTTCCTATCATCCTGATTAAGCAGTACAGCAAAAATTGTACTTACAGAGTGCATCAAACATGATTTAGACCTTGTTTGTGAAAAACTATTTATTTCTGTATTACATGATTGCAACTTGCTGAAAAGTGTCAACAGTACAGTGTTCCTATCATCCTGATTAATCAGTACAGCAAAAATGGAACTTACAGAGTGCACTAAACATGAATTAGACCTTGTTTGTGAAAAACGATTTATTTCTGTATTTCATTATTGCAACTTGCTGAAAAGTGTCAACAATGTTCCTTTCATCGAGTTTAAACAGTACAGCAAAATGGTATTTACAGAGTGACTCAATCTTGACTTAGACCTTGTTTTTGAAAAACTGTTTATTTCTGTATTTCATGATTGCAACTTGCTGAAAAGTGTTAACAGGGTTCCTTTCATCGAGTTTAAACAGTACAGCAAAATGGTACTTACAGAGTGACCTTGTTTTTGAAAAACTGTTTATTTCTCTATTACATGATTGCAACTTGCTGAAAAGTGTCAACAGTTCAGTGTTCCTATCATCC
Source organism: Salmo salar (assembly GCF_965601325.2). Taxonomy (NCBI): domain Eukaryota; kingdom Metazoa; phylum Chordata; class Actinopteri; order Salmoniformes; family Salmonidae; genus Salmo; species Salmo salar. Next base: position 47,079,218 of record NC_138295.1, on the reverse strand, counting down.
TGATTAATCAGTACAGCAAAAATGGAACTTACAGAGTGCACTAAACATGAATTAGACCTTGTTTGTGAAAAACGATTTATTTCTGTATTTCATTATTGCAACTTGCTGAAAAGTGTCAACAATGTTCCTTTCATCGAGTTTAAACAGTACAGCAAAATGGTATTTACAGAGTGACTCAAACATGACTTAGACCTTGTTTTTGAAAAACGGTTTATTTCTGTATTTCATGATTGCAACTTGCTGAAAAGTGTCAACAATGTTCCTTTCATCGAGTTTAAACAGTACAGCAAAATGGTATTTACAGATTGACTCAAACTTGACTTAGACCTTGTTTTTGAAAAACTGTTTATTTCTGTATTACATGATTGCAACTTGCTGAAAAGTGTCAACAGTACAGTGTTCCTATCATCCTGATTAAGCAGTACTGCAAAAATGGAACTTACAAAGTGCATCAAACATGATTTAGACCTTGTTTGTGAAAAACTATTTATTTCTGTTTTTCATGATTGCAACTTGCTGAAAAGTGTCAACAATGTTCCTTTCATCGAGTTTAAACAGTACAGCAAAATTGTACTTACAGAGTGACTCAAACATGACTTAGACCTTGTTTGTGAAAAACTATTTATTTCTGTTTTTCATAATTGCAACTTGCTGAAAAGGTCAACAATGTTCCTTTCATCGAGTTTAAACAGTACAGCAAAATTGTACTTACAGAGTGACTCAAACATGACTTAGACCTTGTTTGTGAAAAACTATTTATTTCTGTTTTTCATGATTGCAACTTGCTGAAAAGTGTCAACAGTGTTCCTTTCATCGAGTTTAAACAGTACAGCAAAATGGTACTTACAGAGTGACCTTGTTTTTGAAAAACTGTTTATTTCTCTATTACATGATTGCAACTTGCTGAAAAGTGTCAACAGTTCAGTGTTCCTATCATCCTGATTAAGCAGTACAGCAAAAATTGTACTTACAGAGTGCATCAAACATGATTTAGACCTTGTTTGTGAAAAACTATTTATTTCTGTATTACATGATTGCAACTTGCTGAAAAGTGTCAACAGTACAGTGTTCCTATTATCCTGATTAATCAGTACAGCAAAAATGGAACTTACAGAGTGCACTAAACATGAATTAGACCTTGTTTGTGAAAAACGATTTATTTCTGTATTTCATGATTGCAACTTGCTGAAAAGTGTCAACAATGTTCCTTTCATCGAGTTTAAACAGTACAGCAAAATGGTACTTACAGAGTGACTCAAACTTGACTTAGACCTTGTTTTTGAAAAACTGTTTATTTCTGTATTACATGATTGCAACTTGCTGAAAAGTGTTAACAGGGTTCCTTTCATCGAGTTTAATCAGTACAGCAAAAATTGTACTTACAGAGTGCATCAAACATAATTTAGACCTTGTTTGTGAAAAACTATTTATTTCTGTATTACATGATTGCAACTTGCTGAAAAGTGTTAACAGGGTTCCTTTCATCGAGTTTAAACAGTACAGCAAAATGGTACTTACATAGTGACCTTGTTTTTGAAAAACTGTTTATTTCTCTATTACATGATTGCAACTTGCTGAAAAGTGTCAACAGTTCAGTGTTCCTATCATCCTGATTAAGCAGTACAGCAAAAATTGTACTTACAGAGTGCATCAAACATGATTTAGACCTTGTTTGTGAAAAACTATTTATTTCTGTATTACATGATTGCAACTTGCTGAAAAGTGTCAACAGTACAGTGTTCCTATCATCCTGATTAATCAGTACAGCAAAAATGGAACTTACAGAGTGCACTAAACATGAATTAGACCTTGTTTGTGAAAAACGATTTATTTCTGTATTTCATTATTGCAACTTGCTGAAAAGTGTCAACAATGTTCCTTTCATCGAGTTTAAACAGTACAGCAAAATGGTATTTACAGAGTGACTCAATCTTGACTTAGACCTTGTTTTTGAAAAACTGTTTATTTCTGTATTTCATGATTGCAACTTGCTGAAAAGTGTTAACAGGGTTCCTTTCATCGAGTTTAAACAGTACAGCAAAATGGTACTTACAGAGTGACCTTGTTTTTGAAAAACTGTTTATTTCTCTATTACATGATTGCAACTTGCTGAAAAGTGTCAACAGTTCAGTGTTCCTATCATCCTGATTAATCAGTACAGCAAAAATGGAACTTACAGAGTGCACTAAACATGAATTAGACCTTGTTTGTGAAAAACGATTTATTTCTGTATTTCATTATTGCAACTTGCTGAAAAGTGTCAACAATGTTCCTTTCATCGAGTTTAAACAGTACAGCAAAATTGTACTTACAGAGTGACTCAAACATGACTTAGACCTTGTTTGTGAAAAACTATTTCTTTCTGTTTTTCATAATTGCAACTTGCTGAAAAGGTCAACAATGTTCCTTTCATCGAGTTTAAACAGTACAGCAAAATTGTACTTACAGAGTGACTCAAACATGACTTAGACCTTGTTTGTGAAAAACTATTTATTTCTGTTTTTCATGATTGCAACTTGCTGAAAAGTGTCAACAGTGTTCCTTTCATCGAGTTTAAACAGTACAGCAAATGGTACTTACAGAGTGACTCAAACATGACTTAGACCTTGTTTTTGAAAAACTGTTTATTTCTGTATTTCATGATTGCAACTTGCTGAAAAGTGTTAACAGGGTTCCTTTCATCGAGTTTAAACAGTACAGCAAAATGGTACTTACAGAGTGACCTTGTTTTTGAAAAACTGTTTATTTCTCTATTACATGATTGCAACTTGCTGAAAAGTGTCAACAGTTCAGTGTTCCTATCATCCTGATTAAGCAGTACAGCAAAAATTGTACTTACAGAGTGCATCAAACATGATTTAGACCTTGTTTGTGAAAAACTATTTATTTCTGTATTACATGATTGCAACTTGCTGAAAAGTGTCAACAGTACAGTGTTCCTATTATCCTGATTAATCAGTACAGCAAAAATGGAACTTACAGAGTGCACTAAACATGAATTAGACCTTGTTTGTGAAAAACGATTTATTTCTGTATTTCATGATTGCAACTTGCTGAAAAGTGTCAACAATGTTCCTTTCATCGAGTTTAAACAGTACAGCAAAATGGTACTTACAGAGTGACTCAAACTTGACTTAGACCTTGTTTTTGAAAAACTGTTTATTTCTGTATTACATGATTGCAACTTGCTGAAAAGTGTTAACAGGGTTCCTTTCATCGAGTTTAATCAGTACAGCAAAAATTGTACTTACAGAGTGCATCAAACATAATTTAGACCTTGTTTGTGAAAAACTATTTATTTCTGTATTACATGATTGCAACTTGCTGAAAAGTGTTAACAGGGTTCCTTTCATCGAGTTTAAACAGTACAGCAAAATGGTACTTACATAGTGACCTTGTTTTTGAAAAACTGTTTATTTCTCTATTACATGATTGCAACTTGCTGAAAAGTGTCAACAGTTCAGTGTTCCTATCATCCTGATTAAGCAGTACAGCAAAAATTGTACTTACAGAGTGCATCAAACATGATTTAGACCTTGTTTGTGAAAAACTATTTATTTCTGTATTACATGATTGCAACTTGCTGAAAAGTGTCAACAGTACAGTGTTCCTATCATCCTGATTAATCAGTACAGCAAAAATGGAACTTACAGAGTGCACTAAACATGAATTAGACCTTGTTTATGAAAAACGATTTATTTCTGTATTTCATTATTGCAACTTGCTGAAAAGTGTCAACAATGTTCCTTTCATCGAGTTTAAACAGTACAGCAAAATGGTATTTACAGAGTGACTCAATCTTGACTTAGACCTTGTTTTTGAAAAACTGTTTATTTCTGTATTTCATGATTGCAACTTGCTGAAAAGTGTTAACAGGGTTCCTTTCATCGAGTTTAAACAGTACAGCAAAATGGTACTTACAGAGTGACCTTGTTTTTGAAAAACTGTTTATTTCTCTATTACATGATTGCAACTTGCTGAAAAGTGTCAACAGTTCAGTGTTCCTATCATCCTGATTAATCAGTACAGCAAAAATGGAACTTACAGAGTGCACTAAACATGAATTAGACCTTGTTTGTGAAAAACGATTTATTTCTGTATTTCATTATTGCAACTTGCTGAAAAGTGTCAACAATGTTCCTTTCATCGAGTTTAAACAGTACAGCAAAATGGTATTTACAGAGTGACTCAAACTTGACTTAGACCTTGTTTTTGAAAAACTGTTTATTTCTGTATTTCATGATTGCAACTTGCTGAAAAGTGTTAACAGGGTTCCTTTCATCGAGTTTAAACAGTACAGCAAAATGGTACTTACAGAGTGACCTTGTTTTTGAAAAACTGTTTATTTCTCTATTACATGATTGCAACTTGCTGAAAAGTGTCAACAGTACAGTGTTCCTATCATCCTGATTAAGCAGTACAGCAAAAATGTAACTTACAAAGTGCATCAAACATGATTTAGACCTTGTTTGTGAATAACTATTTATTTCTGTTTTTCATGATTGCAACTTGCTGAAAAGTGTCAACAATGTTCCTTTCATCGAGTTTAAACAGTACAGCAAAATTGTACTTACAGAGTGACTCAAACATGACTTAGACCTTGTTTTTGAAAAACGGTTTATTTCTGTATTTCATGATTGCAACTTGCTGAAAAGTGTCAACAGTGTTCCTTTCATCGAGGTTAAACAGTACAGCAAAATTGTTCTTACAGAGTGACTCAAACATGACTTAGACCTTGTTTTTGAAAAACTGTTTATTTCTGTATTTCATGATTGCAACTTGCTGAAAAGTGTTAACAGGGTTCCTTTCATCGAGTTTAAACAGTACAGCAAAATGGTACTTACAGAGTGACCTTGTTTTTGAAAAACTGTTTATTTCTGTATTACATGATTGCAACTTGCTGAAAAGTGTCAACAGTTCAGTGTTCCTATCATCCTGATTAAGCAGTACAGCAAAAATTGTACTTACAGAGTGCATCAAACATGATTTAGACCTTGTTTGTGAAAAACGATTTATTTCTGTATTTCATGATTGCAACTTGCTGAAAAGTGTCAACAATGTTCCTTTCATCGAGTTTAAACAGTACAGCAAAATGGTATTTACAGAGTGACTCAATCTTGACTTAGACCTTGTTTTTGAAAAACTGTTTATTTCTGTATTTCATGATTGCAACTTGCTGAAAAGTGTTAACAGGGTTCCTTTCATCGAGTTTAAACAGTACAGCAAAATGGTACTTACAGAGTGACCTTGTTTTTGAAAAACTGTTTATTTCTCTATTACATGATTGCAACTTGCTGAAAAGTGTCAACAGTTCAGTGTTCCTATCATCCTGATTAATCAGTACAGCAAAAATGGAACTTACAGAGTGCACTAAACATGAATTAGACCTTGTTTGTGAAAAACGATTTATTTCTGTATTTCATTATTGCAACTTGCTGAAAAGTGTCAACAATGTTCCTTTCATCGAGTTTAAACAGTACAGCAAAATTGTACTTACAGAGTGACTCAAACATGACTTAGACCTTGTTTGTGAAAAACTATTTCTTTCTGTTTTTCATAATTGCAACTTGCTGAAAAGGTCAACAATGTTCCTTTCATCGAGTTTAAACAGTACAGCAAAATTGTACTTACAGAGTGACTCAAACATGACTTAGACCTTGTTTGTGAAAAACTATTTATTTCTGTTTTTCATGATTGCAACTTGCTGAAAAGTGTCAACAGTGTTCCTTTCATCGAGTTTAAACAGTACAGCAAATGGTACTTACAGAGTGACTCAAACATGACTTAGACCTTGTTTTTGAAAAACTGTTTATTTCTGTATTTCATGATTGCAACTTGCTGAAAAGTGTTAACAGGGTTCCTTTCATCGAGTTTAAACAGTACAGCAAAATGGTACTTACAGAGTGACCTTGTTTTTGAAAAACTGTTTATTTCTCTATTACATGATTGCAACTTGCTGAAAAGTGTCAACAGTTCAGTGTTCCTATCATCCTGATTAAGCAGTACAGCAAAAATTGTACTTACAGAGTGCATCAAACATGATTTAGACCTTGTTTGTGAAAAACTATTTATTTCTGTATTACATGATTGCAACTTGCTGAAAAGTGTCAACAGTACAGTGTTCCTATTATCCTGATTAATCAGTACAGCAAAAATGGAACTTACAGAGTGCACTAAACATGAATTAGACCTTGTTTGTGAAAAACGATTTATTTCTGTATTTCATGATTGCAACTTGCTGAAAAGTGTCAACAATGTTCCTTTCATCGAGTTTAAACAGTACAGCAAAATGGTACTTACAGAGTGACTCAAACTTGACTTAGACCTTGTTTTTGAAAAACTGTTTATTTCTGTATTACATGATTGCAACTTGCTGAAAAGTGTTAACAGGGTTCCTTTCATCGAGTTTAATCAGTACAGCAAAAATTGTACTTACAGAGTGCATCAAACATAATTTAGACCTTGTTTGTGAAAAACTATTTATTTCTGTATTACATGATTGCAACTTGCTGAAAAGTGTTAACAGGGTTCCTTTCATCGAGTTTAAACAGTACAGCAAAATGGTACTTACATAGTGACCTTGTTTTTGAAAAACTGTTTATTTCTCTATTACATGATTGCAACTTGCTGAAAAGTGTCAACAGTTCAGTGTTCCTATCATCCTGATTAAGCAGTACAGCAAAAATTGTACTTACAGAGTGCATCAAACATGATTTAGACCTTGTTTGTGAAAAACTATTTATTTCTGTATTACATGATTGCAACTTGCTGAAAAGTGTCAACAGTACAGTGTTCCTATCATCCTGATTAATCAGTACAGCAAAAATGGAACTTACAGAGTGCACTAAACATGAATTAGACCTTGTTTATGAAAAACGATTTATTTCTGTATTTCATTATTGCAACTTGCTGAAAAGTGTCAACAATGTTCCTTTCATCGAGTTTAAACAGTACAGCAAAATGGTATTTACAGAGTGACTCAATCTTGACTTAGACCTTGTTTTTGAAAAACTGTTTATTTCTGTATTTCATGATTGCAACTTGCTGAAAAGTGTTAACAGGGTTCCTTTCATCGAGTTTAAACAGTACAGCAAAATGGTACTTACAGAGTGACCTTGTTTTTGAAAAACTGTTTATTTCTCTATTACATGATTGCAACTTGCTGAAAAGTGTCAACAGTTCAGTGTTCCTATCATCCTGATTAATCAGTACAGCAAAAATGGAACTTACAGAGTGCACTAAACATGAATTAGACCTTGTTTGTGAAAAACGATTTATTTCTGTATTTCATTATTGCAACTTGCTGAAAAGTGTCAACAATGTTCCTTTCATCGAGTTTAAACAGTACAGCAAAATGGTATTTACAGAGTGACTCAAACTTGACTTAGACCTTGTTTTTGAAAAACTGTTTATTTCTGTATTTCATGATTGCAACTTGCTGAAAAGTGTTAACAGGGTTCCTTTCATCGAGTTTAAACAGTACAGCAAAATGGTACTTACAGAGTGACCTTGTTTTTGAAAAACTGTTTATTTCTCTATTACATGATTGCAACTTGCTGAAAAGTGTCAACAGTACAGTGTTCCTATCATCCTGATTAAGCAGTACAGCAAAAATGTAACTTACAAAGTGCATCAAACATGATTTAGACCTTGTTTGTGAATAACTATTTATTTCTGTTTTTCATGATTGCAACTTGCTGAAAAGTGTCAACAATGTTCCTTTCATCGAGTTTAAACAGTACAGCAAAATTGTACTTACAGAGTGACTCAAACATGACTTAGACCTTGTTTTTGAAAAACGGTTTATTTCTGTATTTCATGATTGCAACTTGCTGAAAAGTGTCAACAGTGTTCCTTTCATCGAGGTTAAACAGTACAGCAAAATTGTTCTTACAGAGTGACTCAAACATGACTTAGACCTTGTTTTTGAAAAACTGTTTATTTCTGTATTTCATGATTGCAACTTGCTGAAAAGTGTTAACAGGGTTCCTTTCATCGAGTTTAAACAGTACAGCAAAATGGTACTTACAGAGTGACCTTGTTTTTGAAAAACTGTTTATTTCTGTATTACATGATTGCAACTTGCTGAAAAGTGTCAACAGTTCAGTGTTCCTATCATCCTGATTAAGCAGTACAGCAAAAATTGTACTTACAGAGTGCATCAAACATGATTTAGACCTTGTTTGTGAAAAACGATTTATTTCTGTATTTCATGATTGCAACTTGCTGAAAAGTGTCAACAATGTTCCTTTCATCGAGTTTAAACAGTACAGCAAAATGGTATTTACAGAGTGACTCAAACTTGACTTAGACCTTGTTTTTGAAAAACTGTTTATTTCTGTATTACATGATTGCAACTTGCTGAAAAGTGTCAACAGTACAGTGTTCCTATCATCCTGATTAAGCAGTACAGCAAAAATGTAACTTACAAATTGCATCAAACATGATTTAGACCTTGTTTGTGAATAACTATTTATTTCTGTTTTTCATGATTGCAACTTGCTGAAAAGTGTCAACAATGTTCCTTTCATCGAGTTTAAACAGTACAGCAAAATTGTACTTACAGAGTGACTCAAACATGACTTAGACCTTGTTTTTGAAAAACGGTTTATTTCTGTATTTCATGATTGCAACTTGCTGAAAAGTGTCAACAGTGTTCCTTTCATCGAGGTTAAACAGTACAGCAAATGGTACTTACAGAGTGACTCAAACATGACTTAGACCTTGTTTTTGAAAAACTGTTTATTTCTGTATTACATGATTGCAACTTGCTGAAAAGTGTCAACAGTTCAGTGTTCCTATCATCCTGATTAAGCAGTACAGCAAAAATTGTACTTACAGAGTGCATCAAACATGATTTAGACCTTGTTTGTGAAAAACTATTTATTTCTGTATTACATGATTGCAACTTGCTGAAAAGTGTCAACAGTACAGTGTTCCTATCATCCTGATTAATCAGTACAGCAAAAATGGAACTTACAGAGTGCACTAAACATGAATTAGACCTTGTTTGTGAAAAACGATTTATTTCTGTATTTCATGATTGCAACTTGCTGAAAAGTGTCAACAATGTTCCTTTCATCGAGTTTAAACAGTACAGCAAAATGGTATTTACAGAGTGACTCAAACTTAACTTAGACCTTGTTTTTGATAAACTGTTTATTTCTGTATTACATGATTGCAACTTGCTGAAAAGTGTCAACAGTACAGTGTTCCTATCATCCTGATTAAGCAGTACAGCAAAAATGGAACTTACAAAGTGCATCAAACATGATTTTGACCTTGTTTGTGAATAACTATTTATTTCTGTTTTTCATGATTGCAACTTGCTGAAAAGTGTCAACAATGTTCCTTTCATCGAGTTTAAACAGTACAGCAAAATTGTACTTACAGAGTGATTCAAACATGACTTAGACCTTGTTTTTGAAAAACGGTTTATTTCTGTATTTCATGATTGCAACTTGCTGAAAAGTGTCAACAGTGTTCCTTTCATCGAGTTTAAACAGTACAGCAAATGGTACTTACAGAGTGACTCAAACATGACTTAGACCTTGTTTTTGAAAAACTGTTTATTTCTGTATTTCATGATTGCAACTTGCTGAAAAGTGTTAACAGGGTTCCTTTCATCGAGTTTAAACAGTACAGCAAAATGGTACTTACAGAGTGACCTTGTTTTTGAAAAACTGTTTATTTCTCTATTACATGATTGCAACTTGCTGAAAAGTGTCAACAGTTCAGTGTTCCTATCATCCTGATTAAGCAGTACAGCAAAAATTGTACTTACGAGTGCATCAAACATGATTTAGACCTTGTTTGTGAAAAACTATTTATTTCTGTATTACATGATTGCAACTTGCTGAAAAGTGTCAACAGTACAGTGTTCCTATCATCCTGATTAATCAGTACAGCAAAAATGGAACTTACAGAGTGCACTAAACATGAATTAGACCTTGTTTGTGAAAAACGATTTATTTCTGTATTTCATTATTGCAACTTGCTGAAAAGTGTCAACAATGTTCCTTTCATCGAGTTTAAACAGTACAGCAAAATGGTATTTACAGAGTGACTCAAACTTAACTTAGACCTTGTTTTTGAAAAACTGTTTATTTCTGTATTACATGATTGCAACTTGCTGAAAAGTGTCAACAGTACAGTGTTCCTATCATCCTGATTAAGCAGTACAGCAAAAATGGAACTTACAAAGTGCATCAAACATGATTTTGACCTTGTTTGTGAATAACTATTTATTTCTGTTTTTCATGATTGCAACTTGCTGAAAAGTGTCAACAATGTTCCTTTCATCGAGTTTAAACAGTACAGCAAAATTGTACTTACAGAGTGATTCAAACATGACTTAGACCTTGTTTTTGAAAAACGGTTTATTTCTGTATTTCATGATAGCAACTTGCTGAAAAGTGTCAACAGTGTTCCTTTCATCGAGTTTAAACAGTACAGCAAATGGTACTTACAGAGTGACTCAAACATGACTTAGACCTTGTTTTTGAAAAACTGTTTATTTCTGTATTTCATGATTGCAACTTGCTGAAAAGTGTTAACAGGGTTCCTTTCATCGAGTTTAAACAGTACAGCAAAATGGTACTTACAGAGTGACCTTGTTTTTGAAAAACGGTTTATTTCTCTATTACATGATTGCAACTTGCTGAAAAGTGTCAACAGTTCAGTGTTCCTATCATCCTGATTAAGCAGTACAGCAAAAATTGTACTTACAGAGTGCATCAAACATGATTTAGACCTTGTTTGTGAAAAACTATTTATTTCTGTATTACATGATTGCAACTTGCTGAAAAGTGTCAACAGTACAGTGTTCCTATCATCCTGATTAATCAGTACAGCAAAAATGGAACTTACAGAGTGCACTAAACATGAATTAGACCTTGTTTGTGAAAAACGATTTATTTCTGTATTTCATGATTGCAACTTGCTGAAAAGTGTCAACAATGTTCCTTTCATCGAGTTTAAACAGTACAGCAAAATGGTATTTACAGAGTGACTCAAACTTGACTTAGACCTTGTTTTTGAAAAACTGTTTATTTCTGTATTACATGATTGCAACTTGCTGAAAAGTGTCAACAGTACAGTGTTCCTATCATCCTGATTAAGCAGTACAGCAAAAATGTAACTTACAAAGTGCATCAAACATGATTTAGACCTTGTTTGTGAATAACTATTTATTTCTGTTTTTCATGATTGCAACTTGCTGAAAAGTGTCAACAATGTTCCTTTCATCGAGTTTAAACAGTACAGCAAAATTGTACTTACAGAGTGACTCAAACATGACTTAGACCTTGTTTTTGAAAAACGGTTTATTTCTGTATTTCATGATTGCAACTTGCTGAAAAGTGTCAACAGTGTTCCTTTCATCGAGGTTAAACAGTACAGCAAATGGTACTTACAGAGTGACTCAAACATGACTTAGACCTTGTTTTTGAAAAACTGTTTATTTCTGTATTTCATGATTGCAACTTGCTGAAAAGTGTTAACAGGGTTCCTTTCATCGAGTTTAAACAGTACAGCAAAATGGTACTTACAGAGTGACCTTGTTTTTGAAAAACTGTTTATTTCTCTATTACATGATTGCAACTTGCTGAAAAGTGTCAACAGTTCAGTGTTCCTATCATCCTGATTAAGCAGTACAGCAAAAATTGTACTTACAGAGTGCATCAAACATGATTTAGACCTTGTTTGTGAAAAACTGTTTATTTCTGTATTACATGATTGCAACTTGCTGAAAAGTGTTAACAGGGTTCCTTTCATCGAGTTTAAACAGTACAGCAAAATGGTACTTACAGAGTGACCTTGTTTTTGAAAAACTGTTTATTTCTCTATTACATGATTGCAACTTGCTGAAAAGTGTCAACAGTTCAGTGTTCCTATCATCCTGATTAAGCAGTACAGCAAAAATTGTACTTACAGAGTGCATCAAACATGATTTAGACCTTGTTTGTGAAAAACTATTTATTTCTGTATTACATGATTGCAACTTGCTGAAAAGTGTCAACAGTACAGTTTTCCTATCATCCTGATTAATCAGTACAGCAAAAATGGAACTTACAGAGTGCACTAAACATGAATTAGACCTTGTTTGTGAAAAACTATTTATTTCTGTATTTCATTATTGCAACTTGCTGAAAAGTGTCAACAATGTTCCTTTCATCGAGTTTAAACAGTACAGCAAAATGGTATTTACAGATTAACTCAAACTTGACTTAGACCTTGTTTTTGAAAAACTGTTTATTTCTGTATTAGATGATTGCAACTTGCTGAAAAGTGTCAACAATGTTCCTTTCATCGAGTTTAAACAGTACAGCAAAAGTGTACTTACAGAGTGACTCAAACATGACTTAGACCTTGTTTTTGAAAAACGGTTTATTTCTGTATTTCATGATTGCAACTTGCTGAAAAGTGTCAACAATGTTCCTTTCATCGAGTTTAAACAGTAAAGCAAAATGGAATTTACAGATTGACTCAAACTTGACTTAGACCTTGTTTTTGAAAAACGGTTTATTTCTGTATTACATGATTGCAACTTGCTGAAAAGTGTCAACAGTACAGTGTTCCTATCATCCTGATTAAGCAGTACAGCAAAAATGGAACTTACAAAGTGCATCAAACATGATTTAGACCTTGTTTGTGAAAAACTATTTATTTCTGTTTTTCATGATTGCAACTTGCTGAAAAGTGTCAACAGTACAGTGTTCCTATCATCCTGATTAAGCAGTACAGCAAAAATGTAACTTACAAAGTGCATCAAACATGATTTAGACCTTGTTTGTGAATAACTATTTATTTCTGTTTTTCATGATTGCAACTTGCTGAAAAGTGTCAACAATGTTCCTTTCATCGAGTTTAAACAGTACAGCAAAATTGTACTTACAGAGTGACTCAAACATGACTTAGACCTTGTTTTTGAAAAACGGTTTATTTCTGTATTTCATGATTGCAACTTGCTGAAAAGTGTCAACAGTGTTCCTTTCATCGAGGTTAAACAGTACAGCAAATGGTACTTACAGAGTGACTCAAACATGACTTAGACCTTGTTTTTGAAAAACTGTTTATTTCTGTATTTCATGATTGCAACTTGCTGAAAAGTGTTAACAGGGTTCCTTTCATCGAGTTTAAACAGTACAGCAAAATGGTACTTACAGAGTGACCTTGTTTTTGAAAAACGGTTTATTTCTCTATTACATGATTGCAACTTGCTGAAAAGTGTCAACAGTTCAGTGTTCCTATCATCCTGATTAAGCAGTACAGCAAAAATTGTACTTACGAGTAAGTCAAACATGATTTAGACCTTGTTTGTGAAAAACTATTTATTTCTGTATTACATGATTGCAACTTGCTGAAAAGTGTCAACAGTACAGTGTTCCTATCATCCTGATTAATCAGTACAGCAAAAATGGAACTTACAGAGTGCACTAAACATGAATTAGACCTTGTTTGTGAAAAACGATTTATTTCTGTATTTCATTATTGCAACTTGCTGAAAAGTGTCAACAATGTTCCTTTCATCGAGTTTAAACAGTACAGCAAAGTGGTATTTACAGAGTGACTCAAACTTAACTTAGACCTTGTTTTTGAAAAACTGTTTATTTCTGTATTACATGATTGCAACTTGCTGAAAAGTGTCAACAGTGTTCCTTTCATCGAGTTTAAACAGTACAGCAAATGGTACTTACAGAGTGACTCAAACATGACTTAGACCTTGTTTTTGAAAAACTGTTTATTTCTGTATTTCATGATTGCAACTTGCTGAAAAGTGTTAACAGGGTTCCTTTCATCGAGTTTAAACAGTACAGCAAAATGGTACTTACAGAGTGACCTTGTTTTTGAAAAACGGTTTATTTCTCTATTACATGATTGCAACTTGCTGAAAAGTGTCAACAGTTCAGTGTTCCTATCATCCTGATTAAGCAGTACAGCAAAAATTGTACTTACAGAGTGCATCAAACATGATTTAGACCTTGTTTGTGAAAAACTATTTATTTCTGTATTACATGATTGCAACTTGCTGAAAAGTGTCAACAGTACAGTGTTCCTATCATCCTGATTAATCAGTACAGCAAAAATGGAACTTACAGAGTGCACTAAACATGAATTAGACCTTGTTTGTGAAAAACGATTTATTTCTGTATTTCATGATTGCAACTTGCTGAAAAGTGTCAACAATGTTCCTTTCATCGAGTTTAAACAGTACAGCAAAATGGTATTTACAGAGTGACTCAAACTTGACTTAGACCTTGTTTTTGAAAAACTGTTTATTTCTGTATTACATGATTGCAACTTGCTGAAAAGTGTCAACAGTACAGTGTTCCTATCATCCTGATTAAGCAGTACAGCAAAAATGTAACTTACAAAGTGCATCAAACATGATTTAGACCTTGTTTGTGAATAACTATTTATTTCTGTTTTTCATGATTGCAACTTGCTGAAAAGTGTCAACAATGTTCCTTTCATCGAGTTTAAACAGTACAGCAAAATTGTACTTACAGAGTGACTCAAACATGACTTAGACCTTGTTTTTGAAAAACGGTTTATTTCTGTATTTCATGATTGCAACTTGCTGAAAAGTGTCAACAGTGTTCCTTTCATCGAGGTTAAACAGTACAGCAAATGGTACTTACAGAGTGACTCAAACATGACTTAGACCTTGTTTTTGAAAAACTGTTTATTTCTGTATTTCATGATTGCAACTTGCTGAAAAGTGTTAACAGGGTTCCTTTCATCGAGTTTAAACAGTACAGCAAAATGGTACTTACAGAGTGACCTTGTTTTTGAAAAACTGTTTATTTCTCTATTACATGATTGCAACTTGCTGAAAAGTGTCAACAGTTCAGTGTTCCTATCATCCTGATTAAGCAGTACAGCAAAAATTGTACTTACAGAGTGCATCAAACATGATTTAGACCTTGTTTGTGAAAAACTATTTATTTCTGTATTACATGATTGCAACTTGCTGAAAAGTGTCAACAGTACAGTTTTCCTATCATCCTGATTAATCAGTACAGCAAAAATGGAACTTACAGAGTGCACTAAACATGAATTAGACCTTGTTTGTGAAAAACGATTTATTTCTGTATTTCATTATTGCAACTTGCTGAAAAGTGTCAACAATGTTCCTTTCATCGAGTTTAAACAGTACAGCAAAATGGTATTTACAGAGTGACTCAAACTTAACTTAGACCTTGTTTTTGAAAAACTGTTTATTTCTGTATTACATGATTGCAACTTGCTGAAAAGTGTCAACAGTACAGTGTTCCTATCATCCTGATTAAGCAGTACAGCAAAAATGGAACTTACAAAGTGCATCAAACATGATTTTGACCTTGTTTGTGAATAACTATTTATTTCTGTTTTTCATGATTGCAACTTGCTGAAAAGTGTCAACAATGTTCCTTTCATCGAGTTTAAACAGTACAGCAAAATTGTACTTACAGAGTGATTCAAACATGACTTAGACCTTGTTTTTGAAAAACTGTTTATTTCTGTATTTCATGATTGCAACTTGCTGAAAAGTGTTAACAGGGTTCCTTTCATCGAGTTTAAACAGTACAGCAAAATGGTACTTACAGAGTGACCTTGTTTTTGAAAAACGGGTTATTTCTCTATTACATGATTGCAACTTGCTGAAAAGTGTCAACAGTTCAGTGTTCCTATCATCCTGATTAAGCAGTACAGCAAAAATTGTACTTACGAGTGCATCAAACATGATTTAGACCTTGTTTGTGAAAAACTATTTATTTCTGTATTACATGATTGCAACTTGCTGAAAAGTGTCAACAGTACAGTGTTCCTATCATCCTGATTAATCAGTACAGCAAAAATGGAACTTACAGAGTGCACTAAACATGAATTAGACCTTGTTTGTGAAAAACGATTTATTTCTGTATTTCATTATTGCAACTTGCTGAAAAGTGTCAACAATGTTCCTTTCATCGAGTTTAAACAGTACAGCAAAGTGGTATTTACAGAGTGACTCAAACTTAACTTAGACCTTGTTTTTGAAAAACTGTTTATTTCTGTATTACATGATTGCAACTTGCTGAAAAGTGTCAACAGTGTTCCTTTCATCAAGTTTAAACAGTACAGCAAATGGTACTTACAGAGTGACTCAAACATGACTTAGACCTTGTTTTTGAAAAACTGTTTATTTCTGTATTTCATGATTGCAACTTGCTGAAAAGTGTTAACAGGGTTCCTTTCATCGAGTTTAAACAGTACAGCAAAATGGTACTTACAGAGTGACCTTGTTTTTGAAAAACGGTTTATTTCTCTATTACATGATTGCAACTTGCCGAAAAGTGTCAACAGTTCAGTGTTCCTATCATCCTGATTAAGCAGTACAGCAAAAATTGTACTTACAGAGTGCATCAAACATGATTTAGACCTTGTTTGTGAAAAACTATTTATTTCTGTATTACATGATTGCAACTTGCTGAAAAGTGTCAACAGTACAGTTTTCCTATCATCCTGATTAATCAGTACAGCAAAAATGGAACTTACAGAGTGCACTAAACATGAATTAGACCTTGTTTGTGAAAAACTATTTATTTCTGTATTTCATTATTGCAACTTGCTGAAAAGTGTCAACAATGTTCCTTTCATCGAGTTTAAACAGTACAGCAAAATGGTATTTACAGATTAACTCAAACTTGACTTAGACCTTGTTTTTGAAAAACTGTTTATTTCTGTATTAGATGATTGCAACTTGCTGAAAAGTGTCAACAATGTTCCTTTCATCGAGTTTAAACAGTACAGCAAAAGTGTACTTACAGAGTGACTCAAACATGACTTAGACCTTGTTTTTGAAAAACGGTTTATTTCTGTATTTCATGATTGCAACTTGCTGAAAAGTGTCAACAATGTTCCTTTCATCGAGTTTAAACAGTAAAGCAAAATGGAATTTACAGATTGACTCAAACTTGACTTAGACCTTGTTTTTGAAAAACGGTTTATTTCTGTATTACATGATTGCAACTTGCTGAAAAGTGTCAACAGTACAGTGTTCCTATCATCCTGATTAAGCAGTACAGCAAAAATGGAACTTACAAAGTGCATCAAACATGATTTAGACCTTGTTTGTGAAAAACTATTTATTTCTGTTTTTCATGATTGCAACTTGCTGAAAAGTGTCAACAGTACAGTGTTCCTATCATCCTGATTAAGCAGTACAGCAAAAATGTAACTTACAAAGTGCATCAAACATGATTTAGACCTTGTTTGTGAATAACTATTTATTTCTGTTTTTCATGATTGCAACTTGCTGAAAAGTGTCAACAATGTTCCTTTCATCGAGTTTAAACAGTACAGCAAAATTGTACTTACAGAGTGACTCAAACATGACTTAGACCTTGTTTTTGAAAAACGGTTTATTTCTGTATTTCATGATTGCAACTTGCTGAAAAGTGTCAACAGTGTTCCTTTCATCGAGGTTAAACAGTACAGCAAATGGTACTTACAGAGTGACTCAAACATGACTTAGACCTTGTTTTTGAAAAACTGTTTATTTCTGTATTTCATGATTGCAACTTGCTGAAAAGTGTTAACAGGGTTCCTTTCATCGAGTTTAAACAGTACAGCAAAATGGTACTTACAGAGTGACCTTGTTTTTGAAAAACGGTTTATTTCTCTATTACATGATTGCAACTTGCTGAAAAGTGTCAACAGTTCAGTGTTCCTATCATCCTGATTAAGCAGTACAGCAAAAATTGTACTTACGAGTAAGTCAAACATGATTTAGACCTTGTTTGTGAAAAACTATTTATTTCTGTATTACATGATTGCAACTTGCTGAAAAGTGTCAACAGTACAGTGTTCCTATCATCCTGATTAATCAGTACAGCAAAAATGGAACTTACAGAGTGCACTAAACATGAATTAGACCTTGTTTGTGAAAAACGATTTATTTCTGTATTTCATTATTGCAACTTGCTGAAAAGTGTCAACAATGTTCCTTTCATCGAGTTTAAACAGTACAGCAAAGTGGTATTTACAGAGTGACTCAAACTTAACTTAGACCTTGTTTTTGAAAAACTGTTTATTTCTGTATTACATGATTGCAACTTGCTGAAAACTGTCAACAGTGTTCCTTTCATCGAGTTTAAACAGTACAGCAAATGGTACTTACAGAGTGACTCAAACATGACTTAGACCTTGTTTTTGAAAAACTGTTTATTTCTGTATTTCATGATTGCAACTTGCTGAAAAGTGTTAACAGGGTTCCTTTCATCGAGTTTAAACAGTACAGCAAAATGGTACTTACAGAGTGACCTTGTTTTTGAAAAACGGTTTATTTCTCTATTACATGATTGCAACTTGCTGAAAAGTGTCAACAGTTCAGTGTTCCTATCATCCTGATTAAGCAGTACAGCAAAAATTGTACTTACAGAGTGCATCAAACATGATTTAGACCTTGTTTGTGAAAAACTATTTATTTCTGTATTACATGATTGCAACTTGCTGAAAAGTGTTAACAGGGTTCCTTTCATCGAGTTTAAACAGTACAGCAAAATGGTACTTACAGAGTGACCTTGTTTTTGAAAAACTGTTTATTTCTCTATTACATGATTGCAACTTGCTGAAAAGTGTCAACAGTTCAGTGTTCCTATCATCCTGATTAAGCAGTACAGCAAAAATTGTACTTACAGAGTGCATCAAACATGATTTAGACCTTGTTTGTGAAAAACTATTTATTTCTGTATTACATGATTGCAACTTGCTGAAAAGTGTCAACAGTACAGTTTTCCTATCATCCTGATTAATCAGTACAGCAAAAATGGAACTTACAGAGTGCACTAAACATGAATTAGACCTTGCTTGTGAAAAACGATTTATTTCTGTATTTCATTATTGCAACTTGCTGAAAAGTGTCAACAATGTTCCTTTCATCGAGTTTAAACAGTACAGCAAAATGGTATTTACAGATTAACTCAAACTTGACTTAGACCTTGTTTTTGAAAAACTGTTTATTTCTGTATTACATGATTGCAACTTGCTGAAAAGTGTCAACAATGTTCCTTTCATCGAGTTTAAACAGTACAGCAAAATTGTACTTACAGAGTGACTCAAACATGACTTAGACCTTGTTTTTGAAAAACGGTTTATTTCTGTATTTCATGATTGCAACTTGCTGAAAAGTGTCAACAATGTTCCTTTCATCGAGTTTAAACAGTACAGCAAAATGGTATTTACAGATTGACTCAAACTTGACTTAGACCTTGTTTTTGAAAAACGGTTTATTTCTGTATTACATGATTGCAACTTGCTGAAAAGTGTCAACAGTACAGTGTTCCTATCATCCTGATTAAGCAGTACAGCAAAAATGGAACTTACAAAGTGCATCAAACATGATTTAGACCTTGTTTGTGAATAACTATTTATTTCTGTTTTTCATGATTGCAACTTGCTGAAAAGTGTCAACAGTTCAGTGTTCCTATCATCCTGATTAAGCAGTACAGCAAAAATTGTACTTACAGAGTGCATCAAACATGATTTAGACCTTGTTTGTGAAAAACTATTTATTTCTGTATTACATGATTGCAACTTGCTGAAAAGTGTCAACAGTACAGTTTTCCTATCATCCTGATTAATCAGTACAGCAAAAATGGAACTTACAGAGTGCACTAAACATGAATTAGACCTTGTTTGTGAAAAACGATTTATTTCTGTATTTCATTATTGCAACTTGCTGAAAAGTGTCAACAATGTTCCTTTCATCGAGTTTAAACAGTACAGCAAAATGGTATTTACAGAGTGACTCAAACTTAACTTAGACCTTGTTTTTGAAAAACTGTTTATTTCTGTATTACATGATTGCAACTTGCTGAAAAGTGTCAACAGTACAGTGTTCCTATCATCCTGATTAAGCAGTACAGCAAAAATGGAACTTACAAAGAGCATCAAACATGATTTTGACCTTGTTTGTGAATAACTATTTATTTCTGTTTTTCATGATTGCAACTTGCTGAAAAGTGTCAACAATGTTCCTTTCATCGAGTTTAAACAGTACAGCAAAATTGTACTTACAGAGTGATTCAAACATGACTTAGACCTTGTTTTTGAAAAACGGTTTATTTCTGTATTTCATGATTGCAACTTGCTGAAAAGTGTCAACAGTGTTCCTTTCATCGAGTTTAAACAGTACAGCAAATGGTACTTACAGAGTGACTCAAACATGACTTAGACCTTGTTTTTGAAAAACTGTTTATTTCTGTATTTCATGATTGCAACTTGCTGAAAAGTGTTAACAGGGTTCCTTTCATCGAGTTTAAACAGTACAGCAAAATGGTACTTACAGAGTGACCTTGTTTTTGAAAAACGGTTTATTTCTCTATTACATGATTGGAACTTGCTGAAAAGTGTCAACAGTTCAGTGTTCCTATCATCCTGATTAAGCAGTACAGCAAAAATTGTACTTACGAGTGCATCAAACATGATTTAGACC
Source organism: Salmo salar (assembly GCF_965601325.2). NCBI lineage: Eukaryota > Metazoa > Chordata > Actinopteri > Salmoniformes > Salmonidae > Salmo > Salmo salar. The sequence continues at coordinate 47,058,757 of NC_138295.1, read as the reverse complement.
TTGTTTGTGAAAAACTATTTATTTCTGTATTACATGATTGCAACTTGCTGAAAAGTGTCAACAGTACAGTGTTCCTATCATCCTGATTAATCAGTACAGCAAAAATGGAACTTACAAAGTGCACTAAACATGAATTAGACCTTGTTTGTGAAAAACGATTTATTTCTGTATTTCATTATTGCAACTTGCTGAAAAGTGTCAACAATGTTCCTTTCATCGAGTTTAAACAGTACAGCAAAATGGTATTTACAGAGTGACTCAAACTTAACTTAGACCTTGTTTTTGAAAAACTGTTTATTTCTGTATTACATGATTGCAACTTGCAGAAAAGTGTCAACAGTACAGTGTTCCTATCATCCTGATTAAGCAGTACAGCAAAAATGGAACTTACAAAGTGCATCAAACATGATTTTGACCTTGTTTGTGAATAACTATTTATTTCTGTTTTTCATGATTGCAACTTGCTGAAAAGTGTCAACAATGTTCCTTTCATCGAGTTTAAACAGTACAGCAAAATTGTACTTACAGAGTGATTCAAACATGACTTAGACCTTGTTTTTGAAAAACGGTTTATTTCTGTATTTCATGATTGCAACTTGCTGAAAAGTGTCAACAGTGTTCCTTTCATCGAGTTTAAACAGTACAGCAAATGGTACTTACAGAGTGACTCAAACATGACTTAGACCTTGTTTTTGAAAAACTGTTTATTTCTGTATTTCATGATTGCAACTTGCTGAAAAGTGTTAACAGGGTTCCTTTCATCGAGTTTAAACAGTACAGCAAAATGGTACTTACAGAGTGACCTTGTTTTTGAAAAACGGTTTATTTCTCTATTACATGATTGCAACTTGCTGAAAAGTGTCAAGAGTTCAGTGTTCCTATCATCCTGATTAAGCAGTACAGCAAAAATTGTACTTACAGAGTGCATCAAACATGATTTAGACCTTGTTTGTGAAAAACTATTTATTTCTGTATTACATGATTGCAACTTGCTGAAAAGTGTCAACAGTACAGTGTTCCTATCATCCTGATTAATCAGTACAGCAAAAATGGAACTTACAGAGTGCACTAAACATGAATTAGACCTTGTTTGTGAAAAACGATTTATTTCTGTATTTCATGATTGCAACTTGCTGAAAAGTGTCAACAATGTTCCTTTCATCGAGTTTAAACAGTACAGCAAAATGGTATTTACAGAGTGACTCAAACTTAACTTAGACCTTGTTTTTGAAAAACTGTTTATTTCTGTATTACATGATTGCAACTTGCTGAAAAGTGTCAACAGTACAGTGTTCCTATCATCCTGATTAAGCAGTACAGCAAAAATGGAACTTACAAAGAGCATCAAACATGATTTTGACCTTGTTTGTGAATAACTATTTATTTCTGTTTTTCATGATTGCAACTTGCTGAAAAGTGTCAACAATGTTCCTTTCATCGAGTTTAAACAGTACAGCAAAATTGTACTTACAGAGTGATTCAAACATGACTTAGACCTTGTTTTTGAAAAACGGTTTATTTCTGTATTTCATGATTGCAACTTGCTGAAAAGTGTCAACAGTGTTCCTTTCATCGAGTTTAAACAGTACAGCAAATGGTACTTACAGAGTGACTCAAACATGACTTAGACCTTGTTTTTGAAAAACTGTTTATTTCTGTATTTCATGATTGCAACTTGCTGAAAAGTGTTTACAGGGTTCCTTTCATCGAGTTTAAACAGTACAGCAAAATGGTACTTACAGAGTGACCTTGTTTTTGAAAAACGGTTTATTTCTCTATTACATGATTGCAACTTGCTGAAAAGTGTCAACAGTTCAGTGTTCCTATCATCCTGATTAAGCAGTACAGCAAAAATTGTACTTACGAGTGCATCAAACATGATTTAGACCTTGTTTGTGAAAAACTATTTATTTCTGTATTACATGATTGCAACTTGCTGAAAAGTGTCAACAGTACAGTGTTCCTATCATCCTGATTAATCAGTACAGCAAAAATGGAACTTACAAAGTGCACTAAACATGAATTAGACCTTGTTTGTGAAAAACGATTTATTTCTGTATTTCATTATTGCAACTTGCTGAAAAGTGTCAACAATGTTCCTTTCATCGAGTTTAAACAGTACAGCAAAATGGTATTTACAGAGTGACTCAAACTTAACTTAGACCTTGTTTTTGAAAAACTGTTTATTTCTGTATTACATGATTGCAACTTGCTGAAAAGTGTCAACAGTACAGTGTTCCTATCATCCTGATTAAGCAGTACAGCAAAAATGTAACTTACAAAGTGCATCAAACATGATTTAGACCTTGTTTGTGAATAACTATTTATTTCTGTTTTTCATGATTGCAACTTGCTGAAAAGTGTCAACAATGTTCCTTTCATCGAGTTTAAACAGTACAGCAAAATTGTACTTACAGAGTGACTCAAACATGACTTAGACCTTGTTTTTGAAAAACGGTTTATTTCTGTATTTCATGATTGCAACTTGCTGAAAAGTGTCAACAGTGTTCCTTTCATCGAGGTTAAACAGTACAGCAAATGGTACTTACAGAGTGACTCAAACATGACTTAGACCTTGTTTTTGAAAAACTGTTTATTTCTGTATTTCATGATTGCAACTTGCTGAAAAGTGTTAACAGGGTTCCTTTCATCGAGTTTAAACAGTACAGCAAAATGGTACTTACAGAGTGACCTTGTTTTTGAAAAACTGTTTATTTCTCTATTACATGATTGCAACTTGCTGAAAAGTGTCAACAGTTCAGTGTTCCTATCATCCTGATTAAGCAGTACAGCAAAAATTGTACTTACAGAGTGCATCAAACATGATTTAGACCTTGTTTGTGAAAAACTATTTATTTCTGTATTACATGATTGCAACTTGCTGAAAAGTGTTAACAGGGTTCCTTTCATCGAGTTTAAACAGTACAGCAAAATGGAACTTACAGAGTGCACTAAACATGAATTAGACCTTGTTTGTGAAAAACGATTTATTTCTGTATTTCATGATTGCAACTTGCTGAAAAGTGTCAACAATGTTCCTTTCATCGAGTTTAAACAGTACAGCAAAATGGTATTTACAGAGTGACTCAAACTTGACTTAGACCTTGTTTTTGAAAAACTGTTTATTTCTGTATTACATGATTGCAACTTGCTGAAAAGTGTCAACAGTACAGTGTTCCTATCATCCTGATTAAGCAGTACAGCAAAAATGTAACTTACAAAGTGCATCAAACATGATTTAGACCTTGTTTGTGAATAACTATTTATTTCTGTTTTTCATGATTGCAACTTGCTGAAAAGTGTCAACAATGTTCCTTTCATCGAGTTTAAACAGTACAGCAAAATTGTACTTACAGAGTGACTCAAACATGACTTAGACCTTGTTTTTGAAAAACGGTTTATTTCTGTATTTCATGATTGCAACTTGCTGAAAAGTGTCAACAGTGTTCCTTTCATCGAGGTTAAACAGTACAGCAAATGGTACTTACAGAGTGACTCAAACATGACTTAGACCTTGTTTTTGAAAAACTGTTTATTTCTGTATTTCATGATTGCAACTTGCTGAAAAGTGTTAACAGGGTTCCTTTCATCGAGTTTAAACAGTACAGCAAAATGGTACTTACAGAGTGACCTTGTTTTTGAAAAACTGTTTATTTCTCTATTACATGAATGCAACTTGCTGAAAAGTGTCAACAGTTCAGTGTTCCTATCATCCTGATTAAGCAGTACAGCAAAAATTGTACTTACAGAGTGCATCAAACATGATTTAGACCTTGTTTGTGAAAAACTATTTATTTCTGTATTACATGATTGCAACTTGCTGAAAAGTGTCAACAGTTCAGTGTTCCTATCATCCTGATTAAGCAGTACAGCAAAAATTGTACTTACAGAGTGCATCAAACATGATTTAGACCTTGTTTGTGAAAAACTATTTATTTCTGTATTACATGATTGCAACTTGCTGAAAAGTGTCAACAGTACAGTGTTCCTATCATCCTGATTAATCAGTACAGCAAAAATGGAACTTACAGAGTGCACTAAACATGAATTAGACCTTGTTTGTGAAAAACGATTTATTTCTGTATTTCATTATTGCAACTTGCTGAAAAGTGTCAACAATGTTCCTTTCATCGAGTTTAAACAGTACAGCAAAATGGTATTTACAGAGTGACTCAAACTTGACTTAGACCTTGTTTTTGAAAAACTGTTTATTTCTGTATTACATGATTGCAACTTGCTGAAAAGTGTCAACAGTACAGTGTTCCTATCATCCTGATTAAGCAGTACAGCAAAAATGTAACTTACAAAGTGCATCAAACATGATTTAGACCTTGTTTGTGAATAACTATTTATTTCTGTTTTTCATGATTGCAACTTGCTGAAAAGTGTCAACAATGTTCCTTTCATCGAGTTTAAACAGTACAGCAAAATTGTACTTACAGAGTGACTCAAACATGACTTAGACCTTGTTTTTGAAAAACGGTTTATTTCTGTATTTCATGATTGCAACTTGCTGAAAAGTGTCAACAGTGTTCCTTTCATCGAGGTTAAACAGTACAGCAAAATGGTACTTACAGAGTGACCTTGTTTTTGAAAAACTGTTTATTTCTCTATTACATGATTGCAACTTGCTGAAAAGTGTCAACAGTTCAGTGTTCCTATCATCCTGATTAAGCAGTACAGCAAAAATTGTACTTACAGAGTGCATCAAACATGATTTAGACCTTGTTTGTGAAAAACTATTTATTTCTGTTTTTCATGATTGCAACTTGCTGAAAAGTGTCAACAGTACAGTGTTCCTATCATCCTGATTAAGCAGTACAGCAAAAATGTAACTTACAAAGTGCATCAAACATGATTTAGACCTTGTTTGTGAATAACTATTTATTTCTGTTTTTCATGATTGCAACTTGCTGAAAAGTGTCAACAATGTTCCTTTCATCGAGTTTAAACAGTACAGCAAAATTGTACTTACAGAGTGACTCAAACATGACTTAGACCTTGTTTTTGAAAAACGGTTTATTTCTGTATTTCATGATTGCAACTTGCTGAAAAGTGTCAACAGTGTTCCTTTCATCGAGGTTAAACAGTACAGCAAATGGTACTTACAGAGTGACTCAAACATGACTTAGACCTTGTTTTTGAAAAACTGTTTATTTCTGTATTTCATGATTGCAACTTGCTGAAAAGTGTTAACAGGGTTCCTTTCATCGAGTTTAAACAGTACAGCAAAATGGTACTTACAGAGTGACCTTGTTTTTGAAAAACTGTTTATTTCTCTATTACATGATTGCAACTTGCTGAAAAGTGTCAACAGTTCAGTGTTCCTATCATCCTGATTAAGCAGTACAGCAAAAATTGTACTTACAGAGTGCATCAAACATGATTTAGACCTTGTTTGTGAAAAACTATTTATTTCTGTATTACATGATTGCAACTTGCTGAAAAGTGTCAACAGTACAGTGTTCCTATCATCCTGATTAAGCAGTACAGCAAAAATGTAACTTACAAAGTGCATCAAACATGATTTAGACCTTGTTTGTGAATAACTATTTATTTCTGTTTTTCATGATTGCAACTTGCTGAAAAGTGTCAACAATGTTCCTTTCATCGAGTTTAAACAGTACAGCAAAATTGTACTTACAGAGTGACTCAAACATGACTTAGACCTTGTTTTTGAAAAACTGTTTATTTCTGTATTTCATGATTGCAACTTGCTGAAAAGTGTCAACAGTGTTCCTTTCATCGAGGTTAAACAGAACAGCAGATGGTACTTACAGAGTGACTCAAACATGACTTAGACCTTGTTTTTGAAAAACTGTTTATTTCTGTATTTCATGATTGCAACTTGCTGAAAAGTGTTAACAGGGTTCCTTTCATCGAGTTTAAACAGTACAGCAAAATGGTACTTACAGAGTGACCTTGTTTTTGAAAAACTGTTTATTTCTCTATTACATGATTGCAACTTGCAGAAAAGTGTCAACAATTCAGTGTTCCTATCATCCTGATTAAGCAGTACAGCAAAAATTGTACTTACAGAGTGCATCAAACATGATTTAGACCTTGTTTGTGAAAAACTATTTATTTCTGTATTACATGATTGCAACTTGCTGAAAAGTGTTAACAGGGTTCCTTTCATCGAGTTTAAACAGTACAGCAAAATGGTACTTACAGAGTGACCTTGTTTTTGAAAAACTGTTTATTTCTCTATTACATGATTGCAACTTGCTGAAAAGTGTCAACAGTTCAGTGTTCCTATCATCCTCATTAAGCAGTACAGCAAAAATTGTACTTACAGAGTGCATCAAACATGATTTAGACCTTGTTTGTGAAAAACTATTTATTTCTGTATTACATGATTGCAACTTGCTGAAAAGTGTCAACAGTACAGTGTTCCTATCATCCTGATTAATCAGTACAGCAAAAATGGAACTTACAGAGTGCACTCAAATATGAATTAGACCTTGTTTGTGAAAAACGATTTATTTCTGTATTTCATTATTGCAACTTGCTGAAAAGTGTCAACAATGTTCCTTTCATCGAGTTTAAACAGTACAGCAAAATGGTATTTACAGATTAACTCAAACTTGACTTAGACCTTGTTTTTGAAAAACTGTTTATTTCTGTATTACATGATTGCAACTTGCTGAAAAGTGTCAACAATGTTCCTTTCATCGAGTTTAAACAGTAAAGCAAAATTGTACTTACAGAGTGACTCAAACATGACTTAGACCTTGTTTTTGAAAAACGGTTTATTTCTGTATTTCATGATTGCAACTTGCTGAAAAGTGTCAACAATGTTCCTTTCATCGAGTTTAAACAGTACAGCAAAATGGTATTTACAGATTGACTCAAACTTGACTTAGACTTTGTTTTTGAAAAACTGTTTATTTCTGTATTACATGATTGCAACTTGCTGAAAAGTGTCAACAGTACAGTGTTCCTATCATCCTGATTAAGCAGTACCGCAAAAATGGAACTTACAAAGTGCATCAAACATGATTTAGACCTTGTTTGTGAAAAACTATTTATTTCTGTATTTCATTATTGCAACTTGCTGAAAAGTGTCAACAATGTTCCTTTCATCGAGTTTAAACAGTACAGCAAAATGGTATTTACAGATTAACTCAAACTTGACTTAGACCTTGTTTTTGAAAAACTGTTTATTTCTGTATTACATGATTGCAACTTGCAGAAAAGTGTCAACAATGTTCCTTTCATCGAGTTTAAACAGTAAAGCAAAATTGTACTTACAGAGTGACTCAAACATGACTTAGACCTTGTTTTTGAAAAACGGTTTATTTCTGTATTTCATGATTGCAACTTGCTGAAAAGTGTCAACAATGTTCCTTTCATCGAGTTTAAACAGTACAGCAAAATGGTATTTACAGATTGACTCAAACTTGACTTAGACTTTGTTTTTGAAAAACTGTTTATTTCTGTATTACATGATTGCAACTTGCTGAAAAGTGTCAACAGTACAGTGTTCCTATCATCCTGATTAAGCAGTACCGCAAAAATGGAACTTACAAAGTGCATCAAACATGATTTAGACCTTGTTTGTGAAAAACAATTATTTCTGTTTTTCATGATTGCAACTTGCTGAAAAGTGTCAACAATGTTCCTTTCATCGAGTTTAAACAGTACAGCAAAATTGTACTTACAGAGTGACTCAAACATGACTTAGACCTTGTTTTTGAAAAACTGTTTATTTCTGTATTTCATGACTGCAACTTGCTGAAAAGTGTCAACAATGTTCCTTTCATCGAGTTTAAACAGTACAGCAAAATGGTATTTACAGATTGACTCAAACTTGACTTAGACCTTGTTTTTGAAAAACGGTTTATTTCTGTATTACATGATTGCAACTTGCTGAAAAGTGTCAACAGTACAGTGTTCCTATCATCCTGATTAAGCAGTACAGCAAAAATGGAACTTAGAAAGTGCATCAAACATGATTTAGACCTTGTTTGTGAAAAACTATTTATTTCTGTTTTTCATGATTGCAACTTGCTGAAAAGTGTCAACAATGTTCCTTTCATCGAGTTTAAACAGTACAGCAAAATTGTACTTACAGAGTGACTCAAACATGACTTAGACCTTGTTTGTGAAAAACTATTTATTTCTGTTTTTCATGATTGCAACTTGCTGAAAAGTGTCAACAGTTCAGTGTTCCTATCATCCTGATTAAGCAGTACAGCAAAAATTGTACTTACAGAGTGCATCAAACATGATTTAGACCTTGTTTGTGAAAAACTATTTATTTCTGTATTACATGATTGCAACTTGCTGAAAAGTGTTAACAGGGTTCCTTTCATCGAGTTTAAACAGTACAGCAAAATGGTACTTACAGAGTGACCTTGTTTTTGAAAAACTGTTTATTTCTCTATTACATGATTGCAACTTGCTGAAAAGTGTCAACAGTTCAGTATTCCTATCATCCTGATTAAGCAGTACAGCAAAAATTGTACTTACAGAGTGCATCAAACATGATTTAGACCTTGTTTGTGAAAAACTATTTATTTCTGTATTACATGATTGCAACTTGCTGAAAAGTGTCAACAGTACAGTGTTCCTATCATCCTGATTAATCAGTACAGCAAAAATGGAACTTACAGAGTGCACTAAACATGAATTAGACCTTGTTTGTGAAAAACGATTTATTTCTGTATTTCATTATTGCAACTTGCTGAAAAGTGTCAACAATGTTCCTTTCATCGAGTTTAAACAGTACAGCAAAATGGTATTTACAGATTAACTCAAACTTGACTTAGACCTTGTTTTTGAAAAACTGTTTATTTCTGTATTACATGATTGCAACTTGCTGAAAAGTGTCAACAATGTTCCTTTCATCGAGTTTAAACAGTACAGCAAAATTGTACTTACAGAGTGATTCAAACATGACTTAGACCTTGTTTTTGAAAAACGGTTTATTTCTGTATTTCATGATTGCAACTTGCTGAAAAGTGTCAACAATGTTCCTTTCATCGAGTTTAAACAGTACAGCAAAATGGTATTTACAGATTGACTCAAACTTGACTTAGACCTTGTTTTTGAAAAACGGTTTATTTCTGTATTACATGATTGCAACTTGCTGAAAAGTGTCAACAGTACAGTGTTCCTATCATCCTGATTAAGCAGTACAGCAAAAATGGAACTTACAAAGTGCATCAAACATGATTTAGACCTTGTTTGTGAAAAACTATTTATTTCTGTTTTTCATGATTGCAACTTGCTGAAAAGTGTCAACAATGTTCCTTTCATCGAGTTTAAACAGTACAGCAAAATTGTACTTACAGAGTGACTCAAACATGACTTAGACCTTGTTTGTGAAAAACGGTTTATTTCTGTATTTCATGATTGCAACTTGCTGAAAAGTGTTAACAGGGTTCCTTTCATCGAGTTTAAACAGTACAGCAAAATGGTACTTACAGAGTGACCTTGTTTTTGAAAAACTGTTTATTTCTCTATTACATGATTGCAACTTGCTGAAAAGTGTCAACAGTTCAGTGTTCCTATCATCCTGATTAAGCAGTACAGCAAAAATTGTACTTACAGAGTGCATCAAACATGATTTAGACCTTGTTTGTGAAAAACTATTTATTTCTGTATTACATGATTGCAACTTGCTGAAAAGTGTCAACAGTACAGTGTTCCTATCATCCTGATTAAGCAGTACAGCAAAAATGTAACTTACAAAGTGCATCAAACATGATTTAGACCTTGTTTGTGAATAACTATTTATTTCTGTTTTTCATGATTGCAACTTGCTGAAAAGTGTCAACAATGTTCCTTTCATCGAGTTTAAACAGTACAGCAAATGGTACTTACAGAGTGCATCAAACATGATTTAGACCTTGTTTGTGAAAAACTATTTATTTCTGTATTACTTGATTGCAACTTGCTGAAAAGTGTTAACAGGGTTCCTTTCATCGAGTTTAAACAGTACAGCAAAATGGTACTTACAGAGTGACCTTGTTTTTGAAAAACTGTTTATTTCTCTATTACATGATTGCAACTTGCTGAAAAGTGTCAACAGTTCAGTGTTCCTATCATCCTGATTAAGCAGTACAGCAAAAATTGTACTTACAGAGTGCATCAAACATGATTTAGACCTTGTTTGTGAAAAACTATTTATTTCTGTATTACATGATTGCAACTTGCTGAAAAGTGTCAACAGTACAGTGTTCCTATCATCCTGATTAATCAGTACAGCAAAAATGGAACTTACAGAGTGCACTAAACATGAATTAGACCTTGTTTGTGAAAAACGATTTATTTCTGTATTTCATTATTGCAACTTGCTGAAAAGTGTCAACAATGTTCCTTTCATCGAGTTTAAACAGTACAGCAAAATGGTATTTACAGATTGACTCAAACTTGACTTAGACTTTGTTTTTGAAAAACTGTTTATTTCTGTATTACATGATTGCAACTTGCTGAAAAGTGTCAACAGTACAGTGTTCCTATCATCCTGATTAAGCAGTACCGCAAAAATGGAACTTACAAAGTGCATCAAACATGATTTAGACCTTGTTTGTGAAAAACAATTATTTCTGTTTTTCATGATTGCAACTTGCTGAAAAGTGTCAACAATGTTCCTTTCATCGAGTTTAAACAGTACAGCAAAATTGTACTTACAGAGTGACTCAAACATGACTTAGACCTTGTTTTTGAAAAACTGTTTATTTCTGTATTTCATGACTGCAACTTGCTGAAAAGTGTCAACAATGTTCCTTTCATCGAGTTTAAACAGTACAGCAAAATGGTATTTACAGATTGACTCAAACTTGACTTAGACCTTGTTTTTGAAAAACGGTTTATTTCTGTATTACATGATTGCAACTTGCTGAAAAGTGTCAACAGTACAGTGTTCCTATCATCCTGATTAAGCAGTACAGCAAAAATGGAACTTACAAAGTGCATCAAACATGATTTAGACCTTGTTTGTGAAAAACTATTTATTTCTGTTTTTCATGATTGCAACTTGCTGAAAAGTGTCAACAATGTTCCTTTCATCGAGTTTAAACAGTACAGCAAAATTGTACTTACAGAGTGACTCAAACATGACTTAGACCTTGTTTGTGAAAAACTATTTATTTCTGTTTTTCATGATTGCAACTTGCTGAAAAGTGTCAACAATGTTCCTTTCATCGAGTTTAAACAGTACAGCAAATGGTATTTACAGAGTGACTCAAACTTGACTTAGACCTTGTTTTTGAAAAACTGTTTATTTCTGTATTTCATGATTGCAACTTGCTGAAAAGTGTTAACAGGGTTCCTTTCATCGAGTTTAAACAGTACAGCAAAATGGTACTTACAGAGTGACCTTGTTTTTGAAAAACTGTTTATTTCTCTATTACATGATTGCAACTTGCTGAAAAGTGTCAACAGTTCAGTGTTCCTATCATCCTGATTAAGCAGTACAGCAAAAATTGTACTTACAGAGTGCATCAAACATGATTTAGACCTTGTTTGTGAAAAACTATTTATTTCTGTATTACATGATTGCAACTTGCTGAAAAGTGTCAACAGTACAGTGTTCCTATCATCCTGATTAAGCAGTACAGCAAAAATGTAACTTACAAAGTGCATCAAACATGATTTAGACCTTGTTTGTGAATAACTATTTATTTCTGTTTTTCATGATTGCAACTTGCTGAAAAGTGTCAACAATGTTCCTTTCATCGAGTTTAAACAGTACAGCAAAATTGTACTTACAGAGTGACTCAAACATGACTTAGACCTTGTTTTTGAAAAACGGTTTATTTCTGTATTTCATGATTGCAACTTGCTGAAAAGTGTCAACAGTGTTCCTTTCATCGAGGTTAAACAGTACAGCAAATGGTACTTACAGAGTGACTCAAACATGACTCAGACCTTGTTTTTGAAAAACTGTTTATTTCTGTATTTCATGATTGCAACTTGCTGAAAAGTATTAACAGGGTTCCTTTCATCGAGTTTAAACAGTACAGCAAAATGGTACTTACAGAGTGACCTTGTTTTTGAAAAACTGTTTATTTCTCTATTACATGATTGCAACTTGCTGAAAAGTGTCAACAGTTCAGTGTTCCTATCATCCTGATTAAGCAGTACAGCAAAAATTGTACTTACAGAGTGCATCAAACATGATTTAGACCTTGTTTGTGAAAAACTATTTATTTCTGTATTACATGATTGCAACTTGCTGAAAAGTGTTAACAGGGTTCCTTTCATCGAGTTTAAACAGTACAGCAAAATGGTACTTACAGAGTGACCTTGTTTTTGAAAAACTGTTTATTTCTCTATTACATGATTGCAACTTGCTGAAAAGTGTCAACAGTTCAGTGTTCCTATCATCCTGATTAAGCAGTACAGCAAAAATTGTACTTACAGAGTGCATCAAACATGATTTAGACCTTGTTTGTGAAAAACTATTTATTTCTGTATTACATGATTGCAACTTGCTGAAAAGTGTCAACAGTACAGTGTTCCTATCATCCTGATTAATCAGTACAGCAAAAATGGAACTTACAGAGTGCACTAAACATGAATTAGACCTTGTTTGTGAAAAACGATTTATTTCTGTATTTCATTATTGCAACTTGCTGAAAAGTGTCAACAATGTTCCTTTCATCGAGTTTAAACAGTACAGCAAAATGGTATTTACAGATTAACTCAAACTTGACTTAGACCTTGTTTTTGAAAAACTGTTTATTTCTGTATTACATGATTGCAACTTGCTGAAAAGTGTCAACAATGTTCCTTTCATCGAGTTTAAACAGTACAGCAAAATTGTACTTACAGAGTGATTCAAACATGACTTAGACCTTGTTTTTGAAAAACGGTTTATTTCTGTATTTCATGATTGCAACTTGCTGAAAAGTGTCAACAATGTTCCTTTCATCGAGTTTAAACAGTACAGCAAAATGGTATTTACAGATTGACTCAAACTTGACTTAGACCTTGTTTTTGAAAAACGGTTTATTTCTGTATTACATGATTGCAACTTGCTGAAAAGTGTCAACAGTACAGTGTTCCTATCATCCTGATTAAGCAGTACAGCAAAAATGGAACTTACAAAGTGCATCAAACATGATTTAGACCTTGTTTGTGAAAAACTATTTATTTCTGTTTTTCATGATTGCAACTTGCTGAAAAGTGTCAACAATGTTCCTTTCATCGAGTTTAAACAGTACAGCAAAATTGTACTTACAGAGTGACTCAAACATGACTTAGACCTTGTTTGTGAAAAACGGTTTATTTCTGTTTTTCATGATTGCAACTTGCTGAAAAGTGTCAACAGTGTTCCTTTCATCGAGTTTAAACAGTACAGCAAATGGTACTTACAGAGTGACTCAAACATGACTTAGACCTTGTTTTTGAAAAACTGTTTATTTCTGTATTTCATGATTGCAACTTGCTGAAAAGTGTTAACAGGGTTCCTTTCATCGAGTTTAAACAGTACAGCAAAATGGTACTTACAGAGTGACCTTGTTTTTGAAAAACTGTTTATTTCTCTATTACATGATTGCAACTTGCTGAAAAGTGTCAACAGTTCAGTGTTCCTATCATCCTGATTAAGCAGTACAGCAAAAATTGTACTTACAGAGTGCATCAAACATGATTTAGACCTTGTTTGTGAAAAACTATTTATTTCTGTATTACATGATTGCAACTTGCTGAAAAGTGTCAACAGTACAGTGTTCCTATCATCCTGATTAAGCAGTACAGCAAAAATGTAACTTACAAAGTGCATCAAACATGATTTAGACCTTGTTTGTGAATAACTATTTATTTCTGTTTTTCATGATTGCAACTTGCTGAAAAGTGTCAACAATGTTCCTTTCATCGAGTTTAAACAGTACAGCAAAATTGTACTTACAGAGTGACTCAAACATGACTTAGACCTTGTTTTTGAAAAACGGTTTATTTCTGTATTTCATGATTGCAACTTGCTGAAAAGTGTCAACAGTGTTCCTTTCATCGAGGTTAAACAGTACAGCAAATGGTACTTACAGAGTGACTCAAACATGACTTAGACCTTGTTTTTGAAAAACTGTTTATTTCTGTATTTCATGATTGCAACTTGCTGAAAAGTATTAACAGGGTTCCTTTCATCGAGTTTAAACAGTACAGCAAAATGGTACTTACAGAGTGACCTTGTTTTTGAAAAACTGTTTATTTCTCTATTACATGATTGCAACTTGCTGAAAAGTGTCAACAGTTCAGTGTTCCTATCATCCTGATTAAGCAGTACAGCAAAAATTGTACTTACAGAGTGCATCAAACATGATTTAGACCTTGTTTGTGAAAAACTATTTATTTCTGTATTACTTGATTGCAACTTGCTGAAAAGTGTTAACAGGGTTCCTTTCATCGAGTTTAAACAGTACAGCAAAATGGTACTTACAGAGTGACCTTGTTTTTGAAAAACTGTTTATTTCTCTATTACATGATTGCAACTTGCTGAAAAGTGTCAACAGTTCAGTGTTCCTATCATCCTGATTAAGCAGTACAGCAAAAATTGTACTTACAGAGTGCATCAAACATGATTTAGACCTTGTTTGTGAAAAACTATTTATTTCTGTATTACATGATTGCAACTTGCTGAAAAGTGTCAACAGTACAGTGTTCCTATCATCCTGATTAATCAGTACAGCAAAAATGGAACTTACAGAGTGCACTAAACATGAATTAGACCTTGTTTGTGAAAAACGATTTATTTCTGTATTTCATTATTGCAACTTGCTGAAAAGTGTCAACAATGTTCCTTTCATCGAGTTTAAACAGTACAGCAAAATGGTATTTACAGATTAACTCAAACTTGACTTAGACCTTGTTTTTGAAAAACTGTTTATTTCTGTATTACATGATTGCAACTTGCTGAAAAGTGTCAACAATGTTCCTTTCATCGAGTTTAAACAGTACAGCAAAATTGTACTTACAGAGTGACTCAAACATGACTTAGACCTTGTTTTTGAAAAACGGTTTATTTCTGTATTTCATGATTGCAACTTGCTGAAAAGTGTCAACAATGTTCCTTTCATCGAGTTTAAACAGTACAGCAAAATGGTATTTACAGATTGACTCAAACTTGACTTAGACCTTGTTTTTGAAAAACTGTTTATTTCTGTATTACATGATTGCAACTTGCTGAAAAGTGTCAACAGTACAGTGTTCCTATCATCCTGATTAAGCAGTACCGCAAAAATGGAACTTACAAAGTGCATCAAACATGATTTAGACCTTGTTTGTGAAAAACTATTTATTTCTGTTTTTCATGATTGCAACTTGCTGAAAAGTGTCAACAATGTTCCTTTCATCGAGTTTAAACAGTACAGCAAAATTGTACTTACAGAGTGACTCAAACATGACTTAGACCTTGTTTTTGAAAAACTGTTTATTTCTGTATTTCATGATTGCAACTTGCTGAAAAGTGTCAACAATGTTCCTTTCATCGAGTTTAAACAGTACAGCAAAATGGTATTTACAGATTGACTCAAACTTGACTTAGACCTTGTTTTTGAAAAAC
This sequence comes from Salmo salar, assembly GCF_965601325.2. NCBI lineage: Eukaryota > Metazoa > Chordata > Actinopteri > Salmoniformes > Salmonidae > Salmo > Salmo salar. The sequence goes on along the minus strand of NC_138295.1, from coordinate 47,043,243 downwards.
GGTTTATTTCTGTATTACATGATTGCAACTTGCTGAAAAGTGTCAACAGTACAGTGTTCCTATCATCCTGATTAAGCAGTACAGCAAAAATGGAACTTACAAAGTGCATCAAACATGATTTAGACCTTGTTTGTGAAAAACTATTTATTTCTGTTTTTCATGATTGCAACTTGCTGAAAAGTGTCAACAATGTTCCTTTCATCGAGTTTAAACAGTACAGCAAAATTGTACTTACAGAGTGACTCAAACATGACTTAGACCTTGTTTGTGAAAAACTATTTATTTCTGTTTTTCATGATTGCAACTTGCTGAAAAGTGTCAACAGTGTTCCTTTCATCGAGTTTAAACAGTACAGCAAATGGTACTTACAGAGTGACTCAAACATGACTTAGACCTTGTTTTTGAAAAACTGTTTATTTCTGTATTTCATGATTGCAACTTGCTGAAAAGTGTTAACAGGGTTCCTTTCATCGAGTTTAAACAGTACAGCAAAATGGTACTTACAGAGTGACCTTGTTTTTGAAAAACTGTTTATTTCTCTATTACATGATTGCAACTTGCTGAAAAGTGTCAACAGTTCAGTGTTCCTATCATCCTGATTAAGCAGTACAGCAAAAATTGTACTTACAGAGTGCATCAAACATGATTTAGACCTTGTTTGTGAAAAACTATTTATTTCTGTATTACATGATTGCAACTTGCTGAAAAGTGTCAACAGTACAGTGTTCCTATTATCCTGATTAATCAGTACAGCAAAAATGGAACTTACAGAGTGCACTAAACATGAATTAGACCTTGTTTGTGAAAAACGATTTATTTCTGTATTTCATTATTGCAACTTGCTGAAAAGTGTCAACAATGTTCCTTTCATCGAGTTTAAACAGTACAGCAAAATGGTATTTACAGAGTGACTCAAACTTGACTTAGACCTTGTTTTTGAAAAACTGTTTAATTCTGTATTACATGATTGCAACTTGCTGAAAAGTGTCAACAGTACAGTGTTCCTATCATCCTGATTAAGCAGTACAGCAAAAATGGAACTTACAAAGTGCATCAAACATGATTTAGACCTTGTTTGTGAATAACTATTTATTTCTGTTTTTCATGATTGCAACTTGCTGAAAAGTGTCAACAATGTTCCTTTCATCGAGTTTAAACAGTACAGCAAAATTGTACTTACAGAGTGACCTTGTTTTTGAAAAACTGTTTATTTCTCTATTACATGATTGCAACTTGCTGAAAAGTGTCAACAGTTCAGTGTTCCTATCATCCTGATTAAGCAGTACAGCAAAAATTGTACTTACAGAGTGCATCAAACATGATTTAGACCTTGTTTGTGAAAAACTATTTATTTCTGTATTACATGATTGCAACTTGCTGAAAAGTGTTAACATGGTTCCTTTCATCGAGTTTAAACAGTACAGCAAAATGGTACTTACAGAGTGACCTTGTTTTTGAAAAACTGTTTATTTCTCTATTACATGATTGCAACTTGCTGAAAAGTGTCAACAGTTCAGTGTTCCTATCGTCCTGATTAAGCAGTACAGCAAAAAATTGTACTTACAGAGTGCATCAAACATGATTTAGACCTTGTTTGTGAAAAACTATTTATTTCTGTATTACATGATTGCAACTTGCTGAAAGGTGTCAACAGTACAGTGTTCCTATCATCCTGATTAATCAGTACAGCAAAAATGGAACTTACAGAGTGCACTAAACATGAATTAGACCTTGTTTGTGAAAAACGATTTATTTCTGTATTTCATGATTGCAACTTGCTGAAAAGTGTCAACAATGTTCCTTTCATCGAGTTTAAACAGTACAGCAAAATGGTATTTACAGAGTGACTCAAACTTGACTTAGACCTTGTTTTTGAAAAACTGTTTATTTCTGTATTACATGATTGCAACTTGCTGAAAAGTGTTAACAGGGTTCCTTTCATCGAGTTTAATCAGTACAGCAAAAATTGTACTTACAGAGTGCATCAAACATGATTTAGACCTTGTTTGTGAAAAACTATTTATTTCTGTATTACATGATTGCAACTTGCTGAAAAGTGTTAACAGGGTTCCTTTCATCGAGTTTAAACAGTACAGCAAAATGGTACTTACAGAGTGACCTTGTTTTTGAAAAACTGTTTATTTCTCTATTACATGATTGCAACTTGCTGAAAAGTGTCAACAGTTCAGTGTTCCTATCATCCTGATTAAGCAGTACAGCAAAAATTGTACTTACAGAGTGCATCAAACATGATTTAGACCTTGTTTGTGAAAAACTATTTATTTCTGTATTACATGATTGCAACTTGCTGAAAAGTGTCAACAGTACAGTGTTCCTATCATCCTGATTAATCAGTACAGCAAAAATGGAACTTACAGAGTGCACTAAACATGAATTAGACCTTGTTTGTGAAAAACGATTTATTTCTGTATTTCATTATTGCAACTTGCTGAAAAGTGTCAACAATGTTCCTTTCATCGAGTTTAAACAGTACAGCAAAATGGTATTTACAGAGTGACTCAAACTTGACTTAGACCTTGTTTTTGAAAAACTGTTTATTTCTGTATTACATGATTGCAACTTGCTGAAAAGTGTCAACAGTACAGTGTTCCTATCATCCTGATTAAGCAGTACAGCAAAAATGGAACTTACAAAGTGCATCAAACATGATTTAGACCTTGTTTTTGAAAAACGGTTTATTTCTGTATTTCATGATTGCAACTTGCTGAAAAGTGTTAACAGGGTTCCTTTCATCGAGTTTAAACAGTACAGCAAAATGGTACTTACAGAGTGACCTTGTTTTTGAAAAACTGTTTATTTCTCTATTACATGATTGCAACTTGCTGAAAAGTGTCAACAGTTCAGTGTTCCTATCGTCCTGATTAAGCAGTACAGCAAAAAATTGTACTTACAGAGTGCATCAAACATGATTTAGACCTTGTTTGTGAAAAACTATTTATTTCTGTATTACATGATTGCAACCTGCTGAAAAGTGTCAACAGTACATTGTTCCTATCATCCTGATTAATCAGTACAGCAAAAATGGAACTTACAGAGTGCACTAAACATGAATTAGACCTTGTTTGTGAAAAACGATTTATTTCTGTATTTCATGATTGCAACTTGCTGAAAAGTGTCAACAATGTTCCTTTCATCGAGTTTAAACAGTACAGCAAAATGGTATTTACAGAGTGACTCAAACTTGACTTAGACCTTGTTTTTGAAAAACTGTTTATTTCTGTATTACATGATTGCAACTTGCTGAAAAGTGTTAACAGGGTTCCTTTCATCGAGTTTAATCAGTACAGCAAAAATTGTACTTACAGAGTGCATCAAACATGATTTAGACCTTGTTTGTGAAAAACTATTTATTTCTGTATTACATGATTGCAACTTGCTGAAAAGTGTTAACAGGGTTCCTTTCATCGAGTTTAAACAGTACAGCAAAATGGTACTTACAGAGTGACCTTGTTTTTGAAAAACTGTTTATTTCTCTATTACATGATTGCAACTTGCTGAAAAGTGTCAACAGTTCAGTGTTCCTATCATCCTGATTAAGCAGTACAGCAAAAATTGTACTTACAGAGTGCATCAAACATGATTTAGACCTTGTTTGTGAAAAACTATTTATTTCTGTATTACATGATTGCAACTTGCTGAAAAGTGTCAACAGTACAGTGTTCCTATCATCCTGATTAATCAGTACAGCAAAAATGGAACTTACAGAGTGCACTAAACATGAATTAGACCTTGTTTGTGAAAAACGATTTATTTCTGTATTTCATTATTGCAACTTGCTGAAAAGTGTCAACAATGTTCCTTTCATCGAGTTTAAACAGTACAGCAAAATGGTTTTTACAGATTAACTCAAACATGACTTAGACCTTGTTTTTGAAAAACGGTTTATTTCTGTATTTCATGATTGCAACTTGCTGAAAAGTGTCAACAATGTTCCTTTCATCGAGTTTAAACAGTACAGCAAAATGGTATTTACAGATTGACTCAAACTTGACTTCGACCTTGTTTTTGAAAAACTGTTTATTTCTGTATTACATGATTGCAACTTGCTGAAAAGTGTCAACAGTACAGTGTTCCTATCATCCTGATTAAGCAGTACCGCAAAAATGGAACTTACAAAGTGCATCAAACATGATTTAGACCTTGTTTGTGAAAAACTATTTATTTCTGTTTTTCATGATTGCAACTTGCTGAAAAGTGTCAACAATGTTCCTTTCATCGAGTTTAAACAGTACAGCAAAATTGTACTTACAGAGTGACCTTGTTTTTGAAAAACTGTTTATTTCTCTATTACATGATTGCAACTTGCTGAAAAGTGTCAACAGTTCAGTGTTCCTATCATCCTGATTAAGCAGTACAGCAAAAATTGTACTTACAGAGTGCATCAAACATGATTTAGACCTTGTTTGTGAAAAACTATTTATTTCTGTATTACATGATTGCAGCTTGCTGAAAAGTGTCAACAGTACAGTGTTCCTATCATCCTGATTAATCAGTACAGCAAAAATGGAACTTACAGAGTGCACTAAACATGAATTAGACCTTGTTTGTGAAAAACGCTTTATTTCTGTATTTCATGATTGCAACTTGCTGAAAAGTGTCAACAATGTTCCTTTCATCGAGTTTAAACAGTACAGCAAAATGGTATTTACAGAGTGACTCAAACTTGACTTAGACCTTGTTTTTGAAAAACTGTTTATTTCTGTATTACATGATTGCAACTTGCTGAAAAGTGTTAACAGGGTTCCTTTCATCGAGTTTAATCAGTACAGCAAAAATTGTACTTACAGAGTGCATCAAACATGATTTAGACCTTGTTTGTGAAAAACTATTTATTTCTGTATTACATGATTGCAACTTGCTGAAAAGTGTTAACAGGGTTCCTTTCATCGAGTTTAAACAGTACAGCAAAATGGTACTTACAGAGTGACCTTGTTTTTGAAAAACGGTTTATTTCTCTATTACATGATTGCAACTTGCTGAAAAGTGTCAACAGTTCAGTGTTCCTATCATCCTGATTAAGCAGTACAGCAAAAATTGTACTTACGAGTGACTCAAACTTGACTTAGACCTTGTTTTTGAAAAACTGTTTATTTCTGTATTACATGATTGCAACTTGCTGAAAAGTGTCAACAGTACAGTGTTCCTATCATCCTGATTAAGCAGTACAGCAAAAATGGAACTTACAAAGTGCATCAAACATGATTTAGACCTTGTTTGTGAATAACTATTTATTTCTGTTTTTCATGATTGCAACTTGCTGAAAAGTGTCAACAATGTTCCTTTCATCGAGTTTAAACAGTACAGCAAAATTGTACTTACAGAGTGACTCAAACATGACTTAGACCTTGTTTTTGAAAAACGGTTTATTTCTGTATTTCATGATTGCAACTTGCTGAAAAGTGACAACAGTGTTCCTTTCATCGAGGTTAAACAGTACAGCAAATGGTACTTACAGAGTGACTCAAACATGACTTAGACCTTGTTTTTGAAAAACTGTTTATTTCTGTATTTCATGATTGCAACTTGCTGAAAAGTGTTAACAGGGTTCCTTTCATCGAGTTTAAACAGTACAGCAAAATGGTACTTACAGAGTGACCTTGTTTTTGAAAAACTGTTTATTTCTCTATTACATGATTGCAACTTGCTGAAAAGTGTCAACAGTTCAGTGTTCCTATCATCCTGATTAAGCAGTACAGCAAAAATTGTACTTACAGAGTGCATCAAACATGATTTAGACCTTGTTTGTGAAAAACTATTTATTTCTGTATTACATGATTGCAACTTGCTGAAAAGTGTTAACAGGGTTCCTTTCATCGAGTTTAAACAGTACGGCAAAATGGTTCTTACAGAGTGACCTTGTTTTTGAAAAACTGTTTATTTCTCTATTACATGATTGCAACTTGCTGAAAAGTGTCAACAGTTCAGTGTTCCTATCATCCTGATTAAGCAGTACAGCAAAAATTGTACTTACAGAGTGCATCAAACATGATTTAGACCTTGTTTGTGAAAAACTATTTATTTCTGTATTACATGATTGCAACTTGCTGAAAAGTGTCAACAGTACAGTGTTCCTATCATCCTGATTAATCAGTACAGCAAAAATGGAACTTACAGAGTGCACTAAACATGAATTAGACCTTGTTTGTGAAAAACGATTTATTTCTGTATTTCATTATTGCAACTTGCTGAAAAGTGTCAACAATGTTCCTTTCATCGAGTTTAAACAGTACAGCAAAATGGTATTTACAGATTAACTCAAACTTGACTTAGACCTTGTTTTTGAAAAACTGTTTATTTCTGTATTACATGATTGCAACTTGCTGAAAAGTGTCAACAATGTTCCTTTCATCGAGTTTAAACAGTACAGCAAAATTGTACTTACAGAGTGACTCAAACATGACTTAGACCTTGTTTTTGAAAAACGGTTTATTTCTGTATTTCATGATTGCAACTTGCTGAAAAGTGTCAACAATGTTCCTTTCATCGAGTTTAAACAGTACAGCAAAATGGTATTTACAGATTGACTCAAACTTGACTTCGACCTTGTTTTTGAAAAACTGTTTATTTCTGTATTACATGATTGCAACTTGCTGAAAAGTGTCAACAGTACAGTGTTCCTATCATCCTGATTAAGCAGTACCGCAAAAATGGAACTTACAAAGTGCATCAAACATGATTTAGACCTTGTTTGTGAAAAACTATTTATTTCTGTTTTTCATGATTGCAACTTGCTGAAAAGTGTCAACAATGTTCCTTTCATCGAGTTTAAACAGTACAGCAAAATTGTACTTACAGAGTGACCTTGTTTTTGAAAAACTGTTTATTTCTCTATTACATGATTGCAACTTGCTGAAAAGTGTCAACAGTTCAGTGTTCCTATCATCCTGATTAAGCAGTACAGCAAAAATTGTACTTACAGAGTGCATCAAACATGATTTAGACCTTGTTTGTGAAAAACTATTTATTTCTGTATTACATGATTGCAACTTGCTGAAAAGTGTCAACAGTACAGTGTTCCTATCATCCTGATTAATCAGTACAGCAAAAATGGAACTTACAGAGTGCACTAAACATGAATTAGACCTTGTTTGTGAAAAACGCTTTATTTCTGTATTTCATGATTGCAACTTGCTGAAAAGTGTCAACAATGTTCCTTTCATCGAGTTTAAACAGTACAGCAAAATGGTATTTACAGAGTGACTCAAACTTGACTTAGACCTTGTTTTTGAAAAACTGTTTATTTCTGTATTACATGATTGCAACTTGCTGAAAAGTGTTAACAGGGTTCCTTTCATCGAGTTTAATCAGTACAGCAAAAATTGTACTTACAGAGTGCATCAAACATGATTTAGACCTTGTTTGTGAAAAACTATTTATTTCTGTATTACATGATTGCAACTTGCTGAAAAGTGTTAACAGGGTTCCTTTCATCGAGTTTAAACAGTACAGCAAAATGGTACTTACAGAGTGACCTTGTTTTTGAAAAACTGTTTATTTCTGTATTACATGATTGCAACTTGCTGAAAAGTGTTAACAGGGTTCCTTTCATCGAGTTTAATCAGTACAGCAAAAATTGTACTTACAGAGTGCATCAAACATGATTTAGACCTTGTTTGTGAATAACTATTTATTTCTGTTTTTCATGATTGCAACTTGCTGAAAAGTGTCAACAATGTTCCTTTCATCGAGTTTAAACAGTACAGCAAAATTGTACTTACAGAGTGACTCAAACATGACTTAGACCTTGTTTTTGAAAAACGGTTTATTTCTGTATTTCATGATTGCAACTTGCTGAAAAGTGTCAACAGTGTTCCTTTCATCGAGGTTAAACAGTACAGCAAATGGTACTTACAGAGTGACTCAAACATGACTTAGACCTTGTTTTTGAAAAACTGTTTATTTCTGTATTTCATGATTGCAACTTGCTGAAAAGTGTTAACAGGGTTCCTTTCATCGAGTTTAAACAGTACAGCAAAATGGTACTTACAGAGTGACCTTGTTTTTGAAAAACTGTTTATTTCTCTATTACATGATTGCAACTTGCTGAAAAGTGTCAACAGTTCAGTGTTCCTATCATCCTGATTAAGCAGTACAGCAAAAATTGTACTTACAGAGTGCATCAAACATGATTTAGACCTTGTTTGTGAAAAACTATTTATTTCTGTATTACATGATTGCAACTTGCTGAAAAGTGTTAACAGGGTTCCTTTCATCGAGTTTAAACAGTACGGCAAAATGGTTCTTACAGAGTGACCTTGTTTTTGAAAAACTGTTTATTTATCTATTACATGATTGCAACTTGCTGAAAAGTGTCAACAGTTCAGTGTTCCTATCATCCTGATTAACCTCTTGGGGCTAGGTGGGACGCTAGCGTGCCACCCGTGGTGCACTCCATCAACAGCAGGTGCATTTCAAGAGCGGCAAATTTGAATCCAAATAAATGTCAAAATTCAAATTTTTCAAAAATACAACTATTTTACACCATTTGAAAGATAAACATCTCCTTAATCTAACCACGTTTTACGATTTCAAAAAGGTTTTACGGCGAAAGCATAAATTTAGAGTATGTTAGGACAGTACATTTACAAGAGTTGTGTGTAATGTTTTGTCAAGTCAAAGACAGGGTCACCAAAACCATAAAACCAGCTAAAATGATGCACTAACCTTTTACAATCTCCATCAGATGACACTCCTAGGACATTATGTTAGACAATGCATGCATTTTTAGTTCTATCAAGTTCATATTTATATCCAAAAACAGCGTTTTACTATGGCATTGATGTTGAGGAAATCGTTTCCCTCCAATAACCGGCAGTCAAGTCAGCGTCACAAATTAAATAATTAAAATTAGAAAACATTGGTAAAATATTATATTGTCATTTAAAGAATTATAGATTTACATCTCTTGAACTCAATCAACTTGCCAGATTTAAAAATAACCTTACTGGGAAATCACACTTTGCAATAATCTGAGCACTGCGCCCAGAAAAATACGCGTTGCGATACAGACTAGACGTCATGTTGGGGAGATCTAAAATCGAAAATACTATGTAAATAATCCATTACCTTTGATTCTCTTCATCAGATGTCACTTCCAGGTATCACAGGTCCATAACGAATGTAGTTTTGTTCAAAAAAGCTCATCATTTATGTCCAAAAATCTCCGTCTCGTTAGCACATGATGTAAGCCAGCCGGACTTCTCGTCATGAACGAGGGGAAAAAATATATTTCCGTTCGTTCAAACATGTCAAACGTTGTATAGCATAAATCATTAGGGCCTTTTTTAACCAGAACATGAATAATATTCAAGGTGGACGAATGCATACTCTTTTATAACGTATTGGAACGAGGGTACCCAACATGAACTCGCGCGCCAGGTGTCTAATGGGACATCATCGTTCCATGGCTCTTGTTCGGTCAGATCTCCCTCCAGAAGACTCAAAACACTTTGTAAAGGCTGGTGACATCTAGTGGAAGCAATAGGAAGTGCCAAAATATTCCTAAGCCCCTGTGTTTTTCAATGGGATAGGTTTAAAGTCAATACAACACATCAGGTATCCACTTCCTGTCAGAAAATGTCTCAGGGTTTTGCCTGCCAAATGAGTTCTGTTATACTCACAGACACCATTCAAACAGTTTTAGAAACTTTAGAGTGTTTTCTATCCATATATAATAAGTATATGCATATTCTAGTTACTGGGTAGGATTAGTAACCAGATTAAATCGGGTACATTTTTTTTATCCAGACGTGCAAATGCTGCCCCCTAGACCCAACAGGTTAAGCAGTACAGCAAAAATTGTACTTACAGAGTGCATCAAACATGATTTAGACCTTGTTTTTGAAAAACTATTTATTTCTGTATTACATGATTGCAACTTGCTGAAAAGTGTCAACAGTACAGTGTTCCTATCATCCTGATTAAGCAGTACAGCAAAAATGGAACTTACAAAGTGCATCAAACATGATTTAGACCTTGTTTGTGAATAACTATTTATTTCTGTTTTTCATGATTGCAACTTGCTGAAAAGTGTCAACAATGTTCCTTTCATCGAGTTTAAACAGTACAGCAAAATTGTACTTACAGAGTGACTCAAACATGACTTAGACCTTGTTTTTGAAAAACGGTTTATTTCTGTATTTCATGATTGCAACTTGCTGAAAAGTGTCAACAGTGTTCCTTTCATCGAGGTTAAACAGTACAGCAAATGGTAATTACAGAGTGACTCAAACATGACTTAGACCTTGTTTTTGAAAAACTGTTTATTTCTGTATTTCATGATTGCAACTTGCTGAAAAGTGTTAACAGGGTTCCTTTCATCGAGTTTAAACAGTACAGCAAAATGGTACTTACAGAGTGACCTTGTTTTTGAAAAACTGTTTATTTCTCTATTACATGATTGCAACTTGCTGAAAAGTGTCAACAGTTCAGTGTTCCTATCATCCTGATTAAGCAGTACAGCAAAAATTGTACTTACAGAGTGCATCAAACTTGATTTAGACCTTGTTTGTGAAAAACTATTTATTTCTGTATTACATGATTGCAACTTGCTGAAAAGTGTTAACAGGGTTCCTTTCATCGAGTTTAAACAGTACGGCAAAATGGTTCTTACAGAGTGACCTTGTTTTTGAAAAACTGTTTATTTCTCTATTACATGATTGCAACTTGCTGAAAAGTGTCAACAGTACAGTGTTCCTATCATCCTGATTAATCAGTACAGCAAAAATGGAACTTACAGAGTGCACTAAACATGATTTAGACCTTGTTTGTGAATAACTATTTATTTCTGTTTTTCATGATTGCAACTTGCTGAAAAGTGTCAACAATGTTCCTTTCATCGAGTTTAAACAGTACAGCAAAATTGTACTTACAGAGTGACTCAAACATGACTTAGACCTTGTTTTTGAAAAACGGTTTATTTCTGTATTTCATGATTGCAACTTGCTGAAAAGTGTCAACAGTGTTCCTTTCATCGAGGTTAAACAGTACAGCAAATGGTAATTACAGAGTGACTCAAACATGACTTAGACCTTGTTTTTGAAAAACTGTTTATTTCTGTATTTCATGATTGCAACTTGCTGAAAAGTGTTAACCTCTATGGGACCGGCGGGACGAATTCGTCCCACCTACGTAACATCCACTGCCAGCCTGTGGCGCGATTTTCAAAATCTTCAAAATCCTATTACTTCAATTTCTCAAACATATGACTATTTTACAGCCATTTAAAGATAAGACTCTCGTTAATCTAACCACACTGTCCGATTTCAAAAAGGCTTTACAACGAAAGCAAAACATTAGATTATGTCAGCAGAGTACCAAGCCAGAAATAATCAGACACCCATTTTTCAAGCCAGCATATAATGTCACCAAAACCCAGAAGACAGCTAAATGCAGCACTCACCTTTGATGATCTTCATCAGATGACAACCCTAGGACATTATGTTATACAATACATGCATGTTTTGTTCAATCAAGTTCATATTTATATCAAAAAACAGCTTTTTACATTAGCATGTGACGTTCAGAACTAGCATACCCCCCGCAAACTTACGGGGAATTCGCTAACATTTTACTAAATTACTCACGATAAACGTTCACAAAAAGCATAACAATTATTTTAAGAATTATAGATACAGACCTCCTCTATGCACTCGATATGTCCGATTTTAAAATAGCTTTTTGGTGAAAGCACATTTTGCAATATTCTAAGTATATAGCCCAGGCATCACGGGCTCGCTATTTAGACATCCGGCAAGTTTAGCACTCACCATAATCATATTTACTATTATAAAAATGTCATTACCTTTTGTTGTCTTCGTCAGAATGCACACCCAGGACGTCTACTTCAATAACAAATGTTGGTTTGGTCCAAAATAATCCATCGTTATATCCGAATAGCGGCGTTTTGTTCGTGCGTTCCAGACACTATCCGAAATAGTAAAGAAGTGTCGCGCGCTTGGCGCAATTCCTGACAATAAAATTCAAAGTATTCAATTGCCGTACGTCGAAGCATGTCAACCGCTGTTTAAAATCAATTTTTACGTCATTTTTCTCGTAGAAAAGCGGTAAAATTCCGACAGGGAATCTCCTTTTCGGCAAACAGAGGAAAAAATCCCAAAGGCGGGGGCGGTCGGGGTCACGCGCATAAGCTAGTGTCTCTTGATGGGCCACTTGAGAAAGGCGATAATGTGTTTCAGCCTGGGGCTGGAATGACGACATTCTCTTTTTTCCCGGGCTATGAGAGCCTATGGACGACGTGGGAAGTGTCACGTTAGAGCAGAGATCCTTAGTAAATGATAGAGATGGCAAAGAAGTTCCAGAAATGGTCAGACAGGCCACTTCCTGTAAAGGAATCTCTCAGGTTTTGACCTGCCATTTGAGTTCTGTTATACTCACAGACACCATTCAAACAGTTTTAGAAAATTTAGGGTGTTTTCTATCCATATGTAATAAGTATATGCATATTCTAGTTACTGAGTAGGAGTGGTAACCAGATTAAATCGGGTATGTTTTTTATCCAGCCGTGTCAATGCTGCCCCCTAGCCCTAACAGGTTAACAGGGTTCCTTTCATCGAGTTTAAACAGTACAGCAAAATGGTACTTACAGAGTGACCTTGTTTTTGAAAAACTGTTTATTTCTCTATTACATGATTGCAACTTGCTGAAAAGTGTCAACAGTTCAGTGTTCCTATCATCCTGATTAAGCAGTACAGCAAAAATTGTACTTACAGAGTGCATCAAACTTGATTTAGACCTTGTTTGTGAAAAACTATTTATTTCTGTATTACATGATTGCAACTTGCTGAAAAGTGTTAACAGGGTTCCTTTCATCGAGTTTAAACAGTACGGCAAAATGGTTCTTAGAGAGTGACCTTGTTTTTGAAAAACTGTTTATTTCTCTATTACATGATTGCAACTTGCTGAAAAGTGTCAACAGTACAGTGTTCCTATCATCCTGATTAATCAGTACAGCAAAAATGGAACTTACAGAGTGCACTAAACATGATTTAGACCTTGTTTGTGAATAACTATTTATTTCTGTTTTTCATGATTGCAACTTGCTGAAAAGTGTCAACAATGTTCCTTTCATCGAGTTTAAACAGTACAGCAAAATTGTACTTACAGAGTGACTCAAACATGACTTAGACCTTGTTTTTGAAAAACGGTTTATTTCTGTATTTCATGATTGCAACTTGCTGAAAAGTGTCAACAGTGTTCCTTTCATCGAGGTTAAACAGTACAGCAAATGGTAATTACAGAGTGACTCAAACATGACTTAGACCTTGTTTTTGAAAAACTGTTTATTTCTGTATTTCATGATTGCAACTTGCTGAAAAGTGTTAACAGGGTTCCTTTCATCGAGTTTAAACAGTACAGCAAAATGGTACTTACAGAGTGACCTTGTTTTTGAAAAACTGTTTATTTCTCTATTACATGATTGCAACTTGCTGAAAAGTGTCAACAGTTCAGTGTTCCTATCATCCTGATTAAGCAGTACAGCAAAAATTGTACTTACAGAGTGCATCAAACATGATTTAGACCTTGTTTGTGAAAAACTATTTATTTCTGTATTACATGATTGCAACTTGCTGAAAAGTGTTAACAGGGTTCCTTTCATCGAGTTTAAACAGTACGGCAAAATGGTTCTTACAGAGTGACCTTGTTTTTGAAAAACTGTTTATTTCTCTATTACATGATTGCAACTTGCTGAAAAGTGTCAACAGTACAGTGTTCCTATCATCCTGATTAATCAGTACAGCAAAAATGGAACTTACAGAGTGCACTAAACATGAATTAGACCTTGTTTGTGAAAAACGATTTTTTTCTGTATTTCATGATTGCAACTTGCTGAAAAGTGTCAACAATGTTCCTTTCATCGAGTTTAAACAGTACAGCAAAATGGTATTTACAGAGTGACTCAAACTTGACTTAGACCTTGTTTTTGAAAAACTGTTTATTTCTGTATTACATGATTGCAACTTGCTGAAAAGTGTTAACAGGGTTCCTTTCATCGAGTTTAATCAGTACAGCAAAAATTGTACTTACAGAGTGCATCAAACATGATTTAGACCTTGTTTTTGAAAAACTGTTTATTTCTGTATTTCATGATTGCAACTTGCTGAAAAGTGTTAACAGGGTTCCTTTCATCGAGTTTAAACAGTACAGCAAAATGGTACTTACAGAGTGACCTTGTTTTTGAAAAACTGTTTATTTCTCTATTACATGATTGCAACTTGCTGAAAAGTGTCAACAGTTCAGTGTTCCTATCATCCTGATTAAGCAGTACAGCAAAAATTGTACTTACAGAGTGCATCAAACATGATTTAGACCTTGTTTGTGAAAAACTATTTATTTCTGTATTACATGATTGCAACTTGCTGAAAAGTGTCAACAGTACAGTGTTCCTATTATCCTGATTAATTAGTACAGCAAAAATGGAACTTACAGAGTTCACTAAACATGAATTAGACCTTGTTTGTGAAAAACGATTTATTTCTGTATTTCATGATTGCAACTTGCTGAAAAGTGTCAACAATGTTCCTTTCATCGAGTTTAAACAGTACAGCAAAATGGTATTTACAGAGTGACTCAAACTTGACTTAGACCTTGTTTTTGAAAAACTGTTTATTTCTGTATTACATGATTGCAACTTGCTGAAAAGTGTCAACAGTACAGTGTTCCTATCATCCTGATTAAGCAGTACAGCAAAAATGGAACTTACAAAGTGCATCAAACATGATTTAGACCTTGTTTGTGAAAAACTATTTATTTCTGTTTTTCATGATTGCAACTTGCTGAAAAGTGTCAACAATGTTCCTTTCATCGAGTTTAAACAGTACAGCAAAATTGTACTTACAGAGTGACTCAAACATGACTTAGACCTTGTTTTTGAAAAACGGTTTATTTCTGTATTTCATGATTGCAACTGGCTGAAAAGTGTCAACAGTGTTCCTTTCATCGAGTTTAAACAGTACAGCAAATGGTACTTACAGAGTGACTCAAACATGACTTAGACCTTGTTTTTGAAAAACTGTTTATTTCTGTATTTCATGATTGCAACTGGCTGAAGAGTGTTAACAGTGTTCCTTTCATCGAGTTTAAACAGTACAGCAAAATGGTACTTACAGAGTGACCTTGTTTTTGAAAAACTGTTTATTTCTTTATTACATGATTGCAACTTGCTGAAAAGTGTCAACAGTACAGTGTTCCTATCATCCTGATTAAGCAGTACAGCAAAAATGGAACTTACAAAGTGCATCAAACATGATTTAGACCTTGTTTGTGAAAAACTATTTATTTCTGTTTTTCATGATTGCAACTTGCTGAAAAGTTTCAACAGTACAGTGTTCCTATCATCCTGATTAATCAGTACAGCAAAAATGGAACTTACAGAGTGCACTAAACATGAATTAGACCTTGTTTGTGAAAAACGATTTATTTCTGTATTTCATTATTGCAACTTGCTGAAAAGTGTCAACAATGTTCCTTTCATCGATTTTAAACAGTACAGCAAAATGGTATTTACAGATTAACTCAAACTTGACTTAGACCTTGTTTTTGAAAAACGGTTTATTTCTGTATTACATGATTGCAACTTGCTGAAAAGTGTCAACAATGTTCCTTTCATCGAGTTTAAACAGTACAGCAAAATTGTACTTACAGAGTGACTCAAACATGACTTAGACCTTGTTTTTGAAAAACGGTTTATTTCTGTATTTCATGATTGCAACTTGCTGAAAAGTGTCAACAATGTTCCTTTCATCGAGTTTAAACAGTACAGCAAAATGGTATTTACAGATTGACTCAAACTTGACTTAGACCTTGTTTTTGAAAAACTGTTTATTTCTGTATTACATGATTGCAACTTGCTGAAAAGTGTCAACAGTACAGTGTTCCTATCATCCTGATTAAGCAGTACCGCAAAAATGGAACTTACAAAGTGCATCAAACATGATTTAGACCTTGTTTGTGAAAAACTATTTATTTCTGTTTTTCATGATTGCAACTTGCTGAAAAGTGTCAACAATGTTCCTTTCATCGAGTTTAAACAGTACAGCAAAATTGTACTTACAGAGTGACTCAAACATGACTTAGACCTTGTTTTTGAAAAACTGTTTATTTCTGTATTTCATGATTGCAACTTTCTGAAAAGTGTCAACAATGTTCCTTTCATCGAGTTTAAACAGTACAGCAAAATGGTATTTACAGATTGACTCAAACTTGACTTAGACCTTGTTTTTGAAAAACGGTTTATTTCTGTATTACATGATTGCAACTTGCTGAAAAGTGTCAACAGTACAGTGTTCCTATCATCCTGATTAAGCAGTACAGCAAAAATGGAACTTACAAAGTGCATCAAACATGATTTAGACCTTGTTTGTGAAAAACTATTTATTTCTGTTTTTCATGATTGCAACTTGCTGAAAAGTGTCAACAATGTTCCTTTCATCGAGTTTAAACAGTACAGCAAAATTGTACTTACAGAGTGACTCAAACATGACTTAGACCTTGTTTGTGAAAAACTATTTATTTCTGTTTTTCATGATTGCAACTTGCTGAAAAGTGTCAACAATGTTCCTTTCATCGAGTTTAAACAGTACAGCAAAATTGTACTTACAGAGTGACTCAAACATGACTTAGACCTTGTTTGTGAAAAACTATTTATTTCTGTTTTTCATGATTGCAACTTGCTGAAAAGTGTCAACAGTGTTCCTTTCATCGAGTTTAAACAGTACAGCAAATGGTACTTACAGAGTGACTCAAACATGACTTAGACCTTGTTTTTGAAAAACTGTTTATTTCTGTATTTCATGATTGCAACTTGCTGAAAAGTGTTAACAGGGTTCCTTTCATCGAGTTTAAACAGTACAGCAAAATGGTACTTACAGAGTGACCTTGTTTTTGAAAAACTGTTTATTTCTCTATTACATGATTGCAACTTGCTGAAAAGTGTCAACAGTTCAGTGTTCCTATCATCCTGATTAAGCAGTACAGCAAAAATTGTACTTACAGAGTGCATCAAACATGATTTAGACCTTGTTTGTGAAAAACTATTTATTTCTGTATTACATGATTGCAACTTGCTGAAAAGTGTCAACAGTACAGTGTTCCTATCATCCTGATTAATCAGTACAGCAAAAATGGAACTTACAGAGTGCACTAAACATGAATTAGACCTTGTTTGTGAAAAACGATTTATTTCTGTATTTCATGATTGCAACTTGCTGAAAAGTGTCAACAATGTTCCTTTCATCGAGTTTAAACAGTACAGCAAAATGGTATTTACAGATTGACTCAAACTTGACTTAGACCTTGTTTTTGAAAAACTGTTTATTTCTGTATTACATGATTGCAACTTGCTGAAAAGTGTCAACAGTACAGTGTTCATATCATCCTGATTAAGCAGTACAGCAAAAATGGAACTTACAAAGTGCATCAAACATGATTTAGACCTTGTTTGTGAAAAACTATTTTTTTCTGTTTTTCATGATTGCAACTTGCTGAAAAGTGTCAACAATGTTCCTTTCATCGAGTTTAAACAGTACAGCAAAATTGTACTTACAGAGTGACTCAAACATGACTTAGACCTTGTTTTTGAAAAACGGTTTATTTCTGTATTTCATGATTGCAACTTGCTGAAAAGTGTCAACAGTGTTCCTTTCATCGAGTTTAAACAGTACAGCAAATGGTACTTACAGAGTGACTCAAACATGACTTAGACCTTGTTTTTGAAAAACTGTTTATTTCTCTATTACATGATTGCAACTTGCTGAAAAGTGTCAACAGTTCAGTGTTCCTATCATCCTGATTAAGCAGTACAGCAAAAATTGTACTTACAGAGTGCATCAAACATGATTTAGACCTTGTTTGTGAAAAACTATTTATTTCTGTATTACATGATTGCAACTTGCTGAAAAGTGTTAACAGGGTTCCTTTCATCGAGTTTAAACAGTACAGCAAAATGGTACTTACAGAGTGACCTTGTTTTTGAAAAACTGTTTATTTCTCTATTACATGATTGCAACTTGCTGAAAAGTGTCAACAGTTCAGTGTTCCTATCGTCCTGATTAAGCAGTACAGCAAAAATTGTACTTACAGAGTGCATCAAACATGATTTAGACCTTGTTTGTGAAAAACTATTTATTTCTGTATTACATGATTGCAACTTGCTGAAAAGTGTCAACAGTACAGTGTTCCTATCATCCTGATTAATCAGTACAGCAAAAATGGAAATTACAGAGTGCACTAAACATGAATTAGACCTTGTTTGTGAAAAACGATTTATTTTATTATTTCATGATTGCAACTTGCTGAAAAGTGTCAACAATGTTCCTTTCATCGAGTTTAAACAGTACAGCAAAATGGTATTTACAGAGTGACTCAAACTTGACTTAGACCTTGTTTTTGAAAAACTGTTTATTTCTGTATTACATGATTGCAACTTGCTGAAAAGTGTTAACAGGGTTCTTTTCATCGAGTTTAATCAGTACAGCAAAAATTGTACTTAGAGAGTGCATCAAACATGATTTAGACCTTGTTTGTGAAAAACTATTTATTTCTGTATTACATGATTGCAACTTGCTGAAAAGTGTTAACAGGGTTCCTTTCATCGAGTTTAAACAGTACAGCAAAATGGTACTTACAGAGTGACCTTGTTTTTGAAAAACTATTTATTTCTCTATTACATGATTGCAACTTGCTGAAAAGTGTCAACAGTTCAGTGTTCCTATCATCCTGATTAAGCAGTACAGCAAAAATTGTACTTACAGAGTGCATCAAACATGATTTAGATCTTGTTTGTGAAAAACTATTTATTTCTGTAATACATGATTGCAACTTGCTGAAAAGTGTCAACAGTACAGTGTTCCTATCATCCTGATTAATCAGTACAGCAAAAATGGAACTTACAGAGTGCACTAAACATGAATTAGACCTTGTTTGTGAAAAACTATTTATTTCTGTATTTCATTATTGCAACTTGCTGAAAAGTGTCAACAATGTTCCTTTCATCGAGTTTAAACAGTACAGCAAAATGGTATTTACAGATTAACTCAAACTTGATTTAGACCTTGTTTTTGAAAAACTGTTTATTTCTGTATTACATGATTGCAACTTGCTGAAAAGTGTCAACAATGTTCCTTTCATCGAGTTTAAACAGTACAGCAAAATTGTACTTACAGAGTGACTCAAACATGACTTAGACCTTGTTTTTGAAAAACGGTTTATTTCTGTATTTCATGATTGCAACTTGCTGAAAAGTGTCAACAATGTTCCTTTCATCGAGTTTAAACAGTACAGCAAAATGGTATTTACAGATTGACTCAAACTTGACTTCGAAATTGTTTTTGAAAAACTGTTTATTTCTGTATTACATGATTGCAACTTGCTGAAAAGTGTCAACAGTACAGTGTTCCTATCATCCTGATTAAGCAGTACCGCAAAAATGGAACTTACAAAGTGCATCAAACATGATTTAGACCTTGTTTGTGAAAAACTATTTATTTCTGTTTTTCATGATTGCAACTTGCTGAAAAGTGTCAACAATGTTCCTTTCATCGAGTTTAAACAGTACAGCAAAATTGTACTTACAGAGTGACTCAAACATGACTTAGACCTTGTTTTTGAAAAACTGTTTATTTCTGTATTACATGATTGCAACTTGCTGAAAAGTGTCAACAGTACAGTGTTCCTATCATCCTGATTAAGCAGTACAGCAAAAATGGAACTTACAAAGTGCATCAAACATGATTTAGACCTTGTTTGTGAAAAACTATTTATTTCTGTTTTTCATGATTGCAACTTGCTGAAAAGTGTCAACAATGTTCCTTTCATCGAGTTTAAACAGTACAGCAAAATTGTACTTACAGAGTGACTCAAACATGACTTAGACCTTGTTTTTGAAAAACTGTTTATTTCTGTATTACATGATTGCAACTTGCTGAAAAGTGTCAACAGTACAGTGTTCCTATCATCCTGATTAAGCAGTACAGCAAAAATGGAACTTACAAAGTGCATCAAACATGATTTAGACCTTGTTTGTGAAAAACTATTTATTTCTGTTTTTCATGATTGCAACTTGCTGAAAAGTGTCAACAATGTTCCTTTCATCGAGTTTAAACAGTACAGCAAATGGTACTTACAGAGTGACTCAAACATGACTTAGACCTTGTTTTTGAAAAACTGTTTATTTCTGTATTTCATGATTGCAACTTGCTGAAAAGTATTAACAGTGTTCCTTTCATCGAGTTTAAACAGTACAGCAAATGGTACTTACAGAGTGACTCAAACATGACTTAGACCTTGTTTTTGAAACACTGTTTATTTCTGTATTTCATGATTGCAACTTGCTGAAAAGTGTTAACAGGGTTCCTTTCATCGAGTTTAAACAGTACAGCAAAATGGTACTTACAGAGTGACCTTGTTTTTGAAAAACTGTTTATTTCTCTATTACATGATTGCAACTTGCTGAAAAGTGTCAACAGTTCAGTGTTCCTATCATCCTGATTAAGCAGTACAGCAAAAATTGTACTTACAGAGTGCATCAAACATGATTTAGACCTTGTTTGTGAAAAACTATTTATTTCTGTATTACATGATTGCAACTTGCTGAAAAGTGTCAACAGTACAGTGTTCCTATCATCCTGATTAAGCAGTACAGCAAAAATGGAACTTACAAAGTGCATCAAACATGATTTAGACCTTGTTTGTGAAAAACTATTTATTTCTGTTTTTCATGATTGCAACTTGCTGAAAAGTGTCAACAATGTTCCTTTCATCGAGTTTAAACAGTACAGCAAAATTGTACTTACAGAGTGACTCAAACATGACTTAGACCTTGTTTTTGAAAAACTGTTTATTTCTGTATTACATGATTGCAACTTGCTGAAAAGTGTCAACAGTACAGTGTTCCTATCATCCTGATTAAGCAGTACAGCAAAAATGGAACTTACAAAGTGCATCAAACATGATTTAGACCTTGTTTGTGAAAAACTATTTATTTCTGTTTTTCATGATTGCAACTTGCTGAAAAGTGTCAACAATGTTCCTTTCATCGAGTTTAAACAGTACAGCAAATGGTACTTACAGAGTGACTCAAACATGACTTAGACCTTGTTTTTGAAAAACTGTTTATTTCTGTATTTCATGATTGCAACTTGCTGAAAAGTATTAACAGTGTTCCTTTCATCGAGTTTAAACAGTACAGCAAATGGTACTTACAGAGTGACTCAAACATGACTTAGACCTTGTTTTTGAAACACTGTTTATTTCTGTATTTCATGATTGCAACTTGCTGAAAAGTGTTAACAGGGTTCCTTTCATCGAGTTTAAACAGTACAGCAAAATGGTACTTACAGAGTGACCTTGTTTTTGAAAAACTGTTTATTTCTCTATTACATGATTGCAACTTGCTGAAAAGTGTCAACAGTTCAGTGTTCCTATCATCCTGATTAAGCAGTACAGCAAAAATTGTACTTACAGAGTGCATCAAACATGATTTAGACCTTGTTTGTGAAAAACTATTTATTTCTGTATTACATGATTGCAACTTGCTGAAAAGTGTCAACAGTACAGTGTTCCTATCATCCTGATTAATCAGTACAGCAAAAATGGAACTTACAGAGTGCACTAAACATGAATTAGACCTTGTTTGTGAAAAACGATTTATTTCTGTATTTCATGATTGCAACTTGCTGAAAAGTGTCAACAATGTTCCTTTCATCGAGTTTAAACAGTACAGCAAAATTGTACTTACAGAGTGACTCAAACATGACTTAGACCTTGTTTTTGAAAAACGGTTTATTTCTGTATTTCATGATTGCAACTTGCTGAAAAGTGTCAACAGTGTTCCTTTCATCGAGTTTAAACAGTACAGCAAATGGTACTTACAGAGTGACTCAAACATGACTTAGACCTTGTTTTTGAAAAACTGTTTATTTCTGTATTTCATGATTGCAACTTGCTGAAAAGTGTTAACAGGGTTCCTTTCATCGAGTTTAAACAGTACAGCAAAATGGTACTTACAGAGTGACCTTGTTTTTGAAAAACTGTTTATTTCTCTATTACATGATTGCAACTTGCTGAAAAGTGTCAACAGTTCAGTGTTCCTATCATCCTGATTAAGCAGTACAGCAAAAATTGTACTTACAGAGTGCATCAAACATGATTTAGACCTTGTTTGTGAAAAACTATTTATTTCTGTATTACATGATTGCAACTTGCTGAAAAGTGTCAACAGTACAGTGTTCCTATCATCCTGATTAATCAGTACAGCAAAAATGGAACTTACAGAGTGCACTAAACATGAATTAGACCTTGTTTGTGAAAAACGATTTATTTCTGTATTTCATGATTGCAACTTGCTGAAAAGTGTCAACAATGTTCATTTCATCGAGTTTAAACAGTACAGCAAAATGGTATTTACAGATTGACTCAAACTTGACTTAGACCTTGTTTTTGAAAAACTGTTTATTTCTGTATTACATGATTGCAACTTGCTGAAAAGTGTCAACAATGTTCCTTTCATCGAGTTTAAACAGTACAGCAAAATGGTATTTACAGAGTGACTCAAACTTGACTTAGACCTTGTTTTTGAAAAACTGTTTATATCTGTATTACATGATTGCAACTTGCTGAAAAGTGTCAACAATGTTCCTTTCATCGAGTTTAAACAGTACAGCAAAATGGTATTTACAGATTGACTCAAACTTGACTTCGAAATTGTTTTTGAAAAACTGTTTATTTCTGTATTACATGATTGCAACTTGCTGAAAAGTGTCAACAGTACAGTGTTCCTATCATCCTGATTAAGCAGTACCGCAAAAATGGAACTTACAAAGTGCATCAAACATGATTTAGACCTTGTTTGTGAAAAACTATTTATTTCTGTTTTTCATGATTGCAACTTGCTGAAAAGTGTCAACAATGTTCCTTTCATCGAGTTTAAACAGTACAGCAAAATTGTACTTACAGAGTGACTCAAACATGACTTAGACCTTGTTTTTGAAAAACTGTTTATTTCTGTATTACATGATTGCAACTTGCTGAAAAGTGTCAACAGTACAGTGTTCCTATCATCCTGATTAAGCAGTACAGCAAAAATGGAACTTACAAAGTGCATCAAACATGATTTAGACCTTGTTTGTGAAAAACTATTTATTTCTGTTTTTCATGATTGCAACTTGCTGAAAAGTGTCAACAATGTTCCTTTCATCGAGTTTAAACAGTACAGCAAAATTGTACTTACAGAGTGACTCAAACATGACTTAGACCTTGTTTTTGAAAAACTGTTTATTTCTGTATTACATGATTGCAACTTGCTGAAAAGTGTCAACAGTACAGTGTTCCTATCATCCTGATTAAGCAGTACAGCAAAAATGGAACTTACAAAGTGCATCAAACATGATTTAGACCTTGTTTGTGAAAAACTATTTATTTCTGTTTTTCATGATTGCAACTTGCTGAAAAGTGTCAACAATGTTCCTTTCATCGAGTTTAAACAGTACAGCAAATGGTACTTACAGAGTGACTCAAACATGACTTAGACCTTGTTTTTGAAAAACTGTTTATTTCTGTATTTCATGATTGCAACTTGCTGAAAAGTATTAACAGTGTTCCTTTCATCGAGTTTAAACAGTACAGCAAATGGTACTTACAGAGTGACTCAAACATTACTTAGACCTTGTTTTTGAAACACTGTTTATTTCTGTATTTCATGATTGCAACTTGCTGAAAAGTGTTAACAGGGTTCCTTTCATCGAGTTTAAACAGTACAGCAAAATGGTACTTACAGAGTGACCTTGTTTTTGAAAAACTGTTTATTTCTCTATTACATGATTGCAACTTGCTGAAAAGTGTCAACAGTTCAGTGTTCCTATCATCCTGATTAAGCAGTACAGCAAAAATTGTACTTACAGAGTGCATCAAACATGATTTAGACCTTGTTTGTGAAAAACTATTTATTTCTGTATTACATGATTGCAACTTGCTGAAAAGTGTCAACAGTACAGTGTTCCTATCATCCTGATTAATCAGTACAGCAAAAATGGAACTTACAGAGTGCACTAAACATGAATTAGACCTTGTTTGTGAAAAACGATTTATTTCTGTATTTCATGATTGCAACTTGCTGAAAAGTGTCAACAATGTTCCTTTCATCGAGTTTAAACTGTACAGCAAAATTGTACTTACAGAGTGACTCAAACATGACTTAGACCTTGTTTTTGAAAAACGGTTTATTTCTGTATTTCATGATTGCAACTTGCTGAAAAGTGTCAACAGTGTTCCTTTCATCGAGTTTAAACAGTACAGCAAATGGTACTTACAGAGTGACTCAAACATGACTTAGACCTTGTTTTTGAAAAACTGTTTATTTCTGTATTTCATGATTGCAACTTGCTGAAAAGTGTTAACAGGGTTCCTTTCATCGAGTTTAAACAGTACAGCAAAATGGTACTTACAGAGTGACCTTGTTTTTGAAAAACTGTTTATTTCTCTATTACATGATTGCAACTTGCTGAAAAGTGTCAACAGTTCAGTGTTCCTATCATCCTGATTAAGCAGTACAGCAAAAATTGTACTTACAGAGTGCATCAAACATGATTTAGACCTTGTTTGTGAAAAACTATTTATTTCTGTATTACATGATTGCAACTTGCTGAAAAGTGTCAACAGTACAGTGTTCCTATCATCCTGATTAATCAGTACAGCAAAAATGGAACTTACAGAGTGCACTAAACATGAATTAGACCTTGTTTGTGAAAAACGATTTATTTCTGTATTTCATGATTGCAACTTGCTGAAAAGTGTCAACAATGTTCATTTCATCGAGTTTAAACAGTACAGCAAAATGGTATTTACAGATTGACTCAAACTTGACTTAGACCTTGTTTTTGAAAAACTGTTTATTTCTGTATTACATGATTGCAACTTGCTGAAAAGTGTCAACAATGTTCCTTTCATCGAGTTTAAACAGTACAGCAAAATGGTATTTACAGAGTGACTCAAACTTGACTTAGACCTTGTTTTTGAAAAACTGTTTATTTCTGTATTACATGATTGCAACTTGCTGAAAAGTGTCAACAATGTTCCTTTCATCGAGTTTAAACAGTACAGCAAAATGGTATTTACAGAGTGACTCAAACTTGACTTAGACCTTGTTTTTGAAAAACTGTTTATTTCTGTATTACATGATTGCAACTTGCTGAAAAGTGTCAACAGTACAGTGTTCCTATCATCCTGATTAATCAGTACAGCAAAAATGGAACTTACAGAGTGCACTAAACATGAATTAGACCTTGTTTGTGAAAAACTATTTATTTCTGTATTTCATGATTGCAACTTGCTGAAAAGTGTCAACAATGTTCCTTTCATCGAGTTTAAACAGTACAGCAAAATGGTATTTACAGATTGACTCAAACTTGACTTAGACCTTGTTTTTGAAAAACTGTTTATTTCTGTATTACATGATTGCAACTTGCTGAAAAGTGTCAACAGTACAGTGTTCCTATCATCCTGATTAAGCAGTACAGCAAAAATGGAACTTACAAAGTGCATCAAACATGATTTAGATCTTGTTTGTGAAAAACTATTTATTTCTGTTTTTCATGATTGCAACTTGCTGAAAAGTGTCAACAATGTTCCTTTCATCGAGTTTAAACAGTACAGCAAAATTGTACTTACAGAGTGACTCAAACATGACTTAGACCTTGTTTTTGAAAAACGGTTTATTTCTGTATTTCATGATTGCAACTTGCTGAAAAGTGTCAACAGTGTTCCTTTCATCGAGTTTAAACAGTACAGCAAATGGTACTTACAGAGTGACTCAAACATGACTTAGACCTTGTTTTTGAAAAACTGTTTATTTCTGTATTTCATGATTGCAACTTGCTGAAAAGTGTTAACAGGGTTCCTTTCATCGAGTTTAAACAGTACAGCAAAATGGTACTTACAGAGTGCACTAAACATGAATTAGACCTTGTTTGTGAAAAACTATTTATTTCTGTATTTCATGATTGCAACTTGCTGAAAAGTGTCAACAATGTTCCTTTCATCGAGTTTAAACAGTACAGCAAAATGGTATTTACAGAGTGACTCAAACTTGACTTAGACCTTGTTTTTGAAAAACTGTTTATTTCTGTATTACATGATTGCAACTTGCTGAAAAGTGTCAACAGTACAGTGTTCCTATCATCCTGATTAATCAGTACAGCAAAAATGGAACTTACAGAGTGCACTAAACATGAATTAGACCTTGTTTGTGAAAAACTATTTATTTCTGTATTTCATGATTGCAACTTGCTGAAAAGTGTCAACAATGTTCCTTTCATCGAGTTTAAACAGTACAGCAAAATGGTATTTACAGATAGACTCAAACTTGACTTAGACCTTGTTTTTGAAAAACTGTTTATTTCTGTATTACATGATTGCAACTTGCTGAAAAGTGTTAACAGGGTTCCTTTCATCGAGTTTAATCAGTACAGCAAAAATTGTACTTACAGAGTGCATCAAACATGATTTAGACCTTGTTTGTGAAAAACTATTTATTTCTGTATTACATGATTGCAACTTGCTGAAAAGTGTTAACAGGGTTCCTTTCAACGAGTTTAAACAGTACAGCAAAATGGTACTTACAGAGTGACCTTGTTTTTGAAAAACTGTTTATTTCTCTATTACATGATTGCAACTTGCTGAAAAGTGTCAACAGTTCAGTGTTCCTATCATCCTGATTAAGCAGTACAGCAAAAATTGTACTTACAGAGTGCATCAAACATGATTTAGACCTTGTTTGTGAAAAACTATTTATTTCTGTATTACATGATTGCAACTTGCTGAAAAGTGTCAACAGTACAGTGTTCCTATTATCCTGATTAATCAGTACAGCAAAAATGGAACTTACAGAGTGCACTAAACATGAATTAGACCTTGTTTGTGAAAAACGATTTATTTCTGTATTTCATGATTGCAACTTGCTGAAAAGTGTCAACAATGTTCCTTTCATCGAGTTTAAACAGTACAGCAAAATGGTATTTACAGAGTGACTCAAACTTGACTTAGACCTTGTTTTTGAAAAACTGTTTATTTCTGTATTACATGATTGCAACTTGCTGAAAAGTGTTAACAGGGTTCGTTTCATCGAGTTTAATCAGTACAGCAAAAATTGTACTTACAGAGTGCATCAAACATGATTTAGACCTTGTTTGTGAAAAACTATTTATTTCTGTATTACATGATTGCAACTTGCTGAAAAGTGTTAACAGGGTTCCTTTCATCGAGTTTAATCAGTACAGCAAAAATTGTACTTACAGAGTGCATCAAACATGATTTAGACCTTGTTTGTGAAAAACTATTTATTTCTGTATTACATGATTGCAACTTGCTGAAAAGTGTTAACAGGGTTCCTTTCAACGAGTTTAAACAGTACAGCAAAATGGTACTTACAGAGTGACCTTGTTTTTGAAAAACTGTTTATTTCTCTATTACATGATTGCAACTTGCTGAAAAGTGTCAACAGTTCAGTGTTCCTATCATCCTGATTAAGCAGTACAGCAAAAATTGTACTTACAGAGTGCATCAAACATGATTTAGACCTTGTTTGTGAAAAACTATTTATTTCTGTATTACATGATTGCAACTTGCTGAAAAGTGTCAACAGTGCAGTGTTCCTATTATCCTGATTAATCAGTACAGCAAAAATGGAACTTACAGAGTGCACTAAACATGAATTAGACCTTGTTTGTGAAAAACGATTTATTTCTGTATTTCATGATTGCAACTTGCTGAAAAGTGTCAACAATGTTCCTTTCATCGAGTTTAAACAGTACAGCAAAATGGTATTTACAGAGTGACTCAAACTTGACTTAGACCTTGTTTTTGAAAAACTGTTTATTTCTGTATTACATGATTGCAACTTGCTGAAAAGT
This sequence comes from Salmo salar, assembly GCF_965601325.2. Lineage (NCBI taxonomy): Eukaryota > Metazoa > Chordata > Actinopteri > Salmoniformes > Salmonidae > Salmo > Salmo salar. The sequence continues at coordinate 47,015,302 of NC_138295.1, read as the reverse complement.
GTTAACAGGGTTCCTTTCATCGAGTTTAATCAGTACAGCAAAAATTGTACTTACAGAGTGCATCAAACATGATTTAGACCTTGTTTGTGAAAAACTATTTATTTCTGTATTACATGATTGCAACTTGCTGAAAAGTGTTAACAGGGTTCCTTTCATCGAGTTTAAACAGTACAGCAAAATGGTACTTACAGAGTGACCTTGTTTTTGAAAAACTGTTTATTTCTCTATTACATGATTGCAACTTGCTGAAAAGTGTCAACAGTTCAGTGTTCCTATCATCCTGATTAAGCAGTACAGCAAAAATTGTACTTACAGAGTGCATCAAACATGATTTAGACCTTGTTTGTGAAAAACTATTTATTTCTGTATTACATGATTGCAACTTGCTGAAAAGTGTCAACAGTACAGTGTTCCTATCATCCTGATTAATCAGTACAGCAAAAATGGAACTTACAGAGTGCACTAAACATGAATTAGACCTTGTTTGTGAAAAACGATTTATTTCTGTATTTCATTATTGCAACTTGCTGAAAAGTGTCAACAATGTTCCTTTCATCGAGTTTAAACAGTACAGCAAAATGGTATTTACAGATTAACTCAAACTTGACTTAGACCTTGTTTTTGAAAAACTGTTTATTTCTGTATTACATGATTGCAACTTGCTGAAAAGTGTCAACAATGTTCCTTTCATCGAGTTTAAACAGTACAGCAAAATTGTACTTACAGAGTGACTCAAACATGACTTAGACCTTGTTTTTGAAAAACGGTTTATTTCTGTATTTCATGATTGCAACTTGCTGAAAAGTGTCAACAATGTTCCTTTCATCGAGTTTAAACAGTACAGCAAAATGGTATTTACAGATTGACTCAAACTTGACTTCGAAATTGTTTTTGAAAAACTGTTTATTTCTGTATTACATGATTGCAACTTGCTGAAAAGTGTCAACAGTACAGTGTTCCTATCATCCTGATTAAGCAGTACCGCAAAAATGGAACTTACAAAGTGCATCAAACATGATTTAGACCTTGTTTGTGAAAAACTATTTATTTCTGTTTTTCATGATTGCAACTTGCTGAAAAGTGTCAACAATGTTCCTTTCATCGAGTTTAAACAGTACAGCAAAATTGTACTTACAGAGTGACTCAAACATGACTTAGACCTTGTTTTTGAAAAACTGTTTATTTCTGTATTACATGATTGCAACTTGCTGAAAAGTGTCAACAGTACAGTGTTCCTATCATCCTGATTAAGCAGTACAGCAAAAATGGAACTTACAAAGTGCATCAAACATGATTTAGACCTTGTTTGTGAAAAACTATTTATTTCTGTTTTTCATGATTGCAACTTGCTGAAAAGTGTCAACAATGTTCCTTTCATCGAGTTTAAACAGTACAGCAAAATTGTACTTACAGAGTGACCTTGTTTTTGAAAAACTGTTTATTTCTCTATTACATGATTGCAACTTGCTGAAAAGTGTCAACAGTTCAGTGTTCCTATCATCCTGATTAAGCAGTACAGCAAAAATTGTACTTACAGAGTGCATCAAACATGATTTAGACCTTGTTTGTGAAAAACTATTTATTTCTGTATTACATGATTGCAACTTGCTGAAAAGTGTCAACAGTACAGTGTTCCTATTATCCTGATTAATCAGTACAGCAAAAATGGAACTTACAGAGTGCACTAAACATGAATTAGACCTTGTTTGTGAAAAACGATTTATTTCTGTATTTCATGATTGCAACTTGCTGAAAAGTGTCAACAATGTTCCTTTCATCGAGTTTAAACAGTACAGCAAAATGGTATTTACAGAGTGACTCAAACTTGACTTAGACCTTGTTTTTGAAAAACTGTTTATTTCTGTATTACATGATTGCAACTTGCTGAAAAGTGTTAACAGGGTTCGTTTCATCGAGTTTAATCAGTACAGCAAAAATTGTACTTACAGAGTGCATCAAACATGATTTAGACCTTGTTTGTGAAAAACTATTTATTTCTGTATTACATGATTGCAACTTGCTGAAAAGTGTTAACAGGGTTCCTTTCATCGAGTTTAAACAGTACAGCAAAATTGTACTTACAGAGTGACCTTGTTTTTGAAAAACTGTTTATTTCTCTATTACATGATTGCAACTTGCTGAAAAGTGTCAACAGTTCAGTGTTCCTATCATCCTGATTAAGCAGTACAGCAAAAATTGTACTTACAGAGTGCATCAAACATGATTTAGACCTTGTTTGTGAAAAACTATTTATTTCTGTATTACATGATTGCAACTTGCTGAAAAGTGTCAACAGTACAGTGTTCCTATTATCCTGATTAATCAGTACAGCAAAAATGGAACTTACAGAGTGCACTAAACATGAATTAGACCTTGTTTGTGAAAAACGATTTATTTCTGTATTTCATGATTGCAACTTGCTGAAAAGTGTCAACAATGTTCCTTTCATCGAGTTTAAACAGTACAGCAAAATGGTATTTACAGAGTGACTCAAACTTGACTTAGACCTTGTTTTTGAAAAACTGTTTATTTCTGTATTACATGATTGCAACTTGCTGAAAAGTGTTAACAGGGTTCGTTTCATCGAGTTTAATCAGTACAGCAAAAATTGTACTTACAGAGTGCATCAAACATGATTTAGACCTTGTTTGTGAAAAACTGTTTATTTCTGTATTACATGATTGCAACTTGCTGAAAAGTGTCAACAGTACAGTGTTCCTATCATCCTGATTAAGCAGTACAGCAAAAATGGAACTTACAAAGTGCATCAAACATGATTTAGACCTTGTTTGTGAAAAACTATTTATTTCTGTTTTTCATGATTGCAACTTGCTGAAAAGTGTCAACAATGTTCCTTTCATCGAGTTTAAACAGTACAGCAAAATTGTACTTACAGAGTGACCTTGTTTTTGAAAAACTGTTTATTTCTCTATTACATGATTGCAACTTGCTGAAAAGTGTCAACAGTTCAGTGTTCCTATCATCCTGATTAAGCAGTACAGCAAAAATTGTACTTACAGAGTGCATCAAACATGATTTAGACCTTGTTTGTGAAAAACTATTTATTTCTGTATTACATGATTGCAACTTGCTGAAAAGTGTCAACAGTACAGTGTTCCTATTATCCTGATTAATCAGTACAGCAAAAATGGAACTTACAGAGTGCACTAAACATGAATTAGACCTTGTTTGTGAAAAACGATTTATTTCTGTATTTCATGATTGCAACTTGCTGAAAAGTGTCAACAATGTTCCTTTCATCGAGTTTAAACAGTACAGCAAAATGGTATTTACAGAGTGACTCAAACTTGACTTAGACCTTGTTTTTGAAAAACTGTTTATTTCTGTATTACATGATTGCAACTTGCTGAAAAGTGTTAACAGGGTTCGTTTCATCGAGTTTAATCAGTACAGCAAAAATTGTACTTACAGAGTGCATCAAACATGATTTAGACCTTGTTTGTGAAAAACTATTTATTTCTGTATTACATGATTGCAACTTGCTGAAAAGTGTTAACAGGGTTCCTTTCATCGAGTTTAATCAGTACAGCAAAAATTGTACTTACAGAGTGCATCAAACATGATTTAGACCTTGTTTGTGAAAAACTATTTATTTCTGTATTACATGATTGCAACTTGCTGAAAAGTGTTAACAGGGTTCCTTTCAACGAGTTTAAACAGTACAGCAAAATGGTACTTACAGAGTGACCTTGTTTTTGAAAAACTGTTTATTTCTCTATTACATGATTGCAACTTGCTGAAAAGTGTCAACAGTTCAGTGTTCCTATCATCCTGATTAAGCAGTACAGCAAAAATTGTACTTACAGAGTGCATCAAACATGATTTAGACCTTGTTTGTGAAAAACTATTTATTTCTGTATTACATGATTGCAACTTGCTGAAAAGTGTCAACAGTACAGTGTTCCTATTATCCTGATTAATCAGTACAGCAAAAATGGAACTTACAGAGTGCACTAAACATGAATTAGACCTTGTTTGTGAAAAACGATTTATTTCTGTATTTCATGATTGCAACTTGCTGAAAAGTGTCAACAATGTTCCTTTCATCGAGTTTAAACAGTACAGCAAAATGGTATTTACAGAGTGACTCAAACTTGACTTAGACCTTGTTTTTGAAAAACTGTTTATTTCTGTATTACATGATTGCAACTTGCTGAAAAGTGTTAACAGGGTTCCTTTCATCGAGTTTAATCAGTACAGCAAAAATTGTACTTACAGAGTGCATCAAACATGATTTAGACCTTGTTTGTGAAAAACTATTTATTTCTGTATTACATGATTGCAACTTGCTGAAAAGTGTTAACAGGGTTCCTTTCATCGAGTTTAAACAGTACAGCAAAATGGTACTTACAGAGTGACCTTGTTTTTGAAAAACTGTTTATTTCTCTATTACATGATTGCAACTTGCTGAAAAGTGTCAACAGTTCAGTGTTCCTATCATCCTGATTAAGCAGTACAGCAAAAATTGTACTTACAGAGTGCATCAAACATGATTTAGACCTTGTTTGTGAAAAACTATTTATTTCTGTATTACATGATTGCAACTTGCTGAAAAGTGTCAACAGTACAGTGTTCCTATCATCCTGATTAATCAGTACAGCAAAAATGGAACTTACAGAGTGCACTAAACATGAATTAGACCTTGTTTGTGAAAAACGATTTATTTCTGTATTTCATTATTGCAACTTGCTGAAAAGTGTCAACAATGTTCCTTTCATCGAGTTTAAACAGTACAGCAAAATGGTATTTACAGATTAACTCAAACTTGACTTAGACCTTGTTTTTGAAAAACTGTTTATTTCTGTATTACATGATTGCAACTTGCTGAAAAGTGTCAACAATGTTCCTTTCATCGAGTTTAAACAGTACAGCAAAATTGTACTTACAGAGTGACTCAAACATGACTTAGACCTTGTTTTTGAAAAACGGTTTATTTCTGTATTTCATGATTGCAACTTGCTGAAAAGTGTCAACAATGTTCCTTTCATCGAGTTTAAACAGTACAGCAAAATGGTATTTACAGATTGACTCAAACTTGACTTCGAAATTGTTTTTGAAAAACTGTTTATTTCTGTATTACATGATTGCAACTTGCTGAAAAGTGTCAACAGTACAGTGTTCCTATCATCCTGATTAAGCAGTACCGCAAAAATGGAACTTACAAAGTGCATCAAACATGATTTAGACCTTGTTTGTGAAAAACTATTTATTTCTGTTTTTCATGATTGCAACTTGCTGAAAAGTGTCAACAATGTTCCTTTCATCGAGTTTAAACAGTACAGCAAAATTGTACTTACAGAGTGACTCAAACATGACTTAGACCTTGTTTTTGAAAAACTGTTTATTTCTGTATTACATGATTGCAACTTGCTGAAAAGTGTCAACAGTACAGTGTTCCTATCATCCTGATTAAGCAGTACAGCAAAAATGGAACTTACAAAGTGCATCAAACATGATTTAGACCTTGTTTGTGAAAAACTATTTATTTCTGTTTTTCATGATTGCAACTTGCTGAAAAGTGTCAACAATGTTCCTTTCATCGAGTTTAAACAGTACAGCAAAATTGTACTTACAGAGTGACTCAAACATGACTTAGACCTTGTTTTTGAAAAACTGTTTATTTCTGTATTACATGATTGCAACTTGCTGAAAAGTGTCAACAGTACAGTGTTCCTATCATCCTGATTAAGCAGTACAGCAAAAATGGAACTTACAAAGTGCATCAAACATGATTTAGACCTTGTTTGTGAAAAACTATTTATTTCTGTTTTTCATGATTGCAACTTGCTGAAAAGTGTCAACAATGTTCCTTTCATCGAGTTTAAACAGTACAGCAAATGGTACTTACAGAGTGACTCAAACATGACTTAGACCTTGTTTTTGAAAAACTGTTTATTTCTGTATTTCATGATTGCAACTTGCTGAAAAGTATTAACAGTGTTCCTTTCATCGAGTTTAAACAGTACAGCAAATGGTACTTACAGAGTGACTCAAACATGACTTAGACCTTGTTTTTGAAACACTGTTTATTTCTGTATTTCATGATTGCAACTTGCTGAAAAGTGTTAACAGGGTTCCTTTCATCGAGTTTAAACAGTACAGCAAAATGGTACTTACAGAGTGACCTTGTTTTTGAAAAACTGTTTATTTCTCTATTACATGATTGCAACTTGCTGAAAAGTGTCAACAGTTCAGTGTTCCTATCATCCTGATTAAGCAGTACAGCAAAAATTGTACTTACAGAGTGCATCAAACATGATTTAGACCTTGTTTGTGAAAAACTATTTATTTCTGTATTACATGATTGCAACTTGCTGAAAAGTGTCAACAGTACAGTGTTCCTATCATCCTGATTAATCAGTACAGCAAAAATGGAACTTACAGAGTGCACTAAACATGAATTAGACCTTGTTTGTGAAAAACGATTTATTTCTGTATTTCATGATTGCAACTTGCTGAAAAGTGTCAACAATGTTCCTTTCATCGAGTTTAAACAGTACAGCAAAATTGTACTTACAGAGTGACTCAAACATGACTTAGACCTTGTTTTTGAAAAACGGTTTATTTCTGTATTTCATGATTGCAACTTGCTGAAAAGTGTCAACAGTGTTCCTTTCATCGAGTTTAAACAGTACAGCAAATGGTACTTACAGAGTGACTCAAACATGACTTAGACCTTGTTTTTGAAAAACTGTTTATTTCTGTATTTCATGATTGCAACTTGCTGAAAAGTGTTAACAGGGTTCCTTTCATCGAGTTTAAACAGTACAGCAAAATGGTACTTACAGAGTGACCTTGTTTTTGAAAAACTGTTTATTTCTCTATTACATGATTGCAACTTGCTGAAAAGTGTCAACAGTTCAGTGTTCCTATCATCCTGATTAAGCAGTACAGCAAAAATTGTACTTACAGAGTGCATCAAACATGATTTAGACCTTGTTTGTGAAAAACTATTTATTTCTGTATTACATGATTGCAACTTGCTGAAAAGTGTCAACAGTACAGTGTTCCTATCATCCTGATTAATCAGTACAGCAAAAATGGAACTTACAGAGTGCACTAAACATGAATTAGACCTTGTTTGTGAAAAACGATTTATTTCTGTATTTCATGATTGCAACTTGCTGAAAAGTGTCAACAATGTTCATTTCATCGAGTTTAAACAGTACAGCAAAATGGTATTTACAGATTGACTCAAACTTGACTTAGACCTTGTTTTTGAAAAACTGTTTATTTCTGTATTACATGATTGCAACTTGCTGAAAAGTGTCAACAATGTTCCTTTCATCGAGTTTAAACAGTACAGCAAAATGGTATTTACAGAGTGACTCAAACTTGACTTAGACCTTGTTTTTGAAAAACTGTTTATTTCTGTATTACATGATTGCAACTTGCTGAAAAGTGTCAACAATGTTCCTTTCATCGAGTTTAAACAGTACAGCAAAATGGTATTTACAGAGTGACTCAAACTTGACTTAGACCTTGTTTTTGAAAAACTGTTTATTTCTGTATTACATGATTGCAACTTGCTGAAAAGTGTCAACAGAACAGTGTTCCTATCATCCTGATTAATCAGTACAGCAAAAATGGAACTTACAGAGTGCACTAAACATGAATTAGACCTTGTTTGTGAAAAACTATTTATTTCTGTATTTCATGATTGCAACTTGCTGAAAAGTGTCAACAATGTTCCTTTCATCGAGTTTAAACAGTACAGCAAAATGGTATTTACAGATTGACTCAAACTTGACTTAGACCTTGTTTTTGAAAAACTGTTTATTTCTGTATTACATGATTGCAACTTGCTGAAAAGTGTCAACAGTACAGTGTTCCTATCATCCTGATTAAGCAGTACAGCAAAAATGGAACTTACAAAGTGCATCAAACATGATTTAGACCTTGTTTGTGAAAAACTATTTATTTCTGTTTTTCATGATTGCAACTTGCTGAAAAGTGTCAACAGTGTTCCTTTCATCGAGTTTAAACAGTACAGCAAATGGTACTTACAGAGTGACTCAAACATGACTTAGACCTTGTTTTTGAAAAACTGTTTATTTCTGTATTTCATGATTGCAACTTGCTGAAAAGTGTTAACAGGGTTCCTTTCATCGAGTTTAAACAGTACAGCAAAATGGTACTTACAGAGTGCACTCAAACATGAATTAGACCTTGTTTGTGAAAAACTATTTATTTCTGTATTTCATGATTGCAACTTGCTGAAAAGTGTCAACAATGTTCCTTTCATCGAGTTTAAACAGTACAGCAAAATGGTATTTACAGAGTGACTCAAACTTGACTTAGACCTTGTTTTTGAAAAACTGTTTATTTCTGTATTACATGATTGCAACTTGCTGAAAAGTGTCAACAGTACAGTGTTCCTATCATCCTGATTAATCAGTACAGCAAAAATGGAACTTACAGAGTGCACTAAACATGAATTAGACCTTGTTTGTGAAAAACTATTTATTTCTGTATTTCATGATTGCAACTTGCTGAAAAATGTCAACAATGTTCCTTTCATCGAGTTTAAACAGTACAGCAAAATGGTATTTACAGAGTAGACTCAAACTTGACTTAGACCTTGTTTTTGAAAAACTGTTTATTTCTGTATTACATGATTGCAACTTGCTGAAAAGTGTTAACAGGGTTCCTTTCATCGAGTTTAATCAGTACAGCAAAAATTGTACTTACAGAGTGCATCAAACATGATTTAGACCTTGTTTGTGAAAAACTATTTATTTCTGTATTACATGATTGCAACTTGCTGAAAAGTGTTAACAGGGTTCCTTTCAACGAGTTTAAACAGTACAGCAAAATGGTACTTACAGAGTGACCTTGTTTTTGAAAAACTGTTTATTTCTCTATTACATGATTGCAACTTGCTGAAAAGTGTCAACAGTTCAGTGTTCCTATCATCCTGATTAAGCAGTACAGCAAAAATTGTACTTACAGAGTGCATCAAACATGATTTAGACCTTGTTTGTGAAAAACTATTTATTTCTGTATTACATGATTGCAACTTGCTGAAAAGTGTCAACAGTACAGTGTTCCTATTATCCTGATTAATCAGTACAGCAAAAATGGAACTTACAGAGTGCACTAAACATGAATTAGACCTTGTTTGTGAAAAACGATTTATTTCTGTATTTCATGATTGCAACTTGCTGAAAAGTGTCAACAATGTTCCTTTCATCGAGTTTAAACAGTACAGCAAAATGGTATTTACAGAGTGACTCAAACTTGACTTAGACCTTGTTTTTGAAAAACTGTTTATTTCTGTATTACATGATTGCAACTTGCTGAAAAGTGTTAACAGGGTTCCTTTCATCGAGTTTAATCAGTACAGCAAAAATTGTACTTACAGAGTGCATCAAACATGATTTAGACCTTGTTTGTGAAAAACTATTTATTTCTGTATTACATGATTGCAACTTGCTGAAAAGTGTTAACAGGGTTCCTTTCATCGAGTTTAAACAGTACAGCAAAATGGTACTTACAGAGTGACCTTGTTTTTGAAAAACTGTTTATTTCTCTATTACATGATTGCAACTTGCTGAAAAGTGTCAACAGTTCAGTGTTCCTATCATCCTGATTAAGCAGTACAGCAAAAATTGTACTTACAGAGTGCATCAAACATGATTTAGACCTTGTTTGTGAAAAACTATTTATTTCTGTATTACATGATTGCAACTTGCTGAAAAGTGTCAACAGTACAGTGTTCCTATCATCCTGATTAATCAGTACAGCAAAAATGGAACTTACAGAGTGCACTAAACATGAATTAGACCTTGTTTGTGAAAAACGATTTATTTCTGTATTTCATTATTGCAACTTGCTGAAAAGTGTCAACAATGTTCCTTTCATCGAGTTTAAACAGTACAGCAAAATGGTATTTACAGAGTGACTCAAACTTGACTTAGACCTTGTTTTTGAAAAACTGTTTATTTCTGTATTACATGATTGCAACTTGCTGAAAAGTGTCAACAGTACAGTGTTCCTATCATCCTGATTAAGCAGTACAGCAAAAATGGAACTTACAAAGTGCATCAAACATGATTTAGACCTTGTTTGTGAATAACTATTTATTTCTGTTTTTCATGATTGCAACTTGCTGAAAAGTGTCAACAATGTTCCTTTCATCGAGTTTAAACAGTACAGCAAAATTGTACTTACAGAGTGACTCAAACATGACTTAGACCTTGTTTTTGAAAAACTGTTTATTTCTGTATTTCATGATTGCAACTTGCTGAAAAGTGTTAACAGGGTTCCTTTCATCGAGTTTAAACAGTACAGCAAAATGGTACTTACAGAGTGACCTTGTTTTTGAAAAACTGTTTATTTCTCTATTACATGATTGCAACTTGCTGAAAAGTGTCAACAGTTCAGTTTTCCTATCATCCTGATTAAGCAGTACAGCAAAAATTGTACTTACAGAGTGCATCAAACATGATTTAGACCTTGTTTGTGAAAAACTATTTATTTCTGTATTACATGATTGCAACTTGCTGAAAAGTGTCAACAATGTTCCTTTCATCGAGTTTAAACAGTACAGCAAAATGGTATTTACAGAGTGACTCGAATGACTTAGACCTTGTTTTTGAAAAACTGTTTATTTCTGTATTACATGATTGCAACTTGCTGAAAAGTGTTAACAGGGTTCCTTTCATCGAGTTTAATCAGTACAGCAAAAATTGTACTTACAGAGTGCATCAAACATGATTTAGACCTTGTTTGTGAAAAACTATTTATTTCTGTATTACATGATTGCAACTTGCTGAAAAGTGTTAACAGGGTTCCTTTCATCGAGTTTAAACAGTACAGCAAAATGGTACTTACAGAGTGACCTTGTTTTTGAAAAACTGTTTATTTCTCTATTACATGATTGCAACTTGCTGAAAAGTGTCAACAGTTCAGTGTTCCTATCATCCTGATTAAGCAGTACAGCAAAAATTGTACTTACAGAGTGCATCAAACATGATTTAGATCTTGTTTGTGAAAAACTATTTATTTCTGTAATACATGATTGCAACTTGCTGAAAAGTGTCAACAGTACAGTGTTCCTATCATCCTGATTAATCAGTACAGCAAAAATGGAACTTACAGAGTGCACTAAACATGAATTAGACCTTGTTTGTGAAAAACGATTTATTTCTGTATTTCATTATTGCAACTTGCTGAAAAGTGTCAACAATGTTCCTTTCATCGAGTTTAAACAGTACAGCAAAATGGTATTTACAGATTAACTCAAACTTGACTTAGACCTTGTTTTTGAAAAACTGTTTATTTCTGTATTACATGATTGCAACTTGCTGAAAAGTGTCAACAATGTTCCTTTCATCGAGTTTAAACAGTACAGCAAAATTGTACTTACAGAGTGACTCAAACATGACTTAGACCTTGTTTTTGAAAAACGGTTTATTTCTGTATTTCATGATTGCAACTTGCTGAAAAGTGTCAACAATGTTCCTTTCATCGAGTTTAAACAGTACAGCAAAATGGTATTTACAGATTGACTCAAACTTGACTTCGACCTTGTTTTTGAAAAACTGTTTATTTCTGTATTACATGATTGCAACTTGCTGAAAAGTGTCAACAGTACAGTGTTCCTATCATCTTGATTAAGCAGTACAGCAAAAATGGTACTTACAAAGTGCATCAAACATGATTTAGACCTTGTTTGTGAAAAACTATTTATTTCTGTTTTTCATGATTGCAACTTGCTGAAAAGTGTCAACAATGTTCCTTTCATCGAGTTTAAACAGTACAGCAAAATTGTACTTACAGAGTGACTCAAACATGACTTAGACCTTGTTTTTGAAAAACTGTTTATTTCTGTATTTCATGATTGCAACTTGCTGAAAAGTGTCAACAATGTTCCTTTCATCGAGTTTAAACAGTACAGCAAAATTGTACTTACATAGTGACTCAAACATGACTTAGACCTTGTTTGTGAAAAACTATTTATTTCTGTTTTTCATGATTGCAACTTGCTGAAAAGTGTAAACAGGGTTCCTTTCATCGAGTTTAAACAGTACAGCAAAATGGTACTTACAGAGTGACCTTGTTTTTGAAAAACTGTTTATTTCTCTATTACATGATTGCAACTTGCTGAAAAGTGTCAACAGTTCAGTGTTCCTATCATCCTGATTAAGCAGTACAGCAAAAATTGTACTTACAGAGTGCATCAAACATGATTTAGACCTTGTTTGTGAAAAACAATTTAATTCTGTATTACATGATTGCAACTTGCTGAAAAGTGTCAACAGTACAGTGTTCCTATTATCCTGATTAATCAGTACAGCAAAAATGGAACTTACAGAGTGCACTAAACATGAATTAGACCTTGTTTGTGAAAAACTATTTATTTCTGTTTTTCATGATTGCAACTTGCTGAAAAGTGTCAACAATGTTCCTTTCATCGAGTTTAAACAGTACAGCAAAATTGTACTTACATAGTGACTCAAACATGACTTAGACCTTGTTTGTGAAAAACTATTTATTTCTGTTTTTCATGATTGCAACTTGCTGAAAAGTGTAAACAGGGTTCCTTTCATCGAGTTTAAACAGTACAGCAAAATGGTACTTACAGAGTGACCTTGTTTTTGAAAAACTGTTTATTTCTCTATTACATGATTGCAACTTGCTGAAAAGTGTCAACAGTTCAGTGTTCCTATCATCCTGATTAAGCAGTACAGCAAAAATTGTACTTACAGAGTGCATCAAACATGATTTAGACCTTGTTTGTGAAAAACAATTTAATTCTGTATTACATGATTGCAACTTGCTGAAAAGTGTCAACAGTACAGTGTTCCTATTATCCTGATTAATCAGTACAGCAAAAATGGAACTTACAGAGTGCACTAAACATGAATTAGACCTTGTTTGTGAAAAACGATTCATTTCTGTATTTCATGATTGCAACTTGCTGAAAAGTGTCAACAATGTTCCTTTCATCAAGTTTAAACAGTACAGCAAAATGGTATTTACAGAGTGACTCAAACTTGACTTAGACCTTGTTTTTGAAAAACTGTTTATTTCTGTATTACATGATTGCAACTTGCTGAAAAGTGTTAACAGGGTTCCTTTCATCGAGTTTAATCAGTACAGCAAAAATTGTATTTACAAAGTGCATCAAACATGATTTAGACCTTGTTTGTGAAAAACTATTTATTTCTGTATTACATGATTGCAACTTGCTGAAAAGTATTAACAGTGTTCCTTTCATCGAGTTTAAACAATACAGCAAATGGTACTTACAGAGTGACTCAAACATGACTTAGACCTTGTTTTTGAAAAACTGTTTATTTCTGTATTTCATGATTGCAACTTGCTGAAAAGTGTTAACAGGGTTCCTTTCATCGAGTTTAAACAGTACAGCAAAATGGTACTTACAGAGTGACCTTGTTTTTGAAAAACTGTTTATTTCTCTATTACATGATTGCAACTTGCTGAAAAGTGTCAACAGTTCAGTGTTCCTATCATCCTGATTAAGCAGTACAGCAAAAATTGTACTTACAGAGTGCATCAAACATGATTTAGACCTTGTTTGTGAAAAACTATTTATTTCTGTATTACATGATTGCAACTTGCTGAAAAGTGTCAACAGTACAGTGTTCATATCATCCTGATTAATCAGTACAGCAAAAATGGAACTTACAGAGTGCACTAAACATGAATTAGACCTTGGTTGTGAAAAACGATTTATTTCTGTATTTCATGATTGCAACTTGCTGAAAAGTGTCAACAATGTTCCTTTCATCGAGTTTAAACAGTACAGCAAAATGGTATTTACAGATTGACTCAAACTTGACTTAGACCTTGTTTTTGAAAAACTGTTTATTTCTGTATTACATGATTGCAACTTGCTGAAAAGTGTCAACAGTACAGTGTTCATATCATCCTGATTAAGCAGTACAGCAAAAATGGAACTTACAAAGTGCATCAAACATGATTTAGACCTTGTTTGTGAAAAACTATTTATTTCTGTTTTTCATGATTGCAACTTGCTGAAAAGTGTCAACAATGTTCCTTTCATCGAGTTTAAACAGTACAGCAAAATTGTACTTACAGAGTGACTCAAACATGACTTAGACCTTGTTTTTGAAAAACGGTTTATTTCTGTATTTCATGATTGCAACTTGCTGAAAAGTGTCAACAGTGTTCCTTTCATCGAGTTTAAACAGTACAGCAAATGGTACTTACAGAGTGACTCAAACATGACTTAGACCTTGTTTTTGAAAAACTGTTTATTTCTGTATTTCATGATTGCAACTTGCTGAAAAGTGTCAACAGTTCAGTGTTCCTATCATCCTGATTAAGCAGTACAGCAAAAATTGTACTTACAGAGTGCATCAAACATGATTTAGACCTTGTTTGTGAAAAACTATTTATTTCTGTATTACATGATTGCAACTTGCTGAAAAGTGTCAACAGTACAGTGTTCCTATCATCCTGATTAATCAGTACAGCAAAAATGGAACTTACAGAGTGCACTAAACATGAATTAGACCTTGTTTGTGAAAAACGATTTATTTCTGTATTTCATGATTGCAACTTGCTGAAAAGTGTCAACAATGTTCCTTTCATCGAGTTTAAACAGTACAGCAAAATGGTATTTACAGATTGACTCAAACTTGACTTAGACCTTGTTTTTGAAAAACTGTTTATTTCTGTATTACATGATTGCAACTTGCTGAAAAGTGTCAACAATGTTCCTTTCATCGAGTTTAAACAGTACAGCAAAATTGTACTTACAGAGTGACTCAAACATGACTTAGACCTTGTTTTTGAAAAACGGTTTATTTCTGTATTTCATGATTGCAACTTGCTGAAAAGTATTAACAGTGTTCCTTTCATCGAGTTTAAACAATACAGCAAATGGTACTTACAGAGTGACTCAAACATGACTTAGACCTTGTTTTTGAAAAACTGTTTATTTCTGTATTTCATGATTGCAACTTGCTGAAAAGTGTTAACAGGGTTCCTTTCATCGAGTTTAAACAGTACAGCAAAATGGTACTTACAGAGTGACCTTGTTTTTGAAAAACTGTTTATTTCTCTATTACATGATTGCAACTTGCTGAAAAGTGTCAACAGTTCAGTGTTCCTATCATCCTGATTAAGCAGTACAGCAAAAATTGTACTTACAGAGTGCATCAAACATGATTTAGACCTTGTTTGTGAAAAACTATTTATTTCTGTATTACATGATTGCAACTTGCTGAAAAGTGTCAACAGTAAAGTGTTCCTATCATCCTGATTAATCAGTACAGCAAAAATGGAACTTACAGAGTGCACTAAACATGAATTAGACCTTGTTTGTGAAAAACGATTTATTTCTGTATTTCATGATTGCAACTTGCTGAAAAGTGTCAACAATGTTCCTTTCATCGAGTTTAAACAGTACAGCAAAATGGTATTTACAGATTGACTCAAACTTGACTTAGACCTTGTTTTTGAAAAACGGTTTATTTCTGTATTACATGATTGCAACTTGCTGAAAAGTGTCAACAGTACAGTGTTCATATCATCCTGATTAAGCAGTACAGCAAAAATGGAACTTACAAAGTGCATCAAACATGATTTAGACCTTGTTTGTGAAAAACTATTTATTTCTGTTTTTCATGATTGCAACTTGCTGAAAAGTGTCAACAATGTTCCTTTCATCGAGTTTAAACAGTACAGCAAAATTGTACTTACAGAGTGACTCAAACATGACTTAGACCTTGTTTTTGAAAAACGGTTTATTTCTGTATTTCATGATTGCAACTTGCTGAAAAGTGTCAACAGTGTTCCTTTCATCGAGTTTAAACAGTACAGCAAATGGTACTTACAGAGTGACTCAAACATGACTTAGACCTTGTTTTTGAAAAACTGTTTATTTCTGTATTTCATGATTGCAACTTGCTGAAAAGTATTAACAGGGTTCCTTTCATCGAGTTTAAACAGTACAGCAAAATGGTACTTACAGAGTGACCTTGTTTTTGAAAAACTGTTTATTTCTCTATTACATGATTGCAACTTGCTGAAAAGTGTCAACAGTTCAGTGTTCCTATCATCCTGATTAAGCAGTACAGCAAAAATTGTACTTACAGAGTGCATCAAACATGATTTAGACCTTGTTTGTGAAAAACTATTTATTTCTGTATTACATGATTGCAACTTGCTGAAAAGTGTCAACAGTACAGTGTTCCTATCATCCTGATTAATCAGTACAGCAAAAATGGAACTTACAGAGTGCACTAAACATGAATTAGACCTTGTTTGTGAAAAACGATTTATTTCTGTATTTCATGATTGCAACTTGCTGAAAAGTGTCAACAATGTTCCTTTCATCGAGTTTAAACAGTACAGCAAAATGGTATTTACAGATTGACTCAAACTTGACTTAGACCTTGTTTTTGAAAAACTGTTTATTTCTGTATTACATGATTGCAACTTGCTGAAAAGTGTCAACAATGTTCCTTTCATCGAGTTTAAACAGTACAGCAAAATTGTACTTACAGAGTGACTCAAACATGACTTAGACCTTGTTTTTGAAAAACTGTTTATTTCTGTATTTCATGATTGCAACTTGCTGAAAAGTGTTAACAGGGTTCCTTTCATCGAGTTTAAACAGTACAGCAAAATGGTACTTACAGAGTGACCTTGTTTTTGAAAAACTGTTTATTTCTCTATTACATGATTGCAACTTGCTGAAAAGTGTCAACAGTTCAGTGTTCCTATCATCCTGATTAAGCAGTACAGCAAAAATTGTACTTACAGAGTGCATCAAACATGATTTAGACCTTGTTTGTGAAAAACTATTTATTTCTGTATTACATGATTGCAACTTGCTGAAAAGTGTCAACAGTACAGTGTTCCTATCATCCTGATTAATCAGTACAGCAAAAATGGAACTTACAGAGTGCACTAAACATGAATTAGACCTTGTTTGTGAAAAACGATTTATTTCTGTATTTCATGATTGCAACTTGCTGAAAAGTGTCAACAATGTTCCTTTCATCGAGTTTAAACAGTACAGCAAAATGGTATTTACAGATTGACTCAAACTTGACTTAGACCTTGTTTTTGAAAAACTGTTTATTTCTGTATTACATGATTGCAACTTGCTGAAAAGTGTCAACAGTACAGTGTTCATATCATCCTGATTAAGCAGTACAGCAAAAATGGAACTTACAAAGTGCATCAAACATGATTTAGACCTTGTTTGTGAAAAACTATTTATTTCTGTTTTTCATGATTGCAACTTGCTGAAAAGTGTCAACAATGTTCCTTTCATCGAGTTTAAACAGTACAGCAAAATTGTACTTACAGAGTGACTCAAACATGACTTAGACCTTGTTTTTGAAAAATGGTTTATTTCTGTATTTCATGATTGCAACTTGCTGAAAAGTGTCAACAGTGTTCCTTTCATCGAGTTTAAACAGTACAGCAAAATGGTACTTACAGAGTGACCTTGTTTTTGAAAAACTGTTTATTTCTCTATTACATGATTGCAACTTGCTGAAAAGTGTCAACAGTTCAGTGTTCCTATCATCCTGATTAAGCAGTACAGCAAAAATTGTACTTACAGAGTGCATCAAACATGATTTAGATCTTGTTTGTGAAAAACTATTTATTTCTGTATTACATGATTGCAACTTGCTGAAAAGTGTCAACAGTACAGTGTTCCTATCATCCTGATTAATCAGTACAGCAAAAATGGAACTTACAGAGTGCACTCAAACATGAATTAGACCTTGTTTGTGAAAAACGATTTATTTCTGTATTTCATGATTGCAACTTGCTGAAAAGTGTCAACAATGTTCCTTTCATCGAGTTTAAACAGTACAGCAAAATGGTATTTACAGATTGACTCAAACTTGACTTAGACCTTGTTTTTGAAAAACTGTTTATTTCTGTATTACATGATTGCAACTTGCTGAAAAGTGTCAACAATGTTCCTTTCATCGAGTTTAAACAGTACAGCAAAATTGTACTTACAGAGTGACTCAAACATGACTTAGACCTTGTTTTTGAAAAACGGTTTATTTCTGTATTTCATGATTGCAACTTGCTGAAAAGTGTCAACAGTGTTCCTTTCATCGAGTTTAAACAGTACAGCAAATGGTACTTACAGAGTGACTCAAACATGACTTAGACCTTGTTTTTGAAAAACTGTTTATTTCTGTATTTCATGATTGCAACTTGCTGAAAAGTGTTAACAGGGTTCCTTTCATCGAGTTTAAACAGTACAGCAAAATGGTACTTACAGAGTGACCTTGTTTTTGAAAAACTGTTTATTTCTCTATTACATGATTGCAACTTGCTGAAAAGTGTCAACAGTTCAGTGTTCCTATCATCCTGATTAAGCAGTACAGCAAAAATTGTACTTACAGAGTGCATCAAACATGATTTAGACCTTGTTTGTGAAAAACTATTTATTTCTGTATTACATGATTGCAACTTGCTGAAAAGTGTTAACAGGGTTCCTTTCATCGAGTTTAATCAGTACAGCAAAAATTGTACTTACAAAGTGCATCAAACATGATTTAGACCTTGTTTGTGAAAAACTATTTATTTCTGTATTACATGATTGCAACTTGCTGAAAAGTATTAACAGTGTTCCTTTCAACGAGTTTAAACAATACAGCAAATGGTACTTACAGAGTGACTCAAACATGACTTAGACCTTGTTTTTGAAAAACTGTTTATTTCTGTATTTCATGATTGCAACTTGCTGAAAAGTGTTAACAGGGTTCCTTTCATCGAGTTTAAACAGTACAGCAAAATGGTACTTACAGAGTGACCTTGTTTTTGAAAAACTGTTTATTTCTCTATTACATGATTGCAACTTGCTGAAAAGTGTCAACAGTTCAGTGTTCCTATCATCCTGATTAAGCAGTACAGCAAAAATTGTACTTACAGAGTGCATCAAACATGATTTAGACCTTGTTTGTGAAAAACTATTTATTTCTGTATTACATGATTGCAACTTGCTGAAAAGTGTCAACAGTACAGTGTTCCTATCATCCTGATTAATCAGTACAGCAAAAATGGAACTTACAGAGTGCACTAAACATGAATTAGACCTTGTTTGTGAAAAACGATTTATTTCTGTATTTCATGATTGCAACTTGCTGAAAAGTGTCAACAATGTTCCTTTCATCGAGTTTAAACAGTACAGCAAAATGGTATTTACAGATTGACTCAAACTTGACTTAGACCTTGTTTTTGAAAAACTGTTTATTTCTGTATTACATGATTGCAACTTGCTGAAAAGTGTCAACAATGTTCCTTTCATCGAGTTTAAACAGTACAGCAAAATTGTACTTACAGAGTGACTCAAACATGACTTAGACCTTGTTTTTGAAAAACGGTTTATTTCTGTATTTCATGATTGCAACTTGCTGAAAAGTGTCAACAGTGTTCCTTTCATCGAGTTTAAACAGTACAGCAAATGGTACTTACAGAGTGACTCAAACATGACTTAGACCTTGTTTTTGAAAAACTGTTTATTTCTGTATTTCATGATTGCAACTTGCTGAAAAGTGTTAACAGGGTTCCTTTCATCGAGTTTAAACAGTACAGCAAAATGGTACTTACAGAGTGACCTTGTTTTTGAAAAACTGTTTATTTCTCTATTACATGATTGCAACTTGCTGAAAAGTGTCAACAGTTCAGTGTTCCTATCATCCTGATTAAGCAGTACAGCAAAAATTGTACTTACAGAGTGCATCAAACATGATTTAGACCTTGTTTGTGAAAAACTATTTATTTCTGTATTACATGATTGCAACTTGCTGAAAAGTGTTAACAGGGTTCCTTTCATCGAGTTTAATCAGTACAGCAAAAATTGTACTTACAAAGTGCATCAAACATGATTTAGACCTTGTTTGTGAAAAACTATTTATTTCTGTATTACATGATTGCAACTTGCTGAAAAGTATTAACAGTGTTCCTTTCAACGAGTTTAAACAATACAGCAAATGGTACTTACAGAGTGACTCAAACATGACTTAGACCTTGTTTTTGAAAAACTGTTTATTTCTGTATTTCATGATTGCAACTTGCTGAAAAGTGTTAACAGGGTTCCTTTCATCGAGTTTAAACAGTACAGCAAAATGGTACTTACAGAGTGACCTTGTTTTTGAAAAACTGTTTATTTCTCTATTACATGATTGCAACTTGCTGAAAAGTGTCAACAGTTCAGTGTTCCTATCATCCTGATTAAGCAGTACAGCAAAAATTGTACTTACAGAGTGCATCAAACATGATTTAGACCTTGTTTGTGAAAAACTATTTATTTCTGTATTACATGATTGCAACTTGCTGAAAAGTGTCAACAGTACAGTGTTCCTATCATCCTGATTAATCAGTACAGCAAAAATGGAACTTACAGAGTGCACTAAACATGAATTAGACCTTGTTTGTGAAAAACGATTTATTTCTGTATTTCATGATTGCAACTTGCTGAAAAGTGTCAACAATGTTCCTTTCATCGAGTTTAAACAGTACAGCAAAATGGTATTTACAGATTGACTCAAACTTGACTTAGACCTTGTTTTTGAAAAACTGTTTATTTCTGTATTACATGATTGCAACTTGCTGAAAAGTGTCAACAGTACAGTGTTCATATCATCCTGATTAAGCAGTACAGCAAAAATGGAACTTACAAAGTGCATCAAACATGATTTAGACCTTGTTTGTGAAAAACTATTTATTTCTGTTTTTCATGATTGCAACTTGCTGAAAAGTGTCAACAATGTTCCTTTCATCGAGTTTAAACAGTACAGCAAAATTGTACTTACAGAGTGACTCAAACATGACTTAGACCTTGTTTTTGAAAAACGGTTTATTTCTGTATTTCATGATTGCAACTTGCTGAAAAGTGTCAACAGTGTTCCTTTCATCGAGTTTAAACAGTACAGCAAATGGTACTTACAGAGTGACTCAAACATGACTTAGACCTTGTTTTTGAAAAACTGTTTATTTCTGTATTTCATGATTGCAACTTGCTGAAAAGTGTTAACAGGGTTCCTTTCATCGAGTTTAAACAGTACAGCAAAATGGTACTTACAGAGTGACCTTGTTTTTGAAAAACTGTTTATTTCTCTATTACATGATTGCAACTTGCTGAAAAGTGTCAACAGTTCAGTGTTCCTATCATCCTGATTAAGCAGTACAGCAAAAATTGTACTTACAGAGTGCATCAAACATGATTTAGACCTTGTTTGTGAAAAACTATTTATTTCTGTATTACATGATTGCAACTTGCTGAAAAGTGTCAACAGTACAGTGTTCCTATCATCCTGATTAATCAGTACAGCAAAAATGGAACTTACAGAGTGCACTAAACATGAATTAGACCTTGTTTGTGAAAAACGATTTATTTCTGTATTTCATGATTGCAACTTGCTGAAAAGTGTCAACAATGTTCCTTTCATCGAGTTTAAACAGTACAGCAAAATGGTATTTACAGATTGACTCAAACTTGACTTAGACCTTGTTTTTGAAAAACTGTTTATTTCTGTATTACATGATTGCAACTTGCTGAAAAGTGTCAACAGTACAGTGTTCATATCATCCTGATTAAGCAGTACAGCAAAAATGGAACTTACAAAGTGCATCAAACATGATTTAGACCTTGTTTGTGAAAAACTATTTATTTCTGTTTTTCATGATTGCAACTTGCTGAAAAGTGTCAACAATGTTCCTTTCATCGAGTTTAAACAGTACAGCAAAATTGTACTTACAGAGTGACTCAAACATGACTTAGACCTTGTTTTTGAAAAACGGTTTATTTCTGTATTTCATGATTGCAACTTGCTGAAAAGTGTCAACAGTGTTCCTTTCATCGAGTTTAAACAGTACAGCAAATGGTACTTACAGAGTGACTCAAACATGACTTAGACCTTGTTTTTGAAAAACTGTTTATTTCTGTATTTCATGATTGCAACTTGCTGAAAAGTGTTAACAGGGTTCCTTTCATCGAGTTTAAACAGTACAGCAAAATGGTACTTACAGAGTGACCTTGTTTTTGAAAAACTGTTTATTTCTCTATTACATGATTGCAACTTGCTGAAAAGTGTCAACAGTTCAGTGTTCCTATCATCCTGATTAAGCAGTACAGCAAAAATTGTACTTACAGAGTGCATCAAACATGATTTAGACCTTGTTTGTGAAAAACTATTTATTTCTGTATTACATGATTGCAACTTGCTGAAAAGTGTTAACAGGGTTCCTTTCATCGAGTTTAATCAGTACAGCAAAAATTGTACTTACAAAGTGCATCAAACATGATTTAGACCTTGTTTGTGAAAAACTATTTATTTCTGTATTACATGATTGCAACTTGCTGAAAAGTATTAACAGTGTTCCTTTCAACGAGTTTAAACAATACAGCAAATGGTACTTACAGAGTGACTCAAACATGACTTAGACCTTGTTTTTGAAAAACGGTTTATTTCTGTATTTCATGATTGCAACTTGCTGAAAAGTGTTAACAGGGTTCCTTTCATCGAGTTTAAACAGTACAGCAAAATGGTACTTACAGAGTGACCTTGTTTTTGAAAAACTGTTTATTTCTCTATTACATGATTGCAACTTGCTGAAAAGTGTCAACAGTTCAGTGTTCCTATCATCCTGATTAAGCAGTACAGCAAAAATTGTACTTACAGAGTGCATCAAACATGATTTAGACCTTGTTTGTGAAAAACTATTTATTTCTGTATTACATGATTGCAACTTGCTGAAAAGTGTCAACAGTACAGTGTTCCTATCATCCTGATTAATCAGTACAGCAAAAATGGAACTTACAGAGTGCACTAAACATGAATTAGACCTTGTTTGTGAAAAACGATTTATTTCTGTATTTCATGATTGCAACTTGCTGAAAAGTGTCAACAGTGTTCCTTTCATCGAGTTTAAACAGTACAGCAAATGGTACTTACAGAGTGACTCAAACATGACTTAGACCTTGTTTTTGAAAAACTGTTTATTTCTGTATTACATGATTGCAACTTGCTGAAAAGTGTCAACAATGTTCCTTTCATCGAGTTTAAACAGTACAGCAAAATTGTACTTACAGAGTGACTCAAACATGACTTAGACCTTGTTTTTGAAAAACGGTTTATTTCTGTATTTCATGATTGCAACTTGCTGAAAAGTGTCAACAGTGTTCCTTTCATCGAGTTTAAACAGTACAGCAAATGGTACTTACAGAGTGACTCAAACATGACTTAGACCTTGTTTTTGAAAAACTGTTTATTTCTGTATTTCATGATTGCAACTTGCTGAAAAGTGTTAACCTCTTGGGGCTAGGTGGGACGCTAGCGTGCCACCTGTGGTGCACTCCATCAACAGCAGGTGCATTTCAAGAGCGGCAAATTTGAATCCAAATAAATGTCAAAATTCAAATTTTTCAAAAATACAACTATGTTACACCATTTGAAAGATAAACATCTCCTTAATCTAACCACGTTTTACGATTTCAAAAAGGTTTTACGGCGAAAGCATAAATTTAGAGTATGTTAGGACAGTACATTTACAAGAGTTGTGTGTAATGTTTTGTCAAGTCAAAGACAGGGTCACCAAAACCATAAAACCAGCTAAAATGATACACTAACCTTTTACAATCTCCATCAGATGACACTCCTAGGACATTATGTTAGACAATGCATGCATTTTTAGTTCTATCAAGTTCATATTTATATACAAAAACAGCGTTTTACTATGGCATTGATGTTGAGGAAATCGTTTCCCTCCAATAACCGGCAGTCAAGTCAGCGTCACAAATTAAATAATTAAAATTAGAAAACATTGGTAAAATATTATATTGTCATTTAAAGAATTATAGATTTACATCTTTTGAACGCAATCAACTTGCCAGATTTAAAAATAACCTTACTGGGAAATCACACTTTGCAATAATCTGAGCACTGTGCCCAGAAAAATACGCGTTGCGATACAGACTAGACGTCATGTTGGGGAGATCTAAAATCGAAAATACTATGTAAATAATCCATTACCTTTGATTCTCTTCATCAGATGTCACTTCCAGGTATCACAGGTCCATAACGAATGTAGTTTTGTTCAAAAAAGCTCATCATTTATGTCCAAAAATCTCCGTCTCGTTAGCACATGATGTAAGCCAGCCGGACTTCTCGTCATGAACGAGGGGAAAAAATATATTTCCGTTCGTTCAAACATGTCAAACGTTGTATAGCATAAATCATTAGGGCCTTTTTTAACCAGAACATGAATAATATTCAAGGTGGACGAATGCATAGCCTTTTATAACGTATTGGAACGAGGGTACCCAACATGAAGTAGCGCGCCAGGTGTCTAATGGGACATCACCGTTCCATGGCTCTTGTTCGGTCAGATCTCCCTCCAGAAGACTCAAAACACTTTGTAAAGGCTGGTGACATCTAGTGGAAGCAATAGGAAGTGCCAAAATATTCCTAAACCCCTGTGTTTTTCAATGGGATAGGTTTAAAGTCAATACAACACATCAGGTATCCACTTCCTGTCAGAAAATGTCTCAGGGTTTTGCCTGCCAAATGAGTTCTGTTATACTCACAGACACCATTCAAACAGTTTTGGAAACTTTAGAGTGTTTTCTATCCATATATAATAAGTATATGCATATTCTAGTTACTGGGTAGGATTAGTAACCAGATTAAATCGGGTACATTTTTTTTATCCAGACGTGCAAATGCTGACCCCCTAGACCCAACAGGTTAACAGGGTTCCTTTCATCGAGTTTAAACAGTACAGCAAAATGGTACTTACAGAGTGACCTTGTTTTTGAAAAACTGTTTATTTCTCTATTACATGATTGCAACTTGCTGAAAAGTGTCAACAGTTCAGTGTTCCTATCATCCTGATTAAGCAGTACAGCAAAAATTGTACTTACAGAGTGCATCAAACATGATTTAGACCTTGTTTGTGAAAAACTATTTATTTCTGTATTACATGATTGCAACTTGCTGAAAAGTGTTAACAGGGTTCCTTTCATCGAGTTTAATCAGTACAGCAAAAATTGTACTTACAAAGTGCATCAAACATGATTTAGACCTTGTTTGTGAAAAACTATTTATTTCTGTATTACATGATTGCAACTTGCTGAAAAGTATTAACAGTGTTCCTTTCATCGAGTTTAAACAATACAGCAAATGGTACTTACAGAGTGACTCAAACATGACTTAGACCTTGTTTTTGAAAAACTGTTTATTTCTGTATTTCATGATTGCAACTTGCTGAAAAGTGTTAACAGGGTTCCTTTCATCGAGTTTAAACAGTACAGCAAAATGGTACTTACAGAGTGACCTTGTTTTTGAAAAACTGTTTATTTCTCTATTACATGATTGCAACTTGCTGAAAAGTGTCAACAGTTCAGTGTTCCTATCATCCTGATTAAGCAGTACAGCAAAAATTGTACTTACAGAGTGCATCAAACATGATTTAGACCTTGTTTGTGAAAAACTATTTATTTCTGTATTACATGATTGCAACTTGCTGAAAAGTGTCAACAGTACAGTGTTCCTATCATCCTGATTAATCAGTACAGCAAAAATGGAACTTACAGAGTGCACTAAACATGAATTAGACCTTGTTTGTGAAAAACGATTTATTTCTGTATTTCATGATTGCAACTTGCTGAAAAGTGTCAACAATGTTCCTTTCATCGAGTTTAAACAGTACAGCAAAATGGTATTTACAGATTGACTCAAACTTGACTTAGACCTTGTTTTTGAAAAACTGTTTATTTCTGTATTACATGATTGCAACTTGCTGAAAAGTGTCAACAGTACAGTGTTCATATCATCCTGATTAAGCAGTACAGCAAAAATGGAACTTACAAAGTGCATCAAACATGATTTAGACCTTGTTTGTGAAAAACTATTTATTTCTGTTTTTCATGATTGCAACTTGCTGAAAAGTGTCAACAATGTTCCTTTCATCGAGTTTAAACAGTACAGCAAAATTGTACTTACAGAGTGACTCAAACATGACTTAGACCTTGTTTTTGAAAAACGGTTTATTTCTGTATTTCATGATTGCAACTTGCTGAAAAGTGTCAACAGTGTTCCTTTCATCGAGTTTAAACAGTACAGCAAATGGTACTTACAGAGTGACGCAAACATGACTTAGACCTTGTTTTTGAAAAACTGTTTATTTCTGTATTTCATGATTGCAACTTGCTGAAAAGTGTTAACAGGGTTCCTTTCATCGAGTTTAAACACTACAGCAAAATGGTACTTACAGAGTGACCTTGTTTTTGAAAAACTGTTTATTTCTCTATTACATGATTGCAACTTGCTGAAAAGTGTCAACAGTTCAGTGTTCCTATCATCCTGATTAAGCAGTACAGCAAAAATTGTACTTACAGAGTGCATCAAACATGATTTAGACCTTGTTTGTGAAAAACTATTTATTTCTGTATTACATGATTGCAACTTGCAGAAAAGTGTCAACAGTACAGTGTTCCTATCATCCTGATTAAGCATTACATCAAAAATGGTACTTACAAAGTGCATCAAACTTGATTTAGTCCTTGTTTGTGAAAAACTATTTATTTCTGTTTTTCATGATTGCAACTTGCTGAAAAGTGTCAACAATGTTCCTTTCATCGAGTTTAAACAGTACAGCAAATTGGTACTTGCAGAGTTACTCAAACTTGACTCAGACCTTGTTTTTGAAAAACTGTTTATTTCTGTATTACATGATTGCAACTGGCTGAAAAGTGTCAACAGTGTTCCTTTCATCGAGTTTAAACAGTACAGCAAATGGTACTTACAGAGTGACTCAAACATGACTTAGACCTTGTTTTTGAAAAACTGTTTATTTCTGTATTTCATGATTGCAACTTGCTGAAAAGTATTAACAGTGTTCCTTTCATCGAGTTTAAACAATACAGCAAATGGTACTTACAGAGTGACTCAAACATGACTTAGACCTTGTTTTTGAAAAACTGTTTATTTCTGTATTTCATGATTGCAACTTGCTGAAAAGTGTTAACAGGGTTCCTTTCATCGAGTTTAAACAGTACAGCAAAATGGTACTTACAGAGTGACCTTGTTTTTGAAAAACTGTTTATTTCTCTATTACATGATTGCAACTTGCTGAAAAGTGTCAACAGTTCAGTGTTCCTATCATCCTGATTAAGCAGTACAGCAAAAATTGTACTTACAGAGTGCATCAAACATGATTTAGACCTTGTTTGTGAAAAACTATTTATTTCTGTATTACATGATTGCAACTTGCTGAAAAGTGTCAACAGTACAGTGTTCCTATCATCCTGATTAATCAGTACAGCAAAAATGGAACTTACAGAGTGCACTAAACATGAATTAGACCTTGTTTGTGAAAAACGATTTATTTCTGTATTTCATGATTGCAACTTGCTGAAAAGTGTCAACAATGTTCCTTTCATCGAGTTTAAACAGTACAGCAAAATGGTATTTACAGATTGACTCAAACTTGACTTAGACCTTGTTTTTGAAAAACTGTTTATTTCTGTATTACATGATTGCAACTTGCTGAAAAGTGTCAACAGTACAGTGTTCATATCATCCTGATTAAGCAGTACAGCAAAAATGGAACTTACAAAGTGCATCAAACATGATTTAGACCTTGTTTGTGAAAAACTATTTATTTCTGTTTTTCATGATTGCAACTTGCTGAAAAGTGTCAACAATGTTCCTTTCATCGAGTTTAAACAGTACAGCAAAATTGTACTTACAGAGTGACTCAAACATGACTTAGACCTTGTTTTTGAAAAACGGTTTATTTCTGTATTTCATGATTGCAACTTGCTGAAAAGTGTCAACAGTGTTCCTTTCATCGAGTTTAAACAGTACAGCAAATGGTACTTACAGAGTGACTCAAACATGACTTAGACCTTGTTTTTGAAAAACTGTTTATTTCTGTATTTCATGATTGCAACTTGCTGAAAAGTGTTAACAGGGTTCCTTTCATCGAGTTTAAACAGTACAGCAAAATGGTACTTACAGAGTGACCTTGTTTTTGAAAAACTGTTTATTTCTCTATTACATGATTGCAACTTGCTGAAAAGTGTCAACAGTTCAGTGTTCCTATCATCCTGATTAAGCAGTACAGCAAAAATTGTACTTACAGAGTGCATCAAACATGATTTAGACCTTGTTTGTGAAAAACTATTTATTTCTGTATTACATGATTGCAACTTGCAGAAAAGTGTCAACAGTACAGTGTTCCTATCATCCTGATTAAGCATTACATCAAAAATGGTACTTACAAAGTGCATCAAACTTGATTTAGTCCTTGTTTGTGAAAAACTATTTATTTCTGTTTTTCATGATTGCAACTTGCTGAAAAGTGTCAACAATGTTCCTTTCATCGAGTTTAAACAGTACAGCAAATTGGTACTTGCAGAGTTACTCAAACTTGACTCAGACCTTGTTTTTGAAAAACTGTTTATTTCTGTATTACATGATTGCAACTGGCTGAAAAGTGTCAACAGTGTTCCTTTCATCGAGTTTAAACAGTACAGCAAATGGTACTTACAGAGTGACTCAAACATGACTTAGACCTTGTTTTTGAAAAACTGTTTATTTCTGTATTTCATGATTGCAACTTGCTGAAAAGTATTAACAGTGTTCCTTTCATCGAGTTTAAACAATACAGCAAATGGTACTTACAGAGTGACTCAAACATGACTTAGACCTTGTTTTTGAAAAACTGTTTATTTCTGTATTTCATGATTGCAACTTGCTGAAAAGTGTTAACAGGGTTCCTTTCATCGAGTTTAAACAGTACAGCAAAATGGTACTTACAGAGTGACCTTGTTTTTGAAAAACTGTTTATTTCTCTATTACATGATTGCAACTTGCTGAAAAGTGTCAACAGTTCAGTGTTCCTATCATCCTGATTAAGCAGTACAGCAAAAATTGTACTTACAGAGTGCATCAAACATGATTTAGACCTTGTTTGTGAAAAACTATTTATTTCTGTATTACATGATTGCAACTTGCTGAAAAGTGTCAACAGTACAGTGTTCCTATCATCCTGATTAATCAGTACAGCAAAAATGGAACTTACAGAGTGCACTAAACATGAATTAGACCTTGTTTGTGAAAAACGATTTATTTCTGTATTTCATGATTGCAACTTGCTGAAAAGTGTCAACAATGTTCCTTTCATCGAGTTTAAACAGTACAGCAAAATGGTATTTACAGATTGACTCAAACTTGACTTAGACCTTGTTTTTGAAAAACTGTTTATTTCTGTATTACATGATTGCAACTTGCTGAAAAGTGTCAACAGTACAGTGTTCATATCATCCTGATTAAGCAGTACAGCAAAAATGGAACTTACAAAGTGCATCAAACATGATTTAGACCTTGTTTGTGAAAAACTATTTATTTCTGTTTTTCATGATTGCAACTTGCTGAAAAGTGTCAACAATGTTCCTTTCATCGAGTTTAAACAGTACAGCAAAATTGTACTTACAGAGTGACTCAAACATGACTTAGACCTTGTTTTTGAAAAACGGTTTATTTCTGTATTTCATGATTGCAACTTGCTGAAAAGTGTCAACAGTGTTCCTTTCATCGAGTTTAAACAGTACAGCAAATGGTACTTACAGAGTGACTCAAACATGACTTAGACCTTGTTTTTGAAAAACTGTTTATTTCTGTATTTCATGATTGCAACTTGCTGAAAAGTGTTAACAGGGTTCCTTTCATCGAGTTTAAACAGTACAGCAAAATGGTACTTACAGAGTGACCTTGTTTTTGAAAAACGGTTTATTTCTCTATTACATGATTGCAACTTGCTGAAAAGTGTCAACAGTTCAGTGTTCCTATCATCCTGATTAAGCAGTACAGCAAAAATTGTACTTACAGAGTGCATCAAACATGATTTAGACCTTGTTTGTGAAAAACTATTTATTTCTGTATTACATGATTGCAACTTGCTGAAAAGTGTCAACAGTACAGTGTTCCTATCATCCTGATTAATCAGTACAGCAAAAATGGAACTTACAGAGTGCACTAAACATGAATTAGACCTTGTTTGTGAAAAACGATTTATTTCTGTATTTCATGATTGCAACTTGCTGAAAAGTGTCAACAATGTTCCTTTCATCGAGTTTAAACAGTACAGCAAAATGGTATTTACAGATTGACTCAAACTTGACTTAGACCTTGTTTTTGAAAAACTGTTTATTTCTGTATTACATGATTGCAACTTGCTGAAAAGTGTCAACAATGTTCCTTTCATCGAGTTTAAACAGTACAGCAAAATTGTACTTACAGAGTGACTCAAACATGACTTAGACCTTGTTTTTGAAAAACGGTTTATTTCTGTATTTCATGATTGCAACTTGCTGAAAAGTGTCAACAGTGTTCCTTTCATCGAGTTTAAACAGTACAGCAAATGGTACTTACAGAGTGACTCAAACATGACTTAGACCTTGTTTTTGAAAAACTGTTTATTTCTGTATTTCATGATTGCAACTTGCTGAAAAGTGTTAACAGGGTTCCTTTCATCGAGTTTAAACAGTACAGCAAAATGGTACTTACAGAGTGACCTTGTTTTTGAAAAACGGTTTATTTCTCTATTACATGATTGCAACTTGCTGAAAAGTGTCAACAGTTCAGTGTTCCTATCATCCTGATTAAGCAGTACAGCAAAAATTGTACTTACAGAGTGCATCAAACATGATTTAGACCTTGTTTGTGAAAAACTATTTATTTCTGTATTACATGATTGCAACTTGCTGAAAAGTGTCAACAGTACAGTGTTCCTATCATCCTGATTAATCAGTACAGCAAAAATGGAACTTACAGAGTGCACTAAACATGAATTAGACCTTGTTTGTGAAAAACGATTTATTTCTGTATTTCATGATTGCAACTTGCTGAAAAGTGTCAACAATGTTCCTTTCATCGAGTTTAAACAGTACAGCAAAATGGTATTTACAGATTGACTCAAACTTGACTTAGACCTTGTTTTTGAAAAACTGTTTATTTCTGTATTACATGATTGCAACTTGCTGAAAAGTGTCAACAGTACAGTGGTCATATCATCCTGATTAAGCAGTACAGCAAAAATGGAACTTACAAAGTGCATCAAACATGACTTAGACCTTGTTTTTGAAAAACGGTTTATTTCTGTATTACATGATTGCAACTTGCTGAAAAGTATCAACAATGTTCCTTTCATCGAGTTTAAACAGTACAGCAAAATTGTACTTACAGAGTGACTCAAACATGACTTAGACCTTGTTTTTGAAAAATGGTTTATTTCTGTATTTCATGATTGCAACTTGCTGAAAAGTGTCAACAGTGTTCCTTTCATCGAGTTTAAACAGTACAGCAAATGGTACTTACAGAGTGACTCAAACATGACTTAGACCTTGTTTTTGAAAAACTGTTTATTTCTGTATTTCATGATTGCAACTTGCTGAAAAGTGTTAACAGGGTTCCTTTCATCGAGTTTAAACAGTACAGCAAAATGGTACTTACAGAGTGACCTTGTTTTTGAAAAACTGTTTATTTCTCTATTACATGATTGCAACTTGCTGAAAAGTGTCAACAGTTCAGTGTTCCTATCATCCTGATTAAGCAGTACAGCAAAAATTGTACTTACAGAGTGCATCAAACATGATTTAGACCTTGTTTGTGAAAAACTATTTATTTCTGTATTACATGATTGCAACTTGCTGAAAAGTGTCAACAGTACAGTGTTACTATCATCCTGATTAAGCATTACATCAAAAATGGTACTTACAAAGTGCATCAAACTTGATTTAGTCCTTGTTTGTGAAAAACTATTTATTTCTGTTTTTCATGATTGCAACTTGCTGAAAAGTGTCAACAATGTTCCTTTCATCGAGTTTAAACAGTACAGCAAATTGGTACTTGCAGAGTTACTCAAACTTGACTCAGACCTTGTTTTTGAAAAACTGTTTATTTCTGTATTACATGATTGCAACTGGCTGAAAAGTGTCAACAGTGTTCCTTTCATCGAGTTTAAACAGTACAGCAAATGGTACTTACAGAGTGACTCAAACATGACTTAGACCTTGTTTTTGAAAAACTGTTTATTTCTGTATTTCATGATTGCAACTTGCTGAAAAGTGTTAACAGGGTTCCTTTCATCGAGTTTAAACAGTACAGCAAAATGGTACTTACAGAGTGACCTTGTTTTTGAAAAACTGTTTATTTCTCTATTACATGATTGCAACTTGCTGAAAAGTGTCAACAGTTCAGTGTTCCTATCATCCTGATTAAGCAGTACAGCAAAAATTGTACTTACAGAGTGCATCAAACATGATTTAGACCTTGTTTGTGAAAAACTATTTATTTCTGTATTACATGATTGCAACTTGCTGAAAAGTGTCAACAGTACAGTGTTCCTATCATCCTGATTAATCAGTACAGCAAAAATGGAACTTACAGAGTGCACTAAACATGAATTAGACCTTGTTTGTGAAAAACGATTTATTTCTGTATTTCATGATTGCAACTTGCTGAAAAGTGTCAACAATGTTCCTTTCATCGAGTTTAAACAGTACAGCAAATGGTACTTACAGAGTGACTCAAACATGACTTAGACCTTGTTTTTGAAAAACTGTTTATTTCTGTATTTCATGATTGCAACTTGCTGAAAAGTGTTAACAGGGTTCCTTTCATCGAGTTTAAACAGTACAGCAAAATGGTACTTACAGAGTGACCTTGTTTTTGAAAAACGGTTTATTTCTCTATTACATGATTGCAACTTGCTGAAAAGTGTCAACAGTTCAGTGTTCCTATCATCCTGATTAAGCAGTACAGCAAAAATTGTACTTACAGAGTGCATCAAACATGATTTAGACCTTGTTTGTGAAAAACTATTTATTTCTGTATTACATGATTGCAACTTGCTGAAAAGTGTCAACAGTACAGTGTTCCTATCATCCTGATTAATCAGTACAGCAAAAATGGAACTTACAGAGTGCACTAAACATGAATTAGACCTTGTTTGTGAAAAACGATTTATTTCTGTATTTCATGATTGCAACTTGCTGAAAAGTGTCAACAATGTTCCTTTCATCGAGTTTAAACAGTACAGCAAAATGGTATTTACAGATTGACTCAAACTTGACTTAGACCTTGTTTTTGAAAAACTGTTTATTTCTGTATTACATGATTGCAACTTGCTGAAAAGTGTCAACAATGTTCCTTTCATCGAGTTTAAACAGTACAGCAAAATTGTACTTACAGAGTGACTCAAACATGACTTAGACCTTGTTTTTGAAAAACGGTTTATTTCTGTATTTCATGATTGCAACTTGCTGAAAAGTGTCAACAGTGTTCCTTTCATCGAGTTTAAACAGTACAGCAAATGGTACTTACAGAGTGACTCAAACATGACTTAGACCTTGTTTTTGAAAAACTGTTTATTTCTGTATTTCATGATTGCAACTTGCTGAAAAGTGTTAACAGGGTTCCTTTCATCGAGTTTAAACAGTACAGCAAAATGGTACTTACAGAGTGACCTTGTTTTTGAAAAACTGTTTATTTCTCTATTACATGATTGCAACTTGCTGAAAAGTGTCAACAGTTCAGTGTTCCTATCATCCTGATTAAGCAGTACAGCAAAAATTGTACTTACAGAGTGCATCAAACATGATTTAGACCTTGTTTGTGAAAAACTATTTATTTCTGTATTACATGATTGCAACTTGCTGAAAAGTGTCAACAGTACAGTGTTCCTATCATCCTGATTAATCAGTACAGCAAAAATGGAACTTACAGAGTGCACTAAACATGAATTAGACCTTGTTTGTGAAAAACGATTTATTTCTGTATTTCATGATTGCAACTTGCTGAAAAGTGTCAACAATGTTCCTTTCATCGAGTTTAAACAGTACAGCAAAATGGTATTTACAGATTGACTCAAACTTGACTTAGACCTTGTTTTTGAAAAACTGTTTATTTCTGTATTACATGATTGCAACTTGCTGAAAAGTGTCAACAGTACAGTGTTCATATCATCCTGATTAAGCAGTACAGCAAAAATGGAACTTACAAAGTGCATCAAACATGACTTAGACCTTGTTTTTGAAAAACTGTTTATTTCTGTATTACATGATTGCAACTTGCAGAAAAGTATCAACAATGTTCCTTTCATCGAGTTTAAACAGTACAGCAAAATTGTACTTACAGAGTGACTCAAACATGACTTAGACCTTGTTTTTGAAAAATGGTTTATTTCTGTATTTCATGATTGCAACTTGCTGAAAAGTGTCAACAGTGTTCCTTTCATCGAGTTTAAACAGTACAGCAAATGGTACTTACAGAGTGACTCAAACATGACTTAGACCTTGTTTTTGAAAAACTGTTTATTTCTGTATTTCATGATTGCAACTTGCTGAAAAGTGTTAACAGGGTTCCTTTCATCGAGTTTAAACAGTACAGCAAAATGGTACTTACAGAGTGACCTTGTTTTTGAAAAACTGTTTATTTCTCTATTACATGATTGCAACTTGCTGAAAAGTGTCAACAGTTCAGTGTTCCTATCATCCTGATTAAGCAGTACAGCAAAAATTGTACTTACAGAGTGCATCAAACATGATTTAGACCTTGTTTGTGAAAAACTATTTATTTCTGTATTACATGATTGCAACTTGCTGAAAAGTGTCAACAGTACAGTGTTCCTATCATCCTGATTAAGCATTACATCAAAAATGGTACTTACAAAGTGCATCAAACTTGATTTAGTCCTTGTTTGTGAAAAACTATTTATTTCTGTTTTTCATGATTGCAACTTGCTGAAAAGTGTCAACAATGTTCCTTTCATCGAGTTTAAACAGTACAGCAAATTGGTACTTGCAGAGTTACTCAAACTTGACTCAGACCTTGTTTTTGAAAAACTGTTTATTTCTGTATTACATGATTGCAACTGGCTGAAAAGTGTCAACAGTGTTCCTTTCATCGAGTTTAAACAGTACAGCAAATGGTACTTACAGAGTGACTCAAACATGACTTAGACCTTGTTTTTGAAAAACTGTTTATTTCTGTATTTCATGATTGCAACTTGCTGAAAAGTATTAACAGTGTTCCTTTCATCGAGTTTAAACAATACAGCAAATGGTACTTACAGAGTGACTCAAACATGACTTAGACCTTGTTTTTGAAAAACTGTTTATTTCTGTATTTCATGATTGCAACTTGCTGAAAAGTGTTAACAGGGTTCCTTTCATCGAGTTTAAACAGTACAGCAAAATGGTACTTACAGAGTGACCTTGTTTTTGAAAAACTGTTTATTTCTCTATTACATGATTGCAACTTGCTGAAAAGTGTCAACAGTTCAGTGTTCCTATCATCCTGATTAAGCAGTACAGCAAAAATTGTACTTACAGAGTGCATCAAACATGATTTAGACCTTGTTTGTGAAAAACTATTTATTTCTGTATTACATGATTGCAACTTGCTGAAAAGTGTCAACAGTACAGTGTTCCTATCATCCTGATTAATCAGTACAGCAAAAATGGAACTTACAGAGTGCACTAAACATGAATTAGACCTTGTTTGTGAAAAACGATTTATTTCTGTATTTCATGATTGCAACTTGCTGAAAAGTGTCAACAATGTTCCTTTCATCGAGTTTAAACAGTACAGCAAAATGGTATTTACAGATTGACTCAAACTTGACTTAGACCTTGTTTTTGAAAAACTGTTTATTTCTGTATTACATGATTGCAACTTGCTGAA
Organism: Salmo salar; assembly: GCF_965601325.2. Taxonomy (NCBI): domain Eukaryota; kingdom Metazoa; phylum Chordata; class Actinopteri; order Salmoniformes; family Salmonidae; genus Salmo; species Salmo salar. The sequence goes on along the minus strand of NC_138295.1, from coordinate 46,979,552 downwards.
AAGTGTCAACAGTACAGTGTTCATATCATCCTGATTAAGCAGTACAGCAAAAATGGAACTTACAAAGTGCATCAAACATGATTTAGACCTTGTTTGTGAAAAACTATTTATTTCTGTTTTTCATGATTGCAACTTGCTGAAAAGTGTCAACAATGTTCCTTTCATCGAGTTTAAACAGTACAGCAAAATTGTACTTACAGAGTGACTCAAACATGACTTAGACCTTGTTTTTGAAAAACGGTTTATTTCTGTATTTCATGATTGCAACTTGCTGAAAAGTGTCAACAGTGTTCCTTTCATCGAGTTTAAACAGTACAGCAAATGGTACTTACAGAGTGACTCAAACATGACTTAGACCTTGTTTTTGAAAAACTGTTTATTTCTGTATTTCATGATTGCAACTTGCTGAAAAGTGTTAACAGGGTTCCTTTCATCGAGTTTAAACAGTACAGCAAAATGGTACTTACAGAGTGACCTTGTTTTTGAAAAACTGTTTATTTCTCTATTACATGATTGCAACTTGCTGAAAAGTGTCAACAGTTCAGTGTTCCTATCATCCTGATTAAGCAGTACAGCAAAAATTGTACTTACAGAGTGCATCAAACATGATTTAGACCTTGTTTGTGAAAAACTATTTATTTCTGTATTACATGATTGCAACTTGCTGAAAAGTGTCAACAGTACAGTGTTCCTATCATCCTGATTAATCAGTACAGCAAAAATGGAACTTACAGAGTGCACTAAACATGAATTAGACCTTGTTTGTGAAAAACGATTTATTTCTGTATTTCATGATTGCAACTTGCTGAAAAGTGTCAACAATGTTCCTTTCATCGAGTTTAAACAGTACAGCAAAATGGTATTTACAGATTGACTCAAACTTGACTTAGACCTTGTTTTTGAAAAACTGTTTATTTCTGTATTACATGATTGCAACTTGCTGAAAAGTGTCAACAGTACAGTGTTCATATCATCCTGATTAAGCAGTACAGCAAAAATGGAACTTACAAAGTGCATCAAACATGACTTAGACCTTGTTTTTGAAAAACTGTTTATTTCTGTATTACATGATTGCAACTTGCAGAAAAGTATCAACAATGTTCCTTTCATCGAGTTTAAACAGTACAGCAAAATTGTACTTACAGAGTGACTCAAACATGACTTAGACCTTGTTTTTGAAAAATGGTTTATTTCTGTATTTCATGATTGCAACTTGCTGAAAAGTGTCAACAGTGTTCCTTTCATCGAGTTTAAACAGTACAGCAAATGGTACTTACAGAGTGACTCAAACATGACTTAGACCTTGTTTTTGAAAAACTGTTTATTTCTGTATTTCATGATTGCAACTTGCTGAAAAGTGTTAACAGGGTTCCTTTCATCGAGTTTAAACAGTACAGCAAAATGGTACTTACAGAGTGACCTTGTTTTTGAAAAACTGTTTATTTCTCTATTACATGATTGCAACTTGCTGAAAAGTGTCAACAGTTCAGTGTTCCTATCATCCTGATTAAGCAGTACAGCAAAAATTGTACTTACAGAGTGCATCAAACATGATTTAGACCTTGTTTGTGAAAAACTATTTATTTCTGTATTACATGATTGCAACTTGCTGAAAAGTGTCAACAGTACAGTGTTCCTATCATCCTGATTAAGCATTACATCAAAAATGGTACTTACAAAGTGCATCAAACTTGATTTAGTCCTTGTTTGTGAAAAACTATTTATTTCTGTTTTTCATGATTGCAACTTGCTGAAAAGTGTCAACAATGTTCCTTTCATCGAGTTTAAACAGTACAGCAAATTGGTACTTGCAGAGTTACTCAAACTTGACTCAGACCTTGTTTTTGAAAAACTGTTTATTTCTGTATTACATGATTGCAACTGGCTGAAAAGTGTCAACAGTGTTCCTTTCATCGAGTTTAAACAGTACAGCAAATGGTACTTACAGAGTGACTCAAACATGACTTAGACCTTGTTTTTGAAAAACTGTTTATTTCTGTATTTCATGATTGCAACTTGCTGAAAAGTATTAACAGTGTTCCTTTCATCGAGTTTAAACAATACAGCAAATGGTACTTACAGAGTGACTCAAACATGACTTAGACCTTGTTTTTGAAAAACTGTTTATTTCTGTATTTCATGATTGCAACTTGCTGAAAAGTGTTAACAGGGTTCCTTTCATCGAGTTTAAACAGTACAGCAAAATGGTACTTACAGAGTGACCTTGTTTTTGAAAAACTGTTTATTTCTCTATTACATGATTGCAACTTGCTGAAAAGTGTCAACAGTTCAGTGTTCCTATCATCCTGATTAAGCAGTACAGCAAAAATTGTACTTACAGAGTGCATCAAACATGATTTAGACCTTGTTTGTGAAAAACTATTTATTTCTGTATTACATGATTGCAACTTGCTGAAAAGTGTCAACAGTACAGTGTTCCTATCATCCTGATTAATCAGTACAGCAAAAATGGAACTTACAGAGTGCACTAAACATGAATTAGACCTTGTTTGTGAAAAACGATTTATTTCTGTATTTCATGATTGCAACTTGCTGAAAAGTGTCAACAATGTTCCTTTCATCGAGTTTAAACAGTACAGCAAAATGGTATTTACAGATTGACTCAAACTTGACTTAGACCTTGTTTTTGAAAAACTGTTTATTTCTGTATTACATGATTGCAACTTGCTGAAAAGTGTCAACAATGTTCCTTTCATCGAGTTTAAACAGTACAGCAAAATTGTACTTACAGAGTGACTCAAACATGACTTAGACCTTGTTTTTGAAAAACGGTTTATTTCTGTATTTCATGATTGCAACTTGCTGAAAAGTGTCAACAGTGTTCCTTTCATCGAGTTTAAACAGTACAGCAAATGGTACTTACAGAGTGACTCAAACATGACTTAGACCTTGTTTTTGAAAAACTGTTTATTTCTGTATTTCATGATTGCAACTTGCTGAAAAGTGTTAACAGGGTTCCTTTCATCGAGTTTAAACAGTACAGCAAAATGGTACTTACAGAGTGACCTTGTTTTTGAAAAACTGTTTATTTCTCTATTACATGATTGCAACTTGCTGAAAAGTGTCAACAGTTCAGTGTTCCTATCATCCTGATTAAGCAGTACAGCAAAAATTGTACTTACAGAGTGCATCAAACATGATTTAGACCTTGTTTGTGAAAAACTATTTATTTCTGTATTACATGATTGCAACTTGCTGAAAAGTGTCAACAGTACAGTGTTCCTATCATCCTGATTAATCAGTACAGCAAAAATGGAACTTACAGAGTGCACTAAACATGAATTAGACCTTGTTTGTGAAAAACGATTTATTTCTGTATTTCATGATTGCAACTTGCTGAAAAGTGTCAACAATGTTCCTTTCATCGAGTTTAAACAGTACAGCAAAATGGTATTTACAGATTGACTCAAACTTGACTTAGACCTTGTTTTTGAAAAACTGTTTATTTCTGTATTACATGATTGCAACTTGCTGAAAAGTGTCAACAGTACAGTGTTCATATCATCCTGATTAAGCAGTACAGCAAAAATGGAACTTACAAAGTGCATCAAACATGACTTAGACCTTGTTTTTGAAAAACTGTTTATTTCTGTATTACATGATTGCAACTTGCAGAAAAGTATCAACAATGTTCCTTTCATCGAGTTTAAACAGTACAGCAAAATTGTACTTACAGAGTGACTCAAACATGACTTAGACCTTGTTTTTGAAAAATGGTTTATTTCTGTATTTCATGATTGCAACTTGCTGAAAAGTGTCAACAGTGTTCCTTTCATCGAGTTTAAACAGTACAGTAAATGGTACTTACAGAGTGACTCAAACATGACTTAGACCTTGTTTTTGAAAAACTGTTTATTTCTGTATTTCATGATTGCAACTTGCTGAAAAGTGTTAACAGGGTTCCTTTCATCGAGTTTAAACAGTACAGCAAAATGGTACTTACAGAGTGACCTTGTTTTTGAAAAACTGTTTATTTCTCTATTACATGATTGCAACTTGCTGAAAAGTGTCAACAGTTCAGTGTTCCTATCATCCTGATTAAGCAGTACAGCAAAAATTGTACTTACAGAGTGCATCAAACATGATTTAGACCTTGTTTGTGAAAAACTATTTATTTCTGTATTACATGATTGCAACTTGCTGAAAAGTGTCAACAGTACAGTGTTCCTATCATCCTGATTAAGCATTACATCAAAAATGGTACTTACAAAGTGCATCAAACTTGATTTAGTCCTTGTTTGTGAAAAACTATTTATTTCTGTTTTTCATGATTGCAACTTGCTGAAAAGTGTCAACAATGTTCCTTTCATCGAGTTTAAACAGTACAGCAAATTGGTACTTGCAGAGTTACTCAAACTTGACTCAGACCTTGTTTTTGAAAAACTGTTTATTTCTGTATTACATGATTGCAACTGGCTGAAAAGTGTCAACAGTGTTCCTTTCATCGAGTTTAAACAGTACAGCAAATGGTACTTACAGAGTGACTCAAACATGACTTAGACCTTGTTTTTGAAAAACTGTTTATTTCTGTATTTCATGATTGCAACTTGCTGAAAAGTGTTAACAGGGTTCCTTTCATCGAGTTTAAACAGTACAGCAAAATGGTACTTACAGAGTGACCTTGTTTTTGAAAAACTGTTTATTTCTCTATTACATGATTGCAACTTGCTGAAAAGTGTCAACAGTTCAGTGTTCCTATCATCCTGATTAAGCAGTACAGCAAAAATTGTACTTACAGAGTGCATCAAACATGATTTAGACCTTGTTTGTGAAAAACTATTTATTTCTGTATTACATGATTGCAACTTGCTGAAAAGTGTCAACAGTACAGTGTTCCTATCATCCTGATTAATCAGTACAGCAAAAATGGAACTTACAGAGTGCACTAAACATGAATTAGACCTTGTTTGTGAAAAACGATTTATTTCTGTATTTCATGATTGCAACTTGCTGAAAAGTGTCAACAATGTTCCTTTCATCGAGTTTAAACAGTACAGCAAAATGGTATTTACAGATTGACTCAAACTTGACTTAGACCTTGTTTTTGAAAAACTGTTTATTTCTGTATTACATGATTGCAACTTGCTGAAAAGTGTCAACAATGTTCCTTTCATCGAGTTTAAACAGTACAGCAAAATTGTACTTACAGAGTGACTCAAACATGACTTAGACCTTGTTTTTGAAAAACGGTTTATTTCTGTATTTCATGATTGCAACTTGCTGAAAAGTGTCAACAGTGTTCCTTTCATCGAGTTTAAACAGTACAGCAAATGGTACTTACAGAGTGACTCAAACATGACTTAGACCTTGTTTTTGAAAAACTAATTATTTCTGTATTTCATGATTGCAACTTGCTGAAAAGTGTTAACAGGGTTCCTTTCATCGAGTTTAAACAGTACAGCAAAATGGTACTTACAGAGTGACCTTGTTTTTGAAAAACTGTTTATTTCTCTATTACATGATTGCAACTTGCTGAAAAGTGTCAACAGTTCAGTGTTCCTATCATCCTGATTAAGCAGTACAGCAAAAATTGTACTTACAGAGTGCATCAAACATGATTTAGACCTTGTTTGTGAAAAACTATTTATTTCTGTATTACATGATTGCAACTTGCTGAAAAGTGTCAACAGTACAGTGTTCCTATCATCCTGATTAATCAGTACAGCAAAAATGGAACTTACAGAGTGCACTAAACATGAATTAGACCTTGTTTGTGAAAAACGATTTATTTCTGTATTTCATGATTGCAACTTGCTGAAAAGTGTCAACAATGTTCCTTTCATCGAGTTTAAACAGTACAGCAAAATGGTATTTACAGATTGACTCAAACTTGACTTAGACCTTGTTTTTGAAAAACTGTTTATTTCTGTATTACATGATTGCAACTTGCTGAAAAGTGTCAACAGTACAGTGTTCATATCATCCTGATTAAGCAGTACAGCAAAAATGGAACTTACAAAGTGCATCAAACATGACTTAGACCTTGTTTTTGAAAAACTGTTTATTTCTGTATTACATGATTGCAACTTGCAGAAAAGTATCAACAATGTTCCTTTCATCGAGTTTAAACAGTACAGCAAAATTGTACTTACAGAGTGACTCAAACATGACTTAGACCTTGTTTTTGAAAAATGGTTTATTTCTGTATTTCATGATTGCAACTTGCTGAAAAGTGTCAACAGTGTTCCTTTCATCGAGTTTAAACAGTACAGCAAATGGTACTTACAGAGTGACTCAAACATGACTTAGACCTTGTTTTTGAAAAACTGTTTATTTCTGTATTTCATGATTGCAACTTGCTGAAAAGTGTTAACAGGGTTCCTTTCATCGAGTTTAAACAGTACAGCAAAATGGTACTTACAGAGTGACCTTGTTTTTGAAAAACTGTTTATTTCTCTATTACATGATTGCAACTTGCTGAAAAGTGTCAACAGTTCAGTGTTCCTATCATCCTGATTAAGCAGTACAGCAAAAATTGTACTTACAGAGTGCATCAAACATGATTTAGACCTTGTTTGTGAAAAACTATTTATTTCTGTATTACATGATTGCAACTTGCTGAAAAGTGTCAACAGTACAGTGTTCCTATCATCCTGATTAAGCATTACATCAAAAATGGTACTTACAAAGTGCATCAAACTTGATTTAGTCCTTGTTTGTGAAAAACTATTTATTTCTGTTTTTCATGATTGCAACTTGCTGAAAAGTGTCAACAATGTTCCTTTCATCGAGTTTAAACAGTACAGCAAATTGGTACTTGCAGAGTTACTCAAACTTGACTCAGACCTTGTTTTTGAAAAACTGTTTATTTCTGTATTACATGATTGCAACTGGCTGAAAAGTGTCAACAGTGTTCCTTTCATCGAGTTTAAACAGTACAGCAAATGGTACTTACAGAGTGACTCAAACATGACTTAGACCTTGTTTTTGAAAAACTGTTTATTTCTGTATTTCATGATTGCAACTTGCTGAAAAGTATTAACAGTGTTCCTTTCATCGAGTTTAAACAATACAGCAAATGGTACTTACAGAGTGACTCAAACATGACTTAGACCTTGTTTTTGAAAAACTGTTTATTTCTGTATTTCATGATTGCAACTTGCTGAAAAGTGTTAACAGGGTTCCTTTCATCGAGTTTAAACAGTACAGCAAAATGGTACTTACAGAGTGACCTTGTTTTTGAAAAACTGTTTATTTCTCTATTACATGATTGCAACTTGCTGAAAAGTGTCAACAGTTCAGTGTTCCTATCATCCTGATTAAGCAGTACAGCAAAAATTGTACTTACAGAGTGCATCAAACATGATTTAGACCTTGTTTGTGAAAAACTATTTATTTCTGTATTACATGATTGCAACTTGCTGAAAAGTGTCAACAGTACAGTGTTCCTATCATCCTGATTAATCAGTACAGCAAAAATGGAACTTACAGAGTGCACTAAACATGAATTAGACCTTGTTTGTGAAAAACGATTTATTTCTGTATTTCATGATTGCAACTTGCTGAAAAGTGTCAACAATGTTCCTTTCATCGAGTTTAAACAGTACAGCAAAATGGTATTTACAGATTGACTCAAACTTGACTTAGACCTTGTTTTTGAAAAACTGTTTATTTCTGTATTACATGATTGCAACTTGCTGAAAAGTGTCAACAGTACAGTGTTCATATCATCCTGATTAAGCAGTACAGCAAAAATGGAACTTACAAAGTGCATCAAACATGATTTAGACCTTGTTTGTGAAAAACTATTTATTTCTGTTTTTCATGATTGCAACTTGCTGAAAAGTGTCAACAATGTTCCTTTCATCGAGTTTAAACAGTACAGCAAAATTGTACTTACAGAGTGACTCAAACATGACTTAGACCTTGTTTTTGAAAAACGGTTTATTTCTGTATTTCATGATTGCAACTTGCTGAAAAGTGTCAACAGTGTTCCTTTCATCGAGTTTAAACAGTACAGCAAATGGTACTTACAGAGTGACTCAAACATGACTTAGACCTTGTTTTTGAAAAACTGTTTATTTCTGTATTTCATGATTGCAACTTGCTGAAAAGTGTTAACAGGGTTCCTTTCATCGAGTTTAAACAGTACAGCAAAATGGTACTTACAGAGTGACCTTGTTTTTGAAAAACTGTTTATTTCTCTATTACATGATTGCAACTTGCTGAAAAGTGTCAACAGTTCAGTGTTCCTATCATCCTGATTAAGCAGTACAGCAAAAATTGTACTTACAGAGTGCATCAAACATGATTTAGACCTTGTTTGTGAAAAACTATTTATTTCTGTATTACATGATTGCAACTTGCTGAAAAGTGTCAACAGTACAGTGTTCCTATCATCCTGATTAATCAGTACAGCAAAAATGGAACTTACAGAGTGCACTAAACATGAATTAGACCTTGTTTGTGAAAAACGATTTATTTCTGTATTTCATGATTGCAACTTGCTGAAAAGTGTCAACAATGTTCCTTTCATCGAGTTTAAACAGTACAGCAAAATGGTATTTACAGATTGACTCAAACTTGACTTAGACCTTGTTTTTGAAAAACTGTTTATTTCTGTATTACATGATTGCAACTTGCTGAAAAGTGTCAACAATGTTCCTTTCATCGAGTTTAAACAGTACAGCAAAATTGTACTTACAGAGTGACTCAAACATGACTTAGACCTTGTTTTTGAAAAACGGTTTATTTCTGTATTTCATGATTGCAACTTGCTGAAAAGTGTCAACAGTGTTCCTTTCATCGAGTTTAAACAGTACAGCAAATGGTACTTACAGAGTGACTCAAACATGACTTAGACCTTGTTTTTGAAAAACTGTTTATTTCTGTATTTCATGATTGCAACTTGCTGAAAAGTGTTAACAGGGTTCCTTTCATCGAGTTTAAACAGTACAGCAAAATGGTACTTACAGAGTGACCTTGTTTTTGAAAAACTGTTTATTTCTCTATTACATGATTGCAACTTGCTGAAAAGTGTCAACAGTTCAGTGTTCCTATCATCCTGATTAAGCAGTACAGCAAAAATTGTACTTACAGAGTGCATCAAACATGATTTAGACCTTGTTTGTGAAAAACTATTTATTTCTGTATTACATGATTGCAACTTGCTGAAAAGTGTCAACAGTACAGTGTTCCTATCATCCTGATTAATCAGTACAGCAAAAATGGAACTTACAGAGTGCACTAAACATGAATTAGACCTTGTTTGTGAAAAACGATTTATTTCTGTATTTCATGATTGCAACTTGCTGAAAAGTGTCAACAATGTTCCTTTCATCGAGTTTAAACAGTACAGCAAAATGGTATTTACAGATTGACTCAAACTTGACTTAGACCTTGTTTTTGAAAAACTGTTTTTTTCTGTATTACATGATTGCAACTTGCTGAAAAGTGTCAACAGTACAGTGTTCATATCATCCTGATTAAGCAGTACAGCAAAAATGGAACTTACAAAGTGCATCAAACATGACTTAGACCTTGTTTTTGAAAAACTGTTTATTTCTGTATTACATGATTGCAACTTGCTGAAAAGTATCAACAATGTTCCTTTCATCGAGTTTAAACAGTACAGCAAAATTGTACTTACAGAGTGACTCAAACATGACTTAGACCTTGTTTTTGAAAAATGGTTTATTTCTGTATTTCATGATTGCAACTTGCTGAAAAGTGTCAACAGTGTTCCTTTCATCGAGTTTAAACAGTACAGCAAATGGTACTTACAGAGTGACTCAAACATGACTTAGACCTTGTTTTTGAAAAACTGTTTATTTCTGTATTTCATGATTGCAACTTGCTGAAAAGTGTTAACAGGGTTCCTTTCATCGAGTTTAAACAGTACAGCAAAATGGTACTTACAGAGTGACCTTGTTTTTGAAAAACTGTTTATTTCTCTATTACATGATTGCAACTTGCTGAAAAGTGTCAACAGTTCAGTGTTCCTATCATCCTGATTAAGCAGTACAGCAAAAATTGTACTTACAGAGTGCATCAAACATGATTTAGACCTTGTTTGTGAAAAACTATTTATTTCTGTATTACATGATTGCAACTTGCTGAAAAGTGTCAACAGTACAGTGTTACTATCATCCTGATTAAGCATTACATCAAAAATGGTACTTACAAAGTGCATCAAACTTGATTTAGTCCTTGTTTGTGAAAAACTATTTATTTCTGTTTTTCATGATTGCAACTTGCTGAAAAGTGTCAACAATGTTCCTTTCATCGAGTTTAAACAGTACAGCAAATTGGTACTTGCAGAGTTACTCAAACTTGACTCAGACCTTGTTTTTGAAAAACTGTTTATTTCTGTATTACATGATTGCAACTGGCTGAAAAGTGTCAACAGTGTTCCTTTCATCGAGTTTAAACAGTACAGCAAATGGTACTTACAGAGTGACTCAAACATGACTTAGACCTTGTTTTTGAAAAACTGTTTATTTCTGTATTTCATGATTGCAACTTGCTGAAAAGTGTTAACAGGGTTCCTTTCATCGAGTTTAAACAGTACAGCAAAATGGTACTTACAGAGTGACCTTGTTTTTGAAAAACTGTTTATTTCTCTATTACATGATTGCAACTTGCTGAAAAGTGTCAACAGTTCAGTGTTCCTATCATCCTGATTAAGCAGTACAGCAAAAATTGTACTTACAGAGTGCATCAAACATGATTTAGACCTTGTTTGTGAAAAACTATTTATTTCTGTATTACATGATTGCAACTTGCTGAAAAGTGTCAACAGTACAGTGTTCCTATCATCCTGATTAATCAGTACAGCAAAAATGGAACTTACAGAGTGCACTAAACATGAATTAGACCTTGTTTGTGAAAAACGATTTATTTCTGTATTTCATGATTGCAACTTGCTGAAAAGTGTCAACAATGTTCCTTTCATCGAGTTTAAACAGTACAGCAAATGGTACTTACAGAGTGACTCAAACATGACTTAGACCTTGTTTTTGAAAAACTGTTTATTTCTGTATTTCATGATTGCAACTTGCTGAAAAGTGTTAACAGGGTTCCTTTCATCGAGTTTAAACAGTACAGCAAAATGGTACTTACAGAGTGACCTTGTTTTTGAAAAACTGTTTATTTCTCTATTACATGATTGCAACTTGCTGAAAAGTGTCAACAGTTCAGTGTTCCTATCATCCTGATTAAGCAGTACAGCAAAAATTGTACTTACAGAGTGCATCAAACATGATTTAGACCTTGTTTGTGAAAAACTATTTTTTCTGTATTACATGATTGCAACTTGCTGAAAAGTGTCAACAGTACAGTGTTCCTATCATCCTGATTAATCAGTACAGCAAAAATGGAACTTACAGAGTGCACTAAACATGAATTAGACCTTGTTTGTGAAAAACGATTTATTTCTGTATTTCATGATTGCAACTTGCTGAAAAGTGTCAACAATGTTCCTTTCATCGAGTTTAAACAGTACAGCAAAATGGTATTTACAGATTGACTCAAACTTGACTTAGACCTTGTTTTTGAAAAACTGTTTATTTCTGTATTACATGATTGCAACTTGCTGAAAAGTGTCAACAATGTTCCTTTCATCGAGTTTAAACAGTACAGCAAAATTGTACTTACAGAGTGACTCAAACATGACTTAGACCTTGTTTTTGAAAAACGGTTTATTTCTGTATTTCATGATTGCAACTTGCTGAAAAGTGTCAACAGTGTTCCTTTCATCGAGTTTAAACAGTACAGCAAATGGTACTTACAGAGTGACTCAAACATGACTTAGACCTTGTTTTTGAAAAACTGTTTATTTCTGTATTTCATGATTGCAACTTGCTGAAAAGTGTTAACAGGGTTCCTTTCATCGAGTTTAAACAGTACAGCAAAATGGTACTTACAGAGTGACCTTGTTTTTGAAAAACTGTTTATTTCTCTATTACATGATTGCAACTTGCTGAAAAGTGTCAACAGTTCAGTGTTCCTATCATCCTGATTAAGCAGTACAGCAAAAATTGTACTTACAGAGTGCATCAAACATGATTTAGACCTTGTTTGTGAAAAACTATTTATTTCTGTATTACATGATTGCAACTTGCTGAAAAGTGTCAACAGTACAGTGTTCCTATCATCCTGATTAATCAGTACAGCAAAAATGGAACTTACAGAGTGCACTAAACATGAATTAGACCTTGTTTGTGAAAAACGATTTATTTCTGTATTTCATGATTGCAACTTGCTGAAAAGTGTCAACAATGTTCCTTTCATCGAGTTTAAACAGTACAGCAAAATGGTATTTACAGATTGACTCAAACTTGACTTAGACCTTGTTTTTGAAAAACTGTTTATTTCTGTATTACATGATTGCAACTTGCTGAAAAGTGTCAACAGTACAGTGTTCATATCATCCTGATTAAGCAGTACAGCAAAAATGGAACTTACAAAGTGCATCAAACATGACTTAGACCTTGTTTTTGAAAAACTGTTTATTTCTGTATTACATGATTGCAACTTGCTGAAAAGTATCAACAATGTTCCTTTCATCGAGTTTAAACAGTACAGCAAAATTGTACTTACAGAGTGACTCAAACATGACTTAGACCTTGTTTTTGAAAAATGGTTTATTTCTGTATTTCATGATTGCAACTTGCTGAAAAGTGTCAACAGTGTTCCTTTCATCGAGTTTAAACAGTACAGCAAATGGTACTTACAGAGTGACTCAAACATGACTTAGACCTTGTTTTTGAAAAACTGTTTATTTCTGTATTTCATGATTGCAACTTGCTGAAAAGTGTTAACAGGGTTCCTTTCATCGAGTTTAAACAGTACAGCAAAATGGTACTTACAGAGTGACCTTGTTTTTGAAAAACTGTTTATTTCTCTATTACATGATTGCAACTTGCTGAAAAGTGTCAACAGTTCAGTGTTCCTATCATCCTGATTAAGCAGTACAGCAAAAATTGTACTTACAGAGTGCATCAAACATGATTTAGACCTTGTTTGTGAAAAACTATTTATTTCTGTATTACATGATTGCAACTTGCTGAAAAGTGTCAACAGTACAGTGTTCCTATCATCCTGATTAAGCATTACATCAAAAATGGTACTTACAAAGTGCATCAAACTTGATTTAGTCCTTGTTTGTGAAAAACTATTTATTTCTGTTTTTCATGATTGCAACTTGCTGAAAAGTGTCAACAATGTTCCTTTCATCGAGTTTAAACAGTACAGCAAATTGGTACTTGCAGAGTTACTCAAACTTGACTCAGACCTTGTTTTTGAAAAACTGTTTATTTCTGTATTACATGATTGCAACTGGCTGAAAAGTGTCAACAGTGTTCCTTTCATCGAGTTTAAACAGTACAGCAAATGGTACTTACAGAGTGACTCAAACATGACTTAGACCTTGTTTTTGAAAAACTGTTTATTTCTGTATTTCATGATTGCAACTTGCTGAAAAGTATTAACAGTGTTCCTTTCATCGAGTTTAAACAATACAGCAAATGGTACTTACAGAGTGACTCAAACATGACTTAGACCTTGTTTTTGAAAAACTGTTTATTTCTGTATTTCATGATTGCAACTTGCTGAAAAGTGTTAACAGGGTTCCTTTCATCGAGTTTAAACAGTACAGCAAAATGGTACTTACAGAGTGACCTTGTTTTTGAAAAACTGTTTATTTCTCTATTACATGATTGCAACTTGCTGAAAAGTGTCAACAGTTCAGTGTTCCTATCATCCTGATTAAGCAGTACAGCAAAAATTGTACTTACAGAGTGCATCAAACATGATTTAGACCTTGTTTGTGAAAAACTATTTATTTCTGTATTACATGATTGCAACTTGCTGAAAAGTGTCAACAGTACAGTGTTCCTATCATCCTGATTAATCAGTACAGCAAAAAATGGAACTTACAGAGTGCACTAAACATGAATTAGACCTTGTTTGTGAAAAACGATTTATTTCTGTATTTCATGATTGCAACTTGCTGAAAAGTGTCAACAATGTTCCTTTCATCGAGTTTAAACAGTACAGCAAAATGGTATTTACAGATTGACTCAAACTTGACTTAGACCTTGTTTTTGAAAAACTGTTTATTTCTGTATTACATGATTGCAACTTGCTGAAAAGTGTCAACAGTACAGTGTTCATATCATCCTGATTAAGCAGTACAGCAAAAATGGAACTTACAAAGTGCATCAAACATGATTTAGACCTTGTTTGTGAAAAACTATTTATTTCTGTTTTTCATGATTGCAACTTGCTGAAAAGTGTCAACAATGTTCCTTTCATCGAGTTTAAACAGTACAGCAAAATTGTACTTACAGAGTGACTCAAACATGACTTAGACCTTGTTTTTGAAAAACGGTTTATTTCTGTATTTCATGATTGCAACTTGCTGAAAAGTGTCAACAGTGTTCCTTTCATCGAGTTTAAACAGTACAGCAAATGGTACTTACAGAGTGACTCAAACATGACTTAGACCTTGTTTTTGAAAAACTGTTTATTTCTGTATTTCATGATTGCAACTTGCTGAAAAGTGTTAACAGGGTTCCTTTCATCGAGTTTAAACAGTACAGCAAAATGGTACTTACAGAGTGACCTTGTTTTTGAAAAACTGTTTATTTCTCTATTACATGATTGCAACTTGCTGAAAAGTGTCAACAGTTCAGTGTTCCTATCATCCTGATTAAGCAGTACAGCAAAAATTGTACTTACAGAGTGCATCAAACATGATTTAGACCTTGTTTGTGAAAAACTATTTATTTCTGTATTACATGATTGCAACTTGCTGAAAAGTGTCACCAGTACAGTGTTCCTATCATCCTGATTAATCAGTACAGCAAAAATGGAACTTACAGAGTGCACTAAACATGAATTAGACCTTGTTTGTGAAAAACGATTTATTTCTGTATTTCATGATTGCAACTTGCTGAAAAGTGTCAACAATGTTCCTTTCATCGAGTTTAAACAGTACAGCAAAATTGTACTTACAGAGTGACTCAAACATGACTTAGACCTTGTTTTTGAAAAACGGTTTATTTCTGTATTTCATGATTGCAACTTGCTGAAAAGTGTCAACAGTGTTCCTTTCATCGAGTTTAAACAGTACAGCAAAATGGTATTTACAGATTGACTCAAACTTGACTTAGACCTTGTTTTTGAAAAACTGTTTATTTCTGTATTACATGATTGCACCTTGCTGAAAAGTGTTAACAGGGTTCCTTTCATCGAGTTTAAACAATACAGCAAAATGGTACTTACAGAGTGACCTTGTTTTTGAAAAACTGTTTATTTCTCTATTACATGATTGCAACTTGCTGAAAAGTGTCAACAGTTCAGTGTTCCTATCATCCTGATTAAGCAGTACAGCAAAAATTGTACTTACAGAGTGCATCAAACATGATTTAGACCTTGTTTGTGAAAAACTATTTATTTCTGTATTACATGATTGCAACTTGCTGAAAAGTGTCAACAGTACAGTGTTCCTATCATCCTGATTAAGCATTACATCAAAAATGGTACTTACAAAGTGCATCAAACTTGATTTAGTCCTTGTTTGTGAAAAACTATTTATTTCTGTTTTTCATGATTGCAACTTGCTGAAAAGTGTCAACAATGTTCCTTTCATCGAGTTTAAACAGTACAGCAAATTGGTACTTGCAGAGTTACTCAAACATGACTTAGACCTTGTTTTTGAAAAACTGTTTATTTCTGTATTTCATGATTGCAACTGGCTGAAAAGTGTCAACAGTGTTCCTTTCATCGAGTTTAAACAGTACAGCAAATGGTACTTACAGAGTGACTCAAACATGACTTAGACCTTGTTTTTGAAAAACTGTTTATTTCTGTATTTCATGATTGCAACTTGCTGAAAAGTATTAACAGTGTTCCTTTCATCGAGTTTAAACAGTACAGCAAATGGTACTTACAGAGTGACTCAAACATGACTTAGACCTTGTTTTTGAAAAACTGTTTATTTCTGTATTACATGATTGCAACTTGCTGAAAAGTGTCAACAGTACAGTGTTCATATCATCCTGATTAGGCAGTACAGCAAAAATGGAACTTACAAAGTGCATCAAACATGATTTAGACCTTGTTTGTGAAAAACTATTTATTTCTGTTTTTCATGATTGCAACTTGCTGAAAAGTGTCAACAATGTTCCTTTCATCGAGTTTAAACAGTACAGCAAAATTGTACTTACAGAGTGACTCAAACATGACTTAGACCTTGTTTTTGAAAAACGGTTTATTTCTGTATTTCATGATTGCAACTTGCTGAAAAGTGTCAACAGTGTTCCTTTCATCGAGTTTAAACAGTACAGCAAATGGTACTTACAGAGTGACTCAAACATGACTTAGACCTTGTTTTTGAAAAACGGTTTATTTCTGTATTTCATGATTGCAACTTGCTGAAAAGTGTTAACAGGGTTCCTTTCATCGAGTTTAAACAGTGCAGCAAATGGTACTTACAGAGTGACTCAAACATGACTTAGACCTTGTTTTTGAAAAACTGTTTATTTCTGTATTTCATGATTGCAACTTGCTGAAAAGTGTCAACAGTTCAGTGTTCCTATCATCCTGATTAAGCAGTACAGCAAAAATTGTACTTACAGAGTGCATCAAACATGATTTAGACCTTGTTTGTGAAAAACTATTTATTTCTGTATTACATGATTGCAACTTGCTGAAAAGTGTCAACAGTACAGTGTTCCTATCATCCTGATTAATCAGTACAGCAAAAATGGAACTTACAGAGTGCACTAAACATGAATTAGACCTTGTTTGTGAAAAACGATTTATTTCTGTATTTCATGATTGCAACTTGCTGAAAAGTGTCAACAATGTTCCTTTCATCGAGTTTAAACAGTACAGCAAAATGGTATTTACAGATTGACTCAAACTTGACTTAGACCTTGTTTTTGAAAAACTGTTTATTTCTCTATTACATGATTGCAACTTGCTGAAAAGTGTCAACAATGTTCCTTTCATCGAGTTTAAACAGTACAGCAAAATGGTACTTACAGAGTGACTCAAACATGACTTAGACCTTGTTTTTGAAAAACTGTTTATTTCTGTATTTCATGATTGCAACTTGCTGAAAAGTGTTAACAGGGTTCCTTTCATCGAGTTTAAACAGTACAGCAAAATGGTACTTACAGAGTGACCTTGTTTTTGAAAAACTGTTTATTTCTCTATTACATGATTGCAACTTGCTGAAAAGTGTCAACAGTTCAGTGTTCCTATCATCCTGATTAAGCAGTACAGCAAAAATGGAACTTACAAAGTGCATCAAACATGATTTAGACCTTGTTTGTGAAAAACTATTTATTTCTGTTTTTCATGATTGCAACTTGCTGAAAAGTGTCAACAATGTTCCTTTCATCGAGTTTAAACAGTACAGCAAAATTGTACTTACAGAGTGACTCAAACATGACTTAGACCTTGTTTTTGAAAAACGGTTTATTTCTGTATTTCATGATTGCAACTTGCTGAAAAGTGTCAACAGTGTTCCTTTCATCGAGTTTAAACAGTACAGCAAATGGTACTTACAGAGTGACTCAAACATGACTTAGACCTTGTTTTTGAAAAACTGTTTATTTCTGTATTTCATGATTGCAACTTGCTGAAAAGTGTTAACAGGGTTCCTTTCATCGAGTTTAAACAGTACAGCAAAATGGTACTTACAGAGTGACCTTGTTTTTGAAAAACTGTTTATTTCTCTATTACATGATTGCAACTTGCTGAAAAGTGTCAACAGTTCAGTGTTCCTATCATCCTGATTAAGCAGTACAGCAAAAATTGTACTTACAGAGTGCATCAAACATGATTTAGACCTTGTTTGTGAAAAACTATTTATTTCTGTATTACATGATTGCAACTTGCTGAAAAGTGTCAACAGTACAGTGTTCCTATCATCCTGATTAATCAGTACAGCAAAAATGGAACTTACAGAGTGCACTAAACATGAATTAGACCTTGTTTGTGAAAAACGATTTATTTCTGTATTTCATGATTGCAACTTGCTGAAAAGTGTCAACAATGTTCCTTTCATCGAGTTTAAACAGTACAGCAAAATGGTATTTACAGATTGACTCAAACTTGACTTAGACCTTGTTTTTGAAAAACTGTTTATTTCTGTATTACATGATTGCAACTTGCTGAAAAGTGTCAACAATGTTCCTTTCATCGAGTTTAAACAGTACAGCAAAATTGTACTTACAGAGTGACTCAAACATGACTTAGACCTTGTTTTTGAAAAACGGTTTATTTCTGTATTTCATGATTGCAACTTGCTGAAAAGTGTCAACAGTGTTCCTTTCATCGAGTTTAAACAGTACAGCAAATGGTACTTACAGAGTGACTCAAACATGACTTAGACCTTGTTTTTGAAAAACTGTTTATTTCTCTATTACATGATTGCAACTTGCTGAAAAGTGTCAACAGTTCAGTGTTCCTATCATCCTGATTAAGCAGTACAGCAAAAATGGAACTTACAAAGTGCATCAAACATGATTTAGACCTTGTTTGTGAAAAACTATTTATTTCTGTTTTTCATGATTGCAACTTGCTGAAAAGTGTCAACAATGTTCCTTTCATCGAGTTTAAACAGTACAGCAAAATTGTACTTACAGAGTGACTCAAACATGACTTAGACCTTGTTTTTGAAAAACGGTTTATTTCTGTATTTCATGATTGCAACTTGCTGAAAAGTGTCAACAGTGTTCCTTTCATCGAGTTTAAACAGTACAGCAAATGGTACTTACAGAGTGACTCAAACATGACTTAGACCTTGTTTTTGAAAAACTGTTTATTTCTGTATTTCATGATTGCAACTTGCTGAAAAGTGTTAACAGGGTTCCTTTCATCGAGTTTAAACAGTACAGCAAAATGGTACTTACAGAGTGACCTTGTTTTTGAAAAACTGTTTATTTCTCTATTACATGATTGCAACTTGCTGAAAAGTGTCAACAGTTCAGTGTTCCTATCATCCTGATTAAGCAGTACAGCAAAAATGGAACTTACAAAGTGCATCAAACATGATTTAGACCTTGTTTGTGAAAAACTATTTATTTCTGTTTTTCATGATTGCAACTTGCTGAAAAGTGTCAACAATGTTCCTTTCATCGAGTTTAAACAGTACAGCAAAATTGTACTTACAGAGTGACTCAAACATGACTTAGACCTTGTTTTTGAAAAACGGTTTATTTCTGTATTTCATGATTGCAACTTGCTGAAAAGTGTCAACAGTGTTCCTTTCATCGAGTTTAAACAGTACAGCAAATGGTACTTACAGAGTGACTCAAACATGACTTAGACCTTGTTTTTGAAAAACTGTTTATTTCTGTATTTCATGATTGCAACTTGCTGAAAAGTGTTAACAGGGTTCCTTTCATCGAGTTTAAACAGTACAGCAAAATGGTACTTACAGAGTGACCTTGTTTTTGAAAAACTGTTTATTTCTCTATTACATGATTGCAACTTGCTGAAAAGTGTCAACAGTTCAGTGTTCCTATCATCCTGATTAAGCAGTACAGCAAAAATTGTACTTACAGAGTGCATCAAACATGATTTAGACCTTGTTTGTGAAAAACTATTTATTTCTGTATTACATGATTGCAACTTGCTGAAAAGTGTCAACAGTACAGTGTTCCTATCATCCTGATTAATCAGTACAGCAAAAATGGAACTTACAGAGTGCACTAAACATGAATTAGACCTTGTTTGTGAAAAACGATTTATTTCTGTATTTCATGATTGCAACTTGCTGAAAAGTGTCAACAATGTTCCTTTCATCGAGTTTAAACAGTACAGCAAAATGGTATTTACAGATTGACTCAAACTTGACTTAGACCTTGTTTTTGAAAAACTGTTTATTTCTGTATTACATGATTGCAACTTGCTGAAAAGTGTCAACAATGTTCCTTTCATCGAGTTTAAACAGTACAGCAAAATTGTACTTACAGAGTGACTCAAACATGACTTAGACCTTGTTTTTGAAAAACGGTTTATTTCTGTATTTCATGATTGCAACTTGCTGAAAAGTGTCAACAGTGTTCCTTTCATCGAGTTTAAACAGTACAGCAAATGGTACTTACAGAGTGACTCAAACATGACTTAGACCTTGTTTTTGAAAAACTGTTTATTTCTGTATTTCATGATTGCAACTTGCTGAAAAGTGTTAACAGGGTTCCTTTCATCGAGTTTAAACAGTACAGCAAAATGGTACTTACAGAGTGACCTTGTTTTTGAAAAACTGTTTATTTCTCTATTACATGATTGCAACTTGCTGAAAAGTGTCAACAGTTCAGTGTTCCTATCATCCTGATTAAGCAGTACAGCAAAAATTGTACTTACAGAGTGCATCAAACATGATTTAGACCTTGTTTGTGAAAAACTATTTATTTCTGTATTACATGATTGCAACTTGCTGAAAAGTGTCAACAGTACAGTGTTCCTATCATCCTGATTAAGCATTACATCAAAAATGGTACTTACAAAGTGCATCAAACTTGATTTAGTCCTTGTTTGTGAAAAACTATTTATTTCTGTTTTTCATGATTGCAACTTGCTGAAAAGTGTCAACAATGTTCCTTTCATCGAGTTTAAACAGTACAGCAAATTGGTACTTGCAGAGTTACTCAAACATGACTTAGACCTTGTTTTTGAAAAACTGTTTATTTCTGTATTTCATGATTGCAACTGGCTGAAGAGTGTTAACAGTGTTCCTTTCATCGAGTTTAAACAGTACAGCAAAATGGTACTTACAGAGTGACCTTGTTTTTGAAAAACTGTTTATTTCTCTATTACATGATTGCAACTTGCTGAAAAGTGTCAACAGTTCAGTGTTCCTATCATCCTGATTAAGCAGTACAGCAAAAATTGTACTTACAGAGTGCATCAAACATGATTTAGACCTTGTTTGTGAAAAACTATTTATTTCTGTATTACATGATTGCAACTTGCTGAAAAGTGTCAACAGTACAGTGTTCCTATTATCCTGATTAATTAGTACAGCAAAAATGGAACTTACAGAGTTCACTAAACATGAATTAGACCTTGTTTGTGAAAAACGATTTATTTCTGTATTTCATGATTGCAACTTGCTGAAAAGTGTCAACAATGTTCCTTTCATCGAGTTTAAACAGTACAGCAAAATGGTATTTACAGAGTGACTCAAACTTGACTTAGACCTTGTTTTTGAAAAACTGTTTATTTCTGTATTACATGATTGCAACTTGCTGAAAAGTGTCAACAGTACAGTGTTCCTATCATCCTGATTAAGCATTACAGCAAAAATGGAACTTACAAAGTGCATCAAACATGATTTAGACCTTGTTTGTGAAAAACTATTTATTTCTGTTTTTCATGATTGCAACTTGCTGAAAAGTGTCAACAATGTTCCTTTCATCGAGTTTAAACAGTACAGCAAAATTGTACTTACAGAGTGACTCAAACATGACTTAGACCTTGTTTTTGAAAAACGGTTTATTTCTGTATTTCATGATTGCAACTGGCTGAAAAGTGTCAACAGTGTTCCTTTCATCGAGTTTAAACAGTACAGCAAATGGTACTTACAGAGTGACTCAAACATGACTTAGACCTTGTTTTTGAAAAACTGTTTATTTCTGTATTTCATGATTGCAACTTGCTGAAAAGTGTTAACAGGGTTCCTTTCATCGAGTTTAAACAGTACAGCAAAATGGTACTTACAGAGTGCACTAAACATGAATTAGACCTTGTTTGTGAAAAACTATTTATTTCTGTATTTCATGATTGCAACTTGCTGAAAAGTGTCAACAATGTTCCTTTCATCGAGTTTAAACAGTACAGCAAAATGGTATTTACAGAGTGACTCAAACTTGACTTAGACCTTGTTTTTGAAAAACTGTTTATTTCTGTATTACATGATTGCAACTTGCTGAAAAGTGTCAACAGTACAGTGTTCCTATCATCCTGATTAATCAGTACAGCAAAAATGGAACTTACAGAGTGCACTAAACATGAATTAGACCTTGTTTGTGAAAAACTATTTATTTCTGTATTTCATGATTGCAACTTGCTGAAAAGTGTCAACAATGTTCCTTTCATCGAGTTTAAACAGTACAGCAAAATGGTATTTACAGATTGACTCAAACTTGACTTAGACCTTGTTTTTGAAAAACGGTTTATTTCTGTATTACATGATTGCAACTTGCTGAAAAGTGTCAACAGTACAGTGTTCCTATCATCCTGATTAAGCAGTACAGCAAAAATGGAACTTACAAAGTGCATCAAACATGATTTAGACCTTGTTTGTGAAAAACTATTTATTTCTGTTTTTCATGATTGCAACTTGCAGAAAAGTGTCAACAATGTTCCTTTCATCGAGTTTAAACAGTACAGCAAAATTGTACTTACAGAGTGACTCAAACATGACTTAGACCTTGTTTTTGAAAAACGGTTTATTTCTGTATTTCATGATTGCAACTTGCTGAAAAGTGTCAACAGTGTTCCTTTCATCGAGTTTAAACAGTACAGCAAATGGTACTTACAGAGTGAATCAAACATGACTTAGACCTTGTTTTTGAAAAACTGTTTATTTCTGTATTTCATGATTGCAACTTGCTGAAAAGTATTAACAGTGTTCCTTTCATCGAGTTTAAACAGTACAGCAAATGGTACTTACAGAGTGACTCAAACATGACTTAACCTTGTTTTTGAAAAACTGTTTATTTCTGTATTTCATGATTGCAACTTGCTGAAAAGTGTTAACAGGGTTCCTTTCATCGAGTTTAAACAGTACAGCAAAATGGTACTTACAGAGTGACCTTGTTTTTGAAAAACTGTTTATTTCTCTATTACATGATTGCAACTTGCTGAAAAGTGTCAACAGTTCAGTGTTCCTATCATCCTGATTAAGCAGTACAGCAAAAATTGTACTTACAGAGTGCATCAAACATGATTTAGACCTTGTTTGTGAAAAACTATTTATTTCTGTATTACATGATTGCAACTTGCTGAAAAGTGTCAACAGTACAGTGTTCCTATCATCCTGATTAATCAGTACAGCAAAAATGGAACTTACAGAGTGCACTAAACATGAATTAGACCTTGTTTGTGAAAAACGATTTATTTCTGTATTTCATGATTGCAACTTGCTGAAAAGTGTCAACAATGTTCCTTTCATCGAGTTTAAACAGTACAGCAAAATGGTATTTACAGATTGACTCAAACTTGACTTAGACCTTGTTTTTGAAAAACTGTTTATTTCTGTATTACATGATTGCAACTTGCTGAAAAGTGTCAACAGTACAGTGTTCATATCATCCTGATTAAGCAGTACAGCAAAAATGGAACTTACAAAGTGCATCAAACATGATTTAGACCTTGTTTGTGAAAAACTATTTATTTCTGTTTTTCATGATTGCAACTTGCTGAAAAGTGTCAACAATGTTCCTTTCATCGAGTTTAAACAGTACAGCAAAATTGTACTTACAGAGTGACTCAAACATGACTTAGACCTTGTTTTTGAAAAACGGTTTATTTCTGTATTTCATGATTGCAACTTGCTGAAAAGTGTCAACAGTGTTCCTTTCATCGAGTTTAAACAGTACAGCAAATGGTACTTACAGAGTGACTCAAACATGACTTAGACCTTGTTTTTGAAAAACTGTTTATTTCTGTATTTCATGATTGCAACTTGCTGAAAAGTGTTAACAGGGTTCCTTTCATCGAGTTTAAACAGTACAGCAAAATGGTACTTACAGAGTGACCTTGTTTTTGAAAAACTGTTTATTTCTCTATTACATGATTGCAACTTGCTGAAAAGTGTCAACAGTTCAGTGTTCCTATCATCCTGATTAAGCAGTACAGCAAAAATTGTACTTACAGAGTGCATCAAACATGATTTAGACCTTGTTTGTGAAAAACTATTTATTTCTGTATTACATGATTGCAACTTGCTGAAAAGTGTCAACAGTACAGTGTTCCTATCATCCTGATTAATCAGTACAGCAAAAATGGAACTTACAGAGTGCACTAAACTTGAATTAGACCTTGTTTGTGAAAAACTATTTATTTCTGTATTACATGATTGCAACTTGCTGAAAAGTGTCAACAGTACAGTGTTCCTATCATCCTGATTAATCAGTACAGCAAAAATGGAACTTACAGAGTGCACTAAACATGAATTAGACCTTGTTTGTGAAAAACGATTTATTTCTGTATTTCATGATTGCAACTTGCTGAAAAGTGTCAACAATGTTCCTTTCATCGAGTTTAAACAGTACAGCAAAATGGTATTTACAGATTGACTCAAACTTGACTTAGACCTTGTTTTTGAAAAACTGTTTATTTCTGTATTACATGATTGCAACTTGCTGAAAAGTGTCAACAATGTTCCTTTCATCGAGTTTAAACAGTACAGCAAAATTGTACTTACAGAGTGACTCAAACATGACTTAGACCTTGTTTTTGAAAAACGGTTTATTTCTGTATTTCATGATTGCAACTTGCTGAAAAGTGTCAACAGTGTTCCTTTCATCGAGTTTAAACAGTACAGCAAATGGTACTTACAGAGTGACTCAAACATGACTTAGACCTTGTTTTTGAAACACTGTTTATTTCTGTATTTCATGATTGCAACTTGCTGAAAAGTGTTAACAGGGTTCCTTTCATCGAGTTTAAACAGTACAGCAAAATGGTACTTACAGAGTGACCTTGTTTTTGAAAAACTGTTTATTTCTCTATTACATGATTGCAACTTGCTGAAAAGTGTCAACAGTTCAGTGTTCCTATCATCCTGATTAAGCAGTACAGCAAAAATTGTACTTACAGAGTGCATCAAACATGATTTAGACCTTGTTTGTGAAAAACTATTTATTTCTGTTTTTCATCATTGCAACTTGCTGAAAAGTGTCAACAATGTTCCTTTCATCGAGTTTAAACAGTACAGCAAATTGGTACTTGCAGAGTTAGTCAAACATGACTTAGACCTTGTTTTTGAAAAACTGTTTATTTCTGTATTTCATGATTGCAACTGGCTGAAGAGTGTTAACAGTGTTCCTTTCATCGAGTTTAAACAGTACAGCAAAATGGTACTTACAGAGTGACCTTGTTTTTGAAAAACTGTTTATTTCTCTATTACATGATTTCAACTTGCTGAAAAGTGTCAACAGTTCAGTGTTCCTATCATCCTGATTAAGCAGTACAGCAAAAATTGTACTTACAGAGTGCATCAAACATGATTTAGACCTTGTTTGTGAAAAACTATTTATTTCTGTTTTTCATGATTGCAACTTGCTGAAAAGTGTCAACAATGTTCCTTTCATCGAGTTTAAACAGTACAGCAAATTGGTACTTGCAGAGTTACTCAAACATGACTTAGACCTTGTTTTTGAAAAACTGTTTATTTCTGTATTTCATGATTGCAACTGGCTGAAGAGTGTTAACAGTGTTCCTTTCATCGAGTTTAAACAGTACAGCAAAATGGTACTTACAGAGTGACCTTGTTTTTGAAAAACTGTTTATTTCTCTATTACATGATTGCAACTTGCTGAAAAGTGTCAACAGTTCAGTGTTCCTATCATCCTGATTAAGCAGTACAGCAAAAATTGTACTTACAGAGTGCATCAAACATGATTTAGACCTTGTTTGTGAAAAACTATTTATTTCTGTATTACATGATTGCAACTTGCTGAAGTGTCAACAGTACAGTGTTCCTATTATCCTGATTAATTAGTACAGCAAAAATGGAACTTACAGAGTTCACTAAACATGAATTAGACCTTGTTTGTGAAAAACGATTTATTTCTGTATTTCATGATTGCAACTTGCTGAAAAGTGTCAACAATGTTCCTTTCATCGAGTTTAAACAGTACAGCAAAATGGTATTTACAGAGTGACTCAAACTTGACTTAGACCTTGTTTTTGAAAAACTGTTTATTTCTGTATTACATGATTGCAACTTGCTGAAAAGTGTCAACAGTACAGTGTTCCTATCATCCTGATTAAGCAGTACAGCAAAAATGGAACTTACAAAGTGCATCAAACATGATTTAGACCTTGTTTGTGAATAACTATTTATTTCTGTTTTTCATGATTGCAACTTGCTGAAAAGTGTCAACAATGTTCCTTTCATCAGGTTTAAACAGTACAGCAAATGGTACTTACAGAGTGACTCAAACATGACTTAGACCTTGTTTTTGAAAAACGGTTTATTTCTGTATTTCATGATTGCAACTTGCTGAAAAGTGTTAACAGGGTTCCTTTCATCGAGTTTAAACAGTACAGCAAAATGGTACTTACAGAGTGACCTTGTTTTTGAAAAACTGTTTATTTCTCTATTACATGATTGCAACTTGCTGAAAAGTGTCAACAGTACAGTGTTCCTATCATCCTGATTAAGCATTACATCAAAAATGGTACTTACAAAGTGCATCAAACTTGATTTAGTCCTTGTTTGTGAAAAACTATTTATTTCTGTTTTTCATGATTGCAACTTGCTGAAAAGTGTCAACAATGTTCCTTTCATCGAGTTTAAACAGTACAGCAAATTGGTACTTGCAGAGTTACTCAAACTTGACTTAGACCTTGTTTTTGAAAAACTGTTTATTTCTGTATTTCATGATTGCAACTTGCTGAAAAGTGTCAACAGTTCAGTGTTCCTATCATCCTGATTAAGCATTACATCAAAAATGGTACTTACAAAGTGCATCAAACTTGATTTAGTCCTTGTTTGTGAAAAAATATTTATTTCTGTTTTTCATGATTGCAACTTGCTGAAAAGTGTCAACAATGTTCCTTTCATCGAGTTTAAACAGTACAGCAAATTGGTACTTGCAGAGTTACTCAAACTTGACTTAGACCTTGTTTTTGAAAAACTGTTTATTTCTGTATTTCATGATTGCAACTGGCTGAAGAGCGTTAACAGTGTTCCTTTCATCGAGTTTAAACAGTACAGCAAAATGGTACTTACAGAGTGACCTTGTTTTTGAAAAACTGTTTATTTCTCTATTACATGATTGCAACTTGCTGAAAAGTGTCAACAGTTCAGTGTTCCTATCATCCTGATTAAGCAGTACAGCAAAAATTGTACTTACAGAGTGCATCAAACATGATTTAGACCTTGTTTGTGAAAAACTATTTATTTCTGTATTACATGATTGCAACTTGCTGAAAAGTGTCAACAGTACAGTGTTCCTATTATCCTGATTAATTAGTACAGCAAAAATGGAACTTACAGAGTGCACTAAACATGAATTAGACCTTGTTTGTGAAAAACGATTTATTTCTGTATTTCATGATTGCAACTTGCTGAAAAGTGTCAACAATGTTCCTTTCATCGAGTTTAAACAGTACAGCAAAATTGTATTTACAGAGTGACTCAAACTTGACTTAGACCTTGTTTTTGAAAAACTGTTTATTTCTGTATTACATGATTGCAACTTGCTGAAAAGTGTCAACAGTACAGTGTTCCTATCATCCAGATTAAGCAGTACAGCAAAAATGGAACTTACAAAGTGCATCAAACATGATTTAGACCTTGTTTGTGAATAACTATTTATTTCTGTTTTTCATGATTGCAACTTGCTGAAAAGTGTCAACAATGTTCCTTTCATCGAGTTTAAACAGTACAGCAAAATTGTACTTACAGAGTGACTCAAACATGACTTAGACCTTGTTTTTGAAAAACGGTTTATTTCTGTATTTCATGATTGCAACTTGCTGAAAAGTGTCAACAGTGTTCCTTTCATCGAGTTTAAACAGTACAGCAAATGGTACTTACAGAGTGACTCAAACATGACTTAGACCTTGTTTTTGAAAAACTGTTTATTTCTGTATTTACTGATTGCAACTTGCTGAAAAGTGTTAACAGGGTTCCTTTCATCGAGTTTAAACAGTACAGCAAAATGGTACTTACAGAGTGACCTTGTTTTTGAAAAACTGTTTATTTCTCTATTACATGATTGCAACTTGCTGAAAAGTGTCAACAGTTCAGTGTTCCTATCATCCTGATTAAGCAGTACAGCAAAAATTGTACTTACAGAGTGCATCAAACATGATTTAGACCTTGTTTGTGAAAAACTATTTATTTCTGTATTACATGATTGCAACTTGCTGAAAAGTGTCAACAGTACAGTGTTCCTATCATCCTGATTAAGCATTACATCAAAAATGGTACTTACAAAGTGCATCAAACTTGATTTAGTCCTTGTTTTTGAAAAACTGTTTATTTCTGTATTTCATGATTGCAACTGCTGAAGAGTGTTAACAGTGTTCCTTTCATCGAGTTTAAACAGTACAGCAAATGGTACTTACAGAGTGACTCAAACATGACTTAGACCTTGTTTTTGAAAAACTGTTTATTTCTGTATTTCATGATTGCAACTTGCTGAAAAGTGTTAACAGGGTTCCTTTCATCGAGTTTAAACAGTACAGCAAAATGGTACTTACAGAGGGACCTTGTTTTTGAAAAACTGTTTATTTCTCTATTACATGATTGCAACTTGCTGAAAAGTGTCAACAGTTCAGTGTTCCTATCATCCTGATTAAGCAGTACAGCAAAAATTGTACTTACGAGTGCATCAAACATGATTTAGACCTTGTTTGTGAAAAACTATTTATTTCTGTATTACATGATTGCAACTTGCTGAAAAGTGTCAACAGTACAGTGTTCCTATCATCCTGATTAATCAGTACAGCAAAAATGGAACTTACAGAGTGCACTAAACATGAATTAGACCTTGTTTGTGAAAAACGATTTATTTCTGTATTTCATTATTGCAACTTGCTGAAAAGTGTCAACAATGTTCCTTTCATCGAGTTTAAACAGTACAGCAAAATGGTATTTACAGAGTGACTCAAACTTGACTTAGACCTTGTTTTTGAAAAACTGTTTATTTCTGTATTACATGATTGCAACTTGCTGAAAAGTGTCAACAGTACAGTGTTCCTATCATCCTGATTAAGCAGTACAGCAAAAATGGAACTTACAAAGTGCATCAAACATGATTTTGACCTTGTTTGTGAATAACTATTTATTTCTGTTTTTCATGATTGCAACTTGCTGAAAAGTGTCAACAATGTTCCTTTCATCGAGTTTAAACAGTACAGCAAAATTGTACTTACAGAGTGATTCAAACATGACTTAGACCTTGTTTTTGAAAAACGGTTTATTTCTGTATTTCATGATTGCAACTTGCTGAAAAGTGTCAACAGTGTTCCTTTCATCGAGTTTAAACAGTACAGCAAATGGTACTTACAGAGTGACTCAAACATGACTTAGACCTTGTTTTTGAAAAACTGTTTATTTCTGTATTTCATGATTGCAACTTGCTGAAAAGTGTTAACAGGGTTCCTTTCATCGAGTTTAAACAGTACAGCAAAATGGTACTTACAGAGTGACCTTGTTTTTGAAAAACTGTTTATTTCTCTATTACATGATTGCAACTTGCTGAAAAGTGTCAACAGTTCAGTGTTCCTATCATCCTGATTAAGCAGTACAGCAAAAATTGTACTTACAGAGTGCATCAAACATGATTTAGACCTTGTTTGTGAAAAACTATTTATTTCTGTATTACATGATTGCAACCTTCTGAAAAGTGTTAACAGGGTTCCTTTCATCGAGTTTAAACAGTACAGCAAAATGGTACTTACAGAGTGACCTTGTTTTTGAAAAACTGTTTATTTCTCTATTACATGATTGCAACTTGCTGAAAAGTGTCAACAGTTCAGTGTTCCTATCATCCTGATTAACCTGTTGGGTCTAGGGGGCAGCATTTGCACGTCTGGATAAAAAAAATGTACCCGATTTAATCTGGTTACTAATCCTACCCAGTAACTAGAATATGCATATACTTATTATATATGGATAGAAAACACTCTAAAGTTTCCAAAACTGTTTGAATGGTGTCTGTGAGTATAACAGAACTCATTTGGCAGGCAAAACCCTGAGACATTTTCTGACAGGAAGTGGATACCTGATGTGTTGTATTGACTTTAAACCTATCCCATTGAAAAACACAGGGGTTTAGGAATATTTTGGCACTTCCTATTGCTTCCACTAGATGTCACCAGCCTTTACAAAGTGTTTTGAGTCTTCTGGAGGGAGATCTGACCGAACAAGAGCCATGGAACGTTGATGTCCCATTAGACACCTGGCGCGCTAGTTCATGTTGGGTACCCTCGTTCCAATACGTTATAAAAGAGTATGCATTCGTCCACCTTGAATATTATTCATGTTCTGGTTAAAAAAGGCCCTAATGATTTATGCTATAAAACGTTTGACATGTTTGAACGAACGGAAATATATTTTTTCCCCTCGTTCATGACGAGAAGTCCGGCTGGCTTACATCATGTGCTAACGAGACGGAGATTTTTGGACATAAATGATGAGCTTTTTTGAACAAAACTACATTCGTTATGGACCTGTGATACCTGGAAGTGACATCTGATGAAGAGAATCAAAGGTAATGGATTATTTACATAGTATTTTCGATTTTAGATCTCCCCAACATGACGTCTAGTCTGTATCGCAACGCGTATTTTTCTGGGCGCAGTGCTCAGATTATTGCAAAGTGTGATTTC
This sequence comes from Salmo salar, assembly GCF_965601325.2. NCBI lineage: Eukaryota > Metazoa > Chordata > Actinopteri > Salmoniformes > Salmonidae > Salmo > Salmo salar. The sequence goes on along the minus strand of NC_138295.1, from coordinate 46,948,994 downwards.
CCAGTAAGGTTATTTTTAAATCTGGCAAGTTGATTGCGTTCAAGAGATGTAAATCTATAATTCTTTAAATGACAATATAATATTTTACCAATGTTTTCTAATTTTAATTATTTAATTTGTTACGCTGACTTGACTGCCGGTTATTGGAGGGAAACGATTTCCTCAACATCAATGCCATAGTAAAACGCTGTTTTTGGATATAAATATGAACTTGATAGAACTAAAAATGCATGCATTGTCTAACATAATGTCCTAGGAGTGTCATCTGATGGAGATTGTAAAAGGTTAGTGCATCATTTTAGCTGGTTTTATGGTTTTGGTGACCCTGTCTTTGACTTGACAAAACATTACACACAACTCTTGTAAATGTACTGTCCTAACATACTCTAAATTTATGCTTTCGCCGTAAAACCTTTTTGAAATCGTAAAACGTGGTTAGATTAAGGAGATGTTTATCTTTCAAATGGTGTAAAATAGTTGTATATTTGAAAAATTTGAATTTTGACATTTATTTGGATTCAAATTTGCCGCTCTTGAAATGCACCTGCTGTTGATGGAGTGCACCACGGGTGGCACGCTAGCGTCCCACCTAGCCCCAAGATTAAGCAGTACAGCAAAAATTGTACTTACAGAGTGCATCAAACATGATTTAGACCTTGTTTGTGAAAAACTATTTATTTCTGTATTACATGATTGCAACTTGCTGAAAAGTGTCAACAGTACAGTGTTCCTATCATCCTGATTAATCAGTACAGCAAAAATGGAACTTACAGAGTGCACTAAACATGAATTAGACCTTGTTTTTGAAAAACTGTTTATTTCTGTATTACATGATTGCAACTTGCTGAAAAGTGTCAACAATGTTCCTTTCATCGAGTTTAAACAGTACAGCAAAATTGTACTTACAGAGTGACTCAAACATGACTTAGACCTTGTTTTTGAAAAACGGTTTATTTCTGTATTTCATGATTGCAACTTGCTGAAAAGTGTCAACAATGTTCCTTTCATCGAGTTTAAACAGTACAGCAAAATGGTATTTACAGATTGACTCAAACTTGACTTCGACCTTGTTTTTGAAAAACTGTTTATTTCTGTATTACATGATTGCAACTTGCTGAAAAGTGTCAACAGTACAGTGTTCCTATCATCCTGATTAAGCAGTACCGCAAAAATGGAACTTACAAAGTGCATCAAACATGATTTAGACCTTGTTTGTGAAAAACTATTTATTTCTGTTTTTCATGATTGCAACTTGCTGAAAAGTGTCAACAATGTTCCTTTCATCGAGTTTAAACAGTACAGCAAAATTGTACTTACAGAGTGACTCAAACATGACTTAGACCTTGTTTTTGAAAAACGGTTTATTTCTGTATTTCATGATTGCAACTTGCTGAAAAGTGTCAACAGTGTTCCTTTCATCGAGTTTAAACAGTACAGCAAATGGTACTTACAGAGTGACTCAAACATGACTTAGACCTTGTTTTTGAAAAACTGTTTATTTCTGTATTTCATGATTGCAACTTGCTGAAAAGTGTTAACAGGGTTCCTTTCATTGAGTTTAAACAGTACAGCAAAATGGTACTTACAGAGTGACCTTGTTTTTGAAAAACGGTTTATTTCTCTATTACATGATTGCAACTTGCTGAAAAGTGTCAACAGTTCAGTGTTCCTATCATCCTGATTAAGCAGTACAGCAAAAATTGTACTTACAGAGTGCATCAAACATGATTTAGACCTTGTTTGTGAAAAACTATTTATTTCTGTATTACATGATTGCAACTTGCTGAAAAGTGTCAACAGTGGAGTGTTCCTATCATCCTGATTAAGCATTACAGCAAAAATGGTACTTACAAAGTGCATCAAACTTGATTTAGTCCTTGTTTGTGAAAAACTATTTATTTCTGTTTTTCATGATTGCAACTTGCTGAAAAGTGTCAACAATGTTCCTTTCATCGAGTTTAAACAGTACAGCAAATTGGTACTTGCAGAGTTACTCAAACATGACTTAGACCTTGTTTTTGAAAAACTGTTTATTTCTGTATTTCATTATTGCAACTGGCTGAAGAGTGTTAACAGTGTTCCTTTCATCGAGTTTAAACAGTACAGCAAATGGTACTTACAGAGTGACTCAAACATGACTTAGACCTTGTTTTTGAAAAACTGTTTATTTCTGTATTTCATGATTGCAACTTGCTGAAAAGTGTCAACAGTTCAGTGTTCCTATCATCCTGATTAAGCAGTACTGCAAAAATTGTACTTACAGAGTGCATCAAACATGATTTAGACCTTGTTTGTGAAAAACGATTTATTTCTGTATTTCATTATTGCAACTTGCTGAAAAGTGTCAACAATGTTCCTTTCATCGAGTTTAAACAGTACAGCAAAATGGTATTTACAGAGTGACTCAAACTTGACTTAGACCTTGTTTTTGAAAAACTGTTTATTTCTGTATTACATGATTGCAACTTGCTGAAAAGTGTTAACAGGGTTCCTTTCATCGAGTTTAAACAGTACAGCAAAATATTACTTACAGAGTGACTCAAACATGACTTAGACCTTGTTTTTGAAAAACGGTTTATTTCTGTATTTCATGATTGCAACTTGCTGAAAAGTGTCAACAATGTTCCTTTCATCGAGTTTAAACAGTACAGCAAAATTGTACTTACAGAGTGACTCAAACATGACTTAGAACTTGTTTTTGAAAAACGGTTTATTTCTGTATTTCATGATTGCAACTTGCTGAAAAGTGTCAACAATGTTCCTTTCATCGAGTTTAAACAGTACAGCAAAATGGTATTTACAGATTGACTCAAACTTGACTTAGACCTAGTTTTTGAAAAACTGTTTATTTCTGTATTACATGATTGCAACTTGCTGAAAAGTGTCAACAGTACAGTGTTCCTATCATCCTGATTAAGCAGTACAGCAAAAATGGAACTTACAAAGTGCATCAAACATGATTTAGACCTTGTTTGTGAAAAACTATTTATTTCTGTTTTTCATGATTGCAACTTGCTGAAAAGTGTCAACAATGTTCCTTTCATCGAGTTTAAACAGTACAGCAAAATTGTACTTACAGAGTGACTCAAACATGACTTAGACCTTGTTTTAGAAAAACGGTTTATTTCTGTATTTCATGATTGCAACTTGCTGAAAAGTGTCAACAGTGTTCCTTTCATCGAGTTTAAACAGTACAGCAAATGGTACTTACAGAGTGACTCAAACATGACTTAGACCTTGTTTTTGAAAAACTATTTCTGTATTTCATGATTGGAACTTGCTGAAAAGTGTTAACAGGGTTCCTTTCATCGAGTTTAAACAGTACAGCAAAATGGTACTTACAGAGTGACCTTGTTTTTGAAAAACTGTTTATTTCTCTATTACATGATTGCAACTTGCTGAAAAGAGTCAACAGTTCAGTGTTCCTATCATCCTGATTAAGCAGTACAGCAAAAATTGTACTTACAGAGTGCATCAAACATGATTTAGACCTTGTTTGTGAAAAACTATTTATTTCTGTATTACATGATTGCAACTTGCTGAAAAGTGTCAACAGTACAGTGTTCCTATCATCCTGATTAAGCATTACAGCAAAAATGGTACTTACAAAGTGCATCAAACTTGATTTAGACCTTGTTTGTGAAAAACTATTTATTTCTGTTTTTCATGATTGCAACTTGCTGAAAAGTGTCAACAATGTTCCTTTCATCGAGTTTAAACAGTACAGCAAATTGGTACTTGCAGAGTTACTCAAACATGACTTAGACCTTGTTTTTGAAAAACTGTTTATTTCTGTATTTCATGATTGCAACTGGCTGAAGAGTGTTAACAGTGTTCCTTTCATCGAGTTTAAACAGTACAGCAAATGGTACTTACAGAGTGACTCAAACATGACAGACCTTGTTTTTGAAAAACTGTTTATTTTTTGTATTTCATGATTGCAACTTGCTGAAAAGTGTTAACAGGGTTCCTTTCATCGAGTTTAAACAGTACAGCAAAATGGTACTTACAGAGTGACCTTGTTTTTGAAAAACTGTTTATTTCTCTATTACATGATTGCAACTTGCTGAAAAATGTCAACAGTTCAGTGTTCCTATCATGCTGATTAAGCAGTACAGCAAAAATTGTACTTACAGAGTGCATCAAACATGATTTAGACCTTGTTTGTGAAAAACTATTTATTTCTGTATTACATGATTGCAACTTGCTGAAAAGTGTCAACAGTACAGTGTTCCTATCATCCTGATTAAGCAATACAGCAAAAATGGAACTTACAGAGTGCACTAAACATGAATTAGACCTTGTTTGTGAAAAACGATTTATTTCTGTATTTCATTATTGCAACTTGCTGAAAAGTGTCAACAATGTTCCTTTCATCGAGTTTAAACAGTACAGCAAAATGGTATTTACAGATTAACTCAAACTTGATTTAGACCTTGTTTTTGAAAAACTGTTTATTTCTGTATTACATGATTGCAACTTGCTGAAAAGTGTCAACAATGTTCCTTTCATCGAGTTTAAACAGTACAGCAAAATTGTACTTACAGAGTGACTCAAACATGACTTAGACCTTGTTTTTGAAAAACGGTTTATTTCTGTATTTCATGATTGCAACTTGCTGAAAAGTGTCAACAATGTTCCTTTCATCGAGTTTAAACAGTACAGCAAAATGGTATTTACAGATTGACTCAAACTTGACTTAGACCTTGTTTTTGAAAAACTGTTTATTTCTGTATTACATGATTGCAACTTGCTGAAAAGTGTCAACAGTACAGTGTTCCTATCATCCTGATTAAGCAGTACCGCAAAAATGGAACTTACAAAGTGCATCAAACATGATTTAGACCTTGTTTGTGAAAAACTATTTATTTCTGTTTTTCATGATTGCAACTTGCTGAAAAGTGTCAACAATGTTCCTTTCATCGAGTTTAAACAGTACAGCAAAATTGTACTTACAGAGTGACTCAAACATGACTTAGACCTTGTTTTTGAAAAACGGTTTATTTCTGTATTTCATGATTGCAACTTGCTGAAAAGTGTCAACAATGTTCATTTCATCGAGTTTAAACAGTACAGCAAAATTGTACTTACAGAGTGACTCAAACATGACTTAGACCTTGTTTTTGAAAAACGGTTTATTTCTGTATTTCATGATTGCAACTTGCTGAAAAGTGTCAACAGTACAGTGTTCCTATCATCCTGATTAAGCATTACAGCAAAAATGGTACTTACAAAGTGCATCAAACTTGATTTAGACCTTGTTTGTGAAAAACTATTTATTTCTGTTTTTCATGATTGCAACTTGCTGAAAAGTGTCAACAATGTTCCTTTCACCGAGTTTAAACAGTACAGCAAATTGGTACTTGCAGAGTTACTCAAACATGACTTAGACCTTGTTTTTGAAAAACTGTTTATTTCTGTATTTCATGATTGCAACTGGCTGAAGAGTGTTAACAGTGTTCCTTTCATCGAGTTTAAACAGTACAGCAAATGGTACTTACAGAGTGACTCAAACATGACAGACCTTGTTTTTGAAAAACGGTTTATTTTTTGTATTTCATGATTGCAACTTGCTGAAAAGTGTTAACAGGGTTCCTTTCATCGAGTTTAAACAGTACAGCAAAATGGTACTTACAGAGTGACCTTGTTTTTGAAAAACGGTTTATTTCTCTATTACATGATTGCAACTTGCTGAAAAATGTCAACAGTTCAGTGTTCCTATCATCCTGATTAAGCAATACAGCAAAAATGGAACTTACAGAGTGCACTAAACATGAATTAGACCTTGTTTGTGAAAAACGATTTATTTCTGTATTTCATTATTGCAACTTGCTGAAAAGTGTCAACAATGTTCCTTTCATCGAGTTTAAACAGTACAGCAAAATGGTATTTACAGATTAACTCAAACTTGACTTAGACCTTGTTTTTGAAAAACGGTTTATTTCTGTATTACATGATTGCAACTTGCTGAAAAGTGTCAACAATGTTCCTTTCATCGAGTTTAAACAGTACAGCAAAATTGTACTTACAGAGTGACTCAAACATGACTTAGAACTTGTTTTTGAAAAACGGTTTATTTCTGTATTTCATGATTGCAACTTGCTGAAAAGTGTCAACAATGTTCCTTTCATCGAGTTTAAACAGTACAGCAAAATGGTATTTACAGATTGACTCAAACTTGACTTAGACCTAGTTTTTGAAAAACTGTTTATTTCTGTATTACATGATTGCAACTTGCTGAAAAGTGTCAACAGTACAGTGTTCCTATCATCCTGATTAAGCATTACAGCAAAAATGGTACTTACAAAGTGCATCAAACTTGATTTAGACCTTGTTTGTGAAAAACTATTTATTTCTGTTTTTCATGATTGCAACTTGCTGAAAAGTGTCAACAATGTTCCTTTCATTGAGTTTAAACAGTACAGCAAATTGGTACTTGCAGAGTTACTCAAACATGACTTAGACCTTGTTTTTGAAAAACTGTTTATTTCTGTATTTCATGATTGCAACTGGCTGAAGAGTGTTAACAGTGTTCCTTTCATCGAGTTTAAACAGTACAGCAAATGGTACTTACAGAGTGACTCAAACATGACAGACCTTGTTTTTGAAAAACTGTTTATTTTTTGTATTTCATGATTGCAACTTGCTGAAAAGTGTTAACAGGGTTCCTTTCATCGAGTTTAAACAGTACAGCAAAATGGTACTTACAGAGTGACCTTGTTTTTGAAAAACTGTTTATTTCTCTATTACATGATTGCAACTTGCTGAAAAATGTCAACAGTTCAGTGTTCCTATCATCCTGATTAAGCAGTACAGCAAAAATTGTACTTACAGAGTGCATCAAACATGATTTAGACCTTGTTTGTGAAAAACTATTTATTTCTGTATTACATGATTGCAACTTGCTGAAAAGTGTCAACAGTACAGTGTTCCTATCATCCTGATTAAGCAATACAGCAAAAATGGAACTTACAGAGTGCACTAAACATGAATTAGACCTTGTTTGTGAAAAACGATTTATTTCTGTATTTCATTATTGCAACTTGCTGAAAAGTGTCAACAATGTTCCTTTCATCGAGTTTAAACAGTACAGCAAAATGGTATTTACAGATTAACTCAAACTTGACTTAGACCTTGTTTTTGAAAAACTGTTTATTTCTGTATTACATGATTGCAACTTGCTGAAAAGTGTCAACAATGTTCCTTTCATCGAGTTTAAACAGTACAGCAAAATTGTACTTACAGAGTGACTCAAACATGACTTAGACCTTGTTTTTGAAAAACGGTTTATTTCTGTATTTCATGATTGCAACTTGCTGAAAAGTGTCAACAATGTTCCTTTCATCGAGTTTAAACAGTACAGCAAAATTGTACTTACAGAGTGACTCAAACATGACTTAGAACTTGTTTTTGAAAAACGGTTTATTTCTGTATTTCATGATTGCAACTTGCTGAAAAGTGTCAACAATGTTCCTTTCATCGAGTTTAAACAGTACAGCAAAATGGTATTTACAGATTGACTCAAACTTGACTTAGACCTAGTTTTTGAAAAACTGTTTATTTCTGTATTACATGATTGCAACTTGCTGAAAAGTGTCAACAGTACAGTGTTCCTATCATCCTGATTAAGCAGTACAGCAAAAATGGAACTTACAAAGTGCATCAAACATGATTTAGACCTTGTTTGTGAAAAACTATTTATTTCTGTTTTTCATGATTGCAACTTGCTGAAAAGTGTCAACAATGTTCCTTTCATCGAGTTTAAACAGTACAGCAAAATTGTACTTACAGAGTGACTCAAACATGACTTAGACCTTGTTTTAGAAAAACGGTTTATTTCTGTATTTCATGATTGCAACTTGCTGAAAAGTGTCAACAGTGTTCCTTTCATCGAGTTTAAACAGTACAGCAAATGGTACTTACAGAGTGACTCAAACATGACTTAGACCTTGTTTTTGAAAAACTATTTCTGTATTTCATGATTGGAACTTGCTGAAAAGTGTTAACAGGGTTCCTTTCATCGAGTTTAAACAGTACAGCAAAATGGTACTTACAGAGTGACCTTGTTTTTGAAAAACTGTTTATTTCTCTATTACATGATTGCAACTTGCTGAAAAGAGTCAACAGTTCAGTGTTCCTATCATCCTGATTAAGCAGTACAGCAAAAATTGTACTTACAGAGTGCATCAAACATGATTTAGACCTTGTTTGTGAAAAACTATTTATTTCTGTATTACATGATTGCAACTTGCTGAAAAGTGTCAACAGTACAGTGTTCCTATCATCCTGATTAAGCATTACAGCAAAAATGGTACTTACAAAGTGCATCAAACTTGATTTAGACCTTGTTTGTGAAAAACTATTTATTTCTGTTTTTCATGATTGCAACTTGCTGAAAAGTGTCAACAATGTTCCTTTCATCGAGTTTAAACAGTACAGCAAATGGTACTTACAGAGTGACTCAAACATGACAGACCTTGTTTTTGAAAAACTGTTTATTTTTTGTATTTCATGATTGCAACTTGCTGAAAAGTGTTAACAGGGTTCCTTTCATCGAGTTTAAACAGTACAGCAAAATGGTACTTACAGAGTGACCTTGTTTTTGAAAAACTGTTTATTTCTCTATTACATGATTGCAACTTGCTGAAAAATGTCAACAGTTCAGTGTTCCTATCATCCTGATTAAGCAGTACAGCAAAAATTGTACTTACAGAGTGCATCAAACATGATTTAGACCTTGTTTGTGAAAAACTATTTATTTCTGTATTACATGATTGCAACTTGCTGAAAAGTGTCAACAGTACAGTGTTCCTATCATCCTGATTAAGCAATACAGCAAAAATGGAACTTACAGAGTGCACTAAACATGAATTAGACCTTGTTTGTGAAAAACGATTTATTTCTGTATTTCATTATTGCAACTTGCTGAAAAGTGTCAACAATGTTCCTTTCATCGAGTTTAAACAGTACAGCAAAATGGTATTTACAGATTGACTCAAACTTGACTTCGACCTTGTTTTTGAAAAACTGTTTATTTCTGTATTACATGATTGCAACTTGCTGAAAAGTGTCAACAGTACAGTGTTCCTATCATCCTGATTAAGCAGTACCGCAAAAATGGAACTTACAAAGTGCATCAAACATGATTTAGACCTTGTTTGTGAAAAACTATTTATTTCTGTTTTTCATGATTGCAACTTGCTGAAAAGTGTCAACAATGTTCCTTTCATCGAGTTTAAACAGTACAGCAAAATTGTACTTACAGAGTGACTCAAACATGACTTAGACCTTGTTTTTGAAAAACGGTTTATTTCTGTATTTCATGATTGCAACTTGCTGAAAAGTGTCAACAATGTTCATTTCATCGAGTTTAAACAGTACAGCAAAATTGTACTTACAGAGTGACTCAAACATGACTTAGACCTTGTTTTTGAAAAACGGTTTATTTCTGTATTTCATGATTGCAACTTGCTGAAAAGTGTCAACAGTGTTCCTTTCATCGAGTTTAAACAGTACAGCAAATGGTACTTACAGAGTGACTCAAACATGACTTAGACCTTGTTTTTGAAAAACTGTTTATTTCTGTATTTCATGATTGCAACTTGCTGAAAAGTGTTAACAGGGTTCCTTTCATCGAGTTTAAACAGTACAGCAAAATGGTACTTACAGAGTGACCTTGTTTTTGAAAAACTGTTTATTTCTCTATTACATGATTGCAACTTGCTGAAAAGTGTCAACAGTTCAGTGTTCCTATCATCCTGATTAAGCAGTACAGCAAAAATTGTACTTACAGAGTGCATCAAACATGATTTAGACCTTGTTTGTGAAAAACTATTTATTTCTGTATTACATGATTGCAACTTGCTGAAAAGTGTCAACAGTGGAGTGTTCCTATCATCCTGATTAAGCATTACAGCAAAAATGGTACTTACAAAGTGCATCAAACTTGATTTAGTCCTTGTTTGTGAAAAACTATTTATTTCTGTTTTTCATGATTGCAATTTGCTGAAAAGTGTCAACAATGTTCCTTTCATCGAGTTTAAACAGTACAGCAAATTGGTACTTGCAGAGTTACTCAAACATGACTTAGACCTTGTTTTTGAAAAACTGTTTATTTCTGTATTTCATTATTGCAACTGGCTGAAGAGTGTTAACAGTGTTCCTTTCATCTAGTTTAAACAGTACAGCAAATGGTACTTACAGAGTGACTCAAACATGACTTAGACCTTGTTTTTGAAAAACTGTTTATTTCTGTATTTCATGATTGCAACTTGCTGAAAAGTGTCAACAGTTCAGTGTTCCTATCATCCTGATTAAGCAGTACAGCAAAAATTGTACTTACAGAGTGCATCAAACATGATTTAGACCTTGTTTGTGAAAAACGATTTATTTCTGTATTTCATTATTGCAACTTGCTGAAAAGTGTCAACAATGTTCCTTTCATCGAGTTTAAACAGTACAGCAAAATGGTATTTACAGAGTGACTCAAACTTGACTTAGACCTTGTTTTTGAAAAACTGTTTATTTCTGTATTACATGATTGCAACTTGCTGAAAAGTGTTAACAGGGTTCCTTTCATCGAGTTTAAACAGTACAGCAAAATATTACTTACAGAGTGACTCAAACATGACTTAGACCTTGTTTTTGAAAAACGGTTTATTTCTGTATTTCATGATTGCAACTTGCTGAAAAGTGTCAACAATGTTCCTTTCATCGAGTTTAAACAGTACAGCAAAATTGTACTTACAGAGTGACTCAAACATGACTTAGACCTTGTTTTTGAAAAACGGTTTATTTCTGTATTTCATGATTGCAACTTGCTGAAAAGTGTCAACAATGTTCCTTTCATCGAGTTTAAACAGTACAGCAAAATGGTATTTACAGATTGACTCAAACTTGACTTAGACCTAGTTTTTGAAAAACTGTTTATTTCTGTATTACATGATTGCAACTTGCTGAAAAGTGTCAACAGTACAGTGTTCCTATCATCCTGATTAAGCAGTACAGCAAAAATGGAACTTACAAAGTGCATCAAACATGATTTAGACCTTGTTTGTGAAAACTATTTATTTCTGTTTTTCATGATTGCAACTTGCTGAAAAGTGTCAACAATGTTCCTTTCATCGAGTTTAAACAGTACAGCAAAATTGTACTTACAGAGTGACTCAAACATGACTTAGACCTTGTTTTAGAAAAACGGTTTATTTCTGTATTTCATGATTGCAACTTGCTGAAAAGTGTCAACAGTGTTCCTTTCATCGAGTTTAAACAGTACAGCAAATGGTACTTACAGAGTGACTCAAACATGACAGACCTTGTTTTTGAAAAACTGTTTATTTTTTGTATTTCATGATTGCAACTTGCTGAAAAGTGTTAACAGGGTTCCTTTCATCGAGTTTAAACAGTACAGCAAAATGGTACTTACAGAGTGACCTTGTTTTTGAAAAACTGTTTATTTCTCTATTACATGATTGCAACTTGCTGAAAAATGTCAACAGTTCAGTGTTCCTATCATCCTGATTAAGCAGTACAGCAAAAATTGTACTTACAGAGTGCATCAAACATGATTTAGACCTTGTTTGTGAAAAACTATTTATTTCTGTATTACATGATTGCAACTTGCTGAAAAGTGTCAACAGTACAGTGTTCCTATCATCCTGATTAAGCAATACAGCAAAAATGGAACTTACAGAGTGCACTAAACATGAATTAGACCTTGTTTGTGAAAAACGATTTATTTCTGTATTTCATTATTGCAACTTGCTGAAAAGTGTCAACAATGTTCCTTTCATCGAGTTTAAACAGTACAGCAAAATGGTATTTACAGATTAACTCAAACTTGACTTAGACCTTGTTTTTGAAAAACTGTTTATTTCTGTATTACATGATTGCAACTTGCTGAAAAGTGTCAACAATGTTCCTTTCATCGAGTTTAAACAGTACAGCAAAATTGTACTTACAGAGTGACTCAAACATGACTTAGACCTTGTTTTTGAAAAACGGTTTATTTCTGTATTTCATGATTGCAACTTGCTGAAAAGTGTCAACAATGTTCCTTTCATCGAGTTTAAACAGTACAGCAAAATGGTATTTACAGATTGACTCAAACTTGACTTCGACCTTGTTTTTGAAAAACTGTTTATTTCTGTATTACATGATTGCAACTTGCTGAAAAGTGTCAACAGTACAGTGTTCCTATCATCCTGATTAAGCAGTACCGCAAAAATGGAACTTACAAAGTGCATCAAACATGATTTAGACCTTGTTTGTGAAAAACTATTTATTTCTGTTTTTCATGATTGCAACTTGCTGAAAAGTGTCAACAATGTTCCTTTCATCGAGTTTAAACAGTACAGCAAAATTGTACTTACAGAGTGACTCAAACATGACTTAGACCTTGTTTTTGAAAAACGGTTTATTTCTGTATTTCATGATTGCAACTTGCTGAAAAGTGTCAACAATGTTCATTTCATCGAGTTTAAACAGTACAGCAAAATTGTACTTACAGAGTGACTCAAACATGACTTAGACCTTGTTTTTGAAAAACGGTTTATTTCTGTATTTCATGATTGCAACTTGCTGAAAAGTGTCAACAGTGTTCCTTTCATCGAGTTTAAACAGTACAGCAAATGGTACTTACAGAGTGACTCAAACATGACTTAGACCTTGTTTTTGAAAAACTGTTTATTTCTGTATTTCATGATTGCAACTTGCTGAAAAGTGTTAACAGGGTTCCTTTCATCGAGTTTAAACAGTACAGCAAAATGGTACTTACAGAGTGACCTTGTTTTTGAAAAACTGTTTATTTCTCTATTACATGATTGCAACTTGCTGAAAAGTGTCAACAGTTCAGTGTTCCTATCATCCTGATTAAGCAGTACAGCAAAAATTGTACTTACAGAGTGCATCAAACATGATTTAGACCTTGTTTGTGAAAAACTATTTATTTCTGTATTACATGATTGCAACTTGCTGAAAAGTGTCAACAGTGGAGTGTTCCTATCATCCTGATTAAGCATTACAGCAAAAATGGTACTTACAAAGTGCATCAAACTTGATTTAGTCCTTGTTTGTGAAAAACTATTTATTTCTGTTTTTCATGATTGCAATTTGCTGAAAAGTGTCAACAATGTTCCTTTCATCGAGTTTAAACAGTACAGCAAATTGGTACTTGCAGAGTTACTCAAACATGACTTAGACCTTGTTTTTGAAAAACTGTTTATTTCTGTATTTCATTATTGCAACTGGCTGAAGAGTGTTAACAGTGTTCCTTTCATCTAGTTTAAACAGTACAGCAAATGGTACTTACAGAGTGACTCAAACATGACTTAGACCTTGTTTTTGAAAAACTGTTTATTTCTGTATTTCATGATTGCAACTTGCTGAAAAGTGTCAACAGTTCAGTGTTCCTATCATCCTGATTAAGCAGTACAGCAAAAATTGTACTTACAGAGTGCATCAAACATGATTTAGACCTTGTTTGTGAAAAACGATTTATTTCTGTATTTCATTATTGCAACTTGCTGAAAAGTGTCAACAATGTTCCTTTCATCGAGTTTAAACAGTACAGCAAAATGGTATTTACAGAGTGACTCAAACTTGACTTAGACCTTGTTTTTGAAAAACTGTTTATTTCTGTATTACATGATTGCAACTTGCTGAAAAGTGTTAACAGGGTTCCTTTCATCGAGTTTAAACAGTACAGCAAAATTGTACTTACAGAGTGACTCAAACATGACTTAGACCTTGTTTTTGAAAAACGGTTTATTTCTGTATTTCATGATTGCAACTTGCTGAAAAGTGTCAACAATGTTCCTTTCATCGAGTTTAAACAGTACAGCAAAATTGTACTTACAGAGTGACTCAAACATGACTTAGACCTTGTTTTTGAAAAACGGTTTATTTCTGTATTTCATGATTGCAACTTGCTGAAAAGTGTCAACAATGTTCCTTTCATCGAGTTTAAACAGTACAGCAAAATGGTATTTACAGATTGACTCAAACTTGACTTAGACCTAGTTTTTGAAAAACTGTTTATTTCTGTATTACATGATTGCAACTTGCTGAAAAGTGTCAACAGTACAGTGTTCCTATCATCCTGATTAAGCAGTACAGCAAAAATGGAACTTACAAAGTGCATCAAACATGATTTAGACCTTGTTTGTGAAAAACTATTTATTTCTGTTTTTCATGATTGCAACTTGCTGAAAAGTGTCAACAATGTTCCTTTCATCGAGTTTAAACAGTACAGCAAAATTGTACTTACAGAGTGACTCAAACAGGACTTAGACCTTGTTTTAGAAAACGGACGCGGCCTTGCTGAGTGTCCGTGCCTCCGGTACGTCGCTGGTCACGGTGACTCCTGCGACCGGACTTCGCTGAGGAACGCGAGTGTTAACAGGGTTCCTTTCATCGAGTTTAAACAGTACAGCAAAATGGTACTTACAGAGTGACCTTGTTTTTGAAAAACTGTTTATTTCTCTATTACATGATTGCAACTTGCTGAAAAGAGTCAACAGTTCAGTGTTCCTATCATCCTGATTAAGCAGTACATCAAAAATTGTACTTACAGAGTGCATCAAACATGATTTAGACCTTGTTTGTGAAAAACTATTTATTTCTGTATTACATGATTGCAACTTGCTGAAAAGTGTCAACAGTACAGTGTTCCTATCATCCTGATTAAGCATTACAGCAAAAATGGTACTTACAAAGTGCATCAAACTTGATTTAGACCTTGTTTGTGAAAAACTATTTATTTCTGTTTTTCATGATTGCAACTTGCTGAAAAGTGTCAACAATGTTCCTTTCATCGAGTTTAAACAGTACAGCAAATTGGTACTTGCAGAGTTACTCAAACATGACTTAGACCTTGTTTTTGAAAAACTGTTTATTTCTGTATTTCATGATTGCAACTGGCTGAAGAGTGTTAACAGTGTTCCTTTCATCGAGTTTAAACAGTACAGCAAATGGTACTTACAGAGTGACTCAAACATGACAGACCTTGTTTTTGAAAAACTGTTTATTTTTTGTATTTCATGATTGCAACTTGCTGAAAAGTGTTAACAGGGTTCCTTTCATCGAGTTTAAACAGTACAGCAAAATGGTACTTACAGAGTGACCTTGTTTTTGAAAAACTGTTTATTTCTCTATTACATGATTGCAACTTGCTGAAAAATGTCAACAGTTCAGTGTTCCTATCATCCTGATTAAGCAGTACAGCAAAAATTGTACTTACAGAGTGCATCAAACATGATTTAGACCTTTTTTGTGAAAAACTATTTATTTCTGTATTACATGATTGCAACTTGCTGAAAAGTGTCAACAGTACAGTGTTCCTATCATCCTGATTAAGCAATACAGCAAAAATGGTACTTACAAAGTGCATCAAACTTGATTTAGACCTTGTTTGTGAAAAACTATTTATTTCTGTTTTTCATGATTGCAACTTGCTGAAAAGTGTCAACAATGTTCCTTTCATCGAGTTTGGTACTGCAAATTGGTACTTGCAGAGTGACTCAAACATGACTTAGACCTTGTTTTTGAAAAACGGTTTATTTCTGTATTTCATGATTGCAACTTGCTGAAAAGTGTCAACAATGTTCCTTTCATCGAGTTTAAACAGTACAGCAAAATGGTATTTACAGATTGACTCAAACTTGACTTAGACCTTGTTTTTGAAAAACTGTTTATTTCTGTATTACATGATTGCAACTTGCTGAAAAGTGTCAACAGTACAGTGTTCCTATCATCCTGATTAAGCAGTACAGCAAAAATGGAACTTACAAAGTGCATCAAACATGATTTAGACCTTGTTTTTGAAAAACTATTTATTTCTGTTTTTCATGATTGCAACTTGCTGAAAAGTGTCAACAATGTTCCTTTCATCGAGTTTAAACAGTACAGCAAAATTGTACTTACAGAGTGACTCAAACATGACTTAGACCTTGTTTTTGAAAAACGGTTTATTTCTGTATTTCATGATTGCAACTTGCTGAAAAGTGTCAACAATGTTCCTTTCATCGAGTTTAAACAGTACAGCAAAATTGTACTTACAGAGTGACTCAAACATGACTTAGACCTTGTTTTTGAAAAACGGTTTATTTCTGTATTTCATGATTGCAACTTGCTGAAAAGTGTCAACAATGTTCCTTTCATCGAGTTTAAACAGTACAGCAAAATGGTATTTACAGATTGACTCAAACTTGACTTAGACCTTGTTTTTGAAAAACTGTTTATTTCTGTATTACATGATTGCAACTTGCTGAAAAGTGTCAACAGTACAGTGTTCCTATCATCCTGATTAAGCAGTACAGCAAAAATGGAACTTACAAAGTGCATCAAACATGATTTAGACCTTGTTTGTGAAAAACTATTTATTTCTGTTTTTCATGATTGCAACTTGCTGAAAAGTGTCAACAATGTTCCTTTCATCGAGTTTAAACAGTACAGCAAAATTGTACTTACAGAGTGACTCAAACATGACTTAGACCTTGTTTTTGAAAAACTGTTTATTTCTGTATTTCATGATTGCAACTTGCTGAAAAGTGTCAACAGTGTTCCTTTCATCGAGTTTAAACAGTACAGCAAAATGGTACTTACAGAGTGACCTTGTTTTTGAAAAACTGATTATTTCTCTATTACATGATTGCAACTTGCTGAAAAGAGTCAACAGTTCAGTGTTCCTATCATCCTGATTAAGCATTACAGCAAAAATGGTACTTACAAAGTGCATCAAACTTGATTTAGACCTTGTTTGTGAAAAACTATTTATTTCTGTTTTTCATGATTGCAACTTGCTGAAAAGTGTCAACAATGTTCCTTTCATCGAGTTTAAACAGTACAGCAAATTGGTACTTGCAGAGTTACTCAAACATGACTTAGACCTTGTTTTTGAAAAACTGTTTATTTCTGTATTTCATGATTGCAACTGGCTGAAGAGTGTTAACAGTGTTCCTTTCATCGAGTTTAAACAGTACAGCAAATGGTACTTACAGAGTGACTCAAACATGACAGACCTTGTTTTTGAAAAACTGTTTATTTTTTGTATTTCATGATTGCAACTTGCTGAAAAGTGTTAACAGGGTTCCTTTCATCGAGTTTAAACAGTACAGCAAAATGGTACTTACAGAGTGACCTTGTTTTTGAAAAACTGTTTATTTCTCTATTACATGATTGCAACTTGCTGAAAAATGTCAACAGTTCAGTGTTCCTATCATCCTGATTAAGCAGTACAGCAAAAATTGTACTTACAGAGTGCATCAAACATGATTTAGACCTTTTTTGTGAAAAACTATTTATTTCTGTATTACATGATTGCAACTTGCTGAAAAGTGTCAACAGTACAGTGTTCCTATCATCCTGATTAAGCAATACAGCAAAAATGGTACTTACAAAGTGCATCAAACTTGATTTAGACCTTGTTTGTGAAAAACTATTTATTTCTGTTTTTCATGATTGCAACTTGCTGAAAAGTGTCAACAATGTTCCTTTCATCGAGTTTGGTACTGCAAATTGGTACTTGCAGAGTGACTCAAACATGACTTAGACCTTGTTTTTGAAAAACGGTTTATTTCTGTATTTCATGATTGCAACTTGCTGAAAAGTGTCAACAATGTTCCTTTCATCGAGTTTAAACAGTACAGCAAAATGGTATTTACAGATTGACTCAAACTTGACTTAGACCTTGTTTTTGAAAAACTGTTTATTTCTGTATTACATGATTGCAACTTGCTGAAAAGTGTCAACAGTACAGTGTTCCTATCATCCTGATTAAGCAGTACAGCAAAAATGGAACTTACAAAGTGCATCAAACATGATTTAGACCTTGTTTTTGAAAAACTATTTATTTCTGTTTTTCATGATTGCAACTTGCTGAAAAGTGTCAACAATGTTCCTTTCATCGAGTTTAAACAGTACAGCAAAATTGTACTTACAGAGTGACTCAAACATGACTTAGACCTTGTTTTTGAAAAACGGTTTATTTCTGTATTTCATGATTGCAACTTGCTGAAAAGTGTCAACAATGTTCCTTTCATCGAGTTTAAACAGTACAGCAAAATTGTACTTACAGAGTGACTCAAACATGACTTAGACCTTGTTTTTGAAAAACGGTTTATTTCTGTATTTCATGATTGCAACTTGCTGAAAAGTGTCAACAATGTTCCTTTCATCGAGTTTAAACAGTACAGCAAAATGGTATTTACAGATTGACTCAAACTTGACTTAGACCTTGTTTTTGAAAAACTGTTTATTTCTGTATTACATGATTGCAACTTGCTGAAAAGTGTCAACAGTACAGTGTTCCTATCATCCTGATTAAGCAGTACAGCAAAAATGGAACTTACAAAGTGCATCAAACATGATTTAGACCTTGTTTGTGAAAAACTATTTATTTCTGTTTTTCATGATTGCAACTTGCTGAAAAGTGTCAACAATGTTCCTTTCATCGAGTTTAAACAGTACAGCAAAATTGTACTTACAGAGTGACTCAAACATGACTTAGACCTTGTTTTTGAAAAACTGTTTATTTCTGTATTTCATGATTGCAACTTGCTGAAAAGTGTCAACAGTGTTCCTTTCATCGAGTTTAAACAGTACAGCAAAATGGTACTTACAGAGTGACCTTGTTTTTGAAAAACTGATTATTTCTCTATTACATGATTGCAACTTGCTGAAAAGAGTCAACAGTTCAGTGTTCCTATCATCCTGATTAAGCATTACAGCAAAAATGGTACTTACAAAGTGCATCAAACTTGATTTAGACCTTGTTTGTGAAAAACTATTTATTTCTGTTTTTCATGATTGCAACTTGCTGAAAAGTGTCAACAATGTTCCTTTCATCGAGTTTAAACAGTACAGCAAATTGGTACTTGCAGAGTTACTCAAACATGACTTAGACCTTGTTTTTGAAAAACTGTTTATTTCTGTATTTCATGATTGCAACTGGCTGAAGAGTGTTAACAGTGTTCCTTTCATCGAGTTTAAACAGTACAGCAAATGGTACTTACAGAGTGACTCAAACATGACAGACCTTGTTTTTGAAAAACTGTTTATTTTTTGTATTTCATGATTGCAACTTGCTGAAAAGTGTTAACAGGGTTCCTTTCATCGAGTTTAAACAGTACAGCAAAATGGTACTTACAGAGTGACCTTGTTTTTGAAAAACTGTTTATTTCTCTATTACATGATTGCAACTTGCTGAAAAATGTCAACAGTTCAGTGTTCCTATCATCCTGATTAAGCAGTACAGCAAAAATTGTACTTACAGAGTGCATCAAACATGATTTAGACCTTGTTTGTGAAAAACTATTTATTTCTGTTTTTCATGATTGCAACTTGCTGAAAAGTGTCAACAATGTTCCTTTCATCGAGTTTGGTACTGCAAATTGGTACTTGCAGAGTGACTCAAACATGACTTAGACCTTGTTTTTGAAAAATTGTTTATTTCTGTATTTCATGATTGCAACTGGCTGAAGAGTGTTAGTGTTCCTTTCATCGAGTTTAAACAGTACAGCAAATAGTACTTACAGAGTGACTCAAACATGACTTAGACCTTGTTTTTGAAAAACTGTTTATTTCTGTATTTCATGATTGCAACTTGCTGAAAAGTGTTAACAGGGTTCCTTTCATCGAGTTTAAACAGTACAGCAAAATGGTACTTACAGAGTGACCTTGTTTTTGAAAAACTGTTTATTTCTCTATTACATGATTGCAACTTGCTGAAAAGAGTCAACAGTTCAGTGTTCCTATCATCCTGATTAAGCAGTACAGCAAAAATTGTACTTACAGAGTGCATCAAACATGATTTAGACCTTGTTTGTGAAAAACTATTTATTTCTGTATTACATGATTGCAACTTGCTGAAAAGTGTCAACAGTACAGTGTTCCTATCATCCTGATTAAGCATTACAGCAAAAATGGTACTTACAAAGTGCATCAAACTTGATTTAGACCTTGTTTGTGAAAAACTATTTATTTCTGTTTTTCAGGATTGCAACTTGCTGAAAAGTGTCAACAATGTTCCTTTCATCGAGTTTGGTACTGCAAATTGGTACTTGCAGAGTGACTCAAACATGACTTAGACCTTGTTTTTGAAAAACGGTTTATTTCTGTATTTCATGATTGCAACTTGCTGAAAAGTGTCAACAATGTTCCTTTCATCGAGTTTAAACAGTACAGCAAAATGGTATTTACAGATTGACTCAAACTTGACTTAGACCTTGTTTTTGAAAAACTGTTTATTTCTGTATTACATGATTGCAACTTGCTGAAAAGTGTCAACAGTACAGTGTTCCTATCATCCTGATTAAGCAGTACAGCAAAAATGGAACTTACAAAGTGCATCAAACATGATTTAGACCTTGTTTTTGAAAAACTATTTATTTCTGTTTTTCATGATTGCAACTTGCTGAAAAGTGTCAACAATGTTCCTTTCATCGAGTTTAAACAGTACAGCAAAATTGTACTTACAGAGTGACTCAAACATGACTTAGACCTTGTTTTTGAAAAACGGTTTATTTCTGTATTTCATGATTGCAACTTGCTGAAAAGTGTCAACAATGTTCCTTTCATCGAGTTTAAACAGTACAGCAAAATTGTACTTACAGAGTGACTCAAACATGACTTAGACCTTGTTTTTGAAAAACGGTTTATTTCTGTATTTCATGATTGCAACTTGCTGAAAAGTGTCAACAATGTTCCTTTCATCGAGTTTAAACAGTACAGCAAAATGGTATTTACAGATTGACTCAAACTTGACTTAGACCTTGTTTTTGAAAAACTGTTTATTTCTGTATTACATGATTGCAACTTGCTGAAAAGTGTCAACAGTACAGTGTTCCTATCATCCTGATTAAGCAGTACAGCAAAAATGGAACTTACAAAGTGCATCAAACATGATTTAGACCTTGTTTGTGAAAAACTATTTATTTCTGTTTTTCATGATTGCAACTTGCTGAAAAGTGTCAACAATGTTCCTTTCATCGAGTTTAAACAGTACAGCAAAATTGTACTTACAGAGTGACTCAAACATGACTTAGACCTTGTTTTTGAAAAACTGTTTATTTCTGTATTTCATGATTGCAACTTGCTGAAAAGTGTCAACAGTGTTCCTTTCATCGAGTTTAAAAAGTACAGCAAAATGGTACTTACAGAGTGACCTTGTTTTTGAAAAACTGATTATTTCTCTATTACATGATTGCAACTTGCTGAAAAGAGTCAACAGTTCAGTGTTCCTATCATCCTGATTAAGCATTACAGCAAAAATGGTACTTACAAAGTGCATCAAACTTGATTTAGACCTTGTTTGTGAAAAACTATTTATTTCTGTTTTTCATGATTGCAACTTGCTGAAAAGTGTCAACAATGTTCCTTTCATCGAGTTTAAACAGTACAGCAAATTGGTACTTGCAGAGTTACTCAAACATGACTTAGACCTTGCTTTTGAAAAACTGTTTATTTCTGTATTTCATGATTGCAACTGGCTGAAGAGTGTTAACAGTGTTCCTTTCATCGAGTTTAAACAGTACAGCAAATGGTACTTACAGAGTGACTCAAACATGACAGACCTTGTTTTTGAAAAACTGTTTATTTTTTGTATTTCATGATTGCAACTTGCTGAAAAGTGTTAACAGGGTTCCTTTCATCGAGTTTAAACAGTACAGCAAAATGGTACTTACAGAGTGACCTTGTTTTTGAAAAACTGTTTATTTCTCTATTACATGATTGCAACTTGCTGAAAAATGTCAACAGTTCAGTGTTCCTATCATCCTGATTAAGCAGTACAGCAAAAATTGTACTTACAGAGTGCATCAAACATGATTTAGACCTTGTTTGTGAAAAACTATTTATTTCTGTTTTTCATGATTGCAACTTGCTGAAAAGTGTCAACAATGTTCCTTTCATCGAGTTTGGTACTGCAAATTGGTACTTGCAGAGTGACTCAAACATGACTTAGACCTTGTTTTTGAAAAATTGTTTATTTCTGTATTTCATGATTGCAACTGGCTGAAGAGTGTTAGTGTTCCTTTCATCGAGTTTAAACAGTACAGCAAATAGTACTTACAGAGTGACTCAAACATGACTTAGACCTTGTTTTTGAAAAACTGTTTATTTCTGTATTTCATGATTGCAACTTGCTGAAAAGTGTTAACAGGGTTCCTTTCATCGAGTTTAAACAGTACAGCAAAATGGTACTTACAGAGTGACCTTGTTTTTGAAAAACTGTTTATTTCTCTATTACATGATTGCAACTTGCTGAAAAGAGTCAACAGTTCAGTGTTCCTATCATCCTGATTAAGCAGTACAGCAAAAATTGTACTTACAGAGTGCATCAAACATGATTTAGACCTTGTTTGTGAAAAACTATTTATTTCTGTATTACATGATTGCAACTTGCTGAAAAGTGTCAACAGTACAGTGTTCCTATCATCCTGATTAAGCATTACAGCAAAAATGGTACTTACAAAGTGCATCAAACTTGATTTAGACCTTGTTTGTGAAAAACTATTTATTTCTGTTTTTCAGGATTGCAACTTGCTGAAAAGTGTCAACAATGTTCCTTTCATCGAGTTTAAACAGTACAGCAAAATTGTACTTACAGAGTTGCTCAAACATGACTTAGACCTTGTTTTTGAAAAACGGTTTATTTCTGTATTTCATGATTGCAACTTGCTGAAAAGTGTCAACAATGTTCCTTTCATCGAGTTTAAACAGTACAGCAAATTGGTACTTGCAGAGTTACTCAAACATGACTTAGACCTTGTTTTTGAAAAACTGTTTATTTCTCTATTACATGATTGCAACTTGCTGAAAAGTGTCAACAGTTCAGTGTTCCTATCATCCTGATTAAGCAGTACAGCAAAAATTGTACTTACAGAGTGCATCAAACATGATTTAGACCTTGTTTGTGAAAAACTATTTATTTCTGTATTACATGATTGCAACTTGCTGAAAAGTGTCAACATTACAGTGTTCCTATTATCCTGATTAATTAGTACAGCAAAAATGGAACTTACAGAGTTCACTAAACATGAATTAGACCTTGTTTGTGAAAAACGATTTATTTCTGTATTTCATGATTGCAACTTGCTGAAAAGTGTCAACAATGTTCCTTTCATCGAGTTTAAACAGTACAGCAAAATGGTATTTACAGTGACTCAAACTTGACTTAGACCTTGTTTTTGAAAAACTGTTTATTTCTGTATTACATGATTGCAACTTGCTGAAAAGTGTCAACAGTACAGTGTTCCTATCATCCTGATTAAGCAGTACAGCAAAAATGGAACTTACAAAGTGCATCAAACATGATTTAGACCTTGTTTGTGAAAAACTATTTATTTCTGTTTTTCATGATTGCAACTTGCTGAAAAGTGTCAACAATGTTCCTTTCATCGAGTTTAAACAGTACAGCAAAATTTGTACTTACAGAGTGACTCAAACATGACTTAGACCTTGTTTTTGAAAAACAGTTTATTTCTGTATTTCATGATTGCAACTGGCTGAAAAGTGTCAACAGTGTTCCTTTCATCGAGTTTAAACAGTACAGCAAATGGTACTTACAGAGTGACTCAAACATGACTTAGACCTTGTTTTTGAAAAACTGTTTATTTCTGTATTTCATGATTGCAACTTGCTGAAAAGTGTTAACAGGGTTCCTTTCATCGAGTTTAAACAGTACAGCAAAATGGTACTTACAGAGTGACCTTGTTTTTGAAAAACTGTTTATTTCTCTATTACATGATTGCAACTTGCTGAAAAGTGTCAACAGTTCAGTGTTCCTATCATCCTGATTAAGCAGTACAGCAAAAATTGTACTTACAGAGTGCATCAAACATGATTTAGACCTTGTTTGTGAAAAACTATTTATTTCTGTATTACATGATTGCAACTTGCTGAAAAGTGTCAAAAGTACAGTGTTCCTATCATCCTGATTAATCAGTACAGCAAAAATGGAACTTACAGAGTGCACTAAACATGAATTAGACCTTGTTTGTGAAAAACGATTTTTTTCTGTATTTCATGATTGCAACTTGCTGAAAAGTGTCAACAATGTTCCTTTCATCGAGTTTAAACAGTACAGCAAAATGGTATTTACAGATTGACTCAAACTTGACTTAGACCTTGTTTTTGAAAAACTGTTTATTTCTGTATTAAATGATTGCAACTTGCTGAAAAGTGTCAACAATGTTCCTTTCATCGAGTTTAAACAGTACAGCAAAATTGTACTTACAGAGTGACTCAAACATGACTTAGACCTTGTTTTTGAAAAACTGTTTATTTCTGTATTTCATGATTGCAACTTGCTGAAAAGTGTCAACAGTGTTCCTTTCATCGAGTTTAAACAGTACAGCAAATGGTACTTACAGAGTGACTCAAACATGACTTAGACCTTGTTTTTGAAAAACTGTTTATTTCTGTATTTCATGATTGCAACTTGCTGAAAAGTGTTAACAGGGTTCCTTTCATCGAGTTTAAACAGTACAGCAAAATGGTACTTACAGAGTGACCTTGTTTTTGAAAAACTGTTTATTTCTCTATTACATGATTGCAACTTGCTGAAAAGTGTCAACAGTTCAGTGTTCCTATCATCCTGATTAAGCAGTACAGCAAAAATTGTACTTACAGAGTGCATCAAACATGATTTAGACCTTGTTTGTGAAAAACTATTTATTTCTGTATTACATGATTGCAACTTGCTGAAAAGTGTCAACAGTACAGTGTTCCTATCATCCTGATTAAGCATTACATCAAAAATGGTACTTACAAAGTGCATCAAACTTGATTTAGTCCTTGTTTGTGAAAAACTATTTATTTCTGTTTTTCATGATTGCAACTTGCTGAAAAGTGTCAACAATGTTCCTTTCATCGAGTTTAAACAGTACAGCAAAATGGTACTTACAGAGTGACCTTGTTTTTGAAAAACTGTTTATTTCTGTATTTCATGATTGCAACTTGCTGAAAAGTGTCAACAATGTTCCTTTCATCGAGTTTAAACAGTACAGCAAAATGGTATTTACAGAGTGACTCAAACTTGACTTAGACCTTGTTTTTGAAAAACTGTTTATTTCTGTATTACATGATTGCAACTTGCTGAAAAGTGTCAACAGTACAGTGTTCCTATCATCCTGATTAAGCAGTACAGCAAAAATGGAACTTACAAAGTGCATCAAACATGATTTAGACCTTGTTTGTGAAAAACTATTTATTTCTGTTTTTCATGATTGCAACTTGCTGAAAAGTGTCAACAATGTTCCTTTCATCGAGTTTAAACAGTACAGCAAAATTGTACTTACAGAGTGACTCAAACATGACTTAGACCTTGTTTTTGAAAAACGGTTTATTTCTGTATTTCATGATTGCAACTGGCTGAAAAGTGTCAACAGTGTTCCTTTCATCGAGTTTAAACAGTACAGCAAATGGTACTTACAGAGTGACTCAAACATGACTTAGACCTTGTTTTTGAAAAACTGTTTATTTCTGTATTTCATGATTGCAACTTGCTGAAAAGTGTTAACAGGGTTCCTTTCATCGAGTTTAAACAGTACAGCAAAATGGTACTTACAGAGTGACCTTGTTTTTGAAAAACTGTTTATTTCTCTATTACATGATTGCAACTTGCTGAAAAGTGTCAACAGTTCAGTGTTCCTATCATCCTGATTAAGCAGTACAGCAAAAATTGTACTTACAGAGTGCATCAAACATGATTTAGACCTTGTTTGTGAAAAACTATTTATTTCTGTATTACATGATTGCAACTTGCTGAAAAGTGTCAACAGTACAGTGTTCCTATCATCCTGATTAAGCATTACATCAAAAATGGTACTTACAAAGTGCATCAAACTTGATTTAGTCCTTGTTTGTGAAAAACTATTTATTTCTGTTTTTCATGATTGCAACTTGCTGAAAAGTGTCAACAATGTTCCTTTCATCGAGTTTAAACAGTACAGCAAAATGGTACTTACAGAGTGAACTTGTTTTTGAAAAACTGTTTATTTCTGTATTTCATGATTGCAACTTGCTGAAAAGTGTCAACAATGTTCCTTTCATCGAGTTTAAACAGTACAGCAAAATGGTATTTACAGAGTGACTCAAACTTGACTTAGACCTTGTTTTTGAAAAACTGTTTATTTCTGTATTACATGATTGCAACTTGCTGAAAAGTGTCAACAGTACAGTGTTCCTATCATCCTGATTAAGCAGTACAGCAAAAATGGAACTTACAAAGTGCATCAAACATGATTTAGACCTTGTTTGTGAAAAACTATTTATTTCTGTTTTTCATGATTGCAACTTGCTGAAAAGTGTCAACAATGTTCCTTTCATCGAGTTTAAACAGTACAGCAAAATTGTACTTACAGAGTGACTCAAACATGACTTAGACCTTGTTTTTGAAAAACGGTTTATTTCTGTATTTCATGATTGCAACTGGCTGAAAAGTGTCAACAGTGTTCCTTTCATCGAGTTTAAACAGTACAGCAAATGGTACTTACAGAGTGACTCAAACATGACTTAGACCTTGTTTTTGAAAAACTGTTTATTTCTGTATTTCATGATTGCAACTTGCTGAAAAGTGTTAACAGGGTTCCTTTCATCGAGTTTAAACAGTACAGCAAAATGGTACTTACAGAGTGCACTAAACATGAATTAGACCTTGTTTGTGAAAAACTATTTATTTCTGTATTTCATGATTGCAACTTGCTGAAAAGTGTCAACAATGTTCCTTTCATCGAGTTTAAACAGTACAGCAAAAAAGTATTTACAGAGTGACTCAAACTTGACTTAGACCTTGTTTTTGAAAAACTGTTTATTTCTGTATTACATGATTGCAACTTGCTGAAAAGTGTCAACAGTACAGTGTTCCTATCATCCTGATTAATCAGTACAGCAAAAATGGAACTTACAGAGTGCACTAAACCTGAATTAGACCTTGTTTGTGAAAAACTATTTATTTCTGTATTTCATGATTGCAACTTGCTGAAAAGTGTCAACAATGTTCCTTTCATCGAGTTTAAACAGTACAGCAAAATGGTATTTACAGATTGACTCAAACTTGACTTAGACCTTGTTTTTGAAAAACTGTTTATTTCTGTATTACATGATTGCAACTTGCTGAAAAGTGTCAACAGTACAGTGTTCATATCATCCTGATTAAGCAGTACAGCAAAAATGGAACTTACAAAGTGCATCAAACATGATTTAGACCTTGTTTGTGAAAAACTATTTATTTCTGTTTTTCATGATTGCAACTTGCTGAAAAGTGTCAACAATGTTCCTTTCATCGAGTTTAAACAGTACAGCAAAATTGTACTTACAGAGTGACTCAAACATGACTTAGACCTTGTTTTTGAAAAACGGTTTATTTCTGTATTTCATGATTGCAACTTGCTGAAAAGTGTCAACAGTGTTCCTTTCATCGAGTTTAAACAGTACAGCAAATGGTACTTACAGAGTGACTCAAACATGACTTAGACCTTGTTTTTGAAAAACTGTTTATTTCTGTATTTCATGATTGCAACTTGCTGAAAAGTGTTAACAGGGTTCCTTTCATCGAGTTTAAACAGTACAGCAAAATGGTACTTACAGAGTGACCTTGTTTTTGAAAAACTGTTTATTTCTCTATTACATGATTGCAACTTGCTGAAAAGTGTCAACAGTTCAGTGTTCCTATCATCCTGATTAAGCAGTACAGCAAAAATTGTACTTACAGAGTGCATCAAACATGATTTAGACCTTGTTTGTGAAAAACTATTTATTTCTGTATTACATGATTGCAACTTGCTGAAAAGTGTTAACAGGGTTCCTTTCATCGAGTTTAAACAGTACAGCAAAATGGTACTTACAGAGTGACCTTGTTTTTGAAAAACTGTTTATTTCTCTATTACATGATTGCAACTTGCTGAAATGTGTCAACAGTTCAGTGTTCCTATCATCCTGATTAAGCAGTACAGCAAAAATTGTACTTACAGAGTGCATCAAACATGATTTAGACCTTGTTTGTGAAAAACTATTTATTTCTGTATTACATGATTGCAACTTGCTGAAAAGTGTCAACAGTACAGTGTTCCTATCATCCTGATTAATCAGTACAGCAAAAATGGAACTTACAGAGTGCACTAAACATGAATTAGACCTTGTTTGTGAAAAACGATTTATTTCTGTATTTCATTATTGCAACTTGCTGAAAAGTGTCAACAATGTTCCTTTCATCGAGTTTAAACAGTACAGCAAAATGGTATTTACAGATTAACTCAAACTTGACTTAGACCTTGTTTTTGAAAAACTGTTTATTTCTGTATTACATGATTGCAACTTGCTGAAAAGTGTCAACAATGTTCCTTTCATCGAGTTTAAACAGTACAGCAAAATTGTACTTACAGAGTGACTCAAACATGACTTAGACCTTGTTTTTGAAAAACGGTTTATTTCTGTATTTCATGATTGCAACTTGCTGAAAAGTGTCAACAATGTTCCTTTCATCGAGTTTAAACAGTACAGCAAAATGGTATTTACAGATTGACTCAAACTTGACTTCGACCTTGTTTTTGAAAAACTGTTTATTTCTGTATTACATGATTGCAACTTGCTGAAAAGTGTCAACAGTACAGTGTTCCTATCATCCTGATTAAGCAGTACCGCAAAAATGGAACTTACAAAGTGCATCAAACATGATTTAGACCTTGTTTGTGAAAAACTATTTATTTCTGTTTTTCATGATTGCAACTTGCTGAAAAGTGTCAACAATGTTCCTTTCATCGAGTTTAAACA
Organism: Salmo salar; assembly: GCF_965601325.2. NCBI lineage: Eukaryota > Metazoa > Chordata > Actinopteri > Salmoniformes > Salmonidae > Salmo > Salmo salar. The sequence continues at coordinate 46,920,227 of NC_138295.1, read as the reverse complement.
GTACAGCAAAATTGTACTTACAGAGTGACTCAAACATGACTTAGACCTTGTTTTTGAAAAACGGTTTATTTCTGTATTTCATGATTGCAACTTGCTGAAAAGTGTCAACAATGTTCCTTTCATCGAGTTTAAACAGTACAGCAAAATTGTACTTACAGAGTGACTCAAACATGACTTAGACCTTGTTTTTGAAAAACGGTTTATTTCTGTATTTCATGATTGCAACTTGCTGAAAAGTGTCAACAGTGTTCCTTTCATCGAGTTTAAACAGTACAGCAAATGGTACTTACAGAGTGACTCAAACATGACTTAGACCTTGTTTTTGAAAAACTGTTTATTTCTGTATTTCATGATTGCAACTTGCTGAAAAGTGTTAACAGGGTTCCTTTCATCGAGTTTAAACAGTACAGCAAAATGGTACTTACAGAGTGACCTTGTTTTTGAAAAACTGTTTATTTCTCTATTACATGATTGCAACTTGCTGAAAAGTGTCAACAGTTCAGTGTTCCTATCATTCTGATTAAGCAGTACAGCAAAAATTGTACTTACAGAGTGCATCAAACATGATTTAGACCTTGTTTGTGAAAAACTATTTATTTCTGTATTACATGATTGCAACTTGCTGAAAAGTGTCAACAGTGGAGTGTTCCTATCATCCTGATTAAGCATTACAGCAAAAATGGTACTTACAAAGTGCATCAAACTTGATTTAGTCCTTGTTTGTGAAAAACTATTTATTTCTGTTTTTCATGATTGCAACTTGCTGAAAAGTGTCAACAATGTTCCTTTCATCGAGTTTAAACAGTACAGCAAATTGGTACTTGCAGAGTTACTCAAACATGACTTAGACCTTGTTTTTGAAAAACGGTTTATTTCTGTATTTCATGATTGCAACTGGCTGAAGAGTGTTAACAGTGTTCCTTTCATCGAGTTTAAACAGTACAGCAAATGGTACTTACAGAGTGACTCAAACATGACTTAGACCTTGTTTTTGAAAAACTGTTTATTTCTGTATTTCATGATTGCAACTTGCTGAAAAGTGTTAACAGGGTTCCTTTCATCGAGTTTAAACAGTACAGCAAAATGGTACTTACAGAGTGACCTTGTTTTTGAAAAACTGTTTATTTCTCTATTACATGATTGCAACTTGCTGAAAAGTGTCAACAGTTCAGTGTTCCTATCATCCTGATTAAGCAGTACAGCAAAAATTGTACTTACAGAGTGCATCAAACATGATTTAGACCTTGTTTGTGAAAAACTATTTATTTCTGTATTACATGATTGCAACTTGCTGAAAAGTGTCAACAGTGGAGTGTTCCTATCATCCTGATTAAGCATTACAGCAAAAATGGTACTTACAAAGTGCATCAAACTTGATTTAGTCCTTGTTTGTGAAAAACTATTTATTTCTGTTTTTCATGATTGCAACTTGCTGAAAAGTGTCAACAATGTTCCTTTCATCGAGTTTAAACAGTACAGCAAATTGGTACTTGCAGAGTTACTCAAACATGACTTAGACCTTGTTTTTGAAAAACTGTTTATTTCTGTATTTCATTATTGCAACTGGCTGAAGAGTGTTAACAGTGTTCCTTTCATCGAGTTTAAACAGTACAGCAAATGGTACTTACAGAGTGACTCAAACATGACTTAGACCTTGTTTTTGAAAAACTGTTTATTTCTGTATTTCATTATTGCAACTTGCTGAAAAGTGTCAACAATGTTCCTTTCATCGAGTTTAAACAGTACAGCAAAATGGTATTTACAGAGTGACTCAAACTTGACTTAGACCTTGTTTTTGAAAAACTGTTTATTTCTGTATTACATGATTGCAACTTGCTGAAAAGTGTTAACAGGGTTCCTTTCATCGAGTTTAATCAGTACAGCAAAAATTGTACTTACAGAGTGCATCAAACATGATTTAGACCTTGTTTGTGAAAAACTATTTATTTCTGTATTACATGATTGCAACTTGCTGAAAAGTGTTAACAGGGTTCCTTTCATCGAGTTTAAACAGTACAGCAAAATGGTACTTACAGAGTGACCTTGTTTTTGAAAAACTGTTTATTTCTCTATTACATGATTGCAACTTGCTGAAAAGTGTCAACAGTTCAGTGTTCCTATCATCCTGATTAAGCAGTACAGCAAAAATTGTACTTACAGAGTGCATCAAACATGATTTAGACCTTGTTTGTGAAAAACTATTTATTTCTGTATTACATGATTGCAACTTGCTGAAAAGTGTCAACCGTACAGTGTTCCTATCATCCTGATTAATCAGTACAGCAAAAATGGAACTTACAGAGTGCACTAAACATGAATTAGACCTTGTTTGTGAAAAACGATTTATTTCTGTATTTCATTATTGCAACTTGCTGAAAAGTGTCAACAATGTTCCTTTCATCGAGTTTAAAGAGTACAGCAAAATGGTATTTACAGATTGACTCAAACTTGACTTCGACCTTGTTTTTGAAAAACTGTTTATTTCTGTATTACATGATTGCAACTTGCTGAAAAGTGTCAACAGTACAGTGTTCCTATCATCCTGATTAAGCAGTACCGCAAAAATGGAACTTACAAAGTGCATCAAACATGATTTAGACCTTGTTTGTGAAAAACTTTTTATTTCTGTTTTTCATGATTGCAACTTGCTGAAAAGTGTCAACAATGTTCCTTTCATCGAGTTTAAACAGTACAGCAAAATTGTACTTACAGAGTGACTCAAACATGACTTAGACCTTGTTTTTGAAAAACGGTTTATTTCTGTATTTCATGATTGCAACTTGCTGAAAAGTGTCAACAGTGTTCCTTTCATCGAGTTTAAACAGTACAGCAAATGGTACTTACAGAGTGACTCAAACATGACTTAGACCTTGTTTTTGAAAAACGGTTTATTTCTGTATTTCATGATTGCAACTTGCTGAAAAGTGTCAACAGTGTTCCTTTCATCGAGTTTAAACAGTACAGCAAATGGTACTTACAGAGTGACTCAAACATGACTTAGACCTTGTTTTTGAAAAACTGTTTATTTCTGTATTTCATGATTGCAACTTGCTGAAAAGTGTCAACAGTGTTCCTTTCATCGAGTTTAAACAGTACAGCAAATGGTACTTACAGAGTGACTCAAACATGACTTAGACCTTGTTTTTGAAAAACTGTTTATTTCTGTATTTCATGATTGCAACTTGCTGAAAAGTGTTAACAGGGTTCCTTTCATCGAGTTTAAACAGTACAGCAAAATGGTACTTACAGAGTGACCTTGTTTTTGAAAAACTGTTTATTTCTCTATTACATGATTGCAACTTGCTGAAAAGTGTCAACAGTTCAGTGTTCCTATCATCATGATTAAGCAGTACAGCAAAAATTGTACTTACAGAGTGCATCAAACATGATTTAGACCTTGTTTGTGAAAAACTATTTATTTCTGTATTACATGATTGCAACTTGCTGAAAAGTGTCAACAGTGGAGTGTTCCTATCATCCTGATTAAGCATTACAGCAAAAATGGTACTTACAAAGTGCATCAAACTTGATTTAGTCCTTGTTTGTGAAAAACTATTTATTTCTGTTTTTCATGATTGCAACTTGCTGAAAAGTGTCAACAATGTTCCTTTCATCGAGTTTAAACAGTACAGCAAATTGGTACTTGCAGAGTTACTCAAACATGACTTAGACCTTGTTTTTGAAAAACGGTTTATTTCTGTATTTCATGATTGCAACTGGCTGAAGAGTGTTAACAGTGTTCCTTTCATCGAGTTTAAACAGTACAGCAAATGGTACTTACAGAGTGACTCAAACATGACTTAGACCTTGTTTTTGAAAAACTGTTTATTTCTGTATTTCATGATTGCAACTTGCTGAAAAGTGTTAACAGGGTTCCTTTCATCGAGTTTAAACAGTACAGCAAAATGGTACTTACAGAGTGACCTTGTTTTTGAAAAACTGTTTATTTCTCTATTACATGATTGCAACTTGCTGAAAAGTGTCAACAGTTCAGTGTTCCTATCATCCTGATTAAGCAGTACAGCAAAAATTGTACTTACAGAGTGCATCAAACATGATTTAGACCTTGTTTGTGAAAAACTATTTATTTCTGTATTACATGATTGCAACTTGCTGAAAAGTGTCAACAGTACAGTGTTCCTATCATCCTGATTAATCAGTACAGCAAAAATGGAACTTACAGAGTGCAGTGAAAAACTATTTATTTCTGTATTACATGATTGCAACTTGCTGAAAAGTGTCAACAGTACAGTGTTCCTATCATCCTGATTAATCAGTACAGCAAAAATGGAACTTACAGAGTGCACTAAACATGAATTAGACCTTGTTTGTGAAAAACTATTTATTTCTGTTTTTCATGATTGCAACTTGCTGAAAAGTGTCAACAATGTTCCTTTCATCGAGTTTAAACAGTACAGCAAAATTGTACTTACAGAGTGACTCAAACATGACTTAGACCTTGTTTTTGAAAAACGGTTTATTTCTGTATTTCATGATTGCAACTGGCTGAAGAGTGTTAACAGTGTTCCTTTCATCAAGTTTAAACAGTACAGCAAATGGTACTTACAGAGTGACTCAAACATGACTTAGACCTTGTTTTTGAAAAACTGTTTATTTCTGTATTTCATGATTGCAACTTGCTGAAAAGTGTTAACAGGGTTCCTTTCATCGAGTTTAAACAGTACAGCAAAATGATACTTACAGAGTGACCTTGTTTTTGAAAAACTGTTTATTTCTCTATTACATGATTGCAACTTGCTGAAAAGTGTCAACAGTTCAGTGTTCCTATCATCCTGATTAAGCAGTACAGCAAAAATTGTACTTACAAAGTGCATCAAACTTGATTTAGTCCTTGTTTGTGAAAAACTATTTATTTCTGTTTTTCATGATTGCAACTTGCTGAAAAGTGTCAACAGTGGAGTGTTCCTATCATCCTGATTAAGCATTACAGCAAAAATGGTACTTACAAAGTGCATCAAACTTGATTTAGTCCTTGTTTGTGAAAAACTATTTATTTCTGTTTTTCATGATTGCAACTTGCTGAAAAGTGTCAACAATGTTCCTTTCATCGAGTTTAAACAGTACAGCAAATTGGTACTTGCAGAGTTACTCAAACATGACTTAGACCTTGTTTTTGAAAAACTGTTTATTTCTGTATTTCATGATTGCAACTGGCTGAAGAGTGTTAACAGTGTTCCTTTCATCGAGTTTAAACAGTACAGCAAATGGTACTTACAGAGTGACTCAAACATGACTTAGACCTTGTTTTTGAAAAACTGTTTATTTCTGTATTACATGATTGCAACTTGCTGAAAAGTGTCAACAGTACAGTGTTCCTATCATCCTGATTAAGCAGTACAGCAAAAATGGAACTTACAAAGTGCATCAAACATGATTTAGACCTTGTTTGTGAAAAACTATTTATTTCTGTTTTTCATGATTGCAACTTGCTGAAAAGTGTCAACAATGTTCCTTTCATCGAGTTTAAACAGTACAGCAAAATTGTACTTACAGAGTGACTCAAACATGACTTAGACCTTGTTTGTGAAAAACTATTTATTTCTGTTTTTCATGATTGCAACTTGCTGAAAAGTGTCAACAATGTTCCTTTCATCGAGTTTAAACAGTACAGCAAAATTGTACTTACAGAGTGACTCAAACATGACTTAGACCTTGTTTTTGAAAAACTGTTTATTTCTGTATTACATGATTGCAACTTGCTGAAAAGTGTCAACAGTACAGTGTTCCTATCATCCTGATTAAGCAGTACAGCAAAAATGGAACTTACAAAGTGCATCAAACATGATTTAGACCTTGTTTGTGAAAAACTATTTATTTCTGTTTTTCATGATTGCAACTTGCTGAAAAGTGTCAACAATGTTCCTTTCATCGAGTTTAAACAGTACAGCAAAATTGTACTTACAGAGTGGCTCAAACATGACTTAGACCTTGTTTTTGAAAAACGGTTTATTTCTGTATTTCATGATTGCAACTTGCTGTAAAGTGTCAACAATGTTCCTTTCATCGAGTTTAAACAGTACAGCAAAATGGTATTTACAGATTGACTCAAACTTGACTTAGACCTTGTTTTTGAAAAACTGTTTATTTCTGTATTACATGATTGCAACTTGCTGAAAAGTGTCAACAGTACAGTGTTCCTATCATTCTGATTAAGCAGTACAGCAAAAATGGCCCTTACAAAGTGCATCAAACATGATTTAGACCTTGTTTGTGAAAAACTATTTATTTCTGTTTTTCATGATTGCAACTTGCTGAAAAGTGTCAACAATGTTCCTTTCATCGAGTTTAAACAGTACAGCAAAATTGTACTTACAGAGTGACTCAAACATGACTTAGACCTTGTTTTTGAAAAACGGTTTATTTCTGTATTTCATGATTGCAACTGGCTGAAGAGTGTTAACAGTGATCCTTTCATCGAGTTTAAACAGTACAGCAAATGGTACTTACAGAGTGACTCAAACATGACTTAGACCTTGTTTTTGAAAAACTGTTTATTTCTGTATTTCATGATTGCAACTTGCTGAAAAGTGTTAACAGGGTTCCTTTCATCGAGTTTAAACAGTACAGCAAAATGATACTTACAGAGTGACCTTGTTTTTGAAAAACTGTTTATTTCTCTATTACATGATTGCAACTTGCTGAAAAGTGTCAACAGTTCAGTGTTCCTATCATCCTGATTAAGCAGTACAGCAAAAATGGTACTTACAAAGTGCATCAAACTTGATTTAGTCCTTGTTTGTGAAAAACTATTTATTTCTGTTTTTCATGATTGCAACTTGCTGAAAAGTGTCAACAATGTTCCTTTCATCGAGTTTAAACAGTACAGCAAATTGGTACTTGCAGAGTTACTCAAACATGACTTAGACCTTGTTTTTGAAAAACTGTTTATTTCTGTATTTCATGATTGCAACTGGCTGAAGAGTGTTAACAGTGTTCCTTTCATCGAGTTTAAACAGTACAGCAAATGGTACTTACAGAGTGACTCAAACATGACTTAGACCTTGTTTTTGAAAAACTGTTTATTTCTGTATTACATGATTGCAACTTGCTGAAAAGTGTCAACAGTACAGTGTTCCTATCATCCTGATTAAGCAGTACAGCAAAAATGGAACTTACAAAGTGCATCAAACATGATTTAGACCTTGTTTGTGAAAAACTATTTATTTCTGTTTTTCATGATTGCAACTTGCTGAAAAGTGTCAACAATGTTCCTTTCATCGAGTTTAAACAGTACAGCAAAATTGTACTTACAGAGTGGCTCAAACATGACTTAGACCTTGTTTTTGAAAAACGGTTTATTTCTGTATTTCATGATTGCAACTTGCTGTAAAGTGTCAACAATGTTCCTTTCATCGAGTTTAAACAGTACAGCAAAATGGTATTTACAGATTGACTCAAACTTGACTTAGACCTTGTTTTTGAAAAACTGTTTATTTCTGTATTACATGATTGCAACTTGCTGAAAAGTGTCAACAGTACAGTGTTCCTATCATTCTGATTAAGCAGTACAGCAAAAATGGCCCTTACAAAGTGCATCAAACATGATTTAGACCTTGTTTGTGAAAAACTATTTATTTCTGTTTTTCATGATTGCAACTTGCTGAAAAGTGTCAACAATGTTCCTTTCATCGAGTTTAAACAGTACAGCAAAATTGTACTTACAGAGTGACTCAAACATGACTTAGACCTTGTTTTTGAAAAACGGTTTATTTCTGTATTTCATGATTGCAACTGGCTGAAGAGTGTTAACAGTGATCCTTTCATCGAGTTTAAACAGTACAGCAAATGGTACTTACAGAGTGACTCAAACATGACTTAGACCTTGTTTTTGAAAAACTGTTTATTTCTGTATTTCATGATTGCAACTTGCTGAAAAGTGTTAACAGGGTTCCTTTCATCGAGTTTAAACAGTACAGCAAAATGATACTTACAGAGTGACCTTGTTTTTGAAAAACTGTTTATTTCTCTATTACATGATTGCAACTTGCTGAAAAGTGTCAACAGTTCAGTGTTCCTATCATCCTGATTAAGCAGTACAGCAAAAATGGTACTTACAAAGTGCATCAAACTTGATTTAGTCCTTGTTTGTGAAAAACTATTTATTTCTGTTTTTCATGATTGCAACTTGCTGAAAAGTGTCAACAATGTTCCTTTCATCGAGTTTAAACAGTACAGCAAATTGGTACTTGCAGAGTTACTCAAACATGACTTAGACCTTGTTTTTGAAAAACTGTTTATTTCTGTATTTCATGATTGCAACTGGCTGAAGAGTGTTAACAGTGTTCCTTTCATCGAGTTTAAACAGTACAGCAAATGGTACTTACAGAGTGACTCAAACATGACTTAGACCTTGTTTTTGAAAAACTGTTTATTTCTGTATTACATGATTGCAACTTGCTGAAAAGTGTCAACAGTACAGTGTTCCTATCATCCTGATTAAGCAGTACAGCAAAAATGGAACTTACAAAGTGCATCAAACATGATTTAGACCTTGTTTGTGAAAAACTATTTATTTCTGTTTTTCATGATTGCAACTTGCTGAAAAGTGTCAACAATGTTCCTTTCATCGAGTTTAAACAGTACAGCAAAATTGTACTTACAGAGTGACTCAAACATGACTTAGACCTTGTTTGTGAAAAACTATTTATTTCTGTTTTTCATGATTGCAACTTGCTGAAAAGTGTCAACAATGTTCCTTTCATCGAGTTTAAACAGTACAGCAAAATTGTACTTACAGAGTGACTCAAACATGACTTAGACCTTGTTTTTGAAAAACGGTTTATTTCTGTATTTCATGATTGCAACTTGCTGAAAAGTGTCAACAGTGTTCCTTTCATCGAGTTTAAACAGTACAGCAAATGGTACTTACAGAGTGACTCAAACATGACTTAGACCTTGTTTTTGAAAAACTGTTTATTTCTGTATTTCATGATTGCAACTTGCTGAAAAGTGTTAACAGGGTTCCTTTCATCGAGTTTAAACAGTACAGCAAAATGGTACTTACAGAGTGACCTTGTTTTTGAAAAACTGTTTATTTCTCTATTACATGATTGCAACTTGCTGAAAAGAGTCAACAGTTCAGTGTTCCTATCATCCTGATTAAGCAGTACAGCAAAAATTGTTACAGAGTGCATCAAACATGATTTAGACCTTGTTTGTGAAAAACTATTTATTTCTGTATTACATGATTGCAACTTGCTGAAAAGTGTCAACAGTACAGTGTTCCTATCATCCTGATTAAGCATTACAGCAAAAATGGTACTTACAAAGTGCATCAAACTTGATTTAGACCTTGTTTGTGAAAAACTATTTATTTCTGTTTTTCATGATTGCAACTTGCTGAAAAGTGTCAACAATGTTCCTTTCATCGAGTTTAAACAGTACAGCAAAATGGTATTTACAGATTGACTCAAACTTGACTTAGACCTTGTTTTTGAAAAACTGTTTATTTCTGTATTACATGATTGCAACTTGCTGAAAAGTGTCAACAGTACAGTGTTCCTATCATCCTGATTAAGCAGTACAGCAAAAATGGCCCTTACAAAGTGCATCAAACATGATTTAGACCTTGTTTGTGAAAAACTATTTATTTCTGTTTTTCATGATTGCAACTTGCTGAAAAGTGTCAACAATGTTCCTTTCATCGAGTTTAAACAGTACAGCAAAATTGTACTTACAGAGTGACTCAAACATGACTTAGACCTTGTTTGTGAAAAACTATTTATTTCTGTTTTTCATGATTGCAACTTGCTGAAAAGTGTCAACAATGTTCCTTTCATCGAGTTTAAACAGTACAGCAAAATTGTACTTACAGAGTGACTCAAACATGACTTAGACCTTGTTTTTGAAAAACTGTTTATTTCTGTATTACATGATTGCAACTTGCTGAAACGTGTCAACAGTACAGTGTTCCTATCATCCTGATTAAGCAGTACAGCAAAAATGGAACTTACAAAGTGCATCAAACATGATTTAGACCTTGTTTGTGAAAAACTATTTATTTCTGTTTTTCATGATTGCAACTTGCTGAAAAGTGTCAACAATGTTCCTTTCATCGAGTTTAAACAGTACAGCAAAATTGTACTTACAGAGTGGCTCAAACATGACTTAGACCTTGTTTTTGAAAAACGGTTTATTTCTGTATTTCATGATTGCAACTTGCTGTAAAGTGTCAACAATGTTCCTTTCATCGAGTTTAAACAGTACAGCAAAATGGTATTTACAGATTGACTCAAACTTGACTTAGACCTTGTTTTTGAAAAACTGTTTATTTCTGTATTACATGATTGCAACTTGCTGAAAAGTGTCAACAGTACAGTGTTCCTATCATTCTGATTAAGCAGTACAGCAAAAATGGCCCTTACAAAGTGCATCAAACATGATTTAGACCTTGTTTGTGAAAAACTATTTATTTCTGTTTTTCATGATTGCAACTTGCTGAAAAGTGTCAACAATGTTCCTTTCATCGAGTTTAAACAGTACAGCAAAATTGTACTTACAGAGTGACTCAAACATGACTTAGACCTTGTTTTTGAAAAACGGTTTATTTCTGTATTTCATGATTGCAACTGGCTGAAGAGTGTTAACAGTGATCCTTTCATCGAGTTTAAACAGTACAGCAAATGGTACTTACAGAGTGACTCAAACATGACTTAGACCTTGTTTTTGAAAAACTGTTTATTTCTGTATTTCATGATTGCAACTTGCTGAAAAGTGTTAACAGGGTTCCTTTCATCGAGTTTAAACAGTACAGCAAAATGATACTTACAGAGTGACCTTGTTTTTGAAAAACTGTTTATTTCTCTATTACATGATTGCAACTTGCTGAAAAGTGTCAACAGTTCAGTGTTCCTATCATCCTGATTAAGCAGTACAGCAAAAATTGTACTTACAAAGTGCATCAAACTTGATTTAGTCCTTGTTTGTGAAAAACTATTTATTTCTGTTTTTCATGATTGCAACTTGCTGAAAAGTGTCAACAGTGGAGTGTTCCTATCATCCTGATTAAGCATTACAGCAAAAATGGTACTTACAAAGTGCATCAAACTTGATTTAGTCCTTGTTTGTGAAAAACTATTTATTTCTGTTTTTCATGATTGCAACTTGCTGAAAAGTGTCAACAATGTTCCTTTCATCGAGTTTAAACAGTACAGCAAATTGGTACTTGCAGAGTTACTCAAACATGACTTAGACCTTGTTTTTGAAAAACTGTTTATTTCTGTATTTCATGATTGCAACTGGCTGAAGAGTGTTAACAGTGTTCCTTTCATCGAGTTTAAACAGTACAGCAAATGGTACTTACAGAGTGACTCAAACATGACTTAGACCTTGTTTTTGAAAAACTGTTTATTTCTGTATTACATGATTGCAACTTGCTGAAAAGTGTCAACAGTACAGTGTTCCTATCATCCTGATTAAGCAGTACAGCAAAAATGGAACTTACAAAGTGCATCAAACATGATTTAGACCTTGTTTGTGAAAAACTATTTATTTCTGTTTTTCATGATTGCAACTTGCTGAAAAGTGTCAACAATGTTCCTTTCATCGAGTTTAAACAGTACAGCAAAATTGTACTTACAGAGTGACTCAAACATGACTTAGACCTTGTTTGTGAAAAACTATTTATTTCTGTTTTTCATGATTGCAACTTGCTGAAAAGTGTCAACAATGTTCCTTTCATCGAGTTTAAACAGTACAGCAAAATTGTACTTACAGAGTGACTCAAACATGACTTAGACCTTGTTTTTGAAAAACGGTTTATTTCTGTATTTCATGATTGCAACTTGCTGAAAAGTGTCAACAGTGTTCCTTTCATCGAGTTTAAACAGTACAGCAAATGGTACTTACAGAGTGACTCAAACATGACTTAGACCTTGTTTTTGAAAAACTGTTTATTTCTGTATTTCATGATTGCAACTTGCTGAAAAGTGTTAACAGGGTTCCTTTCATCGAGTTTAAACAGTACAGCAAAATGGTACTTACAGAGTGACCTTGTTTTTGAAAAACTGTTTATTTCTCTATTACATGATTGCAACTTGCTGAAAAGAGTCAACAGTTCAGTGTTCCTATCATCCTGATTAAGCAGTACAGCAAAAATTGTTACAGAGTGCATCAAACATGATTTAGACCTTGTTTGTGAAAAACTATTTATTTCTGTATTACATGATTGCAACTTGCTGAAAAGTGTCAACAGTACAGTGTTCCTATCATCCTGATTAAGCATTACAGCAAAAATGGTACTTACAAAGTGCATCAAACTTGATTTAGACCTTGTTTGTGAAAAACTATTTATTTCTGTTTTTCATGATTGCAACTTGCTGAAAAGTGTCAACAATGTTCCTTTCATCGAGTTTAAACAGTACAGCAAAATGGTATTTACAGATTGACTCAAACTTGACTTAGACCTTGTTTTTGAAAAACTGTTTATTTCTGTATTACATGATTGCAACTTGCTGAAAAGTGTCAACAGTACAGTGTTCCTATCATCCTGATTAAGCAGTACAGCAAAAATGGCCCTTACAAAGTGCATCAAACATGATTTAGACCTTGTTTGTGAAAAACTATTTATTTCTGTTTTTCATGATTGCAACTTGCTGAAAAGTGTCAACAATGTTCCTTTCATCGAGTTTAAACAGTACAGCAAAATTGTACTTACAGAGTGACTCAAACATGACTTAGACCTTGTTTTTGAAAAACGGTTTATTTCTGTATTTCATGATTGCAACTGGCTGAAGAGTGTTAACAGTGTTCCTTTCATCGAGTTTAAACAGTACAGCAAATGGTACTTACAAAGTGACTCAAACATGACTTAGACCTTGTTTTTGAAAAACTGTTTATTTCTGTATTTCATGATTGCAACTTGCTGAAAAGTGTTAACAGGGTTCCTTTCATCGAGTTTAAACAGTACAGCAAAATGATACTTACAGAGTGACCTTGTTTTTGAAAAACTGTTTATTTCTCTATTACATGATTGCAACTTGCTGAAAAGTGTCAACAGTTCAGTGTTCCTATCATCCTGATTAAGCAGTACAGCAAAAATTGTACTTACAAAGTGCATCAAACTTGATTTAGTCCTTGTTTGTGAAAAACTATTTATTTCTGTTTTTCATGATTGCAACTTGCTGAAAAGTGTCAACAGTGGAGTGTTCCTATCATCCTGATTAATTATTACAGCAAAAATGGTACTTACAAAGTGCATCAAACTTGATTTAGTCCTTGTTTGTGAAAAACTATTTATTTCTGTTTTTCATGATTGCAACTTGCTGAAAAGTGTCAACAATGTTCCTTTCATCGAGTTTAAACAGTACAGCAAATTGGTACTTGCAGAGTTACTCAAACATGACTTAGACCTTGTTTTTGAAAAACTGTTTATTTCTGTATTTCATGATTGCAACTGGCTGAAGAGTGTTAACAGTGTTCCTTTCATCGAGTTTAAACAGTACAGCAAATGGTACTTACAGAGTGACTCAAACATGACTTAGACCTTGTTTTTGAAAAACTGTTTATTTCTGTATTTCATGATTGCAACTTGCTGAAAAGTGTTAACAGGGTTCCTTTCATCGAGTTTAAACAGTACAGCAAAATGGTACTTACAGAGTGACCTTGTTTTTGAAAAACTGTTTATTTCTCTATTACATGATTGCAACTTGCTGAAAAGAGTCAACAGTTCAGTGTTCCTATCATCCTGATTAAGCAGTACGGCAAAAATTGTTACAGAGTGCATCAAACATGATTTAGACCTTGTTTGTGAAAAACTATTTATTTCTGTATTACATGATTGCAACTTGCTGAAAAGTGTCAACAGTACAGTGTTCCTATCATCCTGATTAAGCATTACAGCAAAAATGGTACTTACAAAGTGCATCAAACTTGATTTAGACCTTGTTTGTGAAAAACTATTTATTTCTGTTTTTCATGATTGCAACTTGCTGAAAAGTGTCAACAATGTTCCTTTCATCGAGTTTGGTACTGCAAATTGGTACTTGCAGAGTGACTCAAACATGACTTAGACCTTGTTTTTGAAAAACGGTTTATTTCTGTATTACATGATTGCAACTTGCTGAAAAGTGTCAACAATGTTCCTTTCATCGAGTTTAAACAGTACAGCAAAATGTTATTTACAGATTGACTCAAACTTGACTTAGACCTTGTTTTTGAATAAATGTTTATTTCTGTATTACATGATTGCAACTTGCTGAAAAGTGTCAACAGTACAGTGTTCCTATCATCCTGATTAAGCAGTACAGCAAAAATGGAACTTACAAAGTGCATCAAACATGATTTAGACCTTGTTTGTGAAAAACTATTTATTTCTGTTTTTCATGATTGCAACTTGCTGAAAAGTGTCAACAATGTTCCTTTCATCGAGTTTAAACAGTACAGCAAAATTGTACTTACAGAGTGACTCAAACATGACTTAGACCTTGTTTTTGAAAAACGGTTTATTTCTGTATTTCATGATTGCAACTTGCTGAAAAGTGTCAACAGTGTTCCTTTCATCGAGTTTAAACAGTACAGCAAATGGTACTTACAGAGTGACTCAAACATGACTTAGACCTTGTTTTTGAAAAACTATTTCTGTATTTCATGATTGGAACTTGCTGAAAAGTGTTAACAGGGTTCCTTTCATCGAGTTTAAACAGTACAGCAAAATGGTACTTACAGAGTGACCTTGTTTTTGAAAAACTGTTTATTTCTCTATTACATGATTGCAACTTGCTGAAAAGAGTCAACAGTTCAGTGTTCCTATCATCCTGATTAAGCAGTACAGCAAAAATTGTACTTACAGAGTGCATCAAACATGATTTAGACCTTGTTTGTGAAAAACTATTTATTTCTGTATTACATGATTGCAACTTGCTGAAAAGTGTCAACAGTACAGTGTTCCTTATCATCCTGATTAAGCATTACAGCAAAAATGGTACTTACAAAGTGCATCAAACTTGATTTAGACCTTGTTTGTGAAAAACTATTTATTTCTGTTTTTCATGATTGCAACTTGCTGAAAAGTGTCAACAATGTTCCTTTCATCGAGTTTAAACAGTACAGCAAATTGGTACTTGCAGAGTTACTCAAACATGACTTAGACCTTGTTTTTGAAAAACTGTTTATTTCTGTATTTCATGATTGCAACTGGCTGAAGAGTGTTAACCTCTATGGGACCGGCGGGACGAATTCGTCCCACCTACGTAACAGCCACTGCCAGCCTGTGGCGCGATTTTCAAAATCTTCAAAATCCTATTACTTCAATTTCTCAAACATATGACTATTTTACAGCCATTTAAAGATAAGACTCTCGTTAATCTAACCACACTGTCCAATTTCAAAAGGCTTTACAACGAAAGCAAAACATTAGATTATGTCAGCAGAGTACCAAGCCAGAAATAATCAGACACCCATTTTTCAAGCCAGCATATAATGTCACCAAAACCCAGAAGACAGCTAAATGCAGCACTCACCTTTGATGATCTTCATCAGATGACAACCCTAGGACATTATGTTATACAATACATGCATGTTTTGTTCAATCAAGTTCATATTTATATCAAAAACCAGCTTTTTACATTAGCATGTGACGTTCAGAACTAGCATACCCCCCGCAAACTTACGGGGAATTCGCTAACATTTTACTAAATTACTCACGATAAACGTTCACAAAAAGCATAACAATTATTTTAAGAATTATAGATACAGACCTCCTCTATGCACTCGATATGTCCGATTTTAAAATAGCTTTTTGGTGAAAGCACATTTTGCAATATTCTAAGTACATAGCCCAGGCATCACGGGCTCGCTATTTAGACACCCGGCAAGTTTAGCACTCACCATAATCATATTTACTATTATAAAAATGTCATTACCTTTTGTTGTCTTCGTCAGAATGCACACCCAGGACGTCTACTTCAATAACAAATGTTGGTTTGGTCCAAAATAATCCATCGTTATATCCGAATAGCGGCGTTTTGTTCGTGCGTTCCAGACACTATCCGAAATAGTAAAGAAGTGTCGCGCGCTTGGCGCAATTCCTGACAATAAAATTCAAAGTATTCCATTGCCGTACGTCGAAGCATGTCAACCGCTGTTTAAAATCAATTTTTACGTCATTTTTCTCGTAGAAAAGCGATAATATTCCGACAGGGAATCTCCTTTTCGGCAAACAGAGGAAAAAAATCCCAAAGGCGGGGGCGGTCGGGGTCACGCGCATAAGCTAGTGTCTCTTGATGGGCCACTTGAGAAAGGCGATAATGTGTTTCAGCCTGGGGCTGGAATGACGACATTCTCTTTTTTCCCGGGCTCTGAGAGCCTATGGAAGACGTGGGAAGTGTCACGTTAGAGCAGAGATCCTTAGTAAATGATAGAGATGGCAAAGAAGTTCCAGAAATGGTCAGACAGGCCACTTCCTGTAAAGGAATCTCTCAGGTTTTGACCTGCCATTTGAGTTCTGTTATACTCACAGACACCATTCAAACAGTTATAGAAAATTTAGGGTGTTTTCTATCCATATGTAATAAGTATATGCATATTCTAGTTACTGAGTAGGAGTGGTAACCAGATTAAATCGGGTATGCTTTTTATCCAGCCGTGTCAATGCTGCCCCCTAGCCCTAACAGGTTAACAGTGTTCCTTTCATCGAGTTTAAACAGTACAGCAAATGGTACTTACAGAGTGACTCAAACATGACAGACCTTGTTTTTGAAAAACTGTTTATTTTTTGTATTTCATGATTGCAACTTGCTGAAAAGTGTTAACAGGGTTCCTTTCATCGAGTTTAAACAGTACAGCAAAATGGTACTTACAGAGTGACCTTGTTTTTGAAAAACTGTTTATTTCTCTATTACATGATTGCAACTTGCTGAAAAATGTCAACAGTTCAGTGTTCCTATCATCCTGATTAAGCAGTACAGCAAAAATTGTACTTACAGAGTGCATCAAACATGATTTAGACCTTGTTTGTGAAAAACTATTTATTTCTGTATTACATGATTGCAACTTGCTGAAAAGTGTCAACAGTACAGTGTTCCTATCATCCTGATTAAGCAATACAGCAAAAATGGTACTTACAAAGTGCATCAAACTTGATTTAGACCTTGTTTGTGAAAAACTATTTATTTCTGTTTTTCATGATTGCAACTTGCTGAAAAGTGTCAACAATGTTCCTTTCATCGAGTTTAAACAGTACAGCAAATTGGTACTTGCAGAGTTACTCAAACATGACTTAGACCTTGTTTTTGAAAAACTGTTTATTTCTGTATTTCATGATTGCAACTGGCTGAAGAGTGTTAACAGTGTTCCTTTCATCGAGTTTAAACAGTACAGCAAATGGTACTTACAGAGTGACTCAAACATGACTTAGACCTTGTTTTTGAAAAACTGTTTATTTCTGTATTTCATGATTGCAACTTGCTGAAAAGTGTTAACAGGGTTCCTTTCATCGAGTTTAAACAGTACAGCAAAATGGTACTTACAGAGTGACCTTGTTTTTGAAAAACTGTTTATTTCTCTATTACATGATTGCAACTTGCTGAAAAGAGTCAACAGTTCAGTGTTCCTATCATCCTGATTAAGCAGTACAGCAAAAATTGTTACAGAGTGCATCAAACATGATTTAGACCTTGTTTGTGAAAAACTATTTATTTCTGTATTACATGATTGCAACTTGCTGAAAAGTGTCAACAGTACAGTGTTCCTATCATCCTGATTAAGCATTACAGCAAAAATGGTACTTACAAAGTGCATCAAACTTGATTTAGACCTTGTTTGTGAAAAACTATTTATTTCTGTTTTTCATGATTGCAACTTGCTGAAAAGTGTCAACAATGTTCCTTTCATCGAGTTTAAACAGTACAGCAAAATTGTACTTACAGAGTGACTCAAACATGACTTAGACCTTGTTTTTGAAAAACGGTTTATTTCTGTATTTCATGATTGCAACTTGCTGAAAAGTGTCAACAATGTTCCTTTCATCGAGTTTAAACAGTACAGCAAAATGGTACTTACAGAGTGACTCAAACATGACTTAGACCTTGTTTTTGAAAAACTATTTCTGTATTTCATGATTGGAACTTGCTGAAAAGTGTTAACAGGGTTCCTTTCATCGAGTTTAAACAGTACAGCAAAATGGTACTTACAGAGTGACCTTGTTTTTGAAAAACTGTTTATTTCTCTATTACATGATTGCAACTTGCTGAAAAGAGTCAACAGTTCAGTGTTCCTATCATCCTGATTAAGCAGTACAGCAAAAATTGTACTTACAGAGTGCATCAAACATGATTTAGACCTTGTTTGTGAAAAACTATTTATTTCTGTATTACATGATTGCAACTTGCTGAAAAGTGTCAACAGTACAGTGTTCCTATCATCCTGATTAAGCATTACAGCAAAAATGGTACTTACAAAGTGCATCAAACTTGATTTAGACCTTGTTTGTGAAAAACTATTTATTTCTGTTTTTCATGATTGCAACTTGCTGAAAAGTGTCAACAATGTTCCTTTCATCGAGTTTGGTACTGCAAATTGGTACTTGCAGAGTGACTCAAACATGACTTAGACCTTGTTTTTGAAAAACGGTTTATTTCTGTATTTCATGATTGCAACTTGCTGAAAAGTGTCAACAATGTTCCTTTCATCGAGTTTAAACAGTACAGCAAAATGGTATTTACAGATTGACTCAAACTTGACTTAGACCTTGTTTTTGAAAAACTGTTTATTTCTGTATTACATGATTGCAACTTGCTGAAAAGTGTCAACAGTACAGTGTTCCTATCATCCTGATTAAGCAGTACAGCAAAAATGGAACTTACAAAGTGCATCAAACATGATTTAGACCTTGTTTGTGAAAAACTATTTATTTCTGTTTTTCATGATTGCAACTTGCTGAAAAGTGTCAACAATGTTCCTTTCATCGAGTTTAAACAGTACAGCAAAATTGTACTTACAGAGTGACTCAAACATGACTTAGACCTTGTTTTTGAAAAACGGTTTATTTCTGTATTTCATGATTGCAACTTGCTGAAAAGTGTCAACAATGTTCCTTTCATCGAGTTTAAACAGTACAGCAAAATTGTACTTACAGAGTGACTCAAACATGACTTAGACCTTGTTTTTGAAAAACGGTTTATTTCTGTATTACATGATTGCAACTTGCTGAAAAGTGTCAACAATGTTCCTTTCATCGAGTTTAAACAGTACAGCAAAATGTTATTTACAGATTGACTCAAACTTGACTTAGACCTTGTTTTTGAATAAATGTTTATTTCTGTATTACATGATTGCAACTTGCTGAAAAGTGTCAACAGTACAGTGTTCCTATCATCCTGATTAAGCAGTACAGCAAAAATGGAACTTACAAAGTGCATCAAACATGAATTAGACCTTGTTTGTGAAAAACTATTTATTTCTGTTTTTCATGATTGCAACTTGCTGAAAAGTGTCAACAATGTTCCTTTCATCGAGTTTAAACAGTACAGCAAAATTGTACTTACAGAGTGACTCAAACATGACTTAGACCTTGTTTTTGAAAAACGGTTTATTTCTGTATTTCATGATTGCAACTTGCTGAAAAGTGTCAACAGTGTTCCTTTCATCGAGTTTAAACAGTACAGCAAATGGTACTTACAGAGTGACTCAAACATGACTTAGACCTTGTTTTTGAAAAACTATTTCTGTATTTCATGATTGGAACTTGCTGAAAAGTGTTAACAGGGTTCCTTTCATCGAGTTTAAACAGTACAGCAAAATGGTACTTACAGAGTGACCTTGTTTTTGAAAAACTGTTTATTTCTCTATTACATGATTGCAACTTGCTGAAAAGAGTCAACAGTTCAGTGTTCCTATCATCCTGATTAAGCAGTACAGCAAAAATTGTACTTACAGAGTGCATCAAACATGATTTAGACCTTGTTTGTGAAAAACTATTTATTTCTGTATTACATGATTGCAACTTGCTGAAAAGTGTCAACAGTACAGTGTTCCTTATCATCCTGATTAAGCATTACAGCAAAAATGGTACTTACAAAGTGCATCAAACTTGATTTAGACCTTGTTTGTGAAAAACTATTTATTTCTGTTTTTCATGATTGCAACTTGCTGAAAAGTGTCAACAATGTTCCTTTCATCGAGTTTAAACAGTACAGCAAATTGGTACTTGCAGAGTTACTCAAACATGACTTAGACCTTGTTTTTGAAAAACTGTTTATTTCTGTATTTCATGATTGCAACTGGCTGAAGAGTGTTAACCTCTATGGGACCGGCGGGACGAATTCGTCCCACCTACGTAACAGCCACTGCCAGCCTGTGGCGCGATTTTCAAAATCTTCAAAATCCTATTACTTCAATTTCTCAAACATATGACTATTTTACAGCCATTTAAAGATAAGACTCTCGTTAATCTAACCACACTGTCCAATTTCAAAAGGCTTTACAACGAAAGCAAAACATTAGATTATGTCAGCAGAGTACCAAGCCAGAAATAATCAGACACCCATTTTTCAAGCCAGCATATAATGTCACCAAAACCCAGAAGACAGCTAAATGCAGCACTCACCTTTGATGATCTTCATCAGATGACAACCCTAGGACATTATGTTATACAATACATGCATGTTTTGTTCAATCAAGTTCATATTTATATCAAAAACCAGCTTTTTACATTAGCATGTGACGTTCAGAACTAGCATACCCCCCGCAAACTTACGGGGAATTCGCTAACATTTTACTAAATTACTCACGATAAACGTTCACAAAAAGCATAACAATTATTTTAAGAATTATAGATACAGACCTCCTCTATGCACTCGATATGTCCGATTTTAAAATAGCTTTTTGGTGAAAGCACATTTTGCAATATTCTAAGTACATAGCCCAGGCATCACAGGCTCGCTATTTAGACACCCGGCAAGTTTAGCACTCACCATAATCATATTTACTATTATAAAAATGTCATTACCTTTTGTTGTCTTCGTCAGAATGCACACCCAGGACGTCTACTTCAATAACAAATGTTGGTTTGGTCCAAAATAATCCATCGTTATATCCGAATAGCGGCGTTTTGTTCGTGCGTTCCAGACACTATCCGAAATAGTAAAGAAGTGTCGCGCGCTTGGCGCAATTCCTGACAATAAAATTCAAAGTATTCCATTGCCGTACGTCGAAGCATGTCAACCGCTGTTTAAAATCAATTTTTACGTCATTTTTCTCATAGAAAAGCGATAATATTCCGACAGGGAATCTCCTTTTCGGCAAACAGAGGAAAAAAATCCCAAAGGCGGGGGCGGTCGGGGTCACGCGCATAAGCTAGTGTCTCTTGATGGGCCACTTGAGAAAGGCGATAATGTGTTTCAGCCTGGGGCTGGAATGACGACATTCTCTTTTTTTCCCGGGCTCTGAGAGCCTATGGAAGACGTGGGAAGTGTCACGTTAGAGCAGAGATCCTTAGTAAATGATAGAGATGGCAAAGAAGTTCCAGAAATGGTCAGACAGGCCACTTCCTGTAAAGGAATCTCTCAGGTTTTGACCTGCCATTTGAGTTCTGTTATACTCACAGACACCATTCAAACAGTTTTAGAAAATTTAGGGTGTTTTCTATCCATATGTAATAAGTATATGCATATTCTAGTTACTGAGTAGGAGTGGTAACCAGATTAAATCGGGTATGTTTTTTATCCAGCCGTGTCAATGCTGCCCCCTAGCCCTAACAGGTTAACAGTGTTCCTTTCATCGAGTTTAAACAGTACAGCAAATGGTACTTACAGAGTGACTCAAACATGACAGACCTTGTTTTTGAAAAACTGTTTATTTTTTGTATTTCATGATTGCACCTTGCTGAAAAGTGTTAACAGGGTTCCTTTCATCGAGTTTAAACAGTACAGCAAAATGGTACTTACAGAGTGACCTTGTTTTTGAAAAACTGTTTATTTCTCTATTACATGATTGCAACTTGCTGAAAAATGTCAACAGTTCAGTGTTCCTATCATCCCGATTAAGCAGTACAGCAAAAATTGTACTTACAGAGTGCATCAAACATGATTTAGACCTTGTTTGTGAAAAACTATTTATTTCTGTATTACATGATTGCAACTTGCTGAAAAGTGTCAACAGTACAGTGTTCCTATCATCCTGATTAAGCAATACAGCAAAAATGGTACTTACAAAGTGCATCAAACTTGATTTAGACCTTGTTTGTGAAAAACTATTTATTTCTGTTTTTCATGATTGCAACTTGCTGAAAAGTGTCAACAATGTTCCTTTCATCGAGTTTGGTACTGCAAATTGGTACTTGCAGAGTGACTCAAACATGACTTAGACCTTGTTTTTGAAAAACTGTTTATTTCTGTATTTCATGATTGCAACTGGCTGAAGAGTGTTAGTGTTCCTTTCATCGAGTTTAAACAGTACGGCAAATAGTACTTACAGAGTGACTCAAACATGACTTAGACCTTGTTTTTGAAAAACTGTTTATTTCTGTATTTCATGATTGCAACTTGCTGAAAAGTGTTAACAGGGTTCCTTTCATCGAGTTTAAACAGTACAGCAAAATGGTACTTACAGAGTGACCTTGTTTTTGAAAAACTGTTTATTTCTCTATTACATGATTGCAACTTGCTGAAAAGATTCAACAGTTCAGTGTTCCTATCATCCTGATTAAGCAGTACAGCAAAAATTGTACTTACAGAGTGCATCAAACATGATTTAGACCTTGTTTGTGAAAAACTATTTATTTCTGTATTACATGATTGCAACTTGCTGAAAAGTGTCAACAGTACAGTGTTCCTATCATCCTGATTAAGCATTACAGCAAAAATGGTACTTACAGAGTGACTCAAACATGACTTAGACCTTGTTTTTGAAAAACTGTTTATTTCTGTATTTCATGATTGCAACTTGCTGAAAAGTGTTAACAGGGTTCCTTTCATCGAGTTTAAACAGTACAGCAAAATGATACTTACAGAGTGACCTTGTTTTTGAAAAACTGTTTATTTCTCTATTACATGATTGCAACTTGCTGAAAAGTGTCAACAGTTCAGTGTTCCTATCATCCTGATTAAGCAGTACAGCAAAAATTGTACTTACAAAGTGCATCAAACTTGATTTAGTCCTTGTTTGTGAAAAACTATTTATTTCTGTTTTTCATGATTGCAACTTGCTGAAAAGTGTCAACAGTGGAGTGTTCCTATCATCCTGATTAAGCATTACAGCAAAAATGGTACTTACAAAGTGCATCAAACTTGATTTAGTCCTTGTTTGTGAAAAACTATTTATTTCTGTTTTTCATGATTGCAACTTGCTGAAAAGTGTCAACAATGTTCCTTTCATCGAGTTTAAACAGTACAGCAAATTGGTACTTGCAGAGTTACTCAAACATGACTTAGACCTTGTTTTTGAAAAACTGTTTATTTCTGTATTTCATGATTGCAACTTGCTGAAAAGTGTTAACAGTGTTCCTTTCATCGAGTTTAAACAGTACAGCAAATGGTACTTACAGAGTGACTCAAACATGACTTAGACCTTGTTTTTGAAAAACTGTTTATTTCTGTATTACATGATTGCAACTTGCTGAAAAGTGTCAACAGTACAGTGTTCCTATCATCCTGATTAAGCAGTACAGCAAAAATGGAACTTACAAAGTGCATCAAACATGATTTAGACCTTGTTTGTGAAAAACTATTTATTTCTGTTTTTCATGATTGCAACTTGCTGAAAAGTGTCAACAATGTTCCTTTCATCGAGTTTAAACAGTACAGCAAAATTGTACTTACAGAGTGACTCAAACATGACTTAGACCTTGTTTGTGAAAAACTATTTATTTCTGTTTTTCATGATTGCAACTTGCTGAAAAGTGTCAACAATGTTCCTTTCATCGAGTTTAAACAGTACAGCAAAATTGTACTTACAGAGTGACTCAAACATGACTTAGACCTTGTTTTTGAAAAACGGTTTATTTCTGTATTTCATGATTGCAACTTGCTGAAAAGTGTCAACAGTGTTCCTTTCATCGAGTTTAAACAGTACAGCAAATGGTACTTACAGAGTGACTCAAACATGACTTAGACCTTGTTTTTGAAAAACTGTTTATTTCTGTATTTCATGATTGCAACTTGCTGAAAAGTGTTAACAGGGTTCCTTTCATCGAGTTTAAACAGTACAGCAAAATGGTACTTACAGAGTGACCTTGTTTTTGAAAAACTGTTTATTTCTCTATTACATGATTGCAACTTGCTGAAAAGAGTCAACAGTTCAGTGTTCCTATCATCCTGATTAAGCAGTACAGCAAAAATTGTTACAGAGTGCATCAAACATGATTTAGACCTTGTTTGTGAAAAACTATTTATTTCTGTATTACATGATTGCAACTTGCTGAAAAGTGTCAACAGTACAGTGTTCCTATCATCCTGATTAAGCATTACAGCAAAAATGGTACTTACAAAGTGCATCAAACTTGATTTAGACCTTGTTTGTGAAAAACTATTTATTTCTGTTTTTCATGATTGCAACTTGCTGAAAAGTGTCAACAATGTTCCTTTCATCGAGTTTAAACAGTACAGCAAAATGGTACTTACAGAGTGACTCAAACATGACTTAGACCTTGTTTGTGAAAAACTATTTATTTCTGTTTTTCATGATTGCAACTTGCTGAAAAGTGTCAACAATGTTCCTTTCATCGAGTTTAAACAGTACAGCAAAATTGTACTTACAGAGTGACTCAAACATGACTTAGACCTTGTTTTTGAAAAACGGTTTATTTCTGTATTTCATGATTGCAACTTGCTGAAAAGTGTCAACAGTGTTCCTTTCATCGAGTTTAAACAGTACAGCAAATGGTACTTACAGAGTGACTCAAACATGACTTAGACCTTGTTTTTGAAAAACTGTTTATTTCTGTATTTCATGATTGCAACTTGCTGAAAAGTGTTAACAGGGTTCCTTTCATCGAGTTTAAACAGTACAGCAAAATGGTACTTACAGAGTGACCTTGTTTTTGAAAAACTGTTTATTTCTCTATTACATGATTGCAACTTGCTGAAAAGAGTCAACAGTTCAGTGTTCCTATCATCCTGATTAAGCAGTACAGCAAAAATTGTACTTACAGAGTGCATCAAACATGATTTAGACCTTGTTTGTGAAAAACTATTTATTTCTGTATTACATGATTGCAACTTGCTGAAAAGTGTCAACAGTACAGTGTTCCTATCATCCTGATTAAGCATTACAGCAAAAATGGTACTTACAAAGTGCATCAAACTTGATTTAGACCTTGTTTGTGAAAAACTATTTATTTCTGTTTTTCATGATTGCAACTTGCTGAAAAGTGTCAACAATGTTCCTTTCATCGAGTTTAAACAGTACAGCAAAATGGTATTTACAGATTGACTCAAACTTGACTTAGACCTTGTTTTTGAAAAACTGTTTATTTCTGTATTACATGATTGCAACTTGCTGAAAAGTGTCAACAGTACAGTGTTCCTATCATCCTGATTAAGCAGTACAGCAAAAATGGAACTTACAAAGTGCATCAAACATGATTTAGACCTTGTTTGTGAAAAACTATTTATTTCTGTTTTTCATGATTGCAACTTGCTGAAAAGTGTCAACAATGTTCCTTTCATCGAGTTTAAACAGTACAGCAAAATTGTACTTACAGAGTGACTCAAACATGACTTAGACCTTGTTTTTGAAAAACGGTTTATTTCTGTATTTCATGATTGCAACTTGCTGAAAAGTGTCAACAGTGTTCCTTTCATCGAGTTTAAACAGTACAGCAAATGGTACTTACAGAGTGACTCAAACATGACTTAGACCTTGTTTTTGAAAAACTATTTCTGTATTTCATGATTGGAACTTGCTGAAAAGTGTTAACAGGGTTCCTTTCATCGAGTTTAAACAGTACAGCAAAATGGTACTTACAGAGTGACCTTGTTTTTGAAAAACTGTTTATTTCTCTATTACATGATTGCAACTTGCTGAAAAGAGTCAACAGTTCAGTGTTCCTATCATCCTGATTAAGCAGTACAGCAAAAATTGTACTTACAGAGTGCATCAAACATGATTTAGACCTTGTTTGTGAAAAACTATTTATTTCTGTATTACATGATTGCAACTTGCTGAAAAGTGTCAACAGTACAGTGTTCCTTATCATCCTGATTAAGCATTACAGCAAAAATGGTACTTACAAAGTGCATCAAACTTGATTTAGACCTTGTTTGTGAAAAACTATTTATTTCTGTTTTTCATGATTGCAACTTGCTGAAAAGTGTCAACAATGTTCCTTTCATCGAGTTTAAACAGTACAGCAAAATGGTACTTACAGAGTGACCTTGTTTTTGAAAAACTGTTTATTTCTCTATTACATGATTGCAACTTGCTGAAAAGAGTCAACAGTTCAGTGTTCCTATCATCCTGATTAAGCAGTACAGCAAAAATTGTACTTACAGAGTGCATCAAACATGATTTAGACCTTGTTTGTGAAAAACTATTTATTTCTGTATTACATGATTGCAACTTGCTGAAAAGTGTCAACAGTACAGTGTTCCTATCATCCTGATTAAGCATTACAGCAAAAATGGTACTTACAAAGTGCATCAAACTTGATTTAGACCTTGTTTGTGAAAAACTATTTATTTCTGTTTTTCATGATTGCAACTTGCTGAAAAGTGTCAACAATGTTCCTTTCATCGAGTTTAAACAGTACAGCAAAATTGTACTTACAGAGTGACTCAAACATGACTTAGACCTTGTTTGTGAAAAACTATTTATTTCTGTTTTTCATGATTGCAACTTGCTGAAAAGTGTCAACAATGTTCCTTTCATCGAGTTTAAACAGTACAGCAAAATTGTACTTACAGAGTGACTCAAACATGACTTAGACCTTGTTTTTGAAAAACGGTTTATTTCTGTATTTCATGATTGCAACTTGCTGAAAAGTGTCAACAGTGTTCCTTTCATCGAGTTTAAACAGTACAGCAAATGGTACTTACAGAGTGACTCAAACATGACTTAGACCTTGTTTTTGAAAAACTGTTTATTTCTGTATTTCATGATTGCAACTTGCTGAAAAGTGTTAACAGGGTTCCTTTCATCGAGTTTAAACAGTACAGCAAAATGGTACTTACAGAGTGACCTTGTTTTTGAAAAACTGTTTATTTCTCTATTACATGATTGCAACTTGCTGAAAAGAGTCAACAGTTCAGTGTTCCTATCATCCTGATTAAGCAGTACAGCAAAAATTGTTACAGAGTGCATCAAACATGATTTAGACCTTGTTTGTGAAAAACTATTTATTTCTGTATTACATGATTGCAACTTGCTGAAAAGTGTCAACAGTACAGTGTTCCTATCATCCTGATTAAGCATTACAGCAAAAATGGTACTTACAAAGTGCATCAAACTTGATTTAGACCTTGTTTGTGAAAAACTATTTATTTCTGTTTTTCATGATTGCAACTTGCTGAAAAGTGTCAACAATGTTCCTTTCATCGAGTTTAAACAGTACAGCAAAATGGTATTTACAGATTGACTCAAACTTGACTTAGACCTTGTTTTTGAAAAACTGTTTATTTCTGTATTACAT
Source organism: Salmo salar (assembly GCF_965601325.2). Lineage (NCBI taxonomy): Eukaryota > Metazoa > Chordata > Actinopteri > Salmoniformes > Salmonidae > Salmo > Salmo salar. The sequence goes on along the minus strand of NC_138295.1, from coordinate 46,892,644 downwards.
GATTGCAACTTGCTGAAAAGTGTCAACAGTACAGTGTTCCTATCATCCTGATTAAGCAGTACAGCAAAAATGGAACTTACAAAGTGCATCAAACATGATTTAGACCTTGTTTGTGAAAAACTATTTATTTCTGTTTTTCATGATTGCAACTTGCTGAAAAGTGTCAACAATGTTCCTTTCATCGAGTTTAAACAGTACAGCAAAATTGTACTTACAGAGTGACTCAAACATGACTTAGACCTTGTTTTTGAAAAACGGTTTATTTCTGTATTTCATGATTGCAACTTGCTGAAAAGTGTCAACAGTGTTCCTTTCATCGAGTTTAAACAGTACAGCAAATGGTACTTACAGAGTGACTCAAACATGACTTAGACCTTGTTTTTGAAAAACTATTTCTGTATTTCATGATTGGAACTTGCTGAAAAGTGTTAACAGGGTTCCTTTCATCGAGTTTAAACAGTACAGCAAAATGGTACTTACAGAGTGACCTTGTTTTTGAAAAACTGTTTATTTCTCTATTACATGATTGCAACTTGCTGAAAAGAGTCAACAGTTCAGTGTTCCTATCATCCTGATTAAGCAGTACAGCAAAAATTGTACTTACAGAGTGCATCAAACATGATTTAGACCTTGTTTGTGAAAAACTATTTATTTCTGTATTACATGATTGCAACTTGCTGAAAAGTGTCAACAGTACAGTGTTCCTTATCATCCTGATTAAGCATTACAGCAAAAATGGTACTTACAAAGTGCATCAAACTTGATTTAGACCTTGTTTGTGAAAAACTATTTATTTCTGTTTTTCATGATTGCAACTTGCTGAAAAGTGTCAACAATGTTCCTTTCATCGAGTTTAAACAGTACAGCAAATTGGTACTTGCAGAGTTACTCAAACATGACTTAGACCTTGTTTTTGAAAAACTGTTTATTTCTGTATTTCATGATTGCAACTTGCTGAAAAGTGTCATCAGTGTTCCTTTCATCGAGTTTAAACAGTACAGCAAAATGGTACTTACAGAGTGACTCAAACATGACTTAGACCTTGTTTTTGAAAAACTATTTCTGTATTTCATGATTGGAACTTGCTGAAAAGTGTTAACAGGGTTCCTTTCATCGAGTTTAAACAGTACAGCAAAATGGTACTTACAGAGTGACCTTGTTTTTGAAAAACTGTTTATTTCTCTATTACATGATTGCAACTTGCTGAAAAGAGTCAACAGTTCAGTGTTCCTATCATCCTGATTAAGCAGTACAGCAAAAATTGTACTTACAGAGTGCATCAAACATGATTTAGACCTTGTTTGTGAAAAACTATTTATTTCTGTATTACATGATTGCAACTTGCTGAAAAGTGTCAACAGTACATTGTTCCTATCATCCTGATTAAGCATTACAGCAAAAATGGTACTTACAAAGTGCATCAAACTTGATTTAGACCTTGTTTGTGAAAAACTATTTATTTCTGTTTTTCATGATTGCAACTTGCTGAAAATTGTCAACAATGTTCCTTTCATCGAGTTTGGTACTGCAAATTGGTACTTGCAGAGTGACTCAAACATGACTTAGACCTTGTTTTTGAAAAACGGTTTATTTCTGTATTTCATGATTGCAACTTGCTGAAAAGTGTCAACAATGTTCCTTTCATCGAGTTTAAACAGTACAGCAAAATGGTATTTACAGATTGACTCAAACTTGACTTAGACCTTGTTTTTGAAAAACTGTTTATTTCTGTATTACATGATTGCAACTTGCTGAAAAGTGTCAACAGTACAGTGTTCCTATCATCCTGATTAAGCATTACAGCAAAAATGGTACTTACAAAGTGCATCAAACTTGATTTAGACCTTGTTTGTGAAAAACTATTTATTTCTGTTTTTCATGATTGCAACTTGCTGAAAAGTGTCAACAATGTTCCTTTCATCGAGTTTAAACAGTACAGCAAAATTGTACTTACAGAGTGACTCAAACATGACTTAGACCTTGTTTTTGAAAAACGGTTTATTTCTGTATTTCATGATTGCAACTTGCTGAAAAGTGTCAACAATGTTCCTTTCATCGAGTTTAAACAGTACAGCAAAATGGTACTTACAGAGTGACTCAAACATGACTTAGACCTTGTTTTTGAAAAACTATTTCTGTATTTCATGATTGGAACTTGCTGAAAAGTGTTAACAGGGTTCCTTTCATCGAGTTTAAACAGTACAGCAAAATGGTACTTACAGAGTGACCTTGTTTTTGAAAAACTGTTTATTTCTCTATTACATGATTGCAACTTGCTGAAAAGAGTCAACAGTTCAGTGTTCCTATCATCCTGATTAAGCAGTACAGCAAAAATTGTACTTACAGAGTGCATCAAACATGATTTAGACCTTGTTTGTGAAAAACTATTTATTTCTGTATTACATGATTGCAACTTGCTGAAAAGTGTCAACAGTACATTGTTCCTATCATCCTGATTAAGCATTACAGCAAAAATGGTACTTACAAAGTGCATCAAACTTGATTTAGACCTTGTTTGTGAAAAACTATTTATTTCTGTTTTTCATGATTGCAACTTGCTGAAAATTGTCAACAATGTTCCTTTCATCGAGTTTGGTACTGCAAATTGGTACTTGCAGAGTGACTCAAACATGACTTAGACCTTGTTTTTGAAAAACGGTTTATTTCTGTATTTCATGATTGCAACTTGCTGAAAAGTGTCAACAATGTTCCTTTCATCGAGTTTAAACAGTACAGCAAAATGGTATTTACAGATTGACTCAAACTTGACTTAGACCTTGTTTTTGAAAAACTGTTTATTTCTGTATTACATGATTGCAACTTGCTGAAAAGTGTCAACAGTACAGTGTTCCTATCATCCTGATTAAGCAGTACAGCAAAAATGGAACTTACAAAGTGCATCAAACATGATTTAGACCTTGTTTGTGAAAAACTATTTATTTCTGTTTTTCATGATTGCAACTTGCTGAAAAGTGTCAACAATGTTCCTTTCATCGAGTTTAAACAGTACAGCAAAATTGTACTTACAGAGTGACTCAAACATGACTTAGACCTTGTTTTTGAAAAACGGTTTATTTCTGTATTTCATGATTGCAACTTGCTGAAAAGTGTCAACAATGTTCCTTTCATCGAGTTTAAACAGTACAGCAAAATGGTACTTACAGAGTGACTCAAACATGACTTAGACCTTGTTTTTGAAAAACTATTTCTGTATTTCATGATTGGAACTTGCTGAAAAGTGTTAACAGGGTTCCTTTCATCGAGTTTAAACAGTACAGCAAAATGGTACTTACAGAGTGACCTTGTTTTTGAAAAACTGTTTATTTCTCTATTACATGATTGCAACTTGCTGAAAAGAGTCAACAGTTCAGTGTTCCTATCATCCTGATTAAGCAGTACAGCAAAAATTGTACTTACAGAGTGCATCAAACATGATTTAGACCTTGTTTGTGAAAAACTATTTATTTCTGTATTACATGATTGCAACTTGCTGAAAAGTGTCAACAGTACATTGTTCCTATCATCCTGATTAAGCATTACAGCAAAAATGGTACTTACAAAGTGCATCAAACTTGATTTAGACCTTGTTTGTGAAAAACTATTTATTTCTGTTTTTCATGATTGCAACTTGCTGAAAATTGTCAACAATGTTCCTTTCATCGAGTTTGGTACTGCAAATTGGTACTTGCAGAGTGACTCAAACATGACTTAGACCTTGTTTTTGAAAAACGGTTTATTTCTGTATTTCATGATTGCAACTTGCTGAAAAGTGTCAACAATGTTCCTTTCATCGAGTTTAAACAGTACAGCAAAATGGTATTTACAGATTGACTCAAACTTGACTTAGACCTTGTTTTTGAAAAACTGTTTATTTCTGTATTACATGATTGCAACTTGCTGAAAAGTGTCAACAGTACAGTGTTCCTATCATCCTGATTAAGCATTACAGCAAAAATGGTACTTACAAAGTGCATCAAACTTGATTTAGACCTTGTTTGTGAAAAACTATTTATTTCTGTTTTTCATGATTGCAACTTGCTGAAAAGTGTCAACAATGTTCCTTTCATCGAGTTTAAACAGTACAGCAAAATTGTACTTACAGAGTGACTCAAACATGACTTAGACCTTGTTTTTGAAAAACGGTTTATTTCTGTATTTCATGATTGCAACTTGCTGAAAAGTGTCAACAATGTTCCTTTCATCGAGTTTAAACAGTACAGCAAAATGGTACTTACAGAGTGACTCAAACATGACTTAGACCTTGTTTTTGAAAAACTATTTCTGTATTTCATGATTGGAACTTGCTGAAAAGTGTTAACAGGGTTCCTTTCATCGAGTTTAAACAGTACAGCAAAATGGTACTTACAGAGTGACCTTGTTTTTGAAAAACTGTTTATTTCTCTATTACATGATTGCAACTTGCTGAAAAGAGTCAACAGTTCAGTGTTCCTATCATCCTGATTAAGCAGTACAGCAAAAATTGTACTTACAGAGTGCATCAAACATGATTTAGACCTTGTTTGTGAAAAACTATTTATTTCTGTATTACATGATTGCAACTTGCTGAAAAGTGTCAACAGTACAGTGTTCCTATCATCCTGATTAAGCATTACAGCAAAAATGGTACTTACAAAGTGCATCAAACTTGATTTAGACCTTGTTTGTGAAAAACTATTTATTTCTGTTTTTCATGATTGCAACTTGCTGAAAATTGTCAACAATGTTCCTTTCATCGAGTTTGGTACTGCAAATTGGTACTTGCAGAGTGACTCAAACATGACTTAGACCTTGTTTTTGAAAAACGGTTTATTTCTGTATTTCATGATTGCAACTTGCTGAAAAGTGTCAACAATGTTCCTTTCATCGAGTTTAAACAGTACAGCAAAATGGTATTTACAGATTGACTCAAACTTGACTTAGACCTTGTTTTTGAAAAACTGTTTATTTCTGTATTACATGATTGCAACTTGCTGAAAAGTGTCAACAGTACAGTGTTCCTATCATCCTGATTAAGCAGTACAGCAAAAATGGAACTTACAAAGTGCATCAAACATGATTTAGACCTTGTTTGTGAAAAACTATTTATTTCTGTTTTTCATGATTGCAACTTGCTGAAAAGTGTCAACAATGTTCCTTTCATCGAGTTTAAACAGTACAGCAAAATTGTACTTACAGAGTGACTCAAACATGACTTAGACCTTGTTTTTGAAAAACGGTTTATTTCTGTATTTCATGATTGCAACTTGCTGAAAAGTGTCAACAATGTTCCTTTCATCGAGTTTAAACAGTACAGCAAAATTGTACTTACAGAGTGACTCAAACATGACTTAGACCTTGTTTTTGAAAAACGGTTTATTTCTGTATTACATGATTGCAACTTGCTGAAAAGTGTCAACAATGTTCCTTTCATCGAGTTTAAACAGTACAGCAAAATGTTATTTACAGATTGACTCAAACTTGACTTAGACCTTGTTTTTGAATAAATGTTTATTTCTGTATTACATGATTGCAACTTGCTGAAAAGTGTCAACAGTACAGTGTTCCTATCATCCTGATTAAGCAGTACAGCAAAAATGGAACTTACAAAGTGCATCAAACATGATTTAGACCTTGTTTGTGAAAAACTATTTATTTCTGTTTTTCATGATTGCAACTTGCTGAAAAGTGTCAACAATGTTCCTTTCATCGAGTTTAAACAGTACAGCAAAATTGTACTTACAGAGTGACTCAAACATGACTTAGACCTTGTTTTTGAAAAACGGTTTATTTCTGTATTTCATGATTGCAACTTGCTGAAAAGTGTCAACAGTGTTCCTTTCATCGAGTTTAAACAGTACAGCAAATGGTACTTACAGAGTGACTCAAACATGACTTAGACCTTGTTTTTGAAAAACTATTTCTGTATTTCATGATTGGAACTTGCTGAAAAGTGTTAACAGGGTTCCTTTCATCGAGTTTAAACAGTACAGCAAAATGGTACTTACAGAGTGACCTTGTTTTTGAAAAACTGTTTATTTCTCTATTACATGATTGCAACTTGCTGAAAAGAGTCAACAGTTCAGTGTTCCTATCATCCTGATTAAGCAGTACAGCAAAAATTGTACTTACAGAGTGCATCAAACATGATTTAGACCTTGTTTGTGAAAAACTATTTATTTCTGTATTACATGATTGCAACTTGCTGAAAAGTGTCAACAGTACAGTGTTCCTATCATCCTGATTAAGCATTACAGCAAAAATGGTACTTACAAAGTGCATCAAACTTGATTTAGACCTTGTTTGTGAAAAACTATTTATTTCTGTTTTTCATGATTGCAACTTGCTGAAAAGTGTCAACAATGTTCCTTTCATCGAGTTTAAACAGTACAGCAAAATTGGTACTTACAGAGTGACTCAAACATGACTTAGACCTTGTTTTTGAAAAACGGTTTATTTCTGTATTTCATGATTGCAACTTGCTGAAAAGTGTCAACAGTGTTCCTTTCATCGAGTTTAAACAGTACAGCAAAATGGTACTTACAGAGTGACTCAAACATGACTTAGACCTTGTTTTTGAAAAACGGTTTATTTCTGTATTTCATGATTGCAACTTGCTGAAAAGTGTCAACAGTGTTCCTTTCATCGAGTTTAAACAGTACAGCAAATGGTACTTACAGAGTGACTCAAACATGACTTAGACCTTGTTTTTGAAAAACTATTTCTGTATTTCATGATTGCAACTTGCTGAAAAGTGTTAACAGGGTTCCTTTCATCGAGTTTAAACAGTACAGCAAAATGGTACTTACAGAGTGACCTTGTTTTTGAAAAACTGTTTATTTCTCTATTACATGATTGCAACTTGCTGAAAAGTGTCAACAGTTCAGTGTTCCTATCATCCTGATTAAGCAGTACAGCAAAAATTGTACTTACAGAGTGCATCAAACATGATTTAGACCTTGTTTGTGAAAAACTATTTATTTCTGTATTTCATGATTGCAACTTGCTGAAAAGTGTCAACAATGTTCCTTTCATCGAGTTTAAACAGTACAGCAAAATGGTATTTACAGATTGACTCAAACTTGACTTAGACCTTGTTTTTGAAAAACTGTTTATTTCTGTATTACATGATTGCAACTTGCTGAAAAGTGTCAACAGTACAGTGTTCCTATCATCCTGATTAAGCAGTACAGCAAAAATGGAACTTACAAAGTGCATCAAACATGATTTAGACCTTGTTTGTGAAAAACTATTTATTTCTGTTTTTCATGATTGCAACTTGCTGAAAAGTGTCAACAATGTTCCTTTCATCGAGTTTAAACAGTACAGCAAAATTGTACTTACAGAGTGACTCAAACATGACTTAGACCTTGTTTTTGAAAAACGGTTTATTTCTGTATTTCATGATTGCAACTTGCTGAAAAGTGTCAACAGTACAGTGTTCCTATCATCCTGATTAAGCAGTACAGCAAAAATGGAACTTACAAAGTGCATCAAACATGATTTAGACCTTGTTTGTGAAAAACTATTTATTTCTGTTTTTCATGATTGCAACTTGCTGAAAAGTGTCAACAATGTTCCTTTCATCGAGTTTAAACAGTACAGCAAAATTGTACTTACAGAGTGACTCAAACATGACTTAGACTTTGTTTTTGAAAAACGGTTTATTTCTGTATTTCATGATTGCAACTTGCTGAAAAGTGTCAACAGTGTTCCTTTCATCGAGTTTAAACAGTACAGCAAATGGTACTTACAGAGTGACTCAAATATGACTTAGACCTTGTTTTTGAAAAACTGTTTATTTCTGTATTTCATGATTGCAACTTGCTGAAAAGTGTTAACAGGGTTCCTTTCATCGAGTTTAAACAGTACAGCAAAATGGTACTTACAGAGTGACCTTGTTTTTGAAAAACTGTTTATTTCTCTATTACATGATTGCAACTTGCTGAAAAGAGTCAACAGTTCAGTGTTCCTATCATCCTGATTAAGCATTACAGCAAAAATGGTACTTACAAAGTGCATCAAACTTGATTTAGACCTTGTTTGTGAAAAACTATTTATTTCTGTTTTTCATGATTGCAACTTGCTGAAAAGTGTCAACAATGTTCCTTTCATCGAGTTTAAACAGTACAGCAAAATTGTACTTACAGAGTGACTCAAACATGACTTAGACCTTGTTTTTGAAAAACGGTTTATTTCTGTATTTCATGATTGCAACTTGCTGAAAAGTGTCAACAATGTTCCTTTCATCGAGTTTAAACAGTACAGCAAAATTGTATTTACAGATTGACTCAAACTTGACTTAGACCTTGTTTTTGAAAAACTGTTTATTTCTGTATTACATGATTGCAACTTGCTGAAAAGTGTTAACAGGGTTCCTTTCATCGAGTTTAAACAGTACAGCAAAATGGTACTTACAGAGTGACCTTGTTTTTGAAAAACTGTTTATTTCTCTATTACATGATTGCAACTTGCTGAAAAGTGTCAACAGTTCAGTGTTCCTATCATCCTGATTAAGCAGTACAGCAAAAATTGTACTTACAGAGTGCATCAAACATGATTTAGACCTTGTTTGTGAAAAACTATTTATTTCTGTATTACATGATTGCAACTTGCTGAAAAGTGTCAACAGTACAGTGTTCCTATCATCCTGATTAATCAGTACAGCAAAAATGGAACTTACAGAGTGCACTAAACATGATTTAGACCTTGTTTGTGAAAAACGATTTATTTCTGTATTACATGATTGCAACTTGCTGAAAAGTGTCAACAATGTTCCTTTCATCGAGTTTAAACAGTACAGCAAAATTGTACTTACAGAGTGACTCAAACATGACTTAGACCTTGTTTTTGAAAAACGGTTTATTTCTTTATTTCATGATTGCAACTTGCTGAAAAGTGTCAACAATGTTCCTTTCATCGAGTTTAAACAGTACAGCAAAATTGTACTTACAGAGTGACTCAAACATGACTTAGACCTTGTTTTTGAAAAACGGTTTATTTCTTTATTTCATGATTGCAACTTGCTGAAAAGTGTCAACAATGTTCCTTTCATCGAGTTTAAACAGTACAGCAAAATTGTACTTACAGAGTGACTCAAACATGACTTAGACCTTGTTTTTGAAAAACTGTTTATTTCTGTATTTCATGATTGCAACTGGCTGAAGAGTGTTAGTGTTCCTTTCATCGAGTTTAAACAGTACAGCAAATAGTACTTACAGAGTGACTCAAACATGACTTAGACCTTGTTTTTGAAAAACTGTTTATTTCTGTATTTCATGATTGCAACTTGCTGAAAAGTGTCAACAGTGTTCCTTTCATCGAGTTTAAACAGTACAGCAAATGGTACTTACAGAGTGACTCAAACATGACTTAGACCTTGTTTTTGAAAAACTGTTTATTTCTGTATTTCATGATTGCAACTTGCTGAAAAGTGTTAACCTCTATGGGACCGGCGGGACGAATTCGTCCCACCTACGTAACATCCACTGCCAGCCTGTGGCGCGATTTTCAAAATCTTCAAAATCCTATTACTTCAATTTCTCAAACATATGACTATTTTACAGCCATTTAAAGATAAGACTCTCGTTAATCTAACCACACTGTCCGATTTCAAAAAGGCTTTACAACGAAAGCAAAACATTAGATTATGTCAGCAGAGTACCAAGCCAGAAATAATCAGACACCCATTTTTCAAGCCAGCATATAATGTCACCAAAACCCAGAAGACAGCTAAATGCAGCACTCACCTTTGATGATCTTCATCAGATGACAACCCTAGGACATTATGTTATACAATACATGCATGTTTTGTTCAATCAAGTTCATATTTATATCAAAAACCAGCTTTTTACATTAGCATGTGACGTTCAGAACTAGCATACCCCCCGCAAACTTACGGGGAATTCGCTAACATTTTACTAAATTACTCACGATAAACGTTCACAAAAAGCATAACAATTATTTTAAGAATTATAGATACAGACCTCCTCTATGCACTCGATATGTCCGATTTTAAAATAGCTTTTTGGTGAAAGCACATTTTGCAATATTCTAAGTACATAGCCCAGGCATCACGGGCTCGCTATTTAGACACCCGGCAAGTTTAGCACTCACCATAATCATATTTACTATTATAAAAATGTCATTACCTTTTGTTGTCTTCGTCAGAATGCACACCCAGGACGTCTACTTCAATAACAAATGTTGGTTTGGTCCAAAATAATCCATCGTTATATCCGAATAGCGGCGTTTTGTTCGTGCGTTCCAGACACTATCCGAAATAGTAAAGAAGTGTCGCGCGCTTGGCGCAATTCCTGACAATAAAATTCAAAGTATTCCATTGCCGTACGTCGAAGCATGTCAACCGCTGTTTAAAATCAATTTTTACGTCATTTTTCTCGTAGAAAAGCGATAAAATTCCGACAGGGAATCTCCTTTTCGGCAAACAGAGGAAAAAATCCCAAAGGCGGGGGCGGTCGGGGTCACGCGCATAAGCTAGTGTCTCTTGATGGGCCACTTGAGAAAGGCGATAATGTGTTTCAGCCTGGGGCTGGAATGACGACATTCTCTTTTTTCCCGGGCTATGAGAGCCTATGGAAGACGTGGGAAGTGTCACGTTAGAGCAGAGATCCTTAGTAAATGATAGAGATGGCAAAGAAGTTCCAGAAATGGTCAGACAGGCCACTTCCTGTAAAGGAATCTCTCAGGTTTTGACCTGCCATTTGAGTTCTGTTATACTCACAGACACCATTCAAACAGTTTTAGAAAATTTAGGGTGTTTTCTATCCATATGTAATAAGTATATGCATATTCTAGTTACTGAGTAGGAGTGGTAACCAGATTAAATCGGGTATGTTTTTTATCCAGCCGTGTCAATGCTGCCCCCTAGCCCTAACAGGTTAACAGGGTTCCTTTCATCGAGTTTAAACAGTACAGCAAAATGGTACTTACAGAGTGACCTTGTTTTTGAAAAACTGTTTATTTCTCTATTACATGATTGCAACTTGCTGAAAAGAGTCAACAGTTCAGTGTTCCTATCATCCTGATTAAGCAGTACAGCAAAAATTGTACTTACAGAGTGCATCAAACATGATTTAGACCTTGTTTGTGAAAAACTATTTATTTCTGTATTACATGATTGCAACTTGCTGAAAAGTGTCAACAGTACAGGGTTCCTATCATCCTGATTAAGCATTACAGCAAAAATGGTACTTACAAAGTGCATCAAACTTGATTTAGACCTTGTTTGTGAAAAACTATTTATTTCTGTTTTTCATGATTGCAACTTGCTGAAAAGTGTCAACAATGTTCCTTTCATCGAGTTTAAACAGTACAGCAAATTGGTACTTGCAAAGTGACTCAAACATGACTTAGACCTTGTTTTTGAAAAACTGTTTATTTCTGTGATTTCATGATTGCAACTTGCTGAAAAGTGTTAACAGGGTTCCTTTCATCGAGTTTAAACAGTACAGCAAAATGGTATTTACAGATTGACTCAAACTTGACTTAGACCTTGTTTTTGAAAAACTGTTTATTTCTGTATTACATGATTGCAACTTGCTGAAAAGTGTCAACAGTACAGTGTTCCTATCATCCTGATTAAGCAGTACAGCAAAAATGGAACTTACAAAGTGCATCAAACATGATTTAGACCTTGTTTGTGAAAAACTATTTATTTCTGTTTTTCATGATTGCAACTTGCTGAAAAGTGTCAACAATGTTCCTTTCATCGAGTTTAAACAGTACAGCAAAATTGTACTTACAGAGTGACTCAAACATGACTTAGACTTTGTTTTTGAAAAACGGTTTATTTCTGTATTTCATGATTGCAACTTGCTGAAAAGTGTCAACAGTGTTCCTTTCATCGAGTTTAAACAGTACAGCAAATGGTACTTACAGAGTGACTCAAATATGACTTAGACCTTGTTTTTGAAAAACTGTTTATTTCTGTATTTCATGATTGCAACTTGCTGAAAAGTGTTAACAGGGTTCCTTTCATCGAGTTTAAACAGTACAGCAAAATGGTACTTACAGAGTGACCTTGTTTTTGAAAAACTGTTTATTTCTCTATTACATGATTGCAACTTGCTGAAAAGAGTCAACAGTTCAGTGTTCCTATCATCCTGATTAAGCATTACAGCAAAAATGGTACTTACAAAGTGCATCAAACTTGATTTAGACCTTGTTTGTGAAAAACTATTTATTTCTGTTTTTCATGATTGCAACTTGCTGAAAAGTGTCAACAATGTTCCTTTCATCGAGTTTAAACAGTACAGCAAAATTGTACTTACAGAGTGACTCAAACATGACTTAGACCTTGTTTTTGAAAAACGGTTTATTTCTGTATTTCATGATTGCAACTTGCTGAAAAGTGTCAACAATGTTCCTTTCATCGAGTTTAAACAGTACAGCAAAATTGTATTTACAGATTGACTCAAACTTGACTTAGACCTTGTTTTTGAAAAACTGTTTATTTCTGTATTACATGATTGCAACTTGCTGAAAAGTGTTAACAGGGTTCCTTTCATCGAGTTTAAACAGTACAGCAAAATGGTACTTACAGAGTGACCTTGTTTTTGAAAAACTGTTTATTTCTCTATTACATGATTGCAACTTGCTGAAAAGTGTCAACAGTTCAGTGTTCCTATCATCCTGATTAAGCAGTACAGCAAAAATTGTACTTACAGAGTGCATCAAACATGATTTAGACCTTGTTTGTGAAAAACTATTTATTTCTGTATTACATGATTGCAACTTGCTGAAAAGTGTCAACAGTACAGTGTTCCTATCATCCTGATTAATCAGTACAGCAAAAATGGTACTTACAGAGTGCACTAAACATGATTTAGACCTTGTTTGTGAAAAACGATTTATTTCTGTATTACATGATTGCAACTTGCTGAAAAGTGTCAACAATGTTCCTTTCATCGAGTTTAAACAGTACAGCAAAATTGTACTTACAGAGTGACTCAAACATGACTTAGACCTTGTTTTTGAAAAACGGTTTATTTCTTTATTTCATGATTGCAACTTGCTGAAAAGTGTCAACAATGTTCCTTTCATCGAGTTTAAACAGTACAGCAAAATTGTACTTACAGAGTGACTCAAACATGACTTAGACCTTGTTTTTGAAAAACGGTTTATTTCTTTATTTCATGATTGCAACTTGCTGAAAAGTGTCAACAATGTTCCTTTCATCGAGTTTAAACAGTACAGCAAAATTGTACTTACAGAGTGACTCAAACATGACTTAGACCTTGTTTTTGAAAAACTGTTTATTTCTGTATTTCATGATTGCAACTGGCTGAAGAGTGTTAGTGTTCCTTTCATCGAGTTTAAACAGTACAGCAAATAGTACTTACAGAGTGACTCAAACATGACTTAGACCTTGTTTTTGAAAAACTGTTTATTTCTGTATTTCATGATTGCAACTTGCTGAAAAGTGTCAACAGTGTTCCTTTCATCGAGTTTAAACAGTACAGCAAATGGTACTTACAGAGTGACTCAAACATGACTTAGACCTTGTTTTTGAAAAACGGTTTATTTCTGTATTTCATGATTGCAACTTGCTGAAAAGTGTTAACAGGGTTCCTTTCATCGAGTTTAAACAGTACAGCAAAATGGTACTTACAGAGTGACCTTGTTTTTGAAAAACTGTTTATTTCTCTATTACATGATTGCAACTTGCTGAAAAGAGTCAACAGTTCAGTGTTCCTATCATCCTGATTAAGCAGTACAGCAAAAATTGTACTTACAGAGTGCATCAAACATGATTTAGACCTTGTTTGTGAAAAACTATTTATTTCTGTATTACATGATTGCAACTTGCTGAAAAGTGTCAACAGTACAGTGTTCCTATCATCCTGATTAAGCATTACAGCAAAAATGGTACTTACAAAGTGCATCAAACTTGATTTAGACCTTGTTTGTGAAAAACTATTTATTTCTGTTTTTCATGATTGCAACTTGCTGAAAAGTGTCAACAATGTTCCTTTCATCGAGTTTAAACAGTACAGCAAATTGGTACTTGCAAAGTGACTCAAACATGACTTAGACCTTGTTTTTGAAAAACTGTTTATTTCTGTGATTTCATGATTGCAACTTGCTGAAAAGTGTTAACAGGGTTCCTTTCATCGAGTTTAAACAGTACAGCAAAATGGTATTTACAGATTGACTCAAACTTGACTTAGACCTTGTTTTTGAAAAACTGTTTATTTCTGTATTACATGATTGCAACTTGCTGAAAAGTGTCAACAGTACAGTGTTCCTATCATCCTGATTAAGCAGTACAGCAAAAATGGAACTTACAAAGTGCATCAAACATGATTTAGACCTTGTTTGTGAAAAACTATTTATTTCTGTTTTTCATGATTGCAACTTGCTGAAAAGTGTCAACAATGTTCCTTTCATCGAGTTTAAACAGTACAGCAAAATTGTACTTACAGAGTGACTCAAACATGACTTAGACTTTGTTTTTGAAAAACGGTTTATTTCTGTATTTCATGATTGCAACTTGCTGAAAAGTGTTAACAGGGTTCCTTTCATCGAGTTTAAACAGTACAGCAAAATGGTACTTACAGAGTGACCTTGTTTTTGAAAAACTGTTTATTTCTCTATTACATGATTGCAACTTGCTGAAAAGTGTCAACAGTTCAGTGTTCCTATCATCCTGATTAAGCATTACAGCAAAAATGGTACTTACAAAGTGCATCAAACTTGATTTAGACCTTGTTTGTGAAAAACTATTTATTTCTGTTTTTCATGATTGCAACTTGCTGAAAAGTGTCAACAATGTTCCTTTCATCGAGTTTAAACAGTACAGCAAAATTGTACTTACAGAGTGACTCAAACATGACTTAGACCTTGTTTTTGAAAAACGGTTTATTTCTGTATTTCATGATTGCAACTTGCTGAAAAGTGTCAACAATGTTCCTTTCATCGAGTTTAAACAGTACAGCAAAATTGTATTTACAGATTGACTCAAACTTGACTTAGACCTTGTTTTTGAAAAACTGTTTATTTCTGTATTTCATGATTGCAACTTGCTGAAAAGTGTTAACAGGGTTCCTTTCATCGAGTTTAAACAGTACAGCAAAATGGTACTTACAGAGTGACCTTGTTTTTGAAAAACTGTTTATTTCTCTATTACATGATTGCAACTTGCTGAAAAGTGTCAACAGTTCAGTGTTCCTATCATCCTGATTAAGCAGTACAGCAAAAATTGTACTTACAGAGTGCATCAAACATGATTTAGACCTTGTTTGTGAAAAACTATTTATTTCTGTATTACATGATTGCAACTTGCTGAAAAGTGTCAACAGTACAGTGTTCCTATCATCCTGATTAATCAGTACAGCAAAAATGGAACTTACAGAGTGCACTAAACATGATTTAGACCTTGTTTGTGAAAAACGATTTATTTCTGTATTACATGATTGCAACTTGCTGAAAAGTGTCAACAATGTTCCTTTCATCGAGTTTAAACAGTACAGCAAAATTGTACTTACAGAGTGACTCAAACATGACTTAGACCTTGTTTTTGAAAAACGGTTTATTTCTTTATTTCATGATTGCAACTTGCTGAAAAGTGTCAACAATGTTCCTTTCATCGAGTTTAAACAGTACAGCAAAATTGTACTTACAGAGTGACTCAAACATGACTTAGACCTTGTTTTTGAAAAACGGTTTATTTCTTTATTTCATGATTGCAACTTGCTGAAAAGTGTCAACAATGTTCCTTTCATCGAGTTTAAACAGTACAGCAAAATTGTACTTACAGAGTGACTCAAACATGACTTAGACCTTGTTTTTGAAAAACTGTTTATTTCTGTATTTCATGATTGCAACTGGCTGAAGAGTGTTAGTGTTCCTTTCATCGAGTTTAAACAGTACAGCAAATAGTACTTACAGAGTGACTCAAACATGACTTAGACCTTGTTTTTGAAAAACTGTTTATTTCTGTATTTCATGATTGCAACTTGCTGAAAAGTGTCAACAGTGTTCCTTTCATCGAGTTTAAACAGTACAGCAAATGGTACTTACAGAGTGACTCAAACATGACTTAGACCTTGTTTTTGAAAAACTGTTTATTTCTGTATTTCATGATTGCAACTTGCTGAAAAGTGTTAACAGGGTTCCTTTCATCGAGTTTAAACAGTACAGCAAAATGGTACTTACAGAGTGACCTTGTTTTTGAAAAACTGTTTATTTCTCTATTACATGATTGCAACTTGCTGAAAAGAGTCAACAGTTCAGTGTTCCTATCATCCTGATTAAGCAGTACAGCAAAAATTGTACTTACAGAGTGCATCAAACATGATTTAGACCTTGTTTGTGAAAAACTATTTATTTCTGTATTACATGATTGCAACTTGCTGAAAAGTGTCAACAGTACAGTGTTCCTATCATCCTGATTAAGCATTACAGCAAAAATGGTACTTACAAAGTGCATCAAACTTGATTTAGACCTTGTTTGTGAAAAACTATTTATTTCTGTTTTTCATGATTGCAACTTGCTGAAAAGTGTCAACAATGTTCCTTTCATCGAGTTTAAACAGTACAGCAAATTGGTACTTGCAAAGTGACTCAAACATGACTTAGACCTTGTTTTTGAAAAACTGTTTATTTCTGTGATTTCATGATTGCAACTTGCTGAAAAGTGTTAACAGGGTTCCTTTCATCGAGTTTAAACAGTACAGCAAAATGGTATTTACAGATTGACTCAAACTTGACTTAGACCTTGTTTTTGAAAAACTGTTTATTTCTGTATTACATGATTGCAACTTGCTGAAAAGTGTCAACAGTACAGTGTTCCTATCATCCTGATTAAGCAGTACAGCAAAAATGGAACTTACAAAGTGCATCAAACATGATTTAGACCTTGTTTGTGAAAAACTATTTATTTCTGTATTTCATTATTGCAACTGGCTGAAGAGTGTTAGTGTTCCTTTCATCGAGTTTAAACAGTACAGCAAATAGTACTTACAGAGTGACTCAAACATGACTTAGACCTTGTTTTTGAAAAACTGTTTATTTCTGTATTTCATGATTGCAACTTGCTGAAAAGTGTTAACAGGGTTCCTTTCATCGAGTTTAAACAGTACAGCAAAATGGTACTTACAGAGTGACCTTGTTTTTGAAAAACTGTTTATTTCTCTATTACATGATTGCAACTTGCTGAAAAGTGTCAACAGTTCAGTGTTCCTATCATCCTGATTAAGCAGTACAGCAAAAATTGTACTTACAGAGTGCATCAAACATGATTTAGACCTTGTTTGTGAAAAACTATTTATTTCTGTATTTCATTATTGCAACTTGCTGAAAAGTGTCAACAATGTTCCTTTCATCGAGTTTAAACAGTACAGCAAAATGGTATTTACAGATTGACTCAAACTTGACTTAGACCTTGTTTTTGAAAAACTGTTTATTTCTGTATTACATGATTGCAACTTGCTGAAAAGTGTCAACAGTACAGTGTTCCTATCATCCTGATTAAGCAGTACAGCAAAAATGGAACTTAGAAAGTGCATCAAACATGATTTAGACCTTGTTTGTGAAAAACTATTTATTTCTGTTTTTCATGATTGCAACTTGCTGAAAAGTGTCAACAATGTTCCTTTCATCGAGTTTAAACAGTACAGCAAAATTGTACTTACAGAGTGACTCAAACATGACTTAGACCTTGTTTTTGAAAAACGGTTTATTTCTGTATTTCATGATTGCAACTTGCTGAAAAGTGTCAACAATGTTCCTTTCATCGAGTTTAAACAGTACAGCAAAATGGTATTTACAGATTGACTCAAACTTGACTTAGACCTTGTTTTTGAAAAACTGTTTATTTCTGTATTACATGATTGCAACTTGCTGAAAAGTGTCAACAGTACAGTGTTCCTATCATCCTGATTAAGCAGTACAGCAAAAATGGAACTTACAAAGTGCATCAAACATGATTTAGACCTTGTTTGTGAAAAACTATTTATTTCTGTTTTTCATGATTGCAACTTGCTGACAAGTGTCAACAATGTTCCTTTCATCGAGTTTAAACAGTACAGCAAAATTGTACTTACAGAGTGACTCAAACATGACTTAGACCTTGTTTTTGAAAAACTGTTTATTTCTGTTTTTCATGATTGCAACTTGCTGAAAAGTGTTAACAGGGTTCCTTTCATCGAGTTTAAACAGTACAGCAAAATGTACTTACAGAGTGACCTTGTTTTTGAAAAACTGTTTATTTCTCTATTACATGATTGCAACTTGCTGAAAAGTGTCAACAGTACAGTGTTCCTATCATCCTGATTAAGCATTACAGCAAAAATGGTACTTACAAAGTGCATCAAACATGATTTAGACCTTGTTTGTGAAAAACTATTTATTTCTGTTTTTCATGATTGCAACTTGCTGAAAAGTGTTAACAGGGTTCCTTTCATCGAGTTTAAACAGTACAGCAAAATGGTACTTACAGAGTGACCTTGTTTTTGAAAAACTGTTTATTTCTCTATTACATGACTGCAACTTGCTGAAAAGTGTCAACAGTTCAGTGTTCCTATCATCCTGATTAAGCAGTACAGCAAAAATTGTACTTACAGAGTGCATCAAACATGATTTAGACCTTGTTTGTGAAAAACTATTTATTTCTGTATTACATGATTGCAACTTGCTGAAAAGTGTCAACAATGTTCCTTTCATCGAGTTTAAACAGTACAGCAAAATGGTATTTACAGATTGACTCAAACTTGACTTAGACCTTGTTTTTGAAAAACTGTTTATTTCTGTATTACATGATTGCAACTTGCTGAAAAGTGTCAACAGTACAGTGTTCCTATCATCCTGATTAAGCAGTACCGCAAAAATGGAACTTACAAAGTGCATCAAACATGATTTAGACCTTGTTTGTGAAAAACTATTTATTTCTGTTTTTCATGATTGCAACTTGCTGAAAAGTGTCAACAATGTTCCTTTCATCGAGTTTAAACAGTACAGCAAAATTGTACTTACAGAGTGACTCAAACATGACTTAGACCTTGTTTTTGAAAAACTGTTTATTTCTGTATTTCATGATTGCAACTGGCTGAAGAGTGTTAGTGTTCCTTTCATCGAGTTTAAACAGTACAGCAAATAGTACTTACAGAGTGACTCAAACATGACTTAGACCTTGTTTTTGAAAAACTGTTTATTTCTGTATTTCATGATTGCAACTTGCTGAAAAGTGTCAACAGTGTTCCTTTCATCGAGTTTAAACAGTACAGCAAATGGTACTTACAGAGTGACTCAAACATGACTTAGACCTTGTTTTTGAAAAACTGTTTATTTCTGTATTTCATGATTGCAACTTGCTGAAAAGTGTTAACAGGGTTCCTTTCATCGAGTTTAAACAGTACAGCAAAATCGTACTTACAGAGTGACCTTGTTTTTGAAAAACTGTTTATTTCTCCATTACATGATTGCAACTTGCTGAAAAGTGTTAACAGTTCAGTGTTCCTATCATCCTGATTAAGCAGTACAGCAAAAATTGTACTTACAGAGTGCATCAAACATGATTTAGACCTTGTTTGTGAAAAACTATTTATTTCTGTATTTCATTATTGCAACTTGCTGAAAAGTGTCAACAATGTTCCTTTCATCGAGTTTAAACAGTACAGCAAAATGGTATTTACAGATTAACTCAAACTTGACTTAGACCTTGTTTTTGAAAAACTGTTTATTTCTGTATTACATGATTGCAACTTGCTGAAAAGTGTCAACAGTACAGTGTTCCTATCATCCTGATTAAGCAGTACAGCAAAAATGGAACTTACAAAGTGCATCAAACATGATTTAGACCTTGTTTGTGAAAAACTATTTATTTCTGTTTTTCATGATTGCAACTTGCTGAAAAGTGTCATCAATGTTCCTTTCATCGAGTTTAAACAGTACAGCAAAATTGTACTTACAGAGTGACTCAAACATGACTTAGACCTTGTTTTTGAAAAACGGTTTATTTTTGTATTTCATGATTGCAACTTGCTGAAAAGTGTCAACAATGTTCCTTTCATCGAGTTTAAACAGTACAGCAAAATGGTATTTACAGATTGACTCAAACTTGACTTAGACCTTGTTTTTGAAAAACTGTTTATTTCTGTATTACATGATTGCAACTTGCTGAAAAGTGTCAACAGTACAGTGTTCCTATCATCCTGATTAAGCAGTACAGCAAAAATGGAACTTACAAAGTGCATCAAACATGATTTAGACCTTGTTTGTGAAAAACTATTTATTTCTGTTTTTCATGATTGCAACTTGCTGAAAAGTGTCAACAATGTTCCTTTCATCGAGTTTAAACAGTACAGCAAAATTGTACTTACAGAGTGACTCAAACATGACTTAGACCTTGTTTTTGAAAAACTGTTTATTTCTGTATTTCATGATTGCAACTGGCTGAAGAGTGTTAGTGTTCCTTTCATCGAGTTTAAACAGTACAGCAAATAGTACTTACAGAGTGACTCAAACATGACTTAGACCTTGTTTTTGAAAAACTGTTTATTTCTGTATTTCATGATTGCAACTTGCTGAAAAGTGTCAACAGTGTTCCTTTCATCGAGTTTAAACAGTACAGCAAATGGTACTTACAGAGTGACTCAAACATGACTTAGACCTTGTTTTTGAAAAACTGTTTATTTCTGTATTTCATGATTGCAACTTGCTGAAAAGTGTTAACAGGGTTCCTTTCATCGAGTTTAAACAGTACAGCAAATGGTACTTACAGAGTGACCTTGTTTTTGAAAAACTGTTTATTTCTCTATTACATGATTGCAACTTGCTGAAAAGTGTCAACAGTACAGTGTTCCTATCATCCTGATTAAGCATTACAGCAAAAATGGTACTTACAAAGTGCATCAAACTTGATTTAGACCTTGTTTGTGAAAAACTATTTATTTCTGTTTTTCATGATTGCAACTTGCTGAAAAGTGTCAACAATGTTCCTTTCATCGAGTTTAAACAGTACAGCAAAATTGTACTTACAGAGTGACTCAAACATGACTTAGCCCTTGTTTTTGAAAAACGGTTTATTTCTTTATTTCATGATTGCAACTTGCTGAAAAGTGTCAACAATGTTCCTTTCATCGAGTTTAAACAGTACAGCAAAATGGTATTTACAGATTGACTCAAACTTGACTTAGACCTTGTATTTGAAAAACTGTTTATTTCTGTATTACATGATTGCAACTTGCTGAAAAGTGTCAACAGTACAGTGTTCCTATCATCCTGATTAAGCAGTACAGCAAAAATTGTACTTACAGAGTGCATCAAACATGATTTAGACCTTGTTTGTGAAAAACGATTTATTTCTGTATTACATGATTGCAACTTGCTGAAAAGTGTCAACAATGTTCCTTTCATCGAGTTTAAACAGTACAGCAAAATTGTACTTACAGAGTGACTCAAACATGACTTAGACCTTGTTTTTGAAAAACGGTTTATTTCTGTATTTCATGATTGCAACTTGCTGAAAAGTGTCAACAATGTTCCTTTCATCGAGTTTAAACAGTACAGCAAATGGTACTTACAGAGTGACTCAAACATGACTTAGACCTTGTTTTTGAAAAACTGTTTATTTCTGTATTTCATGATTGCAACTTGCTGAAAAGTGTTAACAGGGTTCCTTTCATCGAGTTTAAACAGTACAGCAAAATGGTACTTACAGAGTGACCTTGTTTTTGAAAAACTGTTTATTTCTCTATTACATGATTGCAACTTGCTGAAAAGAGTCAACAGTTCAGTGTTCCTATCATCCTGATTAAGCAGTACAGCAAAAATTGTACTTACAGAGTGCATCAAACATGATTTAGACCTTGTTTGTGAAAAACTATTTATTTCTGTATTACATGATTGCAACTTGCTGAAAAGTGTCAAAAGTACAGTGTTCCTATCATCCTGATTAAGCATTACAGCAAAAATGGTACTTACAAAGTGCATCAAACTTGATTTAGACCTTGTTTGTGAAAAACTATTTATTTCTGTTTTTCATGATTGCAACTTGCTGAAAAGTGTCAACAATGTTCCTTTCATCGAGTTTAAACAGTACAGCAAAATTGTACTTACAGAGTGACTCAAACATGACTTAGACCTTGTTTTTGAAAAACGGTTTATTTTTGTATTTCATGATTGCAACTTGCTGAAAAGTGTCAACAATGTTCCTTTCATCGAGTTTAAACAGTACAGCAAAATGGTATTTACAGATTGACTCAAACTTGACTTAGACCTTGTTTTTGAAAAACTGTTTATTTCTGTATTACATGATTGCAACTTGCTGAAAAGTGTCAACAGTACAGAGTTCCTATCATCCTGATTAAGCAGTACAGCAAAAAAGGAACTTACAAAGTGCATCAAACATGATTTAGACCTTGTTTGTGAAAAACTATTTATTTCTGTTTTTCATGATTGCAACTTGCTGAAAAGTGTCAACAATGTTCCTTTCATCGAGTTTAAACAGTACAGCAAAATTGTACTTACAGAGTGACTCAAACATGACTTAGACTTTGTTTTTGAAAAACGGTTTATTTCTGTATTTCATGATTGCAACTTGCTGAAAAGTGTCAACAATGTTCCTTTCATCGAGTTTAAACAGTACAGCAAAATGGTACTTACAGAGTGACTCAAACTTGACTTAGACCTTGTTTTTGAAAAACTGTTTATTTCTGTATTACATGATTGCAACTTGCTGAAAAGTGTCAACAGTACAGTGTTCCTATCATCCTGATTAAGCAGTACCGCAAAAATGGAACTTACAAAGTGCATCAAACATGATTTAGACCTTGTTTGTGAAAAACTATTTACTTCTGTTTTTCATGATTGTAACTTGCTGAAAAGTGTCAACAATGTTCCTTTCATCGAGTTTAAACAGTACAGCAAAATTGTACTTACAGAGTGACTCAAACATGACTTAGACCTTGTTTTTGAAAAACTGTTTATTTCTGTATTTCATGATTGCAACTTGCTGAAAAGTGTCAACAATGTTCCTTTCATCGAGTTTAAACAGTACAGCAAAATGGTATTTACAGATTGACTCAAACTTGACTTAGACCTTGTTTTTGAAAAACTGTTTATTTCTGTATTACATGATTGCAACTTGCTGAAAAGTGTCAACAGTACAGTGTTCCTATCATCCTGATTAAGCAGTACAGCAAAAATTGTACTTACAGAGTGCATCAAACATGATTTAGACCTTGTTTGTGAAAAACGATTTATTTCTGTATTACATGATTGCAACTTGCTGAAAAGTGTCAACAATGTTCCTTTCATCGAGTTTAAACAGTACAGCAAATGGTACTTACAGAGTGACTCAAACATGAATTAGACCTTGTTTTTGAAAAACTGTTTATTTCTGTATTTCATGATTGCAACTTGCTGAAAAGTGTTAACAGGGTTCCTTTCATCGAGTTTAAACAGTACAGCAAAATGGTACTTACAGAGTGACCTTGTTTTTGAAAAACTGTTTATTTCTCTATTACATGATTGCAACTTGCTGAAAAGAGTCAACAGTTCAGTGTTCCTATCATCCTGATTAAGCAGTACAGCAAAAATTGTACTTACAGAGTGCATCAAACATGATTTAGACCTTGTTTGTGAAAAACGATTTATTTCTGTATTACATGATTGCAACTTGCTGAAAAGTGTCAACAATGTTCCTTTCATCGAGTTTAAACAGTACAGCAAAATTGTACTTACAGAGTGACTCAAACATGACTTAGACCTTGTTTTTGAAAAACGGTTTATTTCTGTATTTCATGATTGCAACTTGCTGAAAAGTGTCAACAATGTTCCTTTCATCGAGTTTAAACAGTACAGCAAAATGGTATTTACAGATTGACTCAAACTTGACTTAGACCTTGTTTTTGAAAAACTGTTTATGTATTACATGATTGCAACTTGCTGAAAAGTGTCAACAGTACAGTGTTCCTATCATCCTGATTAATCAGTACAGCAAAAATGGAACTTACAGAGTGCACTAAACATGAATTAGACCTTGTTTGTGAAAAACGATTTATTTCTGTATTACATGATTGCAACTTGCTGAAAAGTGTCAACAATGTTCCTTTCATCGAGTTTAAACAGTACAGCAAAATGGTATTTACAGATTGACTCAAACTTGACTTAGACCTTGTTTTTGAAAAACTGTTTATTTCTGTATTACATGATTGCAACTTGCTGAAAAGTGTCAACAGTACAGTGTTCCTATCATCCTGATTAAGCAGTACCGCAAAAATGGAACTTACAAAGTGCATCAAACATGATTTAGACCTTGTTTGTGAAAAACTATTTACTTCTGTTTTTCATGATTGCAACTTGCTGAAAAGTGTCAACAATGTTCCTTTCATCGAGTTTAAACAGTACAGCAAAATTGTACTTACAGAGTGACTCAAACATGACTTAGACCTTGTTTTTGAAAAACGGTTTATTTCTGTATTTCATGATTGCAACTTGCTGAAAAGTGTCAACAATGTTCCTTTCATCGAGTTTAAACAGTACAGCAAAATGGTATTTACAGATTGACTCAAACTTGACTTAGACCTTGTTTTTGAAAAACTGTTTATTTCTGTATTACATGATTGCAACTTGCTGAAAAGTGTCAACAGTACAGTGTTCCTATCATCCTGATTAAGCAGTACAGCAAAAATTGTACTTACAGAGTGCATCAAACATGATTTAGACCTTGTTTGTGAAAAACGATTTATTTCTGTATTACATGATTGCAACTTGCTGAAAAGTGTCAACAATGTTCCTTTCATCGAGTTTAAACAGTACAGCAAATGGTACTTACAGAGTGACTCAAACATGAATTAGACCTTGTTTTTGAAAAACTGTTTATTTCTGTATTTCATGATTGCAACTTGCTGAAAAGTGTTAACAGGGTTCCTTTCATCGAGTTTAAACAGTACAGCAAAATGGTACTTACAGAGTGACCTTGTTTTTGAAAAACTGTTTATTTCTCTATTACATGATTGCAACTTGCTGAAAAGAGTCAACAGTTCAGTGTTCCTATCATCCTGATTAAGCAGTACAGCAAAAATTGTACTTACAGAGTGCATCAAACATGATTTAGACCTTGTTTGTGAAAAACGATTTATTTCTGTATTACATGATTGCAACTTGCTGAAAAGTGACAACAATGTTCCTTTCATCGAGTTTAAACAGTACATCAAAATTGTACTTACAGAGTGACTCAAACATGACTTAGACCTTGTTTTTGAAAAACGGTTTATTTCTGTATTTCATGATTGCAACTTGCTGAAAAGTGTCAACAATGTTCCTTTCATCGAGTTTAAACAGTACAGCAAAATGGTATTTACAGATTGACTCAAACTTGACTTAGACCTTGTTTTTGAAAAACTGTTTATTTCTGTATTACATGATTGCAACTTGCTGAAAAGTGTCAACAGTACAGTGTTCCTATCATCCTGATTAATCAGTACAGCAAAAATGGAACTTACAGAGTGCACTAAACATGAATTAGACCTTGTTTGTGAAAAACGATTTATTTCTGTATTACATGATTGCAACTTGCTGAAAAGTGTCAACAATGTTCCTTTCATCGAGTTTAAACAGTACAGCAAAATGGTATTTACAGATTGACTCAAACTTGACTTAGACCTTGTTTTTGAAAAACTGTTTATTTCTGTATTACATGATTGCAACTTGCTGAAAAGTGTCAACAGTTCAGTGTTCCTATCATCCTGATTAAGCAGTACAGCAAAAATTGTACTTACAGAGTGCATCAAACATGATTTAGACCTTGTTTGTGAAAAACTATTTATTTCTGTATTTCATTATTGCAACTTGCTGAAAAGTGTCAACAATGTTCCTTTCATCGAGTTTAAACAGTACAGCAAAATTGTACTTACAGAGTGACTCAAACATGACTTAGACCTTGTTTTTGAAAAACGGTTTATTTTTGTATTTCATGATTGCAACTTGCTGAAAAGTGTCAACAATGTTCCTTTCATCGAGTTTAAACAGTACAGCAAAATGGTATTTACAGATTGACTCAAACTTGACTTAGACCTTGTTTTTTAAAAACTGTTTATTTCTGTATTACATGATTGCAACTTGCTGAAAAGTGTCAACAGTACAGTGTTCCTATCATCCTGATTAAGCAGTACCGCAAAAATGGAACTAACAAAGTGCATCAAACATGATTTAGACCTTGTTTGTGAAAAACTATTTATTTCTGTTTTTCATGATTGCAACTTGCTGAAAAGTGTCAACAATGTTCCTTTCATCGAGTTTAAACAGTACAGCAAAATTGTACTTACAGAGTGACTCAAACATGACTTAGACTTTGTTTTTGAAAAACGGTTTATTTCTGTATTTCATGATTGCAACTTGCTGAAAAGTGTCAACAGTGTTCCTTTCATCGAGTTTAAACAGTACAGCAAATGGTACTTACAGAGTGACTCAAACATGACTTAGACCTTGTTTTTGAAAAACTGTTTATTTCTGTATTTCATGATTGCAACTTGCTGAAAAGTGTTAACAGGGTTCCTTTCATCGAGTTTAAACAGTACAGCAAAATGGTACTTACAGAGTGACCTTGTTTTTGAAAAACTGTTTATTTCTCTATTACATGATTGCAACTTGCTGAAAAGAGTCAACAGTTCAGTGTTCCTATCATCCTGATTAAGCAGTACAGCAAAAATTGTACTTACAGAGTGCATCAAACATGATTTAGACCTTGTTTGTGAAAAACTATTTATTTCTGTATTACATGATTGCAACTTGCTGAAAAGTGTCAACAGTACAGTGTTCCTATCATCCTGATTAAGCATTACAGCAAAAATGGTACTTACAAAGTGCATCAAACTTGATTTAGACCTTGTTTTTGAAAAACGGTTTATTTCTGTATTTCATGACTGCAACTTGCTGAAAAGTGTCAACAATGTTCCTTTCATCGAGTTTAAACAGTACAGCAAAATGGTATTTACAGATTGACTCAAACTTGACTTAGACCTTGTTTTTGAAAAACTGTTTATTTCTGTATTACATGATTGCAACTTGCTGAAAAGTGTCAACAGTACAGTGTTCCTATCATCCTGATTAAGCAGTACCGCAAAAATGGAACTAACAAAGTGCATCAAACATGATTTAGACCTTGTTTGTGAAAAACTATTTATTTCTGTTTTTCATGATTGCAACTTGCTGAAAAGTGTCAACAATGTTCCTTTCATCGAGTTTAAACAGTACAGCAAAATTGTACTTACAGAGTGACTCAAACATGACTTAGACTTTGTTTTTGAAAAACGGTTTATTTCTGTATTTCATGATTGCAACTTGCTGAAAAGTGTCAACAGTGTTCCTTTCATCGAGTTTAAACAGTACAGCAAATGGTACTTACAGAGTGACTCAAACATGACTTAGACCTTGTTTTTGAAAAACTGTTTATTTCTGTATTTCATGATTGCAACTTGCTGAAAAGTGTTAACAGGGTTCCTTTCATCGAGTTTAAACAGTACAGCAAAATGGTACTTACAGAGTGACCTTGTTTTTGAAAAACTGTTTATTTCTCTATTACATGATTGCAACTTGCTGAAAAGAGTCAACAGTTCAGTGTTCCTATCATCCTGATTAAGCAGTACAGCAAAAATTGTACTTACAGAGTGCATCAAACATGATTTAGACCTTGTTTGTGAAAAACTATTTATTTCTGTATTACATGATTGCAACTTGCTGAAAAGTGTCAACAGTACAGTGTTCCTATCATCCTGATTAAGAATTACAGCAAAAATGGTACTTACAAAGTGCATCAAACTTGATTTAGACCTTGTTTTTGAAAAACGGTTTATTTCTGTATTTCATGATTGCAACTTGCTGAAAAGTGTCAACAATGTTCCTTTCATCGAGTTTAAACAGTACAGCAAAATGGTATTTACAGATTAACTCAAACTTGACTTAGACCTTGTTTTTGAAAAACTGTTTATTTCTGTATTACATGATTGCAACTTGCTGAAAAGTGTCAACAGTACAGTGTTCCTATCATCCTGATTAAGCAGTACAGCAAAAATGGAACTTACAAAGTGCATCAAACATGATTTAGACCTTGTTTGTGAAAAACTATTTATTTCTGTTTTTCATGATTGCAACTTGCTGAAAAGTGTCAACAATGTTCCTTTCATCGAGTTTAAACAGTACAGCAAAATTGTACTTACAGAGTGACTCAAACATGACTTAGACCTTGTTTTTGAAAAACGGTTTATTTCTGTATTTCATGATTGCAACTTGCTGAAAAGTGTCAACAGTGTTCCTTTCATCGAGTTTAAACAGTACAGCAAATGGTACTTACAGAGTGACTCAAACATGACTTAGACCTTGTTTTTGAAAAACTGTTTATTTCTGTATTACATGATTGCAACTTGCTGAAAAGTGTTAACAGGGTTCCTTTCATCGAGTTTAAACAGTACAGCAAAATGGTACTTACAGAGTGACCTTGTTTTTGAAAAACTGTTTATTTCTCTATTACATGATTGCAACTTGCTGAAAAGTGTCAACAGTTCAGTGTTCCTATCATCCTGATTAAGCAGTACAGCAAAAATTGTACTTACAGAGTGCATCAAACATGATTTAGACCTTGTTTGTGAAAAACTATTTATTTCTGTATTACATGATTGCAACTTGCTGAAAAGTGTCAACAGTACAGTGTTCCTATCATCCTGATTAAGCATTACAGCAAAAATGGTACTTACAAAGTGCATCAAACTTGATTTAGACCTTGTTTTTGAAAAACGGTTTATTTCTGTATTTCATGATTGCAACTTGCTGAAAAGTGTCAACAATGTTCCTTTCATCGAGTTTAAACAGTACAGCAAAATGGTATTTACAGATTGACTCAAACTTGACTTAGACCTTGTTTTTGAAAAACTGTTTATTTCTGTATTACATGATTGCAACTTGCTGAAAAGTGTCAACAGTACAGTGTTCCTATCATCCTGATTAAGCAGTACAGCAAAAATGGAACTTACAAAGTGCATCAAACATGATTTAGACCTTGTTTGTGAAAAACTATTTATTTCTGTTTTTCATGATTGCAACTTGCTGAAAAGTGTCAACAATGTTCCTTTCATCGAGTTTAAACAGTACAGCAAAATTGTACTTACAGAGTGACTCAAACATGACTTAGACCTTGTTTTTGAAAAACGGTTTATTTCTGTATTTCATGATTGCAACTTGCTGAAAAGTGTCAACAATGTTCCTTTCATCGAGTTTAAACAGTACAGCAAAATGGTATTTACAGATTGACTCAAACTTGACTTAGACCTTGTTTTTGAAAAACTGTTTATTTCTGTATTACATGATTGCAACTTGCTGAAAAGTGTTAACAGGGTTCCTTTCATCGAGTTTAAACAGTACAGCAAAATGGTACTTACAGAGTGACCTTGTTTTTGAAAAACTGTTTATTTCTCTATTACATGATTGCAACTTGCTGAAAAGAGTCAACAGTTCAGTGTTCCTATCATCCTGATTAAGCAGTACAGCAAAAATTGTACTTACAGAGTGCATCAAACATGATTTAGACCTTGTTTGTGAAAAACGATTTATTTCTGTATTACATGATTGCAACTTGCTGAAAAGTGTCAACAATGTTCCTTTCATCGAGTTTAAACAGTACAGCAAAATTGTACTTACAGAGTGACTCAAACATGATTTAGACCTTGTTTTTGAAAAACTGTTTATTTCTGTATTACATGATTGCAACTTGCTGAAAAGTGTCAACGTACAGTGTTCCTATCATCCTGATTAAGCAGTACCGCAAAAATGGAACTTACAAAGTGCATCAAACATGATTTAGACCTTGTTTGTGAAAAACTATTTATTTCTGTTTTTCATGATTGCAACTTGCTGAAAAGTGTCAACAATGTTCCATTCATCGAGTTTAAACAGTACAGCAAAATTGTACTTACAGAGTGACTCAAACATGACTTAGACCTTGTTTTTGAAAAACGGTTTATTTCTGTATTTCATGATTGCAACTTGCTGAAAAGTGTCAACAATGTTCCTTTCATCGAGTTTAAACAGTACAGCAAAATGGTATTTACAGATTGACTCAAACTTGACTTAGACCTTGTTTTTGAAAAACTGTTTATTTCTGTATTACATGATTGCAACTTGCTGAAAAGTGTCAACAGTACAGTGTTCCTATCATCCTGATTAATCAGTACAGCAAAAATGGAACTTACAGAGTGCACTAAACATGAATTAGACCTTGTTTGTGAAAAACGATTTATTTCTGTATTACATGATTGCAACTTGCTGAAAAGTGTCAACAATGTTCCTTTTATCGAGTTTAAACAGTACAGCAAAATTGTACTTACAGAGTGACTCAAACATGACTTAGACCTTGTTTTTGAAAAACGGTTTATTTCTGTATTTCATGATTGCAACTTGCTGAAAAGTGTCAACAATGTTCCTTTCATCGAGTTTAAACAGTACAGCAAAATGGTATTTACAGATTGACTCAAACTTGACTTAGACCTTGTTTTTGAAAAACTGTTTATTTCTGTATTACATGATTGCAACTTGCTGAAAAGTGTCAACAGTACAGTGTTCCTATCATCCTGATTAAGCAGTACAGCAAAAATGGAACTTACAAAGTGCATCAAACATGATTTAGACCTTGTTTGTGAAAAACTATTTATTTCTGTTTTTCATGATTGCAACTTGCTGAAAAGTGTCAACAATGTTCCTTTCATCGAGTTTAAACAGTACAGCAAAATGGTACTTACAGAGTGACTCAAACATGACTTAGACCTTGTTTTTGAAAAACGGTTTATTTCTGTATTTCATGATTGCAACTTGCTGAAAAGTGTCAACAATGTTCCTTTCATCGAGTTTAAACAGTACAGCAAAATGGTATTTACAGATTGACTCAAACTTGACTTAGACCTTGTTTTTGAAAAACTGTTTATTTCTGTATTACATGATTGCAACTTGCTGAAAAGTGTCAACAGTACAGTGTTCCTATCATCCTGATTAAGCAGTACAGCAAAAATGGAACTTACAAAGTGCATCAAACATGATTTAGACCTTGTTTGTGAAAAACTATTTATTTCTGTATTTCATGATTGCAACTTGCTGAAAAGTGTCAACAATGTTCCTTTCATCGAGTTTAAACAGTACAGCAAAATTGTACTTACAGAGTGACTCAAACATGACTTAGACCTTGTTTTTGAAAAACGGTTTATTTCTGTATTTCATGATTGCAACTTGCTGAAAAGTGTCAACAGTGTTCCTTTCATCGAGTTTAAACAGTACAGCAAATGGTACTTACAGAGTGACTCAAACATGACTTAGACCTTGTTTTTGAAAAACTGTTTATTTCTGTATTACATGATTGCAACTTGCTGAAAAGTGTTAACAGGGTTCCTTTCATCGAGTTTAAACAGTACAGCAAAATGGTACTTACAGAGTGACCTTGTTTTTGAAAAACTGTTTATTTCTCTATTACATGATTGCAACTTGCTGAAAAGTGTCAACAGTTCAGTGTTCCTATCATCCTGATTAAGCAGTACAGCAAAAATTGTACTTACAGAGTGCATCAAACATGATTTAGACCTTGTTTGTGAAAAACTATTTATTTCTGTATTACATGATTGCAACTTGCTGAAAAGTGTCAACAGTACAGTGTTCCTATCATCCTGATTAATCAGTACAGCAAAAATGGAACTTACAGAGTGCACTAAACATGAATTAGACCTTGTTTGTGAAAAACGATTTATTTCTGTATTACATGATTGCAACTTGCTGAAAAGTGTCAACAATGTTCCTTTCATCGAGGTTAAACAGTACAGCAAAATTGTACTTACAGAGTGACTCAAACATGACTTAGACCTTGTTTTTGAAAAACGGTTTATTTCTTTATTTCATGATTGCAACTTGCTGAAAAGTGTCAACAATGTTCCTTTCATCGAGTTTAAACAGTACAGCAAAATGGTATTTACAGATTGACTCAAACTTGACTTAGACCTTGTTTTTGAAAAACTGTTTATTTCTGTATTACATGATTGCAACTTGCTGAAAAGTGTTAACAGGGTTCCTTTCATCGAGTTTAAACAGTACAGCAAAATGGTACTTACAGAGTGACCTTGTTTTTGAAAAACTGTTTATTTCTCTATTACATGATTGCAACTTGCTGAAAAGAGTCAACAGTTCAGTGTTCCTATCATCCTGATTAAGCAGTACAGCAAAAATTGTACTTACAGAGTGCATCAAACATGATTTGGACCTTGTTTGTGAAAAACGATTTATTTCTGTATTACATGATTGCAACTTGCTGAAAAGTGTCAACAATGTTCCTTTCATCGAGTTTAAACAGTACAGCAAAATTGTACTTACAGAGTGACTCAAACATGATTTAGACCTTGTTTTTGAAAAACTGTTTATTTCTGTATTACATGATTGCAACTTGCTGAAAAGTGTCAACGTACAGTGTTCCTATCATCCTGATTAAGCAGTACCGCAAAAATGGAACTTACAAAGTGCATCAAACATGATTTAGACCATGTTTGTGAAAAACTATTTATTTCTGTTTTTCATGATTGCAACTTGCTGAAAAGTGTCAACAATGTTCCTTTCATCGAGTTTAAACAGTACAGCAAAATTGTACTTACAGAGTGACTCAAACATGACTTAGACCTTGTTTTTGAAAAACGGTTTATTTCTGTATTTCATGATTGCAACTTGCTGAAAAGTGTCAACAATGTTCCTTTCATCGAGTTTAAACAGTACAGCAAAATTGTACTTACAGAGTGACTCAAACATGACTTAGACCTTGTTTTTGAAAAACGGTTTATTTCTGTATTTCATGATTGCAACTTGCTGAAAAGTGTCAACAATGTTCCTTTCATCGAGTTTAAACAGTACAGCAAAATGGTATTTACAGATTGACTCAAACTTGACTTAGACCTTGTTTTTGAAAAACTGTTTATTTCTGTATTACATGATTGCAACTTGCTGAAAAGTGTCAACAGTACAGTGTTCCTATCATCCTGATTAATCAGTACAGCAAAAATGGAACTTACAGAGTGCACTAAACATGAATTAGACCTTGTTTGTGAAAAACGATTTATTTCTGTATTACATGATTGCAACTTGCTGAAAAGTGTCAACAATGTTCCTTTTATCGAGTTTAAACAGTACAGCAAAATTGTACTTACAGAGTGACTCAAACATGACTTAGACCTTGTTTTTGAAAAACGGTTTATTTCTGTATTTCATGATTGCAACTTGCTGAAAAGTGTCAACAATGTTCCTTTCATCGAGTTTAAACAGTACAGCAAAATGGTATTTACAGATTGACTCAAACTTGACTTAGACCTTGTTTTTGAAAAACTGTTTATTTCTGTATTACATGATTGCAACTTGCTGAAAAGTGTCAACAGTACAGTGTTCCTATCATCCTGATTAAGCAGTACAGCAAAAATGGAACTTACAAAGTGCATCAAACATGATTTAGACCTTGTTTGTGAAAAACTATTTATTTCTGTTTTTCATGATTGCAACTTGCTGAAAAGTGTCAACAATGTTCCTTTCATCGAGTTTAAACAGTACAGCAAAATTGTACTAACAGAGTGACTCAAACATGACTTAGACCTTGTTTTTGAAAAACGGTTTATTTCTGTATTTCATGATTGCAACTTGCTGAAAAGTGTCAACAATGTTCCTTTCATCGAGTTTAAACAGTACAGCAAAATGGTATTTACAGATTGACTCAAACTTGACTTAGACCTTGTTTTTGAAAAACTGTTTATTTCTGTATTACATGATTGCAACTTGCTGAAAAGTGTCAACAGTACAGTGTTCCTATCATCCTGATTAAGCAGTACAGCAAAAATGGAACTTACAAAGTGCATCAAACATGATTTAGACCTTGTTTGTGAAAAACTATTTATTTCTGTTTTTCATGATTGCAACTTGCTGAAAAGTGTCAACAATGTTCCTTTCATCGAGTTTAAACAGTACAGCAAAATTGTACTTACAGAGTGACTCAAACATGACTTAGACCTTGTTTTTGAAAAACGGTTTATTTCTGTATTTCATGATTGCAACTTGCTGAAAAGTGTCAACAGTGTTCCTTTCATCGAGTTTAAACAGTACAGCAAATGGTACTTACAGAGTGACTCAAACATGAATTAGACCTTGTTTTTGAAAAACTGTTTATTTCTGTATTTCATGATTGCAACTTGCTGAAAAGTGTTAACAGGGTTCCTTTCATCGAGTTTAAACAGTACAGCAAAATGGTACTTACAGAGTGACCTTGTTTTTGAAAAACTGTTTATTTCTCTATTACATGATTGCAACTTGCTGAAAAGAGTCAACAGTTCAGTGTTCCTATCATCCTGATTAAGCAGTACAGCAAAAATTGTACTTACAGAGTGCATCAAACATGATTTAGACCTTGTTTGTGAAAAACGATTTATTTCTGTATTACATGATTGCAACTTGCTGAAAAGTGTCAACAATGTTCCTTTCATCGAGTTTAAACAGTACAGCAAAATTGTACTTACAGAGTGACTCAAACATGACTTAGACCTTGTTTTTGAAAAACGGTTTATTTCTGTATTTCATGATTGCAACTTGCTGAAAAGTGTCAACAATGTTCCTTTCATCGAGTTTAAACAGTACAGCAAAATGGTATTTACAGATTGACTCAAACTTGACTTAGACCTTGTTTTTGAAAAACTGTTTATTTCTGTATTACATGTTTGCATCTTGCTGAAAAGTGTCAACGTACAGTGTTCCTATCATCCTGATTAAGCAGTACCGCAAAAATGGAACTTACAAAGTGCATCAAACATGATTTAGACCTTGTTTGTGAAAAACTATTTATTTCTGTTTTTCATGATTGCAACTTGCTGAAAAGTGTCAACAATGTTCCTTTCATCGAGTTTAAACAGTACAGCAAAATTGTACTTACAGAGTGACTCAAACATGACTTAGACCTTGTTTTTGAAAAACGGTTTATTTCTGTATTTCATGATTGCAACTTGCTGAAAAGTGTCAACAATGTTCCTTTCATCGAGTTTAAACAGTACAGCAAAATGGTATTTACAGATTGACTCAAACTTGACTTAGACCTTGTTTTTGAAAAACTGTTTATTTCTGTATTACAT
The DNA here is from genome assembly GCF_965601325.2 of Salmo salar. Classification (NCBI taxonomy): domain Eukaryota; kingdom Metazoa; phylum Chordata; class Actinopteri; order Salmoniformes; family Salmonidae; genus Salmo; species Salmo salar. The sequence goes on along the minus strand of NC_138295.1, from coordinate 46,857,530 downwards.
GATTGCAACTTGCTGAAAAGTGTCAACAGTACAGTGTTCCTATCATCCTGATTAATCAGTACAGCAAAAATGGAACTTACAGAGTGCACTAAACATGAATTAGACCTTGTTTGTGAAAAACGATTTATTTCTGTATTACATGATTGCAACTTGCTGAAAAGTGTCAACAATGTTCCTTTCATCGAGTTTAAACAGTACAGCAAAATGGTATTTACAGATTGACTCAAACTTGACTTAGACCTTGTTTTTGAAAAACTGTTTATTTCTGTATTACATGATTGCAACTTGCTGAAAAGTGTCAACAGTTCAGTGTTCCTATCATCCTGATTAAGCAGTACAGCAAAAATTGTACTTACAGAGTGCATCAAACATGATTTAGACCTTGTTTGTGAAAAACTATTTATTTCTGTATTTCATTATTGCAACTTGCTGAAAAGTGTCAACAATGTTCCTTTCATCGAGTTTAAACAGTACAGCAAAATTGTACTTACAGAGTGACTCAAACATGACTTAGACCTTGTTTTTGAAAAACGGTTTATTTTTGTATTTCATGATTGCAACTTGCTGAAAAGTGTCAACAATGTTCCTTTCATCGAGTTTAAACAGTACAGCAAAATGGTATTTACAGATTGACTCAAACTTGACTTAGACCTTGTTTTTGAAAAACTGTTTCTTTCTGTATTACATGATTGCAACTTGCTGAAAAGTGTCAACAGTACAGTGTTCCTATCATCCTGATTAAGCAGTACCGCAAAAATGGAACTAACAAAGTGCATCAAACATGATTTAGACCTTGTTTGTGAAAAACTATTTATTTCTGTTTTTCATGATTGCAACTTGCTGAAAAGTGTCAACAATGTTCCTTTCATCGAGTTTAAACAGTACAGCAAAATTGTACTTACAGAGTGACTCAAACATGACTTAGACTTTGTTTTTGAAAAACGGTTTATTTCTGTATTTCATGATTGCAACTTGCTGAAAAGTGTCAACAGTGTTCCTTTCATCGAGTTTAAAAAGTACAGCAAATGGTACTTACAGAGTGACTCAAACATGACTTAGACCTTGTTTTTGAAAAACTGTTTATTTCTGTATTTCATGATTGCAACTTGCTGAAAAGTGTTAACAGGGTTCCTTTCATCGAGTTTAAACAGTACAGCAAAATGGTACTTACAGAGTGACCTTGTTTTTGAAAAACTGTTTATTTCTCTATTACATGATTGCAACTTGCTGAAAAGAGTCAACAGTTCAGTGTTCCTATCATCCTGATTAAGCAGTACAGCAAAAATTGTACTTACAGAGTGCATCAAACATGATTTAGACCTTGTTTGTGAAAAACTATTTATTTCTGTATTACATGATTGCAACTTGCTGAAAAGTGTCAACAGTACAGTGTTCCTATCATCCTGATTAAGCATTACAGCAAAAATGGTACTTACAAAGTGCATCAAACTTGATTTAGACCTTGTTTTTGAAAAACGGTTTATTTCTGTATTTCATGATTGCAACTTGCTGAAAAGTTTCAACAATGTTCCTTTCATCGAGTTTAAACAGTACAGCAAAATGGTATTTACAGATTGACTCAAACTTGACTTAGACCTTGTTTTTGAAAAACTGTTTATTTCTCTATTACATGATTGCAACTTGCTGAAAAGTGTCAACAGTTCAGTTTTCCTATCATCCTGATTAAGCAGTACAGCAAAAATTGTACTTACAGAGTGCATCAAACATGATTTAGACCTTGTTTGTGAAAAACTATTTATTTCTGTATTACATGATTGCAACTTGCTGAAAAGTGTCAACAGTACAGTGTTCCTATCATCCTGATTAATCAGTACAGCAAAAATGGAACTTACAGAGTGCACTAAACATGAATTAGACCTTGTTTGTGAAAAACGATTTATTTCTGTATTACATGATTGCAACTTGCTGAAAAGTGTCAACAATGTTCCTTTCATCGAGTTTAAACAGTACAGCAAAATTGTACTTACAGAGTGACTCAAACATGACTTAGACCTTGTTTTTGAAAAACGGTTTATTTCTGTATTTCATGATTGCAACTTGCTGAAAAGTGTCAACAATGTTCCTTTCATCGAGTTTAAACAGTACAGCAAAATGGTATTTACAGATTGACTCAAACTTGACTTAGACCTTGTTTTTGAAAAACTGTTTATTTCTGTATTACATGATTGCAACTTGCTGAAAAGTGTTAACAGGGTTCCTTTCATCGAGTTTAAACAGTACAGCAAAATGGTACTTACAGAGTGACCTTGTTTTTGAAAAACTGTTTATTTCTCTATTACATGATTGCAACTTGCTGAAAAGAGTCAACAGTTCAGTGTTCCTATCATCCTGATTAAGCAGTACAGCAAAAATTGTACTTACAGAGTGCATCAAACATGATTTAGACCTTGTTTGTGAAAAACGATTTATTTCTGTATTACATGATTGCAACTTGCTGAAAAGTGTCAACAATGTTCCTTTCATCGAGTTTAAACAGTACAGCAAAATGGTATTTACAGATTGACTCAAACTTGACTTAGACCTTGTTTTTGAAAAACTGTTTATTTCTGTATTACATGATTGCAACTTGCTGAAAAGTGTTAACAGGGTTCCTTTCATCGAGTTTAAACAGTACAGCAAAATGGTACTTACAGAGTGACCTTGTTTTTGAAAAACTGTTTATTTCTCTATTACATGATTGCAACTTGCTGAAAAGAGTCAACAGTTCAGTGTTCCTATCATCCTGATTAAGCAGTACAGCAAAAATTGTACTTACAGAGTGCATCAAACATGATTTAGACCTTGTTTGTGAAAAACGATTTATTTCTGTATTACATGATTGCAACTTGCTGAAAAGTGTCAACAATGTTCCTTTCATCGAGTTTAAACAGTACAGCAAAATTGTACTTACAGAGTGACTCAAACATGATTTAGACCTTGTTTTTGAAAAACTGTTTATTTCTGTATTACATGATTGCAACTTGCTGAAAAGTGTCAACGTACAGTGTTCCTATCATCCTGATTAAGCAGTACCGCAAAAATGGAACTTACAAAGTGCATCAAACATGATTTAGACCTTGTTTGTGAAAAACTATTTATTTCTGTTTTTCATGATTGCAACTTGCTGAAAAGTGTCAACAATGTTCCTTTCATCGAGTTTAAACAGTACAGCAAAATGGTATTTACAGATTGACTCAAACTTGACTTAGACCTTGTTTTTGAAAAACTGTTTATTTCTGTATTACATGATTGCAACTTGCTGAAAAGTGTCAACAGTACAGTGTTCCTATCATCCTGATTAATCAGTACAGCAAAAATGGAACTTACAGAGTGCACTAAACATGAATTAGACCTTGTTTGTGAAAAACGATTTATTTCTGTATTACATGATTGCAACTTGCTGAAAAGTGTCAACAATGTTCCTTTTATCGAGTTTAAACAGTACAGCAAAATTGTACTTACAGAGTGACTCAAACATGACTTAGACCTTGTTTTTGAAAAACGGTTTATTTCATTATTTCATGATTGCAACTTGCTGAAAAGTGTCAACAATGTTCCTTTCATCGAGTTTAAACAGTACAGCAAAATGGTATTTACAGATTGACTCAAACTTGACTTAGACCTTGTTTTTGAAAAACTGTTTATTTCTGTATTACATGATTGCAACTTGCTGAAAAGTGTCAACAGTACAGGGTTCCTATCATCCTGATTAAGCAGTACCGCAAAAATGGAACTTACAAAGTGCATCAAACATGATTTAGACCTTGTTTGTGAAAAACTATTTATTTCTGTTTTTCATGATTGCAACTTGCTGAAAAGTGTCAACAGTGTTCCTTTCATCGAGTTTAAACAGTACTGCAAATGGTACTTACAGAGTGACTCAAACATGACTTAGACCTTGTTTTTGAAAAACTGTTTATTTCTGTATTTCATGATTGCAACTTGCTGAAAAGTGTTAACAGGGTTCCTTTCATCGAGTTTAAACAGTACAGCAAAATGGTACTTACAGAGTGACCTTGTTTGTGAAAAACTATTTCTTTCTGTATTACATGATTGCAACTTGCTGAAAAGTGTCAACAGTACAGTGTTCCTATCATCCTGATTAAGCAGTACAGCAAAAATGGAACTTACAAAGTGCATCAAACATGATTTAGACCTTGTTTGTGAAAAACTATTTATTTCTGTTTTTCATGATTGCAACTTGCTGAAAAGTGTCAACAATGTTCCTTTCATCGAGTTTAAACAGTACAGCAAATTGGTACTTACAGAGTGACTCAAACATGACTTAGACCTTGTTTTTGAAAAACTGTTTATTTCTGTATTTCATGATTGCAACTGGCTGAAGAGTGTTAGTGTTCCTTTCATCGAGTTTAAACAGTACAGCAAATAGTACTTACAGAGTGACTCAAACATGACTTAGACCTTGTTTTTGAAAAACTGTTTATTTCTGTATTTCATGATTGCAACTTGCTGAAAAGTGTTAACAGGGTTCCTTTCATCGAGTTTAAACAGTACAGCAAAATGGTACTTACAGAGTGACCTTGTTTTTGAAAAACTGTTTATTTCTCTATTACATGATTGCAACTTGCTGAAAAGTGTCAACAGTTCAGTGTTCCTATCATCCTGATTAAGCAGTACAGCAAAATTGTACTTACAGAGTGACTCAAACATGACTTAGACCTTGTTTTTGAAAAACGGTTTATTTCTGTATTTCATGATTGCAACTTGCTGAAAAGTGTCAACAATGTTCCTTTCATCGAGTTTAAACAGTACAGCAAAATGGTATTTACAGATTGACTCAAACTTGACTTAGACCTTGTTTTTGAAAAACTGTTTATTTCTGTATTACATGATTGCAACTTGCTGAAAAGTGTCAACGTACAGTGTTCCTATCATCCTGATTAAGCAGTACCGCAAAAATGGAACTTACAAAGTGCATCAAACATGATTTAGACCTTGTTTGTGAAAAACTATTTATTTCTGTTTTTCATGATTGCAACTTGCTGAAAAGTGTCAACAATGTTCCTTTCATCGAGTTTAAACAGTACAGCAAAATTGTACTTACAGAGTGACTCAAACATGACTTAGACCTTGTTTTTGAAAAATGGTTTATTTCTGTATTTCATGATTGCAACTTGCTGAAAAGTGTCAACAATGTTCCTTTCATCGAGTTTAAACAGTACAGCAAAATGGTATTTACAGATTGACTCAAACTTGACTTAGACCTTGTTTTTGAAAAACTGTTTATTTCTGTATTACATGATTGCAACTTGCTGAAAAGTGTCAACAGTACAGTGTTCCTATCATCCTGATTAAGCAGTACAGCAAAAATGGAACTTACAAAGTGCATCAAACATGATTTAGACCTTGTTTGTGAAAAACTATTTATTTCTGTTTTTCATGATTGCAACTTGCTGAAAAGTGTCAACAATGTTCCTTTCATCGAGTTTAAACAGTACAGCAAAATTGTACTTACAGAGTGACTCAAACATGACTTAGACCTTGTTTTTGAAAAACGGTTTATTTCTGTATTTCATGATTGCAACTTGCTGAAAAGTGTCAACAGTGTTCCTTTCATCGAGTTTAAACAGTACAGCAAATGGTACTTACAGAGTGACTCAAACATGACTTAGACCTTGTTTTTGAAAAACTGTTTATTTCTGTATTTCATGATTGCAACTTGCTGAAAAGTGTTTACAGGGTTCCTTTCATCGAGTTTAAACAGTACAGCAAAATGGTACTTACAGAGTGACCTTGTTTTTGAAAAACTGTTTATTTCTCTATTACATGATTGCAACTTGCTGAAAAGAGTCAACAGTTCAGTGTTCCTATCATCCTGATTAAGCAGTACAGCAAAAATTGTACTTACAGAGTGCATCAAACATGATTTAGACCTTGTTTGTGAAAAACGATTTATTTCTGTATTACATGATTGCAACTTGCTGAAAAGTGTCAACAATGTTCCTTTCATCGAGTTTAAACAGTACAGCAAAATTGTACTTACAGAGTGACTCAAACATGACTTAGACCTTGTTTTTGAAAAACGGTTTATTTCTGTATTTCATGATTGCAACTTGCTGAAAAGTGTCAACAATGTTCCTTTCATCGAGTTTAAACAGTACAGCAAAATGGTATTTACAGATTGACTCAAACTTGACTTAGACCTTGTTTTTGAAAAACTGTTTATTTCTGTATTACATGATTGCAACTTGCTGAAAAGTGTCAACAGTACAGTGTTCCTATCATCCTGATTAAGCAGTACCGCAAAAATGGAACTTACAAAGTGCATCAAACATGATTTAGACCTTGTTTGTGAAAAACTATTTATTTCTGTTTTTCATGATTGCAACTTGCTGAAAAGTGTCAACAATGTTCCTTTCATCGAGTTTAAACAGTACAGCAAAATTGTACTTACAGAGTGACTCAAACATGACTTAGACCTTGTTTTTGAAAAACGGTTTATTTCTGTATTACATGATTGCAACTTGCTGAAAAGTGTCAACAATGTTACTTTCATCGAGTTTAAACAGTACAGCAAAATTGTACTTACAGAGTGACTCAAACATGACTTAGACCTTGTTTTTGAAAAACGGTTTATTTCTGTATTTCATGATTGCAACTTGCTGAAAAGTGTCAACAATGTTCCTTTCATCGAGTTTAAACAGTACAGCAAAATGGTATTTACAGATTGACTCAAACTTGACTTAGACCTTGTTTTTGAAAAACTGTTTATTTCTGTATTACATGATTGCAACTTGCTGAAAAATGTGTCAACGTACAGTGTTCCTATCATCCTGATTAAGCAGTACCGCAAAAATGGAACTTACAAAGTGCATCAAACTTGATTTAGACCTTGTTTGTGAAAAACTATTTATTTCTGTTTTTCATGATTGCAACTTGCTGAAAAGTGTCAACAATGTTCCTTTCATCGAGTTTAAACAGTACAGCAAAATTGTACTTACAGAGTGACTCAAACATGACTTAGACCTTGTTTTTGAAAAACGGTTTATTTCTGCATTTCATGATTGCAACTTGCTGAAAAGTGTCAACAATGTTCCTTTCATCGAGTTTAAACAGTACAGCAAAATGGTATTTACAGATTGACTCAAACATGACTTAGACCTTGTTTTTGAAAAACGGTTTATTTCTGTATTTCATGATTGCAACTTGCTGAAAAGTGTCAACAATGTTCCTTTCATCGAGTTTAAACAGTACAGCAAAATGGTATTTACAGATTGACTCAAACTTGACTTAGACCTTGTTTTTGAAAAACTGTTTATTTCTGTATTACATGATTGCAACTTGCTGAAAAGTGTCAACAGTACAGTGTTCCTATCATCCTGATTAAGCAGTACAGCAAAAATGGAACTTACAAAGTGCATCAAACATGATTTAGACCTTGTTTGTGAAAAACTATTTATTTCTGTATTTCATGATTGCAACTTGCTGAAAAGTGTCAACAGTGTTCCTTTCATCGAGTTTAAACAGTACAGCAAATGGTACTTACAGAGTGACTCAAACATGACTTAGACCTTGTTTTTGAAAAACTGTTTATTTCTGTATTTCATGATTGCAACTTGCTGAAAAGTGTTAACAGGGTTCCTTTCATCGAGTTTAAACAGTACAGCAAAATGGTACTTACAGAGTGACCTTGTTTTTGAAGAACTGTTTATTTCTCTATTACATGATTGCAACTTGCTGAAAAGAGTCAACAGTTCAGTGTTCCTATCATCCTGATTAAGCAGTACAGCAAAAATTGTACTTACAGAGTGCATCAAACATGATTTAGACCTTGTTTGTGAAAAACGATTTATTTCTGTATTACATGATTGCAACTTGCTGAAAAGTGTCAACAATGTTCCTTTCATCGAGTTTAAACAGTACAGCAAAATTGTACTTACAGAGTGACTCAAACATGACTTAGACCTTGTTTTTGAAAAACGGTTTATTTCTGTATTTCATGATTGCAACTTGCTGAAAAGTGTCAACAATGTTCCTTTCATCGAGTTTAAACAGTACAGCAAAATGGTATTTACAGATTGACTCAAACTTGACTTAGACCTTGTTTTTGAAAAACTGTTTATTTCTGTATTACATGATTGCAACTTGCTGAAAAGTGTCAACAATGTTCCTTTCATCGAGTTTAAACAGTACAGCAAAATGGTATTTACAGATTGACTCAAACTTGACTTAGACCTTGTTTTTGAAAAACTGTTTATTTCTGTATTACATGATTGCAACTTGCTGAAAAGTGTCAACAGTACAGTGTTCCTATCATCCTGATTAAGCAGTACAGCAAAAATGGAACTTACAAAGTGCATCAAACATGATTTAGACCTTGTTTGTGAAAAACTATTTATTTCTGTTTTTCATGATTGCAACTTGCTGAAAAGTGTCAACAATGTTCCTTTCATCGAGTTTAAACAGTACAGCAAAATGGTATTTACAGATTGACTCAAACTTGACTTAGACCTTGTTTTTGAAAAACTGTTTATTTCTGTATTACATGATTGCAACTTGCTGAAAAGTGTCAACAGTACAGTGTTCCTATCATCCTGATTAAGCAGTACAGAAAAAATGGAACTTACAAAGTGCATCAAACATGATTTAGACCTTGTTTGTGAAAAACTATTTATTTCTGTATTTCATGATTGCAACTTGCTGAAAAGTGTCAACAGTGTTCCTTTCATCGAGTTTAAACAGTACAGCAAATGGTACTTACAGAGTGACTCAAACATGACTTAGACCTTGTTTTTGAAAAACGGTTTATTTCTGTATTTCATGATTGCAACTTGCTGAAAAGTGTCAACAATGTTCCTTTCATCGAGTTTAAACAGTACAGCAAAATGGTATTTACAGATTGACTCAAACTTGACTTAGACCTTGTTTTTGAAAAACTGTTTATTTCTGTATTACATGATTGCAACTTGCTGAAAAGTGTCAACAGTACAGTGTTCCTATCATCCTGATTAAGCAGTACAGAAAAAATGGAACTTACAAAGTGCATCAAACATGATTTAGACCTTGTTTGTGAAAAACTATTTATTTCTGTATTTCATGATTGCAACTTGCTGAAAAGTGTCAACAGTGTTCCTTTCATCGAGTTTAAACAGTACAGCAAATGGTACTTACAGAGTGACTCAAACATGACTTAGACCTTGTTTTTGAAAAACTGTTTATTTCTGTATTTCATGATTGCAACTTGCTGAAAAGTGTTAACAGGGTTCCTTTCATCGAGTTTAAACAGTACAGCAAAATGGTACTTACAGAGTGACCTTGTTTTTGAAGAACTGTTTATTTCTCTATTACATGATTGCAACTTGCTGAAAAGAGTCAACAGTTCAGTGTTCCTATCATCCTGATTAAGCAGTACAGCAAAAATTGTACTTACAGAGTGCATCAAACATGATTTAGACCTTGTTTGTGAAAAACGATTTATTTCTGTATTACATGATTGCAACTTGCTGAAAAGTGTCAACAATGTTCCTTTCATCGAGTTTAAACAGTACAGCAAAATTGTACTTACAGAGTGACTCAAACATGACTTAGACCTTGTTTTTGAAAAACGGTTTATTTCTGTATTTCATGATTGCAACTTGCTGAAAAGTGTCAACAATGTTCCTTTCATCGAGTTTAAACAGTACAGCAAAATGGTATTTACAGATTGACTCAAACTTGACTTAGACCTTTTTTTTGAAAAACTGTTTATTTCTGTATTACATGATTGCAACTTGCTGAAAAGTGTCAACAGTACAGTGTTCCTATCATCCTGATTAAGCAGTACAGAAAAAATGGAACTTACAAAGTGCATCAAACATGATTTAGACCTTGTTTGTGAAAAACTATTTATTTCTGTATTTCATGATTGCAACTTGCTGAAAAGTGTCAACAGTGTTCCTTTCATCGAGTTTAAACAGTACAGCAAATGGTACTTACAGAGTGACTCAAACATGACTTAGACCTTGTTTTTGAAAAACTGTTTATTTCTGTATTTCATGATTGCAACTTGCTGAAAAGTGTTAACAGGGTTCCTTTCATCGAGTTTAAACAGTACAGCAAAATGGTACTTACAGAGTGACCTTGTTTTTGAAGAACTGTTTATTTCTCTATTACATGATTGCAACTTGCTGAAAAGAGTCAACAGTTCAGTGTTCCTATCATCCTGATTAAGCAGTACAGCAAAAATTGTACTTACAGAGTGCATCAAACATGACTTAGACCTTGTTTTTGAAAAACGGTTTATTTCTGTATTTCATGATTGCAACTTGCTGAAAAGTGTCAACAATGTTCCTTTCATTGAGTTTAAACAGTACAGCAAAATGGTATTTACAGATTGACTCAAACTTGACTTAGACCTTGTTTTTGAAAAACTGTTTATTTCTGTATTACATGATTGCAACTTGCTGAAAAGTGTCAACAATGTTCCTTTCATCGAGTTTAAACAGTACAGCAAAATTGTACTTACAGAGTGACTCAAACATGACTTAGACCTTGTTTTTGAAAAACAGTTTATTTCTGTATTTCATGATTGCAACTTGCTGAAAAGTGTCAACAATGTTCCTTTCATCGAGTTTAAACAGTACAGCAAAATGGTATTTACAGATTGACTCAAACTTGACTTAGACCTTGTTTTTGAAAAACTGTTTATTTCTGTATTACATGATTGCAACTTGCTGAAAAGTGTCAACAGTACAGTGTTCCTATCATCCTGATTAAGCAGTACAGAAAAAATGGAACTTACAAAGTGCATCAAACATGATTTAGACCTTGTTTGTGAAAAACTATTTATTTCTGTATTTCATGATTGCAACTTGCTGAAAAGTGTCAACAGTGTTCCTTTCATCGAGTTTAAACAGTACAGCAAATGGTACTTACAGAGTGACTCAAACATGACTTAGACCTTGTTTTTGAAAAACTGTTTATTTCTGTATTTCATGATTGCAACTTGCTGAAAAGTGTTAACAGGGTTACTTTCATCGAGTTTAAACAGTACAGCAAAATGGTACTTACAGAGTGACCTTGTTTTTGAAGAACTGTTTATTTCTCTATTACATGATTGCAACTTGCTGAAAAGAGTCAACAGTTCAGTGTTCCTATCATCCTGATTAAGCAGTACAGCAAAAATTTTACTTACAGAGTGCATCAAACATGATTTAGACCTTGTTTGTGAAAAACTATTTATTTCTGTTTTTCATGATTGCAACTTGCTGAAAAGTGTCAACAATGTTCCTTTCATCGAGTTTAAACAGTACAGCAAAATTGTACTTACAGAGTGACTCAAACATGACTTAGACCTTGTTTTTGAAAAACGGTTTATTTCTGTATTTCATGATTGCAACTTGCTGAAAAGTGTCAACAATGTTCCTTTCATTGAGTTTAAACAGTACAGCAAAATGGTATTTACAGATTGACTCAAACTTGACTTAGACCTTGTTTTTGAAAAACTGTTTATTTCTGTATTACATGATTGCAACTTGCTGAAAAGTGTCAACAGTACAGTGTTCCTATCATCCTGATTAAGCAGTACAGCAAAAATGGAACTTACAAAGTGCATCAAACATGATTTAGACCTTGTTTGTGAAAAACTATTTATTTCTGTTTTTCATGATTGCAACTTGCTGAAAAGTGTCAACAATGTTCCTTTCATCGAGTTTAAACAGTACAGCAAAATTGTACTTACAGAGTGACTCAAACATGACTTAGACCTTGTTTTTGAAAAACGGTTTATTTCTGTATTTTATGATTGCAACTTGCTGAAAAGTGTCAACAGTGTTCCTTTCATCGAGTTTAAACAGTACAGCAAATGGTACTTACAGAGTGACTCCAACATGACTTAGACCTTGTTTTTGAAAAACTGTTTATTTCTGTATTTCATGATTGCAACTTGCTGAAAAGTGTTAACAGGGTTCCTTTCATCGAGTTTAAACAGTACAGCAAAATGGTACTTACAGAGTGACCTTGTTTTTGAAAAACTGTTTATTTCTCTATTACATGATTGCAACTTGCTGAAAAGAGTCAACAGTTCAGTGTTCCTATCATCCTGATTAAGCAGTACAGCAAAAAATGTACTTACAGAGTGCATCAAACATGATTTAGACCTTGTTTGTGAAAAACGATTTATTTCTGTATTACATGATTGCAACTTGCTGAAAAGTGTCAACAATGTTCCTTTCATCGAGTTTAAACAGTACAGCAAAATGGTATTTACAGATTGACTCAAACTTGACTTAGACCTTGTTTTTGAAAAACTGTTTATTTCTGTATTACATGATTGCAACTTGCTGAAAAGTGTCAACAGTACAGTGTTCCTATCATCCTGATTAAGCATTACAGCAAAAATGGAACTTACAAAGTGCATCAAACATGATTTAGACCTTGTTTGTGAAAAACTATTTATTTCTGTTTTTCATGATTGCAACTTGCTGAAAAGTGTCAACAATGTTCCTTTCATCGAGTTTAAACAGTACAGCAAAATTGTACTTACAGAGTGACTCAAACATGACTTAGACCTTGTTTTTGAAAAACGGTTTATTTCTGTATTTCATGATTGCAACTTGCTGAAAAGTGTCAACAGTGTTCCTTTCATCGAGTTTAAACAGTACAGCAAATGGTACTTACAGAGTGACTCAAACATGACTTAGACCTTGTTTTTGAAAAACTATTTCTGTATTTCATGATTGGAACTTGCTGAAAAGTGTTAACAGGGTTCCTTTCATCGAGTTTAAACAGTACAGCAAAATGGTACTTACAGAGTGACCTTGTTTTTGAAAAACTGTTTATTTCTCTATTACATGATTGCAACTTGCTGAAAAGAGTCAACAGTTCAGTGTTCCTATCATCCTGATTAAGCAGTACAGCAAAAATTGTACTTACAGAGTGCATCAAACATGATTTAGACCTTGTTTGTGAAAAACTATTTATTTCTGTATTACATGATTGCAACTTGCTGAAAAGTGTCAACAGTACAGTGTTCCTATCATCCTGATTAAGCATTACAGCAAAAATTGTACTTACAAAGTGCATCAAACTTGATTTAGACCTTGTTTGTGAAAAACTATTTATTTCTGTTTTTCAGGATTGCAACTTGCTGAAAAGTGTCAACAATGTTCCTTTCATCGAGTTTAAACAGTACAGCAAATGGTACTTACAGAGTGACTCAAACATGACTTAGACCTTGTTTTTGAAAAACTGTTTATTTCTGTATTTCATGATTGCAACTGGCTGAAGAGTGTTAACAGTGTTCCTTTCATCGAGTTTAAACAGTACAGCAAATGGTACTTACAGAGTGACTCAAACATGACTTAGACCTTGTTTTTGAAAAACTGTTTATTTCTGTATTTCATGATTGCAACTTGCTGAAAAGTGTTAACAGGGTTCCTTTCATCGAGTTTAAACAGTACAGCAAAATGGTACTTACAGAGTGACCTTGTTTTTGAAAAACTGTTTATTTCTCTATTACATGATTGCAACTTGCTGAAAAGTGTCAACAGTTCAGTGTTCCTATCATCCTGATTAAGCAGTACAGCAAAAATTGTACTTACAGAGTGCATCAAAACATGATTTAGACCTTGTTTGTGAAAAACTATTTATTTCTGTATTACATGATTGCAACTTGCTGAAAAGTGTTAACAGTGTTCCTTTCATCGAGTTTAAACAGTACAGCAAATGGTACTTACAGAGTGACTCAAACATGACTTAGACCTTGTTTTTGAAAAACTGTTTATTTCTGTATTTCATGATTGCAACTTGCTGAAAAGTGTTAACAGGGTTCCTTTCATCGAGTTTAAACAGTACAGCAAAATGGTACTTACAGAGTGACCTTGTTTTTGAAAAACTGTTTATTTCTCTATTACATGATTGCAACTTGCTGAAAAGTGTCAACAGTTCAGTGTTCCTATCATCCTGATTAAGCAGTACAGCAAAAATTGTACTTACAGAGTGCATCAAACATGATTTAGACCTTGTTTGTGAAAAACGATTTATTTCTGTATTACATGATTGCAACTTGCTGAAAAGTGTCAACAATGTTCCTTTCATCGAGTTTAAACAGTACAGCAAAATTGTACTTACAGAGTGACTCAAACATGACTTAGACCTTGTTTTTGAAAAACGGTTTATTTCTGTATTTCATGATTGCAACTTGCTGAAAAGTGTCAACAATGTTCCTTTCATCGAGTTTAAACAGTACAGCAAATGGTACTTACAGAGTGACTCAAACATGACTTAGACCTTGTTTTTGAAAAACTGTTTATTTCTGTATTACATGATTGCAACTTGCTGAAAAGTGTTAACAGGGTTCCTTTCATCGAGTTTAAACAGTACAGCAAAATGGTACTTACAGAGTGACCTTGTTTTTGAAAAACTGTTTATTTCTCTATTACATGATTGCAACTTGCTGAAAAGAGTCAACAGTTCAGTGTTCCTATCATCCTGATTAAGCAGTACAGCAAAAATTGTACTTACAGAGTGCATCAAACATGATTTAGACCTTGTTTGTGAAAAACGATTTATTTCTGTATTACATGATTGCAACTTGCTGAAAAGTGTCAACAATGTTCCTTTCATCGAGTTTAAACAGTACAGCAAAATTGTACTTACAGAGTGACTCAAACATGACTTAGACCTTGTTTTTGAAAAACGGTTTATTTCTGTATTTCATGATTGCAACTTGCTGAAAAGTGTCAACAATGTTCCTTTCATCGAGTTTAAACAGTACAGCAAATGGTACTTACAGAGTGACTCAAACATGACTTAGACCTTGTTTTTGAAAAACTGTTTATTTCTGTATTACATGATTGCAACTTGCTGAAAAGTGTTAACAGGGTTCCTTTCATCGAGTTTAAACAGTACAGCAAAATGGTACTTACAGAGTGACCTTGTTTTTGAAAAACTGTTTATTTCTCTATTACATGATTGCAACTTGCTGAAAAGTGTCAACAGTTCAGTGTTCCTATCATCCTGATTAAGCAGTACAGAAAAAATTGTACTTACAGAGTGCATCAAACATGATTTAGACCTTGTTTGTGAAAAACTATTTATTTCTGTATTACATGATTGCAACTTGCTGAAAAGTGTCAACAGTACATTGTTCCTATCATCCTGATTAATCAGTACAGCAAAAATGGAACTTACAGAGTGCACTAAACATGAATTAGACCTTGTTTGTGAAAAACGATTTATTTCTGTATTACATGATTGCAACTTGCTGAAAAGTGTCAACAATGTTCCTTTCATCGAGTTTAAACAGTACAGCAAAATTGTACTTACAGATTGACTCAAACTTGACTTAGACCTTGTTTTTGAAAAACTGTTTATTTCTGTATTACATGATTGCAACTTGCTGAAAAGTGTCAACAGTACAGTGTTCCTATCATCCTGATTAAGCAGTACCGCAAAAAGGGAACTTACAAAGTGCATCAAACATGATTTAGACCTTGTTTGTGAAAAACTATTTATTTCTGTTTTTCATGATTGCAACTTGCTGAAAAGTGTCAACAATGTTCCTTTCATCGAGTTTAAACAGTACAGCAAAATTGTACTTACAGAGTGACTCAAACATGACTTAGACCTGTTTTGAAAACGGTTATTTCTGTATTTCATGATTGCAACTTGCTGAAAAGTGTCAACAATGTTCCTTTCATCGAGTTTAAACAGTACAGCAAAATTGTACTTACAGAGTGACTCAAACATGACTTAGCCTTGTTTTGAAAACGGTTTATTTCTGTATTTCATGATTGCAACTTGCTGAAAAGTGTCAACAATGTTCCTTTCATCGAGTTTAAACAGTACAGCAAAATGGTATTTACAGATTGACTCAAACTTGACTTAGACCTTGTTTTTGAAAAACGGTTTATTTCTGTATTACATGATTGCAACTTGCTGAAAAGTGTCAACAGTACAGTGTTCCTATCATCCTGATTAAGCAGTACAGCAAAAATGGAACTTACAAAGTGCATCAAACATGATTTAGACCTTGTTTGTGAAAAACTATTTATTTCTGTTTTTCATGATTGCAACTTGCTGAAAAGTGTCAACAATGTTCCTTTCATCGAGTTTAAACAGTACAGCAAAATTGTACTTACAGAGTGACTCAAACATGACTTAGACCTTGTTTTTGAAAAACGGTTTATTTCTGTATTTCATGATTGCAACTTGCTGAAAAGTGTCAACAATGTTCCTTTCATCGAGTTTAAACAGTACAGCAAAATGGTATTTACAGATTGACTCAAACTTGACTTAGACCTTGTTTTTGAAAAACTGTTTATTTCTGTATTACATGATTGCAACTTGCTGAAAAGTGTCAACAGTGTTCCTTTCATCGAGTTTAAACAGTACAGCAAATGGTACTTACAGAGTGACTCAAACATGACTTAGACCTTGTTTTTGAAAAACTGTTTATTTCTGTATTTCATGATTGCAACTTGCTGAAAAGTGTTAACAGGGTTCCTTTCATCGAGTTTAATCCTCTTCAGCGTCTGATCCCGTTAGCGGGATCAAAATCCAGCGAAAAATCATATCGCCAATTAGCATTAAAAAAATATCATAATTAAAAAAATAATTTTTTTTTTTTTTTTTTTTTTTTTTATAGATACACCTCTCCTGAATCGACCCACGTCGTCCGATTTCAAAAAGGTTTTACAGGAAAAGCAAATCATTAGATTATATTAGATGAGTCCATCGTAAAAAGCAGCTTCATAGCCATTTTCCGACCAACCACTTGCATCAGATATAATCAAAAAACAGCTAAATGCAGCACTAACCTTTTACAAACTTCATCAGATGGCACCCCTAGGACATCATGTTATACAATGCATGCATTCTTTTGTTCAATAAAGGTCATATTTATATATAAAAACAGCATTTTACATCTCTGTCTGACGTTGACTTCATTATTTCCCCTCAAAAGCGTCCCGGTAAACAATGCTGCATTTGCCTAAATTACTATACTATAACGATTTTTTAAATGTATATTGTCAATCTAACATTTATAGATGAATATCTCTTGAGAACACCCGTCATACCAGATTTTAAATTAACTTTACTGGGTAATCACACTTTGCGATAAAAGGAGATGCGATACTCAGAAAATGAGCTAATATACAGAGCTCGGCGCCATCTTGGACGCAATAGCATGAACCATCTCATCTTGTATAATATTGTCAATAATCGCCTACCTTTAGTTGTCTTCATCAGAAAGCATCCCAGGTCCACAACAGATGTATTTTCGGTCAAAAAGTCCATACTTCACGTTCCATTAGCCTGATGTTGGTAGCGCGTCCTATGGCTCTCTCCAAGCGCAGCTCTGAAGTTCAGAATAAAAGCAATGCTCGCGCATGTAGGTTCGTTCAAACATGTCAAACGTTGTATAAAATAAATCTTCAGGGCCTCTAACACCAAGAGAGCCAATAAGATTCGAGGGGGATGATGTCATGGCCTTTAAAACCGTATCCAAAGGTGGGGGCAGACATGGCCGCCGGCGTCATAATGGTGATGGCCCATCCCCTGTGACCAATTTCAAACTCGTGTCATTCACTGAGTTTTGACTCTATAAGGCTCAAACCACTGTGAAAGGACTGGCGACATCTAGTGGAAGCAATAGGAAGTGCTCACTGAACCATGGTTAACGGTGTGATTAATAAGGAAAGATGAGAAGTCAAGTCCACAATTCAGAATTCCACTTCCTGTTTCAATCGGTCTCGGGGTTTTGACTGCCATTTGAGTTCTGTTATACTCACAGACGCCATTCAAACAGTTTTAGAAACTTTAGAGTGTTTTCTATCCATATATAATAAGTATATGCATGCCCTATCTTCTGAGTTTGATTAGTAGGCCGTTGAAAATGGGAACGATTTTTTTTCAAAATGCGCTGTGGCGCCCCCTATCCTACGGTATCCTCAAGAGGTTTTAAGCAGGACAGCAAAAAAGGTACTTACAGAGTGCATCAAACATGATTTAGACCTTGTTTATGAAAAACAGATTATTTATGTATTTCATGATTGCAACTTGCTGAAGTGTCAACAGTGTTCCTTTCATCGAGTTCAGATAGTACAGCAAAATGGTACATACACTCAAACATGATTTGGACCTTGTTCATGAAAAACTGTTTATTTCTGTATTTCATGATTGCAACTTGCTGAAAAGTGTCAACAATGTATCTTTCATCGAGTTTAAACAGTACAGCAAAATGGTAAATACAGAGTGACTCAAGCATGATTTAGACCTTGTTTATGAAAAACTGATTATTTCTGTATTTCATGATAACAACTTGCTGAAAAGTGTCAACAGTGTTCCTATCATCTGGATTAAGCAGGACAGCAAAAAAGGTTCTTACAGAGTGCATCAAACATGATTTAGACCTTGTTTATGAAAAACTGTTTATTTCTGTATTTCATGATTGCAACTTTCTGAAAAGTGTCAACAGTGTTCCTTTCATCGAGTTTAAACAGTACAGCAAAATTGTACTTACAGAGTGACTCAAACATGACTTAGACCTTGTTTTTGAAAAACGGTTTATTTCTGTATTTCATGATTGCAACTTGCTGAAAAGTGTCAACAATGTTCCTTTCATCGAGTTTAAACAGTACAGCAAAATTGTACTTACAGAGTGACTCAAACATGACTTAGACCTTGTTTTTGAAAAACGGTTTATTTCTGTATTTCATGATTGCAACTTGCTGAAAAGTGTCAACAATGTTCCTTTCATCGAGTTTAAACAGTACAGCAAAATGGTATTTACAGATTGACTCAAACTTGACTTAGACCTTGTTTTTGAAAAACGGTTTATTTCTGTATTACATGATTGCAACTTGCTGAAAAGTGTCAACAGTACAGTGTTCCTATCATCCTGATTAAGCAGTACAGCAAAAATGGAACTTACAAAGTGCATCAAACATGATTTAGACCTTGTTTGTGAAAAACTATTTATTTCTGTTTTTCATGATTGCAACTTGCTGAAAAGTGTCAACAATGTTCCTTTCATCGAGTTTAAACAGTACAGCAAAATTGTACTTACAGAGTGACTCAAACATGACTTAGACCTTGTTTTTGAAAAACGGTTTATTTCTGTATTTCATGATTGCAACTTGCTGAAAAGTGTCAACAATGTTCCTTTCATCGAGTTTAAACAGTACAGCAAAATGGTATTTACAGATTGACTCAAACTTGACTTAGACCTTGTTTTTGAAAAACTGTTTATTTCTGTATTACATGATTGCAACTTGCTGAAAAGTGTCAACAGTGTTCCTTTCATCGAGTTTAAACAGTACAGCAAATGGTACTTACAGAGTGACTCAAACATGACTTAGACCTTGTTTTTGAAAAACTGTTTATTTCTGTATTTCATGATTGCAACTTGCTGAAAAGTGTTAACAGGGTTCCTTTCATCGAGTTTAATCCTCTTCAGCGTCTGATCCCGTTAGCGGGATCAAAATCCAGCGAAAAATCATATCGCCAATTAGCATTAAAAAAATATCATAATTAAAAAAATAATTTTTTTTTTTTTTTTTTTTTTTTTTATAGATACACCTCTCCTGAATCGACCCACGTCGTCCGATTTCAAAAAGGTTTTACAGGAAAAGCAAATCATTAGATTATATTAGATGAGTCCATCGTAAAAAGCAGCTTCATAGCCATTTTCCGACCAACCACTTGCATCAGATATAATCAAAAAACAGCTAAATGCAGCACTAACCTTTTACAAACTTCATCAGATGGCACCCCTAGGACATCATGTTATACAATGCATGCATTCTTTTGTTCAATAAAGGTCATATTTATATATAAAAACAGCATTTTACATCTCTGTCTGACGTTGACTTCATTATTTCCCCTCAAAAGCGTCCCGGTAAACAATGCTGCATTTGCCTAAATTACTATACTATAACGATTTTTTAAATGTATATTGTCAATCTAACATTTATAGATGAATATCTCTTGAGAACACCCGTCATACCAGATTTTAAATTAACTTTACTGGGTAATCACACTTTGCGATAAAAGGAGATGCGATACTCAGAAAATGAGCTAATATACAGAGCTCGGCGCCATCTTGGACGCAATAGCATGAACCATCTCATCTTGTATAATATTGTCAATAATCGCCTACCTTTAGTTGTCTTCATCAGAAAGCATCCCAGGTCCACAACAGATGTATTTTCGGTCAAAAAGTCCATACTTCACGTTCCATTAGCCTGATGTTGGTAGCGCGTCCTATGGCTCTCTCCAAGCGCAGCTCTGAAGTTCAGAATAAAAGCAATGCTCGCGCATGTAGGTTCGTTCAAACATGTCAAACGTTGTATAAAATAAATCTTCAGGGCCTCTAACACCAAGAGAGCCAATAAGATTCGAGGGGGATGATGTCATGGCCTTTAAAACCGTATCCAAAGGTGGGGGCAGACATGGCCGCCGGCGTCATAATGGTGATGGCCCATCCCCTGTGACCAATTTCAAACTCGTGTCATTCACTGAGTTTTGACTCTATAAGGCTCAAACCACTGTGAAAGGACTGGCGACATCTAGTGGAAGCAATAGGAAGTGCTCACTGAACCATGGTTAACGGTGTGATTAATAAGGAAAGATGAGAAGTCAAGTCCACAATTCAGAATTCCACTTCCTGTTTCAATCGGTCTCGGGGTTTTGACTGCCATTTGAGTTCTGTTATACTCACAGACGCCATTCAAACAGTTTTAGAAACTTTAGAGTGTTTTCTATCCATATATAATAAGTATATGCATGCCCTATCTTCTGAGTTTGATTAGTAGGCCGTTGAAAATGGGAACGATTTTTTTTCAAAATGCGCTGTGGCGCCCCCTATCCTACGGTATCCTCAAGAGGTTTTAAGCAGGACAGCAAAAAAGGTACTTACAGAGTGCATCAAACATGATTTAGACCTTGTTTATGAAAAACAGATTATTTATGTATTTCATGATTGCAACTTGCTGAAGTGTCAACAGTGTTCCTTTCATCGAGTTCAGATAGTACAGCAAAATGGTACATACACTCAAACATGATTTGGACCTTGTTCATGAAAAACTGTTTATTTCTGTATTTCATGATTGCAACTTGCTGAAAAGTGTCAACAATGTATCTTTCATCGAGTTTAAACAGTACAGCAAAATGGTAAATACAGAGTGACTCAAGCATGATTTAGACCTTGTTTATGAAAAACTGATTATTTCTGTATTTCATGATAACAACTTGCTGAAAAGTGTCAACAGTGTTCCTATCATCTGGATTAAGCAGGACAGCAAAAAAGGTTCTTACAGAGTGCATCAAACATGATTTAGACCTTGTTTATGAAAAACTGTTTATTTCTGTATTTCATGATTGCAACTTTCTGAAAAGTGTCAACAGTGTTCCTTTCATCGAGTTTAGACAGTACAGCAAAATGGTACTTACAGAGTGTCTCAAACATGATTTAGACCTTGTTTATGAAAAACTGATTATTTCTGTATTTCATGATAACAACTTGCTGAAAAGTGTCAACAGTGTTCCTATCATCTGGATTAAGCAGTACAGCAAAAATGGTAGTTACAGAGTGAATCAAACATGATTTAGACCTTGTTTATGAAAAACTGTTTATTTCTGTATTTCATGATAGCAACTTTCTGAAAAGTGCCAACAGTGTTCCTATCATCTGGATTAAGCAGTTCAGCAAAAATGGTACTTACAGAGTGACTCAAACATGATTTAGACCTTGTTTATGAAAAGTGTTTATTTCTGTATATCATTATTGCAACTTGCTGAAAAGTGTCAACAGTGTTCCTATCATCTGGATTAAGCAGGACAAAAAAAAAGGTACTTACAGAGTGCATCAAACATGATTTAGACCTTGTTTATGAAAAACAGATTATTTATGTATTTCATGATTGCAACTTGCTGAAGTGTCAACTGTGTTCCTTTCATTGAGTTTAAACAGTACAGCAAAAATGGTACTTACAGAGTGACTCAAACATGATTTAGACCTTGTTTATGAAAAGTGTTTATTTCTGAATATCATAATTGCAACTTGCTGAAAAGTGTCAACAATGTTCCTATAATCTGGATTAAGCAGGACAGCAAAAAAGTACTTACAGAGTGCATCAAACATGATTTAGACCTTGTTTATGAAAAATGTTTATTTCTGTATTTCATGATAGCAACTTTCTGAAAAGTGTCAACAGTGTTCCTTTCATCGAGTTTAGACAGTACAGCAAAATGGTACTTACAGAGTGACTCAAACATGATTTAGAACTTGTTTATGAAAAACTGATTATTTCTGTATTTCATGATTGCAACTTGCTGAAAAGTGTCAACAGTGTTCCTATCATCTGGATTACGCAGGAAAGCAAAAAGGTACTTACAGAGTGCATCAAACATGATTTAGACCTTGTTTATGAAAAACTGTTTATTTCTGTATTTCATGATAGCAACTTTCTGAAAAGTGTCAACAGTGTTCCTATCATCTGGATTAAGCAGTACAGAAAAAATGGTACTTACAGAGTGACTACAACATGATTTAGACCTTGTTTATGAAAACGGTTTAATTCTGTATATCATTATTGCAACTCGCTGAAAAGTGTCAACAGTGTTCCTATCATCTGGATTAAGCAGTACAGCAAAAATTATACTTACAGAGTGACTCAAACATGATTTAGACCTTGTTTATGAAAAACTGATTATTTCTGTATTTCATGATAACAACTTGCTGAAAAGTGTCAACAGTGTTCCTATCATCTGGATTAAGCCGGACATCAAAAAAGGTAGTTACAGAGTGCATCAAACATGATTTAGACCTTGTTTATGAAAAACAGATTATTTATGTATTTCATGATTGCAACTTGCTGAAGTGTCAACTGTGTTCCTTTCATTGAGTTTAGACAGTACAGCAAAATGGTACTTACAGAGTGACTCAAACATGATTTAGACCTTGTTTATGAAAAACTGATTATTTCTGTATTTCATGATTGCAACTTGCAGAAAAGTGTCAACAGTGTTCCTATCATCTGGATTAAGCAGGACAGCAAAAAAGGTTCTTACAGAGTGACTCAAACATGATTTAGACCTTGTTTATGAAAAACTGATTATTTCTGTATTTCATGATAGCAACTTTCTGAAAAGTGTCAACAGTGTTCCTATCATCTGGATTAAGCAGTACAGAAAAAATGGTACTTACAGAGTGACTACAACATGATTTAGACCTTGTTTATGAAAACGGTTTAATTCTGTATATCATTATTGCAACTTGCTGAAAAGTGTCAACAGTGTTCCTATCATCTGGATTAAGCAGTACAGCAAAAATGATACTTACAGAGTGACTCAAACATGATTTAGACCTTGTTTATGAAAAACGGATTATTTCTGTATTTCATGATAACAACTTGCTGAAAAGTGTCAACAGCGTTCCTTTCATCTGGATTAAGCCGGACAGCAAAAAAGGTACTTACAGAGTGCATCAAACATGATTTAGACCTTGTTTATGAAAAACAGATTATTTATGTATTTCATGATTGCAACTTGCTGAAGTGTCAACTGTGTTCCTTTCATTAAGTTTAGACAGTACAGCAAAATGGTACTTACAGAGTGACTCAAACATGATTTAGACCTTGTTTAGGAAAAACTGTTTGTTTTTGTATTTCATGATTGCAATTTGCTGAAAAGTGTCAACAGTGTTCCTATCATCTGGATTAAGCAGTACAGCAAATATGGTACTTACAGAGTGACTCAAACATGATTTAGACCTTGTTTATGAAAAACAGATTATTTATGTATTTCATGATTGCAACTTGCTGAAGTGTCAACAGTGTTCCTTTCATCGAGTTTAGATAGTACAGCAAAATGGTACTTACACTCAAACATGATTTAGACCTTGTTTATGAAAAACTGTTTATTTCAGTATTTCATGATTGCAACTTGCTGAAATGTGTCAACAATGTATCTTTCATCGAGTTTAAACAGAACAGCAAAATGGTAAATACAGAGTGACTCAAACATGATTTAGACCTTGTTTATGAAAACTGTTTATTTCTTTATATCATGATTGCAACTTGCTGAAAAGTGTCAACAGTGTTCCTATCATCTGGATTTAGCAGTACAGCAAAAATGGTACTTACAGTGACTCAAACATAATTTAGACCTTGTTTATGAAAACTGTTTATTTCTGTATATCATGATTGCAACTTGCTGAAAAGTGCCAACAGTGTTCCTATCATCTGGATTAAGCAGTACAGCACAAATGGTACTTACAGAGTGCATCAAACATGATTTAGACCTTGTTTATGAATAACGGGTTATTTCTGTATTTCATGATTGCTACTTGTTGAAAAGTGTCAACAGTGTTCCTTTCATCGAGTTTAGATAGTACAGCAAAATGGTACTTACACTCAAACATGATTTAGACCTTGTTTATGAATAACGGGTTATTTCTGTATTTCATGATTGCAACTTGCTGAAAAGTGTCAACAGTGTTCCTATCATCTGGATTACGCAGGACAGCAAAAAGGTACTTACAGAGTGCATCAAACACGATTTAGACCTTGTTTATGAAAAACTGTTTATTTCTGTATTTCATGATAGCAACTTTCTGAAAAGTGTCAACAGTTTTCCTATCATCTGGATTAAGCAGTACAGAAAAAATGGTACTTACAGAGTGACTACAACATGATTTAGACCTTGTTTATGAAAACGGTTTAATTCTGTATATCATTATTGCAACTTGCTGAAAAGTGTCAACAGTGTTCCTATCATCTGGATTAAGCAGTACAGCAAAAATGATACTTACAGAGTGACTCAAACATGATTTAGACCTTGTTTATGAAAAACTGATTATTTCTGTATTTCATGATAACAACTTGCTGAAAAGTGTCAACAGTGTTCCTATCATCTGGATTAAGCCGGACAGCAAAAAAGGTACTTACAGAGTGCATCAAACATGATTTAGACCTTGTTTATGAAAAACAGATTATTTATGTATTTCATGATTGCAACTTGCTGAAGTGTCAACTGCTTTCCTTTCATTGAGTTTAGACAGTACCTCAAAATGGTACTTACAGAGTGACTCAAACATGATTTAGAACTTGTTTATGAAAAACTGATTATTTCTGTATTTCATGATTGCAACTTGCAGAAAAGTGTCAACAGTGTTCCTATCATCTGGATTACGCAGGACAGCAAAAAGGTACTTACAGAGTGCATCAAACATGATTTAGACCTTGTTTATGAAAAACTGTTTATTTCTGTATTTCATGATAGCAACTTTCTGAAAAGTGTCAACAGTGTTCCTATCATCTGGATTAAGCAGTACAGAAAAAATGGTACTTACAGAGTGACTACAACATGATTTAGACCTTGTTTATGAAAACGGTTTAATTCTGTATATCATTATTGCAACTTGCTGAAAAGTGTCAACAGTGTTCCTATCATCTGGATTAAGCAGTACAGCAAAAATGATACTTACAGAGTGACTCAAACATGATTTAGACCTTGTTTATGAAAAACTGATTATTTCTGTATTTCATGATAACAACTTGCTGAAAAGTGTCAACAGCGTTCCTATCATCTGGATTAAGCCGGACAGCAAAAAAGGTACTTACAGAGTGCATCAAACATGATTTAGACCTTGTTTATGAAAAACAGATTATTTATGTATTTCATGATTGCAACTTGCTGAAGTGTCAACTGTGTTCCTTTCATTGAGTTTAGACAGTACAGCAAAATGGTACTTACAGAGTGACTCAAACATGATTTAGACCTTGTTTATGAAAAACTGTTTGTTTTTGTTTTTCATGATTGCAATTTGCTGAAAAGTGTCAACAGTGTTCCTATCATCTGGATTAAGCAGTACAGCAAAAAAGGTACTTACAGAGTGCATCAAACATGATTTAGACCTTGTTTATGAAAAACAGATTATTTATGTATTTCATGATTGCAACTTGCTGAAGTGTCAACTGTGTTCCTTTCATTAAGTTTAGACAGTACAGCAAAATGGTACTTACAGAGTGACTCAAACATGATTTAGACCTTGTTTATGAAAAACTGTTTGTTTTTGTATTTCATGATTGCAATTTGCTGAAAAGTGTCAACAGTGTTCCTTTCATCGAGTTTAGATAGTACAGCAAAATGGTACTTACACTCAAACATGATTTAGACCTTGTTTATGAAAAACTGTTTATTTCAGTATTTCATGATTGCAACTTGCTGAAAAGTGTCAACAATGTATCTTTCATCGAGTTTAAACAGAACAGCAAAATGGTAAATACAGAGTGACTCAAACATGATTTAGACCTTGTTTATGAAAACTGTTTATTTCTGTATATCATGATTGCAACTTGCTGAAAAATGTCAACAGTGTTACTATCATCTGGATTTAGCAGTACAGCAAAAATGGTACTTACAGTGACTCAAACATAATTTAGACCTTGTTTATGAAAACTGTTTATTTCTGTATATCATGATTGCAACTTGCTGAAAAGTGCCATCAGTGTTCCTATCATCTGGATTAAGCAGTACAGCACAAATGGTACTTACAGAGTGCATCAAACATGATTTAGACCTTGTTTATGAATAACGGGTTATTTCTGTATTTCATGATTGCAACTTGATGAAAAGTGTCAACAGTGTTACTATCATTTAGACCTTGTTTATGAAAACGGTTTAATTCTGTATATCATTATTGCAACTTGCTGAAAAGTGTCAACAGTGTTCCTATCATCTGGATTAAGCAGTACAGCAAAAAAGGTACTTACAGAGTGCATCAAACATGATTTAGACCTTGTTTATGAAAAACAGATTATTTATGTATTTCATGATTGCAACTTGCTGAAGTGTCAACTGTGTTCCTTTCATTGAGTTTAGACAGTACCTCAAAATGGTACTTACAGAGCGACTCAACCATGATTTAGAACTTGTTTATGAAAAACTGATTATTTCTGTATTTCATGATTGCAACTTGCAGAAAAGTGTCAACAGTGTTCCTATCATCTGGATTACGCAGGACAGCAAAAAGGTACTTACAGAGTGCATCAAACATGATTTAGACCTTGTTTATGAAAACTGTTTATTTCTGTATATCATGATTGCAACTTGCTGAAAAATGTCAACAGTGTTACTATCATCTGGATTTAGCAGTACAACAAAAATGGTACTTACAGTGACTCAAACATAATTTAGACCTTGTTTATGAAAACTGTTTATTTCTGTATATCATGATTGCAACTTGCTGAAAAGTGCCATCAGTGTTCCTATCATCTGGATTAAGCAGTACAGCACAAATGGTACTTACAGAGTGCATCAAACATGATTTAGACCTTGTTTATGAATAACGGGTTATTTCTGTATTTCATGATTGCAACTTGATGAAAAGTGTCAACAGTGTTCCTTTCATTGAGTTTAGATAGTACAGCAAAATGGTACTTACACTCAAACATGATTTAGACCTTGTTTATGAATAACGGGTTATTTCTGTATTTCATGATTGCAACTTGCTGAAAAGTGTCAACAGTGTTCCTATCATCTGGATTACGCAGGACAGCAAAAAGGTACTTACAGAGTGACTACAACATGATTTAGACCTTGTTTATGAAAACGGTTTAATTCTGTATATCATTATTGCAACTTGCTGAAAAGTGTCAACAGTGTTCCTATCATCTGGATTAAGCAGTACAGCAAAAATGATACTTACAGAGTGACTCAAACATGATTTAGACCTTGTTTATGAAAAAGTGATTATTTCTGTATTTCATGATAACAACTTGCTGAAAAGTGTCAAAAGTGTTCCTATCATCTGGATTAAGCCGGACAGCAAAAAAGGTACTTACAGAGTGCATCAAACATGATTTAGACCTTCTTTATGAAAAACAGATTATTTATGTATTTCATGATTGCAACTTGCTGAAGTGTCAACTGTGTTCCTTTCATTGAGTTTAGACAGTACCTCAAAATGGTACTTACAGAGTGACTCAAACATGATTTAGAACTTGTTTATGAAAAACTGATTATTTCTGTATTTCATGATTGCAACTTGCAGAAAAGTGTCAACAGTGTTCCTATCATCTGGATTAAGCAGTACAGCAAAAATGATACTTACAGAGTGACTCAAACATGATTTAGACCTTGTTTATGAAAAACTGATTATTTCTGTATTTCATGATAACAACTTGCTGAAAAGTGTCAACAGTGTTCCTATCATCTGGATTAAGCCGGACAGCAAAAAAGGTACTTACAGAGTGCATCAAACATGATTTAGACCTTGTTTATGAAAAACAGATTATTTATGTATTTCATGATTGCAACTTGCTGAAGTGTCAACTGCTTTCCTTTCATTGAGTTTAGACAGTACCTCAAAATGGTACTTACAGAGTGACTCAAACATGATTTAGAACTTGTTTATGAAAAACTGATTATTTCTGTATTTCATGATTGCAACTTGCAGAAAAGTGTCAACAGTGTTCCTATCATCTGGATTACGCAGGACAGCAAAAAGGTACTTACAGAGTGCATCAAACATGATTTAGACCTTGTTTATGAAAAACTGTTTATTTCTGTATTTCATGATAGCAACTTTCTGAAAAGTGTCAACAGTGTTCCTATCATCTGGATTAAGCAGTACAGAAAAAATGGTACTTACAGAGTGACTACAACATGATTTAGACCTTGTTTATGAAAACGGTTTAATTCTGTATATCATTATTGCAACTTGCTGAAAAGTGTCAACAGTGTTCCTATCATCTGGATTAAGCAGTACAGCAAAAATGATACTTACAGAGTGACTCAAACATGATTTAGACCTTGTTTATGAAAAACTGATTATTTCTGTATTTCATGATAACAACTTGCTGAAAAGTGTCAACAGCGTTCCTATCATCTGGATTAAGCCGGACAGCAAAAAAGGTACTTACAGAGTGCATCAAACATGATTTAGACCTTGTTTATGAAAAACAGATTATTTATGTATTTCATGATTGCAACTTGCTGAAGTGTCAACTGTGTTCCTTTCATTGAGTTTAGACAGTACAGCAAAATGGTACTTACAGAGTGACTCAAACATGATTTAGACCTTGTTTATGAAAAACTGTTTGTTTTTGTTTTTCATGATTGCAATTTGCTGAAAAGTGTCAACAGTGTTCCTATCATCTGGATTAAGCAGTACAGCAAAAAAGGTACTTACAGAGTGCATCAAACATGATTTAGACCTTGTTTATGAAAAACAGATTATTTATGTATTTCATGATTGCAACTTGCTGAAGTGTCAACTGTGTTCCTTTCATTAAGTTTAGACAGTACAGCAAAATGGTACTTACAGAGTGACTCAAACATGATTTAGACCTTGTTTATGAAAAACTGTTTGTTTTTGTATTTCATGATTGCAATTTGCTGAAAAGTGTCAACAGTGTTCCTTTCATCGAGTTTAGATAGTACAGCAAAATGGTACTTACACTCAAACATGATTTAGACCTTGTTTATGAAAAACTGTTTATTTCAGTATTTCATGATTGCAACTTGCTGAAAAGTGTCAACAATGTATCTTTCATCGAGTTTAAACAGAACAGCAAAATGGTAAATACAGAGTGACTCAAACATGATTTAGACCTTGTTTATGAAAACTGTTTATTTCTGTATATCATGATTGCAACTTGCTGAAAAATGTCAACAGTGTTACTATCATCTGGATTTAGCAGTACAGCAAAAATGGTACTTACAGTGACTCAAACATAATTTAGACCTTGTTTATGAAAACTGTTTATTTCTGTATATCATGATTGCAACTTGCTGAAAAGTGCCATCAGTGTTCCTATCATCTGGATTAAGCAGTACAGCACAAATGGTACTTACAGAGTGCATCAAACATGATTTAGACCTTGTTTATGAATAACGGGTTATTTCTGTATTTCATGATTGCAACTTGATGAAAAGTGTCAACAGTGTTACTATCATTTAGACCTTGTTTATGAAAACGGTTTAATTCTGTATATCATTATTGCAACTTGCTGAAAAGTGTCAACAGTGTTCCTATCATCTGGATTAAGCAGTACAGCAAAAAAGGTACTTACAGAGTGCATCAAACATGATTTAGACCTTGTTTATGAAAAACAGATTATTTATGTATTTCATGATTGCAACTTGCTGAAGTGTCAACTGTGTTCCTTTCATTGAGTTTAGACAGTACCTCAAAATGGTACTTACAGAGTGACTCAAACATGATTTAGAAATTGTTTATGAAAAACTGATTATTTCTGTATTTCATGATTGCAACTTGCAGAAAAGTGTCAACAGTGTTCCTATCATCTGGATTACGCAGGACAGCAAAAAGGTACTTACAGAGTGCATCAAACATGATTTAGACCTTGTTTATGAAAAACTGTTTATTTCTGTATTTCATGATAGCAACTTTCTGAAAAGTGTCAACAATGTATCTTTCATCGAGTTTAAACAGACAAGCAAAATGGTAAATACAGAGTGACTCAAACATGATTTAGACCTTGTTTATGAAAACTGTTTATTTCTGTATATCATGATTGCAACTTGCTGAAAAGTGTCAACAGTGTTACTATCATCTGGATTTAGCAGTACAGCAAAAATGGTACTTACAGTGACTCAAACATAATTTAGACCTTGTTTATGAAAACTGTTTATTTCTGTATATCATGATTGCAACTTGCTGAAAAGTGCCATCAGTGTTCCTATCATCTGGATTAAGCAGTACAGCACAAATGGTACTTACAGAGTGCATCAAACATGATTTAGACCTTGTTTATGAATAACGGGTTATTTCTGTATTTCATGATTGCAACTTGATGAAAAGTGTCAACAGTGTTCCTTTCATCGAGTTTAGATAGTACAGCAAAATGGTACTTACACTCAAACATGATTTAGACCTTGTTTATGAATAACGGGTTATTTCTGTATTTCATGATTGCAACTTGCTGAAAAGTGTCAACAGTGTTCCTATCATCTGGATTACGCAGGACAGCAAAAAGGTACTTACAGAGTGCATCAAACATGATTTAGACCTTGTTTATGAAAAACTGTTTATTTCTGTATTTCATGATAGCAACTTTCTGAAAAGTGTCAACAGTGTTCCTATCATCTGGATTAAGCAGTACAGAAAAAATGGTACTTACAGAGTGACTACAACATGATTTAGACCTTGTTTATGAAAACGGTTTAATTCTGTATATCATTATTGCAACTTGCTGAAAAGTGTCAACAGTGTTCCTATCATCTGGATTAAGCAGTACAGCAAAAATGATACTTACAGAGTGACTCAAACATGATTTAGACCTTGTTTATGAAAAACTGATTATTTCTGTATTTCATGATAACAACTTGCTGAAAAGTGTCAACAGTGTTCCTATCATCTGGATTAAGCAGGACAGCAAAAAAGGTACTTACAGAGTGCATCAAACATGATTTAGACCTTGTTTATGAAAAACAGATTATTTATGTATTTCATGATTGCAACTTGCTGAAGTGTCAACTGTGTTCCTTTCATTGAGTTTAGACAGTACCTCAAAATGGTACTTACAGAGTGACTCAAACATGATTTAGAAATTGTTTATGAAAAACTGATTATTTCTGTATTTCATGATTGCAACTTGCAGAAAAGTGTCAACAGTGTTCCTATCATCTGGATTACGCAGGACAGCAAAAAGGTACTTACAGAGTGCATCAAACATGATTTAGACCTTGTTTATGAAAAACTGTTTATTTCTGTATTTCATGATAGCAACTTTCTGAAAAGTGTCAACAATGTATCTTTCATCGAGTTTAAACAGACATGCAAAATGGTAAATACAGAGTGACTCAAACATGATTTAGACCTTGTTTATGAAAACTGTTTATTTCTGTATATCATGATTGCAACTTGCTGAAAAGTGTCAACAGTGTTACTATCATCTGGATTTAGCAGTACAGCAAAAATGGTACTTACAGTGACTCAAACATAATTTAGACCTTGTTTATGAAAACTGTTTATTTCTGTATATCATGATTGCAACTTGCTGAAAAGTGCCATCAGTGTTCCTATCATCTGGATTAAGCAGTACAGCACAAATGGTACTTACAGAGTGCATCAAACATGATTTAGACCTTG
This sequence comes from Salmo salar, assembly GCF_965601325.2. Taxonomy (NCBI): domain Eukaryota; kingdom Metazoa; phylum Chordata; class Actinopteri; order Salmoniformes; family Salmonidae; genus Salmo; species Salmo salar. Next base: position 46,825,465 of record NC_138295.1, on the reverse strand, counting down.
TTTATGAATAACGGGTTATTTCTGTATTTCATGATTGCAACTTGATGAAAAGTGTCAACAGTGTTCCTTTCATCGAGTTTAGATAGTACAGCAAAATGGTACTTACACTCAAACATGATTTAGACCTTGTTTATGAATAACGGGTTATTTCTGTATTTCATGATTGCAACTTGCTGAAAAGTGTCAACAGTGTTCCTATCATCTGGATTACGCAGGACAGCAAAAAGGTACTTACAGAGTGCATCAAACATGATTTAGACCTTGTTTATGAAAAACTGTTTATTTCTGTATTTCATGATAGCAACTTTCTGAAAAGTGTCAACAGTGTTCCTATCATCTGGATTAAGCAGTACAGAAAAATTGGTACTTACAGAGTTACTACAACATGATTTAGACCTTGTTTATGAAAACGGTTTAATTCTGTATATCATTATTGCAACTTGCTGAAAAGTGTCAACAGTGTTCCTATCATCTGGATTAAGCAGTACAGCAAAAATGATACTTACAGAGTGACTCAAACATGATTTAGACCTTGTTTATGAAAAACTGATTATTTCTGTATTTCATGATAACAACTTGCTGAAAAGTGTCAACAGTGTTCCTATCATCTGGATTAAGCCGGACAGCAAAAAAGGTACTTACAGAGTGCATCAAACATGATTTAGACCTTGTTTATGAAAAACAGATTATTTATGTATTTCATGATTGCAACTTGCTGAAGTGTCAACTGTGTTCCTTTCATTGAGTTTAGACAGTACCTCAAAATGGTACTTACAGAGTGACTCAAACATGATTTAGAACTTGTTTATGAAAAACTGATTATTTCTGTATTTCATGATTGCAACTTGCAGAAAAGTGTCAACAGTGTTCCTATCATCTGGATTACGCAGGACAGCAAAAAGGTACTTACAGAGTGCATCAAACATGATTTAGACCTTGTTTATGAAAAACTGTTTATTTCTGTATTTCATGATAGCAACTTGCTGAAAAGTTTCAACAGTGTTCCTATCATCTGGATTAAGCAGTACAGAAAAAATGGTACTTACAGAGTGACTACAACATGATTTAGACCTTGTTTATGAAAACGGTTTAATTCTGTATATCATTATTGCAACTTGCTGAAAAGTGTCAACAGTGTTCCTATCATCTGGATTAAGCAGTACAGCAAAAATGATACTTACAGAGTGACTCAAACATGATTTAGACCTTGTTTATGAAAAACTGATTATTTCTGTATTTCATGATAACAACTTGCTGAAAAGTGTCAACAGCGTTCCTATCATCTGGATTAAGCCGGACAGCAAAAAAGGTACTTACAGAGTGCATCAAACATGATTTAGACCTTGTTTATGAAAAACAGATTATTTATGTATTTCATGATTGCAACTTGCTGAAGTGTCAACTGTGTTCCTTTCATTGAGTTTAGACAGTACAGGAAAATGGTACTTACAGAGTGACTCAAACATGATTTAGACCTTGTTTATGAAAAACTGTTTGTTTTTGTTTTTCATGATTGCAATTTGCTGAAAAGTGTCAACAGTGTTCCTATCATCTGGATTAAGCAGTACAGCAAAAAAGGTACTTACAGAGTGCATCAAACATGATTTAGACCTTGTTTATGAAAAAAAGATTATTTATGTATTTCATGATTGCAACTTGCTGAAGTGTCAACTGTGTTCCTTTCATTAAGTTTAAACAGTACAGCAAAATGGTACTTACAGAGTGACTCAAACATGATTTAGACCTTGTTTATGAAAAACTGTTTGTTTTTGTATTTCATGATTGCAATTTGCTGAAAAGTGTCAACAGTGTTCCTATCATCTGGATTAAGCAGTACAGCAAAAATGGTACTTACAGAGTGACTCAAACATGATTTAGACCTTGTTTATGAAAAACAGATTATTTATGTATTTCATGATTGCAACTTGCTGAAGTGTCAACAGTGTTCCTTTCATCGAGTTTAGATAGTACAGCAAAATGGTACTTACACTCAAACATGATTTAGACCTTGTTTATGAAAAACTGTTTATTTCAGTATTTCATGATTGCAACTTGCTGAAAAGTGTCAACAATGTATCTTTCATCGAGTTTAAACAGAACAGCAAAATGGTAAATACAGAGTGACTCAAACATGATTTAGACCTTGTTTATGAAAACTGTTTATTTCTGTATATCATGATTGCAACTTGCTGAAAAGTGTCAACAGTGTTCCTATCATCTGGATTTAGCAGTACAGCAAAAATGGTACTTACAGTGACTCAAACATAATTTAGACCTTGTTTATGAAAACTGTTTATTTCTGTATATCATGATTGCAACTTGCTGAAAAGTGCCAACAGTGTTCCTATCATCTGGATTAAGCAGTACAGCACAAATGGTACTTACAGAGTGCATCAAACATGATTTAGACCTTGTTCATGAATAACGGGTTATTTCTGTATTTCATGATTGCAACTTGCTGAAAAGTGTCAACAGTGTTCCTATCATCTGGATTTAGCAGTACAGCAAAAATGGTACTTACAGAGTGACTCAAACATGATTTAGACCTTGTTTATGAAAAACTGATTATTTCTGTATTTCATGATTGCAACTTGATGAAAAGTGTCAACAGTGTTCCTTTCATCGAGTTTAGATAGTACAGCAAAATGGTACTTACACTCAAACATGATTTAGACCTTGTTTATGAATAACGGGTTATTTCTGTATTTCATGATTGCAACTTGCTGAAAAGTGTCAACAGTGTTCCTATCATCTGGATTTAGCAGTACAGCAAAAATGGTACTTACAGAGTGACTCAAACATGATTTAGACCTTGTTTATGAAAAACTGATTATTTCTGTATTTCGTGATTGCAACTTGCTGAAGTGTCAACTGTGTTCCTTTCATTGAGTTTAGACAGTACAGCAAAATGGTACTTACAGAGTGACTCAAACATGATTTAGACCTTGTTTATGAAAAACTGTTTGTTTTTGTATTTCATGATTGCAACTTGCTGAAGTGTCAACAGTGTTCCTTTCATCGAGTTTAGATAGTACAGCAAAATGGTACTTACACTCAAACATGATTTAGACCTTGTTTATGAAAAACTGTTTATTTCTGTATTTCATGATTGCAACTTGATGAAAAGTGTCAACAGTGTTCCTATCATCTGGATTAAGCAGGACAGCAAAAAAGGTACTTACAGAGTGCATCAAACATGATTTAGACCTTGTTTATGAAAAACTTTTTATTTCTGTATTTCATGATAGCAACTTTCTGAAAAGTGTCAACAGTGTTACTTTTATCGAGTTTAAACAGTACAGCAAAATGTTACTTACAGAGTGACTCAAACATGATTTAGACCTTGTTTATGAAAAACAGATTATTTATGTATTTCATGATTGCAATTTGCTGAAAAGTGTCAACAGTGTTCCTATCATCTGGATTAAGCAGTACAGCAAAAATGGTACTTACAGAGTGACTCAAACATGATTTAGACCTTGTTTATGAAAAACAGATTATTTATGTATTTCATGATTGCAACTTGCTGAAGTGTCAACAGTGTTCCTTTCATCGAGTTTAGATAGTACAGCAAAATGGTACTTACACTCAAACATGATTTAGACCTTGTTTATGAAAAACTGTTTATTTCTGTATTTCATGATTGCAACTTCCTGAAAAGTGTCAACAATGTATCTTTCATCGAGTTTAAACAGAACAGCAAAATGGTAAATACAGAGTGACTCAAACATGATTTAGACCTTGTTTATAAAAAACTGTTTATTTCTGTATATCATGATTGCAACTTGCTGAAAAGTGTCAACAGTGTTCCTATCATCTGGATTAAGCAGGACAGCAAAAAAGGTACTTACAGAATGCATCAAACATGATTTAGACCATGTTTATGAAAAAAAAATATTTCTGTATTTCATGATAGCAACTTTCTGAAAAGTGTCAACAGTGTTCCTATCATCTGGATTAAGCAGTACAGCAAAAATGGTACTTACAGAGTTACTCAATCATGATTTAGACCTTGTTTATGAAAACGGTTTAATTCTGAATATCATTATTGCAACTTTCTGAAAAGTGTCAACAGTGTTCCTATCATCTGGATTAAGCAGTACAGCAAAAAAGGTACTTACAGAGTGACTCAAACATGATTTAGACCTTGTTTATGAAAAACTGTTTATTTCTGTATTTCATGATAGCAACTTTCTGAAAAGTGTCAACAGTGTTCCTTTCATCGAGTTTAAACAATACAGCAAAATGTTACTTACAGAGTGACTCAAACATGATTTAGACCTTGTTTATGAAAAACAGATTATTTATGTATTTCATGATTGCAACTTGCTGAAGTGTCAACTGTGTTCCTTTCATTAAGTTTAAGCAGTACAGCAAAAAAGGTACTTACAGAGTGACTCAAACATGATTTAGACCTTGTTTATGAAAAACTGTTTATTTCTGTATTTCATGATAGCAACTTTCTGAAAAGTGTCAACAGTGTTCCTTTCATCGAGTTTAAACAATACAGCAAAATGTTACTTACAGAGTGACTCAAACATGATTTAGACCTTGTTTATGAAAAACAGATTATTTATGTATTTCATGATTGCAACTTGCTGAAGTGTCAACTGTGTTCCTATCATCTGGATTAAGCAGTACAGCAAAAATGGTACTTACAGAGTGACTCAAACATGATTTAGACCTTGTTTATGAAAAACAGATTATTTATTTATTTCATGATTGCAACTTGCTGAAGTGTCATCGAGTTTAGATAGTACAGCAAAATGGTACTTACACTCAAACATGATTTAGACCTTGTTTATGAAAAACTGTTTATTTCAGTATTTCATGATTGCAACTTGCTGAAAAGTGTCAACAATGTATCTTTCATCGAGTTTAAACAGAACAGCAAAATGGTAAATACAGAGTGACTCAAACATGATTTAGACCTTGTTTATGAAAACTGTTTATTTCTGTATATCATGATTGCAACTTGCTGAAAAGTGTCAACAGTGTTCCTATCATCTGGATTTAGCAGTACAGCAAAAATGGTACTTACAGTGACTCAAACATAATTTAGACCTTGTTTATGAAAACTGTTTATTTCTGTATATCATGATTGCAACTTGCTGAAAAGTGCCAACAGTGTTCCTATCATCTGGATTAAGCAGTACAGCACAAATGGTACTTACAGAGTGCATCAAACATGATTTAGACCTTGTTTATGAATAACGGGTTATTTCTGTATTTCATGATTGCAACTTGCTGAAAAGTGTCAACAGTGTTCCTATCATCTGGATTTAGCAGTACAGCAAAAATGGTACTTACAGAATGACTCAAACATGATTTAGACCTTGTTTATGAAAAACTGATTATTTCTGTATTTCATGATTGCAACTTGATGAAAAGTGTCAACAGTGTTCCTTTCATCGAGTTTAGATAGTACAGCAAAATGGTACTTACACTCAAACATGATTTAGACCTTGTTTATGAATAACGGGTTATTTCTGTATTTCATGATTGCAACTTGCTGAAAAGTGTCAACAGTGTTCCTATCATCTGGATTTAGCAGTACAGCAAAAATGGTACTTACAGAGTGACTCAAACATGATTTAGACCTTGTATATGAAAAACTGATTATTTCTGTATTTCGTGATTGCAACTTGCTGAAGTGTCAACTGTGTTCCTTTCATTGAGTTTAGACAGTACAGCAAAATGGTACTTACAGAGTGACTCAAACATGATTTAGACCTTGTTTATGAAAAACTGTTTGTTTTTGTATTTCATGATTGCAACTTGCTGAAGTGTCAACAGTGTTCCTTTCATCGAGTTTAGATAGTACAGCAAAATGGTACTTACACTCAAACATGATTTAGACCTTGTTTATGAAAAACTGTTTATTTCTGTATTTCATGATTGCAACTTGATGAAAAGTGTCAACAGTGTTCCTATCATCTGGATTAAGCAGGACAGCAAAAAAGGTACTTACAGAGTGCATCAAACATGATTTAGACCTTGTTTATGAAAAACTGTTTATTTCTGTATTTCATGATAGCAACTTTCTGAAAAGTGTCAACAGTGTTACTTTCATCGAGTTTAAACAGTACAGCAAAATGTTACTTACAGAGTGACTCAAACATGATTTAGACCTTGTTTATGAAAAACAGATTATTTATGTATTTCATGATTGCAACTTGCTGAAGTGTCAACTGTGTTCCTTTCATTGAGTTTAGACAGTACAGCAAAATGGTACTTACAGAGTGACTCAAACATGATTTAGACCTTGTTTATGAAAAACTGTTTGTTTTTGTATTTCATGATTGCAATTTGCTGAAAAGTGTCAACAGTGTTCCTATCATCTGGATTAAGCAGTACAGCAAAAATGGTACTTACAGAGTGACTCAAACATGATTTAGACCTTGTTTATGAAAAACTGATTATTTATGTATTTCATGATTGCAACTTGCTGAAGTGTCAACAGTGTTCCTTTCATCGAGTTTACATAGTACAGCAAAATGGTACTTACACTCAAACATGATTTAGACCTTGTTTATGAAAAACTGTTTATTTCTGTATTTCATGATTGCAACTTCCTGAAAAGTGTCAACAATGTATCTTTCATCGAGTTTAAACAGAACAGCAAAATGGTAAATACAGAGTGACTCAAACATGATTTAGACCTTGTTTATAAAAAACTGTTTATTTCTGTATTTCATGATTGCGACTTGCTGAAAAGTGTCAACAGTGTTTGTATCATCTGGATTAAGCAGTACAGCACAAATGGTACATACAGAGTGCATCAAACATGATTTAGACCTTGTTTATGAAAACTGTTTATTTCTGTATATCATGATTGCAACTTTGCTGAAAAGTGTCAACAGTGTTCCTATCATCTGGATTAAGCAGGACAGCAAAAAAGGTACTTACAGAATGCATCAAACATGATTTAGACCTTGTTTATGAAAAAAAAAATATTTCTGTATTTCATGATAGCAACTTTCTGAAAAGTGTCAACAGTGTTCCTATCATCTGGATTAAGCAGTACAGCAAAAATGGTACTTACAGAGTGACTCAATCATGATTTAGACCTTGTTTATGAAAACGGTTTAATTCTGAATATCATTATTGCAACTTGCTGAAAAGTGTCAACAGTGTTCCTATCATCTGGATTAAGCAGTACAGCAAAAAAGGTACTTACAGAGTGACTCAAACATGATTTAGACCTTGTTTATGAAAAACTGTTTATTTCTGTATTTCATGATAGCAACTTTCTGAAAAGTGTCAACAGTGTTCCTTTCATCGAGTTTAAACAATACAGCAAAATGTTACTTACAGAGTGACTCAAACATGATTTAGACCTTGTTTATGAAAAACAGATTATTTATGTATTTCATGATTGCAACTTGCTGAAGTGTCAACTGTGTTCCTTTCATTAAGTTTAGACAGTACAGCAAAATGGTACTTACCGAGTGACTCAAACATGATTTAGACCTTGTTTATGAAAAACTGTTTGTTTTTGTATTTCATGATTGCAATTTGCTGAAAAGTGTCAACAGTGTTCCTATCATCTGGAGTAAGCATTACAGCAAAAATGGTACTTACAGAGTGACTCAAACATGATTTAGACCTTGTTTATGAAAAACTGATTATTTATGTATTTCATGATTGCAACTTGCTGAAAAGTGTCAACAGTGTTCCTATCATCTCGATTTAGTAGTACTGCAAAAATGGTACTTACAGTGACTCAAACATAATTTAGACCTTGTTTATGAAAACTGTTTATTTCTGTATATCATGATTGCAACTTGCTGAAAAGTGCCAACAGTGTTCCTATCATCTGGATTAAGAAGTACAGCACAAATGGTACTTACAGAGTGCATCAAACAGGATTTAGACCTTGTTTATGAATAACGGGTTATTTCTGTATTTCATGATTGCAACTTGCTGAAAAGTGTCAACAGTGTTCCTATCATCTGGATTTAGCAGTACAGCAAAAATGGTACTTACAGAGTGACTCAAACATGATTTAGACCTTGTTTATGAAAAACTGATTATTTCTGTATTTCATGATTGCAACTTGATGAAAAGTGTCAACAGTGTTCCTATCATCTGGATTAAGCAGGACAGCAAAAAAGGTACTTACAGAGTGCATCAAACATGATTTAGACCTTGTTTATGAAAAACTGTTTATTTCTGTATTTCATGATAGCAACTTTCTGAAAAGTGTCAACAGTGTTCCTTTCATCGAGTTTAAACAGTACAGCAAAATGTTACTTACACTCAAACATGATTTAGACCTTGTTTATGAAAAACTGTTTATTTCTGTATTTCATGATTGCAACTTGCTGAAAAGTGTCAACAATGTTTCTTTCATCGAGTTTAAACAGAACAGCAAAATGGTAAATACAGAGTGACTCAAACATGATTTAGACCTTGTTTATAAAAAACTGTTTATTTCTGTATTTCATGATTGCGACTTGCTGAAAAGTGTCAACAGTGTTTGTATCATCTGGATTAAGCAGTACAGCACAAATGGTACATACAGAGTGCATCAAACATGATTTAGACCTTGTTTATGAAAACTGTTTATTTCTGTATATCATGATTGCAACTTGCTGAAAAGTGTCAACAGTGTTCCTATCATCTGGATTAAGCAGGACAGCAAAAAAGGTACTTACAGAGTGCATCAAACATGATGTAGACCTTGTTTATGAAAAAAATATATATTTCTGTATTTCATGATAGCAACTTTCTGAAAAGTGTCAACAGTGTTCCTATCATCTGGGTTAAGCAGTACAGCAAAAATGGTACTTACAGAGTGACTCAATCATGATTTAGACCTTGTTTATGAAAACGGTTTAATTCTGAATATCATTATTGCAACTTGCTGAAAAGTGTCAACAGTGTTCCTATCATCTGGAGTAAGCATTACAGCAAAAATGGTACTTACAGAGTGACTCAAACATGATTTAGACCTTGTTTATGAAAAACTGTTTATTTCTGTATTTCATGATAGCAACTTTCTGAAAAGTGTCAACAGTGTTCCTTTCATCGAGTTTAAACAATACAGCAAAATGTTACTTACAGAGTGACTCAAACATGATTTAGACCTTGTTTATGAAAAACAGATTATTTATGTATTTCATGATTGCAACTTGCTGAAGTGTCAACTGTGTTCCTTTCATTAAGTTTAGACAGTACAGCAAAATGGTACTTACCGAGTGACTCAAACATGATTTAGACCTTGTTTATGAAAAACTGTTTGTTTTTGTATTTCATGATTGCAATTTGCTGAAAAGTGTCAACAGTGTTCCTATCATCTGGAGTAAGCATTACAGCAAAAATGGTACTTACAGAGTGACTCAAACATGATTTAGACCTTGTTTATGAAAAACTGATTATTTATGTATTTCATGATTGCAACTTGCTGAAAAGTGTCAACAGTGTTCCTATCATCTCGATTTAGTAGTACTGCAAAAATGGTACTTACAGTGACTCAAACATAATTTAGACCTTGTTTATGAAAACTGTTTATTTCTGTATATCATGATTGCAACTTGCTGAAAAGTGCCAACAGTGTTCCTATCATCTGGATTAAGAAGTACAGCACAAATGGTACTTACAGAGTGCATCAAACAGGATTTAGACCTTGTTTATGAATAACGGGTTATTTCTGTATTTCATGATTGCAACTTGCTGAAAAGTGTCAACAGTGTTCCTATCATCTGGATTTAGCAGTACAGCAAAAATGGTACTTACAGAGTGACTCAAACATGATTTAGACCTTGTTTATGAAAAACTGATTATTTCTGTATTTCATGATTGCAACTTGATGAAAAGTGTCAACAGTGTTCCTATCATCTGGATTAAGCAGGACAGCAAAAAAGGTACTTACAGAGTGCATCAAACATGATTTAGACCTTGTTTATGAAAAACTGTTTATTTCTGTATTTCATGATAGCAACTTTCTGAAAAGTGTCAACAGTGTTCCTTTCATCGAGTTTAAACAGTACAGCAAAATGTTACTTACACTCAAACATGATTTAGACCTTGTTTATGAAAAACTGTTTATTTCTGTATTTCATGATTGCAACTTGCTGAAAAGTGTCAACAATGTTTCTTTCATAGAGTTTAAACAGAACAGCAAAATGGTAAATACAGAGTGACTCAAACATGATTTAGACCTTGTTTATAAAAAACTGTTTATTTCTGTATTTCATGATTGCGACTTGCTGAAAAGTGTCAACAGTGTTTGTATCATCTGGATTAAGCAGTACAGCACAAATGGTACATACAGAGTGCATCAAACATGATTTAGACCTTGTTTATGAAAACTGTTTATTTCTGTATATCATGATTGCAACTTGCTGAAAAGTGTCAACAGTGTTCCTATCATCTGGATTAAGCAGGACAGCAAAAAAGGTACTTACAGAGTGCATCAAACATGATGTAGACCTTGTTTATGAAAAAAATATATATTTCTGTATTTCATGATAGCAACTTTCTGAAAAGTGTCAACAGTGTTCCTATCATCTGGATTAAGCAGTACAGCAAAAATGGTACTTACAGAGTGACTCAATCATGATTTAGACCTTGTTTATGAAAACGGTTTAATTCTGAATATCATTATTGCAACTTGCTGAAAAGTGTCAACAGTGTTCCTATCATCTGGAGTAAGCATTACAGCAAAAATGGTACTTACAGAGTGACTCAAACATGATTTAGACCTTGTTTATGAAAAACTGATTATTTATGTATTTCATGATTGCAACTTGCTGAAGTGTCAACAGTGTTCCTTTCATCGAGTTTAGATATTACAACAAAATGGGTCTTACACTCAAACGTGATTTAGACCTTGTTGATGAAAAATTGTTTATTTCTGTATTTCATGATTGCAACTTGCTGAAAAGTGTCAACAATATATCTTTCATCGAGTTTAACCTGTTATGGCTAGGGGGCAGTATTTTCACGGCTGGATAAAAAACGTACCCGATTTAATCTGGTTACTACTCCTACCCAGTAACTAGAATATGCATATACTTATTACATATGGATGGAAAACACCCTAAAGTTTCTAAAACTGTTTGAATGGTGTCTGTGAGTATAACAGAACTCATATGGCAGGCCAAAATCTGAGAAGGTTTCATTCAGGAAGTGGCCTGTCTGACAAGGTGTCGTTCTTCTTGTCTCTGTTTATTGAAGAGTGAGGATCTTAGCTGTCCCGTGACACTTCCTACGGCTGCCATAGGGTCTCAGAAGGCGGTAAAAAGCTGAATCGTGGCTTTGCAGGCTCTGGCTGAAACAAAGTAGCGCGTTTGGGTAGTGGCTGGTTACAGTACTGTGAGACTCAGGCTCGTGCCCGCGTCGACCGAAAGCTTTGTTTACTTTCCTCTGTTTATCTAATTGCAGATTCCCGGTCGGAATATTATCGCTTTTTTACGAGAAAAATGGCATAAAAATGGATTTTAAACAGCGGTTGACATGCTTCGAAGTACGGTAATGGAATATTTAGATTTTTTTTGTCACGAATTGCGCCAAGCGCGCGACCCTTATTTACCCTTTCAGATAGTGTCTGGGACGCACGAACAAAACGCCGCAATTTGGATATAACGATGGATTATTTTGGACCAAACCAACATTTGTTATTGAAGTAGCAGTCCTGGGAGTGCATTCTGACGAAGACAACAAAAGGTCATCAAACTTTTATAATAGCAAATCCGATTTTGGTGAAGGCTAAACCTGCCGGGTGTCTAAATAGCTAGCCCTTGATGCCTGGGCTATGTACTTAGAATATTGCAAAATGTGCTTTCACCAAAAAGCTATTTTAAAATCGGACATATCGAGTGCATAGAGGAGTTCTGTATCTATAATTCTTAAAATAATTGTTATGCTTTTTGTGAACGTTTATCGTGAGTAATTTAGTAAATTCTTAGCAAATTCCTCCGGAGGTTTGCGGGGGGTATGCTAGTTCTGAACGTCACATGCTAATGTAAAAAGCTGTTTTTTGATATAAATATGAACTTGATTGAACAAAACATGCATGTATTGTATAACATAATGTCCTAGGTGTGTCATCTGATGAAGATCATCAAAGGTTAGTGCTGCATTTAGCTGTCTACTGGGTTTTTGTGACATTATATGCTAGCTTGAAAAATGGGTGTCTGATTATTTCTGGCTTGGTACTCTGCTGACATAATCTAATGTTTTGCTTTCGCTGTAAAGCCTTTTTGAAATCGGACAGTGTGGTTAGATAAAGGAGAGTCTTGTCTTTAAAATGCTGTGAAATAGTCATATGTTTGAAAAATGGAAGTTTTTGTATTTTTGATTAATTTGTCATTCGCGCCACGCCTATCATTGGATATTGGAGCAGGTGTTCCGCTAGCGGAACGTCTAGATGTAAGAGGTTATTAAACAGAACAGCAAAATGGTAAATACAGAGTGACTCAAACATGATTTAGACCTTGTTTATCAAAAACTGTTTATTTCATGATTGCGACTTGCTGAAAAGTGTCAACAGTGTTTGTATCATCTGGATTAAGCAGTACAGCACAAATGGTACATACAGAGTGCATCAAACATGATTTAGACCTTGTTTATGAAAACTGTTTATTTCTGTATATCATGATTGCAACTTGCTGAAAACTGTCAACAGTGTTCCTATCATCTGGATTTAGCAGTACAGCAAAAATGGTACTTACAGTGACTCAAACATGATTTAGACCTTGTTTATGAAAACTGTTTATTTCTGTATATCATGATTGCAACTTGCTGAAAAGTGCCAACAGCGTTCCTATCATCTGGATTAAGCAGTACAGCACAAATGGTACTTACAGAGTGCATCAAACATGATTTAGACCTTGTTTATGAAAAAAATGTATTTCTGTATTTCATGATAGCAACTTTCTGAAAAGTGTCAACAGTGTTCCTATCATCTGGATTAAGCAGTACAGCAAAAATGGTACTTACAGAGTGACTCAATCATGATTTAGACCTTGTTTATGGAAACTGTTTAATTCTGAATATCATTATTGCAACTTGCTGAAAAGTGTCAACAGTGTTCCTATCATCTGGATTAAGCAGGACAGCAAAAAAGGTACTTACAGAGTGCATCAAACATGATTTAGACCTTGTTTATGAAAAACTGTTTATTTCTGTATTTCATGATAGCAACTTTCTGAAAAGTGTCAACAGTGTTCATTTCATCGAGTTTAAACAGTACAGCAAAATGTTACTTACAGAGTGACTCAAACATGATTTAGACCTTGTTTATGAATAACGGGTTATTTCTGTATTTCATGATTGCAACTTGCTGAAAAGTGTCAACAGTGTTCCTATCATCTGGATTAAGCAGTACAGCAAAAAAGGTACTTACAGAGTGACTCAAGCATGATTTAGACCTTGTTTATGAAAAACAGATTATTTCTGTATTTCATGATAACAACTTGCTGAAAAGTGTCAACAGTGTTCCTATCATCTGGATTAAGCAGTACGGCAAAAATGGTACTTACAGAGTGACTCAAACATGATTTAGACCTTGTTTATGAAAAACTGATTATTTCTGAATATCATTATTGCAACTTGCTGAAAAGTGTCAACAGTGTTCCTATGATCTGGATTAAGCAGTACAGCAAAAAATGTACTTACAGAGTGAATCAAACATGATTTAGACCTTGTTTATGAAAAACTGATTATTTCTGTCTTTCATGATAACAACTTGCTGAAAAGTGTCAACAGTGTTCCTATCATCTGGATTAAGCAGGACAGCAAAACAGGTACTTACAGAGTGCATCAAACATGATTTAGACCTTGTTTATGAAAAAAAATATATTTCTGTATTTCATGATAGCAACTTTCTGAAAAGTGTCAACAGTGTTCCTATCATCTGGATTAAGCAGTACAGCAAAAATGGTACTTACAGAGTGACTCAATCATGATTTAGACCTTGTTTATGAAAACGGTTTAAATCTGAATATCATTATTGCAACTTGCTGAAAAGTGTCAACAGTGTTCCTATCATCTGGATTAAGCAGGACAGCAAAACAGGTACTTACAGAGTGCATCAAACATGATTTAGACCTTGTTTATGAAAAACTGTTTATTTCTGTATTTCATGATAGCAACTTTCTGAAAAGTGTCAACAGTGTTCCTTTCATCGAGTTTAAACAATACAGCAAAATGTTACTTACAGAGTGACTCAAACATGATTTAGACCTTGTTTATGAAAATCAGATTATTTATGTATTTCATGATTGCAACTTGCTGAAGTGTCAACTGTGTTCCTTTCATTAAGTTTAGACAGTACAGCAAAATGGTACTTACAGAGTGACTCAAACATGATTTAGACCTTGTTTATGAAAAACTGTTTGTTTTTGTATTTCATGATTGCAATTTGCTGAAAAGTGTCAACAGTGTTCCTATCATCTGGAGTAAGCATTACAGCAAAAATGGTACTTACAGAGTGACTCAAACATGATTTAGACCTTGTTTATGAAAAACTGATTATTTATGTATTTCATGATTGCAACTTGCTGAAGTGTCAACAGTGTTCCTTTCATCGAGTTTAGATAGTACAGCAAAATGGTGCTTACACTCAAACGTGATTTAGACCTTGTTGATGAAAAACTGTTTATTTCTGTATTTCATGATTGCAACTTGCTGAAAAGTGTCAACATTGTATCTTTCATCGAGTTTAACCTGTTGGGTCTAGGGGGCAGCATTTGCACGTCTGGATAAAAAAAATGTACCCGATTTAATCTGGTTACTAATCCTACCCAGTAACTAGAATATGCATATACTTATTATATATGGATAGAAAACACTCTAAAGTTTCCAAAACTGTTTGAATGGTGTCTGTGAGTATAACAGAACTCATTTGGCAGGCAAAACCCTGAGACATTTTCTGACAGGAAGTGGATACCTGATGTGTTGTATTGACTTTAAACCTATCCCATTGAAAAACACAGGGGTTTAGGAATATTTTGGCACTTCCTATTGCTTCCACTAGATGTCACCAGCCTTTACAAAGTGTTTTGAGTCTTCTGGAGGGAGATCTGACCGAACAAGAGCCATGGAACGGTGATGTCCCATTAGACACCTGGCGCGCTAGTTCATGTTGGGTACCCTCGTTCCAATACGTTATAAAAGAGTATGCATTCGTCCACCTTGAATATTATTCATGTTCTGGTTAAAAAAGGCCCTAATGATTTATGCTATACAACGTTTGACATGTTTGAACGAACGGAAATATATTTTTTCCCCTCGTTCATGACGAGAAGTCCGGCTGGCTTACATCATGTGCTAACGAGACGGAGATTTTTGGACATAAATGATGAGCTTTTTTGAACAAAACTACATTCGTTATGGACCTGTGATACCTGGAAGTGACATCTGATGAAGAGAATCAAAGGTAATGGATTATTTACATAGTATTTTCGATTTTAGATCTCCCCAACATGACGTCTAGTCTGTATCGCAACGCGTATTTATCTGGGCGCAGTGCTCAGATTATTGCAAAGTGTGATTTCCCAGTAAGGTTATTTTTAAATCTGGCAAGTTGATTGCGTTCAAGAGATGTAAATCTATAATTCTTTAAATGACAATATAATATTTTACCAATGTTTTCTAATTTTAATTATTTAATTTGTGACGCTGACTTGACTGCCGGTTATTGGAGGGAAACGATTTCCTCAACATCAATGCCATAGTAAAACGCTGTTTTTCGATATAAATATGAACTTGATAGAACTAAAAATGCATGCATTGTCTAACATAATGTCCTAGGAGTGTCATCTGATGGAGATTGTAAAAGGTTAGTGCATCATTTTAGCTGGTTTTATGGTTTTGGTGACCCTGTCTTTGACTTGACAAAACATTACACACAACTCTTGTAAATGTACTGTCCTAACATACTCTAAATTTATGCTTTCGCCGTAAAACCTTTTTGAAATCGTAAAACGTGGTTAGATTAAGGAGATGTTTATCTTTCAAATGGTGTAACATAGTTGTATTTTTGAAAAATTTGAATTTTGACATTTATTTGGATTCAAATTTGCCGCTCTTGAAATGCACCTGCTGTTGATGGAGTGCACCACGGGTGGCACGCTAGCGTCCCACCTAGCCCCAAGAGGTTAAACAGAACAGCAAAATGGTAAATACAGAGTTACTCAAACATGATTTAGACCTTGTTTATGAAAAACTGTTTATTTCTGTATTTCATGATTGCAACTTGCTGAAAAGTGTCAACAATGTATCTTTCATCGAGTTTAAACAGTACAGCAAAATGGTAAATACAGAGTGACTCAAGCATGATTTAGACCTTGTTTATGAAAAACGGATTATTTCTGTATTTCATGATAACAACTTGAAGAAAAGTGTCAACAGTGTTCCTATCATCTGGATTAAGCAGGACAGCAAAAAAGGTTCTTACAGAGTGCATCAAACATGATTTAGACCTTGTTTATGAAAAACTGTTTATTTCTGTATTTCATGATAGCAACTCTCTGAAAAGTGTCAACAGTGTTCCTTTCATCGAGTTTAGACAGTACAGCAAAATGGTACTTACAGAGTGCATCAAACATGATTTAGACCTTGTTTATGAAAAACTGTTTATTTCTGTATTTCATGATAGCAACTTTCTGAAAAGTGCCAAAGGTGTTCCTATCATCTGGATTAAGCAGATCAGCAAAAATGGTACTTA
The DNA here is from genome assembly GCF_965601325.2 of Salmo salar. Lineage (NCBI taxonomy): Eukaryota > Metazoa > Chordata > Actinopteri > Salmoniformes > Salmonidae > Salmo > Salmo salar. The sequence goes on along the minus strand of NC_138295.1, from coordinate 46,808,787 downwards.
CAGAGTGACTCAAACATGATTTAGACCTTGTTTATGAAAAGTGTTTATTTCTGAATATCATAATTGCAATTTGCTGAAAAGTGTCAACAGTGTTCCTATAATCTGGATTAAGCAGGACAGCAAAAAAGTACTTACAGAGTGCATCAAACATGATTTAGACCTTGTTTATGAAAAACTGTTTATTTCTGTATTTCATGATAGCAACTTTCTGAAAAGTGTCAACAGTGTTCCTTTCATCGAGTTTAGACAGTACAGCAAAATGGTACTTACAGAGTGACTCAAACATGATTTAGACCTTGTTTATGAAAAACTGATTATTTCTGTATTTCATGATAACAACTTGCTGAAAAGTGTCAACAGTGTTCCTATCATCTGGATTAAGCAGTACAGCAAAAATGGTACTTACAGAGTGAATCAAACATGATTTAGACCTTGTTTATGAAAAACAGATTATTTATGTATTTCATGATTGCAACTTGCTGAAGTGTCAACAGTGTTCCTTTCATCGAGTTTAGATAGTACAGCAAAATGGTACATACACTCAAACATGATTTAGACCTTGTTTATGAAAAACTGTTTATTTCTGTATTTCATTATTGCAACTTGCTGAAAAGTGTCAACAATATATCTTTCATCGAGTTTAAACAGTACAGCAAAATGGTAAATACAGAGTGACTCAAACATGATTTAGACCTTGTTTATGAAAAACTGATTATTTCTGTATTTCATGATAACAACTTGCTGAAAAGTGTCAACAGTGTTCCTATCATCTGGATTAAGCAGGACAGCAAAAAAGGTTCTTACAGAGTGCATCAAACATGATTTAGACCTTGTTTATGAAAAACTGTTTATTTCTGTATTTCATGATAGCAACTTTCTGAAAAGTGCCAACAGTGTTCCTATCATCTGGATTAAGCATTTCAGCAAAAATGGTACTTACAGAGTGACTCAAACATGATTTAGACCTTGTTTATGAAAAGTGTTTATTTCTGTATATCATTATTGCAACTTGCTGAAAAGTGTCAACAGTGTTCCTATCATCTGGATTAAGCAGGACAGCAAAAAAGGTACTTACAGAGTGCATCAAACATGATTTAGACCTTGTTTATGAAAAACAGATTATTTATGTATTTAATGATTGCAACTTGCTGAAGTGTCAACTGTGTTCCTTTCATTGAGTTTACACAGTACAGCAAAAATGGTACTTACAGAGTGACTCAAACATGATTTAGAACTTGTTTATGAAAAACTGATTATTTCTGTATTTCATGATTGCAACTTGCTGAAAAGTGTCAACAGTGTTCCTATCATCTGGATTACGCAGGACAGCAAAAAGGCACTTACAGAGTGCATCAAACAAGATTTAGACCTTGTTTATGAAAAACTGTTTATTTCTGTATTTCATGATAGCAACTTTCTGAAAAGTGTCAACAGTGTTCCTATCATCTGGATTAAGCAGTACAGAAAAAATGGTACTTACAGAGTGACTACAACATTATTTAGACCTTGTTTATGAATAACGGGTTATTTCTGTATTTCATGATTGCAACTTGATGAAAAGTGTCAACAGTGTTCCTTTCATCGAGTTTAGATAGTACAGCAAAATGGTACTTACACTCAAACATGATTTAGACCTTGTTTATGAATAACGGGTTATTTCTGTATTTCATGATTGCAACTTGCTGAAAAGTGTCAACAGTGTTCCTATCATCTGGATTACGCAGGACAGCAAAAAGGTACTTACAGAGTGACTACAACATGATTTAGACCTTGTTTATGAAAACGGTTTAATTCTGTATATCATTATTGCAGCTTGCTGAAAAGTGTCAACAGTGTTCCTATCATCTGGATTAAGCAGTACAGCAAAAATGATACTTACAGAGTGACTCAAACATGATTTAGACCTTGTTTATGAAAAACTGATTATTCCTGTATTTCATGATAACAACTTGCTGAAAAGTGTCAACAGTGTTCCTATCATCTGGATTAAGCCGGACAGCAAAAAAGGTACTTACAGAGTGCATCAAACATGATTTAGACCTTGTTTATGAAAAACAGATTATTTATGTATTTCATGATTGCAACTTGCTGAAGTGTCAACTGTGTTCCTTTCATTGAGTTTAGACAGTACAGCAAAATGGTACTTACAGAGTGACTCAAACATGATTTAGACCTTGTTTATGAAAAACTGTTTGTTTTTGTTTTTCATGATTGCAATTTGCTGAAAAGTGTCAACAGTGTTCCTATCATCTGGATTAAGCAGTACAGCAAAAAAGGTACTTACAGAGTGCATCAAACATGATTTAGACCTTGTTTATGAAAAACAGATTATTTATGTATTTCATGATTGCAACTTGCTGAAGTGTCAACTGTGTTCCTTTCATTAAGTTTAGACAGTACAGCAAAATGGTACTTACAGAGTGACTCAAACATGATTTAGACCTTGTTTATGAAAAACTGTTTGTTTTTGTATTTCATGATTGCAATTTGCTGAAAAGTGTCAACAGTGTTCCTATCATCTGGATTAAGCAGTACAGCAAAAATGGTACTTACAGAGTGACTCAAACATGATTTAGACCTTGTTTATGAAAAACAGATTATTTATTTATTTATTTCATGATTGCAACTTGCTGAAGTGTCAACAGTGTTCCTTTCATCGAGTTTAGATAGTACAGCAAAATGGTACTTACACTCAAACATGATTTAGACCTTGTTTATGAAAAACAGATTATTTATGTATTTCATGATTGCAACTTGCTGAAGTGTCAACTGTGTTCCTTTCATTGAGTTTAGACAGTACAGCAAAATGGTACTTACAGATTGACTCAAACATGATTTTAGACCTTGTTTATGAAAAACTGTTTGTTTTTGTTTTTCATGATTGCAATTTGCTGAAAAGTGTCAACAGTGTTCCTATCATCTGGATTACGCAGGACAGCAAAAAGGTACTTACAGAGTGCATCAAACATGATTTAGACCTTGTTTATGAAAAACTGTTTATTTCTGTATTTCATGATAACAACTTTCTGAAAAGTGTCAACAGTGTTCCTATCATCTGGATTAAGCCGGACAGCAAAAAAGGTACTTACAGAGTGCATCAAACATGATTTAGACCTTGTTCATGAAAAACAGATTATTTATTTATTTCATGATTGCAACTTGCTGAAGTGTCAACAGTGTTCCTTTCATCGAGTTTAGATAGTACAGCAAAATGGTACTTACACTCAAACATGATTTAGACCTTGTTTATGAAAAACTGTTTATTTCAGTATGTCATGATTGCAACTTGCTGAAAAGTGTCAACAAAGTATCTTTCATCGAGTTTAATACAGAACAGCAAAATGGTAAATACAGAGTGACTCAAACATGATTTAGACCTTGTTTATGAAAACTGTTTATTTCTGTATATCATGATTGCAACTTGCTGAAAAGTGTCAACAGTGTTCCTATCATCTGGATTTAGCAGTACAGCAAAAATGGTACTTACAGTGACTCAAACATAATTTAGACCTTGTTTATGAAAACTGTTTATTTCTGTATATCATGATTGCAACTTGCTGAAAAGTGCCAACAGTGTTCCTATCATCTGGATTAAGCAGTACAGCACAAATGGTACTTACAGAGTGCATCAAACATGATTTAGACCTTGTTTATGAATAACGGGTTATTTCTGTATTTCATGATTGCAACTTGATGAAAAGTGTCAACAGTGTTCCTTTCATCGAGTTTAGATAGTACAGCAAAATGGTACTTACACTCAAACATGATTTAGACCTTGTTTATGAATAACGGGTTATTTCTGTATTTCATGATTGCAACTTGCTGAAAAGTGTCAACAGTGTTCCTATCATCTGGATTACGCAGGACAGCAAAAAGGTACTTACAGAGTGCATCAAACATGATTTAGACCTTGTTTATGAAAAACTGTTTATTTCTGTATTTCATGATAGCAACTTTCTGAAAAGTGTCAACAGTGTTCCTATCATCTGGATTAAGCAGTACAGAAAAAATGGTACTTACAGAGTGACTACAACATGATTTAGACCTTGTTTATGAAAACGGTTTAATTCTGTATATCATTATTGCAACTTGCTGAAAAGTGTCAACAGTGTTCCTATCATCTGGATTAAGCAGTACAGCAAAAATGATACTTACAGAGTGACTCAAACATGATTTAGACCTTGTTTATGAAAAACTGATTATTCCTGTATTTCATAATAACAACTTGCTGAAAAGTGTCAACAGTGTTCCTATCATCTGGATTAAGCCGGACAGCAAAAAAGGTACTTACAGAGTGCATCAAACATGATTTAGACCTTGTTTATGAAAAACAGATTATTTATGTATTTCATGATTGCAACTTGCTGAAGTGTCAACTGTGTTCCTTTCATTGAGTTTAGACAGTACAGCAAAATGGTACTTACAGAGTGACTCAAACATGATTTAGACCTTGTTTATGAAAAACTGTTTGTTTTTGTATTTCATGATTGCAATTTGCTGAAAAGTGTCAACAGTGTTCCTATCATCTGGATTAAGCAGTACAGCAAAAATGGTACTTACAGAGTGACTCAAACATGATTTAGACCTTGTTTATGAAAAACAGATTATTTATGTATTTCATGATTGCAACTTGCTGAAGTGTCAACAGTGTTCCTTTCATCGAGTTTAGATAGTACAGCAAAATGGTACATACACTCAAACATGATTTAGACCTTGTTTATGAAAAACTGTTTATTTCAGTATTTCATGATTGCAACTTGCTGAAAAGTGTCAACAATGTATCTTTCATCGAGTTTAAACAGAACAGCAAAATGGTAAATACAGAGTGACTCAAACATGATTTAGACCTTGTTTATGAAAACTGTTTATTTCTGTATATCATGATTGCAACTTGCTGAAAAGTGTCAACAGTGTTCCTATCATCTGGATTTAGCAGTACAGCAAAAATGGTACTTACAGTGACTCAAACATAATTTAGACCTTGTTTATGAAAACTGTTTATTTCTGTATATCATGATTGCAACTTGCTGAAAAGTGCCAACAGTGTTCCTATCATCTGGATTAAGCAGTACAGCACAAATGGTACTTACAGAGTGCATCAAACATGATTTAGACCTTGTTTATGAATAACGGGTTATTTCTGTATTTCATGATTGCAACTTGATGAAAAGTGTCAACAGTGTTCCTTTCATCGAGTTTAGATAGTACAGAAAAATGGTACTTACACTCAAACATGATTTAGACCTTGTTTATGAATAACGGGTTATTTCTGTATTTCATGATTGCAACTTGCTGAAAAGTGTCAACAGTGTTCCTATCATCTGGATTACGCAGGACAGCAAAAAGGTACTTACAGAGTGCATCAAACATGATTTAGACCTTGTTTATGAAAAACTGTTTATTTCTGTATTTCATGATTGCAACTTTCTGAAAAGTGTCAACAGTGTTCCTATCATCTGGATTAAGCAGTACAGAAAAAATGGTACTTACAGAGTGACTACAACATGTTTTAGACCTTGTTTATGAAAACGGTTTAATTCTGTATATCATTATTGCAACTTGATGAAAAGTGTCAACAGTGTTCCTTTCATCGAGTTTAGATAGTACAGCAAAATGGTACTTACACTCAAACATGATTTAGACCTTGTTTATGAATAACGGGTTATTTCTGTATTTCATGATTGCAACTTGCTGAAAAGTGTCAACAGTGTTCCTATCATCTGGATTACGCAGGACAGCAAAAAGGTACTTACAGAGTGACTACAACATGATTTAGACCTTGTTTATGAAAACGGTTTAATTCTGTATATCATTATTGCAGCTTGCTGAAAAGTGTCAACAGTGTTCCTATCATCTGGATTAAGCAGTACAGCAAAAATGATACTTACAGAGTGACTCAAACATGATTTAGACCTTGTTTATGAAAAACTGATTATTCCTGTATTTCATGATAACAACTTGCTGAAAAGTGTCAACAGTGTTCCTATCATCTGGATTAAGCCGGACAGCAAAAAAGGTACTTACAGAGTGCATCAAACATGATTTAGACCTTGTTTATGAAAAACAGATTATTTATGTATTTCATGATTGCAACTTGCTGAAGTGTCAACTGTGTTCCTTTCATTGAGTTTAGACAGTACAGCAAAATGGTACTTACAGAGTGACTCAAACATGATTTAGACCTTGTTTATGAAAAACTGTTTGTTTTTGTTTTTCATGATTGCAATTTGCTGAAAAGTGTCAACAGTGTTCCTATCATCTGGATTAAGCAGTACAGCAAAAAAGGTACTTACAGAGTGCATCAAACATGATTTAGACCTTGTTTATGAAAAACAGATTATTTATGTATTTCATGATTGCAACTTGCTGAAGTGTCAACTGTGTTCCTTTCATTAAGTTTAGACAGTACAGCAAAATGGTACTTACAGAGTGACTCAAACATGATTTAGACCTTGTTTATGAAAAACTGTTTGTTTTTGTATTTCATGATTGCAATTTGCTGAAAAGTGTCAACAGTGTTCCTATCATCTGGATTAAGCAGTACAGCAAAAATGGTACTTACAGAGTGACTCAAACATGATTTAGACCTTGTTTATGAAAAACAGATTATTTATTTATTTATTTCATGATTGCAACTTGCTGAAGTGTCAACAGTGTTCCTTTCATCGAGTTTAGATAGTACAGCAAAATGGTACTTACACTCAAACATGATTTAGACCTTGTTTATGAAAAACAGATTATTTATGTATTTCATGATTGCAACTTGCTGAAGTGTCAACTGTGTTCCTTTCATTGAGTTTAGACAGTACAGCAAAATGGTACTTACAGATTGACTCAAACATGATTTTAGACCTTGTTTATGAAAAACTGTTTGTTTTTGTTTTTCATGATTGCAATTTGCTGAAAAGTGTCAACAGTGTTCCTATCATCTGGATTACGCAGGACAGCAAAAAGGTACTTACAGAGTGCATCAAACATGATTTAGACCTTGTTTATGAAAAACTGTTTATTTCTGTATTTCATGATAACAACTTTCTGAAAAGTGTCAACAGTGTTCCTATCATCTGGATTAAGCCGGACAGCAAAAAAGGTACTTACAGAGTGCATCAAACATGATTTAGACCTTGTTTATGAAAAACAGATTATTTATTTATTTCATGATTGCAACTTGCTGAAGTGTCAACAGTGTTCCTTTCATCGAGTTTAGATAGTACAGCAAAATGGTACTTACACTCAAACATGATTTAGACCTTGTTTATGAAAAACTGTTTATTTCAGTATGTCATGATTGCAACTTGCTGAAAAGTGTCAACAAAGTATCTTTCATCGAGTTTAATACAGAACAGCAAAATGGTAAATACAGAGTGACTCAAACATGATTTAGACCTTGTTTATGAAAACTGTTTATTTCTGTATATCATGATTGCAACTTGCTGAAAAGTGTCAACAGTGTTCCTATCATCTGGATTTAGCAGTACAGCAAAAATGGTACTTACAGTGACTCAAACATAATTTAGACCTTGTTTATGAAAACTGTTTATTTCTGTATATCATGATTGCAACTTGCTGAAAAGTGCCAACAGTGTTCCTATCATCTGGATTAAGCAGTACAGCACAAATGGTACTTACAGAGTGCATCAAACATGATTTAGACCTTGTTTATGAATAACGGGTTATTTCTGTATTTCATGATTGCAACTTGATGAAAAGTGTCAACAGTGTTCCTTTCATCGAGTTTAGATAGTACAGCAAAATGGTACTTACACTCAAACATGATTTAGACCTTGTTTATGAATAACGGGTTATTTCTGTATTTCATGATTGCAACTTGCTGAAAAGTGTCAACAGTGTTCCTATCATCTGGATTACGCAGGACAGCAAAAAGGTACTTACAGAGTGCATCAAACATGATTTAGACCTTGTTTATGAAAAACTGTTTATTTCTGTATTTCATGATAGCAACTTTCTGAAAAGTGTCAACAGTGTTCCTATCATCTGGATTAAGCAGTACAGAAAAAATGGTACTTACAGAGTGACTACAACATGATTTAGACCTTGTTTATGAAAACGGTTTAATTCTGTATATCATTATTGCAACTTGCTGAAAAGTGTCAACAGTGTTCCTATCATCTGGATTAAGCAGTACAGCAAAAATGATACTTACAGAGTGACTCAAACATGATTTAGACCTTGTTTATGAAAAACTGATTATTCCTGTATTTCATAATAACAACTTGCTGAAAAGTGTCAACAGTGTTCCTATCATCTGGATTAAGCCGGACAGCAAAAAAGGTACTTACAGAGTGCATCAAACATGATTTAGACCTTGTTTATGAAAAACAGATTATTTATGTATTTCATGATTGCAACTTGCTGAAGTGTCAACTGTGTTCCTTTCATTGAGTTTAGACAGTACAGCAAAATGGTACTTACAGAGTGACTCAAACATGATTTAGACCTTGTTTATGAAAAACTGTTTGTTTTTGTATTTCATGATTGCAATTTGCTGAAAAGTGTCAACAGTGTTCCTATCATCTGGATTAAGCAGTACAGCAAAAATGGTACTTACAGAGTGACTCAAACATGATTTAGACCTTGTTTATGAAAAACAGATTATTTATGTATTTCATGATTGCAACTTGCTGAAGTGTCAACAGTGTTCCTTTCATCGAGTTTAGATAGTACAGCAAAATGGTACATACACTCAAACATGATTTAGACCTTGTTTATGAAAAACTGTTTATTTCAGTATTTCATGATTGCAACTTGCTGAAAAGTGTCAACAATGTATCTTTCATCGAGTTTAAACAGAACAGCAAAATGGTAAATACAGAGTGACTCAAACATGATTTAGACCTTGTTTATGAAAACTGTTTATTTCTGTATATCATGATTGCAACTTGCTGAAAAGTGTCAACAGTGTTCCTATCATCTGGATTTAGCAGTACAGCAAAAATGGTACTTACAGTGACTCAAACATAATTTAGACCTTGTTTATGAAAACTGTTTATTTCTGTATATCATGATTGCAACTTGCTGAAAAGTGCCAACAGTGTTCCTATCATCTGGATTAAGCAGTACAGCACAAATGGTACTTACAGAGTGCATCAAACATGATTTAGACCTTGTTTATGAATAACGGGTTATTTCTGTATTTCATGATTGCAACTTGATGAAAAGTGTCAACAGTGTTCCTTTCATCGAGTTTAGATAGTACAGAAAAATGGTACTTACACTCAAACATGATTTAGACCTTGTTTATGAATAACGGGTTATTTCTGTATTTCATGATTGCAACTTGCTGAAAAGTGTCAACAGTGTTCCTATCATCTGGATTACGCAGGACAGCAAAAAGGTACTTACAGAGTGCATCAAACATGATTTAGACCTTGTTTATGAAAAACTGTTTATTTCTGTATTTCATGATTGCAACTTTCTGAAAAGTGTCAACAGTGTTCCTATCATCTGGATTAAGCAGTACAGAAAAAATGGTACTTACAGAGTGACTACAACATGTTTTAGACCTTGTTTATGAAAACGGTTTAATTCTGTATATCATTATTGCAACTTGCTGAAAAGTGTCAACAGTGTTCCTATCATCTGGATTAAGCAGTACAGCAAAAATGATACTTACAGAGTGACTCAAACATGATTTAGACCTTGTTTATGAAAAACTGATTATTCCTGTATTTCATGATAACAACTTGCTGAAAAGTGTCAACAGTGTTCCTATCATCTGGATTAAGCCGGACAGCAAAAAAGGTACTTACAGAGTGCATCAAACATGATTTAGACCTTGTTTATGAAAAACAGATTATTTATGTATTTCATGATTGCAATTTGCTGAAGTGTCAACTGTGTTCCTTTCATTGAGTTTAGACAATACCTCAAAATGGTACTTACAGAGTGACTCAAACATGATTTAGAACTTGTTTATGAAAAACTGATTATTTCTGTATTTCATGATTGCAACTTGCAGAAAAGTCTCAACAGTGTTCCTATCATCTGGATTAAGCAGTACAGAAAAAATTGTACTTACAGAGTGACTACAACATGGTTTAGACCTTGTTTATGAAAACGGTTTAATTCTGTATATCATTATTGCAACTTGCTGAAAAGTGTCAACAGTGTTCCTATCATCTGGATTAAGCATTACAGCAAAAATGATACTTACAGAGTGACTCAAACATGATTTAGACCTTGTTTATGAAAAACTGATTATTTCTGTATTTCATGATAACAACTTGCTGAAAAGTGTCAACAGTGTTCCTATCATCTGGATTAAGACGGACAGCAAAAAAGGTACTTACAGAGTGCATCAAACATGATTTAGACCTTGTTTATGAAAAACAGATTATTTATGTATTTCATGATTGCAACTTGCTGAAGTGTCAACTGTGTTCCTTTCATTGAGTTTAGACAGTACAGCAAAATGGTACTTACAGAGTGACTCAAACATGATTTAGACCTTGTTTATGAAAAACTGTTTGTTTTTGTTTTTCATGATTGCAATTTGCTGAAAAGTGTCAACAGTGTTCCTATCATCTGGATTAAGCAGTACAGCAAAAAAGGTACTTACAGAGTGCATCAAACATGATTTAGACCTTGTTTATGAAAAACAGATTATTTATGTATTTCATGATTGCAACTTGCTGAAGTGTCAACTGTGTTCCTTTCATTAAGTTTAGACAGTACAGCAAAATGGTACTTACAGAGTGACTCAAACATGATTTAGACCTTGTTTATGAAAAACTGTTTGTTTTTGTATTTCATGATTGCAATTTGCTGAAAAGTGTCAACAGTGTTCCTATCATCTGGATTAAGCAGTACAGCAAAAATGGTACTTACAGAGTGACTCAAACATGATTTAGACCTTGTTTATGAAAAACAGATTATTTATGTATTTCATGATTGCAACTTGCTGAAGTGTCAACAGTGTTCCTTTCATCGAGTTTAGATAGTACAGCAAAATGGTACTTACACTCAAACATGATTTAGACCTTGTTTATGAAAAACTGTTTATTTCAGTATTTCATGATTGCAACTTGCTGAAAAGTGTCAACAATGTATCTTTCATCGAGATTAAACAGAACAGCAAAATGGTAAATACAGAGTGACTCAAACATGATTTAGACCTTGTTTATGAAAACTGTTTATTTCTGTATATCATGATTGCAACTTGCTGAAAAGTGTCAACAGTGTTCCTATCATCTGGATTTAGCAGTACAGCAAAAATGGTACTTACAGTGACTCAAACATAATTTAGACCTTGTTTATGAAAACTGTTTATTTCTGTATATCATGATTGCAACTTGCTGAAAAGTGCCAACAGTGTTCCTATCATCTGGATTAAGCAGTACAGCACAAATGGTACTTACAGAGTGCATCAAACATGATTTAGACCTTGTTTATGAATAACGGGTTATTTCTGTATTTCATGATTGCAACTTGCTGAAAAGTGTCAACAGTGTTCCTATCATCTGGATTACGCAGGACAGCAAAAAGGTACTTACAGAGTGCATCAAACATGATTTAGACCTTGTTTATGAAAAACTGTTTATTTCTGTATTTCATGATTGCAACTTTCTGAAAAGTGTCAACAGTGTTCCTATCATCTGGATTAAGCAGTACAGAAAAAATGGTACTTACAGAGTGACTACAACATGATTTAGACCTTGTTTATGAAAAACTGATTATTCCTGTATTTCATGATAACAACTTGCTGAAAAGTGTCAACAGTGTTCCTATCATCTGGATTAAGCCGGACAGCAAAAAAGGTACTTACAGAGTGCATCAAACATGATTTAGACCTTGTTTATGAAAAACAGATTATTTATGTATTTCATGATTGCAATTTGCTGAAGTGTCAACTGTGTTCCTTTCATTGAGTTTAGACAATACCTCAAAATGGTACTTACAGAGTGACTCAAACATGATTTAGAACTTGTTTATGAAAAACTGATTATTTCTGTATTTCATGATTGCAACTTGCAGAAAAGTCTCAACAGTGTTCCTATCATCTGGATTAAGCAGTACAGCAAAAAAGGTACTTACAGAGTGCATCAAACATGATTTAGACCTTGTTTATGAAAAACAGATTATTTATGTATTTCATGATTGCAACTTGCTGAAGTGTCAACTGTGTTCCTTTCATTAAGTTTAGACAGTACAGCAAAATGGTACTTACAGAGTGACTCAAACATGATTTAGACCTTGTTTATGAAAAACTGTTTGTTTTTGTATTTCATGATTGCAATTTGCTGAAAAGTGTCAACAGTGTTCCTATCATCTGGATTAAGCAGTACAGCAAAAATGGTACTTACAGAGTGACTCAAACATGATTTAGACCTTGTTTATGAAAAACAGATTATTTATGTATTTCATGATTGCAACTTGCTGAAGTGTCAACAGTGTTCCTTTCATCGAGTTTAGATAGTACAGCAAAATGGTACTTACACTCAAACATGATTTAGACCTTGTTTATGAAAAACTGTTTATTTCAGTATTTCATGATTGCAACTTGCTGAAAAGTGTCAACAATGTATCTTTCATCGAGTTTAAACAGAACAGCAAAATGGTAAATACAGAGTGACTCAAACATGATTTAGACCTTGTTTATGAAAACTGTTTATTTCTGTATATCATGATTGCAACTTGCTGAAAAGTGTCAACAGTGTTCCTATCATCTGGATTTAGCAGTACAGCAAAAATGGTACTTACAGTGACTCAAACATAATTTAGACCTTGTTTATGAAAACTGTTTATTTCTGTATATCATGATTGCAACTTGCTGAAAAGTGCCAACAGTTTTCCTATCATCTGGATTAAGCAGTACAGCACAAATGGTACTTACAGAGTGCATCAAACATGATTTAGACCTTGTTTATGAATAACGGGTTATTTCTGTATTTCATGATTGCAACTTGATGAAAAGTGTCAACAGTGTTCCTTTCATCGAGTTTAGATAGTACAGCAAAATGGTACTTACACTCAAACATGATTTAGACCTTGTTTATGAATAACGGGTTATTTCTGTATTTCATGATTGCAACTTGCTGAAAAGTGTCAACAGTGTTCCTATCATCTGGATTACGCAGGACAGCAAAAAGGTACTTACAGAGTGCATCAAACATGATTTAGACCTTGTTTATGAAAAACTGTTTATTTCTGTATTTCATGATTGCAACTTTCTGAAAAGTGTCAACAGTGTTCCTATCATCTGGATTAAGCAGTACAGAAAAAATGGTACTTACAGAGTGACTACAACATGATTTAGACCTTGTTTATGAAAACGGTTTAATTCTGTATATCATTATTGCAACTTGCTGAAAAGTGTCAACAGTGTTCCTATCATCTGGATTAAGCAGTACAGCAAAAATGATACTTACAGAGTGACTCAAACATGATTTAGACCTTGTTTATGAAAAACTGATTATTCCTGTATTTCATGATAACAATTTGCTGAAAAGTGTCAACAGTGTTCCTATCATCTGGATTAAGCCGGACAGCAAAAAAGGTACTTACAGAGTGCATCAAACATGATTTAGACCTTGTTTATGAAAAACAGATTATTTATGTATTTCATGATTGCAATTTGCTGAAGTGTCAACTGTGTTCCTTTCATTGAGTTTAGACAATACCTCAAAATGGTACTTACAGAGTGACTCAAACATGATTTAGAACTTGTTTATGAAAAACGGATTATTTCTGTATTTCATGATTGCAACTTGCAGAAAAGTCTCAACAGTGTTCCTATCATCTGGATTACGCAGGACAGCAAAAAGGTACTTACAGAGTGCATCAAACATGATTTAGACCTTGTTTATGAAAAACTGTTTATTTCTGTATTTCATGATAGCAACTTTCTGAAAAGTGTCAACAGTGTTCCTATCATCTGGATTAAGCAGTACAGAAAAAATGGTACTTACAGAGTGACTACAACATGATTTAGACCTTGTTTATGAAAACGGTTTAATTCTGTATATCATTATTGCAACTTGCTGAAAAGTGTCAACAGTGTTCCTATCATCTGGATTAAGCAGTACAGCAAAAATGATACTTACAGAGTGACTCAAACATGATTTAGACCTTGTTTATGAAAAACTGATTATTCCTGTATTTCATGATAACAACTTGCTGAAAAGTGTCAACAGTGTTCCTATCATCTGGATTAAGCCGGACAGCAAAAAAGGTACTTACAGAGTGCATCAAACATGATTTAGACCTTGTTTATGAAAAACAGATTATTTATGTATTTCATGATTGCAACTTGCTGAAGTGTCAACTGTGTTCCTTTCATTGAGTTTAGACAGTACAGCAAAATGGTACTTACAGAGTGACTCAAACATGATTTAGACCTTGTTTATGAAAAACTGTTTGTTTTTGTTTTTCATGATTGCAATTTGCTGAAAAGTGTCAACAGTGTTCCTATCATCTGGATTAAGCAGTACAGCAAAAAAGGTACTTACAGAGTGCATCAAACATGATTTAGACCTTGTTTATGAAAAACAGATTATTTATGTATTTCATGATTGCAACTTGCTGAAGTGTCAACTGTGTTCCTTTCATTGAGTTTAGACAGTACAGCAAAATGGTACTTACAGAGTGACTCAAACATGATTTAGACCTTGTTTATGAAAAACTGTTTGTTTTTGTTTTTCATGATTGCAATTTGCTGAAAAGTGTCAACAGTGTTCCTATCATCTGGATTATGCAGGACAGCAAAAAAGGTACTTACAGAGTGCATCAAACATGATTTAGACCTTGTTTATGAAAAACAGATTATTTATGTATTTCATGATTGCAACTTGCTGAAGTGTCAACTGTGTTCCTTTCATTAAGTTTAGACAGTACAGCAAAATGGTACTTACAGAGTGACTCAAACATGATTTAGACCTTGTTTATGAAAAACTGTTTGTTTTTGTATTTCATGATTGCAATTTGCTGAAAAGTGTCAACAGTGTTCCTATCATCTGGATTAAGCAGTACAGCAAAAATGGTACTTACAGAGTGACTCAAACATGATTTAGACCTTGTTTATGAAAAACAGATTATTTATGTATTTCATGATTGCAACTTGCTGAAGTGTCAACAGTGTTCCTTTCATCGAGTTTAGATAGTACAGCAAAATGGTACTTACACTCAAACATGATTTAGACCTTGTTTATGAAAAACTGTTTATTTCAGTATTTCATGATTGCAACTTGCTGAAAAGTGTCAACAATGTATCTTTCATCGAGTTTAAACAGAACAGCAAAATGGTAAATACAGAGTGACTCAAACATGATTTAGACCTTGTTTATGAAAACTGTTTATTTCTGTATATCATGATTGCAACTTGCTGAAAAGTGTCAACAGTGTTCCTATCATCTGGATTTAGCAGTACAGCAAAAATGGTACTTACAGTGACTCAAACATAATTTAGACCTTGTTTATGAAAACTGTTTATTTCTGTATATCATGATTGCAACTTGCTGAAAAGTGCCAACAGTTTTCCTATCATCTGGATTAAGCAGTACAGCACAAATGGTACTTACAGAGTGCATCAAACATGATTTAGACCTTGTTTATGAATAACGGGTTATTTCTGTATTTCATGATTGCAACTTGATGAAAAGTGTCAACAGTGTTCCTTTCATCGAGTTTAGATAGTACAGCAAAATGGTACTTACACTCAAACATGATTTAGACCTTGTTTATGAAAACGGTTTAATTCTGTATATCATTATTGCAACTTGCTGAAAAGTGGTCAACAGTGTTCCTATCATCTGGATTAAGCAGTACAGCAAAAATGATACTTACAGAGTGACTCAAACATGATTTAGACCTTGTTTATGAAAAACTGATTATTCCTGTATTTCATGATAACAATTTGCTGAAAAGTGTCAACAGTGTTCCTATCATCTGGATTAAGCCGGACAGCAAAAAAGGTACTTACAGAGTGCATCAAACATGATTTAGACCTTGTTTATGAAAAACAGATTATTTATGTATTTCATGATTGCAATTTGCTGAAGTGTCAACTGTGTTCCTTTCATTGAGTTTAGACAATACCTCAAAATGGTACTTACAGAGTGACTCAAACATGATTTAGAACTTGTTTATGAAAAACGGATTATTTCTGTATTTCATGATTGCAACTTGCAGAAAAGTCTCAACAGTGTTCCTATCATCTGGATTACGCAGGACAGCAAAAAGGTACTTACAGAGTGCATCAAACATGATTTAGACCTTGTTTATGAAAAACTGTTTATTTCTGTATTTCATGATAGCAACTTTCTGAAAAGTGTCAACAGTGTTCCTATCATCTGGATTAAGCAGTACAGAAAAAATGGTACTTACAGAGTGACTACAACATGATTTAGACCTTGTTTATGAAAACGGTTTAATTCTGTATATCATTATTGCAACTTGCTGAAAAGTGTCAACAGTGTTCCTATCATCTGGATTAAGCAGTACAGCAAAAATGATACTTACAGAGTGACTCAAACATGATTTAGACCTTGTTTATGAAAAACTGATTATTTCTGTATTTCATGATAACAACTTGCTGAAAAGTGTCAACAGTGTTCCTATCATCTGGATTAAGCCGGACAGCAAAAAAGGTACTTACAGAGTGCATCAAACATGATTTAGACCTTGTTTATGAAAAACAGATTATTTATGTATTTCATGATTGCAACTTGCTGAAGTGTCAACTGTGTTCCTTTCATTAAGTTTAGACAGTACAGCAAAATGGTACTTACAGAGTGACTCAAACATGATTTAGACCTTGTTTATGAAAAACTGTTTGTTTTTGTTTTTCATGATTGCAATTTGCTGAAAAGTGTCAACAGTGTTCCTATCATCTGGATTTAGCAGTACAGCAAAAATGGTACTTACAGAGTGACTCAAACATGATTTAGACCTTGTTTATGAAAAACTGATTATTTCTGTATTTCATGATTGCAACTTGATGAAAAGTGTCAACAGTGTTCCTTTCATCGACTTTAGATAGTACAGCAAAATGGTACTTACACTCAAACATGATTTAGACCTTGTTTATGAATAACGGGTTATTTCTGTATTTCATGATTGCAACTTGCTGAAAAGTGTCAACAGTGTTCCTATCATCTGGATTTAGCAGTACAGCAAAAATGGTACTTACAGAGTGACTCAAACATGATTTAGACCTTGTTTATGAAAAACTGATTATTTATTTATTTCATGATTGCAATTTGCTGAAGTGTCAACTGTGTTCCTTTCATTGAGTTTAGACAATACCTCAAAATGGTACTTACAGAGTGACTCAAACATGATTTAGAACTTGTTTATGAAAAACGGATTATTTCTGTATTTCATGATTGCAACTTGCAGAAAAGTCTCAACAGTGTTCCTATCATCTGGATTACGCAGGACAGCAAAAAGGTACTTACAGAGTGCATCAAACATGATTTAGACCTTGTTTATGAAAAACTGTTTATTTCTGTATTTCATGATAGCAACTTTCTGAAAAGTGTCAACAGTGTTCCTATCATCTGGATTAAGCAGTACAGAAAAAATGGTACTTACAGAGTGACTCAAACATGATTTAGACCTTGTTTATGAAAAACAGATTATTTATGTATTTCATGATTGCAACTTGCTGAAGTGTCAACAGTGTTCCTTTCATCGAGTTTAGATAGTACAGCAAAATGGTACTTACACTCAAACATGATTTAGACCTTGTTTATGAAAAACTGTTTATTTCAGTATTTCATGATTGCAACTTGCTGAAAAGTGTCAACAATGTATCTTTCATCGAGTTTAAACAGAACAGCAAAATGGTAAATACAGAGTGACTCAAACATGATTTAGACCTTGTTTATGAAAACTGTTTATTTCTGTATATCATGATTGCAACTTGCTGAAAAGTGTCAACAGTGTTCCTATCATCTGGATTTAGCAGTACAGCAAAAATGGTACTTACAGAGTGACTCAAACATGATTTAGACCTTGTTTATGAAAAACTGTTTATTTCTGTATATCATGATTGCAATTTGCTGAAGTGTCAACTGTGTTCCTTTCATTGAGTTTAGACAATACCTCAAAATGGTACTTACAGAGTGACTCAAACATGATTTAGAACTTGTTTATGAAAAACGGATTATTTCTGTATTTCATGATTGCAACTTGCAGAAAAGTCTCAACAGTGTTCCTATCATCTGGATTACGCAGGACAGCAAAAAGGTACTTACAGAGTGCATCAAACATGATTTAGACCTTGTTTATGAAAAACTGTTTATTTCTGTATTTCATGATAGCAACTTTCTGAAAAGTGTCAACAGTGTTCCTATCATCTGGATTAAGCAGTACAGAAAAAATGGTACTTACAGAGTGACTACAACATGATTTAGACCTTGTTTATGAAAACGGTTTAATTCTGTATATCATTATTGCAACTTGCTGAAAAGTGTCAACAGTGTTCCTATCATCTGGATTAAGCAGTACAGCAAAAATGATACTTACAGAGTGACTCAAACATGATTTAGACCTTGTTTATGAAAAACTGATTATTTCTGTATTTCATGATAACAACTTGCTGAAAAGTGTCAACAGTGTTCCTATCATCTGGATTAAGCAGTACAGCAAAAAAGGTACTTACAGAGTGCATCAAACATGATTTAGACCTTGTTTATGAAAAACAGATTATTTATGTATTTCATGATTGCAACTTGCTGAAGTGTCAACTGTGTTCCTTTCATTAAGTTTAGACAGTACAGCAAAATGGTACTTACAGAGTGACTCAAACATGATTTAGACCTTGTTTATGAAAAACTGTTTGTTTTTGTATTTCATGATTGCAATTTGCTGAAAAGTGTCAACAGTGTTCCTATCATCTGGATTAAGCAGTACAGCAAAAATGGTACTTACAGAGTGACTCAAACATGATTTAGACCTTGTTTATGAAAAACAGATTATTTATGTATTTCATGATTGCAACTTGCTGAAGTGTCAACAGTGTTCCTTTCATCGAGTTTAGATAGTACAGCAAAATGGTACTTACACTCAAACATGATTTAGACCTTGTTTATGAAAAACTGTTTATTTCAGTATTTCATGATTGCAACTTGCTGAAAAGTGTCAACAATGTATCTTTCATCGAGTTTAAACAGAACAGCAAAATGGTAAATACAGAGTGACTCAAACATGATTTAGACCTTGTTTATGAAAACTGTTTATTTCTGTATATCATGATTGCAACTTGCTGAAAAGTGTCAACAGTGTTCCTATCATCTGGATTTAGCAGTACAGCAAAAATGGTACTTACAGTGACTCAAACATAATTTAGACCTTGTTTATGAAAACTGTTTATTTCTGTATATCATGATTGCAACTTGCTGAAAAGTGCCAACAGTTTTCCTATCATCTGGATTAAGCAGTACAGCACAAATGGTACTTACAGAGTGCATCAAACATGATTTAGACCTTGTTTATGAATAACGGGTTATTTCTGTATTTCATGATTGCAACTTGATGAAAAGTGTCAACAGTGTTCCTTTCATCGAGTTTAGATAGTACAGCAAAATGGTACTTACACTCAAACATGATTTAGACCTTGTTTATGAATAACGGGTTATTTCTGTATTTCATGATTGCAACTTGCTGAAAAGTGTCAACAGTGTTCCTATCATCTGGATTACGCAGGACAGCAAAAAGGTACTTACAGAGTGCATCAAACATGATTTAGACCTTGTTTATGAAAACGGTTTAATTCTGTATATCATTATTGCAACTTGCTGAAAAGTGTCAACAGTGTTCCTATCATCTGGATTAAGCAGTACAGCAAAAATGATACTTACAGAGTGACTCAAACATGATTTAGACCTTGTTTATGAAAAACTGATTATTCCTGTATTTCATGATAACAATTTGCTGAAAAGTGTCAACAGTGTTCCTATCATCTGGATTAAGCCGGACAGCAAAAAAGGTACTTACAGAGTGCATCAAACATGATTTAGACCTTGTTTATGAAAAACAGATTATTTATGTATTTCATGATTGCAATTTGCTGAAGTGTCAACTGTGTTCCTTTCATTGAGTTTAGACAATACCTCAAAATGGTACTTACAGAGTGACTCAAACATGATTTAGAACTTGTTTATGAAAAACGGATTATTTCTGTATTTCATGATTGCAACTTGCAGAAAAGTCTCAACAGTGTTCCTATCATCTGGATTACGCAGGACAGCAAAAAGGTACTTACAGAGTGCATCAAACATGATTTAGACCTTGTTTATGAAAAACTGTTTATTTCTGTATTTCATGATAGCAACTTTCTGAAAAGTGTCAACAGTGTTCCTATCATCTGGATTAAGCAGTACAGAAAAAATGGTACTTACAGAGTGACTACAACATGATTTAGACCTTGTTTATGAAAACGGTTTAATTCTGTATATCATTATTGCAACTTGCTGAAAAGTGTCAACAGTGTTCCTATCATCTGGATTAAGCAGTACAGCAAAAATGATACTTACAGAGTGACTCAAACATGATTTAGACCTTGTTTATGAAAAACTGATTATTTCTGTATTTCATGATAACAACTTGCTGAAAAGTGTCAACAGTGTTCCTATCATCTGGATTAAGCCGGACAGCAAAAAAGGTACTTACAGAGTGCATCAAACATGATTTAGACCTTGTTTATGAAAAACAGATTATTTATGTATTTCATGATTGCAACTTGCTGAAGTGTCAACTGTGTTCCTTTCATTAAGTTTAGACAGTACAGCAAAATGGTACTTACAGAGTGACTCAAACATGATTTAGACCTTGTTTATGAAAAACTGTTTGTTTTTGTTTTTCATGATTGCAATTTGCTGAAAAGTGTCAACAGTGTTCCTATCATCTGGATTTAGCAGTACAGCAAAAATGGTACTTACAGAGTGACTCAAACATGATTTAGACCTTGTTTATGAAAAACTGATTATTTCTGTATTTCATGATTGCAACTTGATGAAAAGTGTCAACAGTGTTCCTTTCATCGACTTTAGATAGTACAGCAAAATGGTACTTACACTCAAACATGATTTAGACCTTGTTTATGAATAACGGGTTATTTCTGTATTTCATGATTGCAACTTGCTGAAAAGTGTCAACAGTGTTCCTATCATCTGGATTTAGCAGTACAGCAAAAATGGTACTTACAGAGTGACTCAAACATGATTTAGACCTTGTTTATGAAAAACTGATTATTTATTTATTTCATGATTGCAATTTGCTGAAGTGTCAACTGTGTTCCTTTCATTGAGTTTAGACAATACCTCAAAATGGTACTTACAGAGTGACTCAAACATGATTTAGAACTTGTTTATGAAAAACGGATTATTTCTGTATTTCATGATTGCAACTTGCAGAAAAGTCTCAACAGTGTTCCTATCATCTGGATTACGCAGGACAGCAAAAAGGTACTTACAGAGTGCATCAAACATGATTTAGACCTTGTTTATGAAAAACTGTTTATTTCTGTATTTCATGATAGCAACTTTCTGAAAAGTGTCAACAGTGTTCCTATCATCTGGATTAAGCAGTACAGAAAAAATGGTACTTACAGAGTGACTCAAACATGATTTAGACCTTGTTTATGAAAAACAGATTATTTATGTATTTCATGATTGCAACTTGCTGAAGTGTCAACAGTGTTCCTTTCATCGAGTTTAGATAGTACAGCAAAATGGTACTTACACTCAAACATGATTTAGACCTTGTTTATGAAAAACTGTTTATTTCAGTATTTCATGATTGCAACTTGCTGAAAAGTGTCAACAATGTATCTTTCATCGAGTTTAAACAGAACAGCAAAATGGTAAATACAGAGTGACTCAAACATGATTTAGACCTTGTTTATGAAAACTGTTTATTTCTGTATATCATGATTGCAACTTGCTGAAAAGTGTCAACAGTGTTCCTATCATCTGGATTTAGCAGTACAGCAAAAATGGTACTTACAGAGTGACTCAAACATGATTTAGACCTTGTTTATGAAAAACTGTTTATTTCTGTATATCATGATTGCAATTTGCTGAAGTGTCAACTGTGTTCCTTTCATTGAGTTTAGACAATACCTCAAAATGGTACTTACAGAGTGACTCAAACATGATTTAGAACTTGTTTATGAAAAACGGATTATTTCTGTATTTCATGATTGCAACTTGCAGAAAAGTCTCAACAGTGTTCCTATCATCTGGATTACGCAGGACAGCAAAAAGGTACTTACAGAGTGCATCAAACATGATTTAGACCTTGTTTATGAAAAACTGTTTATTTCTGTATTTCATGATAGCAACTTTCTGAAAAGTGTCAACAGTGTTCCTATCATCTGGATTAAGCAGTACAGAAAAAATGGTACTTACAGAGTGACTACAACATGATTTAGACCTTGTTTATGAAAACGGTTTAATTCTGTATATCATTATTGCAACTTGCTGAAAAGTGTCAACAGTGTTCCTATCATCTGGATTAAGCAGTACAGCAAAAATGATACTTACAGAGTGACTCAAACATGATTTAGACCTTGTTTATGAAAAACTGATTATTTCTGTATTTCATGATAACAACTTGCTGAAAAGTGTCAACAGTGTTCCTATCATCTGGATTAAGCAGTACAGCAAAAAAGGTACTTACAGAGTGCATCAAACATGATTTAGACCTTGTTTATGAAAAACAGATTATTTATGTATTTCATGATTGCAACTTGCTGAAGTGTCAACTGTGTTCCTTTCATTAAGTTTAGACAGTACAACAAAATGGTACTTACAGAGTGACTCAAACATGATTTAGACCTTGTTTATGAAAAACTGTTTGTTTTTGTATTTCATGATTGCAATTTGCTGAAAAGTGTCAACAGTGTTCCTATCATCTGGATTAAGCAGTACAGCAAAAATGGTACTTACAGAGTGACTCAAACATGATTTAGACCTTGTTTATGAAAAACAGATTATTTATGTATTTCATGATTGCAACTTGCTGAAGTGTCAACAGTGTTCCTTTCATCGAGTTTAGATAGTACAGCAAAATGGTACTTACACTCAAACATGATTTAGACCTTGTTTATGAAAAACTGTTTATTTCAGTATTTCATGATTGCAACTTGCTGAAAAGTGTCAACAATGTATCTTTCATCGAGTTTAAACAGAACAGCAAAATGGTAAATACAGAGTGACTCAAACATGATTTAGACCTTGTTTATGAAAACTGTTTATTTCTGTATATCATGATTGCAACTTGCTGAAAAGTGTCAACAGTGTTCCTATCATCTGGATTTAGCAGTACAGCAAAAATGGTACTTACAGTGACTCAAACATAATTTAGACCTTGTTTATGAAAACTGTTTATTTCTGTATATCATGATTGCAACTTGCTGAAAAGTGCCAACAGTTTTCCTATCATCTGGATTAAGCAGTACAGCACAAATGGTACTTACAGAGTGCATCAAACATGATTTAGACCTTGTTTATGAATAACGGGTTATTTCTGTATTTCATGATTGCAACTTGATGAAAAGTGTCAACAGTGTTCCTTTCATCGAGTTTAGATAGTACAGCAAAATGGTACTTACACTCAAACATGATTTAGACCTTGTTTATGAATAACGGGTTATTTCTGTATTTCATGATTGCAACTTGCTGAAAAGTGTCAACAGTGTTCCTATCATCTGGATTACGCAGGACAGCAAAAAGGTACTTACAGAGTGCATCAAACATGATTTAGACCTTGTTTATGAAAACGGTTTAATTCTGTATATCATTATTGCAACTTGCTGAAAAGTGTCAACAGTGTTCCTATCATCTGGATTAAGCAGTACAGCAAAAATGATACTTACAGAGTGACTCAAACATGATTTAGACCTTGTTTATGAAAAACTGATTATTCCTGTATTTCATGATAACAATTTGCTGAAAAGTGTCAACAGTGTTCCTATCATCTGGATTAAGCCGGACAGCAAAAAAGGTACTTACAGAGTGCATCAAACATGATTTAGACCTTGTTTATGAAAAACAGATTATTTATGTATTTCATGATTGCAATTTGCTGAAGTGTCAACTGTGTTCCTTTCATTGAGTTTAGACAATACCTCAAAATGGTACTTACAGAGTGACTCAAACATGATTTAGAACTTGTTTATGAAAAACGGATTATTTCTGTATTTCATGATTGCAACTTGCAGAAAAGTCTCAACAGTGTTCCTATCATCTGGATTACGCAGGACAGCAAAAAGGTACTTACAGAGTGCATCAAACATGATTTAGACCTTGTTTATGAAAAACTGTTTATTTCTGTATTTCATGATAGCAACTTTCTGAAAAGTGTCAACAGTGTTCCTATCATCTGGATTAAGCAGTACAGAAAAAATGGTACTTACAGAGTGACTACAACATGATTTAGACCTTGTTTATGAAAACGGTTTAATTCTGTATATCATTATTGCAACTTGCTGAAAAGTGTCAACAGTGTTCCTATCATCTGGATTAAGCAGTACAGCAAAAATGATACTTACAGAGTGACTCAAACATGATTTAGACCTTGTTTATGAAAAACTGATTATTTCTGTATTTCATGATAACAACTTGCTGAAAAGTGTCAACAGTGTTCCTATCATCTGGATTAAGCCGGACAGCAAAAAAGGTACTTACAGAGTGCATCAAACATGATTTAGACCTTGTTTATGAAAAACAGATTATTTATGTATTTCATGATTGCAACTTGCTGAAGTGTCAACTGTGTTCCTTTCATTAAGTTTAGACAGTACAGCAAAATGGTACTTACAGAGTGACTCAAACATGATTTAGACCTTGTTTATGAAAAACTGTTTGTTTTTGTTTTTCATGATTGCAATTTGCTGAAAAGTGTCAACAGTGTTCCTATCATCTGGATTTAGCAGTACAGCAAAAATGGTACTTACAGAGTGACTCAAACATGATTTAGACCTTGTTTATGAAAAACTGATTATTTCTGTATTTCATGATTGCAACTTGATGAAAAGTGTCAACAGTGTTCCTTTCATCGACTTTAGATAGTACAGCAAAATGGTACTTACACTCAAACATGATTTAGACCTTGTTTATGAATAACGGGTTATTTCTGTATTTCATGATTGCAACTTGCTGAAAAGTGTCAACAGTGTTCCTATCATCTGGATTTAGCAGTACAGCAAAAATGGTACTTACAGAGTGACTCAAAAATGATTTAGACCTTGTTTATGAAAAACTGATTATTTATTTATTTCATGATTGCAATTTGCTGAAGTGTCAACTGTGTTCCTTTCATTGAGTTTAGACAATACCTCAAAATGGTACTTACAGAGTGACTCAAACATGATTTAGAACTTGTTTATGAAAAACGGATTATTTCTGTATTTCATGATTGCAACTTGCAGAAAAGTCTCAACAGTGTTCCTATCATCTGGATTACGCAGGACAGCAAAAAGGTACTTACAGAGTGCATCAAACATGATTTAGACCTTGTTTATGAAAAACTGTTTATTTCTGTATTTCATGATAGCAACTTTCTGAAAAGTGTCAACAGTGTTCCTATCATCTGGATTAAGCAGTACAGAAAAAATGGTACTTACAGAGTGACTCAAACATGATTTAGACCTTGTTTATGAAAAACAGATTATTTATGTATTTCATGATTGCAACTTGCTGAAGTGTCAACAGTGTTCCTTTCATCGAGTTTAGATAGTACAGCAAAATGGTACTTACACTCAAACATGATTTAGACCTTGTTTATGAAAAACTGTTTATTTCAGTATTTCATGATTGCAACTTGCTGAAAAGTGTCAACAATGTATCTTTCATCGAGTTTAAACAGAACAGCAAAATGGTAAATACAGAGTGACTCAAACATGATTTAGACCTTGTTTATGAAAACTGTTTATTTCTGTATATCATGATTGCAACTTGCTGAAAAGTGTCAACAGTGTTCCTATCATCTGGATTTAGCAGTACAGCAAAAATGGTACTTACAGAGTGACTCAAACATGATTTAGACCTTGTTTATGAAAAACTGTTTATTTCTGTATATCATGATTGCAATTTGCTGAAGTGTCAACTGTGTTCCTTTCATTGAGTTTAGACAATACCTCAAAATGGTACTTACAGAGTGACTCAAACATGATTTAGAACTTGTTTATGAAAAACGGATTATTTCTGTATTTCATGATTGCAACTTGCAGAAAAGTCTCAACAGTGTTCCTATCATCTGGATTACGCAGGACAGCAAAAAGGTACTTACAGAGTGCATCAAACATGATTTAGACCTTGTTTATGAAAAACTGTTTATTTCTGTATTTCATGATAGCAACTTTCTGAAAAGTGTCAACAGTGTTCCTATCATCTGGATTAAGCAGTACAGAAAAAATGGTACTTACAGAGTGACTACAACATGATTTAGACCTTGTTTATGAAAACGGTTTAATTCTGTATATCATTATTGCAACTTGCTGAAAAGTGTCAACAGTGTTCCTATCATCTGGATTAAGCAGTACAGCAAAAATGATACTTACAGAGTGACTCAAACATGATTTAGACCTTGTTTATGAAAAACTGATTATTTCTGTATTTCATGATAACAACTTGCTGAAAAGTGTCAACAGTGTTCCTATCATCTGGATTAAGCAGTACAGCAAAAAAGGTACTTACAGAGTGCATCAAACATGATTTAGACCTTGTTTATGAAAAACAGATTATTTATGTATTTCATGATTGCAACTTGCTGAAGTGTCAACTGTGTTCCTTTCATTAAGTTTAGACAGTACAGCAAAATGGTACTTACAGAGTGACTCAAACATGATTTAGACCTTGTTTATGAAAAACTGTTTGTTTTTGTATTTCATGATTGCAATTTGCTGAAAAGTGTCAACAGTGTTCCTATCATCTGGATTAAGCAGTACAGCAAAAATGGTACTTACAGAGTGACTCAAACATGATTTAGACCTTGTTTATGAAAAACAGATTATTTATGTATTTCATGATTGCAACTTGCTGAAGTGTCAACAGTGTTCCTTTCATCGAGTTTAGATAGTACAGCAAAATGGTACTTACACTCAAACATGATTTAGACCTTGTTTATGAAAAACTGTTTATTTCAGTATTTCATGATTGCAACTTGCTGAAAAGTGTCAACAATGTATCTTTCATCGAGTTTAAACAGAACAGCAAAATGGTAAATACAGAGTGACTCAAACATGATTTAGACCTTGTTTATGAAAACTGTTTATTTCTGTATATCATGATTGCAACTTGCTGAAAAGTGTCAACAGTGTTCCTATCATCTGGATTTAGCAGTACAGCAAAAATGGTACTTACAGTGACTCAAACATAATTTAGACCTTGTTTATGAAAACTGTTTATTTCTGTATATCATGATTGCAACTTGCTGAAAAGTGCCAACAGTTTTCCTATCATCTGGATTAAGCAGTACAGCACAAATGGTACTTACAGAGTGCATCAAACATGATTTAGACCTTGTTTATGAATAACGGGTTATTTCTGTATTTCATGATTGCAACTTGATGAAAAGTGTCAACAGTGTTCCTTTCATCGAGTTTAGATAGTACAGCAAAATGGTACTTACACTCAAACATGATTTAGACCTTGTTTATGAATAACGGGTTATTTCTGTATTTCATGATTGCAACTTGCTGAAAAGTGTCAACAGTGTTCCTATCATCTGGATTACGCAGGACAGCAAAAAGGTACTTACAGAGTGCATCAAACATGATTTAGACCTTGTTTATGAAAAACTGTTTATTTCTGTATTTCATGATTGCAACTTTCTGAAAAGTGTCAACAGTGTTCCTATCATCTGGATTAAGCAGTACAGAAAAAATGGTACTTACAGAGTGACTACAACATGATTTAGACCTTGTTTATGAAAACGGTTTAATTCTGTATATCATTATTGCAACTTGCTGAAAAGTGTCAACAGTGTTCCTATCATCTGGATTAAGCAGTACAGCAAAAATGATACTTACAGAGTGACTCAAACATGATTTAGACCTTGTTTATGAAAAACTGATTATTCCTGTATTTCATGATAACAATTTGCTGAAAAGTGTCAACAGTGTTCCTATCATCTGGATTAAGCCGGACAGCAAAAAAGGTACTTACAGAGTGCATCAAACATGATTTAGACCTTGTTTATGAAAAACAGATTATTTATGTATTTCATGATTGCAATTTGCTGAAGTGTCAACTGTGTTCCTTTCATTGAGTTTAGACAATACCTCAAAATGGTACTTACAGAGTGACTCAAACATGATTTAGAACTTGTTTATGAAAAACGGATTATTTCTGTATTTCATGATTGCAACTTGCAGAAAAGTCTCAACAGTGTTCCTATCATCTGGATTACGCAGGACAGCAAAAAGGTACTTACAGAGTGCATCAAACATGATTTAGACCTTGTTTATGAAAAACTGTTTATTTCTGTATTTCATGATAGCAACTTTCTGAAAAGTGTCAACAGTGTTCCTATCATCTGGATTAAGCAGTACAGAAAAAATGGTACTTACAGAGTGACTACAACATGATTTAGACCTTGTTTATGAAAACGGTTTAATTCTGTATATCATTATTGCAACTTGCTGAAAAGTGTCAACAGTGTTCCTATCATCTGGATTAAGCAGTACAGCAAAAATGATACTTACAGAGTGACTCAAACATGATTTAGACCTTGTTTATGAAAAACTGATTATTTCTGTATTTCATGATAACAACTTGCTGAAAAGTGTCAACAGTGTTCCTATCATCTGGATTAAGCCGGACAGCAAAAAAGGTACTTACAGAGTGCATCAAACATGATTTAGACCTTGTTTATGAAAAACAGATTATTTATGTATTTCATGATTGCAACTTGCTGAAGTGTCAACTGTGTTCCTTTCATTAAGTTTAGACAGTACAGCAAAATGGTACTTACAGAGTGACTCAAACATGATTTAGACCTTGTTTATGAAAAACTGTTTGT
The DNA here is from genome assembly GCF_965601325.2 of Salmo salar. Lineage (NCBI taxonomy): Eukaryota > Metazoa > Chordata > Actinopteri > Salmoniformes > Salmonidae > Salmo > Salmo salar. The sequence goes on along the minus strand of NC_138295.1, from coordinate 46,779,801 downwards.
TTTTGTTTTTCATGATTGCAATTTGCTGAAAAGTGTCAACAGTGTTCCTATCATCTGGATTTAGCAGTACAGCAAAAATGGTACTTACAGAGTGACTCAAACATGATTTAGACCTTGTTTATGAAAAACTGATTATTTCTGTATTTCATGATTGCAACTTGATGAAAAGTGTCAACAGTGTTCCTTTCATCGACTTTAGATAGTACAGCAAAATGGTACTTACACTCAAACATGATTTAGACCTTGTTTATGAATAACGGGTTATTTCTGTATTTCATGATTGCAACTTGCTGAAAAGTGTCAACAGTGTTCCTATCATCTGGATTTAGCAGTACAGCAAAAATGGTACTTACAGAGTGACTCAAACATGATTTAGACCTTGTTTATGAAAAACTGATTATTTATTTATTTCATGATTGCAATTTGCTGAAGTGTCAACTGTGTTCCTTTCATTGAGTTTAGACAATACCTCAAAATGGTACTTACAGAGTGACTCAAACATGATTTAGAACTTGTTTATGAAAAACGGATTATTTCTGTATTTCATGATTGCAACTTGCAGAAAAGTCTCAACAGTGTTCCTATCATCTGGATTACGCAGGACAGCAAAAAGGTACTTACAGAGTGCATCAAACATGATTTAGACCTTGTTTATGAAAAACTGTTTATTTCTGTATTTCATGATAGCAACTTTCTGAAAAGTGTCAACAGTGTTCCTATCATCTGGATTAAGCAGTACAGAAAAAATGGTACTTACAGAGTGACTACAACATGATTTAGACCTTGTTTATGAAAACGGTTTAATTCTGTATATCATTATTGCAACTTGCTGAAAAGTGTCAACAGTGTTCCTATCATCTGGATTAAGCAGTACAGCAAAAATGATACTTACAGAGTGACTCAAACATGATTTAGACCTTGTTTATGAAAAACTGATTATTTCTGTATTTCATGATAACAACTTGCTGAAAAGTGTCAACAGTGTTCCTATCATCTGGATTAAGCCGGACAGCAAAAAAGGTACTTACAGAGTGCATCAAACATGATTTAGACCTTGTTTATGAAAAACAGATTATTTATGTATTTCATGATTGCAACTTGCTGAAGTGTCAACTGTGTTCCTTTCATTAAGTTTAGACAGTACAGCAAAATGGTACTTACAGAGTGACTCAAACATGATTTAGACCTTGTTTATGAAAAACTGTTTGTTTTTGTTTTTCATGATTGCAATTTGCTGAAAAGTGTCAACAGTGTTCCTATCATCTGGATTTAGCAGTACAGCAAAAATGGTACTTACAGAGTGACTCAAACATGATTTAGACCTTGTTTATGAAAAACTGATTATTTCTGTATTTCATGATTGCAACTTGATGAAAAGTGTCAACAGTGTTCCTTTCATCGACTTTAGATAGTACAGCAAAATGGTACTTACACTCAAACATGATTTAGACCTTGTTTATGAATAACGGGTTATTTCTGTATTTCATGATTGCAACTTGCTGAAAAGTGTCAACAGTGTTCCTGTCATCTGGATTTAGCAGTACAGCAAAAATGGTACTTACAGAGTGCATCAAACATGATTTAGACCTTGTTTATGAATAACGGGTTATTTCTGTATTTCATGATTGCAACTTGATGAAAAGTGTCAACAGTGTTCCTTTCATCGAGTTTAGATAGTACAGCAAAATGGTACTTACACTCAAACATGATTTAGACCTTGTTTATGAATAACGGGTTATTTCTGTATTTCATGATTGCAACTTGCTGAAAAGTGTCAACAGTGTTCCTATCATCTGGATTACGCAGGACAGCAAAAAGGTACTTACAGAGTGCATCAAACATGATTTAGACCTTGTTTATGAAAAACTGTTTATTTCTGTATTTCATGATAGCAACTTTCTGAAAAGTGTCAACAGTGTTCCTATCATCTGGATTAAGCAGTACAGAAAAAATGGTACTTACAGAGTGACTACAACATGATTTAGACCTTGTTTATGAAAACGGTTTAATTCTGTATATCATTATTGCAACTTGCTGAAAAGTGTCAACAGTGTTCCTATCATCTGGATTAAGCAGTACAGCAAAAATGATACTTACAGAGTGACTCAAACATGATTTAGACCTTGTTTATGAAAAACTGATTATTCCTGTATTTCATGATAACAACTTGCTGAAAAGTGTCAACAGTGTTCCTATCATCTGGATTAAGCCGGACAGCAAAAAAGGTACTTACAGAGTGCATCAAACATGATTTAGACCTTGTTTATGAAAAACAGATTATTTATGTATTTCATGATTGCAACTTGCTGAAGTGTCAACTGTGTTCCTTTCATTGAGTTTAGACAGTACAGCAAAATGGTACTTACAGAGTGACTCAAACATGATTTAGACCTTGTTTATGAAAAACTGTTTGTTTTTGTTTTTCATGATTGCAATTTGCTGAAAAGTGTCAACAGTGTTCCTATCATCTGGATTAAGCAGTACAGCAAAAAAGGTACTTACAGAGTGCATCAAACATGATTTAGACCTTGTTTATGAAAAACAGATTATTTATGTATTTCATGATTGCAACTTGCTGAAGTGTCAACTGTGTTCCTTTCATTAAGTTTAGACAGTACAGCAAAATGGTACTTACAGAGTGACTCAAACATGATTTAGACCTTGTTTATGAAAAACTGTTTGTTTTTGTATTTCATGATTGCAATTTGCTGAAAAGTGTCAACAGTGTTCCTATCATCTGGATTAAGCAGTACAGCAAAAATGGTACTTACAGAGTGACTCAAACATGATTTAGACCTTGTTTATGAAAAACAGATTATTTATGTATTTCATGATTGCAACTTGCTGAAGTGTCAACAGTGTTCCTTTCATCGAGTTTAGATAGTACAGCAAAATGGTACTTACACTCAAACATGATTTAGACCTTGTTTATGAAAAACTGTTTATTTCAGTATTTCATGATTGCAACTTGCTGAAAAGTGTCAACAATGTATCTTTCATCGAGTTTAAACAGAACAGCAAAATGGTAAATACAGAGTGACTCAAACATGATTTAGACCTTGTTTATGAAAACTGTTTATTTCTGTATATCATGATTGCAACTTGCTGAAAAGTGTCAACAGTGTTCCTATCATCTGGATTTAGCAGTACAGCAAAAATGGTACTTACAGTGACTCAAACATAATTTAGACCTTGTTTATGAAAACTGTTTATTTCTGTATATCATGATTGCAACTTGCTGAAAAGTGCCAACAGTGTTCCTATCATCTGGATTAAGCAGTACAGCACAAATGGTACTTACAGAGTGCATCAAACATGATTTAGACCTTGTTTATGAATAACGGGTTATTTCTGTATTTCATGATTGCAACTTGATGAAAAGTGTCAACAGTGTTCCTTTCATCGAGTTTAGATAGTACAGCAAAATGGTACTTACACTCAAACATGATTTAGACCTTGTTTATGAATAACGGGTTATTTCTGTATTTCATGATTGCAACTTGCTGAAAAGTGTCAACAGTGTTCCTATCATCTGGATTACGCAGGACAGCAAAAAGGTACTTACAGAGTGCATCAAACATGATTTAGACCTTGTTTATGAAAAACTGTTTATTTCTGTATTTCATGATTGCAACTTTCTGAAAAGTGTCAACAGTGTTCCTATCATCTGGATTAAGCAGTACAGAAAAAATGGTACTTACAGAGTGACTACAACATGATTTAGACCTTGTTTATGAAAACGGTTTAATTCTGTATATCATTATTGCAACTTGCTGAAAAGTGTCAACAGTGTTCCTATCATCTGGATTAAGCAGTACAGCAAAAATGATACTTACAGAGTGACTCAAACATGATTTAGACCTTGTTTATGAAAAACTGATTATTCCTGTATTTCATGATAACAATTTGCTGAAAAGTGTCAACAGTGTTCCTATCATCTGGATTAAGCCGGACAGCAAAAAAGGTACTTACAGAGTTTCTTCAAACATGATTTAGACCTTGTTTATGAAAAACAGATTATTTATGTATTTCATGATTGCAATTTGCTGAAGTGTCAACTGTGTTCCTTTCATTGAGTTTAGACAATACCTCAAAATGGTACTTACAGAGTGACTCAAACATGATTTAGAACTTGTTTATGAAAAACGGATTATTTCTGTATTTCATGATTGCAACTTGCAGAAAAGTCTCAACAGTGTTCCTATCATCTGGATTACGCAGGACAGCAAAAAGGTACTTACAGAGTGCATCAAACATGATTTAGACCTTGTTTATGAAAAACTGTTTATTTCTGTATTTCATGATAGCAACTTTCTGAAAAGTGTCAACAGTGTTCCTATCATCTGGATTAAGCAGTACAGAAAAAATGGTACTTACAGAGTGACTACAACATGATTTAGACCTTGTTTATGAAAACGGTTTAATTCTGTATATCATTATTGCAACTTGCTGAAAAGTGTCAACAGTGTTCCTATCATCTGGATTAAGCAGTACAGCAAAAATGATACTTACAGAGTGACTCAAACATGATTTAGACCTTGTTTATGAAAAACTGATTATTTCTGTATTTCATGATAACAACTTGCTGAAAAGTGTCAACAGTGTTCCTATCATCTGGATTAAGCCGGACAGCAAAAAAGGTACTTACAGAGTGCATCAAACATGATTTAGACCTTGTTTATGAAAAACAGATTATTTATGTATTTCATGATTGCAACTTGCTGAAGTGTCAACTGTGTTCCTTTCATTAAGTTTAGACAGTACAGCAAAATGGTACTTACAGAGTGACTCAAACATGATTTAGACCTTGTTTATGAAAAACTGTTTGTTTTTGTTTTTCATGATTGCAATTTGCTGAAAAGTGTCAACAGTGTTCCTATCATCTGGATTTAGCAGTACAGCAAAAATGGTACTTACAGAGTGACTCAAACATGATTTAGACCTTGTTTATGAAAAACTGATTATTTCTGTATTTCATGATTGCAACTTGATGAAAAGTGTCAACAGTGTTCCTTTCATCGACTTTAGATAGTACAGCAAAATGGTACTTACACTCAAACATGATTTAGACCTTGTTTATGAATAACGGGTTATTTCTGTATTTCATGATTGCAACTTGCTGAAAAGTGTCAACAGTGTTCCTATCATCTGGATTTAGCAGTACAGCAAAAATGGTACTTACAGAGTGACTCAAACATGATTTAGACCTTGTTTATGAAAAACTGATTATTTATTTATTTCATGATTGCAACTTGCTGAAGTGTCAACAGTGTTCCTTTCATCGAGTTTAGATAGTACAGCAAAATGGTACTTACACTCAAACATGATTTAGACCTTGTTTATGAAAAACTGTTTATTTCAGTATTTCATGATTGCAACTTGCTGAAAAGTGTCAACAATGTATCTTTCATCGAGTTTAAATAGAACAGCAAAATGGTAAATACAGAGTGACTCAAACATGATTTAGACCTTGTTTATGAAAACTGTTTATTTCTGTATATCATGATTGCAACTTGCTGAAAAGTGTCAACAGTGTTCCTATCATCTGGATTTAGCAGTACAGCAAAAATGGTACTTACAGTGACTCAAACATAATTTAGACCTTGTTTATGAAAACTGTTTATTTCTGTATATCATGATTGCAACTTGCTGAAAAGTGCCAACAGTGTTTGTATCATCTGGATTAAGCAGTACAGCACAAATGGTACATACAGAGTGCATCAAACATGATTTAGACCTTGTTTATGAAAACGGTTTATTTCTGTATATCATGATTGCAACTTGCTGAAAAGTGTCAACAGTGTTCCTATTATCTGGATTAAGCAGGACAGCAAAAAAGGTACTTACAGAATGCATCAAACATGATTTAGACGTTGTTTATGAAAAAAAAAATATTTCTGTATTTCATGATAGCAACTTTCTGAAAAGTGTCAACAGTGTTCCTATCATCTGGATTAAGAAGTACAGCAAAAATGGTATTTACAGAGTGACTCAATCATGATTTAGACCTTGTTTATGAAAACGGTTTAATTCTGAATATCATTATTGCAACTTGCTGAAAAGTGTCAACAGTGTTCCTATCATCTGGATTTAGCAGTACAACAAAAATGGTACTTACAGTGACTCAAACATAATTTAGACCTTGTTTATGAAAACTGTTTATTTCTGTATATCATGATTGCAACTTGCTGAAAAGTGCCAACAGTGTTCCTATCATCTGGATTAAGCAGTACAGCACAAATGGTACTTACAGAGTGCATCAAACATGATTTAGACCTTGTTTATGAATAACGGGTTATTTCTGTATTTCATGATTGCAACTTGATGAAAAGTGTCAACAGTGTTCCTATCATCTGGATTTAGCAGTACAGCAAAAATGGTACTTACAGAGTGACTCAAACATGATTTAGACCTTGTTTATGAAAAACTGATTATTTATTTATTTCATGATTGCAACTTGCTGAAGTGTCAACAGTGTTCCTTTCATCGAGTTTAGATAGTACAGCAAAATGGTACTTACACTCAAACATGATTTAGACCTTGTTTATGAAAAACTGTTTATTTCAGTATTTCATGATTGCAACTTGCTGAAAAGTGTCAACAATGTATCTTTCATCGAGTTTAAACAGAACAGCAAAATGGTAAATACAGAGTGACTCAAACATGATTTAGACCTTGTTTATGAAAACTGTTTATTTCTGTATATCATGATTGCAACTTGCTGAAAAGTGTCAACAGTGTTCCTATCATCTGGATTTAGCAGTACAGCAAAAATGGTACTTACAGTGACTCAAACATAATTTAGACCTTGTTTATGAAAACTGTTTATTTCTGTATATCATGATTGCAACTTGCTGAAAAGTGCCAACAGTGTTCCTATCATCTGGATTAAGCAGTACAGCACAAATGGTACTTACAGAGTGCATCAAACATGATTTAGACCTTGTTTATGAATAACGGGTTATTTCTGTATTTCATGATTGCAACTTGATGAAAAGTGTCAACAGTGTTCCTATCATCTGGATTTAGCAGTACAGCAAAAATGGTACTTACAGAGTGACTCAAACATGATTTAGACCTTGTTTATGAAAAACTGATTATTTCTGTATTTCATGATTGCAACTTGATGAAAAGTGTCAACAGTGTTCCTTTCATCGACTTTAGATAGTACAGCAAAATGGTACTTACACTCAAACATGATTTAGACCTTGTTTATGAATAACGGGTTATTTCTGTATTTCATGATTGCAACTTGCTGAAAAGTGTCAACAGTGTTCCTATCATCTGGATTTAGCAGTACAGCAAAAATGGTACTTACAGAGTGACTCAAACATGATTTAGACCTTGTTTATGAAAAACTGATTATTTCTGTATTTCATGATTGCAACTTGATGAAAAGTGTCAACAGTGTTCCTTTCATCGACTTTAGATAGTACTGCAAAATGGTACTTACACTCAAACATGATTTAGACCTTGTTTATGAATAACGGGTTATTTCTGTATTTCATGATTGCAACTTGCTGAAAAGTGTCAACAGTGTTCCTATCATCTGGATTACGCAGGACAGCAAAAAGGTACTTACAGAGGGCATCAAACATGATTTAGACCTTGTTTATGAAAAACTGTTTATTTCTGTATTTCATTATAGCAACTTTCTGAAAAGTGTCAACAGTGTTCCTATCATCTGGATTAAGCAGTACAGAAAAAATGGTACTTACAGAGTGACTACAACATGATTTAGACCTTGTTTATGAAAACGGTTTAATTCTGTATATCATTATTGCAACTTGCTGAAAAGTGTCAACAGTGTTCCTATCATCTGGATTAAGCAGTACAGCAAAAATGATACTTACAGAGTGACTCAAACATGATTTAGACCTTGTTTATGAAAAACAGATTATTTATGTATTTCATGATTGCAACTTGCTGAAGTGTCAACTGTGTTCCTTTCATTGAGTTTAGACAGTACCTCAAAATGGTACTTACAGAGTGCATCAAACATGATTTAGACCTTGTTTATGAAAAACAGATTATTTATGTATTTCATGATTGCAACTTGCTGAAGTGTCAACAGTGTTCCTTTCATCGAGTTTAGATAGTACAGCAAAATGGTACTTACACTCAAACATGATTTAGACCTTGTTTATGAAAAACTGTTTATTTCTGTATTTCATGATTGCAACTTGATGAAAAGTGTCAACAGTGTTCCTATCATCTGGATTAAGCAGGACAGCAAAAAAGGTACTTACAGAGTGCATCAAACATGATTTAGACCTTGTTTATGAAAAACTGTTTATTTCTGTATTTCATGATAGCAACTTTCTGAAAAGTGTCAACAGTGTTCCTTTCATCGAGTTTAAACAGTACAGCAAAATGTTACTTACAGAGTGACTCAAACATGATTTAGACCTTGTTTATGAAAAACAGATTATTTATGTATTTCATGATTGCAACTTGCTGAAGTGTCAACTGTGTTCCTTTCATTGAGTTTAGACAGTACAGCAAAATGGTACTTACAGAGTGACTCAAACATGATTTAGACCTTGTTTATGAAAAACTGTTTGTTTTTGTTTTTCATGATTGCAATTTGCTGAAAAGTGTCAACAGTGTTCCTATCATCTGGATTAAGCAGTACAGCAAAAATGGTACTTACAGAGTGACTCAAACATGATTTAGACCTTGTTTATGAAAAGCAGATTATTTATGTATTTCATGATTGCAACTTGCTGAAGTGTCAACAGTGTTCCTTTCATCGAGTTTAGATAGTACAGCAAAATGGTACTTACACTCAAACATGATTTAGACCTTGTTTATGAAAAACTGTTTATTTCTGTATTTCATGATTGCAACTTGCTGAAAAGTGTCAACAGTGTTTGTATCATCTGGATTAAGCAGTACAGCACAAATGGTACATACAGAGTGCATCAAACATGATTTAGACCTTGTTTATGAAAACTGTTTATTTCTGTATATCATGATTGCAACTTGCTGAAAAGTGTCAACAGTGTTCCTATTATCTGGATTAAGCAGGACAGCAAAAAAGGTACTTACAGAATGCATCAAACATGATTTAGACCTTGTTTATGAAAAAAAATATATTTCTGTATTTCGTGATAGCAACTTTCTGAAAAGTGTCAACAGTGTTCCTATCATCTGGATTAAGAAGTACAGCAAAAATGGTATTTACAGAGTGACTCAATCATGATTTAGACCTTGTTTATGAAAACGGTTTAATTCTGAATATCATTATTGCAACTTGCTGAAAAGTGTCAACAGTGTTCCTATCATCTGGATTTAGCAGTACAGCAAAAATGGTACTTACAGAGTGACTCAAACATGATTTAGACCTTGTTTATGAAAAACTGATTATTTATTTATTTCATGATTGCAACTTGCTGAAGTGTCAACAGTGTTCCTTTCATCGAGTTTAGATAGTACAGCAAAATGGTACTTACACTCAAACATGATTTAGACCTTGTTTATGAAAAACTGTTTATTTCAGTATTTCATGATTGCAACTTGCTGAAAAGTGTCAACAATGTATCTTTCATCGAGTTTAAACAGAACAGCAAAATGGTAAATACAGAGTGACTCAAACATGATTTAGACCTTGTTTATGAAAACTGTTTATTTCTGTATATCATGATTGCAACTTGCTGAAAAGTGTCAACAGTGTTCCTATCATCTGGATTTAGCAGTACAGCAAAAATGGTACTTACAGTGACTCAAACATAATTTAGACCTTGTTTATGAAAACTGTTTATTTCTGTATATCATGATTGCAACTTGCTGAAAAGTGCCAACAGTGTTCCTATCATCTGGATTAAGCAGTACAGCACAAATGGTACTTACAGAGTGCATCAAACATGATTTAGACCTTGTTTATGAATAACGGGTTATTTCTGTATTTCATGATTGCAACTTGATGAAAAGTGTCAACAGTGTTCCTATCATCTGGATTTAGCAGTACAGCAAAAATGGTACTTACAGAGTGACTCAAACATGATTTAGACCTTGTTTATGAAAAACTGATTATTTCTGTATTTCATGATTGCAACTTGATGAAAAGTGTCAACAGTGTTCCTTTCATCGACTTTAGATAGTACAGCAAAATGGTACTTACACTCAAACATGATTTAGACCTTGTTTATGAATAACGGGTTATTTCTGTATTTCATGATTGCAACTTGCTGAAAAGTGTCAACAGTGTTCCTATCATCTGGATTACGCAGGACAGCAAAAAGGTACTTACAGAGGGCATCAAACATGATTTAGACCTTGTTTATGAAAAACTGTTTATTTCTGTATTTCATTATAGCAACTTTCTGAAAAGTGTCAACAGTGTTCCTATCATCTGGATTAAGCAGTACAGAAAAAATGGTACTTACAGAGTGACTACAACATGATTTAGACCTTGTTTATGAAAACGGTTTAATTCTGTATATCATTATTGCAACTTGCTGAAAAGTGTCAACAGTGTTCCTATCATCTGGATTAAGCAGTACAGCAAAAATGATACTTACAGAGTGACTCAAACATGATTTAGACCTTGTTTATGAAAAACAGATTATTTATGTATTTCATGATTGCAACTTGCTGAAGTGTCAACTGTGTTCCTTTCATTGAGTTTAGACAGTACCTCAAAATGGTACTTACAGAGTGCATCAAACATGATTTAGACCTTGTTTATGAAAAACAGATTATTTATGTATTTCATGATTGCAACTTGCTGAAGTGTCAACAGTGTTCCTTTCATCGAGTTTAGATAGTACAGCAAAATGGTACTTACACTCAAACATGATTTAGACCTTGTTTATGAAAAACTGTTTATTTCTGTATTTCATGATTGCAACTTGATGAAAAGTGTCAACAGTGTTCCTATCATCTGGATTAAGCAGGACAGCAAAAAAGGTACTTACAGAGTGCATCAAACATGATTTAGACCTTGTTTATGAAAAACTGTTTATTTCTGTATTTCATGATAGCAACTTTCTGAAAAGTGTCAACAGTGTTCCTTTCATCGAGTTTAAACAGTACAGCAAAATGTTACTTACAGAGTGACTCAAACATGATTTAGACCTTGTTTATGAAAAACAGATTATTTATGTATTTCATGATTGCAACTTGCTGAAGTGTCAACTGTGTTCCTTTCATTGAGTTTAGACAGTACAGCAAAATGGTACTTACAGAGTGACTCAAACATGATTTAGACCTTGTTTATGAAAAACTGTTTGTTTTTGTTTTTCATGATTGCAATTTGCTGAAAAGTGTCAACAGTGTTCCTATCATCTGGATTAAGCAGTACAGCAAAAATGGTACTTACAGAGTGACTCAAACATGATTTAGACCTTGTTTATGAAAAGCAGATTATTTATGTATTTCATGATTGCAACTTGCTGAAGTGTCAACAGTGTTCCTTTCATCGAGTTTAGATAGTACAGCAAAATGGTACTTACACTCAAACATGATTTAGACCTTGTTTATGAAAAACTGTTTATTTCTGTATTTCATGATTGCAACTTGCTGAAAAGTGTCAACAGTGTTTGTATCATCTGGATTAAGCAGTACAGCACAAATGGTACATACAGAGTGCATCAAACATGATTTAGACCTTGTTTATGAAAACTGTTTATTTCTGTATATCATGATTGCAACTTGCTGAAAAGTGTCAACAGTGTTCCTATTATCTGGATTAAGCAGGACAGCAAAAAAGGTACTTACAGAATGCATCAAACATGATTTAGACCTTGTTTATGAAAAAAAATATATTTCTGTATTTCATGATAGCAACTTTCTGAAAAGTGTCAACAGTGTTCCTATCATCTGGATTAAGAAGTACAGCAAAAATGGTATTTACAGAGTGACTCAATCATGATTTAGACCTTGTTTATGAAAACGGTTTAATTCTGAATATCATTATTGCAACTTGCTGAAAAGTGTCAACAGTGTTCCTATCATCTGGATTTAGCAGTACAGCAAAAAATGGTACTTACAGAGTGACTCAAACATGATTTAGACCTTGTTTATGAAAAACTGATTATTTATTTATTTCATGATTGCAACTTGCTGAAGTGTCAACAGTGTTCCTTTCATCGAGTTTAGATAGTACAGCAAAATGGTACTTACACTCAAACATGATTTAGACCTTGTTTATGAAAAACTGTTTATTTCAGTATTTCATGATTGCAACTTGCTGAAAAGTGTCAACAATGTATCTTTCATCGAGTTTAAACAGAACAGCAAAATGGTAAATACAGAGTGACTCAAACATGATTTAGACCTTGTTTATGAAAACTGTTTATTTCTGTATATCATGATTGCAACTTGCTGAAAAGTGTCAACAGTGTTCCTATCATCTGGATTTAGCAGTACAGCAAAAATGGTACTTACAGTGACTCAAACATGATTTAGACCTTGTTTATGAAAACTGTTTATTTCTGTATATCATGATTGCAACTTGCTGAAAAGTGCCAACAGTGTTCCTATCATCTGGATTAAGCAGTACAGCACAAATGGTACTTACAGAGTGCATCAAACATGATTTAGACCTTGTTTATGAATAACGGGTTATTTCTGTATTTCATGATTGCAACTTGCTGAAAAGTGTCAACAGTGTTCCTATCATCTGGATTTAGCAGTACAGCAAAAATGGTACTTACAGAGTGACTCAAACATGATTTAGACCTTGTTTATGAAAAACTGATTATTTCTGTATTTCATGATTGCAACTTGATGAAAAGTGTCAACAGTGTTCCTTTCATCGACTTTAGATAGTACAGCAAAATGGTACTTACACTCAAACATGATTTAGACCTTGTTTATGAATAACGGGTTATTTCTGTATTTCATGATTGCAACTTGCTGAAAAGTGTCAACAGTGTTCCTATCATCTGGATTACGCAGGACAGCAAAAAGGTACTTACAGAGTGCATCAAACATGATTTAGACCTTGTTTATGAAAAACTGTTTATTTCTGTATTTCATTATAGCAACTTTCTGAAAAGTGTCAACAGTGTTCCTATCATCTGGATTAAGCAGTACAGAAAAAATGGTACTTACAGAGTGACTACAACATGATTTAGACCTTGTTTATGAAAACGGTTTAATTCTGTATATCATTATTGCAACTTGCTGAAAAGTGTCAACAGTGTTCCTATCATCTGGATTAAGCAGTACAGCAAAATGTTACTTACAGAGTGACTCAAACATGATTTAGACCTTGTTTATGAAAAACAGATTATTTATGTATTTCATGATTGCAACTTGCTGAAGTGTCAACTGTGTTCCTTTCATTGAGTTTAGACAGTACAGCAAAATGGTACTTACAGAGTGACTCAAACATGATTTAGACCTTGTTTATGAAAAACTGTTTGTTTTTGTTTTTCATGATTGCAATTTGCTGAAAAGTGTCAACAGTGTTCCTATCATCTGGATTAAGCAGTACAGCAAAAATGGTACTTACAGAGTGACTCAAACATGATTTAGACCTTGTTTATGAAAAGCAGATTATTTATGTATTTCATGATTGCAACTTGCTGAAGTGTCAACAGTGTTCCTTTCATCGAGTTTAGATAGTACAGCAAAATGCTACTTACACTCAAACATGATTTAGACCTTGTTTATGAAAAACTGTTTATTTCTGTATTTCATGATTGCAACTTGCTGAAAAGTGTCAACAGTGTTTGTATCATCTGGATTAAGCAGTACAGCACAAATGGTACATACAGAGTGCATCAAACATGATTTAGACCTTGTTTATGAAAACTGTTTATTTCTGTATATCATGATTGCAACTTGCTGAAAAGTGTCAACAGTGTTCCTATTATCTGGATTAAGCAGGACAGCAAAAAAGGTACTTACAGAATGCATCAAACATGATTTAGACCTTGTTTAATGAAAAAAAAATATTTCTGTATTTCATGATAGCAACTTTCTGAAAAGTGTCAACAGTGTTCCTATCATCTGGATTAAGAAGTACAGCAAAAATGGTATTTACAGAGTGACTCAATCATGATTTAGACCTTGTTTATGAAAACGGTTTAATTCTGAATATCATTATTGCAACTTGCTGAAAAGTGTCAACAGTGTTCCTATCATCTGGATTTAGCAGTACAGCAAAAATGGTACTTACAGAGTGACTCAAACATGATTTAGACCTTGTTTATGAAAAACTGATTATTTATTTATTTCATGATTGCAACTTGCTGAAGTGTCAACAGTGTTCCTTTCATCGAGTTTAGATAGTACAGCAAAATGGTACTTACACTCAAACATGATTTAGACCTTGTTTATGAAAAACTGTTTATTTCAGTATTTCATGATTGCAACTTGCTGAAAAGTGTCAACAATGTATCTTTCATCGAGTTTAAACAGAACAGCAAAATGGTAAATACAGAGTGACTCAAACATGATTTAGACCTTGTTTATGAAAACTGTTTATTTCTGTATATCATGATTGCAACTTGCTGAAAAGTGTCAACAGTGTTCCTATCATCTGGATTTAGCAGTACAGCAAAAATGGTACTTACAGTGACTCAAACATAATTTAGACCTTGTTTATGAAAACTGTTTATTTCTGTATATCATGATTGCAACTTGCTGAAAAGTGCCAACAGTGTTTGTATCATCTGGATTAAGCAGTACAGCACAAATGGTACATACAGAGTGCATCAAACATGATTTAGACCTTGTTTATGAAAACTGTTTATTTCTGTATATCATGATTGCAACTTGCTGAAAAGTGTCAACAGTGTTCCTATTATCTGGATTAAGCAGGACAGCAAAAAAGGTACTTACAGAATGCATCAAACATGATTTAGACGTTGTTTATGAAAAAAAAAATATTTCTGTATTTCATGATAGCAACTTTCTGAAAAGTGCCAACAGTGTTCCTATCATCTGGATTAAGCAGTACAGCACAAATGGTACTTACAGAGTGCATCAAACATGATTTAGACCTTGTTTATGAATAACGAGTTATTTCTGTATTTCATGATTGCAACTTGATGAAAAGTGTCAACAGTGTTCCTATCATCTGGATTTAGCAGTACAGCAAAAATAGTACTTACAGAGTGACTCAAACATGATTTAGAACTTGTTTATGAAAAACTGATTATTTCTGTATTTCATGATTGCAACTTGATGAAAAGTGTCAACAGTGTTCCTTTCATCGACTTTAGATAGTACAGCAAAATGGTACTTACACTCAAACATGATTTAGACCTTGTTTATGAATAACGGGTTATTTCTGTATTTCATGATTGCAACTTGCTGAAAAGTGTCAACAGTGTTCCTATCATCTGGATTTAGCAGTACAGCAAAAATGGTACTTACAGAGTGACTCAAACATGATTTAGACCTTGTTTATGAAAAACTGTTTATTTCTGTATTTCATTATAGCAACTTTCTGAAAAGTGTCAACAGTGTTCCTATCATCTGGATTAAGCAGTACAGAAAAAATGGTACTTACAGAGTGACTACAACATGATTTAGACCTTGTTTATGAAAACGGTTTAATTCTGTATATCATTATTGCAACTTGCTGAAAAGTGTCAACAGTGTTCCTATCATCTGGATTAAGCAGTACAGCAAAAATGATACTTACAGAGTGACTCAAACATGATTTAGACCTTGTTTATGAAAAACAGATTATTTATGTATTTCATGATTGCAACTTGATGAAAAGTGTCAACAGTGTTCCTATCATCTGGATTAAGCAGGACAGCAAAAAAGGTACTTACAGAGTGCATCAAACATGATTTAGACCTTGTTTATGAAAAACTGTTTATTTCTGTATTTCATGATAGCAACTTTCTGAAAAGTGTCAACAGTGTTCCTTTCATCGAGTTTAAACAGTACAGCAAAATGTTACTTACAGAGTGACTCAAACATGATTTAGACCTTGTTTATGAAAAACAGATTATTTATGTATTTCATGATTGCAACTTGCTGAAGTGTCAACTGTGTTCCTTTCATTAAGTTTAAGCAGTACAGCAAAAAAGGTACTTACAGAGTGACTCAAACATGATTTAGACCTTGTTTATGAAAAACTGTTTATTTCTGTATTTCATGATAGCAACTTTCTGAAAAGTGTCAACAGTGTTCCTTTCATCGAGTTTAAACAATACAGCAAAATGTTACTTACAGAGTGACTCAAACATGATTTAGACCTTGTTTATGAAAAACAGATTATTTATGTATTTCATGATTGCAACTTGCTGAAGTGTCAACTGTGTTCCTATCATCTGGATTAAGCAGTACAGCAAAAATGGTACTTACAGAGTGACTCAAACATGATTTAGACCTTGTTTATGAAAAACAGATTATTTATGTATTTCATGATTGCAACTTGCTGAAGTGTCAACAGTGTTCCTTTCATCGAGTTTAGATAGTACAGCAAAATGGTACTTACACTCAAACATGATTTAGACCTTGTTTATGAAAAACTGTTTATTTCTGTATTTCATGATTGCAACTTGCTGAAAAGTGTCAACAGTGTTTGTATCATCTGGATTAAGCAGTACAGCACAAATGGTACATACAGAGTGCATCAAACATGATTTAGACCTTGTTTATGAAAACTGTTTATTTCTGTATATCATGATTGCAACTTGCTGAAAAGTGTCAACAGTGTTCCTATTATCTGGATTAAGCAGGACAGCAAAAAAGGTACTTACAGAATGCATCAAACATGATTTAGACCTTGTTTATGAAAAAAAAAATATTTCTGTATTTCATGATAGCAACTTGCTGAAAAGTGTCAACAGTGTTCCTATCATCTGGATTAAGCAGTACAGCAAAAAAGGTACTTACAGAGTGCATCAAACATGATTTAGACCTTGTTTATGAAAAACTGTTTATTTCTGTATTTCATGATAGCAACTTTCTGAAAAGTGTCAACAGTGTTCCTTTCATCGAGTTTAAACAATACAGCAAAATGTTACTTACAGAGTGACTCAAACATGATTTAGACCTTGTTTATGAAAAACAGATTATTTATGTATTTCATGATTGCAACTTGCTGAAGTGTCAACAGTGTTCCTTTCATCGATTTTTGATAGTACAGCAAAATGGTGCTTACACTCAAACGTGATTTAGACCTTGTTGATGAAAAACTGTTTATTTCTGTATTTCATGATTGCAACTTGCTGAAAAGTGTCAACAATATATCTTTCATCGAGTTTAACCTGTTATGGCTAGGGGGCAGTATTTTCACGGCTGGATAAAAAACGTACCCGATTTAATCTGGTTACTACTCCTACCCAGTAACTAGAATATGCATATACTTATTACATATGGATAGAAAACACCCTAAAGTTTCTAAAACTGTTTGAATGGTGTCTGTGAGTATAACAGAACTCATATGGCAGGCCAAAATCTGAGAAGGTTTCATTCAGGAAGTGGCCTGTCTGACAAGGTGTCGTTCTTCTTGTCTCTGTTTATTGAAGAGTGAGGATCTTAGCTGTCCCGTGACACTTCCTACGGCTGCCATAGGGTCTCAGAAGGCGGTAAAAAGCTGAATCGTGGCTTTGCAGGCTCTGGCTGAAACAAAGTAGCGCGTTTGGGTAGTGGCTGGTTACAGTACTGTGAGACTCAGGCTCGTGCCCGCGTCGACCGAAAGCTTTGTTTACTTTCCTCTGTTTATCTAATTGCAGATTCCCGGTCGGAATATTATCGCTTTTTTACGAGAAAAATGGAATAAAAATGGATTTTAAACAGCGGTTGACATGCTTCGAAGTACGGTAATGGAATATTTAGATTTTTTTTGTCACGAATTGCGCCATGCGCGTGACCCTTATTTACCCTTTCAGATAGTGTCTGGGACGCACGAACAAAACGCCGCAATTTGGATATAACGATGGATTATTTTGGACCAAACCAACATTTGTTATTGAAGTAGCAGTCCTGGGAGTGCATTCTGACGAAGACAACAAAAGGTAATCAAACTTTTATAATAGTAAATCCGATTTTGGTGAAGGCTAAACCTGCCGGGTGTCTAAATAGCTAGCCCGTGATGCCTGGGCTATGTACTTAGAATATTGCAAAATGTGCTTTCACCAAAAAGCTATTTTAAAATCGGACATATCGAGTGCATAGAGGAGTTCTGTATCTATAATTCTTAAAATAATTGTTATGCTTTTTGTGAACGTTTATCGTGAGTAATTTAGTAAATTCTTAGCAAATTCCTCCGGAGGTTTGCGGGGGGTATGCTAGTTCTGAACGTCACATGCTAATGTAAAAAGCTGTTTTTTGATATAAATATGAACTTGATTGAACAAAACATGCATGTATTGTATAACATAATGTCCTAGGTGTGTCATCTGATGAAGATCATCAAAGGTTAGTGCTGCATTTAGCTGTCTTCTGGGTTTTTGTGACATTATATGCTAGCTTGAAAAATGGGTGTCTGATTATTTCTGGCTTGGTACTCTGCTGACATAATCTAATGTTTTGCTTTCGCTGTAAAGCCTTTTTGAAATCGGACAGTGTGGTTAGATAAAGGAGAGTCTTGTCTTTAAAATGCTGTGAAATAGTCATATGTTTGAAAAATGGAAGTTTTTGTATTTTTGAGGAATTTGTAATTCGCGCCACGCCTATCATTGGATATTGGAGCAGGTGTTCCGCTAGCGGAACGTCTAGATGTAAGAGGTTAAACAGAACAGCAAAATGGTACATACAGAGTGCATCAAACATGATTTAGACCTTGTTTATGAAAACTGTTTATTTCTGTATATCATGATTGCAACTTGCTGAAAACTGTCAACAGTGTTCCTATCATCTGGATTAAGCAGGACAGCAAAAAATGTACTTACAGAGTGCATCAAACATGATTTAGACCTTGTTTATGAAAAAAAAAATATTTCTGTATTTCATGATAGCAACTTTCTGAAAAGTGTCAACAGTGTTCCTATCATCTGGATTAAGCAGTACAGCAAAAATGGTACTTACAGAGTGACTCAATCATGATTTAGACCTTGTTTATGAAAACGGTTTAATTCTGAATATCATTATTGCAACTTGCTGAAAAGTGTCAACAGTGTTCCTATCATCTGGAGTAAGCATTACAGCAAAAATGGTACTTACAGAGTGACTCAAACATGATTTAGACCTTGTTTATGAAAAACTGATTATTTATGTATTTCATGATTGCAACTTGCTGAAGTGTCAACAGCGTTCCTTTCATCGAATTTAGATAGTACAGCAAAATGGTACTTACAGAGTGACTCAAACATGATTTAGACCTTGTTTATGAAAAACTGTTTGTTTTTGTAATTCATGATTGCAATTTGCTGAAAAGTGTCAACAATGTATCTTTCATCGAGTTTAAACAGAACAGCAAAATGGTAAATACAGAGTGACTCAAACATGATTTAGACCTTGTTTATAAAAAACTGTTTATTTCTGTATTTCATGATAGCAACTTTCTGAAAAGTGTCAACAGTGTTCATTTCATCGAGTTTAACCTCTTGGGGCTAGGTGGGACGCTAGCGTGCCACCCGTGGTGCACTCCATCAACAGCAGGTGCATTTCAAGAGCGGCAAATTTGAATCCAAATAAATGTCAAAATTCAAATTTTTCAAAAATACAACTATGTTACACCATTTGAAAGATAAACATCTCCTTAATCTAACCACGTTTTACGATTTCAAAAAGGTTTTACGGCGAAAGCATAAATTTAGAGTATGTTAGGACAGTACATTTACAAGAGTTGTGTGTAATGTTTTGTCAAGTCAAAGACAGGGTCACCAAAACCATAAAACCAGCTAAAATGATGCACTAACCTTTTACAATCTCCATCAGATGACACTCCTAGGACATTATGTTAGACAATGCATGCATTTTTAGTTCTATCAAGTTGATATTTATATCCAAAAACAGCGTTTTACTATGGCATTGATGTTGAGGAAATCGTTTCCCTCCAATAACCGGCAGTCAAGTCAGCGTCACAAATTAAATAATTAAAATTAGAAAACATTGGTAAAATATTATATTGTCATTTAAAGAATTATAGATTTACATCTTTTGAACGCAATCAACTTGCCAGATTTAAAAATAACCTTACTGGGAAATCACACTTTGCAATAATCTGAGCACTGCGCCCAGAAAAATACGCGTTGCGATACAGACTAGACGTCATGTTGGGGAGATCTAAAATCGAAAATACTATGTAAATAATCCATTACCTTTGATTCTCTTCATCAGATGTCACTTCCAGGTATCACAGGTCCATAACGAATGTAGTTTTGTTCAAAAAAGCTCATCATTTATGTCCAAAAATCTCCGTCTCGTTAGCACATGATGTAAGCCAGCCGGACTTCTCGTCATGAACGAGGGGAAAAAATATATTTCCGTTCGTTCAAACATGTCAAACGTTGTATAGCATAAATCATTAGGGCCTTTTTTAACCAGAACATGAATAATATTCAAGGTGGACGAATGCATACTCTTTTATAACGTATTGGAACGAGGGTACCCAACATCAACTCGCGCGCAAGGTGTCTAATGGGCCATCATCGTTCCATGGCTCTTGTTCGGTCAGATCTCCCTCCAGAAGACTCAAAACACTTTGTAAAGGCTGGTGACATCTAGTGGAAGCAATAGGAAGTGCCAAAATATTCCTAAACCCCTGTGTTTTTCAATGGGATAGGTTTAAAGTCAATACAACACATCAGGTATCCACTTCCTGTCAGAAAATGTCTCAGGGTTTTGCCTGCCAAATGAGTTCTGTTATACTCACAGACACCATTCAAACAGTTTTGGAAACTTTAGAGTGTTTTCTATCTATATATAATAAGTATATGCATATTGTAGTTACTGGGTAGGATTAGTAACCAGATTAAATCGGGTACATTTTTTTTATCCAGACGTGCAAATGCTGCCCCCTAGACCCAACAGGTTAAACAGTACAGCAAAATGTTACTAACAGAGAGACTCAAACATGATTTAGACCTTGTTTATGAAAACTGTTTATTTCTGTATATCATGATTGCAACTTGCTGAAAACTGTCAACAGTGTTCCTATCATCTGGATTAAGCAGGACAGCAAAAAATGTACTTACAGAGTGCATCAAACATGATTTAGACCTTGTTTATGAAAAAAAATATATTTCTGTATTTCATGATAGCAACTTTCTGAAAAGTGTCAACAGTGTTCCTATCATCTGGATTAAGCAGTACAGCAAAAATGGTACTTACAGAGTGACTCAATCATGATTTAGACCTTGTTTATGAAAACGGTTTAATTCTGAATATCATTATTGCAACTTGCTGAAAAGTGTCAACAGTGTTCCTATCATCTGGAGTAAGCATTACAGCAAAAATGGTACTTACAGAGTGACTCAAACATGATTTAGACCTTGTTTATGAAAAACTGATTATTTATGTATTTCATGATTGCAACTTGCTGAAGTGTCAACAGCGTTCCTTTCATCGAGTTTAGATAGTACAGCAAAATGGTACTTACAGAGTGACTCAAACATGATTTAGACCTTGTTTATGAAAAACTGTTTGTTTTTGTAATTCATGATTGCAATTTGCTGAAAAGTGTCAACAATGTATCTTTCATCGAGTTTAAACAGAACAGCAAAATGGTAAATACAGAGTGACTCAAACATGATTTAGACCTTGTTTATAAAAAACTGTTTATTTCTGTATTTCATGATAGCAACTTTCTGAAAAGTGTCAACAGTGTTCCTTTCATCGAGTTTAAACAATACAGCAAAATGTTACTTACAGAGTGACTCAAACATGATTTTGACCTTGTTTATGAAAAACAGATTATTTATGTATTTCATGATTGCAACTTGCTGAAGTGTCAACAGTGTTCCTTTCATCGATTTTTGATAGTACAGCAAAATGGTGCTTACACTCAAACGTGATTTAGACCTTGTTGATGAAAAACTGTTTATTTCTGTATTTCATGATTGCAACTTGCTGAAAAGTGTCAACAATATATCTTTCATCGAGTTTAACCTGTTATGGCTAGGGGGCAGTATTTTCACGGCTGGATAAAAAACGTACCCGATTTAATCTGGTTACTACTCCTACCCAGTAACTAGAATATGCATATACTTATTACATATGGATAGAAAACACCCTAAAGTTTCTAAAACTGTTTGAATGGTGTCTGTGAGTATAACAGAACTCATATGGCAGGCCAAAATCTGAGAAGGTTTCATTCAGGAAGTGGCCTGTCTGACAAGGTGTCGTTCTTCTTGTCTCTGTTTATTGAAGAGTGAGGATCTTAGCTGTCCCGTGACACTTCCTACGGCTGCCATAGGGTCTCAGAAGGCGGTAAAAAGCTGAATCGTGGCTTTGCAGGCTCTGGCTGAAACAAAGTAGCGCGTTTGGGTAGTGGCTGGTTACAGTACTGTGAGACTCAGGCTCGTGCCCGCGTCGACCGAAAGCTTTGTTTACTTTCCTCTGTTTATCTAATTGCAGATTCCCGGTCGGAATATTATCGCTTTTTTACGAGAAAAATGGAATAAAAATGGATTTTAAACAGCGGTTGACATGCTTCGAAGTACGGTAATGGAATATTTAGATTTTTTTTGTCACGAATTGCGCCATGCGCGTGACCCTTATTTACCCTTTCAGATAGTGTCTGGGACGCACGAACAAAACGCCGCAATTTGGATATAACGATGGATTATTTTGGACCAAACCAACATTTGTTATTGAAGTAGCAGTCCTGGGAGTGCATTCTGACGAAGACAACAAAAGGTAATCAAACTTTTATAATAGTAAATCCGATTTTGGTGAAGGCTAAACCTGCCGGGTGTCTAAATAGCTAGCCCGTGATGCCTGGGCTATGTACTTAGAATATTGCAAAATGTGCTTTCACCAAAAAGCTATTTTAAAATCGGACATATCGAGTGCATAGAGGAGTTCTGTATCTATAATTCTTAAAATAATTGTTATGCTTTTTGTGAACCTTTATCGTGAGTAATTTAGTAAATTCTTAGCAAATTCCTCCGGAGGTTTGCGGGGGGTATGCTAGTTCTGAACGTCACATGCTAATGTAAAAAGCAGTTTTTTGATATAAATATGAACTTGATTGAACAAAACATGCATGTATTGTATAACATAATGTCCTAGGTGTGTCATCTGATGAAGATCATCAAAGGTTAGTGCTGCATTTAGCTGTCTTCTGGGTTTTTGTGACATTATATGCTAGCTTGAAAAATGGGTGTCTGATTATTTCTGGCTTGGTACTCTGCTGACATAATCTAATGTTTTGCTTTCGCTGTAAAGCCTTTTTGAAATCGGACAGTGTGGTTAGATAAAGGAGAGTCTTGTCTTTAAAATGCTGTGAAATAGTCATATGTTTGAAAAATGGAAGTTTTTGTATTTTTGAGGAATTTGTAATTCGCGCCACGCCTATCATTGGATATTGGAGCAGGTGTTCCGCTAGCGGAACGTCTAGATGTAAGAGGTTAAACAGAACAGCAAAATGGTACATACAGAGTGCATCAAACATGATTTAGACCTTGTTTATGAAAACTGTTTATTTCTGTATATCATGATTGCAACTTGCTGAAAACTGTCAACAGTGTTCCTATCATCTGGATTAAGCAGGACAGCAAAAAATGTACTTACAGAGTGCATCAAACATGATTTAGACCTTGTTTATGAAAAAAAAAATATTTCTGTATTTCATGATAGCAACTTTCTGAAAAGTGTCAACAGTGTTCCTATCATCTGGATTAAGCAGTACAGCAAAAATGGTACTTACAGAGTGACTCAATCATGATTTAGACCTTGTTTATGAAAACGGTTTAATTCTGAATATCATTATTGCAACTTGCTGAAAAGTGTCAACAGTGTTCCTATCATCTGGAGTAAGCATTACAGCAAAAATGGTACTTACAGAGTGACTCAAACATGATTTAGACCTTGTTTATGAAAAACTGATTATTTATGTATTTCATGATTGCAACTTGCTGAAGTGTCAACAGCGTTCCTTTCATCGAATTTAGATAGTACAGCAAAATGGTACTTACAGAGTGACTCAAACATGATTTAGACCTTGTTTATGAAAAACTGTTTGTTTTTGTAATTCATGATTGCAATTTGCTGAAAAGTGTCAACAATGTATCTTTCATCGAGTTTAAACAGAACAGCAAAATGGTAAATACAGAGTGACTCAAACATGATTTAGACCTTGTTTATAAAAAACGGTTTATTTCTGTATTTCATGATAGCAACTTTCTGAAAAGTGTCAACAGTGTTCCTTTCATCGAGTTTAAACAATACAGCAAAATGTTACTTACAGAGTGACTCAAACATGATTTTGACCTTGTTTATGAAAAACAGATTATTTATGTATTTCATGATTGCAACTTGCTGAAGTGTCAACAGTGTTCCTTTCATCGATTTTTGATAGTACAGCAAAATGGTGCTTACACTCAAACGTGATTTAGACCTTGTTGATGAAAAACTGTTTATTTCTGTATTTCATGATTGCAACTTGCTGAAAAGTGTCAACAATATATCTTTCATCGAGTTTAACCTGTTATGGCTAGGGGGCAGTATTTTCACGGCTGGATAAAAAACGTACCCGATTTAATCTGGTTACTACTCCTACCCAGTAACTAGAATATGCATATACTTATTACATATGGATAGAAAACACCCTAAAGTTTCTAAAACTGTTTGAATGGTGTCTGTGAGTATAACAGAACTCATATGGCAGGCCAAAATCTGAGAAGGTTTCATTCAGGAAGTGGCCTGTCTGACAAGGTGTCGTTCTTCTTGTCTCTGTTTATTGAAGAGTGAGGATCTTAGCTGTCCCATGACACTTCCTACGGCTGCCATAGGGTCTCAGAAGGCGGTAAAAAGCTGAATCGTGGCTTTGCAGGCTCTGGCTGAAACAAAGTAGCGCTTTTGGGTAGTGGCTGGATACAGTACTGTGAGACTCAGGCTCGTGCCCGCGTCGACCGAAAGCTTTGTTTACTTTCCTCTGTTTATCTAATTGCAGATTCCCGGTCGGAATATTATCGCTTTTTTACGAGAAAAATGGAATAAAAATGGATTTTAAACAGCGGTTGACATGCTTCGAAGTACGGTAATGGAATATTTAGATTTTTTTTGTCACGAATTGCGCCATGCGCGTGACCCTTATTTACCCTTTCAGATAGTGTCTGGGACGCACGAACAAAACGCCGCAATTTGGATATAACGATGGATTATTTTGGACCAAACCAACATTTGTTATTGAAGTAGCAGTCCTGGGAGTGCATTCTGACGAAGACAACAAAAGGTAATCAAACTTTTATAATAGTAAATCCAATTTTGGTGAAGGCTAAACCTGCCGGGTGTCTAAATAGCTAGCCCGTGATGCCTGGGCTATGTACTTAGAATATTGCAAAATGTGCTTTCACCAAAAAGCTATTTTAAAATCGGACATATCGAGTGCATAGAGGAGTTCTGTATCTATAATTCTTAAAATAATTGTTATGCTTTTTGTGAACGTTTATCGTGAGTAATTTAGTAAATTCTTAGCAAATTCCTCCGGAGGTTTGCGGGGGGTATGCTAGTTCTGAACGTCACATGCTAATGTAAAAAGCTGTTTTTTGATATAAATATGAACTTGATTGAACAAAACATGCATGTATTGTATAACATAATGTCCTAGGTGTGTCATCTGATGAAGATCATCAAAGGTTAGTGCTGCATTTAGCTGTCTTCTGGGTTTTTGTGACATTATATGCTAGCTTGAAAAATGGGTGTCTGATTATTTCTGGCTTGGTACTCTGCTGACATAATCTAATGTTTTGCTTTCGCTGTAAAGCCTTTTTGAAATCGGACAGTGTGGTTAGATAAAGGAGAGTCTTGTCTTTAAAATGCTGTGAAATAGTCATATGTTTGAAAAATGGAAGTTTTTGTATTTTTGAGGAATTTGTAATTCGCGCCACGCCTATCATTGGATATTGGAGCAGGTGTTCCGCTAGCGGAACGTCTAGATGTAAGAGGTTAAACAGAACAGCAAAATGGTAAATACAGAGTGACTCAAACATGATTTAGACCTTGTTTATCAAAAAATGTTTATTTCTGTATTTCATGATTGCGACTTGCTGAAAAGTGTCAACAGTGTTTGTATCATCTGGATTAAGCAGTACAGCACAAATGGTACATACAGAGTGCATCAAACATGATTTAGACCTTGTTTATGAAAACTGTTTATTTCTGTATATCATGATTGCAACTTGCTGAAAACTGTCAACAGTGTTCCTATCATCTGGATTAAGCAGGACAGCAAAAAATGTACTTACAGAGTGCATCAAACATGATTTAGACCTTGTTTATGAAAAAAAAAATATTTCTGTATTTCATGATAGCAACTTTCTGAAAAGTGTCAACAGTGTTCCTATCATCTGGATTAAGCAGTACAGCAAAAATGGTACTTACAGAGTGACTCAATCATGATTTAGACCTTGTTTATGAAAACGGTTTAATTCTGAATATCATTATTGCAACTTGCTGAAAAGTGTCAACAGTGTTCCTATCATCTGGAGTAAGCATTACAGCAAAAATGGTACTTACAGAGTGACTCAAACATGATTTAGACCTTGTTTATGAAAAACTGATTATTTATGTATTTCATGATTGCAACTTGCTGAAGTGTCAACAGCGTTCCTTTCATCGAGTTTAGATAGTACAGCAAAATGGTACTTACAGAGTGACTCAAACATGATTTAGACCTTGTTTATGAAAAACTGTTTGTTTTTGTAATTCATGATTGCAATTTGCTGAAAAGTGTCAACAATGTATCTTTCATCGAGTTTAAACAGAACAGCAAAATGGTAAATACAGAGTGACTCAAACATGATTTAGACCTTGTTTATAAAAAACTGTTTATTTCTGTATTTCATGATAGCAACTTTCTGAAAAGTGTCAACAGTGTTCATTTCATCGAGTTTAAACAGTACAGCAAAATGTTACTAACAGAGAGACTCAAACATGATTTAGACCTTGTTTATGAAAAACAGATTATTTATGTATTTCTTGATTGCAACTTGCTGAAGTGTCAACTGTGTTCCTTTCATTGAGTTTAGACAGTACAGCAAAATGGTACTTACAGAGTGACTCAAACTTGATTTAGACCTTGTTTATGAATAACGGGTTATTTCTGTATTTCATGATTGCAACTTGCTGAAAAGTGTCAACAGTGTTTCTATCATCTGGATTAAGCAGTACAGCAAAAAAGGTATTTACAGAGTGACTCAATCATGATTTAGACCTTGTTTATGAAAACGGTTTAAATCTGAATATCATTATTGCAACTTGCTGAAAAGTGTCAACTGTGTTCCTTTCATTAAGTTTAGACAGTACAGCAAAATGGTACTTACAGAGTGACTCAAACATGATTTAGACCTTGTTTATGAAAAACTGTTTGTTTTTGTATTTCATGATTGCAATTTGCTGAAAAGTGTCAACAGTGTTCCTATCATCTGGAGTAAGCATTACAGCAAAAATGGTACTTACAGAGTGACTCAAACATGATTTAGACCTTGTTTATGAAAAACTGATTATTTATGTATTTCATGATTGCAACTTGCTGAAGTGTCAACAGTGTTCCTTTCATCGAGTTTAGATAGTACAGCAAAATGGTGCTTACACTCAAACGTGATTTAGACCTTGTTGATGAAAAACTGTTTATTTCTGTATTTCATGATTGCAACTTGCTGAAAAGTGTCAACATTGTATCTTTCATCGAGTTTAAACAGAACAGCAAAATGGTAAATACAGAGTTACTCAAACATGATTTAGACCTTGTTTATGAAAACTGTTTATTTCTGTATATCATGATTGCAACTTGCTGAAAAGTGTCAACAGTGTTCCTATCATCTGGATTTAGCAGTACAGCAAAAATGGTACTTACAGTGACTCAAACATAATTTAGACCTTGTTTATGAAAACTGTTTATTTCTGTATATCATGATTGCAACTTGCTGAAAAGTGCCAACAGTGTTCCTATCATCTGGATTAAGAAGTACAGCACAAATGGTACTTACAGAGTGCATCAAACATGATTTAGACCTTGTTAATGAAAAACTGATTATTTATGTATTTCATGATTGCAACTTGCTGAAGTGTCAACAGTGTTCCTTTCATCGAGTTTAGATAGTACAGCAAAATGGTACTTACATTCAAACATGATTAAGACCTTGTTTATGAAAAACTGTTTATTTCAGTATTTCATGATTGAAACTTGCTGAAAAGTGTCAACAATATATCTTTCATCGAGTTTAAACAGAACAGCAAAATGGTAAATACAGAGTGACTCAAACATGATTTAGACCTTGTTTATAAAAAACTGTTTATTTCTGTATTTCATGATTGCGACTTGCTGAAAAGTGTCAACAGTGTTTGTATCATCTGGATTAAGCAGTACAGCACAAATGGTACATGCAGAGTGCATCAAACATGATTTAGACCTTCTTTATGAAAACGGTTTAATTCTGTATATCATGATTGCAACTTGCTGAAAACTGTCAACAGTGTTCCTATCATCTGGATTAAGCAGTACAGCAAAAAAGGTACTCACAGAGTGACTCAAACATGATTTAGACCTTGTTTATGAAAAACTGATTATTTCTGTATTTCATGATAACAACTTGCTGAAAAGTGTCAACAGTGTTCCTATCATCTGGATTAAGCATTACGGCAAAAATGGTACTTACAGAGTGACTCAAACATGATTTAGACCTTGTTTATGAAAAACTGATTATTTCTGTATTTCATGATTGCAACTTGATGAAAAGTGTCAACAGTGTTCCTATCATCTGGATTAAGCAGGACAGCAAAAAAGGTACTTACAGAGTGCATCAAACATGATTTAGACCTTGTTTATGAAAAACTGTTTATTTCTGTATTTCATGATAGCAACTTTCTGAAAAGTGTCAACAGTGTTCCTTTCATCGAGTTTAGATAGTACAGCAAAATGGTAATTACACTCAAACGTGATTTAGACCTTGTTGATGAAAAACTGATTATTTCTGTATTTCATGATTGCAACTTGCTGAAAAGTGTCAACAATGTATCTTTCATCAAGTTTAAACAGTACAGCAAAATGGTAAATACAGAGTGACTCAAACATGATTTAGACCTTTTTTTTGAAAAACTGATTATTTCTGTATATCATGATAAAAACTTGCTGAAAAGTGTCAACAGTGTTCCTATCATCTGGATTAAGCAGGACAGCAAAAAAGGTTCTTACAGAGTGCATCAAACATGATTTAGACCTTGTTTATGAAAAACTGTTTATTTCTGTATTTCATGATAGCAACTTTCTGAAAAGTGTCAACAGTGTTCCTTTCATCGAGTTTAAACAGTACAGCAAAATGTTACTTACTGTAACGCCCTGGCCATAGAGAGGGGTTTTTTGTTCTTTATTTTGGTTAGGCCAGGGTGTTACATTGGGTGGGCGTTCTATGTTCCTTTTTCTATGTTTTGGTATTTCTTTGTTTTGGGCCATGTGTGTGGCTTCCAATCAGGCACAGCTGAAGCTCGTTGCTGCTGATTGGGAGTCACACATAAGGAGCATGTTTTTCCTTTGGGTTTTGTGGGTAATTGTTTCTTGTTTAGTGTGGTTGCACCTGACAGGACCATTGGCTGTCAGTTTCCTTGTTTTTTTTTGTATAGTGTTCTTTCCAATTAAATTGAAGGATGAATACTAACTCTGCTGCATTTTGGTCCTTTCCTGAAGACAGCCGTTACAGAATTACCCACCCAAAACGGACCAAGCAGCAGATTAAGGAGAGGCACCAGGAGAAGGACTCATGGACTTTGGAGAAGATGGAGAGGATCGTTCAGGATTCCTGGAGATGGGAGGAATTACTGGACGAAGGGGAACCATGGGCTCAAGCTGGGGAGTATCGCCGCCCGCAGTGGGAGATCGAGGCGGCGAGAGCTGAGAGGCGCTGGTACGAGGCAAGGGAGCGCAACGGACACGGGAGGCAGCCCCACAATTTTTTTGGGGGGGGCACACGGGGAGATTGGCGGAGTCAGGTGGTAGACCTAAGCCAACTCCCCGTGCTTACCGGAAGCAGCGTGGTACTGGTAAGACACCGTGTTATGCTGTGGAGCGCACGGTGTCCCCAGTGCGCGTTCAAAGCCCGGTGCGCTACATACCAGCCCCCCGCAAGTGCCATGCGAGTGCAGGCATCGAGCCAGGGCGGATGGTGCCAGCTCAGCGCGTCTGGTCTCCAGTGCGCCTCCTCGGTCCAGGTTATCGTGCGCCGGCGTTGCGCACTGTGTCTCCAGAGCGCTGGGAGGGTCCAGTTCGCCCAATGCCTGCTCTCCGTCCGTGCCGGGCCAAAGTGGGCATTCAGCCTGGAGTATGGGTAAAGAGTGTCCGTACCAGAACTCCAGTGCTCCCCCACAGCCCGGTTTATCCTGTGCCTCCTCCTCGGACCAGGCCTCCAGTGGGTCTCCCCATCCTGGTCCGTCCTGTGCCACCTCCCAGGAATAGGCCTCCAGTGGGTCTCACCTGTCCAGAGCTGCCCGCCAGTCAACAGTCGTCAGAGCTGCCCGCCAGTCAACAGTCGTCAGAGCTGCCCGCCAGTCAACAGTCGTCAGAGCTGCCCGCCAGTCAACAGTCGTCAGAGCTGCCCGCCAGTCAACAGTCGCCAGAGTGGCCAGACTGCCCTGAACTGCCGGAGTGGCCAGACTGCCCTGAACTGCCAGAGTGGCCAGACTGCCCTGAACTGCCAGAGTGGCCAGACTGCCCTGAACTGCCAGAGTGGTCAGACTGCCCTGAACTACCAGAGTGGCCAGGGGCGCCCGCCAGCCCGGTGAGTCCTGTGCCTACGCCTAGGGCCAGGCCTCTGTCCTGTCTCCCCAGCCTGGTGAGTGCTGTGCCTGTGCCCAGGGCCAGGCATCCATGTCTCCCCAGCCTGGTGAATCCTGGGTCAGTGCCGTCGGAGCCGCCAGGGACGCCCGCCAGCCGGGCACCGCCAGGGTCGCCCGCCAGCCGGGCGCAGCCAGGGTCGCCCGCCAGCCGGGCGCAGCCAGGGTCGCCCGCCAGCCGGGCGCAGCCAGGGTCGCCCGCCAGCCGGGCGCAGCCATCGCCGCCCGCCAGCCGGGCGCAGCCATCGCTGCCGGGCGCAACCAGGGTCGCCCGCCAGCCGGGCGCAACCATCGCCGGTCGCCAGCCGGGCGCAGTCAGCGTCGCCCACCAGACCTTCGGCGCGGCCAGGTGCGCCACATAAGAGGGCGACGTCAAGGGTGGAGCAGAGGCCACGTCCCGCACCTGAGCCGCCGCCGTAAGAAGGCCCACCCGGACCCTCCCCTTCAGAGTCAGGTTTTGCGGCCGGAGTCCGCACCTTTGGGGGGGGGTACTGTAATGCCCTGGCCATAGAGAGGGGTTTTTTGTTCTTTATTTAGGTTAGGCCAGGGTGTTACATTGGGTGGGCGTTCTATGTTCCTTTTTCTATGTTTTGGTATTTCTTTGTTTTGGGCCATGTGTGTGGCTCCCAATCAGGCACAGCTGAAGCTCGTTGCTGCTGATTGGGAGTCACACATAAGGAGAATGTTTTTCCTTTGGGTTTTGTGGGTAATTGTTTCTTGTTTAGTGTGGTTGCACCTGACAGGACTATTGGCTGTCAGTTTCCTTGTTTTTGTTTTGTATAGTGTTCTTTCCAATTAAATTGAAGGATGAATACTAACTCTGCTGCATTTTGGTCCTTTCCTGAAGACAGCCGTTACACTTACAGAGTGACACAAACATGATTTAGACCTTGTTTATGAAAAACAGATTATTTATGTATTTCATGATTGCAACTTGCTGAAGTGTCAACTGTGTTCCTATCATCTGGATTAAGCAGTACAGCAAAAATGGTACTTACAGAGTGACTCAAACATGATTTAGACCTTGTTTATGAAAAACTGATTATTTATGTATTTCATGATTGCGACTTGCTGAAAAGTGTCAACAGTGTTTGTATCATCTGGATTAAGCAGTACAGCACAAATGGTACATACAGAGTGCATCAAACATGATTTAGACCTTCTTTTTGAAAACTGTTTATTTCTGTATATCATGATTGCAACTTGCTGAAAAGTGTCAACAGTGTTCCTATCATCTGGATTTAGCAGTACAGCAAAAATGGAACTTACAGTGACTCAAACATGATTTAGACCTTGTTTATGAAAACTGTTTATTTCTGTATATCATGATTGCAACTTGCTGAAAAGTGTCAACAGTGTTTGTATCATCTGGATTTAGCAGTACAGCAAAAATGGAACTTACAGTGACTCAAACATGATTTAGACCTTGTTTATGAAAACTGTTTATTTCTGTATATCATGATTGCAACTTGCTGAAAAGTGCCAACAGTGTTCCTATCATCTGGATTAAGCAGTACAGCACAAATGGTACTTACAGAGTGACTCAAACATGATTTAGACCTTGTTCATAAAAAACTGATTATTTCTGTATTTCATGATTGCAACTTGCTGAAAAGTGTCAACAATGTTCCTATCATCTGGATTAAGCATGACAGCAAAAAAGCTTCTTACAGAGTGCATCAAACATGATTTAGACCTTGTTTATGAAAAACTGTTTATTTCTGTATTTCATGATAGCAACTTTCTGAAAAGTGTCAACAGTGTTCCTATCGTCTGGATTAAGCAGTACAGCAAAAATGGTACTTACAGTGGATCAAACATGATTTAGACCTTGTTCATGAAAACAGTTTATTTCTGTATATTATGATTGCAACTTGCTGAAAAGTGTCAACAGTGTTCCTATCATCTGGATTAAGCAGTACATCAAAAATGGTACTTACAGAGTGACTCAAACATGATTTAGACCTTGTTTATGAAAAACAGATTATTTATGTATTTCATGATAGCAACTTTCTGAAGTGTCAACAGTGTTCCTATCATCTGGATTAAGCAGTACAGCAAAAATGGTACTTACAGAGTGACTCAAACATGATTTAGACCTTGTTTATGAAAAACTGTTTATTTCTGTATTTCATGATTGCAACTTGCTGAAAAGTGTCAACAGTGTTCCTTTCATCTAGTTTAAACAATACAGCAAAATGGTACTTACATAATCTAATGGTTTGCTTTTGCTGTAAAGCCTTTTTGAAATCGGACAACGTGGTTCGATTCAGGAGAGATGTATCTATAAAACGTTGTAAAATAGTCATATGTTTGAGAAATTTAAGTTATATCATTTATGAGGTTTTGTATTTCGCGCAACGTGATTCCACTGGCTGTTGACTTTCCCAGACAGGTTAAAGACAGTTTGATATGGCAATCATAACCCACATAGGCATCAGGTTGAATTTAAGGCAGCAGGCAATGTATTCCTTTGGTGAGAGATGTCAATGTAAACTGTTAGAAGAAAACACCATGTTTACACTGTTAACCTCTATGGGCTAGGTGGGACGCTAGCCTGCCACCCGTGGTGCACTCCATCAACAGCAGGTGCATTTCAAGAGCGGCAAATTTGAATCCAAATAAATGTCAAAATTCAAATTTTTCAAACATACAACTATTTTACACCCTTTGAAAGATAAACATCTCCTTAATCTAACCACGTTTTACGATTTCAAAAAGGTTTTACGGCGAAAGCATAAATTTAGAGTATGTTAGGACAGTACATTTACAAGAGTTGTGTGTAATGTTTTGTCAAGTCAAAGACAGGGTCACCAAAAAAACCATAAAACCAGCTAAAATGATGCACTAACCTTTTACAATCTCCATCAGATGACACTCCTAGGACATTATGTTAGACAATGCATGCATTTTTAGTTCTATCAAGTTCATATTTATATCCAAAAACAGCGTTTTACTATGGCATTGATGTTGAGGAAATCGTTTCCCTCCAATAACCGGCAGTCAAGTCAGCGTCACAAATTAAATAATTAAAATTTGAAAACATTGGTAAAATATTATATTGTCATTTAAAGAATTATAGATTTACATCTCTTGAACGCAATCAACTTGCCAGATTTAAAAATAACCTTACTGGGAAATCACACTTTGCAATAATCTGAGCACTGCGCCCAGAAAAATACGCGTTGCGATACAGACTAGACGTCATGTTGGGGAGATCTAAAATCGAAAATACTATGTAAATAATCCATTACCTTTGATTCTCTTCATCAGATGTCACTTCCAGGTATCACAGGTCCATAACGAATGTAGTTTTGTTCAAAAAAGCTCATCATTTATGTCCAAAAATCTCCGTCTTGTTAGCACATGATCTAAGCCAGCCGGACTTCTCGTCATGAACGAGGGGAAAAAATATATTTACGTTCGTTCAAACATGTCAAACGTTGTATAGCATAAATCATTAGGGCCTTTTTTAATCAGAACATGAATAATATTCAAGGTGGACGAATGCATACTCTTTTATAACGTATTGGAACGAGGGTACCCAACATGAACTCGCGCGCCAGGTGTCTAATGGGACATCATCGTTCCATGGCTCTTGTTCGGTCAGATCTCCCTCCAGAAGACTCAAAACACTTTGTAAAGGCTGGTGACATCTAGTGGAAGCAATAGGAAGTGCCAAAATATTCCTCAGCCCCTGTGTTTTTCAATGGGATAGGTTTAAAGTCAATACAACACATCAGGTATCCACTTCCTGTCAGAAAATGTCTCAGGGTTTTGCCTGCCAAATGAGTTCTGTTATACTCACAGACACCATTCAAACAGTTTTAGAAACTTTAGAGTGTTTTCTATCCATATATAATAAGTATATGCATATTCTAGTTACCGGGTAGGATTAGTAACCAGATTAAATCGGGTACATTTTTTTTATCCAGACGTGCAAATGCTGCCCCCTAGCCCTAACAGGTTAAGGGTTAATACATACAGCACAGTTTTACATTAAATAAAGATGTTCAAGACATAACCAAACATGTTATTTTATTCTCTTAAAAAAATAACACAATCCCCAAACGATATATCACATACACTGCAACAACAGTAAATACCATTACTACACAAAAAGAGACTTTTTAGATAATATAGAAATAGAACATCCCTCTTATTGAAATTATTTTACTAGGCATGACAAACATAATTTACATTGTGACATACCGTCACAATCAGAAACAATGTTATTGAAGGGAAGACATTTCATATGACTGTCACGGTCGTCGTAATGGATGGACCAAGGCACAGCGGGTATGTGAATGCTCATACAACCCCTTTACAGGTCAGGACGTGACAATTACATATTTTCAATATAAACAGATCATCCTTTTTGGATGGATTTTACAGCAACCAGAGATTCAGACCAGGCATTTATTTCAGTGCAAACATGATAATACAAGGCAGTCTTGGCTGCAATTGTCGATTTCGATTTCAAAGGGAATTGATAATGTTAATCATTATCAAAAAAAGAGAAAAGAGCTCACAAAAACTGAAATTGACCATTTCAATGCGTTGTCATTGAACTGGAACTTTAACACCAGAGTAATAAGGTTGACACCACTCCCTTCATAGGCTGATCATTATAGTGTATGAGACATGGGTAGTGATGGTACACAAGAGTCCTGAGAGGACGGTGATGTACCATACGGAAAAGCTGTGCTATAAGAGGTCACCTTTGACCTCCTTAACATTTAACAGATAAGAGGAGAAATTACCTTCTGCTCAAATTGCACAGAAGTGATTACATTTCTGTTGAGGAATGGAGCGAGTCAGAGAGTGAGAACTGAGTGAGAAGAACACCACTAATAAATGCAGAGCGAGAGAGAGCGAGGGTAAATAGTGAAGTAGCACATACAGGTGAGCTCTTCTATTGTGAGAATGATAAAAGGAGAGTCAGCACTTAAAACTGTTGTGGTATCCAATTGGTAGTTAGTCTTGTCCCATCGCTGCAACTCCCGTACGGACTTGTGAGAGGCGAAGGTTGAGAGCCGTGCGTCCTGAGAAACATAACCCAGCCAAGCCGCACTGCTTCTTGACAGAACGCCTGCTTAACCTGGAAGCCAGCCGCACCAATGTGTCGGAGGAAACACCGTACACCTGGCGACCGTGTCAGCGTGTATTGTGCCTGGCCTGCCACAGTAGTCGCTAGTGCGCGATGGGACAAGACCATCCCTGCCGGGCAAACCCTCCCCTAAACCGGATGACGCTGGGCCAGTTGTGTGCTGCCCCATGGGTCTTCCGGTCACGGCCCACTGCGACAGAGCCTGGACTCGAACCAGGATCTCTAGTGGTTCAGCTAGCAGTGTGATGCAGTGCCTTACACCACTTGGGAGGCCGTTCAGGTCCGCACTTTGACATGGTCTTGTGTGCGAGTCATTTCAAGAGTTTTTATATTGACATTCAAGGGATACAGGCTAACAACAGTGATTTGTAAGAGGAAAGCCACTACTCATTATCTTTTTCCTGTTGTGGAGGTAGTTGTTCAAGTGAGTATCTGAGAACATAGGGTTAAATATGAAACCTGAATGTACAAATCAGAGGGGTGGGGACAGAGGACGTTATCTACCTCTATAAAGGGGATCGTTTGACGTTGTCCATATTCAAAAGTCCCTTGTTGTTACTTTGAACATTAAATGCATTCAACAGGAAAATACCACAGCTAAGAAATAGCACCAGGAATAGTGCGCATTTTTTTCTCCAATAAAAAAAAAGTTAGTTTTTTTCCATTATTGGCCATGACTGCCGTGTAGTACCACTTTGAAACTCCCTGTCGGGCAGAGGGGCCCGAGGGGCCCTTAATAGCCATACTGAGAATACTAACTGTAACAATGTAACACTTAACATTAAACTGCACTTGGCCTGTGTAATAAAACAAATTACTTTTGGAGAAACATTTTATTAGCACGTTGTTACATAATACTTTGGTAATTGCATTTTAATTGCATAGCAATGAGGTTAGAGGTTTTGTAACTACTGTACACGAGGAAGAGGGACAGTTCCTTATTCCACGTATGTAATAACGCCATTATTATGCAATTAGAAAGCAATTTCCAAAGTCCTATGTAACAGTGTTGCTATTGAAAATAAAAAAAATCACAAAGTTACTACACATGTATAAGAACTTGATGTCAAGTATTACTGTATTACTTTATGGCTCACTCATTATGAAAATATATTTGTTAGTCATTTTGAAGCCGCAAAAGTAGTCTAATGTTGAGGGGCTTTCATGTCCCTCATGTATTTTATTCTAGAATATATTAATATCTAGGAGCCCTTCAAACCATGTGCTTATGGTCATATATTTACA
Source organism: Salmo salar (assembly GCF_965601325.2). Lineage (NCBI taxonomy): Eukaryota > Metazoa > Chordata > Actinopteri > Salmoniformes > Salmonidae > Salmo > Salmo salar. The sequence goes on along the minus strand of NC_138295.1, from coordinate 46,742,594 downwards.
CTAATTAAACTAACTGTTGTAGTTTTTGGTTCATCAAATATGATTTTTTTTGTTTTCAAATAACTTGCATATATATTCAAATACCTTCAAATGTTATTTGGTTTTCTGAGAGGTATTCAAAACACTTTCAAATATAAAAAATGTAGACCTGTATTTGAATTTCAAAGAAAATAGTTGCCTTTTAGTTGAAAGTCTATATAAACTATATTCGACCACCACGAGTATTTGAAAAGTTTGTATTTTCAAATAAACTATAACTCATTTCTGCCCAGGACTGGTATCCTCCAACCCACCTTACGTAAGACTGGTATAATAATGTGATAACATTATAAACCATAATGGCAGCTCCTTATGTCTGCCTATGGCAACTCACTTGACACAGTCATGACACGAACCATTACTCAAGTGTACGTATTGTATAGCTGTATGCCCAGACAATTTGCTGGCCTAAACAACTGTTTCTGTTATGATACTGGTAAATAAGTTGTCATAACGGTTTATTATATGTTATATTATCATGATGTAGGACTTATGACAGAGGGTTCATGTAAAGTGTTATCATACTAGTCTAGCAGAGCTCTGTATTAGTGATGTGCAGTTTGCGAACAATTAGTTCGTTTTGAACTACTCTTTTTACTGACTCATTTTCTGACCAACCCGTTCATTTTAGTGCTTATTCGACATACTGGCCGCAATTAAGTGTACAACAGGAATAATATGAGCTCCTCTGGTAACTCTGGAGACGTGCTCCGACCAACAACTGCAGGCAAAGTAGATCAGGTAGCATAGAGAAGAAAAATACATGTTTAGAACTGATCAATATCGCATGGTGCAAGAATGAATACAATTCATTGATTATAGAATGCTCTGATGGACACAGCTTTGTAGAACCAAAACAGTCACAGCCTCTGCTCAACAAACTCGAAAACGAATCGTCTGGGGTGACGCAGTTGTAATGATATTGTGCTAATCACCCTTATGGCAGTCAAGCAATGCATTCGGCCAAGAGTCGTTTACAATCTAGTCTGGTTGCTGCCCACAACTAGACCTCGTTTCAAATGTACCTTGAAACATCAGGCCCCCCAGGTGAAAATAATCACAGAACACCCCCCCCAAATTACTTTCCTGCCCAATAAATTGTTATTCGTTTGCCCAGAAATCAACACATTTTTAAAACATGCTTTTACAAGTCTCATGCACAAATGACAGCGACGTGAACGAGAGGCTTGTAGGATCATGACTATTACAAGTTTTCAGTTCATCGTTCGCCAACAGGGGATCATGCGTGCTCTGGGCATTACTGGCTCAAACGAATGAAATGAGTCAAAAGATTTGTTATTTTGACTGAATGAGTCAAAGATCAGAGTCAGTTAAAAGAGCTGAACTTCCCATCACTATTCTGTAGGCATGGCATTATGGCACGACTATGTGAGCCAGTAGAGGGGGCTAAAGAGTCAGTTTAGAAAGCTGAACAGCCACACAGCTAAAGAAATGTAATAGTGTAATTATTACACGTGACCTGAGATTATAGGATTATAAATTTGACACCAAAACAAATTACAAACCAATCACATTAAAGAAATAAAAACTGCTCAGTAAAAACCAAAACCTAAAAGAACCAGTAGAATTACATGATTTTCTTTTTCAAGTTTTAGAATGGGTTTGAAAAAGATCAATGCTTTTAAATATTTTCATAAATGTCCTCTTGTGAGAAGAAGTGGTGTTATTGTAGTAGTGAGCATCACAAATTCAAATATAACCCAATGGAAGATAACTAATCCAAAACCATTGAATGACAGATGTAGTAACAGTCCTTGAGCTGGCTGGTGTATGTTATGAAGGCCCTGTCAGTCTGTATGCTGTAACCGTCCCAGTGAGGTGGAGGTGTAGGGTATACACCCAAACCCAACACTTGTCTCTTTTTTTACCTCCCACTCCAGCCACTGTCACACACTCGTAATGGAGGCCAAACAGTTTGAGGGTTTCTGCAGTTTCTCAGGTTGGGTGGTGAGCGGCTCTGGAATGGTCTGGAAGGTGAACGGTGGACCGTTGCCTGTGGCAATTCCCAGGTGTCCGGGACTCAGAGCCAGATTCTGACGTCTGTTGCTCTCCACAATGCTGGAGGTGTTTGAGGCCAGGCTCTCTCGTGTGCTGAACAAAGGAAGAAAGGAGAGGAAGGGAGAGAAAAAAATAATGGTGAAGAGAATGAGGAGAATAGGGATAGAGGTCCACACACAGAGGATACAGAAAAAAGGTTATGTTATCTGGGCTTCCCTTGTTTGTGTGGAATTGTGTGAGAGCAGAAAGTATCGTATTGATTGATTGTTGACATATTTTCAATAAAGTTTTCCAGAACTTGCAGGTTAGGTAGTTCCCTTCAAGTAAAACAAAACTTGATATCCTCTCCATATTAACCACTAACTGCTGTAATCACTGCCCGGAGAGGAAGTAACAAAAGGTGAGAATAAAAGATGGGTAAAGCGAGAAGAGAGAATGAGAGAAGAGTAATATGTAAGGTGTGGTCCTCATTCATGATTTGTCTGATGTTCTGTACAGTGGAGTTGTTTTAAAACCTGTTGGGGCTAGGGGGCAGTATTTGCACGGCTGGATAAAAAAATGTACCCGATTTAATCTGGTTACTAATCCTACCCAGTAACTATAATATGCATATACTTATTATATATGGATAGAAAACACCCTAAATTTTCTAAAACTGTTTGAATGGTGTCTGTGAGTATAACAGAACTCATTTGGCAGGCAAAACCCTGAGACATTTTCTGACAGGAAGTGGATACCTGATGTGTTGTATTACCTTTAAACCTATGCCATTGAAAAACACAGGGGCTGAGGAATATTTTGGCACTTCCTATTGCTTCCACTAGATGTCACCAGCATTTACAAAGTGTTTTGAGTCTTCTGGAGGGAGATCTGACCGAACAAGAGCCATGGAACGATGATGGCCCATTAGACACCTGGCGCGCGAGTTCATGTTGGGTACCCTCGTTCCAATACGTTATAAAAGAGAATGCATTCGTCCACCTTGAATATTATTCATGTTCTGGTTAAAAATGGCCCTAATGATTTATGCTATACAACGTTTGACATGTTTGAACGAACGTAAATATATTTTTTCCCCTCGTTCATGAAGTGAAGTCCGGCGGGCTTAGATCATGTGCTAACAAGACGGAGATTTTTGGACATAAATGATGAGCTTTTTTGAACAAATCTACATTCGTTATGGACCTGTGATACCTGGAAGTGACATCTGATGAAGAGAATCAAAGGTAATGGATTATTTACATAGTATTTTCGATTTTAGATCTCCCCAACATGACGGCTAGTCTGTATCGCAACGCGTATTTTTCTGAGCGCAGTGCTCAGATTATTGCAAAGTGTGATTTCCCAGTAAGGTTCTTTTTAAATCTGGCAAGTTGATTGCGTTCAAGAGATGTAAATCTATAATTCTTTAAATGACAATATAATATTTTACCAATGTTTTCTAATTTTAATTATTTAATTTGTGGTGCTGACTTGACTGCCGGTTATTGGAGGGAAACGATTTCCTCAACATCAATGCCATAGTAAAACGCTGTTTTTGGATATAAATATGAACTTGATAGAACTAAAAATGCATGCATTGTCTAACATAATGTCCTAGGAGTGTCATCTGATGGAGATTGTAAAAGGTTAGTGCATCATTTTAGCTGGTTTTATGGTTTTGGTGACCCTGTCTTTGAATTGACAAAACATTACACACAGCTATTGTCAATGTACTCTCCTAACATAATCTAACTTTATGCTTTCGCCGTAAAACCTTTTTGAAATCGGACAACGTGGTTAGATTAAGGAGATGTTTATCTTTCAAAGGGTGTAAGATAGTTGTATGTTTGAAAAATTTGAATTTTGACATTTATTTGGTTTCAAATTTGCCGCTCTTGAAATGCACCTGTTGTTGATAGGGTGCACCACGGGTGGCACGCTAGCGTCCCACATAGCCCCAAGAAGTTAAACGGTGTACGTGACCAATAAACTTTGATTTCACTTCCAGCTAGACCATGTCACCCATTGAAAGGTGGATGTGCTTCTGGTCACTGCCTCCATCTGCAGGCTAGGGCTATGGGAGAGAAGGCTGGAGCTGAGCTGCCTCGGGGAAGGGAGGGGGCCAAATGACCAAGTACACATCTGTGGACAGATGCCCTTTCCAACAGCAGTCACAGAGGAGATTATTGAAATCTGCCTTGATGGCTCATAGTTACATCACAAGGGGGGTCCCAACCCAACATTAGTGTGTAAACCACATTTCTGTCACAGGAAAGGAAAATGACATGGTTGTGAGAGGCTGTGAAATAAGCAACAGATCCAACAAGGAAGGACCACCACTCCAACTCCACATTGTTTAACATATGCAGCAGACACTGTTTCCAGTTCCACAATCACTGCCATAAAAGGTTGCCCATCTTGTTTGAATAAATCGGCTGAGAAGCATGAGTTAGCGACAGCCACATGTCTGCTGGATACAGATACTTTCTTTTCCATTACTGGCCACGGGACAGAGCAGTAGGCTGTGCCTGAAAACGTGGAAGGGGCTGAGGGAAGATGAGGTGGGGTTGACTCAGTCAGAAAGCAAATGAGCCGATCGTCCCATAGGTTCTGAACTGCAAACCAAAGCGTAATACAAACCAATCAAAGACGAGCGGCGCTAGCGCGGGCATCCATCTTATTTAGAGGCTGGAACATGTGGTCGTGGTTAGACACAGGAAGACACGTGACCCTAATGAAGTGTCACACACTCCCACTATGCCAGAGGGGCCCGGGCAAAAAGGATTTGGTAAAAAAAGGCATAGCGTTGTAATGCACAAAATATTTTGGGGGTTGCTATCTGTGTAATGGAAAACCAAAGTTTAATAGGCAGTCTTTAAAAACACCTGGAATTGCAATTCACACAATTTGGAAGTACATTAAAAAAACGGTTACAGTTCTGACCAGATTAACTCCATACACACTATGACAGAGACAGGCCTACTCCCCCTTTCTCCCTCTTTCAGCACTGCTAAATATTAAAATCCTCTGTAGCCTTCAGACTCTATGTTGCTTTTGGGCCTAAAAAAGGTAATATTTTGTTGGCTGATGGTAAAGCCATGTGAATGGTTGTCTTAATGGACATATTTCAGTGACAGACACCATGTATCATGAGCTAAAAACTCCACAAAAAGACAGATGTCCGCTTACGCTCAAGTGATTCAAGAAACTAAGAAAAATATTCAAGATATCATTGAGCGTAAGCAGACATGAATCATTGAATGAAGCACAGACATCAGAAAGAAATGAAATGTAACAAACAAACAAAGCAAACCAAATTCATTCAGAGAATAAATGAGGTTTTCTAAACAGACAAGCATAGGCTCACATGAATGAGGAAATTATGAAATTAAGGAACATTGCAACCTCCTATTCTGTCTCTTCTACAGGGCTATAACCCATGATAGGTTGTACCTCAGATTCACTAGAATCAATAGCACCATATGTTATAATAATACCGGTCCGTTTGGTTCTCACAGAATAAGAAACCATCCCCTCATTACCATCGACCACACAAACAGAGACTCTGTGTGTGTCTATGTGAGTGAGTTGTTTTCACCCAACCGAGGCTTACCGTGGAGAGTTAAATCCACTGTCCACTGTAACACTGTTGCTGTCCATGCTGTCCAGCCTGGCTGAGTGGGCCGACTGCTGACTCTGGTTGTTGTGGTCACTCTCCTTGGGGTTGGGGAAGGTCAGGTTCCTTTCAAACCTGCGCTGGAGGTCCCTCTCCTTCTCCCTCTCCAGCAGCCACTGCATGGTGCCCTGTTCGCCCCCACCACAACCCTCTGGGGCCTTCTGCTCTGACCGCTTGGCCGAGGCAGCGTCCTCCAGCTCGTCATCATCAGACACATTGTAGTAGTTGAAGGAGGCTTCAGCCGAGGAGGCAGAGGGAGGGGGCCGGGGCATACCTAGCAGGGGGCCAGGCTGCTCAAATTGCCCCTGGCTGTCCAGAATCTCGGATGACGACATGACTTGGGTCTTGCTCAACGTACTCAACCTGGAGAAGCTGCCGTCCCCATAGGTGCCTGGCAACGCGTTGGGCGGTGGTTTAAACAAAGTGTCTTTGCTGAAGATCTCCTTCCTCTTGTCCATGCTATTGGAGTTGGTGTTGTGGTGCTGTACAGAATGGCCATTTGGCAAAGGTTCAGGCATCTGACAGGGCATTGGTAAGCTAACACTGTTATGTCCCTTTGTAGTTTCCTCTTTGTACTCTGGGGGGTGAGGGGTCTGTCTGTTGGAGGGACAACCCACCTTCACCTTAGCTAAGCTATCTTGATTATGTTTTCGTAAGGGGCTGGGAGCGGTAAAAATCAATTCGTTGGATGCAATGCACTGGAAATAGTCCTCAGCCATGGGTTTTGGAGAGTAAGCCTTCAAGCGGTCGTTGTCAGGTAAACGGTCTCTACTTTTACTCTTTTTAAGTGTCCTCCCTCTGTTGGGCCCACACACAGAGGTTAACTTCGCAGCATGGGGCGTGTCCCGCGAGTGGGAGTAGTGGGAGGCCTGGGCTGCGGCCCTCAAGGTTCCTTCGTCTGTGTAGTAGCGCCTCTTGTCTCTGTCCCTCTCATCAGGGCTGTGCTCAAAGTAGTCCGGGGGCCCAATCAGCCCAACCCCCAGGGGCCTTTTGGAGTTGTCCATGGAACGGGACCTCTCTTTGGCCTTGTTGGCTGAGCGCTCGTTGCGTGATTTCCTCTCCTGTGTGTGGCTGTGGTACATCTTGGAGTGGGACGTTCCATGCGAAGGCTCGGGGAAGGGCATCTCCGTCCTCCTCTTGGCCAGCTCTCCTGACACGTCCCACTCTGGGGTGACGGGCAGGTGGGACTCCATGATGTTTGGGTTGCTGTGAGCCAGGTGGCGGCCATGGCTGTGTTCCATGGAGGAGGAGCTGTAGGGCTGGTAGTCCCTCTCAGCCGCCATGTCCAGGTTGGATCCCTCAGAGGGGTCTCTCCGAGAGGTGCGGGTCTTAATGTGGGAGCATGAGGGCTTACTCTGTGGCTTGCGGTGTCTGCGGCTCCTCCTGCTGCGTGCGCTGTGCTGGGCTGACGAGCTGGCCTTGCTCCTCTGGGCTCTCTCCTCCAACCTCTTCATCACGGCCGTGTGCCTCACCACGTTCTCCACTGTCAGGTCTGGGTTGATCCGTCTGATGATCTCCACCTCCACGTTGTGCGGCACGGCCGTGGGCGTCTCCTCGTCCTGTAGAGGCCACTCTTCCGGGGGGAACTGGGCCGAGAAGGTGGTCAGTTTGGTCTTGTTCTTCTTGAAGCTCAGCCGGAACAGCTTAATGCCAAACTTCTTGGACTGCTTTTCCCCGGTGCTGCCCCCCTCTCGGTGCTTGGTCAGGGTGTCTGACTTGAAGGGGAAGCTGAGGGTGCTCCGGATCTTCTCCGTGGTGTGCCGGGGCTGTGTGGGGGTGTGAGGGGAGTGGGGTGAGTAGGCCTCTCTGTGCTCATTGGGGGACTTCCTGGTGAGGGTGGTATGGTGGCTGGGGGGGTCATCACAGTAATTATTATAAGAGTCTCTATGGTTCTTAGGATAGGACCTGTCCCTGACACAGCCAGAGGTGGAGGGGGTAATGGTTCCAGAGAGCGGGGAGGTACACTGCTGCTGCTGCTTCTGATCAGGTAACCTCTCGTCCAGGTGGTACCACTTGGAGCTGGTCCTGATGAGAGAGGGCGTGATGAAGTAGGTCTGTGGCGTGATGATGAAGTAGCCCTCCGGCGTGGGGTAGATCTTCCTCTCCCGGACCAGCATGCTCTGTGTGTGGTGGAGGATCTCCACCGTCGGCGTGGGCACACCTAGACAATGACGTGGAGAAGAATATGTCATGAATGTCAAACATAACATTCTCAAATGGCATGCTATTCCGTTCATAATGCACTCCAATAGGGTGCCATTTGGTACGCGCCGCATATGACGTGAAAAAGGCTTAATTTGTGATATTCTCATATAATATTATTCAGCAATGGATAAGCCATTATTTGTAATAACCGATCCATCGATCGTAAAAACTGTTATTGGCCCAATACATCAACCGCATAGTCGACCTGAATCTATCTGATAGTAATCTGACAGGACAGATTGTTATAGGTATACAATAAATGTCATCACTGTCTGATCATCCCTTTGGGGAGCCAGTCAGCTGGGGCTTTAACTTTTTAGTGACAGGGGGCAGTATTCGGAAATTCAGATGAATGACATGCCCAAATTAAACTGCCTACTACTCGGGCCCAGAAGGTAGGATATGCATATTATTAGTAGATTTGGATAGACTCTGACGTTTCTAAAACACTCTGAAGTTTCTAAAACTGTTTGAATGATGTCTGTGAGTATAACAGAACTCATATGGCAGGCAAAAACTTGAGAAAAATCCAACCAGGAAGTGTGGAAATCTGAGATTTGTAGTTTTTCAAGTGATTCCCTATCCAGTATAGAGTGACTTAGGGTTCATTTTGCACTTCCTAAGGCTTCCACTAGATGCCAACAGTCTTTAGAACATTGTTTCATGCTTCTACTGTGACTGGGGAGAGAATAAGAGCTGACTCAACAAGTGGACTGCCTGAGGCCAATGAGTTGTTTACTGCATGGTCACGCATGCGCGCCGTTCCTTCTTTTTCCTCTGTAATGAATACGCTATTGTCCGGTTGGAATATTATCGAAGATTTATGATAAAAAGAACCTAAGGATTGATTGTAAACATCGTTTGACATGTTTCTATGAACGGTAATGGAACTTTTTTTACTTTTTGTCTAGGGTTTTGCGCTCGCGCATTGTGCCTTTGGAATAGTGTTCTGAACGCTCGAACAAAACGGAGGTATTTGGACATAAATATGGAGTTTATTGAACAAAACCAAAATTTATTGTGGAAGTGGGAGGCCTGGGAGTGCATTTTGACGAAGATCAGCAAAGGTAAGTGAAGATTTATAATACTATTTCTGAGTTTTGTTGACTCCAGAACTTGGCGGGTAACTGTATAGCTTGCTTTGATGGCTGAGCTCTGTACTCAGAATATTGAACAATGTGCTTTCGCCGTAAAGCTGTTTTGAAATCTGACACAGCGGTTACATTAACCTGTTATGGCTAGGGGGCAGTATTTTTACGGTCGGATAAAAAACGTACCCGATTTAATCTGATTATTACTCCTGCCCAGAAACTAGAATATGCATATAATTATTAGCTTTGGATAGAAAACACTCCAAAGTTTCTAAAACTGTTTGCATGGTGTCTGTGAGTATAACAGAACTCATTTGGCAGGCCAAAACCTGAGAAGATTCCTTACAGGAAGTGCCCTGTCTGACCATTTCTTGCCCTTCTTGATTATCTCTATCCAATACAGGGGATCTCTGCTGTTACGTGACACTTTCTACGGCTCCCATGGGCTCTCAGAAGGCGGCAAAAAGCTGAATCGTGGCTTTGCAGGCTCTGGCTGAAAAAAAGTAGCGCGTTTGGATAGTGGCCGGTCACAGTACTATGAAACTCAGGCTTGTGCACGAGGGGATCCCATGCTTTTATTTTCTCTCTCTTTGTACGTATACACGCTTTCCCGGTCGGAATATTATCGCTTTTTTTACGAGAAAAATGGCATAAAAGTAGATTTTAAACAGCGGTTGACATGCTTAGAAGTACGGTAATGGAATATTTAGAATTTTTTTGTCACGAAATGCGTCGTGCTCGTGACCCTTATTTACACTTCGGATAGTGTCTTGAACGCCAGGAATCTCCGTTTAGGTAAACAGAGGAAAGAAAACAAAGCATTCGGTCGACGCAGGCATGCGCCTGAGTCTCACAGTACTGTAACCAGCCACTACCCAAACGCGCTACTTCTTTTCAACCAGAGCCTGCAAAGCCAAGATTCAGCTTTTTGCCGCCTTCTGAGAGCCTATGGCAGCCGTAGGAAGTGTCACGTAACAGCAGAGATCCTTTGTAATGGATAGAGATGGCAAAGAAGGCCAAGAAATGGTCAGACAGGGTACTTCCTGTACAGAATCTTCTCAGGTTTTGACCTGCCATTTGAGTTCTGTTATACTCACAGACACCATTCAAACAGTTTTAGAAACTTTGGAGTGTTTTCTATCCAAAGCCAATAATTATATGCATATTCTAGTTACTGGGCAGGAGTAGTAACCAGATTAAATCGGGTACGTTTTTTATCCAGCCGTGTCAATACTGCCCCCTAGCCCTAACAGGTTAACATGAATTCCTATGAGTAACATCTGATGAAGATCATCAAAGGTTAGTGATTAATTTTAGCTGTATTTCTGGTTTTTGTGACGGCTCTCCTTGCTTGGAAAATGGCTGTGTGGTTTTTCTTGTCTCGGCGCTGTCCTAACATAATCTAATGCTATGCTTTCACCGTAAAGCCTTTTTCAAATCGGACAATGTGGTTGGATTAACGAGAAGTTCATCTTTAAAATGGTGTAAAATAGTTGTATTTTTGAGAAATCTGAATTATGAGATTTTTGTTGTTTTGAATTTGGCGCCCTGCTATTTCACTGGCTGTTGAATAGTGTGTCCCGCGGGTGGGACACTAGCGTCCCACATTTCCCAGAGAGGTTAATGCAGGGAGAGACTGTTTACGTTCCAAATGACACCCTATTCCCGATATAGTGCACTACTTTTGACCAGGGCCCATAGGTCAAAAGTAGTGCACTACATAGGGAATTGGGATCCATTTCAGAGATACCCAGAGTGGGACAGGGCGATCAATGCTGCAGTAGCAACAGCTCCCCATCCACTCCTCCATGCCATTCACAGTACAGCACAGTATAGCGCTGAACTGCTTCACTTCACTGGAGGTAGTAATACTCACAGTTACATTATTGTGCCCTTTCAGCCCGGCCAGCGTAATGTAATCCCACCTGCCAGCCAGCCGCATATGCAGACTGAGGCTGCAGCAAAACACAGGCAGGCGAGGAAGCTAGAGGTCACTTCCATCTCAGACTCACACACAGCACCCAGCCCCATAACGACTACACACACACCACTTGGCAAGTGATAGGGAGAGGCAGGTATTGTGTCTACTATACAGGTCTACTGTCGTGGAGCAATAGAGAGGGATTATTTAAAGAGTAAAAAATCCCTCAAATGAACTATATATGTCCCCTGTTGAATTAAAGGAATGTTAACAGTCTAAAATAGGATAATACATACTAGATTCAGCTTAGGAAATTAGTAACGGGACTAAAAGCAAATGTCGTGTAAATTGAGTGGACAGGTTATGGTAGTGTGTACGCATTTAGCAATAGTGGTTGATGGTCATCCCTCTTAGTCCAGTCAAAAACAGTCAACACAAACACACTAAGATCTATTTGTAAACTGGCAGGCAGGCAGTTACCCGCCTACACGATAGATAAGTCTTGACTAGTTGGGGTTGCCTGACATTACATCATAAGGGTTTAGTTGCCCGACCAAAGTGAAGCAACTTCATCTTGTTCCTTCTTTTGAGTCTACAGAGGGGTAGTAGTCTAGGAAAAAGGGTGCATCAAAAATGGTAACCTATTCCCTATTTAAAAGTAGTGCATTATAAACTCAAATCAAATCAAATGTATTTATATAGCCCTTCTTACATCAGCTGATATCTCAAAGTGCTGTACAGAAACCCAGCCTAAAACCCCAAACAGCAAGCAATGCAGGTGTAGAAGCACGGTGGCTAGGAAAAACTCCCTAGAAAGGCCAAAACCTAGGAAGAAACCTAGAGAGGAACCAGGCTATGAGGGGTGGCCAGTCCTCTTCTGGCTGTGCCGGGTGGAGATTATAACAGCACATGGCATAGATGTTCAAATGTTCATAAATGACCAGCATGGTCAAATAATAATAATCATAGTAGTTGTCGAGGGTGCAACAAGTCAGTAACACAAGAGTAAGTGTCAGTTGGCTTTTTCATAGCCGATCTTTGAGAGTATCTCTACTGCTCCTGCTGTCTCTAGAGAGTTGAAAACAGCAGGTCTGGGACAGGTAGCACATCCGGTGAATAGGTTAGGGTTCCAGCAGGTCTGGGACAGCAGGTCTGGGACAGGTAGCACGTCCGGTGAACAGTTCAGGGTTCCATAGCTACAAGCAGAACAGTTGGAACTGGAGCAGCAGCACGGCCAGGTGAACTGGGGACAGCAAGGAGTCATCAAGCCAGGTAGTCCTGAGGCATGGTCCTAGGGCTCAGGTCCTCCGAGAGAGAGAAAGAAAGAAAGAGAAAGAGAGAATTAGAGAGAGCATATTTAAATTCACACAGCACACCGGAAAAGACAAGAGAAATACTTCAGATGTGACAGACTGACCCTAGCCCCCCGACACCAAAACTACTGCAGCATAAATACTGGAGGCTAAGACAGGAGGGGTCAGGAGACACTGTGGCCCCATCCGATGAACCCCCTGGACAGGTCCAAACAGGTAGGATATAACCCCACCCACTTTGCCAAAGCACAGCCTCCACACCACTGGAGGGATATCTCCAACCACCAACATACTATCCCGTGACAAGGCCGAGTATAGCCCACAAAGATCTCCGCCACGGCAAAGCCCAAGGGGGGGGGCGCCAACCCAGATAGGAAGACCACGTCAGTGACTCAACCCACTCAAGTGATGCACCCCTCCCAGGGACGGCATGGAAGAACACCAGTAAGCCAGTGACTCAGCCCCCGTAATACGGGTAGAGGCAGAGAATCCCAGTGGAAAGAGGGGAAACCGGCCAGGCAGAGACAGCAAGGGCGGTTCGTTGCTCCAGCCTTTCTGTTCACCTTCACACCCCTGGGCCAGACTACACTTAATCATAGGACCTACTGAAGAGATGTGTCTTCAGTAAAGACTTAAAGGTTGAGACTGAGTCTGCGTCTCTCACATGGGTAGGCAGACTATTCCATAAAAATGGAGCTCTATAGGAGAAAGCCCTGCCTCCAGCTGTTTGCTTAGAAATTCTAGGAACAATTAGGAGGCCCGCGTCTTGTGACCGTAGTGTACGTGTCGGTATGAACGGCAGGACCAAATCGGAAAGATAGATAGGAGCAAGCCCATGTAATGCTTTGTAGGTTAGCAGTAAAACCTTGAAATCAGCCCTTGCCTTAACAGGAAGCCAGTGTAGGGAGGCTAGCACAGGAGTAATATGATCACATTTTTTGGTTCTAGTCAGGATTCTATCAGCCGTATTTAGCACTAACTGAAGTTTATTTAGTGCTTTAGCCGGAAAGTAGAGCATTGCAGTAGTCCAACCTAGAAGTAACAAAGGCATGGATACATTTTTCTGCGTGATTTTTGGACAGAAAGTTTCTGATTTTTGCAATGTTACGTAGATGGAAAAAAGCTATCCCAGAAACAGTCTTGATATGTTCTTCAAAAGAGAGATCAGGGTCCAGAGTAACGCCGAGGTCCTTCACAGTTTTATTTGAGACGACTGTACAACCATCCAGATTAATTGTCAGATTCAACAGAAGATCTCTTTGTTTCTTGGGACCTAGAACAAGCATCTCTGTTTTGTCCGAGTTTAAAAGTAGAAAGTTTGCAGCCATCCACTTCCTTATGTCTGAGACACAGGCTTCTAGCGAGGGCAATTTTGGGGCTTCACCATGTTTCATTGAAATGTACAGCTGTGTGTCATCCGCATAGCAGTGAAATTTAACATTATGTTTTCGAATGACATCCCCAAGAGGTTAAATATATAGTGAAAACAATAGTGGTCCTAAAACAGAACCTTGAGGAACACCGAAATTTACAGTTGATTTGTCAGAGGACAAACCATTCACAGAGACAAACTGATATCTTTCCGACAGATAAGACCTAAACCAGGCCAGAACTTGTCCATGTTGACCAATTTGGGTTTCCAATCTCTCCAAAAGAATCTGGTGATCGATGGTATCAAAAGCAGCACTAAGATCTAGGAGCACGAGGACAGATGCAGAACCTCGGTCTGACGTCATTAAAAGGTCATTTACCACCTTCACAAGTGCAGTCTCAGTGCTATGATGGGGTCTAAAACCAGACTGAAGCGTTTCGTATACATTGTTTGTCTTCAGGAAGGCAGTGAGTTGCTGCGCAACAGCTTTTTCTAACATTTTTGAGAGGAATGGAAGATTCGATATAGGCCGATAGTTTTTTATAATTTCTGGGTCAAGATTTGGCTTTTTCAAGAGAGGCTTTATTACTGCCACTTTTAGTGAGTTTGGTACACATCCGGTGGATAGAGAGCCGTTTATTATGTTCAACATAGGAGGGCCAAGCACAGAAAGCAGCTCTTTCAGTAGTTTAGTTGGAATAGGGTCCAGTATGCTGCTTGAAGGTTTAGAGGCCATGATTATTTTCATCATTGTGTCAAGAGATATAGTACTAAAACACTTTAGTGTCTCCCTTGATCCTAGGTCCTGGCAGGGTTGTTCAGACTCAGGACAATGGAGCTTTGGAGGAATACGCAGATTTAAAGAGGAGCCCGTAATTTGCTTTCTAATGATCATGATCTTTTGGTCGAGAGAGAAGTCGAGAGAGAGTCATGAGGTAGAGAGAGAGTCAAGAGGTAGAGGTTGAGAGGTAGAGGCAGATAGAGAGTCGAGAGGTAGAGAGAGAGTCGAGACGTAGAGAGAGAGTCGAGGGGTAGAGAGAGAGTCGAGAGGTAGCGAGAGATTTGAGAGGTACAGATAGAGTAGAGCGGTAGAGAGAGAGAGAGTAGAGAGGTAGAGAGAGAGAGTCCATACATAGAGAGAGTTGAGAGAGTTGAAAGAGAGAGTTCAACGGAAAGAAAACTTGAGAGAGAGAGCGGTCGAGAGGTCAAGAGAGAGAGAGGTCGAAAGGTAGAGATCGAGAGAGGTAGAGGTTGAGAGGTAGAGGCAGAGAGTTGGGTCGAAATGTAAAGACAGAGTCAAGAGGTAGAGAGAGAGTCGAGAGGTAGAGAGAGAGTCGAGAGGTAGAGAGAGAGTCAAGACAGAGAGAGTTGAGAGGGAAAGAGAGAGTCAAGAGAGAGAGTTGAGAGAGAGAGGTCGAGAGAGAGAGGTCGAGAGAGATGGGTCGAGAGAGATGGGTCGAGAGAGAGAGTCGAGAGAGAGAGAGAGTTGAGAGGTAGAGGTTGAGAGGTCGAGAGGCAGAGGTAAAGGTAAAAGTAGAGGTAGAGAGAGAGAGGTCTAGAGAGAGAGTCGATAGAGAGAGTCGAGAGGTAAAGAGAGAGTCAAGAGGTAGAGAGTCGAGAGGAAGAGAGAGAGTCGAGAAAGAGAGGTCGAGAAAGAGAGAGTCAAGAGTGAGAGGTCAACAGAGAGAAGTCAAAAGAGGGAGGTCGAGAGAGAGAGGTCGAGAGAGAGAGAGAAATGGGTCGAGAGAGAGAGTCGAGAGGTAAAGAGAGGTCGAGAGGCAGAGGTAGAGGTCGAGAGGCAGAGGTAGAGGTCGAGAGGTAGAGGTCGAGAGGTAGAGGTCGAGAGGTAGAGGTCGAGAGTTAGAGGTCGAGAGGTTGAGGTCGAGAGGTCAAGGTAGAGAGTCGAGAGAGAGAGTCTATTGAGAGAGTCGTGAGAGAGGTCGAGAGAGGTCAAGAGAGAGAGCAGTAGAGAGGTAGAGGTCGAGAGAGGTAGAGGTTGAGAGGTTGAGGCAGATAGAGAGTCAAGAGGTAGAGAGAGAGTCGAGAGGAAGAGAGGGAGTTAAGTGGTAGCGAGAGAGTCCAGAGGTCGAGAGAGAGTCGAGGGGTAGAGAGAGAGTCGAGAGGTAGAGGTTGAGAGGTAGAAGTAGAGGCCGAGAGGTAGATGTAGAAGTCGAGAGGTAGAGGTAGAGGTTGAGAGGTAGAGGTAGAGGTCGAGAAAGGGAGGTAGAGGTGGAGAGGTAGAGGTCGAGAGGTAGAGGTTGAGATTTAGAGGTCGAGAAAGAGAGGCAGAGGTCGAGAGGTAGAGGTCGAGAGGAAGAGGTAGAGGTTCGAGAGAGGTAGAGGTTGAGTGATAGAGGCAAAGAGTTGTGTCGAGAGGCAGAGAGAGAGTCGAGAGGTAGAGAGAGAATTGAGAGGTACAGAGAGAGTGGAGAGGTAGAGTGTCGAGAGGGAGACAGAGAGGTAGAGAGAGAGGCAGAGAGAGAGGTAGAAAGAGGTCGAGAAAGCAAGGTAGAAGAGAAGAGGTAGAGGTAGAGGTCGAAAGGTAGAGTCGAGAGGTAGAGAGGAGGAGGATAAGGTCGAGAGAGTTAGAGGTTGAGTGATAGAGGCAGAGAGTTGTGTCGAGATGTAGAGAGAGAGTCGAGAGAATTGATAGGTAGAGAGAGAGTCGAGAGGTTGCGAGAGAGTCAAGAGGTAGAGAGAGTCGAGAGGTAGAGAGAGTCGAGAGGTAGAGAGAGTCGAGAGGTGGAGAGAAAGTCGAGAAGTAGAGAGAGAGGTCGAAAGAGAGGTCTATAGAGAGAGAGGGGGGTTGAGAGAGAGGTCTAGAGAGAGAGGGGTTGAGAGAAAGGTTGAGAGCGAGAGAGAGGTCAAGAGCAAGAGAGGGAGGTCGAGAGTGAGAGACAGAGGTCGAGAGGGAGAGAAATATCGAGAGGTCGAGAGTGGTCGAGAGAGAAATTGGTGCAGAGGTTCGAGAGAGAGAGGTCTAGAGAGAGAGAGAAAGTAGAGAGAGAGAGTCGAGAGGCAAAGAGGTAGAGAAAGAGTCGAGAGGTATAGATAGAGTCGAGAAGAGAGGTCGAGAGAGATGGGTCGAGAGAGAAAGTCAAGAGATAGAGAGAGAGTTGAGAGGTAGAGGTTGAGAGATCGAGAGGCAGAGGTAAAGGTAAAAGTAGAGGTAGAGAGAGAGAGGTCTAGAGAGAGTTGAGAGGTAAAGAGGTAGAGAGAGAGTCGTGAGGTAGAGAGAGAGTCGAGAGAGTGGAGAGGTAGTATCGAGAGGGAGACAGAGAGGTAGAGAGAGAGGTAGAAAGAGGTCGAGAAAGCGAGGTAGAAGTGAAGAGGTAGAGGTAGAGGTCGAAAGAGAAAGAGAGGTAGGGGTCAAGAGGTAGAGGTCGAGTTGTAGAGGTAGAGTTAGAGAGGAAGAGAGAAAGTCGAGAGGGAGAGAGAGAGAGGTCAAGAGAGAGGTCTAGATAGAGGGGTTGAGAGAGAGGTCTAGAGAGAGAGGGGTTGAGAGAGAGGTTGAGAGCGAGAGAGAGGTCGAGAGCAAGAGAGGGAGGTCGAGAGTGAGAGAAAGATTGAGAGGTCGAGAGTGGTCGAGATAGAAATTGGTGCAGAGGGTCGAGAGAGAGAGGTCAAGAGAGAGAGAGAAAGTAGAGAGAGAGAGTTGAGAGGTAAAGAGGTAGAGAAAGAGTCGAGAGGTATAGATAGAGTCGAGAAGTAGAGAGTTAGTTGAGAGAGAGGTCGAGAGAGAGGTTGAGAGAGCGACGAGAGGTACAGAGAGAGTCGAGAGGTAGAGAGAGAGTAGAGACATAGAGAGATGAGAGAGTCGAGAGAGAGTCAAGAAAGAGAGTCGAGAGAGAGGTCAACAGAGAGAAACGTTGAGAGAGAGAGAGAGATAACGAGAGAGATGAGTCAAGAGGTAGAGAGGGAGTCGTGAGTTCGAGATAGAGTTGAGAGGTTTAGATAGAGTCGAGAGGTAGAGAGTTAGTCGAGAGAGAGGTCGAGAGACAGTGAGAGGTCGAGAGTGAGACAAGAGAGAGAGAGGTCTAGAGAGAGGTCAAGAGAGAGAGGTCGAGAGAGAGAGGTCGAAAGCGTGAGAGGTCGAGAGTGAGAGAGGTCGAGAGCGAGAGAGAGATGAGAGGTTGAGAGGGAGAGAAAGGTCGCGAGGTCGAGAGTGGTTGAGAGAGAAATCGAGGGAGGTCGAGAAAGAGAGGTCGAGAGAGAGAGTGGTCAAGAGAGAGAGAAAGGTTGAGAAAAAGGTAGAGAAAAAGTCGAGAGGTAGAGAAAGAGTCGAGAGAGAGGTCAAAAGAGAGTCAAGGTAGAGAGAGAGTCAAGACAGAGAGAAGTCAAGAGAGAGGTTGCGAGAGGTTGAGTGAGTCGAGAGGTAGAGAGCGAGTTGAGAGGTAGAGAGCGAGTCGAGATAAAGATGTCGAGAGGAAGAGAGAGTAGAGAGAGAGAGATTGAGAGAGAGTCGAGAGGTAGAGAGAGTCGAGAGATTGAGAGAGAGTCGAGAGGTAGAGAGAGTCGAGAGAGAGTCGAGAGGTAGAGAGCGAGTCGAGAGGTAGAGAGCGAGTCGAGATAAAGATGTCGAGAGGAAGAGAGAGTAGAGAGAGAGAGATTGAGAGAGAGTCGAGAGGTAGAGAGAGTGTCGCGGGGTAGAGAGTGAGTCGAGGGATGGAGAGAAAGTCGAGAGGTAGAGAGAGTATGGAGCGGTAGAGAGAGAGTCGAGATAGAGAGAGTTGAGAGGTAGAGAGAGAGTCAAGAGAGAGTTGAGAGAGAGAGGTCGAGAGAGAGAGGTCAAGAGAGATGGGTCGAGAGAGAGAGTCGAGATATAGAGAGAGTCAAGAGGTAGAGGTCGAGAGGCAGAGGTAAAGGTAGAGGTAGAGGTAGAGAGAGAGGTCTAGAGAGAGAGTCGAGAGGTAGAGGTAGAGAGAGAGACGTGAGGAAGAGAGTCGAGAGGTAGAGTGTCGAGAGGGAGACAAAGAGGTAGAGAAAGAGGTAGAGAGAGAGAGGTAGAAAGGTCGAGAAAGCAAGGTAGAGGTGGAGAGGTAGAGGTTGAAAGATAGAGGTAGAGGTGGAGAGGTAGAGGCAGAGTTTGAGAAAGAGAGCTAGAGGTCGAGTGGTAGAGGTAGAGAAGAAGAGGTAGAGGTCGAGAGAGGTAGAGGTTGAGTGATAGAGGCAGAGTTGTGTCGAAATGTAGAGAGAGTGTAGAGAGGTATAGAGAGAGTCGAGAGGTAGAGAGAGAATTGAGAGGTAGAGAGAGAGTCGAGAGGTAGCGAGAGAGTTGAGAGGTAGAGAGAGATGAGAGGTAGAGAGAGAGTCGAGACAGAGAGAGTTGAGACGTAGAGAGAGAGTCGAGAGAGAGAGTTGAGAGAGAGAGGTCGAGAGAGAGAGGTCGAGAGAGATGGGTCGAGAGAGAGGTCGAGAGATAGAGAGTCGAGAGCTAGAGGTCGAGAGGTCGAGAGGCAGAGGTTGAGGTAGATGTAGAGAGAGAGGTCTAGAGAGAGAGTCGAGAGAGAGAGTCGAGAGGTAAAGAGGTAGAGAGAGTCGTGAGGTAGCGAGAGAGTCGAGAGGTAGAGAGAGAGTCGAGAGGTAGAGTGTTGAGAGGGAGACAGAGGTAGAGAGAGAGGTAGAGAGAGAGAGGTAGAAAGAGGTTGAGAAAGCGAGGTAGAGGTGGAGAGGTAGAGGTTGAAAGATAGAAGTAGAGGTCGAGAGGTAGAGGTCAAGTGGTAGAGGTAGAGAGGAAGAGGTTGAGTGATAGAGGCAGAGAGTTTTGTTGAGATGTAGAGAGAGAGTAGAAAGGTAGAGAGAGAGTCGAGAGGTAGAGAGAGAATTGAGAGGTAGAGAGAGAGTCGAGATGTAGCAAGAGAGTCAAGAGGTAGAGAGAGAGTCGAGAGGTAGAGAGAGAGTCGAGAGGTAGAGAGAGAGGTCGAGAGAGAGAGAGGTCTAGAGAGAGAGGTCTAGAGAGAGAGGTCTAGAGAGAGAGGTCTAGAGAGAGAGGGGTTGTGAGAGAGAGCGAGAGCGAGAGAGTGGGCGAGAGCGAGAGAGTGGTGAAGAGAGAGAGCTTGAGAGCAAGAGAGGGAGGTCGAGAGTGAGAGAAAGGTTGAGAGGTCGAGAGTGGTCGAGAGAGAAATCGAGAGAGAGAGAGAGAGAGAGAGAGAGCGAGGTTGAGTCAGAGGGTCGACAAAGAGGTTGAGAGGGAGAGAGAGAGAGTCAAGAGAAATCGAGAGAGAGAGAGAGAGAGAGAGGTAGAAAGAGAGAGAGATTGAGGGAGAAAGGTTGAGAGGTTGAAAGAGAGAGAGGGAGAGAGTGAGAGGGAGGTCGAGGGAGAGGGTCGAGCGAGGGGTCGAGAGGGAGTGAAAGTTTGAGAGAGATCAAAAGAGAAAGGTTAAGAGGGAGGTCGAGAGAGAGAAATCGAGAGAGATCGAGAGAGTTTGAGAGAGAGGTCAAAAGAGAAAGATCGAAAGAGAGAGAGGTTGATGGAGAGAGGTTGAGAGGTAGAGAGAGAGGTTGAGAGAGAGGTCAAGAGAGGGAGATCGAGAGAGTGAGAGGTTGACAGGTCAAGAGAGGCTAAGAGAGAGGTTGAGAGAGAGAGGTTGATAGGTCGAGAGTGCGTGAGTCGAGAGAGAGAGGTTGAGAGAGAGGTCGATAGAGAGAGGTCAAGAGAGAGAGGTCGAGAAAGAGAGGTAGAGGTCGAGGTCTAGAGAGTCAAGAGAGAGAGAGCCGAGGTAGAGAGTCGAGAGAGAGGTCGAGAGAGAGAGGTCGAGAGAGGTCGAGAGGAGGAGAGAGATTCGAGAGGTAGAGCGAGAGTCAAGATATATTTTTTTATATGTATACTTTGACAATGTAAGTAATAATGAACTTGCCATGTCAATAAAGTCAATTGAATTGAATTGGGTCGAGAGAGGTCTAGAGAGATAGGTCGAGAGGTAGCGAGAGAGTCGAGAGATAGAGAGAGTCGAGAGAGAGATCAAGCAGTAGAGAGAGTCGAGAGAGAGAGAGAGGTCAACAGAGAGAAGACGAGAGAGAGAGAGAGAGGTCGAGAGAAAGAGAGGTCGAGAGAGGTCAAGAGAAAGAGAGGTCGAGAGGTAGAGTCGAGAGGTAGAGAGCATCGAGAGGTAGAGAAAGAGTCGAGAGAGAGAGAGAGTCAAGAGGTAGCGAGAGAGTCAAGAGGTAGAGAGAGAGATGAGAGGTAGAGAGAGAGTCGAGAGGTAGAGAGAGAGTCGAGAGGTAGAGAGAGAGGTCGAGAGAGAGAGAGGTCTAGAGAGAGAGGTCGAGAGAGAGAGGTCAAGAGAGTCGAGAGGTAGAGAGAGAGAGGTCGAGAGAGTCGAGAGGTAGAGTAAGGGAAAACCCCCCTGATTTGGACAAAATAACATGGGAACATATTGGCATAGCACGAATCATACACACAATTGTAAATACCACCGAAAGCGGTCCATCTCCGTGCCAATCATATGGCAATTTTCCGATGGCAATTGTCAATTGTAACACCCCAAAATTCCTTTAGATGGCGAGCGCGCTCCACCGTGGATTTTCATACAGCAAATGATACCCAAGTCAACACCCAAGGGTCAGATTTTGATAAAATGATTTTTTTTTGAAAACTTATCACCCCTTAAAAAAGTGGTTTCTGAACCGTTTTTAGAATTTTTTTTCGATTTTTATGCCAATTACACATGTATAAGAGCTGTATGAACATGCTTATGACGTTTGTTATTGACGTTGTTTTTTGGGTTGCTTTTGCTTGTGCACAAGGCATATGTTTTGTGCATTTGGAATATGATTTCATAGGATGTCAAAAGTGACATATTTGCTTGTGCATAAGGCATATGTTTTGTGCATATGGAATATGATTTCATAGGAAGTCAAAAGTGACATATTTGCTTGTGCATAAGGCATATGTTTTGTGCATTTGGAATACGATTTCATAGGAAGTCAAAAGTGACATTTTTTTCATTTTTTTGCCAAATGCCATTAGAAATGTGCAAATGAAATGTCCAATTCTTTTTCTGTCAATTATACATGTATGAAAGTATTGAATGTGCCAAATCAGGATGTTTGTCCGTTTGCCATGTACAATCATAGGAAGTCGGTTTCCAAACCCAAAACTCAGTGAACCATGGTCCAAATGGCATTTATACTGCCCAAATGATATATAGCCCTATGTTAAGCCATGAAACAACGCAGATGGTCTACTTGTCATGTATGATGAGGGAGAAGTGGGACTCTGTTGCTTTTAACATTTTTAACAAATTTGACATGCTCAGAATGCATAATTGACTGGCCCGATGATCTCGGGATGGCTGTGCAGTGACTGTGGTTCCTCTCCATCGCTCGTTGTGTTGATTTCATCATGTCAATTTTGGTGATATTTTTTGCTGTTGAATCATATTGCAAAGTGCGTTACATTTGCAATATTGCGCGTTACGTTTGCAAAATGATTCAATGGGCATTTAGCATTACAAATGTAGGCATGCTCAAAAACACTGCAGAAATGCATAATTGACTGTCCCGATGAACTGGGGATGGCTGTGCAGTGACTGTGGTTCCTCTCCATTGCTCATTGTGTTGATTTCATTATGTCAACTTTGGTGATATTTTTTGGTGTTGAATCATATTGCAAATGCACGTTACGTTTGCAATATTGCGCGTTACGTTTGCAATATGATTCAATGGGCATTTAGCATCACGAATTTAGGCATGCTCAAAAATACTGCAGAAATGCATAATTGACTGGCTTGATGAACTCGGGATGGCCGTGCAGTGACTGTGGTTCCTCTCCATCGCTCGTCACCCAGCAGTCAGCGTCCATCAGTCAATTAGATGTCATTCAGACACCAAACTGATACCATCTGACACCAAATCCACTTTTCCCAACTCATATTGAAGCCAACTATCCCATATGTCAGAAAAGGTCCATAATTCACAGTGCTTTCACATAGTTACGTTATAGCTGTGGGTCCAGCTCTGACAATATGTGTAGGCCTATGTGAGGCGACCCCGAATCCCAAGTTTCGGCTCGATAGGTCATTCGGTGCCCGAGCAATGGCCTTAATTGTTGCTGAAAATCCACTTTTTCAGGGCGTTACTATGGGGTCCCTGAATGAGCTATCGGACAGAGACATTGGGGTCCGTCTCTATGGGCCGAGGCAGTTTCAATGCACCTAGTCTTGCGACTCTGGGACATTTCTACATGTCGCCATGTCCGTGATATTCAAAATGGATTGAACATATTGCAAATGCACGAGGCGGTTTCTCGGTCTGAGAACCTTCTAGAGCCACATAATTCACCGTGCACTATCGACTTGAGCTCTAGAACAGGTTTCTAAAATTTCGGAGCTCTAGGTCTGACGGTTCTTGAATCGTTTGAACGAAAGTAACTATTGAAGGCGGTATAAGCCTCTAAGCCCCACACTATGTCCCTATGGCCAAGCTGTGTGTGTGTGTTTTAGTTTTTTTTGCAAAAAGAATAGACACATGTTGTCTTTGTGGTAGGCATATACAGAATCCTGAATATAAAGTCTCTACCTTAAGAATTGACTGAATGACATATGGTTGAGTTGCGTGATTTTCACTATGTGCAGGTTATATGACAATAGCTCTAGGCTGTTTTTAACCACTTCCGGTTGTCATAGGAAGTTCATACTCAACACACGTTGTTTTTGGGGTAGGCATAAACAGAATCCTGAATATGAAGCCTCTACCTTAAGAATTGACTGAATGACACAGGGTTGAGTTGCGTGATTTTCACTATCTGCAGGTTGCTTATATGACAATAGCTCTAGGGTGTTTTTAACCACTTCCGGTGGTCACAGGAAGCTTATAATCTACACACGTTGTCTTTGGGGTAGGCATAAATAGAATCCTGAATATGAAGCCTCTACCTCAAGAATTGACTGAACGACACAGGGTTGAGTTACGGGATTTTCACAATATGCACGTTATATGACAATAGCTCTTGGGTGTTTTTAACAACTTCCGGTTGTCACAGAAGTTCATACTCAACACAGGTAGACCTCACAGTAGCCTGATGGATTGTTATAGAAGACAGGTTCATAAGGCATTCATAACCCACATAGACTTCAGGTTGAATTTAGGAGAATTGTCAATGTATTCCTATGGGGAGAGAAGTCATTGCACACTGTTTGATCTAAACACCTTCTTTTCACTGTGAAGGGTTAATGCCACAGGGTCAAGGTTAGGCTTGCACAGATTGGGAGGACCTTTTGTGCTTCTAACCCTAACGGTTCTCTCATTGTCACCCAAAAGCACTTGACATATTGGTGCAGGCATCATTTTGGGCCTAGTATTCTCACGGTCGCTGCGCTCAGACCGAGCGAGCTACGGTCAAGCGGGGCG
Source organism: Salmo salar (assembly GCF_965601325.2). NCBI lineage: Eukaryota > Metazoa > Chordata > Actinopteri > Salmoniformes > Salmonidae > Salmo > Salmo salar. The sequence goes on along the minus strand of NC_138295.1, from coordinate 46,718,626 downwards.
TCTCATTGAACTCGACACAGCCTAGAGATAATGGTAATGCCATTGCAGGCTCTTTGTGTCTTTAAGCACCGCACTGTGTCACTCCGTCCTTGCTGTGTGTGTGTGTGAGAGAGCTTTTCTTTGACATCTGATGGGATAAATGACTGATTTACAGTTCATGAGGGTTGCCTAGTCACACATATGAAGTTGTGGAAAGATCTGACCTTTTTAACCCTTCAAAACAGCCCCTATAACACCATTTTAAGGCACTTCTGGTTGACACAGGAAGCTGAACGTTAGGCTCTTATAGAATATTGAGTTTTAGGTCTTTCTGTTAAGAACTGACTTATTTACAGAGGGTTTAACAAGTGTGTGTTGTTTTAGAAAATCACAGAAAATCACAGAAATCTCACAGAGCTCTGAAACCCGCCTTATAACGGACTCATCTGAACACGCTGCAACTGGATCTGTAACTTTTTTGAAAAAAAAATTCCTATTGTTGAATATCACCAATCTGCCATTGTACAATTTCTCTGAAATGAACATTGGTAAATGCATGGTTCCTTTTCTCCTGACACCGTAGGCTCATGTAGTTTGATGTGAAGCGGTCAAATCAGCACTCTATTTTCCTGTTTGACTTTCAATCCCAGAAAAATAGCCTTAACTCGAAAAGTGTCGAGGCCTCGACTCCATCCTGTTCGGGGCCAACTGCCCATTATGCCAAACCGAGTTTCGTCTTTGAATTATTTTCCGTTTAGGAGAAAAAGCCACGTCGTGATCGGTGATATACTTTACGTTTGCAATATGATTCCATTCGCCCTCCCGTGGAATAATCCGGAGCTGCAAAGAAATGACCAAAACTTGACATTTTTATTAACCTGTTTGGGCTAGGGGGCAGTATTGAGAATTTTGGAAAAAATATGTGCCCAATTTTAACTGCCTCCTACACCAACTCAGAAGCTAGAATATGCATATTATTGTTCAGGTTTGGATAGAAAACACCCTGAAGTTTCTAAAACTGTTTGAATGGTGTCTGTGAGTATAACAGAACTCCTATGGCAGGCAAAAACCTGACAAGGTTTCATGCAGGAAGAGGCCTGTCTGACAAGGAGTCGTGCGTCTTGCATCTGTTTATTGAAAAGTAAGGATCTTAGCTGTAACATGACAATTCCCAGGGCTCCAATAGGCTCTCAGGACGCGGGAAAATCATGAAGGTTGACGAGGCAGCCTCAGGCTGAAACAGATTATCATCTTATTCAAGTGTCCCATTAGGTGACAATGGAGTGAGGCGCATGCGCGATTAGCCCCCGTGGAGTATTTTAATTCGGCTGTTTAGTTTATTGCAGATTCCCGGTCGGAATATTATCGCTTTTCTACGAGATAAATGGCATAAAAATTGGTTTTAAACAGCGGTTGACATGCTTCGAAGTACGGTAATGGAATATTTAGAATTTTATTGTCACGAATTGCGCCATGCGCGCGACACTTCTTTACTATTTCGGATAGTGTCTAGAACGCACGAACAAAACGCCGCTATTCGGATATAACGATGGATTATTTTGGACCAAACCAACATTTGTTATTGAAGTAGCAGTCCTGGGTGTGCATTCTGACGAAGACAACAAAAGGTAATCAAACTTTTATAATAGTAAATATGATTATGGTGAGTGCTAAACTTGGTGGGTGTCTAAATAGCGAGCCCGTGATGCCTGGGCTATGTACTTAGAATATTGCAAAATGTGCTTTCACCAAAAAGCTATTTTAAAATCGGACATATCGAGTGCATAGAGGAGGTCTGTATCTATAATTCTTAAAATAATTGTTATGCTTTTTGTGAACGTTTATCGTGAGTAATTTAGCAAACTGTTAGTAAATTCCCCGGAAGTTTGCTTTTTCTGAACGTCACATGCTAATGTAAAAAGCTGTTTTTTGATATAAATATGAACTTGATTGAACAGACATGCATGTATTGTATAACATAATGTCCTAGGTGTGTCATCTGATGAAGATCATAAAAGGTTAGTTAGCTGTGGTTTGGGTTTTTGGTGACATTATATGCTAGCTTGAAAAATGGGTGTCTGATTATTTCTGGCTGGGTACTCTGCTGACATAATCTAATGTTTTGTTTTTGTTGTAAAGCCTTTTTGAAATCGGACAGTGTGGTTAGATTAACGAGAGTCTTGTCTTTAAAATGGTGTAAAATAGTCATATGTTTGAGAAATTGAAGTAATAGCATTTCTAAGGTATTTGAATAACGCGCCACGGGATTCAACTGGCTGTTGAGTAGGTGGGACGATTTCGTCCCGCCGACCCTAGAGAGGTTAACTATAATAGTGCGCCCCTTATATGCCATACGAGATAGCAACCAACGCCATCTCCTCATCCTCCTTTCCACCATTTCAACCACCCCAATCCAATTTTCTTCCATAGTCCCCTCATCTCCTAGGTACACTCCAAGTTACTTATAACCTCCCTTACACCATTCCAGCCCCCCTGGCAAAGCCATGATCCCTCCAGACCATTCTCCAATCTGTAAAGCACAACTATTTTCCCAATTTACCTTTGCAGAGGATATTCCCGTAAAACGATCAACCATTAGACTCAAACTCTCCACCTTGTTTTCACTAAAACAACTACATCATCAGCATAGGCTGAGAGACGAATAGGAGGAATATCCCTTGAAAGGTACACCGCTTCAATGCGACTTCTAATGCTATTTAGTAGTGGCTCTATAGCAATGGCATATAACATTCCCGACAAAGAACATCCCTGCCTAATACCTCTACACACTTTAAAAGGATCACTCAAACCACCGTTAACTTTCAATACACTTTCAATGTCACTATATATCACCTCTATCATGGCAATAAAACCAGAGCTGAACCCAAACGCCTCAAAAGTGTGCCAGAAATATTGATGTTCAACTCGGTCAAATGCCTTTTCCTGATCAATTGAAATTAGACCAGCATCCAACCCAATAGCCCTAGAGATGTCCAAAAAAATCACGAATAGGAGAAATGATATCCCCTATCTGCCTGCCAGGAACACAGCAGGACTGGTCCGAATGTATGATTTGCCCCATCACCTCCCTCAACCTGTTGGACAAAGCCTTTGACAGGATCTTATAATCAGTGCACAATAAAGCCACCGGCCTCCAGTTCTTCACCTCCCTATGGTCACCCTTTTTGGGCAGTAGGGTGAGGACAGCCCTTCTGCAGCTTATTAGTAGTAACCCTCCGGTTAAACTATCATTAACTACTGCTAGCCAATCCTCTCCCAACATAGCCCAAAAAGACGGGAAGCCCATCAATGCCTGGTGCCCTTCCATTTTCCATGCCTTTTAATGCAGTGTATAACTCCTGCAAAGACAATGGTTGCTCAAGCTCAACCTGAGCTTCTGCAGCCACCTGTGGGAGCCCATCAAGGAACTGCTTTGTCACTGTTTTATCCTCTTTGTACTCACACTTGTAGAGCTCAGCATAGAACTCTACTGCCCTCTTTCTAATTTCACTAGGTCTAGTGAGCTCTTGTCCAACAGCTGATTTGAGACAATGAATAATTTTTCTTTGTCCATTCTTTTTCTCTAAACCAAAGAAAAATTTGGATGAGGCATCCATTTCAGAGATTCCCTGAAACTTACTTCTCACCAATGCCCCCTGTGCTCTGATACCCAGCAGGTCTGCCAATGCAGCTTTTTTCCTCTTGAGGGCCTGAGTGTGGCCTCGATCTCCTGTGGTCTCAACCAACGTCATGAGTTCCACTATATCAGTCTCTAGGGCTTTCATTGATCTGGTGATATCCTTGGTCACATTCCTTGTGTATTGTTGAATCTGGATTTTCCCTATATCCCACCACTGTTGAAGGGATACAAACTAGCCTTTTGAGACCTCCACCTCTCCCAGAAAAAACTAAAACATTTCCTGAAGTGAGCATCACTCAATAAAGTTATGTTAAAATGCCAGTATGCGCTTTTAGGTTTTACATCGTTAATGAACACCACCTCTGTTATTAAACAATGATCAGAAAATCCCACTGGGGTTATAACACTTGATTTACAGACCTGAGATTGACGCTCAAAACAATAAAACCTATCTAACCTGGCCATAGAGATGGTGTTCTCTCTCACATGCACCCAGGTATACTGCCTTGTGCCTCTATGTTGACTCCGCCAAATATCACACAGTTCGTTTGTTACAATGAGACGTTTTAAAAAAGTCCTTGAGGCTATATGAGGTTCTTTGTGATTTATATCTAAATCACTGACTGTGCAGTTACAATCCCCAGCAATAAATAAACAATCTTCATTGTTACATTTCTCAATGGTATTTGATAATGTCTCTAAAAAACATACCCTCTCAACTGCCATCACTGGGGCATATACATTTATCAGACACATAGAGTAAGGTATGAAAACATCACTAACTTTTAACCTGTTATGGCTAGGGGGCAGTATTTTCACGGCTGGATAAAAAACGTACCCGATTTAATCTGATTATTACTCCTGCACAGAAACTAGAATATGCATATAATTATTAGTTTTGGATAGAAAACACTCCAAAGTTTCTAAAACTGTTTGAATGGTGTCTGTGAGTATAACAGAACTCAAATGGCAGGTCAAAACCTGAGAGATTCCTTTACAGGAAGTGGCCTGTCTGACCATTTATTGTCTTTCTTTGACATCTCTTTCCAAAATTTAGGATCTCTGCGGTAACGTGACACTTCCCACGGCTCCAATAGGCTCTCAGAGCCTGGGAAAAACCTGAATGTCGTCATTCCAGCCCCAGGCTGAAACACATTATCGCCTTTCTCAAGTGGCCGATCAAGGGACAGTGGGCTTAGGCGCGTGCACTGGTCGCCCCCGTCTTTGTGTTTTTTCCTCTGTTTACCGAAAAGGAGATTCCCGGTTGGAATATTATCGTTTTTTTACGAGATAAATTGCATAAAAATTGATTTTAAACAGCGGTTGACATGCTTCGAAGTACGGTAATGGAATATTTAGATTTCTTTTGTCACGAAATGCGCCATGCGCATAAATTGTTAGTAAATTCCCCGGAAGTTGGCGGGGGGTATGCTAGTTCTGAACGTCACATGCTAATGTAAAAAGCTGTTTTTTGATATAAATATGAACTTGATTGAACAAAACATGCATGTATTGTATAACATAATGTCCTAGGTGTGTCATCTGATGAAGATCATCAAAGGTTAGTGCTGCATTTAGCTGTGGTTTTGTTTTTTGTGACATTATATGCTAGCTTGAAAAATGGGTGTCTGATTATTTCTGGCTGGGTACTCTGCTGACATAATCTAATGTTTTGCTTTCGCTGTAAAGCCTTTTTGAAATCGGACAGTGTGGTTAGATAAAGGAGAGTCTTGTCTTTAAAATGCTGTGAAATAGTCATATGTTTGAAAATATGAAGTTTTTGTATTTTTGAGGAATTTGTAATTCGCGCCACGCCTATCATTGGATATTGGAGCAGGTGTTCCGCTAGCGGAACGTCTAGATGTAAGAGGTTAATAACCTCCCCTCAACTACCTCTTCAACCTCATATGACAAAGGCAAAAACCCTTTTGAGAACAAGATGGCCACACCCCCACTTTTTGAGTTTTTATGACTACACACCACTGTCCCCCCCACTCCTGTTGCCACAACTTCTTTTTCCAAATTACTAGCGTTTCTTGTAGAAAAATTACGTCACTTCCCTTTCCCCTAATTAACTCATACACTATGGCTCTTTTTTTAACGTCTCTTGCCCCATTTACGTTTAAAGAAGAAATCTTAAAACTGCTCATGGATGGAAAAAAAAATACAGAGGAAGACCCAGAAACCACATCTCTTTACAGAGTTAAAGCTGCGACTGAACTCTTTCATTTTCTTTAGAATTTACATCACTTATCACTCTCGTGTCCACTTTCTTGAGTCTAGCAATTTCAGGGCTTGTCAAACCTCCCCCTGTTATTTTTTACATCAGAAACTTTGCTGATTCAATAAACAATTCACTTTCAGGGAAAAAAATCTGTTACATTATAATCCTGCATATATTTCTTCCCTTTTGTCAACTTCAGAAATTGACGTACCTTCTCAATCTCATACCTCCCTTCCACCCCATTTATCTCGCTATTTTGTTGTGACGCATCAGATGACTCACTCTCGCTATCCTCCCCAGAAGAAAACTCCATCTCTACAACCTGTTTATCTTCAAGTGATTTATCAATCTCTACCTTCCTCTTGGAATTAGACCCTTCACCACCCCTTACATTCTTCCTCTTACTCCTCGGTACTTTGAAAACTGTTGCTTCTTTTTCCATTATTTCAATCTCCTCTTGACCTCCAATTTATGTATATATGTATATGTATATGTATATATATATATGTGTATATGTATATGTATATGTATATATATGTATATATATACATATATATGTGTATATGTATATGTATATATATGTATATATATACATATATATATATACACATATACATGTATATATATACATATATATATATATATACATATACATATATATACATATATATACATATATATATGTATATACATCTCTCTCTCTCTCTCTCTCGACATCTCTCTCACTCTCACACGTTGGAGTGCATGCTGGGAGTGAGTCGTGAAGCAGGAGTGATTGTGAGAGCGACTGGAATTATTTTCACTCTATTGGGTTTTGGTGTGTATATACTCCTGCTTCACGACTCACTCCCAGCATGCACTCCAACGTGTGAGAGTGAGAGAGAGAGAGAGAGAGATGTCGAGAGAGAGAGATGTCGAGAGAGAGAGAGAGAGAGAGAGAGAGAGGTGGATGTCGAGAGAGAGAGAGAGAGAGAGGTGGATGTCGAGAGAGAGAGAGAGGTGGATGTCGAGAGAGAGAGAGAGAGAGAGAGATGTCGAGAGCTCAAGAGGTGGATGTCGAGAGAGAGAGAGGTGGATGTCGAGAGAGAGAGCTCAAGAGGTAGAGGCAGAGAGAGATTCGAGAGCGAGAGAGTTTGAGAGGTGGATGTCGAGACGTAGAGGCAGAGAGAGAGACTTTTTGACTTTTTGACTTTCTTTACTGAAACATTCTCATTTCATTTAAAACTCACCACCCAACCCCCCCCCTTAAAAATAAAACCAAAAATACATCCTGTAATGCATACATGTACCATACTCGCCTTTCCAGCAACCACATGATACAAGCCAACATCACAATACTCAAGACAATACCCACTTCTACAACCGTATATCCAAAACATCTTCCCCAGCTATACAAACAGCCCCCCCAACACACCATATCTCCTGAAACATCTCCACACTTTTTATCATTTTATAGAACTCAAACTCAACCCTAAGGCGCGCAGAGACCATCCCATTAAACAATAGTAAAGGGTCTGTTATCCCCCCACCTTTGACCCTGTTCCTCCTTGTTAGCCAAATAGCTAACTTTGCCTGAGCAAACAGAAAATTCAACAAAACACATTTTTCCTTCTCCTTACTTGAATACCTGTATCCCATTATGAACACCCCAACAGTAAAGACCACCCCCAACCTCTCACACAGACATTCCAACAGAGACAGTAATGGCATTAACCTGGTGCACACAGAAAACACATGAATCACAGTTTCTTTCATTACACAGAAAGGACACTCCTGCCCGACTCCCGGTTCAACCCGTGCCAACCAGCTGTTAGTGGCCAGGACTCCATGTAGAACCCTCCACTGGAGGTCCCCTGCCCTCTTTGGTGCTGGGGGTTTGTAGAGCCCCCTCCATCTAAAACCCACCATACTCTCCACCCCACATACCCCCTGCCACTGATGTGCGTTCACTCCTGTTAGGCTCCTAATGTTCCTCACCTTAACACAGAGGTTGTAGAGGGCTTTACCTCCCACCCCTTCAAACTCCCCCAGGCTCGGAGTGTTAAAATCTAACAAATCCTCCAGACCCCCTTGCCAGTCTCCAGTCTCTGCCGTCACCTGCAGTGGCGGAAACATTGGTGGCCCCTCTCCCTTTGGCTGCTCAAACATCCCCCTTACCGGCTCAGACAGTGCCTCCTGGACCTCCTCCAGGAATCTCTCCAGCAGCCTAAGAGACGTTATTCCTGTTTGCTGTGCCAAGACTTCCGGGCTTTTCCACCCCTCCTCTCCCAGCAGTCTCAAGTCACCCAGCCTTTTTACACCCCCTGCCATCAGTTGCCTCTGCAGGGTGGCCGACTGGACCGATCTCAAAGGGATGGCTGGGTTGTGGAAGATAGGCTCCACCCACAGCCCAGGCTCCACACCCCCTTCTCGTGTGGGCCTTAGCAGCTGCCAGGCCCTCAGCGCCGCAGAGTAAAAGTCTGAGAGACCTGCTGTACTCAGCCTCTCCAGCTTCATGAGGAACAGCTGCCGGTCCAACCCTAAATCTCCAGCTCTCCTCAGCAGCGCGCATGCTGGTTCCCTCCAGCCAACCTCAGTATGGTACAGCAGTCTCTGCACCGTCTTTAGCCGGAAAGCAGCCATCCTGCTCTCCAGTTCCACCAGGCCCTGTCCTCCTTCATGGATGGTCATATACAACACTGCCGCCCTCAGCCAGTGATGGCCCGACCAGAAGAAATCCACCAGCTTGCACTGCAGGTCTGCGAGCAGACCGGCGGGGGGGTTGAGGACGGCCAGTTTATGCCACAGGGAAGATGCCACCAGGTTGTTAATTATCAGCACCCTCCCTCTATATGACACTTGGGACAGGAGCCAACTCCACCTGGCCAGTCTTGACACCACTGCCTGTGACAGCCCCTCCCAGTTCTTCCTGACCCACCTCTCCGAGCCCAGGTACACCCCCAACACTTTAAGCCCTTCACAACCCCACTGCAAACCCCCTGGAAGCAGAGGAGGAGCACTATCCCCCCATGCCCCACATAACAGAGCTTTGCTCTTGCCCCAGTTTACCTTTGCTGATGAAGCTCCCTCATACACCTTCAGACTGGTCTCCAGTGCCTGCATATCTTGGCCATCCCTGATCATCACAGAGACATCATCTGCATATGCTGACACTGCTATTCCTGTCACCATTTCCATGCCTGTCCAGCACACTCCCTGCAGTCTCCTGCATAGCAGTCCTAAAAAAGCCTCAATGGCTAGTGTGTATAACTCCCCAGATAGAGGGCATCCTTGTTTAACCTCTATGGGCTAGGTGGGACGCTAGCGTGCCACCCGTGGTGCACTCCATCAACAGCAGGTGCATTTCAAGAGCGGCAAATTTGAATCCAAATAAATGTCAAAATTCAAATTTTTCAAAAATACAACTATGTTACACCATTTGAAAGATAAACATCTCCTTAATCTAACCACGTTTTACGATTTCAAAAAGGTTTTACGGCGAAAGCATAAATTTAGAGTATGTTAGGACAGTACATTTACAAGAGTTGTGTGTAATGTTTTGTCAAGTCAAAGACAGGGTCACCAAAACCATAAAACCAGCTAAAATGATACACTAACCTTTTACAATCTCCATCAGATGACACTCCTAGGACATTATGTTAGACAATGCATGCATTTTTAGTTCTATCAAGTTGATATTTATATCCAAAAACAGCGTTTTACTATGGCATTGATGTTGAGGAAATCGTTTCCCTCCAATAACCGGCAGTCAAGTCAGCGTCACAAATTAAATAATTAAAATTAGAAAACATTGGTAAAATATTATATTGTCATTTAAAGAATTATAGATTTACATCTTTTGAACGCAATCAACTTGCCAGATTTAAAAATAACCTTACTGGGAAATCACACTTTGCAATAATCTGAGCACTGTGCCCAGAAAAATACGCGTTGCGATACAGACTAGACGTCATGTTGGGGAGATCTAAAATCGAAAATACTATGTAAATAATCCATTACCTTTGATTCTCTTCATCAGATGTCACTTCCAGGTATCACAGGTCCATAACGAATGTAGTTTTGTTCAAAAAAGCTCATCATTTATGTCCAAAAATCTCCGTCTCGTTAGCACATGATGTAAGCCAGCCGGACTTCTCGTCATGAACGAGGGGAAAAAATATATTTCCGTTCGTTCAAACATGTCAAACGTTGTATAGCATAAATCATTAGGGCCTTTTTTAACCAGAACATGAATAATATTCAAGGTGGACGAATGCATAGTCTTTTATAACGTATTGGAACGAGGGTACCCAACATGAAGTAGCGCGCCAGGTGTCTAATGGGACATCACCGTTCCATGGCTCTTGTTCGGTCAGATCTCCCTCCAGAAGACTCAAAACACTTTGTAAAGGCTGGTGACATCTAGTGGAAGCAATAGGAAGTGCCAAAATATTCCTAAACCCCTGTGTTTTTCAATGGGATAGGTTTAAAGTCAATACAACACATCAGGTATCCACTTCCTGTCAGAAAATGTCTCAGGGTTTTGCCTGCCAAATGAGTTCTGTTATACTCACAGACACCATTCAAACAGTTTTGGAAACTTTAGAGTGTTTTCTATCCATATATAATAAGTATATGCATATTCTAGTTACTGGGTAGGATTAGTAACCAGATTAAATCGGGTACATTTTTTTTATCCAGACGTGCAAATGCTGCCCCCTAGACCCAACAGGTTAACTGTTTTAAGGTAATGATTTTGCCCTTTATCAGAATCTTGGAAAAATGTGGAACAGCTGCAGTTGTACAATCCAGTCTTGCCCCATACACCAGAGGTTCCTCCAACAGCCAATGCACTGACTCCGCTGAAGTTCGTCTGGATACCTTCATTATGCTCCACACCCTAAGAAGGCCTCTGTAAAACGGAGGTACTCCCTCCCTAGAAATCTGGCTACTATCAACCAAAAATAAAGCCTTCTTTAAACCTAATCCTCCAACCTGCTGTAATACAAGACCTGCCACCCCTCTCCAAACCACATTTTCCGGTCCATAAAGCAACCTTTGAATAAACTGAAACCGGAAAGCAGCAGCCCTACTAGCAAGATGTACAAGACCTTGTCCCCCCTCCTCTTTTGACAAATACAAAACACTTTGTGGAACCCAGTGATATTTATCCCAAAAGAAATCCACAATTATTGCCTGTATCTTAGCCAGAAGGCCAGATGGTGGTTCCAAAACTGACAACCGATGCCACAGTGAAGAGGCAATCACATTGTTAACCTGTTAGGGCTAGGGGGCAGCATTTGCACGTCTGGATAAAAAAAATGTACCCGATTTAATCTGGTTACTAATCCTACCCAGTAACTAGAATATGCATATACTTATTATATATGGATAGAAAACACTCTAAAGTTTCTAAAACTGTTTGAATGGTGTCTGTGAGTATAACAGAACTCATTTGGCAGGCAAAACCCTGAGACATTTTCTGACAGGAAGTGGATACCTGATGTGTTGTATTGACTTTAAACCTATCCCATTGAAAAACACAGGGGCTGAGGAATATTTTGGCACTTCCTATTGCTTCCACTAGATGTCACCAGCCTTTACAAAGTGTTTTGAGTCTTCTGGAGGGAGATCTGACCGAACAAGAGCCATGGAACGATGATGTCCCATTAGACACCTGGCGCGCGAGTTCATGTTGGGTACCCTCGTTCCAATACGTTATAAAAGAGTATGCATTCGTCCACCTTGAATATTATTCATGTTCTGGTTAAAAAAGGCCCTAATGATTTATGCTATACAACGTTTGACATGTTTGAACGAACGTAAATATATTTTTTCCCCTCGTTCATGACGAGAAGTCCGGCTGGCTTAGATCATGTGCTAACAAGACGGAGATTTTTGGACATAAATGATGAGCTTTTTTGAACAAAACTACATTCGTTATGGACCTGTGATACCTGGAAGTGACATCTGATGAAGAGAATCAAAGGTAATGGATTATTTACATAGTATTTTCGATTTTAGATCTCTCCAACATGACGTCTAGTCTGTATCGCAACGCGTATTTTTCTGGGCGCAGTGCTCAGATTATTGCAAAGTGTGATTTCCCAGTAAGGTTATTTTTAAATCTGGCAAGTTGATTGCGTTCAAGAGATGTAAATCTATAATTCTTTAAATGACAATATAATATTTTACCAATGTTTTCTAATTTTAATTTTTTTAATTTGTGACGCTGACTTGACTGCCGGTTATTGGAGGGAAACGATTTCCTCAACATCAATGCCATAGTAAAACGCTGTTTTTGGATATAAATATGAACTTGATAGAACTAAAAATGCATGCATTGTCTAACATAATGTCCTAGGAGTGTCATCTGATGGAGATTGTAAAAGGTTAGTGCATCATTTTAGCTGGTTTTATGGTTTTGGTGACCCTGTCTTTGACTTGACAAAACATTACACACAACTCTTGTAAATGTACTGTCCTAACATACTCTAAATTTATGCTTTCGCCATAAAACCTTTTTGAAATCGTAAAACGTGGTTAGATTAAGGAGATGTTTATCTTTCAAAGGGTGTAAAATAGTTGTATGTTTGAAAAATTAGAATTTTGACATTTATTTGGATTCAAATTTGCCGCTCTTGAAATGCACCTGCTGTTGATGGAGTGCACCACGGGTGGCACGCTAGCATCCCACCTAGCCCATAGAGGTTAACCTGTTAGGGCTAGGGGGCAGTATTGACACGGCTGGATAAAAAACGTACCCGATTTAATCTGGTTACTACTCCTGCCCAGTAACTAAAATATGCATATAATTATTGGCTTTGGATAGAAAACACCCTAAAGTTTCTAAAACTGTTTGAATGGTGTCTGTGAGTATAACAGAACTCATATGGCAGGCCAAAACCTGAGAAGATTCCATGCAGGAAGTGGCCTGTCTGACAATTTCTTGCCCTTCTTGATTATCTCTATCCATTACAGAGGATCTCTGCTGTTACGTGACACTTCCTACGGCTCCCATGGGCTCTCAGAAGGCGGCAAAAAGCTGAATCGTGGCTTTGCAGGCTCTGGCTGAAAAAAAGTAGTGCGTTTGGGTAGTGGCTGGTTACAGTACTGTGAGACTCAGGCGCGTGCCCGAGTCGACCTCATGCTTTATTTTATTTCGTCTGTTTACCTAAACGCAGATTCCCGGTCGGAATATTATCGCTTTTTTATGAGAAAAATGGCATAAAAATTGAAGTATGTAAAATTGATGCTTCGAAGTAAGGTAATGGAATATTTAGAACATTTTTGTCACGAATTGCGCCATGCTAGTGACCCTTATTTACACTTCGGATAGTGTCTTGAACGCATGAACGAAACGCCGCTATTTGGATATAACGATGGATTATTTTGGACCAAACCAACATTTGTTATTGAAGTAGCAGTCCTGGGAGTTCATTCTGACGAAGAACACCAAAGGTAATCAAACTTTTGTAATAGTAAATCGGAGTTTGGTCAGGGCTAAACTTGGTGGGTGTCTAAATAGCTAGCTGTGATGGCTGGGCTATGTACTCAGAATATTGCAAAATGTGCTTTCATCGAAAAGCTATTTTAAAATCGGACACCTCGATTGCATAAAGGAGTTCTGTATCTATAATTCATAAAATAATTGTTATGTTTTTTGTGAACGTTTATCGTGAGTAATTAAGTAAATTTACCGGAGGTTTGCTAGTTCTGAACGTCACATGCTAATGTAAAAAGCTGGTTTTTGATATAAATATGAACTTGATTGAACAAAACATGCATGTATTGTATAACATAATGTCCTAGGGTTGTCATCTGATGAAGATCATCAAAGGTTAGTGCTGCATTTAGCTGTGGTTTGGGTTTATGTGACATTATATGCTAGCTTGAAAAATGGGTGTCTGATTATTTCTGGCTGGGTACTCTGCTGACATAATCTAATGTTTTGTTTTTGTTGTAAAGCCTTTTTGAAATCGGACAGTGTGGTTAGATTAACGAGAGTCTTGTCTTTAAAATGGTGTAAAATAGTCATATGTTTGAGAAATTGAAGTAATAGCATTTCTAAGGTATTTGAATAACGCGCCACGGGATTCAACTGGCTGTTGAGTAGGTGGGACGATTTCGTCCCGCCGACCCTAGAGAGGTTAACTATAATAGTGCGCCCCTTATATGCCATACGAGATAGCAACCAACGCCATCTCCTCATCCTCCTTTCCACCATTTCAACCACCCCAATCCAATTTTCTTCCATAGTCCCCTCATCTCCTAGGTACACTCCAAGTTACTTATAACCTCCCTTACACCATTCCAGCCCCCCTGGCAAAGCCATGATCCCTCCAGACCATTCTCCAATCTGTAAAGCACAACTATTTTCCCAATTTACCTTTGCAGAGGATATTCCCGTAAAACGATCAACCATTAGACTCAAACTCTCCACCTTGTTTTCACTAAAACAACTACATCATCAGCATAGGCTGAGAGACGAATAGGAGGAATATCCCTTGAAAGGTACACCGCTTCAATGCGACTTCTAATGCTATTTAGTAGTGGCTCTATAGCAATGGCATATAACATTCCCGACAAAGAACATCCCTGCCTAATACCTCTACACACTTTAAAAGGATCACTCAAACCACCGTTAACTTTCAATACACTTTCAATGTCACTATATATCACCTCTATCATGGCAATAAAACCAGAGCTGAACCCAAACGCCTCAAAAGTGTGCCAGAAATATTGATGTTCAACTCGGTCAAATGCCTTTTCCTGATCAATTGAAATTAGACCAGCATCCAACCCAATAGCCCTAGAGATGTCCAAAAAAATCACGAATAGGAGAAATGATATCCCCTATCTGCCTGCCAGGAACACAGTAGGACTGGTCCGAATGTATGATTTGCCCCATCACCTCCCTCAACCTGTTGGACAAAGCCTTTGACAGGATCTTATAATCAGTGCACAATAAAGCCACCGGCCTCCAGTTCTTCACCTCCCTATGGTCACCCTTTTTGGGCAGTAGGGTGAGGACAGCCCTTCTGCAGCTTATTAGTAGTAACCCTCCGGTTAAACTATCATTAACTACTGCTAGCCAATCCTCTCCCAACATAGCCCAAAAAGACGGGAAGCCCATCAATGCCTGGTGCCCTTCCATTTTCCATGCCTTTTAATGCAGTGTATAACTCCTGCAAAGACAATGGTTGCTCAAGCTCAACCTGAGCTTCTGCAGCCACCTGTGGGAGCCCATCAAGGAACTGCTTTGTCACTGTTTTATCCTCTTTGTACTCACACTTGTAGAGCTCAGCATAGAACTCTACTGCCCTCTTTCTAATTTCACTAGGTCTAGTGAGCTCTTGTCCAACAGCTGATTTGAGACAATGAATAATTTTTCTTTGTCCATTCTTTTTCTCTAAACCAAAGAAAAATTTGGATGAGGCATCCATTTCAGAGATTCCCTGAAACTTACTTCTCACCAATGCCCCCTGTGCTCTGATACCCAGCAGGTCTGCCAATGCAGCTTTTTTCCTCTTGAGGGCCTGAGTGTGGCCTCGATCTCCTGTGGTCTCAACCAACGTCATGAGTTCCACTATATCAGTCTCTAGGGCTTTCATTGATCTGGTGATATCCTTGGTCACATTCCTTGTGTATTGTTGAATCTGGATTTTCCCTATATCCCACCACTGTTGAAGGGATACAAAACTAGCCTTTTGAGACCTCCACCTCTCCCAGAAAAAACTAAAACATTTCCTGAAGTGAGCATCACTCAATAAAGTTATGTTAAAATGCCAGTATGCGCTTTTAGGTTTTACATCGTTAATGAACACCACCTCTGTTATTAAACAATGATCAGAAAATCCCACTGGGGTTATAACACTTGATTTACAGACCTGAGATTGACGCTCAAAACAATAAAACCTATCTAACCTGGCCATAGAGATGGTGTTCTCTCTCACATGCACCCAGGTATACTGCCTTGTGCCTCTATGTTGACTCCGCCAAATATCACACAGTTCGTTTGTTACAATGAGACGTTTTAAAAAAGTCCTTGAGGCTATATGAGGTTCTTTGTGATTTATATCTAAATCACTGACTGTGCAGTTACAATCCCCAGCAATAAATAAACAATCTTCATTGTTACATTTCTCAATGGTATTTGATAATGTCTCTAAAAAACATACCCTCTCAACTGCCATCACTGGGGCATATACATTTATCAGACACATAGAGTAAGGTATGAAAACATCACTAACTTTTAACCTGTTATGGCTAGGGGGCAGTATTTTCACGGCTGGATAAAAAACGTACCCGATTTAATCTGATTATTACTCCTGCACAGAAACTAGAATATGCATATAATTATTAGTTTTGGATAGAAAACACTCCAAAGTTTCTAAAACTGTTTGAATGGTGTCTGTGAGTATAACAGAACTCAAATGGCAGGTCAAAACCTGAGAGATTCCTTTACAGGAAGTGGCCTGTCTGACCATTTATTGTCTTTCTTTGACATCTCTTTCCAAAATTTAGGATCTCTGCGGTAACGTGACACTTCCCACGGCTCCAATAGGCTCTCAGAGCCTGGGAAAAACCTGAATGTCGTCATTCCAGCCCCAGGCTGAAACACATTATCGCCTTTCTCAAGTGGCCGATCAAGGGACAGTGGGCTTAGGCGCGTGCACTGGTCGCCCCCGTCTTTGTGTTTTTTCCTCTGTTTACCGAAAAGGAGATTCCCGGTTGGAATATTATCGTTTTTTTACGAGATAAATTGCATAAAAATTGATTTTAAACAGCGGTTGACATGCTTCGAAGTACGGTAATGGAATATTTAGATTTCTTTTGTCACGAAATGCGCCATGCGCATAAATTGTTAGTAAATTCCCCGGAAGTTGGCGGGGGTATGCTAGTTCTGAACGTCACATGCTAATGTAAAAAGCTGTTTTTTGATATAAATATGAACTTGATTGAACAAAACATGCATGTATTGTATAACATAATGTCCTAGGTGTGTCATCTGATGAAGATCATCAAAGGTTAGTGCTGCATTTAGCTGTGGTTTTGTTTTTTGTGACATTATATGCTAGCTTGAAAAATGGGTGTCTGATTATTTCTGGCTGGGTACTCTGCTGACATAATCTAATGTTTTGCTTTCGCTGTAAAGCCTTTTTGAAATCGGACAGTGTGGTTAGATAAAGGAGAGTCTTGTCTTTAAAATGCTGTGAAATAGTCATATGTTTGAAAATATGAAGTTTTTGTATTTTTGAGGAATTTGTAATTCGCGCCACGCCTATCATTGGATATTGGAGCAGGTGTTCCGCTAGCGGAACGTCTAGATGTAAGAGGTTAATAACCTCCCCTCAACTACCTCTTCAACCTCATATGACAAAGGCAAAAACCCTTTTGAGAACAAGATGGCCACACCCCCACTTTTTGAGTTTTTATGACTACACACCACTGTCCCCCCCACTCCTGTTGCCACAACTTCTTTTTCCAAATTACTAGCGTTTCTTGTAGAAAAATTACGTCACTTCCCTTTCCCCTAATTAACTCATACACTATGGCTCTTTTTTTAACGTCTCTTGCCCCATTTACGTTTAAAGAAGAAATCTTAAAACTGCTCATGGATGGAAAAAAAAATACAGAGGAAGACCCAGAAACCACATCTCTTTACAGAGTTAAAGCTGCGACTGAACTCTTTCATTTTCTTTAGAATTTACATCACTTATCACTCTCGTGTCCACTTTCTTGAGTCTAGCAATTTCAGGGCTTGTCAAACCTCCCCCTGTTATTTTTTACATCAGAAACTTTGCTGATTCAATAAACAATTCACTTTCAGGGAAAAAAATCTGTTACATTATAATCCTGCATATATTTCTTCCCTTTTGTCAACTTCAGAAATTGACGTACCTTCTCAATCTCATACCTCCCTTCCACCCCATTTATCTCGCTATTTTGTTGTGACGCATCAGATGACTCACTCTCGCTATCCTCCCCAGAAGAAAACTCCATCTCTACAACCTGTTTATCTTCAAGTGATTTATCAATCTCTACCTTCCTCTTGGAATTAGACCCTTCACCACCCCTTACATTCTTCCTCTTACTCCTCGGTACTTTGAAAACTGTTGCTTCTTTTTCCATTATTTCAATCTCCTCTTGACCTCCAATTTATGTATATATGTATATGTATATGTATATATATATATGTGTATATGTATATGTATATGTATATATATGTATATATATACATATATATGTGTATATGTATATGTATATATATGTATATATATACATATATATATATACACATATACATGTATATATATACATATATATATATATATACATATACATATATATACATATATATACATATATATATGTATATACATCTCTCTCTCTCTCTCTCTCGACATCTCTCTCACTCTCACACGTTGGAGTGCATGCTGGGAGTGAGTCGTGAAGCAGGAGTGATTGTGAGAGCGACTGGAATTATTTTCACTCTATTGGGTTTTGGTGTGTATATACTCCTGCTTCACGACTCACTCCCAGCATGCACTCCAACGTGTGAGAGTGAGAGAGAGAGAGAGAGAGATGTCGAGAGAGAGAGATGTCGAGAGAGAGAGAGAGAGAGAGAGAGAGAGGTGGATGTCGAGAGAGAGAGAGAGAGAGAGGTGGATGTCGAGAGAGAGAGAGAGGTGGATGTCGAGAGAGAGAGAGAGAGAGAGATGTCGAGAGCTCAAGAGGTGGATGTCGAGAGCTCAAGAGGTGGATGTCGAGAGAGAGAGCTCAAGAGGTAGAGGCAGAGAGAGATTCGAGAGCGAGAGAGTTTGAGAGGTGGATGTCGAGACGTAGAGGCAGAGAGAGAGACTTTTTGACTTTTTGACTTTCTTTACTGAAACATTCTCATTTCATTTAAAACTCACCACCCAACCCCCCCCCTTAAAAATAAAACCAAAAATACATCCTGTAATGCATACATGTACCATACTCGCCTTTCCAGCAACCACATGATACAAGCCAACATCACAATACTCAAGACAATACCCACTTCTACAACCGTATATCCAAAACATCTTCCCCAGCTATACAAACAGCCCCCCCAACACACCATATCTCCTGAAACATCTCCACACTTTTTATCATTTTATAGAACTCAAACTCAACCCTAAGGCGCGCAGAGACCATCCCATTAAACAATAGTAAAGGGTCTGTTATCCCCCCACCTTTGACCCTGTTCCTCCTTGTTAGCCAAATAGCTAACTTTGCCTGAGCAAACAGAAAATTCAACAAAACACATTTTTCCTTCTCCTTACTTGAATACCTGTATCCCATTATGAACACCCCAACAGTAAAGACCACCCCCAACCTCTCACACAGACATTCCAACAGAGACAGTAATGGCATTAACCTGGTGCACACAGAAAACACATGAATCACAGTTTCTTTCATTACACAGAAAGGACACTCCTGCCCGACTCCCGGTTCAACCCGTGCCAACCAGCTGTTAGTGGCCAGGACTCCATGTAGAACCCTCCACTGGAGGTCCCCTGCCCTCTTTGGTGCTGGGGGTTTGTAGAGCCCCCTCCATCTAAAACCCACCATACTCTCCACCCCACATACCCCCTGCCACTGATGTGCGTTCACTCCTGTTAGGCTCCTAATGTTCCTCACCTTAACACAGAGGTTGTAGAGGGCTTTACCTCCCACCCCTTCAAACTCCCCCAGGCTCGGAGTGTTAAAATCTAACAAATCCTCCAGACCCCCTTGCCAGTCTCCAGTCTCTGCCGTCACCTGCAGTGGCGGAAACATTGGTGGCCCCTCTCCCTTTGGCTGCTCAAACATCCCCCTTACCGGCTCAGACAGTGCCTCCTGGACCTCCTCCAGGAATCTCTCCAGCAGCCTAAGAGACGTTATTCCTGTTTGCTGTGCCAAGACTTCCGGGCTTTTCCACCCCTCCTCTCCCAGCAGTCTCAAGTCACCCAGCCTTTTTACACCCCCTGCCATCAGTTGCCTCTGCAGGGTGGCCGACTGGACCGATCTCAAAGGGATGGCTGGGTTGTGGAAGATAGGCTCCACCCACAGCCCAGGCTCCACACCCCCTTCTCGTGTGGGCCTTAGCAGCTGCCAGGCCCTCAGCGCCGCAGAGTAAAAGTCTGAGAGACCTGCTGTACTCAGCCTCTCCAGCTTCATGAGGAACAGCTGCCGGTCCAACCCTAAATCTCCAGCTCTCCTCAGCAGCGCGCATGCTGGTTCCCTCCAGCCAACCTCAGTATGGTACAGCAGTCTCTGCACCGTCTTTAGCCGGAAAGCAGCCATCCTGCTCTCCAGTTCCACCAGGCCCTGTCCTCCTT
This sequence comes from Salmo salar, assembly GCF_965601325.2. NCBI lineage: Eukaryota > Metazoa > Chordata > Actinopteri > Salmoniformes > Salmonidae > Salmo > Salmo salar. Next base: position 46,698,456 of record NC_138295.1, on the reverse strand, counting down.
CATGGATGGTCATATACAACACTGCCGCCCTCAGCCAGTGATGGCCCGACCAGAAGAAATCCACCAGCTTGCACTGCAGGTCTGCGAGCAGACCGGCGGGGGGGTTGAGGACAGCCAGTTTATGCCACAGGGAAGATGCCACCAGGTTGTTAATTATCAGCACCCTCCCTCTATATGACACTTGGGACAGGAGCCAACTCCACCTGGCCAGTCTTGACACCACTGCCTGTGACAGCCCCTCCCAGTTCTTCCTGACCCACCTCTCCGAGCCCAGGTACACCCCCAACACTTTAAGCCCTTCACAACCCCACTGCAAACCCCCTGGAAGCAGAGGAGGAGCACTATCCCCCCATGCCCCACATAACAGAGCTTTGCTCTTGCCCCAGTTTACCTTTGCTGATGAAGCTCCCTCATACACCTTCAGACTGGTCTCCAGTGCCTGCATATCTTGGCCATCCCTGATCATCACAGAGACATCATCTGCATATGCTGACACTGCTATTCCTGTCACCATTTCCATGCCTGTCCAGCACACTCCCTGCAGTCTCCTGCATAGCAGTCCTAAAAAAGCCTCAATGGCTAGTGTGTATAACTCCCCAGATAGAGGGCATCCTTGTTTAACCTCTATGGGCTAGGTGGGACGCTAGCGTGCCACCCGTGGTGCACTCCATCAACAGCAGGTGCATTTCAAGAGCGGCAAATTTGAATCCAAATAAATGTCAAAATTCAAATTTTTCAAACATACAACTATTTTACACCCTTTGAAAGATAAACATCTCCTTAATCTAACCACGTTTTACGATTTCAAAAAGGTTTTACGGCGAAAGCATAAATTTAGAGTATGTTAGGACAGTACATTTACAAGAGTTGTGTGTAATGTTTTGTCAATTCAAAGACAGGGTAACCAAAACCATAAAACCAGCTAAAATGATGCACTAACCTTTTACAATCTCCATCAGATGACACTCCTAGGACATTATGTTAGACAATGCATGCATTTTTAGTTCTATCAAGTTCATATTTATATCCAAAAACAGCGTTTTACTATGGCATTGATGTTGAGGAAATCGTTTCCCTCCAATAACCGGCAGTCAAGTCAGCGTAACAAATTAAATAATTAAAATTAGAAAACATTGGTAAAATATTATATTGTCATTTAAAGAATTATAGATTTACATCTCTTGAACGCAATCAACTTGCCAGATTTAAAAATAACCTTACTGGGAAATCACACTTTGCAATAATCTGTGCACTGCGCCCAGAAAAATACGCGTTGCGATACAGACTAGACGTCATGTTGGGGAGATCTAAAATCGAAAATACTATGTAAATAATCCATTACCTTTGATTCTCTTCATCAGATGTCACTTCCAGGTATCACAGGTCCATAACGAATGTAGTTTTGTTCAAAAAAGCTCATCATTTATGTCCAAAAATCTCCGTCTTGTTAGCACATGATCTAAGCCAGCCGGACTTCTCGTCATGAACGAGGGGAAAAAATATATTTACGTTCGTTCAAACATGTCAAACGTTGTATAGCATAAATCATTAGGGCCTTTTTTAACCAGAACATGAATAATATTCAAGGTGGACAAATGCATACTCTTTTATAACGTATTGGAACGAGGGTACCCAACATGAACTCGCGCGCCAGGTGTCTAATGGGACATCATCGTTCCATGGCTCTTGTTCGGTCAGATCTCCCTCCAGAAGACTCAAAACACTTTGTAAAGGCTGGTGACATCTAGTGGAAGCAATAGGAAGTGCCAAAATATTCCTCAGCCCCCGTGTTTTTCAATGGGATAGGTTTAAAGGCAATACAACACATCAGGTATCCACTTCCTGTCAGAAAATATCTCAGGGTTTTGCCTGCCAAATGAGTTCTGTTATACTCACAGACACCATTCAAACAGTTTTAGAAAATTTAGGGTGTTTTCTATCCATATGTAATAAGTATATGCATATTCTAGTTACTGGGTAGGAGTGGTAACCAGATTAAATTGGGTATGTTTTTTTATCCAGCCGTGTCAATACTGCCCCCTAGCCCTAACAGGCTAAGAGGGCATCCCGTCTCACCCAGACTGGCCTACTGAGCCCCCCTCCCACCTTGACCATGCATGACGCCCCAGCATACAACAGCTTCACACAGGTCAAAAAACTCCTCCCAAACCCAAACACAGACATCACATTAAACAGATACTCATGGTCCACTCTGTCAAAAGCCTTCTCTTGATCTAAAGAGACCAGTCCAAAGTTCACATTGGAACCTCTCGACAAGTCCAACATGTCCCTAATTAAGAACAGGTTGTCCGTGATTTAGCGTCCCGGTACATAATATGTTTGGTCCTTATGTACTATCGAGTCCAAGTGAGACTTCAGTCTGTTAGAGAGGACCTTGGCAAATATCTTGTAGTCCGCACAGAGCAATGCCACAGGCCTCCAGTTCTTAAGTTCACACAAATCCCCTTTTTTGGGCAGGAGAGTCAGAGCCGCCCGACGGCAGCTCATCGGCAACTCTCCTACCCCGACGCATTCTCGCAACACGCAAAAGAAGTCCTGTCCAATTATTCCCCAGAATTTTTTATAAAACTCCACTGGGAGTCCATCAACCCCTGGTGCACGACCGGGGGACATCTGGGTTACGGCCTCTGCCAGCTCATGGGACAACAGAGGAATGTCCATATCATCCCTCTGTGCCAGAGAGAGTTTAGGGAGTCCTGTGAACAAGACCTGAGCACACAAAGGATCACACTCTTCTGCCCTATACAACTCAGTATAAAACTCCACAGTCCGCTCCCGCATCTCACCCACCACAGAGGTCACCCGCCCATCAGACAGCCGTAGACAATGCATACCTTTGGCTTCACTGCTCTGTCTTTCCAAACCAAAGAAGAAGGAGCTGGGAGCATCCATCTCCTTGAGCATGGAGAATCTAGCTCTTACAAGTGCTCCCTTTGCTTTAACCTGGAAAAAACTGCCCAGGTCCCTGCGTAATTCAGCTAAATTAGCCTGGAGGCCTACATTGCCTTGCCCCACCATCTTTACCTCCATCTCACTAATACACCTCTCTAGATCCCCCAAAACTCTCCTAGCCTCTGAGGATGAGAGAGCTGTGTACTGTTGACAGAAAAGCCGAATTTGGACTTTCCCCACATCCCACCATTGGCTCAGAGACTCATACTCCTCTATTCGCTGCCTCCACCTTTCCCAGAAGGTCTGGAAACTTGCGCAAAAAGTGGCATCTTGTAAGAGCTTTACATTGAATTTCCAATAGGATGCCTGCCGGGGCCCTGGTGAGATAGACAGCCGAGCCATGGTTATGTGATGATCGGAAAACCCCACCGGGAGAATGGTAGCGCCCAACAGCCTATTGCTCCGATTCCTAGACATATAAAACCGATCAAGTCGGGCTGCACTCACCCTAGCCCCCAAAACCTTCACCCATGTATACTGTCTTGTGGTTGGATGTTTAGTTCTCCAAACATCCACTAGGTCGAACTGATTAATGATGTCCCTTAACACTCCCACTGACACTGAATGAGGCTCTTCCCCATTTCTGTCTTTTGTAAAATACATTGTGCAGTTCCAGTCCCCTCCAACCACCAGTGTCTCCTCTGGCGCTACCTGTGAGAGTTCCTGTCTAAGACTCCCAAATAGAACCCCTCTTTCTCTCCCTGTGTTAGGCGCATACACATTTATAAAGACAAAGCCCATGTTGTTAATTTCTGCTTTAACAACAAGGAGCCTACCCCTACACACCTCCTTTGAGGAGAAAATTTTTACAGACAGACCCGGTGCAAAAAGTACTGCCACTCCTGCACTAAGATTTGTCCCATGGCTCAACACACTTGCCCCTTTCCACCAGAGCCCCCAATCGACTTCATTCAACACATCACTATGTGTCTCCTGCAGAAACAACACCTGTACTTTTTTTTGTTTTACATATTCACCCAACACACTCCTCTTTCCCGCATCTCTGGCGCCATTTATATTGAGCGAGCCTACCCGTAGAGTCTCCATAAGAAGTGGGAGAAAAGCCAGCAGAGAAAAAAGACCAATAGCAAAGCTCAAAAACCCCAGTGTCAGAAAGAAAGTATACATCTAAACAGTGTCCGAATGTAAACCCTTATGCACTGTTGTGACCCACTTCCTCAACCTAAACCGTTTCCTAGGTGAGAGGACACCATGCCCCTCATTTTTCATAGCATGTTGTACTGATCGTACAAACTTTTTTGAATCAGGGAAAAAATCCTAAAGATTAACTTTTTTCCCCTTTGTCTCATTCAGGAACCTTGTCAGTTCTCTCAATGTGTACTTAGACCCCTCTGCTTGACTGGCTGTCAGCTCCGAGCCTATTGAAGAGGAGTCTGAAAAAAATATCTCCTCATCCTCTTCCTCAGACTCACTTTCCTCCTCAACTCTATCTCCCACCCTGACCACCTGCCCTTCCTCTCTGGTCAGGGCATCCCCCACAGCAACAGGCAAAGTTTCCATTGTGCCTTTAACCACACCCTTTTTCCTTTTCCACTTGGCACCCTCCTCCTCCCCCCTAGTCTCTTACACTTCCCCACTGTACTCTCCTCATCCACTATCATAACCTGACTAGACCTAGCATCCTCTACACCACCCTCCATAGCATGAATAGGCCCAGCATCATTTACACCACCCTCCATATCATAGCTAAGCCCAGCCTCAGCTACCCCACCATCTCTAGCCTGACTAGGCTCAGCCTCCACTACCCCACCATCTCTAGCCTGACTAGACCCGGCCTCCGCTACACCACCATCTCTAGCCTGACTAGACCCAGCCTCAGCTACCCCACCATCTCTAGCCTGACTAGACCCAGCCTCCACTACCCCACCATCTCTAGCCTGACTAGACCCGGCCTCCGCTACTCCACCATCTCTAGCCTTACTAGACCCAGCCTCAGCTACCCCACCATCCCAGCCTCTGCTGTCTGCATCTCATTACCCCCTGCACTTTGACCTTGATTTCCCCCACCGGCGTTTGTACCCTCACTTTGTCTACGGCCTTTATGTGGGCACGCAAAGCTCTTATGCCCCAAATCCCCACACTCAAAACACCGTAGACTGTCTGTGCTGGCAAACCCTGCATAGAGCCCCTCCCCATGCCTCACTTTAAAATGCACATTTAGCTGTTGTTCATTGTTGTTCAGAAACATAAACACTTGCCTCCAGAACGAAACAACGTGCTTAACAGCAGCTGCCTGAAAACCTGCCGACAGTACACGAAACCCGCTAGCAAACTTACCAAAACGACTCAGCTCTTTCCTGATTTGATCGTCCGTAATAACTGGAGGTTAATTTGCAACAACTACTCTTGTCGAAGGGGTAGAAAGAGGTAAAACTGGCACCAACACATCCCTTACAAATATTCCGCTAGCAATTAGCCTACCAACCAAATTTTCACTTTTCATGAACACCACCACCGCTTTGTTCATTCTAGAAGCAGAATGTATAAATTCAGCTCCTACCTGTTCGCCGACCGCGAGCAGAACCTCCTCCACCTTAACTCCATTCTCAGGAACACACCTGAATCCATGCCGTATCGACAGCGTCTCCTCCGCGCTAGGCTGAGAAGCCATCGCGCATACCACACCTTGCAAACCCCAGAAAACTTATTCTGTCCTCTTCCACCCTAACTCTGAAAAAAAAACGGTGGATACCGCTAAAACAAATATTGCATTAACCGTACACCATAGAAAATAAAATGTAAGAAAAAGATCAAGAAAAGAGTCTAGAAAGTTAGTTAGGACAGAGTCCTCCGCACCAAACACACGAGGAGAGAGAGAGAGAGAGAGAGAGAGAGAGAGAGAGAGAGAGAGAGAGAGAGAGAGAGAGAGAGAGAGAGAGAGAGAGAGAGAGAGAGAGAGAATTTTCAAAATCTTAAAAATCCTATTACTTCAATTTCTCAAACATATGACTATTTTAAAGCTATTTAAAGACAAGACTCTCGTTAATCTTTCCCTCCAATAACCGGCAGTCAAGTCAGCGTCACAAATTAAATAATTAAAATTAGAAAACATTGGTAAAATATTATATTGTCATTTAAAGAATTATAGATTTACATCTTTTGAACGCAATCAACTTGCCAGATTTAAAAATAACCTTACTGGGAAATCACACTTTGCAATAATCTGAGCACTGTGCCCAGAAAAATACGCGTTGCGATACAGACTAGACGTCATGTTGGGGAGATCTAAAATCGAAAATACTATGTAAATAATCCATTACCTTTGATTCTCTTCATCAGATGTCACTTCCAGGTATCACAGGTCCATAACGAATGTAGTTTTGTTCAAAAAAGCTCATCATTTATGTCCAAAAATCTCCGTCTCGTTAGCACATGATGTAAGCCAGCCGGACTTCTCGTCATGAACGAGGGGAAAAAATATATTTCCGTTCGTTCAAACATGTCAAACGTTGTATAGCATGAATCATTAGGGCCTTTTTTAACCAGAACATGAATAATATTCAAGGTGGACGAATGCATAGCCTTTTATAACGTATTGGAACGAGGGTACCCAACATGAAGTAGCGCGCCAGGTGTCTAATGGGACATCACCGTTCCATGGCTCTTGTTCGGTCAGATCTCCCTCCAGAAGACTCAAAACACTTTGTAAAGGCTGGTGACATCTAGTGGAAGCAATAGGAAGTGCCAAAATATTCCTAAACCCCTGTGTTTTTCAATGGGATAGGTTTAAAATCAATACAACACATCAGGTATCCACTTCCTGTCAGAAAATGTCTCAGGGTTTTGCCTGCCAAATGAGTTCTGTTATACTCACAGACACCATTCAAACAGTTTTGGAAACTTTAGAGTGTTTTCTATCCATATATAATAAGTATATGCATATTCTAGTTACTGGGTAGGATTAGTAACCAGATTAAATCGGGTACATTTTTTTTATCCAGACGTGCAAATGCTGCCCCCTAGACCCAACAGGTTAATCTAACCACACTGTCCGATTTCAAAAAGGCTTTACAACGAAAGCAAAACATTAGATTATGTCAGCAGAGTACCAAGCCAGAAATAATCAGACACCCATTTTTCAAGCCAGCATATAATGTCACCAAAACCCAGAAGACAGCTAAATGCAGCACTCACCTTTGATGATCTTCATCAGATGACAACCCTAGGACATTATGTTATACAATACATGCATGTTTTGTTCAATCAAGTTCATATTTATATCAAAAACCAGCTTTTTACATTAGCATGTGACGTTCAGAACTAGCATACCCCCCGCAAACTTCCGGGGAATTCACTTACATTTTACTAAATTACTCACGATAAACGTTCACAAAAAGCATAACAATTATTTTAAGAATTATAGATACATTACTCCTCTATGCACTCGATATGTCCGATTTTAAAATAGCTTTTTGGTGAAAGCACATTTTGCAATATTCTAAGTACATAGCCCAGGCATCACGGGCTCGCTATTTAGACACCCGGCAAGTTTAGCACTCACCATAATCATATTTACTATTATAAAAGTTTGATTACCTTTTGTTGTCTTCGTCAGAATGCACTCCCAGGACGTCTACTTCAATAACAAATGTTGGTTTGGTCCAAAATAATCCATCGTTATATCCGAATAGCGGCGTTTTGTTCGTGCGTTCCAGACACTATCCGAAATGGTAAAGAAGTGTCGCGCGCATGGCGCAATTCGTGACAATAAAATTCTAAATATTCCATTACCGTACTTCGAAGCATGTCAACCGCTGTTTAAAATCAATTTTTACGCCATTTTTCTCGTAGAAAAGCGATAATATTCCGACAGGGAATCTCCTTTTCGGCAAACAGAGGAAAAAATCACAAAGGCGGGGGCGGTCGGGGTCACGCGCATAAGCCCAGTGTCCCTTGATCGGCCACTTGAGAAAGGCGATAATGTGTTTCAGCCTGGGGCTGGAATGACGACATTCTGTTTTTTCCCGGGCTCTGAGCGCCTATGGACGACGTGGGAAGTGTCACGTTAGAGCAGAGATCCTTAGTAAATGATAGAGATGGAAAAGAAGTTCAAGAAATGGTCAGACAGGCCACTTCCTGTAAAGGAATCTCTCAGGTTTTGACCTGCCATTTGAGTTCTGTTATACTCACAGACACCATTCAAACAGTTTTAGAAAATTTAGGGTGTTTTCTATCCATATGTAATAAGTATATGCATATTCTAGTTACTGGGTAGGAGTGGTAACCAGATTAAATCGGGTATGTTTTTTATCCAGCCGTGTCAATACTGCCCCCTAGCCCTAACAGGTTATGGACCTGTGATACCTGGAAGTGACATCTGATGAAGAGAATCAAAGGTAATGGATTATTTACATAGTATTTTCGATTTTAGATCTCTCCAACATGGCGGTTAGTCTGTATCGCAAAGCGTATTTTTCTGGGCGCAGTGCTCAGATTATTGCAAAGTGTGATTTCCCAGTAAGGTTATTTTTAAATCTGGCAATCCGGTTGCGTTCAAGAGATGTAAATCTATAATTCTTTGAATGACAATATAATATTTTACCAATGTTTTCTAATTTTAATTATTTAATTTGTGATGCTGACTTGACTGCCGGTTATTGGAGGGAAACGATTTCCTCAACATCAATGCCATAGTAAAACTCTGTTTTTGGATATAAATATGAACTTGATAGAACTAAAAATGCATGCATTGTCTAACATAATGTCCTAGGAGTGTCATCTGATGGAGATTGTAAAAGGTTAGTGCATCATTTTAGCTGGTTTTATGGTTTTGGTGACCCTGTCTTTGAATTGACAAAACATTACACACAACTCTTGTAAATGTACTGTCCTAACATACTCTAAATTTATGCTTTCGCCGTAAAACCTTTTTGAAATCGTAAAACGTGGTTAGATTAAGGAGATGTTTATCTTTCAAAGGGTGTAAAATAGTTGTATGTTTGAAAAATTTGAATTTTGACATTTATTTGGATTCAAATTTGCCGCTCTTGAAATGCACCTGCTGTTGATGGAGTGCACCACGGGGGGGACGCCTGCGTCCCACCTAGCCCATAGAAGTTAAGCAAATACTCAAACTAGCAACAGATGCAGGATCCGTCTTATTTCTGTAGATATACTGTATGTGGATGATTTATGTTTCACCATTATCCTTACATAATATAACCATTTACAATTTTAGTTGCACATGTCTTAGAGTAATGGACTGTGCCATCCCCGTGTCCTTCGCAATGGATTAGTCCACTGAGACAGACGCATATCAGACAGTTGTCTTGTGCAGCATGAAAATAAATCTATTTGCGACTGGTCGACAAAATAAATCTTTGTTGACCAACAGCCTATTGACCAAACAATCGACATGTCGACTAAATGGGGTCAGCCCTAATCTAGAAACGTATCAAATCGTCTTGAAAGGGAAAGATGCACGTCCCTACTGTAACATGTGAACAATAAAGTTGTATTGTTGATGTTACCTGGGAAACATGTTGCCAGGTGTTCTGTCAGGGCCTCCTGGGTGACAGGCTTGCGGGCTGAGTTCATAGCTGAGATGGCCAGGCACAGCATCTCCCCCAGAGGGATGAACTGTGACTGGCTGATGGGCGACATGCTGATGGGAGATACATCACCTGATTAAGGAGGGAAGAAAACACAGAGGTCAGACAATCAATCACATTTTATAAAGCCCTTTCTGAATCAGTAGTTGTCACAAATTGCTTTACAGTTAGTGAGTGAACGTTATTAATAAAAAGGGTGACTTGGAGAAAATAGGACATCTGATATGAAAATGGATGGCCCTTCCTCCAAGCAAAATATATATTTACATTCCCTGAATGCATGAAAAACAGCATGTGACCCTCCCCTATACCCAAATATGAATTAAGTGGATAGCAGAGAACATGTCTACCGTTTACCCTCACTTCTTGGACAGACCAGATATGCAGTTTTAGAAACTGTTCTTTGTCCTATAATCACTTGACGTCAACGTGGGAATTTTGATAGCGCACATGTCTGCAGACCAGAAGGTTGTGGGTTCGCTATTTAGACACCCGGCAAGTTTAGCCTTCACCAAAATCAGATTTACTATAACAAAAATGTTCTTACCTTTGTTGTCTTCGTCAGAATGCACTCCCAGGACTTCTACTTCAATAACAAATGTTGGTTTGGTCACAAATAATCCATCGTTATATCCGAATAGCGGCGTTTTGTTTGTGCGTTCCAGACACTATCCGAAAGGGTAAATAAGGGTCGCCGCATGGCGCAAAAATCGTGACAAAAAAATCTAAATATTCCATTACCGTACTTTGAAGCATGTCAACCGCTGTTTAAAATCCATTTTTATGCCATTTTTCTCGTAAAAAAGCGATAATATTCCGACCGGGAATCTCCTTTTAGGTAAACAGACAAAGGAAAAGAAAGCTTTCGGTCGACACGGGCACGAGCCTGAGTCTCACAGAACTGTAACCAGCCACTACCCAAACGCGCTACTTTGTTTCAGCCAGAGCCTGCAAAGCCACGATTCAGCTTTTTGCCGCCTTCTGAGAGACCATGTGAGCTGTAGAAAGTGTCACGTTATAGCAGAGATCCTTTGTAATTGATAGAGATGGCAAAGAAGTTCCAGAAATGGTCAGACAGGGTACTTCCTGTACAGAATCTTCTCAGGTTTTGACCTGCCATTTGAGTTCTGTTATACTCACAGACACCATTCAAACAGTTTTAGAAACTTTGGAGTGTTTTCTATCCAAAGCCAATAATTATATGCATATTCTAGTTACTGGGCAGGAGTAGTAACCAGATTAAATCGGGTATGTTTTTTATCCAGCCGTGTCAACACTGCCCCCTAGCCCTAACAGGTTAAGAGTTACTTGTCTAACAGAACACAGAGGGTGTTCTTTCATGGAAGCCTCTCAAATATAATCCAGTTAGAATCAGGAATTCCCCAGGGTAGCTGTTTAGGCCCCTTGCTTTTTCAATTTTTACTAACAACATGCCACTGACTTTGAGTAAAGCCAGAGTGTCTATGCTAGCGGATGATGCAACACTATACACGTCAGCTACTACAGCAACTGAAATGACTGCAACACTCAACAAAGAGCTGCAGTAAGTTTCAGAGTGGGTGCCAAAGGAATAAGTTAACCCTAAATATTTCTAAAACTAAAACCATTGTATTTGGAACAAAACACTCACTAAACCCTAAAACTCAACTAAATCTTGTAATAAATCATGTGGAAATTGAGCAAGTTGAGATGACTAAATTGCTTGGAGTAACACTAGGTTGTACACTGTCATGCTCAAAACATATTGATGCAGGAGTAGCTAAGATGGGGAGAAGTCTGTCTATAATAAAGTGATGCTCTGCCTTCTTAACAACACTATCAACAAGGCAGGTCCTACAGGCCCTAGTTTTGTCGCATTTGGACAACTGTTCAGTCATGTGTTCAGGTGCCACAAAAAAGGACTTAGGAAAATTGCAATTGGCTCAGAACAGGGCAGCACAGCTGGCCCATGGATGTACACAGAGAGCTTATATTAATAATATGCATGTCAATCTCTCCTGGCTGAAAGTGGAGGAGAGATTGACTTCATCACTACTTTTATTTATGAGAGGTATTGACATGTTAAATGCACCGAGCTGTCTGTCTAAACTACAGGCACACAGCTTGGACACCCATGCATACCCCACAAGACATGCCACAAGATGTCTCTTCATAGTCCCTAAGTCTAGAACAGACTATGGGAGGCACAGAATACTTCATAGAGCCATGTTTTAGTACTGCAGATATGTGGTAGTGGTGGAGTACAGGCCTGAGGGCACACAGTGTGTTGTGAAATCTGTGAATGTATTGTAATGTTTTTAAAATTGTATAAACTGCCTTAATTTTGTTGGACCCCAGGAAAAGTAACTGCTGCTTTGACAGCAGCTAATGGGGATCCATAATAAATACAAATACAAATGTAACAATAGTATAATTTCAGGAATCACAGGAGTAAGTTCTCCTGGCACACTGTTAAATTATTTAGCCATTTAAACATTTTGTTTTTTTAAGAAAACTCTGTTTTTGACATAGCCCTCATGCAATTTAATGATGCACTATGCAGAAATTGCTCCACCATTTTCTTGTTGCAAAAATACTAATAGTTTGGCTAATTTCAGTTTGTGATAAAACAAGCAATTATAGTGTAGAGAATAAAAAACATTGTATTTTCAACTGTTTGAAGCTGGTGTACAAAACCGAAAGTAAAAATAAATAAATACGGGAAGCATAGAAATAGCACACATAGAACAGATCTACCGCTTCTTAGATTTGCTTTCAATGAGAATGACAGATCTATAACACACAATTTTGTCGGGTCGCCCAAAAAGTTACATATTGCAGCTTTAAAACGTGAGTTTGTCCTCAGTGTCGGACTCGACGACAGTTGCTACCCAATGGAGTGCTGTGATTGGTTGCCCAGAATTCTGTGGCGGTGTTAATCTAAGGGTCGATTGGGAAACATGCTGCTGCAGACAGGAAGCAGAACAGAGCATGTGTGTGCAAACATTGACATCCATGTTTGGTTTTGATTTGGAGGGGTGGTGGTAGCATCAAACCAAACATTGACATCCATGTTTGGTTTTGATTTGGACGAGTGGTGATAGCATCAAACAATTGGATTTAATACTTACTTGGATACTGCTCGGCGATGCAAACAGCAAAGTTTTCATCAGAACAGTCTAACGATCAAAGATCCTGTCCAGCGCAGGACACGTGCTGCTAAAAGAGGTACTGTCACTGGACCAAGCATTATCTCGCAAGCTGTCACTATGCAGTGCGAATTATACCATGACATTCGGAAGGTCTGTGTTTTTCACTGGACCTCATAAGTAATAATTTCTTTATGGGCCTAATAGTGGAGATGTCATTTAATGGTAAAAAATGTATAACCTTTTCATTTGGCATGAACAAATTACTTCAAAAAGTAGGCTCCTGTGCATGTTCGTCTACTCCCAAAAAATTCCAGCATCCATTTGATGAATCGAAACATCAAAAAGTGTAATGACATTCGGCGAATGTCATTGGGTCTACACTCCTGTAGCCTTAATTAATTGATGCGCTCTGACACAATGACCTTTTTTGCATTAACCTCCCTGGGCAAGGTGGGACGTTTACGAGGTGGGACGTTGGCGCGAAATACAAGTACCTCAAAAATGCTATAACTTCAATTTCTCAAACATATGACTATTTTACACCATTTTAAAGACAAGACTCTCGTTAATCTAACCACATTGTCCGATTTCAAAAAGGCTTTACAGCGAAAGCAAAACATTAGATTATGTCAGGAGAGTACCCTGCCAAAAATAATCACACAGCCATTTTCAAAGCAAGCATATATGTCACAAAAACCAAAACCACAGCTAAATGCAGCACTAACCTTTGATGATCTTCATCAGATGACACTCCTAGGACATTATGTTATACAATACATGCATGTTTTGTTCAATCAAGTTCATATTTATATCAAAAACCAGCTTTTTACATTAGCATGTGATGTTCAGAACTAGCATACCCACCGCAAACTTCCGGTGAATTTACTAAATTACTCACGATAAACGTTCACAAAATACATAACAATTATTTTAAGAATTATAGATACAGAACTCCTTTATGCAATCGCGGTGTCAGATTTTAAAATACGGCTAGCTCATTTGACACCCACCAAGTTTGGCCGTCACCAAACTCAGATTTACTATAAGAAAAATTCGATTACCTTTGCTGTTCTTCGTCAGAATGCACTCCCAGGACTTCTACTTCAACAACAAATGTTGTTTTGGTTCCAAATAATCCATAGTTATATTCAAATACCTCCGTTTTGTTCGTGCGTTCAGGTCAGTATCCGAACGGTGATGCGCGAGCGCATTTCGTGACCAAAAAATTCAGAATATTCCATTACCGTACTTCGAAGCATGTCAAACGCTGTTTAAAATCAATTTTTATGCTATTTTATTCGTAAAATAGCGATAATATTCCAACCGGGCGACGTTGTATTCATTCAAAGGCTGAAAGAAGAAAATAGAAAATTCTCATGAACGCGCATCTCCAGTGTTACTGTTCCCAGCCTGACCACTCACAAACAGAGCTGCTGTACTTAGCCCAGAGACTGCAGACACCCCATTACACTTTCTGGTGCCTTCTGAGAGCCAATGGAAGCCTTAGAAAATGTCACGTTACAGCAGAGATGTGGTATGGAATCTTCTCAGGTTTTGGCCTGCCATATGAGTTCTGTTATACTCACAGACACAATTCAAACAGTTTTAGAAACTTTAGAGTGTTTTCTATCCAAATCTACTAACTATATGCATATTCCCGTTTCTGGGCAAGAGTAGTAACCAGTTTAAATCGGGTACGTTTTTATCCAGCTGTGCAAATACTGCCCCCTAGCCCCAACAGGTTTTAAGATAAGTTGGGACACCTGAAAAGGGTCTGAGATACAGGACTGTCCCGAGATAAATGTATGAGTGAAAAAATTGTTTAAATCATGACAGAGGTTTGTTTAATTTGGAATAAGCTTTTATTTTAATATGTACCACTGTAGCAGTACAAACTGCATTTTAAACAAATTCGAGAATTTTTAAATTTGCTTATTAAGAAACCCCGCCAAAAGTTTGACTACGTTGCATTTGGGGAGGGGGGGGGGGGGCTCGTCTCATACCCTGAGCCCACTGTAATTCGCACTCTGTCACTATAGAATAATCTTAGATCTGACTTCCTTAATTAAATAATTAATCACATTTTAGTCTTTAAGCATTTTAGTCTTGAACTGTCTGAAAGATTGGTTGTTTTCCACCACTGTAAGGACAGAATATTGTTAAAATAAAGAATAGCAGTTATTATTACTACAGTATTGGGTCAGAGGTATTAGATAGTGAATATGTTAGATCAGGGTTTCCCAAATTTGGTCCTGGGTCCCCCCTGGGTGCACGTTTTGCTAGGCCACCAGGACCGAATATGTGAAACCCTATGTTAGATGACAGCTGGTTAGCGCCAGAGCGGTTCTTCCCTCCATTAACACTGACGCTTTCCTATGGGAGAGACAGAGGACAGGATGAATTCTCTATCTCTCTCTCATGCCCGCCTGCTGCAGCGGTAGCAAACAATTCACACAGCTAGCCAGTGAGGCAGTGTCCTTTGTCCGTGCACCTTCTGCTTAACCCCACTCCCTTATTTTGTGATTCATTCCGGCAAAGCTACACAACACTATCTACAGCATTTACACACACTTATCTAGAGCAGGAAAAAAGGGAGAGGGTGAGACAGCATCAGAGAGATAGAAGAATGAGATGGGTAGTACCTTAGCTGATTGTGTTGACTCCTCCGCTTTAATCCAAGCAGATCCAAAGACGGCTCTTTGAACTGCAGCCCCCAGACAAATGAGCATTCACTCAAGGGCCTTACCCAGCATGCTCCACTCCACGCAAAAACAAGGGGGTGTGACCAATCACACCGTGCTTCAGTATGCACTGTTTTTTACCCCTCTCTCTCTGCTCCCTCCCTCCATCTCGTTCCTTCCCGTTAATGTCCACTGACAGACAAGCTTGTCGGCGGTCTGCCGAAAGTGTTGTTATGGCAACGGATTCTGAGTTGCACCCAATGCCTGTTCTGCAAGCTTTTTATCCCTCCCCCTCTTTATGGCGCTCTCTATTCAATTTATGGGGCTTTATTGGCATGGGAAACATATGTTTACATTGCCAAAGCAAGTTAAATAGATTACAGTAAAGTCAAAAAAAGTGGGGGAAAAAATACAGTAAACATTACACTCACAAAAGTTAAAAAAGAATAAAGACATTTAAAATGTCATATTATGTGCAAATAGTTAAAGTACAAAATTACAACAGATCACGAATCTTGCTGCTGTGATGGCACACTGGCATTTCATCCAATAGAAATGTTTTTTTTTTCAAAATTGGGTTTGTTTTCTAATTCTTTGTGGGTCTGTGTAATCTGAGGGAAATACGTGCCTCTAATATGGTCATACATTTGGCAAGAGGCTAGGAATTGCAGCTCAGTTTCCACCTCATTTTGTGGGCAGTGTGCACATAACCTGTCTTCTCTTGAGAGCCAATAGCAAGGCTATGCTCACTGTACATAGTCAAAGCTTTCCTTAAGTTTGGGTCAGTCCCAGCGGTAATTTATTCTGCCACTGTGTGCGCTCTGTTTAGTGCCAAATAGCATTCTAGTTTGCTCTGTTTTTTGTTAATTCTTTCCAATGTGTCAAGTAATTATCTTTTAATTTTGTCATGACTTGGTTGGGTCTAATTGTGTTGTTATCCTGTTTGTGTTTGTGAACAGAGACAAAGGAACAGCATGCTTAGGGGGCTCTTCTCCAGGTTCATCTCTCTGTTGGTGATGGCTTTGTTATGGAAGGTTTGGTAATCGCTTCCTTTTAGGAAGTTGTTGAATTTAATGCCTCTTTTCTGGATTTTGATAATTAGCGGTTATCAGCCTAAATCTGCTCTCTCTCTCTCCGTCTCTCTCCAATGCAAACTTAAGAGCTGTTCTCCTCAGATTGGGCTCAGAAGCATGTCCAGTAAAGTGAGATGGGTGATATGGAGGCTTGCAGTCAGATCCAGCATACTATAGGGAAGGTTTATTTGTACAAACAAATAAAAAGGGATTGACTGAACACTATGTAATGTAGACAGTACACAATGCGTCACTATGTCTGTATGTGCCTGGAAATTATCATACTGCCAGGAACGTGGGTCTCCATTGGCACCAGTGAAGAACTTGATATAAACCTGTTAAAGTGACAAGTGGGCATGTGTGAGAGAGAGCTTATACATTAAACAGCTAAGTAAACAAGTATACTAAGCTACCAAGTTGCTCGGACAGAACAGCCCAGGCAGCACCGTCAATTAGCACTGAAGTGTGAAGTCAGATGTGTGAAAACTCTTGAGCTCAACAATGGCAGCAGAGTTTCACAGCCCCTCCCCCACCCAAATGCAGAGGTCTTTGAAGCCTTAATGACTTATCCCTGTCCAGAGGTCATTACAATACAATACGCCATGGATATTAACTTCTCTAGGGTAGGGGGCAGTACTTTGACGTCCGGATGAAAGGCGTGCCCATAGTAAACTGCCTGCTACTCAGGCTCAGAAGGTAGGATATGCATAGCATTAGTAGATTTGGATATAAAACACCCTGAAGTATCTAAAACTGTTTGAATGATGTCTGTGAGTATAACATAACTCATATGGCAGGCAAAAACCTGAGAGAAATCCAACCAGGAAGTGTGGAAATCTGAGGTTTGTAGTTTTTCAAGTGATTGCCTATACAGTATACAGTGACTTAGGGTTCATTTTGTACTTTCTAAGGCTTCCACTAGATGTCAACCGTTTTTAGAACGTTGTTTCATGCTTCTACTGTTACTGGGGAGAGAATAAGAGCTGACTCAAGTGGACTGCCTGAGGCCAATGAGTTGTTTAATGCGCTGTCACGCAGGCACGCCGTTCCTTCTTTTTCCTCTGTAATGAATACGCTATTGTCCGGTTGGAATATTATCGAATATTCAGGATAAAAAGACCCTAAGGGCGGATTGTAAACATTGTTTGACATGTTTCTACGAACAGTAATGGAACTTTTTGACTTTTTGTCTAGGGTTTTGCGCTCGCGCATTGTGCCTTTGGAATAGTGATCTGAACGCGCGAACAAAACGGAGGTATTTGGACATAAATATGGAGTTTATCGAACAAAACAAACATTTCTTGTGGAAGTGGGAGTCCTGGGAGTGCATTCCGACGAAGATCAGCAAAGGTAAGTGAAGATTTATAATACTATTTCTGAGTTTTGTTGACTCCTGAACTTGGCAGGTAACTGTATAGCTTGCTTTGATGGCTGAGCTCTGTACTGAGAATATTGAACAATGTGCTTTCGCCGTAAAGCTATTTTGAAATCTGACACAGCGGTTGCATTAAGGAGAAGTGTATCTATAATTCTTTGAATAACTGTTGTAAATTTTATCAACGTTTATGATGAGTATTTTTGTAAATTGATGTGCTCATTCACCAGAAGTTTTGGAGGCAAAATATTTTCTGAACGTCACGCGCCAATGTAAAATGGGGTTTTTCGATATAAATATGAACTTTATCGAACAAAACATACATGTTTTGTGTAACATTGAATCCTGGGAGTGTCATCTGATGAAGATCATCAAAGGTTAATGGTTAATTTTAGCTGTATTTCTGTTTTTTGTGTGGTTTTTCTTGTCTCGGCGCTGTCCTAACATAATCTAATGTTATGCTTTGCCGTAAACCCTTTTTGAAATCGGACAATGTGGTTGGATTAACGAGAAGTGTATTTTTAAAATGGGATATAATAGTTGTATGTTTGAGAAGTTTGAATTATGAGATTTTTGTTGTTTTGAATTTGCCGCCCTGCTATTTCACTGGCTGTTGAATAGCGTCGCAATACCCCAGAGAGGTTAAAAATAACACTGCAATAAATAAGTACAACAAAAGCTCCTCAAGGACAATCCAAAAACACAATTTGTTGAGGGGAACGTAAGCGACTTAATTTTCCACACAGACCATCCCCTGGCACGGCACAGTGCTGTAATAGCACACTACGCCTATGTCAAGAGAGAGGGTATTGACCCAGGGTGGAAACTCAGAATACTAGACATTGAGGAAATTGAAACAACCTCTGTCAACGTGTGCAGGGCATCCTCATGCAGTTCCAGCAGGACTTTTATGGGATCAAAGAAAGAACAAAGCAGGGAAAGCTTTCTGTGACGACTCCTCCATTCTGAGTGAGTGAGTCTGATCACACCTCTTCAAACTGTCCTGCAGACAAGGATAGTCACCCCCCCAGCATTAAACACACCCAGGTCCCACAACTGCACTGCTCCTCCATCATTGAGAGGGATAAACTCACAGAGCTGGAGAGAGACATGGTGGAGCTCAGAGAGCTAGTCCACACAATCCAGACAGAACAAACCCACAAAACAGACCAGCACAACAACACCCCCCCATCAAGACCTGGAGGGCAAAAGGTGGAGATGGACGGCTGTCTGAGAGAGCTGGCTGCTCTACAGACTGAGGCGAGAGATATTAAAGAAGCACATATGGCACTGAAGGACGAGGTCAGAAAGCTGAGGTGTGACAGAGAGCAGGACACTCCTCCAGACAAGCCAGCAGAACAGCGCACCTGAGACACAGACCCACACCACAATGGGACAGACAACACAGGACCCGCCAACCAAACAGAACCCACCCCATCCTAACAGCCCTGCTGTCAGCTCCCCCTACAGCCCTCCTGACAACTCCCCCACATCCACTAAGGTCTACAGGCAATTACGGATTACAAAAAGAAAACCAGCCACGTCACGGACACCGACGTCTTGCTTCCAGACAAACAAAACACCTTCTTTGCCCACTTTGAGGATAATACAGTGCCACCGACATGGCCCGCTACCGAGGACTGCGGGTCCCCCTCTCCTTCTCCGTGGCCGACATGAGTAAGACATTTAACCCCTGTGCGGCCAGCGAAAAATCATATCGCCATTAGCATAACAAAATGTTATAAAAAAAAAAAAAATTAAAAATCAAATTATATCGTTTTATAGATACACCTCTCCTGAATCGAACCACGTTGTCCGATTTCAAAAAGGCTTTACAGCAAAAGCAAAACATTAGATTATGTTAGAGGAGTATATCGTAAAAGTAGCCACATAGCCATTTTCCGACCAACCACATGCATCACAAATAACCAAAAAACAGCTAAATGCAGCACTAACCTTTGACAATCTTCATCAGATGACACACCTAGGACATCATGTTACACAATACATGCATTCTTTTGTTCGATAAAGTTCATATTTATATATAAAAACAGCATTTTACATCGGTGCGTAACGTTGACTATTTTCCCTCAAATGCATCCGATGAAACAGAGCTACAATTTACTAAATTACTATTCGAAAACATTTTTTAAATGAAATATTGTCATTCTAAGATTTATAGATGAATATCTCTTGAAAGCACCTGTAATGCCAGATTTAACTTTACTGGGTAATCATACTTTGCGATGAAAGGTGATGCGATACTCTGAAAAATAGGCTAACGTTACCGGTCAGCGCCATCTTGGAACAATCGCATATCACATCTAGTCTTGTATACTATTGTCAATAATCCCTTACCTTTGGTTGTCTTCATCAGAAAGCACTTCCAGGAATCCCAGGTCCACAACAAATGTATTTTCGTTCGAAAAAAATACTCCTTTATGTTCCAAGAGCTTGTTCTTGTTAGCGCGTCTGAAGGCTGCTCCAAAACTTCCGTCGGCCACGGGACAGCCATTTCGAGAAAATGCATTTTTTTTCCCATTTAGGTTCGTTCAAACATGTCAAACGTTGTATAACATAAATCTTCAGGGCGTTTTTCAACAAGAGAGCCATCAGATCCTCCTCTCCTCCCTCTCCGAGTTGGGCATCTCCGGCGCGGTTCACTCTTCGATTGCGTCCTATCTGACAGGTCCCTCCTACCAGGTGGCGTGGCGAGAATCCGTCTCCGCACCACGTGCTCTCACTACTGGTGTCCCCCAGGGCTCAGTTCTAGGCCCTCTCCTATTCTCGCTATACACCAAGTCACTTGGCTCTGTCATATCCTCACATGGTCTCTCCTATCATTGCTACGCAGATGACACACAACTAATCTTCTCCTTTCCCCCTTCTGATAACCAGGTGGCAAATCACATCTCTGCATGTCTGGCAGACATATCAGTGTGGATGACGGATCACCTTCTCAAGCTGAACCTCGGCAAGACGGAGCTGCTCTTTCTCCCGGGGAAGGACTGCCCATTCTGGCCTGCTGGCCCCCCTACCTCTGCGGAAGCACAGTTCCCGCTCAGCCCAGTCAAGACTGTTCGCTGCTCTGGAACCCTAATGGTGGAACAAGCTCCCTCACGACGCCAGAACAGCGGAGTCAATCACCACCTTCCGGAGACACCTGAAACCCCACCTCTTTAAGGAATACCTGGGATAGGATTAAGTAATCCTTCTAACCCTCCCCCCCCACCCTCCCCCCCCCAAAAAGATATAGATGTACTATTGTAAAGTGGTTGTTCCACTGGATATCATAAGGTGAATGCACCAATTTGTAAGTCGCTCTGGATAAGAGCGTCTGCTAAATGACGTAAATGTAAATGTAAATGCATGCGCAGTCCAGCTGGCTACTGTGTTTACGGACATATTCAATCACTCCCTATCCCAGTCTGCTGTCCCCACATGCTTCAAGAAGGCCACCACTGTTCCCGTACCCAAGAAGGCAAAGACAACTGAACTACATGACTATCGCCCCATA
Source organism: Salmo salar (assembly GCF_965601325.2). Lineage (NCBI taxonomy): Eukaryota > Metazoa > Chordata > Actinopteri > Salmoniformes > Salmonidae > Salmo > Salmo salar. Next base: position 46,677,134 of record NC_138295.1, on the reverse strand, counting down.
GCACTCACTTCTGTCATCATGAAGTACTTTGAGAGACTAGTCAAGGATCATATCACCTCCACCTTACCTGCCACCCTTGACCCACTTCAGTTTGCATACCGTCCCAACAGGTCAACAGACGATGTAATCACACTGCATACTGCCATAACCCATCTGGACAAGAGGAATACCTATGTAAGAATGCTGTTAATTGACTACAGCTCAGCATTCAACACCATCAGCTCATCATTAAGCTTGAGGCTCTGGGTCTCAACCCCGCCATGTGCAATTGGGTCCTGGACTTTCTGACGGGCCGTTCCCAGGTGGTGAAGGTAGGAAACAACATCTCCACTTCGCTGACCATCAACACTGGTGCCCCACAAGGCTGCGTGCTGAGCCCCCTCCTGTACTCCCTGTTCACCCATGACTGCATGTCCATGCACGCCTCCAACTCAATCATCAAGTTTGCAGACAACACAACAGTAGTGGGCTTGATTACCAACAACAATGAGACAGCCTACAGGGAGGAGGTGAGGGCACTTGGAGTGTGGTGTCAGGAAAACAACCTCTCACTCAACGTCAACAAAACAAAAGAGATGATTGTGGACTTCAGGAAACAGCAGAGGGAGCAACCCCCTATCCACTTCGACGGGACAGCAGTGGAGAAGATGGAAAGTTTGAAGTTCCTCACAGACAAACTGAAATGGTCCACCCACACAGACAGTGAGGTGAAGTAGGCGCAACAGCGCCTCTTCAACCTCACCTAAATCCCTGACAATCTTTTACAGATGCACAATTGAGAGCATCCTGTCGGGCTGTATCACCGCCAAGAAACGGCAACTGCACCACCCTCAACCGCAAGGCTCTCCAGAGGGTGGTGCGGTCTGCCCAACACATCACCGGGGGCAAACTACCTGCCCTCCAGGACACCTACAGCACATGATGTCACAGCAATGCCAAAAAGATCAAGACAACAACCACCCGAGCCACTGCAGGTCACCCTGCTATCATCCAGAAGGCAAGGTCAGTACAGGTGCATCAAAGCTGGGACCGAGAGACTGAAAAACAGCTTCTATCTCAAGGCCATCAGACTTTTAAATAGCCATCACTAGGCAGGTTCCACCAGGTTACGTAAACCCTGCACCTTAGTGGCTGCTGCCCCATATACATAGACTTGAAATAACTGGCCACTTTAATAATGGAACACAAGTCACTCTAATAATGTTTACATATTTTTGCTTTACTCATCTCATATGTATATACTGTACTCTATTCTACTGTATTTTAGTCTATGCCACTCCGACATTGCTCATCCTAATATTTATATATTCCTTAATTTAATTATTTTACCTTAGGTTGTGTGTATTGTGTGTATTGTTGTGAATTGTTAGAAACACAAGCATTTCGCTTCACCCTCAATCATATCTGCTAAACATGTGTATGTGACAAATAACATTTGATTTGATTCAAAATTATCAAAAAACACACATTTCTTTCCACAGCGCCAAGTGGTGAGACAGGGATAAAGCTTAAGCCCCACCCTCTTCAACATATACTGTATATCAATGAATTGGCGAGGGCACTAGAACAGTCTGCAACACCCGGCCTCACCCTACTAGAAACTGATGATCTGGTGCTTCTGTCCTCAACCAAGGAGGGATTACAGCAGCACCTTGATCTTTTGCACATATTCTGTCAGACCTGGACCCTGACAGTAACTCTCAGCAAGACAAAAATAAGGGTGTTCCAAAAAAGGTCCAGTTGCCCGGACTACGAATACAAATTCCATCTAGGTACCGTTGCCTTAGAGCAGTGGTTCCCAAACTTTTTATAGTCCCGTACCCCTTCAAACATTCAACGTCCAGCAGCGTACCCCCTCTAGCACCAGGGTCAGCACACTCTCAAATGTTGTTTTGTGCCATCATTGTAAGCCTGCCACACACACACTATACAATACATTTATTAAACATAAGAATGAGTTTGAGTATTTGTCACAACCCGGCTCGTGGGAAGTGACAGAGGTCTTATAGGACCAGGGAACAAATAATAATATAATAATAATCAACCATTTTGCTCTTTATTTAGCCATCTTACATAAGACTTTATTTCTTCATTCAAAATTGTGAATAACTCACCGCAGGTTAATGAGAACGATGTGCTTGAAAGGATGCTCATAACTCTGTAATGTTAAGTTGTATTGGAGAGAGTCTCAATCTTAAATCATTTTCCACACACAGTCTTGCCTGTACTTAGTTGTCATGCTAGTGAGGGCCGAGCATCCACTCTCACATAGGTACGTGGTTGCAAAGGGCATCAGTGTCTTAACAGCGAGATTTGCCAAGGCAAGAAACTCTGAGTGCAGCCCTATCCAGAAATCTGGCAGTGGCTTCTGATTAAATACAAATTTCACAGAACCGCATGTTGAAATTTCGATGAGGCTCTCTTTTTCAGATATTGGTAAGTAGACTTGAAGCAGGGCATGAAAGGTATAACAAATCCGGTTGTTTGTGTCGTCCGTTTTGGGAAAGTACCTGTGTAATTGCGTACCTAGCTCACTCAGGTGCTTCGCTATATTACATTTGACATTGTCCGTCAGCTTGAGTTCATTTGCACACAAAAAATCATACAATGATAGAAAGACCTGTGTGTTGTCCTTGTTAATGCAGACAGAAAAGCGCTCCAACTTCTTAATCATAGCCTCAATTTTGTCGCACACATTGAATATAGTTGCGGAGAGTCCCTGGAATTGCAGATTCAGATCATTCAGGCGGGAAAAAATATCACCTAGATAGGCCAGTCGTGTGAGAAATTTGTAATCATGCAATTGGTCAGACAAGTGAAAATTATGGTCAGTAAAAAAACCTTTAAGCTTGTCTATCAATTAAAAAAAAACGTGTCAATACTTAGCCCCTTGATAACCAGCACACTTCTGTATGTTGTAAAAGCTGACATTACAACACTGTATATAAACATAATATGACATTTGAATTGTTTATTTTGTAATGTTTACTGTTCATTTTTTGTTTATTTCACTTTTGTTTATTATTTATTTCACTTGCTTTGGCAATGTAAACATATGTTTCCCATGCTTAAATTTAATTAAATTGAGAGAGAATTGAGAGAGTGTGTGTGTGTGTATGTGTGTGTGTGTGCGTGGGGGGGCTGCATTATATGTAAGTGGGGGTGGACATTCACAAAAGGGCCCTTGAGTTCATCCAAAGTATGCAAATGCTGAAAGTAGACCTATTTAGAGAGTAGAGAACCTACATAACACTTCCAAATTTAGGCCAAACTATTGATCTGAGAGATTTACCTGTACTCAAATGGTTTGTTGCTAAGCACCCAGCTTAAACATGAAACCAGTGTCTAGGTGCTACTGCTATAAATGTACATTCACCACCCTGCAGGTCCTGAGAAAAGTACCATGTTAGACCACAAATAGAGAAGCACCATTTCACAGCCGTACTGTAGCACTTTACATTTCAACACAAGATAACATGGTAATATTATGCTCACATGTTGTAGTGAGTGGTATGAATGCTTTCAATGTGAGTAACTATTACTTGTTACCATACTATTACCAAGTTACAAGCCCTACTACTTGATTCTGTAAAGTGCTACCTCAATATTTTATTTTTGAAGGAATAAACTACTGTCTCAGGAAAGGGTTTGTATGAATTCTTAATATTCACAAACTAAAACATTGAAAAAAACATCAGGTTCTTTCTCCTTATGACCTGTTAGAGAGTGTATCTGAACACAACACTTGCTCAATGACCTCTAGGTCAGCAGGAGTTAGAATTCCACTTGGTGACAACAATCAAGCTGTCACACAACACAAACAAACATAACTATTAGGCATATACTGACCAAAGACACTATTAAACCACCTACTGTATATACGACTGAAGGTACCATGTGGTCAACAGTGTTTGTTAGGCTAATTCACATGCCTTAACACTAGATGGGGGTAAGAGACTGACTGGCTCACAGTCACAATGTCAAAACTGAATGAACCTCTGAGGAGGCAGTAGGTGAGTCAAATCTCCATGTGAGATTGCTTTTGTTTGCCTTTTCTTTCCTAAGGGATCTAGGATGAGGTATAACTGGTCTTTTCACTTAATCTAATGTCGTGTCTTTGGGCACCATTAACCTCTATGGGCAAGGCGGGACGAATTCGTCCCACCTACGTAACAGCCACCTGAATTCAGTGGCGCGATTTTTGAATCGTTTGAAATACTATTACTTCAATTTCTCAAACATATGACTACTTTACAGCTATTTAAAGACAAGACTCTCCTTAATCTAACCACACTGTCCGATTTCAAAAAGGCTTTACAACGAAAGCAAAACATTAGATTATGTCAGGAGAGTGCCCAGCCAGAAATAATCAGACACCCATTTTTCAAGCTAGCATATAATGTCACAAAAACCCAAACCACAGCTAAATGCAGCACTAACCTTTTATGATCTTCATCAGATGACACACCTAGGACATTATGTTATACAATACATGCATGTCTGTTCAATCAAGTTCATATTTACATCAAAAAACAGCTTTTTACATTAGCATGTGACGTTCAGAAAAAGCATACACCCCGCAAACTTCCGGGGAATTTACTAACAGTTTGCTAAATTACTCACGATAAATGTTCACAAAAAGCATAACAATTATTTTAAGAATTATAGATACATTACTCCTCTATGCACTCGATATGTCCGATTTTAAAATAGCTTTTCGGATGAAGCACATTTTGCAATATTCTAAGTACATAGCCCAGCCATCACGGCTAGCTATTTAGACACCCGGCAAGATTAGCCTTCACTAAAATCCTATTTCCTATAAGAAAAATGTTCTTACCTTTCCTGTTCTTCGTCAGAATGCACTCCCAGGACTTCTACTTCAATAACAAATGTAGGTTTGGTCCCAAATAATCCATCGTTATATCCAAATATCCTCTGTTTTGTTCGTGCGTTCTAGACACTATACGAATGGTAAATAACGGTCGTGCGCATGGCGCATGGCGTGACAAAAAAATGTCTAAACATTCCATTACCGTACTTCGAAGCATGTCAACCGCTGTTTAAAACCAATTTTTATGCCATTTATCTCGTAGAAAAGCGATAATATTCCGACCGGGAATCTGCAATAAGCTAAACAGCCGAATGAAATTTCTCCACGGGGGCGAATCGTGCACGCGCCTCATTCAATGGTCCTCTGATCGGCCACTTGGATAAGGCGATAATCTGTTTCAGCCAGAGGCTGCCTTGTCATCGTTCAGGTTTTTCCCGGGTTCTGAGAGCCTATTGGAGCCCTGGGAATTGTCACGTTACAGCTAAGATCCTTACTCTTCAATAAACAGATGCAAGACGCACGACTCCTTGTCAGACAGGCCACTTCCTGCATGAAACCTTGTCAGGTTTTTGCCTGCCATAGGAGTTCTGTTATACTCACAGACACCATTCAAACAGTTTTAGAAACTTTAGGGTGTTTTCTATCCAAACCTGAACAATAATATGCATATTCTAGCTTCTGAGTTGGTGTAGGAGGCAGTTAAAAATGGGCACATATTTTTTCCAAAATTCTCAATACTGCCCCCTAGCCCAAACAGGTTAACTGAAGACATGTTTATCAAAATAACTCCCTGTAATTATTATCACGCGATTAAACTGATTAATCGTTTAACTGTATTTAACTAGGAGATCGGGGCACCAAGGAAAATATTCAGATTACAAAGTTATAATTTTCCTAATATAACTTTCCTATATTATAACATGATATATTATATTATATTATAGTATAGGCCGATTATCTTCTGGTTTAAATGGTGTATTTTACCTCGCGGCCAGTCTCATTCCAAACGTCTTAAATTGTTGTATCTGCACGAACCCAGCCTTTACTAAGTCATCCATACATCAACTGTCTTAAAATCATTTATTTACTAAACAAAGTATTTCACAGAAAGTATACAAACAGTAATTATCACAAAGAATTGGTAGAGGAATGTGCCCTAGTGGGCTAAACAGGCATGGCTGGTGTCTTGTTAAAACAAAGGGTCATAAAGGGCAGCTGAGAAGACCCTACAGAGTTGATAAATATTAACAATTGATATGCTAATCCTTTGCACATGAACGCTCACTCATTCGGGAACAATTGCAATCAATATATATACTGCTAAAAAAAATAAAGGGAACACTTAAACAACACATCCTAGATCTGAATGAAAGAAATAATCTTATTAAATACTTTTTTCTTTACATAGTTGAATGTGCTGACAACAAAATCACACAAAAATAATCAATGGAAATCCAATTTATCAACCCATGGAGGTCTGGATTTGGAGTCACACTCAAAATTAAAGTGGAAACCACACTACAGGCTGATCCAACTTTGATGTAATGTCCTTAAAACAAGTCAAAATGAGGCTCAGTAGTGTGTGTGGCCTCCACGTGCCTGTATGACTTCCCTACAACGCCTGGGCATGCTCCTGATGAGGTGGCGGATGGTCTCCTGAGGGATCTCCTCCCAGACCTGGACTAAAGCATCCGCCAACTCCTGGACAGTCTGTGGTGCAACGTGGCGTTGGTGGATGGAGTGAGACATGATGTCCCAGATTTGCTCAATTGGATTCAGGTCTGGGGAACGGGCGGGCCAGTCCATAGCATCAATGCCTTCCTCTTGCAGGAACTGCTGACACACTCCAGCCACATGAGGTCTAGCATTGTCTTGCATTAGGAGGAACCCAGGGCCAACCGCACCAGCATATGGTCTCACAAGGGGTCTGAGGATCTCATCTCGGTACCTAATGGCAGTCAGGCAACCTCTGGCGAGCACATGGAGGGCTGTGCGGCCCCCCAAAGAAATGCTACCCCACACCATGACTGACCCACCGCCAAACCGGTCATGCTGGAGGATGTTGCAGGCAGCAGAACGTTCTCCATGGCGTCTCCAGACTCTGTCACGTCTGTCACGTGCTCAGTGTGAACCTGCTTTCATCTGTGAAGAGCACAGGGCACCAGTGGCGTATTTGCCAATCTTGGTGTTCTCTCGCAAATGCCAAACGTCCTGCACGGAGTTGGGCTGTAAGCCCAACCCCCACTTGTGGACGTCGGGCCCTCATACCACCCACATGGAGTCTGTTTCTGACCGTTTGAGCAGACACATGCACATTTGTGGCCTGCTGGAGGTCATTTTGCAGGGCTCTGGCAGTGCTTCTCCTGCTCCTCCTTGCACAAAGGCGGAGGTAGCGGTCCTGCTGCTGGGTTGTTGCCCTCCTACAGCCTCCTCCATGTCTCCTGATGTACTGGCCTGTCTCCTGTTAGCACCTCCATGCTCTGGACACTACGTTGACAGACACAGCAAACCTTCTTGCCACAGCTCACATTGATGTGCCATCCTGGATGAGCTGCACTACCTGAGCCACTTGTGTGGGTTGTAGACTCCGTCTCATGCTACCACTAGAGTGAAAGCACCGCCAGCATTCAAAAGTGACCAAAACATCAGCCAGGAAGCATAGGAACTTAGAAGTGGTCTGTGGTCCCCACCTGCAGAACCACTCCTTTATTGGGGGTGTCTTTCTAATTGTCTATAATTTCCACCTTTTGTCTATTCCATTTGCACAACAGCATGTGAAATTTATTGTCAATCAGTGTTGCTTCCTAAGTGGACAGTTTGATTTCACAGAAGTGTGATTGACTTGGAGTAACATTGTGTTGTTTAAGTGTTCCCTTAAATTTTTTGAGCAGTGTATTTACGCTCAGTGTGTCGTCGGGATCCTTGTTGGAGAGTTTTTGTCCGCGTTCTCTCTCCCTAGGTTAGAATGGATCTTTCAAAGCGACATTCATTAACTTGTTATGGATAGGGGGCAGTATTTTCACGGCCGGATAAAAAACGTACCCGATTTAATCTGGTTATTACTCCTGCCCAGAAACTAGAATATGCATATAATTAGTAGCTTTGGATAGAAAACACTCCAACGTTTCTAAAACTGTTTGAATGGTGTCTGTGAGTATAACAGAACTCAAATGGCAGGCCAAAACCTGAGAAGATTCTGTCTAGGAAGTACCCTGTCTGACCATTTCTTGGCCTTCTTTGTCATCTCTAGCCAAAATATAGGATCTCTGCTGTAACGTGACATTTTATAAGGCTCCCATAGGCTCTCAGAAGGCGCCAGAACGTTGAATGATGACTTTGCAGTCCATGGCTGAAAAACAGTAGCGCATTTGGTAAGTGGTCGATCTGAGAACAATGAGACGGGCGCACGCGTGCACGTGAAGAGTCCATTTTAGATTATCAGTCTTTGAACGAAAACAACGACTCCCGGTCAGAATAATATCGCTATTTTACGAGAAAAATCGCATAAAAATTGATTTTAAACAGCGTTTGACAGGCTTCGAAGTACGGTAATGGAATATTTTGAAATGTTTTGTTATGATACGCGTCCGCGCATCACCCTTCGTTCCCCTCAGATAGTGTCTTGAACGCATGAACAAAACGTCGCTATTTGGATATAACTATGGATTATTTGGAACCTGGAATGCATTCTGACGAAGAACAGCAAAGGTAATCCAAATTTTCTTATAGTAAATCTGAGTTTGGTGAGTACCAAACTTGGTGGGTGTCAAAATAGCTAGCCCGTGATGGCGAGCTATCTACTCAGAATATTGCAAAATGTGGTTTCACTGAAATGCTATTTTAAAATCGGACACCGCGATTGCATAAAGGAGTTCAGTATCTATAATTCTTTAAATAATTGTTATGTTTTTTGTGAACGTTTATCGTGAGTAATTTAGTAAATTCACCGGAAGTGTTCGGTGGGAATGCTAGTTCTGAACGTCACATGCTAATGTAAAAAGCTGTTTTTTGATATAAATATGAACTTGATCGAACAAAACATGCATGTATTGTATAACATAATGTCCTAGGAGTGTCATCTGATGAAGATCATCAAAGGTTAGTGCTGCATTTAGCTGTGTTTTAGTTTTTTGTGACATTATATGCTAGCTTGAAAAATGGGTGTCTGATTATTTCTGGCTGGGTACTCTCCTGACATAATCTAATGTTTTGCTTTCGTTGTAAAGCCTTTTTGAAATCGGACAGTGTGGTTAGATAACTTGTTAGGACTAGGGGGTAGTATTGACACGGCCGGATAAAAAACGTACCTGATTTAATCTGGTTACTACTCCTGCCCAGTAACTAGAATATTCATATAATTATTGGCTTTGGATAGAAAACACCCTAAAGTTTCGAAAACTGTTTGAATGGTGTCTGTGAGTATAACAGAACTCATATGGCAGGCCAAAACCTGAGAAGATTCCATGCAGGAGGTGGCCTGTCTGACAAGTTGTGTTTCATCTTGGCTCTTTTTATTGAAGACTGAGGATCTTTGCTATAACGTGACACTTCCTACGGCTCCCATAGGCTCTCAGAGCCCGGGAAAAAGCTGAACGATATCTAGGCAGCCTCTGGCTGAAACACATTATCGTGTTTGGCAAGTGGCCGATCAGAGTACTATGGGCTTAGGCGCGTGCCCGAGTCGACCCCATGCTTTATTTTCTTTCGTCTGTTTACTTAAACGCAGATTCCCGGTCGGAATATTATCGCTTTTTTATGAGAAAAATGGCATAAAAATTGATTTTAAACAGCGGTTGACATGCTTCGAAGTACGGTAATGGAATATTTAGAATTTTTTTTGTCACGAATTGCGCCATGCTCGTCACCCTTATTTACCCTTTCGGATAGTGTCTTGAACGCACGAACAAAACGCCGCTGTTTGGATATAACAATGGATTATTTTGAACCAAACCAACATTTGTTATTGAAGTAGAAGTCCTGGGAGTGCATTCTGACGAAGACAGCAAAGGTAATAACATTTTTCTTATAGTAAATCTGACTTTGGTGAGTGCTAAACTTGCTGGGTGTCTAAATAGCTAGCCCTGTGATGCCAGGCTATCTACTTAGAATATTGCAAAATGTGCTTTCACCGAAAAGCTATTTTAAAATCGGACACCGCGATTGCATAAAGGAGTTGTGTATCTATAATTCTTAAAATAATTGTTATGTTTTTTGTGAACGTTTATCGTGAGTAATTTAGTAAATTCACCGGCAGTGTGCCGGGGGATTGCTAGTCACATGCTAGTCACATGCTAATGTAAAAAGCTGGTTTTTGATATAAATATGAACTTGATTGAACAAAACATACATGTATTGTATAACATAATGTCCTAGGAGTGTCATCTGATGAAGATCATCAAAGGTTAGTGCTGCATTTAGCTGTGGTTTTGGTTTTTGTGACATTATATGCTAGCTTGAAAAATGGGTGTCTGATTATTTCTGGCTGGGTACTCTGCTGACATAATCTAATGTTTTGCTTTCGTTGTAAAGCCTTTTTGAAATCGGACAGTGTGGTTATATAAAGGAGAGTCTTATCTTTCAAATGGTGTAAAATAGTCATATGTTTGAGAAATTGAAGTAATAGCATTTCTAAGGTATTTGAATAACGTGCCACAGGATTCCACTGGCTGTTACGTAGGTGGGACGATTTGGTGCCACCTACCCTAGAGAGGTTAATCTAACCACACTGTCCGATTTCAAAAAGACTTTACAACGAAAGCAAAACATTAGATTATGTCAGCAGAGTACCAAGCCAGAAATAATCAGACACCCATTTTTCAAGCCAGCATATAATGTCACCAAAACCCAGAAGACAGCTAAATGCAGCACTCACCTTTGATGATCTTCATCAGATGACAACCCTAGGACATTATGTTATACAATACATGCATGTTTTGTTCAATCAAGTTCATATTTATATCAAAAACCAGCTTTTTACATTAGCATGTGACGTTCAGAACTAGCATACCCCCCGCAAACTTCCGGGGAATTCGCTAACATTTTACTAAATTACTCACGATAAACGTTCACAAAAAGCATAACAATTATTTTAAGAATTATAGATACAGACCTCCTCTATGCACTCGATATGTCCGATTTTAAAATAGCTTTTTGGTGAAAGCACATTTTGCAATATTCTAAGTACATAGCCCAGGCATCACGGGCTCGCTATTTAGACACCCGGCAAGTTTAGCACTCACCATAATCATATTTACTATTATAAAAATTTCATTACCTTTTGTTGTCTTCGTCAGAATACACACCCAGGACAGCTACTTCAATAACAAATGTTGGTTTGGTCCAAAATAATCCATCGTTATATCCGAATAGCGGCGTTTTGTTCGTGCGTTCCAGACACTATCCGAAATAGTAAAGAAGTGTCACGCGCTTGGCGCAATTCGTGACAATAAAATTCTAAGTATTCCATTACCGTACTTCGAAGCATGTCAACCGCTGTTTAAAATCAATTTTTACGACATTTTTCTCGTAGAAAAGCGATAATATTCCGACAGGGAATCTCCTTTTCGGCAAACAGAGGAAAAAATCCCAAAGGCGGGGGCGGTCGGGGTCACGCGCATAAACTAGTGTCTCTTGATGGGCCACTTGAGAAAGGCGATAACGTGTTTCAGCCTGGGGCTGGAATGACGACATTCTGTTTTTTCCCGGGCTCTGAGCGCCTATGGACGACGTGGGAAGTGTCACGTTAGAGCAGAGATCCTTAGTAAATGATAGAGATGGCAAAGAAGTTCCAGAAATGGTCAGACAGGCCACTTCCTGTAAAGGAATCTCTCAGGTTTTGACCTGCCATTTGAGTTCTGTTATACTCACAGACACCATTCAAACAGTTTTAGAAAATTTAGGGTGTTTTCTATCCATATGTAATAAGTATATGCATATTCTAGTTACTGAGTAGGAGTGGTAACCAGATTAAATCGGGTATGTTTTTTATCCAGCCGTGTCAATGCTGCCCCCTAGCCCTAACAGGTTAACAGAATGTGACTGGCAGAATGGGTGTTGTATGTGGAGGACAAGGGCTGCAGTAGATATCTCAGATATGGGGGAGTGAGGCCTAAGAGGGTTTTATAAACTAGCATCAATCAGTGGGTCTTGCGACATGTATACAGAGATGACCAGTTTACAAGGAGCATTGGTGGCAAATCTGATGGCCGAATGGTAAAGAACATTTAGCCGCTCAAGAGCACCCTTACCTGCCGATCTATAAATGATGTCTCCTTAATCTAGCATGGGTAGGATGGTCATCTGAATCAGGGTTAGTTTGGCAGCTGGGGTGAAAGAGGAGCGATTATGATAGAGGAAACGTCTAGATTTAACTTTAGCCTGCAGCATTGATATGTGCTGAGAGGACAGTGCACAGTCTGGCCATACTCAAGTTCTAAACCCTCAGAGGTACTAATAACACCTGTGGGAGGAGGGGCATTCTTCTTACCAAACCACATGACCTTTGTTTTGGATGTGTTCAGAACAAGGTTAATTGCAGAGAAAGCTTGTTGTACACTAAGAAAGCTTTGTTGTAGAGCGTTTAAACACAAAATCTGGGCGGGGGCAGCAGAGTAGAAGACTGTATAATCTGCATATAAATGGATGAGAGAGCTTCCTACTGCCTGAGCTATGTTGTTGATGTAAATTGAGAAGAGCGTGGGGCCTAGGATCAAGCCTTGGGGTACTCTCTTGGTGACAGGCAGTGGCTGAGACAGCAGGTTTTCTGAATTTCTACACTGCACTCTTTGAGCGAGGTAGTTAGCAAACCAGCCCAAAGACCCATCAGAGACACCAATACTCTTTAGCCGGTCCACAAGAATGGAATGGTCTACCGTATGAAAAGCTTTGGCCAAGTCAATAAAATAGCAGCACAATATTGCTCAGAATCAAGGGCAATGGTGACATCCTTGAGGACCTTTAAGGTTGCAGTGACACATCCATAACCTGAGCGGAAACCAGATTGCATACCAGATAGAATACTATAGACATCAAGAAAGCCAGTCAATTGATTATTGACAAGTTTTTTCAACACTTTTGATGAACAGGGCAAATTAGAAATAGGCCTATAACAGTTAGGATCAGCTTGATCTCCCCCTTTAAATAAAGAATGGACCGTGGCTGGCTTCCAAGCAATGGGAAACTCCCCAGAAAGGAGAGACAGGTTAAAAAGGTTGGAGATAGGCTTGGTCGATGATAGGGGCAGCAACCTTAAAGAAGAAAGGGTGTAAACCATCTGACCCTGATGGGTTTTTGCGGTCAAGTTCAAAGAGCTCTGTTAGCACCTTGGACTCAGTGACTGCCTGCAGGGAGAAACTTTGTAGCTGGACAGGGGAAAAAGAGGGAGAAGCATCGGGGATAGTCGCATTAGAAATGAAGAAATGTTGGACGGCAAGGAGGCATGGCTGAGTCAAATAGGAATCCTGACTTAATGAAGTGGTGATTAACCTGTTAGGGCTAGGGGGCAGTATTGACACGGCCGGATAAAAAACGTACCCGATTTAATCTGGTTACTACTCCTGCCCAGTAACTAGAATATGCATATAATTATTGGCTTTGGATAGAAAACATCCTAAAGTTTCTAAAACTGTTTGAATGTTGTCTGTGAGTATAACAGAACTCATATGGCAGGCAAAAACCTGAGAAGATTCCTTACAGGAAGTGCCCTCTCTGACAAGATCTTGTTCTTCTTGTCTCTGTTTATTGAAGACTGAGAATCTTTGCTGTAACGTGACACTTCCTACGGCTCCCATAGGCTCTCAGAGCCCGGGAAAAAGCTGAATGATATCGAGGCAGCCCCAGGCTGAAACACATTATCGCTGTGATGCTGGGCTATCTACTTAGAATATTGCAAAATGTGCTTTCACCGAAAAGCTATTTTAAAATCGGACACCGCGATTGCATAAAGGAGTTCTGTATCTATAATTCTTAAAATAATTGTTATGTTTTTTGTGAACGTTTATCGTGAGTAATTTAGTAAATTCACCGGAAGTGTTCGGTGGGAATGCTAGTCACATGCTAGTCACATGCTAATGTAAAAAGCTGGTTTTTGATATAAATATGAACTTGATTGAACAAAACATGCATGTATTGTATAACATAATGTCCTAGGAGTGTCATCTGATGAAGATCATCAAAGGTTAGTGCTGCATTTAGCTGTGGTTTTGGTTTTTGTGACATTATATGCTAGCTTGAAAAATGGGTGTCTGATTATTTCTGGCTGGGTACTCTGCTGACATAATCTTATGTTTTGCTTTCGTTGTAAAGCCTTTTTGAAATCGGACAGTGTGGTTAGATAAAGGAGAGTCTTATCTTTCAAATGGTGTAAAATAGTCATATGTTTGAGAAATTGAAGTAATAGCATTTCTAAGTCATTTGAATATTGCGCCACTGGATTCCACTGGCTGTTGACTAGGCTGGGACGTTGCCCAGAGAGGTTAACCTCTTATGGACAATATCCAATGGTAGCGCCTGCCCTTAGTTTGAAAATGTAATCTGGAGACAGGTGTTTTCTCCATCTCTTTAGCTATCATACTCTAATTCCACTGTTTTCAAAACTTGATCCTCCAGAAAATGGAGAGCAACACTTATGCAGCTCCACTACACAATGCATTTTTTAAAAAGCTGCGTTTGACAGGATTACCAACACAGACTGACAAGCTCAAATAGACAGGTGCCTTCAATATGGCAGACCAATCCAAACTCCTCTCTAGGCATGTCCAGCCCACTCATTATCTCAGCCAATCATGGCTAGTGGGAAGGTTTCTAACTTTTTCTGTGACTTAACCAACAAGGCTCGTAATTTAACAATTTTATTCGTATTTACAGATGGCATACAAGTGTGTTATTAAGGCACATGAAAGTTCACATGTTCGAGAAGGCATTTCTGTCAATAAACACATTTTTTTACGTTCAAACAGCTCTCCTGGGAAGCCGTGACTTGAGACATATGCCTAGTTTCCTGAATCGGGTCACATTTTTCTAGTTATTACATAATTCATGTCAGATTTTTTTTCTTCAGGGTGATTATGTAATATGGAGGACCAGGCAAGCCAACCTTTTCCCTATAATGTAAACTCCAACAGAAATAACTTAAAATGTATAACTTCAAATTAAAAATCATTTGTACTCATGACAACTGGTTTCAATAAGATTTTCTGCCAACTTACAAGCAAATACTTTGAATTTATTATTACATATACACTTGTAAGGTTGCTAGCCAACTAGCCTGCTAACGTTAGTCCTACTAGCCTGCTAACGTTAACCCTACCAGCCTGCTAGCACTACATGAGTCAGCCAGTTGCTATCAACACCTAGCTTACAGCTACATTAAAGTATGCCAAAGTTTTGGAAATACATTTAACCAGTTATCTTAGCCTACAAGCTAGCCAGCCAGGTAACGTTAGCTATTTAGCCAACTAGCTATTAGAATAGCCAGGCTAGCCAACCACCACATTAATGGTTGGCAAGTTAGAGCCCAACTACTGGAGACCAGCTAGAACACAACTAACACAACTAAAGCAAAACCACAGATCAAAGCAAAGAGGGAGCAGTGACTTGCAGATTGGGGCTCATCCGATGGTAAAACCTTTAAAAGCATGCAGGCTGAGTTAGCTTCACTGGCTGATGGAGAGTCAGGGAAATCCCAAATAGATAGATTTCAGATGTCTGTCAGCTAGCGCGCTAGCACTAAGCCAAGGTGGAAAAAGTTACAAAACTCATGTAGCCTACTTTTACCGGAGAACATGCCGAAAAGTTGACAAAACAAAAAGGAGAACAGACTAGGTACTACAAAATTGGAGCAAGCAGGAGCCTACTGTGCTAACGGGTTCCCACTAGATAACACAGCCATAAAGTATGTGAAGAGCATGCTGCATGTCCACATGTGCCCCATCTGCTTCTTGTTTGCATCCCACTTCCTGTGATTGTTGGATTGTAGCTCACCACCACCAAGGTTTTGTCTGGAATGTAATATATGCTAGCATGGCTAGTGGTTAACGTTAGCCGGCTTGAGCTAGGTACCGAGCTATCATCCTCCATATGACGTTGAGAAACAATGCATTGTGGATAGTTTAGCAGATGTCCGAAGATGTCTGTAAATATGTAATAACCCAAAAACATAACTATGTTTGTACTTAGGCAACCAGATTGTGACTACAGCTACTAAGTCTTTGACCACACTGTTTTGCTACATTGATGAGTAAAAACTCATGCTTCCTACCCTTTAAAGCACCACTGGTTTACTACTCCAACTGCTCCAAAAATACACACGGTTCACATGATGCCTTCACACACCAAGGAATAGTCTGCTTTATCTGTATGTTGTCACTTGTCTGCTTGGCTGCACGGTTACTGCCCTATCTTGGTCAGGTCGTAATTATAAAAGATATTGTGTTCTCAATGATTTACCTGGTTAAATACATTCTTTTATAAAAATAGTTTTGCCGATATCTATGATTATTTATTATTAATTTGATATATCCGTGAATATGCTCTTGTCATGTATCTCAACTGCCAGGACGCTGTATTGTGTATTCTGTTCTTCCTATGTGTGAAGCTACTGTAGCTGCTGGCTCTCAGACTGTCCTGAAGTACACAGAAAACCAGAGACCAAAACATTTTTGCAAGAATGGCCTGGCTTTGACTCCCCAGTCATTTATTCTAATTTGAGGTATTTTTCCTCCAATTCACATTCATTTCCAACAATGGCCATGTAATTTACCCTCTGACCCATTGTGTTGCTAGGAAACGAGAAGAGAGCTTGAATCAATGCGAGGCTTGGCGGCCTCCATTTAGCCATTCTCTATGGGCTCCTTCAGGCTGAAAATACACTGCCTCTCCTTTACTTTGCCGTTCTCAGGCCCCCTGACATACACTGAATGTACAAAACATTAAGAACACCTACTCTTTTCATGACATAGACTGACCAAGTGAATCCAGGTGAAAACTATGATCCCTTATTGATGTCACTTGTTAAATCCACTTCAACCAGTGGAGATGAAGGGGAGGAGACTGGTTAAAGAAGGATTTTTAAGCCTTGAGACATGGCACACATTGTGTATGTGTGCCATTCAGAGGGTGAATGGGCAAGTTTTAAGTTCCTTTGAACGGGGCATGGTAGTAGACGCCAGGCGCACCGATTTGTGTCAAGAACTGCAATGCTGTTTGTTTTTTCAAATTCAACAGTTTCCCGTGTTTATCAAGAATGGTCCACCCCCCAAAATACATCCAGCCAACTTGACATAACTGTGGGTAGCATTGGACTCAACATGGGCCAGCATCCCTGTAGAATGCTTTTGACACCTTGTAGACTCCATGCCCCGATGAATTGAGGCAGTTTTGAGGGTAAAAGGGGGGGGGGGAGGGGGTGCAACTCAATATGTTTGGTATATTCAGCGTACATCCCAGATCTGTGAGTTTGTGTCAGCTCTGCTCCTCAAATTAAAGAGCAGTAATTAATTAAATCAACCAAGGTTCGGTCCGCTTAAAATATTATTCGAATGGATGAAACAAAACAGAACCCTCTGGGACTGTAGAGTGGCAATGCATTCTGAGATTTGTGGTTCTATGGGAGGATTACATCTTCTGCTGAAAAGAAACACGGGAGGTTGTATTTTTCCTTTGATAAGCTACATTAACCTCTATGGGCTAGGTGGGACGCTAGCGTGCCACCCGTGGTGCACTCCATCAACAGCAGGTGCATTTCAAGAGCGGCAAATTTGAATCCAAATAAATGTCAAAATTCTAATTTTTCAAACATACAACTATTTTACACCCTTTGAAAGATAAACATCTCCTTAATCTAACCACGTTTTACGATTTCAAAAAGGTTTTACGGCGAAAGCATAAATTTAGAGTATGTTAGGACAGTACATTTACAAGAGTTGTGTGTAATGTTTTGTCAAGTCAAAGACAGGGTCACCAAAACCATAAAACCAGCTAAAATGATGCACTAACCTTTTACAATCTCCATCAGATGACACTCCTAGGACATTATGTTAGACAATGCATGCATTTTTAGTTCTATCAAGTTCATATTTATATCCAAAAACAGCGTTTTACTATGGCATTGATGTTGAGGAAATCGTTTCCCTCCAATAACCGGCAGTCAAGTCAGCGTCACAAATTAAATAATTAAAATTAGAAAACATTGGTAAAATATTATATTGTCATTTAAAGAATTATAGATTTACATCTCTTGAACGCAATCAACTTGCCAGATTTAAAAATAACCTTACTGGGAAATCACACTTTGCAATAATCTGAGCACTGCGCCCAGAAAAATACGCGA
Organism: Salmo salar; assembly: GCF_965601325.2. Classification (NCBI taxonomy): domain Eukaryota; kingdom Metazoa; phylum Chordata; class Actinopteri; order Salmoniformes; family Salmonidae; genus Salmo; species Salmo salar. The sequence goes on along the minus strand of NC_138295.1, from coordinate 46,658,973 downwards.
TGCGATACAGACTAGACGTCATGTTGGGGAGATCTAAAATCGAAAATACTATGTAAATAATCCATTACCTTTGATTCTCTTCATCAGATGTCACTTCCAGGTATCACAGGTCCATAACAAATGTAGTTTTGTTCAAAAAAGCTCATCATTTATGTCCAAAAATCTCCGTCTTGTTAGCACATGATCTAAGCCAGCCGGACTTCTCGTCATGAACGAGGGGAAAAAATATATTTACGTTCGTTCAAACATGTCAAACGTTGTATAGCATAAATCATTAGGGCCTTTTTTAACCAGAACATGAATAATATTCAAGGTGGACGAATGCATACTCTTTTATAACGTATTGGAACGAGGGTACCCAACATGAACTCGCGCGCCAGGTGTCTAATGGGACATCATCGTTCCATGGCTCTTGTTCGGTCAGATCTCCCTCCAGAAGACTCAAAACACTTTGTAAAGGCTGGTGACATCTAGTGGAAGCAATAGGAAGTGCCAAAATATTCCTCAGCCCCTGTGTTTTTCAATGGGATAGGTTTAAAGGTAATACAACACATCAGGTATCCACTTCCTGTCAGAAAATGTCTCAGGGTTTTGCCTGCCAAATGAGTTCTGTTATACTCACAGACACCATTCAAACAGTTTTAGAAACTTTAGAGTGTTTTCTATCCATATATAATAAGTATATGCATATTCTAGTTACTGGGTAGGATTAGTAACCAGATTAAATCGGGTACATTTTTTTTATCCAGACGTGCAAATGCTGCCCCCTAGCCCTAACAGGTTAACGGGCCTACTGCAGAATATTAATCAAACTAGGGCACTCTTTTTCATGGATAAAATAACCATTGCATATTGTAGGTTATTTTCTCTCTGGCATAGGTGGTTGACTACATTAACAGTGCTGTTTCACAAGCAGTACAAGCATGTTTAGCTGGTGTTATCTGACCCTGATCCTGCCTAGTCCATATTATTCTCATCAGCCAATATTCAGACAAAGCCCTCTGCACCATCTGATTTAACCCCTATATCTAATCAGCCTACTGAATCATACCAACTAACTCAGCCGTATGACACAATCATACCATTCTTGACTGATGGTTAGCTGGTACAGTCTTCTTTAATATCATGAAAAATCATTATGAAAATAATAATAATGATGTCGTCATGTGAAATATCGCTTGGCCCATCTTTAATAACAGAGACACATTGTAATTTGTAAAGCAAATAATAGGCTATGATGACATTTTTCAAGATAAACAAGCACCCCTCCTGGAAAAATAAAAACACCAACATCCTCACTCCTTACTACAGTACGAACAGCAAAACACACACACACACACACACACACACACACACACACACACACACACACACACACACACACACACACACACACACACACACACACACACACACACACACACACACACACACACACACACACACACACACACACACACACACACACACACACACACACCCGCAGAGAGAGCAAGTCGTAGTAACTAACTCCATGGTGACGGAGCACAGCAGAGCAGAGCACAGGCTGAGAAACCCACCTGATGTCATGTACCCCCGGGGGGACTGGCAGATGTACTTAGGGGGGTTGTGTTTGTGGAGGCGGTAGTCCTTGCCGCTGCGGGACCGGGTGCGCTCTGAAGCCCGGTCCGAGAAATCCGAGCAGGTCCAGGCCCGGTAATGGGTGGTGCTCTGTGTCTTTTTCATGGGGAGGCAGGGAGTGGGGGGGGTTAGGCTGACCTCCTGAGGGTTGTTGTTACCCCTGGTCCCCTTATCCAAACTGGGGGAGGACCCTCCAACCACACCTCTGTGGTCCAGTTACACCTCAGCCGAGGTCAGGCTGGAGACATGGTAGCAGGCAGATAGAGCTAGGACACTGACGTAATATTACTCTCCCTCCTCTATCGCTGCGTTTCTCTCCCTGCTACACACACGCATACACACTACACACCCCAAGACACACGGCACGATCTCACAGACAAACAGCTGTAATGCTAGCCCTGTTGCTCCGGCAGAAATAGAAGGATGTGCGAAGGTTACTTCCTTTCCTTTTCCTTGAGTGATCCAAAAGCAGAGGCAGTGTCCAGCGATGAATTACCCTCCACCGTCTGCCATTAATCGAGGCTTATGCCTCCAGCTTCACGTGTGACCAGAGACAAACGAACGATGTGGCCTCACAACCAACAGAGGAGGAAGCGGGAAATGATAGAAGAAGGAGGGGTTGGTGAGGGTGGTTTTGGTTTGTCAAAAGGAGCTTCGGGGGTTGAGGGGTTGAGGGGGGGGCAGCGTGAGATCCAGACAATAGCTCAATTCAATGCGGATGGTAGGGCTTGGCTAACCGCGAGTCGTGAACACAAAAGAGGCCAAACAAATGAGAGCTGCAGCCAGGGGAGGGATGTACAGAGACAGTTTCACTCACCATCTCCCTGGTCTCCTGGAGGAAAGGGAGGGAATCTTCGTGCCGTGCTGTGCTGTGCTGTGGGCCTTGCACCAAGCCAAACAGCAAATTAACAAACAAAAGCCCAACTGTCCTTTCCTCTAATCAAAATCCAATCAGGAAAATCAATGTAGCCAATGTGAAAGAAAACGCTCTTTCTTCATCAGTAGCAGGCAATCCTCTGTTTAAACTGGTCCATCCACAGCTGCAACTCTCTCTCCTTCAGAAAGGGTGTGTAGTGAGCAAGCGTCTCCACGCTCTCTCTCCATGTGTGTGGATGGATGATGGAGGATGTGAGCTTGATACCCCTTCTTTTTACAGTCATTGTTTGATACACATGAGCAAGAGGATAAGAAAAACCACATGGGCGCGTAGGGAAGAGAAAAAAAACACCCAGCCAGTATTTCTGTTTTTCTGTTTTTCTCCTCCAGCCGTCAGTGTGGCAGTCTCTCACACTCTCTTTCTCTCTCTCCCTGCCGCTCGCTCGCCAGCTGTGTTGTTGTCCTGAACATCTCCTCTGCTCACAGATCAGGCACTGGAAGGGGTGTGGGTAGGGAAGGAGGCAGAGAGGGGGAAAGCAGGGAGTCAGTCAATCTGTCCACCTGCCCCATGCTAATGGGGGAGCTGACTTGCGTTAGACGAGCTGATCCTGTCAAGCTTTACTTTTCAATGTTGAAACCGCTTTAGGCTCCCACAGCCCCCTTGGCTCCTAACCCAGCCTATGAGTGAGGAGCTGGACGGTGATTTACATACAAAGCTGCACAATTTACAGCAATTCTACCTTGAGTCGCAACCTCTTCCACCTCAGGAGAGGGAGAAATAAAAGCTGTTATTAGCTGCTCCTGCTAAAAGACACCGTCCTGTTGCTTCTGCTTTCTCTCCTCTCCGTGAGATCCTGTCCTCTTCCTTTCCCTGTTTTACCTCTTGTTTCCACTCTTCTTGCTACGATTTCCACTAACTCACTCAAATCAAATCAAATTGTATTTCTCACATGTGCCGAATACAACAGGTGTAGACCGTGAAATGCTTACTTACAAGACCTTAACCTCTTACATCTAGACATTCCGCTAGCGGAACACCTGCGCCAATATCCAATGATAGGCGTGGCGCGAATTACAAATTCCTCAAAAATACAAAAACTTCAATTTTTCAAACATATGACTATTTCACAGCATTTTAAAGACAAGACTCTCCTTTATCTAACCACACTGTCCGATTTCAAAAAGGCTTTACAGCGAAAGCAAAACATTAGATTATGTCAGCAGAGTACCCAGCCAGAAATAATCAGACACCCATTTTTCAAGCTAGCATATAATGTCACAAAAACCCAGAAGACAGCTAAATGCAGCACTAACCTTTGATGATCTTCATCAGATGACACACCTAGGACATTATGTTATACAATACATGCATGTTTTGTTCAATCAAGTTCATATTTATATCAAAAAACAGCTTTTTACATTAGCATGTGACGTTCAGAACTAGCATACCCCCCGCAAACTTCCGGGGAATTTACTAAATTACTCACGATAAACGTTCAAAAAAAGCATAACAATTATTTTAAGAATTATAGATACAGAACTCCTCTATGCACTCGATATGTCCGATTTTAAAATAGCTTTTTGGTGAAAGCACATTTTGCAATATTCTAAGTACATAGCCCAGCCATCACGGGCTAGCTATTTTGACACCCGGCAAGTTTAGCCTTCACCAAAATCAGATTTACTATAACAAAAATGTTATTACCTTTGTTGTCTTCGTCAGAATGCACTCCCAGGACTGCTACTTCAATAACAAATGTTGGTTTGGTCCCAAATAATCCATCGTTATATCCGAATAGCGGCGTTTTGTTCGTGCGTTCCAGAAACTAGCCGAAATGGTAAATCAGGGTCGTGCGCATGGCGCAATTCGTGACAAAAAATGTCTAAATATTCCATTACCGTACTTCGAAGCATGTCAACCGCTGTTTAAAATCAATTTTTATGCAATTTATCTCGTATAAAAGCGATAATATTCCGACCGGGAATCTCCTTTTCGGCAAACAGAGGAAAAATCCCAAAGACGGGGGCGGCCAGGGCACGCGCCTAAGCCCACAGTCCCTTGATCGGCCACTTGAGAAAGGCGATAATGTGTTTCAGCCTGGGGCTGGGATAACAACATTCAGGTTTTTCCCGGGCTCTGAGCGCCCATGGAAGACGTAGGAAGTGTCACGTTAGAGCAGAGATCCTTTGTAAAAGATAGAGATGGCAAAGAAGTTCAAGAAATGGTCAGACAGGCCACTTCCTGTAAAGGAATCTCTCAGGTTTTGACCTGCCATTTGAGTTCTGTTATACTCACAGACACCATTCAAACAGTTTTAGAAACTTTGGCGTGTTTTCTATCCAAAGCCAATAATTATATGCATATTCTAGTTACTGGGCAGGAGTAGTAACCAGATTAAATCGGGTACGTTTTTTATCCAGCCGTGAAAATACTGCCCCCTAGCCATAACAGGTTAACCAACAACGCAGTTCAGGAAATAGAGTGAATAAAATATTTGAAAAATAAACTAAAGTAAAAATTAAATAGAAAGTAACACAATAAGATTACGTAACAATAACGAGGCTACCGGTACCGAATCAATGTGCGGGGTTCAGGTTAGTCAAGGTAAATTGTACATGTAGGTAGGGGTAAAGTCACTATGCATAGATAATAAACAGCAAGTAGCAGCAGTGGAGGGGGTCAATGTAAATAGTCCAGGTGGCCATTTGATTAATTGTTCAGAAGTCTTATGGCATGGGGGTAGAAGCTGTTAACTTCTAAGGGATAGGGGGCAGTATTCGGAAGTTTGGATGACTGAGGTGCCCAAAGTAAACTGCCTTTTACTCAGGCCCAGAAGCTAGGATATGCATATGATTGGTCGTATTGGATAGAAAACACTCTAAAGATTCCAAAAACTATTAAAATAATGTTTGTGAGTATAACAGAACTGATATGGCAGGCAAAAACCCGAGGAGAATCCATCCAAAAAGTTTTTTTTGGAGCTCACCACTCATTGAAATGGCTTTTTGGGAAAATTAATGGAATACCTCCCAGATTGCAGTTCCTAGGGCTTCCAGTAGATGTCAACAGTCTTTAGAAAGAGTTTCAGGCTTGTTTTTTGAAAAATGAGCTAGAATTTGTAGTTTTTCTAGGTGGCTCCCATTTTGGCTGTAGTATTGTGGCGCATGTGGATGAGGACGCGCACTTCATTATTTATCTCCGGTAATGAACATACTATTCTCCGTCTTAAATTGTAACGTTTATTTACATATTAGGGTACCTGAGGATTGATTAGAAACGTTGTTTGACTTGCTAGGATGAAGTTTATTGGTAACTTCTGGGATTCATTTGTATGCGCTTTGAACGAGGGAAACCGGTGGATTACAGAATCAAGTGCACCAACTAAACTGACTTTTTTGGGATTTAACCTCTCTAGGCTAGGCGGGATGAATTCGTCCCACCTACGTAACAGCCACTGCTATCCTGTGGCGCGATTTTCAAAACCTTAAAAATCCTATTACTTCAATTTCTCAAACATATGACTATTTTACAGCCATTTAAAGACAAGACTCTCGTTAATCTAACCACACTGTCCGATTTCAAAAAGGCTTTACAACGAAAGCAAAACATTAGATTATGTCAGCAGAGTACCAAGCCAGAAATAATCAGACACCCATTTTTCAAGCCAGCATATAATGTCACCAAAACCCAGAAGACAGCTAAATGCAGCACTCACCTTTGATGATCTTCATCAGATGACAACCCTAGGACATTATGTTATACAATACATGCATGTTTTGTTCAATGAAGTTCATATTTATATCAAAAACCAGCTTTTTACATTAGCATGTGACGTTCAGAACTAGCATACCCCCCGCAAACTTCCGGGGAATTCGCTAACATTTGACTAAATTACTCACGATAAACGTTCACAAAAAGCATAACAATTATTTTAAGAATTATAGATACAGACCTCCTCTATGCACTCGATATGTCCGATTTTAAAATAGCTTTTTGGTGAAAGCACATTTTGCAATATTCTAAGTACATAGCCCAGGCATCACGGGCTCGCTATTTAGACACCCGGCAAGTTTAGCACTCACCATAATCATATTTACTATTATAAAAGTTTCATTACCTTTTGTTGTCTTCGTCAGAATACACACCCAGGACTGCTACTTCAATAACAAATGTTGGTTTGGTCCAAAATAATCCATCGTTATATCCGAATAGCGGCGTTTTGTTCGTGCGTTCCAGACACTATCCGAAATAGTAAAGAAGTGTCACGCGCATGGCGCAATTCGTGACAATAAAATTCTAAGTATTCCATTACCGTACTTCGAAGCATGTCAACCGCTGTTTAAAATCTATTTTTACGTCATTTTTCTCGTAGAAAAGCGATAATATTCCGACAGGGAATCTCCTTTTCGGCAAACAGAGGAAAAAATCCCAAAGGCGGGGGCGGTCGGGGTCACGCGCATAAGCCAGTGTCTCTTGATCGGCCACTTGAGAAAGGCGATAATGTGTTTCAGCCTGGGGCTGGAATGACGACATTCTGTTTTTTCCCGGGCTCTGGGAGCCTATGGAAGACGTGGGAAGTGTCACGTTAGAGCAGAGATCCTTAGTAAATGATAGAGATGGAAAAGAAGTTCAACAAATGGTCAGACAGGCCACTTCCTGTAAAGGAATCTCTCAGGTTTTGACCTGCCATTTGAGTTCTGTTATACTCACAGACACCATTCAAACAGTTTTAGAAAATGTAGGGTGTTTTCTATCCATATGTAATAAGTATATGCATATTCTAGTTACTGGGTAGGAGTGGTAACCAGATTAAATCGGGTATGTTTTTTATCCAGCCGTGTCAATGCTGCCCCCTAGCCCTAACAGGATAAAGAAGGACTTTATCGAACAAAACGACCATTTGTTATATAGCTGGGACCCTTGGGATTGCAAACAGAAAAAGATCTTTAAAGGTAAGTGATTTATTTTATAGCTATTTCTGACTTTCGTGACGCCTCTGCTTGTTTGGAAAATGTTTAATGCTTTTGAATGCGGGGCGCCGTAAAGCCTTTTTGAAATCTGACAAAGCGGCTGGATTTACAAGAAGTTACACTTTTAAATGATGTAAGACACTTGTATTTTCATGAATGTTTCATATTACGAAGTTTGTATTTTGAATTTCGCGCTCTGCAATTTCACCGGATGTTGGCGAGGTGGGAGGCTAGCTTCCCACTGATCTGCAGGAAGTTAAGGAGATGGAGAGAGAACAGTCCATGACTTGGGGGACTGGAGACTTTGACCATTTTTGCGGCCTTCCTCTGACACCGCCTGGTATAAAGGTCCTGGATTGCAGAAAGCTTGGCCCCAGTGATGTATTGGGCCGTACGCACTACCCTCTGTAGCACCTTACGATCGGATGCCGAGCAGTTACCATACAAGGCTGTGATGCAACCGGTCAGGATGCTCTCGATGGTGCAGCTGTAGAACATTTTGAGGATCTGGGGACCCATGCCAAATCTTTTTATTTTCCTGAGGGGGAAAAGGTGTTGTCGTGCCCTCTTCATGACTGTCTTGGTGTGTTTGGACCATGATAGTTTGACGGTAATGTGGACACCAAGGAACTTGAAACCCTCGACAAGCTCCACTACAGCCCAATTGATGTTAATGGGGGCTTGTTCGGCCCTCCTTTTCCTGTTGTCCACGATTGTCTCCTTTGTCTTGCTCACATTGAGGGAGAGGTTGTTGGCACTACACTGCCAGGTGTCTGACCTCCTCCCTTTAGGCCGTCTCATCGTTGTCGGTGATCAGGCCTACCTGATCACTGAACAGCATTCTCATTAGGTTTCAGTCTATGGTTTATTATTTAACAAATGTTCCATCTTAGAACAGCCTCAATTTGTGTCATCAGCAAACTTAATGATGGTGTTGGAGTCATCCTTGGCCACACTGTCGTGGGTGAGCAAGGAGTACAGGAGAGGACTATGCATGCACCCCTGAGGGGCCCCCGTGTTCAGGATCAGTGTGGCACATGTGTTGTTGCCTACCCTTACCACCTGGGGGCGTCCCGTCAGGAAATCCAGTATCCAGTTGCAGAGATAGGTGTTTAGTCCCAGGGTCCTTAGCTTAGTGATGAGCTTTGTGGGCACTACGGTGTTCAACGCTGAGCTGTAGTCAATGAACAGCATTCTCATTAGGGTTCAGTCTAGGGTTTATTATTTTACAAATGTTCAATCTTAGAACAGCCTCAATTTGTCTTGGCATGGACTCTACAAGGTGTCGAAAGCGTCCCACAGGGATGATGGCCCATGTTGTGTCAAGTTGGCTTGATGCCCTTTGGGTGGTGGACCATTCTTGATACACACGGAAAACTGTTGAGCGTGAAAACCCCAGCAGCATTGCAGTTCTTGACACAAACCTGTGCACCTGGGACCTACTACCGCACAGTGGTTCTTCCTAATTCTGGCTGCCGCAGAATTCTATAGTGTCTTATTTAAGTGTCAGCTATTGTTGCCATTAATGCTAGTTAGTGCTAGTTTGACCACCAGAGGGCATCTATGAGAAGCGTTTGATGTAAATAAATGAAGTATTTATATATTTTTTTGAATATTTAAAACATACAATATACTTGCAGTGAAGCCGCTCAACAACTACATCACATTAGTCATCTAACAGACTCCCATCCAGAGCGACACACAGAAGCATCCAAGGTCAACGCCCTGCTCAAGGGCACGTCGACAGATCTCCCACAAGGTCAAAAACAGGGACCCAAACCAGCGATCCATCAGCCACCGACCCAAGCTCCCAACTGCCAGGCCACCAGCCCTCCAAGATTCCCCCAGCAGTTCCCCAAGAGCTGCACCTTAACCATCCGAGACCCCCCCCCCACAGTCCCCCTACCCCCGAAAAAATATGATAGAAAATCAATATATATTCCATTCCTCCCCCCAATAACCAGGAAACTTAACAAAAGAGAAAAAATAGACAGACAAAGGAAAACATAAAACAACACAAAAACAAAAGTCATCAAGGACAACAAAAATCATAACAGCAAGGCCAACTGAATATGTTTGAGTGCATGTATGGCACTATTTACGTGTGTGTGTGTGTGTCCATGAATGTGCACATTTGTGCATTTGAATGAGAGTGTGTGTATATTGCATGTGTACAAACGCCTACACCAGCCTCAGGCAAACCGACATTAGCTGTAAAAACACTGACACTCAGTGTCATTCCAACATACTTTTTGTTGTTTTATTTTGACTTTATTTTTTTAATCTTTGACCAATATTCTAACCCCCGCCCAGCAACTCCACTCCCACTTGTCTCCAATTCCACATCCCAACCCTCGGCTTCTCTCAGCCCATCCCAACCATCTCTGCTGGCCACCCTCTTCGGATTTCTGCGCACCATATATCTTTCAACTATGTCGTGATGGTTAACATACAATTTCAATCTATTGCTCATTTGAACATTTTCCCATTTTTCTCCCCAATTGGTAGTTAAAGTCTTGTCTCATTGCTGTAACTCCCATACGGACTCAGGAGAGGCAAAGGTCAAGAGCCATCTGTCCTCCGAATCACAACCCAACCAAGCCGCACCTCTACTTGACACAATGCCCACTTAACCCGGAAGCCAGCCGCACCAACGTGTTGGAGGAAACACCGTACACCTGGCGACCGTGTCAGCGTGCATTGCGCTCGGTCCACCACAGGAGTCACTAGTGCGCGATGTGACAAGGACATCCCTGCTGGCCAAACCCTCCCCTAACCCGGACAACGCTGGACTAATTGTACGCCGCCCCATGGGTCTCCCAGTCACAGCCAGCTGTGACAGAGCCTGGACTCAAACCCAGAAAATCTAGTGGCAATGCAGTGCGATGCAGTGCCTTAGAACACTGCACCACTCGGGAGGCCCTCAAATTTCAAATCTATCTAATAGAATCCACAGATTGTGAGTTGAAGATAAATACTTTTCCTAAGAGTATTAGTATATTAGCAATGTACTGACCCGGTCTCTCCAGATCTTCCAACACTACTACTATTTCTAGGGTAAATTTTAGATCAATGTAATGCATTTTCAGCCATTCCTGAAGCTGAGAACAGAAACAGGCTACCTGAGGGCAATACGAAAACAAATGGTATATTGATTCTGTATCCTCACTACAAAATCTGCAGAGCTTCGATGATTGTAATAAATATTCAACATTTTGTTGGTGGCAAGAATTTCAGCTGAAAAGCACGAAGTCTTGAATCTTGCGTCGTTTTATATATCAACTCATGCACACTGTACCATGAAATCAGTACATCAAAAATCTCTTCCCAACTATTTTGCAATCCGTATGGCACAACTGTCAACATCCTGGTCCTCAAATTAAACTGGTATACTTTCCTATTTATGCTATTTTTATTCCTCCACCAGTTTTGATCCTTTATATTGGGCGGATAGACTAGTTCCCTACCTCCTCCCGCTGCCAACCGCCTTCTCCATCTTTGGGGTAATGCTGTAATCAATTGGTTGTACTCTTGGATTGAGCTTCCCGTACAATTCATGAAAGACATAACTCTACCATTCCAATTTACAATATAATTTAAGAACAAAATACCCATTTCAAACATCTTTCCCATAAATACAGGTATTTTATCAACCAGCACATTTGAGTTCAGCCATAATATTTATTGTAATATTTGTTCTATCTTTTCAGGGGGATGACATTTAAATTGTTTCCAGCTCTGCAATGCTAGTTTGAAAAAGAGAGATACTTTGAAAAAAGTATCATTTTAAATTAATCGAAAATGAGACATGGCAAAAAGGCAATTTTTGAACAATGGATGAGCTTTTCTTAGTAATCTACTTGAACCATTTAGGGTTCAAGTAAAACTTTTGAATAAGTGAAGCTTTTAGAGAGAGGGTTAGTACTTTTATATTTAATAATCTCAACTCACCCAATTCATATTCATTATATAGTAAGGCACGCTTTATTTTGTCTGGTTTAGCATCCGAGATAAAGCAAAACATTTTTTACTCATATGGTTTCAAAAACGAATCATTAGGAGTAGTAAAGGAATTACAAAAGTCAGAAATAGCGATAAAATGTATCACTTACCTTTGAAGATCTTCATATGGTTGCAGTCACAAGAGTTCCAACTACACAAATGTTTGTTTTGCTCGATAAAGTCACTCTTTATATCCCAAAAACTCAGTTTTGTTGGCGCATTTTGTTCTGTAATCCACTGGCTCAAAGGCGGTCAAAATATGCAGACGAATACATCCTAGTAGTACCGGTAAAGTTCGTCGAAACATGTTAAACGATGTTTATAATTAATCCTCAGGTTGTCAATTGTCTAAATAATTGTTAATATTTCAACCGGACAATAGCGTATTCAATAGAAAGGAAAAACAACGAAGGGCACACACTCGGTCACGCCCGCAAACCAGCTCTGCATTCTTCCTCAGTCCACTGACAGAAAATTCTTCTTCATTTTTCAGAAAACAAGCCTGAAACAATGTCTAAAGACTGGTGACATCTAGTGGAAGCCATAGGAACTACAATCTGGGTCCTAACCCATTGGATACTCTATAGGCATTCAATTGAAAATACCCACATAAAAAAAATCCCACTTCTTGGATAGATTGTCCTCAGGTTTCCGTCCTGCCATATTAGTTCAGTTATACTCACAGACATTATTGTAACACTTTTGGAAACTTCAGAGTGTTTTCTATCCAAATCTACCAATTATGTGCATATCCTTGCTTCTGGGCCTGAGCAACAGGCAGTTTACTTTAGGCACGCTTCTCATCCAGACGTCGAAATACTGCCCCCAAGCCATAAGAAGATTTAAACTAGAGTAGGGTTGTCAATGATGTAAAGGAAAAAGCTTTCATTCCACATTCCTTAAATATGACCAAAAATAAACAAAACACATTTTCTATTGTTTGAGTTTATTAAGCCATCTCTTTTCAGTCGCAGAAAATGCGGTTTTAATCATTGACTATACAGACTGAAATTCCTCATGTTATCTGTTTAGTTCCGAAGCACTTCAGTGCACAAATAAATCATTACAATAATATTTTAAACATTGTCAACTTAGTACATTTACAAAGACAACGAAGCAAAACACACAAAATTATGGAAACATCTACAATACAGCTTGCCTTTGCAACTTGCTTTGTAGTGAGTTGCTCGTGCAGAATCACTCTTGAATGTTGTTGACTTCATTCCCCACCTGTGCGTTTCCTTTCTGCCTCTGGCCATCCCGAGAAGCCTGGTGCATGCCCATGCTAGGGAGCAGAGAGGACTTTGTTTAAAGAAGGTGGGATAATAGAAAAACTGTAAAATGTCTTACAGTAGTTCATCTCGACAGACCTGTCTGCCAAAGTGTGACTGGCAACGCAAGTCTAGTCAGCCAGAAACTTACCATCTGAGGGGTTTAACCTGGTTGATGAATTCTGGTAGTTGTTCTCCTTTTGTTTCTGGTAGCAACAAGCTCAACACACCTGCGATGACTGTGGTGCCTCCCATTAGAATGTAGGGTAGTATTTTGTTATACGTGCCTTCAATCAGAAGATAGTGTGACAGTTTATTTGGACCCACAAATCACAAAGAATTTTCTTACATATCTTTAGACAAATCAACACATACACACGTTTGGTATTACTATCCCTGTGGGGATGTAAAATTGAATTCCATTCAAAATCCTATTTTCCCTAAACCTAAACCTGACCCCTAACCATAATTGTTTTAACCCTAAACCCCTAAACCTAAAATAGCCTTTTTCCAAAATGTTTCCTTGTTTTACTATCCTTGTGAGGACTTCTGATCCCCACAAGGATAATAAAACCAAACAGACATACGGACTGGAGACTCACCCATGTAGGCGATGTAGGGAGACACAGTGCTACCTACTCTGGAAGCCATGGAGGTGGCACCCAAGGCCATATTGCGCACCACTGTGGGGAAGAGTTCTGTGCCGTACAGATAGAGGAATCCAAACGCTCCAGTGACACCTGTTTTTCCAATCATCACCAGAGTGAGAGAGAGGACGTGCATGTCTGACAAGGACAAAAAAAAAGATCCCACGAAATGAAAAATAGTGTAGGCCGATGACAAGAATGATGATTCAGAGACACTTGAACTCGTGTCAAAATGAAAGCTGCAAGCAGAATTTTGTGGTCCTAGCACAAGGACAGAGCCCCACAATGTTCTTCTTACTCTTCTGCTAGTTAAACGGTCCAGAAATTATAGTGTGATGCGTGCATTCAACTGGCCTGCCGAGGCCTTCTTTGTCTTTGAGATCTCAATTTATTTTTTGATGGGACACCTTTTTGGCCGTCTTGGGATATATAAAGTTTTCCCTTAGCAGACATACTAACTAATTTACTCGTCCAAATAAACTTAAAAGGTTTGTGAAACTGGCTAAACCCAGGAAGTATACAGTGAGGGAAAAAAGTATTTGATCCCCTGCTGATTTTGTACGTTTGCCCACCTGTTGTACGTTTGCCCACCCATCTGTTGTGGTCAGGTGAGACCAAAATGGAGCTCTTTGGCATCAACTCAACTCGCCATGTTTGGAGGAGGAGGAATGCTGCCTATGACCCCAAGAACACCATCCCCACAGTCAAACATGGAGGTGAAAACATTATGCTTTGGGGGTGTTTTTCTGCTAAGGTGACAGGACAACTTCACTGTATCAAAGGGACGATGGACGGGGCCATGTACCATCAAATCTTGGGTGAGAACCTCCTTCCCTCAGCCAGGGCATTGAAAATGGGTTGTGGATGGGTATTCCAGCTTGACAATGACCCAAAACACACAGCCAAGTCAACAAAGGAGTTGCTCAAGAAGAAGCACATTAACCTGTTATGGATAGGGGCAGTATTTTCACGGCCGGAAAAAAAACGTACCCGATTTAATCTGTTTATTACTCCTGCCCAGAAACTAGAATATGCATTCTTTGATTTGGATAGAAAACACCCTAAAGTTTCTAAAACTGTTTGAATGGTGTCTGTGAGTATAACAGAACTCATATGGCAGGCCAAAACCTGAGAAGATTCCAAACAGGAAGCGCCCTCTCTGACCATTTCTTGGCCTTCTTTAGCCTCTTTATTGAAAACAGAGGATCTCTACTGTAACGTGACACTTTCTAAGGCTCCCATAGGCTCTCAGAAGGCGCCAGAACATTGAATGATGACACTGCAGTCCCTGGCTGAAAAACAGTAGCGCATTTAGATAGTGGTCGATCTGAGAACAATGAGACGGGCGCACGCGTGCACGTGAAGAGTCCATTTTACATTCTCAGTCTTTGAACGAAAACGACGTCTCCCGGTCGGAATATTATCGCTATTTTACGAGAAAAATCGCATAAAAATTGATTTTAAACAGCGTTTGACATACTTCGAAGTACGGTAATGGAATGTTTTGAATTATTTTGTCACGATAGGCGCCGGCGCGTCACCCTTCGTTACCCTTCGGTTAGTGTCTTGAACGCACAAACAAAACACCACTATTTGGTTATAACTATGGATTATTTGGAACCAAACCAACATTTGTTGTTGAAGTAGAAGTCCTGGGAGTGCAGTCTATTTGTTATATCCAAATAGCGGCGTTTTGTTCGTGCGTTCAAGACACTATCCGAATGGTAAAGAAGGGTGACGAGCACGGCGCATTTCGTGACAAAATTTCTAAATATTCCATTACTGTACTTCGAAGCATGTCAACCGCTGTTTAAAATCAATTTTTATGCCATTTTTCTCGTAAAAAAAGCGATAATATTCCGACCGGGAGTGGTGGTTTTCGTTCAAAGAGAGGGAAAATAAAAACATCTCGTGCCCTCGTGCACGAGCCCCAGTCTAATGGTCCTCTGACAGGCCACTATCCAAACGCGCTAATGTTTTTCAGCCTGGGGCTGCCTCGATATCATTCAGCTTTTTCCCGGGTTCTGAGAGCCTATGGGAGCCGTAGGAAGTGTCACGTTACAGCAAAGATCCTCAGTCTTCAATAAATAGAGCCAAGATGAACAACAACTTGTCAGACAAGCCACTTCCTGTTCAGAATCTTCTCAGGTTTTTGCCTGCCATATGAGTTCTGTTATACTCACAGACACCATTCAAACAGTTTTAGAAACTTTAGGGTGTTTTCTATCCAAAGCCAATAATTATATGCAGGAGTAGTAACCAGATTAAATCGGGTACGTTTTTTATCCGGCCGTGTAAATACTGCCCCCTATCCCCAACAGGTTAATCCCATAGAAAATCTGTGGAGGGAGCTGAAGGTTCGAGTTGCCAAACGTCAGCCTCGAAACCTTAATGACTTGGAGCAGATCTGCCAAGAGGAGTGGGACAAAATCCCTCCTGAGGTGTGTGCAAAC
The DNA here is from genome assembly GCF_965601325.2 of Salmo salar. Classification (NCBI taxonomy): domain Eukaryota; kingdom Metazoa; phylum Chordata; class Actinopteri; order Salmoniformes; family Salmonidae; genus Salmo; species Salmo salar. The sequence continues at coordinate 46,643,133 of NC_138295.1, read as the reverse complement.
CTGGTGGCCAACTACAAGAAACGTCTGACCTCTGTGATTGCCAACAAGGGTTTTGCCAGCAATTACTAAGTCACGTTTTGCAGAGGGGTCAAATACTTATTTCCCTGATTAAAATACAAATATTTTTATAAAAAATGTTAAATTGCGTTTCTCTGGATTTTTTGTTGTTGTTATTCTGTCTCTCACTGTTCAAACAAACCTACCATTAAAATTATAGACTGATCATTTCTTTGTCAGTGGGCAAACGTACAAAATCAGCAGGGGACCAAATACTTTTTTCCCTTACTGTATATATGTCACGTCCTGACCAGTATAAGGTTAATTGGTATTGTAGTTTGGTCAGGACGTGGCAGAGGGTATTCGTTTTATGTGGTTCGGGGTGGTGTGTTTTGTTGAAGGGGCATTTGGTTTAAGTATTCCGGGGTTTTTGGGCACTGTTTGGTTTTCAGGTATTCTATGATTTTGTCTAGTATGTCTGTTTCTATGTTTGGTTAATTGGGGTTGGGTCTCTCAGTTGAAGGCAGGTGTTGTCTATCTGCCTTTGATTGAGAGTCCCATATATGAGGGTGTGTTTGTTATTTGTGGGTGATTATTCTGTGTTTAGCCTTGTGCCTTACCAGACTGTTTTTTTTGTCGATCGTTCGTTCTTTGTTATTTTGGTGTTCATTTTGTATTTATTAAAAAGCAAGATGAGCATACACATACCTGCTGCGTTTTGGTTCTCCATTTCCAACGACAAGCGTGACAGAATCACCCACCAACTATGGACCAAGCAGCAGAAGGAGGAGCAGAGGGACTTCGAGTTGGACTGGCGGGAGAAGTGGACCTGGGAGGAAGTACTGGACGGGGCCGGACCTTGGCACCAGGCTGGGGATTATCGCCGCCCGCAGTGGGAAATTGAGGCAGCCAAGGCAGAGAGGCGGAGGTATGAGGCAATGTACGCGCTGAGGGTGAAGCACGAGAGGCACCCCCAATAATTTTTTTGGGGGGGCACACGGGTAGTTTGGCTAGGCATAGGAAGAGCCGGAAGCCAGCTACCCGTGGTTATATGGAGGAGCGTATGGGGTGGAGAGCGCCATGTTTCGCTGAGGAGCGCACTCTCACACCCATACGCACGCACAGTCCGGTGCGCGTTGTTCCAGCCCCTCGCAGGTGCCGTGCTAGAGCGGGCATCCAACCTGGTAGGAGGATGCCTGCGCAGCGCATCTGGTCGCCGGTGCGCCTCCGAGGACCAGGCTACCCAACTCCCGCTCTACGCACAGCTACCATCAGGCCCCTGCACAGCCCAGTCTGCCCTGTACCAGCACCCCGCTCGTACAGGGCTACTAGTTCCATCCAGCCAAGACGGGTTGTGCAGGAGGTAAGATCAAGACGGACTGTGCGCCTCCATAGCCCTGGGTTTCCAGCTCCTGTCTCTCGTGCGGACCCGGAAGTGCGTCAACCCAGTCCGACTCGTCCTGTTCCCGCTCCCCGCACTAGCCTTCAAGTGCGTAAACCCAGCCACGCCAGTCAACAGTCACCGGAGCTGCCCGCCAGTCAACAGTCGTCATCAGAGCTGCCCGCCAGTCAACAGTCGTCATCAGAGCTGCCCGCCAGTCAACAGTCGTCATCAGAGCTGCCCGCCAGTCAACAGTCGTCATCAGAGCTGCCCGCCAGTCAACAGTCGTCATCAGAGCTGCCCGCCAGTCAACAGTCGTCATCAGAGCTGCCCGCCAGTCAACAGTCGTCATCAGAGTTGCCCGCCAGTCAACAGTCATCATCAGAGCTGCCCGCCAGTCAACAGTCGTCATCAGTGCTGCCCGCCAGTCAACAGTCGTCATCAGTGCTGCCCGCCAGTCAACAGTCGCCGGAGCTGCCCGCCAGTCAACAGTCGCCGGAGCTGCCCGCCAGTCAACAGTCGCCGGAGCTGCCCGCCAGTCAACAGTCGCCGGAGCGGCCGGACTGCGCCTAACTGCCGGAGCGGCCGGACTGCGCCGAACTGCCGGAGCGGCCGGACTGCCCCGAACTGCCGGAGCGGCCGGACTGCCCCGAACTGCCGGAGCGGCCGGACTGCCCCGAACTGCCGGAGTGGCCGGACTGCCCCGAACTGCCCCGAGTGGCCGGACTGCCCCGAACTGCCCCGAGTGGCCGGACTGCCCCGAACTGCCCCGAGTGGCCGGACTGCCCCGAACTGCCCCGAGTGGCCGGACTGCCCCGAACTGCCCCGAGTGGCCGGACTGCCCCGAACTGCCCCGAGTGGCCGGACTGCCCCGAACTGCCCCGAGTGGCCGGACTGCCCCGAACTGCCCCGAGTGGCCGGACTGCCCCGAACTGCCCCGAGTGGCCGGACTGCCCCGAACTGCCCCGAGTGGCCGGACTGCCCCGAACTGCCCCGAGTGGCCGGACTGCCCCGAACTGCCCCGAGTGGCCGGACTGCCCCGAACTTCTCCGAGTGGCCGGACTGCCCCGAACTGCCCCGAGTGGCCGGACTGCCCCGAACTGTCCCGAGTTGCCGGACTGCCCCGAACTGTCCCGAGTTGCCGGACTGCCCCGAACTGTCCCGAGTTGCCGGACTGCCCCGAACTGTCCCGAGTTGCCGGACTGCCCCGAACTGTCCCGAGTTGCCGGACTGCCCCGACTGTCCCGAGTTGCCGGACTGCCCCGAGTTGCCGGACTGCCCCGACTGTCCCGAGTTGCCGGACTGCCCCGACTGTCCCGAGTTGCCGGACTGCCCCGACTGTCCCGAGTTGCCGGACTGCCCCGACTGTCCCGAGTTGCCGGACTGCCCCGACTGTCCCGAGTTGCCGGACTGCCCCGACAGCCTGGAACGGCCTCAGCCGGAGCCACCTCCAGAGATAGGTGGGTTGGGGAGGGGGGGTGTAGCACAGTGCCGTCGTTGACGGCAGCCACCCTCCCTTCCCTCCCTTTAGTACGGGGGAATTTTTCTTTTTGGTGTTGCTTGGGGTTATTTTTGTTAAGGTGCTTCCGGGGTTAGCACCTTTAAGGGGGGGGGGTACTGTCATGTCCTGACCAGTATAAGGTTAATTGGTATTGTAGTTTGGTCAGGACGTGGCAGAGGGTATTCGTTTTATGTGGTTCCGGGTGGTGTGTTTTGTTGAAGGGGCATTTGGTTTAAGTATTCCGGGGTTTTTGGGCACTGTTTGGTTTTCAGGTATTCTATGATTTTGTCTAGTATGTCTGTTTCTATGTTTGGTTAATTGGGGTTGGGACTCTCAGTTGAAGGCAGGTGTTGTCTATCTGCCTTTGATTGAGAGTCCCATATATGAGGGTGTGTTTGTGTTTGTTATTTGTGGGTGATTATTCTGTGTTTAGCCTTGTGCCTTACCAGACTGTTTTTTGTCGATCGTTCGTTCTTTGTTATTTTGGTGTTCATTTTGTATTTATTAAAAAGCAAGATGAGCATACACATATCTGCTGCGTTTTGGTCCTCCATTTCCAACGACAAGCGTGACAATATATATTTTTTTACATTAAAATCTCTAAAATCCTATCTGACATCTCAGTATGCTCAGCTCAAGATGGCCATTCCACTGACGGAAAAAATCCTGTGACATCTACCATCTCCAGACTTACCAAAAGGGCAGGTGCCTTTGAGAGTTTAATTTCCATTCTAGCAGAATAACAACAAACTACAAACAATCTTTAGCCAGTTTGATAAACCTTTCCAGTTTAATTGGACAAGTAAATGACCAATGGATTGCTGTTATGTTGTTTTGATTCTATCTATAGTATCTATCTATAGTATCTATCTATCTATCTAATGTGCAGTATAATGGCTTGGGATTGGAATTGGAATTCCGGCGATTGTAGTTCTGCGTCACTAAGACATGTGATGCCCAACTTTTATCAACACGTCTCCTTCAGAACTAGGGACGATAAAGTCCTAGAACACTGTTACTCAACCCACAAGCAAGCATACAGCGCCTTCAGAAATTATTCACACCCCTTGACCTTTTCCAAATTGTGTTGTGTTACAGCTTGAATTTAACAAAGGTCAAAATATTTGGCCTACACAAAATGTCACTGGCCTACACAAAATACCCCATAATGTCAAAGTAGAATAGTTTTATTTTTTACAAATTAATAAAAAACTAAAATCTGAAATGTCTTATGTCAATAACCTCTTGGGGCTAGGTGGGACGCTAGCGTGCCACCCGTGGTGCACTCCATCAACAGCAGGTGCATTTCAAGAGCGGCAAATTTGAATCCAAATAAATGTCAAAATTCAAATTTTTCAAAAATACAACTATGTTACACCATTTGAAAGATAAACATCTCCTTAATCTAACCACGTTTTACGATTTCAAAAAGGTTTTACGGCGAAAGCATAAATTTAGAGTATGTTAGGACAGTACATTTACAAGAGTTGTGTGTAATGTTTTGTCAAGTCAAAGACAGGGTCACCAAAACCATAAAACCAGCTAAAATGATGCACTAACCTTTTACAATCTCCATCAGATGACACTCCTAGGACATTATGTTAGACAATGCATGCATTTTTAGTTCTATCAAGTTCATATTTATATACAAAAACAGCGTTTTACTATGGCATTGATGTTGAGGAAATCGTTTCCCTCCAATAACCGGCAGTCAAGTCAGCGTCAGAAATTAAATAATTAAAATTAGAAAACATTGGTAAAATATTATATTGTCATTTAAAGAATTATAGATTTACATCTCTTGAACGCAATCAACTTGCCAGATTTAAAAATAACCTTACTGGGAAATCACACTTTGCAATAATCTGAGCACTGCGCCCAGAAAAATACGCGTTGCGATACAGACTAGACGTCATGTTGGGGAGATCTAAAATCGAAAATACTATGTAAATAATCCATTACCTTTGATTCTCTTCATCAGATGTCACTTCCAGGTATCACAGGTCCATAACGAATGTAGTTTTGTTCAAAAAAGCTCATCATTTATGTCCAAAAATCTCCGTCTCGTTAGCACATGATGTAAGCCAGCCGGACTTCTCGTCATGAACGAGGGGAAAAAATATATTTCCGTTCGTTCAAACATGTCAAACGTTGTATAGCATAAATCATTAGGGCCTTTTTTAACCAGAACATGAATAATATTCAAGGTGGACGAATGCATACTCTTTTATAACGTATTGGAACGAGGGTACCCAACATGAAGTAGCGCGCCAGGTGTCTAATGGGACATCACCGTTCCATGGCTCTTGTTCGGTCAGATCTCCCTCCAGAAGACTCAAAACACTTTGTAAAGGCTGGTGACATCTAGTGGAAGCAATAGGAAGTGCCAAAATATTCCTAAACCCCTGTGTTTTTCAATGGGATAGGTTTAAAGTCAATACAACACATCAGGTATCCACTTCCTGTCAGAAAATGTCTCAGGGTTTTGCCTGCCAAATGAGTTCTGTTATACTCACAGACACCATTCAAACAGTTTTGGAAACTTTAGAGTGTTTTCTATCCATATATAATAAGTATATGCATATTCTAGTTACTGGGTAGGATTAGTAACCAGATTAAATCGGGTACATTTTTTTTATCCAGACGTGCAAATGCTGCCCCCTAGACCCAACAGGATAAGTATTCTACCCTTTGTTATGGCAAACCTTAATAAGTTCAGGAGTAAACATTTGCTTAACAAGTCACATAATAAGTTGCACGGACACTGTTTGCAATAATACTGTTTAAAATGATTTTTAAATGACTTCCCCATCTTTGTGCCCCACACATACAATTATCTGTAATGTCCCTCAGTCGAGCAGTGAATTTAATGCACAGATTCAACCACAAAGACCAGGGAGGTTTTCCATTGGTTCGCAAATAAGGGTACCTATTGATAGATGGGTAAAACAAACAAAAACATTTACATTGAATATCCCTTTGAGCATGGTGAAGTTATACATTTCACATTGGATGGTGTAGCAATACATCCAGTCACTACAAAGACACAGGCATCCTTCCTAACTCAGTTGCCGGAGAGGAAGGAAACCACTCAGGGATTTCACAATGAGGCCAATGGGGACTTTAAAACAGTTACAAAGTTGAATGCCTGTGATAGGAAAACATTCAGGGTGGATCAACAACATTGTAGGTACTCCACAATACTAACTTAATTGACAGAGTGAAAGGAAGGAAGCCTGTACAGAATACAAATATTCCATGTCAAATATTCCAAGTCAAGTTTGCAACAAGGCACTAAACTAATCCTACAAAAAATGTGGCAAAACAATTAACTTTTTGTCCTGAACACAAAATGTTATGTTTTGGAAAAATCCAATAGAACACATGAATGAGTACCACTCTCCAACATGTCATGGGTATGCTTGTAATTGTTAAGGACTGGTGAGTTTTTCAGTTTTTTTTTTTTACGGAGCTAAGCACAGGCAAAATCCTGGTTCAGAGGAAAACCTGGTTCAGTCTGCTTTCCTCCAGACACTGGGGCAAAACTTGGCCAAACTTATACTGGAGTTGCTTACTAAGAAGACAGTGAATGTTCCTGTGTGGCCAAGTTACAGTTTTGACTTAAATCTACTTGAAGATCTATGGCAAGACCTGAAAATGGTTGTCTAGCAATGATCAACAAACAATTTGAAAGAGCTGGAAGAATTTTGAAAATAATAATGGGCAAATGTTGCACAATCCAGGTGTGGAACGTTCTTAGAGACTTACCTAGAAAGACTCACAGCTGTAATTGCTGCCAAAGTTGATTCCAAAAAGTATTTACTCAGGGGTGTGAATAGTTACGGAAATTAGATATATATCTGTATTTCATTTTCAGTACATTTACAAAACATTGTAAAACAGGTTTTCCCTTTGTCATTATAGGGTGTTGTGTGTAGACGGGGGGATTCATACATTTAATACATTTTGAATTCAGGCTGTAACACAACAAAATTTGGAATAAGTCAAGGGGTATGAATAGTTTCTGAAGGCACTTTATAAGACCCTACATTGTCCCCCCCTTTGGCAAATCAGATGTCCCTATACAGAAGCTCAAATAGGAAGTACCTGTGACACGCTCCGTATAGAAATGGTCCTCCGAATTAGAGGCTATGTTGCAGGACTGCTTTGCTAACTCTGACTGGAATATGTTTCGGGGTTTGCAGCTTCCCCAAATAAAAAAACCCTGCATTACAACTGAGGTACATGCTAAATTAAAGGACCTACCTCACACAGGGCTATTGAAGCCAAACCCGAGGCTATGGCTGAGGATACAAACGCGTACAAGAAGTCCCGCTATGACGTCTGCAGAGCCAACAAACAGGCAAAAGGACAATATAGGAACAAGGTGTAATCCTATAACACCGGCTCCAACTCTCAACGAATGTGGCAGGGGCTGCAGTCCATTACGGATTACAAAGGTATGCCTAGCCATGATCAACAGCGCCTCTCAACCAGATGAACTCAATGCATTTTATGCATGCTTTGACAAAAACAATGCAGAGCCATGCATGAGGGCCTGCACTGTCACAGGGGACAGGGTGATCTCGTTTTCCAAGGCCGACGTGAGTCAGGTTTTTAATCTGGTCAACGGTCTGCAATCCCAACGTCTCAAATTGACCAACATCGTTCCTGTTCCCAAGAACTCCAAGGCTACCTGACAGATTGACTACCCTGTAGCACTAACATCTGTATTCATGACGTACTTTGAAAGGCTGGTCACGACACACATCACCTCCATCATCCCAGACACCCTAGACCCACTCCAATTTGCATACCGCTAGACAATGCAATCTCAGTTGCACTCCACACTGCCCTCTCCCACCTGGACAAGAGGAATACTTACAGTACCAGTCAAAAGTTTGGACACTCAACTACCATCACGAGGGAGTCACCTGGAATGCATGTAAATAAATAGGTGTGCCTTGTTAACCTCTATGGGACCGGCGGGGCGAATTCGTCCCACCTACGTAACATCCACTGCCAGCCTGTGGCGCGATTTTCAAAATCTTCAAAATCCTATTACTTCAATTTCTCAAACATATGACTATTTTACAGCCATTTAAAGATAAGACTCTCGTTAATCTAACCACACTGTCCGATTTCAAAAAGGCTTTACAACGAAAGCAAAACATTAGATTATGTCAGCAGAGTACCAAGCCAGAAATAATCAGACACCCATTTTTCAAGCCAGCATATAATGTCACCAAAACCCAGAAGACAGCTAAATGCAGCACTCACCTTTGATGATCTTCATCAGATGACAACCCTAGGACATTATGTTATACAATACATGCATGTTTTGTTCAATCAAGTTCATATTTATATCAAAAACCAGCTTTTTACATTAGCATGTGACGTTCAGAACTAGCATACCCCCCGCAAACTTACGGGGAATTCGCTAACATTTTACTAAATTACTCACGATAAACGTTCACAAAAAGCATAACAATTATTTTAAGAATTATAGATACAGACCTCCTCTATGCACTCGATATGTCCGATTTTAAAATAGCTTTTTGGTGAAAGCACATTTTGCAATATTCTAAGTATATAGCCCAGGCATCACGGGCTCGCTATTTAGACACCCGGCAAGTTTAGCACTCACCATAATCATATTTACTATTATAAAAATGTCATTACCTTTTGTTGTCTTCGTCAGAATGCACACCCAGGACGTCTACTTCAATAACAAATGTTGGTTTGGTCCAAAATAATCCATCGTTATATCCGAATAGCGGCGTTTTGTTCGTGCGTTCCAGACACTATCCGAAATAGTAAAGAAGTGTCGCGCGCTTGGCGCAATTCCTGACAATAAAATTCAAAGTATTCAATTGCCGTACGTCGAAGCATGTCAACCGCTGTTTAAAATCAATTTTTACGTCATTTTTCTCGTAGAAAAGCGGTAAAATTCCGACAGGGAATCTCCTTTTCGGCAAACAGAGGAAAAAATCCCAAAGGCGGGGGCGGTCGGGGTCACGCGCATAAGCTAGTGTCTCTTGATGGGCCACTTGAGAAAGGCGATAATGTGTTTCAGCCTGGGGCTGGAATGACGACATTCTCTTTTTTCCCGGGCTATGAGAGCCTATGGACGACGTGGGAAGTGTCACGTTAGAGCAGAGATCCTTAGTAAATGATAGAGATGGCAAAGAAGTTCCAGAAATGGTCAGACAGGCCACTTCCTGTAAAGGAATCTCTCAGGTTTTGACCTGCCATTTGAGTTCTGTTATACTCACAGACACCATTCAAACAGTTTTAGAAAATTTAGGGTGTTTTCTATCCATATGTAATAAGTATATGCATATTCTAGTTACTGAGTAGGAGTGGTAACCAGATTAAATCGGGTATGTTTTTTATCCAGCCGTGTCAATGCTGCCCCCTAGCCCTAACAGGTTAAAAAGTACATTATGGCAAGAACAGCTCAAATTAGCAAAGAGAAATGACAGTCCATCATTACTACATGAAGGTCAGTGAGTCCGGAACATTTCAATAACTTTGAAAGTTTCTTCAAAAACCATTAAGCGCTATGATGAAACTGTCTCTCATGAGGACCGCCACAGGAAAGAAAGACACAGAGTTACCTCTACTGCAAGGGATAAGTTCATTAGAGTTACCAGTGAAGTAACAGAGACATCTCAACATCAACTGTTCAGAGGAGACTGCGTGAGTCAGCCCTTCATGGTCAAATTGCTGCAAACGAACCACTACTAAAGGACGCCAATATGAAGAAGAGACTTGCTTGTGACAAGAAACACAAGCAATGGACATTAGACTGGTGGAAATCTGTCCTCTGGTCTGATGAGTACAAATTCGATTTTTGGTTCCAACTGCCGTATCTTTGTGAGACGCAGAGTAGGTTAACGGATGATCTCCGCATGTGTGGTTCCCACTGTGAAGCATGGAAAAGGAGGTGTGATGGTGTGGGGGTGCTTTGCTGGTGACACTGTCAGTGATTTATTTAGAATTCAAGGCACATTTTACCAGCATGGCTACCACAGCATTCTGCAGTGATACGCCATCGCATCTGGTTTGTGCTTAGTCCCACTATCATGTTTTTCAACAGAACAATGATGCAACACACTTCTAGGCTGTGTAAGGGCTATTTGACCAAGAAGGAGAGTAATGGAGTGCTGCATCAGATGTCATGGCTTCCACAATCACCTGACCTCAACCCAATTGAAATGGTTTGGGATAAGTTGGACCACAGAGTGAAGGAAAAGCAGCCATCAAGTGCTCAGCATATGTGGGAACTCCTTCAAGACTGTTGGAAAAGCATTCAGGGTGAAGGTGGTTAAGAGAATGGAAAGAGTGTGCAAAGCTGTCATCAAGGCAAAGGGTGTCTACTTTGTAGAATCTAAAATATATAACACTTTTTTGGTTACTACATGATTCCATATGAGCTTCAAGTTCCTCGGTGTCCACATAACAGGACTTACCATGGTCCTCTCACACGAGAACAGTCGTGAAGAATGTATGGCAATGCCTCTTCTCCCTCAGGAGGCTGAAACAATTTGGCATGAACCCGCAGATCCTCAGAAACTTTTACAGCTTCACCATTGAGACAATCCTGACTGGTTGAATCACCTTCTGGTCTGGTCTGGCCCAGCGCATCACTCGTGGCGAGCTCCCAGCCATCCAGGATGTACTACATCCCAGGGGGTGTCTGAGAAAGGCACGAAAAATTGCCATAGACTCCAGTCACCTGAGACATGGACTCTTCTCAGTGCTTCCGTCCCGTCCTAAACAGCTTCAATCCCTTGGCCATAAGACTGTTAAATGTCTTAAAACTATTGCTCTCCCTCTCCTACAGACTATCCACACTGACTGTATGTCCATCCACAGGTCTCTACCCATTCACAGACACAACAGACACGCTGCTAAAATTATTATTGATTTGATGTATTACTGCATTACGATGATGTCCATTGATTATTGATTGCCATTACTGTTAGTATTTATCCTGATACTGGTGAATATTACTCCTGTTTACATGTATATATTACCATCAGTATATTACAATACGTATTTACTGCTGAAGCTGGAAGTTTACATGCACCTTAGCCAAATATACTGCTCAAAAAAATAAAGGGAACACTTAAACAACACATCCTAGATCTGAATGAAATAAATAATCTTATTAAATACTTTTTTCTTTACATAGTTGAATGTGCTGACAACAAAATCACACAAAAATAATCAATGGAAATCCAATTTATCAACCCATGGAGGTCTGGATTTGGAGTCACACTGAAAATTAAAGTGGAAAACCACACTACAGGCTGATTCAACTTTGATGTAATGTCCTTAAAACAAGTCAAAATGAGGCTCAGTAGTGTGTGTGGCCTCCACGTGCCTGTATGACCTCCCTACAACGCCTGGGCATGCTCCTGATGAGGTGGCGGATGGTCTCCTGAGGGATCTCCTCCCAGACCTGGACTAAAGCATCCGCCAACTCCTGGACAGTCTGTGGTGCAACGTGACGTTGGTGGATGGAGCGAGACATGATGTCCCAGATGTGCTCAATTGGATTCAGGTCTGGGGAACAGGCGGGCCAGTCCATAGCATCAATGCCTTCCTCTTGCAGGAACTGCTGACACACTCCAGCCACATGAGGTCTAGCATTGTCTTGCATTAGGAGGAACCCAGGGCCAACCGCACCAGCATATGGTCTCACAAGGGGTCTGAGGATCTCATCTCGGTACCTAATGGCAGTCAGGCTACCTCTGGCGAGCACATGGAGGGCTGTGCGGCCCCCCAAAGAAATGCCACCCCACACCATGACTGACCCACCGCCAAACCGGTCATGCTGGAGGATGTTGCAGGCAGCAGAATGTTCTCCACGGTGTCTCCAGACTGTCACGTCTGTCACATGTGCTCAGTGTGAACCTGCTTTCATCTGTGAAGAGCACAGGGCGCCAGTGGCGAATTTGCCAATCTTGGTGTTCTCTGGCAAATGCCAAACGTCCTGCACGGTGTTGGGCTGTAAGCACAACCCCCACCTGTGGACGTTGGGCCCTCATACCACCCTCATCGAGTCTGTTGCTGACCGTTTGAGCAGACACATGCACATTTGTGGCCTGCTGGAGGTCTTTTTGCAGGGCTCTGGCAGTGCTCCTCCTTGCACAAAGGCAGAGGTAGCGGTCCTGCTGCTGGATTGTTGCCCTCCTACGGCCTCCTCCACGTCTCCTGATGTACTGGCCTGTCTCCTGGTAGCGCCTCCATGCTCTGGACACTACGCTGACAGACACAGCAAACCTTCTTGCCACAGCTCGCATTGATGTGCCATCCTGGATGAGCTGCACTACCTGAGCCACTTGTGTGGGTTGTAGACTCCGTCTCATGCTACCACTAGAGTGAAAGCACCGCCAGCATTCAAAAGTGACCAAAACATCAGCCAGGAAGCATAGGAACTGAGAAGTGGTCTGTGGTTTTGCTAATTGCCTATAATTTCCACCTGTTGTCTATTCCATTTGCACAACAGCATGTGAAATTTGTCAATCAGTGTTGCTTCCTAAGTGGACAGTGGACAGATTTCACAGAAGTGTGATTGACTTGGAGTTACATTGTGTTGTTTAAGTGTTCCCTTTATTTTTTTGAGCAGTGTACATTTGAACTCAGTCTTTCACAATTCCTGACATATAATCCAAGTAAAAAGGATCACCACTTTATTGCAAGAATGTGATATGTCAGAATAATAGTAGAGAAAATGATTTATTTCAGCTTTTATTTCTTTCATCACATTCCCAGTGGGTCCGAAGTTTACGTACACTCAATTAGTATTTGGTAGCATTGCCTTTAAATTGTTTAACTTGGGTCAAACATTTCTGGTAGCCTTCCACAAGCTTCTCACAATAAGTTGGGTGAATTTTGGCCCATTCCTCCTGACAGAGCTGGTGTAACTGAGTCAGGTTTGTTGGCCTCCTTGCTCGCACACACTTTTTCAGTTCTGCCAAGACATTTTATATAGGATTGAGGTCAGGGCTTTGTGATGGCCGCTCCAATACCTTGACTTTGTTGTCCTTAAGCCATTTTGCCACAACTTTGGAAGTATGCTTGGGGTCATTGTCCATTTGGAAGACCTATTTGCGACCAAGCTTTAATTTCCTGACTGATGTCTTGAGATGTTGCTTCAATATATTCACATAATTTTCCTACCTCATGATGCCATCTATTTTGTGAAGTGCACTAGTCCCTCCTCCAGCAAAGCACACCCACAACATGATGCTGCCACCCCCGTGCTTCACGGTTGGGATGGTGTTCTTCGGCTTGCAAGCCTCCCCCTTTTTCCTCCAAACACAATGATGGTCATTATGGCCAAACGGTTCTATTTTTGTTTCATCAGACCAGAGGACCTTTCTCCAAAAAGTATTATCTTTGTCCCCATGTGTAGTTACAAACCATAGTCAGTCTTTTTTATGGTGGTTTTGGAGCAGTGGCTTCTTCCTTGCTGAGCGGCCTTTCAGGTTATGTCGATATAGGACTCGTTTTACTGTGGATATAGATACTTTTGTACCTGTTTCCTCCAGCATCTTCACAAGGTCCTTTGCTGTTGTTCTGGGATTGAATTGCACTTTTCGCACCAAAGTACGTTCATCTCTAGGAGACAGAACGCATCTCCTTCCTGAGCGTTATGATGGATGTGTGGTCCCATGGTGTTTATACTTGCGTACTATTGTTTGTACAGATGAACGTGGTACCTTCAGGCATTTGAAAAATGCTCCTAAGGATGATCCAGACTTGTGGAGGCTACATTTTTTTTCTGAGAACTTGGCTGATTTCTTTTGATTTTCCCATGATGTCAAGCAAAAAGGCACTGAGTTTGAAGGTAGGCCTTGAAATACATCCACTGGTACACCTCCAATTGAATAAAATTATGTCAATTAGCCTATCAGAAGCTTCTAAAGCCATGACATCATTTTCTGGAATTTTCCAAGCTGTTTAACTTCTTTGGGCTAGGGGGCAGTATTTTCACATCCGGATAAAAAACGTACCCGATTTAATCTGGTTACGACTCCTGCCCAGTAACTAGAATATGCATATAATTATTGGCTTTGGATAGAAAACACCCTAAAGTTTCTAAAACTGTTTGAATGGTGTCTGTGAGTATAACAGAACTCCTATGGCAGGCAAAAACCTGAGAAGGTTTCATGCAGGAAGTGACCTGTCTGACAAGGTGTTGTTGTTCTTGCTTCTGTGTATTGAAGAGTCAGGATCTTAGCTGTAACGTGACATTTCCTAGGGCTCCAATAGGCTCTCAGAGCCCGGGAAAAACCTGAACGATGACGAGGCAGCCTCAGGCTGAAACACATTATCGCCTTTTCCAAGTGACCCATCAGAGGACAATGGAATTAGGCGCGTGCCCGATTCGACCCCGTGCAGTATTTTCCTTCGGCTGTTTAGCGAATTGCAGATTCCCGGTCGGAATATTATCGCTTTTTTACGAGAATAATGGCATAACAATTGATTTTAAACAGCGGTTGACATGCTTCGAAGTACGGTAAAGGAATATTTAGAATTTTTTTGTCACGAAATGCGCCATGCGCGCGACCGTTATTTACCATTTTGGATAGTGTCTGGGACGCACGAACAAAACGCCGCTATTCGGATATAACGATGGATTATTTTGGACCAAACCAACATTTGTTATTGAAGTAGCAGTCCTGGGAGTGCATTCTGACGAAGAACAGGAAAGGTAAGACCATTTTTGTTATAGTAAATGGTGAAGGCTAAACTTGCCGGGTGTCTAAATAGCTAGCCCTGTGATACCGGGCTATCTACTCAGAATATTGCAAAATGTGCTTCATCCGAAAAGCTATTTTAAAATCGGACATATCGAGTGCATAGAGGAGTAATGTATGAACTTGATTGAACAAAAAATGCATGTTTTGTATAACATAATGTCCTAGGTGTGTCATCTGATGAAGATCATCAAAGGTTAGTGCTGCATTTAGCTGTCTTCTGGGTTTTTGTGACATTATATGCTAGCTTGAAAAATGGGTGTCTGATTATTTCTGGCTGTGTACTCTGCTGACATAATCTAATGTTTTGCTTTCGTTGTAAAGCCTTTTTGAAATCGGACAGTGTGGTTAGAGTAACGAGAGTCTTGTCTTTAAATAGCTGTAAATAGTCATATGTTTGAGAAATTGAAGTAATAGCATTTCAAAGGTTTTGAAAATCGCGCCACAGGATTCAACTGGCTGTTACGTAGGTGGGACGAATTCGTCCCGCCGGTCCCATAGAGGTTAAAGGCACAGTCAACTTAGTGTATGTAAACTTCTGACTCACTGGAATTTAATACAGTGAATTATAAGTGAAATAATCTGTCAACAATTATTGGAAAAGTCACTTGTGTCATGCACAAAGTAGATGTCCTAACCGACTTGCCATAACTATAGTTTGTTAACATTTTTTTTTTGGATTGGTTGAAACACGAGTCTTAATGACTCCAACCTAAGTTCCGGCTTCAACTGTATATATTCCTGCTACCAGTCACTTTTCCGCCCTCTTTACATGTGTATCCTTCTACCAGTATGTATGTATTAACCCACCTCACCACTCCAGTAACCCTGCACATTGAATAAGGTACTGGCACTGACCTGTATATACTTGCCTTCTTGTGTTCTTTCATTCTCATCGTAGTTGTTACTTTTTTCTTACATAAATGTTCTTCTTCTTCTAGTTTCTAATATTATCTTTATTATTATCGCCTCATTGTTTGGAAAGAGTACTAACGGTAAATCTGTTGTATCCTGTGCACGTGGCAAATGAACTTAGAAACTTTAAAGATAATTGATATTTCTAAAGTATGTAAATAATTACTAGGAAAACCTTTTGTCAACATTATGATGTTATCGAATTAATCTGTGCCAATGATGGTATGCCAGTTACTGTTGATGTGGTCTACAATCTTGCAAAGTTATATCAAATTGAGTAATTGGAAATTGCCGTGTGGTTGGAGGGTTCATACCTTGAGGGATAAACTTGATGATCAGAAGCAGGGTCCCAGAGAGGATCATGGTGAAGGGAAGAGTGAATCTCCGTGGAGTGTAGCGTATAAATAACCAGATACTTCCATAACCCAGAAATTCAGAGGATGCAGCCACCAAACAGTTGAAATAAGGGTCTCCATCCATGTTGGGGGTGTTTAGGGACATCCCATAGTAAGTCATGGATATGACAATCCTGGGTAGAAGATTAGATAACTTTAAGAAATGTAAAATCTTTCAATTAGAGGTAAATGGTTAACATGTCAGTGGAATTAGTATGTTTTTACCAAATGATAATGCTGATGAGAGTGATGTTCCTTATGTTAGTTGTTTTGATGAGATCCAGCCATGTGTACAGTCGCTGACTTTCCTTGTTTTCATTTTCCTACAAACACACCCAAAATATGACGCTGTTAGAAATTGATTTTTCAGCCCCATCTTGGATGTAATTACCTAATTGCAATTGATTAACACACACATTATAATAACACACACAGCTGAATAAAGACAAAAGCATAGACAAATATAAGTCACTAAGCAAGACACCTTGACTTAACAGTGTATTGAATTAATGACAGTACATGTCTTTAGATTGGTCTAGGGAGATCAGCCAAGGTCTTTGTTTGTTCTGTACTTTCAGATAGCATGTTTGCCAACATTTATGGTGCTCTAGTAATTACCTGCTGTAGTAATGTATTTCACAAGGTTTCTGTTCTGGATACAGTGGTGTAAAGTGCTTAAGTAAAAATAATTTTTAAAGTACTACTTAAGTCGTTTGTTTCGGTATGTGAACATTACTATTTCAGTTTTTTACAACTTTCACTTCTACTCCACTACATTCCTAAAGAAAATAATGTACTTTTTACTCCATACATTTTTTCTGACAACCAAAAGTACCTGTTACATTTTGAATGCTTCGCAGGACAGGAAAATTATCAAATTCACGCACTTATCAAGAGAATATCTCTGGTAATCCACACTGTCTCTGATCTGGTGGACTCACAAAACACAAACACTTAGTTTGTAAATTATATCTGAGTGTTGGAGTGTGCCCCAAATCATTTCAAATTAAAATAAAAACAAGAACATCGTGCTGTCTGGTTTGCTTAAAATTAGGAATTTGAAATGATTTACAATGCCTTCAGAAAGTATTCAGACCCCTTGACTTTTTCCACATTTTGGTAAAAAGAATCCTCAGCAGTCGACACACAATATCCCATAACGAAAAAGCTAAAGATTTTCGAAATGTTTCCAAATGTATAAAATACAAAACATAAATACGTTATTTACATAAGATTTCAGACCTTCTGCAATAAGACTCGAAAATGAGCATCCTTGAGATGTCTCTACAACTTGATTGGAGTCCACCTGTGGTAAATTCAATTGATTGGACATGATTTGGAAAGACACACACCTGTCTATAAAAGGTCCCACAGTTGACATTGCGTGTCAGAGCATAAACCAAGCCATGAGGTCGAATTAATTGTCCATAGAGCTCCGAGACAGATCTGTGGAAGGGTACCAAAAAATGTCTGCAGCATTGAAGGTCCCCATGAACAGTGGCCTCCATCATTCTTAAATGGAATAAGTTTGGAACCACCAAGACTCCTCTAGAGCTGGCCGCCCGGCCAAACTGAGCAATCGGGGGAGAAGATCCTTGGTCAGGTAGGTGACCAAGAACCCAATGGTCAGTCTGACAGAGCTCCAGAGTTCCTCTGTGGAGATGGGAGAAACTTCTAGTAGGACAACCATCTCTGCAGCACTCCACCAATCAGGCCTTTATGGTAGAGTGGCCAGACGGAAGCCACTCCTCAGTAAAAGGCACATAACAGCCCGCTTGCAGTTTGCCAAAAGATACCTTAAAACTCTAAGACCATGAGAAACAAGATTCTCTGGTCTGATGAAACCAAGATTGAACTCTTTGGCCTGAACGCCAAGCGTCACGTCTGGAGGAAACCTGGCATCATCTCTACGGTGAGGCATGGTGGTGGCCGCATTGTGCTGTGGGGATGTTTTTCAGAGACAGGTCCTGGGAGACTAGTCAGGATCATGGCAAAGATGAACGGAGCAAAGTACAGAGAGATCCTTGATGAAAACCTGCTCCAGAGAGCTCAGGACCTCAGATTGGACAATGACCCTAAGCACACAGCCAAAACAATGCAGGAGTGGCTTCGAGACAAGTCTCTGAATGTTCTTGAGTGGCCCAGCCAGAGCCCGGACTTGAACCCGATCAAACATCTCTGGAGAGACCTGAAAATAGCTGTGCAGCAACGCTCCCCATCTAACCTGACAGAGCTTGAGAGGATCTGCAGAGAAGAATGGGAGAAACTGCCCTAATACAGGTGTGACAAGCTTGTACATCATACCCAAGAAGACTCAATGCTGTATTCGCTGCCAAAGGTGCTTCAACAAAGTACTGAGTAAAGGGTCTGAATACTTATGTTGTTGTGATATCAGTTTTAATTTTAAGAAATTAGCAAACATTTCTAAAAACGTGTTTTTATGTAATTTATGTTTTTTGTCATTATGGGATATTGTGTGTGGATTGATGAGGGAAAAAACTATTTAAATCAATTTTAGAATAAGGCTGTGAAATGTTGGAAATGTCAACGGGTCTCAATACTTTCTGAAGGCACTGTATACTTTTACTTTTGGCACTTGAGTATATTTTAGCAATTACATTTACTTTTGATACTTAAGTATATTTAAAACCAGATACTTTTACACTCAAGTAGTTTTTTACTGGGTGACAAATTTTTACATGATTCATTTTCTTTTTATGTTTCTTTACTTAAGTATGGGTTCTTTTTCCACCCCTGTCTAGATATAAGCTGAAAGAAGACTTTAGGTCCCTCAGAACTTGCTTCTCTTTTGTGCGCACATCGTATTATATCTTCAAAAGACTTTGGCTGTCAATCTCTTTGATTTGACACCCAATTCCTACATCCATACATTTCAAAACAGACTGTAGCTAAGTCCCAACTCTGTACCATGAGTTGTTTACAGTCTTCCGGTTTGAATATGACGTCTGGAGGAGTGATGCCATTCTTTCTTGCTGCAGCTCGTATGATGTCCTCTGCCTCCTTTACCCTGCCCTGAGACAACAGCCACCTTGGAGACTCAGGTATATACCTAACAGAGGAGACAAGGAGTAAAGTACCCAAACACTGTGTGTGATAAGGACATCTGTTGTAATAGCACTGTTGTCACACTGTCGAAACACAAAAAGAACAATGAGATTACTGTACCTAACTCATACTCACCACCAAAGAGGGATATAAAGAAATCCAGGTACAGACAGGGCTATCAGCAGAATCCTCCAGCTACGGATGAACCAGGCAAACATTGGCAGAGCGGTGTATCCAATTGCATAGCATATAGAGACCCCCAGTGAGGCAAAGTTGATGCGTACATTTCTGATGAGAAGCTCAGAACCTAAAGGTTAAGGACATAACTATAGGAAATGCTCAATACCTCACAACATTCTCAAACACTTAGGATTTTGCCTGATATCATTCCCTATGATGAAGAAAACAAGTTATTGCATTCTGTTTTCATTGTTGTTGAAGTTGTGTATGACCTGACTCACCAAGTATGAAAGCAGCACAGTAATTGGCAATTTGTCCCATCCCAACGATAAAGTATAGGGCACAGAACAACTCCCAGCTGTTGGCGGCAGCCTGGAGTATACTGAAGACAGTCTGGAGTGCCAAAGTAGCAAAGAAAATGAACCTCCTTCCATACCTGAGGAACAAATACATGTTGCACTTGCTTGCTGTGTTATTATCATGATAGAATATTGAGAAACTAGTGATGCACTAGATGCCTTGATGTAAAGTTCTAGAGATGGAGGCTGCAATAAAAAATAAATCAATCACGCAGTATTTTCACAAACATTTTACTTATGGAGTCTTACAAAGGTAAAGGAAAATTAATAAATAGACCATGCCCAAACTAGCATGAAGAGGTCTTGACAAACTTTTTGAATATATTTCTAAACATATCTAACTGGTTCTCAAGTCAAGTCAAGTCACATCATGTGTGGAGGGATCTAATGAGATGATAGTGTTCAGACTGGAACACATACCTATCAGAGATGATCCCAGACAAAAATGACCCGGACAGCACTCCAAAAAAGAATATTGTGACGGTGAAAGGGGCTTTCCATGCATTGCCACACACCAGATCCCACTGTGGGTAGACATAATGTTAGAATGATTATGAAGACAATTCCACAGATCAGGGAAAAATGAAAAAGAAAATACTATGGATGTTTTACCTCTGTCACTATGGTGGACCTGTATTGCTCTTTGCTGAATTCCCATCCATCCAGGCATCCCTCTGTCTCATTCCCAAAGCCGGTAGCAGAGTCCACTTGTTCTTTAAACCGAGTACAACGACTTAAAATGATCTCTCCCTTTACCTCCTGTAACGGTATGGAGTAATTCAAATCCAGTCCAAAACCACTGAAGTTCAGCTGGGGGACCCTGCACCGGTGTGGAGGGATATCTGCCAGGAAAATCATGGCCATCCCAACATAGCCATTAGGAATACTGCTTAAACTGAGCAGAAGAAAAATAACCTTTTGGAAAGGTCCCCATTCTCCCAAAAAGGAAGTAATTTCTTCATAGTCCTTCATTTTCAATTAAATTATGGAATGCTGAACTAACTATCTATGAATGACCTAGAGATGAGTCTATGTGTCGTAATGATGACTTGCTGAGAAGCCGCAGATATCCATGAGATCAGTGAAACATGACCTGCAGTGTGTGTCATCTTAGAAAGGTAAAGGAAAATTAATGAATACACAATGCCCAACCTAGCATGAAGAGGTCTACAACCAAAATTCACAGTGGATTATTGCTGAAAGAGAGAGAGAGAGAGACTTTCTTTACTGAAACACTCATTTCATTTAAAACTCACCCCCCTTAAAAATAAAACCCCAAAATATATCCTCTACTATATCCTCTATCCATACTCACCTTTCATCTACCACATGAAACAAACCAACATCACAATACCCAAAACAATACCCACTCCTACAACCGTATATCCAAAACATCTTCCCCAGCTATACAGACAGCCCCCCAACACACCATATCTCCTCAAACATCTCCACACTTTTTATCATTTTATAGAACTCAAACTCAACCCTAAGGCGCGCAGAGACCATCCCATTAAACAATTGTAAAGGGTCTGCTTTCCCCCACCTTTGACCCTGTTCCTCCTTGTTAGCCAAATAGCTAACTTTGCCTGAGCAAACAGAAAATTCAACAAAACACATTTGGCCTTCTTACTCAAATACCTGTATCCCATTATAGACATCCCAACAGTAAAAACCTCCCCCAACCTCTCACACAGACATTCCAACAGAGACATTAATGGCATTAACCTGGTGCACACAGAAAACACATGAATCACAGTTTCTTTCATTTTACAGAAAGGACACCCCTGCCCGACTCCCGGTTCAACCCGTGTCAACCAGCTGTTAGTTGCCAGGGCTCCATGAAGAACCCTCTACTGGAGGTCCCCTGACCTTTTGGTACTGGGGGTTTGTAAAGCCCCTCCATCTGAAACCCACCATACTCTCTGCCCCACATACCCCCTGCCACTGATGTGCCCTCACTCCTGTTAGGCTCCTAATGCTCATAACCTTAACGCAGAGGTTGTAGACGTCCTTAACAAGTCCTTAACCTGTTAGGGCTAGGGGGCAGCATTTGCACGTCTGGATAAAGAAATGTACCCGATTTAATCTGGTTACTAATCCTACCCAGTAACTAGAATATGCATATACTTATTATATATGGATAGAAAACACTCTAAAGTTTCTAAAACTGTTTGAATGGTGTCTGTGAGTATAACAGAACTCATTTGGCAGGCAAAACCCTGAGAAATTTTCTGACAGGAAGTGGATACCTGATGTGTTGTATTACCTTTAAACCTATCCCATTGAAAAGTACAGGGGCTGAGGAATATTTTGGCACTTCCTATTGCTTCCACTAGATGTCACCAGCCTTTACAAAGTGTTTTGAGTCTTCTGGAGGGAGATCTGACCGAACAAGAGCCATGGAACGATGATGTCCCATTAGACACCTGGCGCGCGAGTTCATGTTGGGTACCCTCGTTCCAATACGTTATAAAAGAGTATGCATTCGTCCACCTTGAATATTATTCATGTTCTGGTTAAAAAAGGCCCTAATGATTTATGCTATACAACGTTTGACATGTTTGAACGAACGTAAATATATTTTTTCCCCTCGTTCATGACGAGAAGTCCGGCTGGCTTAGATCATGTGCTAACAAGACGGAGATTTTTGGACATAAATGATGAGCTTTTTTGAACAAAACTACATTCGTTATGGACCTGTGATACCTGGAAGTGACATCTGATGAAGAGAATCAAAGGTAATGGATTATTTACATAGTATTTTCGATTTTAGATCTCCCCAACATGACGTCTAGTCTGTATCGCAACGCGTATTTTTCTGGGCGCAGTGCTCAGATTATTGCAAAGTGTGATTTCCCAGTAAGGTTATTTTTAAATCTGGCAAGTTGATTGCGTTCAAGAGATGTAAATCTATAATTCTTTAAATGACAATATAATATTTTACCAATGTTTTCTAATTTTAATTATTTAATTTGT
Organism: Salmo salar; assembly: GCF_965601325.2. NCBI lineage: Eukaryota > Metazoa > Chordata > Actinopteri > Salmoniformes > Salmonidae > Salmo > Salmo salar. Next base: position 46,620,586 of record NC_138295.1, on the reverse strand, counting down.
GACGCTGACTTGACTGCCGGTTATTGGAGGGAAACGATTTCCTCAACATCAATGCCATAGTAAAACGCTGTTTTTGGATATAAATATGAACTTGATAGAACTAAAAATGCATGCATTGTCTAACATAATGTCCTAGGAGTGTCATCTGATGGAGATTGTAAAAGGTTAGTGCATCATTTTAGCTGGTTTTATGGTTTTGGTGACCCTGTCTTTGAATTGACAAAACATTACACACAACTCTTGTAAATGTACTGTCCTAACATACTCTAAATTTATGCTTTCGCCGTAAAACCTTTTTGAAATCGTAAAACGTGGTTAGATTAAGGAGATGTTTATCTTTCAAAGGGTGTAAAATAGTTGTATGTTTGAAAAATTTGAATTTTGACATTTATTTGGATTCAAATTTGCCGCTCTTGAAATGCACCTGCTGTTGATGGAGTGCACCACGGGTGGCACGCTAGCGTCCCACCTAGCCCATAGAGGTTAAAGCTTGGTCGCAAATGGGTCTTCCAAATGGACAATGACCCCAAGCATACATCCAAAGTTGTGGCAAAATGGCTTAAGGACAACAAAGTCAAGGTATTGGAGTGGCCATCACAAAGCCCTAACCTCAACCCTATAGAAAATCTGTGGGCAGAACTGAAAAAGTGTGTGCGTGCAAGGAGGCCTACAAACCTGACTCAGTTACACCAGCTCTGTCAGGAGGAATGGGCCAAATTTTACCCAACTTATTGTGGGAAGCTTGTGGAAGGCTACCCAAAATGTTTGACCCAAGTTAAACAATTTAAAGGCAATGCTAACAAATACTAATTAAGTGTATGTAAACTTCTGACCCAATGGTAATGTGATGAAAGAAATAAAAGCTGAAATAAATCATTCTCTCTACTATTATTCTGAAATGTCACGTTCTTACAATAAAGTGGTGATCGTAACTGACCTAAGACATGGAATTTTTACTAGGAGTAAATGTCAGGAATTGTGAAAAACTCAGTGTAAATGTTTTTGGCTAAGGTGTATGTAAACTTTCGACTTCAACTGTATATAACATTTCTTACCGAGTCTTTCCAGAAATCCATGCAAGTTTCTTCAACTGTCTTCTGACTGTGATTAGAGCGATGTTGATGTTGTGCCATGATGCCAGCAGATTACAGATGGCCTTTGCTGATCGCTCATCATCTTCATTCATCAGTGGCTTGAATAGTCTCGCTGGAAATGGAATACAATGTAAACATGTGCAGCATACAGTAAAAACCAGCAGTCGATTTATTTAAGCATTATTTTTAGCATTATTAGGCCGACTTTACAGTATTGTCGCCTACTGCACCTGTTCATTTTCCTGTGCTTTCAAGTTTGGCGTAAAAAAGGCATCTGATGACAGTGCTTGCGAATAGCACTGTCCATGACCAAATCCCCAAGTCTACCAGTATTTTTGAAATGTCTCCAGTAGATATTTTGTTCTTCCTGAATGCCCTAATCTGCTCACTTAACCTGTTAGGGCTAGGGGGCAGTATTGACACGGCTGGATAAAAAACGTATCCGATTTAATCTGGTTACTACTCCTGCCCAGTAACTAGAATATGCATATAATTATTGGCTTTGGATAGAAAACACTCCAAAGTTTCTAAAACTGTTTGAATGGTGTCTGTGAGTATAACAGAACTCATATGGCAGGCCAAAACCTGAGAAGATTCCATGAAGGAAGTGCCCTGTCTGACAATTTGTTGCATCTCTATCGACATTACAGCATCTGTGCTGTAACGTGACACTTTCTAAGGTTTCCATTGGCTCTCTAAAGCCGAAGTTGGCGGATGTCAAAATAGCTAGCCGTGATGGCCGAACACTTCCGGTGAATTTAATAAATTACTCACGATAAACGTTCACAAAAAACATAACAATTATTTTAAGAATTATAGATACAGAACTCCTTTATGCAATCGCGGTGTCCGATTTTAAAATAGCTTTTCGGTGAAAGCACATTTTGCAATATTCTGAGTAGATAGCTCGCCATCACGGGCTAGCTATTTTGACACCCACCAAGTTTGGTACTCACCAAACTCAGATTTACTATAACAAAAATTGGATTACCTTTGCTGTTCTTCGTCAGAATGCACTCCCAGGACTTCTACTTCAATAACAAATGTTGGTTTGATTCCAAATAATCCATAGTTATATCCAAATAGCGGTGTTTTGTTCTTGCATTCAAGACACTATCCGAAGGGTAATGAAGGGTGACGCACCCGGCGCGTTTCGTGACAAAGAATTTCAAAATATTCCATTACCGTACTTCGAAGCATGTCAAACGCTGTTTAAAATCAATTTTTATGCGTTTTTTTCTCGTAAAAAAGCGATAATATTCCGACCGGGAGTCGTTGTTTTCGTTCAAAGACTGAAAATGTAAACATGGAGTCGTCGCGTGCACGCGTGCTCCAGTCTCATTTTTCTCAGATCGACCACTATCCAAATGCGCTACTGTTTTTCAGCCATGGACTGCAAAGTCATCATTCAACGTTCTGGCGCCTTCTGAGAGCCTATGGGAGCGTTAGAAAATGTCACGTTATGCCAGAGATCCCCTGTTTTGGATAGCGATGATCAAGAAGGCCAAGAAATGGTCAGAGATTGCACTTCCTGTTTGGAATCTTCTCAGGTTTTGGCCTGCCAAATGAGTTCTGTTACACTCACAGACACCATTCAAACAGTTTTAGAAACTTTGGAGTGTTTTCTATCCAAAGCTAATAATTATATGCATATTCTAGTTTCTGGGCAGGAGTAATAATCAGATTAAATCGGGTACGTTTTTTATCCGGCCGTGAAAATACTGCCCCCTATCTATAACAAGTTACGGATAGGGGGCGCTACAGCGAATTCTGAAAAAAGTACGTGCCCATTTTAACCGGCGTCCTACTCAAACTCAGAAGCTAGGATATGCATATAATTAGTAGATTTGGATAGAAATCACTCTAAAGTTTCTAAAACTGTTTGAATGGTGTCTGTGAGTATAACAGAACTCATATGTCAGTCAAAACCCCGAGACAGATCCTAACAGGAAGTGGAAATCTGATTTGTGGAATCACCTTCAACACTTTGCCTATGAAACACACCATGAGTTAGGATTCATTGAGCACTTCCTAAGGCTTCCACTAGATGTCAACAGTCTTTACAAAGTAGTTTGAGTCTTCTCCGGTAGAAACTGACCCAAAAGAGAGGCTTGGAAAGTTGGTCATAGGGGGAGGGCCATTACTACTATGATGCGGGCGCCCATGGGTACCCCTTCGTTCCGAAATGTTTAGTAAGACAATGCAATCATCCGCCTTGAATATTATTGAAGCTCTGGTTGAAAAAGGCCCTAAAGATTTATGTTATACAACGTTTGACATGTTTGAACGAACGTAAATATATATTTTTTTCACATTCGTGACGACAAGTATGGGGTGCTTCAGTACATTTTGAGTAGCCTTCGGAACGCGCTAACAAGAAGGAGCTATTGGGACATAAATTATTAACTTTTTCAAACAAAAACTACATTTGTTGTGGACCTGGGATTCCTGGAAGTGCCTTCTGATGAAGATAATCAAAGGTAAGGGAATATTTCCAATAGTATATTTGATTTTAGATGGTTCCAAGATGGCGCTAACCTGTATCGCCTAGCCTATTTTCTGAGCATAGCACCTCGTTTATTGCAAAGTGTGATTTCCCAGTAAAGTTATTTTTAAATTTGGCAATGCGGTTGCATTCACGAGATGTTAATCTTTAATTCTTTGAATGACAATATTACATTTTAAAAACATTTTCGAATAGTAATTTAGTAAATTGTAGCGCTGATCCACCGAATGCATTTGAGGGAAAATATTTTCTGAACATCACGCGCCGATGTAAAATGCTGTTTTTATATATAAATATGAACTTTATCGAACAAAATAATGCATGTATTGTGTAACATGATGTCCTAGGAGTGTCATCTGATGAAGATTGTCAAAGGTTAGTGCTTCATTTAGCTGTGTTTTGGTTATTTGTGATGCATGTGGTTGGTCGGAAAATGGCGGTGTGGCTATTTTGACGATGTACTCTCCTAACATAATGTAATGTTTTGCTTTCGCTGTAAAGCCTTTTTGAAATCAGACAACGTGGTTCGATTCAGGAGAGGTGTATCTATAAAACGGTGTAAAATAGTCCTATGTTTGAGAAACAGAAATTATTAGATTTGGTTATGAATATGGCGCTCTGATTTTTCGCTGGATGTTGATCCCGATTTCAAAAAGGCTTTACAGCGAAAGCAAATCATTAGATTATGTCAGGAGAGTACCCTGGCAAAAATAATCACACAGCCATTTTCAAAGCATGCATATATGTCACAAAAACCAAAACCACAGCTAAATGCAGCACTAACATTTGATGATCTTTATCAGATGACACTCCTAGGACATTATGTTATACAATACATGCATGTTTTGTTCAATCAAGTTCATATTTATATAAAAAAAGAGCTTTTTACATTAGCATGTGATGTTCAGAACTAGCATACCCACCGCAAATTTCCGGTGAATTTACGTAATTACTCACGATTAACGTTCACAAAAAACTTAACAATTATTTTAAGAATTATAGATACAGAACTCCTTTATGCAATCGCGGTGTCAGATTTTAAAATAGCTTTTCGGCGAAAGCACATTTTGCAATATTCTGAATAGATAGCCTAGCCAAACACCCCCTGTCATGCCCTCCCCTACTCTACTATAGAAAATTACATCTTACTAGGGTCAGGACGTGACAACCCCTACCTTGTCACAACACAACTGATTGGCAAATGCATTAAGAAGGAAAGAAATTCCACAAATTAACTTAAGACGCACCAGTTAATTGAAATACTTTCCAGGTGACTTCCTCATGAAGCTGGTCGAGAGAATGCCAAGAGTTTGCAAAGCTGTCATCAAGGCAAAGGGCGGCTACTTTGGAGAATCTCAAATGTAAAATATATTTTGATTTGTTTAACATTTTTTGCTTTCTGAATGATTCCACATGTGTTATTTCATAGTTTGGATGTCTTCACTATCTATTATTCTACAATGTAGAAAATAGTAACAATGAAGAAAAACCCTTAAATGAGTAGGTGTGTCCAAACTTTTGACTGGTACTGTATGTCACAACGGATGTAAATATATGGGTCATGACAGTGTTTTGACCATATGTCAGGTTTTGGCAAGTTATGTCAGCTGTTATGACATATTATGACAATGTTATGACCACTTTTAAACAATTTTTCTCCCCAATTTATTGACATCTAATTGGTAGTTACAGTCTTGTCCCATCGCTGCAACTCCCGTACGGACTCAGGGTCAAGTAAAGTGTTACCGAAAAGGTAATCTTGGAGAGCTGGGTGTAGTTGAAGAATGTCCTGTATGAGAGTGTAGTGTCCCATACTATACTCTGTAGTGTATCTTGTCCGACCAGCTCCATGGAGTAATTGATGTACTTCTTGACGTGGGCAATCAGGTAGGAGCACCATAGCGCTGTGCCGAGGATGGAGGTGAGCAGGCTCAACCAGCACTCTGTACAGTAGTCACACATCACATAGTCCAGCAGTCCGCACACAGACAGGACAGTCATTTTAACACACTTAACCTGTTAGGGCTAGGGGGCAGCATTTGCACGTCTGGATAAAAAAAATGTACCCGATTTAATCTGGTTACTAATCCTACCCAGTAACTAGAATATGCATATACTTATTATATATGGATAGAAAACACTCTAAAGTTTCTAAAACTGTTTGAATGGTGTCTGTGAGTATAACAGAACTCATTTGGCAGGCAAAACCCTGAGAAATTTTCTGACAGGAAGTGGATACCTGATGTGTTGTATTACCTTTAAACCTATCCCATTGAAAAACACAGGGGCTGAGGAATATTTTGGCACTTCCTATTGCTTCCACTAGATGTCACCAGCCTTTACAAAGTGTTTTGAGTCTTCTGGAGGGAGATCTGACCGAACAAGAGCCATGGAACGATGATGTCCCATTAGACACCTGGCGCGCGAGTTCATGTTGGGTACCCTCGTTCCAATACGTTATAAAAGAGTATGCATTCGTCCACCTTGAATATTATTCATGTTCTGGTTAAAAAAGGCCCTAATGATTTATGCTATACAACGTTTGACATGTTTGAACGAACGTAAATATATTTTTTCCCCTCGTTCATGACGAGAAGTCCGGCTGGCTTAGATCATGTGCTAACAAGACGGAGATTTTTGGACATAAATGATGAGCTTTTTTGAACAAAACTACATTCGTTATGGACCTGTGATACCTGGAAGTGACATCTGATGAAGAGAATCAAAGGTAATGGATTATTTACATAGTATTTTCGATTTTAGATCTCCCCAACATGACGTCTAGTCTGTATCGCAACGCGTATTTTTCTGGGCGCAGTGCTCAGATTATTGCAAAGTGTGATTTCCCAGTAAGGTTATTTTTAAATCTGGCAAGTTGATTGCGTTCAAGAGATGTAAATCTATAATTCTTTAAATGACAATATAATATTTTACCAATGTTTTCTAATTTTAATTATTTAATTTGTGACGCTGACTTGACTGCCGGTTATTGGAGGGAAACGATTTCCTCAACATCAATGCCATAGTAAAACGCTGTTTTTGGATATAAATATGAACTTCATAGAACTAAAAATGCATGCATTGTCTAACATAATGTCCTAGGAGTGTCATCTGATGGAGATTGTAAAAGGTTAGTGCATCATTTTAGCTGGTTTTATGGTTTTGGTGACCCTGTCTTTGAATTGACAAAACATTACACACAGCTCTTGTAAATGTACTGTCCTAACATACTCTAAATTTATGCTTTCGCCGTAAAACCTTTTTGAAATCGTAAAACGTGGTTAGATTAAGGAGATGTTTATCTTTCAAAGGGTGTAAAATAGTTGTATGTTTGAAAAATTTGAATTTTGACATTTATTTGGATTCAAATTTGCCGCTCTTGAAATGCACCTGCTGTTGATGGAGTGCACCACGGGTGGCACGCTAGCGTCCCACCTAGCCCATAGAGGTTAACGGAGAAGTTATTTTTCTACAACCAAATCTACAAATGTTAAGGCAAATAGTTTGTTATAGAAGGGTACAGACACCTTTTTTGAGATTTCACTTGTTTTTGATAAACTTACCCCAAACAGCAAATCACTTCCTCATCCTAGTTGTGCAGTATGGGGCATGAAAAAACATGAACAAAGGCTCCAAAAAAACAAACAATTACGCACCTTTTAGAAACGGCAAAGCTCTCAGTATAGTGATTCAGGTCTTTAGATGTTGTACACATGACATTGTGTTATTCTGAACTTTATCCGCAATCTTATATTCCAATTTGTGCAACTCAAGCCGTTTCCCCTACACAACTAATGGAATATAACATTGCGGATAAAGTTCAGAACTACACAATTTAATGTATACAACATCGGAACACCTGCATCAGTATACTGAGAGCTTGCCGTTTCTAAAATGATGTATTTGGGTGTTTTTGAAACCTTTGTTAATGTATTTTCAGGGCTCCCGTACTGCACAATGAGGATGAGGAAGTGATTTGCTCTTTGGAGTAAGTTTATCAAAAATAAGGGATATCACAAAAAAAGGTGTCTGGACTCTTCAATAACACTATTTACATAAAAAAAAATGATTTGGTTGTAAAAAGGAAAACGTATTAAATATCGAAAGGGAGAATCTTTCAGGACCAAACACAGATAGGTAAGTTGCACAATTATTCTCTTACCTAAAACTTTACATTTTCAACCTGATTACATTTATAATATTCCAGATTTATATAAAAGTGAGTTATGGCTTAATTACTGAAATGCACAGTAAACGGTGACTTCAATAAATTGTTGGCAGCCATGATGGTGCAAATTCTAAACCACCTATTTTTTCTTTCAGGACTCAAGACGATAAGGAATTGTCTAGTCATAGTAATTGCCTTTAAGTCTCAGGCATGCACCCCTGACACTATGGATTTGTTATTATACCCTGATTTACTTAGTAACACATTTTACTTTTGTCCCACTGTGTCTGCTGAGTAAGGCTCACTTTAGTGCTTTGGTGTAGTCCTTGGCTTGGTAACAATTCTCTCCCATCTTTGCCTCTGGCGACAGATAGACAGAGATTTTGATGAGCACATGTACCCACACACACACAACTGATGCTTTATTTTATTTTTTTAAATATGCTCCAAATCCACTCTCTTTGCCCCTCCAGCCCAGGTAGAACTCACTCCGGTGGCTTTTAATGTGAGGACACTTGTATTTCTTGAACTGAGACACAGCGTTGCTGAGCAAAGCAATGATAAGCATTTGTATATATATATATATAGAAAAGAGCAAATCAGACTGTCACACAGACAGACACTCTCAAACTCACACAAACACAATTTGCTTGGAATAGGGACATGGAATCGGCATAATATGATTAGCGGGTAATGGAGATCTTATCATAAAGGCATACGTGTAAGTCAGGGATAATAAGGTATAGGCTATTGATCAAAGAAATGTATGGACATTTGTATCAATCTGAGGAAGCAGCAGAATATTTATTGAAGTAGCTTTTGGCATAATAAACCAAGTTAAACCAAGAAGAATCAGTATCTGCTTGGCCTAATAACCCTATATCCTATTAGAATTTCTTAATTTCCTCCTTTGTCATAGGAGTTGAAGAGAACTTTGTTCTTGAAAAACATGTACTGGCTGTAGTTCTCATGGTATTCTTACTAAAAGTGAATAATCTATAACCAGATACTGCCTTACATCCCTAGACAGGGATGTCCTTGGCCCTAAACAAAATATGTTTCAGACGTGGCAAAATGCTAACACTTAATTAATAAATATTCAACCCTCAGTGTTCATGGAACAAACCTGAAATATCCAAGTCAAAAACCAGTCAATTTCAGTTCTAAATGTTACAGTATTTGCAGTAACATCAAAATCAAAATTACATAAAAGTTTTGAATTTGATTTGCTTAGTGGTTTTATTCATTGTCATACACCATAAAACTTGATCTCACTTGACCTGAGAACCTCACAGGGCTTCTTCCACTGTAAGTCAGTGTATTTACCATGAGGGTTAGAACTTGGTATCCATTAACCTACTGTAGGTCTACACTCATTGACTTTGCATGCGCTACCCTGTGCAGCAATGCGTGGCCTTTGTGCCCTGAGAGAGGCTTCAGAGTTTGTAGAACATGAGAATGTTTGTGCCGTGGTGAACAAGTGAGTGAGTGAATGAATGAATGAATGTGTGCTAACCGAGTGGAGAACATCCTTCTCTTTCACTTGCAGTGCCAGGATGCCTCCTTTCTCCTTCTCTGCGTCTGGGGGATCGATACCTGCAAATACAAAATATTTCAAAACTGAGCAACTGTTCTTAGACAGCATTCTTGGTTTCACTCCGAAACATCATATCTGTACACACAAGTTTAAACACAAAAATATTAACTTTCAGTACCTAGTATTAAAAAAGAATCGGTGTAGAGGTGGGCATACTCACTCTGGTGGCCCTGTCTCCAGGCTCTCTGCCCATAGAAGTCCAGTGGTCATCTCCAGGGGGTCTTGGTTGGGGTAACAAAACAGTCTCTCAACAGATGATAACTGTCATGGGTGGGGATGCGTGTGTGTAAGCTTGAATGATTGTACTGTCTTGTAAATGGCAGCCTTCTGCGTCACACATGCATTGCCAAACCTCATGGGCACAAAGGTGAGTTGCTTGCTGCTTGTGTTCCTGGGCATAGTAGGCACCCTGCTGGTAGTTGAAGCCAGGGTTCTGAGTCTGGATGGTGGTCAGACCCAGCTTGATCGCCTCATCAAACAGGTCACCAAAGGACTGGAACCTGGGAGTGAGGAAATTGGTGAAGATGGGTTATATTAAGGATGGCTTCAGGGAAGAATGGAAGGGAAGTGGGAATTGACTTCTTACTGCTTTGACATCTAAGCTTTGTGCTCAAACACCAGCTCTGCTAATCTTCTTCTTGCCCAAATCAATATGCTTCCTGAACTGAGCGATGGCATCCAAAGGTGTATTGTGTTGGAAGCATAGTCGACAGATCTGAAAATATTTGTATGCTATACATGTAACCCAACTGGTTTACTTGTGCACACAAGATTAGAGCAAACTGTTTATGTAGCACAATGTCCGCATTACAGTTCATAATGATCCAAAAGCACCTTGTAGTTTATGAATCCAGCTATGGTCTTTATTGCCATCATGTTGGTCACATGGGCTCTCAGCTCATGTACAAGGCTGTAGGCAGTCCTGTAGTACCTGGATCACAAATAGTACTAATGACGTGTTGCACGGTTATCGAAAATACATACATTCACTAGAGGGATGCATTGTAAGACTAGTAATTTACAAGACACAAGTCAGCAGAGCTGACAAGAGTCTATTCTGTGTATCATGCTTGAGTTCACTGAGGAATGCAATCTTAAACTGTTGTCTCACAAACAGCAACAACCAAATGCACAAGTTGATGACACTGCAAAGATATAATAAGCATTAGCTTTGCTCCAAATTTATAGTCAATGAAAATATGAACTGCACAGAGAAGCTTGGAAAGCACTTGGCAGATTCATTTATTAACTTGTTGCGGATAGGGGGCAGTATTTGCACGGCCGGATAAAAAACGTACCCGATTTAATCTGGTTACTACTCCTGCCCAGTAACTAGAATATGCATATAATTGTTTGATTTGGATAGAAAACACCCTAAAGTTTCTAAAACGGTTTGAATGGTGTCTGTGAGTATAACAGAACTCATTTGGCAGGCCAAAACCTGGGAAAATTCCAAACAGGAAGCGCTCTCTCTGACTATTTCTTGGCCTTCTTGATCATCTCTATCCAAAACAGGGGATCTCTGGCATAACGTGACATTTTCTAACGCTCCCATAGGCTCTCAGAAGGCGCCAGAATGTTGAATGATGACTTTGCAGGCCATGGCTGAAAAACAGTAGCGCATTTGGATAGTGGTCGATCTGAGAACAATGAGACTGGGGCGCTCGTGCACGAGACTCCACCATGTTTACTTTCTCTCTCTTTGAACGAAAACAACGACTCCCGGTCGGAATATTATCGCTTTTTTACGAGAAAAAACGCATAAAAATTGATTTTAAACAGTGTTTGACATGCTTCGAAGTACGGTAATGGAATATTTTGAATTTTTTGGTCACGAAACGCGCCGGGCGTGTCACCCTTCTTTACCCTTCGGATAGTGTCTTGAACGCAAGAACAAAACGCCACTATTTGGATATAACTATGGATTATTTGGAACCAAACCAACATTTGTTGTTGAAGTAGAAGTCCTGGGAGTGCATTCTGACGAAGAACAGCAAAGGTAATCCAATTTTTCTTATAGTAAATCTGAGTTTGGTGAGTACCACACTTGGTGGGTGTCAAAATAGCTAGCCTGTGATGGCCGGGCTATCTACTCAGAATATTGCAAAATGTGCTTTCACCGAAAAGCTAAAATCGGACATAGCGATTGCATAAAGGAGGTCTGTATCTATAATTCTTAAAATAATTGTTATGTTTTTTCTGAACGTTTATCGTGAGTAATTTAGTAAATTCACCGGAAGTGTTCGGTGGGAATGCTAGTCACATGCTAGTCACATGCTAATGTAAAAAGCTGGTTTTTGATATAAATATGAACTTGATTGAACAAAACATGCATGTATTGTATAACATAATGTCCTAGGAGTGTCATCTGATGAAGATCATCAAAGGTTAGTGCTGCATTTAGCTGTGGTTTTGGTTTTTGTGACATTATATGCTAGCTTGAAAAATGGGTGTCTGATTATTTCTGGCTGGGTACTCTGCTGACATAATCTAATGTTTTGCTTTCGTTGTAAAGCCTTTTTGAAATCGGACAGTGTGGTTAGATTAACGAGAGTCTTGTCTTTAAAATGCTGTAAAATAGTCATATGTTTGAGAAATTGAAGTAATAGCATTTCTAAGGTATTTGAATATCGCGCCATGGGATTACACTGGCTGTTGAGTAGGTGGGACGCAAGCGTCCCACCTAGCCCATAGAGGTTAACATAGTGGTGGTTGTGAATACCATAGGGACCATGGAAAACATACACAATATTTCTTCCATGACTCACCTGATGAGTTGTTTTGTTGAGGAATTATTTGTGGGATTTGACCCTCCTAATCTCAGTGTATTAGGAGGTCTGCACTCATAGAACACATTTATCAGCCTGCATCAAAAAAAATAAGAACATAATCTTACTACACCGACTACGATGCTCGTCGGATGTGGCAGGGCTTGCAAACTATTACAGACTACAAAGGGAAGCACAGCCGCGATCTGCCCAGTGACACGAGCCTACCAGATGAGCTAAATATGCTCGCTTCGAGGCACTGAAATATGAATGAGAGCATCAGCTGTTCCGGACGACTGTGTGTTCACGCTCTCAGCAGCCTATGTGAGTAAGACCTTTAAACAGGTCAACATTCACAAGGCCGCAGGGCCAGACGGATTACCAGGACGTGTAATCTGAGCATGCACTGACCAACTCTGAGCATGCACTGACCAACAAGTGTCTTCACTGACATTTTCAACCTCTCCCTGTCTGAGTCTGTAATACCAACATGTTTTAAGCAGACCACCATAGTCCCTGTGCCCAAGAACACTAAGGTAACCTGCCTAAATGACTACCGACCCGTAGCACTCACGTCTGTAGCCATGAAGTGCTTTGAAAGGCTGGTCATGGCTCACATTAACACCATTATCCCAGAAACCCTAAACCATCTCCAATTTGCATACCGCCCCAATCACAAATGGCACTCCACCCTGCCCTTTCCCACCTGGACAAAAGGAACACCTATCTGAGAATGCTATTCATTGACTACAGCTCAGCGTTCAACACCATAGTGCCCTCAAAACACCTCCCTCTGCAACTGGATCCTGGACTTCCAGACGGGCCGCCCCCAGGTGGTAAAGGTAGGAAACAACACATCTGCCACGCTGATCCTAAACACGGGGGCCCCTCAGGGGTACGTCCTCAGGGGTACGTGCTCAGTCCCCACCAGTACTCACTGTTCACTCATGACTGCACAGCCAGGCATGACTTCAACACCATCATTAAGTTTGCTGATCACACAACAGTGGTAGGTCTGATCATCAACAACGACGAGACAGCCTATAGGGAGGAGGTCAGAGACCTAACCGTGTGGTGCCAGGACAACAACCGCTCTCTCAACGTTATCAAGACAAAGGAGATTATTGTGGACTACAGGAAAAAGAGGACCGAGCACGCCCCCATTCTTATCGACAAGGCTATAGTGGAGCAGGTTGAGAGCTTCAAGTTCCTTGGTGTCCACATCAACAACAAACTGACATGGTCCAAGCACACCAAGACAGTAGTGAAGAGGACACGAAAAAACCTATTCCCCCTCAGGAGACTGAAAAGTTTTGGCATGGGTCCTCAGATCCTCAAAAGGTTCTACAGCTGCACCATTGAGAGCATCCTGACTGGTTGCATCACTACCTGGTATGGCAACTGCTCTGCCTCCGACCGCAAGGCACTACAGAGGGTAGTGCATACAGCCAAGTGCATCACTGGGGCCAAGCTTCCTGACTGGTTGCATCAGATGTGCCAAGCTTGTTGCGTCATACCTAAGAAGACTCAAAGCTGTAATCGCTGCTTAAGGTGCTTCAACAAAGTACTGAGTAAAGGGTCTGAATACTTATGTAAATGTGATATCCCACCCCCAAAAATTGTACAATTGTACAAAATAAATTACATCGTTTTTTTTTGCTGTGTCATTATGGGGTATTGTGTGTCGATTGATGAGGGAAAAAAAACAATTAAATACATTTTAGAATAAGGCTGTAACGTAACAAAATCTGGAAAATTTCAAGGGGTCTGATTACTTTCCGAATGCATTGTAGGCTGATGTGGTGGATTGAGAAACATGCAATGCAAAAAAGAAGAAGATATCTCTAGCTTAAACTGACATATTTTATGGGGATTTTTGTATTTGTCACAACTTCCGCCGAAGTCGGCTCCTCTCCTTGTTCGGGCGGCTTTCGGTGGTCGACGTCACTGGCTTTATAGCCATCGCCGCTCCATTTTTCATGTATCCATTTGTTTTGTCTTGTTCCCTGCACACCTGGTTTTCATTCCCCAATCAATCTACGTGTATTTATTCCTGTTCCCCATCATGTCTTTGTGTAAGATTGTTTGTGTTACGTATATTTTGTCTATTGGAAATTTTGTTACGCACCAGACATTTGTCTATGTTCCGTGGTTTCTTCCTGGGGTCCAGCTTAATTAAGGCAGTTTATACAATTTTTATACAATTTATACAGTTTATACAATTTTAAAAACATTACAATTCATTACAAAACATTACAGTCCCCTCAGGCCCCTACTCCACCACTACCACATATATACAGTACAAAATCCATGTTTACGTGTGTGTATAGTGCATATGCTATTATGTGTGTGTGTGTGTGTGTGTGTGTGTGTGTGTGTGTGTGTGCATGCGCTGTTCCATAAGGTGTTTTTTTTATCTGTTTTTTAAAATCTCATTTCACTGCTTGCATGAGTTACTTGATGTGGAATAGAGTTCCACATATGCTGAGCACTTGTTTGCTGCTTTTCCTTCACTCTGCAGTCCGACTCATCTCAAACATTCACAATTTGGTTGAGGTCGTGGGATTGTGGAGGCCAGGTCATCTGATGCAGCACTCCATCACTCTCCTTCTTGGTAAAATAGCCCTTACACAGGAGGTGTATTGGGTCATTGTCCTGTTGAAAAACAAATGATAGTCCTACAAAGCCCAAACCTGAAGGGATGTTGTATCGCTGCAGAATGGCTGTGGTAGCCATGCTGGTTAATTTCATTGGGATAGGGGGTGGTATTTTCACATTCGGATGAAAAGCGTGCCCAGAGTAAACTGCCTGCTACTCAGGCCCAGAAGCTAATATATGCATATTATTAGTAGATTTGGATAGAAAACACTCTGAAGTTTCTAAAACTGTTTGAATGATGTCTGTGTGTATAACAGAACTCATATTGCAGGCGTAAACCTGAGAAAAATCCAACCAGGAAGTGGGAAATCTGAGGTTTGTAGTTTTTCAAGTGATTGCCTATCCAATATACAGTGTCTTTGGGATAATGTTGCACTTCCTAAGGCTTCCAATAGATGTCAACAGTCTTTATGTCACGTCCTGACCAGTAAAGGGGTTATTTGTTATTGTAGTTTGGTCAGGACGTGGCAGGGGGTGTTTGTTTATGTGGTTCGGACTATGTATTTAGGTAGAGGGGTGTTTGGTTTATGTGTTCCAGGGTTTGTTGGTTTATGTTCTATGTTAGTTCTTTCTATGTTCTAGTCTAGTCCTTTCAGTTCTATGTTTAGGGTTTTGATGGACCTTCAATTGGAGGCAGCTGTTCCTCGTTGCCTCTGATTGAAGGTCCTATGTATAGGGGTGTTGTTGTAATAGGATTTGTGGGTAGTTGTCTCCTGTTTAGTGTCTGTTCGCCTGACAGGTCTGTTAGTGTCGTTCATACGTTTGTATATGTGTTTTGTTAGCTTTTTCCTTCTTTTATTAAATAAAGAAGATGTGCATACACGTTCCCGCTGCACCTTGGTCCAATTCTTACGACAGCTATGACAGAACTACCCACCACCAATGGACCAAGCAGTGGCGGAAGGAGCAGCAGGTGGATTACAAGGAGTTTTGGACTTGGGAGCAAATATTAGCGGGAGAAGGACCATGGAGGAAGACTGCAGAGATCCGGGAACGTTATACAGGAACACCGGGATTGGAGCACCGGGGTGGAGGATGGACATGCGTGGACAAACGAAGGAAGCTAGAGGAGACCAGGGGGCAGACTCAAGAACATTTTGGGAAGGAGCTCACAGGAAGGTCGGCGGAGCCAAGGGTGGAACCAGAGCCAGTCGGAGTGAAGTTGGAGGTGAGCAAAAGGAGCGAAACAGAGACAGTGAAGGATTTAACCTCTTACATCTAGACGTTCCGCTAGCGGAACACCTGCTCCAATATCCAATGATGGGCGTGGCGCGAATTACAAATTCCTCAAAAATACAAAAACTTCAATTTTTCAAACATATGACTATTTCACAGCATTTTAAAGACAAGACTCTCCTTTATCTAACCACACTGTCCGATTTCAAAAAGGCTTTACAACGAAAGCAAAACATTAGATTATGTCAGCAGAGTACCCAGCCAGAAATAATCAGACACCCATTTTTCAAGCTAGCATATAATGTCACAAAAACCCAGAAGACAGATAAATGCAGCACTAACCTTTGATGATCTTCATCAGATGACAACCCTAGGACATTATGTTATACAATACATGCATGTTTTGTTCAATCAAGTTCATATTTATATCAAAAAACAGCTTTTTACATTAGCATGTGACGTTCAGAACTAGCATACCCCCCGCAAACCTCCGGTGAATTTACTAAATTACTCACGATAAACGTTCACAAAAAACATAACAATTATTTTAAGAATTATAGATACAGAACTCCTTTGTGCAATCGAGGTGTCCGATTTTAAAATAGCTTTTCGGTGAAAGCACATTTTGCAATATTCTGAGTACATAGCCCAGCCATCACGGCTAGCTATTTAGACACCCACCAAGTTTAGCCCTGACCAAACTCCGATTTACTATTACAAAAGTTTGATTACCTTTGATGTTCTTCATCAGAATGCACTCCCAGGACTTCTACCTCAACAACAAATGTTGTTTTGGTTCCAAATCATCCATAGTTATATTCAAATAGCTAAGTTTTGTTCATGCGTTCAGGTCACTATCCGAAGGGTGACGCGCAAGCGCATTTCGTGACAAAAAATGTCAAAATATTCCATTACCGTAATTCGAAGCATGTCAAACGCTGTTTAAAATCTATTTTTCTGCTATTTTTTTCCTACCGGGCGACGTTGTATTCATTCAAAGGCTGAAAGACATTTTTTTTGAATTCGCATGAACGCGCATCTCCAGTGTCACTGTCCCCAGCCTGATCTGTCACAAATTCCCCTGCTGTTCTTCGCCCAGAGACAGGAGACACGTCATTCTACTTTCTGGCGCCTTCTGAGAGCCAATGGAAGCCTTAGAAAATGTCACGTTACAGCAGAGATGCTGTATTTTCGATAGAGATGCAACAGAAGTATAACAAATTGTCAGACAGGGCACTTCCTGTATGGAATCTTCTCAGGTTTTGGCCTGCCATATGAGTTCTGTTATACTCACATGCAAACAGTTTTAGAAACTTTAGAGTTTTCTATCCAAATCTACTAATTATATGCATATTCTCATTTCTGGGCAAGAGTAGTGACCAGTTTAAATTGGGTACATTTTTTTATCCGGCTGTGCAAATACTGCCCCCTAGCCCAAACAGGTTAAACCAAAGGGTATTATGACATTGCAAGTGCAGCACAAACAATCTCATCCACAGTTCTATGTTACAGATGCATTTGACACACCACTACTAGGCAGAGGCCTGTGTGCAGCTTGACCTCATCAGAAAATTTGTGACAGTTACATGCCATGCTCCAAGGAAGAGCTACTCAAGCGCCATGCATCTGTGTTTAAAGGTTTGAGTTTCCAGGCCAGCACCACATCCACATTGATCCAAAAGTCCCTCCTGTTGTTCATGGATGAAGAAAAATCCCATATGCTGTGCTTGACAGGCTGAAAGAAACACTGGAAATTCAAGAGCAGAGGGGTATGGTCAGCAAAGTAACAAAACCAACAGTGTGGGTGAGAAGCCTAGTCATAGCAGAAAAGAAAAATGGTTCTCTTAGGGTGTGTTTGGATCCTAAGTACCTGAACAATGCCATACAGTGCCAACACTCCATTCCCACCTCAGAGGATGTGCAATGCAAACTAGCAGGCAAAAAGATCTTCACTATCCTAGATGAAATCAAGCTGGATGAGGAATCAGCTCATCTCTGTATATTCAATACCCCATGGGGGAGGTACCGTTTTAATCATTTACCTTTTGGCATAACAAATGCCTGCGAGGTCTTTCAGCAGATTAACTCCGAGAGTTTGTGACATTGATGGTGCGCAGATGATAATTGCAGTGCAACATTCTACAGCAGGTGCTGGACAGAGCTATCTGTCTGAATGTGAAGTTCAATTCTGACAAGATACAGTACATGGTGAGTGAAGTGAAGTACATGGGGCACATCATCAGTGCAGACTTGGTTAAAGCAGACAACTCCAAGGTGACAGCAATCACACAGATGCCCCCACCAGAAGACAGAAAAGGTCTACAGAGGTTACTGAGAATGACACGTTTCTTAACCCAGTATATCCAAGATGAAGCCACGCTCACTGCACCACTCAGAATGCTCCTCAGGAAGGACATGGCATGGCAGTGGCACCCAGAAAAACCAGCAGCACTGGAGAGACAGAAAAAAAGCCATCTCAACTACGCCACGGCTGAAATTCTTCAATCTACAGGAAGAGATTGAAATACAAGCTGATGCATCCAAAGATGGACTTGGATCAAATCAAATCAAAGTTTATTTGTCACGTGTACCGAATACAACAGGTGTAGACCTTACAGTGAATTGCTTACTTACAGGCTCTAACCTGCTCTGCTTTGATGCAAGGTAAACCGCCTATAGCCCTTGCATCCAGAGCTTTGTCTGGGGCAGAACAAAACTCTGCCCACATAGAAAAATAACTCCTGGCAATCGTGTTCGCACTGAAGAGGTTCCACCAGTATGTTTATGGTGTGCCGGTCATAGTTCAATCTGACCAATCTGAGACTATAATCACCAAGCCTATTGGAAAGGTGCATGCCCGTCGTCAAAAGATGCTGCTTCAAATACAGAAAAATAACATTCACATCGTCTACACCCCAGGTAAAGACATGTTGATAGCTGACACGCCAATCAGGGCTCTACCCCAGAATGCCACACATAAAGTGTAACCTCAGTGATGAGAAAGTAATTCACGCAGTCTCCGCACATCAACCACTGGAGGGTGCTGTTACGCAACAGCTGAGAGCAGTCACAGATGCAGACTGTGAGATGCACAGAGATGGATGGCCAGACAAGAAGAAAAGTGCACCACTGAAAGTGCAACCCTACTGGGACATCAGAGACTCTTTACATGAAAGATGGACTACTCATGGTAAACAAACGTATTATCATTACCAAAGACTTTAGAGATGAGATACTTAAGAGTCTCCACATTGCACATCAGGGCATTCAACGCTCCTTAGTGCATGCCAGAGCTCTCACCCCCAGGTGGTAAGGGTAGGTAACAACACATCCACCGCACTGATCCTCAACACGGGGCCCCTCGGGGGTGCATGCTCAGTCCCCTCCAGTACTCTCTGTTCACTCATGACTGAATGGCCAGGCACGACTCCAACACCATCATTAAGTTTGCCGATGACACAACAGTGGTAGGCCTGATCACTGACAACGATGAGACAGCCTATAGGGAGGAGGTCAGAGACCTGGCGGTGTGGTGCAAGGATAACAACCTCTCCCTCAACGTTATCAAGAGAAAGGAGATTGTGGACTACAGGAAAAGAGTACCGAGCACACCCCGATTCTCATCAACGGGGCTGTAGTGGAGCAGGTTGAGAGCTTCAAGTTCCTTGGTGTCCACATCACCAACAAACTAACATGGTCCAAGCACACCAAGACAGTAGTGAAGAGGGCATGACAAAACCTATTCC
Organism: Salmo salar; assembly: GCF_965601325.2. NCBI lineage: Eukaryota > Metazoa > Chordata > Actinopteri > Salmoniformes > Salmonidae > Salmo > Salmo salar. Next base: position 46,600,873 of record NC_138295.1, on the reverse strand, counting down.
CCCTCAGGAGACTGAAAATATTTGGCATGGGTCCTCAGATCCTCAATAGGTTCTACAGCTGCACCATCGAGAGCATCCTGATGAGTTGCATCATTGCCTGGTATGGCAACTGCTCATTCTCCGACCGCAAGGCACTACAGAGGGTAGTGCGTACGGCCCAGTACATCACTGGGGCCAAGCTTCCTGCCATCCAGGACCTCTATACCAGGTGGTGTCAGAGGAAGGCCCTAAAAATGGTCAAAGACTCCAGCCACCCTAGTCATAGACTGTTCTCTCTGCAACCGCACGGCAAGCGGTACCGGAGCACCAAGTCTAGGTCCAAGAGGCATCTAAACAGCTTCTACTCCCAAGCCATAAGACTCCTGAACATCTAAACAAATGGATACCCAGACTATTTGCACCCTTCTTCGACACTGCTGCTACTCTGTTATTATCTATGCATAGTCACTTTAATAACTACCTACATGTATATATTACCTCGACACCGGTGCCCCCTGTATTCAGCCCCGTTATTGTTATTTACTGCTGCTCTTTAATTATTTGTTATTCTTATCTCGTACTTTTTTTTTAGGTATTTTCTTAAAACTGCATTGTTGGTTAAGGGCTTGTAAGTAAGCATTTCACTGTTGTATTCGGCGCATGTGACACATAAAATTTGATTTGATGTATTGGCCAGGCCTCACTGATGTCCGAATGGTGGTCGAATCATGCACTTCCTGTCAAGAAACACTGCCCAGCAACCTAAAGGAACCAATCCTATCACACACAGTGCTTGACACGCCATGGCAAAAAAATCACTGCTGATATCTGAGTTCCAAGGACACTCATTCCTTCTGATAGTGGACTTCTACTCCAATAATCCAGAGGTGCTCAGGCTGTCGGACAAGACATCAGGAACTGTCATAGCAAAGTTTAAAGCCGTGTTTGCTTGACATGGTATTGCAGCTGAACTGATTGCAGATCATGTACCATTTGCAAGTGCTGAAATGGCCCAGTTTGCAAAAGAGTGGGGTTTCAAAATCATTCATTCTAGTCCAGGGTTTCCCCAATCAAACGGAATGGCTGAGAGGACCATTCAGTCAGTGAAAAACATGCTCAAGTCGACAGCATAGACAGGTATTGACCCTCACGCAGCTCTCCTGAACCTGCGAAACACACCTTTCACGGGTCTGCAGTACTCCCCACCTCAGCTACTCATTGGACGTGTCCTACGCTCCAACCTACCTACAAGTAAAGCAGCCCTTCAGCCAATGACTCCCAAAAATGTCCAGCATGGCTTTAACCTGTTATGGCTAGGGGGCAGTATTTTCACGGATGGATAAAAAACGTACCCGATTTAATCTGGTTACTACTCCTGCCCAGTAACTAGAATATGCATATAATTATTGGCCTTGGATAGAAAACACCCTAAAGTTTCTAAAACTGTTTGAATGGTGTCTGTGAGTATAACAGAACTCATATGGCAGGCAAAAACCTGAGAAGATTTCATGCAGGAAGTGGCCTGTCTGACAAGGTGTCGTTCTTCTTGTCTCTGTTTATTGAAGAGTGAGGATCTTAGCTGTCCCGTGACACTTCCTACGGCTGCCATAGGCTCTCAGAAGGCGGCAAAACGCTGAATCGTGGCTTTGCAGGCTCTGGCTGAAAAAAAGTAGCGCATTTGGGTAGTGGCTGGTTACAGTACTGTGAGACTCAGGCGTGTGCGTCGACCGAAAGCTTTGTTTTCTTTCCTCTGTTTAGCTAAATGGACATTACCGGTCGGAATATTATCGCTTTTTTACGAGAAAAATGGCATAAAAATGGATTTTAAACAGCGGTTGACATGGTTCGAAGTACGGTAATGGAATATTTAGATTTTTTTGTCACGAATTGCGCCATGCGCACGACCCTGATTTACCATTTCGGATAGTGTCTGGGACGCACGAACAAAACGCCGCTATTCGGATATAACGATGGATTATTTTGGACCAAACCAACATTTGTTATTGAAGTAGCAGTCCTGGGAGTGCATTCTGACGAAGACAACAAAAGGTAATCAAACTTTTGTAATAGTAAATCTGATTTTGGTGAAGGCTAAACTTGCCGGGTGTCTAAATAGCTAGCCTGTGATGGCTGGGCTATGTACTTAGAATATTGCAAAATATGCTTTCACCAAAAAGCTATTTTAAAATCGGACATATCGAGTGCATAGAGGAGTTCTGTATCTATAATTCTTAAAATAATTGTTATGCTTTTTGTGAACGTTTATCGTGAGTAATTTAGTAAATTGTTAGTAAATTCCCCGGAAGTTCTGCTAGTTCTGAACATCACATGCTAATGTAAAAAGCTGTTTTTTGATATAAATATGAACTTGATTGAACAAAACATGCATGTATTGTATAACATAATGTCCTAGGTGTGTCATCTGATGAAGATCATCAAAGGTTAGTGCTGCATTTAGCTGTCTTCTGGGTTTTTGTGACATTATATGCTAGCTTGAAAAATGGGTGTCTGATTATTTCTGGCTGGGTACTCGGCTGACATAATCTAATGTTTTGCTTTCGCTGTAAAGCCTTTTTGAAATCGGACAGTGTGGTTAGATAAAGGAGAGTCTTGTCTTTAAAATGCTGTGAAATAGTCATATGTTTGAAAAATTGAAGTTTTTGTATTTTTGAGGAATTTGTAATTCGCGCCACGCCTATCATTGGATATTGGAGCAGGTGTTCCGCTAGCGGAACGTCTAGATGTAAGAGGTTAAACACAGACAGCTGCAGCAGAAGACAAGCTATGACAAATCGACGTCACCACTTCCTTTGTTTCGGGAGGGAAAAAGTGTGAATGGAGATGGCAAAAGGATGGCAGTCAGCAACAGTGGTGAGAATCAGAGATGAACCGAGATCCTATGATATCATCACACCTGCAGGAGCTCGCTACCGCAGAAACAGAAAGCATCTCAGACCTGACAGAACAGCCAGGTACAGGGACAACAAAGAGGTCACAATCACTGACTCTGATTCAGACCAGGAGGTTGAAGAGATGACACAAATGAACACTGACAGAACATGATGAATGACAAAGGACCAGTATCCTCTGTTGTAGAGACTCACACCAGTCAGTATACCAGAGCAGGCAGGTATAATAAATTATCAGCGCCCATGTGTTTGAGTGAGTCAAAGGTAAAGCCTGAGAGCACCAGCTACACTACAGCAGTATTAACAAGACTATATTCATGTCAACAACAAAAAAGCATTGTTAAAAAGTTGTTTAATTCTAAGCTAAGAGTGGGATGTAGTATATGGAGCTATACACCTTTAATGATAGTTCATAACTCCATTGTGTTTAACAGCCAATCAGTATCACTCAAGGTTGAAGGTCAAGGGGATATGTAAATGAGCGGTCTTGCAGTTTTATGTGTGCACAATGTTAGTTCTTACCATGCTTAAGATATAAAGCTAAAAGTAACAATACTTCAGTCTCCATTGTCAAGTTAATTATACCGTGACATCTAGAGCATGACACCCACCATGAGCTCCCACTAAAGTTCCCCAAGAAGAGGCAAACAAAAGACAAACCCACACCAAACTTAAAGACAGGAAGCAAACCAGAAAGTTAAGCAACACTAAAACAGGGAAGATCAGACAAAGGAATGGTTTTCTATACATCAAATAGGGAGAGCCAAATAAAGGTTTTGACCCTCCACATCTCTCAAGACAACTGGAACACTGGGCCAGACACTCTTAAATAGCACCTGGGCCAGCACAGGTGAAACACCTTCCCACTAACGAGATGGTAACCAATCGGTGCGCCATACGTGCTAAAGTGTTATACGTGCCAACCTCAAAACATACTGTAAATGGAAAACCAAATCCTGTAACACTAGTTTGACCATATTTTCAATGTTAGCTTACTTTATTATTATCAATGTTACCTAGCTTATTTACATTTACATTTACATTTAAGTCATTTAGCAGACGCTCTTATCCAGAGCGACTTACAAATTGGTGCATTCACCTTATGATATCCAGTGGAACAACCACTTTACAATAGTGCATCTAAATCTTTTAAGGGGGGGGGGGGTTAGAAGGATTACTTTATCCTATCCTAGGTATTCCTTAAAGAGGTGGGGTTTCAGGTGTCTCCGGAAGGTGGTGATTGACTCCGCTGTCCTGGCGTCGTGAGGGAGCTTGTTCCACCATTGGGGTGCCAGAGCAGCGAACAGTTTTGACTGGGCTGAGCGGGAACTGTGCTTCCTCAGAGGTAGGGGGGCCAGCAGGCCAGAGGTGGATGAACGCAGTGCCCTTGTTTGGGTGTAGGGCCTGATCAGAGCCTGAAGGTATGGAGGTGCCGTTCCCTTCACAGCTCCGTAGGCAATCACCATGGTCTTGTAGCGGATGCGAGCTTCAACTGGAAGCCAGTGGAGAGAGCGGAGGAGCGGGGTGACGTGAGAGAACTTGGGAAGGTTGAACACCAGACAGGCTGCGGCATTCTGGATGAGTTGTAGGGGTTTAATGGCACAGGCAGGGAGCCCAGCCAACAGCGAGTTGCAGTAATCCAGACGGGAGATGACAAGTTCCTGGATTAGGACCTGCGCCGCTTCCTGTCTGAGGCAGGGTCGTACTCTGCGAATGTTGTAGAGCATGAACCTACAGGATCGGGTCACCGCCTTGATGTTAGTGGAGAACGACAGGGTGTTGTCCAGGATCACGCCAAGGTTCTTAGCACTCTGGGAGGAGGACACAAGGGAGTTGTCAACCGTGATGGCGAGATCATGGAACGGGCAGTCCTTCCCCGGGAGGAAGAACAGCTCCGTCTTGCCGAGGTTCAGCTTGAGCTGGTGATCCGTCATCCACACTGATATGTCTGACAGACATGCAGAGATGCGATTCGCCGCCTGGTTATCAGAAGGGGGAAAGGAGAAGATTAATTGTGTGTCGTCTGCATAGCAATGATAGGAGAGACCATGTGAGGATATGACAGAGCCAAGTGACTTGGTGTATAGCGAGAATAGGAGAGGGCCTAGAACAGAGCTCTGGGGGACACCAGTGGTGAGAGCGCATGGTGCGGAGACAGATTCTCGCCACGCCACCTGGTAGGAGCGACCTGTCAGGTAGGACGCAATCCAAGCGTGGGCCGCGCCGGAGATGCCCAACTCGGAGAGGGTGGAGAGGAGGATCTGATGGTTCACAGTATCAAAGGCAGCAGATAGGTCTAGAAGGATGAGAGCAGAGGAGAGAGAGTTAGCTTTAGCAGTGCGGAGAGCCTCCGTGACACAGAGAATATATAGCTTATCAAGCTAGATAAAATCTTATTGGTTGAAGAATTGTTCCAACTTCAAAAGAATTTGAACACTATCATGTCCGACTTAGCACTTCCCAGTTTTCCATTTCCCATGAGCACGTGAAGCCAGCGTTACAAAGAATCCAACTTTAGCTAATTAATGATAATGTGATAAAAAGCTTGTTAGCTAGCTAATGCTAGCTAATGTTTGTTTAAAAATAACAATATATCGCCTCGAACTTTAGACATTTTTAGGTGTATGGTACTCTTCCTATAATATTAATACGTGATCTTATCGGCCAGACATCATCCCAGACACAGCATTTTAGTTACAATGCCTTCTGAAAGTATTCATACCGATTGACTAGAATTCAAAATAGAAAAAAAAATTCTCACCCATCTACAATGACAAAGTGTGTTTACATTTTTTCAAATTTATTGAAAATGAAATACAGAAGTATCTACTTTACATAAGTATTCACACACCTGAGACAATACTTTGAGAAGTACCTTTGGCAGCAATTACAGCTGTGAGTCTTTCTGGCCATGTTGGCCATGTTCTGTTATAATCTCACCTGGCACAGCCAGAAGAGGACTGGCCACTCTCATAGCCTGGTTCCTCTCTAGGTTTCTTCCTAGGTTCCGGCCTTTCTAGGGAGTTTTTCCTAGCCACCATGCTTCTTCACCTGCATTGCTTGCTGTTTGGGGTTTTAGGCTGGGTTTCTGTACAGCACTTTGTGATCAGCTGATGTAAGAAGGGCTTTATAAATACATTTGATTGATTGGTTCTGGGTAAGTCTCTAAGAGCTTTCCACACCTGGATTGTACAACATTTGCCCATTTTTATTATTTTCAAAATTCTTCAAGCTCTTTCAAATTGGTTGTTGATCACACCCATGTTCAGGTCTTGCCATAGATTCCCAAGTAGTTTTTAGTCAAAATATGAACATTGACCACTCAAAAGCATTCACGTTCTTCTTGGTAAACAACTCCAGTGTAGATTTGGACTTGTGTCCACCTGTATCTTTGTAGTGACTGGGTGTATTGATACACCATCAAACATGAATCGTTACATGAGTGGATCTGTGTCACCCTCATGTTGACAGTCTGTTCATTGCTCCACAGGCTAAATAGTGGTCCTTTACGGAACTACAGTAAAGACATGGGGAACCGGACCTCCATCAGGATGAGCTACCCAGAGGGATGCCCCAAGGTCTGAGAGTTTGTTGACCCTGAGTTGCAGTTTGCGGCAATGGTCTACAAGGCTGAGACTTCAAGTGGATCAGAGCAATGATCAACAGACAGAGAGTAGTGAGTTGCAAAGACCACCACCAGAAATATTAACAAAATATGAATGTGAAGATACAGAATTGAATCTGGTAATGGGTAGGCCTGGTTGTTGAATTTGTAAAGATCTCAGATATGACTTTGCGATTTGAAATAAAAATGACCCTGTCTGCTTCTTTGCCTAACATCAGATTAGTTTTTTGTTTCAGTCACTTTGGGACTGGCTGTTTTCCTGGCAGAAGGTGCCAGAGGAGATACCAGTAGACTTATCAAAGTTTCAGATCTTGAATCTGGAGATCATCAGACAGATGGCGATGAAACTGTTGGACTACTGCACAGCCACGCCTCTCGGGCTGGGACCAGGTCAGACAACCTTTCACCAATTACACAGCACACTTTACATCATTACACAGCAGACTTACAAAATATTTTTATACCCTAACTTAGCTAATATAAAAGGGAGAATGATAAAAGTGCTCCACTAGTTGGAAATTCTATGCACATAATCATACCAGTTTGTCACGCCCTGATCTGTTTCACCTGTCTTTGTGATTGTTTCCACCCACCTCCAGGTGTCACCCGTTTTCCCCATAAGTCCCTGGGTATTTATTCCGGTGTTCCCTGGCTGTCTGTTGCCAGTTTGTCTTGTCTTATCAAGTCAACCAGCGTGCTTTTCTGTGCGCCTGCTCTTTCTTATCTCTCTTTTCCTAGTCCTCCTGTGTCTACTTCTGGGTCTTGCCCTGTGCCCTTATACTGTTGGTAAATTGTTTATCTTTCCTTTATCTCGCCTATTTCCAGGGGATGGCAGACTTAAACTCAATATTGACAGATGTTATTGTTCCCTTTGTGGGCATCAAAAATGTGTCAACACCTTTTCTGACTGGACTGCAAACTCTTCTATGACTTGATGCATGCAAATGTGGCATTTGCATGGGCTAGATGTGCGCAACATAATGGAAAACAAGGAAGCTGCACTCTTTGCTGCTCAGCTGAAACAACAGGCTTAAATACTGTATCAGTATTTCCATTTACAATTCCCTCTATACCTGAAGTATAATTGCTGCTAAAATGTAATAATAAAAAACATATATATATATATATATATATAAAGAGTTTATTAACAATTCATCAGAATAAATGGTAGCGTAAAGCTAAAAAGCAAAAAATACTTTCATAAATATTTGGTCTCTTGTAGTATCAACAGATTCACTAACAGATGTTTATATTTTATGGATTTGATATGAAGTTTAATGTTCCGTTCTTACACAATAGATGTCTGAGCTTGGTTGTTTTGTCATCACTTAATTTTTTTTATTTGAATGTACATTTGTACTGTGACTACAACATGACTTTGAGCATTTTCATTTATAATTGTTTCAGGTTTATGTTTTTTATTTTTTAATATCACCATAATTGGCCTGGTTGTCTGTAAAGAAAAGAGACTGACATTGTTTGAGCTGTTTTTTGGGGTGTTGTAGTCATGGAACATATCAGAACCCTTTTAATATGCCTTTGTAGAATATCAGAGTAGTTCAATCTCCTGCTGCAGTAATGCTATTCTTCCAATAGATGGAGTGGGAAATACTAAAGTCTAGATGTACCATTAATTTGGGCTTCAAAAAACATGTTTTTATCACCCCATTTTCAAGTGCAGGATTAGTTTTATAGTCTAATGGTTAAGATTAGAATTGAATTGTGGGTGTTGGATCTTAGCCTAGGTCAAGTTTTCCTTAGGATCCAAAATAAGTAAACATATCCCTTTTTCCCCCCTCTTTATTTCATGATGTGAATATTCAGTGTCATTTTTATTATTGTAGTTCACCTTGTAGACTTTCAAAAGAGAGCACAATATGTTAAGCGTTCTTTAAAATGGAACATCGGTGATATAAAAAATTGAATCTACACTACATAAAATACTTTCAACAATTCAAATAACTATATTTTATATTTTCACTACCTTCTTTCAATCTAACGGGTGAATGGCTTAAGATGAGATTGATTCCTGGCAGCTTGCTTTCCATTTGATCTGTCTCTTTTTTTCAGACAGACAGAAGTTATATATACAGGATACTAGTGTTTCCTCTCCGGCTCCAGCCCCAATTTGAAGGACTGTAAAAGCCTGAATGGGTTCCAGCTTCGAAAGCTTAGCGGCGCTAGAAGAAAACAGATTGCTCTTACTGACAGTGCGCTCAGCTAAATACTTTAAGAACTAGATTGTCCTGTTGCAAATGGTGTTGGAGACTAAATATACAAGGTCTACTATTAATTGAAATTCTCCTCTCGGCATGAGAAGTGAAAGTAAAGTACTTATTTTCTTTAATACAAATGCCCTTTATTACATGAAAATGAATGTAATTTATTAGAATACATTTGTAATTAAATCCATGTGACTTTTGAAACCTTTTAGAAAAGTAAGTATTTGAAAAGTTTTAACTTGTAGTACTTTGTTGAAAAGGCAAAAGTTAATGTAATGCAGAACAACATTATTCAATCTCTGTTGACCTTTGAAGAACCGTTGGACGCAATACCCTATACAAACTATCATAACATATTTTTCATCAGTCTCCAAATTCTATTAAATAGACTTCAGTTCTGGAAAATACTGATCTTGTGGGCCACCAACAGCAGTGACGTTGACAAGTCCTTTTGGGATGTCCTTTCTATGACTCTTGTCTGAAAGAGACTTATTGTAGTCTACGATGAAGCGTGAGCACATAATAACACATAAGCACATCAAGATTTAAACACACACACGAGGTAGCTTCAGATGGAAAATTAAATTACTTTGCGTCATGATGTGTTATTCATCTACATAATTACAACTTTGTTTAGAGGGAAATTTCATAGATGCTCTCTCTACAGCTGCAATAAGCTGTTTGAAGGTGTAGTGTATGAATGTTGTGATTTAGGTTGGCAGTACTTGAGATAGTAATTTAAAGGTGTTTAATGATCATGGATATCCATTCAAATAAATGAACAACAGTTTCTTTATTTCTGGTTAGAAAGTGCTTGATGAGCACGGAACAACAGTCAGAGAATTGTCATGCTGAAAAGGAAAGGGAGGTCACTTTTAAATGTATCAATCTGGGATGTTGTTAAATACTGAGCACAGGTAGCAGAGAATAACCCATTTTACTTCATTCATACTTCAACACATGAAAACAGTTGCAGACTGTATGTCATATTATTTGAAGTTATGTTCTAGTCAAATATATGTTATGAGCGCTTTCAATAGTTAGCTTCCATCGTCCAGGAATTACAAATCATACTGTCAAGAAAACAACTTGTACATCATTGAAAGGCATTGGGATTTATAGTTCAATACAATTGTTATAATTTCAGTTATGAACTGTTATAATCACTGCTGTCTCTGCCTTTAGTTTGTCCTGTGTGGCTCAGTTGGTTAAGCATGGCACTTAGGTTGTGGGTTCAATTCCCAGGACCAGTACAGAAAAAAAGTATGAAAATTGTATGCGATCACTATCGTAAGTTGCTCAAGATAAGAGCATCTGCTAAATGACTAAAATGTAATTGTCATGTCTGCTAGCTCAAAAGGTATCAAGTAGACCTATGAAATTAGGTCCATCATATGTCTAAGTGTCTGATTGTAGTCCCCTCCCAGGAGTGGCCTTGAAGAACCTCAAGAGGTGTGAAGGGTTTCTTTATTTCAAGGGCCTTGTTATGAAGTCTGGCTCACTCCACTGATTTTAGTCCTGCAAAAGACATAAAAGCATGTATCAAGATGTGAAAACAATCTTCTGTGTGTGCATATCAAGAGGTGGTGGGATGTGTACAAATAGAACTGTAAAAATAAAGCTTGCATGCATATCCAATGACTTCATAGGTGCCCGAGTTGTCAATGTAAGTACATGGGGTAGAAAAATATAACCCATTCCAGGAAAATAACTGCTTTGTCAGATCAGATGCAGTGTAGAATTGAGTGGGATACAACCAAATTATTTGGTCCTCTCTTTAGCTTTGGATGAAAACCAACCAAAACATTTTCCTTATTGTGTTTCTATAAAGAGACAGATTCTTCTTTCCCCTCTTTACCTACTTATTGAGGGCAAGGACACATGCCAGAGAATTTGAACATTTGTTTATGACTTGGTGTTATTTTGTTTTGGGTACTTCACTTTTTATGATTATATTTCCATTCATTTGTTTTCCAAATACTTCTGACAATATGTATTTCATTTTACATGTGAATATCCACAAATCTTTGATTTAATTAACATTATGTTTAAAACATTATACATATAAGTATTACTTATATGCTAGATTTTAAATTTCATTGGGAAAAAGTTCCATTGAGTAGACAGTAAGTGAATTCAGAGCAGAGTTCAGGGCTTTAAATGAGTGCAGGAATCAGTTCTAAATTTCTTAAATCACAATGCGTTGAAAAAAACGTTTTTCCCCCTCAAGTTTCCCCTCAGACTCACTGGCTCTCTCTGACAAAGGGATTTCTTTCTTACACAGCCCCCCCCCCCCCACCCCTCTCTTGTAACAGCTGCTGCTCAATGCTGTATCCTGAGAGAGTGATGATCAGTGTTTTTTTTTTTTTTCAAAGTGTTTTTTTGGAACAGATGGCCAGGGGAGAGCTGGGGAATGTGCCAGCACTGCGCTGGGGAATGTGCCAATTCCTGCAGCGAGTGAGTTCTCTGGGCTTCAGCTCGCGTGCCTTCACCCTGCCCTCTGCCCTGAGTGGCGCCAGCAGGACTTCCCAACTAGCGTTACGAACATCTGGTGTCTGGGACTGCCAGGGAAAAAAGCAGCTCAGCTAGTTTCCTTGTGAATGCTCTTATGCTAAGGAAACACATTAGCTCACAGTGAGGGAGAAAGAGCTAGAGGGAGCAGAGCACTGGGAGTGCAGGGAAAAGTTATGTGCATGTAATTATGTAGGATATGTAATCTATGAACAAACACCATCATTGTATTATTATTTTCTTTAAGAAAAGTTTTCAAATATTTTCATCAACCGGTTTACAGGGGATGTAAAAAAAAAGTTTGAAGTTGTAATTTGTGGTTTACAAAATGTGTATGTAATGTATATGAAATACAACTTGTTTACAGTTTTATTTATTTAATCAATATTTTAATGAATAGTCAGGGGTAATCAACCTATTTGAAAACAATTGTGTTATGAGTTTTGGAAATAGATGAAGAGCAGCTGGATTCCTCTCTGTGAAATTTACCCAAATTACATAATTTTTTTAAATTAAATACTTTTGGGCATTTACTTTCCAGATATGACTAAATTACTAACAGTGTGTTTTAAAATGTAGATTCAATTATAATGTTTCACCAAGAAAGAAAATGGGGGAAAGCGAATGAGGGTGATCTGGAGAATAAATGAGAGATAAAGTGACAGAGGAGAAGACTGACGGGACAGATGAGGAACTGGGGGGAAAGTAATCGATAGAACAGTGTTAAAACGTTAATTAATGCGTAAATTAACGTTCTCCATGCTTGGATCTCATGTGTGCATTAAAAACCCTGTTGATTTATAGAGAGGCCATGCAGATGTGTGGATCCAGGAGAGGGCTGGAGGAAGTTCAGCCTCATTTTACATGACTCCCAGTGTCATAAAACTGCACACAAAGGCATCAATCACCCCTTTTATTCACCCGGGGCACTTTTTCTTCTGTTCTGGACAAAAAACTGGCGGAACACCCAGTTCCCTTTCAAACACGAGTTGATGATTTAATTTAATGGGATCCCTATTAGGCAAAGGAATGCCTCTCTTAATTGGTGAGAGTGTATTCTTTCCTCTTTTGTTATCATTATCGTTAGAATTTCCATCCCTCTGTCTGTCACACTGCCCCATGTTTTCCGACAGGAACCATCAAAATTATCTTTGCAGCTTCATGATCAGTAAAAAGGGAAGTTTTCACTGCTGTGATATCATCAATTCACCAGTCATTCAAAAGCGTCATATAGTTTCGTTAGGAAATGACATGACAGTGAAGGAGGAGAGGTGTTGAACTATTAGAAAGAAAAGCTCTACTCAATTAGCTTTATTTGAAAGTTAAATATCCATGACCAATTATTTTATTGGTCTTGTATGGTCGGTCACCTGTTGCTATTTATCAATGGCTTTGTTTATAAGCATAGTTTATGTTTCAAGGTTATTGATATGCTATATTGTCAAAAACATGTTTGAATTAGAAGCTGGCTTTGACTTGGCTTTCCATTCCCTCTCTGTAACTAGTAATGCTTCAGCGTCCCTGCTCCGTTTTTGATGGCCTTGAACTTTATAGCAAACCTATTACAATACCTCAGCAATGTCTCCATCTGTGTGCTTGAGTACTTTCCACTTGCAGGAGTCCATTTCCATTTCCATGTCAATGTCTCAACCCACCTTGTCATTGCTGCATGCGGCCTTCAGCCAAAGAAGACGAGCACAGGATAAAATCCCAGGCCAGACTTTTATGCACAGGGTAAAATCCCAGGCCAGACTCTCATCAGACAAAAGCCTAAATACTGAATCTCGCCTTCCCTTCTCTTCTCTTCCCTAGATCCAATTTACCTTTCTCTTCTTGGAGCGTCCCTCGGCCTGCAGGGTGCGGGTGCACTGCTCCACACACTCTCTGAAGCTCATGTTGCCGTTATCTGGGGTGTAGTCCAGGTCTGCAAGCTGAGCCAGCGACAGGATGTAGTTGCAGGCGATTCTTAATATAGCCAGCTTTGACAACTTCTGTCCATAGGAGTAGCAGGGCACCTGTATAGGGTTACAATTTGGTTAGGTTTGGTCATACACAGAGTGTACAAAACATTTGGAACACCTTCCTAATATTAAGTTGCATTCCCCAACCCCTTCTTTTGCCCCGAGAACAGCATAAATGTGTCAGGGCATGGACTCTATAAAGTGTCAAACGCGTTCTACAGCATTGCTGGCCCATGTTGACTCGAATATTTCCCACAGTTGTGTCAAGTTAGCTGGATATCCTTCTAGTTGGTGTGAAAAACCCAGCAGCGTTGCAGTTGTTCACACAATCAAACCAGTGCACCTGGCAACCTACTACCATACCCCATTCAATGGCACTTTAATATTTTGTCTTGCCCATTCTCCCTCTAAATGACACACATACACAATCCATGTCTCAATTGTCTCAAGGCTTAAACATGATTCTTTAACCTGTCTCCTTCCCTTAATCTACACTGATTGAAATCAATAACAAGTGACATCAATAAGGGATCATAGCTTTCACCTGGATTCACCTGGTCAGTCTATGTCATGGAAAGAACAGGTGTTCCTAATGTTTTGTACACTCATGGTGTGTGTGTTTGTATATATATATATATATATATATATATAGATATATAGATATATAGATATACTGATATGAGCGGATGGTACAACCAAGTTTAGGAGATTTTTAGTTAGGCTACTGTATATGCTCTTTAGTTACTCCTGTTGGTGTCAGTTGGTGTCACGTGACAGTTTTCCACCATGTCTTTCTAAGTGCCAAAACAGCTGGTGATGACATGACACAGTAAAAGGGTTCAAAGTGAAAACTTCCCTGATTTTGTTTTCAAAGGGATAGATATTTCATGTTGGATTTGGTAAAGTAAGAGTTATTTGTTTTAGTTGACATTGATAGTTCATAGTACACATACAGTGAGGGAAAAAAGTATTTGATCCCCTGCTGATTTTGTACGTTTGCCCGCTGACAAAGAAATGTCTATAATTTTAATGGTAGGTTTATTTTAACAGTGAGAGACAGAATGACAGCAAAAAAATCCAGAAAAAAACACGTCAAAAATGTTAGAAATTGATTTGCATTTTAATGAGGGAAATAAGTATTTGACTCCTCTGCAAAACATGACTTAGTACTTGGTGGCAAAACCCTTGTTGGCAATCACAGAGGTCAGACGTTTCTTGTAGTTGGCCACCAGGTTTGCACACATCTCAGGAGGTATTTTGTCCCACTCCTCTTTGCAGATCTTCTCCAAGTCATTAACGTTTCCAGGCTGACATTTGGAAACTCAAACCTTCAGATCCCTCCACAGATTTTCTATGGGATTAAGGTCTGGAGACTGGCTAGGCCACTCCAGGACCTTAATAATGTGCTTCTTCTTGAGCCACTCCTTTGTTGCCTTGGCCGTGTGTTTTGGGTCATTGTCATGCTGTAATACCCATCCACGACCCAATTTCAATGCCCTGGCTGAGGGAAGGAGGTTCTCACCCAAGATTTGACGGTACATGGCCCCGTCCATCGTCCCTTTGATGCGGTGAAGTTGTCCTGTCCCCTTACCAGAAAAACACCCCCAAGGTATAATGTTTCCACCGCCATGTTTGACGGTGGGGATGGTGTTCTTGGGGTCATAGGCAGCATTCCTCCTCCTCCAAACATGGCGAGTTGAGTTGATGCCAAAGAGCTCCATTTTGGTCTCATCTGACCACAACACTTTCACCCAGTTGTCCTCTGAATCATTCAGATGTTCATTGGCAAACTTCAGACGGGCATGTATATGTGGTTTCTTGAGCAGGGGGACATTGCGGGCGCTGCAGGATTTCAGTCCTTCACGGCGTAGTATGTTACCAATTGTTTTCTTGGTGACTATGGTCCCAGCTGCCTTGAGATCATTGACAACATCCTCCCGTGTAGATTCCTCACCAATCTCATGATCATTGCAACTCCACGAGGTGAGATCTTGCATGGAGCCCTAGGCCGAGGGAGATTGACAGTTATTTTGTGTTTCTTCCATTTGCGAATAATCCCACCAAATGTTGTCACCTTCTCACCAAGCTGCTTGGCGATGGTCTTGTAGCCCATTCCAGCCTTGTGTGGGTCTACAATCTTGTCCATGACATCCTTGGAGAGCTCTTTGGTCTTGGCCATGGTGGAGAGTTTGGAATCTGATTGATTGATTGCTTCTGTGGACAGGTGTCTTTTATACAGGTTACAAACTGAGATTAGGAGCACTCCCTTTAAGAGTGTGTTCGTAATCTCAGCTCGTTACCTGTATAAAAGACACCGGGGAGCCAGAAATCTTTCTGATTGAGAGGGGGTCAAATACTTATTTCCCTCATTAAAATGCAAATCAATTCATAACATTTTTTACATGCATTTTTCTGGATTTCTTTGTTGTTATTCTGTCTCTCGCTGTTCAAATAAACCTACCATTAAAATTATAGACTGATAATTTCTTTGTCGGTGGGCAAACGTACAAAATCAGCAGGGGATCAAATACTTTTGATCTCTGTTCATGCTGTATCAGGCCTATTGGAGTGTGAAGAGCTATCCTTTGTCATTAAGAAACTTGTTCCCTGTTTCCTATGCATTTGACATCTTGTTTCTGCCATTCTGCCAACTGTTTGGACTGACATGTCTTAAAGATTTTGTACTGTTCATTCTCATATCTTTAATGTGGCCTAGCAAACTGTGCATTATCTACACTGAAATGCATTTAATAAACTATCTATAAAAGGGGCCATACAGTTAGTACTCAAGTAGGTCTATTGTATAGTGAAATGCACCGTCATTTTCATAATGTACATAACTCCATACAGTTGACACACTGACATGGGAATTTAAGTGCAACAATTTACTCTGAGTTCAGCATAAACATAACATTCTGTACAAGAGGCCTCATTGTGTGTTTAGTGAATTCAGTGGAAATACCTGCTTTCTCAGCGCCTCAAAGGCTGCACTGATGGTATGCACCCGGGTCCTCTCTCTGGCATTCGCCAGTAGCCTCCGTGTCTGCTGAACAGCTCTGATCTCAGTGATGATGCCAGACGTTTCCCCCAGCCGTTTCCTTGGCGATTCCATCAGGTCGCTGCTATTGATGTAGGACGCCTGAGAAGCTGAGGAGAGGGACCTCTCGGAGCGCTGGCACAGGACGATCCGGGACTGTAATGTGTGATCAGACACAAATGACTGTTGATGGTCGTAACTTGTAACCTGTGGGAATGTGCTGTGAAAAGAGTCTCTGCTTGTTGATGTTGACTCGGATAAAGGCTGCAACTGTGATGGGAGCGTCCCAGTAACTGTAGATGGAAAAGCATTTATCCTCATGTCAATTGCAATATTCGGGTTTTCAGTTGAAATTATCGATTTCTCCACAGATAAAACTGTACCAGGGTCCTGCAGTCTTTTTTGGACACGGTTTCTACATGTCTCTTCCATCAGTTCCCCCATAGAGTCGTCTTCCATTCTTAAATCATGCTCGTAACTTTGGACTTCTTCACTGCTGACACGTTTTGGGTCCCGACCTTTTCGTTTAAACTTTTTATTCCCAGTTGCATCCTTTGCGTTGATTATTTTCCAGCCATCGCTGAGTAGATGTGGATTCCTCATTTCAACACAAATACGCACTATGCACAATTGAAAACCAACAGTGCCACTGCCTTATAAACAAAATATGTAGGTAGCAATATTGCGCAACAGTACAATAATAATATTCTATTGTAATTTAATCAATATAACATAGTCGGACAGGTCCCTTTGCAATGCAGCACTCTGATTGTAATGATAGATATGCATCAACAAGCTTACAGGCCTATATATAACAACAAGAATAGACCGCATGTGCAGGCGCGTGTTGCTCCCGTGGATTCAGAGCGTCTTCTGAACCATCCAAAATTGCCAGTATTTTTTGTGAATGTGCTCTAAGGTTCATCTGTATTTGTTTAGCCTCAGTTTACATATAAGCCCCTGTCGGTGAGATAAGTCGCCACGCCGCCTACAGCGAGAGACCGCCCCAAATCGTTCTTGCGGTGCGTAATAACAGATTAACCCACTATGGTGACTTTTGTGGACAGGCCTACAGGACAATTATAATGGCAATAATTATCATCATAAATGCTGTATAATAACACGTTTTATATCACAATGCATTGCAAATACATTTTACATAGGCTATACATGAGAGCTGGGGTAAAGAGTTTTGGGGGGGCTTTATTGAGCATGCGAAACTTAAATAAACCCACTATAGTGCACATGGTAACAGTGATAGCCTATACTTTTTGATCTGTCTGTTTATTGAAAATAATGTTTTTCATACATACTGTGACATCCACTGGAACAGGGCAGACTAATAGAGGGAACAGTCCTCAGATCTATTGAAGCACTGGAAGAAGTTAGTACAATGCTGCCACCTACTGCAGAATAACTTGTCTGTCTGTCTCCTGTCTGTCTGTCTGTCTGTCTGTCTGTCTGTCTGTCTGTCTGTCTGTCTGTCTGTCTGTCTGTCTGTCTGTCTGTCTGTCTGTCTGTCTGTCTGTCTGTCTGTCTGTCTGTCTGTCTGTCTGTCTGTCTGTCTGTCTGTCTGTCTGTCTGTCTGCATGAAGGCCCTTTCTGACTAAAATGTGAATATGTAAATATTTGAAGGTATTATTAAATAGATCAGTTGGTCGGTACACATGCAGAAGTCAAACAAATATTTTGTACACAGAAAACAAATAGGAAGCCTTTCATGTAATAGAGATAAAGGACCAAACTACTGTATGTCATACATACAACTTTTTAGCATCAGTGACCAGCCCTAATGTCAATTTCTTGAGTGGAGAGATCCAAACAAGCTTTGGCTTTAGCTCTTTCTTTTATAAACACAAAGGCCTCCAGTTGTTCCTGGGCAGAGTGCCAGCTACTCAGCGACCTGCTTCTTCCTCCTGATATTAAATTGCTCTGGCATGTACTCTGCCCTGGCTGATGCCAGTCCACCACCAGGCCTCAAGAGTAAATATTTCCAGCTGGCACTGTTGCTGTGCTGCTCTGGTAATTTATAGCTTTTCTGTAAGGGTCTTTGTTAAAGTGTAGTTTTCACCTATACTAATTTGGAGGATATCTGTTTTGTTCATTTCTATTTCCTCTTTCCAACCAATTTAAACATGCATTACACTGCATTAGTTAATAATTGGACTATTGTAGTCCTATTCCGATCCAAGTTAGGCGCTCGTAAATGGAACATAACTCCCTTTTTATGCACTTTTCTCTTTACAGGTATTCAGACCTTGAATTTAGGCATGAGAATAAAATGCTATTCATCCGCTATTCGTTGGGGGTGGAGATGGAAGAAATTAAGGTGTGGTGGAGGTGTGTCTATAGATATGCCATATTCCGACTTTGACTTAATTCCCTCATAATTCCACTTCCTTTATGGGCAATGAAACGGTAAATAAGGTCAAGCAACCTGTCGGTTCCAAGTGGAACAACATCTATACTTCATCTTTTCCGATAGAAATAGCACCATTATCCAATCACTGTAATTTACAAATTGATAAGAGCTATTGATAAGAGCTAGGTAAATGAGTAAGCCGTTTGGATAAGGTGATTGTAAATATAAATCACAATTATATTAAATCTATTTTACCTTATGATTACTAGAGACAAATGTGAAACCAGTCATATGGCAGCAAACTTAAGCATATCAACACCTTTTCCACACTGAAGTTTCTGAAATGCTGGTCTAATAACTTGGGATGAAATTTGGAGATCCAAGCTATAGGTTTCTGTAGCCATGCACAAATGACAGTATAGTGGTTGATTTACCAGGTTGATTTATAATTTCTAGAATGTTTTAGTTATATGCCACTACTGGTAGCCAGTAGCCACTTTCAGTTATACCCACATACATTTACAACTGCACTGACTTTAGTATTAGTTTCCTTATATTTAGCATCATTCCATTACATTGTTTGTTTACCTTCCTTCTACACATTCGTGTGGTTGTTCCTTAGGATCACTAGCAATAGTGAGTCATATTTGGCTTACAGTATTACAAGTTGTGCAATAATTTGGAACATGTAGCCTATCTTGAATCATTATGGAATGCAGACCATAGCAGTTTAAACATGGAGCCTGGCACACATGCTTCACGAGGACTGGACCATTGTGATCACAGTTCCAAGATTAGTGAGGATTCTTAAAGCAAATTTGTAGGACTACTGTTCAAACCACTATTGTACACATCCGCCCCATATATACTGAACAAAAATATAAAGGCAACATGCAACAATCTCATAGATTTTACTGAGTTACAGTTCATATGAGGAAATCAGTCAATTGAAATAAATGAATTAGGCCCTAATCTATTGATTTCACGTGACTGGGAATACAGATATGCATCTGTTGGTCACAGATACCTTAAAAAAATGGGCCTCACTGTCACGTCCTGACCAGTGAGACAGGTCATTTTGCCTTACTAGAATGGTCAGGGCGTGGCAGGGGGGTTGTTTTGTGTGTTTTGGGGTTTGTTTGTTTCTGGGGGAATGTGTTCTAGTTTGCATTTTCTATGTTTCGTTTTCCAGGTTTGGCCGAGTATGGTTTTGTTGTCTCTGATTGGAAGCCATACTTAGGCAGCCTGTTTTCCTTTGGGTTTTGTGGGTGGTTGTTTTCTGTCTAGTCTGTGTACCTTACGGAACTGTTTGTCGTTTGGTTATTTTGTTTAAGTGTTCTCTTAAAATAAATGAAGATGAGCACTATATACGTTGCGCCTTAGTCTCTTCAATACGATGCCTGTGACACTCACAATGGGCCTCAGGAACTCGTCAATGTATTCTTGTGCACTCCAATTGCCATCAATAAAATGCAATTGTGTTCGTTGTCTGTAGCTTATGCCTGCCCATACCATAACTCCACCATGTTGACATCAGCAAACCGCTTGCCCACACGACGCCATACACATGGTCTGTGGTTGTGAGGCCGGTTGGACATACTGCCAAATTCTCTAAAACGACATTGGAGGTGGCTTTTTTTAGAGAAATGAACATTCAATTCTGTACATTAAATTATCTGGCATTAGCTCTAGCGGACATTCCTGCAGTCAGCATGCCAATTGCACGCCCGCTCAAAACATGAGACACGTGTAGTGATCATGCAGTTTATCAGATTCTTGATATGCCATACCTGTCAAGATGGATGGATTATCTTGGCAAAGGAGAATTTCGCACTAACGGGGATGTAAACAAATTTGTGCACAAAACTTGAGAGAAATACGTTTTTTGTTCGTATGGAAAATGTCTGAGATCTTTGATTTCAGCTCATGAAACATGATACATGTTGCATTTATATTTTTGCTCAATTTATATTTAATGGATTGAACAAGTGAATATGGCACCTTTCCGGATGAATCAAACTACTGTATTTATGATTCACCAATATATATTTAGAGGGTAAAGGCTAAGGCTAAATATTTTTCTAACCCTAAATAATATACAAGATCAGAATATTCTTTGAATTTACAAATTGGTGCTGAAAAGGAGATTAATATATGCGTGTATCTACATTGCTTTTTTCATTGAGCGCTAACATTCTGAACCGTTCTCTTCATATATTCTAGTGAGTCTGTCAAGAAAATTCAAATGAATGGTACACCAAATTTAAATGGATGGCTTTAGCTAAATGTACTGAAAACCCTATTGAATGAAGACCCAGCAAGTGGGAGGGTTTTCAGTGGCTGAATGAAATGTATTCAGTACACGCAAGGAAACCACGTCTGGAAAGCCCGTTACACACTTGCATAAGGTAAGTCTGAATACCAACTACTGAGAAGTTTGTAGGAAAGGTGTGCATGGGAAAGGCGTAAATCTCCTAAGTCTGAATCGGCCCCTTCATGAACAGGAGTGGGTCTTGAACCAGCGACCCAGCAAAAGATAAAGTGCCTAATTGTCATACTTGAGTAAAAGTAAAGATACCTTAATAGAAAAGGACTCAAGTAAAAGTGAAAGTCACCCAGTAAAATAATACTTGAATAAATGTCTATAAGTATTTGGTTTTAAATATACTTAAGTATCAAAAGTAAATGTAATTGCTAAAATATACTGAAGTGTCAAAAGTAAACGTATAAATTATTTCAAATTCCTTATATTAAGCAAAACAGACGGCACGATTTTCCTGTTTTTTAAATGAACTGATAGCCATGGCCACACTCCAACACTCAGACATAATTTACAAATGAAGCATTTGTGCTTAGTGAGTTCCCCAGATCAGAGGCAGAAGGGATGCTTTCTTTATAAGTTCGTGAATTGGACCATTTTCCTGTTCTGTTAAGCATTCAAAATGTAATGAGAATTTTACGTGTCAGGGAAAATGTGTGGAGTAAAAAGTACATCATTTTCTTTAGGAATGTAGTGAAGTAAAAGTTTAAAAAAAAGTAAAGTACAGAAACCACAAAAAAACTACTTGCCAGCTACGTGCCAAGCTTATAGAAGACATACCCCGAGAGACTTGCAGCTGTAATTGCTGCAAAAGGTGGCTCTACAAAGTATTGACTTTGGGTGGGTGAATAGTTATGCACGCTCAAGTTTTCAGTTTTTTTGTCTTATTTTTTGTTTGTTTCACAAGAAAACATATTTTGCATCTTCAAAGTGGTAGGCATGTTGTGTAAATCAAAAGATACAAACCCCCCCAAAATCCATTCTAATTCCAGGTTGTAAGTTAAAAGAAATTGGAAAAATGCCAATGGGGTGAATACTTTCGCAAGCTACTGTATTTTGCCAAATAGGGCTATCTTCTTTATACCACCCCTACCTTGTCACAACACAACTGAAATTCCACACATTAACCTTTAACCACTGCACACATCTTAATTTAAATACATTCCAGGTGACTATCTCATGGAGCTGGTTGAGAGAATTCCAAGAGTGGGCATCAATGTAAAGGGTAGCTATTTTGTAGAATCTCAAATATATTTAGATTTGTTTAACACTTTTTTTGTTACTACATGATTCCATATGTGTTATTTAATAGTTTTGATGTCTTCACTGTTAATCTACAATGTAGAAAATAGTAAAAATAAAGAATGAGTGAAGAATGAGAATGAGTAGGTGTGTCCAAACTTTTGATTGGTACTGTATTTCTGTTGATGTGGTATGAGTGAAGCCAAATCCAAACTGGCTTCCCTTGACACTTTTGTTGGTGCACAAGGACTATACACAGTTGAGCTCAACGCTGATTGTCTATTGTTTTATCCTTTTTTATCAAGGGAGGCAAAATGCTCACTGGCTTCCCTTGCAATCAGTGCTACGGGCAGCAACAATGTCTTACTCTTTATGAACAGATAGAATCAGATAGATGGCCTACACATTCAGAGACAGAGGGGCGCTGTTTCGCTCACTCGGATGCTTTCTCCAGTGAGATACATTCAGCCTCTTGCAAATTGAAGGAAAATTATTAAAACACAGAGACGAAAGATTTGTTATTTTATGTTTTTTCTTTGTACATTTTTGGCATCCATGAATACACGCCACTGCATCTTGACTGGCTGGTAAATTCTAAACTTCTTACTGACTGTAAACTGTAACGTTACTGCATGACTGTAGCGGGTTTTCTAACGCATTAGTTCTGTTAGCTATTGTTGTGAAATTGCTATCGTTATTGTGATGACATGCTATTTATTGAATAATTAACTATGTTTATTATTGCTTGATTATATGAATCATGTAACAATTGGCTCAGTAATCTGGGGCACCAGATTTATTGAGGTACCGTTTCCCAAATGAACACAAAGAATATCAGAATACATCGATTTCATAGCAGTCACTAATTGATTAATTTCTGCACAAACCATTTTCTCATTAATCATTCCGTACCACACGAATTGAGTTGATTATTTATTTACTAACAAGCTAAGTGATAACATAAGATACACAAACAGTCTATGTTAATGGTTAGAACTTAAAACCTCTTACATCTAGACGTTCCGCTAGCGGAACACCTGCTCCAATATCCAATGATAGGCGTGGCGCGAATTACAAATTCCTCAAAAATACAAAAACTTCAATTTTTCAAACATATGACTATTTCACAGCATTTTAAAGACAAGACTCTCCTTTATCTAACCACACTGTCCGATTTCAAAAAGGCTTTACAGCGAAAGCAAAACATTAGATTATGTCAGCCGAGTACCCAGCCAGAAATAATCAGACACCCATTTTTCAAGCTAGCATATAATGTCACAAAAACCCAGAAGACAGCTAAA
Organism: Salmo salar; assembly: GCF_965601325.2. Lineage (NCBI taxonomy): Eukaryota > Metazoa > Chordata > Actinopteri > Salmoniformes > Salmonidae > Salmo > Salmo salar. Next base: position 46,577,404 of record NC_138295.1, on the reverse strand, counting down.
TGCAGCACTAACCTTTGATGATCTTCATCAGATGACACACCTAGGACATTATGTTATACAATACATGCATGTTTTGTTCAATCAAGTTCATATTTATATCAAAAACCAGCTTTTTACATTAGCATGTGACGTTCAGAACTAGCATACCCCCCGCAAACTTCCGGGGAATTTACTAACAATTTACTAAATTACTCACGATAAACGTTCACAAAAAGCATAACAATTATTTTAAGAATTATAGATACAGAACTCCTCTATGCACTCGATATGTCCGATTTTAAAATAGCTTTTTGGTGAAAGCATATTTTGCAATATTCTAAGTACATAGCCCAGCCATCACGGGCTAGCTATTTAGACACCCGGCAAGTTTAGCCTTCACCAAAATCAGATTTACTATTACAAAAGTTTGATTACCTTTTGTTGTCTTCATCAGAATGCACTCCCAGGACTGCTACTTCAATAACAAATGTTGGTTTGGTCCAAAATAATCCATCGTTATATCCGAATAGCGGCGTTTTGTTCGTGCGTTCCAGAAACTATCCGAAATGGTAAATCAGGGTCGCGCGCATGGCGCATTTCGTGACAAAAAAATTCAAAATATTCCATTACCATACTTCGAAGCATGTCAACCGCTGTTTAAAATCTATTTTTATGCAATTTATCTCGTAAAAAAGCGATAATATTCCGACCGGGAATCTCCTCTTTGGCAAACAGAGGAAAAAACACAAAGACGGGGGCGGCCAGTGCACGCGCCTAAGCCCACAGTCCCTTGATCGGCCACTTGAGAAAGGCGATAATGTGTTTCAGCCTGGGGCTGGAATGACGACATTCAGGTTTTTCCCGGGCTCTGAGAGCCTATTGGAGCCGTGGGAAGTGTCACGTTACCGCAGAGATCCTTTGTAATGGAATGAGATATCAAAGAAAGACAATAAATGGTCAGACAGGCCACTTCCTGTAAAGGAATCACTCAGGTTTTGACCTGCCATTTCAGTTCTGTTATACTCACAGACACCATTCAAACAGATTTAGAAACTTTGGAGTGTTTTCTATCCAAAGCCAATAATTATATGCATATTCTAGTTACTGGGCAGGAGTAGTAACCAGATTAAATCGGGTACGTTTTTTATCCAGCCGTGAAAATACTGCCCCCTAGCCATAACAGGTTAATACAATGACAACACAATATGACATGTTTTACACAACATGGAGATTTACAGAGAGAGAGAGAAAGGGCAAGAGAGAAAAGCAACCCTTGGAGACATTTGTAAACTATGCTTAGTTTTAGCACTAGCACCTTGCCCTGAACTGCTGCTCTTTTGGGTAAGAATTGCAATGCCTGTATTTACGTGTTGAAGGTCTCCATTGGGTATCTCTTCGTGGGCCGAGTTCCGCTTAGTGGGATAGGTTCGGCCGATGCCTTGTTCTTGTGATGGCTGTCTCCTTCGTTATCGGGTGTAAGTCTCTGATTATCCACAAGATGTCACAATGTCCATTCTCTTAGTTGGCTGTTTCCTTACACTGATTCCGTGAGAGTGGGCTTCTGAGGAGGCTATTCAGTTGTGTCGACACTCCCAGCGTGGGTAGGAGGGCCGTGTTGTCAACCAGTGACTTGAAAAGAATAACCGGGTGGTCCTGCTTGAATTCACCTTCTTAGATACAGTACTCAACCATAGCATTGATTGTTAAGAGGTTTCCTTTGTCTTCAACCTTGTGTTGCTTTTCAGGGTCACGACTAGTCATAGACCTCAGCTGCAGCGCGTGGTCAACTTAGTCTGATATGTAAATTCTTAACTCACATGCTTTATACCTGAGAGTAGAAAGGGGCGTTTCCGTCTTCCCTGGGGCGTAGCTAGGTACGAGGCAAGGTATTACAATTTACAATGATCTCGTTAGACAACTAAAATCACTGCCTCATCGTCACAAAAACATTATCTTTGATCTGGATATTTTCTACACAACACACAGTATGTAAACATTATATACACATTATGAAAACTTCAAGTTACAATGTTTTCATCATAACATCCTCATTTAAACTCTATGGGCTAGTGTAATCCCGTGGCGCGATATTCAAATACCTTAGAAATGCTATTACTTCAATTTCTCAAACATTTGACTTTTACACCATTTTAAAGACAAGACTCTCGTTAACTTCCGGTGAATTTACTAAAATACTCACGATAAACGTTCACAAAAAACATAACAATTATTTTAAGAATTATAAATACAGAACTCCTTTATGCACTCGCTATGTCCGATTTTAAAATAGCTTTTCGGTGAAAGCACATTTTGCAATATTCTGAGTAGATAGCCCGGCCATCACAGGCTAGCTATTTTGACACCCACCAAGTGTGGTACTTACCAAACTCCGATTTACTATTAGAAAAGTTTGATTACCTTTGCTGTTCTTCGTCAGAATGCACTCCCAGGACTTCTACTTCAATAACAAATGTTGGTTTGGTTCCAAATAATCCATAGTTATATCCAAATAGCGGCGTTTTGTTCGTGCGTTCAAGACACTATCCGAAGGGTAAAGAAGGGTGACGCGCCCGACGCGTTTCGTGACAAAAAATTTCAAAATATTCCATTACCGTACATCGTACTTTAAACGCTGTTTAACCTGTCTGGGCCAGTGGGACGCTTGCGTCCCACCCTAATCAACAGCCAGTGGAATCGCGTCGCGCTAAATGCAAAACCTCATAAATGCTATAACTTCAATTTCTCAAACATGACTATTTTACACCGTTTTATAGATACACCTTTCCTGAATCGAACCACGTTGTCCGATTTCAAAAAGGCTTTACAGCAAAAGCAAAACATTAGATTATGTCAGCAGAGTACCCAGCCAGAAATAATCACACAGCCATTTTCAAAGCAACTAGCATGCATCACAATTACCCAAAACACAGCTAAATGCAGCACTAACCTTTGACAACCTTCATCAGATGACACTCCTAGGACATCATGTTACACAACACATGCATTTTTTGTTCGATAAAGTTCATATTTATATATAAAAACAGCATTTTACATCGGCGCATGACGTTCTGAAAATCTTTTCTCTCAAATGCTTCCGGTGAATTAGTGCTATAATTTACAAAATTACTATTCGAAAACATTGTTAAATGTAATATTGTCATTCAAAGTCTTATAGATTAACATGTCTTGAATGCCATCTCTTTGCCAGATTTAAAAATAACTTTACTGGGAAATCACACTTTGCAATAAACAACGTGGTATGCCCAGAAAAAAAGTCTAGGCTATAATTGTTGGAGCCATCTTGGAACGATCAACCATCAAAAATACTATTGTAAATAATCCCTTACCTTTGATTATCTTTATCAGAAGGCACTTCTAGGAATCCCAGGTCCATAACAAATGTAGTTTTGTTCAAAAAAGTTAATAATTTATGTCCCAATAGTGTTAGCGCGCTCCGAAGGCTAGTGAAAATGTACCGTGTGCGTCTGACTTGTCGTCAGGAATGAGCAAAAAAAAAATATTTAAGTTCGTTCAAACATGTCAAACGTTGTATAACATAAATCTTTAGGGGCTTTTTCAACCAGGGCTTCAATAATATTCCATTGGGACGGTTGCATTGTCTTTCAAAACGTTTCGAAAAGGGAGAGTACCCATGGGCGCCGACGTCACAATGGTAATGGCCCATCCCCTGTGACCAAGATAAACAGGCTCTCTTTCAGTCAATTTTGATGGTAGGAGACTCAAACCACTTTGTAAAGACTGGGGACATCTAGTGAAAGCCATAGGAAGTGCTAAATGATTCACTAGTTTAGAAACGTTAGGATGTTTTCTATCCAAATCAAACAATTATATGCATATTCTAGTTACTGGGCAGGAGTAGTAACCAGATGAAATCGGGTACGCTTTTTATCCGGCCGTGCAAATACTGCCCCCTATCCCCAACAGGTTAACCTCTTGACGGTCGCCTAGGATAGGGGGCGCCACAGCGCAATTTGAAAATAATTCGTGCCCATTTTAAACGGCCTACTACTCATCCTCAGAAGCTAGGATATGCATATAATTAATACTTGTGGATAGAAAACACCCTAAAGTTTCTAAAACTGTTTGAATGGTGTCTGTGAGTATAACAGAACTCATATGGCAGTCAAAACCCCGAGACAGATCGAAACAGGAAGTGGAATTCTGAATTGCGAACTCAACTTCATTACGTTGCCTATTAATCACACCGTGAGCTATGGTTCATTGAGCACTTCCTATTGCTTCCACTAGATGTCCCCAGTCTTTACAAAGTGATTTGAGTCTCCTACTGTGAAAACTGACAGAATGACATGCTGTGGAACGTGGTCACACGGAGAGGGCCATCACCATTATGACGCCGGCGCCCCTGGCTACCCTCCCCTTTCGAAACGTTTATAAAGACAATGCAATCGTCCCCCTTGAATCTTATTGGAGCTCTGGTTGAAAAAGGCCCTAAAGATTTATGTTATACAACGTTTGACATGTTTGAACGAACCTAAATAAGAAAAAAATGCATTTTGTTGAAAGAGTAGCCCCGCGCACGTCAGAACTTTTGGTGCAGCCTTCAGAACGCGCTAACAACAACAAGCTAATGGAACATAAAGGATGAACTTTTTCAAACGAAAATACATTTGTTGTGGACCTGGGATTCCTGGAAGTGCCTAAGGATGAAGATAAGGGATTATTGACAATAGTATACAAGACTAGATTTGATATGCGATTGTTCCAAGATGGCGCTGACCTGTATTGCTAGCCTATTGTTCTGAGTATCGCATCCCCTTTTATCGCAAAGTGTGATTACCCAGTAAAGTTATTTTTAAATCTGGCATTACAGGTGCTTTCAAGAGATATTCATCTATAAATCTTAGAATGACAATATTACATTTTAAAAATGTTTTCGAATAGTAATTTAGTAAATTGTAGCGCTGTTTCATCGGATGCATTTGAGGGAAAATAGTTAGTCAACGTTACGCACCGATGTAAAATGCTGTTTTTATATATAAATATGAACTTTATCGAACAAAATAATGCATGTATTGTGTAACATGATGTCCTAAGTGTGTCATCTGATGAAGATTGTCAAAGGTTAGTGCTGCATTTAGCTGTTTTTTGGTTATTTGTGATGCATATGGTTGGTCGGAAAATGGCTATGTGGCTACTTTTATGATATATACTCCTCTAACATAATCTAATGTTTTGCTTTTGCTGTAAAGCCTTTTTGAAATCGGACAACGTGGTTTGATTCAGGAGAGGTGTATCTATAAAACGATATAATTTGGAGAAAAAAAATTGAAAAAAAAAATTATACAATTTTGTTATGCTAATGACGATAGGATTTTTCGCTGGATGTCCGTCCCCGCACAGGGGTTAACTATTAATGACATCACAAAATCAACATTCATTTTCATATTACATCTATCATTGTTACTACCGTTTTGACTGATGAAATATAATGTCCCAAAGTCAATTTACTGCATGTTACAGATCTGAGGTAGGCTCTCCGTAAGGCACACACAAACATTCCAGTCTCTCACTTTAGAAACCAGAAAGGAGTTGTTCTGCTGACTTATAATTTACGATGGGCGTGAGGTCATAAACCCCCCCAACAATCCCTCTATACCTCTCCCCCCTCTGCGGGAGGGAGAGAAATCTCTGTACAACTGTGATCCACTGTAACCTGATCCTCACAGGCCAGTCATGACACTATGTTGACTATGATGTTACTTTAGCTAATATGGTGACAACTATGTAGGCTGTGTACAGCAGTAATGTGTCACAACTTCCGCCGAAGTCGGACGTCACCGGTCTTCTAGCCATCGCTGATCCACCTTTCATTTTCCATTTGTTTTGTCTTTGTTTTCTACACACCTGGTTTCATTCCCCAATTACATGTTCATGTATTTAACCCTCTGTTTCCCCCATGATTTTGTGCGTGATTGTTTCTCTGTTCATTCGGTACGTTATGGCTGGATTTCGATGGGTGCTGTTTTCACCCGTACGTAATTGATTACAGTTTATTGTTGGTCAAGTGTATTGTTACCTTGTGCCTTTATTTTGAGTAAAGTACGTTGCTCACTCATTCTGCTCTCCTGCGCCTGACTTCATGCACCAGCAACACCCACCTTCTGACAGACTCACGCACCCAACCATATAGAGTCAGTAGGAGCAGACACCCCCGTATTAGGGGTTGAGGAGCGCGTCCAGCACCATGCGGCCATGCTACAACATCTCGGCACCGCCATGGATCGCGTCCTGCAGACTATGGATCGCTGGGAGAGAAGAGGAATTTGTCTCATCCACCTTAGGCAGGGGACGAGGAGCGCACAGGAGTTCGCTTTGGACTTTCGGACCCTGGCCACCGGCACGGGATGGAACGACAGGGCCCTGATCGATCACTACCATTGTAGTTTGCGCGAGGACGTCTGTCGGGAGTTGGCCTGCAGGGACACCACTCTCACCTTTGACCAGCTGGTTGACCTGTTCATCCGGTTGGATACGCTGCTGGCTATCCGCGGACGTCCAGATCGGGGTCTGTCGATTCCATCCCCCAGCACTACCGCTCCCACGCCCATGGAGTTGGGAGGTGCTGCACTTAGGGCGACCGGAGGAGGGGCCGGTCCATGCACCATCTGTGGCCGCAGAGGGCACACTGCCGGTCGGTGCTGGGGAGGTTCCTCTGGGAGTCGAGGCAGCAGGCAGGGCACTCTCGTGTCACCCCAGGTGAGTCGGCACCAGGCTCACCCAGAGCCCTCTGTTGCACACATGTTTTTGTATATTCATTTTCCTGAGTTTTCCCTGCATTCCCAGCATAAGGCACTCGTAGATTCAGGCGCAGCTGGGAACTTTATTGACAGATCATTTGCCCATAGTTTAGGGATCCCTATTTTTCCAGTGGATATGCCCTTCCCAGTTCACGCCCTAGATAGTCGACCATTAGGGTCAGGGCTAATTAGTGAGGCCACCGCTCCACTGGGCATGGTTACGCAGGAGGGTCACAAGGAGAGAATCAGTCTCTTCCTTATTGATTCTCCTGCGTATCCCGTGATGCTGGGCCTACCCTGGTTGGCCTGTCATGATCCCACTATTTTCTGGCAACAGAGTGCTCTCACGGGGTGGTCACAAAAGTGCTCGGGGAGGTGTTTAGGGGTTTCCGTTGGTGCAACAACGGTGGAAAGTCCGGACCAGGTCTCCACCGTGCGCATCCCCTATGAATATGCCGATTTGTCTCTCGCCTTCTGTAAGAAGAGGGCGACTCAATTACCACCCCATCGATGGGGGGATTGTGCGATAAATCTCCTGGTAGACGCAGCACTTCCCAGGAGTCACGTGTATCCCCTGTCACAGGAGGAGACGGCGGCTATGGAAACATATGTCTCCGAATCCCTGGGGCCGGGGTACATTTGGCCCTCCACTTCACCTGCCTCCTCGAGTTTCTTTTTTGTGAAGAAGAAGGATGGAGGTCTGCGCCCGTGTATTGACTAACGAGGTATCAACCAGATCACTGTTAGGTACAGTTACCCGCTACTTCTCATAGCCAATGCAATTGAGTCAATGCACGGGGCCTGCTTCTTCACCAGATTGGATCTCAGGAGCGCTTACAACCTGGTGCGTATCCGGGAGGGGGACGAGTGGAAGACGGCTTTCAGTACCACCTCAGGGAACTATGAATACCTCGTCATGCCGTACGGGTTGATGAATGCTCCATCAGTCTTCCAGGCCTTTGTAGACAAGATTTTCAGGGACTTGCATGGGCAGGGTGTAGTGGTGTATATTGATGACAACCTGATATACTCCGCTACATGCGCCGAGCATGTGTCCCTGGTGCGCAGGGTGCTTGGTCGACTGTTGGAGCATGACCTGTACGTCAAGGCTGAGAAATGTCTGTTCTTCCAATAGTCCGTCTCCTTCCTAGGGTACCGCATTTCCACTTCAGGGGAGGAGATGGAGAGTGACCGCATTTCAGCCATACGTAATTGGCCGACTCCCACCACGGTAAAGGAAGTGCAGTGGTTTCTAGGGTTTGCCAACTACTACCGGAGGTTTATCCTGGGCTTTGGTCAGGTAACTGCTCCCATTACCTCACTGCTGAAGGGGGGACCGGCACGTTTGCAGTGGTCGGCTGAAGTGGACAGGGCTTTTGGTCAGCTGAGGGCTCTGTTTACCTCGGCTCCCATGCTGGCTCATCCAGATCCCTCTTTGGCGTTCATAGTGGACGTGAACGCGTCCGAGGCTGGGATAGGAGCCGTGCTCTCTCAGAGCTTGGGTACGCCACCAAAGCTCAGCCCCTGTGCCTTCTTTTCAAAGAAGCTCAGCCTGGCGGAGAGAAACTATGACGTGGGGGACCGGGAGCTGTTGGCTGTCATCAAGTTCTTGAAGGCGTGGAGACATTGGCTTGAGGGGGCTAAACACCCTTTTCTCATCTGGACTGACCACCGCAATCTGGAGTACATCTGAGCGGCGAGGGTTCAGTTTCACCCTCGCCAGGCAAGGTGGGCCATATTTTTTACCCGTTTTGTTTTCACCCTATCCTACAGACCAGGTTCCCAGAATGCGAAGGCAGATGCACTGTCCCAGATGTATGACACAGAGCAGTGGCCCATGGATCACACCACCATACTCCCGGCCTCTTGCCTGGTGGCACCGGTTGTGTGGGAGCTGGACACGGACATCGAGTGGGCGTTATGTACAGAGCCCACTCCCCTCCAATGTCCAACTGGGCGTCTGTACGTGCCGTCTGCTGTCCGCGACAGTTTGATCTATTGTGCCCACACGTCACCCTCCTCTGGTCATCCGGACATCGGTTGGACAGTGCACTCTATTAGTGGGAAGTACTGGTGGTCCACTTTGGCTATGGACGTGAGGGTATATGTGTCCTCCTGCTCGGTGTGCGCCCAGTGCAAGGCCCCTAGGCACTTGCCCAGAGGGAAGTTACAACCCTTACCCGTTCCATAACGGCCGTGGTCGCACCTGTCGGTGGATTTCATAACGGATCTTCCTCCCTCACAGGGTAGCACCACGATCCTGGTCGTTTTCTAAGTCCTGCCGTCTCCTCCCTTTGCCCGGTCTCCCTACAGCCCTACAGACTGCTGAGACCCTGTTTACACACGTCTTCCGGCACTACGGGGTGCCTGAGGACATAGTATCTGATCGAGGTCCCCAGTTCAGGTCAAGGGTCTGGAGGGCGTTCATGGAACGTCTGGGGTCTCGGTCAGCCTTACCTCGGATTTTCACCCTGAGAGTAACGGGCAGGTGGAGAGAGTGAACCAGGATGTGGGTAGGTTTCTGCGGTCTTATTGCCAGGACCGGCCGGGGGAGTGGGCGGCGTTCATGCCCTGGGCAGAGATAGCCCAGAACTCACTCTGCCAATCCTCCACTAACCTCTCCCCCTTCCAGTGCGTACTGAGGTACCAGCCGGTTCTGGCGCCTTGGCATCAGAGCCAGATCGAGGCTCCTGCGGTGTACAACTGGTTTATGCGCGCTGAGGAGATATGGAACACTGCTCCTGTGCACCTTCAGCGGGCCATGAGGCACCAGAAAACCAGCGCAGACCGCCACCGCAGTGAGGGGGACCGGGTCTAGCTCTCGACCCGAAACCTGCCCCTCCGCCTGGCCTGTCGGAAGTTGGGTCCGCGGTTTGTGGGGTCATTTAACCTGTTGGGTCTAGGGGGCAGCATTTGCACGTCTGGATAAAAAAAATGTACCCGATTTAATCTGGTTACTAATCCTACCCAGTAACTAGAATATGCATATACTTATTATATATGGATAGAAAACACTCTAAAGTTTCCAAAACTGTTTGAATGGTGTCTGTGAGTATAACAGAACTCATTTGGCAGGCAAAACCCTGAGACATTTTCTGACAGGAAGTGGATACCTGATGTGTTGTATTGACTTTAAACCTATCCCATTGAAAAACACAGGGGTTTAGGAATATTTTGGCACTTCCTATTGCTTCCACTAGATGTCACCAGCCTTTACAAAGTGTTTTGAGTCTTCTGGAGGGAGATCTGACCGAACAAGAGCCATGGAACGGTGATGTCCCATTAGACACCTGGCGCGCTAGTTCATGTTGGGTACCCTCGTTCCAATACGTTATAAAAGAGTATGCATTCGTCCACCTTGAATATTATTCATGTTCTGGTTAAAAAAGGCCCTAATGATTTATGCTATACAACGTTTGACATGTTTGAACGAACGGAAATATATTTTTTCCCCTCGTTCATGACGAGAAGTCCGGCTGGCTTACATCATGTGCTAACGAGACGGAGATTTTTGGACATAAATGATGAGCTTTTTTGAACAAAACTACATTCGTTATGGACCTGTGATACCTGGAAGTGACATCTGATGAAGAGAATCAAAGGTAATGGATTATTTACATAGTATTTTCGATTTTAGATCTCCCCAACATGACGTCTAGTCTGTATCGCAACGCGTATTTTTCTGGGCGCAGTGCTCAGATTATTGCAAAGTGTGATTTCCCAGTAAGGTTATTTTTAAATCTGGCAAGTTGATTGCGTTCAAGAGATGTAAATCTATAATTCTTTAAATGACAATATAATATTTTACCAATGTTTTCTAATTTTAATTATTTAATTTCTGACGCTGACTTGACTGCCGGTTATTGGAGGGAAACGATTTCCTCAACATCAATGCCATAGTAAAACGCTGTTTTTGGATATAAATATCAACTTGATAGAACTAAAAATGCATGCATTGTCTAACATAATGTCCTAGGAGTGTCATCTGATGGAGATTGTAAAAGGTTAGTGCATCATTTTAGCTGGTTTTATGGTTTTGGTGACCCTGTCTTTGACTTGACAAAACATTACACACAACTCTTGTAAATGTACTGTCCTAACATACTCTAAATTTATGCTTTCGCCGTAAAACCTTTTTGAAATCGTAAAACGTGGTTAGATTAAGGAGATGTTTATCTTTCAAATGGTGTAACATAGTTGTATTTTTGAAAAATTTGAATTTTGACATTTATTTGGATTCAAATTTGCCGCTCTTGAAATGCACCTGCTGTTGATGGAGTGCACCACGGGTGGCACGCTAGCGTCCCACCTAGCCCCAAGAGGTTAAAGTCCTGAGGAGAGTAAACGAGGTTTGTTATAGGTTACAGCTTCCCCCGATTACCGTATTAACACCTCGTTCCATGTGTCTCTCCTCAGGCTGGTGGTGGCTGATCCACTCCAGGAGTCTGTGGTGTGGGAGGTTCCTCCGCCCCCTCTGGACATCGAGGGGGCCCAGGCGTATGCAGTTCGATCCATTCTGGATTCGAGGCGTCGGGCGAGGGGCCTTCAGTACCTCGTGGAGTGGGAGGGGTACGGTCCGGAGGAGAGATGCTGGGTGCCGGTGGAGGATGTGTTAGACCTGTCAATGCTGCGGGAGTTCCACCGTCTCCATCCAGATCGCCCTGCGCCTCGCCTTCCGGGTCATCCCCGAGGCCGGTGTCAGCGCACAGCTGGAGCTGAACGTCAAGGGGGGGTACTGTCGCGACTTCCGCCGAAGTCAGTCCCTCTCCTTGTTCGGGCGGAGTTCGACGTCACCGGTCTTCTAGCCATCGCTGATCCACCTTTCATTTTCCATTCGTTTTGTCTTTGTTTTTTACACACCTGGTTTCCCCAATTACATGTTCATGTATTTAACCCTCTGTTTCCCCCATGTTTTTGTGCGTGATTGTTTCTCTGTTCATTCGGTACGTTATGGCTGGATTTCGATGAGTGCTGTTTTCACCCGTGCGTAATTGATTACCGTTTATTGTTGGTCAAGTGTATTGTTACCTTGTGCCTTTATTTTGAGTAAAGTACGTTGCTCACTCATTCTGCTCTCCTGTGCCTGACTTCATGCACCAGCTACACCCACCTTCTGACATTATGATATGGTTTGACTTAGAACGTTTTTTCACTTGGTCATATGCACCTGATGTGTTGTGCATTGAAGTCCACAAGCGAAGGGAAAAGGTGAGAGGAGGAGAGTGCTTAGATGCGAGAAGGAAGACAACATGGCTGCTGTGTTTACTAGTGATCAGAGGTGTATTCATTCTGCCGATTCTGTTGAAAAACATTTCTTAAATGGAAGCAAATGATTAACAGGGGGATAAACGTACCTGAATTGTACAATAGAAACTATAATTTGCAACTGTTGGGCTATGATTACACCCTATATAAGATAGATGCAGGAAAGAGTGTGCAAGGCGGTATTGAATGTGAATGTCTGTCCATGTGTCACTGTATGTCATGTTTCTCTCAACCTGTGTGCACCTATGTTGTAAACTTTCATTCATAGCAACCTCATGATGGGTATAGGGAAAATTTGAGTATCATGTAGTAGCCTAAACCTATCACTGTTACATTGAACTGGGTGAATGGAATATGAATGACAGTCATCCAATATGCTATAATAGAAATAAGGCATGCTTATGAAAGAAATCCTCCCTCATCTTAAAGGCACTGACCGCTACTGTTGTATGCATTTAGGCTCTGATACAGAATGATTCACAGAATGATTCCTGGGTGTAACAACAGTGCCTTTCAACAAGGGATTCAAAGATATTTAGCTGACTGACAACAGGGAGGTCAGTCAGTGATGGGGAGATATTTTCATTTCTCACAGCAGGGTCCATAGGGCCCAGTAACCCTGGCCCAATTTGTATTTTGTACAGATAGCGCTGTTTCTCCCCCTCAGATATCCCCAGAAAATAACATACCTGCTTGGCATTTTAAGCTAGACATTTGTTGACTGAATTAAGTTTCAGCTAGAACGTTTTGTTGATGGAAGTCCTGCTTTCCCAAAGTTTGCATTTTATTGTTTTTACCATAATAACCATGTATAACATGATAACGAATCATGCAAAAATACGTACAGTTGAGAGGAATATGTTAGTTAATGTAGAGACAAATGATTATGCATATTTTTTGGTCATATAGTTCATTTACAAAAATTGCTATTTAGCAAGCTAGCTAACCAGCTAACTTTAGCCAGCTAGCTAGATAGCTTTATGGGCATTATGACATGAGTAAGACATTGTAATTCGTGTTGTTTAATGTTTTAGGGACTCCTGAGAAAACCAGCAAACGAGGATGTAAAGACAATTTTGTAAACTTTTCTTGCTGATATTTGCTAGCGTAGCCCCTCATATTATCGGCATATTTAACAAAAAAAGAGACACCAACCTGTATCCGAAGTGTTTACAACAGTTGAAGTCGGAAGTTTACATACACCCTAGCCAAATACATTTAAACTCAGTTTTTCACAATTCCTGACATTTAATCCCAGTAACAAATTCCCTGTCTTAAATCAGTTAGGATTTATTTTAAGAATGTGAAATGTTAGAATAATAGTAGAGAGAATGATTTATTGCAGCTTTTATTTCTTTCATCACATTCCCAGCAGGTCAGAAGTTTACATACACTCAATTAGTATTTGGTAGCATTGCCTTTAAATTGTTTAACTTGGGTCAAACATTTCAGGTAGCCTTCCACAAGCTTCCCACAATAAGTTGGGTGAATTTTGGCCCATTCCTCCTGACAGAGCTGGTGTAACTGAGTCAGGTTTGTAGGCCTCCTTGCTCGCAAACGCTTTTTCAGTTCTGCCAACAAATTTTCTATAGGATTGAGGTCAGGGCTTTGTGATGGCCACTTTGTTGTCCTTAAGCCATTTTGCCACAACTTTGGAAGTATGCTTGGGGTCATTGTCCATTCGGAAGACCCATTTGCGACCAAGCTTTAACTTCCTGACTAATGTCTTGAGATGTTGCATCAATATATCCACATAATTTTCCTACATCATGATGCCATCTATTTTGTGAAGTTCACCAGTCCCTCCTGCAGCAAAGCACCCCAACAACATGATGCTGCCACCCCCGTGCTTCACGGTTGGGGTGGTGTTCTTTGTCTTGCAAGCCTCCCCCTTTTTCCATCAAACATAACGATGGTCATTATGGCCAAACAGTTCTATTTTTGTTTTATCAGACCAGCCCCATGTGCAAGTGCAAACCGTAGTCTGGCTTTTTTTAATGGAGGTTTTGGAGCAGTGGCTTCTTCCTTGCTGAGCGGCCTTTCAGGTTGTGGATATACATACTTTTGTACCTGTTTCCTCCAGCATCTTCACAAGGTCCTTTGCTGTTGTTCTGGGATTGATTTACACTTTTCGCACCAAAGTACGTTCATCTCTAGGAGACAAAACGCATCTCCTTCCTGAGCGGTGTCATGACTGCGTGGTCTCATGGTGTTTATACTTGCGTACTATTTTTTGTACAGATGAACGTGGTACCTTCAGGCGTTTGGAAATTGCTCCCAAGGATGAACCAGACTTGTGGAGGTCTGCAATTTTCTTCTGAGGATTTCTTTTGATTTTCCCATGATGTCAAGGAAAGAGGCACTGAGTTTGAAGGTAGGCCTTGAAATACATCCACAGGTACACCTGCAATTGACTCAAATGACGTCAATTATCCTATCAGAAGCTTCTAAAGCTATGACATCATTTTCTGGAATTTTCCAAGCTGTTTAAAGGCACAGTCAACTTAGTGTATGTAAACTTCTGACTCACTGGAATTGTGATACAGTGAATTATATGTGAAATAATCTGTAAACAATTGTTGGAGAAATTATTTGTGTCATGCACAAAGTAGATGTCCTAACCGACTTGCCAAAACTATAGTTTGTTGACAAGAAATTTGTGGAGTGGTTGAAAAATGAGTTTTAAGGACTCCAACCTAAGTGTATGTAAACTTCCGACTTTAACTGTATATAGTTGACTAGTTGGCTAGTCTTCCGGTTAAAAAACAATTACTTGCCTGTCTACTTTTCATTGTGTAGCCCGGTGCTCCCTCCAGTAGACTCTTAAAAATGGTTCTTCACCAACATCTTCTTCAGTTTTGTAACAAAATAATGTCTCATTATTTGTTTTACAGATTAATCTTATATTTTGAGACGGTAGGTTTAATACTAACATATAAATGAGTATGAATAATTGAGGTAAAAATTTGGATATTAAATGATGTGTGGTCTGTCGCACAGTCGAATTTTACAATATACAGCGTGTCCCACAATGTATATATATATATTACTTTTTGAAAACTCTCAAAACCTAATTTAACTTACATGAACTGCAATCAAAATCGGTGGTCAGCTAGCTAGAAGAGTGTCTTTAGTCGCAATGTACTGTTATTTTCCAATCCATTTAAATGTTGAGCTCGAGGTGATTTAACCCTCCAACCGCTTGAGAGTGTCCAAAAGTTAGGGGGTGTCCGATGTTGGGTGAAAATTAGCTATGCAATGCAGCTGATGTATCGTAGCTAGCTTAATATTTTCTTGCTTATTGTGTAGTGGAGGATACAAATACTTGTATGTCTATGGATGTGTAGCTAGCTATGTAGCCAATCTGTGTATGGACCCTAAAACGTTTGGTATAAATATTAGTTCAGGACAGTGGTTTTAATTGTTTCCACCAGTTAATCATTAATCCAAAAGAAATTGCAGAAAATGACTGTTACACACATGACGGTTACATGTCAATATTATGTCAGTATTAGCTAGCTAGCTATGAACCTAGCAATGAACCTCAGACAGTCTGAATGGCATCAATGAAGCCCATAGATTGAGTAGAATATAATATAACTTTATTGCTCCAAGGATGCAAGTTGTATATGCATGTAGTTATGACCAAGCATGAGTTCCCAATAACCTGTACATTCAATATATTCAGTGATCATATACTCTACCTTGACAAATAAAGATGTGTTTCAGCTATGAATGACTATGAGATGTTCTTTTTCAGTGATACCAAATACCAGGAGTGTCAAACTCTAGTCTTTGAACAATGCTGTGTTTGCACAGTACATTTAGTCTAAATTAAAACTTGTACAGTAACTTGTATTTAGTAACTTGTACTTAAATGTAGCAATTCACCAACACTGTTTAGCCTGCACAACCTTTTACAGCATGTCATTGTCTTGTTGCTCAGGTAGTTTGCAAGTAAGTTTCCACTTTTCTAATGGTTGTCAATTCCTTTGGGGCTTCTTTTTCACTGTGCTCATCTCATTTGCAATGCATCAGCGCAACAATGTTATCATAACCGGCCAAAAGTGATCACACCAATGCACTTTCTCTCCTCAACTTTCCCCAAAATGCATTCTCTATGTTGTGTAGGCCTATTTTACATGAGCAATTAGTAAAAGCAAGCTTGCTTCTTTCCCCGAATAGGCTATTAGGCTTATCAAAATTAATGTCGTATAGCTTTTGTAGCCTATAGCTTTCCTGGGATTTCACGAGAAGAGAAATGGCCTATTGTGGAGAGGCTTGGGTAGTCTATAACCTGTTGTGTACAGGAATAGCTGAAAGAGATAGGCTAGTGATGTGTCGCCGAAGAAAGTAAGAAGCTAAATATTAGGCCATTCATTAGGTAAATATTAGTGCTACAAGCTAAATATTTACCTGTAAAGTGCAAGAAAAAAAAGGTTTACAGATTATGAAATGGCAAATCGGTAGTGTAATTACTCCAGGCTGTGCTCATTGGTTCTCGGGCACGCAAAGTTACATGTTTTTAGACAAGCCAATTATTATATTTAGGAAACAACAACACAGTGCAACGAGGAATGTATTATTGTTATCAAGTGAGTACACAATTATTGTCCATAGGCTGTAAACAGCAGTAATGTAGGCTAATTTGAATAACCGCTCAAACATCCTGTTTTGTTTCATGCAGAAGGAACGCATCGGCCTACAGCCTAGGCCTGATTATGCAGCCATTTAGATCAGTGTGGGTCTATTCTAGACAGTTAAGAAGGACAAGACAAGAAAGGTACATTAGCAGGCCACTCATATGGTGTATTTTGTCAGAATGTAGCACGGTGTTAAGATAGACCTACTGTATGAAAATATGGGCATCTCCTTTCCAACACCCCACCCGTTCTTAATGCTGTGGTCTATTTTACATTCAGCAAGCAAGCGCAAGTGTGCATCTTTCCTCCAATAGACTATTAGTAGGCTAAATAAAAAAGGTTGAAATAAGTAACCAACAAGACTTTGTACTCTGGCTTTTCCTGGGAATGCACAAGATTTTAAAGGGATAGCCGTGGCAGAGAGGCCAGGTGCGTATTTGCACAACAGAGAAAAGACAGACAGGCTCAAAATGTAGCCTATAGCCTAAGTAGAAGCGAATGGATATTATATGAAACCATAATACAGAAACTCAATGTTAAGCTTAATAATGCAGTGAATATATCCAGTCAATTTACACAGCGAAATAAAAAAAGTATCATAGGAGCACTCCCTTTAAGGAGCACACTATGTGTGCTCCTGAGGTTGTGTTGTGTGCTCCAATAGGGTATCATTCCACGCTGCAGGATACATTCCATGTAAGAATTTCAGATTAGTCCCATGTACTGGGTAGTGCTGCAGCTGACCCCCTTAAATACATGCTGCCACACTACTTCCACCTCGTGTCTTTTTCGAGGCAGCGTAGATCACCGACAAAGAGGATTGGAATGATCCAAGAGCTCACATAACATTGGTTAAATACTTAACCTTTGTTATGTACAGTGAGGGACAAAAGTATTTGATCCCCTGCTGATTTTGTACGTTTGCCCACTGAGAAAGAAATTATCAGTCTATAATTTTAATGGTAGGTTTATTTGAACAGTGAGAGACAGAATAACAACAAAGAAATCCAGAAAAATGCATGTCAAAAATGTTATGAATTGATTTGCATTTTAATGAGGGAAATAAGTATTTGACCCCCTACCGAATCAGAAAGATTTCTGGCTCCCAGGTGTCTTTTATACAGGTAACGAGCTGAGATTAGGAGCACACTCTTAAAGGGAGTGCTCCTAATCTCAGTTTGTAACCTGTATAAAAGACACCTGTCCACAGAAGCAATCAATCAATCAGATTCCAAACTCTCCACCATGGCCAAGACCAAAGAGCTCTCCAAGGATGTCAGGGACAAGATTGTAGACCAACACAAGGCTGGAATGGGCTAGAAGACCATCGCCAAGCAGCTTGGTGAGAAGGTGACAATAGTTGGTGGGATTATTCGCAAATGGAAGAAACACAAAATAACTGTCAATCTCCCTCGGCCTGGGGCTCCATGCAAGATCTCACCTCGTGGAGTTGCAATGATCATGAGAACGGTGAGGAATATACACAGGAGGATCTTGTCAATGATCTCAAGGCAGCTGGGACCATAGTCACCAAGAAAACATTATGCTTTGGGGGTGTTTTTCTGCTAAGGGGACAGGACAACTTCATCGCATCAAAGGGACGATGGATGGGGCCATGTACCGTCAAATCTTGGGTGAGAACCTCCTTCCCTCAGCCAGGGCATTGAAAATGGGTCGTGGATGGGTATTCCAGCATGACAATGACCCAAAACACACAGCCAAGGCAACAAAGGAGTGGCTCAAGAAGAAGCACATTATTAAGGTACTGGAGTGGCCTAGCCAGTCTCCAGACCTTAATCCCATAGAAAATCTGTGGAGGGATCTGAAAGTTCGAGTTTCCAAACGTCAGCCTCGAAACCTTAATGACTTGGAGAAGATCTGCAAAGAGGAGTGGGACAAAATACCTCCTGAGATGTGTGCAAACCTGGTGTGCAACTACAAGAAACATCTGACCTCTGTGATTGCCAACAAGGGTTTTTTGCCACCATGTACTAAGTCATGTTTTGCAGAGGGGTCAAATACTTATTTCCCTCATTAAAATGCAAATCATTTTCTAACATTCTTGACATGTTTTTTTCTGGATTTGTTGTTGTTGTTATTCTGTCTCTCACTGTTCAAATATACCCACCATTAAAATTATAGACTGATCATTTCTTTGTCAGTGGGCATACGTACAAAATCAGCAGGGGATCAAATACTTTTTTCCCTCACTGTAGTACTGTTGGATCACTCCAATATGGTTTCACAATACCAGATGAATTGGTGAACTAAGTAAGGGCCAGCCAGAGAGCAAGGTCCCGTAGGACTGAGCACAGGGCAGTCATAAATGCTATGTCCTTCCGTCCCTACTCAGGGACGTGGAGGCAACACCCAGCACAGCCGTTCTGACCTCATTGGTGGGGGCAACAATGACTCAATAGTACCTAGAAAAAGGTGCTATATGATGCACTGTAGTAATAGTGTCCACAATACAATGTGAGAGTCTTTGTATCGATAGGCTCTGGCCCAGAACTCTCTCACCATAGCAAAAGAATAGCCGATCAGACCGTCGTATTGCCTGTGTAATGTAATTGTCCAAGGCCCTGAACAGGCACTGCACAAAAACGCCCAGCTCACCCATAGCCACAGGAGGAGCGTAATGCAGATATATATAAGAGCCGGTTCCCATGTCTGTCAAACAGGACCTTCGGCAAGAATGAGGGGTTAAGACGGAGGGTGACACTCCTCTTGTCTGGACACATTTGGAACATTCAGTGCTCACTGAAAAAGCATGAAGTATACCCACCATCTTAGTGGAGGTAATAGCCAACAGGAATGCCACCTTCATAGATAGGTGCTTCAAAGTCATCGACTCTAGGGGCTCGAGGGCGGCTTAGCAAGCGCTGACAGCACCACGTCAACAATCCAGTTTGGCACCGAGCAGGCCATTGCTGGACACAGACGTAAAACTCCCTTAATAAATTTAGAGAGCAATGGGTAACCACTCATGGGTCCCTCTTGGCCTTCAACATGGCATTCCAAGAAATCTAAATACACGCTCAATGTGGATGCAGTGACTGTGAAAACCATAAAACCTTTTGCACATACAGTTCTCATACCATGTACAGAATATGCCTCACCACATTTGATATGATGCATTGGTGGAAGAAACCATGGCGCTCCGCAACATGTTCACCACATTGTCCTGAAGGCCTAGACTAGTCCACTAGCGCCTCCCAGAGGCCAAGCACTAAGCTGGGGGCGGTGCGGGTCCGGATGCCACAGTGTCCCCCCAGGCCTGGAGAGAAAGCCAGGCCTCAGGCGCAGCTGCCATGGGGTCCCCAAGAGGAGAGACAACAGAAGGCTGAACCATTGTAGTCTCGACCAGCATGGAGTGATCAAGAGCAGCTGGTGGCCAATGAAGATGACCATGTCTGGCGTAGCTCTGATCAGGGGAAATGGTGGGAAAGTGTAAAGCATCGTTGCCGGCCAATCGTGAGCAGAGGAGTCCAGACCCATAGGGTCCGACATTGAGAACCAGCTGGGGCAATGAGTGTTCTCCTGAAATGCAAATAGGTCCACCTGTGCTCTCTTGAACCTGACCCAAAGCTATAGCACAACTTGAGGATGTAGACTCTAGTAAAGACTCTTGAGGTAGGATTTTGTTTGTCTCCCCTTCGGGAGACGAGCCCTTAAGAGAGTAATCCAAGATGGCGTAACGTCTTTGTCGTTGTCCTGTGTTGTATATATCTTTTTACTTATTTTTCTTTGCATATCTTTTTAAAATATTTTCCTCAACTTCTAAATACTCTCCAGCAACCCGCCTCACCCAATGTGGCGTGGATCTGTTTTTTTTCTAAAGTATTTCTATTTACTTTGGATCTGGAATCCCTCAACTGAAGCTAGTCAGCTAACTACCTATCAGCTATCAGTCAGCAAAACATTGCTCGCGGTCATCAGTTAACCTTTAGCTCGGAAAGCTCTCGCCAGTTCGAACAACTTGACTCAAACCAGAGCATAACGGACCTATTTTTTTTTTTTTTAATGTCCCCCATATCCCCGGATTCCTACCGCAAACTCTGGATCTTCGCAACTAGCTAACCGCAATCCCTGGTGACTACTCCTGGCTAGCGTTTCCATCCCAGAGCAAGCACCAATTAGCCTGAAGCTAGCCCGGCCAGGGCTCCTGTGCTACCACCAAAGCCTACTCCTGGGCAACAATATCCGGACCCCTTCTACTGCCGGTACGGAGCACAGAACCACGCCGATCCTCTACGACTGGAATACCGACATAATCTGCCTGAGGATTCCAACAGGCCCCTCAGGTGCGACGTCCGCTGAAGGCCCATTCTGCTAACCGCGGCCTACTAGCTACCTAGAGCTACTTGGAACCCTACTAATTCCACGACTGGTCTATCGACGTCACCGCACGAAGAGGCAAAAACAGACTTACCCCCATCGCGACGTCCCCCAAAGGCTAATTTGCTAGCCCCGGTCTGTTAACTGCTAGCTTGCTTGCCCTGGTCTGCTAACTGCTAGCTTGCCTGCCCCGGTCTGCTAACTGCTAGGCCCGGTCTGCCAACTGCTTGAAGGCTAACCCAGTCTGCTAACTGCTAGCTTGCCAGCCCCGGTCTGCTAACTGCTAGCTTGTTAGCATCGGCCTGCTAACTGTCTGAATTGCAGTGTCCCCAGTCAGCCCAACCACTCACTGGACCCATATGTTCACTTGGCTACGCATGCCTCTCTCTAATATCAATATGCCTCGTCCATTACTGTCCTGGTTAGTGAGTACTGTCTTATTTCACTGTAGAGCCTCTAGCCCTGCTCAATATGCCTTAACCAACCATGTTGTTCCACCTCCTACATATGCGATGACATCACCTGGTTTAAACGTCTCTAAAGACTATATCTCTCTCATCATTACTCAATGCCTAGGTTTACCTCCAATGTACTCACATCCTACCTTACCTTTGTCTGTACACTATACCTTGAATCTATGTTATCGTGCCCAGAAACCTGCTCATTTTACTCTTTGTTCCGAACGTGCTAGACGGCCAGTTCGTATAGCCTTTAGCCGTACCCTTATCCTACTTCTCCTCTGTTCCTCTGGTGATGTGGAGGTTAATCCAGGCCCTGCAGTGCCTAGCTCCACTCCCACTCCCCAGGTGCTCTCATTTGTTGACTTCTGTAACCGTAAAAGCCTTGGTTTCATGCATGTTAACATTAGAAGCCTCCTCCCTAAGTTTAGAAGCCTCCTCACACAAATGATCAATGAAACTATCAGGTATAACCACAAATCTGTAAACACGGGCACCCTCATAGATGTCATCCTAACTAACTCGCCCTCGAAATACACCTCTGCTGTTTTCAATCAAGATCTCAGCGATCACTGCCTCATTGCCTGCATCCGTAATGTGTCTGCGACCAAACGACCACCCCTCATCACTGTCAAACGCTCCCTATAATACTTCTGCGAGCAGGCCTTTCTAATTGACCTGGCCGGGGTATCCTGGAATGACATTGACCTCATCCCGTCAGTAGATGATGCCTGGCTATTCTTTAAAAGTGCCTTCCTCACCATCTTAAATAAGCATGCCGCACTCAAAAAAATGTAGAACTAGGAATAGATATAGTCCTTGATTCACTCCAGACCTGTCTGCCCTTGACCAGCACAAAAACATCCTGTGGCGTTCTGAAAATGCGAGGCGCAGGCACAGTGCGCACCGGGCTATGAATGCGCACTGGAGATACAGTGCGCATCACCACATAACACGGTGCCTGACTGGTCACACGCTCCCCACGGTAAGCACGCCCACTCTGTAGCGCTCTCAACGCCAACACCTCTCTCCGGAATCTTTCGTCGAGTTCCTCACTCGACTCCCTGACTGGCTCGGCTTCACCCCTCGGCTCCGCCAACCACTCCGTGTGCCCCCCCCCCCAATAATTTTGGAGCTGCCTCTCGGGCTTCCGTTGTTGCCGTGCTAATTCCTCGTAACATCGCCGTTCCTCTTTTGCTGCCTCTATCTCCTCCCTTGCACGGCGATACTCCCCAATCTGCATCCAGGGTCCCTTGCCGTCCAGGATCTCTTCCCATGTCCACTCCTGGCCACGCTGCTTGGTCCTTTGGTGGTGGGAGATTCTGTCACGTCCGTCATATGAAGGAGACCAAGGCGCAGTGTGGGTATCATTCCACATCATTTATTTTAATGTGAAACTATGCAAGACATACAATAAACAAAACAACAAACCGTGACGAAGAGGTGCAACATGCACTAACTCAAAATAATCTCCCACAAAACACAAGTGGGAAAAACAACTACTTAAATATGATCCCCAATTAGAGACAATGATGACGAGCTGCCTCTAATTGGGAATCATACGAAAACCCCATCATAGAAAAAAGAAACTAGAACATAACAATAGAAAAATTCAACTAGACAAAACCCCCCTGTCACGCCCTGACCTACTTTACCATAGAAAAATACAAGCTCTCTATGGTCAGAACGTGACACAGTGTAATAAAGCTGAGATGTGAGTTTCCTTGGGAAACTATGATAGTTACTGTCTGTACCATAAAGTAGTGTAACAAAAACTATTGCAACCCAGCAACTGTGTGAAAAAAAAACAACAGTGGTTGGGCTAACACAAACTCAGCCCAATACTGGAAAATGAAGCCAACAGTGTAATATTACTGTGTCTAGTATACACTGCGCAATACTGTACGATAGTATAGAATGGGACCTACACTATCAGCCTTAGTCTCATACACTATCTGAAGGAGAGGAGACGTGAATGGCTGTACCTTTTCCTTGTGGAAAACATTAAGCAAACAGTGTAATATAATACACTACATGACCAAAAGTATATGGACAATGCTCATCGAACATCTTATTCCAAAATCATGGCCATTAATATGGAGTTTGCTGATATAACAGCCTCCACTCTTCTGGGAAGGCTTTCCACTATATGTTGGAGCATTGCTGCAGGGACTTGCTTCCATTCAGCCACAAGAGCATTAGTGAGGTCGGGCTGTTGGGCAATTAGGCCTGGCTTGCAGTCGGCGTTCCAATTCATCCCAAAGGTGTTCAATGGGGTTGAGGTCAGGGCAGTCAAGTTCTACCACACCGATCTCGACGAACAGTTTCTGTATGGACCTCGCTTTGTACACGGGGGCATTGTCATGCTGAAACAGGAAAGGGCCTTCCCCAAACTGTTGCCACAAAGTTGGATGCACAGAATCATCTAGAATGTCATTGTATGCTGTAGCATTAAGATTTCCCTTCACTGGAACTAAGGGGCCTAGCCCAGACCATGAAAAACAGCTCCACACCATTATTCCTCCTCCACCAAACTACAGTTGGCACTGTTTTCGGGCAGGTAGCGTTCTGCTTGCACCTGCCAAACCCAGATTTGTCCGTTGGACTGCCAGATGGTGAAGCTTAATTCTTTACTCCAGAGAATGCATTTCCACTGCTCCAGAGTCCAATGGCGGCGAGCTTTACATCACTCCAGCCGACACTTGGCATTGCGCTGTCATGGTTCCACCTGTCACCAGAGGGCAGCAGAGACCGTCCTAGAGACATTTATGACACTCAGGTGTGTCCTATTTACTCATTATGATTTCCCTGTTTAAAGAGGTGTGTTTTATGTTGTCATTTGCTGAAGCTTGAATTATGTGCCGTGTGCGTTTGTCTCTTGAGTGAGTTTTTGAGACTTAGTGTTTGTTGTTTTCCCAGTGTTACTGTGATCCATCCATTGCAGTTCTCAGTAAAGTATTATGTTTATCAGTAACTGCTGATTCCTCATCTGGTCTCGTCTGATTCCCCCCGAACCCAGCATTGAGGAGCCCATGCAGCTGTGACACACATGTCTGAGCCCACAGGAGCAAGACAGGCACATGCGCGAAGGCTGCTGCTTCTACTGCAGAGGTCTCGGCCATCTCCGTGCTACATGCCCAGAGCTGACGGGTAATGCCAGGGCTCGCTAGGACAAGGGGAGACTCTGACGAGCTGTGCAGTTACCCCCTGGCTACCCAGTCAGTCTGTCACTACCCGCAACCCTCCACTGGGACAACCGTCAGTACTAGATTCAAGCCTTTGACTCTGGGGCCGCAGAGAATTGCAATGATCAAGACTTCGCCAGAAAATTACAAATCCCCTGCATGAAATGTCCCATCCCTCTGCAGATTCAAGCCCTTGATGGATGCCCCATTGGCTCCGGCCAGGTGGAATATCAGACCAAGCCCATTCTATTGCAGGTTGGGGTGAATCACTCAGAGACTCTTAGTTTTCTTTTGATCACGGCTCCCGAGAACCCCCTTATCCTAGGGGAGCCCTGGCTAGCATTACATAACCCAATACTTTCTCCTGGTCCACGTGACACCTACTAGACTGGGGTAAGAACTGGAGGACTAAATGTCTAAGACCCCCACCTAGAGCCTCAACGCGTCCCCCTGCATCCATTGAAGACCAAGACTTCTCCGCTCTCCCTCCCGAATATTTCGACCTCCGGGGGGCCTTCAGTAAGAGCCAATCTGCCACCCTCCCTCCTCATCGTCCATACGACTGTGCCAAAGAACTCCTACCTGGCTCCACCCCTCCCCGGGGCCGTCTTTACTCCCTCTCCATCCCTGAAGCCAAATTCATGGACATCTGGGAGTCGCTGGAGGCAGGTTTCATTCGCTCCTCAACATCTCTAGCTGGTGTAGGATTCTTCTTAATGGGAAAGATGTATGGAGGTCTGTGACCCTGCGTCGACTACCGAGGGATGAACAGGATCACGATTAAGAACCGATACCCCCTACCTCTGATGTCCGCCGCCTTGGAGCTGGCCCAGAGGGCCAAATTCTTCACCAAACTGGACCTCTGCAACGCTTACAATCTGGTGAGAATCAGGGAGGGAGATGAATGGAAAACTGCCTTTAACACCCCCTAGTGGCCACTGTGAGTATTTGGTCATGCCATTCGGATTATCGAACTCATCAGAAGCCACTCCTCAGTAAAATGCACATGACAGTCCACTTGGGGTTTGCCGAAAGTCACCTAAAGGACTCTCAGACCATGAGAAACAAGATTCTCTGGTCTGATGAAACCAAGACTGAACTCTTTGGCCTGAAAGCCAAGTCTCACGTCTGGAGGAAAACAGACACCACTCATCACCTGGCCAATACCATCCCTACTGTGAGGCGTGGTGGTGGCAGCATCATGCTGTTGAGATGTTTTTCAATGCTAGAGACTGGGAGACTAGTCAGGATCAATGGAAAAGAGAAAGGCACAAAGCACAGATTGATCCTTGATGAAAACCTGCACCAGAGTGCTCAGGACTTCAGACTGGGGTGAAGGTTCACCTTCCAATAAGACAATGACCCTAAGCACACAGCCAAGACAATGCAGGAGTGGCTTCGGGACAAGTCTCTGAATGTCCTTGAGTGGCCCATCCAGAGCCTGTTTCGTTCACAAAAAGCATAACAATTATTTTAAGAATTATAGATACAGAACTCCTCTATGCACTCGATATGTCCGATTTTAAAATAACTTTTTGGTGAAAGCACATTTTGCAATATTCTAAGTACATAGCCCAGCCATCACGGGCTAGCTATTTAGACACCCGGCAAGTTTAGCCTTCACCAAAATCAGATTTACTATAACAAAAATGTTCTTACCTTTGTTGTCTTCGTCAGAATGCACTCCCAGGACTTCTACTTCAATAACAAATGTTGGTTTGGTCACAAATAATCCATCGTTATATCCGAATAGCGGCGTTTTGTTCGTGCGTTCCAGACACTATCCGAAAGGGTAAATAAGGGTCTTGCCCATGGCGCAATTCGTGACAAAAAAAATCTAAATATTCCATTACCGTACTTCGAAGCATGTCAACCGCTGTTTAAAATCCATTTTTATGCCATTTTTCTCGTAAAAAAGCGATAATATTCCGACCGGGAATCTCCTTTTAGGTAAACAGACAAAGGAAAAGAAAGCTTTCG
This sequence comes from Salmo salar, assembly GCF_965601325.2. Taxonomy (NCBI): domain Eukaryota; kingdom Metazoa; phylum Chordata; class Actinopteri; order Salmoniformes; family Salmonidae; genus Salmo; species Salmo salar. The sequence continues at coordinate 46,550,777 of NC_138295.1, read as the reverse complement.
GTCGACGCGGGCACGAGCCTGAGTCTCACAGTACTGTGACCAGCCACTACCCAAACGCGCTACTTTTTTTCAGCCAGAGCCTGCAAAGCCACGATTCAGCATTTTGCCGCCTTCTGAGAGACCATGTGAGCTGTAGAAAGTGTCACGTTATAGCAGAGATCCTTTGTTCAAGAAATGGTCAGACAGGGTACTTCCTGTACAGAATCTTCTCAGGTTTTGACCTGCCATTTGAGTTCTGTTATACTCACAGACACCATTCAAACAGTTTTAGAAACTTTGGAGTGTTTTCTATCCAAAGCCAATAATTATATGCATATTCTAGTTACTGGGCAGGAGTAGTAACCAGATTAAATCGGGTACGTTTTTTATCCAGCCGTGTCAATACTGCCCCCTAGCCCTAACAGGTTAAATTAACGAGAGTCTTGTCTTTAAAATGGTGTAAAATAGTCATATGTTTGAAAAATTGAAGTTTTTGCATTTTTGAGGTATTTGAATATCGCGCCACGGGATTACACTGGCTGTTGAGTAGTCCCACCTAGCCCATAGAGGTTAATGAACATGCACCTGTGGAACGGTCATTAAGACACTAACATCTTACAGACGGTATGCAATTAAGGTCACAGTTGTGAAAACTTAGGACACTAAAGAGGCCTTTCTACTGACTCTGAAAAACACCAAAAGAAAGATGCCCAGGATCCCTGCTCATCTGCGTGAATGTGCATTAGGCATGCTGCAAGGAGGCATGAGGACTGCAGATGTGGCCAGGGCAATAAATTGCAATGTCCGTCCTGTGAGACGCCTAAGACAGCGCTACAGGGAGACAGGACGGACAGCTGATTGTCCTTGAAGTGGCAGACCACGTGTAACAACACCTGCACAGGATCGGTACATCCGAACATCACACCTGTGCAACAGGTACAGGATGGCAACAACCTCCCAAGTTACACCAGGAACGCACAATCCCTCCATCAGTGCTCAGACTGTCCGCAATAGGCTGAGAGAGGCTGGACTGAGGGCTTGTAGGCCTGTTGTAAGGCAGCTCCTCTCCAGACATCACCAGCAACAACGTCTCCTATGGGCACAAACCCACGGTTGCTGGACCAGACAGGACTGCCAAAAAGTGCTCTTCACTGACGAGTCTCGGTTTTGTTTCACCAGGGGTGATGGTCGGATTCGCGTTTATCGTCAGAGGAATGAGCGTTACACCAAGACCTGTACTCTGGAGCGGATCGATTTGGAGATGGAGGGTCCGTCATGGTCTGGGGGGTCTGTCACAGCATCTTCGGACTGAGCTTGTTGTCATTGCAGACAATCGTAACACTGTGCGTTACAGGGAAGACATCCTCCTCCCTCATGTGGTACCCTTCCTGCATGCTCATCCTGACATGACCCTCCAGCATGACATTGCTACCAGCCATACTGCTCATTTTGTGCGTGATTTCCTGCAAGACAGGAATGTCAGTGTTCTGCCATGACCAGCAAAGACTGAGTCCCCTCCTGTACTCCCTGTTCACTCATGACTGCACGGCTAGGCATGACTCCAACACCATCAATAAGTTTGCCGATGACACAACAGCGGTAGACCTGATCACCGACAACAACGAGACAGCCTATGGGGACGAGGTCAGAGACCTGACCGTGTGGTGCAAGGACAACAATCTCTCCCTCAACGTGATCAAGACAAAGGAGATGATTGTGGACTACAGGAAAAGGAGGACCGAGCACACCCCCATTCTCATCGACGGGGCTGTAGTGGAGCAGGTTGAGAGCGTCAACTTCCTTGGCGTCCACAACACTATCAAACTGGCATAGTCCAAGCACACCAAGACAGTCGTGAAGAGGGTACGACAAAACCTATTCCCCCTCAGGAGACTAAAAAGATTTGGCATGGGTTGTCAGATCCTTAAAAGGTTCTACAGCTGCACCATCGAGAGCATCCTGATGGGTTGCATCACTGCCTGGTATGGCAACTGCTCGGTCTCGACCCTTCTTCCTTTACGCTGCTGCTACTCTCTGTTATTATCTATGCATTCTCACTTTAATAACTTTACCTACATGTACATATTACCTCAATTACCTCGACTAACCAGTGCCCCCACACATTGACTCTGTACCGGTACCCCCTGTATTTAGCCTCCCTATTGTTATTTTACTGCTGCTCTTATTTGTGAAGTTTATTTATTATTTATTTTAACTACTTTTAATTTATTAAAACTGCATGGTTGGTTAAGGGCTTGTAAGTAATCATTTCACTGCAAGGTCTACACCTGTTGTATTCTGCGCATGTGACAAATAAAATTAGATTACATTTTTATTTGATTATTAAAATGGTAACATCTATATTAAAACACCATAACCCACATACTTCAATATAGTAATGGTAAAATGTGGATGGGACATTTCTGCTGGGATGGAGGAATTATCAGGAAAATTCAACTTGATTATCAGGTCAGTCTAGGGTACTATTTGCCCGAAGAGGGGAAGTATTGCGATGAGCTATACAACTGTACTTCTGATTCTAATTCTCAACAGGAAAGTTAAAAGGTTACTGAGGAGGACCAACGGTGATAGGGGGATTGTCTCAAAGGGACTGACATGCAGGGATGGAACATAAGGAATTTGGGCACTAGTGGACCACGATTTCTACTAGCCCGGGTAACATTCAGGTCCTAAATCTGTGGCCTACGATGTTTGTAAAGGCAAAATGTCACTACTGTGTCAGGCTAGTTTGGCACATTTTCAGTCTGAAAAGTACTAGCCTCAGGCTAGTTTAACTTCCATCCCTGCTTGGCTAGCTTGTTATGTTATCTCCTCGTTCGTGTAGTCAGACTTTTACCCAGACCCCCACGGGTGGTGACATGCTAACTAGTCCACCAGGACAGGGATAGTTAATGTTTGCGCTAATCGCTAATGTTAGGCACATTGGCTAGCATGTCACCGCCTGTAGGGAAAGTTACGGTGCAACGTTAGCTAGCTAATATTACCTGATGTAGCCAACTATCCAACCAAGGTGCCTAAATAGATAGCTAGCTATACCCCTACCCTGGTGGGCTAATGTTAGCTAGCTAGTATGTCACCACGTGAAAAAGTATGACCATACAAACAGTGAGCTAATGTTAACTCACAAAGGACTTGTCAATAATAAGGTCACAAAAGTCATTATGCTAGCCTATGCTGTTTTTCTTTTACTTGTCAGGAATAGAACATGTGTTGTACACGTAACTACAGTCGGTGGTTATCTAGTTAATTTTGAAAAGCATCTAGCTAACCACAGATCTTTGACCTAACCAAAATAGCTTGTTAGCAGCTAGCAAACAAGGCTTACCTTATCACAGAGATCCAGCGATGCCTCTCGCTTACAGAGGTCGAAAATGATCAAATGCACATGTGCGTATCGAAATAGTGGTTACAATCCAGTACATAGCACAGACCCATCCTTGCTTCTGATCGATGGAGAGACCTAAGGTTAGCTAGTTATCTTCAAAGGCCAAGGGTAATTTAAAAAAAGTATAGTAGGAAAAAAAATGCTAAGGTAGCTAGCTAAGGAATTTGAAAAATGCTAAACAAGAATGCAGACGAGAAATACACCGTATCAATTATTTACTTGAGAAACTAAAAAGGCTATATCTACTTGCTAGGTTACTCGCTACTTGTCGATGAGAGTTTGCATGGAGAAATGTGGAGGTTTTTCCCATCCTGCGCCTTGAGCGATTACATCAAAGCTTGCGACAGGATGTGTAGTTCTGTATTTAGCCACATTAGCAGCTAATTAGTGTTTCATTTTTGTGGGGTAATTACAGGCAAATATATTGATAAAAATTACCTGAGAGAAATGTGCACAGTCATCAAACCATCATGCCAGGGTAAGACGAAACACAGACCTTATATGAAGTAATTCTAAAATCCCCTATGGAAAAATGTATGGTTGAAAAAAACGATTGGAACCATTTCAAACTTTAAATAATTCACCATGGGGATCAAAATAATTAACACATTTTAGAGCCAAAATGATCATCAATGATTATTTATTGGTGTTCTGGCAATCGTAATTTACATGGTCTGCCCTAGCACTAGAAAGCCTAACTGGGAACTTGGGACTAGGAAATCTCCCTTATCTGGCTTTAGTGCGTTCAAGAAAACTGGAAACTTGGGAAAAAAACGAGCTCCGACTTCTAAAAATAGTTTTGAACGGTCATCCAAATCGGAAACTATGGCATTTTCCTAGAGCTCCGATTTTCCGACCTAATGCTAACTGACGTCACGATTTGAACTTGTTTTTTTCAGAGTTCCTAGTTGTCTTGAATGCATCATAAACAAGCACGCCAAATCCCTCCCCCTTTGCCATGGTCAGTGCTGTCTGGGATTCGTAGGATGTCCCTACCCTAAACCCTAACCTTAATCCCTACCCTGACCATAACCATAACCCTTATCTAACCCTGACCTTAGAATTAGGAATTAGAATACTAGAAAGGCCATGAACCTTCTATTGACGGTCCAATGCCATCCTCCTCTCTTTTCACCTAATCACCATCAGAGACACACGTCATCAGAGTGGACAGCTGAACACTGTATGCTGGAAACACTCAGTTTGTTATTTTTTGATTAAAACAAAACAGCTATTTATTAAATATGAATTCCGAACATGTTTTTGCGTGGAATTCTGCAACACTGGTAGCTTTTAACAGCTAGGACTGCTAATTCTTGTCCCTGGAATCCCATTTAACAGACAGGTTGAAGCCTGCTTGACAGAGATGCTAAGCTGCTAACCATCTAGCTAACAAAGTTGGTACCAGATGAGTTTTGCAATGGAGCCCTCTTTGTCTGGAGAAATAAATTAATGGTTCCAGTGCTGTAGGAGCTGAATCTACTACACTTTGCTTCACGACAAACCGGATCACTCAGAGTTACAATGCGCAATTGTTTGCTTGCTGAGGATTAGAAGCTTGAGGTAGCTTCCTTGATCACGCAGGTCACCAGTCTACATAAGAAACTGGGGAAAACTCAGAGTGGAATGTTTACATTTTCTACACCAGTGGCTGGATGATGTTCGCGCTTGTTGGGTGTATCTCCACCTTGTCATTTGTTGTTATCAGACTGGCCAATGTTGCCCGGAGCTCCCCCATCTGATAGCAGAGTCGAAGGAGCACAGCAAGAGGAGCAAGGCAGTCAATGATGGTCGCATGTCACGAGCAGTGGAAGCCAAAGACAGCAGCTTCCACGGCTATTTACCAACCCTTAGAGTAAACTTTTGGGAAAAATGTGTTTGACCAGATGCAATGCTATTTTATAGTGATCAAATTGACAACAAACTTTCAGCATGCTTATAGGGAAGGACATTTAACAATTACAGCACTTGCACAAATGACTGACGATTGGCTGAGAGAAATTGATGATAACAATATTGTGGGGCCTGTTTTGTTTGACTTCAGTTTGCCTGTTGACATTATCGATAATTGTCAGCTGCTGGAAAAAACGTATGTGTTATGGCTTTACACCCCCTGCTATATTGTGAACGCAGATGGTGTTCTTTAATAGAAGCCTCTCCAACATAATCCAGGTAGAATCAGATATTCCCCAGGGCAGTTGTCTAGGCCTCTTACTTTTTTCAATCTTTACTAATGACATGCCACTGGCTTTGAGTGTGTAAGCCAGTGTGTCTATGTATGAGGATGACTCAACATTATTCATGTCAGCTACTAAAGTGACTGAAATGACTGCAACACTTAACAAAGAGCTGCAGTTAGTTTCAGAGTGGGTGGCAAGGAATAAGTTAGTCCTAAATATTTCTAAAACTAAAAGCATTGGATTTGGGACAAATCATTCACTAAACCCTAAACCTCAACGAAATCTTGTAATAAATAATGTGTAAATTGAGCAAGTTCAGGTGAGTAAACTGCTTGCAGTAACCCTGCATTTTAAACTGCCATGGTCAAAACATATTGATATAACAGTACTTAAGATGGGGAGAAGTCTGTCCATAATAATGCGTTGCTCTACCAGCACTATCAACAAGGCAGGTCCTACAGGCCCTAGTTTTGTCGCACCTGGACTACTGTTCAGTCGTGTGGTCAGGTGCCGCAAAAAGGGACTTAGGAAAATTGCAGTTGGCTCAGAACAGGGCAGCACGGCTGGCCCTTGGATGTACACAGAGTGCTTATATTAATTATATGCATGTCAATCTCTCCTGGCTCAAAGTGGAGATGAGATTGACTTCGTCAATACTTGTATTTATGAGAGGTGTTGACATGTTGAATGCACCGAGCTGTCTGTTTGAAAAACTGGTTCGCAGCTTGGACACCCGTGCTTACCCCGCAAGACATGCCACAAGAGGTTTCTTCACAGTCCCCAAGTTCAGAACAGACTATGGGAGGAGCACAGTACTACATAGAGCCATGACTCTATTCCACATCAAGAAAATAATGCAAGCAGTAAAATTAGATTTAAAAACAGATAAAAATACACCTTATGAAACAGCGGGGACTGTGAAGCAACACAAACATAGGCACATACATATGTATACACACACACGTACACATATGCATACACACACACGTACACATTGATTTTGTACTGTAGATATGTGGTAGTGGTAGAGTAGGGGCCTGAGGGCACACAGTGTGTTGTGAAATCTGTGAATGTATTCTAATGTTTTAAAAAAAATTATAAACTGTCACGTTCTGACCAGTAAAGGGGTCATTTGTTATTGTAATTCGGTCAGGACGTGGCAGGGGGGTATTTGTTTTATGTGGTTCGGGGTGTGTGTTTATGTAGAGGGGTATTTGGTTAGAGTATTCCAGGGTTTTTGGATTATGTTCTATGTGTCGTATTCTAGGTTCTATCTATGTTGTGTATTTCTTTGTGTTGGCCTGGTATGGCTCTCAATCAGGAACAGCTGTACATCGTTGTTGCTGATTGAGAGTCATACTTAGGTAGCCTGTTTTCACCTGTCCCTTTGTGGGAAGTTGTGTTTGTGTATTTGTGCGTTTTCTTGTTTTGTGTTTTCAGTGTTCTAAATTAAAAGTTAAAATGAGCACTCAACCCGCTGCGCCTTGGACCCTTTCATATGACGACCGTTACAGAACTTCCCACCACCAACGGACCAAGCAGCAGGGTAAGGAGCAAAAGAGGAATTATGTGGACTTTTCGGAGACTTGGACATGGGAGGAGATCCTGGACGGGGCAGGACCATGGCACCAGGCTGGGGAATATCGTCTCCCACCGGAGGAGATAGAGGCAGCCAAGGCAGAGCGACGCCGGTATGAGGCTCTATACACAGGGTTGGCATTTAAGCCTGAAAGGCAGCCCCAAGAAATGTTTTTGGGAGGGCACACTGCATTGGTCTTGGAATAAATGATCAGACTCTGCAGTTTATATATCCCAACTGCACTTGAGTAGGGTGACGCCATATCAAAAAACAAAATAACAGATAGACTCTTCACTTTTTCTTCATTCACCACATGATTCATCTGACGAGCATCAATCACTCCAGGAATACTTTTCATCTCTGCACCATCGACTTCCCATGAAACGCCAGATATTACTCCCTTGAGGGGTGCCCTGTGCCGAAGAGACACACAGGACCCATCAAACTTCTCAAATCGGGTGAGAATAACACACATTCATTCTGATCCCCAGAAGAACAATGTAAACAAGCCTGCCTCTCGTCATCCTCACAGCCTTCACTTTACCCAGCACTCTCTCTACCAGTTTGGATATATCAAATGGATTCTTCAAAATTGATAATCCAATCAGCTGCTCCTCATTAACAAAACATACTCCTACAAAATGATGTGGAACATTCATCACTGTATGCTACTTTGCTCCGTTTCTATTCTTTTGGAAAATATTCAAATTCTCCTTTTTTCCCCTGCCTGTAACGGAAACACAGAGTCGAGAAGCAGGTGAAACGTTTAATAAAACAACAAACATGGACCGAGACAACTTAACAGTAGCATGAACGCATAAACACAGGAACAATACTGACTGGGGAAAGAACCTAAGGGAGTGCCAGATATAGTGGAGGTAATAACTGAAGTAATGGAGTCCAGGTGTGCCTCATGATGACGTGCAGGTGTGCGTAATGATTGATGCCAGGTGTGCGTAATGATGGATCCCAGGACCGGTGGTTAGTATACAGGTGACGGCCAACGCCGGAGGGGAGGGGCAGGAGTAGACGCGACACCGCCATTATATTCACGCTCCACCTCAGCGTCCGCTTCCGCCATTTGACGTCAAAATCTGATCTTCAACCTTGTTTCAAGCTCATCATTAAGCTTGAGGCCCTGGGACTGAACTTTGCCCTGTGCAACTGGGTCCTAGACTTCCTGATGTGCCGCCCCCAGATGGTGAAGGTAGGAAACAACACCTCCATTTCGATGATCCTCAACACAGGGGCCCCACAAGGGTGTGTGCTCAGCCCTCTCCTGTACTCCCTGTTCACCCATGACTGCGTGGCCACGCACGCCTCCAACTCAATCATAAAGTTTGCAGACGACACAACAATAGCAGGCCTGATTACCAACAATGACGAGACAGCCTGCAGAGAGGAGGTGAGGGCTCTGGGAGAGTGGTGCCATTAAAATAACCTCCCACTCAACATCAACAAAACAAAGGAGCTGATTGTGGACTTCAGGAAACAGCAGAGGGAGCATGCCCCTATCCACATTGATGGGGACCGCAGTGGAGAAGGTGGAAAGCTTCAAGTTCCTCTATATATACATCATTGACAATCTGAAATGGTCCACCCACACAGACAGTTTGGTGAAGAAGGCGCAACAACCTCAAGAGGTTGAAGAAATTTGGCTTGGCCCCTAAAATCCTCACAAACTTTTACAGGTGCACAATTGAGAGCATCCTGTCAGGCTGTATCACCGCCTGGTACAGCAACTACACCGCCCGCAACCACAGGGCTCTCCAGAGGGGGGTGTGGTCTGCCCAACACATCACCGGGGGCAAACTACCTGCCCTCCAGGACACCTACAGCACCCAATGTCACAGGAAGGCCAAAAAGGTCATCAAGGACATCAACCACCCGAGCCACATTCTGTTCACCCCGCTATCATCCAGAAGGCGAGGTCAGTACAGGTGCATCAAAGCTGGGACCGAGAGACTGACAAACAGCTTCTATCTCAAGGCCATCAGACTGTTAAATAGCCATACTACCCAGCTTCCACCCGGTTACGCAATCCTGCATCTTAGAGGCTGCATAGACTTGGAATCATTGGTCACTTTAGTAATGGAACACTAGTTACTTTAATAATGTTTAAATAGTGTCTACATACTGATTTACTCATCATGTATATGCTGTATTCTATTATACTATATTTTAGTCAATGCCACTCCGACAGTGCTCAATCTAATATTTATATATTTCTGAAATCAGTTCTTTTACTTTTAGATTTTGTGTATTGTTGTGACTTGTTAGATACTACTGCACTGTTGGAGCTGGGAACACAAGCATTTCGCTACACCCAGAATAATATGTGTATGTGACCAATGACATTTAACTTCTATGGGCTACGTGGGACGCTAGTGTCCCACCTGCGGGACACAGCCAGTGAAATATCAGGGCGGCAAATTCGAAAACAACAAAATGTCATAATTCAACTTTCTCAAACATACAACTATTTTACACCATTTTAAAGATACACTTCTCCTTGATGTAACCACATTGTCCGATTTTCAAAAAGGCTTTACAGCGAAAGCAAAACATTAGATCATATTAGGAGAGTACATAGACAAAAATAATCACACAGCCATTTTCCAAGCAAGGACCTGTGTCAATAAAACCCAAAACACAGCTAAATGAAGCACTAACCTTTGACGATCTTCATCAGATGACACTCCTAGGACATTATGTTACACAATACATGCATGTTTTGTTCAATAAAGTTCATATTTATATCCAAAAACAGCATTTTACATTGGCACGTGATGTTCAGAAAATATATTCCCACCAAAACTTCCGGTGAATGTGCACATCAATTTACAAAAATATTCATTATAAACGTTGACAAAATATGGAACAATTCTTTAACCTGTCTGGGCTAGGGGGCAGTGTTGTCACGGCCGGATGAAAAACGTACCCAATTTAACTTGTTATGGATAGGGGGCAGTATTTTCAAGGCCGGATAAAAAACGTACCCGATTTACGTACCCAGAAACTAGAATATGCATATAATTATTAGCTTTGGATAGAAAACACTCAAGTTTCTAAAACTGTTTGAATCGTGTCTGTGTATAACAGAACTCAATTGGCAGGCCAAAACCTGAGAAGATTCCAAACAGGAAGCGCCCTCTCTGACTATTTCTTGGCCTTGATCATCTCTATCCAAAACAGGGGATCTCTGCTGTAACGTGACATTTTCTAATGCTCCCATAGGCTCTCAGAAGGCACCAGAACGTTGAATGATGACTTTGCAGGCCATGGCTGAAAAACAGTAGCGTATTTGGATAGTGGTTGATTTGAGAACAATGAGACTGGGGGCGCGTGCACGAGACGACTCCATGTTTTTATTTTTTCATCTTTGAACGAAAACAGGGTTCCCCGGTCGGAATATTATCGTTTTCTTTACGAGAAAAATCGCATAAAAATGGATTTTAAACAGCGTTTGACATGCTTCCAAGTACGGTAATGGAATATTTTGAAATTTGTCACGAAACGCGCCGGGCGCGTCACCCTTCTTTACCCTTCGGATAGTGTCTTGAACGCACAAACAAAACGCCGCTATTTGGATATAACTATGGATTATTTGGAACCAAACCAACATTTGTTATTGAAGTAGAAGTCCTGGGAGTGCATTCTGACGAAGAACAGCAAAGGTAATCCAATTTTTCTTATAGTAAATCTGAGTTTGGTGAGTACCAGACTTGGTGGGTGTCAAAATAGCTAGCCATGATGGCCGGGCTATCTACTCAGAATAATGCAAAATGTGCTATCACCAAAAAGCTATATTAAAATCGGACACCGCATCTATAATTCTTAAAATAATTGTTATGTTTTTTGTGAACGTTTATCGTGAGTAATTTTGTCAATTCACCGGAAGTGTTCGGTGGGAATGCTAGTTCTGAACATCACATGCTAATGTAAAAAGCTGGTTTTTGATATAAATATGAACTTGATTGAACAAAACATGCATGTATTGTATAACATAATGTCCTAGGAGTGTCATCTGATGAAGATCATCAAAGGTTAGTGCTGCATTTAGCTGTGGTTTTGTTTTTTGTGACATTATATGCTAGCTTGAAAAATGGGTGTCTGATTATTTCTGGCTGGGTACTCTGCTGACATAATCTAATGTTTTGCTTTCGCTGTAAAGCCTTTTTGAAATCGGACAGTGTGGTTAGATAAAGGAGAGTCTTGTCTATAAAATGGTGTAAAATAGTCATATGTTTGAAAAATTGAAGTTTTAGAATTTTAGAGGAATTTGTAATTCGCCTATCATTGGATATTGGAGCAGGTGTTCCGCTAGCGGAACGTCTAGATGTAAGAGGTTAAACCGGTTACTACTCTGACCCAGAAACTAGAATATGCATATTATTAGTAGATTTGGATAGAAAACACTCTGAAGTTTTTAAAGCTGTTTGAATGGTGTCTGTGAGTATAACAGAACTCCTATGGCAGGCAAAAACCTGAGAAAAGTCCAAGCAGGAAGTGAAAAGTCTGAGAATTGTAGTTCTTCTTTTGATTCTCTATCGAAGCTACAGTGTCTGTGGGGTTGACGTTGCACTTCCCAAGGCTTCCATTGGCTGTCTAAAGCCTTCAGAAAGTGGTTTGATCATTTTCCTGTCACTGGGCGGATAATAGGAGCTCAGTTACCGAGTGGTCTGCATGGCAACAAAGGGATTGGATATACGCGGTCACGCGAGCACGCCATTCCATCTTTTTCTTTTTGAATGAATATGCTATTGTCCTGTTGGAATATTATCGCAATTTGACGTTAAAAATACCATAAAGATTGATTTTAAACAGCGTTTGACATGCTTCTAAGTACGGTAATGGAACATTTTGACTTTGTCTCTCGTTCCGTGATCTGTATGCACGAACAAAACAGAGGTATTTGTACATAAATATGGATTATTTCAATCAAAAACAAAATTTATTGTGGAAGTAGCAGTCCTGGGAGTGCATTCTGATGAAGATCAGCAAAGGTAAGAGAATATTTCTAATACTAATTCTGAGTTTAGTTTGCCCCAAACTTGGCGGGTGTCTGAATAGCTCGGCGTGATTTGAAAAATGTGCTTTCTCCGTAAAGCTATTTTAAAATCTGACACAGCGGTTGCATCCAGGGGTAGTCTATCTATAATTCTAAAAATAATTGTTATATATGTTGTCAACGTTTATGAGTATTTTTGTAAATTGATGTGCACATTCACCGGACGTTTTGGTGGGAATACATTTTCTGAACACGCTAGTGTCCCACGTAGCCCATAGAAGTTAAAGAATTATAGATAGACTACTCCTGGTTGCAACCGCTGTGTCAGATTTATGTGTCAGGGTTATTTCTGGGGTGGCGCAAGAAATAAAGGCAGAGAATATAAATGAAGTGGTTGGTGCACATCGACTGACTTGTAAAGGTGGACGGAGAAAATAGGTTTTCTTCATCCATGCTACTGTACTTTGATAAAGAGTCTCTCCCTTCTCATATGACGTTATGATTCAAGAGAGCTTTTGTGCTCAAGCCCCTTCAGTGTCATGAATGTAAAGGATTTGGTCATGTGTCAAGTATGTACAGAAGGGAAGAATATTGTTTTCGTCCCAAGATGGCGTTGCAGTTCAGACGTCCTTTGTCTTCCTCTTGTCGTGTCCCGTGTGTGTGTGTGTGTATATATATATATATTTTCTTTGCATATCTTTTTACATTTTTTTTCTTTCTTAAAACTCAACCCCAAAACACTCACCAATTTAAAAAATAAAAGTATTATTTACCTCAAATCTGAAATCCCCAACAGAAGCTAGCCAAAGGTTAACGTTGGAGTTCAGCTAGCCACGGTTAGCGGTCCTCAGTTATCCATTAGCTCGAAAAGCTATCGCCAATTTTTGTACAGCGCGACTCAGACCACGTTCAGAACTAGCATACCCCCCGCAAACTTCCGGCGAACTCACTAACAATTGACTAAATTACTCACGATAAACGTTCACAAAAAGCATAACAATTATTTTAAGAATTATAGATACAGAACTCCTCTATGCACTCGATATGTCCGATTTTAAAATAGCTTTTTGGTGAAAGCACATTTTGCAATATTCTAAGTACATAGCCCAGGCATCATGGGCTAGCTATTTAGACACCCGGCAAGTTTAGCACGCACCAATATCAGGTTTACTATTATAAAAGTTTGATTACCTTTTGTTGTCTTCGTCAGAATGCACTCCCAGGACAGCTATTTCAATAACAAATGTTGGTTTGGTCCAAAATAATTCATCGTTATATCCGAATAGCGGCGTTTTGTTCGTGCGTCCCAGACACTATCCGAAATGGTAAATCAGGGTCGTGCGCATGGCGCAATTCGTGACAAAAAAAATCGAAATATTCCATTACCGTACTTCGAAGCATGTCAACCGCTGTTTAAAATCAATTTTTATGCCATTTTTCTCGTAAAAAAGCGATAATATTCCGACCGGGAATGTCCATTTAGCTAAACAGAGGAAAGAAAACAAAGCTTTCGGTCGACGCGGGCACGAGCCTGAGTCTCACAGTACTGTAACCAGCCACTACCCAAACGCGCTACTTTGTTTCAGCCAGAGCCTGCAAAGCCACGATTCAGCGTTTTCCCGCCTTCTGAGAGCCTATGGCAGCCGTAGGAAGTGTCACGGGACAGCTAAGATCCTCACTCTTCAATAAACAGAGACAAGAAGAACGACACCTTGTCAGACAGGCCACTTCCTGCATGAAATCTTCTCAGGTTTTTGCCTGCCATATGAGTTCTGTTATACTCACAGACACCATTCAAACAGTTTTAGAAACTTTACGGTGTTTTCTATCCAAAGCCAATAATTATATGCATATTCTAGTTACTGGGCAGGAGTAGTAACCAGATTAAATCGGGTACGTTTTTTATCCAGCCGTGTCAATACTGCCCCCTAGGTTAAAGACAATACTCTCGTTAATCTAAGCACACTGTCCGATTTCAAAAAGGCTTTACAACGAAAGCAAAACATTAGATTATGTCAGCAGAGTACCCAGCCAGAAATAATCAGACACCCATTTTTCAATCTAGCATATAATGTCACAAAAACCAAAACCACAGCTAAATGCAGCACTAACCTTTGATCTTCATCAGATGACACTCCTAGGACATTATGTTATACAGTACATGAATGTTTTGTTCAATCAAGTTCATATTTATATCAAAAACCAGCTTTTTACACTAGCATGTGACTAGCATTTCCACCGAACACTTCCGGTGAATTTACTAAATTACTCACGATGAACGTTCACAAAAAACATAACAATTATTTTAAGAATTATAGATACAGAACTCCTTTATGCAATCGCGGTGTCCGATTTTAAAATAGCTTTTCGGTGAAAGCACATTTTGCAATATTCTGAGTAGATAGCCCGGCCATCACAGGCTAGCTATTTTGACACCCACCAAGTTTGGTACTCACCAAACTCAGATTTACTATAAGAAAAATTGGATTACCTTTGCTGTTCTTCGTCAGAATGCACTCCCATGACTTCTACTTCAACAACAAATGTTGGTTTGGTTCCAAATAATCCATAGTTATATCGAAATAGCGGCGTTTTGTTCGTGCGTTTAACCTGTTGGGTCTAGGGGGCAGCATTTGCACGTCTGGATAAAAAAAATGTACCCGATTTAATCTGGTTACTAATCCTACCCAGTAACTAGAATATGCATATACTTATTATATATGGATAGAAAACACTCTAAAGTTTCCAAAACTGTTTGAATGGTGTCTGTGAGTATAACAGAACTCATTTGGCAGGCAAAACCCTGAGACATTTTCTGACAGGAAGTGGATACCTGATGTGTTGTATTGACTTTAAACCTATCCCATTGAAAAACACAGGGGTTTAGGAATATTTTGGCACTTCCTATTGCTTCCACTAGATGTCACCAGCCTTTACAAAGTGTTTTGAGTCTTCTGGAGGGAGATCTGACCGAACAAGAGCCATGGAACGATGATGTCCCATTAGACACCTTGCGCGCGAGTTCATCTTGGGTACCCTCGTTCCAATACGTTATAAAAGAGCATGCATTCGTCCACCTTGAATATTATTCATGTTCTGGTTAAAAAAGGCCCTAATGATTTATGCTATACAACGTTTGACATGTTTGAACGAACGGAAATATATTTTTTCCCCTCGTTCATGACGAGAAGTCCGGCTGGCTTACATCATGTGCTAACGAGACGGAGATTTTTGGACATAAATGATGAGCTTTTTTGAACAAAACTACATTCGTTATGGACCTGTGATACCTGGAAGTGACATCTGATGAAGAGAATCAAAGGTAATGGATTATTTACATAGTATTTTCGATTTTAGATCTCCCCAACATGACGTCTAGTCTGTATCGTAACGCGTATTTTTCTGGGCGCAGTGCTCAGATTATTGCAAAGTGTGATTTCCCAGTAAGGTTATTTTTAAATCTGGCAAGTTGATTGCGTTCAAGAGATGTAAATCTATAATTCTTTAAATGACAATATAATATTTTACCAATGTTTTCTAATTTTAATTATTTAATTTGTTACGCTGACTTGACTGCCGGTTATTGGAGGGAAACGATTTCCTCAACATCAATGCCATAGTAAAACGCTGTTTTTGGATATAAATATGAACTTGATAGAACTAAAAATGCATGCATTGTCTAACATAATGTCCTAGGAGTGTCAGTCTGATGGAGATTGTAAAAGGTTAGTGCATCATTTTAGCTGGTTTTATGGTTTTGGTGACCCTGTCTTTGACTTGACAAAACATTACACACAACTCTTGTAAATGTACTGTCCTAACATACTCTAAATTTATGCTTTCGCCATAAAACCTTTTTGAAATCGTAAAACGTGGTTAGATTAAGGAGATGTTTATCTTTCAAATGGTGTAAAATAGTTGTATTTTTGAAAAGTTTGAATTTTGACATTTATTTGGATTCAAATTTGCCGCTCTTGAAATGCACCTGCTGTTGATGGAGTGCACCACGGGTGGCACGCTAGCGTCCCACCTAGCCCCAAGAGGTTAAGGGTGACGCACCGGTGCGTATCGTAACAAACAGTTTCAAAATATTCCATTACCGTACTTCGAAGCATGTCAAACGCTGTTTAACTCAATTTTTATGTGATTTTTCTCGTAAAAAAGCGATAATATTCCGACCGGGAGTCGTTGTTTTCGTTCAAAGACTGAGAAAGTAAAATGGACTATTCACGCACACGCGTGCGCCCGTCTCATTGTTCTCAGATCGACCACTTACCAAATTTGCTACCGTTTTTCAGCCAGTAACTGCAGAGTCCTCATTCAACGTTCTGGCGCCTTCTGAGAGCCTATGGGAGCCTTAGAAAGTGTCACGTTACAGCAGAGATCCTCCTTTTTGGAAAGAGATGACAAAGAAGGCCAAGAAATGGTCAGAGAGGGCGCTTCCTGTTTGGAATCTTCTCAGGTTTTGGCCTGCCATATGAGTTCTGTTATACTCACAGACACCATTCAAACAGTTTTAGAAACCATAGGGTGTTTTCTATCCAAATCAAACAATTATATGCATATTCTAGTTAATGGGCAGGAGTAGTAACCAGATTAAATCGGGTACGTTTTTTATCCGGCCGTGCAAATACTGCCCCCTATCCCCAACAGGTTAACAACTCTCCTTCCGTGGCCTCCAACTGCTCCTAAATACAAGTAAAACTAAATGCATGCTCTTCAACCGATCGCTGCCTGCACCTGCCCGCCTGTCCTGCATCACTACTCTGGACGGTTCTGACTTACAATATGTGGACAACTACAAATACCTAGGTGTCTGGTTAGACTGTAAACTCTCCTTCCAGACTCACATCAAACATCTCTAATCCAAAGTTAAATCAAGAATTGGCTTCCTATTTCGCAACAAAGCATCCTTCACTCATGCTGCAAAACATACCCTCGTAAAACTGACCATCCTTTTGATCCTCGACTTTGGCGATGTCATTTACAAAATAGCCTCCAATACCCTACTCAACAAACTGGATGCAGTCTATCACAGTGCCATCCGTTTTGTCACCAAAGCCCCATATACTACCCACCACTGCGACCTGTACGCTCTCGTTGGCTGGCCTTCGCTTCATAATCGTCGCCAAACCCACTGGCTCCAGTTCATCTACAAGACCCTGCTAGGCAAAGTCCCCCCTTATCTCCGCTCACTGGTCACCATAGCAGCACCCACCTGTAGCATGCGCTCCAGCAAGTATATCTCTCTGGTCACCCCCAAAGCCAATTCCTCCTTTGGCCGTCTCTCTTTCCAGTTCTCTGCTGCCAATGACTGGAACGAACTACAAAAATCTCTGAAACACTTATCTCCCTCACTAGCTTTAAGCACCAGCTGTCAGATCAGCTCACAGATCACTGCACCTGTACATAGCCCATCTATAATTTAGCCCAAACAAATACCTCTTCCCCTACTGTATTTATTTATTTTATTTAGCTCCTTTGCACCCCATTAACTCTTTTTCTACTTTGCACTTTCTTCTACTACAAATCTACCATTCCAGTGTTTTACTTGCTATATTGTATTTACTTTGCCACCATTTTTTTTGCCTTTACCTCCCTTATCTCACCTCAATTGCTCACATTGTACATAGACTTATTTTTCTACTGTATTATTGACTGTATATTTGTTTTACTCCATGTGTAACTCTGTATTGTATGTTGTCGAACTGCTTTGCTTTATCTTGGCCAGGTCGCAATTGTAAATGAGAACTTGTTCTCAACTTGCCTACCTGGTTAAATAAAGGTGAAATAAAATAAAAATTGTATGCCAGATGAAGGGAAATGCTGCAACTGTGGAGGTGAACATGCGCCAGAATTCTTATCCTTCGCCCTGCTAGGGTAAAGGATAATGAGGTGTTAAGGAGTGTCCAGCGTGTTTCCTATCTGGAGACGGTGAGAAAATTGGAAGGAATGAGTGGCGGTGAAGAGGCAATGGTTGTAGAGCCACCAAGACCAGTGAAGGTTTTTCATGAAATGAGGGATAGTGAAATGCTACATGTTAAAAAGGTGGACTTTGTATTATTTATTGCAAAGGTCATAAACTGTACAGCACAAGTGGAGAAGAAGTCTAAGAACATTGGCATCATTGTGAATGCCACTGTATGTTTTTGGGGTCGAGGCGGTGCAAGAAATTCTGTCTGTTAATTAATGTAGTCCCATCACAGGCCCCTTAGCCTGTGTAGGGAAGCATTTTGGAGTGGACTGTGATTGAAGAAGTGTGACTGTTTTTTATTTAAAAAATGTATGGTTTTTAGCTGACGTGTTTTATTTTGTATGATATAATTTTACACCTTTCCCAGAATGCTTTTTAAAAGTTCTTATTTAATTCCCCGTCGAGCTGGAGTTGGTAATGCACCATAAACATTGGATGCCAACCGCCGTTAAACCCCATCGAAGGAGAAGCAGCAGCAGCAAATGTCTTTTCGCCAGAAGTCTAGACGAACTGACGCTGAATATAACGAAGATGAAAATAGATGAGTTGTCATTATTTTGTAAGGGTATATATAAAAAGTTATTAAATAAGACATTTTGCCAGTTAGATTTCTCTCGCACTAGTCTTCTCCGCGAAATCAAGAACACTGGTGATGGCTAGCTAAGTGTTCTTTGTTAGTTAAGTTTTCCAGCTAATGTTACCGCGTAAGAAATTGATTAGCATTTATTGTATTGACGTTACTGTTGTGCATGTTAGAAGACAGTGGTATTGGCTATGTGGTGCATGCTAGGCATCTTACCAATGTTTTGAACAGGTGTTAACGTTAGTTAACTAACATTACTGCTGGCTAGCTTACAAGCTAGCTAACTTAGCATGGCTAGGTAGCTAAATAGAAAGGCATTTGTAAACCATTGCATTGTTTATTCAGCTAGCTAGCTTGCCAACTTTATAACTGTTTTCTCTTCAAATGTACGTGTCGTTTGAATGCAACAATGGCTAGATAACTAGCTACAGTAGCTACTAAAGTTAGCTTGCTATATTACGCTAGGTAGCGTACCAATTCGCGCACATACTATGTGGCTCCGAAGCACCTATTGTAGTAAACATTATGCTTGAAGCATCACAACAAGTTAACCTGTCTGGGCCAGTGGGACGCTTGCGTCCCACCCTAATCAACAGCCAGTGGAATCGCGTGGCGCTAAATGCAAAACCTCATAAATGCTATAACTTCAATTTCTTAAACATATGACTATTTTACACCGTTTTATAGATACACCGCTCCTGAATCGAACCACGTTGTCCGATTTCAAAAAGGCTTTACAGCAAAAGCAAAACATTAGATTATGTCAGCAGAGTACCCAGCCAGAAATAATCACACAGCCATTTTCAAAGCAACTAGCATGCATCACAAATACCCAAAACACAGCTAAATGCAGCTCTAACCTTTGACAACCTTCATAAGATGACACTCCTAGGACATCATGTTACACAACACATGCATTTTTTGTTCGATAAAGTTCATATTTATATATAAAAACAGCATTTTACATCGGCGCATGACGTTCAGAAAATCTTTTCCCTCAAATGCTTCCGATGAACCAGCGCTACAATTTACAAAATTACTATTCGAAAACATTGTTCAAATGTAATATTGTCATTCAAAGACTTATAGACTAACATGTCTTGAATGCCATCTCTTTGCCAGATTTAAAAATAACTTTACTGGGAAATCACACTTTGCAATAAACGACGTCGTATGCCCAGAAAAAAAGTCTAGGCTTTAAATGTTGGAGCCATCTTGGAACGATCAACCATCAAAAATACTATTGTAAATAATCCCTTACCTTTGATTATCTTTATCAGAAGGCACTTCTAGGATTCCCAGGTCCATAACAAATGTAGTTTTGTTCAAAAAAGTTAATAATTTATGTCCCAATAGTGTTAGCGCGCTCCGAAGGCTAGTGAAAATGTACCGTGTGCGTCTGACTTGTCGTCAGGAATGAGCAAAAATAAATTATTTAAGTTCGTTCAAACATGTGAAACGTTGTATAACATAAATCTTTAGGGGCTTTTTCAACCAGGGCTTCAATAATATTCCATTGGGACGGTTGCATTGTCTTTCAAAACGTTTCGAAAAGGGAGAGTACCAATGGGCGCCGACGTCACAACGGTAATGGCCCATCCCCTGTGACCAAGATAAACATCCTCTCTTTCAGTCAATTTTGATAGTAGGAGACTCAAACCACTTTGTAAAGACTGGGGACATCTAGTGGAAGCCATAGGAAATGCTAAATGATTCACAAGCCCCTGTGTGTTTCAATGGCAAATGTTTGAAGTGATATCCACACATCAGATTTCAGTTTCCTGTCAGGATTTGTCTCAGGGTTTTGACTGCCATATGAGTTCTGTAGAAAAGTTCTTTAGAAACTTTATGGTGTTTTCTATCCAAATCAAACAATTCTATGCATATTCTAGTTACTGGGCAGGAGTAGTAACCAGATTAAATTGGGTACGTTTTTTTTATCCGGCCGTGCAAATACTGCCCCCTATCCCCAACAGGTTTTAACGAAGTGTAACTTGACATAGCTACTAGTGTCTCCACTGTTGAGTCTAGTGATTTATAAGAATCAGTTACAACAAAGGGCGGCAGGTAGCCTAGTGGTTAGAGCGTTGGACTAGTAACCGAAAGGTTGTAAGATTGAATCCCCGAGCTGTCGTTCTGCCTCTAAACAAGGCAATTTGCCCACTGTTCCTAGGCCAACATTGAAAATAAGAATTTGTTATTAACTAGGCAAGTGCCTAGTTAAATAAAGATAAAAAAATGGGTTACATAATTAATGTGAAGAGCTTTAGAAATGATGTACTTTCAGTCTTGTTGATCTGTGTCATTGTTTCTAAGAATAGGGGCCCTTTGAAGCTGTACAACTAGCGAAAACGTGTAGCTGATGGCAGTATGAGATCAAATGAGGACATGGACTCCACCAGTGATCTGAAGAAGAGAAATGTCAACCACAGACATGCTGATATCAGACCTCTTAGGTAAGGGGTCATTCCATATGAATTCAATCACTTTCTGACTGCACCCCTTTAGATTTGAAATTAACCTTCTGAACATGTTTGCCCATGGCAGTTGTCAGAAAGTGACTTTTTGGACCTAAATGTCAAAATGTTCAGGAGATAAAGGTGCTCAAAGTTGACCCATTTTGCATCAAGTCTGACACCAACAGGCTCTTGAACAGCTTCTATCCCCAAGCAATACAACTGATAAATAGGCAACAAAATGGCTACACGGACCGAGTTTACCTTGTATCTTTATTGACCTTTTATTTCAATCTTTGCACACTCACGGGGCCCTACATACATGCACACATACTCTGTCACTCCAACACACACAAACACTCACTCCATTTTCTCACTCACACATAATATGCACATATATTTATACTGACTCTGCACACCCACTCACATGCAAGCTGCTGCTACTGTTTCTTATATCCTGTTGCCTAGTCACCTTACCCCTTACCCCTACCTCCATCACTCCAGTTTCCCTGCACATGCAAATATCAGGGATGCAAACTAGTCACTTTTCAATGAAATTCAGTTTTGAATCCGAAATAGGTGACGTACATGATTAGTGTAGATCCGATGAGAAAAGTGTGCAAACGAGTGATGCGCGTTTGGAGCAATACTGGCTGTATCCAAGGCTAAGCCAATTGTTCACATAACAGAATGCAGCACCTGACTGAAAAGAGACCACCAATGTGCTTGTTACAGCATCAGTGCTGTAACGGCCGGATAAAAAAAACGTACCCGATTTAATCTGGTTACTACTCCTGACCAGAAACTAGAATATGCATATAATTAGTAGATTTGGATAGAAAACACTCTAAAGTTTCTAAAACTGTTTGAATGGTGTCTGTGGTGGTGCTTTCACTCTAGTGGTAGCATGAGACGGAGTCTACAACCCACACAAGTGCCTCAGGTAGTGCAGCTCATCCAGGATGGCACATCAATGCGAGCTGTGGCAAGAAGGTTTGCTGTGTCTGTCAGCGTAGTGTCCAGAGCATGGAGGCGCTACCAGGAGACAGGCCAGTACATCAGGAGACATGGAGGAGGCCGTAGGAGGGCAACAACCCAGCAGCAGGACCGCTACCTCCACCTTTGTGCAAGGAGGAGCAGGAGAAGCACTGCCAGAGCCCTGCAAAATGACCTCCAGCAAGCCACAAATGTGCATGTGTCTGCTCAAACTGTCAGAAACAGACTCCATGAGGGTGGTATGAGGGCCCGACGTCCACAGGTGGGGGTTGTGCTTACAGCCCAACACCTTGTAGGACGTTTGGCATTTGCCAGAGAACACCAAGATTGGCAAATTCGCAACTGGCGCCCTGTGCTCTTCACAGATGAAAGCAGGTTCACACTGAGCACGTGACAGACGTGACAGAGTCTGGAGACGCCGTGGAGAACGTTCTGCTGCCAGCAACATCCTCCAGCATGACCGGTTTGGTGGTGGGTCAGTCATGGTGTGGGGTGGCATTTCTTTGGGGGGCCGCACAGCCCTCCATGTGCTCGCCAGAGGTAGCCTGACTGCCATTAGGTACCGAGATGAGATCCTCAGACCCCTTGTGAGACCATATGCTGGTGCGGTTGGCCCTGGGTTCCTCCTAATGCAAGACAATGCTAGACCTCATGTGGCTGGAGTGTGTCAGCAGTTCCTGCAAGAGGAAGGCATTGATGCTATGGACTGGCCTGCCCGTTCCCCAGACCTGAATCCAATTGAGCACATCTGGGACATCATGTCTCGCTCCATCCACCAACGCCACGTTGCACCACAGACTGTCCAGGAGTTGGCGGATGCTTTAGTACAGGTCTGGGAGGAGATCCCTCAGGAGACCATCCGCCACCTCATCAGGAGCATGCCCAGGCATTGTAGGGAGGTCATACAGGCACGTGGAGGCCACACACACTACTGAGCCTCATTTTGACTTGTTTTAAGGACATTACATCAAAGTTGGATCAGCCTGTAGTGTGGTTTTCCACTTTAATTTTCAGTGTGACTCCAAATCCAGACCTCCATGGGTTGATAAATTGGATTTCCATCGATTCTTTTTGTGT
Source organism: Salmo salar (assembly GCF_965601325.2). Taxonomy (NCBI): domain Eukaryota; kingdom Metazoa; phylum Chordata; class Actinopteri; order Salmoniformes; family Salmonidae; genus Salmo; species Salmo salar. The sequence goes on along the minus strand of NC_138295.1, from coordinate 46,527,536 downwards.
GATTTTGTTGTCAGCACATTCAACTATGTAAAGAAAAAAGTATTTAATATGATTATTTCTTTCATTCAGATCTAGGATGTGTTGCTTAAGTGTTCCCTTTATTTGTTTGAGCAGTATGTGTGTGTATATATATATATATATATATATATATATATATATATATATATATATATATATATATATATATATATATATATATATATATTTATATATATATATATTTCACCTTTATTTAACCAGGTAGGCCAGTTGAGAACAAGTTTTCATTTACAACTGCGACCTGGACAAGATAAAGCAAAGCAGTGTGACAACAACAATAGAGTTACACATGGGATAACAAACGTACAGTCAATAACACAATAGAAAAATCTATGTACAGTGTGTGCAAATGTAGTAAGGTTAGAGAGGTAAGGCAATAAATAGGCCATAGTGGCGAAATAATTACAATTTAGCATTAACACTGGAGTGATAGATGTGCAGATGATGTGCAAAAGGGCAAAAAAATAAATAACAATATGGGGATGAGGTAGTTGGGTGTGCTATTTACAGATGGGCTGTGTACAGGAACAGTGATTGGTAGCTCTGACAGCTGATGCTTAGAGTTAGAGAGGGAGATATGTCTCCAGCTTCAGTGATTTTTGCAATTCATTCCAGTCATTGGCAGCGGAGACCTGGAAGGAAAGGCAGCCAAAGGAAGTGTTGGCCTTTGGGGATGACCAGTGAAATATACCTGCTGGAGCGTGTGCTGCGGGTGGATGTTGCTATGGTGACCAGTGAGCTGAGATAAGGCGGGGCTTTACCTAGCAAAATCTTATGACCTGGAGCCAGTGGGTTTGACAACGAATATGTAGCGAGGGCCAGCCAACGAGAGCATACAGGTCGCAGTGGTGGGTAGTATATGGGGCTTTGGTGACAAAACGGATGGCACTGTGATAGACTACATCCTGTTTGAGTAGAGTGTTGGAGGCTACTTTGTAAATGACATCGCTGAAGTCAAGCATTGGAAGGATAGTCAGTTGTTCCAGGGTATGTTTGGCAGCATTAGTGAAGGAGGCTTTGTTGTGAAATAGGAAGCCAATTCTAGATTTAACTTTGGATTGGAGATGCTTAATGTGAGTCTGGTGATGTTACAGTCTAACCAGACACCTAGGTAGTTGTCAACATATTCTAAGTCAGAACTGTCCAGAGTAGTGATGCTAGTCGGGCGGGCAGGTGTGGGCAGCAATCGGTTGAAGAGCATGAATTTAGTTTTACTAGCATTTAAGAGCAGTTTGATGCCATGGAAGGAGTGTTGTATGGCATTGAAGCTCGTTTTGGACGTTTGTTAAGTGTCCAAGGAAGGGACAGATGTATACAGAATGGTGTCATCTGCATAGAGGTGGATCAGAGAATCACCAGCAGCAAGATGTATACAGAGAAAAGAGTCGGCCTGAGAATTGAACCCTGTGGCACACCCATAGACTGCCAGAGGTCTGGACAACAGGCCCTCCGATTTGACACACTGAACTCTGAGAAGTAGTTGGTGAACCAGGCGAGGCAGTCATTTGAGAAACTAAGGCTATTGAGTCTGCCGATAAGAATGCGGTGATTGACAGAGTCGAAAACCTTGGCCAGGTCGATGAAAACGACTGCACGGTACTGTCTTATCTATGGCAGTTATGATATTGCTTAGGACCTTGAGTGTGGCTGAGGTGCACCCATGACCAGCTCGGAAACTGGATTGCACAGCGGAGAAGGTACGGTGGGATTCGAAGTGGTCGGTGATCTGTTTGTTAACTTGGCCTTCGAAGACTTTAGAAAGGCAGGGCAGGATGGATATAGGTCTGTAACAGTTTGGGTCTAGAGTGTCTCCCCCTTTGAAGAGGGGGATGACCACGGCAGCTTTCCAATCTTTAGGGATCTCAGACGATACAAGAGGTTGGACAGGCTAGTAATAGAGGTTGCAACAATTTCGGCGGATAATTTTAGAGGGTCCAGATTGTCTAGCCCAGCTGATTTGTAGGGATCCAGATTTTGCAGCTCTTTCTGAACTTCAGCTATCTGGGTTTGGGTAAAGGAGAAGGGAAGGCTTGGGAAAGTTGCTGCGGGGGGGTGCAGAGCTGTTGGTAGGGGTAGCCAGGTAGCTAGCTAACGTTACGACATCAGATGAGCCAACATTAGTAACCTAACCAATTTTCTATAGTATTAACTGGTAACGTTGCCGTTCCTCAAGTTATAACATGTTAGTTGCTTGGCAATCTGTGTGAAATGTTAACTAGCTAATGAACTAACAGTAATGTTTTCCCTCTTCAGTGTATGGTTAATTTTCAAAATGAGGGAATTAGGTGAAAATGAGGCGTTGCTTGTTACCTCTCTAGGGTAGGTGGGACGAAATTGACCCACACAATTCAACAGCCAGTGAAAAATCAGAGCGCCAGATTTAAAACCACAAAATGTCATAATTCAAAGTTCTCAAACATAGGACTATTTTACACCATTTTATAGATACACTTCTCCTGAATCGAACCATGTTGTCCAATTTCCAAAAGGCTTTACAGCGAAAGCAAAACATTAGATTATGTTAGGAGAGTACATCGACACAATAACCACACAGCCATTTTCTAAGCAACTAGCATGCATCACAAATACCCAAAACACAGCGAAATGCAGCACTAACCTTTGACGATCTTCATCAGATGACACTCCTAGGACATTATGTTATATGATACATGCATTTTTTTGTTCGATAAAGTTGATATATATATAACCAGCATTTTACATTTGCGCGTGACGTTCAGAAAATATTTTGCCTACAATACTACTGGTGAATCAGCACCACAATCTACAAAAATACTCGTCATAACATTGATAAAATATTAAACTGTCATTCAAAGAATTATAGATTAACATCTCCTGAATGCAACCGCATTTCCAGATTTCAAAATAACTTTACTGGGAAATCACACTTTGCAATAATCTGAGTACTGTGCTCAGAAAAAAACACTAGGCGATACAGATAACTGCCATGTTGGAGTCATCTAAATTAATAAATAGTATTAGAAATATTCACTTACCTTTGATCTTCATCAGAAGGCACTTCCAGGAATCCCAGGTATTCAACAAATGTTGTTTTGTTCGATAAAATCCATAATTTATGTGCAAAAAGCTTGTTGTTCACGCGTTCAGTTCAGCTACTCCAAATGTGTGCGCGGAAAATGTTACAACGACAAAGTTTAAAAATATTTAGATTTACGTTCGTTCAAACATGTCAAACGTTGTAAAACATCAATCTTTAGGGCCTTTAGAACGTGAGGATTCAGTAATATTTCAACCGGTTCCTGTGTCTTGAAAAAGGTTTTGGAACGGAGGATCCACCCTCATGAACGCGCCCCAATGAAGTGATGTCATTCTCTGGCTGACCAAGTTCCCAGCCTTCTCATTCGGTCTCTGTTTATTGTAGACGCTTCAAACAACTTCCTAAAGACTGTTGACATCTAGTGGAAGCCTTAGTGCAAAATGAACCCTAACTCACTGTGTGTTCGATTGGCAATGACTTGAAAGGACTACAAGCACCAGAATTCTCACTTCCTGCTTAGATTTTTCTCAGGTTTTTGACTGCCATATGAGTTCTGTTATACTCACAGACGTCATTCAAACAGTTTTAGAAACGTCAGAGTGTTTTCTATCCAAATCTACTAATAATATGCATATTCCAGTTCCTGGGCCCAAGTAGTAGGCCGTTTAATTTGGGTACGTTTTTCATCCGGCCGTGAAAATACTGCCACCTACCCTAGAGAAGTTAACCTCTTGGGGCTAGGTGGGACGCTAGCGTGCCACCCGTGGTGCACTCCATCAACAGCAGGTGCATTTCAAGAGCGGCAAATTTGAATCCAAATAAATGTCAAAATTCAAATTTTTCAAAAATACAACTATTTTACACCATTTGAAAGATAAACATCTCCTTAATCTAACCACGTTTTACGATTTCAAAAAGGTTTTACGGCGAAAGCATAAATTTAGAGTATGTTAGGACAGTACATTTACAAGAGTTGTGTGTAATGTTTTGTCAAGTCAAAGACAGGGTCACCAAAACCATAAAACCAGCTAAAATGATGCACTAACCTTTTACAATCTCCATCAGATGACACTCCTAGGACATTATGTTAGACAATGCATGCATTTTTAGTTCTATCAAGTTCATATTTATATCCAAAAACAGCGTTTTACTATGGCATTGATGTTGAGGAAATCGTTTCCCTCCAATAACCGGCAGTCAAGTCAGCGTCACAAATTAAATAATTAAAATTAGAAAACATTGGTAAAATATTATATTGTCATTTAAAGAATTATAGATTTACATCTCTTGAACTCAATCAACTTGCCAGATTTAAAAATAACCTTACTGGGAAATCACACTTTGCAATAATCTGAGCACTGCGCCCAGAAAAATACGCGTTGCGATACAGACTAGACGTCATGTTGGGGAGATCTAAAATCGAAAATACTATGTAAATAATCCATTACCTTTGATTCTCTTCATCAGATGTCACTTCCAGGTATCACAGGTCCATAACGAATGTAGTTTTGTTCAAAAAAGCTCATCATTTATGTCCAAAAATCTCCGTCTCGTTAGCACATGATGTAAGCCAGCCGGACTTCTCGTCATGAACGAGGGGAAAGAATATATTTACGTTCGTTCAAACATGTCAAACGTTGTATAGCATAAATCATTAGGGCCTTTTTTAACCAGAACATGAATAATATTCAAGGTGGACGAATGCATACTCTTTTATAACGTATTGGAACGAGGGTACCCAACATGAACTCGCGCGCCAGGTGTCTAATGGGACATCATCGTTCCATGGCTCTTGTTCGGTCAGATCTCCCTCCAGAAGACTCAAAACACTTTGTAAAGGCTGGTGACATCTAGTGGAAGCAATAGGAAGTGCCAAAATATTCCTCAGCCCCTGTGTTTTTCAATGGGATAGGTTTAAAGTCAATACAACACATCAGGTATCCACTTCCTGTCAGAAAATGTCTCAGGGTTTTGCCTGCCAAATGAGTTCTGTTATACTCACAGACACCATTCAAACAGTTTTAGAAACTTTAGAGTGTTTTCTATCCATATATAATAAGTATATGCATATTCTAGTTACTGGGTAGGATTAGTAACCAGATTAAATCGGGTACATTTTTTTTATCCAGACGTGCAAATGCTGCCCCCTAGACCCAACAGGTTAAACAAGTTTAGCTGGAGCTGGGCCTAGCTTAAACTGGATGCCACTATAGAGGTGAAAAGAACACCACACACTTTCCCTATTTCTCACTTTTTCAATACTGTGGATAAAAAGGGGTATGCCGGGTGTACTCTCTGCCTGAAAGAGATCAATTATGCCAACAAAGGGTATCATGCTCTACTGGCACATGTAGAACAGATGTCCACAGGCAAAACGTGTACAATGTAATAATGTGCAGTGTATCCCAAAGATATTGCTTTTGTGTTGAACTTGACAGTAACACAGTAACAGTGAGGGGGGAGTAACAATGTATGCTGTAAGATTTTATTCTGTATTTTAAACCTGTTTCAAACAAGAATGACTTGACAGGATTATTGAAATTTTTCACTTAGTGAATGTTGTTTTTGCACACATGTAGCCTTGTGTGATTGATGTCTACTATAGTGGCCACTATAATAAAGCAAAAATAGAATGCCTGTTTGTTTCATTGTATTTCTACTTTAGATTTTTTTTCCCCCAAGTGCAATATTTAGGTGTGTGATCACAAGCTTTCTATTAAAAAGGCTGTCATGGCTAACTGCAATATTAGTGTATTGTTTTTTTCTCAAGAATTTTGCAGTAAGGTCTAGGAAACGAATAACATTGGATTGCTTTCTTTACATGTTTTAGCTGTGAGTTAGGTTCACACTAACCACTCTTTATTTTACACACAAAGACTGATCATGTAGATCATTTTTTTGTTTAATTAGTTAACCTGAATTTCCCCCTAGGTGGGATTGTTTTCATGTTTCAGTGCAAAAAAAGTTGCACCTTTTTGGGCCATCACCAGTTTGCATCCTGAAATATGGTATTGGAACTGACTATTTAAAAATATTTCCTGTATATAGAATGCTTACTTTGTTTCTTATTTCTCTTGTTTTTTTTGTTTTTTTTCCCTAGTAGCGTAAATTCCGGACAATAAGCCGCAACTTTTTTCCCAGCTTTGAACCTCGCGGCTTAAACAATATATGGATTTTTCCCGCTTTCAAATAAAAAAAATTAAAAAAAACACATTCTGTGACGTGCTCAGTTTTTTGGCGGCATGAAGCTTTCATTAGACCAATGAAATTGCCGAACGGGTTAAGGTCAAACAACTTTTTGGTTTACTGTTTAGATTAAATCGAGCGCTCTCAAACTTCCCATCATTCTGATTACGGTAGTCATTTTGTCACCCTCATCATGGCAAAGACACGGAGAAATGCATATGATGCAGCTTTCAAGTTGAAGGCGATTGATCTGGCTGTTGGAAAAGGAAATAGATTTTGCTGCATGGGAGCTTGGTCTTAATGAGTCGATAAGACGTTGGAAACAGCAGCGTGAGGAATTGACTCAGTGCAAAAAGACAACTAAAGCTTACTGCTAATTTTAAATTGTTGTTACAAGCCGTGTTTCGTTAAAGTCTTTGTAAAATGAATTTGTTTCAATGTACCGGTAGGCACCTGCGGCTTATAGACATGTGCGGCTTATTTATGTTCAATTTTTTATTTATTTTTTTATTCAGTGGGTGCGGCTTATATTCAGGTGTGCTTAATAGTCCGGAAATTACGGTAATACATTGTTGTTGATTATTGCATTGTTGGGCTTTGAGTTTGCAAGTAAGGCATTTCACTGTACTTGTGCATGTGACATTGAAACTTGAAACATCTGCCATTTTCAGGGATTTTGAGACAAATCAGAGTTCTTCTGGGGAGGTGGCTCACAGAACTTTGGTTCATCTAAATCTTGTAAACTACACGTTAACAGCTAAAAGCGGAACTGCAGTATAGGCTTACAGATGAAGAAAAAAAAGAAGTATTAACAATTAGGTAGATTAACAAAACTGACGTTATGGTGATGAAGCCATATTCGGAGAGTTCCTTGCTCATGGCGGAGACTGGTGCTTTTGGCCACCCACTGGAGTAGGATTGTTTGATGGTGATGCCAGATGATCGATGGTGGTGCAGTTGGCTTGCTGGCCCTAATGTAATTCTCAGCTCAGCCTCTATGTAGCCCGGCCTTTGTACTCCCCCACAAATAACTTGTAGCGCACACTTGGCAAAATGGGTAGAATTGCAGAAAATGTGTTGTAAAAGTCCAATGCAGCTGTTTTGATCTCTTATTTCTGGGAAACAAGTAAGTACCTTACTGTGATAGTTTTATATTTTAAAATGATAAAAAAATAAACAAATGGCTTCTTAGCAAAGAGCAATTTCTCAAGCAAGAATTTTGCTAGGACTGTCTGGGAGTGGTCTGAGTGGGGAGGCGAAAACTGATAAATAGCTGTTGGCAGAGAGGTTTGGAACTCTCTTCCTTATTGGTCTATTAAAACTACTTCTATCACCATGGAAGGCCTAATTGCAGGTGGTCTTTTCAAACAGCTCTTACACTAAAATGACATTATCATGTTCACAATTACACAGTATTTATTCAAATCTCATAGTGTGTGCACGCGCATAGTCTCACCCGCGGTACACACTAGTTAACAGCCAGTGAAATAGCAGGGCGGCAAATTCAAAACAACAAAAATCTCATAATTCAAATTTCTCAAACATACAACTATTATATCCCATTTCAAAGATACACTTCTCATTAACCTGTTGGGGCTAGGGGGCAGTATTTGCACGGCCGGATAAAAAACGTACCCGATTTAAACCGGCTACTACTCTTGCCCAGAAACGAGAATATGCATCTAATTAGTAGATTTGGATAGAAAACACTAACGTTTCTAAAACTCTTTGAATGGTGTCAGTGAGTATAACATAACTCATATGGCAGGCCAAAACCTGAGAAGATTCCATACAGGAAGTGCCCTGTCTGACAATTTGTTCTCCTTCTGTGGCATCTCTATCAAATACAGCATCTCTGCTGTAACGTAACATTTTCTAAGGCTTCCATTGGCTCTCAGAAGGTGCCAGAAATTGTAATGGGGTGTCTGCAGTCTCTGGGCTAAGTACAGCAGCTCTGTTTGTTACTGGTCAGGCTGGGGACAGTGACACTGGAGATTCGCGTTCATGAGAATTCTCCATGTTTTTCTTTCAGCCCGGTTGGAATATTATTGCTATTTTACGAGAAAAATCGCATAATTTTTTTATTTTAAACAGTGTTTGACATGCTTCGAAGTACGGTAATGGAATATTTTGAAATTTCTCACGAAATGCGCTCGCGCGTCACCCATCAGATAGTTACCTGAACGCATGAACAAAACGGCTGTATTTGGATATAACTATGGATTATTTGGAACCAAAACAACATTTGTTGTTGAAGTAGAAGTCCTGGGAGTGCATTCTGACGAAGAACAGCAAAGGTAATCAAATTTTTCTAATAGTAAATCTGAGTTTGGTGAGGGCCAAACATGGTGGGTGTCAAATTAGCTAGCCGTGATGGCTGGGCTATCTACCCAGAATATTGCAAAATGTGCTTTTGCCGAAAAGCTATTTTAAAATCTGACACCGCGATTGCATAAAGGAGTTCTGAATCTATAATTCTTAAAATAATTTATGTATTTGTGAATGTTAATCGTGAGTAATTTTGTAAATTCACCGGAAGTTTTCAGTGGGTATGCTAGTTCTGAACATCACATGCTGATGTAAAAAGATGTTTTTTGATATAAATATGAACTTGATTGAACAAAACATGCATGTATTGTATAACATAATGTCCTAGGAGTGTCATCTGATTAAGATCATCAAAGGTTAGTGCTGCATTTAGCTGTGGTTTTGGTTTTTGTGACATATATGCTTGCTTTGAAAATGGCTGTGTGGTTATTTTTGGCAGGGTACTCTCCTGACATAATCTAATGTTTTGCTTTCACTGTAAAGCCTTTTTGAAATCGGACAATGTGTTTAGATTAACGAGAGTCTTGTCTTTAAAATGGTGTAAAATAGTCATATGTTTGAGAAATTGAAGTTATAGCATTTATGAGGTTAATCCAACCACATTGTCCGATTTCAAAAAGGCTTTATGGCGAAAGCATAACATTAGATTATGTTAAGACAGCGCCGAGACAAGAAAAACCACACAGCCATTTTCCAAGCAAGGAGAGGCGTCTCAAAACCAGAAATACAGCTAAAATGAATCACTAACCTTTGATGATCTTCATCAGATGACATTCCCAGGACTCAATGTTACACAATACATGTATGTGCTGTTCGATAAAGTTCATATTTATATCCAAAAACCCAATTTTTACCCTGGCGTGTGAGGTTCAGAAATGTTTTGCCTCCCAAAACTTCCGGTGAATGAGCACATCAAATTACAAAAATACTCAAACGTTGATAAAATTTACAACAGTTATTGAAAGAATTATACACTGCTCAAAAAATAAAGGGAACACTAAAATAACACAGCTTAGATCTGAATGAATGAAATAATCTTATTAAATACTTTTTTCTTTACATAGTTGAATGTGCTGACAACAAAATCACACAAAAATAATCAATGGAAATCCAATTTATCAACCCATGGAGGTCTGGATTTGGAGTCACACTCAAAATTAAAGTGGAAAACCACACTACAGGCTGATCCAACTTTGATGTAATGTCCTTAAAACAAGTCAAAATGAGGCTCAGTAGTGTGTGTGGCCTCCACGTGCCTGTATGACTTCCCTACAACACCTGGGCATGCTCCTGATGAGGTGGCGGATGGTCTCCTGAGGGATCTCCTCCCAGACCTGGACTAAAGCATCCGCCAACTCCTGGACAGTCTGTGGTGCAACGTGGCGTTGGTGGATGGAGCGAGACATGATGTCCCAGATGTGCTCAATTGGATTCAGGTCTGGGGAACGGGCAGGCCAGTCCATAGCATCAATGCCTTCCTCTTGCAGGAACTGCTGACACACTCCAGCCACATGAGGTCTAGCATTGTCTTGCATTAGGAGGAACCCAGGGCCAACCGCACCAGCATATGGTCTCACAAGGGGTCTGAGGATCTCATCTCGGTACCTAATGGCAGTCAGGCTACCTCTGGCGAGCACATGGAGGGCTGTGCGGCCCCCCAAAGAAATGCCACCCCACACCATGACTGACCCACCGCCAAACCGGTCATGCTGGAGGATGTTGCTGGCAGCAGAACGTTCTCCACGGCGTCTCCAGACTCTGTCACGTCTATCACATGTGCTCAGTGTGAACCTGCTTTCATCTGTGAAGAGCACAGGGCGCCAGTGGCGAATTTGCCAATCTTGGTGTTCTCTGGCAAATGCCAAACGTCCTGCACGGTGTTGGGCTGTAAGCACAACCCCCACCTGTGGACGTCAGGCCCTCATACCACCCTCATGAAGTCTGTTTCTGACAGTTTGAGCAGACACATGCACATTTGTGGCCTGCTGGAGGTCATTTTGTAGGGCTCTGGCAGTGCTCCTCCTGCTCCTCCTTGCACAAAGGCGGAGGTAGCGGTCCTGCTGCTGGGTTGTTGCCCTCCTACGGCCTCCTCCACGTCTCCTGATGTACTGGCCTGTCTCCTGGTAGTGACTCCATGCTCTGGACACTACGCTGACAGACACAGCAAACCTTCTTGCCACAGCTCACATTGATGTGCCATCTTGGATGAGCTGCACTAGCTGAGCCACGTGTGTGGGTTGTAGACTCCGTCTCATGCTACCACTAGAGTGAAAGCACCGCCAGCATTCAAAAGTGACCAAAACATCAGCCAGGAAGCATAGGAACTGGGAAGTGGTCTGTGGTCACCACCTGCAGAACCACTCCTTTATTGGGGGTGTCTTGCTAATTGCCTATAATTTTCACCTGTTGTCTATTCCATTTGCACAACAGCATGTGAAATTTATTGTCAATCAGTGTTGCTTCCTAAGTGGACAGTTTGATTTCACAGAAGTGTGATTGGATTGGAGTAACATTGTGTTGTTTAAGTGTTCCCTTTATTTTTTTGAGCAGTGTATATATCCGGAACTTTCAACATCCCACGATGCACCATTTTAAATACATTAATAAAAAATGGAAAGAATATGGCACCGCAACAAACCTGCCCAAGAGAGGGCCGCCCACAAACTCACGGACAAGGCAAGGAGGGCATTAATCAGGGAGGCAAAAAAGAGACCAAAGATAACCCTGAGGGTGCTGCAAAGCTCCACAGCGGAGATTGAAGTATCTGTCCATAAGACCACTTTAAGCCGTACACTCCACAGAGTTGGGCTTTACGGAAAAGTGGCCAGAAAAAAGCCATTGTTTAACCTGTTATGGCTAGGGGGCAGTATTTTCACGGCTGGATAAAAAACGTAACCGATTTAATCTGGTTACTACTCCTGCCCAGTAACTAGAATATGCATATAATTATTGGCTTTGGATAGAAAACACTCCAAAGTTTCTAAAACTGTTTGAATGGTGTCTGTGAGTATAACAGAACTCATATGGCAGGCAAAAATCTGAGAAGATTTCATGCAGGAAGTGGCCTGTCTGACAAGGTGTCGTTCTTCTTGTCTCTGTTTATTGAAGATTGAGGATCTTAGCTGTCCCGTGACACTTTCTACGGCTGCCATAGGCTCTCAGAAGGCGGCAAAACGCTGAATCGTGGCTTTGCAGGCTCTGGCTGAAAAAAAGTAGCGCGTTTGGGTAGTGGCTGGTTACAGTACTGTGAGACTCAGGCTCGTGCCCGCGTCGACCGAAAGCTTTGTTTACTTTCCTCTGTTTAGCTAATTGGACATTCCCGGTCGGAATATTATCGCTTTTTTTACGAGAAAAATGGCATAAAAATGGATTTTAAACAGCGGTTGACATGCTTCGAAGTACGGTAATGGAATATTTTGATTTTTTTTGTCACGAATTGCGCCATGCGCGCGACCCTGATTTACCATTTCGGATAGTGTCTGGGACGCACGAACAAAACGCCGCTATTCGGATATAACGATGGATTATTTTGGACCAAACCAACATTTGTTATTGAAGTAGCAGTCCTGGGAGTGCATTCTGACGAAGACAACAAAAGGTAATCAAACTTTTATAATAGTAAATCTGATATTGGTGAGTGCTAAACTTGCCGGGTGTCTAAATAGTTAGCCCGTGATGGCTGGGCTATGTACTTAGAATATTGCAAAATGTGCTTTCACCAAAAAGCTATTTTAAAATCGGACATATCGAGGGCATAGAGGAGTTCTGTATCTATAATTTTTAAAATAATTGTTCTGCTTTTGGTGAAAGTTTATCGTGAGTAATTTAGTAAATTGTTAGCAAATTCCTCCGGAAGTTTGCGGGGGGTATGCTAGTTCTGAACGTCACATGCTAATGTAAAAAGCTGTTTTTTGATATAAATATGAACTTGATTGAACAAAACATGCATGTATTGTATAACATAATGTCCTAGGTGTGTCATCTGATGAAGATCATCAAAGGTTAGTGCTGCATTTAGCTGTCTTCTGGGTTTTTGTGACATTATATGCTAGCTTGAAAAATGGGTGTCTGATTATTTCTGGCTTGGTACTCTGCTGACATAATCTAATGTTTTGCTTTCGCTGTAAATCCTTTTTGAAATCGGACAGTGTGGTTAGATAAAGGAGAGTCTTGTCTTTAACCTCTATGGGCTAGGTGGGACGCTAGCGTGCCACCCGTGGTGCACTCCATCAACAGCAGGTGCATTTCAAGAGCGGCAAATTTGAATCCAAATAAATGTCAAAATTCAAATTTTTCAAAAATACAACTATTTTACACCATTTGAAAGATAAACATCTCCTTAATCTAACCACGTTTTACGATTTCAAAAAGGTTTTACGGCGAAAGCATAAATTTAGAGTATGTTAGGACAGTACATTTACAAGAGTTGTGTGTAATGTTTTGTCAAGTCAAAGACAGGGTCACCAAAACCATAAAACCAGCTAAAGTGATGCACTAACCTTTTACAATCTCCATCAGATGACACTCCTAGGACATTATGTTAGACAATGCATGCATTTTTAGTTCTATCAAGTTCATATTTATATCCAAAAACAGCGTTTTACTATGGCATTGATGTTGAGGAAATCGTTTCCCTCCAATAACCGGCAGTCAAGTCAGCGTCACAAATTAAATAATTAAAATTAGAAAACATTGGTAAAATATTATATTGTCATTTAAAGAATTATAGATTTACATCTCTTGAACGCAATCAACTTGCCAGATTTAAAAATAACCTTACTGGGAAATCACACTTTGCAATAATCTGAGCACTGCGCCCAGAAAAATACGCGTTGCGATACAGACTAGACGTCATGTTGGGGAGATCTAAAATCGAAAATACTATGTAAATAATCCATTACCTTTGATTCTCTTCATCAGATGTCACTTCCAGGTATCACAGGTCCATAACGAATGTAGTTTTGTTCAAAAAAGCTCATCATTTATGTCCAAAAATCTCCGTCTTGTTAGCACATGATCTAAGCCAGCCGGACTTCTCGTCATGAACGAGGGGAAAAAATATATTTACGTTCGTTCAAACATGTCAAACGTTGTATAGCATAAATCATTAGGGCCTTTTTTAACCAGAACATGAATAATATTCAAGGTGGACGAATGCATTCTCTTTTATAACGTATTGGAACGAGGGTACCCAACATGAACTCGCGCGCCAGGTGTCTAATGGGACATCATCGTTCCATGGCTCTTGTTCGGTCAGATCTCCCTCCAGAAGACTCAAAACACTTTGTAAAGGCTGGTGACATCTAGTGGAAGCAATAGGAAGTGCCAAAATATTCCTCAGCCCCTGTGTTTTTCAATGGGATAGGTTTAAAGTCAATACAACACATCAGGTATCCACTTCCTGTCAGAAAATGTCTCAGGTTTTTGACTGCCAAATGAGTTCTGTTATACTCACAGACACCATTCAAACAGTTTTAGAAACTTTAGAGTGTTTTCTATCCATATATAATAAGTATATGCATATTCTAGTTACTGGGTAGGATTAGTAACCAGATTAAATCGGGTACATTTTTTTTATCCAGACGTGCAAATGCTGCCCCCTAGCCCTAACAGGTTAAGAAAAAAATAAGCAAACCCGTTTGGTGTTCGCCAAAAGGCATGTGGGAGACTCCACAAACATATGGAAGAAGGTACTCTGGTCAGATGAGACTGAAATTGAGCTTTTTAGCCATCAAGGAAAACGCTGTGTCTGGCACAAACCCAACACCTCACATCACCCCGAGAACACCATCCCCACAGTGAAGCGTGGTGGTAGCATCATGCTGTGGGGATGTTTTTCATCGGCAGGGACTGGGAAACTGGTCAGAATTGAAGGAATGATGGATGGCGCTAAATACACGGAAATTATTGTGGGGAAACCTTTTTGTCTTCCAGAGATTTGAGACTGGAACGGAGGTTCACCTTCCAGCAGGACAATGACCCTACGCATACTGCTAAAGCAACACTTGAGTGGTTTAAGGGGAAACATTTAAATGTCTTGGAATGGCCTAGTCAAGGCCCAGACCTCAATCCAATTGAGAATCTGTGGTATGACTTACAGATTGCTGTACACAAGCGGAACCCTTCCAACTTCAAAGAGCTGGAGCAGTTTTGCCTTTAAAGAATGGGCAAAAATCCCAGTGGCTAGATGTGCCAAGCTTATAGAGACATACCCCAAGAGACTTGCAGCTGTAATTGCTGCAAAAGGTGGCTCTTCAAAGTATTCACTTTGGGGGGTGAATAGTTATGCACGCTCAAGTGTTTTTTTCTTTTTTTTTCTTATTTCTTGTTTCACAATAAAATATTTTGCGTCTTCAAAGTGGTAGGCATGTTGTGTAAATCAAATGATTCAGACCCCTTCACTTTTATGTTCAAAGCCTTATTCTAAAATTGATTAAATAGTTTTTTAATCTCATCAATCTACACACAATGCCCCGTACTGACAAAGCAAAAACAGGTTTTTACAAATTTTTGCAAATGTTTTAAAATTAAACTGAAGTAACATTTAAGTATTCACACCCTTTTCTCAGTACTTTTGTTGACGCTCCATGGCAGCGTTTACGGCCTTGAGTCTTCTGGGGTATGATGCTTCAAGCTTGTTACACCTGTATTTGGGGAGTTTCTCCCAGTCTGCAGATCCCCTCAAGCTCTGTCAGGTTGGATGGGGAGTGTCGCTGCACAACGATTTTCAGGGCTCCAGGGATATTTGATCGGGTTGGGCTCTGGCTGGGCCACTCAAAGACATTCAAGAGTCTTGTCCCAAAGCCACTGCTGTATTGTCTTGGCTGTGTACTTAGGGTTGTTGTCCTGTTGGAAGTTGAACCTTCCCCCCCAGTCTGAGGTCCTGGGCACTCTGGAGCAGGTTTTCATCAAGGATCTCTCTGTACTTTAGTCTGTTCATCTTCCCTCGATCCTGACTAGTCTCGCAGGCTCTGCCACTGAAAAACTTTCTCACAGCATGACGCTGTCACCACCATGCTTCACAGTAGGGATGGTATTGGCCAGGTGATGAGTGGTGCTTGTTTTCATCCAGATGTGATGCTTGGCATTCAGGCCAAAGAGTTCAATCTTGGTTTCATCAGACCAGAGAATCTTGTTTCTCATGGTCTGAGAGTTCGTTAGGTGCCTTTTGACAAACTCCAAGCGGGCTGTTGTGCTTTTTACTGTGGAGTGGCTTCCGTCTGGCCACTCCAACCATAAAGGCCTGATTGGTGGAGTGCTGCAGAGATGTTGTCCTTCTGGAACGTTCTCTTATCTCCAGAGGATTTCTGGCGCTCTGTTAGTGACCATCGGGCTCTTGGTACCTCCCTGACCAAGGCCCTTCTCCCTTGATATCTCAGTTTGGCTGGGTAGGCAGCTCTAGGAAGAGTCTTGGTGGTTCAAACTTCTTCCATTTAACAATGATAGAGGCCATGGTGTTCTTGGGGACCTTCAATTCTGCAGACTTTTTTTGGTAGGTACATCTCAAGAATTGTTAACCTCTTACATCTAGATGTTCCGCTAGCGGAACACCTGCTCCAATATCCAATGATAGGCGTGGCGCGAATTACAAATTCCTCAAAAATACAAAAACGTCCATTTTTCAAACATATGACTATTTCACAGCATTTTAAAGACAAGACTCTCCTTTATCTAACCACACTGTCTGATTTCAAAAAGGCTTTACAGCGAAAGCAAAACATTAGATTATGTCAGCAGAGTACCAAGCCAGAAATAATCAGACACCCATTTTTCAAGCTAGCATATAATGTCACAAAAACCCAGAAGACAGCTAAATGCAGCACTAACCTTTGATGATCTTCATCAGATGACACACCTAGGACATTATGTTATACAATACATGCATGTTTTGTTCAATCAAGTTCATATTTATATCAAAAAACAGCTTTTTACGGTCTGACTACTTATGTAAATGTGAGTTTACAGGTTTTTACATTTTTATACATTTTCTAAACTGTTTTTGCTTTGTCATTATGGAGTTGTGTGTGTGTGTGTGTGTGTGTGTGTGTGTGTGTGTGTGTGTGTGTGTGTGTGTGTGTGTGTGTGTGTAGATTGCGGGAGGAAAAAAATGCTATTTTAATACATTTTAGAATAAGGCTGTAACTTAACAAGTGGAAAAAGTCAAGGGGTCTGAAATGCTTTCCAAATGCACTGTATATTCTTCATGAAAAACAACCCCTTTGTGTCAGACATCTTACTCAAACCAAGTCATGTTTGTAATGCAGTTAGTATTTGTTTCATGTGTCATTTAGAGATGAGGTTGACTTGGATGATGTAATGGATATTGAGCTGGACTTTCCTGAGCTGGATTCAGACTCAAGCGCACAGCCTCCTAAAGTCAGCAAGGCCTCTTCATCTCAAGCGGTAAGTTCATTATCCAGTCTTGGCATATTTGTAAGAAACTATTGGTCTGTGTTCAAAGGCATTGTAGTAAAGCACCATTGGATACTTAGCAAACACATTTGGAGTTAATTCTGTGTGTCTTTTTTTCTTTATGTTCTAGGACTCTTGCCAAGTAACTCCCAGCAAGATGATGAAAATGGATACATCGGTTGACCTTGAAATGGCCTAAATGTCCTTTGTGGTTGAGAGGATAATGTGGACAGGCCTGGGATATTGATTCCCCCAACACCATGTTTGAAATGGTTGCATCCACCAGTGATGACCACCTTTTGGTGAATGCAATTTCTGGTAAAGAGACATGCCTCAGACCCATTCTCAGCTGTGTGTTGAGAGCTATCAGCCCAGCAGGGAAAAAAATGATTGAATGCTTAAAATACCAGGACAAATTGATGACAGATTGAATTCAAGTCAGTGACCTGAACTGTATATATCACATTTTTCTGAAATTGTGTTGTGAATGCTTGCATCGCATTGTATAATTGTTGATTGCCTTGTATGCTGAGAACATCTTTATTGTGAGTAGTTGAAGTGTTTGCATTTTTGTTCAATTATATATTTTTTATATATAACTTTGAATACAATATTGTAATGTATTTTCTTAATATTCTTTGAAGGCCTGTTGGCCTATGGATTTTTATCAGCAGGTAAAAAAATAATAATAATGGGACATTATGCCTCAAGCTTTTATTTTTCTGTATATGCTTTTTCTGCTTCCTAACTGGCTGTAGCTGAGACATGCAGAGGATGTTATTCGTTTTTATACTACATTTCTGTGTAGCTGTATTTTTATTTTATTTTTTAAATGAGATGATTTGGTTTATATAATTGGTAGCTAGGATTGATTTAATTAAAGGTTTGAGTGAAGTGTAGGCCAGAAGCATGGATGAGCATAGGATCGCTGTGGATGAGTGCCATAATTCCACCCTTTATTAAGCATAAGGGACGCCCTATTTTTGTCTGTTTCAATCGCATGCTGGATAGCTAGCTACTATGCTATTGATGAACGGTCAGTGCTATCTGGGGAGGGATGTCCAACATTTGCACACACCCTCATAAAATGTCCTCATTACCACTATAAATAACTTTCGCAACCCTGCGTTTTATAAACTTGGCTATTGACTACCACTTCAGCATGGTTTAATGGCACATTTGATGCCACGCAGGGCCAACGGGCCAGAAGGTTGAGGGTTCGAGCTCACTCTCCCCATCTGTCTCAGTACACTATGATCAGAGCTAGCTGCGGACAATGATCAGCAAGGGGGAAGTCAGATTTTCCACATTTTGAGGCTGTATTTATAATTGTATAAAATATATGCAACAAATTTTCCAACAGTGCACCACACACGACCAATAAGCAATGCCTACCGACTTTGAGTGCTTTTATTCCCCCCACACGTTTCTTGATCCCAAAAAGTGCTTTGCCTGAATTTTTTTTTTTTATTGTTGGAGATGGAGCTGATTTGCTGGTGTTTTTAGTCTAAGTGATTTTAATTTTGGAAATCTGTTAGAAAGATATTCACTGTGTATGCAAAACATTAACACCTGCTCTTTCCATGACACTGGTGGTGCCCCGAATGAATGCTATGATCCCTTATTGATGTCACTTGCTAAATCTATTTCATCATTTTACAGTCATTGCCAAAATATTAATTTTCACAAAATCTGCTGCCTCAGTTTGTATGATGACAATTTGCATATACTCCAGAATGTTATGAAGAGTGATCAGATGAATTGCAATTAATTGCAAAGTCCCTCGTTGCCATGCAAATGAACTGAATCCCCCCTCAAAAAACATTTCCACTGCATTTCATCCCTGCCACAAAAGGACCAGCTGAAGTCAGTGATTCTCTCGTTAACCTGTTGGGGCTAGGGGGCAGTATTTTCACGGCTGGATAAAAAACGTACCCGAATAATCTGGTTACTAATCCTACCCAGTAACTAGAATATGCATATACTTATTATATATGGATAGAAAACACCCTAAAGTTTCTAAAACTGTTTGAATAGTGTCTGTGAGTATAACAGAACTAATTTGGCAGGCAAAACCCTGAGACATTTTCTGACAGGAAGTGGATACCTGATGTGTTGAATTACCTTTAAGCCTATGCCATTGAAACACACAGGGGTTGATTAATGTTTTGGCACTTCCTATTGCTTCCACTAGATGTCACCAGCCTTTACAAAGTGTTTTGAGTCTTTTACTGTGAGATCTGACCAAACAAGAGCCTTGGAACGGTGATGGCCGATTAGACTCTGGCGCGCGAGTTCATGTTGGGTACCCTCGTTCCAATACGTTATAAAAGGGAATGCATTCGTCCACCTTGAATATTATTAATGTTCTGGTTAAAAAAGGCACTAATGATTTATGCTATACAACGTTTGACATGTTTGAACGAACGTAAATATATTTTTTCCCCTCGTTCATGACGAGAAGTCCGGCTGGCTTAGATCATGTGCTAACAACACAGAGCTTTTTGGACATAAATGATGAGCTTTTTTGAACAAAACTACATTCGTTATGGACCTGGGATTCCTGGAAGTGACATCTGATGAAGAGAATCAAAGGTAATGGATTATTTACATAGTATTTTCGATTTTAGATCTCTCCAACATGGCCGTTTGTCTGTATCGCAAAGCGTATTTTTCTGGGCGCAGTGCTCAGATTATTGCAAAGTGTGATTTCCCAGTAAGGTTATTTTTAAATCTGGCAAGTCGATTGCGTTCAAGAGATGTAAATCTATAATTCTTTAAATGACAATATAATATTTTACCAATGTTTTCTAATTTTAATTATTTAATTTGTGGTGCTGACTTGACTGCCGGTTATTGAAGGGAAACGATTTCCTGAACATCAACGCCATAGTAAAATGCTGTTTTTGGATATAAATATGAACTTGATAGAACTAAAAATGCATGCATTGTCTAACATAATGTCCTAGGAGTGTCATCTGATGGAGATTGTAAAAGGTTAGTGCATCATTTTAGCTGGTTTTATGGTTTTGGTGACGCCTGTCTTTGAATTGACAAAACATTACACACAGCTATTGTCAATGTACTCTCCTAACATAATCTGACTTTATGCTTTCGCCGTAAAACCTTTTTGAAATCGGACAACGTGGTTAGATTAACCTGTTTGGGCTAGGGGGCAGTATTGAGAATTTTGGAAAAAATATGTGCCCATTTTTAACTGCCTCCTACACCAACTCAGAAGCTAGAATATGCATATTATTGTTCAGGTTTGGATAGAAAACACCCTAAAGTTTCTAAAACTGTTTGAATGGTGTCTGTGAGTATAACAGAACTCCTATGGCAGGCAAAAACCTGACAAGGTTTCATGTAGGAAGTGGCCTGTCTGACAAGGAGTTGTGCGTCTTGCATCTGTTTATTGAAGAGTAAGGATCTTAGCTGTAACGTGACAATTCCCAGGGCTCCAATAGGCTCTCAGAACCCGGGAAAATCATGAACAATTACGAGGCAGCCTCAGGCTGAAACAGATTATCGCCTTATCCAAGTGTCCCATTAGGTGACAATGGAATGAGGCGCGTGCGCGATTAGCCCCCCGTGGAGTATTTTCATTAGGCTGTTTAGCTTATTGCAGATTCCCGGTCGGAATGTTATCGCTTTTCTACGAGATAAATTGCATAAAAATTGATTTTAAACAGCGGTTGACATGCTTCGAAGTACGGTAATGGAATATTTAGACATTTTTTGTCACGTTCTGCGCCATGCGTACGACCGTGGTTTACCATTTCGGATAGTGTCTGGAACGCACGAACAAAACAACGCTATTTGGATATAAAGATGGATTATTTGGGACCAAACCTACATTTGTTATTGAAGTATAAGTCCTGGGAGTGCATTCTGACGAAGACAACAAAAGGTAATCAAACTTTTATAATAGTAAATCTGATATTGGTGAAGGCTAATCTTGCCGGGTGTCTAAATAGCTAGCCCTTAATGTGTTTCAGCCTGGGGCTGCCTCGATATCATTCAGCTTTTTCCCGGGCTCTGACAGCCTATGGGAGCCGTAGGAAGTGTCACGTTACAGCAAAGATCCTCAGTCTTAAATAAAAAGAGCCAAGATGAACAACAACTTGTCAGACAGGCCACTTCCTGTTCAGAATCTTCTCAGGTTTTTGCCTGCCATATGAGTTCTGTTATACTCACAGACACCATTCAAACAGTTTTAGAAACTTTAGGGTGTTATGCATATTCTAGTTACTGGGCAGGAGTAGTAACCAGATTAAATCGGGTAAGTTTTTTATCCGGCCGTGTCAATACTGCCCCCTAGCCCTAACAGGTTAATGGGAAGGAAGTCATCTTTATTACTTGGTGACAGTGGTTCCTGCCTGGATAACACATCTTATTGTGTTTGCTACATTAAAGGTATTTGATTTGTAATTTCTTTCTGTATATACAGTACCAGTCAAACGTTTGGACACACCTACTCAATTCAAGGGGTTTTCTTTATTTTTACTATATTCTACATTATAGAATAATAGAGAAGACATGAACACTATGAAATAACACATATGGTATCTTATCACGTAGTAACCAAAAAAGTTTTAAACAAATCCAAATATAATTTAGATTCTTCAAAGTAGCCACCCTTTGCCATGATGACAGCTTTGCAAACTCTTGGCATTCTCTCAACCAGCTTCACCTGGAATGCTTTTCCAACAGTCTTGAAGGAGTGCCCACATATGCTGAGCACTTGTTGGCTGCTTTTCCTTCACTCTGTGGTACAACTCATCCCAAAACATCTCAATTGGGTTGAGGTTGAGTGATTGTGAAGCATTGGGCTGCAATTTCTGAGGCTGGTAACTCTAATGAACTTGTCCTCTGCAGCAGAGGTAACTCTGGGTCTTCCATTCCTGTGGCGGTCCTCATGAGAGCCAGTTTCATCATAGCACTTGATGGTTTTTGCGACTGCACTTGTAGAAACTTTCAGAATTATTGAAATTTACCGCGTTGACTGACCTTCATGTCTTAAAGTAATGATGGACTGTTGTTTCTCTTTGCTTATTTGAGCTGTTCTTTCCATAATATGGACTTGGTATTTTACCAAATAGGGCTATCTTCTGTATACCACCCCTACCTTGTCACAACACAACTGATTGGCTCAAATGCATTAACCTGTTGGGTCTAGGGGGCAGCATTTGCACGTCTGGATAAAAAAAATGTACCCGATTTAATCTGGTTACTAATCCTACCCAGTAACTAGAATATGCATATACTTATTATATATGGATAGAAAACACTCTAAAGTTTCCAAAACTGTTTGAATGGTGTCTGTGAGTATAACAGAACTCATTTGGCAGGCAAAACCCTGAGACATTTTCTGACAGGAAGTGGATACCTGATGTGTTGTATTGACTTTAAACCTATCCCATTGAAAAACACAGGGGTTTAGGAATATTTTGGCACTTCCTATTGCTTCCACTAGATGTCACCAGCCTTTACAAAGTGTTTTGAGTCTTCTGGAGGGAGATCTGACCGAACAAGAGCCATGGAACGATGATGGCCCATTAGACACCTGGCGCGCTACTTCATGTTGGGTACCCTCGTTCCAATACGTTATAAAAGACTATGCATTCGTCCACCTTGAATATTATTCATGTTCTGGTTAAAAAAGGCCCTAATGATTTATGCTATACAACGTTTGACATGTTTGAACGAACGGAAATATATTTTTTCCCCTCGTTCATGACGAGAAGTCCGGCTGGCTTACATCATGTGCTAACGAGACGGAGATTTTTGGACATAAATGATGAGCTTTTTTGAACAAAACTACATTCGTTATGGACCTGTGATACCTGGAAGTGACATCTGATGAAGAGAATCAAAGGTAATGGATTATTTACATAGTATTTTCGATTTTAGATCTCCCCAACATGACGTCTAGTCTGTATCGCAACGCGTATTTTTCTGGGCACAGTGCTCAGATTATTGCAAAGTGTGATTTCCCAGTAAGGTTATTTTTAAATCTGGCAAGTTGATTGCGTTCAAAAGATGTAAATCTATAATTCTTTAAATGACAATATAATATTTTACCAATGTTTTCTAATTTTAATTATTTAATTTGTGACGCTGACTTGACTGCCGGTTATTGGAGGGAAACGATTTCCTCAACATCAATGCCATAGTAAAACGCTGTTTTTGTATATAAATATGAACTTGATAGAACTAAAAATGCATGCATTGTCTAACATAATGTCCTAGGAGTGTCATCTGATGGAGATTGTAAAAGGTTAGTGTATCATTTTAGCTGGTTTTATGGTTTTGGTGACCCTGTCTTTGACTTGACAAAACATTACACACAACTCTTGTAAATGTACTGTCCTAACATACTCTAAATTTATGCTTTCGCCGTAAAACCTTTTTGAAATCGTAAAACGTGGTTAGATTAAGGAGATGTTTATCTTTCAAATGGTGTAACATAGTTGTATTTTTGAAAAATTTGAATTTTGACATTTATTTGGATTCAAATTTGCCGCTCTTGAAATGCACCTGCTGTTGATGGAGTGCACCACGGGTGGCACGCTAGCGTCCCACCTAGCCCCAAGAGGTTTTAAGAAGGAAAGAAATTCCACAAATTCACTTTTGACAAGGCACACCTGTTAATTTAAATGCTGGTTGAGAGAATGCCAAGAGTGTGCAAAGCTGTCAACAATGCAAGGGTGCTACTTTAAAGAAACTCAAATATAAAATACATTTTGATTTGTTTAACACTTTTTTGATTACTACATGACATTTGACTGGTACTATATATAAGCACTAAGGATGTGTGTTATATGGCCAATATACCACGGCCATATACAATGCAACGCGGAGTGCTTGGACACAACCACAGCCATGGTATATTGGCCATGTATCACAAACCCCCGAGGTGCCTTATTGCTGTTATAAACTGGTTAAATCGAATTGTATTAGTTACATGTGCCGAATACAGTGAAATGCTTACTTACGAGCCCCTTACCAACAATGCAGTTAAAAAAAATATGAGTAAGAATAAGAAATAAAAGTAACAAGTAGTTAAAGAGCAGCAATAAAATAACAATAGCAGACTATACACAGGGGCGTACCGGTACAGAGTCAATGTGCGGGGGCACCGGTAAATTGAGGTAATATGTACATGTAGGTACAGTTATTAAAGTGACTATGCATAGATGATAACAACAGAGAGTGGCAGTGATGTAAAGGGGGGGGGGGGCAATGCAAATAGTATGGGTAGCCATTAGATTACATGTTCAGTAGTCTTATGGCTTGCGGGTAGAAGCTGTTAAGAAGCCTCTTGGACCTAGACTTGGCACTCCGGTACCGCTTGCCGTGCGGTAGCAGAGAGAACAGTCTATGTCTAGGGAGGCTGGGGTCTTTGACAATTTTAGGGCCTTCCTCTGACACCGCCTGGTGTAGAGGTTCTGGATGGCAGGAAGCTTGGCCCCAGTGATGTACTTGGCCATTCGCACAACCCTCTGTAGTGCCTTGTGATCGGAGGCTGAGCAGTTGCCAAACCAGGCAGTGATGCAACCAGTCAGGATGCTCTCGATGGTGCAGCTGTAGAACCTTTTGTTGATCTGAGGACCAATGCCAAATCTTTTCAGTCTCCTGAGGGGGAATAGGTTTTCTCATGCTCTCTTCACGACTGTCTTGGTGTGCTTGGACCATGTTAGTTTGATGGTGTTGTGGACACCAAGGAACATGAAGCTCTCAACCTGCTCCACTACAGCCAGGTCGATGAGAATGGAGGCGTGCTCGGTCCTCTTTTTCCTGTAGTCCACAATCATCTCCTTTGTCTTGATCATGTTGAGGGAGAGGTTGTTGTCCTGGCACCACACGGCCAGGTCTCTGACGACCTCCCTATAGGCTGTCTCGTCATTGTCGGTGATCAGGCCTACCACTGTTGTGTCATTGGCAAACTTAATGATGGTGTTGGAGTCGTGCCTGGCTGTACAGTCATGAGGGAACAGGCAGTACAGGAGGGGACTGAGCACCCACCCCTGAGGGGCCCCTGTGTTGAGGATAAGCATGGCGGATGTGTTGTTTACTACCCTTACCACCTGGGGGCGGCCCTTCAGGAAGTCCAGGATCCAGTTGCAGAGGGAGGTGTTTAGTCTCAGGTCCTTAGCTTATTGATGAGCTTTGAGGGCACTATGGTGTTGAACGCTGAGCTGTAGTCAATGAATAGCATTCTTACATAGGTGTTCCTTTTGTACAGGTGGGAAAGGGCAGTGTGGAGTGCAATAGAGATTGTATCATCTGCGGATCTGTTAAGGCGGTATGCAAATTGGAGGGGGTCTAGGGTTTCTGGGATAATGGTGTTGATGTGAGCCGTGGCCAGCCTTTCAAAGCGCTTCATGGCTACAGACGTGAGTGCTACGGGTCGGTAGTCATCTAGGCAGGTTACCTTAGTGTTCTTGGGCACAGGGGCTATGGTGGTCTGCTTAAAACATGTTGGTATTACAGACTTGGACAGGGAGAGGTTGAAAATGTCAGTGAAGACACTTGCCGGTTGGTCAGCGCATGCTCTGTGTACATGTCCTGGTAATCCGTCTGTCCCTGCGGCCTTGTGAATGTTGACCTGTTTAAAGGTCTTACTCACATTGGCTGCAGAGAGAGTGTTTACACATATATATATATATTTATTTGGAATTTTGCTTTCATTAAGAGTATAGTTTCAGTGGCTTTGGGCTTTGGGCTTACTGCAATGGGCTTTGGGCTTACTGCAATGTAATGAAATCAGGGGTGAATGACTGCAGTAAATTCATTGTCCATACGATGGCGACAAAGGACAGACATTTTGTCAGACCTAAACAAACTTCAGGAGAAAAAAAAAATCTACTCTTGACATAGTTGGCTTTGATGTCACTGGATAATCATGTAAACTTCATTGAATAAATTCAAATTAAGAATGAAAATGTTTTAAAGACAGGCTGCAACGTCTCCATATACTGAAACATTCAGAAAATGGGCTACTCATTTTCTTTAGGCTTTAAAATGATTGGTTAACATGATTGCCATTGATTGTATACCTAGTGGCAGACCTCCATCGGCCTTTGCAGCTGCATATTTGATCTGGGGGAAAACATGGTTTCCACCAAGTCAGATTTCACAGCCACAAAGTCAAAATTGGGAACAAAAATGTGCTTTTTGGCCATAATTTAAGATTAGAGCTATGCATAAGGTTAGCAGTGTGGTTATGTTTCAAAAAACATTTTAAGAAGATAAATTGTAGAAATGGGCGGAGTTTATGAATGTGGTTATAGAAGCTAGTAATGACCCAAAAAACATAGATTGAGGAAAAGTATTCGCGCACATGACTGACGGCAAGACAAGAAACTGGTGATGGGAAGTTTGCCACTTTTTACTGACTCAGATCTTTGCAACTCGTTCAGTCAAGGATTTAATTCAGTAATGCCCAGAGCATGCAGGATCCCCTACTGGCGAACGATGAACTAAAAACTCGAAAGAATCATGATTCTACAAGTCTCTCGTTCACCATAGGGGGCTTATTGGAGCTGTCGTTTGTGACTGAGAATTATAAAACTGTGCTTCAAACTATTTACATTTGTGATTGCTAGGCATACAGTACAAATAAGATTATAACATTTGAAACAAGGTATCAACCGACTAGATCGTGAACCCCTCTTGGAGGAAAGTTTTGCTTTACTGCCACGCGGGAGATTGGCACGATATCGTTTGCGAACTGCAGCAGCCCCTCAAATGAATAGTTCTCGCGTTCGAGTGTTGACCAGATGCAAGACTGTGTATGGTTCTACAAAGCTGTGTCTATCGATAATATTTAATAATAAATTAATTGCATTTATTCTTGCACCATGCAATCAATTATCACTTCTAAACATGCTTTTTTCTTCTCCATAGTGCCTTCAGCATAATCTATTTTATGCGCGCACAAGATAAACAGTTGGTGGTAGGAGCACGTTTCTGGAGCCGCTGAGCCAGAGGAGTGCATATTAATCCTGCTGTAGAATTCATTATGGCAAGTAGGTCAAACGAACAACTAAAATGAATGACTCACTTGGAAAAAAGAATCATGACTTGTTCAAAAATAACAAATTGTTTGTGTACTGCACATCACTAGATGAAACACTGCATGAAAATCTGAGTTTCTGGGTGAAATCGGATCTGCTATATTCCCGTGAAATTTAAGGTGCACGGTCATGGGTGGGAAATTCCCAATACGAGTGTGCTGACCCTTGTAGACTTCCATGCATCCCCGAACTGTTGCGTCATATGGACATTTCTAGGATAGTAAATTCTCAATTATGCATTAATACGTTTCTGGAAATTTCTATGGACGGTCCAAAAATTTCCAGAAACGTATTAATCCTCAACTGCCTCAGGCGCACGTCTCTCTACCTCGTGTTGAAAGAGAAGCCCAGTGAAAATTGGCCAACTCTTTGTGTCTCCTTATTTATTCTGTTTTCAGGTTTGTAACATTTATAAGCAAAGTTTTGTTTACAATCTAGAGAGAACATGTTTATCTAAACTGATGAGATTTCTGGTAATTTTTATGTATAACTTAAGGGTTTTGAACGAGTGTAAAACAAGTGAAATTTTCTCATTCATATGAGTGTAACCAAGTTAAGCCAGCTAACTTGTAAATTGATGAGAACAAGATGATGTCTCAGATTATTTTTATTTCTGTTTATAAAGCTTTGTACATAAGAATTACACAAATGATATGCATTTCATAAGTACATTTTTTATGAAATGTGTATATTTGACAGTTATCCTCTCTGGGCTAGGCGGGACGAATTCGTCCCACCTACGCAACAGCCAGTGTAATCCAGTGGCGCGATTTTCAAATACCTTAAAAATCCTATTACTTCAATTTCTCAAACATATGACTATTTTACAGCTATTTAACCTGTTGAGGCTCGGGGGCAGTATTGAGAAATTTTGAAAAAAATATGTGCCCATTTTTAACTGCCTCCTACACCAACTCAGAAGCTAGGATATGCATATTATTAACACATTCGGATAGAAAACACTCTGAATTTTCTAAAACAGTTTGAATGGTGTCTGTAAGTATAACAAAACTCATATTGCAGGCAAAAACCTGTGAAAAATAGATTAAAAAAAATTAGAATTTTGTGACTGTACTATTTAGTGTCATTGTTTTATAGATACCATAGTGAGAAAGGATTCATTTCGCAACTCCTACGGCTTCCACTAGATGTCAACGATCTTTATAAAGTTGTTTGAAGCGTCTATGATGAACAGAGACCGGATGGCAATGAAGAGAAGTTGACCTCCCTGGGATATCGTCACTTCATTATTGGCTGCACCTGCGCAATCATGTGATGCGATACATTTTTCAAAGACGTTTTTCAAGACACAGGAGAGGTCGGGTTGAAACATTACTGATGTTTCACGTTAAAAATGGCTCTAAAGATTGATGCTAAACAACGTTTGACATGTTTGAACAATGTAAATAGATTATTTTTTTTACTTTTCGCCGTGACTCCCCCCCCCCCCCCGCGCTACTTTTTAGTAGCCTACCGAAGCGCTAACAACATGGAACAACTTGGAGTTATTTGGACATCAATTATGAACTTTGTCAAAAGAAACCACATTTGTAGTGGACCTGGGATTTCTAGAAGTGCCAATGGATGAAGATAATCAAAGGTAAGGGAATATTGACAATAGTAATTTTGATATTACATGGTTACATATGGTGCTAACCTGTATAGCCTAGCCTATTGTTCTTAGCACAGCACCCGGTTTATTGCAAATTGTGATTTCCCAGTAAAGTTATTTTGAAATCTGGCATTGCAGTAGCATTTACGAAATGTTAAACTATGAATATTTGAATGACAATAATATAATTTACCAATGTTATCGAATAGTAATTTTGTGATTTGTAACGTTGTTCACCGGAAGCATTTGAGAGAAAAAAAAATCTGATTTTCACCGCTTCGGTAAAATGCTGTTTTTGGATATAAATATCAACTTGATGGAACAAAAAATGCATGTATTGTGTAACATAATGTCTTAGGAGTGTCATCTGAGGAAGATTGTCAAAGGTTGGTGTATAATTCTAGCTGGTTATCCGCTTATGGTGACGCCTGTGTTTGAATTGACAAAACATTACACACAGCTATTTTCAATGTACTCTCCTAACATAACCTAACTTTATGCTTTCGCCGTAAAGCCTCTTTGAAATCGGACAATGTGGTTGGATTTAGGAGATGTTTATCTTTCAAATTGTGAGAAATAGTTGATTGTTTGAGAAATTGAAATTATTAGATTCTTGCAGTTTTTGAATTTCCCGCCGTGGTCTCTTGACAATGAATCCCGATATCGGGATAAGATCCCCAACGGAATATTATCGCTTTTTTACGAGATAAATTGCATAAAAATTGATTTTAAACAGCGGTTGACATGCTTCGAAGTACGGTAATGGAATATTTAGAATTTTTTGTCAGGAATTGCGCCATGCGCGCGACCCTGATTTACCATTTCGGATAGTGTCTGGGACGCACGAACAAAACGCCGCTATTCGGATATAACGATGGATTATTTTGGACCAAACCAACATTTGTTATTGAAGTAGCAGTCCTGGGAGTGCATTCTGACGAAGACAACAAAAGGTAATTAAACTTTTGTAATAGTAAATCTGATTTTGATGAAGGCTAAACTTGCCAGGTGTCTAAATAGCTAGCCCGTGATGGCTGGGCTATGTACTTAGAATATTGCAAAATGTGCTTTCACCAAAAAGCTATTTTAAAATCAGACATATCGAGTGCATAGAGGAGTTCTGTATCTATAATTCTTAAAATAATTGTTATGCTTTTTGTGAACGTTTATCGTGAGTAATTTAGTAAATTGTTAGTAAATTCACCGGAAGTTTGCTAGTTCTGAACGTCACATGCTAATGTAAAAAGGTGTTTTTGATATAAATATGAACTTGATTGAACAAAACATGCATGTATTGTATAACATAATGTCCTAGGGTTGTCATCTGATGAAGATCATCAAAGGTTAGTGCTGCATTTAGCTGTCTTCTGGGTTTTTGTGACATTATATGCTAGCTTGAAAAATGGGTGTCTGATTATTTCTGGCTGGGTACTCTGCTGACATAATCTAATGTTTTGCTTTCGTTGTAAAGCCTTTTTGAAATCGGACAGTGTGGTTAGATTAACGAGAGTCTTGTCTTTAAATAGCTGTAAAATAGTCATATGTTTGAGAAATTGAAGTAATAGGATTTTTAAGGTATTTGAAAATCGCGCCACTGGATTACACTGGCTGTTACGTAGGTGGGACGATTACGTCCCGCCTAGCCCATAGAGGTAAATAAATAAGACATACACCACAAATGACTCATCTCGCAGTGTTTGTGATGATACCCTGATGAAGACAGCTTCGCTGTCGAAATGTTGGTTATTATATTTTTGCATCTGAGCTCTTAGAGTGTGCGGCGTTCCTTTATTTTCTAGTGTTCTACTCCGCTAGCCAGGACCTCGCCTTTATAGGTGTGCGTTTCTTTTTTCTAGACTACACCACTTTTAACCTGTTAGGGCTAGGGGGCAGTATTGACACGGCCGGATAAAAAACGTACCAGATTTAATCTGGTTACTACTCCTGCCCAGTAACTAGAATATGCATATAACTATTGGCTTTGGATAGAAAACACCCTAAAGTTTCTAAAAGTGTTTGAATGGTGTCTGTGAGTATAACATAACTCATATGGCAGGCCAAAACCTGAGAAGATTCTGAACAGGAAGTGGCCTGTCTGACAAGTTGTTGTTCATCTTGGCTCTTTTTATTGAACACTGAGGATCTTTGCTGTAACGTGACACTTCTTACGGCTCCCATAGGCTCTCAGAGCCCGGGAAAAAGCTGAATGATATCGAGGCAGCCCCAGTCTGAAACACATTATCGCTTTTGGATAGTGGCTGGTCAGAGTACTCTGAGACTCAGGCTCGTGCACGAGGGCACGAGATGTTTTTATTTTCTCTCTCTTTGCACGTATACACGCTTTCCCGGTCGGAATATTATCGCTTTTTTACGAGAAAAATGGAATAAAAATGGATTTTAAACAGCGGTTGACATGCTTCGAAGTACGGTAATGGAATATTTAGATTTTTTTTGTCACGAAATGCGCCATGCTCATCACCTTTATTTACCCTTTCGGATAGTGTCTTGAACGCACAAACAAAACGCCGCTATTTGGATATAACAATGGATTATTTGGGACCAAACCAACATTTGTTATTGAAGTAGAAGTCCTGGGAGTGCATTCTGACGAAGAACAGCAAAGGTAATAACATTTTTCTTATAGTAAATCGGACTTTGGTGAGTGCTAAACTTGCTGGGTGTCTAAATAGCTAGCCCTGTGATGCCGGGGTATCTACTGAGAATATTGC
Organism: Salmo salar; assembly: GCF_965601325.2. Taxonomy (NCBI): domain Eukaryota; kingdom Metazoa; phylum Chordata; class Actinopteri; order Salmoniformes; family Salmonidae; genus Salmo; species Salmo salar. The sequence goes on along the minus strand of NC_138295.1, from coordinate 46,496,132 downwards.
AAAATGTGCTTTCACCGAAAAGCTATTTTAAAATCGGACATATCGAGTGCATAGAGGAGTTCTGTATCTATAATTCTTAAAATAATTGTTATGTTTTTTGTGAACGTTTATCGTGAGTAATTTAGTAAATTCACCGGCAGTGTTCGGTGGGAATGCTAGTCACATGCTAGTCACATGCTAATGTAAAAAGCTGGTTTTTGATATAAATATGAACTTGATTGAACAAAACATGCATGTATTGTATAACATAATGTCCTAGGAGTGTCATCTGATGAAGATCATCAAAGGTTAGTGCTGCATTTAGCTGTGGTTTGGGTTTATGTGACATCATATGCTAGCTTGAAAAATGGGTGTCTGATTATTTCTGCTGACATAATCTAATGTTTTGCTTTCATTGTAAAGCCTTTTTGAAATCGGACAGTGTGGTTAGATTAACCTCTATGGGCTAGGTGGGACGCAAGCGTCCCACCCGTGGTGCACTCCATCAACAGCAGGTGCATTTCAAGAGCGGCAAATTTGAATCCAAATAAATGTCAAAATTCAAATTTTTCAAACATACAACTATTTTACACCCTTTGAAAGATAAACATCTCCTTAATCTAACCACGTTTTACGATTTCAAAAAGGTTTTACGGCGAAAGCATAAATTTAGAGAATGTTAGGACAGTACATTTACAAGAGTTGTGTGTAATGTTTTGTCAATTCAAAGACAGGGTCACCAAAACCATAAAACCAGCTAAAATGATGCACTAACCTTTCACAATCTGCATCAGATGACACTCCTAGGACATTATGTTAGACAATGCATGCATTTTTAGTTCTATCAAGTTCATATTTATATCCAAAAACAGCGTTTTACTATGGCATTGATGTTGAGGAAATCGTTTCCCTCCAATAACCGGCAGTCAAGTCAGCACCACAAATTAAATAATTAAAATTAGAAAACATTGGTAAAATATTATATTGTCATTTAAAGAATTATAGATTTACATCTCTTGAACGCAATCAACTTGCCAGATTTAAAAATAACCTTACTGGGAAATCACACTTTGCAATAATCTGAGCACTGCGCCCAGAAAAATACGCGTTGCGATACAGACTAGCCTTCATGTTGGGGAGATCTAAAATCGAAAATACTATGTAAATAATCCATTACCTTTGATTCTCTTCATCAGATGTCACTTCCAGGTATCACAGGTCCATAACGAATGTAGTTTTGTTCAAAAAAGCTCATCATTTATGTCCAAAAATCTCCGTCTTGTTAGCACATGATCTAAGCCCGCCGGACTTCACTTCATGAACGAGGGGAAAAAATATATTTCCGTTCGTTCAAACATGTCAAACGTTGTATAGCATAAATCATTAGGGCCTTTTTTAACCAGAACATGAATAATATTCAAGGTGGACGAATGCATTCTCTTTTATAACGTATTGGAACGAGGGTACCCAACATGAACTCGTGCGCCAGGTGTCTAATGGGCCATCATCGTTCCATGGCTCTTGTTCGGTCAGATCTCCCTCCAGAAGACTCAAAACACTTTGTAAAGGCTGGTGACATCTAGTGGAAGCAATAGGAAGTGCCAAAATATTCCTCAGCCCCTGTGTTTTTCAATGGCATAGGTTTAAAGTTAATACAACACATCAGGTATCCACTTCCTGTCAGGAAATGTCTCAGGGTTTTGCCTGCCAAATGAGTTCTGTTATACTCAGACACCATTCAAACAGTTTTATAAACTTTAGGGTGTTTTCTATCCATATATAATAAGTATATGCATATTCTAGTTACTGGGTAGGATTAGTAACCAGATTAAATCGGGTACATTTTTTTATCCAGCCGTGCAAATACTGCCCCCTAGCCCTAACAGGTTAACGAGAGTCTTGTCTTTAAAATGGTGTAAAATAGTCATATGTTTGAGAAATTGAAGTAATAGCATTTCTAAGGTATTTGAATATCGCGCCACGGGATTCCACTGGCTGTTGAGTAGGTGGGACGATTTCGTCCCACATACCCTAGAGTGACTATTTCCATAATCTCGCAGTTCACTTGGTGACCATATCTAAAGTTGTAAAAATTATCCTTCAATTCTTTTTATGCCAGGTTCAAGGAGAATAAATAACAGGGCCAAACACCGTGCCACAGCATTATACAAAATGGGTCTTGGTCTGGTCAGATTGACACATAGCTAAGAATAAAAGAGTTGCTGACCTCTTTTTTTCCCAAGGCTCACCCTTGGCCCCAACACATTCCTGCACTGCACCTCTCCACAACCAATCAATGTGCCTCCTTCCCACGCATAAGCAATTAATTAATTCAAATGTACCATTAAGCCGGCGTGGGTTTGCCTTTGATTAATATTTTCAATATCTGCCTCTCTCCAGTAGGCCTGTCTGTCTTTCGCACACCTGGGAAATGTATGATAATGGTGGTGGTGGGGAGGGGGTCCCAGCCCAGATATAGGCTGGCTGGCGGGTGGCTGGCTGGCTCTCTCTCCTTACAGCTCACAGCCCAGCTGAGTTATGGCCCAGGAGAGCAGCTCACTGTTTGGTGGCGTGCAATTTGAATACAGATTAGCTGGCCCCAGTGTTCCAGTGCTTTGGCATTACCATTACCGGGGACAGTAATTTGACTGATGAACACACAGGTTATCACAAGGTCATCACCTTCGCCACTTGGGGAGGAGGTGGGCGGGGTGGCAGTGGCAGACTCACTTTTGGTGGCATGGCGAGGTCTTTCGATAGCATAATTAGTTAAGAAGTTAATTAAGAAGAGAGCCAGCTGATTGGCTGCATAATTACGAGAGGATTTATTCAATCTCCTATTCCGATCATTCATAATTTGTTTCTCCCTACCTCCTGCTTCCTCTCTTCATTTTGATGTTTCCCAAAATTCCTTCTCTGGTGCAGTAAGTGGGCATAAACACTTCTGTGTTGCATTCCATCCAGTTCCATGCTTGTATTTACCTAGTTTATAGAACTATATTCATATGACAATTTCAAAGGGTAAGCAGTATTTGTGGAAAGGTGCCTTGGCTGACTGCTTAAATGGAATAAGAATACGCGTATAACACATGTAGTGACAGTGAAGGCCATCCAGATGTAGAGAAGTTTTTCACTCTGTCTGATTCCCGGGCCCCACACCGTGCGGGGCGGCCTGTGTAATGAATGCCCAGTAAACAGCGTCCTCCTCCATTACTCGCCAATGACTCTGCCAGGTATATCTTTCAGAATCATTTCTGCATTTTATTGCGCTTAGCACACCTCCTGACTCGCGTGATCTTTTAATCCCCTGAGTCATTAATTCTGCACTGTCGCTAAACCTCCCAGGTCTCCTCTACTAGATACCCCTCAATCTACCTGTGAAGGGGAAGCCCTCACGTCATTATTTACCCCAGCCTCATATGGATGGGGTGGCTGGTGTCCTTATGTATTATACACGAGGTCATGTGGCAGGCCTTTGATTTTTTCAGCTTTTTATTTTCTATTAATTAAAACATTAACATCTTGCCGTTCCATTCATTTAGAGAAAAGATCATTACAATATTTTAACAGTGGCAATCTAGGCATCTTGAATGGGCATCTTTACCTTTTGATATCCTTTCTATCCTCCTCACCTTCCAAAATCCACACCACATGAATAAACAGAAAGGATCAACTGATGGTTATATAAAAAATATCTGCCCTTCTGTGCCAGTGAGGCGAGCAGTCAGTCCCTGTGTGCTTGATATGTGTTGTCTATGTGGTGGTATAGTCTTATGACTTGGGTCAGAGTGGACTCACCATTGACAATTTAATTAGCGGACAAATTGAAAAAATTTTTCCATGGACTTCTGTTTTTTCAACCCATTATCAGGTGGAAAACAAATTGCTCATTAGAAATGGTGCATGGAAAGTACAATGTTTGGAACTGACTGCTGAATCTATAATGAATCATTAGAAAGATGCATTCAAATATTACATCTTCAAATTATGATTGACAGTTGGTCTTGGATTTAGACAATTTAGACAGTTTATCAAGATCCTTCAAATGATGTGCCTAACTGTTATTCAATAACTAACAACCCAACCATACGGGATGTTGGTACATGAGAAACACGTTTTAAAATAAAACCATGATCTCTTATCAATTCATTTTTCATTATAAAACACTGACCTCAAACATATTTCTGCATAATTAAGATGACACACACAGTAGTCACCTTAAACTATAGTAATTTAAACTCTATTACAGAAGATAACTTGTAGGCTACCTGAGGGAATTTACTCACGAAGATACACATTCATAAACGCTGCAGCTTAAGATGAGGAGACCTTACATTCATAAGAATTATGTCCCGTTTATTGCACTGTAAAATTCACAGCTGATTTATGTAACAGCCTGATCATTGCATCGAAAATCTAATTTCAATCATAAATGGCAGAACTTGATTTAAGAATTCATTCTTCAATGGGTTATCGATGGTCAAATGTAAACTTATTCAATTAATCAGCAAAGCATTCAATACTTAAACTCAGTTAAGCAAACAAAGGCCTTTTAATATATATTTTCCGGGAGATTTCTTTATCGATTTGGTGCAAAATGATTTGTGTGATACATTCTACTGGATCAATAAATGGATAGTCAAACATAGAAAAATTAGCCCATCAAAGATGAAGTGTCAAGGAACTATTCATTTATTTTATTTTCTCTTTCTTCTTATTATACTTTTTTAAAATAGTCATTGTTTAAAATAGTCATTATTCCTATCCCAGCTCTTTCACATGTTGGTCTTTGGTACTGCCACAGCAAATAATTATCTGCAAAATTGTGTAGAACTAAAAATACCATGACAAGTATAAATAGGGCTCAATTTTGAAAGTTGAATATGTGTGGATTTTAACAGAGAATGCTTACATTTTTATGATTATGAAAAAAGCCTAATGTGATTGCAGAAGTAGGTAGAGTATTACATTGTCTGACCTGGTCAAGAATCTGGCGCTGTCCAAGGTCCTGTTGGCTTATCCAAGACGACATTATCAAGCAAAGGTTCTCTATGGCAGTGTTTAGACAGGCAGCCCAATTCTGATATTTCTTCCACTAATTGGTCTTTTGACCAATCACATTAGATCTTTTCACATCAGATCTTTTTCATAGATGATCTGATTGGTCAAAAGACCAATTAGTGAAAATAAAATTGGGCTACCTGTCTAAACGCAGCCTATACCGTAGGTCCTCCATAGGAGTGATTTTAAATTGCCATATGTCTTGCCATATGTTTCCATAAGAATAACTCAATTTTAAATATTTCTAATTTGTAATATACTAGGGTAAAGGGGAAAGACTAGGGACATTGTAATGTAAAATGCATTCTGACATTTTAAACCAATGGTAGAATATGCACAACCTTAGAGTTACATTTCACTCTGGTTTTCTCGACCAAAGGGAGCCAGTCCCAGCCTCTTTGGGGGCCAAAGAGCTGACGAATCAGCCAGCTGAAGTGCACTTGCTTGGCTGGCTGCAGGAGGGTAAAGTAATGTCAACTCCAAGAGGATGATAAAGTGTGTTTGTTTAAAACATCATTACATTGTACTTTTTTCATGGAGGTCAGTATTTAAAAACAGTTGAGGTTGATTGAGGAACGCCGGATGTCCGGACTGGTCTGTGCGGGTGACGGGCCATGGCGGCAAACATGGAGATATTACAGAGGCTGGACTGCTCCAGGATGTTGTCGTAATCTCACACAATCTGCTGCCTGCTCTTGTGTGTAATGTCCTGCTGAAAACTTTCACTGAGAGAGACCAGAGAGGGAGGGTGAAAAAGCCCTGGCACAAATTCGAGGGCTAGTTGTTTTAAATTACAGCCGACCGGTGCTCTAAGTGAAAAACCTCTTAACCCTACACTTTATAAAATTGTCAGTATTATTTGCTCCCCGGCACAAATGAATACAGCAGTCATTGCTTGACCTGGCATCACTTGGGAATGTATGCACTTTAAAGGTTGCAGGAAAAAGCTTTCTTGTTTCTCCCAAGTATAGTATTTCCTTATTAGAAATATCATCCAATGCAAAATGCATTGTCTTTCATCTAGACCATTTTTCAGAACCTTATGCATTCATCTATTGCAAAGTGATTATTTTTTTGTCACAAACAATACCAGTAGATTGTCCCCTACGGTAACACCTACCAATACCCTTATCCCCTTAGCAGGGGTCCATCACTGCTGTCTCGGCTCCTGCCCTCTTCTGTTGAGCTCATATTCGCCAGGCTGAGTGAAGTGTGCCGGAGATATAACAGAGTCATCAACCTTTGGGGAATGATGTGACCTGTGTGATATCCTGGTAGTGACTCCTGCACATTATGTCCCTGGCATAATGGTAATCTGGCACCTTACATAATAAAGCAGAAGCTATTGAGGTGTTAGAAGATCGATTGGCTGGGTTTTACAACAGGAAAGTGATTCCCCTGAGCTGTCAGGATACATCAGTGGCTTTACTCTCTGAAGACCTTAACTGGAGGCAGACCTTGATGGGTTAAGGGTTCCTCACCATATTGACTTTAAACAATTTTATTTCGTGAATATGGCAAAAATGTTCCATTACTAACTTTTGTCTGTCTGATATTTTATTTGACTTTAAATGGATGTCTTTGCACATTAATGCTAATAGTTTATGTAGTGTATACATAGATGTATTGCTGCAAACCGTTCACTTCAGTATGATTCTTATTGCTACATTCTTTATTTTTAGTCCCACGGTCGGATAAAATAAATTATAGCGTGCTATGTGCTATGGTTAAGTAATATTTCACAATGTGTTGGACTGATGTCTTTACATGAGCATCCTAGATGATTCCCAACTATCTCTTGGTGTTTCCAACACAGGGTTTGATACAATGCTGTTCAACACCATGACAGATGTGTCTAGGAGTGTGTGTTTTGATTTAGATGTCATCTCATATATTCTCCCAAGTGTAATCTAATAGATACATCACTATGCTCCGTGAAAGACTGCCTTGTCTGTCCTACCGCAGACCACTATGTCTGAGAGGCATCATCCACAAGAACAAAATAATAAAATGTAGTGGATACCTTATACCATCTGCAACTCACCTGAAATAAGTCATATGACAGCTCCATAGAGGATCATAAATAGTTAGTATTTTAAAACATATTAACTCAATTACAACTATATATTTTATTATTGCTGCCTCCACATTTATCACAGGGCATTTATTCCTGTTGTGACTGAACTTATGTCAAGCCACTAGGCGGTGCGACTATGGCACATCATTAAACTGCCTCCATTGCCAGGTACTCAATCCCAATACAGAAGAGTGTGTGATTTTATCAAAAGCCCTGGAAATTGAAGCCATCCCTATAAGGTGTCTGTGAATTAAAACGTTTCAGGCCAAGCCAGGCTGGAGAGATAGACATTCTGTAACATATCTGGGATTTTTTTAGGGGACATAATGCAGTATAGAAGGAGCGTTCTATCTGAAAAGATAGTTAGCGTTTGGAAAAATCTGCTCTGAAGAATTTCTGGATCACAGAAGCGTAGAGAAACTGCTCCTGCATAGTATTGTAAGGCACGCTTAGTTTTGTACATTTTTGATGCCTGAATTTAATTAAAGTCCCTAGCAATTTCTACTTTCGGCATGTACCTAGTAAAAGGCAATTTTCTGGAATGCATAACTAACATACGACCTATCAGACCACAACTTTAAATAAAGGTAATTTGATGGCTGTACACTCCCAATGTACTAGACATATTTCCATTTTCAGAAACTCTGTTTCTCTGTTAATATTTGTTGACCTTTTCTCAGGTCAACTGTCAGGTCAACTGTCTTATATCTTTGAGAAAAATGTTGTAAAATGTGGTAAAATAGTTACGAAAGTAGCAGTAAACCCAACGATAGCATCTATGTATTCCCTTATGGCATGTCTGTCTGGTGAGCTGTGTATGGAGGGATATCAGCAAGGTCATGACAAGTGACTGATGTAATAAAAAGAAGATCCCTTACATGGCACGGGGGCTGCTTTGATGCCTCATAATGCGTCGCTTGTCTTAGCTAGGAAGGTTACACTGTATTCCTATTGATTTAACTACCGTACCTAAATGAACACAACCATAACCCGGAACTGTCACGTTCGTCTGAAGAAGGAGACCAAGGCGCAGCGTGAGTATTGTTCCACATCTTTTATTTGAATGTGAAACAATAAAGTAATAACAAACAACAAACCGTGACGACAGAGGTGCGACATGCACTAACTCAAAATAATCTCCCCCAAACACAGGTGGGGAAAAACTACTTAAATATGATCCCCAATTAGAGACAACGATGACCCGCTGCCTCTAATTGGGAATCATACAAAAAAAACAACAATGAAAAAAAAACTAGAACACAACATATAAATAAATAAACTAGATAAACCCCCCAGTCATGCCCTGACCTACTCTACCATAGAAAATAAGAGCTCTCTATGGTCAGGACGTGACAGGAACACCCATGTAAATTGAAATCAAGCTGGTGATGCTAAAATCAGAAAGCAGAAAACAAATCCCACCGCCTGTATTTAGCTCGGTCGCTCTCCCACAATACAGTCCCCTTCCAGAACAATGGCATGGGAACATTTTCCTAGATGGCAATATCATATTCCCCCTCATCCAAGTAATATTCAGATTTAAGGTTTTATTATTTGTTGTGGGTTTAACTTATTTATATTTTATGTGGTGGAAAAATAATAACCTAATACTTTTCATCTCTTTGTCTTCCTGAGGTTAGACAAGTGGAATTTTACTAATGATACATCTTTACAAGGGTTACATAAAGTCAGATACATTTGGTCACAGAAATGAAGGCAGCAACGACTAGCCTTATGCTTGAATTAAACCCTATATGACTGTCTACTCATGGAGACAAGTGTAATTAGCACCTAAATGAACACTTATTGACAAACACACATCTATACAAAACATCTTTAAAAAAATGCTTCATTGTGCAATTCAGTACTGTTTCATGAATACAAAATAAGCTGGTGTTCAAGTTTGCTCCATAGAGCCCAGGAACATTTGTGTTATCTGAATTGAAATATGCTGATCTATTCACAGTATAACTTATTGATGATACAATGTCCATACATTTAAGATGATATATATCTTACCTGTGTTTTATGTATTGTATGATATCACATTTTATGAATGTTTCTGCATATGCACCATGATGTTCAAATAAACCTAAAGCTAAACCTATTCCAGTATGGTTAGCTACCATTATGGAGGTCAAGTGTTATCCAGCACCTCATATTGTTCCTGGAATTCAACTGTCGCCTCTCCTCTACCATACCACATCATTAAAGGATTGTTAAAACTGTTCATTTGATCAATACTTTTTTCACCTGACTCTTTTTTTCCCTCTGCTGAGCAGTGATAAGCAGGCGAGGGGGCAGCAGGAGGAGTGCATTGTCAGATTTTTGGGGGGCTCTCCTTGGGCCCCTCTGCCATTCGGAGTGATGTAATTTATACCACAGTAGTGGCTCTGCAATTACCCTGTCTATTGCTGTCGACAGTATCTCACTATCTTTTAAATGGATCCAGCTTGACTCGTCCAGCCAGGCAAACAGTACAAATGATCCCATTCCTCATGCTGCGAGTGCTAAAGAGATAAGTTCCTTAAAGAGCTGCCCATTTATCAGCTGATACTTACAAGCCCACTCTATTGTTTAGGCGTTTTGACAGTCTGTCCCGCTCCCCCCCCCCCCCCCTCTCGCTCTCTCTTTTTTTAAATCACCCCGTTGGGGTTGTCAGTAATGCTAACTGATTTGTTTGTTGAGGCAGGGGGCCCTTCGGTCATGGGGGACCCTATTTGGCCCATTGTTGTTCCTGACTTGTGTTTTTTCTCTCAGGTCTGGTCTCTCATGTCAATAATGTACACAAGCCCAAGTGCTCAAACAAACATCCCACTTCACTTCTGTTTGTGAGGAATACATTCTGCAAACCTATGAGTCATTACATGATGTGAATGTTGTGAAGTGTGTAGATACACAACCCTTTACATTACCCTCTTTTAATCTTCTTGAAGAACACACAGAATTTGTATTTGTTCTTTAGTTTCACACCAATAGTGTTAAGTTGTTGATCAGTCTTTCTTAGTTTGCCTGTTTAGTTTTTTGAATGATGCCATTAGTCTGTTCTATTATTTTACTATATTCTAAATTGTAGCCTCAATCGTTTTGTACTTGGTGCTCCCTGTTGTCCAATTACTGCTGGTCCAAGTCCAAACCACTTTCACCTGAATATTATCGAGGATAATTTAAGTGTAAGAGTCCATGACTTGCATTAAGAAGTACATAGAACTCAGAGACCTAATTTAAGAAGCATTTGAAAAAATAGTTTAAAATAGCCATTTACAACACCTCATTAACTTGATTATTACCCTAATTAATTAATGTGAGAAATTTCACAACCAGTTAGCAGCCAGATGGCTTACCTTCCAAAGGAAAGAATAGTCCTAATGTAGGGACTGTGACTTAAACGGTACTAAGGAAGATGTTCATTCTTACAGGATAATGGTAGTTTAAAGGAAAACTCCACCCAAAACTATCTTTTGGGATTTGTTTCATTAGTCCTTTGTTGATATTGTAGAGAGAGAGAGAGAGAGAGAGAGAGAGAGAGAGAGAGAGAGAGAGGAGAGAGAGAGAGAGAGAGGAGGGAGAGAGAGAGAGAGAGAGAGAGAGAGAGAGAGGAGAGAGAGAGAGAGAGGAGAGAGAGAGAGAGAGAGAGAGAGAGAGAGAGAGAGAGAGAGAGAGAGAGAGAGAGAGAGAGAGAGAGAGAGAGAGAGAGAGAGAGAGAGAGAGAGAGAGAGAGAGAGAGAGAGAGAGAGAGAGAGAGAGAGAGAGAGAGAGAGAGAGGAGAGAGAGAGAGGAGAGAGAGAGAGAGAGGAGAGAGAGAGAGAGCGAGAGAGAGAGAGAGTGAGACTTCGTTGATGGCTAACATTTTGCTTAGGCCCACAAAAGGCTAAGGTATGGATGTGGGTACGCAATGCGGCCCCTTATGATGAGTTCAGATTCTTTGTGGCCCCCATCCCCATCAAAGTTGCCCATCCCTGACCTAAACAATTCTGCAGTTACAACATGGTAAGGTTTGAATAAAGGTCAGGACAGACCACAAAATTGGCCTGGAGATTGAATGATGCATTTTTCTTGACATACTGTAACATAATCGTTATTCTACCCCAAGGATTTGGTTTTGAGTACTATAGACCAAGCTCAAACAGCCTTCAATACCAACATGCTACATCTGAACTTACTAAAGAGAAAGGTTCCTTTTAAGGTTGGATCTGTATCACAATTTTGTTTTACCCTCTATTACACCTTCCCTGTGGCTCAGTTGGTAGAGCATGGTGTTTGCAACGCCAGGGTTGTGGCTTCGATTCCCACGGGGGGCCAGTACAAAAAAAGCTTTTTTTTTTTTTTAAATGCATGAAATGAAAATGAAATGTATGTATTCACTACTGTAAGTCGCTCTGGATAAGAGCGTCTGCTAAATGACTAAAATGTAAATGTAAAAATGTGTGTGTTACAAATGGTCTGTTGAACCTTACGTTATATAGGTCACTCCTACATTATTACGGGCCAATGCTCATGCTTAAAAACCACCCAGCTAGCACATAATGTTCTGACAACCATATGTTTCTTAGAGCTTGGTGAGAGCATGATTGTCCTATGATTATTTTGCATACAACCTTCCCACAACTTTCTGGGAATGGTGCAGGATAGTTGATTGGCTTTGGAATATTCTCAGCACATTTAAGGAACTTTCAATATAGGAACGTTATTTTATAGGTATTTCATTACTTTAACATCAATTAGCTTTCAATTCCGTTCTTAGAACATGAAGAACACTTTCCATAAAAAAACACAAGAAAACTTCAGTAACGTTCAGAAAACATTCTAAGAATGTTATTTAAAAACATACATTCCGTTTTCACCGTCAACAAAACTCTCTATTTTCTATATTGATAAGGTGTGTGGGCTGCGCCCACTGATTGGCCACACCTGATCTTAATGAGTGCTTGTTTCCTTTTAAATGAGGTCTGTTTGAATAGGCAACAATGAACAGCTTTGTTTGTGTAAAAAAAACATGTGGCATGCTAGCACCACGCTGGTGGCGCAGTTAACTATTTTGAGGGATCGAGAGCAGAAGCTCATTGGTTTGAATCTCACTGATGCCGTGCCACAAAAAACAGCAATTGTTTGCCTGATTAATGCCTAAGCAATATTCCATGTGTCTTACTGCATCTATGCTTGGAGTTCAAAAAGCTTGCAGTGTTATTAAAAGTCTTATTGAAACATTCAGTGAATGTTCTGAGGAAGTTACTCAAAAACCTCCAAATAAGCTTTACATTTCGTTCTTAGAGTTAAGAAAACTTTCACAACATTTAGAGAATGCTCTCAGAATGTTATTTAATTTGAATAATTGTTCCCAGAACAGGCAAAATATTAACTTTTTTTCTCAGAACATATAAAAAACATGTTTTACCAGTCAGGAACCATATGGCTTCGGTCCCACAACCAATGTGAAACCAAAAACATACATTCCAAAAACTTCTAAGGAACCAAATGAACTAGCTGGGCATATTGTTTTTTCTACCATGCAACTCAGCCCCAGCCGTATCCTGCCACTGGCAGCCCAGACTGTGTGTCCTGTCTGTGATAGGCGGGCAGCACCTCTGATGTGGAGATGGTTTGTATTCCGTCTCAAATTAAACTGTGCCCAGACAGCATTTAATCCACAGATTAGGATATTTCTCATCGATAGCCTTTGATTCGGCTTGTCACAGGAAGCGGTCGCGGTTGTTCCACATCCATTCAGTGTGCTTTAATATCTCTGTGAGAGAGAAAAGTGAACCCTGTACCCGTCCGTCAGAGCACAGACGGAATGGCCATTCTCTATTATAGTTAATTGTGTTTGTCCCTCCATGTCATCAAATGGGCTTTCTTATCGGGGCCAGCAGGGATCTGAGAGTAGACTAGCTCCCTGCTGCAAACCCATGGCGTTAATCTTGCACGTCATTCTCCTCGCTGTGTTACAGCAGCAAACAGCACCCTAGAACTGAGAAATGGACCCATTACGCCCCGCTGTTATCCCTGGCCCAAAACAATGGCTCTTAAAACAGGCCATTTCAAATATTATCTCTCCTAAGTCATAATGTTGAGTTTGGTCATTATGTTGAGTTTGGCGTGTCATCTTTGTTCACATTTGTCATAGTTTGTATGTACTGTATGTGTATGCATGTGTATGTATATGATGTTTGTGCTGCTCGTTATAGTCTCTTACTCCCCTGGGTGGGTGAAGCCCCACCGCCCCCTCCCTGCTCCCAGTGTTCTCTTCTGGCTCCCCTCCACTCAGCTGCTCCCAGTGTTCTCTTCTGGCTCCCCTCCACTCAGCCCCTCCAGCATTACGGCCCCATGTTGATTTGCATGCCATGTTTGTTTTAGCTAATCACAGTGTGTTCCTCTAACAAGAATGGAAACATCAGAACATGGCTGTTCGTCTAATTAAGGTGCTAATTGAATTAAATTGCCCCGGTAATGAGCAGACGAGTAGCATAAAAAGCAAAGAGTCAGTACGGGCTAATTAAAAAAAGAGCCTGTTAAATTATACACACTTAAAATACATGTAGCACTGCCCCCCTATATTGTTAATTGATGCAGGGGGGAAATGTATGATAATTGGCTCAATAATGGCGAGGGGACCAACCCTGAGCTGAAGGAGTAATTACCTACAGGAGTATAACTACAGACAATCACAGGCTACCATTAATTAATACCCAGGATATTTCACTCCTATTTTCCAACACTTGGGTTTATTGATCCACTTGTTCTGGGCTGTGGTATTATAATCTCATTTCCAGACAGTGTCCATACTGGCACCTTGTTCCATCATTTCCCTATTATCAAATAGGAGACAGTCTCAGATAATGCTGGGAAAATGCCGGGAAGTCAGCTCTACAGAGAATTAGAAAATAAATAGTTAACCACACATTTATACTTGCTTCAAGATGTCCACCATTGTTCCTGTACCCAAGAAAGCGAAGGTAACTGAACTAAATGACCCCTTAGCACTCACTTCTGTCATCATGCGGTGCTTTGAGAGGCTAGTTAAGGACTGTATCACCTCCATCTTACCCGACACCCTAGACCCACTACAATTTGCATGTCGCCCCAACAAATCCACAGACGACGCAAGCGCCATTGCACTGCACACTGTCCTATCCCACCTGGACAAGAGAAATACCTATGTAAGAATGCTGTTCATCGACTACTGCTCAGCCTTGAACACCGTAGTGCCCTCCAAGCTCATCACAGGGCCCTGGGTCTGAACTACTGGACTTCCTGATGGGCCGACCCCAAGTGGTGAAGGTGGCTAAGCACATCTCCAACTCAATCATCAAGTTTGCTGACGACACAACAGTGGTAGGCCTGATTACCAACAATGATGAGACCGTCTACAGGGAGGAGGTGAGAGCCCTTGTGGAGTGGTGCCAGGAAAATAACCTCAACATCAACAAAACTAAGGAGCTGATCGTGGACTACAAGAGACAACAAAGAGAGCCCACCCCCATATACATCAACAGGCTGCAGAGTAAAGGGTCAAAAGCTCAAGTTCAAGACAGTAAAGATGCATCAAAGTTGAGACCGAGAAACAGCTTCTATCTCCAGGCCATCAGACTGTTAAACAGTCACCACTAGCCGGCCTCAGCCCATTACCCTGCATTGAACCTTATGGCGCTTTTACACATCTCTACATGATCTGGATCCTGGAGGGTTTGCGCACTCTGTTCACAACATTGACATCAGCAAACCGCTCGCCCACATGACGCCGGGTACAGTTGAAACCGGGATTCATCTGTGAAGATCACACTTCTCCAGCATGTCAGTGGCCATCGAAGGTGAGCATTTGCGCATTGAAGTCGGTTACGACGTCGAACTACAGTCAGGTCAAGAAGCCTGATGTGGAGTTCCTGGGTTGACGTGGTTACATGCGGTTTGCGGTTGTGAGGCAGGTTGGACATACTGCCAAATTCTCTAAAACTTTCGTTGGAGGCGGCTTATGATCGCTTTGATGAATGTTCCTGCAGTCAGCATGCCAATTTTATGCTCCCTCAAAACTTGATACATCTGTGGCATTGTTGTTTGCACATTGCACATTGTAGAGTGGCCTTTTATTGTCCCCAGCACAAGGTGCAGCTGTGTAATGATCGTGCTGTTTAATCAGCTTCTTGATATGCCACACCTGTAGGTTGGAAGGATTATCTTGGCAAAGGAAAAATGCTTACTAACAGGGATGTAAACAAATTTGTGCACAAAATGTGAAAGAAATAAGTATGGATTATTTCTGGGATCTTTTCTTTTAGCTCATGAAACATTGGGACCAACACTTTACATGTTGATTTTATATTTATGTTCAGTATATTAACTAGCTTAATTAGTTAAATTAGCTAAAACACAAAACAATTTGTTCAAATAAGAGCAAAGGGGAGACATGTACTGTCTGTGAAACCGAGACCTTGCTGGACATCTGGTGAGATGTGAGTATCAAGGCAGAATTGGAAAACGCCTACATAAATGCTGTGGTGTATGGAGAAATGTATGAACATATGGGGACAAAAGGCTACTCAAGGAATACAGAGCAGTGTAGATTCACAGTACATTTTAGTGAGGGATGCACTCAGGAGGTTGGGAAGCTCCGCGGATGAAAAGGACAAGTATCAATACGTTGACATGATTACCGCTTTCATTGGCTCACCTGGACTACTGTTCAGTCATGTGGTCAGGTGCCACAAAGCGGGTCTTGGGAAAATTGCAGTTGGCTCAGTACAGGGCAGCATGGCTGGCCCTTAAAAGTACATGGAGAGCTAACATTAACCTGTTGGGGCTAGGGGGCAGTATTTTCACGGCTGGATAAAAAAAGTACCCGATTTAATCTGGTTACTAATCCTACCCAGTAACTAGAATATGCATATACTTATTATATATGGATAGGAAACACCCTCAAGTTTCTAAAACTGTTTGAATGGTGTCTGAGTATAACAGAACTCATTTGGCAGGCAAAACCCTGAGACATTTTCTGACAGGAAGTGGATACCTGATGTGTTGAATGACCTTTAAGCCTATGCCATTGAAACACACAGGGGTTGATTAATGTTTTGGCACTTCCTATTGCTTCCACTAGATGTCACCAGCCTTTACAAAGTGTTTTGAGTCTTTTACTGTGAGATCTGACCGAACAAGAGCCATGGAACGGTGATTGCCGATTAGACTCTGGCGCGCAAGTTCATGTTGGGTACCCTCGTTCCAATACGTTATAAAAGAGAATGCATTCGTCCACCTTGAATATTATTCATGTTCTGGTTAAAAAAGGCACTAAGGATTTATGCTATACAACGTTTGACATGTTTGAACGAACGTAAATATATTTTTTCCCCTCGTTCATGACGAGAAGTCCGGCTGGCTTAGATCATGTGCTAACAACACGGAGCTTTTTGGATATAAATGATGAGCTTTTTTGAACAAAACTACATTCGTTATGGACCTGGGATTCCTGGAAGTGACATCTGATGAAGAGAATCAAAGGTAATGGATTATTTACATAGTATTTTCGATTTTAGATCTCTCCAACATGGCCGTTTGTCTGTATAGCAAAGCATATTTTTCTGGGCGCAGTGCTCAGATTATTGCAAAGTGTGATTTCCCAGTAAGGTTATTTTTAAATCTGGCAAGTTGATTACGTTCAAGAGATGTAAATCTATAATTCTTTAAATGACAATATAATATTTTACCAATGTTTTCTAATTTTAATTATTTAATTTGTGGTGCTGACTTGACTGCCGGTTATTGGAGGGAAACGATTTCCTCAACATCAATGCCATAGTAAAACGCTGTTTTTGGATATAAATATGAACTTGATAGAACTAAAAATGCATGCATTGTCTAACATAATGTCCTAGGAGTGTCATCTGATGGAGATTGTAAAAGGTTAGTGCATCATTTTAGCTGGTTTTATGGTTTGGTGACGCCTGTCTTTGAATTGACAAAACATTACACACAACTCTTGTAAATGTACTCTCCTAACTTTATGCTTTCGCCGTAAAACCTTTTTGAAATCGGACAACGTGGTTAGATTAAGGAGATGTTTATCTTTCAAAGGGTGTAAGATAGTTGTATGTTTGAAAAATTTGAATTTTGACATTTATTTGGTTTTAAATTTGCCGCTCTTGAAATGCACCTGCTGTTGATAGGGTGCACCACGGGTGGCATGCTAGCGTCCCACATAGCCCCAAGAAGTTAATGACATGCATGTCAATTTTTCATGGGTCAAATTGGAAGAGAGATTGACTTCCTCATTACTTGTTTTTGTAAGAGGTGTTGAGAAGCTGAATTTACAGAGCTGTCTGTTTAAAATGAATGTCTAAAGAATCCACATGTTCTGAAATATGAATGCAGAAATGCTGGACATTTTGAAATCTTATTAAGGTGGTGATTTTACGAAATTATAATCATGGCCTTGAATTGGACTCCAGCATATGTGGGCACTCCTTCAAGACTGAAAAGCATTCCAGGTGAAGCTGGTTGAGAGAATGCCAAGAGTGTGCAAAGCTGTCAAGGCAAAGGGTGGCTACTTTGAAGAATCTCAAATATAAAATATATTTTGATTTGTTTAACACTTTTTTGGTTACTACATGAGTCCATGTATTATTTCATAGTTTTGATGTCTTCACTATTATTCTACAATGTAAAAATAAAGCCAAGCCCTTGGATGAGTAGGTGTGTCCAAACTTGACTATTACTGTACATTGATTTTACATATACATTTTGCATACATGGTACTTCTTTATAAAGTAGTCACATAACAATAATACATTACCTAACATAATGTCATGTGTCGTAGTGGAGAGAAGACCAAGGCGCAGTGGGAATGTGGATACTCATCTTTCTTTAATGAAAAAACATGCAAAGCATCCACAGGGAAAACAATACTCACGACGACAGGAACAGTTTGCAGGCATACAAACGCAGTGCAAAAACAATTACCCACAAACACACAGACAAACACACCCTACTAATATAGGACTCCCAATCAAAGGCAACTCAACACACCTGCCTTCAATTGGGAGTCCCACCCCAATTAACTCTACATAGAAAACCAAAGCTAGACAGAACGTAGACACACATACCAAAACACAAAGACCTCTGCCACGCCCTGACCAAAACTAATACAATTACTCCCTCTGCTGGTCAGGACGTGACACATAAACAAAATATTTTTGAATTGTGCTGTGATGTTTTACATACTTTAACCTTTCTAATCGTATAGTATCCACAGATTGTGAGCTAAAGATGAAAACCTTTCCTACGAGTATTATTATATTATTTAATGACCTACTATGGCTTTCCAAATTACCAAACACTGCTATTTGTAAGGTTCATTTTATGTGAATGTTGTGATTTTTTAACCATTCCTGAATCTGTGACCAGAAACAAGGGGCAATACCAGAATATATGATCTAGTGACTTTGTCTCTTCACAGCAAAAGCTACAGAGCTGAGATTATTGTATGCCCCATATATATATATAGCATTATGTTGGTGGCAATCATTTCTCTCAAAACTCGGTGTTGAATCAAGTGTTGTTTTTTGTACCAGTTCATAAACCATATGCTATGGAATCAGTACATCGAAAATCTCTTCCCATTTATTTTGCAACATGTATTGCGCAGAATAAACTATTTGAAGAGTTCATTAAGTCAGATTCTGACCACCTCTTGAGAGAGGTGGCATGGACAGCAAATGAGAAGAACAGCAAATGCAGCTTCAGCAAATAGGTGAACTCCTCAGCGAGACTAAGAGCTTTCTTAGTGTGTTTCAGCAGCTCGCAAACACATTTGAACGTGTGGCTGGGACCCCTGTCCCTCCTCACAAAAGTGGTCCCCCAACAACACAAAGCAGGCCCAAAAACACAGCATTTGGAGCTTCAGTTTACACAGCTTCAGATATGACTCAACTGTACACCATTGAGAACGAGCCATCAACATCCACCACGACCACATATTGTCGTTTGTAGCCATCCATTGCAGAACTTTTGTCATGTCCGATTTGATCAAATACATATCATTCTAATTAGTCCAGTTTTGGTTTAAGATAATAACATATTCTTTATTTGAACAGATTTAACAAACATCAATTGATGCAAATATGTATTATATCATAATAATATGTTCATGTTGCATAATAATAGCATGTTAAGTCAACAATGTAATAGCCAACAATTGCCTCCTTGGTCTCTGGATGCAAATGTAAAAAATTTGAGCCGCCAATTTGATTAGTGACTTTACATGCAGTTGACAAACCTACACCAAACAATAACGAGATGGTTCGGTACTTTACATTAGCGTCAAGTCTCCACAGACAAATGGCAGCATGCTGCCCCACAGACTGTGCTTTCCTGTAATGACACTGTTGCTGGAAAAGAGAAAGAAGAAGAATATCACATAGACTGAGGAATGTTGTCTTCCTCATTCCAAAGTTTTCCATCCACTCTCTCAGTCCAGCCTTCAAATGCAGTCAGACACCACTGTGCTTCCCTTGGAAGAATCAATCAGTCAAATGTATTTATTAAGCCCTTTTTACATCAGCATCACAAAGTGCTACACAAAGTGCTACACCATATAACCCAGCCTAAAACACCATATACTCCAGGTAAAAGAGAATTATATGGCTTAGGCTTACTACTTTAAATTGTAAACATGAATGGTTGGATACAATGTAACAATTCTAGCCAAGATAAGTCTAACAGACCATAATGATAGAACTGATAGTGCATGCATGTCAAAAATACTTATTTGAATGCAAACATATAAAATTACATTATATTTACCTGCCATCATGCCATTTTGGCTAGTGTTCTTCATTGATATTAGATGGCTGGTGCCACCTAACGGATAACATTGTTACTGCACTTGTATATACACATAGTGTTAAAAAGAATAGGAGCACCTTCCTAATATTGAGTTGCACCCCTCCCCCCCTTTTGCCCTCAGAACAGCCTGAATTCATTGGGGCATGGAATCTACAAGGTGTCGAAAGCATTTCACAGGGATACTGGCCCGTGTTGACTCCAATACTTCCCACAGTTGTGTCAAGTTGGCTGGAAGTCCTTTGGGTGGTGAACCATTCTTGATACACACAAGAAACTGTTGAGCATGAAATACCCAGCAGCGTTGCAGTTCTTGACACAAACCGGTGTGCCTGGCACCTACTACTATACCCCGTTCAAATGCACTTACATAATTTGTCTTTCCGATTCACCCTCTGAATTGCACACATATACAATCCATGTCTCAGTTGTCTCGAGGCTTAAAAATCCTTCCTTAACCTATCTCCTTCCCTTCATCTACACTGACTGAAGTGGAGTGACATCAATAAGTGACATCAATAAGGGATCATAGCTTTCACCTGGATTCACCTGGTCAGTCTATGTCATGGAAAGACCATGTGTTCATAATGTTTTGTACACTCAGTGTATATACACTACCTGACCAAAAGTATGTTGACACCTGCTTGGCTAACATCTCATTCCAAATGCGTATTGTACCCACACGAGTTGCTGGCTCCAGGTGGTGGGGATGGCGGAGACGAGGCAACGAAGAGTCGTCTCCAGTCCTGATTTAGTCCGCTCCGATTGGCCGTTAGACTGGGGATGAAACCCAGAGGACAGGCTGGCCGATGACCCAATGAGTGTGCAGAATGCCTTCCAGAGCGCTACGCCTCACGGACATGGTTCTCTATTCCCCAGAGGAGTGTAGCCGCCAGACACTAGGTAGGAAGGATGGTCTCGGCATCTGAGGGTGTAGCAGCGGCGCTATAGCGGTGTGAAAGCACATCCAGCTTAACACTCTTGGACCCCGAGCGATAGGAGACGGGTGAACAGCAGGGCCCATCAAGCTTGCCTGGAGTAGAGACGCTTGGTAGTGCAGAGATATTCCAGGTTCTTGTGATCCGTCCACACAATGAAGGGATGTTCCGCCCCCTTTAACTTCTTCGGGGTATCCCCCCTTCTTCTCAATTTCCGCCTAAAGACATACCCTAATCTAACTGCCTGTAGCTCAGGACCTGAAGCATGGATATGCATATTCTTGGTATCATTTGAAAGGAAACTCTCTGAATTTTGTGGAAATGTGAATTGAATGTAGGAGAATATAACACAATAGATCTGGTAGAAGAAAATACAAGGAAATAAACATACGTTTTCTGTTTTTTATTGTTGCTGCATCATCTTTCAAATGACCAAATGAACATTCAGATAGGATGCTGGGGATGATTTGAATGAAGAACATGAGATGGCAACAATAGCTGAGCAAAGTCTTAGACAGATAACTTCAAAAATGAGTGAGCTACATGACATTGAGCATGAAGTCACCCAGGTGTCCCACACAAATGTACCCAAATGTACCCAAGTGGCCAAATTGGTACAGTGATACATTTTGAAGGAAAGAACTATATACAAAATACATAAATGCCATTCTAACACCCCCCCCCCCTAAAAAAAAAATGTATATTTACAATATTGTGAAGACCCTCAGTCCGCTGCACAATATTGTGCTGCTGGTGCCATGGCCCATAGCAGTCTCTTTCTGCTGTAAAGCAGAGGCTTACTGAGCAGGTGGTGCAGGTGATGGCGCATTTCCTGTGACAAAGGGCACAACGACGCCTCCCTACTGTGCCCTTTTTGCCCTGAGGCACATTCATGCCTGCAGAGATGTATCTGGGCAGGTGAACACCACTGGTTGGAGCAGAAGGAACAGAGGTAGAGGGGACAGAAGGTACTGCAGTGGACTTGCTGTGGCTAGCAAGCTCCTGGATGAGCAGCTCCCTGAAGGCTAGCTGTGAGATGGGGGGGGGGCTGTCCACAGCTCTTGGCCATTTCCTTCTGGAGGATGAAGGAATTCACTACAGCAATGTCAATGAAATGATAGAAATATGTTTTGTACCATTTCATGGTCTTGTGGACAACATTGTAGTATTCTATCAGTGCATCTGACAGGTCCACACCTCCCATGCCCTTGTCCTTCACAGAAGCTGGAATGGGGACATTTTTTGTGGTCCATGCCCCGCGACCGTCCTTCACACGCCTGACGACGTGATCGCCACTGAAGGACTTGTGGATACTGCAGCACATGACCACCTCTCTGGTATCCATCCACTTCACAAAGAGCAGGCCATCTTCACGAATCCATCGCATGGTACCCCGCTCAGCCTGCTTAGGCATGTCATTCACCTTTGTCTTTGGAAAGCCCACCCTGTTGGTCCGAATGGTGCCACAAGCCCACACATCCAGCCTCCTCAGGTCTGCAAACAGGGTAGGGCTTGTGTAGAAGTTATCCACAAACAGTTTGTAGCCCTTCCCCAGCAGTTGAAAATCTAATAGCTCCATAACAGAATCATAACTCAGTCCATTACCGGTAGCAAAACTGTTTTTCCCCTCATAAACCAAAAAATTACAAGTGTAGGCACACACAGAATCAGCCAAAACAAACAGTTTGTAACCCCACTTGGTTGGTTTGTTCCGCATGTATTGTTTGAGGCTGATTCTGGCCTTTGAGGCTACTATCCTCTCGTCGATGGACAGGTTCTGGGCGGGCTGAAAATAGGTCTTGCAGGCCTCAACGATGTTGGGGTAGAGAGGTTTGATCTTGCAGAGCCTATCAAACCTTGGTGTGCCTCTCTTCTTGTCATTCTCCCCATCAACTTCTGGGTCACTGATGTGAAGTGCCCGTGAGATAGTCAGAAACCTTTTGCAAGACATGACAGTCATGGGGAAAGGCAGTTGATAGAGAGCTGACATCTTCCAGTAGTCCCTCAGAGTTTTCAACTTCACCAGCCCCATGTAAATGACCATTGACAAGTAGCAGAAAAGGTCTGACATGGAAATGGGCTTCCATGCCTCTTTCTTTCCTGCCTGCTTCTTAGCCCCATACTTATTGGTGTTCGACACCAGGGAATCAACAACTGACGAGGTGAAAAACAGTTGAAACAGTTGAAGGGGGCTGTACTTTGCGGTCATGTCGAGTTGAGGTGCTGGCTGCCTTTTGGGTCTGAAAACTGGTGGAATTGGTTCCACATCGTCTTCTAACACAGAGTGCCAACGACCCTCTGGCCCTCTGTCTGCAGGTTTCTCTCTTCCCCACCTCCGCTTCGTCACTGACTTCACACCTGTAGATGGCCGGGTAGGTGTGGAGCCGGAGACAGCAGTGGTCCGGCTGGAGCCGGAGACAGCAGGGGTCCGGCTGGATGAACCAACTTCAGAGGGGGATGGACACCTAGACATTGGTGGCTCATAATCAGAATCACTGCCACTGTGAACGAAAGACAAAAATCAGTAAGAATACTTTCACGTATGAGCCCTGTATCAACACGTAAAATAAACAGATATGTATTATATAGAGTACAGGGAACATAATCACTATGGTGAAGTGCTGTTCCATTCCACATTCATGTAAATTACATTTAAAAAAGATATATAACACACACACACTACAGCCAATGTGTACTTTACACATTTCATTACTGATGATATTTTTATATATTGCAAATAAAATAAGAAATCTAAAAGAAATCTCAAATGAATAATATTTGACATTATTAATTTCAAACAGAGACATAAGCATTAGCACTTACTTATCCAGGATGGCATCCTCTCCATGCAGAAACGTGTCTTCCGCCTGGGAGTCAAAACTAGCTACGCTGAAAGAATCATCTTCCTCTAGCAACTCGGTCTCACTTTCTCTATCAATTTCATCTATAATTTGGGTTAAATCTGTATACCTCGACTTTGTTTTAGATTTTCCTGATTTATTAGCCATAATTTCAATATATAAACTTGCTGAAAATGCTATCGATTATGTAATGCTATGCGTAACACTCATGGCTCCGTCAAGTAGGATTTGCAATGGCGAATGAACCTCTTTTACGCCAGAGTTTATGACAAAGGCTGGTCTTCAAACGTATAACCATTACACATTGTCATTTACCTTAGCTCATTGGCTATCTTCCAAGCTAGATTTCAAGGTGATCAGTGGTCATTGGGCCAAAATGCAGTCAATCAACGACAGACCGGTCATACCATTGGTACGCAATGAGGTCATTGATTGCTGTCTTCAAATCGGTTTGTTTCGGTCAATACGTCCCGGGAAAAGAACCATCAAGTATAGTTGTGTTAGTAATGACCAGAAGATTGCAATGAAGCCAACCATGACTGGATAAACGTTTGTTTTGTGTGTGTAATTACCACGAATGTTTCGTCCAAAGTTGAACGAGACGGAAATCACAACGCAAGCGGTTTACAAATGTTTCGTGTTAGGCTATAAAAATGGATTTTATCAAACAAAACGGACATTCACTAAGTAGTTAGGACACTTGGCATTGCCACCAGAGGAAGATCTTCAAAGGTAATTGATTATTTTATTGCTATTTCTGACTTTAGTGACTCTAATGCTTGGTTGGAAAATGCTAGTAATGCTTGTGTGTGCGGGAGGCTGTCCTCACATTATTATAATGTATGCTTTTGCTGTAAAGCCTTTTTGAAATCTGACACAGCGGCTGGATAAACAAGAAGTTAAGCTTTTAAAAGATGTAAGATACATGTATTTACATAAATGTTTAATATTACGAATGGTGTATTTAGAATTTTAAAGCTATGCATTTTCACCGGATGTTAGCCAAGTGGGACGCTATCGTCCCACCTACCCTAGAGAGGTTAACCAGTGCCTCCACTCCTCCAATGCCATCTTCACCACTAGTAGTTCTCGATTCCCCACATCATAATTCCTCTCCGTGGCGTTAAGACGATGGGAGAAGGTACAGGGATACTACTTAACCTGTTATGGCTAGGGGGCAGTATTTTCACGGCTGGATACAAAACGTACCCGATTTAATCTGGTTACCACTCCTACCCAGTAACTAGAATATGCATATACTTATTACATATGGATAGAAAACACCCTAAAGTTTCTAAAACTGTTTGAATGGTGTCTGTGAGTATAACAGAACTCATTTGGCAGGCAAAAACCTGACAAGGTTTCAGGCAGGAAGTGGCCTGTCTGACAAGGTGTCGTTCTTCTTGTCTCTGTTTATTGAAGAGTGAGGATCTTAGCTGTCCCGTGACACTTCCTACGGCTGCCATAGGGTCTCAGAAGGCGGTAAAAAGCTGAATCGTGGCTTTGCAGGCTCTGGCTGAAAAAAAGTAGCGCATTTGGGTAGTGGCTGGTTACAGTACTGTGAGACTCAGGCTCGTGCCCGCGTCGACCGAAAGCTTTGTTTACTTTCCTATGTTTAGCTAAAAGGAGATTCCCGGTCGGAATATTATCGCTTTTTTACGAGAAAAATGGCATAAAAATGGATTTTAAACAGCGGTTGACATGCTTCGAAGTACGGTAATGGAATATTTAGATTTTTTTTTGTCACGAATTGCGCCATGCGCACGACCCTGATTTACCATTTCAGATAGTGTCTGGGACGCACGAACAAAACGCCGCTATTCGGATATAACGATGGATTATTTTGGACCAAACCAACATTTGTTATTGAAGTAGCAGTCCTGGGAGTGCATTCTGACGAAGACAACAAAAGGTAAACAAACTTTTATAATAGTAAACCTGATATTGGTGAGTGCTAAACTTGCAGGGTGTCTAAATAGCTAGCCCGTGATGCCTGGGCTATGTACTTAGAATATTGCAAAATGTGCTTTCACCAAAAAGCTATTTTAAAATCGGACATATCGAGTGCATAGAGGAGTTCTGTATCTATAATTCTTAAAATAATTGTTTTGCTTTTTGTGAATGTTTATCGTGAGTAATTTAGTAAATTCTTAGTGAATTCGCCGGAAGTTTGCGGGGGGTATGATAGTTCTGAACGTCACATGCTAATGTAAAAAGCTGGTTTTTGATATAAATATGAACTTGATTGAACAAAACATGCATGTATTGTATAACATAATGTCCTAGGGTTGTCATCTGATGAAGATCATCAAAGGTTAGTGCTGCATTTAGCTGTCTTCTGGGTTTTTGTGACATTATATGCTAGCTTGAAAAATGGGTGTCTGATTATTTCTGGCTTGGTACTCTGCTGACATAATCTAATGTTTTGCTTTCGTTGTAAAGCCTTTTTGAAATCGGACAGTGTGGTTAGATAAAGGAGAGTCTTGTCTTTAAAATGCTGTGAAATAGTCATATGCATGAAAAATTGAAGTTTTTGTATTTTTGAGGAATTTGATTTGATATTGGAGCAGGTGTTCCGCTAGCGGAACGTCTAGATGTATTAAGGTCCAGAGTGGAATGCTGGGACAGGACAGCCCCCACTCTGTCACCCAAAGCGTCTACCTCCACCATGAACAGACGGGACAGGTCCGGATCAATTAATATGGATCTGTGGTGAAGCGGTGCTTACATTCCAGGAACACCCGGTCAGCAGCTGGGGAGCATGTGAATGGGACCTTGGGAGAGGTGAGTGCTGAAAGGGGGGAAGCCAGGGTGCTGTAACCCCGGATAAAATGACAATAGAAATTGATGCGTTGCAGCTGCACACTGGACGTGGGTTGGGGCCAATCCACCAACGCTCTAACCTTTCCGGGATCCATCTACACATTAACAGCAGTGATGATGTATCCAAGGAAGGAGATGGTGGAGTGATGGAACTCGCATTTCTCTGCTTTGACAAACAGCTGGTTCTCCAGGAGCGGCTGGAGAACCTGTTGAACTTGTAGAACGTGTTCTTGAGCTGAGCTGGAAAAAACGAGGATGTCGTCGAGGTAGATGAACACGAATCGCCCCACAGCAGTATGGCATGGAGAGGGGTGAAAGTAAGGGGAGAAGGAAAATACTTTGTATGGCCCACCAGAGTACTCGTACCTACTGATGAGCCTGATCTTTTAATGGACAGCTAGACACGTAATGACCGGTAGTCCCACAATATAGACAACTCTTGGTGTTAAGTCTGCGTAAACGTTCGGGTAGAGACAGCCTAGCTCTGCAGAGTTGCATCGGCTACGGAAGAAGCGAGTCGGCACACCTCGGAGACTCTCGGGGAAACTCGGGTAACCTCGGATTCTCTAAGGAACGTAGATGCCGGGGACTTCCGGGATTCCTCAGAGGCGAGGTGGAATCCTTCCATAAGACCTTGAAGTAACTCCTCGTGTCTTCCAATGGTGGCTCCTTGGGAGTAGACGGCATTGCGGAACTGGTCCAAGTCTGATGGATCAGTCATGCCTGCCTTCACCTGTCTATTGCCTGCCCCTGTTGAAATATTAAACCATTGTCAATTCGACGTGTCTGCATCTGGGTCTTACCTTGATTCCTGATAGTTATGATGAAACTGGCTCTCATGAGGACAGCCACAGGAAAGGAAGACCTAGAGTTGCCGATGCTGCAGAGGATAAGTTCATTAGAATTACCAGCCTCAGAAATTGCAGCCCAAATAAATGCTTCACAGAGTTCAACAGACACATCTCAACATCAACTGTTCAGAGGAGACTGCGTGAATCAGGCCTTCATGGTCAATTTGCTGCAAAGAAACCACTACTAAAGGATACCAATAATAAGAAGAGACTTGCTTGGGGCAAGAAACACGAGTAATGGACATTAGACCGGTGGAAATCTGTTGTTTGGTCTGACTCCAAATTTAAGATTTTTGGTTCCAACTGCCGTGTCTTTGTGAGACGCAGAGTAGGTGAACGGATGATCTCTGGTTGAGAAGGAGGTGTGATGTCTGGGGGTGCTTTGCTGGTGACACCATCTGTGATTTATTTAGAATTCAAGGCACACTTAACTAGCATGGCTACCACAGCATTCTGCAGCGATACGCCATCCCATCTGGTTTGCGCTTAGTGGGACTGTCATTTGTTTTTCAACAGGACAATGACCAAAAACACCTCCAGGATGTGTAAGGGCTATTTGACCAAGAAGGAGAGTGATCGAGTGCTGCATCAGATGACCTGGCCTCTACAATCCCCCGACCTCAACTCAATTGAGATGGTTTGGTATGAGTTGGATCACAGATTGAAGGAAGAGCAGCCAACAAGTACTCAGCATATGTGGGAACTCCTTCAAGACTGTTAGAAAAGCATTCCAGTTGAAGCTGGTTGAGAGAATGCCAAGAGTGTGCAAAGCTGTCATCAAGGCAAAGGCTGGCTATTTGGAGAATCTCAAATATCAAATATATTTTTATGTGTTTAACAATTTTTTTGGTTACTACATGATTCCATAGTTGTTATTTCATAGTTTTGATGTCTTCACGGTTATTCTACAATGTTGAAAACAGTAAAGATAAAGAAAAACCCTTGAATGAGTAGGTGTGTCCACACTTTTGACTGGTACTGTACATACAAACAATATATACTGAACAAAAATATTACAATTTCAAAGATTTTATTGAGTTACAGTTTATAAAGGAAATCATTTTATTTAGGCCCTAAGTTATGGATTTCACATGACTGGGCAGGGGTGCAGCCGTGGGTGGGCCTTGGAGGGCATAGGCCCAACCACTTGGGAGCCAGGCCCACCCACTGAGGAGCCAGGCCAACTCAGAATGAGTTTTTCCCCCACAAAAGTGCTTTATTACAGACAGAAATACCCCTCAGCAATTGTCCCCAGCACAAGGTACACCTGTGTAACGATCATGATGTTTAATCAGCTTTTTGATATGCCACACCTACCACGAGGACTATGTTGGCAAAGAAGAAACGCTCACTAACAGGGATGTAAACACATTTGTGCACAACATTTGAGAGAAATAAGCTTTTTGTGCATATGAAACATTTCTGGCTATTTATTTTTTTTAGCTCATGAAACATGGGACCAACACTTTACATGTTACGTTCATATTTTTGTTTGGTGTATATATACCGTGCATTCGGAAAGTATTCAGACCCCTTGACTTTTTCCACATTTTGTTACGTTACAGACTTATTCTACAATGGATAAAATAAAAATGATTACTCATCAATCTACACACAATACCCCATAATGACAATAATGATTTGTACAAAAAAAACAGAAATAGCTTATTTAAATAAGTATTCAGGCCCTTTGCTAAAAACTAAATTGCGCTAAGGTGCATCCTGTTTCCATTGATCATCCTTGAGATGTTTCTACAACTTGATTGGAGTTCACCTGTGGTAAATTCAATTGATTGGACATGATTTGGAAAGGCACACACCTGTCTTTATAAGATCACACCGCTGACAGTGCATGTCAAAGCAAAGACCAAGACATGAGGTCGAAGGAATTGTCCGTGGAGGGCCGAGACTGTTCAAGCGGTACCGGAGCGCTAAGTCTAGGTCCAAGAGGCTTCTAAACAGCTTCTACCCCCAAACCATAAGACTCCTGAACATCTAATCAAATGGCTACCCAGATTATTTGCATTGCTCTACCTACATGTACATATTACCTAAATTACCTTGACATGAATCCAGGTGAAAGCTGTGAGCCATTATTGATGTCAACTGTTAAATCCATATCAATTAGTATAGATGAAGGGGAAGAGACTTGTTAAAGGATTTTTAAACCATGAGACAATTGAGACACCAAAGACAAAAGATTGAAGTGCCTTTGAATGGGGTATGGTAATAGGTAGTGAGTGTGTCAAGATCTGCACCGCTGCAGGGTTTTTCATGCTCAGCAGTTTCCTGTGTTTAGAAAGAATGGTCCACCACCCAAAGGACATCCAGCCAACTTGACACAACTGTGGGAAGAATTGAAGTCAACATGTAGTCCAATTTAGGATGGCATGAAATGATAGAGCCTGGAAAAGTTTGGTACGGTTGGTACGGATAGTCCTGATAAGTCTTTCTCTCTTTGTAAGATTGTTAATTTGGTAACACCCAGTGTGACACCCAGTATCATAACGCATTATGACACGGTCATAATCATGTCATAACAGATTACATAACTTGTCATAACCTGTCATAATATTGTCATAACATTGCCATGACCTATATATTTACAACTGTTGTGACAAACAGTATATTGCATTATTTTATGGCTGGTTTTGACACCTACGGTTGAAGTCGGAAGTTTACATACACCTTAGCCAAATTCATTTAAACTCAGCTTTTCACAATTCCTGACATTTAATCCTATAAAAAATTCCCTGTCTTAGGTCAGTTAGGATCAACACTTTATTTAGGAATGTGAAATGTCAGAATAATAATATAGAGAATGATGTATTTCAGCTTTTATTTCTTTCATCACATTCCAGTGGGTCAGAAGTTTACATAAACTCAATTAGTATTTGGTAGCATTGCCTTTTAAATTGTTTAACTTGGTTCAAACATTTTGGGTAGCCTTCCACAAGCTTCCCACAATAAGTTGGGTGAATTTTGTCCCATTCCTTCTGACAGAGTTGGTGTAACTCAGGTTTGTAGGCCTCCTTGCTCGCACACACTTTTTCAGTTCTGCCCACAAATTTTCTATAGGATTGAGGTCAGGGCTTTGTGATGGCCACTCCAATACCTTGACTTTGTTGTCCTTAAGCCATTTTGCCACAACTTTGGAAGTATGCTTGGGGACATTGTCCACTTGGAAGACCCATTTGCGACCAAGCTTTAACTTCCTGACTGATGTCTTGAGATGTTGTTTCAATATATCCACATCATTTTACTTCCTCATGATGCCATCTATTTTTTGAAGTGCACCAGTCCCTCCTGCAGCAAAGCACCCCCACAACATGATGCAGCCACCCCCGTGCTTCACGGTTGGGATGGTGTTCTTCGGCTTGCAAGCATCCCCCTTTTTCCTCCAAACATAATGATGGTCATTATGGCCAAACAGTTCTATTTTTGTTTCATCAGACCAGAGGACATTTCTCCAAAAAGTTTGATCTTTGTCCAAATGTGCAGCTGCAAACCGTAGTCTGGCTTTTTTATGGTGGTTTTGGAGCAGTGGCTTCTTCCTTGCTGAGCGGCCTTTCAGGTTATGTCGATATAGGACTCGTTATACTGTGGATATAGATAGACGTATTTCCTCCAGCATCTTCACAAGGTCCTTTGCTGTTGTTCTGGGATTGATTTGCACTTTTCGCACCAACATACGTTCATCTCTAGAAGACAGAGTGTCTCCTTCCTGAGCAGTATGATGGCTGCGTGCTCCCATAGTGTTTATACTTGCGTACTATTGTTTGTACAGATGAACGTGGTACCTTCAGGCATTTGGAAATTGCTTCCAAGGATGAACCAGACTTGTGGAGGTCTACAAATGTTTTTCTGAGGTCTTTTGATTTCCCCATGATGTCAAGCAAAGAGGCACTGAGTTTGAAGGTAGGCCTTGAAATACATCCACGGGTACACCTCCAATTGACTCAAAATGTCAATTAGCCTATCAGAAGCTTCTAAAGCCATGACATAATTTTCTGGAATTTTCCAAGCTGTTTAAAGGCACAGTCAACTTAGTGTATGTAAACTTCTGACCCACTGGAATTGTGATAGGGTGAGTTATAAGTGAAATAATCTCTTATGTAATCAATTGTTGGAAGAATTACTTGTGTCATGCACAAAGTAGATGTCCTAACCGACACTGCCAAAACTATAGTTTGTTATCAAGAAATTTGTGGAGTGGTTTAAAAATGAGTTTTAATGACTCCAACCTAAATGTATGTACATTTCTGACTTCAACTGTAGATACACTACCGTTCAAAAGTTTGTGGTCACTGAGGAATGTCCTTGTTTTTGAAAGAAAAGCACATTGTTTTTGTCCATTAAAATAATAAAATCAAATTAATCAGAAATACAGCATAGATATTGTTAATGTTGTAAATGACTAATGTAGCTGGAAACCACAGATTTTTCTGGAATATCTACATAGACATAAAGAGGCCCATTATCAGCAACCATCGCTCCTGTGTTCCAATGGCGCATTGTATTAGCTAATCCAGGTTTGTCATTTTAAAAGGCTAATTGAAAACCCTTTTGAAATGATGTTACCACAGCTGAAAATTGTTGTTTTGATTAAAGAAGCAATAAAACTGGCCTACTTTAGACTAGTTGAGTGTCTGGAGCATCAAAATTTGTGGGTTTGATTACAGGCTCAAAATGGCTAGAAACAAAGCACTTTCTTCTGAAACTTGTCAGTCTATTATTATTCTGAGAAATGAAGGCTATTCCATGCGATAAATTGCCAAGAAACTGAAGATCTCGTACAACTCTGTGTACTACTCCTTTCACAGAACAGCGCAAACTGTCTCTAACCAGAATAGAAAGAGTAGTGGGAGGCCCCAGTGCACAACCGAGCAAGAGGACAAGTACATTAGAGTGTCTAGTTTGAAAAACAGAAGCCTCACAAGTCCTCAACTGGCAGCTTCATTAAATAGTACCTGAAAAACACCAGTCTCAATGTCAACAGCGCAGAGGCGACTCCGAGATGCTGGCCTTCTAGGCAGAGTTGCAAAAAAAAAGCCATATCCCAGATTGGCCAATAAAAAAAAAAGATTAAGATGGGCAAAAGAACACAGACACTGGACAGAGGAACTCTGCCTGGAAGGCCAGTATCCCTGAGTCGCTACATCAGCTAATTGATCATTGCTGCATAGCTTGTTGGCCAGTATACGACTGTGATGACTACCATGGAAGTAATGGTTGAGTCGAACTCGATGGATGGCAAGTTCTGCTCTCTGTCTTATCAATAAATTAAGTTCGGTCTTGACTTTGGAAAGAGTAATAGCTACCAGGTCTGAAAATAGTTTTGAGAATGCTCTAATGCACTTAACAACATTTCCTATTCTGATATCTTCTTTAATTGTGATGTATTCAACCCAGATGCAGTACAAAGTGTACTCTTTTGCTTTAGGATTATGTGCCCGCCAGGCATCAATGAGGTTGTAATCAGAGAGTATATGCTGGAGAGCCCTGGTTGCATGTGGATTGTAGTTGGTTTTATTAGACTTGTCTTGCATGTCTAAAATGGGATTCATATCTGTCCCAATAACCAGATGTAATTCAGTTAATTCTAACAATATGCTGTTCAGATAATCCAAAAAAATAGGATCATATTAATTTGGAGCATGCACGTTAATAAAGGAAATTTAAATTCCATTATGGATATATTTAAGGAAAGGGATTCTGCCTTCTTGATCTTCGCCTTTACCAAAGATGTTGATTTTGAGTTTATGTGTCATTATCATTACACCTTTAGTTTTGTTAGGGTCTGATGAAAAGGCAGCCAGTTTGTACAAATGGTTCTCTTTTCTATGTGCATCCTTTTGGAGTATGTGTGTTTTCTTGGAACATTACTATAACAATATGGTTTCTTGCTAGGATATCAAGACAGGTGGAACATTTAATAGTGTTAATAAGCCCATGGATGTGAAACAAAAAGCAGGGCCCCCTCCCCCCATGAACCTTTACCCCCTTCCCTCCCCCTCCTCCACTCATTGGCAGTAGAAAAGATGTGCGTTGTATTCTGGAATGTCAAGATTAGTTTTTCCAGGTGGATAAAGGCGCATCTCAGGTTTAGCTTGCATAGCTGGGATCTCACATCGTTGTAAGTCGCCCTGTTTCAGCAGTTCGGCATTCAGGTCTGGGTAGATGCTGATCCTCTTCTCCGCATAGGTCAGACCCCCAATTCCGCTGTGAGATGAACAATTTGCCATTTGATTCGTACAATCATACACCGAGATCCATTCCAGAGAGGACCTGTACGGTGCGCAATGTTTATCAGCAGCATGGGACGCATCTTCTCCTGCCCAAACAGTTCATAGAAAAGATTGCTCTTGAAGGAAGTAGTTGCCCGCTTCCACACCAGTTTCAAGTCCTGTGACCCACACATTGAATTTACGGGAATCATTTTCTAGTGATTTTTGGGGAAATTGATTTCCTCTTCAAGCTTAGTTTGTGCTGTTTCCAGGTCATGGAGTCGCACCTCTGTCACATTGGCTGCTGTATCCAAACTTTCCACTTCAGTTGAGTAGCTATCCACTTTAGAAGTGAGCAGGGTACGAGATGAATTTATCGGTTTTAATTGCAAGTAGTGGGCAGATGGAATTTCCTCAAGAACAGTCTCTCAGATCGTAGTGGCCAACTCTTTCTGTTGTCGGTTGTTGAGAGCCGCCATGTTCCCACAGGTAAATTGTGAATGGACAGAATATACCAACTACTGGAGCGAAATAAACCTGCTATTGTTCCTTGTAATACAGTAAACGTTCCACACCTTAATGTTATTTGAAAATATGTTAATTCATAGTAATTTTGCCAATGAAAGCCACAAGATAGCCACGCGTTTCAATGCATGCCACCGGAACCGGAACCCTAACCTTTCTTACCTGACATTATTATGAATATATTTGCTCTTACATTACAGTGTTTCTGAGCCTCTCTGGTTTTATTTTCCACATTGTGCGTGGTGTAAGGTAAGAGTAAAGCATTTATATGAATAGCTGGAGATGAGACAAAATAATAAAAAGGCCTGTGCATACATACTCCCCCTCTCTAATAGGGACAGAGTCGATCAGCCATGTCAGCAGCAACTCTCCCAGCCAATCCTGCTATGCTGTGTTCTATAGCCAGCCTCAGAGGGATCCTGCCCTTTTGTGTTTTGCATCCACCAGATAAAATGACTCATTCTCTGACTATAAAGGACCCTGGCTCATTTACAAATGCAATTTAAATTTTAGATAGTCTCCCAATCTTCCACTCATTTGGATCCCAATTGAACCTCTTTCTCTTTCTTTAGCTGTATTTTTCCCTCCCCTCTTTCTTTTCTCGCTCTCTTTCTATCACCCTCACCCTCCCTCCGTCCCTTTCTCACTACTGATGAAGTGATCAGAGGTTATAAGTGCTGTTGGAGATTAGTCAAGCAGGGAGAGTGTAAATTGGAAACTATGTTTTATCAGTGCATGTCACATTTGAAAGCAGATGTGTGTCCTCGGAGCTGCTCTCCCACATTACTGTTATAGAATAATTGAGATCTTTTTTATTCCTTGCAGATTACCACTTTCACTGAGCACGCTGTCACATCATACTGAGCACTTCATTCACCTTGTATGCACGCCAGATCTATTTTGCCTTCATAATGGGCTGATATTACCACTGCACAAAGAGGATAAAGACATCAGCATGACAGATAGGCAAAAGATTAAATGGGATCTTTATGACTTTTTTGATCATCAGTTTTGATTGCATGATAAGATGAGTCAAGTTGGGTGTTGATTTGTTCTTTATAGGAAGCAAACATTAGCCTGGGGCAGCGGGCCTTGGGGCTGATGCTTCTCATTTAAGGTGGAACCATGCATACCATCTGGACTTTCAAACTGAATTCCACTACGCGTCCCTTACAGGCAACTATAAAATAACACCAGTACCTTTGTAGCTCTTCTTTATGCATTTCCACTCTAATATTCTTAAATTGCACAAGTGGCTTTATTTTTTATGCTAGAAAAATATCCCAAAATAGGTGAAAACTATTAGAAAATGTCTATCTGTTTGCAAAAGAGACAAATATTAAGAATGAGTGCATTCAATAGCTTTATCAGATAAATAGGGGCAGCAGGTCCATGTTATAACTTGTGTCAATACCTCTCCTTATGCTTATGTCATATACTTTAATGCCAATGATAATTCTGACACCCACCTTCGCCTTCGCCTTCGCTATACATATTAGGTCAATACTATTAGAATTAGTTGTGATTTGTTGATTTTTGTTGTTTTGATATATGCTGACTTACACAAATATCAAATCAGAAAATCTGGAAAAATAATACGGTTTGAAATTGAATAATTTTCACTGCACACATGCAAGCGTATACACACACATGCGTACACACATTCACAGGCACAGGCACAAACTCATTCCTTGGAGTCCACCTTAAAGATTTTGCTATGCAGATCAAGGCTTGGACACTTGCGCTGACAGATACTAATGTCTAAATCAGCGTCCCAGACTAGGCCAGGCCGTCGCTCGTGTTCACTGTAGAAATGTCACCTGTTTCCATCCAACGATTTGCATAATGCAAAGCTTCTCACTCGTAAAATACATATTAAGAGGGGAAGGAGAGAGCCATTCGTAAAGCACAGAGCCATTTCAGGCCTGTAGCTCCTGTGATCAACTCACTCAGGACTGCAGCTTCTGAAATGTTAACACAAACAGTATTAATTACGTGCCGACACACCGCGCGTAATGACCTTTGCTCATTCAAGTGCATGGCTGAATGTGTCATAACTAAGGCGTAATATAGTGTGGCGCGAAGCACAAACTTCTGCCTCTCTCCCATTGTGCTAGGCTGTAAGGCTGGCTCTAAGGCATCCAGCTAATGGACAGTCATGTATTTACCTTTTTGGAAGGCTGTTGGTGCTTAGGAAATAAAGTGATGAACGAGGTGAATGAGAGCTACTGCCTGTTCTCCATGCTTCCATAACCCCCCCCCCCCCCCCCCCAACGGACATTTACCCTACCCCCACTCATCTAATCTAATTTTATGCTCAGAAGTGATATGGTTGCGCCACCTCTGGAAGTGGTGGGAAGTTTAGTACAGTGACCTTCAGCTTGGAAAAGAACCCTGAGACAAATGGCAAGAACAGCCTAAACTGGCTGCAGCCTTGTGTTTCCTGGACTAAATACAATGCTTTTATTTTAGGAATGACGTCTTATATGCTTGGACTTTTTCCTTCTTTCTGAAACGGCTACACATGCTTGGTCTTTTTATGAAACGTTTGTTAATATCTCTAGTGTCTTTGTAAAATTCAGGTTACTTGCAGAGCTACTACAAACGTAAACACAATGACAAAATCTCACAGTTAGTCCAGTCAAGTGAATAAGGCATATTACTGATTAGATGGTGTGTGATCTGATCACAGTGTGAACATTAGGTCATTTTCCTGCATCACACTCAAAAAGACAAAAGGTCTTCTTGACAGGCATAACAAAGGCCACATACTGGACTCCCACAGCTCCCACGCTGTGCACCTAACATGGAGGATTACAGGGGAAAATAGGGCCTAGTTGGAGGCATATATTAGGATTAGTGCACATGGTAAGTACTCCTGGCAGTGCATAAGTTAACGAGTGGGGTGGGGGTGGAGTTGGGGTGCTCTAGGTGACTAACTCTGAGTTAAGTGACACCTGACCACCGAGTTCTGGATTGGTTGGTTTATTAAAGCACTGGTACGTACGCCTGCCATCAGTCCGTCCCTGCCATGGCATGCTGGGATTGCTTTGCGGCGGGGCGATAACAGTGTCTGGCTGATAAAGTTGAATGGTAATGGCTTTTTACTAATGAGAAAAGTGCCGCTGATTATGACGAATAGCCTTGGACCAACAGGCTAAGCTGCTACACAGGCCTCCAATTGTTAGTCTGGGTGATTTTTGCATTTCATTACGGCCCCACTGATGTACAGCCTGCCTCCTCTCCTCCCTCCTCCATGCTTAACTCCACAGTGCACTCACTATTCCCACCGACTCAACTCAATCTCAGTCTGTTGGTTGGGTCACATATTCTGGAAGATCTAGGATTGCTCAAATTTCCTATCCTGAAGCTTCCAATCTAGGATATTTTAATTTATCCAGCTCCCCAAAACATGAATGTCTAAATGTCATGAATGTCTGAGTCTCTGCTTTCCTTGTAATATTTGAGGGTCCAACTCAAGGTGTCATAAAAACAATTCACATGACCCTCCCATTATACTGTAAATTAAATTGAACACCCTCCCCTCATAGAATTAACTCAAAGTAATGTTTGCAACCACAAATAACTAACTGTAGTGACCCTGTGTTTATAAACGTGAATATCTACTTCGCTTTATATAGCACATTCAATGACATGCAGAGCTATGTGCCAGAAGGTTGAGGGTTCGCCGACCACCACAGAGGAGCTCATTCTCCCTGCCTGTTTCACTACTTCCCAATCAGAGCCGGTTGAAGACAATGATCAGCTAGGTGGAAATACATTTTTATACCATATTTATAATTATACTGAACAAACATATAAACGCAGAATGCAACAATTTAAAATATTTTACTGAGTTACAGTTCATAGAAGGAAAGCAGTCAATTGAAATAAATGAATTAGGCCATAATCTATGGATTTCACATGATTGGGGGAGGTGCGCAGCCATTGGTGGGCCTGGAAGGGTATAGGCCCACCCACTTGGGCTTTATTACAGACAGAAAAACAACTCAGTTTCATGAGCTGGTGGCTTGTCTCAGACGATCCTGCAGGTGAAGAAGCAGGATATGGAGGTCCTGGGCTGGCGTGGTTACACTTGGTCTGCTGTTATGAGGTCCGTTGAAGTACTTAAGCATCGAATACATTGCAAGTTGAGGGATTTTCTCTTGTTATAAAAAGTCTATTGTCCTGCTAATAGGAAACATTTGCATGATGGGCTACACCTGCTACAGTTGTGATGTCTTCACTATTATTCTATAATGTATAAAATAGTAAAAATATAGAAAAATCCTGGAATGAGTAGGTGTGTCCAAACTTTTGACTGGTACTTGCTTAATTAATTGTATTAATATTATGGTGTTCCTATTCCATGAAAAATGTCAAACCCTCTGGGTTTCTGTTAGGATGGAACGGAAAATATGGTGCTGTACAATGTGACGGTCGGCAGTACAGTACTGGCCTATTTAGCTAATGCATCCCTGTGTCGTGCGGACGAGAGACCGGGATTCAAATCCCCGACGGGGAGGAAGGAGTAGGCTTGTCTCAGATTCCCCATGCTTGTCTCAGAGCAGCGTGAAACGGTGCTAAAATAGTTGTAGACTTTTGCTTCTAACTTCAATTGATTGTGTTTTTAGCCACAATAGGCCCCAACCCCAATTAATACATTTGGGCACAGTCGATAGCGTGCTGGACTTCGGGCTAGAATGTTGAGTATTCGAAACCTGCTCCCTGCTTTTCATGACATTATTATACCGTCTCAGAGCAAATAGCCTGGATTGTTAATCCCATCTCGTTCCTCGCTCTCTTCCACGTGTCATTCAGCACGCTCGTGGGCAGGATGTACTGTTTTTTATTCTGTATATATGAATTACAAATCAGCCTTTATGTTTCTAGTCTATTGCATAGTTACAATGTGTAATCATTGATGTACCAGGAGCAGGAATGGTAAACACTGTCGATTTGGTCCTGCCGTACATACCTACACGTACGCTACGGTCACAAGACGCAGGCCTCCTAATTGTCCCTAGAATTCCTAAGCAAACGGCTGGAGGTAGGGCTTTCTCCTATAGAGCTCCATTTTTATAGAATGATCTGCCTACCCATGTGAGAGACGCAGACTCAGTCTCAACCTTTAAGTCTTTACTGAAGACTTATCTCTTCAGTAGGTCCTATGATTAAGTATAGTCTGGCCCAGGAGTGTGAAGGTGAACGGAAAGGCTGGAGCAAAGAACCGCCCTTGCTGTCTCTGCCTTGCCGGTTCCCCTCTCTCCACTGGGATTCTCTGCTTACTGGCTTACTGGTGTTCTTCCATGCCGTCCATGGGAGGGGTGAGTCACTTGAGTGGGTTGAGTCACTGACGTGGTCTTCCTGTCTGGGTTGGCGCCCCCCCTTGGGTTGTGCCGTGGCGGAGATCTTTGTGGGCTATACTCGGCCTTGTCTTAGGACGGTAAGTTGGTGGTTGGAGACATCCCTCTAGTGGTGTGGGGGCTGTGCTTTGGCAAAGTGGGTGGGGTTATATCCTGCCTGTTTGGCCCTGTCCGGGGGTATCATCAGATGGGGTCACAGTGTCTTCTGATCCCTCCTGTCTCAGCCTCCAGTATTTATGCTGCAGTAGTTTATGTGTCGGGGGGCTAGGGTTACATCTGTTACATCTGGAGTATTTCTCTTGTCTTATCCGGTGTCCTGTGTGAATTAATATGCTCTCTCTAATTCTCTCTTTCTTTCTCTCTTTCTTTCTCTCGGAGGACCTGAGCCCTAGAACCATGCCTCAGGACTACCTGGCATGATGACTCCTTGCTGTCCCCAGTCCACCTGGCCATGCTGCTGCTCCAGTTTCAACTGTTCTGCCTGCGGCTATGGAACCCTGACCTGTTCACCGGACGTGCTTGTTGCACCCTCGACAACTACTATGATTATTATTATTTGACCATGCTGGTCATTTATGAACATTTTAACATCTTTACCATGTTCTGTTATAATATCCACCCGGCACAGCCAGAAGAGGACTGGCCACCCCTCATAGCCTGGTTCCTCTCTAGGTTTCTTCCTAGGTTTTGGCCTTTCTAGGGAGTTTTTCCTACTGAGTTTTTCCTAGCCACCGTGCTTCTTTCACAGGCATTGCTTGCCGTTTGGGGTTTTAGGCTGGGTTTCTGTACAGCACTTTGAGATATCAGCTGATGTACGAAGGGTTATATAAATAAATGTGATTTGTGTGTTTGTTGTGTATTATTATTATTTTTTTTTATAGGACTAGGATATATAATTAGGACTAGGATGTATAATTGTAATACGTACATGCAGACACAGCATCATTCAAATAATGGAGTTTGATACACCTGGTACTGGATATGACTGAAAATAAATTAGCTAAATAGCGATTTTTGTAATGACAAAAAAATATGCACAATCGTTTGTCTCTACATTAAGTAACATATTCCTCTCAATTATAAATGTTTTGCTTGACTCATTATGACGTTATAACTACTTTCATTTGCTTCCCTGTAGTGTTTTGTCAGCCATCTTTTCTGAAGTCTCCAGGGACGGGTGGCACGTCAAATTCGTCATTGGAACCACTCGATATGATTGGTCATATAAAAGCTTTGGGCCCCAATTGCATGAGTGCTCTAACTCCCCTTGTGGTGGTCTGGAGCAATAAAGCCGTGACGCTGGGTACCTCTACAGTAAGCCCCGTGGTGTAAGCTCGCAACTTTTAAAGGAGGAACCACTGTACTGCCAGTCTCTAAAACGACGTTGGAGGCAGCTTACGGTAGAGAAACAAACATTCAATTCTCTGGCAACAGCTCTTGACAAAGGAGAAATGCTCACTAACAGGGATGTAAACAAGTTTGTGCACCAAATTTGAGAGAAATAAGCTTTTTGTGCATATGGAACATTTCAGGGATCTTTTATTTCAGCTCATGAAACATAGAACTAACACTTTAAATGTTGTGTTTATATTTTGTAAACCCGGGAAAAAACACACTACCCTCCCCTGTGCCCAATAAAAAAAAAACAACCCTCCCCAAAGCAACACTCCACTATTTTGGATAAATTACACAATGTACACTAAATATACAAAAGTATGTGGACACCCCTTCAAATGAGTGGATTGGGCTATTTCAGCCACACCCATTACTGATAGGTGTATAAAATTGAGCCCACAGACATGCAATCTCCATAGACAAACATTGGCAGTAGAATGGCTTTACTGAAGAGCTTGGTGACTTTCAATGTCTTAGGATGCCACCTTTGCAACAAGTCAGTTCATCAAATTCTGCCATGCTAGAGCTCCCTTGGTCAACTGCAAGTGCTGTTATTGTGAAGTGGACACATCTAGGGGTAACAACTCAGCCGCGAAGTAGTAGGCCACAAAAACTCAGAACGGGGACCGCCGAGTGCTGAAGCGTACAAGCCTAAAATCACGATGCGCAACACCAAGTATCGGTTGAAGTGGTGTAAAGCTCGCCGCCATTGGACACTGGAGCAGTGGTAACACTCTCATGGGTGATGAATCACACTTCACCATCTGGCGGTCTGCCGGACTAATCTGGGTTTGGCGGATTCCAGGAGAACGCTACCTGCCTGAATGCATAGTGCCAACTGTAGTTTGGTTGAGGAGGAATAATGGTCTGGGGCTGTTTTTCATGGTTCGGGCTAAGCCACTTAGTTCCAGCGAAGGGAAATCGTAATGCTACAGCATACAATGACATTCTAGACGATTCTGTGCTTCCAAATTTGTGGCAACAGTTTGGGGAAGGCCCTTTCCATTTTCAGCATGACAATGCCCCTGTGCACAAAAGGAGCTCCATAAAGAAATTGTTTGTTGAGATTGGTGTGTAAGAACTTGACTGGCCTGCACAGAGCCTTGACCTCAACCCCATCGAACACCTTTGGGATGAATTGAACGCCGACTGTATTCCAGGCCTAATCGCCCAACAGCAGTGCCCGACGTCACTAATGCTCTTGTGGCTGAATGGAAGCAAGTTCTCACAGCAATGTTCCAACATAGTGGAAAGCCTTCCCAGAAGAGTGGAGGCTGTTATAACAGCAAAATGGGTAACAACTTCATTATAATGCCCAGGATTTTGAAATGAGACGTTCAACAAGCAGGTGCCCACATGCTTTTGGTCATGTCGTGTACTTGGGACAATATTTTCACATTTCATTGTATAGAAAATAATATATATGCACATTCATATAAAAATATTTAAAGCATTATTATTATTTTGTGTGTAACATGAAAATATTGTCCCATGTACATGATGTAATTTATTGTGGAAACTAACTTTTCCAGCTGAAGAACACTCTGACCATTTTACTCGCCCTAGCAGAGCTGGTTAGACTGTTTGCAAGTTGTCTAGACGGTTGAGTGACTGTAACTGCGTTACAGTTTAGTGAATGTACAAACGCTTCCCACGAGCGAAGACACACAAAAAACAGACATCAAAGCATGCTTTCAAGACACAAATCCTGAATCCATGAAATACCGTATACAAAAGGTTGTAGTCAGTCGGTCAGTCAGACAAGCCAATCCTCCGACAGATCTCCAGCGGAGAAAGGCCACGAAAAACAACGGAGAGGTGCAGTCCACGGATGCAAAGAGTGGATCCGATCCTGGGTAGATTTGCTATTAGGCTACACAAAGCACACTTTTAAAGCAACAGAACAAACGGAAGAGAGACGCTTCAGAACTGAGCGTTGAACACATCCTCATTCACGTTTCCATCACAACTCCACTTTTGCGCAGCTGATGCTGGCTATTTAATTGGGAATTAAAGGGGAAGCGCCCTATTGGAAGGAGAAGCACTATTTAA
Organism: Salmo salar; assembly: GCF_965601325.2. Classification (NCBI taxonomy): domain Eukaryota; kingdom Metazoa; phylum Chordata; class Actinopteri; order Salmoniformes; family Salmonidae; genus Salmo; species Salmo salar. The sequence goes on along the minus strand of NC_138295.1, from coordinate 46,453,146 downwards.
TTAAGAATTAAAGGGGAAGCGCTCTATTGGAAGGAGAAGCACTGAGACGGTTCAGGAAAATTTAGGGCCGTCACAGTGTGTGTAGGCTAGCTATATGTGTGTAGCGATCATAGGCCTGCCTGCCTGCGCTTGTGGGAGTGTGAGGAGAGGGGTCAGGGGAGAGGGCAAAGCTCATAAACGTCCCTGAAAGAGAGCGAATAATGTACATAACGTTGACTAACGTTGAAATCCATTATCAAACTAATTTCCATAACAGTTTCAAATAGGGTGCCTGTAACCCTGCCTCCTCCAGTCCCAACCACCCTGACAAACATATGCGCATGCACACTCATGAGAGAACACAAGCACACGCACAAGAAAACAGACACTCACCCGCACACACACGTACACTGCAGTCATGAGGGAGCACTTAATTGTCAATGTTATTCCCTCTGGTTTCTCTCGGCTCAATATTCTGACTTTCTCTAAGCACAGCCCCTCTGAGCTCCCTATCACCCTGAGCAGAAGTTAAACCATATTAGCCAATCATTTTTGATAGATGATGCATGGAAATTAGTGGCAGAGTTAAGGTAATATCTGAAACCACACAGTAACATCCCATTATGGCAGGCTTAATTGATGAGCTCATTAAGATCATTATTAGAGAAATTGATTTCAAATAGGCACTTTAATCTGGATGCTGCTGAAAAGGTGAAGTAACACTCAACAATGCAAATTGATGGCCCTAAAGTACATAATGGAGCAAGTAATTTAATTAATAATTTGAGATCGCACCAGTTGACTCATATATGTAGGCTTGAACATTTATGTAGCCAATCATCCCACCAACAGCTTAGAACCATTAATGGCTGCTCATTGTGTGTCTGCCTGTAATTAATTAATGAATTAACCCTAATCTTAGACATTCAGTTACTCATGTGGAAGGGATAATTTAGGGGTCTACAAAGTGGTTCTCCATTGTGGCTGCAAGGGAGGGGTTTGGTTTTGTTTACTTCACTCTGATCTGAAACGGATTTAAGTAAAATGTTTGTTGAACAGATTAGAGTCCAAGGGATCTATTTTCTGCTGGCGTTATGTCAGCGCAACTGTCAAACGCACGCTCATTTGTAATTTCGACCTGCTAAAGCCAGCACTCTTCTATTTTCAGACCCAGGATTGCTAATTTACCTGTTTTATATGAGCTCGCTTGTGTGGGAGGGGTGGCAATATCAGAAGTGTGTCCTTAAAAACGTGCGCTGAAATGCCGATTTCAGGCAGCCCTGCTGGGGAGATTTGTGACCAAGCAAAAACTGGTTTTAGTGGCAACAGCAGAAGCACAGCCTATCCGGCCATGACGCACAGTGCCTATGTACACATAGCACAAAATACATGCTTTTTGTGCCTGTTAACATCGTATTTAGAAACATAAATAACTCATGTTTTTTAAGTTTGTTTCATTTGATTGAAAAACCAAGCATAGCCTCCCCTACTCTTAATGAAGGCTGATTATTTTTGTCCTGCCCTATTCATTCGCCAAATAGTCAAGAATATTATAAAGGCTTAGACTCGTGAGAATGTTTTGAAATAAATATGAATCAATAAAGCTTTACTAAAATATTAAGTTTGGGAGCAACCCCTTTTTATCTATACAGGCTATTGTACATTATTTTTGCTAGCTCCTATTATTATTTTAGATGTGTGTAAAAACTCCTCCATGTAGACTATATGCCCATTGCGGAATGGGAGATGAGATGATCTGGTGACATTCATATTTAGAAACATTGAAGTTATTTTCCTGTAACAATTGCTTGTTTTCCATTTAATTTGATTAAAAAACAAGCCCATATAGGCTACCCATACCCTACTATAACAAATGCTGGTTCAACAGCAATGTGTCTGGTGTCTTTCCTACCCTGGCCATGCATTAGCCAAGTAGCCTATCCATAAAAGGTTTCTAAATGGTATAATCGTGAGGCTTTTGCCATCATGCTTTTGCATGATTCACAACTCACATTGGCCTACCTGCAGTTCATAGGCTACTCCATTCGGCTTGTATCCATTCCCATTTCCAAAGAGTGCCTCTTGTCCTGTTACCAAAGACACACTCCAAACATATTCAAAATATTCAGTCCTATAATGCCATATCAACGGTAGGCCTAGGCTAAATCTTCTTATTGAGAACATGCCTCACACATACAATACAATTTACGGGAGCCTAGTATTTTTTATTTGTTGCTATTACTCATTACAGTAGCCAATACTTTTAAATATCTCTATCAATCTTCAATGGACGAGGAAGAGAATATTCCATGCCCACAGCCGAATTGAAGTTCATGACAATGCTAAGACCGCCAATAAGCTACAGAAGTTGAGACAATGGCATACAATATTAAGCCATGAAACGTGTTGATTAGCCAGTGCATGACCAAGCCCTCATCACACCTATAATTGATTTATTCATCAAAACCCAGCCCTTTCGTGCCACCGGTAGCTATTGCTCTCATAATTCCCGCAGTGAAAATAGCCCAAATATTTCTGACATGCCCCCAGAGCTATAGCCCTACCACCAGCACTAAGATTTACCATTGTGTTAGGTTTGTTAAAATAGAGCCCCAAACATTCTTTTTAATTCTCCATTTTATCATACAGTAGCTGATCTGATGTGGTTCTTATATTAACAGTCTTGGACATTATCATACAGATCCCATTTTACAATAGCCTTTAAGTTTTATTACTCTGTTAAAGGGACACTGTCGATAAACTCCTTTATTGAAGCAATTATAGTCCCTTTTAGATTTCATTTTTGTCTTTCAGACTAAATTCATGTGACTGTCTGTAGGTTATTGTAATGTTAATCAAATACTGCCAAACTCTCAAACTTGTATGTCAATAAAATACAACTTTCATTTTGATTAAACATATATATTTTGATAATCCTGTAATGTGAAAGTCAACCATCAAAAGAGTTGTTTTTATAGTATCTTAAACATTGGTCTTGTGCAGTGATCTAGCGGTGAAAGTAATAGGTGACACTGATTAGTCTCGAAAACCTGATACCTAGGCAACACAATGACTAGGGCAGGGTTTCCCAAACTCTGTCCTCGGGACCCCAAGGGGTGCACATTTTGGTTTTAGCCATAGCACTACACAACTGATTCAAATAATCATCAAGCTTTGATAATTTGAATCTGCTACATAGTGTTAGGGCAAAAACAAAAATGTGCCACCCTTTGGGTCCCGAAGACCGGGATTGGGAAACGCTGGACTAAGATGTGCTTTCAATGATGGGGTCTTGTCACGTCCTGACCCTAGTAAGATGTCATTTTCTATAGTAGAGTAGGTCAGGGCGTGACAGGGGGTGTTTTGTGTTTTTCTATGTTTTCTATTTCTATGTTTAAGTTCTAGTTTTTCTATTTCTATGTTGGGGTTGTTTGGGTTGATCTCCAATTGGAGGCAGCTGGTCCTCGTTACCTCTGATTGGAGATCATATTTAAGTAGGGGTTTTTCTTTGTGGGTTATTATATTTTGAGTAGTGTTTGTTTTTCTCTGCGTCACGGTTAGTTGTTTTTGTCAATTCAGTTATTTATGTTTTGCAAAGTTTCACGGATTTAATAAAATGTGGAACTATAACCACGCTGCACTTTGGTCTGCTCCTTTCGACAGCCGTGACAGTTCTTTTGGCAAAGAGGAACCACATCACTGCCTACTCTACGTCAATAAAGCAAAATCAAGAGGCAGACATGCCAGAACATCAGGATTCAAAACCAAAGTTTGCAGGCAAAGCCTTTGCACGTGGTTTTAGTTGAGGTAGTTGGTGCCAACTCGTCACTTGTGAAATCCCTTCATTAAAAATAACCTACGTGAACTCCATTTTGCTAGCTAATATTTTGTATTTTGTTAAAGCGGATAAACTACTGAACTAGATAGTGATGTAGTTCCTCTAAGACAAAATAGTCCATCATTGAAACCAGACCCTAGTCACTGTTGTTGCCTAGCGTTGGGTTTTTGAGACTAAATGCTGATCTCTTTAACGCTCAATATACTTTCAATGCATTTCACTGCAAAAGGTGGTAAATGCCCGCACAAAATAAAAAATGGTGCGTAAACAGCGTTTACAGAACGTGCACTTACCACTGGTCTTTTGCACATTATTGTTGATTACTGTAAGTTGAGTGATTTATGATAGTTTGAAACTAACCACATGCTTTTTAAAATCGAAATGATCCTTCCTCTAAATCCAGAATGATAATCAGACTACTAGTGTGAGTACAGCGTACTAGTGTGAATACAGGCTTATGTCGGATACCTAAAGTACATGCTTACATTTTTATTCTGACCTGCAAAGCTTCAATGGCCACCATTTTTCACCCTTGCGGAACTCATAAGAGACTCATAGATACATGATCTGTAGTAGTTACAGTAAAGCAGGTACTTAATCTCTTTGAAATGAAAAGAGAAATGGAATCTCTGCCACCCAGAGGCAACAATAAGGAGTGGGTATCTGAGACGAGTGGGATGGGAGCCTTTGTGAGAGATTCACTGGGCTTTTTCAGAGTGGGACGACAAATTATGTGTTGCCCTCCTGACTAAGCCCCAGGAAGTCCATCTTCAACTCTAACCTCTTCCGTTGATTTGATGTGTTAAAATTGGTTCCAGGGTGCATTGATATTTCAGCCATCCATATTGTGCTTTGAGCAAGGATTACATGTTTAGAGGTAGCAGATATTTCACCGGCATAAAGGTGGTTTCAGCTTGGTGGAGCCCTTATCAGTGGATAGAAGACTCTGGCTCATTCAGAAGGCTAAAATCCCATTTAATTGAATTTCTTTTTAGACGTATAAGCTTAGAGGGTTTTTGGCATTCACTTTAACTCTGTCTCTCTGGGTGTTTAAATTCCTCTCGCTATAAAAGACCAGACCACAAAGGAACTTGAAAATACCAAATGTATCTAGTTATTTTTTCTACCCTCGGTCTACCCCTTTCCATGTCAGTTATTATATCATTTCAATGAATATTTGCCAGAAATTGAGTTTATCTTCCAAAAACATATATTTCTTTCAAGTGCTGTTTTACTGTGTTTAAAAAAACGGTTGTGGAGAGAGGCTATTCAAGCTACGTAGCTACGTTGCCGAAGGCAGCACATCATGAACGAGCCCTATAACTGATGCTATCTCCACTGTCTGATGTATGTAATGCAGGAGGGCTTTTTGAAAGTGGAGTGCTCCTGTGAATGAATGACTCTTACAGATGTAGAGTGGTCACAATAAGGCTCAGATCGTGTCTGTAAGTGGCAGTTTATTCAGACCAGAAACACTATTCATAATATCTATCTCATGTTCACATGTTGAGAGCAGAGTATCATTTTTTGTGTTAAGAAAAAGATAACAAAACATGCAAAGTGCTGTGAAAGCCACCTGCAATTTGAATTAGTATGGAAATACAATCTAGATGCCATGTTAACAATTAAATATTTTAAATGATTTCTTACAGAATATTGTAACACTTTCCCAGTGGTGTAAAGTACTTAAGTAAAAATACTGTAAAGCACTACTTAATGGAAAATTCCACCCCAAAACTATATTATGGTATGTGCTTGTTGACATATACCAAAATGTTTTCCTTGTCAGCAATAAAGTTTTAACGATATGTAACTTTCAAAATACAGAAATCATCCCTGTATGATGCATTTTGGAACAAATACCAAGAGTTGGGTGGAGTTTTCCTTTAACCTGTTATGGCTAGGGGGCAGTATTTTCACAGCTGGATAAAAAACGTACCCCATTTAATCTGGTTACTACTCCTGCCCAGTAACTAGAATATGCATATAATTATTGGCTTTGGATAGAAAACACTCCAAAGTTTCTAAAACTGTTTGAATGGTGTCTGTGAGTATAACAGAACTCAAATGGCAGGTCAAAACCTGAGAGATTCCTTTACAGGAAGTGGCCTGTCTGACCATTTCTTGAACTTCTTTGCCATCTCTATCTTTTCTCTCTGCTCTAACGTGACACTTCCTATGTCTTCCATGGGCGCTCAGAGCCCGGGAAAAACCTGAATGTCGTCATCCCAGCCCCAGGCTGAAACACATTATCGCCTTTCTCAAGTGGCCGATCAAGGGACTGTGGGCTTAGGCGCGTGCCCTGGCCGCCCCCGTCTTTGTGATTTTTCCTCTGTTTGCCGAAAAGGAGATTCCCGGTCGGAATATTATCGCTTTTTTACGAGATAAATTGCATAAAAATTGATTTTAAACAGCGGTTGACATGCTTCGAAGTACGGTAATGGAATATTTAGAATTTTTTTGTCACGAATTGCGCCATGCGCACGACCCTGATTTACCATTTCGGATAGTTTCTGGAACGCACGAACAAAACGCCGCTATTCGGATATAACGATGGATTATTTTGGACCAAACCAACATTTGTTATTGAAGTAGCAGTCCTGGGAGTGCATTCTGACGAAGACAACAAAAGGTAATCAAACTTTTATAATAGTAAATCTGATTTTGGTGAAGGCTAAACTTGCCGGGTGTCTAAATAGCTAGCCCGTGATGGCTGGGCTATGTACTTAGAATATTGCAAAATGTGCATTCACCAAAAAGCTATTTTAAAATCGGACATATCGAGTGCATAGAGGAGTTCTCTATCTATAATTCTTAAAATAATTGTTATGCTTTTTGTGAACGTTTATCGTGAGTAATATAGTAAATTGTTAGTAAATTCCCCGGAAGTTTGCGGAGGGTATGCTAGTTCTGAACGTCACATGCTAATGTAAAAAGCTGTTTTTTGATATAAATATGAACTTGATTGAACAAAACATGCATGTATTGTATAACATAATGTCCTAGGTGTGTCATCTGATGAAGATCATCATAGGTTAGTGCTGCATTTAGCTGTCTTCTGGGTTTTTGTGACATTATATGCTAGCTTGAAAAATGGGTGTCTGATTATTTCTGGCTGGGTACTCTGCTGACATAATCTAATGTTTTGCTTTCGCTGTAAAGCCTTTTTGAAATCGGACAGTGTGGTTAGATAACCTGTTAGGGCTAGGGGGCAGTATTGACACGGCTGGATAAAAAACATACCCGATTTAATCTGGTTACCACTCCTACCCAGTAACTAGAATATGCATATACTTATTACATATGGATAGAAAACACCCTAAAGTTTCTAAAACTGTTTGAATGGTGTCTGTGAGTATAACAGAACTCAAATGACAGGTCAAAACCTGAGAGATTCCTTTACAGGAAGTGGCCTGTCTGACCATTTCTTGAACTTCTTTTCCATCTCTATCTTTTACTAAGGATCTCTGCTCTAACGTGACACTTCCTACGTCGTCCATAGGCGCTCAGAGCCCGGGAAAAACCTGAATGTCGTCATCCCAGCCCCAGGCTGAAACACATTATCGCCTTTCTCAAGTGGCCGATCAAGGGACTCTGGGCTTAGGCGCGTGATCCGACCGCCCCCAACTTTGTGATTTTTTCCTCTGTTTGCCGAAAAGGATATTCCCTGTCGGAATATTATCGCTTTTCTACGAGAAAAATGGCGTAAAATGGATTTTAAACAGCGGTTGACATGCTTCGAAGTACGGTAATGGAATATTTAGATTTTTTTTGTCACGAATTGCGCCATGCGCGCGACCCTTCTTTACCATTTCGGATAGTGTCTGGAACGCACAAACAAAACGCCGCTATTCGGATATAACGATGGATTATTTTGGACCAAACCAACATTTGTTATTGAAGTAGCAGTCCTGGGAGTGCATTCTGACGAAGACAACAAAAGGTAATCAACCTTTTATAATAGTAAATATGATTATGGTGAGTGCTAAACTTGCCGGGTGTCTAAATAGCTAGCCCGTGATGCCTGGGCTATGTACTTAGAATATTGCAAAATGTGCTTTCACCAAAAAGCTATTTTAAAATCGGACATATCGAGTGCATAGAGGAGGTCTGTATCTATAATTCTTAAAATAATTGTTATGCTTTTTGTGAACGTTTATCGTGAGTAATTTAGTAAAATGTTAGCGAATTCCCCGGAAGTTTGCGGGGGGTATGCTAGTTCTGAACGTCACATGCTAATGTAAAAAGCTGGTTTTTGATATAAATATGAACTTGATTGAACAAAACATGCATGTATTGTATAACATAATGTCCTAGGGTTGTCATCTGATGAAGATCATCAAAGGTGAGTGCTGCATTTAGCTGTCTTCTGGGTTTTTGTGACATTATATGCTAGCTTGAAAAATGGGTGTCTGATTATTTCTGGCTTGGTACTCTGCTGACATAATCTAATGTTTTGCTTTCGTTGTAAAGCCTTTTTGAAATCGGACAGTGTGGTTAGATTAACGAGAGTCTTGTCTTTAAATAGCTGTAAAATAGTCATATGTTTGAGAAATTGAAGTAATAGGATTTTTAAGGGTTTGAAAATCGCGCCACAGGCTTCAAGTGGCTGTTACATAGGTGGGACGAATTCGTCCCGCCTAGCCCAGAGAGGATAAAGGAGAGTCTTGTCTTTAAAATGCTGTGAAATAGTCATATGTTTGAAAAATTGAAGTTTTTGTATTTTTTAGGAATTTGTCATTCGCGCCACGCCTATCATTGGATATAGAGGTTAACCTCTTACATCTAGACGTTCCGCTAGCGGAACACCTGCTCCAATATCCAATGATGGGCGTGGCGCGAAATACAAAATCCGAAAACTTCCATTTTTCAAACATATGACTATTTTACAGCATTTTAAAGACAAGACTCTCCTCCATCGTTATATCCAAATAGCGGTGTTTTGTTCGTGCGTTCAAGACACTATCCGAAGTGCAAATAAGGGTCACGAGCATGGCGCAATTCGTGACAAAAGATTTCTAAATATTCCATTACCGTACTTCGAAGCATGTCAACCGCTGTTTAAAATCAATTTTTATGCCATTTTTCTCATAAAAAAGCGATATTATTCCGACCGGGAATCTGCGTTTAGGTAAACAGACGAAAGAAAACAAAGCATTCTGTCGACACGGGCACGAGCCTGAGTCTCACAGTACTGTAACCAGCCACTACCCAAACGCGCTACTTTTTTTCAACCAGAGCCTGCAAAGCCACGATTCATCTTTTTGCCACCTTCTGAGAGCCCTTAGGAGCCGTAGGAAGTGTCACGTAACAGCAGAGATCCTCTGTAATGGATAGAGATAATCAAGAAGGGCAAGAAATTGTCAGACAGGCCACTTCCTGCATGGAATCTTCTCAGGTTTTGGCCTGCCAAATGAGTTCTGTTATACTCACAGACATCATTCAAACAGTTTTAGAAACTTTGGAGTGTTTTCTATCCAAAGCTAATAATTATATGCATATTCTAGTTTCTGGGCAGGAGTAATAATCAGATTAAATCGGGTACGTTTTTTATCCGGCTGTGAAAATACTGCCCCCTAGCCATAACAGGTTAAATAGTTTTTTGGGGTATCTGTACTTTACTTTACTATTTAACTTTTACTTTTACTCGAAATACATTTGATAAGAAAATAATGTACTTTTTACTCCAAACATTTTCCCTGAACCCCAAATATACTTAGCAGGACAGGAAAATGATCCAATTCACACACTTATCAAGAAAACAACCCTGGTAATCCCTACTGCTTCTGATCTGGCACACTCACTAAACACAAGTGCTTCATTTGTAAATTCTGTCTGAGTGTTGGAATGTGCCCCTGACAATCCATAAAAACAATAAAGAAGAACATTGTGTCTTCTGGTTTGCTTAATTTAAGGAATTTGAAATTGTTTATACTTGTACTTTTACTTTTGAATCTTAAGAGGTCCTCTGCTGCTCAAGGGTCCTGTGTGGCTCAGTTGGTAGAGCATAGCACGTGCAATGCAAGGGTAGTGGGTTAGATTCCCACTGCAGGGCCAGTATGAAAATATTTACTGTTGAAGTTGGAAGTTTACATACACTTTAACCAAATAGATTTAAACAAATTTTTTCACAATTCCTGACATTTAATCCTAGTAAAAATGTCCTTTCTTAGGTCAGTTAGGATCACCACTGTATTTTAAGAATGTGAAATGTTAGAATAATAGCAGAGAATGATTTATTGCAGCTTTTATTTCTTTCATCACATTCCCAGTGGGTCAGAAGTTTACATACACTCAATTAGTATTTGGTAGCATTGCCTTTTAAATTGTTTAACTTCAGTCAAACGTTTCGGGTAGCCTTCCACAAGCTTCCCACAATAAGTTGGATGCATTTTGGCCCATTCCTCCTGTCAGAGCTGGTGTAACTGAGTCAGGTTTGTAGGCCTCCTGGTTCACACATGCTTTTTCAGTTCTGCCCACAAATTTTCTATAGGATTGAGGTCAGGGCTTTGTGATGGCCACTCCAATACCTCGACTTTGTTGTCCTTAAGCCATTTTGCAACAAGTTTGGGAGTATGCTTGGGGTCATTGTCCATTTGGAAGACCCATTTGCGACCAAGCTTTAACTTCCTGACTGATGTCTTGAGATGTTTCTTCAATATATCCACTCATGATGCCATCTATTTTGTGAAGTGCACCAGCCCCTCCTGCAGCAAAGCACCAACACAACATGATGCTGCCACCCCCGTGCTTCACGGTTGGGATGGTGTTCTGCAAGCCTCCCCCTTTTTCCTCCAAACATAACAATGGTCATTATGGCCAAACAGTTCAATTTTTGTTTCATTAGACCAGAGGACATTTCTCCAAAATGCACGATCTTTGTCCACATGTGCAGTTGCAAACCGTAGTCTGGCTTTTTTATGGTGGTTTTGGAGCAGCGGCTTCTTCCTTGCTGAGTGGCCTTTCAGGTTATGTCGATATAGGACTCGTTTTACTGTGGATATAGATACTTTTATATCTGTTTCCTCCAGCATCTTCACAAGGTCCTTTGCTGTTGTTCTGGGATTGATTTGCACTTTTCGCACCAAAGTACATTCATCTCTAGGAGACAGGACGCGTCTTCTTCCTGAGCGGTATGACAGCTGCGTGCTCCCATGGTGTTTATACTTGTGTACTATTGATTGTACAGATGAACGTGGTACCTTCAGGTGTTTGGAAATTGCTCCCAAGGATGAACCAGACTTGTGGAGGTCTACAATGTTTTTTCTGAGGTCTGGGCTGATTTATTTGGATTTTCCCATGATGTCAAGCAAAGAGGCACTGAGTTTGAAGTTAGGCCTTGAATTGATGCAAATTACGTCAATTAGCCTGTCAGAAGCTATGGCATAATTTTCTGGAGTTTTCCAAACTGTTTAAAGGCACAGTCAACTTAGTGTATGTAAACTTCTGACCCACTGGAATTGTGATACAGTGAATGATAAGTGAAATAATCTGTACGTAAACAATTGTTGGAAAAATGACTTGTGTCATGCACAGAGTAGATGTCCTAACCGACTTGCCAAAACTATAGTTTGTTAACAAGAAATTTGTGGAGTGGTTGAAAAACGAGTTTTAATGACTCCATCCTACGTGTATGTAAACATAGACATAAACATAGAAAGATGCAACAAAGACTGAATCTCGTGTTTTATGCAATTTTCTACCTCCTTGTTATGCTCTAATGATAACTAGCAAAACATCCAATTTGGAAATAAAACACAATTGTTCCCCCCACACACTCAGACCAGCATATTTTGGTGCATTTTGTTGATGTTTTAGCCTCCCTTCACTTTTAAAGTATTTGTCTTGCTGAGTGACTTCCTTTTTAATGAAACCCTCCAATTCTTTAGTGTGGAGTGTGAATTAAGCACCCTGCAGACGGCTATGATTCAAAAACTTGGTTCTGCATCAGCTCTGAGCGTTATCTGAAGGTTCTTCACGCACAGTTGCCTAAATTACAGTATAATGGCCCACTGTAAAGGCTACTTATTTTGTATCAGTATCCAATGGAAAATGGCTAATGATGAGAATGGGGGATGGGGGATGGCTTTGCGCATGCAGGGAAAGCGGATGAGCATGGTGGTCGAGAAAGCGAGTCTCAGGGCCTAGCTGTCATCCAAATTGTTTAGGCAGGAGTCATCATCAATGGCCTTCTAGACCTTGGTTCAAAACAGTTCAGGAGAAAAAGGTTTAGGATGTTTAAAGATTTCCCCAAGTGAAGGCAATGTAGTTGATGCAATTTAGATCAGGAAGATACTTGTTATGAGGAGCTTCATCATCGGTCCACTGTTTTAAGTCACATACTGTAGGTAACAGTGCCTATCTGTCTAACCAAAGCGTTTCATATTTTATCCTCCTAGACCACCAGCCTGTCCATCCCTGAGCAACTAGAATATTTAACTTCAGGTCAAGGACGGTGATAGTTCTCACCCCAGGCCTGTGAATTTAACATGCTTTCCTAATGTCACGCAGTCTAAGGAGCGAGTGGCCCCCTGTATCTAAATACATTCATAATGTCAGCGGGCCAGAGGCCCTGAGGGAAGGGTAATGGATGTCCAGAAATAGAGTTATGTAATGCAGCAGCCCGCTCTCTCCAGTTCGTTCCCTCCCTCGCTCTCTCTCCCCTAGAACAGACTGACCAGCCGCACACACACACACACACACACAGAGCTGAGAGAGAGTCTCCCAGGCTGGCCACAATGAGCATCACATCAGAGCATAATGCGATTCCTCACCTCGGCTAGAACGAAACCCAAACTCTATGAATTATTGCAATCCCAGTTAATCTCGGCAAGCCAGCAGTAGGCCATGGAGTGTGAAGGCCTTTGTCTGGTGTTTAAGTTACCATGGAAGATGAAATAGTCACAGCTCCACCATGGCCCGCCACCTACCCTTATCATGGGCCCTGTATCTTCTATCTTCAAATAATGTTTTGTCTTTTTACTTGCTATCACAGTTGTATAAATGGAAAAAGGAATCAAATTTCTCTCTGTGGCTTTTTTGCGCTCTCTTTTTTGGGGTGAGGGGGGGGGGGGGGGGGTTAAAGTGGTACCATCAGTGGCTGGCACTGAGCCACGGAGCAGGAGCAGGATAAGGAGTCATTTCTCTCTCTGCTCTACTTCTGCATCTGGAACCAGAGAAAAAAACATGCAGCTGCTTGCTGTTCTGGGATACTTGACGCTCGCTAGAGAAGATCACAGAGAGAAGAAATGGACTTCATTTGAAATCATATTTCACAATTTTAAAGTGGTATTACTATACTGTACATAAGGTTTTTGTGGGAGTTTCCAGTGTGGTATCGTAGAAATGTGGGAATATTGGCTGCAAAGCATTGGCTGTCTATTGATTGATAATGATATAGAAGGTTATTTTAATTGATTCTTTGTTAAAGGCACACAACATTTTGTGTGTAAAGTTGTAGTGAGGAAGTTGATAAGGATATGCCTGAGGGAACTCTCTCAACCTATTGCCTATTGCCCTAAGCACCAGCTGGGAGTGGTAGTCTTTGTTCCATTGTGATCATCATTTCTCTTAATGTTTGTTTTGGCACTTTAGCGTTTACTCCATGCCAGGTCACCTCTTGAGACACGCACACGCACACGCACACGCACACACACACACACACACACACACACACACACACACACACACACACACACACACACACACACACACACACACACACACACACACACACACACACACACACACATCCAAGCACAGGTGCACATACACTCACACAGGTACACTCACACACTCTTTTGTTACCCTCTCTCTCTCACACACACATACGTCATAATATTATAGAATAATCTCAAATTGGATCTGGTCTGTGAATTTTTTAATTATCTGAAGAGCACATTCCTTTTCAGGACAATAATTCTGAAGTTATGAGGCAGAAATGATAGGCCATCAGGCCTTGGGGAGCTCTGTATCGGTGTGTATCCTTAACTTTATCTCCCTGTGTACGTACTGAGCGTTGCATCCTGATCTCCAGCAATAATAACAGCCCACACCGCCTCACATTAATCCTGTCCTAGCCATCCACACCATAGTAATGGAACGCATTCAGTTGCAGAGGGGAGGGAGCTTACTACATTTGGCTGGAATTTCATTGCATGGAAAAAAATCAGCAGGGCTACTTGGTGTCTGTATCTATTCCTAACTCCTGTATCTCCTAACTTGATCTGTTGTCTAAATTACCAAATTAGTATTTTATATGGCTTTCTATTTTACACAGGCATCAGTGTTATCTGCTCCCATGTTTGTTGACATTGCACTTTTGGGGCTATATGAAAAGAATGTACTGTACATTCATTTAGCTGCAGGGGTTGAATGCAACGTAAAAGTTGTTCTTGCTTGCATCAGAACATAACAGAACAGAACAGAACATTAAGCAAGTATAGATTTATCCTAAGGGCACCATTCCCAATCACAGAGCAGCAACTTCATAAAAGGAGTAAAGGTTAGAAAATTATTAATTGATGTTCTGTTTTAAGAAGGATAGTGATTGACCACAGACAGTTAGATAAAAGTCAGCAAGTACAGTACATCTATAACAACCATAAGACATGTTTGTAAAATATGCTTCTGTTTTATTCATACATTTAATAATTGTTCTACCAAGCAGGTTAATTGAGAAGTTGCCCTTTTCAATAAACTGATAGTGAGCACTAGGAATATAGGATAAATCAATAATAGCTACAGAACCAAACAATCTCGTTGTTATATCTGAGAAATTAACTGACCAAGTCCTTTTATCTGTTAATAGATCCTACTATTCAATGTAATAGAGAGCAAATAAAGACGTATCATTGATAGTTTCAATAGTGTCTGTGTGGTTACTTCTAATCAGCTCGCCCTAGTCCTAATGGATTCACCCACCTTAATTGGAATTGCCCCCATCAACTTTTGTCTCTGAGTGTCCTCGAGAGCCCAAGTCTATCACGATGATCCAAGCCAAATCCACCAACAGTCCACTTAGCTGGAGCCTTAAATATTTGCTGGTAATCAGTGGCGTGTATTTATGGATGCCAATGGAAGCCAGACTAGCTTTCTAAATTGTCCCTTTCCTAAGCCATGGATGGAGATAGTGATTTGGACTTGTGGTTTTGACTTAACCTGTTAGGGCTAGGGGGCAGTATTGACATGGCCGGATAAAAAACGTACCCAATTTAATCTGATTACTACTCCTGCCCAGTAACTAGAATATGCATATAATTATTGGCTTTGGATAGAAAACACCCTAAAGTTTCTATAACTGTTTGAATGGTGTCTGTGAGTATAACAGAACTCATATGGCAGGCAAAAACCTGAGAAGATTCCAAACAGGAAGCGCCCTCTCTGACAAGTTGTTGTTCATCTTGGCTCTTTTTATTGAAGACTGAGGATCTTTGCCGTAACGTGACACTTCCTACGGCTCCCATAGGCTCTCAGAACCCGGGAAAAAGCTGAATGATATCGAGGCAGCCAAAGGCAGAAACACATTATCGCGTTTGGATAGTGGCTGCTCAGAGTACTCTGAGACTCACGCTCGTGCACGAGGGCACGATATGTATTTATTTTCTCTCTCTTTGTACGTATACAGGCTTTCCCGGTCGGAATATTATCGCTTTTTTAGAAAAATTGCATAAAAATTGATTTTAAACAGCGGTTGACATGCTTCGAAGTACGGTAATGGAATATTTAGAATTTTTTTGTCGCGAAATGCGCCATGCTCGTCACCCTTATTTACCCTTTCAGATATTGTCTTGAACGCACGAACAAAATGCCGCTATTTGGATATAACAATGGATTATTTGGGACCAAACCAACATTTGTTATTGAAGTAGAGGTCCTGGGAGTGCATTCTGACGAAGAACAGCAAAGGTAATAACATTTTTCTTATAGTAAATCTGACTTTGGTGAGTGCTAAACTTGCTGGGTGTCTAAATAGCTAGCCCTGTGATGCCGGGCTATCTACTGAGAATATTGCAAAATGTGCTTTCACCGAAAAGCTATTTTAAAATCGGACATATCGAGTGCATAGAGGAGTTCTGTATCTATAATTCTTGAAATAATTGTTATGTTTTTTGTGAACGTTTATCGTGAGTAATTTAGTAAATTCACCGGCAGTGTTCGGTGGGAATGCTAGTCACATGCTAGTCACATGCTAATGTAAAAAGCTGGTTTTTTATATAAATATGAACTTGATTGAACAAAACATGCATGTATTGTATAACATAATGTCCTAGGGTTGTTATCTGATGAAGATCATCAAAGGTTAGTGCTGCATTTAGCTGTGGTTTGGGTTTATGTGACATTATATGCTAGTTTGAAAAATGGGTGTCTGATTATTTCTGGCTGGGTACTCTGCTGACATAATGTAATGTTTTGCTTTCGTTGTAAAGCCTTTTTGAAATCGGACAGTGTGATTAGATTAACGAGAGTCTTGTCTTTAAAACGGTGTAAAATAGTAATATGTTTGAAAAATTGAAGTTTTTGCATTTTTGAGGTTTTTGAATATCGCGCCACGGGATTACACAATTATTTTAAGAATTATAGATACAGAACTCATCTATGTACTCGATATGTCCGATTTTAAAATAGCTTTTCGGTGAAAGCACATTTTGCAATATTCTCAGTAGATAGCCCGGCATCACAGGGCTAGCTATTTAGATACCCAGCAAGTTTCGCACTCACCAATGTCAGATTTACTATAAGAAAAATGTTATTACCTTTGCTGTCTTCATCAGAATGCACTCCCAGGACTTCTACTTCAATAACAAATGTTGGTTTGGTTCAAAATAATCCATAGTTATATCCAAATAGCGGCGTTTTGTTTGTGCGTTCAAGACACTATCCGAAAGTTTAAATAAGGGTGACGAGCATGGCGCAATTCGTGACAAAAAAAATCTAAATATTCCATTACCGTACTTTGAAGCATGTCAACCGCTGTTTAAAATCAATTTTTATGCCATTTTTCTCATAAAAAAGCGATAATATTCCGACCGAGAATCTGCGTTTAGGTAAACAGACGAAAGAAAATAAAGCATGGGGTCGACTCGGGCAGACGCCTAAGTCCATAGTACTCTGATCGGCCACTTGCCAAACGCGATAAAGTGTTTCAGCCAGAGGCTGCCTCGATATCGTTCAGCTTTTTCCCAGGCTCTGAGAGCTTATGGGAGCCGTAGGAAGTGTCACGTTATAGCAAAGATCCTCAGTCTTCAATAAAAAGAGCCAAGATGAAACACAACTTGTCAGACAGGCCACTTCCTGCATGGAATCTTCTCAGGTTTTGGCCTGCCATATGAGTTCTGTTATACGCACAGACACCATTCAAACAGTTTTAGAAACTTTAGGGTGTTTTCTATCCAAAGCCAATAATTATATGCATATTCCAGTTACTGGGCAGGAGTAGTAACCAGATTAAATCGGGTACGTCTTTTATCCGGCCGTGTCAATACTGCCCCCTAGCGCTAACTAAGCCTTGTTGATTTGATCATGTTTAACCTCTTGGCCTACACTTTCCGCGGCCCTGCAGAAATCTAATTAACATAATAAAAAAATCCCCATCAAAATCCATCTGTGTCTTTTGCATGGGCTGCATCTCAATCCACCACATCTGCCGTTATCACCTTTCCGCATCTGCGTCGAAAGGTGGCAGAGCAAGAGCAGTGTTTGTCAGACCATCACGAGGATTGGTCATCTCATGAAAATGTCTGCAGCATCCGAATGGTTTGTTCTAGGATGCCCACAAGCGTCACAAGACTTGTCTGAAGCCGGTACAGCCTCTTATGACAACTTCTGACTGTAGAGTCTGTACGGTCTACACACTATGACCCATCTGTGGATATCTGAGACTCTTCCAAACACCGTGGTGTTCTCCATTTTGCTCTAGGACGCCCACAAGCCCCACAAGCCTCATATGAAGGCCCCTGGTACCAGTTAAATTTTTTTATGGATGTACAGTATATATGTAGACAGTTTAGTGCCGAAAATAAGGGGATAAATACATGTAACAATTAAAAGAGTTTCTTGATCTGTCTTATATCTCTCAGATATGGGACAGACACTTCAGAGCAAACTTCCTTTATATTTTGGGGGAGACTGTCTTGTTCCGTGTAGTGAATCTGTTATTCAGTGTGTTTCTATTGGCTAATAGCAGTAACGCAAAATTCTATGTTTCATCCAATTTTTTATATATATTTTTAAGGGGTCTTAAAATTCTAAATCAAATGGCTAATTGATCCTTGGTATGACAATCTTAAAACAATTCCATATGTTAGCTTAGAACCCATCCCCCTCTCCCCCTCCCCCGGCTTAGACAGGGCTTAGTGTAATGTGGTCTGTGTGTAGCTTTTGTAGAGAAGCGAGACGCAGGACATTAGATATGAGTAAATAAACGTGATTTACTCAAAATAGACAAATATGATACATTAAAGTGCTCACATAAGAGACCGTCTAACATACAAACAATTACTCACAAACAAACATGGGGGAACAGAGGGATAATTACAAACATACAAACAAGTAATTGGGGGATTGAAACCAGGTGTGTAAGTCAAAGAGAAAACAAATGGAAAATGAAAAGTGGATCTGCGATGGCTAGAAGGCCGATGACGTCGACTGCCGAACGCCGCCCGAACAAGGAGCGGGACCAACTTCGGTGGAAGTCGTTACCACCCGTTGACGCGCTGCTCCAGCAGCACCGACACCGACCTCGGGGACAACCCGGAGGATGAGGTGCAGGGCGATCCGGGTGGAGACGGTGGAAATCCCGCAGCAACGAAGGGTCCAAGACGTCCTCCACCGGCACCCAGCATTTCTCCTCCGGGACCGTACCCCTCCCACTCCACGAGGTACTGAAGGCCCCTCGCCCGACGCCTCGAGTCCAGGATGGCTTGAACAGCATACGCCGGGGCCCCCTCGATGTCCAGAGGGGGCAGAGAAACCTTCCGCACCTCAGACTCCTGGAGTGGACCAGCCACCACCGGCCTGAGGAGAGACACATGGAACGAGGGATTAATAAGGTAATCTGGGGGAAGCTGTAACCTGTAGCACACCTCGTTCAGTCTCCTCAGGACTTTGAATGGCCCCACAAACCACGGATCCAGCTTCCGGCAGGGCAGGCTGAGGAGCAGGTTTCGGGTCGAGAGCCAGACCCGGTCCCCGGTGCGAACACCGGGGCCTCACTGCGGTGGCGGTCGGCGCTCGCCTTCTGCCGCCTCACAGCACATTGCAGGTGCACATGGGCGGTATCCCAGGTCTCCTCCGAGCGCTTAAACCATTCGTCCACTGCAGGAGCTTCGATCTGGCTCTGATGCCAAGGTGCCAGAACCGGCTGATACCCCAGTACGCACTGGAAGGGAGAGAGGTTAGTGGAGGAGTGGCAGAGCGAGTTTTGGGCCATCTCTGCCCAGGGGATGAACGCCGCCCACTCCCCCGGCCAGTCCTGGCAATATGACCGCAGAAACCTACCCACATCCTGGTTTACTCTCTCCACCTGCCCGTTACCCTGGGGGGAAAACCTGAGGTGAGGCTGACCGAGACCCCCAGACGTTCCATGAACGCTCTCCAGACCCTGGACATGAACTGGGGACCCCGATCAGAGACTATGTCCTCAGGCACCCCGTAGTGCCAGAAGACGTGAGTGAACAGGGTCTCCACACTCTGTAGGGCCGTAGGGAGACCGGGCAAAGGGAGGAGACGGCAGGACTTAGAAAACCAATCCACAATGACCAGGATCGTGGTGTTGCCCTGTGAGTGAGTGAGGAAGATCCATCAGGAAGTCCACCGACAGGTGCGACCACGGCCATTGTGGAACGGGTAGGGGTTGTAACTTCCCTCTGGGCAGGTGCCTGGGAGCCTTGCACTGGGCACACACCGAGCAGGAGGAAACATAAACCCTCACGTCCTTGGCCAAGGTGGACCATCAGTACTTCCCACTAAGGCAACGCACAATCCAACCGCTGCCAGGATGACCAGAGGAGGGTGACATGTGGGCCCAATAGATCAGACGGTCGCGGACAGCAGATGGAATGTACAGGCACCCAGCTGGACACTGAGGAGGAGTGGGCTCTGTGCGTAATGCCCGCTCGATGTCCGCGTCTAGCTCCCACACCACCGGTGCCACCAGGCAAGAGGCCGGAAGTATGGGAGTGTGATCGATGGACCGCTCCTCTGTGTCATACATCCGGGACAGTGCGTCTGCCTTAGCGTTCTGGGAACCTGGTCTGTAGGACAGAGTGAAAACAAAACGGGAAAAGAACATGGCCCACCTTGCCTGGCGAGGGTTCAGTCTCCCCGCTGCCCAGATGTACTCCAGATTGTGGTGGTCAGTCCAGATGAAGAAAGGGTGTTTCACCAGGGACACATGTCCGGTGCATGTAGCGGAGTATATCAGAATGTCGTCGATATACACCACTACACCCTGCCCGTGCAGGTCCCGGGAAATCTCGTCAACAAAGGCCTGTAAGACTGACAGAGCATTCATCAACCCGTACGGCATGACGAGGTACTCATAGTGCCCGGAGGTGGTACTAAATGCCGTCTTCCACTCGTCCCCCTCCCGGATACGCACCAGGTTGTAAGCCCTCCTGAGATCCAATTTTGTGAAGAAGCGCGCCCCGTGCATTGACTCAATCGCACTAGCAATGAGAGGCAGTGGGTAGCTGTACCTCACTGTGATCTGATTGATACCCCGATAGTCAATACACGGGCACAGACCTCCATCCTTCTTCTTCACAAAAAAGAAACTCGAGGAGGCAGGTGAAGTGGAGGGCCGAATGTATCCCTGCCCCAGGGATTCGGAGACATATGTTTCCATAGCCGCCGTCTCCTCCTGTGACAGAGGATACACGTGACTCCTGGGAAGTGCTGCGTCTACCAGGAGATTTATTGCACAATCCCCCCGTCGATGGGGTGGTAATTGAGTCGCCTTCTTCTTACAGAAGGCGAGAGCCAAATTGGCATATTCTGAGGGGATGCGCACGGTGGAGAACTGGTCTGGACTTTCCACCATGGTCGCACCGATTTGAAAGTCCCACACACCTCCCTGAGCACTCTCGTGACCACCCCTTGAGAGCCCTCTGTTGCCACGAAATAGTGGGGTCATGACAGGCCAACCAGGCCTGTCCCAGCACCACGGGAAACGCAGGAGAATCAATAAGGAAGAGACTGATTCTCTCCTTGTGACCCTCCTGCGTAACCATGCTTAGTGGAGCGGTGGCCTCCCTAATCAGCCCTGACCCTAATGGTCGACTATCTAGGGCATGCACAGGGAAGGGCATATCTACAGGAACAAGGGGGATCCCTAAACTATGAGCAAATGAGCGGACAATAAAATTCCCAGCTGCGCCTGAATCTATGAGCACATTATGCTGGGAATGTGGGGAAAACTCAGGAAATGTAATTAACACAATCATGTGAGCAACAGGGGGCTCTGGGTGAGCCTGGTGCCGACTCACCTGGGGTGACATGGTAGTGCCCTGCCTGCTGCCTCGACTCCCTGAGGAACCCCCCCAGCACCGACCAGCAGTGTGCCATCTGCGGCCACAGATGGTGCAGGGAATGGTTGGAACTGACAGGCCCTGATCCGGACATCCGCGGGTAGCCAGCAGATTGTCCAGCCAGATGGACAGGTCCACCAGCTGGTCCAACATGAGGGTGGCGTCTCGGCAGGCCAACTCCCGACGGACGTCCTCGCGCAGACTGAACCGGTAGTGATTGATCAGGGCCCTGTCGTTCCATCTCACGCTGGCGGCCAGGGTCCGGAAGTCCAAAGCGAAATCCTGCTTGCTCCTCGTCCCCTGCCTCAGATGGAACAGACGTTCACCCACTGCTCGACCCTCAGGCGGGTGGTCGAAAACTGCCCGAAAGCGGCGGGTGAACTCTGCGTAATGGTCCAACGCCGCGTCTCCTTCACTCCATACGGCGTTGGCCCACTCCAGGGTTTTGCCTGAGAGGCAGGAGACAAGGGCGGCCACACTCTCACGTCCCGAAGGAGCCGGGTGGACGGTCGCCAAGTAGAGCTGAAGCTGGAGGAGGAACCTCTGGCATCCAGCAGCCATCCCATCATACTCCCTCGGGAGCGCGAGCCGAATTCCGCTGGGACCGGGTGAAGGAGGGGTGGACAGTTGGGCCTGCTGTAGTGGGGCTGGTGGAGGCGCTGGACGACCTCCTCCTCTCTCCCAACGATCCATCTTCTGCAGCACTCAATCCATGGCGGTGCCCAGATGTTGCAATATGGTCGTGTGCTGCTGGACGCGCTCCTCTATCGCCACAGGGAGGGCGTCTGCTCCAGCTGACTCCATTCTTGGTGAGTAATTCTGTAATGTGGTCTGTGTGTAGCTTGTGTAGAGGAGTCGGACGCAGGACAGCAGATAGGAGTAAATAAACATAATTTACTCAAAATAGACAAATATGACACAATAAAGTGAGCCCACATAACGGACCTTCTTACATAGAAACAATTACTCACAAACAAACATGGGGGAACAGAGGGTTAAATAATGAACAAGTAATTGGGGGATTGAAACCAGGTGTGTAAGACAAAGACAAAACAAATGGAAAATGAAAAGTGGATCGGCGATGGCTAGAAGGGCCACCGAACGCCGCCCGAACAAGGAGAGGGACCGACTTCGGCGGAAGTCGTGACACTTAGACTCTAGAGG
This sequence comes from Salmo salar, assembly GCF_965601325.2. Classification (NCBI taxonomy): domain Eukaryota; kingdom Metazoa; phylum Chordata; class Actinopteri; order Salmoniformes; family Salmonidae; genus Salmo; species Salmo salar. Next base: position 46,430,637 of record NC_138295.1, on the reverse strand, counting down.
GTTAAATGTTTAAATTGAAATGGTACTGGAATAGCGGAAGCAGTGCTCCTGTTGTCTTTGTGCTGACTAGTGGTAACTCCATGGTTCTAAATCAGTAGTTGTTTATTTAGTAAACTGTCGAAAACATTAACTTGCTTGACCATGCTGCAGGTGATATAACTGTTTGTTACATGCAATTTCTGCTTTGTGGACTTCACACAAATGTTGCTCTCTGGTTTTGTGATGAATCAAACAATATGTGTAGTCTAATTTATTCCGCCACTGTGTGAATGTTGTCTTTTTGTTGTCACAGCCTTATTGTATATCACGGTGGAGTATGAATGAATAGATGATAGAGCAAACAACGCCAATATAATAACAGGTTGTAATATTGCTTTTTTACTGGCTTGGCTTGGCTTACTCAGTGATTTTACACACACACCTCTAATGCAGGTAATACACCATTTTGTGCATTATCAGTCAAATGTCTTTAGCTTCCTATAATGTAAAGGTTGGTGGTGCTGCTGTGTCTATGTCACTGAATGGATGACAGTCATCCTGGCTGCCTGTCTGTCTGCAATGCCGCCAGGATCTCTCCCTTCACTGTTAAATGGTCAAATGCACACCTGCCATAGTCACATCGCACTGATTGCAGTGACACCATGAATTGGGTGAAGAACATACTGAGAATGAATTAAGGGATGTTGTTGATGATACAGCAGGGCAAAATGGCAATGGGTTCACCTTAAATTCTTGGACAGTCTCTGTGGACATAAATATGAATATGGGGTACATAGATTTCTCAGACACTTGCACCAAGTACTCACCACCTCCCATAACATTTCCAAATGACACGTGATAGCTGCTCCTTTATGCCTGGTGCTCTCTACCTCTTATCTCCATATAGGGTCATGTTCAATAAGCAATTTGTATTTTATGACAAAGTGTAAGCGACCAACATCAAGCTGGCTTGGCAGGTTGCCATCGGAGATGATTTTTATTGCAGAATTCAAGTCATGTCCTGCAGACAGAAGTCAGTGTTTATGACCTTAGCGATTACATGTCCTCTAAATGTCCATACAAAATAATTTCACATGAGATAGGCAATTAAGCTTGTGTTTACTCACTAACAAAGACCTATTGTGTAAATACAAGATCATACAGTTCTGTTTTTCTGTTGTTTGGCTGTATGGACATTTTTGTATTGTACAGGACGAGTTTAACATCCCACCTAATAAGTGGTTTATGTCCAGGGTTGGGTAGGTTACTTTGTTATTGTAATCCGTTACAGTTACTCATTACCTGTCACTTTTGGATTACCCAAACTCAGAAACTGATTACTTTCAGTTACATTTGGATTAATTTCCAGTAAGAGGCATTAGAAGAAGACAAAAAAACATACGTCAATGTGTAACTGATTACAAAAAACTAACTGTAATCCGTTACCAGCTAAATATTGTAATCAGATTACAGATACTTTTGAAAAAGTTGATTACTTCTAAGATTACTTTTAAATTCAGAAAGGATGTTAGTGATTTTTTTTGTTGTTGTCACCTTTCTGTTTTCTCAATGACTACCTGGGGCGGCTAGAGCGTTGGGCCAGTAACCGAAAGATTGCTGGATTTAATCCCTTAACCTCTCTAGGGTAGGTGGCACCAAATCGTCCCACCTACGTAACAGCCAGTGTAATCCCGTGGCGTATTATTCAAAAACCTCAAAAATGCAAAAACTTCAATTTTTCAAACATATGACTATTTTACACCATTTTAAAGATAAGACTCTCGTTAATCTAACCACACTGTCCGATTTCAAAAAGGCTTTACAACGAAAGCAAAACATTAGATTATGTCAGCAGAGTACCCAGCCAGAAATAATCAGACACCCATTTTTCAAGCTAGCATATAATGTCACACAAACCCAAACCACAGCTAAATGCAGCACTAACCTTTGATGATCTTCATCAGATGACAACCCTAGGACATTATGTTATACAATACATGCATGTTTTGTTCAATCAAGTTCATAATTATATCAAAAACCAGCTTTTTACATTAGCATGTGACTAGCATGTGACTAGCATTCCCATCGAACACTGCCGGTGAATTTATTAAATTACTCACGATAAACGTTCACAAAAAGCATAACAATCATTTTAAGAATTATAGATACAGAACTCCTCTATGCACTCGATATGTCTGATTTTAAAATAGCTTTTCGGTGAAAGCACATTTTGCAATATTCTCAGTAGATAGCCCGGCATCACAGGGCTAGCTATTTAGACACCCAGCAAATTTAGCACTCACCAAAGTCAGATTTACTATAAGAAAAATGTTATTACCTTTGCTGTCTTCGTCAGAATGCACTCCCAGGACTTCTACTTCAATAACAAATCTCTTGAACGCAATCAACTTGCCAGATTTAAAAATAACCTTAGTGGGAAATCACACTTTGCAATAATCTGAGCACTGCGCCCAGAAAAATACGCGTTGCGATACAGACTAGACGTCATGTTGGGGAGATCTAAAATCGAAAATACTATGTAAATAATCCATTACCTTTGATTCTCTTCATCAGATGTCACTTCCAGGTATCACAGGTCCATAACGAATGTAGTTTTGTTCAAAAAAGCTCATCATTTATGTCCAAAAATCTCCATCTTGTTAGCACATGATCTAAGCCAGCCGGACTTCTCGTCATGAACGAGGGGAAAAAATATATTTACGTTCGTTCAAACATGTCAAACGTTGTATAGCATAAATCATTAGGGCCTTTTTTAACCAGAACATGAATAATATTCAAGGTGGACGAATGCATACTCTTTTATAACGTATTGGAACGAGGGTACCCAACATGAACTCGCGCGCCAGGTGTCTAATGGGCCATCATCGTTCCATGGCTCTTGTTCGGTCAGATCTCCCTCCAGAAGACTCAAAACACTTTGTAAAGGCTGGTGACATCTAGTGGAAGCAATAGGAAGTGCCAAAATATTCCTCAGCCCCTGTGTTTTTCAATGGGATAGGTTTAAAGGTAATACAACACATCAGGTATCCACTTCCTGTCAGAAAATGTCTCAGGGTTTTGCCTGCCAAATGAGTTCTGTTATACTCACAGACACCATTCAAACAGTTTTAGAAACTTTAGAGTGTTTTCTATCCATATATAATAAGTATATGCATATTCTAGTTACTGGGTAGGATTAGTAACCAGATTAAATCGGGTAAAAAAAAAATATCCAGCCGTGCAAATACTGCCCCCTAGCCCTAACAGGTTAAATGACAATATAATATTTTACCAATGTTTTCTAATTTTAATTATTTAATTTGTGATGCTGACTTGACTGCCTTGATTGGAGGGAAACGATTTCCTCAACATCAATGCCATAGTAAAACGCTGTTTTTGGATATAAATATGAACTTGATAGAACTAAAAATGCATGCATTGTCTAACATAATGTCCTAGGAGTGTCATCTGATGGAGATTGTAAAAGGTTAGTGCATCATTTTAGCTGGTTTTATGGTTTTGGTGACCCTGTCTTTGAATTGACAAAACATTACACACAACTCTTGTAAATGTACTGTCCTAACATACTCTAAATTTATGCTTTCGCCGTAAAACCTTTTTGAAATCGTAAAACGTGGTTAGATTAAGGAGATGTTTATCTTTCAAAGGGTGTAAAATAGTTGTATGTTTGAAAAATTTGAATTTTGACATTTATTTGGATTCAAATTTGCCGCTCTTGAAATGCACCTGCTGTTGATGGAGTGCACCACGGGTGGGACGCCTGCGTCCCACCTAGCCCATAGAGGTTAAATAAGGGTGACGAGCATGACGCAATTCGTGACAAAAAAATTCTAAATATTCCATTACCGTACTTCGAAGCCTGTCAACCGCTGTTTAAAATAAATTTTTATGCAATTTTTCTCATAAAAAAGCGATAATATTCCGCGTTTAGGTAAACAGAATCTGCGTTTAGGTAAACAGACGAAAGAAAATAAAGCATTCGGTCGACTCGGGCACGCGCCTAAGCCCATAGTACTCTGATCGGCCACTTGCCAAAAGCGATAATGTGTTTCAGCCAGAGGCTGCCTCGATATCGTTCAGCTTTTTCCCGGGCTCTGAGAGCCTATGGGAGCCGTAGGAAGTGTCACGTTAGAGCAAAGATCCTCAGTCTTCAATAAAAAGAGCCAAGATGAAACACAACTTCTCAGACAGGCCACTTCCTGCATGGAATCTTCTCAGGTTTTGGCCTGCCATTTGAGTTCTGTTATACTCACAGACACCACTCAAACAGTTTTAGAAACTTTAGGGTATTTTCTGTCCAAAGCCAATAATTATATGCATATTCTAGTTACTGGGCAGGAGTAGTAACCAGATTAAATCGGGTACGTTTTTTATCCGGCCGTGTCAATACTGCCCCCTAGCCCTAACAGGTTAATCAGTATGGACTAGGGGGCAGTATTTTCATGGCCAGATAAAAAAACCTACCTGATTTAAACTGGTTGCTACTCTTGCCCAGAAACGAGAATATGCATATTATTAGTAGATTTGGATAGAAAACACGCTGAAGTTTCTAAAACTGTTTGAATGGTGTCTGTGAGTATAACAGAACTCATATGGCAGGCAAAAACCTGAGAAGATTCCAAGATTCCAAGTCTGCGAATTTGTAGTTCTTCTTTCTAGTCCCTTTCAAAACTACAGTATCTCTGGGGTTACGTAGCACTTTCTAAGCCTTCCATTGGCTCTCTAAAGCCTTCAGAAAGCAGATTGAGGCGTCTCCTGTCTCTGGGCAGAGTATGGTAGCTCAGTTTATCAGTGGTCTGCCTGGTGACTAAGAGACTGGATATGCGCAGTCCCGCGACCATGCTGTTTTTTCTTTTCCTCTTTGAATGAATACACCATTGTCCGGTTGGAATATTATCGCTATTTTACGAGGAAAATACCATAAAAAATGTATTTTAAACAGCGTTTGACATGCTTCTAAGTACGGTAAAGGAACATTTTGAATTTTTTGGTCTCGAAATGCGCTCGCGCGTTACCCTTTGGATAGTGACCTGAACGCACGAACAAAACGGAGGTATTTGGACATAACTATGGATTATTTGGAACAAAAACAACATTTCATGTGGAAGTAGCAGTCCTGGGAGTGCATTCTGATGAAGATCAGCAAAGGTAATACAATCTTTCTAATACTAATTCTGAGATTAGTTGGCCCCGAAGTTGGCGGGTGTCAAAATAGCTAGCCGTGATGGCTGAGCTATGTACTCAGAATATTGCAAAATGTGCTTTTGCCAAAAAGCTATTTTAAAAACTGACATAGCGATTGCATAAAGGAGTTCTGTATCTATAATTCTTAAAATAATTGTTATGTATTTTGTCAACGTTTATAATGAGTAATTTAGTAAATTCACCGGAAGTTTTGGGTGGGATAGCTAGTTCTGAACATCACATGCCAATGTAAAAATCTGGTTTTGGATATAAATATGAACTTGATTGAACAAAACATGCATGTATTGTATAACATAATGTCCTAGGAGTGTCATCTGATGAAGATCATCAAAGGTTAGTGCTTCATTTAGCTGTGTTTTGGGTTTATGTGACATATATGCTTGCTTGGAAAATGGCTCTGTGATTATTTGTGGCTATGTACTCTCCTAACATAATCTAATGTTTTGCTTTCGCTGTAAAGCCTTTTTGAAATTGGACAATGTGGTTAGATTAACGAGAGTCTTGTCTTTAAAATGGCGTAAAATAGTCATATGTTTGAAAAATATAAATTATTGCATTTTTGAGGTTTTGTATTTCGCGCCACGCTATTCCACTGGCTGTTGAATAGAGTGGGACGGTGACGTCCCACCTTGCCCATAGAGGTTAATTGACAAGGTAAAAATCTGTCATTCTGCCCCTGAACAAGGCAGTTAACCCACTGTTCCCTGTCATTGTTAATAACAATTTGTTTTTAGCTGACTTGCCGAGTTTAATAAAGGTTAAATAAAACAAATGTAATATAACATTCAAATCAGCATTGAAAAAGGCGCAAGTTTAAGTTTGCTTCGCCTGAGCGAGTCTGACCACAAGTCAGAAACCGCTATGATGACACACCAAATGTGTTTATTGGATCACGGGAAAAGAGCAGGAATAGGCTTTTGTATGCTACAGTCTTCCGATGGTGCAAGATATCAAAGTCTCACCAACAAAAATGCAGCTTCTGGCATTTTGGCAAGTTCTTCTGGCATTTTGGCAAGTTTCAGCTTCTGGCAAGTTCTTAGCTGACTAAACTCCACTCCATGGTAGTCAGCTAATAAGTCCTTTGTTTTTAGGTTATGCTCAGTTAAAACAATTTGGCTAATCTATATTTCAATATTTCCAAGTCTTATTCTTGAAGATCAAGGGGTATTACATTAATTGGAATGACTGAAAATCTGCCAGAATTTTATTTTGAATGTAAAGATATAGCCTAATCATATTGTCTGTAGTAGAAAACAATGGGTTAGAAGAAGCCTACATAACCAACCCATAAAGTAAAATGCAACATCCATTTATGGCCAAGTATGTAAACTTTAACATTGATTTATCCTGCAATTGTAACGCCCTGGCCATAGAGAGGAGTTTTTAGTTCTCTATTTTGGTTAGGCCAGGGTGTTACATGGGTGGGTGTTCTATGTTTATTTTTCTATGTTGGTTTGTTTCTTTGGTTTGGCCGTGTGTGGCTCTCAATCAGGAACAGCTGTAGTTCGTTGTTGCTGATTTGGAGTCATACATAGGCAGACTGTTATTCCTTTGGGGTTTGTGGGTGATTGTTTTCTGTTTAGTGTGTTCCTGACAGAACTGTTGCTAGTCGTTTTTTTGGTTTCTTTTGTATAGTGTTCATTCGATCATTAAATCGTTTCATGATGAACACACCCTCCGCTGCACCTTGGTCTCATTTAGACGACAGCCGTTACAGAATCACCCACCAAAAACGGACCAAGCAGCGGAGGAAGGAGAAGCACCAGGAGAGGGGCAGTATGGACTCGTGGACATGGGAGGAGATACTGGACGGTAAAGGACCATGGGCTCAAGCTGGGGAGTATCGCCGCCCGCAGTGGGAGATCGAGGCAGCGAGAGCGGAGAGGCACTGGTATGAGGCAAGGGAGCGCAACAGGCACGAGAGGCAGCCCCCCAATTTTTTTTGGGGGGGGGGCACACGGGGAGTGTGGGAGAGCCAGGATGGAATTCTGGGCCAACTCCCCGTGCTTACCGGAAGCAGCGTGGTACTGGTCAGGCACCGTGTTATGCTGTGAAGCACACGGTGTCTCCAGTGTGCGTTCATAGCCCGGTGCGCTATAGGCCAGCCCCCGCAAGTGCCATGCGAGAGTGGGCATCGAGCCAGGTTGGAGTGTTCCAGCTCAGCGCATCTGGTCTCCGGTGCGCTGTCTCAGTCCAGGCTATCCTGCACCGGCGCTGCGCACTGTGTCTCCGGGGCACTGGGAGGGCTCAGTTCGGCCTATGCCTGCGCTCCGCCCGTGCCGGGCAAAAGTGGGCATTCAGCCTGGAGTATGGGTGGCAAGCCTACGTACCAGAACTCCAGTGCTCCCCCACAGCCCGGTTTATCCTGTGCCTCCTCCTTGGACCAGGCCTCCAGTGGGTCTCTCCAGCCTGGTCTATCCTGTGCCTCCTCCCAGGACCAGGCCTCCTGTGGGTCTCTCCAGCCTGGTACATCCTGTGCCTCCTCCTCGGACCAGGCCTCCTGTGGGTCTCCCCAGCCTGGTGAGTCCTGTGCCTGCGCCCAGAGCCAGGCCTCCTGCATGTCTCCCCAGCCTGGTGAATCCTGGGCCAGAGCCGCCCGCCAGTCCGGAGCCGCCAGAGTCGCCTGCCTGTCCGGAGCCGCCAGAGTCGCCCGTCCTGTCCGGAGCCGCCAGAGTCGCCCGCCTGTCCGGAGTCGACCGCCAGCCGGGCGCAGCCAGGGTCACCCGCCAGTCCTCCGGCGCAGCCAGGGGCGCCACCTAAGTGGGCTAAGCCGAGGGTGGAGCGGGGTCCACGGCCCGCACCAGAGGCCCACCCGGACCCTCCCCTTTAGTGTTAGGGTTTGCGGGCGGAGTCCGCACCTTTGGGGGGGGGGGGGGGGGGGGGTACTGTAACGCCCTGGCTATAGAGAGGGGTTTTTAGTTCTCTATTTTGGTTAGGCCAGGGTGTTACATGGGTGGGCGTTCTATGTTTATTTTTCTATGTTGGTTTGTTTCTTTGGTTTAGCTGTGTGTGGCTCTCAATCAGGAACAGCTGTAGTTCGTTGTTGCTGATTGGGAGTCATACATAGGCAGCCTGTTTTTCCTTTGGGGTTTGTGGGTGATTGTTTTCTGTTTAGTGTGTTCCTGACAGAACTGTTGCTAGTAGTTTTTTTTGGTTTCTTTTGTATAGTGTTCATTCGATCATTAAATCCTTTCATGATGAACACACCCTTCGCTGCACCTTGGTCTCATTTAGACGACAGCCGTTACAGCAATAGATGTTGTTCAATTGGTAATATTACATTTTGTCTTCTAATTCTAAGGGGAAAGTAATCAGAATACATTACTGAGTTTGGGTAACAGATTACATTTTGAAAGTAAACTACCCAACCCTGGGTGTGTCATCATAGTTGTCTCTGACTTGTGGTCAGACTCGCTTAGGTGGAACAAACTTAAAATTGTGACTTTATTCAATGATCAATTGAATGTCTGTGAGAAAACAGAAATGTGTCATAATGTATTTTTTTGCAAACATCCTTTTGAATTTAAAAGTAATCCAATCTAGTTTTTCAAATATATCTGTAATCTGATTACAATATTATATCTGTTAACGTAACTGGTTATACTTTTTTCGTATTCAGATTATATGTAAGTAGTTAATCCCAAACCTTGTTTTTTTTATTTAAACATAATCTTTACTCAACTAGGCAAGTCTGTTAAGAACAAATTCTTAATTATGATGACGGCCTACACCGGCCAAACCCGGACGACGCTGGGCCAATTGTGTGCCGCCGTATGGGACTTCCAATCATGGCGGGTTGTGATGCAGCCTGGTTTTAAACAGGGGTGTCTGTTGTGACACCTCAAGCACTGAGATGCAGTGTCTTAGAGCACTGCGCCACTCGGGAGGCCCAACATGTGTCAGTTGACATTGTGTTTCCCCCAAGGCCAGCCCAGCACATATCTGCATTATAACAGAATTCATCAGGTTTCTCTGTGTTATCTTCTTGACATTACTCCACCACACACATTCGTTTTGGTATGAAACAGCTCTTTTCCCCCTGTATGTTTTGCCTAGCCCGAGGTCAGGTGTAGAGAGAGCAATGTGCAGCAGGTTGCAATGGCTGGCCCACCTTATTTTCCCTCTGTGAAACTGTGGTCCGGGCCTCCAGGCAGCTTAATAGCACAGTGACAGCAAAGGAATAATTCACAAGTGGAGCTAATCAAAGGTGAAAAGGGAGAATCAGTAAACGTCGTATCCTTTTGCCACTTTCATCAATCCAGCTAACTGAATTTGAACTAAAGCTGAGCAAATTTTCCAGGGAAGGAAATTAATATGTAACACATCTGAGGTCTGGCTGGAGCCTGTGGAATTGGAAAAGTCTGCATTATATCAGACGGAGATTATTGGAAAGACAATTGGGGCGGTCTGTGTAATCAGAAAACAGTGAGGTGTGTCTATCTTATGATGGCACTGTGACCTAGTGGGCTCGCACAGAAGGATATTTTTTCTCCCCTCTCCAATTCAATCACCTGGACTATTCGCCCTGCTGCGTGATTCTGTTTGACCCGCACATGACAGTATCAATTCAATTACCCTGAAAATGGATACATATTCAGGGTATAAAGGGACTGGGGGCAATGCAGGAGGGAAAGAGGGGAAGACAAAGAAATCCACATTTACCCTATAATAAGTTTCATTTGGAGTCGGTTTGAAAACAATTCAGCTGTGCATTTGTCCCTGTCAGATCACATTATCCGTAAATGAAGTTTACAAAATATCAATTCAATTTCTAGAACAGGGACCCGTCGCAAAATGCACAGGGGCCTGAATTGACCATATCATAACATCTGAGGGGCCCCTGGTGGCTTTCTAAAATTTTCAGTCAGAGGCAATCAAAAGCAGAACGGCCAATGCTAATCCATTCAATTTCATCCTTTATACCAATGTCTTTTCCCCCGCAAACACACACACACATACACACACACGCACAGACGTACACACACACACACACACAAACACACACACACAGTCTCCCACTGCCCTGGAGTCAAGCAGAGCATCTAGATACCATTCTACCAATGTGGGAGAAACTAATCTATTTGCACATTTTGAATATAAACTTTCTGGAGTGAACGGTTATTGTTCTATGATACATACTCATTCTGGGAAGGGAATAGGTCAAGAGAGAAAAGGCAAACATTATCGGAATTACATAGTCTATTACATAGAATGTTATGACTGAATTAAAAAGGAATCTGACCACCTGGCCTTATTGACTATTGAACCTACCTATGATGGTCATGATGAAGTGGTAGCTGTAGTAGGCTACTGATGCGGGGCTGCAGTCCCATCACAACACTACACAGCTAACAACAAACGTTCCCATAACTTTAGAGAACGTTTCCTTAAGTCTCATTAAGTCATTACCCAACGTTTTCATAGGATTGTTTCAGAGGGGTTGGGTTAAATGCGGAAAACACATTTCGGTTGAATGGATTCAGTTGTCCCATGTTCTCAGAATATAAAATATTAAAGTTCTAGACATATTTCATGGGAGCGTTGCATGAACATTCATATAACCAGTTTTTTGTGGGTTAGGAGAATATTCTGTAACACTTGACTTGACACCCAGCATCATAACACGTTATGACATGATCATAACTATGTCATAATATATCATAACAGCTGACATAACCTGTCATGTCACATACAGTGCATTCGGAAAGTATTCAGACCCTTGACTTTTTACACATTTTCTTATGTTACATCTCATCAAGCTACACACAATACCCCATATTGACAACGCAAAACATATATATTTTTTCTTTTTGCAAATGTATTAAAGATTTTAAACTTAAATATCACATTTACATAAGTATTCAGACCCTTCATTCAGTACTTTGTTGAAGCACCTTTGGCAACGATTACAGCCTCAAGTCTTCTTGGGTATGACGCTTAATGTGGGTATGACGCACACCTGTATTTGGGGAATTTCTCCCGTCGTTCTCTGCAGATCCTCTCAAGCTCTGTTAGGTTGGATGGGGAGCGTCGTTGCACAGCTATTTTCAGGTCTCGCCAAAGATGTTCGATCAGGTTAAAGTCTGGGCTCTGGCTGGGCCACTAAAGGACATTCAGAACTTTCGCCCCAGTCTGAGGTCCTGAGCGCTATGGAGCAGGTTTTCATCAAGGATCTCTCTGTACTTTGCTCCGTTAATCTTTTCCTCGATCCTGACTGAACTGCCGCTGAAAAACAACCCCACAGCATGATACTGCCACCCCCATGCTTCACCGTAGGGATGGTATTGGCCAGGTGATGCGCAGTTCCTCATTTCCTCTAGATGTGATGATTGGCATTCAGGCCAAAGAGTTCAATCTTAGTTTCGTCAGACCAGAGAATCTTGTTTCTCATGGTCTGAGAGTTCTTTAGGTGCCTTTTGGCAAACTCCAAGCTGGAGTCACGTGCCTTTTACTTGGCTTCCGTCTGGCCACTCTACCATAAAGGCCTGATTAGTGGAGTGCTGCAGAGATGGTTGTCCTTCTGGAAGATTCTCCCATCTCCACAAGAGGGACTCTGGAGCTCTTTCAGAGTGACCATCAGGATCTTGGTCACCTCCCTGACCAAGGTCTTTCTTCCCGATTGCCCAGATTGTCTGGGTGGCCAGCTCTTGGAAGAGTCTTGGTGGTTCCAAACGTCTTCCATTTAAGAATGATGGAGGCCACTTTGTTCTTGGGGACCTTCAATGCTGCATACATTTTTTGCTAGCCTTCCCCAGATCTGTGCCTCGACACAATCCTGTCTCGGAGCTTTACGGACAATTCCTTGGTTTTTGCTCTGACATGCACTGTCAAATGTTGGACCTTACATAGACAGGTGTGTGCCTTTCCAAATCATGTCCAATCAATTTAATTTACCACAGGTGGACTCCAATCAAGTTGTAGAAACATCTCAAGGATGATCAATGGAAACAGGATGCACCTGAGCTCAATTTCGAGTCTCATAGCAAAGGGTCTGAATACTTATGTAAATATGGTATCTGTTTTTTTTATTCTACATTTTAAAAAAAAATGTTTTGCTTTGTCATTATGGGGTATTGTGTGTAGATTGATGAGGATTTTATTTATTTAATACATTTTAGAATAAGGCTGTAATGTAACAAAATGTGGAAAAGGGGAAGGGGTCTGATTACTTTCCGAATGCAATTCATATTTAGAGCTGTTGTGACATAAATATTGCATTATTTTATGGCTGGTTATGACACCTACATAAGAGTGTCAAAACCCACGAAACCTACCACACAAGGAAAAACATTCCATTACACCATAGGCTTCTTGTCAACAGTATGTTTATTTTATAGAACATTATCATTGTAATTGCGCACACATTGATGTCATACATGCACCTACCTGCGGGAGCAGATTTCAGGAGCAAGACACCCTCTTTTTGACCTATGACTGACATGTACAGTACAGTACGTAGTAGGCCTGTCTGGCTTATATGATTATAATGCTTATTTTCTTAGTCCAAGTGACACAAGATGGTCATAATGCTTCATGATAGTGTCATAAATGTATTTTCTACAAGTTATTTAAAATATGATGGGAAAAAACATGACTGTTGTTACAGGGGTCGTAAAATGGAGACCAAGACGCAGCACGGATAGTGCTCATTTTCAAACTTTTTAATGAACACGTTTAACAAAATAACAAATGACCAACACAGTCCCGTCAGGTACACTAGACTAGAACGGAAAACAACTACACACAACCCCAAAGGAAAAACAAGCTGCCTAAGTATGGCTTCCAATCAGAGACAACAAACGACACCTGCCTCTGATTGGAAACCATACCCGGCCGAACATGAAAACCAACACATTGAAAATGATAACTAGAACAAACCCACATAGAAACCCCCAAATACCTACAAAACAAACCCCCCTGCCACGCCCTGACCACTCTACTATGGCAAATGACCTCTTTCACTGGTCAGGACGTGACAACTGTAAAGAATTCCTTACAACATCAAAGCAATTAAGAAACAAACTTTCAAATGAAAGGAAACTTCTTGGCAGGGAAAACACACAATAAATGTGGGTTTTGACACTCTTATGTAGGTGTTATAACCAGCCATAAAACAACAGAATATATGTCACAACAGGTGTAAATATATGGGTCATGACAGTGTTATGACCATATTATGACAGGTTATATGTGACAAGTTATGTCAGCTGTTATGACATGGTTTTGACCGTGTCATAGCGCTGGTTGTCAAGTAAAGTGTTACCGAATATTCTATCAATGTCCCACCAAACATACACAGAACATGATTGCCATGTTCTCAGAATATAAAATACTTGACACTTTGCAAGAACATTGAGGGTCCCAAAGAAACGTTCTCCAAAAATATGGTGCTTCGATCAGTTTATTCCAGTTCAGAATAAAACATATTACTTCTATTTTAACAGCAACAGTTCCAACCTAGACTTTTTTTCAACAATCATTTCTACAGTAAGATGTACAGTAGGCCTGATCATTTTTCATCTTCATCTGCTACTGTTACTTAGGGTTGCTAGCTAGCTTGCTTTGGCTAACGTTAGCTATTAGCTGTGTACAAGGCCAGGGGATTGTTCAAAAGAGAAACTCACAAATCTACTACTATGAGAGATAGTACTCCCTTATTTCTGCATATCATCACCTGTTATAAAATGACAACAATGCCTTGGTAGATGACTTACTTCTCCACTGTCGAAGCACTGTTTCCTGAAGCATTCTGCCCTGTTCTGTAAGAACTCCCTGGGTTTACCGTCATGCTGTGGATGACGTGTCGTTACATTAATTTGTTTGTTTGAGAGACTCATTACTAAGCAAACAAAACACATTGTGGGCGCTCCTCGTTATTTCTCAAAGTTTGTTTGAAAGAGAGAGAAACTCATCGGTTTACTTGCGTGCGTTTCATGACGATTGAGCTCAGTCGGAACTTGTGGCTAGCATGAGTCCATTTGATGACAGCGGTGAGTGATGGCGAGTGAGAATGACAAGTCAGTGGCTGACTGCGCTTCTGCTGCTGAACAACAGCGCAGCAGTGTGTGTGTCGCGGAGTGATCTTCAAGAAAACTGCATAAAAAAAGATCTGGTAAACCGCGAAGCACACGGGCATCTCCTTCACCCACTCGCACAGCTGCCAAACTGAGCAGAGACCGTTGCTAAGCGGAGAGCGCACTGAACAGAGAGTGCAGTTGCACTTGGCCAAATCAATTCCAGTAATTAATGAAATAATTATACATTTACTCTGACACGTCTCTACCACCATTAACATAACCGTCACCCAAGCCCATACTTTAAGAAAGGCTGGCCTAGGGAGAACTTGTTAGGGTTTGCTTCTGGACCTAGGGCCTAATAAGCACATGCCCTAGGCATATCCCTTACTGGGACAATGGTTAGGGTGTTAGTCATTGGTGCTGGTGGCCTAGGTTTGAGACCCACTAGGGAAGTCACACTACTCTCACTTTCTTGGCAATATATGTTTGTCATTTTTTGGCAACATTTACAACACACCTAAATTATGTAATTAAAATCAGTTTTTCATTGAAAGATGGGAATCTGTTGGATTAGCACAAATTATGAATACACTTCCACTACCTCTCATAAATTAGCAGTATTTATTAATTCTATACAGCTGAGCATCTCTCCATCGTCTTATTGAAATGCAATTTGAAGTACATCTCAGCTCTGTTAAAAGTACACTCCAGAAAAACTATTTTATTGATCATTGTAATTCAGGAGTAACATTAAAACAGGGTCAAATCCTCCACCAACATTAGACCACTATACAGAAAGCCCTAAATCAAATCAATGATGAGAGAATAGTCAGATTAACTGAACGAAGAGGTTGTGAGTAAACAATTCCAGGTGAGGAATGAGGATATCCTGAATAATGCTGAATAATAACTGATAAATGAAAATACACAATGGAATCATGTACAGAAAGTATGCACACCACTCAACTTTTTCAAATTTTTGTTGCATTACAGCCTGAATTTAAACTTGATGAAATTGCGATTTGTTGTTACTGGCCTACACACAATACCCCATATTGTCAAAGTGGAATTATGTTTCTCTGAATTTTTACAAATTAATAAAAAATGAAAAGCTGACATGTCTTGAGTATAAGGGCACAAGGCGAGACCCAAATGCAGACACATGAGGCAGATGGTTGAGCTCCGATATTTATTACACCAAAAGGGGTAGGCAAAAGGCAGGTCGGGGACAGGCGAGAGTTCATAAACCAGGTCAGAGTCCAAACAGTACCAGGCGATAGGCAGGCTCGGGGTCAGGACAGGCAGAGGTTCAGTAAACAGGTCCGAGTCCAAACAGTACAAGGGGATAGACAGGCTCGAGGTCAGAACAGGCAGAGTGGTCAGGCAGGCGGATACGGTCAGGCAGGCGGATACGGCGTCAGGACAGGCGGATAAGGGTCAAAACCAGGAGGCCTAGGAAAAAACAGAAACTGGGAAAAATAGGAGCTAGGAAAAATGCTGGTTGACTTGGCAAAACAAGACAAGACAGGAGACACCTGGCGGTGGGTGGAGACAACCACACAGAGAGGTGAAACAGACCAAGGCGTGACATTGAGTTAATACGTGTTCAACCCCTTTGTTATTACATTTACATTTTAGTCTTTTAGCAGACGCTCTTATCCAGAGCGACTTACAGTAGTGAATGAATACATTTCATTTCATGCATTTTTTTATTTTTGTACTGGCCCCCCGTGGGAATCGAACCCACAACCCTGGCGTTGCACACACAATGCTGGCATTGCAAACACCATGCTCTACCAACTGAGCCACAGGGAACCCCTGTTAGGGCAAGCTTAAATGAGTTGAGGAGTAAAAATGTGCTTAGCAAGTCACATAATAAATTGCATGGAATAACAGTGTTTAACATGATTATTGAATGACTACCTCATCTTTGTACCCTACACATAAATGTATCTGTAATTTATCTGTAAGGTCCCTCAGTTGAGCAATGCATTTCGAGCAGAAATACCAGGGAGGGCACCTATTAGTAGATGGGTAAACTTATAAAAGCAGACATTGAATATCCCTTTGAGCATGATGAAGTTAATAATTACACTTTGGATGGTGTATCAAAATATCCAGTCACTACAAAGATACAGGCGTCCTTCCTTGCTCAGTTGCCAGAGAGGAAGAAAACCACTCAGGAATTTCACCATGAGGCCAATGGTGACTTTAAAACAGTTACAGAGTTTAATGGCTGTGATAGGAGAAAATTGAAGATGGATCAACAACATTGTAATTACTCCACAATAGTAACCTGATTGACAGATTGAAAAGAAGGAAGCCTGTATGGAATAACATTTTTCCAACACATGCATCCTGTTTGCTACAAAGCACTAAAGTAATACAGTACAAAAAAAAATAAAAATGCATGAAATGAAAATGAAATGTATGTATTCACTACTGTAAGTCGCTCTGGATAAGAGCGTCTGCTAAATGACTAAAATGTAAATGTAATACTGAAAAAAATGTGGCAAAGCAAAGCAATAAACTTTTTGTCCTGAATGTTTGGTGCAAATCCAATTCAACACATTACTGAATAACACTCTTCATATTTTCAAGCATGGTGGTGGCTGCATCCCCTTACGAAAAAAAACAACATTTACATATATTTCAGATAAAAGTATTTCAAATGTATGTAGATACATTTGTATGTTTGCTCAAATGCATATGCCTGAAAATGTATTCCAGAGATACATGTAAATACATAGCCATGTCATATATGCTATTTACCATTGTGCACTCAGGTTTATCACGGGTGATAGTTACAAAACTCATCACTGTATCCTATATCAACATGTGGGTTGGGCCTCTCTATCTGTGAGGCGAGAGCAACATGCTCTCTTGTTTATTTATAAAGCACTTCTTTTAAAACTACCTCCATATATATCATCATTAATTTACACTAGATATACAAATTTTAAAACCAGATCACAGATGTGGATTACATTAGAGACTCCTGCGGTCTCCACAGAGACTGCCTTTAGTTCCTTTGCACCTTATTTATGGAACAAACTGCAGATCCAACTTAAGTTAGACACTCTGGTGTCCCTTGCCCATTTCAAAAATGGTATGGAGGATCAATATGATGTTGTCTGTGATTGTTTCTGTTGAACTGTGTCTTTGTTTTGTATGTTTGAAATGTTCTTGTCTGTATGCCTAAAACTGTACATGTCAACATGTTTACACAGGACACAGCCGTAAAAGAGATCCAGGTCTCAGTCTGTTTTCCCTGTTAAAATAAAGATTTAAAAAAATATATATATATATTGTCTACAAGGTGGCCACAACAATGAAATACACACAAAGGCAAAGACAAGAATCAATTTCAAATTTCGAGCAATTTATTTGACAAGGTTCACATTAATAAGCATTTAATTTCACAAATTATTGTAAATAATTTTTGGAAGTTAGAAGTTCAAAATAATTCATAGACCATACATTTGTCATGACGTTGCCCTCTCTCTGGGAACAGGGAGCACAGTTGACCCCCTCCCCCTTGCACCATCCTCCTACCTACCTCTCCCTACCCAGGCCCTGTGAAGGCGGTCGTAAAATTCTAAAGGAGAATGTCCTGCCGCATGGCCCAGTTGAGACAGAGAGGGGTTTCATAGAGAGACAAAGGAAATTCTTCCAACTCACAGAATTGGGGAACCAAACGACATTTATGTTCTGGAGAAGGTATAAAAGATCGGTGAAGAATCCAGCTACGAACTAGTCCGCTTGGTACAATTTTGTGATACCCATTGGAGACAACAGTACCATATTACCATACTAAGGTATGGTATATATATATATATATTACCATACTAAGCCTCAGCTATGGGACTTGCATCTAAATGGTTGTATACAATGATTTAATAAGATTAAAGCTATTTGGAATATGTTGAGAGGCTATGTACTGATGTTAATGTGATAGAATTGTATTTCTGTTCAAAGCTTAACTCAGTCATCGGCACGCCCCCATGGACACAGACAAGACCTGGCGTCATGAGACAGCCTTTTTCTGTCATTCCAAATAAAACCCAGGGTTACTTTCTTCAGACCAGGCCTCCACTCCATTACGAGTTGGCCAATAGGTTTGACCATACATTCCTCTACTGAACTTTAACCATACCACGTGGTTAAACTATCGATACAGAATAAGAACAAGTCTTTGATATTAAGTACTAGTCTGCAGCTAGAATTCGGTATCATTGAATGTGAAGACCGACGAAACATCCATTCTATAACGACATTGATGAATGTCACTTTGAAAGATCCATTCTAACTGAGAGAGAGAGAGAGAGAACGCGGACAAAACTCTCCAACAGAACAGAACTTTCCAACAAGGATCCCGACACACACTGAGCGTAAATATATATTGATTGCAATTGTTCCCGAATGAGTGAGCGTTCATGTGCAAAGAATTAGCATATCAATTGTTAATATTAATGAACTCTGTGTGCCTCCTCAGCTGCCCTTTAACCTCTATGGGCTAGGTGGGACGCTAGCGTGCCACCCGTGGTGCACTCCATCAACAGCAGGTGCATTTCAAGAGCGGCAAATTTGAATCCAAATAAATGTCAAAATTCAAATTTTTCAAACATACAACTATTTTACACCCTTTGAAAGATAAACATCTCCTTAATCTAACCACGTTTTACAATTTGAAAAAGGTTTTACGGCGAAAGCATAAATTTAGAGTATGTTAGGACAGTACATTTACAAGAGTTGTGTGTAATGTTTTGTCAAGTCAAAGACAGGGTCACCAAAACCATAAAACCAGCTAAAATGATGCACTAACCTTTTACAATCTCCATCAGATGACACTCCTAGGACATTATGTTAGACAATGCATGCATTTTTAGTTCTATCAAGTTCATATTTATATCCAAAAACAGCGTTTTACTATGGCATTGATGTTGAGGAAATCGTTTCCCTCCAATAACCGGCAGTCAAGTCAGCGTCACAAATTAAATAATTAAAATTAGAAAACATTGGTAAAATATTATATTGTCATTTAAAGAATTATAGATTTACATCTCTTGAACGCAATCAACTTGCCAGATTTAAAAATAACCTTACTGGGAAATCACACTTTGCAATAATCTGAGCACTGCGCCCAGAAAAATACGCGTTGCGATACAGACTAGACGTCATGTTGGGGAGATCTAAAATCGAAAATACTATGTAAATAATCCATTACCTTTGATTCTCTTCATCAGATGTCACTTCCAGGTATCACAGGTCCATAACGAATGTAGTTTTGTTCAAAAAAGCTCATCATTTATGTCCAAAAATCTCCGTCTTGTTAGCACATGATCTAAACCAGCCGGACTTCTCGTCATGAACGAGGGGAAAAAATATATTTACGTTCGTTCAAACATGTCAAACGTTGTATAGCATAAATCATTAGGGCCTTTTTTAACCAGAACATGAATAATATTCAAGGTGGACGAATGCATACTCTTTTATAACGTATTGGAACGAGGGTACCCAACATGAACTCGCGCGCCAGGTGTCTAATGGGACATCATCGTTCCATGGCTCTTGTTCGGTCAGATCTCCCTCCAGAAGACTCAAAACACTTTGTAAAGGCTGGTGACATCTAGTGGAAGCAATAGGAAGTGCCAAAATATTCCTCAGCCCCTGTGTTTTTCAATGGGATAGGTTTAACCTCTTGGGGCTAGGTGGGACGCTAGCGTGCCACCCGTGGTGCACTCCATCAACAGCAGGTGCATTTCAAGAGCGGCAAATTTGAATCCAAATAAATGTCAAAATTCAAATTTTTCAAAAATACAACTATTTTACACCATTTGAAAGATAAACATCTCCTTAATCTAACCACGTTTTACGATTTCAAAAAGGTTTTACGGCGAAAGCATAAATTTAGAGTATGTTAGGACAGTACATTTACAAGAGTTGTGTGTAATGTTTTGTCAAGTCAAAGACAGGGTCACCAAAACCATAAAACCAGCTAAAATGATGCACTAACCTTTTACAATCTCCATCAGATGACACTCCTAGGACATTATGTTAGACAATGCATGCATTTTTAGTTCTATCAAGTTCATATTTATATCCAAAAACAGCGTTTTACTATGGCATTGATGTTGAGGAAATCGTTTCCCTCCAATAACCGGCAGTCAAGTCAGCGTCACAAATTAAATAATTAAAATTAGAAAACATTGGTAAAATATTATATTGTCATTTAAAGAATTATAGATTTACATCTCTTGAACTCAATCAACTTGCCAGATTTAAAAATAACCTTACTGGGAAATCACACTTTGCAATAATCTGAGCACTGCGCCCAGAAAAATACGCGTTGCGATACAGACTAGACGTCATGTTGGGGAGATCTAAAATCGAAAATACTATGTAAATAATCCATTACCTTTGATTCTCTTCATCAGATGTCACTTCCAGGTATCACAGGTCCATAACGAATGTAGTTTTGTTCAAAAAAGCTCATCATTTATGTCCAAAAATCTCCGTCTCGTTAGCACATGATGTAAGCCAGCCGGACTTCTCGTCATGAACGAGGGGAAAAAATATATTTCCGTTCGTTCAAACATGTCAAACGTTGTATAGCATAAATCATTAGGGCCTTTTTTAACCAGAACATGAATAATATTCAAGGTGGACGAATGCATACTCTTTTATAACGTATTGGAACGAGGGTACCCAACATGAACTCGCGCGCCAGGTGTCTAATGGGACATCATCGTTCCATGGCTCTTGTTCGGTCAGATCTCCCTCCAGAAGACTCAAAACACTTTGTAAAGGCTGGTGACATCTAGTGGAAGCAATAGGAAGTGCCAAAATATTCCTAAGCCCCTGTGTTTTTCAATGGGATAGGTTTAAAGTCAATACAACACATCAGGTATCCACTTCCTGTCAGAAAATGTCTCAGGGTTTTGCCTGCCAAATGAGTTCTGTTATACTCACAGACACCATTCAAACAGTTTTAGAAACTTTAGAGTGTTTTCTATCCATATATAATAAGTATATGCATATTCTAGTTACTGGGTAGGATTAGTAACCAGATTAAATCGGGTACATTTTTTTTATCCAGACGTGCAAATGCTG
The DNA here is from genome assembly GCF_965601325.2 of Salmo salar. Classification (NCBI taxonomy): domain Eukaryota; kingdom Metazoa; phylum Chordata; class Actinopteri; order Salmoniformes; family Salmonidae; genus Salmo; species Salmo salar. The sequence continues at coordinate 46,409,302 of NC_138295.1, read as the reverse complement.
CCCCCTAGACCCAACAGGTTAAGACCCTTTGTTTAACAAGACACCAGCCATGCCGGTTTAGCCCACTAGGGCACATTTCTCTACCAATTCTTTGTGACGATAATTACTGTTTGAATGCTTTCTCTGAATTACTTAGTTTAGTAAATAAATGATTTTAAGACAATTGATGTATGGATGACTTTGAGTAAAGACTGGGTTCGTGCAGATACAACAATTTACGACGTTTGGAATGAGACTGACGCGAGGTAAAATACACCATTTAAACCAGAAGATAATCGGCCTATACTATAATATAATATATAATGTTGTAATATAGGAAAGTTATATTAGGAAAATTATAACTTTGTAATCTGAATATTTTCCTTGGTGCCCTGATCTCCTAGTTAATTACAGTTAAATGATTAATCAGTTTAATCGCATGATAATAATTACAGGGAGTTATTTTGATTAAACATGTCTTCAGTTTAATGGTGCCCAAAGACACGACACATTCATGTTTTCGTCTCATGACAAATTCCATGTACATGTGGTTTGCATGAACAAATATTTGCTTTTAATTCTAGAAACAGGAATTTCAGTTAAATTACCAAGCGTTTTCATGACAGGTTCAAAATGGGTTAGCGATGGTTGAGCAGAAGTTGTGCTTTCCCTTTGTAAAGTATCTTCCCATAGCATAAACCATTACCCCATTATCGTGATCAAAGAAAATAAAGGTCTTCACAGAGAAAATGATGTGATCAACATCTGCCAGGTGTCAGTGTCAAACTAATTCCATACAGGGAAAACAATCCAGCTCGACACGAAAGAGCGATCCCTTAACAAAAAACAAACATGCACAAAACCATGTGGGAACCAGAGGGTTAAATAAGGAATAAATTATAACGCAATGGAAAGCAGGTGTGTACAATCAAGACAAAACAAATGGACAAAGAAATGTAGATCGGTGGCGGCTAGAAAGCCGGTGACGTCTACCGCCGATCGCCGCCGAACAAGGAGAGGCACCAACTTCGGCGGAAGTCGTGACAGTACCCTCCCCTTGACGCACGGCTCCAGCAGCGCGCCGACACCGGTCTCGGGGACAACCCGGAGGACGATCCGGGTGGAGATGTTGAAATTCCTGCAGTAAGGAAGGGTCCAGGATGTCCTCCACCGGCATCTCTCCTCCGGACTGTACCCCTCCCACTCCACGAGGTACTGAAGGCCCCTCGCCCGACGCATTGAGTCCATGATGGCTCGCACAGTATATGCTGGGGCCCCCTCGATGTCCAAAGGGGGTGGAGGAAACTCCCGCACCTCAGACTGCTGGAGCGGACCAGCCACCACCGGCCTGAGGAGAGACACATGGAACGAGGGGTTAACCTCTATGGGCTAGGTGGGACGCTTCTCAACAGCCAGTGTAATCCCGTGGCACGTTATTCAAATACCTCAAAAATGCAAAAACTTCAATTTTTCAAACATATGACTATTTCACACCATTTTAACCTCTTGGGGCTAGGTGGGACGCTAGCGTGCCACCCGTGGTGCACTCCATCAACAGCAGGTGCATTTCAAGAGCGGCAAATTTGAATCCAAATAAATGTCAAAATTCAAATTTTTCAAAAATACAACTATTTTACACCATTTGAAAGATAAACATCTCCTTAATCTAACCACGTTTTACGATTTCAAAAAGGTTTTACGGCGAAAGCATAAATTTAGAGTATGTTAGGACAGTACATTTACAAGAGTTGTGTGTAATGTTTTGTCAAGTCAAAGACAGGGTCACCAAAACCATAAAACCAGCTAAAATGATGCACTAACCTTTTACAATCTCCATCAGATGACACTCCTAGGACATTATGTTAGACAATGCATGCATTTTTAGTTCTATCAAGTTCATATTTATATCCAAAAACAGAGTTTTACTATGGCATTGATGTTGAGGAAATCGTTTCCCTCCAATAACCGGCAGTCAAGTCAGCGTCACAAATTAAATAATTAAAATTCGAAAACATTGGTAAAATATTATATTGTCATTTAAAGAATTATAGATTTACATCTCTTGAACGCAATCAACTTGCCAGATTTAAAAATAACCTTACTGGGAAATCACACTTTGCAATAATCTGAGCACTGCGCCCAGAAAAATACGCGTTGCGATACAGACTAGACGTCATGTTGGGGAGATCTAAAATCGAAAATACTATGTAAATAATCCATTACCTTTGATTCTCTTCATCAGATGTCACTTCCAGGTATCACAGGTCCATAACGAATGTAGTTTTGTTCAAAAAAGCTCATCATTTATGTCCAAAAATCTCCGTCTCGTTAGCACATGATGTAAGCCAGCCGGACTTCTCGTCATGAACGAGGGGAAAAAATATATTTCCGTTCGTTCAAACATGTCAAACGTTGTATAGCATAAATCATTAGGGCCTTTTTTAACCAGAACATGAATAATATTCAAGGTGGACGAATGCATACTCTTTTATAACGTATTGGAACGAGGGTACCCAACATGAACTCGCGCGCCAGGTGTCTAATGGGACATCATCGTTCCATGGCTCTTGTTCGGTCAGATCTCCCTCCAGAAGACTCAAAACACTTTGTAAAGGCTGGTGACATCTAGTGGAAGCAATAGGAAGTGCCAAAATATTCCTAAGCCCCTGTGTTTTTCAATGGGATAGGTTTAAAGTCAATACAACACATCAGGTATCCACTTCCTGTCAGAAAATGTCTCATGGTTTTGCCTGCCAAATGAGTTCTGTTATACTCACAGACACCATTCAAACAGTTTTAGAAACTTTAGAGTGTTTTCTATCCATATATAATAAGTATATGCATATTCTAGTTACTGGGTAGGATTAGTAACCAGATTAAATCGGGTAATTTTTTTTTATCCAGACGTGCAAATGCTGCCCCCTAGACCCAACAGGTTAAAGACAAGACTCTTGTTAATCTAACCACACTGTCCGATTTCAAAAAGGCTTTACAATGAAAGCAAAACATTAGATTATGTCAGCAGAGTACCCAGCCAGAAATAATCAGACACCCATTTTTCAAGCTAGCATATAATGTCACATAAACCTGTCGTGTCATTGGGGTACCATTAAACTGAAGACATGTTTATCAATTAACTCCCTGTAATTATTATCATGCGATTAAACTGATTAATCGTTTAATTGTAATTAACCTCTTACATCTAGACGTTCCGCTAGCGGAACACCTGCTCCAATATCCAATGATAGGCGTGGCGCGAATTACAAATTCCTCAAAAATACAAAAACTTCAATTTTTCAAACATATGACTATTTCACAGCATTTTAAAGACAAGACTCTCCTTTATCTAACCACACTGTCCGATTTCAAAAAGGCTTTACAGCGAAAGCAAAACATTAGATTATGTCAGCAGAGTACCAAGCCAGAAATAATCAGACACCCATTTTTCAAGCTAGCATATAATATCACAAAAACCCAGAAGACAGCTAAATGCAGCACTAACCTTTGATGATCTTCATCAGATGACACACCTAGGACATTATGTTATACAATACATGCATGTTTTGTTCAATCAAGTTCATATTTATATCAAAAAACTGCTTTTTACATTAGCATGTGACGTTCAGAACTAGCATACCCCCCGCAAACTTCCGGGGAATTTGCTAACAATTTACTAAATTACTCATGATAAACGTTCACAAAAAGCATAACAATTATTTTAAGAATTATAGATACAGAACTCCTCTATGCACTCGATATGTCCGATTTTAAAATAGCTTTTTGGTGAAAGCACATTTTGCAATATTCTAAGTACATAGCCCAGCCATCACAGGCTAGCTATTTAGACACCCGGCAAGTTTAGCCTTCACCAAAATCAGATTTACTATTATAAAAGTTTGATTACCTTTTGTTGTCTTCGTCAGAATGCACTCCCAGGACTGCTACTTCAATAACAAATGTTGGTTTGGTCCCAAATAATCCATCGTTATATCCGAATAGCGGCGTTTTGTTCGTGCGTCCCAGACACTATCCGAAATGGTAAATCAGGGTCGTACGCATGGCGCAATTCGTGACAAAAAAATTCTAAATATTCCATTACCGTACTTCGAAGCATGTCTACCGCTGTTTAAAATCAATTTTTATGCAATTTATCTCGTAAAAAAGCGATAATATTCCGACCGGGAATCTCCTTTTAGCTAAACAGAGGAAAGAAAACAAAGCATTCGGTCGACGCGGGCACGCGCCTGAGTCTCACAGTACTGTAACCAGCCACTACCCAAACACGCTACTTTGTTTCAGCCAGAGCCTGCAAAGCCACGATTCAGCTTTTTACCGCCTTCTGAGACCCTATGGCAGCCGTAGGAAGTGTCACGGGACAGCTAAGATTCTCACTCTTCAATAAACAGAGACAAGAAGAACGACACCTTGTCAGACAGGCCACTTCCTGCCTGAAACCTTGTCAGGTTTTTGCCTGCCAAATGAGTTCTGTTATACTCACAGACACCATTCAAACAGTTTTAGAAACTTTAGGGTGTTTTCTATCCATATGTAATAAGTATATGCATATTCTAGTTACTGGGTAGGAGTGGTAACCAGATTAAATCGGGCACGTTTTTTATCCAGCCGTGAAAATACTGCCCCCTAGCCATAACAGGATAACATTATAGATTATATTCTATTAGAGTATAGGCCGATTATCTTCTGGTTTAAATGGTGTATTTTACCTCGCGTCCAGTCTCATTCCAAACGTCGTAAATTGTTGTATCTGCACGAAACCAGTCTTTACTAAAATCATCCATACATCAATTGTCTTAACCTCTATGGGCTACTCAACAGCCAGTTGCATCCTGTGGCGCGTTATTCAAATCCTTAGATATGCTATTACTTCAATTTTTCAAAAATATGACTATTTTACACCATTTTAAAGATAAGACTCTCGTTAATCTAACCACACTGTCCGATTTCAAAAAGGCTTTACAACGAAAGCAAAACATTAGATTATGTCAGCTTAGTACCGAGCCAGAAATAATCAGACACCCATTTTTCAAGCTAGCATATAATGTCACATAAACCCAAACCACAGCTAAATGTAGCACTAACCTTTGATGATCTTCATCAGATGACAACCCTAGGACATTATGTTATATAATACATGCATGTTTTGTTCAATCAAGTTCATATTTATATCAAAAACCAGCTTTTTACATTAGCACGTGACTAGCATGTGACTAGCATTCCCACCGAACACTGCCGGTGAATTTACTAAATTACTCACGATAAACGTTCACAAAAAGCATAACAATTATTTTAAGAATTATAGATACAGAACTCCTCTATGCACTCGATATGTCCGATTTTAAAATAGCTTTTCGGTGAAAGCACATTTTGCAATATTCTCAGTAGATAGCCCAGCATCACAGGGCTAGCTATTTAGACACCCAGCAAGTTTAGCACTCACCAAAGTCAGATTTACTTTAAGAAAAATGTTATTACCTTTGCTGTCTTCGTCAGAATGCAATCCCAGGACTTCTACTTCAATAACAAATGTTGGTTTGGTCCCAAATAATCCATTGTTATATCCAAATAGCGGCGTTTTGTTCGTGCGTTCAAGACACTATCCGAAAGGGTAAATAAGGGTGACGAGCATGGCGCAATTCGTGACAAAAAAATTCTAAATATTCCATTACCGTACTTCGAAGCATGTCAACCGCTGTTTAAAATCAATTTTTATGCCATTTTTCTCATAAAAAAAGCGATAATATTCAGACCGGGAATCTGCGTTTAGGTAAACAGACGAAAGAAAATAAAGCATGGGGTCGACTCGGGCACGCGCCTAAGCCCATAGTACTCTGATCGGCCACTTGCCAAACGCAATAATGTGTTTCAGCCAGAGGCTGCCTCGATATCGTTCAGCTTTTTCCCAGGCTCTGAGAGCCTATGGGAGCCGTAGGAAGTGTCACGTTATAGCAAAGATTCTCAGTCTTCAATAAAAAGAGCCAAGATGAAACACAACTTGTCAGACAGGCCACTTCCTGCATGGAATCTTCTCAGGTTTTGGCCTGCCATAGGAGTTCTGTTATACTCACAGACACCATTCAAACAGTTTTAGAAACTTTAGGGTGTTTTCTATCCAAAGCCAATAATTATATGCATATTCTAGTTACTGGGCAGGAGTAGTAACCAGATTAAATCGGGTACGTTTTTTATCCGGCCGTGTCAATACTGCCCCCTAGCCCTAACAGGTTAATATGGTTATCAGGGGGGAGCTGTAACCTATAACAAACCCCGTTCAGTCTCCTCAGGACTTTAAATGGCCCCACAAACCGCGGACCCAGCTTCCGGTCGGCGCTCGCCTTCTGCCGCCTGATGGCCTGTTGCAGGCGCACATGGGCAGCGTCCCATGTCTCCTCCGAGCGCTTAAACCATTCATCCACCGCAGGTGCCTCGATCTGGCTCTGATGCCACGGTGCCTGGACCGGCTGATAACCTAGTACACACTGAAAAGGAGACTTTTTTGGGCCACCTTTTTGCTAGGACCGGCCAGAGTTTTGGGCAATCTCTGCCCAGGGTATAAACACCGCCCACTCCCCCGGCCGGTCCTGGCAATAGGACCACAGAAACCTACCCACATCTTGGTTAACTCTCTCCACCTGCCCGTTACTCTCGTCGTGAAAACCTGAGGTAAGGCTGACCGAGACCCCCAGACATTCCATGAACGCCTTCCAGACCCTCGACGTGAACTGGGACCCCGATCAGACACTATATCCTCAGGCACCCCGTAGTGCCGGAAGACGTGTGTGAACAGGGCCTCCGCAGTCTGTAGGGCCGTAGGGAAACGGGCAAAGGAAGGAGACGGCAGGACTTAGAAAACCGATCCACAACGACCAGGATCGTGGTGTTTCCTTGTGACGGAGGAAGATCCGTCACGAAATCCTCCGATAGGTGTGACCACGGCCGTTGTGGAACGGGTAGGGGTTGTAATTTCCATCTGAGCAGGTGTCTAGGTGCCTTGCACTGGGCGCACACTGAGCAGGAGGAAACATAAACCCTCACGTCCTTAGCTAAAGTGGGCCACCAGTACTTCCCACTAAGACAGCGCACTGTCCGACCGATGCCAGAATGAACAGAGGATGGTGACGTGTGGGCCCAACAGATCAAACGATCGCGGACATCAGACGGAACGTACAGATGCCCAACTGGACACTGGGTGGGAGTGGGCTCTGTACGTAACGCCCGCTCGATGTCCACATCTACCTCCCATACCACCAGTGCCGCCAGGAAAGAAGCTGGAAGTATGGGAGTGGGACCCATGGACCGCTCCTCTGTGTCATACATCCAGGACAGTGCGTCTGCCTTAGCGTTCTGGGAACCTGGTCTGTAGGATAGGGTGAAAACAAAATGGTTGAAAAACATGGCCTACCTTGCCTGGCGAGGGTTCAGTCTCCTCGCCGCCCGGATGTACTCCAGATTGCGGTGGTCAGTCCAAATGAGGAAAGGGTGTTTAGCCCCCTCAAGCCAATGCCTACACGCCTTCAGGGCCTTGACATCAGCCAACAGCTCCCGGTCCCCCACATCACAGTTTCGCTCCGCCGGGCTGAGCTTCTTCGAAAAGAAAGCACATGTCAAATCCTGACCAGTAAAGGGGTTATTTGTTATTGTAGTTTGGGCAGGATGTGGCAGGGGGTGTTTGTTTTATGTGGTTTGGGGTTTGTTGGGATATGTAATTATGTAAGAGGGGTGTTTGTTTAATGTGTTCCGGGGTTTTGGGGTATTGTTCTATGTTTTGTATTTCTATGGTTTTTCTATGTTGTATATTTCTTTGTTGGCCTGGTATGGCTCTCAATTAGGAACAGCTGTACATCGTCGTTGCTGATTGGGAGTCATACATAGGTAGCCCTTTTTTCACCTGTCTTTTGTGGGAAGTTGTTTTTGCACTGCTAGGGTTAGCCTGCAAAACTGTTTAGCTGTCGTTCGTTTTGTTATTTTTGTTAAGTGTTCAAGTTTCTTAACCTGTTGGGGCTAGGGGGCAGTATTTTCACGGCTGGATAAAAAAACGTACCCGATTTAATCTGGTTACTAATCCTACCCAGTAACTAGAATATGCATATACTTATTATATATGGAAAGAAAACACCCTAAAGTTTCTAAAACTGTTTGAACGGTGTCTGTGAGTATAACAGAACTCATTTGGCAGGCAAAACCCTGAGACAGATTCTGACAGGAAGTGGATATCTGATGTGTTGTATTACCTTTAAACCTATGCCATTGAAAAACACAGGGGCTGAGGAATATTTTGGCACTTCCTATTGCTTCCACTAGATGTCACCAGCCTTTACAAAGTGTTTTGAGTCTTTTACTGTGAGATCTGACCGAACAAGAGCCATGGAACGGTGATGGCCGATTAGACTCTGGCGCGCGAGTTCATGTTGGGTACCCTCGTTCCAATACGTTATAAAAGAGAATGCATTCGTCCACATTGAATATTATTCATGTTCTGGTTAAAAAAGGCCCTAATGATTTATGCTATACAACGTTTGACATGTTTGAACGAACGTAAATATATTTTTTCCCCTCGTTCATGAAGTGAAGTCCGGCGGGCTTAGATCATGTGCTAACAAGAAGGAGATTTTTGGACATAAATGATGAGCTTTTTTGAACAAAACTACATTCGTTATGGACCTGTGATACCTGGAAGTGACATCTGATGAAGAGAATCAAAGGTAATGGATTATTTACATAGTATTTTCGATTTTAGATCTCCCCAACATGGCGGCTAGTCTGTATTGCAACGCGTATTTTTCTGGGCGCAGTGCTCAGATTATTGCAAAGTGTGATTTCCCAGTAAGGTTATTTTTTAATCTGGCAAGTTGATTGCGTTCAAGAGATGTAAATCTATAATTCTTTAAATGACAATATAATATTTTACCAATGTTTTCTAATTTTAATTATTTAATTTGTGGTGCTGACTTGACTGCCGGTTATTGGAGGGAAACGATTTCCTCAACATCAATGCCATAGTAAAACGCTGTTTTTGGATATAAATATGAACTTGATAGAACTAAAAATGCATGCATTGTCTAACATAATGTCCTAGGAGTGTCATCTGATGGAGATTGTAAAAGGTTAGTGCATCATTTTAGCTGGTTTTATGGTTTTGGTGACCCTGTCTTTGAATTGACAAAACATTACACACAGCTATTGTCAATGTACTCTCCTAACATAATCTAACTTTATGCTTTCGCCGTAAAACCTTTTTGAAATCGGACAACGTGGTTAGATTAAGGAGATGTTTATCTTTCAAAGGGTGTAAGATAGTTGTATGTTTGAAAAATTTGAATTTTGACATTTTTTTGGTTTCAAATTTGCCGCTCTTGAAATGCACCTGCTGTTGATGGAGTGCACCACGGGGGGGACGCTAGCGTCCCACCTAGCCCATAGAGGTTAAAATAAAACGTTAAAATGAGCACTCAACCCGCTGCGCCTTGGTCTACTCAATACGACAACCGTTACAGCGTACAGGGGCAGAGCTTTGGTGGCGTACCCGAGCACTGAGACAGCACAACTCCTATCTCATCTTCGGACGCGTCCATCTCTACTATAAATGCCAAGGAGGGATCAGGATGAGCCAGCACGGGAGCCTAGGTAAACAGAGCCTACAGGTGACCAAAAGCCCTGTCCGCCCCAGCTGACCACTGCAGTCGCACCGGTCCCCCCTTCAGCAAGGAGGTAATGGGAACCGCTACCTGACCAAAGCCCCGGATAAACCTCCGTTAGTAGTTGGCAAACCCTAAGAACCGCTGCACCTCCTTGCCGTGGTTGGAGTCGGCCAATTACGCACGGCTGAAATGCGGTCATTTTCCATCTCCACCCCTGACGCGGAAAGGCGGTACCCTAGGAAGGAGACGGACTGTTGGAAGAACAGACATTTCTCAGCCTTGACGTACAGGTCATGCTCCAACAGTCGACCAAGCACCCTGCGCACCTGGGACACATGCTCGGCGCGTGTAGCGGAGTATATTAGAATGTCATCTATATACACCACTACACCCTGCCCGTGCAGGTCCCTGAAAATCTCGTCTACAAAGGATTGGAAGACTGATGGAGCATTCATCAACCTGTACGGCATGACAAGGTACTCATAGTGCCCAGAGGTGGTACTAAATGCCGTCTTCCACTCATCCCCCTCCCGGAAACGCACCAGGTTGTAAGCGCTCCTGAGATCCAATTTTGTGAAGAAGCACGCCCCGTGCAATGACTCTGTTACACTGGCTATGAGAGGCAGCGGGTAGCTGTACTTCACCGTGATCTGATTGATACCTCGATCGTCAATACACGGGCCTAAACCTCCATCCTTCTTCTTCACAAAAAAGAAACTCGAGGAGGCAGGTGAAGTGGAAGGCCAAATGTATCCCTGTCCCAGAGATTTGGAGACATATGTTTCCATGGCCGTTGTCTCCTCTTGTGACAGAGGATACACGTGACTCCTGGAAAGTGCTCCGTCTAGCAGGAGATTTATCGCACAATCCTCCCCGTCAATGGGGTGGTAGTTGAGTCGCCTTCTGTAAGAGCCAAATCAGCATATTCAGGGGGGATGTGCATGATGGAGACCTGGTTTGGACTCTCCACCGTAGTTGCACCTATGGAAACACCTACACACCTCCCTGGGCACTGACATGACCATCCCTTGAGAGCTCTCTGTTGCCACGAAATAGTGGGGTCATGATAGGCCAACCAGGGAAGGCCCAACACCACAGGAAACACAGGAGAATCGATCAGGAAGAGACTAATTCTCTCCTCATGACCCTCCTGCGTTATCATACATAGTGGAGCTGTGACCTCCCTAATCAGCCCCGACCCTAAAGGACGACTATCGAAGGCATATACAAGGAAGGGCACATCAACAGGAACAATAGGGCCTAATCTAAGTGCAAATGAACGGTCAATAAAGTTCCCAGCTGCACCTGAATCTACTAGAGCCTTATGCTGGGAATGCGGGGAAAACTCAGGAAATTCTATATACACACACACACACACACACACACACACACACACGCACACACGCACACACGCACACACGCACACACGCACACACACACGCGCGCGCAACAGGGAGCTCTGTGTGAGTGGGGTGCCTACTCACCTGGGATGATCCACCAGTGCCCTGCCTGCTGCCTCAACTCCCTGGGGAACCTCCCCAGCACCGACCAGCAGTGTGCCCTCTGTGGCCACATGTGGTGCAGGAAGCGGCCCCCCCTCCAGTCACCCTCAGAGCAGCACCTCCGAGCTCCATAGGTGTAGGGTCGGAGATGCTGGGGGGATGGAATGAACGGGGCCCGATCTGGCCATCCGCAGGTGCCCAACAGATTATCCAGCCGGATGGATAAATCCACCAGCTGGTCGAGGTTAAGGGTGGTGTCCCTGCATGCCAGCTCCCAACAAACATCCTCACATAGACTGCACCGGTAATGGTCGATCAGGGCCCCTTCATTCCATCCCGCACTGGCTGCCAGGGTCCTGAAGTTCAGTGCAAACAACCGTTCCCCTGCCGCTCTCCCCTCAGGTGGATGATCGAATACCGCCCGGAAGCGGCGCGTGAAATCCTCGTAGTGGACCAACAATGCGCCTTCTCTCCCCCATACGGCGTTGGCCCACTCAAGTGCTCTCCCCGACAAACAGGAGATGAGGGTGGACACGCTCTCGTGTCCCGAGGGAGCCAGGTGGACGGTCGCCAGATAGAGCTCCAACTGGAGCATGAACCTCTGGCACCCGGCAGCCATCCCATCATATGCCCTCGGGAGCGAGAGCCGAATCCCACTGGGTTCAGGTGACGGAGGAGTGGACAGCGGTGTGGGTTGGGGTGAAGTGGATGGAGGTGTGGGAAAACCCCCTCTCTCCCATCGCTCCATGGTGTGCAGCACGCGATCCATGGCTGTGCCAAGATTTTGGAGCATCGTCGCATGCTGCTCGACACACTCCTCCACCGGTAATGGAGGACTGGGTACCTGCTGACTCCATATATGGGTGCATGTTTCTGTCAGGTGTCAGTGTGCAGCGGGTAGGACGGAGTCAGGCACAGGACACAGAACTGAGTAAAATCGGTACTTTAACTCAAAATAAATCTCAAACTAATTCCATACAGGAAAAACAATCCAGCTCGATACAAAAGAGCGACCACTTAACAAAGAACAAACACGCACAAAACCATGTGGGAACCAGAGGGTTAAATAGGGAATAAATTATAACATAATGGAAACCAGGTGTGTACAATCAAGACAAAACAAATGGACAAAGAAACGTAGATCGGTGGTGGCTAGAAAGCCGGTGACGTCGACCGCGGAACGCCGCCCGAACAAGGAGAGGCACCGACTTTGGCGGAAGTCGTGACAACACCATCCAAGATAACAGTATAAGAATTGCGTTTGTATACACGTGTAATATTCCGAATGTATCACTTCTCCATTTACAATGACTTTGAAATACACTACATGACCAAACCTACGTGGACACCTGCTCGTCTAACATCTCATTCCAAAATCATGGGCATTAATATGGAGTTGGTCCCCCCTTTGCTGCTATATCAGCCGCCACTCTTCTGGGAAGGTTTTCCACTAGATGTTGGAACATTGCTGCGGGGACTTGCTTCCATTCAGCCACAAGAGCATTAGTGAGGTCGGGCACTGATGTTGGGCGATTAGGCCTAGCTCGCAGTTGGCATTCCAATTCATCCCAAGGTGTTCGATTGGGTTGAGGTCAGGGGTCTGTGCAGGCCAATCAAGTTCTTCTACACTGATTGTGACAAACCTTTTCTGTATGGACCACGCTTTGTGCACCGGGGCACTGTAATGCTGAAACAGGAAAGGACCTTCCCCAAACTGTTGACACAAATTTGGAAGCACAGAATCATCTAGAATGTCATTGTATGCTGTAACATTACGATTTCCCTTCACTGGAACTAAGGGGCTTAGCCCGAACCATGAAAAACAGCCCCAGACCATTATTCTTCCTCCACCAAACTTTAGAGTTGGCACTGTGCATTCAGGCAGGTAACTTTCTCCTGGCACCCGCCAAACCCAGATTAGTCTGGCGGACTGCCAGATAGTGAAGCGTGATTCATCACCCAGAGTCCAATGGTGGCGAGCTTTACACCACTCCAGCCAACACTTGGCATTGCGCATGGTGATCTTAGGCTTGTGTGCGGCTGCTCCGCCATTGAAACCCATTTCATGAAGCATCCGAATAAAATGTATTGTGCTGACGTTGCTTCCAGAGGCAGTTTGGAACTCGGTAGTGAGTGTTGCAACGGAGGACAGATGATTTTTACACTTCAGCACTCGGCGGTCCCATTCTGTGAGCTTGTGTGGCTTACCACTTCATGGCTGAGCCTTTGTTGCTCCTAGACATTTCCACTTCACAATAACAGCACTTACAATTGACAAGGGCAGCTCTAGCAGGGCAGAAACTGAACTGACTTGTTGGAAAGGTGGCATCCTATGACGGTGCCATGTTGAAAGTCACTGAGCTCTTCAGTAAGGCCATTATACTGCCAATGTTTGTCTATGGAGATTGCATGGCAGTGTGCTCAATTTTACAGCTGAATAGCTGAATACACTAACTTGAAGGGGTGTCCACATACTTTTGTATATATAGTGTATTTCACTACGCCTCTCTGTACTATATGTTTGCGCAAAGCCATAAAATCGTGTTTACTAAGAGTTCGAATTTTGGGACTACCAATGCCAGTGACACCACTGCAACTATGTCACGTGTTTTAACTCCTTGAGAGCTCTTGACTATATCTATCAGATTTGCAATATCCTACTTGAAAACAAAACTGGAATGAGTCCAGAGAGAAACCCAATTGCAAACACTTCTTGGCAGGTAGAGGCAAAGATGGATGCTGAACCTTTGACTCAGAAATTTGACTTTTGGTAATGCTCTCGCCAAGTAGTAGAAATACTCCCTTAATAAGTTTTAACCAATGAGTTAGGTAACGAACTGTCAAGATTCCTTTAAGTAGTGGAACACTATAGTTCAGGAGCCACGTGTACCATTTTTGTGCCTTCCAAAATGTTTTTGGGGTGATCGAAAGTGGTACACGTAAGACATTGCAAATTGGCTTTATATTCAAAAGTATGTCATCTAGATGTTGAGATGATCTACCTATATACCATAACATCTCATAATTTTTGCTGTTTAACCATAAACTGGTCAAGCTCCTGGCAATCCCCAATAGCACATTGTGCATATAATCTGGGATAGGTCCCTCTATTATGTTAAAATGTTCAAGCCGAGATAAAATACTGGGGCATTTAATTCCCTTTACTGCTTTGCCAGACTCTAGTGCTCTAAATAATAATAATAATAATAATAATCTATAAATAAATCAACCTGAGACTGATTTCTGAGTTGACAGTTCCCCTCAAAATAATATGAATGTGTATGCCCTCTTCCCTTTGCTACTACAGAACATTTTTGGAGACAAACTAGAGCATCCAAATTCAACATCAAACTGTTTAAAGTTTTGAAGAAGAGATCTGGCAACTGTCACTGATTTAAAATTAAAGACCCTTCAGGATTTTTCCATTTGATACCTTGATCATGCAAAGTAATGCATTTATCTACCAAAGGTTTAATGAGCTTCCTGTACATCTGAGAACCAAACAAGTCCTTCTGCGGTTTATGGTTTGGGACCAAAAAGCCATACATGAACACATACTTTAATAGAACAAAGGAGTGGCCAAATGCTAAATGATGAGGATAAAATTATTGGAACTCCGTCACAACTGAACTGAAGGGACAGAATATCAGGAGAATTTAGAGGCGACAGTTCCACCTTTCCATCACATATACAGTTGAAGTCGGAAGTTTACATACACCTTAGCCAAATACATGTAAACTCATTTTTTCACAATTCCTGACATTTAATCCTAGTAAAAATTCCCTGTTTTAGGTCTGTTAGGATCACCACTTTATTTTAAGAATGTGAAATGTCAGAATAATAGTTGAGAGGATGATTTATTTCAGCTTTTATTTCTTTCATCACATTCGCAGTGGGTCAGAAGTTTACATACACTCAATTAGTATTTGGTAGCATTGCCTTTTAAATTGTTTAACTTCAGTCAAACATTTTGGGTAGCCTTCCACAAGCTTCCCACAATAAGTTGGGTGAATTTTGGCCCATTCCTCCTGACAGAGCTGGTGGAAATGAGTCAGGTTTGTAGGCCTCCTTGCTCGCACAGGCTTTTTCAGTTCTGCCCACAAATATTCTATAGGCTTGAGGTCAGGGCTTTGTGATGGCCACTCCAATACCTTGACTTTGTTGTCCTTAAGCCATTTTGCCATAACTTTGGAAGTATGCTTGGGGACATTGTCCTTTTTGGAAGACCCATTTGCGACCAAGTTTTAACTTCCTGACTGATGCCTTGAGATGTTGCTTAATAATAATTTAATAATTTTCCTCCCTTATGATGCCATCTATTTTGTGAAGAGCTCCAGTCCCTGCTGCATCAACGCACCCCCACAACATGATGCTGCCACCCCCGTGCTTCACGGTTGGGATGGTGTTCTTCGGCTTGCAAGCATCCCCCTTTTTCCTCCAAACATAACGATGATTATTATGGCCAAACAGTTCTATTTTGTTTCATTCATCTTTGTCCCCATGTGCAGTTGCAAACTGTAGTCTGGCTTTTTTATGGCGGTTATGGAGCAGTGGCTTCTTACTTGCTGAGCGGCCTTTCAGGTTATGTCGATATAGGACTCGTTTTACTTTGGATATAGATACTTTTGTACCTGTTTCCTCCAGCATCTTCACAAGGTCCTTTGCTGTTGTTCTGGGATCACATTTCGCACCAAAGTACGTTCATCTCTAGGAGACAGAACGTGTCTCCTTCCTGAGCTGTATGACGGCTGCGTGATCCCATGGTGTTTATACTTGTGTACTATTGTTTGTACAGTTGAACGTGGTCCCTTCAGGCGTTTGGAAATTGCTCCCAAGGATGAACCAGACTTGTGGAGGTCTACAATTCTATTTCTGAGGTCTGGGCTGATTTCTTTTGATTTTCCCATGATGTCAAGCAAAGAGGCACTGAGTTTGAAGGTAGACCTTGAAATACATCCACAGGTACACCTCCAATTGACTCAAATGATGTCAATTAGCCTATCAGAAGCTTCTAAAGCCATGGCATAATTTTCTGGAATTTTCCAAGCTGTTTAAAGGCACAGTCAACTTAGTGTATGTAAACTTCTGACCCACAGGAATTGTGATACAGTGAATGATAAGTGAAATAATCTGCCTGTAAACAATTGTTGGAAAAATAACTTGTGTCATGCACAAAGTAGATGTCCTAACCGACTTGCCAAAAACTATAGTTTGTTAACCTGTTAGGGCTAGGGGGCAGTATTGACACGGCTGGATAAAAAACATACCCGATTTAATCTGGTTACCACTCCTACCCAGTAACTAGAATATGCATATACTTATTACATATGGATAGAAAACACCCTACATTTTCTAAAACTGTTTGAATGGTGTCTGTGAGTATAACAGAACTCAAATGGCAGGTCAAAACCTGAGAGATTCCTTTACAGGAAGTGGCCTGTCTGACCATTTCTTGAACTTCTTTTCCATCTCTATCATTTACTAAGGATCTCTGCTCTAATGTGACACTTCCCACGTCGTCCATAGGCGCTCAGAGCCCGGGAAAAAACAGAATGTCGTCATTCCAGCCCCAGGCTGAAACACATTATCGCCTTTCTCAAGTGGCCGATCAAGGGACACTGGGCTTATGCGCATGACCCGACCGCCCCCGCCTTTGGGATTTTTTCCTCTGTTTGCCGAAAAGGAGATTCCCTGTCGGAATATTATCGCTTTTCTACGAGAAAAATGGCGTAAAAATTGATTTTAAACAGCGGTTGACATGCTTCGAAGTACGGTAATGGAATATTTAGAATTTTATTGTCACGAATTGCGCCATGCGCGCGACACTTCTTTACTATTTCGGATAGTGTCTGGAACGCACAAACAAAACGCTGCTATTCGGATATAACGATGGATTATTTTGGACCAAACCAACATTTGTTATTGAAGTAGCAGTCCTGGGTGTGCATTCTGACGAAGACAACAAAAGGTAATCAAACTTTTATAATAGTAAATATGATTATGGTGAGTGCTAAACTTGCCGGGTGTCTAAATAGCGAGCCCGTGATGCCTGGGCTATGTACTTAGAATATTGCAAAATGTGCTTTCACCAAAAAGCTATTTTAAAATCGGACATATCGAGTGCATAGAGGAGGTCTGTATCTATAATTCTTAAAATAATTGTTATGCTTTTTGTGAACGTTTATCGTGAGTAATTTAGTAAAATGTTAGCGAATTCCCCGGAAGTTTGCGGGGGGTATGCTAGTTCTGAACGTCACATGCTAATGTAAAAAGCTGGTTTTTGATATAAATATGAACTTGATTGAACAAAACATGCATGTATTGTATAACATAATGTCCTAGGGTTGTCATCTGATGAAGATCATCAAAGGTGAGTGCTGCATTTAGCTGTCTTCTGGGTTTTGGTGACATTATATGCTGGCTTGAAAAATGGGTGTCTGATTATTTCTGGCTTGGTACTCTGCTGACATAATCTAATGTTTTGCTTTCGTTGTAAAGCCTTTTTGAAATCGGACAGTGTGGTTAGATTAACGAGAGTCTTGTCTTTAAATATAGAGAGTCTGGGAACATCAAACAAATGGGGAAAGGTACCACATATTTTGTTAACCTCTATGGGGCAGGCGGGATGAATTCGTCCCACCTACGTAACAGCCAGTTGAATCCTGTGGCGCGATTTTCAAATACCTTAAAAATCCTATTACTTCAATTTCTCAAACATATGACTATTTTACAGCTATTTAAAGACAAGACTCTCGTCAATCTAACCACACTGTCCGATTTCAAAAAGGCTTTACAACGAAAGCAAAACATTAGATTATGTCAGCAGAGTACCAAGCCAGAAATAATCAGACACCCATTTTTCAAAGCTAGCATATAATGTCACAAAAAACAAAACCACAGCTAAATGCAGCACTAACCTTTGATGATCTTCATCAGATGACACACCTAGGACATTATGTTATACAATACATGCATGTTTTGTTCAATCAAGTTCATATTTATATCAAAAAACTGCTTTTTACATTAGCATGTGACTAACAATTTACTAAATTACTCACGATAAACGTTCACAAAAAGCATAACAATTATTTTAAGAATTATAGATACAGAACTCCTCTATGCACTCGATATGTCCGATTTTAAAATAGCTTTTTGGTGAAAGCACATTTTGCAATATTCTAAGTACATAGCCCAGCCATCACGGGCTAGCTATTTAGACACCCGGCAAGTTTAGCACTCACCAATATCAGATTTACTATTATAAAAGTTTGATTACCTTTTGTTGTCTTCGTCAGAATGCACTCCCAGGACTGCTACTTCAATAACAAATGTTGGTTTGGTCCAAAATAATCCATCGTTATATCCGAATAGCGGCGTTTTGTTCGTGCGTCCCAGACACTATCCGAAATGGTAAATCAGGGTTGCGCGCATGGCGCAATTCGTGACAAAAAAAATCTAAATATTCCATTACCGTACTTCGAAGCATGTCAACCGCGGTTTAAAATCCATTTTTATGCCATTTTTCTCGTAAAAAAGCGATAATATTCCGACCGGGAATGTCCATTTAGCTAAACAGAGGAAAGAAACCAAAGCTTTCGGTCGAAAGCGGGCACGAGCCTGAGTCTCACAGTACTGTAACCAGCCACTACCCAAACGCGCTACTTTTTTTCAGCCAGAGCCTGCAAAGCCACGATTCAGCGTTTTGCCGCCTTCTGAGAGCCTATGGCAGCCGTAGGAAGTGTCACGGGACAGCTAAGATCCTCACTCTTCAATAAACAGAGACAAGAAGAACGACACCTTGTCAGACAGGCCACTTCCTGCATGAAATCTTCTCAGGTTTTTGCCTGCCATATGAGTTCTGTTATACTCACAGACACCATTCAAACAGTTTTAGAAACTTTAGGGTGTTTTCTATCCAAAGCCAATAATTATATGCATATTCTAGTTACTGGGCAGGAGTAGTAACCAGATTAAATCGGGTACGTTTTTTATCCAGCCGTGAAAATACTGCCCCCTAGCCATAACAGGTTAAAAACGGATTGATTTACAGTTCATGAGGGTTGCCTAATCACAAATATGACATTTTGGAAAGATGTGACCTTTTTAAACCTTCGAAACAGCCCCTATTAACCTGTTAGGGACAGACGTTCCGCTAGCGTTTTTTATCCGGCCGTGAAAATACTGCCCCCTATCCCAAACAGGTTTTAAGGCACTTCCAGGTGTCACAGGAAGCTGAAAGTAAACACATATCCTCATTGGGGCAGTCTTTGTTAAGAACTGACTGATTTACAGACGGTTGAATGCAGTGTTTTTCACTAACTGTAGGTTGTGAAATCAAAACCACTTTTAGGGTCAATTTAACCACTTCCAGTTGCTCCAGGAATAAAATCAACACAGGTAATTCTCATAGTAGCCTGATAGATTGCCATTGAGAACAATTTGATATGGCAATCATAACCCACATTGGCATCAGGTTGAATTTAGGGCAGCAGGCAATGTATTCCTATGGGGAGAGATGTCAATGTAAACTGTTAGAAGAAAATACCTTGTTTTCACTATTAAGGGTTAATTCCACACGATCAATGTTAGGTTTGCACAGATCAGGAAGACCTTTGAAATGTTCCTGTGATTGAATTGTGCTTCTAGCCTTAACGGTTCTGCCACTGTCACCCAAAAGCACCTCAAATGTAGATCAGGCTTCATTTTTGGCCTTGTGGTGAGACCTTTCTGGATAGCAATATCTTACCCCCAAAACATCAGAGACAGCTGTCCTTCACATATGTGGCTCTTTATATGCCCCCCAACCATAATCTGGAAATATATTAAATTCAGACTACACATGGACTACACATTTAGTCCCGTGTAGCTCAGTTGGTAGAGCATGGTGTTTGCAACGCCAGGATTGTGGGTTTGATTCCCACGGGGAACCAGTACTGGAAAAAAATGTATGAAATGTATGCATTCACTACTGTAAGTCGCTCTGGATAAGAGCGTCTGCTAAATGACTAAAAGAAAAGAAAAAGAAAATGGATACATAGCACTACCTAGATGGAACTAGAAGGTCTTCCAAAAAGGACAAAAAAAAGATAAAAACTAGTTTTCTAATATATACCAGCTCATGAGGGTTGCCTAATCACACATATGAAAATTTGGAAAGATGTGACCTAGCCTCAACGATTCTGCTGCTGTCACCCAAAAGCACCTCAAATTTAGGACAGGCTTCATTTGGCTACTTTTTTACAGGCTACGTTCTTACACGGTCGCTAACGTCAGACCGAGCGAGCTACAGTAAAGTGGGGCATCTCCTTGAATTCGGCACGGCCTAGAGACTATGGTGTTGCAATTTGTTTCCCTTTCTGTGATGATTTAACCCTGCCCGTTTCTGGATATCAGCCCTATTTGATGGTAAAGTTCATACTTCCCCTTTAACATATGAAGAGGACCATTCAATCTTTTCATGTTTATATCTGTAGAGGTACAGGTGACCTTGAACACGTGGCAAAAGGAATTTAGAATATTGCCTGTACAGAAGCAGAGTTAGAGCATAACCTTTAAACCCATGTTATCCTTAGGGAGAAACTCGGATGTGTCTTACAACATGAACTGCCGAGCGCAGCTAGTATAACTCTAACGTATCCACCCCAACCTCCCCCGATGAGTCCATCGAAAACTGTGTGACCCAGAAGCCGAAATATGTCCAAAGCATGTGGAAATCACTACTAGTCAGGCTTCCTTCCGAACCTTCTTTTTGAAAGCTTGCTGCGGTCAGACCGAGCGAGCTACGGTCAAGTGGGGCATTTCCTTGAACTCGACACAGCCTAGAGACTAAGGTGACATATGAAGGGGACAATTCAATCTTTTCATGTTGATTTCCATAGAGGTACAGCTGACCCTGAACACATGGCAAAAGGAATTTTGGAAATTGCCTGCACAGAAGCAGAGTCTTCCGGTCAGACTGAGCGAGTTACGGTCAAGTGGGGCATCTCCTTGAACTCAACACAGACTTGAGACTATGGTGGTGCCATTTGTTTCCCTTTCTGTGATGATGAAAGTTTATACTTCCCGTTTAACATATGATAGGACCATTCAAACTTTTCATGTTCATATCTGTAGAAATACAGGTGACCCTGAAAACGTGGCGAAAGGAATTTTGAAAATTTCCTGCACAGAAGAAGAGTTAGAGCATAACCTGTAAATCCATGTTATCCATAGGGAAAAACTCGGATGTGTCAGACAACATGAACCGCCGAGCGCAGCTAGAATAACTCTGTGGCTTATGCACCCCAAACTCCCCCCAATGAGCCCATCAAAATTGGCATTTATCTGTGTTACCCAGAGGCCGCAATATGTCCAAAGCATGTTGAAGTCACTATTAGTCAGGCTACATTCTGGGCCTACATTTTGCACGTTCGCTGCGGTTAGACCGAGCGAGCTACGGTCAAGTGGAGCATCTCCTTGAACTCGACACAGCCTAGAGACTATGGTGATGCCATTTGCCAACACTTTCAGTGTTCATTTTAGCTTGTCCATTTGGTGATGTTTCATCAACAATCACACATTTCAGATCCGGTTCTTTGATGGTTCAAATGCAGGTAGCTATTGCAGGCTCTGTGTTTCTGTACGCCCCACACTGTGTCACTCCATATTGACTGTGTGTGTGGGAGTTTTTTAACCATCACGAAATTAACATTGTACGGTTTCTCATAAGGTGCGATAGATAAATGTCTGGTTCTATTTTTCCTTACACCACAGGTTTATGTATTTTGACGTGAAGAGGTGTAGTTAGCGCTGTATTACTGTTTTCAACCTTAAAACCCACAAAATGAGCATTAACTCAAAGAGCGTTGTGGCCTCGGCGCCATCTTGTTTCTAGTCTAAACAACGTTTGGCTCACTGCGTTTCGTCTTTGAAGTTTGTTCCGTGTCCGAGAAATGGCCATGTCCATATGGTGATGTCACCACTTCTGCCGAAGTCGGTTCCTCTCCTTGATCGGGCGGCGTTCGGCGGTCGACGTCACCGGTCTACTAGCCATCGCCAATCCACCTTTCATTTTCTATTTGTTTTGTCTTGTTTTCCCCCATACCTGGTTTACATTCCCTCATTACTTGTCGTGTATTTAACCCTCTGTTCCCCCCATGTCTGTGTGTGAAATTGTTTATTTTCAGGTTGGCACGCTTCCGGCTGGATTGCGCCGGGTGTTGTTTTGTACCCGTGCTTTGTGGCAGCCGGTACTTTGTACTGTGTTATTGTACCTTGCGCTGCCTCACATGTTCTTTGGGCATTTGTTTGTTTGTGACGCGGTTGCATTCTGTTAATATGATTGCCTCAGTAAAGTGCTTTCTGCACTCATCTCGGCTCTCCTGCGCTTGACTTCTACGCACCAGCTACACCCACCGTTGACAGATGAAATATCCATTTGCCATATACAGCCAGTCACCATCTGTTGGAATTTTCCGGAACAGCAGGAAAATGGAAACAAATTCAACATTTATATCGCGGATAACGGCGTGTCCTGGGAACTTTATTTGTTGACTTCCCGGAAGACGACCTGAGGCCATCGGCCTATTTTAATAACACCCGTGGATGTCCAGTAAGATCCTCATCAACCATAAGGGAAATGCCACAAGCATCCCTTATGTAGGCAAGTCAGTTAAGAATAAATTCTTATTTACAATGACGGCCTACCGGGGAACAGTGGGTTAATTGCCTTGTTCAGGGGCAGAATGCCAGATTTTTACCTTGCCAGTTTCGGGATTCGATCCAGAAACCTTTCGTTTACTGGCCCAACGCTCTAACCACTAGGCTAGCTGCTGCCCCTCCACGGAGGGAGTGGAGATGGTGGAGCAACGCGTCAGTGCAGTCAAGTCATAGACCATCCCCAACTCCGTGAAAGCAGTCCAGCGATTCCTGGGGTTCATCCGGGGCTTCAACACAGTGGTCGCGCCTCTTACCACCCTGCTGAGAGGAGGTCCCCAGCGGCTTCGTTGGAGGGTGGAGGCGGAAAGGGCATTCGAGATACTGAGTGCACACTTCACCACTGCTCCCGTGCTTGTAAATCCCGACCCCTCACTTCCCTTTTTCATTGAGGTGGATGCCTCCTAAGTAGGAGTCGGGGCAGTGCTGTCCCAGCAAACTGGAACCCATCCAAAGCTACTGCCCTGCGCCTTTTACTCCTTTTTACACCTTTTAAGCAGCTGAGACTCGATCCCAGAGGAACTACGAGATAGGGGACCGGGAACTCTTGGCGGTCAAGAAGGCTCTGAAGGCATGGAGGAACTGGCTGGAGGATAAACACCCTTTCCTGGTGTGGACGGACCATCGCAACCTGGAGTACATCAGGGCAGCGAAGAGGCTAAACCCGAGACAGGCCAGGTGGGCTCTATTCTTCGCCAGGTTCCAATTCACGCTTTCTTATAGGCCAGGCTCAAAGAACATGAAGGTGGACGCCCTGTCTCACCTCTATGACGTAGAGGAGAGGGAGGGAGAGGAGACCTCCATCATCCCTCCATCCAATATCATCGTGCCAGTGGTGTGGGACGTGGACACCAACATACGGCAGGGCCTGTGCATGGAACCTACACCTACACATTGCCTGGAGAACCATGCCTACGTGCCCACGGGTGTGTGGGACCGCCTCCTTGCCTGGGTGCACACGGTACCTGTGTCAGGTCATCCTGGGATAAGCCGTACCATTGCCTGCCTGACGAAGAAGTACTGGTGGCCCACCTGGCTAGGGACGCCCGGATTTACATCTATTCCTGTTTTGTCTCATTACGCACACCTGGTTCCCATTCCCCCTGATTGGTATGTGTATATATGTGCCCTCTGTTGCCTATTGTCCTTGTCAGTTATTGTTACCATATCTGTTGGTCCTGTGAGTACCTGTGCTATTGTATCGGCTTCCATGCTGTGTGTTATTGTGCTCTTATGTTACAGGTCTCGTCCTGTGTATTATTTAGAGGTTTACACCTCGCTCTTTTGTTTGGGTGGAGAAAATAAAAAACCCTATTTTGTATTCCTGCGCCTGTCTCCAATCTTTAGACAATGGGACACAGGCCTTAAAGGTCAAATTGCTGCAGAGAAACCACTACTAGAGGACACCAATAATAAGAAGAGACTTGCTTGGGCCTGGTGGAATGTGTCCTTGGTCAGATTAGTCCAAATTTGAGATTTTGGGTTCCAACCTCCGTGTCTTTGAGAGACACAGATTAGGTGAACGGATGATCTCCGCATGTGTGGTTCCCAGGAGGAGGAGGTGTGATGGTGACATTTGTCAGTGATTTATTTTAAATTCAAGGCACACTTATCCAGCATGGCTACCACAGCATTCTGCAGCAGTACGCCATCCCATCTGGTTTGCACTTAGTTGGACTGTCATTTGTTTTCCAACAGGACAATGACCCAACACACCTCCAGGCTGTGTAAGGCCTATTTGACCAATAAGGAGAGTGATGGAGTGCTGCATCAGATGACCTGGCCTCAACAATCACCCAACCTCAACCCAATTGAGATGGTTGGGGAGGATTTGGACCGCAAAGTGAAGGAAAAGTAGCCAACAAGTGCTCAGCATGTGTGGGAACTCCTTCAAGACTGTTGGAAAAGCATTCCTCATAAAGCTGGTTGAAAGAATGCCAAGAGTGTTCAAAGCTGTCATCAAGGCAAAGGGTGGCTATTTTGAAGAATCTTAAACAAATGAAAATATTTTTTATATTTAACACTTTTTTGGTTACTACATGATGTTACTATATGGTGTGTTATTTCATAGTTGTTATGTCGTCACTATTATTCTACGATGTTGAAAATAGTAAAAATAAAGAAATACCCGATAAGTCTACGATAATTTCAATAAGCATTTTTTCTACGGCTGGCCATGCTTTCCACCGGGCTACCCCTACCCTGGCCAACAGCTTCTCCTTCACCCAAATCCAGACAGCTGATGTTCTGAAAGAGCTGCAAAATCTGGATCCCTACAAATCAGCTGGGCTAGACAATCTGGACCCTCTCTTTCTAAAATTATCCGCCAAAATTGTTACAACTCCTATTACTGTCACGGCTCTCTACGAGAGGTGGGTGTAGAAGTCAGGCGCAGGAGAGGAGTAAATTTGTAGAAAGTGTATTTAATAAAGTCCATCCAAAACATACAGGCACAGGACCAAAACACAGTCCAAAAAACACCACTAGAACAAAGTCTAGGGAATACACCAGAATGACAAAATGAACAAAATAACGTCACCCAAAATACAAACAGGGAAAACGAAACAAACCCGCACGAAACAAAGCGGGTAGGGCGAAAATAAATACCCAAATGAAAGAACCTAAACAAGACAAGTTAACAAACAGATCACCGACCATTTTGAATCCCACTGTACCTTCTCCACTATGCAATCTGGTTTCCGAGCTGGTCAAGGGTGCACCTCAGCCACACTCAAGGTCCTAAACTATGTCATAACAGCCATCGATAAAAGACAGTACTGTGCAGCCGTCTTCATCAACCTGGCCAAGGCTTTCGACTCTGTCAATCACCACATTCTTATCGGCAGACTCAATAGCCTTGGTTTCTCAAATGACTGCCGCACCTGGTTCACCAACTACTTCTCAGATAGAGTTTAGTGTGTCAAATCAGAGGGCCTGTTGTTCCGCCTCTGGCAGTCTCTATGGGGGTGCCACAGGGTTCAATTCTCGGGCCGACTCTTTTCTCTGTATATATCAATGATGTCACCCTTGCTGCTGGTGATTCTCTGATCCACCTCTACGCAGACGACACCATTCTGTATACATCTGGCCCTTTGGACACTGTTAGCAAACCTCCAAACAAGCATCAATGCCATACAACACTCCTTCCGTGGCCTCTAAATGCTTTTAAATGCTAGTAAAACTAAATGCATGCTCTTCAACCGATTGTTGCCCCACCCGCCCATCCGACTAGCGTCACTGCTCTGTACGGTTCTGACTTCTGAATATGTGGACAACTACAAATACCTAGGTGTCTGGTTAGACTGTAAACTCTCCTTCCAGACTCATATTAAGCATCTCCAATCCAAAATGTAATCTAGAATTGGCTTCCTATTTCACAACAAAGCCTCCTTCACTCATGCTGCCAAACATACCCTCGTAAAACTGAATATCCTACCGATTCTTGACTTCGGCAATGTAATTTACAAAGTAGCCTCCAACACTCTACTCAGCAAACTAGATGTAGTCTATCACAGTGCCACCTGTTTTGTCACCAAAGCCCCATATACCACCCACCACTGCGACCTGTATGCTCTCGTTGGCTGGTCCTCACTACATATTCGTCGCCAAACCCACTGGCTCCAGGTCATTTATAAGTCTTTGCTAGGTCAAGCCCCGCCTTATCTCAGCTCACTGGTCACCATAGCAACACTCACCCGCAGCACGCGCTCCAGCAGATATATTTCACTGGTCATCCCCAAAGCCAACACTTCCTTTGGCCGCCTTTCCTTCCAGTTCTCTGCTGCCAATGACTGGAATGAATTGCAAAAATCACTGAAGCTGGAGACTTATATCTCCCTCTCTAACTTTAAGCATCAGCTGTCAGAGTAGTTTACCGATCACTGTACCTGTACACAGCCCATCTGTAAATAGCACACCCAACTACCTCATCCCCATATTATTATTTATCCTCTTGTTCTTTTGCATCCCAGTATCTCTACTTGCACATCATCATCTGCATCTGCATCATCTGCATTACTCCAGTGTTAAGGCTAAATTGTAATTATTTTGCCTCTATGGCCTATTTATTGCCTTACCTCCCTACTCTTCTACATTTGCACACACTGTACACAGATTTTTCTATTGTGTTATTGACTGTACATTTGTTTATGTGTAACTCTGTGTTCTTGTTTTTGTCGCACTGTGTAATGAGGGGGGGGGACTGGTTTCCGCGAAGTCAGGCGCAGGAGAACAGAGATGGGTGATAACAGGAGAACTTTAATATACACCCTGGCCCAAAGGCACAGGCGAGGCAGCACAAAGCACAACCACGGTAACATGTACCGGATTAAACAAAACAAACAAACCTAGCGCAAGCCAGCCTGTAGCGTAACACCCTACACAAAGAACAATTCCACACACAGACATGGAGGAAACAGAGGGTAATATACATTTAGTCTGATGAGGGAATGTGAACCAGGTATGCGGGAAAACAAGACAAAACAAATAGAAAATGAAAAGTGGAGCGGCGATGGCTAGAAGACCGGTGACGTCGACTGCCGAACGCCACCCGAACAAGGAGAGGGACCGACTTCGGCGGAAGTCGTGACACACTGCTTTGCTTTATCTTGGCCAGGTCGCAGTTGTAAATGAGAACTTGTTCTCAACTGGCCTACCTGGTTAAATAAAGGTGAAATAAAAATAAATACATTATAAAAAATCAGTAGTTGTGTTCAAACTTTTGACTGGTACTGTACATATCTGCCTGGCATATGACATCATTTATGCAGCATTATACAATACATTTTTGGACTCACCTTGTTGTGCTGTGCCCACTTGAACAGAAAGGTGAAGCGCCGGTTCTTCTTGTGCGCAAAGTTTGTCATCAAAGTCTGGCATTCTTTAAATGTATGGTGCTATCAAGACAACTGGGAACTCTGAAAAAAACGAGTTAGTTGAGATAATTTGTACATGTACTGTAGGTGGGGGTAAAGTGACTATGCATAGATAATAAACAGCAAGCAGCAGCAGTGTAAAAACAAAAGGGGGGGGGGTCAATGTAAATAGTCTGAATGGTCATTTGATGAATTGTTCAGCAGTGTTAGGACTTGGAGGTTGAAGCTGTTAAGGAGCCTTTTGGACCTAGACTTGGGGCTCCGGTACCGCTTCCCGTGCAGTAGCAGAGAGAACAGTCTATGACTTGGGTGACTCGAGTCTTTGACAATGTTTTGTGCCTTCCTCTGACACAGCTTACTATATAGGTCCTGGATGGCAGGAAGCTTGGCCCCAGTGATGTATTGGGCCATACGCACTACCCTCTGTAGCAACTTACGGTTGGATGCCAAGCAGTTGCTATACCAGGTGGTGAACTTTTTGAGGACCTGGGGACTCATGCCATATCTTGTCAGTCTCCTGAGGGGGAAAAGGTGTTGTCGTCTCTTCACAACTGTTTTGGTGTGTATGGACCATGATAGTTTGTTGGTGATGTTGACACCAAGGAACTTGAAACTCTCGACCCTCTCCACTATAGCCCTGTTGATGTTAATGGGGGCCTGTTGGGCCCTCCTTTTCCTGTGGTCCACGATCATCTCCTTTGTCTTGGTCACATTGAGAGAAGATTGTTGTCCTGACACCTCACTGCCAGCTCTCTGACCTCCTCCCTATAGGCTGTGTCATCGTTGTCGGTGATCATGCCTACCATCGTTGTGTCGTAAGCAAAATGAATGATGGTGTTGAAGTTGTGCTTGGCCACGCAGTCGTGGGCGAACAGGGAGTACAGGAGGGGACTAAGCGTATTGAGGATCAGCGTGTCAGATGTGTTGCTGCCTACCCTTGCCACCTTGGGGAGACCCACCAGGAAGTTCAGGATCCAGTTGCAGAGAGAGGTGTTTAGTCCCAGGGCACTATGGTGTTGAACGCTGTGCTGTAATCAATGAACAGCATTCTCACATAGGTGTTCCTTTTATCCAGGTGGGAAAGGGTAGTGTGGAGTGCGATTGAGATTGTGTCATCTCCAGATCTGTTGGGGCGGTTTGCGAATTGGAGTGGGTCTAGGGATTCCGGGATGATGGTGTTGATGTGAGCCATGGCCAGCTTTTCAAAGCACTTCATGGCTACTGATGTGAGTGCTACGGGGCGGTAGTCATTTATTGACGCTTTGCTTGTTTGATGGTTCGTCTGAGGGCATAGCAGGATTTCTTAGAAGTGTCCAGATTAGTTTCCCGCTCCTTGAAAGTGGCAGCTCTAGCCTTTAGCTCAGTGTAATCCATGGCTTCTGGTTGGGATATGTACGTACGGTCACTGTGGGGACAAAGTCGTTGATGCAGTTATTGATGGAGCCAGTGACTGAGATGGTATACTCCTCAATGGCATTTGATGAATCGCAGAACATATTCCAGTCTGTGCTAGCAACACAGTCCTGTAGTGTAGCGTCCGCATCATCCGACCCCTTCCGTATTGAGCGAGTCGCTTGTACTTCCTGCTTTAGTTTTTGTTTGAAAGCGGGAATCAGGAGGATAGAATTATGGTCAGATCTTCCAAATGGAGGGCGAGGGAGAGCTTGGTATGCGTCTCTGTGTGTGGAGTAAAGGTGGTCCAGAGTTTTTTTCCCTCTGGTTGCACATGAGACATGCTGGTAGAAATTAGGTAAAACAGATTTAAGTTTGCCTGCATTAAGTCCCCGGCCACTAGGAGTGCTGCTTCTGGATGAGCATTTTCTTGTTTGCTTATGGCCTTATACAAGTCGTTGAGTGCGATCTTAGTGCCATCGTCGGTTTATGGTGGTAAATAGATGGCCACGAAAAATATAGATTAAAAATGTCTTGGTAGATAGCGTGGTCTACAGCTTATCATGAGGTAATCTACTTTGGGTGAGCAATACATCGAGACTACCTTAACCTGTTGGGGCTAGGGGGCAGTATTTGCACGGCCGGATAAAAAACGTACCTGATTTAAACTGGTTACTACTCTTGCCCAGAAACGAGAATGTGCATATAATTAGTAGATTTGGATAGAAAACACTCTAAAGTTTCTAAAACTGTTTGAATGGTGTCTGTGAGTATAACAGAACTCATATGGCAGGCCAAAACCTGAGAAGATTCCATACAGGAAGTGCCCTGTCTGACAATTTGTTCTTCTGTTGCATCTCTATCGAAAATACAGCATCTCTGCTGTAACGTGACATTTTCTAAGGCTTCCATTGGCTCTCAGAAGGCGCCAGAAAGTGTAATGGGGTGTCTGCAGTCTCTGGGCGAAGTACAGCAGCTCTGTTTGTGAGTGGTCAGCCTGGGAACAGTGACACTGAGAAGCGAGTTCATGACAATTCTCTATTTTTTTCTTTCAGCCTTTGAATGAATACAACGTCGCCGGTTGGAATATTATCGCTATTTTACGAGAAAAATAGCCTAACATTTGATTTTAAACAGCGTTTGACATGCTTCGAAGTACGGTAATGGAATATTTTGAATTTTTTTGTCACGAAATGTGCTCGCGCATCACCCTTCAGATACTGACCTGAACGCACGAACAAAACGGAGGTATTTGAATATAACTATGGATTATTTGGAACCAAAACAACATTTGTTGTTGAAGTAGAAGTCCTGGGAGTGCATTCTGACGAAGAACAGCAAAGGTAATCCAATTTTTCTTATAGTAAATCTGAGTTTGGTGAGTACCAAACTTGGTGGGTGTCAAATTAGCTAGCCTGTGATGGCCGGGCTATGTACTCAGAATATTGCAAAATGTGCTTTCGCTGAAAAGCTATTTTAAAATCGGACACCGCGATTGCATAAAGGAGTTCTGTATCTATAATTCTTAAAATAATTGCTATGTATTTTGTGAACGTTAATTGTGAGTAATTTAGTAAATTCACCGGAAGTTTGCTAGTTCTGAACATCATATGCTAATGTAAAAAGCTGGTTTTGATATAAATATGAACTTGATTGAACAAAACATGCATGTATTGTATAACATAATGTCCTAGGAGTGTCATCTGATGAAGATCATCAAAGGTTAGTGCTGCATTTAGCTGTGGTTTTGGTTTTTGTGACATATATGCTTGCTTTGAAAATGGCTGTGTGATTATTTTTGGCAGGGTACTCTCCTGACATAATCTAATGTTTTGCTTTCGTTGTAAAGCCTTTTTGAAATCGGACAGTGTGGTTAGATAAAGGAGAGTCTTGTCTTTAAAATGCTGTGAAATAGTCATATGTTTGAAAAATTGAAGTTTTTGTATTTTTGAGGAATTTGTAATTCGCGCCACACCTATCATTGGATATTGGAGCAGGTTTTCCGCTAGCGGAATGTCTAGATGTAAGAGGTTTTAACGAGAGTCTTGTCTTTAAAATGGTGTAAAATAGTCATATGTTTGAGAAATTGAAGTTATAGCATTTTTGAGGTATTTGTATTTCGCGCCATGCGATTCCACTGGCTGTTGTCCCACCTTGCCCAGGGAGGTTAATACTATACATCGCACACCAGCTGTTATTGACAAATAGACACATACCCCCACCCCCACCCCTCAAACTATATATTATCCTTGTCGTCGTTTAGCCACAACTCGGTGAAACATAAGATATTACAGTTTTTAATGTCCCGTTGGTAGGATAAGCTGTATTCTTCAGTGATTGCATATTGGCTAATAGAAGAGAGGGTAGAGGCAGGTTACCCACTCGCCGATGAATTCTCACAAGGCAGCCTGATCTCCACCCCCTGTATTTCCTTTTTTTCTTCAAGCGAATGATAGGGATTTGGGCCTTGTCCAGACCAGGAAAATCCCAGGATCAACATTGTATACTTCGCGTTCAATTCATTAAATAAAAATCTTTGTCCAGTTCGAGGTGAGTAATCGCTGTTCTGGTATCCAGAAGCTCTTTTCGGTCATAAGAGACGGAAGCATCAACATTATGTACAAAATAAGTTTCAAACAATGCAAAAAAACACTCAAAATAGCACAATTGGTTAGGAGCCTGTAAAAAGGAGGCCATCCCCTCCGGCGCCATTCTGCCAGTGCAGAACACTGTCAATGTTTATGATCACTATGTTTGATGTACAGTTACAAGATGACATGGCGTTATACTCTGGGTTAGCCTGAACAGAATGAGCCTATGTTTATTGCATTGTAAGGATAATTTCCTACAGATCACACATCTGAATGCACTTGTGACTGCATTCTGTGCGCACCAAAATGACAATCTGCTTCTCTGAATTGCCTTCTGAAAGCCTAATAAGATCTTACTTTATAATTTAGATCGTCATGTTGGCAATAGAACAAGCTTTTGAATTATGCCCACCTAACACAGATTGCAAATTATGATGGACAGTTTTTGGAATGTTTAACCTGTTGAGGACAGACGTTCCGCTATCAGAACCCCTAGCCAACAGCCAATGGCATCGCACGGCGCGAAATACAAAACCAGCTAAAATACCACAATTCAATTTTCTCAAACAATCAACTATTTTACACCATTTTAAAGATAAGACTCTCGTTAATCTAACCACATTGTCCGATTTCAAAAAGGCTTTACAGGGAAAGCAAAACATTAGATTATGTCAGGAGAGTACCCAGCCAAAAAATAATCACACAGCCATTTTCAAAGCAAGCATATATGTCACAAAAACCCAAACCACAGCTAAATGCAGCACTAACCTTTGATGAGCTTCATCAGATGACACTCCTAGGACATTATGTTATACAATACATGCATGTTTTGTTCAATCAAGTTCATATTTATAAGTTTTATATTTATATATAAAAAACAGCTTTTTACATTAGCATGTGACGTTCAGAACTAGCATATCCACCGAAAACTTCTGGTGAATTTATTAAATTACTCATGATAAACGTTCACAAAATACATAACAATTATTTTAAGAATTATAGATACAGAACTCCTTTATGTAATCGTGGTGTCAGATTTTAAAATAGCTTTCGGCGAAAGCACATTTTGCAATATTCGGAGTACATAGCTCGGCCATCACGGCTAGCTATTTTGACACCCACCAAGTTTGGGACAACCTAAAAATTGGATTACCTTTGCTGTTCTTTGTCAGAATGCACTCCCAGGACTTTTACTTCAACAACAAATGTTGTTTTGGTTCCAAATAATCCATAGTTATATTCAAATAGCTCCGTTTTGTTCGTGCGTTCAGGTCACTATCCGAAGGGTGACGCGCGAGTGCATTTTGTGACAAGAAAATTCAAAATAATCCATTACCGTACTTAGAAGCATGTCAAACGCTGTTTAAAATCAATTTTATGCTATTTTTCTCGTAAAATAGCGATAATATTCCAACCGGGCAACGTTGTATTCATTCAAAGGCTGAAAGAAAAAAATTGAGTAGTCTCGTGACCGCGCATCTCCAGTGTCACTGTCCCCAGGCTGACCACTCACAAATTCTGCTGCGGTTCTTCGCCCAGAGGCAGCAGCCACCCCATTCCACTTTCTGGCGGCTTTAGAGAGCCAATGGAAGCCTTAGAAAATGTCACGTTACAGCACAGATGCTGTATTTTCGATAGAGATGCAACAGAAGGACAACAAATTGTCAGACAGGGCACTTCCTGTATGGAATCTTCTCAGGTTTTGGCCTGCCATATGAGTTCTGTTATACTCACAGACACCATTCAAGCAGTTTTAGAAACTGTAGAGTGTTTTCTATCCAAATCGACTAATTATATGCATATTCTAGTTTCTGGGCAGGAGTAGTAACCAGATTAAATCGGGTACATTTTTAATCCGCCGTGAAAATACTGCCCCCTATCCCAAAGAAGTTAAACAACAGTAATCGTGTAAAGGTGTGGATGCAGGGCTGTGTTCAAAACAGTGTGCTTGCTCTAGTTCTAGCTAGGAGAGGGTAAAAAATCCCCTTATCGTTGAAGGCTCTTCTTTGAGTCAATAAAGTGCATTGAAATTACTTAGGAACTGTGCACACTTTGAAGAGGTGTGTGGCCACTTGGACAGTTAGGCCTCTCACTCAAACCCTTTAGCAATTTTCACCTTTAGTAATTTTCCCATAATTTCCCAACTGCTCCCTTTTAATTGATACGATGGTTATGCATATGCTTTCCATATTTCTTCTGTAAGAAACATTTCCTTTTAGCCCTATCCATATAGGCCAATTCCCACGAGTGTTAAGGTCAACAGCATCATGAACTTTACCCAGTACCAAGACATTTAAGCCAAAAATCTGCTGGCCTCTGCTAGGAAGCCAAAACTTGGCTGCAAGTGGATCTTCCAAGACAATAACCCCAAGCACACATCAACATCCACAAATAAATGGTTAATTGGCTTCAAAATTTAAATTTTGCAATGGCCATCTCAGTCTCCAGACATGAAGAAGGGAGCTCAGATGAAGGATATCAATGATCTGGAAGGATTCTCCATGGAGGAATGGTCTAAGATCCATCCTAATGTGTTCTCCAACTCATAAAACATTTTAGAAAAAGGCTCAGTGCCACTATCCTCGCAAGGTGAGGGATTGAAAGGTATTGAAACAGGGGTTTTTATAATTTCGACCCCTACCTTTTTGAGAGAAAAAGTATTACTTGTTAAACATGTCTTTTCTTGAGCAATTGTATTAGTATATAATAATATAATTCCCAATTTTTTTGGAGCATTACATCTGTAAAGTATTGTACTTAATTGTAATAACTCATAATTACACTGTAATAACAACATGTAACTGTTGGTTATTGCAGTCTGTAATTAGAGGTTTAACAACAAATGCTTGTTACCATGCTTGTTACAAACAAACAAGTTTCCACTAAATTCACCAATTTCGTGTTTAGTTTCTTTTCAGCTGCATTCAATTCAGTAATTACTGTCACAAGGTTGTTATCTCTTGCGGACAGATTCGCTGGGTGTCCGAGATTACAAAGGTTGGAGGCGCAATAGGCTGTAATTACCTACAAGTGAATGTGCACTCTTCAAACTCTCCACTTAATGTTGTTACTAGCTCTTGCTCCCAAAGTGTACCATCTGGGATAACTTGATTGAGTTTACAAAAACAGATTAGATATAGGTCAACCTCACTGACTGGGTCTACCATACGGATGCCATCCCAGTTTATAATTAATGTATTCGTTACACATTATGACAACCTGAACCTCCTTGCCATCGAAGTGAGGATAAACCCACAAGTACACCACAGAATACATGTAATATGTGCATAAGTACAATGCAATTACTAGGTGATACACAGGATTTAACTACTTAAAATTAAGTGTATCTTGAGGGGTACTTACTTGTAATTAATGTGTACCTATATAGTACGTTACCCATTTTGACAATCTATTCATCAGCTTCTGAAAGCCCCATTCAAGTGAGAAAATAAACATACTAATACACCACAGAATACATACAGTACGTGTAAGTACAAGGTTGTCGCTAGTTGTTACAGAGGATTTAGCTATTTAAAGTGAAGTGTAACTTTATAGTTACCTATGAGTAATTTCTATATAATTACTTATTACTCATTATCAAGAGAAAATACCTTAGCTTACTTTAGTCAACTTTATTGCAGCATGTAAAATACCTTACATTTCTTACAAAATATTAAGAATATTTATTATTAAACTAATAATGTCTGACAATAAAAGATATAGGCCTACTCAATAACATAAAAATAACTATTCAAGTGGTGACTCAAATCCGTTGCCTATAGTATGGTAAATAGCATCGATGGCTAGCTAATTTAGAAAAATGGGATTGTCTTTTTCTTCCCTTTTTAACATTACAAGTAACAATGTAAATTGACAACTGTCTCTGACTGTTTTCATCTGTTTCTTTTTTTTTAGATCAGATGTAATATTGCAGATAGATTCTAGCTTCCATTTATTGTAATTGTTTGCATCATTTCCAATCTTCATCTGTTTCTTTATTGTAAGCATTTTCCTCTCCTGGAGTCTGAGACCTTGTGGGAATCTGTGGTTGAGAAGAAGAAGAATGTATGACAATTTAAAATAGACACTCTACCTTACACTTAGTTATCGTCATCGTGAGTTCTATAGTTTAGGCATATAGCCAAGCTAGCTAGTTCGGATACACTGAGAACAAGGTCAGGGAAGATAAGACCATCGAGCCCAGCTAACGTTAGCTAGCAAGTTAGCTAGTGAGGAGCAACCATAGCATATTTGCCAGCTTTAGGTAGCTAGCTAGCTAGTCAAGGTTAGAAAACTACGTACCTAGAGTGCAAGCTAATGACTGAAAACTCAACAGTTTACATGGAAAGTCTATTCTGTAGATGGTAACTAGTTAGCTAGTTGGTGCCCGCAACAAAAACAGCAGCTAATGTTTGCTAGGTAGCTACAGTTAGATAGCTAGCCAACAGTAGGCTAGCTAGCTAGCAAACCTATAGCACT
The DNA here is from genome assembly GCF_965601325.2 of Salmo salar. Taxonomy (NCBI): domain Eukaryota; kingdom Metazoa; phylum Chordata; class Actinopteri; order Salmoniformes; family Salmonidae; genus Salmo; species Salmo salar. The sequence goes on along the minus strand of NC_138295.1, from coordinate 46,373,135 downwards.
TTGTTTATTTCGCTTCAATATTTATGTATGGATTTTGCACACTGACCTTCTCGACCCTGTTCTTTGAGCACTGTTACATGGCGTCAGTGTCAACAAGTGGGCATGTTCGAGGTCGTTGTTATTTTGAGCATGTCACGAAGTTTGGCAGATCTTGACATGATGCCTTAATTCCTGGGATAAATAAGTAATTGCACCAATGCATCCAATCCAAAAGTCAGAATGTTCCTCAACTGTGAAACCCTTGCAAGACTACATGATGGAATAAAAGTTTGTTTTGTGACCATTATGTGAATTTATAAACCATTATTCAACCAGGCTTAATAAACTTACAATTTGGCAAGCACGAATTACTATCTCACAATTTTAAAAATAACTGTTTATTATTGTGTCTAAAAATGTATGGTTAAAGTAACTGACCCATTGTCAAATGCACCGTTCAATTATTATAATACCTTTTTTAGGTATTTTCTTAAAACTGAATTGTTGGTTAAGGACTTTTAAGTAAGCATTTCACTGTAAGGTCTACACCTGTTGTATTCAGCGCATTTGACAAATACAATTTGAATTGATTTGATTTAAAGTATTTTTTTATGTGAACCGTTTGTGAACCCATTTTTGCCATTTTTGCCGTTTGCCTGGGCATCAGACTCCAGATCACTATTGTAGTGTTGTGTCAATGAGGTGGTCGGTTTTCAATTGGCTAACACTTATCACATGGTTTGTGCAGCCTAAAATATGGTGCATTGGGATGCTATCGGAAACTTTAACATTTGTAACATGGTAACAAGTATTCGTTGTTACACCCCTGTACAGACGGCAATTACCACCAGTTAGATGTTATTACAGTGTAACTATGAATTATAACAATTAATTACAATACCGTTACAGTGATGGATTAAGGACCCTTTAAAATGAACTGTTACTGTCATTTTTGCTCATCTTTGTCAAGGGTGTCAATAATTTCAGACCCCACTTTATATCATGTTTTGCCTGTATTTGATGCTCAGATAAATGAAGTAGAGAGTCTGATAAAAAAAAAATAAACCTGCATTACAGAAAGGGTTAATAAACATATTATCGTTGACAAGCAGGGTGGATACTGGTGTCTTGTAAGAGGCAGGATGGAGGAGAACAGCAGTTCTGGGACCACCGCCAATGTAGAGGAAGGGAGATTTGATCTGAGAAGCATTTGCATGTTAAGTGCAGTCAATCTGAATTGATCACAGCCAAATTAAATGCAATGGGTTTCAATATTTTCCCTGTTCACACATTAGCCTCCTACCTGCAACATATGGACTTATTGAATTCAGATTAGTAACCTAAGCATGGACTCAGACAAAGAGGAACTTGTCTTTAATTAAAATCATGCAGTTGAACCTTAAGTTCTATTGTGTTACGACTGGGTAATTAAAAAAAAAATCACAGGGCTCAATGAGTGTTGCTGAATGCCGCAGATTGCCTCCCCAAAGTGTCACTTCACCAATAGAAGTGGGGGTCATCGCCTACAACCCAATGGCATAGTTTTTGTACACAGCTATGATGCTCAGTGAGACAAACCTATCATGACACCAGTTGTTTAGAATTAACAATATCAGTGAAAACAGACATGCACAAAACTCCTCTTTTAGTGTTGAGGATCAGTGAATTGAGAAGTGTCTTCACCGGGTGGGTGTAGGGCGGGATCCGGGGATGAAACAGTTATCAGAGGAGAACATGTAAACGTAGCACACACTCTGCCTTGGCTCCTCGTCATGACATGTTACTACGACCAGAGCAGTCTGCTGTCATCTGTAGACTTGTTCAGCTGATACACATTACAGGATTTACCAGTGTTACTGCAGGACGAGTGTAACGGTCGTCGTATGTAATGGACCAAGGTGCAGCGGGAAAATGTATACTCATCTTCTTATTTATTATTAAAAAAAGGAAAAACAAAAGAAACCCGTATACAAAAACGAACGAACAACACTAACCAGTCCCGTCAGGTGCAACATACACTAAACAGGAAATAACTACCCACAATTCTCATTACCAAAACACCCCTATACATAGGACCTTCAATCAGAGGCAACGAGGAACAGCTGCCTCCAATTGAAGGCCAAATCAATAAACTAAACATAGAACTAGAAAGACTAGACTAGAACATAGAAATATACTAACATAGAACATTAACCAAAACCCCAGAACACTCTAAACAAACACCCCTCTACATAAACACATAGCCCAACAAACCCCGAACCACATAAAACAAACACCCCCTGCCATGTCCTGACCAAACTACAATAACAAATAACCCCTTTACACGGGCCGGACGTGACAACGAGACATATTTTTTTTATTTCCACGCAAAATGTCAAAACCCCTGATGCTGTTAGATGGAACATTCTTTGTGCTATTTAGTTTATGGAAATACCTTGATGAATTAATGAATCATCCTCACTCAGACTGCCATTTGTCATTATAACTTGTTTGTAATGATCTAAGAAACTGGTCCTGTTCATTCCTACCAAATGTAACAGTAAAAGATTACCCTCTTTACTGATTTTACTCCTCTCCTCCTACTAGCATCAATAGACCTTACATCTCTGACAACAATTACCTCTAAAGAGAAACACAGAAATAAGTGTTTAACAGTATTCAGCTCTTTCTTGTGGCTTATTGGCATGTCTGTAAATAGGATAATTTCAGAAATGTATCATCAATTGAGCTTCTACTGTCCTGGCTGATTTATTGATAAGCAGGGCCTTGCTTCCTTGCTCTGGATAATTAAAGAAGCCCCTAAAAATTATACAGAGAAAGTCTGAATTCTAGAGTGGATCTTTCCCACTGAAAAGATCATTTATTATGAGTAGTGGTGGCACCCGCCGTGGCCGCCCGCCTGGTGTTCACCCATGGGGAGGCTCTTGTTGGGTGGTGGGGGGAGACAGAACCGAGCCACATTAATGCCGCCATGCTGCTTTCTCTGAAGCGACGGAAGGAAGCAGCATAATCAGAAGACGCTCATTACCGACAAGTAATTAACAACGCCAACCAAACGGAGAGATTGAATTTATAATAATTATATCATCAACATGGTGATGATCTTGTAAGGGAATCCCATCGTAGTGGAAAGGTTAATGACATGCCATTACACAACAAGCACAGACTGGGGCCTTGGGCTTGTTTTAACTGCCATACAGATAGTTAATTATCATCATATCGGCCATGCAGGTGGCATGAAATATTGAAACATAATGTCACTTTCCATTCTCTTAAACTGATTAGCTACATAGTAGGCCTACTCTTCCACATCAGTCAGAACTTGCTGAAAATTATGTACAGCAGGTATAGGGCACTTTGGTTACTTCAGTTGTTTAGTTGGCTAAGATGAAACTGTAAAACTTTATCAATCAGTTACTGATAATTTCTGCAATTACCCAATAGTATAATTTAATTATTGTGTGATAGACAGTGTGCAATCCGATCTCCCTCTCAAATTCTGGTGGAGATCACTAGTTGGCTAATCATGTGTCTGAGAAGCTAACCACTGTAGCATAGGCTACCAGTGGCTCTGTGATATTACCTGACTATGAGCCTATTACACCAGATCAACCCTCTGCACTACCAATAATGCCATTAACACTATTGAAAAGCTAAGTTAGCGATCTCTCATTTTGATAGTTAATTGGGCTTCAAAGCGGCAAAGTAAAAAGCTAAGGGATGGAGCTGGAGAAATATAACCAATCTCAAATTCATAGACAGCGCTACGGATGCAAGGACTGGCCATCAATGATATCAGCATTTAGTTTTATCCATGTTTTGAGGCTATACAGTGTTTGTTTAAATTTGATTTGTTTACAAACAATGTAGTCAATCAAACAAGCTTATATTTTGGGTTCTGATGGTGTCATGTCCTGACCAGTAAAAGGGGTTATTTGTCATTGTAGTTTGGTCAGGGCGTGGCAGGGGGTGTTTGTTTTGTGTGTTTCGGTGTTTTTGGTTTAGGTTCTATGTTTTCTATTTCTATGTTTAAATCTAGTTTTGTATTTCTATGTTGTGGTTTTGGTTATACCTCCAATTAGAGGCAGCTGGTTGTCGTTGCTTCTAATTAGAGGCCATATTTAATTGGGGTTTGTTTCACTTGTGTTTTGTGGGTGGTTGTTTTCCTGTATAGCCTGTGTTGCCTTACGGAACTGTTTCATCATTTGTTTATTTAGTTTAAGTGTTTTCTTTAAATAAATTAAGAAGATGAGCACTTTACCCACTGCGCCTTGGTCCAATCCTTACGATGCCTATGACAGATGGGGTAAGTTACAGGTGCCTTCAGAAAGTATTCACACCCCTTGACTTTTTCCACATTTTGTGGTCTGAATACTCATGTAAATGTGACATTTCCGTTTTTTATTTTTATACATTTGCAAAAATGTAAAAAAAGTTTTTTGCTTTGTCATTATAGAGTATTATGTGTAGATTGATAAGGATTAAAAAAAAATCTATTATAGAATAAGGCTGTAACGCAGCAAAATGTGGAAAAAGTCAAGGGGTCTGAATACTTTCCAAATGCACTGTATTCAAATTTTATCAACCAGGAAATGGCGGAGTGATTTCTGCATAGCGTATCTTCAAAAAGGATGCATGTTTTGGAATATTTTTATTCTGTACAGGCTTCATTCTTTTCACTCTGTTAATTATGTTAGTATTGTGGAGTAACTATAATGTTGTTGATCCATCCTCAGTTTTCTCATACCACAACCATCAAACTCTGTAATTGTTTTAAAATCACCATTGGTGAAATCCCTGAGCAGTTTCCTTCCTCTCCGGCAACTGAGTTAGGAAGGAGACCTCATGATACTTATGTGATTTGTTAAACACATTTTTACTCCTGAACTTATTTAGGCTTGACATAACAAAGAGCATGAATACTTACTGACTCAAGACATTTCAGCTTTTCATTTTTATGAATTTGTTTTCTACAAACAAAAATCAACTTTAACATTATGGGCTATTATGTGCAGATCAGTAACAGAAAATTGCTTTTGAAAAAATGGTTTTATTCAGGCTGTAACACAACAAAATATGGATAAAGTAAAGAGGTTTCAATACTTTCAGAAGGCACTGTATGTTCTTCAAGAATCAATGGGTACATAGCATATCATTAATTTATAAGTCCAAAAATGATGGTAGCATGTAAGAGGTGCGTAACTGGCTGCAGGGAAGTCAGGCGCAGGAGAGCAGAAATGGGTAACAACCGGAGCACTTTAGTGAGGAAAAACAAACTGCACTCAGAACAACAAAATACGGGTTGAAATAACCGGTCGCAAACCAGTCTGAAGTGCACATACACTTTACAACAAACAATTCCACACACAGACATGGGGGGAACAGAGGGTTATATGCACGTCAAGTAATGAGGGAATGTAAACCAGGTGTGTGGGAAAACAAAACAAATGGAAAATTATCGCCGAAGACCGCCGAAGGCCGCCCGAACAAGGAGAGGAACCGACTTCGGCGGAAGTCGTGACATAGCAACTGCAGATTACCCCTTTAAGATATCAAAACCCTCCCCATTGCAAGAGCTGGCAGATCATATTGATGATATATAGTTAGTTACTAAAATAGCGCAGAATTAAAGGTGAAAATCTGTATTTATTATGCTGCAGTGGTAAAATCCACAGACCATGGAGACACAAACCAGGGGATATCTACACTATAATGTGTGAGTAGTGGGACAAGCAATTCCCTTTATCTTCTAGATAACTGGGTATGAGAGAGACACGGGAGCCAAAAATAACTAATTAGGAGGATTATATGGAATTAGAATGTGAGGCAGAAGCAGCAGGATTTTAATGTAAAAAAAAATCAATAATGGGGAGACGGTGAAAACCAACCCTCTTAACATTAACAATTACTGTGATTAACAATGATACTCACAACTCATTTTTCATTATAGAGGGGGAGATAAGCTTGTTTATATAGACTAGCTTTTCATCCAATGAGCAATTTATCATGGCGAGGCCCATGAAAGCACATAGCTAACAGCCCACAGCAATTAAAACCTTCCCTATGACCTTGTGACAGTCAAGGACCTGAGAGTCTAAAACTGCCTGCTGTTTTGTCACCATGGAGAGAGAGGAGGAAATAGGATAGGAAACATTTTCCTGATAGATTTTCCTGCACACCCAGACACTATCAAATATATGCACCACTTGTAAATACTAATATTGCATTCATTATACTTGGATATGATGTTGATATGATTTAATTTCAATGCACAGGCAAATATGATAACTATAATGTTCTGTAAGACGGGCCTGTGTTAAAATGAAAGTTAGTATAGTTATGAGCAATTTATTTGTGTTTGTGTTTCTGAGTGGCGTAGTCAAGTTGATGTGGGGTCTAGTGGGGGTTAATTGATCTCTTTTCCCAAACTCTCCCTGCATGGTACCAGTGCCACTTTGAACCCCTTTTAATAAAACCTCCCTATACACTTGAGTCTTCTACAGCTCCTGCACATTGCATTGCATGAAAGAGCTTATAGAACAATGTTTTATTATTGTATGAGGTGATCCATCAGTAATAAGTGCCCGCCATGTGAAAACTCTAGCCTTCTCAAGTTGATTATTGGAGCTTGTTTAATGGCATCATACAACATTGAATTAGATAGAACAAGTGTCCCATTACAACTTAATTGTTCATTGGGAAACCTTTTGACCAAATTATGATTGACTCCTTCGCTTTTAAATATCAGAAATGATAACGCAGTGTTTTATAATCAGTCAATTAGAAATAAATAACATGTTAACAGAGCGAGAGCCCAGGCACAAAGGCCTAGCCTTCCTTACTATAGATTCCATTACAGACAGTCTCCACCGAAAAGTAATGAGCCATAAAATTTTATTCAGAAAAGATATTACCAAAAAATGATAGAGCGATAGCAGCCACAAAGGGGCCAAGCTCCGGGTGCTTGTCTTAACATTCTGGCATGATGTACTTCTATTGATCTCACTAGAATCACTTAATATCACAGAGGATAAGGCATCCAGGTCTTCTATCCCCTTCCTTCCTTTTTCTTGGAGCAGGCAAACACGCTCAGGTACTTACAGTGTTGAATTGACCAATGCGTCTCTGTGTAATTACAGGGATTTCCTTATCTCACCCTATTTGCTGAAGCCATCCTGCAGAAGAAAAGGGGCCTAATTCAGCGCCCGCTCATATCTCATTTACATTGGTGGTGAGGAGCTGAGCCCAGCTCCATTGCAGAGCTACGATCATGACACAAGGTTTTTCCCTATCCTAAACATACTTATATTAGAGGTTCCAGCCAGGTTGAAAAAACTCTGAGAGTAGTGTAGCCTACTGTAGTCTAATATTCACATCTCAGCTTCTAGTGTAATACATTATCCAATGCAATTCGTTGTCGGTGCTGTTTAAGATTAGCGAGGACACATTTTTTTTATGAGCATGGCCATATTTCTATTACAGCATATTGGATGACTGTCATTCATATTCCATTCACGCAACTCAATGTAGTATTGAAAGGTTTAGGCTACTACATGATACTTGAATTTGCCCTATACCCATCAAGAGGTTGCTACAACTTAGCCTACATATGAAAGTTTATAACATAGGTCGAGAGACAAATTGGAGTAATCAAGGTGACAGATAATGACACATTCAATACTGCCTTGCACACTCTTGCCTGCATCTAGCTGATCTGGGGTGTAATCATGAGTCCAAATGAGAGTTTCCATTGGACAAATTCACAGGTAGGTCCATCCCCATTTCGTTCCATTTGTTTCCGTTTAAGAAACGTTTTGCAACAGAATGGTCAGAATGAATATACCCCTGATCACCAGCATACACAGTTAACTTTCATAGCAATGACATACAGCATCGTCACTTTGCTCATTGAATAAATCCTTCTCTCACCTTTTCCCTTCACGTGTGGATTTAAGTGCACAACAAAACAGCTGTCTGTGAACAGACAAAAAAACCTCTCCAAGCCAAACCTTCATAGCATAACCGCTAACTGCTACTGAGCCTACATCGTTCATCATATTAGCTAACATCGTAGCTAGTCAACATAGCAACTAGAACTAAGATGTTAGTAAACCCACAATCCTATCCATGTGTACAATCATGCAGTACAGTGTACAGCATGCAGTTTAGCAGTTAAACCGGCGGGCCCCGGTGGCAATACATTTATAAAACCGAAAGCTTACCATGAGTTGGAAGAGTTGCAGTGTTGGCTAGCCTTAGCAAGCCAGCTAACATAAATAGCATTCCTCTCTGTTTGAGTCAAGATGTTGAATAGACTAAATGAGCTATATTAGCTAGCTAAGTAAGTGAAAGGTAAACTAAGAGGAAGAAAGATATACAACAAAACATAGCTAGCTCTCTCTCTCTCTGCTGCTTCTCCTTAATTTGTGAAGAAATTAATTTGTTCAAAACTGTTCAACTATTGTCTTTCTACTACTCGCCACACTTTATGCACTCCAGTGCTAGCTAGCTGTAGCTTATGCTTTCAGTACTAAATTAATTCTCTGTGATGGTGTGATCTTATTTTGAGTCGGTGCATGTAGCACCTCTGTCATGGTTTGTTGGTTGTTTCCTTTTTTGTTGTTAGTTGTAAAGTTTCACTAAAATAAAATGTGGAACTCAGAGCATGCTACGCCAGGAGGAGCAGGGATCCTGGGCCTGGGAGGAAAGCCAGGAGTGGAGGACATCCTGGACTTGGGAGGAAATAATGTCAGGAGACAAAAGCCTGCCATGGAAACAGGCGGAAGCAGCGAAGGAGGAACAACGACGACGCCAGGGTGCGCGGCCAGGACGCAAGCCCAAAAGTCAGCCCAAATTTTCTTTGGGGGGGGGGGGGGGGGCACACGGAGTGGTCGGCGGAGCCGAAGGGTGAACCAGAGCCAGTCGGGGAGTCGAGTGAGGAACTCGACGAAAGATTCCGGAGAGAGGTGTTGGCATTGAGAGCGCTGCAGAGCAGGCGTGCTGAGGAGTGTGACACCAGTCCGGAGTCATATGCACCAGTTTCATGCATCTGGCCTCCAGTGCGGCTCCCCAGTCCGGTACGTCCTGTGTCTCCTCCACACACTCGCCCGGAGGTGTGTGTCACCGTTCCAGTACAATGTGTGCCAGTTCTACGCACCGTGTCTCCAGTGCGCCTCCACAGCCAGTGCATCCTGTGCCAGCCCCCCGCACTTGCCGTGTGAAGGTGGTCATCTGTCCAGGACGCGTTGTGCAAGCTCTATGCTCCAGACCTCCAGTGCGCCTCCACGGTCCAGTACATCCTGCACCGGTTCTACGCACCGTGTCTCCAGTGCACCTCCACAGCCCAGTGCGTCCTGTGCCAGCCCCCCGCACTTGCCGTGCGAAGGTGGTCATCTGTCCAGGACATGTTGTGCCAGCTCTACGCTCCAGACCTCCAGTGCGCCTCCACGGTCCAGTACATCCTGCACCGGCTCGAAGCGCTGTATCTCCGGTGCGCCTCCACAGTCCAGTACGTTCTGTGCCTCCTCCCTGCACTCGCCCTGAAGTGCGTGTCACTAGTCCGGTGCCACCTGTACCGGCCCCACACATCAGGCCTCCAGTGCGCCTCCCCAGTCCAGTACGTCTTGTGCCTGCTCCTCGCACTCACCCTGAAATGCGTGTCACCAGTCTGGCGCCACTTGTTCCAGCTCCATGCACCAGGCCTCCAGTGCGCCTTCCCAGTCCAGAGATTCCGGCGACAGTTCCCAGTCCAGAGCTTCCGGCGACAGGTCTGCAGTCCAGAGTCTCCGGCGATGGTCTGCAGTCCAGAGTCTCCGGCGACGGTCTGCAGTCCAGAGTCTCCGGCGACGGTCTGCAGTCCAGAGTCTCCGGCGACGGTCTGCAGTCCAGAGTCTCCGGCGACGGTCTGCAGTCCAGAGTCTCCGGCGACGGTCTGCAGTCCAGAGTCTCCGGCGACGGTCTGCAGTCCAGAGTCTCCGGTGACGGTCTGCAGTCCAAAGCCTCCGGCGACGATCCACGGTCCGGTTCCTCCGGCGACGATCCATGGCCCGGTTCCACGGAAGCCGGAGGGATCAGCGAGCAGAGCGGGGTCTACGTCCAGAACCAGAGCCGCCACCGACACTAGATGCCCACCCGGACCCTCCCCCATAGAGTCAGGTTTTGCGGCCGGAGTCCGCACCTTTGCGGGGGGGGGGGGGGTACTGTCACGCCCTGACCATAGAGAGCCTTTCTATTTCTCTATTTGGTCAGGGTGTGATTTTGGTGGGCAATCTAGTTTTCAGAGGTAGCTGTCTATCGTTGTCTCTGACTGGGTATCATACTTAGGCAGCCCTTTTCCCACCTGTGATTGTGGGATCTTGTTTTTGTGTAGCTGCCTGTGTGCAGCCCAGAATGTCACGTTTCGTTTTCCTTCTGTATTGTTTTTTGGTTTCATTTCGATTAAAGGATGAGGAATTCCATGCACGCTGCGCCTTGGCTTATTTACGATAGGGAGTTTGAAGACAGCGATCGTGACACATTACCCCATAATGACAAAGCAAAAACAGGTTTTTAGAAATGTTTGCAAAGGTATAAAACATTTAAAACTGAATTATGACATTTACATAAGTATTCAGACCCTTTACTCAGTTGTCATGGTTGTCGTAGGATGAAGCGGACCAAAGTGCAGTGTGATTATCGTTCCACATATTTATTAAACTGTGAAACTATGCAATACATACAAAAACAACAAACCGTGACGAAGCGTTAACATACACATACTCAAAAACAATCTCCCACAAACCCAGGTGGGAAAATCACCTACTTAAGTATGATCTCCAATTAGAGACGAGGACCAGCTGCCTCTAATTGGAGATCATCCCAAACAAAACCCAGCATAGAAATACAAAACTAGAATATAACAACATAGAAAAACTAAACTAGAAAACCCCCCTGTCACGCCCTGACCTACTCTACCATAGAAAAGAACAGCTTTCTATGGTCAGGACGTGACATCAGTACTTTGTTAAAGCAGCTTTGGCAGTGATTACAGCATGACACTACAAGCTTGGCACACCTGTATTTGGGGAGTTTCTCGCATTCTTTTCTAGAGATCATCTCAAGCTCTGTCAGGTTATATGGGGAACTTCACAGCACAACAGGTCTTTCCAGAGATGTTCGATCAGGTCAAGGGGTATGAATACTTTCCGAGTGCACTGTATATTTATTATAGTTTTATCTATTTTTATTTTTATGAAATTCCTTGAGTAGGATGGTCCTCTCCTTTCTCCTCTGAGGAGCCTCCACTGATCCAATGCTATTACACTTTAAGGTACATAGTCACATGTTCTGTTATAACTTACTCCTTGCCAAAGTAGTAGGCTTATGGGTATGCTCATGTTAATTGCAGAATGTTCAAAAATGTATCTTTGAAAAATACATTATAATTTAGATGATGAAATTAAAACATATGAAACCCATACTGTACTTGTACCCGTTTTATTGTTCTCCTTTTTGTGTTATCCATTGCAGCAGAAATTGTAATTTTCTCTCTTTGCAAGTGTTTTTAGTTGTATTGGAGCGGTTGGACAGTTAAACACACTTTCTGACAGCATTTTGGGGCAAACCCTGTTCGAAATAAATCTCCTGAAACAGAAGACACAGAGAGGCTTTAGAAACTTTGGAGCAATTTCAGATTAATTTCATAGATTAATGCTTCAGAAAGTGTGTATAGCACAACAGGCAAGGGTTAACGTCATCCACTGAAGCCTGTTAGCTTTTAGGCAGCTTTTTTTAAGAAGGCAAAAGCATATTAACCTTATGCATACATCTGTGTGTCACGTTCTGACCTGTAAAGGTGTTATTTGTTAGTGTTTAGTTTGGTCAGGACGTGGCAGGGGGTATTTGTTTTATGTGGTTCAGGGTGGTTGTGTGTATGTGTCCATGTAGAGAGGGGTATTTGATTTATTAGTCCAGGGTTTTGGTTATTGTTCTATGTTAGTTTATTTCTATGTTCTGTCTAGTCATTTGTGTTTCTGTTTAGTTAATTGGTGTTGGGGCCTTCAGTTGGATGCAGCTGTCTATCGTTGCCTCTGATTGAAGGTCCTATAATTAGGGGTGTGTTTGTATTGTGGATTGTGGGTAAATGTATTCTGTTTTGTGCTTGTCACCTGACAGAACTGTTAGTGTCGTTTCTGTTAATTGTATACGTGTTTATTTTGTTTCTCCTTATATATTAAAAAGAGAAGATGAGTATACACTTCCCTGTTGCGTCTTGGTCCTCCACACACGACAATCATTACACTGTGAAGTCATACATGCCAGGAGCGGTATCGGAGTCCTAGTGTGTAGCGGCTGACACACTTTTCGGTCAACATTGTTGTTGGAGAAAAACGTTCTGCACATTTCCTATTCTTCTCACATCCTTCTGACGTTAACTATTCGAATATTCACCACCATGTTATGATGATTTTTGTTTCCTTTAACAAACAGTGGTTCAATCTGTAGTGTCTAAAAAAATATCCACATACCCAGCAAACACTTAATGCACTGAAGAGAAACAGATTGATAAAGCCCTGACTCTAAAGGAGGGGGTCTGGAGGGGGCTAAATTCCTGTAATGACTTGGGGGAGGCGTATTAATTTCTGAATCTCAGGGAGGCGTGGGGAGGGAGGCGGCGGCTGACCCCTGGAAATGAGATCGATGCAGTGGGGGCCTGCTATCACCCGGCAGCCGGCCACCAGCTCCCCTTATCAGCAGAGTGGCCTCGTTTGTTATTTCTGCTAGAGATATCCCACACCCATACATCCCCCCTACTCCCCCCTTCAGCCAGCCACAAAGCCCCATGGCTAATGAAAGCCTCCTCACAGGAAGGTGACTGTAGCGACCCTTAGCAGATTAGGAGAAAGCTACTCATTTCTTCTACATATATAATTTCATAATTGATTCCTGCACAGGGAATTTGTATTCATAACGCGGCCGACTCCTGAGAAATATGAGGACCATTAAAAAGGTGTGTGTCACTTATTATTATTATAAGGATTATTATCCCTGTAAGGGCACTTGGAATCCTCGTTATTGTGGAATTTTGTTACTGGTTTTTCACTTTTCTTTTCTTTTACCTGGCAAAAGGACATTTATCCAACCCAAGGAAACCAATAACTAACCAGTTATCAGTAGGAATCTGTGCTCATTCACTTAAAAGATATCTTGGATTAACTATAATTTGCAGAATGAAAGGACTGCAGCAATCATGTATGCATGTGTTTGGCGTTGTCTGCTAACAGCTGGATAGGTCATCCAGATTAAGTACCTAACTCAAGTACAACACTCATTACCTTAACAGGAATTTGAACCAGTAACCTTTTGGTTAGTACTACATTCCCACTATATTACTAATGTTTTCCAATTACACTGCTAACAGGATTAGTGCTAATATCGCTTAACGCATAATAATGTTTAATTGTCTTGATGCCAATTCTACTCAAATGTTTCCTAACCAGGTGGCGCTGTCCCTTTTCTCCTGTTCCCTCACTATGCCTGAAGGGAACTGTTTCAGAAGCAAAATTCCCAAATGTACTTATTTATTTTTTACACATTTACAAGTCTACTAATTGATAACAGCTAATGAATGGAAATGGGTGGCAGATGAAACCAAGATAGTGTGTCACAAACATCATGTGTATTGACAACCCAGGCTGCATGCCTAAGGTATTGTGTTTGACCTTACTATGACCTGGCTGAAATCCTTGTCCTTGCTAAATACATGAGCTAGAATAGATTAACATGCCTATGTCTGTCCAGAATTTTCATTTGATAAATTCCAGGGAAGTTTATTTCGGGGGAAAAATACAAGATTCCCGCCCACTGCCTCAAATGCAAATTAATGAAATGACCAAAAAGAGGATAAAATTGGAGAGGATAACAATGGCTCTCAGATAGATTATAGTAGTGCTGTATTCATAAAATGTAGATGAGGCAGAACAAATGTTAATTTGTCAGGTTCTCTGTGTGCAGGTATTCTGCACTCCCATTCAACTGTATTGTATTAAATCTCTACCCGTTGCCTCAAGTGGAACAGTGTTTAAATTAATTCACTCAAAGCATGACCTCTCTGTATAAAGAGGAACCCTAAAATGGGGCCATCACACTGACTGATCCCGATCTGTGCCATCCACTTCTACTCTACTCTACTACCCCATGATCACAGTTAATAACCTAGTAGCAGAGTAAGAGGCCCTTCTAACAGGCAAAAGAGAAATCTGAAATGACCAATGGCTTCCCTTCTACAATAGTATAGATGCCAATTGGATCATTATTTTAAATTCTGTCTAGACTTCTAAATACCATTAAATATTCTACCATGATTTTAAGGTAAACATTTACTTTTCTGATTAGCTATTAGACGGTTTATTTTGCCCGTATACAAAACAGCAAAACAAACCTGGTTTAACTTGTATAACAGAACTTGGCTCTTTATGTTTTTTTGCAGTGCTAGAGGCATCAGTGCTAGAGGCATCACTACAGAACCTGGTTCGATCCCGGGCTGTATCACAACTGGCCGTGATCAGGAGTCCCATAGGGCGTCTCACAATTGTCCCAGCGTTGTCCGGGTTAGGGGAGGGTTTGGCCGGGGTAGGCCGTCATTGTAAATAAGAATTTGTTCTTAACTGGCTTGCTTAGTTAAGTAAATAAAAAATGTTGTAAGTGTTTCCACTGTCTACTCTCTGTAGTGCTGCTTAGTCCCACTGACAGATCCACGGCTATTGCTCTCTAATACTGAGCATGAAAGAAAGTCTTCCCACAAAGGAAAGGAATAAATATATATTGAGTAGTGTCTTTTGTGTGACCAAAGCATTTATCTTCAAATCTTAATAGCCCTGGCCATCATTTAGTCCAAATAAGGCCCATTCTACCTTTTCTCTTTCTCTGCACTAAAGGCAAGGCTCCTGGTTTAATTATGACATATTGATTTTGTAGTTAAGCCTTGTTTGGCTTAATGAAATCTTTTGTTGGCCCTAATTCTGTCTTCCATTGTCCCCTCTGAAGCACTTAGATTTTGTCCTCACCTTTTTGTGCAGCTTGAAATATATAATCTTTCTTTGGTCATCGTCAACGTCAATGGTTCCCCCCTAAAACGGACCCTGTCGCCATTTATCTTCTGTTTCCTAAAGCTTTTGCATTGACTCCAAAGCAATCAATTCCCTAAATGATGTAATTATCTGCTAGTCTTTTTTGCACATTTAAAGTTGAGGGTTTATTTTAGATCAATTCGGACCACTTTGTGTGCAAATTGCACAATTGCATTGCCTTCAGATTTCTCACAAATCCAATTGGGATTAGGGCCTTCGGAGTGGAATGCCTAATGATGCTTTTTCCCCCTTCGCTCTCTGTGGAGGATTGGATTGTCCTTCACATGGTGACAGAGAAAGAAGCTACAGTTTCACCGAAATTAGACAGAGAATAAGTAGCAAATCCTCACCTTGGAGACGTGGCTGCCTTATATGCCTGCAGCTAGCTATGCATTGGCTCAAGGTGGCAATGTGAAAGGCAACTAGTTTATTGACTGATTTGAAAGATGAACACATTTTTCCTGTCATCGCTGACTGCGCTCTTTACTGAATAAGGGATTCAATATTCCCTTGCATTATTAGTGCTGGTATTAGTACTGTAAGACCTAAGACCTCAATAGCTGTAATAGCAGTAAGATACGTTTTTGTTCAATCTCCCCATATGCTCTCACTGATAGATAAAGTGACAAGTCCATCTCCACTTCAAAATGTCTGGCCTCCTGTTTCTGGGATGTGTGGCCGAAATGTTTTGCCATAAATGTGAGTGAACAGACAAAGAGCAGAAACCTATTGCAGAAATCAAACTGACTACATGGGGTTTAAAGGAGCCTCTCACCCAAATCCATCTTTGACCCGCCACTCTCTTCTTCTGTTTCTGTTTATGACCAGCCCCTCTCCCCAGACTGGTGCTGGTGTGCCTCTGGTCTCTGAGGGAGTGTCAGGGAGGGGGAGGGGAAGGGGGGGACACAGGCTGCCTGACTGGCTGGCGTCTCCATGGGGAGGGTTTTTAGGGGAGGAGGGGGCTGGAGGCCACTAAATCAGTGCACGCTTGTCAACATCCTCGGGCCACAAGAATTACTCAAGTGAAAATAACAAATGGCTGTCATTGCCGAGCCAAAAACCTGTGATTATAATTATCACATCCCCAGTGACCTTGCATAAACTATAATCTCTCTCCAATGGAGCATTTAAATAGCCTGTATCTACTGCCAGGGGGACCAGGAGTTTCGGGCCAGAGCTAAACCAGAGGATCACTGATTCACGAAAGAGCTATCGCAATAGCCTCTAGTGTGAGTGTGAGTGTGAGAGTGTGAGTGTGTGTGTGTGTGAGTGAGAGAGTGAGAGAGAGAGAGAGAGAGAGTGAGTCAGAGAGTGAGAGAGAGAGAGAGAGAGAGAGAGAGAGATCAAAAGTTTGGGGTCACTTAGAAATGTCCTTGTTTTTTTTGTCCATTAAAATTACATCAAATTGATCAGAAATACAGTGTAGACATTGTTAATGTTGTAAATGACTATTGTAGCTGGAAATGGCTGACTTTTAATGAAATATCTACATAGATATGCACAACTGAGCAAGAGGACAAGTACATTAGAGTGTCTAGTTTGAGAAACGCCTCTTCTTTGTTTCTGACCGTTTTGGGCCAGTAATCGAACCCACAAACACTGATGCTCCAGATACTCAACTAGTCTAAAGAAGGCCAGTTTTATTGCTTCTTTAAACAGAACAACAGTTTTCAGCTTTGCTAACGTAATTGCAAAATGGTTTTCTAATGATCAATTAGCCTTTTAAAATGACAAACTTGGATTAGCTAACACAACATGTCATTGGAACACAGCAACACAGGTTGCTGATAATGGGCATCTTCACACCTATGTTGATATTACATAAAAGAAAACTGCCAATTACAGCTACAATAGTCATTTACAACATTAACAATGTCTACAACGTATTTCTGATCAATTTGACGTTATTTTAATGGACAAAAAATGTGCTTTTTCTTCAAAAACAAGGACATTTGTAAGTGACTCCAAACATTTGAATGGTAGTGTATACATATACATACAGTGCCTTGGCGTTTTTCCTATTTTGTTGCATTACAACCTGTAATTTAAATTGATTTGTATTTGTATTTCATGTAATGGACATTCAGAAAATAGTACAAATTGGTGAAGTGTAAAAAAAAAAAAATTACCCTCAGAAGTCACATAATTAGTTAAATAAAGTCCACCTGTGTGAAATCTAAGTGTCACATGATCTGTCACATGATCTCAGTATATATACACCTGTTCTGAAAGGCCCCAGAGTCTGCAACACCACTAAGCAAGAGGCACCACCAAGCAAGCAGCACCTTGAAGACCAAGGAGCTCTCCAGACAGGTTAGGGACAAAGTTGTGGAGAAGTACAGATCAGGGTTGGGTTATAAAAAAAATATCCGAAATTTTGAACATCCCACGGAGCACCATTAAATACATTATTAAAAAACGGAAAGAATATGGCACCACAACAAAGAAAGAGAAGGCCGCCCACCAAAACTCATGTACAAGGCTAGGAGGCATTAACCAGAGAGGCAACAAAGAGACCAAAGGTAACCCTGAAGGAGCTGCAAAGCTACACAGCGGAGATTGAAGTATTTGTCCATAAGACCACTTTAAGCCGTACACTCCACAGAGCTGGGCTTTACGGAAGAGTGGCCAGAAAAAAGACATTGCTTAAAGAAAAAAATAAGCAAACACGCTTGGTGTTCGCCAAAAGGCATTTAGGAGACTCCCCAAAAATATGGAAGAAGGTACTCTGGTCAGATGAGACTAAAATTGAGCTTTTTGGCCATCAAGGAAAACGCTATGTCTGGATGCAAACCCAACACCTTTCATCACCCCGGGAACAGCATCCCCACAGTGAAGGATGGTGGTGGCAGCATCATGCTGTGGGGATGTTTTTCATCAGCAGGGACTGGGAAACTGGTCAGAATTGATGGATGGGGCTAAATACAGGGATATTCTTGAGGGAAACCTGTTTCAGTCTTCCAGAGATTTGAGACTGGGATGGAGGTTCACCTTCCAGCAGGACAATGACCCTAAGCATACTGCTAAAGCAACACTCGAGTGGTTTAAGGGGAAACATTTAAATGTCTTGGAATGGCCTAGTCAAAACCCAGACCTCAATCCAATTGAGAATCTGTGGTATGACAGATTGCTGTACACCAGTGGAACCAATCCAACTTGAAGGAGCTGGAGCAGTTTTGCCTTGAAGAACGGGCAAAAATCCCAGTTGCTAGCTCACTACGGTGAAGCATGGTGGTGGCAACATCATGGTGGGGTTGTTTATCAGCGGCATGGACTGAGAGACTAGTGAGAATCGAAGCAAAGATGAACAGAGCAAAGTACAGAGAGATCCTTGATGAAAACCTGCTCAAGAGAGCTCAGGATCTCAGACTGGGGTGAAGGTTCACCTTCCAACAGGACAATGACCCTAAGCATACAGCCAAGACAAGTCTCTGAATGGCCTTGATTGGCCCAGCCAGAGCCCGGACTTGAAACAGATTGAACATCTCTGGAGAGACCTGAAAATATCTGTGCAGCAACACTACCCATCCACCCTGACGAAGTTTGAGACACTCAATGTCAACAAAACAAAGGACATGATCATGGACTTCAGCAAACAGCAGAGGGAGCAGCCACCTATCCACATTAATGGGACAGTAGTGGATAGGGTGGAAAGTTTTAAGTTCCTCGGCGTACACATCACGGACAAACTGAAATGGTCCACCCACACAGACAGCGTGCTGAAGAAGGCGCAGCAGCGCCTCTTCAACCTCAGGACGCTGAAGAAATTCGGCTTGTCACCAAAAACACTCACAAACTTTTACAGATACACAATCGAGAGCATCCTGTCGGGCTGTATCACCGCCTGGTACGGTAGCTGCTCCGCCCATAACCGTAAGGTTCTCCAGAGGGTAGTGAGGTCTGCACAACACATCACCGGGGGCAAACTACCAGCCCTCCAGGACACCTACACCACCCGATGTCACAGGAAGGCCAAAAAGATCATCAAGGACAACAACCACCCGAGCCACTGCCTGTTCACCCCGCTATCATCCAGAAGGCGAGGTCAGTACAGGAGAGCACCACCCTCTGGAGAGCCCTGCGGTTGCGGACGGTGCAATTACCATACCAGGCGGTGATACAGCTCGACAGGATGCTCCCAGTGGTGCATCTGTAGAAGTTTGTGAGGGTCTTAGGGGCCAAGCCAAATTTCTCCAGCCTCTTCAGCCTTTCTTCACCACAATGTCTGTGTGAATGGAAGATTTCAGGTTGTCAGTGATGTGCACACAGAGGAACTTGAAGATTTTCACCCTCTCGACAATCAGCTCCTTCATTTGTTGATATTGAAGGAGAGGTTATTATCCTGGCACCACTCCACCGGGGCCCTCACCTCCTCCCTGTTGGCTGTCTGGTCATTGTTGGTAATCAGACCTACCATTGCTGACGACACAACAAACTTGATGGCTGAGTTGGAGACGTGCATGGCCACACAGTCATGGGTGAACAGGGAGTACAGGAGGGGGCTGAGCACGCACTCTTGTGGGGCTCCCATGTTGAGGATCAGCAAAGCGTTTTCAACAAAAAAATCTACTGAATAACATTGTTTGTTTTTGTATCTTGAGGTGGATTTTCTTTTGCCATTACCAGAGGATTTTCTATTTTTTTTTTTTACAGCTCTCTCACCATGTCTACAGCATTTCTGCAGCATCACGTCACAGGACAGTACTTATACAGTACATGCCATGTTCACATGCTAGTCAGAACTAGGAAACTTGGTAACTGATTGAAGTTATACAAGTTATACCAGTTTCCTAGTTCCGACTAGCATGTGAGCGCTGCATAAACCCCAACGTACACGTCTCAGTTCAGAAATCTAGTCGAATGAGACAAAGCCCTCATTGTTTTTATTAACATGAATATTCTGCCATGATGGCATCAAAATGTACCAGACATGACACCTTGCTGTAACAGAACTGATGTTCTCTTCCTGTCTGTTGTGCGGAGCTGCTGCTTGCAGGGGGAAGGGTGCCAGTTGGGACACAACCCTGTTCTGCTGCATAAGGGGGCATCAGGTTCCATCCTGCCCAAACACTAATTGGAAGGGATTTTGTCCATTCTCTGGCATTCACAGTTTCTATGCATAGCTGGATGATTAGTCTTGATTAGCAGCCATGGTCACAGGTCAGGCACACTGTCACTGGACCGTGCAGAAGAGCAGCACTGAGCACCCTCGTTCTCCCCATCAACGGTTTTATGATATGTTATGCTTAGTGAGCAGCTCACTCTCAGAGTTGCAGCTAGGGCTTTGCCATGCTTCTAAAAACTAGAGTATGATCATAATGATCAAAAAGTGTACTTCAGTTTGGATTTCAAAAACATTCTTATTACATTCCGCACCATTAAAATCTGTAACCATTTGCATGTGGAACAGGGTTGTAATGGACATTTCAGATGATTTTCTTTGAGATAATGTAATAGTCAACAGCCTGTCAGGGCCTGGTAATGTACATACATTAGCACAACTTTACCAGTAGCCACTAGAGGGCACTAATCATTATGCCTTGTCTCTCTATGTAAATCTAAATCCATATCTCTAAAAGTGTGTCATAGACAGATGTTGTCAAACATTGGTAGAGATGACAGGGAGTTGTTTCATTTTTTCTGTTCCAAGTCTCCAGTTGAGGTGATTTAAATTCAAGGCTGTCTTTTTTTTATAAGGATAGTTATTTATTTTCCCCCAATGTCTCTTGATTGAATCGTACTCACACAGCTCTCAAGCAAGAATCAATGAAGACAAAGGTTTAGAAAGAGCAGGTACAAAATAACTGCCACAAACCCATGACTAATGTAATGGAGAGGGAGCTACATATCGATGAGAAGCCAAGCCACGCAGACAGTAGGAATCGCTGCAGCCTTTCACTATGTCCTCATATTACTCTATAAGGAGCTGTGACTTCATGGACACATTGCCAAAGCTGTTTACCCCCTCTTCACTTCCATATACCACAATAGGGCTGGTGACATGGTAATATTCTGATGTTATGTGTGCCACACACACACTTGAGAGCTAGACTGCTGTACATTATTGGAACATATGGCCAAAAAGGCTACAGAGATTGCTTGTTTATGTGATATTTATGTATGTTAAAATGTTCATGCTTGCCTATCAGTGTTTGTGCGGGAAATTGTTTGTATTTGTGAGTGTGTATATGTCTGTGTGTTTGTGTTTGTGTGTGTCTGTCTGTCTTGTATTTGCACATGTACTTGCATGTGTGTGTGTCACCCTTTCAGAGGGCTCATATTATGAGTGTGAGCCAGAGGGAGTTGGGGGTCAAGTGATTTGCCCTGAGGTCAATTGACTGCGGCTACTCTAAGTCCCCACCATTAGCCTGCATCTCATACAGCATCCTCCATGGCCCTCTCCCCCAGATCTGACAGGGCTCGATGTTAATACAATAGGAAGACCCTAAAATGTGTTTGTTGTGGACGCTCCCCATTTTAATAGGAATGCATCATCTGCCCAAGCAGCCAGCCTGTTGACCTCTTTATTGGGGATTGGGGGCCTCTTTTCTCTCTATGGATTTTCTATCCACTTGTGTTTTTCTTGCTTAGACTGAAAGATTGATGAGCTCCTGTGTCAAAGTGAACGATCAGGAAAATGAGCATTTTGCTTATGCTTACCAACGCATGCAAAATGTAATGATTATCTTCTCAGCTTTCGATTTCAGCTGTCATCTTATGTCAGAGAAGAAAGCTACAGTGATGCATAACATTTACAGTGCATTCGGAAAGTATTCAGACCCTTGACTTTTTCCACATTTTGTAATGTTACATCCTTATTCTAAAATTGATTAAATACATTTTAAATACATCAATCTACACACAATAACCCATAATGACAAAGAGAAAACTGTTTTTTAGAAATGTTTGCAAATGTATTAAAAAGAAATACAGAAATACCTTATTTACATAAGTATTCAGAACCTTTGCTATGAGACTCAAAATTGAGTTCAAGTGCATCCTGTTTTCATTGATCGTCCTTGAGATGTTTCTACAACTTCATTGTAGTTGACCTGTGGTCAATTAAATTGACTAGACATGATTTGGAAAAGCACACACCTGTCTATATAAAGTCCCACAGTTGACAGTGCATGTCAGAGAAAAAAAACAAGCCATGAGGTCGAAGGAATTGTCGTAGAGCTCCGAGACAGGATTGTGTCGAGGCACAGATCTAGGAAGGCTACCAAAAAATATCTGCAGCTTTGATGGTCCCCAAGAACACAGTGGACTCCATCATTCTTAAATGGAAGAAATGTAGAACCACCAAGACTCTTCCTAGAGCTGGCCGCCCGGTCAAACTGAGCAATCGAGGGAGAGGGGCTTTGGCCAGGGAGGTGACCAAGTACCTGATGGTCACTCTGACAGAGCTCCAGAGTTCCTCTGTGGAGATGGAAGAACCTTCCAGAAAGTCAACCTTCTCTGCAGCACTCCACCAATCAGGCCTTTATGGTAGAGTGGCCAGAGGGAAGCCAGCTTGGAGTTTGCCAAAAGGCACCTAAAGACTCTCAGAACATGAGAAACAATATTCTCTGGTCTGATGAAACCAAGATTGAACTATTTGGCCTGAATGCCATGCATCACATCTGGAGGAAACCATCCCTATGGTGAAACATGATGGTGGCAGAATGATGCTGTGGGGAGGGCAGGGACTGGGAAACTACTCAGGATCGAGGCAAAGATGAGCAGCGCCAAGTACAGAGAGATCCTTGATGAAAACCTGCTCCAGAGTGCTCAGGATCTCAGACTGGGGTGAAGGTTCACCTTCCAACAGGACAACGGCCCTAAGCACACAGCCAAGAAAATGCAGGAGTGACTTCGGGACAAGTCTCTGACTGTCCTTGAGTGGCCCAGCCAGAATCTGGACTTGAACCCGATCGAACATCTATGGAGAGACCTGAAAATAACTGTGCAGCGACGCTCCCCTTCCAACCTGACAGAGCTTGAGAGGATCTGCAGAGAAGAATGGAGAAACTCCCCAAATACATTTGTGCCAAGCTTGTAGCGTCATGCATAAGAAGACTCGAGGTTGTAATCGCTGCCAAAGGTTCTTCAACTAAGTACTGAATAAAGGGTCTGAATACTTATGTAAATGTGATATTTCTGTTTTTTTATTATAATAAATTAGCTAAAATTTCTAAAAAACAGTTTTTGCTTTGTCATTATTGGTTATTGTGTATAGATTGATGAGGGAAAAAATGAATTGAATCCATTTCAGAATAGGCTGTAAGGTAACTGATGTGGAAAAAGTCAAGGGGTCTGAATACTTTCCAAAGGCAAGTAATGTACTTGCTCAAATTGAGATAATTTCTGATGTAGACATTATTATTTTTCCAGAATTTTAGCAAATATTAACAGTTAATTAATAGTGTGTGTCTAATAATCACAAGTCAATTGCAAAAACATGACTAAATACCCAGACTAATACCCACAAACGGACATCCACGCGCGCTTACACACACACCCATACACACCGGCAGAAACAAACAGCACAGTGCTAGATTACAAATACATAAATCATAATGTTTCAACAAAAGCAGAATTTCGTTTCCCACTCTCAGCTGTTATCTTGGTTGGGTGGTATATAACGTGCTTTGGCCTAGCAATTTATTACTCTTGCTGAATGGATAATGGCAGGCCCTAGTCTATTACCCAAAGCTTTGTTAGAGCCCTGAATGTAAATTGACTACCTATAGTGGCCCAAATCTCTTCCCATCTCTAGTACTTATACAACACGGGTCATTATTAAATGCCATAACAAAATGTTATATTTAAGGAATAGGACATTCCATGTTTCAATTCTCTAATCTCAGGGTTATATATAACAACAAATAAGATTACGACAATTAGAATTACTTTTTTCTAATTTACTTATAGAAGTCCAAACAATCAGGAATGATCATGATCATGATAGAAAATGGAATATGACATATGTATGTTAAATAAGTCCACATAGTAGAATGGAAGAACACAATGGAGTGAATTGTATCAAAACCATTTGTTAAATCTCTTGTATTTTGTATTACCTCTACACTGCATTGACATTATATTTGTGTCAAGAGTTTACAGCAATTGTTATTTAGTAGACTCAGATTGATGTTCATATTCAAAACAGTCTGGATAGCATCCAATGTCTTTTACATTGAATGTAGCCTTTCTTGGGTCAGTGCTTGGCCAAGCATAGGATTGGCTGGATGCATTGTCATTAGGATGAAGTCTTTCTGCTCTGTTTTTGAATTAGTCCACTAATGTTTGAGAGCTGATGGATTTCAGAATTGCACCAATTTGGTGTGTGACTTGCATTACTTCATACAAGTCCTGCGGTGATGTTATAGCTGTTTAGTTTGCAGTGCCCCTCTGATAACATTTTATACAGTTGCGGACAAATATATTGGCACCATTGCACTTTTCTTACCGGGGCTTGCATTCATTTTCTCATTTATTCGCACTTCAGCTCGCCTGAAGGAAGAACGTGTTACACAATTTAAAAACTTTTCAAGCACATGTAGACTACGAGATTCGGCTTTGACTTAGTTGTCTGTTGGTGGGGAGAGAGTAGTCGTCCCCCTAGATGTTGTGAGTTTTGGATCTTGGTATTGGGTTTTGTGTTTGCTAAAAGCTAACTGCTTGTGTAGCTAATGCTTCCTTGATTGGGTAGGATTTGTGTTTGCAAAAACAAAACTACTTTCTGCTCTGCTTGTGTAAGCAGTCATTCGTTGCTTGAGTAATATGGACAGTGGTAAGTTCATAAAGACTAGTTGAGTTTGAACCTCTGATCGTGCCCTAGGGCATTTGGTTGTACCCTAGCACGAGTGCTGTCCTGTTTGTTTGGGGAGGAAACAGGAAGCTTTGGCTTGGACCAGTTTGTGTTACCATTGTCTCTGGCTGGGTTCCACCTCCATTGGGTGTCGGGCTGATTGCAAAAGATTGGGGCTGCTGGCTGGGGCTGCTGGCGAAGGGTCTTCCGGTGCAGTGACCTTGGGAATGGGGTTGTCTGAGGCCGGGAGAGAGCAGCAGCGGTGGTCAGAGTTGATATGGGTGTCATACCAACTGAATGAGGCTCTTTCTGGTTTATCTGGCAGGTTTCAGAGTCAGGATTCCTTGGGATGATACATGATCCCTGGTTGGTTTTGGGGGGTTTTCAGAGTGTGAATCCGATGACATTAGTCAGGGGCAACCTAAAGCCCCAGCTTTGGATTCGGTGGGGGAGAGTGAACCATTGGTGGTTAATGTACCTTTGATGGCGCTGTGTTGTATGATGACCTGGGGGTGGATTGGCCATCTTCTCGCCCGTAGCGGAGTTCCTCCAAGTTTGGGGTAAGATCTTTACCTCCTGTCCCTGCGGTGGTGAAACATTGCTTACCCCTGTTAAAATATTTTGCAGATGAGCTAAAGGCGACCTTGGATTCCCCTCATTCAGCCAGGCTGGTGCTATCAGATTATGATGAGTTCTTGAATGTAGTGAGTATGGAGGAGGCGGAGCTCATTTACACACCACCGATGGATGGAATGTTGGCGAGTTATTTAGCTCCAGAGGCTCCAAAGGCTATCCACCGGTAAAAGCAGATTCATACGCAACGCAGGGGAAGAAGCAGACCTCGTAACCCTAGCTGGAGGCCGGGGGAGGGGGCGTGTTCTCAGGGCCCTTCTCCCAAAGCATTTACTTTGGCAACAGTGTTCCCAAGTGGCTCGGTCAATGGAGGCAAGTTGCTGGTTCCCGAAGTCCCCGAACCCGGTGTGGGCTGAGTATCAGAACGGCTGTACCACGAAAGCACATTGTGTCTAACCAAGTTGTGGGCATAGTAAACACATCCAGACAAACAATTGTCAAGAGTGGTGGATATGAAAACAAGCATGACAAAAATATATATATCCCAGTCCTCAGGGTGGCTCTCTGCCCCTTTAGGAGATAATGTATGGGAGATTGGCAGTGTGCTCTGTCCAGTGGCGGGCATTGGCGCAGTTCCACCATAGGTGATGGGGATGGTGACGAGGTAGTACAGTCTGCAGTTCGCTGTTCGTCCTCCTTTTCATGGCGTCAATGGTCCCCGAGGTCCTAGCACCTGTCTCGAGCCTGCCTCTCTCCTTCAAAAGCAGACTATTCGGGTTGTCCCCATGTCAGAAGTACAGAGTGGTTGGTTCAGCCAGTACTTCTTAGTTCCCAAGAGCGTTGGAACATTGGACTTGCGTGTTTTAAACATGCACCTCAAGGTTTACAAGTTCAAAATGCTCACACTTCCCCTGACTATTGGTTTAAGCCCATAGATCTGAAGGATGCGTATTTTCATGTGGCTATACATCCTCAACATGTTTCTGAGATTTCATTTTGAGGATTAGGGAGAGCGGTGTGAGGGCTACATGGAAAGAGGGATTTGGTCAACGTAAAGATTTAGAGCTACTGACTGTTTTGCTAGCGTTGAGGTGTTTCCTTCTGATGTTGGACAGCCAGCATGTGTTGGTAAGTTCCCGGCAACAAAATGGTGGTGGCGTATATCAACAGGCGAGGGGACTCAGTCTCTCTCTCCTAAACCTGGCCCGTTATCTGCTTGTATGAAGCAGTCCGCATTTCCTGTCGCTCAGGGTGACGTAACTTCCTGGATGGCAATCTACTTCCAGGGGGGTCCTATCTCTATGGAGTGGATACTGCACTCCTCGGTGGTTGCCCAGATATGGGGCTGGTTCAGCAGGGCCGGCGTAGATCTTTACGCATTGCAAGAAAACACTCATTGTCGTCTGTTCTTCTCAATGAGGGATCTGGGCTCTCCATTGAGAACAGATGCTTTGGCGTATCAGTGGCCTCGGACCCTGCTCTATGCATTTCCTCCAGTGAACCTGATTCAGGCCACCGGGGAGAGGGTTCATCAGGAGGGTCTGTTGTTGATTCTGGTGGCTCTCCATTGGGTAGGGACCCAAGTCTGTGTCTATTATCTCAGGTGCATGGGAGAGTTTGGCACCCATGACCATAGATATGGGATCTGTGGATTTGGGCCCTGAAAGGTTGAATTTCACGGCTAGGGGTTTACCCTCGAGCATGCGCCCTCTATGAGAGGGTTGTGTATATATATATATATACTGCTCAAAAAAATAAAGGGAACACTTAAAAAACACAATGTAACTCCAAGTCAATCACACTTCTGTGAAATCAAACTGTCCACTTAGGAAGCAACACTGATTGACAATAAATTTCACATGCTGTTGTGCAAATGGAATAGACAACAGGTGGAAATTATAGGCAATTAGCAAGACACCCCCAATAAAGGAGTGATTCTGCAGGTGGTAAGCACAGACCACTTCTCAGTTCCTATGCTTCCTGGCTGATGTTATGGTCACTTTTGAATGCTGGCGGTGCTTTCACTCTAGTGGAAGCATGAGACGGAGTCTACAACACACACAAGTGGCTCAGGTAGTGCAGCTCATTCAGGATGGCACATCAATGCGAGCTGTGGCAAGAAGGTTTGCTGTGTCTGTCAGCGTAGTGTCCAGAGCATGGAGGCTCTACCAGGAGACAGGCCAGTACATCAGGAGACGTGGAGGAGGCCGTAGGAGGGCAACAACCCAGCAGCAGGACCGCTACCTCCGCCTTTGTGCAAGGAGGAGCAGGAGGAGCACTGCCAGAGCCCTGCAAAATGACCTCCAGCAGGCCACAAATGTGCATGTGTCTGCTCAAACGTTCAGAAACAGACTCCATGAGGGTGGTATGAGGGCCCGACATCCACAGGTGGGGGTTGTGCTTACAGCCCAACAATGTGCAGGACGTTTGGCATTTCACAGAGAACACCAAGATTGGCAAATTCGCCACTGGCACCCTGTGCTCTTCACAGATGAAAGCAGGTTCACACTGAGCATATGTGACAGACGTGACAGTCTGGAGACGCCGTGGAGAACATTCTGCTGCCTGCAACATCCTCCAGCATGACCGGTTTGGCGGTGGGTCAGTCATGGTGCGGGGTGGCATTTCTTTGGGGGGCCGCACAGCCCTCCATGTGCTCGCCAGAGGTAGCCTGACTGCCATTAGGTACCGAGATGATGCAAGACAATGCAAGACAATGCTAGACCTCATGTGGCTGGAGTGTGTCAGCAGTTCCTGCAAGAGGAAGGCATTGATGCTATGGACTGGCCCGCCCGTTCCCCAGACCTGAATCCAATTGAGCACATCTGGGACATCATGTCTCGCTCTATCCACCAACGCCACGTTGCACCACAGACTGTCCAAGAGTTGGCGGATGCTTTAGTCCAGGTCTGGGAGGAGATCCCTCAGGAGACCATCCGCCACCTCATCAGGAGCATGCCCAGGCGTTGTAGGGAGGTCATACAGGCACGTGGAGACCACACACACTACTGAGCCTCATTTTGACTTGTTTTAAGGACATTACAACAAAGTTGGATCAGCCTGTAGTGTGGTTTTCCACTTTAATTTTGAGTGTGACTCCAAATCCAGACCTTCATGGGTTGATAAATTGGATTTCCATTGATTATTTTTGTTAGTTTGTCAGCGCATGCTCGCAGTACATGTCCTGGTAATCCGTCTGGACCTGCAGCCTTGTGAATGTTGACCTGTCTTAAGGTCTTACTCACATCGGCTGCGGAGAGCGTGATCACACAATCTTCCGGTACAGCTGGTACTCTCATGCATGTTTCAGTGTTATTTGCCTCGAGGCGAGCATAGAAGTGGTTTAGCTCATCTGGTAGGCTCGTGTCACTGGGCAGCTCTCGGTTGTGCTGCCCTTTGTAGTCTGTAATGGTTTGCAAGCCCTGCCACATCCGACGAGGGTCGGAGCCGGTGTAGTACGACTCGATCTTAGTCCTGTATTGATGCTTGTTTGATGGTTCGTCTGAGGGCATAGCGGGATTTCTTATAAGCTTCTGGGTTAGAGTCCCGCTCCTTGAAAGCGGCAGCTCTAGCCTTTAGCTCAGTGCGGATGCTGCCTGTAATCCATGGCTTGTGGTTGGGGTATGTACATACTTTCACTGTGCGGACAACGTCAACGATGCACTTATTGATGAAGCCAATGACAGATGTGGTGTACTCCTCAATGCCATTGGAGGAATCCCAGAACATATTCCAGTCTGTGCTAGCAAAACAGTACTGTAGCTTAGCATCTGCTTCATCTGACCACTTTTTTGTTGATCTAGTCACTTGTGCTTCCTGCTTTAATTTTATATTGTAAGCAGGAATCAGGAGGATAGAATTATGGTCAGATTTGCCAAATGAAGGGCGAGGGAGGGCTTTGTATGCGTCTCTGTGTGTGGAGTATAGGTGTTCCAGAGTTATTTTCCCTCTGGTTGCACATTTAATATGCTGATAGAAATTTGGTAAAACTGATTTAAGTTTCCCTGCATTAACTTGTTTAGGATAGGGGGCAGTATTTTCACGGCTGGATAAAAAACTTACCCGATTTAATCTGGTTATTACTCCTGCCCAGAAACCTGAATATGCATATAATTAGTAGATTTGGATAGAAAACACTCTAACGTTTCTAAAACTGTTTGAATGGTGTCTGTGAGTATAACAGAACTCATATGGCAGGCCAAAACCTGAGAAGATTCCATACAGGAAGTGCCCTCTCTGTCCATTTCTTGGCCTTCTATGGCCTCTTTATGGAAAATAGAGGATCTCTGTTGTAACGTGACGTTTTCTAAGGCTCCCATAGGCTCTCAGAAGGCGCCAGAACGGGGAATGATGACTCTGCAGTCCCTGGGAGAAAAACAGTAGGGGTTTTGGAAAGTGGTCGTTCTGAGAACAATGACACGGGTGCGCGCGTGCATGTGAAGACTACATTTTCTATTTTCAGTGTTTGAACGAAAACAAGGTCTCCCTGTCGGAATATTATCGCTATTTTACAAGAAAAATTGCATAAAAATTTATTTTAAACAGCGTTTGACATGCTTCGAAGTACGGTAATGGAATATTTTGAATTTTTTTGTCACGATATGCACCAGCGTGTCACCCTTCGGATAGTGTCTTGAACGCAAGAACAAACGCAGCTATTTGGATATAACTATGGATTATTTGGAACCAAACCAACATTGGGTGTTGAAGTAGAAGTCCTGGGAGTGCATTCTGACGAAGAACAGCAAAGGTAATCCAATTTTTCTTATAGTAAATCTGAGTTTGGTGAGTGCGAAACTTGGTGGGTGTCTAAATAGCTAGCCCTGTGATGCCGGGCTATCTACTCAGAATATTGCAAAATGTGCTTTCACCGAAAAGCTATTTTAAAATCGGACATATCGAGTGCATAGAGGAGTTCTGTATCTATAATTCTTTAAATAATTGTTATGTTTTTTGTGAACGTTTATCGTGAGTATTTTAGTAAATTCACCGGAAGTTTGCGGGGGGTATGCTAGTTCTGAACGTCACATGCTAATGTAAAAAGCTGGTTTTTGATATAAATATGAACTTGATTGAACAAAACATGCATGTATTGTATAACATAATGTCCTAGGTGTGTCATCTGATGAAGATCATCAAAGGTTAGTGCTGCATTTAGCTGTGGTTTGGGTTTATGTGACATTATATGCTAGCTTGAAAAATGGGTGTCTGATTATTTCTGGCTGGGTACTCTGCTGACATAATCTAATGTTTTGCTTTCGTTGTAAAGCCTTTTTGAAATCGGACAGTGTGGTTAGATTAACGAGAGATTTGTCTTTAAAATGGTGTAAAATAGTCATATGTTTGAGAAATTGAAGTAATAGCATTTCTAAGGTATTTGAATAACGCGCCACGGGATTCCAGTGGCTGTTACGTAGGTGGGACAAAATCGTCCCACTGGCCCTAGAGAAGTTAAAATCGGACACCGCGATTGCATAAAGGAGTTCTGTATCTATAATTCTTAAAATAATTGTTATCTTTTTTGTGAACGTTTATCATGAGTAATTTAGTAAATTCACCGGAAGTTTTCGGTGGGTATGCTAGTTCTGAACGTCACATGCTAATGTAAAAAGCTGTTTTTTGATATAAATATGAACTTGATTGAACAAAACATGCATGTATTGTATAACATTATGTCCTAGGAGTGTCATCTGATGAAGATCATCAAAGGTTAGTGCTGCATTTAGCTGTGGTTTTGGTTTTTGTGACATTATATGCTAGCTTGAAAAATGGGTGTCTGATTATTTCTGGCTGGGTACTCTCCTGACATAATCTAATGTTTTGCTTTCGTTGTAAAGCCTTTTTGAAATCGGACAATGTGGTTAGATAAAGGAGAGTCTTGTCTTTAAAATGGTGTAAAATAGAAAAATGGAAGTTTTTGGATTTGTGAGGTGTTTGTAATTCGCGCCACGCTCTATCATTGGATATTGGCGAGGCGTTCCGCTAGCGGCACATCTAGATGTAAGAGGTTAAAGACCACAGCTACTAGGAGTGCCGCCTCTGGGTGAGCGGTTTCTTGTTTGCTTATGGCAGAATACAGCTCATTCAATGCTATCTTAGTGCCAACCTCTGACAGAGGTGGTATGTAAACAGCTACGAAGAATAGAGATGAGAACTCTCTCGGTAAGTAGTGTGGTTTACAGCTTAGCATGATATACTCAATCTCAGGCGAGCAATAGCTTGAGACTTCCTTAGATATAGTGCACCAGCTGTTATTTACAAAAATACATAGTCCGCCGCACCGTTTTACCAGACGTCGCTGTTCTATCCTGCCGGTACATTGTATAACCAGCCAGCTGTATGTTGATATTGTTGTCGTTCAGCCACAAATCCGTGAAGCATAAGATGTTACAGTTTTTAATGTCCTGTTGGTAGTTTAATCTTCCCCGTAACTCATCGATTTTTTTGGTCCAAAGACTGCACGTTTACTAGCAGAATTGAGGGAAGTGAGGGTTTATTCGATTGCCTTCAAATTCACAGAAGGCAGCCCGTTCTCCGGCCTCTATTTCTCTGCCTTCTCTTCACGGGGGTCGGGGCCTGTTCCCAAGGGAGCCGTATATCCTCCGCCTCGTTCTCGTCAGAGTCGTGATGAGAACGAGTAATCGCAGTCCTGATGTCTAAACGTTTTTTTTCGGTCATAAGAGATGGTAGCGGCAACATTATGTAAAAAATGAGTACAAAGATTTGTTACAAACAACGCAGATAAACAAACAAAAAAACACAATCAGATGGGGGCACGGAAAACGTCTGCCTTCTGCTCCAGAGCCATCTTACAAGTTCAGGAGTAAACATTTGCTTATCAAGTCACATAATAAGTTGCTTGCAATAAAAGTGTTTAACATGATTTTTGAATGACTACATCTCTGTACCCCACACATACAGATAATCCTAAGATCCCTCAGTCGAGCAATGAATTTCAAACACAGGTTCTACCACAAACACCAGGGAGGTTTTCCAATGCCTTGCAAAGAAGGGCACCTATTGGTAGATGGGTAAAACATTTAAAGCAGACATTGAATATTCCTTTGAGCATCGTGAAGTTATTACTTTGGATGGTGCATCACTACACCCAGTCACTACATTGTTTGGTTTTTTTACTACAAAGATACAGGTGTCCTTACTAACTCAGTCGCTGGAGAGGAAGGAAATCAGAGATTTGACCTTGTGGCCTATGGTGACTTTAAACAGTTACAGAGTTTTAAAGTCACCATAGGCTCCTCCGCACACTCCACTGGCTTCCAGTTGAAGCTCGCATCTGCTACAAGACCATGGTGCTTGCCTACGGAGCTGTGAGGGGAACAGCACCTCCGTACCTTCAGGCTCTGATCAGTCCCTACACCCAAAGAAGGGCACTGCGTTTATCCACCTCTGGCCTGCTCTCCTCCCTACCTCTGCGGAAGCACAGTTCCCTCTCAGCCCAGTCAAAACTGTTCGCTGCTCTGGCACCCCAATGGTGGAACAAGCTCCCTCACGACGCCAGGACAGCGGAGTCAATCACCACCTTCTGGAGACACCTGAAACCCCACATCTTTAAGGAATACCTGGGATAGGATAAAGTAATCCTTCTAACCCCCCCCCCCCCCCCCCCAAAAAAAAAAAAGATATAGATGTCATATTGTAAAGTGGTTGTTCCACTGGATATCTTAAGGTGAATGCACCAATTTGTAAGTCGCTCTGGATAAGAGCGTCTGCTAAATTACGTAAATGTAAATGTAAAAATAGAAAACTGAGGATGGATCAACAACACTGTAGTTACTCCACAATACTAACCTAATTGACAGAGTGAAAAGAAGGAAGCCTGTACAGAATAAAAATATTAAAAAAAACGTGCATCCTGTTTACAAGTCATTCAAGTAATACTGCAAAACATATGTCAATTAACTTTTTGTCCTGCATACAAAGTCTTATGTTTGGGGCAAATCCAATAGTGGTGTATATTGGTGGCTGCATCATGTTATGGGTATGCTTGTAATCGTTAATGACTGGGGAGTTCTTCAGGATTAAAAAGAAACTGAATTGAGCTAAGCACAGGCAAAATTCTAGAGCAATACCTGGTCTACTTTCCAACAGACATTGGGAGACAAATTCACTTTCAGCAGGACAATAACCTAAAACACAAGGCCATATACACTGGAGTTGCTTACCAAGAATACATTGAGTGGCCTAGTTCCTGAGTGGCCTAGTTACAGTTTTGACTTAAATCGGCTTGAAAATCTATGGAAAGACTTGAAAATGGAAGTGTAGCAATGATCAACAACCAACTTGACAGAGCTTGAAGAATTCAAAAAACAATAATGTGCAAATATTGTACAATTCAGGTGTGAAAAGCTATTAGAGACTTACCCAGAAAGAGTTCATTGACTCAGGGGTGTGAATACTTACTAAGTGAGACACTTCTGTATTTCATTTTCAATGAATTTGCAAACATTTCTTAAAACTGTGTCATTATGGGGTATTACAGTGGGGGGGAAAGTATTTGATCCCCTGCTGATTTTGTACGTATGCCCACTGACAAAGAAATGATCAGTCTATAATTTTAATGGTAGGTTTATTTGAACAGTGAGAGATAGAATAACAACAAAAAAATCCAGAAAAACGCATGTCAAAAATATTATAAAATGATTAGCATTTTAATGAGGGAAATAAGTATTTGACCCCTCTGCAAAACATGACTTAGTACTTGGTGGCAAAACCCTTGTTGGCAGTCACAGAGGTCAGACGTTTCTTGTAGTTGGCCACCAGGTTTGCACACATCTCAGGAGGGATTTTGTCCCACTCCTCTTTGCAGATCTTCTCCAAGTCATTAAGGTTTCGAGGATGACGTTTGGCAACTCGAACCTTCAGATCCCTCCCCAGATTTTCTATGGGATTAAGGTCTAGAGACTGGCTAGGCCACTCCAGGACCATAATGTGCTTCTTCTTGAGCCACTACTTTGTTGCCTTGGCCGTGTGTTTTGGGTCATTGTCATGCTGGAATACCCATCCACGACCCATTTTCAATGCCCTGGCTGAGGTTCTCACCCAAGATTTGACGGTACATGGCCCCGTACATCGTCCCTTTGATGTGGTGAAGTTGTCCTGTCCCCTTAGCAGAAAAACACCCCCAAAGCATAATGTTTCCACCTCCATGTTTGACGGTGGAGATGGTGTTCTTGGGGTCAAAGGCAGCATTCCTCCTCCTCCAAACACGGCGAGTTGAGTTGATGCCAAAGAGCTCCATTTTGGTCTCATCTGACCACAACACTTTCACCAGTTGTCCTCTGAATCATTCAGATGTTCATTGGCAAACTTCAGACGGGCATGTATATGTATTCTTGAGCAGGGGGACCTTGCGGGCGCTTCAGGATTTCAGTCCTTCACGGCGTAGTGTGTTACCAATTGTTTTCTTGGTGACTATGGTCCCAGCTGCCTTGTGATCATTGACAAGATCCTCCCGTGTAGTTCTGGGCTGATTCCTCACTGTTCTCATGATCATTGCAACTCCACGAGGTGAGATCTTGCATGGAGCCCCAGGCCGAGGGATATTGACAGTTCTTTTGTGTTTCTTCCATTTGCGAATAATCGCATCAAATGTTGTGAGAAAGATTTCTGGCTCCTAGGTGCTTGGCGATGGTCTTGTAGCCCATTCCAGCCTTGTGTAGGTCTACAATCTTGTCCCTGACATCCTTGGAGAGCTCTTTGGTCTTGGCCATGGTGGAGAGTTTGGAATCTGATTGATTGATTGCTTCTGTGGACAGCTGTCTTTTATACAAGTAACAAGCTGCGGTTAGGAGCACTCCCTTTAAGAGTGTGCTCCTAATCTCAGCTCGTTACCTGTATAAAAGACACCTAGGAGCCAGAAATCTTTCTGATTGAGAGGGGGTCAAATACTTATTTCCCTCATTAAAATGCAAATCAATTTATAACATTTTTGACAAGCGTTTTTCTGGATATTTTTGTTGTTATTCTGTCTCTCACTGTTCAAATAAACCTACCATTAAAATTATAGACTGATCATTTCTTTGTCAGTGGGCAAAGGTACAAAATCAGCAGGGGATCAAATACTTTTTTCCCCCACTGTATATGTAGATATTAATTCATGCTGTAATACAACAAAATGTGGAATAAGTCAAGGGTATGAATACTTTCTGAAGGCACTGTATATACAGTGAATTTCTCCATTCTTCTCTGCAGATCCTCTCAAGCTCTGTCAGGTTGGAAGGGGAGCGTCGCTGCACAGCTATTTTCAGGTCTCTCCAGAGATTTTCAATCGGGGTTGTAGTCCGGGCTCAATCAGGGTTGAAGACCAGTCAGAGACTTATCCCGAAGCAACTCTTGCATTTTCTTGGCTGTGTGCTTAGGGACATTGTCCTGTTGGAAGGTGAACCTTCACCCCAGTCTGAGGACCTGAACGCTCTGGAGCAGGTTTTCATCAAGGATCTCTGTGTACTTTGCTCCATTCATCTTTCCCTAGGTCCTGACTAGTCTCCCAGTCCCTGCCACTGAAAATATCCCCATAGCATGATGCTGCCACCACCGTGCTTCACCGTACGGATGGTGGCAGGTTTCTTCCAGACATGACACTTGAAATTCAGGCCAAATAGTTCAATCTTGGTTTCATCAGACCAGAGAATCTTGTTTGTCATGGTCGGAGAGTCTTTAGGTGCCTTTTGGCAAACTCCAAGCGGGTTGTCATGTGCCTTTTACAGAGGAGTGGCTTCCGTCTGGACACTCTACCATAAAGGCCTGATTGGCGGAATGCTGCAGAGATGGTTGTCCTTCTGGAAGGTTCTCCTATCTCCACAGAGGAACTCTAGAGCTCTGTCAGAGTGACCATCGGGTTCTTGGTCACCTCACTGACCAAGGCCCTTCTCTCCCGATTGTTCAGTTTGGTCCGGCGGCCAGCTCTAGGAAGAGTCTAGGTGGTTCTTAACTTCTTCCATTTAAGAATGACGGACGCCACTGTGTTCTTGGGGACCTTCGGTGCTGCAGACATTTCTTGCTACCCTTACCCAGATCTGTGCCTCGACACAATCCTGTCTCGGAGCTCTACGGACAATTCCTTTGACCTCATATCTTGGTTTTTGCCCTGTGTGCCTTTTTTTTGGCAGTGTGCCTTCCCAAATCATGTCCAATCAATTGAATTTACAACAGGTGGACTCCAATCAAGTTGTAAAAACATCTCAAGGATGATCAATGGAATCAGGATGCACCAGGATGCATACTCAAAGAAAATGGTCTGAATACTTATGTAAATAAGGTATTTCTGTTTTTTGTTGTAATAAATTTGCAAACATTTCTAAAAACCTGCTTTCGCTTTGTCATTATGTGTGTAGACTAGTGAGATTATTTTGTTATTTAATCAATTTTAGAATAAGGGTGTAACGTAACAAAAGGGGTCTGAATACTTTCCGAAGGCAAGTGGAGTGCCCCAAGACTCATAACCTGGACCATTTTGTTCATAATATTTGTGTTATTATATCCTATTCCATTTGCTTTGGTGTTTCTGCACAGTGTGAATTCCACTATAAGCCATGCTGTGTCTCTGGTGGGTCTAATTTTAGCAGGCTAGGGAGAGCAGGCCCAGCAGGAGGGTGATCACAGAGTCAGCAGACCAAGCCAGAGATCCCTGCTGCAGCCACTGACCATGTAAATGCACTTGGGATTTCTTCCATGTCTTTCTTACAGTTCAGCAGCTACGCTAAAAGAAACTAGCCAAGCATGGCCTTTTAAAACAATGTTGGAATAAAATTATTGTGAGGTTAAACTTTTATCCACCCCAAAAAATAAATAAATAAATAAATAAATAAATATATATATATATATATATATTTTTTTTTATTTTTTTTTTGGGGTGGATAAAAGTTTAACCTCACAATAAATAACACATCCTAGATCTGAATGAATGAAATAAACGTATTAAATACTTTTTTCTTTACATAGTTGAATGTGCTGACAACAAAATCACACAAAAATAATCAATGGAAATCCAATTTATCAACCCATGGAGGTCTGGATTTGGAGTCACACTCAAAATTAAAGTGGAAAACCACACTACAGGCTGATCCAACTTTGTTGTAATGTCCTTAAAACAAGTCAAAATGAGGCTCAGTAGTGTGTGTGGTCTCCACGTGCCTGTATGACCTCCCTACAACGCCTGGGCATGCTCCTGATGAGGTGGCGGATGGTCTCCTGAGGGATCTCCTCCCAGACGTGGACTAAAGCATCTGCCAACTCCTGGACAGTTTGTTGTGCAACGTGGCATTGGTGGATGGAGCGAGACATTACATTTACATTTACATTTAAGTCATTTAGCAGACGCTCTTATCCAGAGCGACTTACAAAATGGTGCATTCACCTTATGATATCCAGTGGAACAACCACTTTACAATAGTGCATCTAAATCTTTTAAGGGGGGGGGGGGGGGTTAGAAGGATTACTTTATCCTATCCTAGGTATTCCTTAAAGAGGTGGGGTTTCAGGTGTCTCCGGAAGGTGGTGATTGACTCCGCTGTCCTGGCGTCGTGAGGGAGCTTGTTCCACCATTGGGGTGCCAGAGCAGAGAACAGTTTTGACTGGGCTGAGCGGGAACTGTGCTTCCTCAGAGGTAGGGGGGCCAGCAGGCCAGTGGTGGATGAACGCAGTGCCCTTGTTTGGGTGTAGGGCCTGATCAGAGCCTGAAGGTATGGAGGTGCCGTTCCCTTCACAGCTCCGTAGGCAATCACCATGGTCTTGTAGCGGATGCGAGCTTCAACTGGAAGCCAGTGGAGAGAGCGGAGGAGCGGGGTGACGTGAGAGAACTTGGGAAGGTTGAACACCAGACGGGCTGCGGCGTTCTGGATGAGTTGTAGGGGTTTAATGGCACAGGCAGGGAGCCCAGCCAACAGCGAGTTGCAGTAATCCAGACGGGAGATGACAAGTACAAGAGACATGATGTCCCAGATGTGCTTAATTGTATTCAGGTCTGGGGAACGGGCGGGCCAGTCCATAGCATCAATGCCTTCCTCTTGCAGGAACTGCTGACACACTCCAGCCACATGAGGTCTAGCATTGTCTTGCATTAGGAGGAACCCAGGGCCAACCGCACCAGCATATGGTCTCACAA
The DNA here is from genome assembly GCF_965601325.2 of Salmo salar. Taxonomy (NCBI): domain Eukaryota; kingdom Metazoa; phylum Chordata; class Actinopteri; order Salmoniformes; family Salmonidae; genus Salmo; species Salmo salar. Next base: position 46,334,560 of record NC_138295.1, on the reverse strand, counting down.
GGGGTCTGAGGATCTCATCTCGGTACCTAATGGCAGTCAGGCTACCTCTGGCGAGCACATTGAGGGCTGTACGGCCCCCCAAAGAAATGCCACCCCACACCATGACTGACCCACCGCCAAACCGGTCATGCTGGAGGATGTTGCAGGCAGCAGAACGTTCTCCACGGCGTCTCCAGACTCTGTAACGTCTGTCACATATGCTCAGTGTGAACCTGTTTTCATCTGTGAAGAGCACAGGGCGCCAGTGGCGAATTTGCCAATCTTGGTGTTCTCTGGCAAATGCCAAACGTCCTGCACGGTGTTGGGCTGTAAGCACACCTGTGGACGTCGGGGCCTCATACCACCCTCATGGAGTCTGTTTCTGACCGTTTGAGCAGACACATGCACATTTGTGGCCAGCTGGAGGTCATTTTGCAGGGCTCTGGCAGTGCTCCTCCTGCTCCTCCTTGCACAAAGGCGGAGGTAGCGGTCCTGCTGCTGGGTTGTTGCCCTCCTACGGCCTCCTCCACATCTCCTGATGTACTGGCCTGTCTCCTGGTAGCGACTCCATGCTCTGGACACTACGCTGATAGACACAGCAAACCTTCTTGCCACAGCTCGCATTGATGTGCCATCCTGGATGAGCTGCACTACCTGAGCCACGTGTGTGGGTTGTAGACTCCGCCTCATGCTACCACTAGAGTGAAAGCACCGCCAGCATTCAAAAGTGACCAAAACATCAGCCAGGAAGCATAGGAACTGAGAAGTGGTCTGTGGTCACCACCTGCAGAACCACTCCTTTATTGGGGGTGTCTTGCTAATTGCCTATAATTTCCACCTGTTGTCTATTCCATTTGCACAACACCATGTGAAATGTATTGTCAATCAGTGTTGCTTCCTAAGTGGACAGTTTGATTTCACAGAAGTGTGATTGACTTGGAGTTACATTGTGTTGTTTAAGTGTTCCCTTTATTTTTGAGCAGTGTATATATATAAGTCACATTTCTTTTCTTTTCTTGGTAATTTCAAAGTGATATACTCTGTATAGGGTTTAAATTCCATAGGTTGGCAATGTGGAGACGAAATCTTTTTAAATGCAGATACGTAATTAATTATTCATTTTTAGTGATTAAAACATATCTTAGAATGCAGACCATTGGGCAAAGGTCTAATGTTATTATGTAGTAGATAAAACAAGGCTTGTGACCCCCTCCCCTCCTGTCCTACACCATCACAAAACTTCCCCACCCAGGCCATTTCATTTTAGAGGGAGAAAATGCTGAGTCTGTATGTTAATAGAAAACAATAAGGAGTATTTACATATTCTCTGGGGCACTGTCTGCAATCAGTATTCTACGCCAGAGAAGTTAACTCAAAGCAATGCTTTGGAAACAGATGGGAGAGGGTTGTGTGGTGGCACTTATATTTCAAAGAGCATCTTATTAACCCCACATCTACACCCCTGTGTTCTTAATCTGCACCTAGAGAGCTACACAGACAGAGGAGAGGAGAGCTGGCAGACTGGGAACAATATAATATATTAATGTTATATTCAGGTTGTAATCATGTTATTAAAAGAATAAGAGGCGATTGAATGGAGAGAAAACCCCATTACAATAATTATTGCAGCATATCTTATGTTATTTACCATTCGGCCATCAGATTTGCCACCAATGCTCCTTATAGGACACATCACTGCACTCTATACTGCTCTGTAAACTGGTCATCTCTGTATACCCGTCGCAAGACCCACTGGTTGATGCTTATTTATAAAACCCTCTTAGGCCTCACTCCCCCCCTATCTGAGATATCTACTGCAGCCCTCATCCTCCACATACAACACCCGTTCTGCCAGTCACATTCTGTTAAAGGTCTCCAAAGCACAAACATCCCTGGGTCGCTCCTCTTTTCAGTTCGCTGCAGCTAGCGACTGGAACGACCTGCAACAAACACTCAAACTGGACAGTTTTAGCTCAATCTCTTCATGCAGACTCAATCATGGACACTCTTACTGACAGTTGTGGCTGCTTTGTGTGATGTATTGTTGTCTCTACCTTCTTGCCCTTTGAGCTGTTGTCTGAGCCCAATAATGTTTGTACCATGTTTTGTGCTGCTACCATGTTGTGCTGCTACCATGCTGTGTTGTCATGTGTTGCTGCCTTGCTATGTTGTTGTCTTAGGTCTCTCTTTATATAGTGTTGTTTTGTCTCTCTTGTTGTGATATGTGTTTTGTCCTATATTTATATTGTTTTTATTTTTAATCTCAGGCCTCAATCCCCGCAGGAGGCCTTTTGGTAGGCCGTCATTGTAAATAAGAATTTGTCTTAACTGACTTGCCTAGTTAAATAAAGGTTAAATAAAAATAAATAAATAAAAGAAAAATTGAGGTTTACCATGAGCATTGTACTGTGTCCTTCGTAAATGAATAAAGAGTAAATGAAAGTGTGAGCGTTTCCCCCCCTCTACAAGGCTAATGTGTTGTAATTCACTCAGCAATTTTCTAATTGTGATTGCCATTCTAATTTTACTCTTGACTGTGCAACTAACAGTTTATAGTAATTAAAATGAATTGCTTATGTCGCACCTGTATGATTCAACCAACCTTGCACTTCAACCATAAGTTAGCAATCAGTACCCCAGAATTTGTGTGGTTTTGGAGTTCAGTATTGGATCGTCAAATAATAAAGTTAGATATAACCAACATATAATAGACAGTATAAAATAACCATTGATGAACACTGAACTAAAGTAGCTAGTTTGATAGGTTTCAAAACTATCAAACTAGGGTCAAAAGTCTTTGACCCTACAAAAGAAAGCAATTAATAAACCTGATATGAATACCACAAATTTCATTGAGCCTTCCACTGTCTAGAAGGTGCTTTTCTTTTCTTCTTTCTGCAAAGGCTTGTTGGAGTTTTGTACCCGTCCCAAAGGGCTTTCCCAAAAGGTTCCTCTCTTGATTTTAAGTGCATGACTGAAGTGGGTTAGACACTTTCTAATTTAAAGGATATTTGAGAAAATGGTTTAATTCCTTTTTCTCTGTGGTATTGACGCATCTTGTTTGGTTTTGTGTTCTTGATCCTCAAGTACAGACACGTGGGTCGTTTAGAACCTAACTGTAGGAATTAGCTGATAGACATCGACTGAGATAGCTGTAGGGCTGCAGCATTAGGACAGGAAAGCACATTAATCTTTACAAAATTAAAATCTGCACCGCCACGTTTAGGATTGAGGCCACCGCGGTGCGGAGCTGCCTGACCGCCAGTTTTGATCAAACTGTTTAAGGAGAGGGGAGATTTAGATAAATTGCCTGTGGCAATACTATAAGCACATTGGAGAATGGGAGAGGGAGGGGGGTTGGAAGGGTCTGTTAAGTACAAACACATGGATACAAGCAAGCAGTTTACATGAACCCTGTGAGGGTGTCAAGACCACACCACCGATAACCTGCCGTTATTGATGTCAGGGACCAGAAAGCCACACTATCTGCATGTGTGGCATTTCCATCATTGTTTGTTTGCAGTGGTGAATGATAGTATAAGTGCATGGGGTTGAATTTGCGTCCTCTCTGTGGCTGACACTAGAGAATGGTGCGGTGTGGTGTGGTGGTGTGCTGCATGGCTGGGCTGTGTAGCAGTGTATAATCTCACTCATGTGAGGTCCACAGGACAGATGCTCAGCTTCTTAGAGCTAGCCTCCACAGCTGAAGAACCCCTGTACTCAGTCACTCAGTTACTCAGGACAAAGCTGTGAAGCCTTATCACGCAATGGTTTGTCACATGAAGTGTGTGTCACCTATATATATATATATATATATATATATATATATATATATGTCACTCAAACTGGGTGACAGTCTGACTGTAGTAGCTTACAATGAGCTCCCTGATCCCACACTCACCTAGCTGGTACTACTCGCTTAAGCCGGAACAACTCTAGTCTATCAAACATGTCATCAGCACTGAATTTCATTACACCTCACAGCCTGCTGAAGAAATAGATCACGTGAAAATCTCTTGACCATGTTTCGACCACTGCCTGCCCTCCATGACATCTACAGCACCCAGTGTCACAGGAAGGCTAAGTCACCTCACTACCATCTAGAAGGTGAAGACAGTACAGGAGCATTAAAAAAAATATAGATATATTTCACCTTTATTAAACCAGGTAGGCCAGTTGAGAACAAGTACTCATTTCCAACTACGACCTGGCCAAGATAAAGCAAAGCAGTGCGACAAAAACAACAATATAGAGTTACACATACAGTGAGGGAAAAAAGTATTTTATCCCCTGCTGATTTTGTACATTTGCCCACTGACAAAGAAATGATCAGTCTATACTTTTAATGGTAGGTTTATTTGAACAGTGAGAGAAAGAATAACAAAAAATAATCCAGAAAAACGCATGTCAAAAATGTTATAAAATGATTTGACCCCTCTGCAAAACATTACTTAGTACTTGGTGGCAAACCCTTGTTAACAATCACAGAGGTCAGACGTTTCTTGTAGTTGCCCACCAGGTTTGCACACATCTCAGGAGGGATTTTGTCCCACTCCTCTTTGCAGATCTTCACCAAGTCATTAAGGTTTCGAGGCTGACGTTTGGCAACTCCAACCTTCAGCTCCCTCCACAGATTTTCTATGGGATTAAGGTCTGGAGACTGGCTAGGCCACTCCAGGACCTTAATGTGCTTCTTCTTGAGCCAATCCTTTGTTGCCTTGGCCGTGTGTTTTGGATCATTGTCATGCTGGAATACCCATCCACAACCCATTTTCAATGCCCTGGCTGAGGGAAGGAGGTTCTCACCCAAGATTTGTCAATACATGGCCCCGTCCATCGTCCCTTTGATGCGGTGAAGTTGTCCTGTCACCTTAGCAGAAAAACACCCCCAAAGCATAATGTTTCCACCTCCATGTTTGACGGTGGAGATGGTGTTCTTGGGGTCAAAGGCAGCATTCCTCCTCCTCCAAACACGGCGAGTTGAGTTGATGCCAAAGAGCTCCATTTTGGTCTCATCTGACCACAACACTTTCACCCAGTTGTCCTCTGAATCATTCAGATGTTCATTGGCAAACTTCAGACGGGCATGTATATGTGCTTTCTTGAGCAAGGGGACCTTGTGGGCGCTGCAGGATTTCAGTCCTTCACGGCGTAGTGTGTTACAAATTGTTTTCTTGGTGACTATGGTCCCAGCTGCCTTGAGATCATTGACCAGATCCTCCCGTGTAGTTCAGGGCTGATTCCTCACCGTTCTCATGATCATTGCAACTCCACGAGGTGAGATCTTGCATGGAGCCCCAGGCCGAGGGATATTGACAGTTCTTTTGTGTTTCTTCCATTTGCGAATAATCGCATCAAATGTTGTCACCTTCTCACACAGCTGCTTGGCGATGGTCTTGTAGCCCATTCCAGACTTGTGTAGGTCTACAATCTTGTCCCTGACATCCTTGGAGAGCTCTTTGGTCTTGGCCATGGTGGAGAGTTTGGAATCTGATTGATTGATTGCTTCTGTGGACAGCTGTCTTTAATACAAGTAACAAGCTGCGGTTAGGAGCACTCCCTTTAAGAGTGTGCTCCTAATCTCAGCTCGTTACCTGTATAAAAGACACCTGGGAGCCAGAAATCTTTCTGATTGGGACGGGGTCAAATACTTATTTCCCTCATTAAAATGCAAATCAAGTTATAACATTTTTGACAAGCGTTTTTCTGGATTTTTTTCTTATTATTCTGTCTCTCACTGTTCAAATAAACCTACCATTAAAATTATAGACTGATCATTTCTTTGTCAGTGGGCAAACGTACAAAATCAGCAGGGGATCAAATACTTTTTCCCTCACTGTAAACAAATGTACAGTCAATAACACAATAGAAAAATCTGTGTACAGCGTGTGCAAATGTAGAAGAGTAGGGAGGTAAGGCAATAAATAGGCCATAGAGGCGAAATAATTACAATTTAGCGTTAACACTGGAGTGATAGATGTGCAGATGATGATGTGCAAGTAGCGATACTGGGGTGCAAAAGAGCAAGAGGGTAAGTAATAATATGGGGATGAGGTAGTTGGGTGTGCTATTTACATATTAGCTGTGTACAGGTACAGTGATCGTTAAACTGCTCTGACAGCTGATGCTTAAAGTTAGTTAGTTGTCACTAGCTGGCTACCACCCAATACTCTACCCTGCACCTTTGAGACTGCTGCTGTGAGACTGCAGCTGTATGTACATAATCATTGAACACTGATTACAATGTTTAGATATGGTTTTACACGCTTTATATATATATACTGTATTCTAGTCATGGCTCATCCTATATAGATACTGCTGTACACACCTTTTCTATTCATATACTGTCCATACATCATACACATACATTTATATTCTAGATTCCGGCATTGCTTGTTCTGATATTTTCCTTCTGATATGTCTTAATTTCTTGTTCTTTTTTTAAACCTTTGGATTATGTGTGGATTGTTATTGTATTGCTAGATTTTGCTGCATTGTTGGAGCTAGAAACATAGAGTAAGCATTTAGGTGCAGCTGCGATAACATCGGCAAAACTGTGTACACGACCAATAAACTTTGATTTGATTTGATGTTTAAATAATAAAGAGCCACCCGGTCTACTTATTTTATTGGTTTGTGACCCACTATCACCGTCCACGGTTAGAGGGGAATAAGGAAACCCAAGAGTTAACAAACACAGGAACTTTATTTAAACACACTGAGGAAGATGAACATTGGGCTGTACATGAGGAGGTACATGGGGATGGTTCTGAAAGGTACAGAAAAAAGGAATAATGAATATTCACATATAGCCTGCAATGGATAGAGCAGAGTAGTGAATGGACATGAATGAGCTATAAGCATGTAATGGCATAAAACTTAAATAGCACAATTTGAAGGACTCTATATGATAATACACTCCAGCAATAAACAGACTATTACACAGCCATCCCCAATATCAAGGACTGTATCTAATAAGCATATATTACATTGTAGAGTAGGCTGATTACTAGCATGTTTGCTAACAAGGAATAAACAATAACAGTGTAAGAAAGGACTGTATTTACATGAGGGTAAGTTACCTAAAGCAGAGCTACAAGTAAAGGAGAAGCATGCAAACATAACATAGTCATTGTTATATTATGACTATTTATAGATGCAAGTTAAACAACAACTACAACTTGCTTTGTGTTCACGCATCCCATGCACATAACTCCACCCACGATAACACTGTCAGCCTCAGGGCAATATTTATACCCTTGTGGGATTGTGCAACAGACCTGTCTGACCAGTGTAGGGCTAGCTTTGAGCATTTGATCAATCAGAGAATGTGTGATCACAGACTCTCTGTGGTCAGACTGTGGAGTGCATGGGGAGAGTCCACGAGCTGGGGGTGATCAATATCTCTCATGTGAGGGGGAGCTAGACTACATGGCGCCAGCCCGATATAAACAAATGTGCACACAAAACAGTGATATACAGTGATATAGTGATATACAGTGAAAACAGTGATATAGCGCCTTCGGCAGGGATATAGCGCCTTCGGCAGGGATATTCTGTAAAACTATCCATTAATATGACGGGGTAAATATTCTAGCTAGCACAACAATAATGGTTACACTTTGCTAAGGCCCAAGTCTTGTTCAATTCTGACTCAAAATGAAGTCACCCACTGCGACTCTCCCTGCAACACTGCCTCCCTTCTCCCTTTCTCAGACCACACATTGAGGCAGTAGGTCTCGACATCCATCTGTGTCTGGCTTCTAACCCTTTAAACTCCACTGTGCTCAACACAGCTCAACTATCCTTATCCTACAAAACAAGTATGGAGGATATTCTACCGAAAACTCCTTGCTAATCTACCCAATAGACTGCCATGAAATTGACATTTGAGAGTAATTGTGCACCAACAACTATCCAATTCTACAAACTGCATTTTGGATTGGAGGGGCATAACACAGCTGGAATGTGTTCATTCATTCCTGAGTGGTGTGGCTTGGACGCCGCTGGCTAAAGGAGGCAGATTACCGGCTGTCCCGGCCAGCAGAGAGATAGATAGGAGCAGGCTCATCTGAATGGCTTATCTTGGATGGACAGGGCGGGAACAGCACCCTGCGACCATGGCTGTCCCCACACCTAGTGACCACTTCTCCACTCCTTTCCTCCTGTCCCATAAACAACCAATTACCCAGCCAAACATCTGTCAGGGTCTATGAACAAATCATTTAGCTGGAGTGAAGGTGCCTTAATACAGGTCAATTTCACTCTGTTAGGCATGGTGGCTGACTCAAACTGAAGGACAGGACAGCGCTTTACCTGACAGCGGATAGCATTCTGTAGGTACTCTCTACTGGAGAATTTAAGGGTTAGGAGGACAATGCTGTGATATACTCCCCGTGGTATGATTGGGGATCTTGCATAACAGAGAGGCTCTGTTGCTCTAACTTTTGCTTCATAGAGGAGGATATTTGTCCCTTGTTTTGGAAACCAAGACAATGAATATTCTTTCAAAGATTTCTGGATGGTCACTATTGCATCCATATTGTATATGGCTAGGATTTCATTTCAAGTAAATCTAATGTGCCACTTTTTTTTTTTTATTAAGTTCTAATGGAAAAACCCCGGCCAGCGTTACCAATTCAGCTAATCTTAAGAGCAAACACTCTCCCAACTGTGATCTTTGCTGCCATCTAACCTGGGTCCAGGTGATTATCAGATCCTGATCTAATTGAACGTCCATGGGAGAAACCTTGTCTAGTCATAGGGCAAAGAAATCTTGATCTACTCCTCAAGAGGCATCATTGACATGAGGTGTCAGTCACTGAGCTAGAATTGGTTTACAGCGTACCGGTTTATCTTCACCTTTTCAGCTCTACAGCTTCTAACAGCTGGACAGTATGTTGACTTCCAAGATTGAGAATAATCATTTCATATCTCACTGTGAGTAAACTGCAGAGCTGCATCACAGATATCTGGGTTTGTTGATAACTGTTTGATGGTTATTGGGTTAGCAAACCAAGAGTGAAGAGTCCAGGCTGTGGTTTGTGCATTCTAGCATCACCTGCTTTAAGTGGCCTCTTCTGATGTCTTCCTTTTCGCCTTACTCCCTGTCTTTTTTCCTTTAAATACAAAAGACAGGGCCTCCAGACAATCTCTACCTTATTATGGTAATAATTAGGGGGCTGATTTTTATCGCGGTCCCTACAATCACAGTCAGAGGGAATTGCTAAATAAACAGCAAAAGTCCTTTTGTCCCCATGGGCTGTTCTTTGTAATTAAAATCAATAGGTTCCTCTCAGGGCCTCTTTAACCAACTGAGCAAAGCTAAGTCGCCTCTATTGTTAAATAACTTTTCTGCTGCTCTCCTGATGGCTTCTATCCAGGTACTGTAAAAAGATGTATTTAGGCTAATGTTGAATAAAAATGCCTCGTGATTCTGCTCTTTTGTTGTTCATCTATTCTACCACAAGTTACATGTTCGAAGTGATGGTCTCCATGGTTATCTGTAGACCAGATCATCAAGTCAACAAGGTTAGTGTGACATTGGCGGTGGTTGTCCTCCTTGTTGTTGCTAAAAAGTTACAATACTCCATTCTACTGCAACGTGAGAGCTGCTATGGGCAAAGAGGAAAACCAGTCCAAATGGATATTTTGGCTATATCTTGTTTTATTCTATCCATCAGCAATGGATCTTAATCAGTCTACATCTCCTAAGTATAGTGGAAAATGGGCACATTTGTCAAATGAGGTCTGGGTATTTTGGTGGCACACACCTTAACAGCAGCAGAAGCTTGTTTCCGGCCTGGCAGCCAGATCACTTTGCAGATGCTCCTGTTGCACAGATGACAGCATTGCACCCACATGCACACAGAGACTCTAATAGGTCTGTGCTTGACAGAGTCTGTCGCGATGAATCACAGCGCTCTTCCCCAGCTTTTCAGACTTAATTTTCTGAAGATTGCTTGCCCATTCGAGAGGAGAGAGACCTGATTCTCACTCCTCTCCTGGAGCCGCTGGCCGTGATGAGATGTCAGTATTGTTCAGCAGATGCCCTGGCATGGGGGCTTAACTACTAGTGGCTGTTTTTAAGACATTGCCTCCAATTACTTGACTGGCGAAACTAAGCAGCAATTAGACAGCTCGCCCACCAAATGGAAATTAGAAATGTTCTGTTTGGTCTTAAGATGAGGCTGGGTTCTCCTCTCTCGGTTGGAAGACTTTCAGGCCTCCTTACCTCTATCAAGACTCAGTCTTACACTGCCTACTGTCCCAAACATAATTTCTCTGGGCATTTTTCAACAATGAGCCAATCCCCTTGTAGCTCAGTGACTGTTCTTTTAGTGGATTTCTGTGCATGCCCTGGGTATTCAGAGAAGCCTTGCACTTCAAGAGCCCTTCTGCAAAGATGTTTCCTAACAGCCATGGAGACAAAGAACTCTTCTTCTCATTATTACATCTGTTGGAAGGCAAATTGAGTTCTGTCCAAGCATCTCTCGACTAATGAGAAAAGGGTGAAAAGCGAATATGATATTTTGTCACATCACATCTCTGTCTGTGTCACTCAGAAAACATAGTGACGTTAGGGAGCTCTGTTGAGGACCTCATTGCCGCTTTTCATCAGTATTCATTTAATTAATCATCACTTTCTTACTCTGGAAAATATTCAGCAAGAAGCGAATCACAGATTTGATCAGAGCAGCTACATCTCTTGAGGGTCTTGTAAGTAGTTAGTGACTAAGGGACAAGTTCAACCTGTCAGAACCAATGAATACTCCTTCTGATTCACCTTCAGATGCATGTTAGTCTCAATTTCACTCTAAATTACCATGTTTGCAAAAAGTTCTCATGCATCTCATTTAAATAAACGACTTAATTGTAATTAGATTCAGCCATAGATTTACTATTACTCTCTCTCTCTGATTATCTCCTTCCTCTCTTCCTAAGAGACATAATTGGTCATGTCAACATCCTGCTGCCTGTAAGGGAATGATACAATCCATGGAGAGGTGCTGTAAGTGTAGTGATTACAATCCTTGTAATCTTAATGTTTAAATCAATTCAACAGACTTTAACGGAGGTTTAGTTGATTTTATTTAATTTGTCTAAATTGAACATTTACAATACGAGCATGTTCAGGGTGTGTCTCCATTCTATGACACACACACACACACACACACACACACACACACACACACACACACACACACACACACACACACACACACACACCACACACACACACACACACACACACACACACACTGCAGTCCAAGAAAGCCTTGTTATATTGTGTGACACTAACAGGACTGGGGTTGGGTTGCTGCCTGAAAGCAGAGCTCCATCCCTGTACAAACAGTGTTGGCAGACAGTCTGTCTGACTGGCACTGTGTCTCCCATGACAAAGTGCTGACATTATGTAACTGTGACAGAATTTCTCCAAGGGCAATTTCAAATAATAATTGAAACAATGTAACAAGTGAAATGTCACCATTCACTAATTATTTTTGTTCTAATTGTTAATTAGGCTCTTAATGGGGACGATCTTAATTAACAATGGCTATGAAACTGTGAGAGCAGTATGACCATAAATGAGGCCAGTAATTGCTAACCTTCAGTGATTAACATGGATATAATGGTATTTTACTGAATTTGCTAAATTGTATGATAGATAGAATATATTCTCTCTATAAATATGTTCAAATATAGAAGAGCTCCATGGCATAATGTAATTTATCCTGCAATAAAATAATTTCATTTGTCTGTCTCTAACTGTTCGACAGCACTTTCAGCTTCAAATAAAACCCTAACACATAATCAGCATGTCTTATACTGTGTGTGTAATTACAGTGTTTCTCAAGTCATCCTGACTCCACCACTGTCCATTGTTTTCTTTATATTGGCTAATATTAGTATTATCCGTATGTTTTTGATTGCTTCTGTCTTTTGAGAATATGTTTGGCCATAAAAAAAGTGAGTCCAGGAGAGTGGATTCATTGTGTTGGTGAGATAAAAGATGTCATTGGAAGAAATCAATACCATATCTGTCTGCTAAATTGTTGATAACACCATTTGCTTTATTCGCTTTTTTTTCTTGTCTCCACATTTTTGTCGCTGAATTTGCTTGGAGACATGATGTATTACATGGCTTCTGCACATTAAAAGGATGCAGGTGGTTGCGTGGAAACCAATGACTATCACAGTGTACGTATCGATTTGTTTTTTGCTGAGGTGAATTTAGTTGTTCATACACGAAACCAACTCTTAATACTGAACGTTCAATACATGAGTCAGTGCAGATGGATAAACTTTTGAAAATGTCACAAAAGGATACATCCGTGACAGAGACTAACTACTGTTGCCTTGACTGACAATGATATGCATAACCCAACAGAGTCAGAATGTTGTATAATTGTTTCAGAAGGGAACATCATGAATTAGTTATCTGTTCTAAAAGACTTGCAATGCAGCTCTAGCCTGATTGAATTTGACAGAGAGGGCTGATCATTGCATGGGAGATGACATCCCCTCAGCATCAATGCCAACGTACGCATCTCACTCTAATTATCCATCCTATGTCTCAGTACCCACAGTATTTGGTTGTTTCGTGGACCAGTTATGATACAGGGGAACAAACCTTCACCAAAGCCTAATTGCTTTTGCAAGATGTACAATCCTTAGACTGTGTCCTTAAGTAGTCACTTGGTTTTCCCTAAGGAATGTATCCCTCATTGTGTTTTCCATAAAATGTAGGAACCTTTAAGCCATAGAGTTCACCAAAGTTGAACAGTAGCAGTCCCAGATGCCACTTGGTATGTCTGTAGTACCGTAGTAAAGACAGGTTTTATAAGACTTAAGACACAACTCAAATAAAACCTAGATTTATGACAAACCAGAATAACTTATTTTGGCCAACAACCTATGATCCAGAAAACCAATCATTGTCCCTTGATTGTTCTATTTTGTGTTATAGTCTCACTATGTAGGTTGTACTATAATTTTCAAACAGGTATGATGAGAGCAAGGAATACATGATACCCCCTTGTTAGAATTCTCGTTAGTTGAAGTCACATGCCTCATTGTTGACCTGGGTTTACACTTGTGCTGAGAGGTGAGTTGTATCTACAACCACCAGCAGGTTTAAACTACTATAATCTTTGAGTAGTTAATGACTATTAGATATCAATTAACAATCACTGGAAACCATTTCTCTAATTGAATATTCCAGGACTGACATAACTGCTCCTTTGTATGGGACGCTATACCAAATAAAAATGTATCGATTTGATTAGCCTATCATCATCTGCCGTGAATATCCCCCCCGAGGGCCACATCGTCCACCTCTTCGCCATAAAAGCGTGTGATGTCAGCAGATTTATACCCAGCACTCCATCTGTTAATTAAACTCATAGGGTCCTGGGATCTAATGCATTTAAACTACTCCTGCATCTGGCACGTTACCACAATTTAAAGCCTGATCCACAAGTGCGGTGGTAGATATCACATCCCTGTGTGTAAATCCAGCCCTTCTACTCCCAGAAGGAGTTTTGCACCATGGACAAAATAAAGTCTGCCTGTCAGGGGCCAGAGAGAGGTGGGTGGTCCACTGTAACCCCACTGCCCGATGGGTAATATTTATCTGTTGTCCAAACAGAGGTATTGCATATTGATTGGGCTGCTGTTACTGCAGGGCAACATAAAAACTAACCTCTCTCACCATACAAGCCAGGCAGAAGATCTGGAGAGTCCCATGTGAGAGGTACTAGAGAGACAGTAGCTATATTTTCATTAACTTGTACAGTAATTTTTTGTCGACATTTAGAAAGTTTGCATAGAAAATAGATGCCTTTGCCTGCTACGGTGCATTTTCATTTAACTACCTTGTGTCAATAAAAACAGCTGGATGTAATGACCTAAAAATATTTTTTACATTTAATCTTTATTTAACTAGGCAAGTCAGTTAAGAACAAATTCTTATTTACAATGACGGCCAAACCCGGATGATGCTGGGCCAATTGTGCGCCGCTCTATGGGACTCCCAATCCCGGCCAGATGTGATACAGCCCGGATTCAAACCAGGGACTGTAGTGACACCTCTTGCACTGAGTTGCAGTGCCTTAGACAGCTGCACCACTCGAGAGCCCAAATATACTGTAACAGTCAAAAGTTTGGACACACCTAGTCATTCCAGGGTTTTTCTGAATTTTTTACTATTTTCTACATTGTAGAATAATTGTGAAGACATCAAAGCTATTAAATAACACATATGGAATCACGTAGTAACCAGAAAAGTGTTAAACAAATCAAAATATATTTTATATTTGAGATTCTTCAAAGTTGTCACCCTTTGCTTTGAAGAAAGCTTTGCACATTCTGTCAACCAGCTTAATGAGGTAGTCACCTGGAATGCATTTCAATTAACAGGTGTGCCTTGTTAAAAGTTCATTTGTGGAATTTATTAACTTCTTAATGTGTTTGAGCCAATCAGTTGTGTTGTAACAAGGTAGGGGTGGAAAATGTCAAGAACTTTGAACGTTTCTTCAAGTGCAGTCGCAAAAACCATGAAGCGCTATGATGAAACTGGCTCTCATGAGGACCGACACAAGAAAGGAAGACCCAGAGTTAACTCTGTTGAAGGGGATAAGTTCATTAGAGTAACCAGGCTCAGAAATTGCAGCCCAAATAAATGTTTCACAGACACATCTCAACATCAACTGTTCAGGGGAGACAGCCTGAATCAGGCCTTCATGGTTGAATTGCTGCAAAGAAATCCCTACTAAAGGACACCTATGAGAAGAAGAGACTTTCTTGGGTCAAGAAACTCGAGCAAAGGACATTAGACTGGTGGAAATCTGTCCTTTGGTCTAATGAGTCCAAATTGGAGATTTTTGGTTCCAGCCGTCTTTGTGAGACCCAGAGTCAGTGAACAGATATCTCCGTTCCCCTAACCCGGAAGATGCTGGGCCAATTGTGCGCCGCCTCATGGGTCTCCCGGTCGCGGCCGGCTGCGACACAGCTTGGGATCTAACCAGGGTCTGTAGTGACGCCTCTAGCACTGTGATATAGTCCCTTTGACCGCTGCGCCACTCAGGAGGCCCTGATTTTAAATATATATTTTCTCACTACAAGGTTGGAATAATACTGTGAAATTGTGAAAATGATTGTGCAATTATTCCCCCTCCTGGACATTATGGGCTTTTATTTGTTTTGTAGCTCTGTGATGCCTAGCCCTCACCCGTCCTTACCCTTCTCACCCCTCACAAGAGATTGATAGATTGTGGCCTTAGCCAATCATTTAGTAGCCATGCACCACACCCTTGTACATGCCCTGAGCATGCACTGTTTCTAGGTTCGTATTGGTCAGATAAAGGGTAAAAATATAGCCCTCAGCTAGGCCTCAGCTCGAGAAGTCTTTTTTTCTTCAAGGTGTTATCCTTGTGAGAGCGTTAATGGATATATGCCTTTTGAGGTGTGTCGGGAAAAAATACTATTCCCATCCACATTATGTCAATAAAGTTATACGTATGGAATACTCTGGAGTTTGCCTTACCTCTCTGATAGGAGAGTGTTGTTAGTAAACCACAGACCAGCTCAATCTGGCGGGATTTCCTCACAAAGTCGTCCTTTGAGACGGATTTGTGGCTTATTGACACCACTATGGCACCTTCAGTGCTCAGTTGTCTCCACCAAGTCTGTGCCCAAACAATTTGATTTGCTGGTTTTAAGCATTGCACTTTCAAATAGTTGACTGTTGCTGGGTGTTATCGTCCTCCATCAGCACCGGCCTGTACCCTACCTGCCCTAAGCTCTCTACTAGCCCCTTACACTAAATCTGATTTTGTCCTGCTAGGTGACCTAAACTGGGACATGCTTAAACCACCTGACCAAGTCCTAAAGCAATGGGACTCTCCAAATCGTTCTCAGATTATTACCAATCCCACAAGGTATGACTCTAAACACCCAGAAAAGGCTACTCTGTCTGGTGTTAACTGTAATGACCTTAGGGATCACAGCCTGTGTTTGTAATGGCTGCTCAGTGATATGTCATAGATGCTTGCTAAAGAAAATGTATGAGCAAGCCTTCCTTCATGAACTGGCCTCTGTAAATTGGTATAGAATCAGCTTGATTCCCTCTGTTGAAGACGCTTGGACCTTCTTTTTTGATATTTTCAGTGATATTGTTAACAAACACACCCCCATAAAGAAAATGAGAATTAAAAACAGGTTCAGCCCCTGGTTTGACCGTGATCTTACAGAGTTACTCCACCTCAAGAATTGCGTTTGGCGAAAGGCTCGGCAAACGCATAATCAGGCTGACTTGCTCTAGTTCAGGCAAATGAGAAATAAGTCTGTGGGTCTAAACCCAAGAAGTTCTGGAAAACAGTTATAGACCTGGAGAATATACCCTCCTCCTCCCAGTTGTCCATGTCCCTTAAAGTTTATGATGTGGTTGTTACTGACAAGAAGCACGTGGCTGAGCTTTTTAATCACCAAGTCAGGATTCCTATTTGACTCAGCCATGCCTCCTTGCCCGTCCAACATTTCCTTTTCTTCCACCCCTTCTAATGTGACTAGCCCCAATGCTCCTCCCTTTTTTCCCCCTGTCCCGCTACAAAGTTTCTCCCTGCAGGCGGTCACTGAGTCCGAGGTGCTAAAGGAGCTCCTTAAACATGACCCCCAAAAAACATCTGGGTCAGATGGTTTAGACCCTTTCTTCTTTAAGGTTGCTGCCCCTATAATCGCCAAGCCTATCTCTGACCTTTTTAACCTGTCTCTCCTCCCTGGGGAGGTTCCCATTGCTTGGAAGGCAGCCACGGTCCGTCCTTTATTTAACCCTTTCATGCGTGAGTTCCAGATATCTCTAATGGTCGCCCCAGCGTGAGTTTTTTATGCACGTGATGTTAGAACGTTCTTTCCATTCCAGAATGTGATTGTTACGCACAGTACATTTAATCTGTGCTGCCCTCAAACCAAGGCACGCAGCCTGTTTTAATTTATAGGCTGTTTTCAACTTGTCAATTTCAAATTATTTTCTAACAAGTTTTTAATTTTCTAAAAACTGTTTGAATTGAGGTGTGTTCCGCCTCATTCATTCACATAAAAGTAGTCATTTTTACTTATGCTGACCAATAAATTTTTTGGACATTTCTGACCCGGACAAAATTCCCCAAACACTTCCCAATTGTTTGTGCAGTTCAAGTCTGCAGACATTTGCTCATCTCCCGTCCTGCACACAGGTGTTCACATTTTCCATCTGTTGCCTGCATCGCAGTCATAGTTGTTTTCGTTACCAATAATAACTTGGAAAATATGTACGTTTCTATCAAAGTAAGTGCCTTATTACGTTATACTAGTTTCTGCATGTCGTGTTATGTCACTTCTACTGTAACATAATATTTTTGTGTTAATTCCGTATAACCGTGGACACGCGAGATCACGTTACTCATTTCATAACCTTTATGGTGTTATACTCTATGCTTAGGTAGCTAGCTACATTCTTCTATTAGCTCTGGAAAACAATGCTAATTGCTGGGGCCCCACAAGGGTGCGTTCTCAGCCCTCTCCTGTACTCCCTGTTCACCCATGACTGTGTGGCCATGCACCCCTCCAACTCAATCATCAAGTTTGCAGCCGACACTACACTGGTAGGCTTGATTACCAACAACGACGAGACGGCCTACAGGGAGGAGGTGAGGGCTCTCGGAGTGTGGTGTCAGGAAAATAACCTCACACTCAATGTCAACAAAACAAAGGAGATGATCGTGGACTTCAGGAAACAGCAGAGGGAGCAGCCCCCTATCCACGTCGACGGGACAGTAGTGGAGAAGGTGGAAAGTTTTAAGTTCCTAGGCGTACACATCATGGACAAATGCGAAATGGTCCACCCACACAGACAGCGTGGTGAAGAAGGCGCAGCAGCGCCTCTTCAACCTCAGGAGGCTGAAGAAATTCGGCTTGTAACCAAAAACACTGACAAACTTTTACAGATGCACAATCGAGAGCATCCTATCGGGCTGCATCACTGCCTGGTACAGCAACTGCTTCGTCCATAACCGTAAGGTTCTCCAGAGGGTAGTGAGGTCTGCACAACGCATCACCGGGGGCAAACTACCTGCCCTCCAGGACACCTACACCACCCGATGTCACAGGAAGGCCAAAAAGATCATCAAGGACAACAACCACCCGAGCCACTGCCTGTTCACCCCGCTATCGTCCAGAAGGCAAGGTCAGTACAGATGCATCAAAGCGGGGACCGAGAGACTGAAAAACAGCTTCTATCTCAAGGCCATCAGACTGTTAAACAGCCATCACTAACATTGAGTGGCTGCTGCCAACATACTGACTCATCTCTAGCCACTTTAATAATGAAAAATAACCAATAACACTAAGGTAACCTGCCAAAATGACTACCGACCTGTAGCACACACGTCTGTAGCCATGAAGTGCTTTGAAAGGCTGGTCATGGCTCACATCAACACCATTATCCTAGAAACCCTAGACCCACTCCAATTTGCATACCACTCTAACAGATCCACAGATGATGCAATCTCTATTGCACTCCACACTGCCCTTTCCAACCTGGACAAAAGGAAGACCTATGCGAGCATGCTATTCATTAACTACAGCTCACAGTTCAACACCATAGTTCCCTCAAAGCTCATCAATAAGCTAAGGACCCTGGGACTAAACACCTCCCTCTGCAACTGGATCATGGACTTCCTGACAGGCCACCCCCAGGTGGTAAGGGTAGGTAACAACACATCTGCCACGCTGATCCTCAACACAGGGCCCCTCAAGGGTGCGTGCTCAGTCCCCTCCTGTACTCCCTGTTCACTCATGACTGCATGGCCAGGCATGACTCCAACACCATCATTAAGTTTGCTGATGACACAACACAACACCGGCAACGATGAGACAGCCTATAGGGAGGAGGTCAGAGATCTAGCCGTGTGGTGCCAGGACACCAACCTCTCCCTCAACGTGATCAAGACAAAGGAGATGATTGTGGACTACAGGAAAAGGAGGACCGAGCACGTTACCATTCTCATTGACGGGGCTGTAGTGGAGCAGCTTGTGAGTTTCAAGATCCTTGGTGTCCACATCACCAACAAACTAATATGGCCCAAGCACACCAAGACAGTTGTGAAGAGGGCACGACAAAACCTATTCCCCCTCAGGAGACTGAAAAGATTTGGCATGGGTCCTCAAATCCTCAAAAGGTTCTACAGCTGCACCATCGAGAGCATCCTGACTGGTTGCATCACCCTGGTGTGCCAACTGCTCAGCCTCCGACCGCAAGGCACTACAGAGGGTAGTGTGAACGGCCCACTACATCACTGGGGCCAAGCTTCCTGCCATCGAGGACCTCTGTACCAGGCGGGGTCAGAGGAAGGCCCTAAAAATTGTCAAAGACCCCAGCCACCCAAGTTATAGACTGTTCTCTTTGCTACCGCATGGCAAGCGGTGCAGGTGCGCCAAGTCTAGGTCCAAGAGCTTCTAAACAGCTTCTACCCCTAAGCAATAAGACTTAGAACATCTAATCAAATGGCTACCCCCCCCCCCCCCTTTTTACACCGCTGCTACTATCTATGCAGAGTCACTTTAATAACTCTACCTACATGTACATATTACCTCAATTACCTCGACTAACTGGTGCCTCCGCACATTGACTCTGGACCGGTACCCCCTGGATATAGTCTCGCTATTGTTATTTTACTGCTGCTCTTTAACTTCTTGTTACTTTTATTTCTTATTCTTATTTATATTTTTTAATCTGCATTGTTGGTTAGGGGATTGTAAGTAAGCATTTCACTGTTTCACCTGTTGTATTCAGCGCATGTGACTAATACAATTTGATTTGATTTTATTTGATAATGGTTTTAGTGTTGGAAAAGACCCCATGAAATTTCAGCCTATTTTGGTGGAATGGAGTTCTGGCCTGCCTGGTAAAATCACCAGGCGGTCAATTAGTTAATAGACCAATAAGAAAGAACGTTCTAAACCTCTGCCAATAACAGCTAGTTTTCAGTTTTCCCTCTCCAAACTTCTTGCTTGAGAAAGAGTTTTTTGCTAAGAAGTTATTTTTGTTTATTTTTTACCATTTTATTTTAAAAACAGTAAGGTACTTAATTGATACCCAGAAATGGTTTGATATTGAGATAAAAATGGCTGTATTAGACCTTAACAAAACGTGTAAATGCTCTGTATTTTCTAAACTTTTCATTTTCGTGGCTCTTGATTTTCCATTTGACCCAAGAAAATTATTGAAAGTTATTTCAGGGAGTAGCTATTCAGCAGTCGGTGACATTGTTGTACACTTATATCTGAAAAGTTAAGCAGTAGCCATAACAGTGTCACTTTTAATTGTTTATAGTGGCTTCAGTCTTTAAGCAGGACTAAACTTTTGCTGAAATAGAGCAAACAGTTTGGCAGCTGATGTGTAACCTCTGCAAATCAGACATGGTCTGGCTCCTGGCAAAGTGTCTCACCTCACGGCAGCCATTAAGACGGCCGTGGTGACCCCCAATCAGCCTGCAGGGAACCGTGGAGTCATCCTCTCCTTCACCCAGAACATCACAATACTGACCTGCACACTGCAATCCATCACAGCCAATATGTGGAGAGCTCTCCCAGTTACAGGGGTGTTGCATCATATGCTAGTAGTGTCTGTCTAGCTGTGGAGCACGGCTTTAAGAATATGTGTTCAACGTTGAACTTTTCACTGTTTGTTTGTGAGAAAAGCAGTGCTTCTATAGCATATAGCATTATCTTGTGTATGTTATCCATGATTGGCTTAGTAGTACATCAAAATACAAAGCTGTGAATTTTGCTGCTCTTTTTATTTATATATAATCTCTCTTTGTTCCCCCTGAAATCTAAAAGAGGCTTTGGATCTACCCATGATTTTCTTTTTTATGTTATTATATATGCATGCTTTCCTTCATCTTACTGGTCTTACTGGTAATTTCCCTCTATATTGTTCGCTCACTCTTTCTGCCCATGTACCTCTTTCTCTCCCTCCTTTCTCCCCTTTCCTCCTCTCCCTCTCTCCTCTGTATCCGAGGGAGGTGGTTGTATATTTGTTCCTTCACGGCTCCTCATCCTTAGATTAGATTTCTCCTTTCTCATTACCCACCTTAGTAGACCCCTCTGACCTCATCCCAGCCTCAGATATTATCTGACCCGTATAAATAATTAATTATAGCCCAAATATTATAGATTATTAAAAATAGCATAACTAATAGTGTAATATCTCAAGCTGTCAAGTTTAATAGTGAACATTGTCTTGGTCGGTCTTATCAGTGTGAGACACCTGGTCAGAATATTGATTTCTGGTCATTTTAACTGTCATGTGCCATTGTGATGGGGAATTGTCTAGTTTTTACCACTCAGAGCTCATTCAAAATCGTTAAACTGCTGCCATGCTGTTCACAATCGTGGCTGACCCCCTCAAACATCCCTCCCTGGAACTATATGTCTCTACAGAAAATGTACCAGAAATCAGACATAGTGTTTTGAGTTGCTTTTTATGTAGTGTATTTTCACAATACGGGACCCAATGTTCTATTTAATCAAACCCTGAAGCCAGGTTTCTGGGATAAGACAAAAACAATGTTCATCTTGCACAGTTTGGATTCATGTTACATATTAATTAAGTGTATGCACGGAACCTTTCTACTGTAGCATAATGTTCTTGCACAAATCAAATGGTCACTGTATATCTACATTTTTTAGGTTAGTTGCTAGACTCACCAACCATGGTGACATATTATGACTGTTGTGAGGTGGTGCACTAGTACTTTTCCAACATTTATTTTTTCTGATTGTTTAAACAGAATCCAACAAGGCAGCTGTATTTGAACTAGTTTGAATACCAAATGCCAGATAGGCTGGTCCATCTTTTGCACAGAGGGCCTGTCTAACTTGGGTTTGTAGTGGAAAATGATCAATATCTGGCTAATAATGGGGGCCTCAAGGAAAGAAATGAGCCGGTGTGGGGGCCTCAAGGAAAAAAAATGGTCCGGTGTGTTAAAAATGCCAGGGCCAATTTCTGGTCCCAATATGCCCACTGTAACAATGTAATAAAATGTATCAAAAATCTGTGATGATTCACAGTTCACCTCTTAAAAGATGGCCAATTAACAAGGTTAAATGTCCCCTAGATGCAATGGCTCATTAGTTAGGTACAAGTACCTGACTTGCTGGAATTTATTTAAATAAACAGCTGCTTGTATGCTGACATCAGGGTCAGCTCACATAAGAAAGTCAGACTGTCATCCACGCATTTACAGCTTTATCACAGGCCAGCATTAGAACTTCTTTCGTAGCTAGACGAAAATCCGCACAGGACGCTATGATGCCAACGGCAGACGAAATATGGTTTTGCATTAGTCTGCCAGAAACACTCGGTTACCAGATTTTATTGAATGTGGCCCCCAGTCTTTGATATTATAGTGAAAAACTGTTGTTGTTGTTGTTGTTGTTACTGTTATTACCATTAACAGAGTAAGTGAGGAAAGGCTACAGTATTGTCTGAAGTCTGAAGCAAGATTTGGTGATATAAACATACCCACTATAATTCTTCTAGGTCCTATGTAGCAAGAAACGGTATCATCTGCAATACATTTCTAAGTTTCTAATTATCCTAATTATGATTCATTCATATGATCAGATTAATTGAATAATCTAGAAGCAGAGCAGAGCTCATTAACCTTAATTAAGATCATTACTGAGTAAGATTCTCTCTCCCTCCATGGTGATTTAAATCTTCTAGTGTACCTGACACAACTTGGAGTCGCAGTCCCAACTTAGAGTCTATCATCCCATCTCTCTCAGAGAGCCATGCCAGTCTCCTTCTCTCTGCCATGCAATCTCTCACAGGGAGCCATGCCTGTCCCGCTCTCTGCCATACCATATCTCTCACTGGGAGCCTGGGCTCTCTCAGGATTGGCCTTCTCATGTTTGGTATTGGATGCTGATTGGGTGTTGAACATAATTTTTTCAGTGTCTGATTTGGGTATTTGTATTTATTCAGATTGTAAAACACATGGTTTAACCATCTTACCAAGGGTATATAATTTGAAATACTGCTCATACAAGTCTGTGTATTCTATCATTATGTGGAGTTTTTAACCTTATGAATGCTGCTTACTAGTGGGGGAGTCAGCATACATGTATCTGATATGGAATACAGATTTAAATGGTTAAATCTGCTCAACTCATTCAGTTTGGTATAATCAGATCTAAATTGATGTGCCTTACTAAACCCAGATCCTGCCCTGGACCTGAACATTTTGCCATGGACTTTCGAAGATGGAAGAGCCTGGTGCATGTGACCCTATTTATTCAGCTGTTATTATGACATTAGTGGGGTTGGGGTGTCTGTGGAAGGGCCAGAACGGTTTTTCATGTTGACAGATTACTCATTTTGCCGTTGAAGAAGAGAGAGGCTGTTGTCATGAGATTTAACTTGAGTGATTAATGTACGGATAATTGGCAGGTCACTGTCGGTAATTTACGGGGCCCTTTCAAAGTTCAATGGAAAAAGAGGGTCTTGAAAGACACTATTTACATGCAAATTATCGAGCGTTATACGTCTAAATGTGGAGAATGGACTCTGAGGCAACGTGGAAATAGTAATTATGGCACCACGTCCCCCCAATCTGTTTGACGGGACAGCAGGACCCGCGGATGCTGCAGTAGAATTAATTGTGTATATTCAGATCAAGAGGTTGGACCACAAGGGACATATGAATGCGTGTCATAGTAGGCCTACATGGGAATATGAAAATAGGTGTTTTGTTTTAGGATAAAATCAGTGACAACATATTCAAAGTTATAACAAAAGTTTTGTATGTTTTTCGATATCAGTGGTGTCTTGTGTGCCATTGGCGAAGGTGCTCTGGGTTAAAAGGAGGTGGCAGCATTGTGGCGGCAGTATCTTAGCTCCAACAGGGAAGAGCTTTAAAATATTTCAATATGATGATGTTACAATGATGATGCTTATAATTAGGCTATTGTTGTTTATTACTAGCCTAGGTAATCATAATCATTATTAACAAATGTAAAGAGATATCGGGGAGAAAGTTTTTTGTAGGCTATCATCACACTTTGGGGAGAAAAAGTAACATACAAATCTATATCCGTGTTTCCTTTATTCATCCAGCAAATAGAGTCCTAGCCAATGATGTGTTTGGTCCTAACTTATAAGGCAATTATGAGCGTATTTAGTCACAAACTTCGAAAACATAAAGAAAGACGCGTCAAACCACTGTTAGGAGACAGCAACCGATGAAAATCGAATAGTTGTTTAATTACAGCTTTGCCGTTGTGGACCCTGCTCTGGAGTCTGCATCAGTAGTCAGTCAGCCTCCTGTAGTGGAGTGGAGAGCAGGGCTGGTTCCCAGACAGCTCCCCTGCCCTGGGCTTGCCCTCTTGATATAATAATCATGTTCATTCCTATCAAAATTACAACTGATTGTTTTACCCATTATTTTCCCAAACTTTTAATTTCTATTTCCCAAATGATCATTGCCCGCAGTAATTGCAAAGAGCTGACCTTGTATGTGTCATCAGCCCCCAGACGAGTGAAATCCAATTTTGTGAGGCTTGGCACACCTCTTTTTCTTTTTTTTTCTCTTTATGATGTGCCATATTCTACTGTTTTAAGGAGTGCATAAAATGAGAGTAAGTAGAATTTTAAGGTCGAGATTAGAATAAACACGTCTTTAAATCAAAATAAAAAAATGTTGTCTATTATTTTTCTGGCATAATATTTACATCTCAGATTAGAAATCAATATTTCACTGAAAGGGGTATTACTGAGTTTATTCAATGCATAATTGTATTTTGGAAAGTGCCCTGTAATTTGCCTTAAAGATAACGAATCTCTCTCATCTGAACTTTATCAAGCGAATGCAATGAGTTTAGGCTAATGCTTGAATGGGTAGCTTATAAAAAATAACAATAAGCATAATAATAATAATAATAATAATAATAATAATAATAGCCTTCCCTTACAGATGTTATACTGAAAACCTTAATTGGCAATGGATCACTGAATACTGATAAAAAAGTTAGATCATGGCCTTATGATATTGTAAATACTTTATAAAACAGTAAGTATCACAACCACAAAGTGGTCGATATAGGCGAGGGAGAAAGGAAAAATAAGCCTATTTAGATCATTTCCAGTTCAGTGGAGTTGAAACTGAGCTGACTGCTGAGTATATCACGAACCGCATCATCCCTCACTCTCCGTGCGCCTCTGTTTCCTCTCACGCGAATACGGAGATAATAGGCTATTAGAGGCGTGGAAATAATTCGTAGCCAATTACAACCCACAGTTGAATATGAATGCATAAATAAGGCGTAGCTTGTGTCTAAGTTTTGACGACGAACGAAGGTGGGGGGGGGGGGGGGGGGGGGGTGCATGCATGACATAAACGTTGGCGGGTCCTGAGGGGATGGTTCAAACCCAAAAAAGGAGTTGAGCAAGGGAGACCAACATCCAACAGTGAACCATCACCTCCTACCAGACGTGTGTAACTTTGACCAGAGCAGTGCAGCCGTAAAGGGGTGGCAACGCAAGCTGTGCAGGAATACCGCACCAGACATTAGACTACTTTTCTCAAATTGTATGTGATATTATGTCATCGATTGAAAGATAAGCTTAAATTTACTGTCTTGGTGCTAAATCTCTGATAGTTCGGAAGAAGAGAACGTGCTCTTCCGCCTGAAGAGAAGTCATGAATAGGGAGAAGGTTCAGGTGGGAGATCTCTCAATCGCTTCTCTGCCGGCGTCTTGTGTGGCTGCCCAAACAGCGGTGATCGTCGTGGCTGCTCCAGAAAGCATGGACAATCACTGCGAGAAGCGGCTCTCTGCCAACGAACTGTCGGTGTTTTCCTGTCCCGGCGGTATAGACATACTGCAAGGGGACAGTCGAAACAACTCTCCGCGTCAAGAACCGGCTCCGATAGCAATTCCAATGGTTCACCGGACCACCGCGTTTTCTGTTTTGGACATTTTGGACCCAAATAAGTTCACGAGCAAAAAGCAAAATCCTAACCGGACCGGCAGCGAATTCGCCTTCGGGACAGAGAACCGTGTAGGTGACGACTCGAATCATGCTGTAGATCAGAAATCTTATGCAGAAGACTATGAATGTAAAAAATCTACAGCACTAAGTAAGTGTTTGTGTCTTTCTTGGTGACATTTGGTTTTCCAAAAGTGTTGTTGTTTATGATGTAGGCCTACTTGAATAGCTTACGTGTTTCTGAAAAATCTAATTTAGATTAGACATATAATGTACATTTTGTTATCTTAGATGTTATGCTTCAGGAAGACGCTCAATTACTTAGGTTATAGTAGCCTATTTGTTTTGATCATGACAAGACAGAGAACTGGATGAGTGTTTGTCTTATTAGGTTAGCCTATGTTTTGGGGTTAGAGGGTCCTGCAAGTTGTTTTAGATCAAGGAGTTCATGAAATTGTATTTTCCACATCTAACTTTTCATTCTATATTATGTAACTCTATTTCTGCTCAAATAGATTTTGATTCAGAAATAAATGTGATAATATCTGAGGTTAAATTAGGTTATATGATGTGGAATATTCTAGCCATGCACACATTCCCTTAGGCTACCCCAGAGAAAAAAATGCATGTAATCTCTCTTTTTTTTTTACCCTTCGATTACATTTCGTTTAAAGTGCTTTGCAGGATAATGGCGAAAATCGCCCCAGAGTGACATTCGGAACGTGGCTAGTTCGATATCCTATTATCGAATTGAGTAGCCTATCTCGTTCAGGCAGCTTGCCTGACTCTCCTTCAACATCTTAATTATAATGTCAAAATTCGGATAAGTACACGATTAAAACCGATTATTATTATTATTATTAGGGTAGATATTGATCCCAGAAAAGAGGCATGAGATTGATATTGTCTGCTGATATAAGATAAACACAAATATTGCCCCCACTGTCATTTTTTAAAACGAAAATAGAAGGAACAAACATTGATCTCACTTTATAGGATTTGCATTTCAAATATCAGTCAGAGAAGAGGACACTGCATTACTAGCCATATCGACCGGGTGATTTGTTATGGACTGCCTAAAATAGACAAACTAAGAAACCATAAAACATTTTTCTTAAGATTATAGGATAACATGAAGAGGGTTTAGCAAATTGCCAAAATTGTGTCAACAAACAATGCTGAAGATGTGCAGGCCTTAATGGAAAAAAGATTCTCCTGGATGTATAAGTATTGTTTAAATCATGCAAAAGTAAGTAGGCTAATGCAAATATTTGGTTGATATAAGAAATTATAATAATTTGTTTTGTTATACGATTGTGCGTGTGCGTAAAAGTGATGTGTGGTAGGCCTTTTCCTGAAAATAATTGAAAGACAATTTTGTTTATTTAACTTGCACCTGGGTATGGGGTATAATGGTCATATATTAAAACAAACCAAATTCATCTAAAAAGTTTGAGAAACAATAGGCCTATCCTTATTGAACAATTTAGGCCTAATATAATGTAGAATACATGGATTTTAAAAATAAATAATCATGTTAGAATATTTAGTATGCCTATACTCAATTAGAGTAAAGATTTTCCAAAATGATTAGGCCTCAAGTCTTTTTCTTAAAGGTGTCAAAGTAGACCATATTACAAGCATGTTTTCAATATTTCATTGATAGTCTACCATAAAATTGATAACATGAATTACGTTTGTGACTTTTACATTTTTACGCAAAGCATTATTTATGCATATAGGCTACTGTAATAAATCCTTACGCTACAGCATTAGACTACATAAATGCACAATGTGGAGATAAACTGTTGTTTTTATCTTCATAAATACAATTGTATGAAGGTGAGTTGATAGATAGAGGATAGAGGAAAAAGTTATCCATTACGCATTAGCTGGCATGATTCTTCATCACTATTTCCCTCATCAATATGTTAATTAGTATATGCTACTTGGTAAGTTATTGAATATTATCTGTCTAAATTACTTGGACTTTGTGATTCTTCATTTGAAAAGACTCAATTGCATGTCTTGTTTTCTTTACAGAGGAGGGGCTGATGTACAGATCTGACGAATGCGAGAATGATTTCAACAGAGACTCCCACTCTGACAGCGAGATGCAGGATGACTTGTTTAGTGAGGAGAGCAGCAGTGGCCTAACTGAAAATACCCAGGGGGAACTGGGCCACCATGAAGACGACGACAAGGAGAGCAAGAGCCCAAGAAGTCCTGACGGACAGCAAACGCAACAGTCAGGGTCGAATGGACAAAGTCATCAAGGAAAGCCGAAGCGAAAGCGCTCTGGCTCCGATTCAAAGTCGGGTAAGCCACGAAGGGCCCGGACAGCATTCACTTACGAACAACTTGTTGCACTGGAGAACAAATTCAAGTGCACCCGATACCTCTCCGTGTGTGAGAGGCTAAATTTGGCACTGTCACTTAGTTTGACTGAAACTCAAGTCAAAATCTGGTTCCAGAACCGACGGACCAAGTGGAAGAAGCAGAACCCTGGCGCAGACACCAGCGCCCCGACGGGCGGGGGGCCGAATGGCCAGAGCAATGGACTAGGGGGCCTGAGTCCGCTCAGCCCGTCTCCTCCCATGAGCGGCCATCTGTCAATGCACACGAGCTATGGTCACGGGCCAGGCGGGTTAGTCTGCACCACCCAATTACCCTTTCTGCCAAGTCATGCGGTACTGTCACCTTTCATGTTAGGATCTCAGACCTACGGAGCGCCTGCGTTTTACACTTCACACCTATAAAGACATGGACATACGTGTGGTTTTACGCCCAAACATTATGTTTTCAGAGGCGTCTTAAATTAACCGATATTATCAAACGAATTGACTCCAATGAGATATTAACTTAATAACCATATTACACGTATGGTTTAAGAGAACTAAAGACATGCCCTTACCTAAAGACTAAAATGCACTTGACGCAAGATGGGCAGAACGCTGATGAACATTTCATGTTGCTGTTTCGTCAAGGACATTTAATGCTCGAAGAAAACTTACCTTTAGCAAGGGAATCATATTTTTATTATGCTAATGTTCTATTTGACTTTTGTTTTTCATTTTGATAGAATGTGAATACTAGTGGTCAAAATGTATATAGGCCTACAAATGTTGACAAATATATGTCTAGCTTCAAATTTCGAATGCAGTTCATAAATATTAGAGAGTTGAAAAAATACATGTAGGCCTATCAATATCGTTCATTTACATCTGGAATGGCTTGAAATATTGTAATTACTGTGTAACTAAACTGTGAAAGTTAAATATGATTGTTTTCATATAAGTTGTTGCTACTCATTTATTTTATATAGTTACCTGAGAATATTTGGCTGTAATGAATGCTCACTTCATCTGGATTCGTCTTTGATAAGACAAAGTAAAATAATAATAAACTATAGGCTACCATTTACTAACGAATAAGCTACTTTAATATGAATATTCAATAGATTAAATCCTGTTTCTTATCAGTCGATTTTTTTTCTTCTTCCTTCTCCTCCAAATGAAAGGACATTTTGGAACTGAACACAGAGTCCCCCCCCCCCCCCCCCCCCCCCCCCATTTTAAGAAATGTTTAACTCTTATTTGACCAGTTATTTATGTTGGCCAAACGACGATATTATGTTGCATTTGTTTTCTAACAAAAAAGCTATAGCCTATATTTAATGTGTTTTTTTGTGCGGAAAAGGTATAGTAGATATCGAAAAATACAGTAGCCCAACCATAGGCCTATTACTGGATCCGTCATAGCGAACATCTATAGCCTAACTTTTATTAATTACATTTAATTACTTAATGGATAATGGATTTATTGATTTAGGTTTTATTGATACGAAATTTGACAGCGGCTATCTGAATCAATTTGATGAGGAAAAACACTCACTGGTAATTTAAACGGGATCCCTGTGTAAAAGAGGGATTTTGGCTTCATAACTATTGAGAGAAACGAATTTCATTGTGGGAGAACGTCATGCCAAATTAAGGATAGATACAGGTTACTAAATGCGCTTGTGCGTAAAACACCATTTAGGTTATAGAATATTTGAATGAGTTCATAATTAAAAGTCTAACAAAAACACATGTGGTGATTGAATTAGCAATTTCATTTTTCCCCATCTGGGATAAGGAGACGCATTTGAATAGGGCCACTTTAGAAGTGCAAAAAATCCAGTCAATAGTGCACGTTTTGCACTATCGATGCAAGTTGTAGGATAGGTATATACAATAATTAAAACTATAGTTTCGTCGAGTTTATAAGGACAAAAGTGACATGGATACAGCATTTATTTATATTCCTTTTGCACCTGATGACTATTTCGCTTCGGATCATAGTTTGTATCTATACAGTGATGAAATGGCACATGCCAGCCATTAGGGAACGTGCTCCTGGAACCATTCTAGAATTTCACATGTAGGTACGACTAAACACAAATGCATTATACGACGTAGCCTAGAATATAACCTCCACTTTGTAGATAGTCTAAACAACTTTCCAGATTTCGGGATTATTTAGAGCATGGGACATTTCTTGAAGACGCACAGACCCGACCAAGGCGATGCAGAAAATAGCCTATGGAGTGTGTATTTTTTGTTATCTGCCAGCTGTTTTTATCAAGTCTTGGGATCTTGGAGTATCTTGTTGGACAAAATGTGTGTTTTGAGGGGTTCATTATGTAAATATAAAATAATTTTCAACACGTTTTGCAGTGGAATCATTAAATTCCCCTCTGCATTGGAGAGCGCACTGCGCGACATTTGTTCTTGAAGGCTTCTTAGGGCCGATTCAATCAGGGACCAGTTTCCCAAAAGCATCTTAAGGATACATTCATCGTTAGGACCTTGGAGCATCATTAAATCTCGGAGCGGTTTCCCACAACCATCGTTATTATTAACGTTGCAATTTAAAAAAAAAAACACACACGTAATCTAACGCCTGCATCAGACAACTCATAGAACAGTTAAATGCGTCGTTATGTGCTTTTTGCCCTCCTGCACTCTTAGAAAAAAAAGGTTCTGCATAGAACCAAAAAGGGTTATTTTGCTTGACTCATATCTGGCACCCCTAAAGGTTCTATATAGAACGCTTTTGTAGGGTTCTTTGATCAGAACCCCAGGGGTTCTTCTTCACTGAACCAAAATTGGTTCCATATAGAACCCTACTAATTTCGGTTCTATATAGAACCTTAAGGGGTGCCATATATGAAACAAGCATATAACCCTTTTTGGTTCTATCTATTTTTCTAAGAGTGTGTGTCACTTAGGCTATATGCCGCTAAACATGGAATCACATGGTTTATCCGTCTCTCTGTTACCGCCGATAATTTCAGAACAAAGTTGACTACAAATAGCCTACAAAGTTGCCAATGTCTTTGCAACTGATACAAACAAGCAACGTATACAAATACGTGATGAATGCATTAAAATATAAACAGTAGGCTTATAGGCCTATTTCATATTGAAAAATATGTTCAATCAATTACGTTCAATTTTGCTTCTTGTAGGCTATTGTCTATATTTTGTCTCAATATATTTAATAATGTGTAACCTAATATGTGCGCTATGATCTGCCAAATCGGGGATTTACTGCATTTTTATTGGGTAAGCATTAGAATAAGCCTTCTCAATATTTGCAGCCATAGGTGGTAATATCTATGTAGGAGCAGATCCGTCTTCAGTATTGTGAAATAATTGCAATGTTAAGGAAATATCTGATCCAATAGCAGCGTTTTCTTTCTTTCTTTCTTTCTTTCTTTCTTTCTTTCTTTCTTTCTTTCTTTCTTTCTTTCTTTCTTTCTTTCTTTCTATAACTTTCAATCATATCAGTATACTGACACATGCTCCAACAATGTACTTAGCTACCTTTCTCTCCAGAAGTGGCTAAAGCGGACATTGCCATACCATTAACATAAATCCAAACAGTGGAATTTGAGAAGCACACCTTGATTAGGCGGATGAAAATCCTCATTGTTTTGTGAATGATATTTAATTTCAACCTCGTTATTTCTAATTGTTTCCAGACAATGATCACAAGATCAGCTGCTCACCAATTTGAAGATCCAACAAAGTACCTCCTCCAACACCGCCAAAACATCAACTATATGTAGGTGTCGGCTATTTTTTTATTTCACCTTTATTTAACCAGGTAAGCTAGTTGAGAACAAGTTCTCATTTACAACTGCGACCTGGCCAAGATAAAGCAAAGCAGTGCGACACAAACAACAACACAGATTTACATATGGAATAAACAAGCATACAGTCAATAACACAATAGAAAAAAAGAAAGTCTATATACAGTGTGGCCTGAGGAGCTAAGGAAATAAACAGGCCATAGTAGAGCGAAGTAATTACAGTTTATCAAATTAACACTGGAGTGATAGATGAACAGATGATGATGTGCAAGTAGAAATACTGGTGTGCAAAAGAGCAGAAAAGTAAATAAAAACAATACGGGGATGGGGTAGGTAGATTGGGTGGGCTATTTACAGATGGGGTATGTACAGCTGCAGCGATCGGTTAGCTGCTCATATAGCTGATGTTTAAAGTTAGTGAGGGAAATATAAGTCTCCAGCTTTAGCGATTTTTGCAATTCGTTCCTTAACGCTTGACAGTGAACTGAATGAAGGAAACTATTATGCCGGGAATGTTTAATGAGGTTTCAATATTAAAAGAACATGACATCTTATGTGCAAGCAAGCATGCAATTAGTTTAATGTGCTCCCAATGACCAGTAGGCAGTAGCCTACCCTGGTGCAACATTTACTTTTTCATAATATTTGCTCCCACGCGACCTGCCCAATTGGTGCCCAGGAACACAATGAACCAAAACACAGCTCAACAACAGCGCCTGAAGATTCCCCTCATTGCAATCAAGATGTACTAAGCCAACACAACAAGAACACTAACTAATGACAAACATATGTGGGGCGGCAGGTAGCCTAGTGGTTAGAGCGTTGGGCCACCAACCGAAAGGATGTTGATATCGAATCCCTGAGCTGACAAGGTATACATCTGTCGTTCTGCAACCGAACAAGGCAGTTGTTCCCCAGAAGGTCGTCATTGAAAATAAGAATTTGATCGTAACTGACTTGCCTAGTTAAATTTAATAAAACATATGGATAGGTATAATCTACACAATATCAGAGGAAATATGCCTTAAAAAAAGGGAATTAAAACAAGGGCAGCTATTGGCAACCTATATAGGTGTAGGCAACATTTGTAAAAGCTGCCGGTCATCCACAAGTGGTAACTTCCACATGGTTGTTTATGATAATTACAAAAGAGATATTGAAAAATAGAGTTGCAGTGTAAAGAGAGTTATGGCATTGAACATCACAACGACACATCAAGTGTAAATAGATGACAAAGACACATAAATCAATAAATAACATTATTTGACAAATTATTTTATAAAAACGAATCAAAACGGTTTGGATTTGTTTTACAAATCAGAAAGCATGCAATTCAACAATTGTGTATTACATGTACATTAAATGGCCGATAAGTCTTTGTGTGTGAATCTTGAAAAAGGTTCCTGAGTTATTTCCACCAGTACAGACAGTATCTGTAGATGAGTATGATATAACTGGCACAAAATCAACCGGTCTCCTTAACTTTCTGTTAATTCAGTGCATAGCTTAATTAAATTGGTTTGCAAACTTTGCATGTTTCAATTTGTCGATTTCTTAAATGACGTCTGTCACTCGCCTCATGGAGCTCCTGAAAAATAAAGTATGAAAGGTTTACAACTACAGATGTTTATTAATAGTTATGTTTCATAATAAAACACTGTTTCTCCAACAGTAAGTGTCTAGGTGGGTTTTGAATGAATCCTCTCAAATGCACTTGGGAATGTTACACTATACAGTACATGCACAAGTAAAGAGTTACGCATGGGATGATTAATCCAAGTGCAACAAGGTTACAGTATATATTTTAAATAATACATTTATCGCAACGTCAATACACTAACGACTAAGGCCATGTATCCATTGTGTTGGGGATGACTTGTACTCCCTGCACCTCAACTGAGCTACAGAGAAAGAACGGCCACTTGTTTCTGAGTGAGTAGTCCACTTACGGGGTTGAAAACCTTCCTCTCTAGTCTGGAAGGTAAAGTGATGGCACTCTTCTCGAGATCATTGAGGTTGGGGTATTTCTTCTTGCCCTTCCCCTTCCCTTTACCTTTCTTGCCCTTCCCATGTCCTCTCCAGTGGCAAGCTCTATGTCCCTCATCACGTCAGGGTCCCGTCAGTCTAAACAAACAAACAAATTAACCATAACTAGACTCATGGCTCTATTCAATCAGTATTACAGTAGTCTGCATTACTGCGTTATTGAAATGTAAAGGCAATGGCTCCAGCGATAGCGGAAGATTGCATTCACGGTAAAGGCTGCATATATCGTCCCAAATGGGAATTACCTTTACATTTCTAGCATGCAATCTATAACAACTATGATCCTTTGAACGCGTAATTTCGGATAGCCATGCTACCTTCGCCCTCATGTTGGTGGTAGCAAGCAGGCTACGTAGTACTAGCTGGTATCAACAGTCAATACCGTAGGGGTCGGAAACTACAGTGAGCTTCGATTGGCCAATAGCAACGCGACGTCACGGATTGCGCAACACATTTTCATCTTTTCCCAACTTTGGTCCCGCCCTGTTCACACTCCCTCGACAATATTTACAAAGCCCAACGGTCCACTCTCACTTCGCTTCCCGTCATTAAACATTTATGGGACTCAGTTGTTTCATCGCCCCGCCCCAACGCGCTAAATGGATTTCCGGTGTAAGCGTTCAGAGATACATGTTGAATGGAGCCCCTAAACTTGATCATGTGTAGTCTGCAGACATCCAATCACATACTGTAGACACAGAGACCTAAAGATGACATAAACATCAATTTACTCAAACACTTGGATGGACCAGAGGATGAGAATGTCAAAACATTCAAAGACAGGACACATTCACATACAGAGCAGCAGGTAGCTTAGTGGTTAGAGTGTGGGCCAGTAACTGAAAGATTGCTAGTTTCAATATCCTTTGAGCAAGGCACTTAACCCTAATTTGCTCCAGGGGTGTCCTATAGCTGACCCTGTAAAACAACACATTTCATTGCACCTATCCAGTGTATGTGGCAATGAAACATATGCAGCACCAGTCAAAAGTTTGGACACAGGGGTGGCAGGTAGCCTAGTGGTTAGAGCGTTGGACTAGTAACCGAAAGGTTGCAAGATCGAAATCCCCAATCTGACAAGGTAAAAATCTATTGTTCTGCCCCTGAACAAGACAGTTAACCCACTGTTCCTAAGCTGTCATTGGAAATAAGAATTTGTTCTTAACTGACCACCCTTTGCCTTGATGACAGCTTTGCACACTCTTGGTATTCTCTTAACCAGCTTCATGAGGTAGTCACCTGGAATGTTTTTCTAACAGTCTTGAAGGAGTTCCCACATATGCTGAGCACTTTTTGGCTGCTTTTCCTTCGCTTTGCGGTACAATTCATCCCAAACCATCTCAAATGGGTTGAGGTCAGGTGATTGTGGAGGCCAGGTCATCTGATGCAGCGCTCCATCACTCTCCTTCTTGGTCGAATAGCCCTGGAAGTGTGTTGGGTCATTGTCCCGCTGAAAAACAAATGATAGTCTCACTAAGCACAAACCAGATGGGATGGCGTATCGCTGCAGAATGCTGTGGTAGCCATGCTGGTTAACCTGTTAGGGCTAGGGGGCAGTATTGACACGGCCGGATAAAAAACGTACCCGATTTAATCTGGTTACTACTCCTGCCCAGTAACTAGAATATGCATATAATTATTGGCTTTGGATAGAAAACACCCTAAAGTTTCTAAAACTGTTTGAATGGTGTCTGTGAGTATAACAGAACTCATATAGCAGGCAAAAACCTGAGCAGATTCTGAACAGGGAGTGGCCTGTCTGACAAGTTGTTGTTCATCTTGGCTCTTTTTATTGAAGACTGAGGATCTTTGCTGTAACGTGACACTTCCTACGGCTCCCATAGCCTCTCAGAGCCCGGGAAAAAGCTGAATGATATCGAGGCAGCCTCTGGCTGAAACACATTATCGCGTTTGGATAGTGGCTGATCAGAGTACTCTGAGACTCAGGCGAGTGCACGAGTCGACCCCGTGCTTTATTTTCTTTCCTCTTTTTACCTAAACGCAGATTCCCGGTCGGAATATTATCGCTTTTTTACGAGAAAACTGGCATAAAAATTGATTTTAACCTCAAGCGTCCCACCTACTCAACAGCCAGTGTAATCCCGTGGCGCGTTATTCAAATTCCTAAAAAATGCTAAAACTTCAATTTTTCAAACATATGACAATTTTACACCATTTTAAAGACAAGACTCTCGTTAATCTAACCACACTGTCCGATTTCAAAAAGGCTTTACAACGAAAGCAAAACATTAGATTATGTCAGCAGAGTACCCAGCCAGAAATAATCAGACACCCATTTTTCAAGCTAGCATATAATGTCACATAAACCCAAACCACAGCTAAATGTAGCACTAACCTTTGATGATCTTCATCAGATGACAACCCTAGGACATTATGTTATACAATGCATGCATGTTTTGTTCAATCAAGTTCATATTTATATCAAAAACCAGCTTTTTACATTAGCATGTGACTAGCATGTGACTAGCATTCCCACCAAACACTGCCGGTGAATTTACTAAATTACTCACGATAAATGTTCACAAAAAGCATAACAATTATTTTAAGAATTATAGATACAGAACTCCTCTATGCACTCGATATGTCCAAT
Organism: Salmo salar; assembly: GCF_965601325.2. Lineage (NCBI taxonomy): Eukaryota > Metazoa > Chordata > Actinopteri > Salmoniformes > Salmonidae > Salmo > Salmo salar. The sequence continues at coordinate 46,297,752 of NC_138295.1, read as the reverse complement.
TTTAAAATAGCTTTTCGGTGAAAGCACATTTTGCAATATTCTGAGTAGATAGCCCGGCATCACAGGGCTAGCTATTTAGACACCCAGCAAGTTTAGCACTCAGCAAAGTCAGATTTACTGTAAGAAAAATGTTATTACCTTTGCTGTCTTCGTCAGAATGCACTCCCAGGACTTCAACTTCAATAACAAATGTTGGTTTGGTTCAAAATAATCCATAGTTATATCAAAATAGCGGCGTTTTGTTTGTGCGTTCAAGACACTATCCGAAAGGGTAAATAAGAGTGACGAGCATGTCGCAATTCGTGACAAAAAAATTCTAAATATTCCATTACCGTACTTCGAAACATGTCAACCGCTGTTTAAAATCAATTTTTATGCAATTTTTCTCAGAAAAATGCGATAATATTCCGACCGGGAATCTGCGTTTAGGTAAACAGACGAAAGAAAATAAAGCATGGTGTCGACTCGGGCACGCGCCTAAGCCCATAGTACTCTGATCGACCACTTGCCAAACGCGATAAAGTGTTTCAGCCAGAGGCTGCCTCGATATCGTTCAGCTTTTTCCCGGGCTCTGAGAGCCTATGGGACCCGTAGGAAGTGTCACGTTATAGCAAAGATCCTCAGTCTTCAATAAAAAGAGCCAAGATGAAACACAACTTGTCAGACAGGCCACTAGCTGCATGGAATCTTCTCAGGTTTTGGCCTGCCATATGAGTTCTGTTATACTCACAGACACCATTCAAACAGTTTTAGAAACTTTAGGGTGTTTTCTATCCAAAGCCAATAATTATATGCATATTCTAGTTACTGGACAGGAGTAGTAACCAGTTTAAATCAGGTACGTTTTTTATCCGGCTGTGAAAATACTGCCCCCTGTCCCCAACAGGTTAAACAGCGGTTGACATGCTTCGAAGTACGGTAATGGAATATTTAGAATTTTTTTGTCACGAAATGCGCTATGCTCGTCACCCTTATTTACCCTTTCGGATAGTGTCTTGAACGCACGAACAAAACGCCGCTATTTGGATATAACAATGGATTATTTGGGAGCAAACCAACATTTGTTATTGAAGTAGAAGTCCTGGGAGTGCATTCTGACGAAGAACAGCAAAGGTAATAACATTTTTCTTATAGTAAATCTGACTTTGGTGAGTGCTAAACTTGCTGGGTGTCTAAATAGCTAGCCCTGTGATGCCGGGTTATCTACTGAGAATATTGCAAAATGTGCTTTCACCTAAAAGCTATTTTAAAATTGTACATATCGAGTGCATAGAGGAGTTCTGTATCTATAATTCTTAAAATAATTGTTATGTTTTTTGTGAACGTTTATCGTGAGTAATTTAGTAAATTCACCGGCAGTGTTCGGTGGGAATGCTAGTCACATGCTAGTCATATGCTAATGTAAAAAGCAGGTTTTTGATATAAATATAAACTTGATTGAACAAAACATGCATGTATTGTATAACATAATGTCCTAGGGTTGTCATCTGATGAACATCAACAAAGGTTAGTGCTACATTTAGCTGTGGTTTGGGTTTATGTGACATTATATGCTAGCTTGAAAAATGGGTGTCTGATTATTTCTGGCTGGGTACTCTGCTGACATAATCTAATGTTTTGCTTTCGTTGTAAAGCCTTTTTGAAATCGGACAGTGTGGTTAGATTAACGAGAGTCTTGTCTTTAAAATGGTGTAAAATAGTCATATGTTTGAAAAATTGAAGTTTTTGCATTTTTGAGGTATTTGAATATTGCGCCACGGGATTACACTGGCTGTTGAGTAGGTGGTACGCAAGCGTCCCACCTAGCCCATAGAGGTTAAGTGTGCCTTGAATTCTAAATAAATCACAGACAGTGTCACCAGCGAAGCACCCCCAAACCATCACAACTTCTCATCCATGCTTCACCTACTCTGCATCTCACAAAGACACGGCGGTTGGAACCAAAAATCTCATATTTGGACTCATCAGACCAAAGGACAGATTTCCACCGGTGTAATGTCCATAGCGCGTGTTTCTTAGCCCAAGAAATTCCTTTAGCAGTGTTTTTTTTCAGCAATTTGACCATGAAGGCCTGATTCAAGCAGTCTCCTCTGAACAGTTGATGTTGAGATGTGTCTGTTACTTGAACTCTGTGAAGCATTTAATTGGGTTGCAATCTAATTGCCAATTTCTGAGGCTGGTAACTCTAATGAACTTATCCTCTGCAACAGAGGTAACTCTGGGTCTCTGGGCGTTGATAAGGCCAGATGGCATGACTAGATATATTCGTAGTGGCTCGAAGGCCGAGGCGATGAGTGGTAGTGCGTAGCGGTTCTTCACCGTGATATCATTCAAGCCCCGGTAGTTGATGCAAAGGCGCAGGGTTTTGTCCTTGTTCTCCAAAAAGAAGAACCCTGCGCCAGCGGGGGAGACAGAAGGACGGATACACCCTACAGCTAGGGAGTCCTCGAATATAGGTCTCCATAGCCTTGGTCTCCTGACCCGACAGAGAGTATAGTAGTTCCCGGGGTGGTGCCTCGAGGAAGGTCGATCATGCAGTCATAGGGTCGCCTCGAGTCCCCTCGGCAATGGAGACGTCGGGGACTTCCGGGATGCCTTGGAGGCGAGGTGGAATCCTTGGGCAGGCGAGTGGAGTCGGACCCCCTCTCCTTCCTGCATTCCCGTAGCCGCCGATCGATCCGGATGGTCAAGGCAACGAGTGAGTCGAGATCCGTCAGTAGTTCCCAGGCTGCTAGTTTGTCCTTAACCTCCTCCTCTGATACTCTCCAGCGAAGCGGTCCGGGGGAGTTAAGCAGGGCTCTCGGGAAACCGGGGTGGCCGGGGAGGCCGCGCTGCTAACAGCCGGGTTAATGAGGGGGTGGGAGGTTACCGCTGTGATAGACTGCCTGACAGACAACCCGCGGAATTGCTCCAGCAAAGTGTTCAACGCGTGGTCATGGCATTCTGCCAAGGTCTGGAACCCTTCCATAAGACCACGAAGCAACTCCTCGTGCCTTCCAAAGGTGGCTCTTGGGAGGAGACAGCGTTGTGGAGCTGGTCCGAGTCTGCTGGGTCAGTTCGTACTGTCAAAGCTTAGGAGAAGACCCAGATACAGATACAGATACAGATACAGATACAGACCCAGATACAGTTTCGAAGTAACAAAAGTTTATTACAAAAACAGGGGGGCAGGCAGTAGTCCAGAGCAGTCCAGAGCAGAGTCCGAAAGGTACAGAATGGCAGGCAGGCTCAGGGTCAGGGCAGGTAGAATGGTTAAAAACCGGGAAAGCTAGAAAACAGGAACTAGAGACAGAAAGGAGCACGGAAAAAAACGCTGGTAGGCTTGACAAAACAAAACGAGCTGGCAACCGACAAACAGAGGACACAGGTATAAATACACAGGAGATAATGAGGAAGATGGGTGACACCTGGAGGGGGGTGGAGACAAGCACAAAGACAGGTGAAACAGATCAGGGTGTGACAAGTTTAGTTGTTCAGCAGTCTTATGACTTGGGAGTAGAAGCTGTTAAGGAGCCTTTTGGTCCTAGACTTGATGCTCCAGTACTGCTTGCCATGCGGTAGCAGAGAGAACAGTCTATGACTTGGATGACTTACATTTACATTTAAGTCATTTAGCAGACGCTCTTATCCAGAGCGACTTACAAATTGGTGCATTCAACTTATAATATCCAGTGGAACAACCACTTTACAATAGTGCATCTAAATCTTTTAAGGGGGGGTTAGAAGGATTACTTTATCCTATCCCAGGTATTCCTTAAAGAGGTGGGGTTTCAGGTGTCTCCGGAAGGTGGTGATTGACTCCGCTGTCCTGGTGTCGTGAGGGAGCTTGTTCCACCATTGGGGTGCCAGAGCAGCGAACAGTTTTGACTGGGCTGAGCGGGAACTGTGCTTCCTCAGAGGTAGGGAGGCGAGCAGGCCAGAGGTGGATGAACGCAGTGCCCTTGTTTGGGTGTAGGGCCTGATCAGAGCCTGAAGGTACGGAGGTGCCGTTCCCCTCACAGCTCCATAGGCAAGCACCATGGTCTTGTAGCGGATGCGAGCTTCGACTGGAAGCCAGTGGAGAGAGCGGAGGAGCGGGGTGACGTGAGAGAACTTGGGAAGGTTGAACACCAGACGGGCTGCGGCGTTCTGGATGAGTTGTAGGGGTTTAATGGCACAAGCAGGGAGCCCAGCCAACAACGAGTTGCAGTAATCCAGACGGGAGATGACAAGTACCTGGATTAGGACCTGCGCCGCTTCCTGTGTGAGGCAGGGTCGTACTCTGCGAATGTTGTAGAGCATGAACCTACAGGATCGGGTCACCGCCTTGATGTTAGTGGAGAACGACAGGGTGTTGTCCAGGGTCACGCCGAGGCTCTTAGCACTCTGGGAGGAGGACACAAGGGAGTTGTCAACCGTGATGGCGAGATCATGGAACGGGCAGTCCTTCCCCGGGAGGAAGAGCAGCTCCGTCTTGCCGAGGTTCAGCTTGAGGTGGTGATCCGTCATCCACACTGATATGTCTGCCAGACATGCAGAGATTCGATTCGCCACCTGGTTGTCAGAAGGGGGAAAGGAGAAGATTAATTGTGTGTCATCTGCATAGCAATGATATGAGAGACCATGTGAGGATATGACAGAGCCAAGTGACTTGGTGTATAGCGAGAATAGGAGAGGGCCTAGAACAGAGCCCTGGGGGACACCAGTGGTGAGAGCACGTGGTGCGGAGACAGATTCTCGCCACGCCACCTGGTAGGAGCGACCTGTCAGGGAGGACGCAATCCAAGCGTGGGCCGCGCCGGAGATGCCCAGGTCGGAGAGGGTGGAGAGGAGGATCTGGTGGTTCACAGTATCAAAGGCAGCAGATAGGTCTAGGAGGATGAGAGCAGAGGAGAGAGAGTTAGCTTTAGCAGTACGGAGAGCCTCCGTGACACAGAGAAGAGCAGTCTCAGTTGAATGCCCAGTCTTGAAACCTGACTGATTAGGATCAAGAAGGTCATTCTGAGAGAGATAGCAAGAGAGCTGGCCAAGGACGGCACGTTCAAGAGTTTTGGAGAGAAAGGAAAGAAGGGATACTGGTCTGTAGTTGTTGACATCGGAGGGATCGAGTGTAGGTTTTTTCAGAAGGGGTGCAACTCTCGCTCTCTTGAAGACGGAAGGGACGTAGCCAGCGGTCAAGGATGAGTTGATGAGCGAGGTGAGGTAGGGGAGAAGGTCTCCGGAAATGGTCTGGAGAAGAGAGGAGGGGATAGGGTCAAGTGGGCAGGTTGTTGGGCGGCCGGCCGTCACAAGACGCGAGATTTCATCTGGAGAGAGAGGGGAGAAAGAGGTCAAAGCACAGGGTAGGGCAGTGTGAGCAGGACCAGCGGTGTCGTTTGACTTAGCAAACGAGGATCGGATGTCATCAACCTTCTTTTCAAAATGGTTGACGAAGTCATCCGCAGAATGGGAGGAGGGGGGGGGGAGGGGGAGGAGGATTCAGGAGGGAGGAGAAGGTAGCAAAGAGCTTCCTAGGGTTAGAGACAGATGCTTGGAGTTTAGAGTGGTAGAAAGTGGCTTTAGCAGCAGAGACAGAAGAGGAAAATGTAGAGAGGAGGGAGTGAAAGGATGCCAGGTCCGCAGGGAGGCGAGTTTTCCTCCATTTCCGCTCGGCTGCCCGGAGCCCTGTTCTGTGAGCTCGCAGTGAGTCGTCGAGCCACGGAGCAGGAGGGGAGGACCGAGCCGGCCTGGAGGATAGGGGACAGAGGAAATCAAAGGATGCAGAGAGGGAGGAGAGGAGGGTTGAGGAGGCAGAATCAGGAGATAGGTTGGAGAAGGTTTGAGCAGAGGGAAGAGATGATAGGATGGAAGAGGAGAGAGTAGCGGGAGAGAGAGAGCGAAGGTTGGGACGGCGCAATACCATCCGAGTAGGGGCAGAGTGAGAAGTGTTGGATGAGAGCGAGAGGGAAAAGGATACAAGGTAGTGGTCAGAGACTTGGAGGGGAGTTGCAATGAGATTAGTGGAAGAACAGCATCTAGTAAAGATGAGGTCAAGCGTATTGCCTGCCTTGTGAGTAGGGGGGGAAGGTGAGAGGGTGAGGTCAAAAGAGGAGAGGAGTGGAAAGAAGGAGGCAGAGAGGAATGAGTCAAAGGTAGACGTGGGGAGGTTAAAGTCACCCAGAACTGTGAGAGGTGAGCCATCCTCAGGAAAGGAACTTATCAAGGCGTCAAGCTCATTGATGAACTCTCCAAGGGAACCTGGAGGGCGATACATGATAAGGATGTTAAGCTTGAAAGGGCTGGTAACTGTGACAGCATGGAATTCAAATGAGGAGATAGACAGATGGGTCAGGGGAGAAAGAGAGAATGTCCACTTGGGAGAGATGAGGATTCCAGTGCCACCACCCCGCTGGCTCGATGCTCTAGGGGTATGCGAGAACACGTAGGCAGACGAGGAGAGAGCAGTAGGAGTAGCAGTGTTCTCTGTGGTAATCCATGTTTCCGTCAGCGCCAGGAAGTCTAGGGACTGGAGGGTAGCATAGGCTGAGATGAACTCAGCCTTGTTGGCCGCAGACCGGCAGTTCCAGAGGCTGCAGGAGACCTGGAACTCCACGTGGGTCGTGCGCGCTGGGACCACCAGGTTAGAGTGGCAGCGGCCACGCGGTGTGGAGCGTTTGTATGGCCTGTGCAGAGTGGAGAGAACAGGGATAGACAGACACATAGTAGACAAGCTACAGAAGAGGCTACGCTAATGCAAAGGAGATTGGAATGACAAGTGGACTACACGTCTCGAATGTTCAGAAAGTTAAGCTTACGTTGCAAAAATCTTATTGACTAAAATGACGAAAATGATACAGTACTGCTGGCTGGTGGAGTAGGCTAGCTAGCAGTGGCTGCGTTGTTGACTTTGAACATGTAGCTGGCTAGGTAACCTCGATAGTTTCAGTACTACCCCTTGTCATGATACAAAGCAACTTTGTAGCTAGCTAGCTAACATAACACTAATCAAGACGTCAAGACTTGAATCTTTGACAATTTTTGGGGCCTTCCTCTGACAATCAATCAATCAGTAAAATGTATTTATAAAGCCCTTTTTACATCAGACGATGTCACAAAGTGCTATACAGACACCCAGCCTAAAACCCCAAACAGCAAGCAATGCAGATGTAGAAGCACAGTGGCTAGGAAAAACTCCTTAGAAAGGCAGGAACTTAAGAAGAAACCTAGAGAGGAACCGGGCTCTGAGGGGTTGGCCAGTCCTCTTCTGGCTGTGCCGGGTAGAGATTATAACAGTACATGGTCAAGATGTTCAAACGTTCATAGATGAGCAGCAGGGTCAAATATTAATAATAATCACAGTGGTTGTAGAGGGTGCAACAGGTCACCATCTCAGGAGTAAACGTCAGTTGGCTTTTCATAGCCGAACATTCATAGTTAGAGACAGAAGGTGCGGTAGAGAGAGAAAATCGAAAACAGCAGGTCCGGGACAAGGTAGCACGTCCGGTGAACAGGTCAGGGTTCCATAGCCACAGGCAAAACAGTTGAAACTGGAGCAGCAGCACGACCAGGTGGACTGGGGACAGCAAGGAGTCATCAGGCCAGATGTTATTTCTATGTAAAATATTCTGTAACAAGTGTTGTTTTTGTGCTCAATGGTGGATCTATTCATAATTATTTAAGAGATGAGGGCTCATGGCCTCTGAGAGAAAGAGAGAGAGAGAGCAAGAGAATTAGAGGGAGCATACTTAAATTCACACAGGACACCGGATAAGACAGGATAAATACTCCAGACACAACAGACTGACCCTAGCCCCACGACACAAACTATTGCAGCATAAATACTGGAGGCTGAGACAGGAGGGGTCGGAAGACACTGTGGCCCCGTCCAACGATACCCCCAGACAGGGGCAACCAGGCAGGATATAACCCCACCCACTTTGCCAAAGCACAGCCCCCATACCACTAGAGGAATATCTTCAAACCACCAACTTACTACCCTGAGACAAGGCTGAGTATAGCCCACGAAGATCTCCCCCACGGCACGAAGCCAAGGACTTCCCAGACAGGAAGATCACGTCAGTGACTCAACCCACTCAAGTGACACACCCCTCCTAGGGATGAGATGGAAGAGCACCAGTAAGCCAGTGATTCAGCCCCCATAATAGGGGTAGAGGCAGAGAATCCCGGTGGAGAGAGGGAAACCGGCCAGGCAAAGACAGCAAGGGCGGTTCGTTCCGCCAGTGCCTTTCCATTCACTTTCACACCCCTGGGCCAGACTACACTCAATCATAGGACCTACTGAAGAGATGAGTCTTCAATAAAGACTTAAAGGTCGAGACTGAGTCTGCGTCTCTCACATGGATAGGCAGACCATTCCATAAAAATGGAGCTCTATAGGAGACAGCCCTGCCTCCAGCTGTTTGCTTAGAAATTCTAGGGACAATAAGGAGGCCTGCATCTTGTGACCGTAGAGTACGTCTACGTATGTATGGCAGGACCAAATCGGAGAGATATGTAGGAGCAAGCCCATGTAATGCTTTGTAGGTAAAACCTTGAAATCAGCCCTAGCCTTTACAGGAAGCCGGTGTAGAGAGGCGAGCACTTGAGTAACATGATACATTTTTGGGGTTCTAGTCAAGATTCAAGCACCGCCTATTATATAGGTCCTGGATGTCAGGAAGCTTGGCCCCAGTGTACTGGGCCATACACACTACCCTCTGTAGCGCCTTCCGGTCAGATGTCGAGCAGTTGCCATACCAGGCGGTAATACAACCGGTCAGGATGCCCTCGATGGAGCAGCTGTAAAACCTTTTGAGGATCCATGCCAAATCTTTTCAGTCTCCTGAGGGGGAAAAGGTTTTGTCGTACCCTCTTCACAACTGTCTTGGTGTTTGAACCTTGATAGTTTGTTGGTGATGTGGACACCAAGGAACTAAACCCGCTCCACTTCAGTCCTGTTGATGTTAATGGGGTCCTGTACGTTCCTCCTTTTCCTATAGTCCACAATCAGCTCCTTTGTCTTGCTCTCATTGAGAAAGAAGTTGTTGTCCTGGGACCACACAGCCAGGTCTCTGACCTCCTCCCTATTGGCTGTCTCATCGTTGTCGGTGATCAGGCCTACCACTGTTGTGTCATCAGCAAACTTAATGATGGTGTTGGAGTCATGATTGGCCACACAGTCATGGGTGAACAGGGAGTACAGGAGGGGACTTAGCACGCTTGAGGGACCCCCTTTTTTGAGTATCAGCTTGGCAGATGTGTTGTTGCCCACCATTACATCCTGAGGGCGGCCCGTCAGGAAGTCCAGGATCCAGTTGCAGAGGGAGGTGTTTAGTCACAGGGTCCTTAGCTTAGTGATGATCTTTGTGTGCACTATGGTGTTGAACATTGAGCTGTAGTCAATGAACAGCATTCTCACACTTTTCTCCAGGTGGGAAAGGGCAGCATGGAGTGCGATCGAGATTGCATCATCTGTGGATCTGTTGGGGCAGTATGCAAATTGAAGTGGGTCTAGGGCTTCTGGCATGATGGTGTTCATGTGAGCCATGACCAGCCTTTCAAAGCACGCCATGGCTACCGACATGAGTGCTATGGGGCGGTAATCATTTAGGCAGGTTACCTTCGCTATCTTGGGCACAGGAACTATGGTGGTCTGTTTGAAACATGTAGGTATTACAGACTTGGCCAGGGAGAGGTTGAAAATGTCAGTGAAGACAATTGCCAGTTGGTCAGCGCATGTTTTGAGTACAGGTCCTGGTAATCAGTCTGGCCCCGCTGCTTTGTGAATGTCTTGCTCACATCGGCTACGGAGAGCGTGATCACACAGTTCTCCGGAACAGCTAGTGATCTCGTTCATGCTTCAATGTTCCTTACCTCAAAGCTAGCATAAAAGGCATTTAGCTCATCTCGTAGGCTCGCATCACTAGGCAGCTCGGGGTTAGTTTTCCCTTTGTAGTCTGTAATAGTTTTCAAGCTCTGCCACGTTCGACGAGCTTCAGAGCCGGTGTAGTAGGATTCAATCTTAGTCCTGTATTGACACTTTGCATTTTTGATGGTTCGTCTGAAGGCATAGCGGGATTTCTTATGTGTCCCACTCCTTGAAAGCGGAAGCTCTTGCCTTTAGCTCGGTGCGGATGTTGCCTGGGATCCATGGCTTCTGGTTGGGAAATGTACGTACGGTCACTGTGGGGGCGAGGTCGCCGATGCACTTATTGATGAAGCCGGTGACTGAGATGGCATACTCCTCAATGACATTGGATGAATTCCGGAACATATTCCAGTCTGTGCTAGCAAAACAGTCCTGTAGCGTAGCATCCGTGTCATCTGACCACTTCTGTATTGAGCGAGTAATTGGTACTTCCTGCTTTAGTTTCTGCTTGTAAGCAGGAATCAAGAGGGTATAATTATGGTCAGATTTGCCAAATGGAGGACGAGGGAGAGCTTTGTATGCATCCAGAGGTGGTCTAGAGTTTTTATTCCTCCGGTTACATATGACATAAAATGGATTTAAGTTTGCCTGCATTAAAGTCTCCAACCACTAGGAGCGCCACTTCTGGATGAGCATTTTCTTGTTTGCTTATGGTCTTATACAGCTCAATGAGTGTGGTCTTAGTGCCAGCATCGTTTTTTTTGGTGGTAAATAGATGGCTACGAATAATATTGATGGCTACGAATAACTCTCTTAGTTGATAGTGTGGTCTACATCTTATTATGAGGCATTCTACCTCAGCCGAGCAATACCTCAAAACTTCTATGGCTAGGCGTCCCGCTAGCAGGACACCTGTCGACAACATCCGGTGAAATTGGAGGGCGCGCAATTCAAATAAATAATCGTAATATTAAACATTTGTGAACATACAAGTGTCTTATATCGTTTAAAAGCTTCAATTCTTGTTAATCTAACGGCATTGTCCGATTTACAATAGGCTTTACGGTGAAAGCACACCATGTGATTGTTTGAGAATGGCGCCCCACATCAATATATTTTTCAACCAGGCTTCATAAAATCATAAATAGCAATTAAATAAATCACCTACTTTTGAAAATCTTCCTCTGATTGCAATTCCGAGGGTCCCAGCTACAACATACATGGTTGTTTTGTTAGATAAAATCCTTCTTTATATCCCAAAAAGTAGTTTAGTTGGCGCCATTGATTTCAGTAATCCACTTGTTCAACATGCAGACAAAGGAATCCAAAAAGCTACAGCTAAACTTTGTTCAAACAAGTCAAACTACATTTTTATTTAATCCTCAGGTACCCTAAAATGTAATAAACTACAATATTTCATACGGAAAGAAGTATGTTCAATAGAAAAGTAAAATTAGCAGAGTGATTTTCCACTGTGACTCTTTGTACCAAAACTCCAAATTCTTCCTCGTTTTGGAAGAAACAAGCCTGAAACCTTGAACAACAACTGTTGACATCTAGTGGAAGACATAGGAATTGCAATCTGGGAGCTAGAATTGCATAGGACCCATAGCTTTCCATTATAAGAGCCTGGGACCTTTGGATTTCCGCCTACCATATCAATTGTGTTATAGTCTCATACATTGTTTTAACATTTATACTAACTTCAAAGTGTTTTCTATCCAATGCTACCAATTATATGCATATCCTGGCTTCTGGGCCTGAGTAACAGGCAGTTTACTTTGGCCACGTCAGTCAGGCGGAAATTCAGGAAAATAGACCCTAGTCCTAAGAAGTTTTAATATTAAACATTGCGCACCAGCAGTTACTGACAAATAGACACACACCCCTCGTCTTACCAGATGTAGCTGCTCTGTCCTGCCGAAATGGACAGAGCAGCTCTATATCATCCGTGTCGTCGTTCAGCCAAGTCTCAGTGAAACATAAGATATTACAGTTTTTAATGTCCCGTTGGTAGGATAGTCTTAATCATAGATCGTCCAGTGTCTTTTCCAATGATTGCACGTTGGCCAATAATATGGAGGGTAGTGGTGGTTTACTCACTCGCCGACAAATTCTCATAAGGCACCCAGACCTCCGCCCCCTGTTTTTCCATCTTTTCTTCACGCAAATGATGGGTATTTGGGCCCTGTCCTGACAATGCAGTATATCCTTCGCGTTGGACTCATTAAAGAAAAAATCTTTGTCCAATTCGAGGTGAGTAATCGCTGTTCTGATGTCCAGAAGCTCTTTTTGGTCATAAGAGACAGTAGCTGCAGCGGTAGCAGCAACATTATGTACAAAATGAGTTACAAAAAAATTGAAAAAACAAACAAAATAGCACAGTTGGCTAGGAGCCTATAAAACGGCAGCCATCCCTTCCGGCGCCATTATTTATAAATTAACTTTTAACTTCTTATGGGCCAACATCCGGTGAAATTGCAGAGCACGAATTTCAATCTACAGAATGATCAATATTTAACTTTCATGAAATCACAAGTGTAATACATCAAACTAAAGCTTAACCTCTTGTTAATCCAGCCGCTGTGTCAGATTTCAAAAAGGCTTTACGGCGAAAGCACACCATGCGATTATCTGAGGACAGCGCCCCGCATACAAAACCATGAAAAACATATTTCAACCAGGCAGCTGCGACACAAAATTCAGAAATAGCGATATAAAAAATGCCTTACCTTTGATGATCTTCTTCTGTTGGCACTCCAAAAGGTCCCAGTTACATCACAAATGGTCCTTTTGTTTGATAATGTCCTTCTTTATATCCATAAAAACTCAGTTTAGCTGGTGTGCTTCAGTCAATAATCAACCCAGTTTCCCTCCATCAAAATGCATACAAAATGAATCCCAAACGTTACTAATAAACTTTTCCAAACAAGTCAAACAATGTTTATAATCAAACCTTAGGTATCCTAATACATAAATAAACGCAAAAATTTAAGACGGAGAATCATTATTGTTTTTAAAAATACAAAAAAATGCGCTCTCATTCACGCAATTGGAAACACTACAGCTAAAATGGGAGCCACCTAGAAAAATTACAATTTCTGGCTCATTTTTCCAAAAACCAGCTTGAAACTCTTTCTAAAGACTGTTGACATCTAGTGGAAGCCCTAGGAACTGCAATCTGGGAGGACTTCGCCAAAGTGACAGCCATTGAAAATAGTGGTAGACTGATTTTTTTTTTTGGGATGGATTGTCCTCGGGGTTTCGACTGCCATATCAGTTCTGTTATGCAGGCATTATTTTAACAGTTTTAGAAACTTTAGAGTGTTTTCTATCCAAATCTATGAATTACATGCACATCCTAGCTTCTGGGCCTGAGTAACAGGCAGTTTACTTTGGGCACGCTTTTCATCCAGACATGAAAATACTGCCCCCTACCCAAGAGAGGTTAACAAGGCATACCTGTTAACCTCTTGACGGTCGCCTAGGATAGGGGGCGCTACAGCGATTTTTGAAAACAATTAGTGCCCATTATAAACTTCCTCCTTCTCAAACTCAGAAGCTAGGATATGCATATAATTAATACTTGTGGATGGAAAACACCCTAAAGTTTCTAAAACTGTTTGAATGGTGTCTGTGAGTATAACAGAACTCATATGGCAGTCAAAACCCAGAGACCGATCGTAACAGGATGTGGAATTCTGAATTGCGGACTCAACTTCAGCACCTTGCCTATAAATCACACCGTGAGCAATGCTTCATTGAGCACTTCCTATTGCTTCCACTAGATGTCCCCAGTCTTTACAAAGTTATTTGAGCCTTCTACTGTGAAAACTGAATGAATGAGATGCAGTGGAACGTGGTCACACGGAGAGGGCCATCACCATTATGACGCCGGCGCCCCTGGCTACCCTCCCCTTTCGAAACGTTTTGAAACACAATGCAATCGTCCCCCTTGAATCTTATTGGAGCTCTGGTTGAAAAAGGCCCTAAAGACTTATGTTATACAACGTTTGACATGTTTGAACGAACCTAAATTTAAAAAAAATGCATTTTGTTGAGAGAGAAGTCCCGCAGCCGACGGAAGTTTTGGAGCAGCCTTCAGAACGCGTTAACAAGAACAAGCTATTGGGACGTAAAGGATTAACTTTTTCGAACGAAAATACATTTGTTGTGGACCTGGGATTCCTGGAAGTGCTTTCTGATAAAGATAATCAAAGGTAAGGGATTATTGACAATAGTATACAAGAGTAGATTTGATATGCGATTGTTCCAAGATGGCGCTGACCTGTAACGGTAGTCTATTTTTCTGAGTATCGCATCCCCTTTTATCGCAAAGTGTGATTACCCATTAAAGTTATTTTTAAATCTGGCATTACAGGTGCTTTCAAGAGATATTCATCTATAAATCTTAGAATGACAATATTACATTTTAAAAACGTTTTCGAATAGTAATTTAGTAAATTGTAGTGCTGTTTCACTGGATGCATTTGAGGGAAAATAGTTAGTCAACGTCACGCGCCGATGTGAAATGCTGTTTTTATATATAAATATGAACTTTATCGAACAAAAGAATGCATGTATTGTGTAATTGTGTCATCTGATGAAGATTGTCAAAGGTTAGTGCTGCATTTAGCTGTTTTTTGGTTATTTGTGATGCATGTGGTTGGTCGGAAAATGGCTATGAGGCTACTTTTACGATATACTCCTCTAACATAATCTAATGTTTTGCTTTTGCTGTAAAGCCCTTTTGAAATCGGACAATGTGGTTCGATTCAGGAGAGGTGTATCTATAAAACGATATAACATAGTCCTATATTTGAAAAAAAAACAAATATTAAATTTTGTTATGCTAATGACGATAGGATTTTTCGATTTTCCATTAACCAGGGGTTAATGGAAATGCATTTCAGGTGACTACCTCATGAAGCTGGTTGAGAGAATGCCAAGAGTGTGCAAAGCTGTCATCAAGGCAAAGGGTGGCTACTTTGAAAAATCTCAAACTGTTAAACACTTTATGTTACTACATGTTTCCATATGTGTTATTTCATAGTTTTGATGTCTTCAATATTGTTCTATAATGTAGATAATAGTCAAAATAAATAAAAAACCCTGGAATGAGTAGGTGTGTCCAAACGTTTGACTGGTACTGTATATTTTTAAGATAACTTAATACAGATACTCGATTATGGTTTTAAATTAAAGGTCAAATGTAATTTGCCTCATTCAGACAACACAGTGTGGATGACCTGATGAGGCTGTAAGAGACAGTTTCAGAGACATGCAGCAAGCCCAGGGCCCAGAAAGGGTATGTGTTTCAAGGTCCTACAAGAGGATGGTGATGGTATGGGGGATTAATCATGGCTGTGATGGCCCACTCCAAGGCTACGGCTAACCTTGATGGAATAGGTGAACTGCACCGTCAACTCAGCCTCATAACGGCATCAAACAATATTTTTTTGTTTGTTTGTTTGTCGCTATTTTGTGTCCTGTATTAGGGCTCTCCTCAATCACCCCTGAGAGTGACATGTTGCAAGAGTCTGTAAAAGAGGGGCACCAATTTTAGTTACAAATTATTTTTGGGTGGGGGAGTGTTCATCTCCCCTGGGGTGGCAGGCAGGGTCGGGTTGGGATGGTGAAAGCCCCCTATTGCATGATCCCTCTGTGGTTAAGTCCTGCATTTTGTGTGCTTTTGTTCCCATCCCCAGGATGAGAGGAGAGAGCCCTTATTAAGTTAAGCTGTCTGAAGCCCCTGCAGCATGGGCCTTTTCTCTGTCAACAGTCTCGATTCCTCTCCAGCTGTGCCCGTCCACCCGCCTGTCCGCCAGGGTCAGGCCACACAGACACACCATACAGACCAACCACCACAAAGACAGCTGGGAGCCTGGACTGGCACTACATACAGACAGAGCCTCGGGAGCACGGTCCTGGCCTGGGCCTACGGGCAGTAGAGGTACCCTACGCATACACTACCGTTATTTCACAAAAAAAAAACATTTTTGAACCATAACTAAAGTGGTTCATTTATTATTTCTCTGATGTAAATGTAATTTCAGCGGGATAGCCTGGTGGTTTTAGAGTGTAAAAAATAGCTGCTGTAATAACTGTATTGAAATAAGTCATCAATACAAGCCTGGAGTATCATTAACAAAATATTCCAGCTAACTATTGCTAAATTCAATGTGAGCCACATAGCAAATTAACTAAATGTCATGACTGTAATTGGGAATTCTAATTCAAATCTACTTATACCTTAATGTGCAAAGATGGATCATGAACCGTAACTCTTTCTCTCAGACATCGAAGACTTCTTCAATATTGTTAACAGTGATAACTTGATAATTAATCTATGGCAACCTGACCAATCCTATTTTTAAGAGTTTGGAATGGTTAGACAATGGAGTTAAAATTAAGAATTGATTTGGCATCGAAAGATAAACGTGCTGCAATGTCTACAAGCCAGGGTCTACTTCTCTTTCAGACTGGCAACAGTCAGAGACCCATAAATCGGTTACTATAGAATATAAAATACAACCTATGAGTGTGTGGGGCCACACTAAGAAACTATTTGAGGGCATTTGAGCAAAAATCAATAGTGCTTTAGGAGAGCGAGTATAGTGACCAGGCAGGTAGTGAGAGGATTGATGGACCGCTGCAGGTCCTCATACAGTTGGTGCCTGGCGGGTGGCCTGGTGGACTGGTGGGAGGGCCTGCCGCTGTGCTGAGCTCAGAGAACCCTAGACACACTGTGTGGCAGTGGCTGGATGGGATGGGTCTGCAGGGCTGATGGAGCGGGGGATCAATAGAGTAGTTAGTTACAAAAGATGCTATTTCACAAGCGAGTGCCCCGAGTCAGCTGGCTCTGATACCTGTTTGTTAACAAGTGACTGCAGGCAGAGAAAGCACATCCGACGCTCCGCTGGCAGCAGCCAACACATGCTTAATTGGCTTTTAGCACGGCCTCCAGGAGAGGGAGAAAGAGAGAGCCAGAGCCCAGAGCCAGACACAGCAGCCCAACCTATTATCAGGGCTATTGAAGAGGCCCACCCCCCTGGCTCACTGATTCTGGCGCTGTGGTGCTGTCTTGCTCCTCTCCTTTGCGTGACGGGATGGGACTGGGAGTGATGGAGAGTTCCAAGGGAGAAAACTGGGGGAGTCAGAGGCAGGAAGTGTTTCCATTGTCTCTGGCTCTTCTTCTTTACCACAGTCTAGACCGGAGAGGGCTGCTACTGCACAGGGCAACTATTGGTACATTAAGACCATTATTGAAGGGAACCTATCAACACCATCAGAAAATGTTGCATATTGGCATTGCCTAATGCCATATTACTGACTGCTGTGAGCTAGAGAATTATACAATTACTTTTTCAGTCGCAATTCCTTGATAGTTTTTTAATTTTAAAAAGGAAAAGTATGTAATAGGACCACTCCTATGTCCCTCACCAGGCTCTCTGAGTTTCCTCTCCTCTTTCTCTAGGCACTCAGCGTCCTCTGGGTTGGTGGGTTTTCCCAGCTCGTCTCGTGGGATGATCTACCCATGGAAAGGATATTATGGGAATCACACAACATTTTTGGCATCAGCAACAAAAACAATCCTCGACACGTCACTTTCACTCTAATTCTGCAAAGCCTCACTTACCAATATCTGAAAGTAATATTCTTTGTGTTCTTCAGAATCTCTAAAAATATATAAAGAATTGAAATTACCATGACAATTGTAATGCTCTCACCAAAAACTCACCTTGCTCACCTTGGCTCGGTCCTGGCCTTCACAGAGAGCACCGGTGCTTGACAGGCTGGAAAGCGGCCAGCGAATGTGATTTACACTACATGGCCAAAACTATGTGGGCACCTGCTCGTCGAACATCTCATTCCAAAATCATGGCCATTAATATGGAGTTGGTCCCCCTTTGCTGCTATAACAGCCTCCACTCTTCTGGGAATACTTTCCACTAGATGTTGGAACATGATGCAGGGACTTGCTTCCATTCAGCCACAAGGTTGGGCACTGATGTTAGGGGATTAGGCCTGGCTCGCAGTCGGCGTTCCAATTCATCCCAAAGGTGTTCGATGGGGTTGAGGTCAGGGCTGTGAGCAGGCCAGTCAAGTTCTTCCACACTGATCTCGGCAAATCATTTCTGTATGGTCCTCGCTTTGTGCACGGGGGCATTGTCATGCTGAACCAGGAAAGGGCTGTTGCCACAAAGTTGGAAGCACAGAATCGTCTAGAATGTCATTGTATGCTGTAGTATTAAGATTTCCCTTCACTGGAACTAAGGGGTCTAACCTGAACCATGCAAAACAGCCCCAGACCATTATTCCTCCTCCACCAAACCTTACAGTTGGCCTTATGCATTTGGGAAGGTAGCGTTCAAGTGGCATCCACCAAACCCAGATTCGTCTGTCAGACTGCTCCAGAGTCCAATGGCGGCGAGCTATACACCTCTCCAGCCGACGCTTGGCATTGTGCATGGTGATCTTAGGCTTGTGTGAGGCTGCTCCGCCATGGAACCCCATTTCATGAAGCTCCTGATGAACAGTTCCTGTGCTGAAGTTGCTTCCAGAGGCAGTTTGGAACTTGGTAGTGAGTGCTGCAACCAAGGACAGGTGAGTTTTACAAGCTACGAGCTTCAGCACTCGGCGGTCCCGTTCTGTGAGATTGTGTGGCCTACCACTTTGCAGCTTAGCCGTTGTTGCTCCTAGACGTTTCCACTTCAGAATAACAGCACTTACAGTTGACCGGGACAGCTCTAGCAGGGCAGAAATTTGACTAACTGACTTGTTGGAAAGGTGGCATCTTATGACGGTGCCACATTGAAAGTCACTGAGTTCTTCAGTAAGGCCATTCTACTGCCAATGTTTGTCTATGGAGATTGCATGGCTGTGTGCTCAATTTTATACACCTGTCAGCAACATGTTTGGTTGAAATAGCTGAATCCACTAATTTGAAGCAGTGTCCACATACTTTTGTATATATAGTGTACCTGGACTTCATCTGGCCGGTGAACGTCTTATTCTCCACCTCCTCCTCTATCTAGTTGGGAACCCAGAACTGGTGCTGGGAGCTATTCCTGGATACCAGGATAGAGGAAGGGGTGTGAGTGTCGTAATGTAAAGACCAAGGCGCAACGGGTACGTGAATACTCATACTTATTTATTAAAGTGAACACGAATAAACAAAGAACGACAGGAACAGTTTTGCAGGCTAACTAAAAGCAGTGCAAAAACAACTACCCACAAACAAACAAGTGAAAACAAGCTCTTTAAATATGACTCTCAATCAGGAACAACGATGAACAGCTGTTCCTGATCGAGAGCCACACAGACCACAAAGAAATATAACCACTAGAAAAACCCTAGAATACAATAACCAGAACATACACCAAAACCCCAGAACACATAAATAAAACACCCCTCTACATACACATAACCCCTGAACCACATAAAACAAATACCCTCTGTCACGTCCTGACCAAACTACAATAACTAATACTCCCTCTACTGGTCAGGACGTGACAGTGAGGAACTTTCCATTTGCACTGACCTATTCTTTATTAACATTAGCCTGTAGCAATTCTATAGCTAATAGCTGAGAATTTAGTTGCATTGTTATGGGAGAGTCTGTTTTCATAACTCATAATCTAATTTTTACATTTTAAAACTAATAACAGAGATTTACAATGCCTCTGAACAGATAATAGTGCTCTAGTGGCCATATCAATGGCAATAAAAACTTTATGAGAAGTTAAGTTGTGTGCAGTAGCTGAACCCGAGATGTCGCAATTGCCCATTTCAATGTTTACTCAATAAAATATGCTAGTCATTGTGGGTGTTGTGAGGCTGTATGTACTTGATGGTTTTTCCCTGTGGTGGGTTGCTCCTCTCCCCAGTAATAGAGGTCCAGACCGAAGGGGATGATTGGAGCTTTCTCCCTCTCCTCACAGGAGTCACTAGCCTGGTCCATGGGGTCCTCACAACCTCCTGCTGCAGAGCTAAAAAGAGAGACGGAAAACAACAGGGAGTTACAAGTAGTTGAGGCTGTGGTTCTTCTCATTGGCCGTGACCTCAAATATTTCCAAGTAGCAGTCCCAAATTCCAATTCATGTGGAACGATATAATGGAAGGGGATAGTGCAATATATGTTATAAACATAAATTATGTTATAAACATATACAGTGGGGCAAAAAAGTATTTAGTCAGCCACAAATTGCAAGTTCTCCAACTTAAAAAGATGAGAGAGGCCTGTAATTTTCATCATAGGTACACGTCAACTATGACAGACAAAATGAGAAAAGAAAATCCAGAAAATCACATTGTAGGATTTTTTATGAATTTATTTGCAAATTATGGTGGAAAATAAGTATTTGGTCACCTACAAACAAGCAAGATTTCTGGCTCTCACAGACCTGTAACTTCTTCTTTAAGAGGCTCCTCTGTCCTCCACGTGTTACCTGTATTAATGGCACCTGTTTGAACTTGTTATCAGTATAAAAGACACCTGTCCACAACCTCAAACAGTCACACTCCAAACTCCACTATGGCCAAGACCAAAGAGCTGTCAAAGGACACCAGAAAGAATATTGTAGACCTGCACCAGGCTGGGAAGACTGAATCTGCAATAGGTAAGCAGCTTGGTTTGAAGAACTCAACTGTGGGAGCAATTATTAGGAAATGGAAGACATACAAGACCACTGATAATCTCCCTCGATCTGGGGCTCCACGCAAGATCTCACCCCGTGGGGTCAAAATGATCACAAGAACGGTGAGCAAAAATCCCAGAACCACACAGGGGGACCTAGTGAATGACCTGCAGAGAGCTGGGACCAAAGTAACAAAGCCTACCATCAGTAACACACTACGCCGCCAGGGAATCAAATCCTGCAGTGCCAGACGTGTCCCCCTGCTTAAGCCAGTACATGTCCAGGCCCGTCTGAAGTTTGCTAGAGAGCAGTTGGATGATCCAGAAGAGGATTGGGAGAATGTCATATGGTCAGATGAAACCAAAATATAACTTTTTGGTAAAAACTCAACTCGTCGTGTTTGGAGGACAAAGAATGCTGAGTTGCATCCAAAGAACACCATACCTACTGTGAAGCATGGGGGTGGAAACATCATGCTTTGGGGCTATTTTTCTGCAAAGGGGCCAGGACGACTGAACCGTGTAAAGGAAAGAATGAATGGGGCCATGTATCGTGAGATTTTGAGTGAAAACTTCCTTCCATCAGCAAGGTCATTGAAGATGAAACGTGGCTGGGTCTTTCAGCATGACAATGATCCCAAACACACCGCCCGGGCAACGAAGGAGTGGCTTCGTAAGAAGCATTTCAAGGTCCTGGAGTGGCCTAGCCAGTCTCCAGATCTCAACCCCATAGAAAATCTTTGGAGGGAGTTGAAAGTCCGTGTTGCCCAGCGACAGCCCCAAAACATCACTGCTCTAGAGGAGATCTGCATGGAGGAATGGGCCAAAATACCAGCAACAGTGTGTGAAAACCTTGTGAAGACTTACAGAAAACGTTTGACCTGTGTCATTGCCAACAAAGGGTATATAACAAAGTATTGAGATAAACTTTTGTTATTGACCAAATACTTATTTTCCACCATAATTTGCAAATAAATTAATAAAAAATCCTACAATGTGATTTTCTGGATTTTTTTTCTCATTTTGTCTGTCATTAGTTGAAGTGTATGATGAAAATTACAGGCCTCTCTCATCTTTTTAAGTGGGAAAATTTGCACAATTTGTGGCTGACTAAATACTTTTTTGCCCCACTGTACAGTTATGAAGTGAAGCAGACAGGGGTCACCTGGAGCTAGGTGCGTGGGGTTGGCCCTGCTTGGAACAGGTGGGGTCCTGTTCCTTATCAGTGGCTCTTTTTCTGGGCCTGGAGAGGGTGTGAGAGGCTGCTGGCTCAGGACGCTTCACTGGAGGCTGGACTGGATTCTTACTGGCCACAAAGGTAGAGTTAGAGGGGGACGGCTCCAAACCTGGAATAACCAGCAGAGTAGGTTATATAGGTTATATATTACATTATATGAGGTTATATATATTCAAGGACTTCCATAGACTTATGCACAGATTTATCTAGCACGTTACACTACTTCCGTTTTGTGTGCTCACTGATCATAGTGTCTGTGGGTCAGCTATTTATTGTCCTAGCCTTTTGTAAAATGTACGACTATCCTTTTAAACACACTTATATTGTCAATGGTAGTCCTACATCCACAGCCTCTCCAAGGACAAATCAGTAGTAAAACAATTCTGTGTGGCCCTCGAGCCTCAAGATGTTGCTCACAGCTAATGTAGGTGATGCTAACACATTTATGAAGTGAAGGCCAGGGCAGGGTGGAGTGGAGTGGCTCGGCCACAGTGCATAACATTTACATTTACATTTAAGTCATTTAGCAGACGCTCTTATCCAGAGCGGGTGGGCAGGGAGGGTCTGTAGAAGGCTTCTATGGCGGTCAGCCAGAGCTTAAGGCTGGAAGAGAGATCACAGCTCTGCTCTAAGCCGACACCTGCCCCAGCCCCACGCCAGGACAATTTAAACTTATTAAAACAAATAAATTAAAAGATTTAAAGAGCAGTTTTTACGTCACAAAGGACACAGGGTAGTTGCCTGACAGCTATGTATGTGAGTATCTAACCTCATCTTTATCTCCTCTCCACTCCACCACGTATAATATCAGTGTAGGCAGATAAAAGTAACAGACCAGATACATTAGAAAATCCTTTGGTACTATGAAAAATGTATGACACAAATGTATTTCTTAAAATAAATCACCCCCGTCCCCATGAACAAAAGAGGGCAATAAAAATAATGTAATGTTGGTCAGAGGCACAAGTAACATTTTAAATGTATCATGCACTTTCTCCTTTCTCCTCAGAGAGAGCTCTTTCCTTCCTTGGCGTATCCCTGGGTTAATCCAAGAGCCCTCCAACCCTCTGATTTATTGCATTGTTCCTTGCAAAGACCCCATCTGAGGAATTGTGAAATACTAGCAAATCCTTTATTTTTCTGTTCAAATTGACCAAAATGGTAGCTATTTGCCTGAAGCAATAAAATTGCAGGTGTTAAAGAGATAAATCAATAAGAGGAAATAGAGAGGCCTAGCGGCAGGGAGACACAGAACGTGGTTGCCAATGGTGGCCATATTGATTTTCCTGAGTTCAGCAGGCCTTGTAATTAAAATGTAAATTTTAGAAAGAGATAACATCCTGACAGGAGTGCTGGGATAAAGAGATAGATAAAAGATCAGCTGTGAAAAGAGCAGTGGAGAGAATGGAGGAAAGAGAGAGAGACTTGTTTTGAATGAATCAAAGTTGGTTTTGAAAGGGAAGTAAGATATGTTTTCAGAGAAATGTGTTGACGTATTTGATAGACTAGTCTGAATGTGATACGTTTAAGAAAAAAAAACTGATACAAAAAAGCATATTATTCACCGAACAGTTATCTGTATTTTACTTTCTACTAATATTTTTTATAAAAGAGTAGGCTACCTATTTTATTAACTGTTGATTACACCGGTGCTGCTGCTGCTGCTGCTGCAAAAAGACCTAAAACTGAATTATTTATTTTGCTTTAGTTTCATTGGACTACTTTCATTTGTAACAAATCCCTGAGGTATCTGAAAAACATCTAAAGCAGCCAAGAGAAACATCTACAATGTGCCGTTAAAGTCCTCAAGCCAAAATCAATAGAGATCCAACCAGAACACTGGTACTAAATACATCACATTTAGTACCACTAAAAAGACTACTTTGCCAGATTCATTCCGGGACCAAATCATAATCATTTACCCTCACAGGACGATTGCTTCTGATTCAATGAGGAAATATCCATTATGTTAGTCACAGAGTATCTTGTGAGTGTGTGCGAGTGAGTTTGCCGCAGCATGACTTTGCTCGCTAACTGTCCGTCCATGTGGTTTAGCCCCCTACAGGGAGACAGAGGCCAGGTGGATGTTGTAAATTACAGCATTGGGCTAATGGAAACTTATTAACAGCAATGCATTGTTAATTTGGCATGGCTTCCGCTGATCATTACATAGCTCACTAATCAAACCAGCCTGCTGTAGACTCTGTAGGCTGGCTCCCATTCACTTTCACACACATTAAATGGAGCAATCAAGCTACTGTACAACACACAATGAGGAGTGTTTTTTGGCTAATCAGATTTTAAATCTAATTAAAGTGACATGGTCAGTTTAATTTGAAAACGTGATGACGAGGAATTAGGATAAAATGATCTGTTTCACCTGTCCTTGTGCTTGTCTCCACCCCCTCCAGGTGTCACCCATCTTCCCCAGTTATCCTCTGGGTATTTATACCTGTGTTTTCTGTTTGTCTGTGCCAGTTCGTCTTGTTTGTCAAGCTTACCAGTGTTCGTCCTATCAGCGCCTGTCTTTTTCCAGCCTCTCTTCTTCTCGTCCTCCTGTTTTTTTTTACCCTTGCTTGTCCTGACCATGTACCAGCCCGCCTGACCACTCTGCCCGTAACTGACCCTGAGCCTGCCTGCCATCCTGTACCTTTGCTCCACCTCTGGATTACTGAACTCTGCCTGTCCCTGATCCTGAGCCTGCCTGCTGTCTTGTACCTTGCTCCTACTCTGGATAATTGACCCCTGCCTTTCTTGACCTGTTGTTTGCCTGCCCCTGTGGTTACAATAAACATTGCTACTTCACACAGTCTGCACTTACCTTGATTCCTGATAGTGAACCTAAAACATGATTTAAAAGCTGAATCTGAGCATACAGTAATTAGGACTTTTTTAGCCAGAAGGTATTAATGGACATTTTGTCAACTATTAGCGACTGCCCCTACAAAGCAACTTCTCATTTTGAAAATGGCCTGTGACATTTTTGGTCATAAAGTCAGTCTCGTCCAAAACTGAGATTTGGGAGATAATATCCTCTTGACGCGCTGATCCCGTATTCGGGATCAACATCCAGCGAAAAATCAGAGCGCCATATTCATAACCAAATCTAATAATTTCTGTTTCTCAAACATAGGACTATTTTACACCGTTTTATAGATACACTTCTCCTGAATCGAACCACGTTGTCCGATTTCAAAAAGGCTTTACAGCGAAAGCAAAACATTACATTATGTTAGGAGAGTACATCGACACAATAGCCACACCGCCATTTTCCGACCAACCACATGCATTACAAATAACCAAAACACAGCTTAATGAAGCACTAACCTTTGACAATCTTCATCAGATGACACTCCTATGACATCATGTTACACAATACATGCATTCTTTTGTTCGATAAAGTTCATATTTATATATAAAAACAGCATTTTACATCGGCGCGTGATGTTCAGAAAATCTTTTCCCTCTAATGCTTCCGGTGAATCAACGCTACAATTTACAAAATTACTATTCGAAAACATTGGTAAAATATAATATTGTCATTCAAAGAATTATAGATTAACATCTCGTGAATGCAACCGCATTGCCAGATTTAAAAAGAACTTTACTGGGAAATCACACTTTGCAATAAACGAGGCGCTATGCTCAGAAAAATAGGCTAGGCAATACAGGTTAGCTCCATCTTGGAACCATCTAAAATCATATATACTATTGTAAATATTACCTTACCTTTGATTATCTTCATCAGAAGGCACTTCCAGGAATCCCAGGTCCACAACAAATGTAGTTTTGTTTGAAAAAGTTAATAATTTATGTCCCAATAGCTCCTTCTTGTTAGCGCGTTCCGAAGGCTACTCATAATGTACGAGGCGCGCGGGACTTGTCGTCACGAATGTGCAAAAGAAATGTATTTACGTTCATTCAAACATGTCAAACGTTGTATAACATAAATCTTTAGGGCCTTTTTCAATCAGAGCTTCAATAATATTCAAGGCGGACGATTGCATTGTCTTACTAAACGTTTTGGAACGAGAGAGTACCCACGGGCATGCGCGTCATAGTAGTAATGACCCTCCCTCTATGACAAACTTTCCAGGCCTCTCGTTCGGTCAGTTTTTACCGGAGAAGACTCAAACCACTTTGTAAAAACTGTTGACATCTAGTGGAAGCCTTAGGAAGTGCTACATGAATCCTAACTCACGGTGTGTTTCATAGCCAAAGGCTTGAAAGTGATTCCACAAATCAGATTTTCGCTTCCTGCATGGAATCTTCTCAGGTTTTGGCCTGCCATATGAGTTATGTTATACTCACAGACACCATTCAAACAGTTTTAGAAACTTTAGAGTGTTTTCTATCCAAATCTACTAATTATATGCATATCCTAGCTTCTGAGTTTGAGTAGGAGGCCAGTTTAAAATGGGCACGTATTTTTTTCAAAATTCGCAATAGCGCCCCCTGTCCTTAACGTGCGTCAAGAGGATAAGAAAAAATTTGTCATGGGTGCGTTGGGTTTATTTTAATGTTTTATTCTACGAATTGGTAGTTACGATCTTGTCTCATCACTGCAACTCCCCAATGGACTTGGGAGAGGCGAAACATGACCTGCCAAGCCGCTTCTTAACAAACTGCTCGCTTAATCCAGAAGCCAGCCGCACCAATGTGTCAGTGGAAACACTGTCCAACTGACGACTGAAGTCAGATTGTAGGCACCCGGTCCACCACAAGGAGTTGCTAGAGCACGATGAGCCAAGAAAATCCCCCCTCCCCTAACCCTGGCGACTTGTATGCCGCCCCATGGGGCTCCCGGTCACAGCCTGCTGTGACACAGCCTGGGATCGAACTCGAGGCTATAGTGGCACCTCAGCACAGCGATAACGTGCCTTAGACCACTGTGCCACTCAGGAGCCCTTGGTTGGGTTTATTTTAATCCTGCTCACATGCCCACAGCTGGCAGCACCCTAGTAATTATATAGCACATTCAGAGCGCAGCTGCACATGACCAGATCAGATCGTAATGCCCATTGTCAGCTTGGTTTGACATTTGATTTCCCAATGGGGCTAGTTAGGGACCATCAGTAAATTACACAATGTACAATATTTTAAAAGGTCAATAGCTCCTAATTTCAATGACTCAACCTCAAGCCAACTATACATTTTAGAAATTAATATACAAATATTGAAGGCACTTAAAGTTGCAATATGCAACTTTAGGGGCGGCCCGACCAAATTCACATCGAAATGTAAGCGTAGGTCCGTTCAATATACGCTATCTCTATGCTTCTCGTTCTTAACTTTAGTTTTTGCATCTTTTACCTTCAGTTTTGTACACCAGCTTCAAACAGCTGAAAATACAATATTTTTGGTTATTGAAAATATATTTCACAGTGGTTTAGATGAAACAATGATTATCTTCACTATACATTGCATATTCTCCATATTGCACCTTTAATGAGACAACTAAAAGCTGTGCGACATGAAAATTGTGTCCCATTTATATTTGGTAATTTCCTTACGGTGTCACACCAGCCGGCTGAAGTTATACAGAACACAAATATAAACACAACATGCAACAATTTCAATGATTTACTGAGTTACAGTTCATATATGGAAATCAGTCAATTAAAATAAATTCATTAGGATTTCACATGACTGGGCAGGGGCGCAGCCATGGGTGGGCATGGGAGGGCATAGGCCCACCCACTTGGGAGCCAGGTCCAGCCAATCAGAATCAGTTTTTCCCCACAAAAGGGCTTTATTACAGACAGAAATACTCCTCTGTTTCATCAGCTGTCCGGGTGGCTGATCTCAGACAATCCCGCAGGTGAAGAAGCCGGATGTGGAGGTCCTGGGCTGGCTTGGTTACACGTGGTCTGCGGTTGTGAGGCTGGTTGGAAGTACTGCCAAATTCTCTAAAACGCCGTTGGTAGAGAAAATTAGCAAATTCTCTGGCAACAGCTCTGGTGGACATTCCTGCAGTCAGCATGCCAATTGCACACTCCGTCAACACTTGAGACATCTGTGGCATTGTGTTGTGTGACAAAACTTCACATTTTAGAGTGGCCTTTTATTGTCCCTAGCACAAGGTGCACCTGTGTAATGATCATGCTGTTTAATCAGCTTCTTGATATGCCACATCTGTCAGGTGGATGGATTATTTTAGCAAGAGTGCTATAACCACTTGCATTACAGGCAACCTCTGAACTTTGTGCATGACCCATTTTGTTACAAACTTGCAACCATATATCAATACTGTTGCCATTAGAAATTACAATTACACACACTGGGAAAATGAGCTTTTGACTATAGAACTGGACTATGGGAATAAACTGGTTTGCTGTCAATAATGGAAGACATAGTATATTTTCATAAATCCTATTGGGGGGGGGGGGGGGGGGGGGGGTGCACAGGTAAATGAGGAAATGCATGTCTTAGGTAAGGTAAACTGCTTTGGATAATTGAGTACAATGCTGAAGTACTTTTGATCTGAAGTTGAAATCAGCCTAATGACAAGGAACATGCCTCATCTGAGGTCAAACCTACAACCTTTACCAACACTGCACAAGTTGGGCCCTAAACAATCACTCTACAAACAAACCAGCTTTTACTGGCATTATTTGGCACCTTCCTCATGTGTATCTGAACCAGTCCAATCAGTTGGGGATGTGTGTGTGAGGTGATATCCTGAGGTGAGGGTGAGAGTTTACTGGGATTATCGGGGCAGCATGTCCCTTTACTATGCTCTTTATTGCTGTTTGGTTGGCTGTGGCCCTGTTGTATATGCATGTGCCCCTGATCCTCTGCAGCTGAGCAAACTCACCATACTCCTCCCATAGATGTTCTGGAGTTTGTGGTTCAAAGCTCTCCTTCTCTGGCACATCCTCAAAGTCCTCATCATCGTCATCACTGCCCTCCGGCGCTTTCATCTAGTGGATAGGAAGAGGGTGTATTTTTAGTATAGAGTCAGCTCAAAATGTATGAATGGTTGACTGACTAAAGAAAGTATCATCAGTCCAAATACTAAATGGAAATGCATTAGCAATGTAAACTGAACAAAATATAATCGCAACATGCAACAATTTCAAAGATTTTACTGAGTTACAGTTCATATAAGGAAATCAGTCAATTTAAATAAATAAATGAGGCCCCAATCTACGTGTTTCACAAGACTGGGAATACAGATATGCATCTGTTGGTCACATATACCATCAAAAATCAGAAAACCAGTCAGCATCTGGTGTGACCACCATTTGCCTCATGCAGCGCGACACATCACCTTCCTCCTTGTGGCCTGTGGAATGTTGTCCCACTCCTCTTCACTGTACGGTGTTGCTGGATATTGGCGGGAACTGGAACACGCTGTCGTACTCGTCGATCCAGAGCATCGCAAACATGCTTATTGGGTGACATGTCGGGTGAGTATGCAGGCCATGGAAGAACTGGGATATTTTCAGCTTTCAGGAATTGTGTACAGATCTTTGCAACATCGGACTGTGCATTATCATGCTAAAATATGAGGGGATGGCAACGGACGAATGGCACGACAATGGGCCTCAGGATCTCGTCATGGTACCTCTGTGCATTCAAATTGCCATTGATAAAATGCAATTGCGTTCATTGTCCGTAGCTTATGCCTGCCCATACCATAACCCCACCGCCACCATGGGGCACTCTGTTTACAACATTGACATTAGCAAACATCTGCCCGGTACAGTTGAAACTGGGATTAATCCATGAAGAGCACACTTCCCCAGTGTGCCAGTGGCCATCGAAGGTGAGCATTTTCCCACTGAAGTCGGTTATGACATCGAACTGCATTCAGGTCAAGACCCTGGGGAGGACGACAAGCACACATATGAGCTTCCCTGAGAAGGTTTCTGACAGTTTGTGCAGAAATTCTTCGGTTGTGCAAACCCATAGTTTCATCAGCTGTCCAGGTGGCTGGTCTCAGACAATCCCACAGGTGAAGAAGCCGGATGTGGAGGTCCTGGGCTGGCGTGGTTAAATGTGGTCTGCGGTTGTGAGGCCGGTTGGACGTACTGCCAAATTCTCTAAAAGTGTTTTCAAGTAACTGATACAATAGGAATGCCAAAGGTAGTATTTTTAAAAGTCTACTTATGGTATTAAAGACAACACATGTATTAGTTAATAATAATAACATATATTTAATCCTGAAAGATGTGAATAGGAAAGAAAACTGTGAAGGGAGCAATAGATAGTCCAACAGATGGAGCGATAAGTGGAGTGTATTGTGGCCCTGATTTAGAGGTGTGGGATAGGTGTCTGCGTGTGGAGCTGATAAGAAACCTGAGACATGCTGGTCAGAGAAAGACCGGGTCACCAAGCGATATGGAGGGCTCCCACCTCAGAGACAGCAAGCTGCATTTCCTCAACACAATCGCATTCAGGAGATTTACTCAACACGAGCTCCCAGACACACAGATCTAGGCCTATCTGAGAAGACTGGGTGGCAACTAGCCTAGTTATTAGGATTCCAGCTTTAATCACTACCACATAAAAACCCTGCAGAAATCTGTCTGGTTTATTAGGGAGTGCATTTGACTATTTTTCATTTCATACTTAACTAAAAGCAGGACCACTTTCTCAGACAACAGGGAATTGGTTGAATGAAACTAAACTACCACAGGACAGGTGCAGATGAGTGGCCACCATGTCCATGGCACAGTCTGTCTGTAAGAAGATGCTGCTGAGAACGAAGAAGGTGGGCTGCCTGCTTCAGGACAGGAGGGGAGGTGTGATGGTCTCCTCCTTTTCTCTCTTCTTGCCTGCCTGCCTGGAGTCTCTGCCTTCACATGCTCATCTATTACCCGGCCTGTAAGTTTTGCTATCACTCTAACACTAATCAAAAGAGAAAACTGTCACCGGCGCTGACCTGTGGAACCTCCAAATTACTCTCTTCAGGAATAACAGGGGCACTTAACTCCCAAGTAGAGTAAATGACCACCATCAATCCTGGCGGAATAACAATGAGCTACCCTAGTCACCAACATTTTTTGGGGTATATAATCCGAGTCAGGGAATTTATGAAAGGTGAAAGCAACCCAAGATTTATTTTGCCCCTCTCTCTTTCTCTCTCTCTCTCGCTCTCTCTCTCTCCTCTTTAAGGGAGGCTATTCTGTTCTGCTCTGTCTGGGGGATGAGTGAAGCCTGCATCAGCCTTCAACAGAATTTATGCTTTTTAATTTACTCAAAATGTAGTTAACCATTCCCTGCGCTACAATGCATAACAGAATGCGATTTATTTAAATAGGGGTCATTTTCATCATACATTATACATAACGTCATGCCCTTTGTTCATCTAGGCATATGAGCCAGTTTTTACACACACTTTTCCATTTATTCAGCTTAATTGCTTTCATGATTACCTTTATGTCAGGTAGTAAAGAGAGATCAAGGCTTGATTTTTCTTTTTCTTATTCCCCCTCTTTATTTTTCATTACCCCCTGTGCACGGTGTTGATTACGGTAGATTAGGGTCTAAACTGTCTTTGGATGAGGTCTCAATTACTCCCTGTCATCTCCTTCAGCAGGGAGACAAGCCACAGTTTTGTACATGCTAATCAGAGAGGCCGGCTAGAAGGTGGTAGCCTAATAGGAATAAGTGACTCATCCTTCGCACTGCACTGATACAACAGATGTCTGCGCTTGTTAGACACTAAGACCAATTGAATCATCCCTTAATATTAATATGGGGGGGGGGGGGGGGGGGGGGGGATCGATACAGTTACAATATTATTTTTGTCTCCAACCTTTTTTGCTACTATAGGAAGCATTAGCTAGTGGTAATCGACTGTACCTGAACATCTGTATTTTTCATCCCATAGCTCTCCAACTTCTTTTTAAATAGTGAGCCAACATGTTATCAGCACTTTTATTTCCCTGACTCATGTTCTATCTTGTCTCTTTGCAGCAGAAATATAGTGAGCAATATGTTTGGAACATCAAATCGCAATAAAATCACAGTATCGATTCGCAATACATATAGAATTGTGAGAATCGCAATACATATCGTATTGACACCTAAGTATTGCGATAATAACGTATCGTGAAGTCCTTGGCAATTCCCAGCCCTCCTTAATATTACAACAATAACATAAATTATAATTAATTCATAATTCCTGCTCTCCGAGAGTGAGAGGGAAAGTGTGAGAAAACGAAACAAAGTAGTATGGTTTTGCAATGATACGTAAGTATTTTCCTTTATTTCATAGAATATATCATATTAATAATGGGGGGAAAAAGCTTGAAAATAGATGTTCATGGATAAAACAGACATGATAAATATTAAGGTATGAGGTAGCCAAATCACCCAACCAAATTTTTGGCAATAAAAATGATTGCTTTAACAACTCTATTCTAATTTAACGGATTCTGCCTCCAAGAAAAAGTGCAATCCACAACATAACCCAAACTTTCAACATTACTCCAGGCACACATGCAGTTTTTCATTCTCAGTAGCTAGCAATTGTGGAAAAGGAGATTGCCATTTTGTTTATACCAGTTGTCTTCTTTAATCCAAAGCAGTTATTTCTCCCTTGATAGATTAAAACCACATGGAAAAAGATTACGAGCCCACTAGAAATTCCTGGTCGACAAACATTATTTAAGTTTTAATTCGCTTTAATTCTGCAGTGATAAAATCAGGACTGCCATCTTGAGATGGCAGCATTATAACTCTTGTACAGGGGTGTGTATGGGGAGGAGGGAATTAGCTTTTCTATAGAAACATTTTGCTGACACAAGCCTACCAAAAATATGGTCTCTATTCCCTATCCCCTCCTTTGCATTTAAACAGACCTTTTCCCCATCCTGTACAATGTATAAATAAAGAAAATCACTTTTTCTACCTCTTACAAAATACTCCAGGAAAGCTCCCCAAGATACTTTTTGAGTTAACAACATGGCTATATTAACCTAAATGGTCTACACTTAAACCTGCTGCATCAGCAAATACAGTTGTACTCTTCATTTCTTTAAGTATTGCTGTGTTATTTGTCCTTTTTTATTCCTTTGTAAATCAGAGACAACGACTGTATGTCATTAATTCTGAAAAATACATCCAATTACACACCTTTTTCCTAATTAGCCAAATAAAAATGCTGCAAATGTGTCCATATGTACATTTCATAGACAGAAGCAAGCGCATTAAATAAGAATATTAGCCCTTCTTTCCCAGTGCTACTTGGTGTGCAGATGGCTTTGAAACATCCAGGGTGAATTCTATCGATTGGCCATGTCAAAACCTCCGTCCCTTTCCCCAGTGAAAGGTGTAGATAATCAGGTTCCGGTTAAATATCAACCACCTACTGGGAAAAAACACACTTTAGCGGGCTAAAGTGCTCCCTGCGCCCTCCAATATATTTTGTATGGTCTAATTAACTCTCTAAGCAATCTCAATTACTTTGTGCCCCGGGAAGCATCCACCCCAGCGCACTCCTTAAGTAAGTCTGTTATCCTTTAAAAAATATATATATTTTAGGAGACAGCCTCGGACAACTGAACTCTCAACTTAATTTGTCTTTTGGCAAGTTTGATGGCTATGCATTTAGAAACCCATTCAATCTTATAAACTAAAAATGTTATGTACTCAGCTGTGATGGTCCTCAGTGTATCTGCTATTTATATGCTAATATCCACTCTCACTGGAAGGTCTTGCAAATTATTAGAGCAAACCAATAACTCAGGTGTATGGGCTGCCGGAGCCAGGCGGCTAGGTCGAGGGAACGTCCGGGGGAATTAAATGCTGTGAGCCGGTCAGGAGGAGCAGAACACACTCAAGCCTGCTGGAGGTAAAAAAAAACGTAAAGTTGCTCTCCATTGTCTCTGACAACAATTTAATGCCCCTCACTGCCAGGCTGGGCCGTGTTCAGTCTCAGAAACACACACAAGTCCACAGACAGACACACCATCTCCTCAGCATAAAGGAGCATTTTACATTATGCATTACCGTGGAGGGAGATTGTGTTCATGAATATTGTAAAAGGCTTTAATGCAAGAATCATTTACATAAGAAAATGTAGCCTAACCCAAAATGTGCTTTGCTCTTGGAAAGCATTTTCAGTCACATGGTTATGTTAACACAGGAGGTTGGTGGCACCTTAATTGGGGAGGACGGGCTCATGGTAATGGCTGGATCGGAATAGGTGGAATGGTATCAAATACATCAAACACATGGTCTCCATGTGTTTGATGTCATTCCCTTTGCTCCGTTCCAGACATTATTATGAGCCGTCCTCCCCTCAGCAACCTCCTGTGGATGTTAATGAGTATTTCCACTACATACTGTATATAGCCTAGCTACCATTCGATTGATTCTGTGGTCAAAGGCCATGTCCAAATATTGCGTGGTACTTTCTAGCTGCGGCGTTTGATAAAAAAAGTCTGTCAAAAAGTAATAAAAGGCCCATTCTGTAAATAAGATTCAACGGGAGGGAGAGGATATGACATGAAGATAAACAGAAGGGAGACTGAGGGAAGCTTTGGGAATGGGAAGATGGGTACCAGCCAATGGTAATGGTCCCTATCCCAGGTCTACTATCCCACTGGGTGTCTGGGGGATACACTAATGAGAATGCAGAGTCTCGAGCCCCTCAGGGGCCTCCCCCGGGACTCCATCCTGGTGGGGCCAGCCAGGTCACATGACAGATCCTCCAAATGACACTGTCAGTTTCCCCAATGTCTTTACCCTGAACGGCTGGAAGAGGCAGACTGGGCCAACCAGCGTCGTGACACGGGTGCAATCATAGGATGATGAGACTATTACTTAACCTATCTAATGAATATATTTGAACTATGTCAAGATAATGCATGCTGAAAGTCGATCACATTAAATAGGTCTAGTCTCTGAACATCATATAGATCATGATATTCGGGGATATAACAACAGTTATCCCCTTACTGATCTCAAATGAGTGATCATGTGCTTGAATTAACCCTGTACAGATCTGTGGTCAGTGTGGTTTAGGGGTGCAGAAGGTGAAGACAGACTAGGCTCCGTTAGCTCCACGAGTGGAGTGGTGCTAACATTAATACCAGTCAGTCTGTAGATATTGTACACACGGCCTGATCAGGTGAGGATGAAGAACAGAACAGGCAGGGGGATAGACTATCTCTTTTTATCTCCAGTTTCCCAATGAGAAAAACACAAAGACACATCAATTATTGCTCT
The DNA here is from genome assembly GCF_965601325.2 of Salmo salar. Classification (NCBI taxonomy): domain Eukaryota; kingdom Metazoa; phylum Chordata; class Actinopteri; order Salmoniformes; family Salmonidae; genus Salmo; species Salmo salar. Next base: position 46,262,865 of record NC_138295.1, on the reverse strand, counting down.
TTCTCCTGGTACAGATAAGATGCCTTATCTGGGGTAAACAACGCAATATTCCTCCCATGCTGCATGTTAAATGTGCTCCTGTTTTGGGGTGGGTGGGGGGGGGGGGGGGGGGGAGTCGATAAGGTGCCTGCTTTACAAATTCTCCCTTCTTTACAAGAAACCTCAGTGACCAATAATTAAGGGGGCTTAAATGATATCCTGAGATCCAGCCAGCTGCAGAGTGCTGGTGTCAGACACATCCACCTTTTCCATTTATCAGATGGGTGCCTCTGCCAGCAGAGAGGGAGCCCAGCAGGTAGAGAGAGAGGAGGAATACTGCTTGAGGAAGAGGGATACTGCAGTACAGCAGGCACTCAGTCTGGACGTGGGTTAAGGTTTGGCTCTATCATTTAAAATAGCACTAGGAGGGAAAAGTAGGTCATCCTACATGGACGTGGAGGATGGATCCCTCAATCAAATATCAAATTGACATCAATGGAACATTTATTTTAAGCAGTTTTCATGGATATGTAAAAAAAAAAAAACAAGCATAGTTCCACAGTGAATTAAAACATAACATACTGTAAATGATCAAAATCTATGATTGGATTGTTTCATTCATTCCGATGCAAAGGTAATTCAACTAAGAGAAGACAGAATGTAGTGTAGGCCTACAGGCTGAAGCCATACAAATATACTAGAGGACTATTAAGGGTTGAGTTGTTTTGGTAATGTCTTTGCTCCTAGCCTTCACTTTCATTTTTTTGTCAGTTGAGTGAGAAGCAGCAAAAACTACCATCTTTGCCATTTTTGATTTCTCAATTTACTCCCAATCAGTGCAAGTTTATTGAGTCGAAAAAGCAATCCCATCCGTGTCAGAGCCGTGATAAAGCAAATAAAGTAATGGAATGCTTTTACGGGTAAAAAGGAAAAACTAATTATGATAAAGGACTTTAAGTTGTTGCTTTATCACACAGCAATGGCTTTTTGCATTGAAAATGTGAGCTGACAGTGATAAACCTTTACAGGGAGCAGTATGGCGCTCTGTCACTGTCACTTTTCTGCGTTCCCTCAAACACAGCGCTCTCCCTGCCAGGTTAAAAAGGAATATCAGGTGTCATAATGATGAGTCTCATAACTGCTATATATATTTCTGCTCTCTATTCCAGAGAGTGAGGGAAGTGGGCTGCTCTATTAGTACCTAGAGCCATGCCTCTCCATTCTCTCTTGCTGTGCTAATCTCAGCCTCAGCTAATTTCAACACCACTATCATAATTTTCACAAATGTCCAACTCTGAATTTTTTCATTACCACTACAATGGTTATTCCACTTCCAGGCCCTGAAACAATGTAAAATAAAAGACATGACAGAAGTGCCGAACATGGAATTACATTTAAGGGATTTTTGCCTTCAGGTGGTAGTGGTATAGAGGCCATGGACACCATGTCACTGATGCCTCTCACTTTTCCCAATATGACCATCTGTAATAACATGTCGAATTTCACTGTTTTCAGAGAAGATCTGAACATAAACATGTAAAAGTAGAGAGGATAAAAATCTGTTTCTGTGTGTATGAATGCACACCAATTGCATTCGTGCAATTTGTTTACTTCTATAAAAAAGGATTCTAGCTATAGTCAATACTATAATCAATACTGACTATACCCAGATATCCATTACAGTGATGTTTTTTTATTATTATTATCATCTCACTGAATACGTTAATCACAGTGCAGTCCTACTGATAGTTATCAACCCCACTACTGGTTTGGTAAGCAGCGAACTGTTTCTAATTTGTTGTGCAATAGTGCCCTCTGCTGGTAACAATGTAGTTGCAACCAGGCAGAGAAGTCACATGAAGCACTTCACAGTAAAAGGACAAATGCATGCAAAGAAAAATACGATTGTGATCTGGATTTATTGCAAATTATTATGTTTGTCAAGACCTGCCCTTGTTGCTAAATAATGTGTAAATTGTACTTGCCACTCTGTGCTGCCTGGCCTTGTAGTCGATGTGCAGGTCTCCATATTTCTGAAGGGCTCTATCCAGAGACTTCAAGTCTATGGATTGTCTGAGGAGCAGTTCTGGCACACCCGCCTTGGTGAAAACCTTTGGAAAAAATATCCGACATTACCATTAAGCAGACCTCGAGCCTGTCCTGGAGTATGTAGACAGGCACTGGCCAGTTTTTGAAAATGGCACGATTTGAATTTGAATGGTTCGTTCCTGTTCTACTGGATCCAAATGAAGTCTCCTTTAACTTTAATTATTTTAGGATTGAGGAAAACCACTGAAAGGAGACAAGTGTATCTGGGTTCCTATCCTCTCAGCAACTCTTTTTTGTCCTCTCTAGTGGACATCATTTCTTGGCCCATATCTCTGAGGTCATACAAGTCACTGTATTAAGTTCTGGTGCCACTTTGAGAGGACATTCTGGGGCTTTTCAACGATATCACATGTTGGGGTGTGACTTTGACAACTTTATCTTCCTGGTTCTTAAAAAAATGGCTGCCATCAACATTAGCATATTTTATGGACATTTGAAAAGTAGTGTGTGTAATTATGAATTTTATATTGAAATTGTTTCTAGTAAGTGAATATCTTAGGAATAGTTGAGTTGTCAGGACTGTTTAATAAAGAAAATCATATTAAAGAGCTAAATAAGAGCAAGAAATCAAGAAATGTCTTCTACAGTGGACACCGGTATGCCGCAATTATGTTTATCACCTACTGTACCCATTGACTGTAATGTTAATTTGTTCATAATTACGTACCAATGACCACACTACAGAAGACAATTTTGCACTTATAATAAAAGGTAAATAGCAATATTTGTTTATATTTTTTTCTTTGTAACATGTTTTTTTTCACCCCGAGGTTATAGATGTAACTGTCCTGTGTGAGTGACTACCCACCTGCGGAGAGGTTTAGGTCCAGGCTGTATTTGTGAGATATGAGTCCTGTGGTGTATATGAATGCATCTGAATTCACAACCTCCTCTTTATCACTTCACTAGAATCCTCTTCCTGATTTTCCTCATCTGCTTTCATCCCTCTACTTGTCTTTAGATACTTGGTTTCCCTCTCGTCCTCCAGGGGCCTCATTTATCAATCATGCATGGGATCATTTCCATGCAAAGTGTGAGATTTATCAACATGAACGTTTGATTGAGAGTGTGTAAATGTATTCACAGCCATGACCATGCGTATACACAGTGCTAAGTGGTGGGATTAGGGATATGGGGAAAATATATGTAGAAATTGTGAGAGTAATAATTCAATAATTTTTTGATTTATTGTATTTTCATTGCGAATTCATGCAACATATCTTGACAGGCTATATCATATTATTTAACCACATCAGTGCATTTGTTATGATAATAATCAATATAAAGTACAGTCATTTGTTAAATTAGAGGCACCTGTGAAAGGAAAACCATTGCTGAAATACTATAAAAGACAGATAATGCAAAATAGAATGAGAGATGGCTGATCTTGTTCTGTTGGAAGATTTGACATTTTGCAGAGAGGCCGTTTTTAGAGACAGGTGGGACTTGTTTGCAGAAAGTACATATTGGCTCATCAGATATCGTTTAAAAAAACCAATCTTATTGTCTCGGCTGTTTGAAGGATCGGACCAAAATGCAGCGTATTTGTAGTTCCACATCTTTATTGATTCGTGAAACGTAATGCAATACACTAAATACTTGAACTAACAAAAACAACAAACCGTGACGCAGAGAGAAACAAACAACTACTCAAAATATAATCACCCACAAAAACAGGTGGGACAAACATCAGCTTAAATATGACCTTCAATTAGAGACAACGACAACCAGCTGCCTCTAATTGGAGATCATACCAAACAAAACCAACATAGAAATACAAAACTAGAAACTGAACATAGAAATACAAAAACAGACAACCACACCCTGTCACGCCCTGACCTACTCTACCATAGAAAATAACAACTTACTATGGTCAGGACGTGACACTTATAGGATTTTTATGAGGATTTAAGACCTACATTAGAATTCAAACACATGCCTTTTCGGTGCACATCCAGACTATTTTTAAGGATGCAATCATCAGCAAAATAAACAGTAACATATACAATTTCCATACACAATAACTGACCAAGACAATGTTGAACAAAGGGCACAATTATACAATTACTATTCAGGGGAAATGGGAACCAGGTGTGCGTAATGAAACAGTTCAGTGACGCCTAGAGGACGGTGACGTAGACCTCTGGAACTGGTGCACGGAATGAGCAACAGCACCGGAGGCTCCGTGACAACGATCAGTTGAGAAAATATCCTGTTCATCCCATGCATAGTACCAATCACATGTAATCCGCCAAATTTATAGGACAACATGCAGATAATGAATTTATGTTTTATGCATGTGTTATCAATTTTAACAGTTAGGGGCATCGTGAGCAATTATTTTATAGTCACTCCACATTGCTGAGTGATTCATTAGACATGGACATAGATTTTGAATTTATGACAGACATTTCATAACCTTCAAACACAGGGTTTTTGCTTTAAAGTATTTTTTGATTTTTTTTTGTTCCCCTTTCTCCCCAATTGGTTGTTACATTCTTGTCCAATCACTGCAACTTCCATATGGACTCAGGAGAGGCGAGAGAGTCGTGCTTCCTCTAAAACACAACCCAGTCAAGCCGCAAAGCTTCTTGACACAATGCCCGCTTAACCCAGAAGCACCGATGTGTCAGAGGAAACACCGTACACCTGGTGATCGTGTCAGGGTGCAGCGTAAAGACACTAGGCAATTATACACCACCCCATGGCTCTCCCGGTCGCGGCCGGCTGCAACAGAGCCTGGACTCGAACCAGGATCTCTAGTGGCACAGCTATCACTCCGGTGCAGTGCCTTAGACCACTGCGCTACTCGGGAGGTGCCTTCGCATTAAAGTCTTAACTAGTGCCTTCATCCGGTAGATTTGGATGTTAATGTTAGATGGCATCTCCCTCGGAACTCCATTGTAAGAAAAAAAAAGTTTGTTTTCAAGAAATGTCAGTCTCACCCTATTCATCTGTCTCTGTTCGGAACACCGTAACCACCTGCCTGACAACCTTCTTCAGATCTTAGGCAGATCCCTGGCTTCTCCTTCAGTGGAGCGCAAGTTTGCCTTGAGCCAGTTGGTGTGTCCCCCATGGACGGTTAAACCTAGGTCCTCAAGATGGCGTTTGGTGTCCCATCTGGGTCGCCAAATATTGTGGTGGAATATTCTAATCAAGTGAGAGAGACATTGCCATTTCTTCAAACAATCATCTTCATTCAAGATTGATTAATTATTGCAATAATGAGGCTGGTCGACCCAACACCCTTGAGTCCAAGAGTCTAACCTTTACAGGTTCTTTATATAGTAGCCTAGGCTTGGCTCCCCCCACTGGGGTGCCAGGTTTAGCCAATCAGAGTTCGTTTCCCCTACAAAAGGGCTTTATTACAGACAGAAATACTCATCAGTTGTTTTTTTACCCCTTTTTCTTACCATCCAATTGGTAGTTATTGTCCCATCACTCAACTCCCGTACGTACTCGGGAGAGACGAAGGTCAAGCTACATGTGTCCTATGAAACACAACCCTGCCAAGCCGCACTGCATCTTGACACACTGCTCGCTTAACCCGGAAGCCAGCCGCACCAATGTGTCAGAGGAAACACCGTACAACTGGGGACCGCATCAGCGTGCATGCGCATGGCCCTCCACAGGAATAGCTAGAGCACGATGGGATAAGGACATCCCGGCCGGCTAAATCCTCCCCTAACCCGGACGACGCTGGGCCAATTGCATCCCGCCTCATGGGTCTCCCGGTTGCGGACGGATGCGACACAACCCGGGATCAAACCCGGGTCTGTAGTGACGCCTCAAGCACTGCAATGAATTGCCTTGCCTCAGTTTCATCAGCTGTCCGGGTGGCTGGACTCAGACGATCCCACAGGTAGGTCCTGGACTGGCATGGTTACACGTGGTCTGCGGTTGTGAGGCCAATTGGATATGCTGTCAAATTATATAAAACAAAGTTGGAGGTGGTTTATGGTAGAGAAATTAACATAAAATTATCTGGCAACAACTCTGGTGGACATTCCTGCAGTTAGCATGCCAATTGCACGCTCCCTCAAAACTTGAGAAATCTGTGGAATTGTGCTGTGTAACAAAACTGCACATTTCATAGTGGCCTTTTATTGTCCCCAGCACAAGGTGCATGTTACGTTCCCCAGTTTCTGTGTTGTTGTGGGTTTGTATGTGTTTATGAGTGTATTTCAGGAAATGGCTTCCTGAAGTCTTGATGAAAATAATCATGGCCTCTAAACCTTCAAACTGCATACTGGACCCTATTCCAGTATGCAGCAACTCACTGCCTTCCTGAAGACAAACAATGTATACGAAACGCTTCAGTCTGGTTTTAGACCCCATCATAGCACTTAGACTGCACTTGTGAAGGTGGTAAATTACCTTTTAACCTCTATGGGCTAGGTGGGACGCTTGCGTCAACAGCCAGTGTAATCCCGTGGCGCGATATTCAAATACCTTAGAAATGCTATTACTTCAATTTCTCAAACATATGACTCTCGTTAATCTAACCACACTGTCCGATTTCAAGAAGGCTTTACAACGAAAGCAAAACATTAGATTATGTCAGCAGAGTACCCAGCCAGAAATAATCAGACACCCATTTTTCAAGCTAGCATATAATGTCACATAAACCCAAACCACAGCTAAATGCAGCACTAACCTTTGATCATCTTCATCAGATGACACCCCTAGGACATTATGTTATACAATACATGCATGTTTTGTTCAATGAAGTTCATATTTATATCAAAAACCAGCTTTTTACATTAGCATGTGACTAGCATGTGACTAGCATTCCCACCAAACACTTCCGGTGAATTTACTAAATTACTCACGATAAACGTTCACAAAAAACAACAATTATTTTAAGAATTATAGATACAGAACTCCTCTATGCACTCGCTATGTCCGATTTTAAAATAGCTTTTCGGTGAAAGCACATTTTGCAATATTCTCAGTAGATAGCCCGGCATCACAGGGCTAGCTATTTAGACACCCAGCAAGTTTAGCACTCACCAAAGTAAGATTTACTATAAGAAAAATGTTATTACCTTTGCTGTTCTTCGTCAGAATGCACTCCCAGGACTTCTACTTTAATAACAAATGTTGGTTTGGTCCCAAATAATCCATACTTATATCCAAATAGCGGCGTTTTGTTCGTGCGTTCAAGACACTATCCGAATGGTAAAGAAGGGTGACGAGCACGACGCATTTCGTGACCAAAAAATTCTAGATATGCCATTACCGTACTTTGAAGCATGTCAACCGCTGTTTAAAATCAATTTTTATGCAATTTTTCTCGTAAAAAAGCGATAATATTCCGACCGGGAAAGCGTGTTTACGTTCAAAGAGAGAGAAAATAAAAACATCTCGTGCCCTCGTGCACGAGCCCTAGTCTGATGGTCCTCTGACAGGCCACTATCCAAACGCGCTAATGTGTTTCAGCCAGGGGCTGCCTCGATATCATTCAGCTTTTTCCCGGGTTCTGAGAGCCTATGGGAGCTGTAGGAAGTGTCACGTTACAGCAAAGATCCTCAGTCTTCAATAAACAGAGCCAAGATGAACAAGAACTTGTCAGACAGGCCACTTCCTGTTCAGAATCTTCTCAGGTTTTTGCCTGCCATATGAGTTCTGTTATACTCACAGACACCATTCAAACAGTTTTAGAAACTTTAGGGTGTTTTCTATCCAAAGCCAATAATTATATGCATATTCTAGTTACTGGGCAGGAGTAGTAACCAGATTAAATCGGGTACGTTTTTTTATCTGGCCGTGTAAATACTGCCCCCTATCCCCAACAGGTTAATGACATCAGACCGAGGCTCTGCATCTGTCCTCGTGCTCCTAGATCTTAGTGCTGCTTTTGATACCATCGATCACCACATTCTTTTGGAGAGATTGGAAACCTAAATTGGTCTACATGGACAAGTTCTGGCCTGGTTTAGATCTTATCTGTCGGAAAGATATCAGTTTGTCTCTGTGAATGGTTTGTCCTCTGACAAATCAACTGTACATTTCGGTGTTCCTCAAGGTTCCGTTTTAGGACCACTATTGTTTTCACTATATATTTTACCTCTTGGGGATGTCATTCGAAAACATAATGTTAAATTTCACTGCTATGCGGATGACACACAGCTGTACATTTCAATGAAACATGGTGAAGCCCCAAAATTGCTCTCGCTAGAAGCCTGTGTCTCAGACATAAGGAAGTGGATGGCTGCAAACTTTGTACTTTTAAACTCGGACAAAACAGAGATGCTTGTTATAGGTCCCAAGAAACAAAGAGATCTTCTGTTGAATCTGACAATTAATCTGGATGGTTGTACAGTTGTCTCAAATAAAACTGTGAAGGACCTCGGCGTTACTTTGGACCCTGATCTCTCTTTTGAAGAACATATCAAGACTGTTTCAAGGACAGCTTTTTTCCATCTACATAACATTGTAAAAATCAGAAACTTTCTGTCCAAAAATGACGCAGAAAAATTAATCCATGCCTTTGTTACTTCTAGGTTGGACTACTGCAATGCTCTACTTTCCGGCTACCCGGATAAAGCACAAAATAAACTTCAGTTAATGCTAAATACGGCTGCTAGAATCCTGACTAGAACCAAAAAATTTGATCATATTACTCCAGTGCTAGCCTCCCTACACTGGCTTCCTGTTAAGGCAAGGGCTGATTTCAAGGTTTTACTGCTAACCTACAAAGCATTACATGGGCTTGCTCCTACCTATCTTTCCGATTTGGTCCTGCCGTACATACCTACACGTACGCTACGGTCACAAGAAGCGGGCCTCCTAATTGTTCCTAGAATTTCTAAGCAAACAGCTGGAGGCAGGGCTTTCTCCTATAGAGCTCCATTTTTATGGAATAGTCTGCCTACCCATGGGAGAGACGCAGACTGAGTCTCAACCTTTAAGTCTTTACTGAAGACACATCTCTTCAGTTGGTCATATGATTAAGTATAGTCTGGCCCAGGGGTGTGAAGGTGAACGGAAAGGCTGGAGCAACGAACCCGCCCTTGCTGTCTCTGCCTGCTCGGTTTCCCCTCTTTCCACTGGGATTCTCTGCCTCTACCCCTATTACAGGGGCTGAGTCACTGGCTTACTGGTGTTCTTCCATGCCGTCCCTGGGAGGGGTGCGTCACTTGAGTGGGTTGAGTCACTGACATGGTCTTCCTGTCTGGGTTGGTGCCCCCCCTTGGGTTGTGCCGTGGCGGAGATCTTTGTGGGCTATACTCGGCCTTGTCCCGGGATGGTATGTTGGTGGTTGGAGATATCCCTCCAGTGGTGTGGGGGCTGTGCTTTGGCAAAGTGGGTGGGGTTATATCCTACCTGTTTGGCCCTGTCCAGGGGTTTCATCCGATGGGGCCACAGTGTCTCCTGACCCCTCCTGTCTGAGCCTCCAGTATTTATGCTGCAGTAGTTTATGTGTCGGGGGGCTAGGGTCAGTCTGTCACATCTGGGGTATTTCTCTTGTCTTTTCCGGTGTCCTGTGTGAATTTAAATGTGCTCTCTCTAATTCTCTCTTTCTTTCTTTCTCTCTCTCGAAGGATCTGAGCCCTAGGACCATGCCTCAGGACTACCTGGCTTGATGACTCCTTGCTGTCCCCAGTTCACCTGGCCGTGCTGCTGCTCCAGTTCCAACTGTTCTGCCTGCAGCTATGGAACCCTGACCTGTTCACCGGACGTGCTACCTGTCCCAGACCTGCTGTCCCAGACCTGCTGGAACTCTGACCTGTTCACCGAACGTGCTACCTGTCCCAGACCTGCCGTTTTCAACTCTCTAGAGACAGCAGGAGCGGTAGAGATACTCTCAAAGATCGGCTATGAAAAAGCCAACTGACACTTACTCTTGTGTTACTGACTTGTTGCACCCTCGACAACTACTGTGATTATTATTATTTGACCATGCTGGTCATTTATGAACATTTGAACATCTTGGCCATGTGCTGTTATAATCTCCACCCGGCACAGCCAGAAGAGGACTGGCCACCCCTCATAGCCTGGTTCCTCTCTAGGTTTCTTCCTAGGTTTTGGCCTTTCTAGGGAGTTTTTCCTAGCCACCGTGCTTCTACACCTGCATTGCTTGCTGTTTGGGGTTTTAGGCTGGGTTTCTGTACAGCACTTTGAGATATCAGCTGACGTAAGAAGGGCTATATAAATACATTTGATTTGATTTAAGGAGCTGATTGGTCGGCCCCATTGATGATTGGAGCTCTGACCCCGCCCTCTCGTCTGGAGATACAACTGTTTTCAATTACCGACTCCTTCTGCAGCTTTAAAAGCCAGTGTTCCTTTGTTAGGAGGAGACAGAGTTTATTGGTATGTCCTGTGTTTTGTTGGTCTGTATGAATTTTTGTAAAGTATTTTGTAGCCGGTCCTGCTGATGTTTGTGCATGCCATAGGACTGTGTTTTTGATTAGTGAAATTGTTCACTTTAAGTTTGTATTATTGTTTCATTTGTTCCCAAAGGGGAAGGCACCTTTGGAGTGCTTAGGCAAGAGGCCTGCAGCATACATGTACCCGTAGTACATACTATGTCTATGCACACTAGGTAAGACCTGGGTGAACAATCCCCTGCAGGTGGGCTAGGTAGGTAGGAGAGGGGGCTCTTTAACTTTTACTTTCTTTGCTTTGGTTCTGTCCAGCCCCTTTTCCCCAAATGACCGTGTGAAGGAAATACATTCCCTGTAAAAGGTAATATATTCTGCCTCTGTCATCCTTACCCGCACCTGCAGTCACATACCTCTTTCCCTCCACGGTGATTTGAGTGTAGCAGGGTGTTGCGTTCCCTCCTCCAAGAGGCGTGCGTAACAGTGCACCTGTGTAATGATAATGTTATGTGACTAGCACTTTTTACATGTTGCATTTCATATTTTTGTTCAGTATAGTATTTGGTATCTTTTAGTTGTCACTGTATAAGACTAAGCATAGGTGATTAGATGATGTTGAAGTTAAAATGGTGCTGGAATAGTGGCGGCAGCTCCTGTTTTCTTTGCGATTTGCGGTAACCACATGTTTGGTTGACTTTATTCTGCCACTGTCTTCTTACTGTCTCAGCCTTAGGCCTATATATCACGTGTCAAGGCATATTAACTAACTGTTTATAGAGCAAACAAACACAATTATTACAACACGTAGGTTGTAATATGGCTTTTTTCTGGATAGGCTTTCCCAGTGATTTTACACATGCACAACTACTACCCTTAAATGAACCCAGTGCTTTTGATAAACATGCTTCATATGGCTTTGAAAATTCAAACATATATTTTATAGAAAAGAGATGTTTATATGTTTCTGGATGATGAACCATGCTCCCTTATTGACAACATGACCCATCGCGCCTCCCTCTCCACTTTTGCCCGTTCACATCACGGTGCAGGGGAGAATGTCTGCCCCCTCTCATTGATGCCACGGAAGTTCAAGTCTTATTTGTGAACTTATATTAGTACACTCGTAACAACAAAGATTATAAAACTTCCGTTTGATCAAATAAGGCTCACGTATCAAAAGACAAATACATTTTTATCTTGACTAAATTTGACACTCATTGTGCCCAATAGAAAAACTCCTCACTTAATTAAGGATCTGATTAACGTGGAACAATTTTGGGCAGAGTAAACCTCACTTCGCCTCTTCCTCTCTTATACTGACGATTTGTCGCCACAGATTGTTTGTTTACGTTTCTACTGTTGTGGCTAGATGGAGTAGGCCTACATCTCCATCTAGTTTTCACGTTGGGGACCAGTTGACAATTGGGGACCACAGTTAACAATTGTAGCTAAGCCTAAACCGTTTCCTAATGTTACCCCAATTCTCCAAACCTGCAATGTTTATTATCCTAACCTGCTATGTAAACAAACCATATGTGCTGACATATCATCAGTATCACCACACTGGTCAGGATTTTCTGTAATAAAAGTCAGGTTTCAGTGGTTTCAAGCTTAGCTCAGTGGTTTAAGTGCTCATGTTCAAAATTGTATTACTAGTAAAACGCAACCCTGAAGAAGGAACTGTGTTGCGGAAACGTTGGTTATATTTACATAGTGTAGTATAGTCTCTGACTATATATACAAAAGTATGTGGACACCCCTTCAAATTGGTGGATTCAGCTATTTCAGCCACACCCGTTGCTGACAGGTGTATAAAATTGAGCACACAGCCGTGCAATCGCCATTGACAAACATTGGCAGTAGAATGGCCTTACTGAACAGCTGTGACGTTCAATGTGGCATCGTCATAGGATGCCACCTTTCCAACAAGTCAGTTCGTCAAAATTCTACCCTGTAAGTACTGCTATTGTGAAGTGGAAACGTCGAGGAGCAACAAAGGCTCAGCAGCCAAGTGGTAGGCCACACAAGCTCACAGAACGGGACTGTTGAAGCGCGCAGCGTGTAAAAATCGTCTGTCCTCTGTTGCAACACTCACTACTGAGTTCCAAACTGCCTCTGGAAGCAACATCAGCACAATAACTGTTCGTCGGGAACTTCATGAAGTGGGTTTCCATGGCTGAGCAGCCGCATACCAGACTAATATCCCCATGTGCAATGCCAAGCGTCAGCTAGTGTGGTAAAGTTCACCGCCATTAGACTCTGGAGCAGTGGAAAGGCATTCTCTGGAGTGATGAATCACGCTTCACCATCTGGCAGTTCGACAGATGAATCTGGCTTTGGCGGATTCCAGGAGAACTCTACCTGCCCCAATGCATAGTGCCAACTGTAAAGTTTGGAAGAGGAATAATGGTCTGGGGCTGTTTTTCAAGGTTTGGGCAAGCCCCCTTAGTTCCAGTGAAGGCAAATCTTAATGCTACAGCATACAATGACATCCTAGACAATGTGCTTCCAACTTGTGGCAACAGTTTGGGGAATGCCCTTTCCTGTTTCAGCTTGACAATGCCACCGTGCACAAAGTGGGCCTTCCCTGTGGCTCAGTTGGTAGAGCATGGTGTTTGCAATGGCAGCGTTGTGGGTTCGATTCCCACGGGGGGCCAGTACAACAAAAAAAAAATGCATGAAATGAAATTTATGAAAAAGCATCTGGATAAGAGCATCTGCTAAATGACAATTAAAAAAAAAAAAAAATACAGAAATGATTTGTTGAGATCGGTGTGGAAGAACTTGACTGGATTGCAGAGCCCTGACCTCAACCACATTGAACATCTTTGGGCTGAATTGGAATGTCGACTGCGAGCCAGGCCTAATCGCCCATCGCCCGACCTCACTAATGCTCTTGTGGCTGAATGGAAGCAAGTCCTCCAACATTTGGTTCTAGGGAAAGCCTTCCCAGAAGAGTGTTATAGCAGAAAAAGGGAGGACTAACTCCATATTAATGCCCATGATTTTGGAATGAGATATTCAAAGAGCAGGTGTCCACATGCTTTTGGTCATGTAGTTTATGTTGCCAATTGCCATTGATTTAATCTGGGTATGCATAACTCACTGTAATATTCAATCTGATAAAGCAGCACTTTAACTTCTATGGAGATGTTGGGTGGACAGAAAGAAAGACAGGACCCAAATGTAGTAAAACAATTTTATCATCAATAATTAATCTATCCTACCAATATAAACATGCATGATCAGTTTCTAAACAGTCTCTCTACAATAACAATACTAAACAGTTCAGAAGAAACCAACCAAGATGGAAAAAAAAGGTGGGAGAGATGGTAGGTACTGAAACATATGTTAAGGTGACCCTTGCACATTTCAAGGAACTCCTTGGACCAACTATAGCCCCTTGAGAAATCTGCAGCAATTTGTGTTAGTCATACAAAATGTCTTAAAATCGGCAATAGATAATACAAAATGAAGAGCAAAAAATATAATCAAGATTCTCTTTAATTACAATGCAATGTTCATCGTTGAAAGATATGTATGAAATTAAGAGTCAAAATACTAATTGACTATGTCAGAGTTGTTGAAGTAAATACATATCAAAAGTACACTGATGAATTAACCCATCCTTCTGAAAAAAGTATTTTGTAAGTTACACCATTCGTCAAGGTCCACTTCGGGTGATGAGCAGACCTGGCATGTTCCCTTGTAAGACACAAATCCACAATGATACTCAAAAGTGTAGTAGAGTTTACATTAGGTCTGTGTACAAGGTTGCCATACCATATTTCAAGCAACAACAGTGAGACTGTTCAAGCCTGACCAGTGGAAGGTCTAGGGGGAGTTTTCTTAAAATGTTTCCTATAACATTTTGAAAGACCTGAATCTGCACACAAATGATCAACACGCTAGTATTTACATTCTCAAGTGTATCGTCCCAGATCTGCAATCAGATTTCACGGGGGGGACAAACACAATATTACCAATTTCAAGGTATTTCTATTTATCCCCCCCCACACACACACGGCTACACAGAAATTGTCAATTGTGCGCATCATGAAATGAGTGCCATCATGTAGCAAACACCAAGGTGATCAGCCTGTTATTCTGATTTTAAGTAAGTCTGATTTATCTAAGGTAAAAAGGCAAAAGATAAGCTCCTATTATCATATTGTAGCAACACCGAGTTATAATGCGCCACACTGCTGGTTGGACTACAAGTTAAATAAAAGTCAGAACATCAACACTTTAAATATAAAAGTCTGTTAATTAGTCCAGTTTCACAAATCTGCCCAAGGTGATTTTGGCCCTGTTCTCCATAGTGGGAGGTAGGTTTGGCAAGTTGGGGGGGGGGGCTGTGGGATGCGTTTGGCTGAGTCACATGGGGGCTGGAGGCTCTGCTGGGGGATCCACTGCAGAGGTGTATGCATCACATGAGATCCAGTATCCACCCCATCACATGATGTACACCTTCTCAGCCTGAGAGAAGTTGAAGACTTCTTTGGTTCTGGGGCAGATCACCTTGTCATCTTGGCGAATGGATAGAAGAGACTAGAAAAGGAAGGACAAATTATTAACATCAATAATAAATGAAAACAATTAATATTATTCCATTGCCATTGTAAATAAAAAATGTGTGGGATGTAGAGACTCACATTGTATCCATACACATAGCCGTTGGGCAGCATCATGGGTGGGTTGTTCTCGTTCATCACCTCCCCAGAGATTTTGCACACCAGACGGGAGTTGGCACAGTGTGCCATGGGCAGGGGCTGGGCCAGTTTGTTCAGGGACTTGCTGCACACGGGGCAGTCAGGGTTTATAGAGGTGCTATCTTCCTTATAGCACTGACTGGGAGCAGAAAGGTTAAGGGTTGAAATTTGATAATTTTGCTTTACATTCCATTACTTCACAGCTGGAGGTCTGTGGCAGAACACATTGAGCCACATTTTTAAGACTTATGTACCCTGATGTGCGGTTTTGGATAAGGTCTGCCATCACAACCAAAAGGAGACAGAAAGCGCATCAGCAAAAAAAGCAGACGACAGACCACTGCTCCCAAGTGGCGCAGCGGTGTAAGGCACTGCATCTCAGTGCTTGAGGCGTCACTACAGACACCCTGATTCAAATCCAGGCTCTATCACAACCGGCCGTGATTGGGAGTCCCATAGGGTGGCGCACAATTGGCCCAGCGTCGTCCAGGTTTGGCTGGTGTAGGCCGTCATTCTAAATAAGAATTTGTTCTTAACTGATTTGCCTAGTCAAATAAATAACTTGTGGACTTGTTTAAGTGCTGGTGTGCGTTTTTGTTGCTAGCATTACTTTGCTACCTGCCAACTTTAGTTTTTACATTTTAATTACCGTTTTATATTTGAATTTTTCCCCTCGCTCGACTTGTTTCATTCAACTTTTTCACTCCGGACGCTTTATCTGGACGTGGTTCTACAGGACCTCCACCAGCCGAAGCTAAGTAGTAACATTAACATTATGCCTTCTAATTGCAGTTGCTGTACTCATAATATACAGGAACAATCGCCTTATGGTGAGGATAGCCGTGCTGCAAGCCCAGCTTCAGACGCAATCGCTAGGCAAGGGTAATTTAAGTGTAGGAAACGATGAAATAGCGTCTGTGCCACAAATAAGTACAGAAAATAGTATAAATCCCCTCGCACAGTCCCCGCAACCGGACAATTTTCTCATGGCTTCTGGAAGGAAATGCTGTAGGAATGCTCAACTGGTGTCGCTCATTCAGCCGACAGAAACTTTCAACCGGTTCTCCCCATTAAGCAACGAGTCGGAGTCAGAGGCTAAGCCTTCTCTGGTCTCTCTTCCACCCGTTATGGGGTCTGAGACGCTGAAGCCTCCCAAAATTAGCTCTGACAAATTGAAAACCCTAGTCATTGGCGACTCCATTACACGCAGTATTAGACTTAAAAAGAATCATCCAGCGGTCATACACTGCTTACCAGGGAGCAGGGCAACTGATGTTAAGGCTAATCTGAAGATGGTGCTGGCTAAAGCTAAAACTGTGAGTAGAGGTCGACCGATTAATCGGAATGGACGATTAATTAGGGCCGATTTCAAGTTTTCATAACAATCGGAAATTGGTATTTTTGGACGCCGATTTGGCTGATTTTTTCTTTTTTTCTTTCTTTACACCTTTATTTAACTAGGCAAGTCAGTTAAGAACACATTCTTATTTTCAATGACGGCCTAGGAATGGTGGTTTAACTGCCTTGTTCAGGGGCAGAACGACAGATTTTTACCTTGTTAGCTCGGGGATTCAATCTTGCAACCTCACGGTTAACTAGTCCAACGCTCTAACCACCTGCTTTACATTGCACTCCACGAGGAGCCTGCCTGTTACGCGAATGCAGTAAGAAGCCAAGGTAAGTTGCTAGCTAGCATTAAACGTATCTTATAAAAAACAATCAGTCAATCATAATCACTAGTTAACTACACATGGTTGATGATATTACTAGTTTATCTAGCCAGTCCTGCGTTGCATAAAATCGCTTAGGTACACGTTGCTCCAACTTGTACCTAACCATAAACATCAATGCCTTTCTTAAAATCAATACACAATAATATATATTTTAACCTCTCAATTATTTTAAGAATTATAGATACAGACCTCCTCTATGCACTCGATATGTCCGATTTTAAAATAGCTTTTTGGTGAAAGCACATTTTGCAATATTCTAAGTACATAGCCCAGGCATCACGGGCTCGCTATTTAGACACCCGGCAAGTTTAGCACTCACCATAATCATATTTACTATTATAAAAGTTTGATTACCTTTTGTTGTCTTCGTCAGAATGCACACCCAGGACTGCTACTTTAATAACAAATGTTGGTTTGGTCCAAAATAATCCATCGTTATATCCGAATAGCGGCGTTTTGTTCGTGCGTTCCAGACACTATCCGAAATAGTAAAGAAGTGTCGCGCGCATGGCGCAATTCGTGACAATAAAATTCTAAATATTCCATTACCGTACTTCGAAGCATGTCAACCGCTGTTTAAAATCAATTTTTACGACATTTTTCTCGTAGAAAAGCGATAATATTCCGACAGGGAATCTCCTTTTCGGCAAACAGAGGAAAAAATCCCAAAGGCGGGGGCGGTCGGGGTCACGCGCATAAGCCCAGTGTCCCTTGATCGGCCACTTGAGAAAGGCGATAATGTGTTTCAGCCTGGGGCTGGGATGACGACATTCTGTTTTTTCCCGGGCTCTGAGCGCCTATGGACGACGTGGGAAGTGTCACGTTAGAGCAGAGATCCTTAGTAAATGATAGAGATGGAAAAGAAGTTCAAGAAATGGTCAGACAGGCCACTTCCTGTAAAGGAATCTCTCAGGTTTTAACCTGCCATTTGAGTTCTGTTATACTCACATTCACCTTTTAAACAGTTTTAGAAAATTTAGGGTGTTTTCTATCCATATGTAATAAGTATATGCATATTCTAGTTACTGGGTAGGAGTGGTAACCAGATTAAATCGGGTATGTTTTTTATCCAGCCGTGTCAATACTGCCCCCTAGCCCTAACAGGTTAACCATGCATATTTAGTTAATATTGCCTGCTAACATTAATTTATTTTAACTAGGGAAAATGTGTCACTTCTCTTGCAACAGAGTCAGGGTATATGCAGCAGTTTGGGCCGCCTGGCTCGTTGTGAACTGTGAAGACTATTTCTTCCTAACAAAGACAGCCGACTTCGCCAAACGGGGGATGATTTAACAAAAGCGCATTTACGAAAAAAGCACAATCGTTGCACGAATGTACCTAACCATAAACATCAATGCCTTTCTTAAAATCAATACACAGAAGTACATATTTTTAAACCTGCATATTTACCTAAAAGAAATCCAGGTTAGCAGGCAATATTAACCAGGTGAAATTGTGTCACTTCTCTTGCGTTCATTGCACGCAGAGTCAGGGTATATGCAACAGTTTGGGCCGCCTGGCTCGTTGCGAACTCATTTGCCAGAATTTTATGTAATTATGACATAACATTGAAGGTTGTGCAATGTAACAGGAATATTTAGACTTAGGGATGCCACCCGTTAGATAAAATACGGAACGGTTCCGTATTTCACAGAAAGAATAAACGTGATAGTTTCCGGATTCTAGCATATTAATGACCTAAGGCTCGTATTTCTGTGTGTTATTATGTTATAATTAAGTCTATGATTTGATAAAGCAGTCTGACTGAGCGATGGTAGGCACCAGCAGGCTCGTAAGCATACATCCAAACAGCACTTTCGTTTTGCCAGCAGCTCTTCGCAATGCTTCAAGCATTGCGCTGTTTATGACTTCCAGCCTATCAACTCCTGAGATTAGGCTGGTGTAACCCATGTGAAATGGCTAGCTAATCGCGTTTCAAACGTCCCTTGCTCTGCATGGGTAACGCTGCTTCGAGGGTGGCTGTTGTCGATGTGTTCCTGGTTCGAGCCCAGGTAGGAGCGAGGAGAGGGACGGAAGCTATACTGTTACACTGGCAATACTAAAGTGCCTATAAGAACATCCAATAGTCAAAGGTATATGAAATACAAATCGTATAGAGAGAAATAGTCCTATAATTCCTATAATAACTACAACCTAAAACCTCTTACCTGGGAATATTGAAGACTCATGTTAAAAGGAACCACCAGCTTTCATATGTTCTCATGTTCTGAGCAAGGAATTTAAATGTTAGCTTTCTAACATGGTATATATTGCACTTTTACTTTCTTCTCCAACACTTTGTTTTTGCATTATTTAAACCAAATCGAACATGTTTCATTATTTATTTAAGGCTAAATTGATTTTATTGATGTATTATATTAAGTTAAAATAAGTGTTCATCAGTATTGTTGTAATTGTCATTATTACAAATACATTTAGGGGGAAAAAATCGGCTGATTAATCGGCATCGGATTTTTTTGGGGCCCGCCAATAATCGGTATCGGCGTTGAAAAATCATAATCGGTCGACCTCTAGTAGAGAGTATAGGGATATTGTTATCCACGTCGGAACCAACGATGTTAGGATGAAACAGTCAGAGGTCACCAAGCACAACATAGCCTCAGCACGTAAATCAACTAGAAAGATGTGTCGGCATCGAGTAATTGTCTCTGGCCCCCTCCCAGTTAGGGGGAGTGATGAGCTCTACAGCAGAGTCTCACAACTCAATCGCTGGTTGAAAACTGTTTTCTGCCCCACCTAAAAGATAGAATTTGTAGATAAATGGCCCTCTTTCTGGGACTCACCCACAAACAGGACCAAGCCTGGCCTGCTGAGGAGTGATGGGCTCCATCCTAGCTGGAGGGGTGCTCTCATCTTATCTATGAAAATAGACAGGGCTCTAACTCCTCTAGCTCCACGTGCAGGCCAGGCAGCAGGATGTCAGCCAACCTGCCAGCTTAGTGGATTCTGCCACTAGCAGTCAGTGTAGTCTGCTCAGCTATCCCCATTGAGACCGTGTCTGTGCCTCGATCTAGGTTGGGCAAAACTAAACATGGCAGTGATCGCTTTAGCAATCTCACTGGAATAAAGACCTCCTCCATTCCTGTCATTATTGAAAGAGATTGTGATATCTCACGTCTCAAAATAGGGCTACCTAATGTTAGATCCCTCACTTCCAAGGCAGTTATAGTCAATGAACTAATCACAGATCATAATCTTGATGTGATTGGGTTAGGGTTAGGTATTTCGCCAAAGATCAGTTGTCCTGAGTCTGCACAACTCTGCCAGAACCTAGGATCAAGGGAGACACTCAAGTTTTTTATTACTATATCTCTTGACACATTGATGAAAATAGTCATGGCCTCTAAACCTTCAAGTTGCATACTGGAACCTATTCCAACTAAACCAATGAAAGAGCTGCTTCCTGTGCTTGGCCCTCCTATGTTGAACATAATAAACGCCTCCCTATCCACCAGATGTGAACCAAACTCACTAAAAGTGGCAGTAATAAAGCCTCTCTTGAAAAAGCCAAACCTTGACCCAGAAAATATAAAAAACTATCAGCCTATATCACATCTGCCATTCCTCTCAAAACATTTTGAAGAAGCTGTTGCGCAGCAACTCACTGCCTTCCTGAAGACTAACAATGTATACGAAATGCTTCGGTCTTGTTTTAGACCCCATCATAGCACTGAGACTGCACTCGTGAAGGTGGTAAATTAACTTTTAATGGCGTCAGACCAAGGCTCTGCATCTGTCCCCATGGTCCTAGACCTTAGTGCTGCTTTTGATACCATCAATCACCACATTCTTTTGAAGAGATTGGAAACCCAAATTTGTAAATTTCGGTGTTCCTCAAGGTTCCGTTTTAGGACCTATTGTTTTCACTATATAGTTTATCTCTTGGTGATGTCATTCGGAAACATAATGTTAACTTTCACTGCTATGTGGACAATACACAGCTGTACATTTCGATAAAACATGGTGAAGCCCCAAAATAGCCCTCCGTGGAAGCCAGTGTTTCGGACAGAAGGTAGTGGATGGCGGCAAATGTTTTACTTTAAACTCGGACAAAACAGAGATGGTAGTTCTAGGTCCCAAGAAACAAAGAGATCTTTTGTTGGATCTGACAATTAATCTTGATGGCTGTACAGTAGTCTAAAAAAAACTGTAAAGGACCTCGGCATTACTCTGGACCCAGATCTCTCTTTTGACGAACATATCAAGACTGTTTCAAGGACAGCTTTTTTCCATCTACGTAACATTGCAAAAATCTGAAACTTTCTGTCCAAAAATGTATCCATGCTTTTGTGACTTCTAGATTAGACTACTGCAATGATCTACTTTCCAGCTACCCGGATAAAGCACTAAATCAACTTAATTTAGTTCTAAACACGGAAGCAAGAATCTTGACTAGAACCAAAAATAATGTATCATATTACTCCCATGCTAGCCTCTCTTCACTGGCTTCCTGTTAAGGCAAGGGCTGATTTCAAGGTTTAACTGCTAACCTACAAAGCACTACATGGAATTGCTCCTATCTATGTTTCCGATTTGGTCCTGCCGTACATACCTACACGTACGCTACAGTCACAAGATGCAGGCCCCCCAATTGTCCCTAGAATTTCTAAGCAAACAGCTGGAGGCAGGTCTTTCTCCTATAGAGCTCCATTTTTATGGAATGGTCTGCCTATTCATGTGAGAGACGCAGACTCGGTCTCGACCTTTAAGTCTTTATTGAAGACTCATCTCTTCAGTTGGTCATATGATTGAGTGTAGTCTGGCCCAGGGGTGTGAAGGTGAACGGAAAGGCACTGGAGCGACGAACCACCCTTGCTGTCTCCGCCTGGCCGGTTTCCCTCTCGCCACTGGGATTCTCTGCCTCTAACCCTATTACGGGGCTGAGTCACTGGCACTCTTCCATGCCATCCCTAGGAGCGGTGCGTCACTTGAGTGGGTTGAGTCTCTGACGTGATCTTCCTTTTCGGGTTGGCGCCCCCCCTTGAGTTCGTGCCGTGGGGAAGATCTTCGTGGGCTATACTCTGCCTTGTCTCAGGGTAGTAAGTTGGTGGTTGAAGATATCCCTCTAGTGGTGTGGGGGCTGTGCTTTGGCAAAGTGGGTGGGGTTATATCCTGCCTGGTTGGCCATGTCCGGGGGTATAGTCGGACGGGGCCATAGTGTCTCCCAACCCCTACTGTCTCAGCCTCCAGTAATTATGCTGCAATAGTTTGTGTCGGGGGGCTAGGGTCAGTCTGTTATATCTGGAGTATTTCTCCTGTCTTATCCGGTGTCCTGTGTGAATTTAAGTAAGCTCCCTCTAATTCTCTCGCTCTCTCTCTCTCTCAGAGGCCATGAGCCCTAGGACCATGCCTCAGGACTACCTGGCCTGATGACTCCTTGCTGTCCCCAGTCTACCTGGTCATGCTGCTGCTCCAGTTTCAACTGTTCTGCCTGCGGCTATGGAACCCTGACCGGTTCACCGGACGTGCTACCTTGTCCCGGACCTGCTGTTTTCAACTCTCTCTCTACCGCACCTGCTGTCTCTAACTCTGAATGATTGGCTATGAAAAGCCAACTGACATTTACTCCTGAGGTGCTGACATGTTGCACCCTCTACAACCACTGTGATTATTATTATTTTACCCTGCTGGCCATCTATGAACGTTTCAACATCTTGGCCATGTACTGTTATAATCTCCACCCGGCACAGCCAGAAGAGGACTGGCCACCCCTCATAGCCTGGTTCCTCTCTAGGTTTCTTCCTAGGTTCCTGCCTTTCTAGGGAGATTTTCCTAGCCACCGTGCTTCTACATCTGCATCGTTGCTGTTTGGGGTTTTAGGCTGGGTTTCTGTATAGCACTTTGTAACATCGGCTGATGTACAGTGGGGGAAAAAAGTATTTGATCCCCTGCTGATTTTGTACGTTTGCCCACTGATAAAGAAAGGATCAGTCTATAATTTTAATGGTAGGTTTATTTGAACAGTAAGAGACAGAATAACAACAAAAATATCCAGAAAAATGCATGTCAAAAATGTTATAAATTGATTTGCATTTTAACCTGTTAGGGCTAGGGGGCAGCATTTGCACGTCTGGATAAAAAAAATGTACCCGATTTAATCTGGTTACTAATCCTACCCAGTAACTAGAATATGCATATACTTATTATATATGGATAGAAAACACTCTAAAGTTTCTAAAACTGTTTGAATGGTGTCTGTGAGTATAACAGAACTCATTTGGCAGGCAAAACCCTGAGACATTTTCTGACAGGACGTGGATACCTGATGTGTTGTATTGACTTTAAACCTATCCCATTGAAAAACACAGGGGCTGAGGAATATTTTGGCACTTCCTATTGCTTCCACTAGATGTCACCAGCCTTTACAAAGTGTTTTGAGTCTTCTGGAGGGAGATCTGACCGAACAAGAGCCATGGAACGATGATGTCCCTCCCATTAGACACCTGGCGCGCGAGTTCATGTTGGGTACCCTCGTTCCAATACGTTATAAAAGAGTATGCATTCGTCCACCTTGAATATTATTCATGTTCTGGTTAAAAAAGGCCCTAATGATTTATGCTATACAACGTTTGACATGTTTGAACGAACGTAAATATATGTTTTCCCCTCGTTCATGACGAGAAGTCCGGCTGGCTTAGATCATGTGCTAACAAGACGGAGATTTTTGGACATAAATGATGAGCTTTTTTGAACAAAACTACATTCGTTATGGACCTGTGATACCTGGAAGTGACATCTGATGAAGAGAATCAAAGGTAATGGATTATTTACATAGTATTTTCGATTTTAGATCTCCCCAACATGACGTCTAGTCTGTATCGCAACGCGTATTTTTCTGGGCGCAGTGCTCAGATTATTGCAAAGTGTGATTTCCCAGTAAGGTTATTTTTAAATCTGGCAAGTTGATTGCGTTCAAGAGATGTAAATCTATAATTCTTTAAATGACAATATAATATTTTACCAATGTTTTCTAATTTTAATTATTTAATTTGTGACGCTGACTTGACTGCCGGTTATTGGAGGGAAACGATTTCCTCAACATCAATGCCATAGTAAAACGCTGTTTTTGGATATAAATATGAACTTGATAGAACTAAAAATGCATGCATTGTCTAACATAATGTCCTAGGAGTGTCATCTGATGGAGATTGTAAAAGGTTAGTGCATCATTTTAGCTGGTTTTATGGTTTTGGTAACCCTGTCTTTGACTTGACAAAACATTACACACAACTCTTGTAAATGTACTGTCCTAACATACTCTAAATGTATGCTTTCGCCGTAAAACCTTTTTGAAATCGTAAAACGTGGTTAGATTAAGGAGATGTTTATCTTTCAAATGGTGTAAAATAGTTGTATTTTTGAAAAATTTGAATTTTGACATTTATTTGGATTCAAATTTGCCGCTCTTGAAATGCACCTGCTGTTGATGGAGTGCACCACGGGTGGCACGCTAGCGTCCCACCTAGCCCATAGAGGTTAATGAGGGAAATAAGTATTTGACTCCCTCTCAATCAGAAAGATTTCTGGCTCCCAGGTGTCTTTTATACAGGTAACGAGCTGACATTAGGAGCACACTCTTAAAGGAGTGCTCCTAACCGCAGCTTGTTACCTGTAAAAAAGACACCTGTCCACAGAAGCAATCAATCAATCAGATTTCAAACTCTCCACCATGGCCAAGACCAAAGAGCTCTCCAAGGATGTCAGGGACAAGATTGTAGACCTACACAAGGCTGTATTGGGCTACAAGACCATCGCCAAGACGCTTGGTGAGAATGTGACAACATTTGGTGCAATTATTCGCAAATGGAAGAAACACAAAAGAACTGTCAATATCCCTCGGCCTGGGGCTCCATGCAAGATCTCACCTCGTGGGGTTGCAATGATCATGAGAACGGTGAAGAATCAGCCAAGAACTACACGGGAGGATCTTGTCAATGATCTCAAGGCAGCTGGGACCATAGTCACCAAGAAAACAATTGGTAACACACTACGCCGTGAAGGACTGAAATCCTGCAGCGCCCGCAAGGTCCCCCTGCTCAAGAATACATGTACATGCCCATCTGAAGTTTGCCAATGAACATCTGAATGATTCAGAGGACAACTGGCGAAAGTGTTGTGGTCAGATGAGACCAAAATGGAGCTCTTTCCCATCAACTCAACTCGCCGTGTTTGGAGGAGGAGGAATGCTGCCTATGACCCCAAGAACACCATCTCCACCGTCAAACATGGAGGTGGAAACATTATGCTTTGGGGGTGTTTTTCTGCTAAGGGAACAGGCAACTTCACCGCATCAAAGGGACGATGGATGGGGCCATGTACCGTCAAATCTTGGGTGTGAACCTCCTTCCCTCAGCCAGGGCATTGAAAATGGGTCGTGGATCGGTATTCCAGCATGACAATGACCCAAAACACACGGCCAAGGCAACAAAGGAGTGGCTCAAGAAGAAGCACATTAAGGTCCTGGAGTGGCCTAGCCAGTCTCCAGACCTTAATCCCATAGAAAATCTGTGGAGGGAGCTGAAGGTCCGAGTTGCTAAACATCAGCCTCGAAACCTTAATGACTTGGAGAAGATCTGCAAAGAGGAGTGGGAC
Source organism: Salmo salar (assembly GCF_965601325.2). Lineage (NCBI taxonomy): Eukaryota > Metazoa > Chordata > Actinopteri > Salmoniformes > Salmonidae > Salmo > Salmo salar. The sequence continues at coordinate 46,237,388 of NC_138295.1, read as the reverse complement.
AAAATCCCTCCTGAGATGTGTGCAAACCTGGTGGCCAACTACAAGAAACGTCTGACCTCTGTGATTGCCAACAAGGGTTTTGCCACCAAGTACTAAGTCATGTTTTGCAGAGGGGTCAAATACTTATTTCCCTCATTAAAATGCAAATCATTTTATAACATTTTTGACATGTGTTTTTCTGGATTTTTTTGTTCTTATTCTGTCTCTCACTGTTCAAATAAACCTACCATTAAAATTATAGACTGATCATTTCTTTGTAAGTGGGCAAACGTACAAAATCAGCAGGGGATCAAATACTTTTTTCCCCCACTGTAAAAAGAGCTCCATAAATACATTTGATTGATTGATTAAATAAAAAATTATGTTCCAGCCCGAAATAGCAAAACTAAGGAGCACAGAGCGGTGACCAGAAAGGATACGGAGTTTTGATAGCAGACAAGCCGGCCTGGAGTGTGATGGTAAACACAGAGTTGTTGCCCAGCTGATGTAATCTGTAGTTGTCGTATCTGAACTGTTGGATCAGCATTTTCCAGCGGGCTGGATCCAGGAGATCCTGTGAGGGTTGATTGACAAAGAGATAATCAGACCATATTTTTTTAATTTAACCTTTATTTAACCAGGTAGGCTAGTTGAGAACAAGTTCTCATTCACAACTGCGACCTGGCCAAGCTAAAGCAGAACAGTGCGACAAAAACAACAACACAAGAGTTACACATGAACAAACGTACAGTCAATAACACAATAGAAAAATCTATGTACAGTGTGTGCAAATGTAGAAGATTAGGGAGGTAAGGCAATAAATAATAATAATGTAATGTAATTGTAATAATTACAATTTAGCATTAACACTGGAGTGATAGATGTGCAGATGATAATGTGCAAGTAGAGATACTGGGGTGCAAAAGAGCAAAACGATAACTAACAATGTGGGGATGAGGTAGTTGGGTGTGCTATTTACAGATGGGCTGTGTACAGGTACAGTGATCAGTAAACTGCTCTAACAGCTGATGCTTAAAGTTAGTATATGGGGCTTTGGTGACAAAACGGATGGCACTGTGATAGACTACATCCTGTTTGCTGAGTAGAGTGTTGGAGGCTATTTTGTAAATGACATCGCCAAAGTCAAGGATCGGTAGGATAGTCAGATTTACGAGGGTATGTTTGGCAGCATGAGTGAAGGAGGCTTTGTTGCGAAATAGGATGCCGATTCTAGATTTAATTTTGGATTGGAGATGCTTAATGTGAGTCTGGAAGGAGAGTTTACAGTCTAACCAGACACCTAGGTATTTGTAGTTGTCCACATATTCTAAGTCAGAACCTTCCAGAGTAGTGATGCTAGTCGGGCGGGCGGGTGCGGGCAGCATTCGGTTGAAGAGCATGCATTTAGTTTTACTAGCGTTTAAAAGCAGTTGGAGGCCACGGAAGGAATGTTGTATGGCATTGAAGCTAGTTTGGAGGTTAACAGTGTCCAAAGAAGGGCCAGATGTATACAGATCATGGGTCTACAGTATTTTGACATACACAAAGTAGGGATTTAACGATTCACAGATACGCATCGGTCCCGATCCAAATTAAGCATGCATCAGTAAGAAAACCGACTCTTTTTTCTGTCTTATTCCGAAAATAACTCTAATCTTTTCTGACTGAATTGATGCATTCTCTCCTTCAGCCGAACACACTTTTATGCATGTAACTGCGTATGACATTGACCTACAACTCAGATAACTGTGCTCACAGTGCGGGAGACGCAGCTGCGCGGCACCTTCAGATGTTTGTAAATTGGTTTTCGCAATATTAAGTCATAGGCTTTATTAATTGAGGGACAACTAATGTAATTTCCTGGGTCATTGTTACCAAATGCCCTGTAGAAAATTGTGTTTTACCGGCAGAGCTGTGGTAGGCTACCGGAGTAGCCACAACTCACATCCTGCTGATTGTACATCTTAACTGCTGATTGGGACTTTTCTACTGCCAGGTTCCCAATATAAAATATTTTTTACATTTTTGCAAATGTATAAAGCATTTAAAACAGAAATACCTTATTTACATAAGCATTCAGACTCTTTGCTATGAGACTCGAAATTGAGCTCAGGTGCATCCTGTTTCCATTGATCATCCTTGAGATGATTCTACAACTTGGAGTCCACCTGTGAGTAATTCAACTGATTGGACATGATTTGGAGAGGCCTGTCTATATAAGGTCCCAAGGTTAACAGCGCATGTCAGAGCAAAAACCAAGCCACGAGGTCGAAGGAATTGTCCATATAGAGCTCTGAGACAGGATGGTGTCGAGGCACAGATCTGGGGAAGTGTACCAAAAAATGTCTGCAGCATTGATGGTCCCCAAGAACACAGTGGCCTCCATCATTCTTAAATAGAAGAAGTTTAGAACCACCAAGACTCTTCCTAGAGCTGGCCGCCCAGCCAAACTGAGTAAACGGGGGAGAAGGGCCTTGGTCAGAGAGGTGACCAAGAACCCAATGGTCACTGACAGAGCTCCAGAGTTCCTCTGTGGAGATGGGAGAACCTTCCGGGAGGACAACCATCTCTGCAGCACTCCTCCAACCAGCCTTTATGGTAGAGTGGACAAACAGAAGCCACTCCTCAGTAAAAGGCACATGACAGCCATCTTACAGTTTGCCAAAAGGCACCTAAAGGACTCAGAACATGGGGAAACAAGATTCTCTGCTCTGATGAAACCAAGATTGAACTCTTTGGCCTGAATGCCAAGCGCCACGTTTGGAGGAAACCTGGCAGCATCCCAAAGTACAGAGAGATCCTTGGTGAAGCATGGTGGTGGCAGCATCATCATCCTGTGGGGATGTTTTTCAGCGGCAGGGACTGGGAGACTAGTCAGGATCGAGGGAACGATGAACGGAGCAAAGTACAGAGAGATCCTTGATGAAATCCTACTGGTGGTGTGATGGTGTGGGGATGCTCTGCTGGTGACACTGTCAGTGATTAAGGCACACTTAACCAGCATGGCTACCACAGCATTCTGCAGCGATACGGCATCCCATCTGATTTGCGCTTAGTGGGACTATCATTTGTTTTTCAACAGGACAATGACCCAACACACCTCCTGGCTGTGTAAGAGCTATTTTACCAAGAAGGCACATGATGGAGTGCTGCATCAGATGACCTGGCCTCCACAATCAACCAACCTCAACCCAATTGAGATGGTTTGGGATGAGTTGGACTGCAGAGTGAAGGAAAAGCAGCCAACAAGTGCTCAGCATATGTGGAAACTCCTTCAAGACTGTTGGAAAAGCATTCTAGGTGAAGCTGGTTGAGAGAATGCCAAGAATGTGCAAAGCTGTCATCAAGGCAAAGGGTGGCTACTTTGAATAATCTAAAATATATGTATTTGTTTAACACTTTTTAGGTTGCTACATGATTCTATATGTGTTACTTCATAGTTTTGATGTTTTCACTATTCTACAATGTAGAAAATAGTAAAAATAAAGAAACCCTTTAACGAGTAGGTGTGTCTAAACTTTTGACTGTTACTTTAAGTCAAAACTGTAACTAGGCCACTCAGGAACATTCCTTGTCATCTTGCTAAGAAACTCCAGTGTATATTTGGCATATCTTTATTTTATTTTTTTTTGGGGGGGGGGGGGGGGTTATTGTCCTGCCAAAAAGGTGGATTTCCCTACTGGTGCCTATTGGAAAGCAGGCAACCAGGTTTTCCTCTAGCGTTTTGCCTTTGCTTAGCTCTACTCTGTTGTTTTTTTATCCTAAAAAACTACCTAGTTCTTGCCGATGACAAGCATACCCATAACATGATGCAGCCACCACCATGCTTGAAAATATGAAGAATGTTAAGACCGCTGCATGCTTCCCAACCGAAACAGTTTATGTATTTTGGGACCTTTTCCTTCATTTTGTTTTTTGGCTAGGGTTTTGTCGACTGTTCAGGCACACTTTCCTTTCTCAAGGCCAACCTAACTTTGAGAGCCGAAGTCTACGCCTCTTCGTCCGTGATTGGTCAACTGTAGGGGTGATGCGAATTTATTCTTCTTGACGATTAACATGGCGAACGACAACTTCAAGCATCGATTGACAGGAGGTAGAGAAGTACCTTCACCAATACGATTCTAGCCATACATGCATTATATAAAGACCAGCATGTAAACGCCAATTCATTTAGAGATTTCGGAGCATGCTCGGGTCCGACCCAACCACTTATTCGAAAAAGTGGAGTAGGGTTAGCGACAAGTTCAAGGCAAAGAAACAAGGATCGCAGTGGAGATGCTGGCCGTGGAGATGCTGCCTGCTTGTTTGGCACGTGAAGCATGGGAAGACTGAAAGCAAAATGCGGTCTTCACAAAAGAATGAGCTATGTTGTTGTATTTTCTATTGTAGTCGACAAGAAGAGTAGCCATGTTTTGCTAACAAAAGCTAGCGCTAGCTACTTGGCTGGCTAGTGGCTAGCTAGCCTAGCAGCAGAGAAAACAAGCCATCTAACTAAAGATCTTTACGACTTTAACAAATATCATTTTATCAGAGAAAGAAAATCATAAGCTTCAAAATTGGTAACACCGAAGTCAAAGTTTTGTAGCAAGGTCCAACCAGTCAAAATGTTGCAAACGTTTGAGCAGAGTTGAGTAGCTAGGCCAGGCCTACTGAACTCTGCTCAAACGTTGGCAACAGTATATAGTCTATTGTCTCGATTCATGATATTTGATGTTTATTGATCATGTGTACTAAATAGCCATCTACTTTATTTTTCAAGGAACAAACACCAGTGAATGGACCGTACCTGGTTGTTCACCGGCCCCAAGCACTACCTCTGCTCCCAGTAGTGACTGGTTATAGGCCCCTAGCCCATCTCCCACACTGAGCTAGCATGCACAATTTGAAACAATCTCCATTCAGATCCTGGGAAGCTCTATCCTATCACCTCCAGTACCTTCTCCACTGGCTTGCACCTCCCAAATGCCAGAGCAGCAGCAAGGGTGTGAGAAGGAAGAAAAGAGCTGCAGACTCGAAGGCATTGAAGACAGATGTCAAGATGTGGAGTACGTCATGCACCGAGCCACCAGCTTGTACCAGAGGTAAATACATAATATAATTTCAACCTATCCATTATGGATCACCTTTCCTCTCATCCTTTTTCCTCCTCCAGACACTCCTAATTCCCCACCCCCCCTCTTCGCATCCTCTCCACAGGGCCCTGTACCTATAGCTGATTTCATGGATGAATTCCTACCAAAACTCCAGGAATTCAATCACCAGCTGCATGAGTTCGTGCATGACCTCAGGAGGACATGGACCGAACAACCGGGACCACAGTGAAATGAACAACTTGTTCTGTTGATGTTCAGACATCTCAAGAGTCAAGACAATAGACACTTTCATTTTATTCCAGACACTCGTTTACATGTCTGTTCATAGCAGACACTGTTTTACTCATTTCCCTAAAATATTTCTAGTGCTCATTAATATTTGTATTGTGGTTTACTTTCAAAGCCCAGAAGCAAAAATAAAGGTTTATTTTTGTGTGCTGAAAAAGCTGTTGGCATTTCTTTATCTCAATACAAGGTGCTTCAATGCATTATATTTTAACATAAAGTGCTGACAAAGTACAGAAGAGCTGTGTGCCACAGACTTTTCAGGCTTCCTTCTACTTGTGGCGTAGTTCAATATAATCGAAATTACCCCACACAGACATCAGGCTTCATTTTATTAACAAGAATAAAACTCCACATTGTAGTACAAAGTACTTTGGTTCACAGTGCACACAAATAACTGAGTCTATGCATCCATCAAGGGGCGTGTATGTGAGAAGTCCAAACAAAGATCTATTATGCATCATTGATGGCCTTGGGCTGAGTTGTCCTCTCCTAACCATGTCTTCCTGCTATGGAAGAGCTTCCCACTTGTTTAACTTGCAAGCCATGTCACACTGGCTCTTCAAGATGGTTGTGTCAGGGGACAACCCTCTTCCACTCTCCAGGTTGGTAGTTGCCAGAAGGGAGGGGGTGTCAACAAAAGAGGGAGCCACGATTCTTGCGTTTGGCTCATGAGCTTATTCTGTGGAGGACAGGTAGTTCTGGAGGGCAACAGAAGCCCTTAGCCTTTTCAGGGGTAAACTCGATTAGGCAAACAAGAATCCTCATCCTAGCAGCCATGATCCTGAATGCATTATCTGACTCTCCGACAAAGAGTGGCGGTAGTTTCAGGTACCCTCAGGTTCATTTAGACGGACACCTGTGAGTGAGAGGTAACAAGATAATACACATATTGTAAACAAAAACACCATACCATTTTCCAGAAACCATACTCCAAACGCCTTGATAAAATGGCAGTTCTCATATAGAGGTGAATACAAGCATGCATTAACAAGGGAAATTAGAAACAGAAAAAGTGAAACTGTTTCCAACATGCTATTATCAACATACCTGAATAAGGGTGCATGCAGTTCTCATGTAGGGGGATGCTATCTCCCAGGAAAACATAAGAACTTGGCATTGTGGTACCTGGCAGGATAGCTTGCGGTGGATAAATCGAGGGTCTTCTGCAGCAGTTTGGACCCAAATTAACTCTTGAAACACTCACCATAATTCTCTCGGCCATATACCCCTACATCCACAATTGTGAACATGTAGCGAGCATCTTCTCAGTCTCCGTATCTCGCCTATCATGTGTTGCTTTGTACAGCATATCTAGATCCCGGGAATTTGCACAACGCCAGTCAAGTGTCTCTCTGTGTAGTCTTATTCTCCAGCACGTGTCTTCCTTGTTTGGCCGTAGATGGCTATTACCAGCTCATCCCCCTCTACTGTACCGGGGTAATAATGCCACTTTTCCTCCTCTTTCTTTTCATACGAACGTCTTTTTAGGGAGCAAGCGAGCACTCTCGTTGCGCCCACCCCCAATTCAATAGTGGTAGATGCTCAGTCTGCCCTATGGCTCAGCTCACACACTACATCATTCTCACACACACACAGCTCAGAGAAGTCAGCTAAGACAGACCCAGCTCAGCTCCTGAGCTCCATGAGCATAAGATATTAATTTAGTGTGAAAAATTAATGTGTTCATGCAACAATTGTTAATGCATTGAATCATTTCGAACCGCATCAAATAGTTTCAAATTAAAAGTATAATTCCTGTATCGGAGTCCATATATCTAGATGCGTATCGAATTGTGATTGTAAGGAAGGGGGATACCTAGTCAGTTGTAACACTGAATGTATTCAACTGAAATGTGTCTTCCGCATTTAACCCAACAAAGGAGGCATATGCGAGATACACACTAGAGATCACTACTATGGTATTACCTTATAAGGGGAGATATGGGTGTCTGAGGGGAACGCCAGCATGCCCATAACCTGCCGCACTTCGTCCAGCTGACCCCCCTCCGCTTGGCTGAAGTGCTTCCGCGCATGTCTGTGAAAAACATGGTACATGATTGTTCTCATTTCAACTATGAATACATGTTTCAACATTAACCTGAATATTTTAATATAGGATGTGCTATGGCAGTATAAACAGATTCCTACCTGACAGCGTCCATGCGCTTGTTCTGTCGGATGAGCTCGATAAACTCCTGGATTCGCAGGCTAAACTCCAAGCAGCTCTGGAAGGAGAAGCATCAATGAGTTCATATACAACGTAATGTATGAGACACTGCCATTGTGATCTACTAACAGACATGGCATAATCCCCTGGCTCACCTTCATCTTGCGGAGGCGTGATTTGTTGTCATGGCACCAGGCCAAACAGGTGGCTGTTTCCTGTCGCTCCAGTGACTCCTCCACCTCTTTGGCTGTGAGGAACATCTCAATGTTGACCAGGTCCTGGAAAGCGGGGTTATGTCAAATAGAGACAGCACACGTAGTTCTCTAAGCAATTGAAATACTAGGAGCTCTACAAGCAATTTGAGATACCACAGAAGTCACTTTCTGTAAGGAATAAGGAACTCGATTGTAGCTTCCATGTATAAGATGACATGTTGACAGATAGAAGTGGGATGCACCTCAATGCCACTTTGCCGTGCCAGTTTGACCGCTGTGTTGTAATAGCCACACCGCAGCAAGTGTTCTACCATCATGCGGTCCATTCGTTTCTTCTTCCAGACGTTGACGCCTGCTGGCTGGTCGCTGCTATGTTCCTTCAGGTGTTCAATCCTCCGCTTACACAGCTTAGCACTCTCATCCTCAGCCTGGATGGACTCAGCAGCCTACACAACATCTACCATTTAGATTTTGTATACTTACAACATGCAGTATCTCTGCTCTTGCTGGGTCCTCTCTTTGTATTGTATTTTACTGCTATATTTTTCTACTAACTTTCATGATGATGAATCATTATTCTGTCTTGGAAATCGCTCAATAAACATACAGTATTTGACATGTGCTTGGATTTGAAAACATGTAAAGTTGGCTTATTTTCAGAAATTCTCCCTGAAATAGCAGTAGCTAAGCTATCTGGGGTTGGAGGAGGAATACCATAAAAACAAAATGAAAAATGCACAGCAACATTCCAATTCTAATTGTTCTGAGAGCAACTGGGTGAACCTACCTTTCTCTTCAGGGCACTGAGCTTCTCCACCACCCCATCCAGAAGGGACACCACAGAATCCACCACTGGGAAACTGCTGAGGGTCTTCTCCAGCTCTGCCACCACCATGGTTACGTGACTCGTCTCCCGGTCAATGTTCTTCTGTGCAGCTCTGAAGCGCTTGTTCAGAGTTTCATATGGTACCTGTACAAATGAACAATGCAAAACCTAAGTGAGGTGGTTTCGGTAGTACATTCTGACCATCTAATAATCATTCTTTGGCTGAAGTTTCCAATTATTTGGCCCATAACTTGAGAACATATCCTCCAATATGACACTTTCCAACCAATCACTAAGGCATCATCACAGAACTGCAATCTTACAAAACCGTCTAATTATGCTAACATATCTACTCAAATGGCATACAACTACTCTTGCAACCCTTAATGAATTAAATTACTATTCTGATAAAATGGCCACTAACAAAGCAAATATTAGCAGTATGGCAGCAGCCACAGACCAATAGTGTCGCAGTGTGATATGGCTGCAGACTGAATCTTCTCAGCCATATTGAGGTAGTACCTTGAGGACATAGCGCTTTTTCCCTATCGAGCAATCTAGCTAGCGCAATCTTGCTATAGCTACTAGTCACGTACATAACATAATTATACAGCTACAAACGATCAACTGACTAGTATGCATCATGTTGCTTTGGATTTACTAGAGAGCTAACTACCTCGCAGCTGGTGACGACCCTTCATGCCATGTTGATTTCACTAGCTATGGTGAATTTGGAAACAAACGTGAATAGCTAACGTTACATGTCTCTATTAGCTAGTTAACTAACGTAGCTACATTTATTTAAGACAGCAAATTGTTAGCTATGAATAGGTGACTTCCCACGCCACAGAAGAATATCGACGGAGAACCAGGTAACGTTAACTTAGTTAAAGTTTGCTAGTTAATCAGCTATGTTGATACCTAGCTAGGCTAAACTGGCTGGCTAGCAAAATTAATGACTACGAAATTATCTGTTTAACTAACAAAGTTAGTAAATAACCCCCAATCGTCTCTATAATTGACTATCAACTAATAGGTTCAGATTGGTGTATCTGACCACACCATCAAATCTGTTCGCATTAACCTTCACCATCTGACATCAGCCGTTTTTTAATTAACCAACTTGCCCCCTGGCGTCGCTAGTTAACGTTAGTTAGTCATCCAAATAATCGAAATTAGTGCCTAGTTTGACAAATCTGAAGCTCGTGCCTGCATCATGATCGATTCGTCTCGATATTCGTTCAAATAAGCATTTTCAAACCTTCAAAGTGGGATATTCTTGAACCTTCAGAGACATGGAGAGTTGGGCAGCTGTCTCTTGCACCGCCATCTTCGTTTGTGAATTTCTCCAGATATTTTCATTGAGCCAGATAGCTGCAAAAAGGTATAACGTACGTATCGTTAGGATCGTAAGAAAATCCATACGTAAATTATTAGGATTGTAAGAAAAACCATGCATGAAACGTAAACGTGAAATTTCATCTGAACATACAAACACCATGTTACGATTATGGACGAACAAATCTTGTCTTGCAATTCTGACCTACAAAAATACCTTTCAGAGTTTTGGCAGTTTCATCTCACCAACAACAAAAAAAGTACACCAAACAGCTTGTGAGGAGTGCTATGCAAACAAGCATAACGCAGCATAAAAAAACGGAAGTCAGGGAAACCGGAAAGAGATATCCTGGACGTTTTCAAGTTAAAAGTCTCAATTTTCTATTACTCGTCAGCTGAATTTACTTCACATTTAGGTAGATCATGTAATGGATTTGTTTGCCAGTTTAAGTCTAGATAGCATTAGGCTGTGTTATGCCTAAAACAGTGAAGTTTCAGTCCTCTAGATGTATCACTATAGCATGGGCATATCTGGGTGACGTGTACATCCCCATGCATGCACCTTATCAAAACATGACTATCAATATTGCACCATACCATTCTCTAGGATTTGTCTGCAGTCATAACCAGTAGTATCTACCAGTAATAATGAAACAGAATAATAAAAATAGATGTTTGGTGAATCTATGAGTTACGTATGACCACTGCAGTCTTTGCCACTCACATTTTTTTCATAGAATATTTTTAAATGTATTTAATAACTCAAAATCTTGCCAAAGCATATTCTGTAGGAGGGGTTAATATGAATTTAAAATAGTTTATATAAATCGGTTCATGAACATATGGACTTTGAAATTAACAAGGGAGGGGTTAAACAAAGGCTAAGTCTGGCATAAGCCCATTTTTATTTGACCTTTATTTAACTAGGCAAGTCAGTTAAGAACAAATTGTTATTTACAATGACCGCCTACCCCAGCAATGCTGGGCCAATTGTGTACTGCCCTATGGGACTCCCAATCACGGCCAGATATGATGCAGCCTGGATTTGAACCAGGGAGTGCAGTGACACCTCTTACCCTGATATGCAGTGCCTTAGACCGCTGTGCCACTCAGGAGCCCCAGTTGAAGAGCTTGTGATCTCCATGCAGCACCCCTCAGCCCTTCTGGAGGAATGCAGCCATATGGTCATTATACCCTAATGTAGAGGCCTATTTGCCTACTAGCCAAATAAAATACAGAGCATGCATGTGTAACAGGGTTGGTTATGTTTCCACTTGCCTCTAAAGAAAGGTGTATTTAATGTTCAAGCATTCTAATTGGTTGGTTCAATTCCAATGACAATAAGGCGTGTTGTTATTGGCCCCGCTTGCAGATAGGGGAGATCGCGAACGTCAGGTCTCCCAGTATGAAAATGTGATGCAAGGGTTAGGTCACGTTCTGAAAACTATTTTCTCATTTTATATTTTACAATGTGTACAACTTTTCTGTACATTGCTGATTTATACATGTGTGGGTATATGGTACCTGTTAGGGATTGAGGGGATTTCTGGTATGTGCTTTGGTATATGATTGCTGTATATAAGTGTATTAGCTAGCATGCACCGATGTAATGGTCACATAAGCTCACTGCTAACACAGTTGTTTTCATCCTACAGATTTTACCAGCAACTGCCATCAACACATTAAGCCCTGCACAACTAAAGTGCTGTTTCCTATTTAACAACAGGTATTTACACATGTTATATTTTGTATTGTATTTTGTTTATGCCCCAGTATGAAAATGCGATGCAAGGGATTTTACCATCGGCAGCCATTAACATCATTAAGCCCTGCAAAACTAACGTGCTGTTTCCTATTTAACAACAGATAATAAATAATGCTCAACTGGGACCACTGTCTGGGGTGATTTATTTGGACAAAACACAACGCAAGGAGAGTACGATTAACATCTGTTACACATGCTACCTGCAACTCATCATTCCAACATATTTGAACATTTAATTCCAGGCTGCATCCCATCTGGCTGTGAATGGGAGTCCCATAGAGGGATGCAAACCGGTGAGGGCCCAAAAAGGTGACACTTCGTTTTTTTTGCACTGAAACATGCAAAAAAAACTGCTAGTTAAACAACAAAGAATATGATCTACATGATCAGTCTCTGTGTGTAAAATAAAAAGTGGTTAATGTGAACCTAACTCACAGCTGAAAAAAATGTAAAGAATGCAATCTGATGTTATTTGTTGCCTAGACTTTACTGTAAATTACACTCAAGTCTTGAGAAAAAAAACAATACACTAATACAGTTAGCCATGACAGCCTTTAACAATAGAAGGTTTGTGACCACACATAAATACTGCACTTGAGGAAAAAACATCTTAAAGTATAAATAGAATGAAACAAACAGACATTCTATTTTTGTTCTATTATAGTGGCCACTATAGACATCGATCAAGTGCACAAGGCTGCATGTGTCTAAAAGAATGTTGGCTAAGTAAAAAAATATATATTATCCCCCCTCACACACACACACACACACACACACACGTGTTACTGTCAAATTCAACACAACAAAACAGTATCTTTGGCATACACTGCACATTATTACATTGTACACTTTCTGCCTGTGGACACTTTCTGCCTGTGGACATTGTGCTAGCAAAAGAGGGAAAGTGTGTGATGTTCCTTTCACCTCTATAGTGGCATCCAGCTTAAACCAGGCCCAGCTCCAGCTACACTTGATCCCTGAATCCACATGTTTAACAAGCAACGCCTCATCATCACCTAATTATCTAATTCTGAAAATGAACCACATACTGTAGAGGGAAAACATTAGTTAACAGATAGTGGTTAGTTCGTTAGCTAGTTAACATTTCACACAAATTACCAGGGGTCCATTAAGCAACAAATCGAGGACGAAGACAGCATCGCTAAGGTTGGTCGAAAATTCTCTGTGCTACACCAAACAGTACCTTTTGTTCTGGACCTGTTAACGTTAGTTGTTTAGCACCCCCTAGTGGCAGTTTACGTGCAGCAGTGTAGAATTTACCTGTTTGTGTCATGTGACAGGAAGCAGTTTCAGAAGTGAAGCAATGGCTCCAGTCCAAACACTTAAAAGACACACCCTATCCCCTCAGCCCTCAAATTAAGTGGACACTTCTGATAACATATCATGACGTCTGACGAGTATACACTTGCAGGGCAAGGTGCGAAGGAGGAAGGAATTATTTTTAAATGGACCACCCTTGGCCAGAAATTCCGCAGCCTTCAAAGACACACCCTATCCCCTCAGCCCTCAAATTAAGTGGACACTTCTGATGACGTATCATGACGTCTGACGAGTATACACTTGCAGGGTGAGGGAGGAAGGAATTATTTTTAAATGGACCGCCCTTGCCTGGAAATTCGTCACTCGTTCATCCCGCGATGATTGTGTTTTCAGCCACCATTAGCTTGTGGATGCTTTATATGCACTACAGTCAATTATGATTGCATGTCTAATTATTAATATACGCCTACTGTATGATAGCTAGCAAATTAATTAGCTAACTAGCATTAGCCTGCCTAGCTGGAACGTTTGAAGAAGGAAAATGTTTTATTTCTACAAGTTCCAGAAGATAATCAAACATATTTACTTTTTACAAGACGTGTTTGTGCCGTCATGTGCATTAGTAGCAGAATTTCTAACTTATTTGCATTCGTTTTTACTTACACTTGTATGTTGACTTCTCCATTGATGTTGTTTTTAAGTTTTGGCAGACTTTTCTTAGCGGATATACAATCGTCGCGAATTGAATTATGGGGAGTTTATTTCCCTGGAATGAACATAATTGTACACTCTCAAACTCGACTAAAAACGAGGGCTGAGGGGCTTACGTTGCAAACTTCCCTTGCTTGGCTAATCATTTGGACCGCCCTCCAGATGGTGACGGGGATTCCCCCAAGTGCATAAGGCGAGGGTAAGTGGATGCCTTTTATGAGTTTGAACCGCAGCCAATGTGTAAGATGTGCAAGTGTGACAGAGTAGTTACAATCCTTCAACATCCTTCTTTATAAGCTTTGTAAGACGCAATGTCGGTAAGTACATTTGTTTATTAACGCAAGATAAATGTTTATCACATAATTTTCATGTTTCTGTAAAAGATGAAGAATTGAGTTAGCTGTTAGCTACTTTGCATTAGCTTCAGTGCTATTTCTCCCTTGGGACACCTAGCTGAGCAATATGAAGCATACAGTTGCATTATAGTAACTTCATTTTATATTTGACTCTAGATTGAGTACTTTTATTCCTTATTTTGTACATTTGGTGCAGTTATTTTGGAAGACATTCTGTGCTCTATACTATTGTAATTGAAAACATTTACTTTTGTGTTTGTTGCAGTTTCACACTGTGATTCAAGTAAACTTCCAAAACGGCACCCTGCTTATCACAGAGTTATTTGAATGAGTGTTTAGCTAACTGGATAGCTGGATAAGGGCTACTATACATTTAACGAGTCCAGTATAATGAAAAGACAGGCACAGCTACATGTAAGAGAGGAACCTCCACTTGGAGCAGCAATGATTCAAGTGTTAAGAGGCTGTCAGCTCGGGACAGAGCAAGCCATCACAACATCGCCAGCTTAAGTCTTCACCCTACGTGGCACACTTACCTCACATCATCATGGCAGAAAGTAGTAAGGAAAATGCTACACAGCAAGACAAAAACATTGAAGAGAAACATTTGATGCACAGCCTATTTTACCTTTATTTAACTAGGCAAGTCAGTTAACCTGTTATGGCTAGGGGGCAGTATTTTCACGGCTGGATAAAAAACGTACCCGATTTAATCTGGTTACTACTCCTGCCCAGTAACTAGAATATGCATATAATTATTGGCGTTGGATAGAAAACACTCCAAAGTTTCTAAAACTGTCTGAATGGTGTCTGTGAGTATAACAGAACTCAAATGGCAGGTCAAAACCTGAGAGATTCCTTTACAGGAAGTCGCCTGTCTGACCATTTCTTGAACTTCTTTGCCATCTCTATCTTTTACAAAGGATCTCTGCTCTAACGTGACACTTCCTATGTCTTCCATGGGCGCTCAGAGCCCGGGAAAAACCTGAATGTCGTCATCCCAGCCCCAGGCTGAAACACATTATCGCCTTTCTCAAGTGGCCGATCAAGGGACTGTGGGCTTAGGCGCGTGCCCTGGCCGCCCCCATCTTTGTGATTTTTCCTCTGTTTGCCGAAAAGGAGATTCCCGGTCGGAATATTATCGCTTTTTTACGAGATAAATTGCATAAAAATTGATTTTAAACAGCAGTTGACATGCTTCGAAGTACGGTAATGGAATATTTAGAATTTTTTTGTCACGAATTGCGCCATGCGCACGACCCTGATTTACCATTTCAGATAGTTTCTGGAATGCACGAACAAAACGCCGCTATTCGGATATAACGATGGATTATTTGGGACCAAACCAACATTTGTTATTGAAGTAGCAGTCCTGGGAGTGCATTCTGACGAAGACAACAAAGGTAATAACATTTCTGTTATAGTAAATCTGATTTTGGTGAAGGCTAAACTTGCCGGGTGTCTAAATAGCTAGCCCGTGATGGCTGGGCTATGTACTTAGAATATTGCAAAATGTGCTTTCACCAAAAAGCTATTTTTAAATCGGACATATCGAGTGCATAGAGGAGTTCTGTATCTATAATTCTTAAAATAATTGTTATGCTTTTTGTGAACATTTATCGTGAGTAATTTAGTAAATTGTTAGTAAATTCCCCGGAAGTTTGCGGGGGGTATGCTAGTTCTGAACGTCACATGCTAATGTAAAAAGCTGTTTTTTGATATAAATATTAACTTGATTGAACAAAACATGCATGTATTGTATGACATAATGTTCTAGGTGTGTCATCTGATGAAGATCATCAAAGGTTAGTGCTGCATTTAGCTGTCTTCTGGGTTTTTGTGACATTATATGCTAGCTTGAAAAATGGGTGTCTGAATATTTCTGGCTGGGTACTCTGCTGACATAATCTAATGTTTTGCTTTCGCTGTAAAGCCTTTTTGAAATCGGACAGTGTGGTTAGATAAAGGAGAGTCATGTTCAAGTAATGTGGTTTCTGTAGGACACATCAGAGTAGCTGGATTACATGGTGTCTTTTCAACTATAGCCATGTCCCATAGATCTTTACTCACTACTTTAGTAGCGTCCATAGCTTCCTTGCTAATGAGATATTTTGTGCAAGGTGGAGCAACACCTGTCAAGCACACTGATTCCATATCCAAAGTGCCACACTAATTTTTCTTCGTAGTCCAAATAAATGATCCAAGAAATGTTCCATATGCGCAACAAGCTTATTTCTCGAAAATGTTGTGCACAAATTTGTTTACATCCCTGTTAGTGAGCATTTCTCCTTTGCCAAGATAATCCAGCCACCTGACAGGTGTGGCATATCAAGAAGCTGATTAAACGGCATGATCATTACACAGGTGCACTTTGTACTGGGGACAATAAAAGGCAATCTAAAATGTGCAGTTTTGTCACACAATACAATGCCACAGATGTCTCAAGTTTTGAGGGAGTGTGCAATTGGCATGCTCACTACAGGAATGTCCACCAGAGCTGTTGCCAGAGAATGTTATGTTAATTTCTGTAACATATGCCTCCTCCAACGTCGTTTTAGAGAATTTGGTAGTACGCTCAAACGGCCTCACAACCGCAGACCACGTGTATGGGCAAGCAGTTTGCTGATGTAAAAGTTGTGAACAGAGTGCCCCATGGTGACGGTGGGGTTATGGTATGGGCAGGCATAAGCTACGGACAATGAACACCATTGCATTTTATCTATGGCAATTTAAATGCACAAAAATACAGTTATGAGATGCTGAGGACCATTGTGAGGCCCATTTGTTAAGGGTATCTGTGACTAACAAATGCATATCCATATTCCCAGAATGTGAGATCCATAGATTAGGGCCTAATTAATTTATTTCAATTCACTGATTTTCTCATATGAACTGTAACGCAGTATGTTTCGTTAAAAAGATTTGTTCAGTATATTTCACTCTCAGCCTTTCCTGACGCTCTTGTTCCCCATACAACCTCCCCCTTATACAAATGTTTATTTTTCTCCCTGGCCCCCTCCCTCTCTCCACTGCATGCTCAGACTTATTTTCTTGAATGAGCAAGTGAACCCTCCACAAGCCAGTCTAGTTGAGTAATGAGCCATATTGTGATTGGCTACTATCTAGACTAGACCTTGATTGGCTGTCTCACAGCTCCTATGATTGGTCAATGTTTTACCAAGGACATGCACAGTCTGGATTTGAGACACAGAAGAGGGTGATGCAAGGTTTGTGATTGTTTTTGACTCATTGTGCTTCCTGTGTGTGGTTGTCGGAGGTCACTAGTAGGCCAGGATGCACGTCAGGACAGCGTTGTGTTCAGTTAGGGAGGGGGAGTATGCTGATTGGCACTGGGCATAGGGGGATGTATGGAGACTGGAGTTCCAATCAGTTGTAAATAGTAGTGTGTGTGTGTTTACCAGTGGTCTAATACTTTGAACTGTGTGGTGATACCATTTGCTGAGTTTTCTGGAGTCCCCAGGCTTCTTTCCTCAGAGACAATATTTTTTATTTATTTCACCTTTATTTAACCAGGTAGGCAAGTTGAGAACAAGTTCTCATTTACAACAGCGACCTGGCCAAGAAAGCAAAGCAGTTCGACACATAACAACACAGAGTTACACATGGAGTAAAACAAACATACAGTCAATAATACAGTAGAAAAATAAGTCTATATACAATGTGAGCAAATGAGGTGAGATAAGGGAGGTAAAGGCAATAAATAGGCCATGGTGGCAAAGTAAATACAATATAGCAATTAAAACACCGGAATGGTAGATTTGACAGATGAGTGTGCAAAGTAGAAATACTGGGGTGCAAAGGAGCAAAATAAATAAATACAGTAGGGGAAGAGGTAGTTGTTTGGGCTATTTATAGATGGGCTATGTACAGGTGCAGTGATCTGTGAGCTGCTCTGACAGCTGGTGCTTAAAAGCTAGTGAGGGAGATAAGTCTTTCCAGTTTCAGAGATTTTTGTAGTTCGTTCCAGTCATTGGCAGCAGAGACTGGAAGGAAAGGCGGCCAAAGGAGGAATTGGCTTTGGGGGTGACAAGTGAGATATACCTGCTGGAACGCGTGCTACGGCTGGGTGCAGCTATGGTGATCAGCGAGCAGAGATAAGGCGGGACTTTACCTAGCAGAGTCTTGTAGATGACCTGGAGCCAGTGGGTTTGGCGACGAGTATGAAGCGGGGGCCAGCCAACGAGAGCGTACAGGTCGCAGTGGTGGGTTGTATATGAGGCTTTGGTGACAAAACGGATGGCACTGTGATAGACTGCATCCAATTTGTTGAGTAGGGTGTTGGAGGCTATTTTGTAAATGACATCGCCAAAGTCGAGGATCAGTAAGATGGTCAGTTTTACGAGGGTATGTTTGGCAGCATGAGTGAAGGATGCTTTGTTGTGAAATAGGAAGCCAATTCTAGATTTAACTTTGGATTGGAGATGTTTTATGTGAGTCTGGAAGGAGAGTTTACAGGCTAACCAGACACCTAGGTATTTGTAGTTGTCCACATATTCTAAGTCAGAACCGTCCAGAGTAGTTATGCTGGACGGGCGGGAAGGTGCAGGCAGCGATCGGTTGAAGAGCATGCATTTAGTTTTACTTGTTTTTAAGAGCCACGGAAGGAGAGTTGTATGGCATTGAAGCTCGTCTGGAGGGTTATTAACACAGTGTCCAAAGATGGGCCAGAAGTATACAGAATGGTGTCGTCTGCATAGAGGTGGATCAGAGACTCACCAGCAGCAAGAGCGACATCATTGATATATAAAGAGAAGAGAGTCGGCCCAAGAATAGAACCCTGTTGCACCCCCATAGAGACTGCCAGAGGCCCGGACAACAGGCCCTCAGATTTGACACACTGAACTCTGTCGGAGAAGTAGCTGGTGAACCAGTCGAGGCAATCATTTGAGAAACCAAGGCTGTTTAGTCTGCCAATGAGGATGTGGTGATTGACAGAGTCGAAAGCCTTGGCCAATTCAATGAATACGGCTGCACAGTATGGTTTCTTATCGATGGCGGTTAAGATTTCGTTTAGGACCTTGAGCGTTGCTGACGTGCACCCATGACCAGCTCTAAAACCAGATTGCATAGCGGAGAAGGTACGGTGGTATTCGAAATGGTCAGTGATCTGTTTGTTAACTTGGCTTTCGAAGACCTTAGAAAGGCAGGGTAGGATAGATATCGGTCTGTAGCAGTTTGGGTCAAGAGTATCCCCCCCTTTGAAGAGGGGGATGACCGCAGCTGCTTTCCAATCTTTGGGAATCTCAAACGACACGAAATAGAGGTTGAACAGGTTAGTAATAGGGGTTGCAACAATTTCGGGAGATAATTTTAGAAAGAAAGGTTCCAGATTGTCTAGCCCGGCTGATTTGTGGGTGTCCAGATTTTGCAGCTCTTTCAGAACATCAGCTGACTGGATTTGGGAGAATGAGAAATGGGGAAGGCTTGGGCGAGTTGCTGTGGGGGGTGCAGTGCTGTTGACCGGGGTAGGGGTGGCCAGGTGGAAAGCATGGCCAGCCGTAGTAAAATGCTTATTGAAATTCTCAATTATAGTGGATTTATCGGTGGTGACAGAGTTTCCGATCCTCAGTGCAGTGGGCAGCTGGGAGGAGGTGCTCTTATTCTCCATGGACTTTGCAATGTCCCAGAACTTTTTTGAGTTTGTGTTGCAGGAAGCAAATTTCTGCTTGAAAAAGCTAGCCTTGGCTTTTCTAACTGCCTGTGCATATATTGGTTTCTAACTTCCCTAAAAAGTTGCATTTCACGGGGGTTGTTCGATGCTAATGCAGAACGCCACAGGGTGTTTTTGTGTTGGTTAAGGGCAGTCAGGTCTGGAGAGAACCAAGGGCTATATCTGTTCCTGGTTCTAAATTTCTTGAATGGGGCATGCTTATTTAAGATGGTGAGGAAAGCATTTTAAAAAAAATAACCAGGCATCCTCTACTGACGGGATGAGGTCGATATCCTTCCAGGATACCCGGGCCAGATCGATTAGAAAGGCCTGCTCGCTGAAGTGTTTCAGGGAGCGTTTGATAGTGATGAGTGGAGGTGGTTTGACCGCTGACCCATTACGGATGCAGGCAATGAGGCAGTGATCGCTGAGATCTTGGTTGAAAACAGCAGAGGTGTATTTAGAGGGCAAGTTGGTTAGGATGATATCTATGAGGGTGCCCGTGTTTACGGCATTGGGGTTGTACCTGGTAGGTTCATTGATCATTTGTGTGAGATTGAGGGCATCAAGCTTAGATTGTAGGATGGCCAGGGTGTTAAGTATGTCACAGTTTAGGTCACCTAGCAGCACGAACTCTGAAGATGGATGTGGGGGGGGGGGCAATCAGTTCACATATGGCATCCAGAGCACAGCTGGGGGCAGAGGGTGGTCTATAGCAGGTGGCAACGGTGAGAGACTTGTTTTTAGAGAGGTGGATTTTTAAAAGTAGAAGTTCAAATTGTTTGGTTGCAGACCTGGATAGTAGGACAGAACTCTGCAGGTTAACACCGCCCCCTTTGGCCATTCCATCTTGTCTGAAAATGTTGTAGTTAGGGAGGGAGATTTCAGAGTTATTGGTGGTCTTCCTAAGCCAGGATTCAGACACGGCTAAGACATCCGGGTTGGCAGAGTGTTGCAAAGCAGTGAATAAAACAAACTTAGGGAGGAGACTTCTAATGTTAACATGCATGAAACCAAGGCTTTTACGATTACAGAAGTCATCAAAAGAGAGCGCCTTCGGAATAGGAGTGGAGCTAGGCACTGCAGGGCCTGGATTCACCTCTACATCGCCAGAGGAACAGAGGAGGAGTAGGATAAGGGTACAGCTAAAAGCCTGAGAATTGGATGTCTAGGACATCTGGAACAGAGAGTAAAAGGAGCAGGTTTCTGGGGGCGATAAAATAGATTCAAGGTATAGTGTACAGACAAAGGTATGGTAGGATGTGAATACAGTGGAGGTAAACCTAGGTATTGAGTGATGATGAAAGAGAGTTTCTAGAAACATAATTGAAACCAGGTGATGTCATCGCATGTGTGGGTGGTGGAACTGAAGGGTTGGGTAAGGTATAATGTGCAAGGCTAGAGGCTCTACAGTGAAATTAGCCAATAAACACTAACCAGCAATGGACAAGGCATATTGACATTAAGGAGAGGCATGCTTAGCTGAGTGATCATAAGGGTCCAGTGAGTAGTGAGGTTGTTTGGGGTCACGGCGATTCAGACAGCTAGCCGAGTCATGGGTAGCAAGCTAGCAGAAGATGGAGGTCTGTTTTTTAGCCACCCCGTGCGTTTCCGTCGGTAGATTAGTGGGTTCCGTGTGGTAGAGCGGACCAATCCAATTGTCAAAATAGTTATAGTAGCCCAAGAAGATTGTTCGATAGACCTGTTCAGATAGCCGCCGATATGCTCAAGACAGCTAACAATTAGCGGGCCGCAGTTAGCAGATGGGTGTTCAGGTTACATTGCGATGGAGGGACCAGTTGAATAACTCCCTCGGGCAGATAACATCGGAACTCCAGTCGTGAAGGCCCGGTGGGGCTCCGCATCAGCAGTAAAACGGGTCCGGATAGGTGATTGTAGCCCAGGAGTGGCTGATGGAACTCTTCAGCTGGCTAGCTCTGGGATAATTGGTATTTGCTCCGGAATTGACATTAGTCAATAGTCACTCAGATAGCAGCTAGTTAGCTGCAAGATCCAGGTGTAAATGTCCAGAGCTTGCGGTAGAAATTCGGGGATATGGAGAGAAAATAGGTCCGGTATGCTCTGGTCTGAGTCGCGTTGTACAAAACTGGCGATAGCTTTATGAGTTGAATAATAATAATAAAAAATAAAAAAACAGATCTGCACCACATTTGGTGAGGCGGGTTGCAGGAGAGTGTTTTGAAGTTGAGTTTCTAGAAGGAAAAAAAATATACAAAAAGACACGGGACAAGACGAGGACAAAGGTCGTCTGACTGCTACGCCATCTTGGAAACCTTGAAGAAGCTATAGAAATAGAATATAAACACAATAGAAGCGTTGTTTCTTTTACTATTGTCTCTTGTGCCTTTAGAGGACTGTTTCACTTTGATGTCCTTTTTCTTCTGTCCTTATTTTGTCTTTCTTTTCTTCTATTAACAAAGAATAACAAAGAATATCTAGTTAACTAGCTAGCTTCTTCCAGGGGAGTCCCTAGCAACTGCTTAGCAACTGGTAAACAATTCTGCTAGCTAAGATAACTGTACAATTTTATGAAAAATAGTTACTTTTTCAAAAGCCTACCTTCTTTGTTTGTTGCTTTTTTTGTCTCCAATGTCTCCAATTCATAATGACGTATGCAGTGACATCACACGGGCTGGACTTGTGACCTTTTATATTTTGCAGAACTTACTCGGAAACATGCGTTATGTTCCCGTTGTCAACTTCTGTCTGCAAATGCATTAATAAAAGGTTTTTGAAGGATTTAATTAAAGATACTGTCATAATGCTAATTTCACCAATGATTGACAAGGAAACAAACCCCAACAGTGTATTGTGCGAAGTTATCAGGAGTCACGAAAGCCGAGATGTCAGAGGCACCTGCCAATAACCTTTTAGAAAATCTAACTTACTAACGTAAACAGCAGTGCCAAGTCTGTCAATGCAGTCATCTAAGCGAGGTAGAGGAAAAGAATCAGACTTTGTAACGGCATTTACGCAACGATGGTATGTCCCGCTTATGTACGGACTATCAGGCTGAGGAACACGAATACACGGGGAACTCCAGGAGCTGTTACTGGGTTTTGCCATATCATTCTGTAATAAATAAGCTACCTCACTTTTCATTACCTCCCTTTTCTTAGTGTTAACCGGTACGGATGTTGACGTATAGGATCAATGTTCCCCACATCCACGTCATGTTCCAAGATGGACGTGCAACTTGGAACGTCCTGAAACGCATTGAGAACTATTTATCAATAGGATAAGATAATTAGTCTGATCATTATTCAAATGTTCCATTTGAGAGGGTAACTTTTTCAGCATCTCTGAATTACATAAGCGTTCACACTGCTGTAACATATGGCGTAACTCCAACCCGTCCTCCATATCCTCTAGGTCCCAGCCAGGCTTCAGCACCACCGCAGCCACACTGGAGACGGCAGGCTGGACCAGCTTACCTGAGGAGCTGTCTGGAGCATCACGCACATAACATGCTTTCAGCATGTTAACACGACACACACGGGAAGAACGCCTACAATCTGGGGTCTTGATCACATAACTGGTATCATTGAGTTTCTTTTCCACAAGATACGGCCAAGAAAAACGTGCCGACAGATGAGCCAGGGATTGGCAACAAAACTAAAACTTGATCCCCCAGTGCAAAAGATGAGCCAACAGCCTCTTTGTTATAATGTATCTTCATCTTCATTGAGACAAGGAGAGACTTATGGGCTAACGCACATGCGGCGTGCAGTCTCTCCCGCATCTTACGACATAATCCAACACATTTTTAGGGGCGCTACTGGGGGTAGGAGATAGGATATGCTCCTTCAGTACTTTTAGCGGACCCTGGGGGTGTGTCCAACACAAGGTCAGCAGGGCTGAACCCTAAGGACTCTTGTATTGTTTCCCTGATAGCAAATATGACAAAGGGCACCCCCTCATCCCAATCGGTACTGATATCCATAGAGTACTTGCGTATCATTACCTTTAGTGTCTGATGCCAGCGTTTGAGTGCCCCTTGACTGTCCGGATGACAGGGACTGGAGACCTGATGGGAAATACACAGCGTCTTTAACACATTTGAGAACAGTTTTGACAAAGTTTGTTCACTGATCAGTTTGGATTACTTTAGGGAGGCCAAACGTAGAAAATAACTTCACTTGTGCCTTCACCACAATCTTAGCCGTTATAGTACGGCACGAGGAACTGTTTGATTAGCTTTCCCAGTGAGTTGACATACATGACAGGTTTTACAAAAGTAGACCACGTCAGACTTAAAACCTGGCCAGAAAAAAAAGGTTGAAGGACTTGGTTATAAGTCTTGGTGATCTCCAAATGTCCGGATCACGCCTGGTCATGGGCAAGTGAGAGTGCCTGCTGTCGAGAACGGTGTAGGAACAACCACTTGACACTCCAGTCACTAACAGTGTCATGAGCTGCCCATTTATGCATCAAAACTGCTGCTTCCATAAAGTAGGCAGTCTCCTTAGTTTTAGCTTCCTCAGTGGAAGTTACTGAAGCAAAACACTTGCGAAGACTGATGTCTCCTTTTTGACATTCAATCACCTTCTTGGGGGTGACAGAAAAAAGAATGTCATGTAATTGGGGCGCGATTTCACTTTCCCCCGCCTTAGTTTTACCCCCGTAAAAACTATCTGCCTTGCAGAAGGAATAGTCGGTGCATTGTCTTCTACCTCAACATTGTCAAAAATGGAACTAGACAAATCCACCACATCTCCCAGCTTGTGAGATTGTGCCCTCGTTAAAACACAAGCAAGAAAAACATGGGGAAATGCTTGAACCAATTAATCGGGGATGGTGACAGGGACTGTCGGCTTATTTTTCAAAATCAGGCAGTTTGCAGTCACGTGACCCTTTCGGTGACAGTAAAAATATTCATGGATCTTGTGTGAAGGCATAGGGTCGGAGGAATAGTGACCCGAACGAGGCACTGATGACGTAGTCGGTCAGCCTTCAAAACAAGGGGCACCAAAGAGTCTTGTGTGTCAAAGCATACTCATCTGCCAACACTGCTGCCTGGGCCAATGTTGCCACTTTCTGTTCATTTAAATTAACTACAATTCTATCTGGGAGGCTGCTTTTAAAATCCTCCAACAGCGTCAACTCCCGAATATCAGCAAAGGTGTAAGCTTTGCGGGCTGAACACCAGCGATTAAACAGAGACTCTTCGTCCCTTGCAAACTCAAAAGTAAGGTGAGATGGTTGTGGTTCCTGAAGTGCTGCCTATAAGCTTCAGGCCCCAACTCATAAGCCCTCAGTTGTTTTAACTATATTATACTGTATACTGTTTTCCAAGGAGAAAGCAGCTACTACTTCCTGGGCTTTCTCAGACAATTTACATTGTAACAGGAGTGGCCAATGCAGCGCAGCGGCCACACACTCAAACACAGAGAAATAGGAATCAACTTCCAACTCCCGGAATGGTGGGACTAAAGCAATATTTTTATTCACGTCGAAGTGGGCTTGATGACAGGCAGGTTGTGGAGTCAGACTGGCGCCAGCTCCAGTTGTCGGATCCTCACCTCCTTGTCCACTTCCATTTTCCTAATTTCTAAATCAAACTTCAGTCTCTCTCTTTTTGCTCAATTTCCAAACAGGCCAGCCTCACCTTTGGCCTTGCAGTCCCATCTGAATGACACGAAGCAGAAGATAAAGGGTCGAATCGGGGCAATGTAAAGGGGGTACAAGCAACCCCTTCGTTCGCCCTGTCCTCCAACTTTGCATCGGAAGGTCTACCCATCGCCTCTCCTGAAGCCTCCCTCGTCATCTTTCAACAAGAAAATGTGTTCTCACTAAACCCTCCCTGACTAGCACCAAAAGCTCAGCCTTTAGGGCTTTTTCAGGGACAAAGAGTCCATAATGGTCAGCTATAGCGCAAAGGTCTACTTTACGCAACCCCACCAACAGATCAACAGAGGGCGCTTCAATAAACTTGGAGATTGCTGAGGCAGCCATTTTGTAGACAGCAGCCTACTGAACACACGTAACTAAACAAGTCATCCAAACTCAACCTACCGTCACACCTCAATCATAGAGAGCTCAGAGCAGCAGGGTCCAGTGTGTTTAAAGATCCCGGATGAGCCCCCATTATGTTACGCACACCTCTTGGAGGGGGAACGCAACACCCTGTTACGCTCAACTCCCCTTGGAGTGAAAGAGGTATGTGACTGCAGGTAAGGATGACAGAGGCAGACTATATTACCGTTTACAGGGAATTTATTTCCTTCACACGGTAATTTGGGGAAAGGGGCTAGACGGAACGAAAGCAAAGAAAGTAAAGGTTAGAGCCCTCTCCTACCCACAACTGGCGCACTAACCAAAATACAGGGGATGGTCTGCCCAGGTCTTACCTAGTGTGCATAGACATAGTATATGTATGCCCGCAGGCCTCTTGCCTAAGCACTCCCAAGGTGCCTTCCCCCCTGGGAACAAAAACAGAATTACTAACGTAAGTAAACAATTTCACTAATCAAAAACACAGTACTATGGCTACAAAATACTTCACAAAAATGTATACAGACCAACAACGACGCACAGGACATACCAAGAAACTCACTGAGCAACAACCAACACAGGACATCCAAGAAGCGCTCTCTTCCTAACAAAGGAACTCTGGCTTTTAAAGCTGCAGAAGGAGTCTAATTGCAGACAGCTGTATCACTTAACAAGAAGGCGGGATCAGACCTCCAATCTGCAATGGGGCCGACCAATCAGCTGCTTGGGAGAATCCAGGAAGCCATTTCCTGAAATATACATATACACAAACCCACAACATAGAAACTGGTGAACGTAACAGAGTTATTGAACTCACAATAAGCCAGATTCGAATAACTTACATTATGGTGCTGAAACTTGAAGCAGCAGCCGCAACACAATCAATTGGAAATGGTCAGTTTATGGTGCAAATTCGAGTAGGCATAATTTATTTCAACCACCTTCATTTTAATTAGACTTCACTAACAACAAGAGAGCTATGTGTTGGAGCCTATTTCTTCCTATTTAAAAATGAAGAGGTAGGCCTACCTGTTTGACAGACGAAATTGGGCTATAGGCTACTATATCCGAGTTGTCAGTCAATTCCTTACCCACCATACACTCTTTAAATAGCCATCCTCCGTGTCAGTGAAGGGCTGTTAAGTTAAAACCATGACTCAAATTTAGGGGGTATGAGAGGGTATGCCATTGGCCTACCTTTTATTAAAGAAAAATAGGAAAAAGCACAGGTCTTCCCCATTGTTAACTAAAAAGTTTGAATAAAAATGAAACGGATCAGATTATATAAAGTGATCTAAAACAGTGCTTTGATCCACAATGCTTTTCACTTTTTGTACAATAGAAGATGTTTGAACCCAGACAGCTTTAAGGAAACACTTGTGACTTTCTCTCGTTGAGAAAAGCCATGGAAGAAGAGTAGCCAGCGGTTAAAGCTTAAAATGTTTCTGCGTCAGTAGGCCTACACTGTCTGGGGGGGTAGGCATCACTTTTGAAAGTACCATGCTCAAATTACCAATGACTTCTCAGATTTAATTATTTGCAAACAGGGACAGTTTCATTGCAAACAAGACACTGATTTGGTATTGAGAAATATGATAAGATGAACACATAGGCCTATCTCTCTGTCCATTCCACACATACAAAGCTCTCTCTCGCCCTCCATTTGGAAAATCTAACCATAATTCTATCCTCCTGATTCCTGCTTACAAGCAAAAACTAAAGCAGGAAGAACCAGTGACTCACTCAATACAGAAGTGATCAGATGACGCGGATGCTACATTACAGGACTGTTTTGCTAGCACAGACTGGAATATGTTCTGGGATTCATTCAATGGCATTGAGGAGTACAGTATACCACCTCAGTCACTGGCTTCATCAATAAGTGCACGACAACGTCGTCCCCACAATGACTGTATGTACATATCCCAACCAGAAGCCATGGATTACAGGCAACATTTGCACCGAGCTAAAATCTAGAGCTGCCGCTTTCAAGGAGCACAACACTAATCAAATCAAATCTAATGTTATTTGTCACATGAGCCGAATACAACAAGTCTTTAGAACTTCTTAAGGATCGGTGTCCCGCTAGCGGGACAACTTCCGGTGAAACTGGAGGGCGCGCAATTCAAATAAATTATCATAAATATTATGGATTTTAAACATTTATGTACATATAAGTGTCTTATATCGGCTGAAAGCTTAAATTCTTGTTAATCTAACTGCACTGTCCGATTTAAAGTAGCTATTACAGCGAAAACATGCCAAGCGATTGTTTGAGGATGGCGCCCCACATCAAAATATTTTTCCACTGGCACAGGTTTCATACATTCACATATAACGATTAAATATTCACTTACTTTTTGAAAATCTTCTTCTGATTTGTCATCCAAAGGGTCCCAGCTATAACTTGTAGTGTCGTTTTGTTAGGTAAAATACTTCTTTATATCCCAAAAAGTCTGTTTAATTGGCACCATCGATTTGAGTAATCCACTCGTTCAACTTGCAGAGAAAGGAATCCGAAAATCTACCCCTAAACTTTGTTTCAACAAGTCAAAATATGATTCTATTTACTCCTCAGATATCCTAAAATGTAATCAAACTATAATATTTCTTTTGGAAAAACGTATGTTCAATAGGAAACCGATTTTAGCAGGTGCGTAATGTCTTCATGGCGCACGCAAACACGAATTTCCAAGACTGTGACCCTCTACTGTTACTGTTATTTCTTATTCGTTTTTGAAGTTACAAGCCTGAAACCTTGAACATAGACTGCTGACACCCTATGGAAGCCATAGGAATTGCAGTGGTTGGCCCCATTTGTTACTTTTATTTCTTATTTTTGTAGGTATGACGTGCCCAAAGTAAACTGCCTGTAGCTCAGGCCCTGAAGCCAGGATATGCATATAATTGATACCATTGGAAAGAAAACACTTTGTAGAAATGTTAAAATAATGTAGGAGACTATAACACAATAGATATGGTGTTGAGAGACCATTTTGAGAGACCATCTTCTTAGAAATGCAAGAGAAAGGTTATATTGAAAATTAGGTGTCTCTGTTCCGAACGAAGTCTTTCCTTATCCTCTATTCTAAGAACAAACAGTTCTTAGTACTCGCTGAAGAACACAGAGGACTCCGAATATTTGGGCACCTCATTCAGTAGATATCTGTTGGTTTGACACATTGAGACAGTTGTGGTGGATTAAGGAAATGTAACAAGGTTGGGCTATATAAGGCAAGCCCCAACTCAGAATCATTGGGCTCTCAATGAATCACCTACGGGTGGGTCTGGTTCGTTGACCAGCTCCATTATTGCAATAATTAATCAATATCAAATAAAGATTGATTGTTTGAAGAAATGACAAAGTCTCTCTCACTTGATTAGACGATTACACGACACTACTTATCACCATGGTCCGTGCCTAGATCTGAAACAATTTGATGAGGAAACATCAAATTGCAATGTAAAGCAATTCAGGCATTCTTGAAAGTGAAGACAATCCTTGTCCTGCAAAGACTTTTATTGTTGAATTATAATTTGTTTTGAGTGGCAGCCCACAGTATAATGTATTAAATTATGAATAGAAAATATGTAGAAAATGAAATTATATGAATTTAACCTGTTAGGGCTAGGTGGCAGTATTTACACGGCCGGATAAAAAACGTACCTGATTTAATCTGGTTATTACTACTGCCCACAAACTAGAATATGCATATAATTATTGGCTTTGGTGTCACGTCCTGGCCAGTATAAGGGTTAATTGTTATTGTAGTTTGGTCAGGACGTGGCAGAGGGTATTTGTTTTATGTGGTTCAGGGTGGTGTTTTTGTAGTAAGGGCATTTGATTTAGTATTCCGGGGTTTTTTGGACACTGTTTGAGATTCATGTATTCTATGTTTAGTCTAGGTAGTCTGTTTCTATGTTGAGTTAATTGGGGTGGACTTCCAATTGAAGGCAGCTGTGTGGTGTTGCCTTTGATTGGAAGTCCTATATTAGTTGGGTGTGTTTGTCTGTGTGTTTGTGGGAGATTGTTCTGTGTTTAGCCTTGTGCCTTGACAGACTGTTTGGTGATCGTTCGTTCTCTTTTTTTGTAATTTTTTTGGTGTTCATTTTGGAATTTATTAAAAGTCAAGATGAGCATACACATACCTGCGGCATTTTGGTCCTCCTTAACCTACGACAACCGTGACATTTGGATAGAAAACACCCTAAAGTTTCTAAAACTGTTTGAATGGTGTCTGTGAGTATAACAGAACTCATATGGCAGGCAAAAACCTGAGAAGATTCTGTACAGGAAGTACCCTCTCTGACCATTCCTTGGGCTTCTTGGCTCTGTTTATTGAAAATTTAGGATCTTTGCTGTAACGTGACACTTCCTACGGCTCCCATAGGCTCTCAGAACCCGGGAAAAAGCTGAATGATGTAATTCCAGCCGCTGGCTGAAAAACTTTAGCGCCTTGGGTAAGTGGTCTATCAGAGGACCATCAGACTGAGGCTCGTGCACGAGGGGATCCCATGTTTTTATTTTCTCTCTCTTTGAATGTAAACACGCTTTTCCGGTCGGAATATTATCGCTTTTTTACGAGAAAAATGGCATAAAAATGTATTTTAAACAGCGGTTGACATGCTTCGAAGTACGGTAATGGAATATTTAGAAATTCTTTGTCACGAAACGCGTCGTGCGCGTCACCCTTCTTTACACTTCGGATAGTGTCTTGAACGCACGAACAAAACAGAGGATATTTGAACACAACTATGGATTATTTTGAACCAAACCAACATTTGTTATTGAAGTAGAAGTCCTGGGAGTGCATTCTGATGAAGAACAGCAAAGGTAATAACATTTTTCTTATAGTAAATCTGACTTTGGTGAGGGCTAAACTTGGTGGGTGTCTAAATAGCTAGCCCTGTGATGCCGGGCTATCTACTTAGAATATTGCAAAATGTGCTTTCACCGAAGAGCTATTTTAAAATCGGACATAGCGAGTGCATAGAGGAGTTCTATAATTCTTAAAATAATTGTTATGTTTTTTTGTGAACGTTTATCGAGAGTAATTTAGTAAATTCACCGGAAGTTTGCGGGGGTATGCTAGTTCTGAACGTCACATGCTAATGTAAAAAGCTGGTTTTTGATATAAATATGAACTTGATTGAACAAAACATGCATGTATTGTATAACATAATGTCCTAGGTGTGTCATCTGATGAAGATCATCAAAGGTTAGTGCTGCATTTAGCTGTGGTTTGGGTTTATGTGACATTATATGCTAGCTTGAAAAATGGGTGTCTGATTATTTCTGGCTGGGTACATAATCTAATGTTTTGCTTTCGTTGTAAAGCCTTTTTGAAATCGGACAGTGTGGTTAGATTAACGAGAGTCTTCTCTTTAAAATGGTGTAAAATAGTCATATGTTTGAGAAATTGAAGTAATAGCATTTCTAAGGTATTTGAATAACGCGCCACAGGATTCCACTGGCTGTTACGTAGGTGGGACGATTTCGTCCCACTGGCCCTAATGAAGTTAAATATTGTACCTGAAACTGGACAGATATTGTCTAGTTTTAGTCACAATCATTTTAGTTGTAACGCTGGACGTTGTGGGTGTGGAGTCAGGCGCAGGAAACAAGAGCGTTTACTATAGTGCTTTATTTGACGCACCACCAAAAAGAGTATTCACCCAAAATACAACAGGGCGTAATCAAAATACAAAGTCCCACACAAAACACGTCCACTACACAACACAGTGTGAAAGAACGAAACAAGCCCGCACACAGAACAGGTGGGGAGACGGGCTTAAATACCCATCTAATAACTAAATAGAACACAGGTGCAACAAATAAAGGCAAAACCAACAGAAAAGGAAAAAGGGATCGGTGGCAGCTAGTAGGCCGGTGAAGATGACCGCCGAGCGCCACCCGAACAGGGAGAGGAGTCACTCTCAGCAGGAGTCGTGACATTAGTCCCTAGCTAGCTAGCTAACTTTAGTTTATTTACTGAAACCCATATTGTGTATTGCTGTCTAACTTACTGTTGTGGTACAGTGAGGGGAAATCAAATCATTTTTGTGTTTGCTAACTTAGCTATGTTAACTAAACAACTACCAGCAGCCATATCTATGAATAAAAATATGAGGTTTTACAATTGGAGATCTTTTGTCTCTTTTTAGCTGTAGAAATAGCTACTAAACAGCAAGCTACAACATTACAACCTGCCACCTAAAGCTAGATTTACCAGAAAACCTTAGCACATGGCTGAAGTTGGCAAGCAGGTTAGCCTGGCGCCTGAGAACCTGTTATGCGCCACGCCTCACGTTTGTAACTTGTTAGCAAACGTGTAACATCAGCAACTATAAATATTTTTACTAGCTACAGTGAGGGAAAAAAGTATTTGATCCCCTGCTGATTTTGTAGGTTTGCCCACTGACAAAGAAATGATCGGTCTATAATTTTAATGGTAGGTTTATTTGAACAGTGAGAGACAGAATAACAACAAAAAAATCCAGAAAAACGCTTGTCAAAAATGTTAGAAATTGATTTGCATTTTAATGAGGGAAATAAGTAATTGACCCCCTCTCAATCAGAAAGATTTCTGGCTCCTAGGTGTCTTTTATACAGGTAACGAGCTGAGATTAGGAGCACACTCTTAAAGGGAGTGCTCCTAATCTCAGCTTGTTACCTGTTTAAAAGACACCTGTCCACAGAAGCAATCAATCAATCAGATTCCAAACTCTCCACCATGGCCAAGACCAAAGAGCTCTCCAAGGATGTCAGGGACAAGATTGTAGACCTATACAAGGCTGGAATGGGCTACAAGACCATTGCCAAGCAGCTTGGTGAGAAGGTGACTACAGTTGGTGTGATTATTCGCAAATGGAAGAAACACAAAAGAACTGTCAATCTCCCTTGGCCTGGGACTCCATGCAAGATCTCACCTCGTGGAGTTGCAATTATCATGAGAATGGTGAGGAATCAGCCCAGAACTACACGGGAGGATTTTATCAATGATCTCAAGGCAGCTGGGACCATAGTCACCAAGAAAACAATTGGTAACATACTACGCCGTGATGGACTGAAATCCTGCAGAGCCCGCAAGGTCCCCCTGCTCAAGAAAGCACATATACATGCCCGCCTGAAGTTTGCCAATGAACATCTGAATGATTCAGAGGACAACTGGGTGAAAGTGTTGTGGTCAGATGAGACCAAAATGGAGCTCTTTGGCATCAACTCGCTGTGTTTGGAGGAGGAGGAATACTGCTTTGGGGGTGTTTTTCTGCTAAGGGGACAGGACAACTTCACCGCATCAAAGGGACGATGGACGGGGCCATGTACCGTCAAATCTTGGGTGAGAACCTCCTTTCCTCAGCCAGGGCATTGAAAATGGGTCGTGGATGGGTATTCCAGAATGACAATGACCCAAAACACACGGCCAAGGCAACAAAGGAGTGGCTCAAGAAGAAGCACATCAAGGTCCTGGAGTGGCCTAGCCAGTCTCCAGACCTTAATCCCATAGAAAATCTGTGGAGGGAGCTGAAGGTTCGAGTTGCCAAACGTCAGCCTCGAAACCTTAATGACTTGGAGAAGATCTGCAAAGAGGAGTGGGACAAAATCCCTCCTGAGATGTGTGCAAACCTGGTGGCCAACTACAAGAAACGTCTGACCTCTGTGATTGCCAACAAGGGTTTTGCCACCAAGTACTAAGTCATGTTTTGCAGAGGGGTCAAATACTTATTTCCCTCATTAAAATGCATATCATTTTATAACATTTTTGACATGCGTTTTTCTGGAATTTCTTGTTGTTATTCTGTCTCTCACTGTTCAAATAAACCTACCATTAAAATTATAGACTGATCATTTCTTTGTCAGTGGGCAAACGTACAAAATCAGCAGGGGATCAAATACTTTTTCCCTCACTGTAGCTATGTAACATAATTGACAAGGGTTGATATTGGTTATGATTATGACCGTGGATGCATTCCAATCTCACAAGATTATAGGCATGACGGAAGATAGGATTTCAAACAGATGTGAATAACATGTATTTTAAATCCAGCAAGCTAGTTAGCTAAGTTTACTAGCAAACAGTGAGGAGAAACAATAATTAAACCATTTACTGTTGTAAATCTCTACAACTGAAGCTGCTTCTAAAATAAAAAATATTTGTCTATGCATGCTTGATAGACATGGCTGTAGGTAGATACTGTCTCCCTACCTACCTAGGTACACATTTGTACGGTCCGGCCGATGTGTAAAGGTTGAGAGTTATGCCATATTTCTTTCTATTAGGCTAGACATTGTTGTAAATGTAATCTGTGCCTGTGCACATGGGAAGGAGGGTCTTGGGAATTGAGTCACTTGGTGGTGCGGAGACATTCCAGGTTCTTGTGGTTGGTCTGCACAATGAACGGATGTTCCGCCCCCTCCAGCCAGTGCCTCCACTCCTCCAAAGCCATCTTCAACGCGAGAAGCTCACGATTCCCCACATCGTAGTTCCTCTCCATGGCGTTAAGGCGATGGAAGAAGAAGGCGCAGGAATGTAACTTGAGGTCCAGGGCAGAACGCTGGGACAGGACAGCCCCCGCTCTGACATCGGAAGCATCAGCCTCCACCACGAACTGGTGGGACGGGTCAGGATGAACCAAGAAGGGAGCTGTGGTGAAGCAGTGTCTCGCTGTGGTTCCCTGACACATGTAGGTTGATGGGGATGGTATTGTGGGTGACCCGGTCTATAGAGCCGCTTTTCCAGTGCTCTACCATCCATGGGAATGGAGAGGGGCTGAGTGGGGATGTCCAGCTCTGAAGCCAGGGAAGCATCCATAAAGCTCTCAACGGACCCAGAGTCGATGAGTACCCGGAGAGATTTCGACTAGTTCCCCCAAAGCAAAATGGCATGAAAAGGGGTGTGAGTAAGGGGAGAGGAAAAGTGCACAAAAGCCAACGTGCAGAAATCCATCGTATAGTCTGCCACACTGTGGGAGTCTTGCTGGAGTAACTTCTGGGCAGCCTCTCTCCTCAACAATGAAGCATCGAACTTTATTTACCTCCGCCACGAACTCCTCCAGAATGAAGCATAATGCCGACTGTTGTTCCCATACTGCCATAGCCCAGGTGAGAGCCCTCCCGGACATTGGTGTGATGAGGTACGCTAACTTAGAGCGGTCCTAGGGGAAGGAGGAGGGCTGCAGCTCAATGATGAGGGAACTTTGAGCGAGAAACGCCCAACAGGTGCCCGACTCTCCATCGAAGCATTCCGGGGGAGGTAAGCAGAGTTCCCGGGAAACCTGGATGACCGGGGAGGCGGCACTGCTAACAGCCGGGTTACTGAGGGGCTGGGAGGTTACTGTCATGGTCGAGTGCCTAACAGACAACCTGCGGAATTGCTCCAGCAATGTGTTCAACGCTTGGTCATGGCGTTCGGCCATGGTCTGGAACCCTTCCATAAGACCACGAAGCAACTCCTCGTGTCTTCCAATGGTGGCTCCTTGGGAGGAGATTAGAGGTCGACCGATTATGATTTTTCAACTGCGATACCGATTTATTGGAGGGCCAAGAAAGCCGCTGCCGATTAATCGGCCAATTTTTAAAATTTTATTTATTTGTAATAATGACAATTACAACAATACTGAATGAACACTTATTTTAACTTAATATAATACATCAATAAAATCTATTTAGCCTCAAATAAATAATGAAACATGTTCAATTTGGTTTAAATAATGCAAAAACAAAGTGTTGGAGAAGAAAGTAAAAGTGCAATATGTGCCATGTAAAAAAGCTAACGTTTAAGTTCCATGCTCAGAACATGAGAACATATGAAAGCTGGTGGTTCCTTTTAACATGAGTCTTCAATATTCCCAGGTAAGATGTTTTAGGTTGTAGTTATTATAGGACTATTTCTCTCTATACGATTTGTATATTATATACCTTTGACTATTGGATGTTCTTATAGGCACTTTAGTATTGCCAGTGTAGCAATATAGCTTCCGTCCCTCCTCGCTCCTACCTGGGCTCGAACCAGGAACACATCGACAACAGCCACCCTCGAAGCAGCGTTACCCATGTAGAGGAAGGGAAACAACTACTCCAAGTCTCAGAGCGAGTGACGTTTGAAACGCTATTAGCGCGCACCCGGCTAACTAGCTAGCCATTTCCGATGGGTTACACCAGCCTAATCTCGGGAGTTGACAGGCTTGAAGTCATAAACAGTGCAATGCATTGCGAAGGGCTGCTGGCAAAACGCACAAAAGTGCTATTTTGAATGAATGCTTACGAGCCTGCTGCTGCCTACCACCGTTCAGTCAGACTGCTCTATCAAATCATAGACCTAATTATAACATAATAACACACAGAAACACGAGCCTTAGGTCATTAATATGGTCGAATCTGGAAACTATCATCTCGAAAACAAAACGTTATTCCTGTTACATTGCACAACCTTCAGTGTTATGTCATAATTACGTAAAATTCTGGCAAATTAGTTCGCAACGTGCCAGGCGGCCCAAACTGTTACATATACCCTGACTGCGTGCAATGAACACAAAATGACACAATTTCACCTGGTTAATATCGCCTGCTAACCTGGATTTCTTTTAGCTAAATATGCAGGTTTAAAAATGTATACTTCTGTGTATTGATTTTAAGATGGGCATTGATGTTTATGGTTAGGTACAGTCGTGCAACGATTGTGCTTTTCTCGCAAATGCGCTTTTGTTAACCTGTTGGGTCTAGGGGGCAGCATTTGCACGTCTGGATAAAAAAAATGTACCCGATTTAATCTGGTTACTAATCCTACCCAGTAACTAGAATATGCATATACTTATTATATATGGATAGAAAACACTCTAAAGTTTCCAAAACTGTTTGAATGGTGTCTGTGAGTATAACAGAACTCATTTGGCAGGCAAAACCCTGAGACATTTTCTGACAGGAAGTGGATACCTGATGTGTTGTATTGACTTTAAAGCTATCCCATTGAAAGACACAGGGGTTTAGGAATATTTTGGCACTTCCTATTGCTTCCACTAGATGTCACCAGCCTTTACAAAGTGTTTTGAGTCTTCTGGAGGGAGATCTGACCGAACAAGAGCCATGGAACGGTGATGTCCCATTAGACACCTGGCGCGCTACTTCATGTTGGGTACCCTCGTTCCAATACGTTATAAAAGGCTATGCATTCGTCCACCTTGAATATTATTCATGTTCTGGTTAAAAAAGGCCCTAATGATTTATGCTATACAACGTTTGACATGTTTGAACGAACGGAAATATATTTTTTCCCCTCGTTCATGACGAGAAGTCCGGCTGGCTTACATCATGTGCTAACGAGACGGAGATTTTTGGACATAAATGATGAGCTTTTTTGAACAAAACTACATTCGTTATGGACCTGTGATACCTGGAAGTGACATCTGATGAAGAGAATCAAAGGTAATGGATTATTTACATAGTATTTTCGATTTTAGATCTCCCCAACATGACGTCTAGTCTGTATCGCAACGCGTATTTTTCTGGGCACAGTGCTCAGATTATTGCAAAGTGTGATTTCCCAGTAAGGTTATTTTTAAATCTGGCAAGTTGATTGCGTTCAAAAGATGTAAATCTATAATTCTTTAAATGACAATATAATATTTTAACAATGTTTTCTAATTTTAATTATTTAATTTCTGACGCTGACTTGACTGCCGGTTATTGGAGGGAAACGATTTCCTCAACATCAATGCCATAGTAAAACGCTGTTTTTGTATATAAATATGAACTTGATAGAACTAAAAATGCATGCATTGTCTAACATAATGTCCTAGGAGTGTCATCTGATGGAGATTGTAAAAGGTTAGTGTATCATTTTAGCTGGTTTTATGGTTTTGGTGACCCTGTCTTTGACTTGACAAAACATTACACACAACTCTTGTAAATGTACTGTCCTAACATACTCTAAATTTATGCTTTCGCCGTAAAACCTTTTTGAAATCGTAAAACGTGGTTAGATTAAGGAGATGTTTATCTTTCAAATGGTGTAACATAGTTGTATTTTTGAAAAATTTGAATTTTGACATTTATTTGGATTCAAATTTGCCGCTCTTGAAATGCACCTGCTGTTGATGGAGTGCACCACAGGTGGCACGCTAGCGTCCCACCTAGCCCCAAGAGGTTAAATCATCCCCGTTGTCACGGTTATCGTCGGTGAAGGAGGACCAAAATGCAGCAGGACTGTGTTTGTTCATTTTGAACATTTATTAAATCAAAATGAACACCAAAAACAAGAGAACAAACGATCCACAGACAGTCTGGCAAGGCACAAGGCTAAACACAGAACAATCTCCCACAAATACAAGACAAAACACACCCAACTAATATAGGACTTCCAATCAAAGGCAACACCAAACAGCTGCCTTCAATTGGAAGTCCACCCCAATTAACTCAACATAGAAACACACTCACTAGACTAAACATAGAAATACATAAACATAGACCATAACTCAAAACCCGGAAATAATAAATCAAACGCCCTCCGAACTAACACACCACCCTGAACCACATAAAACAAATACCCTCTGCCACGTCCTGACCAAACTACAATAACAATTAACCCTTTTACTGGCCAGGACGTGACACCCGTTTGGCGAAGTCGGCTGTCTTTGTTAGGAAGAAATACTTCACAGTTCGCAACGAGCCAGGCGGCCCAAACTGCTGCATATACTCTGACTCTGTTTGCAAGAGAAGTGACACATTTTCCCTAGTTAAAAGAAATGCATGTTAGCAGGCAATATTAACTAAATATGCAGGTTTAAAAATATGTACTTGTGTATTGATTTTAAGAAAGGCATTGATGTTTATGGTTGGAGCAACATGTACCTAAGCAATTATATGCAACGCAGGACAGGCTAGATAAACTAGTAATATCATCAACCATGTGTAGTTAACCTGTTATGGCTAGGGGGCAGTATTTTCACAGCCGGATAAAAAACGTACCCGATTTAATCTGATTATTACTCCTGCCCAGAAACTAGAATATGCATATAATTATTAGCTTTGGATAGAAAACACTCCAAAGTTTCTAAAACTGTTTGAATGGTGTCTGTGTATAACAGAACTCATTTGGCAGGCCAAAACCTGAGAAGATTCCATGCAGGAAGTGCCCTGTCTGACAATTTCTTGCCCTTCTTGATTATATCTATCCATTACAGAGGATCTATTTTAAAGACAAGACTCTCGTTAATCTAACCACACTGTCCGATTTCAAAAAGGCTTTACAACGAAAGCAAAACATTAGATTATGTCAGCAGAGTACCCAGCCAGAAATAATCAGACACCTATTTTTCAAAATAGCATATAATGTCACATAAACCCAAACCACAGCTAAATGCAGCACTAACCTTTGATCTTCATCAGATGACTACCCTAGGACATTATGTTATACAATACATGCATGTTTTGTTCAATCAAGTTCATATTTATATCAAAAACCAGCTTTTTACATTAGCATGTGACTAGCATGTGACTAGCATTCCCACCGAATACTTCCGGTGAATTTACGAAATTACTCACGATAAACGTTCACAAAAAACATAACAATTATTTTAAGAATTATAGATACAGAACTCCTCTATGCACTCGATATGTCCGATTTTAAAATAGCTTTTCGGTGAAAGCACATTTTGCAATATTCTAAGTAGATAGCCCGGCATCACAGGGCTAGCTATTTAGACACCCAGCAAGTTTAGCACTCACCAAAGTCAGATTTACTATAAGAAAAATGTTATTATCTTTGCTGTTCTTCGTCAGAATGCACTCCCAGGACTTCTACTTCAATAACAAATGTTGATTTGGTCCCAAATAATCCATTGTTCTATCCAAATAGCGGCATTTTGTTCGTGCGTTCAAGACACTATCCGAAAGGGTAAAAAAGGGTCACGAGCATGGCGCATTTCGTGACAAAAATGTCTAAATATTCCATTACCGTACTTCGAAGCATGTCAACTGCTGTTTAAAATCAATTTTTATGCCATTTTTCTCATAAAAAAGCGATAATATTCCGACCGGGAAAGCGTGTAGATGTACAAAGAGAAAATAAAAACATCTCGTGCCCTCGTGCACGAGCCTGAGTCTCAGAGTACTCTGACCGGCCACTATCCAAACGCGATAATGTGTTTCAGCCTGGGGCTGCCTCGATATCATTCAGCTTTTTCCCGGGCTCTGAGAGCCTATGGGAGCCGTAGGAAGTGTCACGTTACAGCAAAGATCCTCAGTCTTCAATAAAAAGAGCCAAGATGAACAACAACTTGTCAGACAGGCTACTTCCTGTTCAGAATCTTCTCAGGTTTTTGCATGCCATATGAGTTCTGTTATACTCACAGACACCATTCAAACAGTTTTAGAAACTTTAGGGTGTTTTCTATCCAAAGCCAATAATTATATGCATATTCTAGTTACTGGGCAGGAGTAGTAACCAGATTAAATCGGGTACGTTTTTTATCCGGCCGTGTAAATACTGCCCCCTATCCCCAACAGGTTAACCGTAAGGTTGCAAGATTGAATCCCTGAGCTGACAAGGTAAAAATCTGTTCTGCCCCTGAACAAGGCAGTTATCCCACCGTTCCTAGGCCGTCATTGAAAATAACAATGTGTTCTTAACTGACTTGCCTAGATAAATAAAGGTAAAAAAAATGAAAAAATGAAAAAATACAAAAAATAAAAAATAAGCGGACAAATCGGAGTCCAAAAATACCGATATCCGATTGTTATGAAAACTTGAAATCGGCCCTAATTAATCAGCCATTCCGATTAATTGGTCGACCTCTAGAGGAGATGGCATTGCGAAGCTGGTTCGAGTCTGCTGTGTCAGTCATGGCCAGGTCGTACTATCACGTTTCAGGTAAGACCCAGATGCAGACAGTGTAACAAAAGTGTATTCCTAGTACAGGGGCAGGCAAAACAACAGCTCAAGGGCAGGCAGAGGTCAGTAATCCCGATAGGGTGCAAAACGTCCAGAACGGCAGGCAGACTCAGGGTCAGAGCAGGCAGGGGTCAGTATATTCCAGTGTGGTTTGGCAAGGTACAGAATGGCAGGCAGGCTCAGGGTCAGGGTAGGCAGAATGGTCAAAACTGGGGGAAAAAAATGAAAATAGGAACTAGAACTGACAAGGGGAAAACCGCTGGTAGGTTTCACAAAACAAAACGAACTGGCAACAGACAAACAGAACACAGGTATAAATACACTGGGGATAATGGGGAAGATTGGTGACACCTGGAGGGGGTGGAGACAAGCACAAAGAGAGGGGAAACGGATCAGAGTGTGACAGAACAAGGATATTTGAAGTTATTTTAAATTAGAACCCAACATTATGCTGCCATCTTGTCCATTTCAAGTATTCTCTCATTGACTGAGACAGGTCTCTGTCATCATAACATGCAACACTTTGGGGTTGACATCCACCTATCTCGCTCAATGAGAGAATACTTCTTTGGGTAAATCACATTATCTGGTGTAATAATCAGAGGCTACAGTTTTCTGCTCTTGTGTGTCTCTACACCTGAGACACTCGGACACACTGAACTGTACTACACCTATTTGTTTTGTATGTTACTTTTACCATATAACATTATTGTTGAATACCCAGTTCTCTTGAGTTAGCATTAAATAGTGTACACTCCCCTGTATTTTGGGTTTTGACAAATAAACATTATTTGAATATCTGAATGTTTAGTATCTGTTTGATGCTACAGAGCCCTGTACAGCTTATATAAATATATTCAGTGAATCCATAAAGGCAGACACATTTCTAAGATTGATAGAAAATGGCCATATTTATTTTTTGGTGGTTCTACATGGTCTTATGCTGAGACACATTAGCGGAGTTTACACAGGCAGCCCAATTCTGATATTTTTCCACTGATTGGTCTAAATCACATCAGATCTTTTTCAGAACTGATCTGATTGGATCAAAAGACCAATTGGTAAAAAAAAATATCAATGTTAGCATTTTACACATTTTATGGAAGAGTTTCAAACGAATGGGACTGGCTAGCGTAATGTTTAGGTACAATGAGGGACAGTGCGAACTGCTTTTGAGAGGAAAGATCAGTCAACAAAGTGAATGGGCTAAGGGACTAGAGAAGTTGTGAAAAGTCTTAGGAGGGCAGTTCTTACGCAGTATGAATTGTTGTGTATGGGAGAATGGGGAGAAATGGAACCTCTCAATCGCTCTCATACACAACAAAACAATTACTTTTAGCACAACCCTGCACAACCACAACCCCCTTCCTCATCTCAAAGTACTGTCTGTAAACCTCCCCAGCCCATTGACTTTGTCTGATCATTCTTGTCAATAGTAGCCATTTGCAGGGGATTTTTTCAACCTTTTCTTTGCATTGTGTTTTGGGAATCTGCAGAGAGAAGAATGAGGTGATTGTGTCATTACTGTTGCAGTCATGATTTTTTACCTTTCAGTGTCCCTTGCTGGTTTCTGTCACACAATCTTTTTGTGCTCCATAACCGCAAGGTGTGTCCACCCCCTCATGCTTGTTACCCACAATGCAGCCGCTTTGGGGTATTTTTCCACAGGGCACTGTGAAATGACTCCTGATAACCTGCGTTTTACAATGAGAAAGGTCAAAAGAGAAGAGGGGTAGACTAAATCTGAAACATGCATGAGAGCATCAGCTGTTCCAGATGACCGTGTGATCACACTCTCCACTCGCCGCAGCCAATGTGAGTAAGACTTTCAAACAGGGCAACATTCACAAGGCCGCAGGGCCAGACGGATTACCAGGACCTGTACTCCGAGCATGCGCTGACCACCTGGCAAGTGTCTTCATTGACATTTTCAATCTCTCCCTGGACAAGTCTGTAATACCAACATGTTTCAAGTATGCCACCATAGTACCTGTGCCCAAGAACACTAACGTAACCTGCCTAAATGACTACCGACCCGTAGCACTCATGTCTGTAGCCATGAAATGCTTTGAAAGGCTGGTCATGTGCATACCCCTCCAACAGATCCACAGATGACACAATCTCTATTGCACTCCACACTGCCCTTTCCCACCTGGACAAAAGGAACACCTATGTGAGAATTCTATTCATTGACTAAAGCTCAGCGTTCAACACCATAGTGCCCTCAAAGCTCATCACTAAGCTAAGGACCCTGGGACTAAACACCTCCCTCTGCAATTGGATCCTGGACTTCCAGGACCCAGGTGGTAAGGGTAGATAACAACACATCCGCCACGCTGATCGACGGGGCTGTAGTGGAGCAGGTTTAGAGCTTCAAGTTTCTTGGCGTCCACATCCCCAACAAACTAACATGGTCCAAGCACACCAAGACAGTCTTGAAGAGGGCACAACAAAACCTATTCCCTCTAAGGAGACTGAAAAGATTTGGCATGGGTCCTCAGATCCTCAAAAGGTTTTACAGCTGCACCATTGAGAGCATCCTGACAGGTTGCATCAATGCCTGGTATGGCAACTGCTCGGCCTCCAATCACAAGGCACTACAGAGGCCCAGTAGTTCACTGGGACCAAACTTCCTGCCATCCAGGACCTCTATACCAGGCGGTGTCAGAGGAAGGCGCTAAAAATTGTCAAAGACTCCAGCCACACTAGTCATAGACAGTTCTCTCTGCTACCGCACTCAAGCGGTACCGGAGCGCCAAGTCTAGGTCCAAAAGCATCCTAAATAGCTTTTACACCCAAGCCATAAGACTCCTGAACAGCTAATCAAATGGCTACCCAGATTATCTGCATTGGCAATTTCTCGCATGGAATAGCCTTCATTTCTCAGAACAAAAATAGACCGACAAGTTTCAGAAGAAAGTGCTTTGTTTCTGGCCATTTTGAGCCTGTAATCAAACCCACAAATACTGACGCTCCAGATACTCAACTAGTCTAAAGAAGGCCAGTTTTATTGCTTCTTTAATCAGAACAACAGTTTCCAGCTGTGCTAACATAATTGCAAAAGGGTTTTCTAATCATCAATTAGCATTTTAAAATGATAAACTTGGATTAGCTAACACAACGTGCCATTGGAACACAGGAGTGATGGTTGCTATTAATGGGCCTCTGTACGCCTATGTAGATACTCCATTAAAAATCAGCCGTTTCCAGCTACAATAGTCATTTACAGCATTAACAATGGCCACACTGTATTTCGGATCAATTTGATGTTATTTTAATAGACACCAAATTAGCTTTTCATTCAAAAACAAGGACATTTGTAAGTGACCCCAAACTTTTGAAAGGTAGTGTACATATTACCTCAATTACCTCAACACCGGTGCCCCCACACATTGACATTGACTTTGTACCGGTACCTCCTGTATATAGCCCCGCTATTGTTATTTACTGCTGCTCTTTAATTATTTGTTATTCTTATCTCTTACTTTTATTTTAGGTATTTTCTTAAAACTGCATTGTTGGTTAAGGGCTTGTAAGTAAGCATTTCACTGTCGTATTCAGCACATATGACAAATACAATTTGATTTAAATTGATTGCATGGTCTCGAACTGTG
Source organism: Salmo salar (assembly GCF_965601325.2). Classification (NCBI taxonomy): domain Eukaryota; kingdom Metazoa; phylum Chordata; class Actinopteri; order Salmoniformes; family Salmonidae; genus Salmo; species Salmo salar. Next base: position 46,193,181 of record NC_138295.1, on the reverse strand, counting down.
TTTGCTAGGGATGGGGGAAAAGTGTGACACCACTTAAGCCCCCAAGGACGGGAGTTGCCCATCCCTTTTCTGGAAGCTCTGGAGCAGGTTTTCACCAAGGATCTCTCTGTACTTTGCTCTGTTCATCTTACCCCCGATCCTGACTAGTCTCCCAGTCCCTGCCGCTGAAAAACATCCCCACTGCATGACGCTGCCACCACCATGCTTCATCGTAGCGATGGTGCCAGGTTACCTCCAAACGTGATGCTTGGCACTCAGGCCAAAGAGCTCAATCTTGGTTTCATCAGACCAGAGAATCTTGTTTCTCATGGTCTGAGAGACCTTTAGGTGCCTTTTGGCAAACTCCAACTGGGCTGTCATGTGCCTTTTACTGAGGGGTGGCTTTCATCTGGCCACTCTACCATAAAGGCCTGATTGGAAGGTTCTCCAATCTCTACAGAGAAACTCTGGAGCTCTGTCAGAGTGACCATTGGGTTCTTGCTCACCTCCCTGATCAAGGCCCTTCTCCTCCAGTTGGTCAGTTTGGCCAGGTGGCCAGCTCTAGGAAGAGTCTTGGTGGTTCCAAACTTTTTCCATTTAAGAATGATGGAGGCCACTGTGTTCTTGGGGACCTTCAATGCTGCAGAAATGCCTTCCCTGTGGCTCAGTTGGTAGAGCATGGTGTTTGCAATGCCAGCATGGTGTGCAACACCAGGGTTGTGGGTTCGATTCCCACTGGGGGGCAGTACAAAAAAATTAATAATAATAATAATAATAAATGCATGAAATGAAATGTATGCATTCACTACTGTAAGTCGCTCTGGATAAGAGTGTCTGCTAAATGACTAAGATGTAAATAGATAAGGTGAATGCACCAATTTGTAAGTCGCTCTGGATAAGAGCGTCTGCTAAATGACAAAAATATATATATTTTTCCATTTCCATTTTTATTAGTGTGTTTATTTCCCATTATTAACATGGAAGGTGTTGGGGGAGGTAGGGGTTTCCTGACATTTAATCTGTCACCATCTGTTGGTAGGGGTTCAGCCAAAATTCCAGTTGCTTCTACACCTATGCCTAAACTGGAGGGTTTTGGGAGTTTTGATGATAGTTTACCCATGGAAACGCCCAAGGATGTGTATGAAAGAGTTTTGCCAAATACAGGGAGTGGTGAGGTCTCCATGGATTTCATAGCATACATAGTACAGCAGATTGGTCATTCCATTGGGGAGAACATTGCCTCCTGTTTGGACATGTTGGGGACAATGTTATGGGGAATGCATGCAGCTCTAGGGGTATGGATGTGTCAGGCCTGAACCTGGTATTGAAGTCTGATATCAGGGAACCGGTGTACTTTCAGGGGGATGGCTCTGAAAAGTGCACAGTGCATGAGTGGGAGGATATGGTCATGGTTTACATGCGTAAGAGGGGCGTATCTGTGATGGACCAAGCAGATGAGGTTATGGGTAGGCTTAGGATGTGCTCGTTGTTACTGACCGCTTTACCAAATTGGCTCATGCCTTCTTGTGTCTGAACCAGTTTGCTAAGTCAGTAGCTCATCAGATGTGGAACAACTATTTCTGTGTCTTCGGGATGCCTCGCCGTATAGACTCAGACCAGGGAGCCAACTTTGAGAGCGCTTTAATAGCTGAACTGTTGAGTGTTGCAGGTGTTCAGAAGTCTCACACCACGCCGTACCATCCGATGGGGAACGGGTCCTGTGAAAGGCTGAATAGGACGTTGGGAAACATGATCCGGGCCCTGCCGACGAGAACAAAGCACAGATGGCCTCAGGCGCTGAAGTCCCTCACGGTTGCATACAATTGTACCATCCATGAGACCACAGGCTTTGCCCCTTTCCTGCTAATGTTTGGGAGGACGCCAAGACTGCCTGTTGACATAGTCTTTGGCTCTGTCATAGAGAACTCAGAAGTTGTCGACTATGACCAGTTTGTTCAGTCTTTGAGGAGAGATCTGAAAGAAGCCATGAATACAGCACAGGCATCTGCAGCGAAGCAGTTGAAGAGGCATGCTGACCTTTATGACAGAGTCAGAGGAGCACCAGTGGAGATTGGGGATCGAGTTTTGCTGGCTAACAAGGGGGAGCGAGGAAAGCAGAAGCTCGCTGACCGTTGGGAGGATACTGTCTACCTTGTCACTGGATTGAATGCTGACAGTCACACTTAAGATTCAGAACAGTTCCACTAGACAGGAGAAGATGGTACATCGCAACCTGATAATGCCAGTCAACTTTCTTCCTCTTCCCCATGCTGCCGTTGATGAGAGAACAGACATGTCTGGATTAACAGAGTCTGAGTAAATGAATGACAGCCTTGTGGTCTCCGCTGCCATGGACACTGCAGTGGATGATGATGCTGAGTACAGAACAAGAGTGTGGGTGTCAGAGTTGCCTTCTGAAGGAACAGGTGGCACAAGCCTGGAGGGTGATGTGCGATCCTTGGATGCTCAGGATATTCCACCTTTGGATTCTGTGGAAGATATACTGCAGCTGGAAGGTCTGCCTCGATCAGAGAGTCTTCAAGAATCTGACCGAGACCGTAACAGTGTAGTGAGTGAGCTAATTGACCAGTCTGCTTACGATATCCGTACTGACCTACCAAACTCAGACCATTCCTTAACTGATCAGTTACGCACTGACTGTGTTGACACCATTGCAACAGTACACAACACTGTCACTCCTTATGCAGTTGAAGGTACTCGGGGTCGTATTAGGTCAAGGGCAGGACGACTATTTAAACCAGTGTCAAGACTGATTGAGATTATGAATCAGCAGAAATGTGGTTCTTGAAGGTTAATATGTGAATAGAGAGGGTCAATGGTATTGACATGTTTTATATGTTTTGTTTTTACATCATTGTGACCATGATTAGAGGTTGCAGGATGGTAATGTGACGGATATGATAAAGTCTCTTATGGTAGTTTATTTTATTACTTGGATGTTTTAACCTCTATGGGACCGGCGGGACGAATTCGTCCCACCTACGTAACATCCACTGCCAGCCTGTGGCGCGATTTTCAAAATCTTCAAAATCCTATTACTTCAATTTCTCAAACATATGACTATTTTACAGCCATTTAAAGATAAGACTCTCGTTAATCTAACCACACTGTCCGATTTCAAAAAGGCTTTACAACGAAAGCAAAACATTAGATTATGTCAGCAGAGTACCAAGCCAGAAATAATCAGACACCCATTTTTCAAGCCAGCATATAATGTCACCAAAACCCAGAAGACAGCTAAATGCAGCACTCACCTTTGATGATCTTCATCAGATGACAACCCTAGGACATTATGTTATACAATACATGCATGTTTTGTTCAATCAAGTTCATATTTATATCAAAAACCAGCTTTTTACATTAGCATGTGACGTTCAGAACTAGCATACCCCCCGCAAACTTCCGGGGAATTCGCTAACATTTTACTAAATTACTCACGATAAACGTTCACAAAAAGCATAACAATTATTTTAAGAATTATAGATACAGACCTCCTCTATGCACTCGATATGTCCGATTTTTAAATAGCTTTTTGGTGAAAGCACATTTTGCAATATTCTAAGTATATAGCCCAGGCATCATGGGCTCGCTATTTAGACACCCGGCAAGTTTAGCACTCACCATAATCATATTTACTATTATAAAAATGTCATTACCTTTTGTTGTCTTCGTCAGAATGCACACCCAGGACGTCTACTTCAATAACAAATGTTGGTTTGGTCCAAAATAATCCATCGTTATATCCGAATAGCGGCGTTTTGTTCGTGCGTTCCAGACACTATCCGAAATAGTAAAGAAGTGTCGCGCGCTTGGCGCAATTCCTGACAATAAAATTCAAAGTATTCCATTGCCGTACGTCGAAGCATGTCAACCGCTGTTTAAAATCAATTTTTACGTCATTTTTCTCGTAGAAAAGCGATAAAATTCCGACAGGGAATCTCCTTTTCGGCAAACAGAGGAAAAAATCCCAAAGGCGGGGGCGGTCGGGGTCACGCGCATAAGCTAGTGTCTCTTGATGGGCCACTTGAGAAAGGCGATAATGTGTTTCAGCCTGGGGCTGGAATGACGACATTCTCTTTTTTCCCGGGCTATGAGAGCCTATGGACGACGTGGGAAGTGTCACGTTAGAGCAGAGATCCTTAGTAAATGATAGAGATGGCAAAGAAGTTCCAGAAATGGTCAGACAGGCCACTTCCTGTAAAGGAATCTCTCAGGTTTTGACCTGCCATTTGAGTTCTGTTATACTCACAGACACCATTCAAACAGTTTTAGAAAATTTAGGGTGTTTTCTATCCATATGTAATAAGTATATGCATATTCTAGTTACTGAGTAGGAGTGGTAACCAGATTAAATCGGGTATGTTTTTTATCCAGCCGTGTCAATGCTGCCCCCTAGCCCTAACAGGTTAAAGTCACTGAGTGTACTTAACATGTAACAGGCATGTTTACCTATGAGGGCTAAGGGGTTGATCAACCACTTTTCACTCTAATTCTCAAGGAGAATAGTCTAATGACCGGAATATTTAGTGACTGTTTTAAAGCAGGGTCTGCATCCTCGATATACACAGCTTTACCTTTTAGTTTTCTCTATTAGGTAGTATTAAAATATATCTATACTTTTTTTTTTCTCTGTGGATTATTCTGTACATATGTTGAGTGTCTTTGTACCTGGTATGTTTGCACATTGTGGTTTTGTATTTTATTATTTTTCTTTGCAAGTGGAATTCAGTAGGGGGAAGTGTAACAGGGTTATATTGGTGATTCCCCTTGCCACTTTATTGTTAAGCCAATGGGTTTTTGGTTTTATTTTTGTCTTGCCTTCACCTACTCAACATGGCATCTTATTGGCTGGTTTGCGTAGCTTGCTTACGAGGGAGGATGTTTCAATTAGAATCGTCCCAGTGAACAAGCACAAAACCAGCGGTAGGTTGCTGGTTGCAAAGCACTGTACGTCAAAAGGGATTTTTATACTCCCAAGTGATGATTTAAATGTACAATTTATATCAATTTGTTTGTAAATGTTATTCGAACATCACACATAAGATGCAGCGGTTTTTGGTGAATATTTGTGGTGCATTTTGTTGTAGAGAATTCCAGCTAATACTAGCTAGCAACTTACTGTGTCTGGTGGGGGGGTTTGTATATTTTGTACAGTGCGTGAGTGCAGAGTTGGATGGTGAGCCGTGCATTGCATGACGTGCAATTTTGTGCTGTTCCTATCAGAATAAAGCTCCATGACTGGTGTTACAAGTTGGAGTTCGTGTCGATAATTGATTGTACACAACGCAAGAAGAGTACTGTTACACATGGACACAACATTTCAATATAAAGAGAAATAATCTACACATTAATTTGTTAAGTGGGCCTTTCCTGTAATGATAACTCAATCAGGCGACCGGTACTCAGTGCTGAACAGTGCTGAAATAGCAGCTGCGTCAGGTCTCTCTCCTCTATTCATCTGCTGATTACATGGACAAGGGGAACCTGATTAGTAATCCTAGATCATCAATGCTACTCTGAGACACTTTGTGAACACAGGCCTAGATCTTCCCGAAATGTTAGGTGTGTGAGTAAGTAAGTGGCAGGTAGGGGTTATGGGCAGTGAGACAAGTATACTGCAAGTGTGTGTGTGGTGGCCTGGCCAGTCATTTGTGGGTTGTTTGTGTAGCCTCAGGCCTTTGGCTCTTAATCTGAAACTCTCACCATTCTCTGTACCTCTTCACTGTCACTGAGTGATGTAATTCTCTGACACCTCTTTTCTCCTCTTTTCCTGAGCCCATGCCCTCAACAGACAGGATAGCAACAACAGCAGAGCTGCAGCACCCCTCATTCTGAAACGACACCTAAAATGCTCAGATTACCAATGGTTAAGTAGGTAGCTAGGATATATAAGTTAGCTAACCATTTACAGTAACAGCAGTTCATTCATAAGACAAAAAACACTATCTTTGTTGGGACTACCTTATAATCTTAAATCTACAGCAGAAATAAAGAAATATCACTATCTTGGCATTAATGGATTAATTAATAGAAATTAATACATGAATTAATATATAATACATTTACATTTAAGTCATTTAGCAGACGCTCTTATCCAGAGCGACTTACAAATTGGTGCATTCACCTTATGATATCCAGTGGAACAACCACTTTACAATAGTGCATCTAAATCTTTTAAGGGGGGTTAGAAGGATTACGTTATCCTATCCTAGGTATTCCTTAAAGAGGTGGGGTTTCAGGTGTCTCCGGAAGGTGGTGATTGACTCCGCTGTCCTGGCGTCGTGAGGGAGCTTGTTCCACCATTGGGGTGCCAGAGCAGCGAACAGTTTTGACTGGGCTGAGCGGGAACTGTGCTTCCTCAGAGGTAGGGGGGCCAGCAGTCCAGAGGTGGATGAACGCAGTGCCCTTGTTTGGGTGTAGGGCCTGATCAGAGCCTGAAGGTATGGAGGTGCCGTTCCCTTCACAGCTCTGTAAAAATCACCATGGTCTTGTAGCGGATGCGAGCTTCAACTGGAAGCCAGTGGAGAGAGCGGAGGAGCGGGGTGACGTGAGAGAATTTGGGAAGGTTGAACACCAGACGGGCTGCGGCGTTCTGGATGAGTTGTAGGGGTTTAATGGCACAGGCAGGGAGCCCAGCCAACAGCGAGTTGCAGTAATCCAGACGGGAGATGACAAGTGCCTGGATTAGGACCTGCGCCGCTTCCTGTGTGAGGCAGGGTCATACTCTGCGAATGTTGTAGAGCATGAACCTACAGGATCGGGTCACCGCCTTGATGTTAGTGGAGAACGACAGGGTGTTGTCCAGGATCACGCCAAGGTTCTTAGCACTCTGGGAGGAGGACACAAGGGAGTTGTCAACCGTGATGGCGAGATCATGGAACGGGCAGTCCTTCCCCGGGAGGAAGAGCAGCTCCGTCTTGCCGAGGTTCAGCTTGAGGTGATGATCCGTCATCCACACTGATATGTCTGACAGACATGCAGAGATGCGATTCGCCGCCTGGTTATCAGAAAGGGGAAAGGAGAAGATTAATTGTGTGTCGTCTGCATAGCAATGATAGGAGAGACCATGTGAGGATATGACAGAGCCAAGTGACTTGGTGTATAGCGAGAATAGGAGAGGGCCTAGAACAGAGCCCTGGGGGACACCAGTGGTGAGAGCGCATGGTGCGGAGACAGATTCTCGCCACGCCACCTGGTAGGAGCGACCTGTCAGGTAGGACGCAATCCAAGCGTGGGCCGAGCCGGAGATGCCCAACTCGGAGAGGGTGGAGAGGAGGATCTGATGGTTCACAGTATCAAAGGCAGCAGATAGGTCTAGAAGGATGAGAGCAGAGGAGAGAGAGTTAGCTTTAGCAGTGCGGAGAGCCTCCGTGACACAGAGAAGAGCAGTCTCAGTTGAATGCCCAGTCTTGAAACCTGACTGATTAGGATCAAGAAGGTCATTCTGAGAGAGATAGCAGGAGAGCTGGCCAAGGACGGCACGTTCAAGAGTTTTGGAGAGAAAAGAAAGAAGGGATACTGGTCTGTAGTTGTTGACATCGGAGGGATCGAGTGTAGGTTTTTTCAGAAGGGGTGCAACTCTCGCTCTCTTGAAGACGGAAGGGACGTAGCCAGCGGTCAAGGATGAGTTGATGAGCGAGGTGAGGAAGGGGAGAAGGTCTCCGGAAATGGTCTGGAGAAGAGAGGAGGGGATAGGGTCAAGGGGGCAGGTTGTTGGGCGGCCGGCTGTCACAAGACGCGAGATTTCAACTGGAGAGAGAGGGGAGAAAGAGGTCAAAGCACAGGGTCAAAGCACAGCACAATAATAAATTCATACAATGAAGTTAAAGGGTGAACTATTTTGAAGGGACATAAAGTGTTGGCTGTGCATTTAGCAAATGACAGGCATTCCACATTTAACGCCACCCGCATGTGAAAATCAAAATATCCAGATATTGTTTGGTTTATATGCAAAAACGTTTAAAGCCATTTTCAGTTTTTCCGTAAATCTTTTTTTTTTTAAAGAGCCGTTTTCGTGTTGCTGATTGCTCCATTTTAACACAGAAAAGGAATTAACCACACGTACATGGGCCGTTATTGCATAACATTTATCATTTTGTATTCTTCAGGTAATCTAACCTAGCATGCATAAAAAACGTCTGTGTGGAGACCCCTCATCTGTTTTTCAGGGGAAACGGAAGTTAGGTCTGTATCCCTGAAAACCGAAAACATCAGCTTTTTACCGACCCTGTGGAGAGTATCTTTCAGGAAACAAAAGATACATTTTTTTTTGGCCTTAGCTCCACCCCATTGCTCTTATTTTCTTTCAGCCACCTCACACTTGCGCCCTTCTCTCTCTCGCTCTCTCGCTCTCCCACTCCCATAAATGCAGTGACAGTTGCATTCTGTGTGTGCATGCATGTGTGATAGAGATAGTCGAAATAGAAAGTGAGAGAGGGAGGGAGAGTGAAGGAGCAAAGGGGAATGCTTGCCACTGAGGGAGGGAAAAGGAATAAGGAAATTGAAGTAGCCGCCATATGCTGTGGACTTTTATGAATGTCTTGCTGAAGTGAATATTCTTTTTTGGGAAAAAAGATGGGAAGCTCGCATTTTCTGAACAAAGGCTTGCCTTTAGGTAAACATTTAGCTTTCCTTTGGTGCATTGGACCACATGTTAACTGTGATTGTGCTGTGTGGTGTGTACACACACAGTATTCTTCCTTCCCTTTCTCCTCTTCCTTTCCCCCTCCACTTTCTCCCTCTCCATTATCTTTCATCTCTACCATTCAGCAACTTACAATGCTGTAATAGCTTACTTCCAACTCTAAATATGTTTCTGTTGATGCCTGGTATGCTTAGCCTATAGCCTCCTGTAGGGGTGAAGTACAGAAATACTATTTCCCTTCAAAAAATTTAAGGGCTGGCAAGGAGACACACAGCAGATACTTCCTAAATGGCCTTCCCGTTTATTGAGCAGTTGGCAACGGTGTTTCCAGTTCCGTCTGACTTGCTTCCTAATTTTCCTTTCAGCGAAGAAAGAAACATTGTTCTAGAATCAGTCTACTATGGGAATACTTCAGATTCAGGAAGGACAGAAAACAGCTTTGTAGGTGCTTAGTAGTCATGCTAGTATTGTGAATACTTCCATGTCTTAATTTTTAAAATTGTACCTTTATTTAACTAGGCAAGTCAGTTAAGAATAAATTCTTATTTTCAATGACAGCCTAGGAACAGTGGGTTAACTGCCTTGTTCAGGGGCAGAATTATAGATTTTTACCTTGTCAGCTTAGGGATTCGATCTTGCAACCTTTCAGTTAATAGTCCAATGCTCTAACCACTAGGCTACCTGCTGCCCCATACTGGTGTCTGTTACTTGGATTTATTTTTTATTGTATTCACAACATCAGCATATTTTCTACAATGGTGGTCTTGTTTTGTTGTTTGATCTTTTTCTATTATTATTCATGTCTGGGCTCGTAGGTGTGTTCAGTTCTGTGATCAATGGATGTCTTATCTTGTTATTAAAATCAGGCTAATTGACACAGATACCAATTCACCCCTGGGGTGCTCAAATTGGCAGAATTACCCCTATACAAAGATCACATATCAGTATTGCTATGGAATGCCATGGATATTGGTGATAAAACAATTCATTGTTTGTTAATTTCTTTGAATTTTTATAATCTTTGAAGAAGACATGTTGGCTTAGCTAATAGTTTTTGTATTTTCATTAATCTAAAACACAAATGTCAAACGTGGCTGATAAAACTCTCCAGTAATCGAGCTAGGCATATACATTCATCCTCATTTTCATGTTTGTAGTGAATTACACCCTGTGGCTGATCAGTCCAGTTGTGATCTAAACGCAGACAAACAAGACGTGGCTTAATGATCCTGTTTGCCTGTGTGATTGTGTTTGTGTGTTTGCTCACTTGTGTGTGACTGTGTGTGCGTGCGTTTGCGTGACTGACTGTGTGTATTGGTGTTTGTGTCTCTGGGTGAGTATGCATGTGTCCGTGTGTATGCTGGTGGCGGGATGAGGTAGGGAGGGAGCTGAAGGAGAAGAAAGGGGTGTGTCTACTCCCCTGGCTCGCCTAGAAGGGAGATTTCCTGTGGGAACAGAACAGTGGGTTGAGACAGTCACGCCATGTTTGTTCATGCCAGATTGGCTATGATCATAAATCACATAGCCTGAGCTACTCACAGGTGCACAGTTGTTTTCCTTCTTTATGGTGGTTACAGTTAAAATTCTACCTTTCATATCAATGCATATCGGTTTATTGGGCTGTATTGAAAAATAATGTATATGAGGACATCTTAAATAAGTGGGGAAATAAATTAAATAGAGCTATGTTTGAAGCATTTCATATTTGCATAGTAAAGGACAGCTCTGATCAAATAAAATAAAATTTTATTTGTCACATGCGCCGAATACAACAGGTGTAGGTAGACCTTACTGTGAAATGCTTACTTACAAGCCCAACAATGCAGTTTTAAGAAAATAGAGTTAGGAAAATATTTACAAAATAAAAATAAAAAGTAACACAAAATAACAATAACGTGGCTATATACAGGAGGTACCGGTACTGTCAATATGCGGGGTACAGGTTAGTCGAGGTAATTTGTACATGTAGGTAGGGGTAAAATGACTATGCATAGATAATAAACAGCGAGTAGCAGCAGTGTGAAAACAAAGGGGGGAGGGGGGTGTCAATGCAATAGTCCGGGTGGCCATTTGATTAATTGATCAGCAGTCTTATGGCTTGGGGGTAGAAGCTTTTAAGAAGCCTTTTGGACCTAGACGTCGTCTCTCCGGTACTGCTTGCTGTGCGGTAGCAGAGAGAACAGTCTATGACTTGGGTGACTGGAGTTTTTGGCAATTTTTTGGGCCTTCCTCTGACACCACCTAGTATATATGTCCTGGATGGCAGGAAGCTTGGCCATACGCACTACCTTCTGTAGCGCCTTACGGTTGGATGATGAGCAGTTGCAATACCAGGCGGAGATGCAACCGGTCAGGATGCTCTTGATGGTGCAGCTGTAGAACATTTTGAGTATCTGAGGACCAATGCCAAATCTTTTCAGTCTCCTGAGTGGGAAAAAGCATTGTCGTGCCCTCTTCACGACTATCTTGGTGTGTTTGGACCATAATAGTTAGTTGGTGATGTGGACATTAAGGAACTTGGAACTCTCGACCCGCTCCACTACAGCCCCGTCGATGAGAATGGGGGTGTGTTCGGCCCTCTTTTTCCTGTAGTCCACGATCAGCTCCTTGCTCACATTGAGGGAGAGGTTGTTTCCCTGGCATCACACTGACACCTCCCTATTGGCTGTCTCATCATTGGCGGTGATCAGGCCTATCACTGTTTTGTCGTCAGCAAACTAAATGATGGTGTTGGAGTCATGCTTGGCCACGCAGTTGTGGGTGAACAAGGAGTACAGGAAGGGACAAAGCACGAACCCCTGAAGGGCCCCCATGTTGAGGATCAGCGTGGCAGATGTGTTGTTGCCTACCCTTACCACCTGGGGACAGCCTGTCAGGAAGTCCAGGATCCAGTTGCAGAGGGAGGTGTTTAGTCCCAGGATCATAGCTTAGTGATGAGCTTTGTGGGCACTATGGTGTTGAACACTGAGCTGTAGCCAATGAACAGCATTCTCCCATAGGTGGTCTTTTTGTCCAGGTGTGAAAGGGCAGTGTGGAGTGCGATTGAGATTGCGTCATCTGTGGATCTGTTGGGGCGATATGCGAAGTGGGTCTAGCGTTTCCGGGATGATGTTGTTGATGTGAGCCATGACCAGCCTTTCAAAGCATTTCATGGCTAACAACGTGAGTGGTACGGGGTGGTAGTTATTTAATCTTCACTTTCTTGGGCACAGGGACTATGGTGGTTTGCTTGAAACATGTAGGTATTACAGACTCGGTCAGAGAGAGGTTGAAAATGTCAGTGAAGACACTTGCCAGTTGGTCCTTGTATGTTCTTAGTACATGTCCTGGTAATCCGTCTGGCCCTGCGGCCTTGTGAATGTTGACCTGTTTAAAGGTCTTGCTCACATCGGCTACAGATAGCGTGATCACACAGTCGTCCTTGTATCCTTGTCGAACACAACTCAGGCTTTCTGGGGTGCTGTAGTTTGACTGTATGAACGTAGATGAGGGTTCACAGGAGCAGGCTGAGGAGGGGCAAACCTTAAGCCACAAGAGACACTGTTTAGAATACTGGACGTAAGGGTCGTTCGTACTAGTTCTCACACGATCAGATCCTCCACTGGAATGACAGATAAGAACTGGGTCTCTAAATGTGTCAGTAAAATGTGGTAGATGTGATAAGAAAACTGATAGGGATCTTTTCCTTTCTCACTAATTCTCCCATTTGATGTTATCACAATAATTCCTTATTAGCAGGGCCAATTCCAGGGAAATAAGCAATATAAGTGATCGCTTAGCCAAAAAAAAGAAGAAAAATAATTTGAATTACAAAATATGTAGAATTGCGGTAAATTAGCTTGGGAAAATGTATTTTTTAAAAGCTTAACGTATTGCAGGCATTTACTGTATACTGAACAAAGATATAACGCAACAGGTTGTGGTGATCCCATGTTTCATGAGCTGAAAAAAAAGATCCCAGACATTTTCCATACTCACAAAAAGCTGATTTCTCTCAAATGTTGTACATCCCTGTTAGTGAGCATTTCTCGTTTGCCAAGATAATCCATCTACCTGACAGGTGTGGCATATCAAAAAGCTGATCAAACAGCATGATCATTACACAGGTGCACATTGTGCTGGGGACAATAAAAGGCGACTCTAAAATGTGCAGTTGTCACACAACACAAAGCCACAATGTAACATGTTTTGAGGGAGCATACAATTGGCATGCTGACTGCAGAATTGTCCACCAGAGCTATTGCCAGATAATTTAATGTTCATTTCTTTACCATAAGCCGCCTCCAATGTTGTTTTAGAGAATTTGGCAGTACGTCCAACTGGCCTCACAACCGCAGACCACGTATAAACACGCCAGCTCAGAACCTCCACATCTGGGTTCTTCACCTGCGGGATCATCTGAGAACATCCACACAGACACCTGATGAAACTGTGGGTTTGCACAACCAAATAATTTCTGCACAAACTGTCAGAAACCATCTCTGGGCCTCCTGAGTGGCGCAGTGGTCTAAGGCATTGCATCGCAGTGCTAGCTGTACCACTAGAGATCCTGGTTCAAGTTCAGGTTCTGTCGCAGCAGGCTGCAACCGGAGACCCATGGGGCGATGCACTACGGGCAATGAAAACAATTGCATTTTATCGATGGCAATTTGAATGCACAGAGATACAGTGACAAGATCCTGAGGCCCATTGTCGTAACATTTATCCACCGCCTTCCCCTCATGTTTCAGTATGATAATGCACGGCCCCATGTGACAAGGATCTGTACACAATTACTGGAAGCTGAAAATGTCCCATTTCTTCCATGACCTGCATACTCACCAGACATGTTACCCATTGAGCATGTTTGGGATGCTGTGGATGGATGTATGTTCCAGTTCCCGCCAATATCCAACAACTTCACACAGCCACTGAAAAGGAGTGGGACAACATTCCACAGGCCATAATCTACAGCCCGATCAACTATGAGAAGGAGATGTGTTGCGCTGCATGAAGCAAATGATGGTCACAACAGATATCTGTATTACCAGTCATGTGAAATCCATAGATTAGAACCTTATTCATTAATTTCAACTGACTGATTTCCTTATACAGTTGAAGTCGGAAGTTTACATGCACCTTAGCCAAATACATTTAAACTCAGTTTTTCACAATTCCTGACATTTAATCCTAGTACAAATTCCATGTCAGGTCTGTTAGGATCACCACTTTTTTTTAAGAATGTGAAATGTCAGAATAATAGTAGGGAGAATGATTTATTTCAGCTTTTATTTATTTCATCACATGTGGGTCAGAAGTTTACATACACTCAATTAGTATTTGGTAGCATTGCCTTTAAATTGTTTAACTTGGGTCAAACATTTTGGGTAGCCTTCCACAAGCTTCCCACAATAAGTTGGGTGAATTTTGGCCCATTCCTCCTGACAGAGCTGGTGTAACTGAGTCAGGTTTGTAGGCCTCCTTGCTCGCACACACTTTTTCAGTTCTGCCCACAAATTTTCTATAGGATTGAGGTCAGGGCTTTGTGATGGCCACTCCAATACCTTGACTTTGTTGTCCTTAAGCCATTTTGCCACAACTTTGGAAGTATGCTTGGGGTCATTGTCCATTTGGAAGACCCATTTGCGACAATGCTTTAACTTCCTGACTGATATCTTGAGATGTTGCTTCAATATATCCACATCATTTTCCATCCTCATGATGCCATCTATTTTGTGAAGTGCACCAGTCCCTCCTGCAGCAAAGCACCCCCACAACATGATGCTGCCACCCCCATTCTTCACGGTTGGGATGGTGTTCTTCGGCTTGCAAGCCTCCCCCTTTTTCCTCCAAACATAACGATTGTCATTATGGCCAAACAGTTTATTTTCTTTTCATCAGACGATCTTTGTCCCCATGTGCAGTTGCAAACCGTAGTCTGGCTTTTTTATGGCGGTTTTGGAGCAGTGGCTTCTTCCTTGCTGTGTGGTCCTTTCAGGTAATGTGATGTAGAACTCGTTTTACTGTGGATATAGATACTTTTGTACCGGTTTCCTCCAGCATCTTCACAAGGTCCTTTGTTGTTGTTCTGGGATTGATTTGCACTTTTTGCACAAAAGTACGTTCATCTCTGGGAGACAGAACACGTCTCCTTCCTGAGCGGTGTGACGGCTGCGTAGTCCCATGGTGTTTATACTTGCGTACTATTGTTTGTACAGATGAACGTGCTACCTTCAGGCGTTTGGACATTTCTCACAAGGATGAACCAGACTTGTGGAGGTCTCCAATTTCTTTTTCTGAGGTCTTGACTGATTTCTTTTGATTTTCCCATGATGTCAAGCAAAGAGGCACTAAGTTTGAAGGTAGACCTTGAAATACATCCACAGGTACACCTCCAATTGACACAAATTATGTCAATTAGCCTATCAGAAGCTTCTAAAGCCATGATATAATTTTCAGGAATTTTCCAAGCCGCTTAAAGGCACAGTCAACTTAGTGTATGTAAACTTGTGACCCACTGGAATTGTTATATAGTGAGTTATAAGTGAAATAATCTGTCTGTAAACAATTGTTGGAAAAATTACTTATGTCATGCACAAAGTAGATGTCCTAACCGACTTGCCAAAACTATAGTTTGTTAACAAGAAATTTGTGCAGTGGTTGAAAAATGAGTTTTAATGACTCCAACCAAAGTGTGTGTAAACTTCTGACTTCAACTGTATTTACTGTAAGTCTTTGAAATGTTTGCATGTTGCGTTTATATTTTTGTTCAGTGTATACATGATAGAAGACATTAGCAGAATATTTTTTAATACCACACAAATGGCAGAATTCAGGCTACTGTGCAACTCACTATTCAGGTAGGATGCAATTTTGGAACTTCATTCATTATTATTTTAATAATTTGTTATATCATCATTATAAATGTAAATAATTGTTATTATTGTAGGCCTATTTATTATTCTAAACCAGGTCTTTAAAACATACTTTTACAAGGTACAAAAATTGAGCACTAAATGCATCAGGCCTATAGGCTTAGACTTCCACTGTATGATATTAGTATTTAAAAAAACAAAATATAAAAGAAAGAGAAGCTTAGGCCTAGCCCCAGAGAGAGATAGGGATAGCTACGACACCAACATGCATTTATTTTGTCAGATAGGCCACTGCGTCTGCTATTCCAGCCTGGTCTCAGAGCATTTCATATTATTATGTATATAAATCAGAGATTTACTATGATATGTTACATTTTGTATGGTATGTACTAATTTGTGGATGTCCATCATCCATTTCCTTTGATATGTTACGTGTTGCAATTCATATGATATGTTACGAATAGCAATTTGTGCAACATGTAATACGTTTGCAATACGTATGATATTTTACGAATTCCAATTTGTTGTGGCTAAAATTATCTAGGTGGGTAATGCTAATGTTAGCAAAGTGGTTAACTTTAGCTAGGCTAAAGGTTAGGGTTAGAGGTTAAGGTTAGGTTTCAGAGTTAGGTTAAAGGGTTAGGAGTTAGATTAAATCAAATCAAATTCTATTTGTCACATGCGCCGAATACAACAGGTTACCTTAAATGCTAACTTACAAGCCCTTAACCAACAATGCCGTTTTAAGAAAATACAAAAAAAGTAAGAGATAAGAATAACAAATAGTTCATTAAAGAGCAGCAGTAAATAACAATAGCGGAGCTATATACAGGGGCTACCGGTATGCAAATGGTGTTGATGTGAACTATGACCAGCCTTTCAAAGCATTATATAGCTACGGACGTGAGTGCTACGGGTCGGTAGTCATTTATGCAGGTTACCTTAGTGTTCTTGGGCACAGGGACTATGGTGGTATGCTTGAAACATGTTGGTATTACAGACTCAGACAGGGAGAGGTTGAAAATGTCAGTGAAGATATTTGGTACCAGTTGGTCAGTGCATGCTTGGAGTACACGTCCATGTAATCCGTCTGGCCCTGCGGCCTTGTGAATGTTGATCTGTTTAAAGGTCTTACTCACATCAGCTGCAGAGAGCGTGATCACACAGTCGCCCAAAACTGCTGATGCTCTCATGCATGTTTCAGTGTTACTTACCTCGAAGCGAGCATAGAAGTTATTTAGCTCATCTGGTAGGCTCGTGTCACTGGGCAGCTCTCGGCTGTGCTTCCCTTTGTAGTCTGATATAGTTTGTAAGCCCTGCCACATCCGACGTGCGTCAGAGCTGGTGTAGTACGATTCGATCTTAGTCATGTATTGATGCTTTGCCTGTTTGATGATTGGTCGCAGGGCATTGTGGGATTTCTTCTAAACTTCCGGGTTAGAGTCTCGCACCTTGAAAGCGGCAGCTCTACCCTTTAGTGCGAATGTTGCCTGTAATCCATGGCTTCTGGTTGGGGTATGTGCATACAGTCACTGTGGGGATGACATCATCGATGCACTTATTGATGAAGCCAGTGACTGATGTGGTGTACTCCTCAATGCCATTGGAAGAATCCTGGAACATATTTCAGTCTGTGCTAGCAAAACAGTCCTGTAGTTTAGCATCTGCTTCATCTGACCACTTTTTTATAGACCGAGTCATTGGTGCTTCCTGCTTTAATTTTTGCTTGTCAGCAGGAATCAGGAGGATAGAATTATGGTCAGATTTGCCAAATGGAGGGCGAGGGAGAGCTTTGTACGCTTCTCTGTGTGTGGAGTAAAGGTGATCTCGAGTTTTTTTCCCTCTGGTAGCACATTTAACATGCTGATAGAAATGAGGTAAAACTGATTTAAGTTTCCCTGCATTAAAGTCCCCGGCCACTAGGTGTGCCACCTCTGGATGAGCGTTTTCCTGTTTGCTTATGGCGGTATACAGCTCATTGAGTGCGGTTTTAGTGCCAGCACCAGACTGTGGTGGTATGTGGACAGCTACGAAAAATACAGATGACAACTCCCTAGGTAGATAGTGTGATCTACAGCTTATCATGAGATACTCTACCTCAGATGAGCAAAACCTCGAGACTTCCTTAGATATTGTGCATAGGCCCACATCCCGTTTCTTACCAGAGGCTGCTGTTCTATCCCGCCAGCTGTATGTTATGAATGTTGTCGTTCAGCCACGACTCTGTGAAACACACGATATTACAGTTTCTAGGCCATAGGTGCTTTCAGTTCGTCCCATTTATTTCCCAGCGATTGAATGTTAGCTAGCAGTACGGATGGCAAAGGCAGATTATCCACTCTTGCCTGATCCTCACAAGGCACCCCGCTCTCTTTCCGCAAAATCTCAGTTTCTTTCTTCAGCGAATGACGGAGATGAGGGCCTGTACGGGTGTTTGGAGTATATCCTTCCCGTCCGACTCATTAAAGAAAGATTCTTCGTCTAATTCGAGGTGAGTAATCGCTGTTCTGATGTCCAGAAGCTCTTTCCTGACATAAGAGACGTTTGCAGCAACATTATGTACAAAATAAGTTACAATGTAAAAAAACAAACAAAATAGCATGGTTGGTTAAGAACCAATAAAAAGGCAGCCATCTTCATCAAAAAAGGGTTAAGTTTCGGGTTAAGCTTAGGAGTTAGGTTAAAGGCTTGAGGTTTGGGTTAGGGGAAGGGTTAACTAACATGCTAAGTAGCTCCAAAGTAACTAAAAAGCAGTAAATAGTTGCAAAGTTGCTAATTAGCTAAAATTGTCCATGATGAGATTCAAACATGCAACCTTTGGGTTGCTAGACATTCGCGTTACCACCCGTTTTGTTTAACTGTCTCAACAGAATTAAACAAAAAACGTTTTTATAGGCTTTTTAAAGGACATGTAATTGTGGCTAATTTGGACAATATCCCTCGTTTGTTGGTGGTGGTGGCTGTGTGGGTGGACTCCCTAATGGGTTAAACAGCCAATGCATATGGTACATTTCTCAAATGTCCGATAATTTAAGATCTTCCAGGTCACTTGTCTGGGCTTTTGGCTGATAAAGAAATTGGAATAGCTGATCAATAAAATTGGCACCAATTGACCAAGGAGAAAAAAAAAATCATATTGCGAAATAATGTTTTTTTGCCTTCTCATTGGTGAAAATACCAGTAAATATAAATATATTTGACCGGTCTTGCTTATCGGTCTATGGGTTCATTTGCATAATTTAGTGGAACTAAATTGCCGTGTCTATATATTCGTTATGTATTTTATTTATCACATGCGCACAGCATACAAATGCTAAGCCTTTGAGCTGAAAATCTGTCAGACAGTACTTTTATAAGCCCAATCATTGCACCAAAATTCTAAATGCAATCGTTTGTTAAAAATAGTTATGGCCACAATTAAAAAGATACTATTTTCAGCCCTATTTCTCATGGTAGTCTAATTGATATGTGCTTCCCATTCACCATTCAAATGCATATCTTATTTTTATTTTATTTAACCTTTATTTAACTAGGCAAATTCTTATTTACAATGACGGCCTACCAAAAGGCAAAGGCCTCCTGTGGGGACGGGATTAAAACAAATAAATACATAAAAATATATAGGACAAAACACACATCACGACAAGAAAGACAACACAACACTACATAGAGACCTAAGACAAACTTTGATTTGATGTAAGACAACAACATAGCAATTCAGCAACACATGACAACACAGCATTGTAGCAATACAACATGACAACAACATGGCAGCAGCACATGGTAGCAGCACAAAACATAGTACAAATATTATTGGGCACAGACCACAGCAAAAAGGGCAAAAAGGTAGAGACAAAAATACATCACGCAAAGCAGCTACAACTGTCAGTAAGAGTGCCCATGATTGAGTCTTTGAATGAAGAGATTTCGATTAAACTGTCCAGTTTGAGTGTTTGTTGCAGCTCGTTCCAGTCGCTAGCTGCAGCGAACTGAAAAGACCAGCGGCCCAGGGATGTGTGTGCTTTGGGGACCTTTAACCGAATGTGACTGGCTGTATGTGGAGGATGAGGGCTGCAGTAGATATCTCAGATAGGGGGAGTGAAGCCTAAGAGGGTTTTATAAATTATCATCAACCAGTGGGTCTTGCGACAGGTATACAGAGATGACCAGTTTACAGAGGAGTCTAGTGTGCAGTGATGTGTCCTATAAGGAGCATTGGTGGCAAATCTGATGGCCGAATGGTAAAGAACATGTAGCCACTCAAGAGCACCCTTACCTGCCGATCTATAAATTACGTCTCCGTAATCTAGCATGGGTAGGATGGTCATCTGAATCAGGGTTAGTTTGGCAGCTGGGGTGAAAGAGAAGCGATTACGATAGAGGGAACCAAGTCTAGATTTAACTTTAGCCTGCAGCTTTGATATGTGCTGAGAGAAGGACAGTGTACCACATAGCCATAATCCCAAGTACTTGTATGAGGTGACTACTTCAAACTCTAAACCCTCAGAGGTAGTAAACACACCTGTGGGGAGAGGTGCATTCTTCTTACCAAACCACATGACCTTTGTTTTGGAGGTGTTCAGAACAAGGTTAAGGGCAGTTGGACACTAAGAAAGCTTTGTTGTAGAGTGTTTAACACAAAATCCGGGGAAGGGCCAGCTGAGTATAAGACTGTATCATCTGCATATAAAAAGATGAGAGAGCTTCCTACTGCCTGAGAGATGTTGTTGATGTAAATTGAGAAGAGCTTGGGGTACTCCCTTGGTGACAGGCAGTGGCTGAGACAGCAGATGTTCTGACTTTATACACTGCAGTCTTTGAGAGAGTTAATTAGCAAACCAGGCCAAATACCCCACAGAAACACCAATACTCCTTAGCCGGCCCCACAAGAATGGAATGGTCTACCGTATCAAAAGCTTTGGCCAAGTCAATGAAAATAGCAGCACAACATTGCTTAGAATCTCGGGCAATGGTGACATTTTACTACCTATTATGAGGCATGTTTAACCTTGCTTCAAAGTATCCTTGACCATATCCGTGGAGGCAATTATTTGATAAAGACTTCCATATGCCATTGAAACCAGTAGGCTATTTCTCTCACGTTCTATTGTTATTGCGTCTTTAGATTTCCCCTCTTTCTACATTTCTAATGGATATTTTAATCTCTGTCACTTTGATAACAGTGTTTTCCGCTAATTGTATTATGAAACTAACATTCGCCCGTAACCTACAGCCTTGTGCGCATTGCTGCGCTTATAATGTGATGAAATAAGAGTTGATCAACATTTTAAGCTAAACATTCTGATCTAATGCATCAGACTTGTTGCTTTTTAACTCTTTTTTTTTGTAGCCTAGGCCTAGCCTACTGGTAGTATTAATTTGGGATCTATCGTTCCACAACTGTCCCAGAGTTTCTTGGGAATAGGCTATTTCTTTCTCGACAAGTTGACCAGCAGAATAGGTCATTTTTTTCTACTATGGGGCATAATAGATTGACATAGGCTAGTGATTTTTCTGTTTATTACTCGTCTTGTTGGCTGGGGAAAAGCAAATGTGTACAGCTATTCTAATTCTTCAATGCACATCGGAATTTGGTAAGAAGCCTTTCATTGCATTCTCGACTTGCATGTTTTGTTAAGATGAATTACCATTTAAACGTGATTTCTGTCATTCTGAGCACAGTGAATGGACGTCCTAATCAGGTTACGCACCTAATGCATATGGATCCGGTAAATTTCTCAAATGGCTGGTCAATTAAAATGCTGCCGGTCATATGTCAGGCACCACATTTCCATAACGGAAACCCTGGTCCGGCGCCATATACAGTGCATTCGGAAAGTATTCACACCCCATGAGTTTTTCCACATTTTGTTACGTTACAACCTTATTCTAAAATTGATTAAATTGTTTCTTTCCCCTCATCAATCTACACTCAATACCTCATAATGACAAAGCAAAAACAGATTTGACATTTTTGCAAATATATTAAAAATAAAAACCGGAAATATCACATTTACTTAAGTATTCAGACCCCTTGCTCAGTACTTTGTTAAAGCACCTTTAGCAGCAATTACAGCCTTGAGTCTTCTTGGGTATGACGCTACAAGCTTGGCACACCTGTATTTGCGGAGTTTCTCCCATTCTTCTCTGTAGATCCTCTCAAGCTCTGTCAGATTGAATGGGGAGCTTCGCTGCACAGCTATTTTCAGGTCTCTCCAGAGATGTTCGATCGGGTTCAAGTCCGCTCTCTGGCTGGGCCACTCAAGGACATTCAGAGACTTGTTCCTGAAGCCACTCTTGCGTTGTCTTGGCTGTGTGCTTCGGGTTGTTGTCCTGTTGGGAGGTGAACCTTTGCCCCAGTCTGAGGTCCTGAGCACTCTGGAGCAGATTTTCATCAAAGATCTCTCTGTACTTTGCTCTGTACATCCTTTCCTTTATCATGACTAGTCTCCCAATCCCTGCCGCTGAAAAACATCTCCACAGCATGATGCTGCCACCATAGGGATGGTATTGGCCAGGTAATGATCGGTGCCTGGTTTCCTCCAGACGGGACGCTTGTCAATCAGGCCAAAGAGTTCAATCTTGGTTTCATCAGACCCGAGAATCTTGTTTCGCATGGTCTGAGAGTCCTTTAGGTGCCTTTTGGTAAACTTCAAGCGGGCTCTCATGCCTTTTACTGAGGAGTGTCTTCCGTCTGGCCACTCTACTATAAAGGCCTGATTGATGGAGTGCTGCAGAGATGGTTGTCCTTCTGGAAGGTTCTCCCATCTCGGCAGAGGAAATCTGGCGCATGGTCACTTCCCTGACCAAGGCCCTTCTCCCCCAATTTCTCATTTTGGCTGGGCGGCCAGCTCAAAGAAGAGTCTTGGTGGTTCCAAACTTCTTCCATTTAAGAACGATGGAGGCCACTGTGTTCTTGGGGACCTTCAATGCTGCAGAAATGTTTTGGTACCCATCCCCAGATCTGTGCCTCGACACAATCCTTTCTCTGCGCTCTATGGAAAATTCCTTCGACTTGATGGCTTGGTTGTTGTTCTGACATGCACTGTCAACTGTAGGAACTTAGAAAGACAGGTGTGTGCCTTTCCAAACCATGTCTAATTAATTGAATTTACCACAATTGGACTCCAATCAAGATGTAGAAACATCTCAAGGATGATCAATGGAAACAGGATGCACCTGAGCTCAATTTCGAGTCTCATAGCAAAGGGTCTGAATACTTATGTGGATAGGGTATTTATGCTTTACATTTTTTATAATTCGCTTTGTCATTATGGGGTAGATCGATGAGGGCAAAAAATATTTTTATCAGTTTTAGAATACGGCTGTAACGTAACAATATGTGGAAAAAGTGAAGGGGTCTGAATACTTTCCGAAGGCACTGTATGTGGTGCCGGACCAGGGTTTATATATATGGCACCTGAGTTTCCATTCTGAAGATGTAGTGCCGGACATTTAACCGGCAGCATTTTAATTTAATTCATATATACTGTATAGTGAGTACAGTGAGCTTCCAGATGGCATCCCTAGCCGCATCCTCAGAGCATGCGCAGACCAGCTGGCTTGTGTGTTTACGGACATATTCAGTCAATCCCTATCCCAGTCTGCTGTTCCCACATGCTTCAAGAGGACCACCATTGTTCCTGTTCCCAAGAAAGCTAAGGTAACTGAGCTAAATGACTATCGCCCCATAGCACTCACTTCGGTCATCATGGAGTGCTTTGAGAGATTAGTCAAGGATCATATCACCTCCACCCTACCTGACACCCTAGACCCACTCCAATTTGCTTACCGCACCAATAGGCTCACAGACGACGCAAACACAATCACTCTGCACACTGCCCTAACCCATCTGGACAAGAGGAATACCAACAGATGAAGTCGGAAGTTTACATACACTTAGGTTGGAGTCATTAAAACTCGTTTTTTCAACCACTCCAAAATTTCTTGTTAACTTCTTGGTGACAGGGAGCAGTATTCAGAAATTCAGATGAATAACATGCCCGAATTAAACTGCCTGCTACTTGGGCCCAGAATGTAGGATATGCAGAATCTTTAAAATGGGATATAATAATTAGATGTTTGAGACATTTGAATTATGAGATTTGTTGTTTTTAATTTGTCGCCCTGCTATTTCACTGGCTGTTGAATAGTGTGTACCGCGGGTGGGACGCTAGCGTTTTTGCAACGCTATGGCGTGCATGCACCCGGCCTGCCACAGGAGTCGCTACAAAATTACGTTCCAGGATATGACCACAATGTTATTTTAGTTCCTTCATAAGTCATGATAACGTTATTGTGAAACGTGCCTTCTACGTAGCTGTGGTGTCCGCTGACAACTTACGTCCCAAGTCTTTACAGGATGTAGAAATGTGGTGTATTTTAAACAGTTAAATATGTGTATTTTTAGGTCAATCTCATAACGTTGCTAAACGTCCGAAAGTACGTCGAGAGCCCCATAAAATGCCGTTTCTGGTAACGTAACTCGTCAGTGGGTACCTATAGTACCAATAAGGCACGTAACAGTGTGATGGGACAAGGACATCCCGGACGACGCTGGGCCAATTGTGCATCACCTCATGGGTCTCCCGGTCGCGGCTGGCTGCGACAGACAGGTATCGAACCAGCATCTGAAGCAACGCAGCTTGCACTGCAGTATCTTAGACCACTGCGCCACTCGGGAGGCCCCTTAAGACACGTAATTTAATCTACCCTGAACATATACACAGTATCCTGTCGGTTGGTGTCCACTGACGAAATATGCAAAATTCCAGAAAATTCTCTTTTTTTTTTACTTAAACTGTTTCACAACAGATTCGTAAACAAAATCACAGCAATAAGCTCACAAAATAACAAGTCAGTAAAAACATGAACACTGCACTCCAATCAAGAACTGTAAAACTGCTTAAAGCTAAAAGTGAATAACTATGTTATGTTTATTCAGTTGCTGCTGCTCCATCCTCATCCACTGTCGCTTCCTCGACCTGCTCCTGGAAGTCACAATAACAGATATTGGTTATTATTTTCCATAAACTAATGCCGGTTTAACATCGACTCCCTACTACATTCCTTTCATACTAGCACAATCATTTACCAATACTGACCGACTGGATTAAAGTGAAGCAAAAAAATTTAAAAAACAATCTGTTATTTTTAATCATACCTTTCTCTTACTCTTGAGCCGAGCTGGTGCATGTTTGAGAGCGTCTGCTATTTTGTCATCTACCTCTTGGCAGGTAGCCTTGGGGTGTGCTTTCAGGGACGCTCCTATGTTGTGAAAAATAATTGAAATGGTACATTCCATGTCATATCATTACTTTTGTCCCTCATAGGCAGTTTTGGCCATGAGACCCCTCTCCTTCACTTTTCCTTTGTCCTCTCGCCAATCTTAACAGGTGGTAGGATTTCACATTTAGTTTGTAACTGCCTTTTTACTGATTTAATTCATTTGAAATGTTAATAAATACACATTTGACTTACCATCACTTGACCAATAATACTATCTACTAAATAATAATAAATAACAATCTAAACTTGTGCATTTACTTACTTGTGACAGCATCATAGATTGATAGCTCATTAAAGGCCCTCTTCCCCTTCCTGCCCTTCAAGGAGTAGCCTGTCCACAGCCCCTCTGTTCCAATTTTTCTCATCATTCGTCTGATTCCTGAGCCCAGGTCCAGGCCACAGCAGAGGGTCAGGTATCGGATCTGAATTTTTTTTAAACTATATTTAAAAAAATCCCACTCATTTGTGTGTTCCTCAGCTAAAACAGCTGGCCATAAAGTTCTGATTGATAGTAATGAGAAATCATTTTTGTAGTGTATCATGTAATCATGGGCTAAAACTTGTGTAAACAGGCAGAGGGCTAATTGTTTCTTCTTAAGATAAGTTAAGTGTTAATTGGGAAATCAATCCAAACACTAAATAGGCATATGGCATATATGACAACTGCATTTCGTTGACATTAAGATATTTAGATTCAATAATATTGCAGGTTGCAATCTTCTCTCAAATCTGGACGCATTCAAGTGGCTCTTGATAAACAGCTAACTTATTTTTGTCAATTGCTGTTAAAATACTTGATGTAGACTTCCCATTTTTTACAAACAGATACATTTTAAATGGCCATCCTTACCATTTTCTTTCGATAGTGGGAGTCTAAGTGTTTCACAGATATCCTTCAGTTCCTCATTTGTTTCTGCAGGGTTTTGCAGCATTTCAAGTTGCCCCAAGGATTCCGACTCCTTTGGCTGCCGGGCCTCTATAACTTGGTTCAGAACAGTCTTGAACTCTGTACGGATCATCTCCAGTGTCACCATTATCCTCATCTCCACTGCTTGAAGATCTGCAAAATAATAAAAGACTCAACAGTTTAGCTGCAAGCAGCGTGATGAAAGAAGCCATGAGTACCAGGCAGGACATGTATCAAGGCCATGTGAAATACTTCGATCAAAATATCCACCCTTCATATATATTAGTAGTATTGATAACCATATAGCTGCTGACAGCCATACAATTTGGAATTGATGTTGATAATACAAGAGAAGCAACATTTTGTAACATATAGGCTAACATAATATACCTTTAATGTATCCAGCGAGCATCTCAGAAGCCACATGCTCATCAAGAAGGGATGGCAGCTCTTGGTCTAAAATATAAGTATAAAAATTATGCTGTTATTTAAACTTTCTACATTTACGACTTCAAGATCTGTAAGGGCTGTCTGAAGAGAGAGTGGACCAAAACACAGCGGCGTTAGTGTTCATCATATTTAATTATAAAATGGAACACTACACAAATACAAAATAAGAACCTGACAGCCAACAGTCCTGTCAGGTGAAACACTGAACAGAAACAATTACCCACAAAACCCCAACGGAAAAACATGCACTTATGTGTGACTCCCAATCAACCACAACGAACTTCAGCTGTGCCTGATTGGGAGCCACACACACACGGCCCAAAACAAAGAAATACAAAAACATAGAAAAAGAACACAGAACGCCCACCCAGTGTAACACCCTGGCCTAACCAAAATAAAGAACAAAAAACCCCTCTCTATGGCCAGGGCGTTACAAGATCAATATCTTGATGGCTAAAAAAAACTGATTCTGATGCTCTGTCTTGACCAGCTTCTTCCTGGCTACCACTTGGACTAACTGAGAAAACAGAAGGAAAAAAATTAAGACATACTTTGCATGCTTTTGAAACTGGCACAGAACCAAAAGTGAAAGGATGTCAGTCAGGAGCTCAGTGGGAAGGTTAATGAATCGCAACAAAAATAAATGGTAAGCATATTTTTTTTGTTTTAAATAATGCTTTTAGTTTGATGGCAAATACATACAGATATTTACAAACATGGCATCACACTTGTGTTTTACCCAAGAAGAATATGGTGATTTCACTACTGTTGTAAATACAAGTTTCACCCATACACAGCACCACAAGTATTTGGAAAGTTTTAACAGTATGCACAAAGTAGAAATAAGACTTGAAATAACCTAATATGCAAAAATGTGATGGTAATTGTATTCTATTGAGTGGCTTTAAAAGGTTTGTAAAGCTATAATACTTCATACAATTCAATTGTTTACCCTAACAAACTACAACCAGACACATACTGTCGCTCTGGCTTGAGGTGGCACATGGCCTCAAGTCCTCTGCATCTGCAACTTCAGAGAATATCACAGATGTCAAACCGTTACCACATTTACAGTACACACTTAACAGATTTCCCTGTTCATCCCATACAGTTGGTGGGAACAGAACTTTTAGAAAGTAGGCTTGTTTATCAGACTTGAAACATTATGTACCTTGAACCTTGAAGTTGCTAATAAAAGAAAATAAAGAACTGTTACACTTTGGTAATGTGACTAATAATCAAGTATGTCAAGATCAGATGGGTGTGATAATTTCTTGTCATATCAACTGTCATTAGGTTATGATTTCATGCCGTCTCAATTTAAGACTAGTACTTGCATTAACTGTAAGATTTTCTTCACCCACATACTTGAATGTGTGTCAAACTTCCCATGAACTTGCTGATTATACATTTAATGACCTGGTAGCCTAATGCAGGATCCTACCACTAGGGGCTGGTGGAAGCTGGGGCACTGGAAGCTGGGCTTGTCTGGGTTCATTTGTCTTTTTCTGGAGTGCTTCACTTCCATCATCATCTTCCGAAGCACAATACAAAAAATTGGAATTTATTTAATCTACTTCCTGATGCATGTAATACAAACAATGGAATAAGAGTAGTCAAGAAATCCTCACCAGGTGGCTCCACACAGAATCTGATTGGTTTAGTCACCGCCCTCTTCGCTGTTTCCTTGTCAGATTCAACATTGGAGGTGTCAACCCCCCGTTTGGCTCGTTGCTCCGCCACAGAGTAATTGTCTGTACATGCAATAAACATAGTCATAAATACTTTCCTATTAACACTGGCAAAACAGGGTATTGAGTATTTGTAATTCACATAGTAATACTTTCAACAAATAAATATAGTACTTAAGAGGGGGAAGTTCCTGACTCTACTGACCAGGAGTGGGTTGCACCAGTTTGACACAAATAAGGTGTAAGAGATAAGTTGGGCCTACCTACGCCCGACATAATGATTTAGAAAATTGAACAAGATGTGACATGAAACACTTACCTTGGAAACTAGTTATAGATTTATACTATACGTCTACTCCACATTACACTTCATTTTTACACCCTGGCGTAGCAAAAGCTATTACTTACAACCAGGTGGTTTACGCCTGGCTTAGAACATATTCTACGTTGGAACTAGCCTTACGTATAGGAGTGTGTTCAACTGATGCAACTTTCTCCAGAGCCACACAACCATGAATACATTGCAATATAAACGGGAGTGGATGGATACAGTAAAATATTATTTTACCAGTGGATGAAAAGATGGAAATTCTGTACTTCTCCCATAATATTTTGTCAGGCCGGTCTCCTCTCTTAATCACTGTTGCGCTGGCATTTCTTGGCCAGTAGCAACACAGAACCTGCAAGATATGAGACACTGCTTAAAGTTAACTATTTATCCATCCCTTTGCCTGAAAAGGGTAAACCATTTAACTGATCAACTTACCCCATCTCTCTTCTCCACCCACTGCTCTGGTACAACTTCAACAGTGTTCTCTTTTACAAAATGTACAACATAACGCTGTGTGCCCTGTGCAGAACAACAAAACACCAATTCCACACTGTTCAGTCTCTTGATTTACCAGCCAAGATAGTTTGCAAAACTAATACAGCTTGTGAACTTGGCTGTAGCTAAATGGGGCTTGCTACAGGCTGTGCAAGATGGTAAGCACAACACGAGTGCCATGGTCCTCAAGTATAGTATCTTGCTTAACAAGACTGCTCTTTTCAATGAGATGCATTTGTGTGCTCCTCGTAGTGGTGCAGAAAGTCCAATACAGTCTTGAGTCACAAGGACTCAGCGTGTAAGATTCCAGATGCTGAAACACCCTGCAGAGGTAAGTATCAGAGGCATCTTCTTGGCTCACTACCTCACAGCATGACCTATCATTAAGTATGTAGGCATTGTTTGGCCGTCTCATTTTGATGACCTGTTGGCGGGGAGAAGCTCTAACTCTGCGTTCTTGCACTCTTTTACAAATTTGCACAAGTGGCCGCCTCCCTGAACGGACCATCTTCTTTAGTTGTTGCAAGTAGTTCTCAAACTTGAAAGCGCTACAGTTGTCAAGGCAGCCATGTTCTTCAGCATCAGCAGTGAGGTGTAGAAGGGAGTGAACATTATACACGAGAAATGTGTCTCCATACAAAACCCTTCCCTGCTCCACAAAGAAGTTCAGTAAAGCATGAGCATAGGCACTGTGGAATGAAGAAAGTTGAGGAGAAACCAAAATGCACATGGCAACACTGAAGGCCATGAAGTGTGTGTACTGTTCTTTAGACAATATTCTTCTCAGCACTACTTTCCCAGTATAGAGTAGAAACTGTCTGAATTCTGTCGCCTTCCAATGGTCAAGGTCATCCAATCCCCGTGGTTTGCAAGCAAAGCAGTCTGGAATTTAATCCTTTAGTCGGTTTAGTTGTTGACTTACCTCCTTGACTTGCACCAACGACAACCTGGCCCCCGTCTTTCCCCTAGTCCACATCATCAAGAGCTTCTGGGTTACTCCGAGGCAACAAAGGTGCATATAGTCAATTGGGAATGACTTCACCATATCAATGGGGAGGATGCAAAAAGGAAAGGTTTTCCCTTCATGGTGATGTTCTGGCTGTACCAATTCCCTAAAGGATTTGTCAGTTCTGAGACACAGGTTTTTTACCTGCGGGTACGTCATCCTCCCATCATACCTGCCTTTTTGTGTGCAACTGCCACAGCCATAGTAGCCAGAAAACATCTTTATGCATTTTACCATAGCTTTTGCAGGTGCATCACATGTTACAGAACAAACCTTCATTTGGAGTGTTGTGTCTCCCCACTTCAAGCCGGTCTGCATCAACTCTTTAAGCTCCAGCAAAGTGTCATTGAGGAATTCCTGGGAGCTTGGTTTCGATGATGCCATTGCAAGTAACAGAGGAAACACTGTGGGTGGTGATAGATTGATGGAGCACACAAGTGGCCATAACGACATATTAGTCCTTTTGAACAAAGGGAGACCATCTAGATTAAGGGATATTACTAAAACATTCAAATCTCCAACAACAGATTGAGGATAGATGCTTAGATGTTTCACTAACTCCACCTTCACTTTAAACCTGACAAACTCCACATTAGACTTGACTTCAACAAAAACATTGGTCTTTTCTAGGAGAGTTTTAGCAGTGGAAGGCAAATCTGGGTGACCATTAGACTGCAGCATCTTCAGAAGTGCATCAACAGCATTGTGTTTCACTTGGAAATCACTTATTCAGGTTGCCAGGTCCTCTCTGAAGGTAGAAACTTTTTCAGCATCTTCAAAGTCAGAGTCAGTTGTCTCCTGAATTGCACAACCAGCATTGGCTTCAGTCTCTGAATCTATGTTACTGTGTGATGGCAGTCTTGGCTTAGTACCACCTACTACCTCATGTTCATACATTTACATTTACATTACATTTAAGTCATTTAGCAGATGCTCTTATCCAGAGCGACTTACAAATTGGTGCATTCACCTTATGATATCCAGTGGAACAACCACTTTACAATAGTGCATCTAAATCTTTTAAGGGGGGGGGGGGGGTTAGAAGGATTACTTTATCCTATCCTAGGTATTCCTTAAAGAGGTGGGGTTTCAGGTGTCTCCGGAAGGTGGTGATTGACTCCGCTGTCCTGGCGTCGTGAGGGAGCTTGTTCCACCATTGGGGTGCCAGAGCAGCGAACAGTTTTGACTGGGCTGAGCGGGAACTGTGCTTCCTCAGAGGTAGGGGGGCCAGCAGGCCAGAGGTGGATGAACGCAGTGCCCTTGTTTGGGTGTAGGGCCTGATCAGAGCCTGAAGGTATGGAGATGCCCTTCCCTTCACAGCTCCGTAGGCAATCACCATGGTCTTGTAGCGGATACGAGCTTCAACTGGAAGCCAGTGGAGAGAGCGGAGGAGCGGGGTGACGTGAGAGAACTTGGGAAGGTTGAACACCAGATGGGCTGCGGCGTTCTGGATGAGTTGTAGGGGTTTAATGGCACAGGCAGGGAGCCCAGCCAACAGCGAGTTGCAGTAATCCAGACGGGAGATGACAAGTGCCTGGATTAGGACCTGCGCCGCTTCCTGTGTGAGGCAGGGTCGTACTCTGCGAATGTTGTAGAGCATGAACCTACAGGATCGGGTCACCGCCTTGATGTTAGTGGAGAACGACAGGGTGTTGTCCAGGATCACGCCAAGGTTCTTAGCACTCTGGGAGGAGGACACAAGGGAGTTGTCAACCGTGATGGCAAGATCATGGAACGGGCAGTCCTTCCCCGGGAGGAAGAGCAGCTCCGTCTTGCCGAGGTTCAGCTTGAGGTGGTGATCCGTCATCCACACTGATATGTCTGACAGACATGCAGAGATGCGATTCGCCGCCTGGTTATCAGAAGGGGGAAAGGAGAAGATTAATTGTGTGTCGTCTGCATAGCAATGATACGAGAGACCATGTGAGGATATGACAGAGCCAAGTGACTTGGTGTATAGCGAGAATAGGAGAGGGCCTAGAACAGAGCCCTGGGGGACACCAGTGGTGAGAGCGCATGGTGCGGAGACAGATTCTCGCCACGCCACCTGGTAGAAGCAACCTGTCAGGTAGGACGCAATCCAAGCGTGGGCCGCGCCGGAGATGCCCAACTCAGAGAGGGTGGAGAGGAGGATCTGATGGTTCACAGTATCAAAGGCAGCAGATAGGTCTAGAAGGATGAGAGCAGAGGAGAGAGAGTTAGCTTTAGCAGTGCGGAGAGCCTCCGTGACACAGAGAAGAGCAGTCTCAGTTGAATGCCCAGTCTTGAAACCTGACTGATTAGGATCAAGAAGGTCATTCTGAGAGAGATAGCAGGAGAGCTGGCCAAGGACGGCACGTTCAAGATGTTCACCATCTGACTCTTCCTCAGCGTGTGTTGGCAGTCTTGGAGGAGTACCACCTACTGCCTCAAGCTCACCATCTGACTCTTCCTCAGCATGTGTTGGCAGTCTTGGAGGAGTAACTTCCACTGCCTCAACTTCACTATCTGACTCACTTTTTCTGTCAGATTCAGTAGGACTGAATCTGACAGCAAACTGACTCACTCTTCGTGTCAGACTGGCTGATGAGACTAGATCCACTTTCATTGTCATTGTCTTCATTCTCTACCCTTTTTTTCTTAAGGGTGGTTTTCTCCCTTGACAATTTATTTCAGTATTCTCTCTTTCTTGAAGTACTTGACATCCGTGTTACACCAGCGGATTTAACAGTCTGAAAATTTTTTTAAAATGATATTGCAAAGCCTCTACACATATACAGTACAAAATGAAATTGTACTGCCTTACTTGTCCATTTAAAATGAATAACCAGTTAGACAACACATAGGTTTACCTTTTTTGAAGACATTTTCAATCTTCAGAACACTACGTAAAGAAACAGAAAGAACATTAATCTCTACTATGCAAGACGTTATCCATAATATCCATCTTGAATCATAACTTAACTTCTTTTGGATAGGGGTCAGTATTTTCACGGCCGGATAAAAAACGTACCCGATTTAATCTGGTTACTACTCCTGCCCAGAAACTACAATATGCATATAATTAGTAGATTTGGATAGAAAATACTCTAAAGTTTCTAAAACTGTTTGAATGGTGTCTGTGAGTATAACAGAACTCATATGGCAGGCAAAAACCTGAGAAGATTCCATGCAGGAAGTGGAAATCTGATTTGTGGAATCACCTTCAACACTTTGCCTATGAAACACACCGTGAGTTGGGATTCATTTAGCACTTCCTAAGGCTTCCAGTAGATGTCAACAGTCTTTACAAAGTGGTTTGAGTCTTCTCTGGTAAAAACTGACCGAACGAGAGGCCTGGAAAGTTGGTCATAGGGGGAGGGCCATTACTACTATGATGCGGGCGCCCGTGGGTACCCTTTCGTTCCGAAACGTTTAGTAAGACAATGCAATCGTCCGCCTTGAATATTATTGAAGCTCTGATTGAAAAAGGCCCTAAAGATTTATGTTATACAACGTTTGACATGTTTGAACGAACGTAAATATATATTTTTTGCACATTCATGACAAGTCCTGCGCGCCTCGTACATTATGAGGAGCCTTCGGAACGCGCTAACAAGAAGGAGCTATTGGGACATAAATTATTAACTTTTTCGAACAAAACTACATTTGTTGTGGACCTGGGAATCCTGTAAGTGCCTTCTGATGAAGATAATCAAAGGTAAGGGAATATTTACAATAGTATATTTGATTTTAGATGGTTCCAAGATGGCGCTAACCTGTATCGCCTAGCCTATTTTTCTGAGCATAGCACCTCGTTTATTGCAAAGTGTGATTTCCCAGTAAAGTTATTTTTAAATCTGGCAATGTGGTTGCATTCACGAGATGTTAATCTATAATTCTTTGAATGACAATATTACATTTTAACAATGTTTTCTAATAGTAATTTTGTAAATTGTAGCACTGATTCACCGGAAGCATTTCAGGGAAAATATTTTCTGAACGTCACGCGCCGATGTAAAATGCTGTTTTTATATATAAATATGAACTTTATCGAACAAAAAATGCATGTATTGTGTAACATGATGTCCTAGGAGTGTCATCTGATGAAGATTGTCAAAGGTTAGTGCTGCATTTAGCTGTGTTTTGAGTATTTGTGATGCATGCTAGTTGCTTTGAAAATGGCAGTGTGATTATTTCTGGCTTCGTACTCTCCTAACATAATCTAATGTTTTGCTTTTGCTGTAAAGCCTTTTTGAAATCGGACAACGTGGTTCGATTCAGGAGAGGTGTGTCTATAAAATGGTGTAAAATAGTCATATGTTTGAGAAATTGAAGTTATAGCATTTATGAGGTATTTGTATTTCGCGCGACGGGATTCCACTGGCTGTTGACTAGGGTGGGACACAAACGTCCCAGGTTCCCAGAGAGGTTAACGAGAGTCTTATCTTTCAAATGGTGTAAAATAGTCCTATGTTTGAGGACTTTGAATTATGACATTTTGTGGTTTTAAATTTGGCGCTCTGATTTGTCACTGGCTGTTGAATAGTGTGGGACGATTTCGTCCCACGTACCCTAGAGAGGTTAATTAGCTAACTGGCAAGCTTCCTCGCTAGTTAGATAGCCTGACATCATCAAAATGTCTTTATCTGGGGAGCTGGGAGTACACTAACTTACTTGGTTTACATAGTACACACTGGATAACTTACCTTTCGTAAAAACTTCCAAGAGGTGAACTGTGTTCGGTCAGTCGGAGTCGATGGCGTCTTCGCTGTTCAGCTGTGTTGTTTAGTACCGTAGGTGTTTCTTTCTGGCTCCAGCCTCAGTATTGTTAGTTGCCACACCCACTTTGATATTTGCAATGACGGATAATGGCGTAAAAAAGAATATTCAGGATGAACCGTCGTCAGGCCACCACTACTGCTAGCTGCTTTATAATGATTTGTACAAATTATTATTATTGTTATAGGCTACATTCATAAATTAATATAATAAAACAATATTATTTGTAGGTATCGTTCCCTCTTCCATAGGCCTATACTGAGGTCAAAATTACATCATGAATTTCCATACATTTATTAAATCGGTAGAATTATGGAAAAATAAATTGCAGAGGGGAAGAGCTGGATCCACTTCCTTTACTCCAAGCACAAGTATGCTGGCCCCAATATCTTGGGATCTAAAGTACTTATTTAGAACGTAACAAATGTTCCTACACAATTAGAAAGACAACGTTACAAGTGTACCACCACTTGACTTACAGACGACGTTCCAAAATGTATTTCTATTATTCCGATTGTAACGTTATATGAAGACAAAAACCATAGCTCTAATGTAACCTTATGAAATGTTCCTAGGATATCTCCAAAATAACATGATATTCAAAACCTTTCATCGACTACCAAGGAACATTTTTAAAGTTCCCATGATGTCTGTATAGCGACCGGATATTTATAACCTCTATAATACTTATTAGAAACGTTATGAATGTGCCTATAATGTCCCAAACGGGCTATGACATTCAGTACCTCTGGAAGACTTAAGGGGAATGTTACAAATGTCTCAGTTACGTTGCTTGTTACCTGGGTGGCTAAGGTGTATGTAAACTTCCGACATCAACTGTATGTAAGAATGCTGTTCATCGATTACAGCTCAGCATTTAACACCATAGTACCCTCCAAATTCATCATTAAGCTCGAGACCCTGGGTCTCAACCCCGCCCTGTGCAGCTGGGTCCTGGACTTTCTGACGGGCCGCCCCCAGGTGGTGACGATAGGAAACAACATCTCCAACCCGCTGATCCTCAACACTGGAGCCCCACATGGGTGTGTTCTCAGCCCTCTCCTGTACTCCCTGTTCACCCATGACTGCGTGGCCAAGCACGCCTCCAACTCAATCATCAAGTTTGCATACGACACAACAGTAGTAGGCTTGATTACCAATGATGACGAGACAGCCTACAGGGAGGAGGTGAGGGCTCTGTGAGTGTGGTGTCTGGAAAACAACCTCTCACTCAACATCAACAAAACAAAGGAGATGATCATGGAATTCAGGAAACAGCAGAGGGAGCACCCCCCTATCCACATCGATGGGACAGTAGTGGAGAAGGTGGAAAGTTTTAAGTTCCTTGGCATACACATCACGGACAAACTGAAACGGTCCACCTACACAGACAGCGTGGTGAAGAAGGCGCAACAGCGCCTCTTCAACCTCAGGAGGCTGAAGAAATTTGGCTTGACACCGAAAACACTCAAACTTTTACAGATGCACAATCGAGCATCCTGTCGGGCTGTATCACCGCCTGGTACGGCAACTGCTTCGCCCACACCTGTTGCTGACAGGTGTATACAATTCGAGCACACAGCCAATTCGAGCACAAATCTCCATAGAGAAACATTGGCAGTAGAATGGCCTCACTGATGAGCTCAGTGACTTTCAACGTGGTACCGTCATAGGATGCCACCATTTGAACAGGTCAGTTTGAAAAATTTCTGTGGTAGGCCACACAAGCTCACAGAACGGACCACCGAGTGCTGAAGCATGTAGTGTGTAAAAATCGCCTGTCCTTGGTTGCAACACTCACTTTCAAACCGCCTCTGGAAGCAACGTCAGCGCAAGAACTGTTCGTTGGGAGCTTCATGAAATAGCACGTCCAACAGACGAATCTGGGTTTGGCGGATGCCAGGAGAACGCTACCTGCCCCAATGTATAGTGCCAACTATAAAGTATGGTGGAGGAGGAATAATGGTCTGGGGCTGTTTTTTGTGGTTCGGGCTAGGCCCCTTAGTTCCAGTGAAGGGAAATCTTAATGCTACAACATACAATGACATTCTAGACGATTCTGTGCTTCCAACATTGTGGCAACAGTTTAGGGAAGGCCCTTTCCTGTTTCACCATGACAATGCCCCCATGCACAAAGCGAGGTCCATACAGAAATGGTTTCCAAGATCGGAGTGGAAGAACTTGAGTGGCTTGCACAGAGCCCTGACCTCAACCCAATCTAACACCTTTGGGATGAATTAGAACACCGACCTCACTAATGCTATTGTGGCTGAATGGAAGCAAGTCCCTTCAGCAATGTTCCAACATCTAGTGGAAAGCCTTCCCAAAACAGTGTGCCTCTCGAGTGGCGCAGTGTTCTAAGGCACTGCATCACAGTGCTTGAGGCGTCACTACAGACCCGGATTCAATCCCGGACTGTGTCATTGCTGGAGACCCATGAGGTGGCAGGGGAGGGTTTGGCCGGCTGGGATGTCCTTGTCCCATCACACTCTAGCAACAACTGCGGCGGGCTGGGCGCATGCACTCTGACACATTGTACAGTGTTTCCTCTGACACGTTGGTGCGGCTGGCATTTGGGTTAAGGGAGCAGTGTGGGAGGAGGTGAGCAGTGCGGCTTGGCAGGGTCGTGTTTTGTAGGACGCATGGCTCCCGACCTTCGTCTCTCCTGAGTCCATACGGGAGTTGCAGTGATGAGACAGGATTGTAACTACCAATTGGGAAGAAAAGGGGTAAACATTATAAAAGAGGAGACTGTTATAGCAGTAAAGTGGTGACCAACTCCATATTAAAGGCCATGATTTTGGAATTAGATGTTCGAGTAGGTGTCCACATACTTTTGATCATGTAGTGTATGTTTCCAAACACTTCTACATTAATGTGGATGCTACCATGATTACGGAAAGTCCTGAATGAATCATCAATATTGAATAGTGAGAAAATTACAGACACTCAAATATCATACCCCCATGACCTGCTAACCTCTCACCATTATAATAGCAGGGGTTAGCATTTTTGGGGGGGTATGATATTTGTGCGTCACTGTCAGTAGTACGCATTTGCATTCCGAAACGGTATTGTATTTTGAAATTTGTGAAAGGCAAATTCACAGCCACAACTAACCATAGGGGTTCTTAATGTTTTGTATACTCAGTGTATATGCTCATAAACACAACTGCAATTTTCCCACACAACAATGCCAAATTCACAACCCATACCAGTAGAATACGATGTCAAATACAGTATGTTTTACCCATGCACTCTCTCTGTCTGCAGGCATTCGGCCGCCTATCATGAACGGGCCCATGAACCCACGGCCCCTGGTGGCCCTGCTGGACGGGCGTGACTGCACCATAGAGATGCCAATCCTAAAAGACGTGGCCACTGTGGCCTTCTGTGATGCCCAGTCCACCCAGGAGATCCATGAGAAGGTGCTGCCCTGCCTCTCCATGCCAAATTATTATCTGTCTGCTCAGCTTCATTTACATTCTACCTCTCAAGTTAATTCAAAAAAGACTCCCTGGCCTAAAACCAGTATTTGTTGACCATACTATAAGCAAGACCTTGTGCTGCTAAACAAGCTTGTTAACATACCGTAACTAACGATGTCCTAAAAACAATAGCCAGGCTGTTAAGACCATCTCTCTCTCTCTCTCTTT
The DNA here is from genome assembly GCF_965601325.2 of Salmo salar. Classification (NCBI taxonomy): domain Eukaryota; kingdom Metazoa; phylum Chordata; class Actinopteri; order Salmoniformes; family Salmonidae; genus Salmo; species Salmo salar. The sequence continues at coordinate 46,155,119 of NC_138295.1, read as the reverse complement.
CTCAATACACTTTTAGATTTGTGTATTGTATTGTGAATTGTTAGAAACTACTGAACTGTTGGAGCTAGGAACACAACCATTTCGCTACACCCGCAATAACATCTGCTAAATATGTGTATGTGACCAATACAATTTGATTTGATTTGAAAGATTAGCTACTACTACAAGAGCCCAATGGAGAGCCCATGTCAGGGCCTTTGGAGTTAATACAGTTTGCTTTGAATTCTGATGACACATTAGTTAAAAGTGGTCTATTTCTATTATTTATTTTTATTTTACATTTTTTCACCTTTATTTAACCAGGTAGGCAAGTTGAGAACAAGTTCAGGTCGACACATATAACAACACAGAGTTACACATGGAGTAAAACAAACATACAGTCAATAATGCAGTAGAAAAAGAAGTCTACATACAATGTGAGCAAATGAGGTGAGATAAGGGTGGTAAAGGCAATAAATAGGCCATGGTGGCGAAGTAAATACAATGTAGCAATTAAAACACTGGAATGGTAGATTTGACAGTAGATGAGTGTGCAAAGTAGAAATACTGGGGTGCAAAGGAGCAAAATCAATAAATAAATAAATACAGTAGGGGAAGAGGTAGTTGTTTGGGCTATTTATAGATGGGCTATGTACAGGTGCAGTGATCTGTGAGCTGCTCTGACAGCTGGTGCTTAAAGCTAGTGAGGGAGATAAGTGTTTCCAGTTTCAGAGATTTTTGTAGTTCGTTCCAGTCATTGGCAGCAGAGAACTGGAAGGAGAGTCGGCCAAAGGAGGAATTGGCTTTGGGGGTGACAAGTGAGATATACCTGCTGGAACGCATGCTACGGCTGGGTGCAGCTATGGTGATCAGCGAGCAGAGATAAGGCGGGACTTTACCTCTTGTAGATGACCTGGAGCCAGCGGGTTTGGCGACGAGTACGAAGCGAGGGTCAGCCAACGAGAGCGTACAGGTCGCAGTGGTTGGTAGTATATGGGACTTTGGTGACAAAACGGATGGCACTGTGATAGACTGCATCCAATTTGTTGAGTAGGGTGTTGGAGGCTATTTTGTAAATGACATCGCCAAAGTCGAGGATAGGTAAGATGGTCAGTTATACGAGGGTATGTTTGGCAGCATGAGTGAAGGATGCTTTGTTGCTAAATAAGAAGCCAATTCTAGATTTAGATTGGAGATGGAGATGTTTTATGTGAGTCTGGAAGGAGAGTTTACAGTCTAACCAGACACCTAGGTATTTGTAGTTGTCCACATATTCTAAGTCAGAACCGTCCAGAGTAGTGATGCTGGACGGGCGGGCATTTGCAGGCAGCGATCGGTTGAAGAGCATTAATTTAGTTTTACTTGTATTTAAGAGCAGTTGTAGGCCACGGAAGGAGAGTTGTATGGCATTGAAGCTCGCCTGGAGGGTTGTTAACCTGTTAGGGCTAGGGGGCAGTATTGACACGGCTGGATAAAAAACATACCCGATTTAATCTGGTTACCACTCCTACCCAGTAACTAGAATATGCATATAATTATTACATATGGATAGAAAACACCCTAAAGTTTCTAAAACTGTTTGAATGGTGTCTGTGAGTATAACAGAACTCAAATGGCAGGTCAAAACTTGAGAGATTCCTTTACAGGAAGTCGCCTGTCTGACCATTTCTTGAACTTCTTTTCCATCTCTATCTTTTACTAAGGATCTCTGCTCTAACGTGACACTTCCCACGTCGTCCATAGGCGCTCAGAGCCCGGGAAAAAACAGAATGTCGTCATTCCAGCCCCAGGCTGAAACACATTATCGCCTTTCTCAAGTGGCCGATCAAGGGACTCTGGGTTTATGCGCGTGACCCGACCGCCCCCGCCTTTGTGATTTTTTTCCTCTGTTTGCCGAAAAGGAGATTCCCTGTCGGAATATTATCGCTTTTCTACGAGAAAAATGGCGTAAAAATTGATTTTAAACAGCGGTTGACATGCTTCGAAGTACGGTAATGGAATATTTAGAATTTTATTGTCACGAATTGCGCCATGCGCGCGACACTTCTTTACCATTTCGGATAGTGTCTGGAACGCACGAACAAAACGCCGCTATTCGGATATAACGATGGATTATTTTGGACCAAACCAACATTTGTTATTGAAGTAGCAGTCCTGGGTGTGCATTCTGACGAAGACAACAAAAGGTAATCAAACTTTTATAATACTAAATATGATTATGGTGAGTGCTAAACTTGCCGGGTGTCTAAATAGCGAGCCCGTGATGCCTGGGCTATGTACTTAGAATATTGCAAAATGTGCTTTCACCAAAAAGCTATTTTAAAATCGGACATATCGAGTGCATAGAGGAGGTCTGTATCTATAATTCTTAAAATAATTGTTATGCTTTTTGTGAACGTTTATCGTGAGTAATTTAGTAAAATGTTAGCGAATTCCCCGGAAGTTTGCGGGGGGTATGCTAGTTCTGAACGTCACATGCTAATGTAAAAAGCTGGTTTTTGATATAAATGTGAACTTGATTGAACAAAACATGCATGTATTGTATAACAATGTCCTAGGGTTGTCATCTGATGAAGATCATCAAAGGTGAGTGCTGCATTTAGCTGTCTTCTGGGTTTTGGTGACATTATATGCTGGCTTGAAAAATGGGTGTCTGATTATTTCTGGCTTGGTACTCTGCTGACATAATCTAATGTTTTGCTTTTGTTGTAAAGCCTTTTTGAAATCGGACAGTGTGGTTAGATAAAGGAGAGTCTTATCTTTAAAATGCTGTGAAATAGTCATATGTTTGAAGAATTGGAATATTCCATTACCGTACTTCGAAGCATGTCAACCGCTGTTTAAAATCCATTTTTATGCCATTTTTCTCGTAAAAAAGCGATAAAATTCCGACCGGGAATCTGCGTTTTTGTAAACAGACGAAAGAAAATAAAGCATGGGGTTGACTCGGGCACGAGCCTGAGTCTCACAGTACTGTTACCAGACACTATCCAAACGCGCTACTTTTTTTCAGCCAGAGCCTGCAAAGCCACGATTCAGCTTTTTACCGCCTTCTGAGACCCTATGGCAGCCGTAGGAAGTGTCACGGGACAGCTAAGATCCTCACTCTTCAATAAACAGAGACAAGAAGAACGACACCTTGTCAGACAGGCCACTTCCTGCCTGAAACCTTGTCAGGTTTTTGCCTGCCAAATGAGTTCTGTTATACTCACAGACACCATTCAAACAGTTTTAGAAACTTTAGGGTGTTTTCTATCCATATGTAATAAGTATATGCATATTCTAGTTACTGGGTAGGAGTGGTAACCAGATTAAATCGGGCACGTTTTTTATCCAGCCGTGAAAATACTGCCCCCTAGCCATAACAGGTTAACCGAGTGATCATAAGGGTCCAGTGAGTAGTGAGGTTGGTTGTGGTCACGGCGATTCAGACAGCTAGCCGAGCCATGGGTAGCAAGCTAGCAGAAGATGGAGGTCTGTTTTTAGCCACCCCGTGTGTTTCCGTCGGTAGATTAGTGGGTTCCGTGTGGTAGAGCGGACCAATCCAATTGTCAAAATAGTTATAGTTATAGTGGCCCAAGAAGATTGTTCGATAGACCTGTTCAGATAGCAGCCGATATGCTCAAGACAGCTAACAATTAGCGGGCCGCAGTTAGCAGATGGGTGTTCAGGTTACGTTGCGATGGAGGGGCCAGTTGAATAACTCCCTCGGGCAGATAACGTCGGAATTCCAGTCGTGAAGGCCCGGTGGGGCTCCGCATCGGCAGTAAAACGGGTCCGGATAGGTGATTGTAGCCCAGGAGTGGCTGATGGAACTCTTCAGCTGGCTAGCTCCAGGATAATTGGTGTTTGCTCCGGAATTGACATTAGTCAATAGTCACTCAGATAGCAGCTAGTTAGCTGCAAGATCCAGGTGTAAATGTCCAGAGCTTGCGGTAGAAATTCGGGGATATGGAGAGAAAATAGGTCCGGTATGCTCTGGTCTGAGTCGCGTTGTACAAAACTGGCGATAGCTTTACGAGGTGAATAATACTTTTGAAAAAAGATTAAAAATAAAAAAACAGATCAGCACCACATTTGGTGAGGCGGGTTGCAGGAGTGTTTTGAAGTTGAGTTTCTAGAAAAAAATATACAAAAAGACATGCGAAGAAATAGACAAAAAGACATACACACGGGACAAGACGAGGACAAAGGATGTCTGACTGCTACGCCATCTTGGAAACCTTGAAGAAGCTATAGAAATACAATATAAACGCAATAGAAGCGTTGTTTCTTGAACTATTGTCTCGTGTGTCTTTAGAGGACTGTTTCACTTTGATGTCCTTTTTCTTCTGTCCTTATTTTGTCTTTCTTTTCTTCTGTTAAATAGATATTCTTTGTTATTCTTTGTTAACCAGGAGAGTCCCTAGCAACTGCTTAGCAACTGGTAAACAATTCAGCTAGCTAAGATAACTGTACCATTTTGTGAAGAATAGTTACTTTTTCAAAAGCCTACCTTTGTTTGTTGCTTGTTTTGTCTCCAATTCAGTCTTGCAGTTTTCTTTTGCTTTTTTCCAATGTACTTCACTCTAAAAAAGCATGTACATTTCAATATCTATATATTTTTAAAATTATTGAAGGGTGCTATATAACTGTCCTCTGTGTATTAAACCTGAGAGCTTTCTGTTGGCAGGTACTGAACGAGGCTGTAGGAGCTCTAATATACCACACCATCACGCTAATGAGGGAGGACCTGGAGAAATTCAAGGCACTTCGGCTCATCGTCCGCATAGGCAGTGGCTTCGACAATATCGACATCAAGTCGGCTGGAGATTTAGGTGAGGCCCTGCACTACTGTTTCTCAACTTTATATTAGATGTCCACCCAAAGACTTGCAGGCTTACAAGGTCAAAAATAATATACACTGCTCCAAAAAATAAAGGGAACACTAAAATAACACATCGTAGATCTGAATGAATTAAATAATCTTATTAAATACTTTTTTCTTTACATAGTTGAATGTGCTGACAACAAAATCACACAAAAATAATCAATGGAAATCCAATTTATCAACCCATAGAGGTCTGGATTTGGAGTCACACTCAAAATTAAAGTGGAAAACCACACTACAGGCTGATCCAACTTTGATGTAATGTCCTTAAAACAAGTCAAAATGAGGCTCAGTAGTGTGTGTGGCCTCCATGTGCCTGTGTGACCACCCTACAACGCCTGGGCATGCTCCTGATGAGGTGGCGGATGGTCTCCTGAGGATCTCCTCCCAGACCTGGACTAAAGCATCTGCCAACTCCTGGACAGTCTGTGGTGCAACGTGGCGTTGGTGGATGGAGCAAGACATGATGTCCCAGATGTGCTCAATTGGATTCAGGTCTGGGGAACGGGCGGGCCAGTCCATAGCATCAATGCCTTCCTCTTGCAGGAACTGCTGACACACTCCAGCCACATGAGGTCTAGCATTGTCTTGCATTAGGAGGAACCCAGGGCCAACCGCACCAGCATATGGTCTCACAAGGGGTCTGAGGATCTCATCTCGGTTCCTAATGGCAGTCAGGCTACCTCTGGCAAGCACATGGAGGGCTGTACGGCCCACCAAAGAATTGCCACCCCACACCATGACTGACCCACCGCCAAACCGGTCATGCTGGAGGATGTTGCAGGCAGCAGAACATTCTCCTCGGCATCTCCAGACTCTGTCACGTCTGTCACATGTGCTCAGTGTGAACCTGCTTTCATCTGTGAAGAGCACAGGGCGCCAGTGGCGAATTTGCCAATCTTGGTGTTCTCTGGCAAATGCCAAACGTCCTGCACGGTGTTGGGCTGTAAGCACAACCCCCACCTGTGGACATGGAGTCTGTTTCTGACCGTTTGAGCAGACACATGCACATTTGTGGCCTGCTGGAGGTCATTTTGCAGGGCTCTGGCAGTGCTCCTCCTGCTCCTCCTTGCACAAAGGCGGAGGTAGCGGTCCTGCTTCTGGGTTGTTGCCCTCCTACGGCCTCCTCCACATCTCCTGATGTACTGGCCTGTCTCCTGGTAGCGCCTCGATGCTCTGGACACTACGCTGACAGACACAGCAAACCGTCTTGCCACAGCTCGCATTGATGTGCCGTCCTGGATGAGCTGCACTACCTGAGCCACTTGTGTGGGTTGTAGACTCCGTCTCATGCTACCACTAGAGTGAAAGCACTGCCAGCATTCAAAAGTGACCAAAACATCAGCCAGGAAGCATAGGAACTGAGAAGTGGTCTGTAGTCACCACCTGCAGAACCACTCCTTTATTGGGGGTGTCTTGCTAATTGCCTATAATTTCCACCTGTTGTCTATTCCATTTGCACAACAGCATGTGAAATTTATTGTCAATCAGTGTTGCTTCCTAAGTGGACAGTTTGATTTCACAGAAGTGTGATTGACTTTTAGTTACATTGTGTTGTTTAAGTGTTCCCTTTATTTTTTTGAGCAGTGTAATTTTCTGCATGTTATGGAATTCCATTTAAAACAAAGTGCAACTGCTCAGATCTCCATAATAAAAACAACTTTTTTATAAAGTAAACTATACTTACCTTACGTTAATCCACCTTACACTACAAGTAGCTGTTTACAATAGTCCTCTCCCCCAATAGGGATAGCAGTGTGTAACATGCCAGCAGCGTCTGTGGAGGAGACAGCGGACTCCACACTGTGTCACATCCTGAACTTGTACAGACGAACCACGTGGCTTCACCAGGCACTGCGCGAGGGCACCAGGGTACAGAGCGTGGAGCAGATCAGAGAGGTGGCGTCCGGGGCGGCGCGGATCCGTGGGGAGACACTTGGCATCATCGGCCTCGGTTAGTCCGAGATCTTTCAGTACAATGTTGTATTACACTACCCAACTAGCTATTAGCTGAAGATATGATTGTGGATAATTGGTTGTTAAAATATGGGATTGTTCAGTAGTGTTCGATAGCTTTTCTATATGCCATTGTTTGCTGTGAATTGTTACAAAACAGGCATGATATATGCTGTAAGGATTTCACCTTTATTGCATCCCTTTGGTGTAACTACAGTATTTACCTGTCTGTGAATTACTCAAATGTCCATGTTGCGTTGTTGTGTATCCTCAGGTCGTGTTGGCCAGGGTGTAGCACTCAGAGCCAAAGCGTTTGGGTTCAATGTGATATTCTATGACCCATACCTGTCTGACGGGATGGAGCGAGCCCTGGGCCTGCAGCGGGTCAACACCCTCCAGGATCTGCTTTTCCACAGCAACTGTGTCACCCTCCACTGCAGTCTCAATGAGCACAACCACCACCTCATCAATGACTTCACCATCAAACAGGTCAGGGACATGACGCATGTACACACACAATCTAAATTAGGCCTACAAAAAGGGGGGACACATATTGTACAATACGGGTGGACAACTTTGATTTAAGAAGTGGGGGGGACATATCTTCTAAAAAAAATGTCTCCAGTCGGATAAACACTCCAAATAGCCTACTGACCTCTCAGAGGCGTGCCCATAGTCCTAAAGCACTTTAAAAAAATCAAAAATATATTTAGATTTAACACTTTTTTGGTCACTACTTGATTCCATGTGCGTTATTTCATAGTTTTGATGTCTTCACTATTATTCTACAATTTACAAAATAGTAAAAATAAAGAAAAACCCTTGAATGAGTAGGTGTGCCTCTGGTAAGCAGCCTCTGGTAAGACATGGGGCGTGGGCCTATGCATATTTGTAAACAACAGCTGGTGCACGATATCTAAGGAAGTCTCGATGTTTTGCTCGCCTGAGGTAGAGTATCTCATGATAAGCTGTAGACCACACTATCTACCTAGAGAGTTTTCATCTGTATTTTTCGTAGCTGTCTATATAACACCACAGACCGATGCTGGAACTAAGACCGCACTCAATGAGCTGTATACCTCCATATGCAAACAGGAAAATGCTCATCCAGAGGCGGCGCTCCTGGTGGCCAGGGACTTTAATGTGGGGAAGCTTAAATCCATTTGACCAAATTTCTATCAGCATGTTAAATGTTCAACCAGAGGGAAAAAACTCTAGACCACCTTTACTGCACACACAGAAACATGTACAAAGCTCTCCCTTGCCCTCCATTTGGCAGATCTAACCATAATTTTATCCTCCTGATTCCTGCTTACAAGCAAAACATTTAAGCAGAATCACCAGTGACTCGGTCAATAAAAAAGTGGTCAGATGAAGCAGATGCTAAACTACAGGACTGTTTTGCTAGCACAGACTGGAATATGTTCCGGGATTCTACCAATGGCATTGAGGAGTACACCACATCAGTCACTGGCTTCATCAATAAGTGCATCAATGATGTCGTCCCCACAGTGACTTTTAAAGACTTTTAAAAGAAAGACCTTTTAACCTGATAGGGACAGAGATTCCGCTAGCGGAACGCCTCACCAATATCCAATGGTAGAGCATGGCGCAAAATACAAATACCTCAAAAATGCAATAACTTCAATTTCTCAAACATATGACTATTTTACACCATTTTAAAGACAAGACTCTCGTTAACCTGTTAGGGCTAGGGGGCAGCATTGACACGGCTGGATAAAAAACATACCCGATTTAATCTGGTTACCACTCCTACCCAGTAACTAGAATATGCATATACTTATTACATATGGATAGAAAACACCCTAAATTTTCTAAAACTGTTTGAATGGTGTCAGTGAGTATAACAGAACTCAAATGGCAGGTCAAAACCTGAGAGATTCCTTTACAGGAAGTGGCCTGTCTGACCATTTGTTGAACTTCTTTTCCATCTCTATCATTTACTAAGGATCTCTGCTCTAACGTGACACTTCCCACGTCGTCCATAGGCGCTCAGAGCCCGGGAAAAAACAGAATGTCGTCATTCCAGCCCCAGGCTGAAACACATTATCGCCTTTCTCAAGTGGCCGATCAAGAGACACTGGCTTATGCGCGTGACCCCGACCGCCCCCGCCTTTGGGATTTTTTCCTCTGTTTGCCGAAAAGGAGATTCCCTGTCGGAATATTATCGCTTTTCTACGAGAAAAATGTCGTAAAAATTGATTTTAAACAGCGGTTGACATGCTTCGAAGTACGGTAATGGAATACTTAGAATTTTATTGTCACGAATTGCGCCATGCGCGTGACACTTCTTTACTATTTCGGATAGTGTCTGGAACGCACGAACAAAACGCCGCTATTCGGATATAACGATGGATTATTTTGGACCAAACCAACATTTGTTATTGAAGTAGCAGTCCTGGGTGTGTATTCTGACGAAGACAACAAAAGGTAATGAAACTTTTATAATAGTAAATATGATTATGGTGAGTGCTAAACTTGCCGGGTGTCTAAATAGCGAGCCCGTGATGCCTGGGCTATGTACTTAGAATATTGCAAAATGTGCTTTCACCAAAAAGCTATTTTAAAATCGGACATATCGAGTGCATAGAGGAGGTCTGTATCTATAATTCTTAAAATAATTGTTATGCTTTTTGTGAACGTTTATCGTGAGTAATTTAGTAAAATGTTAGCGAATTCCCCGGAAGTTTGCGGGGGGTATGCTAGTTCTGAACGTCACATGCTAATGTAAAAAGCTGGTTTTTGATATAAATATGAACTTGATTGAACAAAACATGCATGTATTGTATAACATAATGTCCTAGGGTTGTCATCTGATGAAGATCATCAAAGGTGAGTGCTGCATTTAGCTGTCTTCTGGGTTTTGGTGACATTATATGCTGGCTTGAAAAATGGGTGTCTGATTATTTCTGGCTTGGTACTCTGCTGACATAATCTAATGTTTTGCTTTCGTTGTAAAGCCTTTTTGAAATCGGACAGTGTGGTTAGATTAACGAGAGTCTTGTCTTTAAATGGCTGTAAAATAGTCATATGTTTGAGAAATTGAAGTAATAGGATTTTTAAGGTTTTGAAAATCGCGCCACAGGATAGCAGTGGCTGTTACGTAGGTGGGACGAATTCGTCCCGCCTAGCCTAGAGAGGTTAATCTAACCACATTGTCCGGTTTCAAAAAGGCTTTACAGCGAAAGCAAAACATTAGATTATGTCAGGAGAGTACCCTGCCAAAAATAATCACACAGCCAGTTTCAAAGCAAGCATATATGTCACAAAAACCAAAACCACAGCTAAATGCAGTACTAACCTTTGATGATCTTCATCAGATGACACTCCTAGGACATTATGTTATACAATACATGCATGTTTTGTTCAATCAAGTTCATATTTATATCAAAAACCAGCTTTTTACATTAGCATGTGATGTTCAGAACTAGCATACCCACCGCAAACTTCCGGTGAATTTACTAAATTACTCACGATAAACGTTGACAAAAAACATTATTTTTGAAATTATTTTAAGAATTATAGATACAGAACTCCTTTATGCAATCGATGTGTCAGATTTTAAAATAGTTTTTCGGCGAAAGCACATTTTGCAATATTCTGAGTACATAGCCCGGCCATCATGGCTAGCTAATTTGACACCCACCAAGTTTGGCCCTCACCAAACTCAGATTTACTATAAGAAAAATTGGATTACCTTTGCTGTTCTTCGTCAGAATGCACTCCCAGGACTTCTACTTCAACAACAAATGTTGTTTTGGTTCCAAATAATCCATAGTTATATTGAAATACCTCCATTTTTCGTGCGTTCAGGTCACAATCCGAAGGGTGACACGCGAGTGCATTTCGTGACAAAAAATTTCAAAATATTCCATTACCGTACTTAGAAGCATGTCAAACGCTGTTTAAAATCAATTTTTATGCAATTTTTCTCGTAAAATAGCAATAATATTCCAACCGGGCGACGTTGTATTCATTCAAAGGCTGAAAGAAAAAAACAGTCATCTCGTGGACGCGCATCTCCAGTGTCACTGTTCCCAGCCTGACCACTCACTAAAACTCCTGCTGTTTTTCACCCAGAGACTGCAGACACCCCATTACACTTTCTGGTGCCTTCTGAGAGCCAATGGAAGCCTTAGAAAATGTCACGTTACAGCACAGATGTTGTATTTTCGATAGAGATGCCAAAGAAGGAGAACAAATTGTCAGACAGGGCACTTCCTGTATGGAATCCTCTCAGGTTTTGGCCTGCCATATGAGTTCTGTTATACTCACAGACACCATTCAAACAGTTTTAGAAACTTTAGAGTGTTTTCTATCCAAATCTACTAATGATATGCATATTCTAGTTTCTGGGCAGGAGTAGTAACCAGATTAAATCGGGTACGTTTTTTAGCCGGCCGTGAAAATACTGCCCCCTATCCCAAACAGGTTAAAGACCTTTTTTAAGACCTTTAAACAGGTCAACAGTCACAAGGCCGCAGGGCCAGACGGATTACCAGGACGTGTACTTCAAACATGCGCTGACCAACTGGCAGTTGTCTTCACTGACATTTTCAACCTCTCCCTGTCTGAGTCTGTAATACCAACATGTTTCAAGCAGACCACCATAGTCCCTGACCACCAAGGACCCTGGGACTAAACACCTCCCTCTGCATCTGTTAAGTGTAGGTAAAAACACATCCGCCACGCTGGCATTTGGCATGGGTCCTCAGATCCTCAAAAGGTTTTACAGCTGCACCATCGAGAGCATCCTGACAGGTTGCATCACTGACTGGTATGGCAACTGCTCGGCCTCCGACCGAAAGGCACTACAGAGGGTAGTGTGTACGACCCAGTATATCACTGGGGCTAAGCTTCCTGCCATCCAGGACCTCTATACCAGGTGGTGTCAGAGGAAGGCCCTAAAAATTGTCAGACTCTAGCCACCCTAGTCATGGACTGTTCTCTCTGCTACCGCACGGCAAGCGGTCCCGGAGTGCCAAGTCTAGGTCCAAAAGGCTTCTAAACAGCTTCTACCCCCAAGTCATAAGACTCCTGAACAGCTATTCAAATGGCTACCCAGACTATTTGCATTTGATTTGTGTCCAAACCTTTGACTGGTACTGTATATGCGGATGATACTGTTGGTCTGTCAAAACTACAGTCAGATTTTATAGCATCAACCGAGAATGTGATTAATAATAACATCAAATGTGTTTTCTATTGGGTGATTACAACATACATTTTACAAGTAAGAACCACTCACTGATATCTGACTTTTTGAATACTTTATACTCCAGCTATATGTATCCATTCATCTATAAGCCCACTAGAGTGACCAGTTTATCTGCCACCCTTATTGATAATATTTTTTACAAAATCTTTGAATAATGTCGCTAATACAGGTTTACTTTATCCTGACATTTCTGACCACTTTCCAATTTTCCACTTCTCTTTGGCAGCTGGAAATGAACAGATGGGAATGATTAGTAGTATTAAATGTAGAATATTTAACAAAATGAATTGTCCTTTAAATAATATAAAGTCAACTTGGAAAATCATCAAATCAAATCAAATTTATTTTTATATAGCCCTTCGTACATCAGCTGATATTCTCAAAGTGCTGTACAGAAACCCAGCCTAAAACCCCAAACAGCAAGCAAAGCATGTGAAAGAAGCACGGTGGCTAGGAAAAACTCCCTAGGAAAAACTCCCTAGAAAGGCCAAAAACCTAGGAAGAAACCTAGAGAGGAACCAGGCTATGAGGGGTGGCCAGTCCTCTTCTGGCTGTGCAGGGTGGATATTATAACAGAACATGGTCAAGATGTTAAAATGTTAAAATGTTCATAAATGACCAGCATGGTCAAATAATAATAATCATAGTAGTTGTCGAGGGTGCAACAAGCACGTCCAGTGAACAGGTCAGGGTTCCATAGCCGCAGGCAGAACAGTTGAAACTGGAGCAGCAGCACGGCCAGGTGGACTGGGGACAGCAAGGAGTCATCATACCAGGTAGTCCTGAGGCATGGTCCTAGGGCTCAGGTCCTCCGAGAGAAAGACAGAAAGAGAGAAAGAGAGAATTAGTGAGAGCATATTTAAATACACACAGGACACCGGATAAGACAAGAGAAATACTCCAGATGTAACAGACTGACCCTAGCTCCCCGACACATAAACTACTGCAGCATAAATACTGGAGGCTGAGACAGGAGGGATCAGAAGACACTGTGGCCCCATCCGATGATACCCCCGGACAGGGCCAAACAGGCAGGATCAAACAACTATCCCATCAAAGTGATGAAATCTGTTGGTATCATCAGAAATATTAGTGGTTTGGTTCATTAGGCTCGCTTCCCAACTCTTACTATAGCTTCATTTACTCATATCTCATTTACTGTAATATTGTCTGGGCCAGTACATATGCCTCCGACATACACACATTACTCATCATACAAAATAAATGTGCAAGACTAGCCACCTCCTCTAATTACCTGGCTCCATCTGCTCCTTTTTTTAACTTCTCTGGGACATGGGACAAGCCATTCTCTGGGGCAAGCCATTCGCTGAGGGTGAATTCATGAAAGAATGTTTAACCTCTCTGGGACATGTGGGACGCTACCGCGGAACACACTATTCAACAGCCAGTGAAATAGCAGGGCGGCAAATTCAAAACAACAAAAATCTCATAATTCAAATTTCTCAAACACACAACTATTATATCCCATTTTAAAGATACACTTCTCGTTAATCGAACCATATTGTCCGATTTCAAAAAGGCTTTACGGCGAAAGCATAACATTAGATTATGTTAGGACAGCGCCTAAACAAGAAAAACCACACAGCCATTTCCCAAGCAAGGAGAGGCGTCACAAAAACCAGAACTACAGCTAAAATGAATCACTAACCTTTGATGATCTTCATCAGATGACACTCCCAGGACTCAATGTTACACAATACATGTATGTTTTGTTCGATAAAGTTCATATTTATATCCAAAAACCCCATTTCACATTGGCGCGTGATGTTCAGAAAATGTGTTGCCTCCAAAACTTCCGGTGAATGAGCATATCAATTTACAAAAATACTCATCATAAACGTTGATAAAATTTACAACAGTTATTGAAAGAATTATAGATACATTTCTCCTTAATGCAACCGCTGTGGCAGATTTCAAAGTAGCTTTACGGCGAAAGCACATTGTTCAATATTCTGAGTACAGAGCTCAGCCATCAAAGCAAGCTATACAGTTACCCGCCACATTCTGGAGTCAACAAAACTCAGAAATAGTATTATAAATCTTCACTTACCTTTGCTGATATTCGTCGGAATGCACTCCCAGGACTCCCACAAGAAATGTTCGTTTTGTTCGTCAAACTCCATATTTATGTCCAAATACCTCCGTTTTGTTCACGTGTTCAGATCACTATTCCAAAGGCATAATGCGCGAGCTCAAAACCCAAGACAAAAAGTCAAAAAGTTCCATTACCGTTCGTAGAAACATGTCAAACAATGTTTACAATCAATCCTTAGGGTCTTTTTAACATAAATCTTCGATAATATTCCAACCGGACAATAGCGTATTCATTACAGAGGAAAAAGAAGGAACGGCGCGCCTGCGTGACCGCGCGCCTGCGTGACTGCGCAGTAAACAACTCATAGGTCTCAGGCTTGAGTCAGCTCTTATTCTCTCCCCAGTAACAGTAGAAGCATGAAACAAGGTTCTAAAGACTGTTGACATCTAGTGGAAGCCTTAGGAAGTGCAAAATGACCACACAGACACTGTAGTTTGAATAGGCAATCACTTGAAAAACTACAAACCACTTCCTGGTTGGATTTTTTCTCTGGTTTTTGCCTGCCATATGAGTTCTCTTATACTCACAGACATCATTCAAAGATTTTTAGAAGCTTCAGTGTTTTCTATCCAAATCTACTAATAATATGCATATCCTACTTTCTGGGCCCGAGTAGCAGGCAGTTTAATTTGGGCACGTCATTCATCTGAATTTCCGAATACTGCCCCGTCACTAAAAAGTTAAGAAACTCAATATCTTGTCTATTTACCACATCAATGTATGTCAATTATGCATTTTCATCTACAAATACTCATACCTCCCAGACAGTTTACCTAAACCCTTCACTGGATTTTTATAGGTTAATTCTGAAATCCATCTATATAACACTGTGATAACCTTCACCCTCCCCACTGCCACACCTCACATAGTCAATTCTCTATCAGATACAGAGGTACCATACTCTGGAATTCTTATCTTCACATTGCCAAAACCTCATCATCCCTTAATAACATCAAGCAAAGACAGGGGGTCAGCCTGATGAACCAAACTACTCATCAGTAATCTCCTCCATATATCCCAACTCTCACACACTCACATCCACACATGCACACACACATATAAACAAAACTTATACTGTTTATTATTTTTTGTGATTGCTGATCAGTTAATTTGTACATTTATGATTAGCGGGTTTTGTTATCTGTTTTAACCTCTATGGGCTCTACGCAACACCCAGTGTAATCCCGTGGCGCGATATTCAAATACCTCAAAAATGCAAAAACTTCAATTTTTCAAACATATGACTATTTTACACCATTTTAAAGACAAGACTCTCGTTAATCTAACCACACTGTCCGATTTCAAAAAGGCTTTACAACGAAAGCAAAACATTAGATTATGTCAGCAGAGTACCCAGCCAGAAATAATCAGACACCCATTTTTCAAGCTAGCATATAATGTCACATAAACCCAAACCACAGCTAAATGCAGCACTAACCTTTGATCTTCATCAGATGACAACCCTAGGACATTATGTTATACAATACATGTATGTTTTGTTCAATCAAGTTCATATTTATATCAAAAACCAGCTTTTTACATTAGCATGTGACTAGCATTCCCACCGAACACTGCCGGTGAATTTACTAAATTACTCACGATAAACGTTCACAAAAAACATAACAATTATTTTAAGAATTATAGATACAGAACTCCTCTATGCACTCGATATGTCCGATTTTAAAATAGCTTTTCGGTGAAAGCACATTTTGCAATATTCTCAGTAGATAGCCCGGCATCACAGGGCTAGCTATTTAGACACCCAGCAAGTTTAGCACTCACCAAAGTCAGATTTACTATAAGAAAAATGTTATTACCTTTGCTGTTGTTCATCTGAATGCACTCCCAGGACTTCTACTTCAATAACAAATGTTGGTTTGGTCCCAAATAATCCATTGTTATATCCAAATAGCGGCGTTTTGTTCGTGCGTTCAAGACACTATCCGAAAGGGTAAATAAGGGTGACGAGCATGGCGCATTTCGTGACAAAAAATGTCTAAATATTCCATTACCGTACTTCGAAGCATGTCAACCGCTGTTTAAAATCAATTTTTTTGCAATTTTTCTCGTAAAAAAGCGATAATATTCCGACCGGGAATCTGCGTTTAGGTAAAAAGAGGAAAGAAAATAAAGCACGGGGTCGACTCGTGCACGCGCCTGAGTCTCAGAGTACTCTGATCGGCCACTTGCCAAAAGCGATAATGTGTTTCAGCCAGAGGCTGCCTCGATATCATTCAGCTTTTTCCCGGGTTCTGAGAGCCTATGGGAGCCGTACAGCAAAGATCCTCAGTCTTCAATAAAAAGAGCCAAGAAGAACAAGAACTTGTCAGACAGGCCACTTCCTGTAAGGAATCTTCTCAGGTTTTTGCCTGCCATATGAGTTCTGTTATACTCACAGACACCATTCAAACAGTTTTAGAAACTTTAGGGTGTTTTCTATCCAAAGCCAATAATTATATGCATATTCTAGTTACTGGGCAGGAGTAGTAACCAGATTAAATCGGGTACGTTTTTTTATCCGGCCGTGTCAATACTGCCCCCTAGCCCTAACAGGTTAACAAACATTTTAAATGTTTGTACTTATGTCTTATATATACACACCTGCACACCGTTTTTTATTTATTTGTTTTTATCTGTATTGTTGTTCATCACTTATTTGCTTTGGTGCAAATAAATTAAACCTAAACCTACTAAGACATTTCATTTACAGTTGTGCACTGCATTGTTTACATATTTTATATGGTATGTTGTAGATGCGCCAGGGTGCGTTCCTGGTTAACACGGCCCGAGGGGGGCTTGTGGATGAGAAGGCCCTGGCACAGGCCCTGAAAGAGGGGAGGATACGAGGGGCAGCCCTGGACGTCCACGAGACAGAGCCCTTTGGGTTAGCTCCCTTTACATTATTCTATCTTATACTGTCTTCATTTTGATTATATTTCTTTCCCACTGTGTTGAGGTGAGTCTAATATTACGCAACAATGTTTCCTTTTTCTCAGCTTCAGCCAGGGACCTCTGAAAGATGCTCCTAACCTGATATGTACTCCCCATGCTGCCTGGTACAGCGAACAGGCTTCTATTGAGATGAGAGAGGAGGCAGCCCGGGAGATCCGACGAGCCATTTCAGGTAACATACCTGTTACACTAATAATGGGTTTTCTTGGGTTGATTATTGTTTTCCCCAAGGGACAATGTATCAGGCTCCCAGGCTTCCCACTCACTAATAAACAACAGCAAAGCCACAATAACGAACTCCCTAATAACGGCGTTGTGCTTCACCAATGACTGTTTCCTGCTTCCAGGTCGTATTCCAGACAGCCTAAAGAACTGTGTGAATAAAGAGTTCCTGTCCCAGACTACTCACTGGGTCAATATGGACCCTGCTGTCATTCATCCTGAGCTCAATGGGTCCTACAGGTAATGAAACCACTGTTGATACATAATAACAAGTAGATACCGGTACTGTATATGCATTTACAAGTACTATAGCGTTTTCTGATTCATCCTCTCCTTGTTTCAGGTACCCTCCTGGTGTTGTGAGTTTGGCCTCTGGGGGGCTCCCTCCGCCTATAGAGGGAATCGTTCCTAATGCCGTGCCCATAACACACAGCCTGCCCAGCGTCGCCCACCCCTCTCACGCCCCTTCGCCGGGCCAGCCAGGCAAAGCAGAGTCAGACAGAGAGCAGCACCCCAATGACCAGTTGTTGTAGCCCCGCCCCCAGAGCTCTCTGTCCAACCAAAAGAACTCTACTGGTCTTCATTCGTCCGAAGAGGAATGGAGTTGAAGCCTCATAGGTTTCAAACAGCTGCCATGAAACAGACAGACTCAAAGAGGTCTATTACAGTTCATCTGGTCCAACCATAGTGGTCAACTTTTTCAAACATTTTTTTTTGTGCAGAAAAAGTAAAATAATAATGTGGATTTGAAAAGAGAAAACACAAATATCCTTTAAAGCGAATCCTGCTGTTTAGAATGTAGTTTGACCTAGTAAAGTGGGCGAATATCTGTTGCTGTGTCCTATGGGTTCATCGTTAAAGCAGAAGTAGTTGATTATAACATGAATAACCTATTTGTGTACAGTTTTTAGAACTATGAAAACAATATTTATATTGCAGTCTAAAAGAAAAATAAGGGTGAAAACTAACCAACTGATTTTAAAAAGACAGTATGTTTGTTTTTATATATACAAGCCCCAAAAGAGGAAGCTTTTGCACAACTTCTCAGGAAATTGAATTTCTGTAGTTATTTTCCATTTATGCCAGATTGTGCTTTCTTTTTCTACCACCTGCCTGTTTTGTTTATATGAGCAAACATACTAACCCATAAGAGTCTTAAGCACTGTCTATGCCGGGGGAGGAGGTGGGTTCTACTAAGCTATATTGAATTGTTTTAAGAAGGTCATATCAAAGATTATTTAGCTATTTGATTTTGAATTTTAAGACCCCTTGAAGTATCAACAAAAATGTAGATTTAAAAAAAATATATGAATTTTAACACAAACTTTCTTTAGATTTTTTTTGGGGGGGGACCATCTGTTGTTCCATGTAGTGATCTGTTATTCGATGCGTTTGTATGGGCTAATAAGCAGTAAGGCTAAATACAATTTTTAGGTATAAAAAAATATATATAAAAAATATACTGCTCAAAAAAAAAAAAGGGAACACTTAAACAACACATCCTAGATCTGAATGAAATAAATAATCTTATTAAATACGTTTTTTCTTTACATAGTTGAATGTGCTGACAACAAAATCACACAAAAAGAATCAATGGAAATCCAATTTATCAACCCATGGAGGTCTGGATTTGGAGTCACACTCAAAATTAAAGTGGAAAACCACACTACAGGCTGATCCAACTTTGATGTAATGTCCTTAAAACAAGTCAAAATGAGGCTCAGTAGTGTGTGTGGCCTCCACGTGCCTGTATGACCTCCCTACAACGCCTGGGCATGCTCCTGATGAGGTGGCGGATGATCTCCTGAGGGATCTCCTCCCAGACCTGGACTAAAGCATCTGCCAACTCCTGGACAGTCTGTGGTGCAACGTAGCGTTGGTGGATGGAGCGAGACATGATGTCCCAGATGTGCTCAATTGGATTCAGGTCTGGGGAATGGGCGGGCCAGTCCATAGCATCAATGCCTTCCTCTTGCAGGAACTGCTGACACACTCCAGCCACATGAGGTCTAGCATTGTTTTGCATTAGGAGGAACCCAGGGCCAACCGCACCAGCATATGGTCTCACAAGGGGTCTGAGGAACTCATCTCGGTACCTAATGGCAGTCAGGCTACCTCTGGCGAGCACATGGAGGGCTGTACGGCCCCCCAAAGAAATGCCACCCTACACCATGACTGACCCACTGCCAAACCGGTCATGCTGGAGGATGTTGCAGGCAACAGAACGTTCTCCACGGCGTCTCCAGACTCTGTCACGTCTGTCACATGTGCTCAGTGTTAACCTGCTTTCATCTGTGAAGAGCACAGGGCGCCAGTGGCGAATTTGCCAATCTTGGTGTTCTCTGGCAAATGCCAAACATCCTGCATGGTGTTGGGCTGTAAGCACAACCCCCACCTGTGGACGTCGGGCCCTCATACCACCCTCATGGAGTCTGTTTCTGACCGTTTGAGCAGACACATGCACATTTGTGGCCTGCTGGAGGTCATTTTGCAGGGCTCTGGCAGTGCTTCTCCTGCTCCTCCTTGCACAAAGGCAGAGGTAGCGGTCCTGCTTCTGGGTTGTTGCCCTCCTACGGCCTCCTCCACGTCTCCTGATGTACTGGCCTGTCTCCTGGTAGCGCCTCCATGCTCTGGACACTACGCTGACAGACACAGCAAACCTTCTTGCCACAGCTCGCATTGATGTGCCATCCTGGATGAGCTGCACTACCTGAGACACTTGTGTGGGTTGTAGACTCCGTCTCATGCTACCACTAGAGTGAAAGCACCGCCAGCATTCAAAAGTGACCAAAACATCAGCCAGGAAGCATAGGAACTGAGAAGTGGTCTGTCGTCCCCACCTGCAGAACCACTCCTTTATTGGGGTCTTGCTAATTGCCTATAATTTCCACCTGTTGTCTATTCCATTTGCACAACGGCATGTGAAATTTATTGTCAATCAGTGTTGCTTCCTAAGTGGACAGTTTGATTTCACAGAAGTGTGATTGACTTGGAGTTACATTGTGTTGTTTAAGTGTTCCCTTTATTTTTTTGAGCAGTGTATATTTGATAACAAATTTTATTTAGCCTTACTGCTATTAGCCCATACAAATGCATTGATTAACAGATGCACTACATGCAAAAACACATAGTCACCCTCCAAAGAATCTCAAGAAAGTTTGTTCTGAAGTGTCTGCCCTATATATGAGAGGCCTGTGAGTCTTCTGAGGCCTGTGAGCAAAACAACTGACCTACTGATGTACAGTACCAGTCAAAAGTTTAGACACACCTACATATTCAATGTTTTTATTTTATTTTTACATATTCTACATTGTAGAATAATAGTGAAGACATAACTATGAAATAACACATATGGAATCATGTAGTAACCAAAAAAGTGTTAAACTAATCAAAAAATATTTAAAATTTGATATTCTTCAAAGTAGCCACTATTTGCCTTAATGACAGCTTTGCACACACTTGGCATTCTTTCAACCAGCTTCATGAGGTAGTCACCTTGAATGTATTTAAATTAACGTGTGCCTAGTCAACAGCCAGTGGAATCCCGTGGCGCAATATTCAAATACCTTAGAAATGCTATTACTTCAATTTCTCAAACATATGACTATTTTACACCATTTTAACCTGTTGGGTCTAGGGGGCAGCATTTGCACGTCTGGATAAAAAAAATGTACCCGATTTAATCTGGTTACTAATCCTACCCAGTAACTAGAATATGCATATACTTATTATATATGGATAGAAAACACTCTAAAGTTTCCAAAACTGTTTGAATGGTGTCTGTGAGTATAACAGAACTCATTTGGCAGGCAAAACCCTGAGACATTTTCTGACAGGAAGTGGATACCTGATGTGTTGTATTGACTTTAAACCTATCCCATTGAAAAACACAGGGGTTTAGGAATATTTTGGCACTTCCTATTGCTTCCACTAGATGTCACCAGCCTTTACAAAGTGTTTTGAGTCTTCTGGAGGGAGATCTGACCGAACAAGAGCCATGGAACGGTGATGTCCCATTAGACACCTGGCGCGCTACTTCATGTTGGGTACCCTCGTTCCAATACGTTATAAAAGACTATGCATTCGTCCACCTTGAATATTATTCATGTTCTGGTTAAAAAAGGCCCTAATGATTTATGCTATACAACGTTTGACATGTTTGAACGAACGGAAATATATTTTTTCCCCTCGTTCATGACGAGAAGTCCGGCTGGCTTACATCATGTGCTAACGAGACGGAGATTTTTGGACATAAATGATGAGCTTTTTTGAACAAAACTACATTCGTTATGGACCTGTGATACCTGGAAGTGACATCTGATGAAGAGAATCAAAGGTAATGGATTATTTACATAGTATTTTCGATTTTAGATCTCCCCAACATGACGTCTAGTCTGTATCGCAACGCGTATTTTTCTGGGCACAGTGCTCAGATTATTGCAAAGTGTGATTTCCCAGTAAGGTTATTTTTAAATCTGGCAAGTTGATTGCGTTCAAAAGATGTAAATCTATAATTCTTTAAATGACAATATAATATTTTACCAATGTTTTCTAATTTTAATTATTTAATTTGTGACGCTGACTTGACTGCCGGTTATTGGAGGGAAACGATTTCCTCAACATCAATGCCATAGTAAAACGCTGTTTTTGTATATAAATATCAACTTGATAGAACTAAAAATGCATGCATTGTCTAACATAATGTCCTAGGAGTGTCATCTGATGGAGATTGTAAAAGGTTAGTGCATCATTTTAGCTGGTTTTATGGTTTTGGTGACCCTGTCTTTGACTTGACAAAACATTACACACAACTCTTGTAAATGTACTGTCCTAACATACTCTAAATTTATGCTTTCGCCGTAAAACCTTTTTGAAATCGTAAAACGTGGTTAGATTAAGGAGATGTTTATCTTTCAAATGGTGTAACATAGTTGTATTTTTGAAAAATTTGAATTTTGACATTTATTTGGATTCAAATTTGCCGCTCTTGAAATGCACCTGCTGTTGATGGAGTGCACCACGGGTGGCACGCTAGCGTCCCACCTAGCCCCAAGAGGTTAAAGACAAGACTCTTGTTAATCTAACCACACTGTCCGATTTCAAAAAGGCTTTACAACGAAAGCAAAACATTAGATTATGTCAGAAGAGTACCCAGCCAGAAATAATCAGACACCCATTTTTCAAGCTAGCATATAATGTCACAAAAACCAAAACCACAGCTAAATGCAGCACTAACCTTTGATGATCTTCATCAGATGACACTCCTAGGACATTATGTTATACAATACATGCATGTTTTGTTCAATCAAGTTCATATTTATATCAAAAACCAGCTTTTTACATTAGCATGTGACTAGCATGTGACTAGCATTCCCACCGAACACTTCCGGTGATTTTATTAAATTACTCACGATAAACGTTCACAAAAAACATAACAATTATTTTAACCTGATGGAGATAGGGGGCAGTATTTGCAATATCCTGGATAAAAAACGTACCCGATTTAATCTGGTTACTACTCCTGCCCAGTAACTAGAATATGCATATAATTATTGGCTTTGGATAGAAAACACCCTAAAGTTTCTAAAACTGTTTGAATGGTGTCTGTGAGTATAACAGAACTCATATGGCAGGCAAAAACTTGAGAAGATTCCTTACAGGAAGTGGCCTGTCTGACAAGTTCTTGTTCTTCTTGGCTCTTTTTATTGAAGACTGAGGATCTTTGCTGTAACGTGACACTTCCTACGGCTCCCATAGGCTCTCAGAACCCGGGAAAAAGCTGAATGATATCGAGGCAGCCCCTGGCTGAAACACATTAGCTCGTTTGGATAGTGGCCGGTCAGAGGACCATCAGACTGGGGCTCGTGCACGAGGGCACGAGATGTTTTTATTTTCTCTCTCTTTGAACGTAAACACGCTTTGCCAGTCGGAATATTATCGCTTTTTTAACCTCTTACATCTAGACGTTCTGCTAGCGGAACACCTGCTCAAATATCCAATGATAGGCGTGGCGCGAATTACAAATTCCTCAAAAATACAAAAACTTCAATTTTTCAAACATATGACTATTTCACAGCATTTTAAAGACAAGACTCTCCTTTATCTAACCACACTGTCCGATTTCTTAGGTTATGTCAGCAGAGTACCCTGCCAGAAATAATCAGACACCCATTTTTCAAGCTAGCATATAATGTCACAAAAAACAAAACCACAGCTAAATGCAGCACTAACCTTTGATGATCTTCATCAGATGACACACCTTGGACATTATGTTATACAATACATGCATGTTATGTTCAATCAAGTTCATATTTATATCAAAAACCAGCTTTTTACATTAGCATGTGACGTTCAGAACTAGCATACCCCCCGCAAACCTCCGGTGAATTTACTAAATTACTCACGATAAACGTTCACAAAAAACATAAAGTATTTTAAGAATTATAGATACAGAACTCCTTTGTGCAATCGAGGTGTCCGATTTTAAAATAGCTTTTCGGTGAAAGCACATTTTGCAATATTCTGAGTTGATAGCCCAGCCATCACGGCTAGCTATTTAGACACCCACCAAGTTTAGCCCTGACCAAACTCCGATTTACTATTAGAAAAGTTTGATTACCTTTGGTGTTCTTCGTCAGAATGCACTCCCAGGACTGCTACTTCAATAACAAATGTTGGGTTGGTTCAAAATAATCCATTGTTATATCCAAATAGCGGCGTTTTGTTCGTGCGTTCAAGACACTATCCGAAGTGTAAATAGGGTCATGAGCATGGCGCATTTCGTGACAAAAGATTTCTAAATATTCCATTACCGTACTTCGAAGCATGTCAACCGCTGTTTAAGAATTATAGATACAGAACTCCTTTATGCAATAGCGGTGTCCGATTTTAAAATATATTTTCGGTGAAAGCACATTTTGCAATATTCGGAGTAAATAGCCCGGCCATCACAGGCTAGCTATTTTGACACCCCCCAAGTTTGGTACTAACCAAACTCAGATTTACTATAAGAAAAATTTGATTACCTTTGCTGTTCTTCATCAGAATGCACTCCCAGGACTTCTACTTAAACAAAAAATGTTGGTTTGGTTCCAAATAATCCATAGTTATATCCAAATAGCGGCGTTTTGTTCGTGCGTACAAGACACTATCCGAAGGGTAACGAAGGGTGACGCGGCGCGTTTCGTGACAAATAAATTCAAAATATTCCACTACCGTACTTCGAAGCATGTCAAAAGCTGTTTAAAATCAATTTTTATGCGATTTTTCTCGTAAAATAGCGATAATATTCCGACCGGGAGAAGTTGTTTTCATTCAAAGACTCAAAGAAGAAAATGGACTCTTCACGTGCACGCGCACACCCGTCTCATTGTTCTCAGATCGACCACTTACCAAATGCGCTACTGAGTCATCATTCAAAGTTCTGACGCCTTCTGAGAGCCTATGGGAGCCATAGATAGTGTCACGTTACAGCAGAGATCCTTTGTTTTGGACAGAGATGACAAAGAAGGCCAAGAAATGGTCAGAGAGGGTGCTTCCTGTTTGGAATCTTCTCAGGTTTTGGCCTGCCATATGAGTTCTGTTATACTCACAGACACCATTCAAACAGTTTTAGAAACTTTAGGGTGTTTTCTATCCAAATCAAACAATTATATGCATATTTGAGTTACTGGGCAGGAGTAGTAACCAGATTAAATCGGGTACGTTGCGCCTTCTTCACCACACTGTCTGTGTGGGTGGTCCATTTCAGTTTGTCAGTGATGTGTACGCCAAGGAACTTTAAGCTTTCCACCTTCTCCACTGCGGCCCCGTCGATGTAGATAGGGGGGTGCACCCTCTGCTGTTTCCTGAAGTCCATGACAATCTCCTTTGTTTTGTTGACATTGAGTGACAGGTTGTTTTCCAGGCACCACACTCTCAGAGCCCTCACCTCCTCCCTGTAGGCTGTCTCGTCATCGTTGGTAATCAAGCCTACTACTGTTGTGTCGTGTGCAAACTTGATGATTGAGTTGGAGGTGTGCTTGGCCATGCAGTCATGGGTGAACAGGGAGTACAGGAGGGGGCTGAGCACGCACCCTTGTGGGGCCCCAGTGTTGAGGATCAGCAGAGTGGAGGTGATGTTTCCTACCTTCACCACCTGGGGGCGGCCCGTCAGGAAGGCCAGGACCCAGTTGCACAGGACGGGGTTCAGACCCAGGGCCTCGAGCTTAATGATGAGCTGGGAGGGTACTATGGTGTTGAATACTGAGCTATAGTCAATAAACAGCATTCTTACATAGATATTCCTCTTGTCCAGATGGGATAGGGCAGTGTGCAGAGTGATGGGGATTGCATTGTCTGTGGATCTATTGGGGCGGTAAGCAAATTGAAGTGGGTCTAGGGTGGCAGGTAAGGTAGAGGTGATTTGATCCTTGACTAGTCTCTCAAAGCACTTCCTGATTACAGAGGTGAGTGCTACGGGTGCTACGGGGCGATAGTCATTAAGTTCAGTTACCTTTGCCTTCTTGGGTACAGGAACAATGGTGGCCATCTTGAAGCATGTGGGGACAGCATACTGGGAAAGGGAGAGATTGAATATGCCCGTAAACACCAGCCAGCCAGCTGGTCTGAACATGCTCTGAGGATGCGGCTAGGGATGTCGTCTGGGCCGGCAGCCTTGCGAGGGTTAACACGTTTAAATGTTTTACTCACGTCGGCCATGGAGAAGGAGAGCCCACAGTCCTTGGTAGCGGGCCGAGTTGGTGGCACTGTGTTATCCTCAAAGCGTGCGAAGAATGTGTTTAGCCTGTCTGGAAGCAAGACGTTGGTCTCGGCGACGTGGCTGGTTTTCCTTTTGTAGTCTGTGATTGTCTGTAGTCCCTGCCACATACGTCTCGTGTTTGAGCCGTTGAATTGCAACTCCACTTTATCTCCACACTGACGTTTAGCTTGTTTGATTGCCTTGAGGAGTGAACAACTACATTGTTTATATTATTTGTATATACTTTTTTTGTACCCCTTTTCTCCCCAATTTCATGGTATCCAATTGGTAGTTACAGTCTTGTCCCATCGCTGCAACTCCCGTACGGACTCGGGAGAAGCGAAGGTCGAGAGCCATGCGTCCTCCAAAACACAATCCAGCCAAGCCGCTTCTTGACACAACACCCACTTAACCCGGAAGCCAACCGCACCAACGTGTCAGTGGGAACACTGTACACCTGGCAACTGTGTCAGCGTGCATTGCGCCCAGCCCACCACAGGAGTTGCTGGTGCGCGATGGGACAAGAACATCCCTGCTGGCCCAATCCGCCACTAACCCGGACGACGCTGGGCCAATTGTGCGCCGCCCCATGGGTTTTCTGGTCGCAGCCGGCTGCAACAGAGCCTGGACTCAAACCAGGATCTCTAATAACACAGCTAGCGCTGCAGTGCCTTAGACCACTGCGCCACTCGGGAGGCCCACTATATTCTGCCATATTCCCAGTCACCTTGCCATGGTTAAATGCGCTGGTTCGCATTTTCAGTTTCGCGCGAATGCTACCAATTATCCACGGTTTCTGGTTAGAGTAGGTTTTAATAGTCACAGTGGGTACTACATCTCCTATACACTTCCATATAAACTCTAGATTATTGTCGTAAACTACCCGGAACATATCCCAGTCCACGTGATCAAAACAATCCTGATGCGTGGATTCCGATTGGTCAGACCAGCATTGAATAGTCCTTAGCACGGGTACTTCCTGTTTGAGTTTCTCCCTATAGGAAAGGAGGAGCAAGATGGAGTCGTGGTCAGATTTGCCGAAAGGAGGGCGGGGGAGGGCCTTGTAAGCATTCCAGAAGATTGAATAGCAATGGTCGAGAGTCTTAGCAGCGCGAGTAGTATATGTTTATAGAACTTCGGCAGCCTAGTCCTCAAATTTGCTTTGTTAAAATGACCAGCTACAATAAATGCAGCCTCAGGATATGTGGTTTCCAGTTTGCATAAAGTCCAGTGAAGTTCTTTGAGGGCCGTTGTGGTTTCGGCTTGAGGGGGGATGTAAACGGCCGTGGCAAGAGGACAGAGGAGAATTCTCTGTTCTGCATTTGTTTGTGAGGTATTATAGGTTGGGCGAACAAGAGGACGTGAGTTCCTGTATGTTCCTATAATTACACCATCAGTCGTTAATCATGAAACACACCCCTCCGCCCTTCTGCTTCCCGGAGAGATATTTATTCCTGTCTGCGTGATGTACTGAGAATCCTACTGGCTTTACCGACTCCGACAGAATACCCCGAGAGAGCCATGTTTCCATGAAACAAAGTACGTTACAGGCCCGATGTCTCTCTAGAAAGAAATCCTTGCACTAAGCTCATCAACTTTGTTATCCAAAGACTGAACATTAGTGTGTAATATACTTGGAAGCGTTGGGTGGTGTGTGCGCCTCTTAAGTCGAACCAGCAGGCCGCCTCAAGTGCCTCTCCTCTGCCGGCGATGTTTTGAGTCGGTCTCTGGAATAAGTTCAATTGCTCTGGGGAGAGTGAACAAAGGATCTGCTGCAAGGAAGTCGTATTCCTGGTCGTAATGCTGGTAGTTCTGGTGAGTTACCGCCGCTCTAATACCCACTAGTTCTTCCCGGCTGTATGTAATGACAGAAAATATTTCCTGAGATAATAATGTAAAAAATAGTACATTAAAAAACAAAATACTGCAAAGTTTCCTAAGAGCTAGTCACAATGCTGTCATCTCCGTCGGCGCCATCTTCTGGCAAGAACAGCTCAAATAGGCAAAGAGAAACGACAGTCCATCATTACTTAAAGACATGAAGATCAGTCAATACGGAAAATGTCAAGTACTTTGAAAGTTTCTTCAAGTGCAGTCTCAAAAACCATCAATCTCTGATGAAACTGGCTCTCATGAGGACCGCCACAGGAATGGAAGACCCAGAGTTAGAGTTACCATCCTCAGAAATAGCAGCCCAAATAAATGCTTCACAGAGTTCAAGTAACAGACACATCCCAACATCAACTGTTCAGAGCAGACTGTGTAAATCAGGCCTTCATGGTTGAATTGCTGCAAAGAAACCACTACTAAAGGACACCAATAAGAAAAAGAGGCTTGGGCCAAGAAACACGAGCAATGGACATTAGACCAGTGGAAATTTGTCCTTTGGTCTCGAGTCCAAATTGGAGATATTTGGTTCCGACCGCTGTGTCTTTTCCACTGTAAAGCATGTAGGAGGTGGTGTTATGGTGTGGGGGTGCTTTGCTGGTGACACTGTCTGTGATTTATTTAGAATTCAAGGCACACTTAACCAGCATGGCTAGCAGAGCATTCTGCAGCGATACGCCATCCCATCTGGTTTGGGCTTAATGGGACCATCATTTATTTTAACAGGACAATGTGGATCATTAAAAAGAAACAACACACCTCCAGGCTGTGTAAGGGTTATTTTACCAAGAAGGAGAGTGATGGAATGCTGCATCAGATGATCTAGCCTCCACAAATCACCCGACCTCAACCCAATTAAGATGTTTTGGGATGAGTTTGACCGCAAAGTGAAGGAAAAGTGCTCAGCAAATGTGGGAACTCTTTCAAGAATGTTGGAAAAGCATTCCAAGTGAAGCTGGTTGAGAGAATGCCAAGAGTGTGCAAAGCTGTCATCAAGGCAAAGGGTGGCTATTTGAAGAATCTCAAATATGAACTATATTTTGACTTTTTTAGTTACTACATGATTCCATGTGTTATTTCATAGTTTTGATGTCTTCACTATTATTCTACAATGTAGAAAATAGTAAAAATAAAGAAAACCCCTTAAATGAGTACGTGTTCTAAAACTTTTGAACGGTAGTGTAATTATTTTGGGTTAACCAAAATCCAAAAAGAGATGGTTGTGACTGTATGCATTTGTATTAATTATTTTTTAAATAAATAAAAGTCCCTTTTAAAATGTCAAATGTTATGTCTTTGTCCGTTGGCATTCAGTCCAAGGAAAATGGATGCATTACCCAAAGACTCTACTCGATGGTACAATAGCTGGCTGTGAGGCTGAAGGCCATTGTACCTGTATCTGAATTCCCATGAGATTATTGTTTCGATTTTCAATAAACATATTCATGTATTTCCTCTCAGGGATATAGGAATAAACACATATTCATCTTGCTTCGTGGGGGAAAAAGGCAAGTTGCAATCTTGATGATTTACATTTGTATATGTTGGAACGCAGAAACCTATGCATTTAATTATAGGAGACAAGTAAGTAGCATACTCAATCAAATATCAATCTACTCCGTTGTTCAACTTGTTCGATTTTCTTTGAGGAAATGGGGTTACTCTTTTTTAGGGTGAATTATATTTGAATGTCAATAAAACATACATTTGTTTCACAAAGAATGATTTCTTTGCACAAATCTGACTTGAATTGCTCACTTACAACTAAGACACTAGTTACAATCATGGCTGTATATTTTGTAAGTTCCTTTCCTAACAGGCTTGAGTCAGGCTGCTGGCATGGACAATAGAAAGAGCTGTATATGTGTGTGTTCTTTTCACTCTAAATTACAATCCCCGGAAAAGAGCAGCTGGTAGTTCTGATATTTCTTTCAGAGCATAAAAAGCAGATGGAGTTGAAGCTTGATTGGTATCCTACCTTGACTTTCTTCCTCTCATTTCAACCTGTCCAACAAACATTAGGCTCCTCACATATGGATGTGTTTGTGGAATGGTAGGTCCAGCCTTCACAGATAAGTTCAGCAGTGACTGAGATGCTGCCTGTCAGAATTTCTAGACTTCCTCCCCAACTCTCTCTACTTCTCTGAGCAGAGTTGCAGTTGGTTGACTTGGGGCACAGACAGGGAAATAAACAAGACATTGAATGGAAAAGTTATCTCCAAACTGTTATAGATCCATATACAGTGTTGTGGCATTATTACACATATGACCAAAAATAAGGTGAGAAGGGGTTTAGCCTACATAGCACATTGTAAAGTCTGGGAGCCGGAAAATGTGCTCACTTGGATGGCTGGTTCTCCTCTCAGCTCACAATAAAACTTCTGTGCTCCGCTTTGAAAAGAAGGGCAATGTCTTAAACCTTGTTTCAACCCCTACATATCAAACATTTATACAGAAGCTAATTGTCCAAATTTTAACTAAAGAAAACTTAAAAGGCTGAGTCAAATGCTTTGATATTTTTCAAAACATCATCCAAAAGGCAAGAGTAATTTGCTCTATAAAACGTACATAAATCCTCAAATCTAATTGTTTTTGTAGACCCATATGACATTTTAGATTGAGCAACAGTTAAAATGTAAGGTAAACAGACTATGGAGAAGAGTCATATGAGATGGTGCCTAAAAAGACTACTAAAACAGAAGAAGGATGTTTTATGTTTGGATTAAGAAAAGTCCAGTTTGGCTATGCAAACATTTAGGCCATATTTTTGTTTGATCCTCCATCGTTAATGGTTACGTTTTGTGAAATGAGACTGTAGGAGGAAATAGGACCACTTTCTGTCTGGTTTTGTTGCCAACTTGTGATTTGAACGGGAGCTGTTGTCTGTCATCTGGTTTCCATCAATGTCTCAGCTATTATGACTTCTGTGGTACCTTTACAAGCTCATCTAGAGAAACGGTTAGAGAGATTCCCTCAGAAAGACATTTGTGTTTTATTGAGGAAAGACAGTTTTAATGCCTGCTAACATCCTTTAGCCATCTGGCCCTCACAATGCTCAAGGTCTATTTTTTGGGCTATAATCTGAATGCTGACTTGTCAGCGGCGATGGGTTTGAATTTATGCCTCTTTTATTAGGCACTCATCTGAACCATCTCACAGTGAATTTCAGTTTTTCCAAAGCAAAACCACTAATATTTTCCCCAGAAATGTCCCCATGTTTCCAAGAACCCATTCAAACATCTGAGGAGCAGCATTGTTTGAGAAAATCAGACTAGTTTCAAGCAGTCTTGTAGTACCAGTCTCAAGTCCGATCTCGAGACCACATATTGAGTGTGTCTTGTATTGGTGTCGGATACATTTGTACTTGGTCTTGACACGGTCTCTGACAGTGAGGACTCTTAATTCCTTCCAAAGACCAGCCGAGACCAGTGGACACACTATTCAACAGCCAGTGAAAAAGCAGGGCAGCAAATTCAAAACAACAAAAATCTCATAATTCAAATTTCTCAAACATACAACTATTATATCTAATTTTAAAGATACACTTCTCGTTAATCCAACCACATTGTCCGGTTTCAAAAAGGCTTTACGGCGAAAGCATAACATTAGATTATGTTAGGACAGCGCTGAGACAAGAAAAACCACACAGCCATTTTCCAAGCAAGGAGAGGCGTCACAAAAAACAGAAATACAGCTAAAATGAATCACTAACCTTTGACGATCTTCATCAGATGACACTCCCAGGACTCAATGTTACACAATACATGTATGTTTTGTTCGATAAAGTTCATATTTATATCCAAAAACCCGATTTTACATTGGCGCGTGATGTTCAGAAAATGTGTTGCCTCCAAAACCTCCGGTGAATGAGCACATCAATTGACAAAAATACTGATCATAAACGTTGATAAAAATTTACAACAGTTATTGAAAGAATTATAAATACACTTCTCCTTACTTCAACCGCTGTGGCAGATTTCAAAATAGCTTTATGGCAAAAGCACATTGTTCAATATTCTGAGTACAGAGCTCAGCCATCAAAGCAAGCTATACAGTTACCCGCCACATTCTGGAGTCAACAAAACTCAGAAATAGTATTATAAATCTTCACTTACTTTAGCTGATCTTCGTCGGAATGCACTCTCAGGACTCCCACTGTCACGCCCTGACCTGAGAGAGATGGTTTATTTCTCTATGTTGTTAGGTCAGGGTGTGGGGTGGGCATTCTATGGTTTATATTTCTATGTTTTGGCCAGGTATGGTTTCCAATCAGAGGCAGCTGCCTATCGTTCTCGCTGATTGGGAACCATACTTAGGCAGCCCTGTTCCCTCCTTGAGTTGTGGGATCTTATTTTTGTACTGCTTTGTGAAGCCTGCAAGACGTGACGGTCGTTTTCCATTGTTTATTATTTTGTTTCAGTGTTCTGATTTAAAATAAATATCAAGATGAACACATACCACACTGCACCTTGGTCTAGTCCTTTGGACAACCGTTACAGAAGATCCCACCACCAAAGGACCAAGCAGCGTGGGCAGGATGACTGGACCTGGGAGGAAATCCTGGACAAGGCCTGGGGAGTATCGCCGTCCGCAAGAGGCGATAGAGGCAGCGAAAGCGGAATGGCGATACTGGGAGGCACAAGCAAGGCAACAACAGAAGCCCGAGAGGCAGCACCAAAACATTTTTTTGGGGGTGGCACACGGGGAGATTGGCGAAGTTGGGGTTGAGACCTGAGCCAACTCCCCGTGCTTACTGTGGGGAGCGAGTGAACGAGCAAGCACCGTGTTATGCGGTGATGTGAACTGTGTCGCCAGTGCACACTGACATCCCGGTGCGCTCGGTGCAAGCTCCTCACCGTTGCCGTGCTAGAGTTGGCCGTCAGCCAGGAAGAAGTGTGCCGGCTCAGCGTTCCTGGTCTCCAGTGCGTCTCTTCGGCCCAGGTTATCCTGCGCCAGCTCTACGCACGGTACCCCCCGTTCACCAGCACAAACCAGTTCGTCCTGTGCCAGCGCTCCGCCCTTGCTGGGCTAAAATAACCATCCAGCCAGGACGGGGTGTGCCAGCCCTAAGCTCCAGATCTCCAGTGCGCCTCCACGGCCCAGTATACCCTGTGCCTGCTCTGCGCACCCAGTCTCCTGTGCGTCTCCCCAGTCCAGTGAGACCGGTTCCAGCTCCACGTAGGAAGCCTACAGTGATGATCTGTGGTCCAAAGCCTCCAGTGATGATCCATGGCTCGAAGCCTCCAGTGATGATCCATGGCCCGGAGCCTGTAGGGATGATCCATGGCACGAAGCCTCCAGTGATAATCCATGGCCCGGTGCCTGTAGGGATAATCCATGGCCCGGAGCCTGTAGGGATAATCCATGGCCCGGAGCCAGTAGGGATAATCCATGGCCCGGAGCCTGTAGGGATGATCCATGGCCCGGAGCCTGTAGAGATGATCCATGGCCCAGAGCCTGTAGGGATAATCCATGGCACAAAGCCTCCAGTGATGATCCATGGCCTGGAGCCTCCAGTGATGAACCATGGCACGGAGCCTGCAGCAACGGTCTCCAGTCCGGAGCCTGCAGCGACACTCCCCAGTCCGGAGCCTCCAGCGACGCTCCCCAGTCCAGCGTCTTGAGCGACGGTCCGCAGCCCAGAGTCTTCAGCGATGGTCCGCAGCCCAGAGTCTTCAGCGACGGTCCGCAGCCCAGAGTCTTCAGCGACGGTCCGCAACCCAGAGTCTTCAGCGGCGGTCCGCAACCCAGAGTCTTCAGCGGCGGTCCGCAACCCAGAGTCTTCAGCGGCGGTCCGCAACCCAGAGTCTTCAGCGGCGGTCCGCAACCCAGAGTCTTCAGCGGCGGTCCACAACCCAGAGTCTTCAGCTGTGGCCTGCAGCCCAGAGTCTTCAGCGGTGGTCGGCAGTTCAGAGCCTCCGGCGATGATCCATGATCTGGTTCCTCCGGCGACACAGAAGTGGGGGGATCAGCGGGCGGTGTGGGGGCTACGCCCCGAACCAGAGCCGCCGCCAAGTATAGATGCCCACCCGGACCCTCCCCTATAGGTTCAGGTTTGCGGCCGGGAGTCCGCACCTTTGGGGGGGTACTGTCACGCCCTGACCTGAGAGAGATGGTTTATTTCTCTATGTTGTTAGGTCAGGGTGTGGGGTGGGCATTCTATGGTTTATATTTCTATGTTTTGGCCAGGTATGGTTTCCAATCAGAAGCAGCTGCCTATCGTTGAACTGATTGGGAACCATACTTAGGCTGCCCTTTTCCCTCCTTGAGTTGTGGGGTCTTATTTTTGTACTGCTTTGTGAAGCCTGCAAGACGTGACGGTCGTTTTCCATTGTTTATTATTTTGTTTCAGTGTTCTGATTTAAAATAAATATCAAGATGAACACATACCACGCTGCACCTTGGTCTACTCCTTTTGACGATCGTTACACCCACTTCCACAAGAAATGTTCGTTTTGTTCGATAAACTGCATATTTATGTCCAAATACCTCCGTATTGTTCGCGCTACACTACTCCAACGGCATAATGCGCGAATGCAAAACCCGAGACGAAAAGTAAAAAAGTTCCATTACCGTTCGTAGAAACATGTCAAACGATGTTTACAATCAACCCTTAGGGTCTTTTTATCATAAATATTTGATAATATTCCAACCGGACAATAGCGTATTCATTACAGAGGAAAAAGAAGGAACGGCGCACCTGTGTGAATGCGCAGTAAACAAGTCATTGGTCTCAGGCAGTCATCTTGTTGAGTCAGCTCTTATTCTCTCCCCAGTAACAGTAGAAGCATGAAACAAGGTTCTAAAGACTGTTGACATCTAGTGGAAGCTTTTGGAAGTGCAAAATGAACCCTAAGTCACTGTATACTGTATAGGCAATCACTTGAAAAACTACAAACCTCAGATTTCCACACTTCCTGGTTGGATTTTTCTCAGGTTTTTGCCTGCCATATGAGTTCTGTTATACTCACAGACATCATTCAAACAGTTTTAGAAACTTCAGAGTGTTTTCTATCCACATCTACTAATAATATGCATATCCTACCTTCTGAGCCTGAGTAGCAGGCAGTTTACTATGGGCACGCCTTTCATCCGGACGTCAAAATACTGCCCCCTACCCTAGAGAAGTTAAATCAGTTGAGGCATTGAAAAAATAACAACAAGAAATATCACTGCAATGTAACTACCAAATTCTAAATGTAAGTGTTGGATCAACAAATGTTCAATGCTTACCTCTGTATCAGCTCCAAGGTTGCAGAGGCTGACTCCTGGTATTCTATGTTAAAAACATTTAAAGTGCTGAAGAGCACAGAGAGGGCAGCAGCAAAGTTGGACTCACTATCCAAAACACAGACCACTCTCCCCTCGATGGACACCATTCATTTTGAGGAACCCAATAGAGTATTTCCTGAAATACACAAAAGTAAGGGTGTTACTTTCGACATCTCAAGATGGGTACCACAATACTATATATTTCTGTTCCACCTTAAATCAAATAAATGTATTACCAAGCATGATCAGCCTTGGTGTGTCTGGCAAAGGAATTTGCACCTCGACATCAACCCGAGTTGCAGTGACCTAAAATATTATATAAAAAATATTCTAATTATGTGTAATAGTACAGTATAAACACCATTAATCATATAGACTTTATAAGTATAAAAACACTATTCCTTACATCTGCCAAGAGGAACAGAGATTTGTCCTTCTCTTTGAAGTGGGTCATCAACAAAAGAATGGCAGCAGTGGCTGTTAGATCGTCATTGCCTTTTATGTAACCGTCGATTTCATTCAGCAGGCACTGGATCTCTCTCCTCAACTTGGTCTTTTGGCTTTAAAAAAAGTTGACAATTCTCTTACCCTTGTTCAGGAGAGCGAGAGTCAGGTGACTGTCAATCACGAGTATTGAAGTGGCCGCAGAGCCATAACTTGGTGAAAAGGAAAGCCACTGTTCCTGGAGGTCACTGATGCTTGGAGGAGGACAAGTGTCCTATCCATTGTTACAGATCCTATTCATTCTTCATTTTCTTTAAAAAAAATGCAAGGCTATGTTAGGCTATGCGCTGCACTCCATACCAGCCTAAGAGGACAAACAAACAATTTACAGAAACATTTGTATATTTTTGTACTTTTATAATTTCCGCCCCTTTTATTGCATATGCCTCGCTCCTCACAGCATAAACCATTTATTTTGAGGGCAAACAAACAAACTATTTGCAAAATAGTGTGTGTACACTCTTAGAAAAAAGGGTTCCGAAAGAGTTCTTTGGCTGCCCCCATATGAGAACCCTTTTTGGTGGAAAGGGTTCTACATGGAACCCAGAAGAGTTCTACCTGGAACCAAAAGGGTTATACATGTACCTGGAATCAAAAAGGGATCTTTAAAGGGTTCTCTCATGGGGACAGCCAAATAACCATTTTAGGTTCTAGATAGCACCTTTTTTCATAACAATTACATAAATATGTTACATTTATCAATCAAGATCTCACCTCTTTGGTTGAAGGACTGAAGCAATTCCCTGCACTATATTGGCGTCAAATTGTATTTTATGTCATCCGGCTGAACATATTCAAGGTCGTTAATATTATCCACGCCAACATTTGCCCTCAGATGCTCCGACAAAGATCTCACCATCTCGGTCTCCAACTCGGACAATTGGTGGTTAATTGCATCTTGAAGACCCTCCATGCCTACACTGGTTTAAGGACAACACACTGAGTGATGCTGGGAAACAACAGCGAACCCTGACACTTTATAAACTGGTAGTGGGTAATAATTACTCAGACTATCTTCATTAACACACACATAATTAAATCAGAGAATCTGGTATAAAATGAACCCCGAGATCGACCAGTGACACAGACTGATACACCCCAACAATGAAATTAACCTGTGATTCTGTGACCAGAATCAGTGAGATCTTTCCAAATGTGTATCCTGTCATCATTTTCTCCCATTACAAGGCCTTTAGTGTATGTTTTTACTTTGTACACAATTTTACGACACCTCTGCAGTGCTTTGCTTTGTGAACCCTTTTGACTTTACAGCTCCCTGAATGGTGTTGAATGATGAATCTGAATGAATGAATGACTCACGATGCAAGGACAGCGGAGTCAATCACCACCTTCCGGAGACACCTGAAACCCCACCTCTTTAAGGAATACCTAGGATAGGATAAAGTAATCCTTCTAACCCCCCCCCCCTTAAAAGATTTAGATGCACTATTGTAAAGTGGTTGTTTCACTGGATATCATAAGGTGAATGCACCAATTTGTAAGTCGCTCTGGATAAGAGCGTCTGCTAAATGACTTAAATGTAATGTAAATGTAATGGTGTTGTTATATTTTATTTATTTCACCTTTATTATTATATAATTGCTCCTCAAGTTAATTCATGACACCAACAACTTCAATGCTATGTGGTAACAATTGGCTGCTGCATAAGTAAGATTGGAGTAACTGGTGGCTCTCAGACATGTTTTCTGGCAGACTCCTTGAAGTAGGAGTGCTTGCTCTCAAACCTTGGTGTCCACAAACGAATGAGTCGCCCAAATTGCAGGATGAGGTCAGGGTAGTGTAACAAGTAGTGATGCTTTGGTCAAAGGGCACACTACCCCACAAGCAAAACTGTAGTTCGCCACATTTCTATGTTTTGCATGAGTAATGAATTCTTTCATATTTAGGAAACAGAAATTGCAGGATTTACACCTGTACATTCCAATAAAGCTACTTCCAGCTACCATCCAGCCTGCAATATGACAATTGAACTACCCCCAGCCACCAAATTGCATGCATACACCAAAAGAACTATCAAGCTATACATTACCATGCAACTCATCCTAACTACACAATCAAAAAATATATATATTATAGACTACGAGGCTAAATAAAAAAATCAGTCAGTGCCTGATGATTTATAAATTATTAATTTAACGTTGCCTAATTAATGGTTGGATAAGAAGCACTTCTGAAAGGTTAACAAAAGAGCGAGGAAAATTCAACTCACGCGGGAAAATGCCACGAATAATGCAGCAAGCTAACCACACAATTTGAAGAAAACGAAATTAAAATACAACTTTTAATATCCTGCAGGGTTAAATATCAGTCTGTGCCTGTTGTTGCTGAATTAATTAATCTAATGGACTAATAAGGATAACAAAAGCATATAGGGAATATTCACTTTTGCTAAATCACACGGAGCCCGAGACTGAGTAGAGCTAACATTAACCAGAGATATTTAGAGAAAGGTGTCAATGGAGTTCGCCATCTCTGAGCTATAGCTAACGTTACCAAGCACCAATTCCCTTTCATCTGAGAGCTTCCATTCCTCTCATTCCAACTACAGAATCACCCCAAAAATATACATCCCATGGCAAAATGTTAGTCCGTGCCTGCTGACAAACTGAATGTGTAAGGTTACTCGACATTGCTAAACTCTCGCTCCCTCCCTAGACGAAATGTATTGTAACGACCCTGGGTTTATAAGCGCGGATATCGATTCTGCCGCTGGAGCATGCTTTTGCGGCACAGTCGATAGCGCGCTGGACTTCGGGCTTGAAGGTCGAGGGTTCGAAACCTGCTCCCTGCTGTTTCATTACAGTATTTTTGTCCTGTGAAGCCTATGACCACTTTGACACTAATACTATAGCGTTAGCACCATGTCATGCACCTACCGGTTAAGCAGCCTATCCAAAGAAACACACATATGGATATCTGCACGTTGTTAATACTAAAATGATTTGCTCTATATCTACAATATTACTGATTATTTTACCTGCAATAAATACTGTTAGCTAACACAATCCAAACAAGCTAACGTTAGCTAGCTAGTTAGTAGATTAGTTAAGAAAACCTGCAGTAGGTATATAGTATATGGAATAAGTACATACCTAGCAGCTGCTCAAACATATTTTGGTGACTTTTCCACGAAAATACAAAAGAAAATAGCTCGAGTAGAACAGAAATCTTATATTCTCATGAGTTCCCTCACAGACCGTTTGGCGCGAGCATAGCATTAGTGGAAATCAAGTCTGTTCTCAGGGCAGGCCTTGCTGTAGACAGAGTCGCATCGGGGAATTGTTAGCATTTTAGCTGTCCCTAACTTTACCTAATTATTCTAACCTGCTGCGTTAATTCTCGCAACCTGCTAATAAAAACAACTTATGCTTGTCAAAACCGGCAAACCTGCCCTGAGAACAGTCTTGGTTCCAACTATGAGATACAGTTATCTTTCTCTCTCACACACACACATCACAGTTTTTGTCGCTGCCAACTACAGCAGTGTTCGGGTACTACTGTAAAGAAATACAGTAGGTTAGTCATTTTTACAGGAGGCTTACAATTACAGGAATAACAGTATGTTTCAGCATTGTACCCATAATGCAGTGCAATCAACAGCATTAATGCTGTAAAACACCTTTAAGGTATTTTACTGTGCATTCTACAGGGTTTTACTGTTGAAATTACAGTACATGTTTTTGTTCATTAAAATAACATTAAACTGATCAGAAATACAGTGTAGACATTGTTAATGTTGTAAATGACTATTGTAGCTGGAAACTGATTTTGGCAGCTACATTAAATAGTACCCGCAAAACACCAGTCTCAACGTCAACAGTGAAGAAGTAAAAAAGATATGGCTTTTTCTTTGCCACTCTGCCTAGAAGGCCAGCATCCCGGAGTCGCCTCTTCACTGTTGACTTTGAGACTGGTGTTTTACTGGTACTATTTAATGAACCTGCCAGTTGAGAACTTATGAAGCGTCTGTTTCTCAAACTAGACACTCTAATGTACTTGTCCTCTTGCTCTGTTGTGCACCAGGGCCTCCCACTCCTCTTTCTATTCTGGTTAGAGACAGTTTGCGCTGTTCTGTGAAGGGAGTAGTACACAGCATTGTAAGAGATCTTCAGTTTCTTGCCAATTTCTCGCATGGAATAGCCTTCATTTCTCAGAACAAGAATAGACTGATGAGTTTCAGAAGAAAGTTCTTTGATTCTAGCCATTTTGAGCCTGTAATCGAACCCACAAATGCTGATGCTCCAGATACTCAACTAGTCTAAAGAAGGCCAGTTTTATTGCTTCTTTATTCAGGACAATAGTTTTCAGCTGGGCTAATATAATTGCAAAAGGGTTTTCTGATGATCAATTAGCATTTTAAAATGATAAACTTTGATTAGCTAAAACAACGTGCCATTGGAACACAGGAGTGATGGCTGCTGATAATGGGCCTCTGTACGCCTATGTAGATATTCCATACAAAATCTGCAGTTTCCAGCTACAATAGTCATTTACAACATGAACGATGTCTACACTGTATTTCTGATCAATTTGATGTTATTTTAATAGACAACAAATGTACTTTTCTTTCAAAAACAAGGACATTTCTAAGTGACCCCAAACTTTTGAACAGTAGTGTATGTATTTAAAAGAATCCTGTTTATCTTATTTTCCATAATTAGCTATTAATATTTGTGGTAATGTAGGCAATTTATGCAAAGGATTTTTACCACTCATTCGTCTCGCCATTACCAAAATTACATTATGGCAAGCAATTATTATATTAGTAAACAGTTATTGTGAATCATCCTATATTGTCCCTAACATCTTTTACTCCCGCGCAACAGTTATGAGATAAACACACACACACACACACACACTCATACACACTCAACCCCTTTCCCCCACAACAACCATAGACTCAGATTCTCAACAGTTGCACCATCCCAAAGCCCAACTCAAGAAAGGTCTTGATTTACAAATACATATACAGTTGCAGCTGTATGAGAAGGCCTGCAAAACTGCGCAAAAAAATGGGCAGAAATGGGAAGATTTGATTAACCGTCACGTCTTAGTTGATGGAGGTCAGGTATAACTCCTTTC
Source organism: Salmo salar (assembly GCF_965601325.2). Taxonomy (NCBI): domain Eukaryota; kingdom Metazoa; phylum Chordata; class Actinopteri; order Salmoniformes; family Salmonidae; genus Salmo; species Salmo salar. The sequence continues at coordinate 46,114,279 of NC_138295.1, read as the reverse complement.
CCCTGAAACACCCTCAACATGGTCCCCCGTAGTGACCATATTCCCAAGCATCTCCATGCAGTCAGACCTTTGATTTTGTGCCACCAGGGCCACAATAATATGCCCTCTCTCTGAATGTTCGAGTGTGACCCCCTCCCCATGGGTTACTGCAGCTAGTGTTGCCAGCACTGCCACTGCCTGGGTGGGGGCACCCCACCGGAATCCCCACCGGCTAGGTACAAGGTCGTCAATGTTGTCATTAGCAGCTTTGAGAATTTCCTTGTATATTATGCACTCCCATCAGGGGGCTTTGGCTTTGCAGTACCAACCCTGCCAAGCAGGCTCAGAATCTTGAGGGGGCGGTGATGCTCTAGAAGGTCTCTGACTGTATTTTGGCTGCATACAGACCACTTACAGCAGGTCCATAAAACAGATAGGGACTTCTCCTTAGTATCTGCGTCGTTCAGGTGGGTGTCTAGGGTATAGGGTTGTGGACCGTTCCATCAATATAGGACCATAAATAAATAAAATAGATGTATAATTTATTTAACAAATGTAGTTCCCCATGATAGGACAATAAATAAATAAATAAATAAGATGTATAATTCATTATAAAATGTATATTTATTTTCTTCTTAATGTGTTTGAGCCAATCAGTTGTGTTGTGACAAGGTGGGGGGGTATACAGAAGATAACCCTATTTGGTAAAAGACCAAGTCCATATTATGGAAAGAACAGCTCAAATAAGCAAAGAGAAATTATAGTCCATCATTACTTTAAGACATGAAGGTCAGTCAATACGGAACATTTCAAGAACTTTGAACGTTTCTTCGGGTACAGTCGCAAAAACCATAAAACGCCATAATGAAACTGGTACTCATGAGGAACGCCAACGGAACTGAAGACCTAGAGTTACCTCTGCTGCAGAAAAAAAGTTCATTTGAGTTACCAGCCTCAGAAATTGCAGCCCAAATAAATGCTTCACAGAGTTCAAGTAACAGACACATCTCAACATCAACTGTTTAGAAGAGACTGTGTGAATCAGGCCTTCATAGTGTAATTGCTGCAAAGAAAACACTACTAAAGGATACCAATAAGAAGAAGAGACTTGCTTGGGCTAAGAAACACGAGCAATGGACATTAGACCGGTGGAAATTTGTCCTTTAGTCTGGAGTCCAAATTGGAGATTTTTGGTTCCAACTGCCACGTCTTTGAGAGACGTGGTGTGGGTGAACAGATGATCTCCGCATGTGTATTTCCTACCGTAAGCATGGAGGAGGAGGAGGTGTTATGGTGTAGGGGTGCTTTGCTGATGACACTGTGATTTATTTAAAATTCAAGGAACACTTAACCAGCATACAGTGAGGGGAAAAAGTATTTGATCCCCTGCTGATTTTGTACGTTTGCCCACTGACAAAGAAATGATCTTTCTATAATTTTAATGGTAGGTTTATTTGAATAGTGAGAGACAGAATACCAACAAAAGAATCCAGAAAAACGCATGTCAAAAATGTTATAAATTGATTTGCATTTTAATGAGGGAAATAAGTATTTGACCCCCTCTCAATCAGAAAGATGTCTGGCTCCCAGGTGTCTTTTATACAGGTAACGAGCTGAGATTAGGAGCACACTCTTAAAGGGAGTGCTCCTAATCTCAGCTTGTTACTGTCACGTCCTGACCAGCAGAGGGAGTAATTGTATTAGTTTTGGTCAGGACGTGGCAGAGGGTTTGTGTTTTGTATGTATTTCTACGTTCTGTTTAGTTTTTCTATGTTTAGGATTGGGTGTTGGACTCTCAATTGGAGGCAGGTGTTTCTAGTTGCCTCTGATTGAAAGTGTGGTTTGGTTTGGTTTTTTGTGGGTAGTTGTCTTTAGCACTGCTGTTATGTGTATAGCCTGTTAAACTGTCGGTCTGTCGTTCTTCGTTTTGGTGTTCACTTTATTTAAAATAAATATTCAAGATGAGCATCCACATTCCTGCTGCGTTTTGGTCCTCTCTACCCAAAGACAGACGTTACAGTTATCTGTATAAAAGACACCTGTCCACAGAAGCAATCAATCAATCAATCAGATTCCAAACTCCACACCATGGCCAAGACCAAAGAGCTCTCCAAAGATGTCAGGGACAAGATTGTAGACCTACACAAGGCTGGAATGGGCTACAAGACCATTACCAAGCAGCTTGGTGAGAAGGTGACAACAGTTGGTGCGATTATTCGCAAATGGAAGAAACACAAAAGAACTGTCAATCTCCCTCGGCCTGGGGTTCCATGCAAGATCTCACCTCGTGGAGTTGCAATGATGATGAGAACAGTGAGGAATCAGCCCAGAACTACACGGGAGGATCTTGTCAATGATCTCAAGGCAGCTGGGACCATAGTCACCAAGAAAACAATTGGTAACACACTACGCTGTGAAGGACTGAAATCCTGCAGCGCCCGCAAGGTCCCCTTGCTCAAGAAAGCACATATAAATGCCCGTCTGAAGTTTGCCAATGAACATCTGAATGATTCAGAGGACAACTGGGTGAAAGTGTTGTGGTCAGAGACCAAAATGGAGCTCTTTGGCATCAACTCAACTCGCCGTGTTTGGAGGAGGAGGAATGCTGCCTATGACCCCAAGAACACCATCCCCACCGTCAAACATGGAGGTGGAAACATTATGCTTTGGGGGTGTTTTTCTGCTAAGGGGACAGGACAACTTCACCGCATCAAAGGGACGATGGACGGGGCCATGTACCGTCAAATCTTGGGTGAGAACCTCCTTCCCTCAGCCAGGGCATTGAAAATGGGTCATGGATGGGTATTCCAGCATGACAATGACCCAAAACACACGGCCAAGGCAACAAAGGAGTGGCTCAAGAAGAAGCACATTAAGGTCCTGGAGTGGCCTAGCCAGTCTCCAGACCTTAATCCCATAGAAAATCTGTGGAGGGAGCTGAAGGTTCGAGTTGCCAAACGTCAGCCTCGAAACCTTAATGACTTGGAGAAGATCTGCAAAGAGGAGTGGGACAAAATCCCTCCTGAGATGTGTGCAAACCTGGTGGCCAACTACAAGAAACGTCTGACCTCTGTGATTGCCAGCAAGGGTTTTGCCACCAAGTACTAAGTCATGTTTTGCAGAGGGGTCAAATACTTATTTCCCTCATTAAAATGCAAATCATTTTATAACATTTTTGACATGTGTTTTTCCGGATATTTTGTTGTCATTCTGTCTCTCACTGTTCAAATAAACCTACAATTACAATTATAGACTGATAATTTCTTTGTCAGTGGGCAAACGTACAAAATCAGCAGGGGATCAAATACTTTTTTCCCTCACTGTAGCTACCATAGCATTCTGCAGCTATACGCCATTCCATCTGGTTTGGGCTTAGTCGGACTATAATTTGTTTTTCAACAGGACAATGACCCAACACAACTCCAGGCTGTGTAAGGGCTATTTGACCAAGAAGGAGAGTGATGGAGTGCTGCATAAGATGACCAGTTCACAATCCGCCGACCTCAACCCAATTGAGATGTCTTGGGATGAGTCAGACCGCAGAGTGAAGGAAAAGCAGCCAACAAGTGCCCTGCATTTGTGGGAACTCCTTCAAGACTGTTGGAAAAGCATTCCAGGTGAAGCTGGTTGAGAGAATGCAAAGAGTGTGCAAAGCTGGCATCAAGGCAAAGGGTGGCTACTTTAAAGAGTATAATTTGATTTAAAATATAATTTGATTAGTTTAACACTTTTTGGGTTACTACATGATTCCATATGTGTTATTTCATAGTTTTGCTGTCTTCACGATTATTCAACAATATAGAAAATGGTAAAAAAAAAAAAAAAATCCTTGAATGAGTAGGTGTTCTAAAACTTTTGACCGGTAGTGTATATAGGTGTGTATGTATGTATATATACAGTGCATTCGGAAAGTATTCAGACCCCTTTACTTTTTCCACATTTTGTTACGTTGCAGCCTGATTCTAAAATTCTCCTCAATCTCCACACAAGACCCCATAACGACAAAGTGAAAACAGGTTTTAAGATTTTTTTGAAGTTTATTAAAAATAAAAAAACTGAAATACCTTATTTACTTTGCTTTGCTTATTTACTTTGCCATGGCACTCGAAATTGAGCTCAGATACAACCTGTTTCCATTGATCATCATTAAGATGTTTCTACAACTTGATTGGAATCCACCTGTGGTAAATTCCATTGATTGGACATATAGAGACCCAATCCTTTTGTCCCTGTCTTCGCACTCTTTCATTCAAACCCATCCCACTTTCTTTGTGTAACCAACCGTGATATCGGTTTCGTCTGCTAGGGAAGTTTTCTTTTATGACATAATTAGTAATCAATGTATCCTTTGTATATGTAATTCTGTGTGACTATTTAGGTATTTACTATATAATTAATTAAACCAAATTTTGTATTGCTGATTGAACTTGGTAGCAAGGGTTCGTGAAGGTAACCAAGAATTTTACGACGTTCAGATGAGATTGAGTAAGGTGACGATTAATAATTGACTGCTATTGATATAAAAGATTACCGTGTCTTTAAGAGTTTATTCGGAAGACAACAGCTCTATAAACATTCTTTCCTGGTGCCCAGACTTCCTAGATAATTACATTTACATGATTAGTTTAATCAGGTAATATTAATTACAGAGAATTTATTTTATAAAATAGCATGTCATATCATTTAATCCATAGTAAAGACACGGCACAGTTCATGTCAGAGCAAAAACCAAGCCATGAGGTTGAAGGAAGTTTCCGTAGAGCTCTGAGACAGGATTGTGTCTAAACACAGATCTGGGGAAGGACACCAAAAATGTCCACCAAGAACACAGTAGCCTCCATCATTCTTAAATGGAAGAAGTTTGGAACCAGCAAGACTCTTCCTAGAGCTGGCCGCCCGGCCCAACTGAGCAATCGGGGAAGAAGGGCCATGGTCAGGGAGGTGACCAAGAACCCGATGGTAACTTTGAAGGAGCTCCAGAGTTTCTCTGTGGAGATGGGAGAATCTTCCAGAAGGACAACCATCTCTGCAGCACTCCACCAATCAGGCCTTTATGGTAGAGTGGCCAGACGGAAGTCATTCCTCAGTAAAATGCTCATGACAGCCCGCTTGGAGTTTGCCAAAAGGCACCTAAAAAATCTCACACCATGAGAAACTATATTCTCTGGTCTGATGAAACCAAGATTGAACTCTTTGGCCTGAATGCCAAGCGTCACATCTGGAGGAATCCTGGCACCATCTCTACGGTGAAGCATGGTGGTGGCACCATCATGCTGAGGGATGTTTTTCAGCGGCAGGGACTGGGGTACTAGTGAGGATCGAGGCTCCAGAGCGCTCAGGACCTCAGAATGCTGCGAAGGTTCACCTTCCAACAGGACAAGGACCCTGAGCACACACCAAAGACAATGCAGGAGTGGCTTTGGGACAAGTATCTAAATGTTCTTGAGTGGCCAAACCAGAACCCGGACTTGAACCTAAATTGAACATCTCTGGAGAGACCTGAAAATAGCTGTGCTGCGACGCTCCCAATCCAACCTGACAGAGTTTGAGAGGATCTGCAGAGAAGAATGGGAGAAACTCCCCAAATACATGGAACGTTGAGTCAAATAGAACTTATTTTTATAACCTCTTATAAAGTTGATTTTATAGAATAAACTGGGAATTTGATATTTTTGACTGATATGATTGTCTGTTTGTTTCATATCTGCAAAGTAGTTAAAACGCTGTCAGTTCCACTTTAAACTTTAGGTCACCGGTTACTTTGTGTGCTAAACGTGACATATATTTTTTGCAATGGGAAGCAATAGTTGTACATTCGATTGGGAAATGCTTAATGGTTGTGTTTTTGTATTCTTATGATTGGGACCTACTGGCTTATTATGTCCGAGTTCATGGACTGCTTATGCTTTAACATCATGCTGTGTGTGACTGCTGTCTTTCCAACGGCCCTATGCAGTGGTGAAGTGGTGCCTGGAGAAGTGGGGACACTCAAATTTTTCCTAAAAGTTTCCAAACGGCCTGCCCAATGAAGAAAGGGAACCTTGTGTGAAAAATCCTGTTTTTAAGTTTTTTAAGTTCTTATAGATTTTTTTGATTTTCACTTAGATTTTTACTCTCAACTCACACTTTTTGGTTGTAGTTGAAAAAATACAAACATTTGATAGTGTCCACAACCATGCTTAAACCACATCAATCTGATTGGCTGGGCCTGTCAGGGCCTGGCTCCCAAGTGGGTGGGCCTCTGTCCCATCCATGTCTACGCCCCTGACAAATAGCCTACTAACCAACACTTCGGACTAAACTTTTTCAATACCTGGTTTGCATACCCATTGTTGCCTTAGTTATCATTTATTTGCAGATATTATAAATTGAAACGTCTTTCTTACCCTACCCGCTACTGATGTCATTCTTCTGTGAGCTGCTTCATGCTAATACCAGTTGAGAGCTGCACACTCTTGCTGCCTGCAGTTGATATTCCCGCTGAACGAGTACTACAACACTTGAATAAAGTCTAACGAACCTACTGGTTCAAAGGGGAAAAAGCATCTGCTTTATTTTTTCCGATAGAAATAACACCATGCACTGTAATTTGCAACTTGATAAGAGCTATTGATAAGAGCTAGGTAAATGAGTAATTAATGTGGATACGTGAATTGTAAATATAAATTACAGTTACATCTATTTTTACCTTATAATCACTGGAGGCAAATGTGAATCAGCCATTTGGCAGCTAACTGATGGAAATTAACATATCAACATTCCAATAGTAAAGTTTATGAAATGCTGTGCCATTCATTATGCAGAATTTAATTTAATTAGTCTTTTAACTTGCAGGGATGGGCACTCTTGAATGTCCTATTTATAGGATACCCCGACTTCCTCTGTTTCCTATTTCTATCATGTTAAATATTAGCCACTATCAGTATCAACCATCCGTAGGCCTTATAACCACACATATCCAACTGCCAATTTACTGTTAGTTCCCTACAGTTGGTATAGCCTACATTATCATTCCATTTCATTACATTGTTTTGTTACCTTTATTTGCTTCCTCTGTAAATGCCGTCACGGCCGTGTGGTTGTTGCTGAGGATCTTTAGTAACAGTTGATAATACACTACATGGCCAAAGGTATGTGGACTATCTCATTACAAAATAATGGCCATTAATATAGAGTTGGCCCCCCCTTTGCCGCTATAACAGCCTCCACTCTTCTGGGAAGGCTTTCCAAAAGATGTTGGAACATTGCTGTGAGGACTTGCTTACATGCCACAAGAGCATTAGTGAGATCGGACACTGATGATGGCGATTAGGCCTGGCTCACAGTCAGCGTTCCAATTCATCCAAAAGGTGTTCAATGGGGTTTACGTCAGTCAAGTTCAGAGGGCTCTGTGCAGGCCAGTCAAGTTCTTCCACACCGGTCTCGACAAACCATTTCTGTATGGACCTTGCTTTGTGCACAGGGGCATTGTCATGCTGAAACAGGAAAGGGACTTCCCCAAACTGTTGCCACAAAGTTGGAAGCAAAGAATCGTCTAGAATGTCATTGTACGTCATTCCTGTAGCATTAAGATTTCCCTTCACTGGAACTAAGGGGCCTAGCCTGAACCATTAAAAACAGCCCCAGACCATTATTCCTCCTCCACCAAACTTTACAGTTGGCACTGTGCATTGGGGCATATAGCGTTCTCCTGGCATCCGCCAAACACAGATTCATCCGACGGACTGCCAGATGCTGAAGTGTGATTCATCACTCCTGAGATCGCATTTCCACTGCTCCAAAGTCCAATGGTGGCGAGCTTTACACCACTCCAGCTGACGCTTGGGAATGCGCATGGTGATCTTAGGCTTGTGTGCGGCTGCTCAGCCATGGAAACCCATTTCATGAAGCTTCCGACGAACAGTTCTTGTGCTGACGTTGCTTCCAGAGGCAGTTTGGAACTCGGTAGTGAGTGTTGCAACCGAGGACAGACTATTTTTACACGCTACGTGCTTCAGCACTCAAATCAAATTGAATGTACATATAAAGCCCTTTTTACATCAGCAGATGTCACAAAGTGCTTATACAGAAACCCAGTCTAAAATGTGGCCCCATCCAACGATACACCCACACTTCCTATTCCTGCAGGATATCCCACAGGATTTTCGGGGCCACTTTCCAGTAGGACAATGTCTGCAGGAATCCTGCAAGATCCTGTAGGAATCACACAGGTAGTCCTTCAGGAAAACAATCCTGCAGGAATCCTGCAGATAGTCCTCAAATGTGACTCACCAGCTCAAATCGATCTTATGTAGCAACATTTGAAATAGTTTGTTTTTACATTGAATAAAAGTAGAGACTCAGAGCCACAAAATTGTACATGATTTTCTTTACAAATGTAGTGAAGTAAAAGTTGCCAAAAATATAAATAGTAAAGTAATGTACAGATACCACAAAAAACGACTTAAGTAGTACTTTAAAGTACTTTTACTTATGTACTTTACACCACTGCCCAAATGCATTCACACCAGTACATTAGCACAACCCTAACCCTAACACTTTATATGCTGTCACACATGCACTTATCACACAGTATTCCATACATAAGTTAAGGCCATGCAACCTGAGTTGAAACCTGAGTGAGGTGCACATGTACAGTACATAAACAGATGCATGCGCCATATATTTATGTGGTGGACACTTGATACGGTCACATGATATTGTTGTGGTATGTCACAAAATCACGTTATGACCACACATATGAATATAAATGATATATCAATATTTTGCTAAGTGGATCGTCTCTACAGAAGGTGTAAACGGTAAAGCCAAATGGTTACTTGCATAATAGCAATATCAGAAATAGATGGTGTCAATATAAATAAAATATACAGTATGTACAATAACAATATCAATAACGATAGTGATAGACGAGGTAGTTGTATGCATACAAACAGGGTTAAAGTGGCTGAGCAGCAGGATAAAAAAAAATAGTAACAGCAACGTATGGTGTGTGTGTTAGGAGAGAGTCATGTAAATAGAGGCACTGCAGATAGTGCTGATGACTGTTCCATCCAAACCACACATGAACAAAGAAATCTATATTCGGAAAGCCTGTTTCTGTCCTGCCCTTGACTTTGGTGCAGGGCATGTGATGTCCATAGCCTCTTTGTCACATAACTCCCTGATCTTGTCAAAAATATAGTTTGTCTAGTTGTGTCCAGTCCAGGTGGAGCTTTTACAGGCAGTGGGAGGAAGGATGTCAGCATTGCACAGCAGCTGAAACCTGGTCCTGACAGTCCGAATGCTCCTTGGCGACAACACCAGGCTCCAGAGCATCGAAGCTGTAAAACAAGGAATAACAACAAAAAATCTGAAGACATTACAACTCTTCACAACATTAATTCACCTCCCAAGTTTAGATAAGAATAACCTCATATAATGAAAATGATTTTTTACCTGAAGTGCTGGTATTGCTTGATCTGTGGCAGTGGCCTGAAGTACGGAGTCAGGTGTTGTTGCCAGCCATTGCTTTCCACCAGCACTGTACCATCTTCCAGTCCAACCAGTTGTGGGATGTTGACCCCTGTCACAGTGCTGTCCTTCACAACACCAGCAATCTCAGACAAAGTGTTCACTCTGGTCTTTCTGAAGCGCTGCTTGATGAGGCCAAAGCACCAGTCAGGGGCAAACTTGGTGTGGCCTGTGATCAGGAAGTGAAGGTCCAGATTGTGGTGGAGCTTGTGCATGGTCCACCAGGCACAATACCAGAGCACAAACTTGTTCTTGTTTTGGCGACTGCAGTTATCACAATTCAGGCCCATGTAACCGATGTGAAATGGCTAGCTAGTTAGCGGTGGTGCGCGCTAGTTGCGTTTCAATCGGTGACGTCACTCGCTCTGCGACCTTAAGTAGTTGTTCCCCTTGCGCTGCAAGGGCCGCGGCTTTTGTGGCGCGATGGGTAACGATGCTTCGTGGGTGTCAGTTGTTGATGTGCGCAGAGGGTCCCTGGTTCAAGCCCAGGTTGGGGCGAGGAGAGGGACGGAAGCTATACTGTTACACCCACATGTGTTTTCCCAACACCGTAGTTGGTGAAGAAATGGTGCATGTTGTTGATGACTGCGCTGCTGGGCCAGCTCTCTTTTTGATGACTGTATGACTGGTGGATTGGAGTCAGGCGTCTTCTACTGATTGATGCTGATAGACAAATTCCAGATACAAATATTTTAGCATTATTATACAATAGATGAGAAATGTCATTTTGAGATATCCCTACACACAGTTCATACATGTAATCTTAACGTCAGCTGGCTAGCTAACAGCAAGCTATAACTAGCAATACAAACTGATTGTGATAGCTAGCTAAAGTTAACCAATAGGTTCAATGTTAGCTAGCTAACATTAGGCTATAACTCGCAATGCGAAATGGTATTCTAAGAAAACTTTACTAACTTACACACACAAGTTAATGTTAGCTAGCAAGCCCGCCACCTAACCTCAGCTGACGTTAGCTAGCTAACGACAAGCTTTAACTTGGGGTCTTTTGTTTAGACGTGTCACGTTAATGTTAGATAGCTAGCTAAAACGAAATATAATCCCAATCCATAGAGTAATGTTACTAGCAATAGAAACCGATTGTCATAGCAAGCTAAAGTTAACCAAATAACGTTAGGTTCATTGTTAGTTAGCCAGCCAGCCATCGGACTCCAGCTGGCTAGCTAACAGCAAGCTTTAGCTTGCAATGAAAACAACTTTGAGAAAATTAGAAACGTATAATATCTGAATCTGTAGCTAGATTGTTTGGCCCATTGTGTTCCACTGATTTCAAGTATTATTTTCAGAGTGAGAGAGTCAGCATTGCACGATCATTGTCCAGAAAGTAGTCCATCACAACTTTTTCCCACTGACCTTTGTCGATAGCGCCTGATAAATTCAGGTTAGCAATTTTCTTGAGAGCAGTAGCAACATATTTGCAGTTCTCCATAGCTAATGTTATGTCTTGAAAAAAATTGCAATATAAAGGATTATCTACGCATTACAAGCAGCTCATTTTATAGACACAAGATGCAACACCGCAGACCAATCCAAACTCATCTCTCGGCATGTCCAGCCCACTCATTATCTCAGCCAATCATGGCTAACGGGAAGGTTGCTCTTTCTCTGTGGTTAAACCAACTAGGCTCGTAATGTAAACCATTTTATTCGTATTTACAGATGACATACATGTTTGATATTAAGGCACATGAAAGTTCACATGTTCGAGAAGGCATTTCTGCCCCCCCAAAAAACGCATTTTGATAAAAAAATATTTTTTACGTTCAAAAGGCTCTCCTGTGAAGTCGTGACTTGTGACATACGCCTAGTTTCCTGAATTGGGTCACAAATAAATCCTGCAGGATTGTTTCCTGAATGACTACCTGCAGAAATGGGATTTCCTGGGATATCCTGTTGGTAAGAGTCCTGCAGGTTAATTCCACAAGATTTCCAGGGCCATTATCCTGTAGGACAACCTGCTGGATTCCATGCAGGACAATCCACATTCTTTCAAAAGAATGGACAGATTGCACAAGATATACGATTGCATGGCAATTTTATTATCCAATGAAGCAACAGCTGACGTGTTTGATTGTCCATTTCACCAGCACTGCATAAAAGATTATACCTAGGAGAAAGAAATTGAGATTTTGAATAAATATGGTAAAAGCATATTTTGTATCAAGAGTGAGAGTAATGGTGACATCACATGAACAGCCTATGTGTATTGGTGTGAAGGGAAACAGATGTCTGCAATGGTAAACTTGGTGATAGTTGGTTTTAATATGGCTGGTACACCAATAACATCTGTGAGTATGCATGTGTGTTAGGCTACATTTTAAAGGGAGAAATGAGAGGCTGAAACTGTGTGGAGTTACCTTCTTTTGCATGGCTGTCCAGTGCGGCCTTCTGTGGTAGTCAGTCTCACTGTTGTTTACAGGCTTTGTCTTAACTGGGAAGGACAGGAGAGAGATGAGAGAGGGCAGAGTTCAGAATATAACCACAGAATATCTGTGTGTTACATGAAAAACAGCGACAAAATAGTGCAAATTATATACTGTAGTAGTAAAAGACAACCTACTCACCTTTAACTAGTAGACTACTGGACTAATGGAGCTCCGAATGAGACAAAGAATCAGAAACAGATGAATTAGTAAAATGTATTGTTTTCTCATGCACTTACCAACTCTCATGTGATGTGGTGGCCTTCTGCTAAACTGTTAGAAGGTAAAGAATTACAGTGAAATACTAGGTGTGTGTATTTGTTTTCTGAGCTCAGTTTAGTCTAAGCTGTAAGGGAAAAGAAGAGAACTCACATGGTGGTGGTGAAACTGTCCAAGTAAGCAAAGTAAAAAATAGAAAGTCATGTTAAAATGATTACTTTATATTTAAATCAAACTATTTGTATATTAAATTGTGACCTAATGTATTTAAGTGAAAATAATGTACATTTCATTGATAAATGTTGTGTATATTCCAAATTGCATACTTGTGTTCTATTCAGACCGTATAGCGAGTACGGAAGTCAACTGTCATTTTTCAAGTGCGATTCCAAACCTAAGAACGCAAAATTGGCAAGTGTGTACCAGGTTTGCCAGAAGTTCTACAAACAAACTTGGGAAGTCTGGAAAACAAAGAATGCATGGGAGCATAGATGTTCGTTCCCTTCGCCAGGGAGGCTATACAATAACACCTTGCGACACAGCGAAAATCCCCAAAACTTCTGAATTAATAGTGGACTGAAGTCCCTGCTTTGGAGAAAATGTTCCAGAGGACTAAGGAATAACTTTGTAAAATGTAAGTATTACGTTTTTTTATTGACCAAATTATGTTCAAATGTTGAGTCACTGCTGTTCATCAGCCCGCTATCCAAGCTAAGTTAGCTCGTCGGATGCGATGGCTAGCTGGCAGGCGATTTCGTCCTAGTTACCAGCTGTTTAGGGATGACGAACTAATCGTAAAATCAGCGGTGTCAATTGTGAAGACCCGGACAGTTTTTTTTATCCTGAATTGGTGAACTTGCTAGCCAGCTAATGAGAAATGTAGCAAATCATTTTGTTGCATTTGTTTTCAGGGACATGGTAACTGATGCGTTCATTTCACTCCATGGTATTGGCTTGGCAGGACAAAATAGTCGTGGCCGACTGGTTTGGAGGTAAGACATTTGAACAATATCTGATTAAAAACGTAGGAAATGCAGCTAGCTTTGTTCTGTTCAATCTGGGCTTGTTAGTCAGCAAAGTTATTTGGCCATTCTTACATGATCAGTAAATACAATACAAATATTCCCCTCCCCTCGTGTTTCACCATTGCATTGTTTTAAAAAAATAATGAAATGATCAAATTAAAGTCAATTGGTGATCAATTGGTGATCAATTGGTGATCAAGCCTATGAATATACAAAACAGTTTACAAAACCATTGCACATTAACAAAGGTAGTTGTGGTTTTCAGCAACTTGAACCAGCACTGAAATTTCAGCAGTGAGGGTAATTTCTCATCCCTTGGCCTTATGTTTCTGCTCTGTTCACCTCTGCATATCTCACTCAATCACCCAGACAGATGTAAAGAACTTGGGAACCTCCCATCCACCAGGAAAATCACCGTATCCCAGGAGTTTAGTCAGGTGTTTATTCAGCAGTGTACAACGTCACTGTTAGAAGTAGATCCACACGTTATTCTCTATCATGCAGAATTGTTTTCAGCAGGGTGCCAAAAGTTGGAATAGTGGAAGGCTGCGTTTCCACCTGTCCTTCCTTCCAAATCTATTTGATAACAGGATTTGGAGAATATGGAATCAGTGGAGTCTATATTCCTGTATTCAGCTGGATGCCAAAATACATTGTGGTGGAGTTTGGTGGGGTGTATTATAGGAAGAAGGCTCTGGCATATTTCTCACCACACACCCTAACGGACCTTTTTTAGGAATTACAGAGATGTATCTTTGCCCAATATTTATTTTTTCAATCTGTAAAATTAAAACAGTCTCGCAAATTATGCTGGCATTAAGAGAAAGGTCACCCAGATGGTCTGCAGGATTTTGATATTCCTGCAGGATATGCCAATTCCTGCAGGAATATCAAAATCCTGCAGGTTTTTGGTCCTGCAGGAATTGTCAAGTTTGTGCAGGATTTTGTCAAGCCTTCAGGATTCCTGCAGGACACCTGTACAATGCCTTGACAAAAGATTCAGGATTCTTGTAGGACTTTTTTGTAAGGGTATGTACACTAATCTTCCAACATTACCATGGGTTGAAGAACTGAATGTGGCAATTTTCAGAATTGATCAAACTACCGTTTTCTTTCTTTCGTGTGTCTCTCCTAACTTGTTTTTTATGATTCATAAATACTTTCCTGAACCTAAATAATCTACAAGATCAGAGTATTTTGAAATCTACCAATTGGTGCAGAAACGGAGAAGAGTATCCGTACCGTATATTTAGATGGCTTTCTTTAATTGATCCCTAATATTCGGAACCTTTTCTCTCGATATATTCTATCTAGTGAGTCTGTCGCCAAAATTCAAATTCAAAGGTTTACCGTATTTAAAGGGATGGCTTAAGATAAATGTACTGAAAACCATATTGAATGAAAACTCCACGAGAAACTCCACAGGTTTGTAGTGGTTGAATGAAATGTATTCAGAGCGTGCAAGGTAGCCACACCTGCAGAGTGCGTTAGATGACTGAATAAGGTAAGTAAATACCAAATACTGAGAAATACGTAGGAAAGACGTGTGTAGGAAAGGCACTGGAAAGTATGAATCGGTCCCCTGGTGACTGAGGATGAAATCTGTCTCTGCTATAACTCAAACACAGTTCAAGTCATGATCGCTGAACTGTTATTTGCACCATAACACAATGGATAATTGTTTATTAATTGTGAGGACTGGAATTCATTATTATGGAATTCTTTTACACACAGACAGCTCGGAGAGAACAGTTTCAAATTAAGGTTGTAAATCCTTTGCAATACTTTTAATAACATCTTATATATTATGTACTTTGTAGACTAACAGTTGATTGGCCCCAATGGGGGAAGGCACGGAAACTGTCTCTTTGGTAACCTTTCCATCTGCTCTTAAACATTCGTACTCGGAGAGTGCCTGCCAGCGACTGCACTAACAGAAGACACCAAGATATCATTCTCAACCATCTCAGGCCCACTGTTACATATGTAATACATTTTTATTAAATATGAACCTGTGAGAAAAGAAGGCATTGTATTCCATTGTGCGTCTTGTTGTAAAATGCATGCACATATCAAAACAAAGTGAACTGAGTTCCACCTTTTAGAGTTACCCTCTAAAAACAGAGTGTTTTAAAGATCCTTGGTGAGAGCCAGGTTTGCGTTTTGAGCCATAGTAAAATGGTGCAATGAACTTTCATCCTCGGCAGACAAATAAAATCTCAAACAGGGCTGATGGAATTGCACACATAAATAGGAAAAGCAGGAGGGCGCTTAAAACCAGCATGGCAAGAGAGAGAGAAGTGAAAGCAAAGCAATAGATGTATAAAGCATTTCAAGACTCGACAGAATTGTGTTTCAGTGAGTGCACCACTCTGAAAGCTGGATGTGTTTAACTAGTGAATGGTATACTGAATGCTTGTGAACCAGGCCAACTGGGTGACCTTTCTCTTAACTTCTTTGGGATAAGGGGCAGTATTTTCACGGCCGGATAAAAAACGTACCCGATTTAATCTGGTTACTACTCCTGCCCAGAAACTAGAATATGCATATAATTAATACTTGTGGATAATACTTTTGGCAGGGTACTCTCCTAACATAATCTAATGTTTTGCTTTCGCTGTAAAGCCTTTTTGAAATCGGACAATGTGGTTAGATTAACGAGAGTCTTATCTTTAACCTCTTGACGGTCGCCTAGGATAGGGGGCGCTACAGCGATTTTTGAAAAAAAATCGTGCCCATTTTAAACGGCTTCCTACTCAAACTCAGAAGCTAGGATATGCATATAATTAATACTTGTGGATAGAAAACACTCTAAAGTTTCTAAAACTGTTTGAATGGTGTCTGTGAGTATAACAGAACTCATTAGGCAGGCCAAAACCTGAGAAGATTCCATACAGGAAGTGCCCTGTCTGACAATTTGTTGTCCTTCTGTTGCATCTCTATCGAAAATACAGCATCTGTGCTGTAACGTGACACTTTCTAAGGCTCCCATTGGCTCTCTAAAGCCGGCAGAAAGTGGAATGGGGTGTCTGCTGTCTCTGGGCGAAGAACAGCAGCTGAATTTGTAAGTGGTCAGCCAATGGGGGAAGGCACGGAAACTGTCTCTTTGGTAACCTTGTGACACTGGAGATGCGCGGTCACGAGACTACTCCATTTTTTTCTTTCAGCCTTACAACGTTGCCCGGTTGGAATATTATCGCTATTTTACGAGAAAAATAGCATAACAATTTATTTTAAACAGTGTTTGACATGCTTCGAAGTATGGTAATGGAATATTTTGAATTTTGTTTGTCACGAAATGCGCTCGCGCGTCACCCTTCACATAGTGACCTGAACGCACGAATAAAACGGAGCTATTTGAATATAACTATGGATTATTTGGAACCAAAACAACTTTTGTTGTTGAAGTAGAAGTCCTGGGAGTTCATTCTGACGAAGAACAGCAAAGGTAATACAATTTTTCTAATAGTAATTCTGAGTTTAGGTTGTCCCAAACTTGGTGGGTGTCAAAATAGCTAGCCGTGATGGCCGAGCTATGTACTCAGAATATTGCAAAATGTGCTTTCGCCGAAAAGCTATTTTAAAATCTGACACCGTGATTGCATAAAGGAGTTCTGTATCTAGTAGTTCGGTGGGTATGCTAGTTCTGAACATCACATGCTATAAAAAAACCTTTGCTGATCTTCGTCAGAATGCACTCCCAGGACTGCTACTTCCACAAGAAATGTTGTTTTTGTTCCAAATAATCCATAGTTATGTCCTAATACCTCCGCTTTGTTCATGCGTTCAGATCACTATCCAAAGGGTAACGCGCGAGCGCATTTCAAGACAAAAAAAATCTAAATGTTCCTTTACCGTACTTAGAAGCATGTCAAGCGCTGTTTAAAATCAATTTTCATAGTATTTTTCTCGTAAAATAGCGATAATATTCCAACCGGACAATAGTGTATTCATTCAAAGAGGAAAAGAAAAAACAGCATGGTCACGGGACCGCGCATATCCAATCTCTTTGTCACCAGGCAGACCACTGACAAACTGACCTACTATACTCTGCCCAGCGACTGGAGACGCCTCAATCTGCTTTCTGAAGGCTTTAGAGAGCCAGTGGAAGCCTTAGAAAGTGCTACATAACCCCACAGACACTGTAGTTTCGAAAGGGACTAGAAAGAAGAACTACAAATTCTCAGACAGGCCACTTCCTGCTTGAAATCTTCTCAGGTTTTTCCTGCCATATGAGTTCTGTTATACTCACAGACACCATTCAAACAGTTCTAGAAACTTCAGAGTGTTTTCCATCCAAATCTACTAATAATATGCATATTCTCGTTTCTGGGCAAGAGTAGTAACCAGTTTAAATCAGGTACGTTTTTTTTCATCCGGCCGTGAAAATACTGCCCCCTATCCCTAACAGGTTTCTTTCACATTGGCTCAACCAATGCAAAAAGGTTGAAGGAGCTTAACGACATAAACTCTCATATCTCTGTCTCAAAACTGCTATTCTGAATACACAGAACATCACTGGAACAGAGGCTTATTCAAACATAGATTGAAAAGAACACAAGTAGGCAGAGAAAAAGAGCTTACAGAGAAGTTGAGATTCTTATTGAGCAAGTTGTATAGGATTTTACAACTTTGGCAGACGTTTAAAAATAAAAAAGGGCCAACATGTATGTCCCACCTGCTGCCTGTCTGTAGCGTCCATTACCGTCAAGATGGCTGAGGCTTGATATTTTGATGGAAGTAACATAACAAGGAAATTACACTCGAAAATTGAAGGTGATTATTGCCTAACGAGCCCTAAGGGAGAGGTTTGGTGCTGTAGGGAGAAAGAGAAACGTGTCAAAGGGATGTCAATGTTATTTTGTCCAGGTGTTGGTGGTGTGTGGTTGTGGGGAGGCCCCTCTAAGGGTCTCTCAACCACTCTCACAGCCAGAGGGCCATGGCGCTGTGACCTCATATGGCTGCAGTGGACAATACAACACTTTGTAGGCTCTCCTTTCTTTCGGTAGACATTTTGGCAAACTTGCCTCTGCCACTTCTGCCCTACATCTGCAGTCACACCATGTTTGACTTCGGTATTTACTAGTTCCTGTAAAACATAAGGCTACATATGTTTCACCAAAGTGTTAGTTTTAGCAGACAATGCACATTACTTTTGACCTTGCCATAATTAAAATACAGTATGGATATGGTACAATTGGATATATTGATAATCAGTTAACTTACCTCACTCACAACGATATGACATAAATTGGTTGCTTGCAAAATTTCATGACAGAATATATACTGCACGTGCACTTCTAATTGAACTTCTGGAACTTAATCAACAGAATCTCACAAACAACCCTTGTATCAGAGTTATAGAGCAGGCGAGTGGGAGTGGGAGGGGAACGGCAGCAGCAGTAGGAGCTGTGGAGGTGAAACATGAGCATGTGGAGCAATTACAGCAGCAGGCTGGAGCTCTTAGCTTGTATGTGGGATAGAAGGGCTGCCGGCTCAGGCTGCCTCCCCTTCCCTATCCCTTTGCCAAGCTGTCTACCGCCCAAGCCACTTCCCCCACCACTCTGCTTTCCTAAGAAACTAAGAGGTCCTGCACAGGCAGCCGTGGTCCCTGCTCCAGCTCCATGCACACTGTAGAGTAGACCCTTGTATAAAAAACGATCACCCCGTTTCTAACTACTAACTCAGCCTGGGAGGAGGGCGGGAGGGAGAGCTAATATGGAGCATGCTGCATGCATCAGTGGTGCTGGGAGGGGGTCAGGGCAGGGGTTGTTGATATTGTTTGACTGAGGGAACCTCTGGAAGGCATAAATAGCTGTGGGAAGCATTCAGGTCTAGCAGTCCCTTCTCACGACAGCCCAGGCACAGGTGGTGTCCTCTGCAGCTCTCCTCTCCTCTACACTTCACTCCTCAAATTCAATGGAAAACTCATCTGTATCTGCAAACTCAGTAAGTACTCCTCTCTCTCTCTTCTTAATCACTGCCTTACTGAATGTCAAATTGATGTTTGTGTAGTGAGGATCTGAGAAGCATGCATCTACAGTTGAAGTCGGAAGTTGACACACTTAGGTTGGAGTCATTAAAACTCGTTTTTCAACCACTCCACAAATTTCTTGTTAGCAAGCTATAGTTTTGGCAAGACATCTACTTTGTGCATGACACAAGTAATTTTACCAACAATTGTTTACAGACAGATTATTTCAATACTGTATCACAATTCCAGTGGGTCAGAAGTTTACATACACTAAGTTGACTGTGCCTTTAAACAGCTTGGGAAATTCCAGAAAATTATGGCTTTAGAAGCTTCTGATAGGCTAATTGACATCATTTGAGCCATTTGGAGGTGTACCTGTGGATGTATTTCAAGGCCTACCTTCAAACTCAGTGCCTCTTTGCTTGACATGGGAAAATCAAAAGAAGTCAGACAAGACCTCAGAAAAAAACAATTGTAGACCTCCACAAGTCTGGTTCATCCTTGGGAGCAATTTCCAAATGCCTGAAGGTACCACGTTCATCTGTATAAACAATAGTACGCAAGTATAAACACCATGGGACCACGCAGCCGTCATACCGCTCAGGAAGGAGACGCGTTCTGTCTCCTAGAGTTAAACGTACTTTGGTGCAAAAAGTGCAAATCAATCCCAGAACAACAGCAAAGGACCTTGTGAAGATGCTGGAGGAAATGGGTAGAAAAGTATCTATATCCACAGTAAAACGAGTCCTGTATTGACATAACCTGAAAGGCAGCTCAGCAAGGAAGAAGCGACTGCTCCAAAACCACCATAAAAAAAGCCAGACTACGCTTTGCAACTGCACATGGGGACAAAGATCGTACTTTTTGGAGAAATGTTCTCTGGTCTGATGAAACAAAAATAACTGTTTGGCCATAATGACCATCGTTATGTTTGGAGGAAAAAGGGGGAGGCTTGCCAGACGAAGAAGACCATCTAAACCGTGAAGCACGGGGGTGGCAGCATCATGTTGTGGGGGTGCTTTGCTTCAGGAGGTACTGGTGCACTTCACAAAATAGATGGCATCATGAGGGAGGAAAATTATGTGGATGTATTGAAGCAACATCTCAAGACATCAGTCAGGAAGTTAAAAGCTTGGTTGCAAATGGGTCTTCCAAATGGGTCTTCCAAACTTGTGGCAAAATGGCTTAAGGACAACAAAGTCAAGGTATTGGAGTGGCCATCACAGCCCTGGCAGAACTGAAAAAGTGTGTGCGAGCAAGGAGGCCTACAAACCTGACTCAGTTACACCAGCTTTGTCAGGAGGAATGGGCAAAAATTCACCAAACTTATTGTGGGAAGCTTGTGGAAGGCTACCCAAAATCGTTTGACTCAAGTTAAACAATTTAAAGGCAATGCTACCAAATACTAATTAAGTGTATGTAAACATCTGACCCACTGGGAATGTGATGAAAGAAATATAAGCTGAAATAAATTATTCTCTCTACTATCATTCTGACATTTCACTTTCTTAAAATAAGGTGGTGATCCTAACTGACCTAAGACAGGGAATTTCTATTAGGATTAAATGTCAAGAATTGTGAAAAACTGAGTTTAAATGTATTTGGCTAAGGTGTATGTAAACTTCTGACTTCAACTTTATATAATATACCTTTCTCAATGTCTATCTTAATGCAGTGAACAAGTGTTCTATGATGTCCCTAATCGCATTAGCTTATTTATATTAATGAATGCAAAAACATGTGAATTGTCAGAGACTTGATGATGCCTACTGTATATATTACTAGACTTTGATTGATACACTATCAAAAGTATGTGGACACCTGCTGGTCCAACATCTCATTCCAAAATCATGGCCATTAATATGGAGTTGGTCCCCCCTTTGGTGCTATAACAGCCTCCACTCTTCTGGGAAGGCTTTCCACTCGACAATTTCAAGTACAATAATAATGAATGAAGACAAATGATCGTAAAAAGAATGCAGATCATAGATGGACTGCAAACACCTTAGGATTCTCTTAGTGCTGTTATTAATATAGACATCTAAGTTGATTTCAAGTCTGAATCGGACCTACTTCCCATTTAACTCTGTCTATCATTGTTGCACTGGGTTTAGGCTACATGTGAGTTTCAGTCTGGTGCTGTGGAAAAGTTGAGGCAAAAATGATTTCCTCCTTAATCATATGGCCCACTTACTTTAAACCAACACAGAGAGAGTGTGGTTGGTTGCCCATTCAAGTGGTGCAGATCAGAACCTGAAAGACAAACATGAGGAAAGAAGGTAATATATTGCAATGTGTGATTCCTCCATTCCAGGGGTGACCCACAGTTCAGACTATCATATTTGGCAGCGAAATGAGTTTGCCAGCAACGGGGTAAGGGAGTTCTCTGAGAAGGACGAGGCCTGGACTCTGATGAAGGAGGTGGGGGCGGCTGGGGAAAACATCCAGAGTGTCTACGGGCTGTTCTCCACTCCAGCTGTGGTCGGGGGAACGGGCCAGATGACCTCAGAGTTCGATGTCTTCGCAAGGCACTCTTTCGTAAGTTTCTCAACCTTCACACAGCTTTCAATATCTACAGTCAGGTCCATAGATATTTGGACATTGACCAAGTTATTATTATTTTATCTGTCTACCACAGCATATTGGAGTTGAAATTAAATAACAAATATGAGCTGAAAGTGCAGACTTTCAGCTTTAATTTGAGGGTATTTACATCCAAATCAGATTGAACAGTGTAGGAATTACATCACTTTTTATGTGTGGTCCCCACCCTTTTTAAGGGACCAAAAGTAATGGGACAATTGGCTGCTCAGCTGTTCCATGGCCAGGTGTGTTATTCCCTCATTAGTTAATTTACAAGTAAGCAGATAAAAGGTCTAGAGTTGATTTCAAGTGTGGCATTTTCAATCTGTTGCTGTTAACCCTCAATATGAAGTCCAAAGAACTGTCACTGCCAGTGAAGCAAGCCATCATTAGGCTGAAAAATCAAAACAAACCCATCAGAGACAGAGCAAAAACATTAGGTGTGGCCAAATCAACTATGTGGTACATTCTTAAAACAAAAAAACACACTGGTGAGCTCAGGAACACCAAAAGGCCCGAAAGACCACGGAAAACAACTGTGGTGGATGACAGAAGAATTCTTTCCCTGGTGAAGAAAACCCCTTCACAACAGTTAGCCAGATCAAGAATACACTCCAAGAGGTAGGCATATATGTGTCAGTCAATAGTCAAGAGAAGAATTCACCAGAGTAAATACAGAGGGTTTACCACAAGATGTAAACCATTGGTAAGCCTCAAAAACAGGAAGACCAGATTAGAGTTTGTCAAAAAACATCTAAAAAAGGCTGTACAGTTTTGGAACAACATCCTATGGACAGATGAGACAAAGATCAACTTGTACCAGAATGATGGGAAGAGAAGGGAAGGAACTGCTCATGATCCGAAGCATACAACCTCATCTGTGAAGCATGTTGGAGGTAGTGTTATGGTGCGTGCATGTATGGCTGCCAATGGAACTGGTTTCCTTTTATTTATTGATGATGTGACTGCTGACAAAAGTAGCAGGATTAATTCTAAAGTGTTTAGGGATATATTATCTGCTCAGATTCAACCAAATGCTTCAAAACTCGTTGGATGGCACTTCACAGTGCAGATGGACAATGACCCAAATCATACTGCGAAACTAACCCAATACTTTTTCAAGGCAAAGAAGTGGAATGAATGTTCTGCAATGGACAAAGTCAATCACCTGACTTGAATCCAATTGAGCATGCATTTCACTTGCTGAAGGCAAAACGCCCCAAGAAGCAGGAACTGAAGACAACTCATAATTTCATTAATGATTATGTTAATTTGTCCAATTACTTTTGAGACCCAAAAATTGGGGGGTTATGAATAAAAATGGTTGTAATTCCTACACGGTTCATACAATAATTTTCACCAAACCCTTAAATTAAAGATGACAGTCTACACTTAAAGCACATCTTGACTGTTTCCTTTCAAATACAATGTCGTGGAGTACAGAGCCAACATAATGCAAATTGTATCACTGTCCAAATACTTATGGACCTGACTGTGTCTAAAATACTGACTGTGTCTAAAATAAATCTCATATCTATCTAATATACCTTTCTCAATGTCTATCTATCTAATATAATTTCTCAATGTGCACCTGTTTACTTGGAAGAACCTTTCTCAAGGTTTGTCTTTTCTAGACTATGCCAGAAATGAAGTATACTGTCATAGAGAGATTACTCTTACATCTTTTATATAGAGAGATGTTAAGCCTACACAACATATTCAAAATGTTGTGCCAACTTCTAATTTAAAAGGTTTTTAAGAGTGTCCCAGTAGTTATACCTAAGATTCATGTTTGCGGTTTATTTGCAAACTCTCATCTTTATGTCCCAAAGCTAACAACCATAAAAAACAGCATTCAGAGTCTGCATTTGGGACCAGTTAAAGTTTCTTATTATTGCCCTCCAGGTATCCTATAAAAGATGCATAACTATGTCAGCAAAGAAAACTCTTTAGTTGAGGAAAGCTCCGGAAAGACATGAGAGCAAGGATTAATGCGGTGCAGATCGAGATTGCCGATCCTTCAACTTTCTCACCAAATTTGAGTTTTCTATTAGGTGGACTACTAGAAATGTCCACATAACCCATACTACTCCTTTCTCTCTCCCCAGCTGTCCTTCGTAGTGCGGATAGTTCCCAGCTCAGACTGGTTCCTGGGAGTAGACAGCTTTAACCTTTGTGAAGGAGACCATTGGAATGAGAGCATTACACTGGAGCTGTACCCCTACGATGCAGGCACTGACAGCGGCTTCACCTTTTCCTCTCCCAACTTTGAGACCATTCCTCAGGACAAAGTCACACAGGTAAATCTAAAAGAGCCCATGGTTCATCATCATGTTGGTACTGTATGATAGTGATACTATCAGCTTCGGTAATCAATACCAGAAGTGATTTTGACAACTCAACTTGATTTTGTCCTTTCCAGATAACGTCATCTTCTCCAAACCATCCTGCCAACTCATTCTATTACCCCCGTCTGAAGAATCTGCCCCCCATGGGCAAGGTCACCCTGACAAAGATCAACAGCAACCAGATCTTCAGCATACTCATGGAGCCCACCCTGTTCAACTAGACTGGCAATGAGATTAAGGACTCTCTCATAAGTAATCAAGACACATGTAAGAAACAAATATCTATTGGATCTCTTCCAATCCTACCCCTCTGATCGAAAAAAACCCCCATAATAAATATTATGATCCAAGATTTCTCAAATTTAGCACTGTTAAAATGAAAGGAGAGAGCAAAGAATTGGTGCTGGCCATCTGGCAAAACATAAAGAGGAAATCTGTAGTAAATCGGATCCATTGTGCAACAGCATTGAGATGGAGTCAGCAAGTGCTGGTCCTCTGAACCCATGGCAACCAGGCAACAAACAGGAGGCCAAAGGCATTGGAAGTTTCCTGCCACTCAGCACGTTCGGAGTGTTAGTAATGGAACCAAAATAAGATGTCAACTCGAGCCTTGCTTTTATTTCCATGTTCCATCCTTCTGCTTTTCTAATTATCCAAAAAGCCTCATTCTGTGATAGATAAACATTTTACAAGGTCATAACTTTGTAGGTGGGGGCTTGGCAAATCACATGATTTAAAAAACATACAAAGTCAAGTTATTCTAATTGAATTATTCAATAAAGGTCCATCCAGACTTAAACTGCAATATAGCCACATTAGCCAGGAATGTACAGCTACATAAGAGCTTTCGATACACAAAAGCATACCCTGAGTATACCAAACAGGAGTTCCTAATGTATACCAAACATGTCATGTTTTCGCCAGTATTACAGCTATATTTTACATAGCAGTTGGAAATATTATAGAAATATTTGATCTGTTTTTCAGAAAATGTACTTAAAGTTTAGTACCAGCCAATAAATCAAGTCTTCCCCTTTTATATAAAATGGTGTTGGGTGGCTTAGCTGAATCAGTCCTTTTAACCTATGCCTGAGGGCATATCCGTGTGTGGCATACTATAACTCTTAATTAACAGACCACACACACACACACACACACACACACACACACACACACACACACACACACACACACACACACACACACACACACACACACACACACACACCACACACACACACACACACACACACACACACACACACACACACACACACACACACACACACACACACACACAGAGGGGCCCTAGAGCTTGGCTGGAAGAAGGCTCACTGAATTCATATCACCCCTTACTGCTTGCTGCATGCTCAAGTGTTCCAGGTCTCTTGTATCTGGGCTCTTGCAATTCAAGTGTTTGCTAAAATAATGTCTTCATGGATATTGCTAACAGAGTCCCTGGTGTCCTTCCCACTAGATTCCACCCCTCTGGACTGTGAGGTGTCTGTATGGTCACCCTACAGACACTTTGCAAAGGCAAATGCGGAGACTCAGGTGTGCGCAACAGAACACGCTACATCCACCTACAACCAGCTAACAATGGGGTAGTCTGCCTCCCACTGGAAAACGAGAAGAAATCCATCTCTAACAACTGCTTATGTCTGGCCGGCAGGAGTAAGAAACAGAAAAGAAGAGGCCATACAAGACGATGAAAGATACGTCCGTCATCTCCACTGGAGAAGCCCAAGCTGTAAAGATTGACCCTTTTCTCTCTGGGCCTCCTAGTGTATTCACTGGGAACAGCGGAGGGTGGTGAAGGGAGTAATGCTCATAGTAATGGCTGGAATGGAATAGATGGAACGGTATCAAACACTTGGACACCATGTTTTTGATGCTGTTCCATTAACTCCATTCCAGGTATTACTATGAGCATGTCCTTCAATTTAAAGTGGCACCAGCCACCACTGACTGGGAAAGATTTATAAATGGGTCACAGACAGGCAATTATTGGGAAGCCAGAGGAATGAAGAGGTTGTCTTGAAACTTTCCCCATAGGCCTAGTTCCTCCTTGTGATTGATGTTCCCCTACGTCATTGGGTTATCTGTGGTAGCTAGCCATTAGTCTGCAAATGGAGAATGAATCATAAGTTAAAGATGATAAGGCAGTCAAGCCTAAGAGTTGCCAAAACCTCAGAGAACATGGAAATCATGGTGCTTCAATGGATCCATTACTTGCAATAGACCAGATTGGAGTTCAGAATTGCATTGTAAGATGCAGTTCAATTACAACTACTGTCCTAAACAATGTGCATTGAAGTGTTTACAAATAAAGCATTGTTTTCCTTGATGATCTCTACTACAGAGAATATATTTATTTACAGGATTTTGACCTGTACAGTATCAAGCAG
Source organism: Salmo salar (assembly GCF_965601325.2). Lineage (NCBI taxonomy): Eukaryota > Metazoa > Chordata > Actinopteri > Salmoniformes > Salmonidae > Salmo > Salmo salar. The sequence goes on along the minus strand of NC_138295.1, from coordinate 46,087,786 downwards.
TAGAAATACCATACTCGATCGTGCCATTGAGGTAATCAGAGAGAAATTGCTGAATTAATATGTGTGTCTGTATGTAAGTCCAAAAAACTGTAAATACATGTAAGCCGATTGTAATTTTATTTTTGATTGATGTAAAGCTAAAATATAACATACAATTAACATAATAAATCATGCAACACAACATACACCACAGCATAAAATAGGGCTATGCAACACATTATACCACAGCATAAAATAGGGCTATGAAACACACTGATCTCAAAGGAGTGTCCCTTTCATCAAAAGCTTTGTTACTCATTGACGTCATTTGCTATATATGCCAAAGCTTTCATAAGTCATACCTGACATACTGTATCAAGCCATGTCCCATGATAAGATAATGACAAAGTGTCAATTACAATGTAGCACAAGTGAGCTATTTCCTAGAAAACCCCTAAGCTACAGAAAACCAGAGAAATAAACTGACTCCAGAAATTCTAAGCAATAGCATAACCTACATCTTGGCCATTGGTGGCTTTCGCTTCATATTTATTCCTGGTTGTTTCTCAAATTGGTCTTAATTCAAACCAATGACAACTGATGGAAAATTACTGGGAAAAGTAACAGGAAAAAGAGAAAGACAGATTCTTGGCTTTTGATGAATGACAGTCTTTGCGAGTAGGTTTCACGATGGTACAGTGAACATTAGTTAATAAGTGAACTATTTCATGTTTCTTTATCAATACATGTAGGCTTCTACTACTGGCCAGGCCTATCAGTTTCTCTGTTGGCCTTGGATACCCCCTCAAACTCACAGTTTGGATGGTCAGTCGCAGCAACAGCAGGTGTCAGTTTTCACACCAGAGTCACCTGCACACGAGCAACCATAAGGCTTATTATATTAATTTTAGTTTGTCACATCTTGTATGTCAAAATGAATGTGAGGGGCATTGGGCTGTGGATGCTGTGTTACCTAGTGCTGACGGCTGCTATGTACTTTGATCTGGGTGAGCAGGAGGAGAAATGCCTCATTGAGGAGATTCCAGGCGACATGCTGGTCACAGGTGAGTTCTATGGGCAGTTGGAAAAGAGGACATTGTTCTGCATGGTTGAATTTCACTGTGCTGTATCTTAGCCACCTATCAGAAAAACACAAAACAGTTCAATGGATTAGCAGAGATCATGATGAAGTCATCCAGGAGGCATTTGAAATTTGATATTCTAGTAGTATTTACATCTGGAGAGGGAGTTTCAATTTGCAAAATCCTCTACTGTTTATGTAATAATGGTTTAACCCCAAGCAATCTAAAGCACACTGAGTTGTAATAAAACACTTAGAATATTTCCTTATACTGTCTGTGTTGTCTTTTTCTCAGGTTATTTTCTTTTGGAGAATTGGGATGCAAAAAATAACCTTAACTCCCCTCATCTTGGCCTCACTATCACTGTGCGAGATCCAAACCATGATGTACGTAGGTTTACAGAGCAGTTTACTACCCAGCCCACTCCCTAAACAAAAACATATGTTTGCATGTCCTGATTACATAAAACCATTCCTTAAACAGAGAGAACATACTCTTCATCTTTTTCTCCTCTTTGGTTCCAGATACTGATGAAAAAAAGATATGGCAGATTTGGAAAATTCACATTCACATCCCATGCTTCTGGCCCGCATTGGTTGTGCATGCAGTCCAACTCAACAAGGTTTTCAGTTTTCGCCAGTGAAAGGCTGGTTAGTTCATCCACACTTATACTTTGAATTCACTGAGTCTGCTGGACTGTGTTTGTATTTATTATGGATCCCATTAACTGATGCCAAGGCAGAATTAAGGCAGTTCATACCATTTTAAAAACATTACAATACATTCACAGATTTTAGAACACACTGTGTGCCCTTCATTCCCCTACTCCACCACATATCTACAGTTCTAAATCCATGTGTGTGTGTGTGTATAGTGCGTATGTTATCGTGTATGTATGCATGTGTCTGTGCCTATGTTTTTTTTTGCTTCACAGTCCCAGCTGTTCCATAAGGTGTTTTTTATCTGTTTTTGAAATCAAATTTTACTGCTTGCATCAGTTACTTGATGTGGAATAGAGTTCCATGTAGTCATAGCTCAATGTAGTACTGTGTGCCTCCCATAGTCTGTTCTGGACTTGGGGACTGAGAAGAGACCTCTTGTGGCATGTCTTGTAGGGTATGCATGGGTGTCCGAGCTGTGTGCCAGTAGTTCAGACAGACAGCTCGGAGCATTCAACATGTCAATACCTCTCATAAATACAAGGAATGATGAAGTGAATCTCTCCTCCACTTTGAGCCAGGAGAGATTGATATGCATATTATTAATATTAGCTCCCTGTGTACATCCAAGGGCCAGCCGTGCTGCCCCGTTCTGAGCCAATTGCAATTTTCCTAAGTCATTTTTGTGGCACCTGACCACATTTTACATTTACATTTTAGTCATTTAGCAGATGCTCTTATCCAGAGCGACTTACAGTAGTGAATGCATACATTTTTTTTTCTGTGCTGGCCCCCCGTGGGAATCGAACCCACAACCCTGGCATTGCAAACACCATGCTCTACCAACTGAGCTACAGGGACTGTAGTCAAGGTGAACAGTAGTCAAGGTGTGACAAAACTAGGGCCTATAGGACCTGCCTTGTTGATCGTGTTGTTAAGAAGGCAGAGCAGCACTTTATTATGGACAGACTTCTCACCATCTAGCTATTGTTGTATCAATATGCTTTGACCATGACAGTTTACAATCCAGGGTTACTCCAAGCAGTTTAGTCATCTTAACTTGCTCAATAGACACTCTGGCTTTACTCAAAGTCAGTGGCATATCGTTAGTAAAGATTGAAAGAAGCAAGGGGCCTAAACAGCTACCCTGGGGAATTCCTGATTCTACCTGGATTATGTTTGAGAGGCTTCCATTAAAGAACACCCTCTGTGTTCTGTTAGACAAGTAACTCTTTATCAACCTTATAGCAGGGGGTGTAAAGCCATAACACATACGTTTTTCCAGCAGCAGACTATGATCGATAATGTCAAAAGCTGCACTGAAGTCTAACAAGACTTAATTTTATCATCAATTTCTCTCAGCCAATCATCAGTCATTTGTGTAAGTTCTGTTGCTGCTCCATAACCATTACTGAACAATGTTCTGATATCTCCATCGCAGAGGATTCATTTTGATGTTCAGATGGGAGAGCACTCCATTGACCCCAGTGTTGAGATACACAAAGACACAGTCCAGAACATGGAGTACAGCCTGGAGCACCTGAGGGACCAGATCCTATACATCACCAGGCAGCAAGACTTCCAGAGGGTAAACCCTACAGTCTTGTCAACAATGCAAAGTATCACACACATAGGAAATAATCACAAACAAACACTTTATGAAAGAGTAATTTTCAAAAATTCTGAACAAAGCAGACTAGAATTTTGATCAGAACTACAGATGCATTGTTTGATGAAGACAACAAATATTGCATTGAGCTACTATGCCTGCCCTATTCAACTAAGAATGGTCCAAAATGAACTATCCACCACTACTTTTTTAATTCACAGGAAAGAGAGGAGACTTTCCGTCAGATCAGTGAAGAAACCAATGGGAAAGTTTTGTGGTGGGCTGTTGTGCAGACTTCCGTTCTACTATCAGTTGGATTTTGGCAAATAAAAAGACTGAAAGACTTCTTGATTGCAAAGAAGTTGGTTTGATATGCTTGGCTTTAGGGCTGGATTTATATCTTGCAGTACAATGCAAAGTGGCCACTAGAGTCAACAGCTATTCCAAAACTAGACTTACATCAGTGCTGATGCATCTATTTTACTGTACATTCTTCTTGAGACAATGTATGGATTAATAAAAATGTGCTTTGTTTAATCTTACACACCTATGCTATTTTGTATTATTATTACTTGACTGTAATTTCTATGAATTATAACACACATTCTTTTTTTATGGACGTAGATTTCTCTCAACATTTTGTAAATATATAAGTTGTGAGTCATAAACAAAAGAGATGTTGTGCAAATACAGAATTAAACTTTCAAATACAAATCAGTCTCTAACTCCGCCCATAAAATTTCACAAACATACACTACCATTCAAAAGTTTGCGGTCACTTAGAAATGTCCTTGTTTTTGAAAATATATGTATTTTTTTGTACATTAAAATAACACCAAATTGATCAGAAATACAGTGTAGACATTGTTGTTGTAAATGACGGCTGATTTTTTTATGGAATATCTACTGGCAGCTTCATTAACCTCTATGGGCTAGGTGGGACGCTTGCGTCCCACCTACTCAACAGCCAGTTGAATCCTGTGGCGCGTTATTCAAATCCTTAGATATGCTATTACTTCAATTTTTCAAAAATATTACTATTTTACACCATTTTAAAGATAAGACTCTCATTAATCTAACCACACTGTCCGATTTCAAAAAGGCTTTACAACGAAAGCAAAACATTAGATTATGTCAGCAGAGTAGCCAGCCAGAAATAATCAGACACCCATTTTTCAAGCTAACATATAATGTCACATAAACCCAAACCACAGCTAAATGTAGCACTAACCTTTGATGATCTTCATCAGATGACAACCCTAGGACATTATGTTATACAATACATGCATGTTTTGTTCAATCAAGTTCATATTTATATCAAAAACCAGCTTTTTACATTAGCATGTGACTAGCATGTGACTAGCATTCCCACCGAACACTGCCGGTGAATTTACTAAATTACTCACGATAAACGTTCACAAAAAGCATAACAATTATTTTAAGAATTATAGATACAGAACTCCTCTATGCACTCGATATGTCCGATTTTAAAATAGCTTTTCGGTGAAAGCACATTTTGCAATATTCTCAGTAGATAGCCTGGCATCACAGGGCTAGCTATTTAGACACCCAGCAGGTTTAGCACTCATCAAAGTCAGATTTACTATAAGAAAAATGTTCTTACCTTTGTTGTCTTCGTCAGAATGCACTCCCAGGACTTCTACTTCAATAACAAATGTTGGTTTGGTCCAAAATAATCCATCGTTATATCCAAACAGCGGCGTTTTGTTCGTGCGTTCTAGACACTATCCTAAAGGCTAAATAAGGGTGACGAGCATGGCGCAATTCGTGACAAAAGAATTCTAAATATTCCATTACCGTACTTTGAAGCATGTCAACCGCTGTTTAAAATCAATTTTTATGCCATTTTTCTCATAAAAAAGCGATAATATTCCGACCGGGAATCTGCGTTTAGATAAACAGACAAAGGAAAAGAAAGCATTCGGTCGAAGCGGGCACGCGCCTAAACCCATAGTACTCTGAGTGGCCACTTGCCAAAAGCGATAAAGTGTTTCAGCCAGAGCCTGCCTCGATATCGTTCAACTTTTTCCCGGGCTCTGAGACCCTATGGAAGACGTAGGAAGTGTCACGTTATTGCACAGATCCTGAGTCTTCAATAAAAAGAGCCAAGATGAAACACTACTTCTCAGACAGGCCACTTCCTGCTTGAATTCTTCTCAGGTTTTGGCCTGCCATAGGAGTTCTGTTATACTCACAGACACCATTCAAACAGTTTTAGAAACTTTAGGGTGTTTTCTATCCAAAGCCAATAAGTATATGCATATTCTAGTTACTGGGCAGGAGTAGTAACCAGATTAAATCGGGTACGTTTTTTATCCAGCCGTGTCAATACTGCCCCCTAGCCCTAACAGGTTAAATGGTAGCCGCAAAACATGTGCTGTTCTGTGAAGGGAGTAGTACACAGCGTTGTACGAGATCTTCAGTTTCTTGGCAATTTCTCACACGGAATAGCCTTCATTTCTCAGAACAAGAATAGACTGACGACTTTCAGAAGAAAGTTCTTTGTTTCTAGCCATTTTGAGACTGTAATCGAACCCACAAATGCTGATGCTCCAGATACTCAACAAGTCTAAAGAAGGCCAATTTTATTGCATCTTTAATCAGAACAACAGTTTCCAGCTGTGCTAACATAATTGCAAAAGGGTTTTCTAATGATCAATTAGCCTTTTAAAATAATAAACTTGGATTAGCAAACACAAGGTGCTATTGGAACACAGGAGTGATGGTTGCTGATAATGGGCTTCTGTATGCCTATGTAGATTTTCCTTTGAAAATCAGCCGTTTCCAGCTGCATTAGTCATTCACAACATGAACAATGTCTACAGTGTTTTTCTGATCAATTTGATGTGATTTTAATGGACAAAAAAATGTGCTTTTCTTTCAAAAACTAGGACATTTCTAAGTGACCCCAAACTTTTGAACGGTAGTGTATGTAATGATCCAAAAGCAAATGAGTCATCATTAACAAAAACAAATGATGATTAGCAAATAAATGCAAATACGTTTTTTTCTGGTTAACACAACGTAATTTAGAAACATATTTCTTAATTTGCAAACACAACAGTGGTCAAAAACATGTTTTTGTGAATGTCAACATTTGTGACTCCACAGATTTCATTTGTGACCCCCATCTTACTTATTTGTAACTTGCATTACATTTGTGAGAACGCAAAGGAGGAAAGGAAAGGGAACTAGGAAAGGAGGAGAATAAGCCAGGGCAGGAAATAGAGCAAGGAAAGGAGGAGAGAAATGGAAGTTAGGGAAGGAAAGGGAGAAAGAAATGGAGGAAAGGAAGCTAAGGTCAGAGGAAAGGAAAAAGTTAGAAAGGATAGGGGGAAAGAAAGCTAGGAAAGCAAAGGATGGGAGGAACGAAAGGAAAGGGATCAAGGTAAGCAAGCTAGGAAAGGAGGAAATTAATATAGGAAAGGAGGAAAGGGCAATTGTGATATATTCATTTTTATCTCATTTTTATTAGAACTGAGGATGTTCTACTCTGGATTCCGTATCATATATCTGCATAAACTGATCTGTAAAATTTAACTTACAAATATATGAGGCCATTCACAAATATGTGAAGCAACTCAAAAATGTAATGCAAGTCACAAATATGTAAAATGTTGGTCACAAATGTAATCTGTGGAGTCACAAATTTTGTCATATTCACAAAAACATATTTGACCACTGTTGTGTTGAATTTGTTTTTGTTAATGATGACTAATTTGCTTTTGGATATTGACATATGTTTGTTTAACTATATGGCATATTTACAGACTGTGAATTTTATTTAAAAGTTGCATTCTATATTTGCACATTTTTTTTGTGACTCACTACTTATATATTTTAAACATTTTGATAGAAATCTATCTCCATATTTTTGCCCAAAACGTCAATGATGACGTAGCCAGTCAATCAGAAAGCGATCCAAAATCAAAACAAACCGAAAATCTGAAGCTAGCTAATAGCTAGCTAAAGCCAGTAAAACGACATGGAAAGTCTTGTGAAAGCTTGCTAATTCCACAGAGAAACAAAAGGCCATTATATAAGTCAGATGTTGATCAGTCTTCAATAAAATATCCGTTACTTTGAGTAGATAGCTGTACCGGGGAAGCTAGGTTACGTTAGCTATTCTTTCTAGCCAACGTTAGCGAAAACTAGCTAGCTAAATTAGTCTAGGTAGCAAGCAATCTGCTTTGGCTGATCTGTGCGATTTGAGGGCAAGAAGATAGAATATGTTCATTTCTAGCTATGTCATAGTCTTACCTAATTATTTTACTACCTAACATTAACAGTTTGCTAATATCTTAGCTAACTGTAGAAAATGCCTTACTGGATCTGCTGTATCTCCTGCTTCAACCTCCCTGGTCCTGACTGCAAACTAGCTGTTGTCAGCTGTGGTCATGTCATCTGCAACATGTGTTTTCAGAAAGGTAGCATTTTCCGTCTCTATTTGATTGTGCTAATGCACCCTGTTATGTCTCTTGTGAAATTAAGTTCAACATATCATTGCATAACTACTGATGATATAGGCCTAACGTCATATGAACGAAAAATATATTACTTTGTCAGTTTGCTGCAGTTCTGTCTTTTTCAAAACAGTTACAGGCAAAACTTGAAAACACTGTCCTCTGCTGGTCTTTGTCTGATGTTACAGAAACAGTTTGGCGAATAGAAAAAATGCTCCATGCAGTTTGAAAGCCTCCATGTAGTGTAATATTCTGTTATTCTATTGTATATGGTATTGTTCCAATAAACACATTTTCATTTGTCTTTCAGGCAATCAAGGGAAATGCATGATATGTAAAGCAAAATGTCAAGTTACTCCTCTCTCAGACAAAGTAAGCAGCGATATCTTATATATCACGTTTATTTTTATTTAACCTTTATTTAACTGGCAAGGCTCATAAACAAATCAATGTGATGGCATACATAGGTCTATTTGATGGTAGCCATAACTTTTCAGTCTTGACTTTCACAAAGTAGTGCAGAAGTGAAGGCCCTCTTCTCTGACATCAATTCTGTTGGAATCAAACACTTCACAGAGATAAGCAAGGTATTGCTCTTGATGCTCATAGTAATAAGTCATTATTGATAGTAGTCATTTTAAAACACAGAAAGGCTGTACTGCATGTTTAAAAACAACATATACAGTGATGGAAAGAAGTATTTGATCCCCTGCTGATTTTGTGCGTTTGCCCACTGACAAAAAAATTATCAGTCTATAATTTTAATGGTAGGTCTATTTGAACAGTGAGAGACAGAATGACAAAAAAACAGAAAAACACGTCAAACATTTTATAAATTGATTTGCATTTTAATGAGGGAAATACTGTAAGTATTTGACCCCCTCTCAATCAGAAAGATTTCTGGCTCCCAGGTGTCTTTTATACTCTTAAAGGGAGTGCTCCTAATCTCAGCTTGTTACCTGTATAAAAGACACCTGTCCACAGAAGCAATCAATCAATCAGATTCCAAACTCTCCACCATGGCCAAGACCAAAGAGCTCTCCAAGGATGTCAGGGACAAGATTGTAGACCTACACAAGGCTGGAATGGGCTACAAGACCATCGCCAAGCAGCTTGGTGAGAAGGTGACAACAGTTGGTGCGATTATTCGCAAATGGAAGAAACACAAAAGAACTGTCAATCTCCCTTGGCCTGGGGCTCCATGCAATATCTCACCTCGTGGAGTTGCAATGATGATGAGAACGGTGAGGAATCAGCCCAGAACTACACGGGAGGATCATGTCAATGATCTCAAGGCAGCTAGAACCATAGTCACCAAGAAAACAATTGGTAACACACTACGCCGTGAAGGACTGAAATCCTGCAGCGCCCGCAAGGTCCCCCTGCTCAAGAAAGCACATATACATGCCCGTCTGAAGTTTGCCAATGAACATCTGAATGATTCAGAGGACAAAGGGGTGAAGTGTTGTGGTCAGATGAGACCAAAATGGAGCTCTTTGGCATCAACTCAACTCGCCGTGTTTGGAGGAGGAGGAATGCTGCCTATGACCCCAAGAATACCATCCCCACCGTCAAACATGGAGGTGGAAACATTATGCTTTAGGGGTGTTTTTCTGCTAAGGGGACAGGACAACTTCACCGCATCAAAGGGACGATGGACGGGGCCATGTACCTTAAAATCTTGGGTGAGAACCTTCTGCCCTCAGCCAGGGCATTGAAAATAGGTCGTGGATGGGTATTCCAGCATGACAATCACCCAAAACACACGGCCAAGGCAACAAAGGAGTGGCTCAAGAAGAAGCACATTAAGGTCCTGGAGTGGCCTAGCCAGTCTCCAGCCCTTAATCCCATAGAAAATCTGTGGAGGGAGCTGAAGGTTCGAGTTGCCAAACGTCAGCCTCGAAACCTTAATGACTTGGAGAAGATCTGCAAAGAGGAGTGGGACAAAATCCCTCCTGAGATGTGTGCAAACCTGGTGGCCAATTACAAGAAACGTCTGACCTCTGTGATTGCCAACAAGGGTTTTGCCACCAGGTTTAGTACTTACTAAGTCATGTTTTGCAGAGGGGTCAAATACTTATTTCCCTCATTAAAATGCAAATCATTTTATAACATTTTTGACATGCGTTTTTCTGGATTTTTTTGTTGTTATTCTGTCTCTCACTGTTCAAATAAACCGACCATTACAATTATAGACTGATCATTTCTTTGTCAGTGGGCAAACGTACAAAATCAGCAGGGGATCAAATACTTTTTTCCCTCACTGTATATCTACCCTATTACTGTAGGTGTTACTATTCCAGGCAAGGCACCAAAAGAGGCTGTTGATGCATTACCAGAAGAGGGTAAGGGACTTTTAGTCGTACCTCTTATTATTATTATTATTAAACCAATAATAGTTTAATGGTAGCCTATATCTTGTGGTGTTACATTCTCAAACATCTGTGCAAATGTTTTCCCAACCCATTTAGAATGAAAAGTTGGAAGAAGTTTTACTCAAGATGAAGCAAGAAATTCAGCAAATGTCCAAGTAAGAATGCAAATCATTAGCATAATTCAGTACTACATACAGTGCCTTCAGGAAGTATTCACATCCCTTGATTTTTTCCACATTTTGTTGTGTTACAGCCTGAATTTAAAATGTATTCAATTGAGCTTTTTTGTAGTGATGCACTGATATTACATTTTTGGCCGATACCGATATCCGATATTTTCCTTGCCCCCAAAAAAACGATACCGATAACCAATATTTAACATTTTAGAGGCCTTTTAAGCATTCTAGTATAGTTAAATAGTTAACACACACACATGGACACAGCGGTCTAAGGCACTGCATCTCAGTGCAAGAGGCGTCACTACAGTCCCTGGTTTGAATCCAGGCTGTATCACATCCGTTTGTAATTGGGAGTCCCATAGGGCAGCGCACAATTGGCCCAGCGTAGTCCGGGTTTGGCTGGGGTAGGCCGTCATTGTAAATAAGAATTTATTCTTAATTGACTTGCCTAGTTAACCTGTTAGGGCTAGGGGGCAGTATTTACACCGCCGGATAAAAAACGTACCCGATTTAATCTGGTTACCACTCCTACCCAGTAACTAGAATATGCATATAATTATTAGCTTTGGATAGAAAACACTCCAAGTTTCTAAAACTGTTTGAATGGTGTCTGTGAGTATAACAGAACTCATTTGGCAGGCCAAAACCTGAGAAGATTCTGTACAGGAAGTACCCTGTCTGACCATTTCTTGGCCTTCTTTGCCATCTCTATCCATTACAAAGGATCTCTGCTGTTACGTGACACTTCCTACGGCTCACATGGTCTCTCAAAAGGCGGCAAAAAGCTGAATCGTGGCTTTGCAGGCTCTGGTTGAAACAAAGTAGCGTGTTTGGGTAGTGGCTGGTTACAGTACTGTGAGACTCAGGCGCGTGCCCGCGTCGACAGAATGCTTTGTTTTCTTTCCTCTGTTTACCTAAATGTAGATTCCCGGTCGGAATATTATCGCTTTTTTACGAGAAAAATGGCATAAAAATTGATTTTAAACAGCGGTTGACATGCTTCGAAGTACGGTAATGGAATATTTAGAAATCTTTTGTCACGAATTGTGCCATGCTCGTAACCCTTATTTACACTTCGGATAGTGTCTAGAACGCACGAACAAAATGCCACTATTTGGATATAACGATGGATTATTTTGGACCAAACCAACATTTGTTATTGAAGTAGCAGTCCTGGGAGTGCATTCAAAAAACTGCTTTTTGCAAACTTCTGGAGGAATTTGCTAACAATTTACTAAATTACTCACGATAAACGTTCACAAAAAGCATAACAATTATTTTAAGAATTATAGATACAGAACTCCTCTATGCACTCGATATGTCCGATTTTAAAATAGCTTTTTGGTGAAAGCACATTTTGCAATATTCTAAGTACATAGCCCAGGCATCACGGGCTAGCTATTTAGACACCCGGCAAGTTTAGCACTCACCAATATCAGATTTACTATTATAAAAGTTTGATTACCTTTTGTTGTCTTCGTCAGAATGCACTCCCAGGACTGCCACTTCAATAACAAATGTTGGGTTGGTCCAAAATAATCCATCGTTATATCCGAATAGCGGCATTTTGTTCGTGCGTCCCAGACACTATCCGAATGGTAAAGAAGGGTCGTGCGCATGGCGCAATTTGTGACAAAAAAATTCTAAATATTCCATTACCGTACTTCGAAGCATGTCAACTGCTGTGTAAAATCAATTTTTATGCCATTTTTCTCGTAGAAAAGCGATAATATTCCGACCGGGAATCTCCTTTTCGGCAAACAGAGGAAAAAATCACAAAGACGGGGGCGGCCAGGTCACGCGCCTAAGCCCACAGTCCCTTGATCGGCCACTTGAGAAAGGCGATAATGTGTTTCAGCCTGTGGCTGGGATGACGACATTCTGTTTTTTCCCGGGCTCTGAGCGCCTATGGACGACGTAGGAAGTGTCACGTTAGAGCAGAGCTCCTTTGTAAAAGATAGAGATGGCAAAGAAGTTCCAGAAATTGTCAGACAGGCCACTTCCTGTAAAGGAATCTCTCAGGTTTTGACCTGCCATTTGAGTTCTGTTATACTCACAGACACCATTCAAACAGTTTTAGAAACTTTAGGGTGTTTTCTATCCATATATAATAAGTATATGCATATTCTAGTTACTGGGTAGGATTAGTAACCAGATTAAATCGGGTACATTTTTTATCCAGCCGTGAAAATACTGCCCCCTAGCCATAAGAGGTTAAGTGGACTACGTCAGGGATGGAGCGGAGTTCACGTCCCGCACCTGAGCCGCCTCCCATATAGGTGGGTTGGGGAGGGGGGGGTGTAGCACTGTGACGGCAGCCACCCTCACTTCCCTCCCTTTTTGTTTAGGGGATTTTTCTGGTTGTTTGGGGTTTTTCTGTGTTTTGTGTAGGTGCATTCCGGGGTCTGCACCTTTGGGGGGGGGGGGGGGGGGGTACTGTCACGTCCTGACCAGTATAGAGTATATTTGGTTATTGTAGTTTGGTCAGGACGTGGCAGAGGGTAGTTGATGTATGTATTATGGGGTTTGTCACTGGTCTATGTCTGTGTTTCTATGTCTAGTTGATTGGGGTTGGACTCTCAATTGAAGGCAGGTGTGTTGAGTTGCCTTTGATTGGGAGTCCTATATCCTCTATGGGCTAGGCGGGACGTAATCGTCCCACCTACGTAACAGCCAGTGTAATCCAGTGGCGCGATTTTCAAATACCTGAAAAATCCTATTACTTCAATTTCTCAAACATATGACTATTTTAGAGCTATTTAAAGACAAGACTCTCGTTAATCTAACCACACTGTCCGATTTCAAAAAGGCTTTACAACGAAAGGAAAACATTAGATTATGTCAGCAGAGTACCCAGCCAGAAATAATCAGACACCCATTTTTCAAGCTAGCATATAATGTCACAAAAAACAAAACCACAGCTAAATGCAGCACTAACCTTTGATGATCTTCATCAGATGACAACCCTAGGACATTATGTTATACAATACATGCATGTTTTGTTCAATCAAGTTCATATTTAATTAAGGAAGCCTTTACAGAATAAAAATATTCCAAAACATGCATCCTATTTCGAACAGGCACTAAACTAATACTGCAAAAAAATGTGTCAAAGCAATTCACTTTTATTCCTGAATACAAAGTGTTATGTTTGGGTCAAATCAAATACAACACACTACTGAGTATCACTCTCTATATTTTCAAGCATAGTGGTGGCTGCATCATGTTATGGGTATGCTTGTAATCGTTAAGGACTGGGGAGTTTCAGGAATAAAAATAAACGGAATGGAGCTAAGCACAGGCACAATCTTAGAAGAAAACCTGGTTCAGTCTGCTTTACACCAGACACTGGGAGATTAATTCACCTTTCAGAAGGACAATAACCTAAAACACAAAGCCAAATCTACACTAGTTTACCAAAAAGACAGTGAATGTTCGTGAGTGGCCGGAAATCTATGGCAAGACCTGAAAATGGTTGTCTAGCAATGATCAACAACCAATTTTACAGAGCTTGAATACTTTTTTAAAGAATAATGTGCAGATGTTCCACAATCCAGGTGTGGAAAGGTCTTAGAGACTTACCCAGAAAGACTCACAGCTGTAATCGCTGCCAAAGGTGCTTCTACAAAGTATTAACTCAGGGGTGTGAATACTTAAGTAAATTTGATATTTCATTTTCAATAAATTTGCAAACAGTTTTATAAACACATTGTCACTTTGTCATTATGGGGTATTGCGTGTAGAAGGATGAGAAAAAAATGAATTTAATACATTTTGAATTCAGGCTGTAACACAACAAAATGTGGAATATGTTGAGGGGTATTAATACTTTCTGAAAGCACTGTATAAATGACTGCTCAGTACAATTTAAAAATATATATTTTCCAGAAAAATTATAGCGCAGAATGCCTATATTGCCAAGCTGGAGAGCACTCTTCAGCATCAAAGGTATATATCTTTATAGGTGTTACTGCTTTCTACTCACAAGGTGTCACTATTGTCAGCTTTGTTTCTCAAACATGAGACCATGGAGGGGACTAATTTGTTATCAACATATTGTTTATTCAGATTAACCCGTTAGTATTAATGGCACCTTGTGACTCTCTGCTGCTCTCTCCCACCCTACGCTGACACTAACCTGACCTGCTGTTTGGTTTTGCCCTGCAGTAGCACACCAGTCTCACCTGAATAAGCCGGTAAGGCTTGTGAACATTATGTCTGAGTGAGCATTTCCATAATCTTTCTTCCTGGGTTCTATGAGAATGAAATGTCACATGCCATGTTATGTGATTTCCCCTCAGGGCAGAAAACATTGAAGTGGATGGCGGGGTCTGGTTAGGAATGTATGTGAATCTTTTCAATTCAAATATGGTTCATTTTGACATTGAATTTAAAAAAAATGTTTTAATAAGGGAAAAATCTAAGAACCTTTTGAAGAACCATAAAGTTTTTAAAAATTCTGGTTAGCCATATTATATATCCATAGGGTGTTATTATTGTATTAATTCACAATTTGAATCAGGTGTGGTAGCTCTGGAATGGCTGTGGATCCCCGAAGAGAGAATTGAGAACCACTGATTTAGTCAACTGTTCTCAATTGACATAAGGCCTTGCAATAACATAACACAACAGATTAGATAAACTGGAATGACGCTCTCACTCACGGTTGCACAAAAAGAGCTGTGAGCAAACCACGTCCCAAAATATTGTAATGAGCTACCGACCCTACGTTTTAATTATCGCTAAAAGGTTAAAGAACCCTTTTCTGAACTGCAAAAAAAAACGATGAAGGGTTCAAAGAGTTCTTTAAGTCATAATGGTTCCACATATAACCATCACCCTTACCAAAGTACCCTAGAGGAAACCTATTTTCTAAGTGTGTACTCTACTCATAGACAGTCCGACAGATAGATAGACACACGTGGAGCTGTTCACTGCTAGCATAACAGCACAACGCTTCAGGGGATTCAACTTCTGTATGTTTCTGTTTGTGGTTAGTAGACTCTTCTATAAGCCTGACTGTAAGCACTATATGTGAGTTTTAGCATTCAATATTTAGGGTGTTGCTGAACTTGTGGTGTATGAATTCTAAATATTGTATCTTTAGGTACCGTCTTAGATCGATCGACCAATCAGAACACCCTGGTCAACCACTCAGCTCGCTCGGTCACTGTCAGGTATCACTTGTTATAATCAGATCATTATCATAACCTTATACACCAGTGTGCCTTGACACAATAAAATAACTTTGAAACCTTGCATTCTTTCCTCCCAGCCATCTGGCAGAGCTGCAAATGACCCCTAACCTGCCTTATCGTAGGGACACAGGGTGGGAGACGCCCATGTTCAAGCCCCCGTCAGCTTATCATGTCCTCTCTGGGGGCCACCTTCTCTCCACCGTAATACCGCCAAGCGCCAGCCATCATGATGGCACACGGAGACATCTCTGATCAACTTCAATGCTCTGCACAAGAGACTTAGCTGCAGTATCAAATCACTTGGTAATGTTTGAACTCTTCACTGTGGAGAGATGAGCTGTGGAATAGGAAGTATTGGTCTGAAATTGAATCCACTACACAGGGTAAAGAAGAGGTTTGAAGCTGTTGGGTGTGTTTGTACTGTTGCGTGTACATTGTCATTTTAATGGCTACATATATTATTATTTAATTGGTTCATTGAAGTTTGTCACAATAACGAATACATTTTTTTAACAAAACAATCAAATGGATCTCTCAATAATGAATTGGCCAGTAAGACACTGAAATCACAAAATCTGTACTGTAACTACTGTACCACTGAGTCATCAATCATTAACAAACCACTCATCTGATTGTCATTTTTAGAGGTTGTGATTTGCAGTATAATTTGCTGACAGCCACAGTGAGTCCAACTGCCAAGCATTCCATTAGCCCCCAGCATGACTCACCCAGGACCAGCTTTGCTCTCTCTGGAGTGTCTGCTGCCTGTCCCCCCCAGGCACTGGTCAATTAATCATAAAGGCACCGTGTGAAGAGCTGTGGGCAGCAAAATTGTGTTATTTCTTCAAATAGCTTGTCTAAAATGGCAGATACGATACATTATAACAACCTCCATGGCCGCTTGATTGGTTTGAGCCCCGTGGGCAAGAAATCTACTTTTTATGAGCATTTTGCCTTTTTATGAGCATCACAACTGCTTTTAGGATTTACATAAAGCTGTAGTTTGTGGGTAACATTACATTGCGGGGTGAGTGTTAGATTGGACCGCCTTAGTAAGAGGGCAGTTATCGAGCATATTGACTCAGAAAGCTACACTTCCCTTCTCAATCAGCCATCTGTTACCAGTGACCTGCTACCTTTCAGGGAAAATATATAGGAGACCTTGGAAGCACATTATGATTATTTCCTGTGGTTTCAATGTTTCCTTAAAGCTTTTAACAGATTTATGATGACATGGATTAATGATGACATGGATTAATGACACCCTGAGGACAGTGGGTGCTTAACCAGTCATGGAGGGAGATGGGCCCATTCATTTACATGTACGCAGGCAGCTGTGGGCTGCAAATGAAGCATGATGATGCACAGGAAGCATGGCAGGAACATGGATCTGATCTGGCAGAACAAAGTCTTCTGTAGGCTGATGAACCAAAAATAACAACCTTGTTTGTCTTATTCGAATTTAGTCTAAAACAATTTTTCCTGCCAAATCACAAAGCTATTATGTACAGGTCCCTTGGCAGAATATTTCAAAGTACCACCTATCCTCAATTTGGACACATTCGGTTCTTTTCAGTGAATTGTAAATGCCCCAAAATCTTTCGCTGATAATTTGTTTTCTGCCTTTGCACAGTGAATTAAATTTCCATTCACATTGATTGGCAGCTAATTTTCCACTTAAAATGAGTCATGCTAAATACCTGTGGTGTGCACCCTGTGATGAGTAAAGTGGAGCCACAAGATGTGCTCTATATTGGACACACATGTACACATTGTACACAAACATAATCACATGCACATGTGGCATGGATATATATCACCCCCCACACATGCATGCATACATACACAGATAGAGTTGAAGTCAGAAGTTTACATACACCTTAGCCATACATTTAAACTCAGTATTTCACAATTCCTGACATTTAATCCTAATAAAAACTCCCTGTTTTAGGTCAGTTAGGATCACCACTTTATTTTAAGAATGTGAAATGTCAGAATAATAGTAGAGAGAATGATTTCTTTCAGCTTTTATTTCTTTCATCACATTCCCAGTGAGTCAGAAGTTTACATACACTCAATTAGTATTTGGTAGCATTGCCTTTAAATTGTTTAACTTGCCACAATAAATTGGGTGAATTTTGGCCCATTCCTCCTAACAGAGCTGGTGGAACTGAGTCAGGTTTGTAGGCCTCCTTGCTCGCACACGCTTTTTCAGTTTTGCCCACAGATTTTCTATGGGATTGAGGTCAGGGCTTTATGAGGGCCACTCCAATACCTTGACTTTGTTGTCCTTAAGCAATTTTGCTACAAGTTTGGAAGTATGCTTGGGGTCATTGTCCATTTGGAAGACCCATTTGAGACCAAGCTTTAACTTCCTGACTGATGTCTTGAGATGTTGCTTCAATATATCCCTAATGATGCCATCTATTTTGTGAAGTGCATCAGTCCCTCCTCCTGCAAAGCACCCCCTCACATGATGCTGCCACCCCCGTGCTTCACGGATGGGATGGTGTTCTTCGGCTTGCAAGCCTCCCCTTTTTCCTCCAAACATAACGATGGTCATTATGGCCAAACAGTTCTATTTTTGTTTCATCAGACCAGAGGACATATCTCCAAAAAGTATGATCTTTGTCCCCATGTGCAGTTGCAAACCGTAGTCTGGCTTTTTTATGACGGTTTTGGAGCAGTGGCTTCTTCCGTTGCTGAGCGGCCTTTCAGGTTACGTTGATATAGAACTCGTTTTACTGTGGATATAGATACTTTTGTACCTTTTCCTCCAGCATCTTCACAAGATCCTTTGCTGTTGTTCTGGGATTGATTTGCACTTTCCGCACCAAAGTACGTTCATCTCTAGGAGACAGAACGCGTCTACTTCCTGAGCGGTATGACGGCTGCGTGGTCCCATGGTGTTTATACTTGCGTAATAAATTTTGTACAGATGAACGCGGTACCTTCAGGCGTTTGGAAATGGCTCCCAAGGATGAACCAGACTTGTGGAGGTCTCCCATTTTTTTCTGAGGTCTTGGCTGATTACTTTTGATTTTCCCATGATGTCAAGCAAAGAGGCACTGAGTTTGAAGGTAGGCCTTGAAATACATCCACAGGTGCACCTCCAATTGACTCAATTAATGTCAATTAGCCTATCAGAAGCTTCTAAAGCCATGACATAATTTTCTGGAATTTCCCAAGCTGTTTAAAGGCACAGTCAACTTAGTGTATGTAAACTTCTGACCTACTGGAATTGTGATACAGTGAATTAATTATAAGTGAAATAATCTGTCTGTAAACAATTGTTGGGAAAATTACTTGTGTCATGCACAAAGTAGATGTCCTAACCGACTTGCCAAAACTATAGTTTGTTAACAAGAAATTTGTGGAGTGGTTGAAAAACGAGTTTTAGTGACTCCAACTAAAGTGTATGTAAACTTCCAACTTCAACTGTACATACACTTGGTGCCCCTATCTCACTCAGAGGTGACAGGCTACAGACTATCATGTTGGGTTTGGCACACCCTGATCTGTTTCACCTGTCTTTGTGCTTGTCTCCACCCATCCTCCAGGTTTCACCCATCTTCCCCATTATCCCCAGTGTATTTATACCTGTGTTTTCTGTTTGTTGCCAGTTCGTTTTGTTCGTCAAGCCTACCAGCGGTTTTCCCCTTGCTCCTGTATTTCTATTTCCTATTTTCCTCGTTGTGACCATTCTGCCTGCCCTGAGCCTGCCTGCTGTTCTGTACCTTGTCACACTACCCTGGATTCTTGACCTCTGCCTGCCCTGACCCCAGAGACTGCCTGCTGTTCTATACCTTGTCACACCACCCTGGATTACTGACCTCTGCCTGACCTTTACCTGTCGTTTTGCCTGCCCCCAGTTCTAGTAATAAACTTTTGTTACTTCGACACTGTCTGCATCTGGGTCTTTTCCTGAATTGTGATAGGGTTAGGAAAAACCTTATCCCCTCTTGCTTCTGGGGTAAATCTGTTGTAGATTTAAACAATAGGAACTTTACTTTCCTACTACAGCTTCAGATCTAAATTAGTCAGAGGTCCCCAATGTGCCAAGCAGAAACCAAATTGGCAATCTAAGGGACGTAGGCATAAGGCCTACATATGGCTGACTACAGCTTGATGAGCCTCTCATAGGCCAATCATTGAATTCCCCCCTCATGGAGACGTGTTTCATTTATATTCAACTGAAACTGAACAATGCCTTAATTGTGTTGCACAGATGCACAGAGTACATTATTCACTTCACTACAAGACATGCAATAAAGAGGAGTTGAAAGGGAGCGTGTTAAAAGCATAGTCAGACAAAATAGTTAGATTACTAAAACAAGATAATACAGACTTGGGCATGTTGTACCCGCATTGGGCCCTGTGTAGTGGAATTTCTGACTCGAAGACAAAAACTGTCAAGGGTCATAATCTGGACCTGTCTAAAAATGTGGTCACAGTTTTCAGGCCATTATATACAACTCATAACAAGCCCATAGCACTCATCACTACTTTATGACACTGCTAATTTGTCTCTTTTCCACTTAACCAATTTGTTGACTAACAAAGATATTAGAGCAGTAAGCATGTTTATAAAATGATCATTACTGATAACAGAATGTAATAGGAAACCCATTAGTTGTGTAGCTTGCCATGATGTGCCTGTACAGACAGGTATCTTTGTATAATCTGTGTTTTCTATGTTGCCCACAGCAACATGCGCCATTTTGGTAGCTTTCATGGTTGTGAATGGCCATAATTTAAAGGGAATCAGGTGTGAACAGATGCTATTGTACATGAGAAATGTGCATGAACACTTTCAGCTTCACTGTGAATTTTGTGTTAACCTGTTTAGGATAGGGGGCAGTATTGACACGGCTGGATAAAAAACGTACCCGATTTAATCTGGTTACCACTCCTACCCAGTAACTAGAATATGCATATACTTATTACATATGGATAGAAAATACCCTAAAGTTTCTAAAACTGTTTGAATGGTGTCTGTGAGTATAACAGAACTCATTTGGCAGGCAAAAACCTTACAAGGTTTCAGGCAGGAAGTGGCCTGTCTGACAAGGTGTCGTTCTTCTTGTCTCTGTTTATTGAAGAGTGAGGATCTTAGCTGTCCCGTGACACTTCCTACGGCTGCCATAGGGTCTCAGAAGGTGGCAAAAAGCTGAATCGTGGCTTTGCAGGCTCTGGCTGAAACAAAGTAGCGCGTTTGGGTAGTGGCTGGTTACAGTACTGTGAGAATCAGGCGCGTGCCCGCGTCGACCGAAAGCTTTGTTTACTTTCCTCAGTTTAGCTAAATGGACATTCCCGGTCGGAATATTATCGCTTTTTTACGAGAAAAATGGCATAAAAATTGATTTTAAACAGCGGATGACATGCCTCGAAGTACGGTAATGGAATATTTAGATTTTTTTTGTCACGAATTGCGCCATGCGCGCGACCCTGATTTACCATTTCAGATAGTGTCTGGGACGCACGAACAAAACGCCGCTATTCGGATATAACGATGGATTATTTTGGACCAAACCAACATTTGTTATTGAAGTAGCAGTCCTGGGAGTGCATTCTGACGAAGACAACAAAAGGTAATCAAACTTTTATAATAGTAAATATGATTATGGTGAGTGCTAAACTTGCCGGGTGTCTAAATAGCTAGCCCGTGATGCCTGGGCTATGTACTTAGAATATTGCAAAATGTGCTTTCACCAAAAAGCTATTTTAAAATCGGACATATCGAGTGCATAGAGGAGGTCTGTATCTATAATTCTTAAAATAATTGTTATGCTTTTTGTGAACGTTTATCGTGAGTAATTTAGTAAAATGTTAGCGAATTCCTCCGGAAGTTTGCGGGGGGTATGCTAGTTCTGAACGTCACATGCTAATGTAAAAAGCTGTTTTTTGATATAAATATGAACTTGATTGAACAAAACATGCATGTATTGTATAACATAATGTCCTAGGGTTGTCATCTGATGAAGATCATCAAAGGTTAGTACTGCATTTAGCTGTCTTCTGGGTTTATGTGACATTATATGCTAGCTTGAAAAATGGGTGTCTGATTATTTCTGGCTTGGTACTCTGCTGACATAATCTAATGTTTTGCTTTCGTTGTAAAGCCTTTTTGAAATCGGACAGTGTGGTTAGATTAACGAGAGTCTTGTCTTTAAATAGCTGTAAAATAGTCATATGTTTGAGAAATTGAAGTAATAGGATTTTTAAGGTTTTGAAAATCGCGCCACAGGCTTCAAGTGGCTGTTACGTAGGTGGGACGAATTCGTCCCGCCTAGCCCATAGAGGTTAAAGAGAGGCAGAAAGAAATCTAAATCAGTGCGTTCTCTCTCCCTGTAGGGCTTACAAATTAGTTGTGCCACTTCAGAAAGGAAAATAACACTTTCTGATGGTGGGAGCAAAAATTTCACAATGTGTCCACAAATATGGGCATATCTGTCACGTCCTGACCAGCAGAGGGTGTTGTTGTGTACTTTTGGTCAGGACGTGGCAGAGTATGTCTATGTATGTGTGTTCTGGGTGTTGTATTTCTATGTGGGTCTGTGTGGCTCCGGATCAGGGACAGCTGGTGATCGTTGTTCCTGATTGGGAGTGATATATTTAGGAGTATGTTTGTCACTTGGGTTTGTGGGTGGTTGTGCTAACACTGCTAGTCTTTTTGTTTGTAGTAAGCATGTTAGCCTGTCGTGAGTTTCGTCTTTATTGTTTTCCTGTGTATACTTTGCTTTAATTTATTATTCTTTACATTAAAAGATGAGTATCCACATTCCGCCTGCAGTTTGGTCCATTCAACACGGCTTCAACAATTATGACAATATCTGCATTTTAAAATGAAATTACATTTAATTTCCTCCAGTCTTAAACTCTTATCACAAAGCATTTAGTTATTGTATGATTACAGAAAGACTTATAAGACGTATCGCAAATAAATGATTCTCTTTGCCCACATTTGCTGTTTAGGATAAACACTCTGATCACCTGTCGTGGTGAAAAAAAGTTATGCTCCCTATACTTTCAATGCATTTGTCTACAAAAGGTAGGTAAACTGGCAAGCAAAAATATTAAATACTGGGTAAAATGTGTTTACCCTACACTACACCACTGTTTGTGAACCAGTGGCCTATAACGGATCCCTTTTTGGTGCTATATAGAACCCTTTTTCGAAGGCTCTAAATGGAATTTCTGTGGTGCTGTAAATAACTTATATAATAATCAGACACCCATTTTTCAAGCTAGCATATAATGTCACATCAACCAAAACCACAGCTAAATGCAGCACTAACCTTTGATGATCTTCATCAGATGACAATCCTAGGACATTATGTTATACAATACATGCATGTGTAACCGATGTGAAATGGCTAGTTAGTTAGCAGTGGTGCGCGCTAATAGCGTTTCAATCGGTGACGTCACTCGCTCTGAGACTTGAAGTAGGGTTGCCCCTTGCGTTGCAAGGGCCGCGGCTTTTGTGGCGCGATGGGTAACGATGCTTCGTGGGGTGTCAGTTGTTGATGTGTGCAAGGGTCCCTGGTTCGAGCCCAGGTTGGGGCGAAGAGAGGGACGGAACCTACACTGTTACATTGGTGCCGTGACCCGGATCGTTGGTTGCTGCGGAAAAGGAGGAGTCAAAGGGGGGGTGAGTGTAACCGATGTGAAATGGCTAGTTAGTTAGCGGTGGTGCGCGCTAATAGCGTTTCAATCGGTGACGTCACTCGCTCTGAGACTTGAAGTAGGGTTGCCCCTTGCGTTGCAAGGGCCGCGGCTTTTGTGGCGCGATGGGTAACGATGCTTCGTGGGGTGTCAGTTGTTGATGTGTGCAAGGGTCCCTGGTTCGAGCCCAGGTTGGGGCGAAGAGAGGGACGGAACCTACACTGTTACACGTGTTTTGTTCAATCAAGTTCATATTTATATCAAAAACCAGCTTTTTACATTAGCATGTGACTAGCATGTGACTAGCATTCCCACCGAACACTTCCGGTGAATTTACTAAATTACTCACGATAAATGTTCACAAAAAACATAACAATTATTTTAAGAATTATAGATACAGAACTCCTTTATGCACTCGCTATGTCCGATTTTAAAATAGCTTTTCGGTGAAAGCACATTTTGCAATATTCTGAGTAGATAGCCCGGCCATCACAGGCTAGCTATTTTGACACCCACCAAGTGTGGTACTCACCAAACTCCGATTTACTATTAGAAAAGTTTGATTAGCTTTGCTGTTCTTCATCAGAATGCACTCCCAGGAATTCTACTTCAATAACAAATGTTGGTTTGGTTCCAAATAATCCATAGTTATATCCAAATAGCGGCGTTTTGTTCGTGCGTTCAAGACACTATCCGAAGGGTAAAGAAGGGTGACGCACCCGATGCGTTTCGTGACAAAATATTTCAAAATATTCCATTACCGTACTTCGAAGCATGTCAAACGCTGTTTAAAATCCATTTTTATGCTTTTTTTCTCGTAAAAAAGCGATAATATTCCGACCGGGAGTCGTTGTTTTCGTTCAAAGAGAGAGAAAGTAAACATGGTGTCGGCTCGTGCATGCGCCTCCAGTCTCATTGTCCTCAGATCGACCACTTACCAAATGCGCTAATGTTTTTCAGCCATGGCCTGCAAAGCCACCATTCATTGTTCTGGCGCCTTCTGAGTGCCTATGGGAGCGTTAGAGATCCCCTGTTTTGGTTAAAGATGATCAAGAAGGCCAAGAAATAGTCAGAGAGAGCGCTTCCTGTTTGGAATCTTCTCAGGTTTTGGCCTGCCAAATGAGTTCTGTTATACTCACAGACACCATTCAAACAGTTTTAGAAACTGTAGGGTGTTTTCTATCAAAATCAAACAATTATATGCATATTCTAGTTACTGGGCAGGAGTAGTAACCAGATTAAATCGGGTACGTTTTTTATCCGGCCATGCAAATACTGCCCCCTATCCCCAACAGGTTAAAGGTTGAGACTGAGTCTGCGTCTCTCACATGGGTAGGAAGATCATTCCATAAAAATGGAGCTCTAAAGGAGAAAGCCCTGCCTCCAGCTGTTTGCTTAGAAATTCTAGGGACAATTAGGAGGCCTGCGTCTTGTGACCGTAGCGTACGTGTAGGTATGTTACGGCAGGACCAAATCGGAAAGATATAGGTAAGAGCAAGCCCATGTAATGCTTTGTAGGTTAGCAGTAAAACCTTGAAATCAGCCCTTGCCTTAACAGAAAGCCAGTGTAGCACTGGACTGGAGTAATATGATCACATTTTTTGGTTCTAGTCAGGATTCTAGCAGCCGTATTTAGCACTAACTGAAGTTTATTTAGTGCTTTATCCGGGTTGCCGGAAAGTAGAGCATTGCAGTAGTCTAACCTAGAAGTAACAAAAGCATGGATAAATTTTTCTGCATCAATTTTGGACAGAAAATGTCTGATCTTTACAATGTTACGCAGATGGAAGAAAGCTGTCCTTGAAACAATCTTGGTATGTTCGTCAAAAGAGAGATCAGGGTCCAGAGTAACGCAGAGGTCCTTCACAGTTTTATTTGTGACGACTGTTAATCCATCAAGATGAATTGTCAGATTCAACAGAAGATCTCTTTGTTTCTTGGGACCTAGAACAAGCATCTCTGTTTTGTCCGAGTTTAAAAGTATGACGTTTGCAGCCATCCACTTCCTTATGTCTGAAACACAGGCTTCCAGTGAGGGCAATTTTGGGGCTTCACCATGTTTCATTGAAATGCACAGCTGTGTGTCATCCGCATAGCAGTGAAAGTTAACATTATGTTTTCGAATAACATCCCCAAGAGGTAAAATATATAGTGAAAACAATAGTGGTCCTAAAACGGAATCTTGAGGAACACCGAAATGTACAGTTGATTTATCAGAGGACAAACCATTCATAAAGACAAACTGATATCTTTCCGACAGATAAGATCTAAACCAGGCCAGAACTGGTCCGTGTAGACCAATTTGGGTTTCCAATCTCTCCAAAAGAATGTGGTGATTGATGGTATCAAAAGCAGCACTAAGGTCTAGGAGCACGAGGACAGATGCAGAGCCTCGGTCTGACGCCATTAAAAGGTCATTTACCACCTTCACAACTGCAGTCTCAGTGCTATGATGGGGTCTAAAACCAGACTGAAGCATTTTGTATACATTGTTTGTCTTCAGGAAGGCAGTGAGTTGCTGCACAACAGCTTTTTCTACATTTTTTGAGAGGAATGGGAGATTCGATATATAGGCCGATAGTTTTTTATATTTTCTGGGTCAAGGTTTGTCTTTTTCAAGAGAGGCTTTATTACTGCCACTTTTAGTGAGTTTGGTACACATCCGGTGGATAGAGAGCCGTTTATTATGTTCAACATAGGAGGGCCAAGCACAGGAAGCAGCTCTTTCAGTAGTTTAGTTGGAATAGGGTCCAGTATGCAGCTTGAAGGTTTAGAGGCCATGATTATTTTCATCATTGTGTCAAGAGATATAGTACTAAAACACTTGAGTGTCTCCCTTGATCCTAACTCCTGGCAGAGTTGTGCAGACTCAGGACAACTGAGCTTTGGAGGAATATGCAGATTTAAAGAGGGGTCCATAATTTACTTTCTAATGATCATGATCTTTTCCTCAAAGAAGTTCATGAACCCACTACACAGGGTTAAGATGAGTTTTGAAGCTGTAATCTGTTGGGTGTGTTTGTACTGTTGCGTGTACATTGTCATTTTAATGGCTACATACAGTGTTATTTAATTGATTCATTGATTCATTCAGCTTGTCACAATAACGAATAATTTTTTTTTAACAAAACAATCAAATGGATCTCTCAGTAATGAATTGGCCAGTAAGACACTGAAATCACAAAATCTGTACTGTAACTACTGTACCACTGAGTCATCAATCATTAACAAACCACTCATCTGATTGGCATGTTTAGAGGTTATGATTTGCAGTATGATTAGCTGACAAAAAGTTATGCTCCCTATACTTTCAATGCATTTGTCCACAAAAGGTAGGTAAACTGGCAAGCAAAAAACAATACTGGGTAAAATGTGTTTACCCTACACTACTGTTCAGGCTCAGTTGCCTTACTGACACCAGCTACCTGTGATGTGAACCAGTGGCCAGTGTGTGACACTATAATCCACTATACTACCATGGACTCAGCATCTGATTTCAACACTTTTGTTTAGGGGAGAATTTGAATACAACTTTTGGGGATAAGGATCTACATTTTGGATTTGTTGTATTTGGAAGAATATATATTGCCTCTAGGGTGGTCTATGAGTAAAAAGAGGAGCAGGTAAAGGGTGGGGTGGTTGTGGCGGGCCCACTCATATCCTGTTAGTCACACACTCACACAGATGTCCCGCATGTGAAGGACCTTTGAAGGCCCTGACTCCATCCCATGCTTGAGTGATGTCAGCGGGGCTGTGGAAAGATTCCTTTCCTGTCAGACAGCTTGGCAGGATGTGTGAAGAAAGGCCGAAAGACAACACCGAGATTAGGCCGCTTTTGTCACGGCTCCGTGGCAGACTTTAAAGGCCTTGGCTACTTTCCCATCACACAGATTTCTTTTCTCATTCTGCATCCCTCTCTTTTCACCTGCAAGGTAAACATTTGGGTAAACCACTACCTCTTTAGCTTTTTTGTGTGTTTTATATTTTCCCAGTTTTAAATGATAGCTTTGTTGATATGTAGGCCATTCTGAATGTCAATGTGAAAAGAGGGAGGTATGCAAACAGAGGGGTTTATTCTCTGCCAGGTATTCACAGGTGTGTCCTTCATGGACGCTGACTTCATTCACCTGACGCTTCCTTTCAGTGAGGACCAGTAAAGACCTCTGGACACTTTTTCATCACCACAATACAGTTGGTATTTGCACAAGTGCACAGAAATCTGGTACATGGGTTCACATGCTTTCTTCAGCACATTTGATTGTTAAACATTTCAATCAAAGCATGTCCCCCATCAGTATCAAAATATATTAGTGATTTGGATTTAAAGCTCTCATTCACAATCATCCTAAATATATTTTTTATTCTAAAGATCATTCAACAACAGTCCTCTTTTGAAGGATGAAGTAGCGATGCTACATAATGTCACTGATTGTTCCAGAATGAGACAATTCTCATTGATGCCACCTCTTCACTCTGTCATCCTCATTGACCAGCTGTGAACTCAACACCAATGTCTTTCAACAGCACAGGTCTGCCTGAATCATCCTGCTGAGAGCTTCTCAAACCTGAGTCCGCACGTAAGACTTGTTCATCTATCATCTAGAACAAAAATACTGACAGACAGCTAGATTACCTGTTGCTCTGACTATCCCATCTTTTAACAGCAAAAATGCATTATAAATAGTACATTCAAGTTTTTAATGATCTCTGTTCCCATGTTTAAATTTTGTTTATTTAGATTACTTATTTATTTTCAGAATTTTGAAGTAACAAATTAGAACTACTCTTGTTACTGTAATTGAGTAGCTTTTCAGAGTATTTTTCAAAGTCAGTAATTGTACTTCTATTTGAGGATTTAAAAAAAAAATAACAGTATTTAAAGGACCCCCAAGAGGAAGTTGCCTCCACTATTTCAACGTAATTTCCTGTACTAGAGAGGAAATACACGTTTAGGTTCCACCTCCGAAGAATGACGAAGGCTACTTATACATATTCACAAATTGGGTGTGGGGATTTCCACATACTCAGTAATTTTTCCACCCCTGATTTTAACCTCCATGGGCAAGGTGGGACGTTTGCGTCCCACCCTAGTCAACAGCCAGTGGAATCGCGTGGCGCGAAATTCAAATACCTCAAAAATGCTATAACTTCAGTTTCTCAAACATATTACTATTTTACACCATTTTAAAGACAAGACTCTCGTTAATCTAACCACATTGTCCGATTTCAAAAAGGCTTTACATCTAAAGCAAAACATTAGATTATGTCAGGAGAGTACCAGGCCAAAAATAATCACACAGCCATTTTCAAAGCAAGCATATATGTCACAAAAACCAAAACCACAGCTAAATGCAGCACTAACCTTTGATGATCTTCATCAGATGACACTCCTAGGACATTATGTTATACAACACATGCATGTTTTGTTCAATCAAGTTAATATTTATATAAAAAAAACAGCTTTTTACATTAGCATGTGATGTTCAGAGCTAGCATACCCACCGCAAACTTCCGGTGAATTTACTCAATTACTCACAATTAATGTTCACAAAATACATAACAATTATTTTAAGAATTATAGATACAGAACTCCGTTATGCAAACGCTATGTCAGATTTTAAAATAGCTTTTCGGCGATAGCACATTTTGCAATATTCTGAGTACATAGCTCAGCCATCACGGCTAGCTAATTTGACACCCACCAAGTTTGGGGCAACCTAAACTCAGAATTACTATTAGAAAAAGTGTATTACCTTTGCTGTTCTTCGTCAGAATGCACTCCCAGGACTTCTACTTCAACAACAAATGTTGTTTTGGTTCCAAATAATCCATAGTTATATTGAAATACCTCTGTTTTGTTCGTGCGTTCAGGTCACTATCCGAAGAGTAACGCGCGAGCGCATTTCGTGACAAAAAAAATCAGAATATTCCATTACCGTACTTAGAAGCATGTCAAACACTGTTTGAAATAAATTTTTATGCTATTTTTCTCGTAACATAGCGAAAATATTCCAAGAGGGCAACGTTGTATTCATTCAAAGAGTGAAAGAAAAAAAATTGCGAGGTCTAGTGAATGCGCACTGTCCCCTGGCAGTCCACTTACAAACTCTGCTGCTGTACTTTGCCCAGAGACAGGAGACACGTCATTCCTCTTTCTAATGGCTTCAGAGAGCCAATGGAAGCCTTAGAAAGTGTCACGTAACAGCACAGATGCTGTAATTTCGATAGAGATGCAACAGAAGGACTACAAATTGTCAGACAGGCCACTTCCTGCCTGGAATCTTCTCAGGTTTTTGCCTGCCATATGAGTTCTGTTATACTCACAGACACAATTCAAACAGTTTTAGAAACTTTAGAGTGTCTTCTATCCAAATCTACTAAGTATATGCATATTCTAGTTTCTGGGCAAGAGTAGTAACCAGATTAAATCGGGTACGTTTTTTATCCGGCCGTGAAAATACTGCCCCCTATCCCAAACAGGTTAAACAGCCATCACTAGCACATTAGAGGCTGCTGTCTATTGGCATAGACTAGAAATCACTGGCCACTTTAAGGAATGGAACACTAGTCACTTTAATAATGTTTACATATCTGGTATTACTCATCTCATATGTATATACTGTATTCTATACTATTCTATGGTATCTTAGTCACTTAATGTTCACATATCTGGCATTACTCATCTCATATGTATATACAGTTTTCTATACTATTCTGTTGAAGGTACTGAACTGTCTGTTCAAGCAGTTGGCACACAGTTTGAACACTCATCGGTACAACACAAGACATGCAAAAGTCCTCAGGTCCATAACAGAGGCTGGAAAACGCACAATATTAAATAGAGTCATGACTACTTGGAACTCTCTGCCAGCCCAAGTAACTCAAGCTAGCAATAAAACCAGTTTCAAAAAACAGATAAAAGAACACCTTACTGCACAAATGGAACTGCGAAGAGATTTTATATATCTAGTATTGTAATGTCCTGTGCTATGTATTATGTCATGTTTCATGTGGACCCCAGGAAGAGTAGCTGATGCTTTTGCAGCGGCTAATGGCGATCCTAATAAATACCAAATTTGTTGCTTGCTGATTTTTGTTCTGTTCTCCTTCCCTCACTTAGAAAAAGTGATTATATAAAAGTAACTTGATATGCATGCATACTGTGAACGGATCAGCTTGTCCAAAGCACCCTAACACAGGCAGGAGGCACAAAATGAACAGACCAGAGGTAGTGGTTGTGGTTCCTTTTCTTTTCTAACGTTTACTAAACGGGTCTTCTTTCACCCGACAAAATAACTCCAGTACAGGGAACGTCCAACGCTGAAACACCAGCGTAACAAAACAAATAAACAAACTAAGCAGTTGACCAAAAGGTTGTGGCCAAAAAGGGAAAGCAAAACAACAAACGCCTACTCCTGTCTTAGACTATCGTCTACACATAACTGTTACAGGAGGAACGCTTCTCTCTACCTAAAGCCTGCCTAGGTTAACAGAGAGACAAGGTGCCCAGTCACCGAAGGTTTCTCTGAGGTAGGAAAAACCGACCTCTTCACAGGTCCCCATCTCTACTCCCAATCCTCCCCCAGCTCCTCTCCTGGCACACCTACAGTGGCAAGAAAAAGTATGTGAACCCTTTGGAAATACCTGGATTTCTGCATAAATTGGTCATAACATTTGATCTGATCTTCATCTAGGTCACAACAATAGACAAACAGTCTGCTTAAACGAATAACACACAAACAATTATACGCTTTCATGTCTTTATTGAACACACCGTGTAAACATTCACAGTGCAGGGTGGAAAAAGTATGTGAACCCTTGGATTTAATAACTGGTTGACCCTCCTTTGGCAGCAATAATCTCAACCAAACATTTTCTGAAGGTGCGGATCAGACCTGCACAACGGTCAGGAGGAATTTTGGACCATTCCTCTTTACAAAACTGTTTCAGTTCAGCAATATTCTTGGGATGTCTTATGTGAACTGCTCTCTTGAGGTCATGACACAGCATCTCAATCGGGTTGAGGTCTGGACTCTGGGCCACTCCAGAAGGCGTATTTCCTTCTGTTGAAGCCATTCTGTTGTTGATTAACTTATGTGTTTTGGGTCATTGTCCTGTTGCATCACCCAACTTCTGTTGAGCTTTAAGTCCCATAAGCACCTGTGCCTCTCATCCACATAGGCTTTCAACAGGTTGATGTGGTATATCTGCACTGTCGTCCGGGCTGACTCACCCTGTTTTTAAAAATGTATTTTATCATTATTTTACCAGGTAAGTTGACTGAGAACACATTCTCATTTACAGCAAGGACCTGGGGAATAGTTTCAGGGGAGAGGGGGATGAATGAGCCAATTGTAAACTGGGGATGATTAGGTGGCCATGATGGTATGAGGGCCAGATTGGGAATTTACCCAGGACACCAGGGTTAACACCCCTACTCTTACAATAAGTACAATGGGATCTTTAATGACCTCAGAGAGTCAGGACACCCGTTTAACGTCCCATCCGAAAGACGGCACCCTACACAGGGCAGTGGGATATTTAAAAAGAATTTAGACCAGAGGAAAGAGTGCCTCCTACTGGCCCTCCAACACCACTTCCAGCAGCATCTGGTCTCCCATCCAGGGACTGACCAGGACCAACCCTGCTTAGCTTCAGAAGTAAGCCAGCAGTGGGATGCAGGGTGGTATGCTGCTGGCTCTGTAGTTGACCGGAGACACTTCCTCTGTCACCACATATGGGCCCTGCCACTGAGCCAGGAGCCTGTTTTCCGGCGTGGGGATGAGGAGGAGTTCCTTATCTCCTGCGCGGAACTGTCGTGGCTGAGCCGTTCTATTGTGCGCCGGGGCTTGAGTTTCCTGTGCTTTGGCCATGTGTTCCCTCACCACCGACCATATCGCTGCCATTCGGTCCTTCACGAAGGTAACGTGCTCGATGAGGGAATGGTACTGGCAGGGCTGATTCTCCCAGGCCTCCTTGAATAAGTCAAGGATGCCGCGACAGGGCCGCCCATAGAGCAGCTTGAAAGGCGAGAAGCCCGTGGATTCCTGGGAGACCACCCGGAGCGCAACATGAGGTGGGGCAACAACATATCCCAAGTCTTCCTGTCCTTGTTCACCACCTGGCATAGCACGCTTGTTATGGTTTTATTCAGCCATTCACAAAGCCGTCATTCTCAGGGTGTACACACTGGTCCTTATTTGTTTGACACAGATCCTTCATCAGTCTGGACATGAATGGCGTGCCCTTATTGGTCAGGATGGTAGCCGGGAGGCTCACTCGGGAGAACATAAGATACAGTTCCTTTGCTATGGCTGTTGTTGCCATCAACCTCAGGGGAATAGCCTCTGGGGACTTTGTTGCATAGTCCACCACCACCAAGATATTCTCACGTCTGCAAGCAGAACGCGGAAGGGGTCCCACCAGGTTCATGGCTATGTGCTCAAACGGGGTCTTAATAATTGGGAGAGGGATAAGAGGTGTTACGGTATGTTCGCTTTGGAGCAGTGCGTTGGCAAGTGTCACAAGATTTTCATTACTTAGCGACATCTTAGGTAATCCTCGGCCAATAGAAACACCCCAGCAACCGTTCGGTGGTCTTCTCCCTGAGGTGCCCCCCTCTACATTCCTGTTCTACCCCTCTACATTTGGCCACCCAGTACAAGAGACCCTGTTTGATGGCGTAATAAGGAGTGGTTACCTCACCTTCCGAGCCGATACTCCTCCCATCTATCCTCTTCACCTACTGCATCACCATGTGAAGGCCGGGGTCCCGGTGTTGGCCCATTAGCTCTTCCGACAGGGTGAAGTTCTGCGTTTTGGGGCGAGGGAGGGGGTGCTCCTGGTTGGATGTCTCCATGCCAAACCCCCTCTAGGTGCTCTCCCTCAATGACTCCTCAAACACCTGGTGTAACTGTTCCCTCTGGAGCTCGTCGACTTGACTCAGGATGGTTGTCTGGTTAGAACCGGCTCCTGCCGGGTCGCTCTCGATCCCCTCCAGGTGTCTTCTTTCGCGGTCTCCTGGAACAAGTGCCTCAGACGGTCATCGGGGAGTCTCCTTCCTCCCCCTGGTCTGACGAGGAATCCCGTTTGCCCTGCCACACCTCCTTAGCTTCATCTCATCCCTTCCCCTGCAGTGTGCGCCATCGAGGGCATCTCTGGGTGAGCTCTGAGTGAGCCATTGCTTGGCGATTAGAGTTGTGTCTGTCTGCGTGATCTATCGGGGCCACTCCCTCGCCCCGCCTTCCTCCACAGAAGCTTGAACAGGGGGCAGTCCCTCCCCAGTAGCACCGGTACCGTCATTTGGGGAACAACCCCGTAGATCAGGTGGTCTTCTCGGCAGGGGTAATGGAAGCTGACTCGGGCTGTGGGGTAGCGTTTGGTGTCCACGTGGATGCAGGCTATGGCGGTTTCCGCCTCGAGACGGGGCGTGTTGGCCAGGACCTCCCGTACCAGAGACACCATGCTTCCCGAATCCAGCAAGGCCTCCCAGTCCTCCCTCTTACACACACTGGCACATACTGAGCTGGGGCCAGCTTCACATGCCAACATACCTGTGGTGCGGGACATTCCACCTGGTCACGTGGGTTGGCTGATGATTCAATGGGCATAGGGGTGTCTACACTGGGGCAGTGTCTAGCCAGCCATATGACCATATGTGGTGCACTTGAAACACTGTATAGGGCCCTGAGGCTTGACCTTACTAAAAGTATTGACTATGGGGCTCGGTGCGGGCCTGGCCTTGTCGACTATCCTGCTAACCTCTGGGCCCGGTCTCTGGGGTTCAGCTGATAGCGGGACTGAATCTCCACCTTCAGACGTGAATAATCCACGGCAGCCCCTTCCTCAATGTCATAGTACGCCTGGGGCGTTGCCTGTAAGCAGGGGAGCCAGGCGGCCTGCCCATTCGTCCTGAGGCCATCTCTATCTCTGCGCCATTCGTTCGAAGGCCAGAAGGTAGGCCTCCACATCGTCGTCCTCCGTCAGACATGGAATCAGCACGTTGACATTGGGCATCCTATGGTCCCTGGCTATTTCGGACCGGAGAAGGTCTAAGGTCTCCTGTTGGGCGATAGCGCAGGCCATTAGCCTACGCAGCAATACTTCACTCATGCCTATCAGGGGTGTAGTGGGCTTCCTATAATTACATTTTTTTTTATAAACCACAGCCACCGGAAAGGGGAAAGGTTGTGGTCTTGCCTCAAAGTATCTGCATTCTCCACCAGTTGTGAATGACTCAGCTTGTCCAAAGCACCCTAACACAGGCGGGAGGCATGAAATGAACAGACCAGAGGCAGTGGTTGTGACTCCTTTTCTTTTGTAACGTTTACTAAACGGGTCTTCTTTTGCCGGCCAAAATAAATCAGGGAACGTCCAACACTGAAACACCAGAGTAACAAAACAAATCAACATAAACTAAGCCGTTGACCAAAATGCTGTGGCCAAAAAGGGAAAACAAAACAACAAACAGCTACTCCTGTCTTAGACTATCATCTACACAAAACAGGAGGCACGCTTCTCTCTACCTAAAGCCTGCCTAGGTTAACAGAGAGACAAGGTGCCCAGTCACAGAAGCTTTCTCTGAGGTAGGAAAAACCGACGTCCTCACAGATCCCCGTCTCTACTCCCAATCCTCCCCCACCTTCTCTCCTGGCACGCCTATTTAGAGGAAGACACAAAGCAATTAGTGGGCCCAGCTGTGTACTAATTGGCTTTACACTGAGTACTTATCCCCTGAGGAGGGTGCTGTTGTGTCGTCTTCCTCCGGCTGGTCACTGAACTCTCACAATACATCATACACAGCACTATTTACTGAACAACTTAATATCAAACACAAATTGTGAAGATTTACTATCATTTTAATGGTGATAATAAAATGATTAAAATGTTTCCATGTGACAAAAATATTTTTTTTACCTAAAAGACAATAGACTGTACAAGATTGTCAATACAAAGATTACCATATATCTGAACGGCACATATAAATATTTTTTACACTTATGTATTTGCTATATAGCTTACACTGTAACTATAAGACAAAATGTAATCCACTGATGAGTTGGTCTTTTTTTGGGATACAAAAATTACATAATGCTCAATTGTAGGAGAAGAAATTATCTTGCTTATGAAAATAAATTAAATACACTGTCTTAGTCTAGACAATTACTTAGGATTTACATTTTTAAGTCAATTCGACATGGGATATTCCATGGTCCTGGATTCCTCAAAAGAAAGCTGAAGGCAATACCTTAACTTTAACACTACTTCGATCAACATACTTGGAATAAGTGCATGGATTAATAATCTGGCAGTCCATTAGCTTTGACACATAAACCCTGGGATAAAACAAAAAACAAATGAACAATTCGGATTGAGGACACTTTTCACAGACAATGCAGCAATCTTGACATACTGTTATTTGGTTTTTGGCAAGCTTTCCGTCTCCCTTCCCAAAGCTTAAAAAGGGTGCCATTACATGAGCAGTCAAAGACATATTACACACTTTCATATAGTGGTCAGAGTTATGCACACACATCCAAAGGACAAGAGACAAAAAGAAAGATTGTCACCTGAGAATTCAAAAGGGTTCCCACAGCCACAAAGTCAACATTCTCTATAGTGAAAATTCATTTAAGCCAACATTTGTTTTTGGCCTTAATTTAAGGTTAGGCATAAGGTTAAGAGTGTGTTTATGGTTAAGGTTGTGGAATCAGGTACAGGTTTAAAATCACATTTTAATATGATAAATTGTAAGAATAGGCAGCCTGTATGACTTTGTGGCTGTGGTAAGTAGGGACGAGCATTCAATAATTGAATGAGTCTTTTGTGATTGGGTGCCCAGGAGGTCCGGGTCAGCCCAATTTAATTCACTCTCCATAATCCCATAGTGCCAGTGCCAGCCCATAGCCAAATGTTTAGCTAGTTAGCTAAAGTCAGTATATTCACAAGCTATCACAACATAGCTAGCTAAGGACACTGCACTAACTCGACAGCTAACACAGGCAGCTGTTTCATGTAAATGAATCCATTGTGATTTAATTATAATTTCAATACTAGCTACAGTGGTTAGTAAATTGGAAGAAGTATTCAGTGTTGTGTGCAATGCGTATGTGCAAGAGGTCTTCAAGGATCCACCTGTACCTAAATACCCAAGACCCGAGCGGGTCCGGATCCAGAATTCTAAATAATATCACTGGTCTGGGTCTGATCTGATATGATTGTCAAAGGCCTCCGGTATGTGTAATTTTAACTGACTTGTTCGGAAGAGCCTGTACAAATCCGATTGCGACTCTGTAGAGAGAGAGAGAAATGTTGATAATTTATGCTGTTTTTCACGAGAGTGGAGCGTGGCGCATGTAGCTTGTTGTTGTTGGCCAATCATAAGTCATCAAAGCGGCAATAGACTATTCAGTCGTAGAACCAGAAGTGTGTGGCACATTTAGGAGATATCTAATCAATGGAAGATGGAATAAAAATGACGGAATTAAAAGTTAAAGAAGAAGGTTAGGCTACAACAACCAAGAGCCAACGGGAAGGCTGCTACTTAATATTCTGAATGGAATTGTTGTTATTTGTAACTGTAGGAAGAGAAAGCACATGGCCGCAACCTCAATTAGCCTAGATGGCTAAAGTTAGCTAGCTTTTCCTGGTTTGATGCAGTCAAGACAACTACTACGTAATCATATTTGATGATAAATAACCTAGCTATGGAAGCTATTAGTCTACTATCACGTGAGTTGGCTTGGTTGGTTGCTGTCTCTCCCTCCATGCTCCACCACCTGCTAGAGTGGCACCTCTCTCTCCCCTCACGCTTTATTAGCTCCGGTTAATAAAGTAGCTTAAAAAATTACTTTTCTGCTGCTTTCCTTACTCGGATCGAACCGGGTCTGGCTCCGACCAGGTCTATTCGGAACGGGTCTCGTTGTCGTCGCGTCTGTTCGGAACGGGTCTTTAAATAAAAATGTATTTATATCGGGTCAGGGTGGGAAAGCCCCAGGTCCATTTCAGAACATTTTGGACCCGTGAAGACCTCTAGTCTGTGCACTTAGCTAGCTACCAGTCCATAGCCTACGTTGCATATGAAGTGTGACTGGCCCATGACCGTGGATGTACGGAGAAAATGCCCTCTTTTTTCCTTTTTGTTGTCACTCGTTGGATTCCCCACGTGGGGGTTCGTGCTCTCTGATTGGCTCAAAGTCAAGTCATTGGCCACTGAACAGTATTGCAATTCTACAAGTAGAAACGTCAGGTTCAACGCTATCGGCAGTCTATTGGTAGTAAGATTCTCTGTGTGTTTCACGCTTTAGGGACCTTTACCTCCAGTAAAGAAACCTTCATTAAAGGATTTCATACCATTTCCTACTACAGATAAATCATTTTCCATTCACGTACACATACAATAGACAAAATATATATTGTAATGCCTTGCAGGTCATTTTCCTTGACGATAACCATTTTGAGAAACAGAATACATTCGACCTTTGTTTACTCAATCACACTTTGTCTCTGCTGGTTGACCTGCTTCTGAGGTACTCAGGATGGCACATGAGGATTCTGATTCAATCCATCACCAAACCATAAAATCTGCAAACACATTACATCGCACCTTACTCCTTTTGCTACTCGCTGAGGTTGTGCATCTGACAAAAATCCAGAGCTAATGTACATGATCCTCTTAGCCCCTTCCAAATTCACTGCACATGAAAGCAGGCCAGAGAGGAGATGGGGTGTTGCAGGAAATGCTGCCATTTTCATACAGAGTAAAGACTCTTATATGAGACATAGCTAAATGTATACATTCACTCATTTCAGCCACTGTGAGTTTGCTCATATTGTTCTAGACTAGAGAAACAAATGTTGCTATTTCTCTGCAGAGTGGAGTTTAATGTGAAATGTCTGTATGAAATGTTACTCCATTCGGACTCACAATATTACATGTGGGATTCCTGAACGGCATTGCCATGTCCCTTGTTCTGTACCTCATGGAGGGTTCTATCCTGACTGGATCCATGTTCCCCTTGGCTTTGTTCAGTACAGAACAGTATGTAGCAGTTAGGGGGTTTGTGTGAAGCACCCGGGCTCAGACTGTTTGTCTGGGTCTGTAGGATCAAGGCAGGACTGGGCACGTGGAGGAGGCGAAGGTGTAGGTGGTGGGAGCCGACCCGACACTGCATTAATTAGGGCTTTTGTACATATGAGCATCCCTGTCGAGACAGTGGCAACTAACACTGGTAGTGAATGTGCTGGTGTTGGTGCACTTTGCCATCCACGTGTGAGTGGGTGTGTGTGTGAATGTCCGTGTAGATCTTTGGGTAGACTTTGGGGACCTCCAGGCCGTTGCATCCCTGGGCCAGAAGGAGCTGCTGCTGCTGGGTAATGTACTCCTCGTAGGTGAGAGAGCCTAGGCAGTCTTTGTCCCCGCTAGGTGGTGGGCAGGCTGGCACCCGGTGGGGCGGGCGCTGTGAGGCGTGGGTGGTAACTACCTTTCCAGAGGAGCAATGGTGTTTGGACTGGCAGAACCACAGCAGAACAGTACCCAGGATGAACACCACACCGGCTGGGATGCCAATGATCACAGGCCAGGGCAGGCTAGGGGAGATGGCTGTGGGGACGGGGATGTGGTGAGGCTTTGGGTCTGGAGTGGAGAGAAGAGGAAATTTGAGGAGTTATGAGAAGCCTGGTCAAATGTCACTATTAAAACTTGATGGAGAATACATACAGTAGAAAAGCACTTCAGTTGTGCATGAGGCCATGTTTTGTTTGGTTGTGGATGTAACAGGATATGACATGGTTGTAACAGAGTAATAATCTAACAGGGTAATGGTGTAGCAGGGTCTTATAGGTAAACTGGGTGTACCCAGAGTAATAATGTAACAGGGTAAGAGTGTAGCTATGGTAAAACAGGGTGTAAAAGGGTAAGAATGTAAGAGGGTAAGTGTGTAGCAGGGTGTTATGGTTCAACAGGATGTAACAGACTAAGAATGTAACAGAGTAAGGGTGTAGTAGGGTGCTATATAGTTGTAACAGAGTGTTATGATTAAACAGGGTGTAACTAGGTAAGGGTGTAGCAGGGTGTTCCACTCACCTGGCAGCACGGTGAGGAAGGCACTGCGGAAGCTGTAGCCCATAGTGTTGGCGCCCAGGCAGATGTACATGCCAGCATCCTCATCCTTGGCGCGGGTGATGAGCAGCTTGTTGAGGTAGGAGCCATCTGGCCTGGACCATACATCTCCCGTGGGCAGCACCACGAAGCGATGGTCGCCCACCTCGATGGTGGAGTTGTACTTGTTCTCGTTCCCTAGCTCCACCCGCTTCAGCCACTGAATCACCGGCTTGACGTCACTGCGTACCTTGCACTGGAACGAGGTGGTGCCACCATAGTCTACCGTGGTGTTCACTGGATGAGTTCCGGTCAGGATGGGCTTGGAGTTTGTCCGCTCTATGATGGAAAGACAAAGGAGATAGTTTTCATATTAACAGCAAAGTTATTGCCATGTTCAGTGCTTTCCTTTCATCTCTTTCTCCGCGCTGCGGCTAGAATAGGATGAGGTTGATGGAGAAAATGCCACATTTGACACGAGAAAGCACAAGCTGCATTCACTTCATCCTCACCGCTTCTGTGTTTGGTAGAAACATGTGTTTTTGAAGTCAGCACACAGCTGGGATATAATGAGGAGCAGATGGCGATAGAGAGAGGAAGCCTGAGACTCGCCACACCAAGCCAGCCCGGCTCTAACCCAACCTCACAGCTCAACACTCTAAATCAACCACTACCAACCTAAACCCAAACCCCATCCTCAATACTCATCTATAAACCAATCTGACCAGTGAACACTAGTTCATGCCCAACCTCCAAACTCAACACCCTGCATCAATACTCTACTTCAACCCTAGCTCAATGCTAATCCAACCATACCATTCAACATTGACCCAAGTCTATGAATCAACCAACAACTAATAAATCTATACTGAAAGTAAGTGACCAAACTTACGGATGACTTCCACTTTGTATGTGGCGTTGATCTCTCCAGCCCGGTTGGAAACGTGGCAGGTATACTTCCCGCTGTTCTCAGGGGTCAGGTTCTTCAGACTCAGAGTCCACTTCTTCTTACGGCCCTTGCCCACCTCCCCAGGGGTCAGCGGCTTGCTGTCCTTCACCCACACGATATCTGGACGAGGGTTCCCGCTAGCCATGCACTTCAGCCGTACTGAGCTGCCCACTGGCCTGGCTATCACGCGCTTCCTCATCTTGGCTGGCTGAGTGAAGCGTGGTCGGACTGCGATCAAAGAAAGGGTTGTTTACAATAAAGTGCGTTTACAATCAAAGAAATAGTGTTGTTGGGGAAAACATCACAGGAATGTTTTTACAAGTTTTATAATGGTATGCACATCAGACAGCTATTAAATACTGCAATGAATCACGCTGCATGACTTCGAAAATAATTAAGGTCTGTTTATTTGACAACTTTTCTAACACCCAACAGTATTTCTGGTGTGGTAGCACTACTCAGCATAATATAACCTGCCAAGGGGCACATTCACAAAACAAGTTTCACTCAGCTGTTCAACGCTTGTTGTATATAAACTGTGTTGAGATTGAGTCAATGGGAGAAAATAAATACAGTAGTGGACTCCAGTTTGATAAGACTGGTCTGGCCTTCTAGAGAGCTGAGAGCAGAGAGGGCCACAGCTCAGTGGGAGCACTTCACCACCACACTTCACAGTGCAAAAATACTCATGGCAGCCCGCCTTTGATCAGGGTAGAATACGGCTACATTCTGCAGCCACTGAGTCCAAGGGGGCAGCCAATGGAGAGAGAGAGAGAGAGAGAGGGGAGAGATGGAATGTTTCCCCAATCACACTTCACTTAAATAGCCTGCTCTCTGGCCTGTCAGAGGCAATTACCAAAGCAAACAGGACCCTGCTGTTGGGGTGAGTGGGGGGGTTATTTGTGTGTGTGTGTGTCAGAGAAGCACACACAGGGCAGAGTGGGGCCATGTGTGGCCAGATGCAAAACTCGACCTAACTAGAGTACGGGCCACTACATGCCCAGCAGTAAGACAATGCCCTGTTTCTAAATGAACTAGGGTCAGATGAAACAAGAGATAAAGGTCAGAGAGAGAGTGCTCAGTGTCTTACCAAATTTCCCTGACAGGTCAGTACTGTATTCTGCGTCTCCAGCTCCATCCCTCCCAGTGCTGGCGTCATCTACAGGCAGAGAGAGAGACAAGACAGACAAAGTTAGCTTAGCATTATGGTCAGTGGGAGAAAAAAACTCTGATTTATAACTCACTGTAACCTCCTTTACAGCTCTAGCTGTGACCCAATACGCTCTAATGGCTGTAGGAGTGGGATTAGGACAGAACCAGAATCCAGTGTCCAGTTACATGGGACACGATGCTGAAGACCCCAGATCATATCTCCTATCTCATCTCTGTGACTCATCCTGCTCAAAGCTTTGTACTGCCACCCCCAGTATCTCACTCCAGGAGATGGATTAACAATGAGTCAATGCCAAACAGATCTGCCATACTTCACGCCACAAAACCACTTCAAGATGTGGCCATATTCTCACAGAGCAATTCATCAGAGAAGCAAGAATCAGACATTACAACAGGTGGGACTGGGTAAACCAATAGAAACTTGTTTAAACAGATACATTACTTATCTATTGTCAGTGGCCATCTGTGCTAATATTGGACTGGCTGGCCTGCGCTGAAGATCTCAATCAAAAAGCGAGGCTTGTGAAAAGAGCGAGCCGAGAACTGTCTTGGACCACCTGCGAGCTCCACGTGCATTGATTTGAAGACAACGTCTTTGAATTCAGCTATTTGGACTGAGAATATATTTGAAATGCAAATAGAAGAACACGAAGAAAGTATTTTTATAGTGCTGGATGGTAATATCTGAATAAGTGGTAACATGAGTTGCTGTATGGTACTCTGGTTACACCACCCTCTCCCCCGCTCCTCCCTCCACCACATGACCGGCATGTTCAGAAGAGAGGAGAGCACCACTGATGATAGGGCATCTGACAGCTTCATTATCACTCAGTAATGCTCCTTACACTCTAGGCCCCTACAGTGGGCCCCTACACTCCCTCCCTCCACAGTACCCTTTCTTCAAGTCTGTCTAATGCACATTCAAACACTAAAGGCACTATGACAGGTTATTTTGATTACACTGTGCACTTACATCTGAGCACACACACAGAGAACATGTTGAAAATCATTCCTTCAAGTTCAGCTGTACTCAATAACAACACGCACCCTCGTTTGATCAGATCCCTACCCTCTAATCAAAAGCCACATTTCTTGCCTAGAAAAACATACAGTAATATAGCCTCCATGAAATAGCAATAGATTTCTTGATATTCATCCAAACATCACTCCATGCCTGCAGAAAATCAACCCCCCCTCACCCAGGCACCCGCCCATCAAAAACTCTCCCTGATTTATGGAAAGTCAAACAAAGACATGCAGTATGAGGGATGTCAGGTTTCTCAACAAAAAAAAAACTAATTTTCCCCTTTCTTCAGGCACAACAGTGTGCTGCATTTCACACATTTACTGTTTGGGTGCCCTGTGACAGGCCTGTTTGTGTAACCCCACAGTGTATTTGCTTTTATGTCTGCCAAGTAAAGAGGCTGGTAGCTCGAGAGGGCCAGGTGTTTGGTCAACAGAAATGTAAATCCCTGAGTCCGGTGTTGGTGTAGGGCTCTGTTTTCCAACAGGGTCATGTCCTTCTAGGATTTTAATTTAGAGACACTGGATCTCAGTCTGGACAGTCTAGTTTAGTAGCAAGAGGGTGGGTGGGTCAGTGTCTACTGCCCACTTCTATTCACTGGCAGGCAGTTGAGACCAGGCCAAGCCACCTCTTCACAGTTCAATTGTGGCTTGAGTGGTGAAGGGCTAAAAACTCTCAGAACCAGAGCGTTACCACAACATGTTTTAGATTGATGTACCAAGATCAGATAATAACCCATGGACACAAAGATGGTCGGACAAAAGCATTACACCCAACTAAACACAGACATTTAACCAAACTATGAAAATAGCACCTAGTCCCTGCAGGACCAAGGTTAACCCCCCCAGCTTCAAACTAATTAGATTTATCTCAAAGCCACACTAATTACTGTCATCTTTTCTGCCTTTTGAGCAGAAACTAGAGAGTGAAATCCGAGAGGGACTGTTATTCCAACTCAACACATTCAAAGCTCCTGAGGGTTGACAGTGTGCAGCACTAGCTACAGTATTCACCCCCAGCACTCTGATTTATACAACTCTAGAGCCTAGCTTATGGAAAAAATTACAGTTCGGTGCTGTTACACAGGTCTGTATTAACGGCTGGCTCTTAACGGAGGGGGAAATTTACGAGCCTTGGTCACAGCACAGACCTTAATGCATTACCCGACTACACGCATACAAAAGAATGAACAACACAGAAAGACCGAAAGATTAACAACCCGTTGAGGATATATACAGTCAAAATCGCACCAGATGCATCTTTGAAGTGTTAACATTTTCAAACTTCATTAAAAATTACTGATTCGGCGCTATTAAATGTTGACATTTCACAAAATGTCCTAGGTGT
Organism: Salmo salar; assembly: GCF_965601325.2. NCBI lineage: Eukaryota > Metazoa > Chordata > Actinopteri > Salmoniformes > Salmonidae > Salmo > Salmo salar. The sequence continues at coordinate 46,043,964 of NC_138295.1, read as the reverse complement.
GTGAGTTTAAATCGCTTTTAATGGCCAAACTATGTATGCTTGGCTTGCATTTAATGACTCAATTCGCAGAGGCCCTCCACAACAGTGGGGGCTGCTGAGGGGAGGACGGCTCATAATAATGGCTGGAATGGAGTCAATGGAATGGTATCAAACACGCTTTGTTGATACAATTCCATTGACTCCATTCCAGCCATTATTATGAGCAGTCATCCCCTCAGCAGCCTCCACTGCTCCACAATTTTTTTTTTACCTTCCTTTTGTAGAGCGAGTGTCTTTAACCTGTTAGGGCTAGGGGGCAGTATTGACACGGCCGGATAAAAAACGTACCCGATTTAATCTGGTTACTACTCCTGCCCAGTAACTAGAATATGCATATAATTATTGGCTTTGGATAGAAATCACCCTAAAGTTTCTAAAACTGTTTGAATGGTGTCTGTGAGTATAACAGAACTCATATGGCAAACCTGAGAAGATTCCTTGCAGGAAGTGGCCTGTCTGACAAGTTGTGTTTCATCTTGGCTCTTTTTATTTAAGACTGAGGATCTTTGCTATAACGTGACACTTCCTACGGCTCCCATAGGCTCTCAGAGCCCGGGAAAAAGCTGAACGATATCGAGGCAGCCTCTGGCTGAAACACTTTATCGCGTTTGGCAAGTGGCCGATCAGAGTACTATGGGCTTAGGCGCGTGCCCGAGTCGACCCCATGCTTTATTTTCTTTCGTCTGTTTACCTAAACGCAGATTCCCGGTCGGAATATTATCGCTTTTTTATGAGAAAAATTGCATAAAAATTGATTTTAAACATGCTTTGAAGTACGGTAATGGAATATTTAGATTTTTTTTGTCACGAATTGCGCCATGCTCGTCACCCTTATTTACCCTTTGGATATTATTTTGAACGCACGAACAAAACCGCTATTTGGATATAACTATGGATTATTTTGAACCAAACCAACATTTGTTATTGAAGTAGAAGTCCTGGGAGTGCATTCTGATGAAGACAGCAAAGGTAATAACATTTTTCTTATAGTAAATTTGAATAACGCGCTACGGGATTACACTGGCTGTTGAGTAAGTTAACAACAGCCAGTGTAATCCAGTGGCGCGATTTTCAAATACCTTAAAAATCCTATTACTTCAATTTCTCAAACATATGACTATTTTACAGCTATTTAAAGACAAGACTCTCGTTAATCTAACCACACTGTCCGATTTCAAAAAGGCTTTACAACGAAAACAAAACATTAGATTATGTCAGCAGAGTACCCAGCCAGAAATAATCAGACACCCATTTTTCAAGCTAGCATATAATGTCACAAAAACCCAGAAGACAGCTAAATGCAGCACTAACCTTTGATGATCTTCATCAGATGACAACCCTAGGACATTATGTTATACAATACATGCATGTTTTGTTCAATCAAGTTCATATTTATATCAAAAAACAGCTTTTTACATTAGCATGTGACGTTCAGAACTAGCATACCCCCGCAAACTTCCGGGGAATTTACTAACAATTTACTAAATTACTCACGATAAACGTTCACAAAAAGCATAACAATTATTTTAAGAATTATAGATACAGACCTCCTCTATGCACTCGATATGTCCGATTTTAAAATAGCTTTTTGGTGAAAGCACATTTTGCAATATTCTAAGTACATAGCCCAGGCATCACGGGCTCGCTATTTAGACACCCGGCAAGTTTAGCACTCACCAAAATCAGATTTACTATTATAAAAGTTTGATTACCTTTTGTTGTCTTCGTCAGAATGCACACCCAGGACTGCTACTTCAATAACAAATGTTGGTTTGGTCCAAAATAATCCATCGTTATATCCGAATAGCGGCGTTTTGTTCGTGCGTTCCAGACACTATCCGAAATGGTAAAGAAGTGTCGCGCGCATGGCGCAATTCGTGACAATAAAATTCTAAATATTCCATTACCGTACTTCGAAGCGTGTCAACCGCTGTTTAAAATACATTTTTACGCCATTTTTCTCGTAGAAAAGCGATAATATTCCGACAGGGAATCTCCTTTTCGGCAAACAGAGGAAAAAATCACAAAGGCGGGGGCGGTCGGGTCACGCGCATAAGCCCAGAGTCCCTTGATCGGCCACTTGAGAAAGGCGATAATGTGTTTCAGCCTGGGGCTGGAATGACGACATTCTGTTTTTTCCCGGGCTCTGAGCGCCTATGGAAGACGTGGGAAGTGTCACGTTAGAGCAGAGATCCTTAGTAAAAGATAGAGATGGAAAAGAAGTTCAAGAAATGGTCAGACAGGCCACTTCCTGTAAAGGAATCTCTCAGGTTTTGACCTGCCATTTGAGTTCTGTTATACTCACAGACACCATTCAAACAGTTTTAGAAACTTTAGGGTGTTTTCTATCCATATGTAATAAGTATATGCATATTCTAGTTACTGGGTAGGAGTGGTAACCAGATTAAATCGGGTATGTTTTTTATCCAGCCGTGTCAATACTGCCCCCTAGCCCTAACGGGTTAACTACACACATGGCCTGAGTTCGAGGCTGGGGCCGACAGATAAACAAAATAAACAAAATGGAGTACCGTGATTAATGAACAGTCCAGCAGGCATCAGGTATGTAGCCAAGTGATCATAGGGTCCAGTGAACAGCAATAGATGAAACAGGGAAGCCGCTAGGTAGTTGTTACTATGCTAGCAAGCGGAGACGCAGCGTTCAAAAAGAAAGTTAGCAGGCCGGGGCTAGTAAAAGCGTCTTCACCAATGTCCGGCAAAGGCCGGTTGAGGGCACAACGGATGGAATTACGTTGGCAGAGCAGTCGTGATGGATCGGCGGGGCTCCGTGTCGACAAAGGGTCCATGCCAGTTGGCAAAAGAGGTATTGTAGCTGGAGTAATTTCATTTGCTAGCCGGGAGATGCGCCTGGCTCGAGGCAACTGGTGCTAGATTCGGGACAAGGGCGTTAGCCACTCGGTAGAAGCTAGCTAGCTGTGATGATCCGATGCAAAGGTCCAGAGCTTACGGCAAGAATCCGGTGATGTAGTGGATCCTAGTCGTGTTAGTGAAGAGTTCGGGAGGCATCAGCTGTGTAGCCGAGTGATCATAGGGTCCGCTGAGCAGGCTGGGAGATGGGCCTGGCTCAAAGCTAGCTTCGGGGCTGGGCCATTCGGTAGCAGCTAGCTAGCTGCGATGAACAGGAGTAATGGTTCAGGGCTTACGGCAGGAATCCGGTGTTGTAGTGGAGAAAAACCAGGCTAAAAGCGGCTGGTGTATGTGCTATAGGTAAAGGCTGCTAGCAGTGTCTAACAATGACTAAATACCAAGTAGCTGGTTAGCTTCTGATGGCTAGCTTCTGATGGAGGTTCTGGCTATAAGGTCTAAAAATAGCAGATCCGTATCGCATTGGGTGAGGCGGGTTGCCGGAAGGTATATTTAATAAAAAAATTGAAAAAGAGATTGAAATATATTGAAATATATACAAAGAAAGATGAAAAAACAAACATTTACCCGGGAGAACAACAAACAACCTCTACAATGCTACGCCATCTTGGATGTTGCCAGAATCTTTCCTTGATTCCTTGCATCATATCTCCTCGCCTCCTTTTCAATTGTATTGGAGTATGTAAGTTAAGAGCAGTAATACTGACATTAACATTTTTATATTTGGCTGCCAAATTTGCTCACACCACTAGGAAATGTAAATGTTGTTCATTATTTTGCTTTCCACATCATCCCAGAAATGGATCAGTGCTGTGCTCTTCTTTATATATATATATATATATATATATATATATATATATATATATATATATATATATATATATATACTGCTCAAAAAAAATAAAGGGAACACTTAAACAACACAATGTAACTCCAAGTCAATCACACTTCTGTGAAATCAAACTGTCCACTTAGGAAGCAACACTTATTGACAATACATTTCACATGCTGTTGTGCAAATGGAATAGACAACAGGTGGAAATTATAGGCAATTAGCAAGACACCCCCAAATAAAGGAGTGGTTCTGCAGGTGGTAACCATAGACAACTTCTCAGTTCCTATGCTTCCTGGCTGATGTTTTGGTCACTTTTGAATGCTGGCGGTGCTTTCACTCTAGTGGTTGCATGAGGCGGAGTCTACAACCCACACAAGTGGCTCAGGTAGTGCAGCTCATCCAGGATGGCACATCAATGCAAGCTGTGGCAAGAAGGTTTGCTGTGTCTGTCAGCGTAGCGTCCAGAGCATGGAGGCGCTACCAGGAGACAGGCCAGTACATCAGGAGACGTGGAGGAGGCCGTAGGAGGGCAACAACCCAGCAGCAGGACCGCTACCTCTGCTTTTGTGCAAGGAGGAGCACTGCCAGAGCCCAGCAAAATGACCTCCACAAATGTGCATGTGTCTGCTCAAACGGTCAGAAACAGACTCCATGAGGGTAGTATGAGGGCCCGACGTCCACAGGTGGGGGTTGTGCTTACAGCCCAACAACGTGCAGGACGTTTGGCATTTGCAAGAGAACACCAAGATTGGCAAATTCGCCACTGGCGCCCTGTGCTCTTCACAGATGAAAGCAGGTTCACACTGAGCACATGTGACAGACGTGACAGTCTGGAGACGCCATGGAGAACGTTCTGCTGCCTGCAACATCCTCCAGCATGACCGGTTTGGCGGTGGGTCCGTCATGGTGTGGGGTGGAATTTCTTTGGGGGGCCGCACAGCACTCCATGTGCTCGCCAGAGGTAGCCTGACTGCCATTAGGTACCGATATGAGATCCTCAGACCCCTTTTGAGACCATATGCTGGTGCGGTTGGCCCTGGGGTCCTCCTAATGCAAGACAATGCTAGACCTCATGTGGCTGGAGTGTGTCAGCAGTTCCTGCAAGAGGAAGGCATTGATGCTATGGACTGGCCCTTCCGTTCCCCAGACCTGAATCCAATTGAGCACATCTGGGACATCATGTCTCGCTCCATCCACCAACGCCACGTTGCACCACAGACTGTCCAGGAGTTGGCGGATGCTTTAGTCCAGGTCTGGGAGGAGATCCCTCAGGAGACCATCCGCCACCTCATCAGGAGCATGCCCAGGCATTGTAGGCAGGTCATACAGGCACGTGGAGGCCACACACACTACCGAGCCTCATTTTGACTTGTTTTAAGGACATTACATCAAAGTTGGATCAGCCTGTAGTGTGGTTTTCCACTTTAATTTTGAGTGTGACTCCAAATCCAGACCTCCATGGGTTGATAAATTGGATTTCCATTGATTCTTTTTGTGTGATTTTGTTGTCAGCACATTGAACTATGTAAAGATAAAAGTATTTAATAAGATTATTTAATTCATTCAGATTTAGGATGTGTTATTTTAGTGTTCCCTTTATTTTTTTGAGCAGTGTATATTTACAGTTGAAGTCAGAAGTTTACATACACCTTAGCCAAATACATTTAAACTCAGTTTTTCACAATTCCTGACATTTAATCCAAGTAAAAATCCACTGTCATAGGTCAGTTAGGATCACCACTTTATTTTAAGAATGTGAAATGTCAGAATAATACTAGAGAGAATTATTTCTTTCAACTTTTATTTCTTTCATCACATTCCCAGTGGGTCAGAAGTTTACATACAGTGCTGTAAAAAAGTATTTGCCCCCTTCCTGATTTCTTATTTATTTGCACATTTGTCACACTTAAATGTTTCAGATCATCAAACAAATGTAAATATTACACAAAGATAATCCAAGTAAACACAAAATGCAGATAATTGTATTTATTAAGGGAAAAAAGCTATCCGAACCTTCATGGCCCTATGTGACAAATTAATTGGAGCATCAGCATTTGTGGGTTTGATTACAGGCTCAAAATGTCCAGAAACAAATAACTTCCTTCTGCAACTCATCTGTCTATTCTTGTTCTGAGAAATGAAGGCTATTCCATGCAAGAAATTGCCAAGAAACTGAAGATCTCGTACAACGCTGTGTTCGACTCCCTTCACTTTACAGCGCAAACTGGTCTAACCAGAATAGAAAGAGGAGTGGGAGGCCCCAGCGCACAACTGAGCAAGAGGACATGTACATTAGATTGTCTAGTTTGAGAAACAGACGCCTCACAAGTCATCAACTGGCAGCTTCATTAAATAGTACCCGCAAAACACCAGTCTCAGAGGCGCCTCTTCACTGTTGACGTCGAGACTGGTGTTATTTACCCTTTTTTCTCCCCAATTTCGTGATATTCAATTGGTAGTTACAGTCTTGTCCCATCGCTGCAACTCCTGTACGGACTCAGGAGAGGCGAAGGTCGAGAGCCATGCGTCCTCCGAAACACGACCCTGCCAGGCCGCACTGCTTCTTGGCACACTGGCCGCATAACCCGGAAGCCGGACATCCCGGCAGGCCAAAACCTCCCCTATCCCGGACGACGCTTGACCAATTGTACGTCGCCTCATTGGTTTCCCGGTAGCGACACAGAAAGAGAGTTTGCCATTATTATGAATTTATGCTGTGGTAACTAGTGACGACCATGTACGCAAACTCCAGCTGATTCTTCATTTCCTTATAGCCTCTGCCGAGTCCCTAACAACCGGATATTCTGGATTTCAAGGGAAATGGTAAAAGTGCCTTTGAGGCAACGTCCGCTTTTGGACATTAACAATGTGACACTCCATCTAGCTTTTTCAAAAGGCTAGCTTTTTCAAACAGAAATTTGCATCCTGTAGCTCTAACTCCAAAAAGTTTTGGGACACTGTAAAGTGTCCATGGAGAATAAGAGCACCTCCTCCCAGCTGCCCACTGCACTGAGGCTAGGTAACAGTGTCACCACCGATAAATCCACAATAAACGAGAATTTCAAGAAGCATTGCTCTACGGCTGGCCATGCTTTCCTCCTGGCATCCCCAACCCCGGCCAACAGCTCAGCACCCCCCGCAGCTACTTGCCAAAGCCTCCCAGCTTCTCCTTCACCCAAATCCAGATAGCAGATGTTCCGAAAGAGTTGCAAAACCTGGACCCATACAAATCAGCTGGGCTCGACAATCTGGACCCTCTCTTTCTAAAATTATCCGCCGCCATTGTTGCAAACCCTATTACCAATCTGTTCAACCTGCTTTCACCGAAAAGCTATTTTAAAATCGGACACCGCGATTGCATAAAGGAGTTCTGTATCTATAATTCTTAAAATAATTGTTATGTTTTTTGTGAACGTTTATCGTGAGTAATTTAGTAAATTCACCGGAAGTGTTCGGTGGGAATGCTAGTTCTGAACGTCACATGCTAATGTAAAAAGCTGGTTTTTGATATAAATATGAACTTGATTGAACAAAACATGCATGTATTGTATAACATAATGTCCTAGGAGTGTCATCTGATGAAGCTCATCAAAGGTTAGTGCTGCATTTAGCTGTGGTTTTGGTTTTTGTGACATTATATGCTAGCTTGAAAAATGGGTGTCTGATTATTTCTGGCTGGGTTCTCTCCTGACATAGTCTAATGTTTTGCTTTCGTTGTAAAGCCTTTCTGAAATCGGACAGTGTGGTTAGATAAAGGAGAGTCTTGTCTTTAAAATGGTGTAAAATAGTCATATGTTTGAAAAATTGAAGTTTTCGGATTTTCGAGGAGTTTGTATATCGCGCCACGCCCTATCATTGGATATTGGAGTGGTGTTCCGCTAGCGGAACGTCTAGATGTAAGAGGTTATTAACTAACCTCCAAACGAGCTTCAATGCCATACAACACTCCTTCCGTGGCCTCCAACTGCTCTTAAACGCTAATAAAACCAAATGCATGCTGTTCAACCATTCGCTGTCCACAACCGCCTGCCGGACTAGCATCACTACTCTGGACGGTTCTGACTTAGAATATGTGGACAACTACAAATACTTAGGTGTCTGGTTAGACTGTAAACTCTCTTTCCAAACTTATATTAAACATCTCAAATCTAAAATTAAATCTAGAATCGGCTTCCTATTTCGCAAAAAAAACTCCTTCACTCATGCCGCCAAACATACCCTCGTAAAACTGACTATCCTACCGATCCTCGACTTCGGCAATGTCATTTACAAAATAGCTTCCAATACTCTACTCGGCAAACTGGATGCCGTCTATCACAGTGCCATTCGTTTTGTCACCAAAGCCACCCACCACTGCAACCTGTATGCTCTTGTCGGCTGGCCCTCGCTACATATTCGTCGCCAGACCCACTGGCTCCAGGTCATCTATAAGTCTCTGCTAGGTAAAGCTCCGCCTTATCTCAGCTCACTGGTCACCATAACAACACCCACCCGTAGCAGCAGGTATATCTCACTGGTCATCCCGAAAGCCAACACTTCCTTTGGCCGCCTTTCCTTCCAGTTCTCTGCTGCCAATGACTGGAACGAATTGCAAATATCGCTGAAGCTGGAGACTTATATTTCCCTCACTAATTTTAAACATCAGCTATATGAGCAGCTTACCGATCGCTGCAGATGTACACAGCACATCTGTAAATAGGCCACCCAATCTACCTTCCTCATCCCCATATTGTTTTATTTACTTTTCTGCTCTTTTGCACACAAGTATTTCTACTTGCACATCACCATCTGCTCATCTATCACTCCAGTGTAAATTTGCTAAATTGTAATAACTTCGCTACTTTGGCTTATTTACTGCCTTACCTCCTCACACCATTTGCACACACTGTATATAGACTTTTTTTCTCTATTGTGTTATTGACTGTACGCTTGTTTATTCCATGTGTAACTCTGTTGTTGTTTGTGTCGCACTGCTTTGCTTTATCTTGGCCAGGTCGCAGTTGTAAATGAGAACTTGTTCTCAACTAGCTTACCTGGTTAAATAAAGAAATTGTTAACTCCTCATCCACATTTACTGGATTGGTTGAACAGTGCAAAAGATAACCGTTTTCTTCTCGTCAAGATCAGTATGTAGGGGATCTAGCTTCAGGGGTTTCTTTTACACCTGCTAGGTTCATTTAGTTTTTATGCGTGACAAACCTCGTCAAAATCTGATAAGAAGGGTTTGTCTTGAGGCAATAGAGCCGATGCCATAGAGCCAATGATAAGAAAGTAGGGGCGAAAACACGACAGCTACTTCATAACGAACCAAGATGGCACCGTTTTTTTATTGTTTATTTTTACTTTATTTTCCCGAAATGTATCCACTACTATTTCTTACCACCGACAAGAACTTTTACTTTCCCCAATTCTGGATTCAACTTGGACTCATCTGCCCTGGGCTCTCTCTGTAATTCCGGCCCAATTTTCAGGTTAGCCAAGAGGAAATGCCGGCGTTACAGAGGCAAGAGGGGATGGATCCTGGCAATATTAAGATGAAGGGAAAACCGGCCACCTCTTCCCTCCAGTCTACTGGCCAATGTAGTCACTCGATAATAAGATGGATGACCGCAGATCGTGGATTTGCTACCAACGGGACTCTCAAAAATGCAATATTCTAAGGTTTTCTGGGTTGCCTCTATATCAACTCCAACTGGTGTGCTAACTTCAGCGCGGTGGAAGTGTTGACCCAGTGTTCACCCATCTTGGAATACCTCCTGAGGGAGTTTCAGCTGTTAACGTGATTGTTGTATACATTCCACCCCTGGATAAGAAAAACTGTACAGTCGTCGCCAAAAGTTTTGAGAATGACACAAATATTAATTTTCACAAAGTCTGCTGCCTCAGTTTCTATGATGGCAATTTGCATATACTCCAGAATGTTCTGAAGAATGATCGATGAATTGCAATTAATTGCAAAGTCCCTCTCTGCCATGCAAATGAACTGAACCCCCCAAAAACATTTCCACTGCATTTCAGCCCTGACACAAAAGGACCAGCTAACATCATGTCAGTGGTTCTCTCGTTAACACAGCTGTGAGTGTTGACGAGGACAAGGCTGGAGATCACTCTGTCATGCTGACTGAGTTCGAATAACAGACTGGAAACTTCAAAAGGAGGGTGGTGCTTGGAATCATTGTTCTTCCTTTGTCGACCATGGTTACCTGCAAGGAAACACGTGCCGTCATCATTGCTTTGCACAAAAAGGGCTTCACAGGCAAGGATATTGCTGCCAGTAAGATTGCACATAAATCAGCCATTTATCGGATCATCAAGAACTTCAAGGAGAGTGGTTAAATTGTTGTGAAGGCTTCAGGGCGCCCAAGAAAGTCCAGCAAGCGCCAGGACCGTCACCTAAAGTTGATTCAGCTGCGAGATCGGGGCACCACCAGTACAGAGCTTGCTCAGGAATGGCAGCAGGCAGGTGTGAGTGCACCTGCATGCACAGTGAGGCGAAGACCTTTGGAGGATGGCCTGGTGTCAAGAAGGGCAGCAAAGAAGCCACTTCTCTCCAGGAAAACATCAGGGCCAGACTGATATTCTGCAAAAGTTACATGGATTGGACTGCTGAGGACTGGGGTAAAGTCATTTTCTCTGATGAATCCCCTTTCCGATTATTTGGGGCATCCGGAAAAACGCTTGTCCGGAGAAGACAAGGTGAGCGCTACCATCAGTCCTGTGTCATGCCAACAGTAAAGCATCCTGAGACCATTCATGTGTGGGGTTGCTTCTCAGCCAAGGGAGTGGGCTCACTCACAATTTTGCCTAAGAACACAGCCATGAATAAAGAATGGTACCAACACATCCTCCGAGAGCAACATCTCCCAACCATCCAGGAACAGTTTGGTGAGGAACAATGCCTTTTCCAGCATGATGGAGCACCTTGCCATAAGGCAAAAGTGATAACTAAGTAGCTCGGGGAACAAAACATCGATATTTAGGGTCCATGGCCAGGAAACTCCCCAGACCTTAATCCCATTGAGAATTTGTGGTCAATCCTCAAGAGGCGGGTGGACAAACAAAAACCTACAAATTCTGACCAACTCCAAGTATTGATTATGCAAGAATGGGCTGCCGTCAGTCAGGATGTGGCCCAGAAGTTAATTGACAGCATGCCAGGGCGGATTGCAGAGGTCTTGAAAAAGAAGGGTCAACACTGCAAATATTGACTCTTTGCATCAACTTCATGTAATTGTCAATAAAAGCCATTGACACGCTTGTAATTATACTTCAGTATTCCATAGTAACATCTGACAAAAATATCTAAAGACATTGAAGCAGCAAACTTTGTGAAAATTCATATTTGTGTCATTCTCAAAACTTTTGGCCATGACTTTACAAGGCTATAAACAAGCAAGAAAACCTACATTCAGAGGCTGATGTTCTGCTTGCCAGAAATTCTGGGTCACTAAGACACATGATGCCCAACTTCCATCAACACGTCTCCAACGCCACTAGGGACGATATAGTCGTAGACCACTGTTATTCTACCCACAAGCAAGCATACAAGGCCCTCCATCGTCCGTCATTCTGCAAATCAGATCATCACTCCATACTCCTGCTTCCTGTTTACAAGCAGAAATTCAAACAGGAAGTACCCATGACTTGCTCTGTTTGAGAAATGGTTACCAGAATCAGAGATTATACTACAGGACTGCTTTGCTAGCGCTGATTGGAATATGTTTCGAGACTCCACCGATAACATTGACGACCTAACCACCTCCGTCACCGGCTTCATTAGAAAATGTATAGGCAACATTGTCCCCACAGTGAGGGTTCGCTGCTTCCCCAATCAAAAGCCCTGGATTAGCACTGAGGTTGACGCTAAACTAAAGGACAGGGCTATCGCACACAGAGCTATCGTGGACAAACAACCCTGAGGCTACGGCCGAGGACAGGAATAAGTACAAGAAGTCATGCTATGACCTCCGCAGAGTCATCAAATAAAAAAATATAGCAATAAATTCTAGTCATACCACACAGGCTCCGACGTCCACCATATGTGGCAGGGGCTACAGTCCATTACAGATTACAAAGGAAGACCCAACCGTGATCTGCCCAACGCTGCCTCTCTACCAGACGAACTTAACCTGTTAGGGCTAGGGGGCAGTATTTACACCGCCGGATAAAAAACGTACCTGATTTAATCTGGTTACCACTCCTACCCAGTAACTAGAATATGCATATACTTATTACATATGGATAGAAAACACCCTAAAGTTTCTAAAACTGTTTGAATGGTGTCTGTGAGTATAACAGAACTCATTTGGCAGGCAAAAAACTGAGAAGGTTTCATGCAGGAAGTGGCCTGTCTGACAAGGTGTCGTTCTTCTTGTCTCTGTTTATTGAAGAGTGAGGATCTTAGCTGTCCCGTGACACTTCCTACGGCTGCCATAGGGTCTCAGAAGGCGGTAAAAAGCTGAATCGTGGCTTTGCAGGCTCTGGCTGAAAAAAAGTAGCGCGTTTGGGTAGTGGCTGGTTACAGTACTGTGAGACTCAGGCTCGTGCCCGCGTCAACCGAAAGCTTTGTTTACTTTCCTCTGTTTAGCTAAATGGACATTCCCGGTCGGAATATTATCGCTTTTTTACGAGAAAAATTGCATAAAAATGGATTTTAAACAGCGGTTGACATGCTTCGAAGTACGGTAATGGAATATTTAGATTTTTTTTGTCACGAATTGCGCCATGCGCGCGACCCTGATTTACCATTTCAGATAGTGTCTGGGACGCACGAACAAAACGCCACTATTCGGATATAACGATGGATTATTTTGGACCAAACCAACATTTGTTATTGAAGTAGCAGTCCTGGGAGTGCATTCTGACGAAGACAACAAAAGGTAATCAAAGTTTTATAATAGTAAATCTGATATTGGTGAGTGCTAAACTTGCCGGGTGTCTAAATAGCTAGCCCGTGATGCCTGGGCTATGTACTTAGAATATTGCAAAATGTGCTTTCACCAAAAAGCTATTTTAAAATCGGACATATCGAGTGCATAGAGGAGTTCTGTATCTATAATTCTTAAAATAATTGTTATGCTTTTTGTGAACGTTTATCATGAGTAATTTAGTAAATTGTTAGCGAATTCCCCGGAAGTTTGCGGGGAATTTGCTAGTTCTGAACGTCACATGCTAATGTAAAAAGCTGTTTTTTGATATAAATATGAACTTGATTGAACAAAACATGCATGTATTGTATAACATAATGTCCTAGGGTTGTCATCTGATGAAGATCATCAAAGGTTAGTGCTGCATTTAGCTGTCTTCTGGGTTTTTGTGACATTATATGCTAGCTTGAAAAATGGGTGTCTGATTATTTCTGGCTTGGTACTCTGCTGACATAATCGAATGTTTTGCTTTCGTTGTAAAGCCTTTTTGAAATCGGACAGTGTGGTTAGATTAACGAGAGTCTTGTCTTTAAATAGCTGTAAAATAGTCATATGTTTGAGAAATTGAAGTAATAGCATTTCAAACGTTTTGAAAATCGCGCCACAGGATTCAACTGGCTCTTACGTAGGTGGGACGAATTCGTCCCGCCTAGCCCAGAGAGGTTAATGCATTTTATGCACGCTTTGACAACAACAACATCGTGCCGGGTGTGAGGGAAAAAGGTCTTTAATCAGGTCAACACCCGCAAGGTCGCCCCAACAGATCCATAGATGATGCAATCTCGATTGCTCTCCACACTGCCTAGATAGATAAGAAGAATACCTATGTAACAATGCTGTTCATTGACTACAGCTCAGTGTTCAACACCATTGTCCCCTCCAAGCACGTCACCAAGCTTAGGACTGTGGGTCTGAGCACCTCCCTCTGCGACTGGATCCTGGACTTCCTGACAGGCTGACCCCAGGTGATGAGGGTAGACAACATCACCTCCACCACTCTGACCCTCAACACAGGGATGTGTGCTTAGTCCCCTCCTATACTCCCTATACTCCCTGTTCACCCACGACTGCGTGGCCACACACAACTCCAACACCATCATCAAGTTTGCTGATGACACGACGATGGTAGGCCTGACCACCGGCGATGATGAGTCAGCCTACAGGGTAGTCGTCAGTGACTTGGCAGTGTGGTGCCAGAACAACTTCTCCCAAAACATCAGTAAGATCAAGGAGCTGATCATGGACTACAGGAAACCGGGGAGCGAGCACGAATCGATCCACATCGACGGTGCCAAAGTGGAGCAGGTCGAGAGCTTCTAATGTCCTAGTTCCTCGGTGTCCAAATCACTTAAGACTTACAGTAAAATGGTCCAAACACATGCGACAGCGCTTCTTCCCCCTCAGGAAGTTGAAAAGGTTTGGCATGGGCCCTCAAATCCTCAAACAGTTCTACAGCTGTAGCATTGAGAGCATTATGACTGGCTGCATCACTGCCTGGTATGGCAATAGCACCGAATTCGTCCCAACAGCCACTTGAAGCCTGTGGCGTGATTTTCAAAACCTTAAAAATCCTATTACTTCAATTTCTCAAACATATGACTATTTTACAGCTATTTAAAGACAAGACTCTCGTTAATCTAACCACACTGTCCGATTTCAAAAAGGCTTTACATCGAAAGCAAAACATTAGATTATGTCAGCAGAGTACCAAGCCAGAAATAATCAGACACCCATTTTTCAAGCCAGCATATAATGTCACCAAAACCCAGAAGACAGCTAAATGCAGCACTAACCTTTGATGATCTTCATCAGATGACAACCCTAGGACATTATGTTATACAATGTTTCAGCCTGGGGCTGGAATGACGACATTCTGTTTTTTCCCGGGCTCTGAGAGCCTATGGAAGACGTGGGAAGTGTCACGTTAGAGCAGAGATCCTTAGTAAAAGATAGAGATGGAAAAGAAGTTCAAGAAATGGTCAGACAGACCACTTCCTGTAAAGGAATCTCTCAGGTTTTGACCTGCCATTTGAGTTCTGTTATACTCACAGACACCATTCAAACATTTTTTAGAAACTTTAGGGTGTTTTCTATCCATATGTAATAAGTATATGCATATTCTAGTTACTGGGTAGGAGTGGTAACCAGATTAAATCGGGTATGTTTTTTATCCAGCCGTGTCAATACTGCCCCCTAGCCCTAACAGGTTAAATTACGGGCCTAGTTGGTTTAGCCACAGTAAAAGACAGCAACATTCCCGCTAGCCATGATTGGCTGACATAATGAGTGTGCTGGACATGCCGAGAGATGAGCTCGGATTGGTCTGCTGTGTAGCACGCTTCTGTCTATTTGAGCTGGTCAGCATGTGTAGGTAATCCTGTCTAATGCTGCTTTTTAAAAAAGATATCCTGTAGTAGAACTGCATAAGTGGTGCTCTCCACTTTCTGGAGGACCGAGTTTTGAAATCAGTGGAATTGAAGTATGATAGCTAAGGATATGGAGAAACAACTGTCTCCGGATTACATCTTTAGGGCAACGATGGCATCCGTAACAGGCAGAAGCGTCCATTCCAGTCCAAGTCAAGCTAGCAAAATTATCAGATATTACATGTTTGAAATTGTATTTTATAATGTTTTTATAATTTTTTTTACCCCTTTTTCGTGGTATCCAATTGGTAGTTACAATCTTGTCTCATCGCTGCAACTCCCGTACGGACTCGGGAGCGGCAAAGGTCAAGAGTCATGCGTCCTCCGAAACACAACTCAACCAAGCCGCACTGCTTCTTGACACAATGCCCACTTAACCCGGAAGCCAGCCGCACCAATGTGTTGGAAGAAACACCGTACACCTGGCAACTGTGTCAGTGTGCACTGCGCCCGGCCCACCACAGGAGTCGCTAGCGTGATGGGACAAGGACATCCCTGCTGCCCAAACCCTCCCCTAACCCGGACAATGCTGGACCAATTGTGCGCCGCCCCATGGGTCTCCCAGTCACGGCCGGCTACGACAGAGCCTGGACTCAAACCCAGAATCTCTAGTGGCACATCTAGCACTGCGATGCAGTGCCTTAGAACACTGCGCCACTCCGGAGACGTTTCTAATTTTGTCAGAAAGTCGTTTTCATATCAAGTTAAAGTGTACTGTTAGCTAGCTAGCTAGATAATGTTAGCTGGCTGGCTCGCTAGCTAACATCACATGTATGATCTGTGTAGTAATATTATTCGTATCTCAGAGCCATTTGCTTTGCTAGTTATCGTCTAATGTTAGCTAGCTAACATTGAACGTGGTTGGTTAACTACCTGCAGATTCATGCAGGGTAGTAACGTCATGAGTTGGGATTATGGTTCAGTGTTTAGCTAGCTAGCTACACGTCTTAACAAAAGGCTCCACTATGCAAGTAACCATTTCAATAGAATGTCACTGCGACAACTGTTGATAGACGGAGCTGGTAAATTCGTTCTGGACATCAACTCCGATTTCAGAGCACTCTCCTCTGAGTGTGCTAGAGCACAGAATAACTGACGATTTTACGAATGCTCAACACCCATTGAACATGGCCGGTGTCAGTAAATGTTGTCAAAAAAGTGTAAATTGTTGCCAGCAGCACAGTTGCAGTCACCAACGCTCTGGATGACATAAAAACAGCCTAACCATCTCTGCTAGGGTGGGTAAAATGGTCAGTGAGCTGCTCTTTCATTTGTGTCTGGAAGTAGCTAGCAAGCTAGCCAACATTAGCCAGTTAGCTTGGGTTCTTGACTGCTGTTGTTTTAGGACAAAACGCTTGGATCAACCCTTAAACAGATGGGTGGGGCTAAAACTTAAGAGGGTGTGAACGATGCCGAATGGGTGTAAATGAAGAAGAGCTGTGAGTATAACAGAACTCATTTGGCAGGCAAAACCCTGAGACATTTTCTGACAGGAAGTGGATACCTGATGTGTTGTATTACCTTTAAACCTATCCCATTGAAAAACACAGGGGCTGAGGAATATTTTGGCACTTCCTATTGCTTCCACTAGATGTCACCAGCCTTTACAAAGTGTATTGAGTCTTCTGGAGGGAGATCTGACCGAACAAGAGCCATGGAACGATGATGGCCCATTAGACACCTGGCGCGCGAGTTCATATTGGGTACCCTCATTCCAATACGTTATAAAAGAGTATGCATTCGTCCACCTTGAATATTATTCATGTTCTGGTTAAAAAAGGCCCTAATGATTTATGCTATACAACGTTTGACATGTTTGAACGAACGTAAATATATTTTTTCCCCTCGTTCATGACGAGAAGTCCGGCTGGCTTAGATCATGTGCTAACAAGACGGAGATTTTTGGACATAAATGATGAGCTTTTTTGAACAAAACTACATTCGTTATGGACCTGTGATACCTGGAAGTGACATCTGATGAAGAGAATCAAAGGTAATGGATTATTTACATAGTATTTTCGATTTTAGATCTCCCTAACATGACGTCTAGTCTGTATCGCAACGCGTATTTTTCTGGGCGCAGTGCTCAGATTATTGCAAAGTGTGATTTCCCAGTAAGGTTATTTTTAAATCTGGCAAGTTGATTGCGTTCAAGAGATGTAAATCTATAATTCTTTAAATGACAATATAATATTTTACCAATGTTTTCTAATTTTAATTATTTAATTTGTGACGCTGACTTGACTGCCGGTTATTGGAGGGAAACGATTTCCTCAACATCAATGACATAGTAAAACGCTGTTTTTGGATATAAATATGAACTTGATAGAACTAAAAATGCATGCATTGTTTAACATAATGTCCTAGGAGTGTCATCTGATGGAGATTGTAAAAGGTTAGTGCATCATTTTAGCTGGTTTTATGGTTTTGGTGACCCTGTCTTTGAATTGACAAAACATTACACACAACTCTTGTAAATGTACTGTCCTAACATACTCTAAATTTATGCTTTCGCCGTAAAACCTTTTTGAAATCGTAAAACGTGGTTAGATTAAGGAGATGTTTATCTTTCAAATGGTGTAAAATAGATGTATGTTTGAAAAATTTGAATTTTGACATTTATTTGGATTCAAATTTGCCGCTCTTGAAATGCACCTGCTGTTGATGGAGTGCACCACGGGTGGCACGCTAGCGTCCCACCTAGCCCATAGAGGTTAACTTTTTCTAACTAAAATACATTTGTTGTGGACCTGGGATCCCTGGAAGTGCCTTCTGATGAAGATAATCAAAGGTAAGGGATTATTGACAATAGTATACAAGAGTAGATTTGATATGCGATTGTTCCAAGATGGCGCTGACCTGTAACGGTAGCCTATTTTTCTGAGTATCGCATCCCCTTTTATCGCAAAGTGTGATTACCCAGTAAAGTTATTTTTAAATCTGGCATTACAGGTGCTTTCAAGAGATATTCATCTATAAATCTTAGAATGACAATATTACATTTTAAAAATGTTTTCGAATAGTAATTTAGTAAATTATAGAGCTGTTTCACCGGATGCATTTGAGGGAAAATAGTTAGTCAACGTCACGCGCCGATGTAAAATACTGTTTTTATATATAAATATGAACTTTATCGAACAAAAGAATGCATGTATTGTGTAACATGATGTCCTAGGAGTGTCATCTGATGAAGAGTCATCTGATGAAGATTGTCAAAGGTTAGTGCTGCATTTAGCTGTTTTTTGGTTATTTGTGATGCATGTGGTTGGTCGGAAAATGGCTATGTGGCTACTTTTACGATATACTCCTCTAACATAATCTAATGTTTTGCTTTTGCTGTAAAACCTTTTTGAAATCGGACAACGTGGTTCGATTCAGGAGAGGTGTATCTTTAAAACGATATAACATAGTCCTATATTTGAAAAAAAATTCTATTACATTTCGTTATGCTAATGGCGATAGGATTTTTCGCTGGATGTCCGTCCCGTATGAGCCCGTCCAGAGGTTAAATTACGAGCTTAGTTAGTTTAGCCACAGAGAAAGGCAGCAACCTTCCAGGCTAGCCATGATTAGCTGAGATAATGAGTGGGCTGGACATGCCGAGAGATGGGTTTGGATTGGTCTGCAGTGTTGCATCTTGTGTCTATAAAATGAGCTGCTCGTAATACATTGATAATCCTTTATACTGCATTTTTTCCCGAAAGATATAACGTTAGCCATGGAGAACTGCTACTGCTTCAATAAAATTGCTGCACTGAATTTATCAAGCGCTATCACCAAAGGTCTGTGGGAATAAGTTGTGATGGACTACTTTCTGGATGACAATCGTGCCATGCAATGCTGACTCTCTCACTCTGAAAATAACACGGTTTGAAATTAGTGGAACACAACAGGCCAAACAAGCTGTGCAAACTAAACGGAAACACAGGATGTCTTATAAAATGGGTTGCAGTCTGCCGTGAAGCTTTCATCCACGTATACAGGTAAGAATCTAGCTACAGATTCAGATATTATACATTTCTAATTTTGTCAGAAAGTTGTTTTCATTGCAAGCTAAAGCTTGCCGTTAGCTAGCCAGCTGGAGTTCGATGGCTGGCTGGCTAACTAACAATGAAACTAACTTTAGCTTGCTATGACAATCTGTTTGTATTGCTAGAATCATTACTCTATGGATTGGATTATATTTCCTTTTAGCTAGCTAGCTAACGTTAATGTGACATGTCTAAATGAAAGACCCCAAGATAAAGCTCGTTGTTAGCTAGCTAACGTCAGCTAAAGTTAGGTGGCTGGCTTGCTAGCTAACATTAACTTGTGTATGAAGTGTGTGTAACGTTAGTGTAGTTTT
This sequence comes from Salmo salar, assembly GCF_965601325.2. NCBI lineage: Eukaryota > Metazoa > Chordata > Actinopteri > Salmoniformes > Salmonidae > Salmo > Salmo salar. Next base: position 46,024,506 of record NC_138295.1, on the reverse strand, counting down.
CTCTGAATGCCATTTCGTATTGCTAGTTATAGCCTAATGTTAGCTAGCTAACTAGCTAACATTGAACCTATTGGTTAACTTTAGCTAGCTATAAAAATCAGTTTGTATTGCTAGTTAAAGCTTGTTGTTAGCTAGCCAGCTGACGTTAGATGGCTGGCTAGCTATAGTAGCTAACATTACCTGTATAAACTGTGTGTAGCGATGTCTCAGAATGCCATTTCACATCTATTGTATAATGATGCTAAAATATTTGTATATCAGCATCAATCAGTAGAACACGACTGACTCTAATCCACCAGTCATACAGTCATCAAAAAGAGAGCTGGACCAAGCAAGCAAAGGCAGCAGCACAGTCATCAACTACAAGAACCACACGTGTGGACCTGAATTGTGATAACTGCAGTCGCCAAAACAAGAACAAGTTTGTGCTCTGGTATTGTGCCTGGTGGACCATGCACAAGCTCCACCACAATCTGGACCTTCACTTCCTGATCACAGGCCACACCAAGTTTGCCCCTGACTGGTGCTTTGGCCTCATCAAGCAGCGCTTCAGAAAGACCAGAGTGAACACTTTGTCTGAGATTGCTGGTGTTGTGAAGGACAGCACTGTGACAGGGGTCAACATCCCACAACTGGTTGGACTGGAGGATGGTACGGTGCTGGTAGAAAGCAATGGCTGGCAACAACACCTGACTCCGTACTTCAGGCCACTGCCACAGATCAAGCAATACCAGCACTTCAGGTAAAAAATCATTTTCATTATATGAGGTTATTCTTATCTAAACTTGGGAGGTGAATTGATGTTGTGCAGAGTTGTAATGTCTTCAGATTCTTTGTTGTTATTCCCTGTTATACAGCTTCGATGCTCTGGAGCCTGGTGTTGTCGCCAAGGAGCGTTCGGACTGTCGGGACCAGGTTTCAGCTGCTGTGCAATGCTGACATCCTTCCTCCCATAGATGGTCTGCCTGTAAAAGCTCCACCTGGACTGGACACAACTAGACAAACTATATTTTTGACAAGATCAGGGAGTTATGTGACAAAGAGGCTATGGACATCACATGCCCTGCACCAAAGTCAAGGGCAGGACAGAAACAGGCTTTCCGAATATAGATTCCTTTGTTCATGTGTGGTTTGGACTGACCAGTCATCAGCACTATCTGCAGTGCCTCTATTTACATGACTCTCTCCTAACACACACACCATACGTTGCTGCTACTATTTTTTTTATCCTGCTGCTCAGCCACTTTAACCTGTTAGGGCTAGGGGGCAGCATTTGCACGTCTGGATAAAAAAAATGTACCCAATTTAATCTGGTTACTAATCCTACCCAGTAACTAGAATATGCATATACTTATTATATATGGATAGAAAACACTCTAAAGTTTCTAAAACTGTTTGAATGGTGTCTGTGAGTATAACAGAACTCATTTGGCAGGCAAAACCCTGAGACATTTTCTGACAGGAAGTGGATACCTGATGTGTTGTATTACCTTTAAACCTATCCCATTGAAAAACACAGGGGCTGAGGAATATTTTGGCACTTCCTATTGCTTCCACTAGATGTCACCAGCCTTTACAAAGTGTTTTGAGTCTTCTGGAGGGAGATCTGACCGAACAAGAGCCATGGAACGATGATGGCCCATTAGACACCTGGCGCGCGAGTTCATGTTGGGTACCCTCGTTCCAATACGTTATAAAAGAGTATGCATTCGTCCACCTTGAATATTATTCATGTTCTGGTTAAAAAAGGCCCTAATGATTTATGCTATACAACGTTTGACATGTTTGAACGAACGGAAATATATTTTTTCCCCTCGTTCATGACGAGAAGTCCGGCTGGCTTAGATCATGTGCTAACAAGACGGAGATTTTTGGACATAAATGATGAGCTTTTTTGAACAAAACTACATTCGTTATGGACCTGTGATACCTGGAAGTGACATCTGATGAAGAGAATCAAAGGTAATGGATTATTTACATAGTATTTTCGATTTTAGATCTCCCCAACATGACGTCTAGTCTGTATCGCAACGCGTATTTTTCTGGGCGCAGTGCTCAGATTATTGCAAAGTGTGATTTCCCAGTAAGGTTATTTTTAAATCTGGCAAGTTGATTGCGTTCAAGAGATGTAAATCTATAATTCTTTAAATGACAATATAATATTTTACCAATGTTTTCTAATTTTAATTATTTAATTTGTGACGCTGACTTGACTGCCGGTTATTGGAGGGAAACGATTTCCTCAACATCAATGCCATAGTAAAACGCTGTTTTTGGATATAAATATGAACTTGATAGAACTAAAAATGCATGCATTGTCTAACATAATGTCCTAGGAGTGTCATCTGATGGAGATTGTAAAAGGTTAGTGCATCATTTTAGCTGGTTTTATGGTTTTGGTGACCCTGTCTTTGACTTGACAAAACATTACACACAACTCTTGTAAATGTACTGTCCTAACATACTCTAAATTTATGCTTTCGCCGTAAAACCTTTTTGAAATCGTAAAACGTGGTTAGATTAAGGAGATGTTTATCTTTCAAATGGTGTAAAATAGTTGTATTTTTGAAAAATTTGAATTTTGACATTTATTTGGATTCAAATTTGCCGCTCTTGAAATGCACCTGCTGTTGATGGAGTGCACCACGGGTGGCACGCTAGCGTCCCACCTAGCCCATAGAGGTTAAACAACACAATGTAACTCCAAGTCAATCACACTTCTGTGAAATGAAACTGTCCACTTAGGAAGCAACACGATTGACAATACATTTCACATGCTGTTGTGCAAATGGAATAGACAACAGGTGGAAATTATAGGCAATTAGCAAGACACCCCCAATAAAGGAGTGGTTCTGCAGGTGGGGACCACAGACCACTTCTCAGTTCCTATGCTTCCTGGCTGATGTTTTGGTCACTTTTGAATGCTGGCAGTGCTTTCACTCTAGTGGTAGCATGAGACGGAGTCTACAACTCACACAAGTGGCTCAGGTAGTGCAGCTCATCCAGGATGGCACATCAATGCGAGCTGTGGCAAGAAGGTTTGCTGTGTCTGTCAGCGTAGTGTCCAGAGCATGGAGGCGCTACCAGGAGACAGGCCAGTACATCAGGAGACGTGGAGGAGGCTGTAGGAGGGCAACAACCCAGCAGCAGGACCGCTACCTCCGCCTTTGCGCAAGGAGGAGCAGGAGGAGCACTGCCAGAGCCCTGCAAAATGACCTCCAGCAGGCCACAAATGTGCATGTGTCTGCTCAAACGGTCAGAAACAGACTCCATGAGGGTGGTATGAGGGCCCGACATCCACAGGTGGGGGTTGTGCTTACAGCCCAACACCGTGCAGGACGTTTGGCATTTGCCAGAGAACACCAAGATTGGCAAATTCGCCACTGGCGCCCTGTGCTCTTCACAGATGAAAGCAGGTTCACACTGAGCACATGTGACAGACGTGACAGAGTCTGGAGACGCCGTGGAGAACGTTCTGCTGCCTGCAACATCCTCCAGCATGACCGGTTTGGCGGTGGGTCAGTCATGGTGTGGGGTGGCATTTCTTTGGGGGGCCGCACAGCCCTCCATGTGCTCGCCAGAGTTAGCCTGACTGCCATTAGGTACCGAGATGAGATCCTCAGACCCCTTGTGAGACCATATGCTGGTGCGGTTGGCCCTGGGTTCCTCCTAATGCAAGACAATGCTAGACCTCATGTGGCTGGAGTGTGTCAGCAGTTCCTGCAAGAGGACGGCATTGATGCTATGGACTGGCCCACCCGTTCCCCAGACCTGAATCCAATTGAGCACATCTGGGACATCATGTCTCGCTCCATCCACCAATGCCATGTTGCACCACAGACTTTCCAGGAGTTGGCGGATGCTTTAGTCCAGGTCTGGGAGGAGATCCCTCAGGAGACCATCCGCCACCTCATCAGGAGCATGCCCAAGCGTTGTAGGGAGGTCATACAGGCACGTGGAGGCCACACACACTACCGAGCCTCATTTTGACTTGTTTTAAGGACATTACATCAAAGTTGGATCAGCCTGTAGTGTGGTTTTCCACTTTAATTTTGAGTGTGATGCCAAATCCAGACCTCCATCGGTTGATAAATTGGATTTCCATTGATTATTTTTGTGTGATTTTGTTGTCAACACATTCAACTATGTAAAGAAAAAAGTATTTAATAAGATTATTTATTTCATTCAGATCTAGGATGTGTTGTTTAAGTGTTCCCTTTATTTTTTTGAGCAGTATATATATCCGAATATATATATATATATTTTATTGACGATAGCCAGGGGCACACTTCATCAGTCAGACATAATTTACAAACAAAGCATTTGTGTTTTGTGAGTCTGCCAGATCAGAGGCAGTAGTGATGACCAGGGATGTTCTCTCTAAGTGTGTGAATTGGACACAAGTACTTTTGAGTGTCAAGGAAAATGTATTGCGTAAAAAGTACATTATTTTCTTCACACCAGTACATTAGCATACTATATATACTGTTACACATGCACGTATCACATAGTATTTCATACATAAGTTAAGGCTTAAACCTGAGTGAGGTGCACATGTACAGTACGTAAACAGATGCATGAGCCATATATTTATGTGGTGGACACTTGATACGGTCACATGATATTGTTGTGGTATGTCACAAAATCATGTTACGACCACACATATCAATATTTATTATATATCAATATTTTGCTAAGTGGATGGTCTCTACAGACGGTGTAAACGGTAAAGCCAAATGGTTACTTGCATAATAGCAATATCAGAAATAGATGGTGTCAATATAAATAAAATATACAGTATGTACAATAACAATATCAATAACGATAGTGATAGACAAGGTAGTTGTATGCATACAAACAGGGTTAACCTCTATGGGCTAGGTGGGACGCTAGCGTGCCACCCGTGGTGCACTCCATCAACAGCAGGTGCATTTCAAGAGCGGCAAATTTGAATCCAAATAAATGTCAAAATTCAAATTTTTCAAAAATACAACTATTTTACACCATTTGAAAGATAAACATCTCCTTAATCTAACCACGTTTTACGATTTCAAAAAGGTTTTACGGCGAAAGCATAAATTTAGAGTATGTTAGGACAGTACATTTACAAGAGTTGTGTGTAATGTTTTGTCAAGTCAAAGACAGGGTCACCAAAACCATAAAACCAGCTAAAATGATGCACTAACCTTTTACAATCTCCATCAGATGACACTCCTAGGACATTATGTTAGACAATGCATGCATTTTTAGTTCTATCAAGTTCATATTTATATCCAAAAACAGCGTTTTACTATGGCATTGATGTTGAGGAAATCGTTTCCCTCCAATAACCGGCAGTCAAGTCAGCGTCACAAATTAAATAATTAAAATTAGAAAACATTGGTAAAATATTATATTGTCATTTAAAGAATTATAGATTTACATCTCTTGAACGCAATCAACTTGCCAGATTTAAAAATAACCTTACTGGGAAATCACACTTTGCAATAATCTGAGCACTGCGCCCAGAAAAATACGCGTTGCGATACAGACTAGACGTCATGTTGGGGAGATCTAAAATCGAAAATACTATGTAAATAATCCATTACCTTTGATTCTCTTCATCAGATGTCACTTCCAGGTATCACAGGTCCATAACGAATGTAGTTTTGTTCAAAAAAGCTCATCATTTATGTCCAAAAATCTCCGTCTTGTTAGCACATGATCTAAGCCAGCCGGACTTCTCGTCATGAACGAGGGGAAAAAATATATTTACGTTCGTTCAAACATGTCAAACGTTGTATAGCATAAATCATTAGGGCCTTTTTTAACCAGAACATGAATAATATTCAAGGTGGACGAATGCATACTCTTTTATAACGTATTGGAACGAGGGTACCCAACATGAACTCGCGCGCCAGGTGTCTAATGGGCCATCATCGTTCCATGGCTCTTGTTCGGTCAGATCTCCCTCCAGAAGACTCAAAACACTTTGTAAAGGCTGGTGACATCTAGTGGAAGCAATAGGAAGTGCCAAAATATTCCTCAGCCCCTGTGTTTTTCAATGGGATAGGTTTAAAGGTAATACAACACATCAGGTATCCACTTCCTGTCAGAAAATGTCTCAGGGTTTTGCCTGCCAAATGAGTTCTGTTATACTCACAGACACCATTCAAACAGTTTTAGAAAATTTAGGGTGTTTTCTATCCATATGTAATAAGTATATGCATATTCTAGTTACTGGGTAGGAGTGGTAACCAGATTAAATCGGGTATGTTTTTTTATCCAGCCGTGTCAATACTGCCCCCTAGCCCTAACAGGTTAATTGAAATGCATTCCAGGTGACTGCCTCATTAAGCTGGTTGAGAGAATGCCAAGAGTGTGCAAAGCTGTCATCAAAGGGTGGCTACTTTGAAGAATCTCAAATATAAAATATATTTTGATTTGTTTAACACTTTTTTGGTTACTACATGATTCCATATGTGTTATTTCAAAGTTTGGATGTCTTCACTATTATTCTACAATGTAGAAAATAGTAATAAATAAATAGAAACCCTGGAATGAGTAGGTGTGTCCAAACTTTTGACTGGTACTGTATATTATGACAACATTTTGTTATGTTTTTGTTCGTTTTGGTTTTCGGCAAGGGTTTTTTCGGGCTGTTCGTGGACACAAACATTTTCTCGAGGTAAGCAGAAGTCGGTGGCCAAAGTCTATGTCCCTTCGTCGGTGATTGGTCAACAGTAGGGATTCTTCAATTAAGTGTTTGTTGTCATTCAAAGATAGACTAATCGTTTTCATGCAAATTTGTTCACTAGAGAAACACTGCACCAAACATCTTAATTAGCTGTAAAATTGCGCAACTAAGATTTCTCAGCAAAAACATCAAAATTAATGACAGATTTCTTGACTTATCGGAGTTTGGCTAGGCGGCAGCTGAACCGAAGCATGCTAATGCTTTAAGACATATCTGTGGGGAAGTGGCATGAGGAAATTCCCAGTTGTCTTGCGACGTGTGTCCCTGTCTCTTCTCTTTGACACTCCCGCTCATCATTCCAGCTGCTTCAGTGTAATTGTAGCAAACATCAAGGTCAGGACGGGGCTTTACCAAATTAACATATCTCACATATCAATCGCCCCACACTTACTTTGAAACCGACATTCAGCCCCTGCACTTTAAACTCCCTCTCCAGTTCCATCCAAATAATTTTAACATATTAAGGCTCCATAAAAGGAACAGGGTTCCAGGATTGGGGTTCCTGTTACTGAGAAATGAAAGACAATTCAGAGAAGCAGGGTACATATTGTCACGTCCTGACCAGCAGAGGGAGGTATTGTATCAGTTTTGGTCAGGATGTGGCAGGTTTTTTGTATGTTATGGGTTTGTGTTGGGGATTGGACTCCCAATTGAAGGCAGGTGTGTTGAGTTGCCTTTGATTGGGAGTCCTATCTAGAAGGGTGTGTTTTCTTTGGGATTGTGGGTGGTTGAGTTAACACTGCTGTTTGTTTGTTTGTAAGTATTAGCCTGTCACTTTATTTCATTCGTGTTTATTTTGTTTTTCTGTGTTCATCACATTTAATAAATATGATGTGGAGCACGCAACCCGCTGCGTATTGTTCGCACAGTGATTTCAACTTATCGTCAGAAGGCGAAGATTGTTACAGAACTACCCACCACCAAACCAGGACCAGGCAGCGGAGGAGGAGGGAGCAGCGCCAGGAGGAACGAAAGGAATGGACTTGGCAGGACAAAAGACGATTCTGGGAGGACAAACTAAGGGAGCTAAGGGAACCCGAGAGGCAGCCCCAATAATTTTTTTTGGGGGGGGCACACGGGTAGTTTGGCCAGGCCAAGGAAGAGCCGTAAGCCAGCTACCCGTGATTACAGGGAGGTGCGTATGAGGTGGAGGGCGCCATGTTACGCTGAGGTACGCACCATCTCGCCTATACGTACGCACAGGCCAGTCCGCCCTGTACCAGCGCCCCGCATGTGCCAGGGTGAGGTGAGCATCAAGCCGGAAGGGGTGATGCCAACCCTGCGCTCAAGACCGCCAGTGTGCCTCGAAGGTCCGGTGTTTCCCGCTTTACGCACTAGCATGGAGGTGCGTGTCTCCAGGCTGGCACGTCCAGTACCAGCCCCACGCATCAGGCGTCTAGTGCGTCAGCCTAGCCTCGCCAGTCAAGAGTCACCAGAGCTGTCCGCCAGTCAAGAGTCACCAGAGCTGTCCGCCAGTCAAGAGTCACCAGAGCTGTCCGCCAGTCAAGAGTCACCAGAGCTGCCCGCCAGTCAAGAGTCGCCAGAGCTGCCCGCCAGTCAAGAGTCGCCAGAGCCGCCCGCCAGTCATGAGTCGCCAGAGCCGCCCGCCAGTCATGAGTCGCCAGAGCCGCCCGCCAGTCATGAGACGCCAGAGCCGCCCGCCAGTCAGGAGCTGCCAGAGCCGCCCGCCAGTCATGAGTCGCCAGAGCCGCCCGCCAGTCATGAGACGCCAGAGCCGCCCGCCAGTCAGGAGCTGCCAGAGCCGCCCGCTAGTCAGGAGCTGCCAGAGTGGCCCGACTGCCCGGAGCTGCCAGAGTGGCCCGACTGCCCGGAGCTGCCAGAGTGGCCCACCTGCCCAGATCTGCCAGGGTGCCCCGCTTGTCCTCCGGGTCTGCCAGAGTGGCCCGACTGCCCGGGTCTACCAGAGTGGCCCGCCTGTCCTCCGGCCCAGCCCGAGTGGCCCGCCTGTCCTCCGGCCCAGCCCGAGTGGCCCGCCTGTCCTCCAGCCCAGCCTGAGTGGCCCGCCTGTCCTCCGGCCCAGCCCGAGTGGCCCGCCTGTCCTCCGGGCCAGCCCGAGTGGCCCGCCTGTCCTCCGGGCCAGCCCGAGTGACCCGCCTGTCCTCCGGGCCAGCCCGAGTGGCCCGCCTGTCCTCCGGGCCAGCCCGAGTGGCCCGCCTGTCCTCCGGTCCAGCCAGAGTGGTCCGTCTGCCAGGGTCAGCCCGAGTGGCCCGTCTGCCCGGCGCAGCTATCGGCGCCACCGAAGTGGGCGACGCCGAAGGTGGAGCGAGGTCCACGTCCTGCACCTGAGCCACCTCCTGGAGAGGTGGGTTGGGGAGGGAGGGTGTAGCACAGTGCCGTCATTGACGGCAGCCACCCTCCCTTCCCTCCCTTATTGTTTAGGGGGATATTTTTGTTGTTGTTTGGGAGTTTGTTTTTTCTTTTAGGTGCATTCCGGGGTCTGCACCTTGAGAGGGGGTACTGTCACGTCCTGACCAGCAGAGGGAGGTATTGTATCAGTTTTGGTCAGGATGTGGCAGGTTGTTTGTATGTTAAGGGTTTGTGTTGGGGATTGGACTCCCAATTGAAGGCAGGTGTGTTGAGTTGCCTTTGATTGGGAGTCCTATATAGAAGGGTGTGTTTTTCTTTGGGATTGTGGGTAGTTGTCCTTGCACTGCGTTGTATGTGCCTGCAAGACTGTTGCTGTCGTCTTTATTGTTTTTGTCCAGTGGATACTTTACTCCTTTTTTTAAATTAAAAAACATGAGTATCCACATACCTGCTGCGCCTTGGTCCATTCTTGACGACGGTTGTTACACATATTGACATCCCTTCTAAATCTAACATAAAGTTAAGAAAATGGGTAATATGCAGGACATGGATATTATTACAAATCATATTGATACAATCTGATAGATGCAGACTGCCAAACAACAAACAAAAGTTGAACACACTGACAAACACATATTTTATATTAACATGTCACAAATTGTTAACACGTACTTTAGGTGCATGGACAAGAGATAGATAAAACAGTCTGTACTATACTGTACTATAAAATCAGTTCTGGAATGTGAGACTGGCTTATGCAACCCACACTTCAAAGTCAACAGGCAGCCAAAGACTAAAGCCCTAGGTTAAAAGATCTGGCATCCTTCACTGTGTCGAGGTTACTGCTGACAGTATCCCTTTGATGAATGTGATTACAGCAAAACAATAACTCAGAATTTGTACTATTCTACATCGTTAAACTATTCTATGCATTATTACTTGAGTGCTAGACACTAGTAGGAGGAGATGAGGGCTGAATGAACTCTACTTTGTGGTTTGTACTTGACTTGGTACAACATGTTTATAAAGCCTTACTCTTTCACTTTCCACCATATGACAGCTTTCCTCCCTCTGCCAGACGTGTACAGTACATACTCAAGGAGTCACACTTAATTAGATCTAACAAATCAGAAAGTGGAAGCTACAAACCACATCAAAGCAGAGCTCTCACTCAAGTAGAATGTCTTTGCCACGCAGGCTGACATACCTTCATAAACTATTTTAAATCTCTGAATAATGCAAACATTTGCAGTTGAAATTAATTGAGAACGATTACAGTGAATTGTACGTGGGTATACTGAATGAGCAGAACATTTTGAAATGCGCTTAGGATAGAAGAATGTGAAAAACAAGCCTTCATTCCCGTTGACTCCAGCTATTACTTTCAACACAATGTCCTGCTGATAAAACTGACGTCCGATAGCTGAGGCACTGGGGATTGATTTCTATGTTTGTGTAACAAACTAATTAAAGGAGTAATTGCATAGCTATACTCACACCCAGATATGGAATGGTAACTTTAAAAAGGAGACCTTTATATCAACATCGGAAAGAAAAGGTAGTTGAATTCTGAATACGTGCTGTGTGTTTGGACTTCTAATGGAATGTTAAAGTTGCTTTACGTCTACCTTTCCTCATAAAGGAAACATAATGAAAAGACTTGTTGAGCCAGAGAATCTGCACATGAACTAAAGAAGACTAAAAGAAAGTCAGACAAGTAACTGCTGGTTCTTGGGCATTGAGGGACAAACATTTCAGGTACATAGGAGTACCAAAAAGGAACATTATGCACAATTGCTGTGCTTTGATGGAAGAATGGAGGATGCAGGACAAAAGTTTTTGAAACTTCAAAAGAAACCTTTTGTGTGCACCGTGCTCTCTCTTCAAACATGTCTTTACTAATTGCTATGCCTATTCCCCCCATCCACACTCCGCTTGTTTATTTTCTATTCAGGTTGGACCACTGCAGAATTTGGGCTGATATTCACCCTGCAGAATCACAAAGGACAACAAGCAGGACACACACAAAACAAAAAATTCTAATGAGAAAAGATTCCTCCACCATATAACCTAGCCGCCACAGACAACCTATTGTGGCCCTTTTCAAAAGGGGGGAAACTCAGGGTAGGTGTATGGCTGCTGGCTCAAAGGAGGACAAGTCCCTCCCTCTGTGGGCCAAGCCCCTGGTATCTCCCCAGGGAACAATAGTGGACAATCTTAATCCTCAGCACCACATAATGAGCTAAGTTTTCCTTTCAGCACATAAATGTCTCTGTGCTTAGTGTTCTAATCACAGACAAATGCCCCAGTCCCATTCACAGGCCTGAAAACCTTGTTCCTTCCTGCACCTCTCCGCTAACCCTGGTCCCGTTTTAAGTGTTTTGGGGGGTTGATGAAGTTTGAGTGCTGGACGACCTGTTAGAATGGATGAATGGTATTTAATTCGTTTATAGGAAGTATGCTTTGGATTGAGATGCTTTCTATCTTTTGATGGGTCGGCATTTGCTTGGATGTTGACGGGCTTTTGTTGATGTGAGATTTTCACAGTGCACCACATTGGCGAGGAATGCCCATATTCGCGATGGTTCAAGGGAGATGAGCTACAGATGGACAAATTTACACTCTCACTCCCTCCAGCAAGCCCCTATCTAAAACTGAACTACCCTTCTTCAACATTTAGTCAGACTTAATGAGAACAAAAAAAGACATATCATGCTAAACTGCATGACAAATGTTAATGCTGTAATGGAGAATTTCAGTCAAAACTGTGGATAGGCTACTTAAGTTTCATTAGGGAGCGTTCGTATGAGCTTGACTTACCCTGGCCCCCATTTTAATACAAACAACACAGCCCCTAGACTCAAACAGAGCAGATACAAACAGAAGAAAACCAAAGATCCGAAACCAATTCAACTCCTGAGAGAAAGGAGACTTCCAACTGCAGCTGAAGCATGTAGCGCTCTGCCAGGGAGGAATTCTTCCCTTTGAGTGGCGGGTCTGCGAGGGAGAGGGCTGGATGAGGAATCCATTAAAGCAGAATGACAGCAAATAGGCTTAGGGAGAGCTGTTCTGTGGCTGGCCCAAATGAAAGGTTTGGGCTCCAAGACTACATGTTCTATTTAAGCTCTCAATAGAGCCGCAGGAGCCCCCGAGGGGCAGACAAACGACCTGCCACTTCAGGAATGATGGGACAATTAAGCATTACAAATTAATAAGCCCAATAACCACCAGGGAAGGCCCACTGCCTGGCTCGGACAACTAGTACAGATCAGCTTTGAAGATGCATCAACTCTCTTTATTCTAATGAACATTTATGTAAACAAATTCAGTAAGCATTAAAAAGGCCTGGGCTTTCTCGCACCTGGACTACTGTTCAGTTGTGTGGTCAGGTGCCATAAAGAGGGATTTGGGAAAATTGCAGTTGGCTCAGAACAGGGCAGCACGACTGGCCCTTAAAAGTACACGGAGAGCTAACACTAATGGCATGCATGTCAATCTCTCATGGCTCAAAGTGGAAGAGAGTGACTTCCTCATTACTTGTTTTTGTAAGAGATGTTGACAAGCTGAAGGTACCAAGCTGTCTGTTTAAAATACTAGCACACAGCTCGGACACCCATAGTGTGTTCTGAATTCTATAATGAATGTATTGTAATGTTTTTAAAATTGTATAACGGCCTTAATTTTGCCGGACCCCAGGAAGAGTAGCTGCCGCCTTATCCATAATAAATAAAAATAAAAATCATTCAGTGAACAACAGCATTGGCTTTGCTCTGAAGAGGTTGAGCTAGTATCTCCAGATCTCCAGAGCTGATGTCTGCCTGCATTGCAGCTCTAACAAACAAAAAGGAATGTGACTATTTCTACTTTCCTCCATTTCTCTAGCTTGTTTCCGTCTTTCTATGGTTGGTGAAATGATGCAGAACCGCGATGTGGGGCGCGTTGACCCATGACAGTGCAGCCCCCTCTCCGGGCCACAGGAACAGGCAGGCGTGAAATGGAAGTCAGGGCCCCTGTGCTGGGGTGCAGTGGGGCTCTGTCCCTGCCTCACTGGTCTGTTGCCGTTTTCTTTTCCGGCTTTTTGAATAACTGCTTGCAAATACCTTTGAAACCTGAAGCCAAACTTCCACCTTTGGCATGGCAACCCCTTCGGACTGCCATGTTGACATTTGGGTTGTTTTCAAGTGCCATCTTCATTTCCTCTGTGCTGTTTCTACGGGAGTCTGATCTAGGGATGTGACAGTCATGAAATTTTGTTTGCCGGTTATTGTCATGCAAAAAACTGCCGCTCTCACAGTAATTGACTGTTGATGAACATAAACACATTTAGCATCTCCAGGCCTCCATGCATACAAGCTGCTGATGTGTGCCTGTGGAACATCTACATTCAAAAAGTCTAATAAATCAATTGAATATACTCCATCATAATAAATACATTATTTATTTTTGGCAGGTCTAAAGAAACATTTTGATATTAAGAAAAGATATTTCAGAAGAATAGAATATGAGTTGGCCTACTGTATGTTATATCACTATGCACCATATACATTTGTTTATTTAACCTTTATTTAACTAGACAAGTCAGTTAACTTTTTAAGGTATATGGGGCAGTATTTTCATTTTCGGATGAAAAGCGTGCCCAGAGTAAACTGCCTAATACTCGGGCCCAGAGTCAAATATTTGCATATTATTAGTATATTTGTATAGACAACACTCTGACGTTTCTAAAACTGTTTGAATGATGTCTGTGAGTATAACAGAACTCGTATGGCAGGCAAAAACCTGAGAAAAATCCAACCAGGAAGTGGGAAATCTGAGAATTGTAGTTCTTCTTTTGAATCCCTATCGAAACTACAGTGTCTGTGGGGTCACGTTGCACTTCCTAAGGCTTCCATTGGCTGTCAACAGCCTTTAGAAACGTGTTTCATCCTTCTCCTGTTACTGGGCAGAAAATAGGAGCTCAGTCAATGAGTGGACTGCATGGGACCAGTGAGTTGTTTACTGCGCGGGCACATTTGGCGCACCGCTCCTTCTTTTTCCTCTGTAATGAATACGCTAATGAATATTATCAACGTTTTATGTTAAAAAGACCCTAAGGAATGATTGTAAACAACGTTTGACATGTTTCTACGAACGGTAATGGAACTATTTGACTTTTCGTGTCTGGATTTACGCTCGTACGTTATGCCTTTGGATAGTGATCTGAACGCACAAACAAAACGGAGGTATTTGGACATATATATGGAGTATTTTGAACAAAAATAACATTTCTTGTAGGAGTCCTGGGAGTGCATTCTGACGAAGATCAGCAAAGGTAAGAGAATATTTATAATAGTAATTCTGAGTTTAGTTGACCCCAGAACTTGGCGGGTATCTGTACAGCTTGCTTTGATGGCTGAGCTATGTACTCAGAATATTGAAAAATGTGCTTTCTCCGTAAAGCTATTTTAAAATCTGACACAGCGGTTGCATTAAGGAGAAGTATATCTATAATTATTTCAATAACTGTTGTAAATTTGATCAACGTTTATGATGAGTATTTTTGTAAATTGATGTGCTCATTCACCGGAGGTTTTGGTGGGTATACATTTTCTGAACATCACGCGCCAACGTAAAATGGGGTTTTTGGATATAAATATGAACTTTATCGAGCAAAACATACATGTATTGTGTAACATGAAGTCCTATGAGTGCCATCTGATGAAGATCATCAAAGGTTAGTGAATATTTTAGCTGTATTTTTGGTTTTTGTGATGCATGTCCTTGCTTGGAAAATGGCTGTGTGGTTTTTCTTGTGAAGTTTATGTCCTAACATAATCTAATTTTATGCTTCGCCGTAAAGCCTTTTTGAAATCGGACAATGTGGTTAGATTAACGAGACGTTTATCTTTAAAATGGTGTAAAATAGTGGATTGTTTGAGAAAAGGAAATTATGAGATTTTTGCTGTTTCGCGCCCTGATATTTCACTGGCTGTTGATAGTGTGTACCGCGGGTGACGTAGCCCATAGAAGTTAAGAACAAATTCTTATTTACAATGACGGCCTACACCGGCCAAACCCGGACAACGCTGGGCCAATTGTGCGCCGCCCTATGAGACTCCCAATTACGGCCGGTTCTGATACAGCCTGGATTCGAACCAGAATGTCTGTAGTGACGCCTCTAGCACTGAGATGCAGTGCTTTAGACCGCTGCTCCACTCGGGAGCCTGGGGTCCGGCAAAATTAACCTCTATGGGCTAGGTGGGACGCTTGCGATATTCAAATACCTCAAAAATTTTAAAAACGTCAATTTTTCAAACATATGACTATTTTACAGCTATTTAAAGACAAGACTCTCGTTAATCTAACCACACTGTCCGATTTCAAAAAGGCTTTACAACGAAAGCAAAACATTAGATTATGTCAGCAGAGTACCCAGCCAGAAATAATCAGACACCCATTTTTCAAGCTCGCATATAATGTCACATAAACCCAAACCACAGCTAAATGCAGCACTAACCTTTGATGATCTTCATCAGATGACAACCCTAGGACATTATGTTATACAATACATGCATGTTTTGTTCAATCAAGTTCATATTTATATCAAAAACCAGCTTTTTACATTAGCATGTGACTAGCATGTGACTAGCATTCCCACCGAACACTGCCCGTGAATTTACTAAATTACTCACGATAAACGTTCACAAAAAACATAACAATTATTTTAAGAATTATAGATACAGAACTCCTCTATGCACTCGATATGTCCGATTTTAAGGCAGTTATACAATTTTAAAAACATTACAATACATTCATTACAGAATTCACAACACACTAAGTGTGTGCCCTCAGGCTCATACTCCACTACCACATATCTACAATGAAAAGTCCCTGTGTACATGTGTGTATAGTGTGTATGTTATCATGTTGTATGCATGTGTCTGTGCCTATGTTTGTGTTACTTCACAGCCATGCCATGGGCTGTAGGCTTGTTAATTTAGCAGACAAGTACCATGCCATTATTTTATATTATATGATTTTATAGCAAGAAGATTATAATTGAACTTAGCTTAATAAAATATAAATTATATATTTTACATTCTGGAGCTAGAGTGACCACTGAGCATAAAAGTGATCTTATTTGGCAACTTTAGTTGTGAATGATACAAACCTTAGAATGCCTTAGAGATCAAAAGATATATGGGCTGCATGATGCGACTATAGGCTATTGACGATTTGAGAAAGTCGCAAAAAAAGCTTGAACTATGTTCCTTGCCTCAGCCTGCACATGCTGTTCTCTCCAGCTCTCATCAAGTGATCATTATTTCACCCATCAGACTATTCTCAATATAATCTTGTCTTTATTAATATGTAAAATGTGTTTATTTAGATTGGCCCATAATCAAATGGGCAGGAACAGGGGCAAGAGACACTCAAATACCGAATGGAGCCCACTTTCCCGCCGGTTCATTCCATGTTGGGTAGGATACTCTGGTTATTTCACTGTGTAACAGGTGATATTCAGCCCAAACTCTGTATGCCATGGGCTTTCCAACCCTGTTCTTGCAGCCACCCAGTGGTTCATTTGGAAAACCAAAGTGAAATCTGTTTGGGAACATCGATACACAATAAAACATATTTCATTAAACAGTTGACAGCCCCTTTGCGCGCTGGAGAAAGAAATGAAGGAGTGAGATATTCTGTAACTAAAGGTAATGTGTTAGCCTATTAATTATGAAAAAAATGCTCTATTACTAGGCTATTCAAAATCAAATACAAATTCACTATAATGTAGGCTAACTCTGAATTTGTTTAATTTAGGCAAGACCAATTATGTAACAAAGATATCTGAATTCATATTTTGTAAATGTTTTTCTGCCTTCATTATTATGCGGGTAGGCAATGTATTGTATAACAGCACAATCATTATTTGAATTCAGCCTCTGATCTCTCCAACGAGGCATTGTTATCAGCTAGTGGACAGGATAGCAAAGCTCTAGTTGAGATTGTACTGTAGGCACAACAATCTGACTCTAATGAACTAAACAATACAATATTACTATGGTCTGGGGATGAATTTGCTGCAGGGAATATTGCTTTTTAATTGACTGGCATGTACTGTACCCAATGCCGAAGTTACACTAAAAAGATCTGAGGGATGTGTGCAGCTTATTGCATGTATACTACTCCTGCAAGACATGGCATTCCTCACTTTTACGCTGTGAGAAAAAGGTTAGTGAATTCTAACATGAGGGAGAGCAGAAGCTTTGTCCACTTCCACAGCTCTGCATCTCACTGAAACACTGTTCCCCTTCCAGGGCTTATGTCCCAAATGGAACGCTATTCCCTTTATAGTGCACTACTTTTGACCAGTGCTCATAGGGCTCTAGTTAAAAGTAGTGGACTATTTGGGAATTAGGTGCCATTTGGGATGCATTCTCTATAACCCTGTTCAACTTCTTGATCCCTCCCTACTACAGGCTGTCAGTCAACCCCTGGTTCCTGACCACCCCTTTGCTCCAACCACCCCTCCAGCATGGCAGGTAGGCATGTGGAGTGTGGACACATGGCCAGTGAGGATCAGTGGAGCACAAGTGAAGACACATTTATCCAGCCACACAGGCCTTGTTAGCACGTGAAGGGGAGGCAGGCGGTGGGGTGTCAGCTACCCACACACTACCTCATTTCAAATAAGTATTTTCCCTTCCGCATGAAGTCAAAATCAAATGAAAATCAGCGAAATTGACAAAAAAAATAGCCAATTAGAGTAAAACGCCTGTGTAACTTGGCCACAGGATCTGAGTGCAGACCATGGAAATGCTCATTTTACAACCCCCAACAATCAACCCTCATCTGTGTGTGTGTGTGAGTGAGGGAGACCATGAGCAGCCGCAATGTTTGAGGCCCTACATTCAGGCCCAGATCAAGAAATCACACTGACAAACAGATTAATCTGGCGTTGAATTCAAACAAACAATAGCCCAGGCCAATGAAGCAACACACAGATTGTACAATATTAGGATGCAATATATATAGGCCCAATTATTAGCAACCATCACTCCTGTGTTCTAATAGCACGTTGTGTTAGCTAATCCAAGTTTGTCATTTTAAAAGGCGCATTGATCATAAGAAAACCCTTTTGCAATTATGTTAGCACAGCTGAAAACTGTTGTTCTGATTAAAGAAGCAATAAAACTGGCCTTCTTTAGACTAGTTGAGTATCTGGAGCATCAGCACTTGTGGTTTTGATTACAGGCTCAAAATGGCCAGAAACAAAGTCCTTTGTTCTGAAACTCGTCAGTCTGTTCTTGTTCTGAGAAATGAAGGCTATTCCATGCAAGAAATTGCCAAGAAACAGAAGATCTCGTACAACGCCGTGTACTACTCCATTCACAGAACAGCGCAAACTGGAGTGGGAGGCCGCGGTGCACAAGTGAACAGGAGGGCAAGTACAATAGAGTGTCTAGTTTGAGAAAAAGACACCTCACAAGTCCTCAACTGGCAGATTTATTAAATAGTACCCTCAAAACACAAGTCTAATGTCAACAGTGATGAGGCGACTCTGGGATGCTGACCTTCTAGGCAGAGTTGCAAAGAAAAAGCCATATCTCAGATTGGCCAATAAAAATAAAAGATTAAGATGGGCAAAAGAACATAGACACTGGACAGAGGAACCTAGAAGGCCAGTATCCCGGAGTCGCCTCTTCACTGATGACGTTGAGACTGGTGTTTTGTGGGTACTATATAATAAAGCTGCCAGCTGAGGACTTGTGAGGCGTCTGTTCCTCAAACTAGGCACTAATGTACTTGTCCTCTTGCACAGTTGTGCACCGGGGAATCCCACTATTTCAATTCTCTTTCTATTCTGGTTAGAGCCAGTTTGCACTGTTCTGTGAAGGAAGTAGAACACAGCGTTGCAAGAGATCTTCAGTTTCTTGGCAATTTCTTGCATGGAATAGCCTTCATTTCTCAGAACAAGAATATACAGATGAGGTTCAGAAGAAAATTCTTTATTTCTGACCATTTTGAGCCTGTAATAGAACCCACAAATGCTAATGCTCCAGATACTCAACTAGTCTAAAGAAGGCCAGTTTTATTGCTTCAACAGTTTTCAGCTGTGCTAACATAATTGCAAAAGGGTTTTCTAATGATCAATTAGCCTTTTTGAAATGATAAACTTGGATTAGCTAACACAATGTGCCATTGGAACACAGGAGCGATGGTTGCTAATAATTGGGCCTCTGTACACTTATGTAGATATTCCATTAAACAAAGATGCTGTTTCCAGCTACAATAGTCATTTACAACATTAATGTCTACACCATATTTCTGATCAATTTGATGTGATTTTAATGGACAAAAAAATGTGCTTTTCTTTCAAAAACAAGGACATTTCTAAGTGACCCCAAACCTTTGAACGGTAGTATATATATATACACTGCTCAAAAAAATAAAGGGAACACTTAAACAACACAATGTAACACCAAGTCAATCACACTTCTGTGAAATCAAACTGTCCACTTAGGAAGCAACACTGATTGACAATAAATGTCACATGCTGTTGTGCAAATGGAAAAGACAACAGGTGGAAATTATAGGCAATTAGCAAGACACCCCCAATAAAGGAGTGGTTCTGCAGGTGGTGACCACAGACCACTTCTCAGTTCCTATGCTTCCTGGCTGATGTTTTGATCACTTTTGAATGCTGGCGGTGCTTTCACTCTAGTGGTAGCATGAGACGGAGTCTACAACCCACACAAGTGGCTCAGGTAGTGCAGCTCATCCAGGATGGCACATGAATCTGAGCTGTGGCAAGAAGGTTTGCTGTGTCTGTCAGCGTAGTGTCCAGAGCATGGAGGCGCTACCAGGAGACAGGCCAGTACATCAGGAGACGTGGAGGAGGCCGTAGGAGGGCAACAACCCAGCAGCAGGACCGCTACCTCCGCCTTTGTGCAAGGAGGAGCAGGAGGAGCACTGCCAGAGCCCTGCAAAATGACCTCCAGCAGGCCACAAATGTGCATGTGTCTGCTCAAACGGTCAGAAACAGACTCCATGAGGGTGGTATGAGGGCCCGACGTCCACAGGTGGGGGTTGTGCTTACAGCCCAATACCGTGCAGGACGTTTGGCATTTGCCAGAGAACACCAAGATTGGCAAATTCGCCACTGGCGCCCTGTGCTCTTCACAGATGAAAGCAGGTTCACACTGAGCACATGTGACAGACGTGACAGAGTCTGGAGACGCCGTGGAGAACGTTCTGCTGCCTGCAACATCCTCCAGCATGACCGGTTTGGCGGTGGGTCAGTCATGGTGTGGGGTGGCATTTCTTTGGGGGGCCGCACAGCCCTCCATGTGCTCGCCAGAGGTAGCCTGACTGCCATTAGGTACCGAGATGAGATCCTCAGACCCCTTGTGAGACCATATGCTGGTGCGGTTTGCCCTGGGGTCCTCCTAATGCAAGACAATGCTAGACCTCATGTGGCTGGAGTGTGTCAGCAGTTCCTGCAAGAGGAAGGCATTGATGCTATGGACTGGCCCGCCCGTTCCCCAGACCTGAATCCAATTGAGCACATCTGGGACATCATGTCTCGCTCCATCCACCAACGCCACAGACTGTCCAGGAGTTGGCGGATGCTTTAGTCCAGGTCTGGGAGGAGATCCCTCAGGAGACCATCCGCCACCTCATCAGGAGCATGCCCAGGCATTGTAGGGAGGTCATACAGGCACGTGGAGGCCACACACACTACTGAGCCTCATTTTGACTTGTTTTAAGGACATTACATCAAAGTTGGATCAGCCTGTAGTGTGGTTTTCCACTTTAATTTTGAGTGTGACTCCAAATCCAGACCTCCATGGGTTGATAAATTGGATTTCCATTGATTATTTTTGTGTGATTTTGTTGTCAGCACATTCAACTATGTAAAGAAAAAAGTATTTAATAATGAATTCAGATCTAGGATGTGTTATTTTAGTGTTCCCTTTATTTTTTTGAGCAGTTTATATATGTATATACACACACACACACACACACACACACAGTATAATTCTACGTATTTTTGCTGCCTCTGGGCTTCAGATCCGGTCAGCCCCTGCATTATCCAGCCTGCCAACACTTTGGGCTCTTTCTTCTCTCTGTCAAAGAGACACCAGATTTCTCAATTAAAGTACAGAAACCTGATTCAATGCCTCAGAGCTCTTTTCAATTTATTCAACATCTAATGGAATATCGTGGAGAGCACCCATGAAGGTTGTGATATTGGTCGTAATATGATCTCTTTTCTAAGGTTCTGCACCGAGACAGCTGTGGAATTTGGTACTTGTGTCATGGTGCGGAGAGAGAGCGTGATTAAGGAGAACAGGCAGGCCCAGAGAGTTTGCTTCCAGTTGATTTACCTTCCTGTTCAAACTAAAATGTATTTCTCTGTGTTTTTTCAGTACAGACTCAAGGTCTGTATGCCGTGGAACATGGATACAGAGCGCCTGCCTGCCATTCTCCATCTCTCTTTGACACTGTAGCTTAGAGGAACAATTTTGTTCTTTAACCAGGCCTGTTTGATGGTAGAACTCCAAATCCCCATGTCCTCCTGTTATGTGAGCCTCCTCCTCCAACTGAACAATCCCCAGTGAAAACAAATGGATGCCAAAGGAAGGCATTAGTAAAGTGATGGATCAAAATTTACAGAATGGGTACCTGGAGGAAAATGGGGAAGGGTCATGCTTTTTTAATTTCAGTCAAGGGGAGGGTTTAGTATATATTTGTTTATCTAGTCCATGGGAGGGTCATGTAATTTATGACATTTTAATGTGTCTTATTGTTTTAGAATGTTTCTATATAGGCTATATATCGCTGTGTGCACAATGCCGCCCCTCATCTCTGATTCTCTGCTGGGCGCGCAATATGAAGTGTGCCTATAGGCTATTTAGTATTGTCTCAACCAAAAGATCCATAGCTATAGGCTACGAAGTGCATGCTCGGATAAGCACAGAGCAAAATTATATTTCTAAGAAAATGTACTTTCTTCCTGACTCTTTTGCACTGCTGGGATGGTGCAAATACATTTTTTAGCAATTTGGCAATTTGTATTTATTATGCGTCCCCATTAGCGTCCACATTACTCTTCCTGGGGTCGGCAATGGATATTCCAACCTTGAGCCCCAGCCTGCTCTTGCTGATAAAAACTTTTTTTTGTGCTGCCTAACCAATGATGTGCTGTGTAGGCCTACAGTGGCAGTTCAGGAGGATTGTGAAGAACCCAGCAGCGTTGCAGTTCTTGACACACTTAAACCGGTGCTCATGGCACCTGATACCATACCCCGTTCAAAAGAGCTTAAATATGTTGTCTTGCCCATTTACCCTCTGAATGGCACACATACACAATCCATGTCTCATTTGTCTCAAGGCTTAAACATTTTTCATAAACCTGTCTCCTACCCTTCAACTACACTGACTGAAGTCGAACAATAAGGGGTGACATCAGTAAGGGATCATAGCTTTCACCTGGTCAGTCTGTCATAGAAAGAGCAGATGTTACTAATGTTTTGTTTGCCATGTGTTATGTATTCGCAGTGTTCTCTCATGCTATTTTGAATACAATGTTTGATTATGTAAATTCTTCATTTCTTCAGTTTGTGTAAACTGTGAGTAACAATAAATAAAGCCAAAGTCGCTCATTGCCTTGTTTGCTATATAAAATACACTACAAGACCAAAAGTATGTGGACAACTGCTGATCAAACATCTCATTCCAAAATCATGGGCATTATTATAGAGTTGGCCCCCCCTTTGCTGCTATAACAGCCTTCACTCTTCTGGGAAGGATTTCCATTAGATGTTGGAACATGCTGTGGGGACTGCTTCCATTCAGCCACAAGAGCATTAGTGATGTCAGGCGATTAGACCTGGCTCGCAGTCGGCATTCCAATTCATCCCAAAGGTGTTTGATGGGGTTGAGGTCAGGGCTCTGTGCAGGCTAGTCAAGTTCTTCCACACTGATCTCGACAAAGCATTTCTGTATGGACCTCGCTTTGTGCATGAGGGCATTATCATGCTGAAACAGGAAAGGACCTTCCCCAACCTGTTGCCACAAAGTTGGATGCACAGAATTGTCCGGAATGTCATTGTATGCTGTAGCATTAAGATTTCCCTTCACTGGAACTAAGGGGCCTAGCCCGAACCATGAAAAACAGCCCCAGTCCATTATTCTTCCCCCACCAAACTTTACAGTTGCCACTATGCATTGGGGCAGGTAGTGTTCTCCTGGCATTCGACAAACCCAGATCCGTCCGTTGGTCTGCCAGATGGTGAAGCGTAATTCATTACTCCAGAGATTGCATTTCCACTGCTCCGGAGTCCAATGGAGTCGAGCTTTACACCATTCCAGCCGACACTTGGCATTGTGCATGGTGAGCTTAGGCTTGTGTGCGGCTGTTTGGCCATGGAAGCCCATTTCATGAAACTCCCGACGAACAGCTCTTGTGCTGACGTTGTTTCCAGAGGCAGTTTAGTAGTGAGTGTTGCAACCGAGGACAGACACTTTTTACGAGCTACGCGCTTCAGCACTCGGCGATCTTGTTCTGTGAGATTGTGTGCCCTACCACTTCGCGGCTGAGCTGTTGTTGCTCGTAGACGTTTCCACTTCACCACAACAGCACTTAGAGTTGACCGGAGCAGCTCTAGCAGGGCAGAAATTTGACAACTGGACTTTTTGGAAAGGTGGCATCCTATAACAGTGCCACGTTGAAAGTCAATGAGCTCTTCAGTAAGGCCATTCTACTGCCAATGTTTGTCTATGGAGATTGCATGGCCAATTTTATACACCAGTCAGGGGTGTGGCTGAAATAGCCGAAGCCACTAATTTGAAGGGATGTCCACATACTTTTGTATATATAGTGTATCAATGTGACCTAGAAATAGGATGACAATAGTTTTTGTAATTACTCAATAAATCATTGTAGCCTAATGGCTGGCAGGAATTGAGCTTCAAGTAGGCCTACAGATACTCTACAATTAAACAGAATAATTAAAATTAAGTAGCAAGTAAAGCGACGTTGCCATAGACCTAATATGTTGACCTTTAGATTATTGGTTAGGCTACTGTGAAATGTGTGAGCTTTTAGCTAATAGCCTATAAATCAAATCAAATGTATTTGTCACATACACATGGTTAGCAGGTGTTAATGCAAGTGTAGCGAAATGCTTGTGCTTCTAGCTTGTGCTTCCATCCATGCAGTAATAATATCTAACAAGTAATCTACCAATTCCACAACAACTACCTTGTACACACAAGTGTAAAGGAATGAATATGTACATAAAAAATATATAAATGAGTGATGCCCGAACGGCATAGGCGAGATGTAATAGATGGTATGGAGTACAGTACATAC
This sequence comes from Salmo salar, assembly GCF_965601325.2. NCBI lineage: Eukaryota > Metazoa > Chordata > Actinopteri > Salmoniformes > Salmonidae > Salmo > Salmo salar. The sequence goes on along the minus strand of NC_138295.1, from coordinate 46,000,081 downwards.
ATATGAGATGAGTATTGTAGGGTATGAAAACATATAAAGCAGCATTGTTTAAGGTGGCTAGTGATACATTACATCAGGATGGCAAGATGCAGTAGATGGTATAGAGTACAGTATATACATATGAGATGAGTAATGTAGGTTATGAAAACATTATATAAAGTGGCATTGTTTAAAGTGGCTAGTGATACATCTAATTACATCAAGATGGCAAGATGCAGTAGATGGTATGGCGTACAGTATATACATATGAGATGAATAATGTAGGTTATGTAAACATTATCTAATATAAATAATATAAAGTGGCAAGTGATAAATTGATTACATCAATTTTCCCATTATTAAAGTGGCTTGAGTTGAGTCAGTATGTTGGCAGCAGCCACTCAATGTTAGCACCTGTACTGACCTCGCCTTCTGGATGTTAGCGGGGTGAACAGGCAGTGGCTCGGGTGGTTGCTGTCCTTGATGATCTTTTTGGCCTTCCTGTGACATCAGGTGGTGTAGGTGTCCTGGAGGGCAGGTAGTTTGCACTCGGTGATGCGTTGTGCAGACCTCACTACCCTCTGGAGAGCCTTTCGGTTATGGGTGGAGCAGCTGCCGTACCAGGCGGTGATACAGCCCGACAGGATGCTCCCGATTGTGCATCTGTAAAAGTTTGTGAGTGTTTTTGGTGACAAGCCGAATTTCTTCAACCTCCTGAGGTTGAAGAGGCGCTGCTGCGCCTTCTTCACCACGCTGTCTGTGTGGGTGGAACATTTCAGTTTGTCCATGATGTGTACGCCGAGGAACTTAAAACTCTTCACCCTCTCCACTACTGTCCCGTCAATGTAGATAGGGGGCTGCTCCCTCTGCTGTTTCCTAAAGTCCACGATCATCTCTTTTGTTTTGTTGACATTGAGTGCGAGGTTATTTTCCTGATAAAAAAGGGAGGGCAGGGGAGGGCCTTATATGCGTCGCAGAAGTTAGAATAACAGTGGTCTAGGGTTTTGCCTGCCCTGGTAGCACAACCGATATGCTGATAGAATTTGGGGAGCCTTGTTTTCAGATTAGCCTTGTTAAAATCCCCGGCTACAATAAATGCAGCCTCAGGCTATGTGGTTTCCAGTTTACATAGAGTCGAATGAAGTTCTTTCAGGGCCATCGATGTTTCTGCTTGGGGGGGATATACACGGCTGTGATTATAACCGAAGAGAATTCTCTTGGTAGATAATGTGGTCGGCATTTGATAGTGAGAAATTCTAATTCAGGTGAACAAAATAACTTGAGTTCCAGTATGTTGTTATGATCACACCACATCTCATTAATCATAAGGCATACACCCCCACCCTTCTTCTTACCAGAGAGATGCTTGTTTCTGTCGGCACGATGCGTGAAGAAACCAGGTGGATCTACCGACTCAGATAGCGTGTCTCGAGTGAGCCATGTTTCCGTGAAACAAAGAACGTTACGGTCTCGGATGTCTCTCTGGAATGCTACCCTTGCTCGGATTTCGTCTACCTTGTTGTCAAGAGACTGGACATTGGCGAGTAGTATGCTCGGGAGCGGTGCGCGATGTGCCCGTCTACAGAGCCTGACCAGAAGACCGCTCCGTCTGCCCCTTCTTCTGCGGCGCCGTTGTTTTGGCTCGCCGGCTGGGATCCGATCCATTGTCCTGGGTGGTGGGCCAAACAAAGGATCCGCTTCGGGAAAGTCGTATTTCTGGTCGTAATGTTGGTGAGTTGACGTTGCTCTTATATCCAATAGTTCCTCCCGACTGTATGTAGTAAAACATAAGATTACCTGGGGTAACAATGTAAGAAATAACACATAAAAAAGCTAAATACTGCATAGTTTCCTAGGAACGCGAAGCGAGGTGGCCATCTTTGTCGGTGCCAACAAATGCCTAATAGAGACGAATATTGAAGCAGCTCAGATGTAGCCTAATGGCTTAATACTAGGTAGGTCTATCGACTGCACATACATGAAAGTGATGTCAATATTTAGCCGAATAATCTAGCTTTTATATATTTTTTTCATCTCGGTTTTCAGATTTTATATTTTATTTATCCTTGCTTCGCTTGTTTATAACATTGCAAACTTTTCAGGCTATTTATATTCAACTATGAAATATTTGGAGGTCACAATGAGACAGATAAACATCTTCATTCTATGTTTAGCAGAGATTTTCTGTGCGTTAACCTGTTAGGGCTAGGGGGCAGTATTGACACAGCCGGATAAAAAACGTACCCGATTTAATCTGGTTACTACTCCTGCCCAGTAACTAGAATATGCATATAATTATTGGCTTTGGATAGAAAACACCCTAAAGTTTCTAAAACTGTTTGAATGGTGTCTGTGAGTATAACAGAACTCATATGGCAGGCCAAAACCTGAGAAGATTCCATGCAGGAAGTGGCCTGTCTGACAAATTGTGTTTCATCTTGGCTCTTTTTATTGAAGACTGAGGATCTTTGCAATAACGTGACACTTCCTACGGCTCCCATAGGCTCTCAGAGCCCGGGAAAAAGATGAACGATATCGAGGCAGGCTCTGGCTGAAACACTTTATCGCTTTTGGCAAGTGGCCGATCAGAGTACTATGGGCTTAGGCGCGTGCCCGAGTCGACCGAATGCTTTATTTTCTTTCGTCTGTTTACCTAAACGCAGATTCCCGGTCGGAATATTATCGCTTTTTTACGAGAAAAATGGCATAAAAATTGATTTTAACCTGTTTAGGATAGGGGCAGTATTGACACGGCTGGATAAAAAACATACCCGATTTAATCTGGTTACCACTCCTACCCAGTAACTAGAATATGCATATACTTATTACATATGGATAGAAAACACCCTAAATTTTCTAAAACTGTTTGAATGGTGTCTGTGAGTATAACAGAACTCAAATGGCAGGTCAAAACCTGAGAGATTCCTTTACAGGAAGTGGCCTGTCTGACCATTTCTTGAACTTCTTTTCCATCTCTATCATTTACTAAGGATCTCTGCTCTAACGTGACACTTCCCACGTCGTCCATAGGCGCTCAGAGCCCGGGAAAAAACAGAATGTCGTCATTCCAGCCCCAGGCTGAAACACATTATCGCCTTTCTCAAGTGGCCGATCAAGGGACACTGGCTTATGCGCATGACCCCGACCGCCCCCGCCTTTGGGATTTTTTCCTCTGTTTGCCGAAAAGGAGATTCCCTGTCGGAATATTATCGCTTTTCTACGAGAAAAATGTCGTAAAAATTGATTTTAAACAGCGGTTGACATGCTTCGAAGTACGGTAATGGAATACTTAGAATTTTATTGTCACGAATTGCGCCATGCGCGCGACACTTCTTTACTATTTCGGATAGTGTCTGGAACGCACGAACAAAACGCCGCTATTCGGATATAACGATGGATTATTTTGGACCAAACCAACATTTGTTATTGAAGTAGCAGTCCTGGGTGTGTATTCTGACGAAGACAACAAAAGGTAATCAAACTTTTATAATAGTAAATATGATTATGGTGAGTGCTAAACTTGCCGGGATGCCTGGGCTATGTACTTAGAATATTGCAAAATGTGCTTTCACCAAAAAGCTATTTTAAAATCGGACATATCGAGTGCATAGAGGAGGTCTGTATCTATAATTCTTAAAATAATTGTTATGCTTTTTGTGAACGTTTATCGTGAGTAATTTAGTAAAATGTTAGCGAATTCCCCGGAAGTTTGCGGGGGGTATGCTAGTTCTGAACGTCACATGCTAATGTAAAAAGCTGGTTTTTGATATAAATATGAACTTGATTGAACAAAACATGCATGTATTGTATAACATAATGTCCTAGGGTTGTCATCTGATAAAGATCATCAAATTTGAGTGCTGCATTTAGCTGTCTTCTGGGTTTTGGTGACATTATATGCTGGCTTGAAAAATGGGTGTCTGATTATTTCTGGCTTGGTACTCTGCTGACATAATCTAATGTTTTGCTTTCGTTGTAAAGCCTTTTTGAAATCGGACAGTGTGGTTAGATTAACGAGAGTCTTGTCTTTAAATGGCTGTAAAATAGTCATATGTTTGAGAAATTGAAGTAATAGGATTTTTAAGGTTTTGAAAATCGCGCCACAGGATAGCAGTGGCTGTTACGTAGGTGGGACGAATTCGTCCCGCCTAGCCTAGAGAGGTTAAACAGCGGTTGACATGCTTCGAAGTACGGTAATGGAATATTTAGAATTTTTTTGTCACGAATTGCGCCATGCTCGTCACCCTTATTTACCCTTTCGGATAGTGTCTTGAACGCACGAACAATACGCCGCTGTTTGGATATAACGATGGATTATTTTGAACCAAACCAACATTTGTTATTGAAGTAGAAGTCCTGGGAGTGCATTCTGACGAAGACAGCAAAGGTAATAACATTTTTCTTATAGTAAATCTGACTTTGATGAGTGCTAAACTTGCTGGGTGTCTAAATAGCTAGCCCTGTCATGCCGGGCTATCTACTGAGAATATTGCAAAATGTGCTTTCACCGAAAAGCTATTTTAAAATCGGACATATCGAGTGCATAGAGGAGTTCTCTATCTATAATTCTTAAAATATTTGTTATGCTTTTTGTGAACGTTTATCGTGAGTAATTTAGTAAATTCACGGGCAGTGTTCGGTGGGAATGCTAGTCACATGCTAGTCACATGCTAATGTAAAAAGCTGGTTTTTGATATAAATATGAACTTGATTGAACAAAACATGCATGTATTGTATAACATAATGTCCTAGGGTTGTCATCTGATGAAGATCATCAAAGGTTAGTGCTACATTTAGCTGTGGTTTGGGTTTATGTGACATTATATGCTAGCTTGAAAAATGGGTGTCTGATTATTTCTGGCTGGGTACTCTGCTGACATAATCTAATGTTTTGCTTTCATTGTAAAGTCTTTTTGAAATCGGACAGTGTGGTTAGATTAACGAGAGTCTTATCTTTAAAATGGTGTAACATAGTCATATGTTTGAAAAATTGAAGTTTTTGCATTTTTGAGGAATTTGAATAACGCTCCACGGGATTACACTGGCTGTTGAGTAGGTGGGACGCAAGCGTCCCACCTAGCCCATAGAGGTTAAGTGACGCAGGATGGCAAACAACGCTCTTAGCTGTTCTACGAGTGGTCTGAGGCAGGCATTAGATTACGAGCGACTTCAAGTGCATCGCTAAAAAAAGACGGTTCTGGGAAACGGCTTGGAATTGTAAAGGTGCTCTTACGAAGTTTCTAACAATGAACTTAGCCTTAAGATGCTTTTGGAAAACCAGGCCCGGGACTCGAATTGAGGGGGTTTGTGAGGGTATGCCATAGGCCTAGCTTTTATTTAGGAAAATGGCAAAAATCACAGGCCTATCCATTGTTATAAAAAACAGATCCGTTGCATTTTGGTCTGCGATGCTATATGCTAGAAACAAGCTGTAAAATACCCGGGAAAAACATGACTCCGACACATATGGGGATATCATTGTTTAGTTTCTTTGACATTCAGAGGCTGAGCTACAACCTTCTACAGCCAAGGATACATTTTTTTTTATTTTGCTTTGGAAGTAATCTAATTAATTCACTATCAACTGATTTAGATATTCACTTTCTGTACAATAGAAGCTGTTTAAAACCAGACAGCTTTTAGGGAAACACTTGTGACCTTCCCTCATCGGGTTAAGGTAAGCGATGGAAGAAGAGTAGCAAGCAGTTAAAGCTTACATTTTTTTTGCGTCGGTAGGCCTACTCTGTCTGGGGTGGAAAGTTAGGCCTAACATTTGAAAGTACCATGCTCAGATTCCTAATGACGACTCCGATTTTTTGTTATTCGCAAACGGGGACAGTTTCGTTGCAAACAATACACACTGATATGGCATTGGAGAAAGATGAACAGAGGCCTCTCTCTCTCTCCATTCTTAGCCTGTAATTTCTGTGGTGTTAAAAAATGATTCTGCTAACATGTAAAATTACCTAGAATTGCATGAAATGTTTATGAAAAGGCCATTTTTTCACAAACCTGCACATATGATAGATTCAATGCTTTTACTATAAAGTAGATATTTCCACCCCCTACTGTTGGCCACTGTGGTCTGTGAACCCACAACCTTCTGGCCCGCAGCCCTATGCACTATCAAAATTCCTGCGTTGCCATGTAATGCTTACAGTACAAAGAACAGTTTCTATAAAGGCATATATAAGGTTCTGGTCTATCTAAGAAGTGAGGGTAAATGGTAGGCATGTTCTCTGCTATCCACTATGTTTTAATTATTCATTTGGGTATGGGGTCACCGGCTTCTTTTTTTTTTCAAGTGTTCAGGGAGGGTTTAGGTCAAATATATTTTGCTGAAGGGAGGGCCACCCATTTTCATTTCATAGAGGTCCGAATTTCTCCATGCAACGGTTATTGTAAATAACATTCACTCCCTAAACAAACCGGGATGCTCGGGTGGCAAGAGGAAAAATAAATCTTATGGCAGCCTGCAGAGTGTAGTAGTAGGACATTCATTCACACACATACTGTTGAAGGGGATGGAGCGGGAGGGAGGGAAGAGAAATACCAGCGAGTGACCCAACAATGGAGGGGAAGGGGAGGGAGGCCAGGGCAGGGCCTGCCACTGACCGATGGACAGAGATGCCTTTACCAGCTGGATGGAGGAAGGGCAGGGCTCCAACAGACTCCTCTCATTAACCAGTCAGTCTTCAACATAACATTGAAATAATGCTGCTGGGGTGACTCACTCTATAGAGGCAGACATATGTACAACCTCCCACTCATTTGGTTGAAAGACTGGGCCAAATGCAATGGTCAGAAATCAGCAAAACATGAAAAATGTATTTGTAATACCTGCTATCGCCTCAATCGCCTGCTTCCAACTGGCTCATACACCCCCTCTCATCTCCCCTGTAACTATTCCCCAGGTCGTTGCTGTAAATGAGAATGTGCTCTCAGTCAACTTACCTGGTAAAATAAGGGTTAAAAAAAGCCAACTCAGTCTGCTGTGCCTCCTCCTGTGGTCCATCAACCAGCTCACTGTCTATAATAAATCCATACACCATCCATGTACAATACTCACTGTACTTACTAAATGGTCTTGTTACTGGGTTATTACACTTCTTATAAATGCAAATGATAATATTTGAATATACATGTAAATGAAAGCTGGGCCATAATAGCAAACAAACGTTACTTGAGCCCTATAGTCATAACAGACTATCATCAGCCTTGCTGGTCCCGTGGCTGACGCCTGCATATAATCAGAGAGGCTTTGACTCCCCGTGGTCCCATTTGCCAGCACACTGATATCCTGCACTCAGTAAAAACAGATATGCAAGGAGAAAGAAATTATGAACAAGTGTTGTCACATAACTCTCCCGACTGGCTTCTGTAACTGGGTTGAATAGTAGATGTTTGTGTGATCAAATACAATGAAGTGGAAAAGGAGAACTGTGAAAATACTTATACAAATTCAATGTGGTCCATGAAGCAGGAGTTAGAAGGGCAGCCAGAGACTTGAGCCACAATGGGAAAAAGGTGGGGGAAAAAGCTGCAGATAAAAACAACAAGGCTCTTTTAGTCCAGGTTTGGGTTAGACTTTGCCTTTCCAACAACCAAACATGCACGATCATTATTGGGAGTACACAAGAGAAGCATAGATTAATCTATATTCTCATGTTTGATTCAGAGTTCACCAAGCAGATTGGTTAGGCTAATGAAAATACACTTGTCTATTTCCATACTAAGTAGACCTCTGTAGGGATCTTAGTTAACGTGTACGTTCTCTGACTGCAATATACTGTATATGGACCTCAAATTGAACACCTCTCATTCTTGCCACATGAACAACATGCCGGCTGGGCTTGGGTTACATGAGAGGAAGCGAGCCAACAATGAGATTAGAAAACAAGGAGTTCAAGAGGCCTGACTAAACGACATCTCCAGGCCCGTGTCGGCACTTCAAAGGTGGGCTGGCACCCAGAGCACCCAGGCCCAGGCAGGGGGAGGGGGCGGGGAGAAGGCAGGAGGAGCAGCTGCTGATGAGGTCATCTGGGCAGCTGCCTCTCTCCACACCTCACAGGCCCAGGCAGCCATCGCTGGGGCCCGGCCTCCCAGCATCACAGAACTACTGCAGACCTCCATTCACTCTCTCTCTCTCTCCTACTCAGCCATTCACAGCCCTCTTTTCACTTTGTTTAACTTCCCCAAACATTTCCCGCTCATCCTTAAACCTTAGTTTTCTTTCTTTCTCTCTCTTGCATTTCCTTACCATGATTCATGCCAACATTTTACGAGTACAATACCCATTTTGCTGATTAAATATAACATTTATTGGACATGTTCTTCATTCAGGCACCATAATAGGCATGTGCATCCACACACTGCGGCCAATGCCAAATGACCACAGCACAGGCCCAACACAAACAGCCCATTCATAGCCTTTGGAAGCGCTCGCCCCTCAATTCTGCTCCTTTGTCTAGAATTACAGCTAGTGGATTAGGGCAACAAATAAAAGGCCAATCAATCTAGCCACGCTAATCTGGGCCTGGCAGTGAACAGGGCCTATCTCTGCGTCCCGAATGGCACCCTTTTCTCTATGGGCCCTGGTGAAAAGTAGTGCACTATGCACTGTACAAATCATTAGGAACACCTGCTCTTTCCATGACATCGATTGACCAGGTGAATCCAAGTGAAAGCTATGATCCTTACTGATATCACTTGTTAAATCCACTTCAATAAGTGTAGATGAAGGGGTTAAATAACTATTTTTAAGCCTTGAGACAATTGAGACATTGATTGTGTATGTGTGCCATTCAGAGGTTGAATGGGAAAGAAAGGATTTACGTGCCTTTGAACGGGGTATGGTAGTAGGTGCTAGGCGCACCGGTTTGAGTGTGTCAAGAACTGCAAAGCTGCTGGGTTTTTTACGCTCAACAGTTTCCCGTGTGTATCAAGAATGGTCCACCACCCAAAGGACATCCAACCAACTTGACACAACAGTGGCAAGCATTTGAGTCAACATAGGCCAGCATCCCTGTGGAACGCTTTCGACACCTTGTAGAGTCCATGCCCTGACAAATTTAGGCTGTTATAAGGGCAAAAGGGGGTGCAACTCAACATTTGAAAGGTATGCCATTTGGGACGTAGACAATGTGAGGCTGAGGGTGGGTCAGTGGATTACCCTACTTCCTTTGTCCCAGTGGCAGCCATTCTGGCCCAGCAGCCAGGGACTACGTACGCTAAAGCCCAGTTCCTGATGTTGTAACATCGGTACTGTTTAGACTAATCGAGGACTTGTGTTTCCAAACACAGCAATAATTGATGCCAGTTTGGCTTTTTATGATATTAGTTATGTGTCTACAGACATCTGTCAGAGCATGTTCATTACAACATTTCCCTGAGTTGTTAGGACACTAGTCAAACTAGTGAATAAGGACTGGCTAAAGAAAACAACCCTGCAAGATCAAACCCTGACAGTAGGAATGAACACGCTCCACACACACACACAGTTAAATATAATCACACTCACTCATATGCAAGCACACACATTGCTTATCTTTACAACAGGAGTATAGCCTACCTGGCTGGCATGAAAATGAACCACGGGAAAAGCGTCCTCCATACGTTATTTAAGTGCATAGATGACATGTATTTTTTCCACTACCCCTGCTTTGAGACAGGTGCATGATAATGGTTCATTCTAAATCAAAACAAATGTCACACATATATTATTTAGTATATGTAAAGACCAGATTAAATAAATAATAGTCTGATGGGTGACAATATTAGCCTATCACTTGTGAATTATATATTATACTTATAAACGATGCCAAGCGTAACGCAAGAAACAATGCCTTTTTCTTGCGACTTTCAAATCATAGTCGCACACCTCATGTAGCCTAGCCCATAGGCCTATATGTTTTGATAAGGTTTGTATCACAACTAAAGTGGCCAAATAACTTCTTAAAATTAGGCACAATCCGCTTTACAAGGGGTGTAAAGCCTAAATGGCATACATAAGCAGTGCGTGAGTTTCGAGTTTGGGGAAGATCATTTTCACAAAAAAAACGCACCTTTATAATAAAAGCATTACATGCATAATTGCATTTGCGGTCACTAATGGAACATTCGCACAAATAGCCTACTGCTGTGTGCACATTGCTGCGTTTATAATGTAAAGAAAAAGCCTATTCGTTTTCTCAACATTTTAAGCTAAACCTTCTGATCTGTTGCGTCAGCCACATTGCATGAAAAAAAGTTTTTTTGTTGCTAGTGGTTGTATTAATTTGGGATCTATCGCCTGACTTGCCTAGCTAAATAAAGGTAAAAAAATAAATTTCCCAGACTATGTTTGGAATATTGATTTCTCGCAAAGAATTGGTCAACTTTTGTACTATGGGGGATAGTACAGACATGGCCAAAAGTATTGAGAATTACACAAATATTAATTTCCACAAGGTTTGCTGCGTCAATGTCTTTAGATATTTTTGTCAGATGTTACTATGGAATACTGAAGTATAATTACAAGCATTTCATAAGTGTCAAATGCTTTTATTGACAATTACATGAAGTTGATGCAAAGAGTCAATATTTGCAGTGTTGTCCCTTCTTTTTCAAGACCTCTGCAATCCACCCTGGCATGCTGTCAATTAACTTCTGGGCCACATCCTGACTGATGGCAGCCCATTCTTGCATAATCAATGCTTGGAGTTTGTCAGAATTTGTGGCTTTTTGTTTGTCCACCTGCCTCTTGAGGATTGACCACACATTCTCAATGGGATTATGGTCTGGGGAGTTTCCTGGCCATGGACCAAAAATATTGATGTTTTGTTCCCCGAGCCACTTAATTATCACTTTTGCCTTATGGCAAGGTGCTCCATCATGCTGGAAAAGGCATTGTTCGTCACCAAACTGTTCCTGGATGGTTGGGAGATGTTGCTCTCGGAGGATGTTGGTACCATTCTTTATTCATAGCTGTGTTCTTAGGCAAAATTGTGAGTGAGCCCACTCCCTTGGCTGAGAAGCAACACAGGAATGGTCTCAGGATGCTTTACTGTTGGCATGACACAGGCGTGATGGTAGCGCTCATCTTGTCTTCTCCGGACAAGCTTTTTTCCTGATGCCCCAAACAATCGGAAAGGGGATTCATCAGAGAAAATGACTTTACCCCAGTCCTCAGCAGTCCAATACCTGTACCTTTTGCAGAATATCAGTCCGGCCCTGATGTTTTCCCTGGAGAGAAGTGGCTTCTTTGCTGCCCTTGACACCAGGCCATCCTTCAAAAGTCTTCGCCTCACTGTGCGAGCAGATGCACTCACACCTGCCTGCTGCCATTCCTGATCAAGCTCTGTACTGGTGGTGCCCCAATCCCGCAGCTGAATCAACTTTAGGAGACGGTCCTGGTGCTTTCTGGACTTTATTGGGTGCCCTGAAGCCTTCTTCACAACAATTGAACTGCTCTCCTTGAAGTTCTTGATGAGCCGATAAATGGTTGATTTAAGTGCAATCTTACTGGCAGCAATATCCTTGCCTGTGAAGCCCTTTTTGTGCAAAGCAATGATGATGGCACATGTTTCCTTGCAGTTAACCATGGTTGACAGAGGAAGAACAATGATTCCAAGCACCACGCTCCTTTTGAAGCTTCCAGTCTGTTATTCAAACTCAATCAGGATTACAGAGTGATCTCCAGCCTTCTCTAACACAGAATCACTGACATGATGTCAGCTGGTCCTTTTCTGGCAGGGCTGAAATGCAGTGGAAATGTTTTTTGGGGGATTCAGTTCATTTGCATGGCGAAGAGGGACTTTGCAATTAATTGCAATCCATCTGATCACTCTTCATAACATTCTGGAGTATATGCAAATTGCCATCATACAAACTGAGGCAGCAGACTTTGTGAAAATTAATATTTGTTTCATTCTCAAAACGTTTGGCCACAACTGTAGATTGACATAGGTTAGTGCTTTTGCTGTTCATTAGGCATACTGATCTTGTTGGCTGATGAAAAGTAAATGTGGACAGTTCTTCCAATATCTTCAATATGCACCTTCGAATTAGATAAGGACGCGCACAGTTGCGTCCCTGATGTGTCTGTCTTCACTTGTAGCCTGTGTGAAAGATCCGTGTGAGAGCCATGTGAGTGAGGTGCTTCGGAGCAGGCAGCACTCAGGGAGAAGGGCACAACGCAGCACTCCAGGCCAAGTGCACAACAGCCACTGGCCGCATAAGGCATGGATTTCTTTTAGGGTGCATTACGACCACACAAATGTGGATGACGCCGGGAAATTCGAGGCATTAGCAAGTGCTTGTCAAATTGTGAATGAGAGACTGATGGGAGAGTGTACAGCCTGCACAAAAACAAAGCAGAGCTCATGCCTTTAAATTAACTTTTTTTTAAATCATCATTAGAGTCACATCATTTGAAAGTTTGGGCATGGCTCACATGAACACCATTATCCCAGAAACCCTAGACCCACTCCAATTTGCATACCACCCCAAAGATGCACATATGATGCAATCTCAGGAGGCTTTGAGCTTGCACCAGCTGAGTTGAGAGCTGAGTTGGCACAAGTTGAGATCAAGGTTTGAAACCCCGGACTCATTGCTCTCTCTCTCATTTTTGTTCATCAACACAGGCGGTCTGAGGTGCCGCCACGCCGGACACAGAGTGACCCACCCGTTACCTGAGAGGCCTTTTAATTGTATTTCTCCCCTCCCTATTCCCCCAACCTTTATTAACCTGTTATGGATGGGGGTAGTATTTTCACGGACGGATAAAAAACGTACCCGATTTAATCTGGTTACTAATCCTACCCAGTAACTAGAATATGCATATACTTATTATATATGGATAGAAAACACCCTAAAGTTTCTAAAACTGTTTGAATGGTGTCTGTGAGTATAACAGAACTCAAATGGCAGGTCAAAACCTGAGAGATTCCTTTACAGGAAGTGGCCTGTCTGACCATTTCTGGAACTTCTTTGCCATCTCTATCTTTTACTAAGGATCTCTGGTCTAACGTGACACTTCCTACGTCGTCCATAGGCGCTCAGAGCCCGGGAAAAACCTGAATGTCGTCATCCCAGCCCCAGGCTGAAACACATTATCGCCTTTCTCAAGTGGCCGATCAAGAGACTCTGGGCTTAGGCGCGTGACCTGGCCGCCCCCGTCTTTGTGATTTTTTCCTCTGTTTGCCGAAAAGGAGATTCCCGGTCGGAATATTATCGCTTTTCTACGAGAAAAATGGCATAAAAATTAATTTTAAACAGCGGTTGACATGCTTCGAAGTACGGTAATGGAATATTTAGAATTTTTTTGTCACGAATTGCGCCATGCGCACGACCCTTCTTTACCATTTCGGATAGTGTCTGGAACGCACGAACAAAACACCGCTATTCGGATATAATGATGGATTATTTTGGACCAAACCAACATTTGTTATTGAAGTAGCAGTCCTGGGAGTGCATTCTGACGAAGACAACAAAGGTAATGAAACTTTTGTAATAGTAAATCGGAGTTTGATCAGGGCTAAACTTGGTCGGTGTCTAAATGGCTAGCCGTGATGGCTGGGCTATCTACTGAGAATATTGCAAAATGTGCTTTCACCGAAAAGCTATTTTAAAATCGGACATATCGAGTGCATAGAGGAGTTCTGTATCTATAATTCTTAAAATAATTGTTATGTTTTTTGTGAACGTTTATCGTGAGTAATTTAGTAAATTCACCGGATGTTTGCGGGGGGTATGCTAGTTCTGAACGTCACATGCTAATGTAAAAAGCTGGTTTTTGATATAAATATGAACTTGATTGAACAAAACATGCATGCATTGTATAACATAATGTCCTAGGGTTGTCATCTGATGAAGATCATCAAAGGTTAGTGCTGCATTTAGCTGTGGTTTTGTTTTTTGTGACATTATATGCTAGCTTGAAAAATGGGTGTCTGATTATTTCTGGCTTGGTACTCTGCTGACATAATCTAATGTTTTGCTTTCGCTGTAAAGCGTTTTTGAAATCGGACAGTGTAGTTAGATAAAGGAGAGTCTTGTCTTTAAAATGCTGTGAAATAGTCATACGTTTGAAAAATTGAAGTTTTTGTATTTTTGAGGAATTTGTAATTCGCGCCACGCCTATCATTGGATATTGGAGCAGGTGTTCCGCTAGCGGAACGTCTAGATGTAAGAGGTTAACCTGTTATGGCTAGGGGGCAGTATTTTCACGGCTGGATAAAAAACGTGCCCGATTTAATCTGGTTACCACTCCTACCCAGTAACTAGAATATGCATATACTTATTACATATGGATAGAAAACACCCTAAAGTTTCTAAAACTGTTTGAATGGTGTCTGTGAGTATAACAGAACTCATTTGGCAGGCAAAAACCTTACAAGGTTTCAGGCAGGAAGTGGCCTGTCTGACAAGGTGTCGTTCTTCTTGTCTCTGTTTATTGAAGAGTGAGGATCTTAGCTGTCCCGTGACACTTCCTACGGCTGCCATAGGGTCTCAGAAGGCGGTAAAAAGCTGAATCGTGGCTTTGCAGGCTCTGGCTGAAACAAAGTAGCGTGTTTGGGTAGTGGCTGGTTACAGTACTGTGAGACTCAGGCACGTGCCCGCGTCGACCGAATGCTTTGTTTTCTTTCCTCTGTTTAGCTACAAGGAGATTCCCGGTCGGAATATTATCGCTTTTTTACGAGAAAAATGGCATAAAAATGGATTTTAAACAGCGGTTGACATGCTTCGAAGTACGGTAATGGAATATTTCGATTTTTTTTGTCACGAATTGCGCCACGCGCGTGACCCTGATTTACCATTTCAGATAGTGTCTGGGACGCACGAACAAAACGCCGCTATTCGGATATAACGATGGATTATTTTGGACCAAACCAACATTTGTTATTGAAGTAGCAGTCCTGGGAGTGCATTCTGACGAAGACAACAAAAGGTAATGAAACTTTTATAATAGTAAAGCTGATATTGGTGAGTGCTAAACTTGCCGGGTGTCTAAATAGCTAGCCCGTGATGCCTGGGCTATGTACTTAGAATATTGCAAAATGTGCTTTCACCAAAAAGCTATTTTAAAATCGGACAAATCGAGTGCATAGAGGAGGTCTGTATCTATAATTCTTAAAATAATTGTTATGCTTTTTGTGAACGTTTATCGTGAGTAATTTAGTAAAATGTTACCGATTTCCCCGGAAGTTTGCGGGGGGTATGCTAGTTCTGAACGTCACATGCTAATGTAAAAAGCTGGTTTTTGATATAAATATGAACTTGATTGAACAAAACATGCATGTATTGTATAACATAATGTCCTAGGGTTGTCATCTGATGAAGATCATCAAAGCTTAGTGTTGCATTTAGCTGTCTTCTAGGTTTTTGTGACATTATATGCTAGCTTGAAAAATGGGTGTCTGATTATTTCTGGCTTGGTACTCTGTTGACATAATCTAATGTTTTGCTTTCGTTGTAAAGCCTTTTTGAAATCGGACAGTGTGGTTAGATAACCTGTTAGGGCTAGGGGGCAGCATTGACACGGCTGGATAAAAAACATACCCGATTTAATCTGGTTACCACTCCTACCCAGTAACTAGAATATGCATATACTTATTACATATGGATAGAAAACACCCTACATTTTCTAAAACTGTTTGAATGGTGTCTGTGAGTATAACAGAACTCAAATGGCAGGTCAAAACCTGAGAGATTCCTTTACAGGAAGTGGCCTGTCTGACCATTTGTTGAACTTCTTTTCCATCTCTATCATTTACTAAGGATCTCTGCTCTAACGTGACACTTCCCACGTCGTCCATAGGCGCTCAGAGCCCGGGAAAAAACAGAATGTCGTCATTCCAGCCCCAGGCTGAAACACATTATCGCCTTTCTCAAGTGGCCGATCAAGAGACACTGGCTTATGCGCGTGACCCCGACCGCCCCCGCCTTTGGGATTTTTTCCTCTGTTTGCCGAAAAGGAGATTCCCTGTCGGAATATTATCGCTTTTCTACGAGAAAAATGACGTAAAAATTGATTTTAAACAGCGGTTGACATGCTTCGAAGTACGGTAATGGAATACTTAGAATTTTATTGTCACGAATTGCGCCATGCGCGTGACACTTCTTTACTATTTCGGATAGTGTCTGGAACGCACGAACAAAACGCCGCTATTCGGATATAACGATGGATTATTTTGGACCAAACCAACATTTGTTATTGAAGTAGCAGTCCTGGGTGTGTATTCTGACGAAGACAACAAAAGGTAATGAAACTTTTATAATAGTAAATATGATTATGGTGAGTGCTAAACTTGCCGGGTGTCTAAATAGCGAGCCCGTGATGCCTGGGCTATGTACTTAGAATATTGCAAAATGTGCTTTCACCAAAAAGCTATTTTAAAATCGGACATATCGAGTGCATAGAGGAGGTCTGTATCTATAATTCTTAAAATAATTGTTATGCTTTTTGTGAACGTTTATCGTGAGTAATTTAGTAAAATGTTAGCGAATTCCCCGGAAGTTTGCGGGGGGTATGCTAGTTCTGAACGTCACATGCTAATGTAAAAAGCTTTTTTGATATAAATATGAACTTGATTGAACAAAACATGCATGTATTGTATAACATAATGTCCTAGGGTTGTCATCTGATGAAGATCATCAAAGGTGAGTGCTGCATTTAGCTGTCTTCTGGGTTTTGGTGACATTATATGCTGGCTTGAAAAATGGGTGTCTGATTATTTCTGGCTTGGTACTCTGCTGACATAATCTAATGTTTTGCTTTCGTTGTAAAGCCTTTTTGAAATCGGACAGTGTGGTTAGATTAACGAGAGTCTTGTCTTTAAATGGCTGTAAAATAGTCATATGTTTGAGAAATTAAAGTAATAGGATTTTTAAGGTTTTGAAAATCGCGCCACAGGATAGCAGTGGCTGTTACGTAGGTGGGACGAATTCGTCCCGCCTAGCCTAGAGAGGATAAAGGAGAGTCTTATCTTTAAAATGCTGTGAAATAGTCATATGTTTGAAAAATTGAAGTTTTTGTATTTTAGAGGAGTTTGTATTTCGCGCCACGCCCATCATTGGATAATGGAGCAGGTGTTCCGCTAGCGGAACGTCTAGATGTAAGAGGTTAACGAGAGTCTTGTCTTTAAAATGGTGTAAAATAGTCATATGTTTGAAAAATTGAAGTTTTTGCATTTTTGAGGTTTTTGAATAACGCGCCACGGGATTACACTGGCTGTTACGTAGGTGGGACGATTTGGTGCCACCTACCCTAGAGAGGTTAAAAGCATTGAAAATGAGCACTATCCACGCAGCGTCTTGGTCTCCATTTCACGACCCCTGTGACAGAACTTCCCACCACCAATGGACCAAGCAGCGTGCATTCTACAGGAGAAAGAGCAGGACAAGGCAGTATGGTTCAGAGGAGTGTACCTGGGAGGAGATCCTGGATGGTAAAGGATCCTGGACGTGGGAGGAGATCCAGGCCAGAAGGGATCACCTCCCATGGGAACAGGTAGAGGCAGCGAGGGCGGACCGGCGATACTGGGAGGAACGGCTAGGCAAGCAACTGGAGGTCAAGAGGCAGCGGCAAAACATTTTTTTGGGGGGGCATACGGGTAGATTGGCGAAGGCGAGGTTAAGACCTGAGCCAACTCCCCGTGCTTACCGTGGGGAGCGAGTGACGGTAGAAGCACCGTGTTATGCGGTGGTGCGCACGGTGTCGCCCATTAGCACTCACAGCCCGGTGTGCTCGGTGCAAACTCCTCACCATTGCCGTGCTAGAGTTGGCCGGCAGCCAGGGAGAAGTGCATCGGCTCAACGTATCTGGTCTCCAGTGCGTCTCTTCGGCCCAGGTTATCCCGCACATGCTCTACGCACGGTACCCCCCATTCACCAGCACGGCCCAGTTCGTCCTGTACCAGCGCTCCGCCCTTGCCGGGCTATAATCAACATCGAGCCAGGACGGGTTGTGCCAGCCCTAAGCGCCAGACCTCCAGTGCGCCTCCAAGGCCCAGTGTACCCTGTGCCTGCTCCGCGCACTCTCCCTCCAGTGCTCCACCATAGCCCAATACGTCCTGTGCCTGCTCCGCGCACTCTCCCTCCAGTGTGACACCACAGCCCAGTACGTCCTGTGCCTGCTTCTCGCACTCTTCCTCCAGTACGCCTCCATAGCCCAGTACGGCCGGTGCCTGCTTTGAGCATGCGGTCCTCAGTGCGTCTCCCCAGTCTGGTGAGACTGGTTCCAGCTCCCTGTAGGAAGCCTCCAGTGATGATCAATGGTCTGAAGCCTCCAGCGATAATCCATGGCACGAAGCCTCCAGTGATGATCTATGGCCCGGAGCCTGTAGTGTTAATCCATGGCACGAAGCCCCCAGTGATGATCCATGGCCCGGAGCCTGTAGGGATGATCCATGGCACGAAGCCTCCAGTGATGATCCATGGCCTGGAGCCTGTAGGGATGATCCATGGCACGAAGCCTCCAGTAATAATCCATGGCCCGGAGCCTCCAGTGATGATCCATGGCGCGGAACCAGTAGTGATGATCCATGGCACGGAGCCTGCAGCGAAGGTCCCCAGTCCAGAACCTACAGAGACGCTCTCCAGTCTGGAGCTTCCAGCAACGTTCTCCAGTCCGGAGCCTCCAGCGACGCTCCTCAGCCAGGAGCCTCCAGCGACGCGCCTCAGCCCAGATCCTCCAGCGTTGGCTTGCAGCCCAGATCCTCCAGCGGCGGCCTGCAGACCCAGATCCTCCAGCGGCGGCCTGTAGCCCAGATCCTCCAGCGGCGGCCTGCAGCCCAGATCCTCCAGCGGCGGCCTGCAGCCCAGATCCTCCAGCGGTGGTCTACAGCACAGAGCTTCCGGTAAGGATCTACAGTCCGATTCCTCTGATAATGATCCACAGGCCAGGGTTACAGAAGCGGAGGGATCTGCGGGTGGAACAGGGTTACGCCCTGATCCGGAGCCACCTCCGCTGCTGGAGGATCAGAGGCAGAGGAAGGGTCTGGGTGTAGAGCATGAGCCGCCATAGACGTTTGTCACCCTCCCTTTGTGTTTGGGGTTGTTTTTGTTGGGTTTTTGTTTGGGTGCAGTCGGGGTCTGCACCTTTTGGGGGGGGGGGGGGGGTACTGTCACGTCCTGACCCTTGTAAGAGGTCATTTGCCATAGTAGAGTGGTCAGGGCGTGACAGGTGGTTGTGTTGGGTGGTTTTGGGTTTTCTGTTTATATGTGGGTTTTTTCTAGTATTCTATTTCTATGTTTTGTTTTCCATGTTTTGGCCGGGTATGGTTTCCAATCAGAGGCAGGAATATTTCGTTGTCTCTGATTGGAAGCCATACTTAGGCAGCCTGTTTTTCCTTTGGGGTTGTGGGTAGTTGTTTTCCGTTTTAGTCTGAGTACCTGACGGGACTGTTGTTGGTCGTTTTCTTGTTTTGTCAAGTGTCGTCATTAAAAGCATTGAAAATGAGCACTATCCACGCTGCGTCTTGGTCTCCATTTCACAACCCCTGTGACACTACTGGCCCGGAGTGAAGAGGGCTGTCCAGGTATTACTGCCGAGTGTGCCGAATGCCAGAAAACAGCCCCAAAAGGTAACCTATCAAAATCCTTTTACCAATGATCGAGATCCCTTTTCAGAGGATAGCCATGGACATAGTGGGACCTCTGCCCAAGTCCAATCAAGGACATAGGTACATCTTGGTAATCATTGACTATGCCACCCGCCATCCTGAGGCCATCCCACTACGTGCCGCCAGCGTCCGTGCCGTGGCACGGGAACTGTTCCTTCTCTTCAGTCGGGTGGGGATTGCAGAAGAAGTCCTGACCGATAAAGTATCGTGCTTCATGTCCCGGGTAATGAAATGAAATGCGCAGGATGTTAAAGGTAAGCCAAATCCGTACTTCTGCGTAGCATCCCCAAACCGATGGGCTTGTGTTAAGGAAAGCCATTGACGCAGAAGGAAAAAATTGGGACCAGCTAATACCCTTTGTTCTGTTTTCCATCAGAGAGGTCCCACAGGCATCCATGAGATTCTCATCCTTCGAACTCCTGTACGGCAGACGGGCCCGGGCATGCTGGACCTTGCAAAAGAGGCCTGGGAGCAACAACTCTCCCCTCACCAGTCAGTTACTGAATACGTGGAGGAGATGCGCCACTACATGGCGAGAGTCTGGCCTCTGATGCGGGAACACATGCTCCAAGGTCAAGTGGCCAGGTGGCCAGGAACGAGTGAAGAATGAGTGAATGCGGTGAACTACAAAGTAAAGCAACTAGGGCGATGCAAACCCACTTAGTTATATCACTTGAACCTGCTAAAGCAGTGGCATGCCCCTCCCCGGGAGAGAGTGACTGCCCTATCTGGTGTACCCCCCTCCCCAAGGCTTCCAGAAGTGCCGCTGGGTCCCCAGATTGAGACCTCAGCAGCAAAAGGTGGAGGCTCTTTCAACCTGGCCTTAGCCCACCACAAAGAAGCAGGTAAAAACTTTCCTTGTGTTGGTGGGGTATTATCAACGGTTTACTCCCCAGTTTGCCACGACTGCTGCCCCTCCCCGCAACTTTGGTTTAACCTCTTACATCTAGATGTTCCGCTAGCGGAACACCTGCTCCAATATCCAATGATAGGCGTGGCGCGAATTACAAATTCCTCAAAAATACAAAAACTTAAATTTTTCAAACATATGACTATTTCACAGCATTTTAAAGATAAGACTCTCCTTTATCAAACCACACTGTCCGATTTCAAAAAGGCTTTACAACGAAAACAAAACATTAGATTATGTCAGCAGAGTACCAAGCCAGAAATAATCAGACACCCATTTTTCAAGCTAGCATATAATGTCACAAAAACCCAGAAGACAGCTAAATGCAGCACTAAACTTTGATGATCTTCATCAGATGACAACCCTAGGACATTATGTTATACAATACATGCATGTTTTGTTCAATCAAGTTCATATTTATATCAAAAACCAGCTTTTTACATTAGCATGTGACGTTCAGAACTAGCATACCCCCCGCAAACTTCCGGCGAATTCACTAAGAATTTACTAAATTACTCACGATAAACGTTCACAAAAAGCATAACAATTATTTTAAGAATTATAGATACAGAACTCCTCTATGCACTCGATATGTCCGATTTTAAAATAGCTTTTTGGTGAAAGCACATTTTGCAATATTCTAAGTACATAGCCCAGGCATCACGGGCTAGCTATTTAGACACCCGGCAAGTTTAGCACTCACCAATATCAGGTTTACTATTATAAAAGTTTGATTACCTTTTGTTATCTTCGTCAGAATGCACTCCCAGGACTGCTACTTCAATAACAAATGTTGGTTTGGTCCAAAATAATCCATCGTTATATCCGAATAGCGGCGTTTTGTTTGTGCGTCCCAGACACTATCTGAAATGGTAAATCAGGGTCGTGCGCATGGCGCAATTCGTGACAAAAAAAATCTAAATATTCCATTACCGTACTTCGAAGCGTCCCACCTAGCCCATAGAGGTTAAAATCCATTTTTATGCCATTTTTCTCGTAAAAAAGCGATAATATTCCGACCGGGAATCTCCTTTTAGCTAAACAGAGGTAAGTAAACAAAGCTTTCGGTCGACGCGGGCACGAGCCTGAGTCTCACAGTACTGTAACCAGCCACTACCCAAACGCGCTACTTTTTTTCAGCCAGAGCCTGCAAAGCCACGATTCAGCTTTTTACCGCCTTCTGAGACCCTATGGCAGCCGTAGGAAGTGTCACGGGACAGCTAAGATCCTCACTCTTCAATAAACAGAGACAAGAAGAACGACACCTTGTCAGACAGGCCACTTCCTGCCTGAAACCTTGTCAGGTTTTTGCCTGCCAAATGAGTTCTGTTATACTCACAGACACCATTCAAACAGTTTTAGAAACTTTAGGGTGTTTTCTATCCATATGTAATAAGTATATGCATATTCTAGTTACTGGGTAGGAGTGGTAACCAGATTAAATCGGGTACGTTTTTTATCCAGCCGTGAAAATACTGCCCCCTAGCCATAACAGGTTAAGCACCGCAACACGGTCTCCGCATGTTTTATTTTATTGTGAATTTCACCTCTGACTCCCCTAGGCTGCCACAGTATGCTATTCTCTTCTAAAATAGACAACATTTTCTTCCTATCATGTTTCTTTAGACCTGTCTGTTCACAGAGAACAATACAGGAGGAGAGATGTAGGGGTATTTCTGTGTCTTATTGTTCAAGTCAAGTTCACTCGTTTCTTGGCCTGGTGTCACGGTGGTGATTGTGATTCTCCAACAGCATGAATGTGGAAGAAGAGCCATTCCACTGATGAGCATGATATGACTATAACCACTAACCAATGGCAGAGCAGACATGTGTAATCATACACATATTAGAGCCACTTTGCTCCCATCCAGGGAGAGGAGGAGATACTGGACTGTATGGTAGTGGATGGAAGCCTGGTCTTAGATCTGTTCACTCTGTCTTGCAAACTCCTATGGTCATTGTCACACCCCAAGACAGCAGATCTGAGATCAGGCTAGGTGGATGGGGAGGGGACTCACCGATGACGATGAGGGTGTAGTTGATGTTGACGCTGCCGAAGCCATTGGTGGCCTTGCAGATGAAGGTGCCTGAGTCCTCGGCCTCCACATCTTTTATGCGCAGTGCCTGCTGCAGCACCCGGAAGCGCATCCAGCCGCTGTGGATGTTGCGGCCGTCCTTGGTCCACATGATGAGGGGTGGCGGGTCGCCCTCCACTGGGCACTGCAGCTTCATGGTGCGCCCGATCCGCACCGTCTGCCGGTGGGCGATCTTCTCTGCCACGCGGGGAGGGCCTGGGACAGGAGAGGGAGATGTAAGTGTGTTACAATGGGACATACAGTATTTTACAGAAAACTGAATCAATCAGTAATATGTAGCTACAGTGTCATACTTCAGGTAGAGATTGGCCGCCATACAGAACAGAACAAAGCAGAGCCTGGTAACGACTATAATCTGAACTGAGATCAAGTTCCAGCCATGAAAACATCAACCTTAAACAGAAGCTGGTGTGTCCTGATTTGAGGATTAGAAAAAGTGTGACTGTGAGGAGATGTTAAGATTAAATGAAAGGTGGAGCGGAGAGGGGGAATTTGAGGGGGTGATTTAAAAAAGGGAGAGTATGCATAGGAGAGTGGGAGAAAGGCAGACAGACAAAAAGAAAAGACAGAAGGGATCAGTCTTCTTTCATCTCCATTCTCTCCTCTTAAATAAATGTGATGCTGGATATGGATCCCAGCAGTCTAAAACAGATCCATGTGAGCAGCATGTCTGAATCCTGGCTCATCTTTCTGCATAAATCACATCACGCTGATACACAGTAACATTTACACAGAGTTCAGTCCCTGGGCACCAGAGGTTAAGAGCGTCTGCTAAATGACTTAAATGTAAATGTAAATGTTAACAAGCCTTTACTGCCTCGTAACTCACACATCTTGAGCACTCGTACCATCCAATGTCAACCTTTTTAATAGCCAAAGTTAAATAAATCTAAGAAAAATGCTAACATTAAACGTTTGACTACAGGACAACTAGTGTTTAATGTGGTTAGTGTTAGCCGTCCATAGAGCTAGCTGTGCCGTGTTGATGTGCGGAGAGAGGCTTTAGTGCTGGCTTCTCCAGTCCACACACTGCATGGCTCACCCGTCTGGAGGCAGGACATTGATAGTGTCACTGTTTATGTCTGTGGGGAAATGGTAACCACCTACCATGCTGTGTCTGGGTGGATCTCACTGGGTTGTTTGTGTGCTGGTCTTACTACTCTGTGTGTGTGTGTGTGGTGTGTGTGTGTGTGTGTGTGTGTGTGTGTGTGTGTGTGTGTGTGTGTGGTGTGTGTGTGTGGGGGGGGGGGGGGGCTATATGTGTGTGTGTGTGTGCGCGTGTGCCAGTATCACTACAATGTGCTCCGTGGTTATTTGATTCTTCCAGGGTTAACCCCCCAGAGTAACACTTACCAGAGCTCCCTCTCTCTACCATGCTGTGAGTCATGCTAATGCCCATTAGCCTAAAGCTAATTCCAGATTTGATTGATATGACTGGCATGAAATGCAGTCCAATAAAGCCTTTGATGAGAAACATATGCGAAAAGAAAAAAAATCTCAAGCAATACAATGTTTGTTCAGCTTTGACTGTCACCTTCCTATCATGTCCATTCATCCTCAAATCTGTTTCAGACAATCATGTCACAGAACTGGGTATCATGAGTGAATAATCCTAGAGAGAATTATGGAAAATGTTTAGAGGGGGCACTACCAGTCTTGCCAAGATGATAGCGCTCTACTGTTTTCACAGGAGAGCACGAGAACCGCTATTCTGACGGATGGAGTTTGAAAGTGTGAAAATAAATTAGTCAAAGTCAGGAATTCATTGCAGCCATTGAGTTGCTCATACTGAGAGGCTCTGGGGCCCAACAAAACCATACCACATCACCACACCTCCCAGAGATCACAGAAGCACAACCCTGCTTTTCACTCCTCTTTTGCCAAGAGTGACGAATTGAACATACATTAGACACATTTTTGAGGAGCTTTCCTTTACGTTGGAGGGACTGGCTCTAGAATTATTTTTATTATTTAAATAAATAATTGTACTTTTACCCCTTTTTCGTGATATCCAAATTGGTGGTTAAAGTCTTGTCCCATCGCTGCAACTCCCCTACGGACTCAGGAGAGGCGAAGGTCGAGAGCCATGCATCCGCCGAAACACGACCCTGCCAATCCGCACTGCTTCTTGACACACTGCTCGCTTAACCCCGGAAGCCAGATGCAGCAATGTGTCAGAGGAAACACTGTCCAGCTGGCGAACGAAGTCAGCTTGCAGGCGCCCGGCCCGCCACAAGGAGTCACTAGAGCGTAATGGGACAAGGAAATCCAGGGCCTCCCCTAACCGCTGGGCCAATTGTGCACCGCCTCATGGGTCTCCCAGTCACAGCCGGCTGTGACACAACCTGGGATCGAACCCGGGGCTGTAGTGATGCCTCAAGCACTGCGATGCAGTGCCTTAGACCGCTGTGCCACTCGGGAGGCCCTGGAATATTATTTTTTTACCTCTCTCTGGTGGAATGACACAGAAACTACCAAAAAACGATTTAATGAGATTGTCTGTCAGAGTGAGTTTAGGATCTGTGTGGATGTGTTTATGTAAATGTCTGTCTGTGTGTCTGTGTGTGTGTGTGTGTGTGTGTGTGTGTGTGTGTGTGTGTGTGTGTGTGTGTGTGTGTGTGTGTGTGTGTGTGTGTGTGTGTGTGTGTGTATGAGAGAGAGATAGAGAGTGAGTGAGAGAAAGTTGTTAGAGGGGGAGCAGAGGGAATTGTGGGGAGAGGAAATTGCAGGCTGGACCTTTTAAAACACAATCTGTTTTGTCCATTTCAACCTAAATGCATTACCCTATGCTGCTGCTGCTGGCTCCACTTGGGGATCTAAAGTACCTTAAAGAGGCAGAAGCCTCCTGTTTTCCTCTGTCTCTCAATAGATCTCTCTTTAAGCTGCAGACTACCATTTATCTTTCTTCCCTTTCATGGCATACTGGCTTAAGGTATGCAGGGAAGGGAAACGCATGTCTGGAATGTCTACTAATGACAACAAAAGTATAATTCCTTTCGGCTATGTCCGCTGACCAACGACAACATTGTCAATGAGGTCTGACTGTCCTTGTATCCTTGTGAGTCTGGGCTCTGATCATAGTCTGGAAGAGGAAGAAGAATTACCCAGCAGATACACTGTCTATTGGCCAGTGAGTCAGATAGGGACCTTTGGTCTGAGTCCAATGCACAATATTGTTGCTGGCATGCATCAGGGCTTGGAGAAGGGGAGTTGGGATCTGTGGAATGCTTTTGATTATTAAGCAGGGCTTAGAGCTAATGTGTCCTCTGAGCCAGAGTCTTCACTTTGAGGAGGTCAGGGTGAGCCTGGTGATAACTGATAGGCCTCCCACACCATCCTAGACCATAGATTAACCCTACCACGTCACCCTAGACTGTAGGTTAAACCCTACCACATCATCCTAGACCAGGGGTTACCAACGAGGGGTACTAGGAACTCTGTGGGTACTTGGCCTATCCACAGGAGTACTTGAGAAGACTCATAAGTCCATAGCGCTACTGGTAAGACGCACATGAGGGGGTACATCAGAGGTACTCCGGGCAGAGCAAAATTCAGTTGGTGGTACAGTAACCAAAAAAGGTTGTGTACCACTGTCCTATACCATCGGTTAACCCTACCACACCTTCCTAGACCATAGTTACCCCTACCATAGGTTACAATATGTTATCACTAATAAAACACAACACTGGAATGAATTGCATGATTGAAAAATAATGTTGAAAACAGCAATACATTTATGAGATTAACACATTTTTCAAAGGTCAGTGTGCGGTAGGGCAAATTTGCAATTTTACAATAGCCAACTTGACAACCTGGATTTTGTTGGGTGACTATAGACATGGGATGCAAAATAGCACTAGTTCCCTAGGCAATGACACTGTGCTCCCTCTCAAGCAGGGTTCCCCAACTGGTGGTCCACATTTGCCCCCTGGTGATTTTATTTGGCCCCCCAAGTGTTCAGAGCAAAAAACAATGTTTCAATATTGGACATAAAACATTGCAAAAACACCAGCAAATCAGCTCCAAGTGATTTTTATTTTGGAAATCTGTTCCAAAGTATATAAGCAGTGAAAAAACGTTAGGAACACCTGCTCTTTCCAATACATAGACTGACCAGGTGAATCTACAGTTGAAGTCAGAAGTTTACATACACCTTAGCCAAATACATTTAAACTCACAATTCCTGACATTTCCTGACATTTAATCCTAGTAAAAATCCCCTGTCTTAGGTCAGTTAGGATCACCACTTTATTTAAAAAATGTGAAATGTCAGAATAATAGTAGAGAGAATGATGTATTTCGGCTTTTATGTCTTTCATTACATTCCCAGTGGGTCAGAAGTTTACATACACTCAATTAGTATTTGGTAGCATTGCCTTTAACCTGTTATGGCTAGGGGGCAGTATTTTCACGGCTGGATAAAAAACGTACCCGATTTAATCTGGTTACTACTCCTGCCCAGTAACTAGAATATGCATCTAATTATTGGCTTTAGATAGAAAACACTCCAAAGTTTCTAAAACTGTTTGAATGGTGTCTGTGAGTATAACAGAACTCAAATGGCAGGTCAAAACCTGAGAGATTCCTTTACAGGAAGTGGCCTGTCTGACCATTTCTTGAACTTCTTTGCCATCTCTATCTTTTACAAAGGATCTCTGCTCTAACGTGACACTTCCTACATCTTCCATGGGCGCTCAGAGCCCGGGAAAAACCTGAATGTCGTCATCCCAGCCCCAGGCTGAAACACATTATCGCCTATCTCAAGTGGCCGATCAAGGGACTGTGGGCTTAGGCGCGTGCCCTGGCCGCCCC
Organism: Salmo salar; assembly: GCF_965601325.2. Classification (NCBI taxonomy): domain Eukaryota; kingdom Metazoa; phylum Chordata; class Actinopteri; order Salmoniformes; family Salmonidae; genus Salmo; species Salmo salar. Next base: position 45,972,677 of record NC_138295.1, on the reverse strand, counting down.
CATCTTTGTGATTTTTCCTCTGTTTGCCGAAAAGGAGATTCCCTGTCGGAATATTATCGCTTTTTTACGAGATAAATTGCATAAAAATTGATTTTAAACAGCGGTTGACATGCTTCGAAGTACGGTAATGGAATATTTACAATTTTTTTGTCACGAATTGCGCCATGAGCGCGACCCTGATTTACCATTTCGGATAGTTTCTGGAACGCACGAACAAAACGCCGCTATTCGGATATAACGATGGATTATTTGGGACCAAACCAACATTTGTTGTTGAAGTAGCAGTCCTGGGAGTGCATTCTGACGAAGACAACAAAGGTAATAACATTTTTGTTATAGTAAATCTGATTTTGGTGAAGGCTAAACTTGCCGGGTGTCTAAATAGCTAGCCCGTGATGGCTGGGCTATGTACTTAGAATATTTCAAAATGTGCTTTCACCAAAAAGCTATTTTAAAATCGGACATATCGAGTGCATAGAGGAGTTCTGTATCTATAATTCTTAAAATAATTGTTATGCTTTTTGTGAACGTTTATCGTGAGCAATTTAGTAAATTCCCCGGAAGTTTGCGGGGGGTATGCTAGTTCTGAACGTCACATGCTAATGTAAAAAGCTGTTTTTTGATATAAATATGAACTTGATTGAACAAAACATGCATGTATTGTATAACATAATGTCCTAGGGTTGTCATCTGATGAAGATCATCAAAGGTTAGTGCTGCATTTAGCTGTCTTCTGGGTTTTTGTGACATTATATGCTAGCTTGAAAAATGGGTGTGTGATTATTTCTGGCTGGGTACTCTGCTGACATAATCTAATGTTTTGCTTCGCTGTAAAGCCTTTTTGAAATCGGACAGTGTGGTTAGATAAAGGAGAGTCTTGTCTTTAAAATGCTGTGAAATAGTCATATGTTTGAAAAATTTAAGTTTTTGTATTTTTGAGGAATTTGTCATTCGCGCCACGCCTATCATTGGATATTGGAGCAGGTGTTCCGCTAGCGGAACGTCTAGATGTAAGAGGTTAAATTGTTTAACTTGGGTCAAACGTTTCGGGTAGCCTTCCACAAGCTTCCCACAATAAGTTTGGTGAATTTTGGCCCATTCCTCCTGACAGAGCTGGTGTAACTAAGTCAGGTTTGTAGGCCTCCTTGCTCGCACACACTTTTTCAGTTCTGCCCACAAATGTTCTATAGGATTGAGAACAGAGCTTTGTGATGGCCACTCCAATACCTTGACTTTGTTGTCCTTAAGCCATTTTGCCACAACTTTGGAAGTATTCTTGGGCTCATTGTCCATTTGGAAGACCCGTTTGCGACCAAGCTTTAAACTTCCTGACTGATGTCCTCCCTCATGATGCCATCTAATTTGTGAAGTGCACCAGTCCCTCCTGCAGCAAAGCACCCCCACAACATGATGCTGCCACCCCCGTGCTTCACGGTTGGGATGGTGTTCTTCAGCTTGCAAGACTCCCCTTTTTCCTCCAAACATAACGATGGTCATTATGGCCAAACAGTTCTATTTTTGTTTCATCAGACCAGAGGACATTTCTACAAAAAGTACGATCTTTGTCCCCATGTGCAGTTGCAAACCGTAGTCCGGCTATTTTTATGGTGGTTTTGGAGCAGTGGCTTCTTCCTTGCTGAGCGGCCTTTCAGGTTATGTCGATATAGGACTCATTTTACTGTGGATATAGATACTTTGTACCTGTTTCCTCCAGCATCTTCACAAGGTCCTTTGCTGTTGTTCTGGGATTGATTTGCACTTTTCGCACCAAAGTATGTTCATCTCTAGGAGACAGAACGCATCTCCTTCCTGAGCGGTATGATGGCTGCGTGGTCCCATGGCGTTTACCAGTTTGAGTGTGCCAAGAACTAAAACGCTGCTGGGTTTTTCATGCTCAACAGTTTCCTGTGTGTATCAAGAATGGTCCACCACCCAAAGGACATCCAGCCAACTTGAAAACTGTGGCAAGCATTCGAGACAACATGTGCCATCATCCATGTGGAACGCTTTCAACACCTTATAGTCCATGCCCCGATGAATCGAGGCTGTTCTGAGGGCAAAAGGAGGTGCAACTCAATGATAATGTTTTAGTCATATGTTATCTCTGTTTGGGCTTCTTGCGGTCAACTTGCAGTCTACAATTATTTGTAATTATGTCCCGGCCCCCTGACCATCTGCTCAAGAAAAAGTCATCCTGCATACATGCGCATACTTTGAAACACTGGCACGGGTCTTACACAATGCGTAACATGTAAACTCCTTAGCTCTTAACCCAGCCCAGTCCTCGATCTACAAAAGCTAAAAAACATATACACATCTAGGTACTTTTTGCAGGTTTATAGGTGAACTCATGAAATATAAAAAATACAACTCTGCACACTGCTGTTCATGATCTCAGGTGATTTTATTAATACAACGTTTCAACCCTTAGGTATTAATAAGGCATCAATATCCCAGAAGGGTGTAAAGGCCCTATATAGGGGCAGTGCTCACTGACATCACTTCCTTGAGCTCCCAGATTATTGTGACTGTCTGCTGAAGTGGTCCAAGAGAGCAGAGAAAAGATGACAGAGGGGCGAAAGGAAAAGATGATGATTGGGTCTCTAACCTTTACCTTCCCCTGGGGAGGGGAGGAATGAGGGACTGGTGGGATTTCTCATGTTGCCACCATGGGCTTTGCAGAGCCAACAGCAACATACTGTATCTCAGACAGACCAGACCATCGCGCCCAGACAGCGAGCACTCTTTTTGGTCTCGCTCTCCCTCCCATCAGAGCAGGCTCCATCCCAAATAGCACCCTATTCAGTGCACTACTTCTGGCCAGGGCCCATGGCTCTGGTCAAATGCAAAGACAAAAGCTAGGGAACGATGGTGGGACAATACATTTCAGCACATTTCATTTCCCAACAGAAAGGCCCACCACAATCGTCACCTGGTTGGGAAACCAAGACACACATTCTCTCTTTTATCTACCCATAGTTTTCTAAACACCCCCTGAGAGCCACATTCTCTCGCTCTTTTTACTCCTTCCTTCCCCATAGCCTAGGGTGACCCAGCAGAGTGATGACTACACATTTAGACAGACCACACTGCCTATCCTTTAGACAGGTAATGTCAACCGCTGTCAATAGGTCAATTGCTCCCAATTGGTAAAGCATAACAGTTAACACTAGCCCGGGGCTGGGAGGTGGATACGTTTACATTAAGCACTGGGAACTTAAATCACAGCCACACTTTCCTCAGTGTATCCACTATTCACACCTTTACTGAAGTGACTTATCTGAAAATAATTTTTCAGAGATCCTCCTGAATTATAAATTAATAATAATCAGTTGCAATCAACACACATGGTGTAGTTACTACAGTGCCTCTCTGACCTCTTGATATTTGTTACATGGCAGAAATAAGAGAGAGAGAAGGAGAGGAAGAGAGGGTGGGTGAGAGGGAGAGAGAGAGGAATAGAGGGAGAGAAAGAGGGAGAGAAAAAGACATATGAATCCAGCCTGCGTCTCCTTCCCCCTTTAGCAGCCCTGCGGCTCTAGGCTGGTGGATGGACTCAGTGTTAGCACAGGGTTCTGGGAAAGCCGAGGGGTGTTGGGCACTGAGTGGATCATGTTGCCACACTGACCAGTCAGCAAATTCCATCCTTAAAGTTCCACTCGCTGTTTTGAGAAAGGGGGCGAGGTCTGAGGTCCGTGTTTCAGGCAGGCAAAATTAAACATCTGTGCTCCTGTGATGCTCCACTCCACCATTTTTTCCCTGTCATGATGTGCGCTGTTTGAGTGATGCATTATTGATTTGTCTGAGTAAGAACGTTCCGACTGCCTGGTTGGGAAAACAAGATGCCATGTGTCCATGGGATTCATTGGACAAAAAGCCTGGCCATGTCAAGAGAATCACAAGGAGGTCTTTCTCAATACCAACTCCATTGTCCTAGCTCTGAGTAATGGCAGTGAGTTAACAGAGAACTGGAAGTAATCCAGCCCCACAATTACCACTTGTTTTGTCCAAAATCTATTCATCTACAAACACACCTGTCTTTTTTTAGGGTTAACAAAACAGATTGCAAAATAAAGAAATGTTGCAATCAGACCTGGAACATGCACTGAAAAATCAGTGAAAAAAAGATGAACAGATTCAGAAGCATTTTAAAAGAGCAACCAAAAAGCCAATATCCTGAGGTAGAGTTTAACCTCTCTGGGCTAGGCGGGACGAATTCGTCCCACCTACGTAACAGCCACTTGAAGCCTGTGGCGCGATTTTCAAAACCTTAAAAATCCTATTACTTCAATTTCTCAAACATATGACTATTTTACAGCTATTTAAAGACAAGACTCTCGTTAATCTAACCACACTGTCCGATTTCAAAAAGGCTTTACAACGAAAGCAAAACATTAGATTATGTCAGCAGAGTACCAAGCCAGAAATAATCAGACACCCATTTTTCAAGCTAGCATATAATGTCACAAAAACCCAGAAGACAGCTAAATGCAGCACTCACCTTTGATGATCTTCATCAGATGACAACCCTAGGACATTATGTTATACAATACATGCATGTTTTGTTCAATCAAGTTCATATTTATATCAAAAACCAGCTTTTTACATTAGCATGTGACGTTCAGAACTAGCATACCCCCTGCAAACTTCCGGGGAATTCGCTAACATTTTACTAAATTACTCACGATAAACGTTCACAAAAAGCATAACAATTATTTTAAGAATTATAGATACAGACCTCCTCTATGCACTCGATATGTCCGATTTTAAAATAGCTTTTTGGTGAAAGCACATTTTGCAATATTCTAAGTACATAGCCCAGGCATCACGGGCTAGCTATTTAGACACCCGGCAAGTTTAGCACTCACCATAATCATATTTACTATTATAAAAGTTTGATTACCTTTTGTTGTCTTCGTCAGAATGCACTCCCAGGACTGCTACTTCAATAACAAATGTTGGTTTGGTCCAAAATAATCCATCGTTATATCCAAATAGCGGCGTTTTGTTCGTGCGTTCCAGACACTATCCGAAATGGTAAAGAAGGGTCGCGCACATGGCGCAATTCGTGACCAAAAAATTCTAAATATTCCATTACCGTACTTCGAAGCATGTTAACCGCTGTTTAAAATCAATTTTTACGCCACTTTTCTCGTAGAAAAGCGATAATATTCCGACAGGGAATCTCCTTTTCGGCAAACAGAGGAAAAAATCACAAAGGCGGGGGCGGTCGGGTCACGCGCCTAAGCCCAGAGTCCCTTGATCGGCCACTTGAGAAAGGCGATAATGTGTTTCAGCCTGGGGCTGGGATGACGACATTCAGGTTTTTCCCGGGCTCTGAGCGCCTATGGACGACGTAGGAAGTGTCACGTTAGAGCAGAGATCCTTAGTAAAAGATAGAGATGGAAAAGAATTTCAAGAAATGGTCAGACAGGCCACTTCCTGTAAAGGAATCTCTCAGGTTTTGACCTGCCATTTGAGTTCTGTTATACTCACAGACACCATTCAAACCGTTTTAGAAACTTTAGGGTATTTTCTATCCATATGTAATAAGTATATGCATATTCTAGTTACTGGGTAGGAGTGGTAACCAGATTAAATCGGGTATGTTTTTTATCCAGCCGTGTCAATACTGCCCCCTAGCCCTAACAGGTTAATGGATAGCATTCTTCCAAAAGGTTATTAAGTCTTTTACTGGAACCCAGTCGAAGAAAACTTGGGTCTGAATGACAATTATCCAGAAGTATTCGAAGGAAACGGAGTGATAAAAAAACGATGTAAAATGTCCAGATAATTCCCAGGCCTGTGACCTGGGTATAGTAGGGATAGGAGCTGGAAAGCTGTTGCAGGAAGAGTGTGTTAAAGGCCACAACTACTATTACACTGCCACTATAGGGGCTTTATACAGTATTTCACAGGGGGTAGCTAAAAACGACCCTCCATGAGTATCAGCCCATCCCCCTCTCGATTTTACTGAGCTGGGAAGCAACTGAACAAACTAATTCCACCACAACCAACCTTGACCATCGGCCTCTACTTATTACTTAATAGGGCAACAGGACTTCACAGGACCAGGGCCCCAAAGAGTAACTGTGCCGTGAGTAGGCTACAAATAACCCAAGTATTCTGTCTCCCTAGCCTAGGCCTAGCATGCAAAGGCATATGGAATGTAGAGCAGTAGTAGTGTGCCTATATTCTGAGCAGAGCTCCCCCCACACCAACACACTGGGAATCCTGGGAGTGCATTCTGATGAAGATCATCAAAGGTAAGTGAATATTTATAATGCTATTTCTGATTTTAGTTGACTCCAAAATGGCGGGTATCTATATTGCTTGTTGTTGATGTCTGAGCGCTGTACTCAGATTAATGCAAAGTGTGCTTTCGCTATAAAGTTTTTTTTTAATCTGACACAGCGGTTGCATTAAGGAGAAGTGTATCTATAATTATTTTATTAACAGTTTAATATTTTATCAACGTTTATGATGAGTATTTCTGTAAATTGATGTGCTCATTCACTGGAAGTTTTGGGAGGCAAAACATTTCTGAACATTACACGCCAATGTAAAATGGGGTTTTTGGATATAAATATGAAATATATCGAGCAAAACATACATGTATTGTGTAACATGAAGTCCTATGAGTGCCATTTGATGAAGATCATCAAAGGTTAGTGATTAATTTTAGCTGTATTTCTGGTTTTTGTGACGCCTCTCCTTGCTTGGAAAATGGCTGTGTGGTTTTTCTTGTCTCGGCGCTGTCCTAACATAATCTAATGTTATGCTTTCGCCGTAAAGCCTTTTTGAAATCGGACAATGTGGTTGGATTAAGGAGAAGTGTATCTTTAAAATGGGATATAATAGTTGTATGCTAGCGTCCCACATTTCCCAGAGAGGTTAATGTCAATATGCCTTGTCCATTGCTGTTCTGGTTAGTGTTTATTGGCTTATTTCACTGAAGACCTTCTAGCCCTGCTCATTATACCTTTTTCAACCTTTCAGTTCCACCACCCACACATGTGATGACATCACCTGGTTTCAATGATGTTTCTAGAGACAATATCTCTCTCAATGCCTAGGTTTACCTCCACTGTATTCACATCCTACCATACCTTTGTCTGTACATTATACCGCTCAGCCCAGTCAAAACTGTTCGCTGCTCTGGCACCCCAATGGTGGAACAAGCTCCCTCACGACGCCAGGACAGCGGAGTCAATCACCACCTTCCATAGACACCTGAAACCCCACCTCTTTAAGGAATACCTGGGATAGGATAAAGTAATCCTTCTAAACCCCACCCCCCAAAAAATGATATAGATGTACTATTGTACAGTGGTTGTTCCACTGGATATCATAAGGTGAATGCACCAATTTGTAAGTCGCTCTGGATAAGAGTGTCTGCTAAATGACGTAAATGTAAAAAATACCTTGAAGCTATTTTATGGCCCCCAGAAACCTGCTCCTTTTACTCTCTGTTCCGGACGTCCTAGACGACCAATTCTCATAGCTTTTAGCCGTACCCTTATCCTACTCCTCCTCTGTTCCTCTGGCGATGTAGAGGTGAATCCAGGCCCTGCAGTGCCTAGCTCCACTCCTATTCCCCAGGCGCTCTCTTTTGATAACTTCTGTAACCATAATAGCCTTGGTTTCATGCATGTTAACATTAGAAGCCTCCTCCCTAAGTTTGTTTTATTCACTGCTTTAGCACACTCTGCCAACCCGGATGTCCTAGCCGTGTCTGAATCCTGGCTTAGGAAGACCACCAAAAACTCTGAAATCTCCATCCCTAACTACAACATTTTCAGACAAGATAGAACGGCCAAAGGGGGCGGTGTTGCAATCTACTGCAGAGATAGCCTGCAGAGTTCTGTCCTACTATCCAGGTCTTTACCCAAACAATTTGAACTTCTACTTTTAAAAATCCACCTCTCTAAAAACAAGTCTCTCACCGTTGCCGCCTGCTATAGACCACCCTCGGCCCCCAGCTGTGCTCTGGACACCATATGTGAACTGATTTACCCCATCTATCTTCAGAGCTCGTGCTGCTAGGTGACCTAAACTGGGACATGCTTAACACCCCAGCCATCCTACAATCTAAGCTTGATGCCCTCAATCTCACCCAAATGATCAATGAACCTACCAGGTACCACCCCAAAGCCGGAAACACGGGCACCCTCATAGATATCATCCTAACCAACTTGCCCTCTAAATACACCTCTGCTGTTTTCAACCAAGATCTCAGCGATCACAGCCTCATTGCCTGCATCCGTAATGGGTCAGCGGTCAAACGACCTCCACTCATCACTGTCAAACGCTCCCTGAAACACTTAACCTGTTTAGGATAGGGGGCAGTATTGACACGGCTGGATAAAAAACATACCCGATTTAATCTGGTTACCACTCCTACCCAGTAACTAGAATATGCATATCCTTATTACATATGGATAGAAAACACCCTAAATTTTCTAAAACTGTTTGAATGGTGTCTGTGAGTATAACAGAACTCAAATGGCAGGTCAAAACCTGCGAGATTCCTTTACAGGAAGTGGCCTGTCTGACCATTTCTTGAACTTGTTTTCCATCTCTATCATTTACTAAGGATCTCTGCTCTAACGTGACACTTCCCACGTCGTCCATAGGCGCTCAGAGCCCGGGAAAAAACAGAATGTCGTCATTCCAGCCCCAGGCTGAAACACATTATCGCCTTTCTCAAGTGGCCGATCAAGGGACACTGGCTTATGCGCGTGACCCCGACCGCCCCCGCCTTTGGGATTTTTTCCTCTGTTTGCCGAAAAGGAGATTCCCTGTCGGAATATTATCGCTTTTCTACGAGAAAAATTTCGTAAAAATTGATTTTAAACAGCGGTTGACATGCTTCGAAGTACGGTAATGGAATACTTAGAATTTTATTGTCACGAATTGCGCCATGCGCGCGACACTTCTTTACTATTTCGGATAGTGTCTGGAACGCACGAACAAAACGCCGCTATTCGGATATAACGATGGATTATTTTGGACCAAACCAACATTTGTTATTGAAGTAGCAGTCCTGGGTGTGTATTCTGACGAAGACAACAAAAGGTAATCAAACTTTTATAATAGTAAATATGATTATGGTGAGTGCTAAACTTGCCTGGGCTATGTACTTAGAATATTGCAAAATGTGCTTTCACCAAAAAGCTATTTTAAAATCGGACATATCGAGTGCATAGAGGAGGTCTGTATCTATAATTCTTAAAATAATTGTTATGCTTTTTGTGAACGTTTATCGTGAGTAATTTAGTAAAATGTTAGCGAATTCCCCGGAAGTTTGCGGGGGGTATGCTAGTTCTGAACGTCACATGCTAATGTAAAAAGCTGGTTTTTGATATAAATATGAACTTGATTGAACAAAACATGCATGTATTGTATAACATAATGTCCTAGGGTTGTCATCTGATGAAGATCATCAAAGGTGAGTGCTGCATTTAGCTGTCTTCTGGGTTTTGGTGACATTATATGCTGGCTTGAAAAATGGGTGTCTGATTATTTCTGGCTTGGTACTCTGCTGACATAATCTAATGTTTTGCTTTCGTTGTAAAGCCTTTTTGAAATCGGACAGTGTGGTTAGATTAACGAGAGTCTTGTCTTTAAATGGCTGTAAAATAGTCATATGTTTGAGAAATTGAAGTAATAGGATTTTTAAGGTTTTGAAAATCGCGCCACAGGATAGCAGTGGCTGTTACGTAGGTGGGACGAATTCGTCCCGCCTAGCCTAGAGAGGTTAATGAGCAGCCCTTTCTAATCGACCTGGCCCGGGTATCCTGGAAGGATATTGACCTCATCCCGTCAGTAGAGGATGCCTGGTTATTTTTTTTAAATGCCTTCCTCACCATCTTAAATAAGCATGCCCCATTCAAGAAATGTAGAACCAGGAACAGATATAGCCCTTGGTTCTCTCCAGGCCTGACTGCCCTTAACAAACACAAAAACATAATGTGGCGTTCTGCATTAGCATCGAACAGCTCCCGTGATATGCAACTTTTCAGGGAAGTTAGAAACCAATATACACAGGCAGTTAGAAAAGCCAAGGCTAGCTTTTTCAAGCAGAAATTTGCTTCCTGCAACACAAACTCAAAAACGTTCTGGGACACTGTAAAGTCCTTGGAGAAAAAGAGCACCTCCTCCCAGCTGCCCACTGCACTGGGGATAGGAAACTCCGTCCCCACTGATAAATCCACTATAATTGAGAATTTCAATAAGCATTTTCCTACGGCTGGCCATGCTTTCCACCTGGCTACCCCTACCCCCGGTCAACAGCACTGCACCCCCCACAGCAACTCGCCCAAGCCTTCCACATTTCTCCTTCTCCCAAATCCACTCAGCTGATATTCTGAAAGAGGTGAAAAATCTGAACGCCCACAAATCAGCCGGGCTAGACAATCTGGACCCTTTCTTTCTAAAATTATCTGCCGAAATTGTTGCAACCCCTATTACTAGCCTGTTCAACCTCTATTTCGTGTCGTCTGAGATTCCCAAAGATTGGAAAGCAGCTGCGGTCATCCCCCTCTTCAAAGGGGGGGACACTCTTGACCCAAACTGCTACAGACTATCTATCCTACCCTGCCTTTCTAAGGTCTTCGAAAGCCAAGTCAACAAACAGATTACCGACCATTTTGAATCCCACCGCACCTTCTCCGCTATGCAATCTGGTTTCAGAGCTGGTCAAGGGTGCACCTCAGCCACGCTCAAGGTCCTAAACGATATCTTAACTGCCATCGATAAGAAACAATACTGTGCAGCCATATTCATTGACCTGGCCAAGGCTTTCGACTCTGTCAATCACCACATCCTCATCGGCAGACTCAATAGCCTTGGTTTCTCAAATGATTGCCTCGCCTGGTTCACCAACTACTTCTCTGATAGAGTTCAGTGTGTCAAATCGGAGGGCCTGTTGTCCGGGCCTCTGGCAGTCTCTATGGGGGTGCCACAGGGTTCTATTCTTGGGCCGACTCTCTTCTCTGTATACATCAATGATGTCGCTCTTGCTGCTGGTGAGTCTCTGATCCACCTCTACGCAGATGACACCATTCTGTATACTTCTGGCCTTACTTTGGACACTGTGTTAACAACCCTCCAGACGAGCTTCAATGCCATACAACTCTCCTTCCGTGGCCTCCAACTGCTCTTAACCTTTCTAGGGTATGTGGGACGAAACCTACTCAACAGCCAGTGGAATCCCGTGGCGTGATATTCAAATACCTTAGAAATGCTATTACTTCAATTTCTCAAACATATGACTATTTTACAACATTTTAACCTGTTAGGGCTAGGGGGCAGCATTTGCACGTCTGGATGAATTTTTTTTTACCCGATTTAATCTGGTTACTAATCCTACCCAGTAACTAGAATATGCATATACTTATTATATATGGATAGAAAACACTCTAAAGTTTCTAAAACTGTTTGAATGGTGTCTGTGAGTATAACAGAACTCATTTGGCAGGCAAAACCCTGAGACATTTTCTGACAGGAAGTGGATACCTGATGTGTTGTATTACCTTTAAACCTATCCCATTGAAAAACACAGGGGCTGAGGAATATTTTGGCACTTCCTATTGCTTCCACTAGATGTCACCAGCCTTTACAAAGTGTTTTGAGTCTTCTGGAGGGAGATCTGACCGAACAAGAGCCATGGAACGATGATGTCCCATTAGACACCTGGCGCGCGAGTTCATGTTGGGTACCCTCGTTCCAATACGTTATAAAAGAGTATGCATTCGTCCACCTTGAATATTATTCATGTTCTGGTTAAAAAAGGCCCTAATGATTTATGCTATACAACGTTTGACATGTTTGAACGAACGTGAATATATTTTTTCCCCTCGTTCATGACGAGAAGTCCGGCTGGCTTAGATCATGTGCTAACAAGACGGAGATTTTTGGACATAAATGATGAGCTTTTTTGAACAAAACTACATTCGTTATGGACCTGTGATACCTGGAAGTGACATCTGATGAAGAGAATCAAAGGTAATGGATTATTTACATAGTATTTTCGATTTTAGATCTCCCCAACATGACGTCTAGTCTGTATCGCAATGCGTATTTTTCTGGGCGCAGTGCTCAGATTATTGCAAAGTGTGATTTCCCAGTAAGGTTATTTTTAAATCTGGCAAGTTGATTGCGTTCAAGAGATGTAAATCTATAATTCTTTAAATGACAATATAATATTTTACCAATGTTTTCTAATTTGAATTATTTAATTTGTGACGCTGACTTGACTGCCGGTTATTGGAGGGAAACGATTTCCTCAACATCAATGCCATAGTAAAACGCTGTTTTTGGATATAAATATGAACTTGATAGAACTAAAAATGCATGCATTGTCTAACATAATGTCCTAGGAGTGTCATCTGATGGAGATTGTAAAAGGTTAGTGCATCATTTTAGCTGGTTTTATGGTTTTGGTGACCCTGTCTTTGAATTGACAAAACATTACACACAACTCTTGTAAATGTACTGTCCTAACATACTCTAAATTTATGCTTTCGCCGTAAAACCTTTTTGAAATCGTAAAACGTGGTTAGATTAACCTGTTAGGGCTAGGGGGCAGCATTGACACGGCTGGATAAAAAACATACCCGATTTAATCTGGTTACCACTCCTACTCAGTAACTAGAATATGCATATACTTATTACATATGGATAGAAAACACCCTAAATTTTCTAAAACTGTTTGAATGGTGTCTGTGAGTATAACAGAACTCAAATGGCAGGTCAAAACCTGAGAGATTCCTTTACAGGAAGTGGCCTGTCTGACCATTTCTGGAACTTCTTTGCCATCTCTATCATTTACTAAGGATCTCTGCTCTAACGTGACACTTCCCACGTCGTCCATAGGCTCTCATAGCCCGGGAAAAAAGAGAATGTCGTCATTCCAGCCCCAGGCTGAAACACATTATCGCCTTTCTCAAGTGGCCCATCAAGAGACACTAGCTTATGCGCGTGACCCCGACCGCCCCCGCCTTTGGGATTTTTTCCTCTGTTTGCCGAAAAGGAGATTCCCTGTCGGAATTTTACCGCTTTTCTACGAGAAAAATGACGTAAAAATTGATTTTAAACAGCGGTTGACATGCTTCGACGTACGGCAATTGAATACTTTGAATTTTATTGTCAGGAATTGCGCCAAGCGCGCGACACTTCTTTACTATTTCGGATAGTGTCTGGAACGCACGAACAAAACGCCGCTATTCGGATATAACGATGGATTATTTTGGACCAAACCAACATTTGTTATTGAAGTAGACGTCCTGGGTGTGCATTCTGACGAAGACAACAAAAGGTAATGACATTTTTATAATAGTAAATATGATTATGGTGAGTGCTAAACTTGCCGGATGTCTAAATAGCGAGCCCGTGATGCCTGGGCTATATACTTAGAATATTGCAAAATGTGCTTTCACCAAAAAGCTATTTTAAAATCGGACATATCGAGTGCATAGAGGAGGTCTGTATCTATAATTCTTAAAATAATTGTTATGCTTTTTGTGAACGTTTATCGTGAGTAATTTAGTAAAATGTTAGCGAATTCCCCGTAAGTTTGCGGGGGGTATGCTAGTTCTGAACGTCACATGCTAATGTAAAAAGCTGGTTTTTGATATAAATATGAACTTGATTGAACAAAACATGCATGTATTGTATAACATAATGTCCTAGGGTTGTCATCTGATGAAGATCATCAAAGGTGAGTGCTGCATTTAGCTGTCTTCTGGGTTTTGGTGACATTATATGCTGGCTTGAAAAATGGGTGTCTGATTATTTCTGGCTTGGTACTCTGCTGACATAATCTAATGTTTTGCTTTCGTTGTAAAGCCTTTTTGAAATCGGACAGTGTGGTTAGATTAACGAGAGTCTTATCTTTAAATGGCTGTAAAATAGTCATATGTTTGAGAAATTGAAGTAATAGGATTTTGAAGATTTTGAAAATCGCGCCACAGGCTGGCAGTGGATGTTACGTAGGTGGGACGAATTCGTCCCGCCGGTCCCATAGAGGTTAAGGAGATGTTTATCTTTCAAAGGGTGTAAAATAGTTGTATGTTTGAAAAATTTGAATTTTGACATTTATTTGGATTCAAATTTGCCGCTCTTGAAATGCACCTGCTGTTGATGGAGTGCACCACGGGTGGCACGCTAGCGTCCCACCTAGCCCATAGAGGTTAAAGACAAGACTCTCGTTAATCTAACCACACTGTCCGATTTCAAAAACATTAGATTATGTCAGCAGAGTACCCAGCCAGAAATAATCAGACACCCATATTTATATAAAAAAACAGCTTTTTATATTAGCATGTGATGTTCAGAACTAGCATACCCACCGCAAACTTCAGGTGAATTTACTAAATTACTCACGATAAACGTTCACAAAAAACATAACAATTATTTTAAGAATTATAGATACAGAACTCCTTTATGCAATCACGGTGTCCGATTTTAAAAAAGCTTTTCGGCAAAAGCACATTTTGCAATATTCTGAGTAGATAGCTCGCCATCACGGGCTAGCTATTTTGACACCCACCAAGTTTGGCACTCACCAAACTCAGATTTACTATAAGAAAAATTGGATTACCTTTGCTGTTCTTCGTCAGAATGCACTCCCAGGACTTCTACTTCATCCACAAATGTTGTTTTGGTTCAAAATAATCCATAGTTATGTTCAAATATCCTCTGTTTCGTTCTTGCGTTCAAGACACTGTCCGAAGGGTGACGAAGGGTGACGCGCGGACGCGTATCGTGACAAAAAATGTCAAAATATTCCATTACCGTACTTCGAAGAATGTCAAACGCTGTTTAAAATCAATTTTAATGCGATTTTTCTCGTAAAAAAGCAATAATATTCCGACCGGGAAACCCTGTTTTCGTTCAAAGACTCAAAATCTAAAATGGACTCTTCACGTGCACGCGCGCCCCCGTCTCATTGTTCTCAGATCGACCACTTACCAAATGCGCTACTGTTTTTCAGCCATGGGCTGCAAAGTCATCATTCAACGTTCTGGCGCCTTCTGGGAGCCTATGGGAGCCTTAGAAAGTGTCACGTTACAGCAGAGATCCTTTGTTTTCAATAAAGAGAGTGTAGAAGGCCAAGAAAAGGTCAGAGAAGGCACTTCCTGTACAGAATCTTCTCAGGTTTTTGCCTGCCATATGAGTTCTGTTATACTCACAGACACCATTCAAACAGTTTTAGAAACTTTAGGGTGTTTTCTATCCAAATCAAACAATTACATGCATATTGTAGTTTCTGGGCAGTAGTAATAACCAGATTAAATCGGGTATGTTTTTTATCCGGATGTGAAAATACTGCCCCTACCCTTGAGAGGTTAAATACAAGTAAAACTAAATGCATGCTCTTCAACCGATCGCTGCCTGCACCTGCCCGCCCGTCCAGCATCACCACTCTGGACGGTTCTGACTTAGAATATGTGGACAACTACAAATACCTAGTTGTCTGGTTCGACTGTAAACTCTCCTTCCAGACTCACATCAAACATCTCCAATCCAAAGTTAAATCTAGAATTGGCTTCCTATTTCGCAACAAAGCATCCTTCACCCATGCTGCCAAACATACCCTCGTAAAACTGACCATCCTACCAATCCTCGACTTCGGCGATGTCATTTACAAAATAGCCTTCAATACCCTACTTAACAAATTGGATGCAGTCTATCACAGTGCCATCCGTTTTGTCACCAAAGCCCCATATACTACCCACCACTGCGACTTGTACGCACTCGTTGGCTGGCCCTCGCTTCATACTCGTCGCAAAACCCACTGGCTTCAGGTCATCTACAAGACCCTGCTATGTAAAGTCTCCCCTTATCTCAGCTCGCTGGTCACCATAGCAGCTGCGCTCCAGCAGGTATATCTCTCTGGTCACCCCCAAAGCCAATTCCTCATTCGGCCGCCTCTCCTTCCAGTTCTCCGCTGCCAATAACTGGAACGAACTACAAAAATCTCTGAAACTGGAAACACTTATCTCCCTCACTAGCTTTAAGCACCAGCTGTCAGAGCAGCTCACAGACCACTGCACCTGCCCATCTATAATTTAGCCCAAACAACTACCTCTTCCCCTATTGTATTTATTTATTTTGCTGCTTTGCACCCCATTATTTCTATTTCTACTTTGCACTTTCTTCTACTACAAATATACCATTCCAGTGTTTTAATTGCTATATTGTATTTACTTCGCCACCGTGGCCTTTTTTTTGCCTTTACCTCCCTTATCTCACCTCATTTGTTCACATTGTATATAGACTTATTTTTCTACTGTATTATTGACTGTATGTTTGTTTTACTCCATGTGTAACTCTGTGTTGTTATATGTGTTGAACTGCTTTGCTTTATCTTGGCCAGGTCGCAATTGTAAATGAGAACTTGTTCTCAACTTGCCTCCCTGGTTAAATATAGGTGAAAAAAATAAATAAAAAACAGTGCATTCGTAAAGTATTCAGACCCCTTGACTTTTTCCACATTTTGTTATGTTACAGCCTTTTTCTAATATTGATTCAATAGTTTTTTTTCCTCATCAATCTACACACAATACCCCATAAGGACAAAACAAAAACTGGTTCAGAAATTTTAGCAAATGTATAAAAAACTGAAATATCACATTTACATAAGTATTCAGATCCTTTACTCAGTACTTATTTGAAGCACCTTTGGCAGCGATTACAGCCTCAAGTCTTCTTCGGTAGGATGCTACAAGCTTGGCACACCTGTACTTGGGGAGTTTCTCCTATTCTTCTCTGCAGATCCTCTCAAGCTCTGTCAGGTTGGAGGGGAGCATCGCTGCACAGCTATTTTCAAGTCTCTCCAGAGATGTTCGATCGGGTTCCAGTCCGGACTCTGGCTGGGCCACTCAAGGACATTCAGAGACTAGTCCTAAAGCCATTCCTGTGTTGTCTTGGCTGTGTGCTTAGGGTCGTTGTCCTGTTGGAAGGTGAACCTTCGACCCAGTCTGAGGTCCTGAGTGCTCTGGAGCAGGTTTTCAAGACTCTCTGTAATTTGCTCCATTCATTTTCCCTCAATCCTGACTAGTCTCCCAGTCCCTGCCGCTGAAAAACATCCCCACAGCATGATTCTGCCTGTACCATGCTTCATCGTAGGGATGGTGCCAGGTTTCCTCCATTCAGGCCAAAGAGTTCAATCTTGGTTTCATCAGACCAGAGAATCTTGTTTCTCATGTTCTGAGTTCTTTAGGGGCGGCAAGTAACCTAGTGGTTAGAGCATTGGGCTGCTGGATCAAATCCCCGAGCTGACAAGGTAAAAATCTGTAGTTCTGCCCCTGGACAAGGCAGTAAACCCACTGCTCCCCGGTAGGCTGTCATTGTAAATAAAAATGTGTTCTTAACTGACTTGTCGAGCTAAATAAAGGTAATATATATATATATATATATAAACTCAGCAAAAAAAAAAACATCACTTTTTCAGGACCCTGTCTTTCAAAAATAATTCATAAAAATCCATATAACTTTAGTTAAACCCTTTAAAATGAAGATCTGTAACCACTGTTTCCCATGCTTGTTCAATGAACCATAAACAATTAATCAACATGCACCTGTGGAATGGTCGTTAAGATACTAAAAGCTTACAGACGGTAGGCAATTAAGGTCACAGTTATGAAAACTTAGGACACTAAAGAGGCCTTTCTACTTACTCTGAAAAACACCAAAAGAAAGATGCCCAGGGTCCCTGCTCATCTGCGTGAACGTGCCTTGGGCATGCTGCAAGGAGGCATGAGGACTGCCGATGTGGTCAGGGCAATAAATTGCAATGTCCGTACTGTGAGATGCCTAAGACAGTGCAACAGGGAGACAGGACGGACAGCTGATCGTCCTCACAGTGGCAGACCACGTGTAACAACACCTGCCCAGGATTGGTACATCCGGACATCACACCTGCGGGACAGGTACAGGATGGCAACAACAACTGCCCGAGTTATACCAGGAATGCACATTCCCTGCATCAGTGCTCAGACTGTCTGCAATAGGCTGAGAGAGGCTGGACAGAGGGATTGTAGGCCTGTTGTAAGGAAGGTCCTCACCAGACATCACCGGCAACAACGTCGCTTATGGGCACAAACCCACCGTCGCTGGACCAGACAGGACTGGCAAAAAGTGCTCTTCACTGACAGGTCGCGGTTTTGTCTCACCAGGGATGATGGTCGGATTCGCGTTTATCGTCAAAGGAATGAGCGTTACACTGAGGCCTGTACTCTGGAGCTGGATCAACTTGGAGGTGGAGGGTCCGTCATGGTCTGGGGCAGTGTGTTACAGCATCATCGGACTGAGCTTGTTGTCATTGCAGGGAATCTCAATGCTGTGCGTTACAGGGAAGACATCCTCCTCCTTCATGTGGTACCCTTCCTGCAGGCTCATCCTGACATGACCCTCTAGCATGACAATGCCACCAACCATACTGCTCGTTCTGTGAGTGATTTCCTGCAAGACTGGAATGTCAGTGTTCTGCCATGGCCAGCGAAGAGCCCGGATCTCAATCCCATTGAACACGTCTGGGACCTGTTGGATCGCAGGGTGAGGGCTAGGGCAATTCCCCCAAGAAATGTCTGGGAACTTGTAGGTGCCTTGGTGGAAGAGTGGGGTACATCTCACAGCAAGAACTGGCAAATCTGGTGCAGTCCATGAGGAAGAGATGCACTGCAGCACTTAATGCAGCTGATACCAGATACTGACAGTTACTTTTGAGTTTGACCCCACCTTTGTTCAGGGACACATTATTCCATTTCTGTTAGTCATGTGTGTGGAACTTGTTCAGTTTATGTCTCAGTTGTTGAATCTTGTTATGGTCATACAAATATTGAGTCACTCCAAGTGGGATGTCATGTTCCTTTTACTAAGGAGTGGCTTCCGTCTGGCCACTACCATAAAGGCCTGATTGGTGGAGTGCTGCAGAGATAGTTGTCGTTCTGGAAGGTTCTCCAATCTCCACAGAGGAACCCTAGAGCTCTGTCATATTGACCATCGGGTTCTTGGTCACCACCCTGACCAAAGCCCTTCTCCCCCGATTGCTCAGTTTGGCCGTGCTGCCAGCTCTAGGAAGAGTCTTAGTGGTTCCAAACTTCTTCCATTTAAGAATGATGGAGGCCACTGTGTTCTTGGGGACCTTCAATGCTGCAGAAATGTTTTGGTACCCTTCTCCAGATCTGTGCCTCGACACAATCCTGTCTCGGAGCTCTACAGACAATTTGTTCAACCTCATGTCTTGGTTTTTGCTCAGACATACACTGTCAAACTGTGGGACCTTACATAGACAAATGTGTGAAGAAAAAAACATATATATATATATAAATAAAAAATAGACAGATGAGTGCCTTTACAAATCCTGTCCAACCAATTGAATTTACCACAGGTGGACTCCAATCAAATTGTAGAAACATCTCAAGGATGATCAATGGAAACAGGATGCACCTGAGCTCAATTTCTAGTCTCATAGCAAAGGCTCTGAATACTTATGTAAATAAGGTATCTGTTTTTTATTTTTAATACATTTGCAAAAATGTCTAAAGACCTGTTTTCACATTGTCATTATGGGATATTGTGTGTAGATTGATGAGGCACAAATATAATTTAAACCATTTTAGAATAAGGCAGTAACAAAATGTGGAAAAAGGGAACAGGGTGTGAATACTTTCCGAATGCATTGTACATGCTGCTGAATCACTGCAACAGTGAAAAAAAACAAAGATACCTGCCATAATGAAAGTGTTATTGAGTGTCTGAAATTGGGTGGTGGGGTGCGTGGAGTGTCCTTCTCCAAAGACAGAGGCTTGATATCAGGGATGTTAACGTATAACAGCAGCTGCCTCCAGAGGCCTGATAGTGGCTTGGGTTGAGCCCGCTGGATCCCACTTCCCCTGGGGCTTATCTGAAAGGCACATGGCCCTCCCAGCTCTGCCCCCACTCCTGATAGGCCAGTAGACTACACCAGCACCTGCCATGGACCTCTCCAGCAATCAAAGGTCAATATTGATTTAGGCATAGACTATTAGACTAGAGCAGCCATACTTTCCCACCATAAAAATAATAATAAATAATAAATCTTACCAGGTATCTTCATCCAAATAGAATATTGCAAATGGTTGTGTTTTCATATGTATGCCATTAATGTTCGTTGAAATGTATGTTTGTAAATGTTAAGTTGTCTATTGTTTTAATCTATGAATGTTTTTGTATTGTCAAAAAGTAAATAAAAAAAATTAAAAAAATTAAAAAAAGCAAAACACATTAAAAAATGACTTCAATAAAATACAGGTCGTAATTGGTACAAATGGAGATGTGCTTCCTCTTCTCTCTCTCCCACGTGTCCTACTCCTCCACTGGTTGGAGGAGTCAAGCATTCCTTCCCCCTGCAACTCCACCCTCTGATCTCCCCCACATCTCATCACCTCATGCCCATATGTACCCCAGACCCTTGCCTCCCTCCCACATTCCACACTGAGTCTCAGCCATGACTAACTCAATTTGTTCTGCGCAGGTCTCTGTTCGAAAAGGTATGATCCAAAACCACAGTCAATTGAGTGCAGGGTCAACCTGGCCCTGACACACTGAGGCTAACTGTTCCTCAGGGAAACACAAAAATGATGTGTGTCTACAGACAAGCACTGAGGCGCATCTTCCTTTCTCATTTCGCACTCACTGACATCTTAATGAGGTGTACATACAAACTATGAAGTGCTTTAGTCAGCTCAAATCTACATAGAAAGCATTGACAACATGTAATTTAGAAGAAAATAGGTTAAGACAGAGAAGTGATGTACACAATATGATCTCATTAACATTTTGAATAGTCAAACTCCAGATATGAGATGACGGCAGTACTTGGCGCACACCGCACCAACGATGCTGTCCTTAGAGTGTGACTGTGTGTTGCGGGCCAGTGTGGATTTGCACCACTATACATGAATGCCGGGGCCCACAAAGTGTCCATTAGCAGCCCCAGACACTCACAGTGCAGATGGTCCCAGAATATCACTTCAAATAAATCAGTCATTGTGGCACTTATAATTGTCAGTAGAGGCTGAGGTTCAGCCCCGGTAGAGGAGCGATCTGTTTCCTCTCCTTCGCTGTCACACAGCACCCCCCTCTGCTCTCCCATCCATCTCCCACTCACGCCCCTTCTCAAAACTAAAGTCCTAAAACCCAGGGAAGCTGGCCAGGAAAAAGACTTAGAGGTCCTGCTAATATATTTAGAAATGGGGATCCTGAAGAATAGAGCTATTGTTGATTCAGACATAAATCTCAGCGTGATAATGGTTGAGAAATCGGAGGCAAAATATGAGGATTTTATTTTGTTAATAGAGGACTTCAACTGAATTCAATGCTGAAAAGAGAGAGAATGAGAGAAAGGAAGATGGAGGAAATGTGGAGGACATCAAATGTGCAGAGTTTGAATACCCTGTGGAGGATTTGCTTAAGTCTTTCATTTCATGCTCAAGAGAAACATGTTTCTCAGGCCCATTCAAATCCTATTGAGGAAGACTGGGGGAGGCAATAGATTGCGCTGTTCTAAACTTAAAGACAAACCAACTGTGAGAACAACACTGAGACAGTGACACCTCCAGTAGACAAAGGATTCCAAAACTGGGGGGAAAAAAGACAGCCACACCTTTTCATAGTGAGCCATGGTCATATCACATGGTCATTTAATCAGGCCTGATCCACCATGGGGCTGGGGGTGAGATTTAAGAAGCAGCAACAGATGAAGAATCCCACAGGTGTAGGCCTAGACACTCCAGACAGACACCCTAACACCGTAAAGTTCCTCCACTAAATTCTGTGCCTGGACCAGTCAGGTGGTTCAGATTTCCTGTCTGGAGCCAATGGGTTTGGCTGGGTCTGTGTCCCAACTACCTGATTGAAAAAGCCACAACACTGCAGCTTGTAGCAAAAGTTCCTCGGCTGCTAAAGCCTTCAAATTCCCAACTTTTAAACCACCCCCATAACTCTCACACTCCTTACACATTCTGACTGCAGTGTGGATTCCACCCCAACAGCTGGCGTAATGAACAAGCCGTGTGTGTGTGCTTTGCCTCTGTTTCTCTGCCTGCGGGCAACCGCAATCCGTGTGGCTACGGGCAAAAACACCACAGAACTATTGTCAGGCCACTCATCTAGTGCTGCTCAACAGCTTACCATCACAAAGCCTAACAGAACCACACAAAATAATAATGAAAGACAATCGCTGACGAGAGTGACGTATATCCTGATTTAAGGACTTCACCGGAGAAAACAACCTGGCCTCTGTGAAGTCATTCAGACATACATCAGACATGGCCTCTCAGTAATTTAATGTCTTTATCACCAATGTTATGTTTTTTTTTAAGATATACAGCTAACCTTTCACCTCAGCACCAAAATAAATGCACAGGGGGCAAGTTTATCACAGGGGGCACTGGGTCGGTCCCACACTTCAAACAAACCAGGCAGCGAAGAGTGAGAGCAACTGACTCAATCTATGGGTGTGTCACAAATAGAACCTTATTCTAGGGAATGGACACACATCAATGGACACTTTTTCAAATCTCTCCTCTGGGACCGCCAGCCGTTCCATGTAAATGAACTATTCCAGAGCAAGCACACCTGATTTAAATAATTATCAAGCCCTTGATAAAGTGAATTAGGTTAGCTAGTTTAGGACTACAACAAAATTGTGAAACATCTGGGGGTCCAAGAGTAGTGGTTTGAAAACCACTGGTGTAGAGGACACACAATATGTCTGCCATCCATCAACCACATTAATGCTCTGTTTGTTTAGGTCCCAGAATGGCATCTCTCTCTCTCAGCTGGGGGAGCCCTCTCCTCTCTGTCTCTCTGACATGGGACACACACACAGCTGCTCAGGGGCACAGGCCCCAACACAAACTGACATGCAAAATACAAAAGAAAACAAGGAGAGCTGTCTCCAGTCCAGGGACTGCTTTTCATTTGTAATGTGACCAGGAGAACAGCTGGGAAGGAAGGAAGTACATGCTTACATCTATACATACATATCTGAAAAATAGGGGGATGAATGAATGCAGAGAGAAGAAAAGCAGAACCTGCAGGAGTACTGATGTGTTATTGTAAGCCCCTCTGGTAAGAGGTCAGGTATGCGCACTCCCTGATCCAATCTGGGGCCTTTCCCTGGTCCTCTCCATTGCCCTCTGACCCATCCAGCACTAACCAAACAAAGGCTCCAGGCCCCCCAACAATAAGCCATTATGTCACCAGCACAACACAATGCATTGTTCGGTCCGTGAAAGTATGTGTGTCTGTCTATGCTGTGGCTATTTCAGGCTGGAAAGACACTGCTCAATGAGTGAGTGAGTGAGTGAGTGAGTGAGTGAGTGAGTGAGTGAGTGAGTGAGTGAGTGAGTGAGTGAGTGAGTGAGTGAGTGAGTGAGTGAGTGAGTGAGTGAGTGAGTGAGTGAGTGAGTGAGTGAGTGAGTGAGTGAGTGAGTGAGTGAGTGAGTGGCACAATTCCAATACATTCACAAATTAACAGGCACAATTTTTTTTAGATGTAACACTGCATTAGTTTCAGTGGTTGATGTTTTTGCAACATTGATTGGCCCAGAGGTTGGCCAGCCAAGTGGAAGTCATGTCAGACAAGACTGGAGGATTACAGGGAGGACTGAGGAAAATAGTAGGCCAGTTGGACTTGTTGGCTGGAGAACTCTCCCTCTTTCCCTCTATCCAAATGTACTGCAAAGGCTATGTGTGTGTACACTAAAGCTGGGATGATAAACCGAAAATGATTGACACCGGCCAAACCGACCACTTATTGTGGACATTTTGCTGATATTGTTCTTGACGATATATAACGTATAGGGCCCTACTAGAGAAATGTGAAGTTTTAAATAAAATAAGTTTGCTAATATGGGTGATTGTTTATGGGACAATTCAAATTAGTAGTAGTAGTTTTAAGGGTAATATATAAAGTTTAAAAAGTGGTACACATTGTTATAAACTTATCGTTCAATTTAGCGTTATCATGATAAATAGTAATATGGATTTTTGTCCATCTCGCTCTTATTTTTATCGTACTCTTGGCACAGGTAATATTTGTAGCCTCAGTCCTGTGAAGTCATGTTGCCTTAGCAATTACCAGGTGGAGGCTGATGGTAAAGGTTGGATGGGGTGAAATGGTGAGATCATTTACTTTAGACTTTGTTCAGTTGCTTTCAGGCTCAGTAAAATGCCTCCCCTCTTTCTGCTGTCCTGCTCATTAAAATGCCTCTTATTTCTCTTGCTCTGTGTGTGTGTGTGCTTGTGTGTTGGGAGCTCTCCTCAGAATATAGGCACACTACTCTACATTCCATGCGCCTCTGCATGCTACGTAGGTCTCTCACACACACACGACACCTATCCCATCAACCTACCCGTGAGATGTCTTGATGGACACATTAAAATCAAACACCAGGGGTGCTAAGCTAACTTTATCTGAGCTCCCATTTAATGGGACAATTCAGTTATTTTTGAAGCCAGCCTGTATTTACTAATAACCACATCATCAACATGCTGTTCCCAGTCTTAAATCAATGTACGACCTCCTGTCTAATACAGCTTCATTACTAAGGAATATGATTAGCAGCCCAATGCTAATGAGAAGGGGTGAGAGAAAGATGGTGGCTGTGTAAACACCATTTGGCAATCTAATAACCACTTTATGGCCTGTAGTCTGACAGCAGCCTCTCTCTATGGATCCATCCTCCTCATTGAGACGAATTTGGAGCCGATCTCTCATTCCTTACTCACACTCAGCTATGTTTGTCACGTCTGGAAAACAGTTTGTGTGTGAGATTTGCCTGATGGTTTTGTGCCTTACATTTTGTTTGCACCATTACATGTACATTTCTTTAGGAATTTATTATAACATTGCAATATTTACATTTTATGGCACGTCTCAACATACACACTTTATGATCATTGTTAATAGCATTGCCTTTTACCTAGACATATGCATTGATCCCTATTGAAACTTTAACTACTGTTTGTTTAAACCCACACCCCAGGCTCTGTCGATATTCTCTAGTTTACTACAGAGCTACGAAGGATTGTGAAGTGACAAAAGGCTACCCAATGGGTCAGCTATGTTTCTCCAACAGTCTAAATTAACTTCACACATTTCCTCTGGCTTAGACCTAGCCATAAACTGCTGCAGTGTGAGGAGGAGAGGGAGAGATTATTTTATTATTTTTTATTATTTAACCTTTAACTAGGCAAGCTAGTTAAGAACAAATTCTTATTTACAATGACGGCCTACCCCGGGCAAACCCGGACGATGCTGGGCCAATTTTGCGCCGCCCTATGGGACTCCCAATCACGGCCGGATGTGACACAGCCTGGACTCGAACCAGGGACTGTAATGACGCCTCTTGCACTGAGATGCAGTGCCTTAGACTGCTGTGCCACTCGGGAGCTCAAGGATGGAAGGAGGGAGAGATTGAGGGAGAGAAAGAGCAGACTCTACAAATGTGCTGCTACTCCTCATCTGTTTCTATTGACTTTTAGAAGGCTCAGACAAATACAAGAAAGTTAGATAAACAGACAGTACTTCTTCTCAGTGTATGTGTTTAGAGCATCAGCCCAGTTTGTTGTTTGCTCTATGAAGACGTGTCCAGATGCTCAATCATGAAAGGCTGCCTCTCACTGACACACCAGCATGTAGCTGCAGGGTGGTCCTAGTTTGTACAGTGCACAGCAGGCCCCTACAAACCCACCAGTTCCACCTCCAATAGCCCCCACACGTCCATATGGCTGCCTGTCGCCTTTGTTTAAATGCAATGCTGTAGTATTTAGTCTACCTTTGCTGCACCAAGATCCCGTGCTTATAGCTGGGTCCCACCACATATTGTCTCCAGTGTGGATGGAGTTTTAAATGTACTTAGTTTAATCATGTGCGTCACAAGGAGTCAAAAGAGTGATACCTAAATGAATGCAGTTGAATTTCATGAGTGATCATATTTTTTTTAAATTGCGTTATGGCAACCATCCCATGACTTCGTTGTTTTCCCCATTTAGTCGAGCTCCCGAGTGGAACAGCGGTCTAAGGCACTGCATCTCAGTGCTAGATGCGTCACTACAGACCCTGGTTCGATTCCTGGCTGTATCACAACCTGCCGTGATTAGGAGTCGCATAGGGCAGCGCACAATTGGCCCAGCGTCGTCTGGGTTAGGGTTTGGCCGGGGTAAATAAGAATTTGTTCTAAACTGACTTGCCTAGTTAAATATAAAGGTTAAATAAAAATAAATAAATAAAAGTTAGCACAGACATTAATGCCCACATTTATGCATGAATACTCTCTCTCAGGCATGCACCAAACAGAGTAAAATCCTCACCTTTCAGCTGCTCAGACTCAGACCCTAAATCATTGCATAAGCGTATACGGTTCACATGCCTCTATGGCAGCCGGGCCCAAACTGTGCTTCCGCTTGCAGCGGAAAATATTTGTCATCTGACGTGATGTTCTGCATTCCCCGTGCAACAAGGACACACCAGGAACAGCAAACTTGGTCAGTAGGGGAGCGCTCAAATGGGGTTGGGGGATCATTTTTTGCCACGTTCCATATCATAGCAATCAACCTGGACTCTTCCTCTGGAAAGAAATCCTAAAAAAAAAGTATTAGTTGTCCTGTAGTTTTGAATGTCCATTCCTTTTCTTCTGCTAAAGTTCACATATGAAGGTATCAAACTCTGGTCACAAAATATTGATATAATGTCAGGAAATGTTTTCCATGAGGAGAAGTGTGTTGATGTGGACTCAACCTTTTCTACTGTATGTTGAGTAGCTGTTGTTGACCCACCACAGTACGTCAAAATCACAGTGTTTGGAAAAATAGAGCGCAAAGTATCTGACATTCAATTGGAAAATAATCTCAGATTCTGTCTCATTACCTCTGAGGTATTTTGTTTTCAACACAACCACCCTGCTTTTCACTGTCTTATCAAACGTGTCATATCAGACTTTATAAAAAAGGTAAACAATTCCTTGCTCTAATATCCACATGCCATCATGATAGAGAAACGTTTAGTCTCTCTCTCCCTCTGTGTACCCAATAAGGCGCTAGCTAGGCTAAGCTAGTGAGTAAACCCCTCCGATATCATCACCAGGAAGACAAATTGTCTCTTCTACTTTTTAAGCCCACAGCACTCCTTGCCGTTTTGCTCCATTCATGGTCAGAAACGCTGTGGCATTGCACAGCAAACAAACATAATTGCCTAATCTAATCACATTGCTCTCTATGGGTCTCTGTTTACTTTTGCCTAAGCGTCTCCATGACGGCTCGACTGTGTGATTGTGAATGCTGCATTGTTCAGGCTAGGGCTCTCACCGATCCAATCTGCCTGGGCGCCGTGTGTTTGGGTCCCCCCATGCCCCTTTGCTTTCCCCAGACAGGCAGGCCAGAGCAGAAGACCAGCGGCATGTTGAGTCTAGGTTTGACAGCTCAGATTGTGCAGCAGGAGGGTCAGGACTACACTCTATCAGCATGCCTCACTTGACACTTGCACACCAGGTATCCCAAAGGTTACTGTCCCAAAGTCTGTGTAATCTAGGCAAGGTCTGTTAGAAAATGGAAGATAGGCCCTTGGCCTGAATGGACTATACCACCAACTTGGAGTTACACAACCACAATTGTGTACAGCTTGTAGTAGATATCATTCATTGTGGTGAGGCACTTTTTGAAGATGGTTGCCTACAGATCCACTAAAACACTTTCAGTTATTATTGTTCATTACTACTAAGTTACTACTCACCTCGTGCACAGTCCGACAACAGGATTATCTCACAAATGAGCAGGCAAATGCATAAAAGTCCCATTCTTTCTGGATGGAAGGCTTCAACACTTGAAATCTTAGAGAAAGAAAAAAGCCAATTCACAGTGAGGAGAGGCACAAGAACACATTGTTATTATCCATATCACATCTTAAGCTACTGTATATTATGCTTTACAACCAAATGATATTTCTCACAGAAGTTTATTTTGGAAGTGGCATAGTCAAAGCATTGAGGAAATATAACAGAATTACAGTCGAAACTAGTAACAATAAAATAAGTTGTTAATCATTTAACAGACTGAAAAACACAAGACGTCTGTCCCCAACACTATAAAATGAGTTTCCGGAAAAGCAACATAGGCTTTTTATTCATGAATTTAAATCAAATGAGGAACTCTTATTTTGTCCATATGTCCCTATGTTTCTGCCAGTTTGCAGAACAAACAAGTCATTTGAAATCCAAAATTAAAATCAATTTAAAAGTTTTCCATTTAATCTTTGATCAAATACATCAACATAACAAGTGTTTAATTTACTGTTATATCATCAGCTATTGGGGAACTACACATATCCTCCTCTCATTGTCTTAGAATGGGTTACATACTACATGATCAAAAGTATGTGTAGATCTTCTCGTCGAACATCTCATTCCAAAATCATGGGCATTGCTATGGAGTTGGTCCCCCCTTTGCTGCTATAACAGCATCCACTCTTCTGGGGAGGCTTTCCACTAGATGTTGGAACGTTGCTGAGTGGACTTGCTTCCATTCAGCCACAAGAGCATTAGTGAGGTCAGGCACTGATGTTGGGCGACTAGTCCTGCCTTGCACTCGGCGTTCCAATTCATCCCAAAGGTTTTCAATGGGGTTGAGGTCAGGGCTCTGTGCAGGCCAGTCAAGTTCTTCCACACCGATCTCGACAAACTATTTCTGTATGGACCTCGCTCTGTGCACAGAGGCATCGTCATGCTGAAAAAGTAAAGGGCCCTCCCCCCAAACTGCTGGAAGCACAAAATCGTCTAGAATGTCATTGTGTGCTGTAGCGTTAATATTTCCCTTCACTGGAACTAAGGAGCCTGAATCATGAAAAACAGCCCAAAAACATTATTTATTCTCCACCAAATTTTACAGTTAGCACTACGCATTCGGGCAGGTAGCATTCTCCAAACCCAGATCTGTCCGTCGAACTGCCAGATGGTGATTCATTACTCCAGAGAAAGTGTTTCCACTGTAGGCAAGCTTTACACCACTCCAGCCGACGCTTGGCATTGTGCATGGTGATCTTAGGCTTGTGTGTGGCTGCTCGGCCATGGAAACTAATTTCATGAAGCTCCCAACGAACAGTTCCTGTGCTGACGTTGCTTCCAGAAGCAGTTTGGAACTCGGTAGTGAGTGTTGCAACCGAGGACAGACGATTTTTACGCGCTACGCACTTCAGCCCTAGGTGGCTCCATTCTGTCGACTTGTGTGGCCTACCACTTCACGGCTGAGCTGTTGTTGCCCCTAGACGTTTCCACTTCACAATAACAGCACAACACAGTTGACTGGGGCAGCTCTAGCAGGGCCGAAATATGACTTGTTGGAAAGGTGTCATCCTATGACAGTGCCACGTTGAAAGTCAATGAGCTCTTCAGTAAGGCCATTCTACTGCCAATGTTGGTCTATGGAGATCGCATGGATGTGTGCTCATGGTTTTTCCATGTGTCAGCAACATGTGTGGCTGAAATAGCCAAATCCACTAATTTGACGGGGTTTCCACATACTTGTGTATATATAGTGTAGATGCTGTTGTATAGGCTACAGCTAATCTACCTGCTTATTAAACATGTTAGAAAGCAAAGACTCAAGCCCCATCCACTCTCATACACACATAGATCCATGAATGGTGAATCAGTGGAATTAAAACATTCTACACTCAGATGTGGACTACAAATAATAGCTTTGTAAGGTAATATAGCAGAACTATAATTATGATTAACACAATATTGATTTATGCAATACAGTTGTGTACTATTATATTAGTAATACATAAGTAATAATCTGTAGTATAAATTGAAAGTTAAAAAGTATTCCAATTGGCTACTTATGCATTTTTTATTACAGGTCTACAACAAACCTGCATCCTTCTAAAATCAGCTGTTTATAAATAATCACATTGTGATCAGGGCCAATAACACTTTCATATTAATACAAGTTAGGGACTTACCTGAAACGTCCAGCAGCAATGATTTGTCTTGAATCGGTTTCCCACTAATGACAAGTTTATCATGATTACATTGTCTTTACATTCGCATCAATAAAGGTGATTTAATCCAAATAATTAACATATCAATGTCCACTAAAAGTTGAACTGCACGCACTTTCGCTCAAAGTATTCGTGGCTCAGTTACTGGATACAATGTTACCCTCTAAGAAAAATAACACTGTAAAACGTGAATGTCAAACATGCAGCTAAAATATGGCTAGTTTTATTTAAATTGACGGTCATCACATCACGCTCGTGCGAGACCAATACACCGGACCGAGCGTGCGTGAAAACTAATAAGCCCTGTGCTCGCGTTACAGTTAACTCCTACCATTATCCATTTTGGAAGAGAAGCAGTTGTCTCTTTTTTAATCCCAAATACCATTTACATCTAAATAATTTACTGCAATAATTGAACTAACATACCTTGCCATCCAGGAATCGACCGCATTAGTGGGAACTGCGGCCCGTCCGACCTCGGAATTTTTGCCAAATCACAGAGTAGCCCAAGTAGCTACTCAACACATTTCAAGAATTAACTCTTTCGCTTAGGGCAGTTCCGCTATTAACATAATGGACTACGTCATAAAAATTAAACAAAAATATAATATTCATAATAATAAAACACTAATTAAATGTACTGAATGCATTATGTAATTCCAAAGTAATAACACAGTTGATAAATTGAACTTCTATTTTCATTATGTAATATGACACTGATTATTTATTAAAATGGTATGGTTTGGGTGTTATAAATACACACTTTGCCAACATTAGGAAATAGGTCAACAACATATGAGAAAATTAGATATATGAGAAAGGGACAGTTGTTCATACTCAGATTAAGCCTAGTTCTGGACTAAAACACACTCCATGTAAAATCTCCATAGATAATTTAGTCCTGGACTAGGTTTATTCTGGGTCCAAGAAATAAACCCTGTGTTTGGTAATATGTTAATCAAGCAACACCCCCCTTGCACTGAGAATGGAGAGGAAACTGCATTATCATTGATCATTATTGGACAACAGACCATGCATGCGCAAGAAGATACTGCCCCTTAATGGACATTTGAGGGGATGCGTGTCACAACAGAGTCAGCCAAGTTATATGTAGTATAGAATATAAAATAATTCAAAGTTTACAAATTAAATTAAATGTAAAGTCAGTGAAAACATGTAATTAAAAAAAGCTATTTAGCAAGTCAGCATGAGGGCTCAACAATGCAATGTCCTATGTTTGGGCTTGTCTCTTCTCACAGTCTCTGTCACTGAGACATGCTGGCTGTGAGAATAAACTATCTGGGTCAGGTGAGCAAAACATGTAACAAACCTTTACAATCATAAATTTGTTTTATTGAACCTTACAGATTAGGCGCACATCAACTTGTCATTCAACCATATATACAAAACATACAACAATATTTACAATGGTGATGACCAAATTCAAGCAACACCCACCATTCAGACACCCACCTACTCAGCAGCAATAAAAATCGAAAGACATTTCTACTTCAGAGTTGAGTTCTCATTGCAATTGAGTGCCAGTCACGTGTGATTGCTACCAATACAACATCACATGTGACTTCTTAAGAGCTAAAAAAAAAAAATGATTCTGAGCTTAGTTCTTTTCTTGGTTGTTGTTACTGGGGATGCAGCTTTACAATTATCTGTTCACTATTAAATGAATGGAGAGCAGTAGGAGAATCAGTGGAAGAAAATTGCAAAAATCTAAGTGAATGTGTGCTGGCATAAGAGTGCGTCCCTATGCTCCTGCTTCTTTCATTGCAGAAGAAAGACAAAAGCATGACATCGGTCAGATGTGTATGTAAATGTAAAAAATGATTCTTAAGTCCAGTAGGGGGCAGTGATATGAGAAGGTATGATTAAAAGTCTTGCAGGTTTGGTGAGGGTGAGTCTTATGGGTGTTTGATGTCAGATGTATATGGGGTGGCATTGCTTGTGGGTCAGTTTCTTTCTACAGGTTGGGCAAGTGTGGGATCTCAACAGTGAGTCGCGGAGGCAGTGACTGCAGAACAGGTGACCACATTTTGTGGAGACTACTAGTCTCCCACTTTCAATGATCTAGAGGAAGAAGAGAAAGAGGTCCATCTTAGTTGAAGGGACAACTTCACATTCTGGTAGCTACACAGCAATTACAGTTTGACATAGTCACCTTCACACACGTTGAATTATGCTTAGCTTACCTCAGCATAGGCGTCCATACACACTGGGCAGCTGACTGTCCCTGGAGTAGACCTATGGAGGACAAGAGATCATCAGAGTCTACCCTAACTCAAGGTCTTGATTTCAGTGGTCACATGGCCAATATTATGGGTGGATAAATGGATGGATGAGGATGACGTTGCTTTTATGTGCTTCAATTTTCAAATAAAATTGATTTAAAAAAGGTTTGATATGCTTAGTACCTGGCTCTACTGCTGGCCTGTAGAGAGGACAGGAGGTCGGCACTGAGGCCTCCATTAGTATCCTCCTCCTCATCACTGCTCAGTACGTAACTCTCACTGTCAGCTTCACGTCTGCCATGAGGCCCTGAGATAGACACAAGCAGATAGACAAACTCACAGAAAAATACATGCTTGACATAGTAATAAATGCTTACTTCATTAGAGGACCAAAACATATTTTAATCTAAATATAATTGTTGCGATTGAGGAAAAGCAATGAATTACCTTCATCGACAACCTGGTTTCCCCATTCGCAATCACGCAGTGGTGGAAAAGAAACAAATATGTCAACATTTCAGTCTTTACAACAGTGACAAAAGCATATTCTTAGAAACACATTAAAAACAGTTATATGTATACATCATTATTTGCATAAAGAAAGCTCACAAACTCACCACCACAGAATCATTGTTGGTCAAGTCAACCACAGTCAACTCAGAACCTTCACATGTCAAGTCCACCACCTCCTCACCTGCACAGCCAATAGACAGGTTAGAATATCCATAATCAACCAAAATGACAGAGAAAAACATAAAGCCATTGCTACTTACTACTAGTCCTGCTGCTCTCCAGCACATCAATGGTCTCTGGGACTGCTGCTGAAGCTGCAGCACGAGGTCGCACACTGGTTGTGGTGACTCTGCTACTCTTGGCCGTGTGTCTGGAACTTGAGGGGACTCCAGTCCTTCTTTTCCTCTGTGTCTGTGACAACAAAGCACTGCTTCTTAGAAACCAGACACCTTTGCTAAATGTCTGTGAAAATTAAACTGAAGGTGTTGGAGGGTTATCACATGGCCCTGGGTGCACATGTGAGGACTTACTGTACTACTCATGTTGCGATAGGGAAGGTGTGAGTGAAATCAGAAATGGTCAAATGTTAAGTAGTAGTACACACTGAAAAATCTACATCCGTTCCAACTCTGATTCCAAAGTTCTTGGACCAATTTAACAATAATCTGGTGAGAGAAAAATAAACCAATTAACTTACATAAAAAGCCTTCACACATCTGATAAACAATAAACCATTGGCCAAAACTAACCTTTATGAACACAACAAACCATTATGAACACAACACAGCTGATGAACACAACACCATTATAAACACAACACAGCTGCTGAAGAACACAACAGTATTCTGAGAGATCCACTCCCTAACCACAAAGTCAAAGCACAATGTTGTTGACAACTTGTAACATATTAGCTTGTAAAATTAATCAAATCTGCAACCCCTCTCTTTCTGTGTTCATCTGCTTAACGTAACGAAAAAAAAAAAAATTGCTAGTAAGCTGACAACTAACGTTTAGCTGCTGTGATCACAAAACTGCTTGTCAGCTACAATAACGTTAGTTAGCTAATATTAGCTGGGTCTGAGCTGGGAAGCTCATCAAGCGTTGGTTTATCACGACAAAATGGAAATTAACACGGTGTATTAAGCATGACATGTACCTAACAATACAATTAATAAACGCAATGGCGAATCAAAACATGAGCTAGCTAGAATTAAGATTTGAGCTAGTTAGCTAACAAAGCAAAGACAACTAGCTAGATAGCAACCAACAAAGGTAGCTAATTTAGCTAGCAATGCGAACAAGCTCTACGCAAGCTCTAGCTCCTGGTTTACAAACGGGATCAGCTTTACTTTTACATAACACCAACAACACAATTCAACATCTGTATAAGGGACTGGTGATAGATGAATAAACTGATAAATTATCTAGTTTTAAAACAGCAGCCTACCTCCTCAATCACTTCTTCTATGGTCCTTCTTGATGAGATTTAAAGGCCGTTGGCATCCAATAAATGTTGCATTACTGCCACCTACTAGACTGGAGTATAACTCCCTTATACTTTGCTTCATTTTTTTTTCTACAAAAAAAGAAAATACAACAAATACCCCAGCATCTAACATTACACTCACAAAAAAATAAAAATAAATACCATACTCCACTATTTAAATGTATTTAGTCCTACTTCAGGCCGACATCCTGGAAGGATGGGACACCACCACTTAACACACCCTGTAACTCTTCTGATGTTAAGTCTCGCACACCCAAATAGTTCTCTACAGCTGCCACCACAACCTCTAATTTCTGCAACTTACATTCCATCCCTGCTGTACAGTTGATAACCATTACTATAAATGCCAAAAATGAAATCTTAATTAAACATATATACCTTGTTGGTGGATCCCTATGTACTGTTACTGATCGACTACTCTCACCACTCCTCTCAGGATCCCTCCCCCTTGACCCATCTTCCTCTACTTTCTTCACTGCCTCAGCATATGACAACTTCTGCACTACTCTAACCCTGGAAACCTCAACCTGCCCCTCTCATACAGGACATTTCTGATCCCCAGCCCCATGCGCACACCTACAATTAACACAAACCACTACTTTCCCCAATGCTACACATTCCTTTGTCTCATGCTCTTCTGCACACCTAGGAGCCTCCCTCCTACACACTGCTGCCACATGCCCATAAGCTTGACACCTGTAACAATGTAATGTAGTCGGCATAAAAGCTTGTACAGGATAACTTATATATCCTAACATCACTTTGTCAGGCAAAGACAACATCTAAACTCAAAAGAACAGACAACAACCATGTTTCTCCACTCACGCCACCCTGTTTGCGTCGCACCAAATGACGAGCATCACAAACACCGGGAATCTTCCCCTTCAGTTGGTCAGCTTTCACATTTACCGTTACCCCATTATTCACTCCTTTCAATGGCACCCTTTTCTTGAGAGCAAAACAATTCACATCTCTTGCCCCCATTCGTTTAACATGGAGTGCTTGCTCCCTCTGACCAGCAGAAACATATAATTATCACAATACCACATCTGGATACCCTCACCGATTCAACAGCACCCAACTCTGTTTTCACCCACCCTGAAACCTCAAATGGATCAGCCGAAAGGTAAGGGTCCACTTTTTTCAAAACCTTCACTCCTCATCTTTATCCTGACCCTTGGTGCAAGCCTCAGGCTCCAAGAACTTCAACACGCCTATCACCTCCCATACTTCGCCCTCATTCACTTCCATTTCTCCTTCTGTCTTCAACTCTTTCTGCTTACACTTTCTACCATTCTTCTTTAACAAACCATCTCCTTTTTTCCACCATTTATAACTGACTCAAGCTCACCCTCTTCCTCCCTCTCTCTCTCAGACCTCCTCTGTCTCTCTTTTTCCCTCCATTCTTCCTCTGTATAACTCTCCTTATGATAATACTGCACTTCTCCTGACATACATCTTGTTCTTGCCTTCTCAAGGGACGCCATTTAACCGGCTGTCACAATCTCCGTACAATCAGCACGAACCCCTTGGGATGTAGCGCTCAACAGAGCATCCCACTTGTAAAGCAGCTGCTTCGTCTTAATGTTCTTCTTTATCTGACCTCTTCGATGGTACATTGGAGATCGCACAATTTAATGTGCATCCCGCCACCTACTGTGCGGGAATGGAAACAGGATTCCCAAAAATTGAACAAAATACCCCAAAACTAAATCAAACAACTTTCTGTTAAAACAGATCTGATCCCTACACAGGCTCAAGGGGGACCTGGGAGGGAGGGTCTTCCGGCGCTAGTACAACTTTGCAAGTCTTCAGATGTAAAATCCTTAAGTCCCAAAAACTTTTCTGCCGCAGCCACAAAAATGTCCAGTTTCTTAGACTTTGAGACTTGTGCCGTACAGTTTATAACGGTGGCAATGAATGCCACAAAATCCACCTTTTTAACACACAGGGTGTCTTTTGACTGGCAGCAAACATTTACTATAGGTTGTGGTGCGTCCACTACCATATCTTCACTAGAATGACTTGCTTTCTCAGTTATTTTAATCTCCTCTACGTAGGAGATTTGACTGACCAACAGACTTTCTTACTTTTCTCCATTCACCCAGTGGGTCAGATGCCAGGCACCAGCCACACCAGGAATTGTGACCAGGTATTCAACCTGAACATCCATTGTCACCCCTGAGATGACTCCTTTGACGGGTGCTCTACTACAAAGTCAAAACACAAAAGTTCTGTTGTCCGGATTCTTTTGAGGCTCACTGCAATCTTCCTCTGTTCTTCAGATGTACAATTAAATAAAAATAAGACCACCTCTGGTCACTCTGACAGACTCCACTTTTCCAAGCACATACTTCGCAAATGTTGACACCTCAAACGGGGTTCCCACATATGCATCCTTACTCAACAAACACATCCCAACAAGAAGCGATTCATTATCATTCATACACGTATCCTCCACTCCAATTTAAAAAATGTCCTTTTTGTTCCAGTTTTCGCTACTACTGTTGTCTATTCAGAACATTAGTCTTCACCAACTTTGCTCGACACGCTGCTTGATTCGGACTCAGCATCCACTTCCGCCATCAATTTCCATTCTGAACATTTGCCGTCACCAAATTTGCTTGATGCGCTGCTTGATTCGAACTCAGCATCCGCTTCTGCCATCCACTCAACATTTTGTTTGAGGGACTGGTCATAGATGTATCAACTGATAAATAATATAGTTTTAAAACTAAGGGTAGTTAGCAGCATACCTTCTCAATCACTTTTTGAAGGACAGCTCCTTCTGTCCTTTGGAATTGGGTTGGCAGATCACAGCCAACTTTTAAGGTGCATACACCGCCACCTACTGTACTGGAGTGTGAGGCCAGTCACGGCCTACCTAAATTAAATTATTTTCACTAGTCCTGTTCCTCCAAGAAAGTGAAATAGACAATGGTGTCTGTGAGTATAACAGAACTCATATGGCAGGCCAAAGCATTTAGCTGTGGTTTTGTTTTTTGTGACATATATGCTTGCTTTGAAAATGGCTGTGTGATTATTTTTGGCAGGGTACTCTCCTGACATAATCTAATGTTTTGCTTTCGCTGTAAAGCCTTTTTGAAATCGGACAATGTGGTTAGAGGGACAGACGTTCCGCTAGCGGAACGCCTCATCAATATCCATTGGTATAGCGTGGCGCGAAATACAAATACCTCAAAAATGCTATAACTTCAATTTCTCAAACATATGACAATGTTACACCATTTTAAAGACAAGACTCTCCTTTATCTAACCACACTGTCCGATTTCAAAAAGGCTTTCCGCTAGCGGAACGTCTGTCCCTATTTAAAAACAAATAAAATCTATATATCTCTCCAAACACCATCTCACATCCTCACCCCATTCTCTCCTGCCCTCAATCATGTCCACATCTACAAAACAGCCAGAGGAAAGTTCCCCAATGCAATAGCCGGCCCCATCTCTCTCTCCCCCAGTCCATATTCTACCACCTTCTGCCCAATTGCCCACCTGTACGCCCTCTGCTTTCCCACTCCTCGCTCCCTGCATTCCCCAGTTGCCGTAACCACAGGATGTCCTTCTGAACACCCTTTCAAACTCGCCCAGTATGCTAATGCAAGTTTGTCCCGCCTTTTCCTCAGTGACAGTTCCCCACTATCCACCTGCAATGCCTCAACAGGTGTCGTTCTGAACACAGGAGGTTGGTGGCACATTAATTGTGGAGGACTACACAGGAGCTGATTCAAATAACCAAATGTTGATAATGAGTTTATAAATTTAATCAGCTGTGTAGTGCTAGGGCAAAAACCAAAACGTGCACCACTTGGGGTCCCTAGGACAGAGTTTGGGAAACGCTGGTCTAAGCACAACCCTTCACAACCAAACCCCCTTCCTCATCTCAAAGTATGGTCTGTAAATCTCCCTCAGCCCATTGACAGATCATTCTTGTCAATAGTAGCCTTTTGCAGGGGCTTTTTGTAGACATGGATTTGTATTGTGTTTTCAGAATCTGCAGAGAGAATAATGAGGTGGTTGTGTCATTACTGTTGTAGTCTTGATGTTATACCTTTCAGCGTCCCTTTGTAACGGCTGTCGTTGAAGAGAGTAGACCAAGGCGCAGCGTGGTTAGTGCTCATCATGAATTTATTAAACATAGAACACTTTAAACAAAAAAACAAGAAACCGACAGCCAAACAGTTCTGTCAGGTGCAAAACACTAAACAGAATTTAACTACCCACAAACCCCAAAGGAAAACAGGCTGCCTAAGTATGACTCCCAATCAGTGACAACGATGTACAGCTGTCCCTGATTGAGAGCCATACCAGGCCAAAACAAAGAAATACAAAGCATAGAAAAAAGGACATAGAATGCCCACCCAAATCACACCCTGACCAAACCTAATTAGAGACATAAAAAACGCTCTCTCAGGTAAGGGCGTGACAGTACCCCCCCAAAGGTGCGGACTCCGGCCGCAAAACCTGAACCTATAGGGGAGGGTCTGGGTAGGCATTTCTCCGTGGTGGCGGCTCTGGAGCGGGACGCAGACCCCGCTCCACCACTGGCTCACCCAACTTTGGTGGCGCCTCTAGAGCGGGGTCCCTCGCCACGGTCCCCGGACTGGAGGGCGACTCTGGCTGCGCCGGAGGACAGGCGGGCGACTCTGGCTGCGCCGGAGGACAGGCGGGCGACTCTGGCTGCGCCAGAGGACAGGCGGGCGACTCTGGCTGCGCCGGATTCCCCAGGCATGGGAGACCCACTGGAGGCCTGGTCCGTGGAGTAGGCACAGGACAGACCAGGCTGGGGAGACTTGCAGGAGGCCTGGCTCTGGGCGCAGGCACAGGACTCACCAGGCTGGGGAGACATGCAGGAGGCCTGGCTCTGGGAGCCGGCACAGGACTCACCAGGCTGGGGAGACATGCAGGAGGCCTGGGTCTGGGCACAGGCACAGGACTCACCAGGCTGGGGAGACATGCAGGAGGCAAGGCTCTGGGCACAGGCACAGGACTCACCAGGCTGGGGAGACATGCAGGAGGCCTGGCTCTGGGAGCCGGCACAAGACGTGCAGGGCTGGGGAGGTGCACAGGAGGCCTGGTGCGTGGGGCTGGCACAGTCTTCACCAGACGGCTAGCACGCACCTCAGGACGAGTATGGAGAGCTGACTCAGGTGACATCAATTCGAGGACACGCTCCGTAGGGCGAATGTCGTGCCTCATGCACCAACACAGCAGCTCTCTCATATCTCTCTCTTCCAATCTCCCCATCAACTCCTTCACTGTCTCTGCTTCGCTCCCTTCGCTCACCTCCAACTTCACCCCAACTGGCTCTGGTTCCATCCTCGGCACCGCCGACCTTCCCGTGTGCCCCCTCCCCCAAAAAATCTTGGGGCTGCCTCTCCTCTTGCCATGCCAGCCAATCCTCCCAGAAACGCTGTTCTGCCTTCGCTGCCTCTATCTCCTCCGGCAGGCGGCGGTATTCTCCAGCCTGTCTCCAGGGTCCCTTTCTTTCCAGTATCTCTTCCCAAGTCCAGGAGTCCTGAACCCTCTGCTCCTCCTTACCACGCTGCTTGGTCCGTTGTAGGTGGGTAGTTCTGTAACGGCCGTCGTTGAAGAGAGTAGACCAAGGCGCAGCGTGGTTAGTGCTCATCATGAATTTATTAAACATAGAACACTTAAAAAAAGAAAAGAAACCGACAGCCAAACAGTTCTGTCAGGTGCAAAACACTAAACAGAAATTAACTACCCACAAACCCCAAAGGAAAACAGGCTAAAATATAAGAAATACAAAGCATAGAAAAAAGGACATAGAATGCCCACCCAAATCACACCCTGACCAAACCTAAATAGAGACATAAAAAACGCTCTCTCAGGTCAGGGCGTGACACCCTTGCTGGTTTCTGTCCCACAATCTTGTTGTGCTCCATAACCGCAAGATGTGTCTGCTCCCTCAT
This sequence comes from Salmo salar, assembly GCF_965601325.2. Lineage (NCBI taxonomy): Eukaryota > Metazoa > Chordata > Actinopteri > Salmoniformes > Salmonidae > Salmo > Salmo salar. Next base: position 45,932,411 of record NC_138295.1, on the reverse strand, counting down.
AGTTGTGTACCCAAAATTCTACCGCTTTGGGTATTTTTCAGCAGGGCACTGTGGAATGACTCTAGATAAGAGTTTTACTAAGATAACCCCATAACACAAACACTACCTAATTCATGTTTATACCATGCTTACTGTAAATTAAGCTATCTTAGCCGTCAGCTTGTAAATATTTTTCAACTTGGGATCAGACTCTGTACCACCTACAACAGAGTGCACAACAATACACAATTTAACCACCCCACCCACTAATTGTATTGATCTATATCAGACTGGCTAGCTTACCATACCCAACATGGACATTTCAATATTGTCTGCTTGCTGTTAGCTAACTAGCGTCACTAAATTTGCCGTCATGATTGCTATTCAGCTGAGACTGGCTAAGAACCAACTAACCAACCATAGATTATTTATACACATTCATCATTGCTAACATTACCAAAACACAAACAAATAGTGAATTAGCGATATTGCCAATTCTATAGTAACAGTGTTTTCCAGACAAGGGTGGAATAGACGGCTACCAGATTGAGCTACCATCAATCTACACACAATACCCAACAATGACAAAGCAAAAACAGGTCTATAGAATTTTTTGAAAATGTATAAAAAAAAACAACATAAATATGACATTTGTTGAAGCACCTTTGGCAGCGATTACAGCCTCAAGTATTACATGAATGTGACGTTACAAGCTTGGCACAGCTGTATTTGGCTAGTTTCTCTCATTCTTCTCTGCAGATCCTCACAAGCTCTGTCAGGTTGGATGGTGAGCATCGCTGCACAGCTATTTTCAGGTCTCTCCAGAGATGTTTGATCGGGTTCAAGTCCGGGCTCTGCCTGGGCCACTCAAGGACATTCAGAGACTTGTCCCGAAACCACTCCTGCGTTGTCTTAGATGTGGGCTTAGGGTCATTGTTCAGTTGGAAGGTGAACTTTCGGCCCAGTCTAAGGTCCTGAGTGCTCGGGATCAGGTTTTCATCAAGGATCTCTCTGTACTTTGCAGTGTTCATCTTTCCCTCAATCCTGACTAGTCTCCATGTCCCTACCACTGAAAAACATCCCCACAGCATGATGCTGCAACCACAATGCTTCACTGTAGCGATGGTGCCAGGCTTCCCCAGACGTGACGCTTGGCATTCAGTCCAAAGAGTTCCATCTTGATTCCATCAGACCAGAGAATCTTGTTTCTCATGGTCTGAGAGTCCTTTAGGTGGCTTTTGGCAAACTCCAAGCGGGCTGTCATGTGCCTTTTACTGAGGACTGGCTTCCATCTGGCCACTCTACCATAAAGGCCGGATTGGTGGAATGCTGCAGAGATGGTTGTCCTTCTGGAAGGTTCTCCCATCTCCACAGAGGAACTCTGGTTTCTTGGTCACCTCCCTGACCAAGGCCCTTCTCCCCCGATTGCAGTTTGGCCGGGCGGCAAGCTCTAGGAAGAGTCTTGGTGGTTCCAAATTTCTTCCAATTAAGAATGATGGAGGCTACTGTGTTCTTGGGGACCTTCAATGCTGTAGACATTTTTTAGTACCGTTCCCCTGATCAGAGTCGAGACAAAATTCTGTCTCGGAGCTCTACGGACAATTCCTACAACCTCATGGGATTGGTCTTTGCTCTGACATGCACTGTCAACTGTGGGACCTTATATAGACAGATGTGTGCCTTTCCAAATCCTGTCCAATCAATTGAATTTACCACAGCTGGACTCCAATCAAGTTGTAGAAACATCTCAAGGACGATCAATGTAAACAAGTCTCAGAGCAAAGGGTTTGAATACTTATCAAATGTAATGTATTTATATAGCCCTTCTTACATCAGCTGATATATCAAAGTGCTGTACAGAAACCCAGCCTAATACCCCAAACAGCAAGCAACGCAGGTGTAGAAGCACGGTGGCTAGGAAAAACTCCTTAGAAAGGCCAAAACCTAGGAAGAAACCTAGAGAGGAACCAGGCTATGAGGGGTGGCCAGTCCTCTTCTGGCTGTGCCGGGTGGAGATTATAACAGAACATGGCCAAGATGTTCAAATGTTCATAAATGACCAGCATGGTCAAATAATAGTAATCACAGTGAACAGGTCAGGGTTCCATAGCCACAGGCAGAACAGTTGAAACTGGAGCAGCAGCATGGCCAGGTGGACTGGGGACAACAAGGAGTCATCATGCCAGGTAGTCCTGAGGCATGGTCCTAGGGCTCAGGTCTTCTGAGAGAGATCAAAAGAAAGAAAGAAAGAAAGAGAGAAAGAGAGAATTAGAGCGAGCATACTTAAATTCACACAGAACACCGGATAAGACAGGAGAAATACTCCAGATATAACAGACTGACCCTAGGCCCCCGACACATAAACTACTGCAGCATAAATACTGGAGGCTGAGACAGGAGGGGTCGGGAGACACTGTGGCCCCATCCGATGATACCCCCGGACAGGGCCAAACAGGCAGGATATAACCCCACCCACTTTGCCAAAGCACAGCCCCCACACCACTAGAGGGATATCTTCAACCACCAACTAACCATCCTGAGACAAGGCCGAGTATAGCCCACAATGATCTCCGCCACGGCACGAACCCAAGGGGGGGCGCCAACCCAAACAGGAAGACAACGTTAGTGACTCAACCCACTCAAGTGACGCACACCTCCTAGGACCGGCATGGAAGAGCACCAGTAAGCCAGTGACTCAGTCCCTGTAATAGGGTTAGAGGCAGAGAATCCCAGTGGAGAGACGGGAACCGGCCAGGCAGAGACAGCAAGGACGGTTCGTTGCTCCAGTGCCTTTCCATTCACCTTCACACTCCTGGGCCAGACTACACTCAATCATAGGACCTACTGAAGAGATGAGTCTTCAATAAAGACTTAAAGGTTGAGACCGAGTCTGCGTCTCTCACATGGGTAGGCAGACCATTCCATAAAAATGGAGCTCTATAGGAGAAAGCCCTGCCTCCAGCTGTTTGCTTAGACATTCTAGGGACAATTAGGAGGCCTGCGTCTTGTGACCATAGCGTACATGTAGGTATGTACGGCAGGACCAAATTGGAAAGATAGGTAGGTGTAATGCACTAGTTAGAAGAAGTGTCGGAGTCAGGCGCAGGACACATGGATGAGTGTAAACAAATACATGTTTTACTAAAATTAATGAAAAAACTTCTTCCAATTCCAAAATACAGGATTGGGGAACAACCCCTACAAAAACACAAAACAGGAAACAATCACCGACATGACAAACAGGAAATGCAGAGGGTTAAATAATAAACATAATTAGGGAAATCAAAAACAGGTGTACACAATAAAGACAAAAACCAAACAAACAGTGAACCATCGATCGGTGGCAACTAGTAAACCGGTGACGTAAACCGGTGACGTCAACCGCCGAACGCTGCCCGAACAAGGAGAGGGGCCGACTTCGGCGGGAGTCGTGACAGTAGGAGCAAGCCCATGTAATGCTTTGAAGGTTAGCAGTAAAACCTTGAAATCAGCCCTTGCCTTAACAGGAAGCCATTGTAGGGAGGCTAGCACTGGAGTAATATGATCACATTTTGGGGTTCCAGTCAGGATTCTTGCAGCCGTATTTAGCACTAACTGAAGTTTAGTTAGTGCTTTATCCGGGTTGCCGGAAAGTAGAGCATTGCAGTAATCTAACCTAGAAGTAACAAAAGCATGGATACATTTTTCTGCCTCATTTTTGGACAGACAATTTCAGATTTTTGCAATGTTACGTAAATGGAAAAAAAGCTGTCCTTGAAACAGTCTTGATATGTTCATCAAAAGAGAGATCAGGGTCCAGAGTAATGCCGAGGTCCTTCACAGTTTTATATGAGACGACTGTACAACCATCAAGATTAATTGTCAGATTCAACAGAAGATCTCTTTGTTTCTTGGGACCTAGAACAACCATCTCTGTTTGGTCCGAGTATAAAAGTAGAAAGTTTGCAGCCATCCACTTCCTTATGTCTGAAACATAGGCTTCCAGCGAGGGCAATTTTGGGGTTTCACCATGTTTCATTGAAATGTACAGCTGTGTGTCATCCGCATAGCAGTGAAAGTTAACCTCTCTAGGGTAGGTGGCACCAAATCGTCCCACCTACGTAACAGCCAGTGTAATCCCGTGGCGCGTTATTCAAAAACCTCAAAAATGCAAAAACTTCAATTTTTCAAACATATGACTATTTTACACCATTTTAAAGACAAGACTCTCGTTAATCTAACCACACTGTCCGATTTCAAAAAGGCTTTACAACGAAAGCAAAACATTAGATTATGTCAGCAGAGTACCCAGCCAGAAATAATCAGACACCCATTTTTCAAGCTAGCATATAATGTCACATTAACCCAAACCACAGCTAAATGCAGCACTAACCTTTGATGATCTTCATCAGATGACAACCCTAGGACATTATGTTATACAATACATGCATGTTTTGTTCAATCAAGTTCATATTTATATCAAAAACCAGCTTTTTACATTAGCATGTGACTAGCATGTGACTAGCATTCCCACCGAACACTGCCGGTGAATTTACTAAATTACTCACGATAAACGTTCACAAAAAGCATAACAATTATTTTAAGAATTATAGATACAGAACTCCTCTATGCACTCAATATGTCCGATTTTAAAATAGCTTTTCGGTGAAAGCACATTTTGCAATATTCTCAGTAGATAGCCCGGCATCACAGGGCTAGCTATTTAGACACCCAGCAAGTTTAGCACTCACCAAAGTCAGATTTACTATAAGAAAAATGTTATTACCTTTGCAGTTCTTCTTCAAAATGCACTCCCAGGACTTCTACTTCAATAACAAATGTTGGTTTGGTTCAAAATAATCCATAGTTATATCCAAACAGCGGCGTTTTGTTCGTGCGTTCAAGACACTATCCGAAATGGTAAATAAGGGTGACGAGCATGGCGCAATTCGTGACAAAAAAATTATAAATATTCCATTACCGTACTTCGAAGCATGTCAACCGCTGTTTAAAATCTATTTTTATGCCATTTTTCTCATAAAAAAGCGATAATATTCCGACCGGGAATCTGCGTTTAGGTAAACAGAAAAAAGAAAATAAAGCATGGGGTCGACTCGGGCACGCGCCTAAGCCCATAGTACTCAGATCGGCCACTTGCCAAAAGCGATAATGTGTTTCAGCCAGAGCCTGCCTCGATATCGTTCAGCTTTTTCCCGGGCTCTGAGAGCCTATGGGAGCCGTAGGAAGTGTCACGTTAGAGCAAAGATCCTCAGTCTTCAATAAAAAGAGTCAAGATGAAACACCACTTGTCAGACAGGCCACTTCCTGCATGGAATCTTCTCAGGTTTTGGCCTGCCATTTGAGTTCTGTTATACTCACAGACACCATTCAAACAGTTTTAGAAACTTTAGGGTGTTTTCTATCCAAAGCCAATAATTATATGCATATTCTAGTTACTGGGCAGGAGTAGTAACCAGATTAAATCGGGTACGTTTTTTATCCGGCCGTGTCAATACTGCCCCCTAGCCCTAACAGGTTTATATTATGTTTTCGAATGACATCCTCAAGAGGTAAAATATACAGTGAAAACAATAGTGGTCCTAAAACGGAATGTTGAGGAAGACCGGAATTTTCAGTTGATTTGTTAGAGGATAAACCATTCACAGAGACAAACTGATATCTTTCCGACAGATAAGATCTAAACCAGGCCAGAACTGGTCCGTGTAGACGAATTTGGGTTTCCAATGTAAGTAAGGTGTTTTATTTTTTTGTTGTTGTAATAAATGTGCAAAGATTTAAAAAAACTGTTTTTGCTTTGTCATTGTAGGGTATTGTGTGTAGATTGATGAGGATTTTTTATTTATTTAATACATTTTAGAATAAGGCTGTAACGTAACAAAATGTCGAAAAAGGGAAGGGGTCTGAATACTTTCCAAATGCACTGTATACAAAAAAAAGATAGCTATATAATTTCGCGGATGGCTTTCAGAGTTCAATACAGGACTCAAACGTTAGCTAGATAGCTCACTTAGCTAATCCAGTTAGGCTAGCAAGCTAGCTAACGTTAGGTTACCGACAGTTGAAGTCGGAGGTTTACCTACACTTAGGTTGGAGTCATTAAAACTCCACAAATTTCTTGTTAACAAACTATAGCTTTGGCAAATCGGTTAGGACATCTACTTTGTGCATGACGCAAGTAATTTTTCCAACAATTGTTTACAGACAGATTATTTCACTTAGAATTCACTGTATCACCATTCTAGTGGGTCAGAAGTTTAGATATGCTAAGTTGACTGTGCCTTAAAAAAGCTTGAAAATTCCCAAAAAATGATGTCATGGCTTTAGAAGCTTCTGATAGGCTAATTGACATCATTTGAGAAAGGTATCTATATCCACAGTGAAACGACTCCTATATCGACAAAACCTGAAAGGCCACTCAGCAAGGAAGAAGCCACTGCTCCAAAACCGCCATAAAAATCCAGACTACGGTTTGCAACTGCACATGGGGACAAAGATCTTACTTTTTGGAGAAATGTCCTCTGGTCTGATGATACAAAAATAGAACTGTTTGACCATAATGACCATCGTTATGTTTGGAGGGAAAAAGGGGGATGCTTGCAAGTCGAAGAACACCATCCCAACTGTGAAGCACGGGGGTGGCAGCATCATGTTGTGGGGGTGCTTTGCTGCTGGAGGGACTGGTGCACATCACAAAATATATGGCATCATGAGGCAGGAAAATACAATCGGAATGATAGAAATACATTTTGGAACGTCTTCTGTAAGTCAAGTGGTGGTACACTTGTAACGTTACAAGTGTACCACCACTTGACTTACAGACGACGTTCCAAAATGTATTTCTATCATTCCGATTATAACGTTATATGAAGACAAACCATAGCTCTAAATGTAACGTTATGAAATATTCCTATGATATCTCCAAAATAACATGATATTCAGAACCTTTCATGGACTACCAAGGAACGTTTTTAATGTTCCCATGATGTCTGCATAGCGACCGGATATTTATAACCTCTATAATACTTATTAGAAATGTTTTTAATGTTCCCATGATGTCTGTATAGCGACCGGATATTTATAACCTCTATAATACTTATTAGAAACGTTATGAATGTGCCAAATGGGCTATGACATTCAGTACCTCTGGAAGACTTAAGGGGAATGTTACAAATGTCTCAGTTACGTTCCTTGTTACCTGGGACATTGTCTTTCTAAGTGTGTAGGAACATTTGTTACTTTGGAAATAAGTACTTTAGAGGTTCTGAATGTCAGGAGACTTTACAAGGAACGTAACTGAGACATTTGTAATGTTCCCCTTAACTCTTCCAGATGTACTGAATGTCATAGCCGTTTGGGACATTATAGGCACATTCATAATGTTTCTAATAAGTATTATAGAGGTTATAAATATCTGGTCGCTATACAGACATCATGGGAACTTTAAAAACGTTCCTTGGTAGTCCATGAAAGGTTCTGAATATCATGTTATTTTGGAGATAACCTAGGAACATTTCATAAGGTTACATTTAGAGCTATGGTTTTTGTCTTCACATAACGGTACAATCGGAATAATAGAAATACATTTTGTAACGTCGTCTGTAAGTCAAGTGGTGGTACACTTGTAACGTTGTCTTTCTAATTGTGTAGGAACATTTGTTACGTTCTAAATAAGTACTTTAGATCCCAAGATATTGGGGCCAGCATACTTGTGCTTGGAGTAAAGGAAGTGGATCCAGTTCTTCCCCTCCGCAATTTATTTTTCCATAATTCTACCGATTTAATAAATGTATGGAAATTCATCATGTAATTTTGACCTCAGTATAGCCCTATGGAAGAGGGAACGATACCTACAAATATTTTTTTATTATATTAATTTATGAATGTAGCCTATAACAATAATAATAATTTTTAAAAATCATTATAAAGCAGCTAGCAGTAGTGGTGGCCTGACGACGGTTCATCCTGAATATTCCTTTTGACTCCATTATCCGTCATTGCAAATATCAAAGTGGGTGTGGCAACTAACAATACTGAGGCTGGAGCCAGAAAGAAACACCTACGGTACTAATTGGTAAAAGTGAAACAACACAGCTGAACAGCAAAGACGCCATCGACTCCGACTGACCGAACACAGTTCACCTCTTGGAAGTTTTTACGAAAGATAAGTTATCCAGTGTGTACTATTTAAACCAAGTAAGTTAGTGTACTCCCAGCTCCCCAGATAAAGACATTTTGATGATGTCAGGCTATCTAACTAGCGAGGAAGCATGCCAGTTAGGTAATTAATGGATAGTTTAGCCTAGCTACATTACTTGGATAGTGCCGCGTGTAACCACAGCCTGTGTTATAGGGTTCAGTAATCGTGTTCTTAGGTCCTGATGAAAAACAACATTAACAAGTGTTCTTGGTCTATTACTAGCATATGCACGTAAAAAATATATAATGCAGGATATGGCTTGATACATTTTTACTAAAGGGCTGACTAAATTTGCACAATCCAGATAATGAAAAGTGCAATTTATCCGTTCTATAACACCAACATTATTCAAATGCCTTGCAGTGTCACGATAGCCTGAGAAGCTGTAGTCACCTCTTTCCTCATTTAAGTTCTGATTCAAGATGGATATTATGGATAACGTCTTGCGTAGTAGAGATTAATGTTCTTTCTGTTTCTTTACGTAGTGTTCTGAAGATTGAAAATGTCTTCAAAAAAGGTAAACCTATGTGTTGTCTAACTGGTTATTCATTTTAAATGGACAAGTAAGGCAGTCCAATTTCATTTTGTACTGTATGTGTAGAGCCATTGTCATATCACTTTTTAAACATTTTCAGACTGTTAAATCCACTGGTGTAACACAGATGTCAAGTACTTCAAGAAAGAGAGAATAGAATAGAATCTGAACTAAATTGTCAAGGGAGAAAACCACCCTTAAGAAAAAACGGGTAGAGAAGGAAAACAATGACAATGAAAGTGGATCTAGTCTCATCAGCCAGTCTGACACGAAGAGTGAAGATACCAGTCCTACTGAATCTGACAGCAAAAGTGAGTCAGATAGTGAAGTTGAGGCAGTGGGAGTTACTCCTCCAAGACTGCCAACACATGCTGAGGAAGAGTCAGATGGTGAGCTTGAGGCAGTAGGTGGTACTAAGCCAAGACTGCCATCACACAGTGACATAGATTCAGAGACTGAAGCCAATGCTGGTTGTGCAATTCAGGAGACAACTGACTCTGACAATGAAGATGTTGAAAAAGATTCTACCTTCAGAGAGGACCTGGCAACCTGGATAAGTGATTTCCAAGTGAAACACAATGCTGTTGATGCACTTCTGAAGATGCTGCAGTCTAATGGTCACCCAGATTTGCCTTCCACTGCTAGAACTCTCCTAGAAAAGACCAATGTTTTTGTTGAAGTCAAGTCTAATGTGGAGTTTGTCAGGTTTAAAGTGAAGGTGGAGTTAGTGAAACATCTAAGCATCTATCCTCAATCTGTTGTTGGAGATTTGAATGTTTTAGAAATATCCCTTAATCTGGATGGTCTCCCTTTGTTCAAAAGTACCAATATGTCGTTATGGCCACTTTTGTGCTCCATCAATCTATCACCACCCACAGTGTTTCCTCTGTTACTTGCAATGGCATTATCGAAACCAAGCTCCCAGGAATTCCTCAATGACACTTCGCTGGAGCTTAAAGAGTTGATGCAGACCGGCTTGAAGTGGGGAGACACAACACTCCAAGTGAAGGTTTGTTCTGTAACATGTGATGCACCAGCAAAAGCCATGGTAAAATGCATAAAGATGAATTCTGGCTACTGTGGCTGTGACAGGTGCACACAAAAAGGCAGGTATGATGGGAGGATGACGTACCCGCAGGTAAAAAATCTGTGTCTCAGAACTGAGAAATCCTTTAGGGAATTGGTACAGCCAGAACATCACCATGAAGGGAAAACCTCTCATTTTTGCATCCTCCCCATTGATATGGTGAAGTCATTCCCAATTGACTATATCCTCTCTGGGCTAGGTAGGACGCTTGCGTCCCACCTACTCAACAGCCAGTTGAATCCTGTGGCGCGTTATTCAAATCCTTAGATATGCTATTACTTCAATTTTTCAAAAATATGACTATTTTACACCATTTTAAAGATAAGACTCTCGTTAATCTAACCACACTGTCCGATTTCAAAAAGGCTTTACAACGAAAGCAAAACATTAGATTATGTCAGCAGAGTACCGAGCCAGAAATAATCAGACACCCATTTTTCAAGCTAGCATATACTGTCACATAAACCCAAACCACAGCTAAATGTAGCACTAACCTTTGATGATCTTCATCAGATGACAACCCTAGGACATTATGTTATACAATACATGCATGTTTTGTTCAATCAAGTTCATATTTATATCAAAAACCAGCTTTTTACATTAGCATGTGACTAGCATGTGACTAGCATTCCCACCGAACACTGCCGGTGAATTTACTAAATTACTCACGATAAACGTTCACAAAAAGCATAACAATTATTTTAAGAATTATAGATACAGAACTCCTCTATGCACTCGATATGTCCGATTTTAAAATAGCTTTTCGGTGAAAGCACATTTTGCAATATTCTCAGTAGATAGCCCGGCATCACAGGGCTAGCTATTTAGACACCCAGCAGGTTTAGCACTCATCAAAGTCAGATTTACTATAAGAAAAATGTTCTTACCTTTGTTGTCTTCATCAGAATGCACTCCCAGGACTTCTACTTCAATAACAAATGTTGGTTTGGTCCAAAATAATCCATCGTTATATCCAAACAGCGGCGTTTTGTTCGTGCGTTCTAGACACTATCCTAAAGGCTAAATAAGGGTGACGAGCATGGCGCAATTCGTGACAAAAGAATTCTAAATATTCCATTACCGTACTTCGAAGCATGTCAACCGCTGTTTAAAATCAATTTTTATGCCATTTTTCTCATAAAAAAAGCGATAATATTCCGACCGGGAATCTGCGTTTAGATAAACAGACAAAGGAAAAGAAACCATTCGGTCGAAGCGGGCACGCGCCTAAGCCCATAGTACTCTGAGTGGCCACTTGCCAAAAGCGATAAAATGTTTCAGCCAGAGCCTGCCTCGATATCGTTCAACGTTTTCCCGGGCTCTGAGACCCTATGGACGACGTAGGAAGTGTCACGTTATTGCACAGATCCTGAGTCTTCAATAAAAAGAGCCAAGATGAAACACTACTTCTCAGACAGGCCACTTCCTGCTTGAAATCTTCTCAGGTTTTGGCCTGCCATAGGAGTTCTGTTATACTCACAGACACCATTCAAACAGTTTTAGAAACTTTAGGGTGTTTTCTATCCAAAGCCAATAATTATATGAATATTCTAGTTACTGGGCAGGAGTAGTAACCAGATTAAATCGGGTACGTTTTTTATCCAGCCGTGTCAATACTGCCCCCTATCCCCAACAGGATATGCACCTTTGTTGCCTCGCAGTAACCCAGAAGCTCTTGATGATGTGGACTAGGGGAAAGACTGGGGCCAGGTTGTCGTTGGTGCAAGTCAAGGAGGTAAGTCAACGACTAAACCGACTAAAGGATTCAATTCCAGACTGCTTTGCTCGCAAACCACGGGGATTGGATGACCTTGACCGTTGGAAGGCCACAGAATTGGGAAAGTAGTGCTGAGAAGAATCTTGTCTAAAGAACAGTACACACACTTCATGGCCTTCAGTGTTGCCATGTGCATTTTGGTTTCTCCTCAACTTTCTTCAATCCACAGTGCCTATGCTCATGCTTTACTGAACTTCTTTGTGGAGCAGGGAAGGGTTTTGTATGGAGACACATTTCTTGTGTATAATGTTCACTCCCTTCTACACCTCACTGCTGATGCTGAAGAACATGGCTGCCTTGACAACTGTAGCGCTTTCAAGTTTGAGAATTACTTGCAACAACTAAAGAAGATGGTCCGTTCAGGGAGGCGGCCACTTGTGCAAATTTGTAAAAGAGTGCAAGAACGCAGAGTTAGAGCTTCTCCCCGCCAACAGGTCATCAAAATGAGACGGCCAAACAATGCCTACATACTTAATGATAGGTCATGCTGTGAGGTAGTGAGCCAAGAAGATGCCTCTGATACTTACCTCTGCAGGGTGTTTCAGCATCTGGAATCTTACACGCTGAGTCCTTGCGACTCAAGACTGTATTGGACTTTCCGCACCACTACGAGGAGCACACAAATGCATCTCATTGCAAAGAGCAGTCTTGTTAAGCAAGACTGCTATTATACTTGAGGACCATGGCACTCGTGTTGTGCTTACCATCTTCACAGCCTGTAGCAAGCCCCATTTAGCTACAGCCAAGTTCACAAGCTGTATTAGTTTTGCAAACTATCTTGGCTGGTAAATCAAGAGACTGAACAGTGTGGAATTGGTGTTTTGTTGTTCTGCACAGGGCACACAGCGTTATGTTGTACATTTTGTAAAAGAGAACACTGTTGAAGTTGTACCAGAGCAGTGGGTGGAGAAGAGAGATGGGGTAAGCCTTCCCTGTAGCTCAGTTGGTAGAGCATGGTGTTTGCAATGCCAGGGTTGTGGGTTTGATTCCCACGGGGGGCCAGCACAGGAAAAAAAATGTATGAAATGTATGCATTCACTACTGTAAGTCGCTCTGGATAAGAGCGTCTGCTAAATGACTAAAATGTAAATGTAAAATGGGTAAGTTGATCAGTTAAATGGTTTACCCTTTTCAGGCAAAGGGATGGATAAATAGTTAACTTTAAGCAGTGTCTCATATCCTGCAGGTCTTGTGTTGCTACTGGCCAAGAAATGCCAGCGCAACAGTGATTAAGAGAGGAGACCGGCCTGACAAAATATTATGGGAGAAGTACAGAATTTTCATCTTTTCATCCACTGGTAAAATAATATTTTACTGTATCCATCCACTCCCGTTTATATTGCAATGTATTCATGGTTGTGTGGCTCTGGAGCAAGTTGCATCAGTTGAACACACTCCTATACGTAAGGCTAGTTCCAACGTAGAATATGTTCTAAGCCAGGCATAAACCTGTCACCACCTGGTTGTAAGTAATAGCTTTTGCTACGCCAGGGTGTAAAAATTAAGTGTAATGTGGAGTAGACGTATAGTATAAATCTATAACTAGTGTCCACAGGTAAGTGTTTCATGACTAGTCATGTTGCATCTTGTTCAATTTTCTAAATCATTATGTCGGGCGTAGGTAGGCCCAACTTATCTCTTACACCTTATTTGCGTCAAACTGGTGCAACCCACTCCTGGTCAGTAGAGTCAGGAACTTCCCCATCTTAAGTACTATATGTATTTGCTGAAAGTATTACTATGTGAATTACAAATACTCAATACCCTGTTTTGCCAGTGTTAATAGGAAAGTATTTATGACTATGTTTATTGCATGTACAGACAATTACTCTGTGGCAGAGCAACGAGCCAAACGGGGGGTTGACACCGCCAATGTTGAATCTGATGAGGAACCAGCGAAGAGGGAGGTGACTAAACCAATCAGATTCCGTGTGGAGCCACCTGGTGAGGATTTCTTAACCCCTGTGCGGCCTCCATCCAGCGAAAAATCATATCTCCATTAGCATAACAAAATTTTATTATAATAATTTTTTTTTTTTCAAATTATATCGTTTTATAGATACACGTCTCCTGAATCGAACCACGTTGTCCGATTTCAAAAAGGCTTTACAGCAAAAGCAAAACATTAGATTATGTTAGAGGAGTATATCGTAAAAGTAGCCACATAGCCATTTTCTGACCAACCACATGCATCACAAATAACCAAAAAACAGCTAAATGCAGCACTAACCTTTGACAATCTTCATCAGATGACACACCTAGGACATCATGTTACACAATACATGCATTCTTTTGTTCGATAAAGTTCATATTTATATATAAAAACAGCATTTTACATCAGTGTGTAACGTTGACTAACTATTTTCCCTCAAATGCATCCGATGAAACAGAGCTACAATTTACTAAATTACTATTCGAAAACATTTTTAAAATGTAATATTGTCATTCTAAGATTTATCGATGAATATCTCTTGAAAGCACCTGTAATGCCAGATTTAAAATTAACTTTACTGGGTAATCATACTTTGCGATGAAAGGGGATGCGATACTCTGAAAAATAGGCTAACGTTACAGGTCAGCGCCATCTTGGAACAATCGCATATCACATCTAGTCTTGTATACTATTGTCAATAATCCCTTACCTTTGGTTGTCTTCATCAGAAAGCACTTCCAGGAATCCCAGGTCCACAACAAATGTATTTTCGTTCGAAAAAATTACTTCTTTATGTTCCAAGAGCTTGTTCTTGTTAGCGCGTCTGAAGGCTGATCCAAATGCTTCGTCGGCCACGGGACAGCCATTTCGAGAAAATGCATTTTTTTCCCATTTAGGTTCGTTCAAACATGTCAAACGTTGTATAAGATAAATCTTCAGGGCGTTTTTCAACAAGAGAGCCAATAAGATTCGAGGGGGACGATTGCATTGTGTTTCAAAACGTTTCGAAAGGGGAGGGTAACCAGGGGCGCCGGCGTCATAATGGTGATGGCCCTCTCCGTGTGACCACGTTCCACAGCGTGTCATTCTGTCAGTTTTGACAGTAGGAGACTCAAATCACTTTGTAAAGACTGGGGACATCTAGTGGAAGCAATAGGAAGTGCTCAATGAACCATAGCTCACGGTGTGATTAATAGGCAACGTGATGAATTTGAGTTCGCAATTCAGAATTCCACTTCCTATTTCCATCTGTCTCGGGGTTTTGACTGCCACTTGAGTTCTGTTATACTCACAGACACCATTCAAACAGTTTTAGAAACTTTAGGGTGTTTTCTATCCACAAGTATTAATTATATGCATATCCTAGCTTCTGAGTTTGAGTAGGAGGCCGTTTAAATAGGCACGATTTTTTTTCAAAAATCGCTTTAGTGCCCCCTATCCTAGGGGAACGCCAAGAGGTTAACTACTCTTATTCCATTGTTTGTATTACATGCATCAGGAAGTAGATTAAATAAAAAAAATTGTATTGTGCTTCGGAAGATGACGATGGAAGTGAAGCACTCCAGAAAAAGACAAATGAACCCAGACAAGCCCAGCTTCCAGTGCCCCAGCTTCCACCAGCCCCTAGTGGTAAGATCCTGCATTAGGCTACTAGGTCATTAAATGTATAATCAGCAAGTTCATGGGAAGTTTGACACACATTCAAGTATGTGGGTGAAGAAAATCTTACAGTTTATGCAAGTACTAGTCTTAAATTGAGACAGCATGAAATCATAACCTAATGACAGTTGATATGACAAGAAATTACCACACCCATCTGATCTTGACATACTTGATTATTAGTCACATTACCAAAGTGTAACAGTTCTTTATTTTCTTGCATTAGCAACTTCAAGAGCCAGTGTCTTTGAAAAGACCCTACAAGGTACATAATGTTTCAAGTCTGATAAACAAGCCTACTTTCTAAAAGTTCTGTTCCCACCAACTGTATGGGATGAACAGGGAAATCTGTTAAGTGTGTACTGTAAATGTGGTAACGGTTTGACATCTGTGATATTCTCTGAAGTTGCAGATGCAGAGGACTTGAGGCCATGTGCCACCTCAAGCCAGAGCGACAGTAAGTGTCTGGTTGTAGTTTGTTAGGGTAAACAATTGAATTGTATGAAGTATTATAGCTTTACAAACCTTTCAAAGCCACTCAATAGAATACAATTACCATCACATTTTTGCATATTAGGTTATTTCAAGTCTTATTTCTACTTTGTGCATACTGTTAGAACTTTCCAAATACTTGTGGTGCTGTGTATGGGTGAAACTTGTATTTACAACAGCAGTGAAATCACAATATTCTTCTTGGGTAAAACACAAGTGTGATGCCATGTTTGTAAATATCTGTATGTATTTGCCATCAAACTAAAAGCATTATTTAAAACAAAAAATTATGCTTAGCATTTATTTTTGTTTCGATTCATTAACCTTCCCACTGAGCTCCTGACTGACATCCCTTCACTTTTGGTTCTGTGCCAGTTTCAAAAGCATGCAAAGTATGTCTTAATTTTTTCCGTTCTGTTTTCTCAGTTAGTCCAAGTGGCAGCCAGGAAGAAGCTGGCCAAGACAGAGCATCAGAATCAGTTTTTTTTAGCCATCAAGATATTGATCTTGAAGTCGTAAATGTAGAAAGTTTAAATAACTGCATGATTTTTTACTTATATTTTAGACCAAGAGCTGCCATCCCTGCTTGATGAGCCTGTGGCAGTACACACGGATCGACCTTATCCAAAAGTTGCCTTTGCCAAACAAGATGAAAGATTACTTGCAGGAAAAGCACTACTGAAGGGGTTAAATGAAACTCAATTGGACTTGCACATTTTAGATCAGTGATATATTGACTTAGTCCTCGTTTTGTTACAAATACTTTTTGTGAATTTGAATACATTGAATACATTAAAGGTATATTATGTTAGCCTATATGTTACAAAATGTTGCTTCTCTTGTATTATCAACATCAATTCCAAATTGTATGGCTGTCAGCAGCTATATGGTTATCAATACTACTAATATATATGAAGGGTGGATATTTTGATCGAAGTATTTCACATGGCCTTGATACATGTCCTGCCTGGTACTCATGGCTTCTTTCATCACGCTGCTTGCAGCTAAACTGTTGAGTCTTTTATTATTTTGCAGATCTTCAAGCAGTGGAGATGAGGATAATGGTGAAACTGGAGATGATCCGTACAGAGTTCAAGACTGTTCTGAACCAAGTTATAGAGGCCCGGCAGCCAAAGGAGTCGGAATCCTTGGGGCAACTTGAAATGCTGCAAAACCCTGCAGAAACAAATGAGGAACTGAAGGATATCTGTGAAACACTTAGAGACTCCCACTATCGAAAGAAAATGGTAAGGATGGCCATTTAAAATGTATCTGTTTGTAAAAAATGGGAAATCTACATCAAGTATTTTAACAGCAATTGACAAAAATAAGTTAGCTGTTTATCAAGAGCCACTTGAATGCGTCCAGATTTGAGAGAAGATTGCAACCTGCAATATTATTGAATCTAAATATCTTAATGTCAACGAAATGCAGTTGTCATATATGCCATATGCCTATTTAGTGTTTGGATTGATTTCCCAATTAACACTTAACTTATCTTAAGAAGAAACAATTAGCCCTCTGCCTGTTTACACAAGTTTTAGCCCATGATTACATGATACACTACAAAAATGATTTCTCATTACTATCAATCAGAACTTTATGGCCAGCTGTTTTAGCTGAGGAACACACAAATGAGTGGGATTTTTTTAAATATAGTTTAAAAAAAATTCAGATCCGATACCTGACCCTCTGCTGTGGCCTGGACCTGGGCTCAGGAATCAGACGAATGATGAGAAAAATTGGAACAGAGGGGCTGTGGACAGGCTACTCCTTGAAGGGCAGGAAGGGGAAGAGGGCCTTTAATGAGCTATCAATCTATGATGCTGTCACAAGTAAGTAAATGCACAAGTTTAGATTGTTATTTATTATTATTTAGTAGATAGTATTATTGGTCAAGTGATGGTTAGTCAAATGTGTATTTATTAACATTTCAAATGAATTAAATCAGTAAAAAGGCAGTTACAAACTAAATGTGAAATCCTACCACCTGTTAAGATCGGCGAGAGGACAAAGGAAAGGTGAAGGAGAGGGGTCTCATGGCCAAAACTGCCTATGAGGGACGAGAGGGACAAAAGTAATGATATGACATGGAATGTACCATTTCAATAATTTTTCACAACATAGGAGCGTCCCTGAAAGCACACCCCAAGGCTACCTACCAAGAAGTAGATGACAAAATAGCAGACGCTCTCAAACATGCACCAGCTCGGCTCAAGAGTAAGAGAAAGGTATGATTAAAAATAACAGATTGTTTTAAATTTTTTTGCGTCACTTTAATCCAGTCTGTCAGTATTGGTAAATGCTTGTGCTAGTACAAAAGGAATGTAGTAAGGAGTCGACGTTAAACCTGCATTTTGATCATTTGTTTATGGAAAATAATAACCAATTTCTGTTATTGTGACTTCCAGGAGCGGGTCGAGGAAGCGACAGTGGATGAGGATGGAGCAGCAGCAACTGAATAAACATAACATAGTTTTTCACTTTTAGCTTTAAGCAGTTTTACAGTTCTTGATTGGAGTGCAGTGTTCATGTTTTTACTGACTTGTTATTTTGTGAGCTTATTGCTGTGATTTTGTTTACGAATCTATTGTGATACAGTTTAAGTAAAAAAAAAAAGATATATATATTTTCTGGAATTTTGCATATTTCGTCAGTGGACACCTACCGACAGGATACTGTGTATATGTTCAGGGTAGATTAAATGACGTGTCTTAAGGGGCCTCCCGAGTGGCGCAGTGGTCTAAGATAGTGCAAGCTGCGTTGCTTCAGATGCTGGTTCGATAGCTGTCTGTCGCAGCCAGCCGCGACCGGGAGACCCATGAGGTGATGCACAATTGGCCCAGCGTCGTCCGGGTTAGGGGAGGGTTTGGCCATCCGGGATGTCCTTGTCCCATCACACTGTTACGTGCCTTATTGGTACTGTAGGTACCCACTGACAAAAGTTACGTTCCCAGTGGTTACCGGAAACTGCATTTTATGGGGCTCTCAACGTACTTTCGGACGTTTAGCAACATTATGAGATTGACCTAAAAATACACATATTTAACTGTTTAAAATCCACCACATTTCTACGTCCTGAAAAGACTTGGGATGCAAGTTTTGTCAGCGGACACCACAGCTACGTAGAAGGCACGTTTCACAATAACGTTATCATGACTTAAGTAGTGACTAAAATAACTTTGTGGTCACATCCTGGAACGTAATTTTGTAGCGACTCCTGTGGCAGGCCGGGCGCATGCATGCCATAACGTCGCTAAACGTCAGAAAGTACGTTGAGAGCACCATAAAATGCAGTTTCTGGTAACCACTGGGAACATAACTTTCGTCAGTGGGTACCTACAGTACCAATAAGGCACGTTACAGTGTGCATGTTCAGGGAAGATTCAAGGACATCTCTTATAACGTTACTGAATAACGTTATTTAGCTGTTTAAAATCCCCCACATTTCCATGTCCTGAAAAGACTTGGGACGTAAGTTTTGTCAGCGGACAGCACAGCTACGTAGAAGGAACGTTTCACAATAACGTTATGACTTATGTAGGGACTAAAATAACTTTCTGGTCACGTCCTGGAACGTAATTTTGTTAGCTGGGTTGGGGGTGGCAGGGTAGCCTAGTGGTTAGAGCATTGGACTAATAACCGAAAGGTTGCAAGATCAAATCCCTGAGTTGACAAAGTAAAAATCTGTCGTTCTGCCCCTGAACAAGGCAGTTAGCCCTCTGTTCCTAGGCCGTCATTGAAAATAAGAATTTGTTTTTAACTGACTTGCCTAGTTAAATAAAGGTAAAATAAATAAAAAATATTTCCTGTGCAGAGCCTTGGTTTAGTCGTATACAACATGTGCCAGGCAGTGTTATAACTTTCCACCTGAGAACACGGATCAATCTCTGCTTCTAACCCACTGTTTCTAGCATTTGCCTGTTTTTCTATCTCATTTAATTACTGTCTGAATAAAGTGTCAAACCACATAAAAAAATCAAAAAGTAACAAAGTCGTCCAATTTTGAGTGTTAATGTTCAAAGCATCCGGAATACACCAGACTGGAATATGACCATAAGGTTGGCATCTGAAATGCCTTAGTGGGTTCGGCCCAAAAGCTCCCACAGGATAACTGACATATCCTTACATGACTTTATCAGGTAAAGCCTCTCCTTCAAAACTTAAAAGGACAGACAGTGTCTTCTCAGTTTTACCACGCTTGCCACTGGAGCTGCATCGCACCAAACGGTGGGCATCACAGACACAAGGAATCTTACATTTCAGTTGCTCCACCTCAACACTTAACGCCACCTCACTAATCACTACTTTCAAAGGTGCCCTGCTCCGGAGAACAAAGCAAGTCACAGGTCTTGTCCCTAGGCGCGTGACAAAGCTCCCTCTGGACAGAAGAATCCACTTCGAGCTACCTTCACCAATTTAATAGCACCCAACTTCTTTTCTATCCAGCCTGAGACTACATATGGATCAGCCAAAAGACAGAGATCCACTTTTTCCAAAACTTTCACTCCCACTGGGCCTGAATCATCCTTTGCATGACCATCGGGGCGAGACTCGGACTCTGAGGTCTTCACCACACCTGCCACCACAGGCAATTCATCCTCACTCTCGTCAGGTTACTTGGAGCCATTCTTCCTCAACACACTTCTTCCCACTGTATTCGACTCTTCTCCTTCTTCTCACTGTCCATAACCACGTCTATCCGTTCACCACGCTCATGCCGTGCCTTTATCCACTGTACTGTTTGCAGAACATGAACTGATGGCCTTTTTCCAATACCCACCTTCTTTTCCTAGCCCAATTTACTAGTCTGGCTATCTCTGGCTTCTTCATGCTTGCAAAACGTGCTTCTCCAGATCTTAGGAATGCTAACAGGAAATACGGTGTCGGCAGTGGTGTAGTGGTGCCTGGAGAAGTGAGTATATACAAATTTAGTCAAAAATGTCCCTACTGGCCCACCTGGCGAAGGCACAGTGCTGTGTTAATTTTTTTTTAATGACAAACAGTGACATAGACTCTCAAAGACCTAAAATGAGAAATCTCATATTGGTCTTTCAGTCAGGCCAACCCAAGCTGTTCTGTGCAAGTAGGCTAATACTAGGCCTACTATTGAAATAGATAATTGAGACGGTCAACTGAGTCAGAAATTCACAAGTTTTCTTTTTTTTTTATCCTTATTTTAATAGAAAACAACAAAATTGGATGTTCTAAGTCGACAACAATGCTTAAACCACATCAGGAGACCACTTTTGAGGTCTGGTAAAAATCTAAGACATTTATATTTTTGAGTGTCGTTAGACTTTAATTCAACTGAGCAGGCACCTAGCACTGTTGTTTGGTTAGCAGTGTTTCTGTAGCGCACATGACATGGCGTTTGCAAAACAAATGGCCACTGGATTGATGCAAATAATCATGATATCATTCTTCTGGGTAGGCATAGGCTACTTTGTAGCTAGTTAACATTTAATTGAGGAGGTATTTGGCAAAGCCTTTTCATCGGCTGTTTCTTAATTGTTTGAAACCTGGACGTTTTACTTCCTATTATGAGACATGTCTTACCTTGCTTCAAAGCAGCCTATAGCCAAAATCCCACCATAGAAACGTGGAGGCAATTATTTTATAAAGACTTGCTCATATGCACTCTCCTGTTCTATTGGTTTTCAAAATAACTTTATTTCATTATCTAGCAGCCAAAGGCATTATCCTAGTCATATTAGTAATCCATGATATTTGTTGCATCTTTACATCTCCCATCTTTCAAAATTTAGAATTGATATTTCCATCTCAAAGTCTATGAAACTGCTTGGCCTACCACCGTGTTTACATTGCTGCGCTTAAAATGTGAAGCAATAACACTTTATCAACATTTTAAGCTAAATATTTTGATCTGTTTCATCAGCCTTATTCATTGATACAGCGTATACCTTCACTACTTTGATATGCATTGTGGGGATTAAGAAATTAGAAAAAGGTCATCAGTAATATCAGTAATATCCCGGGATCCTTGGGACGTCCCTGCCCCATTGAAGTTGAAATTTAAAATGGTATAGGGTAGGGAAGTCCCAAGGATCCAGCATAGCACTGACCATGTGAACAACAGGCACAACTCCGATATAAAGTTGTTACGTGTCCTACTAGTACACTTATATTACTACACTCATAACATTTTAGTCATTTAGCAGACACTCTTATCCAGAGCGACTTACAGTAATGAATGCTTACATTTCAGACATTTCATATTTTTTTTTCCCCCGTACTGGTCCCCCACGGGAATCGAACCTACAACCCTGGTGTTGCAAACACCATGCGCTACCAACTGAGCCACACGGGACCCCCTTATTTGCTATGCGATCAAATATGCCTCGCATAGCAAATAAGCCATTCCATTTTTTTATTGACCAAATAACACAATCTCATTGACCTCCATACAAAAACTCCTGATGGAGAAGACCGATTTTTCCTCTCGCTTCGCCTCTTCCTCTCTGATTGTATAGATACATTGAGAGAATGCCAAGAGTGCAAAGCTGTCATCAAGGCTAAGGGGTGGCTACTTTGAAGAAACTAAAATATATATTTTTCCATATGTGTTATTTCATAGTTTTGATGTCATCACTATTATTCTACAATGTAATAATAAAGAACCCTGGAATGAGTAGATGTGTCAACTTTTGACTGGGATACCCAAATAGTCTGACATGGAATAGTCTTCATGAAAGTCCCTTTGTGAGATTGTGACAATCATGTTACACACATGTATATTGCACGAAACAATAATACTGACAGCAAAAATGTACAGACATGTACAACTCAAATACAAAATAAATAAACATATTTTACAAACACACCATTGGATAACATCTCTTGCCTTAAGGCCATTATTAGGAGGAAACACAGAATGTGATAATGATAATATATCAAAGAAAGAGAGTAAAGCAAAAGAGGGTCAAAAAGAGGTGTATACAGACAGACAACAATACCGTATTAGACCGTTCAATAAAAAAATGGAAATAACTGCACGCACATTCCTCCAAGAAAAGTTAACATTAGAACAGTATCTTCTTATGTTGTTTATGTTAAATTCTTAAATTCAAGCCACAGCAGTATTAAAAGGAGGAATCATTGCAGAGTGGAGGAGAGTCACACTATTTGCCTCAGCAAAGGCAGATGCTCTTATTAATATTTGTCTCTTGTGAAAGCCTAACCCTTCCGTCCTCCCTCTCCACATCCCTGTATAGCAGGGACTTCTGGGCTTTCAGCCGACATGCCAGGCACATGAAAATGGAGTCCACGTTTTGGCTCTCCTTTGGGTCCTTGGCCGAGGTCTCAAACAGCAGCATGTTGTGGGCGTCTGCAAACTTGAGGGCAGTGTTGGAAGGCACTTGTATCTGACTAACCAGGTCACACTTGTTGCCCACCAGTACTCGAGGCACAGTGGGTGAGACACGGTGCCCGTTGCACTCCTGGATCCACGTCTTCAGGTTCTGGAATGAGTTCATCTTAGTGACATCGTAAACGAAAACGACAGCGTGCACATTGCGGTAGTAGTGTTCTACCATGCTCTTCCTGAAGCGTTCCTGTCCTGCAGTGTCCCACACCTGCACCTGTTGAGGAGTAAAGGAGTAATAACATATCCAGTGGTCAGAGAGTAATCGTGGGTATTGGTCAGAGATAGATGGTATATTAAATGGGTTGAGACATAATCAGAATAAATAATAAACTGGACAATGTACAAAGGAAAATGTAGGTAACCGGCTTAGTTTAATGATTATGTTCGGAGGATCATTGCATTATGAAGCCAGTGGACATGAACAATTCCCATGTGAAAAGAGAGGACAGATTAATTCCACATATATGCTTTTATACAAGGCCCAATGTTTTGAATGCTGCATTAGTGCATGTCTTCCATTTATGAATAATAGATAATTGAACAAAGAGGCTCTATTGCTTATGCTTTCATACTGAGCACAGGTTTTTATTTTGATGGTGAATCTCAATGAGAAGACAGATGAAGAGAAATATTGTTAAAACATCACATTAGCTATGTCACTGTCTGTTGCTAAAAACACTGGGACTAGGTCATCATGTTAGGCAGGGGGCATTCAGAGGTTTGTCGACTCGTTTATAGGCAGGTGCAAAGAAAACAGTAGGTGATCTGAGGATATGATGGTGATGGTACTCTGATGCAGACATAATGTGATGAAACAGGCAGGGAGCAGGTCTCGAACCCTCGACCTTCAAGCCCGAGGTCCGGCGCGCTATCGACTGTGCTGCTATCGACTGTGCTGCGACTGTGCTGATTTCCGCGCTTATAAACCCAGGGTCGACACAATAAAATGATACTGTCCTTAACTTAAAAAACATGCAAACATTGCCGATGGATATATTACTTAATAGAAACATTCAACCTAACAACCCATCTAAATATAAATGGAACATTTTAATTGCGTATGGACTCTGGAAAGAAATAATTCTCTACTCGGTTTATTGACATGTCATGCATAGATGTATAACGGTTGAAGCGATGAACACATAAATGATTAATTGACACAAGGAAAGAAAGAAAAGCGGCCCTGTCTCGATCAGATGCTTAAGTAGGCTCTTACCTTTATTTTTTCGCCCTCTATTTCCACTGCTTTCTCCCTGAAATCCACACCGATTGTTGCCTCGGTCTTCTTTGGAAAGCTCCCACCGGTGAAGCGGAAGGTTAAGCAGGTCTTCCCTACATTTGAATCCCCGATTACAATTATTTTAAATATTCGAGTCTGAACACTCGATTCCAAGGACGTGCTGAGATCCACAGATGATGTGAAATGTATATTTCTCGAACCGGTCCCTCCATCATTTTCAAGAGATTCATTTGCCATTACGCTAAGTTGATGTACACAGTTATGTACTGTTCTCGCGGATGGGGGAAGGAAGATGAGGCTGCCAGGCAGGGCAACAACAGCAATCCGCTCCCCCAAAAGCAGCTTCCTCATGGAAGAAGGGGAATTACAATTATTTCAAAGTCCCCCTATTTCTAAATAGTTATTTATGTATATACAATCGTTTCTTGACAGTAAGGTTTGATTTCACACAGAAAAATCATGTGATCCTTCAGTTGATCAGGGTTTCCACTAGTTACCACAGCCACAACGTCAATATTTGCAATATCGTAAAAATGCATTTATTTATTTTTTGCTGCTTTTTGGTCTTAATTTAAGGTTTAGTGTTAGGCATGAGGTTAGCAGTGTGGTTAGGTTTAAAATCTGATTTTAAGAAGATCAATTCTATAAACAGGCGGGGTTTATGACTTTGTGGCTGGGGCAACTAGTGACGACCACTGATCAGATGCCATCATCCAAAATGGCGCAAATGCATTTGCCTCAAACCTGTTGTCCACGCAAGACAAGTGTCTGATGTATAATGCAGCTTGAAAGGTTTCAAGTAAGTGCACCAATGATGCATGTTTCCCATTTGCACTGGATATCATAGGTCTGTTATAATTAAATATGTAGGTCTAGCCATTAAGTAAAATGCACCAAATATGTATTAACAATATAATTAACAAATTCATGTCACTCACCTAATGAAATATTGGTTCCAAAAGAGCTCGTAGAGTTATATACTTGATTTTCTCCATTTTGATTAGCTATGTAGAAAACAATTCTAACAGTTGTATCACACAAAGCTTCTTTTTACTCTCTATGAAAGGCTCATTTGTTCGAAATGGTTTCTATGAAATCTGAAAGCATGCTCCAGAATTGGATTCTCACTGCTTACAATCAGAGAGGGCATACAGACAGATTCCGATGTAAGCAATTCACATTTACTTTTTTGTATGGTCAGAAGGAACACTAGTCACCTGTAAACTGTATCTTAGTAAAAAAAAAAGTTTTATAGTTAAAACAACAATGAGAGTTCAGTCAACAGTATTCTTAGATATTTACAGACAGGAATATTTATCAATAAAAAAAGCATTCTCTAAGGTACATCAGAGTTCAGTTTTTGTTGTTCCATATGCTTATATTTAAGCACACTTTTTTTATCTTTGTATCATCTTAGTGACATTACTGTTCAGAATATTTTACCCCTGCACAGTAATTACACAGTTACATAATTGCACTGTACATATGGTTTTCTAAACGATAAGGTTTAGAATTCAATTGAAATTGTCAAATATGACTAATTTAGGCACTTCTATTTGGTTGAGGCTCAGATCCCCTGAAGATATGTTGCTTTGAAGTCACTTCCTAGAGCATTTTTTGCATTGCATTTGTAAATCCCTGAATTCATATGCACTGGATCTTGTATGACCATGTTGCCCTCAACTGTCATGTGAATTCCTTCCTGTGGTGTCAAATGGTTGTTGGGAGCAAGTGTGGTTCTTCCAGGTAGAGTCCATGAAATTTCAGGCTTTGGTATGCCTGCAGCGATGCAGTTAAATGTTACTGGCAAGCCCTTGTGGACTCCAGTGATGGAAGGGGGTGCGTTTGTGATATGTGGAGGATACACCATAACTGCAAATGGGTATGAAAACGTAGATGATCCAAATGTGTTGGTGGCCTTGCAGACGTAGGTTCTGCTGTCAAATGAGAAAGGTTCCCCTGCCGTAAGTTCCCCTGCCGTTTGATGAAAAAGTAATTCTCCCACTAACCTGGGGCTTGTCCAGGACCTGGCTGTTTGGTAGGGTCCATGTAATCAAGGCCTGTGGCCAGCCATCCACAGAGCACGGCAGGTTAAGAATTTGGCCAAACATGACATTCATGCCCCTTGCTGTGCCTTGAATCACAGGCTTTCTTCCTGGTTTGAGAGCATATCACTTCTCTGTTGTCCCAGCCACGTTTTTGGCCAGACAACGATAAACATCTTTGTCAGCTGTCACTGGCCGGGCGATGCGCAACATCTCGTTTCCTGGATAGTGAGTGAAGCGTTGGAGTCTAGTGCCAGGCATCAGAACTGTGCCGTTTGGCAGGATCCAAACAAACTCTGGGTTTGGCTTACCACAGGCAGGACATTCCAGAGGGCCATCACTTCCATCTTGCTTCTTTGGTAAAATCTCTGTTCGGCATGGCGAAGCTAGGCTTTTCTGCTATGGTTGCCTATCCAAGCTCAATTGCCAGGCTTGCTTCTCCCAAGTGATTTTTGGCCAGATATACATACTGACCCTCGTCTATCTTCCTCACTCCACGCAGCTCCAGGCTCCCGGTCTTGTGGACTTGGAAGCGTCCTCCCAGGTGTTGGCAGAGAGAAGCCGTATGGTGTGGCCCAGACAATGTGTGGCTCAGGCTTACCCTCCACTCTGCAGTCGAGCAGTGTTGTCTGATAAGATGCTGCCAACACTTTCATACTGCTTCTTCCACTTTGGTCATTGATTGTGGCTCTCTTGCTTCGAGTTCCTGTTCTTGATGTAATCCCCAGCAGAATTCCTTACCACACAAGCATTCTTCCCTTGGTCGGCCAAAGTCACCCTCTTTATCACTAAAGTCCCATCACCTAATATTTGTTATTTGGTTGAAGACAATATGGTGACATCATTGCTTGGTGAGAGCCACACAATGGTCGGTGGAGGATCCCCAGTCGCTTGACAAGTTATATAGGCAGAGTCTCCTAGTTGGGCCGTGAGCAACAGCTGAGCCTTAGATGTGATTCGGGGGGGGGGGGTCAGGACCTACTTTTACGCTCACCTTCATCTCATCCTCCTCCAGCTCATTCTTAGCATGGCACGTAAAGTCCCCCTCATCCTTCTTTTCCATTTGTTGCAGCAATAGTGATCAAATCAAACTTTATTTGTCACATGTGCCGAATACAACAAGTGTAGACCTTACCGTGAAATGCTTACTTACAAGCTCTTAACCAACAGTGCAGTTCAAGAAGAGTTAACCTCTATGGGCTACTCAACAGCCACTACAATCCCGTGGCGCGTTATTCAAATACCTTAGAAATGCAAAACCTTCAATTTTAAAAAAATATGACTATTTTACACCATTTTAAAGATAAGACTCTCGTTAATCTAACCACACTGTCCGATTTCAAAAAGGCTTTACAACGAAAGCAAAACATTAGATTGTCAGCAGAGTACCCAGCCAGAAATAATCAGACACCCATTTTTCAAGCTAGCATATAATGTCACATTAACCCAAACCACAGCTAAATGTAGCACTAACCTTTGATGATCTTCATCAGATGACAACCCTAGGACATTATGTTATACAATACATGCATGTTTTGTTCAATCAAGTTCATATTTATATCAAAAACCAGCTTTTTACATTAGCATGTGACTAGCATGTGACTAGCATTCCCACCGAACACTGCCGGTGAATTTACTAAATTACTCACGATAAACGTTCACAAAAAGCATAACAATTATTTTAAGAATTATAGATACAGAACTCCTTTATGCAATCGCGGTGTCCGATTTTAAAATAGCTTTTCGGTGAAAGCACATTTTGCAATATTCTGAGTAGATAGCCCGGCCATCACGGGCTAGCTATTTTGACACCCACCAAGTTTGGTACTCACCAAACTCAGATTTACTATAAGAAAAATTGGATTACCTTTGCTGTTCTTCGTCAGAATGCACTCCCAGGACTTCTACTTCAATAACAAATATTGGTTTGGTTCCAAATAATCCATAGTTATATCCAAATAGCGGAATTTTGTTCGTGCTTTCAAGACACTATCCGAAGGGTAAAGAAGGGTGACGCGCCCGGTGCGTTTCGTGACAAAAAATTACAAAATATTCCATTACCGTACTTCGAAGCATGTCAAACGCTGTTTAAAATCAATTTTTATGCGATTTTTCTCGTAAAAAAAGCGATAATATTCCGACCGGGAGTCGTTGTTTTCGTTCAAAGACTGAAAATGTAAACATGGAGTCGTCTCGTGCACGCGCGCCCCAGTCTCATTGTTCTCAGATCGACCACCTACCAAATGCGCTACTGTTTTTCAGCCATGGCCTGCAAAGTCATCATTCAACGTTCTGGCGCCTTCTGAGAGCCTATGGGAGCATTAGAAAATGTCACGTTACAGCACAGATCCCCTGTTTTGGATAGAGATGACAAAGAAGGCCAAGAAATGGTCAGAGAGGGCGCTTCCTGTTTGGAATCTTCTCAGGTTTTGGCCTGCCAAATGAGTTCTGTTATACTCACAGACACCATTCAAACAGTTTTAGAAACTTTAGGGTGTTTCCTATCCAAATCAAACAATTATATGCATATTCTAGTTACTGGGCAGGAGTAGTAACCAGATTAAATCGGGTACGTTTTTTATCCGGCCGTGAAAATACTGCCCCCTATCCCCAACAGGTTAAGGAGCCTTGATTAGCTAGATTAGCTAGGTCCTAGACTTGATTAGCTAGGTCCTAGACTTGGCGCTCCGGTACCGCTTGCCATGCAGTAGCAGAGAAAACAGTCTGACTTGGGGGACTGGAGTCAATTTTATGGGCTTTCCTCTGACACTGCCTATTATATAGTTCCTGGATGGCAGGAAGCTTGGCCCCAGTGATGTACTGGGCCGTATGCACTACCCTCTGTCGCGCCTTATGGTCAGATGCCGAGCAGTTGCCATACCAGGCGGTTATGCGACCAGTCAGGATGCTCTCGATGGTGCAGCTGTAGAACCTTTTGAGGATCTGGGGACCCATTCCACAACTTTTCAGTCTCTTGAGGGGGAATAGGCTTTGCCGTGCCCTCTTCATGACTGTCTTAGTGTGTTTGGACCATGATAGTTTGTTGGTGATATGGAAACCAATGAGCTTGAAGCTCTCAACCTGCTCCACTACAGCACAGTCAATGTTAATGGGAGCCTGTTCGGCCTGCCTTTTCCTGTAGTCCACGATCGGCTCCTTTGACTTGCTCACATTGAGGGAGAGGTTGTTGTCCTGGCACCACACTGCCAGTTCTCTGACCTCCCTATAGGCTGTCTTATCGGTGATCAGGCCTACCACTGTTGTGTCGTCTGCAAGCTTAATGATAGTGTTAGAGTTGTGTTTGGCCACACAGTCGTGGGTGAACAAGGAGTACAGGAGGAGACTAAGGACACACCCCTGAGGGGTCCCAGTGTTGAGGATCAGCGTGGCAGACGTGTTGTTGCCTACCCTTACCATCTGGGGGTGGCCCGTTAGGATGTCCAGGATCCAGTTGCAGAAGGAGGTGTTTAGTCCCAGGGTCCTTAGCTTAGTGATGAGCTTTGTGGGCACTATGGTGTTGAACGCTGAGCTGTAGTCAATGAACAGCATTCTCACAAAGGTGTTATTTTTGTCCAGGTGGGAAAGGGCAATGTGGAGTGCGATTGAGATGACGTCATCTGTGGATCTGTTGGGATGGTATGTGAATTGGAGTGGGTCTAGGGTATCCGGGAGGATGCTGTTGATGTGAGCCATGACCAGCCTTTCAAAGCATTTCATGGATACCGATGTGAGTGCTACGGTGCGGTATTCATTTAGGCAGGTTACCTTCGCTTCCTTGGGCTCAGGGACTATGGTAGTCTGCTTGAAACATATAGGTAGACTCAGTCAGGTAGAGGTTGAAAATGTCAGTGAAGACACTGGCCAGTTGGTCCCCGCATGCTTTGAGTACACGTCCTGGCAATCCGTCTGGCACCACGGCTTTGTGATTGTTGACCTGTTTAAAGGTCTTGCTCACATCGGCTACCGAGAGCATTATCACACAGTCCTCCAGAACAGCTGGTGCTCTCGTGCATGCTTCAGTGTTGCTTGCCTACAAGCGAGCATAAAAGGCATTTCGCTCATCTGGTAGGCTCGCGTCACTGGGCAGCTCGCGTCTGGGCTTCCCTTTGTAGTCTTTAATAGTTTTCAAGCCCTGCCACATCCGACGAGCGTCAGAGCCGGTTTAGTAGGATTCAATCTTAATCCTGTATTGACACTTTGCTTGTTTGATGGTTCATCTGAGGGCATAGTGGGATTTGTTGAAAGCTTCCGGATTAGTGTCCCGCTCCTTGAAAGCGGCAGCTCTAGCCTTTAGCTAGATGCGATGTTGCGTTTAATCCATGGCTTCTTGTTGGGATATATACGTATGGTCACTGTGGGGACGACGTTGTCGGTTCATTTATTGATGAAGCCGCTGACTGAGGTGGTATACTCCTCAATGCCATTGGATGAATCCCGGAACATATTCCAGTCTGTGCTAACAAAACAGTCCTGTAGCGTAGCATCTGCGTCACCTCACCACTTCCGTATTGAGCGAGTCACTAGTACCCCCTGCTTTAGTTTTTGCTTGTAAGCAGGAATCAGGAGGATATAATTATTGTCAGATTTGCCAAATGGAGGGCGGGGCAGAGTTTTGTATGCAGTTTTTTTCCCTCTGGTTGCACATGTGACATGCTGATAACATTTTGTAAAACTGATTTTGCCTGCATTAAAGTCCCTAGGCGTGCTGCTTCTGGATGAGCATTTTCTTGTTTGCGTATGGCCTTATACAGCTGGTTGAGTGCGGTATTAGTGCCAGCATCGGTCTGTGGTGGTAAATAGACGGCTGCGAATAATATAGAGAAGAGAGAAAGAGAACTCTCTTGTTAGATAGTGTGGTCTACAGCTTATCATAAGGTACTCTACCTCAGGCGAGCAATACCTCGAGACTTCTTTAATATTAGACATCGCGCACCAGCTGTTATTGACAAAAAGACACACGCCCCACCCCTCGTAGCATCTCTGTTCTGCCGGTAAATGGAAAATCCTGCCAGCTCTACATTATCTGTGTCGTTGTTCAGCCACGACTCGGTGAAACATAAAATATTAATTACAGTTCTTGATGTTCAGTTGGTAGGATAATCAGAATCGTAGGTCATCAGTTTTATTTTCCAATAATTGCATGTTAGCAAGTAGAATGGAAACAGTGGGAGTTTACTCGCTCGCCTACGGATTCTCAGAAGGCAGCCCGATCTGCGTCCTTTTTTCCTTTGTCTTTTCTTCAAGCAAATGACAGAGATTTGGGCCTGTTTCCGGTAGAGCAGTATATCCTTCTTCTCGTCGTGGTATATTCTTCCAGTTTGTGGTGAGTGATCGCTGTTCTGATGTCCAGAAGTTATTTTCGGTCATAAGAGAAGGTAGCAGAAACAATATGTTAAAAATAAGTTACAAACAACGCAAAAAAACTAACAAAAAGCACAATTGGTTAGGAACATGTAAAACGTCAGCCATCCTCTTTGGCGCCATCTTATCCATTCCTGAAGATGACATCGTGGCCAGAACGCGTACCGCTGTCGTCCATCTGGAGGGTGTTGTTGATCATGGTTCCATCAGGGAGGCTCCAGGACACCTCTGCATCAGGGAGGCCTGAGGCAACACAGTCCACTGGAAGTTCTCCCCGTAGGTCACCCTCTTCTGGGCTGTTCGATCTTAGGTGGTGTATGAGCATCTCCACCTGGAACAGCTCCATGCCCTCACCGTTGGTCCTCTGGAAAATACACAGGTAGTTGCCTCTTTCCATTTCAGTCAGCTGTAGGATCCGTAAGGTTCCATTGGAGAACACAGTGACAGGTCTCTCAGGGCCAGGGGCAGAGCCAGAGGGGTGTCCGGGGTGACACTGGACACCCCTGACATCTGATTGGCCACCCCAAGTGCCACCCCAAAATGTCATTATCTACTGTCAGTTTGATGCTGATTGGCATCTCATTTCACCTCTTGTTGGAAGAAGCATTTATTTTGACGTTCGGTGGCGCATTTTTCAAATCGAGGACGAGGAAGAGAGAATATTAACGTTGGTTGCGAGATACAGAAGAATTCGAAGAACGTACAGAAGAAGAAGAGAGAATATTTCCACAGCTTCAAAAGCTCTTTTAGCGATTGGCGTAAGCATCATATTTGAAGTAAGTTTAAAGGTTTAACATCGGGTTTAGGTTTCCTGAACAACTTTTACGAAAGTTGAGTCGCTGTGTAAGTTAACATTAGACCTTTTGGCTCCATTAACAGACAGTTAATCAGATAAGAGAGGTCTAGTAATACACGCATATACAGTGCAGTGTCGTAAGTTACAGTATACAAATGTTTAGCTAATGTGGGGTAACTAGTAGGCTACAGCTGTCAGTGTTCAGCAAGTTAACATTCAGCAATTTGAAATCCATTAACTCAGTTCGATTTTCGTACTTGAACTCAAAACGAACAATTGTTATTATCAATCTGTTAACGTTACTCAAAAGACTACCACAATTTGCAGATAGCCTGTTCGCTATCGTAAAGGTGTAAGAAATTACAGCTTTCTAAGTTACTTACTGCAGAATAGGGCTAGCCATGATCTAGCCACTAGTAACATAGGCTGGTAGTTGATTTTAAGATACAGTTATGATAATGGGGATTTGTAATTAAGATTGAGATTGGACCTAAAATGGGGGTGATTGAATGCTTAGATGTAACCATAGACTGTCATATTTTTGCATAGAATCAAATAAACATGAAAAGAAAGGGAGAGATACTTCTGTTCCAAAAGGACCCAATGGTAGGCCAGGCCTGTACTTTTAAACTACACATTTTAGTTAACAGCTGTTAGTATCTAATCTTGTGGATCCCTTAATTATACATTTCCATAGAAATATGACACATTATTTATTAACGTGTATTTCAGACATTTCAAGATCCAGAGAACAGGGTCCTGTATAGCCGTGTTTGAAAACATTTCCCAGAACTCAGCATGGTACTAGGTAAAGGGCTTTCAACAGCTCCTGGTATAAGGACAATTCATGGCTTGAATATTCTGTAAGTGAAGATTCAGTTTATTGTTTTGCCTGTAGGCATTTTTCTCTGCCCTTCCTCTTCTTTTCACATGAATCTGCCTTCACATCACAGTCAGGTTTTTGTAACTGGAAAAAGGCGCTGTTTAAAGATTCTGGGTTTAAGCTCCATTCGAAGGCAGAGCATCATATCAATGCTCTGTATGCTTGGAATCAGCATAAAAGGGCTATTGACAGCAACTCATCAATGTTAGATGTCATAAATGAGGACCGGAAAAAGAAAGTGGAGGAAAACTGTATTTACATTAAAACAATTGCAGATGTGCTCCTATTAACTGCGACTCAAAATATAGCGCAGAGAGGTCATCGAGAGTCTGACTCTCACAACAAGGGTAATTTGTTGACAATCTAAGAAGAAATAGCAAAGCATGACCCTCTCATAGAGAAAAGGATGAATGCATGTGGCAATGCTAAGT
The DNA here is from genome assembly GCF_965601325.2 of Salmo salar. Taxonomy (NCBI): domain Eukaryota; kingdom Metazoa; phylum Chordata; class Actinopteri; order Salmoniformes; family Salmonidae; genus Salmo; species Salmo salar. Next base: position 45,898,609 of record NC_138295.1, on the reverse strand, counting down.
ACACAAGCCACCAAATCCAGAACAAAGTTTTTGAGGGCTTAGCTGAGATGGTGCGAAGTGAAATAATAAGAGAAGTAAAAGAAAGTTACGTTTTTTGTGTAATTGCAGATGAAACCAAAGATTTAAAGAAAAAAAATAACAAATGTCTTTAGTTGTGAGGTACTATCACAACGGGGCCATCCACAAAGCTTTTTACACTTTCAGTCAGCTGAAAGCTTAGATGCAGCAGGTCTCACAAAAATGATAATTGATTGCCTTGAAAAACATTGTCTGGACTACAGAAATAATCTTGTAATGACGGTGCATCCGTCATGAGTGGAAAGCATTCTGGTGTGTCTGCATGGATTAAAAACAGTGCAAGATTTGCATTTTATGTGCACTGCAATGCACATTGTTTGAATTTGGTTCTTGTCAATGCTGTAAAATCAGTGTCTGAGGCAGCTAACTTTTTTGCTCTCCTGCAGAAGCTTTATAACTTTGTATCTGGCTTGTACATTCATCTCAAGTGGCTTGCAGTTCAGAAAGAGCTGTGTCCACAGCAACAGCCCAGGGAACTACAGAGACTTACGGATGTAAGGTGGGCATGCAGATACAATGCATGCCGTAATCTGAGGGACAGGCTTCCGGCAGTTCTGAGAGTGCTACATGATATCACACTTGAAAATAGTGGTGATAGATCAGTGGAGGCAAGGGTCCTTCTTTCTCAGATTTACATTTCATAGGGCTTTTGGTTACCCTTTGTAAAGTGCTTGGTGATGCCAAATGTCTTTCTGACATTCTCTAATTAAGCTCTCTTAACCTAGCAAGGGCTGTGGATCTAGTAGGTGCCCTTTCAGACACATTACATGACTACAGAAGTGAGGGTTACATTGGAGAACTATGGAAAGAGGTTGAAGAGATTAGAGAGCACTGCAAAATAAGTGTACAAACAGTGTGTAAAAGACAGCCTAAAACAAGCTTAAGATTTCACGACTCATTGATGAGCACTGTAGGACAGAAAAATAGTGACCAAAGTGATGGTGAGAGCTTCCAAAGAGCTATCTTTCATCAGGTGCTTGACAGTCTCACAGTTGAACTGCAGAGGCGTTTTTCAAAGAAGAATTGCGATGATAATGCAAGGGGTACAGTCTCTCAACACAAAGAGTACAACATTCTTGAATGAGGAGCCTCTGTTTGCCTTTGCTCAGAACTTTGAATCAGATTTAAAGGACCTCAAACATGAGGTTAATCAAACCAAGCAGCTTCTTGATAGGAGAGAGAAAAGTGGAAGGGACTTTTGTTTCTAGAACCTTTTGAAGAGGTCCTCCATGAGCTATTTAGACTTTTTAAGATTTCTGTTACACCAGTCAGCAGTGCTTCTTGCGAGAGAAGCTTCTCAGCTTTAAAACTGATTAAAACCCATCTTAGGACAATGGTTGATGACAGGTTAAGTCACCTTGGAATTCTCAGTGTTGAGTCATGGAGGGCACGCTCCCTTACCATGGATGAGTTTGTGAAACATTTTGCCAGTTCTCACCAGAACCGCAGAATTATGCTGTTTTAAATCTACCTAGGATAATTTGGCACTTAGGCGGTCCCTCTGGTCATGATTAAAACCTGCAATGTGTACTACCTAGTACACTGACATTCTAAAATGATAAATCCAAAAGGTGTCATGTCACAGATTTAATTTGGTCTTGATTAGGCCAATTCCAAAACTTTTCTTTGCTATTAGTTAACATAATATAATTGAGCATAAATATGATACTGTAAGTTTGTAATATTGATGGGCACAAACTATTTACATTTTTCAAGTCCATTTCTGCTTGATACCTGGTATGTCAAATTGCAGTGTTTTGCTTTTTTTGTACATTTACTTTTTTTGTAAGTAAACTATGCAATTTATGTAACACACAAATGCTATCTTATCTCCTTGGTGCTTGAGCTTTATTTGCTGAAAATATTTTGGATGTTTAACACTTATAGACATAGATTATATATTCATTAAAACAGAGTGACCCAAGTCTCTCGTGTGTGTGAGAAAGAAATTGAACTGCAGTTCCGAGGTAGAGACATTGACTATTCATAGTATGTTAAAGGATCCTAGTGAAGTAACCCTTTTAGACCACACTATCTGCCACATTGAAGAGCTCCGGGTTAAGTGTAATATCACTTCTACCTCTAATCAGCAGTCATAGGATTTATTCATGCTCCTTAGATGCCAGGTTAGGGTTACACACTAATTTTCTGTCATGGTCTGTGGACCCCCTGAAGTAGCCTTGGCCACCCCATGTATAAATATAAATATGACTTCTGAATGTCTTGTGAAATAATTTAACTTAATTAATAAGTATAACAATTCTACAGCTCTCTGATACCTAATCAATATCAGCACAGTGTCTTATTTTTATAGGAAAACTGCCATATAGGTTTGATTACTAGCATGGGGGAGTTGCCTGTAGCTGGACAGTGCAGGTACAAAGTGGAGCCATACATGGCTTTGATTCTGTTCTGTTGGGTGGGGTGGTGTGACTGTCGCAGGCTGGGGATTTCCTGCCTGCCGTCCAAGTGCAGAGCTCTCCTGGCTGCACCCACAGCGTTAGTCACAGAGCAATCATCAAGTTTGCAGATGACACAACAGTAGTAGGCTTGATTACCAACAATGATGAGACAGCCTACAGGGAGGAGGTGAGGGCTCTGGGAGTGTGGTGTCTGGAAAACAACCTGTCACTCAACGTCAACAAAACAAAGGAGATGATCGTGGAATTCAGGAAACAGCAGAGGGTGCACCCCCTATCTACATTGACGGGACCGCAGTGGAGAAGGTGGAAAGCTTCAAGTTCCTTGGCGTACTCATCACTGACAAACTGAAATGGCCCACCCACACAGACAGTGTGGTGAAGAAGGCGCATCAGAGCCTAAATGTGGCTTGTCACCCAAAACTCTCACAAACTTTTACAGATGCACAATTAAAAGCATCCTGTCGGCTGTATCGCCGCCTGGTACGACAACTGTACCGCCCTCAAAAGCAAGGCTCTTCAGAGGGTGGTGCGGTCTGCCCAACGCATTACCGGGGGCAAACTACCTGTCCTCCAGGACACCTACAACACCCGATGTCACAGGAAGGCAAAAAAGATAATCAAGGACAATAACCACCCGAGCCACTACTTGTTCACCCCGCTTCCATCCAGAAGGCGAGGTCAGTACAGGTGCATCACAGCTGGGACAGATAGAAGCTGTTTCTAAAATCTATCTCAATGCCATCAGATTGTTTAACAGCCACCACTAGCACAGAGAGGCGGCTGCCTACCTACAGACTTGATATCATTGACCACTTTAATAAATGGAACGCTAGTCACTTTAATAATGCCACTTTAAGAATGTTTACATATCTCGCATTACTCATCTCATGTATATACTGTTTTATCCGTCACTATCTATTTTTTACTATTTTGCATCTTAGCCGCTCTGTCACTGCTCATCCATATATTTTATACTTATATATTCTCATCCCATTCCTTTATTAGATTGTGTGTATTAGGTTTTGTTGTGGAATTGTTAGATATTACCTGTTACTGATATTACCTGATATTACCTGATACTGCTGCTCAGTCGGATCTAGAAGCATAAGCATTTCACTACACTCGAAATAACATCTGCTAACCATGTGTTTGTGACCAGTAAAATTTGATTTTATGATTTGATTTGACACTTATAGTCTCCTTTACTGGAGAAGTTGGCTTATTGGACCCTCAGGTTCCCATTAGGCAGCAAAGAGGATGCCCTGTCAAGAACTCCCACATCATGAACAAAGGTCCTGTCTGGAAGAATCCAGGAGATCTGAGGCTTGCCTGAGGCCACACAGTCTAAGCTTATAGACTTGCCCAGATACACTGGGACCTCTTTGGCGTGGGGACCTATGATTTTGGGAGGCTGGGTCAGCACAGCCAGAGTAAAATTTGTTCAGTGCCATGCAGAGTTACTGGCCTCAGTCCTGTAGTTTAACGTTTTTAATCACAAAGGTGCCGTTCTTTAGAACTTCAAATCTCTGTCCGTGTTCTGTGTTGGCTTGGATCGTAGCACCTGTTGTTGAAAGTAGAGAGAAGCACATAATTGGTACTCTGGATTAGTCTTGAAGTATAATGTTAATGCTGTGAATCATTGTGGAGCTTATGTCAAGGGTCTCTCTGTCAAATATTACATCATGAAATATTAGTCACTTGTGATTTGAGCACACTCAGGTGGTGCCATTTTGATAATCTATTTTACAAGTGTTTAATCCTTTGGAGCCTCAATTAGCTATGCATATTCTTTAATTTTTTTCACCTTTATTTAACCAGGTAGGCAAGTTGAGAACAAGTTCTCATTTACAATTGCGACCTGGCCAAGATAAAGCAAAGCAGTTCGACACATACAACAACACAGAGTTACACATGGAGTAAAACAAACATACAGTCAATAATACAGTAGAAAAATAACTCTATATACAATGTGAGCAAATGAGGTGAGATAAGGAAGGTAAAGGAAAAAAAGGCCATGGTGGCAAAGTAAATACAATATAGCAAGTAAAACACTGGAATGGTAGATTTGTAGTGGAAGAAAGTGCAAAGTAGAAATATAAATAATGGGGTGCAAAGGAGCAAAATAAATAAATCAATAAATACAGTAGGGGAAGAAGTAGTTGTTTGGGCTAAATTATAGATGGGCTATGTACAGGTGCAGTGATCTGTGAGCTGCTCTGACAGCTGGTGCTTAAAGCTAGTGAGGGAGATAAGAGTTTCCAGTTTCAGAGATTTTTGTAGTTCGTTCCAGTCATTGGCAGCGGAGAACTGGAAGGAGAGACGGCCAAAGGAGGAATTGGCTTTGGGGGTGACCAGAAAGATATACCTGCTGGAGAGCATGCTACAGGTGGGTGCTGCTATGGTGACCAGTGAGCTGAGATAAGGGGGGACTTTACCTAGCAGGGTCTTGTAGATGACCTGGAGCCAGTGGGTTTCGCGACGAGTATGAAGCGAGGGCCTGCCAACGAATGCGTACAGGTCGCAGTGGTGGGTAGTATATGGGGCTTTGGTGACAAAACGGATGGCACTGTGATAGACTGCATCCAGTTTATTGAGTAGGGTATTGGAGGCTATTTTGTAAATGACATCGCCGAAGTCGAGGATCGGTAGGATGGTCAGTTTTACGAGGGTATGTTTGGCAGCATGAGTGAAGGATGCTTTGTTACAAAATAGGAAGCCAATTCTAGATTTAAATTTAAATTGGATATGTTTGATGTGAGTCTGGAAGGAGAGCTTACAGTCTAACCAGACACCTAGGTATTTGTAGTTGTCCACATATTCTAAGTAAGAACCGTCCAGAGTAGTGATGCTGGACGGGCGGGCAGGTGCAGGCAGCAATCGGTTGAAGAGCATTCATTTAGTTTTACTTGTATTTAAGAGCAGTTGAAGGCTACGGAAGGAGATTTGTATGGCATTGAAGCTCGTCTGGAGGGTTGTTAACACAGTGTCCAAAGAAGGGCCAGAAGTATACAGAATGGTGTCGTCTGCGTAGAGGTGGATCAGAGACTCACCAGCAGCAAGAGCGACATCATTGATGTATACAGTGAAAAGAGTCGGCCCAAGAATTGAACCCTGTGGCACCTCCATAGAGAGTACCAGAGGCCCGGACAACAGGCCCTCCGATTTGACACATTGAACTCTATCAGAAAAGGAGTTGGTGAACCAAGCGAGGCAATCATTTGAGAAACCAAGGCTATTGAGTCTGCCGATGAGGATGTGGTGTATGACAGAGTCGAAAGCCTTGGTCAGGTCAATGAATACGGCAGCACAGTATTGTTTCTTATCTATGGCGGTTACGATATCATTTAGGACCTTGAGCATGGCTGAGGTGCACCCATGACCAGCTCTGAAACCAGATTGCATAGCGGAGAAGGTGCGGTGGGATTCGAAATGGTCGGTAATTTGTTTGTTGACTTGGCTTTCGAAGACCTTAGAAAGGCAGGGTAGGATAGATATAGGTCTGTAGCAGTTTGGGTCAAGAGTGTCCCCTCCTTTGAAGAGGGAGATGACAGCAGCTGCTTTCCAATCTTTGGGAATCTCAGACGACATGAAAGAAAGGTTGAACAGGTTAGTAATAGGGGTTGCAACAATTTCGGCAGATCATTTTAGAAAGAAAGGGTCCAGATTGTCTAGCCCGGCTGATTTGTATGGGTCCAGATTTTTCAGCTCTTTCAGCGCATCAGCTGACTGGATTTGGGCGAAGGAGAAATGGGGAAGGCTTGGGCGAGTAGCTGTGAGGGGTGCAGTGCTGTTGACCGCGGTAGGGTTAGCCAGGTGGAAAGCATGGCCAGCCGTAGAAAAATGCTTATTGAAATTCTCAATTATAGTGGATTTATCAGAGGTGACAGAGTTTCCTATCCCCAGTGCAGTGGGCAGCTGGGAGGAGGTGTTCTTATTCTCCATGGACATTACAGTGTCCCAGAACTTGTTTGTGTTGCAGGAAGCAAATTTCTGCTTGAAAAAGCTAGCCTTGGCTTTTCTAACTGCCTGTGTATATTGGTTTCTAACTTCCCTGAAAAGTTGCATATCACGGGGGCTGTTCGATGCTAATGCAGAACGCCACAGGACTATTGCTGTTCCTGGTTCTAAATTTCTTGAATGGGGCATGCTTATTTAAGATGGTGAGGAAGGCATTCAACAAAAAAAAAACAGGCATCCTCTACTGACGGGATGACATTTAAATTTACGTCATTTAGCAGACGCTCTTATCCAGAGCGACTTACAGTAGTGAATGCATACATTTCATACAGTTTTTTTCCCGGACTGGTCCCCCGTGGGAATCGAACCCACAACCCTGGCGTTGCAATCACCATGCTCTGCCAACTGAGGCACACGGGGATGAGGTCAAGGATACCCGGACCAGGATACCCGGACCAGGTCGATTAGAAAGGCTTGCTCGCTGAAATGTTTCAGGGAACGTTTGACAGTTATGAGTGGAGGTCGTTTTACCGCTGACCCATTACGGGTGCAGGCAATGAGGCAGTGATCGCTGAGATCTTGGTTGAAAACAGCAGAGGTGTATTTAGAGGGCAAGTTGGTTAGGATGATATCTATGAGGGTGCCCGTGTTTACGGCTTTGGAGTGGTACCTGGTAGGTTCATTGATAATTTGTGTGAGATTGAGAGCATCAAGCTTAGATTGTAGGATGGCTGGGGTGTTAAAACCTGTTGGGGCTAGGGGGCAGTATTGAGAATTGTGAAAAAAATATGTGCCCATTTTTAACACCAACTCAGAAGCTAGGATATGCATATTATTACCAGATTTGGATAGAAAACACTCTGAATTTTCTAAAACTGTTTGAGTGGTGTCTGTAAGTATAACAAAACTCATATGGCAGGCAAAAACCTGAGAAAAACAAAATAATTTTATGGCTGTACTATTTTTTCGAGTCATTGTTAATAGATCACACAGTGAGAAAGGATTCATTTTGCACTTCCTACGGCTTCCACTAGATGTCAACGATCTTTATAAAGTTGTTTGAAGCGTCTGTGATGAACAGAGACCGGATGCCAAGGAAGAGAAGTTGACCTCCCTGGGATGTCGTCACTTCATTATTGCCCGCACCTGCGCATTCATGTGAGTTCATGTGAGGCGAGACATTTTTCAAAACCGTTTTTCAAGACACAGGAGAGGTCGTTACTGATGTTTCACGTTAACCTGTTAGGGCTAGGGGGCAGCATTTGCACGTCTGGATAAAAAAAATGTACCCGATTTAATCTGGTTACTAATCCTACCCAGTAACTAGAATATGCATATACTTATTATATATGGATAGAAAACACTCTAAAGTTTCTAAAACTGTTTGAATGGTGTCTGTGAGTATAACAGAACTCATTTGGCAGGCAAAACCCTGAGACATTTTCTGACAGGAAGTGGATACCTGATGTGTTGTATTACCTTTAAACCTATCCCATTGAAAAACACAGGGGCTGAGGAATATTTTGGCACTTCCTTTTGCTTCCACTAGATGTCACCAGCCTTTACAAAGTGTTTTGAGTCTTCTGGAGGGAGATCTGACCGAACAAGAGCCATGGAACGATGATGTCCCATTAGACACCTGGCGCGCGAGTTCATGTTGGGTACCCTCGTTCCAATACGTTATAAAAGAGTATGCATTCGTCCACCTTGAATATTATTCATGTTCTGGTTAAAAAAGGCCCTAATGATTTATGCTATACAACGTTTGACATGTTTGAACGAACGTAAATATATTTTTTCCCCTCGTTCATGACGAGAAGTCCGGCTGGCTTAGATCATGTGCTAACAAGACGGAGATTTTTGGACATAAATGATGAGCTTTTTTGAACAAAACTACATTCGTTATGGACCTGTGATACCTGGAAGTGACATCTGATGAAGAGAATCAAAGGTAATGGATTATTTACATAGTATTTTCGATTTTAGATCTCCCCAACATGACGTCTAGTCTGTATCGCAACGCGTATTTTTCTGGGCGCAGTGCTCAGATTATTGCAAAGTGTGATTTCCCAGTAAGGTTATTTTTAAATCTGGCAAGTTGATTGCGTTCAAGAGATGTAAATCTATAATTCTTTAAATGACAATATAATATTTTACCAATGTTTTCTCATTTTAATTATTTAATTTGTGACGCTGACTTGACTGCCGGTTATTGGAGGGAAACGATTTCCTCAACATCAATGCCATAGTAAAACGCTGTTTTTGGATATAAATATGAACTTGATAGAACTAAAAATGCATGCATTGTCTAACATAATGTCCTAGGAGTGTCATCTGATGGAGATTGTAAAAGGTTAGTGCATCATTTTAGCTGGTTTTATGGTTTTGGTGACCCTGTCTTTGACTTGACAAAACATTACACACAACTCTTGTAAATGTACTGTCCTAACATACTCTAAATTTATGCTTTCGCCGTAAAACCTTTTTGAAATCGTAAAACGTGGTTAGATTAAGGAGATGTTTATCTTTCAAAGGGTGTAAAATAGTTGTATGTTTGAAAAATTTGAATTTTGACATTTATTTGGATTCAAATTTGCCGCTCTTGAAATGCACCTGCTGTTGATGGAGTGGACCACGGGTGGCACGCTAGCGTCCCACCTAGCCCATAGAGGTTAAAAATGGGCCTAAAGATTGATGCTAAACAACGTTTGACATGTTTGAACGAACGTAAATAGATTATTTTTTTAACTTTTCGTCGTGACTCCCCCCCCCCCCCCCCCCGCCCTACTTTTGAGGAGCCTACTGAACGCCTAACAACATGGAACAATTTGGAGTTATTTGGACATAAATTATGAACTTTGTCAAAAGAAACCACATTTGTTGTGGACCTGGGGTTCCTGGAAGTGCCTTCTGATGGAGATAATCAAAGGTAAGGGATTATTAACAATAGTATTTTTGATATTAGATGGTGCTAACCTGTATATCCTAGCCTATTGTTCTTAGCATGTTCTTAGCATAAGACCCCGTTTATTGCAAAGTGTGATTTCCAAGTAAAGTTATTTTGAAATCTGGCAATGCGGTAGCATTTACGAGATATTAATCTATAATTCTTTGAATGACAATATTATAATTTACCAATGTTTTCGAATAGTATTTTTGTAAATTGTAACCTGATTTACCGGAAGCATTTGAGGGAGAAAAAAAATTCTGCCACTGTAAAATGCTGTTTTTGGATATAAATATGATCTTGATGGAACAAAAATGCATGTATTGTATAACATAATGTCCTAGGAGTGTCATCTGAGGAAGATTATCAAAGGTTAGTGCATAATTTTAAATGGTTTTATGCTTTTGGTGACGCCTGTCCTTGAATTGAAAATGGATGTTTGTACTTTTTTGGCTATGTACTGTCCTAACGTAATCTAACTTTATGCTTTCGCCGTAAAGCCTCTTTGAAAATCGAACAATGTGGTTAGATTAAGGAGATGTTTATCTTTTAAATGGTGTAAAATAGTTGATTGTTTGAGAAATTGAAATTATTAGATTTTTGATGTTTTGAATTTCCTGCCTTGCTAGCAATCCCAACTGGGGGATTAAGGATATCCCCTAGCCCCAACAGGTTTTAAGCATGTTCCAGTTTAGGTCACCTAGCAGCACGAGCAGAAATATAGTATTTCTTCCTCCCCTAGAATGTTAACAAGCTTGTAAATTATAGTATTTCAGGTGTATATTTTTCTTTATGATGGTAAGCAGATGAGAGGCTGAAGTCATAATGTTCATGCCAAGCATTACAATAGGAGTATTTACAATAGGAGTATTTAACCTGTTGGGGGTAGGGGGCAGTATTTGCAAGGCCGGATAAAAAACGTACCCGATTTAATCTGGTTATTACTACTGCCCAGAAACTAGAATATGCATATAATTATTGGCTTTGGATAGAAAAGACCCTAAAGTTTCTAAAACTGTTTGAATGGTGTCTGTGTGTATAACAGAACTCATATGGCAGGCAAAAACCTGAGAAGATTTCATGCAGGAAGTGGCCTGTCTGACAAGGTGTCGTTCTTCTTGTCTCTGTTTATTGAAGAGTGAGGATCTTAGCTGTCCCGTGACACTTCCTACAGCTGCCATAGGCTCTCAGAAGGCGGCAAAACGCTGAATCGTGGCTTTGCAGGCTCTGGCTGAAAAAAAGTAGCGCGTTTGGGTAGTGGCTGGTTACAGTACTGTGAGACTCAGGCTCGTGCCCGCGTCGACCGAAAGCTTTGTTTTCTTTCCTCTGTTTAGCTAAATGGACATTCCCGGTCGGAATATTATCGCTTTTTTACGAGAAAAATGGCATGAAAATGGATTTTAAACAGCGGTTGACATGCTTCGAAGTACGGTAATGGAATATTTAGATTTTTTTTGTCATGAATTGCGCCATGCGCACGACCCTGATTTACCATTTCGGATAGTTTCTGGAACGCACGAACAAAATGCCGCTATTCGGATATAACTATGGATTATTTTGGACCAAACCAACATTTGTTTTTGAAGTAGCAGTCCTGGGAGTGCATTCTGATGAAGACAACAAAAGGTAATCAAACTTTTGTAATAGTAAATCTGATATTGGTGAGTGCTAAACTTGCCGGGTGTCTAAATAGCTAGCCCGTGATGGCTGGGCTATGTACTTAGAATATTGCAAAATGTGCTTTCACCAAAAAGCTATTTTAAAATCGGACATATCGAGTGCATAGAGGAGTTCTGTATCTATAATTCTTAAAATAATTGTTATGCTTTTTGTGAACGTTTATCGTGAGTAATTTAGTAAATTCTGTCAAAATTCAAATTTTTCAAACATACAACTATCTTACACCCTTTTAAAGATAAACATCTCCTTAATCTAACCACGTTGTCCGATTTCAAAAAGGTTTTACGGCGAAAGCATAAAGTTAGATTATGTTAGGAGAGTACATTGACAATAGTTGTGTGTAATGTTTTGTCAATTCAAAGACAGGGTCACCAAAACCATAAAACCAGCTAAAATGATGCACTAACCTTTTACAATCTCCATCAGATGACACTCCTAGGACATTATGTTAGACAATGCATGCATTTTTAGTTCTATCAAGTTCATATTTATATCCAAAAACAGCGTTTTACTATGGCATTGATGTTGAGGAAATCGTTTCCCTCCAATAACCGGCAGTCAAGTCAGCACCACAAATTCAATAATTAAAATTAGAAAACATTGGTAAAATATTATATTGTCATTTAAAGAATTATAGATTTACATCTCTTGAACGCAATCAACTTGCCAGATTTAAAAATAACCTTACTGGGAAATCACACTTTGCAATAATCTGAGCACTGCGCCCAGAAAAATATGCTTTGCTATACAGACAAACGGCCATGTTGGAGAGATCTAAAATCGAAAATACTATGTAAATAATCCATTACCTTTGATTCTCTTCATCAGATGTCACTTCCAGGATTCCCAGGTCCATAACGAATGTAGTTTTGTTCAAAAAAGCTCATCATTTATATCCAAAAAGCTCTGTGTTGTTAGCACATGATCTAAGCCAGCCGGACTTCTCGTCATGAACGAGGGGAAAAAATATATTTACGTTCGTTCAAACATGTCAAACGTTGTATAGCATAAATCATTAGTGCCTTTTTTAACCAGAACATGAATAATATTCGAGGTGGACGAATGCATTCTCTTTTATAACGTATTGGAACGAGGGTACCCAACATGAACTCGCGCGCCAGAGTCTAATCGGCCATCACCGTTCCATGGCTCTTGTTCGGTCAGATCTCACAGTAAAAGACTCAAAACACTTTGTAAAGGCTGGTGACATCTAGTGGAAGCAATAGGAAGTGCCAAAACATTAATCAACCCCTGTGTGTTTCAATGGCATAGGCTTAAAGGTAATTCAACACATCAGGTATCCACTTCCTGTCAGAAAATGTCTCAGGGTTTTGCCTGCCAAATGAGTTCTGTTATACTCACAGACACCATTCAAACAGTTTTAGAAACTTTAGGGTGTTTTCTATCCATATATAATAAGTATATGCATATTCTAGTTACTGGGTAGGATTAGTAACCAGATGAAATCTGGTACGTTTTTTTATCCAGCCGTGAAAATACTGCCCCCTAGCCCCAACAGGTTAATGAACTCTGTGTAACTTCTCAGCAGACCGTTTATGACCCATTGTTCAACAGGCCGACTTGCCTGTTTAGCCCACAAGGGCATATTCCTCTACCAATCCTTTGTGACGATAATTACTGTTTGTATGTTTTTCTGTTAATTACTTAGTTTAGTAAATAAATGATTTTAAGACAATTGATGTATGGATGATTTTAGTAAAGACTGGGTTCGTGCAGATACAACAATTTACGACGTTTGGAATGAGACTGGACTAGAGGTAAAATATACCATTTAAACCAGAAGATAATCGGCCTATACTATAATAATATTATATTCTATAGTACAGGAAAGTTATATTAGGAAAATTATAGCTTTGTAATCTGAATATTCTCCTTGGTGCCCCGATCTCCTAGTTAATTACAATTAAACGATTAATCAGTTTAATCGCGTGATAATAATTACAGGGAGCTAATTCATAAACATATCTTCAGTGTAAAGGTACCCCAAAGACACGACATTTGGAGCCCCCGTGCGAGGAATCTAAGATAGAATTGGACTTTGCTGTGAAATTCTATATATCAATTATGCAAACAGAATTGTACAAACAGCCTGCTATGTAAACAAAGTGATTGTGCATTTTCCATTGAGAGAAGCTATTTAGAGTAGCTCCAGTCTTATGTCGATAGCAGTGAGGGATAAATTCCAGATTTAGTCCGTTAGGCCAAACGGTACTATTTCTGTCGGTAAATATTAACTTCTAGAGTAAGGTTAGAAATTAGAAGTTAACTGTCCGGTAACCGAGCCGAATAATTTGCCTACCGCACTAAGACAGTGTGGGCAGACCGTATGCGTATTTGTAGTTAAGTACCGTGTCGCTCCGGTCAACATAAACGCCAGCAGAATATGCTGAATGGGGTTAAGGTGAGATGTCACTAGAAAACCCACCCTTTCCAGAAGTGAAAGGATCCTATTTTGGTGATTGGAAGGATACTCCTGAACCAAGTAGCAATAGCTTAGCATTACGGGTAAGCTAACAGAAAGGGAACATTTTACCCTCCCCCGTAACACGTTTAAAATTAATCCGCTAGCGTGACGGAAGTCCGACCTTTGTACTTCTGTTTAATTTCAGCATTCTGCACCCTGGTGGTGAAGAATTGCCAGTACATCTCTAGGGGAAATTCAAACGTGGAGCACGGTAACATATCCAGACAATCACAATTGACTGGATATGACGTCTCATTCAATTTAACTAACAAGTGAAATTGGCAGATTTACCTTTTCAAGTCGATCTTTAATTAACAAGCTTGTAAATTATAGTATTTCAGGTGTATATTTTTCTTTATGATGGTAAGCAGATGAGAGGCTGAAGTCATAATGTTCATGCCAAGCATTACAATAGGAGTATTTACAATAGGAGTATTTAACCTGTTGGGGGTAGGGGGCAGTATTTGCAAGGCCGGATAAAAAACGTACCCGATTTAATCTGGTTATTACTACTGCCCAGAAACTAGAATATGCATATAATTATTGGCTTTGGATAGAAAAGACCCTAAAGTTTCTAAAACTGTTTGAATGGTGTCTGTGTGTATAACAGAACTCATATGGCAGGCAAAAACCTGAGAAGATTTCATGCAGGAAGTGGCCTGTCTGACAAGGTGTCGTTCTTCTTGTCTCTGTTTATTGAAGAGTGAGGATCTTAGCTGTCCCGTGACACTTCCTACGGCTGCCATAGGCTCTCAGAAGGCGGCAAAACGCTGAATCGTGGCTTTGCAGGCTCTGGCTGAAAAAAAGTAGCGCGTTTGGGTAGTGGCTGGTTACAGTACTGTGAGACTCAGGCTCGTGCCCGCGTCGACCGAAAGCTTTGTTTTCTTTCCTCTGTTTAGCTAAATGGACATTCCCGGTCGGAATATTATCGCTTTTTTTACGAGAAAAATGGCATGAAAATGGATTTTAAACAGCGGTTGACATGCTTCGAAGTACGGTAATGGAATATTTAGATTTTTTTTGTCATGAATTGCGCCATGCGCACGACCCTGATTTACCATTTCGGATAGTTTCTGGAACGCACGAACAAAATGCCGCTATTCGGATATAACGATGGATTATTTTGGACCAAACCAACATTTGTTTTTGAAGTAGCAGTCCTGGGAGTGCATTCTGATGAAGACAACAAAAGGTAATCAAACTTTTGTAATAGTAAATCTGATATTGGTGAGTGCTAAACTTGCCGGGTGTCTAAATAGCTAGCCCGTGATGGCTGGGCTATGTACTTAGAATATTGCAAAATGTGCTTTCACCAAAAAGCTATTTTAAAATCGGACATATCGAGTGCATAGAGGAGTTCTGTATCTATAATTCTTAAAATAATTGTTATGCTTTTTGTGAACGTTTATCGTGAGTAATTTAGTAAATTCTTAGTGAATTCGCCGGAAGTTTGCGGGGGGTATGCTAGTTCTGAACGTCACATGCTAATGTAAAAAGCTGGTTTTTGATATAAATATGAACTTGATTGAACAAAACATGCATGTATTGTATAACATAATGTCCTAGGGTTGTCATCTGATGAAGATCATCAAAGGTTAGTGCTGGGTTTTTGTGACATTATATGCTAGCTTGAAAAATGGGTGCCTGATTATTTCTGGCTTGGTACTCTGCTGACATAATCTAATGTTTTGCTTTCGTTGTAAAGCCTTTTTGAAATCGGACAGTGTGGTTAGATTAACGAGAGTCTTGTCTTTAAATAGCTGTAAAATAGTCATATGTTTGAGAAATTGAAGTAATAGGATTTTTAAGGTATTTGAAAATCGCGCCACTGGATTAGACTGGTTGTTGCGTAGGTGGGACGAATTCGTCCCGACTAGCCTAGAGAGGTTAATAAGGATAAAGCTATTTGTAATACATTGAGATGCTATGTACTGATGTTAATGTGATAGAATTGTATTTCTGTACCAAGCTTAACTCAGTCATCGACACGCCCCCAGGGACACAGACAGGACCAGGCGTCATTTGACAAGCCTGTTCTATGTTCACTATAAAACCCCCCGACTTACTAGTCTAACAGACCCGGCCTCCACTCCATTGCGAGTTGGCCAATAGGTTTGACCATCCAAGTACTCTACTGAAAGTGAACTATACCACGTGGTTAACTTTCAGACTATTGATACCGACAGAATAAGAACAAGTTTTTGATATTAATTAATAGTCTGCAGCTAGAAATGATATCATTGAACGCGAAGACCAACGAAACATAGTGGAAGGACCCTATTTTGGTGCTTGGAAGTGATACTCCTGAACAAAGTTAGGAAGAGCTTAGCATTACTGCAAGCTAACAGAGGGAACATTTTACCCTCTCCGTACCACGTTTAAAATTCCTCCGCTAGCGCGACGGAAGTCCCGACCTTTGTACTTACGTTTAATTCCAGCATTCTATACCCTGGTGGTGAAGAATTGCCAGTACATCTCTAGGGGAAATCCAAACGTGGATCACGGTAAAATATCCAGACAATCGCAATTGACTGGATATGACGTCTCATTCAATTTAACTAACAAGTGAAATTGCCAGATTTACCTTTTCAAGTGGATCTTTTATATAATATCCAAAATTGATTGGGCGTCTATAATGAGACATGATTAACTTTTTCCAAACTTAACTTAGATGAAGCAATGCTTTCAGGTTAATTGAAAGTTAATTCCCAGATAGCCTATACGGGTTTGATTTATCATAAATAGATTAATCAGTAAAATCTGCTTTATCAAAGCACATTCAGTAAAACCCATTACTCACGGGAGTGAATCCCATGTGGCTTCAGCCCCAGGGAGGAGCGTACCCTAGTGGTGAAGGGTCCCAACATTTGACCTACGGTTTACACTTATGATATCCAATCAATGGAGATTGTATGGATTATCGTCTCATTCAATTTAATAAGTTAAATTGTCGAACATACCTTTCTAGGTTCTTCCAATTAAATGACACAACTTAAACTTTGCATATTAACCTGGATGAAGCAACCTCTCAGGTAATTCAAGTTTAATACCCAGATAGCCTACCCAGGTAGGACTAATCATTGGCATTGATTAATTCAATTTGCTTTTGCAAATTCATTCACGTCCAACTTCCACAGTACTGTACAGTACTGATGGTTCATTAACGTCTATAAATAGATTAAAATCGTCTTTGCAGCTCCCCACATTCCAAAACCAAATTTTGGAAAATTAGGAAAAACATTTTTTCCTTTCAAATGTTCTAATAATGTGCAAGCTATCAGAGGGGGTGGTCCCCACTCGCCCGCTAATTAGTGAACCTCCACCCGTAAATGGATTGATCTCTGACCTCAGCAGCGATAACAACCCTAATTATGCCATTAGTGGAAAAGCAGACAACAATGTTTTCCAAAATCAACCATCGGGCGCAGGCCTCGTAAAGGTTCTCTCCAGTCTAGCTCTGATGTCTTGCCATCCGAGATTTCCATCTGTCCAATACCGCAGTGCACAGCTGAAGCACGAGCAGGTAACGGTAGACATAAAGGGACAGGTGGAGAGAACCGGGAAACCAATGACCAATGCAGACAAGGGAAAAATTCTGCTAGCTATGGAACTGCGTTCGAAAACTGAACAATTAAATGTAATTGCAAAAACGTATGACGATGAACAAGCACAAGCTCTTCAACAAAATCGTTTTCTACAGGAACAAAATCATATGCTACAGGAACAACTCGATTTAGCCAAAACTAAATACAATGATGTCCACGCCAAACTAGATAAATCTGAAGAGTTATCTACAAACAGGAGCGCTCAACTTGACAACATGCATGCTGTTTTGTTGAATGTTACTCAAAATAACACGGTTCTCCTCAAAGCGCTGCAGACCAAAGACGATCAGTTAATGAACACAGTGACAAAGTTGGATGATAAATCAGCAGAACTTATTGAAGTCGCTGACCAAATGAATGATGAGAGAATTCAGGTGATGAGGATGGAAATATTGATTTCTAAGCAAGCAGAGGAAATCTCATCACTGAATCTCTCGCTCCGTACTCAAGACCTCTATCTGCAAACCATGACAGATAAGTTTGAGACCGAAAGGAGCAGGTGTGACACTCACGTGTCCAAAATCAGTACTCTAAGCGCTCAAGTGGACTCTGCAATGCAGCAGAATTCCACCCTTAGGTACCATCTGGAGGAAATCCAGAATGGTCACGCTCTACAGCGCGACTACCCATCCAAGCAACCGGAGGCCTGTACTCACAGGAGTGAAGACAATAGGTTTCAGACCTTGCCTCCCTCATGTGTCCCTCAGTCTTCTCCTCTTGGCCCTTCGGCACTGAGTAATATGGCGCCTCTTGGTCAACAACAACAAGGCATGGCTTCTTCTCTTGGCCTTTCGGCCCCAATTTCTCCACAGGATGAAGCCAACCCTCTCCGCCCGCTTGGCGCGGAATACCTTGACAAACTCGTCAAGAGTTTCCCCACCTTTGACCCCGTTCCAGGTCAGCCAAACGATACTGAGACGTTCCTAGCTGACATAGAGGATGCGTTGGATGGCTACCCGAACGCTACGGGTTCTGACAGGGTTTACCTGTTGAAGCGAACGTCGAATAGACACTTGACGAGGTTCATTCGCCTACAACAGCAACACGTGCTAAATGACTACGCTAAACTTGCCACAGCTTTGTTATTAGAATTCAGTGGTTCTGCGACTCGCAAACACGATAGCTCACTGGCTAACACCGTCAAACAAGCTCGGAACGAACACCCACAAGCTTACTATCATAGGCTTCCTTCAGCTTACTTTGGCCTACTCACAGAAACAGGAATGGAAGAGCTGTTACCATTCAAACAAATGTTTCTGTCGAACATGTATCCCACCTTCATTACCTACTTGGGCCCTGCCGCCCTACGTTGGCTTGCCTATCTTACAACTCAGAGAGCTTGCAAGCACAACTTTTGAGGCATCAAAAGTTCACAACGCTAAGAGCCCTGACCACTCGGTTTTGAAGTTTGACCAGGAGCACTCACTCCAGTTAGAGGGTACATTATCAGGTAGGCGTGGCGCGAATTACAATTCCTCAAAAATACAAAAACTTCCATTTTTCAAACATATGACTATATTACAGCATTTTAAAGACAAGACTCTCCTTTATCTAACCACACTGTCCGATTTCAAAAAGGCTTTACAACGAAAGACAAAACATTAGATTATGTCAGGAGAGTACCCAGCCAGAAATAATCACACACCCATTTTTCAAGCTAGCATATAATGTCACAAAAACCAAAACCACAGCTAAATGCAGCACTAACCTTTGATCTTTATCAGATGACACTCCTAGGACATTATGTTATACAATACATGCATGTTTTGTTCAATCAAGTTCATATTTATATCAAAAAACAGCTTTTTACATTAGCATGTGACGTTCAGAACTAGCATTCCCACCGAAACGTCCGGTGAATTTACAAAATTACTCACGATAAACGTTCACAAAAAACATAACAATTATTTTAAGAATTATAGATACAGAACTCCTTTGTGCAATCGAGGTGTCCGATTTTAAAATAGCTTTTCGGTGAAAGCACATTTTGCAATATTCTGAGTAGATAGCCCAGCCATCACGGCTAGCTATTTTGACACCCACCAAGTTTGGCACTCACCAAACTCAGATTTACTATAAGAAAAATTGGATTACCTTTGCTGTTCTTCGTCAGAATGCACTCCCAGGACTTCTACTTCAACAACAAATGTTGGTTTGGTTCCAAATAATCCATAGTTATATCCAAATAGCTGCGTTTGTTCTTGCGTTCAAGACACTAACCGAAGGGTGACGCGCCGGCGCATATCGTGACAAAAAATGTCAAAATATTCCATTACCGTACTTCGAAGCATGTCAAACGCTGTTCAAAATCAATTTTTATGCAATTTTTCTCGTAAAATAGCCATAATATTCCGACCGGGCGACGTTGTTTTCGTTCAAAGACTGAAAATGTAAAATGGACTCTTCACGTGCATGCGCACACCCGTTGCATTGTTCTCAGATCGACCACTATCCAAATGCGCTACTGTTTTTCAGCCAGGGACTGCAGAGTCATCATTCAACGTTCTGGCGCCTTCTGAGAGCCTATGGGAGTCTTAGAAAATGTCACGTTACAGCAGAGATCCTCTATTTTCGATAAAGAGGGTATAGAAGGCCAAGAAATGGTCAGAGAGGGCACTTCCTGTTTAGAATCTTCTCAGGTTTTGGCCTGCCATATGAGTTCTGTTATACTCACAGACACCATTCAAACAGTTTTAGAAACTTTCGGGTGTTTTCTATCCAAATCAAACAATTATATGCATATTCTAGTGTCTGGGCAGGAGTAATAACCAGATTAAATCAGGTACGTTTATTTATCCGGCCGTGAAAATACTGCCCCCTATCCTAAACAGGTTAATAGTTTTGTGATACAGTAACATATGTTGTGGAGTAACAATACAAACCTTCTCTGCAAAGGCTACTTTTTCCTAGAGGCATGCTTTGTAGACCATTCAGAAGTGTTCCTAATCCTGGTCCCTGTGAAGAAACCCACATGTTAAGATCGTTTAGAATGAGTTGTATTAGTGGTGGTTATTGTGCTGAATTCCCAAAGGAGAGGTTGTGAGCATGCCAACTTGCTTTTGTTGTGTTGACAGAACAAAGTTGAGGTGGGGTTCCGGGAAGGACATTAGACAGCGAGGGAAATTGGACTATAAAATGTTAGGTTATAGCAACTGGTGTTGCGTAGGAGTGCTGATCTACAATCAAATCTACCCCTGTCCATGTAATCTTATTCCAGAGCCAAATTATTCAGTATGATCTAGGCAAAGCTTATCATAGAACAGTACTCCTCTGTACGCATTTATGGAATGTCTCAGGCTAAGAATGCTGAACTGGAATCAGTTACCCCCTCGTCAAAGTAATGTTATTAATTATACTCAGAAATGCTAAACAGATCCTAGTTCAGCACACCTACTTCAAGCCACCAAGTGAATGTCGGGTCTGGGGTGCTAAATGTCTTGAACAGTGGTTGAAAAAGTACCTGATTGTCATACTTGAGTAAAAGTAAAGATAGCTTTAATAGAAAATGACTGAAGTAAAAGGGAAAGTCACCGAGTAAAATACTACATGAGTAAAAGTATTTGGTTTTAAATATACTTAAGTATCAAAAGTAAACGTCATTGCTAAAATATATTTAAGTATCAGTGGTAAAAGTATAAATTATTTGACATTCCTTATATTAAGCAAACCAGACAGCACAATTATATTTTTTATTTATTTAAGAAATAGCTATGGGAACATTCCAACACACAGACATAATTTACAAACGAAGCATGTGTTTAGTGAGTCCGCTAGATTTTTACATTTTATTTCACCTTTATTTAACCAGGTAAGCTAGTTGAGAACAAGTTCTCATTTACAACTGCGACTTGGCCAAGATAAAGCAAAGCAGTGCGACACAAACAACAACACAGAGTTACACATGGAATAAACAAGTGTACAGTCAATAAAACAATAGAAAAAAGTCTATATACAGTGTGTGCAAATGGCGTGAGGAGGTAAGGCAATAAATAGGCCATAGTAGCGAAGTAATTATAATTTAGCAAATTAACACTGGAGTGATAGATGAGCAGATGGTGATGCGCAAGTAGAAATACTGGTGTGCAAAAGAGCAGAAAAGTAAATAAAAACAATATGGGGATGAGGTAGGTAGATCAGAGGCAGTAGGGATGACCAGGGATGTTCTCTTGATAAGTTTGTGAATTGGACCATTTTCCTGTCCGGCTAAGCATTTGAAATGTAACAAGTACTTTTGGGTGTCAGGGAAATTGTATGAAGTAAAAAAATACATTATTTTCTTTAGAAATGTAGTGAAGTAAAAGTTGGTAAAACAATAGAAATAGTAAAGTACACTACTTAATTAGTACATTCAAGTATTTTTACATCAGGGCAATTGTATGGAGTAAAAAGTACATCATTTTATTCCACGGGAAATCCTGACGCATTCAT
Organism: Salmo salar; assembly: GCF_965601325.2. NCBI lineage: Eukaryota > Metazoa > Chordata > Actinopteri > Salmoniformes > Salmonidae > Salmo > Salmo salar. Next base: position 45,877,006 of record NC_138295.1, on the reverse strand, counting down.
GTCTCGTGTGATGAAAGATGTCTGCAATCTGTTACGAATCAAACAGGTGAGGACCGGAACACTTCAATAAGACCCTTAAACAGATGCTGAAGATGGTCATCGAGAGAGACGGGAGGAACTGGGACCAGCTGCTGCCCCACCTGATGTTTTCAGTGCGCGAGGTACCCCAAGCATCCACGGGGTTCTCCCCCTTTGAGCTCATGTATGGCCGTTGGACCTGCTGGCTGCTGGACCTAGCGAAGGAGGTCTGGGAAGAGCAGCCGACCCCCCTTCGCAGTGTAGTAGAACATGTGGAGGAGATGAGGGAGAGGATGACGGCGATTTGGCCAGTGGTGAGAGAGCACATGGCCCAGGCGCAATGTGCCCAGGAGCGTGTCTACAACCGGGGGGCCCAACCACCCAACTGAATTCCAACCCGGTGAGAAGGTCTACCATCAACTATAAGGTCTACCAACCGGGGCGGCGAAAACCCCTCCAGCTTTACCATGTGAACTTACTGAAGAAATTGCACGCACGCAAGGTGCTGTGCGTAACGTGGACCCGGTCACAGCAGGGCCCGCCCTCAGTCGAAGTTGCAATTGGGCAAGATCTTAGCCCGACCCAACAACAAGATATCAGAGAGTTGGTCCAGTGGAATACGGCCGTGTTCTCCGGCACACGGATCTCGTGGAACATCAGATCCACACCCGTCCTGGAGATAAAGTGCGTAAACGGCCATACCGGATACCAGAAGCCCGGAGGGTGGCGTTCCAGCGGGAAGTGACGACAATGCTAGAAATGGGGGTACTGGAGCAGTCACACAGTGAGTGGTCTAGCCCCATAGTACTGGTTCCGAAACCGGACGGAACCGTCCGCTTCTGTAATGACTTCTGGGGCCTGAATGAGGTCAGTAAGTTCGATGTCTACCCCATGCCCCGGGTGGATGAACTGATCGACCGCTTGGGGATGGCGAGGTACGTCAGCACCAAGGACCTGACGAAGGGGTACTGGCAGGTGCCACTGGCAGCGGCCTCCCGGGAGAAGACTGCCTTCTCCACCCCGGGGGGGCTATAGCACTACCGGGTTCTGCCATACCACTACCGGGTTCTGCCTTTCGGGCTCCACGGGGTACCAGCAACCTTTCAGCGACTCATGGACCGCGTCCTGCGGCTGCACAGTGAGTACGCAGCTGCTTATCTGGATGACATCATTGTGCACAGTGACAGTTGGCAGTCACATCTTTGTAAGTTACAGGCCGTGGTTGTATCACTAAGGGATGCAGGCCTGACCGCGAACCCCCACAAGCTGGGCTACACCGAGGTGGAGTACCTGGGATATCAGATCGGGAGGAGAAATGTGAAACACCAATTAAAAAATTGCTGCCATTAGGGGATGGCCGGTCCCCCGAACCAAGAGGCAGGTGAAGTCATTCCTGGGGTTAGCAGGGTACTACAGTAGATTTGTACCTAACTTTGCCGCAATAGCTTCTCCCCTCACAGACTTAACAAAGGCATGACTACACCAGACGGTGCGATGGACGGAGGACACAGAGGCGGCGTTCCAGGCCCTGAAGGATGCGCTGTGTTCGCACCCGGTACTCGTCACCCCGGACTTCTCAAAAAACCTCCTGGTCCAGACAGACGCGTCTGACACAAGGGTAGGGGCCGTTTTGTCCCAGGAGCAGGAAGGTGAGGCACACCCCATCATGTATGTCAGCAGGAAGCTCCTCCCGAGGGAGAAGAAATACTCGATTGTCGAGAAGGAGTGCCTCACCGTGAAGTGGGCACTGGACACCCTCAAGTATTACCACCTCAGGAGGAAGTTCACCCTAATCACTGACCATGCCCCCTTGTGTGGATGGCAAGAGGTAAGGACACGAATGACCGTGTCACCTGCTGGTCCCTGTCCTTACAGCGATTCTCTTTCTCTGTCATCCACAGGTCGGGTGCCCAGCACGGCAATGCGGACGCCCTATCCAGGAGGGATGCAAACCTAGCTCTGAGCATGCCTCCCTCACAGTCATCGCTAAGGGGGCGGGGGGGGTCTACCCCGTGGGATGGTAATAGAGGGGAGGTACGTGAGGTGACGTTGGCTTCCTCTGCTGACAGAGGAAGCTCTAAGTGGAGGTAATTAGAAGAAGGTGCCAACCAGCCGTGGAGGCCAAATAAAAGGAGCACGGTGGCACACCGCGGGAGAGAAGGGGGAGACACCAACACCAAGCAAAAGTAGAGAAGAAGGACCCAGCGAAGCCTAAGTGATTTTCTTTGATATATTTATTTTCTGTCTTAGTAAAGTTGTTTTTGCGAACTAAAGCCTCCCTGTCTCTGTGTCAATCTCTGCACGCCCAACACCCCACGGTTTACCACGATATTGTGGCAGACCAGGGGGTTTGGTCAAGAGGTTTACACAGATCAGACAGAGTAGGATTAGCTCGGTTTCAAGGGTGTTTATTTCAATAATAAATCAAAAAGAAAAGGATAGGTCTCCCCATGAGACCCTCTCCTGGATACCGTCTTCTGGGCTCCGGGTCTTGCTGTATCCTGTCGGGATCAACACTGCACTCACTCCTGTTACCTCTAACTGTCCCCAACTATACGGGAGTCCTTTCTTCCACCACTCTCCATGTGTGCTGCCCTTCTGGCAGCTTTATGGGCCTTGCACAGCTGGCGAGGAATCAGCCCTTGATTACTCGCCAACTCCCAGTTAGTCCTGGCCAGAGAACACTTCGAGACCTGGCACGTCCAGCAGATGGAGCCATCGCCTCGTGATGTATACACCGTCTGTCACCACGCCTTGACGAGTCTCCCCCTGGTGGCTGACCTGCTGTATGCCACAATATATATGGAATGTAGTGGAGTACTTTAAAAAAATTGTTATGTAATTTACAAAACTGGACTTGAAAGGAACACCTCAGTTGACTCAACTAACCGGTGCCCCCGCACATTGACTCTGTACCGGTACCCGTGTATATAGGCTCACTATTGTTATTTTACTGCTGCTCTTTAACCTGTTAGGGCTAGGGGGCAGCATTGACACGGCTGGATAAAAAACATACCCGATTTAATCTGGACTATTACACAGCATTTTAAAGATAAGACTCTCCTTTATCTAACCACACTGTCCGATTTCAAAAAGGCTTTACAACGAAAGCAAAACATTAGATTATGTCAGCAGAGTACCAAGCCAGAAATAATCAGACACCCATTTTTCAAGCTAGCATATAATGTCACAAAAACCCAGAAGACAGCTAAATGCAGCACTAACCTTTTATGATCTTCATCAGATGACAACCCTAGGACATTATGTTATACAATACATGCATGTTTTGTTCAATCAAGTTCATATTTATATCAAAAACCAGCTTTTTACATTAGCATGTGACGTTCAGAACTAGCATACCCCCCGCAAACTTCCGGGGAATTCGCTAACATTTTACTAAATTACTCACGATAAACGTTCACAAAAAGCATAACAATTATTTTAAGAATTATAGATACAGACCTCCTCTATGCACTCGATATGTCCGATTTTAAAATAGCTTTTTGGTGAAAGCACATTTTGCAATATTCTAAGTACATAGCCCAGGCATCACGGGCTAGCTATTTAGACACCCGGCAAGTTTAGCACTCACCAATATCAGCTTTACTATTATAAAAGTTTCATTACCTTTTGTTGTCTTCGTCAGAATGCACTCCCAGGACTGCTACTTCAATAACAAATGTTGGTTTCGTCCAAAATAATCCATCGTTATATCCGAATAGCGGCGTTTTGTTCGTGCGTTCCAGACACTATCCGAAATGGTAAAGAAGGGTCGTGCGCATGGCGCAATTCGTGACAAAAAATTCTAAATATTCCATTACCGTACTTCGAAGCATGTCAACCGCTGTTTAAAATCCATTTTTACGCCATTTTTCTCGTAGAAAAGCGATAATATTCCGACAGGGAATCTCCTTTTCGGCAAACAGAGGAAAAAATCACAAAGGCGGGGGCGGTCGGGTCACGCGCCTAAGCCCAGAGTCCCTTGATCGGCCACTTGAGAAAGGCGATAATGTGTTTCAGCCTGGGGCTGGGATGACGACATTCTGTTTTTTCCCGGGCTCTGAGCGCCTATGGACGACGTAGGAAGTGTCACGTTAGAGCAGAGATCCTTAGTAAAAGATAGAGATGGAAAAGAAGTTCAAGAAATGGTCAGACAGGCCACTTCCTGTAAAGGAATCTCTCAGGTTTTGACCTGCCATTTGAGTTCTGTTATACTCACAGACACCATTCAAACAGTTTTTGAAACTTTAGGGTGTTTTCTATCCATATGTAATAAGTATATGCATATTCTAGTTACTGGGTAGGAGTGGTAACCAGATTAAATCGGGTATGTTTTTTATCCAGCCGTGAAAATACTGCCCCCTAGCCATAACAGGTTAACTTGTTATTTCTTGCTCAAATGCATTGAGATTACTTTTTTTAAGCATGTTGTCCACCGTTATGAACATGGCACTTGAATAGGTCTACCACTGTTACTTTTTTCAAACATGTTGTCCACTGTTTGTAACACAGCACTTGAATAGGCCTAGCACTGACAAGTTGATTTTGCGGCTTACATATCAGGCAATGTCTCAGTGGAGGTCAGGGTCGGGTGAATTCCATTTTAAATTCAATCAATTCAGGAAGTAATCTGAAATTCAAATACTTTCCTCAAAGGAGGCAATGAGGAAAATATTAGAATTTCAGTGTACTTACCAAATTGACTGAATTGAAAATGACTGATCCAAACCTACCCATTAGCTCAGTGTGAATGTTGCCTGTAATCCATGGCTTCTGGTTGGGGTATGTACATAGAGTCACTGTGGGGACGACGTCCTCGATGCACTTATTGATAAAGCCAGTAACTGATGTGGTGTACTCCTCAATGCCATCGGAAGAATCCCGGAACATATTCCAGTCTGTGATAGCAAAACAGTCCTGTAGTTTAGCATCTGCTTCATCTGACCACTTTTTTATAGACCGAGTCACTGGTGCTTCCTGCTTTAATTTTTGCTTGTAAGCAGGAATCAGGAGGATATAGTTGTGGTCGGATTTACCAAATGGAGTGGTTAGTTAGTAGTGGTTTCTGCAAAGCAATTAGACTACGAAGGCCTGATTGAAGTTGATGTTCAGATGTGTCTGTTACTTGAACTCTGTGAAGCATTTAGTTGGGCTGCAATCTGAGGTGCAGTTAACTCTAATGAACTTATCCTCTGCAGCAGAGGTAACTCTGGGTCTTCCTTTCCTGTGGATTTCCTCATGAGAGACAGTTTTATCATAGATGGTTTTTGTAACTGCAGTTGAAGAAACTTTCAAAGTTCTTGAAATTTTCCAGATTGACTGACCTTCATGTCTTAAAATAATGATGGACTGTCGTTTCTCTTTGCTTATTTCAGCTGTTCTTGCCTTGTTCTTTTACCAAATAGGGCTATCTTCTGTGTTCCACCCGTAACTTGTGACAACAACTGATTGGCTCAAATGCATTAAGAAGGAAAGAAATTCCACAATTGAACTTTTAACAAGGAACACCTGTTAATTTAAATGCATTCCAGGTGACTACCTCATGAAGCTGTTTGAGAGAATGCCAATAGTGTGCAAAGCTATCATCAAGGCACAGGGTGGCTACTTTGAAGAATCTATATATTTTTATTTGTTAAGAAATGGTTTCTACATGATTAAATGCTATGTCATAGTTTTGATGTCTTCACTATTATTCAACAATGTATAAAATAGTAGAAATAAATAAAAACCCTGGAATGAATAGGTGTGTCCAAACCTTTGACTGGTACTTTACATTTTAAGTTACTGTAGGTCATAGTAATAGTTAATCATTCTAATTACTTTAAGTATATGTATATGAATTACCAGAAATTATTAAGTACTGCATCAATCAATACTTTTAAGTTTAATACCAAAATAAAAACTGAAGCTGTTGCCACAAATTTATTGATTTCTCCTAACTTATTAGTTTTTACAGTGTATATCGTTTGGTATATTACTCTAATTTAGACATACATTACATCCTTTTTGTCTATTGTCTACTGTGTTCTTGGACCCAAACCTTAGCTTTTTTTGTAAATATATTCATCACATATTCACTGCTCTTATCCTATAATAAAACCTTAATTCCATCTTTATCGAACCAACTGCACATCCTCTGCATAAACATTTTTTTTTAATGTAATGTTTCTGTTTCTCTATTCCTTGTTTCTCTCTTCTCTGTGCTGGAGTTCTTTTAAGAACTTGATGGTATAGCAATAGCCTAATAAACTTGACATTAGCTTGAATCTTCTCTCTTCATTTTACCCAAAAACAAAATCACCTATAGTCTAGTAAAGCATATTGTTTTTTATTATTGCCAGTATAATTTAGCTAATAATCTTTCTGATATTTTCCATTCAAATTCAATGTTTACACTCTTTTGGTAAGGGTAATTCAAATTGTGTAGTGAAACATTATTTGCTGTTGGATCAACCTCAAATAAAGGTATTTTTAATATTGTCTGTAAAGAGGCTTGGCAGCATGCAGCTTTGACATGCATTGTCCAAACAGCGGCTGAAGGGTGAATGCGATCTAATCCCGACATCTCTGTGACATTTTGCCAATATCCAAACGACTCTCCATATTACATCGGCACTATGTATCACTATGCATCGGGCCAACATTTGCGAGATGTGTGTGTGTTGTCTCGGGATGATATTCCGCTGAAACTTGGCTGTGTGCGGCGCGCATGTGAATATATTTCACATGCTTTGCGATTGTGTAGGCTACTTTGTGCACGATTTCTCTATTGTATTACATAATTGATAAATCGTATACCTCCACTACACTACGCAGGGATTAAGAAGTGAGTATTAGCAATGCCCAATGAAAAAAAAGTGGGTGTAAGGTTTATACCTGCGTATACTCTCCATTACACCACTGGCCCTTTGTATTTTACAAAAAGTGCACTCTCCTACATGAGTGCGGTGGTATTTATGTTGCTGTCCTTTCAGAATCATGAACCTGCCACACACTGAAGGTCTATAGGTTCGCCACTATGCAAAACATGTCTATAATAGATATAAAGGCTGTTAAGATATTCATTTCAGGAAAGGAGTGTATATATTTGGCATGGCGAAGGGGTTTTATGCGCTGACTGAATAGAAGCTGATAATTGTGAGATTTTTACTCTGCTGGTCTCAAGAAGAAATTACACAAGTCCTCACTGTCCGAGACCGAATCAAGACAGAGTACAAATGTATTCAATACCGAGACACTCAATATGTGGTCTCAAGACCATACAGCAGATGTATTCATGATACACTACAACAAATTGGCAACAAAGCACAAATCTAAGACACTTGAGTGAAAAAGGGTTGAGCTATCATGACAAGCTGCTGAAGGTGCTGGCATGTGGTCAAGCTCCACTAGCCGGGACACCAAACAAGCCTTAGCTCATTAGAACAGGATAATAGATGTATATAGGAGACATGGAATGTCCTTTCCACTGTATCTCTTTACGCCCTCAAGGAGAAGCCAACACTGCACTAATCAATAGCAGTCTGAGCTATAAGCTTCACATCAGATGTGTGGAAATGCCTCTACTCATTACTTCTGCATCGTTGTAGTTTCTCTAGTATTCTGTAGTATGGCATCTTAGCCATTATGTGAATGGAAATTAAGTCTAAGCATGGAGGGAAATGGCAAACAGGCATGAGTCAGAGCAACTCAGAAACTCTAACAGACATGTTTAAACATAAGACACAGCAAGACTGCCCTATCCCATCTGGACAAGAGGAATACCTAAAGTCGAAGTCGGAAGTTTACATACACTTAAGTTGGAGTCATTAAAACTCGTTTTTCAACCACTCCACAAATTTCTTGTTAACAAACTATAGTTTTGGCACGTCGGTTAGGACATCTACTGTGTGCATGACTCATAATTTTTCCAACAATTGTTTACAGACAGACTATTTCACTTATAATTCACTGTATCACAATTCCAGTGAGTCAGAAGTTTACATACACTAAGTTGACTGTGCCTTTGAACAGATTGGAAAATTCCAGAAAAGTATGTCATGGCTTTAGAAGCTTCTGATAGGCTAATTGACAGCATTGAGTCAATTGGAGGTGTACCTGTGGATGTATTTCAAGGCCTACCTTTAAACTCAGTGTCAGTTATGATTCTCTCTCTGTAGATGGAGGGCCGGGCCATCTGATTCCCTCCATTGATAGGTTAACAATGCTTGGCTGCCAGGCATTAATCCAAAGGCATCCAGATGATCGTATTGCCTGAGTTGATCATGGAGAAGGATCCTGCCATGGAGAATTAGCTAGACTGGCTCCTTTATCACACTCTTCAGCTAAGGTTTCACATGTTATGGCTGTCACGGGAGTTCACACGCATGCAGACAAACAGCATTTGGGCAGTCTTTCATGCTAATTTCATGGGGTATTGCCTCAATTTAGCCCTTTGTGCTACGTATGTTTCTCAGAGAAAGATTATGGTTAGTCGATGTAACTGTAGATCAGATTTTATCTGTAGGATATTATCCACATTTCCTAGCTAGGTCAACATAAGGTATGCAACACTGAACTGCTGTGCTGCTGTCTTAAAAAGTTAGAGGCTGTTATTTTGACATTTAAACCTCTACAGGATTGGTGGGTCCCCCATGGCACAGTTGAGCTAACGTAGGCTAATACGATTAGCATGAGGTTGTAAGTAACAAGAACATTTCCCAGGACATAGACATTTTTGATATTAGCAGAAAGCTTAAATTCTTGTTAATCTAACTGCACTGTCCAATTTACAGTAGCTATTACAGTGAAAGAATACCATGCTATTGTTTGAGGAGAGTGCACAGTTATGAACATGAAAATGTATTAATAAACCAATTAGGCACATCTGGGCAGTCACATTTTTGAACAGAAATGCAATGGTTCATTGGATCAGTCTAAAACGTTGCTCATACATTGCTGCCATCTAGTTGCAAAATATAAATTGCGCCTGGGCTGGAATAATACATTATGGCCTTTCTCTTGCATTTCAAAGACACAAAACAATTAATGGTTTTTCTTTGTATTATCTTTTACCCGATGTAATTTGTTATATTCTTCTACATTCATTTCACATTTCCACAAACTTCAAAGTGTCTCCTTTCAAATGGTATCAATAATATTCATATCCATGCTTCAGGTCCTAAGCTACAGGCAGTTAGATTTGGGTATGTCATTTTAGGTGAAAATGGAAAAAAGGGGGCAGGTCCTTAACTCTCAATCAACAGATAACCCCTCGCTCCTTTGGGAAACCTGTAAAGCGTACGCCAGGGGTCTGATTATGTCATACACAGCCACTAAGAGGCGGAAAAAGCGAGAAAAGCAAAAAAAGTTAGAGGGTGAATTAGGAACTAAAGAGAGGGACTACATTAAAACTCCCACTTCTGCCCTATTAAAGGAAATATCAGTCCTTAGATCAACGTTGGACTCTCTCCTAACACAGGACGCTGACAAGAAAATTAGATTTGACAGGCAAAAGCTATATGAACATGGTGATAAGCCAGGAAACTACTTGGCGTACCTAGCTAAAAAGAGAGCTGACACAGTCAATTGCTACTATTACTGATTCTGATGGCAATCATTTATATGAAAGTAAATTGATAAATGACTCATTTAGGAATTTTTATGCAAATCTTTATGCCTCAGAACTGACAAATGACGCACCCAAATTAATGGAGAACTCCTTTTATAAGATTGAGCTCCCTACTATCTCCGAAGAACAGAGGTCTCTCCTTTATGCCCATATTACCGAGGAAGAGATAATGTTCGCAATTAAGAATCTGCAAAATGGTAAGGCCCCAGGACCAGACAGGTTTTGTAGTGAGTTCAATAAAGAGTTCCATGGCCTGATCCTTGAGCCATTGCATGATATGTTTAACCACTCATTTTCAAATGATCAGCTCCCTCAAACGCTGAGAGAAGCCAACATATCACTTATTCTCAAAAAGGGAAAATGTCCAGAGTCTTGTTCCTCGTACAGACCCATTTCCCTTCGGAATGTGGATAGAAAATTGCTTTCTAAACTTCCAGCCACAAGATTAGAGGACTCACTGCCACTAATTGTGAAAGGAGACCAAACTGGCTTCATTAAGGGTCATAAGTCATGCAACAATGTCAGGCGACTTCTTAATGTAATTCAAGCCTACCAATGAAGTGCTTGGATGGTCTTGTGCTCTCCCTAGATGCTGAGAAAGCATTTGATCGTGTGGAGTGGTCTTACCTATTCTTTGCTCTAAATAAATTTGGTCTACGGGACAACTTTATAAAATGGGTGAACGTTTTATATGATGATCCTCAGGCTGCTGTCCTTACTAATGGGCTAAAGTCAAATAGCTTCTCTATACACAGAGGTACCAGACAGGGCTGTCCCCTCTCCTATTTGCACTCGTTATGGAACCACTGGCCGAGGCCATCAGGGTAACGCCTGCTATACAGGGGCTGCTCATTGGTGATGTTCACCATAAAATAAGCTTGTATGCTGATGATGTCCTGATATTCATCTCTAGTCCCGAGACTTCAATTACATCTCTTATTAATATTATTGAATTATTCAGCAAATTCTCAGGCTACAAGATTAACTTAACTAAATCAGAGGCTATGCCACTTGGTAACCTTCACTCTGTACCTAATACTTCTCCCCCTTTCCTTTAAAATGGTCTCCCTCAGGTTTTACGTATCTGGGAATATTTGTAACTGCTAATTTCCAGCAAATGTACAAAGCCAATGTTGTTCCTTTGTTTGATACAATAAGACAGGATCTGGAGCGCTGGAACTCTCTTCCGATTTCATGGTTGCGTAGAATATCCCTCTTGAAAATGAACATTTTACCTAGACTAGTAGGTTCAATAAAAAAAATTGAAATTTAGCTTGTATACTTATGGAGGTGCATTTGGGGTAGACCCTTTCACAGATAAAGCCCATTCTTCCTCATCAAATGCATGTCCAATGTCTCTCTCCCGAACACGTCTCAACAGATCATAGGATGAGGTACTTCTGTTCGATGAAATATAATATATGTCAGAGATTAAACCTCTCCGAACAGTAGGATTCGTAAATAGTATTTCAACTTAAGTCATTTGAAAACATAGTTTATCAACTTTCTTCTGACCCTCTATGAAGTGTCTAAGTTGTAGGTACTTATAAAAATATTTGTTGGGTAAGTCAAACTCAGTTTTTATCTGTGGGAACGATTTAAGAGTGTCCTGAGTAAATAAAGGCATGAGGTCAGCAATACCCTTCGACTACCAGTCCAGAAGTCCAATACTCCTTATTTTGGGGGGGGGGGGGAGAATCTGGATTAAGGGCAATCGGTGACCAGAGTGATATATGGTCTGGAATCTGCAGGTACCTCCTTGCATCCTTCCAAGCTAAGAGTGTATTATGTTTTGTAAAATTGTCAGATAAGGCCTGGATCTTTTCAAAGCTATTAATAAATGGTAAGGAAGCTAATGCTCTTGGATGTCATGCTATTGATTCCATCCCAACCCAAAGTGAGTGGCGTCTGTCTAGGCACCAACTAATCATGTGCTTGATCTGAGCACTGCCTCAGCCAGTGGTTCTATGACTAACGAGAACAGAGCAGGCAATAAAGGGCAGCCTTGACGACAGCCCCTACATTTCTGATAATTTACCATTTGTGTTAACTACAGCTGATGGGTCAAAATAAATTTATTTTACTAAATTAATAAAATGGTCACCCAGATTAACTTTTTCTAATACAGCGTACAAGAATTTCCACTCAACTCTATCAAAGGCCTTTTCGGCATTGAGAGAGACAATGAGTGCAGGGTCTTTAATTCTGCCAAGGTGGTTTATGATATTCAGAGCACAAAGCCAGTCTGATCAGGTTTAATGAGGTCTGGAAGCGGGACCTCCAACCTGCAGGAAAGTGTCTTGGCGACTATTTAAACATCAACTCCTAGCAAACTGATAGGGGTCTAAACAAAGAGCAGTTTAATGGTTTTTTGTCCATTTTTAGTATCAGGCTAATGGATGCAGTTATCCAAGACTCTGGTATGATGTCTCTTTCGAACATATCATTTAGAGCAGGCATGAAGATAGGGTATATCTCAGGCCAGAACTTCTTGTAGAACTCTGCCGAGAAGCTGTCTAGGCCGGGTGCCGTGCCAGAAGGCATTGCCTTAATAGTTTCCCAAACCTCTTCAGGAGTAAAGGGAGCATTTAATCTATTTCTGTGTTCATCTGGTTGTCTTATTCAGATATTTTGGAATTTCTTTGTCCGATCTTGTACATTGTGAAGTATAAAGAGATTTATAGAAGTCACAAAACGTATTATTGATCATGTATCTTAAGAAGTGGAGCCATCTGCCATTCTTATAGACTTAATACATCTTTAATTTTGTTATTTTTTAAGTTGGTGTGCAAGTAGACAGCTTGGACAGTTACCAAACTCATAATATTTTTGCTTGGTAAAAAAATACATTTTTTTTCTCCATGTTTTGTATGCTCTAAATTGAGTTTGGCCTTAGCACAAGCTAGTGAATTCCAGTTCGCCTAGGTTGGTTGTTGTTTATGAAAAAGTTCTAAATGCTTTACTTCAGCCTACATTTTTTTTCTATTTTCAATTCTAAGCTTCTTGATTAGAGAGGCTTGGGAAATGATGACCCCTTGTGGTTGCTTTAGCAGCATCCCAGATAGTTGCAGCTGAGACAGGAGAGAGTTGGTTGTCGAGCCAGTAATGTGATAATTTATCTTTTATCACAGAGCAGAACCCTTCATTGTTAAGCAGAGACCTATTAAGTCTCCAATATCTTGTTTTGGGAATTGTTTTTCCAATTTCAATATCTATATACACTGGGGCATGGTCGGAAAATACTATAGAACCAATAGTACATGACTGGACAACATGTATGTAAGTAGAGGGAATAAAAACATTGTCCAATCTAGAATATGGATTATGGGGTCTAGAGTAGAAGGTATAGTCTCTGACATTAGAATTTAGCTCTCTCCATACGTCTCCTAAACCACATGAGTCACAAACGCTTCTGAGAGCCTGTTTTGTTTGAACTAAAAGAAGAAAAGTACACCTGGCCCACCCAGTCCTTCTTCAGTTTAGCATGTTCTGTTGAAGATAAATTGGTCTCCTGTAGCATAGCAATTGAAACCCTTTCCTTTTTTAAGAATGTTAGAATTTTCTTCCTCTTGACCACATGCCCACTGCCCCGAACATTCCAGGAGACTGCTTTAAATGAACTATTTATGTTACAGTAATATTAAAGAATAACTTAACCATGACTGAGTAGTGCATCACAAAAAAAATAAGACGTTTGTGTAACTCTAAACCAAAACAAAACATACAGTACAAATAAAGTTTAGAAAAACCCCACTGCCGAGTCCCCAAATGAAACGACAGACCCCAAAAACCCTGTTTTCTGTCACTTTACTAAGAGGAAGCCCACTAAGGGTTTTTAAGAAGAAAAAAGTTTCACTATGTCCTGTGTTGAATAAAGGGGAATTAACATAAATCTATGGACATGTGGATGAAAAAGGAATAACCTAAATCTTTTAAATTGTCCTAAGCATTATCGCTATTGCACTCATATGCACATACCCGAACAGACACACCATACAATCACATGTAGCCTAGCCTATATAATAAAAACAATACAAAATTGCGGGCCTAAAGTAAATTAATATAGCCTAGTAAATACGCCCCTTTGTCTACCTTGAGGCCAGACTAAATGAGCAAATTAACAAGAACGTCATTGGGATTTTGCTTATTCATTCATAATTTTTTTTTTAAAGAACCTCACTAATTCTATAAATGAAAAGCTTAGTTACATTACACCATAACGCTTATTAACGATTACTTTGAATACCATGGCATGGTAGATGGTTCCGTCCCGAGGTATTCAGCCATCTATATGTGGTGCATTATCTTGCTAGGGCAAATAAAAGTTACTCATGTTCATGTCTTTACACTGACCATGTGTGCACCCTAATAACACAATTAGCAACCTTCACGGATCTGGGTTCTGTGCCGCTGTAGAGTGGATATTGTCCCGGTAGAAGGTGAGTGCAGACTGGGGATCTTCAAATGTGTTAACCGCCCCCTGGAAAGTAATCCTCAGTTTGCCGGGTGTATCAGGCCAAATCTCACTACTGCCTTGTGAAGGTGGGCTATCACATCTTTGTATGCAGCTCTGCGTCTTGCCAGATCTGCCGAGTAATGTGAGAAAATATGGATCCGCTTGCCATTTTAGTTCAGTTGTCCTCTTTCGCGGGATGCCCGAAGAATTTTCTCTTTGGTCTGGAAGTAATGTAGGCGGACCAGCATTGTTCTAGGAGGGCGACAGGGCTGTGGTTTTACTGCTAGAGTGCGATGCGCCCTGTCAATGACTGGGTAACGGTCAAACGTCTCTCTGCTGAGGACGTCTTGCAGGAAAGGGGCCATGAACTCGGTAGGATTGCGCCTTTCCGTCCCTTCTGTGATTCCGACCACACGTATGATCTGTCTCTGGGAACGTTTTTGTTGTTCATCTATACTAACCTTTAACTTCACGTTCTCGGAGGTAAGCTCATCGTTTTTGGTTTCCAATTTGGTAAGCCGTTTATCTATGTTGGTCAATGACGTTTCCATATCCTTTATTTTTTAGGTTTGTGTCGCGAAAGTCATTTGTAGTGTTTGCCATAGTTGTCTGGACTTCTCTCATAATTTCAGCTCGTAGACTTGACACAGAGGAGCAAAGTTCGGTCATGAAGTCAGAGCGTAGTGTAGCCATTTCTGCACGGATGGTGACTAGCATCTCCATAACGTTAGCATCCGCCATCTTGATGCTAGTCTTCGTCGTGTCTTCTTGTTTACCATTTCGTCTCGCTTTCCCAGTTCCAGACATATCCAATAATGTCACTCGAATGTTGCTAGAGTCAGTAGGTGTGCAAAATATGTTCTCATTTTGACAGATAAAGGTGAAAACAAAAGTATCAGCCCTTAGTGGAGAGGCCTCAGAACACGTCTTTACGTAGCCATGTTGAAACCCGAGCCCCTTAAGAGCTTTTAATGAAGTTGTGCAGCTGGAAAATGTATGGAATTTTACACCCATCTCATGTCTGAGTTGAAAAATGAACGAGGAGTAGAAATCTGGCAGGCTTTTTAGCAAGACTGATTGAGTGATTCTTCAATTCAAGCCCATTCACCAACAAATCCAGTATGGCTGACTTCCATCAGCCATATTGTGTGGCGGGTGGATGGTGCATTGTGCTGGTGCTTGGCGGCTAACGCTAACTTGTCAAATGAAACGGAAAAGCCATTGTGCCTGCTAGAGAAGCAACACAAGAGCTCAGCACTCAAGCTTCAAAGTGCACTGTTTTAAATGTAGACCACCAAAGAAATCACCACAGTAAATGAGTAGCTCAGGCCTTAGAGCAGGCACACAATAACAGGACAGGCTCATATTTTAGCTCAGTAGTACTAGCTCATAGAATTAGAGAGAGTAGTAGAGGGTATGAGGGTGGCTCAGTGGAGGGGCCAGGGGGGCCTGGTGGATGGTACCTGGGGAAGGGCCCTATACAGAGACAGAGGCTCCCCTGGCCCGTCCACTGAGCCACCCTCATACCCTTACTACTCCAGGCCCAAATCTGTCTGCTGAGCTGCAGGCTGCTGTCAGAAGGGACCAGGCAGGTCAGGTCTGTCCACACACAGATAGCTCCATCCTGGGGACCACCTCATGATTTATGGGCCTCCAAATACCACTTCCTATTCCCCCCCTCTACTCCTGCCCCAGAGTGATCTACATTTGTCCAGGCAACTCTGTTTTTTTTACCTTAGGGACTGGATAATATGGGTCAAGGTCCATGGAGCATTTCAGTAAACAATAAGGTTTTCTGTGCCCAAGAGTATGGACTGGAAAGCTGGCAGCCTCATGTGCAGTATTATATACTGTTACAGCTCAGCTTCTGCTGCAGTCAAACCAGGAAATGACTTGATAAAGAATGGCAACACATGGCATTGGTTTCCTCAGTTCATTCACCTCTCCTCCAGTAGATGGCTCTCCATTCCACTCAAAATATTTAATGTCCTCTTAGTAGACTGCACAAGGCTGCATTAGGATATTTCATAAAAGCACTCAACCCGAAAACATGATAAAATTCTTATCAGTTTATGGAATAACAATAAATTACCAGAAACTCTGTTATATTCATATACAGTGCGTTCAGAAAGCATTCGGACCCCATTACTTTTTCCACATTTTGTTACGTTACAGCCTTATTCTAAAATTGATTAAATATTTTTTTCCCTCATCAATCTACACACAATAACTCATAATGACAATGCAAAAACAGTTTTTTTGAAATATTTGCAAATGTATTAAAAATAAAAAACAGAAATATCACATTTACATAAGTATTCCGACCCTTTACTTTGTACTTTGTTGAAGCAACTTTGGCAGCGATTACAGCCTCGAGTCTTCTTGGGTATGATGCTACAAGCTTGGCACACCTGTATTTGGGGAGTTTCTTCCATTCTTTTCTGCAGATCCTCTCAAGCTCTGTCAGGTTGGATGGGGAGCATCGCTGCACAGCTATTTTCAGGTCACTCCAGAGATGTTTGATCGGGTCAAGTCTGGGCTCTGACTGGGCCACTCAAGGACATTCAGAGACTTGTCCCGAAGCCATCCCTGCATTGTCTTGGCTGTGTGCTTAGGGTCGTTGTCCTGTTGGAAGGTGAAACTTCATCCCAGTCTGAGGTCCAGAGTGTGCTTTGCTCCATTCATCTTTGCCTCGATCCTGGCTAGTCTCCCAGTCCCTGCCACTGAAAAACATCCCCACAGCATGATGCTGCCACCACCATGCTTCACCGTAGGGATGGTGCCAGGTTTCCTCCAGATGTGATACTTGGCATTCAGGCCAAAGAGTTCAATTTTGGTTTCATCAGACTAGAGAATCTTGTTTCTCAAGGTCTGAGAGTCCTTTAGGTGCCTTTTGGCAAACTCCAAGTGGGCTGTCATGTGCCTTTTACTTCTGGAAGGTTCTTCCATCTCCACAGAGGCACTCTGGAGCTCTGTCAGAGTGACCATCGGGTTCTTAGTCACCTCCCTGACCAAGGCCCTTCTCCCCCGATTGCTCAGTTTGGCTGGGCGCCGTCCTCTACGAAGAGTCTTGGTAGTTCCAAACTTCTTCCATTTAAGAATGATGGAGGCCACTGTGTTCTTGGGGACCTTCAATGCTGCAGACATTTTTTGGTACCGTTTCCCAAATCTGTGCCTTGACACAATCCTGTCTTCGAGCTCTACGGACAATTCCTTCGACTTTAGGGCTTGGTTTTTGCTCTGTCAACTATAGGACATTATATCATCCCCATCACAGAAATTGGAAGATAAAATCAGAGGCCCGGTCTTTCAGATAAGCCCGGACCCCCCCCCCCCTCTCTCGCTCACACTCACGCATGGTCACACACATACACACACACACACTCGTCTTATCTCTTCCAGTTTTGTCAATATCATTCTCTCCCCATCTGCTGTATATCCCGGCAACAGGGGAACGTATGGTAGAGATGATTGAAGGTATGATTGTGTTTGGTTAGCCTCCCCCATCTTAGGGATGAGCCCAGGTGATGTCATATCAAATGAGTGTATTGCTCCGTGGGCAGGTTCATAGGGACCACTGTTGTGTTTGTACTTGGATCAGTTCTCTATTTGAGATCCATGTCAGTGCGTGCTGCTCCGCCTCAGATCTGCCAGTCAAGCCCAGCTGGCTTCTGTGTGCTGGGCCTGCCTCCACTGGGCTCTCCCTGGGTGGATTGGGGTGTTGCATCTGCCTGGGAGTATCAGCACATGACTCTCACCTTCTCAACTGACAGCTGCCAATGCTGCAGTCTGTCTCCCCTGGCGAGTGTCTGACTCTGAACCTCCCACGTCACAAACTTAAGCCCCGTTAGCACACATTGCCTCCATAAACTTCCCCCGCAGCTCACTGCTATCCTCTGCTAGAGGTGACTTCTCTGAGTATATATCAGATATTTCCCCCCTCATGATCTGGTTTGTTTTCCTCATCTTGTTCTGCTTTATCCCTGCTAAGAAGAAAGTCAGCACTTCAGTGGTAGTGTGGCTGTTATGCGTGGTGTGGCTGCTTAGTCTGGGGCCAGGGCCCTCTTGTGTTAGCAGGCAGAGAAGCAAGAGAGGTTAACACAGCCTGGTGTGTGCCTGAAGGGGAGAACTGTCTGTCCCCCCTGCTTCTACAACATAGGGAATACCTACTGCATGTTTACAAAACACTGTTATCTTGTTTGGATAGCAAAAACACACTCCAACATGAAAGAGCAGCAGATTTCCATTCAGGCTAATACATCTGTGACCCTCTGAGACCTCAAAGCTGGAGCAACACAATTATCCTCTAGGATGTGATTCTCATCTAACAATTCCCACAGTTTTCCTCATGCCTGGCGGCATGAATACATTATTGTAGTGCTTGTGCTAGTCAAGCCCCTTATGGCAGGGCTCAAAACTGTTACCAAAACACTTGCGTTTGCGACTCTTTGACTGGCAGTGTGACACCAATTATTTATTGGTCGCTAGGGTGCCAGTTAAGAAAATGTAGATGGTCACGTACATTTTTGGTTCACAATTTGCTTTATTTTTTTATTATCAAGATATAGTCAAGCAGTGATGGGTATATGCAACAATGGATCTGCAGACCAGGTATTCAAAAAGTTTGATATGAAGTCTTGGTTGAATCTTTGCTATGCGCAATTCAGTCATCATGCGCTGTTTGAATTACCATTTTTACCACCCCCCGCCCCCAACAAAAAATCAACGTTGACTGCAAAGTAGGCCTACCTGGCAGAATGATATCATGATGATTTATATCAGTCGCGGGGCATTTGTTTTGCAAACTCTGCCATCACATGTAGGCCACAGAAAAACACTGCTAGCCAAGCACAATGGTCTCTTGCTAGTTGCTTTATTTAAAGAGCAACTACACCTGACCCTCCACTTTTTATTTATTGTTCCCAGACCTCAAAAGTGGTCTCCTGATGTGATTAAGAATTGTTCAGAACATCCAATTTGTTTTGTAAAAAAAAAAAAGTTTTTGAAAACCTGAAAAATTAGGAAAACTTGGAAACCTGTAGAAATACAACCAGGAAAACGGAAATTACCACAGATTTTATAGGGCCCTACAACTATAGAGTGACTGTTCAAAATTGCTAACAACAACACCCTTTGAGATTGTTTGTAGGGACAAAATGTAACCTTTGAGCAATCAATGTAAAAATAATATTGTCAATTTAAAATGTAATTATTTGTGAATGGAGGGTAGGTCATTATAGGCTACTTGCTCAGCCCATAAATTAAATGCACACATCATCCACATTTAGTATTCTTTAAATTCGGGCCATCAGCTGTGCCACTGGCAAATTTTTACCTGAATGTCAAGCCCTGCAAGGGCATGCTGATTTAAAAGATGGCAAGTCATTATGGAATACTGGTACATTATCGGACACAGGTCAAGTCATTATCGTTGCACAGCTGATAAAAATTGGTGCGACCAAATCATGTACTGGTGCCATCAACTGAAAAAGTTTGTAGCACAAGTGCCACCAGTAGAAAAAGTTACTCAAAAGAATTGCAGGGCGTATGGTGAAATTATTCTAAATTCTAAATGCAGAGGTCGAACTCAGTTGCAGTCCCTTTAAGATTGAAAATGAAATGCACATATTATAAAAAGTCATTTTCAATTGCACAAACTCTGCAGAAAAAACGACAACCCACATTTCAATTTTCTATCATGTGAATTTTCCAGCCAGCCACATTATTTTCACTTGACTGCTCCCTCATCCTTCACATTACTTACACCGAGTCAATCATTTTGCTTCCAAATGAAAACAGACTTATTTTCATTTCATGGTTTGTTGGCATTCTTGTCTCATTCAGTAGGTGCCGCTGTGTCTCTCTGTTTAACTCATGTCGCCCAGGCGGCACTGCTGTGTACAAGGTTTCTGACCTTCAGAACATCGAACAAAGAGAAGTAACAATAGGTGGTGCTTGAAACTCCCCTTAATCTGACTGATCCCTTTCTGCTGAGTGGAGACCTCTCCTCCTCTCGGTTGTTATTGCACCCTGCTATGCCCCTAGGGCTCTTATAGGTCTGAACCAGGTACATCAGGCTGGGTGCTGGTCGGTGGTGCAAAGGTAGTTACTAGGTAAGGACAGAGGCTTCCTGACATCATAGCTCTACACTCACCCAATTGTGTAAGATGTGCTATCATTAAAAACCAGAGGGAGATTCCAATAACCGCCACCAAGCCAAATCATTACACGCTTCTGCGCCTTCCTTCTACTGTGCTATTAACTCTCATTATGAACACAATGCACACTGCTCAGAAGGGGAGGGAGCAGGCTCCACATCTTTTGGCTGCTGAGTGAGGCAAATAAAATAACATTTTATTTATCACATGCTTCGTAAACAACAGGTGTAAACGAACAGTGAAATGTTTACTTACGGCAGTCCTTCTCAAATAGTGGGGCGTGCCCCGCTGGGAGGGCTCGGAGCGTGTGACCCCGGGGAACATGCTTTTTTTTGCCGCAGGGAGTAGGTTTTTTTTGCACCGAACAAGAGCACAAAGCACAGAGCAGGAGATATGAAGTGCAGATAACAAACCCTTAAGAGACACCATAGAAAAATATTTAACAGAGATGAAAAGAAAGGCGGAGATGGACGGAGATAATGAGACAAACGTAAGTCTCCCGAAAGCTAAGATGAGGAAATATGACGAAGCATATGTAGCGCTTGGCTTCACTGTGACTATGGTGGGAGACGAGGAAAGACCGGTATGTTTACTGTGTCTAAAAATGTTGGCAGCGGACAGCATGAAGCCAAATAAATTAAGGCGTCACTTAAAGACATTACACCCCAATCATGCTGATAAGCCGCTTGAGTTTTTTCAGCGAAAACGTGCCGAATATTGCCAACAATCGTCCCACTTTGTGAATGCTACTTCAGTAAACCAGCGTTCACTGTTAGCATCATATAAGGTGGCGTACCAAATTGCTCAGTGCAAAAAACCCCACTCCATAGCAGAGGAGCTGATACTGCCTGCAGCATTAGACATGGTCTCTGTCATGCTGGATGACGCAAGTGCTGCAAAAAGAAAAACTATCTCTCTGTCCAATGACACTGTCGCCAGACGTATAAATGACATTGCTAACGATCTTAAAGAACAGCTGGTAGATAAACTCAAAGACAAACGTTTTGCCTTACAGTTCGATGAAGCAACTGACAGCAACAAAGACTGTTTGTCATGTTAAAACGTACATAAGCGATAAACAAACTCCCTGTGTGAAGATCTACTTTTTTGTAAATATGTCAGAGACAGAGCCACAGCTGAAGAGCTATTCAAAATGCTGGACTGCTTCCTGACTGAGAATGGGCTAAAGTGGGAGAACTGCATTGGTGTTTGCAGTGATGGTGCACAGACCATGGCAGGGATGAGAAAAAGACTTCGGGCACTCATCAAGAAGGCCTCACCTAATGCTGAGTGGACACACTGTGTTATACACAGAGAAGCACTGGCATCAAGGCACCTTTCCTCTGAATTAAGTGAGGTTATGACTGACATTGTAGGTGTAGTCAATTTTATAAAGACCAGACTACTAAAAACAAGAGTCTTCTCTGCTATCTGTGAGGAGATGGGAGCTGAACGTCAAGCTGTGCTGTTTCACAGTGAAGCAAGGTGGCTGTCACGAGGAAAAGTCTTGTCCTGAGTCTTTGAGCTCAGAGAGCAAATAAGAATGTTTTCGGAGCAGGAGCACAAGTATGACCTCGCAGAAAAATTTTGTGATGAGAACTTCCTGGCAAAACTGGCCTACCTGAGTGGCATATTTGGAAAGCTAAATTAACTAAATCTACAGCTTCAAGGGCAAGATAAACACCTCCCTCAGGTCACAGACAAGATCAGCTCTTTCACTCGAAAGCTTGCAATGTGGGGCAGGCGACTTGATGAAAGAAATACTGATTCATTCGAGAACCTGCATGAATTTGTTGACACTACTGACTATGATGCTACCTCAGTGATTCCATATATTAAGGAGCATATTTCATCACTGATGGGATTCTTTAAAAAGTACATCCCTGAAAACAGTTCCCAATATGACTGGGTGAGAGATCCTTTCAATGCACCAGCTCCAACTGGTTTCAGCTCTGCAGAGGAGGACCAGTTCATTGATATGACGTCCGACTCCACATTGAGACTGAGGTTCACATCACAGACACTGAGTGAATTCTGGCTGAGTGTAGAGAGGCAGTATCCACTCTTAGGGCAGAGGGTCATGGGCATTCTTCTTCCTTTTGCAACATCTTATCTTTGTGAGACTGGCTTCTCTGCTGTTGCTGCACTGAAGACCAAGGTCAGTTCCCAGCTAAACATTGAGGAGGAGCTGAGAGTTGCAGTATCATGCTTCAAACCCCGCTTCGAAAAGCTGTGCTCTGCAAAACGTGCTCATTGTAGCCATTAATTCTGACTTCCTCATTTTGATTTAAATAAATCAGCACAAATTGTTTTATTCATTTTTGTTTTATAGGTCAAAGTGTTTCATATATTGTGCTCCTGGGTTAATGTTGCTGATCAATTTGAATTTATTATTATTTATTGATTATATTTTATTTTATTTTTCAGTATCAAATGGTCAATTTTATTTTGTTTAAATAAGGATTATTATTTTTTATTTAATTTCAGGCAAATTGATGCACTTTAAGTCTTTTCTGTTACAGACTAAAAAACAATGTTAATAAATGTATTCGATGTTGTAAGTTGATCTATATTTCTTTCTTTTTTGTTTTTTTTGTTTTCATTAATGTTAATAAGGATACAATGTTATGCAGAGGTGTACTTATAACAATTTTATAGACAAATGATACTATTTACAGTCGTGGCGGAGACTTGGGGGGCGCGAAATGTTTACTTCTTCCTAGGGTGGGCGTAACAGAAAATAATTGAGAAGCACTGACTTACGGGTACATTTCCAACAATGCAGAGTTAAAGATAAAAAATCTGAAATAAAAATATAAATATTGACATGGGGAATAAATACACAGTGAATAACGAATAACAATAGCGAGTAAAAATACAATATACAGGGAGTACCAGTTTCGAGTCAATGTGCAGGGGTACAAGGTCATTGAGGTGGCTATGTACATATACAGTTGAAGTCAGAAGTTTACATACACTTAGGTTGGAGTCATTAAAACTCGATTTTCAACCACTCCACAAATTTCTTGTTAACAAACTATAGTTTTGGCAAGTCGGTTAGGACATCTACTTTGTGCATGACAAAAGTTATTTTTCCAAGAATTGTTAACAGACAGATTATTTCACTTATAATTCACTGTATCACAATTCCAGTGGGTCAGAAGTCTACATACACTAAGTTGACTGTGCCTTTAAACAGCTTGGAAAATTCCAGAAAATGATGTCATGGCTTTAAAAGCTTCTGATAGGCTAATTGACATCATTTGAGTCAAATGGAGGTGTACCTGTGGATGTATTTCAAGACCAACCTTCAAACTCAGTTTGTCTTTGCTTGACATCATGGGAAAATCAAAATAAATCAGCCAAGACTTCAGAAAAAAATGTAGACCTCCACAAGTCTGGTTCCTCCTTGGGAGCAATTTCCAAATGCCTGAAGGTACCACGTTCATCTGTACAAACAATAGTACACAAGTATAAACACCATGGGACCACACAGCCGTCATACCGCTCAGGAAGGAGATGCATTCTGTCTCCTAGAGATGAACGTACTTTGGTGCGAAAAATGCAAATCAATCCCAGAACAACAGCAAAGGACCTTGTGAAGATGCTGGAGGACACCGGTACAAAAATATCTATATCCACAGTGAAACGACTCCTATATCGACAAAACCTGAAAGGCCACTCAGCAAGGAAGAAGCCACTGCTCCAAAACCGCCATAAAAATCCAGACTACGGTTTGCAACTGCACATGGGGACAAAGATCTTACTTTTTGGAGAAATGTCCTCTGGTCTGATGATACAAAAATAGAACTGTTTGGCCATAATGACCATCATTATGTTTGGAAGGAAAAGGGTTAGGCTTGCAAGCCAAAGAACACCATTCCAACCGTGAAGCACGGGGGTGGCAGAATCATGTTGTGGGGGTGCTTTGCTGCAGGAGGGACTGGTGCACTTCACACAATAGATGGCATCATGAGGATGGAAAATGATGTGGATATATTGAAGCAACATCTCAATGCTTCAGTCAGGAAGTTAAAGCTTGGTCGCAAATGTGTCTTCCAAATGGACAATGACCCCAAGCACCAAGCATACTTCCAAAGTTGTGGCAAAATGGCATAAGGACAACAAAGTCAAGGTATTGGAGTGACCATCACAAAGCCCTGACCTCAATCCTATAGAAAATTTGTTGGCAGAACTGAAATAGAGCATGCGAGCAAGGAGGCCTACAAACCTGACTCAGTTACACCAGCTCTGTCAGGAGGAATGGGCCAAAATTCACCCAACTTATTGTGGGAAGCTTGTGGAAGGCTACCCGAAACGTTTGACCCAAGTTAAACAATTTAATGGCAATGCTACCAAATACTAATTGAGTGTATGTAAACTTCTGACCCACTGGGAATGTGAAATAAACTTTGATGAAAGAAATAAAAGCAAAAAAAAATCATTCTCTCTACTATTATTCTGACATTTCACATTCTTAAAATAAAGTGGTGATCCTAACTGACCTAAGACAGGGAATATTTACTAGAATGAAATGTCAGGAATTGTAAAAAAAACGGAGTTTAAATGTATTTGGCTAAGGTGTATGTAAACTTCCTCTTTCAACTGTCGGTAGGGGTAAAGTGACTAGGCAACAGCATACATAATAGACAATAGCATAACTAACACTGGGGGTCATGTCCCTTGTCCCTCTGCTCTGCTGGGATTCACCCGAACATTGTTTAGTCATCAGACTGAACTGGCAGGGTTGTGTTCCAAATGGCACCCTATTTATTTGGTGAACAATAGGCAAGTAAAGAAATAAAAAGACAGTTGAAAATAACAGTAGCGAGGCTACATACAGGCACCGGTTAGTTGGGCTGATTGAGGTAGTATGTACATGTGGATATGGTTAAGGTGACTATGCATATATGATGAACAGAGAGTAGCAGTAGCGTAAAAGAGGGGTTGGCGGGTGGTGGGTGGTGGGACACAATGCAGATAGCTCGATTAGCCAATGTGCGGGGGCACTGGTTGGTCGGGCTAATTGAGGTAGTATGTGCTTGAATGTATAGTTAAAGTGACTATGCATATATGATAATCAGAGAGTAGCAGCAGCGTAAAAGAGGGGTTGGGGGGGGGGGGGGGGGGGACACACACAATACAAATAGTCCGGGTAGCCATTTGATTACCTTTCCAGGAGTCTTATGGCTTGGGGATAAAAACTGTTGAGAAGCCTTTTTGCCATAGACTTGGCACTCAGGTACCGCTTGCAATGCGGTAGTAGAGAGAACAGTCTACGACTGGGGTGACTGGGGTCTTTGACAATTTTTAGGGCCTTCTGGTGTAGAGATCCTGGATGGCATGCAGCTTAGCCCCAGTGATGTACTGGGCTGTACGCACCTGGGCCATATACAGCGTTCCTCACTGGGTTCCCTAAATTCCTATCGGACCTTGTAGCAGATAATATTCTAATTGTTGGTGAATTTAACCTCTCTGGGCCAGTGGGACGCTTGCGTCCCACCTACTCAACAGCCAGTGTAAGACTCTCGTTAATCTAACCACACTGTCCGATTTCAAAAAGGCTTTACAACGAAAGCAAAACATTAGATTATGTCAGCAGAGTACCCAGCCAGAAATAATCAGACACCCATTTTTCAAGCTAGCATATAATGTCACATAAACCCAAACCACAGCTAAATGCAGCACTAACCTTTGATGATCTTCATCAGATGACAATCCTAGGACATTATGTTATACAATACATGCATGTTTTGTTCAATGAAGTTCATATTTATATCAAAAACCAGCTTTTTACATTAGCATGTGACTAGCATGTGACTAGCATTCCCACCGAACACTTCCGGTGAATTTACTAAAT
This sequence comes from Salmo salar, assembly GCF_965601325.2. Classification (NCBI taxonomy): domain Eukaryota; kingdom Metazoa; phylum Chordata; class Actinopteri; order Salmoniformes; family Salmonidae; genus Salmo; species Salmo salar. Next base: position 45,850,904 of record NC_138295.1, on the reverse strand, counting down.
TACTCACGATAAACGTTCACAAAAAACATAACAATTATTTTAAGAATTATAGATACAGAACTCCTTTATGCACTCGCTATGTGCGATTTTAAAATAGCTTTTCTAAGTAGATAGCCCGGCCATCACGGCTAGCTATTTTGACACCCACCAAGTGTGGTACTCACCAAATTCCGATTTACTATTAGAAAAGTTTGATTACCTTTGCTGTCTTTGTCAGAATGCACTCCCAGGACTTCTACTTCAATAACAAATGTTGGTTTGGTTCCAAATAATCCATAGTTATATCCAAATAGCGGCGTTTTGTTCGTGCGTTCAAGACACTATCCGATGGGTAAAGAAGGGTGACACGCCCGACGCGTTTCGTGACAAAAAAAATTCAAAATATTCCATTACCGTACTTCGAAGCATGTCAACCGCTGTTTAACCTCTTGGCGTTCCCCTAGGATAGGGGGCACTAAAGCGATTTTTGAAAAAAATTCTTGCCCATTTTCAACGGCCTCCTACTCAAACTCAATTAATACTTGTGGATAGAAAACACCCTAAAGTTTCTAAAACTGTTTGAATGGTGTCTGTGAGTATAACAGAACTCATATGGCAGTCAAAACCCCGAGACAGATGGAAACAGGAAGTGGAATTCTGAATTGCGAACTCAACTTCATCACGTTGCCTATTAATCACACCGTGAGCTATGGTTCATTGAGCACTTCCTATTGCTTCCACTAGATGTCCCCAGTCTTTACAAAGTGGTTTGAGTCTCCTACTGTTAAAACTGAATGAATGAGACGCTGTGGAACGTGGTCACACGGAGAGGGCCATCACCATTATGACGCCGGCGCCCCTGGTTACCCTCCCCTTTCGAAACGTTTTGAAACACAATGCAATCGTCCCCCTCGAATCTTATTGGCTCTCTTGTTGAAAAACGCCCTGAAGATTTATCTTATACAACGTTTGACATGTTTGAACGAACCTAAATGGGAAAAAATGCATTTTCTCGAAATGGCTGTCCCGTGGCCGACGAAGCATTTGGATCAGCCTTCAGACGCGCTAACAAGAACAAGCTCTTGGAACATAAAGAAGTAATTTTTTCGAACGAAAATAAATTTGTTGTGGACCTGGGAATTCCTGGAAGTGCTTTCTGATGAAGACAACCAAAGGTAAGGGATTATTGACAATAGTATACAAGACTAGATGTGATATGCGATTGTTCCAAGATGGCGCTGACCTGTAACGTTAGCCTATTTTTCAGAGTATCGCATCCCCTTTCATCGCAAAGTATGATTACCCAGTAAAGTTAATTTTAAATCTGGCATTACAGGTGCTTTCAAGAGATATTCATCGATAAATCTTAGAATGACAATATTACATTTTAAAAATGTTTTCGAATAGTAATTTAGTAAATTGTAGCTCTGTTTCATCGGATGCATTTGAGGGAAAATAGTTAGTCAACATTACGCACCGATGTAAAATGCTGTTTTTATATATAAATATGAACTTTATAGAACAAAATAATGCATGTATTGTGTAACATGATGTCCTAGGTGTGTCATCTGATGAAGATTGTCAAAGGTTAGTGCTGCATTTAGCTGTTTTTTGGTTATTTGTGATGCATGTGGTTGGTCGGAAAATAGCTATGTGGCTACTTTTACGATATACTCCTCTAACATAATCTAATGTTTTGCTTTTGCTGTAAAGCCTTTTTGAAATCGGACAACGTGGTTCGATTCAGGAGAGGTGTATCTATAAAACGATATAATTTGAATTATTATTATTATTATTTTTTTAATTATTACATTTTGTTATGCTAATGGCGATATGATTTTTCGCTGGATGCACAGGGGTTAAAATCAATTTTTATGCAATTTTTCTCGTAAAAAAGCGATAATATTCCGACCGGGAGTCGTTGTTTTCGTTCAAAGAGAGAGAAAGTAAACATGGTGTCGGCTCGGGCACGCGCCTCCAGTCTCATTGTCCTCAGATCGACCACTTACAAAATGTGCTAATGTTTTTCAGCCAGGGCCTGCAAAGCCACCATTCATCGTTCTGGCGCCTTCTGAGAGCCTATGGGAGCGTTAGAAAATGTCACGTCATGCCAGAGATCCCCTGTTTTGGTTAGAAATAATCAAGAAGGCCATGAAATGGTCAGAGAGAGCGCTTCCTTTTTGGAATCTTCTCAAGTTTTGGCCTGCCAAATGAGTTCTGTTATACTCACAGACACCATTCAAACAGTTTTAGAAACTTTAGGGTGTTTTCTATCCAAATCTACTAATTATATGCATATTCTAGTTACTGGGCAGGAGTAGTAACCAGATTAAATCGGGTACGTTTTTTATCCGGCCGTGCAAATACTGCCCCCTATCCCCAACAGGTTCATATTCACATGGAAAAGTCCAAAGTCATACTCTGGACCTAGTTTTGTCCTATGGAATACATTTTGTGGATCTTAATATTTTTCCTCATAACCCTGGACTATCGGACCACCATTTTATTACGTTTGCAATCACAACAAATAATCTGCTCAGACCCCAACCAAGGAGCATCAAAAGTCGTGCTATAAATTCTCAGACAACCCAAAGATACCTTGATGCCCTTCCAGACTCCCTCCGCCTACCCAAGGACGTCAGAGTACAAAAATCGGTTAACCACCTAACTGAGGAACTCAATTTAACCTTGCGCAATACCCTAAATGCAGTTGCACCCCTAAAAACATTTGTCAAAAGAAACTAGCTCCCTGGTATACAGAAAACCTTAGACCTAGACCTTAGTGCTGCTTTTGATACCATCGATCACCACATTCTTTTGGAGAGATTGGAAACCCAAATTGGTCTACACGGAAAAGTTCTGGCCTGGTTTAGATCTTATCTGTCGGAAAGATATCAGTTTGTCTCTGTGAATGGTTTGTCCTCTGACAAATCAACTGTAAATTTTGGTGTTCCTCAAGGTTCCGTTTTAGGACCACTATTGTTTTCACTATATACACTGCTCAAAAAAATAAAGGGAACACTAAAATAACACATTCTAGATCTGAACGAATGAAATAATCTTATTAAATCCTTTTTTCTTTACATAGTTGAATGTGCTGACAACAAAATCACACAAAAATAATCAATGGAAATCCAATTTATCAACCCATGGAGGTCTGGATTTGGAGTCACACTCAAAATTAAAGTGGAAAACCACACTACAGGCTGATCCAACTTTGATGTAATGTCCTTAAAACAAGTCAAAATGAGGCTCAGTAGTGTGTGTGGCCTCCACGTGCCTGTATGACCTCCTACAACGCCTGGGCATGCTCCTGATGAGGTGGCGGATGGTTTCCTGAGGGATCTTCTCCCAGACCTGGACTAAAGCATCCGCCAACTCCTGGACAGTCTGTGGTGCAACGTGGCGTTGGTGGATGGAGCGAGACATGATGTCCCAGATGTGCTCAATTGGATTCAGGTCTGGGGAACGGGAGGGCCAGTCCATAGCATCAATGCCTTCCTCTTGCAGGAACTGCTGACGCACTCCAGCCACATGAGGTCTAGCATTGTCTTGCATTAGGAGGAATGCAGGGCCAACCGCACCAGCTGATGGTCTCACAAGGGGTATGAGGATCTCATCTCGGTACCTAATGGCAGTCAGGCTACCTCTGGCGAGCACATGGAGGGCTGTGCGGCCCCCAAAGAAATGCCACCCCACACCATGACTGACCCACCGCCAAACCGGTCATGCTGGAGGATGTTGCAGGCAGCAGAATGTTCTCAACAGCGTCTCCAGACTCTGTCATGTCTTTCACATGTGCTCAGTGTGAACCTGCTTTGATCTGTGAAGAGCACAGGGCGCCAGTGGCAAATTTGCCAATCTTGGTGTTCTCTGGCAAATGCCAAACGTCCTGCACGGTGTTGGGCTGTTAGCACAACACCCACCTGTGGACGTCGGGCCCTCATACCACCCTCATGGAGTCTGTTTCTGACCGTTTGAGCAGACACATGCACATTTGTGGCCTGCTGGAGGTCATTTTGCAGGGCTCTGGCAGTGCTCCTCCTGCTCCTCCTTGCACAAAGGCAGAGGTAGCGGTCCTGCTGCTGGGTTGTTGCCCTCCTACGGCCCCCTCCACGTCTCCTGATGTACTGGCCTGTCTCCTGGTAGCGCCTCCATGCTCTGGACACTACGCTGACAGACACAGCAAACCTTGCCACAGCTCGCATTGATGTGCCATCCTGGATGAGCTGCACTACCTGAGCCACTTGTGTGGGTTGTAGACTCCGTCTCATCCTACCACCAGAGTGAAAGCATCGCCAGCATTCAAAAGTGACCAAAACATCAGCCAGGAAGCATAGGAACTGTGAAGTGGTCTGTGGTCACCACCTTCAGAACCACTCCTTTATTGGGGGTGTCTTGCTAATTGCCTATAATTTCCACCTGTTGTCTTTTCCATTTGCACAACAGCATGTGAAATTTATTGTCAATCAGTGTTGCTTCCTAAGTGGACAGTTTGATTTCACAGAAGTGTGATTGACTTGGAGTTACATTGTGTTGTTTAAGTGTTCCCTTTATTTTTTTGAGCAGTGTATTTTACCTCTCGGGGATGTCATTCGAAAACATAATGTTCACTTTCACTGCTATGCGGATGACACACAGCTGTACATTTCAATGAAACATGGTGAAGCCCCAAAATTGCCCTCGCTGGAAGCCTGTATTTCAGACATAAGGAAGTGGATGGCTGCAAACGTTCTACTTTTAAACTCGGACAAAACAGAGATGCTTGTTCTAGGTCCCAAGAAACAAAGAGATCTTCTGTTGAATCTGACAATTAATATTGATGGTTGTACAGTCGTCTCAAATAAAACTGTGAAGGACCTCGGCGTTACTCTGGACCCTGATCTCTCTTTTGACGAACAAATCAAGATTGTTTCAAGGACAGCTTTTTTTCCATCTGCGTAACATTGCAAAGATCAGAAATTCTCAGTCCAAAATTGATGCAGAAAAATTAATCCATGCTTTTGTTACTTCTAGGTTAGACTACCTCAATGCTCTCTACTTTCCAGCTAAAGCACTAAATAAACTTCAGTTAGTGCTAAATACGGCTGCTAGAATCCTGACTAGAACCAAACAATTTGATCATATTACTCCAGTGCTAGCCTCCCTACACTGGCTTCCTGTTATTAAGGCAAGGGCTGATTTCAAGGTTTTACTGCTAACCTACAAAGAATTATATGGGCGTGCTCCTACCTGTCTTTCTGATTTGTTCCTGCCGTACATACCTACACGTACGCTAACAAGACGGTAACAAGACGCAGGCCTCCTAATTGTCCCTAGAATGTCTAAGCAAACAGCTGGAGGCAGGGCTTTCTCCTATAGAGCTCCATTTTTATGGAATGGTCTGTCTACCCATGTGAGAGACGCAGACTCGGTCTCAACCTTTAAGTCTTTATTGAAGACTCATCTCTTCAGTAGGTCCTATGATTGAGTGTAGTCTGGCCCAGGAGTGTGAAGGTGAATGGAAAGGCACTGGAGCAACGAACCGCCCTTGCTGTCTCTGCCTAGCCGGTTCCCCTCTCTCCACTGGGATTCTCTGCCGCTAACCCTATTACAGGGGCCGAGTCACTGGCTTACTGGTGCTCTTCCATGCCGTCCCTAGGCGTCACTTGAGTGGGTTGACGTGGTCTTCCTGTCTGGGTTGGCGCCTCCCTTTAGGTTGTGCCGTGGCGAAGATCTTTGTGGGCTATACTCTGCCTTGTCTCTGGATGGTAAGTTGGTGGTTGAAGATATCCCTCTAGTGGTGTAGGGGCTGTGCTTTGGCAACGTGGGTGGGGTTATATCCTGCCTGTTTGGCCCTGTCTGGGGGTATCATCGGATGGGGCCACAGTATCTCCTGACCGCTCCTGTCTCAGCCTCCAGTATTTATGCTGCAGTAGTTTGTGTCGGGGGCTAGGGTCAGTCTGTTTTAACTGGAGTATTTCTCCCGTGTCCTGTGTGAATTTAAGTGTTCTCTCTCTCTCTCTGGGGACCTGAGCCCTAGTACCATGCCTCATGACTACCTGACATGATGACTCCTTGCTGTCCCCAGTCCACCTTGCCGTGCTGCTGCTCTAGTTTCAACTGTTCTGCCTGCGGCTATGGAACCCTGACCTGTTCACCGGACATGCTACCTGTCCCAGACCTGCTGTTTTCAACTCTCTAGAGACAGCAGGAGCGGTGAGATACTCTCAATGATCGGCTATGAAAAGCCAACTGACATTTACTCCTGAGGTGCTGACCTGTTGCACCCTCAAAAACCACTGTGATTATTATTATTTGACCATGCTGGTCATTTATGAACATTTGAACATCTTGGCCATGTTCTGTTATAATCTCCACAAGGCACAGCCAGAAGAGGACTGACCACCCCTCATAGCCTGGTTCCTCTCTAGGTTTCTTCCTAGGTTTTAGCCTTTCTAGGGAGTTTTTCTTAGCCACTGTGCTTCTACAACTGCATTGCTTGCTGTTTGGGGTTTTAGGCTGGGTTTCTGTACAGCACTTTGAGATATCAGCTGATGTAAGAAGGGCTATATAAATACATTTGATTTGAATTTGATTTGGCCCCGCAGCCTTGTGAATGTTGACCTGTTTAAAGGTCTTACTCACGTTGGCTACGGAGAGCATGATCACACAGTTGCCCAGAACAGCTGATGCTCTCATGCATGCCTCAGTGTTGCTTGCCTCAAAGCGAGCATAGAAGTGATTTAGCTTGTCTGGTAGACTCGTGTCACTGGGCAGCTCACGGCTGTGCTTCCCTTTGTGGTCTGTAATAGTTTGCAAGCCCTGCCACATAAGATGAGCGTCGGAGCTGGTGCGGTATGATTCAGTCTTAGCCCTGTATTGACACTTTGCCTGTTTGATTGTTCGTCGGAAGGAATATCAGGATTTCTTATAAGTCCCGCACCTTGAAAGTGGCAGCTTTACCCTTTAGCTCAGTGTGAATGTTGCCTGTAATCCATGGCTTCTGGTTGGGGTATATTCGTACAGTCACTGTGGGGACAACGTCCTCGATGCACTTATTGATAAAGCCAGTGACTGATGTGGTGTACTCCTCAATGCCAGCTGCTAGGAGAGCGGTCACCAGAGTTACAGAGAAGCAGCTAGGGGAGTCACTAGAGTTACAGAGAAGCAGCTAGGGGAGCAGTCAATAGAGTCACAGAGAAGCAGATAGGGGAACAGTCAGTCACTCTAATCACAGAGAAGCTGCTAAGGGAGTAATCACTAAAGTCACAGAGAAGCAGTGGGTGGAAGAGTCAGTCACTCTAATCACAGAGAAGCTGCTAAGGTAGTAGTCACTAAAGTCACAGAGAAGCAGTGGGTGCAACAGGCAGTCAATGGAGTCACAGAGAAGCAGTCACTAGAGTCACAGAGAAGCAGCTAGGGGAGTCACTAGAGTTACAGAGAAGCAGCTAGGGGAGCAGTCACTAGAGTCACAGAGAAGCAGATAGGGGAAAAATCAGTCACTAGAACCACAGAGAAACTTTTTTTCTTTATTTTTTTAACCAGGCAAGTCAGTTAACACATTCTTATTTACAGCCTACCAGAGAACAGTTGGTTAACTGCTTTGTTCAGGGGCAGAACAACATATGTTTACCTTGTCAGCTCAGGGATTCAATTTAGCAACCTTTCGGTTACAGGCCCAAGGCTCTAACCACCAGTCTACCTGCCGCCCCAGAAGCTGCTAAGGGAGTAGTCACTAGAGTCACAGAGAAGCAGCTAAGGAATCAGTCACTAGAGTAACAGAGAAGCAGCTAGGGGAGCCACAGAGAAGCAGCAAAGGAAGCAGTCACTCGAGTCACAGAGAAGTGGCTGTTGATTTGGACAGGTGCTCTACCTAGCTACACTCACATGTATAGCAATGCATGCAGTGAGCCCTCTTGCTGCCTATCTGGGTTATAGGACTCCATTCTATACTCTACTGGCCTACTGGTTGGTTACCATGGCACCTGACTGCTTTCATTCTGGTCTCGGAGAGCACAGCAGATAATTAAATCAGAGAGAGGTGGGTTGGTGGAGTGGTGGTGGGGGTGGGGGTGGAAAGGTTTTCATTCTGTTGATGTTATGAACATACTTTGTGTAGGTGAATGCACATCATGTCCCTGGATAGCAGAATTATGAGGCACATTGTACGCGTGGAGAAGGATGAATCTCAGGGACACTTTCATTCTACTCTCTGGGTACATAACCATAGCATGAGGCACACAGATTGTCTGACATTGGCTTGGCTGGTAAAGGGGGAAAAAAAGCTTTTACATGACAGATTTTCATCACGATGTGATCGATTTGCTGGGTTTTTCCTTTTGCTCAGTAATGTAGTTGGCTTCTGAAGCTATACACACTTGAGGGGAAATAAATAAATATAACTTTGAGTCAATGGTGAGCTGAATTAATATCAGTTACCTTGGTAACGGGGGGATGTGATATTCAATAAGGGGGAATATATTCAGTACAGTAGGCTAGATGAAGAGCAAAGATTCTCTCCGTTTTTTATGTAAAATTCAAGTGAATGATGCAAAACCTAGACAAGGGAAAGAGATGAATCCAAATCTGGCAGTTTTGCAATATCATTCATAACCCCTGTTAACATCCTGGATGCCAATCACAGTCAATACAATTTTTTATTTCCAATAACCAAGCCCATTACAGGATGCGAGTATAGCTAAATACAATTGAGATGGACAGCTGATACACATACAGTAACACAATTAATTAGACTTAATTCAAATATAATCAGATGGAGGAAAATTAGATTAACTGTATATTTTGAGCAACTGTGTGCCAGTGATTTGGAGCAAGATTTTTCTCTCTTGTTTTGGAGGAGCAGTCCCCAGGCTGCAGTGACGATGGAGGGGAAGGCCCGGGCCAGGTATCGAACCCCGGGGCATGGTGGGTTTTGGCCCAGACTCTAGCAGAGGGATTGATCGGCACTTCTGCAAGAGTGAAAGAGCAGCCAAGCAGTTTATTGAGTGTAGGGTGGGGGTTAGGGAGGATATTGTGCCCAGCTCAGCAACTTTTCGCTCCCTTTTTGGGGCAGGCACTCCCCTTTCTACAGCCCCATGGTATTTGGAGCGTCAGGCCGAGAGACGCATGGCCGAGGGTGATAGATTTACTACTTAATGATCTGTCAATGTACAGATGGAGGGACAGGGCAGAATTGGAGACAAAGCATGTCTTTGGAATCCATTGCAGTGGAATAGATACGGGAAGCAGCAGTACACTATAGTCTATTGGTTTGTTTAAATTCCTTTTAATTAAACACTCTTCTTCGACATCGATACACAAAGTAGAGGTTTGCTCTTAATACCTACATCCTTGAGAGCATGAATCATAATGGTGTTTATTTATTAGCTTGGCAGGGACTTGTTTCAACTCATCCTGTATGATGCTCCAGAAATACCTGGCATGTCAGCCCATTCCCATCCACCCCTAGCTGAGCTATTCTTAGCATCTGATTAAACATGCTCTTCGTGCCAATTGACTCACCCATTTTTCATACAATTTGTGTTCAGTAGTCATAGATCTGTAAATACAGCATATCACAAAATGCATTTCCACACCAAGAAACATTGCATTGTGCAAAACGCTGAAAGGTACACGCATGAGTGTATCTGTCAGAGTCAGCATATTTAGGCAGACAAGACACGTAATCCCCTCTTACATGTAATTCATGTGAGACAATTTATTTATTTGTGGATGATGATGTCAGAATAAAAAAGCCATCTGGCGAACAGAGTTGAAATGATAATGCTCTGAGATATAGGTGGCTGGAAGCCGGAAACGGACATGGATAGCTTTCGGAGGAATGTGGTTATCTTGATTTCATTCTTAAGGCATGCTTTGGGATATATATCAGGGAACACAGTCTGCTCTTCCTTTTATCAAGGAAAGACAAAGCTCACTGTTGAAGATTAACACAGCGGAAGGTCAATCAAGGGAACTGGAAAGCACTCCCTTTTACTGTCACAAATCGGAGCCTTGTGGGACCTGAGCTTGTGTGTGGGCTTTGGTGAGTGTGGTAATGTGTGTGTGCGTACAGTGTGTGATTGTATTGTTAGGGCTGGCACAATTACTGTATAACATTGTTTTAGGAATGTTTTTAACATTATTGTTCAACAGAATTCTACTTTATCAGGTAAACACATGCTATGATTTATTGATGATTTTAGTGAAATTGTGAAAATATGTTTGTCCTGGCTACTCTATCCCTCTGGTAGCAGTGGTGTGGTGCTTGATGACTACTGGGAGAGAAAGATACAGACAAAGATAAAATGTTTATTCTTATTACACAGGAGGGGACATCAAAGCTCTAGTCTAGAGTGCATGCGTAAATTGTGTTTAGGATAAAAAAATTGGGCGCTCCTCCCATAAACGTCTCTGACCTCATATGTATTTGTGGATTTGAAGGTTAAGCCATCATTCAAATAAAAGCCATCCCCTATTGCTATTTAGAAACGGATTCATTGAAATTATCCATTCAAAAAAGTATTGTTTCCTTTTCAATATTGGCCATCTTCCGAATAATATCACAGAGATATAAGTTGATAAATGGCTATGACAGGTTGTTGTCTATCGACATACTCTGTAAGGTTCTGTGTGTAGCTGGTGCAGAGGAGTCAGGCGCAGGACAGCAGAGATGAGTAAATAAAAGTAACTTTACTCAAAGTCATCAAAATACAAGAGAATACCAAGCCCACAATACAACAAACAATTACTCACAAACATACATTGGGAAACAGAGGGTTAAATAATGAACAGGTAATTGGGGAATTGACACCAGGTGTGTAAGACAAAGACAAAACAAATGGAAAATGAAAAGTGGATCGGCGATGGATAGAAGGCCGGTGACGTCGACCGCCGACCGCCGCCCGAACAAGGAGAGGGACCGACTTCGGCGGAAGTCGTGACAGTACCCCCCCTTTGACGCGCGGCTCCAGCAGCGCGCCAACACCGACCTCGGGGACGACCCGGAGGACGAGGCGCAGGGCGATCCGGATGGAGACGGTGGAACTCCCGCAGCAACAAAGGGTCCAAGATGTCCTCCACCGGCACCCAGCATCTCTCCTCCGGACCGTACCCCTCCCACTCCACGAGGTACTGAAGGCCCCTCGCCCGACGCCTTGAGTCCAGGATGGCTCGGACAGCATATGCTGTACCTCAGCTTCCTGGAGTGGACCAGCCACCACCGGCCTGAGGAGAGACACATGGAACGAGGGATTAATACGGTAATCTGGGGGAAGCTGTAACCTGTAGCATACCTTGTTCAGTCTCCTCAGGACTTTGAATGGCCCCACAAACCGTGGACCCAGCTTCCGGCAGGGCAGGCGGAGGGGCAGGTTTCGGGTCGAGAGCCAGACCTGGTCCCCCAGTGTGAACACCGGAGCCTCACTGTGGTGACGGTTGGTGCTCACCTTCTGCCGCCTCACGGCCCGTTGCAGGTGCACATGGGCGGCGTCCCAGGTCTCCTCCGAGTGCTTAACCTGTTTAGGATAGGGGGCAGTATTGACACGGCTGGATAAAAAACATACCCGATTTAATCTGGTTACCACTCCTACCCAGTAACTAGAATATGCATATACTTATTACATATGGATAGAAAACACCCTAAATTTTCTAAAACTGTTTGAATGGTGTCTGTGAGTATAACAGAACTCATTTGGCAGGCCAAAACCTGAGAGATTCCTTTACAGGAAGTGGCCTGTCTGACCATTTCTTGAACTTCTTTTCCATCTCTATCATTTACTAAGGATCTCTGCTCTAACGTGACACTTCCCACGTCGTCCATAGGCGCTCAGAGCCCGGGAAAAAACAGAATGTCGTCATTCCAGCCCCAGGCTGAAACACATTATCGCCTTTCTCAAGTGGCCGATCAAGGGACACGGGCTTATGCGCGTGACCCCGACCGCCCCCGCCTTTGGGATTTTTTCCTCTGTTTGCCGAAAAGGAGATTCCCTGTCGGAATATTATCGCTTTTCTACGAGAAAAATGTCGTAAAAATTGATTTTAAACAGCGGTTGACATGCTTCGAAGTACGGTAATGGAATACTTAGAATTTTATTGTCACGAATTGCGCCATGCGCGTGACACTTCTTTACTATTTCGGATAGTGCCTGGAACGCACGAACAAAACGCCGCTATTCGGATATAACGATGGATTATTTTGGACCAAACCAACATTTGTTATTGAAGTAGCAGTTCTGGGTGTGCATTCTGACGAAGACAACAAAAGGTAATCAAACTTTTATAATAGTAAATATGATTATGGTGAGTGCTAAACTTGCCGGGTGTCTAAATAGCGAGCCCGTGATGCCTGGGCTATGTACTTAGAATATTGCAAAATGTGCTTTCACCAAAAAGCTATTTTAAAATCGGACATATCGAGTGCATAGAGGAGGTCTGTATCTATAATTCTTAAAATAATTGTTATGCTTTTTGTGAACGTTTTATCGTGAGTAATTTAGTAAAATGTTAGCGAATTCCCCGGAAGTTTGCGGGGGGTATGCTAGTTCTGAACGTCACATGCTAATGTAAAAAGCTGGTTTTTGATATAAATATGAACTTGATTGAACAAAACATGCATGTATTGTATAACATAATGTCCTAGGGTTGTCATCTGATGAAGATCATCAAAGGTGAGTGCTGCATTTAGCTGTCTTCTGGGTTTTGGTGACATTATATGCTGGCTTGAAAAATGGGTGTCTGATTATTTCTGGCTTGGTACTCTGCTGACATAATCTAATGTTTTGCTTTCGTTGTAAAGCCTTTTTGAAATCGGACAGTGTGGTTAGATTAACGAGAGTCTTGTCTTTAAATGGCTGTAAAATAGTCATATGTTTGAGAAATTGAAGTAATAGGATTTTTAACGTTTTGAAAATCGCGCCACAGGCTTGCAGTGGCTGTTACGTCGGTGGGACGAATTCGTCCCGCCTAGCCTAGAGAGGTTAAACCATTTGTCCACCGCAGGAGCTTTGATCTGGCTCTGATGCCAAGGTGCCAGAACCGGCTGATACCCCAGTATGCAATGGAAAGGGGAGAAGTTAGTGGAGGAGTGAGTTTTGGGCCATCTCTGCCTAGGGGATAGACACCGCCCACTCCCCCGGCCGGTCCCGCAGAAACCTACCCACATCCTGGTTTACTCTCTCCACCTGCCCGTTACTCTCGGGGTGAAAACCTGAGGTGAGGCTGACCGAGACCCCCAGACATTCCATGAACGCCCTCTATACTCTGGACATGAACTGGGGACCCCGATCAGAAACTATGTCCTCAGGCACCCCGTAGTGCCAGAAGACGTGAGTGAACAGGGCCTCCGCAGTCTGTAGGGCCAAAGGGAGACCGGGCAAAGGGAGGAGACGGCAGGACTTAGAAAACCGATCCACAACGACCAGGATCGTGGTGTTGCCCTGTGAGGAAGGAATATCCGTCAGGAAGTCCACCGACAGGTGCGACCACGGCCGTTGTGGAATGGGGAGGGGTTGTAACTTCCCTCTGGGCAGGTGTCTGGGAGCCTTGCACTGGGCGCACACCAAGCAGGAGGAAACATAAACCCTCACGTCCTTGGCCAAGGTGGACCACCAGTACTTCCCACTAAGGCAACGCACCATCCGACCGATGCCAGGATGACCAGAGGAGGGTGACATGTGGGCCCAATAGATCAAACGGTCGCGGACAGCAGACGGAACGTACAATTGAAATTGGGAGTCATCCGTGAAGAGCACACTTCTTCAGCAATGCCAGTGGCCATCAAAGGTTAGCATTTGCACACTGAAGTTGGTTATGACGCCAAACTGCAGTCAGGTCAAGACCCTGGTGAGGATGACAAGTACGCAGATGAGCTTCCTTGAGACGGTTTCTGACAGTTTGTACAGAAGTTCTTTGGTTGTGCAAACCCACAGTTTAAACAGCTGTCCGGGTGGCTCGTCTCAGGCCGTCCCTCAGGTGAAGAAGCCGGATGTGGAGGTCCTGGGCTGGTGTGGTTACAAGTGGTCTGTGGTTTTGAGGCAGGTTGGATAGTACTGCCAAGTTCTCCAAAACGACATTGGAGGAGGCTTATGGTAGAGAAATTAACATTCAATTATCTGGCAACAGTTCTGGTGGACATTCCTGCAGTCAGCATGCCAACTGCATACTCCCTGCACACTCAATGTGTTGTGTGACAAAACTGCACATTTTAGAGTGGCCTTTTATTGTCCCCAGCACCAGGTGCACCTGTGTAATCATCATGATTGATATGCCACACCTATCAGGTGGATGGATTATCTGGCAAAGGATATATGCTAACAAACAGGTATGTAAAAAATGTGTGCACAACATTTTAGAGAAATAAGCTTTTCGTGCCCGTGGAAAATTACTGGGATCTTTTATTTCAGCTAATGAAACCAACACTTTACATTTATGCTCAGTATTATTTGATTTTTGTATCCTTTATTTAACTAGGCAAGTCAGTTAAGGACAAATTCTTATTTATGTTGATGGCCTACCGGGGAACAGTGGGTTAACTGCTTTGTTCAGGAGCAGAACAACAGATTTTTACCTTGTTAGCTCGGGGATTCGATCCAGAAACCTTTCAGGTAATAGCCCAACGCTCTAACCGCTAGGCTACCTGCCTCCCCAAACATAATATACCCAAGTTCATTGAGGTTTGTCTGTTAGAAGAGCGCAAATGGTTCATGTCGATATGGTTATTATCCCAGTTCCATTGATTTCAATACAATATCTATGTGAGTGATTCATTTGTGTGCGCTATTGATTCAAATGAAATCAAATGAAATCAAAGTTTATTTGTCACGTGCGCCGAATACAACAGGTGTAGACCTTACAGTGAAACGCTTACTTATTGGCTCTAACCAATAGTGAGAAAAAAAGGTGTGTGTGTGTGTGTGTGTGTGTGTGTGTGTGTGTGTGTAGGTTAGTAAAGAAATAAAACAACAGTAAAAAGACATTTGAAAATAAGAGTAACAAGGCTATATACAGACACCGGTTAGTCAGGCTTATTGAGGTAGTATGTACATGTAGGTATGGTTAAAGTGACTATGCATATATGATGAACAGAGAGTAGCAGTAGCGTGAAAAGAGGGGTTGGCGGGTGGTGGGACACAATGCAGATAGCCCAGTTAGCCAATGTGCGGGAGCACTGGTTGGCCGGGCCAATTGAGGTAGTATGTACATGAATGTGTAGTTAAAGTGACTATGCATAAAAGATAAACAGAGAGTAGCAGCAGCGTAAAAGAGGGTTGGGGGGGCACACAATGCAAATAGTCCGGGTAACCATTTGGTTACCTGTTCAGGAGTCTTATGGCTTGGGGGTAAAACCTGTTGAGAAGCCTTCTTGTCCTAGACTTGGCACTCCGGTACTGCTTGCCATGCGGTAGTAGAGATAACAGTCTGACTGGGGTGGCTGGGGTGTTTGAAAATTTTTAGGGCCTTCCTCTGACACCGCCTGGTGTAGAGGTCCTGGATGGCAGGCAGCTTAACCCCAGTGATGTACTGGGCCGTACGCACTACCCTCTGAAGTGCCTTGCGGTCGGAGGCCGAGCAATTGCCGTACCAGGCAGTGATGCAACCGGTCAGGATGCTCTCGATGTTGCAGCTGTAGAACCTTTTGAGGATCTCAGGACCCATGCCAAATCTTTTTAGTTTCCTGAGGGGGAATTGGCTTTGTCATGCCCTCTTCACGACTGTCTTGGTGTGTTTGGACCATTCTAGTTTGTTGTTGATGTGGACACCAAGGAATTTGAAGCTCTCAACCTGCTTCACTACAGCCCCGTCGATGAGAATGGGACGTGCTCGGGTGCTCCTTTTCCTGTAGTCCACAATCATTTCCGTATTCTTGTTTACGTTGAGGGATAGGTTGTTATTCTGGCACCACCTGGCCAGGTCTCTGACCTCCTCCCTATAGGCTGTCTTGTCGTTGTCGGTGATCAGGCCTGCAAACTTAATGATGGTGTTGGAGTCGTGCCTGGCCATGCAGTCGTGGGTGAATAGGGAGTACAGGGGGGGACTGAGCACGCAACCCTGGGGAGCTCCGGTGTTGAGGATCAGCGTGGCAGATGTGTTGCTATCTACCCTCACCACCTGGGGGCGGCCCATTAGGAAGTCCAGGATCCAATTGCAGAGGGAGGTGTTTAGTCCTAGGTTCCTTAGCTTAGTGATGACCTTTGAGGGTACTATGGTGTTGAACGCTGAGCTGTAGTCAATGAATAGCATTCTCACATAGGTGTTTCTTTTGTCCAGGTGGGAAAGGGCAGTGTGGAGTGCAATAGAGATGGCATCATCTGTGGATCTGTTTGGGCGGTATGCAAATTGGAGTGGGTCTAGGGTTTCTGGGATAATGGTGTTGATGTGAGTCATTACTAGCCTTTCAAGCACTCCATGGCTACGGATGTGAGTGCTACGGGTCTGTAGTCATTTAGGCAGGTTGCCTTTGAGTTCCTGGTCACAGGGACTATGGTGGTCTGCTTGAAGCATGTTGGTATTACAGACTCAATCAGGGACGTGTTGAAAATGTCAGTGAAGACACCTGCCAGTTGGTCAGCACATGCCTGGAGCACAAGTCCTGGTATACCGTCTGGCCCCGCAGCCTTGTGTATATTGACCTGTTTAAAGGTCTTACTCACGTCGGCTATGGAGAGCGTGATCACACAGTCGTCCAGAACAGCTGATGCTCTCATGCATGCCTCAGTGTTGCTTGCTTCGAAGCGAGCATAGAAGTGATTTAGCTTGTCTGGTAGGCTCGTGTCACTGGGCAGCTCGCGGCTGTGCTTCCCTTTGTAGTCTGTAATAGTTTGCAAGCCCTGCCACATCCGACGAGCGTCGGAGCCGGTGTAGTATGATTCAGTCTTAGCCCTGTATTGACGCTTTGCCTGTTTGATGGTTCGTCCCAGGGCATAGCGGGATTTCTTGGAAGCTTCCGGGTTAAAGTTCCGCACCTTGAAAGCGGCAGCTCTACCCTTTAGCTCAGTGCGAACGATGCCTGTAATCCATGGCTTCTGGTTGGGGTATGTACGTACAGTCACTGTGGGAACGACGTCCTCAATGCACTTATTGATAAAGCCAGTGACTGATGTGGTGTACTCCTCAATGCAATCGGAAGAATCCCGGAACATGTTCCAGTCTGTGATAGCAAAACATTCCTGTAGTTTAGCATCTGCTTCATCTGACCATTTTTTTTATAGACCGAGCCACTGGTGCTTCCTGCTTTAATTTTTGCTTGTAAGCAGGAATCAGGAGGATAGAGTTGTGGTCGGATTTACCAAATGGAGGGCGAGGGAGAGCTTTGTATGCGTCTCTGTGTGTGGACTACAGGTGATCTAGAATGTATTTCCCTCTGGTTGCACATTTAACATGTTGATAGAGATTTGGTAGAACTGATTTAAGTTTCCCTGCATTATTAAAGTCTCCGGCCACTAGGAGCGCCGCCTCTGGGTGAGTGGTTTCCTGTTTGCTTATTTCCTTATACCACTGACTGAGTGCGGTCTTAGTGCCAACATCTGTTTGTGGTGGTAAATAAACAGCCATGAAAAGTATACCTGAGAACTCTCTAGGCAAGTAGTGTGGCCTGCAATCTCTACTTCAGGCGAGCAAAATCTAGAAACGTCCTTAGATTTCGTGCACCAGCTGTTGTTTACAAATATGCACAGACCGCCCCCCCTCGTCTTACCGGAGTGTGCTGTTCTATCCTGCCGCTGCAGCGTATATCCCGCTAGCTGAATATCCATGTTGTCATTCAGCCACGATTCCGTGAAACATAGGATATTACAGTTTTTGATGTCCCGTTGGTAGGATATTCGTGATCGTACCACGTCTAGTTTATTGTCCAATGATTGCACGTTGGCGAGTAATATTGACGGTAACGGCAGCTTTCCTACTTGCCTTCTGCGGGTCCGGACGAGGCACCTGGCTCTTCGTCCTCTGCGTCGCTTCCTTTTGCGAATAATTGGGATGTCTGCCCTGTGGGGTGTTTTGAGAATATCGTGGGAATCCTGCTTGTTGTTGTTGTTGTTGTTGAAAAAAATCTTTGTCTAATCCGAGGTGAGTGATCGCTGTCCTGATATCCAGAAGCTCTTTTCTGTCGTAAGATACGGTTGCAGAAACATTATGTACAAAATAATTTACAAATATCGCGGAAAAAAACACATAATAGCACAATTGGTTAGGAGACCGTAAAACGGCGGCCATCTCTTCCGGTGCCATTTTCTGTTCTAATAGAAGTCGCTAAACAATTCCAGTCTTTAGTGACCGCCTGGTAAATATTGGTGCATGTGCAGTTTACAAGGTACTAATTTAGCAAAATACAAGTAATCTGAATATAAGTGTGACATGCGTGTGTAGGAAGTAACTATTATGTATTGGTCTTCAAAATATCACAACTTATTTCAGCATATTGATTATGAATGTGGACATCTAAAACCGATGTTTTGTGACTTGGCCATAAATCAAAAAGTCATTAAAACAGGAAGCAGCAACTATCATTTTCAATGTGTGTTTTAACCCGTTGGGGATACCCCTTCCCGTTTGGATCCCGTTAACGGGATTGCTTGACAAGATACAACGTGCGAAATTCAAAACAGAATAAATCGAAAAATTTAAATTTCTCAAACAATCAACTATCTTACACCCTTTGAAAGATAAACATCTCCTTAATCTAACCACATTGTCCGATTTCAAAAAGGCTTTACGGCGAAAGCATAAAGTTAGATTATGTTAGGACAGTACATTGACAAAACATTACACACAGCTATTTTCAATGCAAAGACAGGCATCACCAAAAGCAGAAAACCAGCTAAAATGATGCACTAACCTTTGACAATCTTCATCAGATGACACTCCTAGGACATTATGTTAGACAATACATGCATTTTGTTGTTCTATCAAGTTCATATTTATATCCAAAAACAGCATTTTACAGTGGCGGTGAAATTCAGAAAATATTTTCCCTCAAATGCTGCCGGTGATGCAGCGCTACAATTTACTAAATTACTATTCGAAAACATTGGTAAATTATAATATTGTCATTCAAAGAATTATAGATTAACATCTCGTGAATGCAACGGCATTGCCAGATTTCAAAATAACTTTACTGGGAAATCACACTTTGCAATAAACGCGGTGCTATGCTCAGAAAAATAGTCTAGGCGATACAGGTTAGCGCCATCTTGGAACCATCTAAAATCAAATATACTATTGTAAATATTCACTTACCTTTGATTATCTTCATCAGAAGGCACTTCCAGGAATTCCAGGTCCACAACAAATGTAGTTTTGTTCGAAAAAGTTAATAATTTGTCCCAATAGCTCCTTCTTGTTAGCGCGTTCTGTAGGCTACTCAAAATGTACCGAAGCGCGCGGGACTTGTCGCCAAGAAAGAGCAAAAAAAAAATATTTACGTTCGTTCAAACATGTCAAACGTTGTATAGCATAAGTCTTTAGGGCCTTTATCAATCAGATCTTCAATAATATTCAAGACGGACGATTGCATTGTCTTATAAAACGTTTCGGAAAGAAAGGGTCCCCACACGCATGCGCGTCATAGTAGACATGGCCATCCGCCTGTGACCTAGTTTACAGCCTTCTCGTTCGGTCAGTTTTTACAGGAGAACACTCAAACCACTTTGTAAAGACTGTTGACATCTAGTGGAAGCCTTGGGAAATGAATCCTAACTCACTGTGTGTTTCAATGGCAAAGGCTTGAAGTGATTCCACACATCAGATTTCAACTTCCTGTTAGGATTTGTCTCAGGGTTTTGACTGCCATATGAGTTCTGTTATACTCACAGACACCATTCAAACAGTTTTAGAAACTTTAGAGTGTGTTCTATCCAAATCTACTAATTATATGCATATTCTCATTTCTGGGCAAGAGTAGTAAACAGTTTAAATTGGGTACGTTTTTTATCCGGCCGTGCAAATACTGCCCCCTATCCCCAAATGGTACTTTTTGTATTCTTTTTCAACAGGATTCTACTTTATCAGGTAAAAACTAGCCAAAAAATGTGCTATGATTTATTGATTTTGATTATAATTAGTGAAATCGTGAAAATAAGTGCTGGCTACTCTATTCCTCTGGGAGCAGGCAGTGGCGTGTTGCTTGATGACTACTGGGAGAGAGAGATACAGACAAAGATAAAAGTGGTTTGATTCTCTCATTGTATTCACCAAAAAATTGACATGTCCACTAACAATGGTGTTGGGGAATCTTTTGAAGTTTCAATTGAGGCATTCAGCCATGTACGAGGGAGATTGCATCGCAAGGAAAGCACCGCTTTCATTGACTTCAGGCTTCGAGGATAAGATAACTACCGCACATTTCTTCCAGTCCTTGAAAGAAACTTGCAGTAATGTCACTCTCCTCCCATATACGCCACACAGTGCATTCAGGCCCTCTACAGCCAGCCAGCCAGTCAGACAGGGCTTCTCTCCCTATGTGTGTCCCAAATGGCATCCCATATCCTATATAGTCCACTACATTTGAGCCCTACACAAAAGTAGATCACTATACAGGAAATAGGGTGCCATTTGGGACACATCCTCTTTCATTCACCCAGGAGAGGGGGATAGAGCTAGTTCCAGGGAGGATCCACTGAACCGGGGAGAGGGGAGATCGGAGTGGTGCCCAGAGCCCAAATAGCCTCCCAGGAAGAGCACACCTGGCAGGGTGACAAGCTAATGACAGGACAGCAGGACATGGCTGAACTGCTGCCTCATATCATAATAAGGCGTGCTGTTCACTCTGACTCCTCCATCGCACATAGAGCCTCACTTTGCTGCTTATTGTCCCTGCTCCGACTGTCCACCAGGCTGGGTTCCTAAACAGAGGTCCCCCTTGCACAATGGTAATTGGCCTCTGTAAACAGAAACAGCAGTCACCCCACTCCCTCACTTTCTTCTCCTCCACCTCCCCCCTCCTCTTCCCCCTCTCCTGTCCCTCATTCCTGCAGCAGAGGTGGGAAGTAATTGAATAGGTATCCATTGGAAACAGGCTGTAGTGTTGTGCCCAAGCCCACATGGGATGCCTGCGCCCCTTCCTGGAGCCCTAAGGCAGCAGGTTGTCTCCTCGCCTTCCTCAACTGACTGGAACTGCTGCAACGTTCCCTTGCTATACTCTAGGGCTTACTGTATTGGACACACACACGTGCGGAACCCGAACGGACACACACGTGTAACAGATGTCCCACGAAGACACGAGGACTGACACGAAGACTGGTCTTGAAGACTGTCCAGCCAGCGATCCCAATTGATGGGGGTTTATTCTGACTACAGACAAAAGGAAGCACATTAGATGTGCAGGACAACAGTACGTTTAATGGTCGTAGATTCGTGATACGTTGCTTGCATGTCAATATCAGTTGAAACATAACAATGACAAAAATATTACAAAATACAATATATCGAAGTACCTGATGAGACAAAAGGAAGCACATTAGATGTGTAGGACATCTATGATACATCTATACATCTATCATGTATGTTGATGGCTGTAGATTTGTGATTGGTCTGTTAGCATGGAAATAACTGTGAATTAGCAGGGAGCTAATGCAACCATTACAATTAGAGCATGCTAGCAAACTTGCTCATACAGCCATAACATACAAAAGCACATCCCAGGAAGCTCCCAATATCTAACAGGTACATACACAGTGCCTTCAGAAAGTATTCACACCCCTTGACTTTTTCCACATTTAGTTGTGTTACAGTCGGAATTTAAAATTGATTAAATTGAGATGAAATTGTCCTACACACAATGCACCATATTAAGTGGAATTATGTTCGTAGAAACTTTTACAAACAAATGAAAAATGAAAAGCTGAAATGTCTTCAATAAGTATTCAACCCCTTTGTTATGGCAAGCCGAAATAGGTTCAGGAGTACACATTTGCTTAACAAGTCACATAATATGTTGCATGGACTAACTCTGTGTGTAATAATTGTCATTAACATGATTTTTGAATGACTACCTCATCTCTGTACCCCACACGTAAGGTCCCTCAATCGAGCAGTGAATTTCAAACACAGATTCAACCACAAAGACCAGGGAGGTTTTCTAATATCTCGCAAAGGAGGCCACCTATTGGTAGATGAGTAAATAGCAGACATTTATTATCCCTTTGCACATGTGGAAGTTATCAATTACACTTTGGATGGTGTATCAATACACCATGTCACTACAAAGATACAGTTGCCGCAGAGGATAGAAACCGCTCAGGGATTTCACCATGAGGCCAATGGTGACTTTAAAACAGTTACAGTGTTTAATGGCTGTGATAGGAGTTAAAACTGAGGATGGATCAACAACGTTACTCCACAATACTTAGCTAAATAACAGAGTGAAGGAAGCCTGTACGGAATAAAAATATTCAAAAACATGCATCCGGTTTGCAATAAGGAAGTAAAATTGATAAAAATGTGGCAAAGAAATGAACTTAATATCGTGAATACAAAGCATTATGTTTGGGGCAAATCCAACACAACACATCAGCGAGTACCACTCTTCATATTTTCAAGCATGGTGGTGACTGCATCATGTTATAGGTATGTTTGTCATCTGCAAGTTTTTTTAAATGATAAAAATGAATAGAATAGAGCCAAGCACAGTCAAAATCCTAAAGAAAAACCTGGTTAGGAGACAAATCCACCTTTCATCAGGACAAGAACCTAAATTTAAACAAATAATAATGTGCAAATATTGTACAATCCAGGTGTGCAAAGATCTTAGAGACTTACCCAGAAAGACTGTAATTTCTGCCAAAGGTGATTCTAACATGTATTGATTCAGGGGTGTGAATACTTATGTAAATCCGATATTTATGTATTTATTTTTCTATACATTTGCAAAAACATATAAAAACATGTTTTGACTTTGTCATTATGGGGTATTGTGTGTAGATGATTGAGAGAGAGAGAAAAAATTGAATTCAGAATGTAACAACAAAATGTGGGTCATGGGGTATAAATACTTTCTGAAGGCACTGTGTATATCAAGAAATGTATATAGTGAACTCGTACACATTGTAAATAGAATGCAGTATTTCAGAATGTGACCTACCACTTACATGTCAATATCAGACTTAGAATAGTTGACGTTCGCGATATCCCGCTATTTGCAAGTATGACCAATGGCATAACATCTTATTGATATGTAAATTCAACCAACCAATAGGAATACATAATCATCAAATACATATTTCTGCAGTTTTGAGTGGAAACATAACCAACCCTGTTACACACGCACACAAACACAACCACACATGGACACACACATGGGCAAACAGACACACCAACTATTTACAGTACAAGGCCAATATGTTGAGAAGGAGATTTCAGCATGGCCCCTTCCACGTCTGATGGATTGTTACTGTAAATTACATACTTTTTCTTTGAACTTTTTAGGCTGAAATAAATCACAGGACTTTGTTTCACGCTATGCTGAGGAATGCCTGTTGCATTTGCCAACAAAGGCACAGGCTCTAATTCACTAACTGCTCACACAGAAGTGTGCATGCACTCACATTCTACAGCCAAACCACTTCTGTGCTGTCTTGGTTTGTTGCAGTGGTTGTATTTTTTGCTGCAGTCGACTCTCCTCTCTCCCACTGTTCTGCCATCTTACCCAGGATGAGGGATGCAATGCAGTCTGATTAGGCTCTGCTGTGCTCTGCCATGGCTGTGCCAGTTTAAATAAGGAACCACACAATTAGGCCCCTCCTTGCCATGGGCCCCAGAAAGAATCCCCTAGCAGATGAGTAATGCATTGGCCTGTCTGTCACTTAGGTAACAGAACTTTGTCTCCTCTAGCTCTGCACCGGTGAAAATGAATGTCTGATAAATGAGCTGCGTCCTCTGGCAGAGCCCGGTCCCTCTGTGTGTTTAGTCTCCAGGTACGGGGATTGGGGACCAGCCATGGGCATGAGGCAGGCTCCATGGTCAAGGCTGCAGGTAGCAGACCCAGGCTGCCCAGGCCCAGCCCCAATGTTGAAGTGGCTGTGTTGGGATTATAGATGGTCCCTGATGCCCTTATTACCTCATCTATGCACATCTATATGGGCTCCCCCACTTCATCAACAGACGCAAGCATTCATATAAGCATATTTAGGCTAGCCATGGTTGGATGGTAAGGACCGCAATCCACTAAGTTTTGCGAGCATTAGGACTACGCCCATAATGAACGCTATCATTCTAGTCCTACTGTCAAAAGACAAGTGATGTGTTGTTTAGAAAATAATACACTGTAATTCCTTCTTTATCTACCTGGACATTGTGTTATTTTAATAATTAGCCTGAGCCCTTTAGTTTTTGTACTGGTCTCTAATGAAATGCCACGTCCACCGTCTGCGGTGTTCATGCGGCTCCAGAACGAGCCACCAGAGAACTCCATATGGGCCCCTTCAGTGCCCAGAGCAATGATCCTGTCCTCTGTCACTACAGCAATATCCGTGTCAATTAGCACAGCCTTAATTACACAGCAGTCGGTGAGTCCTGATGCCCTACCTCCCTCCCCCTCTCCATCTCTCTGCCCCTGCAGCCTGTTTTCTATCTCAGGCTCAGCACCCCCATCCACAGGAAACGATCACACAGCCCTGGCTTGGGGAGAGTTGATGGATGGATGGGTCACTGTCTCTCTCCTAACCATCAGAAAATGGAGGGAACATCAGACGCTGCTCTGTCACAATCTCAGGAACACAAAGCAGCGTGGCTCTGAGGGCCAATTTACATCTTTGCCTCTGCCACTGCCATGCTACGGGAAAGAGAGAGGGGACGTTATTACAAAGTCCTTATGATGAAAAGAGAAGGAACTGGGATGAGAAGAAAAGAGAGAAAAGAGCACAGCCACCAACATACATTCTTCTCCTATGTAGGGGCCTTGGTAATGAGCGGGCTGGCATCAGGATGTAGATGTTGGTGTTCTCAGCCTTCACCATGCTGCAGAGTGTAATTCCGTCAGTCTCAGAGACTACATCATGTGAAGACATTCAAATTACTCAATTAGAGGCAGTGGGTGTGTGTGTAATATCTAGGTAGTGTAACGGTGCGTCCTATTCGTCACACCTGGAGCAACCCGCTTCCTATAACTAATCCATACCTGTTAGTTTACAAATTCTTGTTTTTTTTTCACATGGTATCAATTTCTTCCTCCATATCAGACAGTCAGTCCCTATTTAACTGATAACAATTTGTAACTTCGAGCAGCCAATACATTTTAAATGAATTCCATCTGAGAATTAATCTGAAAATCATACTTGTAGATCGGCATAGCCATGCCCCCCCCACACGCATAAATATCAGATTTTGGATGAGGAGGCTCTTGAATCCGACACAGCACAATCCGATTGGTAAATTTAACGCTTTGGGTGTTCAATTTAACACTTTGAAGTTTATATATGATAACCATCAGAAAGTGTTGCCCTTTTAACACTGATACTGACAGAGAAAGAGAGAGACACAGCTGCATGTGAGCTCACATTTTTCAACATGTATTTTACAAGCCTTGACTGCATTACTGTTGATGATATCTGGAAATGTGCATGTACACCCTGGCCCATCTACTGTTGCTAACCCCAATTCTGACATGTGCTCTGATATCTACTTCACTGATTTCTGCTTTTGTAAAAAGTCAGGGTTTTCTGCACATTAACACTAGAAGCTTATTACCTAAAATGGATCAATTGAAATTGAGGGTTCACAGCTCCAATCCAGATGTGTTGGTCATTACTGAGATGTGGTTAAGGAAGACTGTTTTGAATACTGATGTTAACCTTTCTGGTTATAACCTTTCGGCAAGACAGATCTTCCAAAGGTAGGGGAGTTGCAATCTTTACCAAGGATCACCTTCAGTGCTCGGTTGTCTCCACCAAGTCTGTCCCCAAACAATTTGATTTGCTGGTTTTAAGCATTAAACTTTCAAATAGCTCTTTGTTGACTATCGTCCTCCATCAGCACCGGCCTGTATCCTACCTGCCTTAAACCATCTGACCAAGTCCTAAAGCAATGGAATTAAATTTAAAATAAAAAACAGGTTCAGACCCTGGTTCAACCGTGATCTTGTAGAGTTACGCCACCTCAAGAATTGCATTTGGCGAAAGGCTCGGCACACGCATACTCAGGCTGACTGGCTCTCGTTCAGGCAAATGAGAAATAAGTGAACTCAGGCTATCCGGAAGGCCAAAGTTAGTTACTTTAAGGAGCAGTTCTCTCTCTGTGGGTCTAACCCTAAGAAGTTATGGAAAACAGTTAACCTCCCACCCTAGTCAACAGCCATTGGAATCGCGTCGCGCGAAATACAAAACCTCATAAATGCTATAACTTCAATTTCTCAAACATATGACTATTTTACACCGTTTTATAGATACACCTCTCCTGAATCGAACCACGTCGTCCGATTTCAAAAAGGCTCCACAACAAATGTAGTTTTGTTCGAAAAAGTTAATAATGTATGTCCCAATAGTTCCTTCTTGTTAGCGCGGGACTTGTCGTCACGAATGTGCAAAAAAATATATATTTAAGTTCGTTCAAACATGTCAAACGTTGTATAACATAAATCTTTAGGGCCTTTTTCAACCAGAGCTTCAATAATATTCAAGGCGGACGATTGCATTGTCTTACTAAACGTTTCGAAAGAGGAGGGTAGCCATGGGCGGCCGCGTCATAGTAGTAAATGGCCCTCCCCCTGTGACCAAGTTCCACAGCCTCTCTTTGGGTCAGTTTGTACCATAGAAGACTCAAACCACTTTGTAAAGACTGTCGACATCTAGTGGAAGCCTTAGGAAGTGCTAAATGATTAATAAGCCCCTGTGTGTTTCAATGGCAAAGGTTTGAAGTGATTTCCACACATCAGATTTCCATTTCCTGTTAGGATTTGTCTCAGGGTTTTGACTGCCATATGAGTTCTGTTATTCTCACAGACACCATTCAAACAGTTTTAGAAACGTTAGGGTGTTTTCTATCCAAATCTACTAATTATATGCATATTCTAGTTACTGGGCAGGAGTAGTAACCAGATTAAATCGGGTACGTTTTTTATCCGGCCGTGCAAATACTGCCCCCTATCCCCAACAGGTTTTAAAGACTTTGAGTATAAACACTCCTCCTGTAACAAGCGTCGTTGTAGGTAGACCAAAATGCAGCAGGTATATTGATCATCTTCTTTTTATTAGAAGGGAAAAAACACTTACACAAAACAAATGACGAAAACAGTCCCGTAAGGTGCACAGACTAAACAGGAAACAACCACCCACAAACACAAGTGAAAACACAGACAACTAAATATGGCCTCCAATCAGAGATAACAACAAACAGCTGCCTCTGATTGGAGGTCATTGACAAAACTAACATAGAAATAGAAAACTAGAAAAACCACATAGAAATAGAAAACATAAACCAAAAACCTCGAAACACACAAAAAAAACACCCCCTGCCACGCCCTGACCAAACTACAATAACAAACAACCCCTTTTACTGGTCAGGACGTGACACCTCCTCACAGCTGCCCCTTAATGTTGACGATGTGGTTGTTACTGACAAGAAGCACATGGCTGAGCTCTTTAATCACCACTTCATTAAGTCAGGATTCCTATTTGACTCAGCCATGCCTCCTTGCCCATCCAACATTTCCTAATCTCCCACCCCTTCTAATGCGACTATCCCCGATGATTATCCCTCCATTTCCCCTGCCCCGCTACAACGTTATTTTCCTGCAGGCAGTTACTGAGTCCGAGGTGCTAAAGGAGCTCCTGAAACTTGACCCCAAAAAAACATCTGGGTTAGATGATTTAGACACTTGCTTCTTTAAGGTTTCTGCCCCTATCATCGCCAAGCCTATCTCCAACCTTTTTAACCTGTCTCTCCTTTCTGGGGAGGTTCCCATTGCTTGGAAGGCAACCACGGTTCGTCCTTTATTTAAAGAGGGAGATCAAGCTGATCCTAACTGTTATAGGCCTATTTCTATTTTGCTCTGTTTAAACGAAAACAATAAATGACAACCAACAGTTCTGTTGGGTAACCCAACTATAGAGAAAGCAACCACCCACAAAACACAAGTGAAACAAACACAGCTAAATATGGCCTGAAATTAGAGACAACAACAACCAGTTGCCTCTAATTTGAGTTTTTTTTCCAAAAACCAACATAGAACTAGAATAAACATAGAAATATAAAACATAGAACAAAACCCCCAAAACATCAAAACACCCAAAACAAACACCCCCGCCACGCCCTGACCATACTACAATGACAAATAACCCCTTTTACTGGTCAGGACGTGACAGTACCCCCCCCCCCCCCCCCCCAAAGGTGCAGGCACCTCAAAACAAAACCCACAAAAACAACCCCAAACCTAAAGGGAGGGAAGGGAGGGGGGCCACCGTCAACGACGGTTCCTGTGCTACACACCCCCTTTCCAATCCTCCCACCACGGAGGTGGCTCTGGCTCTGGCCGTAGCTCCCGTTCAGCAGACTCTGGGCTGCGCGGCATCGCTGGAGGCCCCGGGCTGGGGAGCGTCGCTGGAGGCTCCTGGTTGAGGAGCGTCGCTGGAGGCTCCGGGCTGAGGAGCGTCGCTGGAGGCTCTGGGCTGAGGAGCGTCGCTGGAGGCTCCGGGCTGAGAAGCTCCGGACTGTAGGCCGTCTCTGTAGGCTCCGGACTGTAGGCCGTCTCTGTAGGCTCCGGACTGTAGGTTCTGGATGGGGAACTGTTGCCGGAAGCTCTGGACGGGGAACTGTCGCCGGAAGCTCTGGATGGGGAACTGTCGCCGGAGGCTCTGGATGGGGAACTGTCGCCGGAGGCTCTGTACGGGGAACTGTCGCCGGAAGCTCTGGACGGGGAACTGTCGCCGGAATCTCTGGACGGGGAACTGTCGCCGGAAGCTCTGGACGGGGAACTGTCGCCGGAAGCTCTGGACTGGGACTGCGCACTGGAGGCCTGATGCGTGGGGCTGGCATTGGAGGTGCCAGACTGGTGACACGCACCTCAGGGCGAGTACGGGGAACAGGAACAGGACGTACTGGGCTGGACAGGCGCACTGGAGGTCTGGAGCATATAGCTGGCACACCCGGTCCTGGCTGAATGGTGACTATAGGCTGGCACAGGGCGATCTGGGCTGTGCTGGAGAGTGAGGGCTGCCGTGCGTAGAGCAGGCGCAGGGTAAGCTGGACTGTCCGCACCGGACTGTGCGTGCGGATGGGCGAGAGTGCGCATCACCCCGTAATGCATCACCCCGTAATGCATCGCTCACCCCTCTGCACGCCTGCTCAGTCATGCCCTCTCTGCCAGTACCTCCTTCCGGAATCTTGCGTCAAGCTCGGCGCTCGACTACATTCTCGGCTCCGGTTTGCTCCACGGCTCCCTCCGAATAGCCCGGGAAGTTAGGTCAGGGTTCCCCCCTGACCTAGCAACACTCCCCTTATGCCCCCCCAAAAAACATTTTTGGGGCTGCCTCTCCACCTCCTGAATAGGAGGATACAATGCCTCGTACCATTGTCGTTCCCTCTTCGACTCCTCCAGCTCCACCTTCAGGCGCTGGTACTCCCCAGCCTGGCTCCATGGACCCTTGCCCTCGAGGATCTCCTCCCACATCCATGACTCGAGATACTTCTCCCGTTGCTCCTTCTTCCACTGCTTGGTCCCTGTTTGGTTGGTGGTTCTGTCATAATCGTCGTAAGGATAGGACCAAAACGCAGCGGGTATAGTGATCATCTTCTTTATCCTCTATGGGCTATGTGGGATGCAAGCGTCCCACCCCTGGTACACCCAATCAACAACAGGTGAAATATCAAGAGCGCCAAATTTGAAAACAATTAAATGTCATAATTCAAATTTCTCAAACATACAACTATCTTACACCCTTTGAAAGATAAACATCTCCTTAATCTAACCACGTTGTCCGATTTCAAAAAGGCTTTACGGCAAAAGCATAAAGTTAGATTATGTTAGGAGAGTACATTGACAATAGCTGTGTGTAATGTTTTGTCAATTCAAAGACAGGCGTCACCAAAAGCAGAAAACCAGCTAAAATGATGCACTAACCTTTGACAATCTCTATCAGATGACACTCCTAGGACATTATGTTAGACAATGCATGCATTTTTTGTTCTATCAAGTTCATATTTATATCCAAAAACAGCGTTTTACTATGGCGTTGATGTTGAGGAAATCGTTTCCCTCCAATAACCGCCAGTCAAGCAGCACAACAAATTAAATAATTACTATTCGAAAACATTGGTAAAATATTATATTGTCATTCAAAGAATTATAGATTTACATCTCTTGAACGCAACCGGATTGCCAGATTTAAAAATAACCTTACTGGGAAATCACACTTTGCAATAATCTGAGCACTGCGCCTAGAAAAATACGCGTTGCGATACAGACTAACCGCCATGTTGGAGAGATCTAAAATCGAAAATACTATGTAAATAATCCATTACCTTTGATTCTCTTCATCAGATGTCACTTCCAGGAATCCCAGGTCCATAACAAATGTAGTTTTGTTCGAAAAAGATCATAATTTATGTCCAAAAAGCTCCGTGTTGTTAGCACATGATCTATGCCAGCCGGACTTCTCGTCATGAACGAGGGTAAAAAAAATATTTACGTTCGTTCAAACATGTCAAACGTTGTATAGCATAAATCATTAGTGCCTTTTTTAACCAGAACATGAATAATATTCAAGGCGGACGTTTGCATTCTCTTTTAAAACGTTTTACGTTTTGGAACGAGAGTACCCAACATGAACTCGCGCGCCAGAGTCTAATCGGCCACCACCGTTCCAAGGCTCTTGTTCGTTCAGTTCTCACAGTATAAGACTCAAAACACTTTCTAAAGACTGGTGACATCAAGTGGAAGCCATAGGAAGTGCTCAACAATTAATAAGCCCCTGTGTGTTTCAATGGCATAGGCTTAAAGGTAATTCAACACATCAGGTATCCACTTCCTGTCAGAATTTGTCTCAGCGTTTTGACTGCCATATGAGTTCTGTTATACTTACAGGCACCATTCAAACAGTTTTAGAAAATTCAGAGTGTTTTCTATCCAAACCTGAACAATAATATGCATATTCTAGCTTCTGAGTTGGTGTAGGAGGCAGTTAAAAATGGGCACATATTTCTTTCAAAATTCTCAATACTGCCCCCTAGCCCCAACAGGTTATTTACTATAGTGAACACTTTAACGAAAACATTAAAACGACAACTAACAGTTCTGTAAGGTAACCCAACTATACAGAAAGCAACCACCCACAAAACACAAGTGAAACGAACACAGCTAAATATGGCCTCCAATTAGAGACAACAACAACCAGCTGCCTCTAATTGGAGGTCATTTCCAAGAACCAACATAGAACTAGAATAAACAGAAATATAAAACATAGAACAAAACCCCAAAAACATCAAAACACCCAAAACAAACACCCCCTGCCATGTCCTGACCATGCTACAATGACAAATACTGGTCAGGACGTGACACTTGAAGTATCTGAAAAACATTGTGCATCCTTAGAATTTCTGTGCAATTAATATTTTAAGTAGACCATGTTACAAGCAATTGGTGTTTATAATTCAATAAGATATAAGCAGTCCTTTTGTGACAGATCGACTATACTGTGACAGATCGACTATTTTTTGCATCTTCAGCAGTATAGTAAAAGCCAAGGGAATACATTTCGCTACACTCGCATTAACATCTGCTAACCATGTTTATGTGACAAATAAAATTGGATTTGATTTGATGTCTCCAGATTGCCTGTACTGAAATGTTTTTTGCATCTTCAGCAGTATAGTCGATCTGTCACTGGTATGGTTCATAAGTGATATGGCTTCTTGGCAACTGTCCTCTTCTAGATGGTTGTTAAGGTGAATCACATCCCTTCCAATGGTTGAACCTCCCTGACTTGTCTGGGTCTCTGAAAAACAACAAAATAAAGAACGGCAGACGACAGTTTTACAGGCTATACGCAGCAGTGCAAAATACTACCCACCAAAAACCCCAGGTGAAAACAAGCTCCTAATATATGACTCCCAATCAGGAACAATGATGTACAGCTGTTCCTGATCAGGAGCCACACAGACAACAAAGAAATAGACAAACCAGGAAACCATAGAAAACCAAAACCAGAACATACACTAAAACCCCGGAATTCATAAACCAAACACCCCTTAAATACTACACACACAACCCGAACCATATGAAACAAATACCCTTCTGCCACGTCCTGACCAAACTACAATACAAATACTCCCTCTACTGGTGAGGACGTGACAGTGGTTTCATCTACAAACTGCAATATAGACATTTTCTGCACAATGCGTTTGTTGTATTCAGTAGGTTGGAGCTTCTGTTTGTTGAATAATACTCCTGTTGCTTTAAGAAGAAATGAATGCCAAGTAATGCTTTGAAGTAAAAACATTTGCATTTGATTACTGTCTGTGTGTTTGTTAGGGTAGTTCAGTAACTTACATAGCCTTTCTTGTATCCAGGATCTCTCAATGACTGGAACATTGATATGATTCTCAATACATACCTCTCTTTTGTCTGATGACGAGAGAGCCTCTTGTAAAACATATCTATGGCAGGTTTAAAGGAATATTATACTCCATATATACAATCTAACATGATTTTATCAGTTACCTTGTCTGCATCCAACTCACCAAGAGAGTTTATATATGCATTCAAGGCAAATTGAAAAATTATGTTGAATTCTATTCATGGTACATACCAAGCACAATAACATCTTGTAATAATAAAAAAAATAAGAAATACCCCTCAACTTCTATCATTTGGTGGCCGATGAAATTGTTCCAGTGCCTTCATAATCCTTTATCACTTCTGCACCCCCCAGTTTTGCATCAAGAATGTCTTTTATCATCTGAATAGAAATTCTAATTAGATTTCCAGCAACAAATCAAGCAGCTGATAGCTACTTTCCCTGAAAATAGTTGGCAACACTGAGTGAACTAATTTATTTTGCCAAAAGACTCATCAACATTTACTCTTCTTTTCAGAGTGTTGGCTGAACTGTCACTGTTATTCTCGTGACTAGATCTTGACTTGACAGTGAAATTGTATCCGTCAAGATGGTTGAGAACTGGGCGAAGGGCACCTCTCAAACAACACAATAGTAAATAAATACTGTACATGTCATGATTTCCACCGAAGGTGGCGCCTCTCCCTGTTCGGGTGGTACTTGGTGGTCGTCGTCGCCGGTCTACTAGCTGCCACTGATCCTTTTCGTTTAGTCATGTCTGTTGTGTTGTGCACCTGTTCCTTGTTTGGGTTGATTAGTGTGGGTATTTATTTTCGTTCTACCCGCTTTGTGTCATGCGGGTTTATTTTTCGTTTCCCTGTGTTATGTTTGGGAAACGTTTTTGTTCATCATTTTTTCATTCAGGTTATGTCATTGGGATTTTGTTCTTTTGGTCATTGTTGGACTGTGTATTTTGTCCGGTGCCTGTATGAATATTTGATGGACTTTATTAAACTCTGGTTATTGGAATTATCTTCTCTCCTGTGCCTGACTCCTACACCCATCTTTCGTAGAGAGACATTACAGTACATCTGTATAAAGATTAGGCTACTTTAACAGCAACTCATACGTTTCTTTACTTATCATCATCGATGTGGATGATGAAACACACATGCTTCTTAATGAACAGAAGATTGGCAAATACATCCTCGTCTACTTCTGTGCCAGTTGTATCAGTCATATTGGTTGGTTTCATCAGAAATAGAAGACTTCAGTTTCACTGGAAAATGAAAAACAGCAAGACAGTTTTTAACACACATAGTTTAGGATCTTCATCTGTGAACAAAATATCAATGAATACAACAAATCCTTCAAGAATATGAACGTTGCCTTAGGAAGTTTGATGTATTATTTTTGTCACGATACTGCATTGGAATCATCATTGTGATTCTGGTTCCAACACCAGTCTATAAAGGAAAAATATTTTGAGTAATCATGGTCAAATCAAATCAGTGCAGTAATATCTAACAAGTAATCTAACAATTCCACAACAACTACCGAATACACACATCTAAAGGGATGGAATAAGAATATGTAGATATAAATATCTGTATGAGCGATGACCGAGCGGCATAGGCAAGATGCAATAGATGGTAGAAAACACAGTATATACATATGAGATGAGTAATGTAAGATATGTAAACGTGATTAACCTCTCTAGGGCAGGCGGGACGAATTCGTCCCACCTACGTAACAGCCAGTTGAATCCTGTGGCGCGATTTTCAAATACCTTAAAAATCCTATTACTTCAATTTCTCAAACATATGACTATTTTACAGCTATTTAAAGACAAGACTCTCGTTAATCTAACCACACTGTCCGATTTCAAAAAGGCTTTACAACGAAAGCAAAACATTAGATTATGTCAGCAGAGTACCCAGCCAGAAATAATCAGACACCCATTTTTCAAGCTAGCATATAATTCACAAAAACCCAGAAGACAGCTAAATGCAGCACTAACCTTTGATGATCTTCATCAGATGACACACCTAGGACATTATGCAATACATGCATGTTTTGTTCAATCAAGTTCATATTTATATAAAAAAACAGCTTTTTACATTAGCATGTGACGTTCAGAACTAGCATACCCCCCGCAAACTTCCGGGGAATTTACTAACAATTTACTAAATTACTCACGATAAACGTTCACAAAAAGCATAACAATTATTTTAAGAATTATAGATACAGAACTCCTCTATGCACTCGATATGTCCGATTTTAAAATAGCTTTTTGGTGAAAGCACATTTTGCAATATTCTAAGTACATAGCCCAGCCATCACGGGCTAGCTATTTAGACACCCGGCAAGTTTAGCCTTCACCAAAATCAGATTTACTATAACAAAAATGTTATTACCTTTGTTGTCTTCGTCAGAATGCACTCCCAGGACTTCTACTTTAATAAGAAATGTTGGTTTGGTCCCAAATAATCCATCGTTATATCCGAATAACGGCGTTTTGTTCGTGCGTTCCAGAAACTATCCGAAATGGTAAATCAGGGTCGCGCGCATGGCGCAATTCGTGACAAAAAAAATCTAAATATTCCATTACCGTACTTCGAAGCATGTCAACCGCTGTTTAAAATCAATTTTTATCCAATTTATCTCGTAAAAAAAGCGATAATATTCCGACCGGGAATTTCCTTTTCGGTAAACAGAGGAAAAATCACAAAGACAGGGGCGGCCAGTGCACGCGCCTAAGCCCACAGTCCTTGATCGGCCACTTGAGAAAGGCGATAATGTGTTTCAGCCTGGGGCTGGAATGACGACATTCAGGTTTTTCCCGGGCTATGAGAGCCTATTGGAGCCGTGGGAAGTGTCACGTTACCGCAGAGATCCTTTGTAATGGAATGAGATGTCAAAGAAAGACAATAAATGGTCAGACAGGCCACTTCCTGTAAAGGAATCTCTCAGGTTTTGACCTGCCGTTTGAGTTCTGTTATACTCACAGACACCATACAAACAGTTTTAGAAACTTTGGAGTGTTTTCTATCCAAAGCCAATAATTATATGTATATTCTAGTTACTGGGCAGGAGTAGTAACCAGATTAAATCGGGTAAGTTTTTATCCAGCCGTGTCAATACTGCCCCCTATCCCTAACAGGTTAAAGTCCTCGGCCACTAGGAGCGCCCACTCTGGGTGAGCGTTTTCCTTTTTGCTTATGACGGAATACAGCTCATTGAGTGAGGTCTTAGTGCCAGCCTCAGTCTGTGGTCGTATGTAGACAGCTACAAAAAAATACAGATGAAAACTCTCTAGATAGATAGTGTGGTCTACTGCTTATCATGAGATACTCTACCTCAGGCAAGCAAAACCTTGAGACTTCCTTATTAATATCGTGCACCAGCTGTTATTTACAAAAATACATAGTCCGCCGCCCCTTGTCTTACCAGACGCCACTGTTCTATCCTGCCGATACAGCGTATAACCAGCCAGCTGTATGTTGATAATGTCGTCATTTAGCCACGGTCTCCGTGGAGCATAAGATATTACAGTTTTGAATGTCCCGTTGGTAGTTTAATCTTCTGTGTAGGTCATCGATTTTATTTTCCAAAGATTGCACGTTTGCTAGCAGAATGGAAGGCAGTGGGGGTTTATTCAATCGCCTACAAATTCTCAGAAGGAAGCCCGCCCTCCGGCCCTTTTTTCTCTGCCTTCTCTTCACGCAAATGACGGGGATCTGGGCCTGTACCCGGGAAAGCTGTATGTCATTCACGTCGGGCTTGTCAGATTCGTTAAAGGAAAAAAAGGATTCTGCCAGTTCTTGGTGAGTAATCGCAGTTAGTGGTGAGTAATCGCAGTTCAGAAGTTATTTTCGGTCATAAGAGATGGTAGCAGCAACATTATGTACAAAATAAGTACAAAAATAAGTTACAACCCACGCAATGAAACGAACAAAAGGAACACATAAAACGTCAGCCTTCTTCTCTGGTGCCATCTTACTCAATCAATAGCCTGTATTTGTAATGCGAATTTTAGTCAAAAGGATAACTCAATCCTCAAGCTAGACATTATAAGTGGCTTAACCTCCCTGGGCAAGGTGGGATGCTTGCATATATAAGCAAGCATAAATGTCACAAAAACCAAAACCACAGCTAAATGCAGCACTAACCTTTGATGATCTTCATCAGATGACACTCCTAGGACATTATGTTATACAATACATGAATGTTTTGTTCAATCAAGTTCATATTTATATCAAAAAACAGCTTTTTACTTTAGCATGTGATGTTCAGAACTAGCATACAGACCGCAAACTTCAGGTGAATTTACTTAATTACTCACGATTAACGTTCACAAAATACAGAACAATTATTTTAAGAATTATAGATACAGAACTCCTTTATGCAATCACGGTGTCTGATTTTAAAATTGCTTTTCGGCGAAAGCACATTTTGCAATATTCTGAGTAGATAGCCCGGCCATCACGGCTAGCTAATTTGACACCCACCAAGTTTGGCCCTCACCAAACTCAGATTTACTATAAGAAAAATTGGATTACCTTTGCTCGTTCTTTGTCAGAATGCACTCCCAGGACTTCTACTTCAACAACAAATGTTGTTTTGGTTCGAAATAATCCATAGTTATACCCAAATAGCTCCGTTTTGTTTGTGCGTTGAGTGACGCGCGAGCGCATTTCGTGACAAAAAATGTCAAAATATTCCATTCCCGTACTTAGAAGCATGTCAAACGCTGTTTAAAATCAATTTTTATGCGATTTTTCTCGTGAAATAGCGATAATATTCCAACCGGGCGACATTGTATTCATTCAAAGAGGGAAAGAATAACATGGAGAATTCACATGAACGCGCATCTCCAGTGTCACTGTTCTCATCCTGACCACTTACAAAAACTCCTGCTGTTTTTCGCCCAGAGACTGGAGAGACGTCATTGCACTTTCTGTTGCCTTCTGAGAGCCAATGGAAGCCTTAGAAAATGTCACGTTACAGCAGAGATGCTGTATATTTGATAGAGATGCCGCAGAATGAGAACAAATTGTCAGACAGGGCACTTCCTGTATGGAATCTTCTCAGCTTTTGGCCTGCCATATGAGTTCTGTTATACTCACAGACACCATTCAAACAGTTTTAGAAACTTTAGAGTGTTTTCTATCCAAATCTACAAATTATATGCATATTCTTGTTTCTGGGCAAGAGTAGTAACCAGTTCAAATCAGGTACGTTTTTTATCCGGCCGTGCAAATACTGCCCCCTTGCCACAACAGGTTAATTAGATGCAGTATGTCTAGGTTTATTGTTGTTATTTTGTACAGTATCTTAGTTAGTCTAGAAAAGGCTATGAAACGTATCCCCTTGGAAAAGACTAAATAATTTCCAGTTGTTGCTCAAAGGGCCTCTGATATGGGTTTAATTGAGAACAGAGGTTTTGTAAAACAAATACAACGTTTTGTCACATACACTGGATAGGTGCAGTGAAATGTGTTGTTTTACAGGGTCAGCCATAGTAGTAAAGCGTCCCTGGAGAAAATTAGGTTTAAGTGTCTTGCTCACAGATCTTTCACCTTGTTGGCTCGGGTATTCGAACCAGTAACCTTTTAGTTACCAGCTGTAGTATATTCAACACTGTCTAAGCTGGAGCTCAAAAAAAAGCCTCTGAGCAAATATCTCCCTCTCTTTTTCGTGATCCCTCCTCTCTCACTATCCAGCCTTCTCTCTCTTCCCTTCTCACTCTTTTCGCTCGTTCTTGCTCTCTCTCACTCTCTCGCTATCTCTGTGTGAGTCATGGTGGAGGGAGCGGAAAATCATACTCTGGCAAGGGACCGTGTCCTCATGCTATCTCCCCAGAGGAGAGCGTCATCACTAGAATGTGTATCACACGCAGGGAGCCTGGATCTGGGATGGAGGCCCATCATCTGCCACTCCATCAGAACTGGGAGGTCACTGTAATTGGACAGTGGCACTCTGTCACCCCCCCCCCCCCCTCCTGGGGTTCCATGCCTGTGTCCTCTCTACCCCCCTGTTGCGATTCCAGACAACAGCAGATGCCAGCTCTCTCAGATCACCAATGTCCTTATTGTGTTGTTAGTGAAGAGGAGGGCAGCGCCCCTAACTGTTCTAGGTTCCTAAGGAGGGGACATTGCAAGTGCCCCTATTATCAAAGGCTAGAGTGGAGAGACTGGACAACAGACCATATTGTGTCTCATTGTCAAGGGTTCCAGTGTCCTTACTGTCTTTGGGTACCAATGAGGTGACAAGACCATATCACGCAAGCCCATGTTGCCCATATTGTGCAAGGTTTGAAAATGGTATAGGAGCATCACAGTGAGAAGTGCGAACAGCAAGAGGAACTGCAGCAACAAAAATACTTGATGTACCTGGCACAAGCTAAAATCAATTAATTAATGCTCTGTGTTGAAGAACAGAACATGCCACTGTAGTCGTACATACTAATCAGTTGCGATTAACTTGAATGAAAAATGTATTCACTGACAGAGTGGTGGAGGT
The DNA here is from genome assembly GCF_965601325.2 of Salmo salar. Taxonomy (NCBI): domain Eukaryota; kingdom Metazoa; phylum Chordata; class Actinopteri; order Salmoniformes; family Salmonidae; genus Salmo; species Salmo salar. The sequence continues at coordinate 45,811,941 of NC_138295.1, read as the reverse complement.
CAGATGTTTTCCAAAGGGGTGCTTCCAGCGGTAATCACAGCCTCAACAGGGAAAAGAAAGGCATCTTAGGATTTCCATCTGCAATAAGCATCCCCCCAAATCTCTTAAATCATGCATAACCAATCGATTGTGCAGCCTGGGAAGTGTGTCTTCCACCCAGGGGCACAGGCAAGCATCCATGTATCAGCACATTATATGGCAGCAGCCCCATAAACACAAAGCGCATTAGTGGCCAGCTCAACCCCCCTGCACTGCATTCGGCTCAACAAACCCCACTGATTTCTGGGGGACCCAAAGCCACCCAGGCATTCCAGTTAAAATGTGTGACACGCACACTCTGCAAATATCAGCTCCAGGAGATGTTTTGTTTGTTGTTGGGCTTATTCTCTTTATGGGAGCTCTGTTTGCAGTGATGACGCAGGGAGGTTAGGAACATGGTAAATGGCATGGTAAATAGCACAGTCAAATCAAATGATATTCAAATCAAATGTTATTTGCCACATCCTTCGTAAACAACAGGTGTAGACTAACAGTGAAATGCTTACTTACGGGCCCACCCCAACAATGCAGAGCGAAAAAAAGAAACATAATAAAAAAACAATAACACAAGGAATGAATACTTTGAAAGTATCTTGAAGTGCAGTCGCAAAAACTGTCAAGCGATATGATGAAACTGGCTCTCATGAGGACCGCCACAGGAAAGGAAGACCCAGAGCTACCTGCAGAGGTTACTCTGGGCCATAAGACTCCTGACTCCTGAACAGTTAATTAAATGGCTACCCAGACTATTTGCATTGCCCCCCCCCCCCCCCCCCCCCCGATCCCCTTTCACGCAGGTGCTACTCTCTGTTTATTATCTATGCATAGTCACTTTAACTCTACCTACATGCACATATTACCTCAATTATCTCAACTAACCGGTGCCACCGCACATTGATTCTGTACCGGTACCCCCTGTATATAGCCTCGCTATTGTTATTTTACTAGTGCTCTTTAATTATTTGTTACATTTATTTAAAACATTTTACTTAACACTTATTTTTCTTAGCTGCATTGTTGGTTAAGGGCTTCTAAGTAAGCATTTCACTGTAAGGTGAACTGGTTGTAAGGTGAACCTGTTGTATTCGGCGCATGTGACAAATACAATTTTAAATTCATTAGAGTTACTAGCCTCAGAAATTGCAGCCCAAATAAATGCTTCACAAAGTTCAAGTAATAGACACATCTCAACATCAACTGTTCAGAGGAGACTGTGTGAATAAGGACGTCATGGTTGAATAGCTGCAAATAAACCACTACTAAAGGATACCAATAAGAAGAAGAGACTTCCTTGGGCCAAGAAACACGAGCAATGGACATTAGACCGGTGGAAATCTGTCCTTTGGTCTGATGGGTCCAAATTTGAGATTTTTAGTTCGAACCGCATGTCTTTGTGAGACGCAGAGTAGGGGAACGGATGATCTACGCATGTGTGGTTCCCACCGTGAAGCATGGAGACGGAGGTGTGATGGTGTGGGGGGTGCTTTGCTGGTAACACTGTCTGTAATTTATTGAGAATTCAAGGCACACTTAACCAGCATTGCTACTACAGCATTCGTCATTGATACGCCATTCCATCTGGTTTGCGCTTAGTGGGACTATCATTTGTTTTTCAACAGACAATGACCCAACACATCTCCAGGCTGCGTAAGAGCTATTTGACCAAGACGGAGTGCTGCATCAGATGGCCTGGCCTCCAGAATCACCCGACCTCAAGCCAATTGAGAGGATTTGGGATGAGTTGGACAGCAGAGTGAAGGAAAAGCATCCAACAACTGCTCAGCATATGTGGAAACTCATTCAAGACTGTTGGAAAAGCATTCCAGGTGAAGCAGATTGAGAGAATGATGTCATTTAGTAGTGGTTTCTTTGCAGCAATTCGACCATGAAGGACTGATTCACGCAGTCTCCTCTGAAGAGTTGATGTTGCGATGTGTCTGTTACTTAAACTCTGTTAAGCATTTATTTGGGCGGCAATTTCTGAGGCTGTTAACCTCCAAACGTCCCACCTAGTCAACAGCCAGTAGAATTGTGTGGTGCGAAATACAAATACCTCATAAATGCTATTACTTCAATTTCTCAAACATATGACTATTTTACAACATTTTAAAGACAAGACTCATGTTAATCTAACCACACTGTCCGATTTCAAAAAGGCTTTACAATGAAAGCAAAACATTAGATTATGTCAGGAGAGTACCCTGCCAAAGATTATCACACAGCCATTTTCAAAGCATGCATATATGTCACAAAAACCAAAACCACAGCTAAATGCAGCACTAACCTTTGATGATCTTCATTAGATGACACTCCTAGGACATTATGTTATACAATACATGCATGTTTTGTTCAATCAAGTTCATATTTATATCAAAAACCAGCTTTTTACATTAGCATGTGATATTCAGAACTAGCATACCGACCGCAAACTTCCGGTGATTTTACTAAATTACTCACTATTAACGTTCACAAAATACATAACAATTATTTTAAGAATTATAGATACAGAACTCCTTTATGCAATCGCGGTGTCAGATTTTAAAATAGCTTTTCGGTGAAAGCACATTTTGCAATATTCTGAGTAGATAGCCCGGTCATCACGGCTAGCTAATTTGACACCCACCAAGATTGTCCCTCACCAAACTCAGATTTACTATTAGAAAAATTGGATTACCTTTGCTGTTCTTCGTCAGAATGCACTCCCAGGACTTCTACTTCAACAACAAATGTTGTTTTTGTTCAAAATAATCCATAGTTATATCCAAATAGCTCCGTTTTGTTCGTGCATTCAAGTCATTATCCGAAGGGTGACGTGCTGGCGCATTTCGTGACAAAAACAATTCAAAATATTCCATTACCGTACTTCGAAGCATGTCAACCGCTGTTTAAAATCAATTTTTATGCGATTTTTCTCGTAAAATAGCGATAATATTCCAACCGGGCGACGTTGTATTCGTTCAAAGAGAGAAAGAAAAAAATGGAGTCCTCTCGTGCACTCACGCTCCAGTGTCAGTGTTCCCTGCCTGACCACTCACAAACACTCCTGCTGTTTTTCGCCCAGAGACTGCAGAGCTCTCATTCTACTTTCTGGCGCCTTCTTAGAGCCAATGGAAGCCTTATAAAATGTCACGTTACAGCAGAGATGCTGTATTTTTGATAGAGATGCCCTAGAAGAACAACAAATTGTCAGACAGGGCACTTCCTGTATGGAATCTTCTCAGGTTTTGGCCTGCCATATGAGTTCTGTTATACTCACAGACACCATTCAAACAGTTTTAGTGTTTTCTATCCAAATCTACTAATTATATGCATATTCTCGTTTCAGGGTAAGAGTAAAGTTAAACTGGTTAGTTTAAATCGGGTACGTTTTTTATCCGGCCGTGAAAATACTGCCCCCTAGCCCCAACAGGTTAACTCTAATGAACTTATCCTCTGCAGCAGAGGTAACTCTGGGTCTTCTTTTCATGTGCCCTGACAAATTGAGATTGTTCTGAGGGCTGGGGGGGAGGTACGAGGTAATTGAGGTAGATATGGACATATAGGTAGGATTAAAGTGACTAGCTAACAGGATAGAGGATAGATTATAAACAGTAGCAGCAGTGTATGGGATGAGTCAAAAGAGTGAGTGCAAAAGGGGTCAATGCAGATAGTCTGGGTAGCCATTGGTTAACTTTTTAAGGTATAGGGGGCAGTATTTTTGATTTCGGATGAAATGCGTGCCCAGAGTAAACTGCCTAATACTCGGGCCAAGAGTCAAATATTTGCATATTATTAGTAGGTTTGGATAGAAAACACTCTGAAGTTTCTAAAACTGTTTGAATGATGTCTGAGTATAACAGAACTCATATGGCAGGCAAAAACCTGAGAAAAATCCAACCAGGAAGTGGGAAATCTGATGCTTGTAGTCTTTTCAAGTCATTGCCTATCCAACACACAGTGACTTAGGGTTCATTTTGCACTTCCTAAGGCTTCCACTAGATGTCAACAGTCTTTAGAACCTTGTTTCAGGCTTTTGCAGTGAATAAAGAGCAAACAAGAAGGCCGGGAAGTTGGTGACTCAGAAAATGACATGAGTTCATTGGCGCGCTTTCACATGATGAGGTAGCTGTGTTCCATAATGTTTTTCAAGCCATTGGAATCGTCCGGTTGGAATATTATTGAAGTTTTATGTCTTGAAGCGCTGATCCCGTAATCGGGATCAACATCCAGCGAAAAATCAGAGCGCCATATTCATAACCAAATCGAATAATTTCTGTTTCTCAACCATAGGACTATTTTACACCGTTTTATAGATACACTTCTCCTGAATCGAACCACGTTGTCCGATTTCAAAAAGGCTTTACAGTGAAAGCAAAACATTACATTATGTTAGGAGAGTACATCGTCAAAATAGCCACACCGCCATTTTCCGACCAACCACATGCATCACAAATAACCAAAACACAGCTAAATGAAGCACTAACCTTTGACAATCTTCATCAGATGACACTCCTAGGACATCATGTTACACAATACATGCATTATTTTGTTCGATAAAGTTCATATTTATATAATAAAAACAGCATTTTACATCGGCGTGTGATGTTCTGAAAATATTTTCCCTCAAATGCATCCGGTGAATCAGCGCTACAATTTACTAAATTACTATTCGAAAACATTTTTAAAATGTAATATTGTCATTCAAAGAATTATAGATTAACCTGTTAGGGCTAGGGGGCAGTATTGACACAGCTGGATAAAAAACGTACCCGATTTAATCTGGTTACTACTCCTGCCCAGTAACTAGAATATGCATATAATTATTGGCTTTGGATAGAAAACACATTTAGCTGTGGTTTTGTTTTTTGTGACATTATATGCTAGCTTGAAAAATGGGTGTATGATTATTTCTGGCTGGGTACTCTGCTGACATAATCTAATGTTTTGCTTTCGCTGTAAAGCCTTTTTGAAATCGGACAGTGTGGTTAGATAAAGGAGAGTCTTGTCTTTAAAATGCTGTGAAATAGTCATACGTTTGAAAAATTGAAGTTTTTGTATTTTTGAGGAATTTGTAATTCGCGCCACGCCTATCATTGGATATTGGAGCAGGTGTTCCGCTAGCGGAACGTCTAGATGTAAGAGGTTATTAACCTGTTAGGGCTAGGGGGCAGCATTTGCACGTCTGGATAAAAAAAATGTACCCGATTTAATCTGGTTACTAATCCTACCCAGTAACTAGAATATGCATATACTTATTATATATGGATAGAAAACACTCTAAAGTTTCTAAAACTGCTTGAATGGTGTCTGTGAGTATAACAGAACTCATTTGGCAGGCAAAACCCTGAGACATTTTCTGACAGGAAGTGGATACCTGATGTGTTGTATTACCTTTAAACCTATCCCATTGAAAAACACAGGGGCTGAGGAATATTTTGGCACTTCCTATTGCTTCCACTAGATGTCACCAGCCTTTACAAAGTGTTTTGAGTCTTCTGGAGGGAGATCTGACCGAACAAGAGCCATGGAACGATGATGTCCCATTAGACACCTGGCGCGCGAGTTCATGTTGGGTACCCTCGTTCCAATACGTTATAAAAGAGTATGCATTCGTCCACCTTGAATATTATTCATGTTCTGGTTAAAAAAGGCCCTAATGATTTATGCTATACAACGTTTGACATGTTTGAACGAACGTGAATATATTTTTTCCCCTCGTTCATGACGAGAAGTCCGGCTGGCTTAGATCATGTGCTAACAAGACAGAGATTTTTGGACATAAATGATGAGCTTTTTTGAACAAAACTACATTCGTTATGGACCTGTGATACCTGGAAGTGACATCTGATGAAGAGAATCAAAGGTAATGGATTATTTACATAGTATTTTCGATTTTAGATCTTCCCAACATGACGTCTAGTCTGTATCGCAACGCGTATTTTTCTGGGCGCAGTGCTCAGATTATTGCAAAGTGTGATTTCCCAGTAAGGTTATTTTTAAATCTGGCAAGTTGATTGCGTTCAAGAGATGTAAATCTATAATTCTTTAAATGACAATATAATATTTTACCAATGTTTTCTAATTTTAATTATTTAATTTGTGACGCTGACTTGACTGCCGGTTATTGGAGGGAAACGATTTCCTCAACATCAATGCCATAGTAAAACGCTGTTTTTGGATATAAATATGAACTTGATAGAACTAAAAATGCATGCATTGTCTAACATAATGTCCTAGGAGTGTCATCTGATGGAGATTGTAAAAGGTTAGTGCATCATTTTAGCTGGTTTTATGGTTTTGGTTACCCTGTCTTCGAATTGACAAAACATTACACACAACTCTTGTAAATGTGCTGTCCTAACATACTCTAAATGTATGCTTTCGCCGTAAAACCTTTTTGAAATCGTAAAACGTGGTTAGATTAAGGAGATGTTTATCTTTCAAAGGGTGTAAAATAGTTGTATGTTTGAAAAATTTGAATTTTGACATTTATTTGGATTCAAATTTGCCGCTCTTGAAATGCACCTGCTGTTGATGGAGTGCACCACGGGTGGCACGCTAGCGTCCCACCTAGCCATTAGAGGTTAAAATAAATGTTTATGCTACTTTTCTCGTAAAATAGCGATAATATTCCAACCGGGCAACGTTGTATTCATTCAGAGAGAGAAAGAAAAAAATGGAGAAGTCTCGTCACCGCGCATCTCAGTCTCACTGTCCCCAGGCAGACCACTCACAAACAGAGCTGCTGTACTTTGCCCAGAGACAGCAGACACCCCATTCCACTTTCTGGCGGCTTTAGAGAGCCAATGGAAGCCTTAGAAAGTGTCACGTTACAGCACAGATGCTGTATTTTCGATAGAGATGAAACAGAAGGACAACAAATTGTCAGACAGGGCACTTACTGTATGGAATCTTCTCAGGTTGTAGCCTGCATATGAGTTCTGTTATACTCACAGACACCATTCAAAAAGTTTTAGAAACTTTAGAGTGTTTTCTATCCAAATCTACTAATTATATGCATATTCTCGTTTCTGGGCAGGAGTAGTAACCAGATTAAATTGGGTATGTTTTTTATCCACAACAGGTTAATGGATGAGGCGATGGAAGCTATCAAATCAACATCCCAGAAACGACATTCGAAAGTTCCATATGTTCAGCAAGTAAAGCATCTTAACGTGTAATTAATTACCTCTGCAAGCTCCTTGTAGTTGCACTTGTTGACGCAACTTTCCCTCTCGTCGTGTCCTCCAAAAAGCAAATTCTTGCTTGCCTAGCTTTTGTTTTTTCGTTTAGCTGAACGATCGATGTTCTTCAGGTCACTGCACCCAGACTTTCCGAAAAGCAGGTAAGGCCAGCAATACAGGTGGCCTGATGAAAGTCTCCCTGTTAACCAGCTATACTTTTGATTCAAGTTAGTATTGAACTCCCTCACATTTTCATCTGTCTTCATGAAACTGATCTCAGGCAGAGGTTGACCGTCGCTTTTAATTCGCACCTTTTCCGTGTACCCCAGAGAATGAACGGGGTTCTTCACAAAAAGTCCACAACATTTTCAGCAACATTGGCCATTCTACCATTCTGGCGGAGAAAACTGCACACTTGTCCTGGTAGCTTGCTAGTTACTGAAGTTATCAAAGCAAATTTAACTAAATTTCACTAACTGAACACAAAAATAAAGTTCTATAACAAAGAAAACTATTTAGAATATACCTCCTCCGTCTCCTGTAATTTCAAAAAACTAATTTGAATTGAATAATATCAAAAACATGCTCAACTATCACTCTTCACTCATAATATCTATCCAACAATGTCACCAAGCCTCTCAACACATACAGTAGAACCCCCATAATGCTCTGTGGCACAATCCCAATACAACTCACTAGGTTCATTTTCTGATCCTAATTCTATGATTGGATGGACAACATGTCAGTTCATACTGCAAAAGCTTTGATTGGTTGGAGGACGTCCTTCGGAAGTGGTCATAATTACCAAGTATGTCTATGGAAGGGGGTGAGGCCTACGGTTTTGTATTGAAGTCAATGTAGCCAGAGGAGGACGGAAGCTAGCTGTCCTCCGGCAACACAATGGTGCTACCACAGACAATGCTGTTGAAGTTACTGTAGACCTTCATTGCAAAACAGTGTATTTTAATAAATTATTTGGTGACATATGTATATATTTAGTATAGTTTTATCTAAAAAGGACAACTTTAATGTTTCATTATTTTAATGAAATTTCACTGAGGAGGATGGTCCTCCCCTAAAGAGCCTCCACTGATCTATATATACTAACAATCAACTTTACAATTGACATGCTATAAGACTTCAGCTGCCTTATTACTGTAATCATTTTTTATGTAACTAGAGGTCAGGGAAAATCCGACTAATTTCCTGGTGCACTGCTCTCATTCATTGTTGTCTATCCCCCCGTGAACTAATCTACTGATTCGTCATGATCTCAGCTTACATCTAATATAAAGTGATGAACACAAAGTGGTTTTGTTACACATTTTCAAATTGTGTTAGAGTTTTATTTCTGAAATTCAATATAAATCGATGTGTGTTTGTCATAGAACAATAGGATCACTGCAATAGACTCTCAGCTTTGCAGGGCTATGCAGCGTGCGTGCCTGTGATGTATAATTCTGGCACAAATTGACGGACAGCCCAATCAGCAAATGAGTGATAAGGCGGGACTCCCAAGCATCCAATGGCTGTGGATATGTAACCCGAGCCCCAGAGTCCTTCGAGGCCAACAGAATTGAAGTATGAAAGCGGGACTGTCAGCCAGAACTGTTGTGAAGCGATTTGGCCTAACTGAAGTTGATCTATAAGCAAATTACCTTTATATGCCTTGATAAAACAATGAAATTATAAATGGAAGTCCCCTAAATAGGGAAATAAACATTTATTAGACAGCTGGCTAGACTAACTTACCGATTAATAAATTTTTTGTAGACTTTTTGGGAAGGTCAGGGCCCCCTAGTGGCCGCTTATGTCACTTAGTGGTTCGGGCAGGTTCTGATGGTAGGGGGACGTATGAGGTCCCCAGGGATTATTTTTTATCAACAGCATGCCACCTGGAGTTCCCACTGCAACTGCTTTCTTACAACTGTTCTATAAATCTGTCCTGCAGAGTGTGGTCCTTTGGTCTGATATGCGTGTTTGGAAACATGCGAGCACAAGACCAAGTCAAGCTTCAGGACGGCGGGAAGGATAATTGGTATAGATCAATAATCAGTCAACAACCTGTACACAAACTCATCCTCCTGAAACTTGAAAGAATTTTACAGAAATGTACACTCAAAACTCAGTCACAGCAGCAGCTGGACAAGGGGGGAAAGAGACTTCTTCAAAATCAAATCAAAACAGATAGATATGGGGACTCTTTTAATCCAACAGCCATTAGGCTGTATAAGGGATAGTCTGATGGTCGCTCGAGTATACAGAATATTGCACTTTCACTTTAAACGTGTAGCTATAGCACTTTCAATTAATTATATTGTTTAGTTTCTGTGTTATGTTTTATGTGCTCTCTTTTTAAGCACATGACCAAATGAATTTCCCCCTGGTGGGATAATAAAGTTGATCTGAATCTGAAAATACTGAAAAATGTTCTGCCTGGAAAAGGTCAATCTGGTTTGAAATCCTTGACATCTATTCAAATCACACCCATTCATACTTTAGACAGGACCTGCAGTCATACAAATATTATTTTTCAAATGTAACATTAAATAATGATGTTCTATAACATTTTTCACTTTGCATACATTTGACCAAATTATATCTTCAGTGCTTATTTTTCCTTTAACTTTGATTGAACATTTGGGCAGTGCTTTTAAAGTTTTTAAGAAGAAAAATGAATTATACAGACACCTGGCCATAGTTGGCTGGCCTAAGAAAAACAATAATTGTTCCATGGAATTGGAAGAAGCACTGCAAAATACACAATAATTTAGACAATATTAAAGGTGAGCAAAGCAATACACATTAAATATATATGTTATTTTTGAGCAGTGGGGGGTTAAAGTAAGAGGTTTAAGATATTGCTTACTGGAGTTTCTCTCATGAACTCTAACACATTTCTTTCATGTAAAAAGTGACTAGTTGCTTCATCACTGACCGGTGTTGGACCATAAATATGTTTGCCACAGCTTCTACTTGTGGGTGACTCAATATCTGGAGAAGTCCCAAAAGTAACAGCAGACTGAATTTAAGTATCAGTTTGTGAGATTGCCAAACACATTTGCAGTAAATGATAAACATAATGCGCTGATGAGAAAATTCACACTCTGACATGAAAAATATGGCGACCCCGCTCCCTTCCATTAGCATTGCCCTTCAGGTCTATTTAAGTTGGGGCCTGTTGAAAGCCGGCCATGAATCAAGATTTCTACAAGGTTGGTGGTAAGCTCCCAAAATGTATTCCTGGCCCTCTGTGTGTACAGAACAGAGGGGAATGAAATTAGTAGTTCCCAACACTCAATTTACCTGTTATCTGGAGTTTGATACAGGTGAATACCACACTTCAATTTGGTCCCAATGACTGATTAATTTTACTGGTGCCGAGAAATATAATGCAGGTCCTCCATTTTAAATTAAACAGCCAAACCTGGTTTAATGCATGAAGGCGTGAGCAGGAACATTTAATCAGTAAGATCCATGTTATTAAAAATACTGATAGTTTGAAGATACCAATATTACTACAGGAGAGATGACTTCTTTATTAAAACAAAACTATAATTAGTCCATAAAAAGAGACATTATAAGGAGAATCACCCTTTGAAGTGGTCAGATGTGTCGCTTTTGTGCTCCGTATTTCTCCGACAATGTAATTGGGAAGTCATTTGCAATGGACAATGATCAAGTAAAGTCCTTCAGAAACCCTCTAACCATAAGATTCCCCACCCAGGAGTTAGCTAGGATTTTTAAATGAGAAGTGTTTAAAAGATAGTAGATATTAAGATTATTACTCATTGGAGCTCATCCACCTCCCTCTCAAAGTCGTTACATCACACCTCCTCGGAGTTTGCTTTTGAATTTATTCAATGCCATTGTCCAGAAGGAATCAGATTGATCCATTTTAATTACCAACGATATCATCTTGTTTCCGCATAAAATGTTTAGTTTGCTTTAAGGCGTAAAGATGACTTGCCTGGCAAATCTTCCACTAGACTTTATCGTAAAAGCACAGCACAGCGCTGGTTGTGGCAATTTTCTTTAATATGCTAATTATTCTTTGATAAAGGCAATGGCTTTGTATACCATTAATTTTATATTACCAGGCACTTCCATAATCTATTACTGAGATACAAAGTACAAGAGTGATCCCTGTATTATTGGGGAGTTGGGTTAGAGACAAAGTAAATGTGGCTGATTGGATGCGCTTCTCAGATTGGCTGTCAGATCATTAAGATCAACCCCCAATCATCTTCAGACCTTGGAGTTATTAAAGGCTGAATGTGTTTATCTTCTTATGACTCTCCAATTAATTTCACTGCTGGCTATGGCATCACTGCTGCAAAAATATACTTTAATCTTTTATCAACTATTGTCATGTGTGGAATAAAGATGAGAAAATGTGTCTTGTGCAATGATCAATGATCCAATGAAGATCAGGCCAGGCAATGCTGGCACTGAAATTTGCAACAGCTCTCTCACTTGGCCTCTTTCACTGTATAATAAGGCTCCAAAGTATAATGTCTCTATATACAGTGCCTTCCGAAAGTATTTTTCCACATCTTGTTAGGTTACAGCCTTATTCTAAAATGTATGAAATAATTTTTTCCCCTCATCAATCCACACACAATACCCCATAATGACAAGGCAAAAACAGATTTCTAGAAATTAAATCATTTAAAAACAGAAATATCACATTTACTTAAGTATTCAGACCCTTTACTCAGTACTTTGTTGAAGCACCTTTGGCAGCAATTACAGCCTCGATTCTTCTTGAGTACGACGCTACAAGCACGGCATACCTGTATTTGGGGAGTTTCTCCCATTCTTCTCTACAGATCCTCTCAAGCTCTCTCAGGTTGGATGGGGAGCTTTGCTTCATGGCTATTTCCAGGTTTCTCCAGAGATGTTCGATCGGGTTCAAGCCCGGGCTTTGGCTGGGCCACTCTAGGACATTCAGAGACTTGTCCTGAAGCCACTCCTGCATTGTAATGGCTGTGTGCTTAGGGTCGTTGTTCTGTTGGAAGGTGAACCTTCGTCCCAGTCTGAGGTCCTGAGTGTTCTGGAGCAGGTTTTCATCAAGGATCTCTCTGTACTTTGTGCCATTCCTCTTTGCCTTGATCCTGACTAGTCTCCCAGTCCCTGCCACTAAAAAAAACACAGCATGATGCTGCCACCACCATGCTTCACCGTAGGGATGGTGCCAGGTTCTTCAGACGTGACACTTGGCATTCAGGCCAAAGAGTTGAAATTTGGTTTCATCAGACAAGAGAATCTTGTGTCTCGTGGTCTGAGAGTCTTTATGTGCCTTATGGCAAACTCCAAGCGGGCTGACATTTGCCTTTTACTGAGGAGTGGTTTCTGTCTGGCCACTACCATAAAAGCCTGATTGGTGGAGTGCTGCAGAGATGTTTGTCGTTCTGGAAGGTTCTCCCATCTCCATAGAGGAACTCTAGAACTATGTCAGAGTGACCATCGGGTTCTTGGTCACCTCCCTGACCAAGGCCCTTCTCCTGTGATTGCTCAGTTTGGCTGGGCGGCCAGCTCTAGGAAGAGTCTTGGTTGTTTTCAAACTTCTTTAATTTAAGAATGATGGAGGCCAATGTGTTCTTGGGGACATTCAATGCTGCAGAATTTTTTTTGTACCCTTCCCCATATCTGTACCAGGACACAATCCTGTCTCGGAGCTCTACGGACAATTCCTTTGACCTCATGTCTTGGTTTTTGCTATGACATGCACTGTCAACTGTGGGACCTTATATAGACAGGTGTGTGCCTTTCCAAATTATGTCCAATCAATTGAATTTACCACAGGTGGACTTCAATCAAGTTGTAGAAAGGATGATCAATAGAAACAGGATCCACCTGAGCTCAATGTCGTGTCTCATAGCAAAGGGCCTGAATACTTACGTAAATACGGTCTCTGTTTTTTATATTTAATACATTTTCAAAAATGTCTAAAAACCTATTTTCTGTTTGTCGTTATGGGGTATTGTTTGTAGATTGCTGAGGATTTGTTAAATTTTTTAATCCATTTTAGAATAAGGCTGTAACGTAACAAAATGTGGAAAAAGTCAAGGGGTCTGATTACTTTCCAAAAGCACTGTACCGGTATGCTTGTTTTAGCCATTCACTATCCGACTGTGGTCAAAACACTTTGTGAAAATGCAGTGCTGTACAGTACATCCCTCCTAAAGCTAAGTCATTGAGAGTAGGGTGTCGGGTGGCAGCAATGGAATGGATAGAGATTAGAGTTTGACACAGAGGGGAAGTGGCATCTGAAGCTTTTGACCCTCTCTGAAGTATTTATTAATGGGAATTGGTGTTTTTGTTCCCCAGGGAAATGGGATGGTTTGACACCTATCAATGATCTCATCCATCTCTCTCCACGTGTAGCCTAATGCCGTTGTGGTTCAGCTCCTTTGAACCCTGCAGTGAATCTACACATCCCCCTCTCTGACTCCTGCTCCTCCTGGGCAGATTCTCCCTGCGTCCCAAATGGCAGCCGATGCATTATATTAGGTTTTGATTGGCTTTTTCCTCTCTTTTATCCCGCATATTCTGTAACTAAATTTGGCACATCAGCTGAGAACTCTATTCCCTAAATGGTCACCAGATGGCGCCACCATACGTTCGCTAGTTTTATTGCCGAAAAAGGGGATGGAAAATTAGCAATATCGCATATTCACTTTTTGAAAGGACCTCCAAGTTGTCAACAGTGACGCTCGAATCACAGAGAACAATTAATTATGAACTCCATTTAAATATTTGAGAGAGGTGTTGTTGATATTAAAATCAATCTTCTAGTTTTGATTTCCCCATTCTAAATTAAAGAAAGCTAGCTCATAAATGGGGAAAACACACATGTTAATGGTGATGGGGGATCGATAGTTAAATATCGGGATATTATTTTTGACGTCTGAAAATATCTTCTTTAATAACCTGTTAGGGCTAGGGGGCAGCATTTGCACGTCTGGATAAAAAAAATGTACCCGATTTAATCTGGTTACTAATCCTACCCAGTAACTAGAATATGCATATACTTATTATATATGGATAGAAAACACTCTAAAGTTTCCAAAACTGTTTGAATGGTGTCTGTGAGTATAACAGAACTCATTTGGCAGGCAAAACCCTGAGACATTTTCTGACAGGAAGTGGATACCTGATGTGTTGTATTGACTTTAAACCTATCCCATTGAAAAACACAGGGGCTGAGGAATATTTTGGCACTTCCTATTGCTTCCACTAGATGTCACCAGCCTTTACAAAGTGTTTTGAGTCTTCTGGAGGGAGATCTGACCGAACAAGAGCCATGGAACGATGATGTCCCATTAGACACCTGGCGCGCGAGTTCATGTTGGGTACCCTCGTTCCAATACATTATAAAAGAGTATGCATTCGTCCACCTTGAATATTATTCATGTTCTGGTTAAAAAAGGCCCTAATGATTTATGCTATACAACGTTTGACATGTTTGAACGAACGTAAATATATTTTTTCCCCTCGTTCATGACGAGAAGTCCGGCTGGCTTAGATCATGTGCTAACAAGACAGAGATTTTTGGACATAAATGATGAGCTTTTTTGAACAAAACTACATTCGTTATGGACCTGTGATACCTGGAAGTGACATCTGATGAAGAGAATCAAAGGTAATGGATTATTTACATAGTATTTTCGATTTTAGATCTCCCCAACATGACGTCTAGTCTGTATCGCAACGCGTATTTTTCTGGGCGCAGTGCTCAGATTATTGCAAAGTGTGATTTCCCAGTAAGGTTATTTTTAAATCTGGCAAGTTGATTGCGTTCAAGAGATGTAAATCTATAATTCTTTAAATGACAATATAATATTTTACCAATGTTTTCTAATTTTAATTATTTAATTTGTGACGCTGACTTGACTGCCGGTTATTGGAGGGAAACGATTTCCTCAACATCAATGCCATAGTAAAACGCTGTTTTTGGATATAAATATGAACTTGATAGAACTAAAAATGCATGCATTGTCTAACAGAATGTCCTAGGAGTGTCATCTGATGGAGATTGTAAAAGGTTAGTGCATCATTTTAGCTGGTTTTATGGTTTTGGTGACCCTGTCTTTGACTTGACAAAACATTACACACAACTCTTGTAAATGTACTGTCCTAACATACTCTAAATTTATGCTTTCGCCGTAAAACCTTTTTGAAATCGTAAAACGTGGTTAGATTAAGGAGATGTTTATCTTTCAAAGGGTGTAAAATAGTTGTATGTTTGAAAAATTTGAATTTTGACATTTATTTGGATTCAAATTTGCCGCTCTTGAAATGCACCTGCTGTTGATGGAGTGCACCACGGGTGGCACGCTAGCGTCCCACCTAGCCCATAGAGGTTAAGAAAATCAATCAAACCTTTATTAACCTCTCTGGGCTAGGGTGGGACGTTTGCGTCCCACCCTAGTCAACAGCCAGTGGAATCCCGTGGCGCGATATTCAAATACCTTAGAAATGCTATTACTTCAATTTCTCAAACATATGACTATTTTACACCATTTTAAAGACAAGACTCTCGTTAATCTAACCACACTGTCCGATTTCAAAAAGGCTTTACAACGAAAGCAAAACATTAGATTATGTCAGCAGAGTACCCAGCCAGAAATAATCAGACACCCATTTTTCAAGCTAGCATATAATGTCACATAAACCCAAACCACAGCTAAATGCAGCACTAACCTTTGATGATCTTCATCAGATGACACCCCTAGGACATTATGTTATACAATACATGCATGTTTTGTTCAATCAAGTTCATATTTATATCAAAAAACAGCTTTTTACATTAGCATGTGACTAGCATGTGACTAGCATTCCCACAGAACACTTCCGGTGAATTTACTAACCTGTTAGGGCTAGGGGGCAGTATTGACACAGCTGGATAAAAAACGTACCCGATTTAATCTGGTTACTACTCCTGCCCAGTAACTAGAATATGCATATAATTATTGGCTTTGGATAGAAAACACTCCAAAGTTTCTAAAACTGTTTGAATGGTGTCTGTGAGTATAACAGAACTCAAATGGCAGGTCAAAACCTGAGAAGATTCTGTACAGGAAGTACCCTGTCTGACCATTTCTTGGCCTTCTTTGCCATCTCTATCCATTACAAAGTATCTCTGGGGTTACGTGACACTTCCTACGGCTGCCATAGGCTCTCAGAAGGCGGCAAAAAGCTGAATCATGGCTTTGCAGGCTCTGGCTGAAAAAAAGTAGCGCGTTTGGGTAGTGGCTGGTTACAGTACTGTGAGACTCAGGCTCGTGCCCGCGTCGACCGAATGCTTTGTTTTCTTTCCTCTGTTTACCTAAACGGAGATTCCCGGTCGGAATATTATCGCTTTTTTACGAGAAAAATGGCATAAAAATGGATTTTAAACAGCGGTTGACATGCTTCGAAGTACGGTAATTGAATATTTAGAATTTTTTTGTCACGAATTGCGCCATGCTCGTAACCCTGATTTACCATTTCGGATAGTGTCTGGAACGCACGAACAAAACGCCGCTATTTGGATATAACGATGGATTATTTTGGACCAAACCAACATTTGTTATTGAAGTAGCAGTCTTGGGAGTGCATTCTGACGAAGACAACAAAGGTAATCAAACTTTTGTAATAGTAAATCTGACTTTGGTCAGGGCTAAACTTGATGGGTGTCTAAATGGCTAGCCGTGATGGCTGGGCTATCTACTGAGAATATTGCAAAATGTGCTTTCACTGAAAAGCTACTTTAAAATCGGACACCTCGATTGCACAAAGGAGTTCTGTATCTATAATTCTTAAAATAATTGTTATGTTATGCTGGTTTTTGATATAAATATGAACTTGATTGAACAAAACATGCATGTATTGTATAACATAATGTCCTAGGTGTGTCATCTGATGAAGATCATCAAAGGTTAGTGCTGCATTTAGCTGTCTTCTGGGTTTTTGTGACATTATATGCTAGCTTGCAAAATGGGTGTCTGAATATTTCTGGCTGGGTACTCTGCTGACATAATCTAATGTTTTGCTGTAAAATAGTAAAATAGTAAAATAGTCATATGTAAAATAGTCATATGTTTGAGAAATTGAAGTAATAGTATTTCTAAGGTATTTGAAAATCGCGCCACGGGATTCAACTGGCTGTTGCGTAGGTGGGACGAATTCGTCCTGCCTAGCCCAGAGAGGTTAAATTACTCACGATAAACGTTCACAAAAAACATAACAATTATTTTAAGAATTATAGATACAGAACTCCTTTATGCAATCGCGGTGTCCGATTTTAACTTCTTGACGGTCGCCTAGGATAGGGGTTTTTGAAAAAAAATTGTGCCCATTTTAAACGGCCTCCTACTCAAACTAAGAAGCTAGGATATGCATATAATTAATACTTGTGGATAGAAAACACCCTAAAGTTTCTAAAACTGTTTGAATGGTGTCTGTGAGTATAACAGAACTCATATGGCAGTCAAAACCCCGAGACCGATCGTAACAGGATGTGGAATTCTGAATTGCGTACTCAACTTCATCACTTTGCCTATTAATCACACCGTGAGCAATGGTTCATTGAGCACTTCCTATTGCTTCCACTAGATTTCCCCAGTCTTTACAAAGTGGTTTGAGTCTCCTACTGTGAAAACTGACTGAATGAGACGCTGTGGAAAGTGGTCACATGAGGAGGGCCATCACCATTATGACGCCGGCGCCCCTGGCTACCCTCCCCTTTCGAAACGTTTTGAAAGACAATGCAATCGTCCCCCTTGAATCTTATTGGAGCTCTGGTTGAAAAAGGCCCTAAAGATTTATGTTATACAACGTTTGACATGTTTGAACGAACCTAAATTAAAAAAAAAGGCATTTTATTGAAAATGGAGTCCCGCAGCCGACGGAAGTTTTGGAGCAGCCTTCAGAACGCGCTAACAAGAACAAGCTATTGGGACGTAAAGGATTCACTTTTTCGAACGAAAATACATTTGTTGTGGACCTGGGATTCCTGGAAGTGCTTTCTGAGGAAGATAATCAAAGGTAAGGGATTATTGACAATAGTATACAAGAGTAGATTTGATATGCGATTGTTCCAAGATGGCGCTGACCTGTAACGGTAGCCTATTTTTCTGAGTATCGCATCCCCTTTTATCGCAAAGTGTGATTACCCAGTAAAGTTATTTTTAAATCTGGCATTACAGGTGCTTTCAAGAGATATTCATCTATAAATCTTAGAATGACAATATTACATTTTAAAAATGTTTTCGAATAGTAATTTAGTAAATTGTAGCGCTGTTTCACCGGATGCATTTGAGGGAAAATAGTTAGTCAACGTCACGCGCCGATGTAAAATGCTGTTTTTATATATAAATATGAACTTTATCGAACAAAAGAATGCATGTATTGTGTAACATGATGTCCTAGGAGTGTCATCTGATGAAGATTGTCAAAGGTTAGTGCTGCATTTAGCTGTTTTTTGGTTATTTGTGATGCATGTGGTTGGTCGGAAAATGGCTATGTGGCTACTTTTACGATATACTCCTCTAACATAATCTAATGTTTTGCTTTTGCTGTAAAGCCTTTTTGAAATCGGACAACGTGGTTCGATTCAGGAGAGGTGTATCTATAAAACGATATAACATAGTCCTATATTTAAAAAAAAAAAATATTACATTTTGTTATGCTAATGGTGATAGGATTTTTCGCTGGATGTGAGCCCGACCAGGGGTTAACCTCTATGGGACCGGCGGGACGAATTCGTCCCACCTACGTAACAGCCACTGCCATCCTGTGGCGCGATTTTCAAAATCTTCAAAATCATATTACTTCAATTTCTCAAACATATGACTATTTTAAAGCCATTTAAAGATAAGACTCTCGTTAATCTAACCACACTGTCCGATTTCAAAAAGGCTTTACAACGAAAGCAAAACATTAGATTATGTCAGCAGAGTACCAAGCCAGAAATAATGAGACACCCATTTTTCAAGCCAGCATATAATGTCACCAAAACCCAGAAGACAGCTAAATGCAGCACTCACCTTTGATGATCTTCATCAGATGACAACCCTAGGACATTATGTTATACAATACATGCATGTTTTGTTCAATCAAGTTCATATTTATATCAAAAACCAGCTTTTTACATTAGCATGTGACGTTCAGAACTAGCATACCCCCCGCAAACTTACGGGGAATTCGCTAACATTTTACTAAATTACTCACGATAAACGTTCACAAAAAGCATAACAATTATTTTAAGAATTATAGATACAGACCTCCTCTATGCACTCGATATGTCCGATTTTAAAATAGCTTTTTGGTGAAAGCACATTTTGCAATATTCTAAGTACATAGCCCAGGCATCACGGGCTCGCTATTTAGACACCCGGCAAGTTTAGCACTCACCATAATCATATTTACTATTATAAAAATGTCATTACCTTTTGTTGTCTTCGTCAGAATGCACACCCAGGACGTCTACTTCAATAACAAATGTTGGTTTGGTCCAAAATAATCCATCGTTATATCCGAATAGCGGCGTTTTGTTCGTGCGTTCCAGACACTATCCGAAATAGTAAAGAAGTGTCGCGCGCTTGGCGCAATTCCTGACAATAAAATTCAAAGTATTCCATTGCCGTACGTCGAACCATGTCAACCGCTGTTTAAAATCAATTTTTACGTCATTTTTCTCGTAGAAAAGCGATAAAATTCCGACAGGGAATCTCCTTTTCGGCAAACAGAGGAAAAAATCCCAAAGGCGGGGGCGGTCGGGGTCACGCGCATAAGCTAGTGTCTCTTGATGGGCCACTTGAGAAAGGCGATAATGTGTTTCAGCCTGGGGCTGGAATGACGACATTCTCTTTTTTCCCGGGCTCTGAGAGCCTATGGACGACGTGGGAAGTGTCACGTTAGAGCAGAGATCCTTAGTAAATGATAGAGATGGCAAAGAAGTTCCAGAAATGGTCAGACAGGCCACTTCCTGTAAAGGAATCTCTCAGGTTTTGACCTGCCATTTGAGTTCTGTTATACTCACAGACACCATTCAAACAGTTTTAGAAAATTTAGGGTGTTTTCTATCCATATGTAATAAGTATATGCATATTCTAGTTACTGAGTAGGAGTGGTAACCAGATTAAATCGGGTATGTTTTTTATCCAGCCGTGTCAATGCTGCCCCCTAGCCCTAACAGGTTAAAATAGCTTTTCGGTGAAAGCACATTTTGCAATATTCTGAGTATATAGCCCGGCCATCACAGGCTAGCTATTTTGACACCCACCAAGTTTGGTACTCACCAAACTCAGATTTACTATAAGAAAAATTGCATTACCTTTGCTGTTCTTCGTCAGAATGCACTCCCAGGACTTCTACTTCAATAACAAATATTGGTTTGGTTCCAAATAATCCATAGTTATATCCAAATAGCGGCGTTTTGTTCGTGCGTTCAAGACACTATCCGAATGGTAAAGAAGGGTGACGCGCCCGGCGCGTTTTGTGACCAAAAAATTCAAAATATTCCATTACCGTACTTCGATGCATGTCAAACGCTGTTTAAAATCAATTTTTAAGCGATTTTTCTCGTAAAAAAGTGATAATATTCTGACCGGGAGTCGTTGTTTTCGTTCAAAGACTGAAAATGTAAACATGGAGTCGTCTCGAGCACGTGCGCACCAGTCTCATTGTTCTCAGATCGACCACTTACCAAATGCGCTACTGTTTTTCAGCCATGGCCTGCAAAGTCATCATTCAACGTTCTGGCGCCTTCTGAGAGTCTATGGGAGCGTTAGAAAATGTCACGTTACAGCAGAGATCCCCTGTTTTGGATAGAGATGACAAAGAAGGCCAAGAAATGGTCAGACAGGGTACTTCCTGTTTGGAATCTTCTCAGGTTTTGACCTGCCAAATGAGTTCTGTTATGCTCACAGACACCATTCAAACAGTTTTAGAAACGTTAGGGTGTTTTCTATCCAAATCAAACAATTATATGCATATTCTAGTTACTGGGCAGGAGTAGTAACCAGATTTAATCGGGTACGTTTTTTATCCGGCCGTGCAAATACTGCCCCCTATCCCCAACAGGTTAAGAAACTGACGCTACCCAGGAGGTCTTCTATCCTCAACAATCTTGTGGGATACTTTGAAGCAAGTCCGTCATATGAGACCCCTTGACAACATCCCCCTGAGAGATTAACTGTCCTTTTTCATTCCAAGTAGAGGCCCCCTTTGAGTCTTTCAGTTTTTCTACCGGTTTCGCAAGACAGAATGGCTAAGATAAGACTTGCTCCATGTCAGATCAAACAGGTACTGAGTGGAATATCCCTGCCTGGGTACACATTTTTTTGCTCCCAGTGTTCGCAGGACAAGTCTATGACTTAGGCAGACCTACCCAGAAATTACTTTTTCCTATTCATTCTACAAGGGGACATAAGATCATTAAACAGCAGCTCCATAAGTTCACTACAAAAATGTCCAACTGTTTCAACTGTTCAAACAAAAAAACTTTTTCTCCAAACATATTTTACTTATTTCTTTAAGATCAACAAGGCCACTACACACCACATCAATCACCAGGCCATTACTTTTTATTTCAAATGTGTTTTACTTCCAAGAAACAGCTGACTATCAACTTACATAATCACACACTAAATATCGTGAGAACATCTGGAGACGATGATATTAACAGGTCAACCACAGGTCAGATCAATCAATTTTTGACAGCAACCGTCTACTACATTCTTTCGAATGTTCATGAAAAATGTTAAATAATAAAAAAGGCTCTGCAGGAGACAGTAAAAACAACAAATACAGGGTGGCCAAGCATGACTCCAACACCATCATTAAGTTGGCGGACGACAGAACAGTGGTAGGCCTGATCACCGACAACAATGAGACCGCATATAGGGAGGAGATCAGAGACCTGGCAGTGTGGTGCAAGGATACCAACCTCTCCGTCAACGTGATCAAGACAAAGGAGATGATAGTGGACGTAAGGAAAAGGAGGACCAAGCAAGCCCCCCCATTCTCATCGACGGGGCGGTAATGGAGCAGGTTGAGAGCTTCAAGTTCCTTGGTGTCCACATCACCAACAAACTATCATGGTCCAAACACACCAAGACAGTCGTGTAGAGGGCACGACAACACCTATTCCCCCTCAGGAGACTGAAAAGATTTGGTATGGGTCCTCAGATCTTCAAAAGGTTCCACAGCTGCAACATCGAAAGCATCCTGACTGGTTGCATCACTGCCTGGTAATGGCAACTGCTCGGCCACCGACCGCAAGGCACAACAGAGGGTAGTGCGTACAGCCCAGTACATCACTGGGGCCAAGCTTCCTGCCATCCAGAACCTCTATACCAGGCGGTGTCAGAGGAAGGCCCTAAAAATTGCCAAAGACTCCAGCCACCCTAGTCATAAGGCTTCTTAACAGCTTCTACTCCCAAGCCATAAGACTCCTAACCAGCTAATCAAATGGCTACCCATACTATTTTCATTGTCCCCCCACCCCCATTTTTAAGCTGCTGCTACTCTGTTTATTATCCATGCATAGTCACTTTACCTCTACCTACATGTACATATTACCTAAATTACCTCGACTAACCTGTGCCCCTGCACATCGACTCTGTACCGGTACCCCCTGTAAATAGCCTCGCTACTGTTATTTTATTGTTGCTCCTTAATTATTTGTAATTTTTCTTCTTTATTTTATTTGTATTTTTTCACTTCAGTTTATTTTAGTAAATACTGTCTTACCACTTATTTTTCTTAAAACTGCATTGTTGGTTAAGGGCTTGTATGTAAGCATTTCACTGTATGTTTACACCAGTTGTATTCGGCGCATGTGACAAATATACCATATCAAATTGTATCAAAAACAAAAGTGTGTTGCTTCAATAGACATAGCTAGCATAGGCTGTAAATATTTAATGCGCAACAGATCAATAATATGATCCATGTAGATTCATGTAGGGTCCATACTGTCCATATGAAAGGTAGGAAACATGACCAGAGGTGGGAAGTCAGTGTTATAGCCTAACCTAAAACTCAATAGATGAAATGGCTCCATGTTATTAAATTCACATGCAACAGGTCCTTGTCCAAGTGTAAACAGTAGGATACAGCCGTCTAATAAAGCTACCGACAAAGGCCGATGAGAAATCCGTAGCCTTGTCCAGCCCTTCAACGTTTGCGCTGTCGGTAGAAGGATTCCGCTTCTTCGGGGGTCTTAAAAAATGGTCCTCACTGTTAAAGATGATGCGGAGGCAGGTAGAATGAATCAGCCTGAAGCAGATTCCATTCTTGTACAGAGTAGACTTGATCTCATTGAATGTGGCCCGTTTTTTTCGCCAAGCTAGGACTGAAATCGTGGTAGAACTTGATCTTGTGACCTTGGAAAGTGATGTTACCATGCTCCCTTGCCCACTGAAGAACAAGCCCCTTCTTGTTGTAGTGGTAGAACCACTTTAGGATCCGACCCGGACGACCACCGGGGCGAGGCTTTGGTCCCATGCTACAGTGGGCTCTGTCGAGTTCAGGGGGTTTGGGAAAAGTCTCATCGCCCACCAGCTCCGACATGAATTGGGTTGGAGTTCTTGTCTCAGGGCAGTCCAACCACGCGTATATTTTGCCGTTTTGACCGTGAAATGAAATCCTACACCTTTAGCTGCCTGTAGCAACTCGTTCCCGTCAATCACCTCATTAAGCCTGGTCTCCAGGGTGGTGATCTGGTCGTTGTGGTCCAACAGCCCGGCCTTGACTTCAGCCAGTGTGGTGGTATGGGATGCCACAAACTGACAGATGGTTTCAACTGTTGCCTGAATTGGGGCCAGAGAAGGCACTAGGGAGTTATTCAGCGACTCGTTGAGTTTTGATGGCAGACTTTCCCGTGACTTGGCTAGCTCTCTGGTGAGAATCTCCAGTCTTATTGGAGTAGCCATAGAGGGTGGGATGGTCACAATCTTTGGTGAAGTTGCTTTGGCACAGTGCAAAGTTTGTTTAGTTGATTTTTCCAAAGCGTGTGACTGGTTTGTTCATACTATAGTGGGAGACGAGAAGCAAGTACAGGGAGTGAATATTTATTAAATAACGGACATAAAACAAAACAGGGACAGCATCCAGACAAGGGGAACAAAACAACATTAAATGCAGACACGGGGAAGAAACTGAGGAAGTGACAGATATAGGGTCGGCAATCAATAAAGTAATAGAGTCCAGGTAACTCCCCTGAAGCGGTGATGCGCATAACGATGGTGACAGGTGTATGTAATGATGGGCCGCCTGGTGCCCTTGAGCGCAAGAGAGGGGGAGCGGGAGCAGGAATGACAGCCCGACAGGCCGGCCGAGGCATGGGAGCCCGACAGGCCAGCTGAGGCATGACGTGGGATGAGAGCCTGATGAGCCAGCTGGGGCGTGGTAGCCCGACGAGCCAGCTGAGGCAAACACAGTTCCTTCGGCAGTGGCACCCGGACCCGACATCACCAACCCCAACAAAAAACAAAAACTCCCTATGTTGTTGTCTGCATTCTGTGAGGACAGGCGCTGGGAGATGAGAAGCAAGTACAGGGAGTGAATATTTAATAAATAATGGACATGAAACAAGGGGAACAAAACGACATTAATGCAGACACGCGGAAGAAACTGAGGAAGTGACAGCTATAGGGGAGGCAATCAATAAGGTAATAGAGTCCAGATGAGTCCCATGAAGTGCTGATGCACGTAACGATAGCTTTTGAGGTAATAAGAAATACAAATATCGGCAAAAGGAACGATAATTTACAAAAGGTTGTCAGAGGAGAAACCCTGTGCGACCCTGTGCGACTTCTTCCTACATCGTTCAACCGGAAACAAAAGAAACGAAAGAGAACTATCTAACATAGAAAGAATAGAAGCAGCCTATCTGTAACCACACCTGTTAGCATAATCATCATATAATCATGACTCTTCATTTTGTAAAAAAATGTGTGTATATTGTAGCGAATTCAGTAGTTAGCTCGACCGGGACTTGAATCTTCCTCAAGTTCAAGTCTATTTCAAGTTCAAGTTTCTGGTGTGACCAACATTTGCCTCATGCAACACGACACATCTCCTTCGCATAGAGTTGATCAGGCTGTTGATTGTGAACTTTGGATGTTGTCCCACTCCTCTTCAATGGCTGTGCAAAGTCGCTGGATATTGGCGGGAACTGGAACACGTCAATCCAGAGCATCCCAAACTTGCTCAATGGGTGCCTTGTCAGGTGAGTATGCAGACATTTTCAACATCCAGGAATTGTGTACAAATCCTTGCAACATGTGCCGTAAATTATCATGCTGAAACATGAGGTGATGGCGGTGGATGAATGGCAGGATCTCGTCCCGGTATTTCTGTGCAATTTGAATGCATCGGCAATTGTGTTCGTTGCTTATGCCTGCACATACAGTAATCCCACTGCCACCATGGGGCACTCTGTTCACAACATTGACATTACCAAACCGCTAGCCCACACAACACCATACACGCTGTCTGCCATCTGCCCAGTACAGTTCAAACCTGGGTTATTCCGTGAAGAGCACACTTCTCCAGTGTGTCAGTGGCCATCGAAGGTGAGCATTTGCCCACTGAAGTTGATTACGACGCCAATTTGCAGTCAGGTCAAGTCCCTGCTTAAGAGGATGCGCATGCAGGTGAGGTCCCTGAGACGGTTTATGACAGTTTGTGCAGAAATTATTTGGTTGTGCAAACCCACAGCTGTCTGGGTGGCTGGTCTCAGACGATCCCGCAGGTGAAGAAGCTGGATGTAGAGGTCCTGGGCAGGCATGGTTACACGTGGTCTGCGGTTGTGAGGTCAGTTGGACATACTGCCAAATTCTCAAAATAACTTTGGAGGCGGCTTATGGTATAGAAATGAGCATCCAATCATGTGGCAACAGTTCTGGTGGACATTCCTACAGTCAGCATGCTAATTGCACACGTCCTCAAATTGAGACATCTGTGGCATTGTGTTGTGCGACAAAACTGCACATTTTAGTGTGGCCTTTTACCCCAGCACAAGGCTCACCTGTGTAATGTTTAATCAGCTTCTTGATAGGCCACACCTGTCAGGTGGATGTATTATCTTAGCAAAGGAGAATTGCTCACTAACAGGGATGTAAACAAATTTGTGCACACAGTCTGAGAGAAATATGCTTTTTGTGCATGTGAAAAATGTCTGGGATCTTTTATTTCAGCTCATGAAACATGGACCAACACTTCACCTGTTGCGTTTTATATTTTTGTTCAGTATAATTATTGCTCTGTGTGTATAACACTTTGGAACATTCATATAGAAATATGCTAGAACAAACACCCCTACCTGTCAGGTAGAATATGGAATCATGTTGACTCAGTTGTTGACATATCTATCTGCAATGTAGGATCATGTTTGGCTACTGAACGTGCCCCTGCTGTCCAAAAGAAGTAGGCTTTATTGTTCTCCAGCATCATTGTGACACATCATCTGATAAGATACAGTGCATTCGGAAAGTATTCAGACCTCTTCCGTTTTTCCACATTTTGTTACATTACAGCCTTATTCTAAAATGGATAATATTACAAAATGTATGAAAAGTGATGTGGTTCAATACTTTCTGAATGCGCTGTAGATAGATGGATAGATAGATGGACATGTTATTATAGTTATATTCTAGAATCAAGCTTTTTTTAAGGGCTCGTAAGTAAGCATTTCACGGTAAGGTCAAATACACAAGTTGTATTCGGTGCATGTGACAAATAAAATTTGATTTGAACATGAATGGCCACAGATAATAGCCACATTGTCTGTCCTTTCGACCCAAGTTTCACAGAGCATGATAAGGAGGGTTTAAATGGTTACATTCAGTCAACTGTCAATCAACATATGAACATGTGACAGAAAAGGCAGTTGCTGTGCTACTCTAGAGGCGAAAGAAACGCACACCTATTTAGGCGAGGTGCTGGCTAGCGGAGTGGAACACTTAAAAAAAATAACGGCGAGCCGCACATTCTAGGAGCTTAGATGCAAAAATATTTATGTCCAACGTTTCGACAGACAAGCTGTCTTCATCAGGGTATCAGGGTCTAGTTGCTGTGCTAGACCTGATATAAAAGGTACATAGCTATCAGGAATAAATTGAACATGTCACCACCATAAAAGATTACAATATTTTACAAAGTTTGTCTAAATTTAGACGTATGCCTGGTAAGATGTTGGCATCACTGGCAGACTTTTGTTTGTGGTTGTTGTATAATAAATCAATGAGCAGTGTCCTTTGGATGAAAACTGCCCACAGAGATGCACCCAGTGAAGTTTCCCTCAGTGTTCATTCAGCTTCAGTACTTTGCACATACAGCACACGAGCTACTTATGAAGGGATTGTCTTCAATATTTAATGGAGACTTCTCCACTAGTATCCCTGGGTTTGCAGTGGAAATTGTGGTTGTTTTATGAGGTGAAAAGGAATTCTTACAAAATCATTGCCTGTAAAGTATTCATGAGGGAAGATAAATTCATATTAGTTTGTGCAACTTTGTATTTTTTATGTTTGATTAATATCTTATATGCAATACACATTGCTCTTGTAGCTGTACAAGAGGAGATCGTGTGATTGTCTGTTGAGGATCATCCAAGGGCAGGTAGGCGTTAGTGGACTGGAAGCTCAGACGTGCGGCATCTACCTCAAGATACCATCTGACACAGAAGGGAAACAGGCCAGGAACAGAGAGTAGTCTTTGAAAGATAATAGGATCAACGTAGACTACCATTCAAAAGTTTGGGGTCACTTAGAAATGTCCTTGTTTTAGAAAGAAAAGCTCCAGAAAGCATATTTTCTTCTGTTTAAGCCATTTTGTTGTTGATTTACTTCTGTGTTTTGGGTTGTTGTCCTGTTGCATCACCCAACTTCTGTTGAGCTTCAATTGGCAGACAGATAGCCTAACATTCTCCTGAGAAATGTCTTGATAAACTTGGGAATTCATTTTTCCGTCGATGATAGCAAGCTGTCCAGGCCGAGGCAGCAAAGCAGCTTCAAACCATTATGCTCCCTTCACCATACATTATAGTAGGGATGAGGTTTTGATGTTGGTATGCTATGCCTTTTTTCTCCACACAGTGTTGTGTGTTCCTTCCAAACAACTCAACTTTAGTTTCATCTTTCCTCAGAATATTTTGCCAGTAGCGCTGTGGAATATCCAGATGCGTTTTTGCAAAATTCAGACATGCAGCAATGTTTTTTTTGGACAGCGGTGGCTTCTTCCATGGTGTCTTCCCATGAACACCATTCTTGTTTAGTGTTTAACGTATCGTAGACTCGTCAACAGAGATGTTAGCAGGTTCCTGAGATTTCTGTAAGTCTTTAGCTGACACTCAATGATTCTTCTTAACCTCACTGAGCATTCTGCGCTGTGCTCTTGCAGTCATCTTTGCAGGACAGCCACTCCTAGGGAGAGTAGCAACAGTGCTGACCTCTCTCCATTTATAGACTATTTGTCTTACCGTGGACTGATGAACATACAGTGCCTTGCGAAAGTATTCACCCCCCTTGGCATTTTTCCTATTTTGTTTTCTTATAATTTGATTTACACAATATGCCTACCCCTTTGAAGATACAAAATATTTTTTACTGTGAAACAAGAAATAAGACAAAAAAACTGAAAACTCTATAAACTTGGCACATCTAGCCACTGGGTATTTTGCCCATTCTTCAAGGCAAAACTACTCCAGCTCCTTCAAGTATGATGGGTTCCGCTGGTGTACAGCAGTCAGATGGATTGAGATCTGGGCTTTGACTAGGCCATTCCAAGACATTTAAATGTTTTCCCTTAACCTGTTGGGTCTAGGGGGCAGCATTTGCACGTCTGGATAAAAAAAATGTACCCGATTTAATCTGGTTACTAATCCTACCCAGTAACTAGAATATGCATATACTTATTATATATGGATAGAAAACACTCTAAAGTTTCCAAAACTGTTTGAATGGTGTCTGTGAGTATAACAGAACTCATTTGGCAGGCAAAACCCTGAGACATTTTCTGACAGGAAGTGGATACCTGATGTGTTGTATTGACTTTAAACCTATCCCATTGAAAAACACAGGGGTTTAGGAATATTTTGGCACTTCCTATTGCTTCCACTAGATGTCACCAGCCTTTACAAAGTGTTTTGAGTCTTCTGGAGGGAGATCTGACCGAACAAGAGCCATGGAACGGTGATGTCCCATTAGACACCTGGCGCGCTACTTCATGTTGGGTACCCTCGTTCCAATACGTTATAAAAGGCTATGCATTCGTCCACCTTGAATATTATTCATGTTCTGGTTAAAAAAGGCCCTAATGATTTATGCTATACAACGTTTGACATGTTTGAACGAACGGAAATATATTTTTTCCCCTCGTTCATGACGAGAAGTCCGGCTGGCTTACATCATGTGCTAACGAGACGGAGATTTTTGGACATAAATGATGAGCTTTTTTGAACAAAACTACATTCGTTATGGACCTGTGATACCTGGAAGTGACATCTGATGAAGAGAATCAAAGGTAATGGATTATTTACATAGTATTTTCGATTTTAGATCTCCCCAACATGACGTCTAGTCTGTATCGCAACGCGTATTTTTCTGGGCACAGTGCTCAGATTATTGCAAAGTGTGATTTCCCAGTAAGGTTATTTTTAAATCTGGCAAGTTGATTGCGTTCAAAAGATGTAAATCTATAATTCTTTAAATGACAATATAATATTTTACCAATGTTTTCTAATTTTAATTATTTAATTTGTGACGCTGACTTGACTGCCGGTTATTGGAGGGAAACGATTTCCTCAACATCAATGCCATAGTAAAACGCTGTTTTTGTATATAAATATGAACTTGATAGAACTAAAAATGCATGCATTGTCTAACATAATGTCCTAGGAGTGTCATCTGATGGAGATTGTAAAAGGTTAGTGTATCATTTTAGCTGGTTTTATGGTTTTGGTGACCCTGTCTTTGACTTGACAAAACATTACACACAACTCTTGTAAATGTACTGTCCTAACATACTCTAAATTTATGCTTTCGCCGTAAAACCTTTTTGAAATCGTAAAACGTGGTTAGATTAAGGAGATGTTTATCTTTCAAATGAGGTAACATAGTTGTATTTTTGAAAAATTTGAATTTTGACATTTATTTGGATTCAAATTTGCCGCTCTTGAAATGCACCTGCTGTTGATGGAGTGCACCACAGGTGGCACGCTAGCGTCCCACCTAGCCCCAAGAGGTTAAACCACTCGAGTGTTGCTTTAGCAGTATGCTTAGGGTCATTGTCCTGCTGGAAGGTGAACCTCTGTCCCAGTCTCAAATCTCTGGAAGACTAAAACAGGTTTCCCTCAAGAATTTCCCTGTATTTAGTACCATCCATCATTCCTTCAATTCTGACCAGTTTCCGGGTCCCTGTCGATGAAAAACATCCCCACAGCATGATGCTGCCACCACCATGCTTCACTGTGAGGTTGGAGTTCTCAGGGTGATGAGGTGTTGGGTTTGTGCCAGACATAGCGTTTTTCTTGATGGCCAAAAAGCTACATTTTAGTCTCATCTGACCAGAGAACCTTCTTCCATATGTTTGGGGAGTCTCCCACACGCCTTTTGGCGAACACCAAACGTGGTTGCTTATGTTTTTCTTTAAGCAATGACTTTTTTTCTGGCCACTCTTCCGTAAAGCCCAGCTCTGTGGAGTGTACGGCTTAAAGTGCTCCTATGGACAGATACTCCAGTCTCCGCTGTGGGGCTTTGCAGCTCCTTCAGGGTTATCTTTGGTCTCTTTGTTGCCTCTGATTAATGCCCTCCTTGCCTGGCATGTGAGTTTGGTGGGCGGCCCTCTCTTGGCAGGTTTGTGTTGGTGCCATATTCTTTCTCTTTTTAAATAATGGATTTAACGGTACTCCGTGGGATGTTCAAAGTTTCAATTTTTTTTACAACCCAACCCTGATCTGCACTTTTCCACAACATTGTCCCTGATCTTTTTAGAGAGCTCCTTGGTCTTCATGGTGCCGCTTGCTTGGTGGTGTCCCTTGCTTAGTGGTGTTGCAGACTCTATGGCCTTTCAGAACAGGTGTGTATATATTGGGATCATGTGACAGATCATGTGCAATCTTACTAATTATGTGACCTCTGAAGGTAATTGGTTGCACCAGAGCTTATTTAGGGGCTTCATAGCAAAGGGGGTGACTATATATGCACGCACCACTTTTACGTTTTAGATTTTTTTTTATTGAATCATGTTATTTTTTTCATTTCACTTCACCAATTTGGACTATTTTATGTTTGTCCATTACATGAAATCCAAATAAAAATCAATTAGACCTGTTTGGGATAGGGGGCAGTATTTTCACGGCCGGATAAAAAACGTACCCGATTTAATCTGGTTACTACTCCTGCCCAGAAACTCTAAAGTTTCTAAAACTGTTTGAATGGTGTCTGTGAGTATAACAGAACTCATATGGCAGGCCAAAACCTGAGAAGATTCTATACAGGAAGTGCCCTGTCTGACAATTTGTTCTCCTTCTAGGGCATCTCTATCAAAAATACAGCATCTCTGCTGTAAGAATGCCTTCTCTGTTGCATATTTTGGCCCACATTTGATATCTTCATGTTGGCCCTTTTCTTGTGCTTTGTTGTCTGTCTAAAAACAATTATGTGCTTTCACCCATGTAAGGGAAAACCCCCCTAATTTGGACAAAATAACATGGGAACATATTGGCATAGCACGAATCATACACACGATTGTAAATACCACCGAAAGCGGTCCATCTCCGGGCCAATCATATGGCAATTTTCCGATGGCAATTGCCAATTGTAACACCCCAAATTTCCTTTAGATGGCGAGCGCGCTCCACCGTGGTTTTTCATACAGCAAATGATACCCAAGTCTACACCCAAAGGTCAGATTTTGATAATATGATCTTTTTTTTGAAAACTTATCAACCCTTAAAAAAGTGATTTCTGGACCGTTTTTCGAAATGTTTTCGATTGTTATGTCAATTACACATGTATAAGAGCTGTATGAACATGCTTATGACGTTTTTTATTGACGTCGTTTTTTGGGTTGCTTTTGCTTGTGCACAAGGCATATGTTTTGTGCATTTTGAATATGATTTCATAGGAAAAAAGTGACCTTTTTTTTTGTCATTTTTTTTGCAAAATGACATGTGCAATGCTTTTTTTTGTCAATTATGAAAGTATTGAATGTGCCAAATCACAGCAAATATCCAATAGATGGCTAGAGCTCTCCGCAGTGAATTTTAATATTGCAAATGTAACACAATTCAAGACCCAAGAGTCAAATTTTGAAAAAATGACATATTTTTTGAAAAGTTTTCAACCCCTTAAAAAGTGGTTTCTGGACCGTTTTTCGATTTTTTTTTCGATTGTTATGTCAATTACACATGTATAAGAGCTGTATGAACATGCTAATGACGTTTTTATTGACATAATTTTTGGGGTTGTTTTTGCTTGTGCATAAGGCATATGTTTTGTGCATTTGGAATATGATTTCATAGGAAGTCAAAAGTGACATATTTGCTTGTGCATAAGGCATATGATTTGTGCATTTGGAATATGATTTCATAGGAAGTCAAAAGTGACATCTTTTTTTCTTTTTTTTGCCAAATGCCATTAGAAATGTGCAAATGAAATGTCCAATTCTTTTTTTGTCAATTATACGTGTATGAAAGTATTGAAGGTGCCAAATCAGGATGTTTGTCCGTTTGCCATGTACGATCATAGGAAGTCGGTTCCCAAACCCAAAAGTCAGTGAACCACTGTCCAAATGGCATTTCTACTGCCCAAATGATATATAGCCCTATGTTAAGCCATGAATCAATGCAGACAGTCTACTTGTCATGTATGATGAGGGAGAAGTGGGACTCTGTTGCTTTAAACATTTTTTACGAATTTGACATGCTCAGAACGCATAATTGACTGGCCCGATGATCTCGGGATGGCCGTGCAGTGACTGTGGTTCCTCTCACTCGCTCGTTGTGTTGATTTCATTATGTCAACTTTGGTGATATTTTTTGCTGTTGAATCATGTTGCAAATGCGCGTTACGTTTGCAATATAGCGCGTTACGTTTGCAATATGATTCAATGGGCATTTAGCATCACGAATTTAGGCATGCTCAAAAATACTGCAGAAATGCATAATTGACTGTCCCGATGATCTCGGTATGGCCGGACAGTGACTGTGGTTCCTCTCCATGGCTTGATGGTGACATGAGAGAAGTGGGACTGTCGTTTTTTTAGCGATTTTTTTGAAAAATGTCCAAAATGACTAGGGGCGCCCCATATTGGATGGGCACTGATGGAAGGTGCTCCCTACCCAACCGTGGACCCCTTGCACCCCCCTAAAGGCATTTAAAACCCTTCTAAAAAATGTATCCTGGTAACCCATTTCGGGTCACCATGTGCACGGATCCGCATTACCGATATGTTTCAATGGGCCTCAACATCACGAATTTGGCATGCTCAAAAACCCTGCAGAAATGCATAATTGACTGTCCCAATGAACTGGGGATGGCCGTGCAGTGACTGTGGTTCCTCTCTATCGCTCATTGTGTTGATTTCATCATGTCAACTTTGGTGATATTTTTTGCTGTTGAATCATATTGCAAACGCGCGTTATGTTTGCAATATTGCGCGTTACATTTGCAATATGATTCATCATGTCAACTTTGGTGATATTTATTGCTGTTGAATCATATTGCAAACGCGCGTTACGTTTGCAATATTGCGCGTTACGTTTGCAATATGATTCATCATGTCAACTTTGGTGATATTTTTTGCTCTTGAATCATATTGCAAATGCACGTTACATTTGCAATATTGCGCGTTACGTTTGCAATATGATTCAATGGGCATTTAGCATCACAAATTTAGTCATGCTCAAAAATACTGCAGAAATGCATAATTGACTGACCCGATGAACTCGGGATGGCCGGGCAGTGACTGTGGTTCCTCTCCATTGCTTGTCACCCAGCAGTCAGCGTCCATCAGTCAATTAGATGTCATTCTGACACCAAACTGATACCATCTGACACCAAATACACTTTTTCCAACTCGTATAGAAGCCAACTATCACATATGTCAGAGAAGGCCCATAATTCACAGTGCTTTCAATTTTAACCATAAAAAAAACATAAAACACAGAGTTACGTTATAGCTGCGGGTCCAGCTCTGACAATATGTGTAGGCCTATGTGAGGCGACCCCGAATCCCAAGTTTCGGCTAGATAGGTCATTCGGTGCCCGAGCAATGGCCTTAATTGGTGCTGAAAATCCACTTTTTCAGGGCATTACTAAGGGGTCCCTGAATGAGCTATCGGACAGAGACATTGGGGTCCGTCTCTATGGGCCGAGGTGGTTTCAATGCACCTAGTCTTGCGACTCTGGGACATTTCTACATGTCGCCATGTCCGTGACATTCAAAATGAATTGAACATATTGCAAATGCACGAGGCGGTTTCTCGGTCTGAGAACCGTCTAGAGCCACATAAATCACCTTGCACTATCGACTTGAGCCCTAGAACAGGTTTCTAAAATTTCAGAGCTCTAGGTCTGATGGTTCTTGAATTGTTTGAACGAAAATAACTATTGAAGGCGGTATAAGCCTCCAAGCCCCACACTATGTCCCTATGGACAAATTGTGTGTGTATGTTTTATTTTTTGGGGCAAAAAGAATAGACACACGTTGTCTTTGGGGTAGGGATAAACAGAATCCTGAATATGAAGTCTCTACCTTAAGAATTGACTGAATAACAGATGGTTGAGTTGCGTGATTTTCACTATGTGCAGGTTAAATGACAATAGCTCTTGGCTGTTTTTAACCACTTCCGGTTGTCACAGGCAGTTCTTACTCAACACACGTTGTCTTTGGGGTAGACATAAACAGAATCCTGAATAAGAAGTCTCTACCTTAAGAATTGACTGAATAACAGATGGTTGAGTTGCGTGATTTTCACTATCTGCTGGTTGGCCATATGACAATAGCTCTTGGGTGTTTTTAACAACTTCCGGTTGTCACAGGAAGTTCTTCCTCAACACACGTTGTCTTTGGGGTAGACATAAACAAAATCCTGAATAAGAAGTCTCTACCTTAAGAATTGACAGAATGACAGATGGTTGAGTTGCGTGATTTTCACTCTGTGCGTTTTATATGACAATAGCTCTACGCTGTTTTTAACCACTTCCGGTTGTCACAGGAACCTCTTGCTCCACACACGTTGTCTTTGGGGTAGACATAAACAGAATCCTGAATATGAAGTCTCTACCTTAAGAATTGACTGAATAACAGATGGTTGAGTTGTGTGATTTTTACTATCTGCTGGTTGGCCAAATGACAATAGCTCTAGGCTGTTTTTAACAACTTCCGGTTGGCACAGGAAGCTGTTGCTCCACACACGTTGTCTTTGGGGTAGACATAAACAGAATCCTGAATATGAAGTCTATACCTTAAGAATTGACTGAATGACAGATTGTTAAGTTGCATGATTTTCACTCTGTGCGTTTTATATGACAATAGCTCTACGCTGTTTTTAACCACTTCCGGTTGTCACAGGAACCTCTTGCTCCACACACGTTGTCTTTGGGGTAGACATAAACAGAATCCTGAATATGAAGTCTGTACCTTAACCTCTATGGGCTAGGTGGGACGCTAGCGTGCC
Source organism: Salmo salar (assembly GCF_965601325.2). Taxonomy (NCBI): domain Eukaryota; kingdom Metazoa; phylum Chordata; class Actinopteri; order Salmoniformes; family Salmonidae; genus Salmo; species Salmo salar. Next base: position 45,776,058 of record NC_138295.1, on the reverse strand, counting down.
ACCCGTGGTGCACTCCATCAACAGCAGGTGCATTTCAAGAGTGGCAAATTTGAATCCAAATAAATGTCAAAATTCAAATTTTTCAAAAATACAACTATTTTACACCATTTGAAAGATAAACATCTCCTTAATCTAACCACGTTTTACAATTTCAAAAAGGTTTTACGGCGAAAGCATAAATTTAGAGTATGTTAGGACAGTACATTTACAAGAGTTGTGTGTAATGTTTTGTCAAGTCAAAGACAGGGTCACCAAAACCATAAAACCAGCTAAAATGATGCACTAACCTTTTACAATCTCCATCAGATGACACTCCTAGGACATTATGTTAGACAATGCATGCATTTTTAGTTCTATCAAGTTCATATTTATATCCAAAAACAGCGTTTTACTATGGCATTGATGTTGAGGAAATCGTTTCCCTCCAATAACCGGCAGTCAAGTCAGCGTCAGAAATTAAATAATTAAAATTAGAAAACATTGGTAAAATATTATATTGTCATTTAAAGAATTATAGATTTACATCTCTTGAACGCAATCAACTTGCCAGATTTAAAAATAACCTTACTGGGAAATCACACTTTGCAATAATCTGAGCACTGCGCCCAGAAAAATACGCGTTGCGATACAGACTAGACGTCATGTTGGGGAGATCTAAAATCGAAAATACTATGTAAATAATCCATTACCTTTGATTCTCTTCATCAGATGTCACTTCCAGGTATCACAGGTCCATAACGAATGTAGTTTTGTTCAAAAAAGCTCATCATTTATGTCCAAAAATCTCCGTCTTGTTAGCACATGATCTAAGCCAGCCGGACTTCTCGTCATGAACGAGGGGAAAAAATATATTTACGTTCGTTCAAACATGTCAAACGTTGTATAGCATAAATCATTAGGGCCTTTTTTAACCAGAACATGAATAATATTCAAGGTGGACGAATGCATACTCTTTTATAACGTATTGGAACGAGGGTACCCAACATGAACTCGCGCGCCAGGTGTCTAATGGGACATCATCGTTCCATGGCTCTTGTTCGGTCAGATCTCCCTCCAGAAGATTCAAAACACTTTGTAAAGGCTGGTGACATCTAGTGGAAGCAATAGGAAGTGCCAAAATATTCCTCAGCCCCTGTGTTTTTCAATGGGATAGGTTTAAAGTCAATACAACACTTCCTGTCAGAAAATGTCTCAGGGTTTTGCCTGCCAAATGAGTTCTGTTATACTCACAGACACCATTCAAACAGTTTTAGAAACTTTAGAGTGTTTTCTATCCATATATAATAAGTATATGCATATTCTAGTTACTGGGTAGGATTAGTAACCAGATTAAATCGGGTACATTTTTTTTATCCAGACTTGCAAATGCTGCCCCCTAGCCCTAACAGGTTAAGAATTGACTGAATAACAGATGGTTGAGTTGCGTGATTTTCACTATCTGCTGGTTGGCCATATGACAATAGCTCTTGGGTGTTTTTAACAACTTCCGGTTGTCACAGGAAGTTCTTACTCAACACACGTTGTCTTTGGGGTAGACATAAACAGAATCCTGAATAAGAAGTCTCTACCTTAACCTGTTAGGGCTAGGGGGCAGTATTTACACCGCCGGATAAAAAACGTTCCCGATTTAATCTGGTTACCACTCCTACCCAGTAACTAGAATATGCATATACTTATTACATATGGATAGAAAAACCCTAAAGTTTCTAAAACTGGTTGAATGGTGTCTGTGAGTATAACAGAACTCATATGGCAGGCCAAAACCTGAGAAGATTCTATACAGGAAGTGCCCTGTCTGACAATTTGTTCTCCTTCTAGGGCATCTCTATCAAAAATACAGCATCTCTGCTGTAAGAATGCCTTCTCTGTTGCATATTTTGGCCCACATTTGATATCTTCATGTTGGCCCTTTTCTTGTGCTTTGTTGTCTGTCTAAAAACAATTATGTGCTTTCACCCATGTAAGGGAAAACCCCCCTAATTTGGACAAAATAACATGGGAACATATTGGCATAGCACGAATCATACACACGATTGTAAATACCACCGAAAGCGGTCCATCTCCGGGCCAATCATATGGCAATTTTCCGATGGCAATTGCCAATTGTAACACCCCAAATTTCCTTTAGATGGCGAGCGCGCTCCACCGTGGTTTTTCATACAGCAAATGATACCCAAGTCTACACCCAAAGGTCAGATTTTGATAATATGATCTTTTTTTTGAAAACTTATCAACCCTTAAAAAAGTGATTTCTGGACCGTTTTTCGAAATGTTTTCGATTGTTATGTCAATTACACATGTATAAGAGCTGTATGAACATGCTTATGACGTTTTTTATTGACGTCGTTTTTTGGGTTGCTTTTGCTTGTGCACAAGGCATATGTTTTGTGCATTTTGAATATGATTTCATAGGAAAAAAGTGACCTTTTTTTTTGTCATTTTTTTTGCAAAATGACATGTGCAATGCTTTTTTTTGTCAATTATGAAAGTATTGAATGTGCCAAATCACAGCAAATATCCAATAGATGGCTAGAGCTCTCCGCAGTGAATTTTAATATTGCAAATGTAACACAATTCAAGACCCAAGAGTCAAATTTTGAAAAAATGACATATTTTTTGAAAAGTTTTCAACCCCTTAAAAAGTGGTTTCTGGACCGTTTTTCGATTTTTTTTTCGATTGTTATGTCAATTACACATGTATAAGAGCTGTATGAACATGCTAATGACGTTTTTATTGACATAATTTTTGGGGTTGTTTTTGCTTGTGCATAAGGCATATGTTTTGTGCATTTGGAATATGATTTCATAGGAAGTCAAAAGTGACATATTTGCTTGTGCATAAGGCATATGATTTGTGCATTTGGAATATGATTTCATAGGAAGTCAAAAGTGACATCTTTTTTTCTTTTTTTTGCCAAATGCCATTAGAAATGTGCAAATGAAATGTCCAATTCTTTTTTTGTCAATTATACGTGTATGAAAGTATTGAAGGTGCCAAATCAGGATGTTTGTCCGTTTGCCATGTACGATCATAGGAAGTCGGTTCCCAAACCCAAAAGTCAGTGAACCACTGTCCAAATGGCATTTCTACTGCCCAAATGATATATAGCCCTATGTTAAGCCATGAATCAATGCAGACAGTCTACTTGTCATGTATGATGAGGGAGAAGTGGGACTCTGTTGCTTTAAACATTTTTAACGAATTTGACATGCTCAGAACGCATAATTGACTGGCCCGATGATCTCGGGATGGCCGTGCAGTGACTGTGGTTCCTCTCACTCGCTCGTTGTGTTGATTTCATTATGTCAACTTTGGTGATATTTTTTGCTGTTGAATCATGTTGCAAATGCGCGTTACGTTTGCAATATAGCGCGTTACGTTTGCAATATGATTCAATGGGCATTTAGCATCACGAATTTAGGCATGCTCAAAAATACTGCAGAAATGCATAATTGACTGTCCCGATGATCTCGGTATGGCCGGACAGTGACTGTGGTTCCTCTCCATGGCTTGATGGTGACATGAGAGAAGTGGGACTGTCGTTTTTTTAGCGATTTTTTTGAAAAATGTCCAAAATGACTAGGGGCGCCCCATATTGGATGGGCACTGATGGAAGGTGCTCCCTACCCAACCGTGGACCCCTTGCACCCCCCTAAAGGCATTTAAAACCCTTCTAAAAAATGTATCCTGGTAACCCATTTCGGGTCACCATGTGCACGGATCCGCATTACCGATATGTTTCAATGGGCCTCAACATCACGAATTTGGCATGCTCAAAAACCCTGCAGAAATGCATAATTGACTGTCCCAATGAACTGGGGATGGCCGTGCAGTGACTGTGGTTCCTCTCTATCGCTCATTGTGTTGATTTCATCATGTCAACTTTGGTGATATTTTTTGCTGTTGAATCATATTGCAAACGCGCGTTATGTTTGCAATATTGCGCGTTACATTTGCAATATGATTCATCATGTCAACTTTGGTGATATTTATTGCTGTTGAATCATATTGCAAACGCGCGTTACGTTTGCAATATTGCGCGTTACGTTTGCAATATGATTCATCATGTCAACTTTGGTGATATTTTTTGCTCTTGAATCATATTGCAAATGCACGTTACATTTGCAATATTGCGCGTTACGTTTGCAATATGATTCAATGGGCATTTAGCATCACAAATTTAGTCATGCTCAAAAATACTGCAGAAATGCATAATTGACTGACCCGATGAACTCGGGATGGCCGGGCAGTGACTGTGGTTCCTCTCCATTGCTTGTCACCCAGCAGTCAGCGTCCATCAGTCAATTAGATGTCATTCTGACACCAAACTGATACCATCTGACACCAAATACACTTTTTCCAACTCGTATAGAAGCCAACTATCACATATGTCAGAGAAGGCCCATAATTCACAGTGCTTTCAATTTTAACCATAAAAAAAACATAAAACACAGAGTTACGTTATAGCTGCGGGTCCAGCTCTGACAATATGTGTAGGCCTATGTGAGGCGACCCCGAATCCCAAGTTTCGGCTAGATAGGTCATTCGGTGCCCGAGCAATGGCCTTAATTGGTGCTGAAAATCCACTTTTTCAGGGCATTACTAAGGGGTCCCTGAATGAGCTATCGGACAGAGACATTGGGGTCCGTCTCTATGGGCCGAGGTGGTTTCAATGCACCTAGTCTTGCGACTCTGGGACATTTCTACATGTCGCCATGTCCGTGACATTCAAAATGAATTGAACATATTGCAAATGCACGAGGCGGTTTCTCGGTCTGAGAACCGTCTAGAGCCACATAAATCACCTTGCACTATCGACTTGAGCCCTAGAACAGGTTTCTAAAATTTCAGAGCTCTAGGTCTGATGGTTCTTGAATTGTTTGAACGAAAATAACTATTGAAGGCGGTATAAGCCTCCAAGCCCCACACTATGTCCCTATGGACAAATTGTGTGTGTATGTTTTATTTTTTGGGGCAAAAAGAATAGACACACGTTGTCTTTGGGGTAGGGATAAACAGAATCCTGAATATGAAGTCTCTACCTTAAGAATTGACTGAATAACAGATGGTTGAGTTGCGTGATTTTCACTATGTGCAGGTTAAATGACAATAGCTCTTGGCTGTTTTTAACCACTTCCGGTTGTCACAGGCAGTTCTTACTCAACACACGTTGTCTTTGGGGTAGACATAAACAGAATCCTGAATAAGAAGTCTCTACCTTAAGAATTGACTGAATAACAGATGGTTGAGTTGCGTGATTTTCACTATCTGCTGGTTGGCCATATGACAATAGCTCTTGGGTGTTTTTAACAACTTCCGGTTGTCACAGGAAGTTCTTCCTCAACACACGTTGTCTTTGGGGTAGACATAAACAAAATCCTGAATAAGAAGTCTCTACCTTAAGAATTGACAGAATGACAGATGGTTGAGTTGCGTGATTTTCACTCTGTGCGTTTTATATGACAATAGCTCTACGCTGTTTTTAACCACTTCCGGTTGTCACAGGAACCTCTTGCTCCACACACGTTGTCTTTGGGGTAGACATAAACAGAATCCTGAATATGAAGTCTCTACCTTAAGAATTGACTGAATAACAGATGGTTGAGTTGTGTGATTTTTACTATCTGCTGGTTGGCCAAATGACAATAGCTCTAGGCTGTTTTTAACAACTTCCGGTTGGCACAGGAAGCTGTTGCTCCACACACGTTGTCTTTGGGGTAGACATAAACAGAATCCTGAATATGAAGTCTATACCTTAAGAATTGACTGAATGACAGATTGTTAAGTTGCATGATTTTCACTCTGTGCGTTTTATATGACAATAGCTCTACGCTGTTTTTAACCACTTCCGGTTGTCACAGGAACCTCTTGCTCCACACACGTTGTCTTTGGGGTAGACATAAACAGAATCCTGAATATGAAGTCTGTACCTTAACCTCTATGGGCTAGGTGGGACGCTAGCGTGCCACCCGTGGTGCACTCCATCAACAGCAGGTGCATTTCAAGAGTGGCAAATTTGAATCCAAATAAATGTCAAAATTCAAATTTTTCAAAAATACAACTATTTTACACCATTTGAAAGATAAACATCTCCTTAATCTAACCACGTTTTACAATTTCAAAAAGGTTTTACGGCGAAAGCATAAATTTAGAGTATGTTAGGACAGTACATTTACAAGAGTTGTGTGTAATGTTTTGTCAAGTCAAAGACAGGGTCACCAAAACCATAAAACCAGCTAAAATGATGCACTAACCTTTTACAATCTCCATCAGATGACACTCCTAGGACATTATGTTAGACAATGCATGCATTTTTAGTTCTATCAAGTTCATATTTATATCCAAAAACAGCGTTTTACTATGGCATTGATGTTGAGGAAATCGTTTCCCTCCAATAACCGGCAGTCAAGTCAGCGTCAGAAATTAAATAATTAAAATTAGAAAACATTGGTAAAATATTATATTGTCATTTAAAGAATTATAGATTTACATCTCTTGAACGCAATCAACTTGCCAGATTTAAAAATAACCTTACTGGGAAATCACACTTTGCAATAATCTGAGCACTGCGCCCAGAAAAATACGCGTTGCGATACAGACTAGACGTCATGTTGGGGAGATCTAAAATCGAAAATACTATGTAAATAATCCATTACCTTTGATTCTCTTCATCAGATGTCACTTCCAGGTATCACAGGTCCATAACGAATGTAGTTTTGTTCAAAAAAGCTCATCATTTATGTCCAAAAATCTCCGTCTTGTTAGCACATGATCTAAGCCAGCCGGACTTCTCGTCATGAACGAGGGGAAAAAATATATTTACGTTCGTTCAAACATGTCAAACGTTGTATAGCATAAATCATTAGGGCCTTTTTTAACCAGAACATGAATAATATTCAAGGTGGACGAATGCATACTCTTTTATAACGTATTGGAACGAGGGTACCCAACATGAACTCGCGCGCCAGGTGTCTAATGGGACATCATCGTTCCATGGCTCTTGTTCGGTCAGATCTCCCTCCAGAAGATTCAAAACACTTTGTAAAGGCTGGTGACATCTAGTGGAAGCAATAGGAAGTGCCAAAATATTCCTCAGCCCCTGTGTTTTTCAATGGGATAGGTTTAAAGTCAATACAACACTTCCTGTCAGAAAATGTCTCAGGGTTTTGCCTGCCAAATGAGTTCTGTTATACTCACAGACACCATTCAAACAGTTTTAGAAACTTTAGAGTGTTTTCTATCCATATATAATAAGTATATGCATATTCTAGTTACTGGGTAGGATTAGTAACCAGATTAAATCGGGTACATTTTTTTTATCCAGACTTGCAAATGCTGCCCCCTAGCCCTAACAGGTTAAGAATTGACTGAATAACAGATGGTTGAGTTGCGTGATTTTCACTATCTGCTGGTTGGCCATATGACAATAGCTCTTGGGTGTTTTTAACAACTTCCGGTTGTCACAGGAAGTTCTTACTCAACACACGTTGTCTTTGGGGTAGACATAAACAGAATCCTGAATAAGAAGTCTCTACCTTAACCTGTTAGGGCTAGGGGGCAGTATTTACACCGCCGGATAAAAAACGTTCCCGATTTAATCTGGTTACCACTCCTACCCAGTAACTAGAATATGCATATACTTATTACATATGGATAGAAAAACCCTAAAGTTTCTAAAACTGGTTGAATGGTGTCTGTGAGTATAACAGAACTCATATGGCAGGCCAAAACCTGAGAAGATTCTATACAGGAAGTGCCCTGTCTGACAATTTGTTCTCCTTCTAGGGCATCTCTATCAAAAATACAGCATCTCTGCTGTAAGAATGCCTTCTCTGTTGCATATTTTGGCCCACATTTGATATCTTCATGTTGGCCCTTTTCTTGTGCTTTGTTGTCTGTCTAAAAACAATTATGTGCTTTCACCCATGTAAGGGAAAACCCCCCTAATTTGGACAAAATAACATGGGAACATATTGGCATAGCACGAATCATACACACGATTGTAAATACCACCGAAAGCGGTCCATCTCCGGGCCAATCATATGGCAATTTTCCGATGGCAATTGCCAATTGTAACACCCCAAATTTCCTTTAGATGGCGAGCGCGCTCCACCGTGGTTTTTCATACAGCAAATGATACCCAAGTCTACACCCAAAGGTCAGATTTTGATAATATGATCTTTTTTTTGAAAACTTATCAACCCTTAAAAAAGTGATTTCTGGACCGTTTTTCGAAATGTTTTCGATTGTTATGTCAATTACACATGTATAAGAGCTGTATGAACATGCTTATGACGTTTTTTATTGACGTCGTTTTTTGGGTTGCTTTTGCTTGTGCACAAGGCATATGTTTTGTGCATTTTGAATATGATTTCATAGGAAAAAAGTGACCTTTTTTTGTCATTTTTTTTGCAAAATGACATGTGCAATGCTTTTTTTTGTCAATTATGAAAGTATTGAATGTGCCAAATCACAGCAAATATCCAATAGATGGCTAGAGCTCTCCGCAGTGAATTTTAATATTGCAAATGTAACACAATTCAAGACCCAAGAGTCAAATTTTGAAAAAAGGACATATTTTTTGAAAAGTTTTCAACCCCTTAAAAAGTGGTTTCTGGACCGTTTTTCGATTTTTTTTCGATTGTTATGTCAATTACACATGTATAAGAGCTGTATGAACATGCTAATGACGTTTTTATTGACATAATTTTTGGGGTTGTTTTTGCTTGTGCATAAGGCATATGTTTTGTGCATTTGGAATATGATTTCATAGGAAGTCAAAAGTGACATATTTGCTTGTGCATAAGGCATATGATTTGTGCATTTGGAATATGATTTCATAGGAAGTCAAAAGTGACATCTTTTTTTCTTTTTTTTGCCAAATGCCATTAGAAATGTGCAAATGAAATGTCCAATTCTTTTTTTGTCAATTATACGTGTATGAAAGTATTGAAGGTGCCAAATCAGGATGTTTGTCCGTTTGCCATGTACGATCATAGGAAGTCGGTTTCCAAACCCAAAAGTCAGTGAACCACTGTCCAAATGGCATTTCTACTGCCCAAATGATATATAGCCCTATGTTAAGCCATGAATCAATGCAGACAGTCTACTTGTCATGTATGATGAGGGAGAAGTGGGACTCTGTTGCTTTAAACATTTTTAACGAATTTGACATGCTCAGAACGCATAATTGACTGGCCCGATGATCTCGGGATGGCCGTGCAGTGACTGTGGTTCCTCTCACTCGCTCGTTGTGTTGATTTCATTATGTCAACTTTGGTGATATTTTTTGCTGTTGAATCATATTGCAAATGCGCGTTACGTTTGCAATATAGCGCGTTACGTTTGCAATATGATTCAATGGGCATTTAGCATCACGAATTTAGGCATGCTCAAAAATACTGCAGAAATGCATAATTGACTGTCCCGATGATCTCGGTATGGCCGGACAGTGACTGTGGTTCCTCTCCATGGCTTGATGGTGACATGAGAGAAGTGGGACTGTCGTTTTTTAGCGATTTTTTGGAAAAATGTCCAAAATGACTAGGGGCGCCCCATACTGGATGGGCACTGATGGAAGGTGCTCCCTACCCAACCGTGGACCCCTTGCACCCTTCTAAAGGCGTTTAAGACCCTTGTAAAAGATGAATCCTGGTAACCCATTTCGGGTCACCATGTGCACGGATGCACATTTGCAATATGTTTCAATGGGCCTTAACATCACGAATTTGGCATGCTCAAAAACACTGCAGAAATGCATAATCGACTGTCCCGATGAACTGGGGATGGCCCTGCAGTGACTGTGGTTCCTCTCCATTGCTTGATGGTGACATGAGAGAAGTGGGACTGTTGTTTTTTAGCAATTTTTTGAAAAATGTCCAAAATGACTAGGGGCGCCCCATACTGGATGGGCACTGATGGAAGGTGCTCCCTACCCAACCGTGGACCCCTTGCACCACCCTAAAGGCATTTAAAACCATTCTAAAAAATGTATCCTGGTAACCCATTTCGGGTCACCATGTGCACTGATGCGCATTTGCAATATGTTTCAATGGATCTCAACATCACGAATTTGGCATGCTCAAAAACACTGCAGAAATGCAAAATTGACTGTCCCGATGAACTGGGGATGGCCGTGCAGTGACTGTGGTTCCTCTCCGTGGCTTGATGGTGACATGAGAGAAGTGGGACTGTCGTTTTTTAGCAATTTTTGGAAAAATGTCCCAAATGACGCCCCATACTGGATGGGCACTGATGGAAGGTACTCCCTACCCAACCGTGGAGCCCTTGCACCACCCTAAAGGCATTTAACCTGTTAGGGCTAGGGGGCAGTATTTACACCGCCGGATAAAAAACATACCCGATTTAATCTGGTTACCACTCCTACCCAGTAACTAGAATATGCATATACTTATTACATATGGATAGAAAACACCCTAAAGTTTCTAAAACTGTTTGAATGGTGTCTGTGAGTATAACAGAACTCATTTGGCAGGCAAAAAACTGAGAAGGTTTCATGCAGGAAGTGGCCTGTCTGACAAGGTGTCGTTCTTCTTGTCTCTGTTTATTGAAGAGTGAGGATCTTAGCTGTCCCGTGACACTTCCTACGGCTGCCATAGGGTCTCAGAAGGCGGTAAAAAGCTGAATCGTGGCTTTGCAGGCTCTGGCTGAAAAAAAGTAGCGCGTTTGGGTAGTGGCTGGTGACAGTACTGTGAGACTCAGGCTCGTGCCCGCGTCGACCGAAAGCTTTGTTTACTTTCCTCTGTTTAGCTAAATGGACATTCCCGGTCGGAATATTATCGCTTTTTTACGAGAAAAATGGCATAAAAATCGATTTTAAACAGCGGTTGACATGCTTCGAAGTACGGTAATGGAATATTTAGAATTTTTTTGTCACGAATTGCGCCATGCGCACGACCCTGATTTACCATTTCAGATAGTGTCTGGGACGCACGAACAAAACGCCGCTATTCGGATATAATGATGGATTATTTTGGACCAAACCAACATTTGTTATTGAAGTAGCAGTCCTGGGAGTGCATTCTGACGAAGACAACAAAAAGTAATCAAACTTTTATAATAGTAAACCTGATATTGGTGAGTGCTAAACTTGCCGGGTGTCTAAATAGCTAGCCCGTGATGCCTGGCCTATGTACTTAGAATATTGCAAAATGTGCTTTCACCAAAAAGCTATTTTAAAATCGGACATATCGAGTGCATAGAGGAGTTCTGTATCTATAATTCTTAAAATAATTGTTATGCTGTTTGTGAACGTTTATCGTGAGTAATCTAGTAAATTCTTAGTGAATTCGCCGGAAGTTTGCGGGGGGTATGCTAGTTCTGAACGTCACATGCTAATGTAAAAAGCTGGTTTTTGATATAAATATGAACTTGATTGAACAAAACATGCATGTATTGTATAACATAATGTCCTAGGGTTGTCATCTGATGAAGATCATCAAAGGTTAGTGCTGCATTTAGCTGTCTTCTGGGTTTTTGTGACATTATATGCTAGCTTGAAAAATGGGTGTCTGATTATTTCTGGCTTGGTACTCTGCTGACATAATCTAATGTTTTGCTTTCGTTGTAAAGCCTTTTTGAAATCGGACAGTGTGGTTAGATAAAGGAGAGTCTTTAAAATGCTGTGAAATAGTCATATGTTTGAAAATATGAAGTTTTTGTATTTTTGAGGAATTTGTAATTCGCGCCACGCCTATCATTGGATATTGGAGCAGGTGTTCCGCTAGCGGAATGTCTAGATGTAAGAGGTTTTAACCTCTCTAGGGAAGGTGGGACGGAATCGTATGAGTTCATATGAGTTCTGTTATACTCACAGACACCATTCAAACAGTTTTAGAAACTTTAGGGTGTTTTCTATCCAAAGCCAATAATTATATGCATATTCTAGTTTCTGGGCAGTAGTAATAACCAGATTAAATCGAGTACGTTTTTTATCCGGCCATGTAAATACTGCCCCCTAGCCCTAACAGGTTAAAGAGTACCTCCGTCGTGAGGTTAGCTCCTCCGTGGATAACATAGCTATGAAATAGACTTCTTCATACCTATCGGCACTACAATAGTGGAAGACACAGTGACTTGTAGTAAAACCACTACAGACTCCCTCGACACCAATTCTGACTGACCTCCAGGCATTGACCTGAAAATTACCTAACTACGTCAGACTCATTCTGAACAAGTTGTAATCTGCCAGGATACTTGGTTTTCTTCCCTTGACATGCACGCTTGTGTAAGCATAAACACACATGCACAACGGAACATCCAATTAGGATTTATGCTAGGATGACTTAAGGATCATGAGCAAAATACCACCCTTAGTAAAGTTGAACATTTACTTTGAGGCCTGTGACTCAGCTACAGTACTCACCAGTTTTCTTCCCAGAAGTCCATAGGTCATCCCTGTAAACTGCCCAAAACTAGTGCCTAACAGCTGTAGACTTATCATATTGTTATCAAATTAGGATAGTGCCTAAGCAACACACCAAGTAGGAAAACCTTAGATATGGCATTAGACACAATGCCATGATAGTCATTTTGCCAGGACATTGGACATATATAGAATACAGTCCAATTAGATGATTTTTGTGAACTATATTTTGTATATCTTTTGTTTATGCTTTCATTCCTTTCCGGTTCAGTTCCTTTGACACTTAGGAAGTGATAGAGCCATAACCAAAGCCCCATACAACCATCACTTAGTGCAACAACGCCACTCATTGTGGAATGAATGTAATTATATATATATGTCGTGAGTGTGTGTGCATTGTTAACATCTGCCTAAGTTACTGCCCAGATCTTCCAGTCTGGACAACGGGTCCGGAACGGCGATCCCAATTCCGGACACCCACTGCTCATCCTTGTGGCGGCCTGCCCTGCTGTCAGTGAGCCTACCAAGGTAAACCACCAGAGGGGGGGACAGCAATGGCGATCACCAACCAGGACATCCCCTGGCCCTTACTGTGGTACTTTGCAGCTTCCAGGGAACCTACCGAAGTAAACCACTAGAGGGGACCGCAACGGCGATCACCAACCGGACATCAACAGCCCATCCTTGTGGTGGACTGCTCAGCGTTCAGAGAGCCTACCAAGTTCAACCACCCGACGGGGACTACAACGATGATCTACAAACTGGACATCACGTGGTCATTATTTATATGTTGATTTGTTACTTGCAGGATAAATACAAGATCCAAACCACCAGGGGGGACTGTCATGACATTGCCTTCTTTGGATATAGCGAGTGCCTTCCCCCGCTCTCCCTCTTACACCCAGGTTCTGTTATCTCAGGTCGTAAATTCCTGGAGGAGACTCTCTCCCTCATGCAGTATAGAGAGAGGGCTCACAGTAGGACAAAGGAACTTCTTCTGCATCACAGAGCTTGAGAACTGAACAATGTCCATGTTTTGGAGAATGCGTAAACGGTCGGTGGAGAATCCAGCTACGACCGGTCCATTTTGTTTAATGTTTGTGACCTCATCAACTTTAAACATCAGCTATCTGAGAAGCTTACCGATCGCTGCAGCTGTACATAGCCCATCTGTAAATACCCCACCCAATCTACCTACCTCATCCCCATATTGATTTTATTTACTTTTCTGCTCTTTTGCACACCAGTATTTCTATTTGCACAACATCATCTGCTCATCTATCACTTCAGTGTTCATTTGCTAAACTGTAATTACTTCGCTACTATGGCCTTTTTATTGCCTTACCTCCTCACGCCATTTGCACACACTGTATATAGACTTTCTTTTTTTCTATTGTGTTATTGACTGTACGCGTGTTTATTCCATGTGTAACTATGTGTTGTTGTTTGTGTCGCACTGCTTTGCTTTATCTTGGCCAGGTTGCAGTTGTAAATGATGGTTAAATAAAGGTGAAATATATTTTTTTTTAAATAAAAGACACCAACAATTCATTAACCTCTTGGGGCTAGGTGGGACGCTAGCGTGCCACCCGTGGTGCACTCCATCAACAGCAGGTGCATTACAAGAGCGGCAAATTTGAATCCAAATAAATGTCAAAATTCAAATTTTTCAAAAATACAACTATTTTACACCATTTGAAAGATAAACATCTCCTTAATCTAACCACGTTTTACGATTTCAAAAAGGTTTTACGGCGAAAGCATAAATTTAGAGTATGTTAGGACAGTACATTTACAAGAGTTGTGTGTAATGTTTTGTCAAGTCAAAGACAGGGTCACCAAAACCATAAAACCAGCTAAAATGATGCACTAACCTTTTACAATCTCCATCAGATGACACTCCTAGGACATTCTGTTAGACAATGCATGCATTTTTAGTTCTATCAAGTTCATATTTATATCCAAAAACAGCGTTTTACTATGGCATTGATGTTGAGGAAATCGTTTCCCTCCAATAACCGGCAGTCAAGTCAGCGTCACAAATTAAATAATTAAAATTAGAAAACATTGGTAAAATATTATATTGTCATTTAAAGAATTATAGATTTACATCTCTTCAACTCAATCAACTTGCCAGATTTAAAAATAACCTTACTGGGAAATCAGACTTTGCAATAATCTGAGCACTGCGCCCAGAAAAATACGCGTTGCGATACAGACTAGACGTCATGTTGGGGAGATCTAAAATCGAAAATACTATGTAAATAATCCATTACCTTTGATTCTCTTCATCAGATGTCACTTCCAGGTATCACAGGTCCATAACGAATGTAGTTTTGTTCAAAAAAGCTCATCATTTATGTCCAAAAATCTCCGTCTCGTTAGCACATGATGTAAGCCAGCCGGACTTCTCGTCATGAACGAGGGGAAAAAATATATTTCCGTTCGTTCAAACATGTCAAACGTTGTATAGCATAAATCATTAGGGCCTTTTTTAACCAGAACATGAATAATATTCAAGGTGGACGAATGCATACTCTTTTATAACGTATTGGAACGAGGGTACCCAACATGAACTCGCGCGCCAGGTGTCTAATGGGACATCATCGTTCCATGGCTCTTGTTCGGTCAGATCTCCCTCCAGAAGACTCAAAACACTTTGTAAAGGCTGGTGACATCTAGTGGAAGCAATAGGAAGTGCCAAAATATTCCTAAGCCCCTGTGTTTTTCAATGGGATAGGTTTAAAGTCAATACAACACATCAGGTATCCACTTCCTGTCAGAAAATGTCTCAGGGTTTTGCCTGCCAAATGAGTTCTGTTATACTCACAGACACCATTCAAACAGTTTTAGAAACTTTAGAGTGTTTTCTATCCATATATAATAAGTATATGCATATTCTAGTTACTGGGTAGGATTAGTAACCAGATTAAATCGGGTACATAATTTTTATCCAGACGTGCAAATGCTGCCCCCTAGACCCAACAGGTTAACACACTTAGGCTGCTTTTAGACAGGCATCCCATTTCAGATCTTTTTTCCACTAATTTGTCTTTTGACCAATAACATCAGATCTTTTCACATCAGATCTTGTTCAGAGCTGATCTGATTGGTCAACAATTACTGAAAAAAAGATCAGAATTGCGCTGCCTGTCTAAACGCAGCCTTAGGGGCTCTGTGGAACCAGCAGGCTTAAGCAGAGAAGACAGGAAAAACGTTCAGAAAACTCACTTCAGCCAATACATCCAAGTCTTGTTTAGTCCAAATCTAGTTCTACCTAGGTAGAAGCTGTAGGTTTACAACAAACAGAAGTCCCCTGGATAAATCTGTCATCTTCTAATTGGCAATCGTCAGAGGTGAGCCCGGTTGATTAAGGTGGTAAAGTCACACAGAACTTTTGGCAGTTTTTCTGACCATAAAAAAACATCAATCTTGCCAAGCAAAAGCACACACTCTCCAACACTGCAAACAAAAAGCAAAAATATCAACAAGCCTTCCCTGTAGCTCAGTTGGTAGAGCATGGTGTTTGCAACACCAGGGTTGTGGGTTCGTTTCCCACGGGGGGCCAGCACAGGAAAAAAATAAAGTAAAATAATAATTAAAAAAAAAAAAAATGTATGAAATTGTATGAAATGTATGCATTCACTACTGTAAGTCGCTCTGGATAAGAGCGTCTGCTAAATGACTAAAATGTAAATGTAAAAAAATGTGTGCATATCAGGAAGTGGCAGCTTTAAAATATGCATACCAGTAAGCTTTGGGACACTGTCCAACACTGGTTGATGGTAAACATAATAGTGTCCTTTCACTTCACAGACTCATTGGGGACAGGAGATAATTAGCTTAATATGCAAACCAGGCCAAATTAGATAATTAAATGTTGTATAATTTGCACAACTATTTTGGTGTTATAGCTCATATTGCAATGTTTTACTTTGCATAATAACTGTCATTGCTATTATTAATTTTGCATGACTCACTAGAATGCATATTTCCTCTGTGTAGGGCATCAGATTACAGTATTATTGCAACCACGCCCTTGGTACAACATCAGCAACGGCAATATGAGGTTTTGACCTCTTGGTATAATGCTTTGGATGTTGAATTGACAACTTCTTTATTATGGGTCCCACTCGGCACATGCATAAGCCACATTTGCTACAGTACTTTGAGTGGCTAGCAGCCAAAAAAAGCACCAGATGTCATTTGTGCCATTTTCAGCTGCACTGTTATTTTAAATGTGGGCCAGAGTTGTACTGACACTGACAGAATAGTTTAGCATATCCCAGCCACTGGCCACTGAAGAGACAGAGATATGCAGACACAGTGAATGTGATGCATGACTGATGCTGTGAGGAGAGGAGAGTCTGTGCAGCAGGACAAAGTGGGCCTCTTTACTCAAGGCTGCCTTTCATCTGCCTCATGTGCCCGCTGTTTGAGCATGAGCTGAAGAGAGACCACAGACGACTTCAGTGGCGGACTGTAGAAGCTCTGTTGATTACAGGGAGAGAGATGCAGATGCAAGAAATCAATGTATTATCTCTGTTCTCATGCTTTAAATCCCTTTATGATTATTGCAGATAGCGCTTTTTTAGTGCCATAGCAATTGATTGGATTATTCAATTCATGCATTTCTCATTACAATTACAAACCTAATCCCACATACTTTGCTTATCTGCATTTGAAGTGGGTTGTTTGTTGTAAGGGAGAAAAAACTGCAATGATGTTAATGAATTCTTCCTCAAAGATGTGTTTTAAGATCTCTTTTAAAAATGTTGACAGTTTCAGCCCCCTTAGGGTCTCTGGTAGGTTATTCCAGAGGCTGAAGGCATAATAACTAAAGGCTGCCTCTCCATGACTCTTGGTCCTAGGCTTTGGGATAGTTAAAAAGCCAGTGCCAGGGGACCTACTGGATACATAAATTAAAAGCATGTCTGAAGTATTGGGGTGCACAATCGTGGATTGATTTAAAAACCAATAGAAGTTCATTCTAAAACTCTCAAGCAGCCAGTGCAGAGACCTTAACCGAGGGCAGGGGGCGTATGTACATGTGCCTGATCTTTCGTCTCGTTCTCGGTCAGTACTCCGTGCCCTGCAGCATTTGCAGTCGACAAATGGCTTTCTTGTGTAGACCAAACAGCCGAGAGCATCTACACGTAGCCAAGTCGTGCTCTGTGAGATAAAAGCACTCGGATGAGCTCTCGTCTGTATCAGCCTGCCCTGAGAGGAAACGGCCGCACCTCTGGCAATGTTCCTCAGGTGGTAAAAAGTTATTTTGGTCACATTCCTAATGTGGCGTGATTCAAATTGCTTTTTCGGAGTCTAAAATACACACCTCAGGTTTTTCTACCTGGTGTCTTTGTCTTCAGCGTATGACCTAGATTCTGGCTAAGTGGCAGCCTCGGTCTTGTCTTGATTTAGGTGAAGCCGAAGTTGTGAGCCATCCACTCCTACTCAGTAACTAGAATATGCATATACTTATTACATATGGATAGAAAACACCCTAAATTTTCTAAAACTGTTTGAATGGTGTCTGTGAGTATAACAGAACTCAAATGGCAGGTCAAAACCTGAGAGATTCCTTTACAGGAAGTGGCCTGTCTGACCATTTGTTGAACTTGTTTTCCATCTCTATCATTTACTAAGGATCTCTGCTCTAACGTGACACTTCCCACGTCTTCCATAGGCTCTCAGAGCCCGGGAAAAAACAGAATGTCGTCATTCCAGCCCCAGGCTGAAACACATTATCGCCTTTCTCAAGTGGCCCATCAAGAGACACTAGCTTATGCGCGTGACCCCGACCGCCCCCGCCTTTGGGATTTTTTCCTCTGTTTGCCGAAAAGGAGATTCCCTGTCGGAATATTATCGCTTTTCTACGAGAAAAATGACGTAAAAATTGATTTTAAACAGCGGTTGACATGCTTCGACGTACGGTAATGGAATACTTTGAATTTTATTGTCAGGAATTGCGCCAAGCGTGCGACACTTCTTTACTATTTCGGATAGTGTCTGGAACGCACGAACAAAACGCCGCTATTCGGATATAACGATGGATTATTTTGGACCAAACCAACATTTGTTATTGAAGTAGCTGTCCTGGGTGTGTATTCTGACGAAGACAACAAAAGGTAATGACATTTTTATAATAGTAAATATGATTATGGTGAGTGCTAAACTTGCCGGGTGTCTAAATAGCGAGCCCGTGATGCCTGGGCTATGTACTTAGAATATTGCAAAATGTGCTTTCACCAAAAAGCTATTTTAAAATCAGACATATCGAGTGCATAGAGGAGGTCTGTATCTATAATTCTTAAAATAATTGTTATGCTTTTTGTGAACGTTTATCGTGAGTAATTTAGTAAAATGTTAGCGAATTCCCCGGAAGTTTGCGGGGGGTATGCTAGTTCTGAACGTCACATGCTAATGTAAAAAGCTGGTTTTTGATATAAATATGAACTTGATTGAACAAAACATGCATGTATTGTATAACATAATGTCCTAGGGTTGTCATCTGATGAAGATCATCAAAGGTGAGTGCTGCATTTAGCTGTCTTCTGGGTTTTGGTGACATTATATGCTGGCTTGAAAAATGGGTGTCTGATTATTTCTGGCTTGGTACTCTGCTGACATAATCTAATGTTTTGCTTTCGTTGTAAAGCCTTTTTGAAATCGGACAGTGTGGTTAGATTAACGAGAGTCTTATCTTTAAATGGCTGTAAAATAGTCATATGTTTGAGAAATTGAAGTAATAGGATTTTTAAGGTTTTGAAAATCGCGCCACAGGCTGGCAGTGGCTGTTACGTAGGTGGGACGAATTCGTCCCGCCGGTCCCATAGAGGTTAAATCACTAATACAATCGAATAATTTATCAGTGGAGCTAAAATCGAACCTTGTTAAACCCCACATGTGATATGTATTGTCTCTGAGTTATGTTCAACAAGGGTGACAAAACTCTTCACTGGTTAAACCAATTTAGAACTGGAACGGAGACGCCAACCCACCTCTCCAGTCTGTCCGGAAGGACATCATGGTCAACAGTTTTGAATGCAGCTCATAAATCTAAGAGTACAAGGACAGAGAGCTGTTTAGCATCTGTGTTGGCTCTAAGATCATGTAGGCCATCATTGTAAATAAGATTTTGTTCTTAACTGAGTTGCCTAGTTAAATAAAGGTTAAATAAAATAACAAATATAAGAATGTTTATCACTTTAACCTGTTGGGTCTAGGGGGCAGCATTTGCACGTCTGGATAAAAAAAATGTACCCGATTTAATCTGGTTACTAATCCTACCCAGTAACTATAATATGCATATACTTATTATATATGGATAGAAAACACTCTAAAGTTTCCAAAACTGTTTGAATGGTGTCTGTGAGTATAACAGAACTCATTTGGCAGGCAAAACCCTGAGACATTTTCTGACAGGAAGTGGATACCTGATGTGTTGTATTGACTTTAAACCTATCCCATTGAAAAACACAGGGGTTTAGGAATATTTTGGCACTTCCTATTGCTTCCACTAGATGTCACCAGCCTTTACAAAGTGTTTTGAGTCTTCTGGAGGGAGATCTGACCGAACAAGAGCCATGGAACGATGATGGCCCATTAGACACCTTGTGCGCGAGTTCATGTTGGGTACCCTCGTTCCAATACGTTATAAAAGAGTATGCATTCGTCCACCTTGAATATTATTCATGTTCTGGTTAAAAAAGGCCCTAATGATTTATGCTATACAACGTTTGACATGTTTGAACGAACGGAAATATATTTTTTCCCCTCGTTCATGACGAGAAGTCCGGCTGGCTTACATCATGTGCTAACGAGACGGAGATTTTTGGACATAAATGATGAGCTTTTTTGAACAAAACTACATTCGTTATGGACCTGTGATACCTGGAAGTGACATCTGATGAAGAGAATCAAAGGTAATGGATTATTTACATAGTATTTTCGATTTTAGATCTCCCCAACATGACGTCTAGTCTGTATCGCAACGCGTATTTTTCTGGGCGCAGTGCTCAGATTATTGCAAAGTGTGATTTCCCAGTAAGGTTATTTTTAAATCTGGCAAGTTGATTGCGTTCAAGAGAT
Organism: Salmo salar; assembly: GCF_965601325.2. Classification (NCBI taxonomy): domain Eukaryota; kingdom Metazoa; phylum Chordata; class Actinopteri; order Salmoniformes; family Salmonidae; genus Salmo; species Salmo salar. Next base: position 45,755,581 of record NC_138295.1, on the reverse strand, counting down.
GTAAATCTATAATTCTTTAAATGACAATATAATATTTTACCAATGTTTTCTAATTTGAATTATTTAATTTGTTACGCTGACTTGACTGCCGGTTATTGGAGGGAAACGATTTCCTCAACATCAATGCCATAGTAAAACGCTGTTTTTGGATATAAATATGAACTTGATAGAACTAAAAATGCATGCATTGTCTAACATAATGTCCTAGGAGTGTCATCTGATGGAGATTGTAAAAGGTTAGTGCATCATTTTAGCTGGTTTTATGGTTTTGGTGACCCTGTCTTTGACTTGACAAAACATTACACACAATTCTTGTAAATGTACTGTCCTAACATACTCTAAATTTATGCTTTCGCCGTAAAACCTTTTTGAAATCGTAAAACGTGGTTAGATTAAGGAGATGTTTATCTTTCAAATGGTGTAACATAGTTGTATTTTTGAAAAATTTGAATTTTGACATTTATTTGGATTCAAATTTGCCGCTCTTGAAATGCACCTGCTGTTGATGGAGTGCACCACGGGTGGCACGCTAGCGTCCCACCTAGCCCCAAGAGGTTAACTAAGGCTGTCTCTGTGCTGTGGTGGGAACAAAAACCATATTGTAATTTTTCAAAAATACAGTTGGCATTTAACCTGTTATGGCTAGGGGGCAGTATTTTCACGGCTGGATAAAAAACGTACCCGATTTGATCTGGTTACTACTCCTGCCCAGTAACTAGAATATGCATATAATTATTGGCTTTGGATAGAAAACACTCCAAAGTTTCTAAAACTGTTTGAATGGTGTCTGTGAGTATAACAGAACTCAAATGGCAGGTCAAAACCTGAGAGATTCCTTTACAGGAAGTGGCCTGTCTGACCATTTCTTGAACTTCTTTGCCATCTCTATCTTTTGCAAAGGATCTCTGCTCTAACGTGACACTTCCTACGTCTTCCATGGGCGCTCAGAGCCCGGGAAAAAACAGAATGTCGTCATCCCAGCCCCAGGCTGAAACACATTATCGCCTTTCTCAAGTGGCCGATCAAGGGACTGTGGGCTTAGGCGCGTGCCCTGGCCGCCCCCGTCTTTGTGATTTTTCCTCTTTTTCCTCCCGGTCGGAATATTATCGCTTTTTTACGAGATAAATTGCATAAAAATTGATTTTAAACAGCGGTTGACATGCTTCGAAGTACGGTAATGGAATATTTAGAATTTTTTTTGTCACGAATTGCGCCGTGTGCGCGACCCTGATTTACCATTTCGGATAGTGTCTGGGACGCGCGAACAAAACGCCGCTATTCGGATATAACGATGGATTATTTTGGACCAAACCAACATTTGTTATTGAAGTAGCAGTCCTGGGAGTGCATTCTGACGAAGACAACAAAAGGTAATCAAACTTTTATAATAGTAAATCTGATTTTGGTGAAGGCTAAACTTGCCGGGTGTCTAAATAGCTAGCCCGTGATGGCTGGGCTATGTACTTAGAATATTGCAAAATGTGCTTTCACCAAAAAGCTATTTTAAAATCGAACATATCGAGTGCATAGAGGAGTTCTGTATCTATAATTCTTAAAATAATTGTTATGCTTTTTGTGAACGTTTATCGTGAGTAATTTAGTAAATTGTTTGCAAATTCCCCGGATGCTAGTTCTGAACGTCACATGCTAATGTAAAAAGCTGTTTTTTGATATAAATATGAACTTGATTGAACAAAACATGCATGTATTGTATAACATAATGTCCTAGGTGTGTCATCTGATGAAGATCATCAAAGGTTAGTGCTGCATTTAGATGTCTTCTGGGTTAAAACGTCTTTTAGCTGTTTGAACATCACTTTCTCCAGAATTTTGCTTAAGAATGGAAGGTTGGAGATTGAGCGTAAATTGCTAAGAGCTGAAGAATCTAGATTACTTGTCTTCAGAAGGGGTTTCACCATAGCAGATTTTAGTGCAGTGGGGAAAGTGCCAGTGAACAGGGAGTGAATAAGAATAGCTTGCACTTCTTCAGATATGCAATTACATTTTTTTGAAGAAGGTGGTGGGGATAGCATCGGGAAGGCAGGTAGAAGGCTTAAGTTGTGATATCACTTTGCTGAGCATGTCTGTGTCAACCAGGAAAAAATTAATCTATAGTGCCTTTTCTTGGTAGGCTAGGGCACATATCATCAAATTTCTAATCAGGTCTTTCTTGACTGATATCCAGCCTAATGTTGGTTATCTTATCTCTGAAATATGCTGCCAACTCATCACATTTAGATGTGGAGGAAATCCATATAGGTTTGCGGGGATAGGATTTATCAGGCCATCAATGGTCAAGAAGAGCACTCAAATTATTCTGATTAATAGTGATCAAGTTAGAAGCCCGTCTGGCATTTCTAATTGCCTTGTTATATATGCCAAGTTGCTGTCTCAGAATATCATAATGGCCCTGAAACTTTGACTTTCTCCACTTCCGCTCTGCCTTTCTGCAATTTCTCTTTAATTGATTAGTTGCCTCCCTCCCTCTCTGTCTCTGTCAAAGGTACTGAACGCTCAGCTCATTGTTCAAATCCAAGCAGGACCTTGACGCTCTATCCCTGACTGCCATGGAGAACTGTCTCCCACTCGATGAGAACCACCTCCTCCCCTGAACGATCACAATGCTTTGGAATATGTTTCCCATTAAAATTCCACATTAGAGGAATTTAGCTCATGTGGCTGGTACCACCGTGAGAGAAGAGAATATGAAATTGAAATATGATAAACAGGTCTCTTGAGGTAAAGCTACACATTCTAGACTTATATTGAGAAGAAAAACTAATTTGAAGTGGTTAGGAAATATAATAATTTTTTGAATGTTCATGATTCCTCTGTGTGAAGCTCAAATGGAAAGAGCAGGTCTGAAGCTTGTGACTTTTGTCAGACACAATACTCTTAAGGATCAGAGTCAAGCACACAGATCCAGATATCTTTGCCTCTGAGTGTATGATATGATGTACAATTTCTGAAGAATAGTATATGTACAGCAATAGTTAAATAGGATAGGCCTTGACTAGAATTCAGTATACACATATGAAGTGAGTAAAACAGTATGTAAACTTTCTTCAAAGTGACCGGTGTTACATTATTAAAGTGACCAGTGTCCCATGATTATTTACATAATGCAGCAGCCTCTAAGGTGCATGGTAGAGTAACCGGTGGTAGCCATCTTGTGACAGTGACTAAAGGCCAGGGCAGGGTACTGGGCAGGGGCCAGCTAGTGTACTCTCCTTATGGATGGCAGAGGGGTTAACAGGCCGTGGCTCGGGTGGCTGAGGTCCTTGATGGTCTTCTTGACCTTCCTGTGACACCGGGGGCTGTAGTAGATGTCCTGAAGGGCAGGCAGTGATGCGTTGGGCTAAACGCACCACCCTCTGGGAGAGCTCTGCAGTTGTGGACGGTGCAGTTGCCGTACCAGGCGGTGATGCAGCCTGACAAGACATTCAATGGTACACATCTGTAAAGGCTTGTGAGGGTATTTTTTCAGCCTCAGGAGGTTGAAGAGGCGATGTTGCGACTTCATCACCACACTGTGTGGGTGGACCATTTCAGATTGTCAGTGATGTGTACGCTTAGGAACTTGAAGCTTTGCACCTTCTCCATTGCGGCCCTGTCAATGTGGATGGGGGTGTGCTCCCTCTGCTGTCTCCTGAAGACCATGATCAGCTCCTTCATTTTGTTGACATTGAGGTACAGGTTATTTTCCTGTCACCACTCCGCCAGGGCCCTCACATCTTCCCTGTAGGCGGTCTCGTCATTGTTGATAATCAGGCCTACCACTGTTGTGTCATCTGCAAACTTGATGATTTGAGTTGGAGACGTGCGAGGCCACGCTGTCAGGGGTGAACAGGGAGTACAGGAGGGGGCTGAGTACAGACCCTTGTGGGGCCCCTGTGTTAAGGATCAGTGTAGTGGAGGTGTTGTTGCCTAACTTCACCACCTGGGGGTGGCCCGTCAGGAAGTCCAGGACCCAGTTGCATGGGGCGAGGTTCAGACCCAGGGCCCCGAGCTTAATGATGAGCTTGGAGGGTACTATTGTGTTGGGCTGTAGTCAATGAACAGCATTCTTACATAGGTATTTCTCTTGTCCAGATGTGATAGGGCAATATGCAGTGCGATGTCAATTGCGTAATCTGTGGATCTATTGGGGCAGTATCTAAATTGAAGTGGGTCTAGGGTGTCGGGTAAGGTGGAGGTGATATGATCCTTAGGTAGCCAATCAAATCACTTCATGATAACAGAAAAGAGTGCTACGGGTCATTTAGTTCAGTTACCTTCACTTTCTTGGGTACAGAAACAATGGTGGACATCTTGAATCAAGTGGGAACAGCAGACTGGGATAGGGAGAGATTCAATATGTCCGTAAACACTCCAGCCAGCGGGTCTGCACATGCTCTGAGGACGCGGCTTGGGATACCGTCTGGGCTGGCAACCTTGCGAGGGTTAACAGGCTTAAATGTCTTACTCACATCGGCTATGGAGAACAAGAGCTCACAGTCCATGGGAGCAGGGGTGGCCCGCGTTAGTGGCACTGTGTTTCCCCCGAAGCAGGTGAATGGGTTTAGCTTGTCTTGGAGGAAGACGTTGGTGTCTGCAACGAGGCTGGTTTTCCCTTTATAATCCTTGATTGTATGGAGTCCCTGCCACATACGTCTCTTGTCTGAGCCGTTGAATTGCAATTCCACTGTCTCTGTACTTACGTTTTGCCTGTTTTATTACCTTACTTGACTCTTTGTATTCAATCATATTCCAAGTGGTATTGCCGTGGTTAAATGTGATGCTTCGCGCTCTCAGTTTTGTGGGATTTCTGCTATTTATCCACGGTTTTTGGTTTGGATAGGTTTTAATCATGTGAATCGTGTGAACAACATCCCCTATACACTTCCTGATTAACTCAGTCACTGTGTCAGTGTATATGCCAATGTTATTCTCAGAGGCAACCTGGAACATATCCCAGTGATCAAAACAATCTTGAAGCATGGATTCGGATTGGTCCGACCAGCATTGAATAGTCATCAATGAGTCGACCGTGATGTTGGTAGCCCGGTAAGGGTGAAAAAGAGTGAAAGAACAGAGCATGACTACAAAGAGATGTGTGCGTGCACTTTCATCCAAAACCTGAGAGAAACAGGCCCCCATAGGGAATAACGTCACTGGTATTGAACAATAAAGAGCTCGGCTCCATGCTCACATACACACGCAAACCCACGCCTAAAGTACTCATTTCTATTCTGTCAGTTGAAACAAAGTAGGTCTGTCAAAATAATCCATTCAACTTTTTTATAGCAATTCATGTAGCCTAACGTATTTCCCTGCATGATAGTACTAGGAAAGATCTATCACCTAATTAACGTAATGCAGAGTTACCTGAGCAGTGGACGGGGTAATTATTAAAAAAATAAACAGTCAAATTGGAAAAAATAACCTAATCAATTGCTGACAAATAATGGATTTTATAATTGACTCAAATAAATCACTCAAACTTCAAAAACACCTCTGACTAAAGGGAATATTTGTTCATTTCACCTTTATTTAACCAGGTAGGCCAGTTGAGAACAAGTTCTCATTTACAACTGTGACCTTGCCAAGATAAAGCAAAGCTGTGAGACAAAAAAAACAGAGTTACATAAACAAACACAGTCAATAACACAAAAAAGAAAAATAGAAACATTTATATACAGTGTGTGCAAATGTAGAAGAGTATGGAGGTAGGCAATAAATAGGCCCTAGAGGCAAAAATAATTACAATTTAGCATTAATACTGGAGTGGTAGATGTGCAGATGATGATGTGCACGTAGAGATACTGGGATGCAAAAGAGCAAGAGGGTAAGTAATAATATGGGGATGAGGTAGTCGGGTGTGCTATTTACAGATTGGCTGTGTACAGGTACAGTGATCGGTAAGCTGCTCAGACAGCTGATGCTTAAAGTTCGAGAGGGAGATATAAGACTCCAGCTTCAGAGATTTTTGCAATTCGTTTCAACTGGAAGGAAAGGTGGCCAAAGGAAGTGTTGGCTGTGGGGATGACCAGTGCAATATACCGGCTGGAGCGCATGCTACGGGTGCGTGTTGCTATGGTGACTAGTGAGCTGAGATAAGGTGGGGCTTTACCTAGCAAAGACTTATAGATGACTTGGAGCCAGTGGGTTTGGCGACGGATATGTAGTGAGGGCCAGCCAACGAGAGCATTCAGGTCGAAGTGGTGGGTAGTATATGGGGCTTTGGTGACAAAACAGATGGCACTGTGGTAGACCACATCCAGTTTGCTGAGTAGAGTGTTGGGGCTATTTTGTAAACGACATCGCCGAAGTCAAGGATCGGTAGGATAGTCAGTTTTACGAGGGTATGTTTGGCAGCATGAGTGAAGGAGGCTTTGTTTCGTAGTAGGAAGCCGATTCTAGATTTAATTTTGGATTGGAGATGCTGTCTCTATTTTGGTTGGTCAGGGCGTGAGTTGGGGTGGGCATTCTATGTCCTTTTTTCTATGTTTGGTATTTCTTTGTTTCGGCCGGGTATGGCTCTCAATCAGGGACAGCTGTATATCGTTGTTGCTGATTGGGAGCCATACTTAGGCAGCCTGTTTTCCTTTGGATTTTGTGTGTGGTTATTTTCTGTTTAGTGTTTTACACCTGACGGAACTGTTCGGTTGTTCTTTTGTTTGCTTGTTGCGTTAGTGTTCAGTTTTAACATTAAAATGACGAACACTTACCACACTGCATTTTGGTCTGATTTTTACTCCCCTTCATCCGAGGACGACGAAGACCGTTACAGATGCTTAATGTGAGTCTGGAAGGAGAGTTTACAGTCTAACCAGACACCTAGGTATTTGTAGTTGTCCACATATTCTAGGTCAGAACCATCCAGAATAGTGATGCTAGTCGGGCAGGAGGGTGTGGGCAGCAATCGGTTTAACCTGTTAGGGCTAGGGGGCAGTATTTGCACGGCTGGATAAAAAAAATGTACCCGATTTAATCTGGTTACTAATCCTACCCAGTAACTAGAATATGCATATACTTATTATATATGGATAGAAAACACTCTAAAGTTTCTAAAACTGTTTGAATGGTGTCTGTGAGTATAACAGAACTCATTTGGCAGGCAAAACCCTGAGACATTTTCTGACAGGAAGTGGATACCTGATGTGTTGTATTACCTTTAAACCTATGCCATTGAAAAACACAGGGGCTGAAGAATATTTTGGCACTTCCTATTGCTTCCACTAGATGTCACCAGCCTTTACAAAGTGTTTTGAGTCTTCTGGAGGGAGATCTGACCGAACAAGAGCCATGGAACGATGATGGCCCATTAGACACCCTGCGCGCGAGTTCATGTTGGGTACCCTCGTTCCAATACGTTATAAAAGAGAATGCATTCGTCCACCTTGAATATTATTCATGTTCTGGTTAAAAAAGGCCCTAATGATTTATGCTATACAACGTTTGACATGTTTGAACGAACGTAAATATATTTTTTCCCCTCGTTCATGACGAGAAGTCCGGCTGGCTTAGATCATGTGCTAACAAGACGGAGATTTTTGGACATAAATGATGAGCTTTTTTGAACAAAACTACATTTGTTATGGACCTGTGATACCTGGAAGTGACATCTGATGAAGAGAATCAAAGGTAATGGATTATTTACATAGTATTTTCGATTTTAGATCTCCCCAACATGACGTCTAGTCTGTATCGCAACGCGTATTTTTCTGGGCGCAGTGCTCAGATTATTGCAAAGTGTGATTTCCCAGTAAGGTTATTTTTAAATCTGGCAAGTTGATTGCGTTCAAGAGATGTAAATCTATAATTCTTTAAATGACAATATAATATTTTACCAATGTTTTCTAATTTTAATTATTTAATTTGTGGTGCTGACTTGACTGCCGGTTATTGGAGGGAAACGATTTCCTCAACATCAATGCCATAGTAAAACGCTGTTTTTGGATATAAATATGAACTTGATAGAACTAAAAATGCATGCATTGTCTAACAGAATGTCCTAGGAGTGTCATCTGATGGAGATTGTAAAAGGTTAGTGCATCATTTTAGCTGGTTTTATGGTTTTGGTGACCCTGTCTTTGAATTGAGAAAACATTACACACAACTCTTGTAAATGTACTGTCCTAACATACTCTAAATGTATGCTTTCGCCGTAAAACCTTTTTGAAATCGTAAAACGTGGTTAGATTAACCTCTATGGGACCGGCGGGACGAATTCGTCCCACCTACGTAACATCCACTGCCAGCCTGTGGCGCGATTTTCAAAATCTTCAAAATCCTATTACTTCAATTTCTCAAACATATGACTATTTTACAGCCATTTAAAGATAAGACTCTCGTTAATCTAACCACACTGTCCGATTTCAAAAAGGCTTTACAACGAAAGCAAAACATTAGATTATGTCAGCAGAGTACCAAGCCAGAAATAATCAGACACCCATTTTTCAAGCCAGCATATAATGTCACCAAAACCCAGAAGACAGCTAAATGCAGCACTCACCTTTGATGATCTTCATCAGATGACAACCCTAGGACATTATGTTATACAATACATGCATGTTTTGTTCAATCAAGTTCATATTTATATCAAAAACCAGCTTTTTACATTAGCATGTGACGTTCAGAACTAGCATACCCCCCCGCAAACTTACGGGGAATTCGCTAACATTTTACTAAATTACTCACGATAAACGTTCACAAAAAGCATAACAATTATTTTAAGAATTATAGATACAGACCTCCTCTATGCACTCGATATGTCCGATTTTAAAATAGCTTTTTGGTGAAAGCACATTTTGCAATATTCTAAGTATATAGCCCAGGCATCACGGGCTCGCTATTTAGACATCCGGCAAGTTTAGCACTCACCATAATCATATTTACTATTATAAAAATGTCATTACCTTTTGTTGTCTTCGTCAGAATGCACACCCAGGACGTCTACTTCAATAACAAATGTTGGTTTGGTCCAAAATAATCCATCGTTATATCCGAATAGCGGCGTTTTGTTCGTGCGTTCCAGACACTATCCGAAATAGTAAAGAAGTGTCGCGCGCTTGGCGCAATTCCTGACAATAAAATTCAAAGTATTCAATTGCCGTACGTCGAAGCATGTCAACCGCTGTTTAAAATCAATTTTTACGTCATTTTTCTCGTAGAAAAGCGGTAAAATTCCGACAGGGAATCTCCTTTTCGGCAAACAGAGGAAAAAATCCCAAAGGCGGGGGCGGTCGGGGTCACGCGCATAAGCTAGTGTCTCTTGATGGGCCACTTGAGAAAGGCGATAATGTGTTTCAGCCTGGGGCTGGAATGACGACATTCTCTTTTTTCCCGGGCTATGAGAGCCTATGGACGACGTGGGAAGTGTCACGTTAGAGCAGAGATCCTTAGTAAATGATAGAGATGGCAAAGAAGTTCCAGAAATGGTCAGACAGGCCACTTCCTGTAAAGGAATCTCTCAGGTTTTGACCTGCCATTTGAGTTCTGTTATACTCACAGACACCATTCAAACAGTTTTAGAAAATTTAGGGTGTTTTCTATCCATATGTAATAAGTATATGCATATTCTAGTTACTGAGTAGGAGTGGTAACCAGATTAAATCGGGTATGTTTTTTATCCAGCCGTGTCAATGCTGCCCCCTAGCCCTAACAGGTTAAGGAGATGTTTATCTTTCAAAGGGTGTAAAATAGTTGTATGTTTGAAAAATTTGAATTTTGACATTTATTTGGATTCAAATTTGCCGCTCTTGAAATGCACCTGCTGTTGATGGAGTGCACCACGGGTGGGACGCTTGCGTCCCACCTAGCCCATAGAGGTTAAGAGTATGCACTTAGTTAGCATTTAAAAGCAGTTGGAGGCCACGGAAGGAGTGTTGTATGGCGTTGAAGCTCGTTTGGAGGTTTGTTAGCACAGTGTCCAAAGAAGGGCCAGATGTATACAGAATGGTGTCGTCTGCGTAGAGGTGGATCAGAGAATCACCAGCAGCAAGAGCGACATCAATGACATATACAGAGAAAAGAGTCCGCCCAAGAATTGAACCATGTGGCACCCCCGTAGAGACTGCCAGAGGTCCGGCAACAGGCCCTCCAATTTGCCACACTAAACTCTGAGAAGTAATCGGTGAACCAGGCGAGGCAGTCATTTGAGAAGCCAAGGTTATTGAGTCTGCCGATAAGAATGCGGTGATTGACAAAGTCGAAAGCCTTGGCCAGGTCGATGAAGACAGCTGCACAGTACTGTCTTTTATCGATGATGGTTATGAAATCATTTAGAATCTTGAGCATGGCTGAGGTGCACCCTTGACCAGCTCGGAAACTAGATTGCCTAGTGGAGAAGGTACGGTGGGATTCGAAATGGTCGATGATCTGTTTATTAACTTCTCTAGGGCCAGTGGAACGATTTCGTCCCACCTACGTAACAGCCAGTTGTCGTGTCTTTGGGGTACCATTACACTGAAGATATGTTTATCAATTAGCTCCCTGTAATTATTATCACGCGATTAAACTGATTAATCGTTTAATTGTAATTAACCTCTCTAGGCTAGGCGGGACGAATTCGTCCCACCTACGTAACAGCCACTGCTATCCTGTTGCGCGATTTTCAAAACCTTAAAAATCCTATTACTTCAATTTCTCAAACATATGACTATTTTAAAGCCATTTAAAGACAAGACTCTCGTTAATCTAACCACACTGTCCGATTTCAAAAAGGCTTTACAACGAAAGCAAAACATTAGATTATGTCAGCAGAGTACCAAGCCAGAAATAATCAGACACCCATTTTTCAAGCCAGCATATAATGTCACCAAATCCCAGAAGACAGCTAAATGCAGCACTCACCTTTGATGATCTTCATCAGATGACAACCCTAGGACATTATGTTATACAATACATGAATGTTTTGTTCAATCAAGTTCATATTTATATCAAAAACCAGCTTTTTACATTAGCATGTGACGTTCAGAACTAGCATACCCCCCGCAAACTTCCGGGGAATTCGCTAACATTTTACTAAATTACTCACGATAAACGTTCACAAAAAGCATAACAATTATTTTAAGAATTATAGATACAGACCTCCTCTATGCACTCGATATGTCCGATTTTAAAATAGCTTTTTGGTGAAAGCAGATTTTGCAATATTCTAAGTACATAGCCCAGGCATCACGGGCTCGCTATTTAGACACCCGGCAAGTTTAGCACTCACCATAATCATATTTACTATTATAAAAGTTTCATTACCTTTTGTTGTCTTCGTCAGAATACACACCCAGGACTGCTACTTCAATAACAAATGTTGGTTTGGTCCAAAATAATCCATCGTTATATCCGAATAGCGGCGTTTTGTTCGTGCGTTCCAGACACTATCCGAAATAGTAAAGAAGTGTCACGCGCATGGCGCAATTCGTGACAATAAAATTCTAAGTATTCCATTACCATACTTCGAAGCATGTCAACCGCTGTTTAAAATCAATTTTTACGACATTTTTCTCGTAGAAAAGCGATAATATTCCGACAGGGAATCTCCTTTTCGGCAAACAGAGGAAAAAATCCCAAAGGCGGGGGCGGTCGGGGTCACGCGCATAAGCCAGTGTCCCTTGATCGGCCACTTGAGAAAGGCGATAATGTGTTTCAGCCTGGGGCTGGAATGACGACATTCTGTTTTTTCCTGGGCTCTGAGCGCCTATGGACGACGTGGGAAGTGTCACGTTAGAGCAGAGATCCTTAGTAAATGATAGAGATGGAAAAGAAGTTCAAGAAATGGTCAGACAGGCCACTTCCTGTAAAGGAATCTCTCAGGTTTTGACCTGCCATTTGAGTTCTGTTATACTCACAGACACCATTCAAACAGTTTTAGAAAAATTAGGGTGTTTTCTATCCATATGTAATAAGTATATGCATATTCTAGTTACTGGGTAGGAGTGGTAACCAGATTAAATCGGGTATGTTTTTTATCCAGCCGTGTCAATACTGCCCCCTATCCCAAACAGGTTAACCAATCAAATTACCATTGACAACAGCGACATAGGAGTCACTCAGAGTGCAACACGTGGAGGGGAATCTACAGTGCACTCTTCCAATGGTTAACACACATGTCACTAATAAATAGGATCCTCCATTCAGGAGGAAAATTATTAGAAGTCATGAACCATGATCACACCACGTATGACTGGTCCAATACTTAAAGAGTACTTCCGTCGTGAGGTTAGCTCCTCCGTGGATAACATAGCTATGAAATAGACTTCATACCTATCGCCACTACAAAAGTGGAAGAAACAGTGACTTATAGAAAAACTACTACAGACTCCCTTGACACCAATTCTGACTGACCTCCAGGCATTGACCTGAAAATTACCTGACTACGTCAGACTCATTCTGAACAAGTTGTAATCTGCCCGGATACTTGGTTTTCTTCCCTTGACATGAGCGCTTGTGTAAGCATAAACGCACATGCACAACGGAACATCCAATTAGGATTTATGCTAGGACCACTTAAGGGCCCAAGCAATATACCAGCCTTAGTAAAGTTGAACATTTACTTCTAGGCCTTTGACTCTACAGCCCTCACCAGTTTTCTTCCCAGAAGTCTATAGGTCATCTCTGTAGACTGCCCAAAACTAGTGCATTACAGCTGTATACTTATCATATAGTTATCAACTTAGGATAGCGCCTAAGCAACACACCAAGTAGGAAAACCCTAGATATGGCATTAGAGACAATGCCATGATAATCATTTTGCCAGAACATTGGACGTATATAGAATACAGTCCAATTAGATTATTTTTTTGTGTGAACTATATTTTGTATTTTTTGTTGTTGTTTTGTTTATGCTTTCATTCCTTTTCGGTTCACTTCCTTTGATACTTAGGAAGTGATAGAGCCATAAACAAAGTCCCCATACAACCATCACTTAGTGCCACAACGCCGCTCATTGGGGAATGAATGTAATTATATATATTTCATGAGTGTGTGTCCGTTGTTAACATCTGCCTAAGTTACTGCCCAGATCTTCCAGTCTGGACGACGGGTCCGGAACGGCGACCCCAAATCCGGACACCCGGAGTCAGGATCTTAGCTGTAACGTGACATTTCCCACGGCTCCAATAGGCTCTCACAGCCCGGGAAAAACCTGAACGATGACGAGGCAGCCTCAGGCTGAAACACATTATCGCCTTTTCCAAGTGGCCCATCAGAGGACAATGGAATTAGGCGCGTGCCCGATTCGACCCAGTGATATATTTTCCTTCGGCTGTTTATCTAATTGCAGATTCCCGGTCGGAATATTATCGCTTTTTTACGAGAAAAATGGCATAAAAATTGATTTTAAACAGCGGTTGACATGCTTCGAAGTACAGTAATGAAATATTTAGAAATCTTTTGTCACGAAATGCGCCGTGCGCACGACCGTTATTTACCATTGGGATAGTGTCTGGGACGCACGAACAAAACGTCGCTGTTAGAACATAACTATGGATTATTTTGGACCAAACCTACATTTGTTATTGAAGTAGAAGTCCTGGGAGTGCATTCTGACGAAGAACAGGAAAGGTAAGACCATTTTTCTTATAGTAAATCTGATATTGGTGAGTGCTAAACCTGCTGGGTGTCTAAATAGCTAGCCCTGTGATGCCGGGCTATGTACTTAGAATATTGCAAAATGTGCTTTCACCGAAAAGCTATTTTAAAATCGGACATATCGAGTGCATAGAGGAGTAATGTATCTATAATTCTTAAAATAATTGTTATGCTTTTTGTGAACGTTTATCGTGAGTAATTTAGTAATTTGTTAGTAAATTCGCCGGAAGTTTGCGGGGGGTATGCTAGTTCTGAACGTCACATGCTAATGTAAAAAGCTGTTTTTTGATATAAATATGAACTTGATTGAACAAAACATGCATGTATTGTATAACATAATGTCCTAGGTGTGTCATCAGATGAAGATCATCAAAGGTTAGTGCTGCATTTAGCTGTCTTCTGGGTTTTTGTGACATTATATGCTAGCTTGAAAAATGGGTGTCTGATTATTTCTGGCTTGGTACTCTGCTTACATAATCTAATGTTTTGCTTTCGTTGTAAAGCCTTTTTGAAATCGGACAGTGTGGTTAGATTAACCTGTTGGGTCTAGGGGGCAGCATTTGCACGTCTGGATAAAAAAAATGTACCCGATTTAATCTGGTTACTAATCCTACCCAGTAACTAGAATATGCATATACTTATTATATATGGATAGAAAACACTCTAAAGTTTCCAAAACTGTTTGAATGGTGTCTGTGAGTATAACAGAACTCATTTGGCAGGCAAAACCCTGAGACATTTTCTGACAGGAAGTGGATACCTGATGTGTTGTATTGACTTTAAACCTATCCCATTGAAAAACACAGGGGTTTAGGAATATTTTGGCACTTCCTATTGCTTCCACTAGATGTCACCAGCCTTTACAAAGTGTTTTGAGTCTTCTGGAGGGAGATCTGACCAAACGAGAGCCATGGAACGGTGATGTCCCATTAGACAACTGGCGCGCTAGTTCATGTTGGGTACCCTCGTTCCAATACGTTATAAAAGAGTATGCATTCGTCCACCTTGAATATTATTCATGTTCTGGTTAAAAAAGGCCCTAATGATTTATGCTATACAACGTTTGACATGTTTGAACGAACGGAAATATATTTTTTCCCCTCGTTCATGACGAGAAGTCCGGCTGGCTTACATCATGTGCTAACGAGACGGAGATTTTTGGACATAAATGATGAGCTTTTTTGAACAAAACTACATTCGTTATGGACCTGTGATACCTGGAAGTGACATCTGATGAAGAGAATCAAAGGTAATGGATTATTTACATAGTATTTTCGATTTTAGATCTCCCCAACATGACGTCTAGTCTGTATCGCAACGCGTATTTTTCTGGGCGCAGTGCTCAGATTATTGCAAAGTGTGATTTCCCAGTAAGGTTATTTTTAAATCTGGCAAGTTGATTGCGTTCAAGAGATGTAAATCTATAATTCTTTAAATGACAATATAATATTTTACCAATGTTTTCTAATTTTAATTATTTAATTTCTGACGCTGACTTGACTGCCGGTTATTGGAGGGAAACGATTTCCTCAACATCAATGCCATAGTAAAACACTGTTTTTGGATATAAAAATGAACTTGATAGAACTAAAAATGCATGCATTGTCTAACATAATGTCCTAGGAGTGTCATCTGATGGAGATTGTAAAAGGTTAGTGCATCATTTTAGCTGGTTTTATGGTTTTGGTGACCCTGTCTTTGACTTGACAAAACATTACACACAACTCTTGTAAATGTACTGTCCTAACATACTCTAAATTTATGCTTTCGCCGTAAAACCTTTTTGAAATCGTAAAACGTGGTTAGATTAAGGAGATGTTTATCTTTCAAATGGTGTAACATAGTTGTATTTTTGAAAAATTTGAATTTTGACATTTATTTGGATTCAAATTTGCCGCTCTTGAAATGCACCTGCTGTTGATGGAGTGCACCACGGGTGGCACGCTAGCGTCCCACCTAGCCCCAAGAGGTTAACGAGA
This sequence comes from Salmo salar, assembly GCF_965601325.2. NCBI lineage: Eukaryota > Metazoa > Chordata > Actinopteri > Salmoniformes > Salmonidae > Salmo > Salmo salar. The sequence continues at coordinate 45,740,030 of NC_138295.1, read as the reverse complement.
GTCTTATCTTTAAATAGCTGTAAAATAGTCATATGTTTGAGAAATTGAAGTAATAGGATTTTTAAGGTATTTGAAAATCGCGCCACAGGCTTCAACTGGCTGTTACGTAGGTGGGACGAATTCGTCCCGCCTAGCCCATAGAGGTTAAGTCTCTAACCTTCTTACTGATTGTAGCTGGACTGACTGTTGCTAGTATTGGTACTGGTACTCAAGGGGACCAGTTATCCTACCGATTTATTCTGAAATATTATCTACCGGAACACATGATTGGAGCATTTTACTAGTTGTATTGTAGTTGAACCTACGCATGGCAAAGAATGATTATTGATGCCATTAGTTTTGGAGGTGGACAAGTCCACTGGACTTCCTTTACGACCAGTGTGGTACACCTCAGTACTATCTTAGATGTCTTCTAAGATAATCCCCGTCTAGGGGCCTGTCTGCTCCTCACTGTTCTCATAGGAGAGTTTACAACTAGATTTGATTTATGCTCTGGCGGCCTCGTACGGTTTTGTCCGTAGTCTTGACCCCCCCACCGGCCTCGATGAGGCTCATCATGGGTCTGGGCTACTATTCCCCCCCTTTGTGCCTCGGGACCCCCCCACCAGCGGGTGGTGTTGGTGTCCGATGCGCAAATGAAAAGGTCGGACCCTATGTACGAGTTGTCAGCGGCCGCGTTTTTATGAGAGTGGCTGTAACCTTTCAACCAAATCTCCTGGTGTTTGTGCTTCAAAACGCTCAGTGGCTGTCGAGGCATGTCAGTCACCACCGCGTCCGCGTGTGGCAACCTCTTCATTACCTGCGAACTGAGACGAGGATATCGGTCTGTGATATCGCAAAGTGTTTCACCAGTGGGAGTCATCGGGTCAGTTGGTGGACTGACGCCATTAGTGTCATTGTAAGGGGTGACAGTCCCCAACAAAGCGGAAGGTGTATCATCGGAAACAGAGTATACTCTGCGCATCAATGTTTTTCTTGCTGAGACGGCCGCAGTGCTTGCGGAAGTGTCCAAAGGGCAAGAGAAGTTCATCTCAACTATCGTATTGCACGACTGCAAGGAGGAGGGAAGTTGCTTATTCACAGAGACAGCTGGCTCGAAATCATGAAAAGAATGATCAATCAGGTTGGCTGATGGAATGTGTCGAGATATCGTACTATCTCCGTGGATCGGATTTTGTACCAAGAGGTTTCTAAACGTCTTTTTCTCAAGGGGTGCTTTCGACAGATACCCCTCGTGAAGGACTGCGTTGCAGCTAGCGTTAGGGGGAGACGGTGTGGTCAGTGGAGAAGGCACTGTGGCCTGTGACCATACCTGGTTGGTTTTCCAATCCATCAATGGGAGTAACCGATCCATCAAGTCTGCTCCAAGTAGCAGGGTTACAGTTTCGAGGCTGGTAACATACACAGGGTGAACGAGCGATACGTCCTGGAAGTGTAGTTTCAGCATGACTCTCAATGTGAGAGGCGAGGTAGTCTGAGTGACCCCTCGAAGTTTAGTGTCGCATCGTTCCACTTTTAACCAACGTTTAGTTGGTTTCAAAGCCCTTTTGAGATCATCAAACAATGTTTGAGAGATGAGTGATATTGTCGCACCCGAATCAATTAGCGCATGACAAGCTAAGCAGTCCTCCAGGACTGTTTCCAGGTATGGCCGTTTAGATTCGTGGTTAGTGGACATATTCCCCACAAAGTGGAGTGGTCGTTCGCAACGACGTGATGTGCCATTTCTGTTCAAGATGGAAGCAGATTGACTTTTCCGATTTTGAGTGGGCTTGGCGTTTGACCTTTTCCTTCGCAACTTTTGTATCAGAGTCTATAGACAGAGCCCGGGGGCTTGTTTCTTGATCAAGCGGGCCCTGGATAGGGTCTTGAATGAGAGCGGGAGAAATTTGAACTTTAACGTCCATGCTATGGGTGTTAATTCCTGCGGACCTGGTGTCCGGTAATTCCCCATCTAGTCCTTGTGACTTATCTTTTACCCTTTTCTCAAATTGTTCTCCCCGTAGTGGGACTTCTGGAGAACATTGGTCTATGTTTTGATCGTCCTTCAACCCTTTGTTACCCTTGTGCTCTGACACTTTTTGTGGGTTGGGTGCAGGAACGTAGCGAACGGGTCAATTGTAGCGGTAGTCATGTTGATGGCTACTTACTTTACAGTTATTTCGACCGCGGAGGTTATTGGAATCATGGTTTCGTGGTAGAAACTGTTGTTGTGCGTCATCTCTCGACGCTCCAATACCTGATAATGCACCCTCTAACTGGAGTGAGTGCTCCTGGTTAAACTTCAAAACTGAGTGGTCAGGGCTCTTAGCGTTGTGAACTTTTGATGCCTCAAAAGCTGTGCTTGCAAGCTCTCTGAGTTGTAAGATAGGCAAGCCAACGTGGGCTGCAGGGCCCAAGTAGGTAATGAAGGTGGGATACATGTTTGACAGAAACATTTGTTTGAATGGTAACAGCTCTTCCATTCCTGTTTCAGTGAGTAGGCCAAAGTAAGCTGAACGAAGCCTATGATAAAAAGCTTGTGGGTGTTCGTTCCGAGCTTGTTTGACGGTGTTAGCCAGTGAGCTATCGTGTTTGCGAGTCGCAGAACCACTGAATTCTAATTTCAAAGCTGTGGCAAGTTTAGCATAGTCATTTAGCACGTGTTGCTGTTGTAGACGAATGAACCTCGTCACGTGTCTATTCGACGTTCGCTTCAACAGGTAAACCCTGTCAGAACCCGTAGCATTCGGGTAGCCACCCAACGCGTCCTCTATGTCAGCTAGGAACGTCTCAGTATCGTTTGGCTGACCTGGAACGGGGTCAAAGGTGGGGAAATTCTTGACGAGTTTGTCAAGGTAGTCCGCGCCAAGCGGGCGGAGAGGGTTGGCTTCATCCTGTGGAGAGATTGGGGCCGAAAGGCCAAGAGAAGAAGCCAAGCCTTGTTGTTGTTGGCCAAGAGGCGCCATATTACTCAGTGCCGAAGGGCCAAGAGGAGAAGACTGAGGGACACATGAGGGAGGCAAGGTCTGAAACATATTGTCTTCACTCCTGTGAGTACAGGGCTCCGGTTGCTTGGATGGGTAGTCGCGCTGTAGAGCGTGACCATTCTGGATTTCCTCCAGATGGTACCTAAGGGTGGAATTCTGCTGCATTGCAGAGTCCACTTGAGCGCTTAGAGTACTGATTTTGGACACGTGAGTGTCACACCTGCTCCTTTCGGTCTCAAACTTATCTGTCATGGTTTGCAGATAGAGGTCTTGAGTACGGAGCGAGAGATTCAGTGATGAGATTTCCTCTGCTTGCTTAGAAATCAATATTTCCAACCTCATAACCTGAGTTCTCTCATCATTCATTTGGTCAGCGACTTCAATAAGTTCTGCTGATTTATCATCCAACTTTGTTACTGTGTTCATTAACCTGTTTGGGCTAGGGGGCAGTATTGAGAATTTTGGAAAAAATATGTGCCCATTTTTAACTGCCTCCTACACCAACTCAGAAGCTAGAATATGCATATTATTGTTCAGGTTTGGATAGAAAACACCCTGAAGTTTCTAAAACTGTTTGAATGGTGTCTGTGAGTATAACAGAACTCCTATGGCAGGCAAAAACCTGACAAGGTTTCATGCAGGAAGTGGCCTGTCTGACAAGGAGTCGTGCGTCTTGCATCTGTTTATTGAAAAGTAAGGATCTTAGCTGTAACGTGACAATTCCCAGGGCTCCAATAGGCTCTCAGGACGCGGGAAAATCATGAAGGTTGACGAGGCAGCCTCAGGCTGAAACAGATTATCATCTTAGTCAAGTGTCCCATTAGGTGACAATGGAGTGAGGCGCGTGCGCGATTAGCCCCCGTGGAGTATTTTAATTCGGCTGTTTAGTTTATTGCAGATTCCCGGTCGGAATATTATCGCTTTTCTACGAGATAAATGGCATAAAAATTGGTTTTAAACAGCGGTTGACATGCTTCGAAGTACGGTAATGGAATATTTAGAATTTTATTGTCACGAATTGCGCCATGCGCGCGACACTTCTTTACTATTTCGGATAGTGTCTGGAACGCACGAACAAAACGCCGCTATTCGGATATAACGATGGATTATTTTGGACCAAACCAACATTTGTTATTGAAGTAGCAGTCCTGGGTGTGCATTCTGACAAAGACAACAAAAGGTAATCAAACTTTTATAATAGTAAATATGATTATGGTGAGTGCTAAACTTGCCGGGTGTCTAAATAGCGAGCCCGTGATGCCTGGGCTATGTACTTAGAATATTGCAAAATGTGCTTTCACCAAAAAGCTATTTTAAAATCGGACATATCGAGTGCATAGAGGAGGTCTGTATCTATAATTCTTAAAATAATTGTTATGCTTTTTGTGAACGTTTATTGTGAGTAATTTAGTACAATGTTAGCGAATTCCCCGGAAGTTTGCGGGGGGTATGCTAGTTCTGAACGTCACATGCTAATGTAAAAAGCTGGTTTTTGATATAAATATGAACTTGATTGAACAAAACATGCATGTATTGTATAACATAATGTCCTAGGGTTGTCATCTGATGAAGATCATAAAAGGTTAGTGCTGCATTTAGCTGTGGTTTGGGTTTTTGTGACATTATATGCTGGCTTGAAAAATGGGTGTCTGATTATTTCTGGCTTGGTACTCTGCTGACATAATCTAATGTTTTGCTTTCGTTGTAAAGCCTTTTTGAAATCGGACAGTGTGGTTAGATAAACGAGAGTCTTGTCTTTAAATAGCTGTAAAATAGTCATATGTTTGAGAAATTGAAGTAATAGTATTTCAAACGATTCAAAAATCGCGCCACTGGATTAGACTGGCTGTTACGTAGGTGGGACGAATTCGTCCCGCCTAGCCCATAGAGGTTAACGAGAGTCTTGTCTTTAAATAGCTGTAAAATAGTCATATGTTTGAGAAATTGAAGTAATAGGATTTTTAAGGTTTTGAAAATCGCGCCACAGGCTGCAAGTGGCTGTTACGTAGGTGGGACGAATTCGTCCCGCCTAGCCCAGAGAGGTTAACTGATCGTCTTTGGTCTGCAGCGCTTTGAGGAGCACCGTGTTATTTTGAGTAACATTCAACAAAACAGCATGCATGTTGTCAAGTTGAGCACTCCTGTTTGTAGATAACTCTTCAGATTTATCTAGTTTGGCATGGACATCATCGTATTTAGTTTTGGCTAAATCGAGTTGTTCCTGTAGAAAACGATTTTGTTGAAGAGCTTGTGCTTGTTCATCGTCATACGTTTTTGCAATTACATTTAATTGTTCAGTTTTCGAACGCAGTTCCATAGCTAGCAGAATTTTTCCCTTGTCTGCATTGGTCATTGGTTTCCCGGTTCTCTCCACCTGTCCCTTTATGTCTACCGTTACCTGCTCGTGCTTCAGCTGTGCACTGCGGTATTGGACAGATGGCAATCTCGGATGGCAAGACATCAGAGCTAGACTGGAGAGAACCTTTACGAGGCCTGCGCCCGATGGTTGATTTTGGAAAACATTGTTGTCTGCTTTTCCACTAATGGCATAATTAGGGTTGTTATCGCTGCTGAGGTCAGAGATCAATCCATTTACGGGTGGAGGTTCACTAATTAGCGGGCGAGTGGGGACCACCCCCTCTGATAGCTTGCACATTATTAGAACATTTGAAAGGAAAAAATGTTTTTCCTAATTTTCCAAAATTTGGTTTTGGAATGTGGGGAGCTGCAAAGACGATTTTAATCTATTTATAGACGTTAATGAACCATCAGTACTGTACAGTACTGTGGAAGTTGGACGTGAATGAATTTGCAAAAGCAAATTGAATTAATCAATGCCAATGATTAGTCCTACCTGGGTAGGCTATCTGGGTATTAAACTTGAATTACCTGAGAGGTTGCTTCATCCAGGTTAATATGCAAAGTTTAAGTTGTGTCATTTAATTGGAAGAACCTAGAAAGGTATGTTCGACAATTTAACTTATTAAATTGAATGAGACGATAATCCATACAATCTCCATTGATTGGATATCATAAGTGTAAACCGTAGGTCAAATGTTGGGACCCTTCACCACTAGGGTACGCTCCTCCCTGGGGCTGAAGCCACATGGGATTCACTCCCGTGAGTAATGGGTTTTACTGAATGTGCTTTGATAAAGCAGATTTTACTGATTCATCTATTTAAGATAAATCAAACCCGTATAGGCTATCTGGGAATTAACTTTCAATTAACCTGAAAGCATTGCTTCATCTAAGTTAAGTTTGGAAAAAGTTAATCATGTCTCATTATAGACGCCCAATCAATTTTGGATATTATATAAAAGATCCACTTGAAAAGGTAAATCTGGCAATTTCACTTGTTAGTTAAATTGAATGAGACGTCATATCCAGTCAATTGCGATTGTCTGGATATTTTACCGTGATCCACGTTTGGATTTCCCCTAGAGATGTACTGGCAATTCTTCACCACCAGGGTATAGAATGCTGGAATTAAACGTAAGTACAAAGGTCGGGACTTCCGTCGCGCTAGCGGAGGAATTTTAAACGTGGTACGGAGAGGGTAAAATGTTCCCTCTGTTAGCTTGCAGTAATGCTAAGCTCTTCCTAACTTTGTTCAGGAGTATCACTTCCAAGCACCAAAATAGGGTCCTTCCACTATGTTTCGTTGGTCTTCGCGTTCAATGATATCATTTCTAGCTGCAGACTATTAATTAATATCAAAAACTTGTTCTTATTCTGTCGGTATCAATAGTCTGAAAGTTAACCACGTGGTATAGTTCACTTTCAGTAGAGTACTTGGATGGTCAAACCTATTGGCCAACTCGCAATGGAGTGGAGGCCGGGTCTGTTAGACTAGTAAGTCGGGGGGTTTTATAGTGAACATAGAACAGGCTTGTCAAATGACGCCTGGTCCTGTCTGTGTCCCTGGGGGCGTGTCGATGACTGAGTTAAGCTTGGTACAGAAATACAATTCTATCACATTAACATCAGTACATAGCATCTCAATGTATTACAAATAGCTTTATCCTTATTAACCTCTCTAGGCTAGTCGGGATGAATTCGTCCCACCTACGCAACAACCAATCTAATCCTGTTGCGCGATTTTCAAAACCTTAAAAATCCTATTACTTCAATTTCTCAAACATATGACTATTTTAAAGCCATTTAAAGACAAGACTCTCGTTAATCTAACCACACTGTCCGATTTCAAAAAGGCTTTACAACGAAAGCAAAACATTAGATTATGTCAGCAGAGTACCACGGCTGGATAAAAAAACGTCCCAGATTTCGTCTGGTTACTAATCCTACCCAGTAACTAGAATATGCATATACTTATTATATATGGATAGAAAACACCCTAAAGTTTCTAAAACTGTTTGAATGGTGTCTGTGAGTATAACAGAACTCATTTGGCAGGCAAAACCCTGAGACATTTTCTGACAGGAAGTGGATACCTGATGTGTTGAATTACCTTTAAGCCTATGCCATTGAAACACACAGGGGTTGATTAATGTTTTGGCACTTCCTATTGCTTCCACTAGATGTCACCAGCCTTTACAAAGTGTTTTGAGTCTTTTACTGTGAGATCTGACCGAACAAGAGCCATGGAACGGTGATGGCCGATTAGACTCTGGCGCGCGAGTTCATGTTGGGTACCCTCGTTCCAATACGTTATAAAAGAGAATGCATTCGTCCACCTCGAATATTATTCATGTTCTGGTTAAAAAAGGCACTAATGATTTATGCTATACAACGTTTGACATGTTTGAACGAACGTAAATATATTTTTTCCCCTCGTTCATGACGAGAAGTCCGGCTGGCTTAGATCATGTGCTAACAACACAGAGCTTTTTGGATATAAATGATGAGCTTTTTTGAACAAAACTACATTCGTTATGGACCTGGGAATCCTGGAAGTGACATCTGATGAAGAGAATCAAAGGTAATGGATTATTTACATAGTATTTTCGATTTTAGATCTCTCCAACATGGCCGTTTGTCTGTATAGCAAAGCATATTTTTCTGGGCGCAGTGCTCAGATTATTGCAAAGTGTGATTTCCCAGTAAGGTTATTTTTAAATCTGGCAAGTTGATTGCGTTCAAGAGATGTAAATCTATAATTCTTTAAATGACAATATAATATTTTACCAATGTTTTCTAATTTTAATTATTGAATTTGTGGTGCTGACTTGACTGCCGGTTATTGGAGGGAAACGATTTCCTCAACATCAATGCCATAGTAAAACGCTGTTTTTGGATATAAATATGAACTTGATAGAACTAAAAATGCATGCATTGTCTAACATAATGTCCTAGGAGTGTCATCTGATGGAGATTGTAAAAGGTTAGTGCATCATTTTAGCTGGTTTTATGGTTTTGGTGACCCTGTCTTTGAATTGACAAAACATTACACACAACTATTGTCAATGTACTCTCCTAACATAATCTAACTTTATGCTTTCGCCGTAAAACCTTTTTGAAATCGGACAACGTGGTTAGATTAAGGAGATGTTTATCTTTAAAAGGGTGTAAGATAGTTGTATGTTTGAAAAATTTGAATTTTGACATTTATTTGGTTTCAAATTTGCCGCTCTTGAAATGCACCTGCTGTTGATAGGGTGCACCACGGGTGGCACGCTAGCGTCCCACATAGCCCCAAGAAGTTAATATTAACAATTGACAATTGAAGGCTCACTCATTCGGTAACAATTGCAATTAATATATATTTACGCTCAGTGTGTCGTCGTGATCCTTGTTCGAGAGTTCTGTTCTGTTGGGGAGTTTTGTCCGCGTTCTCACTCTCTCTCTCTCTCGGTTAGAATGGATCTTTCAAAGCGACATTCATTAATGTCGTCATCGAATGGTTGTTTCGTTGGTCTTCGCGTTCAATGATATAATTTACTTAGCTGCAGACTAATAATTAATATCAAAGACTTGTTCTTATTCTGTTAGTATCGATAGTCTAAAAGTTAACCACGTGGTATAGTTCACTTTCAGTAGAGTACTTGGATGGTCAAACCTCTGGCCATAGAGTGTAGGCCTGGTCTGAAGAAATGTAAATCAGGGGGTGTTTTATAGTGCCCATCGAACAAGCTTGTCAAATGACGCCTGGTCCTGTATGTGTCCCTGGGGCGTGCCTATGACTGAGTTAGATTTGGTTACAGAAATACAATTCTATCACATTACATCAGTACATAGCATCTCAATGTCTTACAAAAGCTTTATCCTTATTAATACATTCTATACAACCATTATGATGCTATTATATAAACAGTTTTATGGTAATATGGCTATATTGTCTCTTCTGAGTATCACAAAATTGTACCAAGCGGATCAGTTCGTAGCTGGATTCTTCACCAATCTTCCATACCTTCTCCAGCACACACAAAATGTCGCTTGGCTCTCCAGTTCTATGAGTTGGAAGAATTTACTGTGTCTCTCTATGGGCCATGTGGCCAGAGACTCTCCTGGAATTTTAGAGTTTTTACAACCCTTTACACACAGGGTGGATTGGGGGGGAGTCAACTGTCCTCCCTGTACCAAAAGAGGCCAACATCATGACACAGTGGAATCCCATGGCGCGTTATTCAAATACCTTAGAAATGCTATTACTTCAATTTCTCAAACATATGATTATTTTACACCATTTTAAAGACAAGACTCTCGTTAATCTAACCACACTGTCCGATTTCAAAAAGGCTTTACAACGAAAGCAAAACATTAGATTATGTCAGCAGAGTACCCAGCCAGAAATAATCACACACCCATTTTTCAAGCTAGCATAGAATGTCACATAAACCCAAATCACAGCTAAATGCAGCACTAACCTTTGATGATCTTCATCAGATGACAATCTTAGGACATTATGTTATACAATACATGCATGTTTTGTTCAATCAAGTTCATATTTATATAAAAAAACAGCTTTTTACATTAGCATGTGACATTCAGAACTAGCAAACTTCCGGTGAATTTACTAAATTACTCACGATAAACGTTCACAAAAAGCATAACAATTATTTTAAGAATTATAGATACAGAACTCCTCTATGCACTCGATATGTCCGATTTTAAAATAGCTTTACGGTGAAAGCACATTTTGCAATATTCTAAGTAGATTGCCCGGCATCACAGGGCTAGCTATTTAGACACCCAACAAGTTTAGCCCTTACCAAAGTCAGATTTACTATAAGAAAAATGTTATTACCTTTGCTGTTCTTCGTCAGAATGCACTCCCAGGACTTCTACTTCAATAACAAATGTTGGTTTGGTCCCAAATAATCCATAGTTATATCCAAATACCAGCGTTTTGTTTGTGCGTTGAAGACACTATCCAAAAGGGTAAATAAGGGTTACGCGCCCGACGCGTTTCGTGACAAAAAATTTCTAAATATGCCATTACCGTACTTCGAAGCATGTCAACCGCTGTTTAAAATCAATTTTTATGCCATTTTTCTCGTAAAAAAGCGATAATATTCCGACCGGGAATCTGTGTTTTAGTACAAAGAGAGAGAAAATAAAAAACATGGTGTCGCCCCGTGCACGCGCCTCAGCTCATAGACCACTTAACCAAAGGCGCTAAAGTTTTTCAGCCAGCGGCTGGAATTACATCATTCAGCTTTTTCCCGGGTTCTGAGAGCCTATGGGAGCCGTAGGAAGTGTCACGTTACAGCAAAGATCCTACATTTTCAATAAACAAACCTAAGAAGCCCAAGGAATGCTCAGAGAGGGCACTTCCTGTACAGAATCTTCTCAGGTTTTTGCCTGCCATATGAGTTCTGTTATACTCACAGACACCATTCAAACAGTTTTAGAAACTTTAGGGTGTTTTCTACCCAAAGCCAATAATTATATGCATATTCTAGTTTCTGGGCAGTAGTAATAACCAGATTAAATCGGGTACGTTTTTTTTTCCGGCCGTGTAAATACTGCCCCCTACCCCCAACAGGTTAATAAAAAATAAACACGTAACACAAACATCACACCGACATGAAAACAGAGTCAATAACACCCTTGGAGAAAACCAAGGGGAGTGACAGATATAGTGAAGATAATCAAGGAGGTGATGGAGTCCAGGTGAGTGTCATGAGGCACAGGTGCGCGAGACAATGGTGACAGGTGTGCGGGATAATCAGCAGCCTGATGACCTAGAGGCCAGAGAGGGAGTATAAGTGACAACAAGTTTGTTTTTAAGGCACATGAAAGTTCACGTTCCAGAAAGCATTTCTTCCAAAAAATGCATTTTGATTAAAAAATGTAAGAAAAAAAGTTAAAATGGCTCTCCTATGAAGTCGTGACTTACGACATACGCCTAGTTTCCTGAAACGTGTCACATATTCCCATGGTCTAGTAAATAGATGACAGGGTGTCTTCACTCTGTACACACTTTGGAGTAGATAAAAAATACATCATGGCAGGAGAGGAAAGATGGGATGAGAGGGCGTTTTGGACCCATCCAAAAGTTCCTGCATATACTTCTAATCAAAGCGATGTGAAAATGCAAAGTTAGTTGAAGATCAAACCCTCTGTGCCCGGGGAAATGGACTGAAATTGATATGGACTGAAAATGAAATGGACTGAAATAGAAATGGACTGCTTTGTGACGTGAATTGTTAATATGTGAAACAGCCCATAGAGCGGGGGTGATTGGTCATAGGATTACATTGGAGACAATGAGAGAGTTTAAATTACAACCTGGCCTGGAATTGTGTTGGTAAGTACTGTCCAGTACATCACAAATGCTTGCGCGACTGTCTGTCTGTGCATTAACCTCTATGGGCTAGGTGGGACGCAAGCGTCCCACCCGTGGTGCACTCCATCAACAGCAGGTGCATTTCAAGAGCGGCAAATTTGAATCCAAATAAATGTCAAAATTCAAATTTTTCAAACATACAACTATTTTACACCCTTTGAAAGATAAACATCTCCTTAATCTAACCACGTTTTACGATTTCAAAAAGGTTTTACGGCGAAAGCATACATTTAGAGTATGTTAGGACAGTACATTTACAAGAGTTGTGTGTAATGTTTTGTCAATTCAAAGACAGGGTCACCAAAACCATAAAACCAGCTAAAATGATGCACTAACCTTTTACAATCTCCATCAGATGACACTCCTAGGACATTATGTTAGACAATGCATGCATTTTTAGTTCTATCAAGTTCATATTTATATCCAAAAACAGCGTTTTACTATGGCATTGATGTTGAGGAAATCGTTTCCCTCCAATAACCGGCAGTCAAGTCAGCACCACAAATTAAATAATTAAAATTAGAAAACATTGGTAAAATATTATATTGTCATTTAAAGAATTATAGATTTACATCTCTTGAACGCAATCAACTTGCCAGATTTAAAAATAACCTTACTGGGAAATCACACTTTGCAATAATCTGAGCACTGCGCCCAGAAAAATACGCGTTGCGATACAGACTAGCCGTCATGTTGGGGAGATCTAAAATCGAAAATACTATGTAAATAATCCATTACCTTTGATTCTCTTCATCAGATGTCACTTCCAGGTATCACAGGTCCATAACGAATGTAGTTTTGTTCAAAAAAGCTCATCATTTATGTCCAAAAATCTCCGTCTTGTTAGCACATGATCTAAGCCAACCGGACTTCTCGTCATGAACGAGGGGAAAAAATATATTTACGTTCGTTCAAACATGTCAAACGTTGTATAGCATAAATCATTAGGGCCTTTTTTTAACCAGAACATGAATAATATTCAAGGTGGACGAATGCATACTCATTTATAACGTATTGGAACGAGGGTACCCAACATGAACTCGCGCGCCAGGTGTCTAATGGGCCATCATCGTTCCATGGCTCTTGTTCGGTCAGATCTCCCTCCAGAAGACTCAAAACACTTTGTAAAGGCTGGTGACATCTAGTGGAAGCAATAGGAAGTGCCAAAATATTCCTCAGCCCCTGTGTTTTTCAATGGCATAGGTTTAAAGGTAATACAACACATCAGGTATCCACTTCCTGTCAGAAAATGTCTCAGGGTTTTGCCTGCCAAATGAGTTCTGTTATACTCACAGACACCATTCAAACAGTTTTAGAAACTTTAGAGTGTTTTCTATCCATATATAATAAGTATATGCATATTCTAGTTACTGGGTAGGATTAGTAACCAGATTAAATCGGGTACATTTTTTTATCCAGCCGTGCAAATACTGCCCCCTAGCCCTAACAGGTTAATGCATCTCGTCTGAATGACTCCTGTTTTAACTGGCTATGAAAATACTTCCATTTCTCTTTTCGTTCAGTTACCAAGTCTACTACAATGTTACTCTCCCTCAATTGACTGACCACTTGTATACCTTTTGCAAAAGCAAGCTACACAGAAACGTGTGGGAAGGCATTTAGACACATACAGTATAAACACTCATATATATTTTCTTCCACATCAGTGTGGGTTTGACACAGCTAATATGGAGCTGCAATGTCATGTTTTCCATATTTAACCAACAGTGATTAGTCTTGGCAAGCCAGTGAAGGAGAAATGACATATAATTAAAATGGGAAAAAGACATTAATAGAAATGCACTGACACATAATTATCCACATCAACCATAGAAGATATGCTAAACAAGATCAATCATAAAATCCCAGTTATTCTCTGTTTTCAAAATTTTGACAACAGCAGTGAAGTTTTATGTTTGGGCTCTCTCTAGAGACGCTATCCTGTACTGTATCAAATTGATATATATTGATTTAGTCCAAGATTGAAAAGCTACCACATAGCCACAAGGGTTTGGCATCCAACTCTTTCAAAACATTGATTGACTGAAAGAGCACCCTTTGGAGTCAGATACAAGAAGAAAAAAATGGTGCTGATCTCAATTTCATGTAGAGCTTTTTGCCACTATTTTGCTCACAGGAAGGACATGACTTCATTTTTAAGACCACAAAACACATTTCTAGGAAGATATCACACTGTTATACCCTTAGCTTGATTATATATGTGGGGTTTCTCCTTTTCCCTTTAATGGTTTCTGCAGACTTCAGAGTGAGAATAATTTCCAATTTGATGATTTTCTCACCTTTGATTTTGGACTCTATTGTGGGATTGGATATTTTTCCAAAAGCTATCATAACTCAAAGTTAGAGGTCTTGATAGAAATATTGTTTTCTTCTGAAACTTTATCATAACTAAATTTGTTTTCCTATATCGATAGATGTCTGCCTCTCTATTAAGTTGCGTGTGTGTCCAGCATATAGCCACTCACTGTTGCAAGCCTGTATCCACTCACTTTTCATGGTCCTTTCATTTTGGACTCTATAAAACTTTATATAATTGCCTACCGAGATCTGTAGGTGGTAAACTATCTACAGGCGGTCAATTTTGTTTCATACAGTGCATTTGGAAAGTATTCAAAGCATACATTTAGAGTATGTTAGGACAGTACATTTACAAGAGTTGTGTGTAATGTTTTGTCAATTCAAAGACAGGGTCACCAAAACCATAAAACCAGCTAAAATGATGCACTAACCTTTTACAATCTCCATCAGATGACACTCCTAGGACATTATGTTAGACAATGCATGCATTTTTAGTTCTATCAAGTTCATATTTATATCCAAAAACAGCGTTTTACTATGGCATTGATGTTGAGGAAATCGTTTCCCTCCAATAACCGGCAGTCAAGTCAGCACCACAAATTAAATAATTAAAATTAGAAAACATTGGTAAAATATTATATTGTCATTTAAAGAATTATAGATTTACATCTCTTGAACGCAATCAACTTGCCAGATTTAAAAATAACCTTACTGGGAAATCACACTTTGCAATAATCTGAGCACTGCGCCCAGAAAAATACGCGTTGCGATACAGACTAGCCGTCATGTTGGGGAGATCTAAAATCGAAAATACTATGTAAATAATCCATTACCTTTGATTCTCTTCATCAGATGTCACTTCCAGGTATCACAGGTCCATAACGAATGTAGTTTTGTTCAAAAAAGCTCATCATTTATGTCCAAAAATCTCCGTCTTGTTAGCACATGATCTAAGCCCGCCGGACTTCACTTCATGAACGAGGGGAAAAAATATATTTACGTTCGTTCAAACATGTCAAACGTTGTATAGCATAAATCATTAGGGCCTTTTTTAACCAGAACATGAATAATATTCAAGGTGGACGAATGCATTCTCTTTTATAACGTATTGGAACGAGGGTACCCAACATGAACTCGCGCGCCAGGTGGGCCATCATCGTTCCATGGCTCTTGTTCGGTCAGATCTCCCTCCAGAAGACTCAAAACACTTTGTAAAGGCTGGTGACATCTAGTGGAAGCAATAGGAAGTGCCAAAATATTCCTCAGCCCCTGTGTTTTTCAATGGCATAGGTTTAAAGGTAATACAACACATCAGTTATCCACTTCCTGTCAGAAAATGTCTCAGGGTTTTGCCTGCCAAATGAGTTCTGTTTTACTCACAGACACCATTCAAACAGTTTTAGAAACTTTAGAGTGTTTTCTATCCATATATAATAAGTATATGCATATTCTAGTTACTGGGTAGGATTAGTAACCAGATTAAATCGGGTACATTTTTTTATCCAGCCGTGCAAATACTGCCCCCTAGCCCTAACAGGTTAAAATGGTGTAAAATAGTCATATGTTTGAAAAATTGAAGTAATAGCATATCTAAGGATTTGAATAACGCGCCACAGGATTCAACTGGCTGTTGAGTAGGTGGGACGCAAGCGTCCCACCTAGCCCATAGAGGTTAATTAACTTCTGGGCCACATCCTGACTGATTGCAGCCAATTCTTGCATAATCAATGCTTGGAGTTTGTCAGAATTTGTGGGTTTTTGTTTGTCCACCCGCCTTTTGAGGATTGACCACAAGTTCTCAATGGGATTAAGGTCTGGGGAGTTTCCTGGCCATGGACCCAAAATATCAATGTTTTGTTCCCTGAGCCACTTAGTTATCTCTTTTGCCTTATGGCAAGGTGCTCCATCATGCTGGAAAATGCATTGTTCGTCATCAAACTGTTCCTGGATGGTTGGGAAAAGTTGCTCTCGGAGGATGTGTTGGTACCATTCTTTATTCACGGCTGTGTTCTTAGCCTGTTAGGGCTAGGGGGCAGTATTGACACGGCTGGATAAAAAACATACCCGATTTAATCTGGTTACCACTCCTACCCAGTAACTAGAATATGCATATACTTATTACATATGGATAGAAAACACCCTAAAGTTTCTAAAACTGTTTGAATGGTGTCTGTGAGTATAACAGAACTCAAATGGCAGGTCAAAACCTGAGAGATTCCTTTACAGGAAGTGGCCTGTCTGACCATGTCTTGAACTTCTTTTCCATCTCTATCTTTTACTAAGGATCTCTGCTCTAACGTGACACTTCCCACGTCTTCCATAGGCTCTCAGAGCCCGGGAAAAAACAGAATGTCGTCATTCCAGCCCCAGGCTGAAACACATTATCGCCTTTCTCAAGTGGCCGATCAAGGGACTCTGGGCTTATGCGCGTGACCCGACCGCGCCCGCCTTTGTGATTTTTTCCTCTGTTTGCCGAAAAGGAGATTCCCTGTCGGAATATTATCGCTTTTCTACGAGAAAAATGGCGTAAAAATTGATTTTAAACAGCGGTTGACATGCTTCGAAGTACGGTAATGGAATATTTAGAATTTTATTGTCACGAATTGCGCCATGCGCGCGACACTTCTTTACCATTTCGGATAGTGTCTGGAACGCACGAACAAAACGCCGCTATTCGGATATAACGATGGATTATTTTGGACCAAACCAACATTTGTTATTGAAGTAGCAGTCCTGGGAGTGCATTCTGACGAAGACAACAAAAGGTAATCAAACTTTTATAATAGTAAATATGATTATGGTGAGTGCTAAACTTGCCGGGTGTCTAAATAGCTAGCGTGATGCCTGGGCTATGTACTTAGAATATTGCAAAATGTGCTTTCACCAAAAACCTATTTTAAAATCGGACATATCGAGTGCATAGAGGTCTGTATCTATAATTCTTAAAATAATTGTTATGCTTTTTGTGAACGTTTATCATGAGTAATTTAGTAAAATGTTAGCGAATTCCCCGGAAGTTTGCGGGGGGTATGCTAGTTCTGAACGTCACATGCTAATGTAAAAAGCTGGTTTTTGATATAAATATGAACTTGATTGAACAAAACATGCATGTATTGTATAACATAATGTCCTAGGGTTGTCATCTGATGAAGATCATCAAAGGAGAGTGCTGCATTTAGCTGTCTTCTGGGTTTTTGTGACATTATATGCTAGCTTGAAAAATGGGTGTCTGATTATTTCTGGCTTGGTACTCTGCTGACATAATCTAATGTTTTGCTTTCGTTGTAAAGCCTTTTTGAAATCGGACAGTGTGGTTAGATTAACGAGAGTCTTGTCTTTAAATGGCTGTAAAATAGTCATATGTTTGAGAAATTGAAGTAATAGGATTTTTAAGGTTTTGAAAATCGCGCCACAGGCTTAAATTGGCTGTTACGTAGGTGGGACGAATTCGTCCCGCCTAGCCCAGAGAGGTTAGGCAAAATTGTGAGTGAGCCCACTCCCTTGGCTGAGAAGCAACCCCACACATGAATGGTCTCAGGATGCTTTACTGTTGGAATGACACAGGACTGATGGTAGCGCTCACCTTGTCTTCTCCGGACAAGCTTTTTTCCGGATGCCCCAAACAATCGGAAAGGGGATTCATCAGAGAAAATGACTTTAACCCAGTCCTCAGCAGTTTAATCCCTGTACCTTTTGCAGAATATCAGTCTGTCCCTGATGTTTTTCCTGGAGAGAAGTAGCTTCTTTGCTGCCCTTCTTCACATCAGGCCATCCTCCAAAAGTATTTGTCTCACTGTGCGTGCCAATGCACTCACACCTGCCTGCTCCCATTCCTGAGCAAGCTCTGTAGTGGTGGTGCCCCGATCCCGCAGCTGAATCAACTTTAGGAGACGGTCCAGGCGCTTGCTGGACTTTATTGGGCGCCCCTCTTCACAACAGTTGAACCGCTCTCCTTGAAGTTCATGATCTAATAAATGGTTGATTTAGATGCAATCTTACTGGCAGCAATATCCTTGCCTGTGAAGCCCTTTTTGTCCAAAGCAATGATGGCATGTGTTTCCTTGCAGGTAACCTTGTTTGACAGAGGAAGAACAATGATTCCAAGCACCACCCTCCTTTTGAAGCTTCCAGTCTGTTATTCTAACTCAATCAGCATGACAGTGTGATCTCCAGCCTTGTCCTCATCAACACTCACACCTGTGTTAATAACGAGAGAATCATTTACATTTACATTTAAGTCATTTAGCAGACGCTCTTATCCAGAGCGACTTAGAAAATGGTGCATTCACCTTATGATATCCAGTGGAACAACCACTTTACAATAGTGCATCTAAATCTTTTAAGGGGGGGGGGGGGGGGGGTTAGAAGGATTACTTTATCCTATCCTAGGTATTCCTTAAAGAGGTGGGGTTTCAGGTGTCTCCGGAAGGTGGTGATTGACTCCGCTGTCCTGGCGTTGTGAGGGAGCTTGTTCCACCATTGGGGTGCCAGAGCAGCGAACAGTTTTGACTGGGCTGAGCGGGAACTGTGCTTCCTCAGAGGTAGGGGGCCAGCAGGCCAGTGGTGGATGAACGCAGTGCCCTTGTTTGGGTGTAGGGCCTGATCAGAGCCTGAAGGTATGGAGGTGCCGTTCCCTTCACAGCTCCGTAGGCAATCACCATGGTCTTGTAGCGGATGCGAGCTTCAACTGGAAGCCAGTGGAGAGAGCGGAGGAGCGGGGTGACGTGAGAGAACTTGGGAAGGTTGAACACCAGACGGGCTGCGGCGTTCTGGATGAGTTGTAGGGGTTTAATGACACAGGCAGGGAGCCCAGCCAACAGCGAGTTGCAGTAATCCAGACGGGAGATGACAAGTGCCTGGATTAGGACCTGCGCCGCTTCCTGTGTGAGGCAGGGTCGTACTCTGCGAATGTTGTAGAGCATGAACCTACAGGATCGGGTCACCGCCTTGATGTTAGTGGAGAACGACAGGGTGTTGTCCAGGATCACGCCAAGGTTCTTAGCACTCTGGGAGGAGGACACAAGGGAGTTGTCAACCGTGATGGCGAGATCATGGAACGGGCAGTTCCGTCTTGCCGAGGTTCAGCTTGAGCTGGTGATCCGTCATCCACACTGATATGTCTGACAGACATGCAGAAATGCGATTCGCCGCCTGGTTATCAGAAGGGGGAAAGGAGAAGATTAATTGTGTGTCGTCTGCATAGCAATGATAGGAGAGACCATGTGAGGATATGACAGAGCCAAGTGACTTGGTGTATAGCGAGAATAGGAGAGGGCCTAGAACAGAGCCCTGGGGGACACCAGTGGTGAGAGCGCATGGTGCGGAGACAGATTCTCGCCACGCCACCTGGTAGGAGCGACCTGTCAGGTAGGACGCAATCCAAGCGTGGGCCGCGCCGGAGATGCCCAACTCGGAGAGGGTGGAGAGGAGGATCTGATGGTTCACAGTATCAAAGGATCACTGACATGATGTCAGCTGGTCCTTTTGTGGCAGGCTGAAATGCAGTGGAAAGTTTTTTGGGGATTCAGTTCATTTGCATGGCAGAGAGGGACTTTGCAATTAATTGCAATTCATCTGATCACTCTTCATAACATTCTGGAGTATATGCAAATTGCCATCATACAAACTGAGGCAACAGACTTTGTGAAAATTAATATTTGTGTCATTCTCAAAACTTTTGGCCACGACTGTACAAGTATATTCCTAGTTTTTGTCAAAATTGCTCAAGCTCTTTATTTTTGGTTGGGAATCATTGATGGACACCCAAAACATAATCCTAACATTTCCACACCCTAATTGTAGGCTAACCATTACCCAAACTGAAATTCAGTGAAAATAAAAATCTCATTGATTTATCAAGACCAGTCCCAATGCTTGAAAATGCTCTGTAAGACATTTTATATATATATATTTTTTTTATTCCAGAACATTAAAGGTAATTCAACACATCAGGTATCCACTTCCTGTCAGAATTTGTCTCAGGGTTTTGACTGCCATATGAGTTCTGTTATACTTACAGACACCATTCAAACAGTTTTAGAAAATTCAGAGTGTTCTCTATCCAAACCTGAACAATAATATGCATATTCTAGCTTCTGAGTTGGTGTAGGAGGCAGTTAAAATGAGCACATATTCTTTTCAAAATTCTCAATACTGCCCCCTAGCCCCAACAGGTTAACCATGTGTGTTCTCTTGTTTTGTACTGTTCTGTAGTTTCGACCCAATGATTAGTCTGACAAACAAAGCACTGTGCATGCTGATAAATCAGTTTGAATTTAAGTATAACTTTTGTGAAAGGTCTAATGCTTTGAAATGTAATCATTTCTGCCCTACAAATTCATTTTCATTATATAAATAGGCCCACGATTGATGTATCAAGACTGGTCTCCATGTTGTCATTCAGTGATATTTATTCCCATAGTAATTTGTTAGTCAATAAACTCGGCAAGAGTCTATTGTCCTGCTGATAGTTTAAATAAACATCTGCATTTTGAAAGAGTATTTTTATTATTATTTTATTAACGAAAGCATAAAGATGTTGATGAAGAAATAGTCAGTATATGCTTTACCAAACATTTTGTGGTTGCATGATGTTTGTCGTTGGAAATGTAAAACATTAGAGTACTTAATACATTGCAAGGATACTTTTCCCCAGCTAGCCCGAGCTATTCATTTGTAAAGGCGAAAGAGTCTATTGTCCTGCTAATAGCCCATCATGGAAACAATTGTTTGCACGCACAGGTTTTAGGCCTGCAGTAGATTATAATAATCCATGCCTTCTGTGAATGTTTAAACGTTATGGGTGGAGTTAGAATTTTGTCTGTCAGAAGTATTAAAATCAACCAATGTCAACCTTTAACCTCTATGGGCTAGGCGGGACGAATTCGTCCCACCTACGTAACAGCCAGTCTAATCCAGTGGCGCGATTTTTGAATCGTTTGAAATACTATTACTTCAATTTCTCAAACATATGACTATTTTACAGCTATTTAAAGACAAGACTCTCGTTTATCTAACCACACTGTCCGATTTCAAAAAGGCTTTACAACGAAAGCAAAACATTAGATGATGTCAGGAGAGTGCCCAGCCAGAAATAATCAGACACCCATTTTTCAAGCTAGCATATAATGTCACCAAAACCCAAACCACAGCTAAATGCAGCACTAACCTTTTATGATCTTCATCAGATGACACACCTAGGACATTATGTTATACAATACATGCATGTCTGTTCAATCAAGTTCATATTTATATAAAAAAACAGCTTTTTACATTAGCATGTGACGTTCAGAAAAAGCATACCCCCGGCAAACTTCCGGGGAATTTACTAACAGTTTGCTAAATTACTCACGATAAACGTTCACAAAAAGCATAACAATTATTTTAAGAATTATAGATACATTACTCCTCTATGCACTCGATATGTCCGATTTTAAAATAGCTTTTCGGATGAAGCACATTTTGCAATATTCTAAGTACATAGCCCAGCCATCACGGCTAGCTATTTAGACACCCGGCAAGATTAGCCTTCACCATAATAACATTTCCTATAAGAAAAATGTTCTTACCTTTCCTGTTCTTCGTCAGAATGCACGCCCAGGACTTCTACTTCAATAACAAATGTAGGTTTGGTCCCAAATAATCCATAGTTATATCCAAATAGCGTCGTTTTGTTCGTGCGTTCTAGACACTATACGAATGGTAATCCACGGTCGTGCGCATGGCGCATGGCGTGACAAAAAATGTCTAAATATTCCATTACCGTACTTTGAAGCATGTCAACCGCTGTTTAAAACCAATTTTTATGCCATTTATCTCGTAGAAAAGCGATAATATTCCGACCGGGAATCTGCAATAAACTAAACAGCCGAATTAAAATACTCCACGGGGGCTAATCGCGCACGCGCCTCATTCCATTGTCACCTAATGGGACACTTGGATAAGGTGATAATCTGTTTCAGCCTGAGGCTGCCTCGTCAACCTTCATGATTTTCCCGGGTCCTGAGAGCCTATTGGAGCCCTGGGAATTGTCACGTTACAGCTAAGATCCTTACTCTTCAATAAACAGATGCAAGACGCACGACTACTTGTCAAACAGGCCACTTCCTGCATGAAAGCTTGTCAGGTTTTTGCCTGCCATGGGCGTTCTGTTATACTCACAGACACCATTCAAACAGTTTTAGAAACTTTAGGGTGTTTTCTATCCAAACCTGAACAATAATATGCATATTCTAGCTTCTGAGTTGGTGTAGGAGGCAGTTAAAAATGGGCACATATTTTTTCCAAAATTCTCAATACTGCCCCCTAGCCCAAACAGGTTAAACACTTTATTATCCAAATGTTTAAGGTGTGTGTGGGCAACGGAGAGAATGCATTTGACTGTTTTTAAAATTAGGGCTTTCAGGAGGAATGGAAAATTGCGTGTCAATTCATAAACCTTGTGCCATGGAGTCGGTACATCGAATATCTCTTCCCAACAGTTTTGCAATCTAAATGGCACAGCTGTACATTTTTTTATCCTTAAATGAAACTGGTATATATTTTTATTTATCACAATTTTCTTTAACCAATTTTGGTCTTTAATGCTGGGCCGACAGACAAGTTCCTTACTTTTTTCCCTTTCCACTTGATAAAGGCTCCAATTGATAAAGTCATTTCTAATTTCTGCCCTCCAAATTCCTATTCATTATAATTTATAAATAGGCCCTTTTAATTTTGTCTGGCTTGCTATTCCAAATAAAGTTAAACATGTCGCTAGGTGTAGGCAAAACCATAAGCAAATAGGTAAACTGTGAAATGACTAAAGAGTTAAGAGGTGATGACTACTCCACTCCACTATCATTGTCAGCTTTCTCCTGACATGAACTGAAGCCAAGTTTCATGTGCCCACTCATCTACTGGCACATTGAATGTTTCCCCTCCAAGCACCGTGAGTACCCCTATCAATTTTCTCTCATCACTGTATGTAGAGTCAATCACTTACACAATCACATTATTACACATCAATGATTTTATTCCTTGCTTAGACTAACTAATTCTTAGACAAAAGAGCTAACTATGTAGTGTGTTGTCTTATTGTTTTTTGTCTTCCCAGTCAAATCCTGTCCTGCACTGGTCAAGCCTCTGAACACCTTAACCTGTTAGGGCTAGGGGGCAGCATTTGCACGTCTGGATAAATTTTTTTTACCCGATTTAATCTGGTTACTAATCCTACCCAGTAACTAGAATATGCATATACTTATTATATATGGATAGAAAACACTCTAAAGTTTCTAAAACTGTTTGAATGGTGTCTGTGAGTATAACAGAACTCATTTGGCAGGCAAAACCCTGAGACATTTTCTGACAGGAAGTGGATACCTGATGTGTTGTATTGACTTTAAACCTATCCCATTGAAAAACACAGGGGTTTAGGAATATTTTGGCACTTCCTATTGCTTCCACTAGATGTCACCAGCCTTTACAAAGTGTTTTGAGTCTTCTGGAGGGAGATCTGACCGAACAAGAGCCATGGAACGATGATGTCCCATTAGACACCTGGCGCGCGAGTTCATGTTGGGTACCCTCGTTCCAATACGTTATAAAAGAGTATGCATTCGTCCACCTTGAATATTATTCATGTTCTGGTTAAAAAAGGCCCTAATGATTTATGCTATACAACGTTTGACATGTTTGAACGAACGTAAATATATTTTTTCCCCTCGTTCATGACGAGAAGTCCGGCTGGCTTAGATCATGTGCTAACAAGACGGAGATTTTTGGACATAAATGATGAGCTTTTTTGAACAAAACTACATTCTTTATGGACCTGTGATACCTGGAAGTGACATCTGATGAAGAGAATCAAAGGTAATGGATTATTTACATAGTATTTTCGATTTTAGATCTCCCCAACATGACGTCTAGTCTGTATCGCAACGCGTATTTTTCTGGGCGCAGTGCTCAGATTATTGCAAAGTGTGATTTACCAGTAAGGTTATTTTTAAATCTGGCAAGTTGATTGCGTTCAAGAGATGTAAATCTATAATTCTTTAAATGACAATATAATATTTTACCAATGTTTTCTAATTTTAATTATTTAATTTGTGACGCTGACTTGACTGCCGGTTATTGGAGGGAAACGATTTCCTCAACATCAATGCCATAGTAAAACGCTGTTTTTGGATATAAATATGAACTTGATAGAACTAAAAAGGAATGCATTGTCTAACATAATGTCCTAGGAGTGTCATCTGATGGAGATTGTAAAAGGTTAGTGCATCATTTTAGCTGGTTTTATGGTTTTGGTGACCCTGTCTTTGACTTGACAAAACATTACACACAACTCTTGTAAATGTACTGTCCTAACATACTCTAAATTTATGCTTTCGCCGTAAAACCTTTTTGAAATCATAAAACGTGGTTAGATTAAGGAGATGTTTATCTTTCAAAGGGTGTAAAATAGTTGTATGTTTGAAAAATGTGAATTTTGACATTTATTTGGATTCAAATTTGCCGCTCTTGAAATGCACCTGCTGTTGATGGAGTGCACCACGGGTGGCACGCTAGCGTCCCACCTAGCCCATAGAGGTTAACTCATGCCTCATACGCTCATTTGATCACTGCTATGATCCCTTTCCGACACGGTGTAAGTAGCCCTCTCATTCCCATTCCCCATAATATTGTACTTTAAATGTCTTTATTAAATGCTTCAGGTAAAATTAATTAGTCTTTGACAATTTTTGAAATGCACTTTTTTGTCTCTGTTCTCCCATCCTCCTCAATTGTTCAATTCACCAGCCTCCATTGTTGTAGATTATGAAAAAATTAAACCAATTCAAGCCCTATTCCCACATTTTTCATGAATAGGTTGTCCATACCATATGACATTTGAAAATGAAATCTACAATGTACGATTTTTCATACTAATTACTATGGCAATGCAAAAAAAGTACATCAAAATCATAGATAATAAATACAACAGTATTATTAGCATTACTACAGTGGTTGCTCAACTAAAAGTTTTGAGATTATGCTGCGGGAGTTAGAGGTAATTTGTGGTTTAGTATGGTGTCCTGCGTCACTGCCTCACTGCTCCAGACCAGCGCAAGGGGGAGTTAGAGCACTGATTATGATTACTGGAAAATACTCTTTCAAAATTAATGGAAGAGGCAATGAGATTTTTATTTTCATTGAATCTCCATTTGAGTATTGGTTAGACTACAATTAGGGTGTGTTAATGTTAGGATTATTTTGCTCTTACTGTAGTACTGTAGCCTACTCCCGACCGGTCATGTTGTACAGCGCCATAATGGGCTATTAGCAGGAATAGAGACTTTGTGCAGGACAATTGATCAGCATTAAAAACTTTGTGGATGGGGCCTCCCAAGGGGCGCAGCGGTCTAAGACACTACATCACAGTGCAAACTGCATTTCTACAGATACTGGTTCGATACCTGTGCTGGCCATGATCAGGAGACCCATGAGGCGATGGTGGGCTTTTGGTTTCTCTCCCTCTAAAAACCAAAATAAATTATTCTAAAAAACAAACTGTCTTTATTTACATATTAGTAAGAATGTCTCACCCCATGTTCAAGAATTGACTACCCGCGTGTGATCAACTATTTCAGCACCATTTCGCACTGCTCAGAGACAAGCATGCGGACTGATCTTGATAAATCAATGAGATTTTATTTTCACTGAATTCCGTTTGGGTATTTGTTAGACTCCAATTAGGGTGTGGAAATGTTATGCTCTTAGTATTGTAGCCTACTCTCGACTGTCAGGTTGTACAGTGCCATATTTTCCTAACAGAAACCCTGAATATTAATCACATTAACCTGTTAGGGCTAGGGGGCAGTATTGACACGGCCGGATAAAAAACGTACCCGATTTTAATCTGGTTACTACTCCTGCCCAGTAACTAGAATATGCATATAATTATTGGCTTTGGATAGAAAACACCCTAAAGTTTCAAAACTGTTTGAATGGTGTCTGTGAGTATAACAGAACTCAAATGGCAGGCCAAAACCTGAGAAGATTCCATGCAGAGGAAGTGGCCTGTCTGACAAGTTGTGTTTCATCTTGGCTCTTTTTATTGAAGACTGAGGATCTTTGCTATAATGTGACACTTCCTACGGCTCCCATAGGCTCTCAGAGCCTGGGAAAAAGCTGAACGATATCGAGGCAGCCTCTGGCTGAAACACTTTATCGCGTTTGGCAAGTGGCCGATCAGAGTACTATGGGCTTAGGCGCGTGCCCGAGTCGACCCCATGCTTTATTTTCTTTCGTCTGTTTACCTAAAAGCAGATTCCCGGTCGGAATATTATCGCTTTTTTATGAGAAAAATGGCATAAAAATTGATTTTAAACAGCGGTTGACATGCTTCGAAGTACGGTAATGGAATATTTAGACATTTTTTGTCATGAATTGCGCCATGCTCGTCACCCTTATTTACCCTTTCGGATAGTGTCTTGAACGCACGAACAAAACGCCGCTATTTGGATATAACAATGGATTATTTTGAACCAAACCAACATTTGTTATTGAAGTAGAAGTCCTGGGAGTGCATTCTGACGAAGACAGCAAAGGTAATAACATTATTCTTATAGTAAATCTGACTTTGGTGAGTGCTAAACTTGCTGGGTGTCTAAATAGCTAGCCCTGTGATGCCGGGCTATCTACTGAGAATATTGCAAAATGTGCTTTCACCGAAAAGCTATTTTAAAATCGGACATATCGAGTGCATAGAGGAGTTCTGTATCTATAATTCTTAAAATAATTGTTATGCTTTTTGTGAACGTTTATCGTGAGTAATTTAGTAAATTCACAGGCAGTGTTCGGTGGGAATGCTAGTCACATGCTAGTCACATGCTAATGTAAAAAGCTGTTTTTTGATATAAATATGAACTTGATTGAACAAAACATGCATGTATTGTATAACATAATGTCCTAGGGTTGTCATCTGATGAAGATCATCAAAGGTTAGTGCTACATTTAGCTGTGGTTTGGGTTTATGTGACATTATATGCTAGCTTGAAAAATGGGTGTGTGATTATTTCTGGCTGGGTACTCTGCTGACATAATCTAATGTTTTGCTTTCGTTGTAAAGCCTTTTTGAAATCGGACAGTGTGGTTAGATGAACGAGAATCTTGTCTTTAAAGTGGTGTAAAATAGTCATATGTTTGAAAAATTGAAGTTTTTGCATTTTTGAGGAATTTGAATAACGCGCCACGGGATTACACTGGCTGTTGAGTAAGCGTCCCACCTAGCCCATAGAGGTTAACAATAACATTCATCAGGCTGAACTTGTAGAAATCATGGCCGAATTAACGACCGGGCACGGAGGGCATGTGCCCAGGGGCCCTGACCTCCAGGGGGCCCCAACTGATTTTGTTAGTCACTCTCACTCAGATGTCATATTGACATGGTATAAGTCATGGCAAAATGTGTAGAACCGCAGAAGATTTGCTGTAAAACTGCACATTTTTCTCTGTGCCCCATGGCAAAATTAGTGGAATTGCATGAAATCTGTTATAAAATTGCTGCATTTTCTCTACTCCCCATCGCAAAATGTGACCCACCACCTCGATTCGGTCTTATGTAGCAACATTTGAAATTGTGTTTTTACATTGGATAAAAGTAGAGGCTCACAGCTAGTAAAGGGTATATCTTACACTGCAGTTGAGGAACAACAGGAAAATAATTCTGCTTTGAAAGTTGATCAACTTGTAACCCCACTTTAGAGAAAATGGCCCTTGAATGTTTTGGTACACCTAGTGGAGAGCTCTTCATTGTCTACACCCATTCAGCATCTTTCACACCCTCTTAAGCCTTATCCCCACCCATCTCTTTGAGGATGTACATGTGAGGCCATGTGCTAAAGAGAGTGAGCTAAACAATTAACCATAATCCCAACCCATACTAGCGATGCAAACTCATTGTCATAGATAGCCACCATGCATGAATCTGCAAGTAGCTAAAGCTAACCAATAAGGTTCAATGTTAGCTAGCTAGCTAACATTAGGCTATACGTAGCAATGCAAATGGCTTCATGAGATACAAACAATATTATTACACAAATCATACACATAACGTTAGCTAACAATGCACTTTAACTTGCAATGAAAATGAATTTGACTAAATTTGAAATGTATAATATCTGAAAATGTAGCTATACTCTTACCCGTGTACAACACAACAACTCGAGACTAGTTCATTTTCAGACAAATAATATGTTCAACTCGTAGCTAGTTTATCTACTGACCACCGTATTTAGGAGGATAACTGGCTGAAATGTAATGTTAGCTGGAAACAACTGGTGAAATGAGAAACGTGTGATTTGACAGCACTAGCGCCACTTGCGTCAAGACTGAAACTTTGTATCAGACACCAGAGAATGTTCATCGCTCACCATCAGACGCTGCAAAAAAAGAGGTCTCTTAAAAAAAAAACATTTAAGAATGCTGGCTAGCAAAAGTTATCCCTCGCTGGACCTTTGTTTACTATATATCCAACAAATGTAAATGCCTGGAGTTTGCTAAATGGCTTTGGCACTTGGATTGGAACCGGCACTAATGTCTTATGACATAAAAATAGACCTCTTTGGCCATGCACACCAGTGGTTGGTTTGGCATTGAAATAAGGATGCATATGCAGAAAAGTACCTCATACATACTGTAAAATATGGTGGTGGATCATTAATGTTATGGAGCTATTTTTGTCCCGAGTGGCGCAGCGTTCTGAGGCACTGCATGTCAGTACAAGAGGCACTGCATGTCAGTACACTGCAGTCCCTGGTTCGAATCCAAGCTGTATCACATCCGGTCGTGATTGGGAGTCCCATAGGGCGGTGCACAATTGGCCCAACATTGTCTGGTTTTGGCCGGGGAAGTCTGGCATTGTAAATAAGAATTTGTTCTTAATTGACTTGCCTAGTTAAAAAAAGGTGAAATAAATAAAAAGGCTCTGCAGCTATTGGAGTGATGTTTTTATTGGTATGATTTCATTTCAGTGTACTTCTGTAATATGATTGAGAATGAAGTAGACACTTGGTAGTTCAGGGATAAGTTTCTTGGCCAATACCTAATGCTCACAGCTGGCTGTCCAATTAGCTTAGGGTTGCTACAAAAATTGTGTTGCATGGTAATCTCAGCTAATTTCACTGACAATTATAAAACATTCATTAAATGTCATCAAGGAATACTTTAATACATCAAAATTAAGAAGACAAATTATAATGGCACATTATGTAAAAAAGTGTGTCTACACATATGTTTTGAACAACAAAATGACCCACCTGACATTAATTACAGCCATCAATGAAGATGGAGAGCTATAACACAAATGACTAGGAAGAAATACACTGGCCATAGGAGGACACATACACTGGCCATCAGAGGACACACACACTCATCCAGCTGTATTCTGGATAGCCAGTTACTTTCCTTGATAATGTGTTGTCATAAAGCTTATGTAATGCACTCATAAACATTTAGGTTCTTTCTTGACAGAATCATTTTTTCCTGCAGAAGTAGTGTCAATATTTGTTTGGCATAAACTATGTGACATGCATTGAAATGTGAGAATTTGGATAATGAAGACAGTGCTAAGGGATTGTCAAAAAGCGTAATTGTTGGTTCTCTGTCTGTTTTCTGTCTTCCACTGAGACAGCCACTGTTCTTGGCCTCCCGTCGAGATGGACAATTTCCTCATCCTGCCAGTCCAGTCAACACGCTGAGACATTTCTTAGTCTCCTTGTTTTATCCTTGTCCAGCTCCTTTCTTCTGCGTCAGTATTACCTCCACTTCCCCTAGCACATTCTTCACGCTACAAGCCACAACGTGGCACGCCACGGAGAGAGTGAATTGGAGAACTCCGGTTCACTGTGCCCTCAATCTGCTGCCATGATCATCCATCTCTGTCAACGGGGGAACTATCTCCCCCTGAGCTGATTCTCCTCCTGTGAAGGAGAGGCTTTCCACCTCCGGCTCCCAGCGCCCAGCTTTGTTATATTAGGGAGCAGCTGTAGAAAGAACAACAGGAATGAGGGCTATCCTCCCTCCTCCTCATTTCATGTCTCATCGCTTAAGACCTTTTTCTCCCTGAAATCCAATTACTGTGCAGTCTCCCCCCGCACGTCAACTGTACCGTGGAGCTTGGTGGGATGCTAGTGGAGGGGGTAAAGGTTGCCTCCTGAGAAATTCTATACCTAACTTTTTATTATTTCTGGAAATAACTTCCCGTTCTAATAAGGAAGTCACAGCAGGGTGTGTGTCACATAAGACTAAATGTAAATATACTGAACAAAAATGTAAATGCAACATCAACCAATTCAAAAGATTTTACTGAGTTACAGTTCATAGAAGAAAATCAGTCAATTGCAATACATTAATTGGGCCCTAATCTATGGATCTCACATGACTGGGTAGGGGCGCAGCCATGTGTGGGCCTGGGAAGGCATAGGCCCACCCACTTGGGAGCCTGGCCCAGCTAATCCCCACAAAAGGGCTTTATTACAGACAGAAATACTCCTGAGCACCCCCCACCCCCACCCCCCCGCACACACTCCCCCTCCTTTGACGATCCCGCAGGTGAAGATGCCGGATGTGGAGGTCCTGGGCTGGTGCTCTGAGGTTGTGAGGTTGGATGGAAGTACTGCCAATTTCTCTAAAATGACATTGGAGGTGGCTTATGGTAGAGAAATTAACATTACATTCTCTGACAACATTTCTCTGCAGTCAGCATGCCAATTGCATGCTCCATCAAGACTTGAGACATCTGTGGCATTGTGTTGTGTTACAAAACTGCACATTTTAGAGTGGCCTTTTATTGTCCCCAGCACAAGGTGCACCTGTGTAATGATCATGCTGTTTAATCAGCTTCTTGTGATGCTCCACACCTGTCAGGTGGATGGATTATCTTGGCATTGTAGAAATGCTCACTAACAGGGATGTAAGCACATTTTTGAGAAAATAAGCTTTTTGTGAGTATGGAAAGTTTCTGGGATTTTTATTTCAGCTGATAACACTTTACATGTAGCGTTTATATTTTTGTTCAGTATATACCTCTTACATCTAGACGTTCCGCTAGCGGAACACCTGCTCCAATATCCAATGATAGGCGTGGTGCGAATTACAAATTCCTCAAAAATACAAAAACTTCCATTTTACAAACATATTACTATTTTACAGCATTTTAAAGACAAGACTCTCCTTTATCTAACCACACTGTCCGATTTCAAAAAGGCTTTACAGCGAAAGAAAAACATTAGATTATGTCAGCAGAGTACCCAGCCAGAAATAATCAGACACCCATTTTTCAAGCTAGCATATAATGTCACAAAAAACAAAACCACAGCTAAATGCAGCACTAACCTTTGATGATCTTCATCAGATGACAACCCTAGGACATTATGTTATACAATACATGCATGTTTTGTTCAATCAAGTTCATATTTATATAAAAAACCAGCTTTTTACATTAGCATGTGACATTCAGAACTAGCATACCTCCAGTGAATTTACTAAATTACTCACGATAAACGTTCACAAAAAACATAACAATATTTTAAGAATTATAGATACAGAACTCCTTTGTGCAATCGAGGTGTCCGATTTTACAATAGCTTTTCGGTGAAAGCACATTTTGCAATATTCTGAGTAGATAGCCCAGCCATCACGGCTAGCTATTTAGACACCCACCAAGTTTAGCCCTCACCAAACTCCGATTTACTATTAGAAAAGTTTGATTACCTTTGGTGTTCTTCGTCAGAATGCACTCCCAGGACTGCTACTTCAATAACAAATGTTGGTTTGGTTCAAAATAATCCATTGTTATATCCAAATAGCGGCGTTTTGTTCGTGCGTTCAAGACACTATCCGAAGAGTAAATAAGGGTCATGAGCACGACGCATTTCGTGACAAAAAAATTCTAAATATTCCATTACCGTACTTCGAAGCATGTCAACCGCTGTTTAAAATAAATTTTTATGCCATTTTTCTCATAAAAAAAGCGATAATATTCCGACCGGAAAAGCGTGTATACGTACAAAGAGAGAGAAAATAAAAGCATGGGATCCCCTCGTCCACGAGCCTGAGTTTCATAGTACTTTGACCGGCCACTATCCAAATGCGCTACTTTTTTTCAGCCAGAGCCTGCAAAGCCACGAGTCAGCTTTTTGCCGCCTTTTGCGAGCCCATGGGAGCCGTAGGAAGTGTCACGTAACAGCAGAGATCCCCTGTATTGGATAGAGATAATCAAGAAGGGCAAGAAATGGTCAGACAGGGCACTTCCTGTAAGGAATCTTCTCAGGTTTTGGCCTGCCAAATGAGTTCTGTTATACTCACAGACACCATTCAAACAGTTTTAGAAACTTTGGAGTGTTTTCTATCCAAAGCTAATAATTATATGCATATTCTAGTTTCTGGGCAGGAGTAATAATCAGATTAAATCGGGTACGTTTTTTATCCGGCCGTGAAAATACTGCCCCCTAGCCATAACAGGTTAATGTACACTGAGTGTACATAACATTAGGAACACCTGCTCTTTCCATGACAGACTAACTAGGTGAATCCAGGTGAAAGCTATGATCCATATTGTCATTTCAATCAGTGTGGATGAAGGGGAGGAAACAGGTTAAAGAATGATTTTTAACCTGTTAGGGCTAGGGGGCAGTATTGACACGGCCGGATAAAAAACGTACCCTATTTAATCTGGTTACTACTCCTGCCCAGTAACTAGAATATGCATATAAGTATTGGCTTTGGATAGAAAACACCCTAAAGTTTCTAAAACTGTTTGAATGGTGTCTGTGAGTATAACAGAACTCAAATGGCAGGCCAAAACCTGAGAAGATTCCATGCAGGAAGTTGCCTGTCTGACAAATTGTGTTTCATCTTGGCTCTTTTTATTGAAGACTGAGGATCTTTGCTTTAACATGACACTTCCTACGGCTCCCATAGGCTCTCAGAGCCCGGGAAAAAGCTGAACAATATCGAGGCAGCCTCTGGCTGAAACACATTATCGCTTTTGGCAAGTGGCCGATCAGAGTACTATGGGCTTAGGCGCGTGCCCGAGTCGACCGAATGCTTTATTTTCTTTCGTCTGTTTACCTAAACGCAGATTCCCGGTCGGAATATTATCGCTTTTTTATGAGAAAAATGGCATAAAAATTGATTTTAAACAGCGGTTGACATGCTTAGAAGTACGGTAATGGAATATTTATAAATTTTTTATCACGAATTGCGCCATGCTCGTCACCCTTATTTACCCTTTCGGATAGTGTCTTGAACGCACGAACAAAACGCCGCTGTTTGGATATAACTATGGATTATTTTGAACCAAACCAACATTTGTTATTGAAGTAGAACTCCTGGGAGTGCATTCTGACGAAGACAGCAAAGGTAATAACATTTTTTTATAGTAAATCTGACTTTGGTGAGTGCTAAACTTGCTGGGTGTCTAAATAGCTAGCCCTGTGATGCCGGGCTATCTACTGAGAATATTGCAAAATGTGCTTTCACCGAAAAGCTATTTTAAAATCGGACATATCGAGTGCATAGAGGAGTTCTGTATCTATAATTCTTAAAATAATTGTTATGCTTTTTGTGAACGTTTATCGTGAGTAATTTAGTAAATTCACCGGCAGTGTTCGGTGGGAATGCTAGTCACATGCTAGTCACATGCTAATGTAAAAAGCTGGTTTTTGATATAAATATGAACTTGATTG
The DNA here is from genome assembly GCF_965601325.2 of Salmo salar. Lineage (NCBI taxonomy): Eukaryota > Metazoa > Chordata > Actinopteri > Salmoniformes > Salmonidae > Salmo > Salmo salar. Next base: position 45,706,281 of record NC_138295.1, on the reverse strand, counting down.
AACAAAACATGCATGTATTGTATAACATAATGTCCTAAGATTGTCATCTGATGAAGATCATCAAAGGTTAGTGCTGCATTTAGCTGTGGTTTGGGTTTATGTGACATTATATGCTAGCTTGAAAAATGGGTGTCTGATTATTTCTGGCTGGGTACTCTGCTGACATAATCTAATGTTTTGCTTTCGTTGTAAAGCCTTTTTGAAATCGGACAGTGTGGTTAGATTAACGAGAGTCTTGTCTTTAAAGTGGTGTAAAATAGTCATATGTTTGAAAAATTGAAGTTTTAGCATTTTTGAGGAATTTGAATAACGCGCCACGGGATTAAACTGGCTGTTACGTAGGTGGGACGATTTGGTGCCACCTACCCTAGAGAGGTTAAGCCTTGAGACATGGATTGTGTACTGTATATGTGCCATTCAGAGGTTAAATGGGCAAGACAAAAGATTTAAGTGCTTTGAACGAGGTATGGTAGTAGGTGCCAGGCCCACTGCAACGCTGCTGGGTATTTCATTCTCCTATTTCTCATTTGTTTTGAGGCTGTTCTGAGGGCAACAGGGGGTGCAACTCAAAATTAGGAAGGTGAAATGTATTTTCATCAAATTATACATTGATAGCGGAATTGCTGGCTTTTTAGACTTTGCTTGGGGAAGAGGCATTGCAGTGCGGAGCAGAAACTTGCCTCATCATAAATGTCTGCAAGATTTTGCTTGCTGGCAGTGACAAGGATGGAGATAAAAAGACAGAAAAAGAGAGGGAAAGAGGGGGCGTAATGAGTCTTGGCCTGCGTGTTTCTCTCTTCCTCTCTCTGTCTCCCACTCCACCAAGGGGGGACCTAAATCCAGACCCAGATACTCCTCCCCCTCCCTTCATGCTCTGCTCTGATCATGGGCCTGATCCAGGCAGCACTGTGGGTGTGTCAGGCCCAGCAAGGGGAGCCTTTGATAACAGCAAACACCCACCAGGAACCCAGCTGGTAACAAACCAACAGAGAGAGATAGAGGGAGATTTCAGTGGGGAGCACAGCTGGGCTGGGCAGCCCAAAGAGAGAGATCAAGGGACGGGCAGGAGGGGGGATGATGATGCCCAGCTGTCTGAGGCATTGGAGTGGAAGAGGACAGCGTGATCATGGACTCTCACAGAGTTGAGTGTTCGCTTGCCTTCATCCTCCGCTTCTCCTCCTTGTCCTTAGACATCCAGAGCACATTGTGGTCCTCATGCAGAAGGCCTGTCAGCAGACATACCCAGTTGTTTTCTGCGATTGTCATTGGATTTATTACCAGGTCAAAGAACTCAGAGAAAGAGTGGGTCATTGACTCCAGTGTGCTTTTCCCTCCCTCCTCTCTCAAAGGGCTAGTCATTCCAAGAGATGCTAACTTCTCTAGGGCCAGTGGGACGATTTCGTCCCACCTATGTAACAGCCAGTGGAATCCTGTGGCGCGTTATTCAAATACCTTAGAAATGCTATTACTTCAATTTCTCAAACATATGATTATTTTACACCATTTTAAAGACAAGACTCTCGTTAATCTAACCACACTGTCCGATTTCAAAAAGGCTTTACAACGAAAGCAAAACATTAGATTATGTCAGCAGAGTACCCAGCCAGAAATAATCAGACACCCATTTTTCAAGCTAGCATATAATGTCACAAAAACCCAGAAGACAGCTAAATGCAGCACTAACCTTTGATGATCTTCATCAGATGACAAACCTAGGACATTATGTTATACAATACATGCATGTTTTGTTCAATCAAGTTCATATTTATATCAAAAACCAGCTTTTTACATTAGCATGTGACGTTCAGAACTAGCATACTCCCCGCACACTTCCGGTGTATTTACTAAATTACTCACGATAAACGTTCACAAAAAACATAACAATTATTTTAAGAATTATAGATACAGAACTCCTCTATGCACTCGCTATGTCCGATTTTAAAATAGCTTTTCGGTGAAAGCACATTTTGCAATATTCTAAGTAGATAGCCCGGCATCACAGGGCTAGCTATTTAGACACCCAACAAGTTTAGCCCTCACCAAAGTCAGATTTACTACAAGAAAAATGTTATTACCTTTGCTGTTCTTTGTCAGAATGCACTCCCAGGACTTCTACTTCAATAACAAATGTTGGTTTGGTTCAAAATAATCCATAGTTATATCCAAATAGCGGCGTTTTGTTTGTGCGTTCAAGACACTATCCGAAAGGGTAAATAAGGGTGACGCGCACAACGCGTTTCGTGACAAAAAAATTCTAAATATTCCATTACCGTACTTCGAAGCATGTCAACCGCTGTTTAAAATCAATTTTTATGCAATTTTTCTCGTAAAAAAGCTATAATATTCCGACCGGGAAAGCGTGTTTACGTTCAAAGAGAGAGAAAATAAAAACATGGGATCCCCTCGTGCACGAGCCTCAATCTGATGGTCCTCTGATCGGCCACTTACCCAAGGCGCTAATGTGTTTCAGCCAGCGGCTGGAATTACATCATTCAGCTTTTTCCCGGGTTCTGAGAGCCTATGGGAACCGTAGGAAGTGTTACATTACAGCAAAGATCCTAAATGTTCAATAAACAGAGCCAAGAAGCCCAAGGAATGGTCAGAGAGGGTACTTCCTGTACAGAATCTTCTCAGGTTTTTGCCTGCCATATGAGTTCTGTTATACTCACAGACACCATTCAAACAGTTTTAGAAACTTTAGGGTGTTTTCTCTCCAAAGCCAATAATTATATGCATATTTTAGTTTCTGGGCAGTAGTAATAACCAGATTAAATCGGGTACGTTTTTTATCCGGCCGTGTAAATACTGCCCCCTAGCCCTAACAGGCTAACTGACCCTACAAATGTATGAGCAACAGAGTCTACTGAGACACTGTCTATCGATTGTCATTAGTCCCAACTGAATCGTCAGCATGTCAACAGAAACATTATTTTTAGCCCCTCGTGTCAAAAACAGGGTCTGAATGATTTTCATGGTGTCTCATACAGCAGAGGAGTCATCTTACAGTGTCTGTAATAAAACATGGGTTAACTTACAGAACAGACAGTTTGAGGTCTCGGTTGAAAAGGATTTGTCTTGTGTTGAGACAGACACAAGAAATTACTGCTGGGCTGCTTTCTAATTTTGCATTCTGGGGCAGCTAGGTCCTTACTGATGAGGCTGGAGACAAGGCTAAGACTCCTGAAAAGAGGCCAGTGGCATTGCACCATGAGCAGCACAGCACCCACAGCCATTGCCATACAGCCTTCACAGACAATAAACCAGGCCTCCTGGTTAAACCCAGAGCTGATGTCTGTTCAACACAGGCAACATTAACATAATAGACAAAGTCAGATTTACTACTCGCCATGTCTGGGCTTCCGAGACGGTAGCCGTTATGGCCGCCAATGTTCAACATTATGCCTGCTCAATTAAGTGCTTATTGGATGAAGGGCATTGTTTGATCAAGTGCCTCTGGGGAGGAGGAACGGAAATCTGGAAAATATTTCAGAGCTCTCCAATTCTGCAGAAAACAGCATTGACTATGGCAGTGACAGGGGAAAGGCACAGCTGTTCTGTCAGTTATAGTCAGATATTATTGAAGCTGGATGATCCATTGGATTTGTGCTGTGCTGTGCAAGCTCAGAGGGAGAGAAGCTTCATTCCCTGCAAGCCCAGGCAGCTTGGCTGCAGCACAGTAACACGGCCAAGCCACCACAGAGCACTTTAGTCAAACTGAACCATAACACTGTAGATGTCTGTAAACTGATGTTTGTTTTTGCTCACAATAGGTCCCCATCATAACAGGTAACGTAATTACTGTTTGTAAATCCTTCTTCTGGCAGTAGAGACTCTGTTACCCCCACTCTAGATCTCTCTCTCTCCTTTTTTGCAGTGGGACAAAAATTGACAAAAATCAATGGGGATGCCCATGGAACATGTTCCATTTCAATCTCCCTCTAGATGAGTTGAGCATTGAACAGCGAGATAATGGTGGGATCGCCATGGCAATGCCTTCCTGATGACAACTGCCACACAGATGAATGGTTATTGGTCATGCCAAATGAAAGAGTCGTTGGCCCCGTTCCCCTTTAATGATGTGACAGATCCACTGGGCTGCTGCCAATAAGCAGCAATAGTCATAACAGTCCAATGAGAGATCCAATTCTACAGGCTGCTTGGATGGGAGACACTGGGCTGCTCTACTGTATACTATAGCTGATGCTGAACGGGCATGATGAGGCAGGGCAGATGAGGGGGTTGGAGGGGAGTAGCTCCTTGTTCACTAGTAGCTCTTTACATGAAAATGGTTGAGTGAGTATTGCTGTGTGAATGTGAATGAGAGATGTTATCTGAAAGGAGATATGTTGAGTTAGTATATCAGACATATGTATTTGTCTCTTGAATTGTTTTCAGAGAATGGCTTATTAAAAGTCCATAAGAACTGTAATAGATACAATATCGGCTAATAATATGGTACTGGTTCACTGGGCCATAAATTGGATCACATGGATTTTATAATGTTACTACACTGTACTAGCCACATACAGTATGCCCCTGCATTTATCTTATCTGAACGTCCTTCAGGGGTGTGATTTCAGCTCGGGTTATATATCTTTTCCTCAAATGTGAAACAGTGACATTTGGAAGGCGAAGACAGATAATGGTGGATTATCATGGGTTCCAGACCTTGTCTGTGCCAAGACATGGATAGAAACACCCAGATCCCTGTACCTTCAATATACAGCATCGCTAAACCAACATTATAAATACCTCTTTGTCCATGCAATGAATTATGCATGTGGGTGTACCATGCCCATGTGCAAATAAATCCACCACAGGCTTTCCAATATTTTAAGTGTTTATCAAAGACAACATATGCATGCCCTTGGCATAAAAGTGGTGGTGTCAGAACCACCAATTCATTTCAATTCCTGGACTAAGAGTGGCCATCACATTTTACATTTCAAGTGAGAGGCAGTTGCCTGGGTAGCTTGCGGGAAGAGCTTGATCATTGGCCTTGTTTCTCCATCAGGCTCTGCTCTCTCTATACATTCCACAGCTAAAACCCTCTCAGGCCTCACTCTCCCCAATCTGAGATATCTACTGCAGCCCTCATCCTCACATACAACACCCGTTCTGCCAGTCACATTCTGTTAAAGGTCCCCAAAGCACACATATCCCTGGGTCGCTCGTCTTTTCAGTTCGCTGCAGCTAGCGACTGGAACGAGATGCAAGAAACACTCAAACTGGACAGTTTTATCTCAATCTCTTTATTCAAAGACTCAGTCATGGACACTCTTACTGACAGTTGTGACTGCTTTGCGTGATGTATTGTTGTCTCTACCTTCTTGCCCTTTGTGCTGTTGTCTGTGCCCAATAATGTTTGTACCATGTTGTGTTGCTACCATGTTGTAGTCATGTTGTGTTGCTACCATGCTGTGTTGTCATGTGTTGCTGCCTTGCCATGTTGTCTTAGGTCTCTTTATGTAGTGTTGTCTCTCTTGTCGTGATGTGTGTTTTGCCCTATATATTTTTTTCATCCCAGCCCCCAGGAGGCCTTTTGGTAGGCCGTCATTGTAAATAAGAATTTGTTCTTAACTGACTTGCCTAGTTAAATAAAAGCTAAATAAATACATATAAAAAAATGTTTTCAGCATGCAGTCTTTTCTCTCTGTGAATGACTAATACGTTCGATTGGGCGTTGAGGGGATTTTCAATGAGACAGGGCCTCTAGGGGAAAAATAAAACAACCCAACTAATATCTTAGAAGATATTTTGCTCATCTGTCAGGGCTGGGACCTCTCTGATGGCTGAGGTACAAACATAGGTCCCATGTAGAGGGTCGTGGAGCCTACAGCAGGTGAGGCAGTGCAGTGGTGGATATCCTGGCCCATATGACGAGTGGACACTGAGTTAGTGAGCTCTCCCTCCTGTGACTGATTGGAGCAGGAGGTCGAAGTGGCATTTAATCAACTGATTGCATTGGCTGGTGCATAATGGCCCCCCATCTTCAAAGATAATGGGCTTTCAGGGAGAGAGGGAGAAGATAAGAGTGAATAGATGGAAGAGGGGGAAGAGAGAATGAGAGACAGTCTGTCAGAAACAAGATGTGTATGGATTGATGGAAAAGGGATAGAGGGAGAATGGATTAAGTGAAGTTAGTTGCAGGAGCAATTAGGGTTAAGGGCACACCTACAGATTTTTCACCAAGTCGGCTCGGAGATTCAGACCAGCAACCTTTCGGTTACTGAAACAACTCTCCACTAGGCTACCTGCCGCCTCTAACATAATATACACATTTACAACATTGGTATGCTCAGAGTCAGGGTTCACAGAGCAGCATTAGAATTACAACTACTGTTTGGATGTTACTGTACTGTACATATTAGTTACTTACCATTGTTATACCAGTTTGTGGGATGCTCAATTCATAGATTTACAAATAAATCACAATGTAGATACCACAAACAGGTATAACTGTGTTGTAAAATACAATGTGTATACTGCATATGACAGTGTACTAAAATGTGTGACTACTTGTATGCAAATACAGTCAGGTTAACAATTATTGGCACCCTTGATAAAGATGAGCAAAAAGGACTGTAAAATAAATACAAATACTGAGCTTTATTATATAGTCCAAAAAATGTACAATTATATTATTTTATACAAATGCAATTGCTTAGAGATTTCTTTCTCTTAAATGGATAAGGGTAAAATTATTGTCACCACTGTTTTCAATAATTTCGTTTTCAATAATTATGACCCCTATATTTTTGGAAGAAAAAAATGTAACTATTACAAAATGTTTTTCTCTGAGCAATTGTATTAGTATAAAATAATCTAATTGTCCCCTTGCGAGGATAACTGCACTGAGCCATTTTCTAAAATGTTTGTTTCATGAGATTGGAGAACACATTGGGAGGGATCTTAAACCATTCCTCCATACATAATCTTTCCAGATTCTTGATATCCTTTGTCTGTGCTTATGGTCTGCACTCTTCAATTCAAACCACATGGTTTCAATGGGGTTCAAGTTCAAAGACTGAGATGGCCATTGCAAAATGTCGATTTTTGTGGTCAATTTACAATTTTCTTGTGGATTTTGATGTGTCGTTGGGGTTATTGTCTTGCTGGAAGATCCACTTGCGGCCAAGTTTTGTGCTAAAATATCCGGGTGCTGGGTAAAGTTTATAACAAGTGCCCCAGAACGTGTGTGTGTGTAACCTTTATTTAACCAGGTAGGCTAGTTGAGAACAAGTTCTCATTTGCAACTGCGACCTGGCCAAGATAAAGCGTAGCAATTCGACACATACAACAACACAGAGTTACATATGGAATAAACAAAACATACAGTCAAAAATACAGTAGAACAAAAGAAAACAAAAAGTCTATATACAGTGAGTGCAAATGAGGTAAGTTAAGGCAATAAATAGGCCATGGTGGCGAAGTAATTACAATATAGCAATTAAACACTGGAATGGTTGATGTGCAGAAGATGAATGTGCAAGTAGAGATAGTGGGGTGCAAAGGAGCAAGATAAATAAATAAATACAGTATGGGGATGAGGTATGTAGATAGATGGGCTGTTTACAGATGGGCTATGTACAGGTGCAGTGATCTGTGAGCTGCTCTGACAGCTGGTGCTTAAAGCTATTGAGTGAGACATGAGTCTCCAGCTTGAGAGATTTTTGCAGTTCGTTCCAGTCATTGGCAGCAGAGAACTGGAAGGAAAGACGACCAAAGGAGGAATTGGCTTTGGGGGTGACCAGTGAGATATACCTGCTGGAGCGCGTGCTACGAGTGGGTGCTGCTATGGTGACCAGTGAGCTGAGATGAGGCGGGGCTTTACCTAGCAGAGACTTGTAGATAACCTGTAGCCAGTGGGTTTGGTGATGAGTATGAAGCGAGGGCCAACCAACGAGAGCGTACAGGTCACAATGGTGGGTAGTGTATGGGGCTTTGGTGACAAAACGGATGGCACTGTGATAGACTGCATCCAGTTTGTTGAGTAGAGTGTTGGAGGCTATTTTATAGATGACATCACCAAAGTCGAGGATCGGTAGAATGGTCAGTTTTACGAGGGTGTGTTTGGCAGCATGAGTGAAGGATGCTTTGCTGCGATATAGGAAGCTGATTCTAGATTTAATTTTGGATTGGAGATGCTTAATGTGTGTCTGGAAGGAGAGTTTACAGTCTAACCAGACACCTAGGTATTTGTAGTTGTCCACGTATTCTAAGTCAAAGCCGTCCAGAGTAGTGAAACTGGACGGGCGAGCAGGTGCGGGCAGTGATCGATTGAATAGCATGCACTTAGTTTTACCTGCATTTAACCTGTTAGGGCTAGGGGGCAGCATTGACACGGCTGGATAAAAAACATACCCGATTTAATCTGGTTACCACTCCTACTCAGTAACTAGAATATGCATATACTTATTACATATGGATAGAAAACACCCTAAATTTTCTAAAACTGTTTGAATGGTGTCTGTGAGTATAACAGAACTCAAATGGCAGGTCAAAACCTGAGAGATTCCTTTACAGGAAGTGGCCTGTCTGACCATTTCTGGAACTTCTTTGCCATCTCTATCATTTACTAAGGATCTCTGCTCTAACGTGACACTTCCCACGTCTCCCATAGGCTCTCATAGCCCGGGAAAAAAGAGAATGTCGTCATTCCAGCCCCAGGCTGAAACACATTATCGCCTTTCTCAAGTGGCCCATCAAGAGACACTAGCTTATGCGCGTGACCCCGACCGCCCCCGCCTTTGGGATTTTTTCCTCTGTTTGCCGAAAAGGAGATTCCCTGTCGGAATATTATCGCTTTTCTACGAGAAAAATGACGTAAAAATTGATTTTAAACAGCGGTTGACATGCTTCGACGTACGGCAATGGAATACTTTGAATTTTATTGTCAGGAATTGCGCCAAGCGCGCGACACTTCTTTACTATTTCGGATAGTGTCTGGAACGCACGAACAAAACGCCGCTATTCGGATATAACGATGGATTATTTTGGACCAAACCAACATTTGTTATTGAAGTAGACGTCCTGGGTGTGCATTCTGACGAAGACAACAAAAGGTAATGACATTTTTATAATAGTAAATATGATTATGGTGAGTGCTAAACTTGCCGGGTGTCTAAATAGCGAGCCCGTGATGCCTGGGCTATGTACTTAGAATATTGCAAAATGTGCTTTCACCAAAAAGCTATTTTAAAATCGGACATATCGAGTGCATAGAGGAGGTCTGTATCTATAATTCTTAAAATAATTGTTATGCTTTTTGTGAACGTTTATCGTGAGTAATTTAGTAAAATGTTAGCGAATTCCCCGTAAGTTTGCGGGGGGTATGCTAGTTCTGAACGTCACATGCTAATGTAAAAAGCTGGTTTTTTATATAAATATGAACTTGATTGAACAAAACATGCATGTATTGTATAACATAATGTCCTAGGGTTGTCATCTGATGAAGATCATCAAAGGTGAGTGCTGCATTTAGCTGTCTTCTGGGTTTTGGTGACATTATATGCTGGCTTGAAAAATGGGTGTCTGATTATTTCTGGCTTGGTACTCTGCTGACATAATCTAATGTTTTGCTTTTGTTGTAAAGCCTTTTTGAAATCGGACAGTGTGGTTAGATTAACGAGAGTCTTATCTTTAAATGGCTGTAAAATAGTCATATGTTTGAGAAATTGAAGTAATATGATTTTGAAGATTTTGAAAATCGCGCCACAGGATGGCAGTGGCTGTTACGTAGGTGGGACGAATTCGTCCCGCCGGTCCCATAGAGGTTAAGAGCAGTTGTAGGCCACGGAAGGAGAGTTGTATGGCATTGAAGCTCGTCTGGAGGTTAGTTAACTTGTTATGGATAGGGGGCAGTATTTTCACGGCCGGATAAAAAACGTACCCGATTTAATCTGGTTATTACTCCTGCCCAGAAACTAGAATATGCATATAATTAGTAGCTTTGGATAGAAAACACTCCAAAGTTTCTAAAACTGTTTGAATGGTGTCTGTGAGTATAACAGGAAGTACCCTGTCTGACCATTTCTTGGCCTTCTTTGTCATCTCTATCCAAAACAAAGGATCTCTGCTGTAACGTGACACGTTCTAAGGCTCCCATAGGCTCTCAGAAGGCGCCAGAACGTTGAATGATGACTCTGCTGTCCCAGGTTGAAAAACAGTAGCGCATTTGGTAAGTGGTCGATCTGAGAACAATGAGACGGGCATGCGAATGCACGTGAAGAGTCCATTTTAGATTTTGAGTCTTTGAACGGAAAGGACGTCTCCCGGTCGGAATATTGTGGCTTTTTTACGAGAAAAATCGCATAAAAATTGATTTTAAACAGCGTTTGACATGCTTCGAAGTACGGTAATGGAATATTTAGATTTTTTTTGTCACGATACGCGTCCGCACGTCACCCTTCGTTACCCTTCGGATAGTGTCTTGAACGCACGAACAAAACGCCGCTATTTGGATATAACTATGGATTATTTGGAACCAAACCAACATTTGTTGTTGAAGTAGAAGTCCTGGGAGTGCATTCTGACGAAGAACAGCAAAGGTAATCCAATTTTTCTTATGGTAAATCTGAGTTTGGTGAGTACCAAACTTGGTGGGTGTCAAATTAGCTAGACCGTGATGGCGAGCTATCTCCTCAGAATATTGCAAAATGTGCTTTCACCGAAAAGCTATTTTAACCTGTTAGGGCTAGGGGGCAGCATTTGCACGTCTGGATAAAAAAAATGTACCCGATTTAATCTGGTTACTAATCCTACCCAGTAACTAGAATATGCATATACTTATTATATATGGATAGAAAACACTCTAAAGTTTCTAAAACTGTTTGAATGGTGTCTGTGAGTATAACAGAACTCATTTGGCAGGCAAAACCCTGAGACATTTTCTGACAGGAAGTGGATACCTGATGTGTTGTATTACCTTTAAACCTATCCCATTGAAAAACACAGGGGCTGAGGAATATTTTGGCACTTCCTATTGCTTCCACTAGATGTCACCAGCCTTTACAAAGTGTTTTGAGTCTTCTGGAGGGAGATCTGACCGAACAAGAGCCATGGAACGATGATGTCCCATTAGACACCTGGCGCGCGAGTTCATGTTGGGTACCCTCGTTCCAATACGTTATAAAAGAGTATGCATTCGTCCACCTTGAATATTATTCATGTTCTGGTTAAAAAAGGCCCTAATGATTTATGCTATACAACGTTTGACATGTTTGAACGAACGTAAATATATTTTTTCCCCTCGTTCATGACGAGAAGTCCGGCTGGCTTAGATCATGTGCTAACAAGACGGAGATTTTTGGACATAAATGATGAGCTTTTTTGAACAAAACTACATTCGTTATGGACCTGTGATACCTGGAAGTGACATCTGATGAAGAGAATCAAATGCTAATGGATTATTTACATAGTATTTTCGATTTTAGATCTCCCCAACATGACGTCTAGTCTGTATCGCAACACGTATTTTTCTGGGCGCAGTGCTCAGATTATTGCAAAGTGTGATTTCCCAGTAAGGTTATTTTTAAATCTGGCAAGTTGATTGCGTTCAAGAGATGTAAATCTATAATTCTTTAAATGACAATATAATATTTTACCACATGTTTTCTAATTTTAATTATTTAATTTGTGACGCTGACTTGACTGCCGGTTATTGGAGGGAAACGATTTCCTCAACATCAATGCCATAGTAAAAACGCTGTTTTTGGATATAAATATGAACTTGATAGAACTAAAAATGCATGCATTGTCTAACATAATGTCCTAGGAGTGTCATCTGATGGAGATTGTAAAAGGTTAGTGCATCATTTTAGCTGGTTTTATGGTTTTGGTGACCCTGTCTTTGACTTGACAAAACATTACACACAACTCTTGTAAATGTACTGTCCTAACATACTCTAAATTTATGCTTTCGCCGTAAAACCTTTTTGAAATCGTAAAACGTGGTTAGATTAAGGAGATGTTTATCTTTCAAAGGGTGTAAAATAGTTGTATGTTTGAAAAATTTGAATTTTGACATTTATTTGGATTCAAATTTGCCGCTCTTGAAATGCACCTGCTGTTGATGGAGTGCACCACGGGTGGCACGCTAGCGTCCCACCTAGCCCATAGAGGTTAAAATCGGACACGGCGATTGCATAAAGGAGTGCTGTATCTATAATTCTTAAAATAATTGTTATTATTATACAGAATGGTGTCGTCTGCGTAGAGGTGGATCAGAGAATCACCGGCAGCAAGAGCAACATCATTGATGTATACAGAGAAGAGAGTCGGCCCGAGAATTGAAACCTGTGGCACACCCATAGAGACTGCCAGAGGTCCGGACATCAGGCCCTCCAATTTGATACACTGAACTCTATCAGAGAAGTAGTTGGTAAACCAGGCGAGACAATCATTTGAGAAACCAAGGCTGTCGAGTCTGCCAATAAGAATGTGGTGATTGACAGAGTCGAAAGCCTTGGCCAGGTCGATGAATACGGCTGCACAGTAATGTCTCTTATCGATGGCGGTTATGATGTCGTTTAGGACCTTGAGCATGGCTGAGGTGCACCCATGACCAGCTCTGAAACCAGATTGCATAGCGGAGAAGGTACAGTGGGATTCGAAATGGTCGGTAATCTGTTTGTTAACTTGGCTTTCGAAGACATTAGAAAGACAGGGTAGAATAGATATAGGTCTGAAGCAGTTTGGATCTAGAGTGTCACCCCCTTTGAAGAGGGGGATGACCGTGGCAGCGTTCCAATCTTTGGGAATCTCAGACGATACGAAAGAGAGGTTGAACAGACTAGTAATAGGGGTTGCAACAATTTCGGCAGATCATTTTAGAAAGAGAGGGTCCAGATTGTCTAGCCCGGCTGATTTGTATGGGTCCAGATTTTTCCGCACTTTCAGAACATCAGCTATCTGGATTTGGGTGAAGGAGAAATGGTGGGGGCTTTGGCGGGTTGCTGTGGAGGGTGCGGGTAGTTGACCGGGGTAGGGGTAGCCATGTGAAAAGCATGGCCAGCCATAGAGAAATGCTTATTGAAATTCTCAATTATAGTGGATTTATCGGTGGTAACATTGTTTCCTAGCCTCAGAGCAGTGGACAGCTGGGAGGAGGTGCTCTTATTCTCCATGGACTTTACAGTGTCCCAGAACTTTTTTGAGTTAGTACTACAGGATGCAAATTTCTGTTTGAAAAAGCTAGCCTTAGCTTTTCTAACTGCCTGTGTATATTTGTTCCTAACTTCCCTGAAAAGTTGCATATCACGGGGGCTATTCGATGCTAATGCAGAACGCCACAGGATGTTTTTGTGCTGGTCAAGGGCAGACAGGTTTGGAGTGAACCAAGGACTATATCTATTCCTTGTTCCACATTTTTTGAGTGGGGCATGCTTGTTTAAGATGGTGAGGAAGGCTATAGATAGTTCTAGGAGCATTTGCAACAGGAGCAGTGAAAAGACTCACACTAGATAGTCACAGTTCTAACAGTTCTAATCTTTCATCCCACCTGCCCAAACTAGCCAGTATAATTAAGCGACGGCCAGAGTGTGTGCAGGAGAACAAGACGAGTGAAGCAGCTGTCTACTTGATGAACTGCATGGCCTCTGGCTTCCCTCCCCTCTCCTCCCTTCCACCTTCCATTACTCCCCGCCACCCGCAGCTCATTGAGAGACTGCCTGCCCCTTCTCGATATCACCAGCCAGGGGACTGAGGGGAGGACCTCATTCCCAAGTACTGGGAACCACAGGAGAGAGGAGTGAGACACAGGTTCTGAGTCCCAAATGGCCCAATATTACCTAAATAGTACATATTCCCTGTGGTCCCTGGTCAAAACTAGTGCACTATATAGGGAATAGGGTGTAATTTGGGACACAAACTATGACAAAGGCTGTGCAGTGTTTCCTGGCATGGAGAGGCACTGTGCACTCTGAACAGCTGAACATGCAGGAACTAGGGGAAAACAGAGGGGAAAAGTTCTTATTTAGACTGGGTGAGTTAATGAAAACATTGTCATGGCTTTTCCAGAGAGGCCCTTTTGGGGAACCTAAGCAAGATGTGGTTCGTGGCCCGCCCGATTGACGGTAGAGAGTTATTTAAAAACATTTTTTTAACCATTTTATTTGAAAACAATCACAGTAAAGATTCTTCATTTTTACCCAGAAATTAATTGATATTGAGTTAAACGGCTTTGTAACATTCATATGTGTAAACATACTGAATTGTAATTGGATGCATTTTACCGCCGTATCATACTGTGCTATGATTGGTTAAGACCACCCAAGTGGTGAGATCATGATCAGTTGATCATGGTATGAGACACGTGAACATGCCAGTTATAGCTAGCTAATAAAGAGCTATATTAAGAAATATCCTGTCGTACTGCATTTTATTATTTTGTACAAAGCGAGACAGGCTGAATTTGAGTTTTCTGCAATTCTACACATTTTGCAAACGCTAGCAATTTTACAACAAATGTCATGCAATTCTACTCATTTTGCCACAAGGCAGATCATTTTTGCAATTCTACCCACTTGCCATGGGGTGGAGAGAAATTATGCAGTTTAAAGCAATTTACTGCAATTGTCACGTCCTGACCAGTAAAAGAGGTTGTTTTGTTACTGTAGTTTGGTCAGGGCGTGGCAGGGGGTGTTTGTTTAGAGTGTTTCGGGGTTTGTTGTGCTTTGTTCTTGTTAGTCTATTTCTATGGTAGTTGTAGTATGTCTATTTCTATGTGGTGTTTATTGGGTTGACCTTCAATTGGAAGCAGCTACTCCTCGTTGCTTCTAATTGAAGGTCCTATTTAAGAGGGGTGTTCTTTGTATAGGATTTGTGGGTAGTTATTTCCTGTTTTGTGTCGTTTGTTGTTTTTGTATACGTGTTTCTTTTGTTTTCCTTCTTTAATAAAATAAGAAGATGAGTTTACACGTTCCCGCTGCGTTTTGGTCCAATCCCTACGACAGCCATCAGGCCTCTGCACAGCCCAGTTCGCCCTGTGCCAGCACTCCGCTCATGCAGGGCTACTATTACCATCCAGCCAGGACGGGTTGTGCAGGAGGTGTGCTCTAGACCTCCAGTGCCTACTCAAGGCCCGGTATATCCAGTTCCTGCTTCTCGCACTAGCCCTGAGGTGCGTGTCTCTAGTCTGGCGTCTCCAAACCCAGTCTAGTACGTCCTGTTCCCGCTCCTCGCACTAGCCTTGGGGTGCATGTTTCCAGTCTGGTACCTCAAGTACCAGCCCCACGCACCAGGCCTCCAGTGCGTCAGCCCAGTCCAGCTCATCCTGCTCCTGCTCCTCGCACTAGCCCTGTGGTGCGTGTCCCTAGTCTGGCGCCTCCTAAGCCAGCTCCATGCATCAGGCCTTCAGTGCACAGTGCCCCGTCCAGAGTGTCCGGCAACAGTGCCCCGTCCAGAGTGTCCGGCGACAGTGCCCCGTCCAGTGCTTCCGGCAACAGTGCCCCCGTCTAGAGATGGCCGGCAGAGACGGCCCACAGTCCGGAGCCGGCAGAGACGGCCCACAGTCCGGAGCCGGCAGAGACGGCCCACAGTCCGGAGCCGGCAGAGACGGCCCACAGTCCGGAGCCGGCAGAGACGGCCCACAGTCCGGAGCCGGCAGAGACGGCCCACAGTCCGGAGCCGGCAGAGACGGCCCACAGCCGGAGCCGGCAGAGTCGCCCTCCAGTCCGGAACCGGCGCAGCCAGAGTCGCCCTCCAGCCCGGAACCGGCGCAGCCAGAGTCGCCCTCCAGTCCGGAGCTCCCATAGTCGCCCTCCAGTCCGGAGCTCCCAGAGTCGCCCTCCAGTCCGAGGTCTCCAGCGATGCGCATTAGCCCGAGGTCTCCAGCGATACGCCTTAGTCCAGAGAGGGGTAAAATATAATAAGCATTTAGCGGGGGTGGACAGGTTAGGTTGGGGAGTAAGGCCGGAGCCTGAGCCACCTCCGTAGTAGGAGGTTGGGGAGGGGGGGGGGGGGTGTAGCACAAGAACCGCCGGTGATGGTGGCCACCCTCCCTTCCCTCCCTTCCCTCCCTTTAGTAAGGATTATTTTTTGTTTTGGTGTTTATTTTTTATTAATTTTGTATTTTTGTGTGAGGTGCTTCCACGGTCTGCACCTTTTTTTGGGGGGGGGGGGGGGGGGGGGTACTGTCACGTCCTGACCAGTAAAAGAGGTTGTTTGTTATTGTAGTTTGGTCAGGGCGTGGCAGGGGGTGTTTGTTTAGAGTGTTTCGGGGTTTGTTGGGCTATGTTCTTATTTAAGAGGGGTGTTTGTTTAGAGTGTTTCGGGGTTTGTTGGGCTATGTTCTTGTTAGTCTATTTCTATGTTCATTCTGGTATGTCTATTTCTATGTGGTGTTTATTGGGTTGACCTTCAATTGGAAGCAGCTGCTCCTCGTTGCTTCTAATTGAAGGTCCTATTTAAGAGGGGTGTTTTTTCTATAGGATTTGTGGGTAGTTAATTCCTGTTTTGTGTCGTTTGTTGTTTTTGTATACGTGTTTCTTTTGTTTTCCTTCTTTAATAAAATAAGAAGATGAGTTTACACGTTCCCGCTGCGTTTTGGTCCAATCCCTACGACACCCGTGACAGCAATTCTACATGTTGGTAATGACTTATGCCATGTTAATATGATAGTTTAGCCAGCTATCTAAACTAACTACCAAATATTTTTTTTTTTTACTGTCAGTGACTGACACAACATGAGAAACTGCTGATGCTGTCACATATTGTTACGGGAGCAACGCTGGAGATGAGAAGCAGGTACATGGAGTGAAGGTTTATTAGCTGACGGACATGAAACGGAACAGGAACAGCGACTAGACAGGAACACATAACAAACACAATGCGGACACAGGGAACACAACCAAGGAACAGACAAATATACAGGGGGTAATCAACAAAGTGAAGAAGTCCAGGTGAGTCCAATGAGCGCAGCTGCGCTTAATCTTGCTAACAGGAGTGTATGATGACGGGTAACCTGGCGCCCTCGAGCTCCAGGGAGGAGGAGCGGGAGCAAGCGTGACAGATGCACAACCAAACCTGGTGTATTCTTCTATTTTTACTCACAATAGTAAGTTGAGACCCCGACTGAGTTCCGAAAAATGTCTAAATAAATAAAAATATTTGTTTGTTTGGGGTCGCGCCCCCTACTGGCCGGGGTCCAAAGTGAGCGCTTATGTCGCTTATGCCTGGAACCGGCCTGCAGAGAGGTTAAGGCTGGACTGAAACACACACTCTTCACTGCGGATCAAGACTTAAGCCTCATTCACATTACCCATAAGCACTCCGCTATATTGCACCGGATGTAATGCATTTCAATAGGACATTCACAATGGAGTGGAAACACAATGCCCCCTTGCGGTTGAAGGCTCCGTTGCGAGACTTATGCCACATACATTTTTCAAACTTTGCTTCATCTTCAGTCCAGCCAGTGTGCTTATTGTATGAGACACTTTTAAATGTGCCTTAACCTCTATGGGACCGGCGGGACGAATTCGTCCCACCTACGTAACAGCCAGTTGAATCCTGTGGCGCGATTTTCAAAACCTTTGAAATGCTATTACTTCAATTTCTCAAACATATGACTATTTTACAGCTATTTAAAGACAAGACTCTCGTTAATCTAACCACACTGTCCGATTTCAAAAAGGCTTTACAACGAAAGCAAAACATTAGATTATGTCAGCAGAGTACCAAGCCAGAAATAATAAGACACCCATTTTTCAAGCTAGCATATAATGTCACAAAAACCCAGAAGACAGCTAAATGCAGCACTAACCTTTGATGATCTTCATCAGATGACAACCATAGGACATTATGTTATACAATACATGCATGTTTTGTTCAATCAAGTTCATATTTATATCAAAAACCAGCTTTTTACATTAGCATGTGACGTTCAGAACTAGCAAATTCCCCCCGCAAACTTCCGGGGAATTCGCTAACAATTTACTAAATTACTCACGATAAACGTTCACAAAAAGCACAACAATTATTTTAAGAATTATAGATACAGAACTCCTCTATGCACTCGATATGTCCGATTTTAAAATAGCTTTTTGGTGAAAGCACATTTTGCAATATTCTAAGTACATAGCCCAGGCATCACGGGCTAGCTATTTAGACACCCGGCAAGTTTAGCACTCACCAATATCAGATTTACTATTATAAAACTTTGATTACCTTTTGTTGTCTTCGTCAGAATGCACTCCCAGGACTGCTACTTCAATAACAAATGTTGGTTTGGTCCAAAATAATCCATCGTTAAATCCGAATAGTGCCGTTTTGTTCGTGCGTCCCAGACACTATCTGAAATGGTAAATCAGGGTCGTGCGCATGGCGCAATTCGTGACAAAAAAAATCTAAATATTCCATTACCGTACTTCGAAGCATGTCAACCGCGGTTTAAAATCCATTTTTATGCCATTTTTCTCGTAAAAAAAGCGATAATATTCCGACCGGGAATGTCCATTTAGCTAAACAGAGGAAAGAAAACAAAGCTTTCGGTCGACGCGGGCACGAGCCTGAGTCTCACAGTACTGTAACCAGCCACTACCCAAACGCGCTACTTTTTTTCAGCCAGAGCCTGCAAAGCCACGATTCAGCTTTCTACCGCCTTCTGAGACCCTATGGCAGCCGTAGGAAGTGTCACGGGACAGCTAAGATCCTCACTCTTCAATAAACAGAGACAAGAAGAACGACACCTTGTCAGACAGGCCACTTCCTGCATGAAACCTTCTCAGTTATTTGCCTGCCAAATGAGTTCTGTTATACTCACAGACGCCATTCAAACAGTTTTAGAAACTTTAGGGTCTTTTCTATCCATATGTAATAAGTATATGCATATTCTAGTTACTCGGTAGGTGTGGTAACCAGATTAAATCGGGTACGTTTTTTATCCGGCGGTGTAAATACTGCCCCCTAGCCCTAACAGTTTAAGTGGCCATGCAATTCAGTAATCATCTCTAAAACAAAAGTAATTTAGGTCAAAAGAGTGCATAATAGCAAAGGAAATGGAAGGACTAACAGTACAAATAGACAGCAATAACAACATGTACAATAGAGGCTCAGATGAACAAAAAGAAATTGAGGAACTTATTCAAGAAAGATCAAGTGTAATATATTATAAAAAATAAAGCGAACTGAATGGAATATGGGGAGAAATGCAGCAAATATGTTTTCTTCAACATACAAATTCTTTTAGGTAGCATTTCTAACAAAAACTTGTTACAAATGACGGCGTCACCCATGATTCCCAAATAATATTTTGAAAGAGGAAGTAAAGTACTTTAACCTGTTGGGGATAGGGGGCAGTATTTGCACGGCCGGATAAAAAACGTACCCGATTTAATCTGGTTACTACTCCTGCCCAGTAACTAGAGTATGCATATAAGTATTGGCTTTGGATAGAAAACACCCTAAAGTTTCTAAAACTGTTTGAATGGTGTCTGTGAGTATAACAGAACTCATATGGCAGGCCAAAACCTGAGAAGATTCTATATGGGAAGTGGCCTGTCTGACAAGTTGTAGCTCATCTGGGCTCTTTTTATGGAAGACTGAGGATCTTTGCTCTAACGTGACACTTCCTACGGCTCCCATAGGCTCTCAGAGCCCAGGAAAAAGCTGAACGATATCGAGGCAGCCTCTGGCTGAAACACATTATCGCTTTTGGCAAGTGGCCGATCAGAGTACTATGGGCTTAGGCGCGTGTGCAAGTCGACCGAATGCTTTATTTTCTTTCGTCTGTTTACCTAAACGCAGATTCCCGGTCGGAATATTATCGCTTTTTTATGAGAAAAATGGCATAAAAATAGATTTTAAACAGCGGTTGACATGCTTCGAAGTACGGTAATGGAATATTTAGACATTTTTTGTCACGAATTGCGCCATGCTCGTCACCCTTATTTACCCTTTCGGATAGTGTCTTGAACGCACGAACAAAACGCCGCTGTTTGGATATAACTATGGATTATTTTCAACCAAACCAACATTTGTTATTGAAGTAGAAGTCCTGGGAGTGCATTCTGACGAAGACAGCAAAGGTAATAACATTTTTCTTATAGTAAATCTGACTTTGGTGAGTGCTAAACTTGCTGGGTGTCTAAATAGCTAGCCCTGTGATGCCGGGCTATCTACTGAGAATATTGCAAAATGTGCTTTCACCGAAAAGCTATTTTAAAATCGGACATATCGAGTGCATAGAGGAGTTCTGTATCTATAATTCTTAAAATAATTGTTCTGCTTTTTGTGAACGTTTATTGTGAGTAATTTAGTAAATTCACCGGCAGTGTTCGGTGGGAATGCTAGTCACATGCTAGTCACATGCTAATGTAAAAAGCTGGTTTTTGATATAAATATGAACTTGATTGAACAAAACATGCATGTATTGTATAACATAATGTCCTAGGTGTGTCATCTGATGAAGATCATCAAAGGTTAGTGCTGCATTTAGCTGTGGTTTGGGTTTATGTGACATGATATGCTAGCTTGAAAAATGGGTGTGTGATTATTTCTGGCTGGGTACTCTGCTGACATAATCTAATGTTTTGCTTTCGTTGTAAAGCCTTTTTGAAATCGGACAGTGTGGTTAGATTAACCCCTGTGCGGTCCCATCCATCCCCCATCCAGCGAGAGTCTTGTCTTTAAAATGGTGTAAAATAGTTATATGTTTGAAAAATTGAAGTTTTTTCATTTTTGAGGTTTTTGAATAACGCGCCACGGGATTAAACTGGCTGTTACGTAGGTGGGACGATTTGGTGCCACCCACCCAAGAGAGGATAACAAAATGTAAGAATTATTTTTTTTCAACTGTTTTTTCAAATTATATCGTTTTATAGATACACCTCTCCTGAATCGAACCACGTTGTCCGATTTCAAAAAGGTTTTACAGCAAAAGCAAAACATTAGATTATGTTAGAGGAGTATATCGTAAAAGTAGCCTCATAGCAATTTTGCGACCAACCACATGCATCACAAATAACCAAAAAACAGCTAAATGCAGCACTAACCTTTGACAATCTTCATCAGATGACACACCTAGGACATCATGTTACACAATACATGGATTCTTTTGTTCGATAAAGTTCATATTTATATATAAAAACAGCATTTTACATCGGTGCGTAACATTGACTAACTATTTTCCCTCAAATGCATCCGATGAAACAGCGCTACAATTTACTAAATTACTATTCGAAAACATTTTTAAAATGTAATATTGTCATTCTAAGATTTATAGATGAATATCTCTTGAAAGCACCTGCAATGCCAGATTTAAAAAGAACTTTACTGGGTAATCACACTTTGCGATAAAAGGGGATGCGATACTCAGAACAATAGGCTAGCAATACAGGTCAGCGCCATCTTGGAACAATCGCATATCAAATCTAGTCTTGTATACTATTGTCAATAATCCCTTACCTTTGATTATCTTCATCCTTAGGCACTTCCAGGAATTCCCAGGTCCACAACAAATGTATTTTTGTTAGGAAAAGTTCATCCTTTATGTTCCATTAGCTTGTTGTTGTTAGCGCGTTCTGAAGGCTGCACCAAAAACTCCGTGGCCGCGGGACTATTCTTTCAACAAAATGCATTTTTTTCTTATTTAGGTTCGTTCAAACATGTCAAACGTTGTATAACATAAATCTTTAGGGCCTTTTTCAACCAGAGCTCCAATAAGATTCAAGGGGGACGATTGCATTGTCTTTATAAACGTTTCGAAAGGGGAGGGTATCCAGGGGCGCCGGCGTCGTAATGGTGATGGCCCTCTCCGTGTGACCACGTTCCACAGCGTGTCATTCTGTCAGTTTTCACAGTAGGAGACTCAAATCACTTTGTAAAGACTGGGGACATCTAGTGGAAGCAATAGGAAGTGCTCAATGAACCATAGCTCACGGTGTGATTAATAGGCAACGTGATGAAGTTGAGTCCGCAATTCAGAATTCCACTTCCTGTTTCGATCTGTCTCGGGGTTTTGACTGCCATATGAGTTCTGTTATACTCACAGACACCATTCAAACAGTTTTAGAAACTTTAGGGTGTTTTCTATCAACAAGTATTAATTATATGCATATCCTAGCTTCTGAGTTTTAGTAGTAGGCCGTTTAAAAAGGACACACATTTTTTTCAAAATGCGCTGTGGCGCCCCCTATCCTAGGCGACCGTCAAGAGGTTAACGAGAGTCTTGTCTTTAAAATTGTGTAAAATAGTCATATGTTTGAGAAATTGAAGTAATAGCATTTCTAAGGTATTTGAATATCGCGCCATGAGATTACACTGGCTGTTAGAGGTTAAGCATATGTTTTTGATTCAGTCTCCTCCATTAACCAAAGCTAATTGTAAGGATTTTTAATATTAATAACGTAAAATTAACAGCTGTACAGAAAGACTCAAATTTCAGAGGAAGAATATCTTGATGCAATTAAAGCCTATATGTCCGTGAAAACTCCAGGGCTGGATGTCATACCAGTGGAGGTATAGCAAACCTTTTTGATACACTCAGAGGACCGTTATTAGCATGTTTAACCACTCCTGTATAAACGGTAGATTATCAGACATTCAACAAGGTCTGATTTCATTATTACTGAAACAGTATCCAAGTTGATAATATAAAGCTCCAGTCCATAAAAAACATTGGAGGCCTCTTACACTTCAGTGTTGTGATGCAAAAATTCTAGCAAAATGCATAGGGCATAGAATTAAAAAGGTATTGTCGGACATTATTCATCCTAATCAGACAGGTTATTTACATGGACAATACATTGAAGATAATATAAGAAAAGTACTGGAAACAATAGAACACAATGAAACATCGGGGAAACCAGGCCTGGTATTCATAGCTGATTTTGAAAAGGCTTTTGATAAAGTACAACTGTAGTTTATATATAAATGCCTGGAATATTTCAATTTTGGAGTGTACCCCTCAATGCCATCGGAAGAATTCCAGTCTGTGCTAGCAAAACAGTCCTGTAGCTTAGCATCTGCGTCATCAGACCACTTCTTTATTGACCGAGCCACTGGTGCTTCCTGCTTTAGTTTTTGCTCGTAAGCAGGAATCAAGAGGATAGAATTATGGTCAGATTTGCCAAATGGAGGGTGAGGGAGAGCTCTCTGTGGATCGTTTTTTTTCCCTCTGGTTGCACATTTAACATCCTTGTAGAAATTCGATAAAATGAATGGAAGTTTCTCTGCATTAACCTGTTAGGGCTAGGGGGCAGCATTTGCACGTCTGGATAAAAAAAATGTACCCGATTTAATCTGGTTACTAATCCTACCCAGTAACTAGAATATGCATATACTTATTATATATGGATAGAAAACACTCTAAAGTTTCTAAAACTGTTTGAATGGTGTCTGTGAGTATAACAGAACTCATTTGGCAGGCAAAACCCTGAGACATTTTCTGACAGGAAGTGGCCTGTCTGACCATTTGTTGAACTTCTTTTCCATCTCTATCATTTACTAAGGATCTCTGCTCTAACGTGACACTTCCCACGTCGTCCATAGGCTCTCAGAGCCCGGGAAAAAACAGAATGTCGTCATTCCAGCCCCAGGCTGAAACACATTATCGCCTTTCTCAAGTGGCCGATCAAGAGACACTGGCTTATGCGCGTGACCCCGACCGTCCCCGCCTTTGGGATTTTTTCCTCTGTTTGCCGAAAAGGAGATTCCCTGTCGGAATATTATCGCTTTTCTACGAGAAAAGTGTCGTAAAAATTCATTTTAAACAGCGGTTGACATGCTTCGAAGTACGGTAATGGAATACTTAGAATTTTATTGTCACGAATTGCGCCAAGCGCGTGACACTTCTTTACTATTTCGGATAGTGTCTGGAACGCACGAACAAAATGCCGCTATTCGGATATAACGATGGATTATTTTGGACCAAACCAACATTTGTTATTGAAGTAGCAGTCCTGGCTGTGTATTCTGACGAAGACAACAAAAGGTAATGAAACTTTAATAATAGTAAATATGATTATGGTGAGTGCTAAACTTGCCGGGTGTCTAAATAGCGAGCCCGTGATGCCTGGGCTATGTACTTAGAATATTGCAAAATGTGCTTTCACCAAAAAACTATTTTAAAATCGGACATATCGAGTGCATAGAGGAGGTCTGTATCTATAATTCTTAAAATAATTGTTATGCTTTTTGTGAACGTTTATCGTGAGTAATTTAGTAAAATGTTAGCGAATTCCCCGGAAGTTTGCTAGTATGCTAGTTCTGAACGTCACATGCTAATGTAAAAAGCTGGTTTTTGATATAAATATGAACTTGATTGAACAAAACATGCATGTATTGTATAACATAATGTCCTAGGGTTGTCATCTGATGAAGATCATAAAAGGTGAGTGCTGCATTTAGCTGTCTTCTGGGTTTTGGTGACATTATATGCTGGCTTGAAAAATGGGTGTCTGATTATTTCTGGCTTGGTACTCTGCTGACATAATCTAATGTTTTGCTTTCGTTGTAAAGCCTTTTTGAAATCGGACAGTGTGGTTAGATTAACGAGAGTCTTGTCTTTAAATGGCTGTAAAATAGTCATATGTTTGAGAAATTGAATTAATAGGATTTTTAAGGTTTTGAAAATCGCGCCACAGGATAGCAGTGGCTGTTACGTAGGTGGGACGAATTCGTCCCGCCTAGCCTAGAGAGGTTAAGAATTGACTGAATGGCACATGGTTGAGTTGCGTGATTTTCACTATGTGCGTTTTATATGACAATAGCTCTAGGCTGTTTTTAACAACTTCCGGTTGTCACAGGAATCTCCTGCTCCACACACGTTGTCTTTGGGGTAGACATAAACAGAATCCTGAATATGAAGTCTCTACCTTAAGAATTGACTGAATGACAGATGGTTGAGTTGTGTGATTTTCACTATGTGCGTTTTATATTACAATTGCTCTAGGCTGTTTTTAACAACTTCCGGTTGTCACAGGAAGCTCCTGCTCCACACACGTTGTCTTTGGGGTAGACATAAACAGAATCCTGAATATGACGTCTCTACCTTAAGAATTGACTGAATGGCACATGGTTGAGTTGCGTGATTTTCACTATGTGCGTTTTTATATGACAATAGCTCTAGGCTGTTTTTAACAACTTCCGGTTGTCACAGGAAGCTCTTGCTCCACACACATTGTCTTTGGGGTAGACATAAACAGAATCCTGAATATAAAGTCTCTACCTTAAGAATTGACTGAATGACAGATGGTTGAGTTGATTGATTTTCACTATGTGCAGGTTATATGACAATAGCTCTAGGCTGTTTTTAACAACTTCCGGTTGTCACAGGAAGCTCCTGCTCCTTACACGTTGTCTTTGGGGTATATATAAACAGAATCCTGAATAAGAAGTCTCTACCTTAAGAATTGACTGAATGAAACATGGTTGAGTTGCGTGATTTTCACATTTGCAGGTTATATGACAATAGCTCTAGGCTGTTTTTAACCACTTCCGGTTGTCACAGGAAGCTCTTGCTCCACACACGTTGTCTTTGGGGTATACATAAACAGAATCCTGAATATGAAGTCTCTACCTTAAGAATTGACTGAATGGCACATGGTTGAGTTGCGTGATTTTCACTATCTGCTGGTTGGCCATATGACAATAGCTCTTGTGTGTTTGTAACAACTTCCGGTTGTCACAGGAAGTTCTTACTCAACACACGTTGTCTTTGGGGTAGACATAAACAGAATCCTGAATATGACGTCTCTACCTTAAGAATTGACTGAATGGCACATGGTTGAGTTGCGTGATATTCATTATGTGCGTTTTATATGACAATAGCTCTAGGCTGTTTTTAACAACTTCCGGTTGTCACAGGAAGCTCTTGCTCCACACACGTTGTCTTTGGGGTAGACATAAACAGAATCCTGAATATGAAGTCTCTACCTTAAGAATTGACTGAATGACAGATGGTTGAGTTGATTGATTTTCACTATGTGCAGGTTATATGACAATAGCTCTAGGCTGTTTTTAACAACTTCCGGTTGTCACAGGAAGCTCTTGCTTCACACACGTTGTCTATGGGGTAGACATAAACAGAATCCTGAATATGAAGTCTCTACCTTAAGAATTTACTGAATGGCACATGGTTGAGTTGCGTGATTTTCACTGTCTGCTGGTTGGCCATATGACAATAGCTCTAGGCTGTTTTTAACAACTTCCGGTTGTCACAGGAAGCTCTTGCTCCACACACGTTGTCTTTGGGGTAGACATAAACAGAATCCTGAATATGAAGTCCCTACCTTAAGAATTGACTGAATGGCACATGGTTGAGTTGCGTGAATTTCACTATCTGCTGGGTGGCCATATGACAATAGCTCTTGGGTGTTTTTAACAACTTCCGGTTGTCACAGGAAGTTCTTACTCAACTCACGTTGTCTTTGGGGTAGACATAAACAGAATCATGTATAAGAAGTCTCTACCTTAAGAATTGACTGAATGAAACATGGTTGAGTTGCGTGATTTTCACATTTGCAGGTTATATGACAATAGCTCTAGGCTGTTTTTAACCACTTCCGGTTGTCACAGGAAGCTCTTGCTCCACACACGTTGTCTTTGGGGTATACATAAACTGAATCCTGAATATGAAGTCTCTACCTTAAGAATTGACTGAATGACAGATGGTTGAGTTGTGTGATTTTTACTATGTGCGTTTTATATTACAATTGCTGTAGGCTGTTTTTAACAACTTCCGGTTGTCACAGGAAGCTCCTGCTCCACACACGTTGTCTTTGGGGTAGACATAAACAGAATCCTGAATATGAAGTCTCTACCTTAAGAATTGACTGAATGGCACATGGTTGAGTTGCGTGATTTTCACTATGTGCGTTTTATATGACAATAGCTCTAGGCTGTTTTTAACAACTTCCGGTTGTCACAGGAATCTTCTGCTCCACACACGTTGTCTTTGGGGTATATATAAACAGAATCCTGAATATGAAGTCTCTACCTTAAGAATTGACTGAATGACAGATGGTTGAGATGATTGATTTTCACTATGTGCAGGTTATATGACAATAGCTCTAGGCTGTTTTTAACAACTTCCGGTTGTCACAGGAAGCTCCTGCTCCATACACGTTGTCTTTGGGGTATATATAAACAGAATCCTGAATATGAAGTCTCTACCTTAAGAATTGACTGAATGGCACATGGTTGAGTTGCGTGAATTTCACTATCTGCTGGTTCGCCATATGACAATTGCTCTAGGCTGTTTTTAACAACTTCCGGTTGTCACAGGAAGCTCTTGCTTCACACACGTTGTCTATGGGGTAGACATAAACAGAATCCTGAATATGAAGTCTCTACCTTAAGAATTTACTGAATGGCACATGGTTGAGTTGCGTGATTTTCACTGTCTGCTGGTTGGCCATATGACAATAGCTCTAGGCTGTTTTTAACAACTTCCGGTTGTCACAGGAAGCTCTTGCTCCACACACGTTGTCTTTGGGGTAGACATAAACAGAATCCTGAATATGAAGTCCCTACCTTAAGAATTGACTGAATGGCACATGGTTGAGTTGCGTGAATTTCACTATCTGCTGGTTGGCCATATGACAATAGCTCTTGGGTGTTTTTAACAACTTCCGGTTGTCACAGGAAGTTCTTACTCAACTCACGTTGTCTTTGGGGTAGACATAAACAGAATCATGTATAAGAAGTCTCTACCTTAAGAATTGAATGAATGAAACATGGTTGAGTTGTGTGATTTTCACATTTGCAGGTTATATGACAATAGCTCTAGGCTGTTTTTAACCACTTCCGGTTGTCACAGGAAGCTCTTGCTCCACACACGTTTTCTTTGGGGTATACATAAACTGAATCCTGAATATGAAGTCTCTACCTTAAGAATTGACTGAATGACCGATGGTTGAGTTGATTGATTTTCACTATGTGCAGGTTATATGACAATAGCTCTAGGCTGTTTTTAACAACTTCCGGTTGTCACAGGAAGCTCCTGCTCCACACACGTTGTCTTTGGGGTATATATAAACAGAATCCTGAATATGAAGTCTCTACCTTAAGAATTGACTGAATGGCACATGGTTGAGTTGCGTGATTTTCACTATGTGCGTTTTATGACAATAGCTCTAGGCTGTTTTTAACAACTTCCGGTTGTCACAGGAATCTCCTGCTCCACACACGTTGTCTTTGGGGTATATATAAACAGAATCCTGAATATGAAGTCTCTACCTTAAGAATTGACTGAATGGCACATGTTTGAGTTGCGTGATTTTCACTATGTGCGTTTTATATGACAATAGCTCTAGGCTGTTTTTAACAACTTCCGGTTGTCACAGGAAGCTCTTGCTCGACACACATTGTCTTTGGGGTAGACATAAACAGAATCCTGAATATGAAGTCTCTACCTTAAGAATTGACTGAATGGCATGTTTGAGTTGCGTGAATTTCACTATGTGCGTTTTATATGACAATAGCTCTAGGCTGTTTTTAACAACTTCCGGTTGTCACAGGAAGCTCCTGCTCCACACACGTTGTCTTTGGGGTATATATAAACAGAATCCTGAATATGAAGTCTCTACCTTAAGAATTGACTGAATGGCACATGGTTGAGTTGCGTGATTTTCACTATGTGCGTTTTATATGACAATAGCTCTAGGCTGTTTTTAACAACTTCCGGTTGTCACAGGAATCTCCTGCTCCACACACGTTGTCTTTGGGGTATATATAAACAGAATCCTGAATATGAAGTCTCTACCTTAAGAATTGACTGAATGGCACATGGTTGAGTTGCGTGATTTTCACTATCTGCTGGTTGGCCATATGACAATAGCTCTTGTGTGTTTGTAACAACTTCCGGTTGTCACAGGAAGTTCTTACTCAACACACGTTGTCTTTGGGGTAGACATAAACAGAATCCTGAATATGACGTCTCTACCTTAAGAATTGACTGAATGGCACATGGTTGAGTTGCGTGATATTCATTATGTGCGTTTTATATGACAATAGCTCTAGGCTGTTTTTAACAACTTCCGGTTGTCACAGGAAGCTCTTGCTCCACACACGTTGTCTTTGGGGTAGACATAAACAGAATCCTGAATATGAAGTCTCTACCTTAAGAATTGACTGAATGACAGATGGTTGAGTTGATTGATTTTCACTATGTGCAGGTTATATGACAATAGCTCTAGGCTGTTTTTAACAACTTCCGGTTGTCACAGGAAGCTCTTGCTTCACACACGTTGTCTATGGGGTAGACATAAACAGAATCCTGAATATGAAGTCTCTACCTTAAGAATTTACTGAATGGCACATGGTTGAGTTGCGTGATTTTCACTGTCTGCTGGTTGGCCATATGACAATAGCTCTAGGCTGTTTTTAACAACTTCCGGTTGTCACAGGAAGCTCTTGCTCCACACACGTTGTCTTTGGTGTAGACATAAACAGAATCCTGAATATGAAGTCCCTACCTTAAGAATTGACTGAATGGCACATGGTTGAGTTGCGTGAATTTCACTATCTGCTGGTTGGCCATATGACAATAGCTCTTGGGTGTTTTTAACAACTTCCGGTTGTCACAGGAAGTTCTTACTCAACTCACGTTGTCTTTGGGGTAGACATAAACAGAATCATGTATAAGAAGTCTCTACCTTAAGAATTGACTGAATGAAACATGGTTGAGTTGCGTGATTTTCACATTTGCAGGTTATATGACAATAGCTCTAGGCTGTTTTTAACCACTTCCGGTTGTCACAGGAAGCTCTTGCTCCACACACGTTGTCTTTGGGGTATACATAAACTGAATCCTGAATATGAAGTCTCTACCTTAAGAATTGACTGAATGACAGATGGTTGAGTTGTGTGATTTTTACTATGTGCGTTTTATATTACAATTGCTGTAGGCTGTTTTTAACAACTTCCGGTTGTCACAGGAAGCTCCTGCTCCACACAAGTTGTCTTTGGGGTAGACATAAACAGAATCCTGAATATGAAGTCTCTACCTTAAGAATTGACTGAATGGCACATGTTTGAGTTGCGTGATTTTCACTATGTGCGTTTTATATGACAATAGCTCTAGGCTGTTTTTAACAACTTCCGGTTGTCACAGGAAGCTCTTGCTCGACACACATTGTCTTTGGGGTAGACATAAACAGAATCCTGAATATGAAGTCTCTACCTTAAGAATTGACTGAATGACCGATGGTTGAGTTGATTGATTTTCACTATGTGCAGGTTATATGACAATAGCTCTAGGCTGTTTTTAACAACTTCCGGTTGTCACAGGAAGCTCCTGCTCCACACACGTTGTCTTTGGGGTATATATAAACAGAATCCTGAATATGAAGTCTCTACCTTAAGAATTGACTGAATGACAGATGGTTGAGTTGATTGATTTTCACTATGTGCGTTTTATATGACAATAGCTCTAGGCTGTTTTTAACAACTTCCGGTTGTCACAGGAAGCTCCTGCTCCATACACGTTGTCTTTGGGGTATATATAAACAGAATCCTGAATATGAAGTCTCTACCTTAAGAATTGACTGAATGACAGATGGTTGAGTTGCGTGAATTTCACTATCTGCTGGTTCGCCATATGACAATTGCTCTAGGCTGTTTTTAACAACTTCCGGTTGTCACAGGAAGCTCTTGCTTCACACACGTTGTCTATGGGGTAGACATAAACAGAATCCTGAATATGAAGTCTCTACCTTAAGAATTTACTGAATGGCACATGGTTGAGTTGCGTGATTTTCACTGTCTGCTGGTTGGCCATATGACAATAGCTCTAGGCTGTTTTTAACAACTTCCGGTTGTCACAGGAAGCTCTTGCTCCACACACGTTGTCTTTGGGGTAGACATAAACAGAATCCTGAATATGAAGTCCCTACCTTAAGAATTGACTGAATGGCACATGGTTGAGTTGCGTGAATTTCACTATCTGCTGGTTGGCCATATGACAATAGCTCTTGGGTGTTTTTAACAACTTCCGGTTGTCACAGGAAGTTCTTACTCAACTCACGTTGTCTTTGGGGTAGACATAAACAGAATCATGTATAAGAAGTCTCTACCTTAAGAATTGAATGAATGAAACATGGTTGAGTTGTGTGATTTTCACATTTGCAGGTTATATGACAATAGCTCTAGGCTGTTTTTAACAACTTCCGGTTGTCACAGGAAGCTCCTGCTCCACACACGTTGTCTTTGGGGTATATATAAACAGAATCCTGAATATGAAGTCTCTACCTTAAGAATTGACTGAATGGCACATGGTTGAGTTGCGTGATTTTCACTATGTGCGTTTTATATGACAATAGCTCTAGGCTGTTTTTAACAACTTCCGGTTGTCACAGGAATGTCCTGCTCCACACACGTTGTCTTTGGGGTATATATAAACAGAATCCTGAATATGAAGTCTCTACCTTAAGAATTGACTGAATGGCACATGTTTGAGTTGCGTGATTTTCACTATGTGCGTTTTATATGACAATAGCTCTTGGGTGTTTTTAACAACTTCCGGTTGTCACAGGAAGTTCTTACTCAACTCACGTTGTCTTTGGGGTAGACATAAACAGAATCATGTATAAGAAGTCTCTACCTTAAGAATTGACTGAATGAAACATGGTTGAGTTGCGTGATTTTCACATTTGCAGGTTATATGACAATAGCTCTAGGCTGTTTTTAACCACTTCCGGTTGTCACAGGAAGCTCTTGCTCCACACACGTTGTCTTTGGGGTATACATAAACTGAATCCTGAATATGAAGTCTCTACCTTAAGAATTGACTGAATGGCACATGTTTGAGTTGCGTGATTTTCACTATGTGCGTTTTATATGACAATAGCTCTAGGCTGTTTTTAACAACTTCCGGTTGTCACAGGAAGCTCTTGCTCGACACACATTGTCTTTGGGGTAGACATAAACAGAATCCTGAATATGAAGTCTCTACCTTAAGAATTGACTGAATGACCGATGGTTGAGTTGATTGATTTTCACTATGTGCAGGTTATATGACAATAGCTCTAGGCTGTTTTTAACAACTTCCGGTTGTCACAGGAAGCTCCTGCTCCACACACGTTGTCTTTGGGGTATATATAAACAGAATCCTGAATATGAAGTCTCTACCTTAAGAATTGACTGAATGACAGATGGTTGAGTTGATTGATTTTCACTATGTGCGTTTTATATGACAATAGCTCTAGGCTGTTTTTAACAACTTCCGGTTGTCACAGGAAGCTCCTGCTCCATACACGTTGTCTTTGGGGTATATATAAACAGAATCCTGAATATGAAGTCTCTACCTTAAGAATTGACTGAATGACAGATGGTTGAGTTGCGTGAATTTCACTATCTGCTGGTTCGCCATATGACAATTGCTCTAGGCTGTTTTTAACAACTTCCGGTTGTCACAGGAAGCTCTTGCTTCACACACGTTGTCTATGGGGTAGACATAAACAGAATCCTGAATATGAAGTCTCTACCTTAAGAATTTACTGAATGGCACATGGTTGAGTTGCGTGATTTTCACTGTCTGCTGGTTGGCCATATGACAATAGCTCTAGGCTATTTTTAACAACTTCCGGTTGTCACA
The DNA here is from genome assembly GCF_965601325.2 of Salmo salar. Lineage (NCBI taxonomy): Eukaryota > Metazoa > Chordata > Actinopteri > Salmoniformes > Salmonidae > Salmo > Salmo salar. The sequence goes on along the minus strand of NC_138295.1, from coordinate 45,673,745 downwards.
GGAAGCTCTTGCTCCACACACGTTGTCTTTGGGGTAGACATAAACAGAATCCTGAATATGAAGTCCCTACCTTAAGAATTGACTGAATGGCACATGGTTGAGTTGCGTGAATTTCACTATCTGCTGGTTGGCCATATGACAATAGCTCTTGGGTGTTTTTAACAACTTCCGGTTGTCACAGGAAGTTCTTACTCAACTCACGTTGTCTTTGGGGTAGACATAAACAGAATCATGTATAAGAAGTCTCTACCTTAAGAATTGAATGAATGAAACATGGTTGAGTTGTGTGATTTTCACATTTGCAGGTTATATGACAATAGCTCTAGGCTGTTTTTAACCACTTCCGGTTGTCACAGGAAGCTCTTGCTCCACACACGTTTTCTTTGGGGTATACATAAACTGAATCCTGAATATGAAGTCTCTACCTTAAGAATTGACTGAATGACCGATGGTTGAGTTGATTGATTTTCACTATGTGCAGGTTATATGACAAAAGCTCTAGGCTGTTTTTAACAACTTCCGGTTGTCACAGGAAGCTCCTGCTCCACACACGTTGTCTTTGGGGTATATATAAACAGAATCCTGAATATGAAGTCTCTACCTTAAGAATTGACTGAATGGCACATGGTTGAGTTGCGTGATTTTCACTATGTGCGTTTTATATGACAATAGCTCTAGGCTGTTTTTAACAACTTCCGGTTGTCACAGGAATGTCCTGCTCCACACACGTTGTCTTTGGGGTATATATAAACAGAATCCTGAATATGAAGTCTCTACCTTAAGAATTGACTGAATGGCACATGGTTGAGTTGCGTGATTTTCACTATGTGCGTTTTATATGACAATAGCTCTAGGATGTTTTTAACAACTTCCGGTTGTCACAGGAATCTCTTGCTCCACACACGTTGTCTTTGGGGTAGACATAAAGAGAATCCTGAATATGAAGTCTCTACCTTAAGAATTGACTGAATGACAGATGGTTGAGTTGCGTGATTTTCACTATGTGCGTTTTATATTACAATTGCTCTAGGCTGTTTTTAACAACTTCCGGTTGTCACAGGAAGCTCCTGCTCCACACACGTTGTCTTTGGGGTAGACATAAACAGAATCCTGAATATGAAGTCTCTACCTTAAGAATTGACTGAATGGCACATGTTTGAGTTGCGTGATTTTCACTATGTGCGTTTTATATGACAATAGCTCTAGGCTGTTTTTAACAACTTCCGGTTGTCACAGGAAGCTCTTGCTCGACACACATTGTCTTTGGGGTAGACATAAACAGAATCCTGAATATGAAGTCTCTACCTTAAGAATTGACTGAATGGCACGTTTGAGTTGCGTGAATTTCACTATGTGCGTTTTATATGACAATAGCTCTAGGCTGTTTTTAACAACTTCCGGTTGTCACAGGAAGCTCCTGCTCCACACACGTTGTCTTTGGGGTATATATAAACAGAATCCTGAATATGAAGTCTCTACCTTAAGAATTGACTGAATGACAGATGGTTGAGTTGTGTGATTTTTACTATGTGCGTTTTATATTACAATTGCTGTAGGCTGTTTTTAACAACTTCCGGTTGTCACAGGAAGCTCCTGCTCCACACACGTTGTCTTTGGGGTAGACATAAACAGAATCCTGAATATGAAGTCTCTACCTTAAGAATTGACTGAATGGCACATGTTTGAGTTGCGTGATTTTCACTATGTGCGTTTTATATGACAATAGCTCTAGGCTGTTTTTAACAACTTCCGGTTGTCACAGGAAGCTCCTGCTCCATACACGTTGTCTTTGGGGTATATATAAACAGAATCCTGAATATGAAGTCTCTACCTTAAGAATTGACTGAATGACAGATGGTTGAGTTGCGTGAATTTCACTATCTGCTGGTTCGCCATATGACAATTGCTCTAGGCTGTTTTTAACAACTTCCGGTTGTCACAGGAAGCTCTTGCTTCACACACGTTGTCTATGGGGTAGACATAAACAGAATCCTGAATATGAAGTCTCTACCTTAAGAATTTACTGAATGGCACATGGTTGAGTTGCGTGATTTTCACTGTCTGCTGGTTGGCCATATGACAATAGCTCTAGGCTGTTTTTAACAACTTCCGGTTGTCACAGGAAGCTCTTGCTCCACACACGTTGTCTTTGGGGTAGACATAAACAGAATCCTGAATATGAAGTCCCTACCTTAAGAATTGACTGAATGGCACATGGTTGAGTTGCGTGAATTTCACTATCTGCTGGTTGGCCATATGACAATAGCTCTTGGGTGTTTTTAACAACTTCCGGTTGTCACAGGAAGTTCTTACTCAACTCACGTTGTCTTTGGGGTAGACATAAACAGAATCATGTATAAGAAGTCTCTACCTTAAGAATTGAATGAATGAAACATGGTTGAGTTGTGTGATTTTCACATTTGCAGGTTATATGACAATAGCTCTAGGCTGTTTTTAACAACTTCCGGTTGTCACAGGAAGCTCCTGCTCCACACACGTTGTCTTTGGGGTATATATAAACAGAATCCTGAATATGAAGTCTCTACCTTAAGAATTGACTGAATGGCACATGGTTGAGTTGCGTGATTTTCACTATGTGCGTTTTATATGACAATAGCTCTAGGCTGTTTTTAACAACTTCCGGTTGTCACAGGAATGTCCTGCTCCACACACGTTGTCTTTGGGGTATATATAAACAGAATCCTGAATATGAAGTCTCTACCTTAAGAATTGACTGAATGGCACATGGTTGAGTTGCGTGATTTTCACTATGTGCGTTTTATATGACAATAGCTCTAGGATGTTTTTAACAACTTCCGGTTGTCACAGGAATCTCTTGCTCCACACACGTTGTCTTTGGGGTAGACATAAAGAGAATCCTGAATATGAAGTCTCTACCTTAAGAATTGACTGAATGACAGATGGTTGAGTTGCGTGATTTTCACTATGTGCGTTTTATATTACAATTGCTCTAGGCTGTTTTTAACAACTTCCGGTTGTCACAGGAAGCTCCTGCTCCACACACGTTGTCTTTGGGGTAGACATAAACAGAATCCTGAATATGAAGTCTCTACCTTAAGAATTGACTGAATGGCACATGTTTGAGTTGCGTGATTTTCACTATGTGCGTTTTATATGACAATAGCTCTAGGCTGTTTTTAACAACTTCCGGTTGTCACAGGAAGCTCTTGCTCGACACACATTGTCTTTGGGGTAGACATAAACAGAATCCTGAATATGAAGTCTCTACCTTAAGAATTGACTGAATGGCACGTTTGAGTTGCGTGAATTTCACTATGTGCGTTTTATATGACAATAGCTCTAGGCTGTTTTTAACAACTTCCGGTTGTCACAGGAAGCTCCTGCTCCACACACGTTGTCTTTGGGGTATATATAAACAGAATCCTGAATATGAAGTCTCTACCTTAAGAATTGACTGAATGACAGATGGTTGAGTTGTGTGATTTTTACTATGTGCGTTTTATATTACAATTGCTGTAGGCTGTTTTTAACAACTTCCGGTTGTCACAGGAAGCTCCTGCTCCACACACGTTGTCTTTGGGGTAGACATAAACAGAATCCTGAATATGAAGTCTCTACCTTAAGAATTGACTGAATGACAGATGGTTGAGTTGCGTGATTTTCACTATGTGCGTTTTATATTACAATAGCTCTAGGCTGTTTTTAACAACTTCCGGTTGTCACAGGAAGCTCCTGCTCCATACACGTTGTCTTTGGGGTATATATAAACAGAATCCTGAATATGAAGTCTCTACCTTAAGAATTGACTGAATGACAGATGGTTGAGTTGCGTGAATTTCACTATCTGCTGGTTCGCCATATGACAATTGCTCTAGGCTGTTTTTAACAACTTCCGGTTGTCACAGGAAGCTCTTGCTTCACACACGTTGTCTATGGGGTAGACATAAACAGAATCCTGAATATGAAGTCTCTACCTTAAGAATTTACTGAATGGCACATGGTTGAGTTGCGTGATTTTCACTGTCTGCTGGTTGGCCATATGACAATAGCTCTAGGCTGTTTTTAACAACTTCCGGTTGTCACAGGAAGCTCTTGCTCCACACACGTTGTCTTTGGGGTAGACATAAACAGAATCCTGAATATGAAGTCCCTACCTTAAGAATTGACTGAATGGCACATGGTTGAGTTGCGTGAATTTCACTATCTGCTGGTTGGCCATATGACAATAGCTCTTGGGTGTTTTTAACAACTTCCGGTTGTCACAGGAAGTTCTTACTCAACTCACGTTGTCTTTGGGGTAGACATAAACAGAATCATGTATAAGAAGTCTCTACCTTAAGAATTGAATGAATGAAACATGGTTGAGTTGTGTGATTTTCACATTTGCAGGTTATATGACAATAGCTCTAGGCTGTTTTTAACAACTTCCGGTTGTCACAGGAAGCTCCTGCTCCACACACGTTGTCTTTGGGGTATATATAAACAGAATCCTGAATATGAAGTCTCTACCTTAAGAATTGACTGAATGGCACATGGTTGAGTTGCGTGATTTTCACTATGTGCGTTTTATATGACAATAGCTCTAGGCTGTTTTTAACAACTTCCGGTTGTCACAGGAATGTCCTGCTCCACACACGTTGTCTTTGGGGTATATATAAACAGAATCCTGAATATGAAGTCTCTACCTTAAGAATTGACTGAATGGCACATGGTTGAGTTGCGTGATTTTCACTATGTGCGTTTTATATGACAATAGCTCTAGGATGTTTTTAACAACTTCCGGTTGTCACAGGAATCTCTTGCTCCACACACGTTGTCTTTGGGGTAGACATAAAGAGAATCCTGAATATGAAGTCTCTACCTTAAGAATTGACTGAATGACAGATGGTTGAGTTGCGTGATTTTCACTATGTGCGTTTTATATTACAATTGCTCTAGGCTGTTTTTAACAACTTCCGGTTGTCACAGGAAGCTCCTGCTCCACACACGTTGTCTTTGGGGTAGACATAAACAGAATCCTGAATATGAAGTCTCTACCTTAAGAATTGACTGAATGGCACATGTTTGAGTTGCGTGATTTTCACTATGTGCGTTTTATATGACAATAGCTCTAGGCTGTTTTTAACAACTTCCGGTTGTCACAGGAAGCTCTTGCTCGACACACATTGTCTTTGGGGTAGACATAAACAGAATCCTGAATATGAAGTCTCTACCTTAAGAATTGACTGAATGGCACGTTTGAGTTGCGTGAATTTCACTATGTGCGTTTTATATGACAATAGCTCTAGGCTGTTTTTAACAACTTCCGGTTGTCACAGGAAGCTCCTGCTCCACACACGTTGTCTTTGGGGTATATATAAACAGAATCCTGAATATGAAGTCTCTACCTTAAGAATTGACTGAATGACAGATGGTTGAGTTGTGTGATTTTTACTATGTGCGTTTTATATTACAATTGCTGTAGGCTGTTTTTAACAACTTCCGGTTGTCACAGGAAGCTCCTGCTCCACACACGTTGTCTTTGGGGTAGACATAAACAGAATCCTGAATATGAAGTCTCTACCTTAAGAATTGACTGAATGGCACATGTTTGAGTAGCGTGATTTTCACTATGTGCGTTTTATATGACAATAGCTCTAGGCTGTTTTTAACAACTTCCGGTTGTCGCAGGAAGCTCTTGCTCGACACACATTGTCTTTGGGGTAGACATAAACAGAATCCTGAATATGAAGTCTCTACCTTAAGAATTGACTGAATGACAGATGGTTGAGTTGATTGATTTTCACTATGTGCGTTTTATATGACAATAGCTCTAGGCTGTTTTTAACAACTTCCGGTTGTCACAGGAAGCTCCTGCTCCATACACGTTGTCTTTGGGGTATATATAAACAGAATCCTGAATATGAAGTCTCTACCTTAAGAATTGACTGAATGACAGATGGTTGAGTTGCGTGAATTTCACTATCTGCTGGTTCGCCATATGACAATTGCTCTAGGCTGTTTTTAACAACTTCCGGTTGTCACAGGATGCTCTTGCTTCACACACGTTGTCTATGGGGTAGACATAAACAGAATCCTGAATATGAAGTCTCAACCTTAAGAATTTACTGAATGGCACATGGTTGAGTTGCGTGATTTTCACTGTCTGCTGGTTGGCCATATGACAATAGCTCTAGGCTGTTTTTAACAACTTCCGGTTGTCACAGGAAGCTCTTGCTCCACACACGTTGTCTTTGGGGTAGACATAAACAGAATCCTGAATATGAAGTCTCTACCTTAAGAATTGACTGAATGGCACATGGTTGAGTTGCGTGAATTTCACTATCTGCTGGTTGGCCATATGACAATAGCTCTTGGGTGTTTTTAACAACTTCCGGTTGTCACAGGAAGTTCTTACTCAACTCACGTTGTCTTTGGGGTAGACATAAACAGAATCCTGAATATGAAGTCTCTACCTTAAGAATTGACTGAATGGCACATGTTTGAGTTGCGTGATTTTCACTATGTGCGTTTTATATGACAATAGCTCTAGGCTGTTTTTAACAACTTCCGGTTGTCACAGGAAGCTCCTGCTCCACACACGTTGTCTTTGGGGTATATATAAACAGAATCCTGAATATGAAGTCTCTACCTTAAGAATTGACTGAATGACAGATGGTTGAGTTGTGTGATTTTTACTATGTGCGTTTTATATTACAATTGCTGTAGGCTGTTTTTAACAACTTCCGGTTGTCACAGGAAGCTCCTGCTCCACACACGTTGTCTTTGGGGTAGACATAAACAGAATCCTGAATATGAAGTCTCTACCTTAAGAATTGACTGAATGGCACATGTTTGAGTTGCGTGATTTTCACTATGTGCGTTTTATATGACAATAGCTCTAGGCTGTTTTTAACAACTTCCGGTTGTCGCAGGAAGCTCTTGCTCGACACACATTGTCTTTGGGGTAGACATAAACAGAATCCTGAATATGAAGTCTCTACCTTAAGAATTGACTGAATGACAGATGGTTGAGTTGATTGATTTTCACTATGTGCGTTTTATATGACAATAGCTCTAGGCTGTTTTTAACAACTTCCGGTTGTCACAGGAAGCTCCTGCTCCATACACGTTGTCTTTGGGGTATATATAAACAGAATCCTGAATATGAAGTCTCTACCTTAAGAATTGACTGAATGACAGATGGTTGAGTTGCGTGAATTTCACTATCTGCTGGTTCGCCATATGACAATTGCTCTAGGCTGTTTTTAACAACTTCCGGTTGTCACAGGATGCTCTTGCTTCACACACGTTGTCTATGGGGTAGACATAAACAGAATCCTGAATATGAAGTCTCAACCTTAAGAATTTACTGAATGGCACATGGTTGAGTTGCGTGATTTTCACTGTCTGCTGGTTGGCCATATGACAATAGCTCTAGGCTGTTTTTAACAACTTCCGGTTGTCACAGGAAGCTCTTGCTCCACACACGTTGTCTTTGGGGTAGACATAAACAGAATCCTGAATATGAAGTCTCTACCTTAAGAATTGACTGAATGGCACATGGTTGAGTTGCGTGAATTTCACTATCTGCTGGTTGGCCATATGACAATAGCTCTTGGGTGTTTTTAACAACTTCCGGTTGTCACAGGAAGTTCTTACTCAACTCACGTTGTCTTTGGGGTAGACATAAACAGAATCATGTATAAGAAGTCTCTACCTTAAGAATTGAATGAATGAAACATGGTTGAGTTGTGTGATTTTCACATTTGCAGGTTATATGACAATAGCTCTAGGCTGTTTTTAACCACTTCCGGTTGTCACAGGAAGCTCTTGCTCCACACACGTTTTCTTTGGGGTATACATAAACTGAATCCTGAATATGAAGTCTCTACCTTAAGAATTGACTGAATGGCACATGGTTGAGTTGATTGATTTTCACTATGTGCAGGTTATATGACAATAGCTCTAGGCTGTTTTTAACAACTTCCGGTTGTCACAGGAAGCTCCTGCTCCACACACGTTGTCTTTGGGGTATATATAAACAGAATCCTGAATATGAAGTCTCTACCTTAAGAATTGACTGAATGGCACATGGTTGAGTTGCGTGATTTTCACTATGTGCGTTTTATGACAATAGCTCTAGGCTGTTTTTAACAACTTCCGGTTGTCACAGGAATCTCCTGCTCCACACACGTTGTCTTTGGGGTATATATAAACAGAATCCTGAATATGAAGTCTCTACCTTAAGAATTGACTGAATGGCACATGTTTGAGTTGCGTGATTTTCACTATGTGCGTTTTATATGACAATAGCTCTAGGCTGTTTTTAACAACTTCCGGTTGTCACAGGAAGCTCTTGCTCGACACACATTGTCTTTGGGGTAGACATAAACAGAATCCTGAATATGAAGTCTCTACCTTAAGAATTGACTGAATGGCATGTTTGAGTTGCGTGAATTTCACTATGTGCGTTTTATATGACAATAGCTCTAGGCTGTTTTTAACAACTTCCGGTTGTCACAGGAAGCTCCTGCTCCACACACGTTGTCTTTGGGGTATATATAAACAGAATCCTGAATATGAAGTCTCTACCTTAAGAATTGACTGAATGGCACATGGTTGAGTTGCGTGATTTTCACTATGTGCGTTTTATATGACAATAGCTCTAGGCTGTTTTTAACAACTTCCGGTTGTCACAGGAATCTCCTGCTCCACACACGTTGTCTTTGGGGTATATATAAACAGAATCCTGAATATGAAGTCTCTACCTTAAGAATTGACTGAATGGCACATGGTTGAGTTGCGTGATTTTCACTATCTGCTGGTTGGCCATATGACAATAGCTCTTGTGTGTTTGTAACAACTTCCGGTTGTCACAGGAAGTTCTTACTCAACACACGTTGTCTTTGGGGTAGACATAAACAGAATCCTGAATATGACGTCTCTACCTTAAGAATTGACTGAATGGCACATGGTTGAGTTGCGTGATATTCATTATGTGCGTTTTATATGACAATAGCTCTAGGCTGTTTTTAACAACTTCCGGTTGTCACAGGAAGCTCTTGCTCCACACACGTTGTCTTTGGGGTAGACATAAACAGAATCCTGAATATGAAGTCTCTACCTTAAGAATTGACTGAATGACAGATGGTTGAGTTGATTGATTTTCACTATGTGCAGGTTATATGACAATAGCTCTAGGCTGTTTTTAACAACTTCCGGTTGTCACAGGAAGCTCTTGCTTCACACACGTTGTCTATGGGGTAGACATAAACAGAATCCTGAATATGAAGTCTCTACCTTAAGAATTTACTGAATGGCACATGGTTGAGTTGCGTGATTTTCACTGTCTGCTGGTTGGCCATATGACAATAGCTCTAGGCTGTTTTTAACAACTTCCGGTTGTCACAGGAAGCTCTTGCTCCACACACGTTGTCTTTGGGGTAGACATAAACAGAATCCTGAATATGAAGTCCCTACCTTAAGAATTGACTGAATGGCACATGGTTGAGTTGCGTGAATTTCACTATCTGCTGGTTGGCCATATGACAATAGCTCTTGGGTGTTTTTAACAACTTCCGGTTGTCACAGGAAGTTCTTACTCAACTCACGTTGTCTTTGGGGTAGACATAAACAGAATCATGTATAAGAAGTCTCTACCTTAAGAATTGACTGAATGAAACATGGTTGAGTTGCGTGATTTTCACATTTGCAGGTTATATGACAATAGCTCTAGGCTGTTTTTAACCACTTCCGGTTGTCACAGGAAGCTCTTGCTCCACACACGTTGTCTTTGGGGTATACATAAACTGAATCCTGAATATGAAGTCTCTACCTTAAGAATTGACTGAATGACAGATGGTTGAGTTGTGTGATTTTTACTATGTGCGTTTTATATTACAATTGCTGTAGGCTGTTTTTAACAACTTCCGGTTGTCACAGGAAGCTCCTGCTCCACACAAGTTGTCTTTGGGGTAGACATAAACAGAATCCTGAATATGAAGTCTCTACCTTAAGAATTGACTGAATGGCACATGTTTGAGTTGCGTGATTTTCACTATGTGCGTTTTATATGACAATAGCTCTAGGCTGTTTTTAACAACTTCCGGTTGTCACAGGAAGCTCTTGCTCGACACACATTGTCTTTGGGGTAGACATAAACAGAATCCTGAATATGAAGTCTCTACCTTAAGAATTGACTGAATGACCGATGGTTGAGTTGATTGATTTTCACTATGTGCAGGTTATATGACAATAGCTCTAGGCTGTTTTTAACAACTTCCGGTTGTCACAGGAAGCTCCTGCTCCACACACGTTGTCTTTGGGGTATATATAAACAGAATCCTGAATATGAAGTCTCTACCTTAAGAATTGACTGAATGACAGATGGTTGAGTTGATTGATTTTCACTATGTGCGTTTTATATGACAATAGCTCTAGGCTGTTTTTAACAACTTCCGGTTGTCACAGGAAGCTCCTGCTCCATACACGTTGTCTTTGGGGTATATATAAACAGAATCCTGAATATGAAGTCTCTACCTTAAGAATTGACTGAATGACAGATGGTTGAGTTGCGTGAATTTCACTATCTGCTGGTTCGCCATATGACAATTGCTCTAGGCTGTTTTTAACAACTTCCGGTTGTCACAGGAAGCTCTTGCTTCACACACGTTGTCTATGGGGTAGACATAAACAGAATCCTGAATATGAAGTCTCTACCTTAAGAATTTACTGAATGGCACATGGTTGAGTTGCGTGATTTTCACTGTCTGCTGGTTGGCCATATGACAATAGCTCTAGGCTGTTTTTAACAACTTCCGGTTGTCACAGGAAGCTCTTGCTCCACACACGTTGTCTTTGGGGTAGACATAAACAGAATCCTGAATATGAAGTCCCTACCTTAAGAATTGACTGAATGGCACATGGTTGAGTTGCGTGAATTTCACTATCTGCTGGTTGGCCATATGACAATAGCTCTTGGGTGTTTTTAACAACTTCCGGTTGTCACAGGAAGTTCTTACTCAACTCACGTTGTCTTTGGGGTAGACATAAACAGAATCATGTATAAGAAGTCTCTACCTTAAGAATTGAATGAATGAAACATGGTTGAGTTGTGTGATTTTCACATTTGCAGGTTATATGACAATAGCTCTAGGCTGTTTTTAACCACTTCCGGTTGTCACAGGAAGCTCTTGCTCCACACACGTTTTCTTTGGGGTATACATAAACTGAATCCTGAATATGAAGTCTCTACCTTAAGAATTGACTGAATGACCGATGGTTGAGTTGATTGATTTTCACTATGTGCAGGTTATATGACAATAGCTCTAGGCTGTTTTTAACAACTTCCGGTTGTCACAGGAAGCTCCTGCTCCACACACGTTGTCTTTGGGGTATATATAAACAGAATCCTGAATATGAAGTCTCTACCTTAAGAATTGACTGAATGGCACATGGTTGAGTTGCGTGATTTTCACTATGTGCGTTTTATATGACAATAGCTCTAGGCTGTTTTTAACAACTTCCGGTTGTCACAGGAATGTCCTGCTCCACACACGTTGTCTTTGGGGTATATATAAACAGAATCCTGAATATGAAGTCTCTACCTTAAGAATTGACTGAATGGCACATGGTTGAGTTGCGTGATTTTCACTATGTGCGTTTTATATGACAATAGCTCTAGGATGTTTTTAACAACTTCCGGTTGTCACAGGAATCTCTTGCTCCACACACGTTGTCTTTGGGGTAGACATAAAGAGAATCCTGAATATGAAGTCTCTACCTTAAGAATTGACTGAATGACAGATGGTTGAGTTGCGTGATTTTCACTATGTGCGTTTTATATTACAATTGCTCTAGGCTGTTTTTAACAACTTCCGGTTGTCACAGGAAGCTCCTGCTCCACACACGTTGTCTTTGGGGTAGACATAAACAGAATCCTGAATATGAAGTCTCTACCTTAAGAATTGACTGAATGGCACATGTTTGAGTTGCGTGATTTTCACTATGTGCGTTTTATATGACAATAGCTCTTGGGTGTTTTTAACAACTTCCGGTTGTCACAGGAAGTTCTTACTCAACTCACGTTGTCTTTGGGGTAGACATAAACAGAATCATGTATAAGAAGTCTCTACCTTAAGAATTGACTGAATGAAACATGGTTGAGTTGCGTGATTTTCACATTTGCAGGTTATATGACAATAGCTCTAGGCTGTTTTTAACCACTTCCGGTTGTCACAGGAAGCTCTTGCTCCACACACGTTGTCTTTGGGGTATACATAAACTGAATCCTGAATATGAAGTCTCTACCTTAAGAATTGACTGAATGACAGATGGTTGAGTTGTGTGATTTTTACTATGTGCGTTTTATATTACAATTGCTGTAGGCTGTTTTTAACAACTTCCGGTTGTCACAGGAAGCTCCTGCTCCACACACGTTGTCTTTGGGGTAGACATAAACAGAATCCTGAATATGAAGTCTCTACCTTAAGAATTGACTGAATGGCACATGTTTGAGTTGCGTGATTTTCACTATGTGCGTTTTATATGACAATAGCTCTAGGCTGTTTTTAACAACTTCCGGTTGTCACAGGAAGCTCTTGCTCGACACACATTGTCTTTGGGGTAGACATAAACAGAATCCTGAATATGAAGTCTCTACCTTAAGAATTGACTGAATGACCGATGGTTGAGTTGATTGATTTTCACTATGTGCAGGTTATATGACAATAGCTCTAGGCTGTTTTTAACAACTTCCGGTTGTCACAGGAAGCTCCTGCTCCACACACGTTGTCTTTGGGGTATATATAAACAGAATCCTGAATATGAAGTCTCTACCTTAAGAATTGACTGAATGACAGATGGTTGAGTTGATTGATTTTCACTATGTGCGTTTTATATGACAATAGCTCTAGGCTGTTTTTAACAACTTCCGGTTGTCACAGGAAGCTCCTGCTCCATACACGTTGTCTTTGGGGTATATATAAACAGAATCCTGAATATGAAGTCTCTACCTTAAGAATTGACTGAATGACAGATGGTTGAGTTGCGTGAATTTCACTATCTGCTGGTTCGCCATATGACAATTGCTCTAGGCTGTTTTTAACAACTTCCGGTTGTCACAGGAAGCTCTTGGTTCACACACGTTGTCTATGGGGTAGACATAAACAGAATCCTGAATATGAAGTCTCTACCTTAAGAATTTACTGAATGGCACATGGTTGAGTTGCGTGATTTTCACTGTCTGCTGGTTGGCCATATGACAATTGCTCTAGGCTGTTTTTAACAACTTCCGGTTGTCACAGGAAGCTCTTGGTTCACACACGTTGTCTATGGGGTAGACATAAACAGAATCCTGAATATGAAGTCTCTACCTTAAGAATTGACTGAATGACCGATGGTTGAGTTGATTGATTTTCACTATGTGCAGGTTATATGACAATAGCTCTAGGCTGTTTTTAACAACTTCCGGTTGTCACAGGAAGCTCCTGCTCCACACACGTTGTCTTTGGGGTATATATAAACAGAATCCTGAATATGAAGTCTCTACCTTAAGAATTGACTGAATGGCACATGGTTGAGTTGCGTGATTTTCACTATGTGCGTTTTATATGACAATAGCTCTAGGCTGTTTTTAACAACTTCCGGTTGTCACAGGAAGCTCCTGCTCCACACACGTTGTCTTTGGGGTAGACATAAACAGAATCCTGAATATGAAGTCTCTACCTTAAGAATTGACTGAATGGCACATGTTTGAGTTGCGTGATTTTCACTATGTGCGTTTTATATGACAATAGCTCTAGGCTGTTTTTAACAACTTCCGGTTGTCACAGGAAGCTCTTGCTCGACACACATTGTCTTTGGGGTAGACATAAACAGAATCCTGAATATGAAGTCTCTACCTTAAGAATTGACTGAATGGCACGTTTGAGTTGCGTGAATTTCACTATGTGCGTTTTATATGACAATAGCTCTAGGCTGTTTTTAACAACTTCCGGTTGTCACAGGAAGCTCCTGCTCCACACACGTTGTCTTTGGGGTATATATAAACAGAATCCTGAATATGAAGTCTCTACCTTAAGAATTGACTGAATGACAGATGGTTGAGTTGTGTGAATTTTACTATGTGCGTTTTATATTACAATTGCTGTAGGCTGTTTTTAACAACTTCCGGTTGTCACAGGAAGCTCCTGCTCCACACACGTTGTCTTTGGGGTAGACATAAACAGAATCCTGAATATGAAGTCTCTACCTTAAGAATTGACTGAATGGCACATGTTTGAGTTGCGTGATTTTCACTATGTGCGTTTTATATGACAATAGCTCTAGGCTGTTTTTAACAACTTCCGGTTGTCACAGGAAGCTCTTGCTCGACACACATTGTCTTTGGGGTAGACATAAACAGAATCCTGAATATGAAGTCTCTACCTTAAGAATTGACTGAATGACAGATGGTTGAGTTGATTGATTTTCACTATGTGCGTTTTATATGACAATAGCTCTAGGCTGTTTTTAACAACTTCCGGTTGTCACAGGAAGCTCCTGCTCCATACACGTTGTCTTTGGGGTATATATAAACAGAATCCTGAATATGAAGTCTCTACCTTAAGAATTGACTGAATGACAGATGGTTGAGTTGCGTGAATTTCACTATCTGCTGGTTCGCCATATGACAATTGCTCTAGGCTGTTTTTAACAACTTCCGGTTGTCACAGGATGCTCTTGCTTCACACACGTTGTCTATGGGGTAGACATAAACAGAATCCTGAATATGAAGTCTCAACCTTAAGAATTTACTGAATGGCACATGGTTGAGTTGCGTGATTTTCACTGTCTGCTGGTTGGCCATATGACAATAGCTCTAGGCTGTTTTTAACAACTTCCGGTTGTCACAGGAAGCTCTTGCTCCACACACGTTGTCTTTGGGGTAGACATAAACAGAATCCTGAATATGAAGTCTCTACCTTAAGAATTGACTGAATGGCACATGGTTGAGTTGCGTGAATTTCACTATCTGCTGGTTGGCCATATGACAATAGCTCTTGGGTGTTTTTAACAACTTCCGGTTGTCACAGGAAGTTCTTACTCAACTCACGTTGTCTTTGGGGTAGACATAAACAGAATCATGTATAAGAAGTCTCTACCTTAAGAATTGAATGAATGAAACATGGTTGAGTTGTGTGATTTTCACATTTGCAGGTTATATGACAATAGCTCTAGGCTGTTTTTAACCACTTCCGGTTGTCACAGGAAGCTCTTGCTCCACACACGTTGTCTTTGGGGTAGACATAAACAGAATCCTGAATATGAAGTCTCTACCTTAAGAATTGACTGAATGGCACATGGTTGAGTTGCGTGAATTTCACTATCTGCTGGTTGGCCATATGACAATAGCTCTTGGGTGTTTTTAACAACTTCCGGTTGTCACAGGAAGTTCTTACTCAACTCACGTTGTCTTTGGGGTAGACATAAACAGAATCATGTATAAGAAGTCTCTACCTTAAGAATTGAATGAATGAAACATGGTTGAGTTGTGTGATTTTCACATTTGCAGGTTATATGACAATAGCTCTAGGCTGTTTTTAACCACTTCCGGTTGTCACAGGAAGCTCTTGCTCCACACACGTTTTCTTTGGGGTATACATAAACTGAATCCTGAATATGAAGTCTCTACCTTAAGAATTGACTGAATGACCGATGGTTGAGTTGATTGATTTTCACTATGTGCAGGTTATATGACAATAGCTCTAGGCTGTTTTTAACAACTTCCGGTTGTCACAGGAATGTCCTGCTCCACACACGTTGTCTTTGGGGTATATATAAACAGAATCCTGAATATGAAGTCTCTACCTTAAGAATTGACTGAATGGCACATGGTTGAGTTGCGTGATTTTCACTATGTGCGTTTTATATGACAATAGCTCTAGGATGTTTTTAACAACTTCCGGTTGTCACAGGAATCTCTTGCTCCACACACGTTGTCTTTGGGGTAGACATAAAGAGAATCCTGAATATGAAGTCTCTACCTTAAGAATTGACTGAATGACAGATGGTTGAGTTGATTGATTTTCACTATGTGCGTTTTATATGACAATAGCTCTAGGCTGTTTTTAACAACTTCCGGTTGTCACAGGAAGCTCCTGCTCCATACACGTTGTCTTTGGGGTATATATAAACAGAATCCTGAATATGAAGTCTCTACCTTAAGAATTGACTGAATGACAGATGGTTGAGTTGCGTGAATTTCACTATCTGCTGGTTCGCCATATGACAATTGCTCTAGGCTGTTTTTAACAACTTCCGGTTGTCACAGGAAGCTCTTGGTTCACACACGTTGTCTATGGGGTAGACATAAACAGAATCCTGAATATGAAGTCTCTACCTTAAGAATTTACTGAATGGCACATGGTTGAGTTGCGTGATTTTCACTGTCTGCTGGTTGGCCATATGACAATTGCTCTAGGCTGTTTTTAACAACTTCCGGTTGTCACAGGAAGCTCTTGGTTCACACACGTTGTCTATGGGGTAGACATAAACAGAATCCTGAATATGAAGTCTCTACCTTAAGAATTGACTGAATGACCGATGGTTGAGTTGATTGATTTTCACTATGTGCAGGTTATATGACAATAGCTCTAGGCTGTTTTTAACAACTTCCGGTTGTCACAGGAAGCTCCTGCTCCACACACGTTGTCTTTGGGGTATATATAAACAGAATCCTGAATATGAAGTCTCTACCTTAAGAATTGACTGAATGGCACATGGTTGAGTTGCGTGATTTTCACTATGTGCGTTTTATATGACAATAGCTCTAGGCTGTTTTTAACAACTTCCGGTTGTCACAGGAAGCTCCTGCTCCACACACGTTGTCTTTGGGGTAGACATAAACAGAATCCTGAATATGAAGTCTCTACCTTAAGAATTGACTGAATGGCACATGTTTGAGTTGCGTGATTTTCACTATGTGCGTTTTATATGACAATAGCTCTAGGCTGTTTTTAACAACTTCCGGTTGTCACAGGAAGCTCTTGCTCGACACACATTGTCTTTGGGGTAGACATAAACAGAATCCTGAATATGAAGTCTCTACCTTAAGAATTGACTGAATGGCACGTTTGAGTTGCGTGAATTTCACTATGTGCGTTTTATATGACAATAGCTCTAGGCTGTTTTTAACAACTTCCGGTTGTCACAGGAAGCTCCTGCTCCACACACGTTGTCTTTGGGGTATATATAAACAGAATCCTGAATATGAAGTCTCTACCTTAAGAATTGACTGAATGACAGATGGTTGAGTTGTGTGAATTTTACTATGTGCGTTTTATATTACAATTGCTGTAGGCTGTTTTTAACAACTTCCGGTTGTCACAGGAAGCTCCTGCTCCACACACGTTGTCTTTGGGGTAGACATAAACAGAATCCTGAATATGAAGTCTCTACCTTAAGAATTGACTGAATGGCACATGTTTGAGTTGCGTGATTTTCACTATGTGCGTTTTATATGACAATAGCTCTAGGCTGTTTTTAACAACTTCCGGTTGTCACAGGAAGCTCTTGCTCGACACACATTGTCTTTGGGGTAGACATAAACAGAATCCTGAATATGAAGTCTCTACCTTAAGAATTGACTGAATGACAGATGGTTGAGTTGATTGATTTTCACTATGTGCGTTTTATATGACAATAGCTCTAGGCTGTTTTTAACAACTTCCGGTTGTCACAGGAAGCTCCTGCTCCATACACGTTGTCTTTGGGGTATATATAAACAGAATCCTGAATATGAAGTCTCTACCTTAAGAATTGACTGAATGACAGATGGTTGAGTTGCGTGAATTTCACTATCTGCTGGTTCGCCATATGACAATTGCTCTAGGCTGTTTTTAACAACTTCCGGTTGTCACAGGATGCTCTTGCTTCACACACGTTGTCTATGGGGTAGACATAAACAGAATCCTGAATATGAAGTCTCAACCTTAAGAATTTACTGAATGGCACATGGTTGAGTTGCGTGATTTTCACTGTCTGCTGGTTGGCCATATGACAATAGCTCTAGGCTGTTTTTAACAACTTCCGGTTGTCACAGGAAGCTCTTGCTCCACACACGTTGTCTTTGGGGTAGACATAAACAGAATCCTGAATATGAAGTCTCTACCTTAAGAATTGACTGAATGGCACATGGTTGAGTTGCGTGAATTTCACTATCTGCTGGTTGGCCATATGACAATAGCTCTTGGGTGTTTTTAACAACTTCCGGTTGTCACAGGAAGTTCTTACTCAACTCACGTTGTCTTTGGGGTAGACATAAACAGAATCATGTATAAGAAGTCTCTACCTTAAGAATTGAATGAATGAAACATGGTTGAGTTGTGTGATTTTCACATTTGCAGGTTATATGACAATAGCTCTAGGCTGTTTTTAACCACTTCCGGTTGTCACAGGAAGCTCTTGCTCCACACACGTTTTCTTTGGGGTATACATAAACTGAATCCTGAATATGAAGTCTCTACCTTAAGAATTGACTGAATGACCGATGGTTGAGTTGATTGATTTTCACTATGTGCAGGTTATATGACAATAGCTCTAGGCTGTTTTTAACAACTTCCGGTTGTCACAGGAATGTCCTGCTCCACACACGTTGTCTTTGGGGTGTATATAAACAGAATCCTGAATATGAAGTCTCTACCTTAAGAATTGACTGAATGGCACATGGTTGAGTTGCGTGATTTTCACTATGTGCGTTTTATATGACAATAGCTCTAGGATGTTTTTAACAACTTCCGGTTGTCACAGGAATCTCTTGCTCCACACACGTTGTCTTTGGGGTAGACATAAAGAGAATCCTGAATATGAAGTCTCTACCTTAAGAATTGACTGAATGACAGATGGTTGAGTTGCGTGATTTTCACTATGTGCGTTTTATATTACAATTGCTCTAGGCTGTTTTTAACAACTTCCGGTTGTCACAGGAAGCTCCTGCTCCACACACGTTGTCTTTGGGGTAGACATAAACAGAATCCTGAATATGAAGTCTCTACCTTAAGAATTGACTGAATGGCACATGTTTGAGTTGCGTGATTTTCACTATGTGCGTTTTATATGACAATAGCTCTTGGGTGTTTTTAACAACTTCCGGTTGTCACAGGAAGTTCTTACTCAACTCACGTTGTCTTTGGGGTAGACATAAACAGAATCATGTATAAGAAGTCTCTACCTTAAGAATTGACTGAATGAAACATGGTTGAGTTGCGTGATTTTCACATTTGCAGGTTATATGACAATAGCTCTAGGCTGTTTTTAACCACTTCCGGTTGTCACAGGAAGCTCTTGCTCCACACACGTTGTCTTTGGGGTATACATAAACTGAATCCTGAATATGAAGTCTCTACCTTAAGAATTGACTGAATGACAGATGGTTGAGTTGTGTGATTTTTACTATGTGCGTTTTATATTACAATTGCTGTAGGCTGTTTTTAACAACTTCCGGTTGTCACAGGAAGCTCCTGCTCCACACACGTTGTCTTTGGGGTAGACATAAACAGAATCCTGAATATGAAGTCTCTACCTTAAGAATTTACTGAATGGCACATGGTTGAGTTGCGTGATTTTCACTGTCTGCTGGTTGGCCATATGACAATAGCTCTAGGCTGTTTTTAACAACTTCCGGTTGTCACAGGAAGCTCTTGCTCCACACACGTTGTCTTTGGGGTAGACATAAACAGAATCCTGAATATGAAGTCCCTACCTTAAGAATTGACTGAATGGCACATGGTTGAGTTGCGTGAATTTCACTATCTGCTGGTTGGCCATATGACAATAGCTCTTGGGTGTTTTTAACAACTTCCGGTTGTCACAGGAAGTTCTTACTCAACTCACGTTGTCTTTGGGGTAGACATAAACAGAATCATGTATAAGAAGTCTCTACCTTAAGAATTGAATGAATGAAACATGGTTGAGTTGTGTGATTTTCACATTTGCAGGTTATATGACAATAGCTCTAGGCTGTTTTTAACCACTTCCGGTTGTCACAGGAAGCTCTTGCTCCACACACGTTTTCTTTGGGGTATACATAAACTGAATCCTGAATATGAAGTCTCTACCTTAAGAATTGACTGAATGACCGATGGTTGAGTTGATTGATTTTCACTATGTGCAGGTTATATGACAATAGCTCTAGGCTGTTTTTAACAACTTCCGGTTGTCACAGGAAGCTCCTGCTCCACACACGTTGTCTTTGGGGTATATATAAACAGAATCCTGAATATGAAGTCTCTACCTTAAGAATTGACTGAATGGCACATGGTTGAGTTGCGTGATTTTCACTATGTGCGTTTTATATGACAATAGCTCTAGGCTGTTTTTAACAACTTCCGGTTGTCACAGGAAGCTCCTGCTCCACACACGTTGTCTTTGGGGTAGACATAAACAGAATCCTGAATATGAAGTCTCTACCTTAAGAATTGACTGAATGGCACATGTTTGAGTTGCGTGATTTTCACTATGTGCGTTTTATATGACAATAGCTCTAGGCTGTTTTTAACAACTTCCGGTTGTCACAGGAAGCTCTTGCTCGACACACATTGTCTTTGGGGTAGACATAAACAGAATCCTGAATATGAAGTCTCTACCTTAAGAATTGACTGAATGGCACGTTTGAGTTGCGTGAATTTCACTATGTGCGTTTTATATGACAATAGCTCTAGGCTGTTTTTAACAACTTCCGGTTGTCACAGGAAGCTCCTGCTCCACACACGTTGTCTTTGGGGTATATATAAACAGAATCCTGAATATGAAGTCTCTACCTTAAGAATTGACTGAATGACAGATGGTTGAGTTGTGTGATTTTTACTATGTGCGTTTTATATTACAATTGCTGTAGGCTGTTTTTAACAACTTCCGGTTGTCACAGGAAGCTCCTGCTCCACACACGTTGTCTTTGGGGTAGACATAAACAGAATCCTGAATATGAAGTCTCTACCTTAAGAATTGACTGAATGGCACATGTTTGAGTTGCGTGATTTTCACTATGTGCGTTTTATATGACAATAGCTCTAGGCTGTTTTTAACAACTTCCGGTTGTCACAGGAAGCTCTTGCTCGACACACATTGTCTTTGGGGTAGACATAAACAGAATCCTGAATATGAAGTCTCTACCTTAAGAATTGACTGAATGACAGATGGTTGAGTTGATTGATTTTCACTATGTGCGTTTTATATGACAATAGCTCTAGGCTGTTTTTAACAACTTCCGGTTGTCACAGGAAGCTCCTGCTCCATACACGTTGTCTTTGGGGTATATATAAACAGAATCCTGAATATGAAGTCTCTACCTTAAGAATTGACTGAATGACAGATGGTTGAGTTGCGTGAATTTCACTATCTGCTGGTTCGCCATATGACAATTGCTCTAGGCTGTTTTTAACAACTTCCGGTTGTCACAGGATGCTCTTGCTTCACACACGTTGTCTATGGGGTAGACATAAACAGAATCCTGAATATGAAGTCTCAACCTTAAGAATTTACTGAATGGCACATGGTTGAGTTGCGTGATTTTCACTGTCTGCTGGTTGGCCATATGACAATAGCTCTAGGCTGTTTTTAACAACTTCCGGTTGTCACAGGAAGCTCTTGCTCCACACACGTTGTCTTTGGGGTAGACATAAACAGAATCCTGAATATGAAGTCTCTACCTTAAGAATTGACTGAATGGCACATGGTTGAGTTGCGTGAATTTCACTATCTGCTGGTTGGCCATATGACAATAGCTCTTGGGTGTTTTTAACAACTTCCGGTTGTCACAGGAAGTTCTTACTCATCTCACGTTGTCTTTGGGGTAGACATAAACAGAATCATGTATAAGAAGTCTCTACCTTAAGAATTGAATGAATGAAACATGGTTGAGTTGTGTGATTTTCACATTTGCAGGTTATATGACAATAGCTCTAGGCTGTTTTTAACCACTTCCGGTTGTCACAGGAAGCTCTTGCTCCACACACGTTTTCTTTGGGGTATACATAAACTGAATCCTGAATATGAAGTCTCTACCTTAAGAATTGACTGAATGACCGATGGTTGAGTTGATTGATTTTCACTATGTGCAGGTTATATGACAATAGCTCTAGGCTGTTTTTAACAACTTCCGGTTGTCACAGGAAGCTCCTGCTCCACACACGTTGTCTTTGGGGTATATATAAACAGAATCCTGAATATGAAGTCTCTACCTTAAGAATTGACTGAATGGCACATGGTTGAGTTGCGTGATTTTCACTATGTGCGTTTTATATGACAATAGCTCTAGGCTGTTTTTAACAACTTCCGGTTGTCACAGGAATGTCCTGCTCCACACACGTTGTATTTGGGGTATATATAAACAGAATCCTGAATATGAAGTCTCTACCTTAAGAATTGACTGAATGGCACATGGTTGAGTTGCGTGATTTTCACTATGTGCGTTTTATATGACAATAGCTCTAGGATGTTTTTAACAACTTCCGGTTGTCACAGGAAGCTCCTGCTCCACACACGTTGTCTTTGGGGTAGACATAAACAGAATCCTGAATATGAAGTCTCTACCTTAAGAATTGACTGAATGACAGATGGTTGAGTTGCGTGATTTTCACTATGTGCGTTTTATATTACAATTGCTCT
This sequence comes from Salmo salar, assembly GCF_965601325.2. Taxonomy (NCBI): domain Eukaryota; kingdom Metazoa; phylum Chordata; class Actinopteri; order Salmoniformes; family Salmonidae; genus Salmo; species Salmo salar. Next base: position 45,651,137 of record NC_138295.1, on the reverse strand, counting down.
AGGCTGTTTTTAACAACTTCCGGTTGTCACAGGAAGCTCCTGCTCCACACACGTTGTCTTTGGGGTAGACATAAACAGAATCCTGAATATGAAGTCTCTACCTTAAGAATTGACTGAATGGCACATGTTTGAGTTGCGTGATTTTCACTATGTGCGTTTTATATGACAATAGCTCTAGGCTGTTTTTAACAACTTCCGGTTGTCACAGGAAGCTCTTGCTCGACACACATTGTCTTTGGGGTAGACATAAACAGAATCCTGAATATGAAGTCTCTACCTTAAGAATTGACTGAATGGCACGTTTGAGTTGCGTGAATTTCACTATGTGCGTTTTATATGACAATAGCTCTAGGCTGTTTTTAACAACTTCCGGTTGTCACAGGAAGCTCCTGCTCCACACACGTTGTCTTTGGGGTATATATAAACAGAATCCTGAATATGAAGTCTCTACCTTAAGAATTGACTGAATGGCACATGGTTGAGTTGCGTGATTTTCACTATGTGCGTTTTATATGACAATAGCTCTAGGCTGTTTTTAACAACTTCCGGTTGTCACAGGAATCTCCTGCTCCACACACGTTGTCTTTGGGGTATATATAAACAGAATCCTGAATATGAAGTCTCTACCTTAAGAATTGACTGAATGGCACATGGTTGAGTTGCGTGATTTTCACTATGTGCGTTTTATATGACAATAGCTCTAGGCTGTTTTTAACAACTTCCGGTTGTCACAGGAATGTCTTGCTCCACACACGTTGTCTTTGGGGTAGACATTAACAGAATCCTGAATATGAAGTCTCTACCTTAAGAATTGACTGAATGGCACATGGTTGAGTTGCGTGATTTTCACTATGTGCGTTTTATATGACAATAGCTCTAGGCTGTTTTTAACAACTTCCGGTTGTCACAGGAATCTCCTGCTCCACACACGTTGTCTTTGGGGTAGACATAAACAGAATCCTGAATATGAAGTCTCTACCTTAAGAATTGACTGAATGACAGATGGTTGAGTTGTGTGATTTTCACTATGTGCGTTTTATATTACAATTGCTCTAGGCTGTTTTTAACAACTTCCGGTTGTCACAGGAAGCTCCTGCTCCACACACGTTGTCTTTGGGGTAGACATAAACAGAATCCTGAATATGACGTCTCTACCTTAAGAATTGACTGAATGGCACATGGTTGAGTTGCGTGATTTTCACTAAGTGCGTTTTTATATGACAATAGCTCTAGGCTGTTTTTAACAACTTCCGGTTGTCACAGGAAGCTCTTGCTCCACACACATTGTCTTTGGGGTAGACATAAACAGAATCCTGAATATGAAGTCTCTACCTTAAGAATTGACTGAATGACAGATGGTTGAGTTGAGTGATTTTCACTATGTGCGTTTTATATTACAATTGCTCTAGGCTGTTTTTAACAACTTCCGGTTGTCACAGGAAGCTCCTGCTCCATACACGTTGTCTTTGGGGTAGACATAAACAGAATCCTGAATATGAAGTCTCTACCTTAAGAATTGACTGAATGGCACATGTTTGAGATGCGTGATTTTCACTATGTGCGTTTTATATGACAATAGCTCTAGGCTGTTTTTAACAACTTCCGGTTGTCACAGGAATGTCTTGCTCCAGACACGTTGTCTTTGGGGTAGACATAAACAGAATCCTGAATATGAAGTCTCTACCTTAAGAATTGACTGAATGGCACATGGTTGAGTTGCGTGATTTTCACTATGTGCGTTTTATATGACAATAGCTCTAGGCTGTTTTTAACAACTTCCGGTTGTCACAGGAATCTCCTGCTCCACACACGTTGTCTTTGGGGTAGACATAAACAGAATCCTGAATATGAAGTCTCTACCTTAACCTCTTGGGGCTAGGTGGGACGCTAGCGTGCCACCCGTGGTGCACTCCATCAACAGCAGGTGCATTTCAAGAGCGGCAAATTTGAATCCAAATAAATGTCAAAATTCAAATTTTTCAAAAATACAACTATGTTACACCATTTGAAAGATAAACATCTCCTTAATCTAACCACGTTTTACGATTTCAAAAAGGTTTTACGGCGAAAGCATAAATTTAGAGTATGTTAGGACAGTACATTTACAAGAGTTGTGTGTAATGTTTTGTCAAGTCAAAGACAGGGTCACCAAAACCATAAAACCAGCTAAAATGATGCACTAACCTTTTACAATCTCCATCAGATGACACTCCTAGGACATTATGTTAGACAATGCATGCATTTTTAGTTCTATCAAGTTCATATTTATATCCAAAAACAGCGTTTTACTATGGCATTGATGTTGAGGAAATCGTTTCCCTCCAATAACCGGCAGTCAAGTCAGCGTCAGAAATTAAATAATTAAAATTAGAAAACATTGGTAAAATATTATATTGTCATTTAAAGAATTATAGATTTACATCTCTTGAACGCAATCAACTTGCCAGATTTAAAAATAACCTTACTGGGAAATCACACTTTGCAATAATCTGAGCACTGTGCCCAGAAAAATACACGTTGCGATACAGACTAGACGTCATGTTGGGGAGATCTAAAATCGAAAATACTATGTAAATAATCCATTACCTTTGATTCTCTTCATCAGATGTCACTTCCAGATATCACAGGTCCATAACGAATGTAGTTTTGTTCAAAAAAGCTCATCATTTATGTCCAAAAATCTCCGTCTCGTTAGCACATGATGTAAGCCAGCCGGACTTCTCGTCATGAACGAGGGGAAAAAATATATTTCCGTTCGTTCAAACATGTCAAACGTTGTATAGCATAAATCATTAGGGCCTTTTTTAACCAGAACATGAATAATATTCAAGGTGGACGAATGCATACTCTTTTATAACGTATTGGAACGAGGGTACCCAACATGAACTAGCGCGCCAGGTGTCTAATGGGACATCACCGTTCCATGGCTCTTGTTCGGTCAGATCTCCCTCCAGAAGACTCAAAACACTTTGTAAAGGCTGGTGACATCTAGTGGAAGCAATAGGAAGTGCCAAAATATTCCTAAACCCCTGTGTTTTTCAATGGGATAGGTTTAAAGTCAATACAACACATCAGGTATCCACTTCCTGTCAGAAAATGTCTCAGGGTTTTGCCTGCCAAATGAGTTCTGTTATACTCACAGACACCATTCAAACAGTTTTGGAAACTTTAGAGTGTTTTCTATCCATATATAATAAGTATATGCATATTCTAGTTACTGGGTAGGATTAGTAACCAGATTAAATCGGGTACATTTTTTTTTATCCAGACGTGCAAATGCTGCCCCCTAGACCCAACAGGTTAAGAATTGACTGAATGACAGATGGTTGAGTTGTGTGATTTTTACTATGTGCGTTTTATATTACAATTGCTGTAGGCTGTTTTTAACAACTTCCGGTTGTCACAGGAAGCTCCTGCTCCACACACGTTGTCTTTGGGGTAGACATAAACAGAATCCTGAATATGAAGTCTCTACCTTAAGAATTGACTGAATGGCACATGTTTGAGTTGCGTGATTTTCACTATGTGCGTTTTATATGACAATAGCTCTAGGCTGTTTTTAACAACTTCCGGTTGTCACAGGAAGCTCTTGCTCGACACACATTGTCTTTGGGGTAGTCATAAACAGAATCCTGAATATGAAGTCTCTACCTTAAGAATTGACTGAATGACCGATGGTTGAGTTGATTGATTTTCACTATGTGCAGGTTATATGACAATAGCTCTAGGCTGTTTTTAACAACTTCCGGTTGTCACAGGAAGCTCCTGCTCCACACACGTTGTCTTTGGGGTAGACATAAACAGAATCCTGAATATGACGTCTCTACCTTAAGAATTGACTGAATGGCACATGGTTGAGTTGCGTGATTTTCACTATGTGCGTTTTTATATGACAATAGCTCTAGGCTGTTTTTAACAACTTCCGGTTGTCACAGGAAGCTCTTGCTCCACACACATTGTCTTTGGGGTAGACATAAACAGAATCCTGAATATGAAGTCTCTACCTTAAGAATTGACTGAATGACAGATGGTTGAGTTGCGTGATTTTCACTATGTGCGTTTTATATTACAATTGCTCTAGGCTGTTTTTAACAACTTCCGGTTGTCACAGGAAGCTCCTGCTCCACACACATTGTCTTTGGGGTAGTCATAAACAGAATCCTGAATATGAAGTCTCTACCTTAAGAATTGACTGAATGGCACATGTTTGAGATGCGTGATTTTCACTATGTGTGTTTTATATGACAATAGCTCTAGGCTGTTTTTAACAACTTCCGGTTGTCACAGGAAGCTCTTGCTCGACACACATTGTCTTTGGGGTATATATAAACAGAATCCTGAATATGAAGTCTCTACCTTAAGAATTGACTGAATGGCACATGGTTGAGTTGCGTGATTTTCACTATGTGCGTTTTATATGACAATAGCTCTAGGCTGTTTTTAACAACTTCCGGTTGTCACAGGAATGTCTTGCTCCACACACGTTGTCTTTGGGGTAGACATAAACAGAATCCTGAATATGAAGTCTCTACCTTAAGAATTGACTGAATGGCACATGGTTGAGTTGCGTGATTTTCACTATGTGCGTTTTATATGACAATAGCTCTAGGCTGTTTTTAACAACTTCCGGTTGTCACAGGAATCTCCTCCTCCACACACGTTGTCTTTGGGGTAGACATAAACAGAATCCTGAATATGAAGTCTCTACCTTAAGAATTGACTGAATGACAGATGGTTGAGTTGTGTGATTTTCACTATGTGCGTTTTATATTACAATTGCTCTAGAGTGTTTTTAACAACTTCCGGTTGTCACAGGAAGCTCTTGCTTCACACACGTTGTCTATGGGGTAGACATAAACAGAATCCTGAATATGAAGTCCCTACCTTAAGAATTGACTGAATGGCACATGGTTGAGTTGCGTGAATTTCACTATCTGCTGGTTGGCCATATGACAATAGCTCTTGGGTGTTTTTAACAACTTCCGGTTGTCACAGGAAGTTCTTACTCAACTCACGTTGTCTTTGGGGTAGACATAAACAGAATCATGTATAAGAAGTCTCTACCTTAAGAATTGACTGAATGAAACATGGTTGAGTTGCGTGATTTTCACATTTGCAGGTTATATGACAATAGCTCTAGGCTGTTTTTAACCACTTCCGCTTGTCACAGGAAGCTCTTGCTCCACACACGTTGTCTTTGGGGTAGACATAAACAGAATCCTGAATATGAAGTCTCTACCTTAAGAATTGACTGAATGGCACATGGTTGAGTTGCGTGATTTTCACTATGTGCGTTTTATATGACAATAGCTCTAGGCTGTTTTTAACAACTTCCGGTTGTCACAGGAAGCTCTTGCTCGACACACATTGTCTTTGGGGTAGACATAAACAGAATCCTGAATATGAAGTCTCTACCTTAAGAATTGACTGAATGACCGATGGTTGAGTTGATTGATTTTCACTATGTGGAGGTTATATGACAATAGCTCTAGGCTGTTTTTAACAACTTCCGGTTGTCACAGGAAGCTCCTGCTCCACACACGTTGTCTTTGGGGTATATATAAACAGAATCCTGAATATGAAGTCTCTACCTTAAGAATTGACTGAATGGCACATGGTTGAGTTGCGTGATTTTCACTATGTGCGTTTTATATGACAATAGCTCTAGGCTGTTTTTAACAACTTCCGGTTGTCACAGGAATCTCCTGCTCCACACACGTTGTCTTTGGGGTATATATAAACAGAATCCTGAATATGAAGTCTCTACCTTAAGAATTGACTGAATGACAGATGGTTGAGTTGATTGATTTTCACTATGTGCAGGTTATATGACAATAGCTCTAGGCTGTTTTTAACAACTTCCGGTTGTCACAGGAAGCTCCTGCTCCATACACGTTGTCTTTGGGGTATATATAAACAGAATCCTGAATATGAAGTCTCTACCTTAAGAATTGACTGAATGGCACATGGTTGAGTTGCGTGAATTTCACTATCTGCTGGTTCGCCATATGACAATTGCTCTAGGCTGTTTTTAACAACTTCCGGTTGTCACAGGAAGCTCTTGCTTCACACACGTTGTCTATGGGGTAGACATAAACAGAATCCTGAATATGAAGTCTCTACCTTAAGAATTTACTGAATGGCACATGGTTGAGTTGCGTGATTTTCACTGTCTGCTGGTTGGCCATATGACAAAAGCTCTAGGCTGTTTTTAACAACTTCCGGTTGTCACAGGAAGCTCTTGCTCCACACACGTTGTCTTTGGGGTAGACATAAACAGAATCCTGAATATGAAGTCCCTACCTTAAGAATTGACTGAATGGCACATGGTTGAGTTGCGTGAATTTCACTATCTGCTGGTTGGCCATATGACAATAGCTCTTGGGTGTTTTTAACAACTTCCGGATGTCACAGGAAGTTCTTACTCAACTCACGTTGTCTTTGGGGTAGACATAAACAGAATCATGTATAAGAAGTCTCTACCTTAAGAATTGACTGAATGAAACATGGTTGAGTTGTGTGATTTTCACATTTGCAGGTTATATGACAATAGCTCTAGGCTGTTTTTAACCACTTCCGGTTGTCACAGGAAGCTCTTGCTCCACACACGTTTTCTTTGGGGTATACATAAACTGAATCCTGAATATGAAGTCTCTACCTTAAGAATTGACTGAATGACAGATGGTTGAGTTGTGTGATTTTTACTATGTGCGTTTTATATTACAATTGCTGTAGGCTGTTTTTAACAACTTCCGGTTGTCACAGGAAGCTCCTGCTCCACACACGTTGTCTTTGGGGTAGACATAAACAGAATCCTGAATATGAAGTCTCTACCTTAAGAATTGACTGAATGGCACATGTTTGAGTTGCGTGATTTTCACTATGTGCGTTTTATATGACAATAGCTCTAGGCTGTTTTTAACAACTTCCGGTTGTCACAGGAAGCTCTTGCTCGACACACATTGTCTTTGGGGTAGACATAAACAGAATCCTGAATATGAAGTCTCTACCTTAAGAATTGACTGAATGACCGATGGTTGAGTTGATTGATTTTCACTATGTGCAGGTTATATGACAATAGCTCTAGGCTGTTTTTAACAACTTCCGGTTGTCACAGGAAGCTCCTGCTCCACACACGTTGTCTTTGGGGTATATATAAACAGAATCCTGAATATGAAGTCTCTACCTTAAGAATTGACTGAATGACAGATGGTTGAGTTGCGTGATTTTCACTATGTGCGTTTTATATTACAATTGCTCTAGGCTGTTTTTAACAACTTCCGGTTGTCACAGGAAGCTCCTGCTCCACACACGTTGTCTTTGGGGTAGACATAAACAGAATCCTGAATATGAAGTCTCTACCTTAAGAATTGACTGAATGGCACATGTTTGAGTTGCGTGATTTTCACTATGTGCGTTTTATATGACAATAGCTCTAGGCTGTTTTTAACAACTTCCGGTTGTCACAGGAAGCTCTTGCTCGACACACATTGTCTTTGGGGTAGACATAAACAGAATCCTGAATATGAAGTCTCTACCTTAAGAAATGACTGAATGGCACGTTTGAGTTGCTTGATTTTCACTATGTGCGTTTTATATGACAAAAGCACTAGGCTGTTTTTAACAACTTCAGGTTGTCACAGGAAGCTCCTGCTCCACACACGTTGTCTTTGGGGTATATATAAACAGAATCCTGAATATGAAGTCTCTACCTTAAGAATTGACTGAATGGCACATGGTTGAGTTGCGTGATTTTCACTATGTGCGTTTTATATGACAATAGCTCTAGGCTGTTTTTAACAACTTCCGGTTGTCACAGGAATCTCCTGCTCCACACACGTTGTCTTTGGGGTATATATAAACAGAATCCTGAATATGAAGTCTCTACCTTAAGAATTGACTGAATGGCAGATGGTTGAGTTGTGTGATTTTTACTATGTGCGTTTTATATTACAATTGCTGTAGGCTGTTTTTAACAACTTCCGGTTGTCACAGGAAGCTCTTGCTCCACACACGTTGTCTTTGGGGTAGACATAAACAGAATCCTGAATATGAAGTCTCTACCTTAAGAATTGACTGAATGGCACATGTTTGAGTTGCGTGATTTTCACTATGTGCGTTTTATATGACAATAGCTCTAGGCTGTTTTTAACAACTTCCGGTTGTCACAGGAAGCTCTTGCTCGACACACATTGTCTTTGGGGTAGACATAAACAGAATCCGTAATATGAAGTCTCTACCTTAAGAATTGACTGAATGACCGATGGTTGAGTTGATTGATTTTCACTATGTGCAGGTTATATGACAATAGCTCTAGGCTGTTTTTAACAACTTCCGGTTGTCACAGGAAGCTCCTGCTCCACACACGTTGTCTTTGGGGTATATATAAACAGAATCCTGAATATGAAGTCTCTACCTTAAGAATTGACTGAATGGCACATGGTTGAGTTGCGTGATTTTCACTATGTGCATTTTATATGACAATAGCTCTAGGCTGTTTTTAACAACTTCCGGTTGTCACAGGAATCTCCTGCTCCACACACGTTGTCTTTGGGGTATATATAAACAGAATCCTGAATATGAAGTCTCTACCTTAAGAATTGACTGAATGGCACATGGTTGAGTTGCGTGATTTTCACTATGTGCGTTTTATATGACAATAGCTCTAGGCTGTTTTTAACAACTTCCGGTTGTCACAGGAATGTCTTGCTCCACACACGTTGTCTTTGGGGTAGACATTAACAGAATCCTGAATATGAAGTCTCTACCTTAAGAATTGACTGAATGGCACATGGTTGAGTTGCGTGATTTTCACTATGTGCGTTTTATATGACAATAGCTCTAGGCTGTTTTTAACAACTTCCGGTTGTCACAGGAATCTCCTGCTCCACACACGTTGTCTTTGGGGTAGACATAAACAGAATCCTGAATATGAAGTCTCTACCTTAAGAATTGACTGAATGACAGATGGTTGAGTTGTGTGATTTTCACTATGTGCGTTTTATATTACAATTGCTCTAGGCTGTTTTTAACAACTTCCGGTTGTCACAGGAAGCTCCTGCTCCACACACGTTGTCTTTGGGGTAGACATAAACAGAATCCTGAATATGACGTCTCTACCTTAAGAATTGACTGAATGGCACATGGTTGAGTTGCGTGATTTTCACTAAGTGCGTTTTTATAATGACAATAGCTCTAGGCTGTTTTTAACAACTTCCGGTTGTCACAGGAAGCTCTTCCTCCACACACATTGTCTTTGGGGTAGACATAAACAGAATCCTGAATATGAAGTCTCTACCTTAAGAATTGACTGAATGACAGATGGTTGAGTTGTGTGATTTTCACTATGTGCGTTTTATATTACAATTGCTCTAGGCTGTTTTTAACAACTTCCGGTTGTCACAGGAAGCTCCTGCTCCATACACGTTGTCTTTGGGGTAGACATAAACAGAATCCTGAATATGAAGTCTCTACCTTAAGAATTGACTGAATGGCACATGTTTGAGATGCGTGATTTTCACTATGTGTGTTTTATATGACAATAGCTCTAGGCTGTTTTTAACGACTTCCGGTTGTCACAGGAAGCTCTTGCTCGACACACATTGTCTTTGGGGTATATATAAACAGAATCCTGAATATGAAGTCTCTACCTTAAGAATTGACTGAATGGCACATGGTTGAGTTGCGTGATTTTCACTATGTGCGTTTTATATGACAATAGCTCTAGGCTGTTTTTAACAACTTCCGGTTGTCACAGGAATGTCTTGCTCCAGACACGTTGTCTTTGGGGTAGACATAAACAGAATCCTGAATATGAAGTCTCTACCTTAAGAATTGACTGAATGGCACATGGTTGAGTTGCGTGATTTTCACTATGTGCGTTTTATATGACAATAGCTCTAGGCTGTTTTTAACAACTTCCGGTTGTCACAGGAATCTCCTGCTCCACACACGTTGTCTTTGGGGTAGACATAAACAGAATCCTGAATATGAAGTCTCTACCTTAACCTCTTGGGGCTAAGTGGGACGCTAGCGTGCCACCCGTGGTGCACTCCATCAACAGCAGGTGCATTTCAAGAGCGGCAAATTTGAATCCAAATAAATGTCAAAATTCAAATTTTTCAAAAATACAACTATGTTACACCATTTGAAAGATAAACATCTCCTTAATCTAACCACGTTTTACGATTTCAAAAAGGTTTTACGGCGAAAGCATAAATTTAGAGTATGTTAGGACAGTACATTTACAAGAGTTGTGTGTAATGTTTTGTCAAGTCAAAGACAGGGTCACCAAAACCATAAAACCAGCTAAAATGATGCACTAACCTTTTACAATCTCCATCAGATGACACTCCTAGGACATTATGTTAGACAATGCATGCATTTTTAGTTCTATCAAGTTCATATTTATATCCAAAAACAGCGTTTTACTATGGCATTGATGTTGAGGAAATCGTTTCCCTCCAATAACCGGCAGTCAAGTCAGCGTCAGAAATTAAATAATTAAAATTAGAAAACATTGGTAAAATATTATATTGTCATTTAAAGAATTATAGATTTACATCTCTTGAACGCAATCAACTTGCCAGATTTAAAAATAACCTTACTGGGAAATCACACTTTGCAATAATCTGAGCACTGTGCCCAGAAAAATACGCGTTGCGATACAGACTAGACGTCATGTTGGGGAGATCTAAAATCGAAAATACTATGTAAATAATCCATTACCTTTGATTCTCTTAATCAGATGTCACTTCCAGATATCACAGGTCCATAACGAATGTAGTTTTGTTCAAAAAAGCTCATCATTTATGTCCAAAAATCTCCGTCTCGTTAGCACATGATGTAAGCCAGCCGGACTTCTCGTCATGAACGAGGGGAAAAAATATATTTCCGTTCGTTCAAACATGTCAAACGTTGTATAGCATAAATCATTAGGGCCTTTTTTAACCAGAACATGAATAATATTCAAGGTGGACGAATGCATACTCTTTTATAACGTATTGGAACGAGGGTACCCAACATGAACTAGCGCGCCAGGTGTCTAATGGGACATCACCGTTCCATGGCTCTTGTTCGGTCAGATCTCCCTCCAGAAGACTCAAAACACTTTGTAAAGGCTGGTGACATCTAGTGGAAGCAATAGGAAGTGCCAAAATATTCCTAAACCCCTGTGTTTTTCAATGGGATAGGTTTAAAGTCAATACAACACATCAGGTATCCACTTCCTGTCAGAAAATGTCTCAGGGTTTTGCCTGCCAAATGAGTTCTGTTATACTCACAGACACCATTCAAACAGTTTTGGAAACTTTAGAGTGTTTTCTATCCATATATAATAAGTATATGCATATTCTAGTTACTGGGTAGGATTAGTAACCAGATTAAATCGGGTACATTTTTTTTATCCAGACGTGCAAATGCTGCCCCCTAGACCCAACAGGTTAAGAATTGACTGAATGACCGATGGTTGAGTTGATTGATTTTCACTATGTGCAGGTTATATGACAATAGCTCTAGGCTGTTTTTAACAACTTCCGGTTGTCACAGGAAGCTCCTGCTCCACACACGTTGTCTTTGGGGTAGACATAAACAGAATCCTGAATATGACGTCTCTACCTTAAGAATTGACTGAATGGCACATGGTTGAGTTGCGTGATTTTCACTATGTGCGTTTTTATATGACAATAGCTCTAGGCTGTTTTTAACAACTTCCGGTTGTCACAGGAAGCTCTTGCTCCACACACACTGTCTTTGGGGTAGACATAAACAGAATCCTGAATATGAAGTCTCTACCTTAAGAATTGACTGAATGACAGATGGTTGAGTTGCGTGATTTTCACTATGTGCGTTTTATATTACAATTGCTCTAGGCTGTTTTTAACAACTTCCGGTTGTCACAGGAAGCTCCTGCTCCACACACGTTGTCTTTGGGGTAGACATAAACAGAATCCTGAATATGAAGTCTCTACCTTAAGAATTGACTGAATGGCACATGTTTGAGTTGCGTGATTTTCACTATGTGCGTTTTATATGACAATAGCTCTAGGCTGTTTTTAACAACTTCCGGTTGTCACAGGAAGCTCTTGCTCGACACACATTGTCTTTGGGGTAGTCATAAACAGAATCCTGAATATGAAGTCTCTACCTTAAGAATTGACTGAATGACCGATGGTTGAGTTGATTGATTTTCACTATGTGCAGGTTATATGACAATAGCTCTAGGCTGTTTTTAACAACTTCCGGTTGTCACAGGAAGCTCCTGCTCCACACACGTTGTCTTTGGGGTAGACATAAACAGAATCCTGAATATGACGTCTCTACCTTAAGAATTGACTGAATGGCACATGGTTGAGTTGCGTGATTTTCACTATGTGCGTTTTTATATGACAATAGCTCTAGGCTGTTTTTAACAACTTCCGGTTGTCACAGGAAGCTCTTGCTCCACACACACTGTCTTTGGGGTAGACATAAACAGAATCCTGAATATGAAGTCTCTACCTTAAGAATTGACTGAATGACAGATGGTTGAGTTGCGTGATTTTCACTATGTGCGTTTTATATTACAATTGCTCTAGGCTGTTTTTAACAACTTCCGGTTGTCACAGGAAGCTCCTGCTCCACACACGTTGTCTTTGGGGTAGACATAAACAGAATCCTGAATATGAAGTCTCTACCTTAAGAATTGACTGAATGGCACATGTTTGAGATGCGTGATTTTCACTATGTGTGTTTTATATGACAATAGCTCTAGGCTGTTTTTAACAACTTCCGGTTGTCACAGGAAGCTCTTGCTCGACACACATTGTCTTTGGGGTATATATAAACAGAATCCTGAATATGAAGTCTCTACCTTAAGAATTGACTGAATGGCACATGGTTGAGTTGCGTGATTTTCACTATCTGCTGGTTGGCCATATGACAATAGCTCTTGGGTGTTTTTAACAACTTCCGGTTGTCACAGGAAGTTCTTACTCAACTCACGTTGTCTTTGGGGTAGACATAAACAGAATCATGTATAAGAAGTCTCTACCTTAAGAATTGAATGAATGAAACATGGTTGAGTTGTGTGATTTTCACATTTGCAGGTTATATGACAATAGCTCTAGGCTGTTTTTAACAACTTCCGGTTGTCACAGGAAGCTCCTGCTCCACACACGTTGTCTTTGGGGTATATATAAACAGAATCCTGAATATGAAGTCTCTACCTTAAGAATTGACTGAATGGCACATGGTTGAGTTGCGTGATTTTCACTATGTGCGTTTTATATGACAATAGCTCTAGGCTGTTTTTAACAACTTCCGGTTGTCACAGGAATGTCCTGCTCCACACACGTTGTCTTTGGGGTATATATAAACAGAATCCTGAATATGAAGTCTCTACCTTAAGAATTGACTGAATGGCACATGTTTGAGTTGCGTGATTTTCACTATGTGCGTTTTATATGACAATAGCTCTTGGGTGTTTTTAACAACTTCCGGTTGTCACAGGAAGTTCTTACTCAACTCACGTTGTCTTTGGGGTAGACATAAACAGAATCATGTATAAGAAGTCTCTACCTTAAGAATTGACTGAATGAAACATGGTTGAGTTGCGTGATTTTCACATTTGCAGGTTATATGACAATAGCTCTAGGCTGTTTTTAACCACTTCCGGTTGTCACAGGAAGCTCTTGCTCCACACACGTTGTCTTTGGGGTATACATAAACTGAATCCTGAATATGAAGTCTCTACCTTAAGAATTGACTGAATGGCACATGTTTGAGTTGCGTGATTTTCACTATGTGCGTTTTATATGACAATAGCTCTAGGCTGTTTTTAACAACTTCCGGTTGTCACAGGAAGCTCTTGCTCGACACACATTGTCTTTGGGGTAGACATAAACAGAATCCTGAATATGAAGTCTCTACCTTAAGAATTGACTGAATGACCGATGGTTGAGTTGATTGATTTTCACTATGTGCAGGTTATATGACAATAGCTCTAGGCTGTTTTTAACAACTTCCGGTTGTCACAGGAAGCTCCTGCTCCACACACGTTGTCTTTGGGGTATATATAAACAGAATCCTGAATATGAAGTCTCTACCTTAAGAATTGACTGAATGACAGATGGTTGAGTTGATTGATTTTCACTATGTGCGTTTTATATGACAATAGCTCTAGGCTGTTTTTAACAACTTCCGGTTGTCACAGGAAGCTCCTGCTCCATACACGTTGTCTTTGGGGTATATATAAACAGAATCCTGAATATGAAGTCTCTACCTTAAGAATTGACTGAATGACAGATGGTTGAGTTGCGTGAATTTCACTATCTGCTGGTTCGCCATATGACAATTGCTCTAGGCTGTTTTTAACAACTTCCGGTTGTCACAGGAAGCTCTTGCTTCACACACGTTGTCTATGGGGTAGACATAAACAGAATCCTGAATATGAAGTCTCTACCTTAAGAATTTACTGAATGGCACATGGTTGAGTTGCGTGATTTTCACTGTCTGCTGGTTGGCCATATGACAATAGCTCTAGGCTATTTTTAACAACTTCCGGTTGTCACAGGAAGCTCTTGCTCCACACACGTTGTCTTTGGGGTAGACATAAACAGAATCCTGAATATGAAGTCCCTACCTTAAGAATTGACTGAATGGCACATGGTTGAGTTGCGTGAATTTCACTATCTGCTGGTTGGCCATATGACAATAGCTCTTGGGTGTTTTTAACAACTTCCGGTTGTCACAGGAAGTTCTTACTCAACTCACGTTGTCTTTGGGGTAGACATAAACAGAATCATGTATAAGAAGTCTCTACCTTAAGAATTGAATGAATGAAACATGGTTGAGTTGTGTGATTTTCACATTTGCAGGTTATATGACAATAGCTCTAGGCTGTTTTTAACCACTTCCGGTTGTCACAGGAAGCTCTTGCTCCACACACGTTTTCTTTGGGGTATACATAAACTGAATCCTGAATATGAAGTCTCTACCTTAAGAATTGACTGAATGACCGATGGTTGAGTTGATTGATTTTCACTATGTGCAGGTTATATGACAAAAGCTCTAGGCTGTTTTTAACAACTTCCGGTTGTCACAGGAAGCTCCTGCTCCACACACGTTGTCTTTGGGGTATATATAAACAGAATCCTGAATATGAAGTCTCTACCTTAAGAATTGACTGAATGGCACATGGTTGAGTTGCGTGATTTTCACTATGTGCGTTTTATATGACAATAGCTCTAGGCTGTTTTTAACAACTTCCGGTTGTCACAGGAATGTCCTGCTCCACACACGTTGTCTTTGGGGTATATATAAACAGAATCCTGAATATGAAGTCTCTACCTTAAGAATTGACTGAATGGCACATGGTTGAGTTGCGTGATTTTCACTATGTGCGTTTTATATGACAATAGCTCTAGGATGTTTTTAACAACTTCCGGTTGTCACAGGAATCTCTTGCTCCACACACGTTGTCTTTGGGGTAGACATAAAGAGAATCCTGAATATGAAGTCTCTACCTTAAGAATTGACTGAATGACAGATGGTTGAGTTGCGTGATTTTCACTATGTGCGTTTTATATTACAATTGCTCTAGGCTGTTTTTAACAACTTCCGGTTGTCACAGGAAGCTCCTGCTCCACACACGTTGTCTTTGGGGTAGACATAAACAGAATCCTGAATATGAAGTCTCTACCTTAAGAATTGACTGAATGGCACATGTTTGAGTTGCGTGATTTTCACTATGTGCGTTTTATATGACAATAGCTCTAGGCTGTTTTTAACAACTTCCGGTTGTCACAGGAAGCTCTTGCTCGACACACATTGTCTTTGGGGTAGACATAAACAGAATCCTGAATATGAAGTCTCTACCTTAAGAATTGACTGAATGGCACGTTTGAGTTGCGTGAATTTCACTATGTGCGTTTTATATGACAATAGCTCTAGGCTGTTTTTAACAACTTCCGGTTGTCACAGGAAGCTCCTGCTCCACACACGTTGTCTTTGGGGTATATATAAACAGAATCCTGAATATGAAGTCTCTACCTTAAGAATTGACTGAATGACAGATGGTTGAGTTGTGTGATTTTTACTATGTGCGTTTTATATTACAATTGCTGTAGGCTGTTTTTAACAACTTCCGGTTGTCACAGGAAGCTCCTGCTCCACACACGTTGTCTTTGGGGTAGACATAAACAGAATCCTGAATATGAAGTCTCTACCTTAAGAATTGACTGAATGGCACATGTTTGAGTTGCGTGATTTTCACTATGTGCGTTTTATATGACAATAGCTCTAGGCTGTTTTTAACAACTTCCGGTTGTCACAGGAAGCTCCTGCTCCATACACGTTGTCTTTGGGGTATATATAAACAGAATCCTGAATATGAAGTCTCTACCTTAAGAATTGACTGAATGACAGATGGTTGAGTTGCGTGAATTTCACTATCTGCTGGTTCGCCATATGACAATTGCTCTAGGCTGTTTTTAACAACTTCCGGTTGTCACAGGAAGCTCTTGCTTCACACACGTTGTCTATGGGGTAGACATAAACAGAATCCTGAATATGAAGTCTCTACCTTAAGAATTTACTGAATGGCACATGGTTGAGTTGCGTGATTTTCACTGTCTGCTGGTTGGCCATATGACAATAGCTCTAGGCTGTTTTTAACAACTTCCGGTTGTCACAGGAAGCTCTTGCTCCACACACGTTGTCTTTGGGGTAGACATAAACAGAATCCTGAATATGAAGTCCCTACCTTAAGAATTGACTGAATGGCACATGGTTGAGTTGCGTGAATTTCACTATCTGCTGGTTGGCCATATGACAATAGCTCTTGGGTGTTTTTAACAACTTCCGGTTGTCACAGGAAGTTCTTACTCAACTCACGTTGTCTTTGGGGTAGACATAAACAGAATCATGTATAAGAAGTCTCTACCTTAAGAATTGAATGAATGAAACATGGTTGAGTTGTGTGATTTTCACATTTGCAGGTTATATGACAATAGCTCTAGGCTGTTTTTAACAACTTCCGGTTGTCACAGGAAGCTCCTGCTCCACACACGTTGTCTTTGGGGTATATATAAACAGAATCCTGAATATGAAGTCTCTACCTTAAGAATTGACTGAATGGCACATGGTTGAGTTGCGTGATTTTCACTATGTGCGTTTTATATGACAATAGCTCTAGGCTGTTTTTAACAACTTCCGGTTGTCACAGGAATGTCCTGCTCCACACACGTTGTCTTTGGGGTATATATAAACAGAATCCTGAATATGAAGTCTCTACCTTAAGAATTGACTGAATGGCACATGGTTGAGTTGCGTGATTTTCACTATGTGCGTTTTATATGACAATAGCTCTAGGATGTTTTTAACAACTTCCGGTTGTCACAGGAATCTCTTGCTCCACACACGTTGTCTTTGGGGTAGACATAAAGAGAATCCTGAATATGAAGTCTCTACCTTAAGAATTGACTGAATGACAGATGGTTGAGTTGCGTGATTTTCACTATGTGCGTTTTATATTACAATTGCTCTAGGCTGTTTTTAACAACTTCCGGTTGTCACAGGAAGCTCCTGCTCCACACACGTTGTCTTTGGGGTAGACATAAACAGAATCCTGAATATGAAGTCTCTACCTTAAGAATTGACTGAATGGCACATGTTTGAGTTGCGTGATTTTCACTATGTGCGTTTTATATGACAATAGCTCTAGGCTGTTTTTAACAACTTCCGGTTGTCACAGGAAGCTCTTGCTCGACACACATTGTCTTTGGGGTAGACATAAACAGAATCCTGAATATGAAGTCTCTACCTTAAGAATTGACTGAATGGCACGTTTGAGTTGCGTGAATTTCACTATGTGCGTTTTATATGACAATAGCTCTAGGCTGTTTTTAACAACTTCCGGTTGTCACAGGAAGCTCCTGCTCCACACACGTTGTCTTTGGGGTATATATAAACAGAATCCTGAATATGAAGTCTCTACCTTAAGAATTGACTGAATGACAGATGGTTGAGTTGTGTGATTTTTACTATGTGCGTTTTATATTACAATTGCTGTAGGCTGTTTTTAACAACTTCCGGTTGTCACAGGAAGCTCCTGCTCCACACACGTTGTCTTTGGGGTAGACATAAACAGAATCCTGAATATGAAGTCTCTACCTTAAGAATTGACTGAATGACAGATGGTTGAGTTGCGTGATTTTCACTATGTGCGTTTTATATTACAATAGCTCTAGGCTGTTTTTAACAACTTCCGGTTGTCACAGGAAGCTCCTGCTCCATACACGTTGTCTTTGGGGTATATATAAACAGAATCCTGAATATGAAGTCTCTACCTTAAGAATTGACTGAATGACAGATGGTTGAGTTGCGTGAATTTCACTATCTGCTGGTTCGCCATATGACAATTGCTCTAGGCTGTTTTTAACAACTTCCGGTTGTCACAGGAAGCTCTTGCTTCACACACGTTGTCTATGGGGTAGACATAAACAGAATCCTGAATATGAAGTCTCTACCTTAAGAATTTACTGAATGGCACATGGTTGAGTTGCGTGATTTTCACTGTCTGCTGGTTGGCCATATGACAATAGCTCTAGGCTGTTTTTAACAACTTCCGGTTGTCACAGGAAGCTCTTGCTCCACACACGTTGTCTTTGGGGTAGACATAAACAGAATCCTGAATATGAAGTCCCTACCTTAAGAATTGACTGAATGGCACATGGTTGAGTTGCGTGAATTTCACTATCTGCTGGTTGGCCATATGACAATAGCTCTTGGGTGTTTTTAACAACTTCCGGTTGTCACAGGAAGTTCTTACTCAACTCACGTTGTCTTTGGGGTAGACATAAACAGAATCATGTATAAGAAGTCTCTACCTTAAGAATTGAATGAATGAAACATGGTTGAGTTGTGTGATTTTCACATTTGCAGGTTATATGACAATAGCTCTAGGCTGTTTTTAACAACTTCCGGTTGTCACAGGAAGCTCCTGCTCCACACACGTTGTCTTTGGGGTATATATAAACAGAATCCTGAATATGAAGTCTCTACCTTAAGAATTGACTGAATGGCACATGGTTGAGTTGCGTGATTTTCACTATGTGCGTTTTATATGACAATAGCTCTAGGCTGTTTTTAACAACTTCCGGTTGTCACAGGAATGTCCTGCTCCACACACGTTGTCTTTGGGGTATATATAAACAGAATCCTGAATATGAAGTCTCTACCTTAAGAATTGACTGAATGGCACATGGTTGAGTTGCGTGATTTTCACTATGTGCGTTTTATATGACAATAGCTCTAGGATGTTTTTAACAACTTCCGGTTGTCACAGGAATCTCTTGCTCCACACACGTTGTCTTTGGGGTAGACATAAAGAGAATCCTGAATATGAAGTCTCTACCTTAAGAATTGACTGAATGACAGATGGTTGAGTTGCGTGATTTTCACTATGTGCGTTTTATATTACAATTGCTCTAGGCTGTTTTTAACAACTTCCGGTTGTCACAGGAAGCTCCTGCTCCACACACGTTGTCTTTGGGGTAGACATAAACAGAATCCTGAATATGAAGTCTCTACCTTAAGAATTGACTGAATGGCACATGTTTGAGTTGCGTGATTTTCACTATGTGCGTTTTATATGACAATAGCTCTAGGCTGTTTTTAACAACTTCCGGTTGTCACAGGAAGCTCTTGCTCGACACACATTGTCTTTGGGGTAGACATAAACAGAATCCTGAATATGAAGTCTCTACCTTAAGAATTGACTGAATGGCACGTTTGAGTTGCGTGAATTTCACTATGTGCGTTTTATATGACAATAGCTCTAGGCTGTTTTTAACAACTTCCGGTTGTCACAGGAAGCTCCTGCTCCACACACGTTGTCTTTGGGGTATATATAAACAGAATCCTGAATATGAAGTCTCTACCTTAAGAATTGACTGAATGACAGATGGTTGAGTTGTGTGATTTTTACTATGTGCGTTTTATATTACAATTGCTGTAGGCTGTTTTTAACAACTTCCGGTTGTCACAGGAAGCTCCTGCTCCACACACGTTGTCTTTGGGGTAGACATAAACAGAATCCTGAATATGAAGTCTCTACCTTAAGAATTGACTGAATGACAGATGGTTGAGTTGCGTGATTTTCACTATGTGCGTTTTATATTACAATAGCTCTAGGCTGTTTTTAACAACTTCCGGTTGTCACAGGAAGCTCCTGCTCCATACACGTTGTCTTTGGGGTATATATAAACAGAATCCTGAATATGAAGTCTCTACCTTAAGAATTGACTGAATGACAGATGGTTGAGTTGCGTGAATTTCACTATCTGCTGGTTCGCCATATGACAATTGCTCTAGGCTGTTTTTAACAACTTCCGGTTGTCACAGGAAGCTCTTGCTTCACACACGTTGTCTATGGGGTAGACATAAACAGAATCCTGAATATGAAGTCTCTACCTTAAGAATTTACTGAATGGCACATGGTTGAGTTGCGTGATTTTCACTGTCTGCTGGTTGGCCATATGACAATAGCTCTAGGCTGTTTTTAACAACTTCCGGTTGTCACAGGAAGCTCTTGCTCCACACACGTTGTCTTTGGGGTAGACATAAACAGAATCCTGAATATGAAGTCCCTACCTTAAGAATTGACTGAATGGCACATGGTTGAGTTGCGTGAATTTCACTATCTGCTGGTTGGCCATATGACAATAGCTCTTGGGTGTTTTTAACAACTTCCGGTTGTCACAGGAAGTTCTTACTCAACTCACGTTGTCTTTGGGGTAGACATAAACAGAATCATGTATAAGAAGTCTCTACCTTAAGAATTGAATGAATGAAACATGGTTGAGTTGTGTGATTTTCACATTTGCAGGTTATATGACAATAGCTCTAGGCTGTTTTTAACAACTTCCGGTTGTCACAGGAAGCTCCTGCTCCACACACGTTGTCTTTGGGGTATATATAAACAGAATCCTGAATATGAAGTCTCTACCTTAAGAATTGACTGAATGGCACATGGTTGAGTTGCGTGATTTTCACTATGTGCGTTTTATATGACAATAGCTCTAGGCTGTTTTTAACAACTTCCGGTTGTCACAGGAATGTCCTGCTCCACACACGTTGTCTTTGGGGTATATATAAACAGAATCCTGAATATGAAGTCTCTACCTTAAGAATTGACTGAATGGCACATGGTTGAGTTGCGTGATTTTCACTATGTGCGTTTTATATGACAATAGCTCTAGGATGTTTTTAACAACTTCCGGTTGTCACAGGAATCTCTTGCTCCACACACGTTGTCTTTGGGGTAGACATAAAGAGAATCCTGAATATGAAGTCTCTACCTTAAGAATTGACTGAATGACAGATGGTTGAGTTGCGTGATTTTCACTATGTGCGTTTTATATTACAATTGCTCTAGGCTGTTTTTAACAACTTCCGGTTGTCACAGGAAGCTCCTGCTCCACACACGTTGTCTTTGGGGTAGACATAAACAGAATCCTGAATATGAAGTCTCTACCTTAAGAATTGACTGAATGGCACATGTTTGAGTTGCGTGATTTTCACTATGTGCGTTTTATATGACAATAGCTCTAGGCTGTTTTTAACAACTTCCGGTTGTCACAGGAAGCTCTTGCTCGACACACATTGTCTTTGGGGTAGACATAAACAGAATCCTGAATATGAAGTCTCTACCTTAAGAATTGACTGAATGGCACGTTTGAGTTGCGTGAATTTCACTATGTGCGTTTTATATGACAATAGCTCTAGGCTGTTTTTAACAACTTCCGGTTGTCACAGGAAGCTCCTGCTCCACACACGTTGTCTTTGGGGTATATATAAACAGAATCCTGAATATGAAGTCTCTACCTTAAGAATTGACTGAATGACAGATGGTTGAGTTGTGTGATTTTTACTATGTGCGTTTTATATTACAATTGCTGTAGGCTGTTTTTAACAACTTCCGGTTGTCACAGGAAGCTCCTGCTCCACACACGTTGTCTTTGGGGTAGACATAAACAGAATCCTGAATATGAAGTCTCTACCTTAAGAATTGACTGAATGGCACATGTTTGAGTAGCGTGATTTTCACTATGTGCGTTTTATATGACAATAGCTCTAGGCTGTTTTTAACAACTTCCGGTTGTCGCAGGAAGCTCTTGCTCGACACACATTGTCTTTGGGGTAGACATAAACAGAATCCTGAATATGAAGTCTCTACCTTAAGAATTGACTGAATGACAGATGGTTGAGTTGATTGATTTTCACTATGTGCGTTTTATATGACAATAGCTCTAGGCTGTTTTTAACAACTTCCGGTTGTCACAGGAAGCTCCTGCTCCATACACGTTGTCTTTGGGGTATATATAAACAGAATCCTGAATATGAAGTCTCTACCTTAAGAATTGACTGAATGACAGATGGTTGAGTTGCGTGAATTTCACTATCTGCTGGTTCGCCATATGACAATTGCTCTAGGCTGTTTTTAACAACTTCCGGTTGTCACAGGATGCTCTTGCTTCACACACGTTGTCTATGGGGTAGACATAAACAGAATCCTGAATATGAAGTCTCAACCTTAAGAATTTACTGAATGGCACATGGTTGAGTTGCGTGATTTTCACTGTCTGCTGGTTGGCCATATGACAATAGCTCTAGGCTGTTTTTAACAACTTCCGGTTGTCACAGGAAGCTCTTGCTCCACACACGTTGTCTTTGGGGTAGACATAAACAGAATCCTGAATATGAAGTCTCTACCTTAAGAATTGACTGAATGGCACATGGTTGAGTTGCGTGAATTTCACTATCTGCTGGTTGGCCATATGACAATAGCTCTTGGGTGTTTTTAACAACTTCCGGTTGTCACAGGAAGTTCTTACTCAACTCACGTTGTCTTTGGGGTAGACATAAACAGAATCCTGAATATGAAGTCTCTACCTTAAGAATTGACTGAATGGCACATGTTTGAGTTGCGTGATTTTCACTATGTGCGTTTTATATGACAATAGCTCTAGGCTGTTTTTAACAACTTCCGGTTGTCACAGGAAGCTCCTGCTCCACACACGTTGTCTTTGGGGTATATATAAACAGAATCCTGAATATGAAGTCTCTACCTTAAGAATTGACTGAATGACAGATGGTTGAGTTGTGTGATTTTTACTATGTGCGTTTTATATTACAATTGCTGTAGGCTGTTTTTAACAACTTCCGGTTGTCACAGGAAGCTCCTGCTCCACACACGTTGTCTTTGGGGTAGACATAAACAGAATCCTGAATATGAAGTCTCTACCTTAAGAATTGACTGAATGGCACATGTTTGAGTTGCGTGATTTTCACTATGTGCGTTTTATATGACAATAGCTCTAGGCTGTTTTTAACAACTTCCGGTTGTCGCAGGAAGCTCTTGCTCGACACACATTGTCTTTGGGGTAGACATAAACAGAATCCTGAATATGAAGTCTCTACCTTAAGAATTGACTGAATGACAGATGGTTGAGTTGATTGATTTTCACTATGTGCGTTTTATATGACAATAGCTCTAGGCTGTTTTTAACAACTTCCGGTTGTCACAGGAAGCTCCTGCTCCATACACGTTGTCTTTGGGGTATATATAAACAGAATCCTGAATATGAAGTCTCTACCTTAAGAATTGACTGAATGACAGATGGTTGAGTTGCGTGAATTTCACTATCTGCTGGTTCGCCATATGACAATTGCTCTAGGCTGTTTTTAACAACTTCCGGTTGTCACAGGATGCTCTTGCTTCACACACGTTGTCTATGGGGTAGACATAAACAGAATCCTGAATATGAAGTCTCAACCTTAAGAATTTACTGAATGGCACATGGTTGAGTTGCGTGATTTTCACTGTCTGCTGGTTGGCCATATGACAATAGCTCTAGGCTGTTTTTAACAACTTCCGGTTGTCACAGGAAGCTCTTGCTCCACACACGTTGTCTTTGGGGTAGACATAAACAGAATCCTGAATATGAAGTCTCTACCTTAAGAATTGACTGAATGGCACATGGTTGAGTTGCGTGAATTTCACTATCTGCTGGTTGGCCATATGACAATAGCTCTTGGGTGTTTTTAACAACTTCCGGTTGTCACAGGAAGTTCTTACTCAACTCACGTTGTCTTTGGGGTAGACATAAACAGAATCATGTATAAGAAGTCTCTACCTTAAGAATTGAATGAATGAAACATGGTTGAGTTGTGTGATTTTCACATTTGCAGGTTATATGACAATAGCTCTAGGCTGTTTTTAACCACTTCCGGTTGTCACAGGAAGCTCTTGCTCCACACACGTTTTCTTTGGGGTATACATAAACTGAATCCTGAATATGAAGTCTCTACCTTAAGAATTGACTGAATGGCACATGGTTGAGTTGATTGATTTTCACTATGTGCAGGTTATATGACAATAGCTCTAGGCTGTTTTTAACAACTTCCGGTTGTCACAGGAAGCTCCTGCTCCACACACGTTGTCTTTGGGGTATATATAAACAGAATCCTGAATATGAAGTCTCTACCTTAAGAATTGACTGAATGGCACATGGTTGAGTTGCGTGATTTTCACTATGTGCGTTTTATGACAATAGCTCTAGGCTGTTTTTAACAACTTCCGGTTGTCACAGGAATCTCCTGCTCCACACACGTTGTCTTTGGGGTATATATAAACAGAATCCTGAATATGAAGTCTCTACCTTAAGAATTGACTGAATGGCACATGTTTGAGTTGCGTGATTTTCACTATGTGCGTTTTATATGACAATAGCTCTAGGCTGTTTTTAACAACTTCCGGTTGTCACAGGAAGCTCTTGCTCGACACACATTGTCTTTGGGGTAGACATAAACAGAATCCTGAATATGAAGTCTCTACCTTAAGAATTGACTGAATGGCATGTTTGAGTTGCGTGAATTTCACTATGTGCGTTTTATATGACAATAGCTCTAGGCTGTTTTTAACAACTTCCGGTTGTCACAGGAAGCTCCTGCTCCACACACGTTGTCTTTGGGGTATATATAAACAGAATCCTGAATATGAAGTCTCTACCTTAAGAATTGACTGAATGGCACATGGTTGAGTTGCGTGATTTTCACTATGTGCGTTTTATATGACAATAGCTCTAGGCTGTTTTTAACAACTTCCGGTTGTCACAGGAATCTCCTGCTCCACACACGTTGTCTTTGGGGTATATATAAACAGAATCCTGAATATGAAGTCTCTACCTTAAGAATTGACTGAATGGCACATGGTTGAGTTGCGTGATTTTCACTATCTGCTGGTTGGCCATATGACAATAGCTCTTGTGTGTTTGTAACAACTTCCGGTTGTCACAGGAAGTTCTTACTCAACACACGTTGTCTTTGGGGTAGACATAAACAGAATCCTGAATATGACGTCTCTACCTTAAGAATTGACTGAATGGCACATGGTTGAGTTGCGTGATATTCATTATGTGCGTTTTATATGACAATAGCTCTAGGCTGTTTTTAACAACTTCCGGTTGTCACAGGAAGCTCTTGCTCCACACACGTTGTCTTTGGGGTAGACATAAACAGAATCCTGAATATGAAGTCTCTACCTTAAGAATTGACTGAATGACAGATGGTTGAGTTGATTGATTTTCACTATGTGCAGGTTATATGACAATAGCTCTAGGCTGTTTTTAACAACTTCCGGTTGTCACAGGAAGCTCTTGCTTCACACACGTTGTCTATGGGGTAGACATAAACAGAATCCTGAATATGAAGTCTCTACCTTAAGAATTTACTGAATGGCACATGGTTGAGTTGCGTGATTTTCACTGTCTGCTGGTTGGCCATATGACAATAGCTCTAGGCTGTTTTTAACAACTTCCGGTTGTCACAGGAAGCTCTTGCTCCACACACGTTGTCTTTGGGGTAGACATAAACAGAATCCTGAATATGAAGTCCCTACCTTAAGAATTGACTGAATGGCACATGGTTGAGTTGCGTGAATTTCACTATCTGCTGGTTGGCCATATGACAATAGCTCTTGGGTGTTTTTAACAACTTCCGGTTGTCACAGGAAGTTCTTACTCAACTCACGTTGTCTTTGGGGTAGACATAAACAGAATCATGTATAAGAAGTCTCTACCTTAAGAATTGACTGAATGAAACATGGTTGAGTTGCGTGATTTTCACATTTGCAGGTTATATGACAATAGCTCTAGGCTGTTTTTAACCACTTCCGGTTGTCACAGGAAGCTCTTGCTCCACACACGTTGTCTTTGGGGTATACATAAACTGAATCCTGAATATGAAGTCTCTACCTTAAGAATTGACTGAATGACAGATGGTTGAGTTGTGTGATTTTTACTATGTGCGTTTTATATTACAATTGCTGTAGGCTGTTTTTAACAACTTCCGGTTGTCACAGGAAGCTCCTGCTCCACACAAGTTGTCTTTGGGGTAGACATAAACAGAATCCTGAATATGAAGTCTCTACCTTAAGAATTGACTGAATGGCACATGTTTGAGTTGCGTGATTTTCACTATGTGCGTTTTATATGACAATAGCTCTAGGCTGTTTTTAACAACTTCCGGTTGTCACAGGAAGCTCTTGCTCGACACACATTGTCTTTGGGGTAGACATAAACAGAATCCTGAATATGAAGTCTCTACCTTAAGAATTGACTGAATGACCGATGGTTGAGTTGATTGATTTTCACTATGTGCAGGTTATATGACAATAGCTCTAGGCTGTTTTTAACAACTTCCGGTTGTCACAGGAAGCTCCTGCTCCACACACGTTGTCTTTGGGGTATATATAAACAGAATCCTGAATATGAAGTCTCTACCTTAAGAATTGACTGAATGACAGATGGTTGAGTTGATTGATTTTCACTATGTGCGTTTTATATGACAATAGCTCTAGGCTGTTTTTAACAACTTCCGGTTGTCACAGGAAGCTCCTGCTCCATACACGTTGTCTTTGGGGTATATATAAACAGAATCCTGAATATGAAGTCTCTACCTTAAGAATTGACTGAATGACAGATGGTTGAGTTGCGTGAATTTCACTATCTGCTGGTTCGCCATATGACAATTGCTCTAGGCTGTTTTTAACAACTTCCGGTTGTCACAGGAAGCTCTTGCTTCACACACGTTGTCTATGGGGTAGACATAAACAGAATCCTGAATATGAAGTCTCTACCTTAAGAATTTACTGAATGGCACATGGTTGAGTTGCGTGATTTTCACTGTCTGCTGGTTGGCCATATGACAATAGCTCTAGGCTGTTTTTAACAACTTCCGGTTGTCACAGGAAGCTCTTGCTCCACACACGTTGTCTTTGGGGTAGACATAAACAGAATCCTGAATATGAAGTCCCTACCTTAAGAATTGACTGAATGGCACATGGTTGAGTTGCGTGAATTTCACTATCTGCTGGTTGGCCATATGACAATAGCTCTTGGGTGTTTTTAACAACTTCCGGTTGTCACAGGAAGTTCTTACTCAACTCACGTTGTCTTTGGGGTAGACATAAACAGAATCATGTATAAGAAGTCTCTACCTTAAGAATTGAATGAATGAAACATGGTTGAGTTGTGTGATTTTCACATTTGCAGGTTATATGACAATAGCTCTAGGCTGTTTTTAACCACTTCCGGTTGTCACAGGAAGCTCTTGCTCCACACACGTTTTCTTTGGGGTATACATAAACTGAATCCTGAATATGAAGTCTCTACCTTAAGAATTGACTGAATGACCGATGGTTGAGTTGATTGATTTTCACTATGTGCAGGTTATATGACAATAGCTCTAGGCTGTTTTTAACAACTTCCGGTTGTCACAGGAAGCTCCTGCTCCACACACGTTGTCTTTGGGGTATATATAAACAGAATCCTGAATATGAAGTCTCTACCTTAAGAATTGACTGAATGGCACATGGTTGAGTTGCGTGATTTTCACTATGTGCGTTTTATATGACAATAGCTCTAGGCTGTTTTTAACAACTTCCGGTTGTCACAGGAATGTCCTGCTCCACACACGTTGTCTTTGGGGTATATATAAACAGAATCCTGAATATGAAGTCTCTACCTTAAGAATTGACTGAATGGCACATGGTTGAGTTGCGTGATTTTCACTATGTGCGTTTTATATGACAATAGCTCTAGGATGTTTTTAACAACTTCCGGTTGTCACAGGAATCTCTTGCTCCACACACGTTGTCTTTGGGGTAGACATAAAGAGAATCCTGAATATGAAGTCTCTACCTTAAGAATTGACTGAATGACAGATGGTTGAGTTGCGTGATTTTCACTATGTGCGTTTTATATTACAATTGCTCTAGGCTGTTTTTAACAACTTCCGGTTGTCACAGGAAGCTCCTGCTCCACACACGTTGTCTTTGGGGTAGACATAAACAGAATCCTGAATATGAAGTCTCTACCTTAAGAATTGACTGAATGGCACATGTTTGAGTTGCGTGATTTTCACTATGTGCGTTTTATATGACAATAGCTCTTGGGTGTTTTTAACAACTTCCGGTTGTCACAGGAAGTTCTTACTCAACTCACGTTGTCTTTGGGGTAGACATAAACAGAATCATGTATAAGAAGTCTCTACCTTAAGAATTGACTGAATGAAACATGGTTGAGTTGCGTGATTTTCACATTTGCAGGTTATATGACAATAGCTCTAGGCTGTTTTTAACCACTTCCGGTTGTCACAGGAAGCTCTTGCTCCACACACGTTGTCTTTGGGGTATACATAAACTGAATCCTGAATATGAAGTCTCTACCTTAAGAATTGACTGAATGACAGATGGTTGAGTTGTGTGATTTTTACTATGTGCGTTTTATATTACAATTGCTGTAGGCTGTTTTTAACAACTTCCGGTTGTCACAGGAAGCTCCTGCTCCACACACGTTGTCTTTGGGGTAGACATAAACAGAATCCTGAATATGAAGTCTCTACCTTAAGAATTGACTGAATGGCACATGTTTGAGTTGCGTGATTTTCACTATGTGCGTTTTATATGACAATAGCTCTAGGCTGTTTTTAACAACTTCCGGTTGTCACAGGAAGCTCTTGCTCGACACACATTGTCTTTGGGGTAGACATAAACAGAATCCTGAATATGAAGTCTCTACCTTAAGAATTGACTGAATGACCGATGGTTGAGTTGATTGATTTTCACTATGTGCAGGTTA
This sequence comes from Salmo salar, assembly GCF_965601325.2. NCBI lineage: Eukaryota > Metazoa > Chordata > Actinopteri > Salmoniformes > Salmonidae > Salmo > Salmo salar. The sequence goes on along the minus strand of NC_138295.1, from coordinate 45,621,957 downwards.
TATGACAATAGCTCTAGGCTGTTTTTAACAACTTCCGGTTGTCACAGGAAGCTCCTGCTCCACACACGTTGTCTTTGGGGTATATATAAACAGAATCCTGAATATGAAGTCTCTACCTTAAGAATTGACTGAATGACAGATGGTTGAGTTGATTGATTTTCACTATGTGCGTTTTATATGACAATAGCTCTAGGCTGTTTTTAACAACTTCCGGTTGTCACAGGAAGCTCCTGCTCCATACACGTTGTCTTTGGGGTATATATAAACAGAATCCTGAATATGAAGTCTCTACCTTAAGAATTGACTGAATGACAGATGGTTGAGTTGCGTGAATTTCACTATCTGCTGGTTCGCCATATGACAATTGCTCTAGGCTGTTTTTAACAACTTCCGGTTGTCACAGGAAGCTCTTGGTTCACACACGTTGTCTATGGGGTAGACATAAACAGAATCCTGAATATGAAGTCTCTACCTTAAGAATTTACTGAATGGCACATGGTTGAGTTGCGTGATTTTCACTGTCTGCTGGTTGGCCATATGACAATTGCTCTAGGCTGTTTTTAACAACTTCCGGTTGTCACAGGAAGCTCTTGGTTCACACACGTTGTCTATGGGGTAGACATAAACAGAATCCTGAATATGAAGTCTCTACCTTAAGAATTGACTGAATGACCGATGGTTGAGTTGATTGATTTTCACTATGTGCAGGTTATATGACAATAGCTCTAGGCTGTTTTTAACAACTTCCGGTTGTCACAGGAAGCTCCTGCTCCACACACGTTGTCTTTGGGGTATATATAAACAGAATCCTGAATATGAAGTCTCTACCTTAAGAATTGACTGAATGGCACATGGTTGAGTTGCGTGATTTTCACTATGTGCGTTTTATATGACAATAGCTCTAGGCTGTTTTTAACAACTTCCGGTTGTCACAGGAAGCTCCTGCTCCACACACGTTGTCTTTGGGGTAGACATAAACAGAATCCTGAATATGAAGTCTCTACCTTAAGAATTGACTGAATGGCACATGTTTGAGTTGCGTGATTTTCACTATGTGCGTTTTATATGACAATAGCTCTAGGCTGTTTTTAACAACTTCCGGTTGTCACAGGAAGCTCTTGCTCGACACACATTGTCTTTGGGGTAGACATAAACAGAATCCTGAATATGAAGTCTCTACCTTAAGAATTGACTGAATGGCACGTTTGAGTTGCGTGAATTTCACTATGTGCGTTTTATATGACAATAGCTCTAGGCTGTTTTTAACAACTTCCGGTTGTCACAGGAAGCTCCTGCTCCACACACGTTGTCTTTGGGGTATATATAAACAGAATCCTGAATATGAAGTCTCTACCTTAAGAATTGACTGAATGACAGATGGTTGAGTTGTGTGAATTTTACTATGTGCGTTTTATATTACAATTGCTGTAGGCTGTTTTTAACAACTTCCGGTTGTCACAGGAAGCTCCTGCTCCACACACGTTGTCTTTGGGGTAGACATAAACAGAATCCTGAATATGAAGTCTCTACCTTAAGAATTGACTGAATGGCACATGTTTGAGTTGCGTGATTTTCACTATGTGCGTTTTATATGACAATAGCTCTAGGCTGTTTTTAACAACTTCCGGTTGTCACAGGAAGCTCTTGCTCGACACACATTGTCTTTGGGGTAGACATAAACAGAATCCTGAATATGAAGTCTCTACCTTAAGAATTGACTGAATGACAGATGGTTGAGTTGATTGATTTTCACTATGTGCGTTTTATATGACAATAGCTCTAGGCTGTTTTTAACAACTTCCGGTTGTCACAGGAAGCTCCTGCTCCATACACGTTGTCTTTGGGGTATATATAAACAGAATCCTGAATATGAAGTCTCTACCTTAAGAATTGACTGAATGACAGATGGTTGAGTTGCGTGAATTTCACTATCTGCTGGTTCGCCATATGACAATTGCTCTAGGCTGTTTTTAACAACTTCCGGTTGTCACAGGATGCTCTTGCTTCACACACGTTGTCTATGGGGTAGACATAAACAGAATCCTGAATATGAAGTCTCAACCTTAAGAATTTACTGAATGGCACATGGTTGAGTTGCGTGATTTTCACTGTCTGCTGGTTGGCCATATGACAATAGCTCTAGGCTGTTTTTAACAACTTCCGGTTGTCACAGGAAGCTCTTGCTCCACACACGTTGTCTTTGGGGTAGACATAAACAGAATCCTGAATATGAAGTCTCTACCTTAAGAATTGACTGAATGGCACATGGTTGAGTTGCGTGAATTTCACTATCTGCTGGTTGGCCATATGACAATAGCTCTTGGGTGTTTTTAACAACTTCCGGTTGTCACAGGAAGTTCTTACTCAACTCACGTTGTCTTTGGGGTAGACATAAACAGAATCATGTATAAGAAGTCTCTACCTTAAGAATTGAATGAATGAAACATGGTTGAGTTGTGTGATTTTCACATTTGCAGGTTATATGACAATAGCTCTAGGCTGTTTTTAACCACTTCCGGTTGTCACAGGAAGCTCTTGCTCCACACACGTTGTCTTTGGGGTAGACATAAACAGAATCCTGAATATGAAGTCTCTACCTTAAGAATTGACTGAATGGCACATGGTTGAGTTGCGTGAATTTCACTATCTGCTGGTTGGCCATATGACAATAGCTCTTGGGTGTTTTTAACAACTTCCGGTTGTCACAGGAAGTTCTTACTCAACTCACGTTGTCTTTGGGGTAGACATAAACAGAATCATGTATAAGAAGTCTCTACCTTAAGAATTGAATGAATGAAACATGGTTGAGTTGTGTGATTTTCACATTTGCAGGTTATATGACAATAGCTCTAGGCTGTTTTTAACCACTTCCGGTTGTCACAGGAAGCTCTTGCTCCACACACGTTTTCTTTGGGGTATACATAAACTGAATCCTGAATATGAAGTCTCTACCTTAAGAATTGACTGAATGACCGATGGTTGAGTTGATTGATTTTCACTATGTGCAGGTTATATGACAATAGCTCTAGGCTGTTTTTAACAACTTCCGGTTGTCACAGGAAGCTCCTGCTCCACACACGTTGTCTTTGGGGTATATATAAACAGAATCCTGAATATGAAGTCTCTACCTTAAGAATTGACTGAATGGCACATGGTTGAGTTGCGTGATTTTCACTATGTGCGTTTTATATGACAATAGCTCTAGGCTGTTTTTAACAACTTCCGGTTGTCACAGGAAGCTCTTGCTCGACACACGTTGTCTTTGGGGTAGACATAAAGAGAATCCTGAATATGAAGTCTCTACCTTAAGAATTGACTGAATGACCGATGGTTGAGTTGATTGATTTTCACTATGTGCAGTGTTATATGACAATAGCTCTAGGCTGTTTTTAACAACTTCCGGTTGTCACAGGAAGCTCCTGCTCCACACACGTTGTCTTTGGGGTATATATAAACAGAATCCTGAATATGAAGTCTCTACCTTAAGAATTGACTGAATGGCAGATGGTTGAGTTGCGTGATTTTCACTATGTGCTGGTTCGCCATATGACAATTGCTCTAGGCTGTTTTTAACAACTTCCGGTTGTCACAGGAAGCTCCTGGTCCACACACGTTGTCTATGGGGTAGACATAAACAGAATCCTGAATATGAAGTCTCTACCTTAAGAATTTACTGAATGGCACATGGTTGAGTTGCGTGATTTTCACTGTCTGCTGGTTGGCCATATGACAATTGCTCTAGGCTGTTTTTAACAACTTCCGGTTGTCACAGGAAGCTCTTGGTCCACACACGTTGTCTTTGGGGTAGACATAAACAGAATCCTGAATATGAAGTCCCTACCTTAAGAATTGACTGAATGGCACGATGGTTGAGTTGCGTGATTTTCACTATGTGCTGGTTGGCCATATGACAATAGCTCATGGGCTGTTTTTAACAACTTCCGGTTGTCACAGGAAGCTCCTGCTCCACTCACGTTGTCTTTGGGGTATATATAAACAGAATCCTGTATATGAAGTCCTCTACCTTAAGAATTGACTGAATGGCACATGGTTGAGTTGCGTGATTTTCACTATGTGCGTGGTTATATGACAATAGCTCTAGGCTGTTTTTTAACCACTTCCGGTTGTCACAGGAAGCTCCTGCTCCACACACGTTGTCTTTGGGGTAGACATACAACAGAATCCTGAATATGAAGTCTCTACCTTAAGAATTGACTGAATGGCACATGTTTAGAGTTGCGTGATTTTCACTATGTGCGTTTTATATGACAATAGCTCTAGGCTGTTTTTAACAACTTCCGGTTGTCACAGGAAGCTCTTGCTCGACACACATTGTCTTTGGGGTAGACATAAACAGAATCCTGAATATGAAGTCTCTACCTTAAGAATTGACTGAATGGCACGTTTGAGTTGCGTGAATTTCACTATGTGCGTTTTATATGACAATAGCTCTAGGCTGTTTTTAACAACTTCCGGTTGTCACAGGAAGCTCCTGCTCCACACACGTTGTCTTTGGGGTATATATAAACAGAATCCTGAATATGAAGTCTCTACCTTAAGAATTGACTGAATGACAGATGGTTGATAACAACTTCCGGTTGTCACAGGAAGCTCTTGCTCGACACACATTGTCTTTGGGGTAGACAAACAGAATCCTGAATATGAAGTCTCTACCTTAAGAATTGACTGAATGGCACGTTTGAGTTGCTTGATTTTCACTATGTGCGTTTTATATGACAAAAGCTCTAGGCTGTTTTTAACAACTTCCGGTTGTCACAGGAAGCTCTTGCTCCACACACGTTGTCTTTGGGGTAGACATAAACAGAATCCTGAATATGAAGTCCCTACCTTAAGAATTGACTGAATGGCACATGGTTGAGTTGCGTGAATTTCACTATCTGCGTTTTATATGACAATAGCTCTAGGCTGTTTTTAACAACTTCCGGTTGTCACAGGAATCTCCTGCTCCACACACGTTGTCTTTGGGGTAGACATAAACAGAATCCTGAATATGAAGTCTCTACCTTAAGAATTGACTGAATGACAGATGGTTGAGTTGTGTGATTTTCACTATGTGCGTTTTATATTACAATTGCTCTAGGCTGTTTTTAACAACTTCCGGTTGTCACAGGAAGCTCCTGCTCCACACACGTTGTCTTTGGGGTAGACATAAACAGAATCCTGAATATGACGTCTCTACCTTAAGAATTGACTGAATGGCACATGGTTGAGTTGCGTGATTTTCACTATGTGCGTTTTTATATGACAATAGCTCTAGGCTGTTTTTAACAACTTCCGGTTGTCACAGGAAGCTCTTGCTCCACACACATTGTCTTTGGGGTAGACATAAACAGAATCCTGAATATAAAGTCTCTACCTTAAGAATTGACTGAATGACAGATGGTTGAGTTGATTGATTTTCACTATGTGCAGGTTATATGACAATAGCTCTAGGCTGTTTTTAACAACTTCCGGTTGTCACAGGAAGCTCCTGCTCCTTACACGTTGTCTTTGGGGTATATATAAACAGAATCCTGAATAAGAAGTCTCTACCTTAAGAATTGACTGAATGAAACATGGTTGAGTTGCGTGATTTTCACTATCTGCTGGTTGGCCATATGACAATAGCTCTTGTCTGTTTGTAACAACTTCCGGTTGTCACAGGAAGTTCTTACTCAACACACGTTGTCTTTGGGGTAGACATAAACAGAATCCTGAATATGACGTCTCTACCTTAAGAATTGACTGAATGGCACATGGTTGAGTTGCGTGATATTCATTATGTGCGTTTTATATGACAATAGCTCTAGGCTGTTTTTAACAACTTCCGGTTGTCACAGGAAGCTCTTGCTCCACACACGTTGTCTTTGGGGTAGACATAAACAGAATCCTGAATATGAAGTCTCTACCTTAAGAATTGACTGAATGACAGATGGTTGAGTTGATTGATTTTCACTATGTGCAGGTTATATGACAATAGCTCTAGGCTGTTTTTAACAACTTCCGGTTGTCACAGGAAGCTCTTGCTTCACACACGTTGTCTATGGGGTAGACATAAACAGAATCCTGAATATGAAGTCTCTACCTTAAGAATTTATTGAATGGCACATGGTTGAGTTGCGTGATTTTCACTGTCTGCTGGTTGGCCATATGACAATAGCTCTAGGCTGTATTTAACAACTTCCGGTTGTCACAGGAAGCTCTTGCTCCACACACGTTGTCTTTGGGGTAGACATAAACAGAATCCTGAATATGAAGTCCCTACCTTAAGAATTGACTGAATGGCACATGGTTGAGTTGCGTGAATTTCACTATCTGCTGGTTGGCCATATGACAATAGCTCTTGGGTGTTTTTAACAACTTCCGGTTGTCACAGGAAGTTCTTACTCAACTCACGTTGTCTTTGGGGTAGACATAAACAGAATCATGTATAAGAAGTCTCTACCTTAAGAATTGACTGAATGAAACATAGTTGAGTTGCGTGATTTTCACATTTGCAGGTTATATGACAATAGCTCTAGGCTGTTTTTAACAACTTCCGGTTGTCACAGGAAGCTCTTGCTCCACACACGTTGTCTTTGGGGTATACATAAACTGAATCCTGAATATGAAGTCTCTACCTTAAGAATTGACTGAATGACAGATGGTTGAGTTGTGTGATTTTTACTATGTGCGTTTTATATTACAATTGCTGTAGGCTGTTTTTAACAACTTCCGGTTGTCACAGGAAGCTCCTGCTCCACACACGTTGTCTTTGGGGTAGACATAAACAGAATCCTGAATATGAAGTCTCTACCTTAAGAATTGACTGAATGGCACATGTTTGAGTTGCGTGATTTTCACTATGTGCGTTTTATATGACAATAGCTCTAGGCTGTTTTTAACAACTTCCGGTTGTCACAGGAAGCTCTTGCTCGACACACATTGTCTTTGGGGTAGACATAAACAGAATCCTGAATATGAAGTCTCTACCTTAAGAATTGACTGAATGACCGATGGTTGAGTTGATTGATTTTCACTATGTGCAGGTTATATGACAATAGCTCTAGGCTGTTTTTAACAACTTCCGGTTGTCACAGGAAGCTCCTGCTCCACACACATTGTCTTTGGGGTATATATAAACAGAATCCTGAATATGAAGTCTCTACCTTAAGAATTGACTGAATGGCACATGGTTGAGTTGCGTGATTTTCACTATGTGCGTTTTATATGACAATAGCTCTAGGCTGTTTTTAACAACTTCCGGTTGTCACAGGAATCTCCTGCTCCACACACGTTGTCTTTGGGGTATATATAAACAGAATCCTGAATATGAAGTCTCTACCTTAAGAATTGACTGAATGACAGATGGTTGAGTTGATTGATTTTCACTATGTGCAGGTTATATGACAATAGCTCTAGGCTGTTTTTAACAACTTCCGGTTGTCACAGGAAGCTCCTGCTCCATACACGTTGTCTTTGGGGTATATATAAACAGAATCCTGAATATGAAGTCTCTACCTTAAGAATTGACTGAATGACAGATGGTTGAGTTGCGTGAATTTCACTATCTGCTGGTTCGCCATATGACAATTGCTCTAGGCTGTTTTTAACAACTTCCGGTTGTCACAGGAAGCTCTTGCTTCACACACGTTGTCTATGGGGTAGACATAAACAGAATCCTGAATATGAAGTCTCTACCTTAAGAATTTACTGAATGGCACATGGTTGAGTTGCGTGATTTTCACTGTCTGCTGGTTGGCCATATGACAATAGCTCTAGGCTGTTTTTAACAACTTCCGGTTGTCACAGGAAGCTCTTGCTCCACACACGTTGTCTTTGGGGTAGACATAAACAGAATCCTGAATATGAAGTCCCTACCTTAAGAATTGACTGAATGGCACATGGTTGAGTTGCGTGAATTTCACTATCTGCTGGTTGGCCATATGACAATAGCTCTTGGGTGTTTTTAACAACTTCCGGTTGTCACAGGAAGTTCTTACTCAACTCACGTTGTCTTTGGGGTAGACATAAACAGAATCATGTATAAGAAGTCTCTACCTTAAGAATTGAATGAATGAAACATGGTTGAGTTGTGTGATTTTCACATTTGCAGGTTATATGACAATAGCTCTAGGCTGTTTTTAACCACTTCCGGTTGTCACAGGAAGCTCTTGCTCCACACACGTTTTCTTTGGGGTATACATAAACTGAATCCTGAATATGAAGTCTCTACCTTAAGAATTGACTGAATGACCGATGGTTGAGTTGATTGATTTTCACTATGTGCAGGTTATATGACAATAGCTCTAGGCTGTTTTTAACAACTTCCGGTTGTCACAGGAAGCTCCTGCTCCACACACGTTGTCTTTGGGGTATATATAAACAGAATCCTGAATATGAAGTCTCTACCTTAAGAATTGACTGAATGGCACATGGTTGAGTTGCGTGATTTTCACTATGTGCGTTTTATGACAATAGCTCTAGGCTGTTTTTAACAACTTCCGGTTGTCACAGGAATCTCCTGCTCCACACACGTTGTCTTTGGGGTATATATAAACAGAATCCTGAATATGAAGTCTCTACCTTAAGAATTGACTGAATGGCACATGGTTGAGTTGCGTGATTTTCACTATGTGCGTTTTATATGACAATAGCTCTAGGATGTTTTTAACAAATTCCGGTTGTCACAGGAATCTCTTGCTCCACACACGTTGTCTTTGGGGTAGACATAAAGAGAATCCTGAATATGAAGTCTCTACCTTAAGAATTGACTGAATGACAGATGGTTGAGTTGCGTGATTTTCACTATGTGCGTTTTATATTACAATTGCTCTAGGCTGTTTTTAACAACTTCCGGTTGTCACAGGAAGCTCCTGCTCCACACACGTTGTCTTTGGGGTAGACATAAACAGAATCCTGAATATGAAGTCTCTACCTTAAGAATTGACTGAATGGCACATGTTTGAGTTGCGTGATTTTCACTATGTGCGTTTTATATGACAATAGCTCTAGGCTGTTTTTAACAACTTCCGGTTGTCACAGGAAGCTCTTGCTCGACACACATTGTCTTTGGGGTAGACATAAACAGAATCCTGAATATGAAGTCTCTACCTTAAGAATTGACTGAATGGCACGTTTGAGTTGCGTGAATTTCACTATGTGCGTTTTATATGACAATAGCTCTAGGCTGTTTTTAACAACTTCCGGTTGTCACAGGAAGCTCCTGCTCCACACACGTTGTCTTTGGGGTATATATAAACAGAATCCTGAATATGAAGTCTCTACCTTAAGAATTGACTGAATGGCACATGGTTGAGTTGCGTGATTTTCACTATCTGCTGGTTGGCCATATGACAATAGCTCTTGTGTGTTTGTAACAACTTCCGGTTGTCACAGGAAGTTCTTACTCAACACACGTTGTCTTTGGGGTAGACATAAACAGAATCCTGAATATGACGTCTCTACCTTAAGAATTGACTGAATGGCACATGGTTGAGTTGCGTGATATTCATTATGTGCGTTTTATATGACAATAGCTCTAGGCTGTTTTTAACAACTTCCGGTTGTCACAGGAAGCTCTTGCTCCACACACGTTGTCTTTGGGGTAGACATAAACAGAATCCTGAATATGAAGTCTCTACCTTAAGAATTGACTGAATGACAGATGGTTGAGTTGATTGATTTTCACTATGTGCAGGTTATATGACAATAGCCCTAGGCTGTTTTTAACAACTTCCGGTTGTCACAGGAAGCTCTTGCTTCACACACGTTGTCTATGGGGTAGACATAAACAGAATCCTGAATATGAAGTCTCTACCTTAAGAATTTACTGAATGGCACATGGTTGAGTTGCGTGATTTTCACTGTCTGCTGGTTGGCCATATGACAATAGCTCTAGGCTGTTTTTAACAACTTCCGGTTGTCACAGGAAGCTCTTGCTCCACACACGTTGTCTTTGGGGTAGACATAAACAGAATCCTGAATATGAAGTCCCTACCTTAAGAATTGACTGAATGGCACATGTTTGAGTTGCGTGATTTTCACTATGTGCGTTTTATATGAGAATAGCTCTAGGCTGTTTTTAACAACTTCCGGTTGTCACAGGAAGCTCTTGCTCGACACACATTGTCTTTGGGGTAGACATAAACAGAATCCTGAATATGAAGTCTCTACCTTAAGAATTGACTGAATGACCGATGGTTGAGTTGATTGATTTTCACTATGTGCAGGTTATATGACAATAGCTCTAGGCTGTTTTTAACAACTTCCGGTTGTCACAGGAAGCTCCTGCTCCACACACGTTGTCTTTGGGGTATATATAAACAGAATCCTGAATATGAAGTCTCTACCTTAAGAATTGACTGAATGGCACATGGTTGAGTTGCGTGATTTTCACTATGTGCGTTTCATATGACAATAGCTCTAGGCTGTTTTTAACAACTTCCGGTTGTCACAGGAATCTCCTGCTCCACACACGTTGTCTTTGGGGTATATATAAAAAGAATCCTGAATATGCAGTCTCTACCTTAAGAATTGACTGAATGACAGATGGTTGAGTAGATTGATTTTCACTATGTGCGTTTTATATGACAATAGCTCTAGGCTGTTTTTAACAACTTCCGGTTGTCACAGGAAGCTCCTGCTCCATACACGTTGTCTTTGGGGTATATATAAACAGAATCCTGAATATGAAGTCTCTACCTTAAGAATTGACTGAATGACAGATGGTTGAGTTGCGTGAATTTCACTATCTGCTGGTTCGCCATATGACAATTGCTCTAGGCTGTTTTTAACAACTTCCGGTTGTCACAGGAAGCTCTTGCTTCACACACGTTGTCTATGGGGTAGACATAAACAGAATCCTGAATATGAAGTCTCTACCTTAAGAATTTACTGAATGGCACATGGTTGAGTTGCGTGATTTTCACTGTCTGCTGGTTGGCCATATGACAATAGCTCTAGGCTGTTTTTAACAACTTCCGGTTGTCACAGGAAGCTCTTGCTCCACACACGTTGTCTTTGGGGTAGACATAAACAGAATCCTGAATATGAAGTCCCTACCTTAAGAATTGACTGAATGGCACATGGTTGATTTGCGTGAATTTCACTATCTGCTGGTTGGCCATATGACAATAGCTCTTGGGTGTTTTTAACAACTTCCGGTTGTCACAGGAAGTTCTTACTCAACTCACGTTGTCTTTGGGGTAGACATAAACAGAATCATGTATAAGAAGTCTCTACCTTAAGAATTGAATGAATGAAACATGGTTGAGTTGTGTGATTTTCACATTTGCAGGTTATATGACAATAGCTCTAGGCTGTTTTTAACCACTTCCGGTTGTCACAGGAAGCTCTTGCTCCACACACGTTTTCTTTGGGGTATACATAAACTGAATCCTGAATATGAAGTCTCTACCTTAAGAATTGACTGAATGGCAGATGGTTGAGTTGCGTGATTTTCACTATGTGCGTTTTATATGACAATAGCTCTAGGCTGTTTTTAACAACTTCCGGTTGTCACAGGAATCTCCTGCTCCACACACGTTGTCTTTGGGGTATATATAAACAGAATCCTGAATATGAAGTCTCTACCTTAAGAATTGACTGAATGGCACATGGTTGAGTTGCGTGATTTTCACTATGTGCGTTTTATATGACAATAGCTCTAGGATGTTTTTAACAACTTCCGGTTGTCACAGGAATCTCTTGCTCCACACACGTTGTCTTTGGGGTAGACATAAAGAGAATCCTGAATATGAAGTCTCTACCTTAAGAATTGACTGAATGACAGATGGTTGAGTTGCGTGATTTTCACTATGTGCGTTTTATATTACAATTGCTCTAGGCTGTTTTTAACAACTTCCGGTTGTCACAGGAAGCTCCTGCTCCACACACGTTGTCTTTGGGGTAGACATAAACAGAATCCTGAATATGAAGTCTCTACCTTAAGAATTGACTGAATGGCACATGTTTGAGTTGCGTGATTTTCACTATGTGCGTTTTATATGACAATAGCTCTAGGCTGTTTTTAACAACTTCCGGTTGTCACAGGAAGCTCTTGCTCGACACACATTGTCTTTGGGGTAGACATAAACAGAATCCTGAATATGAAGTCTCTACCTTAAGAATTGACTGAATGGCACGTTTGAGTTGCGTGAATTTCACTATGTGCGTTTTATATGACAATAGCTCTAGGCTGTTTTTAACAACTTCCGGTTGTCACAGGAAGCTCCTGCTCCACACACGTTGTCTTTGGGGTATATATAAACAGAATCCTGAATATGAAGTCTCTACCTTAAGAATTGACTGAATGGCACATGGTTGAGTTGCGTGATTTTCACTATGTGCGTTTTATATGACAATAGCTCTAGGCTGTTTTTAACAACTTCCGGTTGTCACAGGAATGTCTTGCTCCACACACGTTGTCTTTGGGGTAGACATTAACAGAATCCTGAATATGAAGTCTCTACCTTAAGAATTGACTGAATGGCACATGGTTGAGTTGCGGGATTTTCACTATGTGCGTTTTATATGACAATAGCTCTAGGCTGTTTTTAACAACTTCCGGTTGTCACAGGAATCTCCTGCTCCACACACGTTGTCTTTGGGGTAGACATAAACAGAATCCTGAATATGAAGTCTCTACCTTAAGAATTGACTGAATGACAGATGGTTGAGTTGTGTGATTTTCACTATGTGCGTTTTATATTACAATTGCTCTAGGCTGTTTTTAACAACTTCCGGTTGTCACAGGAAGCTCCTGCTCCACACACGTTGTCTTTGGGGTAGACATAAACAGAATCCTGAATATGACGTCTCTACCTTAAGAATTGACTGAATGGCACATGGTTGAGTTGCGTGATTTTCACTAAGTGCGTTTTTATATGACAATAGCTCTAGGCTGTTTTTAACAACTTCCGGTTGTCACAGGAAGCTCTTGCTCCACACACATTGTCTTTGGGGTAGACATAAACAGAATCCTGAATATGAAGTCTCTACCTTAAGAATTGACTGAATGACAGATGGTTGAGTTGCGTGATTTTCACTATGTGCGTTTTATATTACAATTGCTCTAGGCTGTTTTTAACAACTTCCGGTTGTCACAGGAAGCTCCTGCTCCATACACGTTGTCTTTGGGGTAGACATAAACAGAATCCTGAATATGAAGTCTCTACCTTAAGAATTGACTGAATGGCACATGTTTGAGATGCGTGATTTTCACTATGTGTGTTTTATATGACAATAGCTCTAGGCTGTTTTTAACGACTTCCGGTTGTCACAGGAAGCTCTTGCTCGACACACATTGTCTTTGGGGTATATATTAACAGAATCCTGAATATGAAGTCTCTACCTTAAGAATTGACTGAATGGCACATGGTTGAGTTGCGTGATTTTCACTATGTGCGTTTTATATGACAATAGCTCTAGGCTGTTTTTAACAACTTCCGGTTGTCACAGGAATGTCTTGCTCCACACACGTTGTCTTTGGGGTAGACATAAACAGAATCCTGAATATGAAGTCTCTACCTTAAGAATTAACTGAATGGCACATGGTTGAGTTGCGTGATTTTCACTATGTGCGTTTTATATGACAATAGCTCTAGGCTGTTTTTAACAACTTCCGGTTGTCACAGGAATCTCCTGCTCCACACACGTTGTCTTTGGGGTAGACATAAACAGAATCCTGAATATGAAGTCTCTACCTTAACCTCTTGGGGCTAGGTGGGACGCTAGCGTGCCACCCGTGGTGCACTCCATCAACAGCAGGTGCATTTCAAGAGCGGCAAATTTGAATCCAAATAAATGTCAAAATTCAAATTTTTCAAAAATACAACTATGTTACACCATTTGAAAGATAAACATCTCCTTAATCTAACCACGTTTTACGATTTCAAAAAGGTTTTACGGCGAAAGCATAAATTTAGAGTATGTTAGGACAGTACATTTACAAGAGTTGTGTGTAATGTTTTGTCAAGTCAAAGACAGGGTCACCAAAACCATAAAACCAGCTAAAATGATGCACTAACCTTTTACAATCTCCATCAGATGACACTCCTAGGACATTATGTTAGACAATGCATGCATTTTTAGTTCTATCAAGTTCATATTTATATCCAAAAACAGCGTTTTACTATGGCATTGATGTTGAGGAAATCGTTTCCCTCCAATAACCGGCAGTCAAGTCAGCGTCAGAAATTAAATAATTAAAATTAGAAAACATTGGTAAAATATTATATTGTCATTTAAAGAATTATAGATTTACATCTCTTGAACGCAATCAACTTGCCAGATTTAAAAATAACCTTACTGGGAAATCACACTTTGCAATAATCTGAGCACTGTGCCCAGAAAAATACGCGTTGCGATACAGACTAGACGTCATGTTGGGGAGATCTAAAATCGAAAATACTATGTAAATAATCCATTACCTTTGATTCTCTTCATCAGATGTCACTTCCAGGTATCACAGGTCCATAACGAATGTAGTTTTGTTCAAAAAAGCTCATCATTTATGTCCAAAAATCTCCGTCTCGTTAGCACATGATGTAAGCCAGCCGGACTTCTCGTCATGAACGAGGGGAAAAAATATATTTCCGTTCGTTCAAACATGTCAAACGTTGTATAGCATAAATCATTAGGGCCTTTTTTAACCAGAACATGAATAATATTCAAGGTGGACGAATGCATACTCTTTTATAACGTATTGGAACGAGGGTACCCAACATGAACTAGCGCGCCAGGTGTCTAATGGGACATCACCGTTCCATGGCTCTTGTTCGGTCAGATCTCCCTCCAGAAGACTCAAAACACTTTGTAAAGGCTGGTGACATCTAGTGGAAGCAATAGGAAGTGCCAAAATATTCCTAAACCCCTGTGTTTTTCAATGGGATAGGTTTAAAGTCAATACAACACATCAGGTATCCACTTCCTGTCAGAAAATGTCTCAGGGTTTTGCCTGCCAAATGAGTTCTGTTATACTCACAGACACCATTCAAACAGTTTTGGAAACTTTAGAGTGTTTTCTATCCATATATAATAAGTATATGCATATTCTAGTTACTGGGTAGGATTAGTAACCAGATTAAATCGGGTACATTTTTTTTATCCAGACGTGCAAATGCTGCCCCCTAGACCCAACAGGTTAAGAATTGACTGAATGACAGATGGTTGAGTTGTGTGATTTTTACTATGTGCGTTTTATATTACAATTGCTGTAGGCTGTTTTTAACAACTTCCGGTTGTCACAGGAAGCTCCTGCTCCACACACGTTGTCTTTGGGGTAGACATAAACAGAATCCTGAATATGAAGTCTCTACCTTAAGAATTGACTGAATGGCACATGTTTGAGTTGCGTGATTTTCACTATGTGCGTTTTATATGACAATAGCTCTAGGCTGTTTTTAACAACTTCCGGTTGTCACAGGAAGCTCTTGCTCGACACACATTGTCTTTGGGGTAGTCATAAACAGAATCCTGAATATGAAGTCTCTACCTTAAGAATTGACTGAATGACCGATGGTTGAGTTGATTGATTTTCACTATGTGCAGGTTATATGACAATAGCTCTAGGCTGTTTTTAACAACTTCCGGTTGTCACAGGAAGCTCCTGCTCCACACACGTTGTCTTTGGGGTAGACATAAACAGAATCCTGAATATGACGTCTCTACCTTAAGAATTGACTGAATGGCACATGTTTGAGTTGCGTGATTTTCACTATGTGCGTTTTATATGACAATAGCTCTAGGCTGTTTTTAACAACTTCCGGTTGTCACAGGAAGCTCTTGCTCGACACACATTGTCTTTGGGTTAGTCATAAACAGAATCCTGAATATGAAGTCTCTACCTTAAGAATTGACTGAATGACCGATGGTTGAGTTGATTGATTTTCACTATGTGCAGGTTATATGACAATAGCTCTAGGCTGTTTTTAACAACTTCCGGTTGTCACAGGAAGCTCCTGCTCCACACACGTTGTCTTTGGGGTAGACATAAACAGAATCCTGAATATGACGTCTCTACCTTAAGAATTGACTGAATGGCACATGGTTGAGTTGCGTGATTTTCACTATGTGCGTTTTTATATGACAATAGCTCTAGGCTGTTTTTAACAACTTCCGGTTGTCACAGGAAGCTCTTGCTCCACACACATTGTCTTTGGGGTAGACATAAACAGAATCCTGAATATGAAGTCTCTACCTTAAGAATTGACTGAATGACAGATGGTTGAGTTGCGTGATTTTCACTATGTGCGTTTTATATTACAATTGCTCTAGGCTGTTTTTTAACAACTTCCGGTTGTCACAGGAAGCTCCTGCTCCACACACGTTGTCTTTGGGGTAGACATAAACAGAATCCTGAATATGAAGTCTCTACCTTAAGAATTGACTGAATGGCACATGTTTGAGATGCGTGATTTTCACTATGTGTGTTTTATATGACAATAGCTCTAGGCTGTTTTTAACAACTTCCGGTTGTCACAGGAAGCTCTTGCTCGACACACATTGTCTTTGGGGTATATATAAACAGAATCCTGAATATGAAGTCTCTACCTTAAGAATTGACTGAATGGCACATGGTTGAGTTGCGTGATTTTCACTATGTGCGTTTTATATGACAATAGCTCTAGGCTGTTTTTAACAACTTCCGGTTGTCACAGGAATGTCTTGCTCCACACACGTTGTCTTTGGGGTAGACATAAACAGAATCCTGAATATGAAGTCTCTACCTTAAGAATTGACTGAATGGCACATGGTTGAGTTGCGTGATTTTCACTATGTGCGTTTTATATGACAATAGCTCTAGGCTGTTTTTAACAACTTCCGGTTGTCACAGGAATCTCCTCCTCCACACACGTTGTCTTTGGGGTAGACATAAACAGAATCCTGAATATGAAGTCTCTACCTTAAGAATTGACTGAATGACAGATGGTTGAGTTGTGTGATTTTCACTATGTGCGTTTTATATTACAATTGCTCTAGAGTGTTTTTAACAACTTCCGGTTGTCACAGGAAGCTCTTGCTTCACACACGTTGTCTATGGGGTAGACATAAACAGAATCCTGAATATGAAGTCCCTACCTTAAGAATTGACTGAATGGCACATGGTTGAGTTGCGTGAATTTCACTATCTGCTGGTTGGCCATATGACAATAGCTCTTGGGTGTTTTTAACAACTTCCGGTTGTCACAGGAAGTTCTTACTCAACTCACGTTGTCTTTGGGGTAGACATAAACAGAATCATGTATAAGAAGTCTCTACCTTAAGAATTGACTGAATGAAACATGGTTGAGTTGCGTGATTTTCACATTTGCAGGTTATATGACAATAGCTCTAGGCTGTTTTTAACCACTTCCGCTTGTCACAGGAAGCTCTTGCTCCACACACGTTGTCTTTGGGGTAGACATAAACAGAATCCTGAATATGAAGTCTCTACCTTAAGAATTGACTGAATGGCACATGGTTGAGTTGCGTGATTTTCACTATGTGCGTTTTATATGACAATAGCTCTAGGCTGTTTTTAACAACTTCCGGTTGTCACAGGAAGCTCTTGCTCGACACACATTGTCTTTGGGGTAGACATAAACAGAATCCTGAATATGAAGTCTCTACCTTAAGAATTGACTGAATGACCGATGGTTGAGTTGATTGATTTTCACTATGTGGAGGTTATATGACAATAGCTCTAGGCTGTTTTTAACAACTTCCGGTTGTCACAGGAAGCTCCTGCTCCACACACGTTGTCTTTGGGGTATATATAAACAGAATCCTGAATATGAAGTCTCTACCTTAAGAATTGACTGAATGGCACATGGTTGAGTTGCGTGATTTTCACTATGTGCGTTTTATATGACAATAGCTCTAGGCTGTTTTTAACAACTTCCGGTTGTCACAGGAATCTCCTGCTCCACACACGTTGTCTTTGGGGTATATATAAACAGAATCCTGAATATGAAGTCTCTACCTTAAGAATTGACTGAATGACAGATGGTTGAGTTGATTGATTTTCACTATGTGCAGGTTATATGACAATAGCTCTAGGCTGTTTTTAACAACTTCCGGTTGTCACAGGAAGCTCCTGCTCCATACACGTTGTCTTTGGGGTATATATAAACAGAATCCTGAATATGAAGTCTCTACCTTAAGAATTGACTGAATGGCACATGGTTGAGTTGCGTGAATTTCACTATCTGCTGGTTCGCCATATGACAATTGCTCTAGGCTGTTTTTAACAACTTCCGGTTGTCACAGGAAGCTCTTGCTTCACACACGTTGTCTATGGGGTAGACATAAACAGAATCCTGAATATGAAGTCTCTACCTTAAGAATTTACTGAATGGCACATGGTTGAGTTGCGTGATTTTCACTGTCTGCTGGTTGGCCATATGACAAAAGCTCTAGGCTGTTTTTAACAACTTCCGGTTGTCACAGGAAGCTCTTGCTCCACACACGTTGTCTTTGGGGTAGACATAAACAGAATCCTGAATATGAAGTCCCTACCTTAAGAATTGACTGAATGGCACATGGTTGAGTTGCGTGAATTTCACTATCTGCTGGTTGGCCATATGACAATAGCTCTTGGGTGTTTTTAACAACTTCCGGTTGTCACAGGAAGTTCTTACTCAACTCACGTTGTCTTTGGGGTAGACATAAACAGAATCATGTATAAGAAGTCTCTACCTTAAGAATTGACTGAATGAAACATGGTTGAGTTGTGTGATTTTCACATTTGCAGGTTATATGACAATAGCTCTAGGCTGTTTTTAACCACTTCCGGTTGTCACAGGAAGCTCTTGCTCCACACACGTTTTCTTTGGGGTATACATAAACTGAATCCTGAATATGAAGTCTCTTCCTTAAGAATTGACTGAATGACAGATGGTTGAGTTGTGTGATTTTTACTATGTGCGTTTTATATTACAATTGCTGTAGGCTGTTTTTAACAACTTCCGGTTGTCACAGGAAGCTCCTGCTCCACACACGTTGTCTTTGGGGTAGACATAAACAGAATCCTGAATATGAAGTCTCTACCTTAAGAATTGACTGAATGGCACATGTTTGAGTTGCGTGATTTTCACTATGTGCGTTTTATATGACAATAGCTCTAGGCTGTTTTTAACAACTTCCGGTTGTCACAGGAAGCTCTTGCTTGACACACATTGTCTTTGGGGTAGACATAAACAGAATCCTGAATATGAAGTCTCTACCTTAAGAATTGACTGAATGACCGATGGTTGAGTTGATTGATTTTCACTATGTGCAGGTTATATGACAATAGCTCTAGGCTGTTTTTAACAACTTCCGGTTGTCACAGGAAGCTCCTGCTCCACACACGTTGTCTTTGGGGTATATATAAACAGAATCCTGAATATGAAGTCTCTACCTTAAGAATTGACTGAATGGCACATGGTTGAGTTGCGTGATTTTCACTATGTGCGTTTTATATGACAATAGCTCTAGGATGTTTTTAACAACTTCCGGTTGTCACAGGAATCTCTTGCTCCACACACGTTGTCTTTGGGGTAGACATAAAGAGAATCCTGAATATGAAGTCTCTACCTTAAGAATTGACTGAATGACAGATGGTTGAGTTGCGTGATTTTCACTATGTGCGTTTTATATTACAATTGCTCTAGGCTGTTTTTAACAACTTCCGGTTGTCACAGGAAGCTCCTGCTCCACACACGTTGTCTTTGGGGTAGACATAAACAGAATCCTGAATATGAAGTCTCTACCTTAAGAATTGACTGAATGGCACATGTTTGAGTTGCGTGATTTTCACTATGTGCGTTTTATATGACAATAGCTCTAGGCTGTTTTTAACAACTTCCGGTTGTCACAGGAAGCTCTTGCTCGACACACATTGTCTTTGGGGTAGACATAAACAGAATCCTGAATATGAAGTCTCTACCTTAAGAAATGACTGAATGGCACGTTTGAGTTGCTTGATTTTCACTATGTGCGTTTTATATGACAAAAGCACTAGGCTGTTTTTAACAACTTCAGGTTGTCACAGGAAGCTCCTGCTCCACACACGTTGTCTTTGGGGTATATATAAACAGAATCCTGAATATGAAGTCTCTACCTTAAGAATTGACTGAATGGCACATGGTTGAGTTGCGTGATTTTCACTATGTGCGTTTTATATGACAATAGCTCTAGGCTGTTTTTAACAACTTCCGGTTGTCACAGGAATCTCCTGCTCCACACACGTTGTCTTTGGGGTATATATAAACAGAATCCTGAATATGAAGTCTCTACCTTAAGAATTGACTGAATGGCAGATGGTTGAGTTGTGTGATTTTTACTATGTGCGTTTTATATTACAATTGCTGTAGGCTGTTTTTAACAACTTCCGGTTGTCACAGGAAGCTCTTGCTCCACACACGTTGTCTTTGGGGTAGACATAAACAGAATCCTGAATATGAAGTCTCTACCTTAAGAATTGACTGAATGGCACATGTTTGAGTTGCGTGATTTTCACTATGTGCGTTTTATATGACAATAGCTCTAGGCTGTTTTTAACAACTTCCGGTTGTCACAGGAAGCTCTTGCTCGACACACATTGTCTTTGGGGTAGACATAAACAGAATCCGTAATATGAAGTCTCTACCTTAAGAATTGACTGAATGACCGATGGTTGAGTTGATTGATTTTCACTATGTGCAGGTTATATGACAATAGCTCTAGGCTGTTTTTAACAACTTCCGGTTGTCACAGGAAGCTCCTGCTCCACACACGTTGTCTTTGGGGTATATATAAACAGAATCCTGAATATGAAGTCTCTACCTTAAGAATTGACTGAATGGCACATGGTTGAGTTGCGTGATTTTCACTATGTGCGTTTTATATGACAATAGCTCTAGGCTGTTTTTAACAACTTCCGGTTGTCACAGGAATCTCCTGCTCCACACACGTTGTCTTTGGGGTATATATAAACAGAATCCTGAATATGAAGTCTCTACCTTAAGAATTGACTGAATGACAGATGGTTGAGTTGATTGATTTTCACTATGTGCAGGTTATATGACAATAGCTCTAGGCTGTTTTTAACAACTTCCGGTTGTCACAGGAAGCTCCTGCTCCATACACGTTGTCTTTGGGGTATATATAAACAGAATCCTGAATATGAAGTCTCTACCTTAAGAATTGACTGAATGGCACATGGTTGAGTTGCGTGAATTTCACTATCTGCTGGTTCGCCATATGACAATTGCTCTAGGCTGTTTTTAACAACTTCCGGTTGTCACAGGAAGCTCTTGCTTCACACACGTTGTCTATGGGGTAGACATAAACAGAATCCTGAATATGAAGTCTCTACCTTAAGAATTTACTGAATGGCACATGGTTGAGTTGCGTGATTTTCACTGTCTGCTGGTTGGCCATATGACAATAGCTCTAGGCTGTTTTTAACAACTTCCGGTTGTCACAGGAAGCTCTTGCTCCACACACGTTGTCTTTGGGGTAGACATAAACAGAATCCTGAATATGATGTCCCTACCTTAGGAATTGACTGAATGGCACATGGTTGAGTTGCGTGAATTTCACTATCTGCTGGTTGGCCATATGACAATAGCTCTTGGGTGTTTTTAACAACTTCCGGTTGTCACAGGAAGTTCTTACTCAACTCACGTTGTCTTTGGGGTAGACATAAACAGAATCATGTATAAGAAGTCTCTACCTTAAGAATTGACTGAATGAAACATGGTTGAGTTGTGTGATTTTCACATTTGCAGGTTATATGACAATAGCTCTAGGCTGTTTTTAACCACTTCCGGTTGTCACAGGAAGCTCTTGCTCCACACACGTTTTGTTTGGGGTATACATAAACTGAATCCTGAATATGAAGTCTCTACCTTAAGAATTGACTGAATGACAGATGGTTGAGTTGTGTGATTTTTACTATGTGCGTTTTGTATTACAATTGCTGTAGGCTGTTTTTAACAACTTCCGGTTGTCACAGGAAGCTCCTGCTCCACACACGTTGTCTTTGGGGTAGACATAAACAGAATCCTGAATATGAAGTCTCTACCTTAAGAATTGACTGAATGACCGATGGTTGAGTTGATTGATTTTCACTATGTGCAAGTTATATGACAATAGCTCTAGGCTGTTTTTAACAACTTCCGGTTGTCACAGGAATCTCCTGCTCCACACACGTTGTCTTTGGGGTATATATAAACAGAATCCTGAATATGAAGTCTCTACCTTAAGAATTGACTGAATGGCACATGGTTGAGTTGCGTGATTTTCACTATGTGCGTTTTATATGACAATAGCTCTAGGATGTTTTTAACAACTTCCGGTTGTCACAGGAATCTCTTGCTCCACACACGTTGTCTTTGGGGTAGACATAAAGAGAATCCTGAATATGAAGTCTCTACCTTAAGAATTGACTGAATGGCACATGTTTGAGTTGCGTGATTTTCACTATGTGCGTTTTATATGACAATAGCTCTAGGCTGTTTTTAACAACTTCCGGTTGTCACAGGAAGCTCTTGCTCGACACACATTGTCTTTGGGGTAGACATAAACAGAATCCTGAATATGAAGTCTCTACCTTAAGAATTGACTGAATGGCACGTTTGAGTTGCTTGATTTTCACTATGTGCGTTTTATATGACAAAAGCTCTAGGCTGTTTTTAACAACTTCCGGTTGTCACAGGAAGCTCCTGCTCCACACACGTTGTCTTTGGGGTATATATAAACAGAATCCTGAATATGAAGTCTCTACCTTAAGAATTGACTGAATGGCACATGGTTGAGTTGCGTGATTTTCACTATGTGCGTTTTATATGACAATAGCTCTAGGCTGTTTTTAACAACTTCCGGTTGTCACAGGAAGCTCCTGCTCCACACACGTTGTCTTTGGGGTAGACATAAACAGAATCCTGAATATGAAGTCTCTACCTTAAGAATTGACTGAATGGCACATGTTTGAGTTGCGTGATTTTCACTATGTGCGTTTTATATGACAATAGCTCTAGGCTGTTTTTAACAACTTCCGGTTGTCACAGGAAGCTCTTGCTCGACACACATTGTCTTTGGGGTAGACATAAACAGAATCCTGAATATGAAGTCTCTACCTTAAGAATTGACTGAATGACCGATGGTTGAGTTGATTGATTTTCACTATGTGCAAGTTATATGACAATAGCTCTAGGCTGTTTTTAACAACTTCCGGTTGTCACAGGAATCTCCTGCTCCACACACGTTGTCGTTGGGGTATATATAAACAGAATCCTGAATATGAAGTCTCTACCTTAAGAATTGACTGAATGACAGATGGTTGAGTTGCGTGATTTTCACTATGTGCGTTTTATATTACAATTGCTCTAGGCTGTTTTTAACAACTTCCGGTTGTCACAGAAAGCTCTTGCTCGACACACATTGTCTTTGGGGTAGACATAAACAGAATCCGTAATATGAAGTCTCTACCTTAAGAATTGACTGAATGACCGATGGTTGAGTTGATTGATTTTCACTATGTGCAGGTTATATGACAATAGCTCTAGGCTGTTTTTAACAACTTCCGGTTGTCACAGGAAGCTCCTGCTCCACACACGTTGTCTTTGGGGTATTTATAAACAGAATCCTGAATATGAAGTCTCTACCTTAAGAATTGACTGAATGGCACATGGTTGAGTTGCGTGATTTTCACTATGTGCGTTTTATATGACAATAGCTCTAGGCTGTTTTTAACAACTTCCGGTTGTCACAGGAATCTCCTGCTCCACACACGTTGTCTTTGGGGTATATATAAACAGAATCCTGAATATGAAGTCTCTACCTTAAGAATTGACTGAATGACAGATGGTTGAGTTGATTGATTTTCACTATGTGCAGGTTATATGACAATAGCTCTAGGCTGTTTTTAACAACTTCCGGTTGTCACAGGAAGCTCCTGCTCCATACACGTTGTCTTTGGGGTATATATAAACAGAATCCTGAATATGAAGTCTCTACCTTAAGAATTGACTGAATGGCACATGGTTGAGTTGCGTGAATTTCACTATCTGCTGGTTCGCCATATGACAATTGCTCTAGGCTGTTTTTAACAACTTCCGGTTGTCACAGGAAGCTCTTGCTTCACACACGTTGTCTATGGGGTAGACATAAACAGAATCCTGAATATGAAGTCTCTACCTTAAGAATTTACTGAATGGCACATGGTTGAGTTGCGTGATTTTCACTGTCTGCTGGTTGGCCATATGACAATAGCTCTAGGCTGTTTTTAACAACTTCCGGTTGTCACAGGAAGCTCTTGCTCCACACACGTTGTCTTTGGGGTAGACATAAACAGAATCCTGAATATGATGTCCCTACCTTAAGAATTGACTGAATGGCACATGGATGAGTTGCGTGAATTTCACTATCTGCTGGTTGGCCATATGACAATAGCTCTTGGGTGTTTTTAACAACTTCCGGTTGTCACAGGAAGTTCTTACTCAACTCACGTTGTCTTTGGGGTAGACATAAACAGAATCATGTATAAGAAGTCTCTACCTTAAGAATTGACTGAATGAAACATGGTTGAGTTGTGTGATTTTCACATTTGCAGGTTATATGACAATAGCTCTAGGCTGTTTTTAACCACTTCCGGTTGTCACAGGAAGCTCTTGCTCCACACACGTTTTGTTTGGGGTATACATAAACTGAATCCTGAATATGAAGTCTCTACCTTAAGAATTGACTGAATGACAGATGGTTGAGTTGTGTGATTTTTACTATGTGCGTTTTGTATTACAATTGCTGTAGGCTGTTTTTAACAACTTCCGGTTGTCACAGGAAGCTCCTGCTCCACACACGTTGTCTTTGGGGTAGATATAAACAGAATCCTGAATATGAAGTCTCTACCTTAAGAATTGACTGAATGACCGATGGTTGAGTTGATTGATTTTCACTATGTGCAAGTTATATGACAATAGCTCTAGGCTGTTTTTAACAACTTCCGGTTGTCACAGGAATCTCCTGCTCCACACACGTTGTCTTTGGGGTATATATAAACAGAATCCTGAATATGAAGTCTCTACCTTAAGAATTGACTGAATGGCACATGGTTGAGTTGCGTGATTTTCACTATGTGCGTTTTATATGACAATAGCTCTAGGATGTTTTTAACAACTTCCGGTTGTCACAGGAATCTCTTGCTCCACACACGTTGTCTTTGGGGTAGACATAAAGAGAATCCTGAATATGAAGTCTCTACCTTAAGAATTGACTGAATGGCACATGTTTGAGTTGCGTGATTTTCACTATGTGCGTTTTATATGACAATAGCTCTAGGCTGTTTTTAACAACTTCCGGTTGTCACAGGAAGCTCTTGCTCGACACACATTGTCTTTGGGGTAGACATAAACAGAATCCTGAATATGAAGTCTCTACCTTAAGAATTGACTGAATGGCACGTTTGAGTTGCTTGATTTTCACTATGTGCGTTTTATATGACAAAAGCTCTAGGCTGTTTTTAACAACTTCCGGTTGTCACAGGAAGCTCCTGCTCCACACACGTTGTCTTTGGGGTATATATAAACAGAATCCTGAATATGAAGTCTCTACCTTAAGAATTGACTGAATGGCACATGGTTGAGTTGCGTGATTTTCACTATGTGCGTTTTATATGACAATAGCTCTAGGCTGTTTTTAACAACTTCCGGTTGTCACAGGAAGCTCCTGCTCCACACACGTTGTCTTTGGGGTAGACATAAACAGAATCCTGAATATGAAGTCTCTACCTTAAGAATTGACTGAATGGCACATGTTTGAGTTGCGTGATTTTCACTATGTGCGTTTTATATGACAATAGCTCTAGGCTGTTTTTAACAACTTCCGGTTGTCACAGGAAGCTCTTGCTCGACACACATTGTCTTTGGGGTAGACATAAACAGAATCCTGAATATGAAGTCTCTACCTTAAGAATTGACTGAATGACCGATGGTTGAGTTGATTGATTTTCACTATGTGCAAGTTATATGACAATAGCTCTAGGCTGTTTTTAACAACTTCCGGTTGTCACAGGAATCTCCTGCTCCACACACGTTGTCGTTGGGGTATATATAAACAGAATCCTGAATATGAAGTCTCTACCTTAAGAATTGACTGAATGACAGATGGTTGAGTTGCGTGATTTTCACTACGTGCGTTTTATATTACAATTGCTCTAGGCTGTTTTTAACAACTTCCGGTTGTCACAGGAAGCTCCTGCTCCACACACGTTGTCTTTGGGGTAGACATAAACAGAATCCTGAATATGAAGTCTCTACCTTAAGAATTGACTGAATGGCACATGTTTGAGATGCGTGATTTTCACTATGTGTGTTTTATATGACAATAGCTCTAGGCTGTTTTTAACAACTTCCGGTTGTCACAGGAAGCTCTTGCTCGACACACATTGTCTTTGGGGTATATATAAACAGAATCCTGAATATGAAGTCTCTACCTTAAGAATTGACTGAATGGCACATGGTTGAGTTGCGTGATTTTCACTATGTGCGTTTTATATGACAATAGCTCTAGGCTGTTTTTAACAACTTCCGGTTGTCACAGGAATGTCTTGCTCCACACACGTTGTCTTTGGGGTAGACATAAACAGAATCCTGAATATGAAGTCTCTACCTTAAGAATTGACTGAATGGCACATGGTTGAGTTGCGTGATTTTCACTATGTGCGTTTTATATGACAATAGCTCTAGGCTGTTTTTAACAACTTCCGGTTGTCACAGGAATCTCCTCCTCCACACACGTTGTCTTTGGGGTAGACATAAACAGAATCCTGAATATGAAGTCTCTACCTTAAGAATTGACTGAATGACAGATGGTTGAGTTGTGTGATTTTCACTATGTGCGTTTTATATTACAATTGCTCTAGAGTGTTTTTAACAACTTCCGGTTGTCACAGGAAGCTCTTGCTTCACACACGTTGTCTATGGGGTAGACATAAACAGAATCCTGAATATGAAGTCCCTACCTTAAGAATTGACTGAATGGCACATGGTTGAGTTGCGTGAATTTCACTATCTGCTGGTTGGCCATATGACAATAGCTCTTGGGTGTTTTTAACAACTTCCGGTTGTCACAGGAAGTTCTTACTCAACTCACGTTGTCTTTGGGGTAGACATAAACAGAATCATGTATAAGAAGTCTCTACCTTAAGAATTGACTGAATGAAACATGGTTGAGTTGCGTGATTTTCACATTTGCAGGTTATATGACAATAGCTCTTTGCTGTTTTTAACCACTTCCGCTTGTCACAGGAAGCTCTTGCTCCACACACGTTGTCTTTGGGGTAGACATAAACAGAATCCTGAATATGAAGTCTCTACCTTAAGAATTGACTGAATGGCACATGGTTGAGTTGCGTGATTTTCACTATGTGCGTTTTATATGACAATAGCTCTAGGCTGTTTTTAACAACTTCCGGTTGTCACAGGAAGCTCTTGCTCGACACACATTGTCTTTGGGGTAGACATAAACAGAATCCGTAATATGAAGTCTCTACCTTAAGAATTGACTGAATGACCGATGGTTGAGTTGATTGATTTTCACTATGTGCAGGTTATATGACAATAGCTCTAGGCTGTTTTTAACAACTTCCGGTTGTCACAGGAAGCTCCTGCTCCACACACGTTGTCTTTGGGGTATATATAAACAGAATCCTGAATATGAAGTCTCTACCTTAAGAATTGACTGAATGACAGATGGTTGAGTTGATTGATTTTCACTATGTGCAGGTTATATGACAATAGCTCTAGGCTGTTTTTAACAACTTCCGGTTGTCACAGGAAGCTCCTGCTCCATACACGTTGTCTTTGGGGTATATATAAACAGAATCCTGAATATGAAGTCTCTACCTTAAGAATTGACTGAATGGCACATGGTTGAGTTGCGTGAATTTCACTATCTGCTGGTTCGCCATATGACAATTGCTCTAGGCTGTTTTTAACAACTTCCGGTTGTCACAGGAAGCTCTTGCTTCACACACGTTGTCTATGGGGTAGACATAAACAGAATCCTGAATATGAAGTCTCTACCTTAAGAATTTACTGAATGGCACATGGTTGAGTTGCGTGATTTTCACTGTCTGCTGGTTGGCCATATGACAATAGCTCTAGGCTGTTTTTAACAACTTCCGGTTGTCACAGGAAGCTCTTGCTCCACACACGTTGTCTTTGGGGTAGACATAAACAGAATCCTGAATATGATGTCCCTACCTTAAGAATTGACTGAATGGCACATGGTTGAGTTGCGTGAATTTCACTATCTGCTGGTTGGCCATATGACAATAGCTCTTGGGTGTTTTTAACAACTTCCGGTTGTCACAGGAAGTTCTTACTCAACTCACGTTGTCTTTGGGGTAGACATAAACAGAATCATGTATAAGAAGTCTCTACCTTAAGAATTGACTGAATGAAACATGGTTGAGTTGTGTGATTTTTACTATGTGCGTTTTGTATTACAATTGCTGTAGGCTGTTTTTAACAACTTCCGGTTGTCACAGGAAGCTCCTGCTCCACACACGTTGTCTTTGGGGTAGACATAAACAGAATCCTGAATATGAAGTCTCTACCTTAAGAATTGACTGAATGACCGATGGTTGAGTTGATTGATTTTCACTATGTGCAAGTTATATGACAATAGCTCTAGGCTGTTTTTAACAACTTCCGGTTGTCACAGGAATCTCCTGCTCCACACACGTTGTCTTTGGGGTATATATAAACAGAATCCTGAATATGAAGTCTCTACCTTAAGAATTGACTGAATGGCACATGGTTGAGTTGCGTGATTTTCACTATGTGCGTTTTATATGACAATAGCTCTAGGATGTTTTTAACAACTTCCGGTTGTCACAGGAATCTCTTGCTCCACACACGTTGTCTTTGGGGTAGACATAAAGAGAATCCTGAATATGAAGTCTCTACCTTAAGAATTGACTGAATGGCACATGTTTGAGTTGCGTGATTTTCACTATGTGCGTTTTATATGACAATAGCTCTAGGCTGTTTTTAACAACTTCCGGTTGTCACAGGAAGCTCTTGCTCGACACACATTGTCTTTGGGGTAGACATAAACAGAATCCTGAATATGAAGTCTCTACCTTAAGAATTGACTGAATGGCACGTTTGAGTTGCTTGATTTTCACTATGTGCGTTTTATATGACAAAAGCTCTAGGCTGTTTTTAACAACTTCCGGTTGTCACAGGAAGCTCCTGCTCCACACACGTTGTCTTTGGGGTATATATAAACAGAATCCTGAATATGAAGTCTCTACCTTAAGAATTGACTGAATGGCACATGGTTGAGTTGCGTGATTTTCACTATGTGCGTTTTATATGACAATAGCTCTAGGCTGTTTTTAACAACTTCCGGTTGTCACAGGAAGCTCCTGCTCCACACACGTTGTCTTTGGGGTAGACATAAACAGAATCCTGAATATGAAGTCTCTACCTTAAGAATTGACTGAATGGCACATGTTTGAGTTGCGTGATTTTCACTATGTGCGTTTTATATGACAATAGCTCTAGGCTGTTTTTAACAACTTCCGGTTGTCACAGGAAGCTCTTGCTCGACACACATTGTCTTTGGGGTAGACATAAACAGAATCCTGAATATGAAGTCTCTACCTTAAGAATTGACTGAATGACCGATGGTTGAGTTGATTGATTTTCACTATGTGCAAGTTATATGACAATAGCTCTAGGCTGTTTTTAACAACTTCCGGTTGTCACAGGAATCTCCTGCTCCACACACGTTGTCGTTGGGGTATATATAAACAGAATCCTGAATATGAAGTCTCTACCTTAAGAATTGACTGAATGACAGATGGTTGAGTTGCGTGATTTTCACTATGTGCGTTTTATATTACAATTGCTCTAGGCTGTTTTTAACAACTTCCGGTTGTCACAGGAAGCTCTTGCTCGACACACATTGTCTTTGGGGTAGACATAAACAGAATCCGTAATATGAAGTCTCTACCTTAAGAATTGACTGAATGACCGATGGTTGAGTTGATTGATTTTCACTATGTGCAGGTTATATGACAATAGCTCTAGGCTGTTTTTAACAACTTCCGGTTGTCACAGGAAGCTCCTGCTCCACACACGTTGTCTTTGGGGTATATATAAACAGAATCCTGAATATGAAGTCTCTACCTTAAGAATTGACTGAATGGCACATGGTTGAGTTGCGTGATTTTCACTATGTGCGTTTTATATGACAATAGCTCTAGGCTGTTTTTAACAACTTCCGGTTGTCACAGGAATCTCCTGCTCCACACACGTTGTCTTTGGGGTATATATAAACAGAATCCTGAATATGAAGTCTCTACCTTAAGAATTGACTGAATGACAGATGGTTGAGTTGATTGATTTTCACTATGTGCAGGTTATATGACAATAGCTCTAGGCTGTTTTTAACAACTTCCGGTTGTCACAGGAAGCTCCTGCTCCATACACGTTGTCTTTGGGGTATATATAAACAGAATCCTGAATATGAAGTCTCTACCTTAAGAATTGACTGAATGGCACATGGTTGAGTTGCGTGAATTTCACTATCTGCTGGTTCGCCATATGACAATTGCTCTAGGCTGTTTTTAACAACTTCCAGTTGTCACAGGAAGCTCTTGCTTCACACACGTTGTCTATGGGGTAGACATAAACAGAATCCTGAATATGAAGTCTCTACCTTAAGAATTTACTGAATGGCACATGGTTGAGTTGCGTGATTTTCACTGTCTGCTGGTTGGCCATATGACAATAGCTCTAGGCTGTTTTTAACAACTTCCGGTTGTCACAGGAAGCTCTTGCTCCACACACGTTGTCTTTGGGGTAGACATAAACAGAATCCTGAATATGATGTCCCTACCTTAAGAATTGACTGAATGGCACATGGTTGAGTTGCGTGAATTTCACTATCTGCTGGTTCGCCATATGACAATTGCTCTAGGCTGTTTTTAACAACTTCCGGTTGTCACAGGAAGCTCTTGCTTCACACACGTTGTCTATGGGGTAGACATAAACAGAATCCTGAATATGAAGTCTCTACCTTAAGAATTTACTGAATGGCACATGGTTGAGTTGCGTGATTTTCACTGTCTGCTGGTTGGCCATATGACAATAGCTCTAGGCTGTTTTTAACAACTTCCGGTTGTCACAGGAAGCTCTTGCTCCACACACGTTGTCTTTGGGGTAGACATAAACAGAATCCTGAATATGATGTCCCTACCTTAAGAATTGACTGAATGGCACATGGTTGAGTTGCATGAATTTCACTATCTGCTGGTTGGCCATATGACAATAGCTCTTGGGTGTTTTTAACAACTTCCGGTTGTCACAGGAAGTTCTTACTCAACTCACGTTGTCTTTGGGGTAGACATAAACAGAATCATGTATAAGAAGTCTCTACCTTAAGAATTGACTGAATGAAACATGGTTGAGTTGTGTGATTTTCACATTTGCAGGTTATATGACAATAGCTCTAGGCTGTTTTTAACCACTTCCGGTTGTCACAGGAAGCTCTTGCTCCACACACGTTTTGTTTGGGGTATACATAAACTGAATCCTGAATATGAAGTCTCTACCTTAAGAATTGACTGAATGACAGATGGTTGAGTTGTGTGATTTTTACTATGTGCGTTTTGTATTACAATTGCTGTAGGCTGTTTTTAACAACTTCCGGTTGTCACAGGAAGCTCCTGCTCCACACACGTTGTCTTTGGGGTAGACATAAACAGAATCCTGAATATGAAGTCTCTACCTTAAGAATTGACTGAATGACACGATGGTTGAGTTGATTGATTTTCACTATGTGCAAGTTATATGACAATAGCTCTAGGCTGTTTTTAACAACTTCCGGTTGTCACAGGAAGCTCCTGCTCCACACACGTTGTCTTTGGGGTATATATAAACAGAATCCTGAATATGAAGTCTCTACCTTAAGAATTGACTGAATGGCACATGGTTGAGTTGCGTGATTTTCACAATCTGCTGGTTGGCCATATGACAATAGCTCTTGTGTGTTTGTAACAACTTCCGGTTGTCACAGGAAGTTCTTACTCAACACACGTTGTCTTTGGGGTAGACATAAACAGAATCCTGAATATGACGTCTCTACCTTAAGAATTGACTGAATGGCACATGGTTGAGTTGCGTGATATTCATTATGTGCGTTTTATATGACAATAGCTCTAGGCTGTTTTTAACAACTTCCGGTTGTCACAGGAAGCTCTTGCTCCACACACGTTTTCTTTGGGGTAGACATAAACAGAATCCTGAATATGAAGTCTCTACCTTAAGAATTGACTGAATGACAGATGGTTGAGTTGATTGATTTTCACTATGTGCAGGTTATATGACAATAGCTCTAGGCTGTTTTTAACAACTTCCGGTTGTCACAGGAAGCTCTTGCTTCACACACGTTGTCTATGGGGTAGACATAAACAGAATCCTGAATATGAAGTCTCTACCTTAAGAATTTACTGAATGGCACATGGTTGAGTTGCGTGATTTTCACTGTCTGCTGGTTGGCCATATGACAATAGCTCTGAATTGACTGAATGAAACATGGTTGAGTTGCGTGATTTTCACATTTGCAGGTTATATGACAATAGCTCTAGGCTGTTTTTAACCACTTCCGCTTGTCACAGGAAGCTCTTGCTCCACACACGTTGTCTTTGGGGTATACATAAACTGAATCCTGAATATGAAGTCTCTACCTTAAGAATTGACTGAATGACAGATGGTTGAGTTGTGTGATTTTTACTATGTGCGTTTTATATTACAATTGCTGTAGGCTGTTTTTAACAACTTCCGGTTGTCACAGGAAGCTCCTGCTCCACACACGTTGTCTTTGGGGTAGACATAAACAGAATCCTGAATATGAAGTCTCTACCTTAAGAATTGACTGAATGGCACATGTTTGAGTTGCGTGATTTTCACTATGTGCGTTTTATATGACAATAGCTCTAGGCTGTTTTTAACAACTTCCGGTTGTCACAGGAAGCTCCTGCTCCACACACGTTGTCTTTGGGGTATACATAAACAGAATCCTGAATATGAAGTCTCTACCTTAAGAATTGACTGAATGGCACATGGTTGAGTTGCGTGATTTTCACTATGTGCGTTTTATATGACAATAGCTCTAGGCTGTTTTTAACAACTTCCGGTTGTCACAGGAATCTCCTGCTCCACACACGTTGTCTTTGGGGTATATATAAACAGAATCCTGAATATGAAGTCTCTACCTTAAGAATTGACTGAATGGCACATGGTTGAGTTGCGTGAATTTCACTATCTGATGGTTCGCCATATGACAATAGCTCTAGGCTGTTTTTAACAACTTCCGGTTGTCACAGGAAGCTCTTGCTTCACACACGTTGTCTATGGGGTAGACATAAACAGAATCCTGAATATGAAGTCTCTACCTTAAGAATTTACTGAATGGCACATGGTTGAGTTGCGTGATTTTCACTGTCTGCTGGTTGGCCATATGACAATAGCTCTAGGCTGTTTTTAACAACTTCCGGTTGTCACAGGAAGCTCTTGCTCCACACACGTTGTCTTTGGGGTAGACATAAACAGAATCCATGTATATATGAAGTCCTCTACCTTAACCTGTTGGGTCTAGGGGGCAGCATTTGCACGTCTGGATAAAAAAAATGTACCCGATTTAATCTGGTTACTAATCCTACCCAGTAACTAGAATATGCATATACTTATTATATATGGATAGAAAACACTCTAAAGTTTCCAAAACTGTTTGAATGGTGTCTGTGAGTATAACAGAACTCATTTGGCAGGCAAAACCCTGAGACATTTTCTGACAGGAAGTGGATACCTGATGTGTTGTATTGACTTTAAACCTATCCCATTGAAAAACACAGGGGTTTAGGAATATTTTGGCACTTCCTATTGCTTCCACTAGATGTCACCAGCCTTTACAAAGTGTTTTGAGTCTTCTGGAGGGAGATCTGACCGAACAAGAGCCATGGAACGGTGATGTCCCATTAGACACCTGGCGCGCTAGTTCATGTTGGGTACCCTCGTTCCAATACGTTATAAAAGAGTATGCATTCGTCCACCTTGAATATTATTCATGTTCTGGTTAAAAAAGGCCCTAATGATTTATGCTATACAACGTTTGACATGTTTGAACGAACGGAAATATATTTTTTCCCCTCGTTCATGACGAGAAGTCCGGCTGGCTTACATCATGTGCTAACGAGACGGAGATTTTTGGACATAAATGATGAGCTTTTTTGAACAAAACTACATTCGTTATGGACCTGTGATACCTGGAAGTGACATCTGATGAAGAGAATCAAAGGTAATGGATTATTTACATAGTATTTTCGATTTTAGATCTCCCCAACATGACGTCTAGTCTGTATCGCAACGCGTATTTTTCTGGGCACAGTGCTCAGATTATTGCAAAGTGTGATTTCCCAGTAAGGTTATTTTTAAATCTGGCAAGTTGATTGCGTTCAAGAGATGTAAATCTATAATTCTTTAAATGACAATATAATATTTTACCAATGTTTTCTAATTTTAATTATTTAATTTCTGACGCTGACTTGACTGCCGGTTATTGGAGGGAAACGATTTCCTCAACATCAATGCCATAGTAAAACGCTGTTTTTGGATATAAATATGAACTTGATAGAACTAAAAATGCATGCATTGTCTAACATAATGTCCTAGGAGTGTCATCTGATGGAGATTGTAAAAGGTTAGTGCATCATTTTAGCTGGTTTTATGGTTTTGGTGACCCTGTCTTTGACTTGACAAAACATTACACACAACTCTTGTAAATGTACTGTCCTAACATACTCTAAATTTATGCTTTCGCCGTAAAACCTTTTTGAAATCGTAAAACGTGGTTAGATTAAGGAGATGTTTATCTTTCAAATGGTGTAACATAGTTGTATTTTTGAAAAATTTGAATTTTGACATTTATTTGGATTCAAATTTGCCGCTCTTGAAATGCACCTGCTGTTGATGGAGTGCACCACGGGTGGCACGCTAGCGTCCCACCTAGCCCCAAGAGGTTAAGAATTGACTGAATGAAACATGGTTGAGTTGCGTGATTTTCACATTTGCAGGTTATATGACAATAGCTCTAGGCTGTTTTCAACAACTTCCGGTTGTCACAGGAAGCTCCTGCTCCACACACGTTGTCTTTGGGGTAGACATAAACAGAATCCTGAATATGAAGTCTCTACCTTAAGAATTGACTGAATGGCACATGTTTGAGTTGCGTGATTTTCACTATGTGCGTTTTATATGACAATAGCTCTAGGCTGTTTTTAACAACTTCCGGTTGTCACAGGAAGCTCTTGCTCGACACACATTGTCTTTGGGGTAGACATAAACAGAATCCTGAATATGAAGTCTCTACCTTAAGAATTGACTGAATGACCGATGGTTGAGTTGATTGATTTTCACTATGTGCAGGTTATATGACAATAGCTCTAGGCTGTTTTTAACAACTTCCGGTTGTCACAGGAAGCTCCTGCTCCACACACGTTGTCTTTGGGGTATATATAAACAGAATCCTGAATATGAAGTCTCTACCTTAAGAATTGACTGAATGGCACATGGTTGAGTTGCGTGATTTTCACTATCTGCTGGTTGGCCATATGACAATAGCTCTTGTGTGTTTGTAACAACTTCCGGTTGTCACAGGAAGTTCTTACTCAACACACGTTGTCTTTGGGGTAGACATAAACAGAATCCTGAATATGACGTCTCTACCTTAAGAATTGACTGAATGGCACATGGTTGAGTTGCGTGATATTCATTATGTGCGTTTTATATGACAATAGCTCTAGGCTGTTTTTAACAACTTCCGGTTGTCACAGGAAGCTCTTGCTCCACACACGTTGTCTTTGGGGTAGACATAAACAGAATCCTGAATATGAAGTCTCTACCTTAAGAATTGACTGAATGACAGATGGTTGAGTTGATTGATTTTCACTATGTGCAGGTTATATGACAATAGCTCTAGGCTGTTTTTAACAACTTCCGGTTGTCACAGGAATCTCTTGCTCCACACACGTTGTCTATGGGGTAGACATAAACAGAATCCTGAATATGAAGTCTCTACCTTAAGAATTTACTGAATGGCACATGGTTGAGTTGCGTGATTTTCACTGTCTGCTGGTTGGCCATATGACAATAGCTCTAGGCTGTTTTTAACAACTTCCGGTTGTCACAGGAAGCTCTTGCTCCACACACGTTGTCTTTGGGGTAGACATAAACAGAATCCTGAATATGAAGTCCCTACCTTAAGAATTGACTGAATGGCACATGGTTGAGTTGCGTGAATTTCACTATCTGCTGGTTGGCCATATGACAATAGCTCTTGGGTGTTTTTAACAACTTCCGGTTGTCACAGGAAGTTCTTACTCAACTCACGTTGTCTTTGGGGTAGACATAAACAGAATCATGTATAAGAAGTCTCTACCTTAAGAATTGACTGAATGAAACATGGTTGAGTTGTGTGATTTTCACATTTGCAGGTTATATGACAATAGCTCTAGGCTGTTTTTAACCACTTCCGGTTGTCACAGGAAGCTCTTGCTCCACACACGTTTTCTTTGGGGTATACATAAACTGAATCCTGAATATGAAGTCTCTACCTTAAGAATTGACTGAATGACAGATGGTTGAGTTGTGTGATTTTTACTATGTGCGTTTTATATTACAATTGCTGTAGGCTGTTTTTAACAACTTCCGGTTGTCACAGGAAGCTCCTGCTCAACACACGTTGTCTTTGGGGTATATATAAACAGAATCCTGAATATGAAGTCTCTACCTTAAGAATTGACTGAATGGCACATGGTTGAGTTGCGTGATTTTCACTATGTGCGTTTTATATGACAATAGCTCTAGGCTGTTTTTAACAACTTCCGGTTGTCACAGGAATCTCCTGCTCCACACACGTTGTCTTTGGGGTAGACATAAACAGAATCCTGAATATGAAGTCTCTACCTTAAGAATTGACTGAATGGCAGATGGTTGAGTTGCGTGATTTTCACTATGTGCGTTTTATATTACAATTGCTCTAGGCTGTTTTTAACATCTTCCGGTTGTCACAGGAAGCTCCTGCTCCACACACGTTGTCTTTGGGGTAGACATAAACAGAATCCTGAATATGAAGTCTCTACCTTAAGAATTGACTGAATGGCACATGTTTGAGTTGCGTGATTTTCACTATGTGCGTTTTATATGACAATAGCTCTAGGCTGTTTTTAACAACTTCCGGTTGTCACAGGAAGCTCTTGCTCGACACACATTGTCTTTGGGGTAGACATAAACAGAATCCTGAATATGAAGTCTCTACCTTAAGAATTGACTGAATGGCACGTTTGAGTTGCTTGATTTTCACTATGTGCGTTTTATATGACAAAAGCTCTAGGCTGTTTTTAACAACTTCCGGTTGTCACAGGAAGCTCCTGCTCCACACACGTTGTCTTTGGGGTATATATAAACAGAATCCTGAATATGAAGTCTCTACCTTAAGAATTGACTGAATGGCACATGGTTGAGTTGCGTGATTTTCACTATGTGCGTTTTATATGACAATAGCTCTAGGCTGTTTTTAACAACTTCCGGTTGTCACAGGAATCTCCTGCTCCACACACGTTGTCTTTGGGGTATATATAAACAGAATCCTGAATATGAAGTCTCTACCTTAAGAATTGACTGAATGGCACATGGTTGAGTTGCGTGATTTTCACTATGTGCGTTTTATATGACAATAGCTCTAGGCTGTTTTTAACAACTTCCGGTTGTCACAGGAATGTCTTGCTCCACACACGTTGTCTATGGGGTAGACATAAACAGAATCCTGAATATGAAGTCTCTACCTTAAGAATTTACTGAATGGCACATGGTTGAGTTGCGTGATTTTCACTGTCTGCGGTTGGATATGACAATAGCTCTAGGCTGTTTTTAACAACTTCCGGTTGTCACAGGAAGCTCTTGCTCCACACACGTTGTCTTTGGGGTAGACATAAACAGAATCCTGAATATGAAGTCCCTACCTTAAGAATTGACTGAATGGCACATGGTTGAGTTGCGTGAATTTCACTATCTGCTGGTTGGCCATATGACAATAGCTCTTGGGTGTTTTTAACAACTTCCGGTTGTCACAGGAAGTTCTTACTCAACTCACGTTGTCTTTGGGGTAGACATAAACAGAATCATGTATAAGAAGTCTCTACCTTAAGAATTGACTGAATGAAACATGGTTGAGTTGCGTGATTTTCACATTTGCAGGTTATATGACAATAGCTCTAGGCTGTTTTTAACCACTTCCGGTTGTCACAGGAAGCTCTTGCTCCACACACGTTGTCTTTGGGGTATACATAAACTGAATCCTGAATATGAAGTCTCTACCTTAAGAATTGACTGAATGACAGATGGTTGAGTTGTGTGATTTTTACTATGTGCGTTTTATATTACAATTGCTGTAGGCTGTTTTTAACAACTTCCGGTTGTCACAGGAAGCTCCTGCTCCACACACGTTGTCTTTGGGGTAGACATAAACAGAATCCTGAATATGAAGTCTCTACCTTAAGAATTGACTGAATGACCGATGGTTGAGTTGATTGATTTTCACTATGTGCAGGTTATATGACAATAGCTCTAGGCTGTTTTTAACAACTTCCGGTTGTCACAGGAAGCTCCTGCTCCACACACGTTGTCTTTGGGGTAGACATAAACAGAATCCTGAATATGACATCTCTACCTTAAGAATTGACTGAATGGCACATGGTTGAGTTGCGTGATTTTCACTATGTGCGTTTTTATATGACAATAGCTCTAGGCTGTTTTTAACAACTTCCGGTTGTCACAGGAAGCTCTTGCTCCACACACATTGTCTTTGGGGTAGACATAAACAGAATCCTGAATATGAAGTCTCTACCTTAAGAATTGACTGAATGACACATGGTTGAGTTGAGTGATTTTCACTATGTGCAGGTTATATGACAATAGCTCTAGGCTGTTTTTAACCACTTCCGGTTGTCACAGGAAGCTCTTGCTCCACACACGTTGTCTTTGGGGTATACATAAACAGAATCCTGAATATGAAGTCTCTACCTTAAGAATTGACTGAATGGCACATGGTTGAGTTGCGTGATTTTCACTATCTGCTGGTTGGCCATATGACAATAGCTCTTGTGTGTTTGTAACAACTTCCGGTTGTCACAGGAAGTTCTTACTCAACACACGTTGTCTTTGGGGTAGACATAAACAGAATCCTG
This sequence comes from Salmo salar, assembly GCF_965601325.2. Taxonomy (NCBI): domain Eukaryota; kingdom Metazoa; phylum Chordata; class Actinopteri; order Salmoniformes; family Salmonidae; genus Salmo; species Salmo salar. Next base: position 45,582,713 of record NC_138295.1, on the reverse strand, counting down.
AATATGACGTCTCTACCTTAAGAATTGACTGAATGGCACATGGTTGAGTTGCGTGATATTCATTATGTGCGTTTTATATGACAATAGCTCTAGGCTGTTTTTAACAACTTCCGGTTGTCACAGGAAGCTCTTGCTCCACACACGTTGTCTTTGGGGTAGACATAAACAGAATCCTGAATATGAAGTCTCTACCTTAAGAATTGACTGAATGACAGATGGTTGAGTTGATTGATTTTCACTATGTGCAGGTTATATGACAATAGCTCTAGGCTGTTTTTAACAACTTCCGGTTGTCACAGGAAGCTCTTGCTTCACACACGTTGTCTATGGGGTAGACATAAACAGAATCCTGAATATGAAGTCTCTACCTTAAGAATTTACTGAATGGCACATGGTTGAGTTGCGTGATTTTCACTGTCTGCTGGTTGGCCATATGACAATAGCTCTAGGCTGTTTTTAACAACTTCCGGTTGTCACAGGAAGCTCTTGCTCCACACACGTTGTCTTTGGGGTAGACATAAACAGAATCCTGAATATGAAGTCCCTACCTTAAGAATTGACTGAATGGCACATGGTTGAGTTGCGTGAATTTCACTATCTGCTGGTTGGCCATATGACAATAGCTCTTGGGTGTTTTTAACAACTTCCGGTTGTCACAGGAAGTTCTTACTCAACTCACGTTGTCTTTGGGGTAGACATAAACAGAATCATGTATAAGAAGTCTCTACCTTAAGAATTGACTGAATGAAACATGGTTGAGTTGCGTGATTTTCACATTTGCAGGTTATATGACAATAGCTCTAGGCTGTTTTTAACCACTTCCGCTTGTCACAGGAAGCTCTTGCTCCACACACGTTGTCTTTGGGGTATACATAAACTGAATCCTGAATATGAAGTCTCTACCTTAAGAATTGACTGAATGACAGATGGTTGAGTTGTGTGATTTTTACTATGTGCGTTTTATATTACAATTGCTTTAGGCTGTTTTTAACAACTTCCGGTTGTCACAGGAAGCTCCTGCTCGACACACATTGTCTTTGGGGTAGACATAAACAGAATCCTGAATATGAAGTCTCTACCTTAAGAATTGACTGAATGACCGATGGTTGAGTTGATTGATTTTCACTATGTGCAGGTTATATGACAATAGCTCTAGGCTGTTTTTAACAACTTCCGGTTGTCACAGGAAGCTCCTGCTCCACACACGTTGTCTTTGGGGTAGACATAAACAGAATCCTGAATATGAAGTCTCTACCTTAAGAATTGACTGAATGGCACATGGTTGAGTTGCGTGATTTTCACTATGTGCGGTTTTATATGACAATAGCTCTAGGCTGTTTTTAACAACTTCCGGTTGTCACAGGAAGCTCCTGCTCCACACACGTTGTCTTTGGGGTATATATAAACAGAATCCTGAATATGAAGTCTCTACCTTAAGAATTGACTGAATGGCACATGGTTGAGTTGCGTGATTTTCACTATGTGCTGGTTCGATATGACAATAGCTCTAGGCTGTTTTTAACAACTTCCGGTTGTCACAGGAAGCTCTTGCTCCACACACGTTGTCTTTGGGGTAGACATAAACAGAATCCTGAATATGAAGTCTCTACCTTAAGAATTGACTGAATGGCACATGGTTGAGTTGCGTGATTTTCACTGTGTGCTGGTTGGCCATATGACAATAGCTCTAGGCTGTTTTTAACAACTTCCGGTTGTCACAGGAAGCTCTTGCTCCACACACGTTGTCTTTGGGGTAGACATAAACAGAATCCTGAATATGAAGTCCCTACCTTAAGAATTGACTGAATGGCACATGGTTGAGTTGCGTGAATTTCACTATCTGCTGGTTGGCCATATGACAATAGCTCTTGGGTGTTTTTAACAACTTCCGGTTGTCACAGGAAGTTCTTACTCAACTCACGTTGTCTTTGGGGTAGACATAAACAGAATCATGTATAAGAAGTCTCTACCTTAAGAATTGACTGAATGAAACATGGTTGAGTTGCGTGATTTTCACATTTGCAGGTTATATGACAATAGCTCTAGGCTGTTTTTAACCACTTCCGGTTGTCACAGGAAGCTCTTGCTCCACACACGTTGTCTTTGGGGTATACATAAACTGAATCCTGAATATGAAGTCTCTACCTTAAGAATTGACTGAATGACAGATGGTTGAGTTGAGTGATTTTCACTATGTGCGAGTTATATGACAATAGCTCTAGGCTGTTTTTAACAACTTCCGGTTGTCACAGGAAGCTCTTGCTCGACACACGTTGTCTTTGGGGTAGACATAAACAGAATCCTGAATATGAAGTCTCTACCTTAAGAATTGACTGAATGGCACATGGTTGAGTTGCGTGATTTTCACTATGTGCGTTTTATATGACAATAGCTCTAGGCTGTTTTTAACAACTTCCGGTTGTCACAGGAAGCTCTTGCTCCACACACGTTGTCTTTGGGGTAGACATAAACAGAATCCTGAATATGAAGTCTCTACCTTAAGAATTGACTGAATGGCACATGGTTGAGTTGCGTGATTTTCACTATGTGCGTTTTATATGACAATAGCTCTAGGCTGTTTTTAACAACTTCCGGTTGTCACAGGAAGCTCTTGCTCCACACACGTTGTCTTTGGGGTAGACATAAACAGAATCCTGAATATGAAGTCTCTACCTTAAGAATTGACTGAATGGCACATGGTTGAGTTGCGTGATTTTCACTATGTGCGTTTTATATGACAATAGCTCTAGGCTGTTTTTAACAACTTCCGGTTGTCACAGGAAGCTCCTGCTCCACACACGTTGTCTTTGGGGTAGACATAAACAGAATCCTGAATATGAAGTCTCTACCTTAAGAATTGACTGAATGGCACATGGTTGAGTTGCGTGATTTTCACTATGTGCGTTTTATATGACAATAGCTCTAGGCTGTTTTTAACAACTTCCGGTTGTCACAGGAAGCTCTTGCTCCACACACGTTGTCTTTGGGGTAGACATAAACAGAATCCTGAATATGAAGTCTCTACCTTAAGAATTGACTGAATGACAGATGGTTGAGTTGATTGATTTTCACTATGTGCAGGTTATATGACAATAGCTCTAGGCTGTTTTTAACAACTTCCGGTTGTCACAGGAAGCTCTTGCTTCACACACGTTGTCTATGGGGTAGACATAAACAGAATCCTGAATATGAAGTCTCTACCTTAAGAATTTACTGAATGGCACATGGTTGAGTTGCGTGATTTTCACTGTCTGCTGGTTGGCCATATGACAATAGCTCTAGGCTGTTTTTAACAACTTCCGGTTGTCACAGGAAGCTCTTGCTCCACACACGTTGTCTTTGGGGTAGACATAAACAGAATCCTGAATATGAAGTCCCTACCTTAAGAATTGACTGAATGGCACATGGTTGAGTTGCGTGAATTTCACTATCTGCTGGTTGGCCATATGACAATAGCTCTTGGGTGTTTTTAACAACTTCCGGTTGTCACAGGAAGTTCTTACTCAACTCACGTTGTCTTTGGGGTAGACATAAACAGAATCATGTATAAGAAGTCTCTACCTTAAGAATTGACTGAATGAAACATGGTTGAGTTGCGTGATTTTCACATTTGCAGGTTATATGACAATAGCTCTAGGCTGTTTTTAACCACTTCCGCTTGTCACAGGAAGCTCTTGCTCCACACACGTTGTCTTTGGGGTATACATAAACTGAATCCTGAATATGAAGTCTCTACCTTAAGAATTGACTGAATGACAGATGGTTGAGTTGTGTGATTTTTACTATGTGCGTTTTATATTACAATTGCTGTAGGCTGTTTTTAACAACTTCCGGTTGTCACAGGAAGCTCTTGCTCCACACACGTTGTCTTTGGGGTAGACATAAACAGAATCCTGAATATGAAGTCTCTACCTTAAGAATTGACTGAATGGCACGTTTGAGTTGCGTGATTTTCACTATGTGCGTTTTATATGACAATAGCTCTAGGCTGTTTTTAACAACTTCCGGTTGTCACAGGAAGCTCCTGCTCCACACACGTTGTCTTTGGGGTATATATAAACAGAATCCTGAATATGAAGTCTCTACCTTAAGAATTGACTGAATGGCACATGGTTGAGTTGCGTGATTTTCACTATGTGCGTTTTATATGACAATAGCTCTAGGCTGTTTTTAACAACTTCCGGTTGTCACAGGAATGTCTTGCTCCACACACGTTGTCTTTGGGGTAGACATTAACAGAATCCTGAATATGAAGTCTCTACCTTAAGAATTGACTGAATGGCACATGGTTGAGTTGCGGGATTTTCACTATGTGCGTTTTATATGACAATAGCTCTAGGCTGTTTTTAACAACTTCCGGTTGTCACAGGAATCTCCTGCTCCACACACGTTGTCTTTGGGGTATATATAAAAAGAATCCTGAATATGCAGTCTCTACCTTAAGAATTGACTGAATGACAGATGGTTGAGTTGATTGATTTTCACTATGTGCGTTTTATATGACAATAGCTCTAGGCTGTTTTTAACAACTTCCGGTTGTCACAGGAAGCTCCTGCTCCATACACGTTGTCTTTGGGGTATATATAAACAGAATCCTGAATATGAAGTCTCTACCTTAAGAATTGACTGAATGACAGATGGTTGAGTTGCGTGAATTTCACTATCTGCTGGTTCGCCATATGACAATTGCTCTAGGCTGTTTTTAACAACTTCCGGTTGTCACAGGAAGCACTTGCTTCACACACGTTGTCTATGGGGTAGACATAAACAGAATCCTGAATATGAAGTCTCTACCTTAAGAATTTACTGAATGGCACATGGTTGAGTTGCGTGATTTTCACTGTCTGCTGGTTGGCCATATGACAATAGCTCTAGGCTGTTTTTAACAACTTCCGGTTGTCACAGGAAGCTCTTGCTCCACACACGTTGTCTTTGGGGTAGACATAAACAGAATCCTGAATATGAAGTCCCTACCTTAAGAATTGACTGAATGGCACATGGTTGAGTTGCGTGAATTTCACTATCTGCTGGTTGGCCATATGACAATAGCTCTTGGGTGTTTTTAACAACTTCCGGTTGTCACAGGAAGTTCTTACTCAACTCACGTTGTCTTTGGGGTAGACATAAACAGAATCATGTATAAGAAGTCTCTACCTTAAGAATTGAATGAATGAAACATGGTTGAGTTGTGTGATTTTCACATTTGCAGGTTATATGACAATAGCTCTAGGCTGTTTTTAACCACTTCCGGTTGTCACAGGAAGCTCTTGCTCCACACACGTTTTCTTTGGGGTATACATAAACTGAATCCTGAATATGAAGTCTCTACCTTAAGAATTGACTGAATGACCGATGGTTGAGTTGATTGATTTTCACTATGTGCAGGTTATATGACAATAGCTCTAGGCTGTTTTTAACAACTTCCGGTTGTCACAGGAAGCTCCTGCTCCACACACGTTGTCTTTGGGGTATATATAAACAGAATCCTGAATATGAAGTCTCTACCTTAAGAATTGACTGAATGGCACATGGTTGAGTTGCGTGATTTTCACTATGTGCGTTTTATATGACAATAGCTCTAGGCTGTTTTTAACAACTTCCGGTTGTCACAGGAATCTCCTGCTCCACACACGTTGTCTTTGGGGTATATATAAACAGAATCCTGAATATGAAGTCTCTACCTTAAGAATTGACTGAATGGCACATGGTTGAGTTGCGTGATTTTCACTGTCTGCTGGTTGGCCATATGACAATAGCTCTAGGCTGTTTTTAACAACTTCCGGTTGTCACAGGAAGCTCTTGCTCCACACACGTTGTCTTTGGGGTAGACATAAACAGAATCCTGAATATGAAGTCCCTACCTTAAGAATTGACTGAATGGCACATGGTTGAGTTGCGTGAATTTCACTATCTGCTGGTTGGCCATATGACAATAGCTCTTGGGTGTTTTTAACAACTTCCGGTTGTCACAGGAAGTTCTTACTCAACTCACGTTGTCTTTGGGGTAGACATAAACAGAATCATGTATAAGAAGTCTCTACCTTAAGAATTGACTGAATGAAACATGGTTGAGTTGCGTGATTTTCACATTTGCAGATTATATGACAATAGCTCTAGGCTGTTTTTAACCACTTCCGGTTGTCACAGGAAGCTCTTGCTCCACACACGTTGTCTTTGGGGTATACATAAACTGAATCCTGAATATGAAGTCTCTACCTTAAGAATTGACTGAATGACAAATGGTTGAGTTGTGTGATTTTTACTATGTGCGTTTTATATTACAATTGCTGTAGGCTGTTTTTAACAACTTCCGGTTGTCACAGGAAGCTCCTGCTCCACACACGTTGTCTTTGGCGTAGACATAAACAGAATCCTGAATATGAAGTCTCTACCTTAAGAATTGACTGAATGGCACATGTTTGAGTTACGTGATTTTCACTATGTGCGTTTTATATGACAATAGCTCTAGGCTGTTTTTAACAACTTCCGGTTGTCACAGGAAGCTCTTGCTCGACACACATTGTCTTTGGGGTAGACATAAACAGAATCCTGAATATGAAGTCTCTACCTTAAGAATTGACTGAATGACCGATGGTTGAGTTGATTGATTTTCACTATGTGCAGGTTATATGACAATAGCTCTAGGCTGTTTTTAACAACTTCCGGTTGTCACAGGAAGCTCCTGCTCCACACACGTTGTCTTTGGGGTAGACATAAACAGAATCCTGAATATGACATCTCTACCTTAAGAATTGACTGAATGGCACATGGTTGAGTTGCGTGATTTTCACTATGTGCGTTTTTATATGACAATAGCTCTAGGCTGTTTTTAACAACTTCCGGTTGTCACAGGAAGCTCTTGCTCCACACACATTGTCTTTGGGGTAGACATAAACAGAATCCTGAATATGAAGTCTCTACCTTAAGAATTGACTGAATGACACATGGTTGAGTTGAGTGATTTTCACTATGTGCAGGTTATATGACAATAGCTCTAGGCTGTTTTTAACCACTTCCGGTTGTCACAGGAAGCTCTTGCTCCACACACGTTGTCTTTGGGGTATACATAAACAGAATCCTGAATATGAAGTCTCTACCTTAAGAATTGACTGAATGGCACATGGTTGAGTTGCGTGATTTTCACTATCTGCTGGTTGGCCATATGACAATAGCTATTGTGTGTTTGTAACAACTTCCGGTTGTCACAGGAAGTTCTTACTCAACACACGTTGTCTTTGGGGTAGACATAAACAGAATCCTGAATATGACGTCTCTACCTTAAGAATTGACTGAATGGCACATGGTTGAGTTGCGTGATATTCATTATGTGCGTTTTATATGACAATAGCTCTAGGCTGTTTTTAACAACTTCCGGTTGTCACAGGAAGCTCTTGCTCCACACACGTTGTCTTTGGGGTAGACATAAACAGAATCCTGAATATGAAGTCTCTACCTTAAGAATTGACTGAATGACAGATGGTTGAGTTGATTGATTTTCACTATGTGCAGGTTATATGACAATAGCTCTAGGCTGTTTTTAACAACTTCCGGTTGTCACAGGAAGCTCTTGCTTCACACACGTTGTCTATGGGGTAGACATAAACAGAATCCTGAATATGAAGTCTCTACCTTAAGAATTTACTGAATGGCACATGGTTGAGTTGCGTGATTTTCACTGTCTGCTGGTTGGCCATATGACAATAGCTCTAGGCTGTTTTTAACAACTTCCGGTTGTCACAGGAAGCTCTTGCTCCACACACGTTGTCTTTGGGGTAGACATAAACAGAATCCTGAATATGAAGTCCCTACCTTAAGAATTGACTGAATGGCACATGGTTGAGTTGCGTGAATTTCACTATCTGCTGGTTGGCCATATGACAATAGCTCTTGGGTGTTTTTAACAACTTCCGGTTGTCACAGGAAGTTCTTACTCAACTCACGTTGTCTTTGGGGTAGACATAAACAGAATCATGTATAAGAAGTCTCTACCTTAAGAATTGACTGAATGAAACATGGTTGAGTTGTGTGATTTTCACATTTGCAGGTTATATGACAATAGCTCTAGGCTGTTTTTAACCACTTCCGGTTGTCACAGGAAGCTCTTGCTCCACACACGTTTTCTTTGGGGTATACATAAACTGAATCCTGAATATGAAGTCTCTACCTTAAGAATTGACTGAATGACCGATGGTTGAGTTGATTGATTTTCACTATGTGCAAGTTATATGACAATAGCTCTAGGCTGTTTTTAACAACTTCCGGTTGTCACAGGAAGCTCTTGCTCGACACACATTGTCTTTGGGGTAGACATAAACAGAATCCTGAATATGAAGTCTCTACCTTAAGAATTGACTGAATGACCGATGGTTGAGTTGATTGATTTTCACTATGTGCAAGTTATATGACAATAGCTCTAGGCTGTTTTTAACAACTTCCGGTTGTCACAGGAAGCTCCTGCTCCACACACGTTGTCTTTGGGGTATATATAAACAGAATCCTGAATATGAAGTCTCTACCTTAAGAATTGACTGAATGGCACATGGTTGAGTTGCGTGATTTTCACTATGTGCGTTTTTTATGACAATAGCTCTAGGCTGTTTTTAACAACTTCCGGTTGTCACAGGAATCTCCTGCTCCACACACGTTGTCTTTGGGGTATATATAAACAGAATCCTGAATATGAAGTCTCTACCTTAAGAATTGACTGAATGGCACATGGTTGAGTTGCGTGATTTTCACTATGTGCGTTTTATATGACAATAGCTCTAGGATGTTTTTAACAACTTCCGGTTGTCACAGGAATCTCTTGCTCCACACACGTTGTCTTTGGGGTAGACATAAAGAGAATCCTGAATATGAAGTCTCTACCTTAAGAATTGACTGAATGACAGATGGTTGAGTTGCGTGATTTTCACTATGTGCGTTTTATATTACAATTGCTCTAGGCTGTTTTTAACAACTTCCGGTTGTCACAGGAAGCTCCTGCTCCACACACGTTGTCTTTGGGGTAGACATAAACAGAATCCTGAATATGAAGTCTCTACCTTAAGAATTGACTGAATGGCACATGTTTGAGTTGCGTGATTTTCACTATGTGCGTTTTATATGACAATAGCTCTAGGCTGTTTTTAACAACTTCCGGTTGTCACAGGAAGCTCTTGCTCGACACACATTGTCTTTGGGGTAGACATAAACAGAATCCTGAATATGAAGTCTCTACCTTAAGAATTGACTGAATGGCACGTTTGAGTTGCTTGATTTTCACTATGTGCGTTTTATATGACAAAAGCTCTAGGCTGTTTTTAACAACTTCCGGTTGTCACAGGAAGCTCCTGCTCCACACACGTTGTCTTTGGGGTATATATAAACAGAATCCTGAATATGAAGTCTCTACCTTAAGAATTGACTGAATGGCACATGGTTGAGTTGCGTGATTTTCACTATGTGCGTTTTATATGACAATAGCTCTAGGCTGTTTTTAACAACTTCCGGTTGTCACAGGAATCTCCTGCTCCACACACGTTGTCTTTGGGGTATATATAAACAGAATCCTGAATATGAAGTCTCTACCTTAAGAATTGACTGAATGACAGATGGTTGAGTTGATTGATTTTCACTATGTGCAGGTTATATGACAATAGCTCTAGGCTGTTTTTAACAACTTCCGGTTGTCACAGGAAGCTCCTGCTCCATACACGTTGTCTTTGGGGTATATATAAACAGAATCCTGAATATGAAGTCTCTACCTTAAGAATTGACTGAATGGCACATGGTTGAGTTGCGTGAATTTCACTATCTGCTGGTTCGCCATATGACAATTGCTCTAGGCTGTTTTTAACAACTTCCGGTTGTCACAGGAAGCTCTTGCTTCACACACGTTGTCTATGGGGTAGACATAAACAGAATCCTGAATATGAAGTCTCTACCTTAAGAATTTACTGAATGGCACATGGTTGAGTTGCGTGATTTTCACTGTCTGCTGGTTGGCCATATGACAATAGCTCTAGGCTGTTTTTAACAACTTCCGGTTGTCACAGGAAGCTCTTGCTCCACACACGTTGTCTTTGGGGTAGACATAAACAGAATCCTGAATATGAAGTCCCTACCTTAAGAATTGACTGAATGGCACATGGTTGAGTTGCGTGAATTTCACTATCTGCTGGTTGGCCATATGACAATAGCTCTTGGGTGTTTTTAACAACTTCCGGTTGTCACAGGAAGTTCTTACTCAACTCACGTTGTCTTTGGGGTAGACATAAACAGAATCATGTATAAGAAGTCTCTACCTTAAGAATTGACTGAATGAAACATGGTTGAGTTGTGTGATTTTCACATTTGCAGGTTATATGACAATAGCTCTAGGCTGTTTTTAACCACTTCCGGTTGTCACAGGAAGCTCTTGCTCCACACACGTTTTCTTTGGGGTATACATAAACTGAATCCTGAATATGAAGTCTCTACCTTAAGAATTGACTGAATGACCGATGGTTGAGTTGATTGATTTTCACTATGTGCAAGTTATATGACAATAGCTCTAGGCTGTTTTTAACAACTTCCGGTTGTCACAGGAAGCTCTTGCTCGACACACATTGTCTTTGGGGTAGACATAAACAGAATCCTGAATATGAAGTCTCTACCTTAAGAATTGACTGAATGACCGATGGTTGAGTTGATTGATTTTCACTATGTGCAAGTTATATGACAATAGCTCTAGGCTGTTTTTAACAACTTCCGGTTGTCACAGGAAGCTCCTGCTCCACACACGTTGTCTTTGGGGTATATATAAACAGAATCCTGAATATGAAGTCTCTACCTTAAGAATTGACTGAATGGCACATGGTTGAGTTGCGTGATTTTCACTATGTGCGTTTTATATGACAATAGCTCTAGGCTGTTTTTAACAACTTCCGGTTGTCACAGGAATCTCCTGCTCCACACACGTTGTCTTTGGGGTATATATAAACAGAATCCTGAATATGAAGTCTCTACCTTAAGAATTGACTGAATGGCACATGGTTGAGTTGCGTGATTTTCACTATGTGCGTTTTATATGACAATAGCTCTAGGATGTTTTTAACAACTTCCGGTTGTCACAGGAATCTCTTGCTCCACACACGTTGTCTTTGGGGTAGACATAAAGAGAATCCTGAATATGAAGTCTCTACCTTAAGAATTGACTGAATGACAGATGGTTGAGTTGCGTGATTTTCACTATGTGCGTTTTATATTACAATTGCTCTAGGCTGTTTTTAACAACTTCCGGTTGTCACAGGAAGCTCCTGCTCCACACACGTTGTCTTTGGGGTAGACATAAACAGAATCCTGAATATGAAGTCTCTACCTTAAGAATTGACTGAATGGCACATGTTTGAGTTGCGTGATTTTCACTATGTGCGTTTTATATGACAATAGCTCTAGGCTGTTTTTAACAACTTCCGGTTGTCACAGGAAGCTCTTGCTCGACACACATTGTCTTTGGGGTAGACATAAACAGAATCCTGAATATGAAGTCTCTACCTTAAGAATTGACTGAATGGCACGTTTGAGTTGCTTGATTTTCACTATGTGCGTTTTATATGACAAAAGCTCTAGGCTGTTTTTAACAACTTCCGGTTGTCACAGGAAGCTCCTGCTCCACACACGTTGTCTTTGGGGTATATATAAACAGAATCCTGAATATGAAGTCTCTACCTTAAGAATTGACTGAATGGCACATGGTTGAGTTGCTTGATTTTCACTATGTGCGTTTTATATGACAATAGCTCTAGGCTGTTTTTAACAACTTCCGGTTGTCACAGGAATCTCCTGCTCCACACACGTTGTCTTTGGGGTATATATAAACAGAATCCTGAATATGAAGTCTCTACCTTAAGAATTGACTGAATGGCACATGGTTGAGTTGCGTGATTTTCACTATGTGCGTTTTATATGACAATAGCTCTAGGCTGTTTTTAACAACTTCCGGTTGTCACAGGAATGTCTTGCTCCACACACGTTGTCTTTGGGGTAGACATTAACAGAATCCTGAATATGAAGTCTCTACCTTAAGAATTGACTGAATGGCACATGGTTGAGTTGCGTGATTTTCACTATGTGCGTTTTATATGACAATAGCTCTAGGCTGTTTTTAACAACTTCCGGTTGTCACAGGAATCTCCTGCTCCACACACGTTGTCTTTGGGGTAGACATAAACAGAATCCTGAATATGAAGTCTCTACCTTAAGAATTGACTGAATGACAGATGGTTGAGTTGTGTGATTTTCACTATGTGCGTTTTATATTACAATTGCTCTAGGCTGTTTTTAACAACTTCCGGTTGTCACAGGAAGCTCCTGCTCCACACACGTTGTCTTTGGGGTAGACATAAACAGAATCCTGAATATGACGTCTCTACCTTAAGAATTGACTGAATGGCACATGGTTGAGTTGCGTGATTTTCAATATGTGCGTTTTTATATGACAAAAGCTCTAGGCTGTTTTTAACAACTTCCGGTTCTCACAGGAAGCTCTTGCTCCACACACATTGTCTTTGGGGTAGACATAAACAGAATCCTGAATATGAAGTCTCTACCTTAAGAATTGACTGAATGACAGATGGTTGAGTTGCGTGATTTTCACTATGTGCGTTTTATATTACAATTGCTCTAGGCTGTTTTTAACAACTTCCGGTTGTCACATGAAGCTCCTGCTCCACACACGTTGTCTTTGGGGTAGACATAAACAGAATCCTGAATATGAAGTCTCTACCTTAAGAATTGACTGAATGGCACATGTTTGAGATGCGTGATTTTCACTATGTGTGTTTTATATGACAATAGCTCTAGGCTGTTTTTAACAACTTCCGGTTGTCACAGGAAGCTCTTGCTCGACACACATTGTCTTTGGGGTATATATAAACAGAATCCTGAATATGAAGTCTCTACCTTAAGAATTGACTGAATGGCACATGGTTGAGTTGCGTGATTTTCACTATGTGCGTTTTATATGACAATAGCTCTAGGCTGTTTTTAACAACTTCCGGTTGTCACAGGAATCTCCTGCTCCACACACGTTGTCTTTGGGGTAGACATAAACAGAATCCTGAATATGAAGTCTCTACCTTAAGAATTTACTGAATGGCACATGGTTGAGTTGCGTGATTTTCACTGTCTGCTGGTTGGCCATATGACAATAGCTCTAGGCTGTTTTTAACAACTTCCGGTTGTCACAGGAAGCTCTTGCTCCACACACGTTGTCTTTGGGGTAGACATAAACAGAATCCTGAATATGAAGTCCCTACCTTAAGAATTGACTGAATGGCACATGGTTGAGTTGCGTGAATTTCACTATCTGCTGCTTGGCCATATGACAATAGCTCTTGGGTGTTTTTAACAACTTCCGGTTGTCACAGGAAGTTCTTACTCAACTCACGTTGTCTTTGGGGTAGACATAAACAGAATCATGTATAAGAAGTCTCTACCTCAAGAATTGACTGAATGAAACATGGTTGAGTTGCGTGATTTTCACATTTGCAGGTTATATGCCAATAGCTCTAGGCTGTTTTTAACCACTTCCGGTTGTCACAGGAAGCTCTTGCTCCACACACGTTGTCTTTGGGGTATACATAAACTGAATCCTGAATATGAAGTCTCTACCTTAAGAATTGACTGAATGACAGATGGTTGAGTTGTGTGATTTTTACTATGTGCGTTTTATATTACAATTGCTGTAGGCTGTTTTTAACAACTTCCGGTTGTCACAGGAAGCTCTTGCTCGACACACGTTGTCTTTGGGGTAGACATAAACAGAATCCTGAATATGAAGTCTCTACCTTAAGAATTGACTGAATGGCACATGGTTGAGTTGCGTGATTTTCACTATGTGCGTTTTATATGACAATAGCTCTAGGCTGTTTTTAACAACTTCCGGTTGTCACAGGAAGCTCCTGCTCCACACACGTTGTCTTTGGGGTAGACATAAACAGAATCCTGAATATGAAGTCTCTACCTTAAGAATTGACTGAATGGCACGATGGTTGAGTTGCGTGATTTTCACTATGTGCGTTTTATATGACAATAGCTCTAGGCTGTTTTTAACAACTTCCGGTTGTCACAGGAAGCTCCTGCTCCACACACGTTGTCTTTGGGGTAGACATAAACAGAATCCTGAATATGAAGTCTCTACCTTAAGAATTGACTGAATGGCACATGGTTGAGTTGCGTGATTTTCACTATGTGCGTTTTATATGACAATAGCTCTAGGCTGTTTTTAACAACTTCCGGTTGTCACAGGAAGCTCTTGCTCCACACACATTGTCTTTGGGGTAGACATAAACAGAATCCTGAATATGAAGTCTCTACCTTAAGAATTGACTGAATGGCACATGTTTGAGATGCGTGATTTTCACTATGTGCGTTTTTATATGACAATAGCTCTAGGCTGTTTTTAACAACTTCCGGTTGTCACAGGAAGCTCTTGCTCCACAAACATTGTCTTTGGGGTAGACATAAACAGAATCCTGAATATGAAGTCTCTACCTTAAGAATTGACTGAATGACAGATGGTTGAGTTGCGTGATTTTCACTATGTGCGTTTTATATTACAATTGCTCTAGGCTGTTTTTAACAACTTCCGGTTGACACAGGAAGCTCCTGCTCCACACACGTTGTCTTTGGGGTAGACATAAACAGAATCCTGAATATGAAGTCTCTACCTTAAGAATTGACTGAATGGCACATGTTTGAGATGCGTGATTTTCACTATGTGTGTTTTATATGACAATAGCTCTAGGCTGTTTTTAACAACTTCCGGTTGTCACAGGAAGCTCTTGCTCGACACACATTGTCTTTGGGGTATATATAAACAGAATCCTGAATATGAAGTCTCTACCTTAAGAATTGACTGAATGACAGATGGTTGAGTTGTGTGATTTTCACTATGTGCGTTTTATATTACAATTGCTCTAGGCTGTTTTTAACAACTTCCGGTTGTCACAGGAAGCTCTTGCTTCACACACGTTGTCTATGGGGTAGACATAAACAGAATCCTGAATATGAAGTCTCTACCTTAAGAATTTACTGAATGGCACATGGTTGAGTTGCGTGATTTTCACTGTCTGCTGGTTGGCCATATGACAATAGCTCTAGGCTGTTTTTAACAACTTCCGGTTGTCACAGGAAGCTCTTGCTCCACACACGTTGTCTTTGGGGTAGACATAAACAGAATCCTGAATATGAAGTCCCTACCTTAAGAATTGACTGAATGGCACATGGTTGAGTTGCGTGAATTTCACTATCTGCTGGTTGGCCATATGACAATAGCTCTTGGGTGTTTTTAACAACTTCCGGTTGTCACAGGAAGTTCTTACTCAACTCACGTTGTCTTTGGGGTAGACATAAACAGAATCATGTATAAGAAGTCTCTACCTTAAGAATTGACTGAATGAAACATGGTTGAGTTGCGTGATTTTCACATTTGCAGGTTATATGACAATAGCTCTAGGCTGTTTTTAACCACTTCCGGTTGTCACAGGAAGCTCTTGCTCCACACACGTTGTCTTTGGGGTATACATAAACTGAATCCTGAATATGAAGTCTCTACCTTAAGAATTGACTGAATGACAGATGGTTGAGTTGTGTGATTTTTACTATGTGCGTTTTATATTACAATTGCTGTAGGCTGTTTTTAACAACTTCCGGTTGTCACAGGAAGCTCCTGCTCCACACACGTTGTCTTTGGGGTAGACATAAACAGAATCCTGAATATGAAGTCTCTACCTTAAGAATTGACTGAATGGCACATGTTTGAGTTGCGTGATTTTCACTATGTGCGTTTTATATGACAATAGCTCTAGGCTGTTTTTAACAACTTTCGGTTGTCACAGGAAGCTCTTGCTCGACACACATTGTCTTTGGGGTATACATAAACAGAATCCTGAATATGAAGTCTCTACCTTAAGAATTGACTGAATGACCGATGGTTGAGTTGATTGATTTTCACTATGTGCAGGTTATATGACAATAGCTCTAGGCTGTTTTTAACAACTTCCGGTTGTCACAGGAAGCTCCTGCTCCACACACGTTGTCTTTGGGGTAGACATAAACAGAATCCTGAATATGACGTCTCTACCTTAAGAATTGACTGAATGGCACATGGTTGAGTTGCGTGATTTTCACTATGTGCGTTTTTATATGACAATAGCTCTAGGCTGTTTTTAACAACTTCCGGTTGTCACAGGAAGCTCTTGCTCCAAACACATTGTCTTTGGGGTAGACATAAACAGAATCCTGAATATGAAGTCTCTACCTTAAGAATTGACTGAATGACAGATGGTTGAGTTGCGTGATTTTCACTATGTGCGTTTTATATTACAATTGCTCTAGGCTGTTTTTAACAACTTCCGGTTGTCACAGGAAGCTCCTGCTCCACACACGTTGTCTTTGGGGTAGACATAAACAGAATCCTGAATATGAAGTCTCTACCTTAAGAATTGACTGAATGGCACATGTTTGAGTTGCGTGATTTTCACTATGTGCGTTTTATATGACAATAGCTCTAGGCTGTTTTTAACAACTTCCGGTTGTCACAGGAAGCTCTTGCTCGACACACATTGTCTTTGGGGTAGTCATAAACAGAATCCTGAATATGAAGTCTACCTTAAGAATTGACTGAATGACCGATGGTTGAGTTGATTGATTTTCACTATGTGCAGGTTATATGACAATAGCTCTAGGCTGTTTTTAACAACTTCCGGTTGTCACAGGAAGCTCTTGCTCCACACACGTTGTCTTTGGGGTAGACATAAACAGAATCCTGAATATGAAGTCCCTACCTTAAGAATTGACTGAATGGCACATGGTTGAGTTGCGTGAATTTCACTATCTGCTGGTTGGCCATATGACAATAGCTCTTGGGTGTTTTTAACAACTTCCGGTTGTCACAGGAAGTTCTTACTCAACTCACGTTGTCTTTGGGGTAGATATAAACAGAATCATGTATAAGAAGTCTCTACCTTAAGAATTGACTGAATGAAACATGGTTGAGTTGCGTGATTTTCACATTTGCAGGTTATATGACAATAGCTCTAGGCTGTTTTTAACCACTTCCGGTTGTCACAGGAAGCTCTTGCTCCACACACGTTGTCTTTGGGGTATACATAAACTGAATCCTGAATATGAAGTCTACCTTAAGAATTGACTGAATGACCGATGGTTGAGTTGATTGATTTTCACTATGTGCAGGTTATATGACAATAGCTCTAGGCTGTTTTTAACAACTTCCGGTTGTCACAGGAAGCTCCTGCTCCACACACGTTGTCTTTGGGGTAGACATAAACAGAATCCTGAATATGACGTCTCTACCTTAAGAATTGACTGAATGGCACATGGTTGAGTTGCGTGATTTTCACTATGTGCGTTTTTATATGACAATAGCTCTAGGCTGTTTTTAACAACTTCCGGTTGTCACAGGAAGCTCTTGCTCCACACACATTGTCTTTGGGGTAGACATAAACAGAATCCTGAATATGAAGTCTCTACCTTAAGAATTGACTGAATGACAGATGGTTGAGTTGCGTGATTTTCACTATGTGCGTTTTATATTACAATTGCTCTAGGCTGTTTTTAACAACTTCCGGTTGTCACAGGAAGCTCCTGCTCCACACACGTTGTCTTTGGGGTAGACATAAACAGAATCCTGAATATGAAGTCTCTACCTTAAGAATTGACTGAATGGCACATGTTTGAGATGCGTGATTTTCACTATGTGTGTTTTATATGACAATAGCTCTAGGCTGTTTTTAACAACTTCCGGTTGTCACAGGAAGCTCTTGCTCGACACACATTGTCTTTGGGGTATATATAAACAGAATCCTGAATATGAAGTCTCTAATTTAAGAATTGACTGAATGGCACATGGTTGAGTTGCGTGATTTTCACTATGTGCATTTTATATGACAATAGCTCTAGGCTGTTTTTAACAACTTCCGGTTGTCACAGGAATGTCTTGCTCCACACACGTTGTCTTTGGGGTAGACATAAACAGAATCCTGAATATGAAGTCTCTACCTTAAGAATTGACTGAATGACAGATGGTTGAGTTGTGTGATTTTCACTATGTGCGTTTTATATTACAATTGCTCTAGGCTGTTTTTAACAACTTCCGGTTGTCACAGGAAGCTCTTGCTTCACACACGTTGTCTATGGGGTAGACATAAACAGAATCCTGAATATGAAGTCTCTACCTTAAGAATTTACTGAATGGCACATGGTTGAGTTGCGTGATTTTCACTGTCTGCTGGTTGGCCATATGACAATAGCTCTAGGCTGTTTTTAACAACTTCCGGTTGTCACAGGAAGCTCTTGCTCCACACACGTTGTCTTTGGGGTAGACATAAACAGAATCCTGAATATGAAGTCCCTACCTTAAGAATTGACTGAATGGCACATGGTTGAGTTGCGTGAATTTCACTATCTGCTGGTTGGCCATATGACAATAGCTCTTGGGTGTTTTTAACAACTTCCGGTTGTCACAGGAAGTTCTTACTCAACTCACGTTGTCTTTGGGGTAGACATAAACAGAATCATGTATAAGAAGTCTCTACCTTAAGAATTGACTGAATGAAACATGGTTGAGTTGCGTGATTTTCACATTTGCAGGTTATATGACAATAGCTCTAGGCTGTTTTTAACCACTTCCGGTTGTCACAGGAAGCTCTTGCTCCACACACGTTGTCTTTGGGGTATACATAAACTGAATCCTGAATATGAAGTCTCTACCTTAAGAATTGACTGAATGACAGATGGTTGAGTTGTGTGATTTTTACTATGTGCGTTTTATATTACAATTGCTGTAGGCTGTTTTTAACAACTTCCGGTTGTCACAGGAAGCTCCTGCTCCACACACGTTGTCTTTGGGGTAGACATAAACAGAATCCTGAATATGAAGTCTCTACCTTAAGAATTGACTGAATGGCACATGTTTGAGATGCGTGATTTTCACTATGTGCGTTTTTATATGACAATAGCTCTAGGCTGTTTTTAACAACTTCCGGTTGTCACAGGAAGCTCTTGCTCCACAAACATTGTCTTTGGGGTAGACATAAACAGAATCCTGAATATGAAGTCTCTACCTTAAGAATTGACTGAATGACAGATGGTTGAGTTGCGTGATTTTCACTATGTGCGTTTTATATTACAATTGCTCTAGGCTGTTTTTAACAACTTCCGGTTGACACAGGAAGCTCCTGCTCCACACACGTTGTCTTTGGGGTAGACATAAACAGAATCCTGAATATGAAGTCTCTACCTTAAGAATTGACTGAATGGCACATGTTTGAGATGCGTGATTTTCACTATGTGTGTTTTATATGACAATAGCTCTAGGCTGTTTTTAACAACTTCCGGTTGTCACAGGAAGCTCTTGCTCGACACACATTGTCTTTGGGGTATATATAAACAGAATCCTGAATATGAAGTCTCTACCTTAAGAATTGACTGAATGACAGATGGTTGAGTTGTGTGATTTTCACTATGTGCGTTTTATATTACAATTGCTCTAGGCTGTTTTTAACAACTTCCGGTTGTCACAGGAAGCTCTTGCTTCACACACGTTGTCTATGGGGTAGACATAAACAGAATCCTGAATATGAAGTCTCTACCTTAAGAATTTACTGAATGGCACATGGTTGAGTTGCGTGATTTTCACTGTCTGCTGGTTGGCCATATGACAATAGCTCTAGGCTGTTTTTAACAACTTCCGGTTGTCACAGGAAGCTCTTGCTCCACACACGTTGTCTTTGGGGTAGACATAAACAGAATCCTGAATATGAAGTCCCTACCTTAAGAATTGACTGAATGGCACATGGTTGAGTTGCGTGAATTTCACTATCTGCTGGTTGGCCATATGACAATAGCTCTTGGGTGTTTTTAACAACTTCCGGTTGTCACAGGAAGTTCTTACTCAACTCACGTTGTCTTTGGGGTAGACATAAACAGAATCATGTATAAGAAGTCTCTACCTTAAGAATTGACTGAATGAAACATGGTTGAGTTGCGTGATTTTCACATTTGCAGGTTATATGACAATAGCTCTAGGCTGTTTTTAACCACTTCCGGTTGTCACAGGAAGCTCTTGCTCCACACACGTTGTCTTTGGGGTATACATAAACTGAATCCTGAATATGAAGTCTCTACCTTAAGAATTGACTGAATGACAGATGGTTGAGTTGTGTGATTTTTACTATGTGCGTTTTATATTACAATTGCTGTAGGCTGTTTTTAACAACTTCCGGTTGTCACAGGAAGCTCCTGCTCCACACACGTTGTCTTTGGGGTAGACATAAACAGAATCCTGAATATGAAGTCTCTACCTTAAGAATTGACTGAATGGCACATGTTTGAGTTGCGTGATTTTCACTATGTGCGTTTTATATGACAATAGCTCTAGGCTGTTTTTAACAACTTTCGGTTGTCACAGGAAGCTCTTGCTCGACACACATTGTCTTTGGGGTATACATAAACAGAATCCTGAATATGAAGTCTCTACCTTAAGAATTGACTGAATGACCGATGGTTGAGTTGATTGATTTTCACTATGTGCAGGTTATATGACAATAGCTCTAGGCTGTTTTTAACAACTTCCGGTTGTCACAGGAAGCTCCTGCTCCACACACGTTGTCTTTGGGGTAGACATAAACAGAATCCTGAATATGACGTCTCTACCTTAAGAATTGACTGAATGGCACATGGTTGAGTTGCGTGATTTTCACTATGTGCGTTTTTATATGACAATAGCTCTAGGCTGTTTTTAACAACTTCCGGTTGTCACAGGAAGCTCTTGCTCCAAACACATTGTCTTTGGGGTAGACATAAACAGAATCCTGAATATGAAGTCTCTACCTTAAGAATTGACTGAATGACAGATGGTTGAGTTGCGTGATTTTCACTATGTGCGTTTTATATTACAATTGCTCTAGGCTGTTTTTAACAACTTCCGGTTGTCACAGGAAGCTCCTGCTCCACACACGTTGTCTTTGGGGTAGACATAAACAGAATCCTGAATATGAAGTCTCTACCTTAAGAATTGACTGAATGGCACATGTTTGAGTTGCGTGATTTTCACTATGTGCGTTTTATATGACAATAGCTCTAGGCTGTTTTTAACAACTTCCGGTTGTCACAGGAAGCTCTTGCTCGACACACATTGTCTTTGGGGTAGTCATAAACAGAATCCTGAATATGAAGTCTACCTTAAGAATTGACTGAATGACCGATGGTTGAGTTGATTGATTTTCACTATGTGCAGGTTATATGACAATAGCTCTAGGCTGTTTTTAACAACTTCCGGTTGTCACAGGAAGCTCTTGCTCCACACACGTTGTCTTTGGGGTAGACATAAACAGAATCCTGAATATGAAGTCCCTACCTTAAGAATTGACTGAATGGCACATGGTTGAGTTGCGTGAATTTCACTATCTGCTGGTTGGCCATATGACAATAGCTCTTGGGTGTTTTTAACAACTTCCGGTTGTCACAGGAAGTTCTTACTCAACTCACGTTGTCTTTGGGGTAGACATAAACAGAATCATGTATAAGAAGTCTCTACCTTAAGAATTGACTGAATGAAACATGGTTGAGTTGCGTGATTTTCACATTTGCAGGTTATATGACAATAGCTCTAGGCTGTTTTTAACCACTTCCGGTTGTCACAGGAAGCTCTTGCTCCACACACGTTGTCTTTGGGGTATACATAAACTGAATCCTGAATATGAAGTCTACCTTAAGAATTGACTGAATGACCGATGGTTGAGTTGATTGATTTTCACTATGTGCAGGTTATATGACAATAGCTCTAGGCTGTTTTTAACAACTTCCGGTTGTCACAGGAAGCTCCTGCTCCACACACGTTGTCTTTGGGGTAGACATAAACAGAATCCTGAATATGACGTCTCTACCTTAAGAATTGACTGAATGGCACATGGTTGAGTTGCGTGATTTTCACTATGTGCGTTTTTATATGACAATAGCTCTAGGCTGTTTTTAACAACTTCCGGTTGTCACAGGAAGCTCTTGCTCCACACACATTGTCTTTGGGGTAGACATAAACAGAATCCTGAATATGAAGTCTCTACCTTAAGAATTGACTGAATGACAGATGGTTGAGTTGCGTGATTTTCACTATGTGCGTTTTATATTACAATTGCTCTAGGCTGTTTTTAACAACTTCCGGTTGTCACAGGAAGCTCCTGCTCCACACACGTTGTCTTTGGGGTAGACATAAACAGAATCCTGAATATGAAGTCTCTACCTTAAGAATTGACTGAATGGCACATGTTTGAGATGCGTGATTTTCACTATGTGTGTTTTATATGACAATAGCTCTAGGCTGTTTTTAACAACTTCCGGTTGTCACAGGAAGCTCTTGCTCGACACACATTGTCTTTGGGGTATATATAAACAGAATCCTGAATATGAAGTCTCTAATTTAAGAATTGACTGAATGGCACATGGTTGAGTTGCGTGATTTTCACTATGTGCATTTTATATGACAATAGCTCTAGGCTGTTTTTAACAACTTCCGGTTGTCACAGGAATGTCTTGCTCCACACACGTTGTCTTTGGGGTAGACATAAACAGAATCCTGAATATGAAGTCTCTACCTTAAGAATTGACTGAATGACAGATGGTTGAGTTGTGTGATTTTCACTATGTGCGTTTTATATTACAATTGCTCTAGGCTGTTTTTAACAACTTCCGGTTGTCACAGGAAGCTCTTGCTTCACACACGTTGTCTATGGGGTAGACATAAACAGAATCCTGAATATGAAGTCTCTACCTTAAGAATTTACTGAATGGCACATGGTTGAGTTGCGTGATTTTCACTGTCTGCTGGTTGGCCATATGACAATAGCTCTAGGCTGTTTTTAACAACTTCCGGTTGTCACAGGAAGCTCTTGCTCCACACACGTTGTCTTTGGGGTAGACATAAACAGAATCCTGAATATGAAGTCCCTACCTTAAGAATTGACTGAATGGCACATGGTTGAGTTGCGTGAATTTCACTATCTGCTGGTTGGCCATATGACAATAGCTCTTGGGTGTTTTTAACAACTTCCGGTTGTCACAGGAAGTTCTTACTCAACTCACGTTGTCTTTGGGGTAGACATAAACAGAATCATGTATAAGAAGTCTCTACCTTAAGAATTGACTGAATGAAACATGGTTGAGTTGCGTGATTTTCACATTTGCAGGTTATATGACAATAGCTCTAGGCTGTTTTTAACAACTTCCGGTTGTCACAGGAAGCTCTTGCTCGACACACATTGTCTTTGGGGTAGACATAAACAGAATCCTGAATATGAAGTCTCTACCTTAAGAATTGACTGAATGACCGATGGTTGAGTTGATTGATTTTCACTATGTGCAGGTTATATGACAATAGCTCTAGGCTGTTTTTAACAACTTCCGGTTGTCACAGGAAGCTCCTGCTCCACACACGTTGTCTTTGGGGTATATATAAACAGAATCCTGAATATGAAGTCTCTACCTTAAGAATTGACTGAATGGCACATGGTTGAGTTGCGTGATTTTCACTATGTGCGTTTTATATGACAATAGCTCTAGGCTGTTTTTAACAACTTCCGGTTGTCACAGGAATCTCCTGCTCCACACACGTTGCCTTTGGGGTATATATAAACAGAATCCTGAATATGAAGTCTCTACCTTAAGAATTGACTGAATGACAGATGGTTGAGTTGATTGATTTTCACTATGTGCAGGTTATATGACAATAGCTCTAGGCTGTTTTTAACAACTTCCGGTTGTCACAGGAAGCTCCTGCTCCATACACGTTGTCTTTGGGGTATATATAAACAGAATCCTGAATATGAAGTCTCTACCTTAAGAATTGACTGAATGGCACATGGTTGAGTTGCGTGAATTTCACTATCTGCTGGTTCGCCATATGACAATTGCTCTAGGCTGTTTTTAACAACTTCCGGTTGTCACAGGAAGCTCTTGCTTCACACACGTTGTCTATGGGGTAGACATAAACAGAATCCTGAATATGAAGTCTCTACCTTAAGAATTTACTGAATGGCACATGGTTGAGTTGCGTGATTTTCACTGTCTGCTGGTTGGCCATATGACAATAGCTCTAGGCTGTTTTTAACAACTTCCGGTTGTCACAGGAAGCTCTTGCTCCACACACGTTGTCTTTGGGGTAGACATAAACAGAATCCTGAATATGAAGTCCCTACCTTAAGAATTGACTGAATGGCACATGGTTGAGTTGCGTGAATTTCACTATCTGCTGGTTGGCCATATGACAATAGCTCTTGGGTGTTTTTAACAACTTCCGGTTGTCACAGGAAGTTCTTACTCAACTCACGTTGTCTTTGGGGTAGACATAAACAGAATCATGTATAAGAAGTCTCTACCTTAAGAATTGACTGAATGAAACATGGTTGAGTTGCGTGATTTTCACATTTGCAGGTTATATGACAATAGCTCTAGGCTGTTTTTAACCACTTCCGGTTGTCACAGGAAGCTCTTGCTCCACACACGTTGTCTTTGGGGTATACATAAACTGAATCCTGAATATGAAGTCTCTACCTTAAGAATTGACTGAATGACAGATGGTTGAGTTGTGTGATTTTTACTATGTGCGTTTTATATTACAATTGCTGTAGGCTGTTTTTAACAACTTCCGGTTGTCACAGGAAGCTCCTGCTCCACACACGTTGTCTTTGGGGTAGACATAAACAGAATCCTGAATATGAAGTCTCTACCTTAAGAATTGTCTGAATGGCACATGTTTGAGTTGCGTGATTTTCACTATGTGTGTTTTATATGACAATAGCTCTAGGCTGTTTTTAACAACTTCCGGTTGTCACAGGAATGTCTTGCTCCACACACGTTGTCTTTGGGGTAGACATAAACAGAATCCTGAATATAAAGTCTCTACCTTAAGAATTGACTGAATGGCACATGGTTGAGTTGTGTGATTTTCACTATGTGCGTTTTATATGACAATAGCTCTAGGCTGTTTTTAACAACTTCCGGTTGTCACAGGAATCTCCTGCTCCACACACGTTGTCTTTGGGGTAGACATAAACAGAATCCTGAATATGAAGTCTCTACCTTAAGAATTGACTGAATGACAGATGGTTGAGTTGTGTGATTTTCACTATGTGCGTTTTATATTACAATTGCTCTAGGCTGTTTTTAACAACTTCCGGTTGTCACAGGAAGCTCCTGCTCCACACACGTTGTCTTTGGGGTAGACATAAACAGAATCCTGAATATGACGTCTCTACCTTAAGAATTGACTGAATGGCACATGGTTGAGTTGATTGATTTTCACTATGTGCAGGTTATATGACAATAGCTCTAGGCTGTTTTTAACAACTTCCGGTTGTCACAGGAAGCTCTTGCTCCACACACATTGTCTTTGGGGTAGACATAAACAGAATCCTGAATATAAAGTCTCTACCTTAAGAATTGACTGAATGACAGATGGTTGAGTTGATTGATTTTCACTATGTGCTGTTTATATGACAATAGCTCTAGGCTGTTTTTAACAACTTCCGGTTGTCACTGGAAGCTCCTGCTCCATACACGTTGTCTTTGGGGTATATATAAACAGAATCCTGAATATGAAGTCTCTACCTTAAGAATTGACTGAATGGCACATGGTTGAGTTGCGTGAATTTCACTATCTGCTGGTTCGCCATATGACAATTGCTCTAGGCTGTTTTTAACAACTTCCGGTTGTCACAGGAAGCTCTTGCTTCACACACGTTGTCTATGGGGTAGACATAAACAGAATCCTGAATATGAAGTCTCTACCTTAAGAATTTAATGAATGGCACATGGTTGAGTTGCGTGATTTTCACTGTCTGCTGGTTGGCCATATGACAATAGCTCTAGGCTGTTTTTAACAACTTCCGGTTGTCACAGGAAGCTCTTGCTCCACACACGTTGTCTTTGGGGTAGACATAAACAGAATCCTGAATATGAAGTCCCTACCTTAAGAATTGACTAAATGGCACATGGTTGAGTTGCGTGAATTTCACTATCTGCTGGTTGGCCATATGACAATAGCTCTTGGGTGTTTTTAACAACTTCCGGTTGTCACAGGAAGTTCTTACTCAACTCACGTTGTCTTTGGGGTAGACATAAACAGAATCATGTATAAGAAGTCTCTACCTTAAGAATTGACTGAATGAAACATGGTTGAGTTGCATGATTTTCACATTTGCAGGTTATATGACAATAGCTCTAGGCTGTTTTTAACCACTTCCGGTTGTCACAGGAAGCTCTTGCTCCACACACGTTGTCTTTGGGGTATACATAAACTGAATCCTGAATATGAAGTCTCTACCTTAAGAATTGACTGAATGACAGATGTTTGAGTTGTGTGATTTTTACTATGTGCGTTTTATATTACAATTGCTGTAGGCTGTTTTTAACAACTTCCGGTTGTCACAGGAAGCTCCTGCTCCACACACGTTGTCTTTGGGGTAGACATAAAAGGAATCCTGAATATGAAGTCTCTACCTTAAGAATTAACTGAATGGCACATGTTTGAGTTGCGTGATTTTCACTATGTGCGTTTTATATGACAATAGCTCTAGGCTGTTTTTAACAACTTCCGGTTGTCACAGGAATGTCTTGCTCCACACACGTTGTCTTTGGGGTAGACATAAACAGAATCCTGAATATGAAGTCTCTACCTTAAGAATTGACTGAATGGCACATGGTTGAGTTGCGTGATTTTCACTATGTGCGTTTTATATGACAATAGCTCTAGGCTGTTTTTAACAACTTCCGGTTGTCACAGGAAGCTCCTGCTCCACACACGTTGTCTTTGGGGTAGACATAAACAGAATCCTGAATATGACGTCTCTACCTTAAGAATTGACTGAATGGCACATGGTTGAGTTGATTGATTTTCACTATGTGCAGGTTATATGACAATAGCTCTAGGCTGTTTTTAACAACTTCCGGTTGTCACAGGAAGCTCTTGCTCCACACACATTGTCTTTGGGGTAGACATAAACAGAATCCTGAATATAAAGTCTCTACCTTAAGAATTGACTGAATGACAGATGGTTGAGTTGATTGATTTTCACTATGTGCAGGTTATATGACAATAACTCTAGGCTGTTTTTAACAACTTCCGGTTGTCACAGGAAGCTCCTGCTCCATACACGTTGTCTTTGGGGTATATATAAACAGAATCCTGAATATGAAGTCTCTACCTTAAGAATTGACTGAATGGCACATGGTTGAGTTGCGTGAATTTCACTATCTGCTGGTTCGCCATATGACAATTGCTCTAGGCTGTTTTTAACAACTTCCGGTTGTCACAGGAAGCTCTTGCTTCACACACGTTGTCTATGGGGTAGACATAAACAGAATCCTGAATATGAAGTCTCTACCTTAAGAATTTACTGAATGGCACATGGTTGAGTTGCGTGATTTTCACTGTCTGCTGGTTGGCCATATGACAATAGCTCTAGGCTGTTTTTAACAACTTCCGGTTGTCACAGGAAGCTCTTGCTCCACACACGTTGTCTTTGGGGTAGACATAAACAGAATCCTGAATATGAAGTCCCTACCTTAAGAATTGACTGAATGGCACATGGTTGAGTTGCGTGAATTTCACTATCTGCTGGTTGGCCATATGACAATAGCTCTTGGGTGTTTTTAACAACTTCCGGTTGTCACAGGAAGTTCTTACTCAACTCACGTTGTCTTTGGGGTAGACATAAACAGAATCATGTATAAGAAGTCTCTACCTTAAGAATTGACTGAATGAAACATGGTTGAGTTGCGTGATTTTCACATTTGCAGGTTATATGACAATAGCTCTAGGCTGTTTTTAACCACTTCCGGTTGTCACAGGAAGCTCTTGCTCCACACACGTTGTCTTTGGGGTATACATAAACTGAATCCTGAATATGAAGTCTCTACCTTAAGAATTGACTGAATGACCGATGGTTGAGTTGATTGATTTTCACTATGTGCAAGTTATATGACAATAGCTCTAGGCTGTTTTTAACAACTTCCGGTTGTCACAGGAAGCTCTTGCTCGACACACATTGTCTTTGGGGTAGACATAAACAGAATCCTGAATATGAAGTCTCTACCTTAAGAATTGACTGAATGACCGATGGTTGAGTTGATTGATTTTCACTATGTGCAAGTTATATGACAATAGCTCTAGGCTGTTTTTAACAACTTCCGGTTGTCACAGGAAGCTCCTGCTCCACAC
This sequence comes from Salmo salar, assembly GCF_965601325.2. Lineage (NCBI taxonomy): Eukaryota > Metazoa > Chordata > Actinopteri > Salmoniformes > Salmonidae > Salmo > Salmo salar. Next base: position 45,554,455 of record NC_138295.1, on the reverse strand, counting down.
ACGTTGTCTTTGGGGTATATATAAACAGAATCCTGAATATGAAGTCTCTACCTTAAGAATTGACTGAATGGCACATGGTTGAGTTGCGTGATTTTCACTATGTGCGTTTTATATGACAATAGCTCTAGGATGTTTTTAACAACTTCCGGTTGTCACAGGAATCTCTTGCTCCACACACGTTGTCTTTGGGGTAGACATAAAGAGAATCCTGAATATGAAGTCTCTACCTTAAGAATTGACTGAATGACAGATGGTTGAGTTGCGTGATTTTCACTATGTGCGTTTTATATTACAATTGCTCTAGGCTGTTTTTAACAACTTCCGGTTGTCACAGGAAGCTCCTGCTCCACACACGTTGTCTTTGGGGTAGACATAAACAGAATCCTGAATATGAAGTCTCTACCTTAAGAATTGACTGAATGGCACATGTTTGAGTTGCGTGATTTTCACTATGTGCGTTTTATATGACAATAGCTCTAGGCTGTTTTTAACAACTTCCGGTTGTCACAGGAAGCTCTTGCTCGACACACATTGTCTTTGGGGTAGACATAAACAGAATCCTGAATATGAAGTCTCTACCTTAAGAATTGACTGAATGGCACGATGGTTGAGTTGCTTGATTTTCACTATGTGCAGGTTTATATGACAAAAGCTCTAGGCTGTTTTTAACAACTTCCGGTTGTCACAGGAAGCTCCTGCTCCACACACGTTGTCTTTGGGGTATATATAAACAGAATCCTGAATATGAAGTCTCTACCTTAAGAATTGACTGAATGGCACATGGTTGAGTTGCTTGATTTTCACTAAGTGCGTTTTATATGACAATAGCTCTAGGCTGTTTTTAACAACTTCCGGTTGTCACAGGAATCTCCTGCTCCACACACGTTGTCTTTGGGGTAGACATAAACAGAATCCTGAATATGAAGTCTCTACCTTAAGAATTGACTGAATGACAGATGGTTGAGTTGAGTGATTTTCACTATGTGCGGTTTATATGACAATTGCTCTAGGCTGTTTTTAACAACTTCCGGTTGTCACAGGAAGCTCTTGCTTCACACACGTTGTCTATGGGGTAGACATAAACAGAATCCTGAATATGAAGTCTCTACCTTAAGAATTTACTGAATGGCACATGGTTGAGTTGCGTGATTTTCACTGTCTGCTGGTTGGCCATATGACAATAGCTCTAGGCTGTTTTTAACAACTTCCGGTTGTCACAGGAAGCTCTTGCTCCACACACGTTGTCTTTGGGGTAGACATAAACAGAATCCTGAATATGAAGTCCCTACCTTAAGAATTGACTGAATGGCACATGGTTGAGTTGCGTGAATTTCACTATCTGCTGGTTGGCCATATGACAATAGCTCTTGGGTGTTTTTAACAACTTCCGGTTGTCACAGGAAGTTCTTACTCAACTCACGTTGTCTTTGGGGTAGACATAAACAGAATCATGTATAAGAAGTCTCTACCTTAAGAATTGACTGAATGAAACATGGTTGAGTTGTGTGATTTTCACATTTGCAGGTTATATGACAATAGCTCTAGGCTGTTTTTAACCACTTCCGGTTGTCACAGGAAGCTCTTGCTCCACACACGTTGTCTTTGGGGTATACATAAACTGAATCCTGAATATGAAGTCTCTACCTTAAGAATTGACTGAATGACCGATGGTTGAGTTGATTGATTTTCACTATGTGCAAGTTATATGACAATAGCTCTAGGCTGTTTTTAACAACTTCCGGTTGTCACAGGAAGCTCTTGCTCGACACACATTGTCTTTGGGGTAGACATAAACAGAATCCTGAATATGAAGTCTCTACCTTAAGAATTGACTGAATGACCGATGGTTGAGTTGATTGATTTTCACTATGTGCAAGTTATATGACAATAGCTCTAGGCTGTTTTTAACAACTTCCGGTTGTCACAGGAAGCTCCTGCTCCACACACGTTGTCTTTGGGGTATATATAAACAGAATCCTGAATATGAAGTCTCTACCTTAAGAATTGACTGAATGGCACATGGTTGAGTTGCGTGATTTTCACTATGTGCGTTTTATATGACAATAGCTCTAGGATGTTTTTAACAACTTCCGGTTGTCACAGGAATCTCTTGCTCCACACACGTTGTCTTTGGGGTAGACATAAAGAGAATCCTGAATATGAAGTCTCTACCTTAAGAATTGACTGAATGACAGATGGTTGAGTTGCGTGATTTTCACTATGTGCGTTTTATATTACAATTGCTCTAGGCTGTTTTTAACAACTTCCGGTTGTCACAGGAAGCTCCTGCTCCACACACGTTGTCTTTGGGGTAGACATAAACAGAATCCTGAATATGAAGTCTCTACCTTAAGAATTGACTGAATGGCACATGTTTGAGTTGCGTGATTTTCACTATGTGCGTTTTATATGACAATAGCTCTAGGCTGTTTTTAACAACTTCCGGTTGTCACAGGAAGCTCTTGCTCGACACACATTGTCTTTGGGGTAGACATAAACAGAATCCTGAATATGAAGTCTCTACCTTAAGAATTGACTGAATGGCACGTTTGAGTTGCTTGATTTTCACTATGTGCGTTTTATATGACAAAAGCTCTAGGCTGTTTTTAACAACTTCCGGTTGTCACAGGAAGCTCCTGCTCCACACACGTTGTCTTTGGGGTATATATAAACAGAATCCTGAATATGAAGTCTCTACCTTAAGAATTGACTGAATGGCACATGGTTGAGTTGCTTGATTTTCACTAAGTGCGTTTTATATGACAATAGCTCTAGGCTGTTTTTAACAACTTCCGGTTGTCACAGGAATCTCCTGCTCCACACACGTTGTCTTTGGGGTAGACATAAACAGAATCCTGAATATGAAGTCTCTACCTTAAGAATTGACTGAATGACAGATGGTTGAGTTGTGTGATTTTCACTATGTGCGTTTTATATTACAATTGCTCTAGGCTGTTTTTAACAACTTCCGGTTGTCACAGGAAGCTCCTGCTCCACACACGTTGTCTTTGGGGTAGACATAAACAGAATCCTGAATATGACGTCTCTACCTTAAGAATTGACTGAATGGCACATGGTTGAGTTGCGTGATTTTCACTATGTGCGTTTTTATATGACAAAAGCTCTAGGCTGTTTTTAACAACTTCCGGTTGTCACAGGAAGCTCTTGCTCCACACACATTGTCTTTGGGGTAGACATAAACAGAATCCTGAATATGAAGTCTCTACCTTAAGAATTTACTGAATGGCACATGGTTGAGTTGCGTGATTTTCACTGTCTGCTGGTTGGCCATATGACAATAGCTCTAGGCTGTTTTTAACAACTTCCGGTTGTCACAGGAAGCTCTTGCTCCACACACGTTGTCTTTGGGGTAGACATAAACAGAATCCTGAATATGAAGTCCCTACCTTAAGAATTGACTGAATGGCACATGGTTGAGTTGCGTGAATTTCACTATCTGCTGGTTGGCCATATGACAATAGCTCTTGGGTGTTTTTAACAACTTCCGGTTGTCACAGGAAGTTCTTACTCAACTCACGTTGTCTTTGGGGTAGACATAAACAGAATCATGTATAAGAAGTCTCTACCTTAAGAATTGACTGAATGAAACATGGTTGAGTTGTGTGATTTTCACATTTGCAGGTTATATGACAATAGCTCTAGGCTGTTTTTAACCACTTCCGGTTGTCACAGGAAGCTCTTGCTCCACACACGTTTTCTTTGGGGTATACATAAACTGAATCCTGAATATGAAGTCTCTACCTTAAGAATTGACTGAATGACCGATGGTTGAGTTGATTGATTTTCACTATGTGCAAGTTATATGACAATAGCTCTAGGCTGTTTTTAACAACTTCCGGTTGTCACAGGAAGCTCTTGCTCGACACACATTGTCTTTGGGGTAGACATAAACAGAATCCTGAATATGAAGTCTCTACCTTAAGAATTGACTGAATGACCGATGGTTGAGTTGATTGATTTTCACTATGTGCAAGTTATATGACAATAGCTCTAGGCTGTTTTTAACAACTTCCGGTTGTCACAGGAAGCTCCTGCTCCACACACGTTGTCTTTGGGGTATATATAAACAGAATCCTGAATATGAAGTCTCTACCTTAAGAATTGACTGAATGGCACATGGTTGAGTTGCTTGATTTTCACTATGTGCGTTTTATATGACAATAGCTCTAGGCTGTTTTTAACAACTTCCGGTTGTCACAGGAATCTCCTGCTCCACACACGTTGTCTTTGGGGTAGACATAAACAGAATCCTGAATATGAAGTCTCTACCTTAAGAATTGACTGAATGACAGATGGTTGAGTTGTGTGATTTTCACTATGTGCGTTTTATATTACAATTGCTCTAGGCTGTTTTTAACAACTTCCGGTTGTCACAGGAAGCTCCTGCTCCACACACGTTGTCTTTGGGGTAGACATAAACAGAATCCTGAATATGACGTCTCTACCTTAAGAATTGACTGAATGGCACATGGTTGAGTTGCGTGATTTTCACTATGTGCGTTTTTATATGACAATAGCTCTAGGCTGTTTTTAACAACTTCCGGTTGTCACAGGAAGCTCTTGCTCCACACACATTGTCTTTGGGGTAGACATAAACAGAATCCTGAATATGAAGTCTCTACCTTAAGAATTTACTGAATGGCACATGGTTGAGTTGCGTGATTTTCACTGTCTGCTGGTTGGCCATATGACAATAGCTCTAGGCTGTTTTTAACAACTTCCGGTTGTCACAGGAAGCTCTTGCTCCACACACGTTGTCTTTGGGGTAGACATAAACAGAATCCTGAATATGAAGTCCCTACCTTAAGAATTGACTGAATGGCACATGGTTGAGTTGCGTGAATTTCACTATCTGCTGGTTGGCCATATGACAATAGCTCTTGGGTGTTTTTAACAACTTCCGGTTGTCACAGGAAGTTCTTACTCAACTCACGTTGTCTTGATGGTAGACATAAACAGAATCATGTATAAGAAGTCTCTACCTTAAGAATTGACTGAATGAAACATGGTTGAGTTGTGTGATTTTCACATTTGCAGGTTATATGACAATAGCTCTAGGCTGTTTTTAACCACTTCCGGTTGTCACAGGAAGCTCTTGCTCCACACACGTTTTCTTTGGGGTATACATAAACTGAATCCTGAATATGAAGTCTCTACCTTAAGAATTGACTGAATGACCGATGGTTGAGTTGATTGATTTTCACTATGTGCAAGTTATATGACAATAGCTCTAGGCTGTTTTTAACAACTTCCGGTTGTCACAGGAAGCTCTTGCTCGACACACATTGTCTTTGGGGTAGACATAAACAGAATCCTGAATATGAAGTCTCTACCTTAAGAATTGACTGAATGACCGATGGTTGAGTTGATTGATTTTCACTATGTGCAAGTTATATGACAATAGCTCTAGGCTGTTTTTAACAACTTCCGGTTGTCACAGGAAGCTCCTGCTCCACACACGTTGTCTTTGGGGTATATATAAACAGAATCCTGAATATGAAGTCTCTACCTTAAGAATTGACTGAATGGCACATGGTTGAGTTGCGTGATTTTCACTAAGTGCGTTTTATATGACAATAGCTCTAGGCTGTTTTTAACAACTTCCGGTTGTCACAGGAATCTCCTGCTCCACACACGTTGTCTTTGGGGTAGACATAAACAGAATCCTGAATATGAAGTCTCTACCTTAAGAATTGACTGAATGGCACATGTTTGAGATGCGTGATTTTCACTATGTGTGTTTTATATGACAATAGCTCTAGGCTGTTTTTAACAACTTCCGGTTGTCACAGGAAGCTCTTGCTCGACACACATTGTCTTTGGGGTAGACATAAACAGAATCCTGAATATGAAGTCTCTACCTTAAGAATTGACTGAATGACCGATGGTTGAGTTGATTGATTTTCACTATGTGCAAGTTATATGACAATAGCTCTAGGCTGTTTTTAACAACTTCCGGTTGTCACAGGAAGCTCCTGCTCCACACACGTTGTCTTTGGGGTATATATAAACAGAATCCTGAATATGAAGTCTCTACCTTAAGAATTGACTGAATGGCACATGGTTGAGTTGCGTGATTTTCACTAAGTGCGTTTTATATGACAATAGCTCTAGGCTGTTTTTAACAACTTCCGGTTGTCACAGGAATCTCCTGCTCCACACACGTTGTCTTTGGGGTAAACATAAACAGAATCCTGAATATGAAGTCTCTACCTTAAGAATTGACTGAATGGCACATGTTTGAGATGCGTGATTTTCACTATGTGTGTTTTATATGACAATAGCTCTAGGCTGTTTTTAACAACTTCCGGTTGTCACAGGAAGCTCTTGCTCGACACACATTGTCTTTGGGGTATATATAAACAGAATCCTGAATATGAAGTCTCTACCTTAAGAATTGACTGAATGGCACATGGTTGAGTTGCGTGATTTTCACTATGTGCGTTTTATATGACAATAGCTCTAGGCTGTTTTTAACAACTTCCGGTTGTCACAGGAATCTCCTGCTCCACACACGTTGTCTTTGGGGTAGACATAAACAGAATCCTGAATATGAAGTCTCTACCTTAAGAATTGACTGAATGACAGATGGTTGAGTTGTGTGATTTTCATTATGTGCGTTTTATATTACAATTGCTCTAGGCTGTTTTTAACAACTTCCGGTTGTCACAGGAAGCTCTTGGTTCACACACGTTGTCTATGGGGTAGACATAAACAGAATCCTGAATATGAAGTCTCTACCTTAAGAATTTACTGAACGGCACATGGTTGAGTTGCGTGATTTTCACTGTCTGCTGGTTGGCCATATGACAATAGCTCTAGGCTGTTTTTAACAACTTCCGGTTGTCACAGGAAGCTCTTGCTCCACACACGTTGTCTTTGGGGTAGACATAAACAGAATCCTGAATATGAAGTCCCTACCTTAAGAATTGACTGAATGGCACATGGTTGAGTTGCGTGAATTTCACTATCTGCTGGTTGGCCATATGACAATAGCTCTTGGGTGTTTTTAACAACTTCCGGTTGTCACAGGAAGTTCTTACTCAACTCACGTTGTCTTTGGGGTAGACATAAACAGAATCATGTATAAGAAGTCTCTACCTCAAGAATTGACTGAATGAAACATGGTTGAGTTGCGTGATTTTCACATTTGCAGGTTATATGCCAATAGCTCTAGGCTGTTTTTAACCACTTCCGGTTGTCACAGGAAGCTCCTGCTCCACACACGTTGTCTTTGGGGTAGACATAAACAGAATCCTGAATATGAAGTCTCTACCTTAAGAATTGACTGAATGGCACATGTTTGAGATGCGTGATTTTCACTATGTGCGTTTTATATGACAATAGCTCTAGGCTGTTTTTAACAACTTCCGGTTGTCACAGGAATCTCCTGCTCCACACACGTTGTCTTTGGGGTAGACATAAACAGAATCCTGAATATGAAGTCTCTACCTTAAGAATTGACTGAATGACAGATGGTTGAGTTGTGTGATTTTCACTATGTGCGTTTTATATTACAATTGCTCTAGGCTGTTTTTAACAACTTCCGGTTGTCACAGGAAGCTCTTGGTTCACACACGTTGTCTATGGGGTAGACATAAACAGAATCCTGAATATGAAGTCTCTACCTTAACCTCTTGGGGCTAGGTGGGACGCTAGCGTGCCACCTGTGGTGCACTCCATCAACAGCAGGTGCATTTCAAGAGCGGCAAATTTGAATCCAAATAAATGTCAAAATTCAAATTTTTCAAAAATACAACTATGTTACACCATTTGAAAGATAAACATCTCCTTAATCTAACCACGTTTTACGATTTCAAAAAGGTTTTACGGCGAAAGCATAAATTTAGAGTATGTTAGGACAGTACATTTACAAGAGTTGTGTGTAATGTTTTGTCAAGTCAAAGACAGGGTCACCAAAACCATAAAACCAGCTAAAATGATACACTAACCTTTTACAATCTCCATCAGATGACACTCCTAGGACATTATGTTAGACAATGCATGCATTTTTAGTTCTATCAAGTTCATATTTATATACAAAAACAGCGTTTTACTATGGCATTGATGTTGAGGAAATCGTTTCCCTCCAATAACCGGCAGTCAAGTCAGCGTCACAAATTAAATAATTAAAATTAGAAAACATTGGTAAAATATTATATTGTCATTTAAAGAATTATAGATTTACATCTTTTGAACGCAATCAACTTGCCAGATTTAAAAATAACCTTACTGGGAAATCACACTTTGCAATAATCTGAGCACTGTGCCCAGAAAAATACGCGTTGCGATACAGACTAGACGTCATGTTGGGGAGATCTAAAATCGAAAATACTATGTAAATAATCCATTACCTTTGATTCTCTTCATCAGATGTCACTTCCAGGTATCACAGGTCCATAACGAATGTAGTTTTGTTCAAAAAAGCTCATCATTTATGTCCAAAAATCTCCGTCTCGTTAGCACATGATGTAAGCCAGCCGGACTTCTCGTCATGAACGAGGGGAAAAAATATATTTCCGTTCGTTCAAACATGTCAAACGTTGTATAGCATAAATCATTAGGGCCTTTTTTAACCAGAACATGAATAATATTCAAGGTGGACGAATGCATAGCCTTTTATAACGTATTGGAACGAGGGTACCCAACATGAAGTAGCGCGCCAGGTGTCTAATGGGACATCACCGTTCCATGGCTCTTGTTCGGTCAGATCTCCCTCCAGAAGACTCAAAACACTTTGTAAAGGCTGGTGACATCTAGTGGAAGCAATAGGAAGTGCCAAAATATTCCTAAACCCCTGTGTTTTTCAATGGGATAGGTTTAAAGTCAATACAACACATCAGGTATCCACTTCCTGTCAGAAAATGTCTCAGGGTTTTGCCTGCCAAATGAGTTCTGTTATACTCACAGACACCATTCAAACAGTTTTGGAAACTTTAGAGTGTTTTCTATCCATATATAATAAGTATATGCATATTCTAGTTACTGGGTAGGATTAGTAACCAGATTAAATCGGGTACATTTTTTTTATCCAGACGTGCAAATGCTGCCCCCTAGACCCAACAGGTTAAGAATTTACTGAATGGCACATGGTTGAGTTGCGTGATTTTCACTGTCTGCTGGTTGGCCATATGACAATAGCTCTAGGCTGTTTTTAACAACTTCCGGTTGTCACAGGAAGCTCTTGCTCCACACACGTTGTCTTTGGGGTAGACATTAACAGAATCCTGAATATGAAGTCCCTACCTTAAGAATTGACTGAATGGCACATGGTTGAGTTGCGTGAATTTCACTATCTGCTGGTTGGCCATATGACAATAGCTCTTGGTTGTTTTTAACAACTTCCGGTTGTCACAGGAAGTTCTTACTCAACTCACGTTGTCTTTGGGGTAGACATAAACAGAATCATGTATAAGAAGTCTCTACCTCAAGAATTGACTGAATGAAACATGGTTGAGTTGCGTGATTTTCACATTTGCAGGTTATATGCCAATAGCTCTAGGCTGTTTTTAACCACTTCCGGTTGTCACAGGAAGCTCTTGCTCCACACACTTTGTCTTTGGGGTATACATAAACTGAATCCTGAATATGAAGTCTCTACCTTAAGAATTGACTGAATGACAGATGGTTGAGTTGTGTGATTTTTACTATGTGCGTTTTATATTACAATTGCTGTAGGCTGTTTTTAACAACTTCCGGTTGTCACAGGAAGCTCCTGCTCCACACACGTTGTCTTTGGGGTAGACATGAAAAATCCTGAATATGAAGTCTCTACCTTAAGAATTGACTGAATGGCACATGTTTGAGTTGCGTGATTTTCACTATGTGCGTTTTATATGACAATAGCTCTAGGCTGTTTTTAACAACTTCCGGTTGTCACAGGAAGCTCTTGCTCGACACACATTGTCTTTGGGGTAGTCATAAACAGAATCCTGAATATGAAGTCTCTACCTTAAGAATTGACTGAATGACCGATGGTTGAGTTGATTGATTTTCACTATGTGCAGGTTATATGACAATAGCTCTAGGCTGTTTTTAACAACTTCCGGTTTTCACAGGAAGCTCCTGCTCCACACACGTTGTCTTTGGGGTAGACATAAACAGAATCCTGAATATGACGTCTCTACCTTAAGAATTGACTGAATGGCACATGGTTGAGTTGCGTGATTTTCACTATGTGCGTTTTTATATGACAGTAGCTCTAGGCTGTTTTTAACAACTTCCGGTTGTCACAGGAAGCTCTTGCTCCACAAACATTGTCTTTGGGGTAGACATAAACAGAATCCTGAATATGAAGTCTCTACCTTAAGAATTGACTGAATGACAGATGGTTGAGTTGCGTGATTTTCACTATGTGCGTTTTATATTACAATTGCTCTAGGCTGTTTTTAACAACTTCCGGTTGACACAGGAAGCTCCTGCTCCACACACGTTGTCTTTGGGGTAGACATAAACAGAATCCTGAATATGAAGTCTCTACCTTAAGAATTGACTGAATGGCACATGTTTGAGATGCGTGATTTTCACTATGTGTGTTTTATATGACAATAGCTCTAGGCTGTTTTTAACAACTTCCGGTTGTCACAGGAAGCTCTTGCTCGACACACATTGTCTTTGGGGTATATATAAACAGAATCCTGAATATGAAGTCTCTACCTTAAGAATTGACTGAATGACAGATGTTTGAGTTGTGTGATTTTCACTATGTGCGTTTTATATTACAATTGCTCTAGGCTGTTTTTAACAACTTCCGGTTGTCACAGGAAGCTCTTGCTTCACACACGTTGTCTATGGGGTAGACATAAACAGAATCCTGAATATGAAGTCTCTACCTTAAGAATTTACTGAATGGCACATGGTTGAGTTGCGTGATTTTCACTGTCTGCTGGTTGGCCATATGACAATAGCTCTAGGCTGTTTTTAACAACTTCCGGTTGTCACAGGAAGCTCTTGCTCCACACACGTTGTCTTTGGGGTAGACATAAACAGAATCCTGAATATGAAGTCCCTACCTTAAGAATTGACTGAATGGCACATGGTTGAGTTGCGTGAATTTCACTATCTGCTGGTTGGCCATATGACAATAGCTCTTGGGTGTTTTTAACAACTTCCGGTTGTCACAGGAAGTTCTTACTCAACTCACGTTGTCTTTGGGGTAGACATAAACAGAATCATGTATAAGAAGTCTCTACCTTAAGAATTGACTGAATGAAACATGGTTGAGTTGTGTGATTTTCACATTTGCAGGTTATATGACAATAGCTCTAGGCTGTTTTTAACCACTTCCGGTTGTCACAGGAAGCTCTTGCTCCACACACGTTTTCTTTGGGGTATACATAAACTGAATCCTGAATATGAAGTCTCTACCTTAAGAATTGACTGAATGACCGATGGTTGAGTTGATTGATTTTCACTATGTGCAAGTTATATGACAATAGCTCTAGGCTGTTTTTAACAACTTCCGGTTGTCACAGGAAGCTCTTGCTCGACACACATTGTCTTTGGGGTAGACATAAACAGAATCCTGAATATGAAGTCTCTACCTTAAGAATTGACTGAATGACCGATGGTTGAGTTGATTGATTTTCACTATGTGCAAGTTATATGACAATAGCTCTAGGCTGTTTTTAACAACTTCCGGTTGTCACAGGAAGCTCCTGCTCCACACACGTTGTCTTTGGGGTATATATAAACAGAATCCTGAATATGAAGTCTCTACCTTAAGAATTGACTGAATGGCACATGGTTGAGTTGCGTGATTTTCACTATGTGCGTTTTATATGACAATAGCTCTAGGATGTTTTTAACAACTTCCGGTTGTCACAGGAATCTCTTGCTCCACACACGTTGTCTTTGGGGTAGACATAAAGAGAATCCTGAATATGAAGTCTCTACCTTAAGAATTGACTGAATGACAGATGGTTGAGTTGCGTGATTTTCACTATGTGCGTTTTATATTACAATTGCTCTAGGCTGTTTTTAACAACTTCCGGTTGTCACAGGAAGCTCCTGCTCCACACACGTTGTCTTTGGGGTAGACATAAACAGAATCCTGAATATGAAGTCTCTACCTTAAGAATTGACTGAATGGCACATGTTTGAGTTGCGTGATTTTCACTATGTGCGTTTTATATGACAATAGCTCTAGGCTGTTTTTAACAACTTCCGGTTGTCACAGGAAGCTCTTGCTCGACACACATTGTCTTTGGGGTAGACATAAACAGAATCCTGAATATGAAGTCTCTACCTTAAGAATTGACTGAATGGCACGTTTGAGTTGCTTGATTTTCACTATGTGCGTTTTATATGACAAAAGCTCTAGGCTGTTTTTAACAACTTCCGGTTGTCACAGGAAGCTCCTGCTCCACACACGTTGTCTTTGGGGTATATATAAACAGAATCCTGAATATGAAGTCTCTACCTTAAGAATTGACTGAATGGCACATGGTTGAGTTGCTTGATTTTCACTAAGTGCGTTTTATATGACAATAGCTCTAGGCTGTTTTTAACAACTTCCGGTTGTCACAGGAATCTCCTGCTCCACACACGTTGTCTTTGGGGTAGACATAAACAGAATCCTGAATATGAAGTCTCTACCTTAAGAATTGACTGAATGACAGATGGTTGAGTTGTGTGATTTTCACTATGTGCGTTTTATATTACAATTGCTCTAGGCTGTTTTTAACAACTTCCGGTTGTCACAGGAAGCTCTTGCTTCACACACGTTGTCTATGGGGTAGACATAAACAGAATCCTGAATATGAAGTCTCTACCTTAAGAATTTACTGAATGGCACATGGTTGAGTTGCGTGATTTTCACTGTCTGCTGGTTGGCCATATGACAATAGCTCTAGGCTGTTTTTAACAACTTCCGGTTGTCACAGGAAGCTCTTGCTCCACACACGTTGTCTTTGGGGTAGACATAAACAGAATCCTGAATATGAAGTCCCTACCTTAAGAATTGACTGAATGGCACATGGTTGAGTTGCGTGAATTTCACTATCTGCTGGTTGGCCATATGACAATAGCTCTTGGGTGTTTTTAACAACTTCCGGTTGTCACAGGAAGTTCTTACTCAACTCACGTTGTCTTTGGGGTAGACATAAACAGAATCATGTATAAGAAGTCTCTACCTTAAGAATTGACTGAATGAAACATGGTTGAGTTGTGTGATTTTCACATTTGCAGGTTATATGACAATAGCTCTAGGCTGTTTTTAACCACTTCCGGTTGTCACAGGAAGCTCTTGCTCCACACACGTTTTCTTTGGGGTATACATAAACTGAATCCTGAATATGAAGTCTCTACCTTAAGAATTGACTGAATGACCGATGGTTGAGTTGATTGATTTTCACTATGTGCAAGTTATATGACAATAGCTCTAGGCTGTTTTTAACAACTTCCGGTTGTCACAGGAAGCTCTTGCTCGACACACATTGTCTTTGGGGTAGACATAAACAGAATCCTGAATATGAAGTCTCTACCTTAAGAATTGACTGAATGACCGATGGTTGAGTTGATTGATTTTCACTATGTGCAAGTTATATGACAATAGCTCTAGGCTGTTTTTAACAACTTCCGGTTGTCACAGGAAGCTCCTGCTCCACACACGTTGTCTTTGGGGTATATATAAACAGAATCCTGAATATGAAGTCTCTACCTTAAGAATTGACTGAATGGCACATGGTTGAGTTGCGTGATTTTCACTATGTGCGTTTTATATGACAATAGCTCTAGGATGTTTTTAACAACTTCCGGTTGTCACAGGAATCTCTTGCTCCACACACGTTGTCTTTGGGGTAGACATAAAGAGAATCCTGAATATGAAGTCTCTACCTTAAGAATTGACTGAATGACAGATGGTTGAGTTGCGTGATTTTCACTATGTGCGTTTTATATTACAATTGCTCTAGGCTGTTTTTAACAACTTCCGGTTGTCACAGGAAGCTCCTGCTCCACACACGTTGTCTTTGGGGTAGACATAAACAGAATCCTGAATATGAAGTCTCTACCTTAAGAATTGACTGAATGGCACATGTTTGAGTTGCGTGATTTTCACTATGTGCGTTTTATATGACAATAGCTCTAGGCTGTTTTTAACAACTTCCGGTTGTCACAGGAAGCTCTTGCTCGACACACATTGTCTTTGGGGTAGACATAAACAGAATCCTGAATATGAAGTCTCTACCTTAAGAATTGACTGAATGGCACGTTTGAGTTGCTTGATTTTCACTATGTGCGTTTTATATGACAAAAGCTCTAGGCTGTTTTTAACAACTTCCGGTTGTCACAGGAAGCTCCTGCTCCACACACGTTGTCTTTGGGGTATATATAAACAGAATCCTGAATATGAAGTCTCTACCTTAAGAATTGACTGAATGGCACATGGTTGAGTTGCTTGATTTTCACTAAGTGCGTTTTATATGACAATAGCTCTAGGCTGTTTTTAACAACTTCCGGTTGTCACAGGAATCTCCTGCTCCACACACGTTGTCTTTGGGGTAGACATAAACAGAATCCTGAATATGAAGTCTCTACCTTAAGAATTGACTGAATGGCACATGGTTGAGTTGCGTGAATTTCACTATCTGCTGGTTCGCCATATGACAATTGCTCTAGGCTGTTTTTAACAACTTCCGGTTGTCACAGGAAGCTCTTGCTTCACACACGTTGTCTATGGGGTAGACATAAACAGAATCCTGAATATGAAGTCTCTACCTTAAGAATTTACTGAATGGCACATGGTTGAGTTGCGTGATTTTCACTGTCTGCTGGTTGGCCATATGACAATAGCTCTAGGCTGTTTTTAACAACTTCCGGTTGTCACAGGAAGCTCTTGCTCCACACACGTTGTCTTTGGGGTAGACATAAACAGAATCCTGAATATGAAGTCCCTACCTTAAGAATTGACTGAATGGCACATGGTTGAGTTGCGTGAATTTCACTATCTGCTGGTTGGCCATATGACAATAGCTCTTGGGTGTTTTTAACAACTTCCGGTTGTCACAGGAAGTTCTTACTCAACTCACGTTGTCTTTGGGGTAGACATAAACAGAATCATGTATAAGAAGTCTCTACCTTAAGAATTGACTGAATGAAACATGGTTGAGTTGTGTGATTTTCACATTTGCAGGTTATATGACAATAGCTCTAGGCTGTTTTTAACCACTTCCGGTTGTCACAGGAAGCTCTTGCTCCACACACGTTTTCTTTGGGGTATACATAAACTGAATCCTGAATATGAAGTCTCTACCTTAAGAATTGACTGAATGACCGATGGTTGAGTTGATTGATTTTCACTATGTGCAAGTTATATGACAATAGCTCTAGGCTGTTTTTAACAACTTCCGGTTGTCACAGGAAGCTCTTGCTCGACACACATTGTCTTTGGGGTAGACATAAACAGAATCCTGAATATGAAGTCTCTACCTTAAGAATTGACTGAATGACCGATGGTTGAGTTGATTGATTTTCACTATGTGCAAGTTATATGACAATAGCTCTAGGCTGTTTTTAACAACTTCCGGTTGTCACAGGAAGCTCCTGCTCCACACACGTTGTCTTTGGGGTATATATAAACAGAATCCTGAATATGAAGTCTCTACCTTAAGAATTGACTGAATGGCACATGGTTGAGTTGCGTGATTTTCACTATGTGCGTTTTATATGACAATAGCTCTAGGATGTTTTTAACAACTTCCGGTTGTCACAGGAATCTCTTGCTCCACACACGTTGTCTTTGGGGTAGACATAAAGAGAATCCTGAATATGAAGTCTCTACCTTAAGAATTGACTGAATGACAGATGGTTGAGTTGCGTGATTTTCACTATGTGCGTTTTATATTACAATTGCTCTAGGCTGTTTTTAACAACTTCCGGTTGTCACAGGAAGCTCCTGCTCCACACACGTTGTCTTTGGGGTAGACATAAACAGAATCCTGAATATGAAGTCTCTACCTTAAGAATTGACTGAATGGCACATGTTTGAGTTGCGTGATTTTCACTATGTGCGTTTTATATGACAATAGCTCTAGGCTGTTTTTAACAACTTCCGGTTGTCACAGGAAGCTCTTGCTCGACACACATTGTCTTTGGGGTAGACATAAACAGAATCCTGAATATGAAGTCTCTACCTTAAGAATTGACTGAATGGCACGTTTGAGTTGCTTGATTTTCACTATGTGCGTTTTATATGACAAAAGCTCTAGGCTGTTTTTAACAACTTCCGGTTGTCACAGGAAGCTCCTGCTCCACACACGTTGTCTTTGGGGTATATATAAACAGAATCCTGAATATGAAGTCTCTACCTTAAGAATTGACTGAATGGCACATGGTTGAGTTGCTTGATTTTCACTAAGTGCGTTTTATATGACAATAGCTCTAGGCTGTTTTTAACAACTTCCGGTTGTCACAGGAATCTCCTGCTCCACACACGTTGTCTTTGGGGTAGACATAAACAGAATCCTGAATATGAAGTCTCTACCTTAAGAATTGACTGAATGACAGATGGTTGAGTTGTGTGATTTTCACTATGTGCGTTTTATATTACAATTGCTCTAGGCTGTTTTTAACAACTTCCGGTTGTCACAGGAAGCTCTTGCTTCACACACGTTGTCTATGGGGTAGACATAAACAGAATCCTGAATATGAAGTCTCTACCTTAAGAATTTACTGAATGGCACATGGTTGAGTTGCGTGATTTTCACTGTCTGCTGGTTGGCCATATGACAATAGCTCTAGGCTGTTTTTAACAACTTCCGGTTGTCACAGGAAGCTCTTGCTCCACACACGTTGTCTTTGGGGTAGACATAAACAGAATCCTGAATATGAAGTCCCTACCTTAAGAATTGACTGAATGGCACATGGTTGAGTTGCGTGAATTTCACTATCTGCTGGTTGGCCATATGACAATAGCTCTTGGGTGTTTTTAACAACTTCCGGTTGTCACAGGAAGTTCTTACTCAACTCACGTTGTCTTTGGGGTAGACATAAACAGAATCATGTATAAGAAGTCTCTACCTTAAGAATTGACTGAATGAAACATGGTTGAGTTGTGTGATTTTCACATTTGCAGGTTATATGACAATAGCTCTAGGCTGTTTTTAACCACTTCCGGTTGTCACAGGAAGCTCTTGCTCCACACACGTTTTCTTTGGGGTATACATAAACTGAATCCTGACTTTGAAGTCTCTACCTTAAGAATTGACTGAATGACCGATGGTTGAGTTGATTGATTTTCACTATGTGCAAGTTATATGACAATAGCTCTAGGCTGTTTTTAACAACTTCCGGTTGTCACAGGAAGCTCTTGCTCGACACACATTGTCTTTGGGGTAGACATAAACAGAATCCTGAATATGAAGTCTCTACCTTAAGAATTGACTGAATGACCGATGGTTGAGTTGATTGATTTTCACTATGTGCAAGTTATATGACAATAGCTCTAGGCTGTTTTTAACAACTTCCGGTTGTCACAGGAAGCTCCTGCTCCACACACGTTGTCTTTGGGGTATATATAAACAGAATCCTGAATATGAAGTCTCTACCTTAAGAATTGACTGAATGGCACATGGTTGAGTTGCGTGATTTTCACTATGTGCGTTTTATATGACAATAGCTCTAGGATGTTTTTAACAACTTCCGGTTGTCACAGGAATCTCTTGCTCCACACACGTTGTCTTTGGGGTAGACATAAAGAGAATCCTGAATATGAAGTCTCTACCTTAAGAATTGACTGAATGACAGATGGTTGAGTTGCGTGATTTTCACTATGTGCGTTTTATATTACAATTGCTCTAGGCTGTTTTTAACAACTTCCGGTTGTCACAGGAAGCTCCTGCTCCACACACGTTGTCTTTGGGGTAGACATAAACAGAATCCTGAATATGAAGTCTCTACCTTAAGAATTGACTGAATGGCACATGTTTGAGTTGCGTGATTTTCACTATGTGCGTTTTATATGACAATAGCTCTAGGCTGTTTTTAACAACTTCCGGTTGTCACAGGAAGCTCTTGCTCGACACACATTGTCTTTGGGGTAGACATAAACAGAATCCTGAATATGAAGTCTCTACCTTAAGAATTGACTGAATGGCACGTTTGAGTTGCTTGATTTTCACTATGTGCGTTTTATATGACAAAAGCTCTAGGCTGTTTTTAACAACTTCCGGTTGTCACAGGAAGCTCCTGCTCCACACACGTTGTCTTTGGGGTATATATAAACAGAATCCTGAATATGAAGTCTCTACCTTAAGAATTGACTGAATGGCACATGGTTGAGTTGCTTGATTTTCACTAAGTGCGTTTTATATGACAATAGCTCTAGGCTGTTTTTAACAACTTCCGGTTGTCACAGGAATCTCCTGCTCCACACACGTTGTCTTTGGGGTAGACATAAACAGAATCCTGAATATGAAGTCTCTACCTTAAGAATTGACTGAATGACAGATGGTTGAGTTGTGTGATTTTCACTATGTGCGTTTTATATTACAATTGCTCTAGGCTGTTTTTAACAACTTCCGGTTGTCACAGGAAGCTCCTGCTCCACACACGTTGTCTTTGGGGTAGACATAAACAGAATCCTGAATATGACGTCTCTACCTTAAGAATTGACTGAATGGCACATGGTTGAGTTGCGTGATTTTCACTATGTGCGTTTTTATATGACAAAAGCTCTAGGCTGTTTTTAACAACTTCCGGTTGTCACAGGAAGCTCTTGCTCCACACACATTGTCTTTGGGGTAGACATAAACAGAATCCTGAATATGAAGTCTCTACCTTAAGAATTTACTGAATGGCACATGGTTGAGTTGCGTGATTTTCACTGTCTGCTGGTTGGCCATATGACAATAGCTCTAGGCTGTTTTTAACAACTTCCGGTTGTCACAGGAAGCTCTTGCTCCACACACGTTGTCTTTGGGGTAGACATAAACAGAATCCTGAATATGAAGTCCCTACCTTAAGAATTGACTGAATGGCACATGGTTGAGTTGCGTGAATTTCACTATCTGCTGGTTGGCCATATGACAATAGCTCTTGGGTGTTTTTAACAACTTCCGGTTGTCACAGGAAGTTCTTACTCAACTCACGTTGTCTTGATGGTAGACATAAACAGAATCATGTATAAGAAGTCTCTACCTTAAGAATTGACTGAATGAAACATGGTTGAGTTGTGTGATTTTCACATTTGCAGGTTATATGACAATAGCTCTAGGCTGTTTTTAACCACTTCCGGTTGTCACAGGAAGCTCTTGCTCCACACACGTTTTCTTTGGGGTATACATAAACTGAATCCTGAATATGAAGTCTCTACCTTAAGAATTGACTGAATGACCGATGGTTGAGTTGATTGATTTTCACTATGTGCAAGTTATATGACAATAGCTCTAGGCTGTTTTTAACAACTTCCGGTTGTCACAGGAAGCTCTTGCTCGACACACATTGTCTTTGGGGTAGACATAAACAGAATCCTGAATATGAAGTCTCTACCTTAAGAATTGACTGAATGACCGATGGTTGAGTTGATTGATTTTCACTATGTGCAAGTTATATGACAATAGCTCTAGGCTGTTTTTAACAACTTCCGGTTGTCACAGGAAGCTCCTGCTCCACACACGTTGTCTTTGGGGTATATATAAACAGAATCCTGAATATGAAGTCTCTACCTTAAGAATTGACTGAATGGCACATGGTTGAGTTGCGTGATTTTCACTAAGTGCGTTTTATATGACAATAGCTCTAGGCTGTTTTTAACAACTTCCGGTTGTCACAGGAATCTCCTGCTCCACACACGTTGTCTTTGGGGTAGACATAAACAGAATCCTGAATATGAAGTCTCTACCTTAAGAATTGACTGAATGGCACATGTTTGAGATGCGTGATTTTCACTATGTGTGTTTTATATGACAATAGCTCTAGGCTGTTTTTAACAACTTCCGGTTGTCACAGGAAGCTCTTGCTCGACACACATTGTCTTTGGGGTAGACATAAACAGAATCCTGAATATGAAGTCTCTACCTTAAGAATTGACTGAATGACCGATGGTTGAGTTGATTGATTTTCACTATGTGCAAGTTATATGACAATAGCTCTAGGCTGTTTTTAACAACTTCCGGTTGTCACAGGAAGCTCCTGCTCCACACACGTTGTCTTTGGGGTATATATAAACAGAATCCTGAATATGAAGTCTCTACCTTAAGAATTGACTGAATGGCACATGGTTGAGTTGCGTGATTTTCACTAAGTGCGTTTTATATGACAATAGCTCTAGGCTGTTTTTAACAACTTCCGGTTGTCACAGGAATCTCCTGCTCCACACACGTTGTCTTTGGGGTAAACATAAACAGAATCCTGAATATGAAGTCTCTACCTTAAGAATTGACTGAATGGCACATGTTTGAGATGCGTGATTTTCACTATGTGTGTTTTATATGACAATAGCTCTAGGCTGTTTTTAACAACTTCCGGTTGTCACAGGAAGCTCTTGCTCGACACACATTGTCTTTGGGGTATATATAAACAGAATCCTGAATATGAAGTCTCTACCTTAAGAATTGACTGAATGGCACATGGTTGAGTTGCGTGATTTTCACTATGTGCGTTTTATATGACAATAGCTCTAGGCTGTTTTTAACAACTTCCGGTTGTCACAGGAATCTCCTGCTCCACACACGTTGTCTTTGGGGTAGACATAAACAGAATCCTGAATATGAAGTCTCTACCTTAAGAATTGACTGAATGACAGATGGTTGAGTTGTGTGATTTTCATTATGTGCGTTTTATATTACAATTGCTCTAGGCTGTTTTTAACAACTTCCGGTTGTCACAGGAAGCTCTTGGTTCACACACGTTGTCTATGGGGTAGACATAAACAGAATCCTGAATATGAAGTCTCTACCTTAAGAATTTACTGAACGGCACATGGTTGAGTTGCGTGATTTTCACTGTCTGCTGGTTGGCCATATGACAATAGCTCTAGGCTGTTTTTAACAACTTCCGGTTGTCACAGGAAGCTCTTGCTCCACACACGTTGTCTTTGGGGTAGACATAAACAGAATCCTGAATATGAAGTCCCTACCTTAAGAATTGACTGAATGGCACATGGTTGAGTTGCGTGAATTTCACTATCTGCTGGTTGGCCATATGACAATAGCTCTTGGGTGTTTTTAACAACTTCCGGTTGTCACAGGAAGTTCTTACTCAACTCACGTTGTCTTTGGGGTAGACATAAACAGAATCATGTATAAGAAGTCTCTACCTCAAGAATTGACTGAATGAAACATGGTTGAGTTGCGTGATTTTCACATTTGCAGGTTATATGCCAATAGCTCTAGGCTGTTTTTAACCACTTCCGGTTGTCACAGGAAGCTCCTGCTCCACACACGTTGTCTTTGGGGTAGACATAAACAGAATCCTGAATATGAAGTCTCTACCTTAAGAATTGACTGAATGGCACATGTTTGAGATGCGTGATTTTCACTATGTGCGTTTTATATGACAATAGCTCTAGGCTGTTTTTAACAACTTCCGGTTGTCACAGGAATCTCCTGCTCCACACACGTTGTCTTTGGGGTAGACATAAACAGAATCCTGAATATGAAGTCTCTACCTTAAGAATTGACTGAATGACAGATGGTTGAGTTGTGTGATTTTCACTATGTGCGTTTTATATTACAATTGCTCTAGGCTGTTTTTAACAACTTCCGGTTGTCACAGGAAGCTCTTGGTTCACACACGTTGTCTATGGGGTAGACATAAACAGAATCCTGAATATGAAGTCTCTACCTTAACCTCTTGGGGCTAGGTGGGACGCTAGCGTGCCACCTGTGGTGCACTCCATCAACAGCAGGTGCATTTCAAGAGCGGCAAATTTGAATCCAAATAAATGTCAAAATTCAAATTTTTCAAAAATACAACTATGTTACACCATTTGAAAGATAAACATCTCCTTAATCTAACCACGTTTTACGATTTCAAAAAGGTTTTACGGCGAAAGCATAAATTTAGAGTATGTTAGGACAGTACATTTACAAGAGTTGTGTGTAATGTTTTGTCAAGTCAAAGACAGGGTCACCAAAACCATAAAACCAGCTAAAATGATACACTAACCTTTTACAATCTCCATCAGATGACACTCCTAGGACATTATGTTAGACAATGCATGCATTTTTAGTTCTATCAAGTTCATATTTATATACAAAAACAGCGTTTTACTATGGCATTGATGTTGAGGAAATCGTTTCCCTCCAATAACCGGCAGTCAAGTCAGCGTCACAAATTAAATAATTAAAATTAGAAAACATTGGTAAAATATTATATTGTCATTTAAAGAATTATAGATTTACATCTTTTGAACGCAATCAACTTGCCAGATTTAAAAATAACCTTACTGGGAAATCACACTTTGCAATAATCTGAGCACTGTGCCCAGAAAAATACGCGTTGCGATACAGACTAGACGTCATGTTGGGGAGATCTAAAATCGAAAATACTATGTAAATAATCCATTACCTTTGATTCTCTTCATCAGATGTCACTTCCAGGTATCACAGGTCCATAACGAATGTAGTTTTGTTCAAAAAAGCTCATCATTTATGTCCAAAAATCTCCGTCTCGTTAGCACATGATGTAAGCCAGCCGGACTTCTCGTCATGAACGAGGGGAAAAAATATATTTCCGTTCGTTCAAACATGTCAAACGTTGTATAGCATAAATCATTAGGGCCTTTTTTAACCAGAACATGAATAATATTCAAGGTGGACGAATGCATAGCCTTTTATAACGTATTGGAACGAGGGTACCCAACATGAAGTAGCGCGCCAGGTGTCTAATGGGACATCACCGTTCCATGGCTCTTGTTCGGTCAGATCTCCCTCCAGAAGACTCAAAACACTTTGTAAAGGCTGGTGACATCTAGTGGAAGCAATAGGAAGTGCCAAAATATTCCTAAACCCCTGTGTTTTTCAATGGGATAGGTTTAAAGTCAATACAACACATCAGGTATCCACTTCCTGTCAGAAAATGTCTCAGGGTTTTGCCTGCCAAATGAGTTCTGTTATACTCACAGACACCATTCAAACAGTTTTGGAAACTTTAGAGTGTTTTCTATCCATATATAATAAGTATATGCATATTCTAGTTACTGGGTAGGATTAGTAACCAGATTAAATCGGGTACATTTTTTTTATCCAGACGTGCAAATGCTGCCCCCTAGACCCAACAGGTTAAGAATTTACTGAATGGCACATGGTTGAGTTGCGTGATTTTCACTGTCTGCTGGTTGGCCATATGACAATAGCTCTAGGCTGTTTTTAACAACTTCCGGTTGTCACAGGAAGCTCTTGCTCCACACACGTTGTCTTTGGGGTAGACATTAACAGAATCCTGAATATGAAGTCCCTACCTTAAGAATTGACTGAATGGCACATGGTTGAGTTGCGTGAATTTCACTATCTGCTGGTTGGCCATATGACAATAGCTCTTGGTTGTTTTTAACAACTTCCGGTTGTCACAGGAAGTTCTTACTCAACTCACGTTGTCTTTGGGGTAGACATAAACAGAATCATGTATAAGAAGTCTCTACCTCAAGAATTGACTGAATGAAACATGGTTGAGTTGCGTGATTTTCACATTTGCAGGTTATATGCCAATAGCTCTAGGCTGTTTTTAACCACTTCCGGTTGTCACAGGAAGCTCTTGCTCCACACACTTTGTCTTTGGGGTATACATAAACTGAATCCTGAATATGAAGTCTCTACCTTAAGAATTGACTGAATGACAGATGGTTGAGTTGTGTGATTTTTACTATGTGCGTTTTATATTACAATTGCTGTAGGCTGTTTTTAACAACTTCCGGTTGTCACAGGAAGCTCCTGCTCCACACACGTTGTCTTTGGGGTAGACATGAAAAATCCTGAATATGAAGTCTCTACCTTAAGAATTGACTGAATGGCACATGTTTGAGTTGCGTGATTTTCACTATGTGCGTTTTATATGACAATAGCTCTAGGCTGTTTTTAACAACTTCCGGTTGTCACAGGAAGCTCTTGCTCGACACACATTGTCTTTGGGGTAGTCATAAACAGAATCCTGAATATGAAGTCTCTACCTTAAGAATTGACTGAATGACCGATGGTTGAGTTGATTGATTTTCACTATGTGCAGGTTATATGACAATAGCTCTAGGCTGTTTTTAACAACTTCCGGTTTTCACAGGAAGCTCCTGCTCCACACACGTTGTCTTTGGGGTAGACATAAACAGAATCCTGAATATGACGTCTCTACCTTAAGAATTGACTGAATGGCACATGGTTGAGTTGCGTGATTTTCACTATGTGCGTTTTTATATGACAGTAGCTCTAGGCTGTTTTTAACAACTTCCGGTTGTCACAGGAAGCTCTTGCTCCACAAACATTGTCTTTGGGGTAGACATAAACAGAATCCTGAATATGAAGTCTCTACCTTAAGAATTGACTGAATGACAGATGGTTGAGTTGCGTGATTTTCACTATGTGCGTTTTATATTACAATTGCTCTAGGCTGTTTTTAACAACTTCCGGTTGACACAGGAAGCTCCTGCTCCACACACGTTGTCTTTGGGGTAGACATAAACAGAATCCTGAATATGAAGTCTCTACCTTAAGAATTGACTGAATGGCACATGTTTGAGATGCGTGATTTTCACTATGTGTGTTTTATATGACAATAGCTCTAGGCTGTTTTTAACAACTTCCGGTTGTCACAGGAAGCTCTTGCTCGACACACATTGTCTTTGGGGTATATATAAACAGAATCCTGAATATGAAGTCTCTACCTTAAGAATTGACTGAATGACAGATGTTTGAGTTGTGTGATTTTCACTATGTGCGTTTTATATTACAATTGCTCTAGGCTGTTTTTAACAACTTCCGGTTGTCACAGGAAGCTCTTGCTTCACACACGTTGTCTATGGGGTAGACATAAACAGAATCCTGAATATGAAGTCTCTACCTTAAGAATTGACTGAATGGCACATGGTTGAGTTGCGTGAATTTCACTATCTGCTGGTTGGCCATATGACAATAGCTCTTGGTTGTTTTTAACAACTTCCGGTTGTCACAGGAAGTTCTTACTCAACTCACGTTGTCTTTGGGGTAGACATAAACAGAATCATGTATAAGAAGTCTCTACCTTAAGAATTGACTGAATGAAACATGGTTGAGTTGCGTGATTTTCACATTTGCAGGTTATATGACAATAGCTCTAGGCTGTTTTTAACCACTTCCGGTTGTCACAGGAAGCTCTTGCTCCACACACGTTGTCTTTGGGGTATACATAAACTGAATCCTGAATATGAAGTCTCTACCTTAAGAATTGACTGAATGACAGATGGTTGAGTTGTGTGATTTTTACTATGTGCGTTTTATATTACAATTGCTGTAGGCTGTTTTTAACAACTTCCGGTTGTCACAGGAAGCTCCTGCTCCACACACGTTGTCTTTGGGGTAGACATAAACAGAATCCTGAATATGAAGTCTCTACCTTAAGAATTGACTGAATGGCACATGTTTGAGTTGCGTGATTTTCACTATGTGCGTTTTATATGACAATAGCTCTAGGCTGTTTTTAACAACTTCCGGTTGTCACAGGAAGCTCTTGCTCGACACACATTGTCTTTGGGGTAGTCATAAACAGAATCCTGAATATGAAGTCTCTACCTTAAGAATTGACTGAATGACCGATGGTTGAGTTGATTGATTTTCACTATGTGCAGGTTATATGACAATAGCTCTAGGCTGTTTTTAACAACTTCCGGTTTTCACAGGAAGCTCCTGCTCCACACACGTTGTCTTTGGGGTAGACATAAACAGAATCCTGAATATGACGTCTCTACCTTAAGAATTGACTGAATGGCACATGGTTGAGTTGCGTGATTTTCACTATGTGCGTTTTTATATGACAGTAGCTCTAGGCTGTTTTTAACAACTTCCGGTTGTCACAGGAAGCTCTTGCTCCACAAACATTGTCTTTGGGGTAGACATAAACAGAATCCTGAATATGAAGTCTCTACCTTAAGAATTGACTGAATGACAGATGGTTGAGTTGCGTGATTTTCACTATGTGCGTTTTATATTACAATTGCTCTAGGCTGTTTTTAACAACTTCCGGTTGACACAGGAAGCTCCTGCTCCACACACGTTGTCTTTGGGGTAGACATAAACAGAATCCTGAATATGAAGTCTCTACCTTAAGAATTGACTGAATGGCACATGTTTGAGATGCGTGATTTTCACTATGTGTGTTTTATATGACAATAGCTCTAGGCTGTTTTTAACAACTTCCGGTTGTCACAGGAAGCTCTTGCTCGACACACATTGTCTTTGGGGTATATATAAACAGAATCCTGAATATGAAGTCTCTACCTTAAGAATTGACTGAATGACAGATGTTTGAGTTGTGTGATTTTCACTATGTGCGTTTTATATTACAATTGCTCTAGGCTGTTTTTAACAACTTCCGGTTGTCACAGGAAGCTCTTGCTTCACACACGTTGTCTATGGGGTAGACATAAACAGAATCCTGAATATGAAGTCTCTACCTTAAGAATTTACTGAATGGCACATGGTTGAGTTGCATGATTTTCACTGTCTGCTGGTTGGCCATATGACAATAGCTCTAGGCTGTTTTTAACAACTTCCGGTTGTCACAGGAAGCTCTTGCTCCACACACGTTGTCTTTGGGGTAGACATAAACAGAATCCTGAATATGAAGTCCCTACCTTAAGAATTGACTGAATGGCACATGGTTGAGTTGCGTGAATTTCACTATCTGCTGGTTGGCCATATGACAATAGCTCTTGGTTGTTTTTAACAACTTCCGGTTGTCACAGGAAGTTCTTACTCAACTCACGTTGTCTTTGGGGTAGACATAAACAGAATCATGTATAAGAAGTCTCTACCTTAAGAATTGACTGAATGAAACATGGTTGAGTTGCGTGATTTTCACATTTGCAGGTTATATGACAATAGCTCTAGGCTGTTTTTAACCACTTCCGGTTGTCACAGGAAGCTCTTGCTCCACACACGTTGTCTTTGGGGTATACATAAACTGAATCCTGAATATGAAGTCTCTACCTTAAGAATTGACTGAATGACAGATGGTTGAGTTGTGTGATTTTTACTATGTGCGTTTTATATTACAATTGCTGTAGGCTGTTTTTAACAACTTCCGGTTGTCACAGGAAGCTCCTGCTCCACACACGTTGTCTTTGGGGTAGACATAAACAGAATCCTGAATATGAAGTCTCTACCTTAAGAATTGACTGAATGGCACATGTTTGAGTTGCGTGATTTTCACTATGTGCGTTTTATATGACAATAGCTCTAGGCTGTTTTTAACAACTTCCGGTTGTCACAGGAAGCTCTTGCTCGACACACATTGTCTTTGGGGTAGACATAAACAGAATCCTGAATATGAAGTCTCTACCTTAAGAATTGACTGAATGACCGATGGTTGAGTTGATTGATTTTCACTATGTGCAGGTTATATGACAATAGCTCTAGGCTGTTTTTAACAACTTCCGGTTGTCACAGGAAGCTCCTGCTCCACACACGTTGTCTTTGGGGTAGACATAAACAGAATCCTGAATATGACGTCTCTACCTTAAGAATTGACTGAATGGCACATGGTTGAGTTGCGTGATTTTCACTATGTGCGTTTTTATATGACAATAGCTCTAGGCTGTTTTTAACAACTTCCGGTTGTCACAGGAAGCTCTTGCTCCAAACACATTGTCTTTGGGGTAGACATAAACAGAATCCTGAATATGAAGTCTCTACCTTAAGAATTGACTGAATGACAGATGGTTGAGTTGCGTGATTTTCACTATGTGCGTTTTATATTACAATTGCTCTAGGCTGTTTTTAACAACTTCCGGTTGTCACAGGAAGCTCCTGCTCCACACACGTTGTCTTTGGGGTAGACATAAACAGAATCCTGAATATGAAGTCTCTACCTTAAGAATTGACTGAATGGCACATGTTTGAGATGCGTGATTTTCACTATGTGTGTTTTATATGACAATAGCTCTAGGCTGTTTTTAACAACTTCCGGTTGTCACAGGAAGCTCCTGCTCCACACACGTTGTCTTTGGGGTAGACATAAACAGAATCCTGAATATGAAGTCTCTACCTTAAGAATTGACTGAATGGCACATGTTTGAGTTGCGTGATTTTCACTATGTGCGTTTTATATGACAATAGCTCTAGGCTGTTTTTAACAACTTCCGGTTGTCACAGGAAGCTCTTGCTCGACACACATTGTCTTTGGGGTAGTCATAAACAGAATCCTGAATATGAAGTCTACCTTAAGAATTGACTGAATGACCGATGGTTGAGTTGATTGATTTTCACTATGTGCAGGTTATATGACAATAGCTCTAGGCTGTTTTTAACAACTTCCGGTTGTCACAGGAAGCTCCTGCTCCACACACGTTGTCTTTGGGGTAGACATAAACAGAATCCTGAATATGACGTCTCTACCTTAAGAATTGACTGAATGGCACATGGTTGAGTTGCGTGATTTTCACTATGTGCGTTTTTATATGACAATAGCTCTAGGCTGTTTTTAACAACTTCCGGTTGTCACAGGAAGCTCTTGCTCCACACACATTGTCTTTGGGGTAGACATAAACAGAATCCTGAATATGAAGTCTCTACCTTAAGAATTGACTGAATAACAGATGGTTGAGTTGCGTGATTTTCACTATGTGCGTTTTATATTACAATTGCTCTAGGCTGTTTTTAACAACTTCCGGTTGTCACAGGAAGCTCCTGCTCCACACACGTTGTCTTTGGGGTAGACATAAACAGAATCCTGAATATGAAGTCTCTACCTTAAGAATTGACTGAATGGCACATGTTTGAGATGCGTGATTTTCACTATGTGTGTTTTATATGACAATAGCTCTAGGCTGTTTTTAACAACTTCCGGTTGTCACAGGAAGCTCTTGCTCGACACACATTGTCTTTGGGGTATATATAAACAGAATCCTGAATATGAAGTCTCTACCTTAAGAATTGACTGAATGGCACATGGTTGAGTTGCGTGATTTTCACTATGTGCATTTTATATGACAATAGCTCTAGGCTGTTTTTAACAACTTCCGGTTGTCACAGGAATGTCTTGCTCCACACACGTTGTCTTTGGGGTAGACATAAACAGAATCCTGAATATGAAGTCTCTACCTTAAGAATTGACTGAATGGCACATGGTTGAGTTGCGGGATTTTCACTATGTGCGTTTTATATGACAATAGCTCTAGGCTGTTTTTAACAACTTCCGGTTGTCACAGGAATCTCCTGCTCCACACACGTTGTCTTTGGGGTAGACATAAACAGAATCCTGAATATGAAGTCTCTACCTTAAGAATTGACTGAATGACAGATGGTTGAGTTGTGTGATTTTCACTATGTGCGTTTTATATTACAATTGCTCTAGGCTGTTTTTAACAACTTCCGGTTGTCACAGGAAGCTCTTGCTTCACACACGTTGTCTATGGGGTAGACATAAACAGAATCCTGAATATGAAGTCTCTACCTTAAGAATTTACTGAATGGCACATGGTTGAGTTGCGTGATTTTCACTGTCTGCTGGTTGGCCATATGACAATAGCTCTAGGCTGTTTTTAACAACTTCCGGTTGTCACAGGAAGCTCTTGCTCCACACACGTTGTCTTTGGGGTAGACATAAACAGAATCCTGAATATGAAGTCCCTACCTTAAGAATTGACTGAATGGCACATGGTTGAGTTGCGTGAATTTCACTATCTGCTGGTTGGCCATATGACAATAGCTCTTGGGTGTTTTTAACAACTTCCGGTTGTCACAGGAAGTTCTTACTCAACTCACGTTGTCTTTGGGGTAGACATAAACAGAATCATGTATAAGAAGTCTCTACCTTAAGAATTGACTGAATGAAACATGGTTGAGTTGCGTGATTTTCACATTTGCAGGTTATATGACAATAGCTCTAGGCTGTTTTTAACCACTTCCGGTTGTCACAGGAAGCTCTTGCTCCACACACGTTGTCTTTGGGGTATACATAAACTGAATCCTGAATATGAAGTCTACCTTAAGAATTGACTGAATGACCGATGGTTGAGTTGATTGATTTTCACTATGTGCAGGTTATATGACAATAGCTCTAGGCTGTTTTTAACAACTTCCGGTTGTCACAGGAAGCTCCTGCTCCACACACGTTGTCTTTGGGGTAGACATAAACAGAATCCTGAATATGAAGTCTCTACCTTAAGAATTGACTGAATGGCACATGGTTGAGTTGCATGATTTTCACTATGTGCATTTTATATGACAATAGCTCTAGGCTGTTTTTAACAACTTCCGGTTGTCACAGGAAGCTCCTGCTCCACACACGTTGTCTTTGGGGTAGACATAAACAGAATCCTGAATATGAAGTCTCTACCTTAAGAATTGACTGAATGGCACATGGTTGAGTTGCATGATTTTCACTATGTGCATTTTATATGACAATAGCTCTAGGCTGTTTTTAACAACTTCCGGTTGTCACAGGAATGTCTTGCTCCACACACGTTGTCTTTGGGGTAGACATAAACAGAATCCTGAATATGAAGTCTCTACCTTAAGAATTGACTGAATGGCACATGGTTGAGTTGCGTGATTTTCACTATGTGCGTTTTATATGACAATAGCTCTAGGCTGTTTTTAACAACTTCCGGTTGTCACAGGAATCTCCTGCTCCACACACGTTGTCTTTGGGGTAGACATAAACAGAATCCTGAATATGAAGTCTCTACCTTAAGAATTGACTGAATGACAGATGGTTGAGTTGTGTGATTTTCACTATGTGCGTTTTATATTACAATTGCTCTAGGCTGTTTTTAACAACTTCCGGTTGTCACAGGAAGCTCTTGCTTCACACACGTTGTCTATGGGGTAGACATAAACAGAATCCTGAATATGAAGTCTCTACCTTAAGAATTGACTGAATGGCACATGGTTGAGTTGCGTGAATTTCACTATCTGCTGGTTGGCCATATGACAATAGCTCTTGGGTGTTTTTAACAACTTCCGGTTGTCACAGGAAGTTCTTACTCAACTCACGTTGTCTTTGGGGTAGACATAAACAGAATCATGTATAAGAAGTCTCTACCTTAAGAATTGACTGAATGAAACATGGTTGAGTTGCGTGATTTTCACATTTGCAGGTTATATGACAATAGCTCTAGGCTGTTTTTAACCACTTCCGGTTGTCACAGGAAGCTCTTGCTCCACACACGTTGTCTTTGGGGTATACATAAACTGAATCCTGAATATGAAGTCTACCTTAAGAATTGACTGAATGACCGATGGTTGAGTTGATTGATTTTCACTATGTGCAGGTTATATGACAATAGCTCTAGGCTGTTTTTAACAACTTCCGGTTGTCACAGGAAGCTCCTGCTCCACACACGTTGTCTTTGGGGTAGACATAAACAGAATCCTGAATATGACGTCTCTACCTTAAGAATTGACTGAATGGCACATGGTTGAGTTGCGTGATTTTCACTATGTGCGTTTTTATATGACAATAGCTCTAGGCTGTTTTTAACAACTTCCGGTTGTCACAGGAAGCTCTTGCTCCACACACATTGTCTTTGGGGTAGACATAAACAGAATCCTGAATATGAAGTCTCTACCTTAAGAATTGACTGAATGACAGATGGTTGAGTTGCGTGATTTTCTCTATGTGCGTTTTATATTACAATTGCTCTAGGCTGTTTTTAACAACTTCCGGTTGTCACAGGAAGCTCCTGCTCCACACACGTTGTCTTTGGGGTAGACATAAACAGAATCCTGAATATGAAGTCTCTACCTTAAGAATTGACTGAATGGCACATGTTTGAGATGCGTGATTTTCACTATGTGTGTTTTATATGACAATAGCTCTAGGCTGTTTTTAACAACTTCCGGTTGTCACAGGAAGCTCTTGCTCGACACACATTGTCTTTGGGGTATATATAAACAGAATCCTGAATATGAAGTCTCTACCTTAAGAATTGACTGAATGGCACATGGTTGAGTTGCGTGATTTTCACTATGTGCATTTTATATGACAATAGCTCTAGGCTGTTTTTAACAACTTCCGGTTGTCACAGGAATGTCTTGCTCCACACACGTTGTCTTTGGGGTAGACATAAACAGAATCCTGAATATGAAGTCTCTACCTTAAGAATTGACTGAATGGCACATGGTTGAGTTGCGTGATTTTCACTATGTGCGTTTTATATGACAATAGCTCTAGGCTGTTTTTAACAACTTCCGGTTGTCACAGGAATCTCCTGCTCCACACACGTTGTCTTTGGGGTAGACATAAACAGAATCCTGAATATGAAGTCTCTACCTTAAGAATTGACTGAATGACAGATGGTTGAGTTGTGTGATTTTCACTATGTGCGTTTTATATTACAATTGCTCTAGGCTGTTTTTAACAACTTCCGGTTGTCACAGGAAGCTCTTGCTTCACACACGTTGTCTATGGGGTAGACATAAACAGAATCCTGAATATGAAGTCTCTACCTTAAGAATTTACTGAATGGCACATGGTTGAGTTGCGTGATTTTCACTGTCTGCTGGTTGGCCATATGACAATAGCTCTAGGCTGTTTTTAACAACTTCCGGTTGTCACAGGAAGCTCTTGCTCCACACACGTTGTCTTTGGGGTAGACATAAACAGAATCCTGAATATGAAGTCCCTACCTTAAGAATTGACTGAATGGCACATGGTTGAGTTGCGTGAATTTCACTATCTGCTGGTTGGCCATATGACAATAGCTCTTGGGTGTTTTTAACAACTTCCGGTTGTCACAGGAAGTTCTTACTCAACTCACGTTGTCTTTGGGGTAGACATAAACAGAATCATGTATAAGAAGTCTCTACCTTAAGAATTGACTGAATGAAACATGGTTGAGTTGCGTGATTTTCACATTTGCAGGTTATATGACAATAGCTCTAGGCTGTTTTTAACCACTTCCGGTTGTCACAGGAAGCTCTTGCTCCACACACGTTGTCTTTGGGGTATACATAAACTGAATCCTGAATATGAAGTCTCTACCTTAAGAATTGACTGAATGACAGATGGTTGAGTTGTGTGATTTTTACTATGTGCGTTTTATATTACAATTGCTGTAGGCTGTTTTTAACAACTTCCGGTTGTCACAGGAAGCTCCTGCTCCACACACGTTGTCTTTGGGGTAGACATAAACAGAATCCTGAATATGAAGTCTCTACCTTAAGAATTGACTGAATGGCACATGTTTGAGTTGCGTGATTTTCACTATGTGCGTTTTATATGACAATAGCTCTAGGCTGTTTTTAACAACTTCCGGTTGTCACAGGAAGCTCTTGCTCGACACACATTGTCTTTGGGGTAGACATAAACAGAATCCTGAATATGAAGTCTCTACCTTAAGAATTGACTGAATGACCGATGGTTGAGTTGATTGATTTTCACTATGTGCAGGTTATATGACAATAGCTCTAGGCTGTTTTTAACAACTTCCGGTTGTCACAGGAAGCTCCTACTCCACACACGTTGTCTTTGGGGTATATATAAACAGAATCCTGAATATGAAGTCTCTACCTTAAGAATTGACTGAATGACAGATGGTTGAGTTGTGTGATTTTCACTATGTGCGTTTTATATT
Source organism: Salmo salar (assembly GCF_965601325.2). Taxonomy (NCBI): domain Eukaryota; kingdom Metazoa; phylum Chordata; class Actinopteri; order Salmoniformes; family Salmonidae; genus Salmo; species Salmo salar. The sequence goes on along the minus strand of NC_138295.1, from coordinate 45,520,734 downwards.
ACAATTGCTCTAGGCTGTTTTTAACAACTTCCGGTTGTCACAGGAAGCTCTTGCTTCACACACGTTGTCTATGGGGTAGACATAAACAGAATCCTGAATATGAAGTCTCTACCTTAAGAATTTACTGAATGGCACATGGTTGAGTTGCGTGATTTTCACTGTCTGCTGGTTGGCCATATGACAATAGCTCTAGGCTGTTTTTAACAACTTCCGGTTGTCACAGGAAGCTCTTGCTCGACACACATTGTCTTTGGGGTAGACATAAACAGAATCCTGAATATGAAGTCTCTACCTTAAGAATTGACTGAATGACCGATGGTTGAGTTGATTGATTTTCACTATGTGCAGGTTATATGACAATAGCTCTAGGCTGTTTTTAACAACTTCCGGTTGTCACAGGAAGCTCTTGCTCGACACACATTGTCTTTGGGGTAGACATAAACAGAATCATGTATAAGAAGTCTCTACCTTAAGAATTGACTGAATGAAACATGGTTGAGTTGCGTGATTTTCACATTTGCAGGTTATATGACAATAGCTCTAGGCTGTTTTTAACCACTTCCGGTTGTCACAGGAAGCTCTTGCTCCACACACGTTGTCTTTGGGGTATACATAAACTGAATCCTGAATATGAAGTCTCTACCTTAAGAATTGACTGAATGACAGATGGTTGAGTTGTGTGATTTTTACTATGTGCGTTTTATATTACAATTGCTGTAGGCTGTTTTTAACAACTTCCGGTTGTCACAGGAAGCTCCTGCTCCACACACGTTGTCTTTGGGGTAGACATAAACAGAATCCTGAATATGAAGTCTCTACCTTAAGAATTGACTGAATGGCACATGTTTGAGTTGCGTGATTTTCACTATGTGCGTTTTATATGACAATAGCTCTAGGCTGTTTTTAACAACTTCCGGTTGTCACAGGAAGCTCTTGCTCGACACACATTGTCTTTGGGGTAGACATAAACAGAATCCTGAATATGAAGTCTCTACCTTAAGAATTGACTGAATGACCGATGGTTGAGTTGATTGATTTTCACTATGTGCAGGTTATATGACAATAGCTCTAGGCTGTTTTTAACAACTTCCGGTTGTCACAGGAAGCTCCTACTCCACACACGTTGTCTTTGGGGTATATATAAACAGAATCCTGAATATGAAGTCTCTACCTTAAGAATTGACTGAATGACAGATGGTTGAGTTGTGTGATTTTCACTATGTGCGTTTTATATTACAATTGCTCTAGGCTGTTTTTAACAACTTCCGGTTGTCACAGGAAGCTCTTGCTTCACACACGTTGTCTATGGGGTAGACATAAACAGAATCCTGAATATGAAGTCTCTACCTTAAGAATTTACTGAATGGCACATGGTTGAGTTGCGTGATTTTCACTGTCTGCTGGTTGGCCATATGACAATAGCTCTAGGCTGTTTTTAACAACTTCCGGTTGTCACAGGAAGCTCTTGCTCGACACACATTGTCTTTGGGGTAGACATAAACAGAATCCTGAATATGAAGTCTCTACCTTAAGAATTGACTGAATGACCGATGGTTGAGTTGATTGATTTTCACTATGTGCAGGTTATATGACAATAGCTCTAGGCTGTTTTTAACAACTTCCGGTTGTCACAGGAAGCTCCTGCTCCACACACGTTGTCTTTGGGGTATATATAAACAGAATCCTGAATATGAAGTCTCTACCTTAAGAATTGACTGAATGACAGATGGTTGAGTTGTGTGATTTTCACTATGTGCGTTTTATATTACAATTGCTCTAGGCTGTTTTTAACAACTTCCGGTTGTCACAGGAAGCTCTTGCTTCACACACGTTGTCTATGGGGTAGACATAAACAGAATCCTGAATATGAAGTCTCTACCTTAAGAATTGACTGAATGGCACATGGTTGAGTTGCGTGAATTTCACTATCTGCTGGTTGGCCATATGACAATAGCTCTTGGGTGTTTTTAACAACTTCCGGTTGTCACAGGAAGTTCTTACTCAACTCACGTTGTCTTTGGGGTAGACATAAACAGAATCATGTATAAGAAGTCTCTACCTTAAGAATTGACTGAATGAAACATGGTTGAGTTGCGTGATTTTCACATTTGCAGGTTATATGACAATAGCTCTAGGCTGTTTTTAACCACTTCCGGTTGTCACAGGAAGCTCTTGCTCCACACACGTTGTCTTTGGGGTATACATAAACTGAATCCTGAATATGAAGTCTACCTTAAGAATTGACTGAATGACCGATGGTTGAGTTGATTGATTTTCACTATGTGCGTTTTATATTACAATTGCTCTAGGCTGTTTTTAACAACTTCCGGTTGTCACAGGAAGCTCCTGCTCCACACACGTTGTCTTTGGGGTAGACATAAACAGAATCCTGAATATGAAGTCTCTACCTTAAGAATTGACTGAATGGCACATGTTTGAGATGCGTGATTTTCACTATGTGTGTTTTATATGACAATAGCTCTAGGCTGTTTTTAACAACTTCCGGTTGTCACAGGAAGCTCTTGCTCGACACACATTGTCTTTGGGGTATATATAAACAGAATCCTGAATATGAAGTCTCTACCTTAAGAATTGACTGAATGGCACATGGTTGAGTTGCGTGATTTTCACTATGTGCATTTTATATGACAATAGCTCTAGGCTGTTTTTAACAACTTCCGGTTGTCACAGGAATGTCTTGCTCCACACACGTTGTCTTTGGGGTAGACATAAACAGAATCCTGAATATGAAGTCTCTACCTTAAGAATTGACTGAATGGCACATGGTTGAGTTGCGTGATTTTCACTATGTGCGTTTTATATGACAATAGCTCTAGGCTGTTTTTAACAACTTCCGGTTGTCACAGGAATCTCCTGCTCCACACACGTTGTCTTTGGGGTAGACATGAACAGAATCCTGAATATGAAGTCTCTACCTTAAGAATTGACTGAATGACAGATGGTTGAGTTGTGTGATTTTCACTATGTGCGTTTTATATTACAATTGCTCTAGGCTGTTTTTAACAACTTCCGGTTGTCACAGGAAGCTCTTGCTTCACACACGTTGTCTATGGGGTAGACATAAACAGAATCCTGAATATGAAGTCTCTACCTTAAGAATTTACTGAATGGCACATGGTTGAGTTGCGTGATTTTCACTGTCTGCTGGTTGGCCATATGACAATAGCTCTAGGCTGTTTTTAACAACTTCCGGTTGTCACAGGAAGCTCTTGCTCCACACACGTTGTCTTTGGGGTAGACATAAACAGAATCCTGAATATGAAGTCCCTACCTTAAGAATTGACTGAATGGCACATGGTTGAGTTGCGTGAATTTCACTATCTGCTGGTTGGCCATATGACAATAGCTCTTGGGTGTTTTTAACAACTTCCGGTTGTCACAGGAAGTTCTTACTCAACTCACGTTGTCTTTGGGGTAGACATAAACAGAATCATGTATAAGAAGTCTCTACCTTAAGAATTGACTGAATGAAACATGGTTGAGTTGCGTGATTTTCACATTTGCAGGTTATATGACAATAGCTCTAGGCTGTTTTTAACCACTTCCGGTTGTCACAGGAAGCTCTTGCTCCACACACGTTGTCTTTGGGGTATACATAAACTGAATCCTGAATATGAAGTCTCTACCTTAAGAATTGACTGAATGACAGATGGTTGAGTTGTGTGATTTTTACTATGTGCGTTTTATATTACAATTGCTGTAGGCTGTTTTTAACAACTTCCGGTTGTCACAGGAAGCTCCTGCTCCACACACGTTGTCTTTGGGGTAGACATAAACAGAATCCTGAATATGAAGTCTCTACCTTAAGAATTGACTGAATGGCACATGTTTGAGTTGCGTGATTTTCACTATGTGCGTTTTATATGACAATAGCTCTAGGCTGTTTTTAACAACTTCCGGTTGTCACAGGAAGCTCTTGCTCGACACACATTGTCTTTGGGGTAGACATAAACAGAATCCTGAATATGAAGTCTCTACCTTAAGAATTGACTGAATGACCGATGGTTGAGTTGATTGATTTTCACTATGTGCAGGTTATATGACAATAGCTCTAGGCTGTTTTTAACAACTTCCGGTTGTCACAGGAAGCTCCTGCTCCACACACGTTGTCTTTGGGGTATATATAAACAGAATCCTGAATATGAAGTCTCTACCTTAAGAATTGACTGAATGGCACATGGTTGAGTTGCGTGATTTTCACTATGTGCGTTTTATATGACAATAGCTCTAGGCTGTTTTTAACAACTTCCGGTTGTCACAGGAATCTCCTGCTCCACACACGTTGCCTTTGGGGTATATATAAACAGAATCCTGAATATGAAGTCTCTACCTTAAGAATTTACTGAATGGCACATGGTTGAGTTGCGTGATTTTCACTGTCTGCTGGTTGGCCATATGACAATAGCTCTAGGCTGTTTTTAACAACTTCCGGTTGTCACAGGAAGCTCTTGCTCGACACACATTGTCTTTGGGGTAGACATAAACAGAATCCTGAATATGAAGTCTCTACCTTAAGAATTGACTGAATGACCGATGGTTGAGTTGATTGATTTTCACTATGTGCAGGTTATATGACAATAGCTCTAGGCTGTTTTTAACAACTTCCGGTTGTCACAGGAAGCTCCTGCTCCACACACGTTGTCTTTGGGGTATATATAAACAGAATCCTGAATATGAAGTCTCTACCTTAAGAATTGACTGAATGACAGATGGTTGAGTTGTGTGATTTTCACTATGTGCGTTTTATATTACAATTGCTCTAGGCTGTTTTTAACAACTTCCGGTTGTCACAGGAAGCTCTTGCTTCACACACGTTGTCTATGGGGTAGACATAAACAGAATCCTGAATATGAAGTCTCTACCTTAAGAATTGACTGAATGGCACATGGTTGAGTTGCGTGAATTTCACTATCTGCTGGTTGGCCATATGACAATAGCTCTTGGGTGTTTTTAACAACTTCCGGTTGTCACAGGAAGTTCTTACTCAACTCACGTTGTCTTTGGGGTAGACATAAACAGAATCATGTATAAGAAGTCTCTACCTTAAGAATTGACTGAATGAAACATGGTTGAGTTGCGTGATTTTCACATTTGCAGGTTATATGACAATAGCTCTAGGCTGTTTTTAACCACTTCCGGTTGTCACAGGAAGCTCTTGCTCCACACACGTTGTCTTTGGGGTATACATAAACTGAATCCTGAATATGAAGTCTACCTTAAGAATTGACTGAATGACCGATGGTTGAGTTGATTGATTTTCACTATGTGCGTTTTATATTACAATTGCTCTAGGCTGTTTTTAACAACTTCCGGTTGTCACAGGAAGCTCCTGCTCCACACACGTTGTCTTTGGGGTAGACATAAACAGAATCCTGAATATGAAGTCTCTACCTTAAGAATTGACTGAATGGCACATGTTTGAGATGCGTGATTTTCACTATGTGTGTTTTATATGACAATAGCTCTAGGCTGTTTTTAACAACTTCCGGTTGTCACAGGAAGCTCTTGCTCGACACACATTGTCTTTGGGGTATATATAAACAGAATCCTGAATATGAAGTCTCTACCTTAAGAATTGACTGAATGGCACATGGTTGAGTTGCGTGATTTTCACTATGTGCATTTTATATGACAATAGCTCTAGGCTGTTTTTAACAACTTCCGGTTGTCACAGGAATGTCTTGCTCCACACACGTTGTCTTTGGGGTAGACATAAACAGAATCCTGAATATGAAGTCTCTACCTTAAGAATTGACTGAATGGCACATGGTTGAGTTGCGTGATTTTCACTATGTCCGTTTTATATGACAATAGCTCTAGGCTGTTTTTAACAACTTCCGGTTGTCACAGGAATCTCCTGCTCCACACACGTTGTCTTTGGGGTAGACATAAACAGAATCCTGAATATGAAGTCTCTACCTTAAGAATTGACTGAATGACAGATGGTTGAGTTGTGTGATTTTCACTATGTGCGTTTTATATTACAATTGCTCTAGGCTGTTTTTAACAACTTCCGGTTGTCACAGGAAGCTCTTGCTTCACACACGTTGTCTATGGGGTAGACATAAACAGAATCCTGAATATGAAGTCTCTACCTTAAGAATTTACTGAATGGCACATGGTTGAGTTGCGTGATTTTCACTGTCTGCTGGTTGGCCATATGACAATAGCTCTAGGCTGTTTTTAACAACTTCCGGTTGTCACAGGAAGCTCTTGCTCCACACACGTTGTCTTTGGGGTAGACATAAACAGAATCCTGAATATGAAGTCCCTACCTTAAGAATTGACTGAATGGCACATGGTTGAGTTGCGTGAATTTCACTATCTGCTGGTTGGCCATATGACAATAGCTCTTGGGTGTTTTTAACAACTTCCGGTTGTCACAGGAAGTTCTTACTCAACTCACGTTGTCTTTGGGGTAGACATAAACAGAATCATGTATAAGAAGTCTCTACCTTAAGAATTGACTGAATGAAACATGGTTGAGTTGCGTGATTTTCACATTTGCAGGTTATATGACAATAGCTCTAGGCTGTTTTTAACCACTTCCGGTTGTCACAGGAAGCTCTTGCTCCACACACGTTGTCTTTGGGGTATACATAAACTGAATCCTGAATATGAAGTCTCTACCTTAAGAATTGACTGAATGACAGATGGTTGAGTTGTGTGATTTTTACTATGTGCGTTTTATATTACAATTGCTGTAGGCTGTTTTTAACAACTTCCGGTTGTCACAGGAAGCTCCTGCTCCACACTCGTTGTCTTTGGGGTAGACATAAACAGAATCCTGAATATGAAGTCTCTACCTTAAGAATTGACTGAATGGCACATGTTTGAGTTGCGTGATTTTCACTATGTGCGTTTTATATGACAATAGCTCTAGGCTGTTTTTAACAACTTCCGGTTGTCACAGGAAGCTCTTGCTCGACACACATTGTCTTTGGGGTAGACATGAACAGAATCCTGAATATGAAGTCTCTACCTTAAGAATTGACTGAATGACCGATGGTTGAGTTGATTGATTTTCACTATGTGCAGGTTATATGACAATAGCTCTAGGCTGTTTTTAACAACTTCCGGTTGTCACAGGAAGCTCCTGCTCCACACACGTTGTCTTTGGGGTATATATAAACAGAATCCTGAATATGAAGTCTCTACCTTAAGAATTGACTGAATGGCACATGGTTGAGTTGCGTGATTTTCACTATGTGCGTTTTATATGACAATAGCTCTAGGCTGTTTTTAACAACTTCCGGTTGTCACAGGAATCTCCTGCTCCACACACGTTGCCTTTGGGGTATATATAAACAGAATCCTGAATATGAAGTCTCTACCTTAAGAATTGACTGAATGACAGATGGTTGAGTTGATTGATTTTCACTATGTGCAGGTTATATGACAATGGCTCTAGGCTGTTTTTAACAACTTCCTGTTGTCACAGGAAGCTCCTGCTCCATACACGTTGTCTTTGGGGTATATATAAACAGAATCCTGAATATGAAGTCTCTACCTTAAGAATTGACTGAATGGCACATGGTTGAGTTGCGTGAATTTCACTATCTGCTGGTTCGCCATATGACAATTGCTCTAGGCTGTTTTTAACAACTTCCGGTTGTCACAGGAAGCTCTTGCTTCACACACGTTGTCTATGGGGTAGACATAAACAGAATCCTGAATATGAAGTCTCTACCTTAAGAATTTACTGAATGGCACATGGTTGAGTTGCGTGATTTTCACTGTCTGCTGGTTGGCCATATGACAATAGCTCTAGGCTGTTTTTAACAACTTCCGGTTGTCACAGGAAGCTCTTGCTCCACACACGTTGTCTTTGGGGTAGACATAAACAGAATCCTGAATATGAAGTCCCTACCTTAAGAATTGACTGAATGGCACATGGTTGAGTTGCGTGAATTTCACTATCTGCTGGTTGGCCATATGACAATAGCTCTTGGGTGTTTTTAACAACTTCCGGTTGTCACAGGAAGTTCTTACTCAACTCACGTTGTCTTTGGGGTAGACATAAACAGAATCATGTATAAGAAGTCTCTACCTTAAGAATTGACTGAATGAAACATGGTTGAGTTGCGTGATTTTCACATTTGCAGGTTATATGACAATAGCTCTAGGCTGTTTTTAACCACTTCCGGTTGTCACAGGAAGCTCTTGCTCCACACACGTTGTCTTTGGGGTATACATAAACTGAATCCTGAATATGAAGTCTCTACCTTAAGAATTGACTGAATGACAGATGGTTGAGTTGTGTGATTTTTACTATGTGCGTTTTATATTACAATTGCTGTAGGCTGTTTTTAACAACTTCCGGTTGTCACAGGAAGCTCCTGCTCCACACACGTTGTCTTTGGGGTAGACATAAACAGAATCCTGAATATGAAGTCTCTACCTTAAGAATTGACTGAATGGCACATGTTTGAGTTGCGTGATTTTCACTATGTGCGTTTTATATGACAATAGCTCTAGGCTGTTTTTAACAACTTCCGGTTGTCACAGGAAGCTCTTGCTCGACACACATTGTCTTTGGGGTAGACATAAACAGAATCCTGAATATGAAGTCTCTACCTTAAGAATTGACTGAATGACCGATGGTTGAGTTGATTGATTTTCACTATGTGCAGGTTATATGACAATAGCTCTAGGCTGTTTTTAACAACTTCCGGTTGTCACAGGAAGCTCCTGCTCCACACACGTTGTCTTTGGGGTATATATAAACAGAATCCTGAATATGAAGTCTCTACCTTAAGAATTGACTGAATGGCACATGGTTGAGTTGCGTGATTTTCACTATGTGCGTTTTATATGACAATAGCTCTAGGCTGTTTTTAACAACTTCCGGTTGTCACAGGAATCTCCTGCTCCACACACGTTGCCTTTGGGGTATATATAAACAGAATCCTGAATATGAAGTCTCTACCTTAAGAATTGACTGAATGACAGATGGTTGAGTTGATTGATTTTCACTATGTGCAGGTTATATGACAATGGCTCTAGGCTGTTTTTAACAACTTCCTGTTGTCACAGGAAGCTCCTGCTCCATACACGTTGTCTTTGGGGTATATATAAACAGAATCCTGAATATGAAGTCTCTACCTTAAGAATTGACTGAATGGCACATGGTTGAGTTGCGTGAATTTCACTATCTGCTGGTTCGCCATATGACAATTGCTCTAGGCTGTTTTTAACAACTTCCGGTTGTCACAGGAAGCTCTTGCTTCACACACGTTGTCTATGGGGTAGACATAAACAGAATCCTGAATATGAAGTCTCTACCTTAAGAATTTACTGAATGGCACATGGTTGAGTTGCGTGATTTTCACTGTCTGCTGGTTGGCCATATGACAATAGCTCTAGGCTGTTTTTAACAACTTCCGGTTGTCACAGGAAGCTCTTGCTCCACACACGTTGTCTTTGGGGTAGACATAAACAGAATCCTGAATATGAAGTCCCTACCTTAAGAATTGACTGAATGGCACATGGTTGAGTTGCGTGAATTTCACTATCTGCTGGTTGGCCATATGACAATAGCTCTTGGGTGTTTTTAACAACTTCCGGTTGTCACAGGAAGTTCTTACTCAACTCACGTTGTCTTTGGGGTAGACATAAACAGAATCATGTATAAGAAGTCTCTACCTTAAGAATTGACTGAATGAAACATGGTTGAGTTGCGTGATTTTCACATTTGCAGGTTATATGACAATAGCTCTAGGCTGTTTTTAACCACTTCCGGTTGTCACAGGAAGCTCTTGCTCCACACACGTTGTCTTTGGGGTATACATAAACTGAATCCTGAATATGAAGTCTCTACCTTAAGAATTGACTGAATGACAGATGGTTGAGTTGTGTGATTTTTACTATGTGCGTTTTATATTACAATTGCTGTAGGCTGTTTTTAACAACTTCCGGTTGTCACAGGAAGCTCCTGCTCCACACACGTTGTCTTTGGGGTAGACATAAACAGAATCCTGAATATGAAGTCTCTACCTTAAGAAGTGTCTGAATGGCACATGTTTGAGTTGCGTGATTTTCACTATGTGTGTTTTATATGACAATAGCTCTAGGCTGTTTTTAACAACTTCCGGTTGTCACAGGAATGTCTTGCTCCACACACGTTGTCTTTGGGGTAGACATAAACAGAATCCTGAATATGAAGTCTCTACCTTAAGAATTGACTGAATGGCACATGGTTGAGTTGCGTGATTTTCACTATGTGCGTTTTATATGACAATAGCTCTAGGCTGTTTTTAACAACTTCCGGTTGTCACAGGAATCTCCTGCTCCACACACGTTGTCTTTGGGGTAGACATAAACAGAATCCTGAATATGAAGTCTCTACCTTAATAATTGACTGAATGACAGATGGTTAAGTTGTGTGATTTTCACTATGTGCGTTTTATATTACAATTGCTCTAGGCTGTTTTTAACAACTTCCGGTTGTCACAGGAAGCTCCTGCTCCACACACGTTGTCTTTGGGGTAGACATAAACAGAATCCTGAATATGACGTCTCTACCTTAAGAATTGACTGAATGGCACATGGTTGAGTTGATTGATTTTCACTATGTGCAGGTTATATGACAATAGCTCTAGGCTGTTTTTAACAACTTCCGGTTGTCACAGGAAGCTCTTGCTCCACACACGTTGTCTTTGGGGTAGACATAAACAGAATCCTGAATATGAAGTCTCTACCTTAAGAATTGACTGAATGGCACATGGTTGAGTTGCGTGATTTTCACTATGTGCGTTTTATATGACAATAGCTCTAGGCTGTTTTTAACAACTTCCGGTTGTCACAGGAATCTCCTGCTCCACACACGTTGTCTTTGGGGTAGACATAAACAGAATCCTGAATATGAAGTCTCTACCTTAATAATTGACTGAATGACAGATGGTTAAGTTGTGTGATTTTCACTATGTGCGTTTTATATTACAATTGCTCTAGGCTGTTTTTAACAACTTCCGGTTGTCACAGGAAGCTCCTGCTCCACACACGTTGTCTTTGGGGTAGACATAAACAGAATCCTGAATATGACGTCTCTACCTTAAGAATTGACTGAATGGCACATGGTTGAGTTGATTGATTTTCACTATGTGCAGGTTATATGACAATAGCTCTAGGCTGTTTTTAACAACTTCCGGTTGTCACAGGAAGCTCTTGCTCCACACACATTGTCTTTGGGGTAGACATAAACAGAATCCTGAATATAAAGTCTCTACCTTAAGAATTGACTGAATGACAGATGGTTGAGTTGATTGATTTTCACTATGTGCAGGTTATATGACAATAGCTCTAGGCTGTTTTTAACAACTTCCGGTTGTCACTGGAAGCTCCTGCTCCATACACGTTGTCTTTGGGGTATATATAAACAGAATCCTGAATATGAAGTCTCTACCTTAAGAATTGACTGAATGGCACATGGTTGAGTTGCGTGAATTTCACTATCTGCTGGTTCGCCATATGACAATTGCTCTAGGCTGTTTTTAACAACTTCCGGTTGTCACAGGAAGCTCTTGCTTCACACACGTTGTCTATGGGGTAGACATAAACAGAATCCTGAATATGAAGTCTCTACCTTAAGAATTTAATGAATGGCACATGGTTGAGTTTCGTGATTTTCACTGTCTGCTGGTTGGCCATATGACAATAGCTCTAGGCTGTTTTTAACAACTTCCGGTTGTCACAGGAAGCTCTTGCTCCACACACGTTGTCTTTGGGGTAGACATAAACAGAATCCTGAATATGAAGTCCCTACCTTAACCTCTATGGGACCGGCGGGACGAATTCGTCCCACCTACGTAACATCCACTGCCAGCCTGTGGCGCGATTTTCAAAATCTTCAAAATCCTATTACTTCAATTTCTCAAACATATGACTATTTTACAGCCATTTAAAGATAAGACTCTCGTTAATCTAACCACACTGTCCGATTTCAAAAAGGCTTTACAACGAAAGCAAAACATTAGATTATGTCAGCAGAGTACCAAGCCAGAAATAATCAGACACCCATTTTTCAAGCCAGCATATAATGTCACCAAAACCCAGAAGACAGCTAAATGCAGCACTCACCTTTGATGATCTTCATCAGATGACAACCCTAGGACATTATGTTATACAATACATGCATGTTTTGTTCAATCAAGTTCATATTTATATCAAAAACCAGCTTTTTACATTAGCATGTGACGTTCAGAACTAGCATACCCCCCGCAAACTTACGGGGAATTCGCTAACATTTTACTAAATTACTCACGATAAACGTTCACAAAAAGCATAACAATTATTTTAAGAATTATAGATACAGACCTCCTCTATGCACTCGATATGTCCGATTTTAAAATAGCTTTTTGGTGAAAGCACATTTTGCAATATTCTAAGTATATAGCCCAGGCATCACGGGCTCGCTATTTAGACATCCGGCAAGTTTAGCACTCACCATAATCATATTTACTATTATAAAAATGTCATTACCTTTTGTTGTCTTCGTCAGAATGCACACCCAGGACGTCTACTTCAATAACAAATGTTGGTTTGGTCCAAAATAATCCATCGTTATATCCGAATAGCGGCGTTTTGTTCGTGCGTTCCAGACACTATCCGAAATAGTAAAGAAGTGTCGCGCGCTTGGCGCAATTCCTGACAATAAAATTCAAAGTATTCAATTGCCGTACGTCGAAGCATGTCAACCGCTGTTTAAAATCAATTTTTACGTCATTTTTCTCGTAGAAAAGCGGTAAAATTCCGACAGGGAATCTCCTTTTCGGCAAACAGAGGAAAAAATCCCAAAGGCGGGGGCGGTCGGGGTCACGCGCATAAGCTAGTGTCTCTTGATGGGCCACTTGAGAAAGGCGATAATGTGTTTCAGCCTGGGGCTGGAATGACGACATTCTCTTTTTTCCCGGGCTATGAGAGCCTATGGACGACGTGGGAAGTGTCACGTTAGAGCAGAGATCCTTAGTAAATGATAGAGATGGCAAAGAAGTTCCAGAAATGGTCAGACAGGCCACTTCCTGTAAAGGAATCTCTCAGGTTTTGACCTGCCATTTGAGTTCTGTTATACTCACAGACACCATTCAAACAGTTTTAGAAAATTTAGGGTGTTTTCTATCCATATGTAATAAGTATATGCATATTCTAGTTACTGAGTAGGAGTGGTAACCAGATTAAATCGGGTATGTTTTTTATCCAGCCGTGTCAATGCTGCCCCCTAGCCCTAACAGGTTAAGAATTGACTGAATGGCACATGGTTGAGTTGCGTGAATTTCACTATCTGCTGGTTGGCCATATGACAATAGCTCTTGGGTGTTTTTAACAACTTCCGGTTGTCACAGGAAGTTCTTACTCAACTCACGTTGTCTTTGGGGTAGACATAAACAGAATCATGTATAAGAAGTCTCTACCTTAAGAATTGACTGAATGAAACATGGTTGAGTTGCGTGATTTTCACATTTGCAGGTTATATGACAATAGCTCTAGGCTGTTTTTAACCACTTCCGGTTGTCACAGGAAGCTCTTGCTCCACACACGTTGTCTTTGGGGTATACATAAACTGAATCCTGAATATGAAGTCTCTACCTTAAGAATTGACTGAATGACAGATGGTTGAGTTGTGTGATTTTTACTATGTGCGTTTTATATTACAATTGCTGTAGGCTGTTTTTAACAACTTCCGGTTGTCACAGGAAGCTCCTGCTCCACACACGTTGTCTTTGGGGTAGACATAAACAGAATCCTGAATATGAAGTCTCTACCTTAAGAATTGACTGAATGGCACATGTTTGAGTTGCGTGATTTTCACTATGTGCGTTTTATATGACAATAGCTCTAGGCTGTTTTTAACAACTTCCGGTTGTCACAGGAAGCTCTTGCTCGACACACATTGTCTTTGGGGTAGACATAAACAGAATCCTGAATATGAAGTCTCTACCTTAAGAATTGACTGATGACAGATGGTTGAGTTGTGTGATTTTCACTATGTGCGTTTTATATTACAATTACTCTAGGCTGTTTTTAACAACTTCCGGTTGTCACAGGAAGCTCCTGCTCCACACACGTTGTCTTTGGGGTAGACATAAACAGAATCCTGAATATGAAGTCTCTACCTTAAGAATTTACTGAATGGCACATGGTTGAGTTGCGTGATTTTCACTGTCTGCTGGTTGGCCATATGACAATAGCTCTAGGCTGTTTTTAACAACTTCCGGTTGTCACAGGAAGCTCTTGCTCCACACACGTTGTCTTTGGGGTAGACATAAACAGAATCCTGAATATGAAGTCCCTACCTTAAGAATTGACTGAATGGCACATGGTTGAGTTGCGTGAATTTCACTATCTGCTGGTTGGCCATATGACAATAGCTCTTGGGTGTTTTTAACAACTTCCGGTTGTCACAGGAAGTTCTTACTCAACTCACGTTGTCTTTGGGGTAGACATAAACAGAATCATGTATAAGAAGTCTCTACCTTAAGAATTGACTGAATGAAACATGGTTGAGTTGCGTGAATTTCACTATCTGCTGGTTGGCCATATGACAATAGCTCTTGGGTGTTTTTAACAACTTCCGGTTGTCACAGGAAGTTCTTACTCAACTCACGTTGTCTTTGGGGTAGACATAAACAGAATCATGTATAAGAAGTCTCTACCTTAAGAATTGACTGAATGACCGATGGTTGAGTTGATTGATTTTCACTATGTGCAGGTTATATGACAATAGCTCTAGGCTGTTTTTAACAACTTCCGGTTGTCACAGGAAGCTCCTGCTCCACACACGTTGTCTTTGGGGTATATATAAACAGAATCCTGAATATGAAGTCTCTACCTTAAGAATTGACTGAATGGCACATGGTTGAGTTGCGTGATTTTCACTATGTGCGTTTTATATGACAATAGCTCTAGGCTGTTTTTAACAACTTCCGGTTGTCACAGGAATCTCCTGCTCCACACACGTTGCCTTTGGGGTATATATAAACAGAATCCTGAATATGAAGTCTCTACCTTAAGAATTGACTGATGACAGATGGTTGAGTTGTGTGATTTTCACTATGTGCGTTTTATATTACAATTACTCTAGGCTGTTTTTAACAACTTCCGGTTGTCACAGGAAGCTCCTGCTCCACACACGTTGTCTTTGGGGTAGACATAAACAGAATCCTGAATATGAAGTCTCTACCTTAAGAATTTACTGAATGGCACATGGTTGAGTTGCGTGATTTTCACTGTCTGCTGGTTGGCCATATGACAATAGCTCTAGGCTGTTTTTAACAACTTCCGGTTGTCACAGGAAGCTCTTGCTCCACACACGTTGTCTTTGGGGTAGACATAAACAGAATCCTGAATATGAAGTCCCTACCTTAAGAATTGACTGAATGGCACATGGTTGAGTTGCGTGAATTTCACTATCTGCTGGTTGGCCATATGACAATAGCTCTTGGGTGTTTTTAACAACTTCCGGTTGTCACAGGAAGTTCTTACTCAACTCACGTTGTCTTTGGGGTAGACATAAACAGAATCATGTATAAGAAGTCTCTACCTTAAGAATTGACTGAATGAAACATGGTTGAGTTGCGTGAATTTCACTATCTGCTGGTTGGCCATATGACAATAGCTCTTGGGTGTTTTTAACAACTTCCGGTTGTCACAGGAAGTTCTTACTCAACTCACGTTGTCTTTGGGGTAGACATAAACAGAATCATGTATAAGAAGTCTCTACCTTAAGAATTGACTGAATGACCGATGGTTGAGTTGATTGATTTTCACTATGTGCAGGTTATATGACAATAGCTCTAGGCTGTTTTTAACAACTTCCGGTTGTCACAGGAAGCTCCTGCTCCACACACGTTGTCTTTGGGGTATATATAAACAGAATCCTGAATATGAAGTCTCTACCTTAAGAATTGACTGAATGGCACATGGTTGAGTTGCGTGATTTTCACTATGTGCGTTTTATATGACAATAGCTCTAGGCTGTTTTTAACAACTTCCGGTTGTCACAGGAATCTCCTGCTCCACACACGTTGCCTTTGGGGTATATATAAACAGAATCCTGAATATGAAGTCTCTACCTTAAGAATTGACTGAATGACAGATGGTTGAGTTGATTGATTTTCACTATGTGCAGGTTATATGACAATAGCTCTAGGCTGTTTTTAACAACTTCCGGTTGTCACAGGAAGCTCCTGCTCCATACACGTTGTCTTTGGGGTATATATAAACAGAATCCTGAATATGAAGTCTCTACCTTAAGAATTGACTGAATGGCACATGGTTGAGTTGCGTGAATTTCACTATCTGCTGGTTCGCCATATGACAATTGCTCTAGGCTGTTTTTAACAACTTCCGGTTGTCACAGGAAGCTCTTGCTTCACACACGTTGTCTATGGGGTAGACATAAACAGAATCCTGAATATGAAGTCTCTACCTTAAGAATTTACTGAATGGCACATGGTTGAGTTGCGTGATTTTCACTGTCTGCTGGTTGGCCATATGACAATAGCTCTAGGCTGTTTTTAACAACTTCCGGTTGTCACAGGAAGCTCTTGCTCCACACACGTTGTCTTTGGGGTAGACATAAACAGAATCCTGAATATGAAGTCCCTACCTTAAGAATTGACTGAATGGCACATGGTTGAGTTGCGTGAATTTCACTATCTGCTGGTTGGCCATATGACAATAGCTCTTGGGTGTTTTTAACAACTTCCGGTTGTCACAGGAAGTTCTTACTCAACTCACGTTGTCTTTGGGGTAGACATAAACAGAATCATGTATAAGAAGTCTCTACCTTAAGAATTGACTGAATGAAACATGGTTGAGTTGCGTGATTTTCACATTTGCAGGTTATATGACAATAGCTCTAGGCTGTTTTTAACCACTTCCGGTTGTCACAGGAAGCTCTTGCTCCACACACGTTGTCTTTGGGGTAGACATAAACAGAATCCTGAATATGAAGTCCCTACCTTAAGAATTGACTGAATGGCACATGGTTGAGTTGCGTGAATTTCACTATCTGCTGGTTGGCCATATGACAATAGCTCTTGGGTGTTTTTAACAACTTCCGGTTGTCACAGGAAGTTCTTACTCAACTCACGTTGTCTTTGGGGTAGACATAAACAGAATCATGTATAAGAAGTCTCTACCTTAAGAATTGACTGAATGAAACATGGTTGAGTTGCGTGATTTTCACATTTGCAGGTTATATGACAATAGCTCTAGGCTGTTTTTAACCACTTCCGGTTGTCACAGGAAGCTCTTGCTCCACACACGTTGTCTTTGGGGTATACATAAACTGAATCCTGAATATGAAGTCTCTACCTTAAGAATTGACTGAATGACAGATGGTTGAGTTGTGTGATTTTTACTATGTGCGTTTTATATTACAATTGCTGTAGGCTGTTTTTAACAACTTCCGGTTGTCACAGGAAGCTCCTGCTCCACACACGTTGTCTTTGGGGTAGACATAAACAGAATCCTGAATATGAAGTCTCTACCTTAAGAATTGACTGAATGGCACATGTTTGAGTTGCGTGATTTTCACTATGTGCGTTTTATATGACAATAGCTCTAGGCTGTTTTTAACAACTTCCGGTTGTCACAGGAAGCTCTTGCTCGACACACATTGTCTTTGGGGTAGACATAAACAGAATCCTGAATATGAAGTCTCTACCTTAAGAATTGACTGAATGACCGATGGTTGAGTTGATTGATTTTCACTATGTGCAGGTTATATGACAATAGCTCTAGGCTGTTTTTAACAACTTCCGGTTGTCACAGGAAGCTCCTGCTCCACACACGTTGTCTTTGGGGTATATATAAACAGAATCCTGAATATGAAGTCTCTACCTTAAGAATTGACTGAATGGCACATGGTTGAGTTGCGTGATTTTCACTATGTGCGTTTTATATGACAATAGCTCTAGGCTGTTTTTAACAACTTCCGGTTGTCACAGGAATCTCCTGCTCCACACACGTTGCCTTTGGGGTATATATAAACAGAATCCTGAATATGAAGTCTCTACCTTAAGAATTGACTGAATGACAGATGGTTGAGTTGATTGATTTTCACTATGTGCAGGTTATATGACAATAGCTCTAGGCTGTTTTTAACAACTTCCGGTTGTCACAGGAAGCTCCTGCTCCATACACGTTGTCTTTGGGGTATATATAAACAGAATCCTGAATATGAAGTCTCTACCTTAAGAATTGACTGAATGGCACATGGTTGAGTTGCGTGAATTTCACTATCTGCTGGTTCGCCATATGACAATTTGTCTAGGCTGTTTTTAACAACTTCCGGTTGTCACAGGAAGCTCTTGCTTCACACACGTTGTCTATGGGGTAGACATAAACAGAATCCTGAATATGAAGTCTCTACCTTAAGAATTTACTGAATGGCACATGGTTGAGTTGCGTGATTTTCACTGTCTGCTGGTTGGCCATATGACAATAGCTCTAGGCTGTTTTTAACAACTTCCGGTTGTCACAGGAAGCTCTTGCTCGACACACATTGTCTTTGGGGTAGACATAAACAGAATCCTGAATATGAAGTCTCTACCTTAAGAATTGACTGAATGACCGATGGTTGAGTTGATTGATTTTCACTATGTGCAGGTTATATGACAATAGCTCTAGGCTGTTTTTAACAACTTCCGGTTGTCACAGGAAGCTCTTGCTCGACACACATTGTCTTTGGGGTAGACATAAACAGAATCATGTATAAGAAGTCTCTACCTTAAGAATTGACTGAATGAAACATGGTTGAGTTGCGTGATTTTCACATTTGCAGGTTATATGACAATAGCTCTAGGCTGTTTTTAACCACTTCCGGTTGTCACAGGAAGCTCTTGCTCCACACACGTTGTCTTTGGGGTATACATAAACTGAATCCTGAATATGAAGTCTCTACCTTAAGAATTGACTGAATGACAGATGGTTGAGTTGTGTGATTTTTACTATGTGCGTTTTATATTACAATTGCTGTAGGCTGTTTTTAACAACTTCCGGTTGTCACAGGAAGCTCCTGCTCCACACACGTTGTCTTTGGGGTAGACATAAACAGAATCCTGAATATGAAGTCTCTACCTTAAGAATTGACTGAATGGCACATGTTTGAGTTGCGTGATTTTCACTATGTGCGTTTTATATGACAATAGCTCTAGGCTGTTTTTAACAACTTCCGGTTGTCACAGGAAGCTCTTGCTCGACACACATTGTCTTTGGGGTAGACATAAACAGAATCCTGAATATGAAGTCTCTACCTTAAGAATTGACTGAATGACCGATGGTTGAGTTGATTGATTTTCACTATGTGCAGGTTATATGACAATAGCTCTAGGCTGTTTTTAACAACTTCCGGTTGTCACAGGAAGCTCCTACTCCACACACGTTGTCTTTGGGGTATATATAAACAGAATCCTGAATATGAAGTCTCTACCTTAAGAATTGACTGAATGACAGATGGTTGAGTTGTGTGATTTTCACTATGTGCGTTTTATATTACAATTGCTCTAGGCTGTTTTTAACAACTTCCGGTTGTCACAGGAAGCTCTTGCTTCACACACGTTGTCTATGGGGTAGACATAAACAGAATCCTGAATATGAAGTCTCTACCTTAAGAATTGACTGAATGGCACATGGTTGAGTTGCGTGAATTTCACTATCTGCTGGTTGGCCATATGACAATAGCTCTTGGGTGTTTTTAACAACTTCCGGTTGTCACAGGAAGTTCTTACTCAACTCACGTTGTCTTTGGGGTAGACATAAACAGAATCATGTATAAGAAGTCTCTACCTTAAGAATTGACTGAATGAAACATGGTTGAGTTGCGTGATTTTCACATTTGCAGGTTATATGACAATAGCTCTAGGCTGTTTTTAACCACTTCCGGTTGTCACAGGAAGCTCTTGCTCCACACACGTTGTCTTTGGGGTATACATAAACTGAATCCTGAATATGAAGTCTACCTTAAGAATTGACTGAATGACCGATGGTTGAGTTGATTGATTTTCACTATGTGCGTTTTATATTACAATTGCTCTAGGCTGTTTTTAACAACTTCCGGTTGTCACAGGAAGCTCCTGCTCCACACACGTTGTCTTTGGGGTAGACATAAACAGAATCCTGAATATGAAGTCTCTACCTTAAGAATTGACTGAATGGCACATGTTTGAGATGCGTGATTTTCACTATGTGTGTTTTATATGACAATAGCTCTAGGCTGTTTTTAACAACTTCCGGTTGTCACAGGAAGCTCTTGCTCGACACACATTGTCTTTGGGGTATATATAAACAGAATCCTGAATATGAAGTCTCTACCTTAAGAATTGACTGAATGGCACATGGTTGAGTTGCGTGATTTTCACTATGTGCATTTTATATGACAATAGCTCTAGGCTGTTTTTAACAACTTCCGGTTGTCACAGGAATGTCTTGCTCCACACACGTTGTCTTTGGGGTAGACATAAACAGAATCCTGAATATGAAGTCTCTACCTTAAGAATTGACTGAATGGCACATGGTTGAGTTGCGTGATTTTCACTATGTGCGTTTTATATGACAATAGCTCTAGGCTGTTTTTAACAACTTCCGGTTGTCACAGGAATCTCCTGCTCCACACACGTTGTCTTTGGGGTAGACATAAACAGAATCCTGAATATGAAGTCTCTACCTTAAGAATTGACTGAATGACAGATGGTTGAGTTGTGTGATTTTCACTATGTGCGTTTTATATTACAATTGCTCTAGGCTGTTTTTAACAACTTCCGGTTGTCACAGGAAGCTCTTGCTTCACACACGTTGTCTATGGGGTAGACATAAACAGAATCCTGAATATGAAGTCTCTACCTTAAGAATTTACTGAATGGCACATGGTTGAGTTGCGTGATTTTCACTGTCTGCTGGTTGGCCATATGACAATAGCTCTAGGCTGTTTTTAACAACTTCCGGTTGTCACAGGAAGCTCTTGCTCCACACACGTTGTCTTTGGGGTAGACATAAACAGAATCCTGAATATGAAGTCCCTACCTTAAGAATTGACTGAATGGCACATGGTTGAGTTGCGTGAATTTCACTATCTGCTGGTTGGCCATATGACAATAGCTCTTGGGTGTTTTTAACAACTTCCGGTTGTCACAGGAAGTTCTTACTCAACTCACGTTGTCTTTGGGGTAGACATAAACAGAATCATGTATAAGAAGTCTCTACCTTAAGAATTGACTGAATGAAACATGGTTGAGTTGCGTGATTTTCACATTTGCAGGTTATATGACAATAGCTCTAGGCTGTTTTTAACCACTTCCGGTTGTCACAGGAAGCTCTTGCTCCACACACGTTGTCTTTGGGGTATACATAAACTGAATCCTGAATATGAAGTCTCTACCTTAAGAATTGACTGAATGACAGATGGTTGAGTTGTGTGATTTTTACTATGTGCGTTTTATATTACAATTGCTGTAGGCTGTTTTTAACAACTTCCGGTTGTCACAGGAAGCTCCTGCTCCACACACGTTGTCTTTGGGGTAGACATAAACAGAATCCTGAATATGAAGTCTCTACCTTAAGAATTGACTGAATGGCACATGTTTGAGTTGCGTGATTTTCACTATGTGCGTTTTATATGACAATAGCTCTAGGCTGTTTTTAACAACTTCCGGTTGTCACAGGAAGCTCTTGCTCGACACACATTGTCTTTGGGGTAGACATAAACAGAATCCTGAATATGAAGTCTCTACCTTAAGAATTGACTGAATGACCGATGGTTGAGTTGATTGATTTTCACTATGTGCAGGTTATATGACAATAGCTCTAGGCTGTTTTTAACAACTTCCGGTTGTCACAGGAAGCTCCTGCTCCACACACGTTGTCTTTGGGGTATATATAAACAGAATCCTGAATATGAAGTCTCTACCTTAAGAATTGACTGAATGGCACATGGTTGAGTTGCGTGATTTTCACTATGTGCGTTTTATATGACAATAGCTCTAGGCTGTTTTTAACAACTTCCGGTTGTCACAGGAATCTCCTGCTCCACACACGTTGCCTTTGGGGTATATATAAACAGAATCCTGAATATGAAGTCTCTACCTTAAGAATTTACTGAATGGCACATGGTTGAGTTGCGTGATTTTCACTGTCTGCTGGTTGGCCATATGACAATAGCTCTAGGCTGTTTTTAACAACTTCCGGTTGTCACAGGAAGCTCTTGCTCGACACACATTGTCTTTGGGGTAGACATAAACAGAATCCTGAATATGAAGTCTCTACCTTAAGAATTGACTGAATGACCGATGGTTGAGTTGATTGATTTTCACTATGTGCAGGTTATATGACAATAGCTCTAGGCTGTTTTTAACAACTTCCGGTTGTCACAGGAAGCTCCTGCTCCACACACGTTGTCTTTGGGGTATATATAAACAGAATCCTGAATATGAAGTCTCTACCTTAAGAATTGACTGAATGACAGATGGTTGAGTTGTGTGATTTTCACTATGTGCGTTTTATATTACAATTGCTCTAGGCTGTTTTTAACAACTTCCGGTTGTCACAGGAAGCTCTTGCTTCACACACGTTGTCTTTGGGGTAGACATAAACAGAATCCTGAATATGAAGTCTCTACCTTAAGAATTGACTGAATGGCACATGGTTGAGTTGCGTGAATTTCACTATCTGCTGGTTGGCCATATGACAATAGCTCTTGGGTGTTTTTAACAACTTCCGGTTGTCACAGGAAGTTCTTACTCAACTCACGTTGTCTTTGGGGTAGACATAAACAGAATCATGTATAAGAAGTCTCTACCTTAAGAATTGACTGAATGAAACATGGTTGAGTTGCGTGATTTTCACATTTGCAGGTTATATGACAATAGCTCTAGGCTGTTTTTAACCACTTCCGGTTGTCACAGGAAGCTCTTGCTCCACACACGTTGTCTTTGGGGTATACATAAACTGAATCCTGAATATGAAGTCTACCTTAAGAATTGACTGAATGACCGATGGTTGAGTTGATTGATTTTCACTATGTGCGTTTTATATTACAATTGCTCTAGGCTGTTTTTAACAACTTCCGGTTGTCACAGGAAGCTCCTGCTCCACACACGTTGTCTTTGGGGTAGACATAAACAGAATCCTGAATATGAAGTCTCTACCTTAAGAATTGACTGAATGGCACATGTTTGAGATGCGTGATTTTCACTATGTGTGTTTTATATGACAATAGCTCTAGGCTGTTTTTAACAACTTCCGGTTGTCACAGGAAGCTCTTGCTCGACACACATTGTCTTTGGGGTATATATAAACAGAATCCTGAATATGAAGTCTCTACCTTAAGAATTGACTGAATGGCACATGGTTGAGTTGCGTGATTTTCACTATGTGCATTTTATATGACAATAGCTCTAGGCTGTTTTTAACAACTTCCGGTTGTCACAGGAATGTCTTGCTCCACACACGTTGTCTTTGGGGTAGACATAAACAGAATCCTGAATATGAAGTCTCTACCTTAAGAATTGACTGAATGGCACATGGTTGAGTTGCGTGATTTTCACTATGTGCGTTTTATATGACAATAGCTCTAGGCTGTTTTTAACAACTTCCGGTTGTCACAGGAATCTCCTGCTCCACACACGTTGTCTTTGGGGTAGACATAAACAGAATCCTGAATATGAAGTCTCTACCTTAAGAATTGACTGAATGACAGATGGTTGAGTTGTGTGATTTTCACTATGTGCGTTTTATATTACAATTGCTCTAGGCTGTTTTTAACAACTTCCGGTTGTCACAGGAAGCTCTTGCTTCACACACGTTGTCTATGGGGTAGACATAAACAGAATCCTGAATATGAAGTCTCTACCTTAAGAATTTACTGAATGGCACATGGTTGAGTTGCGTGATTTTCACTGTCTGCTGGTTGGCCATATGACAATAGCTCTAGGCTGTTTTTAACAACTTCCGGTTGTCACAGGAAGCTCTTGCTCCACACACGTTGTCTTTGGGGTAGACATAAACAGAATCCTGAATATGAAGTCCCTACCTTAAGAATTGACTGAATGGCACATGGTTGAGTTGCGTGAATTTCACTATCTGCTGGTTGGCCATATGACAATAGCTCTTGGGTGTTTTTAACAACTTCCGGTTGTCACAGGAAGTTCTTACTCAACTCACGTTGTCTTTGGGGTAGACATAAACAGAATCATGTATAAGAAGTCTCTACCTTAAGAATTGACTGAATGAAACATGGTTGAGTTGCGTGATTTTCACATTTGCAGGTTATATGACAATAGCTCTAGGCTGTTTTTAACCACTTCCGGTTGTCACAGGAAGCTCTTGCTCCACACACGTTGTCTTTGGGGTATACATAAACTGAATCCTGAATATGAAGTCTCTACCTTAAGAATTGACTGAATGACAGATGGTTGAGTTGTGTGATTTTTACTATGTGCGTTTTATATTACAATTGCTGTAGGCTGTTTTTAACAACTTCCGGTTGTCACAGGAAGCTCCTGCTCCACACACGTTGTCTTTGGGGTAGACATAAACAGAATCCTGAATATGAAGTCTCTACCTTAAGAATTGACTGAATGGCACATGTTTGAGTTGCGTGATTTTCACTATGTGCGTTTTATATGACAATAGCTCTAGGCTGTTTTTAACAACTTCCGGTTGTCACAGGAAGCTCTTGCTCGACACACATTGTCTTTGGGGTAGACATAAACAGAATCCTGAATATGAAGTCTCTACCTTAAGAATTGACTGAATGACCGATGGTTGAGTTGATTGATTTTCACTATGTGCAGGTTATATGACAATAGCTCTAGGCTGTTTTTAACAACTTCCGGTTGTCACAGGAAGCTCCTGCTCCACACACGTTGTCTTTGGGGTATATATAAACAGAATCCTGAATATGAAGTCTCTACCTTAAGAATTGACTGAATGGCACATGGTTGAGTTGCGTGATTTTCACTATGTGCGTTTTATATGACAATAGCTCTAGGCTGTTTTTAACAACTTCCGGTTGTCACAGGAATCTCCTGCTCCACACACGTTGCCTTTGGGGTATATATAAACAGAATCCTGAATATGAAGTCTCTACCTTAAGAATTGACTGAATGACAGATGGTTGAGTTGATTGATTTTCACTATGTGCAGGTTATATGACAATAGCTCTAGGCTGTTTTTAACAACTTCCGGTTGTCACAGGAAGCTCCTGCTCCATACACGTTGTCTTTGGGGTATATATAAACAGAATCCTGAATATGAAGTCTCTACCTTAAGAATTGACTGAATGGCACATGGTTGAGTTGCGTGAATTTCACTATCTGCTGGTTCGCCATATGACAATTGCTCTAGGCTGTTTTTAACAACTTCCGGTTGTCACAGGAAGCTCTTGCTTCACACACGTTGTCTATGGGGTAGACATAAACAGAATCCTGAATATGAAGTCTCTACCTTAAGAATTTACTGAATGGCACATGGTTGAGTTGCGTGATTTTCACTGTCTGCTGGTTGGCCATATGACAATAGCTCTAGGCTGTTTTTAACAACTTCCGGTTGTCACAGGAAGCTCTTGCTCCACACACGTTGTCTTTGGGGTAGACATAAACAGAATCCTGAATATGAAGTCCCTACCTTAAGAATTGACTGAATGGCACATGGTTGAGTTGCGTGAATTTCACTATCTGCTGGTTGGCCATATGACAATAGCTCTTGGGTGTTTTTAACAACTTCCGGTTGTCACAGGAAGTTCTTACTCAACTCACGTTGTCTTTGGGGTAGACATAAACAGAATCATGTATAAGAAGTCTCTACCTTAAGAATTGACTGAATGAAACATGGTTGAGTTGCGTGATTTTCACATTTGCAGGTTATATGACAATAGCTCTAGGCTGTTTTTAACCACTTCCGGTTGTCACAGGAAGCTCTTGCTCCACACACGTTGTCTTTGGGGTATACATAAACTGAATCCTGAATATGAAGTCTCTACCTTAAGAATTGACTGAATGACAGATGGTTGAGTTGTGTGATTTTTACTATGTGCGTTTTATATTACAATTGCTGTAGGCTGTTTTTAACAACTTCCGGTTGTCACAGGAAGCTCCTGCTCCACACACGTTGTCTTTGGGGTAGACATAAACAGAATCCTGAATATGAAGTCTCTACCTTAAGAATTGTCTGAATGGCACATGTTTGAGTTGCGTGATTTTCACTATGTGTGTTTTATATGACAATAGCTCTAGGCTGTTTTTAACAACTTCCGGTTGTCACAGGAATGTCTTGCTCCACACACGTTGTCTTTGGGGTAGACATAAACAGAATCCTGAATATGAAGTCTCTACCTTAAGAATTGACTGAATGGCACATGGTTGAGTTGCGTGATTTTCACTATGTGCGTTTTATATGACAATAGCTCTAGGCTGTTTTTAACAACTTCCGGTTGTCACAGGAATCTCCTGCTCCACACACGTTGTCTTTGGGGTAGACATAAACAGAATCCTGAATATGAAGTCTCTACCTTAAGAATTGACTGAATGACAGATGGTTGAGTTGTGTGATTTTCACTATGTGCGTTTTATATTACAATTGCTCTAGGCTGTTTTTAACAACTTCCGGTTGTCACAGGAAGCTCCTGCTCCACACACGTTGTCTTTGGGGTAGACATAAACAGAATCCTGAATATGACGTCTCTACCTTAAGAATTGACTGAATGGCACATGGTTGAGTTGATTGATTTTCACTATGTGCAGGTTATATGACAATAGCTCTAGGCTGTTTTTAACAACTTCCGGTTGTCACAGGAAGCTCTTGCTCCACACACATTGTCTTTGGGGTAGACATAAACAGAATCCTGAATATAAAGTCTCTACCTTAAGAATTGACTGAATGACAGATGGTTGAGTTGATTGATTTTCACTATGTGCAGGTTATATGACAATAGCTCTAGGCTGTTTTTAACAACTTCCGGTTGTCACTGGAAGCTCCTGCTCCATACACGTTGTCTTTGGGGTATATATAAACAGAATC
This sequence comes from Salmo salar, assembly GCF_965601325.2. Classification (NCBI taxonomy): domain Eukaryota; kingdom Metazoa; phylum Chordata; class Actinopteri; order Salmoniformes; family Salmonidae; genus Salmo; species Salmo salar. The sequence goes on along the minus strand of NC_138295.1, from coordinate 45,493,698 downwards.
CTGAATATGAAGTCTCTACCTTAAGAATTGACTGAATGGCACATGGTTGAGTTGCGTGAATTTCACTATCTGCTGGTTCGCCATATGACAATTGCTCTAGGCTGTTTTTAACAACTTCCGGTTGTCACAGGAAGCTCTTGCTTCACACACGTTGTCTATGGGGTAGACATAAACAGAATCCTGAATATGAAGTCTCTACCTTAAGAATTTAATGAATGGCACATGGTTGAGTTGCGTGATTTTCACTGTCTGCTGGTTGGCCATATGACAATAGCTCTAGGCTGTTTTTAACAACTTCCGGTTGTCACAGGAAGCTCTTGCTCCACACACGTTGTCTTTGGGGTAGACATAAACAGAATCCTGAATATGAAGTCCCTACCTTAAGAATTGACTGAATGGCACATGGTTGAGTTGCGTGAATTTCACTATCTGCTGGTTGGCCATATGACAATAGCTCTTGGGTGTTTTTAACAACTTCCGGTTGTCACAGGAAGTTCTTACTCAACTCACGTTGTCTTTGGGGTAGACATAAACAGAATCATGTATAAGAAGTCTCTACCTTAAGAATTGACTGAATGAAACATGGTTGAGTTGCGTGATTTTCACATTTGCAGGTTATATGACAATAGCTCTAGGCTGTTTTTAACCACTTCCGGTTGTCACAGGAAGCTCTTGCTCCACACACGTTGTCTTTGGGGTATACATAAACTGAATCCTGAATATGAAGTCTCTACCTTAAGAATTGACTGAATGACAGATGGTTGAGTTGTGTGATTTTTACTATGTGCGTTTTATATTACAATTGCTGTAGGCTGTTTTTAACAACTTCCGGTTGTCACAGGAAGCTCCTGCTCCACACACGTTGTCTTTGGGGTAGACATAAACAGAATCCTGAATATGAAGTCTCTACCTTAAGAATTGACTGAATGGCACATGTTTGAGTTGCGTGATTTTCACTATGTGCGTTTTATATGACAATAGCTCTAGGCTGTTTTTAACAACTTCCGGTTGTCACAGGAATGCTCTTGCTCCACACACGTTGTCTTTGGGGTAGACATAAACAGAATCCTGAATATGAAGTCTCTACCTTAAGAATTGACTGAATGGCACGATGGTTGAGTTGCGTGATTTTCACTATGTGCGTTTTATATGACAATAGCTCTAGGCTGTTTTTAACAACTTCCGGTTGTCACAGGAAGCTCCTGCTCCACACACGTTGTCTTTGGGGTAGACATAAACAGAATCCTGAATATGAAGTCTCTACCTTAAGAATTGACTGAATGGCACATGGTTGAGTTGCGTGATTTTCACTATGTGCGTTTTATATGACAATAGCTCTAGGCTGTTTTTAACAACTTCCGGTTGTCACAGGAAGCTCTTGCTCCACACACGTTGTCTTTGGGGTAGACATAAACAGAATCCTGAATATGAAGTCTCTACCTTAAGAATTGACTGAATGACAGATGGTTGAGTTGATTGATTTTCACTATGTGCAGGTTATATGACAATAGCTCTAGGCTGTTTTTAACAACTTCCGGTTGTCACAGGAAGCTCCTGCTCCATACACGTTGTCTTTGGGGTATATATAAACAGAATCCTGAATATGAAGTCTCTACCTTAAGAATTGACTGAATGGCACATGGTTGAGTTGCGTGAATTTCACTATCTGCTGGTTCGCCATATGACAATTGCTCTAGGCTGTTTTTAACAACTTCCGGTTGTCACAGGAAGCTCTTGCTTCACACACGTTGTCTATGGGGTAGACATAAACAGAATCCTGAATATGAAGTCTCTACCTTAAGAATTTAATGAATGGCACATGGTTGAGTTGCGTGATTTTCACTGTCTGCTGGTTGGCCATATGACAATAGCTCTAGGCTGTTTTTAACAACTTCCGGTTGTCACAGGAAGCTCTTGCTCCACACACGTTGTCTTTGGGGTAGACATAAACAGAATCCTGAATATGAAGTCCCTACCTTAAGAATTGACTGAATGGCACATGGTTGAGTTGCGTGAATTTCACTATCTGCTGGTTGGCCATATGACAATAGCTCTTGGGTGTTTTTAACAACTTCCGGTTGTCACAGGAAGTTCTTACTCAACTCACGTTGTCTTTGGGGTAGACATAAACAGAATCATGTATAAGAAGTCTCTACCTTAAGAATTGACTGAATGAAACATGGTTGAGTTGCGTGATTTTCACATTTGCAGGTTATATGACAATAGCTCTAGGCTGTTTTTAACCACTTCCGGTTGTCACAGGAAGCTCTTGCTCCACACACGTTGTCTTTGGGGTATACATAAACTGAATCCTGAATATGAAGTCTCTACCTTAAGAATTGACTGAATGACAGATGGTTGAGTTGTGTGATTTTTACTATGTGCGTTTTATATTACAATTGCTGTAGGCTGTTTTTAACAACTTCCGGTTGTCACAGGAAGCTCCTGCTCCACACACGTTGTCTTTGGGGTAGACATAAACAGAATCCTGAATATGAAGTCTCTACCTTAAGAATTGACTGAATGGCACATGTTTGAGTTGCGTGATTTTCACTATGTGCGTTTTATATGACAATAGCTCTAGGCTGTTTTTAACAACTTCCGGTTGTCACAGGAATGTCTTGCTCCACACACGTTGTCTTTGGGGTAGACATAAACAGAATCCTGAATATGAAGTCTCTACCTTAAGAATTGACTGAATGGCACATGGTTGAGTTGCGTGATTTTCACTATGTGCGTTTTATATGACAATAGCTCTAGGCTGTTTTTAACAACTTCCGGTTGTCACAGGAATCTCCTGCTCCACACACGTTGTCTTTGGGGTAGACATAAACAGAATCCTGAATATGAAGTCTCTACCTTAAGAATTGACTGAATGACAGATGGTTGAGTTGTGTGATTTTCACTATGTGCGTTTTATATTACAATTGCTCTAGGCTGTTTTTAACAACTTCCGGTTGTCACAGGAAGCTCCTGCTCCACACACGTTGTCTTTGGGGTAGACATAAACAGAATCCTGAATATGACGTCTCTACCTTAAGAATTGACTGAATGGCACATGGTTGAGTTGATTGATTTTCACTATGTGCAGGTTATATGACAATAGCTCTAGGCTGTTTTTAACAACTTCCGGTTGTCACAGGAAGCTCTTGCTCCACACACATTGTCTTTGGGGTAGACATAAACAGAATCCTGAATATAAAGTCTCTACCTTAAGAATTGACTGAATGACAGATGGTTGAGTTGATTGATTTTCACTATGTGCAGGTTATATGACAATAGCTCTAGGCTGTTTTTAACAACTTCCGGTTGTCACAGGAAGCTCCTGCTCCATACACGTTGTCTTTGGGGTATATATAAACAGAATCCTGAATATGAAGTCTCTACCTTAAGAATTGACTGAATGGCACATGGTTGAGTTGCGTGAATTTCACTATCTGCTGGTTCGCCATATGACAATTGCTCTAGGCTGTTTTTAACAACTTCCGGTTGTCACAGGAAGCTCTTGCTTCACACACGTTGTCTATGGGGTAGACATAAACAGAATCCTGAATATGAAGTCTCTACCTTAAGAATTTAATGAATGGCACATGGTTGAGTTGCGTGATTTTCACTGTCTGCTGGTTGGCCATATGACAATAGCTCTAGGCTGTTTTTAACAACTTCCGGTTGTCACAGGAAGCTCTTGCTCCACACACGTTGTCTTTGGGGTAGACATAAACAGAATCCTGAATATGAAGTCCCTACCTTAAGAATTGACTGAATGGCACATGGTTGAGTTGCGTGAATTTCACTATCTGCTGGTTGGCCATATGACAATAGCTCTTGGGTGTTTTTAACAACTTCCGGTTGTCACAGGAAGTTCTTACTCAACTCACGTTGTCTTTGGGGTAGACATAAACAGAATCATGTATAAGAAGTCTCTACCTTAAGAATTGACTGAATGAAACATGGTTGAGTTGCGTGATTTTCACATTTGCAGGTTATATGACAATAGCTCTAGGCTGTTTTTAACCACTTCCGGTTGTCACAGGAAGCTCTTGCTCCACACACGTTGTCTTTGGGGTATACATAAACTGAATCCTGAATATGAAGTCTCTACCTTAAGAATTGACTGAATGACAGATGGTTGAGTTGTGTGATTTTTACTATGTGCGTTTTATATTACAATTGCTGTAGGCTGTTTTTAACAACTTCCGGTTGTCACAGGAAGCTCCTGCTCCACACACGTTGTCTTTGGGGTAGACATAAACAGAATCCTGAATATGAAGTCTCTACCTTAAGAATTGACTGAATGGCACATGTTTGAGTTGCGTGATTTTCACTATGTGCGTTTTATATGACAATAGCTCTAGGCTGTTTTTAACAACTTCCGGTTGTCACAGGAAGCTCTTGCTCGACACACATTGTCTTTGGGGTAGACATAAACAGAATCCTGAATATGAAGTCTCTACCTTAAGAATTGACTGAATGACAGATGGTTGAGTTGTGTGATTTTCACTATGTGCGTTTTATATTACAATTGCTCTAGGCTGTTTTTAACAACTTCCGGTTGTCACAGGAAGCTCCTGCTCCACACACGTTGTCTTTGGGGTAGACATAAACAGAATCCTGAATATGAAGTCTCTACCTTAAGAATTGACTGAATGGCACATGGTTGAGTTGCGTGATTTTCACTGTCTGCTGGTTGGCCATATGACAATAGCTCTAGGCTGTTTTTAACAACTTCCGGTTGTCACAGGAAGCTCTTGCTCCACACACGTTGTCTTTGGGGTAGACATAAACAGAATCCTGAATATGAAGTCCCTACCTTAAGAATTGACTGAATGGCACATGGTTGAGTTGCGTGAATTTCACTATCTGCTGGTTGGCCATATGACAATAGCTCTTGGGTGTTTTTAACAACTTCCGGTTGTCACAGGAAGTTCTTACTCAACTCACGTTGTCTTTGGGGTAGACATAAACAGAATCATGTATAAGAAGTCTCTACCTTAAGAATTGACTGAATGAAACATGGTTGAGTTGCGTGATTTTCACATTTGCAGGTTATATGACAATAGCTCTAGGCTGTTTTTAACAACTTCCGGTTGTCACAGGAAGCTCCTGCTCCACACACGTTGTCTTTGGGGTAGACATAAACAGAATCCTGAATATGACGTCTCTACCTTAAGAATTGACTGAATGGCACATGGTTGAGTTGCGTGATTTTCACTATGTGCGTTTTTATATGACAATAGCTCTAGGCTGTTTTTAACAACTTCCGGTTGTCACAGGAAGCTCTTGCTCCACACACATTGTCTTTGGGGTAGACATAAACAGAATCCTGAATATGAAGTCTCTACCTTAAGAATTGACTGAATGACAGATGGTTGAGTTGCGTGATTTTCACTATGTGCAGGTTTATATGACAATAGCTCTAGGCTGTTTTTAACAACTTCCGGTTGTCACAGGAAGCTCCTGCTCCAGACACGTTGTCTTTGGGGTAGACATAAACAGAATCCTGAATATGAAGTCTCTACCTTAAGAATTGACTGAATGGCACATGTTTGAGATGCGTGATTTTCACTATGTGTGTTTTATATGACAATAGCTCTAGGCTGTTTTTAACAACTTCCGGTTGTCACAGGAAGCTCTTGCTCGACACACGTTGTCTTTGGGGTAGACATAAACAGAATCCTGAATATGAAGTCTCTACCTTAAGAATTGACTGAATGGCACATGGTTGAGTTGCGTGATTTTCACTATGTGCATGGTTGTCCATATGACAATAGCTCTAGGCTGTTTTTAACAACTTCCGGTTGTCACAGGAATGTCTTGCTCCACACACGTTGTCTTTGGGGTAGACATAAACAGAATCCTGAATATGAAGTCTCTACCTTAAGAATTGACTGAATGGCACATGGTTGAGTTGCGTGATTTTCACTATGTGCGTTTTATATGACAATAGCTCTAGGCTGTTTTTAACAACTTCCGGTTGTCACAGGAATCTCCTGCTCCACACACGTTGTCTTTGGGGTAGACATAAACAGAATCCTGAATATGAAGTCTCTACCTTAAGAATTGACTGAATGACAGATGGTTGAGTTGTGTGATTTTCACTATGTGCGTTTTATATTACAATTGCTCTAGGCTGTTTTTAACAACTTCCGGTTGTCACAGGAAGCTCTTGCTTCACACACGTTGTCTATGGGGTAGACACAAACAGAATCCTGAATATGAAGTCTCTACCTTAAGAATTTACTGAATGGCACATGGTTTAGTTGCGTGATTTTCACTGTCTGCTGGTTGGCCATATGACAATAGCTCTAGGCTGTTTTTAACAACTTCCGGTTGTCACAGGAAGCTCTTGCTCCACACACGTTGTCTTTGGGGTAGACATAAACAGAATCCTGAATATGAAGTCCCTACCTTAAGAATTGACTGAATGGCACATGGTTGAGTTGCGTGAATTTCACTATCTGCTGGTTGGCCATATGACAATAGCTCTTGGGTGTTTTTAACAACTTCCGGTTGTCACAGGAAGTTCTTACTCAACTCACGTTGTCTTTGGGGTAGACATAAACAGAATCATGTATAAGAAGTCTCTACCTTAAGAATTGACTGAATGAAACATGGTTGAGTTGCGTGATTTTCACATTTGCAGGTTATATGACAATAGCTCTAGGCTGTTTTTAACAACTTCCGGTTGTCACAGGAAGCTCCTGCTCCACACACGTTGTCTTTGGGGTAGACATAAACAGAATCCTGAATATGACGTCTCTACCTTAAGAATTGACTGAATGGCACATGGTTGAGTTGCGTGATTTTCACTATGTGCGTTTTTATATGACAATAGCTCTAGGCTGTTTTTAACAACTTCCGGTTGTCACAGGAAGCTCTTGCTCCACACACATTGTCTTTGGGGTAGACATAAACAGAATCCTGAATATGAAGTCTCTACCTTAAGAATTGACTGAATGACAGATGGTTGAGTTGCGTGATTTTCACTATGTGCGTTTTATATTACAATTGCTCTAGGCTGTTTTTAACAACTTCCGGTTGTCACAGGAAGCTCCTGCTCCAGACACGTTGTCTTTGGGGTAGACATAAACAGAATCCTGAATATGAAGTCTCTACCTTAAGAATTGACTGAATGGCACATGTTTGAGATGCGTGATTTTCACTATGTGTGTTTTATATGACAATAGCTCTAGGCTGTTTTTAACAACTTCCGGTTGTCACAGGAAGCTCTTGCTCGACACACATTGTCTTTGGGGTATATATAAACAGAATCCTGAATATGAAGTCTCTACCTTAAGAATTGACTGAATGGCACATGGTTGAGTTGCGTGATTTTCACTATGTGCATTTTATATGACAATAGCTCTAGGCTGTTTTTAACAACTTCCGGTTGTCACAGGAATGTCTTGCTCCACACACGTTGTCTTTGGGGTAGACATAAACAGAATCCTGAATATGAAGTCTCTACCTTAAGAATTGACTGAATGGCACATGGTTGAGTTGCGTGATTTTCACTATGTGCGTTTTATATGACAATAGCTCTAGGCTGTTTTTAACAACTTCCGGTTGTCACAGGAATCTCCTGCTCCACACACGTTGTCTTTGGGGTAGACATAAACAGAATCCTGAATATGAAGTCTCTACCTTAAGAATTGACTGAATGACAGATGGTTGAGTTGTGTGATTTTCACTATGTGCGTTTTATATTACAATTGCTCTAGGCTGTTTTTAACAACTTCCGGTTGTCACAGGAAGCTCTTGCTTCACACACGTTGTCTATGGGGTAGACACAAACAGAATCCTGAATATGAAGTCTCTACCTTAAGAATTTACTGAATGGCACATGGTTTAGTTGCGTGATTTTCACTGTCTGCTGGTTGGCCATATGACAATAGCTCTAGGCTGTTTTTAACAACTTCCGGTTGTCACAGGAAGCTCTTGCTCCACACACGTTGTCTTTGGGGTAGACATAAACAGAATCCTGAATATGAAGTCCCTACCTTAAGAATTGACTGAATGGCACATGGTTGAGTTGCGTGAATTTCACTATCTGCTGGTTGGCCATATGACAATAGCTCTTGGGTGTTTTTAACAACTTCCGGTTGTCACAGGAAGTTCTTACTCAACTCACGTTGTCTTTGGGGTAGACATAAACAGAATCATGTATAAGAAGTCTCTACCTTAAGAATTGACTGAATGAAACATGGTTGAGTTGCGTGATTTTCACATTTGCAGGTTATATGACAATAGCTCTAGGCTGTTTTTAACCACTTCCGGTTGTCACAGGAAGCTCTTGCTCCACACACGTTGTCTTTGGGGTATACATAAACTGAATCCTGAATATGAAGTCTCTACCTTAAGAATTGACTGAATGACAGATGGTTGAGTTGTGTGATTTTTACTATGTGCGTTTTATATTACAATTGCTGTAGGCTGTTTTTAACAACTTCCGGTTGTCACAGGAAGCTCCTGCTCCACACACGTTGTCTTTGGGGTAGACATAAACAGAATCCTGAATATGAAGTCTCTACCTTAAGAATTGACTGAATGGCACATGTTTGAGTTGCGTGATTTTCACTATGTGCGTTTTATATGACAATAGCTCTAGGCTGTTTTTAACAACTTCCGGTTGTCACAGGAAGCTCTTGCTCGACACACATTGTCTTTGGGGTAGACATAAACAGAATCCTGAATATGAAGTCTCTACCTTAAGAATTGACTGAATGACCGATGGTTGAGTTGATTGATTTTCACTATGTGCAGGTTATATGACAATAGCTCTAGGCTGTTTTTAACAACTTCCGGTTGTCACAGGAAGCTCCTGCTCCACACACGTTGTCTTTGGGGTATATATAAACAGAATCCTGAATATGAAGTCTCTACCTTAAGAATTGACTGAATGGCACATGGTTGAGTTGCGTGATTTTCACTATGTGCGTTTTATATGACAATAGCTCTAGGCTGTTTTTAACAACTTCCGGTTGTCACAGGAATCTCCTGCTCCACACACGTTGTCTTTGGGGTATATATAAACAGAATCCTGAATATGAAGTCTCTACCTTAAGAATTGACTGAATGACAGATGGTTGAGTTGATTGATTTTCACTATGTGCAGGTTATATGACAATAGCTCTAGGCTGTTTTTAACAACTTCCGGTTGTCACAGGAAGCTCCTGCTCCATACACGTTGTCTTTGGGATATATATAAACAGAATCCTGAATATGAAGTCTCTACCTTAAGAATTGACTGAATGGCACATGGTTGAGTTGCGTGAATTTCACTATCTGCTGGTTCGCCATATGACAATTGCTCTAGGCTGTTTTTAACAACTTCCGGTTGTCACAGGAAGCTCTTGCTTCACACACGTTGTCTATGGGGTAGACATAAACAGAATCCTGAATATGAAGTCTCTACCTTAAGAATTTACTGAATGGCACATGGTTGAGTTGCGTGATTTTCACTGTCTGCTGGTTGGCCATATGACAATAGCTCTAGGCTGTTTTTAACAACTTCCGGTTGTCACAGGAAGCTCTTGCTCCACACACGTTGTCTTTGGGGTAGACATAAACAGAATCCTGAATATGAAGTCCCTACCTTAAGAATTGACTGAATGGCACATGGTTGAGTTGCGTGAATTTCACTATCTGCTGGTTGGCCATATGACAATAGCTCTTGGGTGTTTTTAACAACTTCCGGTTGTCACAGGAAGTTCTTACTCAACTCACGTTGTCTTTGGGGTAGACATAAACAGAATCATGTATAAGAAGTCTCTACCTTAAGAATTGACTGAATGAAACATGGTTGAGTTGCGTGATTTTCACATTTGCAGGTTATATGACAATAGCTCTAGGCTGTTTTTAACCACTTCCGGTTGTCACAGGAAGCTCTTGCTCCACACACGTTGTCTTTGGGGTATACATAAACTGAATCCTGAATATGAAGTCTCTACCTTAAGAATTGACTGAATGACAGATGGTTGAGTTGTGTGATTTTCACTATGTGCGTTTTATATTACAATTGCTGTAGGCTGTTTTTAACAACTTCCGGTTGTCACAGGAAGCTCCTGCTCCACACACGTTGTCTTTGGGGTAGACATAAACAGAATCCTGAATATGAAGTCTCTACCTTAAGAATTGACTGAATGGCACATGTTTGAGTTGCGTGATTTTCACTATGTGCGTTTTATATGACAATAGCTCTAGGCTGTTTTTAACAACTTCCGGTTGTCACAGGAAGCTCTTGCTCCACACACGTTGTCTTTGGGGTAGACATAAACAGAATCCTGAATATGAAGTCTCTACCTTAAGAATTGACTGAATGGCACATGGTTGAGTTGCGTGATTTTCACTATGTGCGTTTTATATGACAATAGCTCTAGGCTGTTTTTAACAACTTCCGGTTGTCACAGGAAGCTCTTGCTCCACACACGTTGTCTTTGGGGTAGACATAAACAGAATCCTGAATATGAAGTCTCTACCTTAAGAATTGACTGAATGACAGATGGTTGAGTTGCGTGATTTTCACTATGTGCGTTTTATATTACAATTGCTCTAGGCTGTTTTTAACAACTTCCGGTTGTCACAGGAAGCTCCTGCTCCACACACGTTGTCTTTGGGGTAGACATAAACAGAATCCTGAATATGACGTCTCTACCTTAAGAATTGACTGAATGGCACATGGTTGAGTTGATTGATTTTCACTATGTGCAGGTTATATGACAATAGCTCTAGGCTGTTTTTAACAACTTCCGGTTGTCACAGGAAGCTCTTGCTCGACACACATTGTCTTTGGGGTAGACATAAACAGAATCCTGAATATGAAGTCTCTACCTTAAGAATTGACTGAATGACAGATGGTTGAGTTGATTGATTTTCACTATGTGCAGGTTATATGACAATAGCTCTAGGCTGTTTTTAACAACTTCCGGTTGTCACAGGAAGCTCCTGCTCCATACACGTTGTCTTTGGGGTATATATAAACAGAATCCTGAATATGAAGTCTCTACCTTAAGAATTGACTGAATGGCACATGGTTGAGTTGCGTGAATTTCACTATCTGCTGGTTCGCCATATGACAATTGCTCTAGGCTGTTTTTAACAACTTCCGGTTGTCACAGGAAGCTCTTGCTTCACACACGTTGTCTATGGGGTAGACATAAACAGAATCCTGAATATGAAGTCTCTACCTTAAGAATTTACTGAATGGCACATGGTTGAGTTGCGTGATTTTCACTGTCTGCTGGTTGGCCATATGACAATAGCTCTAGGCTGTTTTTAACAACTTCCGGTTGTCACAGGAAGCTCTTGCTCCACACACGTTGTCTTTGGGGTAGACATAAACAGAATCCTGAATATGAAGTCCCTACCTTAAGAATTGACTGAATGGCACATGGTTGAGTTGCGTGAATTTCACTATCTGCTGGTTGGCCATATGACAATAGCTCTTGGGTGTTTTTAACAACTTCCGGTTGTCACAGGAAGTTCTTACTCAACTCACGTTGTCTTTGGGGTAGACATAAACAGAATCATGTATAAGAAGTCTCTACCTTAAGAATTGACTGAATGAAACATGGTTGAGTTGCGTGATTTTCACATTTGCAGGTTATATGACAATAGCTCTAGGCTGTTTTTAACCACTTCCGGTTGTCACAGGAAGCTCTTGCTCCACACACGTTGTCTTTGGGGTATACATAAACTGAATCCTGAATATGAAGTCTCTACCTTAAGAATTGACTGAATGACAGATGGTTGAGTTGTGTGATTTTTACTATGTGCGTTTTATATTACAATTGCTGTAGGCTGTTTTTAACAACTTCCGGTTGTCACAGGAAGCTCCTGCTCCACACACGTTGTCTTTGGGGTAGACATAAACAGAATCCTGAATATGAAGTCTCTACCTTAAGAATTGACTGAATGGCACATGTTTGAGTTGCGTGATTTTCACATTTGCAGGTTATATGACAATAGCTCTAGGCTGTTTTTAACCACTTCCGGTTGTCACAGGAAGCTCTTGCTCCACACTCGTTGTCTTTGGGGTAGACATAAACAGAATCCTGAATATGAAGTCTCTACCTTAAGAATTGACTGAATGGCACATGTTTGAGTTGCGTGATTTTCACTATGTGCGTTTTATATGACAATAGCTCTAGGCTGTTTTTAACAACTTCCGGTTGTCACAGGAAGCTCTTGCTCGACACACATTGTCTTTGGGGTAGACATAAACAGAATCCTGAATATGAAGTCTCTACCTTAAGAATTGACTGAATGACAGATGGTTGAGTTGTGTGATTTTCACTATGTGCGTTTTATATTACAATTGCTCTAGGCTGTTTTTAACAACTTCCGGTTGTCACAGGAAGCTCTTGCTCCACACACGTTGTCTATGGGGTAGACATAAACAGAATCCTGAATATGAAGTCTCTACCTTAAGAATTTACTGAATGGCACATGGTTGAGTTGCGTGATTTTCACTGTCTGCTGGTTGGCCATATGACAATAGCTCTAGGCTGTTTTTAACAACTTCCGGTTGTCACAGGAAGCTCTTGCTCCACACACGTTGTCTTTGGGGTAGACATAAACAGAATCCTGAATATGAAGTCCCTACCTTAAGAATTGACTGAATGGCACATGGTTGAGTTGCGTGAATTTCACTATCTGCTGGTTGGCCATATGACAATAGCTCTTGGGTGTTTTTAACAACTTCCGGTTGTCACAGGAAGTTCTTACTCAACTCACGTTGTCTTTGGGGTAGACATAAACAGAATCATGTATAAGAAGTCTCTACCTTAAGAATTGACTGAATGAAACATGGTTGAGTTGCGTGATTTTCACATTTGCAGGTTATATGACAATAGCTCTAGGCTGTTTTTAACCACTTCCGGTTGTCACAGGAAGCTCTTGCTCCACACACGTTGTCTTTGGGGTATACATAAACTGAATCCTGAATATGAAGTCTCTACCTTAAGAATTGACTGAATGACAGATGGTTGAGTTGTGTGATTTTTACTATGTGCGTTTTATATTACAATTGCTGTAGGCTGTTTTTAACAACTTCCGGTTGTCACAGGAAGCTCCTGCTCCACACACGTTGTCTTTGGGGTAGACATAAACAGAATCCTGAATATGAAGTCTCTACCTTAAGAATTGACTGAATGACAGATGGTTGAGTTGATTGATTTTCACTATGTGCAGGTTATATGACAATAGCTCTAGGCTGTTTTTAACAACTTCCGGTTGTCACAGGAAGCTCCTGCTCCATACACGTTGTCTTTGGGGTATATATAAACAGAATCCTGAATATGAAGTCTCTACCTTAAGAATTGACTGAATGGCACATGGTTGAGTTGCGTGAATTTCACTATCTGCTGGTTCGCCATATGACAATAGCTCTAGGCTGTTTTTAACAACTTCCGGTTGTCACAGGAAGCTCTTGCTTCACACACGTTGTCTATGGGGTAGACATAAACAGAATCCTGAATATGAAGTCTCTACCTTAAGAATTGACTGAATGGCACATGGTTGAGTTGCGTGATTTTCACTGTCTGCTGGTTGGCCATATGACAATAGCTCTAGGCTGTTTTTAACAACTTCCGGTTGTCACAGGAATCTCTTGCTCCACACACGTTGTCTTTGGGGTATATATAAACAGAATCCTGAATATGAAGTCTCTACCTTAAGAATTGACTGAATGGCACATGGTTGAGTTGCGTGATTTTCACTATGTGCAGGTTATATGACAATAGCTCTAGGCTGTTTTTAACAACTTCCGGTTGTCACAGGAAGCTCCTGCTCCACACACGTTGTCTTTGGGGTATACATAAACAGAATCCTGAATATGAAGTCTCTACCTTAAGAATTGACTGAATGGCACATGGTTGAGTTGCGTGATTTTCACTATGTGCTGGTTCGCCATATGACAATTGCTCTAGGCTGTTTTTAACAACTTCCGGTTGTCACAGGAAGCTCTTGCTTCACACACGTTGTCTATGGGGTAGACATAAACAGAATCCTGAATATGAAGTCTCTACCTTAAGAATTTACTGAATGGCACATGGTTGAGTTGCGTGATTTTCACTGTCTGCTGGTTGGCCATATGACAATAGCTCTAGGCTGTTTTTAACAACTTCCGGTTGTCACAGGAAGCTCTTGCTCCACACACGTTGTCTTTGGGGTAGACATAAACAGAATCCTGAATATGAAGTCCCTACCTTAAGAATTGACTGAATGGCACATGGTTGAGTTGCGTGAATTTCACTATCTGCTGGTTGGCCATATGACAATAGCTCTTGGGTGTTTTTAACAACTTCCGGTTGTCACAGGAAGTTCTTACTCAACTCACGTTGTCTTTGGGGTAGACATAAACAGAATCATGTATAAGAAGTCTCTACCTTAAGAATTGACTGAATGAAACATGGTTGAGTTGCGTGATTTTCACATTTGCAGGTTATATGACAATAGCTCTAGGCTGTTTTTAACCACTTCCGGTTGTCACAGGAAGCTCTTGCTCCACACACGTTGTCTTTGGGGTATACATAAACTGAATCCTGAATATGAAGTCTCTACCTTAAGAATTGACTGAATGACAGATGGTTGAGTTGTGTGATTTTTACTATGTGCGTTTTATATTACAATTGCTGTAGGCTGTTTTTAACAACTTCCGGTTGTCAGAGGAAGCTCCTGCTCCACACACGTTGTCTTTGGGGTAGACATAAACAGAATCCTGAATATGAAGTCTCTACCTTAAGAATTGACTGAATGGCACATGTTTGAGTTGCATGATTTTCACTATGTGCGTTTTATATGACAATAGCTCTAGGCTGTTTTTAACAACTTCCGGTTGTCACAGGAATGTCTTGCTCCACACACGTTGTCTTTGGGGTAGACATAAACAGAATCCTGAATATGAAGTCTCTACCTTAAGAATTGACTGAATGGCACATGGTTGAGTTGCGTGATTTTCACTATGTGCGTTTTATATGACAATAGCTCTAGGCTGTTTTTAACAACTTCCGGTTGTCACAGGAAGCTCTTGCTCCACACACGTTGTCTTTGGGGTAGACATAAACAGAATCCTGAATATGAAGTCTCTACCTTAAGAATTGACTGAATGACAGATGGTTGAGTTGTGTGATTTTCACTATGTGCGTTTTATATTACAATTGCTCTAGGCTGTTTTTAACAACTTCCGGTTGTCACAGGAAGCTCCTGCTCCACACACGTTGTCTTTGGGGTAGACATAAACAGAATCCTGAATATGACGTCTCTACCTTAAGAATTGACTGAATGGCACATGGTTGAGTTGATTGATTTTCACTATGTGCAGGTTATATGACAATAGCTCTAGGCTGTTTTTAACCACTTCCGGTTGTCACAGGAAGCTCTTGCTCCACACACAGTTGTCTTTGGGGTATACATAAACTGAATCCTGAATATGAAGTCTCTACCTTAAGAATTGACTGAATGACAGATGGTTGAGTTGTGTGATTTTCACTATGTGCGTTTTATATTACAATTGCTGTAGGCTGTTTTTAACAACTTCCGGTTGTCACAGGAAGCTCCTGCTCCACACACGTTGTCTTTGGGGTACACATAAACAGAATCCTGAATATGAAGTCTCTACCTTAAGAATTGACTGAATGGCACATGTTTGAGTTGCGTGATTTTCACATTTGCAGGTTATATGACAATAGCTCTAGGCTGTTTTTAACCACTTCCGGTTGTCACAGGAAGCTCTTGCTCCACACTCGTTGTCTTTGGGGTAGACATAAACAGAATCCTGAATATGAAGTCTCTACCTTAAGAATTGACTGAATGGCACATGTTTGAGTTGCGTGATTTTCACTATGTGCGTTTTATATGACAATAGCTCTAGGCTGTTTTTAACAACTTCCGGTTGTCACAGGAAGCTCTTGCTCGACACACATTGTCTTTGGGGTAGACATAAACAGAATCCTGAATATGAAGTCTCTACCTTAAGAATTGACTGAATGACAGATGGTTGAGTTGTGTGATTTTCACTATGTGCGTTTTATATTACAATTGCTCTAGGCTGTTTTTAACAACTTCCGGTTGTCACAGGAAGCTCTTGCTTCACGCACGTTGTCTATGGGGTAGACATAAACAGAATCCTGAATATGAAGTCTCTACCTTAAGAATTGACTGAATGGCACATGGTTGAGTTGCGTGAATTTCACTATCTGCTGGTTGGCCATATGACAATAGCTCTTGGGTGTTTTTAACAACTTCCGGTTGTCACAGGAAGTTCTTACTCAACTCACGTTGTCTTTGGGGTAGACATAAACAGAATCATGTATAAGAAGTCTCTACCTTAAGAATTGACTGAATGAAACATGGTTGAGTTGCGTGATTTTCACATTTGCAGGTTATATGACAATAGCTCTAGGCTGTTTTTAACCACTTCCGGTTGTCACAGGAAGCTCTTGCTCCACACACGTTGTCTTTGGGGTATACATAAACTGAATCCTGAATATGAAGTCTCTACCTTAAGAATTGACTGAATGACAGATGGTTGAGTTGTGTGATTTTTACTATGTGCGTTTTATATTACAATTGCTGTAGGCTGTTTTTAACAACTTCCGGTTGTCACAGGAAGCTCCTGCTCCACACACGTTGTCTTTGGGGTAGACATAAACAGAATCCTGAATATGAAGTCTCTACCTTAAGAATTGACTGAATGGCACATGTTTGAGTTGCATGATTTTCACTATGTGCGTTTTATATGACAATAGCTCTAGGCTGTTTTTAACAACTTCCGGTTGTCACAGGAATGTCTTGCTCCACACACGTTGTCTTTGGGGTAGACATAAACAGAATCCTGAATATGAAGTCTCTACCTTAAGAATTGACTGAATGGCACATGGTTGAGTTGCGTGATTTTCACTATGTGCGTTTTATATGACAATAGCTCTAGGCTGTTTTTAACAACTTCCGGTTGTCACAGGAAGCTCTTGCTCCACACACGTTGTCTTTGGGGTAGACATAAACAGAATCCTGAATATGAAGTCTCTACCTTAAGAATTGACTGAATGACAGATGGTTGAGTTGTGTGATTTTCACTATGTGCGTTTTATATTACAATTGCTCTAGGCTGTTTTTAACAACTTCCGGTTGTCACAGGAAGCTCCTGCTCCACACACGTTGTCTTTGGGGTAGACATAAACAGAATCCTGAATATGACGTCTCTACCTTAAGAATTGACTGAATGGCACATGGTTGAGTTGATTGATTTTCACTATGTGCAGGTTATATGACAATAGCTCTAGGCTGTTTTTAACCACTTCCGGTTGTCACAGGAAGCTCTTGCTCCACACAAGTTGTCTTTGGGGTATACATAAACTGAATCCTGAATATGAAGTCTCTACCTTAAGAATTGACTGAATGACAGATGGTTGAGTTGTGTGATTTTTACTATGTGCGTTTTATATTACAATTGCTGTAGGCTGTTTTTAACAACTTCCGGTTGTCACAGGAAGCTCCTGCTCCACACACGTTGTCTTTGGGGTACACATAAACAGAATCCTGAATATGAAGTCTCTACCTTAAGAATTGACTGAATGGCACATGTTTGAGTTGCGTGATTTTCACATTTGCAGGTTATATGACAATAGCTCTAGGCTGTTTTTAACCACTTCCGGTTGTCACAGGAAGCTCTTGCTCCACACTCGTTGTCTTTGGGGTAGACATAAACAGAATCCTGAATATGAAGTCTCTACCTTAAGAATTGACTGAATGGCACATGTTTGAGTTGCGTGATTTTCACTATGTGCGTTTTATATGACAATAGCTCTAGGCTGTTTTTAACAACTTCCGGTTGTCACAGGAAGCTCTTGCTCGACACACATTGTCTTTGGGGTAGACATAAACAGAATCCTGAATATGAAGTCTCTACCTTAAGAATTGACTGAATGACAGATGGTTGAGTTGTGTGATTTTCACTATGTGCGTTTTATATTACAATTGCTCTAGGCTGTTTTTAACAACTTCCGGTTGTCACAGGAAGCTCTTGCTTCACGCACGTTGTCTATGGGGTAGACATAAACAGAATCCTGAATATGAAGTCTCTACCTTAAGAATTTACTGAATGGCACATGGTTGAGTTGCGTGATTTTCACTGTCTGCTGGTTGGCCATATGACAATAGCTCTAGGCTGTTTTTAACAACTTCCGGTTGTCACAGGAAGCTCTTGCTCCACACACGTTGTCTTTGGGGTAGACATAAACAGAATCCTGAATATGAAGTCCCTACCTTAAGAATTGACTGAATGGCACATGGTTGAGTTGCGTGAATTTCACTATCTGCTGGTTGGCCATATGACAATAGCTCTTGGGTGTTTTTAACAACTTCCGGTTGTCACAGGAAGTTCTTACTCAACTCACGTTGTCTTTGGGCTAGACATAAACAGAATCATGTATAAGAAGTCTCTACCTTAAGAATTGACTGAATGAAACATGGTTGAGTTGCGTGATTTTCACATTTGCAGGTTATATGACAATAGCTCTAGGCTGTTTTTAACCACTTCCGGTTGTCACAGGAAGCTCTTGCTCCACACACGTTGTCTTTGGGGTATACATAAACTGAATCCTGAATATGAAGTCTCTACCTTAAGAATTGACTGAATGACAGATGGTTGAGTTGTGTGATTTTTACTATGTGCGTTTTATATTACAATTGCTGTAGGCTGTTTTTAACAACTTCCGGTTGTCACAGGAAGCTCCTGCTCCACACACGTTGTCTTTGGGGTAGACATAAACAGAATCCTGAATATAAAGTCTCTACCTTAAGAATTGACTGAATGACAGATGGTTGAGTTGATTGATTTTCACTATGTGCAGGTTATATGACAATAGCTCTAGGCTGTTTTTAACAACTTCCGGTTGTCACAGGAAGCTCCTGCTCCATACACGTTGTCTTTGGGGTATATATAAACAGAATCCTGAATATGAAGTCTCTACCTTAAGAATTGACTGAATGGCACATGGTTGAGTTGCGTGAATTTCACTATCTGCTGGTTCGCCATATGACAATAGCTCTAGGCTGTTTTTAACAACTTCCGGTTGTCACAGGAAGCTCTTGCTTCACACACGTTGTCTATGGGGTAGACATAAACAGAATCCTGAATATGAAGTCTCTACCTTAAGAATTTACTGAATGGCACATGGTTGAGTTGCGTGATTTTCACTGTCTGCTGGTTGGCCATATGACAATAGCTCTAGGCTGTTTTTAACAACTTCCGGTTGTCACAGGAATCTCCTGCTCCACACACGTTGTCTTTGGGGTATATATAAACAGAATCCTGAATATGAAGTCTCTACCTTAAGAATTGACTGAATGACAGATGGTTGAGTTGATTGATTTTCACTATGTGCAGGTTATATGACAATAGCTCTAGGCTGTTTTTAACAACTTCCGGTTGTCACAGGAAGCTCCTGCTCCATACACGTTGTCTTTGGGATATATATAAACAGAATCCTGAATATGAAGTCTCTACCTTAAGAATTGACTGAATGGCACATGGTTGAGTTGCGTGAATTTCACTATCTGCTGGTTCGCCATATGACAATTGCTCTAGGCTGTTTTTAACAACTTCCGGTTGTCACAGGAAGCTCTTGCTTCACACACGTTGTCTATGGGGTAGACATAAACAGAATCCTGAATATGAAGTCTCTACCTTAAGAATTTACTGAATGGCACATGGTTGAGTTGCGTGATTTTCACTGTCTGCTGGTTGGCCATATGACAATAGCTCTAGGCTGTTTTTAACAACTTCTGGTTGTCACAGGAAGCTCTTGCTCCACACACGTTGTCTTTGGGGTAGACATAAACAGAATCCTGAATATGAAGTCCCTACCTTAAGAATTGACTGAATGGCACATGGTTGAGTTGCGTGAATTTCACTATCTGCTGGTTGGCCATATGACAATAGCTCTTGGGTGTTTTTAACAACTTCCGGTTGTCACAGGAAGTTCTTACTCAACTCACGTTGTCTTTGGGGTAGACATAAACAGAATCATGTATAAGAAGTCTCTACCTTAAGAATTGACTGAATGAAACATGGTTGAGTTGCGTGATTTTCACATTTGCAGGTTATATGACAATAGCTCTAGGCTGTTTTTAACCACTTCCGGTTGTCACAGGAAGCTCTTGCTCCACACACGTTGTCTTTGGGGTATACATAAACTGAATCCTGAATATGAAGTCTCTACCTTAAGAATTGACTGAATGACAGATGGTTGAGTTGTGTGATTTTTACTATGTGCGTTTTATATTACAATTGCTGTAGGCTGTTTTTAACAACTTCCGGTTGTCACAGGAAGCTCCTGCTCCACACACGTTGTCTTTGGGGTAGACATAAACAGAATCCTGAATATGAAGTCTCTACCTTAAGAATTGACTGAATGGCACATGTTTGAGTTGCATGATTTTCACTATGTGCGTTTTATATGACAATAGCTCTAGGCTGTTTTTAACAACTTCCGGTTGTCACAGGAATGTCTTGCTCCACACACGTTGTCTTTGGGGTAGACATAAACAGAATCCTGAATATGAAGTCTCTACCTTAAGAATTGACTGAATGGCACATGGTTGAGTTGATTGATTTTCACTATGTGCAGGTTATATGACAATAGCTCTAGGCTGTTTTTAACAACTTCCGGTTGTCACAGGAAGCTCCTGCTCCATACACGTTGTCTTTGGGGTATATTTAAACAGAATCCTGAATATGAAGTCTCTACCTTAAGAATTGACTGAATGGCACATGGTTGAGTTGCGTGAATTTCACTATCTGCTGGTTCGCCATATGACAATAGCTCTAGGCTGTTTTTAACAACTTCCGGTTGTCACAGGAAGCTCTTGCTTCACACACGTTGTCTATGGGGTAGACATAAACAGAATCCTGAATATGAAGTCTCTACCTTAAGAATTTACTGAATGGCACATGGTTGAGTTGCGTGATTTTCACTGTCTGCTGGTTGGCCATATGACAATAGCTCTAGGCTGTTTTTAACAACTTCCGGTTGTCACAGGAATCTCCTGCTCCACACACGTTGTCTTTGGGGTATATATAAACAGAATCCTGAATATGAAGTCTCTACCTTAAGAATTGACTGAATGACAGATGGTTGAGTTGATTGATTTTCACTATGTGCAGGTTATATGACAATAGCTCTAGGCTGTTTTTAACAACTTCCGGTTGTCACAGGAAGCTCCTGCTCCATACACGTTGTCTTTGGGATATATATAAACAGAATCCTGAATATGAAGTCTCTACCTTAAGAATTGACTGAATGGCACATGGTTGAGTTGCGTGAATTTCACTATCTGCTGGTTCGCCATATGACAATTGCTCTAGGCTGTTTTTAACAACTTCCGGTTGTCACAGGAAGCTCTTGCTTCACACACGTTGTCTATGGGGTAGACATAAACAGAATCCTGAATATGAAGTCTCTACCTTAAGAATTTACTGAATGGCACATGGTTGAGTTTCGTGATTTTCACTGTCTGCTGGTTGGCCATATGACAATAGCTCTAGGCTGTTTTTAACAACTTCTGGTTGTCACAGGAAGCTCTTGCTCCACACACGTTGTCTTTGGGGTAGACATAAACAGAATCCTGAATATGAAGTCCCTACCTTAAGAATTGACTGAATGGCACATGGTTGAGTTGCGTGAATTTCACTATCTGCTGGTTGGCCATATGACAATAGCTCTTGGGTGTTTTTAACAACTTCCGGTTGTCACAGGAAGTTCTTACTCAACTCACGTTGTCTTTGGGGTAGACATAAACAGAATCATGTATAAGAAGTCTCTACCTTAAGAATTGACTGAATGAAACATGGTTGAGTTGCGTGATTTTCACATTTGCAGGTTATATGACAATAGCTCTAGGCTGTTTTTAACCACTTCCGGTTGTCAAAGGAAGCTCTTGCTCCACACACGTTGTCTTTGGGGTATACATAAACTGAATCCTGAATATGAAGTCTCTACCTTAAGAATTGACTGAATGACAGATGGTTGAGTTGTGTGATTTTTACTATGTGCGTTTTATATTACAATTGCTGTAGGCTGTTTTTAACAACTTCCGGTTGTCACAGGAAGCTCCTGCTCCACACACGTTGTCTTTGGGGTAGACATAAACAGAATCCTGAATATGAAGTCTCTACCTTAAGAATTGACTGAATGGCACATGTTTGAGTTGCATGATTTTCACTATGTGCGTTTTATATGACAATAGCTCTAGGCTGTTTTTAACAACTTCCGGTTGTCACAGGAATGTCTTGCTCCACACACGTTGTCTTTGGGGTAGACATAAACAGAATCCTGAATATGAAGTCTCTACCTTAAGAATTGACTGAATGGCACATGGTTGAGTTGATTGATTTTCACTATGTGCAGGTTATATGACAATAGCTCTAGGCTGTTTTTAACAACTTCCGGTTGTCACAGGAAGCTCCTGCTCCATACACGTTGTCTTTGGGGTATATATAAACAGAATCCTGAATATGAAGTCTCTACCTTAAGAATTGACTGAATGGCACATGGTTGAGTTGCGTGAATTTCACTATCTGCTGGTTCGCCATATGACAATTGCTCTAGGCTGTTTTTAACAACTTCCGGTTGTCACAGGAAGCTCTTGCTTCACACACGTTGTCTATGGGGTAGACATAAACAGAATCCTGAATATGAAGTCTCTACCTTAAGAATTTAATGAATGGCACATGGTTGAGTTGCGTGATTTTCACTGTCTGCTGGTTGGCCATATGACAATAGCTCTAGGCTGTTTTTAACAACTTCCGGTTGTCACAGGAAGCTCTTGCTCCACACACGTTGTCTTTGGGGTAGACATAAACAGAATCCTGAATATGAAGTCCCTACCTTAAGAATTGACTGAATGGCACATGGTTGAGTTGCGTGAATTTCACTATCTGCTGGTTGGCCATATGACAATAGCTCTTGGGTGTTTTTAACAACTTCCGGTTGTCACAGGAAGTTCTTACTCAACTCACGTTGTCTTTGGGGTAGACATAAACAGAATCATGTATAAGAAGTCTCTACCTTAAGAATTGACTGAATGAAACATGGTTGAGTTGCGTGATTTTCACATTTGCAGGTTATATGACAATAGCTCTAGGCTGTTTTTAACCACTTCCGGTTGTCACAGGAAGCTCTTGCTCCACACACGTTGTCTTTGGGGTATACATAAACTGAATCCTGAATATGAAGTCTCTACCTTAAGAATTGACTGAATGACAGATGGTTGAGTTGTGTGATTTTTACTATGTGCGTTTTATATTACAATTGCTGTAGGCTGTTTTTAACAACTTCCGGTTGTCACAGGAAGCTCCTGCTCCACACACGTTGTCTTTGGGGTAGACATAAACAGAATCCTGAATATGAAGTCTCTACCTTAAGAATTGACTGAATGGCACATGTTTGAGTTGCATGATTTTCACTATGTGCGTTTTATATGACAATAGCTCTAGGCTGTTTTTAACAACTTCCGGTTGTCACAGGAATGTCTTGCTCCACACACGTTGTCTTTGGGGTAGACATAAACAGAATCCTGAATATGAAGTCTCTACCTTAAGAATTGACTGAATGGCACATGGTTGAGTTGATTGATTTTCACTATGTGCAGGTTATATGACAATAGCTCTAGGCTGTTTTTAACAACTTCCGGTTGTCACAGGAAGCTCCTGCTCCATACACGTTGTCTTTGGGGTATATATAAACAGAATCCTGAATATGAAGTCTCTACCTTAAGAATTGACTGAATGGCACATGGTTGAGTTGCGTGAATTTCACTATCTGCTGGTTCGCCATATGACAATTGCTCTAGGCTGTTTTTAACAACTTCCGGTTGTCACAGGAAGCTCTTGCTTCACACACGTTGTCTATGGGGTAGACATAAACAGAATCCTGAATATGAAGTCTCTACCTTAAGAATTTAATGAATGGCACATGGTTGAGTTGCGTGATTTTCACTGTCTGCTGGTTGGCCATATGACAATAGCTCTAGGCTGTTTTTAACAACTTCCGGTTGTCACAGGAAGCTCTTGCTCCACACACGTTGTCTTTGGGGTAGACATAAACAGAATCCTGAATATGAAGTCCCTACCTTAAGAATTGACTGAATGGCACATGGTTGCGTTGCGTGAATTTCACTATCTGCTGGTTGGCCATATGACAATAGCTCTTGGGTGTTTTTAACAACTTCCGGTTGTCACAGGAAGTTCTTACTCAACTCACGTTGTCTTTGGGGTAGACATAAACAGAATCATGTATAAGAAGTCTCTACCTTAAGAATTGACTGAATGAAACATGGTTGAGTTGCGTGATTTTCACATTTGCAGGTTATATGACAATAGCTCTAGGCTGTTTTTAACCACTTCCGGTTGTCACAGGAAGCTCTTGCTCCACACAAGTTGTCTTTGGGGTATACATAAACTGAATCCTGAATATGAAGTCTCTACCTTAAGAATTGACTGAATGACAGATGGTTGAGTTGTGTGATTTTTACTATGTGCGTTTTATATTACAATTGCTGTAGGCTGTTTTTAACAACTTCCGGTTGTCACAGGAAGCTCCTGCTCCATACACGTTGTCTTTGGGGTAGACATAAACAGAATCCTGAATATGAAGTCTCTACCTTAAGAATTGACTGAATGGCACATGTTTGAGTTGCGTGATTTTCACATTTGCAGGTTATATGACAATAGCTCTAGGCTGTTTTTAACCACTTCCGGTTGTCACAGGAAGCTCCTGCTCCACACACGTTGTCTTTGGGGTAGACATAAACAGAATCCTGAATATGAAGTCTCTACCTTAAGAATTGACTGAATGGCACATGTTTGAGTTGCGTGATTTTCACTATGTGCGTTTTATATGACAATAGCTCTAGGCTGTTTTTAACAACTTCCGGTTGTCACAGGAAGCTCTTGCTCGACACACATTGTCTTTGGGGTAGACATAAACAGAATCCTGAATATGAAGTCTCTACCTTAAGAATTGACTGAATGACAGATGGTTGAGTTGTGTGATTTTCACTATGTGCGTTTTATATTACAATTGCTCTAGGCTGTTTTTAACAACTTCCGGTTGTCACAGGAAGCTCTTGCTTCACACACGTTGTCTATGGGGTAGACATAAACAGAATCCTGAATATGAAGTCTCTACCTTAAGAATTTACTGAATGGAACATGGTTGAGTTGCGTGATTTTCACTGTCTGCTGGTTGGCCATATGACAATAGCTCTAGGCTGTTTTTAACAACTTCCGCTTGTCACAGGAAGCTCTTGCTCCACACACGTTGTCTTTGGGGTAGACATAAACAGAATCCTGAATATGAAGTCCCTACCTTAAGAATTGACTGAATGGCACATGGTTGAGTTGCGTGAATTTCACTATCTGCTGGTTGGCCATATGACAATAGCTCTTGGGTGTTTTTAACAACTTCCGGTTGTCACAGGAAGTTCTTACTCAACTCACGTTGTCTTTGGGGTAGACATAAACAGAATCATGTATAAGAAGTCTCTACCTTAAGAATTGACTGAATGAAACATGGTTGAGTTGCGTGATTTTCACATTTGCAGGTTATATGACAATAGCTCTAGGCTGTTTTTAACCACTTCCGGTTGTCACAGGAAGCTCTTGCTCCACACACGTTGTCTTTGGGGTATACATAAACTGAATCCTGAATATGAAGTCTCTACCTTAAGAATTGACTGAATGACAGATGGTTGAGTTGTGTGATTTTTACTATGTGCGTTTTATATTACAATTGCTGTAGGCTGTTTTTAACAACTTCCGGTTGTCACAGGAAGCTCCTGCTCCACACACGTTGTCTTTGGGGTAGACATAAACAGAATCCTGAATATAAAGTCTCTACCTTAAGAATTGACTGAATGACAGATGGTTGAGTTGATTGATTTTCACTATGTGCAGGTTATATGACAATAGCTCTAGGCTGTTTTTAACAACTTCCGGTTGTCACAGGAAGCTCCTGCTCCATACATGTTGTCTTTGGGGTATATATAAACAGAATCCTGAATATGAAGTCTCTACCTTAAGAATTGACTGAATGGCACATGGTTGAGTTGCGTGAATTTCACTATCTGCTGGTTCGCCATATGACAATAGCTCTAGGCTGTTTTTAACAACTTCCGGTTGTCACAGGAAGCTCTTGCTTCACACACGTTGTCTATGGGGTAGACATAAACAGAATCCTGAATATGAAGTCTCTACCTTAAGAATTTACTGAATGGCACATGGTTGAGTTGCGTGATTTTCACTGTCTGCTGGTTGGCCATATGACAATAGCTCTAGGCTGTTTTTAACAACTTCCGGTTGTCACAGGAAGCTCTTGCTCCACACACGTTGTCTTTGGGGTAGACATAAACAGAATCCTGAATATGAAGTCTCTACCTTAAGAATTGACTGAATGACAGATGGTTGAGCCTTCCCTGTAGCTCAGTTGGTAGAGCATGGTGTTTGCAACGCCAGGGTTGTGGGTTCGATTCCCACGGGGGGCCAGCAAAAAAATAATTGTATGAAATGTATGCATTCACTACTGTAAGTCGCTCTGGATAAGAGCGTCTGCTAAATGACTAAAATGTAAAAAAAATGTGATTTTCACTATGTGCGTTTTATATTACAATTACAGGAGCTTCCGGTTGTCACAGGAAGCTCCTGCTCCACACACGTTGTCTTTGGGGTAGACATAAACAGAATCCTGAATATGACGTCTCTACCTTAAGAATTGACTGAATGGCACATGGTTGAGTTGATTGATTTTCACTATGTGCAGGTTATATTACAATAGCTCTAGGCTGTTTTTAACAACTTCCGGTTGTCACAGGAAGCTCTTGCTCCACACACGTTGTCTTTGGGGTAGACATAAACAGAATCCTGAATATGACGTCTCTACCTTAAGAATTGACTGAATGGCACATGGTTGAGTTGATTGATTTTCACTATGTGCAGGTTATATTACAATAGCTCTAGGCTGTTTTTAACAACTTCCGGTTGTCACAGGAAGCTCTTGCTCCACACACATTGTCTTTGGGGTAGACATAAACAGAATCCTGAATATAAAGTCTCTACCTTAAGAATTGACTGAATGACAGATTGTTGAGTTGATTGATTTTCACTATGTGCAGGTTATATGACAATAGCTCTAGGCTGTTTTTAACAACTTCCGGTTGTCACAGGAAGCTCCTGCTCCATACACGTTGTCTTTGCGGTATATATAAACAGAATCCTGTATATGAAGTCTCTACCTTAAGAATTGACTGAATGGCACATGGTTGAGTTGCGTGAATTTCACTATCTGCTGGTTCGCCATATGACAATTGCTCTAGGCTGTTTTTAACAACTTCCGGTTGTCACAGGAAGCTCTTGCTTCACACACGTTGTCTATGGGGTAGACATAAACAGAATCCTGAATATGAAGTCTCTACCTTAAGAATTTAATGAATGGCACATGGTTGAGTTGCGTGATTTTCACTGTCTGCTGGTTGGCCATATGACAATAGCTCTAGGCTGTTTTTAACAACTTCCGGTTGTCACAGGAAGCTCTTGCTCCACACACGTTGTCTTTGGGGTAGACATAAACAGAATCCTGAATATGAAGTCCCTACCTTAAGAATTGACTAAATGGCACATGGTTGAGTTGCGTGAATTTCACTATCTGCTGGTTGGCCATATGACAATAGCTCTTGGGTGTTTTTAACAACTTCCGGTTGTCACAGGAAGTTCTTACTCAACTCACGTTGTCTTTGGGGTAGACATAAACAGAATCATGTATAAGAAGTCTCTACCTTAAGAATTGACTGAATGAAACATGGTTGAGTTGCGTGATTTTCACATTTGCAGGTTATATGACAATAGCTCTAGGCTGTTTTTAACCACTTCCGGTTGTCACAGGAAGCTCTTGCTCCACACACGTTGTCTTTGGGGTATACATAAACTGAATCCTGAATATGAAGTCTCTACCTTAAGAATTGACTGAATGACAGATGGTTGAGTTGTGTGATTTTTACTATGTGCGTTTTATATTACAATTGCTGTAGGCTGTTTTTAACAACTTCCGGTTGTCACAGGAAGCTCCTGCTCCACACACGTTGTCTTTGGGGTAGACATAAACAGAATCCTGAATATAAAGTCTCTACCTTAAGAATTGACTGAATGACAGATGGTTGAGTTGATTGATTTTCACTATGTGCAGGTTATATGACAATAGCTCTAGGCTGTTTTTAACAACTTCCGGTTGTCACAGGAAGCTCCTGCTCCATACACGTTGTCTTTGGGGTATATATAAACAGAATCCTGAATATGAAGTCTCTACCTTAAGAATTGACTGAATGGCACATGGTTGAGTTGCGTGAATTTCACTATCTGCTGGTTCGCCATATGACAATAGCTCTAGGCTGTTTTTAACAACTTCCGGTTGTCACAGGAAGCTCTTGCTTCACACACGTTGTCTATGGGGTAGACATAAACAGAATCCTGAATATGAAGTCTCTACCTTAAGAATTTACTGAATGGCACATGGTTGAGTTGCGTGATTTTCACTGTCTGCTGGTTGGCCATATGACAATAGCTCTAGGCTGTTTTTAACAACTTCCGGTTGTCACAGGAAGCTCTTGCTCCACACACGTTGTCTTTGGGGTAGACATAAACAGAATCCTGAATATGAAGTCTCTACCTTAAGAATTGACTGAATGACAGATGGTTGAGTTGTGTGATTTTCACTATGTGCGTTTTATATTACAATTGCTCTAGGCTGTTTTTAACAACTTCCGGTTGTCACAGGAAGCTCCTGCTCCACACACGTTGTCTTTGGGGTAGACATAAACAGAATCCTGAATATGAAGTCTCTACCTTAAGAATTTAATGAATGGCACATGGTTGAGTTGCGTGATTTTCACTGTCTGCTGGTTGGCCATATGACAATAGCTCTAGGCTGTTTTTAACAACTTCCGGTTGTCACAGGAAGCTCTTGCTCCACACACGTTGTCTTTGGGGTAGACATAAACAGAATCCTGAATATGAAGTCCCTACCTTAAGAATTGACTAAATGGCACATGGTTGAGTTGCGTGAATTTCACTATCTGCTGGTTGGCCATATGACAATAGCTCTTGGGTGTTTTTAACAACTTCCGGTTGTCACAGGAAGTTCTTACTCAACTCACGTTGTCTTTGGGGTAGACATAAACAGAATCATGTATAAGAAGTCTCTACCTTAAGAATTGACTGAATGAAACATGGTTGAGTTGCGTGATTTTCACATTTGCAGGTTATATGACAATAGCTCTAGGCTGTTTTTAACCACTTCCGGTTGTCACAGGAAGCTCTTGCTCCACACACGTTGTCTTTGGGGTATACATAAACTGAATCCTGAATATGAAGTCTCTACCTTAAGAATTGACTGAATGACAGATGGTTGAGTTGTGTGATTTTTACTATGTGCGTTTTATATTACAATTGCTGTAGGCTGTTTTTAACAACTTCCGGTTGTCACAGGAAGCTCCTGCTCCACACACGTTGTCTTTGGGGTAGACATAAACAGAATCCTGAATATAAAGTCTCTACCTTAAGAATTGACTGAATGACAGATGGTTGAGTTGATTGATTTTCACTATGTGCAGGTTATATGACAATAGCTCTAGGCTGTTTTTAACAACTTCCGGTTGTCACAGGAAGCTCCTGCTCCATACACGTTGTCTTTGGGGTATATATAAACAGAATCCTGAATATGAAGTCTCTACCTTAAGAATTGACTGAATGGCACATGGTTGAGTTGCGTGAATTTCACTATCTGCTGGTTCGCCATATGACAATAGCTCTAGGCTGTTTTTAACAACTTCCGGTTGTCACAGGAAGCTCTTGCTTCACACACGTTGTCTATGGGGTAGACATAAACAGAATCCTGAATATGAAGTCTCTACCTTAAGAATTTACTGAATGGCACATGGTTGAGTTGCGTGATTTTCACTGTCTGCTGGTTGGCCATATGACAATAGCTCTAGGCTGTTTTTAACAACTTCCGGTTGTCACAGGAAGCTCTTGCTCCACACACGTTGTCTTTGGGGTAGACATAAACAGAATCCTGAATATGAAGTCTCTACCTTAAGAATTGACTGAATGACAGATGGTTGAGTTGTGTGATTTTCACTATGTGCGTTTTATATTACAATTGCTCTAGGCTGTTTTTAACAACTTCCGGTTGTCACAGGAAGCTCCTGCTCCACACACGTTGTCTTTGGGGTAGACATAAACAGAATCCTGAATATGACGTCTCTACCTTAAGAATTGACTGAATGGCACATGGTTGAGTTGATTGATTTTCACTATGTGCAGGTTATATGACAATAGCTCTAGGCTGTTTTTAACAACTTCCGGTTGTCACAGGAAGCTCTTGCTCCACACACATTGTCTTTGGGGTAGACATAAACAGAATCCTGAATATAAAGTCTCTACCTTAAGAATTGACTGAATGACAGATGGTTGAGTTGATTGATTTTCACTATGTGCAGGTTATATGACAATAGCTCTAGGCTGTTTTTAACAACTTCCGGTTGTCACAGGAAGCTCCTGCTCCATACACGTTGTCTTTGGGGTATATATAAACAGAATCCTGAATATGAAGTCTCTACCTTAAGAATTGACTGAATGGCACATGGTTGAGTTGCGTGAATTTCACTATCTGCTGGTTCGCCATATGACAATTGCTCTAGGCTGTTTTTAACAACTTCCGGTTGTCACAGGAAGCTCTTGCTTCACACACGTTGTCTATGGGGTAGACATAAACAGAATCCTGAATATGAAGTCTCTACCTTAAGAATTTAATGAATGGCACATGGTTGAGTTGCGTGATTTTCACTGTCTGCTGGTTGGCCATATGACAATAGCTCTAGGCTGTTTTTAACAACTTCCGGTTGTCACAGGAAGCTCTTGCTCCACACACGTTGTCTTTGGGGTAGACATAAACAGAATCCTGAATATGAAGTCCCTACCTTAAGAATTGACTAAATGGCACATGGTTGAGTTGCGTGAATTTCACTATCTGCTGGTTGGCCATATGACAATAGCTCTTGGGTGTTTTTAACAACTTCCGGTTGTCACAGGAAGTTCTTACTCAACTCACGTTGTCTTTGGGGTAGACATAAACAGAATCATGTATAAGAAGTCTCTACCTTAAGAATTGACTGAATGAAACATGGTTGAGTTGCGTGATTTTCACATTTGCAGGTTATATGACAATAGCTCTAGGCTGTTTTTAACCACTTCCGGTTGTCACAGGAAGCTCTTGCTCCACACACGTTGTCTTTGGGGTAGACAAAAACAGAATCCTGAATATGAAGTCTCTACCTTAAGAATTGACTGAATGACAGATGGTTGAGTTGTGTGATTTTCACTATGTGCGTTTTATATTACAATTGCTCTAGGCTGTTTTTAACAACTTCCGGTTGTCACAGGAAGCTCCTGCTCCACACACGTTGTCTTTGGGGTAGACATAAACAGAATCCTGAATATGACGTCTCTACCTTAAGAATTGACTGAATGGCACATGGTTGAGTTGATTGATTTTCACTATGTGCAGGTTATATGACAATAGCTCTAGGCTGTTTTTAACAACTTCCGGTTGTCACAGGAAGCTCTTGCTCCACACACATTGTCTTTGGGGTAGACATAAACAGAATCCTGAATATAAAGTCTCTACCTTAAGAATTGACTGAATGACAGATGGTTGAGTTGATTGATTTTCACTATGTGCAGGTTATATGACAATAGCTCTAGGCTGTTTTTAACAACTTCCGGTTGTCACAGGAAGCTCCTGCTCCACACACGTTGTCTTTGGGGTAGACATAAACAGAATCCTGAATATAAAGTCTCTACCTTAAGAATTGACTGAATGACAGATGGTTGAGTTGATTGATTTTCACTATGTGCAGGTTATATGACAATAGCTCTAGGCTGTTTTTAACAACTTCCGGTTGTCACAGGAAGCTCCTGCTCCACACACGTTGTCTTTGGGGTAGACATAAACAGAATCCTGAATATGACGTCTCTACCTTAAGAATTGACTGAATGGCACATGGTTGAGTTGATTGATTTTCACTATGTGCAGGTTATATGACAATAGCTCTAGGCTGTTTTTAACAACTTCCGGTTGTCACAGGAAGCTCTTGCTCCACACACATTGTCTTTGGGGTAGACATAAACAGAATCCTGAATATAAAGTCTCTACCTTAAGAATTGACTGAATGACAGATGGTTGAGTTGATTGATTTTCACTATGTGCAGGTTATATGACAATAGCTCTAGGCTGTTTTTAACAACTTCCGGTTGTCACAGGAAGCTCCTGCTCCATACACGTTGTCTTTGGGGTATATATAAACAGAATCCTGAATATGAAGTCTCTACCTTAAGAATTGACTGAATGGCACATGGTTGAGTTGCGTGAATTTCACTATCTGCTGGTTCGCCATATGACAATTGCTCTAGGCTGTTTTTAACAACTTCCGGTTGTCACAGGAAGCTCTTGCTTCACACACGTTGTCTATGGGGTAGACATAAACAGAATCCTGAATATGAAGTCTCTACCTTAAGAATTTAATGAATGGCACATGGTTGAGTTGCGTGATTTTCACTGTCTGCTGGTTGGCCATATGACAATAGCTCTAGGCTGTTTTTAACAACTTCCGGTTGTCACAGGAAGCTCTTGCTCCACACACGTTGTCTTTGGGGTAGACATAAACAGAATCCTGAATATGAAGTCCCTACCTTAAGAATTGACTAAATGGCACATGGTTGAGTTGCGTGAATTTCACTATCTGCTGGTTGGCCATATGACAATAGCTCTTGGGTGTTTTTAACAACTTCCGGTTGTCACAGGAAGTTCTTACTCAACTCACGTTGTCTTTGGGGTAGACATAAACAGAATCATGTATAAGAAGTCTCTACCTTAAGAATTGACTGAATGAAACATGGTTGAGTTGCGTGATTTTCACATTTGCAGGTTATATGACAATAGCTCTAGGCTGTTTTTAACCACTTCCGGTTGTCACAGGAAGCTCTTGCTCCACACACGTTGTCTTTGGGGTAGACAAAAACAGAATCCTGAATATGAAGTCTCTACCTTAAGAATTGACTGAATGACAGATGGTTGAGTTGTGTGATTTTCACTATGTGCGTTTTATATTACAATTGCTCTAGGCTGTTTTTAACAACTTCCGGTTGTCACAGGAAGCTCCTGCTCCACACACGTTGTCTTTGGGGTAGACATAAACAGAATCCTGAATATGACGTCTCTACCTTAAGAATTGACTGAATGGCACATGGTTGAGTTGATTGATTTTCACTATGTGCAGGTTATATGACAATAGCTCTAGGCTGTTTTTAACAACTTCCGGTTGTCACAGGAAGCTCTTGCTCCACACACATTGTCTTTGGGGTAGACATAAACAGAATCCTGAATATAAAGTCTCTACCTTAAGAATTGACTGAATGACAGATGGTTGAGTTGATTGATTTTCACTATGTGCAGGTTATATGACAATAGCTCTAGGCTGTTTTTAACAACTTCCGGTTGTCACAGGAAGCTCCTGCTCCATACACGTTGTCT
Organism: Salmo salar; assembly: GCF_965601325.2. Lineage (NCBI taxonomy): Eukaryota > Metazoa > Chordata > Actinopteri > Salmoniformes > Salmonidae > Salmo > Salmo salar. Next base: position 45,460,057 of record NC_138295.1, on the reverse strand, counting down.
TTGGGGTATATATAAACAGAATCCTGAATATGAAGTCTCTACCTTAAGAATTGACTGAATGGCACATGGTTGAGTTGCGTGAATTTCACTATCTGCTGGTTCGCCATATGACAATTGCTCTAGGCTGTTTTTAACAACTTCCGGTTGTCACAGGAAGCTCTTGCTTCACACACGTTGTCTATGGGGTAGACATAAACAGAATCCTGAATATGAAGTCTCTACCTTAAGAATTTAATGAATGGCACATGGTTGAGTTGCGTGATTTTCACTGTCTGCTGGTTGGCCATATGATAATAGCTCTAGGCTGTTTTTAACAACTTCCGGTTGTCACAGGAAGCTCTTGCTCCACACACGTTGTCTTTGGGGTATACATAAACTGAATCCTGAATATGAAGTCTCTACCTTAAGAATTGACTGAATGACAGATGGTTGAGTTGTTTGATTTTTACTATGTGCGTTTTATATTACAATTGCTGTAGGCTGTTTTTAACAACTTCCGGTTGTCACAGGAAGCTCCTGCTCCACACACGTTGTCTTTGGGGTAGACATAAACAGAATCCTGAATATGAAGTCTCTACCTTAAGAATTGACTGAATGGCACATGTTTGAGTTGCTTGATTTTCACTATGTGCGTTTTATATGACAATAGCTCTAGGCTGTTTTTAACAACTTCCGGTTGTCACAGGAATGTCTTGCTCCACACACGTTGTCTTTGGGGTAGACATAAACAGAATCCTGAATATGAAGTCTCTACCTTAAGAATTGACTGAATGGCACATGGTTGAGTTGCGTGATTTTCACTATGTGCGTTTTATATGACAATAGCTCTAGGCTGTTTTTAACAACTTCCGGTTGTCACAGGAATCTCCTGCTCCACACACGTTGTCTTTGGGGTAGACAAAAACAGAATCCTGAATATGAAGTCTCTACCTTAAGAATTGACTGAATGACAGATGGTTGAGTTGTGTGATTTTCACTATGTGCGTTTTATATTACAATTGCTCTAGGCTGTTTTTAACAACTTCCGGTTGTCACAGGAAGCTCCTGCTCCACACACGTTGTCTTTGGGGTAGACATAAACAGAATCCTGAATATGACGTCTCTACCTTAAGAATTGACTGAATGGCACATGGTTGAGTTGATTGATTTTCACTATGTGCAGGTTATATGACAATAGCTCTAGGCTGTTTTTAACAACTTCCGGTTGTCACAGGAAGCTCTTGCTCCACACACATTGTCTTTGGGGTAGACATAAACAGAATCCTGAATATGAAGTCTCTACCTTAAGAATTTAATGAATGGCACATGGTTGAGTTGCGTGATTTTCACTGTCTGCTGGTTGGCCATATGATAATAGCTCTAGGCTGTTTTTAACAACTTCCGGTTGTCACAGGAAGCTCTTGCTCCACACACGTTGTCTTTGGGGTAGACATAAACAGAATCATGTATAAGAAGTCTCTACCTTAAGAATTGACTGAATGAAACATGGTTGAGTTGCGTGATTTTCACATTTGCAGGTTATATGACAATAGCTCTAGGCTGTTTTTAACAACTTCCGGTTGTCACAGGAAGCTCTTGCTCCACACACATTGTCTTTGGCGTAGACATAAACAGAATTCTGAATATAAAGTCTCTACCTTAAGAATTGACTGAATGACAGATGGTTGAGTTGATTGATTTTCACTATGTGCAGGTTATATGACAATAGCTCTAGGCTGTTTTTAACAACTTCCGGTTGTCACAGGAAGCTCCTGCTCCATACACGTTGTCTTTGGGGTATACATAAACTGAATCCTGAATATGAAGTCTCTACCTTAAGAATTGACTGAATGACAGATGGTTGAGTTGTTAGATTTTTACTATGTGCGTTTTATATTACAATTGCTGTAGGCTGTTTTTAACAACTTCCGGTTGTCACAGGAAGCTCCTGCTCCACACACGTTGTCTTTGGGGTAGACATAAACAGAATCCTGAATATGAAGTCTCTACCTTAAGAATTGACTGAATGGCACATGTTTGAGTTGCGTGATTTTCACTATGTGCGTTTTATATGACAATAGCTCTAGGCTGTTTTTAACAACTTCCGGTTGTCACAGGAATGTCTTGCTCCACACACGTTGTCTTTGGGGTAGACATAAACAGAATCCTGAATATGAAGTCTCTACCTTAAGAATTGACTGAATGGCACATGGTTGAGTTGCGTGATTTTCACTATGTGCGTTTTATATGACAATAGCTCTAGGCTGTTTTTAACAACTTCCGGTTGTCACAGGAATCTCCTGCTCCACACACGTTGTCTTTGGGGTAGACAAAAACAGAATCCTGAATATGAAGTCTCTACCTTAAGAATTGACTGAATGACAGATGGTTGAGTTGTGTGATTTTCACTATGTGCGTTTTATATTACAATTGCTCTAGGCTGTTTTTAACAACTTCCGGTTGTCACAGGAAGCTCCTGCTCCACACACGTTGTCTTTGGGGTAGACATAAACAGAATCCTGAATATGACGTCTCTACCTTAAGAATTGACTAAATGGCACATGGTTGAGTTGATTGATTTTCACTATGTGCAGGTTATATGACAATAGCTCTAGGCTGTTTTTAACAACTTCCGGTTGTCACAGGAAGCTCTTGCTCCACACACATTGTCTTTGGGGTAGACATAAACAGAATCCTGAATATAAAGTCTCTACCTTAAGAATTGACTGAATGACAGATGGTTGAGTTGATTGATTTTCACTATGTGCAGGTTATATGACAATAGCTCTAGGCTGTTTTTAACAACTTCCGGTTGTCACAGGAAGCTCCTGCTCCATACACGTTGTCTTTGGGGTATATATAAACAGAATCCTGAATATGAAGTCTCTACCTTAAGAATTGACTGAATGGCACATGGTTGAGTTGCGTGAATTTCACTATCTGCTGGTTCGCCATATGACAATTGCTCTAGGCTGTTTTTAACAACTTCCGGTTGTCACAGGAAGCTCTTGCTTCACACACGTTGTCTATGGGGTAGACATAAACAGAATCCTGAATATGAAGTCTCTACCTTAAGAATTTAATGAATGGCACATGGTTGAGTTGCGTGATTTTCACTGTCTGCTGGTTGGCCATATGATAATAGCTCTAGGCTGTTTTTAACAACTTCCGGTTGTCACAGGAAGCTCTTGCTCCACACACGTTGTCTTTGGGGTAGACATAAACAGAATCATGTATAAGAAGTCTCTACCTTAAGAATTGACTGAATGAAACATGGTTGAGTTGCGTGATTTTCACATTTGCAGGTTATATGCCAATAGCTCTAGGCTGTTTTTAACCACTTCCGGTTGTCACAGGAAGCTCTTGCTCCACACACGTTGTCTTTGGGGTATACATAAACTGAATCCTGAATATGAAGTCTCTACCTTAAGAATTGACTGAATGACAGATGGTTGAGTTGTGTGATTTTTACTATGTGCGTTTTATATTACAATTGCTGTAGGCTGTTTTTAACAACTTCCGGTTGTCACAGGAAGCTCCTGCTCCACACACGTTGTCTTTGGGGTAGACATAAACAGAATCCTGAATATGAAGTCTCTACCTTAAGAATTGACTGAATGGCACATGTTTGAGTTGCGTGATTTTCACTATGTGCGTTTTATATGACAATAGCTCTAGGCTGTTTTTAACAACTTCCGGTTGTCACAGGAATGTCTTGCTCCACACACGTTGTCTTTGGGGTAGACATAAACAGAATCCTGAATATGAAGTCTCTACCTTAAGAATTGACTGAATGGCACATGGTTGAGTTGCGTGATTTTCACTATGTGCGTTTTATATGACAATAGCTCTAGGCTGTTTTTAACAACTTCCGGTTGTCACAGGAATGTCTTGCTCCACACACGTTGTCTTTGGGGTAGACATAAACAGAATCCTGAATATGAAGTCTCTACCTTAAGAATTGACTGAATGGCACATGGTTGAGTTGCGTGATTTTCACTATGTGCGTTTTATATGACAATAGCTCTAGGCTGTTTTTAACAACTTCCGGTTGTCACAGGAAGCTCCTGCTCCACACACGTTGTCTTTGGGGTAGACATAAACAGAATCCTGAATATGACGTCTCTACCTTAAGAATTGACTGAATGGCACATGGTTGAGTTGATTGATTTTCACTATGTGCAGGTTATATGACAATAGCTCTAGGCTGTTTTTAACAACTTCCGGTTGTCACAGGAAGCTCTTGCTCCACACACATTGTCTTTGGGGTAGACATAAACAGAATCCTGAATATAAAGTCTCTACCTTAAGAATTGACTGAATGACAGATGGTTGAGTTGATTGATTTTCACTATGTGCAGGTTATATGACAATAGCTCTAGGCTGTTTTTAACAACTTCCGGTTGTCACAGGAAGCTCCTGCTCCATACACGTTGTCTTTGGGGTATATATAAACAGAATCCTGAATATGAAGTCTCTACCTTAAGAATTGACTGAATGGCACATGGTTGAGTTGCGTGAATTTCACTATCTGCTGGTTCGCCATATGACAATTGCTCTAGGCTGTTTTTAACAACTTCCGGTTGTCACAGGAAGCTCTTGCTTCACACACGTTGTCTATGGGGTAGACATAAACAGAATCCTGAATATGAAGTCTCTACCTTAAGAATTTAATGAATGGCACATGGTTGAGTTGCGTGATTTTCACTGTCTGCTGGTTGGCCATATGATAATAGCTCTAGGCTGTTTTTAACAACTTCCGGTTGTCACAGGAAGCTCTTGCTCCACACACGTTGTCTTTGGGGTAGACATAAACAGAATCATGTATAAGAAGTCTCTACCTTAAGAATTGACTGAATGAAACATGGTTGAGTTGCGTGATTTTCACATTTGCAGGTTATATGCCAATAGCTCTAGGCTGTTTTTAACCACTTCCGGTTGTCACAGGAAGCTCTTGCTCCACACACGTTGTCTTTGGGGTATACATAAACTGAATCCTGAATATGAAGTCTCTACCTTAAGAATTGACTGAATGACAGATGGTTGAGTTGTGTGATTTTTACTATGTGCGTTTTATATTACAATTGCTGTAGGCTGTTTTTAACAACTTCCGGTTGTCACAGGAAGCTCCTGCTCCACACACGTTGTCTTTGGGGTAGACATAAACAGAATCCTGAATATGAAGTCTCTACCTTAAGAATTGACTGAATGGCACATGTTTGAGTTGCGTGATTTTCACTATGTGCGTTTTATATGACAATAGCTCTAGGCTGTTTTTAACAACTTCCGGTTGTCACAGGAATGTCTTGCTCCACACACGTTGTCTTTGGGGTAGACATAAACAGAATCCTGAATATGAAGTCTCTACCTTAAGAATTGACTGAATGGCACATGGTTGAGTTGCGTGATTTTCACTATGTGCGTTTTATATGACAATAGCTCTAGGCTGTTTTTAACAACTTCCGGTTGTCACAGGAATCTCCTGCTCCACACACGTTGTCTTTGGGGTAGACATAAACAGAATCCTGAATATGAAGTCTCTACCTTAAGAATTGACTGAATGACAGATGGTTGAGTTGTGTGATTTTCACTATGTGCGTTTTATATTACAATTGCTCTAGGCTGTTTTTAACAACTTCCGGTTGTCACAGGAAGCTCCTGCTCCACACACGTTGTCTTTGGGGTAGACATAAACAGAATCCTGAATATGACGTCTCTACCTTAAGAATTGACTGAATGGCACATGGTTGAGTTGATTAATTTTCACTATGTGCAGGTTATATGACAATAGCTCTAGGCTGTTTTTAACAACTTCCGGTTGTCACAGGAAGCTCTTGCTCCACACACATTGTCTTTGGGGTAGACATAAACAGAATCCTGAATATAAAGTCTCTACCTTAAGAATTGACTGAATGACAGATGGTTGAGTTGATTGATTTTCACTATGTGCAGGTTATATGACAATAGCTCTAGGCTGTTTTTAACAACTTCCGGTTGCCACAGGAAGCTCCTGCTCCATACACGTTGTCTTTGGGGTATATATAAACAGAATCCTGAATATGAAGTCTCTACCTTAAGAATTGACTGAATGGCACATGGTTGAGTTGCGTGAATTTCACTATCTGCTGGTTCGCCACATGACAATTGCTCTAGGCTGTTTTTAACAACTTCCGGTTGTCACAGGAAGCTCTTGCTTCACACACGTTGTCTATGGGGTAGACATAAACAGAATCCTGAATATGAAGTCTCTACCTTAAGAATTTAATGAATGGCACATGGTTGAGTTGCGTGATTTTCACTGTCTGCTGGTTGGCCATATGACAATAGCTCTAGGCTGTTTTTAACAACTTCCGGTTGTCACAGGAAGCTCTTGCTCCACACACGTTGTCTTTGGGGTAGACATAAACAGAATCCTGAATATGAAGTCCCTACCTTAAGAATTGACTGAATGGCACATGGTTGAGTTGCGTGAATTTCACTATCTGCTGGTTGGCCATATGACAATAGCTCTTGGGTGTTTTTAACAACTTCCGGTTGTCACAGGAAGTTCTTACTCAACTCACGTTGTCTTTGGGGTAGACATAAACAGAATCATGTATAAGAAGTCTCTACCTTAAGAATTGACTGAATGAAACATGGTTGAGTTGCGTGATTTTCACTGTCTGCTGGTTGGCCATATGACAATAGCTCTAGGCTGTTTTTAACAACTTCCGGTTGTCACAGGAAGCTCTTGCTCCACACACGTTGTCTTTGGGGTAGACATAAACAGAATCCTGAATATGAAGTCTCTACCTTAAGAATTGACTGAATGACAGATGGTTGAGTTGTGTGATTTTCACTATGTGCGTTTTATATTACAATTGCTCTAGGCTGTTTTTAACAACTTCCGGTTGTCACAGGAAGCTCCTGCTCCACACACGTTGTCTTTGGGGTAGACATAAACAGAATCCTGAATATGACGTCTCTACCTTAAGAATTGACTGAATGGCACATGGTTGAGTTGATTGATTTTCACTATGTGCAGGTTATATGACAATAGCTCTAGGCTGTTTTTAACAACTTCCGGTTGTCACAGGAAGCTCTTGCTCCACACACATTGTCTTTGGGGTAGACATAAACAGAATCCTGAATATAAAGTCTCTACCTTAAGAATTGACTGAATGACAGATGGTTGAGTTGTGTGATTTTCACTATGTGCGTTTTATATGACAATAGCTCTAGGCTGTTTTTAACAACTTCCGGTTGTCACAGGAATCTCCTGCTCCACACACGTTGTCTTTGGGGTAGACAAAAACAGAATCCTGAATATGAAGTCTCTACCTTAAGAATTGACTGAATGACAGATGGTTGAGTTGTGTGATTTTCACTATGTGCGTTTTATATTACAATTGCTCTAGGCTGTTTTTAACAACTTCCGGTTGTCACAGGAAGCTCCTGCTCCACACACGTTGTCTTTGGGGTAGACATAAACAGAATCGTGAATATGACGTCTCTACCTTAAGAATTGACTGAATGGCACATGGTTGAGTTGATTGATTTTTACTATGTGCAGGTTATATGACAATAGCTCTAGGCTGTTTTTAACAACTTCCGGTTGTCACAGGAAGCTCTTGCTCCACACACATTGTCTTTGGGGTAGACATAAACAGAATCCTGAATATAAAGTCTCTACCTTAAGAATTGACTGAATGACAGATGGTTGAGTTGATTGATTTTCACTATGTGCAGGTTATATGACAATAGCTCTAGGCTGTTTTTAACAACTTCCGGTTGTCACAGGAAGCTCCTGCTCCATACACGTTGCCTTTGGGGTATATATAAACAGAATCCTGAATATGAAGTCTCTACCTTAAGAATTGACTGAATGGCACATGGTTGAGTTGCGTGAATTTCACTATCTGCTGGTTCGCCATATGACAATTGCTCTAGGCTGTTTTTAACAACTTCCGGTTGTCACAGGAAGCTCTTGCTTCACACACGTTGTCTATGGGGTAGACATAAACAGAATCCTGAATATGAAGTCTCTACCTTAAGAATTTAATGAATGGCACATGGTTGAGTTGCGTGATTTTCACTGTCTGCTGGTTGGCCATATGATAATAGCTCTAGGCTGTTTTTAACAACTTCCGGTTGTCACAGGAAGCTCTTGCTCCACACACGTTGTCTTTGGGGTAGACATAAACAGAATCATGTATAAGAAGTCTCTACCTTAAGAATTGACTGAATGAAACATGGTTGAGTTGCGTGATTTTCACATTTGCAGGTTATATGACAATAGCTCTAGGCTGTTTTTAACCACTTCCGGTTGTCACAGGAAGCTCTTGCTCCACACACGTTGTCTTTGGGGTATACATAAACTGAATCCTGAATATGAAGTCTCTACCTTAAGAATTGACTGAATGACAGATGGTTGAGTTGTGTGATTTTTACTATGTGCGTTTTATATTACAATTGCTGTAGGCTGTTTTTAACAACTTCCGGTTGTCACAGGAAGCTCCTGCTCCACACACGTTGTCTTTGGGGTAGACATAAACAGAATCCTGAATATGAAGTCTCTACCTTAAGAATTGACTGAATGGCACATGTTTGAGTTGCGTGATTTTCACTATGTGCGTTTTATATGACAATAGCTCTAGGCTGTTTTTAACAACTTCCGGTTGTCACAGGAATGTCTTGCTCCACACACGTTGTCTTTGGGGTAGACATAAACAGAATCCTGAATATGAAGTCTCTACCTTAAGAATTGACTGAATGGCACATGGTTGAGTTGCGTGATTTTCACTATGTGCGTTTTATATGACAATAGCTCTAGGCTGTTTTTAACAACTTCCGGTTGTCACAGGAATCTCCTGCTCCACACACGTTGTCTTTGGGGTAGACATAAACAGAATCCTGAATATGAAGTCTCTACCTTAAGAATTGACTGAATGACAGATGGTTGAGTTGTGTGATTTTCACTATGTGCGTTTTATATTACAATTGCTCTAGGCTGTTTTTAACAACTTCCGGTTGTCACAGGAAGCTCCTGCTCCACACACGTTGTCTTTGGGGTAGACATAAACAGAATCCTGAATATGACGTCTCTACCTTAAGAATTGACTGAATGGCACATGGTTGAGTTGATTGATTTTCACTATGTGCAGGTTATATGACAATAGCTCTAGGCTGTTTTTAACAACTTCCGGTTGTCACAGGAAGCTCTTGCTCCACACACATTGTCTTTGGGGTAGACATAAACAGAATCCTGAATATAAAGTCTCTACCTTAAGAATTGACTGAATGACAGATGGTTGAGTTGATTGATTTTCACTATGTGCAGGTTATATGACAATAGCTCTAGGCTGTTTTTAACAACTTCCGGTTGCCACAGGAAGCTCCTGCTCCATACACGTTGTCTTTGGGGTATATATAAACAGAATCCTGAATATGAAGTCTCTACCTTAAGAATTGACTGAATGGCACATGGTTGAGTTGCGTGAATTTCACTATCTGCTGGTTCGCCATATGACAATTGCTCTAGGCTGTTTTTAACAACTTCCGGTTGTCACAGGAAGCTCTTGCTTCACACACGTTGTCTATGGGGTAGACATAAACAGAATCCTGAATATGAAGTCTCTACCTTAAGAATTGACTGAATGAAACATGGTTGAGTTGCGTGATTTTCACATTTGCAGGTTATATGACAATAGCTCTAGGCTGTTTTTAACCACTTCCGGTTGTCACAGGAAGCTCTTGCTCCACACACGTTGTCTTTGGGGTATACATAAACTGAATCCTGAATATGAAGTCTCTACCTTAAGAATTGACTGAATGACAGATGGTTGAGTTGTGTGATTTTTACTATGTGCGTTTTATATTACAATTGCTGTAGGCTGTTTTTAACAACTTCCGGTTGTCACAGGAAGCTCCTGCTCCACACACGTTGTCTTTGGGGTAGACATAAACAGAATCCTGAATATGAAGTCTCTACCTTAAGAATTGACTGAATGGCACATGTTTGAGGTGCGTGATTTTCACTATGTGCGTTTTATATGACAATAGCTCTAGGCTGTTTTTAACAACTTCCGGTTGTCACAGGAATGTCTTGCTCCACACACGTTGTCTTTGGGGTAGACATAAACAGAATCCTGAATATGAAGTCTCTACCTTAAGAATTGACTGAATGGCACATGGTTGATTTGCGTGATTTTCACTATGTGCGTTTTATATGACAATAGCTCTAGGCTGTTTTTAACAACTTCCGGTTGTCACAGGAATCTCCTGCTCCACACACGTTGTCTTTGGGGTAGACATAAACAGAATCCTGAATATGAAGTCTCTAACTTAAGAATTGACTGAATGACAGATGGTTGAGTTGTGTGATTTTCACTATGTGCGTTTTATATTACAATTGCTCTAGGCTGTTTTTAACAACTTCCGGTTGTCACAGGAAGCTCCTGCTCCACACACGTTGTCTTTGGGGTAGACATAAACAGAATCCTGAATATGACGTCTCTACCTTAAGAATTGACTGAATGGCACATGGTTGAGTTGATTGATTTTCACTATGTGCAGGTTATATGACAATAGCTCTAGGCTGTTTTTAACAACTTCCGGTTGTCACAGGAAGCTCTTGCTCCACACACATTGTCTTTGGGGTAGACATAAACAGAATCCTGAATATAAAGTCTCTACCTTAAGAATTGACTGAATGACAGATGGTTGAGTTGATTGATTTTCACTATGTGCAGGTTATATGACAATAGCTCTAGGCTGTTTTTAACAACTTCCGGTTGCCACAGGAAGCTCCTGCTCCATACACGTTGTCTTTGGGGTATATATAAACAGAATCCTGAATATGAAGTCTCTACCTTAAGAATTGACTGAATGGCACATGGTTGAGTTGCGTGAATTTCACTATCTGCTGGTTGACCATATGACAATTGCTCTAGGCTGTTTTTAACAACTTCCGGTTGTCACAGGAAGCTCTTGCTTCACACACGTTGTCTATGGGGTAGACATAAACAGAATCCTGAATATGAAGTCTCTACCTTAAGAATTTAATGAATGGCACATGGTTGAGTTGCGTGATTTTCACTGTCTGCTGGTTGGCCATATGACAATAGCTCTAGGCTGTTTTTAACAACTTCCGGTTGTCACAGGAAGCTCTTGCTCCACACACGTTGTCTTTGGGGTAGACATAAACAGAATCCTGAATATGAAGTCTCTACCTTAAGAATTGACTGAATGACAGATGGTTGAGTTGTGTGATTTTCACTATGTGCGTTTTATATTACAATTGCTCTAGGCTGTTTTTAACAACTTCCGGTTGTCACAGGAAGCTCCTGCTCCACACACGTTGTCTTTGGGGTAGACATAAACAGAATCCTGAATATGACGTCTCTACCTTAAGAATTGACTGAATGGCACATGGTTGAGTTGATTGATTTTCACTATGTGCACGTTATATGACAATAGCTCTAGGCTGTTTTTAACAACTTCCGGTTGTCACAGGAAGCTCTTGCTCCACACACATTGTCTTTGGGGTAGACATAAACAGAATCCTGAATATAAAGTCTCTACCTTAAGAATTGACTGAATGACAGATGGTTGAGTTGATTGATTTTCACTATGTGCAGGTTATATGACAATAGCTCTAGGCTGTTTTTAACAACTTCCGGTTGTCACAGGAAGCTCCTGCTCCATACACGTTGTCTTTGGGGTATATATAAACAGAATCCTGAATATGAAGTCTCTACCTTAAGAATTGACTGAATGGCACATGGTTGAGTTTCGTGAATTTCACTATCTGCTGGTTCGCCATATGACAATTGCTCTAGGCTGTTTTTAACAACTTCCGGTTGTCACAGGAAGCTCTTGCTTCACACACGTTGTCTATGGGGTAGACATAAACAGAATCCTGAATATGAAGTCCCTACCTTAAGAATTGACTAAATGGCACATGGTTGAGTTGCGTGAATTTCACTATCTGCTGGTTGGCCATATGACAATAGCTCTTGGGTGTTTTTAACAACTTCCGGTTATCACAGGAAGTTCTTACTCAACTCACGTTGTCTTTGGGGTAGACATAAACAGAATCATGTATAAGAAGTCTCTACCTTAAGAATTGACTGAATGAAACATGGTTGAGTTGCGTGATTTTCACATTTGCAGGTTATATGACAATAGCTCTAGGCTGTTTTTAACCACTTCCGGTTGTCACAGGAAGCTCTTGCTCCACACACGTTGTCTTTGGGGTATACATAAACTGAATCCTGAATATGAAGTCTCTACCTTAAGAATTGACTGAATGACAGATGGTTGAGTTGTGTGATTTTTACTATGTGCGTTTTATATTACAATTGCTGTAGGCTGTTTTTAAGAACTTCCGGTTGTCACAGGAATGTCTTGCTCCACACACGTTGTCTTTGGGGTAGACATAAACAGAATCCTGAATATGAAGTCTCTACCTTAAGAATTGACTGAATGGCACATGGTTGAGTTGCGTGATTTTCATTATGTGCGTTTTATATGACAATAGCTCTAGGCTTTTTTTAACAACTTCCGGTTGTCACAGGAATCTCCTGCTCCACACACGTTGTCTTTGGGGTAGACATAAACAGAATCCTGAATATGAAGTCTCTACCTTAAGAATTGACTGAATGGCACATGGTTGAGTTGCGTGATTTTCACTATGTGCGTTTTATATGACAATAGCTCTAGGCTGTTTTTAACAACTTCCGGTTGTCACAGGAATCTCCTGCTCCACACACGTTGTCTTTGGGGTAGACATAAACAGAATCCTGAATATGAAGTCTCTACCTTAAGAATTGACTGAATGACAGATGGTTGAGTTGTGTGATTTTCACTATGTGCGTTTTATATTACAATTGCTCTAGGCTGTTTTTAACAACTTCCGGTTGTCACAGGAAGCTCCTGCTCCACACACGTTGTCTTTGGGGTAGACATAAACAGAATCCTGAATATGACGTCTCTACCTTAAGAATTGACTGAATGGCACATGGTTGAGTTGATTGATTTTCACTATGTGCAGGTTATATGACAATAGCTCTAGGCTGTTTTTAACAACTTCCGGTTGTCACAGGAAGCTCTTGCTCCACACACATTGTCTTTGGGGTAGACATAAACAGAATCCTGAATATAAAGTCTCTACCTTAAGAATTGACTGAATGACAGATGGTTGAGTTGATTGATTTTCACTATGTGCAGGTTATATGACAATAGCTCTAGGCTGTTTTTAACAACTTCCGGTTGTCACAGGAAGCTCCTGCTCCATACACGTTGTCTTTGGGGTATATATAAACAGAATCCTGAATATGAAGTCTCTACCTTAAGAATTGACTGAATGGCACATGGTTGAGTTGCGTGAATTTCACTATCTGCTGGTTCGCCATATGACAATTGCTCTAGGCTGTTTTTAACAACTTCCGGTTGTCACAGGAAGCTCTTGCTTCACACACGTTGTCTATGGGGTAGACATAAACAGAATCCTGAATATGAAGTCCCTACCTTAAGAATTGACTAAATGGCACATGGTTGAGTTGCGTGAATTTCACTATCTGCTGGTTGGCCATATGACAATAGCTCTTGGGTGTTTTTAACAACTTCCGGTTGTCACAGGAAGTTCTTACTCAACTCACGTTGTCTTTGGGGTAGACATAAACAGAATCATGTATAAGAAGTCTCTACCTTAAGAATTGACTGAATGAAACATGGTTGAGTTGCGTGATTTTCACATTTGCAGGTTATATGACAATAGCTCTAGGCTGTTTTTAACCACTTCCGGTTGTCACAGGAAGCTCTTGCTCCACACACGTTGTCTTTGGGGTATACATAAACTGAATCCTGAATATGAAGTCTCTACCTTAAGAATTGACTGAATGGCACATGGTTGAGTTGATTGATTTTCACTATGTGCGTTTTATATGACAATAGCTCTAGGCTGTTTTTAACAACTTCCGGTTGTCACAGGAATCTCCTGCTCCACACACGTTGTCTTTGGGGTAGACATAAACAGAATCCTGAATATGAAGTCTCTACCTTAAGAATTGACTGAATGACAGATGGTTGAGTTGTGTGATTTTCACTATGTGCGTTTTATATTACAATTGCTCTAGGCTGTTTTTAACAACTTCCGGTTGTCACAGGAAGCTCCTGCTCCACACACGTTGTCTTTGGGGTAGACATAAACAGAATCCTGAATATGACGTCTCTACCTTAAGAATTGACTGAATGGCACATGGTTGAGTTGATTGATTTTCACTATGTGCAGGTTATATGACAATAGCTCTAGGCTGTTTTTAACAACTTCCGGTTGTCACAGGAAGCTCTTGCTCCACACACATTGTCTTTGGGGTAGACATAAACAGAATCCTGAATATAAAGTCTCTACCTTAAGAATTGACTGAATGACAGATGGTTGAGTTGATTGATTTTCACTATGTGCAGGTTATATGACAATAGCTCTAGGCTGTTTTTAACAACTTCCGGTTGTCACAGGAAGCTCCTGCTCCATACACGTTGTCTTTGGGGTATATATAAACAGAATCCTGAATATGAAGTCTCTACCTTAAGAATTGACTGAATGGCACATGGTTGAGTTGCGTGAATTTCACTATCTGCTGGTTCGCCATATGACAATTGCTCTAGGCTGTTTTTAACAACTTCCGGTTGTCACAGGAAGCTCTTGCTTCACACACGTTGTCTATGGGGTAGACATAAACAGAATCCTGAATATGAAGTCCCTACCTTAAGAATTGACTAAATGGCACATGGTTGAGTTGCGTGAATTTCACTATCTGCTGGTTGGCCATATGACAATAGCTCTTGGGTGTTTTTAACAACTTCCGGTTGTCACAGGAAGTTCTTACTCAACTCACGTTGTCTTTGGGGTAGACATAAACAGAATCATGTATAAGAAGTCTCTACCTTAAGAATTGACTGAATGAAACATGGTTGAGTTGCGTGATTTTCACATTTGCAGGTTATATGACAATAGCTCTAGGCTGTTTTTAACCACTTCCGGTTGTCACAGGAAGCTCTTGCTCCACACACGTTGTCTTTGGGGTATACATAAACTGAATCCTGAATATGAAGTCTCTACCTTAAGAATTGACTGAATGTCAGATGGTTGAGTTGTGTGATTTTTACTATGTGCGTTTTATATTACAATTGCTGTAGGCTGTTTTTAACAACTTCCGGTTGTCACAGGAATGTCTTGCTCCACACACGTTGTCTTTGGGGTAGACATAAACAGAATCCTGAATATGAAGTCTCTACCTTAAGAATTGACTGAATGGCACATGGTTGAGTTGCTTGATTTTCATTATGTGCGTTTTATATGACAATAGCTCTAGGCTTTTTTTAACAACTTCCGGTTGTCACAGGAATCTCCTGCTCCACACACGTTGTCTTTGGGGTAGACATAAACAGAATCCTGAATATGAAGTCTCTACCTTAAGAATTGACTGAATGGCACATGGTTGAGTTGCGTGATTTTCACTATGTGCGTTTTATATGACAATAGCTCTAGGCTGTTTTTAACAACTTCCGGTTGTCACAGGAATCTCCTGCTCCACACACGTTGTCTTTGGGGTAGACATAAACAGAATCCTGAATATGAAGTCTCTACCTTAAGAATTGACTGAATGACAGATGGTTGAGTTGTGTGATTTTCACTATGTGCGTTTTATATTACAATTGCTCTAGGCTGTTTTTAACAACTTCCGGTTGTCACAGGAAGCTCCTGCTCCACACACGTTGTCTTTGGGGTAGACATAAACAGAATCCTGAATATAAAGTCTCTACCTTAAGAATTGACTGAATGGCACATGGTTGAGTAGATTGATTTTCACTATGTGCAGGTTATATGACAATAGCTCTAGGCTGTTTTTAACAACTTCCGGTTGTCACAGGAAGCTCTTGCTCCACACACATTGTCTTTGGGGTAGACATAAACAGAATCCTGAATATAAAGTCTCTACCTTAAGAATTGACTGAATGACAGATGGTTGAGTTGATTGATTTTCACGATGTGCAGGTTATATGACAATAGCTCTAGGCTGTTTTTAACAACTTCCGGTTGTCACAGGAAGCTCCTGCTCCAAACACGTTGTCTTTGGGGTATATATAAACAGAATCCTGAATATGAAGTCTCTACCTTAAGAATTGACTGAATGGCACATGGTTGAGTTGCGTGAATTTCACTATCTGCTGGTTCGCCATATGACAATTGCTCTAGGCTGTTTTTAACAACTTCCGGTTGTCACAGGAAGCTCTTGCTTCACACACGTTGTCTATGGGGTAGACATAAACAGAATCCTGAATATGAAGTCTCTACCTTAAGAATTGACTGAATGACAGATGGTTGAGTTGTGTGATTTTTACTATGTGCGTTTTATATTACAATTGCTGTAGGCTGTTTTTAACAACTTCCAGTTGTCACAGGAAGCTCCTGCTCCACACACGTTGTCTTTGGGGTAGACATAAACAGAATCCTGAATATGAAGTCTCTACCTTAAGAATTGACTGAATGGCACATGTTTGAGTTGCGTGATTTTCACTATGTGCGTTTTATATGACAATAGCTCTAGGCTGTTTTTAACAACTTCCGGTTGTCACAGGAATGTCTTGCTCCACACACGTTGTCTTTGGGGTAGACATAAACAGAATCCTGAATATGAAGTCTCTACCTTAAGAATTGACTGAATGGCACATGGTTGAGTTGCGTGATTTTCACTATGTGCGTTTTATATGACAATAGCTCTAGGCTGTTTTTAACAACTTCCGGTTGTCACAGGAATCTCCTGCTCCACACACGTTGTCTTTGGGGTAGACATAAACAGAATCCTGAATATGAAGTCTCTACCTTAAGAATTGACTGAATGACAGATGGTTGAGTTGTGTGATTTTCACTATGTGCGTTTTATATTACAATTGCTCTAGGCTGTTTTTAACAACTTCCGGTTGTCACAGGAAGCTCCTGCTCCACACACGTTGTCTTTGGGGTAGACATAAACAGAATCCTGAATATGACGTCTCTACCTTAAGAATTGACTGAATGGCACATGGTTGAGTTGATTGATTTTCACTATGTGCAGGTTATATGACAATAGCTCTAGGCTGTTTTTAACAACTTCCGGTTGTCACAGGAAGCTCTTGCTCCACACACATTGTCTTTGGGGTAGACATAAACAGAATCCTGAATATAAAGTCTCTACCTTAAGAATTGACTGAATGACAGATGGTTGAGTTGATTGATTTTCACTATGTGCAGGTTATATGACAATAGCTCTAGGCTGTTTTTAACAACTTCCGGTTGCCACAGGAAGCTCCTGCTCCATACACGTTGTCTTTGGGGTATATATAAACAGAATCCTGAATATGAAGTCTCTACCTTAAGAATTGACTGAATGGCACATGTTTGAGTTGCGTGATTTTCACTATGTGCGTTTTATATGACAATAGCTCTAGGCTGTTTTTAACAACTTCCGGTTGTCACAGGAATGTCTTGCTCCACACACGTTGTCTTTGGGGTAGACATAAACAGAATCCTGAATATGAAGTCTCTACCTTAAGAATTGACTGAATGACAGATGGTTGAGTTGTGTGATTTTCACTATGTGCGTTTTATATTACAATTGCTCTAGGCTGTTTTTAACAACTTCCGGTTGTCACAGGAAGCTCCTGCTCCACACACGTTGTCTTTGGGGTAGACATAAACAGAATCCTGAATATGACGTCTCTACCTTAAGAATTGACTGAATGGCACATGGTTGAGTTGATTGATTTTCACTATGTGCAGGTTATATGACAATAGCTCTAGGCTGTTTTTAACAACTTCCGGTTGTCACAGGAAGCTCTTGCTCCACACACATTGTCTTTGGGGTAGACATAAACAGAATCCTGAATATAAAGTCTCTACCTTAAGAATTGACTGAATGACAGATGGTTGAGTTGATTGATTTTCACTATGTGCAGGTTATATGACAATAGCTCTAGGCTGTTTTTAACAACTTCCGGTTGCCACAGGAAGCTCCTGCTCCATACACGTTGTCTTTGGGGTATATATAAACAGAATCCTGAATATGAAGTCTCTACCTTAAGAATTGACTGAATGGCACATGGTTGAGTTGCGTGAATTTCACTATCTGCTGGTTCGCCATATGACAATTGCTCTAGGCTGTTTTTAACAACTTCCGGTTGTCACAGGAAGCTCTTGCTTCACACACGTTGTCTATGGGGTAGACATAAACAGAATCCTGAATATGAAGTCTCTACCTTAAGAATTTAATGAATGGCACATGGTTGAGTTGCGTGATTTTCACTGTCTGCTGGTTGGCCATATGACAATAGCTCTAGGCTGTTTTTAACAACTTCCGGTTGTCACAGGAAGCTCTTGCTCCACACACGTTGTCTTTGGCGTAGACATAAACAGAATCCTGAATATGAAGTCCCTACCTTAAGAATTGACTGAATGGCACATGGTTGAGTTGCGTGAATTTCACTATCTGCTGGTTGGCCATATGACAATAGCTCTTGGGTGTTTTTAACAACTTCCGGTTGTCACAGGAAGTTCTTACTCAACTCACGTTGTCTTTGGGGTAGACATAAACAGAATCATGTATAAGAAGTCTCTACCTTAAGAATTGACTGAATGAAACATGGTTGAGTTGCGTGATTTTCACTGTCTGCTGGTTGGCCATATGACAATAGCTCTAGGCTGTTTTTAACAACTTCCGGTTGTCACAGGAAGCTCTTGCTCCACACACGTTGTCTTTGGGGTAGACATAAACAGAATCCTGAATATGAAGTCTCTACCTTAAGAATTGACTGAATGACAGATGGTTGAGTTGTGTGATTTTCACTATGTGCGTTTTATATTACAATTGCTCTAGGCTGTTTTTAACAACTTCCGGTTGTCACAGGAAGCTCCTGCTCCACACACGTTGTCTTTGGGGTAGACATAAACAGAATCCTGAATATGACGTCTCTACCTTAAGAATTGACTGAATGGCACATGGTTGAGTTGATTGATTTTCACTATGTGCAGGTTATATGACAATAGCTCTAGGCTGTTTTTAACAACTTCCGGTTGTCACAGGAAGCTCTTGCTCCACACACATTGTCTTTGGGGTAGACATAAACAGAATCCTGAATATAAAGTCTCTACCTTAAGAATTGACTGAATGACAGATGGTTGAGTTGATTGATTTTCACTATGTGCAGGTTATATGACAATAGCTCTAGGCTGTTTTTAACAACTTCCGGTTGTCACAGGAAGCTCCTGCTCCATACACGTTGTCTTTGGGGTATATATAAACAGAATCCTGAATATGAAGTCTCTACCTTAAGAATTGACTGAATGGCACATGGTTGAGTTTCGTGAATTTCACTATCTGCTGGTTCGCCATATGACAATTGCTCTAGGCTGTTTTTAACAACTTCCGGTTGTCACAGGAAGCTCTTGCTTCACACACGTTGTCTATGGGGTAGACATAAACAGAATCCTGAATATGAAGTCCCTACCTTAAGAATTGACTAAATGGCACATGGTTGAGTTGCGTGAATTTCACTATCTGCTGGTTGGCCATATGACAATAGCTCTTGGGTGTTTTTAACAACTTCCGGTTATCACAGGAAGTTCTTACTCAACTCACGTTGTCTTTGGGGTAGACATAAACAGAATCATGTATAAGAAGTCTCTACCTTAAGAATTGACTGAATGAAACATGGTTGAGTTGCGTGATTTTCACATTTGCAGGTTATATGACAATAGCTCTAGGCTGTTTTTAACCACTTCCGGTTGTAACAGGAAGCTCTTGCTCCACACACGTTTTCTTAGGGGTATACATAAACTGAATCCTGAATATGAAGTCTCTACCTTAAGAATTGACTGAATGACAGATGGTTGAGTTGTGTGATTTTTACTATGTGCGTTTTATATTACAATTGCTGTAGGCTGTTTTTAACAACTTCCGGTTGTCACAGGAATGTCTTGCTCCACACACGTTGTCTTTGGGGTAGACATAAACAGAATCCTGAATATGAAGTCTCTACCTTAAGAATTTACTGAATGGCACATGGTTGAGTTGCGTGATTTTCACTATGTGCGTTTTATATGACAATAGCTCTAGGCTGTTTTTAACAACTTCCGGTTGTCACAGGAATCTCCTGCTCCACACACGTTGTCTTTGGGGTAGACATAAACAGAATCCTGAATATGAAGTCTCTACCTTAAGAATTGACTGAATGACAGATGGTTGAGTTGTGTGATTTTCACTATGTGCGTTTTATATTACAATTGCTCTAGGCTGTTTTTAACAACTTCCGGTTGTCACAGGAAGCTCCTGCTCCATACACGTTGTCTTTGGGGTAGACATAAACAGAATCCTGAATATGACATCTCTACCTTAAGAATTGACTGAATGGCACATGGTTGAGTTGATTGATTTTCACTATGTGCAGGTTATATGACAATAGCTCTAGGCTGTTTTTAACAACTTCCGGTTGTCACAGGAAGCTCTTGCTCCACACACATTGTCTTTGGGGTAGACATAAACAGAATCCTGAATATAAAGTCTCTACCTTAAGAATTGACTGAATGACAGATGGTTGAGTTGATTGATTTTCACGATGTGCAGGTTATATGACAATAGCTCTAGGCTGTTTTTAACAACTTCCGGTTGTCACAGGAAGCTCCTGCTCCAAACACGTTGTCTTTGGGGTATATATAAACAGAATCCTGAATATGAAGTCTCTACCTTAAGAATTGACTGAATGGCACATGGTTGAGTTGCGTGAATTTCACTATCTGCTGGTTCGCCATATGACAATTGCTCTAGGCTGTTTTTAACAACTTCCGGTTGTCACAGGAAGCTCTTGCTTCACACACGTTGTCTATGGGGTAGACATAAACAGAATCCTGAATATGAAGTCTCTACCTTAAGAATTTAATGAATGGCACATGGTTGAGTTGCGTGATTTTCACTGTCTGCTGGTTGGCCATATGACAATAGCTCTAGGCTGTTTTTAACAACTTCCGGTTGTCACAGGAAGCTCTTGCTCCACACACGTTGTCTTTGGGGTAGACATAAACAGAATCCTGAATATGAAGTCCCTACCTTAAGAATTGACTGAATGGCACATGGTTGAGTTGCGTGAATTTCACTATCTGCTGGTTGGCCATATGACAATAGCTCTTGGGTGTTTTTAACAACTTCCGGTTGTCACAGGAAGTTCTTACTCAACTCACGTTGTCTTTGGGGTAGACATAAACAGAATCATGTATAAGAAGTCTCTACCTTAAGAATTGACTGAATGAAACATGGTTGAGTTGCGTGATTTTCACATTTTCAGGTTATATGACAATAGCTCTAGGCTGTTTTTAACCACTTCCGGTTGTCACAGGAAGCTCTTGCTACACACACGTTGTCTTTGGGGTATACATAAACTGAATCCTGAATATGAAGTCTCTACCTTAAGAATTGACTGAATGACAGATGGTTGAGTTGTGTGATTTTTACTATGTGCGTTTTATATTACAATTGCTGTAGGCTGTTTTTAACAACTTCCGGTTGTCACAGGAAGCTCCTGCTCCACACACGTTGTCTTTGGCGTAGACATAAACAGAATCCTGAATATAAAGTCTCTACCTTAAGAATTGACTGAATGACAGATGGTTGAGTTGATTGATTTTCACTATGTGCAGGTTATATGACAATAGCTCTAGGCTGTTTTTAACAACTTCCGGTTGTCACAGGAAGCTCCTGCTCCATACACGTTGTCTTTGGGGTATATATAAACAGAATCCTGAATATGAAGTCTCTACCTTAAGAATTGACTGAATGGCAAATGGTTGAGTTGCGTGAATTTCACTATCTGCTGGTTCGCCATATGACAATTGCTCTAGGCTGTTTTTAACAACTTCCGGTTGTCACAGGAAGCTCTTGCTTCACACACGTTGTCTATGGGGTAGACATAAACAGAATCCTGAATATGAAGTCTCTACCTTAAGAATTTACTGAATGGCACATGGTTGAGTTTCGTGATTTTCACTGTCTGCTGGTTGGCCATATGACAATAGCTCTAGGCTGTTTTTAACAACTTCCGGTTGTCACAGGAAGCTCTTGCTCCACACACGTTGTCTTTGGGGTAGACATAAACAGAATCCTGAATATGAAGTCCCTACCTTAAGAATTGACTGAATGGCACATGGTTGAGTTGCGTTAATTTCACTATCTGCTGGTTGGCCATATGACAATAGCTCTTGGGTGTTTTTAACAACTTCCGGTTGTCACAGGAAGCTCCTGCTCCATACACGTTGTCTTTGGGGTATATATAAACAGAATCCTGAATATGAAGTCTCTACCTTAAGAATTGACTGAATGGCACATGGTTGAGTTTCGTGAATTTCACTATCTGCTGGTTCGCCATATGACAATTGCTCTAGGCTGTTTTTAACAACTTCCGGTTGTCACAGGAAGCTCTTGCTTCACACACGTTGTCTATGGGGTAGACATAAACAGAATCCTGAATATGAAGTCCCTACCTTAAGAATTGACTAAATGGCACATGGTTGAGTTGCGTGAATTTCACTATCTGCTGGTTGGCCATATGACAATAGCTCTTGGGTGTTTTTAACAACTTCCGGTTGTCACAGGAAGTTCTTACTCAACTCACGTTGTCTTTGGGGTAGACATAAACAGAATCATGTATAAGAAGTCTCTACCTTAAGAATTGACTGAATGAAACATGGTTGAGTTGCGTGATTTTCACATTTTCAGGTTATATGACAATAGCTCTAGGCTGTTTTTAACCACTTCCGGTTGTCACAGGAAGCTCTTGCTACACACACGTTGTCTTTGGGGTATACATAAACTGAATCCTGAATATGAAGTCTCTACCTTAAGAATTGACTGAATGACAGATGGTTGAGTTGTGTGATTTTTACTATGTGCGTTTTATATTACAATTGCTGTAGGCTGTTTTTAACAACTTCCGGTTGTCACAGGAAGCTCCTGCTCCACACACGTTGTCTTTGGCGTAGACATAAACAGAATCCTGAATATAAAGTCTCTACCTTAAGAATTGACTGAATGACAGATGGTTGAGTTGATTGATTTTCACTATGTGCAGGTTATATGACAATAGCTCTAGGCTGTTTTTAACAACTTCCGGTTGTCACAGGAAGCTCCTGCTCCATACACGTTGTCTTTGGGGTATATATAAACAGAATCCTGAATATGAAGTCTCTACCTTAAGAATTGACTGAATGGCAAATGGTTGAGTTGCGTGAATTTCACTATCTGCTGGTTCGCCATATGACAATTGCTCTAGGCTGTTTTTAACAACTTCCGGTTGTCACAGGAAGCTCTTGCTTCACACACGTTGTCTATGGGGTAGACATAAACAGAATCCTGAATATGAAGTCTCTACCTTAAGAATTTACTGAATGGCACATGGTTGAGTTTCGTGATTTTCACTGTCTGCTGGTTGGCCATATGACAATAGCTCTAGGCTGTTTTTAACAACTTCCGGTTGTCACAGGAAGCTCTTGCTCCACACACGTTGTCTTTGGGGTAGACATAAACAGAATCCTGAATATGAAGTCCCTACCTTAAGAATTGACTGAATGGCACATGGTTGAGTTGCGTTAATTTCACTATCTGCTGGTTGGCCATATGACAATAGCTCTTGGGTGTTTTTAACAACTTCCGGTTGTCACAGGAAGCTCCTGCTCCATACACGTTGTCTTTGGGGTATATATAAACAGAATCCTGAATATGAAGTCTCTACCTTAAGAATTGACTGAATGGCACATGGTTGAGTTTCGTGAATTTCACTATCTGCTGGTTCGCCATATGACAATTGCTCTAGGCTGTTTTTAACAACTTCCGGTTGTCACAGGAAGCTCTTGCTTCACACACGTTGTCTATGGGGTAGACATAAACAGAATCCTGAATATGAAGTCCCTACCTTAAGAATTGACTAAATGGCACATGGTTGAGTTGCGTGAATTTCACTATCTGCTGGTTGGCCATATGACAATAGCTCTTGGGTGTTTTTAACAACTTCCGGTTATCACAGGAAGTTCTTACTCAACTCACGTTGTCTTTGGGGTAGACATAAACAGAATCATGTATAAGAAGTCTCTACCTTAAGAATTGACTGAATGAAACATGGTTGAGTTGCGTGATTTTCACATTTGCAGGTTATATGACAATAGCTCTAGGCTGTTTTTAACCACTTCCGGTTGTAACAGGAAGCTCTTGCTCCACACACGTTTTCTTAGGGGTATACATAAACTGAATCCTGAATATGAAGTCTCTACCTTAAGAATTGACTGAATGACAGATGGTTGAGTTGTGTGATTTTTACTATGTGCGTTTTATATTACAATTGCTGTAGGCTGTTTTTAACAACTTCCGGTTGTCACAGGAATGTCTTGCTCCACACACGTTGTCTTTGGGGTAGACATAAACAGAATCCTGAATATGAAGTCTCTACCTTAAGAATTTACTGAATGGCACATGGTTGAGTTGCGTGATTTTCACTATGTGCGTTTTATATGACAATAGCTCTAGGCTGTTTTTAACAACTTCCGGTTGTCACAGGAATCTCCTGCTCCACACACGTTGTCTTTGGGGTAGACATAAACAGAATCCTGAATATGAAGTCTCTACCTTAAGAATTGACTGAATGACAGATGGTTGAGTTGTGTGATTTTCACTATGTGCGTTTTATATTACAATTGCTCTAGGCTGTTTTTAACAACTTCCGGTTGTCACAGGAAGCTCCTGCTCCATACACGTTGTCTTTGGGGTAGACATAAACAGAATCCTGAATATGACGTCTCTACCTTAAGAATTGACTGAATGGCACATGGTTGAGTTGATTGATTTTCACTATGTGCAGGTTATATGACAATAGCTCTAGGCTGTTTTTAACAACTTCCGGTTGTCACAGGAAGCTCTTGCTCCACACACATTGTCTTTGGGGTAGACATAAACAGAATCCTGAATATAAAGTCTCTACCTTAAGAATTGACTGAATGACAGATGGTTGAGTTGATTGATTTTCACGATGTGCAGGTTATATGACAATAGCTCTAGGCTGTTTTTAACAACTTCCGGTTGTCACAGGAAGCTCCTGCTCCAAACACGTTGTCTTTGGGGTATATATAAACAGAATCCTGAATATGAAGTCTCTACCTTAAGAATTGACTGAATGGCACATGGTTGAGTTGCGTGAATTTCACTATCTGCTGGTTCGCCATATGACAATTGCTCTAGGCTGTTTTTAACAACTTCCGGTTGTCACAGGAAGCTCTTGCTTCACACACGTTGTCTATGGGGTAGACATAAACAGAATCCTGAATATGAAGTCTCTACCTTAAGAATTTAATGAATGGCACATGGTTGAGTTGCGTGATTTTCACTGTCTGCTGGTTGGCCATATGACAATAGCTCTAGGCTGTTTTTAACAACTTCCGGTTGTCACAGGAAGCTCTTGCTCCACACACGTTGTCTTTGGGGTAGACATAAACAGAATCCTGAATATGAAGTCCCTACCTTAAGAATTGACTGAATGGCACATGGTTGAGTTGCGTGAATTTCACTATCTGCTGGTTGGCCATATGACAATAGCTCTTGGGTGTTTTTAACAACTTCCGGTTGTCACAGGAAGTTCTTACTCAACTCACGTTGTCTTTGGGGTAGACATAAACAGAATCATGTATAAGAAGTCTCTACCTTAAGAATTGACTGAATGAAACATGGTTGAGTTGCGTGATTTTCACATTTTCAGGTTATATGACAATAGCTCTAGGCTGTTTTTAACCACTTCCGGTTGTCACAGGAAGCTCTTGCTCCACACACGTTGTCTTTGGGGTATACATAAACTGAATCCTGAATATGAAGTCTCTACCTTAAGAATTGACTGAATGACAGATGGTTGAGTTGTGTGATTTTTACTATGTGCGTTTTATATTACAATTGCTGTAGGCTGTTTTTAACAACTTCCGGTTGTCACAGGAAGCTCCTGCTCCACACACGTTGTCTTTGGCGTAGACATAAACAGAATCCTGAATATAAAGTCTCTACCTTAAGAATTGACTGAATGACAGATGGTTGAGTTGATTGATTTTCACTATGTGCAGGTTATATGACAATAGCTCTAGGCTGTTTTTAACAACTTCCGGTTGTCACAGGAAGCTCCTGCTCCATACACGTTGTCTTTGGGGTATATATAAACAGAATCCTGAATATGAAGTCTCTACCTTAAGAATTGACTGAATGGCAAATGGTTGAGTTGCGTGAATTTCACTATCTGCTGGTTCGCCATATGACAATTGCTCTAGGCTGTTTTTAACAACTTCCGGTTGTCACAGGAAGCTCTTGCTTCACACACGTTGTCTATGGGGTAGACATAAACAGAATCCTGAATATGAAGTCTCTACCTTAAGAATTTACTGAATGGCACATGGTTGAGTTTCGTGATTTTCACTGTCTGCTGGTTGGCCATATGACAATAGCTCTAGGCTGTTTTTAACAACTTCCGGTTGTCACAGGAAGCTCTTGCTCCACACACGTTGTCTTTGGGGTAGACATAAACAGAATCCTGAATATGAAGTCCCTACCTTAAGAATTGACTGAATGGCACATGGTTGAGTTGCGTGAATTTCACTATCTGCTGGTTGGCCATATGACAATAGCTCTTGGGTGTTTTTAACAACTTCCGGTTGTCACAGGAAGTTCTTACTCAACTCACGTTGTCTTTGGGGTAGACATAAACAGAATCCTGTATAAGAAGTCTCTACCTTAAGAATTGACTGAATGAAACATGGTTGAGTTGCGTGATTTTCACATTTGCAGGTTATATGACAATAGCTCTAGGCTGTTTTTAACCACTTCCGGTTGTCACAGGAAGCTCTTGCTCCACACACGTTGTCTTTGGGGTATACATAAACTGAATCCTGAATATGAAGTCTCTACCTTAAGAATTGACTGAATGGCACATGGTTGAGTTGCTTGATTTTCACTATCTGCTGGTTGGCCATATGACAATAGCTCTTGTGTGTTTGTAACAACTTCCGGTTGTCACAGGAAGTTCTTACTCAACACACGTTGTCTTTGGGGTAGACATAAACAGAATCCTGAATAAGAAGTCTCTACCTTAAGAATTGACTGAATGAAACATGGTTGAGTTGCATGATTTTCACATTTGCAGGTTATATGACAATAGCTCTAGGCTGTTTTTAACCACTTCCGGTTGTCACAGGAAGCTCTTGCTCCACACACGTTGTCTTTGGGGTATACATAAACAGAATCCTGACTATGAAGTCTCTACCTTAAGAATTGACTGAATGGCACATGGTTGAGTTGCGTGAATTTCACTATCTGCTGGTTGGCCATATGACAATAGCTCTTGGGTGTTTTTTACAACTTCCGGTTGTCACAGGAAGTTCTTACTCAACACACGTTGTCTTTGGTGTAGACATAAACAGAATCCTGAATAAGACGACTCTACCTTAAGAATTGACTGAATGACACATGGTTGAGTTGCGTGATTTTCACAATGTGGAGGTCATATGACAATGGCTCTAGGCTGTTTTTAAACACTTCCGGTTGTCACAGGAAGCTCTTGCTCCACACACGTTGTCTTTGGGGTAGACATAAACAATATCCTGAATATGAAGTCTCTACCTTTACCTCTTGGGGCTATGTGGGACGCTAGCGTGCCACCCGTGGTGCACCCTATCAACAGCAGGTGCATTTCAAGAGCGGAAAATTTGAAACCAAATAAATGTCAAAATTCAAATTTTTCAAACATACAACTATCTTCCACCCTTTGAAAGATAAACATCTCCTTAATCTAACCACGTTGTCCGATTTCAAAAAGGTTTTACGGCGAAAGCATAAAGTTAGATTATGTTAGGAGAGTACATTGACAATAGCTGGTGTAATGTTTTGTCAATTCAAAGACAGGCGTCACCAAAACCATAAAACCAGCTAAAATGATGCACTAACCTTTGACAATCTCCATCCGATGACACTCCTAGGACATTATGTTAGACAATGCATGCATTTTTAGTTCTATCAAGTTCATATTTATATCCAAAAACAGCGTTTTACTATGGCGTTGATGTTCAGGAAATCGTTTCCCTTCAATAACCGGCAGTCAAGTCAGCACCACAAATTAAATAATTAAAATTAGAAAACATTGGTAAAATATTATATTGTCATTTAAAGAATTATAGATTTACATCTCTTGAACGCAATCGACTTGCCAGATTTAAAAATAACCTTACTGGGAAATCACACTTTGCAATAATCTGAGCACTGCGCCCAGAAAAATACGCTTTGCGATAAAGACAAACGGACATGTTGGAGAGATCTAAAATCGAAAATACTATGTAAATAATCCATTACCTTTGATTCTCTTCATCAGATGTCACTTCCAGGAATCCCAGGTCCATAACGAATGTAGTTTTGTTCAAAAAAGCTCATCATTTATGTCCAAAAAGCTCCGTGTTGTTAGCACATGATCTAAGCCCGCCGGACTTCACTTCATGAACGAGGGGAAAAAATATATTTACGTTCGTTCAAACATGTCAAACGTTGTATAGCATAAATCATTAGTGCCTTTTTTAACCAGAACATGAATAATATTCAAGGTGGACGAATGCATTCTCTTTTAAAACGTATTGGAACGAGGGTACCCAACATGACCTCGCGCGCCAGAGTCTAATCGGCCATCACCGTTCCAAGGCTCTTGTTCGGTCAGATCTCATAGTAGAAGACTCAAAACACTTTGTAAAGGCTGGTGACATCTAGTGGAAGCAATAGGAAGTGCCAAAACATTAATCAGCCCCTGTGTGTTTCAATGGCATAGGCTTAAAGGTAATTCAACACATCAGGTATCCACTTCCTGTCAGAAAATGTCTCAGGGTTTTGCCTGCCAAATGAGTTCTGTTATACTCACAGACACCATTCAAACAGTTTTAGAAACTTTAGGGTGTTTTCTATCCATATATAATAAGTATATGCATATTGTAGTTACTGGGTAGGATTAGTAACCAGATTAAATCGGGTACGTTTTTTATCCAGCAGTGAAAATACTGCCCCCTAGCCCCAACAAGTTAAGAATTGACTGAATGGCACATGGTTGAGTTGCGTGATTTTCACTATCTGCTGGTTCGCCATATGACAATTGCTCTAGGCTGTTTTTAACAACTTCCGGTTGTCACAGGAAGCTCTTGCTCCACACACGTTGTCTTTGGGGTAGACATAAACAGAATCCTGAATATGAAGTCCCTACCTTAAGAATTGACTGAATGGCACATGGTTGAGTTGCGTGAATTTCACTATCTGCTGGTTGGCCATATGACAATAGCTCTTGTGTGTTTGTAACAACTTCCGGTTGTCACAGGAAGTTCTTACTCAACACACGTTGTCTTTGGGGTATATATAAACAGAATCCTGAATAAGACGTCTCTACCTTAAGAATTGACTGAATGGCACATGTTTGAGTTGCGTGATTTTCACTATGTGCGTTTTATATGACAATAGCTCTAGGCTGTTTTTAACAACTTCCGGTTGTCACAGGAAGCTCTTGCTCCACACACATTGTCTTTGGGGTAGACATAAACAGAATCCTGAATATGAAGTCTCTACCTTAAGAATTGACTAAATGACAGATGGTTGAGTTGATTGATTTTCACTATGTGCAGGTTATATGACAATAGCTCTAGGCTGTTTTTAACAACTTCCGGTTGTCACAGGAAGCTCCTGCTCCACACACGTTGTCTTTGGGGTATATATAAACAGAATCCTGAATATGAAGTCTCTACCTTAAGAATTGACTGAATGGCACATGGTTGAGTTGCGTGATTTTCACTATGTGCGTTTTATATGACAATAGCTCTAGGCTGTTTTTAACAACTTCCGGTTGTCACAGGAATCTCCTGCTCCACACACGTTGTCTTTGGGGTTTATATAAACAGAATCCTGAATATGAAGTCTCTACCTTAAGAATTGACTGAATGGCACATTATTTGTGTTGCGTGATTTTCACTATGTGTGTTTTATATGACAATAGCTCTAGGATGTTTTTAACAACTTCCGGTTGTCACAGGAATCTCTTGCTCCACACACGTTGTCTTTGGGGTAGACATAAACAGAATCCTGAATATGAAGTCTCTACCTTAAGAATTGACTGAATGACAGATGGTTGAGTTGCGTGATTTTCACTATGTGCGTTTTATATTACAATTGCTCTAGGCTGTTTTTAACAACTTCCGGTTGTCACAGGAAGCTCTTGCTCCACACACGTTGTCTTTGGGGTAGACATAAACAGAATCCTGAATATGAAGTCTCTACCTTAAGAATTGACTGAATGGCACATGGTTGAGTTGCGTGATTTTCACTATGTGCGTTTTATATGACAATAGCTCTAGGCTGTTTTTAACAACTTCCGGTTGTCACAGGAAGCTCTTGCTCCACACACATTGTCTTTGGGGTAGACATAAACAGAATCCTGAATATAAAGTCTCTACCTTAAGAATTGACTGAATGACAGATGGTTGAGTTGATTGATTTTCACTATGTGCAGGTTATATGACAATAGCTCTAGGCTGTTTTTAACAACTTCCGGTTGTCACAGGAAGCTCCTGCTCCATACACGTTGTCTTTGGGGTATATATAAACAGAATCCTGAATATGAAGTCTTTACCTTAATGATGTTGTGTAAGGATTGGGTCCCGAGGGTTACCTTTGTGGCCTGTCGTTATTGAGTGGCTGACAGGATAGAAAGGATTTGTAAGTCTCATAAAATGTCAAAGACAGCCTTGAGCGATGTATACAAGGATGCCATTGATGTGTTTGGATATACTTGCACACAAAAATGTTGAGGCTTCATGACAAACAATAATATAGAGCCAACTTTGTTATGTGAATATATTATGTCCTTGATTAAAAAAAAGGGTTCATGGTATTTCTATACTCTGTTATGATAAGATCATAGCATTTTGACCGTCAAGCAGCTGTAGATCATTGCAGAAACATGTAAACCCTTGATCGGTGTGATGTTTGAAAACTTGTTAGGGCTAGAAGGCGCGTGCTTACAAATGTTCCTTTCCTATTGAACATAGTACTCCAAGTCTAATCCCAGCCCCAACTTCTTAGGGCTAGCGGGACACCTGCCGACAACATCCAGTGAAATTGCAGTGTGCACAATTCAAATAAATATTCATAATATTAAACATTCATGAACATACAAGTTTCTTATATCATTTAAAAGCTTAACTTCTTGTTAATCCAACTGTGTTGTCAGATTTCAAAAATGATTTATGGCAAAAGCATACCATCTGAGGACAGCGCCCCACATCAACATATTTTTCAACCAGCACAGTCTTCACAAAATCACAAATAACAATTAAATAAATCACTTACCTTTGAAGATCTTCCTCTGTTTGCAATCCGAAGGGTCCCAGCTACAACATGAATGGTCATTTTGTTCAATAAAATCCTTCTTTATATCCTAAAAAGTCTGTTTAGTTGGCACCATTGATTTCAGTAATTCACTCGTTCAACCTGCAGACAAAGGAGTCCCAAAAGCTACCGGTAAACTTCGTCCAAACAAGTCAAATGACATTTCTATGTAATCCTCAGGTAGTCTAAAATGTAAATAAACTATAATGTTTCACACGGAAAGTACTATGTTCAATATGAAAGGGAAGTTCGTAAGTGCGTGCCTTCTCCCTCGCACGCCGAAAGTCTGATTTGGTTCAGGTGGTCCTATTTACAAAAACTCCAAATACGTGTTCGTTTTTCAAAAAAGAAGCCTGAAACCTTGAACTTTGACTGTTGACATCTAGTGGAAGCCATAGGAATTGTAATTTGGGTGATGGACATATATAGAAGCAATAGGTTTCCATAATAAGCCTGGGTGCTGAAAAATATATATTTTCTCTGGATTTTCACCTTCCATATCAATTTTGTTATAGTCTCAGACATTATTTTAACAGTTGTAGAAACTTCAGAGTGTTTTCTATCCAATGCTACCAATTATATGCATTTCCTGGCTTCTGGTTCTGAATAACAGGCAGTTTACTTTGAGCATGTCAGTCAGGCTGAAATTCAGGAAACTAGACCCAAGCCCTAACAAGTTTTACATTTGAATGCAAATCTCACATTGAAATCTGAATGATTTTCACAAGGGATCAAGTTATGTGCAGTTATATTTCAAGTTAACGTTTGGTAAGATTTTGCCCCAAGTGCCCTGTGTGCCCCCAAGTTCCAGGGTGACATTTCTGTTCTGCTAAAGAGATCTTGTTAAATTAACCTCTTACATCTAGACGTTCCGCTAGCGGAACACCTGCTCCAACATCCAATGATAGGCGTGGCGCGAATTACAAATTCCTCAAAAATCCCAAAACTTCAATTTTTCAAACATATGACTATTTTACACCATTTTAAAGACAAGACTCTCCTTTATCCTCTATGGGCTAGGTGGGACGCTAGCGTGCCACCCGTGGTGCACTCCATCAACAGCAGGTGCATTTCAAGAGCGGCAAATTTGAATCCAAATAAATGTCAAAATTCAAATTTTTCAAACATACAACTATTTTACACCCTTTGAAAGATAAACATCTCCTTAACCTGTTGGGTCTAGGGGGCAGCATTTGCACGTCTGGATAAAAAAAATGTACCCGATTTAATCTGGTTACTAATCCTACCCAGTAACTAGAATATGCATATACTTATTATATATGGATAGAAAACACTCTAAAGTTTCCAAAACTGTTTGAATGGTGTCTGTGAGTATAACAGAACTCATTTGGCAGGCAAAACCCTGAGACATTTTCTGACAGGAAGTGGATACCTGATGTGTTGTATTGACTTTAAACCTATCCCATTGAAAAACACAGGGGTTTAGGAATATTTTGGCACTTCCTATTGCTTCCACTAGATGTCACCAGCCTTTACAAAGTGTTTTGAGTCTTCTGGAGGGAGATCTGACCGAACAAGAGCCATGGAACGGTGATGTCCCATTAGACACCTGGCGCGCTACTTCATGTTGGGTACCCTCGTTCCAATACGTTATAAAAGACTATGCATTCGTCCACCTTGAATATTATTCATGTTCTGGTTAAAAAAGGCCCTAATGATTTATGCTATACAACGTTTGACATTTTGAACGAACGGAAATATATTTTTTCCCCTCGTTCATGACGAGAAGTCCGGCTGGCTTACATCATGTGCTAACGAGACGGAGATTTTTGGACATAAATGATGAGCTTTTTTGAACAAAACTACATTCGTTATGGACCTGTGATACCTGGAAGTGACATCTGATGAAGAGAATCAAAGGTAATGGATTATTTACATAGTATTTTCGATTTTAGATCTCCCCAACATGACGTCTAGTCTGTATCGCAACGCGTATTTTTCTGGGCACAGTGCTCAGATTATTGCAAAGTGTGATTTCCCAGTAAGGTTATTTTTAAATCTGGCAAGTTGATTGCGTTCAAAAGATGTAAATCTATAATTCTTTAAATGACAATATAATATTTTACCAATGTTTTCTAATTTTAATTATTTAATTTGTGACGCTGACTTGACTGCCGGTTATTGGAGGGAAACGATTTCCTCAACATCAATGCCATAGTAAAACGCTGTTTTTGTATATAAATATCAACTTGATAGAACTAAAAATGCATGCATTGTCTAACATAATGTCCTAGGAGTGTCATCTGATGGAGATTGTAAAAGGTTAGTGCATCATTTTAGCTGGTTTTATGGTTTTGGTGACCCTGTCTTTGACTTGACAAAACATTACACACAACTCTTGTAAATGTACTGTCCTAACATACTCTAAATTTATGCTTTCGCCGTAAAACCTTTTTGAAATCGTAAAACGTGGTTAGATTAAGGAGATGTTTATCTTTCAAATGGTGTAACATAGTTGTATTTTTGAAAAATTTGAATTTTGACATTTATTTGGATTCAAATTTGTCGCTCTTGAAATGCACCTGCTGTTGATGGAGTGCACCACGGGTGGCACGCTAGCGTCCCACCTAGCCCCAAGAGGTTAATCTAACCACGTTTTACGATTTCAAAAAGGTTTTACGGCGAAAGCATAAATTTAGAGTATGTTAGGACAGTACATTTACAAGAGTTGTGTGTAATGTTTTGTCAAGTCAAAGACAGGGTCACCAAAACCATAAAACCAGCTAAAATGATGCACTAACCTTTTACAATCTCCATCAGATGACACTCCTAGGACATTATGTTAGACAATGCATGCATTTTTAGTTCTATCAAGTTCATATTTATATCCAAAAACAGCGTTTTACTATGGCATTGATGTTGAGGAAATCGTTTCCCTCCAATAACCGTCAGTCAAGTCAGCGTCACAAATTAACCTGTTAGGGCTAGGGGGCAGCATTGACACGGCTGGATAAAAAACATACCCGATTTAATCTGGTTACCACTCCTACTCAGTAACTAGAATATGCATATACTTATTACATATGGATAGAAAACACCCTAAATTTTCTAAAACTGTTTGAATGGTGTCTGTGAGTATAACAGAACTCAAATGGCAGGTCAAAACCTGAGAGATTCCTTTACAGGAAGTGGCCTGTCTGACCATTTGTTGAACTTCTTTTCCATCTCTATCATTTACTAAGGATCTCTGCTCTAACGTGACACTTCCCACGTCGTCCATAGGCGCTCAGAGTCCGGGAAAAAACAGAATGTCGTCATTCCAGCCCCAGGCTGAAACACATTATCGCCTTTCTCAAGTGGCCCATCAAGAGACACTAGCTTATGCGCGTGACCCCGACCGCCCCCGCCTTTGGGATTTTTTCCTCTGTTTGCCGAAAAGGAGATTCCCTGTCGGAATATTATCGCTTTTCTACGAGAAAAATGTCGTAAAAATTGATTTTAAACAGCGGTTGACATGCTTCGATGTACGGTAATGGAATACTTAGAATTTTATTGTCACGAATTGCGCCAAGCGCGTGACACTTCTTTACTATTTCGGATAGTGTCTGGAACGCACGAACAAAACGCCGCTATTCGGATATAACGATGGATTATTTTGGACCAAACCAACATTTGTTATTGAAGTAGCTGTCCTGGGTGTGTATTCTGACGAAGACAACAAAAGGTAATGAAATTTTTATAATAGTAAATATGATTATGGTGAGTGCTAAACTTGCCGGGTGTCTAAATAGCGAGCCCGTGATGCCTGGGCTATGTACTTAGAATATTGCAAAATGTGCTTTCACCAAAAAGCTATTTTAAAATCGGACATATCGAGTGCATAGAGGAGGTCTGTATCTATAATTCTTAAAATAATTGTTATGCTTTTTGTGAACGTTTATCGTGAGTAATTTAGTAAAATGTTAGCGAATTCCCCGGAAGTTTGCGGGGGGTATGCTAGTTCTGAACGTCACATGCTAATGTAAAAAGCTGGTTTTTGATATAAATATGAACTTGATTGAACAAAACATGCATGTATTGTATAACATAATGTCCTAGGGTTGTCATCTGATGAAGATCATCAAAGGTGAGTGCTGCATTTAGCTGTCTTCTGGGTTTTGGTGACATTATATGCTGGCTTGAAAAATGGGTGTCTGATTATTTCTGGCTTGGTACTCTGCTGACATAATCTAATGTTTTGCTTTCGTTGTAAAGCCTTTTTGAAATCGGACAGTGTGGTTAGATTAACGAGAGTCTTGTCTTTAAATGGCTGTAAAATAGTCATATGTTTGAGAAATTTAAGTAATAGGATTTTTAAGGTTTTGAAAATCGCGCCACAGGATAGCAGTGGCTGTTACGTAGGTGGGACGAATTCGTCCCGCCTAGCCTAGAGAGGTTAACCCTTTGACGCGTACGATCACATATTTGTGATCTTCGTTGAGTGGTCACTGCAGCGTACCATCGCAAATTTGTGATTGGAACAGTAGCAACATAATGTATGATGCAACAAATACGTCTAAACACCATTGTTGTCTGAACAGCATATAAATAATTTTTTGTACTGATGGAAAATAAAGGTCTTCAACTTCCTCAGTTTCACATTTTATTGTAAAAGTAAATGGGAACTTCATCATCCAAGCATCACACGGAACACATCCACAGCCAAACTCATTCCATAAACCAGTCTCAATAACAGGTTGCGCTGACAATAAAACAAAAAATAAGTTAGCGACAAAAACCACCTGAGCCACTGCCTGTTCACCCCGCTATCATCCAGAAGGCGAGGTCAGTATAGGTGCATCAAAGCTGAGACCGAGAGACTGAAAAACAACTTCTATCTCAAGGCCATCAGACTGTTAAACAGCCATCACTAACATAGAGGCTGCTGCCAACATACAGATTCAAATCTCAAATCACCACATTAATAAATGTATTTAATAAAGGTATCACTAGTCGCTTAAAACATATCCTACATTATTCATCTCATATGTACATACTGTATTCAATACCATCTACTGCATCTTGCCTATGCCGCATGGCCATCGCTCATCCATATATTCATATGTACATATTCTTATTCATCCCTTTACATTTGCGTGTATAATGTAGTCGTTGTGAATTTGTTAGAGTACTTGTAAGATATTACTGCACTGTCGGAACTAGAAGCATAAGCATTTCACAACACTTGCATTAACATCTGCTAGCCAATAAAATTTGATTTGATAACAGGTAGAGTTGTTTAGAATGTCACCACATCTCTGGTGAGAACAAGAGAGAAATGTGATATTGTTTAGAAAAGAGATTTGTGTCAGCTAAGGTAACAGCGGCTAAATTCTTTATGATGGCAGCCATGTTTGTCAAAGTCAAAGATCGCTGCGCCCATTGACCGAAAAAGATCAACATAGTTTGTCCACTTTTCAGCATATTACAAATCTGCGTAGCACATTACTTGACAAGTTGTTTACAGCTTTTGACAAATCACAAAACAAATAAATTGTTATCACCTCACAGATTATCAACCCAAATACAAGCCTACTGCCTAGCCTAGCCGTAGCACGAAAGCGAAACAGGTTTGCCAGATTTAGTGAAACCATTTGAGGGGGGTTTATGGGGGGTTTTCAAGTCTATGGGGGGTAGACATGGGCGACGATATCGTGGGGGAATATGATCGAGGAAATATTACTATGATGTGGGATTTATCAATAAATGGGGGGTCAACACAAGTTTAGAAGCTGAATAAAAATAAAACCCTGGAAAGGGAGTATAAGCTGGCAACCCTGAGTAACTATAGTTACAATCTAAGTGAGTCCAGTCTTGACAGACACTGATAGCCATTAAATATAGAGATAGTCTGGTTTCAAAAGGAAATGCCTCAGTGATGACGAGATATAATAATTATTTTGTAATTCTGATGAAGAATCTGTGTATGAGAATGAGTCGGATCAATCAGATAGTGATGAGGAATATCCATATACCTCCAACCTTCTAGACTGTGAGCGTGAGATGTCTGAGGACAATGGTGCCCACCCCAACCTTGCAGGCAATGAGCATCCCTAGAGGTTAACCTCTCTGGGCTAGGCGGGACGAATTCGTCCCACCTACACAACAGCCAGTTGAATCCCGTGGCGCGATTTTCAAATACCTTAGAAATACTATTACTTCAATTTCTCAAACATATGACTATTTTACAGCATTTTAAAGAAAAGACTCTCGTTAAGGGAACCACAGCGAGACGATCCAATTCCTGTTTATTAACCTGTTGGGTCTAGGGGGCAGCATTTGCACGTCTGGATAAAAAAAATGTACCCGATTTAATCTGGTTACTAATCCTACCCAGTAACTAGAATATGCATATACTTATTATATATGGATAGAAAACACTCTAAAGTTTCCAAAACTGTTTGAATGGTGTCTGTGAGTATAACAGAACTCATTTGGCAGGCAAAACCCTGAGACATTTTCTGACAGGAAGTGGATACCTGATGTGTTGTATTGACTTTAAACCTATCCCATTGAAAAACACAGGGGTTTAGGAATATTTTGGCACTTCCTATTGCTTCCACTAGATGTCACCAGCCTTTACAAAGTGTTTTGAGTCTTCTGGAGGGAGATCTGACCGAACAAGAGCCATGGAACGGTGATGTCCCATTAGACACCTGGCGCGCTAGTTCATGTTGGGTACCCTCGTTCCAATACGTTATAAAAGAGTATGCATTCGTCCACCTTGAATATTATTCATGTTCTGGTTAAAAAAGGCCCTAATGATTTATGCTATACAACGTTTGACATGTTTGAACGAACGGAAATATATTTTTTCCCCTCGTTCATGACGAGAAGTCCGGCTGGCTTACATCATGTGCTAACGAGACGGAGATTTTTGGACATAAATGATGAGCTTTTTTGAACAAAACTACATTCGTTATGGACCTGTGATACCTGGAAGTGACATCTGATGAAGAGAATCAAAGGTAATGGATTATTTACATAGTATTTTCGATTTTAGATCTCCCCAACATGACGTCTAGTCTGTATCGCAACGCGTATTTTTCTGGGCGCAGTGCTCAGATTATTGCAAAGTGTGATTTCCCAGTAAGGTTATTTTTAAATCTGGCAAGTTGATTGCGTTCAAGAGATGTAAATCTATAATTCTTTAAATGACAATATAATATTTTACCAATGTTTTCTAATTTGAATTATTTAATTTCTGACGCTGACTTGACTGCCGGTTATTGGAGGGAAACGATTTCCTCAACATCAATGCCATAGTAAAACGCTGTTTTTGTATATAAATATGAACTTGATAGAACTAAAAATGCATGCATTGTCTAACATAATGTCCTAGGAGTGTCATCTGATGGAGATTGTAAAAGGTTAGTGCATCATTTTAGCTGGTTTTATGGTTTTGGTGACCCTGTCTTTGACTTGACAAAACATTACACACAACTCTTGTAAATGTACTGTCCTAACATACTCTAAATTTATGCTTTCGCCGTAAAACCTTTTTGAAATCGTAAAACGTGGTTAGATTAAGGAGATGTTTATCTTTCAAATGGTGTAACATAGTTGTATTTTTGAAAAATTTGAATTTTGACATTTATTTGGATTCAAATTTGCCGCTCTTGAAATGCACCTGCTGTTGATGGAGTGCACCACGGGTGGCACGCTAGCGTCCCACCTAGCCCCAAGAGGTGCTCCTCAGGTTCTCGTGGTATTGGGATTGTCTTCGCTCCAGTGACACAATCCCCTTATTGATTGGTCTGGCTGTGCCATCATGGTCTGGAGCCCATTCTGCCATGCTCATTGCCTGAAGTCAGCTCAGCCTGCCCCGGAACGTCTTCCTGGGGGCTCGGAAGTTGCCCCTGATCTCTCCGCCATTCCTGCGGAGTACCAGGACCTCCGGGAGGTGTTCAGTAAGGCCCGGGCCACTTTGCTTCCGCCACACCCACCCTATAACTGCAGGATCGACCTTCTCCCAGGCACCACTCTGCTCTGGGGACGACTGTACTTCCTAGCTGCAGGGTTCATCCATCCTACTGCCTCCCCCACCGGCACAGGGTTCTCCTTTGTGTAGAAGGACAAAACCCTGCACCCGTGCGTCGACTACCGGGGCCTCAACAACATCACGGTGAAGAACCGCTACCCATTACCACTCATCTCCTCGGCCTTCAAGCTGCTCCAGGGTGCCATGGAATGCCTACCACCTTGTGCAGATACGGGAAGGGGACGAGCGGAAGACTGCCTTCAACATGGCCAGTGGTCACTACGAGTATCTGGTCATGCCATGTGGCCTTACTAACACTCCTGCTGTGTTCCAGGCTCTGGTGAATTATGTTCTCCGCGACATGTTGAACAGGTTTGCTTATGTCTACCTCGACGACATCCTCATTTTCTCCCACTCCGCCCAAGAACACGTGCTCCACATCCGACAGGTTCTCCAACGCCTCCTGGAGAAACAGATTTTGGTGAAAGCAGAGAAGTAAAAATTCCATCGCTCAACCATCCCCTTCCTGGGTTACATCATCACTGCAGGGGGTGTACAGATGTATCCCAGGAAGGTGAGAGCAGTGGTGGATTGTCCCCAGCCTAAGTCCAGAGTGTAACTGCAATGTTTCCTGGGATTCACCAACTTTTATCACCGCTTTATCCGGGGTTACAGCACCCTGGCTTCCCCCTGGCTGCACTCACCTCTCGCAAGGTTCCGTTCACGTGGTCCCCAGTTGCTTACCAGTCATTCCAGGATCTCAAAAAATGTTTCCCCACAGCTCCCATCTTGGTTCACCCTGACCTGTCCCGCCAGTTCGTGGTGGAGGCCAATGCTTCGAATGTTGGTGTGAGGCTGTCATGTCCCAGCATTCTGCCTTGGACCTCAAGTTACATCCCTGTGCCTTCTTCTCACATCGCCACAGAGAGGAACTACGATGTGGGGAATTGTGAGAATTGCTTTTGGTGGCCTACCATGGTTCCTGACAGCTCTGCATTCGTCGCTGCATGCACGATCTGCAGAACACGACTCACCGGCAAGCTCCGGCTGGTCTCCTTCAACCTCTGCCTGTTCCTCACCGTTCCTAGTCTCACATCTCCCTGGAATTTGTCACGGGTCTCTCCCAGTCTGATGGCAACACCGCCATCCTGACAGTAGTGGACCGGTTTTCCAAAGCCGCCCACTTCATTCCTCTCCCCAAGCTACCCTCTGCCAAAGAGATGTCCCAGCTCATGGTGCAGCACGCTTTCTGGGTCCATGGACTCCCAGTGGACATGGTCTCCGACCAGGGTCCTCAGTTCTCGTACCGGTTATGGAAGGTGTTCTGCACACTCATTGGGTCGTCGTCCAGCCTGTCCTCCGGGTTCCACCCCCAGTCCAACGGCCAGTTGGAGCGAGCTGACCAAGACCTGGAGATGACTCTCTGCTGCCTGGTCTCTGCCAACCCCACCACCTGGAGCCAGCAACTAGTGTGGGTTGAATATGCCCGCAACACCCTTCCTTGCTCTGCCATGGTTCTCTCACCCTTTGATTGTTCCCTGGGTCGGCATACCCTCAGCTCAGATGTTTGTCCACCCCTGTCGTACCTGGAAGACAGCCCGGTCGGCTCTTCTCAAGACCACCTCCAGATATTGAAGACAAGTGGACCGCCACCGGACCCCTGCTCTCCGGTATCGTCCTGGGCAGAGGGTATGGCAGTCCACCCGCGATCTTCTCCTCTGGGTGGAGTCCCGCAAACTTTCCCCCCGGTTTATCAAGTTCATTAGCCCCTCTGCTGTTCGTCTTCTGTTGCCCCGTACCCTCCGTACACATCCCAATTTTCATGTGTCTAGGATCAAACCCATCTCACACCTCTTTGTCTCCTGTTTCCAGGCCCACCCCTCTCCCCGTCACATCGACGACCAAATCAATGTCATCATCTGTGATAGCAACATGTATTACAGGCAACATTTCACAAAAATGAAGAACCAGTGAATATTTTGGTGAACAGCAATCAGTTAGTGTGTATTGTATATTCTAGAGAATATGGCAGATTGATGTGCCCGGTTTCATCAATCTTGTCATACTTCTAATGAAATATGAAATTAGAAGACATTTACACTCAGATTGAAAAACCTTGAGTTGGGTGAAGCCGTATCCCTCCCCCTCAGACTTCTTGTTAACAACAGTGTTGTTATGGAGGACACACTGTGGACGGCCAAGGGTTTCCTCATCAAAGGGCTGAAATGTCAATTCAGTGGCGGCAGGCACAGGCACAGAGAACATGTTCAGGGGGTAAAGGAATTGGGTTGTAGCAGAGCTTTTCCAGAGCTATGGACCCACATGTATAGGTATCAGGCTCTGCATGTAAATGAAAGGCATAATTATTGACAGTACCATGAGGTATTGGTTCAAACCCGGGAGTGTAGTCTGAATAGGCATTGGTTGCACATGGATGGAGAAACAAAACAAGAACTGGGTTCTTGAGGTTCACAGAGCAATAGAAAGCATAATTAAAAAAATGTAATAACTCTAACTTACATTGAAATGGATCTCTGGTTGATAGTTTCTCATTACTTTTGTGTGACTTGCTGCTTCAGCTAAACAAGTCAGTTGAATACCTTGGCTGGAGGTTGCTGTCTGTATCCAGTAATTATCAATCAAACTGCATTGGCTGAATAGAGTAGATAACGTGGATTTGAAAGTCCCCTCTGCATCTCCAGGCGCTGGTTCATAAATCACCAGTAGACTACTGTCTAAGCCGCATTTGGGAATCAATATTGCTTATCAGCTAGAGCTAGGTGATATTAACAAAAATCCATAATCTCGCATGATAAATTGACTGAATTATCACAATAATGATAAATTGAATTTTAGGTTTTTATTTTACCCTACTTTGAATGTTGCAGTTATCAATTGTCCCATTAACCTCTTGGCGATCCCCTAGGATAGGGGGCGCTAAAGCGATTTTTGAAAAAAATTCATGCCCATTTTAAATGGCCTCCTACTCAAACTCAGAAGCTAGGATATGCATATAATTAATACTTGTGGATAGAAAACACCCTAAAGTTTCTAAAACTGTTTGAATGGTGTCTGTGAGTATAACAAAACTCATATGGCAGTCAAAACCCCGAGACAGATGGAAACAGGAAGTGGAATTCTGAATTGCGAACTCAACTTCATCACGTTGCCTATTAATCACACCGTGAGCTATGGTTCATTGAGCACTTCCTATTGCTTCCACTAGATGTCCCCAGTCTTCACAAAGTGGTTTGAGCCTTCTACTGTTAAAACTGAATGAATAAGACGCTGTGGAACGTGATCACACGGAGAGGGCCATCACCATTATGACGCCGGCGCCCCTGGTTACCCTCCCTTTCGAAACATTTTGAAACACAATGCAATCGTCCCCCTCGAATCTTATTGGCTCTCTTGTTGAAAAACGCACTGAAGATTTATGTTATACAACGTTTGACATGTTTGAACGAACCTAAATGGGAGAAAAATGTTTTTTTCCGAAACGGTAGCCTTCCACAAGCTTCCCACAATTGGGTGAATTTTGGCCCATTTCTCTTGACAGAGCTGAAGTAACTGAATCAGGTTTGTAGACCTCCTTGCTCGCACATGCTTTTTCAGTTCTGCCCACATATTTTCTATAGGATTGAGGTCAGTTCTTTGTGATGGCCACTCCAAAACCTTGACTTTGTTGTCCGTAATCCATTTTGGCGCAACTTTGGAAGTATGCTTGGGGTCATTGTCCATTTGGAAGACACATTTGTGACCAAGCTTTAACTTCCTGACTGATGTCTTTAGATGTTGCTTCAATATATGCACATAATTTTCCTGCCTCATGATGCCATCTATTTTGTGAAGTGCACCAGTCTCTCCAGCAGCAAAGAGCCCCCACAACATGATGCTGCCACCCCTGTGCTTCACAGCTGGGATGGTGTTCTTCGCCTTGCAAGCG
Organism: Salmo salar; assembly: GCF_965601325.2. Classification (NCBI taxonomy): domain Eukaryota; kingdom Metazoa; phylum Chordata; class Actinopteri; order Salmoniformes; family Salmonidae; genus Salmo; species Salmo salar. The sequence goes on along the minus strand of NC_138295.1, from coordinate 45,416,661 downwards.
TCCCCCTTTTTTCTCCAAACATAACGATGGTCATTATGGCCAAAAGGTTCTATATTTGTTTCATCAGACCAGAGGACATTTCTCCAAAAAGTACGATCTTTGTCCCCATGTGCAGTTGCAAACTGTAGTCAGGCATTCTTATGGCGGTTTTGGAGCTGTGGCTTCTTCCTTGCTGAGCGTCCTTTCAGGTTCTGTCGATATAGGACTCATTTTACTTTGGATATAGATACTTTGTACCTGTTTCCTCCAGCATCTTCACAAGGTCCTTTGCTGTTGTTCTGGGATCGATTTGCACTTTTCACACCAAAGTACATTCCTCTCTAGGAGACAGAACGCATCTCCTTCCTGAGCGGTATGATGGCTGCGTGGTCCCATGGTGTTAACACTTGCGGACTATTGTTTGTACAGATCAACATGACACCTTCAGGCATTTGGAAATTGCGTTTTTTTCATGCAGTTGAAAGGATACCAAAAAGGAGTCACTACTGTGAGAAATGGCTCTGTCGAGATAGAGGAACTCCTGAGAGCTTGGTTCTGTTGGAGTTACCGTGAAGGTGAGCTGGATGAGGGGTCAGTGGTGTCTTCAGCTCTGACTGAGGCAGCAGAGTTGCCATCCCCATTCACTTGGCTCTGCAGATAGATCCCATAAGAGGCTTTCCCTGTGTGTGAGATGAAAGGCAGTGTGAATCCCACCTTAACCTCTTCTCTATTCCACTGCATACTGTCACACATGTGCTCATTGGGGGTTTAGTAAAGGCGGGTCAGTTTGACCTGGAGCACACAGGGTGTATACAGATATGAGGACAACAGGATGGTTAACTGTTAGGGGATTTATGTGAAATCATTTTGAAAATATTAGCTCCATTTTGAATGATGTTCTACTCGTTGTAAGAATACAGAAACATGCTTGTTAGTTAATTACCCTTGGGGTAGCCTAACCCAAGTCTAGTCACAGTTTGTAATGTTGGATTGAGCAGTTCACTTTTTGACCTGCACAGAGGGCAAATTATCCATCATCAACCCCATCACAACATATATCCCCAAGCATTCCATTCAGGGAGAAAGAATATAATGTTGACAGATCTCAAGGGGGTTGTTCCCCAAATTAGTGTTGATCTGGGAAAGCATACTTTGCATCACATTGACACTTTTCATTTGATAATGAACTGTTGTTAGCATGCCAGTTCCACATTTTACATGACAAGAATAACTGTGTATTTACAATGAGTATACCAAAAACACCTTCCTAATATTGAGTTTCCATCAGAACAGCCTCAATTCGACGGGGCATGAACTCCATAAGGCGCCAAAAGCGTACCACAGGGATGCTGGCCCATGTTGACTCCAAAGCTTCCCACAGCTGTGTCAAGTTGGCATGAAAAATCCAGCAGCATTGCAGTTCTTGACACAAAGGCACTTCAATCTTTTGTCTTACCCATTCACCCTCTGAATGGCACACATACACAATCATGTCTAAATTGTCTTAAGGCTTAAAAATCCTTTGTTATCCTTACTCCTCTGCTTAATTTACATGGATTGAAGTGGATTTAACAAGTGACATCAATAAGGGATCATAGTTTTCACCTGGAGTCACCTGGTCAGTCTATGTCATGGAAATAAAATGTTTTTAATGTTTTGTATACTCAGTCAGTGGAGGCTCCTCAGAGGAGGAAGGGGAGGACCATCCTCCTCGGTGAATTTCATAAAAATAAAAATTGTAAAACATGGAGGAAAAAAATGGAAAAAGTCATACTTTTTAGATAAAACAATACTAAATATATTCACGTCACCAAATAATTGATTAACCTGTTAGGGCTAGGGGGCAGTATTGACACGGCTGGATAAAAAACATACCCGATTTAATCTGGTTACCACTCCTACCCAGTAACTAGAATATGCATATACTTATTACATATGGATAGAAAACACCCTTAATTTTCTAAAACTGTTTGAATGGTGTCTGTGAGTATAACAGAACTCAAATGGCAGGTCAAAACCTGAGAGATTCCTTTACAGGAAGTGGCATGTCTGACCATTTCTTGAACTTCTTTTCCATCTCTATCATTTACTAAGGATCTCTGCTCTAACGTGACACTTCCCACGTCGTCCATGGGCGCTCAGAGCCCGGGAAAAAACAGAATGTCGTCATTCCAGCCCCAGGCTGAAACACATTATCGCCTTTCTCAAGTGGCCGATCAAGGGACACTGGGCTTATGCGCGTGACCCCGACCGCCCCCGCCTTTGGGATTTTTTCCTCTGTTTGCCGAAAAGGAGATTCCCTGTCGGAATATTATCGCTTTTCTACGAGAAAAATGTCATAAAAATTGATTTTAAACAGCGGTTGACATGCTTCGAAGTACGGTAATGGAATATTTGGAATTTTATTGTCACGAATTGCGCCATGCGCGCGACACTTCTTTATTATTTCGGATAGTGTCTGGAACGCACGAACAAAACGCCGCTATTCGGATATAACGATGGATTATTTTGGACCAAACCAACATTTGTTATTGAAGTAGCAGTCCTGGGTGTGCATTCTGACGAAGACAACAAAAGGTAATCAAACTTTTATAATAGTAAATATGACTATGGTGAGTGCTAAACTTGCCGGGTGTCTAAATAGCGAGCCCATGATGCCTGGGCTATGTACTTAGAATATTGCAAAATGTGCTTTCACCAAAAAGCTATTTTAAAATCGGACATATCGAGTGCATAGAGGAGGTCTGTATCCCAGAAGACAGCTAAATGCAGCACTCACCTTTGATGATCTTCATCAGATGACAACCCTAGGACATTATGTTATACAATACATGCATGTTTTGTTCAATCAAGTTCATATTTATATCAAAAACCAGCTTTTTACATTAGCATGTGACGTTCAGAACTAGCATACCCCCCGCAAACTTACGGGGAATTCGCTAACATTTTACTAAATTACTCACGATAAACGTTCACAAAAAGCATAACAATTATTTTAAGAATTATAGATACAGACCTCCTCTATGCACTCGATATGTCCGATTTTAAAATAGCTTTTTGGTGAAAGCACATTTTGCAATATTCTAAGTACATAGCCCAGGCATCACGGGCTCGCTATTTAGACACCCGGCAAGTTTAGCACTCACCATAATCATATTTACTATTATAAAAATGTCATTACCTTTTGTTGTCTTCGTCAGAATGCACACCCAGGACGTCTACTTCAATAACAAATGTTGGTTTGGTCCAAAATAATCCATCGTTATATCCGAATAGCGGCGTTTTGTTTGTGCGTTCCAGACACTATCCGAAATAATAAAGAAGTGTCGCGCGCTTGGCGCAATTCCTGACAATAAAATTCAAAGTATTCCATTGCCGTACGTCGAAGCATGTCAACCGCTGTTTAAAATCAATTTTTACGTCATTTTTTTCGTAGAAAAGCGATAATATTCCGACAGGGAATCTCCTTTTCGGCAAACAGAGGAAAAAATCCCAAAGGCGGGGGCGGTCGGGGTCACGCGCATAAGCTAGTGTCTCTTGATGGGCCACTTGAGAAAGGCGATAATGTGTTTCAGCCTGGGGCTGGAATGACGACATTCTCTTTTTTCCCGGGCTCTGAGAGCCTATGGAAGACGTGGGAAGTGTCACGTTAGAGCAGAGATCCTTAGTAAATGATAGAGATGGCAAAGAAGTTCCAGAAATGGTCAGACAGGCCACTTCCTGTAAAGGAATCTCTCAGGTTTTGACCTGCCATTTGAGTTCTGTTATACTCACAGACACCATTCAAACAGTTTTAGAAAATTTAGGGTGTTTTCTATCCATATGTAATAAGTATATGCATATTCTAGTTACTGAGTAGGAGTGGTAACCAGATTAAATCGGGTATGTTTTTTATCCAGCCGTGTCAATGCTGCCCCCTAGCCCTAACAGGTTATACTCACAGACACCATTCAAACAGTTTTAGAAAATTTAGGGTGTTTTCTATCCATATGTAATAAGTATATGCATATTCTAGTTACTGGGTAGGATTAGTAACCAGATTAAATCGGGTACATTTTTTGCCCAGAAACTAGAATATGCATATAATTAGTAGATTTGGATAGAAAACACTCAAAAGTTTCTAAAACTGTTTGCATATTTTCGTTTCTGGGCAAGAGTAGTAACCAGTTTAAATCGGGTACGTTTTTTAAACGGCCGTGCTAATACTGCCCCCTAGCCCCAACAGGTTAAATGACGATAGATAAATGTCTGGTTCTTTATTTCCTGACACCGTAGGCTCATGTACTTTGACGTGAAGCGGTCAAATTAGCGCTCTGTTTTAATTTTTGACTTTTAATCCCAGAAAAATGGCCTTAACTCAAAAAGCGTTGAGGCCTCGACTCCATCTTGTTCGGGGCCAACTGCCCATTATGCCAAACCAATGCTCACCAAGTTTCATCTTCGAAGTCATTTCCGTTTAGGAGAAAAGGCCACGTCGTGATTGGTGATGTTTGTTACATTTGCAATATGATTCCATTCGCCCTCCTGTGATATAATCCGGGACAGGTGAGAAATGACCAAAATGTGAAAAAAAATTTAAACGGAAACCGAATGTCCGAGAAACTCCGTTCGATGACTTCCCGGAAGATCCGGCTCTGGTGCACGGCCCAACGCCGTCCGCGGATGTCTAGTAAGGGACCGTACATTTGCAATATGGACTTTTTCAGTAATCATACAGCAATTGCCGAAATGTTCCCTTCATGTATGTAAGGGATTATTGACAATAGTATACAAGAGTAGATTTGATATGCGATTGTTCCAAGATGGCGCTGACCAGTTAGTCAACATCACGCGCCGATGTAAAATGCTGTTTTTATATATAAATATGAACTTTATCGAACAAAATAATGCATGTATTGTGTAACATGATGTCCTAGGAGTGTCATCTGATGAAGATTGTCAAAGTTTAGTGCTGCATTTAGCTGTTTTTTGGTTATTTGTGATGCATGTGGTTGGTCGGAAAATGGCTATGTGGCTACTTTTACGATACACTCCTCTAACATAATCTAATGTTTTGCTTTTGTTGTAAAGCCTTTTTGAAATCGGACAACGTGGTTCGATTCAGGAGAGGTGTATCTATAAAACGATATAACATAGTCCTATATTTGAAAAAATATATATTACATTTCGTTATGCTAATGACGATAGGATTTTTCGCTGGATGTCTGTCCCGCATACGGGACGGAGCCCGTCCAGAGGTTATGCGGTGATGCGCACTATCGCCAGAGCGCACTCACAGCCCGGAGCGCTCGGTGCAAGCTCCTCACCGTTGCCATGCTAGAGTTGGCCGGCAGCCAGGAAGAAGTGTGCCGGCTCAGCGTATCTGGTCTCCAGTGCGTCTCTTCGGCCCAGGTTATCCTGCGCCTGCTCTTCGCACGGTACCCCTCGTTCACCAGCACAGCCCAGTTTGTCCTGTGCCAGCGCTCCGCCCTTGCTAGGCTCAAATAACCATCCGGAGCCTCCAGCGACGCTCTCCGGTCCGGAGCCTCCAGCGACGCTCCCCGGTCCGGAGCCTCCAGCGACGCTCCCCGGTCCGGAGCCTCCAGCGACGCTCCCCTAGGTTTTCACGGATTAAATAAATATGTGGAACTAAACACACGCTGCACTTTGGTCCGATCTTTTCGACAGCCGTGACATGCATAAAGGTCTACTGTAGCTCTGATTGGCTATGGCGCACCAGTCTGCTTAGTCTCAGGTCCCGTTTTATATATTGCAGTGTGTATTAACCTCTATGGGCTAGGTTGCGTCCCACCTACTCAACAGCCAGTTGAATCCTGTGGCGCGTTATTCAAATACCTTAGAAATGCTTAGAATTACCGTACTTCGAAGCATGTCAACCGCTGTTTAAAATCAATTTTTATGCCATTTTTCTCATAAAAAAGCGATAATATTCCGACCGGGAATCTGCGTTTAGGTAAACAGACAAAGGAAAAGAAAGCATTCGGTCGACGCGGGCACGCGCCTAAGCCCATAGTACTCTGAGTGGCCACTTGCCAAAAGCGATAAAGTGTTTCAGCCAGAGCCTGCCTCGATATCGTTCAGCTTTTTCCCGGGCTCTGAGAGCCTATGGAAGCCGTAGGAAGTGTCACGTTATTGCACAGGTCCTGAGTCTTCAATAAAAAGAGCCAAGATGAAACACTACTTCTCAGACAGGCCACTTCCTGCATGAAATCTTCTCAGGTTTTGGCCTGCCATATGAGTTCTGTTATACTCACAGACACTATTCAAACAGTTTTAGAAACTTTAGGGTGTTTTCTATCCAAAGCCAATAATTATATGCATATTCTAGTTACTGGGCAGGAGTAGTAACCAGATTAAAAAATACCTAAAGTTATTTTAGGAAAGTTGTTTGAAATGTTTGGACAAAGACTACAGGTAACTTATGAGATATTTTGTAGTCATGTGGCGTGAGTTGGAACCGGTGTTTTTCTGGATCAAACGAGCCAAATAAATTGATATTTTGGAAATATAATGACGAAATTAATTGAACAAAAGGACCATTTGTGATGATTATGGGACTTATTGGAGTGCCAACAGAAGAAGATCTTCAAAGGTAAGGCATGCATTATACACTGCTCAAAAAAAATAAAGGGAACACTAAAATAACACATCTTAGATCTGAATGAATGAAATAATCTTATTAAATACTTTTTTCTTTACATAGTTGAATGTGCTGGCAGTAAAATCACAGAAAAATAATCTATGGAAATCTAATTTATCAACCCATGGAGGTCTGGATTTGGAGTCACACTCAAAATTAAAGTAGAAAACCACACTACAGGCTGATCCAGTGGTGTGGAGGCTGTGCTTTGGCAAAGTGGGTGGGGTTATATCCTACCGGTTTGGCCCAGTCCGGGGGTTTCATCGGATGGGGCCACAGTGTCTCCTGACCCCTCCTGTCTCAGCCCCAGTATTTATGCTGCAGTAGTTTGTGTCGGGGGGCTAGGGTCAGTCTGTCACATCTGGAGTATTTCTCTTGTCTTTTCCGGTGTCCTGTGTGAATTTAAATATGCTCTCTCTAATTCTCTCTTTTTCTTTCTTTCTATCTCTCTCTCGGAGGACCTGAGGCCTAGGACCATGCCTCAGGACTACCTGGCTTGATGACTCCTTGCTGTCCCCAGTTCACCTGGCCGTGCTGCTGCTCCAGTTCCAACTGTTCTGCCTGCAGCTATGGAACCCTGACCTGTTCACCGGACGTGCTACCTGTCCCAGACCTGTTGTCCCAGACCTGCTGGAACCCTGACCTATTCACCGGACGTGCTACCTGTCCCAGACCTGCTGTTTTCAACTCTCTAGAGACAGCAGGAGCGGTAGAGATACTCTCAAAGATTGGCTATGAAAAAGCCAACTGACACTTACTCTTGTGTTACTGACTTGTTGCACCCTCGACAACTACTATGATTATTATTATTTGACATTGCTGGTAATTTATGAACATTTGAACATCTAGGCCATGTGCTGTTATAATCTCCACCCGGCACAGCCAGAAGAGGACTGGCCACCCCTCATAGCCTGGTTCCTCTCTAGGTTTTGGCCTTTCTAGGGAGTTTTTCCTAGCCACCGTGCTTCTACACCTGCATTGCTTGCTGTTTGGGGTTTTAGGCTGGGTTTCTGTACAGCACTTTGTGATATCAGCTGATGTGAGAAGGGCTATATAAATAAATTTGATTTGATTTTGATTTGATCTAACTTGTAATACTTTGAGGTAATGTCCTTAAAACAAGTCAAAATGAGGCTCAGTAGTGTGTGTGGCCTCCACGTGCCTGTATGACCTCCCTACAATGCCTGGGCATGCTCCTGATGAGGTGGCGGATGGTCTCCTGAGGGATCTCCTCCCAGAACTGGACTAAAGCATCCGCCAACTCCTGGACAGTCTGTGGTGCAACGTGGCGTTGGTGGATGGAGCGAGACATGATGTCCCAGATGTGCTCAATTGGATTCAGTTGTTGCCCTCCTACGGCCTCCTCCACGTCTCCTGATGTACTGGCCTGTCTCCTGGTAGCGCCTCCATGCTCTGGACACTACACTGACAGACACAGCAAACCTTCTTGCCACAGCTCGCATTGATGTGCCATCCTGGATGAGCTGCACTACCTGAGCTACTTGTGTGGGTTGTAGACTCCGTCTCATGCTACCACTAGAATGAAAGCACCGCCAGCATTCAAAAGTGACCAAAACATCAGCCAGGAAGCATAGGAACTGAGAAGTGGTCTGTGTGTCACCGAAGTGTGATTGACTTGTAGTTACATTGTGTTGTTTAAGTGTTCCCTTTATTTTTTTGAGCAGTGTATGTTATTTCTGACTTTTGTGTTGTGCCTGGCGGGTTGAATTCTGATTATGTGACTTTGTTTGTTTGGGGTGCTGTCCTCAGATAATAGCATGGTTTGCTTTTGCCGTAAAGCCTTTTTGAAATCGGACACTGTGGTTGGATTAAACAGGTTACTACTCTGTCCCAGAAACTAGAATTTGCATATTATTAGTAGATTTGGATAGAAAACACTTTGAAGTTTCTAAAACTGTTTGAATGGTGTCTGTGAGTATAACAGAACTCATATTGCAGGCAAAAACCTGAGAAAAATACAACCAGGAAATGAAAAATCTGGTGCCTGTAGGTTTTTCAAGTCATTGCCAATCGAACACACAGTGACTAAGGATTCATTTTGCACTTCCTATGGCTTCCACTAGATGTCAACAGTCTTTAGAAATTTGTTTGAGGCGTCTATGATGAACAGAGACCGAGTGAGAAGGCTGGGAAGTTGGTTACCCAGGGAAGGATGTTAGTTCATTGGTGCGCATTCACGCGAGAGGTAGCTCTGTGCCAAAACGTTTTTCAAGACAATGCATGAGTCCGGTTGGAATATTACTAAAGTTTCACGTTATAAAGGCCCTAAAGATTGATGCTATACAACGTTGGACATGTTTGAACGAACGTAAATAGATTTTTTTTTTTACTTTTCGTCGTGACATTTTCCTTGCGCGTCCTACATTTTGAGTAGCTTACTGAACGTGCAAACAACATGGAGTTATTTGGACATAAATTATGAACTTTATCGAACAAAACAACATTTGTTGTGGACCTGGGATTGCTGGAAGTGCCTTCTGATGAAGATTATTAAAGGTAAGTGAATATTTCTAATGCTATTTATGCATTTAGATGACTCCAAAATGGCGGCAATCTGTATTGCGTAGTGTATTTTTCTGAGCACAGTACTCAGATTATTGCAAAGTGTGCTTTCCCAGTAAAGTTATTTTGAAATCTGTCAATGCGGTTGCATTCAGGAGATGTTAATCTATAATTCTTTGAATAACAGTTTAATATTTTATCAACGTTTATGACGAGTATTTTTGTAAATTGTAGTGCTGATTCATCGGTGGTTTTGGGGGAAATACATTTTCTGAAAGTCACGCGCCAATGTAAAATGCTGTTTTTGAATATAAATATGAACTTGATAGAACAAAACATGCATGTATTGTCTAACATAATGTCCTAGGAGTGTCATCTGATGAAGATTGTCAAAGGTTAGTGCATAATTTTAGCAGGTTTTCTGCTTTTGGTGACACCTGTCCTTGCATTGAAAATGGCTGTGTGTAATTTTTTTGTCTATGTACTGTCCTAACATAATCTAACTTTATGCTTTTGCCGTGAAGCCTCTGAAATCGGACAATGTGGTTGGATTAAGGGGATGTTTATCTTTCAAATGGTGTAAAATAGTTGATTGTTTGAGAAATTGAAATTATTAGATTTTTGCTGTTTTGAATTTCGCGCCATGCTATCTTGTCAAGCAATCCCGTTACCGGGATGAGAACGGGAAGGGGTCCCATAGAGGTTAACAACAACTTTATCTCTAAAATGATGTATAATACTTGTATGTTTGAGGAATTTTAATTATGAGATTTCTGTTTGAATTTGGCACCCTACAATATCACTGGCTGTTGTCGAGGTGGGACGCTAGCATATCCCAGAGAAGTTAATCAGAGCAACAGTTTTCAGATGTGCCAACATAATTGCAAAACTGGTTTCTAATGATGAATTAGCCTTTTAAAATTATTAACTTGGATTAACTAACACAATGTGCCATTGGAACACAGGAGTGATGGTTGCTGATAATGGGCCTCTGTACGCTTATGTAGATATTCCATAAAGAATCAGCCGTTTTGGGCTACAATAGTACATTAACCTCTATGGGCTAGGTGGGACGCTAGCGTGCCACCCGTGGTGCACTCCATCAACAGCAGGTGCATTTCAAGAGCGGCAAATTTGAATCCAAATAAATGTCAAAATTCAAATTTTTCAAACATACAACTATTTTACACCCTTTGAAAGATAAACATCTCCTTAATCTAACCACGTTTTACGATTTCAAAAAGGTTTTACGGCGAAAGCATAAATTTAGAGTATGTTAGGACAGTACATTTACAAGAGTTGTGTGTAATGTTTTGTCAAGTCAAAGACAGGGTCACCAAAACCATAAAACCAGCTAAAATGATGCACTAACCTTTTACAATCTCCATCAGATGACACTCCTAGGACATTATGTTAGACAATGCATGCATTTTTAGTTCTATCAAGTTCATATTTATATCCAAAAACAGCGTTTTACTATGGCATTGATGTTGAGGAAATCGTTTCCCTCCAATAACCGGCAGTCAAGTCAGCGTCACAAATTAAATAATTAAAATTAGAAAACATTGGTAAAATATTATATTGTCATTTAAAGAATTATAGATTTACATCTCTTGAACGCAATCAACTTGCCAGATTTAAAAATAACCTTACTGGGAAATCACACTTTGCAATAATCTGAGCACTGCGCCCAGAAAAATACGCGTTGCGATACAGACTAGACGTCATGTTGGGGAGATCTAAAATCGAAAATACTATGTAAATAATCCATTACCTTTGATTCTCTTCATCAGATGTCACTTCCAGTTATCACAGGTCCATAACGAATGTAGTTTTGTTCAAAAAAGCTCATCATTTATGTCCAAAAATCTCCGTCTTGTTAGCACATGATCTAAGCCAGCCGGACTTCTCGTCATGAACGAGGGGAAAAAATATCTTTACGTTCGTTCAAACATGTCAAACGTTGTATAGCATAAATCATTAGGGCCTTTTTTAACCAGAACATGAATAATATTCAAGGTGGACGAATGCATACTCTTTTATAACGTATTGGAACGAGGGTACCCAACATGAACTCGCGCGCCAGGTGTCTAATGGGACATCATCGTTCCATGGCTCTTGTTCGGTCAGATCTCCCTCCAGAAGACTCAAAACACTTTGTAAAGGCTGGTGACATCTAGTGGAAGCAATAGGAAGTGCCAAAATAAAACACTCTGGATTTTCTAAAACAGTTTGAATGGTGTCTGTAAGTATAACAAAACTCATATTGCAGGCAAAAACCTGTGAAAAATAGATCAAAAAAAATGTGAATTTTGTGACTGTACTATTTAGTGTCATTGTTTTATAGATACCATAGTGAGAAAGGATTCATTTCGCAACACCTACGGCTTCCACTAGATGTCAACGATCTTTATAAAGTTGTTTGAAGCGTCTATGATAAACAGAGAGCAAATTAGAATCCAAGGAAGTTGACATGTCATCACTTCATTTTTTTGCGCCTGCGCATAAATCTGAGAAACGTGAGTTTGTCATCATTGTTTATCTAGACATAGGATAGGTTGTGTGAAAATATTACTGATGTTTAACGTTAAAAATGGACCAAAAGATTAATGCTAAACAACATTTGACATGTTTGAACGAACATAAATAGATTATTTACTAGGTTTTTTTAGCTTTTCGGCGTGATTTTACACTCCCCCCACCACGTTTTGTGGGAGCATAATGAACGCTAAGTACTTGGTGTTATTTGGACATAAATTATGAACTTTGTCAAAAGAAACCACATTTGTTCCGGACCTGGGATGCCTTCCGGACCTGGGATGCCTGCCTTCTGATGGAGATAATCAAAGGTAAGGGGATATTTACAATGTTATTATCGATTTTAGATGATGCTAACTGTATAGCATAGCCTGTTGTTCTTAGCATAGCACCCCGTTTATTGCAAAATGTGATTTCCCAGTAAAGTTATTTTGAGATCTGGCCATTCGTTAGCAATTACGAGATGATAATATATTATTCTTTGAATGACAATATTATAATTTACCAATGTTTTCGAATAGTAATTTTGTTATGTTCACCGGAAGCATTTCAGAGAAGAAAAAAATCTGAATTTCACGCTACTGTAAAATGCTGTTAGGAGTGTCATCTGATGGAGATTGACAAAAGTTAGTGCATAATTCTAGCTGGTTTCTGCTTTTGGTGACGCCTGACCTTGAATTGAAAATGGATGTTTGTACTTTTGTGGCTATGTACTGTCCTAACATAATCTAACTTTATGCTTTTGCCGTAAAGCCTCTTTGAAAATCGAACAATGTGGTTAGATTAATGAGATGTTTATCATTTAAATTGTGTAAAATAGTTGATTGTTTGAGAAATTGAAATTATTAGATTTTTGATGTTTTGAATTTCCAGCCTTGTTAGCAATCCCGACTCGGGGTTCATTGCTAACCTGTAGCCCCAACAGGTTAAATTAAATCCAGAGAGCATTCAGAGCAAAGTCTTTATCTCCCTGAACAATAACACTGCCTCCATTTCAATGGAGGCGGGGAGTTGGAGGGATGGGGCAGTAGCGAGGCATGACTAGAGTGATCTCAACCAATACAGTGTCTATTAAAGTTTTAATCATCAAGATGGATTGAGTATGAGTTTCCATTCAAACTACTAGGTGTATTTGTGCGCTCATAAAGGAGGAATAAAGGCCTAGTGCACTAATTTTGTGTGGGACTATTCTTTATATATACAGTGTATATATATATATATATATATATATATATATATATATATATATATATACAGTCATTTAAAATGTTGTATGAAAGCCTTCCCGTCATGGTCATACATATCAACTATTCATTCCATCTCCCTTAGGGGAAATCTTGGGGACCGAGGAAAGGAGAGGAGGGGGAAATCCCCTCCCCTGCTTCCGTGCCTTGTATGTTTTTATTTTCTCCTTAATCTTGCTGTTAATCTGCCACGGCACCGGCGGTTTATTGGTGCGTTAATCTTCTGTGTGGAGGAGATGGAGGCGGTTTCACTGAGGGATGGCAAGGAGAGGAGGGAGGGAGAGGAGAAGAGTCGGTCCCCTGAGACTAGCCTATTACCAGGGGTGAGGCCTCCAGGAGCTCTGTGTCACAAGTCATTACTGCTCCTAATGCTCCTATGATGCTCCACAACATACAAGGTCACTCACTGGTGGCTGTCTATGGTGGGGCCGCTTGGCGGAACATATTCAGGTTGTTTTGACAAACGGATGCATGTGTAATGCAGCTGGGCAAAGAGAAAATCCAACCCTGTCTGACAGGGCTATATAGCCTATAATAGACATGGCATGCTTTGTCCGATTCGTCCTTGTTATTCAAAGTCATTATTTCATCCTTGGTGGGAGGGGATGGTTGTGAAGTGCCTAAATTGGACTGAAGCCCGATATCCTTTCTACTGTAGATCTTGTGATCAGTGAGATTCGGTGCACTTGCTTTTTGAAGGGTTTATTTACCTTACTCTCCCAGATCTTCATTAATTTAATTGAAAATCATCACTAAAATGTGCATTGCAGTGAGGCCTGCTGCTACCTGTCTCTGATTAAAAGAATGGTGCACTTGACAGATCCACCCTATTTTCTTCTCTCCTGCTTCTATCTACAGTGTCTGCAGGGCTCTATAGTACAACCATTTTACTTGCATATGTGCCTAAATATTTTGTTTTGCGACTTGGAATTTGTATTTAGTACCAAAATAATTCAAGATTCTAGCTTTATTCCATCAAATATTTGGCATTGTGCTCCTACATTTCTCTGTGCACACCTACATTTTTCAACTTTGGCGCACAAGTGCTCCTTGTAAAAAAGGTCAGCGTGGAGCCCTGAACGTCTGGAGAAATCATGTTGAGATGGGAAACACTTTTTGAGGCATGGATCTGTCGACCCAGAACCAATCTACACCACAGCTATGACTGTCACAGGAACCACTGAGGGAGTAATCAATGAGGAAGCAGACAACATCTGTCAGCCCTGCAATGGCCATCAGTCAAACTCCTACATACAGTATTTCTGGTTCTCATATCCACAAGCGGATACCAAGACAGCCATCAAGGAACTTCACTGGACGTTATGCAAACTGGAAACCATATATCCTGAGGCTGCATTTATTGTAGCTGGGGATTTTAACAAAGATAATCTGAGAACTAGGCTACCTAAATTCTATCAGCAGATCGATTGCAATACACGAGTGAGTAACACACTCGACCACTGTTACTCTAACTTCCGCAATGCATACAAGGCCCTCCCCCGCCCTCCTTTCTGGAAAATCTGACCATGACCATGAAAAAAATACTATTAGATCAATTTTAATCCCACAAAATGTGGAAAAAGTGAAGGGGTGTGAATATTTTCTGAAGGCACTGTAGCTTATTGCCCCCTACTGCAGTAGAAATGTAGCTTTTCCCTCAGGGAAAACACCATGGTTCTGTCCAGCATTCCACTTAACGGTACATTCATATAGCTTTTATGTATGTATACAGAAACTAGAGCTGTAACGATTATGGAACTTTGAGAAACAATTGTAACAAACATATTTTAAAAAGATTGCTTGAAATGTTCAAGGAATTTGTACGACACACCTAATGAATACAACACAGCCTTGGTGACACATCTATCTCAAAAACTAAAGGTTTTGTCCACTTGGAACTTTTGGAAACAAAGCTTCTCCTCCTGACCATGCCTTTCTAATGACCAACTTTGGTAAACTACAGTACATCTACTTCAAAATAAATTTGAATTCCCCCTCCGTCCGAAAATGAATGCTTTATGACGATTATTTTACTTAGTTCACGTTTATTGTCCATAATTTATGGTTACACGATTATTGTGCCAGCCCTAACAGGAACATATAGGGCCTGTAAGATACGGTACATGTATAGTTGAAGTCAGAAGTTTACATACACTTAGGTTGGAGTCATTAAAACTCATTTTTCAACCACTCCACAAATGTATTATAAACAAACTATAGTTTTTGCAAGTCGGTTAGGATATCTTCTTTGTGCATGACACAAGTCATTTTTCCAAAAATGTTTACAGACAGACTATTTCACTTATAATTCACTGTATTACAATTCCAGCGGGTCAGAAGTTTACTGTGCCTTTAAATAGCTTGAAAAAATCCAGAAAATGATGTCATGGCTTTAGAAAATTCTGATAGGCTAATTGACATAATTTGAGGCAATTGGAGGTGTACCTGTGGATGTATTTCAAGGCTTACTTCAAAATCAGTGCCTCGTTGCTTGACATCATGCGAAAATCAAAATAAATCAGCCAAGACCTCAGAAAAGAATTGTAGACCACAAGTCTGGTTCATCCTTGGGAGCAATTTCCAAATGCCTGAAGGTACCATGTTCATCTGTACAAACAATAGTACGCAAGTATAAACACCTCAGGACAATGCAGCCGACATACCGCTCAGGAAGGAGATGCGTTCTGTCTCCTAGAGATGAACGTACTTTGGTGCGAAAAGTGCAAATCAATCCCAGAACAACAGCAAAGGACCTTGTGAAGATGCTGGAGGAAACAGGTACAAAAGTATCTATATCCACTGTGAAACGAGTCCTATATCGACATAACCTGAAAGGTCGCTCAGCAAGGAAGAAGCCACTGCTCCAAAACTGCCATAAAAAGCCAGACTACGGTTTGCAACTGCACATGGGGACAAAGATTGTCCTTTTTGGAGAAATGTCTTCTGGTCTGATGAAACAAATATAGAACCTTTTGGCCATTATGACCATTGTTATGTTTGGAGGAAAAAGGGGGAAGCTTGCAAGCGGAAGAACACCAACCCAATCAGGAATCACGGGGCTGGCAGCATCATGTTGTGGGGGTGCTTTGCTGCAGGAGGGTCTAGTGCACTTCACAAAATAGATAACATCATGAGGGAGGAAAATTATGTGGATATATTGAAGCAACATCTGAAGACATCAGTCAGGAAGTTAAATATTGGTCGCAAATGTGTCTTCCAAATGGACAATGACCCAAAGCATACTTTCAAAGTTGTGGCGAAATGGGTTAAGGACAACAAAGTCAAGGTATTGGAGTGGCCATCACAAAGCTCTGACCTCAATCCTATAGAAAATGTGTGGGCAGAACTGAAAAAGTGTGTGCGAGCAAGGAGGCCTACGAAACTGACTCGGTTACACCAGCTCTGTCAGGAGGAATGGGTCAAAATTCACACAACTTGTGGGAAGCTTGTGGAAGTCTACCCGAAACGATTCTCCCAAGTTAACCTGTTAGGGCTAGGGGGCAGTATTGACACGGCTGGATAAAAAACGTACCCGATTTAATCTGGTTACCACTCCTACCCAGTAACTAGAATATGCATATACTTATTACATATGGATAGAAAACACCCTAAAGTTTCTAAAACTGTTTGAATGGTGTCTGTGAGTATAACAGAACTCAAATGGCAGGTCAAAACCTGAGAGATTCTTTTACAGGAAGTGGCATGTCTGACCATTTCTGGAACTTCTTTGCCATCTCTATCTTTTACTAAGGATCTCTGCTCTAACGTGACACTTCCTACGTCGTCCATAGGCGCTCAGAGCCCGGGAAAAACCTGAATGTCGTCATCCCAGCCCCAGGCTGAAACACATTATCGCCTTTCTCAAGTGGCCGATCAAGGGACTCTGGGCTTAGGCGCGTGACCTGACCGCCCCCGTCTTTGTGATTTTTTCCTCTGTTTGCCGAAAAGGAGATTCCCGGTCGGAATATTATCGCTTTTCTACGAGAAAAATGGCATAAAAATTGATTTTAACCTGTTAGCGCTAGGGGGCAGTATTGACACGGCTGGATAAAAAACATACCCGATTTAATCTGGTTACCACTCCTACCCAGTAACTAGAATATGCATATACTTATTACATATGGATAGAAAACACCCTAAAGTTTCTAAAACTGTTTGAATGGTGTCTGTGAGTATAACAGAACTCAAATGGCAGGTCAAAACCTGAGAGATTCCTTTACAGGAAGTGGCCTGTCTGACCATTTCTTGAACTTCTTTTCCATCTCTATCTTTTACTAAGGATCTCTGCTCTAACGTGACACTTCCTACGTCGTCCATAGGCGCTCAGAGCCCGGGAAAAACCTGAATGTCGTCATCCCAGCCCCAGGCTGAAACACATTATCGCCTTTCTCAAGTGGCCGATCAAGGGACTCTGGGCTTAGGCGCGTGACCCGACCGCCCCCGCCTTTGTGATTTTTTTCCTCTGTTTGCCGAAAAAGAGATTCCCTGTCGGAATATTATCGCTTTTCTATGAGAAAAATGGCGTAAAAATTGATTTTAAACAGCGGTTGACATGCTTCGAAGTACGGTAATGGAATATTTAGAATTTTTTTGTCACGAATTGCGCCATGCGCGCGACCCTTCTTTACCATTTCGGATAGTGTCTGGAACGCACGAACAAAATGGCGCTATTCTGATATAACGATGGATTATTTTGGACCAAACCAACATTTGTTATTGAAGTAGCAGTCCTGGGTGTGTATTCTGACGAAGACAACAAAAGGTAATGACACTTTTATAATAGTAAATATGATTATGGTGAGTGCTAAACTTGCCGGGTGCCTAAATAGCGAGCCCGTGATGCCTGGGCTATGTACTTAGAATATTGCAAAATGTGCTTTCACCAAAAAGCTATTTTAAAATCGGACATATCGAGTGCATAGAGGAGGTCTGTATCTATAATTCTTAAAATAATTGTTATGCTTTTTGTGAACGTTTATCGTGAGTAATTTAGTAAAATGTTAGCGAATTCCCCGGAAGTTTGCGGGGGGTATGCTAGTTCTGAACGTCACATGCTAATGTAAAAAGCTGGTTTTTGATATAAATATGAACTTGATTGAACAAAACATGCATGTATTGTATAACATAATGTCCTAGGGTTGTCATCTGATGAAGATCATCAAAGGTGAGTGCTGCATTTAGCTGTCTTCTGGGTTTTGGTGACATTATATGCTGGCTTGAAAAATGGGTGTCTGATTATTTCTGGCTTGGTACTCTGCTGACATAATCTAATGTTTTGCTTTCGTTGTAAAGCCTTTTTGAAATCGGACAGTGTGGTTAGATTAACGAGAGTCTTGTCTTTAAATGGCTGTAAAATAGTCATATGTTTGAGAAATTGAAGTAATAGGATTTTTAAGGTTTTGAAAATCGCGCCACAGGATAGCAGTGGCTGTTACGTAGGTGGGACGAATTCGTCCCGCCTAGCCTAGAGAGGTTAATGACTTGGAGAAGATCTGCAAGGAGGAGTGGGACAAAATCCCTCCTGAGATGTGTGCAAACCTGGTGGCCAACTACAAGAAACATCTGACCTCTGTGATTGCCAAGAAGGGTTTTGCCACCAAGTACTAAGTCATGTTTTGCAGAGGGGGTCAAATACCTATTTCCCTCATTAAAATGCAAATCAATTTATAACATTGTTGACATGCGTTTTTCTGGATCCTTTTGTTGTTATTCTGTCTCTCACTGTTCAAATAAAACTACCATTAAAATTATAAACTGATCATTTCTTTGTCCGTGGGCAAACGTACAAAATCAGCAGGGGATCAAATACTTTTTTCCCTCACTGTATAGGACAATGCACACATCACGACAAGAGAGACAACACTACATAAAGAGAGACCTAAGACAACAACATAGCATGGCAGCAAAACATGACAACACAGCATGGTAGCAACACAACATTGCAGCAACACAGGGTACAGACATTATTGGGCACAGACAAAAGTACAAAGGGCAAGAAGGTAGAGACTACAATACATCACGCAAACCAGCCACAACTTTCAGTAAAAGTGTCCATGATGGAGTCTTTGAATGAAGAGATTGAGATGAAACTGTCCGGTTTGAGTGATTGTTGCAGCTCGTTCCAGTCACTAGCTGCAGCGAACTGAAAAGACGAGGGGCCCAGGAATGTGTGCTTTGGGAACCTTTAGCGGAATGTGACTGGAGAATGAGGGCTGCAGTAGATATTTCAGATAGGGGGAAGTGAGGCCTAAGAGGGATTTATAAATAAGCATCAACCAGTGGGTCTTGTGACAGGTATACATAGTTTATGGAGGAGTATAGAGTGCAGTGATGTGTCCAATCAGAAGCATTGGTGGCAAATCTGATGGCCGAATGGTAAAGAATCATCTAGCCACTCGAGAGCACCCTTACCTGCCAATCTATAAATTATGTCTCTGTAATCTAGCATGGGTAGGATGGTCATCTGAATCAGGGTTAGTTTAGCAGCTGGGGTGGAAGAGGAGAGATTACAATAGAGGAAACCAAGTCTAGATTTAACTTTAGCCTGCAGCTTTGATATGTGATGAGAGAAGGACAGTGTACCATCGAGCCATACTCCCAAGTACTTGTATGAGGTGACTACCTCAAGCTCTAAACCCTCAGCGGTAGTAATCACACCTTTGGGGAGAGGGGCATTCTTTTCTCTAAACCATATGACCTTTGTTTTGGAGGTGTTCAGAACAAGGTTAAGGGCAGAGGAAGCTTGTTCGACACTAAGAAATCTTTGTTGAAGAGCGGTTAACACAAAATCTGGGGAGGTGCCAGCTGAGTATAAGACTGTATCATCTGCATATGAATGAGTGAGATAGCTTTCTACTGCTTGAGCTATGTTGTTGATGTAAATTGAGAAGAGCATGGGGCCAAGGATTGAGCCTTAGGTTACACACTTGGTGACAGGCAGTGGCTGAGAAAGCAGATGTTCTGACATTATACACTGCACTCTTTGAGAGAGGTAGTTAGCAAACCAGGCCAAAGACCCCAATACTCCTTAGCAGGCCCACAAGAATGGAATGGTCTACCATATAATAAGCTTTGGCCAAGTCTTTTATTTATGAGGGCTTGTTTGTTTACAATATCACTGAAAATATAACTGCTGGTTAACTGGTTAACTGCAAATCTTATAATAAACTGAGTTTGAAGAATCTACAGTCTCTCTTCCTTTTGGTTAGAATTTCCACGACACTGTGCTTTTTGATAATGCTATGAATTGGTAACATATGCAGTGCATTCGGAAAGTATTCAGACCCCTCATCAAACTACACACAATACCCCATAATGACAAAGCAAAAACAGTTAATGTATTAAAAATAAAAAAACAGCAACACCTTATTTACATACGTTTTCAGAACATTTGCTATGAGCCGCTAAATTTAGCTCAGGTACATCCTGTTTCCATTGATTATCCTTGAGATGTTTCTACAACTTGAATGGAGTCCACCTATGGTAAATTCAATTGATTGGATATGATTTGGAAAGGCACACACCTGGCTATATAAGGTCCCACAGTTGACCAGGCATGATGTCGAACAAATTGTCTGTAGAGCTCCGAGACAGGATTGTGTCGAGGTACAGATCTGGGAAGGGAACCAAAAAATGTCTGCAATGTTGAAGGTCCCCAAGAACACAGTGGCCTCCATTATTCTTAAATTGATGAAGTTTGGAACCACCAAGACTCTTCCAAGAGCTGGCCATCCAGCCAAACTGAGCAATCAGGGGAGAAGGGCCTTGGTTAGGGAGGTGACCAAGAACCCACGAGTCACTCTGACAGAGCTCCAGAGTTCCTCTGTGGAGATGGGAGAGCCTTCCAGAAGGACAACCATCTCTGCAGCACTCCACCAATCAGGCGTTTATGGTAGTGGCCAGATGGAAGCCACTCCTCAGTAAAAGGCACGACAGCTTTCTTGGAGTTTGCCAAAAGCACCTAAACAACAAGATTCTCTGGTCTGATGAAACCAAGATTGAACTCTTTGGCCTGAATGCCAAGCATCACGTCTGGAGGAAACCTGCCACCATCCCTATGGTGAAGCATGGTGGTGGCAGCATCATGCTGTGGGGATGTTTTTCAGCGGCAGTGGCAGCGGCAGTGTTTCCTTTCAAATGGCATCAAGAATATGCATGGCCTTACTTCAAGTCCTGAGCTACAGGCAATTAGATGTGGGTATGTCAACAGAGTTCCTGATTAAAGATTCAAGGACATACCCTAACAGAAATAACTCTGCTCCAACATAGTTTCTAACTATGGGTGTCTTCACTCCAACAAAGACCTAATGTGCACAACCTGTTCCCAGAGCAGGATTTTCTATGATGTTTGATAAATCAGTCTCACCCTTAATTTATTTTGTCCGTTCGGGATGGTGTATCCGTCCACTGATGCTCCCTGCCGGGTCCGAGGCGTGTCCCTTCTCCTTTGATTGGAGTGTGGGTTCACTATGCCACGCCTAATGTGGCCTCTGTTAACCTTGGGTTCCCTAGGAAGGATCAGCAAGCGAAGTTAGCCATCCCATCCTCATTGCTAAGAATTGTGGTGGAAATTCTAACCAAAAGGAAGAGAGACTGTCGATTCTGCAAACCTGGAGCAGTTAACAATCCACTCAACATTGCAGAGTTAAGAGTCCAATGAACAGAGTTGGGTCTCAGCTTTTATAGAAAAGTCCAACCTCTTTATCTATGTGGCAGTTAGCAGATGTGGGGAACATAGTGTATAAAACGCATTTAGCTTGTCTGTGCATATTAATACAGCTGACTTTACCACAGCTCACACTATTCTGTTCCTTCCAGCAAGTTTCCACACAGCTCAAACTATTCCTCTGTTCCTTCCTGCAAGTTTCCACACAGATTAGTTCCTGCAGATAGTACAAATGGGATGTCAAATACTGCGATCGCACCCGGCTCTCACACAAGACAAGCCTCCATCAGCAAAAAAACACTACCACATGTGACTCGTTTCAGGAAACTAGGCGTATGTCACGGGTCACAGGAGAGCCATTTGAGCGTAACGTTTTTTTTAAATCGAAATGCGGTTTTTGGCAGAAATGCCTTCTGAAACATGTGAACTTTCATGTGCCTTAATAACAAATGTGTATCCCATCTGTAAATATGAATACAATTGTTAAATTACAAGCCTAGTTGGTTTAGCCACAGAAACATTATTGACTGAGATAATGAGTGGGCTGGACATGCCAAGAGATGAGTTCGGATTGGTCTGGCATATAGCACGCTTCTGTCTATTTGAGCTGGTCAGTATGTGTAGGTAATCCTGTCTAACACGGCTTAAACAATATATTGCATAGTTTATCTGCATAAGTGTTGCTCTCCACTTTCTGGCTTGCTAGCTAACGTTAAGTGTATGATCGTATTATTCGTATGTCAGAGCCATTTGCTTTGCTATTAATAGCCTAATGTTAACTAGCTAACATTGAACCTGGTTGGTTAGCTACCTGCATATGCATGCAGGGTAGTAACATCATGAGTTGAGATTATGGTTAACAAAAGACTCCACTATGCAAGTAACCATTTCAATAGGATATCACTGTGACAACTGTTGATAGAAGTAGCTGGTAAACTCGCTGTGGCTATCTACTCTGATTTCAGAGCAGTCCCAGAGTGCAGAATAACTGACTAATTCACGACGCTCAACACCCATGGAATATGGCCAGTGTCAGTAAACGTTGGCAAAAATGTGTAAATTGTTGTCAGAAGCACAGTTATAGTCACCAACGCCCTGGATAACATAAAAATAGCCTAACCAGCTCATTTGTGGCTGGAAGTAGCTAGTAAGCTAGCCAATGCTAGTGAGTTAGCTTGGGTGCTTGACTAGGACAGAACGCTGCGATCAACCCTTAAAGAGATGGTTGGGGCTAAAGCTTAAGAGGGTGTGAACGGTGCTGAATGGATAAAGACAAAGAAGAGCTCTCTAGTAGGTACCAAAACATTCTAAGGCCATTTTGTCAAAATTTAGGTTACAAGTTGATTAACTTCAAAGCAGAAGTTGTTCTTCAAACGCAGGGTATGATATACCGTTTTGTAGCTCTGTGTCTCCGCATTTTATTCAATGTAAAACACACAATTTCAAATTTTATTACATAAGACTGAATCAAGGCGGTCGGTCACTTAAAGCAATGGACAATACTCTAAGTAAAAACAGCATATTATGTCTAAATGCAATTTTTCCACCACAACAGCACTGATTATCATTGCTACGCAGACAATACTCAATGTTGTATTTCTGTGTCACCAGAGGATCTTAGCTCCACAGATAAATTATTAGACTGTACTAGTGATTTAAATACTTGGATGGCTCACAACTTCATCCAGCTAAATCAAGACAAGACCGAGGTACTTATTGTTGAGGCCAAAGCACAGAGAGAGAATCTAGCCACACATTTTAACCTCTTGAGGATACCGTAGGATAGGGGGCGCCACAGCGCATTTTGAAAAAAATCGTTCCCATTTTCAACGGCCTACTAATCAAACTCAGAAGCTAGGGCATGCATATACTTATTATATATGGATAGAAAACACTCTAAAGTTTCTAAAACTGTTTGAATGGTGTCTGTGAGTATAACAGAACTCAAATGGCAGTCAAAACCCCGAGACCGATTGAAACAGGAAGTGGAATTCTGAATTGTGGACTCGACTTCTCATCTTTCCTTATTAATCACACCGTTAACAATGGTTCAGTGAGCACTTCCTATTGCTTCCACTAGATGTCGCCAGTCCTTTCACAGTGGTTTGAGCCTTATAGAGTCAAAACTCAGTGAATGACACGAGTTTGAAATTGGTCACAGGGGATGGGCCATCACCATTATGACGCCGGCGGCCATGTCTGCCCCCACCTTTGGATACGGTTTTAAAGGCCATGACATCATCCCCCTCGAATCTTATTGGCTCTCTTGGTGTTACAGGCCCTGAAGATTTATGTTATACAACGTTTGACATGTTTGAACGAACCTACATGCGGGAGCATTGCATTTTATCCGGAACTTCAGCCCTGCGCTTGGAGAGAGCCATAGGACGCGCTACCAACATCAGGCTAATGGAACGTGAAGTATGGACTTTTTGACCGAAAATACATCTGTTGTGGACCTGGGATGCTTTCTGATGAAGACAACTAAAGGTAGGCGATTATTGACAATATTATACAAGATGAGATGTGACATGCGATTGTTTCCAAGATGGCGCCGAGCTCTGTATATTAGCTAATTTTCTGAGTATCGCATCTCCTTTTATCGCAAAGTGTGATTACCCAGTAAAGTTAATTTAAAATCTGGTATGACGGGTGTTCTCAAGAGATATTCATCTATAAATGTTAGATTGACAATATACATTTAAAAAATCGTTATAGTATAGCAATTTATTGAAACGTAGCATTGTTTACCGGGACGCTTTTGAGGGGAAATTAGGTAGTCAACGTCAGACAGAGATGTAAAATGCTGTTTTTATATATAAATATGACCTTTATTGAACAAAAGAATGCATGCATTGTATAACATGATGTCCTAGGGGTGCCATCTGATGAAGTTTGTAAAAGGTTAGTGCTACATTTAGCTGTTTATTGATTATATGTGATGGAAGTGGTTGGTCGGAAAATGGCTATGAAGCTGCTTTTTACGATGGACTCATCTAATATAATCTAATGATTTGCTTTTCCTGTAAAACCTTTTTGAAATCGGACGACGTGGGTCGATTCAGGAGAGGTGTATCTATAAAAAAAAAAATATATATATTTTTTATTTTTGTAAAAAATTATGATAATTTTTTAATGCTAATTGGCGATATGATTTTTCGCTGGATTTTGATCCCGCTAACGGGATCAGATGCTCAAGAGGTCCCCACGTCTACCTTTGACTCATTCCTCTCTGCCTCCTTCTTTCCACTCCTCTCCTCTTTTGACCTCACCCTCTCACCTTCCCCCCTACTCACAAGGCAGGCAATACGCTTGACCTCATCTTTACTAGATGCTGTTCTTCCACTAATCTCATTGCAACTCCCCTCCAAGTCTCTGACCACTACCTTGTATCCTTTTCCCTCTCGCTCTCATCCAACACTTCTCACTCTGCCCCTACTCGGATGGTATTGCGCCGTCCCAACCTTCGCTCTCTCTCTCCCGCTACTCTCTCCTCTTCCATCCTATCATCTCTTCCCTCTGCTCAAACCTTCTCCAACCTATCTCCGGATTCTGCCTCATCAACCCTCCTCTCCTCCCTCTCTGCATCCTTTGATTTTCTCTGTCCCCTATCCTCCAGGCCGGCTCGGTCCTCCCCGCCTGCTCTGTGGCTCGACGACTCACTGCGAGCTCACAGAACAGGGCTCCGGGCAGCCGAGCGGAAATGGAGGAAAACTCGCCTCCCTGCGGACCTGGCATCCTTTCACTCCCTCCTCTCTACATTTTCCTCTTCTGTCTCTGCTGCTAAAGCCACTTTCTACCATTCTAAATTCCAAGCATCTGCCTCTAACCCTAGGAAGCTCTTTGCTACCTTCTCCTCCCTCCTGAATCCTCCTCCCCCTCCCCCCCCTCCTCCCTCTCTGCGGATGACTTCGTCAACCATTTTGAAAAGAAGGTTGACGACATCCGATCCTCGTTTGCTAAGTCAAACGACACCGCTGGTCCTGCTCACACTGCCCTACCCTGTGCTTTGACCTCTTTCTCCCCTCTCTCTCCAGATGAAATCTCGCGTCTTGTGACGGCCGGCCGCCCAACAACCTGCCCACTTGACCCTATCCCCTCCTCTCTTCTCCAGACCATTTCCGGAGACCTTCTCCCCTACCTCACCTCGCTCATCAACTCATCCTTGACCGCTGGCTACGTCCCTTCCGTCTTCAAGAGAGCGAGCGTTGCACCCCTTCTGAAAAAACCTACACTCGATCCCTCTGATGTCAACAACTACAGACCAGTATCCCTTCTTTCTTTTCTCTCCAAAACTCTTGAACGTGCCGTCCTTGGCCAGCTCTCTTGCTATCTCTCTCAGAATGACCTTCTTGATCCTAATCAGTCAGGTTTCAAGACTGGGCATTCAACTGAGACTGCTCTTCTCTGTGTCACGGAGGCTCTCCGCAATGCTAAAGCTAACTCTCCCTCCTCTGCTCTCATCCTTCTAGACCTATCTGCTGCCTTTGATACTGTGAACCATCAGATCCTCCTCTCCACCCTCTCCGAGCTGGGCATCTCCGGCGCGGCCCACGCTTGGATTGCGTCCTACCTGACAGGTCGCTCCTACCAGGTAGCGTGGCGAGAATCTGTCTCCGCACCACGTGCTCTCACCACTGGTGTCCCCCAGGGCTCTGTTCTAGGCCCTCTCCTATTCTCGCTATACACCAAGTCTCTTGGCTCTGTCATATCCTCACATGGTCTCTCCTATCATTGCTATGCAGACGACACACAATTAATCTTCTCCTTTCCCCCTTCTGACAACCAGGTGGCGAATCGCATCTCTGCATGTCTGGCAGACATATCAGTGTGGATGACGGATCACCACCTCAAGCTGAACCTCGGCAAGACGGAGCTGCTCTTCCTCCCGGGGAAGGACTGCCCGTTCCATGATCTCGCCATCACGGTTGACAACTCCCTTGTGTCCTCCTCCCAGAGTGCTAAGAGCCTCGGCGTGACCCTGGACAACACCCTGTCGTTCTCCACTAACATCAAGGCGGTGACCCGATCCTGTAGGTTCATGCTCTACAACATTCGCAGAGTACGACCCTGCCTCACACAGGAAGCGGCGCAGGTCCTAATCCAGGCACTTGTCATCTCCCGCCTGGATTACTGCAACTCGCTGTTGGCTGGGCTCCCTGCCTGTGCCACTAAACCCCTACAACTCATCCAGAACGCCGCAGCCCGTCTGGTGTTCAACCTTCCCAAGTTCTCTCACGTCACCCCGCTCCTCCGCTCTCTCCACTGGCTTCCAGTTGAAGCTCGCATCCGCTACAAGACCATGGTGCTTGCCTACGGAGCTGTGAGGGGAACGGCACCTCCGTACCTTCAGGCTCTGATCAGGACCTACACCCAAACAAGGGCACTGCGTTCATCCACCTCTGGCCTGCTCGCCTCCCTACCTCTGAGGAAGCACAGTTCCCGCTCAGCCCAGTCAAAACTGTTCGCTGCTCTGGCACCCCAATGGTGGAACAAGCTCCCTCACGACGCCAGGACAGCGGAGTCAATCACCACCTTCCGGAGACACCTGAAACCCCACCTCTTTAAGGAATACCTGGGATAGGATAAAGTAATCCTTTTAACCCCCCCCCCCTTAAAAGATTTAGATGCACTATTGTAAAGTGGTTGTTCAACTGGATATTATAAGGTGAATGCACCAATTTGTAAGTCGCTCTGGATAAGAGCGTCTGCTAAATGTCTTAAATGTAAATGTAAATGCAGTAGAGGTAACTCTGGGTCTTCCTTTCCTGTGGCGGTCCTCATGAGAGCCAGTTTCATCGTAGCGCTTGATGGTTTTTGCAACTGCACTTAAAGAAATGTTCAATTTTCCGGATTGACTGACCGTCATGTGTTAAAGTAATGAGCTGTTCTTGCCTTAATATGGACTTGGTCTTTTACCAAAAAGGGCTATCTACTGTATACCGCCACAACTGATTGGCTAAAACACATTAAGGAAAGAAATTTCACAAATTAACTTTTAACAAGGCACACCTGTTAATTGAAATGCATTACAGTTGACTACCTCATGAAGCTGGTTGAGGGTGGCTACTTTGAAGAATCTCAAATATAAAACAGTTTGATTTGTTTAACACTTTTTTGGTTACTACATGATTCCATGTGTGTTATTTCATATTTTTGATGTTTTCACTATTATTCTACAATGTAGAAAATAGTAAAAATAAAGAAAAACCCCTGAATGAGTAGGTATGTCAAAACTTTTGACTGGTTCCTTTGTATTTGGACAGAAAATATGTCATTTTAAGCCCTATTGACTCACTTTTGTTGAATAATAAATAAATAAAAATTATTTTCTTAATATTTGTGCTATGTATTTGAGCTTGTGTCCTCAAGTGAGTACATCTCAGCAATTTATAATTATTTATACCAGAAAGTTGAGTTCCAGACCTGTCTAAAACTACGCAGCATTACCAGTTTTGTTTATATGCCATCTAATGAAAAATACTAACTTTTTGGTAGGTCTATTTAGGTGCACATTTACATGATGCACTATTAAGGCCCTCAAGGGTATCAACTTCTAGAGCACTATTCCCCTGCACGCACCATACGATCATCAGACCCAAACAGCCATACCAGCGACAACGCTGCTCAGCATTGGTGACAGGGCCTCAGCTCTGGAACACTCAGCTCTGGTCCCTCAGCTCTGGAACATTCTACCTGTACATGTTATAAGGCAGCTCATTTGAAAATCAACTTAAGACATGCCTATTTAAGCTAGGTTTTGATGGTTGAACGCTTATTAGCTTAACCTGTTAGGGCTAGGGGGCAGTATTTGCACGGCTGGATAAAAAAAATGTACCCGATTTAATCTGGTTACTAATCCTACCCAGTAACTAGAATATGCATATACTTATTATATATGGATAGAAAACACTCTAAAGTTTCTAAAACTGTTTGAATGGTGTCTGTGAGTATAACAGAACTCATTTGGCAGGCAAAACCCTGAGACATTTTCTGACAGGAAGTGGATACCTGATGTGTTGTATTACCTTTAAACCTATGCCATTGAAAAACACAGGGGCTGAGGAATATTTTGGCACTTCCTATGGCTTCCACTAGATGTCACCAGCCTTTACAAAGTGTTTTGAGTCTTCTGGAGGGAGATCTGACCGAACAAGAGCCATGGAACGATGATGGCCCATTAGACACCTGGCGCGCGAGTTCATGTTGGGTACCCTTGTTCCAATACGTTATAAAAGAGTATGCATTCGTCCACCTTGAATATTATTCATGTTCTGGTTAAAAAAGGCCCTAATGATTTATGCTATACAATGTTTGACATGTTTGAACGAACGTAAATATATTTTTTCCCCTCGTTCATGACGAGAAGTCCGGCTGGCTTAGATCATGTGCTAACAAGACGGAGATTTTTGGACATAAATGATGAGCTTTTTTGAACAAAACTACATTCGTTATGGACCTGTGATACCTGGAAGTGACATCTGATGAAGAGAATCAAAGGTAATGGATTATTTACATAGTATTTTCGATTTTAGATCTCCCCAACATGACGACTAGTCTGTATCGCAACGCGTATTTTTCTGGGCGCAGTGCTCAGATTATTGCAAAGTGTGATTTCCCAGTAAGGTTATTTTTAAATCTGGCAAGTTGATTGCGTTCAAGAGATGTAAATCTATAATTCTTTAAATGACAATATAATATTTTACCAATGTTTTCTAATTTTAATTATTTAATTTGTGATGCTGACTTGACTGCCGGTTATTGGAGGGAAACGATTTCCTCAACATCAATGCCATAGTAAAACGCTGTTTTTGGATATAAATATGAACTTGATAGAACTAAAAATGCATGCATTGTCTAACATAATGTCCTAGGAGTGTCATCTGATGGAGATTGTAAAAGGTTAGTGCATCATTTTAGCTGGTTTTATGGTTTTGGTGACCCTGTCTTTGAATTGACAAAACATTACACACAACTCTTGTAAATGTACTGTCCTAACATACTCTAAATTTATGCTTTCGCCATAAAACCTTTTTGAAATCGTAAAACGTGGTTAGATTAAGGAGATGTTTATCTTTCAAAGGGTGTAAAATAGTTGTATTTTTGAAAAATTTGAATTTTGACATTTATTTGGATTCAAATTTGCCGCTCTTGAAATGCACCTGCTGTTGATGGAGTGCACCACGGGGGGGGACGCCTGCGTCCCACCTAGCCCATAGAGGTTAAAGTCTATTTTTTTGCATAAGTAGGTCATGTTTTGATGTATTGTGATTGTTTCCACTTCTTGATGTATTTATGCTGTTTTTTGTTTTGTTTTATACCTTATGCTCATTGAGCATGGGAAATGTGCTGGATAAATTAAATCAAAATTAATTATTACTCACTTGTCCTAGAAAAAAAGCTCCCTGCCTTGTGTTGTTACACAGTTCCAGATTTAGAGTCTCACGTGAACACAACAGTGTAATTGCACATATATTACTTTAAAAAGATCAGCTCATACTGCACTAATAACGTCTGCATTAGCAGGTACCACACATACTGCTATTCAATGACAGACAGCAGATGATTTTTGCCAGGGTGTTTTCCACACATTATTTGCAGTGGCAAGGACGGAATCTAATTAGATTAGCGATTGATTAACTTCTTTAGGAAAGGGGGTCAGTATTGAGTAGCTTGGATGAATGAAGTGCCCAGAGTAAACTGCCTGCTACTCAGGCCCAAAAGCTAGAATATGCATATAATTAGTAGATTTGGATAGAAAACAGTCTGAAGTTTCTAAAACTGTTTCTAAAACTGAATGATGTCTGTGAGTATAACAGAACTCATATGGCAGGCAAAAACCTGAGAAAAAATCCAACCAGGAAGTGGGAAATCTGAGGTTTGTAGTTTTTTAAGTGATTGCCTATCCAATATACAGTGTCTGTGGCGTCATATTGCGCTTCCTAAGGCTTCCACTAGATGTCAACAGTCTTTAGAACATTGTTTCAGGCTTCTACTGTGAATGGGAAGAGAATGAGAGCTATTGGAATCAGGTGTCTGGCAAAATGCCATCTACTCAGTCATGCGCGTGGGCATGAGCACGAGATCCCTTCTCTTTCCTTTATGAAGACAAAGGAATTGTCCGGTTGGAATATTATTTAAGATTTATGATAACATCCTAAAGATTGATTATATACATCGTTTGACATGTTTCTACGAACTGTAATGTAACTATTTTGACTTTTCGTCTGGACTAAACGCGCACTCTTGTGAATTTGGAATGCTGGACTAAACGCGCGAACAAAAAGGAGGTATTTGGAAATAAATATGGACTTTATTGAAAAAACCTGAACATTTATTGTGGAACTGGGATTCCTGGGAGTGCATTCCGATGAAGATCATCAAAGGTAAGTGAATATTTATAATGCTATTTCTGACTTTTGTTGACTCCACAACATGGCGGGTATATGTATGGCTTGTTTTGATGACTGAGCGCTGTACTCAGATTATTGCAAAGTGTGCTTTCGCCGTAAAGCTTTTTTGAAATCTGACACAGCAGTTGCATTATCCTGTTAGGGCTAGGGGGCAGTATTTGCACGGCTGGATAAAAAATATGTACCCGATTTAATCTGGTTACTAATCCTACCCAGTAACTAGAATATGCATATACTTATTATATATGGATAGAAAACACCCTAAAGTTTCTAAAACTGTTTGAATGGTGTCTGTGAGTATAACAGAACTAATTTGGCAGGCAAAAACCTGAGACAGATTCTGACAGGAAGTGGATATCTGATGTGTTGTATTACCTTTAAACCTATGCCATTGAAAAACACAGGGGCTGAGGAATATTTTGGCACTTCCTATTGCTTCCACTAGATGTCACCAGCCTTTACAAAGTGTTTTGAGTCTTCTGGAGGGAGATCTGACCGAACAAGAGCCATGGAACGATGATGTCCCATTAGACACCTGGCGCGCGAGTTCATGTTGGGTACCCTCGTTCCAATACGTTATAAAAGAGAATGCATTCGTCCACCTTGAATATTATTCATGTTCTGGTTAAAAAAGGCCCTAATGATTTATGCTATACAACGTTTGACATGTTTGAACGAACGTAAATATATTTTTTCCCCTCGTCCATGAAGTGAAGTCCGGCGGGCTTAGTAACAAGACGGAGATTTTTGGACATAAATGATGAGCTTTTTTGAACAAAACTACATTCGTTATGGACCTGTGATACCAGGAAGTGACATCTGATGAAGAGAATCAAAGGTAATGGATTATTTACATAGTATTTTCGATTTTAGATCTCCCCAACATGGCGGCTAGTCTGTATCGCAACGCGTATTTTTCTGGGCGCAGTGCTCAGATTATTGCAAAGTGTGATTTCCCAGTAAGGTTATTTTTAAATCTGGCAAGTTGATTGCGTTCAAGAGATGTAAATCTATAATTCTTTAAATGACAATATAATATTTTACCAATGTTTTCTAATTTTAATTATTTAATTTGTGGTGCTGACTTGAATGCCGGTTATTGGAGGGAAACGATTTCCTGAACATCAACGCCACAGTAAAACGCTGTTTTTGGATATAAATATGAACTTGATAGAACTAAAAATGCATGCATTGTCTAACACAATGTCCTAGGAGTGTCATCTGTTGGAGATTGTAAAAGGTTAGTGCATCATTTTAGCTGATTTTATGGTTTTGGTGACGCCTGTCTTTGAATTGGCACAACATTACACACAACTCTTGTAAATGTACTGTCCTAACATACTCTAAATTTATGCTTTCGCCGTAAAACCTTTTTGAAATCGTAAAACGTGGTTAGATTAAGGAGATGTTTATCTTTCAAAGGGTGTAAAATAGTTGTATGTTTGAAAAATTTGAATTTTGACATTTATTTGGATTCAAATTTGCCGCTCTTGAAATGCACCTGCTGTTGATGGAGTGCACCACGGGTGGGACACTTGCGTCCCACCTAGCCCATAGAGGTTAACCCCTGTGCGGCATACGGGACGGACATCCAGCGAAAAATCCTATCGCCATTAGCATAACAAAATGTAATTATTTTTTTTTCATTTTTTTTTTCAAATTATATCGTTTTATAGATACACCTCTCCTGAATCGAACCACGTTGTCCGATTTCAAAAAGGCTTTACAGCAAAAGCAAAACATTAGATTATGTTAGAGGAGTATATCGTAAAAGTAGCCACATAGCCATTTTCCGACCAACCACATGCATCACAAATAACCAAAAAACAGCTAAATGCAGCAGTAACCTTTGACAATCTTCATCAGATGACACAACTAGGACATCATGTTACACAATACATGCATTCTTTTGTTCGATAAAGTTCATATTTATATATAAAAACAACATTTTACATCGGTGCGTAACGTTGACTAACTATTTTCCCTCAAATGCATCCGATGAAACAGCGCTACAATTTACTAAATTACTATTCGAAAACATTTTTAAAATGTAATATTGTCATTCTAAGATTTATAGATGAATATCTCTTGAAAGCACCTGTAATGCCAGATTTAAAAATAACTTTACTGGGTAATCACACTTTGCGATAAAAGGGGATGCGATACTCAGAAAAATAGGCTAGCAATACAGGTCAGCGCCATCTTGGAACAATCGCATATCAAATCTAGTCTTGTATACTATTGTCAATAATCCCTTACCTTTGATTATCTTCATCCTTAGGCACTTCCAGGAATCCCAGGTCCACAACAAATGTATTTTCGTTCGAAAAAGTTCATCCTTTATGTTCCATTAGCTTGTTGTTGTTAGCGCGTTCTGAAGGCTGCACCAAAACCTCCGTGGCCGCGGGACTATTCTTTCAACAAAATTCATTTTTTTCTTATTTAGGTTCGTTCAAACATGTCAAACGTTGTATAACATAAATCTTTAGGGCCTTTTTCAACCAGAGCTCCAATAAGATTCAAGGGGGACGATTGCATTGTCTTTATAAACGTTTCGAAAGGGGAGGGTAGCCAGGGGCACCGGCGTCATAATGGTGATGGCCCTCTCCGTGTGACTACGTTCCACAGCGTGTCATTCTGTCAGTTTTCACAGTAGGAGACTCAAATCACTTTGTAAAGACTGGGGACATCTAGTGGAAGCAATAGGAAGTGCTCAATGAACCATAGCTCACGGTGTGATTAATAGGCAACGTGATGAAGTTGAGTCCGCATTTCAGAATTCCACTTCCTGTTTCGATCTGTCTCGGGTTTTGACTGCCATATGAGTTCTGTTATACTCACAGACACCATTCAAACAGTTTTAGAAACTTTAGGGTGTTTTCTATCCACAAGTATTAATTATATGCATATCCTAGCTTCTGAGTTTGAGTAGTATGCCGTTTAAAATGGGGACAAATCTTTTTCAAAATGCGCTGTCAAGAGGTTAAATAAACTCCACCTGTGTGCAATCTAAGTGTCATATGATCTGTCACATGATCTCAGTATATATACACCTGTTCTGAAAGGCCCCAGAGTCTGCAACACCACTAAGCAAGGGGCACCAACAAGCAAGTGGCACTATGAAGACCAAAGAGCTCTCCAGACAGGTCAGGGACAAAGTTGTGGAGAAGCACCGATCAGGGTTGGGTTATAAAAAATATCTGAAACTTTGAACATCCCACGGAGCACCATTAAATCCATTATTAAAAAAATGAAAAAATATGGCATCACAACAAACCTGTCAAGATAGGGCAGCCCACCAAAACTCACGTGCCAGGCAAGGAAGGCATTAATCAGAGGCAACAAAGAGACCAAAGATAACCCTGAAGCAGCTGCAAAGCTCCACAGTGGAGATTGGAGTATCTGTCCATAGGACACTTTAAGCCGTACACTCCACAGAGCCAGGCTTTACGGAAGAGTGGCCAGAAAAAAGCCATTGCTTTAAGAAAAAAATTAGCTAACACGTTTGGTGTTCACCAGAAGGCATGTGGGAGACTACCCAAACATATGGAAAAAGGTACTCTGGTCAGATGAGACTAAAATTGGGCTTTTTGGCCATTAAGGAAAATGCTATGTCTGGCACAAACCCAACACCTCACATCACCCCGAGAATACCATCCGCACAGTGAAGCATGGTGGTGGTAGCATCATGCTGTGTGGATGTTTTTCCATCGGCAGGGACTCGGAAACTGGTCAGAATTCAAGGAATGATGGATGGCACTAAATACAGGGAAATTCTTGAGGGAAACCTGTTTCAGTCTTCCAGAGATTTGAGACTGGGACAGAGGTTCACCTTCCAGCAGGACAATGACCCTAAGCATACTGCTAAAGTAACACTCGAGTGGTTTAAGGGAAAACATTTAAATGTCTTGGAATACCCTAGTCAAAGCCCAGACCTCAATCCAATTGTAAATCTGTGGTATGACTGAAAGATTGCTGTAAACCAGCGGAACTCATCCAACTTGAAGGATCTGGAGCAGTTTTGCCTTGAACAATGGGCAAAAATCCCAGTGGCTAGACGTGCCAAGCTTATAGAGACATACCCCAAGAGACTTGCAGGTGTAATTGCTGCAAAAGGTGGCTCTACAAAGTATTGACTTTAGGGGGGTGAATAGTTATGCACGCTCAAGTTTTAAAATGTTTTTTGTTTTATTTCTTGTTTGTTTTACAAGAAAAAATATTTTGCATCTTCAAGGTTGTTGTGTAAATCAAATGATACAAACCCCACCAAAAAATCTATTTTAATTCCAGGTTGTAAGGCAACAAAATAGGAAAAATGCCAAGGATGGTGAATACTTCCGCAAGCCTCTGCAAGTGCCAACCACTGGTACCATTAGCGCTAGTTTGACCACCAGAGGAAATCTTGAAGAAGCATTTCATATCTTCAATAGTGCCTGTACTAGATAATTAAAAACCTTTTTTTGTAAAAACACAGTACATGGGACTAATTTTAAGAATTTTGCTTTTTAATTTGATTATTATGCTGTTTCTATTCATGAAAAACCCTCTGGGTTTCGTTAGGATGGAACAGAAAATATAGCACTGTACAACGTGACGGTCGGGAGTAGGCTACAGTACTTGGCTATTTAGCTAAAGAATCCCCGTGTTGGTGGGGGCACGCGGAAGACCGTGGTTCAATTCCCCAATGGGGAGGAAGGAGTAGACTGTCCTTGTAAATAATAATATTTTTTCTCCACTTCCTGCCTTAATGACATGCACAAAGTAAACTGCCAGTAGCGCAGGCCCTGAAGCCAGGATATGTGTATAATCGGTACCATTGGAAGGAAAACACTTTGAAGTTTGTAGAAATGTTAAAATAATGTAGGAGAATATAATACAATAGATATGGTAGGAGAAAATCCAAAGTAAAAGAAACCAGATTTTTCTTTTTTGAGAGAAAACATCCTCTTTCAAAGGCAAGAGAAAGGTCATATTGAAAATTAGCTCCCTGTGTGCAATTCCTATGGCTTCCACAGGTTGTCAGCAGTCTATGTTCAAGGTTTCAGGCTTGTAAGTTCAAAAGCGAATAAAAAATATCAGTTTTAGTACAGGGACACAGTCTTGGAAATTTGTGTTTACGTGCACCATGAAGACATTACACACCCGCAAAAATTGGTTTCCTATTGAACATACTTTTTTTCTGAAAGAAATAGTACAGTTTTATTACGTTTTAGGGTATCTGAGGAGTAAATAGAAACATATTTTGACTTGTTGAAACAAAGTTTAGGGGTAGATTTCCAGATTCCTTTCCCTGCAAGTTGAACGAGTGGATTACTCAAATCGATGGCGCCAACTAAACTGACTTTTTGGGATATAAAAAGGATGTTATCTAACAAAACGACACTACATGTTATAGCTGGGACCCTTTGGATGACAAATCAGAGGAATATTTTCGAAAAGAAAGTGAATATTTTATCGTATGTGAATGTATGAAACCTGTGCCAGTGGAAAAATATTTTGATATGGCGCGCCGTCCTCAAACAATGCATGGCATGTTTTTGCTGTGATTGAACAAAACATGCATGCATTGTAGAACATAATGTCCTAGGGTTGTCATCTGATGAAGATCATCAAAGGTTAGTGCTGCATTTAGCTGTGGTTTTGTTTTTTGTGACATTATATGCTAGCTTGAAAAATGGGTGTCTGATTATTTCTGGCTGGGTACTCTGCTGACATAATCTAATGCTTTGCTTTCGCTGTAAAGCCTTTTTGAAATCGGACAGTGTGGTTAGATTAACGAGAGTCTTGTCTTTAAAATGCTGTAAAATAGTCATATGTTTGAAAAATTTAAGTTTTCGGATTTTAGAGGAGTTTGTATTTCGCGCCACGCCCATCATTGGATATTGGAGCAGGTGTTCCGCTTGCGGAACGTCTAGATGTAAGAGGTTAAAGACATTACATCAAAGTTGGATCAGCCTGTAGTGTGGTTTTCCACTTTAATTTTGAGTGTGACTCCAAATCCCGACCTCCATGGGTTGATGAATTGGATTTCCATTGATTATTTTTGTGTGATTTTGTTGTCAGCGCATTCAACTATGTAAAGAAAAAAGTATTTAATAAGATTATTTCTTTCATTCAGATCTAGGATGTGTTGTTTAAGTGTTCCCTTTATTTTTATGAGCAGTATATTTATGATTATCTTTTTTAATTGCACACACTCCAGTTTCACCGGAAGTTGTCCCGCTGGCGGGACCCCTAGCCCTAAGAATTAATCTTACATCTAGATGTTCCGCTAGCGGAACACCGCTCCAATATCCAATGATAGGGCATGGCGCTAATTACAAATCCTCAAAAATCCCAAAACGTCAATTTTTCAAACATATCAAATCAAATCAAATGTATTTATATAGCCCTTCGTACATCAGCTGATATCTCAAAGTGCTGTACAGAAACCCAGCCTAAAACCCCAAACAGCAAGCAAAGCATGTGAAAGAAGCACGGTGGCTAGGAAAAACTCCCTAGGAAAAACTCCCTAGAAAGGCCAAAAACCTAGGAAGAAACCTAGAGAGGAACCAGGCTATGAGGGGTGGCCAGTCCTCTTCTGGCTGTGCAGGGTGGATATTATAACAGAACATGGTCAAGATGTTAAAATGTTAAAATGTTCATAAATGACCAGCATGGTCAAATAATAATAATCATAGTAGTTGTCGAGGGTATATATATATAA
This sequence comes from Salmo salar, assembly GCF_965601325.2. Lineage (NCBI taxonomy): Eukaryota > Metazoa > Chordata > Actinopteri > Salmoniformes > Salmonidae > Salmo > Salmo salar. Next base: position 45,378,953 of record NC_138295.1, on the reverse strand, counting down.
TATATATATATAAATATGTATATATATATATATATATATATATATATATATATAATATATATATTATATTATATATATATACATATATATATATAATATATAATATTATCGCTTTTCTACGAGAAAAATGGCGTAAAAATTGATTTTAAACAGCGGTTGACATGCTTCGAAGTACGGTAATGGAATATTTAGAATTTTATTGTCACAAATTGCGCCATGCGCGCGACACTTCTTTACTATTTCGGATAGTGTCTGGAACGCACGAACAAAACGCCGCTATACGGATATAACGATGCATTATTTTGGACCAAACCAACATTTGTTATTGAAGTAGCAGTCCTGGGTGTGCATTCTGACGAAGACAACAAAAGGTAATCAAACTTTTATAATAGTAAATATGATTATGGTGAGTGCTAAACTTGCCGGGTGTCTAAATAGCTAGCCCGTGATGCCTGGGCTATGTACTTAGAATATTGCAAAATGTGCTTTCACCAAAAAGCTATTTTAAAATCGGACATATCGAGTGCATAGAGGAGGTCTGTATCTATAATTCTTAAAATAATTGTTATGCTTTTTGTGAACGTTTATCGTGAGTAATTTAGTAAAATGTTAGCGAATTCCCCGGAAGTATGCTAGTTCTGAACGTCACATGCTAATGTAAAAAGCTGGTTTTTGATATAAATATGAACTTGATTGAACAAAACATGCATGTATTGTATAACATAATGTCCTAGGGTTGTCATCTGATGAAGATCATCAAAGGTGAGTGCTGCATTTAGCTGTCTTCTGGGTTTTTGTGACATTATATGCTAGCTTGAAAAATGGGTGTCTGATTATTTCTGGCTTGGTACTCTGCTGACATAATCTAATGTTTTGCTTTCGTTGTAAAGCCTTTTTGAAATCGGACAGTGTGGTTAGATTAATGAGAGTCTTGTCTTTAAAATGGTGTAAAATAGTCATATGTTTGAAGAATTGAAGTTTTTGTATTTTTGAGGAATTTGTAATTCGCGCCACGCCTATCATTGGATATTGGAGCAGGTTTTCCGCTAGCGGAACGTCTAGATGTAAGAGGTTAACCTGTTGGGTCTAGGGGGCAGCATTTGCACGTCTGGATAAAAAAAATGTACCCGATTTAATCTGGTTACTAATCCTACCCAGTAACTAGAATATGCATATACTTATTATATATGGATAGAAAACACTCTAAAGTTTCCAAAACTGTTTGAATGGTGTCTGTGAGTATAACAGAACTCATTTGGCAGGCAAAACCCTGAGACATTTTCTGACAGGAAGTGGATACCTGATGTGTTGTATTGACTTTAAACCTATCCCATTGAAAAACACAGGGGTTTAGGAATATTTTGGCACTTCCTATTGCTTCCACTAGATGTCACCAGCCTTTACAAAGTGTTTTGAGTCTTCTGGAGGGAGATCTGACCGAACAAGAGCCATGGAATGATGATGTCCCATTAGACACCTGGCGCGCGAGTTCATGTTGGGTACCCTCGTTCCAATACGTTATAAAAGAGTATGCATTCGTCCACCTTGAATATTATTCATGTTCTGGTTAAAAAAGGCCCTAATGATTTATGCTATACAACGTTTGACATGTTTGAACGAACGGAAATATATTTTTTCCCCTCGTTCATGACGAGAAGTCCGGCTGGCTTACATCATGTGCTAACGAGACGGAGATTTTTGGACATAAATGATGAGCTTTTTTGAACAAAACTACATTCGTTATGGACCTGTGATACCTGGAAGTGACATCTGATGAAGAGAATCAAAGGTAATGGATTATTTACATAGTATTTTCGATTTTAGATCTCCCCAACATGACGTCTAGTCTGTATCGCAACGCGTATTTTTCTGGGCGCAGTGCTCAGATTATTGCAAAGTGTGATTTCCCAGTAAGGTTATTTTTAAATCTGGCAAGTTGATTGCGTTCAAGAGATGTAAATCTATAATTCTTTAAATGACAATATAATATTTTACCAATGTTTTCTAATTTTAATTATTTAATTTGTGACGCTGACTTGACTGCCGGTTATTGGAGGGAAACGATTTCCTCAACATCAATGCCATAGTAAAACGCTGTTTTTGGATATAAATATGAACTTGATAGAACTAAAAATGCATGCATTGTCTAACATAATGTCCTAGGAGTGTCATCTGATGGAGATTGTAAAAGGTTAGTGCATCATTTTAGCTGGTTTTATGGTTTTGGTGACCCTGTCTTTGACTTGACAAAACATTACACACAACTCTTGTAAATGTACTGTCCTAACATACTCTAAATTTATGCTTTCGCCGTAAAACCTTTTTGAAATCGTAAAACGTGGTTAGATTAAGGAGATGTTTATCTTTCAAATGGTGTAAAATAGTTGTATTTTTGAAAAATTTGAATTTTGACATTTATTTGGATTCAAATTTGCCGCTCTTGAAATGCACCTGCTGTTGATGGAGTGCACCACGGGTGGCACGCTAGCGTCCCACCTAGCCCCAAGAGGTTAAGGGCATTCCTTTCACACACACTGAAAGATGGGTCAGAGACGCCAGTTGCATTTGCGTCACAAACATTGAATAATGCAGAGAAAAAATACTCACAAATCAACAAAGAAGCCCTGGCGCTAGTGTGGGGCGTCAAGAAATTCCACGCATACCTATATGGCAAGCGTTTCACACTGGTTACCAGCCGTTGCTTTCCATTTTCAGTCCAAAGAAACGCATTAAGGCAATGACAGCAGCCAGGTTACAGCGATACGCCTTGTTCCTTGCCAGTCATATGTACGACATTGAGTTTAAGCCGTCGTCTCTCCACACAAATGCAGATGGATTATCCAGACTGCCATGTACAAGATAAAGACAAAGGAGTGTGGATGCAGTGGACATTTTCCATACCGCTCAGCTCGAGGCACTACCTGTCACAAGCACAGTTATCAAACGGGAGACAAGGAAACATGTGACCTTGTCAAAAATATACACCTACACCATGTCAGGATGGCCAGCGACAGGCAGAAAGGAGCTGACTCTACCAAGGATGTTTGATGTGGGGAATGAGAGTCATGATACATCAGGTTTTGCAGCAACTACATAAAGGTCATGTTGGAATTGTCAAAATGACGCTGCTCGCAAGGAGCCACCTCTGGTGGCCCGGTCTGGATCAACAGATAGAAAACATGGCGAAGAACTGTAGCGGATGTTTGGAAACCCTTCACATGCCTGCTTCTGTCCCAGTCCACCCATGGGAATGGCCCACAGAGCCACGGCAGAGAATGTGGACTACGCTGGTCCCTTTGAAAAGCACATGTTTCTTGTTATAGTTGATGCCCATTCCAAATGGCCAGAACTGTAGAGGACGGTGGGGCAGTAAAGAGACCCCAGGCTGAAAGCTGAGAACATGTTGATGAAGGTGCTGCTATAGCCGCAGCTATAATGGAGCAAGGACACACTGAGGATGTTCAGGAGCCTCCAGACAATCCAAGGCGCTACCCAGAACGACGGCAGCGGCCACCAGACAGACTGGATAACCAAACAAACAAAAACTAACTGTTCAAGTTCAAATAAAAAGATGCAAAATAACTACAACAAGTTCTGGGAAATGCTTCAGTTGTGGTTTGGTAAAAGTAACTGATTGCATAAGAGAAGGAATTTTATGTTCTGTTAATTACTGATGTCCCCTTTAAGAATGGAGCACCCTTGGTCATGCGCAGTGTTGTTCTGTGTTATTCTGGTACTAACTCATTTTAGTAAATGTGAAGCTCCAGTTAAATTCCTTGTATTCAGAGTCTCTTATTATATAAATAAGTAATAAGAGCTAAGACACTACACATCATCTTCCAAGTTGTTTTGTTGTGTACTTGAAGAGCTCTAGCTATCAAAACTCGCAGCACCCCTCTTCTAATGCATTGTGGCTGTGAAATTCTAGAAAAGTCTGCAGCGAATTCCACTAAATGAAAAGCTAAAATTAGTAAAACAAATCAAATCAAACCAAATTGTATTCGTCACATACACATTTAGCAGATGTTATTGTGAGTGTAGCAAAATAATTGTGTTTCTAGCTCCAACAGTGCAGTAATATCTAACAAGTAATATCTAACAATTTCACAACAATACACACAAATCTAAAGTAAACGAATGGAATTAAAAATATATAAATATTTGGATGAGCAATGTCGGCACAGCATAGACTAAAATACAGTAGAATAGAATAGAATACAGTATATGCATATGAGATGAGATGAGTATATATACACATATGAGATGAGTAATGCAAAATATGTAAACATTATTAAAGTGACTAGTGTTCCATTATTAATTAGTAGTTAATGTAGCATGAATAATGAATAATTAAAGTATCAATTGACAGGCACATAAAGTCTAGTAGAGGCTAGAGAGGGAGAGAAATGTGTGTGTGTATTTAGTGGGACTAAGGGAGCTGTAGACGTGTGTGTTTTAAGAAGGGGTGTTTTAGCGGGGAGATAAGAGAACAGTAGACCTCTGTTTTACCCGACCTAGAAACTTGGAGAGACTTTGGAGAAAACCGGGAGGTACCTCCAAGATTTCTCTAATCTCGGGGGAAAGTAACGGGCAGCGCTGGATACTGATTACCGGTTGTGAGAAATCCGGGGAGTGAAACATACATCTAATATTTGTGTGTATGTATGTGTGTAGGTTAACTACGGTTTGTGTGGAGGAGTGTGCGCAAATGAGGAGCATGGTATATAATGATGTTTTGTTATTTGGACCTCAGAACGTTCTCTGAATAAAGCCGAATGAACATTTGCAGATGCTGAGTCTTTGTCTAATTATTAACCCATTGTCTTACAAACCTTGGGGATTAGTCAAAGTTTAATGATTGTTAATTATTATCATTAGGATACAAAATTCCTTTAACAGGGGTCATAATAGTTTTATGCCAATCCATTCGGACGCTACAGACGATTTTGTGAGAATACCATTTTTTGGGATGTCTCATGGTCTGACAAACACTGTTCTAGCTCTGTCACCTTTCACAGCAGATGCAGAATTGTTACATAGGTGAATGCGGTGGATTGAGACGCATCCAATACAAAAAAACAGACGAATGGAGCAAAGTACAGAGAGATCCATGAGGAAAACCTTCTCCAGAGCGCTCAGGACCTCAGACTAGGACGAAGTTTCACCTTCCAACAGAACAACGACCTTAAGCACACAGCCAAGACAAGGCAGGAGTGGCTTCGGGACAAGTTTCTGATGTCCTTGAGTGGCCCAGCCAGAGCCGGGACTTGTACCCAATCTAACATCGCTGGAGAGACCTGAAAATAGCTGTGCAGTGAAGCTCCCCATCTAACCTGACAGAGCTTGAGAGGATCTACAGAGAAGAATGGGAGATATCCCCAAATACAGGTGTGCCAAGCTTGTAGTGTCATAGCCAGGAAGGCGCAGTAATTACTGCCAAACATGCTTCAACAAAGTACTGAGTATAGGGTCTGAATACTTGTAATTGTGATATTTCCGTTTTTTTTAATACATTTGCAAAAATGTCTAAAAACCTTTTATTGCTTTCTCATTATGGGGTATTGTATGTAGATGAGGAAAATAACAAATGTAATCCATTTTAGAATAAGGCTGTAACATAACAAAATGTGGAAAAAGTCAAAGGGTCTGAATACTTTCCGAATGCACTGTTCAACCTTGACTGCCCTCGCCAACACAGACTGCACATGCCCCATCTGCAATAAAGTTTGTGGATCTCGGATTGGACCCTACAGTCACCAAAGTATTCACCGTTATCTCAAAGTGCAAGTAATCATCGGATACGATAGACTACCATAACGTAACACAAAGTGTGTACCTGTTTAACTATACTTCTTGGACCCACAAAAGTAGTAAACCATCAACAATTTTACTAACTGACCCACAAGGTCAAATTCTTTTTCTAGGGGGTTTAGCGTTAAGGTTAGAATTAGGTTTAGGAGCTAGGATTAGTTGTAGGTTTAGGGTTAGCAGCTTGGGTTAAGGTTGGGGTTAATTGGGTAAATATTAGGTTTAGGGTAAGAGTTAGGGAAAATAGGATTTTGAATGGGACTGAATTGTGTATCCCCACAAGTTTAGTTATACAAGACTATGTGTGTGTGTCAGTGTAGTATGTGTGTCACGACTTCCGCCGAAGTCGGTTCCTCTCCTTGTTTGGGCGGAGTTCGGCGGTCGACGTCACCGGTTTTCTAGCCATCGCCGATCCACCTTTCATTTTCCATTTGTTTTGTCTTGTTTTCCCACACACCTGGTTTACATTCCCTCATTATTTGTCATGTATATAACCCTCTGTTCCCCCCATGTCTGTGTGTGAAATTGTTTGTTGTAAAGTGTTTGTGCACTTTGACTGGTTCGTGACGGGTGATTTTGTACCTATATATTGTTGTTCTGGGTGCCGTTGGTTTTTCTTATTAAACTGCTCCGGTTTTTACCCAGTTTTGCTCTCCTGCGCCTGACTTCCCTGCAGTCAGTCACGCACCCTCTAACAATGTGTTAGTGTGGTTAGTGTCCAGTGAGTGTACATCGAGCCTGTGCAAGAGTTTTAAATAAATACGAATAAAATAAAAGGGGTCAATGCAAATAGTCCAGGTAGCCATTTGATTAACTTGGGGGCTTGGGGGTAGACGCTGTTAACTTCTTGGTGACAGGGGGCAGTATTCGGAAATTCAGATGAATAACGTGCCCAAATTAAACTGCCTGCTACTCGGGCCCAGAAGGTAGGATATGCATATTATTAGATTTGGATCGAAAACACTCTTAAGTTTCTAAAACTGTTTGAATGATGTCTGTGAGTATAACAGAACTCATATGGCAGGCAAAAACCTGAGAAAAAAATCCAACCAGGAAGTGGTTTGAAGTTTTTCAAGTGATTCCCTATCGAGTATACAGTGTCTGTGGGGTCATTTTGCACTTCCTAAGGATTCCACTAGATGTCAACAGTCTTTAGAACGTTGTTTCATGCTTCCACTGTGACTGGGGAGAGAATAAGAGCATATGGAGTCAGATGACTGAGAGAATGACATGAGTTCAGTGGCGCGCACTCCCGTGAGAGTTAGCTGTGTTCCTTTTCTTTTCTGAAGACATTGGAATTGTCCGGTTGGAATATTACTTTAGATTTATGATAAAAACATCCTAAAGATTGATGCTATACATCGTTTGACATGTTTCTACGAACGTAAATATAACTTTTTTTGACTTTTCGTCGTGACATTTTGCGCACGCTTCCTGCATTTGGAGTAGTGGAATAAACGCGCAAACAAAAAGGAGGTATTTGGACATAAATGATGGAATTTATCGAACAACACAAACATTTATTGTGAAACTGGGATTCCTGGGAGTGCATTCTGATGAAGATCATCAAAGGTAAGTGAATATTTATAATGCTATTTATGATTTTAGTTGACTCCAAAATGGCGGGTATCTGTATTGCTTGTTGTTGTTGTCTGAGTGCTGTACTCAGATTATTGCAGTGTGCTTTCGCTGTAACGTTTTTTTTTTTAAATCTGACACAGCAGTTGCATTAATGAGAAGTGTATCTGTAATTCTTTGAATAACAGTTTAATATTTTATCAACGTTTATGATGAGTATTTCTGTAAATTGATGTGCTCATTCACCGGAGGTTTTGGGGGGCAAAACATTTCTGAACATTATACGCCAATGTAAAATGGGGTTTTGGGATATAAATGTGAACTTTATCTAGCAAAACATACATGTATTGTGTAACATGAAGTCCTATGAGTGCCATCTGATGAAGATCATCAAAGGTTAGTGATTCATTTTAGCTGTATTTCTGTTTTTTGTGACGCCTCTCCTTGCTTGGAAAATGGCTGTGTGGTTTTTCATGTCTCGGCGCTGTCCTAACATAATCTAATGTTATGCTTTCGCCGTAAAGCCTTTTTGAAATCGGACAATGTGGTTGGATTAACCTCTATGGGCTAGGTGGGACGCTAGCGTGCCACCCGTGGTGCACTCCATCAACAGCAGGTGCATTTCAAGAGCGGCAAATTTGAATCCAAATAAATGTCAAAATTCAAATTTTTCAAACATACAACTATTTTACACCCTTTGAAAGATAAACATCTCCTTAATCTAACCACATTTTACGATTTCAAAAAGGTTTTACGGCGAAAGCATAAATTTAGAGTATGTTAGGACAGTACATTTACAAGAGTTGTGTGTAATGTTTTGTCAAGTCAAAGACAGGGTCACCAAAACCATAAAACCAGCTAAAATGATGCACTAACCTTTTACAATCTCCATCAGATGACACTCCCAGGACATTATGTTAGACAATGCATGCATTTTTAGTTCTATCAAGTTCATATTTATATCCAAAAACAGCGTTTTACTATGGCATTGATGTTGAGGAAATCGTTTCCCTCCAATAACCGGCAGTCAAGTCAGCGTCACAAATTAAATAATTAAAATTAGAAAACATTGGTAAAATATTATATTGTCATTTAAAGAATTATAGATTTACATCTCTTGAACGCAATCAACTTGCCAGATTTAAAAATAACCTTACTGGGAAATCACACTTTGCAATAATCTGAGCACTGCGCCCAGAAAAATACGCGTTGCGATACAGACTAGACGTCATGTTGGGGAGATCTAAAATCGAAAATACTATGTAAATAATCCATTACCTTTGATTCTCTTCATCAGATGTCACTTCCAGGTATCACAGGTCCATAACGAATGTAGTTTTGTTCAAAAAAGCTCATCATTTATGTCCAAAAATCTCCGTCTTGTTAGCACATGATCTAAGCCAGCCGGACTTCTCGTCATGAACGAGGGGAAAAAATATATTTACGTTCGTTCAAACATGTCAAACGTTGTATAGCATAAATCATTAGGGCCTTTTTTAACCAGAACATGAATAATATTCAAGGTGGACGAATGCATACTCTTTTATAACGTATTGGAACAAGGGTACCCAACATGAACTCGCGCGCCAGGTGTCTAATGGGACATCATCGTTCCAAGGCTCTTGTTCGGTCAGATCTCCCTCCAGAAGACTCAAAACACTTTGTGAAGGCTGGTGACATCTAGTGGAAGCAATAGGAAGTGCCAAAATATTCCTCAGCCCCTGTGTTTTTCAATGGGATAGGTTTAAAGTCAATACAACACATCAGGTATCCACTTCCTGTCAGAAAATGTCTCAGGGTTTTGCCTGCCAAATGAGTTCTGTTATACTCACAGACACCATTCAAACAGTTTTAGAAACTTTAGAGTGTTTTCTATCCATATATAATAAGTATATGCATATTCTAGTTACTGGGTAGGATTAGTAACCAGATTAAATCGGGTACATTTTTTTTATCCAGACGTGCAAATGCTGCCCCCTAGCCCTAACAGGTTAACGAGAAGTGTATCTTTAAAATGGGATATAATAGTTGTATGTTTGAGGAATTTGAATTATGAGATTTTTGTTGTTTTGAATTAGGTGCCCTGCTATTTCACTGGCTGTTGAATAGTTTGTCCCGCGGGTGGTTCGCTAGTGTCCCACATTTCCCAGAGAGGTTAAGGAGCCTTTTGGTACCAGACGTGATGTGTTTGAATCAAATGCATGTGTAGTGTGGTAATATTTATCGTAGCATACCAACTGGCTCAATTTTGTATCATGTAGCAACATTTGAAATTGTGTCTTTTACAATGGATAAAAGTAGAGACTCAGAGCTAGAAAATTGTATATCATACACTACAGTTGAGGAACAATAGGAAAGGAATTGTGCTTTGGAAGTTGATAAACCAGTATAATCCCTCTTTTGAGAAAATGGGACTTGAATGTTTTGGTACATCTACTGGAGAGCTCTTCTTTTTCTACACCCATCCAGTAGCATTCACACACTCTTAAGCCTTAGCCTCAACCATCTCTTTAAGGATTCACATTAGGCCATGTGCTAAACAGCGTGAGTATGCTAGTGTACTAAACAACGAAAGATTCCAAGACAAAATGCTGGTTTAGACTACGTCTATTGGCGTAGTTCAAATAATGACCATATCATATAGCTGACAACGTCTTAACTTTAACTAATTTGCATTCATTATTAAAACCTGTTGGGGCTAGGGGGCAGTATTTGCACGGCCGGATAAAAAACATACCCGATTTAAACTGGTTACTACCAGTTACTACCAGTTACTACCACTCATCTCATCAGCTTTTGAGCATCTCCAGGGGGCGATCATCTTCTCCAGGTTGGACCTTCATAACGCCTACCATCTGGTTTGGATACGGGAAGAAGATGAACGGAAGACTGCCTTTAACACAGCTAGTTGGCACTACGAGTACCTGGTGATGCAGTTTGGACTGACCAACGCTCCTACAGTGTTCCAGGGCCTGGTCAATGATGTGCTCCGAGACATGTTGAACCGATTTGTGTTTGTCTACCTCAACGACATCCTCATCTATTCCCGGTCAGTTCAGGAGCATGTCCTCCATGTCCGACAGGTCCTCCAGCATCTCCTGGAGAATCAGCTTTTCGTAAAGGCCGGAGAAATGTGAGTTCCATCGCTCCACCATCTCTTTCCTAGGATACGTCATCACTGCAGGAAATATTCAGATGGAACCTGACAAGGTGAGAGCGGTGGTGGATTTGCCTCAACCAACATCCAGAGCGCAGCTGCAACATTTTCTGGGGTTTGCCAATTTCTACCGTTGTTTAGTCCGGGGTTACAGGCACTAAAGCGATGAACATTTGACTTATGAATTAGGGCTGAGTTCCTCTATCAGGTTTAGAAGAGAGCACACAGAAAACACTATGCTATTCAAGTATACCGGTACTATACTAAATGCCGCTGTCTGATCTGAAAACACTATACTAAATGCACAGTTGCTGTCCAATATGAAATGTTATGCTAAATGCAGTAATGCTGTCTGGCCAGAAAACATCAGGCTGAATGCAGAGCTGATAACTCCCAGTGTCTGCTGAAAGCTCTGAAGGCCACAACACATCAAATGGGCTTCCTTCACTGAACAACGGTGTCAATTAAAGAACTGAGGAAAAATAAATAAAAGTCACATTAAACTAGAAGGCATGAGAGAGCAAAGAAATGTTTTTTTGATTCCAGAGATGAGATCAGTATACACAATAGAGCGTGTTAACTCATGCATTGAGAATTTGTTTTAGATAACTGCATATTAATTCCACAATATAGGAACAGGAGTGAAATAAATCTGATTCCCGATGTTTCTGACAGCGACTCTCTCACCTCTCTTCCTCTTTGATGAATTAATCTGAGGCAACACATGGTTTACCTACAGTGGTTCCTCATTTAAAAGTTGCGTCATACTGGAGTATAGTGTGAGGTATGCTGTGGTATGCCTTGAGTTGCAGTGCATGCCGTTAATGCTCATTTGAACCACCAGAGGGCATCTTTCAGCACATCTACTCGATCTCGTCTTTTTAATAATAACAAAGATGTTGATGAACAAATACTGTATGTCCTTATTTCTATTAGATATACAGTGTATAAATCATTACCTATTAAAAGATTTTGATATTATGAGGAATATAATAGATTTACATATGTGTAGGGGGTTGATACATTAGGGCAAATCAGGTCTGTGATAATGAGTTAGAAATGTCAAACTTTAGTCTTGTGTCAGGTGAACTGACAGCTTTGGTCTGACAATTTTAGTTCAAGCATTTTACTTATAAAAATAAATAACAAAGGGAGCCTTGAATAATTAAACAATAAATGAACTGCAACATGTTGGCTGAAGCAATTCCAATCACGAATGCATGCGCCAGTTTTAATTATTATTTTTTTTTCTAGTGCTTTTATCTATTCGGTAACATTCCAGTCTCACAGCAACTAAAATAAATAATTAAATATATACATATAAATCATAAAAAGCGCCTTCTTTATTTCCTTATCTTTACTGTCACACCCTGATCTGTTTCACCTGTCCTTGTGATTGTCTCCCACCCCTCCAGGTGTCGCTTATTATCCGCGGTGTATATCCCTGTCTTGCTGTGCCAGTTTGCTGTCATTCTTGTTTGCCAAGTCAACCAGCGGTTTTCCTTGCTCCTATTTTTTCCCGGTCTCTTTTGGTTCTAGTCCCCCTGGTTTCGACCCTTGCCTGTCCTGACTCTGAACCCGCCTGCCTGACCACTCTGCCTGTTCTGTCTTCAAGCATGCCTATCCCCTTGTACTGTTTGGACCCAGATCTGGTTACTGAACCCCTGCCTGTCCTGACCTCGAGACTGCCCTTCGTCTGGTACTGTTAATGAACTCTCGCCTGTCCCCGACCTACCTTTTGCCCACCCTTTGGATTAATAAATATCGGAGCACAACCATCTGCTTCCTTTGTCTGCATTTGGGTCTCGCCTTGTGTCCTTATATTTACAGGGTTAATTCCGTGTTGGTTACAGGGTTAAAACAGAAAAAGCTCAAAAGGCTAATAGTTTAGTGGTTAAGGTTAGGGTTATGGTTTGGGGAAGGCTTTAAACAAAATATAAAAAAAATGACAAGCTATTATCAGTATTCTTGCAGCTTGCTAGTGCATTGAGAACTGCAGTGGCACAAATCTAAATCTATTTCTAGAGATTAGTCTCTGCTCCTTCCCTCGCTCAGATGATTGACCATAGCATTCACACCTAGCCAAACAGACTATCCTTTTGTAAATTAATGGGAGTGTGAATGTTTCTGTCCAAGAGTCTCTCTCCTTTCGCGCTATCGAGTCCTGCATCAGGCAACAAAATCAGCTGGTGGGTGGTCATGAAAGAGAACATGGGTAAATACAATGGTGAAATTACATTTGATTTTCTAAAAATACGATACTTGTGCCTTACATTGTTTTAGCTTTATTTGTCGGCTAATTGAGGCTTTTCATTCAAGTGATGAATGAAATATTTTTGCAAATTAAATAAAACGTAGGATTTTTGCAGCCTATATTTCATTTTGGGAATTGTTTATTTAAGTTTCAATAAAACAAATATTAGCTAAACGATATTGATTGTAAATATCTTGTTTCGTTACATCGGCTATAGGCTTTCATTAGGTTATTAGAAGACTCTTTGAAAGACATTTGAGTTGTAACCAATATAATAACCAATCTTCATGAGGCATTGCCAGCTGTGAACTCTACAACACGCTTCAGACAACCAGGGTGCATATGATAACATTTGATAACTATAATTTTTGCCTGACACGATAACTTTGCCTTCTCTTAATTCTTGCCTTATACGTTGGCATGCATAATGTAAATTTAACCAATTCTGATATTTTGAATGATGTGATAGGTATTGCACTGAATCATACAGTATTATGCCGGTTGAAAGCGGAATGTTCATAATATTACCGTTATATCAACACACTCGTCATTCCAGTTCAACAACTCTAAATTACTTTTGCATGCACTCCAAATGGATACCTTTAAATAATAGTTAATGAAATAATAGTTCATAAAATAATTGAAAGAAAAATGTGATTATTTATTAGCCTACTGGTTATATGTGAATTAGGCCTCATGTAAAATCATTTTCAAAAGGGCAACAAATACTGTTGCATTTAGGTCTAGACTATTTATGGGTTGATCATATAGAAATATCTTAACAAAGCAATTGCCTCTCTATGGCGCAGAAACCACTGACTCATTGCCTTTTTCTATAATCAAGACACGTGCTGGTGTTAGGACAGTTAAATGTTAGGACAGCTCATCAGGTCTCCTAAATATCTGTGGACTATGTGGAACTCTTATGACTGAAGAGGCTTCATGCATAGCAAGTTACAGTATTAGGACTAAACAGGATGCACTCTTCGGCGTACAGCTTGATGTTGGTTATACAAGGCTACTAATATAAGAAGCCTACTAATAATAATATTACTTATTATAATGAAGATCATAATAACATTTGTAATGATAACAAGAAAGATATAAAGAAAAAAGAGGGTATAGGTGTGAGAGCTGGTGCTGTTAGATTGCAATATTATTTTCATGCCCATTTGGAACAATGTAAACAACTAAATAAATTAAGTTAAATCAGAGAGTCTGTTCTAACAAAAATAAAATGGTTAAGCCTTTATTATAGCACAGATTAAAAACAGCCGTATTTGTGAAATTGATTTATCCAATATTTTGCGGTTGCTCACGGAATCAGTAGGCTACCACAAACCACAAACGGGCAACATAAGCAGGATCTGTCTTATTTCTGTAGATATACAGTATATGGATAATTTATAAAGCCAGGTACGTTAAACAGTTAGGCTACTGACTATAAACCTAATTAAGTTGGCGATTCCTCTCTCCTCACTCCGCTGCTGCCTCCGCTGCATTGTTCTCAACACCAATATGCTGGTTAATTTATTATGCACACAGCAACAGGCGCCAATTCAATGGCGCACAAAACTTGTGTTTCAGCACCGTGGACAGCAAAATTCTTCAGCATAGGGATGAGTGACTCACAAATTCGTGGCTTTCGTTCAAAATAAGTTACACTATAATGCAGGGTTAATGACATTCTTTTGGATCGTCTTTAGCATACGGAATCTCTCTCTCGCTACAGCTCATTTCGTTTGAATTATGTGGATTATAATAAATTGAAATATTTGTAGGGGTTGATTTGTAGGTCTGTGATATTGAGTTAGAAATGTAAAACATTAGAGGACTAACACCTCGAATATATTGCGTTTTTGGCCATTAGGCTACACTTTACAATAGGACTTAACTCTGACTGAACGCAGCATCTATCAGTAGCCTAAACTGGGATACAAATTGGGGGATTTTTTTCACACCTAGCCAAGCTATTACACTGCGTGCACAATTATTAGGCAAATTGTATCCCTCGGGATTCATTTTATTGTTGAACAAACACAATGTTCTCAGTCAATCCAAAATGTTATTGAACCTCAAACCTGAATGTTTAACAAAGGAAAAGTGAGTTTTGTCTTTCTCAGGGAAATATATAAGTGTGCACAATTATTTGGCAACTATTAGTGTGCAGAATTATTAGGCAACTAAATTACAAAAATAATCTCTCAACTCACTTGTTTATTCGCAATATTTAGAGTAAGTAACAGATAAGTAACACAAATTGACAATTATATAACATTTTTGTCCTTTCAAAAATATTCAGTGACCAATATACCCACCCTTATTTTCAATAACTGCCATGAGCCTTCCATCCATGGAGGTCTGTCAGTTTCTTGATCTGTTCACAAGCAATTTTCACTGAAGTAGCAACCACAGCCTCTCAAATGCTGTTCAAAAAGTTATATTGTCTTCCATCACTGTAAATCTCACGTTTGAGAAGGGCCCACAAGTTCTCAATAGGATTTAAGTCAGGTGAGGAAGGGGGGCAGGTCATTATTCAGGCTCTTTGAGGCCCTTGCTCGCTAGCCAAGCAGTGGAGTACTTGGATGCATGTGATGGAGCATTGTCCTGCATAAAGATCATGGCCTTCTAGAATGCTGAGGACTTCTTCCTGTACCACTGTTTGACGAAAGAATCTTCCAGAAACTGGCAGTAGGTTTGGGAGTTGAGTTTCAGTCCATCTTCAACCCGAAAAGGTCCAACTACCTCATCCTCAATGATAGCAGCCCATACCAGTACCCCTCCTTCACCTTGCTGGCACCTGGCTCAAAGTGGTGCCCTGTATCCATTACTGATCCAGCCACGGGCCCATCCATTTGGTCCATCAAGAGTCACTTTCATTTCATCTGTCCATAAAACCTTTGAAAAATCTGTCTTCAGGTATTTCTTTGCCCAATCTTGACGCTTCAACTTGTGAGTCTTATTCAGTGGTGGTCTTGTTTCAGTCTTCTTGACCATGGCCATGTCTCTGAGCACTTGACACCTTGTACTTCTGAACACTCCAGGTAGGTTGCAGTTCTGGAATACGGTGGCACTGGAGGATAATGGGTTCCGGGTAGTTTGACGATTAATTCTTCTCTAGTCTTTTGCAGTTCATTTGCGCCTTTTCTTCCCCATGCGTTTTTTTGCGCCCCAGTTGACTATTCGCAACAAAATGTTTGAATGTCCGGTGGTCACACCTCAATAGTTTAGCTATTTAAAGAGTGTCGCATCCGTCTGAAAGGCATTTTACATTTTTGGCTTTTCAGTGTCAGTTAAATTTCTTTTTTGGCCCATTTTACCTGAGGTAATGAGGCTGCCTAATAATTATGCACACCTTGATATAAGGTGTTATTCACTTTCGCCACACCCTCCCTCATTACACAAATACATATCAACTGAAAATGATTAAATCCAATAAGCATTCAAGTTTATATGGCTTGGAGTTTGAAAATGTGAATAGAAACAATGATACGATCAGAATACTCACTTGCCTAATAATTGTGCACGCAGTGTAGACTATCCTTTTGTAAATTGATGAAAGTGTGAATGTTTCTGTCCGAGAGTCTCTATCCTCTCGCACAAGAGTCCTGTATTGGACCAAAAAATATCAGGTGGTCACGGAGTTGAGAGTGAACTTGGGAATATACAATGGCGCAATTACACTTGACATGAGGACTGACGATTTTCAAAAAAAGGATACTTGTGTCTTACAGCCCATTACTTAAACAAATAGTGGGTGCTCGTGGAGAGGGTGCTATCCAACAAAGAGAGAGACAGTTCCAGCTCAAAACTGCAGATATAGGTCAGCTATTGTGAAAGAATACTTGTGGATCTTGTTGATTTCCTTTATTGTTCGAAGAGGCCAGGCTTGCCTTGGATGCAGGCAAACCGCCTACTCTTCACCTGGTAATTGTGTGGTTTCAAAGGATAAAGCGTCACCTACAGATGGATTTGTGGTGTCAGAGAGAAGCCATCTGCGAGCCTACGGCCATGCATGGTGGATGACAGGCTTTTCCTGCACAGCAATGTGAAGAAATACAAGTGATGAATGGACTATTTTTGAAGATATTGTTTTAGTAGTTTTATTTGTTAACTAAAATTAGGCGGCTCTTTAGAAGCGATTTGAGTTGTCAATGTGCGGCATAGCACGGTGAGATTTTTTTTAATTATTCTTAATTCATGGCATGGTCGCTTTTTAGCCAAATATTGAATGGACATGCAGACAAATTAATTCATGCAGGAAAAGAGGAATAATAGCCTAATATTGTCATAAAAACAATTAGGCTAAATAAATGTATATTACTTTGTTGGGTAACGGATTGGCTCTTGGAACTCATAAGAGGCAGCTTCTTTCTTCAAAGAATTGACCGTAGAGCTCCGAGACAGAATTGTGTCAAGGCACAGATCTAGGGAAGAGTACACCAAAAAAGTATTCAGCATTGAAGGTCCCCAAGAACACAGTGGCCTTCATCATTCTTAAATGAAAGAAGTTTGGAACCACCAAGACTCTTCTTAGAGCTGGCCGCTTGGCCAAACTGAGCAATCGGGGGCGAAGGGCCTTGGTCAGGGAGGTCTCCAAGATCCCGATGGTCACTCTGACAGAGCTCTAGAGTTCCTCTGTGAAGATGGGAGGACCTTCCAGAAGGATAACCATCTCTGCAGCACTCCACAAATCAGGCCTTCATAGTGGAGTGGCCAGACGGAAGCCACTCCTCAGTAAAAGGCACATAAGAGCCCACTTGGAGTTTGCCAAAAGGCACCTAAAGACTCTCCGACCATGAGAAACAAGATTCTCTGGTCTGATGAAACCAAGATTGAACTCTTTGGCCTGAATGCCAAGCATCACATTTGGAGGAAACCTGTCACCCTCCCTTCGGTGAAGCATGGTGGTGGCAACATCATGCTGTGGGGATGTTTTTCAGCGGCAAGGACTGGGAGACTGGTCTGTAACGACGGAAAGATGAACGGAGCAAAGTATAAAGAGATCCTTGATAAAAACGTGCTGCAGAGCGCTAAGGACCTCAGACTAGGGCGAAGGTTCACATTCCAACAGGACAATGACCCTAAGCACACAGCCAAGATAACGCAAGAGTGGCTTTGGGACAAGTCTCTGAATGTCCTTGAGTGGCCCAGCCAGAGCTCAGAATTGAACCTGATCGAATATCTCTGGAGGGACCTGAAAATAGCTGTGCAGCAACGCTCCCCATCCAACCCGCTAGCGGAACGTCTAGCCAATATCCAATGGAACAGCGTGGCGCGAAATACAAAAACCTCAAATGCAATAATTTCCATTTTTCAAAACATACGACTATTTTACACCATTTTAAAGATAAGACTCTCGTTGATCTAACCACATTGTCCGATTTCAAAAAGGCTTTACAGCGAAAGCAAAACATTAGTTTATGTTAGGAGAGTACATAGACCAAAATAATCACACAGACATTTTCCAAGCAAGCATATATGTCACAAAAACCCAAAACACAGATAAATGAAGCACTAGCCTTTGATGATCTTCATCAGATGACACTCCTGGGACATTATGTTATACAATACATGCATGTTTTGTTCAATCAAGTTCATATTTATATCAAAAAACAGCTTTTTACATTGGTGTGTGATGTTCAGAAAATGTATTCCCACCGAAAACATCCGGTGAATTTACTAAATTACCTTTCATAAACGTTGCCAAAATACATAACAATTATTTTAAGAATTATAGATACAGAACTCCTTTATGCAATCGCTATGTCAGATTTTAAAATAGTTTTTCGGCGAAAGCACATTTTGCAATATTCTGAGTACATAGCTCAGCCATCACGGCTAGCTATTTTGACACCCGCCAAGTTCGGGGCACACTAAACTCAGAATTAGTATTTGTGAAATTGTATTACCTTTGCTGATCTTCGTCAGAATGCACTCCCAGGACTGCTACTTCCACAAGAAATGTTGTTTTTGTTTCAAATAATCCATAGTTATGTCCAAATACCTCCGTTTTGTTCATGCGTTCAGGTCACTATCCAAAGGGTAACGCACGAGCGCATTTTGAGACAAAAAAATGGTAAATGTTCCATTACCGTACTTAGAAGCATGTCAAACGCTGTTTAAAATCAAATTTTATGGTATTTTTCTCGTAAAATAGCGATAATATTCCAACCGGACAATAGTGTATTCATTCGTGTGAATGCGCATATCCAATCTCTTTGTCACCAGGCAGACCACTGAGAAAATGAGCTACTATACTCTGCCCAGAGACAGGAGACGCCTCAATCCGCTTTCTGAAGGCTTTAGAGAGCCAATGGAAGCCTTAGAAAGTGCTACGTAACCCCACAGATACTGTAGTTTCGATAGAGAATCAAAAGAAGAACTACAAATTCTCAGACAGGCGACTTCCTGCTTGGAATTTTCTCAGGTTTTTGCCTGCCATATGAGTTCTGTTATACTCACAGACACCAATCAAACAGTTTTAGAAACTTTAGAGTGTTTTCTATCAAAATCTACTAATAATATTCATATTCTCATTTCTGGGCAAGAGTAGTAACCAGTTTAAATCGGGTACGTTCTTTTCATCCGGCCGTGAACATACAGGTTTTAAGGATCTGCAGAGAAGAATGGGAGAAAGTCCCCAAATACAGCTGTGACACGCTTGTAGCGTCATACCCAAGAAGACTTGATGCTGTAATAGCTACCAAAGGTGCTTCAAAATAGTACTGATATATATACATTTGGAAGAACTTTTAAAAAACAAATTTTCCCTTTGTCATTATGGCGTATTGTGTGTAGATGGTTGAGGGAAAAAAATGTTTTAATCAATTTTAGAATAAAGCTGTAACGTAACAAAATGTGAAAAAGGTGAAGGGGTCTGAATACTTTCTGAAGGCAGTGTAGAGGGGCTATCACTCTTTCCACACTTTGGTAAATAAAGCCAATTTGTTATTTTATAATTTTTTCTTTGTTTTTAGCCTTGTTTAATAAAACATTGTCAACGGAAGCATGTGTCCCATTGTGCATCAAAGACACATCTGCTGCAGTGGAATCCCCGGTGCCACACACAGCCACACCTTTCCCCTCAGGGAGAATGCACAAAGGGGAGCACAATGAGTCCCTGGTACAGGGTGGTGTACCCCGCCAGGGCTAGGAGGACTACGCCAGCCATGCCAGCCTATCTATAAAAAATGACTAGGCAGCTGCTGTAATCTCAGCATGCTATCTGGCTTAATTAAAATGCGATCTATTCAGAGATGCAATAATCTTCACTGTCTTTCACAATGGAGATCATTAGGATGTGTTTACATCAAACCTCGCTCTTTGGGGTTCAGTCTCCTCCGATGATGCATGGTAGAGAGTATCAGAGTATGGCTTTAATTTTCCTCATGTTTTGGAGGGATTTTGGTAGCATCTGTTCAAACCGCCTTCCTTCTAGTGCTTAAGAACTGTTATGGTTCAACAGACAAAGTCAGAAACACAATACCACCAGAACAGAACATTAAAGTGACAACACCACCCAGAATAAAACAGTAAAGAAAAATGGATGCAGTTGGAGAAGGAATCTATAGGCTTTAGTCATGTGGCTGAACTTTCAAGGGGTGCAAAAATTTCAGAACGTCTTTTGGGCTTTTGTAAGTGAGAGAAAGTCAGTGTAGTGTGAGTATCCAATGCAACCTCAACAAACAGTAGTGATGATCGTTAGTTTCATTGTTGAGAGACACTTACATTCATTCAGAGTACATTTGTGCCTCATAACCTGG
The DNA here is from genome assembly GCF_965601325.2 of Salmo salar. NCBI lineage: Eukaryota > Metazoa > Chordata > Actinopteri > Salmoniformes > Salmonidae > Salmo > Salmo salar. The sequence continues at coordinate 45,358,390 of NC_138295.1, read as the reverse complement.
ATTCGGTCTTATGTAGCAAAATTTGAAATGGTGTTTTTTCTTTTATATTAGATAAAAGTAGATACTCAGAGCTACAAAATGGTTGTCACGTCCTGACCAGCAAAGGGGTTATTTGTTTTTATAGTTTGGTCAGAACGTGGCAGGGGGTATTTGTTTAGAGTGTTCCGGGTTTTTTAGTTATGTTCTATGTTAGTATATTTCTATGTTCTGGTCTAGTCTTTCTAGTTCTATGTTTAGGGTTATTGGTTTGACCTTCAATTGGCGGCAGCTGTTCTTCGTTGCCTCTGATTGAAGGTCCTATATAGAGGGGTGTTTTTTGTAATGGGTTTTATGGGAAGTTGTTTTTGCACTGCTAGGGTTAGCCTGCAAAACTGTTTAGCTGTCGTTCGTTTTGTTAAGTGTTCAAGTTTATCAAAATAAAAAGTTAAAATGAGCACTCAACCCACTGCGCCTTGGTCTACTTCATATGACGGCCGTTACAATGGTATATCATACACTGCATTTGAGGAACAATGGGAAAGAAAATTCTGCATTGAAAGTTGATCAACTTGTAAACTCATTTTGATAAAATCGCCTTTGAATGTTCTGCTATCTAGTGAAGAGTTCTCCTTTGTCTACACCCATTCAGCATTGTTCACGCCCTCTTAAGCTTTAGCCCCACCCATCTCGTTTCACTCTCGAAGCGCACACTTGACACTCTGGCTGATGATTTGTTTACCTCTCGATAACATGAAAACAGCCTAACCAGCTCGGCTGGCAACAATTTCATTACGCTTTTTTGCAGACGCTTACTGACACTGGCCATATTCAACGGGTGTTGTACACACATCACGTAACGTTAGCTAACGAGCCAGCCAGCCAATGTTAGCTAGTTAAACAACAATGAACAGTGCCAGCAATGCCACAGTGCTGGGAGCTAACCAATCATGTTCAATGTTAGCTAGCTAACATTAGGCTTTAACTAGAAAAGCAAACATCTCTGGAAACGAATAATACCGTCAGCTAGGGAGCCAGCCAGCTAACGTTAGCTAGCTAACAGTACCCTTTAGCTTGAAATGAAACCACTTTCTGTAAAAACGTGTAATATCTGAAAATGTAGCTAGCTAACGCTAGACTATCTTACCTGTATACATCATTATACATGGACATGTCTCCCTGTCAGGAATGCCATGCCACAATTGCCCTTACATTCAAGATGTAATCGGGAGACAGGTGTTTTCTCCATCTCTTTAGCTATCATACTCTAATTCCACTGATTTCAAAACTTGATCCTCCAGAAAGTGGAGAGCAACACTTATGCAGCTCCACTACACAATACATTTTTTCAAAAGCCGCATCCGACAGGATCACCAACACAGATTGACGAGCTTCTATGTCAGACCAATCCTCTCTCCTCTCTCGGCAAGATCAGCCCAGTATCAGTATTTACAGATGGCATACAAGTTTGTTATTAAGGCACATGAAAGTTCACATGTTCAAGAAGGCATTTCTGCCCAAAAAACTATTTTGATAATATTTTTTAAATTACATTCAAACAGCTGTCCTGTGAAGTTGTGACTTGCGACATACGCCTAGCTACCTGAAATGGGTCACATATGAATAGAAATGAAATATTAACCTGTTGGGGCTAGGGGACAGTATTTTCACGGCTGGATAAAAAAACGTACCCGATTTAATCTGGTTACTAATCCTACCCAGTAACTAGAATATGCATATACGTATTATATATGGATAGAAAACACCCTAAAGTTTCTAAAACTGTTTGAATGGTGTCTGTGAGTATAACAGAACTCATTTGGCAGGCAAAACCCTGAGACAGATTCTGACAGGAAGTGGATACCTGATGTGTTGAATTACCTTTAAGCCTATGCCATTGAAACACACAGGGGCTTATTAATGTTTTGGCACTTCCTATTGCTTCCAGTAGATGTCACCAGCCTTTACAAAGTGTTTTGAGTCTTCTACTGTGAGATCTGACCGAACAAGAGCCTTGGAACGGTGATGGCCGATTAGACTCTGGCGCGCGAGGTCATGTTGGGTACCCTCGTTCCAATACGTTTTAAAAGAGAATGCATTCGTCCACCTTGAATATTATTCATGTTCTGGTTAAAAAAGGCACTAATGATTTATGCTATACAACGTTTGACATGTTTGAACGAACATAAATATATTTTTTCCCCTCGTTCATGAAGTGAAGTCCGGCGGGCTTAGATCATGTGCTAACAACACGGAGCTTTTTGGACATAAATGATGAGCTTTTTTGAACAAAACTACATTCGTTATGGACCTGGGATGCCTGGAAGTGACATCTGATGAAGAGAATCAAAGGTAATGGATTATTTACATAGTATTTTCAATTTTAGATCTCTCCAACATGGCGGTCAGTCTGTATCGCAAAGCTTATTTTTCTGGGCGCAGTGCTCAGATTATTGCAAAGTGTGATTTCCCAGTAAGGTTATTTTTAAATCTGGCAAGTCGATTGCGTTCAAGAGATGTAAATCTATAATTCTTTAAATGACAATATAATATTTTACCAATGTTTTCTAATATTAATTATTTCATTTGTTGTGCTGACTTGACTGCCGGTTATTGGAGGGAAACGATTTCCTGAACATCAACGCCATAGTAAAACGCTGTTTTTGGATATAAATATGAACTTGATAGAACTAAAAATGCATGCATTGTCTAACATAATGTCCTAGGAGTGTTATCTGATGGAGATTGTCAAAGGTTAGTGCATCATTTTAGCTGGTTTTATGGTTTTGGTGACGCCTGTCTTTGTGTTGACAAAACATTACACACAGCTATTGTCAATGTACTCTCCTAACATAATCTAACTTTATGCTTTCGCCGTAAAAACTTTTTGAAATCGGACAACGTGGTTAGATTAAGGAGATGTTTATCTTTCAAAGGGTGTAAGATAGTTGTAGGTTTGAAAAATTAGAATTTTGACATTTATTTGGTTTCAAATTTGCCGCTCTTGAAATGCACCTGCTGTTGATAGGGTGCACCACGGGTGGCACGCTAGCGTCCCACATAGCCCCAAGAGGTTGAAACTCATTAGAACAAGCCTTGAAGTGCTTTTCTATAAGTTATTTGCAGGTTGGTGGGTAGCTGCATTGACTTTCAGACTATTCTGCTATAACCTCACATATAATACATATGCAAATGTAAATTAATATAGTCATTAAATATGAATTTGACTGGGACATTTTTAGAGACAAAGCCACATACTATAACATTCGTTGGAGAGAAGCAGCACTATAGGAGCCAGAGAGTAAAACAGATGAATGCCTTTATTTTGCCACCACTGTAGCTCTCCACCCCACCACTACCCAGTGATGGAACAAATTGGAGGGACATATTTAGATGAGGAAGTACTCCCTGTGTGACACTTAAGTCCATTTCTCAGCAATGCAAATGAGTGAGAAATGATGTTATGCTGCAGTTCACTGTAGGAGTGCCATTTTGTCAAAGTGGCTAGTGAAGACAATGCGGCACGTTCTCTGCAAACAAAGCACCGGCCTGCCAACTGGCCAGTGAAAGAGTTGCAACACTCTTCAAACTTTACAACACAAAGAGACACCACAGCAAACTTTTCCAATTCCCTAATTCAGCTCCTAGTGTCCTTACCTTTTTTCATATGTGGGCTTAAATTTCTTCAATATTTGCTGACATTTGAAAGCGATCTTGTTTTGTCCCTTTAAACATCTCTAACATCTTCAGAGGAAACAACAGATGTCCAATGATTATTCTGTGGCATTACTATGAAAATGACAGGATTAGTATTCTTCCTCAGCTTTTCTCTGGACTCTAGAGAACCATGTCTGTGTACTTTCAGGTTAAGGAACAACAGTCGGAGCAAGGCAGAGACTTCTGTTTGTATCCGACTTTCTCATCATTGCTATGACTGAAGCTGTCAGTTTTTTTCTCTCCTTTGACTCCCTAAGCTTGCCTGGAGTTCACTGGACACTCTCCCTTTTATTTACTCTGTGAAGTTTCTCAGCACTCTACTGTTTACTTTCAAAACTTTACCATTGAATGTTATCAGAAGAGTTTGCAGAGGTAGTATCCCTGAGTGCCGTCGGGGTGTACATTTACATCATTTAGGAGACGCTCTTATCCAGAGCGACTTACAAATTGGTGCATTCACCTTAACCTGTTAGGGCTAGGGGGCAGTATTGACACGGCCGGATAAAAAACGTACCCGATTTAATCTGGTTACTACTCCATCACAGGGCTAGCTATTTAGACACCCAGCAAGTTTAGCACTCACCAAAGTCAGATTTACTATAAGAAAAATGTTATTACTTTTGCTGTCTTCATCAGAATGCACTCCCAGGACTTCTACTTCAATAACAAATGTTGGTTTGGTCCCAAATAATCCATTGTTATATCCAAATAGCGGCGTTTTGTTCGTGCGTTCAAGACACTATCCGAAAGGGTAAATAAGGGTGACGAGCATGGCGCAATTCGTGACAAAAAAATTCTAAATATTCCATTACCGTACTTCGAAGCATGTCAACCGCTGTTTAAAATCAATTTTTATGCCATTTTTCTCATAAAAAAGCGATAATATTCCGACCGGGAATCTGCGTTTAGGTAAACAGACGAAAGAAAATAAAGCATGGGGTCGACTCGGGCACGCGCCTAAGCCCATAGTACTCTGATCGGCCACTTGCCAAATGCGATAGTGTGTTTCAGCCAGAGGCTGCCTCTGAGAGCCTATGGGAGCCGTAGGAAGTGTCACGTTATAGCAAAGATCCTCAGACTTCAATAAAAAGAGCCAAGATAAACAACAACTTGTCAGACAGGCCACTTCCTGCATGGAATCTTCTCAGGTTTTGGCCTGCCATATGAGTTCTGTTATACTCACAGACACCATTCAAACAGTTTTAGAAACTTTAGAGTGTTTTCTATCCAAAGGCAATAATTATATGCATATTCTAGTTACTGGGCAGGAGTAGTAACCAGATTAAATCGGGTACGTTTTTTATCCGGCCGTGTCAATACTGCCCCCTAGCCCTAACAGGTTAATGATGGTGTTGGAGTTGTGTTGGCCGTGCAGTCATGAGTGAACAGGGAGTACAGGAGGGGACTGAGCACGCACCCGAGGGGTCCCCATGTTGAGGATAAGCGTGCCGGATGTGTTTACCTACCCTTACCACCTGGGGGCGGCCCGTCAGGAAGTCTAGGATTCAGTTGCAGAGGGAGGTGTTTAGTCCCAGGGTCCTTAGCTTAGTGATGAGCTTTGAGGGAACTATGGTGTTGAACGCTGAGCTGTAGTCAATGAATAGCATTCTCACATAGGTGTTCCTTTTGTCCAGGTGGGAAAGGGCAGTGTGGAGTGCAATGGAGATTGCATTATCTGTGGATCTGTTGGTGCGGTATGCAAATCGGAGTGGGTCTAGGGTTTCTGGCATAATGGTGTTGATGTGAGCCATGACCAGCCTTTCAAAGCATTTCATGGCTACAGACAAGAGTTCTATGGGTCGGTAGTCATTTAGGCAGTTTACCTTAGTGTTCTTGGGCACAGTTCTGCTTGAAACATGTTGGTATTACAGACTCAGACAGGGAGAGGTTGAAAATGTCAGTGAAGACACTTGCCAGTTGGTCAGTGCATGCTCGGAGTACACGTTCTGGTAATCCGTCTGGCCCAGCTGCCTCGTGAATGTTGACCTGTTTAAAGGTCTTAATCACATCCGCTGCGGAGAGCGTGATCACACAGTCATCCGTATCAGCTGATGCTCTCATGCATGTTTCAGTGTTACTTGCCTCGAAGCGAGCATAGAAGTAATTTAGCTCGTCTGGTAGGCTTGTGTCACTGGGCAGCTCTCGGTTGTGCTTCCCTTCGCTGTCTGTAATAGTTTGCTAGCCCTGCCACATCCGACGAGCATCGGAGCTGGTGTAGTTCGATTCGATCTTAGTCCTGTATTGACGATTTGCCTGTTTCATTATTCGTCGGAGGGCATAGCAGGATTTCTTATAAGCTTTTGGGTTAGAGTCCCACTCCTAGAAAGCGGCCGCTCTGCCCTTTAGCTCGGTGCGGCACCCGGATCTTTTACCTCAAAATCTATAATGCACAACAGTAAAATTTCCACCCAAGCTTTCTCTAAACAAAGGACATGTTTCTCTGCTTTTTAGAGCATGTATTTCCCTCTGCAGTCCCCCCATGAATCAAGCCTTGTATGATTCTCCCAGCTCCAGCTCAGTGCAATAATGACTGATTTACTAACTCTACTAACCCACAGAGGGAAAAGACAGACGCCAAAGTGGCTCCGCGTCCACTCACTGGTTCTGCCCCTGAAAGCTATTATTGGTTTGTTACATTTTTTTTTGTGAGTGACATGTAAATGTATCTTGCACATTGATTCATCTGACTTCCATTTGGCCTATATTAAGGTATGGTTGGAAGATTTATGCATCGTCATTGGCTTTTAGATTGGTATGGTGGTGCTGCAAGTTGTTTTATAGATTTTCCATATTTCTAATTTTTTGTGACAAGTCTCTCCAATTGGGTCTCATGCAGGGGGGTTGTATTGCTGATGTACAGAACACAAATCAAAGTTGGTTTGACACAGCATTCTGTCTGTAGGCAGGCCTCATAAAACAGAATCTACTTGCTTCAGAAAAGTATTTCACTATATGCAGTCGTATTTTAAGACCAACTTGACAGTCTCAGGGGTCTTTGAACCTGTCCTTACAGCAATTTAATTGGTTCATTTGGCACAATAACATTCTATTACACAGTATGCTGACATGTGATACAATGGGTCACAAACATTGTCACTGTTGATCTTAGAGTTTCAGTTTTCGTTTGTCTGAAATCATTTCAGTACTTTGTAGCACCACCACATCACATCACTGGTACTATACAGTATGCAGATATGTGACACAGTAGGTCACAAACAATGTCACTATAGAACTAAGAGTTTCAGAGTTTTTATTTGCCTTGATAACATTGCAGCACCAAGCTACTGTATCTAAATATGAATTGGAAAACCAAAAAGGGAAAGATCCTCTAGTTGGCAAGAATACAGCAGACAACAAGTGATAGGACTTTGAGCATACTCCCCTGGTTCTATACTCATTAAAAACTATTAAAACGTTCTTGCAGAGTTTTCTGAGCTCTAGCCAAGGAACAGAGCTTCACTCTGGGACAGCTTCCCTCACTTTTATTTTGTCTTTCAGTAGGTCATCCTTCCAAAGTCACTGCCACATTAGTGTTCACTGCTTCACTGTTAACACCTATTGTTATTGTCTGAATTCTTATTAGGGGTTCATAGCAAAGCTGCGAAACCTATTGTTATTGTTAGAATATTTATTTTTCCTTGACATGGTCAATTAACTAAACTATAGATTTGTAACTTTTTTCAAATTTGGCACACAGAAACTAGAGGCCATGAGTAACTTGTTCCAAAATAATATCACCGATTGGCCTATAGGTGGTGTTGTTATAAGCAGTCTATCAGGATAGATTTTCCTACATCTTGGAAATTGTACAAATAACACCAAATGTGTTATTTTGGCCCGTGGTACATCTCTTAACTTAGTTTGTGAAAAGCTAAGGGATTTGTCATCACTATCATGGACAAATTTGGTATTGATATCTAAAAAAACAAGGACACTATTAACTCATGAACCATTAGTGAAATTGACTCCAGAATTGGAATATAAACTCAATTAAGTACTGACTTTAATGATTACCTGCTGCATTCAAAAACATGAATTACATCATCCTTGTGGTATTGAGAGATAATCATGGTAATCCTTTCACTGATTGCACACACTTAAAGGAAGATAGTTCCTACATGATAAAGTGTTCATTTTGTTATCCAACTGATCTTGTGTCCTTTCTGTCATCCTATGAACCCTGTTCATTGCTGCTCTTAGATATATTTTATATTTGTTGCCTTTCGTCTTGGTACTCTCTAACTCAGAATAATGTTCCACCTGCTAGTCTGTCAAGATTTGACACATTGTATAAACATCCACTTAAAGGTCTGTCACAGGCATCCGACCAGCACCATTTCATGCTAATTCACTTTAAATGGAAAATACTTTTATTCCTGTCTATATGTTTGTGAGAGGAATCTGTTAGCACCTCCAAGTATCCCGGTTCCAGGGAAACTGTCCGGCCATCTCAACCCTCACCAGGTTGTTTTGATTGTGTCATTCTAATGGATTTAGCCTCAGATGGATGAAAGTGCTAGATGATCCTAAATAATCCTGCTCTTGCATATGTGTATCACCGTCCAAGCAATCATACTTTACTTTGAGTTACTGTGCCTGATAAAGTTATTTTGAGTGTCTACTATAATATTATCCCATTAGCAGTCTGTATGTGTAACAAAGAGTGCATCATATTTTCTTCAAATCAAAGGCAAGTAATTTTAATGCCAACAAATTAACTTGTATTGCTGTACATCCTACATTTGGTGATGAGGACAAAAACGAGAGATAAACCAAAAAAGAATGATTCATCAAACTGTTTGTAAAGAAGTATTGTTAAATCAGAGAGTTGTACATTAGTCACCACATTCCACATTCTCAAAGGAGAGAGAGAGAGAGAAGCCAAATGAGACACATGACTGAGGAGACACAGGACAGGCCATGTTTGAAGCCATCCTGTGGGTGTGGTGGGTAACAGGGGAGGGAGGAGTCATCATCATAGAGCAACCTGACCAGCAGGCGTGGACTGTTGTCTCGAGCTGCTCAACCACTGAGTATTCCCTCGGTTGTGTCATATTTCCTATTCAGTGCTACTTTTGATCACTACTTTTGATCAGTGTCTAAAGTAGTGTGCTATATAGGGAATAGGTTGCCATTTTGGACACAACACCTGTCTATTCCCTAGGGCCTGTGCCACTCCACTCAGCAATCAGTCCACTAGCTCTCCCCTGGTCTTATTTTTATTTTTATTTTATTTTTTCCACATCATCACCAGCCACCAGCCAGACGTCCATGTGAGAGAAAGAGCACTCCTCCAGACCCTCATACAATATTAATGAGTAATTAGAGGTTGAGGCTGACCCCAGCCCAGCCCTCTGTGATGAGAAGCAGTGCTGAAGAGACCACCATCTGAGTGCTAGCCCTATATCGCGACAGAGACCTATAAGACCCCCCATTTATTACAGAGCACAGGGAGTCAATGTCCAATGAGAAAAGCGAGGGTTGGGCCTTGCATGCACTCACCTTGTCTCACCTCTTGTGCTTCGCCTGGTTGTTTACATTTGTCTCCTCCTCCTTGTTAATATCCCACCAATAATTACAGTATTGTGCTGTGATTGCACAATCTCAGGTGGATTTTGCCTAAGGGGGGTTAGGCAATATTGGTTTCTCCAGCCAATGATTATGGCCAACATTGAACGGCTTCAATATTGGAGCATAATTTAATTATTTAGCATGGCTAGGAACACTAAAGGGGTGCTGTGCAATTCCTAAAGTTGTTAACAGCAACACTGTAGGCAACCAGGACCTTTCTGCATGACAGAGGAATCACAGAATAACTCACAGCAGTATTGTTTGGGGAGTCAACAACCTCACAACTTTTAAGGAATGATAAAAAAGTTACTATAAAGATTTGGGGGGATTTAACTTCCTTCAGGCTGCACACATTTGCTGACCAAGAAGGAGGCATCAACCAGAGTAATCTACATTTCTGTTCAGTTAATGTCAAGTCCTCAATCTGAGCTGTGGGATAACACACGGGAATATCGATTTCTTATATCACCCATAAGGGCATTATATGGGTTTGGAGACAAATCTCCACTTTCCCCTTACAAAGTCAAATAGTTTTTTCCCATACTGCATCATTGGGCTCTAATTCATCCATTATCATCAAAATGGCCAAAAATTGTTATTTGAAAGTGGTCCCAGCATGACTATATCAATGAAAATGAACAGTGCCTTCAAAAAGTATTAACACCCATTGATTTTTTTTTTTACATTTTGTGGTGTTACAAAGTAGGATTAAAATGGATTTAAAGATGCAGTATGCAGACCTTCTAATAATTCACCTAATTTCAGTTTGTGACAAAACAAGCAAGTATTTTTTTAAATTTATTAAGATCCCCATTAGCCAATGGCGACAGCTAATCTTACTGGGGTCCAACACATAACAGAAAATACATTACAAACAAAATACTTTGCAAGTTATATACATTTAAACACATTAACATGTGTGTGTGTGTGTGTACCTCTATAAGTTACACATGCATGTATGTACATACACACAACAAGTAGGTCACAGGGGGGAGAGGCGTTGTGCCGTGAGGTTTATTTGTTTTTTGAAACCAGGCCTTTTCCATTTTTAGCTGTTTGAAGCTGGTGTAAAAGATGCAGCAGAAAGTAAAAGACGCAGCATAGAAATAGAGCACATAGAACAGATCTACTGCTTCTTAGACTTGCTTTCAATGAGAATGAGAGATCTATAACTGCCACATTTTTTTGTGAATTTGGTCGGGTCACCCAAAAAGTTACATATTGCAGCTTTAATTATCATTTTTTGTCAACAATCTACACAGCATACTTTAATGTCTAAGTGGAAGAAAAATTGTAAAAAATATATGAAAAAAATAAAACACATATTTTTATTAGATAAGTATTCAACCTTCTGAGTCAATACATGTTAGAATCACCATTGGCAGTGATTTAAGCTGTGAGTCTGGGCCAGTAACTGAAAGGTTGCTAGATCGAATCCCCGAGCTGACAAGGTAAAAATCTGTCGTTCTGCCCCTGTACAAGGCAGTTAACCCACTGTTCCTAGGCTGTCATTGTCAATAAGAATGTGTTCTTAACTGTTAGGGATAGGGGGCAGTATTTTCACGTTCGGATGAAAAGCGTGCCCAGAGTAAACTGCCTGCTACTCTGGCCCAGAGTCAAATATTTGCATATTATTTGTAGATTTGGATAGAAAACACTCTGAAGTTTCTAAAACTGTTTGAATGATGTCTGTGAGTATAACAGAACTCATATGGCAGGCAAAAACCTGAGGAAAATCTGAGGCTTGTAGTTTTTCAAGTGAATCCCTATACAATTTGTAGTGTTAACGGGGTCATGTTGCACTTCCTAACGCTTCCATTAGATGTCAGTCTTTAGAACGTTGTTTCAGGCTTTTACTGTGAATATGGAGCGAACAAGAGCTCCTGGAACCAGGTGTCCCAGGACAATGCATGATTTCAGTCACGCGAGCAGGCTTGGGAGCGAGCTGAGTTCATCTTCATTCCTAAAGAGAACGGAATCGTCCGGTTGGAATTTTATTGAACATTTATGTTAAAAACAACCTAAAGATTGATTCTATACATCGTTTGACATGATTCTCCAAACTGTAGTATAACTTTTTTGACTTTTCGTCTGGAGTTAGCAAGCGCGCGCCTGGAATAGTGAACCTACCACGCGAACAAAATGGAGGTATTTGGACATAAAGATGAAGTTTATCGAACAAAACAAACATTTATTGTTGAACTGGGATTCCTGGGAGTGCATTCTGATGAAGATCATCAAAGGTAAGTGAATATTTATCATACTATTTCTGAGTTTTATTGACTCCAAAATGGCGGGTTTCTGTTTGGCTTGTATTGAACAATGTGCTTTCGCCGTGAAGCTTTTTTGAAATCTGACACAGCGGTTGCATTAAGGAGAAGTGTATCTATAATTCTGTGCATATCACCTGTATATTTTGTCAAAGTTCATAAGTTTTTCTGTAAATTGATGTGGCCCTCTGCAAAATCATCGGAGGTTTTGGAGGCTGAACATTACGCGCCAATGTAAAATGGGGTTTTTGGATATAAATATGAACTTTATCGAACAAAACATACATGTATTGTGTTCCTCCAGCGTTCGTTCCTGAACCACCTGTTGTGCTTGTTGGGCCTGGACGAACTGAGCTATCAACTCATCCATGCTGCTACTGTGTAAACATTAACCCTGATCTGACCACATTATCAGAGATGCCCGCATTCTCCACCACTTGTGGCAGACCAGGGGGTTTGGTCAAGACGTTTACCCATATCAGACATGGACAGAGAAGGATTATCTCAGTTTCAAGGGTGTTTATTTAAATAATAGATCAAAAAGAAAAGGTCTCCCCTATGAGACTGTCTCCGGGATGACGTCTTCTGGTATTCCGGGTCTGGCTGTATCAGGTCGGGCACAAAACTTACCTCTGCGCCCTTCAACAATACCACGGGAGTCCATTCCTCCTCTGTGCTGCCCTTCTGGCAGCTTTATGGGCCTTACACAGCTGGTGAGCAATCCGCCCTTGATTGCTCACCAGCTCCCAATCAGCTCCAATTAGTCCTGGCTGGAGAGCCCGTCGAGACCTGGCACGTCCAGCAGATGGAGCCATCACCTCGTGATGTATACGTCATCTGTTACCAGGTCTCGTCGAGTCTCCCCCTGGTGGCTGACCTGCTGTACGCCACATAACATATCAGTTTGCAAACAATGTTGAAAAGAAATCATACAATCATGTCATACAATCAGTCTCTTTTTTTGCTTTCTGGAGTAAGGTGTTTCAGCCTAGCTCGGTGGTGGGTTAGCCTGCGGAAAATATGTAGCAAAGTGATTGGTAATGTTCTCTAGTTGCGCCGTGATTGGCTCAGTGTTCTGTCACTCATGGGGACACTACGTCAACGCAAAATCTACAGGTAGATGTCAAAAATTCAAGCTCCTTGGGTGCTAACATAGAGTTACATTAGAAGTGCCCAACCAAGAAGGCTCAAGGTTATTGGCCACAAATAAAATCTCTACTGTAGCTTTGATTGGACCGATCATGTCAACATCAGACTTTCAAAATCTTAGCTATTAACCTCTATGGGCTAGGTGGGACGCTAGCGTGCCACCCGTGGTGCACTCCATCAACAGCAGGTGCATTTCAAGAGCGGCAAATTTGAATCCAAATAAATGTCAAAATTCAAATTTTTCAAACATACAACTATTTTACACCCTTTGAAAGATAAACATCTCCTTAATCTAACCACGTTTTACGATTTCAAAAAGGTTTTACGGCGAAAGCATAAATTTAGAGTATGTTAGGACAGTACATTTACAAGAGTTGTGTGTAATGTTTTGTCAATTCAAAGACTGGGTCACCAAAACCATAAAACCAGCTAAAATGATGCACTAACCTTTTACAATCTCCATCAGATGACACTCCTAGGACATTATGTTAGACAATGCATGCATTTTTAGTTCTATCAAGTTCATATTTATATCCAAAAACAGCGTTTTACTATGGCATTGATGTTGAGGAAATCATTTCCCTCCAATAACCGGCAGTCAAGTCAGCGTCACAAATTAAATAATTAAAATTAGAAAACATTTAAAGAATTATAGATTTACATCTCTTGAACGCAATCAACTTGCCAGATTTAAAAATAACCTTAATGGGAAATCACACTTTGCAATAATCTGAGCACTGCGCCCAGAAAAATACGCGTTGCGATACAGACTAGACGTCATGTTGGGGAGATCTAAAATCGAAAATACTATGTAAATAATCCATTACCTTTGATTCTCTTCATCAGATGTCACTTCCAGGTATCACAGGTCCATAACGAATGTAGTTTTGTTCAAAAAACCTCATCATTTATGTCCAAAAATCTCCGTCTTGTTAGCACATGATCTAAGCCAGCCGGACTTCTCGTCATGAACGAGGGGAAAAAATATATTTCCGTTCGTTCAAACATGTCAAACGTTGTATAGCATAAATCATTAGGGCCTTTTTTAACCAGAACATGAATAATATTCAAGGTGGACGAATGCATACTCTTTTATAACGTATTGGAACGAGGGTACCCAACATGAACTCGCGCGCCAGGTGTCTAATGGGTCATCATCGTTCCATGGCTCTTGTTCGGTCAGATTTCCCTCCAGAAGACTCAAAACACTTTGTAAAGGCTGGTGACATCTAGTGGAAGCAATAGGAAGTGCCAAATTATTCCTCAGCCCCTGTGTTTTTCAATGGGATAGGTTTATATGCAATACAACACATCAGGTATCCACTTCCTGTCAGAAAATGTCTCAGGGTTTTGCCTGCCAAATGAGTTCTGTTATACTCACAGACACCATTCAAACAGTTTTAGAAAATTTAGGGAGTTTTCTATCCATATGTAATAAGTATATGCATATTCTAGTTACTGGGTAGGAGTGGTAACCAGATTAAATCGGGTATGTTTTTTTATCCAGCCGTGTCAATACTGCCCCCTAGCCCTAACAGGTTAAGAATTGACTGAATGGCACATGGTTGAGTTGCGTGATTTTCACTATGTGCGTTTTATATGACAATAGCTCTAGGCTGTTTTTAACAACTTCCGGTTGTCACAGGAATCTCTTGCTCCACACACGTTGTCTTTGGGGTAGACATAAACAGAATCCTGAATATGAAGTCTCTACCTTAAGAATTGACTGAATGACAGATGGTTGAGTTGCGTGATTTTCACTATGTGCGTTTTATATTACAATTGCTCTAGGCTGTTTTTAACAACTTCCGGTTGTCACAGGAAGCTCCTGCTCCACACACGTTGTCTTTGGGGTAGACATAAACAGAATCCTGAATATGACGTCTCTACCTTAAGAATTGACTGAATGGCACATGGTTGAGTTGCGTGATTTTCACTATGTGCGTTTTTATATGACAATAGCTCTAGGCTGTTTTTAACAACTTCCGATTGTCACAGGAAGCTCCTGCTCCACACACGTTGTCTTTGGGGTAGACATAAACAGAATCCTGAATATGACGTCTCTACCTTAAGAATTGACTGAATGACAGATGGTTGAGTTGATTGATTTTCACTATGTGCAGGTTATATGACAATAGCTCTAGGCTGTTTTTAACAACTTCCGGTTGTCACAGGAAGCTCCTGCTCCACACACGTTGTCTTTGGGGTATATATAAACAGAATCCTGAATATGAAGTCTCTACCTTAAGAATTGACTGAATGGCACATGGTTGAGTTGCGTGAATTTCACTATCTGCTGGTTGGCCATATGACAATAGGTCTTGGGTTTTTTTTACAACTTCCGGTTGTCACAGGAAGTTCTTACTCAACACAAGTTGTCTTTGGTGTAGACATAAACAGAATCCTGAATAAGACGTCTCTACCTTAAGAATTGACTGAATGACACATGGTTGAGTTGCGTGATTTTCACAATGTGGAGGTCATATGACAATAGCTCTAGGCTGTTTTTAAACACTTCCGGTTGTCACAGGAAGCTCTTGCTCCACACACGTTGTCTTTGGGGTAGACATAAACAGAATCCTGAATATGAAGTCTCTACCTTAAGAATTGACTGAATGGCACATGGTTGAGTTGCGTGAATTTCACTATCTGCTGGTTGGCCATATTACAATCGCTCTTGGGTGTTTTTAACAACTTCCGGTTGTCACAGGAAGTTCTTACTCAACACACGTTGTCTTTGGGGTAGACATAAACAGAATCCTGAATAAGAAGTCTCTACCTTAAGAATTGACTGAATGACACATGGTTGAGTTGCGTGATTTTCACTATGTGCAGGTCATATGACAATAGCTCTAGGCTGTTTTTAACCACTTCCGGTTGTCACAGGAAGCTCTTGCTCCACACACGTTGTCTTTGGGATAGAAATAAACAGAATCCTGAATATGAAGTCTCTACCTTAAGAATTGACTGAATGACAGATGGTTGAGTTGCGTGATTTTCACTATGTGCGTTTTATATGACAATTGCTCTAGGCTGTTTTTAACAACTTCCGGTTTTCACAGGAAGCTCTTGCTTCACACACGTTGTCTTTGGGGTAGACATAAACAGAATCCTGAATATGAAGTCTCTACCTTAAGAATTGACTGAATGACAGATGGTTGAGTTGCGTGATTTTCACTATGTGCAGGTTATATGACAATAGCTCTATGCTGTTTATAACCACTTCCGGTTGTCACAGGAAGCTCTTGCTCAACACACGTTGTCTTTGGGGTAGTCATAAACAGAATACTGAATATGAAGACTCTACCTTAAGAATTGACTGAATGACACATGGTTGAGTTGCGTGATTTTCACTATGTGCAGGTTATATGACAATAGCTCTAGGGTGTTTTTAACAACTTCCGGTGGCTCCAGGAACCTTAGAATCGACACAGGTAGATCTCACAGTAGCCTGATGGATTGTAATAGAAGACAGGTTCATAAGGCATTAATAACCCACATAGGCTTCAGGTTGAATTTTGGAGAATAGTCTATGTGTTCCTATGGGGAGAGAAGTCATTGCACACAGTTTGATCTAAAAACCTTATTTTCACTGTGAAGGGTTAATGCCACAGGGTCAAGGTTAGGCTTGCACAGATCGGGAGGACCTCAGGAATGCTCCTGGTTCCTCTCCATCGCTCGTTGTGTTGATTTCATCATGTCAACTTTGGTGATATTTTTTGCTGTTGAATCATATTGCAAATACGCCGATGCGCATTTGCAATATGATTCAATGGGCATTTAGCATCACGTATTTGGCATGCTCAAAAACACTGCAGAAATGCATAATTGACTGTCCCGATGAACTGGGGATGGCCGTGCAGTGACTATGGTTCCTCTCCATGGCTTGATGGTGACATGAGAGAAGTGGGACAGTTATTTTTTTGCGATTTTTTTGAAAAATGTCCAAAATGACTAGGGGCGCCCCATACTGGATGGGCACTGATGGAAGGTGCTCCCTTCCCAACCATGGACCCCTTGCACCACCCTAAAGGCATTTAAAACCATTCTAAAAAATTAATCCTGGTAACACATTTCAGGTCACCATGTGCACTGATGCGCATTTGCAATATGTTTCAATCGATCTCAACATCACGAATTTGGCATGCTGAAAAACCCTGCAGAAATGCAAATTGACTGTCCCGATGAACTGGGGATGGCCGTGCAGTGACTGTGGTTCCTCTCCATGGCTTGATGGTGACATGAAAGAAGTGGGACTGTGTCATACAATAAGTTGTACTCATCCTTAAAAATGTCGTACTGGAGAGAAGAGGACCAAAACGCAGCAGGTATGTGCAGGCTCATCTTGACTTTTATTCACTATCAAAATGAATGCCAAAATAACAAACCATGAGAATGAACGAACAACCAACAAACAGTCTGGCAAAGCATAGGCTCAACACAGAACAATTCCCCACAAACCCCAGTGACAAACAACTCCTACATATGTGACTCCCAATCAGGAACAACGATTCCCAGCTGTTCCTGATCAGGAGTCACAAGACACACACCAGACTGCCACGTCCTGACCCCCAAACTACTACACCAGCTCCATCTGCTGGTCAGGACGTGACAGTACCCCCCCCTCAAGGTGCAGACCCCGGAATGCACCTAAAAAAGAAAAACAAGAAAAATCCCCAATACCCCAACAAAAACCCAACAAACAATAACCCCTAAACCATAAGGGAGGGAAGGGAGGGTGGCTGCCGTCAACGACGGCACTGTGCTACACCCTCCCTCCCCAACCCACCTATCCTGGAGGTGGCTCAGGTGCAGGCCGTTCCAGGCTGTCGGGGCAGTCTGGCAACTCGGGACAGTCGGGGCAGTCTGGCAACTCGGGACAGTCGGGGCAGTCTGGCAACTCGGGACAGTCGGGGCAGTCTGGCAACTCGGGACAGTCTGGCAACTCGGGACAGTCTGGCAACTCGGGACAGTCTGGCAACTCGGGACAGTCGGGGCAGTCTGGCAACTCGGGACAGTCGGGGCAGTCTGGCAACTCGGGACAGTCTGGCAACTCGGGACAGTCTGGCAACTCGGGACAGTCGGGGCAGTCTGGCAACTCGGGACAGTCAGGGCAGTCTGGCAACTCGGGACAGTCGGGGCAGTCTGGCAACTCGGGACAGTCTGGGCAGTCTGGCAGCTGGGGACAGTCTGGGCAGTCTGGCCACTCCGGCAGGTCAGGGCAGTCTGGCCACTCCGGCAGGTCAGGGCAGTCTGGCCACTCCGGCAGGTCAGGGCAGTCTGGCCACTCCGGCAGGTCAGGGCAGTCTGGCCACTCCGGCAGGTCAGGGCAGTCTGGCCACTCCGGCAGTTCAGCGCAGTCTGGCCACTCCGGCAGTTCAGCGCAGTCTGGCCACTCCGGCAGTTCAGCGCAGTCTGGCCACTCCGGCAGTTCAGCGCAGTCTGGCCACTCCGGCAGTTCAGCGCAGTCTGGCCACTCCGGCAGTTCAGCGCAGTCTGACCTCTCTGGTGACTGTTGACTGGCGGGCAGCTCTGACGACTGTTGACTGGCGGGCAGCTCTGACGACTGTTGACTGGCGGGCAGCTCTGACGACTGTTGACTGGCGGGCAGCTCTGACAACTGTTGACTGGCGGGCAGCTCTGACGACTGTTGACTGGCGGGCAGCTCTGACGACGACTGTTGACTGGCGGGCAGCTCTGACGACGACTGTTGACTGGCGGGCAGCTCTGATGACGACTGTTGACTGGCGGGCAGCTCTGATGACGACTGTTGACTGGCGGGCAGCTCTGATGACGACTGTTGACTGGCGGGCAGCTCTGATGATGACTGTTGACTGGCGGGCAGCTCTGATGGCGACTGTTGACTGGCGGGCAGCTCTGGCGACTGACTGGCGGGCAGCTCTTGCCCCGTCAAACAGCCCTTGTGCCCCCCCCTAAAAAATTATTGGGGGTGCCTCTCGGTCTCCCTTACCTCGCCAGCCTTCTTCCGCTGCTTGGTCCTTTGTTGTTGGGGAATTCTGTCATACAATAAGTTGTACTCATCCTTAAAAATGTTGTACTGGAGAGAAGAGGACCAAAACGCAGCAGGTATGTGCAGGCTCATCTTGACTTTTATTCACTATCAAAATGAATGCCAAAATAACAAACCATGAGAATGAACGAACAACCAACAAACAGTCTGGCAAAGCATAGGCTCAACACAGAACAATTCCCCACAAACCCCAGTGACAAACAACTCCTACATATGTGACTCCCAATCAGGAACAACGATTCCCAGCTGTTCCTGATCAGGAGTCACAAGACACACACCAGACTGCCACGTCCTGACCCCCAAACTACTACACCAGCTCCATCTGCTGGTCAGGACGTGACAGTCTGTCATTTTTTAGCGATTTTTTGAAAAATTTCCAAAATGACTATGGGCACCCCATACTGGATGGGCACTGATGGAAGGTGCTCCCTACCCAACCGTGGACCCCTTGCACCCCCCTAAAGGCATTTAAAACCATTCTAAAAAATGTATCCTGGTAACTCATTTCGGGTCACCATGTGCACGGATGCGCATTTGCAATATGTTTCAATGGATCTCAACATCACGAATTTGGCATGCTCAAAAACACTGCAGAAATGCAAAATTGACTGTCCCGGTGAACTGGGGATGGCCGTGCAGTGACTGTGGTTCCTCTCCATGGCTTGATGGTGACATGAGAGAAGTGGGACTGTCATTTTTTAGCAATTTTTTGAAAAATGTCCAAAATGACTAGGGGTGCCCCGTACTGGATGGGCACTGATGGAAGGTGCTCCCTACCCAACCGTGGACCCCTTGCACCTCCCTAAAGGCATTTAAAACCCTTCTAAAAAATGTATCCTGGTAACCCATTTCGGGTCACCATGTGCACGGATGCGCATTTGCAATATGTTTCAATGGGCCTTAACATCACGAATTTGGCATGCTCAAAAACACTGCAGAAATACATAATTGACTGTCCCAATGAACTGGGGATGGCCGTGCAGTGACTGTGGTTCCTCTCTATCGCTCATTGTGTTGATTTCATCATGTCAACTTTGGTGATATTTATTGCTGTTGAATCATATTGCAAATGCACATTACGTTTGCAATATTGTGCGTTACGTTTGCAATATGATTCATCATGTCAACTTTGGTGATATTTATTGCTGTTGAATCATATTGCAAATGCACGTTACGTTTGCAATATTGTGCGTTACGTTTGCAATATGATTCATCATGTCAACTTTGGTGATATTTTTTGCTGTTGAATCATATTGCAAATGCACGTTACGTTTGCAATATTGCGCATTACGTTTGCAATAGGATTCATCATGTCAACTTTGGTGATATTTATTGCTGTTGAATCATATTGCAAATGCACATTACGTTTGCAATATTGCACGTTACGTTTGCAATATGATTCAATGGGCATTTAGCATTACGAATTTAGGCATGCTCAAAAATACTGCAGAAATGCATAATTGACTGGCCCGATGAACTCGGGATGGCCGGGCAGTGACTGTGGTTCCTCTCCATTGCTCGTCACCCAGCAGTCAGCATCCATCAGTCTGACATATGTGATAGTTGGCTTCTATACGAGTTGGAAAAAGTTGATTTGGTGTCAGATGGTATCAGTTTGGTGTCTGACACCAAACTGATGCCATCTGACACCAAATCAACTTTTTCCAACTCGTATAGAAGCCAACTATCACATATGTCAGAGAAGGCCCATAATTCACAGTGCTTTCAATTTTAACCATAAAAAACATAAAACACATAGTTACGTTATAGCTGCGGGTCCAGCTCTGACAATATGTGTAGGCCTATGTGAGGCGACCACGAATCCCAAGTTTCGGCTCGATAGGTCATTCGGTGCCCGAGTAATGGCCTTAATTGGTGCTGAAAATCCACTTTTTCAGGGCATTACTACGGGATCCCTGAATGAGCTATCGGACAGAGACATTGGGGTCCGTCTCTATGGGCCGAGGCGGTTTCAATGCACCTAGTCTTGCGACTCTGGGACATTTCTACATGTCGCCATGTCCGTGAATTGAACATATTGCAAATGCACGAGGCGGTTTCTCGGTCTGAGAACCTTCTAGAGCCACATAAATCACCGTGCACTATCGACTTGAGCTCTAGAACAGGTTTCTAAAATTTCGGAGCTCTAGGTCTGACGGTTCTTGAATCGTTTGAACGAAAATAACTATTGAAGGCGGTATAAGCCTCTAAGCCCCACACTATGTCCATATGGCCAAATTGTGTGTGTGTGTGTGTTTTAGTTTTTTTTGCAAAAAGAATAGAAACACGTTGTCTTTGGGGTAGGCATATACAGAATCCTGAATATGAAGTCTCTACCTTAAGAATTGACTGAATGACAGATGGTTGAGTTGCGTGATTTTCACTATGTGCAGGTTATATGACAATAGCTCTAGGCTGATTTTAACCACTTCCGGTTGTCACAGGAAGCTCTTACTCAACACACGTTGTCTTTGGGGTAGTCATAAACAGAATCCTGAATATGAACACTCTACCTTAAGAATTGACTGAATGACACATGGTTGAGTTGCGTGATTTTCACTATGTGCAGGTGGCCATATGACAATAGCTTTAGGCTGTTTTTAACATCTTCCGGTTGTCACAGGAAGCTATTACTCCACACACGTTGTCTTTGGGGTAGTCATAAACAGAATCCTGAATATGAACCCTCTACCTTAACCTGTTAGGGCTAGGGGGCAGCATTGACACGGCTGGATAAAAAACATACCCGATTTAATCTGGTTACCACTCCTACTCAGTAACTAGAATATGCATATACTTATTACATATGGATAGAAAACACCCTAAATTTTCTAAAACTGTTTGAATGGTGTCTGTGAGTATAACAGAACTCAAATGGCAGGTCAAAACCTGAGAGATTCCTTTACAGGAAGTGGCCTGTCTGACCATTTCTGGAACTTCTTTGCCATCTCTATCATTTACTAAGGATCTCTGCTCTAACGTGACACTTCCCACGTCGTCCATAGGCTCTCAGAGCCCGGGAAAAAAGAGAATGTCGTCATTCCAGCCCCAGGCTGAAACACATTATCGCCTTTCTCAAGTGGCCCATCAAGAGACACTAGCTTATGCGCGTGACCCCGACCGCCCCCGCCTTTGGGATTTTTTCCTCTGTTTGCCGAAAAGGAGATTCCCTGTCGGAATTTTATCGCTTTTCTACGAGAAAAATGACGTAAAAATTGATTTTAAACAGCGGTTGACATGCTTCGACGTACGGCAATGGAATACTTTGAATTTTATTGTCAGGAATTGCGCCAAGCGCGCGACACTTCTTTACTATTTCGGATAGTGTCTGGAACGCACGAACAAAACGCCGCTATTCGGATATAACGATGGATTATTTTGGACCAAACCAACATTTGTTATTGAAGTAGACGTCCTGGGTGTGCATTCTGACGAAGACAACAAAAGGTAATGACATTTTTATAATAGTAAATATGATTATGGTGAGTGCTAAACTTGCCGGGTGTCTAAATAGCGAGCCCGTGATGCCTGGGCTATGTACTTAGAATATTGCAAAATGTGCTTTCACCAAAAAGCTATTTTAAAATCGGACATATCGAGTGCATAGAGGAGGTCTGTATCTATAATTCTTAAAATAATTGTTATGCTTTTTGTGAACGTTTATCGTGAGTAATTTAGTAAAATGTTAGCGAATTCCCCGTAAGTTTGCGGGGGGTATGCTAGTTCTGAACGTCACATGCTAATGTAAAAAGCTGGTTTTTGATATAAATATGAACTTGATTGAACAAAACATGCATGTATTGTATAACATAATGTCCTAGGGTTGTCATCTGATGAAGATCATCAAAGGTGAGTGCTGCATTTAGCTGTCTTCTGGGTTTTGGTGACATTATATGCTGGCTTGAAAAATGGGTGTCTGATTATTTCTGGCTTGGTACTCTGCTGACATAATCTAATGTTTTGCTTTCGTTGTAAAGCCTTTTTGAAATCGGACAGTGTGGTTAGATTAACGAGAGTCTTATCTTTAAATGGCTGTAAAATAGTCATATGTTTGAGAAATTGAAGTAATAGGATTTTGAAGATTTTGAAAATCGCGCCCCAGGCTGGCAGTGGCTGTTACGTAGGTGGGACGAATTCGTCCCGCCGGTCCCATAGAGGTTAAGAATTGACTGAATGACACATGGTTGAGTTGCGTGATTTTCACTATCTGCAGGTTGCTTAGATGACAATAGCTCTAGGGTGATTTTAACAACTTCCGGTTGCTCCAGGAACCTTAGAATCGACACAGGTAGACCTCACAGTAGCCTGATGGATTGTTATAGAAGACAGGTTCATAAGGAATTCATAACCCAAATAGACTTCAGGTTGAATTTAGGAGAATTGTCAATTTATTCCTATGGGGAGAGAAGTCATTGCACACTTTTTGATCTAAACACCTTCTTTTTACTGTGAAGGGTTAACGCCACGGGGTCAAGGTTAGGCTTGCACAGATCGGGAGGACCTCAGGAACGCTCCTGAGGTTGAATTGTGCTTCTAACCCTAACGGTTCTCTCACTGTCACCAAAAAGCTCTTGACATATTGGTGCAGGCATCATTTTGGGCCTAGTTTTCTCACGGTCACTGCGCTCAGACCGAGCGAGCTACGGTCAAGCGGGGCATCTCATTGAACTCGGCACAGTCTAGAGATAATGGTAATGCCATTGCAGGCTCTTTGTGTCTTTAAGCACCGCACTGTGTCACTCCGTCCTTGCTGTGTGTGTGTGTGAGAGAGCTTTTCTTTGACATCTGATGGGATATATGACTGAATTACAGTTCATGAGGGTTGCCTAGTCACACATATGACGTTGTGGAAAGATCTGACCTTTTTAACCCTTCAAAACAGCCCCTATGACACCATTTTAAGGCACTTCTGGTTGACACAGGAATCTGAACGTTAGGCTCTTATAGAATATTGAGTTTTAGGTCTTTATGTTAAGAACTGGCTTATTTACAGAGGGTTGAATAAGTGTGTGTTGTTTCAGAAAATCACAGAAAATCACAGAAATCTCGCAGAGCTCCGAAACCCGCCTTAACGGACTCATCTGAACATGCTGGATATGTAACTTTTTGGAAAAAAAACCTATTGTTGAATATCACCAATGTGTCATTGTACAATTTCTCTGAAATGAACATTGGTAAATGCATGGTTCCTTTTCTCCTGACACCGTAGGCTCATGTAGTTTGATGTGAAGCGGTCAAATCAGCACTCTATTTTCCTGTTTGACTTTCAATCCCAGAAAAATAGCCTTAACTCGAAAAGCGTCGAGGCCTCGACTCCATCCTGTTCGGGGCCAACTGTCCATTATGCCAAAACCACACAGACCGAGTTTCGTCTTCGAATTCTTTTCCGTTTAGGAGAAAAAGCCATGTCGTGATTGGTGATATATGTTACGTTTGCAATATGACTCCATTCGACCTCCCGTGGAATAATCCGGAACTGCAAAGAAATGACAAAAATTTTAAAATTTTATTAAACGGAAACGGAAGGTCCGAGAGACTCCGTTCGATGACTTCATGGAAGATCCGGCCCCTGTGAGCGGCCCGACGCCGTCCGCGGATTTATCGGACGTAGTCGGACGTCTAGTAAGGGAGCGTACATTTGCAATATGGACTTTCTCACTAACCATACGGCTAGCACACGAGAGTTCCCTTCATGTATGTAAGGGACCGTACATTTGCAATATGGACTTCCTCATCAGTCGTAGAGCAAGTACCAAAATGTGTGCTTCATGTATGTAAAACATTTCTGTTCTGTTAAATTCTGTGTTTAAGTAAAGGGATGGTTTACACTATCTTCAGTTAGTCTGGGCAGATGATCAAGTAAATGGGTTTGGCTTGAGATAGCTTTAGCTGACAATGACTTTGTGATAAAAACCTACAACCAGCATTCTATAGACAAGATGTGGTGTGTGTGAACCAAGATAGAGATAGCCTGGAGGAGTTTAGAACAATTCCTGGCATCTGGGAAACTAAGCTGAGTTGGGGGTTAAACTTATTGGCAGGTGGGACGGTAGCGTCCCACCTCAACAACCTCCGGTGAAATTGCAGAGCGCAAAATTCAAAATACAGAAATACTCATAATAAACATCCATAAAACATAAGTGTTACATATTGGCTTAAAGATTAACTTCTTGTTAATCCAGCCGCCGTGTCAGATTTCAAAAAAGCTTCACGGTGAAAGCATACTATGCTATTATCTGAGGACAGCGCCCCGCTTACAAAAGCATACTAACATTTTCCAGCCAAGTAGATTAGTCACGAAAGTCAGAAATAGTGATAAAATGAATCACTTACCTTTGATGATCTTCATATGGTTGCACTCACAAGACTCCATGTTACACAATAAATGTTTGTTTTGTTCGATAAAGTCCCTCTTTTTATCCAAAAAACTCAGCTTTGTTGGCGCGTTTTGTTCAGCAATCCACTGGCTCAAAGGTGGTCACAACAGGCAGACAAATAGATCCAAATAGTACCGGTAAAGTTTGTTGAAACATGTCAAACAATATTTTTTATTAATCCTCAGGTTGTCTATTGTCTTTATAATTGTTAATATTTCAACCGGACAATAGCGTATTCAATACAAAGGAAAAAGAATGGAAGGCGCACTCCCGGTCGTGCGCGCAAAAAGCTCTTGTTCATTCGTACGACCACTCGAAAATGTTGTCATTCTTACTCATTTTTCAGAATCAAAGCCTGGGCACCTCATTCATCCAAAATTCAAAATACTGCCCCTACCCAAGAGAGGTTAAACAACATCCCGTGCAGATAACCAGGAGATGGACCAAGGTTGCTTATGGGAGGGGTGGAACCAGCCCTGACTAAGCATTTTTAGGTCCTATATGAGTTGTCTGTTTTTTCATTATCAGTTAAGCGCTCGTAAACACACACTTTGGAGTGTGGGGTTGACGGTTTCCTTGTTGCAATAAATATTGAATAAAGATGATTGTTTGAAGAAATGACAAAGTATCTCTCACATGGTTAGCATTTCCACCACACATGTCTGTTTTGAACTTGAGTTCTTGTGATATCAACTTGAAACAGAAAGAAGGAAAATGGAATGGGTACAAATTGAACATATTTGTACATCTTAGCTGACATCAGACAATGGTGAACACAATAAAATAACAGCCAAGGATATCCTCATCAGTTGCATTTGTGAAAATATTAACCTCCAGACCACATACTGTAGAGAGATGTGATTGACATAACTGAATGCCCCTCTATGAGAGGATGGTGAGATGCTCTGGGCATCAGAATGATTGACTGAGGAACTGATTATAGATGAGGTCTGTCTTTTATTTTTCAGGTCTGTCGCTTGGCTGCAGTAATGCTCCATAGAATTGAACTGCAAAGTTCAAGGGGAGCAAAGGAGATAGAGAAGAGAAAGGAGGAGAAGGAAAGAGCAGGAGGAGAGAGCAAGAGAGATTCTTCCAAACCACAAACAAGAACTGGATCTCTCATGTCTCTCACGGCATGTGTCAGTCTGTTGCCACGGAGGCTTTTCCCCATTATTGGTTTCTATTTCTCCTCCTAACTGACAGCTTTCCCTACAACTTCAAGGCCTTTCTGATCTGTCTATAAGCATTTTAGAGCACATACAGCACGATGGATGGTAGACAGTGAAAGGGGTGACCTGAACTCTATTTAGACTGCAGGTATAGGAGGATAACAAACACATAAGACATGAGGATTCACAATGGCCGTTTTAAGACAAGAAAGGTTTGAGAGTCTTTAATTTCACCCTCTGGCTGTTAGGTTAGACTGTGAAATGAATGAATGAATTGGAATTAAGCTAGTTGTATTTCTAAGGCATAACATCCCTATAGAAATAGCAGGGTTGAAATGACCATACACAACCTTCACCTAGTGTCTATAACACAACCCTGAGCAAAATTGAAGACATTTCAAATACTGACTTTTACACAGGGTCGATAATCCACATTTTTCTTTTTCAGTTCACAAAGGGAAATCTATTGGATTTACATTGCATCTAGAGATCAAATAACTATCATGGCTACCAGATTCCAAATTCCATGAGAGTCAGAAGGGCCAAAACCTAGCATTCATTCTCTCAATTTTCTTGTAAGAAGTGTTAATTAATGATGTTGTTGAGAAGTAGAATGCGCAGTATTTTAATTACATTTTTCTTTACCCTGGAAACAAATTGAAACGTCAGTAAAAAACAACTATGACTGTCACGTCCTGACAATAGAAAGCTGTTATTTTCTATGGTAGAGTAGGTCAGGGTGTGACAGGGGGGGATTCTAGTTTAGATTTTCTATGTTGTTATGTTCTATTTTTTGTATTTCTATGTTTTCCAATTAGAGGCAGCTGGTCATCATTGTCTCTAATTGGAGATCATACTTAAGTAGTTGTTTTTCCCACCTGTTTTTGTGGGAGATTGTTTTTGAGTTAGTGTATGTTGCACCTCTTCGTCACGGTTTGTTGTTTAGTTTATTGGTATGTCTTGCATAGTTTCACAGTGAAAATAAAATGTGGAACGATACACACGCTGCGCTTTGGTCCCATTCTTCAGACAGCCATGACAATGACCTGTATTCTAATGCCATCTCTTGGATTTAACTTTCAATTTCAATATTTGCCATTTGTTCAGGCTCTGCTCTCAAAAAAACCAAAATATATTGCTCAACAGTACCTTTGCTATGTAACACCTGCTTATTTTGGCTTATAGAACACCAGAAAAGCAACTGTTGATTCCTTGGGTTCAAATTACCATTCAATCAGATCCTGAGAGACTGAACATTGGAAGTTCACTATGGGTTGTGGGTTGTAAGGAACAATTCCACAGTGTTGGCCATGCTTGAGGGCCAGAACTCATTCTCTTCATATGGAAGTGAACAGAACAGTGGCAAAGGTGAGTTAGGTGCATTATTTCATCTTATGCAATGAAAGGAAAAAACAGCAGAAAGCAGCTTAGATGACATCTCAAGAACATCCTCGTAACATCCTTGAAAGTAAATCTAAATAAAAACAAAAATGTTCACCTCAACATAAAGGGGAGACTTCTCAGGTATTGTATTCCCTTACTGAACCTGTGATTACAAATTAACTTCTCTGGGCAAGGTGGGACGTGATCGTCCCACACTATTCAACAGCCAGTGAAATAGCATGGCGCGAAATACAAAACAGCAAAAATATCATAAATTCAATTTCTCAAACATACGACTATTTTACACCATTTTAAAGATACCCTTCTCCTTAATGTAACCACATTGTCCGATTTCAAAAAGGCTGAGTTTTGGTCTGTGTATAGTATGCATGTTGAAGGGGGTGTGTTGTCTACGATCATCCACTTCCTTTCATTCCCTTCCGGAAGTTCACCCAAAAGATGAGTGAACCATTCCTTCGCCTCATCTTTGGTCTGACAGATTACGTGACACCCAGAATGCATTGTATAGTGTCAACAAACATGGCTGTATGTATGTATGTATGTATGTATGTATGTATGTATGTATGTATGTATGTATGTATGTATGTATGTATGTATGTATGTATGTATGTATGTATGTATGTATGTATGTATGTATGTATGTATGTATGTATAGAGCATAATGTATTTACCATTTAATTCACATGTTTTCTAGTGTTGTGACAAATAATGCATTCCCGATTATTGCATCTATTGTAATGGACACCTACAGTATGATGTGTGTAAAATACTTTTTTGAAGGTTGTACTGATGATAAAGAGCTAAGCTATTTGCCAGCTATGTCTGGGGCCATGTTTGTACACAGACCAAACTCATCTTGTCTCCTCTTATTTTCTTTGGTTGATGCGAAAAACTAAACATTCCGGCGCGCACAAACAACCCATCGTCGGATTATTTTCGATTTCTAGAAAGTGTATTACTCAATTATTTGGATCAATGGTGGGCTCACCTGTGATGTGATTAATTATAAATAGTAATTGCTATTAGCTAATTCATATTGTAGTCTCTGTCAGCCGAGAGTAAAAAAATATGACCACTTCTGTTACGTCAATCTTTCCTCAGTTAGCGCTACGACAAATGTATTCTACATTTTCCAGTTTGGATGATTGCGTTATGCTGTAGCTACTTCGGTGCATGTCTGAACATCGTATCAAAAAATAAACTGGTCACATTCTGGACATAACTGTGTTTTTGCTAAATGTTTCTGTGAAAGAAAGATGCGGCCAGCTCAAATGATGATTCTTGCGTCAATCGAAAATGGACGTTCTAAATAAGCGTTCTAATCACACCGGTTTGATCGTACGCAACAGGCACCACTATAGAACAATCACACCCGTTTGTTGGTACGTGTGAAAAGGCTAAGCTAAAGTGTACATCACGCGTTGAAAATTGCACGTTGAAAAGAGCTTGTTAGGCTGTTTCATGTTATCCATAGGTAAACAAATCATTGGCCAGAGCATCAAGTGTGCACTTTGAACGCTCCGAGGGCGAAACAAGATGGGTGGGGCTAAAACTTAAGAGGGTGTGAACGATGCTGAATGGGTGTAGACAAAGCAGAGCTCTTCACTAGATACCAAAGCAACAAAAAAGGCCATTATCTCAAACGTGAGTTTACAAGTTTATCAACTTTCAAAGCTAAATTACTTTCCCATTGTTCCTCAATACAGTATGATATACCACTTTGTAGCTCTGAGTCTTTACTTTTATCCAACGTAAAAAACACAATTTCAAATGTTGCTACAAAAGACAGAATCTAGGTAAAAAAATGTCACAAATGTGTACATTTACACTTGAATTGAGCTTTATTGTTAGCTGGCTATTGATAGTGATAATTGTGTTTTCACATATAGTCCTCTTTAAAATAATTGATCTCAGTCCAGATTAAAGTGAACTCTGGGGTAAAAAAAGAGCAAAATAGCTAAGTTCTCTTTGTATTCACACTGCCCTTGCCTTTGAATGAGGACTCAAGTCTTTTGCCAGTTCACATCAACTATTTTGAGGACCGAGGCCTCTTTGCATTCACATTGCTATGTTTAGAAAGGAACCAAGATCTTTTTCCAACATGCACTCTGGGTTTTTACAAAGTGCAGGACAAGCCATTCAATCAGAAAGCGTTATCGGACAGCTAGATATACCTACTAACAAGCTAATAGACTGCATTTAGTTAAAATATGAGAGATAATAATTGTAATCAGAAGGTACTATTAACATGTACATTTGATAAGTAACAGAATAAATAGCGATAGAATAACTGCAGAACAAATAATGCTAATTGAAAATTGTACACCCAAGGTAGGCCCCTTTAAGAGTGAGAATCAATTTTGTACCCTATGTTGTGATTCTCACCAAATATGTTGTCCTCTCACACTATTCAAACCCCACAATCAATAAACAGCTTATGAAGCTCTCTTAGCCTATAGATCACATATTGCAAACAAATAATCGGAACTAAAATCTCCACACATTTTGGAATTTCTGTGCATCCTTGACAATCGCTTAATCAATATCCAAAAACAGCACACATCCGCGAACCTCCATCATCATCTTCTCTCTTTTTTGGAACCAATGTGTGGGTTTATAGCAGGTGCTGCAGTAGTCTAGTGTGTGGTGCAGGAATAATTACAAGCAAACCTGGGGAGCTTTGGGTTCACATTGTCCTAAAAAAGGGAACCGGACCATGAAATTCAAGCGAACCAAACTCAGACCACCTCTTGAGATGGTCTCAGTTCGGTTCACTTCAGGGGCTCTTTTGAGGGGTCTGAGTGTTCACACTGCACGAAGAAATTATGCAAACCGCACTGAGTTCACAAAAATTGGCTGAAAGGGACCAAGTGTGAAAACAACCTTATATCACCCTTAAAGCATTGAAATGAGATGGCATGGATGACATGCTCATCGTCACATGCCACAACCCTTTTTAAATGTTACCTTCCCCTTTCTGTTTGTTGAGAACATGAGAAAAACAGCTCTTTCGAAGTCCAACCTTATTATTACGAGCCGCCTGCCAAGCTCTGCATTCAGGCCATTTATTCTTTTTCAGTTAATTTTGCGAGCAGCCCCAATTACTGGTCATTTCTACTTCCTGCTCGGGTAGTTGGTAAGACTGTGTATGAGACTCCTGGTTGGCTCTTTGATCAGACAAAACAGAGCAGGGTTACGCTTGTTCTGCTGCCTGACATTAATGCTAATCACGCATTAAATTTGGGTCCAGGAGATCCAAAACATACTGTAGTATAACAAGCATTAAATTAACCAAAGAAGCTTCCTAGGCGGCCATCACTATATAGAATCAAAGAACTAGGGTAATTTTAATCAGATCAAATGGCAGAGAAAAATATACTGCTCAAAAAATAAAGGGAACACTTAAACAACACATCCGAGATCTGAATGAAAAAAATAATCTTATTAAATACTTTTTTCTTTACATAGTTGAATGTGCTGACTACAAAATGACACAAAAATAATCAATGGAAATCCAATTTATCAACCCATGGAGGTCTGGATTTGGAGTCACACTCAAAATAAAAGTGGAAAACCACACTACAGGCTGATCCAACATTGATGATATGTCCTTAAACCTCTTGGGGCTAGGTGGGACGCTAGCGTGCCACCCGTGGTGCACTCCATCAACAGCAGGTGCATTTCAAGAGCGGCAAATTTGAATCCAAATAAATGTCAAAATTCAAATTTTTCAAAAATACAACTATGTTACACCATTTGAAAGATAAACATCTCCTTAATCTAACCACGTTTTACGATTTCAAAAAGGTTTTACGGCGAAAGCATAAATTTAGAGTATGTTAGGACAGTACATTTACAAGAGTTGTGTGTAATGTTTTGTCAAGTCAAAGACAGGGTCACCAAAACCATAAAACCAGCTAAAATGATGCACTAACCTTTTACAATCTCCATCAGATGACACTCCTAGGACATTATGTTAGACAATGCATGCATTTTTAGTTCTATCAAGTTCATATTTATATACAAAAACAGCGTTTTACTATGGCATTGATGTTGAGGAAATCGTTTCCCTCCAATAACCGGCAGTCAAGTCAGCGTCACAAATTAAATAATTAAAATTAGAAAACATTGGTAAAATATTATATTGTCATTTAAAGAATTATAGATTTACATCTTTTGAACGCAATCAACTTGCCAGATTTAAAAATAACCTTACTGGGAAATCACACTTTGCAATAATCTGAGCACTGTGCCCAGAAAAATACGCGTTGCGATACAGACTAGACGTCATGTTGGGGAGATCTAAAATCGAAAATACTATGTAAATAATCCATTACCTTTGATTCTCTTCATCAGATGTCACTTCCAGGTATCACAGGTCCATAACGAATGTAGTTTTGTTCAAAAAAGCTCATCATTTATGTCCAAAAATCTCCGTCTCGTTAGCACATGATGTAAGCCAGCCGGACTTCTCGTCATGAACGAGGGGAAAAAATATATTTCCGTTCGTTCAAACATGTCAAACGTTGTATAGCATAAATCATTAGGGCCTTTTTTAACCAGAACATGAATAATATTCAAGGTGGACGAATGCATAGTCTTTTATAACGTATTGGAACGAGGGTACCCAACATGAAGTAGCGCGCCAGGTGTCTAATGGGACATCACCGTTCCATGGCTCTTGTTCGGTCAGATCTCCCTCCAGAAGACTCAAAACACTTTGTAAAGGCTGGTGACATCTAGTGGAAGCAATAGGAAGTGCCAAAATATTCCTAAACCCCTGTGTTTTTCAATGGGATAGGTTTAAAGTCAATACAACACATCAGGTATCCACTTCCTGTCAGAAAATGTCTCAGGGTTTTGCCTGCCAAATGAGTTCTGTTATACTCACAGACACCATTCAAACAGTTTTGGAAACTTTAGAGTGTTTTCTATCCATATATAATAAGTATATGCATATTCTAGTTACTGGGTAGGATTAGTAACCAGATTAAATCGGGTACATTTTTTTTATCCAGACGTGCAAATGCTGCCCCCTAGACCCAACAGGTTAACCTCTTACATCTAGACGTTCCGCTAGCGGAACACCTGCTCCAATATCCAATGATAGGCGTGGCGCGAATTACAAATTCCTCAAAAATACAAAAACTTCAATTTTTCAAACATATGACTATTTCACAGCATTTTAAAGACAAGACTCTCCTTTATCTAACCACACTGTCCGATTTCAAAAAGGCTTTACAGCGAAAGCAAAACATTAGATTATGTCAGCAGAGTACCAAGCCAGAAATAATCAGACACCCATTTTTCAAGCTAGCATATGTCACAAAAACCCAGAAGACAGCTAAATGCAGCACTAACCTTTGATGATCTTCATCAGATGACACACCTAGGACATTATGTTAAACAATACATGCATGTTTTGTTCAATCAAGTTCATATTTATATCAAAAAACAGCTTTTTACATTAGCATGTGATGTTCAGAACTAGCATACCCCCCACAAACTTCCGGGGAATTTGCTAACAATTTACTAAATTACTCATGATAAACGTTCACAAAAAGCATAACAATTATTTTAAGAATTATAGATACAGAACTCCTCTATGCACTCGATATGTCCGATTTTAAAATAGCTTTTTGGTGAAAGCACATTTTGCAATATTCTAAGTACATAGTCCAGCCATCACGGGCTAGCTATTTAGACACCCGGCAAGTTTAGCCTTCACCAAAATCAGATTTACTATTATAAAAGTTTGATTACCTTTTTTTGTCTTCGTCAGAATGCACTCCCAGGACTGCTACTTCAATAACAAATGTTGGTTTGGTCCAAAATAATCCATCGTTATATCCGAATAGCGGCGTTTTGTTCGTGCGTCTCAGACATTATCCGAAATGGTAAATCAGGGTCGCGCGCATGGCGCAATTCGTGACAAAAAAATTCTAAATATTCCATTACCGTACTTCGAAGCATGTCAACCGCTGTTTAAAATCAATTTTTATGCAATTTATCTCGGAAAAAAAGCGATAATATTCCGACCGGGAATCTCCTTTTCGGCAAACAGAGGAAAAATCACAAAGACGGGGGCGGCCAGGGCACGCGCCTAAGCCCACAGTCCCTTGATCGGCCACTTGAGAAAGAAGATAATGTGTTTCAGCCTGGGGCTGGGATGACGACATTCAGGTTTTTCCCGGGCTCTAAGCGCCCATGGAAGACGTAGGAAGTGTCACGTTAGAGCAGAGATCCTTTGTAAAAGATAGAGATGGCAAAGAAGTTCAAGAAATGGTCAGACAGGCCACTTCCTGTAAAGGAATCTCTCAGGTTTTGACCTGCCATTTTAGTTCTGTTATACTCACAGACACCATTCAAACAGTTTTAGAAACTTTGGAGTGTTTTCTATCCAAAGCCAATAATTATATGCATATTCTAGTTACTGGGCAGGAGTAGTAACCAGATTAAATCGGGTACGTTTTTTATCCAGCCGTGAAAATACTGCCCCCTAGCCATAACAGGTTAAAACAAGTCAAAATGAGGCACAGTAGTGTGTGTGGCCTCCACGAGCCTGTATGACCTCCTTACAATGCCTGGGCATGCTCCTGATGAGGTGGTGGATGGTCTCCTGAGGGATCTCCTCCCAGACCTGGACTAAAGCTTCCGCCAACTCCTGGACAGTCTGTGGTGCAACGTGGCGTTGGTGGATGGAGCGAGACATGATGTCCCAGATGTGCTCAATTGGATTCAGGTCTGGGGAAGCATCAATGCCTTCCTCTTGCAGGAAATGCGGACACACTCCAGCAACACGAGGTCTAGCATTGTCTTGCATTAGGAGGAACCCAGGGCGAACCGCACCAGCATATGGTCTCACAAGGGGTCTGAGGATCTCATCTCGGTACCTAATGGCAGTCAGGCTACCTCTGGCGAGCACATGGAGGGCTGTGCGGCCCCCCAAAGAAATGCCACCCCACACCATGACTGACCCACCGCCAAACCAGTCATGCTGGAGGATGTTGCAGGCAGCAGAACGTTCTCCACGGCATCTCCAGACTCTGTGACGTCTGTCACGTGCTCAGTGTGAACCTGATTTCATCTGTGAAGAGCACAGGGCGCCAGTGGCGAATTTGCCAATCTTGGTGTTCTCTGGCAAATGCCAAACGTCCTGCATGGTGTTGGGCTGTAAGCACAACCCCCACCTGTGGACGTTGGGCCCTCATACCACCCTCATGGAGTCTGTTTCTGACCATTTGAGCAGACACATGCATATTTGTGGCCTGCTGGAGGTCATTTTGTAGGGCTCTGGCAGTGCTCCTCCTGCTCCTCCTTGCACAAAGGCG
This sequence comes from Salmo salar, assembly GCF_965601325.2. Classification (NCBI taxonomy): domain Eukaryota; kingdom Metazoa; phylum Chordata; class Actinopteri; order Salmoniformes; family Salmonidae; genus Salmo; species Salmo salar. The sequence continues at coordinate 45,323,395 of NC_138295.1, read as the reverse complement.
GAGGTAGCAGTCCTGCTGCTGGGTTGTTGCCCTCCTACGGCTTCTTCCACGTCTCCTAATGTACTGGCCTGTCTCCTGGTAGCGCCTCCATGCTCTGGACACTACGCTGACAGACACAGCAAACCTTCTTGTCACTGCTCGCATTGATGTGCCATCCTGGATGTACTGCACTACCTGAGCCACTTGCTTGTGTGGGTTGTAGACTCTGTCTCATGCTACCACTAGAGTGAAAGCACTGCCAGCATTCAAAAGTGACAAAAACATCAGCCAGGAAGCATAGGAACTGAGAAGTGGTCTGTGGTCCCCACCTGCAGAACCACTCCTTTATTGGGGGTGTCTTGCTAATTGCCTATAATTTCCACCTGTTGTCTATTCCATTTGCACAACAGCATGTGAAATTTATTGTCAATCAGTGTTGCTTCCTAAGTGGACAGTTTGATTTCACAGAAGTGTGATTGACTTGGAGTTACATTGTGTTGTTTAAGTGTTCCCTTTATTTTTTTGAGCAGTGTATATACTTGCAATCTGCATTGCAATATCATTTTATACAGTTACAGTACGCAATGTATAGGCAGCATTAAATATTTTGGGATAATGAAAACATTTCAATTGGCAGATTAAACCGTGAGTTTGCGGACATGTACCTTGTTTTTGCTTCTACATTTACCTCAGTCCAAATGTTGAGGAAGATTACTGTAGAACACGTGGAATAAATTGAAAACAGAAAATTACTTGGCGAAGGCAATTATTGTATGCTAAACTCAGGTGCATCTATTATAATAGGAACAGCAAGCACCCTGTTTACATTTATCTTTTCATTTTTGCCTGTAAACTAATTCCATCTGTGACCTATGTTGAATGCTTCCTTGAAGAAACGTTATATGTTATTACAGCACTATCATGGGGAGAGAGTGACATTTCTCATCCATTAGTTTCAAAGCTCACTTTCCCCCGAATGAGGGGACCAATAATGCATGTTCTTCGTTAACATAATTTCAAGGCAGTAGCATCATTACAGGGGAATTGTGTGTGATAGCCAATAGATAATATTTGAACTCTGATTAGAAAGATGTCAGGATTCTTCTGACCACTGAGAGAGTCCATTATGTCTTCGTGACATTTGGAAAGGCCTGCGTAAAAGGCTCACATCAGTGCCATTTCTGTTCATTGGGATAAGGCTATGAGGTGGGAATCTCACCATTGTAGATTTGTAACGATCGACGTCGGGTGACGAGGAAGCGGACCAAAACGCAGCTGGGAGCGAACACATGTTTATTCTTTTACACTGAAATAAACACGTACACAAAATCAAGAAAATGCCGATACGTTAGCTGCTCAAAATCAAAGAGACAACACCCCACAAACAGCGTGGGGGAAAGAGGAACTTAAATGTGATCCCAATCAGAGACAACTAGCGACAGCTGTCTCTGATTGGGAATCGACAGAACCCAACATAGAAATAACCCACATAGATCTAACACAAGGCTATAACGCTAACATAGACAACAAACCAAGGAAAAATACCCAACATGACACACCCTGACCCAAAATACCCGAGTTCACCTGGTCAGGGCGTGACAGTACCCCCCCCAACGGTGCGTACTCCCGGCTCACCAAACTTAAGTCTATTAGGGGGGGGACCCGGGTGGGCGCCTCATCCTCGGTGGAGGCTCTGGCCCCGGGCGTGTTCTTTCCCCCGCCTCCACCTTAGCCCTACCCCTCTGGCCCGGACTGGACCACTGTGGAGCGGCATGCTCAGGCTCTGGAGCGGAGCCGTCGACCGGAACAGGATTGGGCACCGGTGGACCGGACACGGGCCGTGCCGGACTGGGAACACACATCACTTGCTTGGTGCGGGCAGCAGGAACGGGCCGGGCCGGACTGGGAACACGCACCACTGGTTTGGTGCGGGGAGCAGGAACGGGCCGGGCCGGACTGGGGACACGCACCACTGACTTGGTGCGGGGAGCAGGGACGGGCCGGACGGGACTGTGGACACGCACCGTGGGCTTGGTGCGGGGAACAGGGACGGGCCGGACAGGACTGGGGACACGCACCACTGACCTGGTGCGGGGAGCAGGGACGGGCCGGGCCGGACTGGGAACACGCACCACTGGCTTGGTGCGGGGAGCAGGAACGGGCCGGGCCGGACTGGGGACACGCACTGGTGAACTGAAGCGCGGAGTCGGTTTAGCCACTCGTCCTGGCTGGATGCCCATCCTAGCACGGCATGTGCTGGGCATGTCCACCGGACGCACCGGGCTGTGCGGGCATACTGGCGACACAGCGCGCAACTCCGCTTCCTATGGCTTGGTGCGGGGAGCAGGGACGGGCCGGACAGGACTGTGGACACGCACCGTGGGCTTGGTGCGGGGAACAGGAACGGGCCAGACAGGACTGTGGACACGCACCATGGGCTTGGTGCGGGGAACAGGGATGGGCCGGACAGGACTGGGGACATGCACTGGTGAACTGAAGCGCGGAGCCGGTTTAGCCACTCGTCCTGGCTGGATGCCCATCCTAGCACGGCATGTGCTGGGCATGTCCACCGGACGCACCGGGCTGTGCGGGCATACTGGCGACACAGCGCGCAACTCCGCTTCCCATGGCTTGGTGCGGGGAGCAGGGACGGGCCAGACAGGACTGTGGACACGCACCGTGGGCTTGGTGCGGGGAACAGGAACGGGCCAGACAGGACTGTGGACACGCACCATGGGCTTGGTGCGGGGAACAGGGATGGGCCGGACAGGACTGGGGACATGCACCGTGGGCTTGGTGCGGGGAACAGGAACGGGCCAGACAGGACTGTGAACACGCACTGGTGAACTGAAGCGTGGAGCCGGTTTAGCCACTCGTCCTGGCTGGATGCCCATCCTAGCACGGCATGTGCTGGGCATGTCCACCGGACGCACCGGGCTGTGCGGGCGCACTGGCGACACAGCGCGCAACTCCGCATACCATGGCTCCTCCTCCAGATCTTCCCTCAGCAGGTCAGCAGGTCCTCATCTCCGTCTCCTCCTCCACCGTCATCCCCCACGAGAGCATTGGTCTGGGCTCTTCCTCTGCCCTTCCGGACCACCCCATTAGCCCCCCCAAAAAAAATTATTGGGGGTGTCTTCCGGGCCTCCTCGACCGCCGCCTGCGACTCCGTCCACCGGCTGGCATTACCTCCTCGACCTGGGAATCCTTTCGCCCGGGTCCTTTCCCCGACATGATCTCCTCCCAGGTCCAGAACTCCTTCCCCTCGCGAGCCCATCTCTCACGCTCCTTATCCTCCCGCTGCTTGGTCCTGGTTTGGTGGGGTGTTCTGTAACGATCGACGTCGGGTGACAAGGAAGCGGACCAAAACGCAGCTGGGAGCGAACACATGTTTATTCTTTTACACTGAAATAAACACGTACACAAAATCAAGAAAATGCCGATACGTTAGCTGCTCAAAATCAAAGAGACAACACCCCACAAACAGCGTGGGGGGAAAGAGGAACTTAAATGTGATCCCAATCAGAGACAACTAGCGACAGCTGTCTCTGATTGGGAATCGACAGAACCCAACATAGAAATAACCCACATAGATCTAACACAAGGCTATAACGCTAACATAGACAACAAACCAAGGAAAAATACCCAACATGACACACCCTGACCCAAAATACGCGAGTTCACCTGGTCAGGGTGTGACAAGATTACCTTAACCTCTTGGGGCTAGGTGGGACGCTAGCGTGCCACCCGTGGTGCACTCCATCAACAGCAGGTGCATTTCAAGAGCGGCAAATTTGAATCCAAATAAATGTCAAAATTCAAATTTTTCAAAAATACAACTATTTTACACCATTTGAAAGATAAACATCTCCTTAATCTAACCACGTTTTACGATTTCAAAAAGGTTTTACGGCGAAAGCATAAATTTAGAGTATGTTAGGACAGTACATTTACAAGAGTTGTGTGTAATGTTTTGTCAAGTCAAAGACAGGGTCACCAAAACCATAAAACCAGCTAAAATGATGCACTAACCTTTTACAATCTCCATCAGATGACACTCCTAGGACATTATGTTAGACAATGCATGCATTTTTAGTTCTATCAAGTTCATATTTATATCCAAAAACAGCGTTTTACTATGGCATTGATGTTGAGGAAATCGTTTCCCTCCAATAACCGGCAGTCAAGTCAGCGTCACAAATTAAATAATTAAAATTAGAAAACATTGGTAAAATATTATATTGTCATTTAAAGAATTATAGATTTACATCTCTTGAACGCAATCAACTTGCCAGATTTAAAAATAACCTTACTGGGAAATCACACTTTGCAATAATCTGAGCACTGCGCCCAGAAAAATACGCGTTGCGATACAGACTAGACGTCATGTTGGGGAGATCTAAAATCGAAAATACTATGTAAATAATCCATTACCTTTGATTCTCTTCATCAGATGTCACTTCCAGGTATCACAGGTCCATAACGAATGTAGTTTTGTTCAAAAAAGCTCATCATTTATGTCCAAAAATCTCCGTCTCGTTAGCACATGATGTAAGCCAGCCGGACTTCTCGTCATGAACGAGGGGAAAAAATATATTTCCGTTCGTTCAAACATGTCAAACGTTGTATAGCATAAATCATTAGGGCCTTTTTTAACCAGAACATGAATAATATTCAAGGTGGACGAATGCATACTCTTTTATAACGTATTGGAACGAGGGTACCCAACATGAACTTGCGCGCCAGGTGTCTAATGGGACATCATCGTTCCATGGCTCTTGTTCGGTCAGATCTCCCTCCAGAAGACTCAAAACACTTTGTAAAGGCTGGTGACATCTAGTGGAAGCAATAGGAAGTGCCAAAATATTCCTAAGCCCCTGTGTTTTTCAATGGGATAGGTTTAAAGTCAATACAACACATCAGGTATCCACTTCCTGTCAGAAAATGTCTCAGGGTTTTGCCTGCCAAATGAGTTCTGTTATACTCACAGACACCATTCAAACAGTTTTAGAAACTTTAGAGTGTTTTCTATCCATATATAATAAGTATATGCATATTCTAGTTACTGGGTAGGATTAGTAACCAGATTAAATCGGGTACATTTTTTTTATCCAGACGTGCAAATGCTGCCCCCTAGACCCAACAGGTTAAATCCCTAGATAGTATCACACCTGTTTTCCACCTCAGTGCTGTCCCAGAGTTCATTAAGACAGAAAGCAAAAAGTGAATAAAATTTTCCACATGAATGTCTGAGATTTATGATTCAGGAAGTGGCAGAAGTGGTATGAGAAAGATGGGTACCACGGACAGCTCCCATGCGGTTTTCAAGGCACATGTTAATAAAAAAATGTATCCTTTGTGTTGGTCAGTGAAGTTTGTGATAGGAAATAAAAGTATAATAAAGTTTGTAGGCCCACCATGAGCATTATTCCTAGTAGTTCCGTCCAAGTATAACTTTAATCAGGGAGAGGTTATTTCGATCTGGAATATCTATAAAAAGTATGTCACTGTGGACATAAACCAGTGGGATGCTGGAATGTATTTCTGATTCAATTAAGAGCAGATTGTTTTATTTTAATCTTAAAATGATATTCTGCAGTGGGTTCAGAGCGTGAGGCTCCATGATGGACGCTGATGTTAATGCGGCCACCAGAGTCTATCTCTAATTAATAATATGTGTATTCAGGGAACGGGCACAGGGATAGCAGCTCATCCTGGAGAGCGAGGGCCTGGGTTTTATTCTGAACCTCAGATCTGCTGCGGCGAACCAACGGTAACACAGAGGGGACAATGGGGAGGATGAGGGGATGAGAGGGATGTGTGTACTAGAGTGGGAGCTATAGATGGGGCAGGGGGCTGGTGTGGGGAACCGTGGGAGAGCTGAGCAATTGAGGGAAATGGAGGGATTGGGCCGAGACGGCTGTCTGAGAGCCCTGGTCTCCAGAGCTGTGGATTTATCCCCCTCACTAAGGATTGTGAAGGTCACACACAAGGCTGGATTTCGGTGCCAGTCAAGGGTCCTGACACGCACAAATGTACATGCACGCACATCAGTGGCGGCCTGTGCCAGCTGGATGAACCAATCAAAACCAAATTGATAACTTTGTCATTTTCACCTCCCGATCCTTGACTCTCATTGCCTATATTGGTGATTAATCTATGTTGAGAGGGGCCATTTCTATGGTGATTTTAAGGGAAAGACTCAGAAATACACAACGAAAATAGGAAAAGATTGTCTTCGCGGAGGATGGATATTGAAATTCAGTCTCTTAGCTTTGTAAATAAATGTACATTTAGTCCCTATTTAGTTTTGTATTCAGCAGATGTCATTTAGAGAGAACCCATGTTTTCACTCACTAACCTGCAGCCACTAGTTAGTTTGTCAGTTGACTTCGAAGTTAGCTCCGTTCCGCCATGAAGTAGCGCCACAGAGTTCGATGCAATCTGTTGCTCACAATTGGCCCAATGTTGTCCGGGTTAGTCGACGGTTTTGGCCGGCCGGGATGTCCTTGTCCCATCACACTGTAGCGACTCCTGTGGCGGGCCGGGCGTATGCACACACGGTCGCAAGTTCTACAGTGTTTCCTCTGACACATTGGTGCGACTGGCTTCTGGGTTAAGTGAGCAGTGTGTCAAGAAGCAGTGCAGCTTGGCAGGGTTGTGTTTCGGAGGACGCATGGATCTCGACCATCATCTCTCCCGAGTCTGTACGGGAGTTGCAGTGATGGGACAAGACTGTAACTACCAATTTGGGAAAAAAGAAGAAAAAAAACAACAAGAAACGGACGATGCTGGGCCAATTGTGCACCGCACTTTGGGACTCCAGGTCATGGAGTCGTGACACAGCTTGCGATTGAACCCGGGTCTGTAGTGACACCTCAAGCACTGCAATGTAGTGAGGTTGCTACAACCTAGCCGATGAATGAAAGTTTACAATGTAGGTGCACAGGTAGAGAGAACAATTAGAGTAATCAAGGTGACAGACAGTGACACATTCAATACCATCTTGCACACTTTTGCCTGCATCTAGCTGATCTAAGGTGTAATCACATGTGAATAGTCTGGGTAGCCATTTGAATAGATGTTCAGGAGTCTTATGGCTTGGGGGTGAAGCGGTTTAGAAGCCTCTTGGACCTAGACTTGGTGCTCCGGTACCGAGTCTTTGACAATTTTTAGGACCTTCCTCTGACACCGCCTAGTATGGAGGTCCTGGATGGCAGGAAGCTTGGCCCCAGTGATGTACTGGGCCATTCGCACTACCCTCTGTAGTGCCTTGCGGTCGGAGGCCGAGCAGTTGCCATACCAGGCAGTGATGCAACCAGTCAGGATGCTCTCGATGGTGCAGCTGTAGAACCTTTTGAGGATCTGAGGACTGATGCCAAATCTTTTCAGTCTCCTGAAGGGGAATCGATTTGGTCGTGCCCTCTTCATGACTGTCATGGTTTGCTTAGACCATGTTAGTTTGTTGGTGATTTGGACACCAAGGAACTTGAAGCTCTCAACCTGCTCCACTGCAGCCTCGTCGATGAGAATGGGGGCATGCTCGGTCCTCTTTTTCCTGTAGTCCACAATCATCTCTTTGCCTTGATCACGTTGAGGGACAGGTTGTTGTCCTGGCACCACACGACTAGGTCTCTGACCTCCTCCCTATAGGCTGTCTCGTTGTTGTCGGTGATTAGGCCTACCACTGTTGTGTCATCGGCAAATGTATGATGGTGTTGGAGTCGTGCCTGGCCATGCAGTCATGAGTGAACAGAGAGTACAGGAGAGGGCTGAGCACGCACCCCTGAGGGGACCCTGTGTTGAGGATCAGCATGGCGGATGTGTTGTTACCTACCCTTACCACCTGGGGGCGGCCCGTCAGGAAGTCCAGGATCCAGTGTTTAGTCCCAGGGTCCTTAGCTTATTGATGAGCTTTGAGGGTGCTATGGTGTTGAACGCTGAGCTTTAGTCAATGAATAGCATTCTCACATAGGTGTTCCTTTTGTCCAGGTGGGAAAGGGCAGTGTGGAGTGCAATAGAGACTGCATCATCTGTGGATCTGTTGGGGCGGTATGCAAATTGGAGTGGGTCTAGGGTTTCTGGGATGATGGTGTTGATGTGAGCCGTGAGTGCTACGGGTTGGTAGTCATTTAGACAGGTTACCTTAGTGTTCTTTGGCACAGGCACTATGGTAGTCTACTTAAAACATGTTGGTATTACAGACTCAGACAGGGAGAGGTTGAAAATGTCAGTGAAGACACTTGCTAGTTGGTCAGTGCATGCTCGCAGTACACGTCCTGGTAATGCCTTGTGAATGTTGACCTGTCTAAAGGTCTTACTCACATCGGCTACGGAGAGCATGATCACACGGTCTTCCGGTACAGCTGGTGCTCTCATGCATGTTTCAGTGTTATTTGCCCCGAAGCGAGCGTAGAAGTAGTTCAGCTCATCTGGTAGGCTCGTGTCACTGGGCAACTCTCGGCTGTGCTTCCCTTTGTAGTCTGTAATGGTTTGCAGGCCCTGCCACATCTGACGAGCATCAGAGCTGGTGTAGTACGACTCGATCTTTGTCCTGTATTGATGCTTTGCTTGTTTGATGGTTCGTCGGAGGGCATAGTGGGATTTCTTATAAGCTTCCGGGTTAGATTCTCGCTCCTTGAAAGCGGCAGCTCTACCCTTTAGCACAATGCGGATGCTGCCTGTAATCCATGGCTTGCAAACAAGAGTTTATATTGGACAAATTCAGGTACTCTATGTTTATCCCCATTTCGTTCTGTTTGCTTCTGTTTCAGAATTTATTTTCAACAGAATCGGTGTAGTGAATACACCCCTGATCACACGCAAGTTCACTTTCATAGCAGCAAAATACGAACAGCATGAACATTTTGCTCGTTGTATAATTCCTTCTCGCACCTACACACTACTCCTCTCACCTTTTCCCTTCACTTGTGAACTTCAGTGCCCAAAATCTCAGCTGAGACCAGGCGAAAAATTGCTAAACGCTACACACAGCTTACATCGTTGTCACCATATTAGCTAGTAACGTTAGTAACATCATAGTCAACAAAGATATTAGAACTAATGCGTTAGTCAACCCGCTACAATCATGCAGTACAGTGTACAGTCAGCAAGCAGTTTAGCAGTTAAACTGGTGGGCCCAAGTAGAAATAAATGAATAAAACCAAAAGCTTACCTTGACATGGAAGACTTCCGGTGTTGGATGGCAATATCTAGCTAGCTAACATAGCATCCCTCTCTGTTTGAGCCGGGTGTTTGAGTAGGTTAAACTATCTAGCAGCATTTACTAGCTAAGTGAAAGTTTAAAAAAATACTACGAAATATAACTATCGCTACCTCTCTCTCTCACTCTTGCTTCTCCTTTCAAAGAAATTAATTTGTTCAACTATTGTCTTTCGCTCTCTTTGAGTCAACTACTCACCTCATTGTATGCACTTTAGTTCTAGCTAGCTGTAGCTTATGCTTTCAGTACTAGATTAATTCTCTGATCCATTGATTGGCTGGACAACATGTCAGTTCATGCTGCAAGAGCTCTGCTAGGTTGGAAGATGTCATAATTACTATATAAGGCAGCCTAGTGGTCAGAGCATTGAACCAGTATCCAAAAGGTTGTTGGATCAAATTCCAGAGCTGACAAGGTAAATATTTGTTGTTCTGCCCTTGAGCAAAGCAGTTAACCTCTCTAGGCTAGGCGGGACGAATTCGTCCCACCTACGTAACAGCCACGGCTATCCTGTGGCGCGATTTTCAAAACCTTAGAAATGCTATTACTTCAATTTCTCAAACATATGACTATTTTACACCATTTTAAAGACAAGACTCTCGTTAATCTAACCACACTGTCCGATTTCAAAAAGGCTTTACAACGAAAGCAAAACATTAGATTATGTCAGCAGAGTACCCAGCCAGAAATAATCACACACCCATTTTTCAAGCTAGCATATAATGTCGCATAAACCCAAACCACAGCTAAATGTAGCACTAACCTTTGATGATCTTCATCAGATGACAACCCTAGGACATTATGTTATACAATACATGCATGTTTTGTTCAATCAAGTTCATATTTATATCAAAAAACAGCTTTTTGGTTTTGTGTTTCAGCCAGAGGCTGCCTCAATATCGTTCAGCTTTTTCCCGGGCTCTGAGAACCTATGGGAGCCGTAGGAAGTGTCACGTTATAGCAAAGATCCTCAGTCTTCAATAAAAAGAGCCAAGATAAAACACAACTTGTCAGACAGGCCATTTCCTGCATGGAAGTTTTAGGGTGTTTTCTATCCAAAGCCAATAATTATATGCATATTCTAGTTACTGGGCAGGAGTAGTAACCAGATTAAATCGGGTACATTTTTTATCCGGCCGTGTCAATACTGCCCCCTAGCCCTAACAGGTTAACGAGAGTCTTGTCTTTAAAATGGTGTAAAATAGTCATATGTTCGAGAAATTGAAGTAATAGCATTTCTAAGGTATTTGAATAACGCGCCACAGGATTCCACTGGCTGTTACGTAGGTGGGACGATTTCGTCCCGCCGGCCCTAGAGAAGTTAAGAATCATTTCTCATTTACAAGGACAGCCTACTTCTTCCTCCCTGTCGGGGAATTGAATCCCGGTCTCCCGCGTGCCTGTACGACACAGGGATTCTTTAGCTAAATTGTCAAGTACAGTAGCCTACTCCCGACCGTCACGTTGTACAGTGCCATATTTTCTGTTCCATCCTAATGGAAACCCAGAGGGTTTTTATTTTTTCTTAGAATAGAAACACCATTATATTAATCAAATTAATTCAGCAAAATGTCTTAAAATCAGTTCCATATACTATGTTCTTAGAAAAAAAGGTTTTAAATTCTCAAGTACATCCACTATTGAAGGCTATCAAATGCTTCTTAAAGATGCCCTCTGGTGGTCAAACTAGCACTTAAATAACATGTACACTGCAACTTTTAAAGAACGAACCATTGTTTGTGTATGTAACTGCTGCATGCAGTAAAATCCCCATTTGTGGGAGTAGAAGCACATTCTGCTTAGAATTCATATGATGGTCTCAGGGTCTCTTTAGGGAAAGACTTTCAGGAATCTCTTAAATATGTTAATTTATTTGTCCAAGCATGGACATATAAATGGACAGTTTTGACATGACATGACTAAGCCTGGGGGACCAAAGGAGCTGGTGGAGGGGTTCGCTGATGGTCCGTTCCCATGGTAACTGCCCCTGGTCGGCATTCTGGGGTGCAGGGAGGTGGTGGTGCGACCGACCTCGATCTTTGATGACTCAATGGAAGGTTGCCATTTGGCAGTATGATGGACTGTGGCCCTGCCTGGCCACATCACTAGTCCAGGTGTGAAAGATGAGCTAATGCACCAACACTCCCCAGCCACTCAGTAGGGAACATATAGGGGGACACGGACTCAAGATTGTGACAACTCTTTCTTTTTCTCTCTCAGTACTAAACAGTCACACTGAGGGATTTTTTTTAAGCTATTAAGTGAATTACTTTAAAGCTTTTGCTGTGGTTCAGAAAATTGGGCTAGCAGGAATACAATTTGTTGCCTTTTGTCAGGATTCAGATAGACTAGTTAGTATGTACGCCATGTTCTTGAGTTGTTTTAGAATCTGTTGCGATCCTCTAATCATACGTTATTTTCATTGTTCTTCTACTCAGACTCAACAGCTCTGTAATGAGACCATCGTAGTCACACCTGCAGAGTCAGACAATGTCTGGCACAACCAACAACCACTTCCCTAGCCCAGCCCCCTCCACTACACCCTCAGAAAGAAAGAAAGAAAGAAAGAAAGAAAGAAAGAAAGAAAGAAAGAAAGAAAGAAAGAAAGAAAGAAAGAAAGAAAGAAAGAAAGAAAGAAAGAAAGAAAGAAAGAAAGAAAGAACTGTTAGGTTGACAGAGAGAGAGAGAGAGAGAGAGGTTGAGAGAGAGAGAGAGAGAGAGAGAGAGAGAGAGGTTGAGAGAGAGAGAGAGCTCCTGCAGCTCACCCATCAGGTTGTGCTCAGAAATGACAAGGTATTGAGTTTGGGATTAGGGGAGCTTTTTGCAGGGTTAGAGCTGCTGACCCTGCACAGCCCCTGCACGGAGAGCAACAATGGCATTTGCAGCACCGGTGCCAAGGGTGCTGCCATTCAGTAATGAGATGTGGAGCCATCTGCTGTGCCATCTTTGGGACACTGAAGACACCGTATGCTACCCTGGGTGATTAACACTCAAGGCACAACCTCACAACGTGATTGCCAGTTTGTACCCGTATTCTGCAATTTCGCCTCTTCGGTTTAACTGTCATGGTAAATGTTTCTGTCTGTGTTTTGTATCCAAACTGAAGAAAGTATTTTTTCCCAGGAGAATAGAATGACATTTTGTTTTTACAAATTAAGGCAATTTGTGTTAAGTTATTAACATAATGACGCAGCAATATTCTTCATATATATCTTTGCTTCTCTTGAATATAGATATGCACTGGAATAATTAGTGGACATTCCATTAAGCATTGCATATCTTATTAAGAGCAATCTTCAAATAGCGTAGATGTAATGAGCAAGGAAAATGCCCTATATTCATAGAAACACTGCCAAAGATCCTCATACTTAAGCATGACACACTATTATGCAACATTTAAAGAACTCAAATCAATAAATCACCCCTTTCCTGTAGGACTTTCCAAACATAGTGCAGCTGTCAACTTAAAACCAAGCTATAACTCACAGAATAAGTCCAATATAACCAGAGGCTCCTGTGCATTGCCAGGCGGCTGCTCTTAGTACAGGCATGAGTTGGTGAAGGGAAATACCATAAACTAAATGGCTTACCGGGCAAACAGATTTCACACTTGTAAAGTTTTGATAGCCTTAGATACTGTATTGGCTGTTAGGTAGAGAACTGCTGAATCATAATTTGGGGATCGAGGGTAACCTAATCCCACTGACGGGATTGCTAGCAAGGCGGGAAATTCAAAACATCAAAAATCGAATAATTTCAATTTCTCAAACAATCAACTATTTTACAACATTTAAAAGATAAACATCTCCTTAATCGAACCACATTGTCCGATTTTCAAAGAGGCATTACAGCGAAAGCATAAAGTTAGATTATGTTAGGAGAGTACATAGCCAAAAAAGTTCACACATCCATTTTCAATTCAAGGACAGGCGTCACCAAAATCAGAAAACCAGCTAAAATTATTGCCTGACCTTTGACAATCTTCATCAGATGACACTCCTAGGACATTATGTTAGACAATACATGCATTTTTGTTCTATCAAGTTCATATTTATATCCAAAAACAGCATTTTACATCGGCGCATGTCGTTGAGAAAATGTGTCTCCCCCAAAACTGCCAGTGAATTTACAAAAAATACTCATTATAAAACGTGGTTAAAGTATTAAACTGTTATTCAAAGAATAACGGTTGCATTCTGAATGCTACCACATTGACAGATTTCAAAATAACTTTACTGGGAAAGCATACTTTGCAATAATCTGAGTACTCTGGTCAGAAAAATACACTAGGCTATACAGCTAGCCGCTATGTTGGAATCATCTAATACCATAAATAACATTAGCAATATTCCCTTACCTTTAATAATCTTCATCAGAAGGCACTTCCAGGAATCTCAGGTCCACAACAAATGTTTTTTTTTGATGAAGTTCATAATTTATGTCCAAATAACTCCATGCTGTTCCGTGTTGTTAGCGCGTTCGGTAGGCTACTCAAAATGGGAGGGAAAAGTCACGACGAACAGTAAAAAAAAATATCTATTTACGTTCGTTCAAACATGTCAAACGTTGTTTAGCATCAATCTTTTGGTCAATTTTTAACGTGAAACATCAGTAATATTTCAACCCGACCTCTCCTCTGTCTTGAAACACGTTTTGAAAAATGTCTCGCCTCACATGAATACGCATGTGCGCGCAATAATGAAGTGACGACCTCCCAGGATGTCAAATTCCCTTCATTCTCATTCGGTCTCTGTTCATCATAGACGCTTCAAACAACTTTTTAAAGATCGTTGACATCTAGTGGAAGCCATAGGAAGTGCAAAATGAATCCTTTGTCACTGTGTGTTTTATTGCCAATGACTTGCAAATATTACAGCCACAACATTTTCATTTCCTGCTTGTATTTTTTCTCAGGTTTTTGCCTGCCATATGAGTTATGTTATACTTAGAGACACTTCAGAGTGTTTTCTATCCAAATCTACTAATAATATGCATATTCTATTTTAGACACATGTTTGACAAATTCCACCCAAATTGAACACATAAGTAGCTGATTCACAGCATATACAGCATTCAGGAATTTATGGTAACACACACATACACAACAACATTGTAATATTCACATGAGTCTATGTGTACAATATATTCCACAGACTGCTAAATGAGAGCTAATTACAGTGGTTAATCCTCACTGGCTGTATAGATATGTGTACATACACAGTACCAGTTAAACGATTGCACACACCTACTCATTCAAGAGTTTTTGTATATTTTTACTGTTTTCTACATTGTAGAATAATAGTGAAGATATCAAAACTATGAAATATCACATATGGAATCATGTAGTAACCAAAAAAATGTGTTAAACATCAAAATGTATATTATATTTGAGATTCTTCAAAGTAGCTTCCCTTTGCCTTGATGATAGCTTTGCGCACACTTGGCATTCTCTCAACCAGCTTCACCTGGAAGGCTTTTCCAACACATGCTGAGCACTTGGTGGCTGCTTTTCCTCCACTCTGGGGTCCAACTCATCCCAAACCATCTCAATTGGGTTAAGGTCGGGTGATTTTGGAGGCCAGGTCATCTGATGCAGCACTCCACGACTCTCCTTCTTCTTGAAATAGTCCACAGCCTGGAGGTGTGTTGGGTCATTGTCCTGTTGAAAAACAAATGATAGTCTTACTAAGCGCGAACCAGATGGGATGGTGTACACTGCATTATGCTGTGGTAGCATGCTGGTTAAGTGTGCCTTGAATTCGAAATAAATCACAGACAGTGTCACCACCCCCACTGCTCCTCCTCTATGTTTCACGGTGGGAACCACACATGCGTAGATCATCCGTTCACCTACTCTGCGTCTCTGTATCTGTTAATTGAACTCCGTGAAGCATTTATTTGGACTGCAATTTCTGAGGCTGGTAACTCTAATGAACTTTTCCTCTGCAGCAGAGGTAACTCTGGGTCTCCCTTTCCTGTGGTGTTCCTCATGAGAGCCAGTTTCATCATAGTGCTTGATAGTTTTTTGCGACTGCACTTGAATAAACTTTAACAGTTCTTGACATGTTCTGGAATGACTGAACTTCATGTCTTCAAGTAATGATGGACTGTTGTTTCTCTTTGCTTGTTTGAGCTGTTCTTGCCATAATATGGACTTGGTCATTTACCAAATAGGGCTATCTTCCGTTTACCACCCCTACCTTGTCACAACACAACCGATTGGCTCAAACTCATTAAGGAAAGAAATTCCTCAAATTAACTTTTAACAAAGGCACCCCTGTTAATTGAAATGCATTCCAGGTGACTACCTCATGAAGCTGGTTGAGAGAATGCCAAGCGTGTGCATAGCTGTCATCAAGGCAAAGTGTGGCTACTTTGAAGAATCTGAAATAAAATATATTTTGATTTCTTTAACACTTTTTTTGTTTACTACATGATTCCATATGTGTTATTTCATGGT
The DNA here is from genome assembly GCF_965601325.2 of Salmo salar. Taxonomy (NCBI): domain Eukaryota; kingdom Metazoa; phylum Chordata; class Actinopteri; order Salmoniformes; family Salmonidae; genus Salmo; species Salmo salar. The sequence goes on along the minus strand of NC_138295.1, from coordinate 45,307,733 downwards.
TTTGATGTCTTCACAATTATTCTACAATGTAGAAAATAGTCAAAATAAGAAAAACCCTTGAATGAGTAGGTGTGTCCAAACTGTTGACTGGCACTGTATGCTAATATACCGTGTTATCATAATATGTGTACATACTGTACAAATTTCAGGATTACTTACAGTAGCCCATTTATCACTGACCCCTGATCCTTTAATCAATTGGGAAATTGATGGCCGCACCGATAAGATCTTTGCAATCTGAACCTGGATCAATACAAAAAGGGAAACAGTTTTGTCCCAAGGTTCATGAACCTTAAAACACACCAACACAGCAATATGCTTTTTCTAATTAAACCAAATGCAGCTGAAATATATTCATCCGGGTACTCCACTACCATGAGCCAAATTACTCATTAATTGGTGATGAAGCATGAACATAAATAGCTGGATGGATGGCAAGCTATTTACATCGACCATGAATGTTTTGATATGCAAAGAGATAAACTGAACAGATGTTGTGAGCTAAATCAAGACTTCTAGCCCCATTTGTTTATGTGTAGCGGTGGTACCTTTTATCAGCCGTGTTAACAGCTCATTTGACAAAATATTGTTATAAACCTGTTATTACAACCTGTGAGTAATCAAGTTAAAACAAAAGCACGAGAGGAGTCTTTTGGTTGTCGTAATTGGCCCCAGTGGAGTGCTCTTGCATAGACTCACTGTGTATTGAGATATGTTGCTGCACTTAGGTGATTCCCTGTGATTTAAAAACATTTTATTCAAGAAATTAGGAGCAGATTAGCGATTCCAATCATACTTTATGCAAACTCAAACATTTACTTAAAACGCTCATTAATGAAATTCAGCATCTAGAAAATCATTAATGTAGAAAAACTTAAAGTAGCCTATAATTAGACACCTGCAAATACAAAAGTACATGAGGCTTCTGGCTACACAGTCATTAATTCCTCCCCCAGTTCCCTAGTGGCTCTGGTGCACATTTTAAACTGATTAAAACACCACGTTCCTTTCAGCGCTGCAGACTTAGGATGAACGTTTGTAAACAGTAAGAGTTCATCGGAAAGAATCTGCTGTAGAGGACAAAAATGTATACCAATGCACTAAGGAACTGGTATGTATTGGAATAAGGCAAAGACTAATCAAAAGATAAAACATCAACAATTATAAACAATATCCACAGTAACTTTGAGTCAGATAAAGGAAAGAATGAAATTGTAGTTGTTTTCTCCCCCATGTTCGTTGGGTTGTGTAAGGTTCTGCATTATAGAATTTGTCATAATAATAATTTGTCTCTTAACATATGGAGGGCTTTAATTTCAGTAACATGGTTCAAATCAAATCAACATTTATTTGTCACATGCGCCGAATACAACAAGTGTAGACCTTACTGTAAAATGCTTACTTACCAGCACTTAACCAAGAGTGCAGAAGAGTTAAGAAAATATTTACCAAATAAACTAAATAAAAAATTATAAAAAGTAACACAATAATGAGGCTACATACAGGGGGTACCGAGTCAATGTGTGGGGGTACAGGTTAGTCGAGGTAATTTGTACATATTAGGTAGGGGTTAAGTTACTATGCATATTTGCCATCCACATATCAGATGGCAAAAATTCTTAGATACATATGGCAAACAGACCTGAACAGATCAAATATCTGAATATGGTACATGCAAAATTGTATAATTTTCTGGTGCAATGGAAATCTAAAGCTGTAAGCCTCTTACCAGCCAGTATAGATAACATGTTTATGACAGAGGACAATTCAATTGGATTTTTAATTGCAGGGACTGCTTGAACAAGCGTGTTTTTTGCTTGTGTGACTGCATTTTTCTAATTACAATGTCAGATATTCAATAAAGGCCAAGTCAAGCTGAAAAAACAAGCATCACGTGTTGCTCCTGAATAAACTTCTGTTCTGTTACAACTGATTTTCTATCTCCTCAGTACCTTGAAAAAATACAGAACATTAAGGCAGACAGTCACACATTCTTAACAATGCAAAACACATCCAACATTTCTTTATTAATGTATTGCATTGTGTCTAAAGGAAAGTGAATAAATGGGAACCTTGCAGGGCTCCACAATCGGGCTACTTATTATGAATTCATTACAGCATGTTACAACTGTTTTTATATAACTATCTATCTGATGTACTTACAAAGTCCCCACTGGCAGGACGTTTCTATCATTATTGTTCCATTACATATATGTTGTGTACAGTAAAAGCAAAGCATGTCCCTTTCTGCAAATACATCACACTCATGATTGGTGATAATTGTCACATATTATGTCGTGGTGTTGCAGGGAAGACCAAAATGCAGCCGGTATATGGATACTCATTCTTTTAATTCACAAAAAGAGTAATGCATCCACAGAAAAAACAAAACAATAAATGATACTCACAACTAACAACAGTGTGGCAGGCTCAACAAGCAGTGCTCACAAACAATCTCCCACAAAAGACAAACACAAACACACCCTACTATATGGGACTCTCAATCAATGGCAAATAGACAACACCTGCCTTCAATTGAGAGTCCCAACCCCAATTAACCAAACATAGACATACAACCAGCTAGATCAACATAGAAATACATAAACAAGGAACAGTGCCCAAAAACCCCGGAATACATAAATCAAATCCCCTATAACAAACACACCACCCCGAACCACATAAACCAAATAACCTCTGCCACGCCCTGACCAAACTACAATGACAATTAACCCTTATACTGGCCAGGACGTGACAATAATACAGCAAATGACTTAAAGGTACATGTAGAATAGGCATAGCAATGATTCTTATATACAGTATGTGCAGTATAGTGCTGAGCGATTAGTGATTTTTGAGGTTGGTTTGGTTTCGGTTCTATTATAAAAAATATAAAAATCCTGTTTTTCAATACTGAAAAAAATGTAATAATGCATTATGAAATAAAGACCTTAAAATTATTTTAGAGCTTCCCTCAGCCATCACCTGCCTTTTCCTGACACTGACATTGGGTTGAATGTTGTAATAAGAACCCCATGATGGTAGAGAATGCCCATTACTGCTTATCACCTATTAACCATCATTTAGTTTATACACATTACTTAAAAATATTTCAGTTGTGTACATTACTAGTTTTTATTTGATTACTTTATTATTTTTCATTCCTTAAAGTCATCATCTAATCTCTGCTCAGGCAGTAACAGCCAGGCAGCCAGACAACCATCTAACGTTATCTCTGTGCTCCCCATTGAAAGAGTCATCCTATTTAGCTAAGCTAGTTGGCTGGCGAAATCATTTTACTTCTAAGTAAATAAGGCATACTTTCAAGACTGCTTATTACCAACAATACAACTATCAATCGGGTAGAGGTACCTTACGAACGGTCTCTATCTTTTTTGTTGTTGTGTTGTGTCATTCCTCTCATGCGGTCTCATATGGATTGAGTTCCCCTGCTCAGACATTGCATGCATCAACCATGCCACATCATCGCCTGTGTCATCAACTGACAGATTACTATAACGTATGTGTTTATCTGATACTTAAAATACCTATCCGGGTGTTGTAAGATCTGGCATGCGTTGGCAACACCTGGGGCAGAGAAACATGCCCATGGTCTGTGTGTATGCGCCTCTGTCTGTGGCTGGAAAGAACAGGCGCAATGGATTATGGCAGTGGTATTCAAAGTCTGTGGGGGGGGGGGGGGGGGGGTACAGTATGGAACAATCTACTCACGTTTTTGAGAAAGATAATTTGAAATAAAAAAATGTATTTATTGGTTTCTTTTCATTTTGATAATAGCTGAAAATGTAATGAATTGAAGGTTATTTGTTCATGTAAAAATCGTAATGTAGAAGTTTTAAGGTTGTGTCATTATATTTAGGGTAAAGTGGGATCACAATAAATTCTTGAGGAACAAATAGGGTCCCCAGAAATTCTGCCACGGGGGTCCCCGCTGAAAAAGTTTGAATACCACCGGATTATGGACATTGTAGTTAATTACCACATTTCTGAATATTTGCATAATGAAATCTACAACTCCCAATCAGCCAAGCGTCCAACATAGTTATCGACTTCACTTCTCTTGTGAATGATTTGACTTCTTTAGAGAAACGGCGCGTTGAGTTTACACAAATATGAACTGAATGAAATTCACTGTAACGATCGTCGTAGTAAGTGGACCAAAGCGCAGCGGGTTGAGTGCTCATTATATATTTATTTAGAACACTTAAGAAAACAAAACAAGAAAAACGTACGAACGAACAGGATTACAGGATAAACACAGCTATGCAATCACAACTTCTCACAAAACCCAAACAAAACACATCCCTCTATATAGGACCTTCAATCAGAGACAACGAGGAAAAGCTGCCTCCAATTGAAGGCCAAATCAATAAACTAAACATAGAACTAAAAAGACTAGAACATAGAAATATACTAACATAGAACATAGCCCAAAAACCCCGGAAAACACTAACCAAACACCCCTCTACATAAACACACACCCCGAACCACATGAAACAAATACCCCCCTGCCACGTCCTGACCAAACTACAATAACAAATAACCCCTTTACTGGTCAGAACGTGACATTCACATAATAACCGACATCGGTCAATTAGTTGTGTAATAACCCCAAAATATATACATCATTTCTGTTAAATGCTCAGGACTATAAATGTAATAGGAAACAGTGCAAAACAGTGTCATTTTGTAACTTCCAAAACTTCTAACTTGGCATTTTGCATTTCTGTTTGGTAGAGAACTGCTGAATCATAATTTAAACTTAAACTGTATGGGTTTTTATCCCTGGGGACAGTTCCGATCTATGCTCCTGACCTTAAACGTGTTTTATGACAATTGTAAATCCCTCTTTGTCAGGCGGTGGTTAACTGGTGCAGTGAATCAGGCTCAGGAGAGCAGAAATGAGTGTACAAGGTATTTAATTCCACGACAGCACCAGTATACAGACTCAAAGTGTGGAGAAATACTGGTCACTCGAAAATAACGGGCGTAAATACATAACCCGGCAAACATAACCAGCCGATAAGTACCGCCATGAACAATCAATGAACATGCACACTAACATGTGGGAAACAGAGGGTTAAATAATGAACATGTAATTGGGGAATAGAAACTAGGTGTGTAGAAAACAAAGACAAAACAAATGGAAAATGAAAAGTGGATCGGCGATGGCTAAAAGACAGGTGACATTGACCGCCGAACGCCACCCGAACAAGGACTTCGGAAGAAGTCGTGACACTCTTATGAGATACATGTAACTCTACCCTCAGGATACATGGCCTTACACTAGTTAGCCAAGCTACTATTCTAAAGGCAGTACCAGGCTCTATATTAGTAACTGTCAGAGGTGCTAGCCCTTCCTTGACTTCCTCCTGTGCCGATAGCAAATGGTGTGTGCAAAAGCAATTTCAGATATCATCTGAGCTTCCCTTTTAAATGTATAGCCATAATATTGCATTTACATTCCATACAGAAAAAATAAGGAACAGTCACTATATTTTCTTGGAGAAAAGGATAGGCTGGATATGTACATGGTCGAATTCATGAAAACTAAATCAATATGTTCTGTTGATAAGTATGTAAATTGATCTTGCTAAGCATTCAAAATGTAATGAGTACTTTTTGGGTGTCAAGGAAAATGTACAGAGTAAAAAGTATATTATTTTCTTAATGACTGTAGTGAAGTAAAAGTAGTTAAACATATCAATAGTAAAGTACACATACCCCAAAGTATGTGCAAAGTATTTTTACTTAAGTGCTTTACACCACTGCTCCCAGGTGACCTCTTTTTATCCTTCTCAGGCTAAGAGTCTTGATGCTCTTTTCTATTCAGAATGAAGATGCTACCTCTCGCTCCAATCTCTAACTCATATGCCCCAGTTAATTAAATAAATTCACAGAGAAACTGAATTGGCATAATAAGGATTTTTGATATTGGCAGGATTTGTGGTCTTATACATACAGTAAGACCGCTGTGTCTGTGCTGCGAGTGCTATATGAACTCTGTTTTTTGGAAGGGCTCAATCACTCACTGCTCGTCCCAGCATGATACGTGGTGCAATCTAATATTTTCAAGTGAAATCGACTAATACAATTTTGAATCCCTAAACCACCAAACTGTATCTGTTTAAAAAGAAGATCAAAGCCAATGTGTCAGGTTTACAGATGCAATTTGAAGATCGTCTTTCATCCAACACAGAACATTTTGTTTACTTTGCCTGAGGGGGTTAATTGGTAAGGAAACAATGGGATTTATTTTTTCCCCACTTTATTCTCTCTCACTCAGATCTTCTTACAAATGAACAATGGTAAACAATGCGTTTACTGCCAGATCCAATTTAAAGCTCTTTTGCTTAATCGCCTAAGTTTCTATAAAGGAACTTTTATTATGTGGTGGAGATATCTAAAAGCCATCTTCAGTAAAACGAGATATCAATTAATATAATTAACTAATAGTTTCTCAGACAGAAGAGTTCTAAGTTGATGGGTGACGAATGAAACAACAGAGAAGCCCCTATCTCATGTTTGTAAAATATCATAGTGGAGTTCATCTTTGAATATACAAACAATTAGGGCCATATTATCTGATCATCGGATCTCTTACTATTTAGAGCATAGTAAAAAAAAAGTTTTTTCATCAAATGTTCTAAATACACTTAAATCGTTTAGTATGAAGGGTTCACCTACAATTTGTCATTATGCCTGTGGCATAACCACTGTTACTTTTTGTGTGCAACAGCCAATGACGGTGGGAGTCTATACACAAATAATACTATTATTCAACTATAATGCATCCAACACATACAGTGCATTCGGAAATTATTCAGACCCCTTGACTTTTTTCACATTATTACGTTACAGCCATATTCTAAAATGTATTCAATCATTTTTCCCCTCATCAATTTACAGACAATACCCTGTAATGACAAAGTGAAAACAGTTTAAAAAATGTTTTTAAAATACCTTATTTACATAAGTATTCAGACCCTTTGCTATGAGACTCGGAATTGAGGTCAGATGCATCCTGTTTCCATTGATCATCCTTGAGATGTTTCTACAACTTGATTGAAGTCCACCTGTGGTAAATTCAATTGATGGATATGATTTGGAAAGGCACACACCTGTCTATATAAGGTCCTACAGTTGACAGTGCATGTCAGAGGAAAAACCAAGACATGAGGTCGAAGGAATTGTCCGTAGAGCTCCGAAACAGGACTGTCTCAAGGGACAGATCTGGGGAAGGGTACCAAAACATTTCTGCAGCATTGAAGGTCCCCAAGAACACAGTGGCCTCCATCATTCTTAAATGGAAGAATTTTGGAACCACCAAGACCATTCCTAGAGCTGGCCGCCCAGCCAAACGGAGCAATCAGGGGAGAAGGGCCTTGGTCAGTGAGGTGACCAAGAACTCGATGGTCACTCTGACAGAGCTTCACAATTCCTCTGTGGAGATGGGAGAAACGCCAGAAGGACAACCATCTCTGCAGCACCAATCAGGCCTTTATGGTAGAGTGGCCAGACGGAAGCCACTCCTCAGTAAAAGGCACATGACAGCCCACTTAGAGTATGCCAAAAGGCACCTAGAGGACTGTCAGACCATGAGAAACAAGATTCTCTGATCTGATGAAACCAACATTGAACTCTTGGCCTGAATACCAAGTGTCACGTCTGGAGGAAACCTGGAAACATCCCTACGGTGAAGCATGTGGTGGCAGCATCATTCTGTGGGGATGTTTTTCAGTGGCAGGGACTGGAAGACTAGTCAGGATCGAGGGAAAGATGAATGGAGCAAAGTACAGAGAGCTCCTTAATAAAAAATCTGCTCCAGAGAGCTCAGACTGGGGTGAAGGTTCACCTCCCAACAGGACAATGACCCTAAGCACACAGCCAAGACAGCGCAGTAGTGGCTTCAGGACAGGTCTCTGAATGTCCTTGAGTGGCCCAGCCAGAGCCCGGACTTGAACCTGATCGATCTCTGGAGAGACCTGAAAATAGCTGTGGAGCGACGCTCCCCATCCAACCTGACAGAGCTTGAGAGGATCTGCAGAGAAGAATGGGAGAAACTCCCCAAATACAGGTGTACCAAGCTTGTGTGTCATGCCAAAGGTGCTTCAACAAAGTACTGAAGAAAGGGTCTGAATACTTAAGTAAATGTGATATTTCATGTTTTTTTTTACACCTGTTTTTGATTTGTCATTATGGGGTATTGTGAGTAGACTAATGAGAAAAAAAGCAATTTAATCAATTTTAGAATAATGCTGTAACATAACAAAACGTGGAAAAAGTCAAGGGGTCTGACTACTTTCTGAATGCACTCTATACATATTTATTTTACATTGTATTGCTTAAATTACGTAGAGAGACTCCCACTCACAGCAAACAGGATGACTAAATGTCACGTCCTGACCAGTATAAGGGGTTTTTGGTTATTGTAGTTTGGTCAGGACGTGGCAGGGGGTATTTGTTTTATGTGGTTCGGGGTTTAATGGCATATATAGTTATGTAAGAGGGGTGTTTGATTTATGTGTTCCGGGGTTTTTGGGTAATGTTCTTGTTTTGTATTTCTATGTTTTTCTATGTTGTGTATTTCTTTGTTGGCCTGGTATGGCTCTCAATCAGGAACAGCTGTACACCGTTGTTGCTGATTGAGAGTCATACTTAACTAGCCCTGTTTTCACCTGTCCCTTTGTGGGAGGTGTTGTTGTACTGCTGTGTGTTAGCCTGCAACACTGTTCGTTCTATTGTTTTCTTGTTTTGTTTGTTACGTGTTCTATTAAAGTTAAGATGAGCACTCAACCCGCTGCGCCTTGTTCCATGATGTACGACGACCGTTACACTAAACAACATCTAAGCTATAGTTCATTTTACATTTTAGTAATTTAGCAGACACTAATCCAGAGCAATTTACAGTTAGTACATTCATCTTAAAATGGCTTGGCGAGACAATCACATAGTGAAGGCTCATTCAATCACTTCAAAGCCCAACAAAAGTCATTTTTAAGGTGAAAAAAGAGCATTGTCTTATTTCATTGCTTAGTGATATGACAGGCTGTTCTAGTTTCTCTATCACAAATCAAATTGAAATCAATGTTGTTATATATGCCATACAGTCCCAATAGACCTAACAATTAAATCCCTGCCACCTGATGGGCATGAATAGGATGTAAAATATTGTCTGGAAGGTGGTTTATAATTTTGAACTTTAGTATGAAAGTAAATTCACCTTGAGTGCACTTTACTGAAGAAATTAAGATTCCTGTCACAATTGTGGTGGCTGAATCAGAATTAGTTGGGTAACATAGATAATTAACCCCTGTGCGGCCTCTGTCCCGTATGCGGGACGGACATCCAGCGAAAAATCATATCGCCATTAGCATAACAAAATGTAATAAAAAAAAAAATCTATTTTTTTTTCAAATTATATCGTTTTATAGATACACCTCTCCTGAATCGAACCACGTTGTCCGATTTCAAAAAGGCTTTACAGCAAAAGCAAAACATTAGATTATGTTAGAGGAGTATATCGTAAAAGAAAGACAATAAAAAAGCGATAATATTCCGACAGGGAATCTCCTTTTCTGCAAACAGAAGAAAAAACACAGAGACGGGGGCGGCCAGTGCACGCGCCTAAGCCCACAGTCCCTTGATCGGCCACTTGAGAAAGGCGATAATGTGTTTCAGCGTGGGGCTGGAATGACGACATTGAGGTTTTTCCCGGGCTCTGAGAGCCTATTGGAGCCGTGGGAAGTGTCACGTTACCGCAGAGATCCTTAGTTTTAGAAAGAGATGTCAAAGAAAGACAATAAATGGTCAGACAGGCCACTTCCTGTAAAGGAATCTCTCAGGTTTTGACCTGCCATTTGAGTTCTGTTATACTCACAGACACCATTCAAACAGTTTTAGAAACTTTGGAATGTTTTCTATCCAAATCCAATAATTATATGCATATTCTAGTTACTGGGCAGGAGTAGTAACCAGATTAAATCGGGTACGTTTTTTATTACACACGCCGTAAAACCTTTTTGAAATCGTAAAACGTGGTTAGATTAAGGAGATGTTTATCTTTCAAATGGTGTAACATAGTTGTATTTTTGAAAAATTTGAATTTTGACATTTATTTGGATTCAAATTTGCCGCTCTTGAAATGCACCTGCTGTTGATGGAGTGCACCACGGGTGGCACGCTAGCGTCCCACCTAGCCCCAAGAGGTTAATCTAACCACGTTTTACGATTTCAAAAAGGTTTTACGGCGAAAGCATAAATTTAGAGTATGTTAGGACAGTACATTTACAAGAGTTGTGTGTAATGTTTTGTCAAGTCAAAGACAGGGTCACCAAAACCATAAAACCAGCTAAAATGATGCACTAACCTTTTACAATCTCCATCAGATGACACTCCTAGGACATTATGTTAGACAATGCATGCATTTTTAGTTCTATCAAGTTCATATTTATATCCAAAAACAGCGTTTTACTATGGCATTGATGTTGAGGAAATCGTTTCCCTCCAATAACCGGCAGTCAAGTCAGCGTCACAAATTAAATAATTAAAATTAGAAAACATTGGTAAAATATTATATTGTCATTTAAAGAATTATAGATTTACATCTCTTGAACGCAATCAACTTGCCAGATTTAAAAATAACCTTACTGGGAAATCACACTTTGCAATAATCTGAGCACTGCGCCCAGAAAAATACGCGTTGCGATACAGACTAGACGTCATGTTGGGGAGATCTAAAATCGAAAATACTATGTAAATAATCCATTACCTTTGATTCTCTTCATCAGATGTCACTTCCAGGTATCACAGGTCCATAACGAATGTAGTTTTGTTCAAAAAAGCTCATCATTTATGTCCAAAAATCTCCGTCTCGTTAGCACATGATGTAAGCCAGCCGGACTTCTCGTCATGAACGAGGGGAAAAAATATATTTCCGTTCGTTCAAACATGTCAAACGTTGTATAGCATAAATCATTAGGGCCTTTTTTAACCAGAACATGAATAATATTCAAGGTGGACGAATGCATACTCTTTTATAACGTATTGGAACGAGGGTACCCAACATGAACTCGCGCGCCAGGTGTCTAATGGGACATCATCGTTCCATGGCTCTTGTTCGGTCAGATCTCCCTCCAGAAGACTCAAAACACTTTGTAAAGGCTGGTGACATCTAGTGGAAGCAATAGGAAGTGCCAAAATATTCCTCAGCCCCTGTGTTTTTCAATGGGATAGGTTTAAAGTCAATACAACACATCAGGTATCCACTTCCTGTCAGAAAATGTCTCAGGGTTTTGCCTGCCAAATGAGTTCTGTTATACTCACAGACACCATTCAAACAGTTTTAGAAACTTTAGAGTGTTTTCTATCCATATATAATAAGTATATGCATATTCTAGTTACTGGGTAGGATTAGTAACCAGATTAAATCGGGTACATGTTTTTTATCCAGACGTGCAAATGCTGCCCCCTAGCCCTAACAGGTTAACTCAGACTGGTGTGTTTGTAACTCTCCTCATTTGGTAATGCAGAAATTAGCCACCACACAATGTATATTGTTTTATGAAAGTCATTGATGCGATAAATAATATATCTCTGGTGTAAGTCATTATTGATGTATATTTTCCAAACATCAATGAACATGTCGGTAGAAGGATAACTTAATTCGGTCTAGACTAAGATTCCTCAATAACCTGTTACCTTTTTTCATGAAATATCATCTTAAAAACATTTTAAAAATGAATGCCAGGGCTACTAGACCTTAATTTAATTTGTAGAATAGTTCTTAACATTATGCACAGTGTATGAGACACCATTAACACTCGTGTTATTATTTTACCTTTCATATATTATCTATACTTCAATATTATCCCCATTCCAATACTGTTTTTTTTCTTTCGAAAACACATTTGGTAGAGATTTCAATGACATTTAAGTGATAATGCCCGAGAAGCTAGTGTTTGGAGGATATATTGGTTTGGGTGTTGTTAGCAAACCGTGCCAATATATCCTCCAAACACTGGCTTCGAGGGCATTATCACTTTAATACAATGGTTACCAACATATTCAAATAATGATTGAAATATTTTAATTAAAAACATTATTTTGATGTTTTTATTCATACTATTTCATCCTTACACAAGATATAGTCTCGACACAAATCAAGGGTTGCTACCCATCCGGCAGGTTTGTTCCACCGGTTTGGTTGCCAGAGACGCAACCCAGTCGATCAGACTTTTTGTTCTGTATCGATGGACGCGACCCAGTCGTTCGTTCTAAATGTTCCATTGCCATACTGGCTGGCAACATTCTTATTCCTTGCCTGCTAGCTAGTCAACTATGGCAAACTTATAGTAACGTCAAACAGTGCAATCAGAATAACAACAGTAGCTGCATTTGTATTTGTTTAAGCTGTTTTCTAGTGACATTTATTTGGACAAATACATAACAATGAGCTTTTGAGGCATGATTTCGCCTGGCATAGAAAATGTGCTCTCTCATGAGGACATTGTTGTCCAGAGGAGCTAGCCAACAACACAGCTAACACAATCATTTCAAACTGAAGCTGAAAAGACTGCAAACTAGCTGCACTTCGTTTAGTTTGACTTTATTTCAATTTACATTTCTTTGTATACATCCATAAAAATTATGCTTAGCTGATTCATGATTTTGACTGGCTGAGAAATGCTGCCTACCTGTCTGTCTTTCTCATCCCTACTCCCGACACATTCATTACTATTTGAATATTGAAACAATGTTGTAAATGTTGGAGACACAGACAGTAAGGTTTATACAAATCTCCGCTGTTGAAAACGACATGTTAGTCTTAAAGAAATGTGAGAAAATGTCTGTTTAACCTTTATTTAACTATCACGGCCGGTTGTGATACAGCCCAGAATCGACCCAGGGTCTGTAGTGACACCTCTAGAATTGAGATGCAGTGCTTTAGATCGCTGCCCCACTCAGGAACCCATGATGGTTTTTATAGATGCTTTTTAAATTAGAGTTTAAGTTTATAAATTGACTGGCTGGGGTGATGAGACAGTGAATTGCACACTCAGATGGAACAGAGTAAATAGGAATTTTGTGGAACTTGTGGAATAGACACCAGCATTAAGGATTAGACCCACCCATTGTATAAATGGTCATTATTCAACACATCAAAGATGTTTAACTGCTTTGAAATTAATTGCAGAGCACAATAGTATGTCTGAATATCTGTTCATTTCTATATAACTTATCTTGGGTCCATTCTCAATAATGTCTTTATGGACTTTAAGACCACTTTCATTTGTCCATGGTTCCTTGAGATTTGTATAGACAGATTGGTTGTTTAGCAACAAAACCGACGCGTGCACAACTATGGGGCAAAATAGACTGGGTTGTCTTTGACGGTTGACAACATGTAAACTATATTTCCTCTCAAAATGTCTATTGAAAACATAAATACATTTGCACAATGAGCACTTGTTGCCTCTCATACATCATTAGAGTTATTTTTTAGCTAGCTAGCAAATTTTAGACATATTAGCATTTACATGACATCAGTCAAAATGCCTCAAAACTAAGACATGGTATCAATAACAAGATGCAACGATATGAAATGAGCCACCTACTATTCCCCACATGGCAGCTTCTTGTCATTGTTGCTAGCTATTTGACCGTTTAGAATCATAACAGCAAACACCTTCTGGACACATTAATACCCGTGCATCATTTTCGTGCCAACCCATCTATAGGCTGTGGGCTCCCGGTCACTCACTAGCCACACCCATAGTCACTTCCTGGTTTGAGTAAAAGCGGAAGTCGGTGTATCAGGAAGGTGGAAACATAGATTTAGTTAGAGGATTCATCATGAATATAACCCCTTTATGCATGGACATTGAGGGCTTCCACTATTTAAAAGTACCCAATGATCAGACCATTTTCTTCTTCAAATATGGTTGCATGGTTTGTAAATGTCTTTAAGCTGTATCACCTCCATCTACTTGCCACGATAAATGACACACAATATTTGGTTCAGCATTTCACCAATATTAGCTTTATGCTTTTTTCAAACACACAAAAAAATTGACTACTTCAAAATGGAGACAGACTCAATGTCGCTGCTCGTGCTCTCACACAGACACACAGATGGGACAGATATAAAGCTGAGTACTCGAACTAACTCTATGGGGGGGGGGTCACAGTTGTCTGTGGCCTAGCTTTTTTCAATCACTCTGTGGACTTTTGCTTCTAAGGATCAATGTTTGGAAGGTTATACACTGCTCAAAAAAATAAAGGGAACACTTATACAACACAATGTAACTACAAGTCAATCACACTTCTGTGAAATCAAACTGTCCACTTAGGAAGCAACACTGATTGACCATAAATTTCACATGCTGTTGTGCAAATGGAATAGACAACAGGTGGAAATTATAGGCAATTAGCAAGACACCCCCAATAAAGGAGTGGTTCTGCAGGTGGGGACCACAGACCACTTCTCAGTTCCTATGCTTCCTGGCTGATGTTTTGGTCACATTTGAATGCTGGCGGTGCTTTCACTCTAGTGGTAGCATGAGACGGAGTCTACAACCCACACAAGTGGCTCAGGTAGTGCAGCTCATCCAGGATGGCACATCAATGCGAGCTGTGGCAAGAAGGTTTGCTGTGTCTGTCAGCGTAGTGTCCAGAGCATGGAGGCGCTACCAGGAGACAGGCCAATACATCAGGAGACGTGGAGGAGGCCGTAGGAGGGCAACAACCCAGCAGCAGGACCGCTACCTCCGCCTTTGTGCACGGAGGAGCAGGAGAAGCACTGCCAGAGCCCTGCAAAATGACCTCCAGCAGGCCACAAATGTGCATGTGTCTGCTCAAACGGTCAGAAACAGACTCCATGAGGGTGGTATGAGGGCCCGACGCCCACAGGTGGGGGTTGTGCTTACAGCCCAACACCATGCAGGACGTTTGGCATTTGCCAGAGAACACCAAGATTGGCAAATTCGCCACTGGCGCCCTGTACTCTTCACAGATGAAAGCAGGTTCACAATGAACACGTGACAGACGTGACAGAGTCTGGAGACGCCGTGGAGAATGTTCTGCTGCCTGCAACATCCTCCAGCATGACAGGTTTGGCTGTGGGTCAGTCATGGTGTGGGGTGGCATTTCTTAGTGGGGCCGCACAGCCCTCCATGTGCTCGCCAGTGGTAGCCTGACTGCCATTAGGTACCGAGATGAGATCCTCAGACCCCTTGTGAGACAATATGCTGGTGCGGTTGGCCCTGGGTTCCTCCTAATGCAAGACAATGCTAGACCTCATGTGGCTGGAGTGTGTCAGCAGTTCCTGCAAGAGGAAGGAATTGATGCTATGGACTGGCCCGCCCGTTCCCCAGACCTGAATCCAATTGAGCACATCTGGGACATCATGTCTCGCTCCATCCACCAACGCCACGTTGCACCACAGACTGTCCAGGAGTTGGCGGATGCTTTAGTCCAGGTCTGGGAGGAGATCCCTCAGGAGACCATCCGCCACCTCATCAGGAGCATGCCCAGGCATTGTAGGGAGGTCATACAGGCACGTGGAGGCCACACACACTACTGAGCCTCATTTTGACTTGTTTTAAGGACATTACATCAAAGTTGGATCAGCCTGTAGTGTGGTTTTCCACTTTAATTTTGAGTGTGACTCCAAATCCAGACCTCCATGGGTTGATAAATTGGATTTCCATTGATTATTTTTGTGTGATTTTGTTGTCAGCACATTCAACTATGTAAAGAAAAAAGTATTTAATAAGATTATTTCTTTCATTCAGATCTAGGATGTGTTGTTTAAGTGTTCCCTTTATTTTTTTGAGCAGTATATTTCCAATTTATATGAATAAGTCTATTTATTTGCAGTTCCAATCAAAAGTTTGGACACAGCTAATCATTCAAGGGTTTTTCTTTGTTTTTACTACTTTCTACAATGTAGAATAATAGTGAAGACATCAAGACATGAAATAACACAAATGGAATCATGTAGTAACCAAAAAAGTGTTAAACAAATCAAAATATATTTTAGATTTTAGATTCTTCAAAGTAGCCACCCTTTGCCCTGATGACAGCTTTGCACACACTTGGCATTCTCTCAACCAGCTTCACTGGAATGCTTTTCCAGCAGTTTTGAAGGAGTTCCCACATATGCTGAGCACTTGTTGGCTGATTTTCCTTCACTCTGTGGTCCAACTCATCCCTTACCATCTCAATTGGGTTAATGTCGGGTGATTGTGGAGGCCATGTCATTTGATGCAAGACTCCATCACTCTCCTTCTTGGTCAAATAGTCCTTACACAGCCTGGAGGTGTGTTGGGTCATTGTCCTGTTGAAAAACAAATGATAGTCCCACTAAGCACAAACCAGATGGGATGGCGTATCTCTGCAGAATTCTGTGGTAGCCTCAATGTCTATATCTATCTAATCTCTCTCTCTCTCTCACTCACTCACGAAGAAGTGTGTGAACCCTTTGTGAGTACCTGGATTTCTGCATAAATTGGTCATGGAGTTTGATCTGGTCTTCATCTAGGTCACAACAATAGACAAACACAGTCTGCTTAAACTAAGTGTACCTTGAATTTTAAATAAATCACTGACAGTGTCAACAGCAAAGCACCCCCACACCTTCACACCTCCTCCATGCTTTACGGTGGGAATCCCACATGCGTAGATCATCCGTTCACCTACTCTACGTCTCACAAAGACATGGTGGTTGGAGCCAAAAATCTCAAATCTGGACTCATCAGACCAAAAGGACAGATTGCCACCAGTCTTATGTCCATTGCTTGTGTTTCTTGACCCAAACAAGTCTCTTCTTCTTATTGGGGTCCTTTAGTAGTGGTTTCTTTGCAGCAATTCGACCATGAAGGCCTGATTCATGCAGTCGCCTCTGAACAGTTGATGTTGAGATGTGTCTGTTACCTGAACTCTTTGAACCATTTATTTGGGTTGCAATTTCTGAGGCTGGTAACTCTAATGAATTTATCCTCTTTGTCTTCTTTTCCTGTGGCGGTCCTCATTAGTGCCAGTTTCAACAGTGGTTTCTGCGACTGCACTTAAATGTTCTTAAAATTGGCTGGGTTGTCGGACCTTCATGTCTTAAAGTGATGATGGACTGTAATTTCTCTTTGCTTATTTGAGCTGTTCTTGCCATAATATTTGACTTACCAAATGTGGCTATCTTCTTTATACCACCCTTACCTTGTCACAACACAACTGATTGGCTCAAATGCATTAAGAAGGAAATAAATTGCACAAATGACCTTTTAACAAGGCACCTGTTAATTGAAATGCATTCTAGGTGACTACCTCATGAAGCTGGTTGCGAGAATGCCAAGAGTGTGCAAAGCTGTCATCAAGGCAAAGGGTGGCTACTTTGAAGAATCTCAAATATAAAATACTACATGATTCCATATGTGTTATTTCATAGTTGTGATGTCTTCACTATTATTCTGCAATGTAGAAAATAGTAAAAATAAAGAAAAACTCTTGAATGAGTAGGTGTGTCCAAACTTTTGACTGGTACTGTATTTTGGGGTTTTCTTCTGGACACTACAACAGCAGGGTTTGGTTTCCCAAAAGCATCGTACTAAGATCATCTTAATTCCATTGAAACTAAATGGATGTAAGATGATCTCAGTTCAACGATGCTTTTGGAAAATCCAGCCCTGGTATTGCTGCATTACATCTAATTTATTTTGTGGCTGGATTCTTTATTTTGGGATTTCTTGCTGGATTTTTGACTGAAATAAATGTAACATTTTATTTTATTTGAGGACAAACACATTGTTGCTAAACTAAAACAGAGACATGATTTGCATTTTAATTTGTGATTCTGAGACTGAGCCTAAACTGTTGAGTGTACTTTGGGGAGTGTTGGTTTAATTCTGTATGCCAGTCGATTCATTTGTGAATAAACTTTATTATGTTCATGGCATTCATGCCTTTCTTGAGCATTAGACGTTGAGAATTGCTCATTGGATGTTCCCATTGAGGGAATAGATGTGGAGGTCTTGATCTTACTGGATCTGTCGTGTTCCATCATAATCTCCCCAGCCAGAGACATACAGTATGTTCCAAGTAGAATTTATTACAAAGTAAAGTCAGGATGAAGTGAAGCACACTTGAAATTCATCCCAACTAGATCAGATATCTATTCTGCGCTACAAAGGCAAAACGTAGTAACTACACTTTTGGTCAAAATTGAGTTAAGACTGAAATCTGGCTTTGTACTATTGGTTTTATCTTGTGACAAAGTGTCCTGGTTCAATTATCTTCAGTTTCAGAGAAAATGGAGTGTGAAGTTTGCATTAACTACAAAATCCAAGTAAAAGGCAAACAGCAGTAATTGAAGTTACTTCACTTTGGCTTTGCTTCACCGTGTTTTGACTGCAGTTACCCCCCCCCCCCCCCCCCCCTCGTTGGGGCATGGATTCTACAAGGTGTCGAACTTGTTCCACAGGACCATACTAGACCATATTGACTCCAGTATTTCCGCAGTTGTGTCAAGTTGGCTGCATATCCTTTGGGTGTTGGACAATTCTTGATACACACAAACCCCAGCAGCATTGCAGTTCTTGACATAAACCGGTGCGCCTAGCACCTTATACCATACCCCGTTCAAAGGCACTTAAATCTTTTCTTTCCCATTCACCCTCTGAATGGCACACATACACAATCCATGTTTCAATTGTCTCAAGGCTTAATACATATTCTTTAACCTGTATTATTTGACATATGACCCCTAAGTCAAATAAATGAACATACACAGTTAAACAGAAAAACTGCAAGAAAGTTGGATAAACACATTTAGGTTGTAGATACTGCAAAAAGTCAAAAAGGTTTTTACGTATAAACATTCTGCCTGATAAAATAGTCCTGACCTTAAATGAGGGTTACTACAATTCAACATTCAAAACATGAAAACATAACTGCATAACCTCATTAAATAGAGTTGGAATGTAGTTAAAACTTTCAAAGTGTTTCCATCAAGCAGAAAAACCAACAAGAAAGTTTGATGTACACACTTAGATTGTAGATACTGCACTTTGCCTTTACATTACCCATATAGTTGTTTAATGTCATACAAAGGCAGAGTGCAGTGTCTGCATTTTAGGGGTCATAGGTTATGGTTGATATGCATAAACATTACTTGGCTGGATAGCAAAAAACTTCAAAGCCATTTTTCTCTATTTCACTATTGGTGTAGCTTCTGTGTTTTGCCTTTGTAGGGCAGTATTGCTTCTGTGGCAATCTTGAATTGTGGTGAAATTTGCCTCCCTGCCTTTTAAACCATGAAAAACACTTTAAAATGACAAATACATTGAACATAAATATAAAAGCAACATGTAAAGTGTTGGTCCCATGTTTCATGGGCTGAAATAAGTATCAGAGAAATTTTCCATAAACACAAAAAGCTTATTTCTCTCAAATGTTGTGCACACATTTGTTTACATCCCTTTAAGTGAGCATTTCTCATTTGCCAAGATAATCCATCCACCTGACAGGTGTGGCATATCAACAAACTGATTAAACAGCATGATCATCACATAGGTGCACCTTGTGCTAGGGACAATAAAAGGCCACTCTAAAACGTTTCAAGTTTTGAAGGAGCATGCAGTTGGCATGCTGACTGCAGGAATGTCCACCAGAGCTGTTAAAAGATAATTTAATGTTCATTTCTCTACCATAAGCTACCTCCAACGTTGTTTTAAGGAATTTGGCTATACATCCAACTGTCCTCACAATCGCAGACCAGGTTTGCTGATGTCAACATTGTGAAAAGAGTGCCCCATGGTGGTGGTGGGGTTATGGAATGGGCATGCATAAGCTACGAACAACGAACACAATTGCATTTTATCAATGGCAATTTGAATGCACAAAAATACCGTGCTTAGGTTAAGCAAATTAGCTTTTCCCAATAGTGAGGTGTAGAGTTGTAGTGACATGGAATTTAGAGATATCTATTATTTAGAATGCTAGACAGTGAACAGAACTATTTAATATATTGTATAGATCAATAAAAACAAATGCTATTAAAATGCAATTTTTTTACTAGAATAATGTGTCCCTCATTTTCAGGTCATTGGTGTTGAAATAAATCACTGATTACAAAGATATACTTTGTGCCTTCTCTTCAGTGGCAAACTGTTATAGGGAGAGGGGTCCATATTAACTCTTAAGGATCTCTACAGATCGGTGTCCCACCCTCGGGACGGTTGAGCTAATGTGGCTAATGTGATTAGCATGACATAAGTAACAAGAAAATGTCCCAGGACATAGACATATCTGATATGGGCAGAAAGCTTAAATTCTTGTTAATCAAACTGCACTGTACAATTTACAGTAGCTATTACAGTGAAAGAATACCATGCTATTGTTTAAGGAGAGTGCACAATTATGAACTTGAAAATGTATGAATAAACCAATTAGGCACATTTGGACAGACTTGATACAACATTTTGAATAGATATGCAATAGTTCACAGGATCAGTCTAAAACTTTGCACATACATTGCTGCCATCTAGTGGCCAAAGTCTAAATTGCACCTGGGCTAGAATAATTAATTATGCCCTTTCTCTTGCATTTCAAAGATGATGGTACAAAAACATCTTTGTAATATCTTTTACCTACGCCGATGGCATTACCCGTATGGTTGATGAGGATCTCCATATTGCAAATGTACGGTCCATTACTAGACGTCCACGAGTGTTTTTAAAATAGGCCGACAGACTCAGGTTGTGCCCCAAGGACGGATTTTCCGGGAAGTAATCAAATAAAATCTCCCGGACATTTGGTTTCTGTTTTATAACATTTAAAATGTTTGGTTATTTTTCCGTTACGGATAATTCCACCAGATGGCCACTGGCTGCTTATTGCAAATGGACAAAACATCACCAAATGAAAATGTCCATTTCTCCTAAACGGAAAACACTTCGAAGATGAAACTTGGTAAGCACAGGTTTGGCCAAATAGGCTTTTAGCCCAGAAACAAGATGGCATCGAGGCCTCAACGCTTTTTGAGTTAAGGCCCATTTTCTGGGATTAAAGGTAAAAAATGGTAATAGAGCACTAATTTGACCGCTTCACGTCAAAGTACGTGAACCTACGGTGTAAGGAAAAAAGAACCAGCCATTTATCTATCGTAATTTAAGAGAAATAATGCAATGTCTGTTGGGTGATGGTTAAACAAATTGTTTTTTTTTCAACCAGAAAAGTTATAGATTCAGTTGCGGCATGTTCAGATGAATCCGTTAAGGCGGGTTTCGGAGCTCTATGTGATTTTGGTGATTTTCTGTGATTTTCTGATCTCACACACACACACAGTCAATGGGGAGTGACACAGTGTGATGCTTAGAGACACACAGCGCCTGCAATAGTTACCTGCGTTCAAACTATTAAAGAACAAGTCTTATCAGAGGGAAGGAAAGTAACCATGTCCCATATGATTAAATAATATCCTGCACCATCCCAATTTGATCTCGTCATTACATATTTTTACCTGAACATGCCTAGGAGCGGGCGGCACTAACACGATGACTCTATCCAAAATTCAAAGTCGACTTGTTCAGACTGTGCCCTCTGGATACTTTGATTTCATGACATCAAAATGCCAGTACAAGAGACTATTTTAGTTCAGAATGACTCCTTAAATCCAAATCTGCCTCTTGTTGACAACCATCAGTAACAATAAAGTGGCCGGTCCTTCGGTTCTGTGCTGGTTTAATTCCCCTTGACTGACCATCAGGCATACAGGGAAAATAGACAGAGAGTGGCATTCCTCAGGAGGGGCCTGTTGGCCATGCTTCATCTCCTCCTAGTTTAGGGAGGCTTCTGGAGGGCCATCATTCAGCCACTCCTGCCTCCCAGAGAGGACACTGTCTGTGACACAAAAGGCGCCCTACTCCCTATATGGGGCACTACTTTTGACCAGGGCCCATTTGGTTCTGGTCAAAAGTAGTACACTATATATGGAATAGGGTACCATTTGGGATGCTGTGCGATTATTACTGGTTTGCTTTCATTTATTAACACCTTCCTGACAATTGTATCCTTGCGTTGGAATGCAATACAGTAAGAAACACCACTGTGACTGTAGTCTTTGGCATCCCAAGCCCCACTCTCAAAAACATCACAGAAAAGCCATATTGTATCAGTAACACCCGATTGAGCATCAACTCTTGATTCCAGTCTCAATCTTTGGGAAATAATTTCCTTAATACTGTGCTTAAACATGGTACAGTATTTGCATGATAGCTACAATGTTTAGGTCAACAATGTGTGTAGACCTAAATGTTGTACGGAAACATTACACTTGCTGCTTCTGAATGGTAGGAGATAGAATTTGGACTGCAGTGGAACGTTACATTGATCCAATATGCTTGGTTTTGTGGAAACAGGTCACACATACTATGTGACCCGTTTCAGGAAACTAGGCATATGTCACTGCACAGTTATAGTCACCAACGCTCTGGATAACATGAAAACAGGCTAACCAGCTCTGCTAGGGTGAGTAAAATGGTCAGAGTTTGGGTGAGGGCTAAAGCTTAAGAGGGTGTGAACGATGCTGAATAGGTGTAGACAAAGAAGAGCTCTCCAGTACTGTAGGTACCAAAACATTCAAAGGCCATTTTCTCAAAAGTGAGGTTCCAAGTTTAGCAACTTTCAAAGCAGAATTAACTTCCTCATTGTTCCTCAAATGCAGTGTATGGTATACCATTTTGTAGGGCTGTGTCTCTGCTTTTACCCAATGTAAAGAACACAAATTCAAATTTTGCTACATAAGAACAAATCAAGACCAAATCAAGTCACATTTTCCACCATGATCATATTTACATAAGTATTACACTTTTATCATACATTTCATATATTCCAATGGCATTTCTTTATGGGAGAAAAGGAAATGTCATATTGCGTAAGCTTAGGTATTCATATATGCGGGAAAAGGCTGGACATTATCATATCCCATGAGGCAGGACAGAGCAGCCAGAAGAGTAAATATCGGCCAACATGTGTGGATTATTGATGTGAGTCAGGTCGAAATGCAGTCAACAGCAAAATCCCCCTCCAAACCCCTATGCTATATGTTGACTAAAGATAAAGTCTTAGCTGGGACTAGCATAACAACAGGGGTTCCATACACCATGACATGCCCAGCATCGAGGCATCACGACTCATGATGATGCACACACAGCCTCCAGGACTTAGCGAGCTTTGGGAATTCAGTTGATGTACCTAGTGACAAGGCCCCTTAATGTGAAGCAGAGCCACCGGTGGCATACGTGTGACAAGGTGACAGAGAAGTTTTAGTAGTTAAATACCCCCCTGTATAGTAAAAAGCGGTAGTGGTGTCACCAATTCCTCTTAGGTCTCTTGAGCTGTGTCTTTGTTTGAAGAGGAGCTCCGCTAATTACTGAGGCTGAACAACATATATCCAAACTTTCTCATAACACCTATCCTGTAAAATAGCCCTTGAGGCTACACTCATTGTCAATATGTTGATGGTGTGTGTATGCATCTTTCTGTCTGTCGGTCTCTGTGTGAGTGTTGTCATATGCCAGTTGAATTTATGGGTGCATTGCTGGATCTCTTGAATGGTGGAACAATCTGGTTTGAAATTACACCAATTATTTAATTTAGCAAGTTCAATATTTAAAATGGCTATAACATTTTGCTTGAACTCATGGCATATTGGGTATCTGAGCCTGAGAGTTCCTCACACCACCAGCACGTTCCTCATACATAAACGTTCAAACATGACTAATTTAATGTTTTCCAATTATACTTCTCGTTCTTACTCAGGTTTCATCAATTAGTCCTATTACTGAGATAAAAGGTAAATGGGCAGTTAACCCTATAATTATGGCATTCCCCAATTTCCATCAAATTACTGCTCAACTAGTTTAAATGTTTTTGATTGCGAAATAAGCAATTCAAGGTGTATTATATTATCTTCATTTGCACCGACTGGCCCAAGGCTGGTATTATGTTGGTGTAAGTGCTCCATCATTTTCAGAAAATCTTTCCAGCATTGTCTTGAAACCATTTTTTAGTATCAGTCTGAGTAAACCCCTAGACTGGGGAAGTACTGTAGCTCTTTGTAAATGAAGCATGAAGGTCGGATCATCTCACTCCTTCTTAGGTTTTTAATTGCCAGCCCCTTCATAATCTGATTATGACGTACGATTGGTTGCGGGGAAGATAAGGCAGGGCATAATTGAAATAAAACCAATATCCATCTTATCCTCTGCAGGTTTTCAAGGTGACTGGTGAGGAGATCAACCTTGTTCTACTGATTACATAGTGCTCTCCATAGCAATGTTGCTATCCGCAGCAGGAGGTTCTTATCAAACTCATTCACTACACTCAATCTGTTCTGCAGATCCGTTTAGGACATGATTAAGCATCGGCCCCTTTTTTTAAATTTTCGTCTAAAATGACATACCCAAATCTAACTGCCTGTAGCTTAAGCCCTGAAGCAAGGATATGCATTTTGTTGGTACTGTTAAAAAGGAAACACTTTGCAGTTTGTGGAAAGGTGAAAGGAATGTGGGAGAATATAACACATTAGATCTGGTAAAAGATAATGCAATTTAGATTTTGGCTACTAGATGGCCTCAGTTTATGTGCAATGTTTTAGACTGATCCAATGAACCATTGTATTTCTGTTCAAAATGTTGTATCAAGGCTGCCCAAATGTGCCTAATTTGTTTATTAATAACTTTTCATGATCAAAACAGTGCACTCTCCTCACACAACAGCATGGTATTCTTTCACTGTTATAGCTACTGTACAGTGCAGTTGATTAACAAGAATTTAAGCTTTCTGCCAATATCAGATATGTCTATGTCCTGGGAAATGTTCTTATTACTTACAACCTCATGCTAATCAAATTAGCCTACGTTATCTCAACCGTTCCAATCCTTAAGAAGTTTAAAAGGGGGAAAAAACATTTAGTTTATTTATCTTGGTAATATACATCCAGGTACAGAACCGAATGTGAAGTTCAAAGAAATGTTCCACATACAGTATGCCTACGTAAGTGCAGGAAGTAGCTAACATAGAATATCCATATTAAAATCAAACAATACCTCGTGAATGATCTGGTAATATCCAATTGCTTTCAATTTATTGACCACACAAGGTGAGCACAGCAGTAGTGTGACATATAATATAATTGGAGAAGTTCACTGTGGTTAAACCATTTGTTAAACAGCATCCCACTGTCCTGGCTTCTGTGATCTCTGTAGGAACATGTTGAACAATCTGCCTCACATGAATGCAATTAGCTAGGTTTCATCTATGTGCTAAAAACCAGACTTGTCCCTCCTGGTTATATTGGATAGGTGTAATACTAGATAGCAACTAGATAGCAACATGGGATCTGATTACATTTTGATAATAGCCAGTTCACTGGAAAACCAGTCTTCTCTCTACTTGAAAAAAACACACGAAACACAGACAAAGCTTTGGTGTACAAACATGTTTCATCTTAGTCTACATATTGTGATATATTCAAATATGTCATGCTCTCAATACAACCGTATGAGGCTGCATTCCTCATCTTGGTTGGTAAATGAGGCGTCATAACAAACGCTTCTGTTGGAAATATTGATTGATTGAAATATTGATATCAATATTGATATCAAATATCTGTAGCTTCCCATTCAATAGTGTAATGAGCAGACTCTTTTACATCATCAAGTCTATCATGACATTTCCTGCTAGACATATCCTCTGCACCTGTGAGGAGAACTTCATCTTCCTCTCATGGGAGTGAGACAATTGCACTGAAATACAACTGATCTCCATCTTTAGAGGTTGGCACAATAATTATTATTAAGTTCCTTTAATTGAGGCATCAAAGCATTAACCTCTGACTGTCTTTGTTGTGCCGTCCAGCCTTCACAACAATTCTCCCCATCCATTTAGCTGGAGCTTTTTCTCTGATTTTTAATACCCTTGTTAACTTCAGAGGTTTTGTAAATCTCCTGTGAAAGATATTTAGAGCTTAAAATGTTTGCCTTGATTCAGATAGGCTGGGCAACAAATAAAATGTTTAATCTACTATGTGTTTGCATTTTTCTATGATCATCAAAAGGAAGAATCACTCTTTACGTTGGCACTCGTGTCAAGTTTGGGATTATTTAAAAGCACAGTTAGTGGCTGACTATATCTCTATTGTTGTTCTAGCTTCTCCTATTTTGATGGACAGTGGAAACGTGATTGGACTGTTACATTTATGGCCAATCATTATTTTACCCTAAATGTTTTCGTGATAGAGGAGTATAGTGGAAATTCATACTGAGAGAGACTTAGTAATTTCATTAACCTGTTGGGGGTAGGGGGCAGTATTTACACGGCCGGATAAAAAACGTACCCGATTTAATCTGGTTATTACTACTGCCAAGAAACTAGAATATGCATATAATTATTGGCTTTGGATAGAAAACACCCTAAAGTTTCTAAAACTGTTTGAATGGTGTCTGTGAGTATAACAGAACTCATATGGCAGGCAAAAACCTGAGAAGATTCTGTACAGGAAGTGCCCTCTCTGACCACTCCTTGAGCTTCTTGACTCTGTTTATTGAAGACTGAGGATCTTTGCTGTAACGTGACACTTCCTACGGCTCCCATAGGCTCTCAGAAGGAGGGAAAAAGCTGAATGATGTAATTCCAGCCACTGGCTGAAAAACATTTGCGCTTTTGGCAAGTGCTCTATCAGAGGACAATGGGCTGAGGCGCGTTCACGAGTCGACCCCATGTTTTTATTTTCTTTCGTCTTTGAACCTAAACACAGATTCCCGGTCGGAATATTATCGCTTTTTTACAAGAAAAATGGCATAAAAATTGATTTTAAACAGCGGTTGACATGCTTCGAAGTACGGTAATGGAATATTTAGAATTTTTTTGTCACGAAATGCGTCACCCTTCTTTACCATTCGGATAGTGTCTTGAACGCACGAACAAAACAGAGGATATTTGAACATAACTATGGATTATTTTGAACCAAACCAACATTTGTTATTGAAGTAGAAGTCCTGGGAGTGCATCGCAAATGCAACAATAAGTGGTTTAGAAGGAATCAGTGGCTAACTGCTAGCATTGCATAGCAGTCACTAGCCTGCTATTCAATTTGGGAACCCAGGCCTCTTTCTAGACCTCCGACCTGAAGATCACTGATGTCATCATGATTAGACATTGTTTTTTTCAGAGTTCCCAGTTGTCTTGAAGGCACTATAAATCCAGAGAATGCCAGACTTTGATGACAAAGATTGAGGACAATTTGCCCACGATGGACCACCACGCCACCTTCCTTTTCAAGTGAGCACTGCACAACAAGGTGAGTCCAAAAATATCCTGTATGCTGCTGCATAATTTATGTAATATTTCAGGGATGTATGTATACTGTAGCTAAGAAAGTAATAATAAGTGTATGTTGTGTAGTCAGCTGTTAGTAGCCCATGTGCCTCACCCTAATAATTTGGTCCTTTTTTCCCTCATAATTTTGCCTACTGTTCTGACTTGGTGGTGCACTTGTAGCCTATAGCCTGTTTAAGAGAAATGTAATTTATCCTACGGTTCTGACTTGGTGTACAGGAAGAATACTGCCAGAACGGCCCATGTTCTGAATTCTGTTGCTGTACATTTCAAAAGTGCTGAACAAATAGTTATATTGACTACGTCCGTCCTAGCTCGCTCATTTATGTCTTAATCGAAATTACGGATTGCCTCTTATCCGCTCGTCTTCCTCTTATGCCATAGTCTGTACATCTCAATTCTCTGTAGAAACCACATTTGTTTATTAAGCAAGTCAGCCATATCAGATATGTTTTTTTAAAAGGCTGAATGAACTGTTTTGCTGCAAGACAAGGCTCCGCTAATAGCCAATTGTAGTAGTGGTAAGGTGTTGGACAGCTTTATGTAGGCCCTAACAATTTGTGGGCACCGTTTGTCACCGTTATAGTGCAATTCATGTATTGTTTAGTGATGTGTAGTGGCTTTGCTGATATGCATCTGGAAAAAAAAGTTTTTAGTTTGCCCCACCAAGATTGACATGCTCAAATTGCCACTGCTCAGGGTATAACACAATAACGTCACCTATGTGTGACAGGCAGGGGGACGGTGGGTTCTGTGAAATCATGCTCCTATTCATTTGCATTTTCTGCATCTATTGTAAAGCAAATTACTCTTTTCATGTTTCATACCAGTGCCTTCTCTCCACTTGAGGACATGTTTACAATAACAATCTTTGGAACAAGTTGCACTCCGTTAAGGGAGAAATTAGACCATGCTCTAACACAGCTATGATGTCTGCAGCATGATACTGCTGTGTCCATGTTAATTTCTTACTTCATCTTACCTTGTACACAAGCTCTCAGCACAGGTTCCTAAAGGGTTTGATCTTTACATCCAGTATTTTTTTTTAACAATAGAAATGTATTTGTGGCTGAATGCTTATTTTCCCCCACATTACGTTCAAGCCCTTATAGAATAACAGCACTGTTCTGTGAGGCTCAGAGGAATGTGAAATCCATGATTATTCTGTCTTTTTCTTGTGTATACATTCTCTTTTCTTCTTCTATGTGGTCTCACGACATGCAGGACTGCAATAATGTTCCTCATGACTATGGCAGAGGGGCAAGTTTGCTCATTGTATATCAGAGGGAGCTTTACAATTATTAATATCAGAAGGAAGCTTTAATTAAAAGCGATATGTACAAGCTCTTGTGCTTCCAGGATTTCCATCGCTTTCACACTTTTACACTGAACAGACAACATTTGGCTGGGTTGAGGCTCAATCCCTGAGCCTATGTTCAGCAATGCTCATTATATCCAATGTAATATAGTTACAGTCGTGTGATTCCTAATGATGGCAGATTGTGAAGGGCTGTGTGTCAATGTGGTGAATAATACAGGGTTTTCAGCATCTTGAATGAACAGAAAGGAAGCATGTGAGCGAGGAACTAGCTGTTCAGCTTCAGTGATTGGTATTCTCAAGGAGAGACATTTCACCATCATTCAACTAACCTCAAATGGGAAATTAATAGCTCTTTAATCCATGTTGATGCTTCACAAAGAAACAGTGGTTGCAAACAATGGTGTGTAGGTATTGAATGAGTAGAGAGAAGAAGTGGAGTCTGGCATGTTTATGATTAATACTCTGTAGTCATGCATGCATGCATTTCAGCAGTGTCTGACAGTAGCTCAGAAAAGAAATACCATATGGGTGAATAATATAAGTCACAAAACGCCACAAGGTAGCTAAGTGGGCCAATTTATCTAATAACTTTATTTGTTATTTTTTCTAAGTGTCTCATAAGAGGCAATCAGTGATTGAAACAATAACAAAGCATTGTCCTCGTTACTGTTTTGCTAAAGAGCTGGGCGATGAGGCTGGAGAAATGTAACCACTCTCAAATTAATTGACAGAGCTATGGAAGCAAGGACTGACCATGCATGAAATAAAAAAGATGAAGTTTTGAGGCTACAAATATTTGTTTACATTTATTTGGTTTACAGTGCCTTGGAAAAGTATTCATCCCCTTGGCATTGTTCCTAATTTGTTGCATTACAACCTGTAATTTAAATGGATTTTTATTTGGATTTCATGTAATGGACACACAAAATAGTCCAAAATGGTGAAATGAAAAAAAATTAAAAATGTATTAAAAAAAATAAAAAAGGAAAAGTGGTGCGTTCATATGTACATTTACATTTAAGTCATTTAGCAGACGCTCTTATCCAGAGCGACTTACAAAATGGTGCATTCACCTTATGATATCCAGTGGAACAACCACTTTACAATAGTGCATCTAAATCTTTTAAGGGGGGGGGGGGTTAGAAGGATTACTTTATCCTATCCTAGGTATTCCTTAACCTGTTAGGGCTAGGGGGCAGCATTTGCACGTCTGGATAATTTTTTTTTACCCGATTTAATCTGGTTACTAATCCTACCCAGTAACTAGAATATGCATATACTTATTATATATGGATAGAAAACACTCTAAAGTTTCTAAAACTGTTTGAATGGTGTCTGTGAGTATAACAGAACTCATTTGGCAGGCAAAACCCTGAGACATTTTCTGACAGGAAGTGGATACCTGATGTGTTGTATTACCTTTAAACCTATCCCATTGAAAAACACAGGGGCTGAGGAATATTTTGGCACTTCCTATTGCTTCCACTAGATGTCACCAGCCTTTACAAAGTGTTTTGAGTCTTCTGGAGGGAGATCTGACCGAACAAGAGCCATGGAACGATGATGTCCCATTAGACACCTGGCGCGCGAGTTCATGTTGGGTACCCTCGTTCCAATATGTTATAAAAGAGTATGCATTCGTCCACCTTGAATATTATTCATGTTCTGGTTAAAAAAGGCCCTAATGATTCATGCTATACAACGTTTGACATGTTTGAACGAACGTAAATATATTTTTTCCCCTCGTTCATGACGAGAAGTCCGGCTGGCTTAGATCATGTGCTAACAAGACGGAGATTTTTGGACATAAATGATGAGCTTTTTTGAACAAAACTACATTCGTTATGGACCTGTGATACCTGGAAGTGACATCTGATGAAGAGAATCAAAGGTAATGGATTATTTACATAGTATTTTCGATTTTAGATCTCCCCAACATGACGTCTAGTCTGTATCGCAACGCGTATTTTTCTGGGCGCAGTGCTCAGATTATTGCAAAGTGTGATTTCCCAGTAAGGTTATTTTTAAATCTGGCAAGTTGATTGCGTTCAAGAGATGTAAATCTATAATTCTTTAAATGACAATATAATATTTTACCAATGTTTTCTAATTTTAATTATTTAATTTGTGACGCTGACTTGACTGCCGGTTATTGGAGGGAAACGATTTCCTCAACATCAATGCCATAGTAAAACGCTGTTTTTGGATATAAATATGAACTTGATAGAACTAAAAATGCATGCATTGTCTAACATAATGTCCTAGGAGTGTCATCTGATGGAGATTGTAAAAGGTTAGTGCATCATTTTAGCTGGTTTTATGGTTTTGGTGACCCTGTCTTTGACTTGACAAAACATTACACACAACTCTTGTAAATGTACTGTCCTATCATACTCTAAATTTATGCTTTCGCCGTAAAACCTTTTTGAAATCGTAAAACGTGGTTAGATTAAGGAGATGTTTATCTTTCAAAGGGTGTAAAATAGTTGTATGTTTGAAAAATGTGAATTTTGACATTTATTTGGATTCAAATTTGCCGCTCTTGAAATGCACCTGCTGTTGATGGAGTGCACCACGGGTGGCACGCTAGCGTCCCACCTAGCCCATAGAGGTTAAAGAGGTGGGGTTTCAGGTGTCTCCGGAAGGTGGTGATTGACTCCGCTGTCCTGGCGTCGTGAGGGAGCTTGTTCCACCATTGGGGTGCCAGAGAAGCGAACAGTTTTGACTGGGCTGAGCGGGAACTGTGCTTCCTCAGAGGTAGGGGGGCCAGCAGGCCAGTGGTGGATGAACGCAGTGCCCTTGTTTGGGTGTAGGGCCTGATCAGAGCCTGAAGGTATGGAGGTGCCGTTCCCTTCACAGCTCCGTAGGCAATCACCATGGTCTTGTAGCGGATGCGAGCTTCAACTGGAAGCCAGTGGAGAGAGCGGAGGAGCGGGGTGACGTGAGAGAACTTGGGAAGGTTGAACACCAGACGGGCTGCGGCGTTCTGGATGAGTTGTAGGGGTTTAATGGCACAGGCAGGGAGCCCAGCCAACAGCGAGTTGCAGTAATCCAGACGGGAGATGACAAGTGCCTGGATTAGGACCTGCGCCGCTTCCTGTGTGAGGCAGGGTCGTACTCTGCGAATGTTGTAGAGCATGAACCTACAGGATCGGGTCACCGCCTTGATGTTAGTGGAGAACGACAGGGTGTTGTCCAGGATCACGCCAAGGTTCTTAGCACTCTGGGAGGAGGACACAAGGGAGTTGTCAACCGTGATGGCGAGATCATGGAACGGGCAGTCCTTCCCCGGGAGGAAGAGCAGCTCCGTCTTGCCGAGGTTCAGCTTGAGCTGGTGATCCGTCATCCACACTGATATGTCTGACAGACATGCAGAGATGCGATTCGCCGCCTGGTTATCAGAAGGGGGAAAGGAGAAGATTAATTGTGTGTCGTCTGCATAGCAATGATATGAGAGACCATGTGAGGATATGACAGAGCCAAGTGACTTGGTGTATAGCGAGAATAGTAGAGGGCCTAGAACAGAGCCCTGGGGGACACCAGTGGTGAGAGCGCATGGTGCGGAGACAGATTCTCGCCACGCCACCTGGTAGGAGCGACCTGTCAGGTAGGATGCAATCCAAGCGTGGGCCGCGCTGGAGATGCCCAACTCGGAGAGGGTGGAGAGGAGGATCTGATGGTTCACAGTATCAAAGGCAGCAGATAGGTCTAGAAGGATGAGAGCAGAGGAGAGAGAGTTAGCTTTAGCAGTGCGGAGAGCCTCCGTGACACAGAGAAGAACAGTCTCAGTTGAATGCCCAGTCTTGAAACCTGACTGATTAGGATCAAGAAGGTCATTCTGAGAGAGATAGCAGGAGAGCTGGCCAAGGACGGCACGTTCAAGAGTTTTGGAGAGAAAAGAAAGAAGGGATACTGGTGTGTAGTTGTTGACATCGGAGGGATCGAGTGTAGGTTTTTTCAGAAGGGGTGCAACTCTCGCTCTCTTGAAGACGGAAGGGACGTAGCCAGCGGTCAAGGATGAGTTGATGAGCGAGGTGAGGAAGGGGAGAAGGTCTCCGGAAATGGTCTGGAGAAGAGAGAAGGGGATAGGTTCAAGTGGGCAGGTTGTTGGGCGGCCGGCCGTCACAAGACGCGAGATTTCATCTGGAAAGAGAGGGGAGAAAGAGGTCAAAGCACAGGGTAGGGCAGTGTGAGCAGGACCAGCGGTGTCGTTTGACTTAGCAAACGAGGATCGGATATCGTCAACCTTCTTTTCAAAATGGTTGACGAAGTCATCCGCAGAGAGGGAGGAGGGGGGGGGGGGAGGGGGAGGAGGATTCAGGAGGGAGGAGAAGGTAGCAAAGAGCTTCCTAGGGTTAGAGGCAGATGCTTGGAACTTAGAGTGGTAGAAAGTGGCTTTAGCAGCAGAGACAGAAGAGGAGAATGTAGAGAGGAGTGAGTGAAAGGATGCCAGGTCCGCAGGGAGGCGAGTTTTCCTCCATTTCCGCTCGGCTGCCCGGAGCCTTGTTCTGTGAGCTCGTAGTGAGTCGTCGAGCCACGGAGCAGGAGGGGAGGACCGAGCCGGCCTGGAGGATAGGGGACAGAGATAATCAAAGGATGCAGAAAGGGAGGAGAGGAGGGTTGAGGAGGCAGAATCAGGAGATAGGTTGGAGAAGGTTTGAGCAGAGGGAAGAGATGATAGGATGGAAGAGGAGAGAGTAGCGGGAGAGAGAGAGCGAAGGTTGGGACGGCGCAATACCATCCGAGTAGGGGCAGAGTGAGAAGTGTTGGATGAGAGCAAGAGGGAAAAGGATACAAGGTAGTGGTCGGAGATTTGGAGGGGAGTTGCAATGAGATTAGTGGAAGAACAGCATCTAGTAAAGATGAGGTCAAGCGTATTGCCTGCCTTGTGAGTAGGGGGGGAAGGTGAGAGGGTGAGGTCAAAAGAGGAGAGGAGTGGAAAGAAGGAGGCAGAGAGGAATGAGTCAAAGGTAGACGTGGGGAGGTTAAAGTCACCCAGAACTGTGAGAGGTGAGCCATCCTCAGGAAAGGAACTTATCAAGGCGTCAAGCTCATTGATGAACTCTCCAAGGGAACCTGGATGGCGATAAATGATAAGGATGTTAACCTGTTAGGGCTAGGGGGCAGTATTTGCACGGCTGGATAAAAAAAATGTACCCGATTTAATCTGGTTACTAATCCTACCCAGTAACTAGAATATGCATATACTTATTATATATGGATAGAAAACACTCTAAAGTTTCTAAAACTGTTTGAATGGTGTCTGTGAGTATAACAGAACTCATTTGGCAGGCAAAACCCTGAGACATTTTCTGACAGGAAGTGGATACCTGATGTGTTGTATTACCTTTAAACCTATGCCATTGAAAAACACAGGGGCTGAGGAATATTTTGGCACTTCCTATTGCTTCCACTAGATGTCACCAGCCTTTACAAAGTGTTTTGAGTCTTCTGGAGGGAGATCTGACCGAACAAGAGCCATGGAACGATGATGGCCCATTAGACACCTGGCGCGCGAGTTCATGTTGGGTACCCTCGTTCCAATACGTTATAAAAGAGTATGCATTCGTCCACCTTGAATATTATTCATGTTCTGGTTAAAAAAGGCCCTAATGATTTATGCTATACAACGTTTGACATGTTTGAACGAACGTAAATATATTTTTTCCCCTCGTTCATGAAGTGATGTCCGGCGGGCTTAGATCATGTGCTAACAAGACGGAGATTTTTGGACATAAATGATGAGCTTTTTTGAACAAAACTACATTCGTTATGGACCTGTGATACCTGGAAGTGACATCTGATGAAGAGAATCAAAGGTAATGGATTATTTACATAGTATTTTCGATTTTAGATCTCCCCAACATTACGACTAGTCTGTATCGCAACGTGTATTTTTCTGGGCGCAGTGCTCAGATTATTGCAAAGTGTGATTTCCCAGTAAGGTTATTTTTAAATCTGGCAAGTTGATTGCGTTCAAGAGATGTAAATCTATAATTCTTTAAATGACAATATAATATTTTACCAATGTTTTCTAATTTTAATTATTTAATTTGTGATGCTGACTTGACTGCCGGTTATTGGAGGGAAACGATTTCCTCAACATCAATGCCAGAGTAAAACGCTGTTTTTGGATATAAATATGAACTTGATAGAACTAAAAATGCATGCATTGTCTAACATAATGTCCTAGGAGTGTCATCTGATGGAGATTGTAAAAGGTTAGTGCATCATTTTAGCTGGTTTTATGGTTTTGGTGACCCTGTCTTTGAATTGACAAAACATTACACACAACTCTTGTAAATGTACTGTCCTAACATACTCTAAATTTATGCTTTCGCCGTAAAACCTTTTTGAAATCTTAAAACGTGGTTAGATTAAGGAGATGTTTACCTTTCAAAGGGTGTAAAATAGTTGTATGTTTGAAAAATGTGAATTTTGACATTTATTTGGATTCAAATTTGCCGCTCTTGAAATGCACCTGCAGTTGATGGAGTGCACCACGGGGGGGACGCCTGCGTCCCACCTAGCCCATAGAGGTTAAGCTTGAAAGGGCTGGTAACTGTGACAGCATGGAATTCAAATGAGGAGATAGACAGATGGGTCAGGGGAGAAAGAGAGAATGTCCACTTGGGAGAGATGAGGATTCCAGTGCCACCACCCCGCTGGCTCGATGCTCTAGGGGTATGCGAGAACACGTGGGCAGACGAAGAGAGAGCAGTAGGAGTAGCAGTGTTATCTGTGGTAATCCATGTTTCCGTCAGCGCCAGGAAGTCTAGGGACTGGAGGGTAGCATAGGCTGAGATGAACTCAGCCTTGTTGGCTGCAGACCGGCAGTTCCAGAGGCTGCCGGAGACCTGGAACTCCACGTGGGTCGTGCGCGCTGGGACCACCAGGTTAGAGTGGCAGCGGCCACGCGGTGTGAAGCGTTTGTATGGCCTGTGCAGAGAGGAGAGAACAGGGATAGACAGACACATAGTTGACAAGCTACAGAAGTGTTGTTTCTTGTATTATTGTCTCCTGTGTCTTTAGAGAACTGTTTCACTTTGATATCCTTTTTCTTCTGTCCTGATTTTCTCTTTCTTTTCTTCTGTTAACTAGATATTCTTTGTTGTTCTTCGTTAGCTAGCTAGCTTCTTCCAAAAGAGTCCCTAGCAACTGCTTAGCAACTGGTAAACAATTCAGCTTGCTAAGATAACTACAATTTTATGAAAAATAGTTATTTTTCAAAAGCCTATCTTCTTTGTTTGTTGCTTGTTTTTTCTCCTAATCAGTCTTGCAGTTTTCTTTTGCTTTTTTCCGATGTACTTCACTCTAAAAACCATGTAAATTTCAATATTTGTAGGAGCTCATTTTTCAGCTGCTGCTGCTCAAATTGGAGTTCCGGAACATCCCAGTGGCTAGATGTGCCAAGCTTATAAAGACATACCCCAAGAGACTTGCAGCTGTAATTGCTGCAAAAGGTGGCTCTACAAAGTATTTTTTGGGGGGGTGAATAGTTGTGCATGCTCAAGTTTTCCGTTTTTTTTCTTATTTCTTGTTCGTTTCACAAGAAAAAATATTTAGCATCTTCAAAGTGGTAGGCATGTTGTGTAAATCAAATGATACAAACCTCCCAAAAATCCATGTTAATTCCAGGTTGTAAGGCAACAAAATAGAAAAAACACCAAGGGGGTGAATACTTTCACAAGCCACTGTACAAACATTGGAGTAAAACAAGCTTATATTTTTGGTTCTGATGGGGTATGACAGTTGAACTAAGATAATGAGGCATGTTTAAAAGTTACATTCTTCAAGAAACAATGGGTAAATATCATTTGTTTATAAGTCCAAAAATGGATGTAGCTACTGCGAATTGCCCCTTTATGGACCGCAGAGACTTCATTTGTTTTGCCATC
Source organism: Salmo salar (assembly GCF_965601325.2). Taxonomy (NCBI): domain Eukaryota; kingdom Metazoa; phylum Chordata; class Actinopteri; order Salmoniformes; family Salmonidae; genus Salmo; species Salmo salar. The sequence goes on along the minus strand of NC_138295.1, from coordinate 45,271,103 downwards.
TTATGCCACATTTTTGCCATCCTAGACAAATTGTCCACTTTGTGTGCAAATTCTTAAGTCATAAACAATTGTCGGATGTCTTGGCTTCTTCAGTGTGACAGGGTCTAGTTCTGCCGATTTAACCTCTATGGGCTAGGTGGGACGCTAGCGTCCCCCCCCGTGGTGCACTCCATCAACAGCAGGTGCATTTCAAGAGCGGCAAATTTGAATCCAAATAAATGTCCAAATTCAAATTTTTCAAACATACAACTATTTTACACCCTTTGAAAGATAAACATCTCCTTAACCTCTATGGGACCGGCGGGACGAATTCGTCCCACCTACGTAACATCCACTGCCAGCCTGTGGCGCGATTTTCAAAATCTTCAAAATCCTATTACTTCAATTTCTCAAACATATGACTATTTTACAGCCATTTAAAGATAAGACTCTCGTTAATCTAACCACACTGTCCGATTTCAAAAAGGCTTTACAACGAAAGCAAAACATTAGATTATGTCAGCAGAGTACCAAGCCAGAAATAATCAGACACCCATTTTTCAAGCCAGCATATAATGTCACAAAAACCCAGAAGACAGCTAAATGCAGCACTCACCTTTGATGATCTTCATCAGATGACAACCCTAGGACATTATGTTATACAATACATGCATGTTTTGTTCAATCAAGTTCATATTTATATCAAAAACCAGCTTTTTACATTAGCATGTGACGTTCAGAACTAGCAAACTTACGGGGAATTCGCTAACATTTTACTAAATTACTCACGATAAACGTTCACAAAAAGCATAACAATTATTTTAAGAATTATAGATACAGACCTCCTCTATGCACTCGATATGTCCGATTTTAAAATAGCTTTTTGGTGAAAGCACATTTTGCAATATTCTAAGTATATAGCCCAGGCATCACGGGCTCGCTATTTAGACACCCGGCAAGTTTAGCACTCACCATAATCATATTTACTATTATAAAAATGTCATTACCTTTTGTTGTCTTCGTCAGAATGCACACCCAGGACGTCTACTTCAATAACAAATGTTGGTTTGGTCCAAAATAATCCATCGTTATATCCGAATAGCGGCGTTTTGTTCGTGCGTTCCAGACACTATCCGAAATAGTAAAGAAGTGTCGCGCGCTTGGCGCAATTCCTGACAATAAAATTCAAAGTATTCAATTGCCGTACGTCGAAGCATGTCAACCGCTGTTTAAAATCAATTTTTACGTCATTTTTCTCGTAGAAAAGCGGTAAAATTCCGACAGGGAATCTCCTTTTCGGCAAACAGAGGAAAAAATCCCAAAGGCGGGGGCGGTCGGGGTCACGCGCATAAGCTAGTGTCTCTTGATGGGCCACTTGAGAAAGGCGATAATGTGTTTCAGCCTGGGGCTGGAATGACGACATTCTCTTTTTTCCCGGGCTATGAGAGCCTATGGACGACGTGGGAAGTGTCACGTTAGAGCAGAGATCCTTAGTAAATGATAGAGATGGCAAAGAAGTTCCAGAAATGGTCAGACAGGCCACTTCCTGTAAAGGAATCTCTCAGGTTTTGACCTGCCATTTGAGTTCTGTTATACTCACAGACACCATTCAAACAGTTTTAGAAAATTTAGGGTGTTTTCTATCCATATGTAATAAGTATATGCATATTCTAGTTACTGAGTAGGAGTGGTAACCAGATTAAATCGGGTATGTTTTTTATCCAGCCGTGTCAATGCTGCCCCCTAGCCCTAACAGGTTAATCTAACCACGTTTTACGATTTCAAAAAGGTTTTACGGCGAAAGCATAAATTTAGAGTATGTTAGGACAGTACATTTACAAGAGTTGTGTGTAATGTTTTGTCAATTCAAAGACAGGGTCACAAAAACCATAAAACCAGCTAAAATGATGCACTAACCTTTTACAATCTCCATCAGATGACACTCCTAGGACATTATGTTAGACAATGCATGCATTTTTAGTTCTATCAAGTTCATATTTATATCCAAAAACAGCGTTTTACTATGGCATTGATGTTGAGGAAATCGTTTCCCTCCAATAACCGGCAGTCAAGTCAACACCACAAATTAAATAATTAAAATTAGAAACATTGGTAAAATATTATATTGTCATTTAAAGAATTATAGATTTACATCTCTTGAACGCAATCAACTTGCCAGATTTAAAAATAACCTTACTGGGAAATCACACTTTGCAATAATCTGAGCACTGCGCCCAGAAACATACGCGTTGCGATACAGACTAGACGTCATGTTGGGGAGATCTAAAATCGAAAATACTATGTAAATAATCCATTACCTTTGATTCTCTTCATCAGATGTCACTTCCAGGTATCACAGGTCCATAACGAATGTAGTTTTGTTCAAAAAAGCTCATCATTTATGTCCAAAAATCTCCGTCTTGTTAGCACATGATCTAAGCCAGCCGGACTTCTCGTCATGAACGAGGGGAAAAAATATATTTACGTTCGTTCAAACATGTCAAACGTTGTATAGCATAAATCATTAGGGCCTTTTTTAACCAGAACATGAATAATATTCAAGGTGGACGAATGCATACTCTTTTATAACGTATTGGAACGAGGGTACCCAACATGAACTCGCGCGCCAGGTGTCTAATGGGCCATCATCGTTCCATGGCTCTTGTTCGGTCAGATCTCCCTCCAGAAGACTCAAAAAACTTTGTAAAGGCTGGTGACATCTAGTGGAAGCAATAGGAAGTGACAAAATATTCCTCAGCCCCTGTGTTTTTCAATGGGATAGGTTTAAAGGTAATACAACACATCAGGTATCCACTTCCTGTCAGAAAATGTCTCAGGGTTTTGCCTGCCAAATGAGTTCTGTTATACTCACAGACACCATTCAAACAGTTTTAGAAACTTTAGAGTGTTTTCTATCCATATATAATAAGTATATGCATATTCTAGTTACTGGGTAGGATTAGTAACCAGATTAAATCGGGTACATTTTTTTTATCCAGCCGTGCAAATACTGCCCCCTAGCCCTAACAGGTTAAGTACCACTACGTGTTTTCATAGGCTCTGGCAGTGTCAGAAATGTTTAGCTTTTATCATGTAGTGTGGCTGTTGTTACGAGCTGTTAGCAGTTTGTTATTCTTCAATAACACAGATCCCAAAGCAAATCGGGGGGAGAAAAATATATTGATTCAAAGAGAACAAATTGTAGTTTTGTTGGAAAGTAGATGGCAGATGTTCATTCTTCCCTGTCCTCAATGTTTCTCCACTGAACAAAGAGACAGTACGTAGTTTATACCCCAACCCTAGCCTGTGGTTGACCAATGAGAATTCCTTGCAGTAAAATTGGGCCAATGGCCAAATACCAAGTATCTCGTTTCAGGCTCACTGTATAGACAATTCAGACCAATGAGAACTTGCCACATATAGCTATGAGACCTTACTGAAATTCATCCCGTGTGCCTTACCCATTAATCTTCAGTTCCCCATTTCAGAAAAACAACTTTTTCCATTGATCGTTAATTCCCTCTTGACCATTAGTCCTTGTGTATTTATCTTCGAATAAACTTACAGAAACGATCCCGGTGACTGACCAATGGCAGCTTGTTGTTGTTCTTTCGACGCCATGCTTGATACGCCCAGTTGACGTAGCTTCGCAAGCCAATCGCAGAATGTGATTACAGAAGTGAAGAAAATTGTGCAATCTGGCCTGGTTGATATCAAGATAGAAATTTGGTCACGTCGCACAGTGTGACATAATAATTGTAAAAGACAGAATCTGACATACAGTGCATTCAAAAAGTATTCAGAAAAACTAATTTTGTTACGTTACAGCCTTATTCTAAAATGTATTAAATTGTTCTTTTTCTCATGAACCTACTCGCATACCCCATAATGACAAAGCAAAAACAGGTTTAGATTTTTTTTTACATATGTATTCAGCCTCGAGTCTTCATGGGTATGATGCCACAAGCTTGGCACACCTGTATTTGGAGAGTTTCTCCCATTCGTCTCTGTGGATCCTCTCAAGCTTTGTTAGGTTGGATGGTGAGCATTGCTGCACAGCTATTTTCAGGTCTCTCCAGAGATGTTAGATCGGGATGAAGTCTGGGCTCTGGCTGGGCCACTCAAGAACATTCAGAGACTTGTCCCGAAGCCACTCCTGCGTTGTCTTGGCTGTGTGCTTAGGGTTGTTGTCCTGTTGGAAGGTGAACCTTTGCCCCCAGTCTGAGGTCCTGAGCGATCTGGTGCAGGTTTTCATACTTTGCTCCGTTCATCTTTGCCTCGATCCTGACTAGTCTCCCAGTCCCTGCCACTGAAAAACATCCCCATAGCATGATGCTGCCACCACCATGCTTCACTGTAGGGATGGTGCCAGGTTTCCTCCAGATATGATGCTTGGCATTCAGGCCAAAAAGTTAAATCTTGGTTTCATTAGACCAGAGAATCTTGTTTCTCATGGTCTGAGAGTCTTTAGGTGCCTTTTGTCAAACTCCCAGTGGATTTTCACTGAGGAGTGGCTTCCCTCTAAGTACTCTACCATAAAGGCCTGATTGTTGGAGTGCTGCAGAGATGGGTGTCCTTCTGGAAGGTTCTCCCATCTCCACAGAGGAACTCTAGAGCTCTGTCAGAGTGATCATCGGGTTCTTGTTAACCTCCCTGACAAAGGCCCTTCTCCCCCGACTGCTCAGTTTGGCCAGGCGGCCAGCTCTAGGAACAGTCTTGGTTCCAAACCTCTTCCATTTAAGGCCTCTGTGTTCTTGCACCTTCAATGCTGCAGAAATGTTTTGGTACCCCTTCTCCAGATCTGTGCATTGACACAATCCTGTTGAGAAGCTATGCGGACAATTCCTTCAACCTCATGGCTTGGTTTTTGCTCTGACATGCACTGTCAACTGTGGGACCTTTATATGTGACACAATTCAGGAAACTAGGTGTATGTCGCAAGTCCCAACTTCACAGGAGAGCCATTTGAACGTAAACATTTTTTTTTTCAAAACGCGTTTTTTTTGCCAGAAATGCCTTCTCTTACATGTGAACTTTCATGTGCCTTAATATCAAAATTGTATGCCATTTGTAAATACGAATACAATTGTTGAATTACGAACCTAGTTAGTTTAGCCACTGAAAACAGACCGCAACCTTCCCGCTAGCCATGATTGGCTGAGATAATGAGTGGGCTGGACATGCCGAGAGATGAGTGTAGCACCTTATGTCTATAAAATGAGCTGCTCGTAATGCATAGATAGTCCTTTCTACTGCAGTTTTTTCTAAATATATAGTGTTAGCCATGGAGAACTGCAAATATGTTACTACTGCTCTCAATAACATTGCTGCCCTGAATTTATCAGGCACTATCGACAAAGGTCAGTGGCAAAACGTTGTGATGGACTACTTTCTGGAGGACGATCGTGCCATGCTGACTCTCTCTGACTCTGAAAATGAATCAGATGATGAGGGAATCCTGATGTAGGTAAAAACATTGTCATTGAAGAAGACATTGTAGAGTCTTCTGATGACAGTGCTGGAGAAGAAACGGCAACAATCAACATTGTTGTCACGGAAGGATGCATAGGCAGTCGAAAGAGAACACAGAAGGCTGTTGTATAAAACACATGTCTCCGGATTACATCGTCAAACTAAGGGCAACCATGGGATCGGTGACAGAGAAGGAGAAAGATCTGATGATTCTTATGGCATTGCATACGGTCAGTATGAACCAGAGTGACTTGACACAACGGGACAAACAAGCTGTTCAAACTAAATGGAAACAGCACAGGACGTCTTATTTAATAAAAGGGGTTGCAGTCTGTCGTGAAGTTTTCATCCATGTAACGTTAACTAACTCACTTTTGTACATCGCGCTGGTCCGTACAATTGATCTTATTTTAGCGCCCAAAAAACATAATACTTCCAGATCAACTGTAATATCAATACCATTGTAAAGCACAATTTCTCCACTTTCCAACAAAATCAATGACGAGACCTTCATGATGCCCATCTGCATGATTCAAGAAGGCAATGAGCCCCGTCAGGTCTTTTTAAAAATGGCGAGTGGGGAAGCAAAACCTATTGCGTGATAGTGAAAAGGACAGATATGTCATGTGGGGAAACAACTTTTTTCACCCGATCTGTCCAACTTATCACCTCTAAAATGTAAATAAAACTCTAATGTGTCATTACATACCTATTTGAAGGTTTGTGTCGAATTTCAATCAGGTTTTTAGGGCGGCGCTAAAGTTATTTTCAGAAGTGAACAGCGGCTTTTGAGAGTCATGATGGCTTGCAGTGATGACGCAAAAAATGACTAGGTATCCCCCTTACCCTGTCCCTTTCTTGTTTTTAAACGGTGAGAGAAGCGCTACACTTGGTGGAGAGAGGCTGTAAGACACAGAATTAGTTGCTTTATGTGTGCTGTACGTTACGTCATGACACGTCACAATTTAACATACAGCGTCAGAGGGGTCAGTTTTTTCAACTTTTCTCCAATACTACTGAGCTATTACCATGTCAATCAATGCTTGAATAGAAACGTAGTTCACACCCCAGATTGATGTCAACACAGTCGCTACAGTTCCATTCGTTTTCATTGCAGCCTCGTTTGAATGTCGCGGTTGCCCAATTTGTACGGAATGGGGTTAGTCACCGTTATTTGGGTAAGAATCTAACATTGAACCTATTTTGGTTAACTTTAGCTAGCTATGACAATCGGTTTGTATTGCTAGTTAAAGCTTGCTGTTAGCTAGCCAGCTGGAGTTCGATGGCCGGCTTGCTAACGTTACTCTATGCATTGGGATTTTAGTAAATGTTTTAACTAGCTAACTTATCCTCTTGGGGATCGAGGGTAACCTAATCCCTGTGACGGGATTGCTAGCAAGGCGGGAAATTCAAAACATCAAAAATCTAATAATTTCAAGTTCTCAAACAATCAACTATTTTACACCATTTAAAAGATAAACATCTCCTTAACCTCTCTAGGGTATGTGGGACGAAATCGTCCCACCTACTCAACAGCCAGTGGAATCCCGTGGCGCGTTATTCAAATACCTTAGAAATGCTATTACTTCAATTTCTCAAACATATGACTATTTTACACCATTTTAAAGACAAGACTCTCGTTAATCTAACCACACTGTCCGATTTCAAAAAGGCTTTACAACGAAAGCAAAACATTAGATTATGTCAGCAGAGTACCTAGCCAGAAATAATCAGACACCCATTTTTCAAGCTAGCATATAATGTCACATAAACCCAAACCACAGCTAAATGCAGCACTAACCTTTGATGGTCTTCATCAGATGACACTTGTAGGACATTATGTTATACAATACATGCATGTTTTGTTCAATCAAGTTCATATTTATATCAAAAACCAGCTTTTTTACATTAGCATTTGACGTTCAGAACTAGCATACCCACCGCAAACGTCCGGTGAATTTACTAAATTACTCACGATAAACGATCACAAAAAACAAAACAATTATTTTAAGAATTATAGATACAGAACTCCTTTATGCAATCGCTATGTCCGATTTTAAAATAGCTTTTCGGCAAAAGCACAATTTGCAATATTCTGAGTAGATAGCCCAGCCACCAAACTAAGATTTACTATAAGAAAAATTGGATTACCTTTGCTGTTCTTCGTCAGAATGCACTCCCAGGACTTCTACTTCAATAACAAATGTTGGTTTGGTTCAAAATAATCCATAGTTATGTTCAAATATCCTCTGTTTTGTTCGTGCGTTCAAGACACTATCCGAAGGGTGACGAAGGGTGACGCGCCCGATGCATTTCGTGACAAAAAAATTCTAAATATTCCATTACCGTACTTCAAAGCATGTCAACCGCTGTTTAAAATCAATTTTTATGCAATTTTTCTCATAAAAAAGCGATAATATTCCGACTGGGAAACCCTGTTTACGTTCAAAGATGAAAAAATAAAAACATGGTGTCGCCTCGTGCACGCGCCTCAGTCTCATTGTTCTCTGATCGACCATTATCCAAATGCGCTACTGTTTTTCAGCCAGGGCCTGCAAAGACATCATTCAGCGTTTTGCCGCCTTCTGAGAGCCTATGGGAGCCGTAGGAAGTGTCACATTACTGCTGAGGGTGTCCTATGTTATACAATGCATGCATGATTTTTTTTTCAATCAAGTTCATATTTATATCAAAAACCAGCTTTTTACATTAGCATGTGACGTTCAGAACTAGCATACCCCCCGCAAACATCCGGTGAATTTACTAAATTACTCACGATAAATGTTCACAAAAAACATAACAATTATTTTAAGAATTATAGATACAGAACTCCTCTATGCACTCGATATGTCCGATTTTAAAATAGCTATTCGGTGAAAGCACATTTTGCAATATTCTCAGTAGATAGCCCAGCCATCACGGCTAGCCATTTAGACACCGACCAAGTTTACCCCTGACCAAACTCCGATTTACTATTACAAAAGTTTGATTACATTTGTTGTCTTCGTCAGAATGCACTCCCAGGACTGCTACTTCAATAACAAATGTTGGTTTGGTCCAAAATAATCCATCGTTATATCCAAATAGCGGCGTTTTGTTCATGCGTTCAAGACACTATCCGAAGTGTAAATAAGGGTGACGAGCATGGCGCAATTCGTGACAAAAGATTTCTAAATATTCCATTACCGTACTTCGAAGCATGTCAACCGCTGTTTAAAATAAATTTTTATGCCATTTTTCTCGTAAAAAAAGCAATAATATTCTGACCGGGAATCTGCGTTTAGGTAAACAGACGAAAGAAAACATAGCATGGGGTCGATGCGGGCACGCGCCTGAGACTCACAGTACTGTAACCAGCCACTACACAAACGCGCTACTTTTTTTCAGCCAGAGCCTGCAAAGCCACGATTCAGCTTTTTGCCGCCTTCTGAGAGCCCATGGGAGCCCTTCTGAGAGCCCATGGGAGCCGTAGGAAGTGTCACGTAACAGCAGAGAGCCTCTGTAATGGATAGAGATAATAAAGAAGGGCAAGAAATTGTCAGACAGGCCACTTCCTGCATGGAATCTTCTCAGGTTTTGGCCTGCCAAATGAGTTCTGTTATACTCACAGACGCCATTCAAACAGTTTTAGAAACTTTGGAGTGTTTTCTATCCAAAGCTAATAATTATATGCATATTCTAGTTTCTGGGCAGGAGTAATAATCAGATTAAATCGGGTACGTTTTTTATCCGGCTGTGAAAATACTGCCCCCTAGCCATAACAGGTTAAATACATATGGGTGTCGGGCAAATACATTTCACTGAGAGGTGTAAAGACATATTGTCAGGGGTGAGACAATGAATTGTAATTTATCTTAATGTTATTTTGATGTTTGCAGGTGCACTATCCTTCTGACCCTATGCAGCCAGGTCCCATCTACTTTTTAACCTGTTGGGTCTAGGGGGCAGCATTTGCACGTCTGGATAAAAAAAATGTACCCGATTTAATCTGGTTACTAATCCTACCCAGTAACTACAATATGCATATACTTATTATATATGGATAGAAAACACTCTAAAGTTTCCAAAACTGTTTGAATGGTGTCTGTGAGTATAACAGATCTCATTTGGCAGGCAAAACCCTGAGACATTTTCTGACAGGAAGTGGATACCTGATGTGTTGTATTGACTTTAAACCTATCCCATTGAAAAACACAGGGGTTTAGGAATATTTTGGCACTTCCTATTGCTTCCACTAGATGTCACCAGCCTTTACAAAGTGTTTTGAGTCTTCTGGAGGGAGATCTGACCGAACAAGAGCCATGGAACGTTGATGTCCCATTAGACACCTGGCCCGCTAGTTCATGTTGGGTACCCTCGTTCCAATACGTTATAAAAGAGTATGCATGCGTCCACCTTGAATATTATTCATGTTCTGGTTAAAAAAGGCCCTAATGATTTATGCTATACAACGTTTGACATGTTTGAACGAACGGAAATATATTTTTTCCCCTCGTTCATGACGAGAAGTCCGGCTGGCTTACATCATGTGCTAACGAGACGGAGATTTTTGGACATAAATGATGAGCTTTTTTGAACAAAACTACATTCGTTATGGACCTGTGATACCTGGAAGTGACATCTGATGAAGAGAATCAAAGGTAATGGATTATTTACATAGTATTTTCGATTTTAGATCTCCCCAACATGACGTCTAGTCTGTATCGCAACGCGTATTTTTCTGGGCGCAGTGCTCAGATTATTGCAAAGTGTGATTTCCCAGTAAGGTTATTTTTAAATCTGGCAAGTTGATTGCGTTCAAAAGATGTAAATCTATAATTCTTTAAATGACAATATAATATTTTACCAATGTTTTCTAATTTTAATTATTTAATTTGTGACGCTGACTTGACTGCCGGTTATTGGAGGGAAACGATTTCCTCAACATCAATGCCATAGTAAAACGCTGTTTTTGGATATAAATATCAACTTGATAGAACTAAAAATGCATGCATTGTCTAACATAATGTCCTAGGAGTGTCATCTGATGGAGATTGTAAAAGGTTAGTGCATTTTGACATTTATTTGGATTCAAATTTGCCGCTCTTGAAATGCACCTGCTGTTGATGGAGTGCACCACGGGTGGCACGCTAGCGTCCCACCTAGCCCCAAGAGGTTAAGTAAGTGTGGCTTGTTTGGTATCTGCTGTGAAGGAATACCACAACAAGTCAACTATTTGATTGATGAAGGCATGTCATCCATCAAAGGCAGCAGCGCAGTCATCAACTACATGCACCATTTCTTCACCAACTACGGAGTTGGGGAAACACGTGTGGACCTGAATTGTGGTAACTGCAGTGGCCAAAACAAGAACAAGTTTGTGCTCTGGTATTGTTCCTGGAGGACCATACACAAGCTCCACCACAGTCTGGAACTTCACTTCCTGATCACAGGCCACACCAAGTTTGCCCCCAACTGGTGCTTCGGCCTCATCGAGGAGAGCTTCAGAAAGTCCAGAGTAAACACTTTGTCTGAGATTGCTGGTGTTTTGAAGGACAGCACTGTTACAGGGGTCAACATCCCCCAGCTGGTTGGACTGGAGGATGGTACCTTGCTGGTGGAACGCTATGGCTGGCAACAACACTTGACTCCGTACTTCAGGTGACTGCCATTGATCAAACAGTACCAGCACTTCAGATGAATATAATTTTCATTCCATTGTATGAGGTTATTCTTCTTATCTAAACTTGGGAGGTGAATTGATTTTGTGCAAGGTTGAAATGTCTTCTAATTTTGGGGGGTTATTTCCTGTTTTACAGCTTCGATGCTCTGGAGCCTAGTGTTGATGTCGCCAAAGACTCAGTCGGGACTAGGTTTCAGCTGCTGCACAACGCTGACAACCTTCCTCCCATATATGGTCTGCCTGTATAAGCACCATCTGGACTAGACAGAGCTAGACAAACAAATATTTTTGACAAGATCAATGAAGAGGCTATGGACATGCGATGAAGAGGCTATGGACATCACATGCCCTGCACCAAAGTCATGCATGGTTCGGACGGACCAGCCGTCAGCACTATCTGCTGTGCCTCTATTCAAATTACTCTCTCCTAACACACACACACACACCATAAGTTGCTGCTACTGTTTTTTTATCCTGTTGCTCAGCTACTTTACCTCTGATTGTATGCATACAACTACCTCGTCTATCACTATCGTTATTGATATTGTTTGTGTACATAATGTATATTATTTTATTTATATTGACACGATCTTTTTCTGATATTGCTACTATGCAAGTAACCATTGGTTGTATTGTTTATACCTTCTGTAGAGACCCATCCACTAAGCAAGACTTAGCAAAATATTGATATCTAAAATGTATATTTATATGTGTGGTTGTAACATGATTTTGTGACATACCACACAGACTCACTAAACACAAATGCGTGTGTTGGAGTGTGCCCCTGGCTAGCCATCAATAAAAATAAAACCAAAAATTGGGCCGTGTGGTTTAAGGAATTTGAAATGATTTATAATTTTACTTTTGATATTTAAGTACATTTTAGCAATTATATTTACTTTTGGAACTTACGTATTTTTAAAACAAAATACTTTTAGACATTTCCTGAAGTATTATTTTACTGGGTGACTTTTACTTCAGTCATTTTCGATTAAGGTATCTTTACATCTGGACACTTTCTGTTTACCTGTTATTTTTCCTTATTGTAGGCCACTACCGCTTTTAGTCTTAATCTTTACTACACTACTCGCTGTTTAGCACATGACCTCACATGTGAATCCTTAAAGAGATGGGTGGGGCTGGCTTAAGAGGGTGTGAACAATGCTGAATGGGTGTAGACAAAGGCGAGCTCTCCAGTAGGTACCAAAACATTCAAAGGCCATTTTCTCAAAAGTGAGTTTACAAATGTATCAACTTTCAAAGCAGAATTACTTTCCCATTGTTCCTCAAAAATGCAGTGTATGATACACCATTTTCTAGCACTTTCAAATTTAGCTAAATAAGACCGAATCCAGGTGGTGAGTCACATATAGACAGGTTTGTGCCTTTCCAAATCATGTTGAACCAATTGAATTTACCACAGGTCCATGTCAGAGTTGCAGAAACATCTCAAGGATGATAAATGAAAACAGGATACAGCTGAGCACAATTTTGAGTGTCATAGCGAAGAGTCTGAATACTTATGTAAATAAGGTATTTGTTAGATTTTTTTATACATTTGCAAACATTTCTAAAAACCTGTTTTCGCTTTGTCTTTATGGGGTATTGTGTGTAGATGGCTGAGGATTTGTATTTATTGAATCCATTTTAGAATAAGGCTGTAACGTAACAAGATGTGGAAAAAGTTAAGGGGTCTGAATACTTTCCAAAATCACTGCCCAGTGTGGGAAGGTCTTTACCCTAGTCTGCCAGGTAATAAAGACATCAGAAAATATAGAAAAGTGTCAAATCCCCAAAAATGTAATCATATTTATCCTCTATTGTGCCATCCTTGATACCATGTTGGTTGTGCTTACAGAGTGACTCATGTGTTTTGAATGGTATTGCATAGATACTGTTTTCCCAGAATATGAGATGCTTATACTTTGTAAAGGAATATATCAAAACATCAATACAAATTCTCATACAAATCTAATAATGCTTACTTACAAGCCCTTAACACATGTAAAAAAAATAGAAATTCAAATAAACTAAGGTTAAAAAAGTAACACAATAAAATAACAATAATGAGGCTATATACACGGAGTAAGTCAATGTGAGGGGCTACAGGTTAGTCGTGGGAATATATACATGTAAGTGGGGTAAAGTAAGTGGGGTAAATGCACAGATAATAAACAGCGAGTAGCAGCAGTGTAAAAAAAGGAAATAGTCCGGTTCTACACAAAATCTTGTAATGTTTGAAGGAGATTATTTATTGCAGACAAAGTTTTAGGCAGCCTGAAAAAATAAGCTTTTCCAGGAATACTATTATTCTCAAAAACCTTTTATCCTAGGTTCTCAAATATAGATAAGAAAATTTTTTCCTATTGAACATTATATGCTGCTGCACTGTCAGTTCCCTTACAAGTCTTGTCTTGGTTAGAGAAGAAACCCAATAAACGTTACTTCATAAGCCCCTCTGGAAGGAAGCAGATCCCAGATGTACATGGTAATCTATACATATGCGAATTTCACTCCTCTGAAAAACATGTTATATCAACTTGTGGTCAATGATAACAGCATGCCTGCAGGAGATCCTCGGATATATTTTTTTTATAATGGCAATCCTTTTGGTGTGTGCATTGGTGCAGTGAGACTTACAACAATGAGTCACTACACCACATGCAATAGAACATTGTTTTTTATAAACAACTTTAATGGGAAGTACTGCTTTCATCTATGAACTTTGAAGAATGTAGAACAAGGGATTTGAGGATTGTGGAAGACTAGAATATCGTGTTGTACATCAATGAAGCTGTGTATATTTGTATCCCACTGTATCTTCTTAATACACGTCTTTTGTTGGTTAAGTAACTTTGGGGTAGAGAGGAACCTATGGTTTCAAAAGTTAATGTCGTAATGCCATCGACATTCAGTGTTCTTTTACCCTCTGTGTAGATAGCAATGGATGTCATTTTTTAGTATAGGAGAATCAACAAATAATAGATTAAAGTCCTAACCCCTTCTGTGAATGAGCAGTAAAGACTCAATACAGATCTTTAGCCTATTCTCTTACACATTGACATTTGACTGTTGTCAGGCCACTTTCACTGCTTGAACAAGATGTCTTTGCTCACACTCTCTCGCAGTCGGCATGACTTCAAGTAAACGTACAGAACAAGGTCAACTTGAGGAACATACAGTATATTGAATAAAGACGACAAAAAAACAGAAGTCATGCCACGATGAAAATACAAAAATAAGCAAAAGCCTAATGTTTTGACTTTTGTTTCACAGATTTGGGGTCTGACAAAAGGATCTATCTTTCAGTTGCATTCTACAGAAATAAGGTTTGTAAATTTACTAATACCAATAAAAGTATCATACTCTGTATAATGCAATAATGTGAACTATTGAAATGTCTCTATACAGTACATCATCATTTGAGCCTGCTGTGCTTCAACAGTGGAGTTACCATGACAACACAGATCTAGTGCAAGCTTAGAGTCGCCAATGGTTCACTTGTTGAGTCAGTGTGAACAGAACACTTTATATGAACAGGGTCCTCAGAGAACCCATTGCTCTCTCTGACTATTTTCTCCCTTTACTTTATTTTTTCCATAGCAGACAGTGCTGATGCCAGTATCTTATTAGCACGGCCAGGACGAATCACTTGGACGGGCATTTGATTTCCATGGGGGGCAATAATTTTTTTAATGGGTGTTATAATAAGTAAACACCATGAGACACGTGAGACTCAAGTTTGGGGAAACTTACAATGTATCCAACCATTTCTACCGATCTGCATGCCAGTTATGATTTTCATGTGCGTATTTTCATGGAACAGTTAACGTTTTATAATGTTTTATTTTCTCAACATCATAACTACATGGTCTAAACATACTGAGACAGAGGGGCACTCGCTTGGATGCTTTATCTGAGACTAATAAATTATCTCAATATTTTATTTGGGCGTTTAAGGAGGTATGGTAGGGCGGGGTCAGGCCCCCGAAGGCACGCCCATAACACCGGCCCTGCTTATTAGTATCTTCCCCTTGATATCCTCAAATATAAAGACTTTCTATTGTCTAGCTGAGACCAAATAAGCTAGTTATGTTTCTTCTGTTTTTGCTCTGCTCTAGATCCCCTCTTTGTGTGTCTCATCATGCAAAACGGGCATAGCAGTGTCTGGGGTCAAGAAGGCCAACTTTCAACTTTCTTACCACAATTTGAAAGAGAACGTCTCAAATAAAACAGCAAAGCATCTCTGAATTTAAAATTTCTGATGTGGAATACTTCCAGTAATATTTGAGAGGACCAATGTGAATTAATTTCATATTGACAGGAACCCATTTTAATTTAATTCAGTTACTTTCATACGGTTGCTGAATTGCGGGAGATTAATTGTTCATGCCATTCCAAAGGAGTAATATGTGAAGAAAAATACATGGAATACCTTCAGAACTGAATGTAATAGATTAATTTAAATGTCATTCCAATACAGATGGAAAACAAATAGCGTAAAAGATGAGGCACCATGCATACCTTGAGGAGTCAGTGACTGTCTTGAAATATTGTGTGTATTCGCTCTATGCAGACCTGTGAATCACTAGATATGAATACTGCTCACTTTGCTATATGTAGATGATGACCACCCAAGCTTGTTTGAGGGCTTCATCTCCTCCAGATAGGCTGTCAGAAAGTATGCCATTGTAATCGGAGGCAAGCACACAGACACAGTATGCGCCATCATTAAAGTTACAGATCCTGAATGAAAATCTTGCTAATTGAATAATACAATGTCCTAGTGAACAGACCCTTACAGTTGTAATCCTAAAATCCCCTAACACATCCCATAACACATTCCATGACACAGAATGAACCTGGGGTGATCCTCCGAACCTGAGCTGCTACCTGAGAAATACAAAATCTTAGTGAACAGTTGAAAAATTCTGTTAAACTTTTTCCAGTGATGGTAATTAAATAAGTAGTAAAGAATAATACACATTTTAAAAAAATGATTTTTTTATTGGTGAACAGTAAAAAGGATACATAATTGTGAGAAAAAAATCTAAGCATGTCAAAGAAATGGTAAACACAAACGATGATGGCGTCGGAGATAATGGCTGCCGATTTACGGTCTCCTAACCGCGGTTGTTTTTTCACATTATTTGTAACTTATTTTGTACATAATGCTTCTGCCACCGTCTCGTGACCGAAAAGAGCTTCTAGAAATCAGGACAGCGATCACTCACCTCATGTTGAAAGACACATATTTCATTAACCTGTTTAGGATAGGGGGCAGTATTTTCACAGCCGGATAAAAAAACGTACCCGATTTAATCTGATTATTGCTCCTGCCCAGAAACTAGAATATGCATATAATTATTAGCTTTGGATAGAAAACACTCCAAAGTTTCTAAAACTGTTTGAATGGTGTCTGTGAGTAAAACAGAACTCATTTGGCAGGCCAAAACCTGAGAAGATTCCGTGCAGGAAGTGCCCTGTCTGACAATTTCTTGCCCTTCTTGATTATCTCTATCCATTACAGAGGATCTCTGCTGTTACGTGACACTTCCTACGGCTCCCATGGGCTCTCAGAAGGCGGCAAAAAGCTGAATCGTGGCTTTGCAGGCTCTGGTTGAAAAAAAGTAGCGCGTTTGGGTAGTGGCTGGTTACAGTACTGTGAGACTCAGGCGCATGCCCGAGTCGACCGAATGCTTTGTTTTCTTTCGTCTGTTTACCTAAACGCAGATTCCCGGTCGGAATATTATCGCTTTTTTTATGAGAAAAATGGCATAAAAATTGTTTTTAAACAGCGGTTGACATGCTTCGAAGTACGGTAATGGAATATTTAGAAATCTTTTGTCACGAATTGCGCCATGCTCGTGACCCTTATTTACACTTCGGATAGTGTCTTGAACGCACGAACAAAACGCTGCTGTTTGGATATAACTATGGATTATTTTGAACCAAACCAACGTTTGTTATTGAAGTAGCAGTCCTGGGAGTGCATTCTGATGAAGAACACCAAAGGTAATCAAACTTTTCTAATAGTAAACCTGACTTTGGTCAGGGCTAAACTTGGTGGGTGTCTAAATAGCTAGCCGTGATGGCTGGGCTATCTACTCAGAATATTGCAAAATGTGCTTTCACCGAAAAGCTATTTTAAAATCGGACACCTCGATTGCACAAAAGAGTTCTGTATCTATAATTCTTAAAATAATTGTTATGTTTTTTGTGAACGTTTATCGTGAGTAATTTAGTAAATTCACCGGAGGTTTGCGGGGGGTATACTAGTTCTGAACGTCACATGCTAATGTAAAAAGCTGGTTTTTAATATAAATATGAACTTGATTGAACAAAACATGCATGTATTGTATAACATAATGTCCTAGGTGTGTCATCTGATGAAGATCATCAAAGGTTAGTGCTGCATTTAGCTGTGGTTTTGTTTTTTGTGACATTATATGCTAGCTTGAAAAATGGGTGTCTGATTATTTCTGGCTGGGTACTCTGGTGACATAATCTAATGTTTTGCTTTCGCTGTAAAGCCTTTTTGAAATCGGACAGTGTGGTTAGATAAAGGAGAGTCTTGTCTTTAAAATGCTGTAAAATAGTCATATGTTTGAGAAATTGAAGTAATAGGATTTTTAAGGTTGTGTAAACCTTTAAAACCTGTTGGGGCTCGGGGGCAGTATTGAGACATTTTGAAAAAAATATGTGCCCATTTTTTTACTGCCTCCTACACCAACTCAGAAGCTAGGATATGCATATTATTAACACATTCGGATAGAAAACACTCTGAATTTTCTAAAACAGTTTGAATGGTGTCTGTAAGTATAACAAAACTCATATTGCAGGCAAAAACCTGTGAAAAATAGATCCCAAAAAATGTGGATTTTGTGACTGTACTATTTAGTGTCATTGTTTTATAGATACCATAGTGAGAAAGGATTCATTTCGCAACACCTACGGCTTCCACTAGATGTCAACGATCTTTATAAAGTTGTTTGAAGCGTCTATGATAAACAGAGAGCAAATTAGAATCCAAGGAAGTTGACATGTCATCACTTCATTTTTTTGCGCCTGCGCATAAATCTGAGAAACGTGAGTTTGTCATCATTGTTTATCTAGACATAGGATAGGTTGTGTGAAAATATTACTGATGTTTAACGTTAAAAATGGACCAAAAGATTAATGCTAAACAACATTTGACATGTTTGAACGAACATAAATAGATTATTTACTAGGTTTTTTTAGCTTTTCGGCGTGATTTTACCAGCCCCACACCACGTTTTGTGGGAGCATAATGAACGCTAAGTACTTGGTGTTATTTGGACATAAATTCTGAACTTTGTCAAAAGAAACCACATTTGTTCCGGACCTGGAATGCCTTCCGGACCTGGGATCCTGCCTTCTGATGGAGATAATCAAAGGTAAGGGGGTATTTACAATGTTATTATCGATTTTAGATGATGCTAACTGTATAGCATAGCCTGTTGTTCTTAGCATAGCACCCCATTTATTGCAAAATGTGATTTCCCAGTAAAGTTATTTTGAGATCTGGCCATTCGGTAGCAATTACGAGATGATAATATATTATTCTTTGAATGACAACATTATAATTTACCAATGTTTTCGAATAGTAATTTTGTTATGTTCACCGGAAGCATTTCAGAGAAGAAAAAAATCTGAATTTCACGCTACTGTAAAATGCTGTTTTTGGATATAAATATGAACTTGATGGAACAAAAAATGCATGTATTGTATAACATAATGTCCTAGGAGTGTCATCTGATGGAGATTGACAAAAGTTAGTGCATAATTCAAGCTGGTTTCTGCTTTTGGTGATGCCTGACCTTGAATTGAAAATGGATGTTTGTACTTTTGTGGCTATGTACTGTCCTAACATAATCTAACTTTATGCTTTTGCCGTAAAGCCTCTTTGAAAATCGAACAATGTGGTTAGATTAACCTGTTAGGGCTAGGGGGCAGCATTGACACGGCTGGATAAAAAACATACCCGATTTAATCTGGTTACCACTCCTACTCAGTAACTAGAATATGCATATACTTATTACATATGGATAGAAAACACCCTAAATTTTCTAAAACTGTTTGAATGGTGTCTGTGAGTATAACAGAACTCAAATGGCAGGTCAAAACCTGAGAGATTCCTTTACAGGAAGTGGCCTGTCTGACCATTTCTGGAACTTCTTTGCCATCTCTATCATTTACTAAGGATCTCTGCTCTAACGTGACACTTCCCACGTCTTCCATAGGCTCTCAGAGCCCGGGAAAAAACAGAATGTCGTCATTCCAGCCCCAGGCTGAAACACATTATCGCCTTTCTCAAGTGGCCCATCAAGAGACACTAGCTTATGCGCGTGACCCCGACCGCCCCCGCCTTTGGGATTTTTTCCTCTGTTTGCCGAAAAGGAGATTCCCTGTCGGAATATTATCGCTTTTCTACGAGAAAAATGACGTAAAAATTGATTTTAAACAGCGGTTGACATGCTTCGACGTACGGCAATGGAATACTTTGAATTTTATTGTCAGGAATTGCGCCAAGCGCGTGACACTTCTTTACTATTTCGGATAGTGTCTGGAACGCACGAACAAAACGCCGCTATTCGGATATAACGATGGATTATTTTGGACCAAACCAACATTTGTTATTGAAGTAGCTGTCCTGGGTGTGCATTCTGACGAAGACAACAAAAGGTAATGACATTTTTATAATAGTAAATTTGATTATGGTGAGTGCTAAACTTGCCGGGTGTCTAAATAGCGAGCCCGTGATGCCTGGGCTATGTACTTAGAATATTGCAAAATGTGCTTTCACCAAAAAGCTATTTTAAAATCGGACATATCGAGTGCATAGAGGAGGTCTGTATCTATAATTCTTAAAATAATTGTTATGCTTTTTGTGAACGTTTATCGTGAGTAATTTAGTAAAATGTTAGCGAATTCCCCGGAAGTTTGCGGGGGGTATGCTAGTTCTGAACGTCACATGCTAATGTAAAAAGCTGGTTTTTGATATAAATATGAACTTGATTGAACAAAACATGCATGTATTGTATAACATAATGTCCTAGGGTTGTCATCTGATGAAGATCATCAAAGGTGAGTGCTGCATTTAGCTGTCTTCTGGGTTTTGGTGACATTATATGCTGGCTTGAAAAATGGGTGTCTGATTATTTCTGGCTTGGTACTCTGCTGACATAATCTAATGTTTTGCTTTCGTTGTAAAGCCTTTTTGAAATCGGACAGTGTGGTTAGATTAACGAGAGTCTTATCTTTAAATGGCTGTAAAATAGTCATATGTTTGAGAAATTGAAGTAATAGGATTTTGAAGATTTTGAAAATCGCGCCACAGGCTGGCAGTGGCTGTTACGTAGGTGGGACGAATTCGTCCCGCCGGTCCCATAGAGGTTAAGGAGATGTTTATCATTTAAATTGTGTAAAATAGTTGATTGTTTGAGAAATTGAAATTATTAGATTTTTGATGTTTTGAATTTCCAGTCTTGTTAGCAATCCCGGCTCGGGGTTCATTGCTAACCTTTTGCCCCAACAGGTTAAAATCGGACACCTCGATTGCACAAAGGAGTTCTGTATCTATAATTCTTAAAATAATTGTTATGTTTTTCGTGAACGTTTATCGTGAGTAATTTAGTAAATTCACCGGAGGTTTGCGGGGGGTATGCTAGTTCTGAACGTCACATGCTAATGTAAAAAGCTGGTTTTTGATATAAATATGAACTTGATTGAACAAAACATGCATGTATTGTATAACATAATGTCCTAGGTGTGTCATCTGATGAAGATCATCAAAGGTTAGTGCTGCATTTAGCTGTGGTTTTGTTTTTTGTGACATTATATGCTAGCTTGAAAAATGGGTGTCTGATTATTTCTGGCTGGGTACTCTGCTGACATAATCTAATGTTTTGCTTTCGCTGTAAAGCCTTTTTGAAATCGGACAGTGTTGTTAGATAAAGGAGAGTCTTGTCTTTAAAATGCTGTGAAATAGTCATATGTTTGAAAAATGGACGTTTTTGTATTTTAGAGGAATTTGTAATTCGTGCCACGCCTATCATTGGATATTGGAGCAGGTGTTCCGCTAGCGGAACGTCTAGATGTAAGAGGTTAACTTCCCTAGGATAGGGGGCAGCATTTGGATGAAAAGCGTGCCCAAATTAGCCCAGAAGCTAGGATATGCTTATAATTGGATAGAAAAGATTTGGATAGAAAACACTCTAACGTTTCCAAAACTGTTAAAATAATGTCTGTGAGTATAACAGAACTGATATGGCACGCGAAAACCTGAGGAAAATCCTATTATTTTGAAAGGCTGTTTTTCCATTGAAAGCCTATCCACCATACAAAGACTTAGGACCCAGTTCACGATCTTTATGGCTTCTTCGACATGTGGCCAGTCTTCAGGCATTGTTTCAGGCTTTTACTCTGAAAAATGAGTGAGATACAGCACTTTCAATGAGTGGACAGTGGACATTTCCAGACATGAAGCCAGCGTGTGATCGGGAGCGCACCTTTCTTGTTTCTCCTTTTCTATTGACGAAGCTTTTGTCCGGTTGAAATATTATTGATTATTTATGACAAAAACAACCCGAGGATTGATTTTAAACATCGTTTGACATGTTTCTACGAACTTTTATTGTACTTTTTTGACTTTTCGTCTGAGTGTTGAGAGCGCGCTTTGTGCCTTTGGATTACTGAATTAAATGCACCAACAAAACTGAGGTTTTTGGACATAAAGAGCGACATTATCGAACAATCAAACAATCTGACACAGCGGCTGGATTAACAAGAAGTGTATCTTTAATCCTATGTATAACTGTTGTATCTTTCATCAATGTTTATGATGAGTATTTCTGTAATTTGATTTGGCTCTCTGCAATTTCACCGGATGTTATTTGAGACAATGCATTACTGAACATAACGCGCCAATTTAAACTTAGGTTTTTGGACATAAAGAGGGACCTTATCGAACAAAACAAACATTTATTGTGTAACATGGAGTCCTGGGAGTGCCACCAGATGAAGATCATCAAAGGTTAGTGATTAATTTAATCGTTATTTCTGACTTTTGTGAGTCCTCTCCTTGGCTGTGAAATGTCTGTACGGTTTCTTGTGGCTAGGCGCTGTCCTAACATAATCGCAAGGTGTGCTTTCACCGTAAAGCCTTTTTGAAATCGGACACAGTGGTTGGATTAACAAGAAGTTTATCTTTAAAATCGTGTATAATACTTGTATGTTTGAGAAATTTTAATTATGGGATTTCTGTTATTTGAATTTGGCACCCTGCAATTTCACTGGCTGTTGTCGAGGTGGGACACTAGCATCCCAATGATACCAGAGAGTTTAATGGAAGCCTTTCCAACATAATCCAGAAAGAATCAGGCATTCCCCAGGGCAGATTTTCTAATGACCTGCTACTGGCTCTAAGTAAAGCCCGTGTGTCTATGTATGCAGATGACTCAACACTATACACGTCAGCTACTACAGCGAGTGAAATCATTGCAACACTAAACAAAGTGCTGCAGTCTGTTTTTAGAATAGTTGGCAAGAAATAAGTTAGCCCTAAATATTATTAAAACTAAAAGCATTGTATTTTGGAGAAATCATTCACTAAACCCTAAACCTCAACTAAATCTTGTGATCAATAATGTGGAAATTGAGCAAGTTGAGGAGAATAAACTGCTTGGAGTAACCCTGGATTGTAAACTGTTATGGTCAAAACATATTGACGCAACAGTAGCTAAGATGGGGAAAGGTTTGTCCATAATAAAGCGTTGCTCTGCCTTGGTAACAACAACATCAACAATGCAGGTCCAACACAGACCTTTGTTTTGTCGCACCTGGACTACTGCACAGTCGTGTGGTCAGGTGCCACAAAGAGGGACTTTGGAAAACTACAACTGGCCCAAAACAGGGCAGCACAGCTGGCCCTTAAAACGTCTTATGGGACACTAGCGTCCCACCTGGCCAACATCCGGTGAAATTGCAGAGTGCCAAATTCAAAATACAGAAATAGTCAAATTAAACATTCATAAAAATAGAAGTGTTATACATCGGCTTAAAGATGAACTTCTTGTTAATCCAGCTGCTGTGTCAGAGTTCAAAAAGGCTTTACGGCGGAAGCATACCATGCGATTATCTGAGGACAGCGCCCCACTTA
Source organism: Salmo salar (assembly GCF_965601325.2). NCBI lineage: Eukaryota > Metazoa > Chordata > Actinopteri > Salmoniformes > Salmonidae > Salmo > Salmo salar. The sequence continues at coordinate 45,247,809 of NC_138295.1, read as the reverse complement.
CAAAAGCATACAGAGGACTCACAAAAGTCAGATATAGCGATAAAATTAATCACTTACCTTTGATGATCTTCATATGTTTGCACTCTCAAGTGTCCCTGTTACACAAATGTTCGTTTTGATAGATAAAGTCCCTCTTTATGTCCCAAAAACTCTGTTTTGTTCAGTAATCCACTGGCTCAAAGGCGGTTACGATATGCAGACGAATACATCCTAATAGTAACAGTAAAGTTCGTCGAAACATGTCAAACGATGTTTATAATTAATCCTCAGGTTTTCTAAATAATTGATAATATTTCAACCGGATAATAGCGTCCTCAATAGAAAGGAAAAACAACGAACTGCGAGCAATCGGTCACGCGCGCAAAACAGCTTTGGTTCATTCTGCATGCCACATAGAAAATGGTCTCATTCTTCCTCGTTTTTCAGAATACAAGCCTGAAACAATGTCTAAAGACTGTTGACATCTAGTGGAAGACATAGGAACAGCAATCTGGGCCCTAACCCAACAGATACTGTATAGGCATTCAATAGAAAAGTACCCACATCAAAAATATCCCACTTCCTGGATGGATTTTCCTCAGGTTTTCGCCTGCCATATCAGTTCTGTTATACTCACATACAGTATTTTAACAGTTTTGGAAACTTTAGAGCGTTTTCCATCTAAGACTACCACGCATATGCATATCCTAGCTTCCGGGCCTGAGTAACAGGCAGTTTACTTTGGGCACCTCATTCATCCAAAATTCAAAATACTGTCCCCTACCCAAGAGAGGTTAAATGTACACAGAGAGCTAACATTAATATGTAAATCTCTCATGGCTCAGAGTAGATGAGAGATAGACTTTATCACAATTCGTTTTTGTGAGAAGTATTGACATGTTGAATGCACCGAGCAGAATGCACCAAGAAGCTCAGACATTCATGCATTCCCCACAAGACATGCCACCAGAGGTCTCTTCACAGTATCCAAGTCCAAAACTGTATGGGAGGCACACACTACTGCATAGAACCATTTACCATGGAACTCTAATCCATACGGAATAACTCACGCAAGCAGTAAAATCTGTAAAAAAAATAAGATAAAAATACACCTTATCTAACAGTGAGGACTGTGAAGAGTCACACACACCGATACAAACACACATAACATAACTTTAAAAGGCTGGTCATGGCTCAAATCAACACCATCATCCCGGAAATCCAATACCCACTCCAATTCGCATACCGCACCAACAGATCCACAGATGACGAAATCTCAATCGCACTCCACACTGCCCTTTCCCACCTGGACAAAAGGAAGACCTATGTGAGAATGCTGTTCATTGACTACATCTCAAAGTTCAACACTATAGTGCCCACAAAGCTCATCACTAAGCTAAGGACCCTGGGACTAAACACCTCACTCTGCAACTGGATCGTGGACTTCCTGACGGGCCGCCCCCAGGTGGTAAGGGTAGGTAACAACACATCTGAAATGCTGATCCTCAACATGAGGGTCCCTCAGTGGTGTGTGCTTAGTCCCCTCCTGTAATCACTGTTCACCCACAACTACATGGCCAAGTACGACACCAACACCATCATTAAGTGTGCTGATGACATAACAGTGGTAGGCCTGATCACCGACAACAATGGGACAGACTATAGGGAGGAGGTCAGAGACCTGGCAGTGTGGTGCCAGGACAACAACCTATCCCTCAACATGAGCAAGAAAAATGTGATGATTGTGGACTACAGGAAAAGGAGGCCGAACACGCCCCCATTCACATTGATGGGGCTGTAGTGGAGCGGGTTGAGCGTTTCAAGTTCCTTGGTGTCCACACCACCAACGAACTATCATGGTCCAAACACACCAAGACAGTTGTGAAGAGGGCATGACAACGCCTTTTCCCCCTAAGGAGACTGAAAAGATTTGACATGGGTCCCCAGATCCTCAAAAAGTTCTACAGCTGCACCATCGAGAGCATCCTGACAGGTTGCATCACCGCCTGGTTTGGTAAATGCTCGGAATCTGACTGTAAGGTGCTACAGAGGGTAGTGCATAAGGCACAGTACATCACTGGGGCCAAGCTTCCTGCCATCCAGGACCTATACACTAAGGCGGTGTCAGAGGAAGGCCCAACAAATTGTTAAAACTCCAGTTACCCAAGTCATAGACTGTTCTCTCTGCTACCGCACGGCAAGCGGTACTGGAGCGCCAAGTCTAAGTCAAAAAGGCTCCCTAACAGATTCTAACCCCTAGCCATAAAACTAATGAACAATTAATCAAATGGCCACCCAAATGGCCACAAAACTATCTTTGTTTTTCCACTGCTGCTACTCACTGTTTATTTTCTATGCATAGTCACTTTACCCCTACCTAGGTACATCTACAAATTACCTCAACTAACCTGTACCCCCGCACATTGACTCGGCGTCACACCCTTATCTGTGTCACCTGTCTTGTCTCCCTTTACCTCATGTGTATATATACCTGCTTTTTCGGTTTGTCTGTTGCCAGTTTGTCTTGTCCCATCAAGTCCTACCAGCATGTTCCTGTGTTTCCTGTGCTCTAGTTTTTGTTTTTGTTAGTCTTTCCAGTTCTGACCTATCTGCCTGTCCTGACTCTGATCCTGCCTGCCATCCTATACCTGCCTGACACTGATTTGGGTTACAACTCTTTGCCTGCCTTGACCTACCGATTGCCTGCCCCTTCTACTGTAATAAACTCTGAAACTCGTACTATCTGCCTCCTGTGTCTGCATCTTGGTCTTAGCCTGAGCCGTGATAGTACAAACTGGCCATGACTGACCCAGGAGACTCGGACCAGCTCCGGAACAGTCTCCTTCCAAGGAGCCACCATTTGAAGACATGAGGATTTACTGCAAGGAGGGACTCCATACCCTATCAGAACTGCATGACCATGCATTCAATACATTGCTGGAGCAATTCTCAACTAGGCAACAAGCCAGAACATAATCCCCCAGGCTCTCAACAACCCAGTCACAAGCGACGCTTCTTCCCAGGTGTCCCGAGAACCTCACTTACCTCCTCCGGAGTGCTACGCTAGAGATTCTGGAACCTTTCTGGGTTTTTCTCTCCCAGTGCTCCCTCACCTTCGAGCTGCAACCTTCTTCATTCCCCACAGACCGCTCGAAGATAGCGAACCTGATACCGATGATGTTTGGCAGGGCACTCGGCTGGGCTTTTCCGCTTTTTTCACGGCGGTGTGGGAGCAACAGTCCGCCGTTTGCCTCAGTCTGGAGGAGTTTGTGGCGGAGGTACAAAAAGTGTTCCATTCTCTGTTGTCCAGGAGCGAGGCTGCTGGTAAGCTGCTCCAACTACGTCAAGACTCCCGTAGTGTGGCAGACTACGCAGTGGATTTTCACGCGTTGGTGGCTGAGAGTATCTGGAACCCGGAAGCCCTGTTCAACACGTTCCTTCACGGATTATCGGCTGTGATTAAAGACGAGCTCGCAGCCCAGGAGCTGCCCATGCACCTCGACTCCCTCATAGCCTTGACCATCCACATCGATGAAACGTAGGAGGGAAAGGGGGTCTGTTCCCTGGGCAGGGCTAGATTGTCTCCTGCTGAGCACTTACGCAGACTGAACACCAATAGCTGTCTGTATTGTGGAACTACTGGACATGTCTTATCTACCTGCTCATTAAAATACCAGACTCATCAGTAGGTTCGAGTACTCTGGTGAGCTGTACGGAGGGTTTCCAATCTCTTACTACTCGTAATCGCCTCTATGCTACCCTGTTGTGGGGAGACCAGTCCAAATCCATCCGGGTGGTCATTGACTCTGGGGCCAATGAGAGCTTTATGGACACTACCCTGGTGTTGGAGCTGGGTATATCCACGCTGGGCGCTCTATTGGCACAGTCACCCACAATACGGTTCCTATCAACCAGCAAGTGTCAAACAACCACTTGCTGGTGTCTCCTCATGTACCTTTTTGTTTTGGGATTTTCATGGCTCCAGTGGCACAATTCTCTAATCGACTGGGCTATGGGTTCCTTCATGGGTTTGAGTCTGTTTTGCCATGCACATTGTCTGAAGTCAGCACAGCCTGCCCTGGAACGTCTCCCTGCGGGCTTGAGTAAAGCCTCGGATATCTTTGCCATTCCCGCGGAGTACCAGGACTTACGAAAGGTTTTCAACTCTGCCCGCGCCACAACTCTTCCTACGCATCGGCCCGACGACTGTGCTATCGACTTTCTCCTGGGCACAGCACCACTATTATGCTAATTTATCTTCTTAAAAAAGCGTTGTAAGTAAGCATTTCACTGTTGTATTCAATGCATGTGACAAATGAAATGTTATTTGAACATACACAATATACACACACATACAGTCGTGGCCAAAAGTTTTTAGAATGAGACAAATATTAATTTTCACAAAGTCTGCTGCCTCTGTTTGTATGATGGCAATTTGCATATACTCCAGAATGTTATGAAGAGTGATCAGATTAATTGCAATTAATACAAAGTCCCTCTTTGCCATGCAAATGAACTGAATCCCCCCAAAATATTTCCACTGCATTTCAGCCCTGCCACAACAGGACCAGCTGACATCATGTCAGTGATTCTTTCGTTAACCTCCCCACGTCTACCTTTGACTCATTCCTCTCTGCCTCCTTCTTTCCACTCCTCTCCTCTTTTGACCTCACCCTCTCACCTTCCCCCCCTACTCACAAGGCAGGCAATACGCTTGACCTCATCTTTACTAGATGCTGTTCTTCCACTAATCTCATTGCAACTCCCCTCCAAATCTCCGACCACTACCTTGTATCCTTTTCCCTCTTGCTCTCATCCAACACTTCTCACTCTGCCCCTACTCGGATGGTATTGCGCCGTCCCAACCTTCGCTCTCTCTCTCCCGCTACTCTCTCCTCTTCCATCCTATCATCTCTTCCCTCTGCTCAAACCTTCTCCAACCTATCTCCTGATTCTGCCTCCTCAACCCTCCTCTCCTCCATTTCTGCATCCTTTGATTTTCTCTGTCCCCTATCCTCCAGGCCGGCTCGGTCCTCCCCTCCTGCTCCGTGGCTCGACGACTCACTACAAGCTCACAGAACAGGGCTCCGGGCAGCCGAGCGGAAATGGAGGAAAACTCGCCTCCCTGCGGACCTGGCATCCTTTCACTCCCTCCTCTCTACATTCTCCTCTTCTGTCTCTGCTGCTAAAGCCACTTTCTACCACTCTAAATTCCAAGCATCTGCCTCTAACCCTAGGAAGCTCTTTGCTACCTTCTCCTCCCTCCTGAATCCTCCTCCCCCTCCCCCCCCCTCCTCCCTCTCTGTGGATGACTTCGTCAACCATTTTGAAAAGAAGGTTGACGATATCCGATCCTCGTTTGCTAAGTCAAACAACACCGCTGGTCCTGCTCACACTGCCCTACCCTGTGCTTTGACCTCTTTCTCCCCTCTCTCTCCAGATGAAATCTCGCGTCTTGTGACGGCCGGCCGCCCAACAACCTGCCCACTTGACCCTATCCCCTCCTCTCTTCTCCAGACCATTTCCGGAGACCTTCTCCCCTACCTCACCTCGCTCATCAACTCATCCTTGACCGCTGGCTACGTCCCTTCCGTCTTCAAGAGAGCGAGAGTTGCACCCCTTCTGAAAAAACCTACACTCGATCCCGCCGATGTCAACAACTACAGACCGGTATCCCTTCTTTCTTTTCTCTCCAAAACTCTTGAACGTGCCGTCCTTGGCCAGCTCTCCTGCTATCTCTCTCAGAATGACCTTCTTGATCCTAATCAGTCAGGTTTCAAGACTGGGCATTCAACTGAGACTGCTCTTCTCTGTGTCACGGAGGCTCTCCGCACTGCTAAAGCTAACTCTCTCTCCTCTGCTCTCATCCTTCTAGACCTATCTGCTGCCTTTGATACTGTGAACCATCAGATCCTCCTCTCCACCCTCTCTGAGTTGGGCATCTCCGGCGCAGCCCACGCTTGGATTGCGTCCTACCTGACAGGTCGCTCCTACCAGGTGGCGTGGCGACAATCTGTCTCCGCACCATGCGCTCTCACCACTGGTGTCCCCCAGGGCTCTGTTCTAGGCCCTCTCCTATTCTCGCTATACACCAAGTCACTTGGCTCTGTCATATCCTCACATGGTCTCTCCTATCATTGCTATGCAGATGGCACACAATTAATCTTCTCCTTTCCCCCTTCTGATAACCAGGCGGCGAATCGCATCTCTGCATGTCTGTCAGACATATCAGTGTGGATGACGGATCACCAGCTCAAGCTGAACCTCGGCAAGACGGAGCTGCTCTTCCTCCCGGGGAAGGACTGCCCGTTCCATGATCTCGCCATCACGGTTGAGAACTCCCTTGTGTCCTCCTCCCAGAGTGCTAAGAACCTTGGCGTGATCCTGGACAACACCCTGTCGTTCTCCACTAACATCAAGGCGGTGACCCGATCCTGTAGGTTCATGCTCTACAACATTCGCAGAGTACGACCCTGCCTCACACAGGAAGCGGCGCAGGTCCTAATCCAGGCACTTGTCATCTCCCGTCTAGATTACTGCAACTCGCTGTTGGCTGGGCTCCCTGCCTGTGCCATTAAACCCCTACAACTCATCCAGAACGCCGCAGCCCGTCTGGTGTTCAACCTTCCCAAGTTCTCTCACGTCACCCCGCTCCTCCGCTCTCTCCACTGGCTTCCAGTTGAAGCTCGCATCCGCTACAAGACCATGGTGATTGCCTACGGAGCTGTGAAGGGAACGGCACCTCCATACCTTCAGGCTCTGATCAGGCCCTACACCCAAACAAGGGCACTGCGTTCATCTACCTCTGGCCTGCTGGCCCCCCTACCTCTGAGGAAGCACAGTTCCCGCTCAGCCCAGTCAAAACTGTTCGCTGCTCTGGCACCCCAATGGTGGAACAAGCTCCCTCATGACGCCAGGACAGCGGAGTCAATCACCACCTTCCGGAGACACCTGAAACCCCACCTCTTTAATGAATACATAGGATAGGATGAAGTAATCCTTCTAACCCCCCCCCCCTTAAAAGATTTAGATGCACTATTGTAAAGTGGTTGTTCCACTGGATATCATAAGGTGAATGCACCAATTTGTAAGTCGCTCTGGATAAGAGCGTCTGCTAAATGACTTAATGTAAATGTAAATGTAGGGCGTGGCGCGAATTACAAACTCCTCAAAAATCCCCAAACTTAAATTTTTCAAACATATGACTATTTTACACCATTTTAAAGACAAGACTCTCCTTTATCTAACCACATTGTCCGATATCAAAAAGGCTTTACAACCATAGCAAAACATTAGAATATGTCAGGAGAGTACCCAGCCAGAAATAATCACACACCCATTTTTCAAGCTAGCATATAATGTCACAAAAACCAAAACCACAGCTAAATGCAGCACTAACCTTTGATGATCTTCATCAGATGACACTCCTAGGACATTATGTTATACAATACATGCATGTTTTGTTCAATCAACTTCATATTTATATCAAAAACCAGCTTTTTACATTAGCATGTGACTAGCATGTGACTAGCATTCCCACCGAACACTTCCGGTGAATGTACTAAATTACTCACGATAAACGTTCACAAAAAACATAATTATTTTAAGAATTATAGATACAGAACTCCTTTATGCAATCGCGGTGTCCGATTTTAAAATAGTTTTTCGGTGAAAGCACATTTTGCAATATTCTGAGTAGATAGCCTGGCCATCACGGCCTAGCTAATTTGACACCCACCAAGTTTGGTACTCACCAAACTCAGATTTACTATAAGAAAAATTGGATTACCTTTGCTGTTCTTCATCAGAATGCACTCCCAGGACTTCTACTTCAACAACAAATGTTGGTTTGGTTCCAAATAATCCATAATTATATCCAAATAGCGGCGTTTTGTTCATGCGTTCAAGACACTATCCGAAGGGTAACGAAGGGTGACGTGCCCGGCGCGTATCGTGACAAAAAAATTCAAAATATTCCATTACCGTACTTCGAAGCATGTCAAACGCTGTTTAAAATCAATTTTTATGCGATTTTTCTCGTAAAATAGCAATAATATTCCGACCGGGAAACCCTGTTTTCGTTCAAAGACTCAAAGTTGAAAATGGAGTCGTCTCGTGCATGCGCGCACCCGTCTCATTGTTCTCAAATCGACCACTTACCAAATGCGCTACTGTTTTTCAGCCAGAGACTGCAAAGTCATCATTCAAACGTTCTGGCGCCTTCTGAAAGCCTATGGGAGCCTTAGAAAGTGTCACGTTACAGCAGAGATCCTCTGTTTTGGATAGAGATGACAAAGAAGGCCAAGAAATGGTCAGACAGGGTACTTCCTATACAGAATCTTCTCAGGTTTGGCCTGCCATTTGAGTTCTGTTATACTCACAGACACCATTCAAACAGTTTTAGAAACTTTGGAGTGTTTTCTATCCAAAGCTACTAATTATATGCATATTCTAAAATACTTTCCCCCATCCATAACAAGTTAACTCCAGGACCACCTACAGTTTTTTTCTGGTGCCTGATGCAGGACTCTAGTGCCAGAGGAGAGATTCCGACTGAAACGCTTCCATTAATTGCCACAGTTTAGACTACCGATAGATCAGTGTTCTAACTCCCCCTTGTGATACTGTGGTGCAATGACAGAATGCCAACATCTTCCACTAAAGGTCGCAGCATAAGCTCATAACTTTTAAATTAAGAACCACTGTACACACACAATCAATGTTGACTATGTGTGTATTCTCTCTCTCACACTCAAACTCACACAATGTTGACATGACAATGTTTTCTAAAGTTGTGATCATGTCTCTCTCACACACATACAGAACATACACACTTTAGAAAACATCATCACACACATTTACTGTCATTAACTAAGCCGATATCAAAATGTCAAAACATTAGCTAGCTACAACCAATGGCTACAACAGGTAAAAATGAAAACTTACCATGTCGATGGAGGAGTAACCAGAGAGCTAACGTAAGCTAGCTAACATGTTAGCTAACGTTTGCGAGCTAGAAAATATTTCCTTGATATTCTTCTCCTCAACAAACCCAACGCTGTACTTACAAAAGTAAAACAAGAATGCAGGAGAACAGGGACTAACACAGCAGTCAAATATTTAACATTGTTTGTGTACATTTTGAGAAACTGTCATGTAGCCTAGATAACGGCAATGGAAGAGGGTGAAAGGATTTGCTGCTCCAGCAGTCAGAAAGGGAGTAGGTGTACTAGTTAGTTAGGGCAGGTTTTGGGAGGACATTATGAAAAGATTCTCCAGTTCTAGTCCCTAGAAAAAAAACTATGACGACAGACAAAGAAACGGTCTAATTGTAATATAATGAAGCCTGTTTCTTTGTGATGTTGTCTGTCCTCAGATATGGAGATTTGTGAAATCCCGTCTGCTGATGAAGAGGTCCCAGTAAATTTCCCAAGAGACTGCTGGCACATCCTTCTATGCCATGGGTTGAATGTATACTTATGTTAGCAAATGTTGTATACAACAATACAGTTAAAAGTCACACACAATGTAAGCTATAAACTTATTACAACTTTTTCTATAATCTATTTATGGTCAAATACTTCAGTTGTAACTGTGGAACTCACTTTTTACAGTTGAAGACAACTTAAGCACTCTTAAAAACTCATTTGAATGAGTTTGTTTATTTCTTACAGTAGCCTATAGATCTAAACATCTCTGGAGGTGCTGCATGGGCTCATTTGTTGTCTTACTATTAATTACACAGGCTGTATGACCTATTTCTTGGTCAACTCATATCAATATCAGCTTATTAGTGGTGGGGTAGGCTAAATAAAAACAGAATATGCCTAATTAAAAGAACAGTAATGAAGGAAATTAAAAAATGCTGGGCAGAGCATGCAAAGAGCTCATGTCTGAGCGGTACCGGAGCAAAATTGGAGCTAGAGAGAAGGCCAACTCTCCAACATATTTGCCATTGACACTTTGTAATTATGTGTTGCTCTATAAAAGGGACCAGGACGGAATCTATAATCTTTGACTTTATTGAACTACCTGAACATAAAACCTTTACTACAAAATGTGCCTGCTTCCGTACCATGTCTGTTTCACCTTCATCTGTCACAAAATGAGCCCAGACCATGAGTGAAGGGAGGGAGGAATCCATGAATTGATGGGCTGTGCTATTTCCTCCTTGGAAGTACCCATTTCAAAGTGGCAGAGGCTTTCCCCACTACCGTACAGTCCCTGTTTGTGGGCTAAATGAGTGCTGGTCCACGCCAGCTTTTAAAGCCCATTATCCAAAGGGAGAGAAGAGGGAATACTGCTTCCAACTGCTGTCTCCCAGCCCAGGCTTCTCTCCGGCAAAGCATGAAGAATACCTTCCCTGTGGCACAAAAACCCTTCCCTTCTTTATGAGTCATTGACATGTAGAGTTACATCCACCATAGAAACCCTTATTCCCTGCAACATTATTAATTCAGAAAGTCAGTTCCCGACTTTATTATTCCTCCATAAATCAGGATTCCAAAACAATATGCCAACTATCGGAGGTGAAATATGATTGAGATGTAGCGCTGACAGGGTCATAAGAGTTATCCAAATTTGCATTAATTAGCACTGTTCGTACCAAATACTGTGATTTACTCAAACGATTGAGTCCACATGCCTATCTTTGTACCAAATCCTCCAGTTAGAGTTATCGGTGCCCACCTAAGAGATGTCATGGCTGCCTGGTCGGAACTCGGGGTAAAATGAGGCAGGGGTCAAAAGAGTTCACAGCATCATGACACAGTAAAGTCCCAGATCAGAACAGATCCATTCCTCTGAACAACAGAAAAAGAGAATGTCCAGAATATTCCAACCCAACTAAGCAAACTATCAGAAGGTACTTTGGCAATGTATGAGTGAATATATTATGAACATGACAACATTAGCTAACGAACTGCATCTGCCAGGCTGATGCAAGAGTCCAGAGGGGTACAATACAAAGCTGAATCAATTAGTTAGCCATCTAACTTTGATAAACAACCCTTAAATAACTATTGGTTTTCTTGTTGATTAGGAACTGATCGAAATTTCCTGGGAGGGTCCAAAATAGGGAAGGTTGTAAAAAAATTTTTTTTTGCTTTGGGAGGGTTGTGTGTTTTTTTTATTGGGCACAGGGGAGGGTAGTGAGGTTTTCCCTAGTTTACATTTGGTCTTTCGCAGGTTTTACTATATCATTTCTTACATCCTAGCCAAATTTCCTCATATGCTTGCATGCGCCTCCCCTATGTCAAGGACTTTTGGTACTTCCCTTATGCACTATGGTTTTCTGCTCGCTGACTTTACCACAGGTCAATATAGTTTACCAGTCTAACTAACTGTCTATCCTGCTCTCTCTGTCAATCAGTGGCGGTCGGTGCCGTTTAAGATGAGGGAGAACAATATTTTTTTATATTACATCATATTTGATGACTGTGATTAATTTTCCATTTCACGCAGCTCAATGTAACAGCGATAGATTTAGGCTACTACATGATACTCAAATTTTCCCTATACCCACTATGAGGTTGCTACAACCTAGCATATGAATGAAAGTTTTCAATGTTGGTGCACATGTTGGAAGAAATTTGAGTAATCAAAGTGACAGACAGTGACACATATAATACCGCCTTGCACACTCTCGCGTGCATCTGGCTGATCTAGGGTGCAATCATTGGTCCAACAGTTGCAAACAAGAGTTTCTATTGGACAAATTCAGGTATGTTTATCCAGGTTTTGTTCCGTTTGCTTCAGTTTAAGAAACGTTTTTCAACGGAATTGGCAGAATGAATAAACCCATGATCACACACAAACACAGTTCACTTTCATAGCAGCCACATACAAACAGCATGATCACTTTGAATGCTGTATAATTCCTTTTCATATCTACACGCTCTCCTCTTCTCACCTTTTCTCTTCGCTTGTGGTCTTCTGTGTACAACACATCAGCTGTCTGTGACCAGGCACAAAAACCTTTCCAAGCCAAACCTTCATATCATAACCATGTTTATTTATTTTTATTTAGCAGGTAGGTTGACTGAGAACACATTCTCATTTACAGTAACGATGTGGCCAATTTGAAGCTGGGGGTGATTAGATGGCCATGATGGTATGAGGGCGAGATAGGTAATTTAGCCAGGACACCGGGGTTAACACCCCTACTCTTACGATTAGTGCCATGGGATATTAAGTGACCACAGAGAGTCAGGACACCCGTTTCAACATCCCATCTGAAAGATGGCACCCTACACAGGGCAATGTCCCCAATCACTTCCCTGGGGCATTGAGCAATTATTATTTTTTGACCAGAGGAAGTGCCTCCTATTGGCCCTCCAACACCACTTCCAGCAGCATCTGGTCTCCCATCAAGGATCAAGCCAACGTAGCTTCAGAGGCAAGCAATCTCTGGGATGCAGGGTGGTATGCTACACACAGCCTACATTGTCACCATATTAGCTAATGTCATAGTAAACATAGCTATAAGAACTAATGCATTAGTAAACCCACTACAATCATGCAGTACAGTGGACAGTCAGCAAGCAGTTACACATAAATTAATCAAACCAAAAGCTTACCTTGATTTGGAAGCCTGGTCACACCTGATGCACTACATAATTTGAACATAAAATGTAGGTGCCTTAGTACTATTTCTGATGTACAGTGGAAGGAAATATCAAAGTCTCAATTCCTAGCTCTGGTTAGAATCCATGAGAAGCTTGGTATCTTGTTGCTGTCTCTGACTCCTGTAGCCAAATGTGTAGTGGTTTTACACATTCCTAAATGAAGTTGTAACACCTTTCTATGTAAACATATGGTGAGGGCCAATTTTTTAAATGTGCCTAAAATGGCTATGACTACAAGGTTAAGAGATGTCTTCGTTAAAGTTAAACTGATAGCATTTTAACTACTTTGCAGATCTAAAACAGACAATCATAATATCAGGCAAAAATATAAAATCCCCAGTTTATGCTTGAAAACCAACTTCATAAGAGGTTTTAAAAATAGGCTATACTGACAAAAAATTTCATGACACAGTAAGGCATTGTTGGCAGAATAGATGGATGCAGTTCAATGCATGATTAATACAATTCCCCAAAACACTTTTGTTGTCCAAAAAATATTGCTATTAGGTTGTAAATCAAAGCATTGTTTGCTACCTCCACCCATTCGGGATGCACTGTTAACCTCTTGGGGCTAGGTGGGACGCTAGCGTGCCACCCGTGGTGCACTCCATCAACAGCAGGTGCATTTCAAGAGCGGCAAATTTGAATCCAAATAAATGTCAAAATTCAAATTTTTCAAAAATACAACTATGTTACACCATTTGAAAGATAAACATCTCCTTAATCTAACCACGTTTTACGATTTCAAAAAGGTTTTACGGCGAAAGCATAAATTTAGAGTATGTTAGGACAGTACATTTACAAGAGTTGTGTGTAATGTTTTGTCAAGTCAAAGACAGGGTCACCAAAACCATAAAACCAGCTAAAATGATGCACTAACCTTTTACAATCTCCATCAGATGACACTCCTAGGACATTATGTTAGACAATGCATGCATTTTTAGTTCTATCAAGTTCATATTTATATACAAAAACAGCGTTTTACTATGGCATTGATGTTGAGGAAATCGTTTCCCTCCAATAACCGGCAGTCAAGTCAGCGTCACAAATTAAATAATTAAAATTAGAAAACATTGGTAAAATATTATATTGTCATTTAAAGAATTATAGATTTACATCTTTTGAACGCAATCAACTTGCCAGATTTAAAAATAACCTTACTGGGAAATCACACTTTGCAATAATCTGAGCACTGTGCCCAGAAAAATACGCGTTGCGATACAGACTAGACGTCATGTTGGGGAGATCTAAAATCGAAAATACTATGTAAATAATCCATTACCTTTGATTCTCTTCATCAGATGTCACTTCCAGGTATCACAGGTCCATAACGAATGTAGTTTTGTTCAAAAAAGCTCATCATTTATGTCCAAAAATCTCCGTCTCGTTAGCACATGATGTAAGCCAGCCGGACTTCTCGTCATGAACGAGGGGAAAAAATATATTTCCGTTCGTTCAAACATGTCAAACGTTGTATAGCATAAATCATTAGGGCCTTTTTTAACCAGAACATGAATAATATTCAAGGTGGACGAATGCATAGTCTTTTATAACGTATTGGAACGAGGGTACCCAACATGAAGTAGCGCGCCAGGTGTCTAATGGGACATCACCGTTCCATGGCTCTTGTTCGGTCAGATCTCCCTCCAGAAGACTCAAAACACTTTGTAAAGGCTGGTGACATCTAGTGGAAGCAATAGGAAGTGCCAAAATATTCCTAAACCCCTGTGTTTTTCAATGGGATAGGTTTAAAGTCAATACAACACATCAGGTATCCACTTCCTGTCAGAAAATGTCTCAGGGTTTTGCCTGCCAAATGAGTTCTGTTATACTCACAGACACCATTCAAACAGTTTTGGAAACTTTAGAGTGTTTTCTATCCATATATAATAAGTATATGCATATTCTAGTTACTGGGTAGGATTAGTAACCAGATTAAATCGGGTAAATTTTTTTTATCCAGACGTGCAAATGCTGCCCCCTAGACCCAACAGGTTAAAATATAAAGATTTCAAAACTTTGGAACAAAAATGGATGACTGTAACTAAGGCTGGGAATATCAATACAATCAAACTAGTAAGGGAAGACCCCCATGAAATGGACAAAATGAATGGGGACATATTGGCACCGCACGAATCATACACCCTAATGCCAATACCACCCAATTTGGTCCACATTCATCCAAATCATATTGCAAATTTCATATCAAGTGCTCCACCATGGATTTTCTTATTGCAAATGTAACACAAGTCAACCCCCAAGAGTCAAATTTTGAAAAAATGAAAACATTTTTGAAAACGTATTATCCCCTTAAAAAAGCGCTTTCTGGACCGTTTTTCGAAATTGTTTAGATTTTTTTGTCAATTACACATGTATCCTCTTGGGGATCAAGGGTAACCTAATCCCACTGACGGGATTGCTAGCAAGGCGGGAAATTCAAAACATCAAAAATCTAATAATTTCAATTTCTCAAACAATCAACTATTTTACACCATTTAAAAGATAAACATCTCCTTAATCGAACCACATTGTCCGATTTTCAAAGAGGCTTTACGGCGAAAGCATAAAGTTAGATTATGTTAGGAGAGTACATTGCCAAAAAAGTACACACATCCATTTTCAATTCAAGGACAGGCGTCACCAAAAGCAGAAAACCAGCTAAATTATGCACTAACCTTTGACAATCTTCATCAGATGACACTCCTAGGACATTATGTTAGACAATACATGCATTTTTGTTCTATCAAGTTCATATTTATATCCAAAAACAGCATTTAACATCGGCGCGTGTCGTTGAGAAAATGTCTCTCCCCCAAAACTACCAGTGAATTTACAAAAAAATACTCATTATAAAACATGGTTAAAGTATTAAACTGTTATTCAAAGAATAACGGTTGCATTCTGAATGCAACCGCATTGACAGATTTCAAAATAACTTTACTGGGAAAGTATACTTTGCAATAATCTGAGTACTCTGGTCAGAAAAATACACTAGGCTATACAGATAGCCGCTATGTTGGAATCATCTAAAACCATAAATACCATTAGCAATATTCCCTTACCTTTAATAATCTTCATCAGAAGGCACTTCCAGGAATCTCAGGTCCACAACAAATGTTGTTTTTTTCGATGAAGTTCATAATTTATGTCCAAATAACTCCATGCTGTTCCGTGTTGTTAGCGCGTTCGGTAGGCTACTCAAAATGGGAGGGAAAAGTCACGATGAAAAGTTTTAAAAAAAAATCTATTTACGTTCGTTCAAACATGTCAAACATTGTTTAGCATCAATCTTTTGGTCCATTTTCAACATGAAACATCAGTAATATTTCAACCCGACCTCTCCTGTGTCTTGAAACAAGTTTTGAAAAATGTCTCGCCTCACATGAACGCGCATGTGCGCGCAATAATGAAGTGACGACCTCCCAGGGATGTCAACTTCCCTTCCTTCTCATTCGGTCTCTGTTCATCATAGACGCTTCAAACAACTTTATAAAGATCGTTGACATCTAGTGGAAGCCACAGGAAGTGCAAAATGAATCCTTTGTCACTGTGTGTTTTATTGCCAATGACTTGAAAATAGTACAGCCACAAAATTTTCTTTTCCTGCTTGTATTTTTCCTCAGGTTTTTGCCTGCCATATCAGTTCTGTTATACTTAGAGAGACACACTTCAGAGTGTTTTCTATCCAAATATACTAATAATATGCTTATTCTATTTTCTGGGCCGGAGTAGTAACCTGTTTAAATTGGGTATGTTTTTCATCCGGCCATGAAAATACTGCCCCCTAGCCCCTAGAGGATAAGAGCTGTATGAACATACTTTTGACATATTTTATTGACATAATTTTTTGGGTTGTTTTTGCTTGTACAGAGGGCAACTCCATTTGCAATTTCATAGGAAGTCAAAAGTGACATAATTTTTTCATTTTTTTTGCCAAATGCCATAAGAAATGTCCAAATGAAATGTCAAATAATTTTTTTCTCAATTATACATGTATGAACGTATTGAATGTGCCAAATAGGATGTTTGTCCATTTGCCATGTACGATCATAGGAAGTCAGTTTCCAAATCCAAAACTCAGGGAACCATGTCAAAATGGCATTTATACTGCCCAAATGATATATAGCCCTATGTTAAGCCATGAATCAACCTAGATGGTCTATTTGTCATGTATGATGAGGGAGACGTGGGACTCTGTTGTTTTTTAACAATTTTTTTGAAAAACGTCCAAAATGACCATTACCATCACGAATTTGACATGCTCAAAAATACTGCAGAAATGCAAAATTGACTGGCCCGATGAACTCAGGATGGCCGGGCAGTGACTGTGGTTCCTCTCCATTGCTCATTGTGGTGTTTTCATCATGTCCATTTGGTAATGTTTTTCACTATTGAATTATATTGCAAATGTACAATATGTTGCAATTTGTTGCAATATCTTTCAATGGGTATTTACCATCACAAATTTGACATGCTCAAAAATACTGCAGAAATGCAAAATTGACTGGCCCGATGAACTCGGATGGCCGGGCAATGACTCTGGTTCCTCTTCATCGCTCGTCACCCAGTAAGTCAGCGTCCATCAGTCAATTAGATGTCATTCTGACACCAAACTGATACCATCTGACACCAAATCCACTTTTTCCAACTCGTTTAGAAGCCAACTATCACATATATCAGAGCAGGCCAATAATTCACAGCGCCTTCAGTTTAACCATAAAAAAACATAAAACACGTAGTTATGTTCAAGCGGCGGGTCCAGCTCTGACATTATGTGTAGGCCTATGTGAGGCGACCCCGAATCCCAAGTTTCGGCTTGATAGGTCATTCGGTGCCTGAGAAATGAACTTAATTGGTGCTGGAAATCCACTTTTTCAGGGGTCCTTGAATGAGCTATTGGACAGAAACGTTGGGGTCCGTCTCTATGGGCCAAGGCGGCTTCAATGTACCTAGTCTTGCGACTCTGGGACATTTCTAAATGTTGCCATTTTCGTGATGGTCAAAATGAATTGAACATATTGCAAATGTACGAGACTGTTTCTCGGTCTGAGAAACGTCTAGAGCCACATAACTCACAGTGCACTATCGACTTGAGCTCTAGAACAGTTTTCTAAAGTTTCAGAGCTCTAGGTCTGACGGTTCTTTGATCGTTCGATCGAAGGAAACTATTGCAGGCACTGTGTCACTAAGCCCCACACTGTGTCACTATGGCCTAGCTGTGTGTGTGTTAGTTTTTTGGGAAAATCTGATGGTATAAATGACTGATTTACAGTTCATGAAGGTTACCTAGTCACACATGAAGTTTTGGAAAGATGTGACTTTTTTTACCTGTTTAGGATAGGGGGCAGTATTTTTACGGCCGGATAAAAAAACGTACCCGATTTAATCTGGTTATTACTCCTGCACAGAAAATAGAATATGCATATAATTGTTTGATTTGGATAGAAAATACCCTAAAGTTTCTAAAACTGTTTGAATGGTGTCTGTGAGTATAACAGAACTCATTTGGCAGGCAAAACCCTGAGACAGATTCTGACAGGAGGTGGATACCTGATGTGTTGAATTACCTTTAAGCCTATGCCATTGAAACACACAGGGGCTTATTAATATTTTGGCACTTCCTATTGCTTCCACTAGATGTCACCAGCCTTTACAAAGTGTTTTGAGTCTTCTACTGTGAGATCTGACCGAACAAGAGCCTTGGAACGGTGATGGCCGATTAGACTCTGGCGCGCGAGGTCATGTTGGGTACCCTCGTTCCAATACGTTTTAAAAGAGAATGCATTCGTCCACCTTGAATATTATTCATGTTCTGGTTAAAAAAGGCACTAATGATTTATGCTATACAACGTTTGACATGTTTGAACAAACGTAAATATATTTTTTCCCCTCATTCATGAAGTGAAGTCCGGCTGGCTTAGATCATGTGCTAACAACACGGAGCTTTTTGGACATAAATGATGAGCATTTTTGAACAAAACTACATTCGTTATGGACCTGGGATTCCTGGAAGTGACATCTGATGAAGAGAATCAAAGGTAATGGATTATTTACATAGTATTTTCGATTTTAGATCTCTCCAACATGGCCAGTAGTCTGTATCGCAAAGCGTATTTTTCTGGGCGCAGTGCTCAGATTATTGCAAAGTGTGATTTCCCAGTAAGGTTATTTTTAAATCTGGCAAGTCGATTACGTTCAAGAGATGTAAATCTATAATTCTTTAAATGACAATATAATATTTTACCAATGTTTTCTAATATTAATTATTTAATTTGTTGTGCTGACTTGACTGCCGGTTATTGGAGGGAAACGATTTCCTGAACATCAATGCCATAGTAAAACGCTGTTTTTGGATATAAATATGAACTTGATAGAACTAAAAATGCATGTATTGTCCAACATAATGTCCTAGGAGTGTCATCTGATGGAGATTGTCAAAGGTTAGTGCATCATTTTAGCTGGTTTTATCGTTTTGGTGACGCCTGTCTTTGAATTGACAAAACATTACACACAGCTATTGTCAATGTACTCTCCTACCATAATCTAACTTTATGCTTTCACCGTAAAACCTTTTTGAAATCGGACAACGTGGTTAGATTAAGGAGATGTTTATCTTTCAAAGGGTGTAAGATAGTTGTATGTTTGAAAAATTTGAATTTTGACATTTATTTGGTTTCAAATTTGCCGCTCTTGAAATGCACCTGCTGTTGATAGGGTGCACCACAGGTGGCACGCTAGCATCCCACATAGCCCCAAGAGGTTAAAATCAATTTTTATGCAATTTTTATCGTAAAAAAGCGATAATATTCCGACCGGGAATGTCCATTTAGCTAAACAGAGGAAAGAAAACAAAGCTTTCGGTCGACGCGGGCACGAGCCTGAGTCTCACAGTACTGTAACCAGCCACTACCCAAACGCGCTACTTTGTTTCAGCCAGAGCCTGCAAAGCCACGATTCAGCATTTTGCCGCCTTCTGAGAGTCCATGTGAGCCGTAGAAAGTGTCACGTAAGAGCAGAGATCCCCTGTAATATATAGAGGTAATCAACAAGGCCAAGAAATGGTCAGACAGGGTACTTCCTGTACAGAATCTTCTCAGGTTTTGGCCTGCCAAATGAGTTCTGTTACACTCACAGACACCATTCAAACAGTTTTAGAAACTTTGGAGTATTTTCTATCCAAAGCTAATAATTATATGCATATTCTAGTTTCTGGGCAGGAGTACTAATCAGATTAAATCGGGTACGTTTTTTATCTGTCTGTGAAAATACTGCCCCCTAGCCATAACAGGTTAACTGTTCGCTTGTTTATTCCATGTGTAACTCTGTTGTTGTTTTTGTCGCACTGCTTTGCTTTATCTTGGCCAGGTCGCAGTTGTAAATGAGAACTTGTTCTCAACTAGCTTACCTGGTTAAATAAAAGGTGAAATAAATCAAATAAAAAAAGTTTCTGATAGGCTAACTGACATCATCTGAGTCAATTTCAGTTGTACCTGTGTTTGTATTTCAAGGCCTACCTCAAACTCAGTGCCTCTTGTCTTGACATCATGGGAAAATTAAAAGAAATCAGCAGACTTCAGGAAAAAAATGTAGACCTCCAAAAGTCTGGTTCATCCTTGGGAACAATTTGCAAACAAATGAAGATACCACGTTCATCTGTACAAACAATAGTACGCAAGTATAAACACCATGGGACAACGCAGCCGTCATACCTGTCACGACTTCTGCCGAAGTCGATGCCCCTCCTTGCTCGGGAGGTGCTCGGCGGTCGACGTCACCGGTCTTCTAGCCATCATTGATCAGTTTTTCATTTTCCATTGGTTTTGTCTTGTCTTCCTACACACCTGGTTCCAATCCCATTCATTACATGTTGTGTATTTAACCCTCTCTTTTACCTCATGTCCTTGTCGGTGATTGTTTGTGAGTTACGTACGTGTGTATTTTGTATCGGTGTGTGACGGGTTATTTTTACCCATGTTATTTGTGTACTTTGGTTTTGGAGTTTGTTTTTTGTTAATTAAAATACTCCAGTTTAACCAAGTTGGTTTCTCCTGCGCCTGACTTCACTGCCACCTACAAACACGACTATGACAATACCGCTCAGGAAGGAGATGCGTTCTGTCTCCTAGAGTAACGTACGTTGGTGCGAAAAGTGCAAATCAATCCCAGAACAACATCTATGTGATGTGTTATTCCCCACCACATTCTGTGCTGTAGAGCTACTAACGAACGCAGTTAATGGGGACATTTTCTGGTTAAATAGAACCATATTCAACAACCAGCAATGTTGAAGAATTTACAGCTAACCCAATGCAGTCTTTCTGGCAAATACAGTAGTGAAGGATATTTTGGCACAGTATGTGAAACATATTGTTAGGTTCTAATTTTCAGACTACCAACTCAACTATGAAAGCTTTAAACCAAGTTTATTCTGCCCAGAGGGTCAATGCAGCTGCATTAGACAAAAACATGGTTTCACCCGTGGTAGTACACATACCCCACTTTGGGTTAGTCTCCTCCTTATCACTAAACATTGCATCATTATTGCTAGGCAGGGAGCTGAGTGATATGGGCCTTAAACAGTTCCTCCCCTTATCATTACTGCTACATGTGACCGTTTTCCCTGCACTCAGCCCCTCCCAAGCTTATTTATGGCACCCCTCCTGTATCTATTATACCTAATGATTAATAATATATAATGCTCAGAAACCAAACCTATTAATATGATAGGATCTTACAAGACAGACCCACATCTCTCCATCACTATGACCACGGGCTGTTCGCTAAGATGTTTTGAGTGTTTTTGTCAGGAGGAGCTTCTCAGAAGGAGCGTCCCCTTCAGTCAGTCTAAGACCTCGAGTTCTGAGTGTAGGCTCCTCTGCGGTGAAGGGAAAAGCTTTGATGTGGGCGTTGTGAATTGTAGAGATGGTCCTGAACTCTTTCAAGGAGCTGAGCCTATTACAAATCCTTTTTCAACTTATTCTACAACTCCCATCACTTCCTTCATCACTCTGTCTGGCCATCTGCCAGGGGACTGAAGGAGTGAGGAGCATGGAGGTGCAGAGGTAATTTAAAGGTTAGGCCTTGTCTCCGATAAGTGAACCAAGCTCATAGGATTTCTCATTTTTTCATGCTGTCTTCTATTTCCCACTCCTTTTCCACCAACAAAAGGAGATTTTCCCACAGCCCAGCTTGGATAATAGGCCTCTTTCCCCTGGGCTCTGTGCTACAGTCAAATTATATAGTTGAAGTCGGAAGTTTACATACACTTAGGTTGGAGTCATTAAAACTCGCTTTTCAACCACTCCACACATTTCTTGTTAACAAACTATAGTTTTGGCAAGTCGGTTAGGACATCTACTTTGTGCATGACACAAGTAAGTTTTCCAACAATTGTTTACAGACAGACTATTTCACTTATAATTCACTGTATCACAATTCCAGCGGGTCAGAAGTTTACATACACTAAGTTGACTTTGCCTTTAAACAGCATGGAAAATTCCAGAAAATTATGTCATGGCTTTAGAAGCTTCTGATAGGCTAATTGACATATTTTGAGTCAATTGGAGGTGTACCTGTGGATGTATTTCAAGGCCTACCTTCAAACTCAGTGCCTCCTTGCTTGACATCATGGGAAAATCAAAATAAATCAGCCAATTCCTCAGAATTTTTTTTTAGACCTCCACAAGTCTGGTTCATCTTTGGGAGCAATTTCCAAAGGTGTGAAAAGTGCAAATCAATCCCAGAACAACAGCAAAGGACCTTGTGAAGATGCTGGAGGAAACAGGTACAAAAGTATCTATTTCCACAGTAAAACGAGTCCTATATCGACATAACCTGAAAGGCCACTCAGGAAGGAAGAAGCCTCTGCTCCAAAACCTCCATAAATAAGCCAGACTACAGTTTGCAACTGCACATTGGGACAAAAATTGTACTTTTTGGAGAAAGTTGTGGGAAAATGGCTTAAGGACAACAAAGTCAAGGTATTGGAGTGGCCATCACAAAGCCCTGACCTCAATCCCATAGAAAATGTGTGGGCAGAACTGAAAAAGCGTGTGCAAGCAAAGAGGCCTACAAACCTGACTCAGTTACACCAGCTCTGTCAGGAGGAATGGGCCAGAATTCACCCAACTTATTGTGGAAGGCTACCCAAAATGTTTGACCCAAGTTAAACAATTTAAAGGCAATGCTAGCAAATACTAATTGAGTGTATGTAAACTTCTGACCCACTGGGAATGTGATGAAAGAAATAAAAGCTGAAATAAATAATTCTCTCTACTATTATTCTGACATTTCACATTCTTAATATAAAGTGGTGATCCTAACTGACCTAAGACAGGGAATTTCTATTAGGATTAAATGTCAGGAATTGTGAAAAACTGAGTTGAAATGTATTTGGCTAAGGTAAACTTCCGACTTCAACTGGATGTATACCGAGTATGTCCACATCACCGTCAGACCATTTTATTGGTAAACTACATGGTAATGTAGAAGTTCTATTTTTTTAATGATCCAATATGTATTATAAACTGGGCGGTTTGAGCCCTGAATGCTGATTGGCTGCGTATACCACGCGAATGACAAAACACTTATTTTTACTGCTCTAATTCTGTTGGTAAAAAGTTTATAATAGCAATAAGGCACCTCATGGGTTTGTGATATATGGCTGGGTACTCTGCTGACATAATCTAATGTTTTGCTTTTGTTGTAAAGCCTTTTTGAAATTGGACAGTGTGGTTAGATAAAGGAGAGTCTTGTCTTTAAAATGCTGTAAAATAGTAATATGTTTGAAAAATTGAAGTTTTTGGATTTTCGAGGAGTTTGTATTTCGCGCCACGCCCTATCATTGGATATTGGAACGGTGTTCCGCTAGCGGAACGTCTAGATGTAAGAGTTAAGAGAGAACTTGGGGAAATACAATGGGGGAATTTCACTTCATGTGTACGATTTTAGAAAAATCAACATGTTGGGCTTTTGGTTTCTCTTCCTCTAAAAACAGAAATAAATCATTCTAAATAACAAACTGGCTTTATTTACAAATTAGTTAGAATGTCTCACCCAATGTTCAAGAATGTCCTTTTTCCCTTTATTCAGATTACAGTCACTCACTTCGGTAATTTGAAACAAAATCATCTCCAAAATATTGTTATTTTTTTAACCTCTCTGTCCCACCCTAGTCAACAGCCAGTGGAATCTCGTGGCGCGAAATACAAATACCTCAAAAATGCTATAACTTCAATTTCTCAAACATATGACTATTTTACACCATTTGAAAGATAAGACTCTCGTTAATCCAACCACGTTGTCCAATTTCAAAAAGGCTTTACAGCGAAAGAAAAACATTAGATTATGTCAGGATTGTACCCTGCCAAAATAATCACATAGCCATTTTCAAAGCAAGCATATATGTCACAAAAACCAAAACCACAGCTAAATGCAGCACTAACCTTTGATGATCTTCATCAGATGACACTCCTAGGACATTATGTTATACAATACATGCATGTTTTGTTCAATCAAGTTCATATTTATATCAAAAACCAGCTTTTTACAACTTCCGGTGAATTTACTAAATTACTCATGATAAACGTTGACAAAATACATAACAATTATTTCAAGAATTATAGATACAGAACTCCTTTAACAAACGCTATGTCAGATTTTAAAATAGCTTTTTGGCGAAAACACATTTTGCAATATTCTGAGTACATAGCTCGGCCATCACAGGCTAGCTAATTTGACACCCACCAAGTTTGGGGCAACCTAAACTCAGAATTACTATTAGAAAAAATGGATTAACTTTGCTGTTCTTCGTCAGAATGCACTCCCAGGACTTCTACTTCAACAACAAATGTTGTTTTGGTTCCAAATAATCCATAGTTATATCCAAATACCTCCGTTTTGTTTGTGCGTTCAGGTCACTATCCGAAGGGTATCGCGCGAGCGCATTTCGTGACAAAAAATTTCAAAATATTCCATTACCGTACTTCGAAGCATGTCAAACGCTGTTTAAAATATATTTTTATGCTATTTTTCTCATAAAATAGCGATAATATTCCAACCGGACAACGTTGTATTCATTCAAAGACTGAAAGAAAAAAATGGAGAAGTCTCGCGACCGCGCATCTCAGTCTCACTGTCCCCAGGCAGGCCACTTACAAACTCTTATGCTGTACTTTGCCCAGAGACAGGAGACACGTCATTCCGTTTTCTGAACGCTTTAGAGAGCCAATGGAAGCCTTAGAAAGTGTCACGTAACAGCACAGATGCTGTAATGTCGATAGAGATGCAACAGAAGGACAACAAATTGTCACAAGGCACTTTCTGCATGGAATCTTCTCAGGTTTTTGCCTGCCATATGAGTTTTGTTATACTCACAGACACCATTCAAACAGTTTTAGAAACTTTAGAGCGTTTTCTAACCAAATCTACTAATTATATGCATATTCTCGTTTCTGGGCAAGAGTAGTAACCAGTTTAAATTGGGTACGTTTTTTTATCCGGCCGTGAAAATACTGCCCCCTAGCCCCAACAGGTTAACAGGCAGTGTCAGAGGAAGGCCCTAAAAATTGTCAAAGACTCCAGCCACCCTAGTCATAGACTGTTCTCTCTGCTACCACACGGTAAGCAGTACCGGAGCACCAACTCTAGGTCCAAGATGCTTCTAAACAACTTTCACCCCCAAGCCGAAAGTCTCCTGAACATTCAATCAAATGGCTATCCAGACTATTTGGATTGCCCCACCCCTCCTGTTTTACACAGCTGCTAATCTCTGTTGTTGTTATCTATGCATAGTCACTTTAATAACTCTACCTATATGTACATATTACCTCAATTACCTCGTCTAACCGGTGCCCCCGCACATTGACCTAGTACCGGCACCCCCTGTATATAGCCTTGCTATTGTTATTTTGCTGCTGCTCATTAATTACGTGTTACTTTTCTTATTCAAATGGTTTTATTCTTTAAACTGCATTGTTGTTTAAGGGCTCGTAAGTAAGCATTTCACTGTAAGGTCTACACCTGTTGTATTCGGCGCATGTGACTAATACAATTTGATTTGATGAAGTTGAGGAATTTATGCATTTTACTGTATGACTGACTGAAAGACCACAGACGCCTTGAATGCTTTCTCACAGTAGATCGCATGTGCGTGTCTGAGTGGGTCCATATTTTAAATGACACCGTTTTTCCCAAATGAATTGGGGGAAATCAAATTAACGTGAAAAAAAAGAGCCTGGTTGAAGTTAATACAAATATTATCCTTCATAAGCTTCCCTGAGGAATCCACATAAGAAGGCTGTGTGCTATTATATTTCATTACAGCATTGTGATTCAGTGTAAAAAGCTCCCCTCTACTCTGTATGGGCATGCGGAAAGAGATGGGTCTCTGGATTCTAAATGCAGTGGATAATCTGAGCACAAACAAGCCAGTGTTTGAATGAATTACTCACAGCACTCAATGAAAGCTTAACGCCGTTTGAGTGACTGGTCTTAAGTTGAAGACTTGGAATCAGTAGACAGCCATGCTGTTGCTATGCTACTCGGCTCAGTCATTAGGTGATTACTATGCCTACGTCAGACAGACAAGTGGCCCCAACGGTCCTAGGCATCCTTGTGAATGTTGAATTGAGCATAACCTGAGCATGTTTCCATTCGCTATGGGTTCAATAGGAAGTTATTAATCCCTGAGTATTACAATCATGTAATACCATAATATTACATTTATTTATTTTCATTTCAGAAATAAAACACCACGTAGAAATATCTTTAATCATTTATTTGGCAATGAATAATGCAAGTCTTGAGGGTAACTATAGAAGTGAGTGCGGTAAGCTATACCAATCCCCCAAAATAGCAGAACCTTACACTGATTGACTGTGTAGCTACAGCAGAAGCGCAGTTTAAATATTATCGAATGACCACCTAAAGTATTCCTAATTATAATGTTAACTATATGTGCATACTGAGAGACAAATAACTACTGTTATAATCTCCACCCGGCACAGCCAGAAGAGGACTGGCCACCCCTCGGAGCCTGGTTCCTCTAGGTTTCTTCCTAGGTTCTTTCAGATGTAGAAGCATGGTGGCTAGGAAAAACTCACTAAAAAGGCTAGGGAGTTTTTCCTAGCCACCATGCTTCTACATCTGCATTGCTTGCTGTTTGGAGTTTTAGGCTGGGTTTCTGCACAGCACTTTGTGACATCAGCTGATGTAAAAAGGGCTTCATAAATACATTTGATTATTGAGCTATCAATCCCTTGTGTCGTAATGTCAGGTACCCTTGCTTGAGGCAGGATGAGCTTCATCTTGGCACATGACCATTTGCCACGTAGCAGTGCGAACCCAGCCGCCTTAAAAGAAGTACCCCCAGGTGCAATCACTGAACTATATGAGTAGCCTAATCAACTGTGGCCTACATGAAATATCTACTATAAGCAACAAGCTCCCAGCCAACCACCTGTGCTAATATGCACTGAACTTTATTATGATAACCACCAAAGCAATAGATTGTGGGCTGAACGCCGACATACCGAACTATATAAGGCATGTTACTTGCAGATGAACTCATCACTTCTGGCATTCAAAATCTCCTTGGTGTTTAATCTAATATAGCGTTCATAGGAAGCATAGAATCACGCCTTCAGTGTGGATGCAGGGACAGAGAGAAGCCGTTGAAGCAGCGCCTATGTGAAATTAATGGCTGTGTATAGCTCAGGACATAGTTGGCAGAAGATACGGAGCCGTGATGAAAACCAGTATTTCATCACTGGTTTGCCAGAATCAGTGATGAATAATGGATCTCCCGGCGTGGCCAGTGGTTGCCATTGCAGGTCGCGTAACATGGAACAGAGGACAGAAAGCAGTGTTAGTTTGAGCAATGATACCTGGCATACATTTACCCTTCCAATTAGTTTCGGAATGCTTTACCAACATGGTGAAAGTGTGAGTGCACACAATTAAATCAGAAAATCATGAGATCATGCAATGATTAAAGAAAAATGAATACAAAGTGTATTTCCAACCTTAAAAAAACAGTAGAAAGCCATAAGATTGCCATATGAGTAATAAAATCATTGTACGAGTCTAAAGACCCTTCCCTTAACGTGAATAAATGTTTTGAATTAAATGCTGGTGATGGTTAACCTTTGTTATTGCCTGAAGATTGCTCTTTTGAAGCCCATGATGCAGAAAGAGCTGTCATCTTGGTGCATGAGGATATTCTACCTATGCAAATAGGTAATGGACCACGGGCTGACAGAATTATGATCAAATAGCAATACTGCAAGAACTCTGGTTATATAACAGAATACATTGTACAGAGAGACTATACAGTAGACTGCTGCAGAGAGGTACAGCTCAGCCATGACATACCATCACATAGCTTAAAATGTACAGTATTACTAACAAACCCCCAAAACCGCAACTAACATTAGCTACATACCCACCTTATCTAAATAGTCTAATGTCCTACTGAAATTGCTCAGCAGTAGCTGATGCATCTGCAGCATGGATAGTGTGCAGTGTGAGCGACCTGATAATCAAAACCCAGACGTACAAATAGTGTACTTGAGCTAAGGCTCATGTCTAACGGAATATGCTGGTAAGCCATGAGAGGAGAATAAATTACCTGATAATGAGAGAAATAGACCCCATAGATTAATAGATAAACCTGCATATTAGCGTCTGAATAAGCTCTAACAGACCTTCCCATATAAGGCAATGAACGCTTGATTGCCAACACTGATTACCATGTGGGTGTTTAGCAAGCCCACCACATCAAATAATATTTTTTGTCACATGCACTGAATACAACAGGTGTAGTAGACCTTACAGTGAAATACTCATAGAGCTAGGAGAATGCTTTATTTTTAAATGTTTTGATTTGTAGTGCCTTTTTGAAAGCTGCTTCTCGGGGGCTTTTGTCATAATGAAATGCGAGAGAATGTTAAAAAATAGAAACCAAAAAAAAGAAACATTTTGCTTTTCTTGAGAAATAAAGTACCACCACTAAACCAACAATGAACTTAAGAAAATAATTAAAGAGCAGCAGTAAAATAACAATAGCGAGGCTATATACAGGGGGTACTGGTACAGAGTCAATGTGTGGGGGAACCGGTTAGTCGAGGTAATTGAGGTCATATGTACATGTAGGTAGAGTTAAAGTGACTATGCATGGATAATAAACAGAGTAGCAGCAGCGTAAAAGAGTGGGGGGGGGGGGAGGGTGCAATGCAAATAGTCTGGGTAGCCATTTGATTAGATGTTCAGGAGTCTTATGACTTGGGGGTAGAAGCTGTTTTGAAGCATCTTGGCCAAAGACTTGGCTGATTGTAGTCCACAATCATCTCCTTTGTCTTGATCACATTGAGGGAGAGGTTGTTTTCCTGGCACCACACGACCAGGTCTTCTATAGGCTGTCTCGCCGTTTTCGGTGACCAGGCCTACCACTGTTCTGTCATTGGCAAATTTAATGATGGTGTTGGAGTCGTACATGGCCATGCAGTCATGAGTGAACAGGGAGTACAGGTCGGAATATTATGGCTTTTTTATGAGAAAAATGGCATAAAAATGTATTTTAAACAGCGGTTGACATGCTTCGAAGTACGGTAATGGAATATTTAGACATTTTTATGTAACGAAACGCGTCGGGCGCGTCACCCTTCTTTACACTTCGGATAGTGTCTTGAACGCACGAACAAAACAGAGGATATTTGAACATAACTAAGGATTATTTTGAACGAAACCACCATTTGATATTGAAGTAGAAGTCCTGGGAGTGCATTCTGACGAAGATCAGCAAAGGTAATAACATTTTTCTTATAGTAAATCTGACTTTGGTGAGGGCTAAACTTGGTGGGTGTCTAAATAGCTAGCCCTGTGATGCCGGGCTATCTACTTAGAAAATTGCAAAATGTGCTTTCACCGAAAAGCTATTTTAAAATCGGACATAGCGAGAGCATAGAGGAGTTCTGTATCTATAATTCTTAAAATAATTGTTATGTTTTTTGTGAACGTTTATGTTTTGCTTTCGTTGTAAAGCCTTTTTGAAATCGGACAGTGTGTTAGACATCTAGACGTTCCGCTAGCGGAACACCTGCTCCAATATCCAATGATAGGCGTGGCGCGAAATACAAATTCCTCAAAAATACAAAAACTTCAATTTTTCAAACATATGACTATTTCACAGCATTTTAAAGACAAGACTCTCCTTTATCTAACCACACTGTCCGATTTCAAAAAGGCTTTACAGCGAAAGCAAAACATTAGATTATGTCAGCAGAGTACCAAGCCAGAAATAATCAGACACCCATTTTTCAAGCTAGCATATAATGTCACAAAAACCCAGAAGACAGCTAAATGCAGCACTAACCTTTGATGATCTTCATCAGATGACACACCTAGGACATTATGTTATACAATACATGCATGTTTTGTTCAATCAAGTTCATATTTATATCAAAAAACAGCTTTTTACATTAGCATGTGACGTTCAGAACTAGCATACCCCCCGCAAACTTCCGGAGGAATTTGCTAACAATTTATTAAATTACTCACGATAAACGTTCACAAAAAGCATAACAATTATTTTAAGAATTATAGATACAGAACTCCTCTATGCACTCGATATGTCCGATTTTAAAATAGCTTTTTGGTGAAAGCACATTTTGCAATATTCTAAGTACATAGCCCAGCCATCACGGGCTAGCTATTTAGACACCCGGCAAGTTTAGCACTCACCAATATCAGATTTACTATTATAAAAGTTTGATTACCTTTTGTTGTCTTCGTCAGAATGCACTCCCAGGACTGCCACTTCAATAACAAATGTTGGGTTGGTCCAAAATAATCCATCGTTATATCCGAATAGCGACGTTTTGTTCGTGCGTCCCAGACACTATCCGAATGGTAAAGAAGGGTCGTGCGCACGAGGCTCTGTCCTCGTGCTCCTAGATCTTAGTGCCGCTTTTGATACCATCGATCACCACATTCTTTTGGAGAGATTGGAAACCCAAATTGGTCTACATGGACAAGTTCTGGCCTGGTTTAGATCTTATCTGTCAGAAAAATATCAGTTTGTCTCTGTGAATGGTTTGTCCTCTGACAAATCAATTGTAAATTTCGGTGTTACTCAAGGTTCCGTTTTAGGACCACTATTGTTTTCACTATATATTTTACCTCTTGGGGATGTCATTCGAAAACATAATGTTAAATTTCACTGCTATGCGGATGACACACAGCTGTACATTTCAATGAAACATGGTGAAGCCCCAAAATTGCCCTCGCTAGAAGCCTGTGTTTCAGACATAAAGAAGTGGATGGCTGCAAACGTTCTACTTTTAAACTCGGACAAAACAGAGATGCTTGTTCTAGGTCCCAAGAAACAAAGAGATCTTCTGTTGAATCTGACAATTAATCTGGATGGTTGTACAGTCGTCTCAAATAAAACTGTGAAGGACCTCGGCGTTACTCTGGACCCTGATCTCTCTTTTGAAGAACATATCAAGACTGTTTCAAGGACAGCTTTTTTCCATCTACGTAACATTGCAAAAATCAGAAACTTTCTGTCCAAAAATGACACAGAAAAAGTAATCCATGCTTTTGTTACTTCTAGGCTGGACTACTGCAATGCTCTACTTTCCGGCTACCCGGATAAAGCACTAAATAAACTTCAGTTAGTGCTAAATACGGCTGCTAGAATCCTGACTAGAACCAAAAAATTTGATCATATTACTCCAGTGCTAGCCTCCCTACACTGGCTTCCTGTTAAGGCAAGGGCTGATTTCAAGGTTTTACTGCTAACCTACAAAGCATTACATGGGCTTGCTCCTACCTATCTTTCCGATTTGGTCCTGCCGTACATACCTACACGTACGCTACGGTCACAAGACGCAGGCCTCCTAATTGTCCCTAGAATTTCTAAGCAAACGGCTGGAGGTAGGGATTTCTCCTATAGAGCTCCATTTTGATGGAATGGTCTGCCTACCCATGTGAGAGATGCAGACTCAGTCTCAACCTTTAACCTCTATGGGACCGGCGGGACGAATTCGTCCCACCTACGTAACATCCACTGCCAGCCTGTGGCGCGATTTTCAAAATCTTCAAAATCCTATTACTTCAATTTCTCAAACATATGACTATTTTACAGCCATTTAAAGATAAGACTCTCGTTAATCTAACCACACTGTCCGATTTCAAAAAGGCTTTACAACGAAAGCAAAACATTAGATTATGTCAGCAGAGTACCAAGCCAGAAATAATCAGACACCCATTTTTCAAGCCAGCATATAATGTCACCAAAACCCAGAAGACAGCTAAATGCAGCACTCACCTTTGATGATCTTCATCAGATGACAACCCTAGGACATTATGTTATACAATACATGCATGTTTTGTTCAATCAAGTTCATATTTATATCAAAAA
Source organism: Salmo salar (assembly GCF_965601325.2). Classification (NCBI taxonomy): domain Eukaryota; kingdom Metazoa; phylum Chordata; class Actinopteri; order Salmoniformes; family Salmonidae; genus Salmo; species Salmo salar. The sequence continues at coordinate 45,215,781 of NC_138295.1, read as the reverse complement.
CCAGCTTTTTACATTAGCATGTGACGTTCAGAACTAGCATACCCCCCGCAAACTTACGGGGAATTCGCTAACATTTTACTAAATTACTCACGATAAACGTTCACAAAAAGCATAACAATTATTTTAAGAATTATAGATACAGACCTCCTCTATGCACTCGATATGTCCGATTTTAAAATAGCTTTTTGGTGAAAGCACATTTTGCAATATTCTAAGTACATAGCCCAGGCATCACGGGCTCGCTATTTAGACACCCGGCAAGTTTAGCACTCACCATAATCATATTTACTATTATAAAAATGTCATTACCTTTTTTTGTCTTCGTCAGAATGCACACCCAGGACGTCTACTTCAATAACAAATGTTGGTTTGGTCCAAAATAATCCATCGTTATATCCGAATAGCGGCGTTTTGTTCATGCGTTCCAGACACTATCCGAAATAGTAAAGAAGTGTCGCCCGCTTGGCGCAATTCCTGACAATAAAATTCAAAGTATTCCATTGCCGTACGTCGAAGCATGTCAACCGCTGTTTAAAATCAATTTTTACGTCATTTTTCTCGTAGAAAAGCGATAAAATTCCGACAGGGAATCTCCTTTTCGGCAAACAGAGGAAAAAATCCCAAAGGCGGGGGCGGTCGGGGTCACGCGCATAAGCTAGTGTCTCTTGATGGGCCACTTGAGAAAGGCGATAATGTGTTTCAGCCTGGGGCTGGAATGACGACATTCTCTTTTTTCCCGGGCTATGAGAGCCTATGGACGACGTGGGAAGTGTCACGTTAGAGCAGAGATCCTTAGTAAATGATAGAGATGGCAAAGAAGTTCCAGAAATGGTCAGACAGGCCACTTCCTGTAAAGGAATCTCTCAGGTTTTGACCTGCCATTTGAGTTCTGTTATACTCACAGACACCATTCAAACAGTTTTAGAAAATTTAGGGTGTTTTCTATCCATATGTAATAAGTATATGCATATTCTAGTTACTGAGTAGGAGTGGTAACCAGATTAAATCGGGTATGTTTTTTATCCAGCCGTGTCAATGCTGCCCCCTAGCCCTAACAGGTTAAGTCTTTACTGAAGACTTATCTCTTCAGTAGGACCTATGATTAAGTATAGTCTGGCCCAGGAGTGTGAAGGTGAACGGAAAGGCTGGAGCAACGAACCGCCCTTGCTGTCTCTGCCTTGCCCGTTCCCCTCTCTCCACTGGGATTCTCTGCCTCTAACCCTATTACAGGGGCTGAGTCACTGGCGTACTGGTGTTCTTCCATGCCGTCCATGGGAGGGGTGCGTCACTTGAGTGGGCTGAGTCACTGACGTGGTCTTCCTGTCTGGGTTGGCGCCCCCCCCATGGGTTGTGCCGTGGCGGAGATCTTTGTGGGCTATACTCGGCCTTGTCTTAGGACGGTAAGTTGGTGGTTGGAGACATCCCTCTAGTGGTGTGGGGGCTGTGCTTTGGCAAAGTGGGTGGGGTTATATCCTGCCTGTTTGGCCCTGTCCGGGGGTTTCATCGGATGGGGCCACAGTGTCTCCTGACCCCTCCTGTCTCAGCCTCCAGTATTTATGCTGCAGTAGTTTATGTGTCGGGGGGCTAGGGTCAGTCTGTTACATCTGGAGTATTTCTCTTGTCTTATCCGGTGTCCTGTGTGAATTTAAATATGCTCTCTCTAATTCTCTCTTTCTTTCTTTATCTCGGAGGACCTGAGCCCTAGGACCATGCCTCAGGACTACCTGGCATGATGACTCCTTGCTGTCCCCAGTCCACCTGGCCGTGCTGCTGCTCCAGTTTCAAGTGTTCTGCCTGCGGCTATGGAACCCTGACCTGTTCACCGGACGTGCTTGTTGCACCCTCGACAACTACTATGATTATTATTATTTGACCATGCTGGTCATTTATGAACATTTTAACATCTTGACCATGTTCTGTTATAATATCCACCCGGCACAGCCAGAAGAGGACTGGCCACCCCTCATAGCCTGGTTCCTCTCTAGGTTTCTTCCTAGGTTTTTGGCCTTTCTAGGTAGTTTTTCCTAGGGAGTTTTTCCTAGCCATCGTGCTTCTTTCACGTGCATTGCTTGCTGTTTGGGGTTTTAGGCTGGGTTTCTGTACAGCACTTTGAGATATCAGCTGATGTACGAAGGGCTATATAAATACATTTGATTTGATATACTACCCACCACTGTGACCTATATGCTCTCGTTGGCTGGCCTTCGCTTCATGCTCGTCGCCAAACCCACTGGCTCCAGGTCATCTACAAGACCCTGCTAGGTAAAGTCCCCCCTTATCTCCGCTCACTGGTCACCATAGCAGCACCCACCTGTAGCATGCGCTCCAGCAGTTATATCTCTCTGGTCACCCCCAAAGCCAATTCCTCCTTTGGCCATCTCTCCTTCCAGTTCTCTGCTGCCAATGACTGGAACGAACTACAAAAATCTCTCAAAATTGAAACACTTATCTCCCTCACCAGCTTTAAGCAACAGCTGTCAGAGCATTTCACAGATCACTGCACCTGTACATAGCCCATCTATAAATAGCCCAAACAACTACATCTTCCCCTACTGTATTTATTTATTTTGCTCCTTTGCACCCCATTATTTATATTTCTACTTTGCACTTTCTTCCACTACAAATCTACCATTCCAGTGTTTTACTTGCTATATTGTATTTACTTTGCCACCATGGCCTTTTTTGCCTTCCTTATCTCACCTCATTTGCTCACATTGTATATAGACTTTTTTTTCTACTGTATTATTGACTGTATGTTTGTTTTACTCCATGTGTAACTCTGTGTTGTTGTATGTGTCGAACTGCTTTGCTTTATCTTGGCCAGGTCGCAATTGTAAATGAGAACTTGTTCTCAACTTGCCTACCTGGTTAAATAAAGGTGAAATAAAAAAAAATATATATATATGTGTGTATATATATATATATGTGTGTATGTGTGTATATATATATGTGTGTATGTGTATATATATTATATATATAAACAAAACACACAAATCACATTTTTGAATGCACTGGGCCTTTAAATAAGAATGAATTGTGGCAAAGAAGCACAAGACCACATATGCCAGCCCTACTGTAGTTATATCATTAATCATCCTCAAGCATTTCATGGTCAGTCCACATGATTCAGTCAGAAGTTAATACCTTTTACCCTTGGTGACCCTATAGAGAGCACACTTGTTTTAGTGCAATCGTTAATTTTGTGTCAGTGGAATGTGCTAGAAGAGGTAAGTTTCAGGACTGGGTTTCATGGTTAATTAGTCCCCTGTGAGATAGCTTTGTTTTGTTGTTTAGGAGCCTGGCTGGTAGACAACATGAAAAACAGATTCCTGGGCTGACAATAGATTGCACCTGAGAAGAATTAACTACTTCGCCTACCTAATGTGCCATGTGCTTATCAACAATATACACACGTTAAAATGATGCCCGGCTGTACTTCACCCTTTCCTATATCTGTGTACTAATAATATACCGTGCAAGTGTCATGTTCCAACTCATTATGTGGGTAATAGACCTAAACACATTATGTTGCCTTGCTATTTAAAAAAAGGTAAAGGAGGGTTGGGAAGCGAAGGAGGGAGAACACTAGTATTCCGTACGAGCCTGGGACTTTGGGTCCCTTAAAACAAAACAGAATATAATGGGGTTTTTTCACCCTCCTTGGTGGAAAAAAAGACCAAGTGAGCTCATTTAATTTGTGTTTCTTTTTCTTTTAACTCAGCTGAAAGATCAAGGATCAAAGCCTCAGAGGTAAGTGTGCTGCAGACAGATAAAGAGTTTAGCCGTCTGAGATGGGGAATTGTAATTTGGCTATTCCATCACTCTTCTTCACAGAGAAGTAATCTGAGGTTTGTGAGGAGTCCCCTGAGCCTTACCGAATTTAGTAACCAAGGAGATATATTGGACAAAAGCTTTTTCAGTATTTGATTTGTTTGTATTTACATCCTGCGTGCCCAAGAACATAAATCCAGTTTGTAATCTCAGATTTTTACCCTCATATATGAAGTGGAAACAGTTCAGAAAGGAAACCCGAGTGCCCCGCCTCAGCTGACACATCAGCTGAGATGGTACCAGTTAGAGGCTAGTATCAATTACACCTACCTTATTGGGTAGGTATTTAAGCTTTACAGGTCTGCCCTCTCATTCAACTGCCGTTTGCAGCTACTGCTACTATGGGATCGTTCTTGTTATGCATCAACGCTGCTGTGTAACTAGATGTTTCTCGCTACAGTGCTGTGTTCTGATATTTGTGACCCGATTCAGAAAATTAGGCGTATGTCGCAAGTCACAACTTCACAGGAGAGCTGTTTGAACATAAAACATTTTCTTTTTACCAAAATGCATTTTTTTTGCCAGAAATGCCTTCTCAAACATGTCAACTTTCATGTGCCTTAATATCAAACTTGTATGCCATCTGTAAATACGAATAAAATTGTTAAATTACAAGCCTAGTTGGTTTAGCCAGAGAAAAAGTCAGCAACCTTTCCGCTAGCCATGATTGGCTGAGATAATGAGAGGGCTGGACATGCCGAGAAATTAGTTTGGATTGGTCTGCCATATAGCACACGTCTGTCTATTGGAGCTGGTCAGTATGTCTAGGTAATCGTGTCAAACACGGCGTTTTTTAAAATGTATCATGTAGTAAAACTGCATAAACCTAGTGTCAAGTTAGTGTACTGTTAGCTAGCTAATGTTAGCTGGCTGACTTGCTAGCTAACATTATGTGTATGCTTTCCCCTTTCTGGAGGACCGAGTTTTGAAATCAGTGGAATTCGCGTATGATAGCTAAGGAGATGGAGTAAACACCAGTCTGGAGTACATTGTCAAACTAAGGGCAACCATGCATGGCATCAGACAGGAGATGCATCCAACCATGATATGTACTGGTAAGATAGTCTAGCTAGCTACATTTTCAGATATTACACATTTCTAATTTTGACAGAAAGTGGTTTCATTTCAAGTGTACTGTTAGCTAGCTAACGTTAGTTGGCTGTATGATCTTATTCTTTGTATCTCAGACACATTTGCTTGACTAGTTATAGCCAAAGAACCTGGTTGGTTAGCTACATGCAGATTTATGCAGGGTAGTAATGTCATGAGTTGTGATTGTGGTCCATTGTTTAGCTAGCTAGCTAACGTAAATTAACTCCCTTTTGTACATCGCACTGGTCCGTACAATTTACCATATTTTAGTATAAAACGTAATCATTCCAAATCAACTTTAATATCAATACCATTGTAAAGCACAATTTCTCCCCTTTCCAACAAAATCAATGACTAGACCTTCATGATGCCCATCTCTGCATGATTCAAGAAGGCAATGAGCGCCATCGGGTCTTGTTTAATTAACCTCTTATATCTAGAAGTTCCGCTAGCGGAACACCTGCTCCAAAATCCAATAATGGGCATGGCACGAAATACAAAGTCCTCGAAAATCCGAAAACTTCAATTTTTCAAACATATGACTATTTTACACCATTTTAAAGACAAGACTCTCCTTTATCTAACCACACTGTCCGATTTCAAAAAGGCTTTACAGCGAAAGCAAAACATTAGATTATGTCAGCAGAGTACCCAGCCAGAAATAATCAGACACCCATTTTTCAAGCTAGCATATAATCTCACAAAAAACAAAACCACAGCTAAATGCAGTACTAACCTTTGATGATCTTCATCAGATGACACTCCTAGTATTTTCACGGCCGGATAAAAAACGTACCCGATTTAATCTGGTTATTACTCCTGCCCAGAAACTAGAATATCCATATAATTATTTTATTTGGATAGAAAACACCCTAAAGTTTCTAAAACTGTTTTAATGGTGTCTGTGAGTATAACAGAACTCATAGGGCAGGCCAAAACCTGAGAAGATTCCATAGAGGAAGTGCCCTCTCTGACCATTTCTTGTCCTTCTATAGCCTCTTTATGGAAAGTAGAGGATCTCTGCTGTAACGTGACATTTTCTAAGGCTCCCATAGGCTCTCAGAAGGCTGCATAATGGGGAATGATGACTCTGCAGTCCCTGGGCGAAAAACAGTAGGGCTTTTGGAAAGTGGTCGTTCTGAGAACAATGACACGGGTGAAGACTCCATTTTCTATTTTCAGTGTTTGAACGAAAACAAGGCCTCCCGGTCGGAATATTATCGCTATTTTACGAGAAAAATCGCATAAAAATCAATTTTAAACAGCGTTTGACAGGCTTCGAAGTACGGTAATGGAATATTTTGAATTTTTTTGTCACGAGACGCGCCGGCGCTTCACCTTTCGGATAGTGTCTTGAACGCAAGAACAAAACGCAGCTCTTTGGATATAACGATGGATTATTTGGAACAAAAACAACATTGGTTGTTGAAGTAGAAGTCCTGGGAGTGCATTCTGACGAAGAACAGCAAAGGTAATCCAATTTTTCTTATAGTAAATCTGAGTTTGGTGAGTGCCAAACTTGGTGGGTGTCAAAATAGCTAGCCATGATGGCCAGGCTATCTACTCAGAATATTGCAAAATGTGCTTTCACCGAAAAGCTATTTTAAAATCGTACACCGCGATTGCATAAAGGAGTTCTGAATCTATAATTCTTAAAATAATTGTTATGTTTTTTTGTGAACGTTTATCATGAGTAATTTAGTAAATTCAACGGAAGTTTTCGGTGGGAATGCTAGTTCTGAACGTCACATGCTAATGTAAAAATCTGTTTTTTGATATAAATATGAACTTGATTGAACAAAACATGCATGTATTGTATAACATAATGTCCTAGGAATGTCATCTGATGAAGATCATCAAAGGTTAGTGCTGCATTTAGCTGCGGTTTTGGTTTTTGTGACATTATATGCTAGCTTGAAAAATGGGTGTCTGATTATTTGTGGCTGGGTACTCTGCTGACATAATCTAATGTTTTGCTTTCGTTGTAAAGCCTTTTTGAAATTGGACAATGTCGTTAGATAAAGGAGAGTCTTGTCTATAAATGGTGTAAAATAGTCATATGTTTGAAAAATGGAAGTTTTTGTATTTTTGAGGAATTTGTAATTCGCGCCACGCCTATCATTGGATATTGGAGCAGGTGTTCCGCTAGCGGAACGTCTAGATGTAAGAGGTTAATTTAGTTTTACTTGTATTTAAGAGCAGTTGGAGGCCACGGAAGGAGAGTTGTATTGCATTGAAGCTTGTCTGGAGGGTTGTTAATACAGTGTCCAAAGAAGGGCCAGAAGTATACAGAATGGTGTCGTCTGCGTAGAGGTGGATCAGAGACTCATCAGCAGCAAGAGCGACATCATTGATGTATACAGAGAAAAGAGTTGGCCCAAGAATTGAACCCTGTGGCACCTCCATAGAGATGACCAGAGGCCCGGACAACAGGCCATCCGATTTGACACATTGAACTCTATCAGAGAAGTAGTTGGTGAACCAGTCGAGGCAATCATTTGAAAAACCAAGGCTATTGAGTCTGTCGATGAGGATGTGGTGATTGACAGATTCGAAAGCCTTGGCCAGGTCAATGAATACGGCAGCACAGTATTGTTTCTTATCGATGGCGGTTAAGATATCGTTTAGGACCTTGAGCGTGGCTGAGGTGCACCCATGACCAGCTCTGAAACCAGATTGCATAGCGGAGAAGGTGCGGTGGGATTCGAAATGGTCGGTAATCTGTTTGTTGACTTGGCTTTCGAAGACCTTAGAAAGGCAAGGTAGGATAGATATAGGTCTGTAGCAGGTTGGGTCAAGAGTGTCTGTATACAGAACCAGTGAAAAGTTTGGACACACCTACTCCAGGGTTTTCTTTGGTTTTACTATTTTCTACATTGTAGAATAACAGTGAAGACATCAAAACTATGAAATAACACATATGGAATCATGTAGTAACCAGAAAAGTGTTAAACAAATCATAATATATTTCATATTTGAGATTCTTAAAAGTTGCCACCCTTTGCCTTGATGACAGCTTTGCACACTCTTGGAATTCTCTCAACCAGCTTCATGACTTAGTCACCTGGAATGTATTTCAATTAACAGGTTAAAAGTTAACCTGTTAAGGCTAGGGGGCAGTATTGACACGGCTGGATAAAAAACATACCCGATTTAATCTGGTTACCACTCCTACCCAGTAACTAGAATATGCATATACTTATTACATATGGATAGAAAACACCCTAAATTTTCTAAAACTGTTTGAATGGTGTCTGTGAGTATAACAGAACTCAAATGGCAGGTCAAAACCTGAGAGATTCCTTTACAGGAAGTGGCCTGTCTGACCATTTCTTGAACTTGTTTTCCATCTCTATCATTTACTAAGGATCTCTGCTCTAACGTGACACTTCCCACGTCGTCCATAGGCGCTCAGAGCCCGGGAAAAAACAGAATGTTGTCATTCCAGCCCCAGGCTGAAACACATTATCGCCTTTCTCAAGTGGCCGATCAAGGGACACTGGCTTATGCGCGTGACCCCGACCGCCCCCGCCTTTGGGATTTTTTCCTCTGTTTGCCGAAAAGGAGATTCCCTGTCGGAATATTATCGCTTTTCTACGAGAAAAATGTCGTAAAAATTGATTTTAAACAGCGGTTGACATGCTTCGAAGTACAGTAATGGAATACTTAGAATTTTATTGTCACGAATTGCGCCATGCGCGCGACACTTCTTTACTATTTCGGATAGTGTCTGGAACGCACGAACAAAACGCCGCTATTCGGATATAACGATGGATTATTTTGGACCAAACCAACATTTGTTATTGAAGTAGCAGTCCTGGGTGTGTATTCTGACGAAGACAACAAAAGGTAATCAAAATTTTATAATAGTAAATATGATTATGGTGAGTGCTAAACTTGCCGGGTGTCTAAATAGCGAGCCCGTGATGCCTGGGCTATGTACTTAGAATATTGCAAAATGTGCTTTCACCAAAAAGCTATTTTAAAATCGGACATATCGAGTGCATAGAGGAGGTCTGTATCTATAATTCTTAAAATAATTGTTATGCTTTTTGTGAACGTTTATCGTGAGTAATTTAGTAAAATGTTAGCGAATTCCCCGGAAGTTTGCGGGGGGTATGCTAGTTCTGAACGTCACATGCTAATGTAAAAAGCTGGTTTTTGATATAAATATGAACTTGATTGAACAAAACATGCATGTATTGTATAACATAATGTCCTAGGGTTGTCATCTGATGATGATCATCAAAGGTGAGTGCTGCATTTAGCTGTCTTCTGGGTTTTGGTGACATTATATGCTGGCTTGAAAAATGGGTGTCTGATTATTTCTGGCTTGGTACTCTGCTGACATAATCTAATGTTTTGCTTTCGTTGTAAAGCCTTTTTGAAATCGGACAGTGTGGTTAGATTAACCTGTTAGGGCTAGGGGGCAGCATTGACACGGCTGGATAAAAAACATACCCGATTTAATCTGGTTACCACTCCTACTCAGTAACTAGAATATGCATATACTTATTACATATGGATAGAAAACACCCTAAATTTTCTAAAACTGTTTGAATGGTGTCTGTGAGTATAACAGAACTCAAATGGCAGGTCAAAACCTGAGAGATTCCTTTACAGGAAGTGGCCTGTCTGACCATTTGTTGAACTTCTTTTCCATCTCTATCATTTACTAAGGATCTCTGCTCTAACGTGACACTTCCCACGTCTTCCATAGGCTCTCAGAGCCCGGGAAAAAACAGAATGTCGTCATTCCAGCCCCAGGCTGAAACACATTATCGCCTTTCTCAAGTGGCCCATCAAGAGACACTAGCTTATGCGCGTGACCCCGACCGCCCCCGCCTTTGGGATTTTTTCCTCTGTTTGCCGAAAAGGAGATTCCCTGTCGGAATATTATCGCTTTTCTACGAGAAAAATGACGTAAAAATTGATTTTAAACAGCGGTTGACATGCTTCGACGTACGGTAATGGAATACTTTGAATTTTATTGTCAGGAATTGCGCCAAGCGCGTGACACTTCTTTACTATTTCGGATAGTGTCTGGAACGCACGAACAAAACGCCGCTATTCGGATATAACGATGGATTATTTTGGACCAAACCAACATTTGTTATTGAAGTAGCTGTCCTGGGTGTGCATTCTGACGAAGACAACAAAAGGTAATGACATTTTTATAATAGTAAATATGATTATGGTGAGTGCTAAACTTGCCGGGTGTCTAAATAGCGAGCCCGTGATGCCTGGGCTATGTACTTAGAATATTGCAAAATGTGCTTTCACCAAAAAGCTATTTTAAAATCGGACATATCGAGTGCATAGAGGAGGTCTGTATCTATAATTCTTAAAATAATTGTTATGCTTTTTGTGAACGTTTATCGTGAGTAATTTAGTAAAATTTTAGCGAATTCCCCGGAAGTTTGCGGGGGGTATGCTAGTTCTGAATGTCACATGCTAATGTAAAAAGCTGGTTTTTGATATAAATATGAACTTGATTGAACAAAACATGCATGTATTGTATAACATAATGTCCTAGGGTTGTCATCTGATGAAGATCATCAAAGGTGAGTGCTGCATTTAGCTGTCTTCTGGGTTTTGGTGACATTATATGCTGGCTTGAAAAATGGGTGTCTGATTATTTCTGGCTTGGTACTCTGCTGACATAATCTAATGTTTTGCTTTCGTTGTAAAGCCTTTTTGAAATCAGACAGTGTGGTTAGATTAACGAGAGTCTTGTCTTTAAATGGCTGTAAAATAGTCATATGTTTGAGAAATTGAAGTAATAGGATTTTTAAGGTTTTGAAAATCGCGCCACACGCTGGCAGTGGCTGTTACGTAGGTGGGACGAATTCGTCCCGCCTAGCCCAGAGAGGTTAACGAGAGTCTTGTCTTTAAATGGCTGTAAAATAGTCATATGTTTGAGAAATTGAAGTAATAGGATTTTTAAGGTTTTGAAAATCGCGCCACAGGATAGCAGTGGCTGTTACGTAGGTGGGACGAATTCGTCCCGCCTAGCCTAGAGAGGTTAACCCTTTGACGCGTACGATCACATATTTGTGATCTTCGTTGAGTGGTCACTGCAGCGTACCATCGCAAATTTGTGATTGGAACAGTAGCAACATAATGTATGATGCAACAAATACGTCTAAACACCATTGTTGTCTGAACAGCATATAAATAATTTTTTGTACTGATGGAAAATAAAGGTCTTCAACTTCCTCAGTTTCACATTTTATTGTAAAAGTAAATGCGAACTTCATCATCCAAGCATCACACGGAACACATCCACAGTCAAACTCATTCCATAAACCAGTCTCAATAACAGGTTGCGCTGACAATAAAACAAAAAATAAGTTAGCGACAAAAACCACCTGAGCCACTGCCTGTTCACCCCGCTATCATCCAGAAGGCGAGGTCAGTATAGGTGCATCAAAGCTGAGACCGAGAGACTGAAAAACAACTTCTATCTCAAGGCCATCAGACTGTTAACCTCTTGGGGCTAGGTGGGACGCTAGCGTGCCACCCGTGGTGCACTCCATCAACAGCAGGTGCATTTCAAGAGCGGCAAATTTGAATCCAAATAAATGTCAAAATTCAAATTTTTTAAAAATACAACTATGTTACACCATTTGAAAGATAAACATCTCCTTAATCTAACCACGTTTTACGATTTCAAAAAGGTTTTACGGCGAAAGCATAAATTTAGAGTATGTTAGGACAGTACATTTACAAGAGTTGTGTGTAATGTTTTGTCAAGTCAAAGACAGGGTCACCAAAACCATAAAACCAGCTAAAATGATACACTAACCTTTTACAATCTCCATCAGATGACACTCCTAGGACATTATGTTAGACAATGCATGCATTTTTAGTTCTATCAAGTTGATATTTATATCCAAAAACAGCGTTTTACTATGGCATTGATGTTGAGGAAATCTGAATAATATTCAAGGTGGACGAATGCATAGTCTTTTATAACGTATTGGAACGAGGGTACCCAACATGAAGTAGCGCGCCAGGTGTCTAATGGGACATCACCGTTCCATGGCTCTTGTTCGGTCAGATCTCCCTCCAGAAGACTCAAAACACTTTGTAAAGGCTGGTGACATCTAGTGGAAGCAATAGGAAGTGCCAAAATATTCCTAAACCCCTGTGTTTTTCAATGGGATAGGTTTAAAGTCAATACAACACATCAGGTATCCACTTCCTGTCAGAAAATGTCTCAGGGTTTTGCCTGCCAAATGAGTTCTGTTATACTCACAGACACCATTCAAACAGTTTTGGAAACTTTAGAGTGTTTTCTATCCATATATAAGAAGTATATGCATATTCTAGTTACTGGGTAGGATTAGTAACCAGATTAAATCGGGTACATTTTTTTTATCCAGACGTGCAAATGCTGCCCCCTAGACCCAACAGGTTAAACAGCCATCACTAACATAGAGGCTGCTGCCAACATACAGATTCAAATCTCAAATCACCACTTTAATAAATGTATTTAATAAAGGTATCACTAGTCGCTTAAAACATATCCTACATTATTCATCTCATATGTACATACTGTATTCAATACCATCTACTGCATCTTGCCTATGCCGCATGGCCATCGCTCATCCATATATTTATATGTACATATTCTTATTCATCCCTTTACATTTGCGTGTATAATGTAGTCGTTGTGAATTTGTTAGAGTACTTGTAAGATATTACTGCACTGTCGGAACTAGAAGCATAAGCATTTCACAACACTTGCATTAACATCTGCTAGCCAATAAAATTTGATTTGATAACAGGTAGAGTTGTTTAGAATGTCACCACATCTCTGGTGAGAACAAGAGAGAAATGTGATATTGTTTAGAAAAGAGATTTGTGTCAGCTAAGGTAACAGCGGCTAAATTCTTTATGATGGCAGCCATGTTTGTCAAAGTCAAAGATCGCTGCGCCCATTGACCGAAAAAGATCAACATAGTTTGTCCACTTTTCAGCATATTACAAATCTGCGTGGCACATTACTTGACAAGTTGTTTACAGCTTTTGACAAATCACAAAACAAATAAATTGTTATCACCTCACAGATTATCAACCCAAATACAAGCCTACTGCCTAGCCTAGCCGTAGCACGAAAGCGAAACAGGTTTGCCAGATTTAGTGAAACCATTTGAGGGGGGTTTATGGGGGGTTTTCAAGTCTATGGGGGGTAGACATGGGCGACGATATCGTGGGGGAATATGATCGAGGAAATATTACTATGATGTGGGATTTATCAATAAATGGGGGGTCAACACAAGTTTAGAAGCTGAATAAAAATAAAACCCTGGAAAGGGAGTATAAGCTGGCAACCCTGAGTAACTATAGTTACAATCTAAGTGAGTCCAGTCTTGACAGACACTGATAGCCATTAAATATAGAGATAGTCTGGTTTCAAAAGGAAATGCCTCAGTGATGACGAGATATAATAATAATTTTGTAATTCTGATGAAGAATCTGTGTATGAGAATGAGTCGGATCAATCAGATAGTGATGAGGAATATCCATATACCTCCAACCTTCTAGACTGTGAGCGTGAGATGTCTGAGGACAATGGTGCCCACCCCAACCTTGCAGGCAATGAGCATCCCTCACCTTCCCAAGATGATGGTGGTACCGCCAATCTTATAGGCTGTAAGGGAGAAGAGGTTGAAGTTGAGGAGGATAGTCCCCGTTGCTGGAGATCCTATCCCTTCACACCATCAGAGATAAACTTCAGTGACACCATGTCTGGCGTACAAAGCACCCTGCCTACCTCCTCAGATGCAGAGTGTTTTAAACTGATGTGGAATTGGTGAGGAGTGTGATGCAGGATACCATCAGGTATGCCTATTATCATATTACTGAAAAACCCAAGGCTCTCTTCAAATGTATCAAAATTCAGAATGCCTTTAGCCTACTAAATATGCATATTTGTTTGCAGATATTCTCATGAACTGAAAGAAAAGACTGCCCCTGGCATAAAGGGAAGCTCTTAAAATGGGTTAACACTACCATCAGTGAAGTGTATACCTTCCTGGTCCTGGTGCTGCTAATGGGGCTAGTGAAGAATGGCTCTGTGAGGGACTACTGGACCACTGACCCCATGCTGCAGACCACTTTTTTCCCAACCCTTTTCTCCCAGGACTGCTTCCTTATCTTGCTGAAAGCGCTCCACTTTGTGAACAACGCCACTGCTAACCTCGCCGACCCCCTTCACAAAATTAGGAATGTCCTGGGCAGCTTGACCAGGAAATTTGGAACAGTGTTTGTGCCTCACAGGGACTTGTGCATTGATGAGTCTCTCATGGCTTGGAAAGGGAGGCTTGCATTCCGCCAATACATCCCATCAAAGGGCTGCAGATTTGGAGTCAAGTTCTTTGTTTAATGTGACTGTCTGACAGGATGCAGTATGTACAGGACATGATCATCTACACCGGCGCTACCACATACATAAGGCATGTTGAGAGTCTTGGCATATCTGGGTCAGTGGTGATCCCCATGCTGCAGCCTTACCTTGGAAAGGGGCACACTGTATTTGTGGACTACTGGTACAGTAGCCCTACCCTTTTCCCAAACCTTTTGAGGGAGAACACATGGGCCTGTGGTAAAGTGAGATCCAACAGGAAAGGGATGCCAATTTTGAAAAATACAATTAGCAAGTGGGAGGTGAAGTTCCAAATGAACAGGGAGATAATCGTAAATCATGGATTTAAATACCAATAGAAAAATCTTTAACCTCTCTAGGCTAGGCGGGATGAATTCGTCCCACCTACGTAACAGCCACGGCTATCCTGTGGCGCGATTTTCAAAACCTTAAAAATCCTATTACTTCAATTTCTCAAACATATGACTATTTTACAGCCATTTAAAGATAAGACTCTCGTTAATCTAACCACACTGTCCGATTTCAAAAAGGCTTTACAACGAAAGCAAAACATTAGATTATGTCAGCAGAGTACCAAGCCAGAAATAATCAGACACCCATTTTTCAAGCCAGCATATAATGTCACCAAAACCCAGAAGACAGCTAAATGCAGCACTCACCTTTGATGATCTTCATCAGATGACAACCCTAGGACATTATGTTATACAATACATGCATGTTTTGTTCAATCAAGTTCATATTTATATCAAAAACCAGCTTTAGAGCAGAGATCCTTAGTAAATGATAGAGATGGAAAAGAAGTTCAACAAATGGTCAGACAGGCCACTTCCTGTAAAGGAATCTCTCAGGTTTTGACCTGCCATTTGAGTTCTGTTATACTCACAGACACCATTCAAACAGTTTTAGAAAATTTAGGGTGTTTTCTATCCATATGTAATAAGTATATGCATATTCTAGTTACTGAGTAGGAGTGGTAACCAGATTAAATCGGGTATGTTTTTTATCCAGCCGTGTCAATGCTGCCCCCTAGCCCTAACAGGTTAAATTAATTCTAAAACTCACAGCTAGCCAATGCAGAGAGCTTAAAACCGGTGTAATCTGTGCTCTCTGTTTGGTCTTGGTCAGTACCCATGCTGCAGCATTCTGTATGTTTTGCAGTTGACCTTGGCAATGTTCCTCGGGTGGTAAAAAGCTATTTTGGTCACATTCCTAATGTGTGATTCAAAATTTATTTCAGAATCTAATATAACACCTAGGTTTTTTACCTGGTGTTTTGTCTCTATTGCCCGTGAATTAAAACCTCTTCAGCGTCTCATCCCGTCAACGGGATCAAAATCCAGCGAAAAATCATATCGCCAATTAGCATTAAAAAAAAATCATAATTAAAAAAAATATATATATATATATATATTTTTTTTTTATAGATACACCTCTCCTGAATCGACCCACGTCGTCCGATTTCAAAAAGGTTTTACAGGAAAAGCAAATCATTAGATTATATTAGATGAGTCCATCGTAAAAAGCAGCTTCATAGCCATTTTCCGACCAACCACTTGCATCACATATAATCAAAAAACAGCTAAATGCAGCACTAACCTTTTACAAACTTCATCAGATGGCACCCCTAGGACATCATGTTATACAATGCATGCATTCTTTTGTTCAATAAAGGTCATATTTATATATAAAAACAGCATTTTACATCTCTGTCTGAGGTTGACTACATAATTTCCCCTCAAAAGCGTCCCGGTAAACAATGCTACATTTCCCTAAATTACTATCCTATAACGATTTTTTAAAGTCACCCAGAACTGTGAGAGGTGAGCCATCCTCAGGAAAGGAACTTATCAAGGCGTCAAGCTCATTGATGAACTCTCCAAGGGAACCTGGAGGGTGATAAATGATAAGGATGTTAAGCTTGAAAGGGCTGGTAACTGTGACAGCATGGAATTCAAATGAGGAGATAGACAGATGGGTCAGGGGAGAAAGAGAGAATGTCCACTTGGGAGAGATGAGGATTCCAGTGCCACCACCCCGCTGGCTCGATGCTCTAGGGGTATGCGAGAACACGTGGGCAGACGAGGAGAGAGCAGTAGGAGTAGCAGTGTTATCTGTGGTAATCCATGTTTCCGTCAGCGCCAAGAAGTCGAGCGATTGGAGGGTAGCATAGGCTGAGATGAACTCAGCCTTGTTGGCCGCAGACCGGCAGTTCCAGAGGCTGCTGGAGATCTGGAACTCCACGTGGGTCGTGCGCGCTGGGACCACCAGGTTAGAGTGGCAGCGGCCACGCGGTGTGGAGCGTTTGTATGGCCTGTGCAGAGGGGAGAGAACAGGGATAGACAGACACATAGTTGACAAGCTACAGAAGAGGCTACGCTAATGCAAAGGAGATTGGAATGACAAGTGGACTACACGTCTCGAATGTTCAGAAAGTTTAGCTTACGTTGCAAAAATCTTATTGACTAAAAATGACGAAAATGATACAGTACTGCTGGCTGGTGGAGTAGGCTAGCTAGCAGTGGCTGCGTTGTTGACTTTGAACGTGTAGCTGGCTAGGTAACCTCGATAGTTTCAGTACTACACCTTGTCATGATACAAAAGCAACTTTGTAGCTAGCGAACATAACACTAATCAAGACGTTCCTTTGTAATGTATTTAGTTTCTACAATGCTGTTCGTCGGTAATAGTTGGCTGGGTTTGGAAAAATGGCGTCGCGGGGGACGGAAATAGCTGGCTAGCTAACCTCGATAATTACTAAACTGCACAATTATCAAGCTATGACAAAGACAACTATGTAGCTATCTAGCTAACACTGCACTAGTCAAATCGTTCCGTTGTAAAGTATTAGTATCTACAGCGCTGCTAGTCGGTAACGGTTGGCTAGATAGCAGTGGGTTAATGATGACTTGGTGTGTTGACTAAGTCTGGCGTCGCGTCGCGGCTGGCTAGCTAGCCTCGATAATTACTCTAAACTACACGATTATCTTAGACGCAAAGACAGCAAAGACAACTATGTAGCTGGCTAACTAACACTAACACTACACTAATCAAGTCGTTCTGTTGTAATGTAATAGTTTCTACAGTGCTGCTAGTCGGTAGAAGTTGGCTGGTTGGCTAGCTAGCAGTGTTGACTAGCTAGCTAGCAGTGATGACTACGTTAGGACGAAGATAGCTAACCTCGATAATTACTCTAATTACTCTAAACTACACAATTATCTTTGATACAAAGACGGCTATGTAGCTAGCTAAGAAAAATTGCTCAGATCAAACAAATCAAACCGTTGTAATGTAATGAAGTGTAATATTACCTGTGGAGCGAAGCGTAGTGCGACTGCTCGCTCCAAACCGGAAGTGTCTCCCTACTGCAGAGGACAAGTTCATTAGAGTTACCAGCCTCGGGAATCGGCAATTAATTGCACCTCAGATTGCAGCCCAAATAAATGCTTCACGGAGTTCAAGAAACAGACACATCAACATCAACTGTTCAGATGAGACTGCGTGAATCAGGCTGCAAAGAAACCACTACCAAAGAATACCAATAATAATAAGACTTGCTTTGGCCAAGATACACGAGCAATGGACATTAGACCAGTGGAAATCTGTCCTTTGGTCTGATGAGTCCAAATTTTAGATTTTTTGTTCCAACCGCCGTGTCTTTCTGAGACGCAGAGTAGGTAAACGGATGATCTCCGCATGTGTGGTTCCCACCGTGAAGCATGGAGGAGGAGGTATGATGGTGTGGGGGTGCTTTGCTGGTGACACTGTTTGTGATTGATTTAGTATTCAAGGCACAGTTATTAAACAGAATGGCTACAACAGCATTCTGCTGCGAATTGCCATCCCACCTGGTTTGCGCTTAGTGGGACTATCATTTGGTTTTCAACAGAATAATTATCCAACACCTCCAGGCTGTGTAAGGGCTATTTGAAAAAGGAGTGTGATGGAGTGCTGCATCAGATCACCCGACCTCAACCCAATTGAGATGGTTTGGGATGAGTTGGACCGCAGAATGAAGGAAAAGCAGCCAAAAAGTGCTCAACATATGTGGGAGCTCCTTCAAGACTGTTGGAGAAGCCTTCCAGGTGAAGCTGGTTGAGAGAATGCCAAGAGTGTGCAAAGCTGTCATCAAGGCAAAGGGTGGCTACTTTGAAGAATCTGAAATATAAAATATGTTTTGATTGGTTGTCCCGATTCATATGTGCTATTACAAGCGCATCTGTGAGGTTCACAGACAGCAAATCGAAGAATGATTTTCTGTGCCTGTGAACCTCATCGCTGCGAATGCAATAGCACATAAGAAACGAGAGAGTCTGGCGGATGCAACAGTAGCAGTTTTGTGGCACACCTACGTCTGCCCAACGTTGGCACAATGTATACAGGATACATCGGGAAGATGTAGTGTGGAGAGTGTTTGCACATTGGCAAGACATATTGTGGATGTATTTAGAATGCCTACAGTTCTACATTGTTTATACATTGGCCAGGCATCAAGATTCTATTCTGATGTCTTTTCATTGTCTTGCCAATGTGCAAACGCTCTCTAAACTACATATTCCTCGTGCATTTTGATAAGTCAGACAAAGGTGTGCGTGCTGACTGGGAACAACACCAACTGATTTGGCATTGGAGAAAAATGATACGTTGAACACAGGCCTATCTCTCTGTCCATTCTTAGTGTGCAATTTGTGTGGTATTAAAAATAATTTCTGTTAATATGTAAAATGACGTAGAATTTCATTAAATGTTTATGTAAAATTATGTAGAATTGCATGAAAGGTTTTTAAAAGGCAATTTTTCCTTGGACCTGCAAATACGATGATAGATTCATGCAAGGCTGTTAAATGTAAGAAAAATTTAAAGGAAAAAGATGAGGAGAAAATGTACTTAATGTGTTTCATGCAACTGGGCCCAGAGCCTTAGATGTGCAGTTTTTGAAACTGTTCTTCGTCCTGTAAGCATTACATGACAATGCAGGAATTTTATAGTGTACAGAGCTGCGGCCTGATGGTTGTTGGTTCGCTGCCACATTGGACAAGAGTCAGGGTGGAAAGAGTTTCTTTATGTTAAACCTCTTACATCTAGATGTTCCGCTAGCGAAACGCCTCGCCAATATCCAATGATAGGGCGTGGCGCGAATTACAAACTCCTCAAAAATCCCAAAACTTCCATTTTTCAAACATATGACTATTTTAAAGAGAAGACTCTCCTTTATCTAACCACATTGTCCGATTTCAAAAAGGCTTTACAACGAAAGCAAAACATTAGATTATGTCAGGAGAGTACCCAGCCAGAAATAATCAGACACCCATTTTTCAAGCTAGCATATAATGTCACAAAAACCAAAACCACAGCTAAATGCAGCACTAACCTTTGATGATCTTCATCAGATGACAACCCTAGGACATTATGTTATACAATACATGCGTGTTTTGTTCAATCAAGTTCATATTTATATCAAAAACCTACTTTTTACATTAGCATGTGACGTTCAGAACTACCATACCCACCAAAAACTTCCGGTGAATTTACTAAATTACTCACGATAAACGTTCACAAAAAACATAACAACTATTGTAAGAATTATAGATACAGAACTCCTTTATGCAATCGCGGTGTCCGATTTTAAAATAGCTTTTCGGTGAAAGCACATTTTGCAATATTCTGAGTAGATAGCCCGGCCATCACAGGCTAGCTATTTTGACACCCACTAAGTTTAGCACTCACCATGATCATATTTACTATTATAAAAGTTTGATTACCTTTTGTTGTCTTCGTCAGAATGCACTCCCAGGACTGCTACTTCAATAACAAATGTTGGTTTGGTCCAAAATAATCCATCGATATATCCGAATAGCGGCGTTTTGTTCGTGCGTTCCAGACACTATCCGAAATGGTAAAGAAGGGTCGTGCGCATGGCGCAATTCGTGACAATAAAATTCTAAATATTCCATTACCGTACTTCGAAGCATGTCAACCGCTGTCACCAAACTCATTATAGTAAATGTTTGAAAAATGGAAGTTTTTGTATTTTAGAGGAGTTTGTATTTCGCGCCACGCCCATCATTGGATAATGGAGCAGGTGTTCCGCTAGCGGAACGTCTAGATGTAAGAGGTTAACCTCTCTGGGCTAGGCGGGACGAATTCGTCCCACCTACGTAACAGCCACTTGAAGCCTGTGGCGCGATTTTCAAAACCTTAAAAATCCTATTACTTCAATTTCTCAAACATATGACTATTTTACAGCTATTTAAAGACAAGACTCTCGTTAATCAAACCACACTGTCCGATTTCAAAAAGGCTTAACAACGAAAGCAAAACATTAGATTATGTCAGCAGAGTACCAAGCCAGAAATAATCAGACACCCATTTTTCAAGCTAGCATATAATGTCACAAAAACCCAGAAGACAGCTAAATGCAGCACTCACCTTTGATGATCTTCATCAGATGACAACCCTAGGACATTATGTTATACAATACATGCATGTTTTGTTTAATCAAGTTCATATTTATATCAAAAACCAGCTTTTTACATTAGCATGTGACGTTCAGAACTAGCATACCCCCCGCAAACTTCCGGGGAATTCGCTAAAATTTTACTAAATTACTCACGATAAACGTTCACAAAAAGCATAACAATTATTTTAAGAATTATAGATACAGACCTCCTCTATGCACTCGATATGTCCGATTTTAAAATAGCTTTTTGGTGAAAGCACATTTTGCAATATTCTAAGTACATAACCCAGGCATCACGGGCTAGCTATTTAGACACCCGGCAAGTTTAGCACTCACCATAATCATATTTACTATTATAAAAGTTTGATTACCTTTTGTTGTCTTCGTCAGAATGCACTCCCAGGACTGCTACTTCAATAACAAATGTTGGTTTGGTCCAAAATAATCCATCGATATATCCGAATAGCGGCGTTTTGGTCGTGCGTTCCAGACACTATCCGAAATGGTAAAGAAGGGTCGTGCGCATGGCGCAATTCGTGACAATAAAATTCTAAATATTCCATTACCGTACTTCGAAGCATGTCAACCGCTGTTTAAAATCAATTTTTACGCCATTTTTCTCGTAGAAAAGCGATAATATTCCGACCGGGAATCTCCTTTTCGGCAAACAGAGGAAAAAAATCACAAAGGCGGGGGCGGTCGGGTCACGCGCCTAAGCCCAGAGTCCCTTGATCGGCCACTTGAGAAAGGCGATAATGTGTTTCAGCCTGGGGCTGGGATGACGACATTCAGGTTTTTCCCGGGCTCTGAGCGCCTATGGACGACGTAGGAAGTGTCACGTTAGAGCAGAGATCCTTAGTAAAAGATAGAGATGGAAAAGAAGTTCAAGAAATGGTCAGACAGGCCACTTCCTGTAAAGGAATCTCTCAGGTTTTGACCTGCCATTTGAGTTCTGTTATACTCACAGACACCATTCAAACAGTTTTAGAAACTTTAGGGTGTTTTCTATCCATATGTAATAAGTATATGCATATTCTAGTTACTGGGTAGGAGTGGTAACCAGATTAAATCGGGTATGTTTTTTATCCAGCCGTGTCAATACTGCCCCCTAGCCCTAACAGGTTAAACCAGAAGATAATCGGCCTATACTATAATATAATATAATATATAATGTTATAATATAGGAAAGTTATATTAGGAAAATTATAACTTTGTAATCTGAATATTTTCCTTGGTGCCCCGATCTCCTAGTTAATTACAATTAAACGATTAATCAGTTTAATCGCGTGATAATAATTACAGGGAGTTAATTGATAAACATGTCTTCAGTTTAATGGTACCCCAAAGACACGACATATATGGTGCCCCCGGTTGAGGACTCAAACTAAAACGCACGTTGGGTCATTTTGATAATACATATATGGAGTCCCTGTGCGAGGAATCTAAGATAGAATTGGACTTTGCTGTGAAATTCTATATATCAATTGTGCAAACAGAATTGTACAAACCGCCTGCTATCTAAACAAAGTGATTGTGTATTTTCCATTGACAGAAGCTATTTAGAGTGGCTCCGGTCTTATGTCGATAGCAGTGAGGGATAAATTCCAGATTTAGTCCGTTAGGCCAAACGGTACTATTTCTGTCGGTCAATATTAACTTCTAGAGTAAGGTTAGAAATTAGAAGTTAACTGTCCGGTAACCGAGCCGAAAAATTTGCCTACCGCACTAAGACCGTGTGGGCAGACCGTATGCGTATCTGTATTTAAGTACCGTGTCGCTCCGGTCAGCATAAACGCTAGCAGAATATGCTGAATGGGGTTACGGTGAGACGTCACTAGAAAACCCACCCTTTCCATAGTGAAAGGACCCTATTTTGGTGCTTGGAAGTGATACTCCTGAACAAAGTTAGGAAGAGCTTAGCATTACTGCAAGCTAACAGAGGGAACATTTTACCCTCCCCGTACCACGTTTAAAATTCCTCCGCTAGCGCGACGGAAGTCCCGACCTTTGTACTTACGTTTAATTCCAGCATTCTATACCCTGGTGGTGAAGAATTGCCAGTACATCTCTAGGGGAAATCCAAACGTGGATCACGGTAAAATATCCAGACAATCGCAATTGACTGGATATGACGTCTCATTCAATTTAACTAACAAGTGAAATTGCCAGATTTACCTTTTCAAGTGGATCTTTTAAATAATATCCAAAATTGATTGGGCGTCTACAAACTTAACTTAGATGAAGCAATGCTCTCAGGTTAATTGAAAGTTAATTCCCAGATAGCCTATACAGGTTTGATATATCATAAATAGATTAATCAGTAAAATCTGCTTTAGCAAAGCACAGTCAGTAAAACCCATTACTGACGGGAGTGAATCCCATGTGGCTTCAGCCTCAGGGAGGAGCGTACCCTAGTGGTGAAGGGTATCAACATTTGACCTTCGGTTTACACTTATGATATCCAATCAATGGAGATTGTATGGATTATCGTCTCATTCAATTTAACCTCTCTGGGCTAGGCGGGACGAATTCGTCAAACCTACGTAACAGCCAGTTGAATCCTGTGGCGCGATTTTCAAAACATTTGAAATGCTATTACTTCAATTTCTCAAACATATGACTATTTTACAGCTATTTAAAGACAAGACTCTCGTTAATCTACCCACACTGTCCGATTTCAAAAAGGCTTTACAACGAAAGCAAAACATTAGATTATGTCAGCAGAGTACCAAGCCAGAAATAATCAGACACCCATTTTTCAAGCTAGCATATAATGTCACAAAAACCCAGAAGACAGCTAAATGCAGCACTAACCTTTGAAGATCTTCATCAGATGACAACCCTAGGACATTATGTTATACAATACATGCATGTTTTGTTCAATCAAGTTCATATTTATATCAAAAACCAGCTTTTTACATTAGCAGAACGTTCAGAACTAGCATACCCCCCGCAAACTTCCGGGGAATTCGCTAACAATTTACTAAATTACTCACGATAAAACGTTCACAAAAAGCATAACAATTATTTTAAGAATTATAGATACAGACCTCCTCTATGCACTCGATATGTCCGATTTTAAAATAGCTTTTTGGTGAAAGCACATTTTGCAATATTCTAAGTACATAGCCCAGGCATCACGGGCTAGCTATTTAGACACCCGGCAAGTTTAGCACTCACCATAATCAGATTTACTATTATAAAAGTTTGATTACCTTTTGTTGTCTTCGTCAGAATGCACTCCCAGGACTGCTACTTCAATAACAAATGTTGGTTTGGTCCAAAATAATCCATCGTTATATCCGAATAGCGGCGTTTTGTTTGTGCGTCCCAGACACTATCTGAAATGGTAAATCAGGGTCGTGCGCATGGCGCAATTCGTGACAAAAAAAATCTAAATATTACATTACTGTACTTCGAAGCATGTCAACCGCTGTTTAAAATCCATTTTTATGCCATTTTTCTCATAAAAAAGCGATAATATTCCGACCGGGAATCTCCTTTTAGCTAAACAGAGGAAAGTAAACAAAGCTTTCGGTCGACACGGGCACGAGCCTGAGTCTCACAGTACTGTAACCAGCCACTACCCAAACGCGCTACTTTTTTTCAGCCAGAGCCTGCAAAGCCACGATTCAGCTTTTTACCGCCTTCTGAGACCCTATGGCAGCCGTAGGAAGTGTCACGGGACAGCTAAGATCCTCACTCTTCAATAAACAGAGACAAGAAGAACGACACCTTGTCAGACAGGCCACTTCCTGAATGAAACCTTCTCAGATTTTTGCCTGCCAAATGAGTTCTGTTATACTCACAGACACCATTCAAACAGTTTTAGAAACTTTAGGGTGTTTTCTATCCATATGTAATAAGTATATGCATATTCTAGTTACTGGGTAGGAGTGGCAACCAGATTAAATCGGGTACGTTTTTTATCCGGCGGTGTAAATACTGCCCCCTAGCCCTAACAGGTTAATAAATTAAATTGTCGAACATACCTTTCTTGGTTCTTCCAATTAAATGAGACAACTTAAACTTTGCATATTAACCTGGATGAAGCAACCTCTCAGGTAATTTCAAGTTTAATACCCAGATAGCCTACCCAGGTAGGACTAATCACTGGCATTGATTAATTCAATTTGCTTTTGCAAATGCATTCACGTCCAACTTCCACAGTACTGTACAGTACTGATGGTTCATTAACGTCTATAAATAGATTAAAATTGTCTTTGCAGCTCCCCACATTCCAAAACCAAATTTTGGAAAATTAGGAAAAACATTTTTTCCTTTCAAATGTTCTAATAATGTGCAAGCTTTCAGAGGGGGTGGTCCCCACTCGCCCGCTAATTAGTGAACCTCCACCCGTAAATGGATTGATCTCTGACCTCAGCAGCGATAACAACCCTAATTATGCCATTAGTGGAAAAGCAGACAACAATGTTTTCCAAAATCAACCATCGGGCGCAGGCCTCGTAAAGGTTCTCTCCAGTCTAGCTCTGATGTCTTGCCATCCGAGATTGCCATCTGTCCAATACCGCAGTGCACAGCTGAAGCACGAGCAGGTAACGGTAGACATAAAGGGACAGGTGGAGAGAACCGGGAAACCAATGACCAATGCACACAAGGGAACAATTCTGCTAGCTATGGAACTGCGTTCGAAAACTGAACAATTAAATGTAATTGCAAAAACGTATGACGATGAACAAGCACAAGCTCTTCAACAAAATCGTTTTCTACAGGAACAAAATCATATGCTACAGGAACAACTCGATTTAGCCAAAACTAAATACGATGATGTCCACGCCAAACTAGATAAATCTGAAGAGTTATCTACAAACAGGAGCGCTCAACTTGACAACATGCATGCTGTTTTGTTACTCAAAATATCACGTTTCTCCTCAAAGCGCTGCAGACCAAAGACGATCAGTTAATGAACACAGTGACAAAGTTGGATGATAAATCAGCAGAACTTATTGAAGTCGCTGACCAAATGAATGATGAGAGAATTCAGGTGATGAGGATGGAAATATTGATTTCTAAGCAAGCAGAGGAAATCTCATCACTGAATCTCTCGCTCTGTACTCAAGACCTCTATCTGCAAACCATGACAGATAAGTTTGAGACCGAAAGGAGCAGGTGTGACACTCACGTGTCCAAAATCAGTACTCTAAGCGCTCAAGTGGACTCTGCGATGCAGCAGAATTCCACCCTTAGGTACCATCTGGAGGAAATCCAGAATGGTCACGCTCTACAGCGCGACTACCCATCCAAGCAACCGGAGCCCTGTACTCACAGGAGTGAAGACAATAGGTTTCAGACCTTGCCTCCCTCATGTGTCCCTCAGTCTTCTCCTCTTGGCCCTTCGGCACTGAGTAATATGGCGCCTCTTGGTCAACAACAACAAGGCTTGGCTTCTTCTCTTGGCCTTTCGGCCCCAATTTCTCCACAGGATGAAGCCAACCCTCTCCGCCCGCTTGGCGCGGAATACCTTGACAAACTCGTCAAGAATTTCCCCACCTTTGACCCCGTTCCAGGTCAGCCAAACGATACTGAGACGTTCCTAGCTGACATAGAGGACGCGTTGGATGGCTACCCGAACGCTACGGGTTCTGACAGGGTTTACCTGTTGAAGCGAACGTCGAATAGACATGTGACGAGGTTCATTCGTCTATAACAGCAACACGTGCTAAATGACTACGCTAAACTTGCCACAGCTTTGAAATTAGAATTCAGTGGTTCTGCGACTCGCAAACACTATAGCTCACTGGCTAACACCGTCAAACAAGCTCGGAACGAACACCCACAAGCTTTCTATCATAGGCTTCGTTCAGCTTACTTTGGCCTACTCACAGAAACAGGAATGGAAGAGCTGTTACCATTCAAACAAATGTTTCTGTCGAACATGTATCCCACCTTCATTACCTACTTGGGCCCTGTCGCCCACGTTGGCTTGCCTATCTTACAACTCAGAGAGCTTGCAAGCACAGCTTTTGAGGCATCAAAAGTTCACAATGCTAAGATCCCTGACCACTCGGTTTTGAAGTTTGACCAGGAGCACTCACTCCAGTTAGAGGGTGCATTATCAGGTATTGGAGCGTCGAGAGATGACGCACAACAACAGTTTCTACCACGAAACCATGGTTCCAATAACCTCCACAGTCGAAATAACTGTAAAGTACGTAGCCATCAACATCAACAGCACAAGGGTAACAAAGGGTTGAAGGACGATCAAAACGTAGACCAATGTTCTCCAGAAGTCCCACTACGGGAAGAACTTAAGCGAGAACAATTTGAGGAAAGGGTAAAAGATAAGTCACAAGGACTAAACGGGGAATTACCGGACACCAGGTCCGCAGGAATTAACACCCATAGCATGGACGTTAAAGTTCAAATTTCTCCCGCTCTCATTCAAGACCCTATCCAGGGCCCGCTTGATCAAGAAACAAGCCCCCGGGCTCTGTCTATAGACTCTGATACAAAAGTTGCGAAGAAAAAGGTCAAACGCTTCGTTAAAGCCAAGCCCACACAAAATCGGAAAAGTCAATCTGCTTCCATCTTGAACAGACATGGCACATCACGTGGTTGCGAACGACCACTCCACTTTGTGGGGAATATGTCCACTAACCACGAATCTAAACGGCCATACCTGGAAACAGTCCTGGAGGACTGCTTAGCTTGTCATGCGCTAATTTATTCGGGTGCAACAATATCACTCATCTCTCAAACATTGTTTGATGATCTCAAAAGGGCTTTGAAGCCAACTAAATGTTGGTTAAAAGTGGAACAATGCGACACTAAACTTCGAGGGGTCACTCAGACTACCTCGCCTCTCACATTGAGAGTCATGCTGAAACTACACTTCCAGGACGTATCGCTCGTTCACCCTGTGTATGTTACCAGCCTCGAAACTGTACCCCTGCTACTTGGAGCAGACTTGATGGATCGGTTACTCCCATTGATGGATTGGAAAACCAACCAGGTATGGTCACAGGCCACAGTGCCTTCTCCACTGACCACACTGTCTCCCCCTAATGCTAGCTGCAACGCAGTCCTTCACGAGGGGTATCTGTCGAAAGCACAGCTTGGGAAAAAGACGTTTAGAAACCTCTTGGTACAGAATCCGATCCACGGAGAGAGTACGATATCTCGACACATTCCATCAGCCAACCTGATTGACCAGTCTTTTCATGATTTCGAGCCAGCTGTCTCTGTGAATAAGCAACTTCCCTCCTCCTTGCAGTCGTGCAATACGATAGTTGAGATGAACTTCTCTTGCCCTTTGGACACTTCTGCAAGCACTGCGGCCGTCTCAGCAAGAAAAACATTGATGCGCAGAGTATACTCTGTTTCCGATGATACACCTTCCACTTTGTTGGGGACTGTCACCCCTTACAATGACACTAATGGCGTCAGTCCAGCAACTGACCCGATGACTCCCACTGGTGAAACACTTTGCAATATCACAGACCGATATCCTCGTCTCAATTCGCAGGTAATGAAGAGGTTGCCACACGCGGACGCGGTGGTGACTGACATGCCTTGACAGCCACTGAGCATTTTGAAGCACAAACACCAGGAGATTTGGTTGAAAGGTTACAGCCATTCTCATAACAACGCGGCCGCTGAAAACTCGTACGTAGGGTCCGATCTTCTCGTTTGCGCATCGGACACCAACACCACCCGCTGGTGGGGGGGTCCCGAGGTGCAAAGGGGGGGAATAGTAGCCCAGACCCATGATGAGCCTCATCGAGGCCGGTGGGGGGGTCAAGACTACGGACAACACCGTACGAGGCCGCCAGAGCATAAATCAAATCTAGTTGTAAACTCCCCTATGAGAACAGTGAGGAGCAGACAGGCCCCTAGATGGGGTTATCTTAGAAGACATCTAAGATAGTACTGAGGTGTACCACACTAGTCGTAAAGGAAGTCCAGTGGACTTGTCCACCTCCAAAACAAATGGCATCAATAAACCATTCTTTGCCATGTGTAGGTTCAACTACAATACAACTAGTAATATGCTCCAATCATGTGTTCCGGTAGATAATATTTCAGAATAAATCGGTAGGATAACTGGTCCCCTTGAGTACCAGTACCAATACTAGCAACAGTCAGTCCAGCTACAATCAGTAAGAATGTTAGAGACTTAACCAATCAAATTACCATTGACAACAGCGACATAGGAGTCACTCAGAGTGCAACACGTGGAGGGGAATCTCCAATGCACTCTTCCAATGGTTAACACACATGTCACTAATAAATAGGACCCTCCATTCAGGAGGAAAATTATTAGAAGTCATGAACCATGATCACACCACGTATGACTGGTCCAATACTTAAAGAGTACTTCCGTCGTGAGGTTAGCTCCTCCGTGGATAACATAGCTATGAAATAGACTTCATACCTATCGCCACTACAAAAGTGGAAGACACAGTGACTGGTAGTAAAACCACTACAGACTCCCTTGACACCAATTCTGACTGACCTCCAGGCATTGACCTGAAAACTACCTGACTACGTCAGACTCATTCTGAACAAGTTGTAATCTGCCCGGATACTTGGTTTTCTTCCCTTGACATGAGCGCTTGTGTAAGCATAAACGCACATGCACAACGGAACATCCAATTAGGATTTATGCTAGGACCACTTAAGGGCCCAAGCAATATACCAGCCTTAGTAAAGTTGAACATTTACTTCTAGGCCTTTGACTCTACAGCACTCACCAGTTTTCTTCCCAGAAGTCCATAGGTCATCCCTGTAGACTGCCCAAAACTAGTGCATTACAGCTGTAGACTTATCATATAGTTATCAACTTAGGATAGCACCTAAGCAACACACCAAGTAGGAAAAACCCTAGATATGGCATTAGAGACAATGCCATGATAATCATTTTGCCAGAACATTGGACGTATATAGAATACAGTCCAATTAGATGATTTTTGTGTGAGAACTATATTTTGTATATTTTTTTGTTTTGTTTATGCTTTCATTCCTTTTCGGTTCAGTTCCTTTGACACTTAGGAAGTGATAGAGCCATAAACAAAGTCCCCATACAACCATCACTTAGTGCCACAACGCCGCTCATTGGGAAATGAATGGAATTATATATATTTCATGAGTGTGTGTGCGTTGTTAACATCTGCCTAAGTTACTGCCCAGATCTTCCAGTCTGGACGACGGGTCCGGAACGGCGACCCCAAATCCGGACACCCACGGCCTATCCTTGTGGCGGCATGCCCGCTGTCAGAGAGACTACCAAGGTAAACCAGCAGAGGGGGGGACCGCAACGGCGCTCACCAACCAGGACATCCCCTGGCCCTTCCTGGGGTACTTTGCAGCTTCCAGGGAACCTACCAAGGTACACCACTAGAGGGGACCGCAACGGCGATCACCAACCGGACATCAACTGCCCATCCTTGTGGTGGACTGCTCCGCTTCCAGAGAGCCTATAACAGTTCAACCACCAGAGGGGACTGCAACATTGATCTACCAACGGGACATCACGTGGTCATGATTTTATGTTGATTTGTAACTTGCAGGATAAACAAGATCCAAACCACCAGGGGGGTATGTCATGACGTTGGCCTCTTTGAGTACAGGGAGGACAGTTGACCCCCTCCCCCCTTTGCACCATCCCCTAACCTACCTCCCCCCACCCAGGCACTGTGTGAAAGGGTTGTAAAAACTCTAAGAGGAGAATCTCTTGCCACATGGCCCATAGAGAGACACAGGAAATTCTTCCAACTCACAGAATTGGGGAACCGAGTGACATTTGTGTTCTGGAGAAGGTATGGAAGATTGGTGAAGAATCCAGCTACAAACTGGTCCGCTTGGTACAATTTTGTGATACTCAGAAGAGACAATATAGCCATATTACCATAAAACGGTTTATATAATAGCCTCAGCGATGAGACTTGCATCCACATGGTTGTATAAAATGTATTAATAAGGATAAAGCTATTTGTAATACATTGAGATGCTATGTACTGATGTTAATGTGATAGAATTGTATTTCTGTACCAAGCTTAACTCAGTCATCGGCATGCCCCCAGGGACACAGACAGGACCAGGCGTCATGTGACATGTTCACTATAAAACTATACCCTGATCTACTTTCTTCAGACCCGGCCTCCACTCCATTGCGAGTTGGCCAATAGGTTTGACCATCCAATTCCTCTTCTGAAAGTGAACTATACCACGTGGTTAACTTTTAGACTATCGATACCGACAGAGTAAGAACAAGTCTTTGATATTAATTATTAGTCTGCAGCTAAGTAAATTATATCATTGAACGCGAAGACCAACGAAACATCCATTCGATGACGACATTAATGAATGTCGCTTTGAAAGATCCATTCTAACCGAGAGAGAGAGAGAGAGAGAGAGAGAGAGAACTCTCCAACAGAACGACGCTCCAACAAGGATCCCGACGACACACTGAGTGTAAATATATATTGATTGCAATTGTTCCCAAATGAGTGAGCCATCATGTGCAATTGATTAGCATGTCAATTGTTTTAATATTAACCTCTTGGGGCTAGGTGGGACGCTAGCGTGCCACCCGTGGTGCACTCCATCAACAGCAGGTGCATTTCAAGAGCGGCAAATTTGAATCCAAATAAATGTCAAAATTCAAATTTTTCAAAAATACAACTATGTTACACCATTTGAAAGATAAACATCTCCTTAATCTAACCACGTTTTACGATTTCAAAAAGGTTTTACGGCGAAAGCATAAATTTAGAGTATGTTAGGACAGTACATTTACAAGAGTTGTGTGTAATGTTTTGTCAAGTCAAAGACAGGGTCACCAAAACCATAAAACCAGCTAAAATGATGCACTAACCTTTTACAATCTCCATCAGATGACACTCCTAGGACATTATGTTAGACAATGCATGCATTTTTAGTTCTATCAAGTTCATATTTATATCCAAAAACAGCGTTTTACTATGGCATTGATGTTGAGGAAATCGTTTCCCTCCAATAACCGGCAGTCAAGTCAGCGTCAGAAATTAAATAATTAAAATTAGAAAACATTGGTAAAATATTATATTGTCATTTAAAGAATTATAGATTTACATCTCTTGAACGCAATCAACTTGCCAGATTTAAAAATAACCTTACTGGGAAATCACACTTTGCAATAATCTGAGCACTGCGCCCAGAAAAATACGCGTTGCGATACAGACTAGACGTCATGTTGGGGAGATCTAAAATCGAAAATACTATGTAAATAATCCATTACCTTTGATTCTCTTCATCAGATGTCACTTCCAGGTATCACAGGTCCATAACGAATGTAGTTTTGTTCAAAAAAGCTCATCATTTATGTCCAAAAATCTCCGTCTCGTTAGCACATGATGTAAGCCAGCCGGACTTCTCGTCATGAACGAGGGGAAAAAATATATTTCCGTTCGTTCAAACATGTCAAACGTTGTATAGCATAAATCATTAGGGCCTTTTTTAACCAGAACATGAATAATATTCAAGGTGGACGAATGCATACTCTTTTATAACGTATTGGAACGAGGGTACCCAACATGAACTAGCGCGCCAGGTGTCTAATGGGACATCACCGTTCCATGGCTCTTGTTCGGTCAGATCTCCCTCCAGAAGACTCAAAACACTTTGTAAAGGCTGGTGACATCTAGTGGAAGCAATAGGAAGTGCCAAAATATTCCTAAACCCCTGTGTTTTTCAATGGGATAGGTTTAAAGTCAATACAACACATCAGGTATCCACTTCCTGTCAGAAAATGTCTCAGGGTTTTGCCTGCCAAATGAGTTCTGTTATACTCACAGACACCATTCAAACAGTTTTGGAAACTTTAGAGTGTTTTCTATCCATATATAATAAGTATATGCATATTCTAGTTACTGGGTAGGATTAGTAACCAGATTAAATCGGGTACATTTTTTTTATCCAGACGTGCAAATGCTGCCCCCTAGACCCAACAGGTTAATGAACTCTGTGTTCCTCCTCAGCTTAACATTTTATGACCCATTGTTCTACAAGACACCAGCCATGCCTGTTTTAGCCCACTAGGGCACATTACCAATTCTTTGTGATGACAATTACTGTTTGTATACTTTCTGTGAATTACTTAGTTTAGTAAATAAATGATTTTAAATCGGGTACGTTTTTTATCCGGCCGTGAAAATACTGCCCCCTAGCCATAACATGTTAACCCAACAGCGTTGTCAGATTTCAAAAAGGCTTTACGGCGAAAGCATACCATGCGATTATCTGAGGACAGTGCCCCACACCAATATACTTTTTCAACCAGCACAGGTGTCACAAAATCACAAATAGCGATTAAATAAATCACTTACCTTTGAAGATCTTCCTCTGTTTGTAATCCCAAGCATCCCAGCTACACAATGAATCGTCATTTTGTTCGATAAAGTCCTTTTTTTATATCCCAAAAAGTCAGTTTAGTTGGCGCCAATGATCTCAGTAATCCACTCGTTCAACATGCATACAAACGAATCCAAAAAGTTACCGGTAAAGTTCATCCAAACAAGTCAAACGATGTTTCTAATTAATCCTCAGGTACTCTAATATCTAAATAAACTATAATATTTAAGACAGAGAATAGTATGTTCAATAGGGAACATAATTAACGAAGAGTGCACACCTCATTCATACGCCAACAAGTCCTCTTTTCTAATGAGAGACATCTTGTAGTTCATTCAACTACTTGCTAATTTTTCAAAAAAGAAGCCTGAGACCCTCTCTTTAGACTGTTGACATCTAGTGGAAACCATAGGAACTACAATCTGGGTCCTATCTATTTGTATTTCCCATAGTCTAGCACTGAAATGGCCTGTGACCTCAAAAAAAAGAAATTCCTCTGTTTTTTGCCTGCTATATCAGTTCTGTTATACACAGACATTATTTTAACAGTTTTAGAAACTTCATAGTGTTTTCTATCCAATGCTACCAAGTATATGCCTATCCTAGCTTCTGGGCGTGAGTAACAGGCAGTTTACTTTGGGCACGTCAGTCATCCAAAATTCCAAACAAAAAAACAGTCTCCAAAACAGGTTTTAATGAGGCACATACAGTGGTTCTTCTTTTAAAAGTTGTGTAATTTCAGCACACCTTGTGGGCTGGAGCAGAATTCTATGGCACATTATTTACGTGTCAGCCATTGTTGCCATTAATGCTAGTTAGTGCGAGTTGGACCACCAGAGGACATCTTTGAGAAGCATTTGACAGTTTTTAATATTAGCTTATTAACTCAACTCGCCGTATTAGTATTAACTCAACTCGCCGTGTTTGGAGGAGGAGGAATGCTGCCTATGACCCCAAGAACACCATCCCCACCGTCAAACATGGAGGTGGAAACATTATGCTTTGGGGGTGTTTTTCTGCTAAGGGGACAGGACAACTTCGCCGCATCAAAGGGACAATGGACGGGGCCATGTACCGTCAAATCTTGGGTGAGAACCCCCTTCCCTCAGCCAGGGCATTGAAAATGGGTTGTGGATGGATATTCCAGCATGACAATGACTCAAAACGCACAGCCAAGGCAACAAAGGAGTAGCTCAAGAAGGAGCACATTAAGGTCCTGGAGTGGCCTAGCCAGTCTCCAGACCTTAATCCCATAGAAAATCTGTGGAGGGAGCTGAATGTTCGCGTTGCCAAACGTCAGCCTCGAAACCTTAATGACTTGGAGAAGATCTGCAAAGAGGAGTGGGACAAAATCCCTCCTGAGATGTGTGCCAACCTGGTGGCCAACTACAAGAAACGTCTGACCTCTGTTATTGCCAACAAGGGTTTTGCCACCAAGTACTAAGTCATGTTTTGCAGAGGGGTCAAATACTTATTTCCCTCATTAAAATGCAAATCAATTTATAACATTTTTGACATGCGTTTTTCTGGATTTTTTTGTTGTTATTCTGTCTCTCACTGTTCAAATAAACCTAAGAGTAAAATTATAGACTAATCATTTCTTTGTCAGTGGGGAAATGTACAAAATCAGCAGTGGATCAAATACTTTTTTCCTTCACTGTATAAGTTTATTAAGTAGTCTTGCTTGTCTCAGAGCAGCGTGAAATGGTTCTGAAATCGTTGACCACATGCAGGTAGGCTATTGCTTCAATTCCAATTGAAACAATTGGAGGACTTTGGGAGTTTCAGTAAGCAGCAATTTGTTGTCTTAATTATCCTACTTTATTCTTAAAGTAACTCCAGCAAAAGAGAAGAGAAAGGAGCCTTAAATAATACAAAAATGAAGCGAATGAATTCACATTTGACTATTTAATATTGGCCATCAACCAAAAACACACCGTTGTAGAAATATGTTATTGAATTCGATAAAAAAAAATATATATTTCAAAATGCATATGTGTATTAGCCTACTGTGCAGTCTGACAAGTAAACATACCCTACAGTACATGGTAAAGTGCCTAATTCCTTACATAAGGTAGAGCAGGCCATGTCCAAACTTTCTCGGTGACCTCAAGGACTCATTAACTCTGTATTTAATGCTTTTTCGGGTTGCATCAGTCATGGACAAAAACTTCTGAGACAAAGTGTTAATGATGAACACCCAGAGGTTCACTGGTAAGCCAGGTTTGCCTCAGGATCCATCCCAGTTGAAATTCTGTCTCTGCCAAAGACGAGTGAATCTGAGTCCTCTGGTCGTTATAGTCCTAACCCTAGCAGGGGTAGCACAATAGAAAGAAGTTTTCATCTAGCCAGCTATGTCCATTTTGTCTGTTCTCTTTGGTCGAAATGTCATTTTTTTTATGGTAACTTACCATTCAATAATGGGTGAAGAGTGGAGTTTGGGGCGGGGTGAGGAGTACTGGAAAGGTATGACTTTCAGGTTACAATAGGCCATAAGTAAACAGCAGATCGCCGATTGTCCTCACTTTGATAATGCTGTAACAACATGACCAGGATCTCTATTCATATAAGTGAACAGATTAGGGTTTTCAGGAGGAGCGGAAGATCTACTGGAGACATTTCAAAAATACTGTTAGACTAGGGGATTTTGGTCATAGCATCCAGGTTTTAAAAACTTGGCCTCCATTCAAGAAGCCAAGAGGTTGAATGCTCGCCAGGCTAGGAGGGCAAATTTTTTAACAGGTTTGATTTCACACTAGCCTATCGCCCAGGATCCAAGAATCAGAAGGCAGACACCCTGTACCGCCAACACAATGTCTCTAACAAGGAGAGAGAACCCGAGCCCATCATACCCAGCTCACGCTTTGTGACCCCTGTGATATGGGGTATACCACGGTCCGACAAGCCCAGACCCCAGAACCTGACCCTGGCGGGGAACCCACTAACAGACTTTACATTCCGCGGTCAGCCCAGTCCCAAGTATTACAATGGGGACACTCCTCTAAATTAACTGGGCATCCAGGGGTTAATCATACACTGTAGTTCCTGAGGCGGAAATTCTGGTGGCCCAACATGGAGGATGTGAGTTCCTTTGTTGCGGCCTGTTCCATCTGTGCCCAAAGCAAGTCTTCACGTCAGCAACCTGCGGGGTTGCTCCAACCTCTGCCCATCCCCAGTCGGCCCTGGTCTCATCTGTAGACTTTATCACAGGGTTACCTCCATCTCAGGGGCTTACCACTATCCTGGTGGTCGTCGATCGGTTCTCCAAGGCAACCCATTTCGTGGGCCCCAGTTCATCGCACGGTATTGGAAGGCCTTCTGTTTCCAGTTGGGGGCATCGGTGAGTCTCTCCTTGGGGTTCTACCTCAGTAGAATGGGCAAACTGAGCGGGCCAACCAGGATCTGGAGAAGTTCCTACACTGCTTCGTCTCCACTCTGGCCAGCAACTGAAGCAAGTTCCTCGTCTTGCAGAATATGCTCATAACACACTGCGGAACTTGTCCACTGGACTGTCGCCACTTGAGTGTCAGTTTGGGTTCGCTCCCCCCGTTTCCTGAACAAGAGGCAGAAGTTGGGGTGCCATCAGCCGAGGCGTTCATTCGACGATGCCGCTGCACCTGGATCAGAGCGCGATCCTCCTTGGTCCGCTCCTCTGCCCGACACCAACATCAGGCAAACTGGCACTGAAGACCTCTTCGGCTCCTCCGACCGGATCAATGGGTGTGGCTGTCAAATCAAATCAAATCAAATGTATTTATATAGCCCTTCGTACATCAGCTGATATCTCAAAGTGCTGCACAGAAACCCAGCCTAAAACCCCAAACAGCAAGCAATGCATGTGAAAGAAGCACGGTGGCTAGGAAAAACTCCCTAGGAAAAACTCCCTAGAAAGGCCAAAAACCTAGGAAGAAACCTAGAGAGGAACCAGGCTATGAGGGGTGGCCAGTCCTCTTCTGGCTGTGCAGGGTGGATATTATAACAGAACATGGTCAAGATGTTAAAATGTTCATAAATGACCAGCATGGTCAAATAATAATAATCATAGTAGTTGTCGAGGGTGCAACAAGCACGTCCGGTGAACAGTTCCATAGCCGCAGGCAGAACAGTTGAGACTGGGGCAGCAGCACGGCCAGGTGGACTGGGGACAGCAAGGAGTCATCATACCAGGTAGTCCTGAGGCATGGTCCTAGGGCTCAGGTCCTCCGAGAGAAAGACAGAAAGAGAGAGAGCATATTTAAATTCACACAGGACACCGGATAAGACAAGAGAAATACTCCAGATGTAACAGACTGACCCTAGCCCCCGACACATAAACTACTGCAGCATAAATACTGGAGGCTGAGACAGGAGGGATCAGAAGACACTGTGGCCCCATCCGATGATACCCCCGGACAGGGCCAAACAGGCAGGATATAACCCCACCCACTTTGCCAAAGCACAGCCCCCACACCACTAGAGGGATGTCTCCAACCACCAACTTACCGTCCCAAGACAAGGCCGAGTATAGCCCACAACGATCTCCGCCATGGCACAACCCAAGGGGGGGTGCCAACCCAGACAGGAAGACCACGTCAGTGACTCAACCCACTCAAGTGACGCACCCCTCCCATGGACGGCATGGAAGAACACCAGTAAGCCAGTGACTCAGCCCCTGTAAAAGGGTTAGAGGCAGAGAATCCCAGTGGAAAGAGGGGAACCGGCAAGGCAGAGACAGCAAGGGCGGTTCGTTGCTCCAGCCTTTCCGTTCACCTTCACACTCCTGGGCCAGACTATACTTAATCATAGGACCTACTGAAGAGATAAGTCTTCAGTAAAGACTTAAAGGTTGAGACTGAGTCTGCGTCTCTCACATTGGTGGGCAGACCATTCCATAAAAATGGAGCTCTATAGGAGAAAGCCCTACCTCCAGCCGTTTGCTTAGAAATTCTAGGGACAATTAGGAGGCCTGCGTCTTGTGACCGTAGCGTACGTGTAGGTATGTACGGCAGGACCAAATCGGAAAGATAGGTAGGAGCAAGCCCATGTAATGCTTTGTAGGTTAGCAGTAAAACCTTGAAATCAGCCCTTGCCTAACAGGAAGCCAGTGTAGGGAGGCTAGCACTGGAGTAATATGATCAAATTTTTGGGTTCTAGTCAGGATTCTAGCAGCCGTATTTAGCACTAACTGAAGTTTATTTAGTGCTTTATCCGGGTAGCCGGAAAGTAGAGCATTGCAGTAGTCCAGCCTAGAAGTAACAAAAGCATGGATTAATTTTTCTGCGTCATTTTTGTACAGAAAGTTTCTGATTTTTGCAATGTTACGTAGATGGAAAAAAGCTGTCCTTGAAACAGTCTTGATATGTTCATCAAAAGAGAGATCAGGGTCCAGAGTAACGCCGAGGTACTTCACAGTTTAATTTGAGACGACTGTACAACCATCCAGATTAATTGTCAGATTCAACAGAAGATCTCTTTGTTTCTTGGGACCTAGAACAAGCATCTCTGTTTTGTCCGAGTTTAAAAGTAGAAAGTTTGCAGCCATCCACTTCTTTATGTCTGAAACACAGGCTTCTAGCGAGGGCAATTTTGGGGCTTCACCATGTTTCATTGAAATGTACAGCTGTGTGTCGTCCGCATAGCAGTGAAATTTAACATTATGTTTTCGAATGACATCCCCAAGAGGTAAAATATATAGTGAAAACAATAGTGGTCCTAAAACGGAACCTTGAGTAACACCGAAATTTACAATTGATTTGTCAGAGGACAAACCATTCACAGAGACAAACTGATATCTTTCCGACAGATAAGATCTAAACCAGGCCAGAACTTGTCCATGTAGACCAATTTGGGTTTCCAATCTCTCCAAAAGAATGTGGTGATCGATGGTATCAAAAGCGGCACTAAGATCTAGGAGCACGAGGACAGATGCAGAGCCTCGGTCTGACGTCATTAAAAGGTCATTTACCACCTTCACAAGTGCAGTCTCAGTGCTATGATGGG
Organism: Salmo salar; assembly: GCF_965601325.2. Classification (NCBI taxonomy): domain Eukaryota; kingdom Metazoa; phylum Chordata; class Actinopteri; order Salmoniformes; family Salmonidae; genus Salmo; species Salmo salar. Next base: position 45,176,677 of record NC_138295.1, on the reverse strand, counting down.
GTCTGAAACCAGACTGAAGCGTTTCGTATACATTGTTTGTCTTTAGGAAGGCAGTGAGTTGCTGTGCAACAGCTTTTTCAAAAAATTTTGAGAGGAATGGAAGATTCGATATAGGCCTATAGTTTTTTATAATTTCTGGGTCAAGATTCGGCTTTTTCAAGAGAGGCTTTATTACTGCCACTTTTAGTGAGCTTGGTACACATCCGGTGGATAGAGAGCCGTTTATTATGTTCAACATAGGAGGGCCAAGCACAGGAAGCAGCTCTTTCAGTAGTTTAGTTGGAATAGGGTCCAGTATGCAGCTTGAGGGTTTGGAGGCCATGATTATTTTCATCATTGTGTCAAGAGATATAGTACTAAAACACTTTAGTATCTCCCTTGATCCTAGGTCCTGGCAGAGTTGTGTAGACTCAGGACAATGGAGCTTTGGAGGAATACCCAGATTTAAAGAGGAGTCCGTAATTTGCTTTCTAATGATCATGATCTTTTCCTCAAAGAAGTTCATAAATTTATTACTGCTGAAGTGAAAGCCATCCTCCATTTGCGAAGGCTGCTTTTTAGTTAGCTTTGCGACAGTATCAAAAAGAAATTTCGGATTGTTCTTATTTTCCTCAATTAAGTTGGAAAAATAGGATGATCGAGCAGCAGTGAGGGCTCTTCGATACTGCACGGTACTGTCTTTCCAAGCTAGTCGGAAGACTTCCAGTTTGGTGTGGCGCCATTTCCGTTCCAATTTTCTGGAAGCTTGCTTCAGAGCTCGTGTATTTTCTGTATACCAGCGAGCTAGTTTCTTATGACAGATGTTTTTAATTTTTAGGGGTGCAACTGCATCTAGGGTATTGCGCAAGGTTAAATTGAGTTCCTCGGTTAGGTGGTTAACTGATTTTTGTCCTCTGACGTCCTTGGGTAGGCAGAGGGAGTCTGGAAGGGCATCAAGGAATCTTTGGGTTGTCTGAGAATTTATAGCACGACTTTTAATGCTCCTTGGTTGGGGTCTGAGCAGATTATTTGTTGCGATTGCAAACGCAATAAAATGGTGGTCTGATAATCCAGGATTATGAGGAAAAACATTAAGATCCACAACATTTATTCCATGGGACAAAACTAGGTCCAGAGTATGACTGTGGCAGTGAGTAGGTCCATAGACATGTTGGACAAAACCCACTGAGTCGATGATGGCTCCGAAAACCTTTTGGAGTGGGTCTGTGGACTTTTCCATGTGAATGTTAAAGTCACCAAAAATTAGAATATTATCTGCTATGACTACAAGATCCGATAGGAATTCAGGGAACTCAGTGAGGAACACTGCATATGGCCCAGGAGGCCTGTAAACAGTAGCTATAAAAAGTGAGTGAGTAGGCTGCATAGATTTCATGACTAGAAGCTCAAAAGACGAAAACGTCATTGTTTTTTTTTTGTAAATTGAAATTTGCTATCGTAAATGTTAGCAACACCTCCGCCTTTGCCGGATGCACGGGGGGTATGGTCACTAGTGTAACCAGGGGGTGAGGCCTCATTTAACACAGTAAATTCATCAGGCTTAAGCCATGTTTCAGTCAGGCCAATCACATCAAGATTATGATCAGTGATTAGTTCATTGACTATAACTGCCTTGGAAGTGAGGGATCTAACATTAAGTAACCCAATTTTGAGATGTGAGGTATTACAATCTCTTTCAATAATGGCAGGAATGGAGGAGGTCTTTATACTAGTAAGATTGCTAAAGCGAACACCGCCATTTTTAATTTTGCCCAACCTAGATCGAGGCACAGACACGGTCTCAATGGGGAAAGCTGAGCTGACTACGCTGACTGTGCTAGTGGCAGACTCCACTAAGCTGGCAGGCTGGCTAACAGCTTGCTGCCTGGCCTGCACCCTATTTCATTGTGGAGCTAGAGGAGTTAGAGCCCTGTCTATGTTCGTAGATAAGATGAGAGCACCCCTCCAGCTAGGATGGAGTCCGTCACTCCTCAACAGGCCAGGCTTGGTCCTGTTTGTGGGTGAGTCCCAGAAAGAGGGCCAATTATCTACAAATTCTATCTTTAGGGAGGGGCAGAAAACAGTTTTCAACCAGCGATTGAGTTGTGAGACTCTGCTGTAGAGCTCATCACTCCCCCTAACTGGGAGGGGGCCAGAGACACTTAATCGATGCCGACACATCTTTCTAGCTGATTTACACGCTGAAGCGATGTTGCGCTTGGTGACCTCTGACTGTTTCATCCTAGCATCGTTGGTGCCGACGTGGATAACAATATCTCTATACTCTCTACACTCGCCAGTTTTAGCTTTAGCCAGCACCGTCTTTAGATTAGCCTTAACGTCGGTAGCCCTGCCCCCTGGTAAACAGTGTATGATCACTGGATGATTAGTTTTAAGTCCAATACTGCGGGTAATGGAGTCGCCAATGACTAGGGTTTTCAATTTGTCAGAGCTAATGGTGGGAGCCATCGGCGTCTCAGACCCCACAACGGGAGGAGTAGAGACCAGACAAGTCTCGGCCTCCGACTCCGACTCGCTTAATGGGGAGGATCGGTTGAAAGTTTCTGTCGGCTGAATAAGCGACACCGGTTGAGCATTCCTACAGTGTTTCCCTCCAGAAGCCATGAGAAAATTATCCGGCTGCGGGGACCGTGCGAGGGGGTTTATACTAACGTTACTATCTGTACTTACTGGTGGCACAGACGCTGTTTCATCCTTTCCTACACTGAAATTGCCCTTGCCTAACGATTGCGTCTGAAGCTGGGCTTGCAGCACAGCTATCCTTGCCGTAAGGCGATCGTTCTCCTGTATATTATAAGTACAACGACTGCAATTAGAAGGCATCATGTTAATGTTACTTAGCTTCGGCTGTTTGAAGTCCTGACGAACCATGTCCAGATAAAACTGTCCACCCGTAATCTTCCCTTAAAGGTGGACTCGCGGAAGCCCACTCCTCGCTACCTAGTACCATTCAAGATCCTGAGTCGCATCAACCTGGTCACCTATTGCATCCAGCTTCCCAGGTCCATGAGTGTCTGTCTGTCCTTTCATGTCTCCCGCCTCAAGCTGGTAAGGACCAGTCCATTATCTCTCCCCACACCTGCTCCTCTGCCCCCTCGACTTGTGGATGGTCGCCTGGCCTACACGGTCCGGCGTCTGTTGGAGGCTAGTCGGTGTTCTGGGGGGCTACAGTCCCGAGTAGCGGGCATGGGTGCCTGCCCGGGACATCCTGGATCCGGGTCTTGTTAGATCCTTCAAACAACTATGTGGTGGTCGTCATGGCTCCGCAGCTGGAGCCGCTCCTAGATGGGTGTACTGTCATGGTTCCTCCTGGAACCAGAGGGTGGCCAAGACCGCCCTAGGATTTTATTGAACTCAGGTGTGTCTTATTATTTCTTGATTGTGTCCCTGTTAAAAGAGGTGTGTTTTCTGTGGTCCTTTGCAGAAGCATCAATTGTTTACCGTGTTCGTTCAATTCCTGATTGAGTTTTCGAGACTTAGTCTTTGTTGTTTTTGCAAGTGTACTGTGATCCTGCGGGTACCGAATCTCAGTAAAATATTATGTTTATCCTAATCCACTGATTCTTCGTCTGGTCTCTTCTCTGCACCTGGGTCCAACCTTACCATGTCACATCATGCCCTGTTTGCATCAGGGGTATAGACATGGATGGGCCTTTCCCACCCAATCAGATTGCTGTGGTTTAAGCATTGATGTGGACCTACACCATCACATTTTTGTATTTTTCCTATTAGAAGAAAGTGTGATTTTGAGAGTGAAAATCGAAAAAAATCTGTAGTAAAACCAATTAAAAAAAAAGATAGTAAAAGATAGGATTTTTCACGGGGTGCCTTTTCTATACTGGGCGGGTTGTTTCTGAACTTTTTGACAACATTTGAGTATACCCACTTCTCCAGGCACCAATACATCACTGCATAGGGGCGATGGAAAGACAGCTGTCACACACATCATGTTGTTAAACGATAAGCAGTCTATAAACTCAGACATAATAAACCAGTAAGTCCCAATCATAAGAATACAAAAACACAACCATTAAGCATTTCACAATGGAAATGTACAATTATTACTTCCCATTGCAAAAAACATTTCACATTTAGCAAACAAATCACCCGGTGACCTAAAGTTTAAGTTGGAACTGACAGTGTTTTAACTACTTCGCAAAAATGAAAAACAGACAATCGTAATATCAGTCAAATATATCAAATTCACAGTTCATGCTACAAAACCAACTTCATAAGAGGATTTAAAAATAGGTTATATTTGACTCATTGTTCCATGACGTACACTATGTAATTGTTGGCAGAATAGATGGATGGATTTCAATGCGTGATTAATATAATTCACCAATACATTTATTGGTAGTACAACAAATATTGATATCAGGTTGTAAATCCCAGCTGGCCTGGTACATTGTTTGCTTCCTCCATTCGGGATGTACTGTTTCAGTTTCAATAACTCAATATTCTGGACAAAAACTAATGAATGTAACTAAGGCTGAGAATGTCAATACAATCAAACTAGCAAGGGAAATGATCACAAGTCAGTCATAATGTGACTAATAGGCTAGCGTATGCCGTGTCATGCCTTTGGAGGAGTGGGTGAGTGACTGACTTCTTCCCCTCATATAGTTTTTCGGGGGCTATACACAGCTAGAGATGCAGGTGTCATTTGGTTCGCTAGCAAGAACTTGAATGACTGTCATACAGTTAGCATATCTCTAGCATTTGAAAATTCACTCTGGCTATCTAATCCAATTTCAGAGCACACTCGTCTGAGTGTGCAAGAGCACAGAACAACTGATGAATTTACGAACATGCAACACCTGCTGAATATGACCGATGTCAGTAAACACAGGCAAAAAAAGTTACATTTAGCTCATATTGCTTTGGCTAGCATTTGTTGTTGATGTGGATAACTGAAAAACAGAGCCTACATTTTTCATGGTTGTTTGATCAATAGGACTGTAAAGTTCCCAAATGTAAGAGGACACCCGTGATGTTAACATATTTGTGTATTTTTGTGGTTTTATTTACTGCAGTGTCTAAATTGCTCTAGGATTTTTAATGCCTTAGTATACATCATTCTCAAACATTCAAGAATTCATGAAAACGTGAAAAGTACCGTGTCTAAGTTGTCGCTTGTCATATATCTTTTTAAAGTGTCATTCTTCCTGAGGGTGCATATAAACAGATTTAAATAAGTGTAATTTTGCACTAAAATGCTGTCAGTTCCACTTTAAATGCAATAATGTTTCACACACAAGTTATTTTCAAAGAGATGTCTAACAATTTAGCTAGCTATATTTATCTCCTAGAGAACAGCAAATAAAAATCCTGATTGGATCTTTTTTTCTCTTCAGTGTTAACCCTTTCCTTTCCAACAATAACTGAACAGATTCAATCAGAACATAATTGAAAATAAGAGTTGCTCTATTTTTCCCTCTGTATGTATTTTTTCACTATTCTGAATGTCTACAGAATCCATATGTTGTTCTGAAATATAAACACAGAAATACTGGACATTTTGAACTCTTATTGGTGGTGGTGATTTGATAAAATTACAATCATGGTCTTGAATTGGACTCACATTTTTCTGGACTCGATCTTGACTCGGTCTCGGACCCAATGTCCCCGTCTCGGACTTGACCCGGTCATGCTCTTCTTCACATTACCGTCTCTGGTAAACACACACTATATCCTCTAGGGGACCCCTTCCCATTCTTATCCCGTTAACGGGATTGATTTTGACAACAGCCAGTGGAAACTCAGAGTACCAAATTCAAAACAGCTAAAATCTCATAATTTAATTTTCGCAAACAATCAACTATTTTACACCCTTTTAAAGATAAACTTCCCGTTAATCCAACCACATTGTTCGATTTCAAAAAGGCTTTACGGCGAAAGCATAAAATTAGATTATGTTAGGACAGTTCCAACACAAGAAAAACCACACAGCCATTTTCCTAGCAAGGACAGGCGTCACAAATACCAGAAATTCAGCTACAATTATGCACTAACCTTTGACGATCTTCATCAGATGACACTCCTAGGACATTGTTACACAATACATGTATGTTTTGCTCGATAAAGTTCATATTTATAACCAAAAACAGCATTTTACATTGGTGCGTAATGTTGAGAAATGTTTTCCCTCCAAACCCCCCGGTGAATGAGCACAATGAGCACACATATTACAGAAATACTCATCATAAACTTTGATCAATATAGAAGTGTTATGCACAGAATTATAGATCCGCTTTGTCAGATTTCAAAAAAGGTTCACGGCAAAAGCACAATTTGCAATAATCTGAGTACAGCCCAGAAGACACCAATAACAAGCAATTACTAATAATATGCATATTCTAGTTTCTGGGCCAGAGTAGTAACCTGTTCAAATTGGGTACGTTTTTCATCCGTCCGTGAAAATACTGCCCCCTAGCCCCAACAGGATATCAAATGTATTCTAAATGTATTTGTCACGTGTAAACGGTACAGTGTAATGGTTACTTGCATATTTGTATAGTAGCAATATCAAAAACAGAACATGTCCAGATAAAGATATTTTATAAATATTTTATCATTATTAGATGATGCTTACCCAGACACACTTGTCTAAATTGATGGGTCATGTGAAATAAATACTATAACCACCCCCCAGCCACATCTAGCTAAGTGGATGGGTCTCTATTGTCTACAGTCGTGGCCAAAAGTTTTGAGAATGACACAAATATACATTTTCACAAAGTTTGCAGCTTCAGTGTCTTTATATTTTTGTCAGATGTTACTATGGAATACTGAAGTATAATTACAAGCATTTCATAAGTGTCAAAGGCTTTTATTGACAATTACATGAAGTTGATGCACAGAGTCAATATTTGCAGTGTTCACTCTTCCTTTCAAGACCTCTGCAATCCGCCCTGGCATGCTGTCAATTAACTTCTGGGCCACATCCTGACTGATGGCAGCCCATTCTTGCATAATCAATTGCTTGGAGTTTTTCAGAATTCGTGGGTTTTTGTTTGTCCACCCGCCTCCTTGAGGATTGACCACAAGTTCTCAATGGAATTAAGGTCTGGGGAGTTTCCTGGCCATGGACCCAAAATATTGATGTTTTGTTCCCCGATCCACTTAGTTATCACTTTTGCCTTATGGCAAGGTGCTCCATCATGCTGGAAAAGGCATTGTTCGTCACCAAACTGTTCCTGGATGGTTGGGAGAAGTTGCTCTCGGAGGATGTGTTGGTACCATTCTTTATTCATGGCTGTGTTCTTAGGCAAAATTGTGAGTGAGCCCACTCCCTTGGCTGAGAAGCAACCCCACACATGAATGGTCTCAGGATGCTTTACTGTTGGCATGACACAAGACTGATGGTAGCGCTCACCTTGTCTTCTCCGGACAAGCTTTTTTCCGGATGCCCCAAACAATCGGAATAGGGATTCGTCAGAGAAAATGACTTTACCCCAGTCCTCAGCAGCCCAATCCCTGTACCTTTTGCAGAATATCAGTCTGTCCCTGATGTTTTTCCTGGAGAGAAGTGGCTTCTTTGCTGCCCTTCTTGATACCAGGCCATCCTCCAAAAGTCTTTGCCAAGACTCACACCTGACTCGCACCTGCCTGCTGCCATTCCTGAGCAAACTCTGTACTGGTGGTGCCCCGATCCCACAGCTGAATCAACTTTAGGAGACAGTCCTGGCGCTTGCTGGACTTTCTTGGGCGCTCTGAAGCCTTCCTCACAACAATTGAACCGCTCTCCTTGAAGTTCTTCATGATCCGATAAATGGTTGATTTAGGTGCAATCTTACTGGCAGCAATATCCTTGCCTGTGAAGCCCTTTTTGTGCAAAGCAATGATGACGGCACATGTTTTGCATGGCTGACAGAGGAAGAACAACGATTCCAAGCACCAGCCTCCTTTTGAAGCTTCCAGTCTGTTATTTGAACTAAATCATCATGACAAAGTGATCTCCAGCCTTGTCCTCGTCAACACCCGCATCTGTGTTAACGAGAGAATCACTGACATGATGTCAGCTGGTCCTTTTGTGCCAGGGCTGAAATGCAGTGGAAATGTTTTTTTGGGGGATTCAGTTAATTTGCATGGCAAAGAGGAACTTTGCAATTAATTGCAAATTATCTGATCACTCTTCATAACATTCTGGATTATATGCAAATTGCCATCATACAGAGGCAGCAGAAGTTGTGAAAATTAATATTTGTATCATTCTCAAAACTTTTGGCCACGACTGTAAACGTACACATGTTCAAAAAATACAATAGATGGCTATAATCACTCCCAGACACACCTGGCTAACTTGATGAGTCATGCAGTCATTTTGCGAAGAGTCTTTTATTTAGACATGTAGCTAGCTAGCTTCACAACAAACCGACATAATTCCAACTCATACTACTACCACCAATACAACTGATTGTCATAGCTGTAGTATTAATCAGCAGGTAGCTAAAGTTAACCAAATATGTTCAATGTAAACTAGATAGCTAACATTAGGCTATAACTAGCAATGCAAATGGATTTCTGTTTTGAATAATACTACTACAAAGATCCTACACGTAACATTAGCTAGCGAGCCAGCAAGCTACATCTTGCTTGGCCGGCATTGTGTCAAGTCACTCCGGTTCAAACTGACCGTGGCGTGTGCAGGAAGTAGCACATCACAACGTATTCCAACTGATTGGTCAATAGCGCCTGCTAAATTCAGAGTATCAATGTTGAGAAAAGTAGAATTTTTTTTGTAGTTCTCGATGGCTAACATTTAATCTTTCAAAAACAGCGGTAGAAAGGATTATCAACACATACTGAGCAGCTCAAGTTATAGACAGAAGCATGCTACATGGCAGACTAATCCAAACTCATCTCCTGGCACGTCCAGCCCATTCATTATCTCAGCTAATCATGGCTAGCAGGAAGGTTTCTAACTTTTTCCTTGGCTAAACCAATTAGGCTTGTAATTTAACCTCTATGGGCTAGGTGGGACGCTAACCACACTGTCCGATTTCAAAAAGGCTTTACAACGAAAGCAAAACATTAGATTATGTCAGCAGAGTACCAAGCCTGAAATAATCAGACACCCATTTTTCAAGCCAGCATATAATGTCACCAAAACCCAGAAGACAGCTAAATGCAGCACTCACCTTTGATGATCTTCATCAGATGACAACCCTAGGACATTATGTTATACAATACATGCATGTTTTGTTCAATCAAGTTCATATTTATATCAAAAACCAGCTTTTTACATTAGCATGTGACGTTCAGAACTAGCATACCCCCCGCAAACTTCCGGGGAATTCGCTAACATTTTACTAAATTACTCACGATAAACGTTCACAAAAAGCATAATAATTATTTTAAGAATTATAGATACAGACCTCCTCTATGCACTCGATATGTCCGATTTTAAAATAGCTTTTTGGTGAAAGCACATTTTGCAATATTCTAAGTACATAGCCCAGGCATCACGGGCTCGCTATTTAGACACCCGGCAAGTTTAGCACTCACCATAATCATATTTACTATTATAAAAGTTTGATTACCTTTTGTTGTCTTCGTCAGAATGCACAGCCAGGACTGCTACTTCAATAACAAATGTTGGTTTTGTCCAAAATAATCCATCGTTATATCCGAATAGCGGCGTTTTGTTCGTGCGTTCCAGACACTATCCGAAATAGTAAAGAAGTGTCGTGCGCATGGCGCAATTCGTGACAATAAAATTCTAAATATTCCATTACCGTACTTCGAAGCATGTCAACCGCTGTTTAAAATCAATTTTTACGACATTTTTCTCGTAGAAAAGCGATAATATTCCGACAGGGAATCTCCTTTTCGGCAAACAGAGGAAAAAATCCCAAAGGCGGGGGCGGTCGGGGTCATGCGCATAAGCCAGTGTCCCTTGATCGGCCACTTGAGAAAGGCGATAATGTGTTTCAGCCTGGGGCTGGAACGACGACATTCTGTTTTTTCCCGGGCTCTGAGCGCCTATGGACGACGTGGGAAGTGTCACGTTAGAGCAGAGATCCTTAGTAAATGATAGAGATGGAAAAGAAGTTCAAGAAATGGTCAGACAGGCCACTCTCCTGTAAAGGAATCTCTCAGGTTTTGACCTGCCATTTGAGTTCTGTTATACTCACAGACACCATTCAAACAGTTTTAGAAAATTTTGGGTGTTTTCTATCCATATGTAATAAGTATATGCATATTCTAGTTACTGGGTAGGAGTGGTAACCAGATTAAATCGGGTATGTTTTTTATCCAGCCGTGTCAATACTGCCCCCTAGCCCTAACAGGTTAACAATTTAATTTGTATTTACAGATGGAATACAAGGTTGTTATTAACCTCTTACATCTAGACGTTCCGCTAGCGGAACACCTGCTCCAATATCCAATGATAGGCGTGGCGCGAATTACAAATTCCTCAAAAATACAAAAACTTCAATTTTTCAAACATATGACTATTTCACAGCATTTTAAAGATAAGACTCTCCTTTATCTAACCACACTGTCCGATTTCAAAAAGGCTTTACAGCGAAAGCAAAACATTAGATTATGTCAGCAGAGTACCAAGCCAGAAATAATCAGACACCCATTTTTCAAGCTAGCATATAATGTCACAAAAACCCAGAAGACAGCTAAATGCAGCACTAACCTTTGATGATCTTCATCAAATGACACACCTAGGACATTATGTTATACAATACATGCATGTTTTGTTCAATCAAGTTCATATTTATATCAAAAAACAGCTTTTTACATTAGCATGTGACGTTCAGAACTAGCATACCCCCCGCAAACTTCCGGGGAATTTACTAACAATTTCAGTTCACATATGAGTTCTGTTATACTCACAGACACCATTCAAACAGTTTTAGAAACTTTAGGGTGTTTTCTATCCAAAGCCAATAATTATATGCATATTCTAGTTACTGGGCAGGAGTAGTAACCAGATTAAATCGGGTACGTTTTTTATCCAGCCAATACTGCCCCCTAGCCCTAACAGGTTAAAATGGGCACTAATTATTTTCAAAAATTGCTGTAGCGCCCCCTATCCTAGGCGACCGTCAAGAGGTTAATTGATTTGTCTGTGCGGTGTTTGAATGGTCAGAGTACAGTACATTGGGTAACCAAGTCTACCCTCTTGGCCTGTACCCTCCACTACCTGGGATTCCAATCCCATTAAGCTTCCATTGAACTATCTTGATTGTCCCTTCCTTTTCACTCTGTAAATATTGTGTGATAAAGGAACTCTAGCTCTGAAGCAAATGTAGCTTAATTGAAGGGAGTAACATGACCTAGAGGTATCACCAGGATGTCATTCTAGACATGGCACCGTTATTATTGGATGGTCAGGAGATATGTGATTACAGCACTCCTAAAGGATTGCAATCTGTGTATTGGGGGAAACAAGGCCTATGGATTAATAATTGAGCATCCCTCTATCCACAGTGCAAGCAGCTTCTTTGGGATCAGCAACAGGCGGCAGCTACTCTTTCGCTTAGCAATAAAAGGCAGAAAGAAAGGTAGTGCTATTATTACGACCCTTTTCTGCTCAGCAAGGTAGGAAACTAATGTGCGAGACATGACCATTCTCACTGATAGAAAGTGATGTGTATTGAGCCAACAGGATAACAATACTGCAGTGTACAATGTTAGAACAAGACAAAGTTTATCCCAGGATGGCACTCAACACATTGCTGAGAAGCCTATTATGAATTGCTCTTGTTTCCCAAATAAATGATGATAGCTGAGCTATTTTACATCCACTGGAGGGAAACATAACTTCCAGAGATCAACTGATTACAGGTCAGATAAATCCAAACAAAACTACTCATTGGTCAATAGATTAATTATTTGATTTTGTATCACGAAAAGGGTATATTTTACCCAGATGTCATTGCTGCGATACAGTATGTACCGGCTAATTACTTTTTCTGATTTAAAAACACTACTGCATGTTGCTATGGTTACAGTGGTCGCTGATTCATTTCACAATCTGTGCACAAAAGGCAACACAGATAGCTTGTTTGACACAGAGTTCCTAGAGAGAGAGTATTTTCAATAACACTATATGCCAGACACTATATGCCACATCCCATTAGAAATCCATACACTTAAAATAAAGTTTCCTTTCCAAGTATCTGCAATTGCCTATTTGTTTAGAGGGCTTTTAAACTTCTGAGGAGCCTTGAGAGTTGGGCCCTTCAAAGACAATGTGGCCACCTTCTTTGTAAAAGTATAGTCTGTAGTGGACACCCTGCAGGGAATCCCAGGGCTAGTCATTATTGCAGTGATGTTATATCCCTAAGAGAACATCAAGAGGTCTTGTCGGGAATGGATCTCTGTGCCAGAATCCATGTGTTATGCGGATAAAGTGTTGATGTTTAAAGGACAAAGATGGTTATGATGAGTAGAACACAAACAGTTATAGTTTTTTAACAACTGGTCTGTGACTATGTATTGACCAAATGTCTGAGCCTTGCAAATGTGTTTGATTATTCATTTCCTTTTAAAGTCAATTAAAATGCAGTTTTCAAAAACAATTTCAGGCTTTTAATTTAATACACAAAGGATTCTCATTCTGGATATTTTGTTGAACCTAATGTTCTCATAAAGTCAGCCTTCACAGTGTATTACACTCAGTTGTATCCATTACAAGTGTATTGCTATTGTGAGAGTTCAGTGACCAGCCGGAGGAAGATGACCTTACAGCACCCTGCTCAGGGGATAGGTAATCAGTATAAATCCAATTAGTACACACCTGGGCCCACTAATTGCTTTGTGTCTTCCTCTATATAGGTGTGCCAGAAGAGGCGCTGCGGGAGAATTGGGAGTAGAGTTGGGGACCTGTGAGGATGTCGGATTTTCCTACCTCAGAGAAAGCTTATTTTACTGGGGCACCTTGGCTCTGATAACCAAGGCAGGCTATAGGTAGAGAGAATCCTTCCTCCTGTAACTATTGTGAAGATCATAGTCTAAAGACAGGAGTAGAGGTTTGTTGTTTTGCTTTCCGTTTGTGGCAACGGCCATTTGATCAACGGCTTAGTTTGTTTATTTGTTTTCTTACGCTGTTGTTTCAGCGATGGACGTTACCCTGTACTGGGGTTATTTTGTTGGGCGAAAGAAGACCTGTTTTAGTAATCAATCACAAGAAAAGGAATCACAACCACTGCCTCTGGTCTGTTCATTTTGGGCCTCCCGCCTGTGTTAGGGTGTTTCGGACAAGCTGAGCCATTTACACTATATTATTAGAAAACGCAAAAGTAACCACTCATTTCAGTTGAGAAAACACTCAGTGTACCTTTTATGAAGATTAATATCGACAAACGGGAAAATTATTAACTTCACAAAATAAAGTTTTTAAATTGTCTCAAAGTGGTTTAAGGCGCTATCAACAACAAATAAGTGGGTGATTTGCTTATTTCCTATTTGTCCAATTTGCATTAGGAAACAATGGTCTTAAATATATTTAATGGTCTCGTTGCAAAAGCTAAATTGTCGCAAGGGAACTTTTATTTATTTTATTTCAACTTTATTTAACCCGGGTAGCAAAGATTAGAGCAAACACCACTGAAACGGAATTGGTGCTCACTAGCTTTGCAAATTCAGCTATTGTTGGAAGCCAGCCAATATGAAACAAACTATTAAAATTACAAAAGGTTGCAGAATATGTTGTGTAAATGGTGAACTCATACAGCTGTCAACTCTTGTCATTTTAATCCGTTTCACATTTGCTAGCTACCTTTTAGATCGAAGTCCATATAGAATGATAGAAGATAAGATGATAGAAGCCCATCTCCTACTGTAAATAACCTACACACTGTGTGTAGCCAGCCAGCCAGGTAGAAAAATGGCAGAAAAAAGAAAAAAGATGGACATCAGAGTATTTTTCAGTACACCAAAACGCAAAGTAAGAACCCTAGTAGCCTAATATCTCAAAGACTAGTTGATAAAATGTTCATAAGAAAGAAGTGAAATGCTAATAGAAATGTTTCACATTGATGTCATTAGGCAGAGCAGGCAACAGATGGCACACAGACAGCAGAGTTGGGGACAGATATGCAGGGACAGACTGGCAGAGACAGGGAGTCTCAGGTAAGTTTGAGTCTTTGTTTGGCAACATTATGAAAGGTTCTAATTTTTTTTAACTTGTAAAATAGGGACATAATTGGAAAATGCCATAGATACCCCCACTCTCAACTTAAACTGGTGACTGAACTAAGATTTGTTTAAGGCAATGGTATTGCTGTTTTGATTAATTGTGTAGTTTTGGGTACCGGTAGTTAGGAGTACAGAATGACATTCTGAACATCATGGCCAATACAGTCATTCAAGGCATTGCAGCTGAGATTAGGTCTCTTCCGATTGTACAATTTTCAGTAATTGTTGATGGTACTCAAGATGTCTCTGGTGCTGAACAGGAGAGTGTCTGCCTGCGTTATGTTGACCATGACCTTGTCCCTCACAAGGAGTTTATTGGGCTATACAGGGTGTCGGAGACAACAGGCGAGGGCATTGCGAATCTGATTACACAGGCTGGCTGCACAGCCTCCCCACTGATCCGGGATTCCCTTTCTTGGGTCCATCATTTAGGTGTCCTCTATGGCCAGTCAGGAAAGTTTAAGAGCATGTTTGAATCAATTGCCACGTCCAAAGATACAAATCTGACCACCCTGAAACCCCTATGTCCAACGAGGTGGACTGTGCGGAATACTGCTATTAGAGCTGTGCTAGGGCAGTATGAGCGGGTACTAAGCAGCCTAGAGGAGATGGCAAAAACTGCATCCAAGACAGCTTCAACTGCCAGTGGCTTATTCAAGCACTTCAGCAAAGGCAAGACTGTGTTGGGCCTCACACTTGCCTCTGCTGTTCTTGGAGAGCTTGAATGTCTAAACATTTCACTGCAGAAGAAAACTCAGACTGTCTCTGGTATGCAGGCTGCAGTCGAGTGTGTGCGGTCATCTCTTAGGGGCAAGAGAAATTACGAAAGCTACCTTGCACTGTATGAGAAAGCAACAACATTGATTGACTCTATTGAATCCATTGAATCCATTGAGACACACTCAAGACGATTTGCTGGCAAAGCAGTGGAACACTATAGGGCAGAATTTCTTTAAGTGTTGGATGGTGTGGAGGTTCAGTTTGGCGACCGTGCTGACCAGGACAGTCTAAACGTCCTGCAAAAGTTGGAAAGAGCGCTTCTCACGGGGGAGTTGGATGAGTCTCTAGATCAGTACCCAGAGCTGAACATAGATTCTCTTTCAGTGCAGATCCCTCTCTTTCACAACAAATACCCCTGTAGCAGCAGTGGAGAGGCAGCAGAGGTCCTCATGAGGCTTTAGTACATGACAGTACACTTACTAATTATTTATTTCATGTTATTTTATTTAAAATTGCATACTTTGTGTGACATAATTGTCCATAGCTGCTGTTTGAAGAGTTGAGACACAGACTGAAGGATATTTTGGTTGATTTATTTGGGTTATTCATTGAAGTAGTTATTTTGCTTTTAGAACTGTACTTATTTTTAGCTTTTTGTTATTGTAAAGCTATTGTAGTACACTCAGGCCAGTGGCACATATTTAATGACTTTATAAATGTATCAGAAAAAGTAAAATTAAAAGGTCAATTCAATACGGAGAACAACTTTGATGTTACTCAATGGAGATTATTTTAGACGAGATCACACCATGTTCATTGTATTTACGAAAACTGCACCCATACAGTGTACAGTACCATTGCCACCTACTGGCCTTTCTTGGTATTGCTGGTTGTAAATACAAATACCTGCAGACATACTGGACTGATAAGGAACACTGCTATAACTATTATTAGTAGTAGTATTATGATGATTTAAACATTTGAACAAGTTGGGACAACCCTTCTGTTAACTACTGTACCTATCAATTATCCAGTAGTAGTAATTATGGTTCCTCAATATACATTTAACATATTACAACGTAGGCTATGTGTTACAGCACTACTTTTGGTGTCCCCCTCAAGAATTGCTCTTGAGAAAATGTAATGGAATTGTCCCCTCCAAAGTTGATGTCAGATTTTCGTCCCCTGGTTGATTGTAATTCAGGTCAAGGAGTGGGTTGTTATTATAGGTCCCCCACTGAGCGTCATATTGCTTGGGTGTAAACTGATCCAGAGCGCAGGGTGAGCTGGGTGGCTCATAGCCCTCCTGTATGTCGTTTTTAAAGCAGCAAAAGCAGGGGATGGTATTAACAGTGCACTTTTCCACTCTTACACACCAAATTCCTAGTGGACACCTCACTGACTCACCCAGTCAAAGCAGTGTGAGTCATGCTGCTGTGAGCTTGGCTGGGCCACTCCTGGGAAGGGGAGGTGAGTGCTGTAGCGCTGGGCTGGCTGCTGGCTCAAAGCATCAGGACAGAGATGAGAGGAGCCTCTACAGTAGCTACATCAGACTGAAGCCTTTCTGCATGAAGCTTATTTTCTTTATCCTTGGATAATGGCTGTGTGCATTAGGTCAGAGACTCTGACTGTTTGACTAGCTCACGCTCTCTTTCCACCTTTTTTTCTATCTTTAGCCCTGTCTCTTTCTGTATCATCTTTCTCTCTCTTCCTGTCTCTTTTTATTTCTGAATTAGGGGAAGACTATTATTAGTGTTAAGGTGCTGCTTCACGTCGTCCAATCTTTAACATATTTTCAAACTGCACAGCACAATGGAAGAGCCTTTCTGTGATCAGTAATGTCTTTGTTTTACAATTACTCATTCTCCTGATAATCCCACCCACTCCCCTGGTTTAGAACTGGTTACGCCCACTCTTGTCAGAAGACGTGCCATACCCCTGACCAGTCACACCCACTCTGTCTGGCCGTCTTTTGTTGATAACACCACAGGTTCTGCTTTCACCCAGACTACACTGTGAGCCTGTGATAGCACTCTAGATTGCAATAAAATTAGGGCTGTTTAAGTTAACGTGTGAATTAGTTAACGTTCAAATTTTTGAAGTTAATCGCATCTACATTTTTTCACCCAAAATTCAGTGTTTCCTCACAGACCCTTTTAAGAGCAACACACAATGCGAATTGCTGTGCTCTGTGCTCTCGGTCTCGGCTATTGAGGTTTAAAAGAACTGGAGACAGCTTCCAAGATGGACGCTCGTTGTTTTCAACGTAACCTACTCACGTCAGCCGTTTCGTGGGCCCTGCAATCTGCTTTACAGAGCCAGCGCACTAGCACTCAGTGCCCACTGGTGCAAGCGCAAGGAGACTTTGGATAAATATTAAATGTTAAAATCTTCGGCTTCAGCTAAACTGCTGTACAGAAAGTGCCCTCTAAGCACAGTGGGAAGTATGCTTCCAGACTAGAACCCTGTACCCCTGGTCTTGGCATCTAGCTGCTGTAGAGCTGTTTGTCTCTTGTGTTGAGGTGCACACAGTTTGAGCAACTATTTTGAAGGAAAACATACAGCATGTTCAACCATAAACACATCCCCAGCCTTTTCTTTCGATAACATTTGCACATACTCAGTAGCTAGCTAGTTATGGTAAAGTTAGCTCACCAAATGAGAATGTTTACAATGCCATGGCTAAATGCCTTTTGATTCAACTCTAATTTCCCACTATGATTTTAATCATAACATGACATCCATTCCATTTAGCTACTGTTTTTGCTGCAGTTCTCAGGTCAAAATATTTAAGCTAATGATCCCAATTCTAGTAGCAGCTTGTGACTAGTGTTGTGGAAATATTAGTTCAATAATATCTCTCAAATACCAGCGCCTGTGAATTCAAATAGACTTTATTACAAAGTAACAAGCCGAGTTGGTCCATGGAGCAACTGCCAGACTCAGTCTCATTCCACTACTTTTATACAAGTTTCATAGTCCCTCCACTTTATGCTAATAACCATATCCCCTCGGCTTTACTCCATTGTTTCCAAATCTAAGTTATTTGCTCTAGGTGGGGTTTCCCCTCCCCTCTAGTTCCTTGGATCAATTATATTGGTGGCGGGCCTGTACATTATTTCCAGAAAATAATAATTACAGATTACTATAGACAATTATAAGATTGCTACATGCCATTATTGGACTACAATATTACTAATGGCCAATAAAGATTTACGTACAGATAACTTTAGGCAATTATAGAATTATAGCAATAAGTACACTCAATACCAGGATTACACATAGTGCCTTTGCTTACTCCCTTTAGTGCTATTCAGCCTTATAGCAAAAAACACATTCTCTTAACAGAAAACACCCATATATTCCCCCCTTTGGGATTTACTAAGTCCCAACCCTTAAATTTGATCCAGTAAAGGTGAGAAGGATAAGCACCTTCTGTATGTATTGCTATGGAGGCAATCTGCCTCCCTTTTTCCTTATCAACCGTTGCTCCTTTTCCTCATCCATACTGGGGAATCAGGACCAAACATCTCATTTCACATATAGCTACAAAGAAGTAAAAGATCCATCCTCCAGCCAATTGTCCTTGAACATATAATATAATATATTGTATATATAATATATGTATAAGCATGTGCATGCATTGCTTTGCCTTGCCCAATGTTTTCTCAGTTATGTAGAATATAATAAAAACAAACTCAATCTCATAAATCATTATAACATTGTTCTCACTATGACACCTAAACATGTGGCCCTCCCTCACGGACACCTCTCCAACAACCATTTTAGTATGAGTGTTAAACCTGTCGGAAGATTCAGGGCATGGACTCTTGTAACGGGAAAAACACTGTTACATACATGTTTAGACGAAACAAATACTCAGCAGGTCTAACATAATTTATAAAATCATTCAACAATTGATATACTGAACGTATGTACAGTTGCAGTCGGAAGTTTACATACACCTTAGCCAAATACATCTATTAAACTCAGTTTTTCACAATTCCTGACATTTAATCCTGGTAGAAATTCCCTGTTTTAGGTCAGTTAAGATCACCACTTTATTTTAAGAATGTGAAATGTCAGAATAATAGTAGAGAGAATTATTTATTTAAGCTTTTATTTCTTTCATCACAATCCCAGTGGGTCAGAAGTTTACATACTCTCAATTAGTACTTGATAGCATTGCCATTAAATTGTTTAACTTGGGTCAAACGTTTCGGGTAGCCTTCCACAACCTTCCCACAATACGTTGGGTGAATTATGGCCCATTCTACCTGACAAAGCTGGTGTAATTGAGTCAGGTTTGTAGGCCTCCTTGCTTGCACACGCTTTTTCATTTCTGCCCACAAATGTTCTATAGGATTCAGGTCAGGGCTTTGTGATGGACACTCTAATACCTTGACTTTGTTGTCCTTAAGCCATTTTGCCACAACTTTGGAAGTATGCTTGGGGTCATTATCCATTTGGAAGACCCATTTGCGACCAAGCTTTAAATTCCTGACTGATGTCTTGAGACGTTGCTTCAATATATCCACATCATTTCCTGCCTCATGATGCCATCTATTTTGTGAAGTGCACCAGTTCCTCCTGCAGCAAAGCACCCCCACAACATGATGCTGCCACCCCCGTGCTTCACGGTTAGGATGGTGTTCTTCGGCTTGCAAGCCTCTCCTTTTTCCTCCAAACATAACGATGGCCAAACAGTTCTATTTTTGTTTCATCAGACCAGAGGATATTTCTCCAAAAAGTACGATCTTTGTCCCCATGTGAAGTTGCAAACCGTAGTCTGGCTTTTTTAATGGCGGTTTTGGAGCAGTGGCTTCTTCCTTGCTGAGTGGCCTTTCAGGTTATGTTCACATAGGACTCATTTTACTTTGGATATAGATACTTTGTACCTGTTTCCTCCAGCATCTTCACAAGGTCCTTTGCTGTTGTTCTGGGATTGATTTGCACTTTTCGCACAAAAGTACATTCATCTCTAGGAGACAGAATGCGTTTCCCTCCTGAGCGGTATGATGGCTGCTTGGTCCCATGGTGTTTATACTTGCGTACTATTGTTTGTACAGATGAACATGGTATTTTCAGGCATTTGGAAATTGCTCCCAAGGATGAACCAGACTTGTGGAGGACTACAATTCTTTTTCTCAGGTCTTGGCTGATTTCTTTTGATTTTTCAATGATGTCAAGCAAAGAGGCACTGCTTTGGAAGGTAGGCCTTGAAATACATCCACAGGTACACCTCCAATTGACTCAAATGATGTCAATTAGCCTATCAGAAGCTTCTAAAGCCATTACATACTTTTCTGGAATTTTCCAAGCTGTTTAGAGGCACAGTCAACTTAGTGTATGTAAACTTCTGACCAACTGGAATTGTGACACAGATAATTTCACTTATAATTCACTGTCTGTAAACAATTGTTGGAAAATGTACTTGTGTCGTGCACAAAGTAGATGGCCTAACCGACCTGTCAAAACTATAGTTTGTTAACAAGAAATTTGTGAAGTGGTTTAAAATTGAGTTTTAATGACTCCAATCTAAGTGTATGTAAACTTTCGACTTCAACTTTATATTCACTGAACACACTTTTCATCACAATACAATGGGCAATCCCCCCTTTGACACATTGCACAATCCAATGGTTCAAAATGATGATAAAGTCCATCTCTTTTTTTTCATCCCTTTGATCACCACTTACAATACCCTCTTTTAGGGCACTGTTGGTGCCAATGTGCTCCTACATTCGGTTGAAACCTGTGATCAGTATTAGGATCCTCATTTTCCTTGACATAGTCCGGAACTGGATATATGTCAGGAAGTTCACCATCTATTTCGGTCTCTAACAATTGTTGTTGTTCTTGATAGGTACGACAAGCCCATTCTCCCCCTGGAGCTACTCTCCACAGGTATTCAGGATTTCCAAATGGACAGTCCAATGGTCCTCCTTTAGCATGACATGGGTTTCCCTTTTTGTTGGTGTATTGTCCTGGAGCTCCAGGGACAGATTAATGACTGTCTGTACAGTCATCTGTTTTACGCTGGTTTGGATGAGGATACATTTCAGAAAAGGTAAAACACAACCATTCCCATCACCACTAGTGCTACACCTATCATGATTGCCATTTTTGCAAACATTGCTCCCCATTTTCCCAGGATTGAGTCCAACCAGTCCCAGGCATGGGAATCATGTCCAGCATTGTTATTTACTTCCTGTCGTAGTCATTTTAACTTGGTCATTGCCTTCGTAAATTAACCATCTGGGGCAGTGTTATTGGAGATGAAGGTGCAGCATTCATCTCCAAACATAACAAGCTCCACCTTTTTCTGCTAAGAGCCAATTCAAGGCCTGCCTGTTCTGCCATGCCACTCTGCTTGTGGCCTGTACTTGTTCTCCCAAAGCTGTCAATGCAGCGTCTGTATAATTAATGAATCTTTGTTGGTTATAGTAAAATATAATTAATCCATTCTAGATTTTTGTTTGGCGCTATCCAGAGAAATATTGATTCAAACCTGACTTAACCTCATCTCTTGCTTTGTATTCCTCTAGGTTGTCCAATTGCATCTAAATAGACCTTGGTCAGACTTATATTCTCTCCTTACTCTATATTTTGCTGTTTGTTGCTTAGTATCACTAGGATTCCATTCAGTGACAGTTATCTGTTGAGTCAACCTAACACTTGCACAAAGGCCTGTCCATCCTTTTGGTAATGTTGCCCTTGATCTTTTCCCTCCACATATCCAGATGAAATCTGCCACTACCACAGTATGTTCTTCATATGGTGCAATTAATGGAAGTGCAAGAGATTTGATTTGGACAACTATCGTGAGTAATTACCTTTCCCACCCAACTTCCGGCTGCTTCATACGTAGCTGTTTTGGTGTGTCTACATTCCAATTGGTGTTATTAGTTAATCATGTTCTGGTTAAAAAAGGCCCTAATGATTTATGCTATACAACGTTTGACATGTTTGAACGAACGGAAATATATTTTTTCCCCTCGTTCATGACGAGAAGTCCGGCTGGCTTACATCATGTGCTAACGAGACGGAGATTTTTGGACATAAATGATGAGCTTTTTTGAACAAAACTACATTCGTTATGGACCTGTGATACCTGGAAGTGACATCTGATGAAGAGAATCAAAGGTAATGGATTATTTACATAGTATTTTCGATTTTAGATCTCCCCAACATGACGTCTAGTCTGTATCGCAACGCGTATTTTTCTGGGCGCAGTGCTCAGATTATTGCAAAGTGTGATTTCCCAGTAAGGTTATTTTTAAATCTGGCAAGTTGATTGAGTTCAAGAGATGTAAATCTATAATTCTTTAAATGACAATATAATATTTTACCAATGTTTTCTAATTTTAATTATTTAATTTGTGACGCTGACTTGACTGCCGGTTATTGGAGGGAAACGATTTCCTCAACATCAATGCCATAGTAAAACGCTGTTTTTGGATATAAATATGAACTTGATAGAACAAAAAATGCATGCATTGTCTAACATAATGTCCTAGGAGTGTCATCTGATGGAGATTGTAAAAGGTTAGTGCATCATTTTAGCTGGTTTTATGGTTTTGGTGACCCTGTCTTTGACTTGACAAAACATTACACACAACTCTTGTAAATGTACTGTCCTAACATACGGCGAAAGCATAAATTTAGAGTAAAACCTTTTTGAAATCGTAAAACGTGGTTAGATTAAGGAGATGTTTATCTTTCAAATGGTGTAAAATAGTTGTATTTTTGAAAAATTTGAATTTTGACATTTATTTGGATTCAAATTTGCCGCTCTTGAAATGCACCTGCTGTTGATGGAGTGCACCACGGGTGGCACGCTAGCGTCCCACCTAGCCCCAAGAGGTTAAGTGCCATGTGGTCTCACATGTGCCTCTGAACTTCCCCATCTCATGTTGTCCTTCTGTGCTGTTAAAATATTCATATGGATGTTTATAATCTATTCAATATTTATATGGGGTCTCTAACTTCTGTGCTTCCACCCGTACATCCAATTATTGACACAATTTTCCCCAGCCTGTTTGGTTGTAGTATCTTTGATAGTGTCGATTTCCCAAATATGACAAACATTCAGCTGGACAATAAGGCCTATCTGATCTCTTCAAATAGGAAAAGTTTTGATTAAAGTCAGCACAATCCCTATAATCATAAGGATTAGGTACCACCACTAATTCTTTCAATGGAGAAGGCGCACACAATATGCAATTATCTGTCTTAATTTAGACACTGAATATTGAGCCCATTCATACAAGTCGTTTTCTTCTGCTTCCCTCCATAGTTGTTATTTTACCAGATCCCTGTTACGGGGACCATGACAGGGCAGAGAAGTCGATGGCGGGGAAATCCCATCCATTTCCTGTTGTTTCTCCTGCATCATTGCCTGCGTTTGGGGTATCTGCCAGAGTAGATATCCCATCAATAACAGTCCACATGTCACTCTCTCCCCTCCTCTGATTCTCTGGGTGTTCAGGAAGGAGTGCCTGTTGACTCTTGGTAATTGCATTTTGGTCCTCTTCTCCCTCTGCTTCTTCCTGGCTCCTGCCTGGTGTATCAATATCCTCATGACTCGATGGTCACTCACCAATTCCCTCTATAACTCTGGTGCAGTGGTTTAGATGGTACCATGTAGTGCTTCCTTTCACCTGGATGGCTATTGGTGTTGCTAGGACCACCTTGTCAAATCCACCTTGTCAAATTTGTTATTGGTCACATACACATGGTTAGCAGATGTTAATGCGAGTGTAGCGAAACGCTTGTGCTTGTAGTTCCGACTATGCAGTATAATCTAACAAATTCACAACTACACACAAATACACACAAATGTAAAGGGATGAATACGAATATGTACATGAGCGATGGCATGTGGCATTGGGAAGATGCAGTAGATGGTGTAGGATACAGTATATACATATGAGATGGGTAATGTAGGATATGTAAACATTATTAAAGTGGTGTTATTTAAAGTGAGTCTATGTTGGCAGCAGCCTCTCAATGTTAGTGATGGCTGTTTAATTAACAGTCTGATGGCCTTGAAATAGAAGCTGTTTTTCAGCCTCTCGATAGGGACCCTCTCGCCTTGGCTCGTTCCACTTCCTCCGGAACGCTCGGATGTAGACCCGATCTCCTGGGATCACTGGACCAGGAACCTCTGGTCCTGGTTCAGGTTCTTGTCTTTTTCCTGGAGATAAATAACTTCATGTATAGCAGTTAGTTGTCTCACATATGCTTTTAACTCCATTTCTAATCGCTCTAATGAGGGACCTTTATAGGGTCCTCTTAGAACTGGCACTGGCATGGGTTGACCCGTAAGCATTTCATGCGGGGTTACAGTAGATGCGTATTTCTGTTAGTTTGCATGCGGTAACTCATTAGAGCAAGTGTTAGTGCATCCACCCAATTAAGCTTTGCGCTAGCACACATTTTATTCAGTTTAGCCTTGAGGGTTCAATTTTTTCTGGGTATTACTTCTCTGGTTAAAATTTGTATCACTGTTCCTGATCCCACATCTGCTGATGGTACCCATCTGCTAAAGCTATCTTTTACCATTTACCTTCTTTATCATAGCCACATAGTCTATTACTAAATGTCGAAATGGCCCTTCTGGGACTGGTATATGACCTATGGGTGTGGTTATTCCATTTCGAACATTTGTTTTGTGCACACACCTCACATTTTGCTAATGCATCATCCACCATTGCCTGTAGGTATGGCGACCAGTATCCTTGCTTTTACATTTTTCTTACCACTTCCCCCCTTACGCAATGCTCAAAACCATGCGCATCAGTAATTAGTAGATTAAGCAACATAGTAGGTGCCACTATGGTCCCTTCATGGGATCTCCATAGTACCTTAATATCTTTGGTTGCCCTTCTCTGGAGCCACATGGATTGCTCATAGGGCCCAGCTTGTTTCTGTATTCTAATTATGTAATCTGGTTTAGGTGTAGATTCAATGATAACCATTGAGGCTGTTAATATTGGAATGGTGCACTTAGATGCCTTTCTTGCTGCCTCATCTGCTGCGTTATTTCCTTTAACAACGAAGTAATTTCCTTTTTTATGTGCTTGGCATTTTATCATCGATAGCCTTTTAGGTTACATCAATGCCATCATTCGTTTTACAGTTTGTTTGTGATGCTGTATGGGTGTTCCATCAATTTTCTTAAATCTTCTTTGTTTCCACACAGCTCCAAATAAGTGGCATACTACGTGTGCATATGCCGAGTCAGTATATATGTTTACTGTTTTTCTTTGTACGTAAACGCAAACAGATGTCTGCACTCCTCCGCCAGGGGCACACCAAAAAAATGCTCTACATAAATCAATCACTATAACGTACTTGGCATCTGGGGGAACATTGGTCAGCAGCGTGTGGAACTTCCTCAAGCCAGTCCTGTGCTATGTCATTTATTGCTCTTAAGTCATGTACCAGTCTCCATTTCTTTCCATCTGCTGTAAGGACTAGCAATAGAGGTGTATGACAGCAGCTCTGTGTTTCTACTAATACCCCTGCTTCTATTAACCCTTCAATAGTAATGCTTAAACCTTCTTCCGCTTCTGGTTTCATATAGTTTTGGGCATTCCAGGGGGGTTTATCGTTTGGTTTTACTTTAATGCACACAGGACTTACTGATTTTACCAATCCAACATCTGTATCATGTTGTGACCATACCTCATTCGGTACACTTTCTTCCATTTCCTGCCTTTGCTGGTTATCTGGTGCTATCCCTTCTACTAATTGTAATTGTTGGTTAGCTGTAACTTCTACCTCCTTTGGGTCCCATTCATTACTGTTGTGGCCAGTATTTTAATTAAGGCCTTATCTTTAGAGTGATAAATCAGTGGATTGTCTATGTAGATCCACTTGCTTATTTTTGCTTGTTTCATCATGGGACCTAAATCCTTTGCTATAGCTCCCATATTTACTAGCAATGTAATGTGTGGAACGGAATCATAAATATTATACAATTTTTTTTCCATTACATCCATTGATGCCCCGTTTCCCTATAATTATGTTTATTTATTTATATACACTGCTCAAAAAAATAAAGGGAACACTTAAACAACACAATGTATTTCCAAGTCAATCACACTTCTGTGAAATCAAACTGTCCACTTAGGAAGCAACACAGATTGACAATAAATTTCACATGCTGTTGTGCAAATGGAATAGACAACAGGTGGAAATTATAGGCAATTAGCAAGACACCCCCAATAAAGGAGTGGTTCTGCAGGTGCGGACCACAGACCACTTCTCAGTTCCTATGCTTCCTGGCTGATGTTTTGGTCACTTTTGAATGCTGGCGGTGCTTTCACTCTAGTGGTAGCATGAGACGGAGTCTACAACCCACACAAGTGGCTCAGGTAGTGCAGCTCATCCAGAATGGCACATCAATGCGAGCTGTGGCAAGAAGGGTTGCTGTGTCTGTCAGCGTAGTGTCCAGAACATGGAGGCGCTACCAGGAGACAGGCCAGTACATCAGGAGATGTGGAGGAGGCCGTAGGAGGGCAACAACCCAGCAGCAGGACCGCTACCTCCGCCTTTGTGCAAGGAGGAGCAGGAGGAGCACTGCCAGAGCCCTGCAAAATGACCTCCAGCAGGCCACAAATGTGCATGTGTCTGCTCAAACGGTCAGAAACAGACTCCATGAGGGTGGTATGAGGGCCCGACGTCCACAGGTGGGGGTTGTGCTTACAGCCCATCACCGTGCAGGACGTTTGGCATTTGCCAGAGAACACCAAGATTGGCAAATTCGCCACTGGTGCCCTGTGCTCTTCACAGATGAAAGCAGGTTCACACTGAGCACGTGACAGACGTGACAGAGTCTGGAGACGCCGTGGAGAACGTTCTGCTGCCTGCAACATCCTCCAGCATGACCGGTTTGGCGGTGGGTCAGTCATGGTGTGGGGTGGCATTTCTTTGGGGGGCCGCACAGCCCTCCATGTGCTCGCCAGAGGTAGCCTGACTGCCATTAGGTACCGAGATGAGATCCTCAGACCCCTTGTGAGACCATATGCTGGTGCGGTTGGCCCTGGGTTCCTCCTAATGCAAGACAATGCTAGACCTCATGTGGCTGGAGTGTGTCAGCAGTTCCTGCAAGAAGAAGGCATTGATGCTATGGACTGGCCCGCCCGTTCCCCAGACCTGAATCCAATTGAGCACATCTGGGACATCATGTCTCGCTCCATTCACCAACGCCACGTTTCACCACAGACTGTCCAGGAGTTGGCGGATGCTTTAGTCCAGGTCTGGGAGGAGATCCCTCAGGAGACCCTCCGCCACCTCATCAGAAGCATGCCCAGGCATTGTAGGGAGGTCATACAGGCACATGGAGGCCACACACACTACTGAGCATCATTTTGACTTGTTTTAAGGACATTACATCAAAGTTGGATCAGCCTGTAGTGTGGTTTTCCACTTTAATTTTGAGTGTGATTCCAAATCCAGACCTCCATGGATTGATAAATTGGATTTCCATTGATTATTTTTGTGTGATTTTGTTGTCAGCACATTCAACTATGTAAAGAAAAAAGTATTTAATAAGATTATTTCATTCATTCAGATCTAGGATGTGTTATTTTAGTGTTCCCTTTATTTTTTTGAGCAGTATATTTCACCTTTATTTAACCAGGTAGGCAAGTTGAGAACAAGTTCTCACTTACAATTGCGACCTGGCCAAGGTAAAACAAAGCAGTTCGACAACATACAACAACACATGGAGTAAAACAAATATACAGTCAATAATACAGTAGAAAAATAAGTCTATGTACAATGTGAGCAAATTAGGTGAGATAAGGGAGGTAAAGGCAAAAAAAGTCCATGGTGGCAAAGTAAATACAATATAGCAAGTAAAACACTGGAATGGTAGATTTGTAGTAGAAGAAAGTGCAAAGTAGAAATAGAGATAATGGGGTGCAAAGGAGCAAAATAAAATAAATAAATACAGTAGGGGAAGAGGTAGTTGTTTTGGCTAAATTATAGATGGGCTATGTACAGGTGCAGTGATCTGTGAGCTGCTCTGACAGCTGGTGTTGGGACATACTGGGACATAATTGGTACTGATTTTCCATTTGCATTTATTATCCAAAGTTGTTCCAATAAATGATCTTGGTAGGGGTCATACTGCATTGTGCAGTGATACTCTGGTTTTGCTCTATCAGCTTCAGGTATCTGAGCCTGGGTAAACCTTCCCCATTTCTTTACAGTTGTATCTATTTCTGTCTTAATTTCCCCTAACCAAAAGAGATTTGCTGTCTCTCCTGTCATTAGCATGTCGATTTAATCCTGTTTTGTCTATAATTACCCCTTCAGGAGAGCACTTAATTTGTATGCTCATTTTGCATAGAGCATCCCTTCCCAGTAAATTAATCGGGGTATGTTCTGACACTAGTATAGGAAGTGTTGCTGATTTACCATCAGCTGTGAGACGAACTGGAGCTGTCATTGGAATTAGCAGCGTTTGTCCCGAGAATCCTATAGTTTTGGCATATTTACCAGACATGGGGAGATGAGAGGCATAATTTGGATTTACACATGTGTAAGTGGCTCCAGTATCTATCATCATGGGTGTGCCTCTATTCTCTATTTGAACCTGCAGCATAGGTTCTTGATCAGCTCTTGTGGTTATCACTGGGAACTGACCCTCCCCTGTAGGATTCTATGGGCACCCCTTGTATCCCTGATTAGGCCCTGCCCATGGGTTCACAGGGACCTGTGGTTGGTTCGGATTTTGTTGCCTGCCTCCTTTTGGCTGTTTCCAATTATTTTGGTTCCTGTTTCCCTGTTGTTGCCAGGGGTTAATAGGACAATTTATTCTAGTGTGTCCTGGCTGTTGGCATCCCCAACAGATCCCTGGTGGTCCTTGCGGGCCCCTGTTTCCTCTCTGATTGTTTTGCTGAGGTCTTGTTGCCTATTGCCATTATTCCATTGTTGGGGTTGTTGTGCATACACATTCACTACTGGTGGTGTGGGTTGTACCTGGGCCTGCTGGACAGGAGGCAGTTTGTATCCCTCCAGAGGAGACTACAGCCATTGTTCCTGCTTCAGGCACAGGGGCTATCACTGGAGCTTGGACTTTATTTTTTCCTTTGTACGTTAGTTCTTCCAGCTGGAGCTGTGTTAGCTTCCTCTGAATATCTTTTCCTTGTTCCTTGAGTTATTTGTTCATCCTTTCTGTATTTTTCCACTGCATGGATTACATGGTCATAGAATTCTTTGTGTGATTTTTGAAGTCAGTCCCACCACGTCCCCCAGCCTGCTTCTCACTGGCTGGGGCATGGCTTCTATTACTGAGTTTCGGAACAGAGTTGTCATCAGTGGGTCCCCCTCTGGATCCCATTCTGTTTCCAGCCTCCATCGTTTCAGCTGTCCATGTAGATATGCAGCTGGATTCTGAGTCTCCCCCAGTGCTTCCCCTTTCAGTGACTTTGGATCAATCCTTGCCGGGTATTGCCTTCTTAGAACACACCAAGTCAGGGCGGTGTGAGTCAAAGTCTATTCCGTCTTCCAGTGTAGTCCCTATTGCCTCGTTCAGGTTACTGGACCTCAGTACATCCTCCATCTTTGCCACTCCCACTACTCTCGGCAACAGTGCCTTCAGATCCCCTACAGCCAGTAGCTTCCCCATGGTTTGTTCTTCAAAGGTCCTTATCCATTTACCTGCTACATCATGGAGATCAGGTACGAGGGCAACCAGCCCTTCCAGGTCCTGCGAGCCCCATGGGATATAGTGCCCTTGAGTTCCTTCTATCAAAATTGGACATTGTGCACCATATCTTTCAGGTTCTTTCATCTTCCTCCTACTCTGCAGCCCTCTTTTTTCCCTTTCCCTGCCATAGACTATTCCCCTAAAACTGGTTATATATTCTCCACTCTCCCCATCTCATTCCCTATACGCCTGTTCTTTTCGCTCTTTTTCTTTTGTTCTCTCCCTCTTTTCAAGTAAGCGTTTTTCTAGCCTTCTTATTTCTCTGTCCACTCTTTTGCTTTTTGCTTCCATTTCAGCTATTATGTCCTCTTCCAGTGATTCTTCATCTTTTTTTCACTTGAATTTTTGCCAAAGCCTCACTTAATCCTTCATAACAGTTAACCTCTAGAGGACCCCTTCGAGATAAAATCCCGTTAACCTCTATGGGCTAGGTGGGACGCTAGCGTGCCACCCGTGGTGCACTCCATCAACAGCAGGTGCATTTCAAGAGCGGCAAATTTGAATCCAAATAAATGTCAAAATTCAAATTTTTCAAACATACAACTATTTTACACCCTTTGAAAGATAAACATCTCCTTAATCTAACCACGTTTTACGATTTCAAAAAGGTTTTACGGCGAAAGCATAAATTTAGAGTATGTTAGGACAGTACATTTACAAGAGTTGTGTGTAATGTTTTGTCAAGTCAAAGACAGGGTCACCAAAACCATAAAACCAGCTAAAATGATGCACTAACCTTTTACAATCTCCATCAGATGACACTCCTAGGACATTATGTTAGACAATGCATGCATTTTTAGTTCTATCAAGTTCTTATTTATATCCAAAAACAGCGTTTTACTATGGCATTGATGTTGAGGAAATCGTTTCCCTCCAATAACCGGCAGTCAAGTCAGCGTCACAAATTAAATAATTAAAATTAGAAAACATTGGTAAAATATTATATTGTCATTTAAAGAATTATAGATTTACATCTCTTGAACGCAATCAACTTGCCAGATTTAAAAATAACCTTACTGGGAAATCACACTTTGCAATAATCTGAGCACTGCGCCCAGAAAAATACGCGTTGCGATACAGACTAGACGTCATGTTGGGGAGATCTAAAATCGAAAATACTATGTAAATAATCCATTACCTTTGATTCTCTTCATCAGATGTCACTTCCAGGTATCACAGGTCCATAACGAATGTAGTTTTGTTCAAAAAAGCTCATCATTTATGTCCAAAAATCTCCGTCTTGTTAGCACATGATCTAAGCCAGCCGGACTTCTCGTCATGAACGAGGGGAAAAAATATATTTACGTTCGTTCAAACATGTCAAACGTTGTATAGCATAAATCATTAGGGCCTTTTTTAACCAGAACATGAATAATATTCAAGGTGGACGAATGCATACTCTTTTATAACGTATTGGAACGAGGGTACCCAACATGAACTCGCGCGCCAGGTGTCTAATGGGACATCATCGTTCCATGGCTCTTGTTCGGTCAGATCTCCCTCCAGAAGACTCAAAATACTTTGTAAAGGCTGGTGACATCTAGTGGAAGCAATAGGAAGTGCCAAAATATTCCTCAGCCCCTGTGTTTTTCAATGGGATAGGTTTAAAGGCAATACAACACATCAGGTATCCACTTCCTGTCAGAAAATGTCTCAGGGTTTTGCCTGCCAAATGAGTTCTGTTATACTCACAGACACCATTCAAACAGTTTTAGAAACTTTAGAGTGTTTTCTATCCATATATAATAAGTATATGCATATTCTAGTTACTGGGTAGGATTAGTAACCAGATTAAATCGGGTACATTTTTTTATCCAGACGTGCAAATGCTGCCCCCTAGCCCTAACAGGTTAACGGGATTGGTTGGACAACAACCAGTGAGCTAGCACGGCGCAAAATTCAAAAATAATAATCTCAAAATTAAAATTCAAGTATTATACGGAATTTTAAAGATACTCTACTCGTTAATCCAATCACATTGTCCGATTTCAAAAAGGCTTTACGGTGAAAGCAAAACATTAGATTATTTTAGGATAGCACATTAGCAAAAAAAAAAAAAAAAGCAATTTTCCAAGCACGGATAGCTGTCACAAAACCAGATATACAGCTAAAATGAAGCACTAACCTTTGACAATCTTCATCAGATGACACTCCTAGGACATCATGTTAGACAATACATGCATTTTTTGTTCGATCAAGTTCATATTTATATTAAAAAAAAAAAATTTTACATTGCCGCGTGACGTTCAGAAAAAAATGTCTCCCCATAACTTCCGGTGAATAGGCACATACATTTACAGAATAACTCATAAACGTTGACAAAATGTATAACAATTATTTAAAGAATTAGAGATAATCTACTCCTTTATGCAACCACTTTGTCAGATTTCAAAATAACTTTACGGAAAATGCACATTGTTCAATATTCTGAGTACAGAACTTAGCCTTCAATGCTATACAGTTAGCCTACAACCACGGCGTCGACAAATCTCTAAAAATATGTTCGAAATTTTTTCTTACCTTTGCTGATCTTCGGCGGAATGCACTCGGAAGGGCACTCACTTCCACAAGAAATGTTAATTTGTTCTGCAAAGTCCATCATTTATGTCCAAATACGTCCGTTTTGTTGACCCATCCAGAACACTTTACAATGCCATGTAGCGTGGACGCAAATCCATAGACAAAATGGTCAAAAGTTCCATTACCGTTTGTAGAAACACGTCAAACGATGTTTACAATCAATCCTTTAGGGTATTTTTAACGTAAAATTTCGATTAATTTTACAACCGGGCAATAGGTATTTATCCCAGAAGAAAAAGAAAAACAACGAAGTCACGTGCATGCGCGTCATAAGACACCTGTCCTCAGACTGGCCAGTGATTGACTGAGCCACAATTTTCTGCCCGGTAACAGGTGACGGATGAAACCAGTTCCTAAAGATTGTTGACAGCCAATGGAAGAGTTAGGAGGTGCAACGTAAATCCTGTCACTGTAGTTTTTCAAGGGATTCAAAAGAAAAACTACATTTCTAATTTCTCCCACTTCCTGATTAAATCTTTTCAGGTTTTTGCCTGCCATATGAGTTCTGTTATACACAGACACCATTCAAACAGTTTTAGAAACTTCAGAGTGTTTTCTATCCAAATCCACTAATATTATGCATATTCTGTTTTCTGGGCCAGAGTAGTAACCTGTTTAAATTGGGTACGTTTTTCATCCGGCCGTGAAAATACTGCCCCCTAGCCCCAACAGGTTAAACTTTTCTGGGTTCCTTCCTGCACCTTGCTCTGTCTCCCCTGTCCTTTCCAGGTCCTTTTCTTTTGCCTGCGAGGGCACAGAGGGAGTCTTCCTCTCCTGTTCCACCTCTATTTATCCCTTTATTTCCACCACTCTCGACACCAGGGGGTAT
The DNA here is from genome assembly GCF_965601325.2 of Salmo salar. NCBI lineage: Eukaryota > Metazoa > Chordata > Actinopteri > Salmoniformes > Salmonidae > Salmo > Salmo salar. Next base: position 45,143,657 of record NC_138295.1, on the reverse strand, counting down.
TGCCCACTGGTGTATGGTGGAGGTTTTGTAAACCATTCCAACTTCTTCCTATCTGACTTTTCATTGTCCTTTCGCTGTCTTTATACTTTTCAACAATCCTTCTTCTTTTTCTCTTTCTTTCTTGTCTCCTCTCTTCTTCCCTGTGTCACTTGTCTTATAATTCTTTATCAGCGTCTCCATTTCCTCACACACCCGAGACCTCAAACGTTCCTCTTTCTGGCCATCTCGTGCCCATTTTCTTGGTGCGTTGTTCCCATTTCTGAGATGTTTTAGTCAATTCTTCCCTGCATAGGGGATACCTGGTGCTCAGGATTTCTACTTGTTATCCACTCTACTTATCTCAGTGCTACTGAAATTTCAACTTCTGGTTATTATTTTTTGTCCAGTTATTCCTTTCCCTCTCTCAAACTCCTGCTCTTCTCCCAATCTCAGCCAAGGCTTTACTTAAACGTCTATGGTTACTAACACAAAATGTAATTTCCTTGATTGTGCTAGTTCCTCTAATGTAGATCTAATTTGCCCTACTGTCCAATTCCAAAAAACACTCTCGCTCTGCTTTTAATAAGTGTCTTCCAACAGGACCATTTAGCTCTGGGTGACTAGACCACACTCTATTTCCTCCTACCTCTATCTAGGTTACTTTATATTTTCTAACTACTGTGCTGCACCCAGTATCAGTTGCTTTTCACGTCTCTACACTTCCACTTCTATTTTAACAACTTTTATTTGATTTCCTGGAACCTGATAATGTTCTCTCTTGCAACGGTGTATTCTTTGTTTTGTTTGGCTCTTAATTAGTTGCCCTAGTCTAGACATTCGGTGTTTTACTTCTTCCAGATTCCATTTTTTTCTGTTAAATTTGTTTAGTCATTTTTATTTTCCTCTGCTAAATTGTGTTTTTGTTCAAGCAATTCCTCGTATTCTAATAATTTCCCCAACAATGTGTTTGTTTTTATTCATTTAGCTTCTTATAGTATCCATACTATTCTTTGTTCCCTATTCTCATTCTGTTCTGCCATTCACTTTTATATTTTTTTATCATTTATGTCAGGACGGCTAGTCCATACCCGGAATTCTCCTGTCCAAATTTCTATTATTACTATTTCCTGTGCCCACCGCTGTTTAATCAGTCGTAGTTTAAACGTTATTCTTTCTACTGGTTTACGCCACCATCTCCAAATGGTAAATTGAGAAGTTCTTGTCTATATCCATCTTACCCTCAATTCTAGTCCTCCTGGCAGCGCAAATTTCTCAACATCTATCTGATCTCTATACATTCGTACCTTAGGTCCAGGCCAAGAGCGTCCTCCTTACCAGGTCACACTTAAGTGATGGTCCAGGAGAGGTGCACTTCTAGACTGAATCCTTCCACTCTTCTTTTCACACTTGCTCCTGCCCCAGTGGAAACAAGGCGCATCCTCCCTACCGGGCTGCACTTAAGCAGCGATCCAGGAGAGGTGCGCAACCCCTTCCCCACCAACGACAGAAGACTTTCACACTCACTTTTACACACTTCAGTCCTTTGCTGATTCACTTCCGCGACACAATAAAGCAGTCTCCACAGGTCTTTTTGCCTGCCTATACAGTCCTTTATTGATACACTTCGTCAACACAATAAAGCGGTATCCGCAGGTATTTTTGCCTGCCTATGCAGCCCTTTATTGATGCACTTCCTCGAGACAAAGCGGTATCCGCAGGACTTTTTGCCAATCCGTGCAGTGCCCTAGTGATAGACTTACTCAACATACCAGAGCGTTATCCATAGGACTTTTATTTAATTTTATTTGACCATGCAGACGGATAGTTGCTGCCCCAAAAATGAATTGAGCAGAACAGTCAACAGAGCAGACAGATGAATTGAACGAGATCGAACAAATGCCCCAGATGAGTGGCTGAGCGAGCCAGATTAATTGATTGACCCACCTGACTCGGACTGATTGAAAAAGACGAAAAAATTGCGCTCGCAACGAATTGCGATCGCAACCTTAAACAGGTTGAACAAACCGGTTTGGTGAACCACCTGAACAAAACAGGTGAATAACCCCACTCAACTGAGCCGATCAAAACAGAGGTGACACACAACTCCCCCCACTGCAGTGGTCGCCCCAATTTTTCTACTATATTTTCACTGTTGCAAAGCTTTTATCCCCCTTTTTTCATTATTTTGCATGCATATATTGAATTCAAAAGCTCCCAACATCTTTAGTTCATTAAATTTGGAGAGACCCACTTGGTGTCCTACCGCTGAGGCCGAGTCCAGGACCGAACCACACAAACTCTATACTATTAAATCAAGAACTTTGCTTACCTTTTAACCTCTCTGGTATCATTGGGACGCTAGCATCCCGACTCGACAACAGCCAGTGAAATTGCAGGGCGCCAAATTCAAACAGAACTCCCATAATTAAAATTCCTCAAGCATACAAGTATTATACACCATTTAAAGATAAACTTCTTCTTAATCCAACCACAGTGTCTGATTTCAAAAAGGCTTTATGGCGAAAGCACACCATGCGATTATGTTAGGACAGCGCCTAGCCACAAGAAACCATACAGATATTTTCCAGCTAAGGAGAGGACTCACAAAAGTCAGAATTAGCAATTGATCTTCATCTGGTGGCACTCCCAGGACTCCATGTTACACAATAAATGTTCATTTTGTTAAATAAAGTCCCTCTTTATGTCCAAAAACCTCAGTTTAAATTGGCACTTTATGTTCAGTAATGCATTGTTTCAAATAAAATCTGGTGAAATTGCAGAGAGCCAAATCAAATTACAGAAATACTCATCATAAACATTGATGAAAGATACAAGTGTTATACATAGGATTAAAGATACACTTCTTGTTAACCTCTATGGGCTAGGTACTCAACAGCCAGTGTAATCCCGTGGCGCGATATTCAAATACCTCAAAAATGCAAAAACTTAAATTTTTCAAACATATGACTATTTTACACCATTTTAAAGACAAGACTCTCGTTAATCTAACCACACTGTCCGATTTCAAAAAGGCTTTACAACGAAAGCAAAACATTAGATTATGTCAGCAGAGTACCAAGCCAGAAATAATCACACACCCTTTTTTCAAGCTACCATATATGTCACAAAAACCAAAACCACAGCTAAATGCAGCACTAACCTTTTGATGATCTTCATCAGATGACACTCCTAGGACATTATGTTATACAATACATGCATGTTTTGTTCAATCAAGTTCATATTTATATCAAAAACCAGCTTTTTACATTAGCATGTGACTTTCAGAACTAGCATACCCACCGAAGACTTCCGGTGAATTTATTAAATTACTCACGATAAACGTTCACAAAAAACATAACAATTATTTTAAGAATTATAGATACAGAACTGCTTTATGCAATCGCGGTGTCTGATTTTTAAAATAGCTTTTCGGTGAAAGCACATTTTGCAATATTCTGAGTTCTGAGCCATCACGGCTAGCTATTTTGACACCCACCAAGTTTGGCACTCACCAAACTCAGATTTACTATAAGAAAAATTGGATTACCTTTGCTGTTTCATCAGAATGCACTCCCAGGACTTTTACTTCAACACCCAATGTTGTTTTGGTTCCAAATAATCCATAGTTATATCCAAATAGCTCAGTTTTGTTCTTGCGTTCAAGACACTATCCGAAGGGTGACAAAATATTCCATTACCGTACTTCGAAGCATGTCAAACGCTGTTTAAAATCAATTTTTATGCGATTTTTCTCGTAAAATAGCGATAATATTCCAACCGGGAGACGTTGTATTCGTTCAAACACTGAAATAAGAAAATGGAGTCAGTGCCAGTGTCATTGTTCTCAGAAGGAGCACTCTCCAAAACCCCTACTGTTTTTCGCCCAGAGACTGCAGAGTTATCATTCCACGTTCTGGTGCCTTCTGAGAGCCTATGGGAGCCTTAGAAAATGTCACGTTACAGCAGAGATCCTGTATTTCCGATAAAGAGGCTACAGAAGGCCAAGAAATGGTCAGACAGGGCACTTCCCATATAGAATCTTCTCAGGTTTTGGCCTGCCATATGAGTTCTGTTATACTCACAGACACCATTCAAACAGTTTTCGAAACTTTAGGGTGTTTTCTATCCAAATCTACTAATTATATGCATATTCTAGTTTCTGGGCAGGAGTAATAACCAGATTAAATCGGGTACGTTTTTTATCCGGCCGTGATAATACTGCCCCCTATCCCAAACAGGTTAATGCAACATAATTCAGTAAGTGATTCACAATGAAACCCAAAGGTATAATACCACACCTTCTTTGTAATAAATACATTTTTAAGAACAAGATGCCAAAGGGCCATGCAGTCAGCCCAGTGGGCAGGTAGTGGGTAGTTGGCCTTACCAAGGTCTGTAATTATACCACTACTGTACAGTCAAGTGTTTGAGTTAAGCAATTTCTGTGAGCATTGAAAAGGAGGAAATTGACCTGCTCTACCTTTTTCATTATCTCACCACAAATTATATTCCGTCAACACTTTCATATATGTTGTACCGCTGATGCAATATGCATCTATACCTCTGTTATTACCTTCCAATCTCTGATTTTTATTTTATTTGACATTATGTGGTTGAACGCATGCCTTTGCAATATTAATACATTTCAATTTTCTAAGAGAACATGATTAGATATTATTGTGTTTATTGCCTTTGAATGTTTTAATTTCAACACAAGCATGGCTCATGTCGAAGTATACGCCTATAAACAGTATTCAAGTATTTTTTGCCATGTATCATTATCATGCTCTAATATTCAGAGACACACATTTGCATGTTATTGTTTATGTAATAAAAGGGGGAAACATGGACGGGGAATATAGGCTAAATATTACCACCAAATGAGAGATGGGAAACTTCTATAGTAATCCATATTGTTACTTAAAGAGGGATATATGAATAATAAATGGAGTAAAAGACAAAATGAGGCCCAAGCTTCATTTTGACTGTATGAAGGGTTGCTCAGGTACAGTATAGGCCTACAATATAAAGAGCACATATGCGATGGGCTGCCAAGCACAGAATGTCCATCAAAACAATGCAATCAGGCTCTCTCACATATATATATACATATTTTCATGAGACTGAGTGATTTCTGCAGGATTTAGAACATTGATCTCCCCAGTGACACATGCACACATTCCATTTCAACCCAGAATGGAAGCTTGTCAACATCAGCACAGAGGTCCTATAAATAAGGTGCCACTATTTTGAATAAACCTTTTAGTCAACAGCTGAGCCTTGAGTACACCATGTGCCTGAGATCCTGGATGCCCACCAAATTCAGAAATGATGTGTCATGTAGGACTACCCAGAAAACTTTAAATTGGCGTGTTAATGGGATTTCTCTAGGAAACGGGGACAGTCATCTATACTTTATGAACTGTTTGTCACGTCCAAAGCAATTACCAACATCAGTGATGATCTCTGCCTATTGCCACAGGGGGAGGGAGGGCATTTATCAATCCACATCAATCTATCTGCACTGTATTTATAGATTACACATGAATGGAATGAAACTGGGGTCCCATTTCTCTCTCCATAATGTAAGAGAGTCTGAAATGGCAAGCGTCAGCACTAAAAGAGTCACATTTAAGACTGACAGCCTTGATATGTCAGAGTTAATCCCAAAATGAAATGGGGGAGGGATTTCACTGACATAGCACCATGATTACAAATACATGTAGGGGATGATGAAATCTGACCGACACAGCTCTAGTAATGTGATCAGTCATCTCATTAACATTTAAATAAAATCCCCCTATCTTGATCTCCTGACACAGTGGATAGATACCATTCATTATGTTATCTATTGATTACTGTCCATGGCACAATAATTTCCCCTGCACTGCATATACACATACAGTACCAGTCAAATGTTTGGACACGCCTACTCATTCAATGGTTTTTCTTTATTTTGACTATTTTCTACATTGTAGAATAATAGTGAAGACATCAAAACTATGAAATAACCCTTATGGACTCATGTAGTAAGTGTTATACAAATTAAAATAAATTTTATACTTGAGATTCTTCAAAGAAGCCACCCTTTGCCTTGACAGTTTTGCACACTCTTGGCATTCTCTCAACCAGCTTCATAAGGAATGCTTTTCCAACAGTCTTGAAGGAGTTCCCACATATGCTGAGCACTTGTTGGGTGTTTTTTCTTCACTCTGTTGTCCAACTCATCCAAAACCTATTCAATTGGGTTGAGGTCGGGTGATTGTGGAGGCCAGGTCATCTGATGCAGCACTCCATCACTCTCCTTCTTGGTCAAATAGGCCTTACACAGCATGGAGGTGTGTTGGGACATTGTCCTGTTGAAAAACAAATGATAGTCCCACAAAGCAGATGGGATGGCATATTGCTGCAGAATGCTATGGTAGCCATGCTGGTTAAGTGTGCCTTGAATTCTGAATGAATAACTGACAGTGTCGTCATCACACCTCCTCCTCCATGCTTCACAGTGGGAACCACACATGTGGAGATCATCCATTCACCTACTCAGCACAGAAAAAAAAAAAATGTATGAAATGTATGCATTCACCTCTGTAAGTCGCTCTGGATAAGAGCGTCTGCTAAATGACTAAAATGTAAAATGTAAATGTAAAAATGTACTCTGCGTCTCACAAAGACATGGTGGTTGGAACCAAAAACCTCAATTTTGGACTCATCAGACCAAAGGACAGATTTCCACAGGTGTAATGTCCATTGATCGTGTTTCTTGGCCCAAGCAAGGCACTTATTCTTATTGGTATCCTTTAGTAGTGGTTTCTTTGCAGCAATTCGACCATGAATGCCTGATTCACGCAGTCTGCTCTGAAAAGTTGATGTTGAGATATGTCTGTTAATTGAACTCTGAAGCATTTATGTGGGCTGCAATCTGAGGTGCAGTTAACTCTAACTTATTCTCTGCAGCAGATGTAACTCTGGGCCTTTCTTTGCTGTGGAAGTCCTCATGCGAGCCAGTTTCATCATAGCGCTTGATGATTTTTACGACTGCACTGACTGACCTTCATGTCTTAAAGTAATGATGGTCTGTCGTTTGTCTTTGCTTATTTGAGCTGTTCTTGCCATAATATGGACTTGGTCTTTTACCAAATCTTCTGTATATCACCCATACCTTGTCACAACATAACTGATTGGTTCTAACGGAATTAAGAAGGAAATAAATTCCACAAATTAACTTTTAACAAGGCACACCTTTTAATTGAAATGCACTACCTAATGAAGCTGGTTGAGAGAATGCCAAGTGTGTGCAAAGCTGTCATCAAGGCAAAGGGTGGCTACTGTGAAGAATCTCATATAAAATATATTTTGATTTGCTTAACACTTTTTTGGTTACTACATGATTCCATATGTGTTATTTCATGTATTCACTACTATTCTACAATGTAGAAAATAGTCCAAATAAAGAAAAACCCTTGAATGAGCAGGTGTGTCCAAACATTTGACTGGTGCTGTACATGTCATAAGCTTCTGCCAATGCAGGCTATGTATTTAATGTGTAACTACTTAGAGCAAACTGAATAGATGATTCTTTACTGTCGTCTATGTGCTACGTGAAACTTACCTTAATAACCTGTTAGGGCTAGGGGGCAGTATTTGCACAGCCGGATAAAAAAACGTACCCGATTTAATCTGGTTACTACTCCTGCCCAGTAACTAGAATATGCATATAATTGTTTGATTTGGATAGAAAACACCCTAAAGTTTCTAAAACTGTTTGAATGGTGTCTGTGAGTATAACAGAACTCATATGGCAGTCAAAACCCTGAGACAAATCCTGACAGGAAACTGAAATCTGATGTGTGGATATCACTTCAAACATTTGCTATTGAATCACACAGGGGCTTGCAATTCATTTAGCACTTCCTATGGCTTCCACTAGATGTCCCCAGTCTTTACAAAGTGGTTTGAGCCTCCTACCATCAAAATTGACTGAAAGAGAGGATGTTTACCTTGGTCACAGGGGATGGGCCATTACCATTGTGACGTCGGCGCCCATGGGTACTCTCCCTTTTCGAAACATTTTGAAAGACAATGCAATCATCCCAATGGAATATTATTGAAGCCCAGGTTGAAAAAGCCCCTAAAGATTTATGTTATACAACGTTTGACATGTTTGAACGAACTTAAATATATATTTTTTGCTCATTCCTGACGACAAGTCAGACGCACACGGTACATTTTTACTAGCCTTCGGAGCGCGCTAACACTATTGGGACATAAATTATTAACTTTTTTGAACAAAACTACATTTGTTATGGACCTGGGATTCCTAGAAGTGCCTTCTGATAAAGATAATCAAAGGTAAGTGTCACGCTCGTCGTTAGAAATGGTGGACCAAAACGCAGCAGGTATGTGTATACTCATCTTCTTTATTTACCGGAAAAGAAGGAAAAACCAAACAAACACGTATACAAAAATAAACAAAACGATGAACGACAAAATGACAGCCTTGAAGGCACCACAGCAATCCAAGAACAATCTCCCACAACAGACAAACACAAACACACCCTCATATATGGGACTCTCAATCAAAGGCAAATAGACAACACCTGCCTTCAATTGAGAGTCCCAACCCCAATGAACCCAAACATAGAAACAGACACACTAGACTCAACATAGAATTTCATAAACCAAAAACCCGGAAATACTAAATCAAACGCCCTCTTACCAACACACCACCCTGAACCACATAAAACAAATACCCTCTGCCACGTCCTGACCAAACTACAATAACAATTAACCCTTATACTGGCCAGGACGTGACAGTAAGGGATTATTTACAATAGCATTTTTGATGGTTGATCCTTCCAAGATGGCTCCAACAGACTTCTTTTCTGGGCATACCAAGTCGTTTATTGCAAAGTGTGATTTCCCAGTAAAGTTATTTTTAAATCTGGCAAAGAGATGGCATTCAAAACATGTTAATCTATAAGTCTTTGAATGACAATATTACATTTTAACAATGTTTTCGAATAGTAATTTTGTAAATTGTAGCGCTGATCATCGGAAGCATTTGAGGGAAAAGATTTTCTGAACGTCATGCGCCGATGTAAAATGCTGTTTTTATACATAAATATGAACTTTATCGAACAAAAAATGCATGTGTTGTGTAACATGATGTCCTAGGAGTGTCATCTGATGAAGGTTGTCAAAAGTTAGTGCTGCATTTAGCTGTGTTTTGGGTATTTGTGATGCATGCTAGTTGCTTTGAAAATGGCTGTGTGATTATTTCTGGCTGGGTACTCTGCTGACATAATCTAATGTTTTGCTTTTGCTGTAAAGCCTTTTTGAAATCGGACAACGTGGTTCGATTCAGGAGAGGTGTATCTATAAAACGGTGTAAAATAGTCAGATGTTTGAGAAATTGAAGTTGTGAAACTCGCGCTAAATGCAAAACATTTATGAGGTTTTGCATTTAGCGCGACGCGATTCCACTGGCTGTTGATTAGGGTGGGACGCAAGCGTCCCACTGGCCCAGACAGGTTAAGGCTTAAGTGAACAGCTTTGTTATGACTGGACAGATTAGCTGGTAAATAGCTGTCACAATGGGTGGCTTGTGGATTCCGAAGAGTCAGGCGCAGGAGACAGAAAGATTCCGTTAATGAATTTAATAAAAATATCCACACGGAAAATATGCAAGGTATGGAGTGCAAGGTGTGCAAAAGTAACGCACCACCCTTAAAAGAACGTAACCAGGGACGCAGCCCAAAAGGAATATCGTAACTCCACAATATACAGAACCACATGAAACACACCCTGACAAACGAACAATCCCGCACAAACAACAAACCTAACTAACTAGCCTAAATACCCCTCCCCACTAACAACTAACACAAAACAGGTGCGCAACTAACCTAGGCCTAACTAACAGAACGTGAAACATAAATCGATGGCAGCTAGTAGGCCGGCGACGACGACTGCCGAGCGCCACCCGGGCGAGGAGGGGCGCCACCTTTCGTAGGTGTCGTGACAATAGCCCGTTGATCAAATTATTATATTAGTTATTGCTTTGTCACAGAAAGACTGAGCAAGATGTTTATTAAATGAATGTGACCATTGAAATTACACCCTCTTGAGAGGTCACACAATGAGGGAATGGACCCCAAGCACACTCTAAATGGAACAGATTAATGTGCATCGAGTTTCATTATTTACTAGGCTTTCAATACACATCTTAATAAGATGACATTCAAAACCATTAACAAATGGCAGTGAGGTCGCACAGCCCATCGATACAGGCTTTTGTTTTCGGGAACACTTGGTCTTATTGAGATTAAACTATTTAAAATGATGCACTTGTAAAGAGACCCCTGCGGTGAGAAAATTCAAGTTGTTGAATTACTTTTAAATGGCACGGTCCGGTTGTCACACGAGCAGCATTTTTTCTGTATTCAAAAAAATTATAAATCCCCCAGTGAAACAATGCTTGTTGCCCTTTGTGATAAAGATAGAAAAAACTATATCACAAGCCCATTCAGCTGTAAAGGTTGAATTAAGAATTTGACAAGATTGCTTCTGACAATGCACCATTTAGCTGAGTATCCTTGCTCATGTGTTTGCAGAATGGTTATTAGTACTTCTAATCACTTTTTTTTAACCTCATCCAGGCTTGTAAACCTGATAGATCTGATGCACACTGAATGGTTTATTGTTGGACCTTCATTTCATTTAGAAATCCTGCACATGAACATAACATAAATAACCTGAAAACGCAACATGTAAAGTGTTTCATGAGCTGAAATAAAAGATCCCAGACATTTTCCATACGCACAAAAAGCTTATTTCTCTCAAATGTTGTGCACAAACTTGTTTTAATCCCTGTTAGTGAGCATTTCTCCTTTGCCAAGATAATAAATCCACCTGGCAGGTGTGGCATATCAAGAAGCTGATTAAACAGCATGATCATTACATAGGTTAACCTTGTGCTAGGGACAATAAAAGGTCACTCTAAAATGTGCAGTTTTGTCACACAATGCCACAGATGTCTTAAGTTTTGACCGAGCGTGCAATTGGCATGCTGACTGCTGAAATGTCCAACAGAGATGTTATCAGAAAATGTCAAGTTTATTTCTCTAACATAAGACGCCTCCAACGTCATTTTAGAGCGTTTGGCAGTATGTCCAACTGGTCTCACAACCGCAAACCACATGTATGGTGTCGTGTGGGCGAGCGGTTTGCTGTTGTCAACGTTGTGAACAGAGTGCCCCATGGTGGCGGTGGGGTTATGGTATGAGCAGGCATAAGTTATGGACAACGAACACAATTGCATTTTATCAATGGCAATTTAAAGGCACAGCGATACAGTGACGAGATCCTGAGGCCCATTGTTGTGCCAGTCATCCACCGCCATCGCCTCATGTTTCAGCATGATAGTGCATGTTGCAAGGATCTGTACACAATTCCTGGAAGCTGAAAATCTCCCAGACATGTCACCCATCGAGTACGTTTGGGATGATCTGGATCGATGTGTATGATAGCTTTTTACAGTTCTTGCCAATATCCAGAAACTTTTCACAGCCATTTAAGAGGAGTGAGACAACATTCCACAATTAACAGCCTGATCAACTCTGCGAAGGAGATGTCACACCAGATACTGACTGGTTTTCTGATCCACGTCCCTACCTTTTTTTTTAAGGTATCTATGACCTTTAAAACACATGCAGATCTGTATTCCCAGTCTGTGAAATTGATGGATTGGGGTCTAATTCATTTTTCAATTCTCTGATTTCCTTATATGAACTGTAACTCAGTCAAATCTTTGAAATTGTTGCATGTATATTTCTTTCAGTATAGATAACCTGCCTGTGTATTTTTGCACCAAGTTACCAAGCATACAAAGAATTACAATCTTAACATTATTTTTATAACTTACATTTTGGGTGAATAAAACATATATATTTATGAGTTTTGCAAGGTTACCTGAGTCTTACAGTATAAAAAGGTCTTAAGACTTGGGGATTTAACCAAAAAGGCATCTTCTGTGCTCCATAATGCCGATTCGACCAAACTGCATAAAACAACAACATTTCCTCAGCCAAGTGAGTAACTAAATTATATATGTCCCCTGAGACCAGGAAGTTAAACTTTAACAATGGATACTGAGCAAACCCAAACTACGGAGGAAAGACCCATCCCGATGCTTTGATGCTGTACTGCATAATAAAGACACATTATACAGTAATAATCCTGTGTCATTGCCAAACATGCAGAAGAATGTTTTGAATACATGACAGCATGTTCCAGTGAGTATGCAAACCAATAGCGGCAGTGTAGGCCATCTGGCCCTAATGCCCATGCCAGAGCTCTGCTTTGGGAATAACACAAAAACTAGGGATGACGGGTTGAAGCTAACGGTGTCAGCATTACATAGATTCCACAGACTGACGAAAGAAAAAAGGATCTAAATGGTCAATGAGATGGTGCCATCTTGGGCCTACTGTATGCTATTGGCTTGGGGTGTTGGCAGTAGTCTATCTTGTGAGTGGGGAATGGGAAGTTGACGAACAAAAATGTATTCCCCCTCTTTGAAGGTAACACAATCTGATTCAACCCACAGATGAATCAGTAGCTCTCCAGGAGGAGGGTTGGCCACCCCTGGTCCAGAGCATCTTCGAGACATATCAAGCTGGACATAGTATTAAAACCAACATAGTTGGGTTTTGAGGTCCATAGACAGGGAGAAAGAACTTCCCTTCTCAATGTTCCCTGAGCATTCTCAATTGTACTTATTATCAAGGTTTTTCCTTTTCCATTTTGTCCTCAGACAATTTACCTCAGGCAACTGTACAATCTGAAATGATCCATGCATAAAATCAAATGGGGCCATGCCACACATTATATGTCAGAAATTGTTATTTGAAAGAACACATCTTGAGCTGTGTAACTTATAGACAACACCTACATTTTGATTGGTTCTGCATTGTAAAGTTTTACAGACTATTTAACAGCCCTACGTTAATAATACAAATTTAAAAAACAAATGGACATGTTGAGTGGTGAAAGGATTTTTTTTATTAAGCATACTCATATGCTGCTTTTGAGTATTGACAGTCCTACGTTTAATATAAGTTCTAAAAGAGTTCTGATAATGAATTTGTACCCATCCATTATTGGCTTTTAAAGTGTTGGAAAGATTACTGTGGCACTGAAGATGGAGTGGACTTTATTAACAGTTGTTTTCCCTGCATACTAAATAGACCGTTTGAGATTTATAGTAAATCTTTTTCAACCTTAGACATTTTGGGTCTGATTATAGGTCTTATGAAAGTGTCATTCACATTTGCTGCAAGTGCGTATTGAGCAGACGTACATTACATTTGTACTTCTTTAATTTGATTAGAACCATAGCAACTATTATCACTAGCATTAGTGTTCTCATGTACTTATCATGATCTTTACCCCTGAGAGGGATGCAATGCTCTGTAGATATGGATTAATTGGGAGCATGTCGTGTATCAGCAGCACCATATTTGGATACCTCTTTTTGGGGGCATTCTGAGTTGAAGACGATTTACAAGCCTCTGCTTCCTCTGAGCTCACTCTTTCCAGCCATAGTTTAAGACCAAGCTCAGGGAGGGACTGTATATCATTTCATACAATCAAAGGCATGTGCTTCTTTCTGTAAGTTCTGCCACAGGGAATTGAGAATTGCCCTCTCTCCAAACCCCATCCATAATTTCTGTCCCTGAGCTTTGTGGCAGATTCTCACAACATTTGACAATCTTCCCCTCCTTATTTCTTTTCCACTTTCAGCAGAGAGTAGTTGCCATGCATCACTATCTAATAAGATATTACTTTGACAGTGGTAAGCTTTCTGTCTACATTTTCAGCATCACAGCCGTGAGTGTTCTCTGCTCTCATGCTACACATCATTGTATTTCAATATTTTCTCTGTGATGAGAAATAAGTGTTCCTGCATTCAGCCCAAGTTTTAATTTTTTTTTGTTCTATGTTGACTAAGGAATTAATAGCTTTGACAGTACAAGTAGACAGGTATTTGCTGCAAGCACACTGAGTAATGAATACACATCAGAAATAACCCATAACGGTTTAATGTTCTTAAAGTGCAGCTAGTTTGCAGTCTTTCCAGCTTCAGTTTGAAGTGATTATTTTAGCTGTGTATTTAGCTAGCTCCGCTGAACAGCGCCCTGACGAGATAGCAAGGTGAAATCGCACCTCATTAGCTCATTGCTATGGATGTGTCAAAAAAGAAAATCGCTAGAACACAGCTTAAACAAAGGCAAATGCAGCTTCTGTTGTTATTCTGACTGCACTGTTTGACGTGACTGTAAGTTAGCTGTAGTTGGCTAGCTAGCAAGCAAGGGAGAAGAATGCTGTCACCCAGTATGGCAATGGAACATTTAGAACGAACGACTGGGTCGCGTCCATCGATACAGCAACAAAAAGACTGAACGACTGGGTCGTGTCTCTGGACCGAGCCGATACAACTAACTAATTTGTGTCTATACTATATATTGTGGAAGGATGAAATAGTATGAATAAATTCATCAAAATAACGTTTTTAATGTAAATATGTCAATCATTATTTGAATATGTTGGTAATCCGTTGTATAAAAGTGATAATGCCCTTGAAGCCGGTGTTTGGAGGATATATTGGCACGGTAACAACACCGATGCCAGTATATCCTCCAAACACCGGCTTCTCGGGTATTATCACTTAAATACACTTGCTACACAGAGAAACAGCAGTGCTCTGCTCTATACTTTGAAAAAAATGATTAGCTGTTCAGCTCAGCGCTCTGAAAGGGTCATGACATTGGCTGCAATGTTTTCTAAATGCTTTTTGTTTAGTTCAGAAGCACGCTCGCACACGCGCGCGACACACACACACACACACACACACACACACACACACACACACACACACACACAGTAGCACTTTAACATTGGCATTGTGAAAGGAAAATAGGCCAGTGATGCAACAACGTACCTTCCGAATGCTTCAGCAGAGTGGAGGACACTTACTGGAAGGATTTCTTTCAACGCTGCAAAATTGAGGTTTTGGCACTACGCCATAACTGACACTCGCACATTAATCTGATTTAATGTTTCCAATTTATATAAGTGTTTTCAGAAAAATTATAATAATGCTCTACTCTCCTCAAATCAAATTGTATTAGTCACATGCACTGAATACAACAGGTGTCGACCTTACAGTGAAATGCTTACTTACGAGCCCCTAACCAACAGTGCAGTTTCAAAAAAATATGTATAAGAATAAGAGATAAAAGCAAATAAAGAGCAGGTGTAAAAAATAATATATATAGGGGGGGTGCCGGTACAGAGTCAATGTGCAGGGCACCGATTAGTTGAGGTAGTAAGTACATGTAGGTAGAGTTATTAAAGTGACAATGCATAGATGACAACAGAGAGTGGCAGTGGTGTGGAGGGGGGATGCAATGCAAATAGTCTGGGTAGCCATTTGACTATGTTCAGGAGTCTTATGGCTTGGGGGTAGAAGCTGTTTAGAAGCCTCTTGGACCTAGACTTGGCACTCCGGTACCGCTTGCCGTGTGGTAGAAGAGAAAACAGTCTATGACTAGGGTGGCTGGAGTCTTTGACAATTTTTAGGGCCTTCCTCTGACACCGCCTTGCATAGAGGTCCTGGATAGCAGGAAGCTTGGCCCCGGTGATGAACTGGGCCGTTCGCACTACCCTCTGTAGTGCCTTGCGGTCGGAGGCCGAGCAGTTGCTATACCAGGCAGTGATGCAACCAGTCAGGATGCTCTCGATGGTGCAGCTGTAGAACCTTTTGAGGATCAGAGGACCCATGACAAATCTTTTCAGTCTCCTGAGGGGGAATAGGTTTTGTCGTGCCCTCTTCACGACTGTCTTGGTGTGCTTGGACCATGTTAGTTTGTTGGTGATGTGGATGCCAAGGAACTTGAAGCTCTCAACCTGCTCCACTGCAGCCCTGTTGATGAGAATGGTGACGTGCTCGGTCCTCTTTTTCCTGTAGTCTACAATCTCCTTTGTCTTGATCACGTTGAGGGAGAGGTTGTTGTCCTTGCACCACACGGCCAGGTCTCTGACCTCCTCCCTAAAGGCTGTCTCCTTGCTGTTGGTGATCAGGCCTACCACTGTTATTGTTGGAAAGAAAGAGGTTAACACTGAAGAGAAAAATCCAATCAGGAATTTTCTTAGATAGCTAGCTAGATTTAAGTCAGCAACTGGCTGGGCCATCAGAAGCTAGATAAAGGCATATGCCATTCAACTGTGTTAGGTCAATATTTTGGAGTGACAGTGGAATCAACCAATCACATTTTGACATAATGGGTGGGACTGTTTTTTTCTGCCTTGAAGGCCAACAGGTCACTGCGTAATAGCGAGCAGACGGTCGGGCTAGTTTGCAGCATCTGCAGCAGGTGTTATCAAAGAGGATGTTGATGCTCATTAGTTAGCTTCTCCTATTTCAAGAATAACTTTCAACAATAAGTTGTTTCAAATGATCATCATCTGGGGAGTTGAACTGTGTTTTTTATTGCACGGTGCTTGTTTTTTGACCATTTAAAAAAAATAACTTGTGTGTGAAACATTGTTGCATTTAAAGTGGAACTGACAGCATTTTAGCAACATGAAATCTGATTCAAATCTGTTCATATACAGTACACACCCCCAGGAAGAATATGACACTTACAATTTTTTTTATTGACAAGCGACCATTTAGATATGGTCGTTTTCATAAATTCTTAGTATACGTAATTCCCAAAATTACTATTGCAATATAGAGTGGGAAAGTGGCAGTGCATTTGGACAATTAAGACACTGCAGGAAATAAAAATGAATAAAAACATCTGTCTTGTCCAGGACCGGAGTTTACACAGACCTGTGCGCTATAGCCAATCAGAGCAACAGTAGGCCTTTATACAAACAAGCATTTTGCCACACAGGCCTGCCATCATTCACTTTGAACTGGACTGTCATTGCAACAGCATGTCATTAGATCATTAGAACGCATTTGCCATTAGCTACAAAATACACCTGAATGGATTTCTGCAAAATGCAAACACCACGGGAGTCCTCTTACATTTGGGAACTTTACAGTCCTATTGATCAAACAACCATGGTGGCTCTCTATCCCTCACCTATGCACATCAACAACAACAAGATTGACAATTAATGCTAGCCAGAGCAAGATGAGCTAAAATCTAATGAATGAACATCAGATAAACCCTCTCAAACCTTTTCAGCTAGTTCGCTGTCAAAATTGCACTGACAAATGATGGAGAATTGTGGCCTCCTCATCCTTCTGCAGCTTTCCTGCCAATGCATGTTGGTCCCAACCAAGCACCCAAGCTAACTTGCTAAAGTTGGCTAGCTTGCTACTTCCAGACACAAATCAGAGATCACCTAATTCTGACCATTTTACTCGCAGTAGCAGAGCTGGTTATGCTGTTTACATGTTATCTAGAGTGTTCTCAACTAACTATTACTTTTTTGCCTACATTTACTGACACCGGTCATATTCAGCGAGTGTTGCACGTTCGAGAATTCATCAGTGGTTCTGCGCTCTGGCACACTCAGATGAGTGTGCTCTGAAATCGAAGTAGGTAGCATATCTCTTGCATTTGCAAATCCACTCTGGCTAACTGGATAACAGTCGTTCCAGTTCTTGCTAACTAACAAAAGTAACCTGCATCGCTAGCTGTGTATAGCCACTAAAAAACAAGATGAGGGGAAAAAGTCAGTCACTCACCCACTCCTCCAATGGCATGACATGACTTCCTCCTAGCAGCTAGCTAGCTAATGTTAGGCTCCGTGTTTTTAGCTTGCTTCATAAATATATACACTAGCCTATTGGCCACATTTATGATTGACTTGTGTTCATTGCCATTGCTAGTTTGATTGTATTGACATTCCCATCATTAGTAGTTTTTGTCCAGAATATTTAGTCATTGAAACTGAAACAGTGCATCTGGAATGGAGGCAGCAAACAATGTACCAGGACAGCAGTGATTGGCAACCTGATAGCAATAACTACCAATAAATGTATTGGCAAATTATATTAATCATGCATTGAATTGCACCCATCTATTCTAACAACAATACGTTAGTGTACATCATGGAACGTTGAGTTAAATGGAACCTATTTAAACATTTCTTATGAAGTTGGTTTTGTAGCATAAACTGGGGAATTTTATATTTTTTACTGATATTATTATTGTCTTTGTTTCACATCTGCAAAATAGTTAACACGCTGTCACTTTAACCTGATGACTTTGTGTTCTAAACAAAGGGTGTTTGATAGGGTTGAGGTCAGGACTCTCTGCAGGCTAGTCAAGTTCTTCCCCACTGATCTCGACAAACCATTTCTGTATGGACATCGCTTTGTGCACAGGGGCATTGTCATGCTAAAACAGAAAGGTCCTTCCCCACAAAGTTGGAAGCACAGAATTGTCTAGAATGTAATTGCATGCTGTAGTGTTAACATTTCCCTTCACTGGAACTAAGGGGCCTAGCAGGAACCATGAGAAACAGCCCCAGACCATTATTTTTTCTCCACCAAACTTTAGTTGGCATTATGTATTTGGCAGGTAGCGTTCTCCTGGCACCTGTCAAACCAAGATTTGTCCGTCGAACTGCCAGTTGATGTGTGATTCATCACTCCAGTGAACGCGTTTCCACTGCTCCAGAGTCCAATGGTGGCAAGCTTTACACCACTCCAGCCGAAGCTTGGCATTGTGCATGGTGATCTTAGGCTTGTGTGCGGCTGCTCGGCCATGGAAACCTATTTCATGAAGGTCCTGGCGAACAGTTCTTGTGCT
The DNA here is from genome assembly GCF_965601325.2 of Salmo salar. Taxonomy (NCBI): domain Eukaryota; kingdom Metazoa; phylum Chordata; class Actinopteri; order Salmoniformes; family Salmonidae; genus Salmo; species Salmo salar. The sequence continues at coordinate 45,124,842 of NC_138295.1, read as the reverse complement.
GATGTTGCTTCCAGAGGCAGTTGGGAACTCGGTAGTGAGTGTTGCGACTGAGGATAGACAATTCAACATTTGTCCCGTTCTGTGAGCTTGTGAGGCCTATCTCTTTGCAACTGAGCCGTTGTTGCTCCTAGATATTTCCACTTCAAAATAACAGCACTTACACTTGACCGGGGCGGCTCTAACAGGGGCAGACATTTGACTAACTCATTTGTTGGAAAGGTGGCATTCTATGATGGTTCCACGTTGAAAATCACTGAGCTCTTCACTAAGGCCATTCTACTGCTAATGTTATGTTTCCCTATGGAGATTGCATGGCGGTGTGTTGGATTTTATACACCTTTCAGCAACAGGTGTGGCTGAATCCACTAATTTGAAGAGATGTCCACATGCTTTGGTGTATATATAGTGTACGTTGTATACTGAACGCAACGTGTATAGTGTTGAGCTCGTGTTTCATGAGCTGAATGAAAAGATCCCAAAAATGTTCTATACAAACCAAAAAGTCTATTTCCCTCAAATGTTGTAACACAAATGTGTTTACATGATTAAAAGGCCACTCTAAAATGTGCAGTTTTGTCACACAATACAATGCCATAGATATCTTATGTTTTGAAGGAATGTGCAATTGGCATGCTGACTGCAGGAATGTCCACAAGAGCTGTTGCTAGGGAAGATAATTGAATGTTAATTTCTCTACCAATGCCGTTTTAGAAAATTTGGCAGTACGTCCAACCGGTCTCACAACCGCAGACCATGTGTAACCACGTCAGCCCAGGACCTTCACATCTGGCTTCTTCACCTGATCCCAGCCACCCGGACAGCTGATGAAATTGAGGAGTATTTCTGTCTGTAATAAAGCCCTTTTGTGGGGAGAAGCTCATTCTAATTTGCTGGGCCTGGCTCCCCAGCCAGGGTGGGCATAGACCAATCCATGGCTGCACCCCTGCCCAGTCTTGTGAAATCCATAGATTAGGTTCTAATTAATTTATTTTTAATTGACTGGTTTTCTTATATGAACTGTGACTCAGTAAAATGGTTGAAATGGTTGCCTGTTGAATTTATATTTTTGTTCCGTTTAATATGGTCATGGCTTCCCCAGTGATTTTTACCCATGCACCGCTACTGCATGTTGCTTTCACACTCAAATCAAGAGCTTGTTTGACTAATATCATACGGCCGTGCAATGAGAGAACACATAGGCTGAGGAAGCTCATGATAATAAGCAGGACAGCGGGTAATGAAAAGGCTAGACTTGGACAATTTAATTGGAGAAGTCCATATTTTCAATCTCTTGATTTTTATTTTATTTAACCAGGCAAGTCCTGTTACGGCTAGACGTGCCACTAGCGGGACACCTCGACAACATCAGGTGAAATTGCAGAGCGCAAAATTCAAACTACAGAAATATAAATATTTAACATTCATGAAAATGTGTAATGCATCAAAATAAAGCTTAACTTGTTGTTAATCCAGCCGCTGTGTCAGATTTCAGAAAGGATTTATGGCGAAAGCACACCATGTGATTATCTGAGGACAGAGCCCCACATACAAAACCATGAAAAACATTTTTCAACCAGGCAGGTGTGACACGAAAGTCAGAAATAGCGATATAAAAAAATGCTTTACCTTTGATGATCTTCTCTGTTGGCACTCCAAAAGGTCCCAGTTACATCACAAATGGGCCTTTTTGTTCGATAAAGTCCTTCTTTATATCCATAAAAACTTCAGTCAATAATCCACCGGTTTCCCTCCATCAAAATGCATACAAAATGAATCCCAAACGTTACTAATAAACTTTTCCAAGCAAGTCAAACAACGTATATAATCAAACCGTAGGTAACCTAATACGTAAATAAACAATACAATTTAAGACAGAGAATCGTTATTGTCTTGACCGGAGAAAAATACCAAAGAACGCGCTCTCATCCACGCGATTGGAAACACTACAGCCAAAATGGGAGCCACCTAGAAAAACTACAAATTCTGGCTCATTTTTCCAAAAACCAGCATGAAACTCTTTCTAAAGACTTGGACTTCTAGTGGAAGCCCTAGGAACTGCAATCTGGGAGGATTTTGTCTTATAATAAAAGTGACAGTACGAAAAAATATATATATATAAATGACAGCCATTGAAAACAGTGGTAGACTGAATTTCTTTTGTGGGGGATGGTTTATCCTCGGGGTTTTGCCTGCCATATATGTTCTGTTATACTCAGACATAATGTTTTCTATCCAAATCTACCAATTATATGCATATCCTAGCTTCTGGGCCTGTGTAACAAGCAGTTTACTTTGGGCACGCTTTTCATCCTGATGTCAAAATACTGCCCCCTAGCCCAAAG